>NC_053035.3:38379538-43379538 GCF_002575655.3 Aegilops tauschii subsp. strangulata
CGGTGTTCCTCTTCTTCACGGCGACGTTGGTCCGGAGTAGGTCGAGCTTGACGGCGCTTGTCGACATCAACGCCGACCACCGCGCCTCGGTCTTCTCTTCACGAAAGACGGCCCGGGCCTGTGCGTCGGCGAGGCAGTGATGGATGGATTCCTGCACGCGAGCGGTGGCCGCGTCGGCGTGTTTCCCCTTCTTGGCACCTTTGTTGCCGTCCGGCCGCCCTTCTGACGTGCCCGAAGCCGGCGCGTCCGGCTTGTATGTCTCCTTGACCGGCGGGCGAGGGCGTGCGCTGGGCCGGGTGTCCATGGGGGAACGTGACATTTGGGTTGAACCCACCGTGCACGTCCCCGTCGGCGTAGCCCGGCGATCCCCATGGCTGCGGCGTCAGAGACCCGACACCTTGCTGACCCCAGGGCGCGTACGGCGCGTGGTTGCCGGGAGGATTCATCATCCCCGCGCGTGCCGCCTCGGCCTCGGCCTGGTCCGCGGAAGCGGCAGCGGCACCCGTAGCCGCGTTGTCACGGGCCTTCTTGGCGAAGGCCCTGTTCCGCCGGTCGGCGGTGACGGCCTCCCGTCGCTGTACTTCTACCCTCCAATCGGCGTTTGTCATGCCCGGCGGCTTGGACGGCGGCGCCCTCGGCTTCCTCTGCTTCGGCTGGGCGACGGAGGCGGTCGCGGTTGCCGCGGCGCGGGGGACGACGTACTTCTTCGGTGCCATGGCAGCCGGCTGGGAGGCGAGCGGGAGAGAGAATGGCGGGAGGAAAGGAGAAAATGGGAGGGAACTGGGGGAAAAGCGGGGAGAAACGGCGGGAAGAGGCGCTCGACTTGCCGACAGGGCGGACCCACGCGTGCCTTTTCGCTTGTGCCGGCGCTCCAGGCGCCCCCAGGGCGCCGGGTTCTGCCTGGGTCCGCCGGCACCAGATTCGGCCCGAGCTGGCGAAAAACGGGCTTCTGGGGGGGCGACTGGGCCGTTTTTTCGGCGCCGGCGCGGCAAAAACGCCTGGGGAGGGCCTGTTAGGGGCGCGGCTGGAGATGCTCTTAGGCTAGTCATGCACGGCGCGTAACGATTGGTGCTCTCCCCAGGTCACTACGCTAGGTGCTTTCTCTTTCCTTATCCATTGACGCGTTTACCTTTCCTTATCCATCCATGCATCGATCTATCTCTCCTTCCTCTGTTTCTTTCCCCACCACCGGTGACGTGCACCCCCCCCCCTCCCTTCCGCCATGTGGTGGTCGTGGCTGGTACCCACCTCCCTTTTTATGTCCTTGCGGTGTTGCCCCACCCCCCCCCCCCCCCCCCTTCCCTGCTCCTCTCCATCTTTTGTGCCCAGCGGAGTCCAGTGATGCTGGAAGCGGCGGGCATGGTTGATCGCAACCAACACCGACGACGGTGGAGACGGGATGGCTCCGGTGCTGTAACCGTTTTTTTGTTGTTGGAATCGGAGTCCAAAGATGCTGGAATCAGAGGCCATGCTTGCTGCAACCAGCAGCTACCGACGGCAAAGATGACCGGCTCCGGTGCTCCAACCATAGTTTTGTTTTTGTTGGCACAAGGCGATAGGAAAGCTGCAACCACTTTGGCCGGTGCTGGAATCGGACGGCGTCGAGATCATTTTTGCTGGAACTGGCATTTTTTTTGCTTGAACCGGCAAGATTTTTGTTGCGAGGACAGATGTGAGTTTTTGCTGGCGACGGCGATGTGTTTTTGGTGGAACCAGGATAATTTTTTGCTGGTATCGGGTAGTTCGTTTGCTACAATGAAATTTTTGGAGTTTGCTGCTGTGACATTTTTTTTGCTAGAACCATTGTTAATTATGGCTGGAATCGGCTGTTCCTTTTGCTTCAACTGACCGCCGGGAGATTTTTGTTCGCTGAGTTTTTTCGCTGGAACACGATGGTTCTAGCCGACGGCGAGCCGGTGCCGGCGACGCAAGAGATGTTACAACCACGGTGACCACGAGCTGGAGCCGGCAGGCATTAGAGTTGCGACGATAGGAGGAGGCAAGCTGGAAGGGCATGTTGCAACTGAGGCGAGGGACCACCGCGACCTCACCTGCGGTGGCTGGTCGCCTGCGCGCCCATGGCGCGCCCCGTCCTCTCCCCGTAGTGGGTGAGTTGGTCAGTTTTTTTTGGTAAAAGTCAAAAGTATGTGGGAGTGTTTTTCTTTTCTTTTTCTTTTTTGAGGGGGCATATGGAGTTGGAGGTTGGGGATGAAGTGGGATGCTAGACCCGGCAGTTAGAAATTACCACATCGAACGCACTGGACGCTACCGGCCGAAAATTAGGCAGGTGTGCTGGCGCCTATCACTGCCCATAACTAAATCGGTAAATCAACATCGACCAGAGCATCATCCAACGCAGAAAAGCTTGCAATCCATCATCATCATATCTTGATAATGTTGGATCTAAATGGCATGGATTCAACATAAGAGCATCTCCAATAGCCACGGTAAATAAGCGCCGCGCTGCAAATTTGTCCTTTTTAGCACGCGCGCAATCGATATCCGAGCTTCAGGACGCGCGGCATATAGAGTACAGCGCGTGGTCCGAATCGCCATCGTGCGTTGTGTATTTGGTGTGCCCGCTTCCGCGCGCTGCACACTCGAGCGCTCGCGCCGCACTCTCTCCGCCACGCCACCTTCGCCCCGCCCCGCGCCGCCGCCGACGAAATGACCCGATGGACGCCGGCGCCGGCACCCCCCCCCCCCCCCACCCCTTCCTACACCCGTGATCCCTCCGCCGCCGCCGCCGCCGCAAACCCTAGCACGGGGAGCTTTGGCTTCGCCTCCGCCGGTGCTCCTCCAAGCACCGGTATCGCGCGCGGCCTTTTCATGCCGCCACGGATGACCTCGGCGGCGGGTGGCGTCGCGCCGGCGCCCGCCGTGAAGCCACGTGCCCCCCCTCTCGAAGCTCCCAAATGCGGCGCGGGCGAAGAACGGCAAGGTATCCGCGAAGAAGAACAAGGCGGCGGACGGCTCCGACTCCTCTAAGCCGTCGAGGAAGAAGTTTGCAGGGCGTGCGACGGACGCGGCGGCTACCGAAGCGCCGGCGAGCTCACTTGTTGAGCCGGCGGCCGACGCGCACAAGGTGTTCGAGGAAATGCCCCAAAGGTATAAAATTTCGCCAACTTTTTGTTGTTGTTATTTTTCGAATGCATACATATAGATAGCTTATTTGCTTCACTGTATATACTTTGTAGTTTCAACGATGAGGCATATATGTCAACTATGGGTGTTTGCTCCAACAATTCTCATTGGTCTCAAACCAATGACATGCATTTCGATGGCCATGAGTTCGAGGTGGACGAGGATGGTGAGGGCATTGTCGACGCACCGAAAGGAAGAGGAGGCAGCTACACCAATGATGAAGATGTCTTGCTATGCAATACGTGGTTGCAAGTGTCGAGGGATCCATCCGTTGGAGGTGATCAAAGTAGAGATGCATATTGGAACCGGATGAAGGAGCACTTTGATCTACACAACAAGAGTGGAGTTGACCGCTCGGAACGATCTGTTTGGTCCTGATGGTCGACAATCAACCGAGATTGTCAAAAGTGGGCGGCCGCACAAAAGACGGTTGACAAGTTGAACCCAAGTGGCACTAATGGACACATATATCCTCGATGAGGCGTAAAAGGAGTATGTCAATCTTGACCGTGAAGAAGTCTTGATCCAAAAAAGAGCCATGATTCGCGGTGGCATGGGCGGCATGGGTGGCGGTGGCATGGGCGGCATGGTGGCGGTGGCAAGCGGTGGCATTGGTGGCATGGGTGGCATCGGTGGCTTCGGAGCTACCATGGGCGGCATGGGTCCCGTGGGTGGCTTTGGAGCTACCATGGAGACCATGGGAGGCATGGGTGGCTTCGGAGCACCTCCGGGCGGCATGGGAGGCATGAGTTTTGCGTCTCTCAGGGGAGGCATGGGAGCACCTTTGGGCGGCATGGGCGTAATGTCTTCCGGTGTGCCTCACACACCTTCGCATGATGCCGTTGAAGATCTTTCCAACACCTTCCGAGCTTGACATGATGATGCGGCGCACGGCAATGAAGAGAAGGAGGAAGAATCGTCTTCGGGGGAGGATGATGAATCGGATGAAGATGAGGATGAAGACGAGGACGAGGCTTGATTGTTGATGTGCCATTCGTTGGTGTGAACTTTTGTGTCATGAACTTGGTTCGGATTTTGAACTTGGTTGGATGATGTTGTGGGCATGAATTTAAACTTGTGGACATGAACTTTTTATGTCATCATGAACTTGTTGGGTGATTTAAATTATGCCATGTCTTTATTTTGATGTTTGAAATTTATTTCGTGTCCAAAATACAACATATGGCAAGCGTCGGCTGCTTGCACGCACTGCTTTTTAGTACGCCTGCAGGAGCTACTTGCGCGCGCTAAAATTTGCTGCGTCGCTGGAGTCAGCGCTCCTCGCCGCGCCAAAACAGGCGATCAGCATGCTGCAAACGCTTTTTTAGCGCGCCGTGTGTTGGACGGCTGTTGGAAATACTCTTAACATATCATTTTGGGTGGTAATAAGATGTCATGTACAAACACCCATTTTGCGAGGTAAATGCGAGGGACGATAGTTGCATTTGAGATGACATGAAGCACAAACACGATAATGCATTCTAAGATAGTGTGGATGATTTTGCTTTTGCAATGAAATATATTCAGTCCAGTGCGTGATTAAGACGCTTGGTCATCGCTCTTTTCTACTCCACAAAACGTTTCGAAGACCACAACCACAGGCTGTCACAGACTGATACCATATATTCTTATGCTACTCAATAGCATTATCAATCCATTACGCACAGCATAACCAGAGTAACAAACCTTCGAGGCGTCCAGGAACTAAACAACAGATTCAGGAAACAGGTAGGAAATTCACTGACAAACGTCTTAAACTTGAAATGTACTGTCTCACAACCACATGTAGCGAGCAGAAACTGGAAAATGGTTCCATGTTTCAGGGAGACACGCTTCTTCCTCTTGGTGAGCCTGAGCCACGACGTCCATCATCGTCGCCATTGCCCCTTGGACTTGGGCTGCCACCATCGCCATTGCCCTTAGGACTAGGGCTACCATTGTTGCCCCTCGGGCTTGGACTGCCCCTGTTGTCCCTGCCAGGGCTGGGACTGCCATTGTTAGCAGGGCTTCTCGGGCTGCGCCCATTGGCCACAGGGCTACGGTAGCCATCAGAAGGGCTCCTGCTCTTTTCCCTGCCACGAGGGCTGTCACCATTATCCTTTGCTACAGGTGAGATGGATCGCCTGGGGCTCCGACTGCGATCAGGTGTAGGGCTGCGATCCATGTCCTTAGCTTCTGGGGAGAGCGATCGCCTGGGGCTCCTGCTGTAGCTAATGCTCCTTGATCTCCTCTCATCACGCTCAGTGCGACGCCCTCTGGGAGATTCTGAATAGGATCTGGACCTAGATCGGCTGATTGCAGGAGGAAATATGAGAAAACAGAACACAAAACAGAACTATTGAGTAAAAAGCCCAAGAGTTGCAGGTGGGTTGCTCAGCATACCTGTAACTACGGCTTCTGCTGTAGCTCCGACTGCGAGCCCGTCCACGACGTGGAGATGGGGACCGTGAATAGCTTCTCTCACGCCTAATAAAACATATCCATTAACAAAAGATTAAATAAGAACTCTCATGTACTGAGATAGAACAACATTTCAAGCCATTTGGAGTATTGCGATGAGGTGAACAAAGGTATCAATCAATACCTGAGACTCCTCGGGCTATTCTGGCAATTTCTTTCTATATGGCCCCTTTCTCCACAGCGGTAGCATTTGTTCTTCCAGTCACCAGCCTTGCAGTCCCTGGCCCAATGACCATCAATACCACAGTTGAAACAACGGCCTGTTCCTGGAGGAGGCCCTCTTCCCACATATTCACGTTCTCGTGAACCACCAGAACCACGTGGAACCTGAACACATAAACCGTAAGAGACGACACAACCAAGTTTCTAGTAGCTTCATAAAGGACAAAAAAAATATCATTATCATTATGTCCGCAAAGTGGACAGCCCAAATGGCAACTTACCCCTTTAGCAAACTCAACAATAATGCGGCTCCCATCCACATCCCTGCCATCTAGGTTGTATCGGGCCTCATCAGCATCACGAGGATCACTGTATTCCTGTTAGATAGACAAGAACAGGCAAAACAAACAGTGTACCTCATACGTGAACAAAATAGGTCTCAAGTATGCTAACAACTTGAAAGAGCATAGATAAGGTTGAGGAGAGTAAAATTTACATACAATGAATGCATAGTCGCGCTTCAATTCCACTTCCCGTATTCTGCGCAAACGGTTGCCACAAACAGTAAGCCGTCAGGACTCAAGTACTCAAATGCATCACCATCTTGTAACTTCCACTAAAACAGTCAATAACATTACACCAAGCACCAAGGGCACCCTTCGCCAAAGTCCTCCACAAACTTTGGAACAATGGCCACCAATTCCACCAAGGGCACCCTTCCACCACATACCTTCCGGATTGTGTTAAAAACGGAAAAACCTTCAACAAGATCATTTAAGTTAAGCACACAAGACCTGGGAGTCAAACATCTACAGCATACAGATGAAATAACAGAGAACACCAAACACTAGTTTGGAAAGACCGATAGTGTACCCAACAGCTGCTATAAACCGAAAAACCCTCAAACAAGACCATTCAAGTTAAACACACAGGACCTGGGAGTCCAATTTCCACAGCATACATGGAGAAATAACAGATAACACCAAAAACTAGCTTGAAAAGACTACTGGTGAACCCAGCTTGTATAAACCACCCAGGAAAAACAAGGGTAGGAAGAAATCCAAGAACACTGACTGGTTCACTCAGTATAGCAGAAGACATGCACCTTACAGTTCAAAAATTTTAAGAAACAAACAGCCTAAATTATTTGACCGAATTTAAACTATACTAAGGCCCAGTTCTTTTTGGTGGCTGCCAAAATAATCTGCCCCCTCCCCAGCTTATTCTAGATGCCGACCCTAAAGTTTTTGGGGGCTTCAAAACTAATTAAACCTTACCTAGTTTAGAAGCCCCAAAACAATTTGGGGGAGGATTTAGAATAAGCTGGGGAGGGGCGATTCTAGATAAGCTGGGAGGGAGCGGCTTATACCGCAATAAACTGTCAAAAGAACTGGGCCTAAGTACTTACGGTGTCAACTATTCTAACAAGCACTAGTCCAATAATGGTGATTCACAACCCTAGAAAAGCACATTTGAATTTGTGCAGAACCATATTCACTAGTTGAAAGCTTTTGCCTTCACAAAAAAGAAGTTGGAAAGCTTGTAAAAAAAGTCTGTTAGACCAGAAAGCTTTTGCCAAACTCTTAATGTGCACAGTATTGTCATTACCTTCCATATTTGCTGAAAAGATATTCTAGGTCGCGCGAACGAGTACGGGAGGACAATCTACCAACATACAAGCGTGCGTTTCCATAACGATCATCGTAACGAGGCATCTCCTGAAAATTAAGAAAACACTCCATCAGTTCCTTCCGCAATGAACGAATATGACAAGCATAAAACCAAAAAATCAAATAACCTGGCAAAGGCTACTCAGAGATATTATTTTCTGTTTGACAGAGAACAGCTAGAGTACTAGGCACATCCAAATAGATGCTGTGCTTGAATGTACTCACTGTGGAGAGTATTGTGATTCAGCATAGAAGAGACATGGTAAGATGACATTAGATGGGCTCGATAGCAAACCGAATATACCAGACAGTTCAACTATCACTCTATCAGGCACTAACTAATAAATTTTACTCGTTCCTTGTAGACAATTCTACAGAAGTAAAAAAAGAACAACATCCGTTATTGAATAAGACAGATAGCATCTACATATATCTTCAACTAAAGCTTGAAGTCCCTACAGTGTGAAAATATATAACTGCAGCCCTCAGACCTCGTGGACAACTAATAGGCTAGCGATAGTCTAGGATTGTTAAATTTTAAAATACTCGTGCAAATGAAATAATTGATTTGGAGGCTAACTGTTATGCATGAAACCATTGTGCATGGATTTCAGGGACAAGCAGTTCTACACACCTTTTCATTAAACCTCGTAATATCAAGTTGCAAAAGACAAAGCTCATGACTTTAAGTTGCAAGTATCCACATTCCAAAATAACTCTGATTCTGTAATATAGTTTTTATTGACCGTTCATCTCATTTACTTCTGAATTGAGGTAACTGTTCTAATTATTCTTCTCTTCTTGTACTGAATCAGTACGAGAATAAAACACACCACAAAAACAGTTGATACGCTCCAATACCACTATTATGTACTTTCAGGGATGGGGATTCCAGCAAGATATAAAATCAGAAGTATCTACATAACCAAGATTATATAACCAACATCACATCCTGTTTACTTGATAAAATGAAGTCTTTTTATTGACTCCCTTTGATATATCTGACCAGTTTAGATATTATGCACTAACTACCCAGTACCCACTCTCCCCTTGGGAGGAGATACAGTTGAAACATCTATATAGGCAAGATTACATGGCATTTTACTTCATCTAATTATTTCTAGTATACAGCTCTCATGTAAAATTCAAATTCGCGCTTCCGCACAAAACAAAATTGCGCTAATTTATCCACCTCCATAGAGGGAATCTCACGGGCCAGAATCAGAGAGCCGTACGCGAATCTCCAATTCTCCCCCGAATCACGGCACGACGGACCAAAGCAACCTACCTCCTTCTCTCGCCAACAGGCGATCCAACTAGATCCGACCGAAATCCGAAAAATCCCCAGCCGAAACTGCAAGAATCCCCCGCGGATCGGCGCACGCAACCCAGACCACAAACCCCACGGGATGACGCGCGGAAACACCAACACGATCGCGCGGAGCCGGGGTCCCGACGAACGGAGCTAGCGAGATTAGAGGGGGGGATGGGGAGGGGGAGGAGATCTCGAACCTCGGGAGCAGGGGGGCGGCGGCGGCGCAGAACCCTAGGTCGGACGCTGCGGCTGCGGGCTCGTCCGGCCTGGAGATAAGGAGGGCGGGGGGAGAGAGTTCTGGAAACCAGTAGCGGTGGGGGTGGAGCGGGATTTAACCGTCGCCGCGGGTGTGTGCGGACGGACGGGATCGCCGACGGGCTTGATGGACGGGCGGGATTCGGCCGGGCCGACGTGTCCCTCCCGGACACGCACTCCCCTGGTTTACGTCTCCGATACGGTACAGAGATGTCGTCCGGTGGACTGAAACTCTGGTTTTAGTGGAAGTCACTTCTATGCTTTAGTGGAAATTAGAAATGCAACTACAAAATAAAAACAAATTTTCTACTAAAACAAAAATAGAGTGATTCAAACTCTACCAAAATGACTCTGAGAAACTCCAAATGCGTCGGCGTGGACGCGGAACAGACGCCACGCGTGCCTTCTCGGTGTCCGTCGCGGCCCCATCTCGTGGTCGTCCAACTACCCGCGATCAGCCTAGTCAGCTTCATTTATGACCACATGCCCACACGTCAGCGACGGCGGTCGTCATTTTTTAAGCCGACCGTGCGGCGGGGCCGTCCTCATCCGCTTCCCGTCCCATCTAGCACACTCTGCTCCCCCGTCGATGGCAAACCCTAGCCACCCCAGCGAAGCCAGATGGGGCTCTTCTCCGGCGCCGGCAGCAGCAAGTCGAAGGTCAAGGCCCCCGCCATTCCTTTTCCCTCGGAGTTCCTCCCGCCTCCACCGGCGCCAGCTCGCCGGCCGAGGTAGCGCATCAGTGTGCCAGTGCACCAGGCGGAGTGGCACTGGCAGCACCACGTGCCTCTCCTGTACCCCGACGCCACCCTGCCGCATGACTGGCACCTGGATCCGGAGAGGATCCCAGTGCCGGCGGCGCCGCGGTCGGCTAGGGCGCACGCGGAGGAGGTGTGGCGCCGGCGGGCGCTCCTGATGCCGGAGCAGCGCCGCGACGCGGCGTACGCCTTCGACTCGCCCAACTGGGCTCGATGGTTCGCCTTCGAGCACGAGGAGGCGAGGCGACACGGTGTACGCGAAGTCGACCGCAGCATGCCGCCGCGCCCGCTCGTCGTCCGCGAGGAGGACCAGAAGGCGGAGGCCGCCTACCAGGTGGCCGTTGCGGCGGTCTTCCGGGAGAGCGAGGAGGACGAGCGGCGCAGGGTGGCGGCGAACGAGGAAGAGGAGGCGGCGTACAAGGCGGCCATGGCGCAGGCCATGGCCCGCTTCGCGGCGGGCGACTGCGTCGTGCCGCCGGTGGCCCCGCCGTCCCCTGTCAAAGCCGAGCCGGAGCCGGAGCTGTCCCCCATCGAGCGCTACTCCTGGACGGGAGTAGTGCGCGAGTGGGTCAGTGTTGGGGAACGTAGCATGCAATTTCAAAAAAATTCCTACGCTCACACAAGATCTATCTAGGAGATGCATAGCAACGAAAGGGGGAGAGTGTGTCAACGTACCCTCGTAGACCGAAAGCGGAAGCGTTAGGTTAACGCGGTTGATGTAGTCGAACGTCTTCACGGTCCAACTGATCCAAGTACCAAACGTACGGCACCTCCGTGTTCAGCACACGTTCAGCTCGATGACGTCCCTCGAACTCTTGATCCAGCTGAGGTCAAGGGAGAGTTCCGTCAGCACGACGGCGTGGTGACAGTGATGGTGATGTGATCCGCGCAGGGCTTCGCCTAAGCACTACGACGCTATGACCGGAGGAGTAAACTGTGGAGGGGGGCACCGCACACGGCTAAGAGAATAATTGATGTGCTATGGGGTGCCCCCTGCCCCTGTATAGAAAGGAGGGGAGGAGGAGGCCGGCCACAAGGGGCGCGACAGGGACAGGGGGAAAGGAGAGGGAGTAGGAGAAGGAAAGGGGGGCGCCGCCCCCTTCCCTAATCCAATTTGGCCTCCTCCTTTGTGGGGGGCGTGCCAGCCCCTTGTGGGCTGGTTAGCCTCCCTCTTATGGCCCATATCTTTCCCCGGGTGGTTCCGGTAACCCCTCATGCACTCCGGTATGTACCCGATACACTTTGGAACCCTTCCGGTGTCCGAATACTACCTTCCAATATATCAATCTTTACCTCTCGACCATTTCGAGACTCCTCGTCATGTTCGTGATCTCATCTGGGACTCCAAACAAACTTCGGTCACCAAAACACATAACTCATAATACAAATCATTAGCGAACGTTAAGCGTGCGGACCCTACGGGTTCAAGAACTATGTAGACATGACCGAGACACATCTCCGGTCAATAACCAATAGCGGAACCTGGATGCTCATATTGGTTCCTACATATTCTACTAAGATCTTTAACGGTCACACCGCATGACAACATACGTTATTCCCTTTGTCATCGGTATGTTACTTGCCCGAGATTCGATCGTCGGTATCCTCGTACCTAGTTCAATCTCGTTATCGGCAAGTCTCTTTACTCGTTCCGTAATGCATCATCCCATAACTAACTCATTAGTCACATTGCTTGCAAGGCTTATAATGATGTGCATTACTGAGAGGGCCCAGAGATACCTCTCTGATACTCGGAGTGACAAATCCTAATCTTGATCTATGCCAACCCAACAAACACCTTCGGAGACACCTGTAGAGCATCTTTATAATCACTCAGTTACGTTGTGACGTTTGATAGCACACAAGGTGTTCCTCCGGTATTCGGGAGTTGCATAATCTCATAGTCAGAGGAATATGTATAAGTCATGAAGAAAGCAATAGCAATAAAACTTAACGATCATTATGCAAAGCTAACGATGGGTCTTGTCCATTGCATCATTCTCCTAATGATGTGATCCCGTTCATCAAATGACAACACATGTCCATGGTCAGGAAACTTAACCATCTTTGATGAATGAGCTAGTCAAGTAGAGGCATACTAGGGACACTTTGTTTTGTCTATGTATCCACACATGTACAAAGTTTCCGGTTAATACAATTCTAGCATGAATAATAGATATTTATCATGATATAAGGAAATATAAATAACAACTTTATTATTGCCTCTAGGGCATTTTCCTTCAGTCTCCCACTTGCACTAGAGTCGATAATCTAGTTCACATCGTCATGTGATTTAACACCAATAGTTCACATCGTCATGTGACCAACACCCAAAGGGTTTACTAGAGTCAATAATCTAGTTCACATCGCTATGTGATTAACACCCAAAGAGTACTAAGGTGTGATCATGTTTTGCTTGTGAGAGAAGTTTAGTCAACGGTTGTGTCACATTCAGAGTCGTATGTATTTTGCAAATATTCTATGTCTATAATGCTCTGCATGGAGCTACTCTAGCTAATTGCTCCCACTTTCAATATGTATCCAGATTGAGACTTAGAGTCATCCGGATCGGTGTAAAAGCTTGCATCGACGTAAGTCTTTACGACAAACTCTTTATCACCTTCATAACCGAGAAATATTTCCTTAGTCCTCTTAGGTAACTAAGGATAACTTTGACCGCTGTCCAGTGATCCACTCCTGGATCACTATGAAGGAAATATGCTCTAGAGGCAATAATAAAGTTGTTATTTATATTTCCTTATATCATGATAAATGTTTATTATTCATGCTAGAATTGTATTAACCGGAAACTTAGTACATGTGTGAATACATAGACAAAACAGAGTGTCCCTAGTATGCCTCTACTTGACTAGCTCGTTAATCAAAGATGGTTAAGTTTCCTGACCATAGACATGTGTTGTCATTTGATGAACGGGATCACATCATTTAAGAATGATGTGATGGACAAGACCTATCCGTTAGCTTAGCATTATGATCATTTAGTTTATTGCTATTGCTTTCATAATGACTTATACATGTTCCTCCGACTATGAGATTATGCAACTCCGGAATACCGGAGGAACACTTAGTGTGCTATCAAACGTCACAACGTAACTGGGTGATTATAAAGATGCTCTACAGGTGTCTCCGATGGTGTTTGTTGAGTTGGCATAGATCAAGATTAGGATTTCTCACTCCATGTATCGGAGAGGTATCTCTGGGCCCTCTCGGTAATGATCATCACTAAAAGCCTTGCAAGCAATATGACTAATGAGTTAGTTGCGGGATGATGCATTACGGAACGAGTAAAGAGACTTGCCGGTAACGAGATTGAACTAGGTATGATGATACCGATGATCGAATCTCGGGCAAGTAACATACCGATGACAAAGGGAACAACGTATGTTGTTTTGCGGTTTGACCGATAAAGGTCTTCTTAGAATATGTAGGAGCCAATATGAGCATCCAGGTTCCACTATTGGTTATTGACCGGAGATGTGTCTCGGTCATGTCTACATAGTTCTCGAACCCGTAGGGTCCTCACGCTTAACGTTCGATGACGATTTGTATTATGAGTTATGTGATTTGATGACCGAAGCTTGTTCGGAGTCCCATATGAGATCACGGACATGACGAGGAGTCTCGAAATGGTCGAGAGGTAAAGATTCATATATTGGAAGGTTGCATTTGGACATCGGAATGGTTCCGAGTGGTTCGGGCATTTTTCCGGAGTACCGGGAGGTTACCGGAACCCCCCGGGAGAAGTTATGGGCCTTATGGGCCATAAGAGGGAAGCACACCAACCCACAAGGAGCTGGTGTGCTCCCCCTTGGGCAGGAGGCCAGTTAGGACTAGGAGAAGGGGGCCGCCCCCCTTTCCTTCTCCTTCTCCCTTCCCCCTTTCCTACTCCGTGTGGAAGGTGGAATCCTACTAGGACTAGGGAGTCCTAGTAGGACTCCACACCTTGGCGCGCCCCCCAGGGCCGGCGGCCTCTCTCCCTCCCTCTTTATATACGTGGGGAGGGGGCACCCCAAAGGCACTCCAAGATTTGTCTTAGCCGTGTGCGGTGCCCCCCTCCACAGTTCCACACCTCGGTCATATCGTCGTAGTGCTTAGGCGAAGCCCTGCACCGGTAACTTCATCATCACCGTCGCCACGCCGTCGTGCTGAAGGAACTCTCCCTCGTCCTCAACAGGATCAAGAGCTCGAGGGACATCATCGTGCTGAACGTGTGCTGAACACGGAGGTGCCGTACGTTCGGTACTTGGATCAGTTGGATCGCGAAGACGTTCGACTACATCAACCGCGTTACTAAACGCTTCCGCTTTCGGTCTATGAGGGTACGTGGACACACTCTCCCCGCTCGTTGCTATGCTTCTCCTAGATAGATCTTGCGTGATCGTAGGATTTTTTTTGAAATACTACGTTCCCCAACAATGGCATCCGAGCCAGGTCTATGCTTAGATGTTATATGCATGAGTAGAACACAAAGAGTTGTGGGCGATAATAGTCATACTGCTTACCAGCATGTCCTACTTTGATTCAGCGGTATTGTTGGATGAAGCGGCCCAGACCGACATTACATGACCGCGTTCATGAGACTGGTTCTATCACCGTGCTTTGCACACAGGTGGCTAGTGGGTGTCTGTTTCTCCAACTTTAGTTGAATCGAGTGTGACTACACCCGATCCTTGTGGAAGGTTAAAACAGCACACTTGACGAAAAATCGTTGTGGTTTTGATGCGTAGATAACAATGGTTCTTGCTAAGCCCGTAGCAGCCACGTAAAACTTGCAACTACAAAGTAAAGGACGTCTAACTTGTTTTTGTAGGGCATGTTGTGATGTGATATGGTCAAGACGTGATGATATATAAATTGTTGTGTGTGATGATCATGTTTTGTAAAAGTTATCGGCGACTGGCAGGAGCCTTATGGTTGTCGCTTTATTGTATGAAATGCAATCGCCATGTAATTGCTTTACTTTATCACTAAGCGGTAGCAATAGTCATAGAAGCAATAGTTGGCGAGACGACAACGATGCTTCGATGAAGATCAAGGTGATCATGACGGTGCTTTGGAGATGGAGTCAAAGGCACAAGATGATGATGGCCATATCATATCACTTATATTGATTGCATGTGATGTTTATCTTTTATGCATCTTATTTTGCTTAGTACGACGGTAGCTTTATAAGATGATCCCTTACTAAAATTTCAAGGTATAAGTGTTCTCCCTGAGTATGCATCATTGTGACAGTTCTTCGTGCTGAGACACCACGTGATGATCGGGTGTGATAAGCTCTATGTTCACATACAACGGGTGCAAGCCAGTTTTGCACACGCAGAATACTCGGGTTAAACTTGACGACCCTAGCATATGCAGATATGGCCTCGGAACACTGAGACCGAAAGGTCGAACATAAATCATATAGTAGATATGATCAACATAGTGATGTTCACCATTGAAAACTACTCCATCTCACGTGATGATTGGACATGGTTTAGTTGATATGGATCACGTGATCATTTAGATGACTAGAGGGATGTCTATCTAAGTGGGAGTTCTTAAGTAATATGATTAATTGAACTTTAATTTGTCATGAACTTAGTCCTGATAGTATTTGCATAACTATGTTGTAGATCAATAGATCGCGATGTAGCTCCCCGTTTATTTTTGATATGTTCCTAGAGAAAAATAAGTTGAAAGATGATAGTAGCAATGATGCGGACTTTGTCCGTGATCTGAGGATTATCCTCATTGCTGCACAGAAGAATTATGTCCTTGATGCGCCGCTAGGTGATAGACCTATTGCAGGAGCAGATACAGATATTATGAACGTTTGACAAAGCTCGGTATGATGACTACTTGATAGTTTAGTGCACCATGCTTTACGGCTTAGAACCGGAATTTCAAAAACGTTTTGAATGCCACGGAGCATATGAGATGTTCCAAGAGCTAGAATTGGTATTTCGGACTCATGCCCGAGTCGAGAGGTATAAGACCTCTGACAAAGTACTTAGCCTACAAGATGGAGGAGAATAGCTCAACTAGTGAGCATGTGCTCATAATGTCTGAGTACTACAATCGCTTGAATCAAGTGGGAGTTAATCTTCCAGATAAGATAGTGATTGACAAAGTTCTCTAGTCACTATCACCAAGTTACTGGAACTTCGTGATGAACTATAATATGCAAGGGATGACGAAAACGATCCCCGAGCTCTTTGAGGGAGTCCTGGAATAGTGGGTCCCCGGGCGTCCGGGCTATGTGCCATGGGCCGGACTAATGGGCCGTGAAGGTACAAGATAGAAGATATTCCCCCGTGTCCGGAGGGGACTCTCCTTTGCGTGGATGGCAAGCTTGGCGTTCGAATATGAAGATTCCTTTCTCTGTAAACCGACTCTGTACAAACCCAGGCCCCTCCGGTGTCTATATAAACCGGAGGGTTTAGTCCGTAGAGGCGAACACAGCCATACAGGCTAGACATCTAGGGTTTAGCCATTACAATCTCGAGGTAGATCAACTCTTGTAACCCCTATACTCTTCAAAGTCAATCAAGCAGGAAGTAGGGTATTACCTCCATCGAGAGGGCCCGAACCTGGGTAAACACCGTGTCCCTGTCTCCTGTTATCTTCGATCCTTAGACGCACAATTCGGGACCCCCTACCCGAGATCTGCCGGTTTTGACACCGACACTGGTGCTTTCATTGAGTGTTCCTCTATGGCGTCGACAGAAGGATTGATGGCTCGTCTTGTTATCAAGGACAATATCACTTTGGAGGAGCCCTGGTCTCAGGCCAAACCCTCCGGCTTGGCAGCTTCACCATGGCCGCCCGTTCGGCCATTAAGCCGAAGACGACTTCCCAAGTCATCAAAAATCATCTCCGTGTTGGCCCCGAATACTCCGAACAGATGGATCCGGCGGATTTATCGTCTTTGAACGAACTCCTGGATCGCATCGCCGCCCTGGGGGTCGCTTCAGACTATGATCGGATTGGGCTTAAACCCGATCAGAGAGAAATCAAATCTCCACCGATCACCCATCAGGTAGCAGTTGTGGAGGAGCAAGCCGACAGTAACTCTTCTCCTACGTTGAGAACAAACTATGTTCGAATTTCCGAGCTCGGAGAGCCGGATACCTATCTTTGGGGAAACACTCCCTGTCGTCCGAACATAGAACCGGGCGTTGAGCCTGAAAATTCACTGGACATTCCGGAGCCCGGGCTCGTAAGCTTGGAAATTCTTCAAGGTCCGGACTCCACATCGGGTCAGGGTCCGGATTTAACGCCGCCCACCCACCCCAAGCAATTCCGGTCCCCCGGATATATGCGACCTAATGTATGTGCGGCAGCAGCCTCAGGAAACAGTCCATCACTTCTGGGCCAGATTCCTCCTTGTTAAAAACAAGATCAAAGACTGCTGCAACGACGACTCAATTTCAGTATTTTGCAACAACTGTACGGATGAGGGAATCCTTAACGCCCTCAACCTCCGTCACGTACTACACTTCGCACACTTGGCTAACATAGTACAGAAGTACTGCGCAATGGAAAGCTCCTGGAAAACGCAGACTGTCCGCTGGAAACCGCAGGCCTTTAAGCCATCTCCCGGTCGGGCAAAAAGGACACACCCTCGCGGGGCGCCCGATCATCATCCCGTGGACAAGAAAATCAAGCCCATTACGGGGCATAGAACTGTCCTCGAAGGATGGCTCGATAGGCCATGTCAAATACACATGACGCCGAATACCGAACCAACCCACAGTCTCCGAGCATGTTGGATATTCCGGCAAGTGGCCAAGAGCGGCGAGAGTATCCTAACCAACACTATCCCAGAGAAGTACTCTTCAGAGGACGACGATCTTAAAGTATTCACGGTCTTCGAGACCTTTTCCTCAAACAACCGGCGCAAAAGGGCACTTCGCAACCTCGCCGAAGTCTGCCAAGTAGCAGCAATAAACCCTTGGAACGATACGGTAATAACTTTCAATGCCGATGACGAACCAAGATCCCGATCAGTCCGGGCACCAGCCGCCTTGGTCCTCAATCCAATCGTGGATGGTTTTCGGCTCACTAAAGTGCTCATGGACGGCGGCGGCGGACTGAACCTCATCTACGAGGACACGCTCAATAAAATGCAAATGGACAGGAGTCGCATCGAGCAAAGTAATACAACTTTTTGAGGAATTATCCCTAGTCGGGAAGCAAGATGCTTGGGGAAAATTAAACTCGACGTGGTATCCGGCACGCCAGAGAATGATAATCCCCAAGTGCAGGGAATCATCTAGCAATTCCCAAAGGTGGAAGTGATACGTATGGAGTGTCAAATCCACAAGGAGCTAAAGGTAAGATCAATATTCTCTCAAGTCCTATTTGCCACTGATACGACTCTACGTATACCGAACGTTTGCTTACAACTAGAAACGAGAAATAAAACTACGTTGTGGGTATGAAGAGGATAACTTTGCAATGATATCGGAGAGCTAAAATATAAAAGTAGGTGTTGTTATCATAAAGTTAGAATATATTACTAAATATTATAAATAGCGAGTGTGCAATAATGATGGATCGGTGTGCGGAATTGTCCTAGGAAATTGTTAACAAGACCGGTGGTCGTCATTGCAATTTCATATGAGGGAGAGGCATAAGCTAACATACTTTCTCTTCTTGGATCATATGCACTTATGATTGGAACTCTAGCAAGCATGCGCAACTACTAAAGATCATTAAGGTAAAACCCAACCATAGCATTAAGCATCAAGTCCCCTTTATCCCATACACAACAACCCCCTTACTCGGGTTTATGCTTCTGTCACTCAAGCAACCCACTATAAGCGAATCATAAACGTATTGCAACACCCTACAGCGGGAATCCCTCACGCTTGCGCGACACGGAGGGCACAATAGGACAGCACCAAAATAAAACATACAACTCATACCAATCTAGATCATCAATCAACCCAAAGACAAAGGATATATACTCAAAACATCATATGATGGCAACACATCATTGGATCATAATATGTGGCATAAAGCACCATGTTCAAGTAGGGATTACAGCGGGGTGCGGGAGAGTGGACCGCGTAAAAGAGATGAGGATGATGATGATGGTGATGTTGATGAAGGCGATCACCGCGGCGATGATTCCCCTCCCGATGGCACTCCGGCGCCACCGAGAGAGAGGAGGAGAGGTTCTCCCCCTTGTGCTTCCTCCTCCATGGCCTCCCCCTGGATGGGGAGAGGTTCTCCCTCTGGTCCTTGGCCTTCATGGCGATGATGGCCCCTCCGGGATCCTCCTCCATGGCCTCTGGTGATGATGGCCCCTTCCAACAGGGTGCCAGAGAGGGCCTAGATTGATTTCTCATGGCTACAGAGGATTGCGGCGGCGGAACTTCCGATCTAGGTTATTTTCTGGGGGTTTCTGTATTTATAGGAATTTTTGGCGTTGGTTTCACGTCAGGGGGGTCTCCGAGTCGTCCACGAGATAAGGGGGCGCGCCCAGGGGGGGTAGGGCGCGCCCTCCACCCTCGTGGACGGCTCGGGACTATTCTGGTCCATCTCCGATGCTCCGTGGGCTTCTTCTGGTCCATAAAAAATCATCAAAAATTGGCACGTCAATTGGACTCCGTTTGGTATTCCTTTTCTGTAAAACTCAAAAACAAGGAAAAAACAGAAACTGGCACTGGCACTGGGCTCTAGGTTAATAGGCCAGTCTCAAAAATCTTATAAAATAGCATATAAATGCATATAAAACATCTAAGATGGATAATATAATAGCATGAATACTTCATAAATTATAGATACGTTGGAGACATATCAGAGAACTATAGGTCTGAAGAGATAATCTTCCAGGTGGCCCCTTTCAACAGCGGATATCATGCCCTGTTAGGGCGAGATGCATTCACACGCTTTCAAGCCATACCTCATTACGGGTACATGAAACTCAAAATACCCGGGCCCAACAGTGTTATCACTATCGCCAGTGATCCGGACATAGCACTCCGCGCCGAAAATAAAATCGCATCCCTGGCCCTTGAGGCACTATCTGAGGCCCTCGCGGCCGAAGAATTGACTGCACTATGTTCCATAGTAGATAGGGACAACGTAATCCTCGATAAGAGACCCAAGTCCACCTCCTTCAAGCCAGCAGATGAAATAGTCAAATTTCAAGTCCACCCGATAGACCCCAAGAAGACCGCTTCTATCGGGGCACAGCTGGATCCAACGGTCGACGCCGCATTACACACATTCCTGCACGAGAATTGGGACATCTTCGCCTGGAATCCTTCGGACATGCCAGGAATCCAACGCAGATTGGCCGAACACAGTCTCAACATACTGAAGGGGTACAAACTAGTCAAGCAAACGCTGCAGCGCTTTTCTGAACCCAAACGACAAGCTATGGGGGAGGAGCTAGCCAAGTTACTCGAAGCCGGGTTTATTGAGAAATTAAACATCCAGACTGGCTAGCAAACCTCATGATGGTACCAAAGAAGGACAAATCCTGGCACCTGTGTGTTGATTTCAAAGACCTCAATAAGGCCTGCCCTAAGGACCCCTTCCCCCTCCCTCGCATTGACCAGATCATTGATGCAACCACAGGACACGATTCACTGTGTTTCCTCGACGCATGCTCCAGATACCATCAAATCAAGATGAAGGAATCCGACCAAGCCGCAACGGCATTCATTACCCCATACGGGCCGTTCTGCTTCAACACTATGCCTTTCGGGCTCAAAAACGCCGGCGCCACTTACCAACGCATGATTCAAACATGCCTGGAAAAGCAAATCGGCAAGACGGTTGAATCATATGTAGATGACGTAGTCATCAAAACCAAGCATGTCGAGTCATTGGTGGACGACTTGCGCCTTACATTCGACAACCTCCGCACATACGACATACAGCTCAATCCGGAAAAGTGTGTTTTCGGCGTTCCTGCTGGAAAAATGCTCGGGTTCATCGTTTCCAATAGAGGAATTGAAGCAAACCCAGCCAAAATCCAAGCCCTATCACAATTGGCTATACCAACAGACCTCAAGCAGGTCCAAAAACTAGCCGGGTGCGTGGCAGCTTTAAGCCGTTTTATCTCCAAATTAGGAGAAAAGGCATGCCACTGTATCGCCTGCTCCGACGCACCGACCACTTTGCGTGGACGGATGCTGCAATGGCCGGATTGGAAGAAATAAAAACTTTGTTAGCAAGTAACCCAATCCTGGCCGGGCCAAACGTCGGCGAACCTATGTTGCTCTACATATCCACAACTCACCAGGTGGTGAGTGCGGTGCTCGTCGTCGAACGAGAAGAAGAGGGACATAAACTCCCACTTCAAAAACCAATATACCACGTATCGACGGTCCTTACACCATGCAAATCCCGATACCCACACTATTAAAAGATAGCATACGCGGTCTTTATGGCACCTCGAAAGCTGCGCCACTACTTTCAAGAGTGCTCGATTACGGTGGCTTCCGAAGTACCACTCAATGACATCATAAACAATTGCGATGCCACCGGGTGGATTGCCAAATGGGCCATTGAGCTCTTGCCATTTGAAATAACATATAAGCCACGCCGAGCTATTAAATCTCAGGTGTTGGCTGACTTCGTCGCAGAATGGACAGAGGCCAAACTCCCTAAAGAGTACGGCACATACTCCAATTGGGTGATGCACTTCGACGGCTCTAAAATGCTAGCCGGACTGGGGGCTGGTGTCGTCCTGACATCCCCCACGGGGGACACCGTCCGTTACGTGCTCCAAATATTATACACAGACTCTAACAATGCAGCCGAATATGAGGCTCTATTGCACGGTCTCCGGATGGCCGTCTCTATGGGCATTCAATGCCTCGAGGTGTGTGGGGATTCAAACCTTGCAATATCCCAAATTAACGGGGATTTTGATGCCATAGATCCGAAGATGGCGGCTTACCGCAACGCCATACTCAAAATATCAGCTCGGTTCGAGGGGCTCGAGTTTCATCATGTGGCTCGAGAGAGTAATCAAGTGGCGGACATCCTTGCTCGCATGGGCGCCAAACGCGACCCCGTCCCACCTAACACCTTTGTGGAAAGGCTCTTCAAGCCATCCGTGGTGTGGCAGGACGAGAACGGCAACACCAGTCCGGATCCGATCATACCCCCAGATTCCGAACACAGTTCCGATATCATCGGAGGCTCAGATACCGAAATAACACAATCAGCCCACGAAATTTTGGCTGTAATTGCCTCGTGGACCGAACCTCTCCTCGCCTATCCACCAGGAATGAGCTCCCGGATGATCAGATTGAGGCCCGTTGTATTGTTCGACGTTTTAAAGCCTACAAAGTTCATGAGGGAGAACTATACAAGAAAAGTACTACCGGAGTCCTTCAAAGATGCATCTCTGAGGATGAAGGACGACAGCTCTTGGCCGAAATACACGCCGGTCTTCACGCCGCGGCTCGGGCCCTTGTACAGGTTTCTTTTGGCCCACGGCCCGAGCAGACGCACAAGACCTGTGTTGGATGCCAGCTTTTCGCCAATCAAAGCCATATGCCGCCTACTGCCCTACGAACCATTCCCATTACTTGGCCTTTTGCGGTCTGGGGGTTGGACATGGTCGGACCCCTTAAAGGGGGAAGCCATTAGAAAAAATACCTGCTGGTCATGGTAGACAAATTCAATAAGTGGATAGAAGCCAAACCAGTTAAAACAGCTGAAGCCGGACCAGTGATAGATTTCATATCCGGTGTCGTACACCGTTATGGTGTCCCACATAGCATCATCACCGATAACGGCTCTAATTTTACAGCCGACGAGGTAAAAACTTGGTGTGTTAATCTGGGCATTAAACTCGATTACGCGTCCGTGTATAACCCGCAAACAAACGTTCAAGTCGAACGGGCTAATGGACTGATAATGAGCGGCATTAAACCCAGACTAGTGCGATCCTTAAAGGATTCAGATAAGCACTGGGTGGAGGAGCTCGACGCCGTACTCTAGGGACTGCGGACCACACCCAATCGCACGACCGGATACACACCGTTCTTCATGGTGTACGGTGCAGAGGCCGTCTTGCCCTGCGATATCATTCATGACTCACCTCGAGTGCGCATGTACAAAGAGAGAGAGGCCGAGCTCGATCGGCAAGATGATTTAGATGGCCTGGAGGAGGAGCGCGATGTCGCAAAAGCTCGTTCAACATTCTATCAACAACAAGCTCGAAGATACCAAAGCAGAGAAGTGCAGGCCAAGACTTATAATGTTGGTGAACTCGTTCTACGCTTACCAGAGAAGAAAAAGGACAAGCTCAAGCCCAAATGGGAGGGTCCCTTCATTATAGATGAAGTTCTCACTGGAGGAGCCTACCGCCTTCGTGATGCATCGGATAATCGCTTAGAGCCGAATGATACGTCTCCAATGTATCTATAATTTGTGATTGTTCCATGCTATTATATTATCTGTTTTGGATGTTTAATGGGCTTTATTATACACTTATATATTATTTTTGGGACTAACCTACTAACCAAAGGCCCAGTTCAAATTGCTGTTTTTTTGCCTATTTCAGTGTTTCACAGAGAAGGAATATCAAACGGAATCCAAACAGAATAAACCTTCGGGAGAGTGATTTTTGGAACAAACGCAATCCAGGAGACTTGGAGTGGATGTCAAGAAAGAAACGAGGACGCCACGAGGCAGGAGGGCGCGCCCCCACCCTCGTTGGCCCCTCGTGGCTCCCCTAACCGACTTCTTTCGCCTATATATACTCATATACCCCGAAAACATCCGAGAGCACCACAAAACCCTATTTCCACCGCTGCAACCTTCTGTACCCGTGAGATCCCATCTTGGGGCCTTTTCTGGCGCTCTGCCGAAGGGGGAATCGATCACGGAGGGCTTCTACATCAACACCATAGCCTCTCCGATGATGTGTGAGTAGTTTACCACAGACCTTCGGGTCCATAGTTATTAGCTAGATGGCTTCTTCTCTCTCTTTGGATCTCAATACAAAGTTCTCCTCGATCGTCTTGGAGATCTATTCGATGTAATTCTTTTTGCGGTGTGTTTGTCGAGATCCGATGAATTGTGGGTTTATGATCAAGATTATCTATGAACAATATTTGAATCTCCGCTGAATTCTTTTATGTATGATTTGTTATCTTTGCAAGTCTCTTCGAATTATCAGTTCGGTTTGGCCTACTAGATTGATCTTTCTTGCAATGGGAGAAGTGCTTAGCTTTGGGTTCAATCTTGCGGTGTCATTTCCCAGTGACAGCAGGGGCAGCAAGGCACGTATTGTATTGTTGCCATCGAGGATAAAAAGATGGGGTTTATATCATATTGCTTGAGTTTATCCCTCTACATCATGTCATCTTGCCTAATGCGTTACTCTGTTCTTATGAACTTAATACTCTAGATGCATGCTGGATAGCGGTCGATGTGTGGAGTAATAGTAGTAGATGCAGAATCGTTTCGGTCTACTTGTCGCGGACGTGATGCCTATATACATGATCATGCCTAGATATTCTCATAACTATGCACTTTTCTATCAATTGCTCGACAGTAATTTGTTCACCCACCGTAATACTTATGCTATCTTGAGAGAAGCCACTAGTGAAACCTATGGCCCTTGGGTCTATTCTTCATCATATAAGTTTCCAATCTATTTTACTTGGCAATCTTTACTTTCAATCTATATCATAAAAAATACCAAAAATATTTATCTTATTATCTCTATCAGATCTCACTTTTGTAAGTGGCCATGAAGGGATTGACAACCCCTTTATTGCGTTGGTTGCAAGGTTCTTATTTGTTTGTGTAGGTACGAGGCGACTTGTGTGTAGTCTCCTACTGGATGATACCTTGGTTCTCAAAAAACTGAGGGAAATACTTACGCTACTTTGCTGCATCACCCTTTCCTCTTCAAGGGAAAACCAACACAGTGCTCAAGAGGCAGCAAGAAGGATTTCTGGCGCTGTTGCCGGGGAGATCTACGCACAAGTCAAGACATACCAAGTACCCATCAAAAACTCTTATCCCTCGCATTACATTATTCGCCATTTGCCTCTCGTTTTCCTCTCCCCCACTTCACCCTTGCCATTTTATTCGCCCTCTTTTTCCGTTCGCCTCTTTTTTGCTTGCTTCTTGTGTCGCCGTGTGTCGTCATGGCCAGTCCTTTATTTTCTCCTTTGTCTCCCGAGTTTGAAGTTCTTCACTTCAAACAAAGACAAGGAGAAAACTTAAAGATGCTTGGTATAGGATGATGGAATCTTATCGTAATTGCACCTTAGAGGTGAGTTTTAGAATTTTACTTCGCAATTTTTATGTTGGACTAAATATGTCCCATAGACAACTCTTGGATTGCGTTGCCAAAGGAAATTTTATCGAAATTGATCCCAGTATTGCGCATGAAATCATAGAGGGAATAGTGGGAACACTACCTCAACAAAAGGGGCCACATCATACCCAGGAAGAGACACAAGTTTTTGAGAAGATTTGCGAAGTAACGATAATTTTACAAAAGTCTCTTGAACCTCTTAAGAGTGTTAGCGGAAATCTTCACCACATGAATATGTTGATTACCCTTTGCAATAAGCGGTTGGATTCCTTAGATCTAAAAATTTCCGAATATGAAGGGAAACATAAAGAACCTCCCAGATTCGAGCTTGACTCCGCTAAAAAAATAAAAAACAAAGATGATAATACCTAGATCTAGTCTTGCCTTTATGCCTAGCTAGGGGCGTTAAACGATAGCGCTTGTTGGGAGGCAACCCAATTTTATTTTTGTTTCTTGCTTTTTGGTTCTGTTTAGTAATAAATAATTCATCTAGCCTCTGGTTAGATTTGGTTTTATGTTTTAATTAGTGTTTGTGCCAAGTTAAACCTATAGGATCTTCTTGAATAACAATTATTTGATCTTGCTGAAAAAGTCAGAAACTTTCTGCTCACGAAAACAATTGCTAAAATCACCAGAATGTGATAAAATACTGATTCCAATTGCAGTAGATCAATAAACAAATTATCTAGGTTTTCCTATTTTGGTAGTTTTTTCTGAGTTACAGAAGTTTGCGTATGATATAGATTACTACAGACTGTTCTGTTTTTGACAGATTCTGTTTTTCGTGTGTTGTTTGCTTATTTTGATGAATCTATGGCTATTATCGGGGGGTATGAAGCATAGAGAAGTTGTAATACAGTAGGTTTAACACCAATATAAATAAAGAATGAGTTCATTACAGTACCTTGAAGTGGTGGTTTGTTTTCTTGCACTAACGGAGCTCATGAGATTTTCTGTTGAGTTTTGTGTTGTGAAGTTTTCAAGTTTTGGGTAAAGATTTGATGGATTATGGAATAAGGAGTGGCAAGAGCCTAAGCTTGGGGATGCCCAAGGCACCCCAAGGTAAAATTCAAGGACAACCAAAAGCCTAAGCTTGGGGATGCCCCGGAAGGCATCCCCTCTTTCGTCTTCGTCCATCGGTATTTACTTGATGCTATATTTTTATTCACCACATGATATGTGTTTTGCTTGTAGCGTCTTTTATGATCTGAGTCTTTTCTTTTTAGTTTATCACAATCATCCTTGCTATACACACCTTTTGGGAGAGACACACATGAATCGGAATTTATTAGAATACTCTATGTGCTTCACTTATATCTTTTGAGCTAAATAATTTTGCTCTAGTGCTTCACTTATATCTTTTTAGAGCGCGGTGGTGGTTCTATTTTATAGAAATTATTGATCTCTCATGCTTCACTTAAATTATTTTGAGAGTCCTTTATAACAGCATGGTAATTTGCTTTGGCTATAAAATTAGTCCTAATATGATAGGCATCCAAGATTGGTATAATAAAAACTTTCATAAAAAGTGCATTGAATACTATGAGAAGTTTGATACTTGATGATTGTTTTGAGATATGAAGATGGTAATATTAGAGTCATGCTAGTTGAGTAGTTGTGAATTTGAGAAATACTTGTGTTGAGGTTTGCAAGTCCCGTAGCATGCACGTATGGTAACCGTTGTGTAACAAATTTGAAACATGAGGTGTTCTTTGATTGTCATCCTTATGAGTGGCGGTCGGGGACGAGCGATGGTCTTTTCCTACCAATCTATCCCCCTAGGAGCATGTGCGTAGTGCTTGGTTTTTGATGACTTGTAGATTTTTGCAATAAGTATGTGAGTTCTTTATGACTAATGTTGAGTCCATGGATTATACGCACTCTCACCTTTCCATCATTGCTAGCCTCTTCGGTACCGTGCATTGCCCTTTATCACCTTGAGAGTTGGTGCAAACTTCGTCGGTGCATCCAAACCCTGTGATATGTTACACTCTGTCACACATAAACCTCCTTATATCTTCCTCAAAACAGCCACCATACCTACCTATTATGGCATTTCCATAGCCATTCCGAGATATATTGCCATGCAACTTTCCACCGTTAATCATTTATTATGACACGCTTCATCATTGTCATATTGCCTTGCATGATCATGTAGTTGACATCGTATTTGTGGCAAAGCCACCATGCATAACTTATCATACATGTCACTCTTGATTCATTGCCCATCCCGGTACACCGTCGGAGGCATTCATATGGAGTCATATTTTGTTCTAGTATCGAGTTGTAACCATTGAGTTGTAGATAAATAGAAGTGTGATGATCATCATTAATAGAGCATTGTCCCAAATAAAAAAAGAGAAAGGCCAAAAAAAGAAAAAAAGGGCCCAAAAAAAGAAATAAAAGGGACAATGCTACTATCCTTTTTTTCCACACTTGTGCTTCAAAGTAGCACCATGATCTTTATGATAGAGAGTCTCTTGTTTTTTCACTTTCATATACTAGTGGGAATTTTTCATTATAGAACTTGGCTTGTATATTCCAACAATGGGCTTCCTCAAATGCCCTAGGTCTTCGTGAGCAAGCAAGTTGGGTGCACACCCACTTAGTTTCTTTTGTTGAGCTTTCATACATTTATAGCTCTAGTGCATCCGTTGCATGGCAATCCCTAATCCTTGCATTGACATCAATTGATGGGCATCTCCCTAGCCCGTTGATTAGCCGCGTCAATGTGAGACTTTCTCCTTTTTTTGTCTTCTACACATAACCCCCATCATTATACTCTATTCCACCCATAGTGCTATATCCATGGCTCACGCTCATGTATTGTGTGAAGGTTGAAAAAGTTTGAGATTACTAAAGTATGAAACAATTGCTTGGCTTGTCATCGGGGTTGTGCATGATGAGAGCATTCTTGTGTGACGGAAATGGAGCATGACCAAACTATATGATTTTGTAGGGATGAACTTTCTTTGGCCATGTTATTTTGAGAAGACATAATTGCCTAGTTAGTATGCTTGAAGTATTATTACTTTTATGTCAACATTAAACTTTTATCTTGAATCTTTCGGATATGAACATTCATGCCACAATAAAGAAAATTACATTGAAAAAATATGCTAGGTAGCATTCCACATCAAAAATTCTGTTTTTATCATTTACCTACTCGAGGACGAGCAGGAATTAAGCTTGGGGATACTTGATACGTCTCCAACGTATCTATAATTTTTGATTGTTCCATGCTATTATATTATCTGTTTTGGATGTTTAATGGGCTTTATTATACACTTTTATATTATTTTTGGGACTAACCTACTAACCAAAGTCCCAGTGCAAATTGTTGTTTTTGTGCCTATTTCAGTGTTTCGCAGAAAAGGAATATCAAACGGAATCCAAACGGAATGAAACCTTTGGGAGAGTGATTTTTGGAACAAACGCAATCCAGGAGACTTGGAGTGGATGTCAAGAAAGAAACGAGGAGGCCACGAGGCAGGAGGGCGCGCCCCCACCCTTGTGGGCCCCTCGTGGCTCCCCTGACCGACTTCTTTCAACTATATATACTCATATACCCCGAAAACATCCGAGAGCACCACAAAACCCTATTTCCTCCGCCGCAACCTTCTGTACCCGTGAGATCCCATCTTGGGGCCTTTTCCGGCGCTCCGACGGAGGGGGAATCGATCATGGAGGGCTTCTACATCAACACCATAGCCTCTCCGATAATGTGTGAGTAGTTTACCACAGACCTTTGGGTCCATAGTTATTAGCTAGATGGCTTCATCTCTCTCTTTGGATCTCAATACAAAGTTCTCCTCGATCTTCTTGGAGATCTATTCGATGTAATTCTTTTTGCGGTGTGTTTGTCGAGATCCGATGAATTGTGGGTTTATGATCAAGATTAATTATCTATGAACAATATTTGAATCTCCTCTGAATTCTTTTATGTATTATTTGTTAAAGTCTCTTCGAATTATTAGTTTGGTTTGGCCTACTAGATTGATCTTTCTTGCAATGGGAGAAGTGCTTAGCTTTGGGTTTAATCTTGCGGTGTCCTTTCCCAGTGACAGCAGGGGCAGCAAGGCACGTATTGGATTGTTGCCATCGAGGATAAAAAGATGGGGTTTATATCACATTGCTTGAGTTTATCCCTCTACATCATGTCATCTTGCCTAATGTGTTACTCTGTTCTTATGAACTTAATACTCTAGATACATGCTGGATAGCGGTCGATGTGTGGAGTAATAGTAGTAGATGCAGAATCATTTTGGTCTACTTGTCGTGGACGTGATGCCTATATACATGATCATGCCTAGATATTCTCATAACTATGCACTTTTCTATCAATTGCTCGACAGTAATTTGTTCACCCACCGTAATACTTATGCTATCTTGAGAGAAGCCACTAGTGAAACCTATGGCCCCCGGGTCTATTCTCCATCATATAAGTTTCCAATCTATTTTACTTTGAAATCTTTACTCAATCTATATCATAAAAAATACCAAAAATATTTATCTTATTATCTCTATCAGATCTCACTTTTGCAAGTGGCCGTGAAGGGATTGACAACCCCTTTATCGCGTTGGTTGCAAGGTTCTTATTTGTTTGTGTAGGTACGAGGCGACTTGCGTGTAGTCTCCTACTGGATTGATACCTTGGTGCTCAAAAGCTGAGGGAAATACTTACGCTACTTTGCTGCATCACCCTTTCCTCTTCAAGGGAAAACCAACGGAGTGCTCAAGAGGTAGCACCGAACCCATGGAATGCCGCCAGACTCCGAAGATTCTACGCCTAAATCCGGACTCATTGTTCGTTTTCTTTTTCTCTTTTTTTCCTCTTTCTTCTCTTTCAATTTTTTATGTCTTTTAGCTCTTGTCCGGATAAACCACACACTTCAGGGGTACACATCCTTAAATGTACACCCCCACGATACCTGGGGGCTTCTTTTTCAGAAGCTTATTATTATTATTTTTCGAGCATCAAGCTCACCATATATATGTGTCGCCTTCTCATATATGCCTTTTCTTCGCCATTATATGCACCTTTATGACTTAAGTTTTTGCCAAACTGGGTTGTGTGGCTCCTGTGCTTATGCCCTACGTTCCTGCTTGTTCGGCTAGGGCATAAAGGGAGCACCTCTGCGATTGTTACAGTCGGGTCATCTGGACGTGTACCTCAGACAGGTGAAGCCGAAAGCTAGCGTTCTTAAGGGAATAATTGGTCGGGGACAGAAGACGAAATACCCTCGTGGTAATATAAGCCCCCAAAATATAAAGTGAACTATGATTTTTAGCATCACAGGCCAGGCATGCACACAGCGCATGCTAAGCCCAAGGAAAGGAACCCTTAACGGAACTATTCTCTCTGGAAGATGTTTCTTACGATTAAATGTAATATAACATAACTCACCGAATACAACTTGTCTGTTCAAGCAACTATGACCCCTCTACCTGGTTTCCACGCATACTCCGGTGTTTACCGCTGGTATAGTATTTAGAAACACTCCGAACCTTGGGTTTCGGAGGTCGAAGCAAAAGGTCTGCCATGACAGTTGTTTTATAATTCGGCTAGAGATACATTTGTCGATGAAAGTACATTGCTACTTGGACTCAAAAGCCTCTTCTTCCTCTAGACCATCTAACAGGTTGTCTAGTTTACAATCCTGTTGTGAAGACTTGGCGGCTATCATTACTTGGTCATATACCAAGCTAACCGGAATTTCTTGTCCATCTGGTCCCCGAGGCCCGACCCGGGCCATATGATTCGGATCAAGTCCGGTATACCGCGTTTTCACCATGGCCCAGGCCTCTCGGGCGCCTTCTCGGCATGCCGATATCTTCCATAGCCGAAAACGGTGACAAGCTCCCTTGAATAAATTCATGAGCTCCTCCATACTTCTTGGAGGAGAATCGGATGGCCATAAGGCCTTAGCAATGATCCTCATTGCTTTCCGAGCTCGGTCATGCACTTTGGACAACTCTTGTAGCAGATCGCCTTGAAATCCGGACACTTCTCCTTCGGGCCGACCGGTCAGCACACCTAGAGAGACAAACTTGTTAACACTTTTCACCAGGGGACTATACGGAAGTAAGGTTTCGGAGCATACTGAATATGCCGCTTTTCAGCTTTCTATTCTCTTTCAAGGCATCTGCCAGTTGGGCTCGTATATTCTTAAGCTCTTCGGCTAGCTTGATGTGGGCATCTTGTAGCTTGTTCTTCTCATCCCTGGTCCGTGTCAATACACGTTGACCAGCGGCCTCTTGCCTTTCGGCATGTTGTTTATCCGCTTGCGCGGCCTTTAGTCTCTCTTCCAGTTGATCAGGCGATCCTGCATCATTAATACAACAATGTTTATTATAAAAACATTGTTGGTATATGATTATATTTTCTGGACAGTAGTGAACATTACCAGTCGGTGTCTCCTTAGACTTCTCCAGTTCGGCGGTGACAGCAGTTAACTTGGTCTGACATTTTTCCAGCTCCTGTGATAGCATGTTCTTCTTCTTCGTGAGTACCTAATTATACAACGATCCTTAAATCAGTTGCGTCAACTGTTTCAAGTCTCGGGGGCTACTGGCATATGATTATTAAATCTACACAATAGTCCTTACCCGCATATCCTTTGAAAGCTGGTGAGTGGCTCCAGCAAGTCCATCTCAAGCAGCTCGGATGTATGCATTCGCTGAGCTAAAGGCATTGAATGCCTCTTCAATAAAGTTGGGGTCGCGCATAGCTGCCCTCCGGCGCTGATGGTTCATTGCACTCTCCACTTCAGAGTTGGTGACGGATACATTATCCAAATATTCAGATAGAGGACAATCCGGCATTGCACCCGTATCAACTCTAGCCCTAGAGGCAGGGTCCGGGGTCGGATTGGCTGAGGCATGTCCGGCAAGGTCTCCGGACACAGTCCGGCGAACGCTCTTCCTGAAATAAAACACAGCAGGAAACGTCACAATTCGGTATGACTGCAGTGGGGCATATTAAAAATCATACCTCTTTGATGAAGGCGCGGTGGTATTGCCATCCGCCTTTCTCTTCGAAGACCCACCCTGCGCAGGCTCCACCCTCTTAAGGGACGCCTCTGATACGGCGTGGCGAGATGAGCGCCACCCCTTTGGAGCACGAGACATTGCAGTGGGTGAGGCGCAATGGGAAAACTCTTTTGGAGGAGACGTCTCCAGAGTACTTATGTGGGAGGAGGGAAGGAGGCCGGGGTAATCGGCTATAATGGACACTCCTGTGCCATCGTAGCTCGCCTGATAGAAGACCCCCTCCTTGAGCTCTACGAATATATCCGAATCCTCTTCAAATCTGGGATCCAGGTCCCGAATATGGTCCTCCGGGTGCGGAGCGGGGCTATAGATCCCCGCGGTAACCTTTCTCCATTCCTGTTAAAAATGGCCGGGTTAAGTTCAACTAGATGCGACTCGGGAAGAGGATTGAGTAAGGTTACGAAGCGGAGGCTCACCCAGCTAGGAGGGTTGTACATTGAAAAACCCTCTCGGCACTTAAGGCGAGTGAAATCTTCTTTCTCCCCTTTATAAAGATCAGCCAACATGGCGGCCAAGGCGGCGAAGTTGTCCGGGCCCTTGCGCCCGTAGCGTGATGCGTCATCCTCCCCATTGTAGTGCCACATGGGGAGTCCTCTGGATTGGAGTGGCTGAACGCCTCGCATTATTGACATTGCATTACCCCAATTAAGGATAGTCCGGATTGGGCAAGTGTCTTTATCTTGCTCATTAACTTTTTGACCTTCGCACTGTCTTCCTCCTCGAGGCTCCGGGGGCGCCAGCTGTGACGCTTCTTTAACGGAGCATTGGAAAATTCGGGTAGGCCCCATCTGATTGGGTCTGGGAGAACAACATCTTCAATGTAAAACCACTCTGAGGGCCACTCTTCGGATGCCTTCTTCAGAGTGCCGGACAGGTATCCTGTCCCGGCTATGCGCCATACTTCGGCGCCGCCCACCTCGAATATGGATCCCTTTTGGGAGCGAGGGATGAGGCAGAAAAGTTTCCTCCATAACTCAAAATGGGCCTCGCAGCCTAGGAACAGCTCGCAAAGAGCGACGAAACCCGCGATATGCAGAATGGAGCCCGACGTAAGATTGTGCAATTGGAGGCCATAGTACTCCAGGAGGCCTCGGAGGAAAGGGTGGATAGGAAATCCAACGCCTCTTAACAGGAAGGAGACTAAGCACACTCGCTCCCCCTCGGTAAGGTTGGGGAAGTTTTCCGCCAGGGCTTCACTGTTGATGGAGGTTAATCCCGCCCGAACGGGGACTAGATCCACCGGAGGGAGATATCCCTGCGTCTGAAGCTTGGTCAGCTGGGCGTGGGATACTGAGCAGCTCTCCCAATCGCCTTTTTCAGGGCCGTAAGGGCGGGAGGAAGAACTGGGAACACCAGCCATGATTATGCGGTTTCTTGTGGCAAGCTCTAAGGATTTTCCGCCTGGTGTGGAATGGCATCTGAGATTCAATCTCCTTAAATAGACGCCTTCCCTACATGGCCCGGGTGTTATGTGTAAAAATACTTGGACCCTTCATATTCGTCTGACACGTGGAAGCCGAGGCAACGATGGCGCAAAAGCCGAAGGGTATAACCTTTAATGTAAAGCCGAGTTGTTCAAAGAACTCACCTTACCAAGACCGAAGATGTAAAGGCCGAATACAGTCCTTTGGTTCAGATGCTTTGAAGTATTTAGAGGAGGAACTCGCCTTGCAATGCCGAAGACAATCTGCTCGCCGGACACATCGTCATTGAAGTCTGGTTCGGGGGCTACTGAGGGAGTCCTGAAATAGGGGGTCCCCGGGCGTCCGGGCTATGTGCCATGGGCCGGACTAATGGGCCGTGAAGGTACAAGATAGAAGATTTTCCCCCGTGTCTAGAGGGGACTCTCCTTTGCATGGATGGCAAGCTTGGCGTTCGGATATGAAGATTCCTTTCTCTGTAAACCGACTCTGTACAACACCAGGCCCCTCCGGTGTCTATATAAACCGGAGGGTTTAGTCCGTAGAGGTGAACACAACCATACATGCTAGACATCTAGCACTACAAAAAAATACACTTCCGTGATGATACATGTTTGTCACAGTAGGTCGTGTTTTCTGTCATGCATGTACATCCATGACAAATTTATGACAGAATCAAGATAGTCATACCTGTGCTGTCGTAGAAGTGTTCCATGACATTGCCAAAATTATCATCATGGAAGTGTCCACTTCCATGACGATAAATCACGCGTCACAGAAGTGCTTTCGTCAAGGGTGACCGACACGTGGCATCCACCGTAACGGAACGCCGTTAAGCTATCGGGTCGGGTTTTGGATCCAATAACCCGTTAACAGCCCCGAACAATGGGGATTTTCCACGTGTAAAATCATCATTGGCTGGAGGAAACACGTGTCGGCTCATCGTTGGGACAGATGTCATCCACTCATTGGAAGAAAGGCGCCTATGATACGTCGACACGTGGCACGACCCAACAGAGGCCCATTCCTGTGAAAAGGCCGGCCCGTTTGACTTGGTCAAAAGGTGGCGGGTCGGCCCATGGAAAGCCTGTTAACGGCATGTTCGCATATAGCCCATTTACAGCCCGCTAACCCAAGGCCCGTTACGCCCTATCCGAATTAGGCCCAGTAGCGTCATCTGGGCCATCCAATATGATTCCAGCCCGTTTTCACTTTTGGCCCATGTATGGCCCATGACGTCTTTCGGCCCATATGAGGCCCTATGTAACTCTTGGTCTATTAATGGCCCGTGGTGAAACTGGCCCGTAATGAACAGTGTATCACTTTACACCCATTAACGGCCCGTGGTGAAACTGGCCCGTAATGAACAGTGTATCACTTTATACCCATTAACGGCCCGTGGTGAAACTGGCCCGTAATGAACAGTGTGTCACTTTATACCCATTAACGGCCCGTTATTCCGTTGGGCTGTTTCCAGCCCATGTTATCTTTCGGCCTTCTCAGAGCCCATTTATTCTTGGGCTCATTTCCAGCATTCGTTTACTTACGGCCCGTTACTGTCATTTTCTGCTTGTGGGCCAAATTCAGCCCGTGGTTACAGTCGGCCCGTTTGTGGTCCGTTAATACGTTGGGCCGTTTTCATAGCGTCATCAAATACGGCCTATTAACGATGGCCCGTTATGGTCGGCCCATGAACAGACGATTCCAACTCTAGCCCGTTTACGACCATAATGCGGCGTGTTATTGGCCCATGTTTGGCCAATCGATCATACGGCCCGTATAAGGCCCATTGATGATACGGCCCGTAGAAGGCCCATTGTTTCTACGGCCGGTAGAAGGCCCATCGTTTCTACGGCCCGTAGAAGGCCTACTGTTTCTACGGCCCGTAGAAGGCCCACTGTTTCTACGGTCCGTAGGAGGCCCAGTGTCACTACAGTAAATATTAGCCCATGGTTATTGTGGCCTAGTTTTAAAAAATAGGTTATTGCAGCCACTAGCAAACCGCAGAAAAAGAACTGCACTGACTACAAGCAAACAAATAAACAGGACAACAAGGAAATAAATAAGCAAGCAACTTATGCTAGGCTAGCTATCACGGCTATTTCACATATTCCATCCACTGGGCATCAAAGTTCGCCACCAGTGCAAATATAGGGAACAAAGCAGCATATAAACGCCGCAGCAAAACAAGTCCAGAACTGAAACCACTTCAGAAGAGTTCAAGAAACAATATCCTGGGTACCCATAATGCTGGCAAGATGCTTAGCAAGCTTATTAACTTTCTCTTGTTTGGCGCTTAAATCCTCCAGCGCTTGCTGTTGCACAAGAAAGTACACATCTGAATTCTGCAGGGACTTCCTCAGTCCTTCGGCTTCTTGCCGCAGCACAGCTGACTGATGCCTTTCAGCTTGTAGCTGAGACTGAAGAAGACGAAGTGATTCAGGCAGCGAGTTCGAAGAGCTAGTGCCAGCGGTACTAGCCAGTAACTCGAACACTACATCAACACAGGACTGTGGGGTTTTCTCACTGTCTACAAGATCGTTTTTATCACCTTTCTTGGAGATCAACAGGGTTGTCTCACTATCTTGAACCTTATGTGCATTACTTTCCCTACCATTGCATAGTGGGGTGCTCTTCTCCAATATTCTGTTTGCATACTACAAGAGAAACAAGCAGACACATCACAGGTTTAGCTTGTAGTATACGAAACTCATTTTTGTAAACCGGTTCAGTAGTAAGGTGGACAGGATAACAGCATGAAACAAACATATATCTATGTACTATGGTCACTGTATTGTCCATATCATTCTAGTTATGTTCCCTAATCAAGATAGAGACACAGTTCAACTCATATATTTTTAAGACACAACAGCATAGACAGAATATAAGTGTGAGAAACTACACAGCATTGGCAGCACTTGTAATGTGCATCACATGAGAACATAACTATTTATACAACTTAAACTGAAATCAACATAGAGCAAGAAGTTAGAACAGCAATCCAGTTAAAGAAATAGGATTAAAACATACCTGTTGTGCCATTGGAGTTTCAATTGGATCCTTCAAATTCAAAAGTAGTTGGTATGAGTAAATACAGTGATGCAACAACAAAGGAGTATGGACCATAGCTACGGAATCTGACCTGAGAACAGTTGCTCTTCTGCTTTAAACGTGGAGTTTGGGTTAGCTGTGGTCACTACTGGAATCAGCTAATTTGCCATCTGCCAGCTCTTTGCCGTCTGCTAGCTGACGGCAAAGAAGCTCTTTGCCATCAGCTACACATAAGCACACGGCAAAGAAAAGGCTGACGGCAAAGAAGCTCTTTGCCATCAGCCAGCTCTTTGCCGTCTGCCAGCAGACGACAAAGAATCTTTGCCGTCCGCTGGCAGACGGCAAAGAGTGTGGTGGCCCCCACCCCCCGCTCGTTTGAAAAAATCTTAACGGCCCACCTCTTTGCCGTCCGCTAGCAGACGGCAAAGGGGCAAAAAGGCGGACGGCAAAGGCTGGCTGACGGCAAAGAGGGCACTTGACTAACGGCCGGTACCCCCCGCCCGTTACTCACTTCGTCCTCGCCCTTCTCCTCCCACCCCGCCGCCGCCGCCGCCGCCCGCCGACCCGTCGCCCCCGCCGCCCCGTCGCCCCGCCGCCCCGCCGCCCCACCGCCCCGTCGCCCCACCGCCCCGTCCCCCCGCCGCCCCGCGCCCCACCGCCGCCCCGGCCCCCGGCCGCCCCGGCCCCCCGCCGCCTGGGCCCCCGCCGCCCCGCCTCCTCCACCGCCCCGCCCCGGCCCCCCGCCGCCCCGCCTCCTCCACCGCCCCGCCCTGGCCCCCCGTCGCCGGCCCCTCCCCGACCCGTCGCCGCCCCCCACAGTGAGCCCCTCCCATTTTTTTTTTCTGTTTTTTTGTTTTTTTTCTGTTTAGATAAGGTTTTTTAGTTTATGTTTTTTCAGTTTAGAATTAATTAGTTTAGGTTATTTAGTTTAATTAGTTTAGGTTTAATTAGTTTAAATAGTTTAGTTTTAATTAGTTTAGGTTTTTAGTTTAGGTTTAGGTTAAGTAGAAGGGGGAAGAAGAAGAAGAAGAAGAAGAAGAGGAAGAGGAGGAGGAGGAGGAGGAGGAGGAGAAAGAAGAAGAAGAAGAAGAAGAAGAAGAAGAAGAGGAGGAGGAGGAGGAGGAGGAGAAAGAAGAAGAAGAAGAAGAAGAAGAGGAGGAGGAGGAGGAGGAGGAGGAGGAGGAGGAGAAAGAAGAAGAAGAAGACGGGGGATGAGAAGAAGTAGAAGAATGAGAAGAAGTAGAAGTAGTAGAAGAATGAGAAGACCCCCTGACCCCCCAACCCCGACACCACACCCCGACACCCGACCCCGACTCCACCCCGACACCCGACCCCCTAACCCCCTGACCCCGACACGACACCCCGACCCCCCGACCCCCTAACCCCCTGACCCCGACACGACACCCCGACCCCCCGACCCCGAAACAGCACCCCGACCCCGACACGGCACCCCGACACCGACACGGCACCCCGACACCGACACGACACCCCGACCCCCGACACGACACCCCCGACACCCCGAGACCCCGACCCCGACCCCGACCCCTCGACCCCGACCCCGACCCCGACCTCGACCCCGACACCCCGACCCCGAGCCTGACCCGACACCCCGACCCCGACACCGACACGGCACCCCGACCCCGACCCGACACCCCGACCCCGAGACCCCGACCCCGACACGGCACCCCGAGACCGACACGACACCCCGACCCCCGGCACCTCCCGAAAAGGTGTTCTTTGGCCTTCCAGAAGCCGACGGGGTCATATATTTGTGAATTATTAGTTAGGTCATATATCTTTCGATTTTGTTATGAAAAACATCATATATAATTGTGTTGATCGGGTAGTTTTAAATGTGCAGTTGTTTCATCGCTGCGAGGTTTGGTGTTCGACGACCTCGCCGTGCGTTTGACGAGCTCTGCCCCTTCGTTCGTGGGTGAGCACAAATGACATGTCCTCCTCCCCCATTAATTATTTGATCTATTCCGATGAAACTTGATAGCTAGATATATATGTGTCTTGAATCATCAGTATGCGTAACCAATATGTGTCTCCCGTTCGAAAGCGTCATAGTTATAAATATGCATGCATTTGCATATTTATAACCTTGATTCTTTCGAATTGTCCAACGCTATCCATGGACAGCCCGAGTATGTTTAGATTGGGTTCGTTTTCCCATATGCTTTGCTCCGGATCCGACGCATAAATTTCGTCAGTGCCTCCCCTGTTGTTCTCCGGGTACACATCCTCTCTGTTTATTGCAGAGACGTGTATCAGGAGAACAGCGGGGAGGTGCTGCCGAAATTTTGCGTAGGATCCGGGGCATAGCATGGGAAAATGAACCCAATCTAAACATACTCGGGTGGGATTAGGACCTATCATTACCTATTAGAGTGTAGGTTGCATGGACGTAATAAAATTGACAAAGTAGATCAACTGATGAATACATACATGGTGAATTATATATATATATTTGTTGTGTGTCTAGTAGCTCTGAAAGTCAAGATGAGTGATCGTGCGTGGATGTACACCGGTCACACTGGTCAGAACAAATGGAGCACTGAATGGTTCACAAAAACCAAGGGGTTTGTGCGAGCCGCATTTGCAAATGGCCAGAGGAAAACCTGGTGCCCCGGTTTACGGTGCGGCAATTGGGAAAAGAGGACAGAGGCTGAAATGGGCAAACACCTGCAGAAGAGTGGTTTTACGCCCGATTATACGGTGTGGACATTTCATGGTGAGTCTGCCCAACGTGACCGAGCTGAGGTGGATCGTCGTCGCACCGACGAGCATGGTACCGGGATGGAAAACATGGTGCAAGACTTTGATGATGCTCGGGATTCGGAGGAGGAGATGGAGGAATCTGCAAAGGCCTTCAATGAAATGTTGGAGTCTTCAAAACGTCCGCTCCATGAGCACACTGAGCTTTGTCAGTTGGATGCCATCTCACAAGTAATGGCTCTGAAGGCTCAGTTCAACTTGGGCAGAGAATGCTACGATGCAATGATGACAGTATTTGGACGCTTTCTACCCAAAGGCCATGTAATGCCTGCAAACCTGTACCAGTCGGACAAAATCCTCCGTGCACTGAAGATGCCCTATGATAAGATACATGCCTGTGAGAAAGGATGTGTCTTGTTTAGGCTTGACTATGCGGACTTGAACTATTGTCCCATTTGCAAGTCTTCCAGGTATGTTGTGGTAGACAACGGTATGGGTGAGAAGACACATACCAAAATCCCCGTTAGTGTTCTTCGGTATATGCCAATCGTACCAAGACTTCAACGTCTTTTCATGGTCGAAGAGACGGCCAGACAGATGACATGGCACAAAACGGGCAAAAGAACCGAACTAGATGCAGATGGGAATCTGATGATTGTACACACATCAGATGGTGTTGCATGGAAAAAGTTTGATGAATTACATGGTGACAAAGCGGCAGATCCGAGGCATCCTCGAGTCGGCATCAGCACGGATGGGTTCAGTGTGTTTGGTATGACGGCAGCCCAATACAGTTGTTGGCCCGTATTTGTCTTTCCACTCAATCTCCCCCCCGGACAGATTATGCAAAGAAAGAACATTTTCCTGACGTTGATAATTCCAGGGCCCAACTATCCGGGGAAAAATATGAATGTGTACATGCAACCGCTTAAGGACGAATTGCAAGAAGCCTGGGATAATGGGTTCAAGACATACGATGCCTATAGCAAACGGAACTTCATAATGCGTGTCTGGTACATGTACTCGACGCATGACTTGCCGGCGTATGCGCTATTCGTTGGCTGGTGTGTGCATGGAAGGTTCACGTGCCCCACATGTAAGGGAGCTCTTGAGTTTCATTGGCTTCAGGCCGGTCGCAAGTTTTCTTGCTTCGACATGCATAGACAGTTCCTGAATCCTCGCCATAAGTTCAGGAAAGACAAGAAGAACTTCATCAGAGGTAGAGTTGTCAAAAACTCTGCACCACATGCATTGACAGGCCAACAGACCCTGGATCAGTTAAACGCTCTCGAGCCAGATCCAGAGTGTCCAGGGTACTTCAAGGGGTATAATTCTAAGCACGCCTGGACTCACAAAACATGCTTATGGGATCTGCCTTACTTCAAAGACCTCCTTTTCCCACACAACATCGACGTGATGCACACTGAGAAGAATATCGCCGAGGCACTTTTTGGTACATTGTTCGGCATAGATGGGAAGTCAAAGGATAATACTAAGGCTAGAGTCGATCTGGAGGCGCTATGTGATAGGCCGTTACAAAACATGAAAGAACCGAAAGGAAAGCAGAACTGGACGAAGCCAAAGCATGGTTCAATCTTGGAAGGCCCGCTATGAGGGAAATTATCTTGTGGGTGAAAATGCAGTTGATGTTCCCCGATGGGTATGCAGCGAATCTACAGAGGGGAGCCAGTCTTGATAAATTGAAGATATTTGGTCTCAAGAGTCATGATTGGCACATATGGATTGAGCGGGTAATGCCGGTGATGTTGCGTGGCTTCATCCCTGAGGATGAATGGCTAGTACTGGCAGAACTCAGCTATTTCTTCTGTGTTCTTTGTGCGAAAGAACTATCGCCTGGCGTGCTAGAAGAAATGGAAGAGTTGGCGCCGGAGTTGATCTGCAAGTTAGAGAAGATCTTTCCACCGGGCTTCTTTAATCCAATGCAACATTTGATTTTGCATCTCCCGACCGAGGCAAGATTGGGGGGGACCCGTGCAAAATCGTTGGTGCTACCCAACTGAGAGGATGCAGAAGACGCTTCGACAAAAATGTAAAAATAAACGTAGAATTGAAGCATCGATGGCTGAGGCATTCATCACTGAGGAGGCGGCAAACTTCGTGACAGCACAGTACGAAGCCAAAAATCGTCATTTGCATAATCCGAAGCCTCGGTACAATGCTGACGACCCTAAAAAGGGTGGATCCAACCTAGAGGAGGAACAAGAAGAGCCGGAACAAGAAGAGGTTACTGCTGCGGATGACCTATCATTGCTTGACCGATTACGTCAAGGTGGCCTTGCACATGTTGATGCCACTGAACCCTATGAGCCCGTCATTGATTATAGTGATGATGATGATGATTATGCATTTATTGATGATACTGATCGAGATTATTAGTAGTGTCAGGTATTAAATTTTTTAATGTTGTACTTGATGATGATACACTTAAGTGATACACATATTATTATTCATGTCGGTCTTTTTTTTATGTTGTACTAATTTCGTTTACTGTTTGTCATGGCAGGTGTTGAAAGATGGTGGGCGCTGGTCGGGAGCGCGCCAAGGCCCCTTCTTCGTCGGCGCGTGGTCTGAGGTCTTCGATTCCAGACGTACCTCTCCGCCGAGCGTTGCTGGACAGTATGTCCACACCGCCGGGCCCTTCTTCGTCGACCGCGGTGCCCAGCAGGGGACGAGGTAGGAAGAGAGGAGGTGGGGCACGTGGTCGCGGGAGAGGAGGTAGGGTGACTGCTAGGGCGCCTTCCTCGCTGCCACCCCCAGCTGTTTCACCCGAGCACGTGACTGCTAGGGTGGACTCGTCCGAGGAGGAGGCTACACGGACTCCGGTCCACGAGCCTCCGGTCCACGGGTCTTGGGCCCACGAGCCTCGGGTCGACTGGCCTTCGGCCCACGAGACCCCGGAGGAGCACACGTCCGGATGGGGTACCTGGCCGGATCAGCCCGAGGAGCCGAGTGGCCATGCTGATGATGGCGGGGAGCCGACTGATCTTGAGGAGGAGGGTGGCACCGTCTACCAGCGTGCTGCTACACGGCTCCCGTCCGTGCCGGCGACCCGCGAGCAGAGGTGGTTGATCTTCCCTGATGGGGAGAGGTACGTAAGTGCATTTAATATTTTTGTACCTTCTGCATTCACGTTTCTTCAAATAACTAATGCGTTGGCCTTGTCATGCTGCAGGGGTTGGGACCACCATCATAGTGTCCGCCGGCCCAACTCCGTCCTTGGAGTTCTTTGCCGGCAAAACTTCCCGGGGTTTGTCACGTTGCCTGGTGAGGGTCGGCTTCCAGAGCTTGGGTTGAGCTGGGAGCACTACGTGGCTGCCCCGGCCCCGCCGGATGTCATTATCGACGGTGTCGTGTGCGACACGAGGGCAGACATGGTGATCAGGACGTTCTGGGTAATTTCTCCTTTACACATTTCAAAATCTTCAACTAGCTAGTTATTAATTGTACTAATCAATATTGTCTCATTTGATTGCAGACATTCTACAGGTGTGAGGAGGGATACGAGGAGGACAACGCAAATGTTATCCAGAACGTCTGCAAGCGCCTACTCCAGAACGTACGGCACGAGGCTCGGGTGCAGGCTGTTCGAGACTACTACGCCTTGCGTGGTATCAAGAAGACCAAGCCGGCGTGCCGCGATAAGTTCCTGAGTAAGGAGGAGTACATGAAGGTAATTCTTAAGGCCTTCTACTTAACTTCCTTCATTTAGTAATTCTTAGCCGTAGCGCTCAAGTTTCTATTTGCTAACTTAGGCGCCTCCGAGATGGTGTGCGGATCGGATGGATTGTTGGGAGGTGTTGGTCGATGAGTGGTGCTCACAAGAATGGCTAGCCCTCCACAACCAGGCCAAGGACAAACGTGCCCAAATGGAAGGTGTGCCACACCATCAAGGCAGCTCCAACTTATATCAGTTCGGGCGCAACTGGGTATGTGGTTTGCTTCATGATTCATGCAATTCATTCATCATGCTAGCTTGAGCCCTTTAATTACTAATTTTCATTGTTTCTCTCTTTCAGGCACGCCACAATAAGGCGGATAAGGTGCCCGAGGTGTACGACCTGTATGCCATGGCCCACACTGGCTCTTTCAAGAAAGTCAAGGCTTTCTCTCAGTCTGACCTCGATGATGCAAACAACTTCACCAACATCTCCTCCCACAACAAGCTCGTGAGATATAGAGATGAGGGGAAGGCGAGGAAAGGGGAGGACATTAACCCGAGCCAGGGTCCCATTGATCCAGAGCTGGTGATGATATCTGGTGGCGGGAGGTCCCATGGCTCCATAGCCATTGGAGATGGACTTATCCGTTGTCCTAGCACTCTCCTGGAGATCAAGGCGCGCCAGTCGAGCTCCGCTCCTGAGATAAGGCCTCGTGAACGGCCAGTGCAACTCGCCATCAAGGTTAGTGATACGTACTCAGTTATCTTTCTCCATTACATTGTGTGCGCTTCCATCAATGATTACAAATGGTCATGTGAGTGGTGTTGCAGGCTGCTATACAGACTGAGAGAGATAGAACGGAGAAACTTCTGGCGGAGGCGGCGGAGAGGCAGCGGGAGATGGAGGAGAGGACGAGAAAGATGATGGAGGAGGAGAGGGCACGGAATGACATGCAGGCAAGGGCCATGTACGAGCTCCTTGTGGTAAGTTTCTTCTGCAGATTACTTGCTAGTCTTAACATTTGAGTCTCATTACTAACTAGTATGACTCTGTTCTGAAAACCAAATGTGCAGTCTGTGTGCGAGAAGTCCGGTTAGCCCGCTCCGCCGATGCCAGTGATTGCTCCTGGGAGCATGGTGAGTTTAGTTTGAATGGACATTACTTGGTAGTCTTAACATTTGAGTGTCGTAATGCTAACGAGACACTGGAAATGATCTTTGGTGCAGCTTAACTCCAGAAATGCATCGCACGATCCTTCTCCAGGTAGCGGCACTAGCCACCCCGCTCCTACACCTCCTTGATCACGGTAAGTTTCTCTAGTGTTTTGCTTAACAAATGCATAAAGACCTAGACTTAGCTTTATTTCCTCCAATATGCTTACCATAATGACCTAGAGTTAGCTTATTTTCCTCCAAAATGACCCATTTTACCTAGGTTAGCTTATAAATGATGCAGTTCATCCAAGTTAGCTCAAAAATGACCCATTTTACCTAGATTAGCTCCTAAATGATCCATTTTACCTACGTTAGCTTTAAAATGGCCCATTTCACCTAGGTTAACTCCAAAATGACCCATCTTACCTAGGTTATCTCATAAACGATCCATTTCAACTAATTTAGCTCATAAACGATCCATTTGACCTAAGTGAGCTAAAAAACGATCCATTTCACCTAAATTAGCTCTTAAATGATCCATTTCACCTAAGTTAGCTCAAAAAGATCCATTTCAACTAAATTAGCTCTAAAATGACCCATTTTACGTAGATGAGCTCCTAAATGATCCATTTTACCTACGTTAGCTTTAAAATGACCCATTTCACCTAGGTTAGCTCCAAAATGACCCATTTCACCTAGATTAGCTCCAAAATGACCCATTTCACCTAGGTTAGCTCCAAAATGACCCATTTCACCTTACTTAGCTCAAAAACGATGCCCTTCACCTTAGTTAGCTCATAAACGACCCATTTCAACTAAGTTAGCTCATAAATGATCCATTTCAACTAAGTTAGATCATAAACAACCCATTTCAACTTAGTTAGCTCATATATGATCCATTTCACCTAAGTTAGCTCATAAATGACATATACTTCTTGTTCTAGTCTTCTTCTTGTTCTAGTCACCTATTTCTAACTTTCTTATTTACCATTTTGTAGATTTCATTCACTTCATGGAAGCTAGCTTGCTATGATGGAGTGCTTGCTTTTCCTTTGATGAAACTTTGCATTGTATCTAGCTTGTTATGATGGATGGAACTATGTGATATGGATCATTGCATCTAACTTGCTATGTTGATGAAACTTTGCATTGTAATATATATATGGATGGAACTATGTGTATGGATGGAACTTGCTTATGTATGAACAATGTCTATGGATGAAAATGATGTGATATGTGATATGAAACTTATGTGCTGGATATGTGCTGGATATGTGCTGGATATGTGCTGGATATGTGATATGAAACTTATATATTTTCTGTGCAAATTGTGGGATTTAATAAAAAACAGAAAAAACAGACAATATGCAGGCTCTTTGCCGTCTGCCACCGACGGCAAAGAGCTCTTTGCCGTCTGCCGCGGACGGCAAAGAAGCCACGTGGCAGCCAACTGTGCTTCCTGGGAGCTGACCCATTTGGTCAGTTTGCCTACAGTGGCAGACGGCAAAGACTTTGCCGTCCGTGGCAGACGGCAAAGAACCTGCACTTTGCCATCAGTGGCAGACGGCAAAGAACCTGCCATCTAGTGACGTGTAGATGACATCATAAGGCGGACGGCAAAGACCAGAGAAATTTTGCCGTCCGCGGCGGACGGCAAAGGTCTGCCGTTAGCCACTTAACGGACTGACAGCGCAATTATTGCCGTCCGCCCTCTTTGCCGTCCGCCGCAGACGGCAAAGAGCCTTTGCCGTCCGCCGCCAGGAAGCAGACGGCAAAGCAGCTGTTTACCGTAGCCTTCTTTGCCGGAGCCTTTTGCCGTCCGCGGCTGACGGCAAAGGTCTTTGCCATCCGCCTTTCGAGCCTTTGCCGTCCGCCGTGGCAGACGGCAAAGTAGCTGTTTCCTGTAGTGGGTGGTCTTCGTGCTTTGGGCACTGCAGTAGCTTTACAAACTGCTCGTGTGGGGGTACTCTGTGGTGGACATGGTGCTTTGTCAACTATAAGTGGGTTACTATCCGTTGGGGTTGCGGTTAGATGGGTTGTAGCTGGTTCTCTGCCCAACGGTGTAAGTGTGCAATCTGGAAGAGTCTCGATTATGTGTGGTGGGGCTAGTTTGTGGGCCAGTACAACCATGGTTCTATCTGCATCGACGGGTAGCACTGTCTTTTGTGAAGAACGGGTTTTTGCTCCCTTAGATACTGCCATCACCCCCTCCAATTCAAATGGCTGATAAACAAGAAAAGATATTGAACGTACAGACATTGTATGATAGACAGATGTGGTAATTCACATATATGTTGTCTAACCAAACAGGACAGCATGACACAATTTCACATATATGATGCCTAACTAAACAGGATATCATGCCACAGTTTCAGATATATGATGGATAACTTAACAGGATATAATGGCATAATTCAACATATGATGAGTACCTAAACAGGATGACATGACAAAACTATATGATGTCTTTCTAAAATAGGTTGGGATGAAATAATTCACATACATGTTGTCTAAATATACAGGATGGCATGATATAATTGACATAATTGATTCATATACTAAGCAGCTGGCACTCGCATGTATGATCTCTAAACTAAGCAGATAGAATTCAATATTGTGCATATGATGTCTAAACTAAGCAATGCAAGACACCATATGCATCATATGAGAAATATAAACATTGCAACTTAGAGCATACACCTCAGGTGGGATATAGGACTGGTCATCTGTCTCTGAATCCTCCTCTGAGGAGCTCCCTGTAACCATCGAGATATATGCTTCAACAGGTACCATTGCCTGCTCTGAAGACCTTGTTTTCACTCCAGATTTTTCCATAACCGGCTCAAATGGCTGATACACATGAAGAGTAGTTCAATATACACAGATTGTTGACAAATGGAATACGTAATGAAAAAAAAGATGGCATGAGATAATTCACATATAAGATGCCTGGCTCCATGGCGGTGCATAATTCACATATATGATAACTGGCTGAAAAACATGGCATTGCATAATTCACATATCTGATATAGAAAGCAAACAGGAGGCATTCACACAAAGCATGTCTAATCTAAGCAGATGGCATGGCAATGCAAGACACCATATGCATGATATGAGCAATATAACCCAGCCAAGTTAGAGCATGCACCTCGGGGGGGGGGGGAATACGACTAGTCATCTCTCTCTGAATCCTCCTCTGAGGAGCTATCTGTAACCAGCAAGAAATCTGCATCGACAGGTAGCACTGACTGCTCAGAAGACCTTGTTTTCACTCCAGATTTTCCCATGACCGACTCAAATGGCTGATGCACAGGAAGAGTAGATGAATGTATAAACATTGTTGACAAATGGAATACATTGTGGAAAAAAATATGGCACAACACGATTCACATATACGATGACTGGCTAAACAGGATGGCATTGCATGATTCACGTATATGATGCCTGGCTAAAGAAGATGGCATTGCATAATTCCCATATACTCCCTCCATTCCTAAATATTTGTCTTTTTAGAGATTTCAAATGGACTACCACATACGGATGTATATAGACATATTTTAGAGTGTAGATTCACTCATTTTGTTCCGCATGTAGTCACTTGTTGAAATCTCTAAAAAGACAAATATTTAGGAATGGTGGGAGTATGATATAGAAACCAAACAGGTGGCATTCACACAAAGCAAATCTAAACTAAGCTGATGACATATATGATGTATAATGTAAGCAATGCAAGGCGCCATATGCATGATATGACCAACATCAGCATGCCAGATTAGAGCAAACACCTCAGGTGGCAAACAAGCGTGGTCGGCTCCTTCCGAATCTACATCTGAACAGTTATCTTCCTCTGGAATACAATCTGGAAATGCAGCAGGGGGGGGGGCACTTCGCCCACCATGGAGCGGCGTCTGCATGACATTATATTCGCACGCAACGGTCTTCTCTTTTTCTCTACATGTTCAGTACGATTGTGTACAATATCTGACATGCATAATAAAAAAAATAGTTAGATTTTGTAAGGCCTAAGGGGTGCATGCAAAAATCAAGACTGATGGTAGCAAACGAGTGGATGGATCCAAAACTAATGATAGCAGGTAGATTATAGCTTCAGTTTAAAAAGATAGACAATGGATCATCTATTGTTTGTTGCCACCCAACATGAACCACATAGAAGACCCCAGATGAACTAGATAGTAGACAGATACTATTCGTTGCTGGCTCGATATGAGACCCATGGGCAATTTAAAACTCAAGATTGAATGATAAAGTAGCAAGTAATAATAACCGATGTATAACATAAGCAAACACGAAAGACTGCGACCTCTCTTCTGGAACTGTATAGTCCTCAGGTTCATCTGCTCAGTCGATGATGGTAATGCAGCTGGCGTGGCTACCGGCAACGGGGAAGATGATCTGAGGCGGCGAAAGGAAGTCTGCAGGGGGGATCTCTGCTACAGTGAACGCTTCTGTCGATGGTGCACCTCAGGTGGGGTGGATGATGGCACGGCAGGAGCAGGACATAACACACAGAGTTTTCTTTGGCGCCTATTTGAAAATGAAGTAAATCTGTAAGGGCTCCTTAGAATTGGAGGATTCTATAAACGCAGGGACAGGAAAAACACAGGAATAGGATAGGAATGCACGTGCAAAACAGAGCATTTGGAAACATAGGATTTCAGTCAACCTGGGTGTTTGGCTCACATGAATTGGAAGAACAGAGGAATGGAGAAACAAAGTGATGCAACGAGTGTACAACCTCTTTGGCATAGCCTTGTGGACCTCAGCATCATTGGGTTGGACGTGGAGGATGGTGATGATGCTGGTGTGACTATCGGAGGCGGGGAAGAAGACCCGAGGCCTCTGGAAACGGCGCGGAGGGTACTGCTCCGCTGTGATGGACGGTGCCGTCGTTGGAGCAGCTCCGCTAAGGTGTACGGCGACGAGATTGAAGCATGACAAGACAGACAACGTTAATCTGAAGTGGGACCCTAATATCATCTGCAATAGATGATGTAAAATACATCACCAAAAAGTGCTAGATGTAAAACGCATCAGCCGCGCCACGGCCGCTCCGACAGATGCTGTAAGTACTGTTCACTTTGAACTTAACTGAAGAAAATGAACTTCACAGTCGAAACTGAATTTTACTGTCGAAACTGATTGAACTAGTAACAGAGCATTGCAATAGATGTTTAGGGCGTTCGAGCACTAGTAGCAGAGAAGCAGTGATCTAAATCAGCAGACGCTCGAGCAGGGAACGCACTAGCAGAGAGCAAGTCGTGCAGTAGCACCGCGAGCGAGTGCTAAAGCAGCAACTCCTGTAGCTGCCGGAGGTCGTGCAGCAGCAGCAGCAGCGCAAGCGGGAGCAAGAGCAGAGCAGCAGCACGAACGAAAGCAGGAGCAGTGCAGCAGCACGACCGACAGCAAGAACAGAGCCGCAGCGCGAGCGAGAGCCGGAGCAGCTGTAGCTAGTGCCGTTGTGGAAGTCGCCGCCGAGGAAGCAACGACATGGGGGAGAGACGCCGTGGATGATGTGGCCGGCGACGGCGCCGTCGATGGAGACACGCCATGTCTGCTCGGTATCGAGCACCGGCAGCCCCGTGAGATCGAATAAAAGATAAAATGCAGCGGTGAGTGCAGAATCTCCTTGGTGGCGCCGAGTTGGCCTCGGCTTCATTGGAGGAATTGGTGAGGGTGCTGCGATTCCGGTGGGGCAGGTCAAGACGGTGCTGTGGGGATTGAGGTGGCGCGATAGACGAGGCGAACATCGGGGCAGCTCCTTGGAGGTGGAGGACGGGGCGGCTGATCCGGCGGGACGACGAGCTCAACAACGGATCCTCATCCGGTGCGGTGGATGAGGGACGGCGAGCTGTTGCGGTGGACGACGTAGTCAGAGAAGAGTCTCCGGCTGGGCGGCGGTCGGGAGGCCGACGGAGGAGCGTGGGGTTTCGCGGGTTTTGGCGGCCTCGGTGTACGAATGGGGGGGGGGCGAAGGGGGAGGGGGAAGCCAAGCTTAGGGACGCGCTTGTCCGAAATGTAGGGTAAGTTACCAGCGTACCCCCACCGGTTTTGACACCGCGACGTGGAGCTTCATTTCCGGCTGAGGGGTAGAAGGGGGATTTCGCGTGTCTGGGCTGCGGGAGCGATTTCGGATGAGGAGGGAGTTCTCGCGCGCGTCCAAATTTCAGGATAACAAGGCGCAGCGCAGGTTGAAGAAGCGGGAGTTTCAAAGCAGGTGAGACAAAAGATACTCGAGCTTGAAAATTTCGGGATAACAAGGTGCGGATTCCTTGTTCGGCAGAACAAACTTAACATGTAAAAAAAACAATTCATACAAGACACAAGAGAGTCATGTCCGCTTTTACTATATTGCTATAGATGCCATTGAAAAAACTACAAGAAAAATGTAAAAAAAATGGGAGAACAAGATTACCCTGCACAGTACCAAATCGATTCGCACTTCCCTCAACAACAACAAAAAACAAATCAATTCCCACCAAAGAAAGAGTAATGTCCCTTTTTATATGATTACAGATGCCATGATGTCGAATTTCAAATTTTTGAATCCATGTTATGTTGAATTCGAATATATCGTTAGGTGACCTTGCGGTTTATAATTGATATAGTCGTACATTTTGATCTTCCATCATATATGAACATTTTACTCCACCATGTGAACATATATATTGTCGTCTACCATATGGACTAAATTTGAATCAATTTTCCTTATTTGAATACGATTGTTGTCAAGTTATACAATAATTTAAATATTATCTTGATAACAAAAAACATACATATAGCAGTAATCATATTTCACTATGAACTACATGTACCATACGCTCTCCAATTCAAATATTTGTATGCATTTTATGTTGAATTCAAATCATAGTACATTATTGGTCTAGGTAGCGAGATGTTTGGGATAATCAAAACCCTGTTTTCATACGTATAATTTTTGGCTGAATTGGGACAAGTTTTGGTATAAGCCTCTTGCAAAACCGGAGATTCTCTCAACAAGCCTTGTGGTTCCGAGAGGGAACGTGTCACCTTTGTGTGCGAAACGATATACGCTGCCTCCCCCCTGATTTTATTTACAGGGGCAACATAGAACTATATGAGTGCCCTGTTAAATTTTGGAATTATTTCGGGTTCATTTGGCCTTTTTATACATTAATTGAGTTTCTAGACTTTTAATGTGCATAATCTAAATATGAATTGCATGCACATGCTCCGGTGCACCAAAGTGGGTTGAAAAATCACATGTGTGTCCTTGGTTGAATTTCTAGGTCCCATGGAAGAAATGAGAATGAAATTCAAACATCTGGGCGTCATGACTCGGCCGAGAACATCGAGAAACTTTGATTTTAAATTCATGTAAATCCAAAACTCGCCTGGAAATCATGAAACTTGGCATGGTGTCATGTCATGGCACTAACATGTTGTGGTAAAAAATTGGGCCGATTTGGAAGCTCGTGGTTCTAAGAGGGAACGTGCCACCTTTGAGTGTGAAACGATATACGCTGCCCCCCTTGAGTTTCTTAACAAAGGCAACATAGAACTACATTAGTGCCCTGTTAAATTTTGGAATTATTCCGGGTTTGTTTGTCGTTTTTTGTACATTAATTGAGTTTCTGGTCATTTAATGTGCATAAGTCAAATTTGAACTACAAGCACATGCTCTCGTGCACCAAAGTTGGTTGAAAAATCACATTTGTGTCCTCGGGTGAATTTCTAGGTCCCATGCAAGAAATGAGAATAAAATTAAAACATCTGGGCATCGTGGCTCGGCCGAGAACATTGAGAAACTTGGTTTTAAAATTCTTGTAAATCCAAAACACGTCTGAAAATCATGAAACTTGGCATGGATGTCATGTCATGGTACTACCATGTTGTGGTAAAAAATTGGCCGAATAGGAACAGATTTTGGTATAAGCTTCTTGCAAACCGAAGCTTCTCTCAAGAAGGCTCGTGGTTCTGAGAGGGAACGTGCCACCTTTGAGTGCGAAACGACATACGTTGTCCCCCTTGAGTTTATTTACAAAGGCAACATAGAACTACATGAGTGCCCTGTTAAATTTTGGAATTATTCCGGCTTCGTTTGGCCTTATTTACACATTAATTGAGTTTTGGTCATTTAATGTGCATAATTCAAATTTGAACTACAAGCACATGCTCCCGTGCACCAAAGTTGGTTGAAAAATCACATTTGTGTCCTCGGGTGAATTTCTACTCCCTCCTTCCATCTATATAGGTCCTAATGCGTTTTTCGAGGCTAACTTTGACCAAACGTTAGAGCAATAATATATGACATGCAACTTACACAAAGCATACCTTCAAATTTGTATGTCGAAGGAGCTTCCAATAATATAATTTTCATAGTATACATCTCATGTGCTATTAATCTTGTCAATAGTCAAAGGCTGTCTTGAAAAACACAAATTATTGAAATATATCGAGTGCAGTGCTTTGATGTGTCGCGTCAACTCGTACACCAATGAGAAGTTTGATTATCCTCTCCCTCGCGGACTTAACTGCACCTGCCTTTCGCTGTATGACAGGTTGGCCACACACCTGTCGGGCCCACCTGTCATACACGCAAAGGCAGGAGCGTCCCTCCCTCGCCCATGAGCGTGGTGGCTGGCAAGACTAGGAGAAGCTTTCGCTACACGCTCTCCCTCCCGCATGCGGTGGACATGCAGCAGTTCAATCGGTGTCAGATGGCCAGAAGCGTACTGTAGTACTCCTCCAGTGCAGTAGTACTCCATCATTGTTCGACTTCCCGAAGAGGCGAAGAGCCAAGCGCAGCCCGGACGCTCGTGTGGCAGTTTCATGTGTAAAGTAGTCTAGGATAGCGTGTACCGTGCATGTAAGCTTAAAATCATTGGGGTCGGCTCCATGCTATGTGGCCGTCTCGAAGTTTAAAAAATAAATTAAAATAGTCTTCTGGCCCTACCTGACACCCTGGTGATTGTAGTTTGCACGCTCATCTGGTCAAGACAGGAATATATATTTAATTTGTTTTTTTTCGAAAAGGGGGGACTCCCCGGCCTCTGCATCAGAACGATGCATACGGCCACATATATTTTAATTTGTGGTGGGTAAATGTTAGAGGTTGCAGCAAATATATTGTACACTGCGGGTCTTTCAGCCAAGTTTAGAGGCAAGCATGTGGGGCCAGTGCTATGATGTGTCGCGTCAACTCGTACAACGAGGAGAAGCTTGATTTTACTACACGCCTTCTCCCTCACCCATGCACGCGGTTGCTCGCAAACGAGGACATGCTTTTGCTTAGTAGTACTTCTACAACAAGCTATCCGTCCGGCTCGCGGTGGACGGACATGCAGCATTGGATTCGACACTGTAGAAGCAGTAGTAGTAACATCATTGTTCGTCTTCTCGAAGAGGCGAAGAGCCAAGTGCAAACCGAACGTTGCAGTTGCGAACATTGGAGCACGCATATAGCCAGGCTCTTGCATGAGACAAAATTGGTATGTGAGCCCAGTATTGTACTAGTACGTACAACTACTTGCTAGTATAGCCCTGTAAACCAGAAAGGAGTATTTGCCCTTCTAGAGATTTCAAGAAGTGACTAGACTATACCGAGACGGAGTACATATGGAGCAAAATGAGTGAATCTGCACCGTAAATAAATACGTACTAGTTCTATCGTTTTCCTCTCCGAGGTGCACAATATTGAGTATACTGACTAGTCTCTTTTTGACACGCATTTACGTTTTTTTACACAGTACAAACGCAAGCGCTCGTATACACGCGCATACACTCACCCCTATGAACGCACACACGCACGACACTATCATCTTGAAATTTACGAAGTCACCATAGGCACCTCGTCGTCGACGGGTCCATAGGTGCTTGAATGCCAAGGAGGGAGAGGGTAGCGGTTCCCGAGACATTGAACGGTCAATGATGCATCCTCAATTACATGCAGAGGGAATTAATTGGAGAAGCAGAATAGAGCCAGCACGATGTGAATGCAACACAGTTTGGACTCTCATATAATAAAGGCGCCCCACCACTCCAATCCATCTACTCCCAAGTCTCTGCGCAACACTGCTCACTCCAATCCAAGACCAAGTGACCAGAAGCCACAAGCACCTATGGAGGCGATGGACGCGAGCGGCAGTCGGCTGTGCCAAATCATCCAAGGCGCCGGCCTGCGGCCCCGCACCGCGCAGTGTTTCCAGACGGTGCTGGCGACCGCAGGCATCGTAGCCCTCGCCGACGCCGGCTTCGCCTCTCGCATGGACGACATGATGGTCAACTCCATCCGCAAGTTCACCGCCGTCAAGAAGCGCGCGGACGACCTTGCCGTACTGCTCCAGCCCACGCGCCCAGGCTCCTCATTGCCTGCCACCCTCATCGGCCTCCATGGTGACGAACTCTTTCAAGCCCTGGTGGCCCTGCAGGTGCCAGAGGTCGCAACGAAGAATGTGCACCTCGAGGCCGCGCTCGCCGCGCAGCGCCTCGCCATGCAAGAAACCGTCGACCTGCACATCCACATCTACGAGGAAATCGTCTACATAGGCCACTACAAGGCAAGCGAGGACAAAAAGACGTTGGACTTCTTCTAGCGGCTGGAATCTTTGGACGCCATTGTTCAGAAGCACGTCGACCTGGCCACGAAAGCCGCTGCTACTTAGGCGCCGTTCGGTGGGCCGGCGCCCTGAGTCGAGGAGGTGGACGTCGTCGATGGATGCATCTCTTCTTGCCTCCTGTGACCAGCACTACATCGCCTCGTGGCCTTAATGTTTTATTAGTATAGTACTCCCTCCGTTCCCAAATATAAGTCTTTCTAAAGATTCCAGCAAGTGACTACTACATACGGAGCAAAATGAGTGAATCTACACTCTAAACTATGTCTACATACATCTGTATGCTGTATTCTATTTGAAATAGTATCTAAAAAGGCTTATATTTATGAACGGAGGGAGTATATGGCATTTTTATTCCAGTCGTAACGTTTTCACTATAAGGTGGGGCCGCAGTTGAGCAAACCCACCCCGCCCACCGGGCGTCGGCCGAGTTTAGAATTAGAAGAGAGAAACGAGGGAGGAGAGCTAGCTGTAGCACGGACGCTGTTGTCAGATGGGACTCGTGTTTATAGAATAGGAGTACTGAGCACTCGTGCCTCTTTTTTTTTGAGGGAAAATTAGTCGTATGTCTAGTACCACTAGTTGGGTGCGTGCGACCTATAGCTGTCATCACTTTAGGTCTCCTTTCCGAACCGCGGCTACGCTTCACAGTACATATTATTTCACGCATTTATCCTCCTATATTTACTCCTAGGCTATTTCCACGTGCTCCCATTCGCCGACATGTGGGACATAGAGCATCTGGGTCGTAGTGCATGCACGACTCGGAGCATATGCCGGGGTACTTTACATTTGAGACCTCACGAATTACATGCAAACCCCCCGCGGAAGAATAAATAAATGAATGAATTACTACATGAAACCGGATTATTTTCATGGAAACCGGAGCACGTTCATTAAATTTTGGACATAACACATTTATAAAAAATGACCGGACCGAAACCAGTCTAAGGGCCTCTTTGATTTTTCTCGCAAAAAAGGGCCTCTTTGATTCGCAGGATACTGAAAACACAGGAATGGGGAAAGTATGATGGAGATGAACCGAGACGAGGAGAACTCTAACTCAGTTAGAGGTTAGAGTTAGATTCTAACCCTGAACTAACTCTAAACCAAAGAGGTGTATGGATGGCAGGGTTAGATTGACAATAAATGCTCTATCTCAATCATTTGACTACTTTGGACCCTATTTCCTGCCGGATTTGGAGGGTGCTTGGATACGTTTTAGTTCCATGACTAAAAGTAGTGGGACTAAAACTTGCTAGCCTCACCCATGCTTGGATCCAAATACTAAAGAGACTAAAATCAAGTTAATGAGCATTTATTATCCTCCAAACCCTCCAATCCAGAACTCGCCTGTGTTAAAGGAGAGGAGTTAAATGAGGAGAGAGAGGACTAATCCACATTTTAGTAGGGGTACCCCTGACTAAATTTTCTTAGTCTCAAGACTAGTTTTAGCCCCTCTTTAGGCAGGGGTGCTTGGAACTTTAGCCTCTTAAAGAGACTATTTTTAGTCAGACTAAAATAAGTCCCTTGGATCCAAGCACCCTCTTGGTGTGGCCGGCTCTTCTGTGGCCTCCTCCCGCTCACAATTGACATAAACGAACCATCTATACAAATCAAGCATGCAAAACATGATAATTTTTACTTTGTCCATACAAATGAGATATCCCACTTAAACATACAAGTCATCAATCAAGCTTCACAAAATAAAAAAACACTTCATGAAACAAAGAATGAGCTAACTCATCACGGAAGTCATTCACGATAGGGAGGGAGCCCGGAGCCCCTCACGTATCGAGGGAGGAGCTCGCCATTGTCGCTCTGGAGGAAGGCTCTGTAGAGCCCAAGCCCCGGGAACCCCTCCGACGCCAGCCCTTGCGAGTTGAGGTCGACACCGGCATGGGTAGCAGGGCTACTTGCCGCCGACTGGGAACTTAATCTTTGGGCCTCTAGAAATAATGCAAGCCTGTAACTAAAATACCTAGAAAGGTGAACTGAATCTTTGGGCCTCTAGAAATAATGCAAGCCTGTAACTAAAATACCTAAAAAGGTGAACTGAATCTTTGGGCCTCTAGAAATAATGCAAGCCTGAAACTGAAATACCTAGAAAGGTGAACTGAATCTTTGGGCCTCTAGAAATAATGCAAGCCTGTAACTAAAATACCTAGAAAGGTGAACTGAATCTTTGGGCCTCTAGAAATAATGCAAGCCTGAAACTGAAATACCTAGAAAGGTGAACTGAATCTTTGGGCCTCTAGAAATAATGCAAGCCTGAAACTGAAATACCTAGAAAGGTGAACTGAATCTTTGGGCCTCTAGAAATAATGCAACCCTGAAATTGAAATACCTAGAAAGGTGAACTGAATCTTTGGGCCTCTAGAAATAATGCAAGCCTGAAATTGAAATACCTAGAAAGGTGACCTGAATCTTTGGGCCTCTAGAAAGATTTATTACCTCCTCAAGCAGCATCAAACAATTCCATGCGTGCACCACAAATCTATACCAAGTTTGATCAGGATCTACTTTTCCAAATCAGAATTAGCGCTAGAGCAAGCAAGATCAATGATATGGTCGTGAGACAGAGAAGGAACGAACAAACTCACCCCTCTCGCGACCTCCCTGGTAGATGTGGCGCCGCCGCGCACGACAGAGGGAGAAAAACGACTGGTGAAGGGGGAGCGGGGCGACCTTCGAAGGCCGGAGGGAGAGGGTGGCCGGAGTAGGGTGGCGGAGGCCGGAAGGAGAGGGCGGCCGGAGGAGAGAGAGGACGAGCGGCCCTATGGGGAACAGAGAGGAGTCGTGCGAGAGGGGGGGGGGAGCGATCTGGTGCGGGCAGGGGAGATTTTTTAGTTCTCTTTTAGTGGGACCGAGGATAACTAACCCAATTAGAACCTCTCCACCGGGCTAGTTTTTTTAGTTGGGTTAGAGCAAACTAGCTCAAACTAACCCCTCTTGTTTCGATAATTTGAGCCTATTTCAACCCAAACTAGCTCTAACTCAGGGATCCAAACAAAGAGGAGTGTTACTGTACATGCTACAGTGTGGACCGTAGCACATTGTTTTTTATGGCCATATCACCACATTGTTTTCTACTGCTGGTTCACTGGGCTACCGTGGTTCACATTGCTGGTTCACTGGGCTGCCGTGGTTCGCACTCCTCCGACCTGAGTAGTACTCTAGTATAGTACTAGTATATACCGCATCATTCTTTGCTCCTTCTTACTACTCCGACATGTGGGAGAGCCAGCATCTGGGTCGACGTGTCATGCACCAGATTAGAGCGCAGAACGGAAGGGAGGCATCACCCCGGTCGGAGCACCAGTAATTCATGACTATAGTGAGTGGTCATATCACAAGTCTTTCCAGCAGTAACGCGCCGTCAAATCGCACAGCCCCACTCGCTCACCCTCCTCGCCTCTCTGTCAAAACGCCTACCCGAAAACTGCCGCGCGTACTGCCCGGGAAAAGCCTCGCCCTCAACTTTTAACTACGTGAAAATAGTTCGAGCTTGTTCGTTCTATATAAATACAGTACTTACTGTATGTTTATTCACCCGTGGGGTTGTTCAATGAATGGAGGGGCGGGGAGCACAAGTGAACAATACTGTAGTACTACTAGTAGTAAGTAGGAGTCGTACAATAGTCACCTTAAATAGAGAGTTTCTTTTCTTTAATGCCACGTACACAAATTGAAACGCTTGTTGTGGAGAGAAAAAAGATAATCACTCCACTATATATGGACGCAGGGGCCTGAGCGCTTGCTTTACTAGGGTTGCTCTCTTCATTCTCTCATCCTCTCCAGATATAAACAAGACAGCGGTAGCAACATTTTCTCTCTGCTCACCGCTGGTCACAGATCCGGCCGGATCCCTTTGGCCGGTCTGTGTAGAGGACTAAAAGGTGCATCGTTCATGCGGTCATCGCCGCCGAGGGAGGAAACCCACAGCTGCCGAAGGGGCCCGATCCTCTGCCCGTGCCGTTCTCTCCGACACAACGCCGGCTCGGGAGGTCCTCCGACCCTTCTTCCTCCCTGCCGTATTGTCCGCAGATCTGACCTGCCGCCGCCGACATCCCAGCGACCCTCAGGTATAAGTTCTTCAAAAGTGGCCTTGCTCTACTGCCCCAGCTCCCCACGTGTCTGCATGTGCATCTTTTTCTACTCCCATCAGCTCTTCCAAAGCCACCTAAATTTTTAGTATTATTAGAGGTAAAGCTACTTCATGCATTCGAATCTAGGGCTTTGTTCAAACAACGAAGAAAGGGGGGAAAGTTGTAGCATGAATCTAGGACTTGATTCAAAGAGGAAATAATATGGTGAAAGTAGTAGAGACCGGATACCCAACCGGTCTCTTGGTTGAAAAGGGAAATAATGGGAAAATGCAGTACAAACTGGATAAGGAACATATCTATTATTGGTTGAAAAAAGGATAGAAAGTGGCGGCTGGTGGACAAGTCAACAGAGTATGTCCAGGATTAGATTTGCTGCCATCACATAGTAAAAGGTCTCCAGGATTAGATTTGCTGCCCTCACATAGTAAAAGGTCTCAGGATTAGATTTGCTGCCCTCACATAGTAAAAGGTCTCAGGATTAGATTTGCTGCCCTCACATAGTAAAAGGTCTCCAGGATTAGATTTGCTCCCCTCACATAGTAAAAGGTCTCCAGGATTAGATTTGCTGCCCTCACATAGTAAAAGGTCTCTAGGATTAGATTTGCTGCCCTCACATAGTACAAGGTCTCCAGGATTAGGTTTGCTGCCCTCACATAGCATGAACAAACTCGACATCACCACTTTATGCCTCCTTGTAGGTACATTGTGCTGATGCATCCACTGTCGCATGTCCTTATACCAACCTTTTGCTGTTGTTAATGTAAGGGCGCATGTAAAATGAAGCGATCACACTGTTACCTTAGGGACATGTCTAACCAGTGTTATTGTTAATCTAATGCCTCGAGTGATAAGATGCAATTAAACTGTGTTACAAATGGCACTCCTGCTGTTTTCCCCAGTATAATAAGTAAGTTGCTCCTTTACGCTGCTGAGTGTCCTGGTGTCCCCACGGTCCCATGCCCTTAAACCAACTCTTTAGCTGCTGTTGATTTACCGTGTCTGGTAAACAAGCAATGCCACCATTAAAGTAATCCCATATTTGAGGAATCTCATTGTTGATCGTAATGCTTCTGGTAACATGAAGCATTGCTGACGTTTTAAAATTTCTACTATCCTTGCGTGATTGCCATGAACATAATTAAGATGCTTCTTTTCATTTTGTATATGTTTCGTATATTCTTATTGACCAGCAACTGTTTACTTTCTATCTTTTTGTGCAGATAGGGATATCCATTTCACCTTGTTGCTATTGTGACCTTTTGGTGAACTGCACAAAACACTTTTTTGGAATGAGTGTCTTGTGCAGTTCAACTAAAATGTTACATGGGCAACATCTCTCAATTTTGGTGGAACTGCACAAAATGGTGATTGGAGTTTCCAAAATCTCCGTCAAATTCTGCTGGTAATCTCGTGCAACATTTTATTAGCCTTTGCAAGATGAGCCGTAGCTGAATGATGCAATCTTTGCTTCATTTCAGGCGAACTGCAGAAAAAGTGGCAGGAATTGAATCATCGATTGGAGCTGCAGGTTGACTTCCACTAGTGCCACTATTATAGTAATCATGCTCTTTATTATCTGCGCTGTGCAAACAGGAATACTCAACTACAGATGTTGTGACGGTCAAGAGCATTCGCCAAGTTCTTCGATTGTATGACATGGCTAGCTAAGATGGATTTAATCCCGATATTCACTTTATCAAAAGGCTCTAATGGGTTGGTTCTGAATCTTGCAAGCTGGGAATCAGTGAGATGTGTAGGCATCTTTGTTGTACTTATTATTTGAATCTTATTTGTTGGTTCTGAATCTTGCAAGTTGGGAATCAATGAGATGAGTAGGCATCTTTGTTGTACTTATTATTTGGATCTTATTTGTTGGTTCTGAATCTTGCAAGCTGGGAATCAATGAGATGTGTAGGCATCTTTGTTGTACTTATTATTTGGATCTTATTTGTTGGTTTTGAATCTTGCAAGCTGGGAAACACGGCATGATGATGTAGAGGACAACAACCATAACAAACAGTTCAAACTTGGTAGTATTATCTTTGTGAAAGTGTGACAAATGTGCTGATCGTTAGCATCCTGAGAATAACAATTCTAATTGTTGTGCATGTTGATCCTGTGGCACTGATAGAACGAGCGAATGCATTGCTTGTTTTAAGTATAAATTTCTATTAAAGCTAATTAAATTTAAGTAAAGTGACCACTAACTCCTGTTATTACAGTACCAATACAGACCCGCTCGTGAACTGACGTGTGGCCGAGGGTGCATCTTCTGCCGGGCGTGCAGCGGACGAGGGAGGGGTAGTAACTGTTGTCGCCTGTACACACTCAGCTTACTATTGAATCCAGTTCCCCAAGAGCTGAAAAACGAACTGCCGCCGCCTACACACTCGTTCACTCGAAGAGACTCCAATGGCGATCCGAGGGGTGAGCCTGCTGGATATGGACTTCAGCAAGGAGTTCCCCTTTGAGTTTGCCGTTCAGTCCTATGGCTGCACCAAGTTGAATGTGATGTACACCAACGATACGGACTCGGTGAAGCTCTGCCTCGCCTCAGTCCTATGGCTGCACCAGGTTCTGGAGCATTCGCCCGTTTCATCGGCAGCGCCGACTGCAGCTTCGCTACGGTGGAGAGAAGGAAGAACGCGACGATTCGGCCATCTGGTGCAACAAGCTTGTCGACATCCAGAAGCAATACAAGATCATCAGCAACGGGCAGGCGAAGGACTCCGTGGTTGACCTCGCTGAGACCATCATCGACCCCTGATACGCCAACATGAAAGAAGACGACCTGAACACGTGGGAGGTACCTCTGAATCTAGCCTACATAACCTACGCGGCCAAGGACGCATACACATGCTACGACATGTACAGGCAGATCTTGGACATGAGGGCGTGTCTGCTTCCCGTAACCGACGAGTACACAGACAGCCGCAGCGTCATGATCAAGCGTGCCAGGAAGGTCTAGATGTTGTACTTTATCTGTTTATAAGCACCTTTATCATCTGAGTGTTTCATGCATTAGCCTATGTGTCGTAATTATCTGTTTTGTCCGAAATATTTCTTTTCAGAACCCATTAACCTGATTGCTTTTTTAGTGGCTATTTGCTTATGTATGTAAACTAGTTCACTTGTCCGTAAAAAACTAGTTCACTCGGCTGCCGTGCTTTCTCCTTCCTCCCAACATATTCCCCTCCTCAGGTGGACCCAGCAGGTCTCTGAATTTTCTCCCACTTTCTTTTTCGATGTAAACTGAGTTTTCTCCCAGTATTTTCTCCCACATGGGCAAAGATGCCCCGTCTTCCCCATCCCCGTGTCGTTCCAGTCTGGGTGCGCTCGGCACGGTGTGGTCAACATGGTCAACAACCGAGAGTCATCGGAAGATGACTGTACGTGAGAGGCTGACAGTGGGGACGCATCACGCCCATGGACGCATGCATGCAACGGAACGCGGCGAGGTCAACGTGGTCAAGGAAAAACTTCCATCGGAAGTATACCGTACGTGGAGAGTCTCAGCTGGGTCCACGACTGCAGCAAGTAAGTGCCTCCTTATTACACGGAAAATAATGATTCCTCCAACTGACCGCAGGGACCACTGGACGGGCCACCGTATTTTGCGAAAAAATGTTTGCCCCCTGACTGCTAGGACCCACCTGACAGGACACCGTATTTCATAAAAAAACGTAACCCCCGCTGTCAGCTCGGACCCACCGGAAGTGCCTCCTTATTACGCACAAAAAAATGAATACTCCCCCGGCTAGCTAGGACCCACCTTGGTGGGAGGCTGACTTGTGGGCCTACTAAGTTGACGGGGACGAAGGGCTTTGTCAACTTAGTCAATATGAACGATTCTAGCTCCAGTGACCGTACGATGTCCATCCAACGGCCGTAGTGCTTCTTCAACCTCTGGTCTTCTTGCTCCAGCCGCCCAAAGCAGCACCGGTCGTGCCGCATGCTCCTGCCTCCCCTGGCCGGCTGTGCTGCCGCGGAGGCCTCACCGCCCCTACTATTCCCACCGCTGGCCAGGCCCTGCGGCGACGGCAGCCTCACACCGCAGCCGAACCAGTGAACCCTCGTACTCGTCTCCGCGCGGGCTTCCACTGCCGCGTCTTCCCCGGCTCCGCATCGTCCCCTTCCGAGGCCTCGCCGTCGTCCACCGCCGTGGTGCTCTCCATGCAGCGTGGTCAACGTGGTCAAGGAATGACTTCCATTGGAAGAGTACTGTACGTGGAGAGGCTGACAGCTGGGTCCACGGCCACAACCCAGTTTTTTTTTGTGATTTGCCAAGTAAGTCGCTTTGTCAAGCCTGTTGGGCTAAAAATCTTTCAAGACGAGGAGAGCTTTCATTCGGCTGGCCGAGAAAATGGCCCATCAGTAATGAGAAATGGGCTGTACATTTTTAAAACACATCAAACCGGCAATTAGTTTCAAATATGTTTTTTTTTCATTTCGAGATTTTAAATTACATTAATTTTTATGCGTGGAGAATTTGTTGGATTTTATATTGATATACATTTATTTTTAAAATCAGTTTGAATGTGAGTCGAAATTTCGGGATTAAAAACAGTTCAGACCGCACTGAAATATGCAAAATTTCGTATAATTTTTTAACCGTGGCCACAATATGGGCTGTAATGCTAACAAAAAGAATATGGGCTCCAAAAAAACCATAATAATTAGCAAATGGGCTGTAAATTATTAGAAATAATGGCAGATGGGCTGTATGCTGTTTTCCACAGATTTGAGGCATTCCTAAAAAAAAGGTTGACGCACAAGAAGTGATTGTTGGATGGCCATCCAACGGCCGTCGTGCTTCTTCAATCTCTGCTCTTCCTGCTCCAGCCGCTCAAACAAGCGCCGGCGGGACTGCCTGCTCCCTCCTCCCCGCGGCCGGCTCTGCTGCCGCGCAGGCCTCATCGCCCCACCGTACTCCCATCGCTGGCCTAGCCATCCCTCTACTCACCCACACCTGCTGTTATTCTCCGGCGACGGCAGACGAACCAGTAAACCCTCGTACAGTCGTACTCCCCTCCGCGTGGGAAACAACTGCCGAGTCTTCCCTGCCTCTGTGTCGTTCCCTTCCTAGGCCTCGCCGTCGTCCACCGCCCTGGTGCTCTCGGCGCGGCCTGGTCAACGTGGTCAACGACCGACATGCATCTGAAGTGGACTGTACGTGGAGAGGCCGACAGCTGGGTCCACGGCCACACGCAAGGAAATGCCTCCTTATTACGCGCAAAATAATGATTCCTCCACCTGACATCAGGGACCCACCGAAAGGGCCTCTGTATTCACGAAAAAAACGTTAGCGCCGCTGACAGCTCGGACCCACCAGCTATATCTTCGCACGCATGGAAGTGCCTCCTTATTACGCACAAAAAAATGAATACCCCCCTGCTAGCTGGGACCCACCATGGTGGGAGGCTGACTTGTGGGCCTACTAAGTTGACTGGGATGGGGGCCTTTGTCAACTTTAGTCAATATGAACGATTCTAGCTCCAGTGACCGTACGATGTCCATCCAACGGCCGTAGTGCTTCTTCAACCTCTGGTCTTCCTTCTCCAGCAGCCCAAAGCAGCGTCGGTCGTGCCGCATGCTCCTGCCTCCCGTGGCCGGCTGTGCTGTCGCGGAGGCCTCACCGCCCCCTACTATTCCCACCGCTGGCCAGGCCCTGCGGCGACGGTAGCCTCACACCGCAGCCGAACCAGTGAACCCTCGTACTCCTCTCCGCGCGGGCTTCCACTGCCGCGTCTTCCCCGGCTCCGCGTCGTTCCCTTCCTAGGCCTCGCCGTCGTCCACCGCCGTGGTGCTCTCCGCGCGGCTTGGTCAACGTGGTCAAGGAACGACTTCCATCGGAAGAGTACTGTACGTGGAGAGGCTGACAGCTGGGTCCACGGCCACAGCCCAGTTTTTTTTTGTGATTTGCCAAGTAAGTCGCTTTGTCAGGCCTGTTGGGCTGCAAATCTTTCAAGACGAGGAGAGCTTTCATTCGGCTGGTCGAGAAAATGGCCCATCAGTAATGAGAAATGGGCTGTACATTTTTAAAACACATCAAACCGGCAATTAGTTTCAAATATCTTTTTTTTTTCATTTCGAGATTTCAAATTAAATTAATTTTTATGCGTGGAGAATTTGTTGGATTTTATATTGATATACATTTATTTTTAAAATCAGTTTGAATGTGAGTCGAAATTTCGGGATTAAAAACAGTTCGGACCGCACCGAAATATGCAAAATTTCGTATAATTTTTAACCGTGGCCACAATATGGGCTTTAATGCTAACAAAAAGAATATGGGCTTAAAAAAAAAACCTTAATAATTACCAAATGGGCTGTAAATTATTAGAAATAATGGCAGCTGGGCTGTATGCTGTTTTCCACAGATTTGAGGCTTTCCTAAAAAAAAGGTTGACGCACAAGCAGTGACTGTTGGATGGCCATCCAATGGCCGTCGTGCTTCTTCAATCTCTGCTCTTCCTGCTCCAGCCGCTGAAACAAGCGCCGGCGGGACTGCCTGCTCCCTCCTCCCCGCGGCCGGCTCTGCTGCCGCGCAGGCCTCACCGCCCCACTGTACTCCCATCGCTGGCCTAGCCATCCCTCTACTCACCCACACCTGCTGTTATTCTCCGGCGACGACACACGAACCAGTAAACCCTCGTACAGTCGTACTCCTCTCTGCGTGGGAAACAACTGCCGAGTCTTCCCTGCCTCCGTGTCATTCCCTTCCTAGGCCTCGCCGTCATCCACCGCCCTGGTGCTCTCGGCGCGGCCTGGTCAACGTGGTCAACGACCGACATGCATCTGAAGTGGACTGTACATGGAAAGGCCGACAGCTGGGTCCATGGCCGCACGCAAGGAAATGCCTCCTTATTACGTGCAAAATAATGATTCCTCCACCTGACATCAGGGACCCACCGAAAGGGCCTCTGTATTTCGCGAAAAAAACGTTACCGCCGCTGACAGCTCGGACCCACCAGCTATATCTTCGCACGCAAGGAAGTGCCTCCTTATTACGCACAAAAAAATTGAATACCCCCTCTGCTCGCTGGGACCCACCATGGTGGGAGGCTGACTTGTGGGCCTACTAAGTTGACTGGGACGGGGGCCTTTGTCAAATTTAGTCAATATGAACGATTCTAGCTCCAGTGACTGTACGATGTCCATCCAACAGCCGTAGTGCTTCTTCAACCTCTGGTCTTCTTGCTCCAGCCGCCCAAAGCAGCGCCGGTCGTGCCGCATGCTCCTGCCTCCCGTGGCCGGCTGTGCTGCCGCGGTGGCCTCACCGCCCTACTATTCCCACCGCTGGCCAGGCCTTGCGGCGACGGCAGCCTCACACCGCAGCCGAACCAGTGAACCCTCGTACTCCTCTCCGCGCGGGCTTACACTACAGCGTCTTCCCCGGCTCCCCATTGTCCCCTTCCTTGGCCTCGCCCTCGTCCACCGCTGTGGTGCTCTCCGCGCGGCGTGGTCAACGTGGTCAAGGAACGACTTCCATCGAACGTGGACTGTACGTGGAGAGGCTGACAGCTGGGTCCACGGCCGCAGCAAGGAAGTGCCTCTTTGTTACGCGGAAAATAATGATTCCTCCACCTGACAGCTGGGACCCACCGGACGGGCCACTGTATTTCACGAAAAAAACGTTTCCCCCTGACTGTTGGGACCCACCAGCTACATGTTCGCACGCAAGGAAGTGCGTCCGGGCAAAAAAAAAACGATTCGCCCCCCTGACTGCTGGGACCCACCAGCTACATCTTCGCAGGCAAGGAAGTGCCTGACAGTCGGGACCCACCTGGTCGAAGCGTACGTAGCATTGTCATTCTGGTCGCGAACGTGTACGTACATACTGGTCGATGTAGAGGCGCGCACGTGTCGTAATAGAGGCACGCACGTAGCATGTACACGTACGTACAGCGGCCAGTGTGCAAGAAAGAAAATATGGCCACGTACGTACGTACGGGCAGGGTCTCGAACGCCTACTCACGCATACCTACGGCCAGGGCTCGTGTACATGGCTGGGTCGGAACGGAGAAACAGCGTCGTCCTCGTGTTCATGGGGAGCCAACCGGCTGGGTCGGAACGGAATGCGTCATCGTGTTCATCGGGAGGGCTTGGACAGAACAGCTGATGGAAACGAGGCCTGGCGTACCGCAGAACGGAGGAAACGGCCTTGTGTTCGACCGGCCACGTTTGAAACGGGATCCTGTTCATCGGGAGGGGTCTGGCGTACCGCAAAACGGAGGAAACGGACCACCTACGGTCGAAACGGGGGTCTTGTTGATCGGGAGGGGTGTGGCGTACCGCAAAACGAAGGAAACGGACTTGTGTTGGAGCGCTACGGTTGAAACGGGGGTCCTGTTCATCGGGAGGGGTGTGGCGTACCGCAAAACGGGACTCCACGGGACACTGTTCATCTCCACCGTCGACCCCCTCCCGCCTCCACGGGCTACTGTTCATCCACCGTCGACCTCCTGCAGCCTCCACCTGCGACTGTTCATCCACGGGCTCCTGTTCATCCAGCCTCCACCACGCGCTACTCCACCGGCTACTGTTCAACCAGCCCTCTCCACGGGCTCCTGTTCAACCACCCCTCCACGAGCTACTGTTCATCCAGCCCTCCATCGTCTACTGTTCATTCTGCCCTCCACGGGGTGGTCCTGTTCATCCTGCCCTCCACGGGGTCCTGTTCATCCAGCTCCAACCGGCTTGATCGATCGGGGTCCTGTTCATCCAGAGGCAACACCACGGGGTCCTGTTCATCCACCCCCACCGGGAACTGTTCATCCAAACCCCCCAGCAACGCTCACTGTTCATCCAGAGGCAGCATCGATCGGCTTCAGTTAGCAGCAGTAGCGAAGGAATCGCTCGATCGAGTTCAGTTAACAGCCATTGATCGATCGCTCGGGTTCAGTAACGCGTAGCCTGCAGTGCAATCACTTGGGTTCAATTAGAGCCCAACGCTTCGCTCGAGTTCAGTTAGAGCCAACGCCTCGCACACACGCGCGTATGTGTACGAGAGAAACGCGCATCGCTTGGCCCCCGACCTCCCACCGTAACCGGGAACTCCCCGAAATTTTCCTCGCCCTCGCTTCTACCACGGTTTTTTCCGTCATGGACGGCCCAAAGAATGTCATGCAGCTGCGTCTCCGGCCCGCCCAGGACGAAACCCATTTTCTGTCATGATTTTTTGTCATAGAAGTAGGAGCCCACCACATCTATGATGATACCGGGTTTTGTCACAATTATCGTCATAGAAGTGCCATATGTATGACATAATTTTTTTTGTTCGGCCCAAAATGTCATGGATGTGTCCTTTTTTTGTAGTGTAGGGTTTAGCCATTACGATCTCGAGGTAGATCAACTCTTGTAACCCTATACTCTTCAAAGTCAATCAAGCAGGAAGTAGGGTATTACCTCCATCGAGAGGGCACGAACCTGGGTAAACCCCGTGTCCCTGTCTCCTGTTATCTTCGATCCTTAGACGCACAGTTCGGGACCCCCTACCCGAGATCTGCCGGTTTTGACACCGACACTCTTCGTGATGTTGAAATCAGTGAAGGTAGAAATCAAGAAAGAGCATCAAGTGTTGATGGTTTACAAAACCACTAGTTTCAAGAAAAGGGCAAAGGGAAAGAAAGGGAACTTCAAGAAGAATGGCAAGCAAGTTGCCACTCCCATGAAGAAGCCCAAAGCTAGACCCAAGCCTGAAACTGAGTGCTTCTACTGCAAAAGGAAATGGTAACTGGAAGTGGAACTGCCCTAGATACTTGGCGGATAAGAAGGATGGCAAAGTGAACAAAAGTATATTGGATATACATGTTATTGATGTGTACTTTACTAGTGTTTATAGCAACCCCTTGGTATTTGATACTGGTTCAGTTGCTAAGAGTAATAACTCGAAACGGGAGTTTCAAAATAAACAGAACTAGTTAAGGGCGAGGTGATGATGTGTGTTGGAAGTGATTCCAAGGTTGATAAGATCACCATCGCACACTCCCTTTACCTTCGGGATTAGTGTTGAACCTAAAATAAATGTTATTTGGTGTTTGCGTTGAGCATGAATATGATTGGATCATGTTTATTGCAATACGGTTATTCATTTAAGTCAAAGAATAATTGTTGTTCTATTTACATGAATAAAACCTTCTATGGTCATACACTCAATATAAATGGTTTATTGAATCTCGATCGTAGTGATACATATATTCATAATATTGATGCCAAAAGATGCAAAGTTAATAATGATAGTGCAACCTATTTGTGGCACTGCCATTTAGGTCATATTGGTGTAAAGCGCATGAAGAAACTCCATGCTGATGGGCTTTTGGAATCACTTGATGCTTGCGAACCATGCCTCATGGTCAAGATGACTAAGACTCCGTTCTCCGGAACAATGGAGCGAGCAACTGACTTATTGGAAATAATACATACTGATGTATACGGTCCGAAGAGTGTTGAGGCTCGCGGCGGGTATCGTTATTTTCTGACCTTCACAGATGATTTGAGCAGATATGGGTATATCTACTTGATGAAACATAAGTCTGAAACATTTGAAAAGTTCAAAGAATTTCAGAGAGAAGTGGAAAATCATCATAACAAGAAAATAAAATTTCTACGATCTAATCGTGGAGGTGAATATTTGAGTTACGAGTTTGGTCTTCATTTGAAACAATGTGGAATAGTTTCACAACTCACGCCACCTGGAACACCACGGCATAATGGCGTGTCCGAACGTCATAACCGTACTTTATTAGATATGGTGCGATCTATGATGTCTCTTACCGATTTACAACTATCGTTTTGGGGTTATGCATTAGAGACAGCTACATTCACGTTAAATAGGGCGCCATCTAAATCCGTTGAGACGACACCATATGAACTGTGGTCTGGCAAGAAACCTAAGCTGTCGTTTCTTAAAGTTTGGGGCTGCGATGCTTATGTGAAAAAGCTTCAACCTGATAAGTTTGAACCCAAATCGGAGAAATGTGTCTTCATAGGATACCCAAATGTAACTGTTGGATACACCTTCTATCACAGATCCGAAGGCAAGATATTTGTTGCTAAGAATGGATCATTTCTAGAGAAGGAGTTTCTCTCGAAAGAAGTGAGTGGGAGAAAAGTAGAAGTTGATGAGGTAATTGTACCTACTCCCGAATTGGAAAGTGGTTCATCACAGAAATCAGTTCCAGTGATGCCTACACCAATTAGTGAGGAAGCTAATGATAATGATCATGAAACTTCAGATCAAGTTACTACCGAACCTCGTAGGTCAACCAGAGTACGTTCCGCACCAGAGTGGTACGGTAAATAGTTCTGGAATTCATGTTACTAGACCTTGACGAACCTACGAACTATGAGGAAGCAATGATGAGCCCAGATTCCGCAAAATGGCTTGAGGCCATGAAATCCGAGATAGGATCCATGTATGAGAACAAAGTGTGGACTTTGGTGGACTTGCCCGATCATTGGCACGCCATTGAGAATAAATGGATCTTCAAGAGGAAGACGGTCGCTGATAGTAGTGGTACTATCTACAAAGCTCGAATTGTCGAAAAAAGTTTTCCACATGTTCAAGGTGTTGACTACGATGAGATTTTCTCAATCATAGCAATGCTTTAGTCTGTCCGAATCATGTTAGCAATTGCCACATTTTATGAAATCTGGCAAATGGATCTCAAAACTACATTGGATTTCTTAAAGAAGAGTTGTATATGATGCAACAAGAAGGTTTTGTCAATCCTAAAGGTGCTGACAAAGTGTGCAAGCTCCAGCGATCCATCTATGGACTGGTGCAAGCATCTCGGAGTTGGAATATACGCTTTGATGAGTTGATCAAAGCATATAGTTTTATACAGACTTGCAGTGAAGCCTGTATTTACAAGAAAGTGAGTGGGAGCACTACAGCCTTTCTGATAAGTATATGTGAATGACATATTGTTGATCGTAAATGATGTAGAATTTTCTGGAAAGCATAAAGGAGTGTTTGAAAGGAGTTTTTCAAAGAAAGACCTCGGTGAAGCTGCTTACATATTGAGCATCAACATCTATAGAGATAGATCAAGACGCTTGATAAGCTTTTCCAATGAGTACATACCTTGACAAGATTTTGAAGTAGTTCAAAATGGAACAGTCAAAGAAGGAGTTCTTGCCTGTGTTGCAAGGTGTGAAGTTGAGTAAAGACTCAAAAACCCGACCACGACAGAAAATAGAAAGAGGATGAAAAGTCATTCCCTATGCCTCAGTCATAGGTTCTATAAAGTATGCCATGCTGTGTACCAGACTTATTATATACCCTGCCCTGAGTTTGGAAAGGGAGTACAATAGTGATCTAGGAGTAGATCACTGGATAGCGGTCAAAATTATCCTTAGAAGAATAAGGCGATATTTCTTGGTTATGGAGGTGATAAAGAGTTCCTCGTAAAGAGTTGCGTCGATGCAAGATTTGACACCAATTTGGATGACTCTGAGTCTCAATCTGGAAAAGTGGGAGCAATTAGCTAGAGTAGCTCCGTGCAGAGCATTGTAGACATAGAAATTTGCAATATATATATACGGATCTGAATGTGGCAGACCCGTAGACTAAAACTTCTCTCACAGGCAAAACATGATCACACCTTATTACTCTTGGATGTTAATCACATAGCGATGTGAACTAGATCATTGACTCTAGTAAACCCTTTGAGTGTTGGTCACATGGAGATGTGAACTATGGGTGTTAATCACATAAAGGTGTGAACTATTGGTGTTAAATCACATGGCGATGTGAACTCGATTATTGACTCTAGTGCAAGTGGGAGACTGAAGGAAATATGCCCTAGAGGCAATAATAAAGTTGTTATTTATATTTCCTTATATCATGATAAATGTTTATTATTGATACGTCCATTTTGCATCATGTTTTCTTACTGATATTTACGATGTTTTTATCCATAATAATGCTTTTTGGAGTAATTCTAATGCCTTTTCTCTCATAATTTGCAAGGTACACACCAACAGGGAGAATTCCGGCAGCTGGAAATCTGGACCTGAAAAAGCTATGTTAGGCCACCTATTCTGTACAACTCCAAATGAGCTGAAACTTTACGGAGATTTTTTATGGATTATTGAAGGAATATTGGAGCCAATAAACACCAGAGGGGGCCACCAGGTGGGCACAACCCAGCTGGGCGTGCCAGGCCCCCCTAGCGCCCTGGTGGGTTGTGGCCTCCTCGGCCCACCTCCGGTGCCCATGTTCTGGTATACAAGTCATTTTGACCTAGAAAAAATACGGGGAAGACTTTCGAGACGGAGCACCACCGTCTCGAGAGGGAACTTGGGCAGGAGCACTTTTGCCCTCCGGCGGAGCGATTCTGCCGGGGGAACTTCCCTCCTGGAGGGGGAAATCATCATCATCATCATCATCATCACCAACAACTCTACCATCTTGGGGAGGGCAATCTCCATCAACATCTTCACCAGAACCGTCTCATCTCAAACCCTAGTTCATCTCTTGTATTCAATCTTGTTACCGGAACTATAGATTGTTGCTAGGGGGTGACTAGTAGTGTTGATTACATCTTGTAGTTGATTACTATATGGTTTATTTGGTGGAAGATTATATGTTTAGATCCATTATGCATATTAATACCCCTCTGATCATGAGCATGTTGATTATTTGTGAGTAGTTACTTTTGTTCTTGAGTTCACGGGAGAAATCATGTTGCAAGTAATCATGTGAACTTGATATTTGTTCGATATTTTGATAGTATGTATGTTGTGATTCCCTTAGTGGTGTCATGTGAACGTAGACTACATGACACTTCACCATATTTGGGACTAAGGGAATGCATTGTGGAGTAGTAAATAGATGGTGGGTTGCGAGAGTGACAGAAACTTAAACCCCAGTTTATGCACTATTCCGTAAGGGACCGATTGGATCCTAGAGTTTAATGCTATGGTTAGGATTTATCCTTAATACTTTTCTCATAGTTGCGGATGCTTGCGGGAGGGTTAATCATAAGTAGGAGGTTTGTTCAAGTAAGAACACCACCTAAGCACCGGTCCACCCACATATCAAATTATCAAAGTAGCAAACACAAATCAAACTAATATGACAAAAGTGACTAGATGAAATTCCCGTGTATCCTCAAGAATGCTTTGCTTATCATAAGAGACCATTTTGGCTTGTCCTTTTCCTCAAAAGGATTGGGCTACCTTTCTGCATACTTATTGCTACTATTGTTACTTGCTCGTTACAAATTATCTTGCTATCAAACTACTCGCTACTTACAGTTTCAGCACTTGCAGACATTACCTTACTGAAAACTACTTGTCATTTCCTTCTGCTCCTCGTTGGGTTCGACACTCTTACTTATGGAAAAGAGCTACAATTGATCCCATATACTTGTGGGTCATCAAGGTTATTTTCTGGCGCCGTTGCCGGGGAGCGAAGCGCTTTTGGTAAGTGGAATTCGGTAAGGAAACATTTATATAGTGTGCTGAAATTTATTGTCACTTGTTACTATGGAAAACAATCCTTTGAGGGGTTTGTTCGGGGTATCTTCACCTCGTCCGGAACCACAATTAATTTCCCCTCAACCTACTGCACCTACTGAAAATATTGAATGTGAAATTCCTTCGGGTATGATAGAACAACTGCTAGCCAATCCTTATGCAGGAGATGGAACCGAACATCCTGATATGCACTTGATACATGTAGAACAAATCTGTGGATTGTTCAAGCTTGCAGGTTTACCCGGAGATGAGGTGATGAAAAAGGTCTTCCCTTTATCTTTGAAGGGAAAAGCATTGGCATAGTATAGGCTATGCGATGATATTGGATCATGGAATTGGAATCGTTTAAAATTGGAGTTTCACCAAAAAAATTATCCTATGCATCTAGTTCATCGTGATCGGAATTATATATATAATTTTTGGCCTCGTGAAGGAGAAAGTATCGCTCTAGCTTGGGGGAGGCTTAAGTCAATGTTATATTCATTCCCCAATCATGAGCTCTCAAAAGAAATTATTATTCAGAACTTTTATGCTCGGCTTTCCCGTAATGATCAATCCATGCTAGATACTTCTTGGGCTGGTTCTTTTATGAAGAAAACTATTGAATTCCGGTGGGATCTTTTGCAAAGAATTAAACACAACTCTGAAGATTTGGAACTCGACGAAGGTAAAGAGTCAGGTATAAAGCTTAAGTATGATTGTGTTAAATATTTTATGGATACCGATGCTTTTCAAAGGTTTAGCACTAAATATGGACTTGACTCTGAGATAGTAGCCTCGTTTTGTGAATCATTTGCTACTCATGTTGAACTTCCTAAAGAGAAGTGGTTTAAATATCACACACCTATTAAAGATGCAGTTAAAGAACCAGTACCAATTAAAGAAGAAACTATACTCTATGATGTCTACGACACAACCTTCTTCTTGTAGACGTTGTTGGGCCTCCAAGTGCAGAGGTTTGTAGGACAGTAGCAAATTTCCCTCAAGTGGATGACCTAAGGTTTATCAATCCGTGGGAGGCGTAGGATGAAGATGGTCTCTCTCAAACAACCCTGCAACCAAATAACAAAGAGTCTCTTGTGTCCCCAACACACCCAATACAATGGTAAATTGTATAGGTGCACTAGTTCGGCGAAGAGATGGTGATACAAGTGCAATATGGATGGTAGATATGGGTATTTGTAATCTGAAAATATAAAAACAGCAAGGTAGCAAGCGATAAAAGTGAGCGTAAACGGTATTGCAATGCTAGGAAACAAGGCCTAGGGTTCATACTTTCACTAGTGCAAGTTCTCTCAACAATAATAACATAACTGGATCATATAACTATCCCTCAACATGCAACAAAGAGTCACTCCAAAGTCACTAATAGCGGAGAACAAACAAAGAGATTATTGTAGGGTACGAAACCACCTCAAAGTTATTCTTTCTGATCGATCTATCCAAGAGTCCGTAGTAAAATAACACGAAGCTATTCTTTCCGTTTGATCTATCCTAGAGTTCGTACTAGAATAACACCTTAAGACACAAATCAACCAAAACCCTTATGTCACCTAGATACTCCAATGTCACCTCAAGTATCTGCGGGTATGATTATACGATATGCATCACACAATCTCAGATTCATCTATTCAACCAACACAAAGAACTTCAAAGAGTGCCCCAAAGTTTCTACCGGAGAGTCAAGACGAAAACGTGTGCCAACCCCTATGCATAAGTTCACAAGGTCACTAAACCCGCAAGTTGATCACCAAAACATACATCAAGTAGATCACGTGAATATCCCATTGTCACCAAAGATAAGCACATGCAAGACATACATCAAGTGTTCTCAAATCCTTAAAGACTCAATCCGATAAGATAACTTCAAAGGGAAAACTCAATCCATTACAAGAGAGTAGAGGGGGAGAAACATCATAAGATCCAACTATAATAGCAAAGCTCGTGATACATCAAGATCGTGCCGAATCAAGAACACGAGAGAGAGAGATCAAACACATAGCTACTGGTACATACCCTCAGCCCTGAGGGTGAACTACTCCCTCCTCGTCATGGAGAGCGCCGGGATGATGAAGATGGCCACCGGTGATGGATCCCCCTCCTGCAGGGTGCCGGAACAGTGTCCCGATTGGTTTTTGGTGGCTACAGAGGCTTGCGGCGGCGGAACTCCCCATCTAGGTCATGTTCTGGAAGTTTGGGGATATATAAGAGGTGTTGGCGTCGGGAACGAGTCAGAGGGGTCCACGAGGTAGGGGGCGCGCCCAGGGGGGTAGGGCGCGTCCTCCACCCTCCTGGTGGCCTCAGGACTCTTTCTGGTCCATCTCCGGTACTCCATGGGCTTCTTCTGGTCCAAAAACAATCTCCGTGAATTTTCAGGTCAATTGGACTCCGTTTGGTATTCCTTTTCTGCATTACTCAAAACAAGGAAAAAACAGAAACTGGCACTGGGCTCTAGGTTAATAGGTTAGTCTCAAAAATCATATAAAATAGCATATAAATGCAAATAAAACATCCTAGATGGATAATATAATAGCATGGAACAATCAAAAATTATAGATACGTTGGAGACATATCACTCTACAATGTTGATCCAATTGTTCCTACTGCTTATATTGAAAAACCACCTTTTCCTGTTAGGATAAAGGAACATGCTAAAGTTTCAACTGTGGTTAACAAAAGCTCTGTTAGAACACCTAAACCTGATGAACAAATTAGAGTTGAACCTAATATTGCTATAGTTAAAGATCTCTTAGAGGAAGATGTGGATGGGCATGTTACCTACTTCTGTGCAGAAGCTGCTAGAATTGCCAAACCCGAAAAAGGGATAAAAATAGACCAGTTGTTCGCCTGCCTATCATTTCAGTTAAAATAGGATATCACTGTCATCATGGTTTATGTGACATGGGTGCTAGTGTGAGTGCTATTCCTTACAGGTTATATCAAGAAATTAGGGAAGACATAGCACCTATAGAGTTAGAAGACATAGATGTTACTATTAAACTTGCAAATGGAGACACCATATCACCTTGTGGGATTATTAGGGATGTTGAAGTCTTGTGTGGGAATGTAAAATACCCTACTGATTTTCTTGTTCTTGGTTCCCCACCAGATGATTTCTGTCCCATTATCTTTGGTAGACCTTTCTTGAACACACTTAATGCTAAGATAGATTGCCAGAAACAAACTATGGGTGTTAGCTTTGGTGATGAGTCTCATGAGTTTATTTTTCCAAGTTTAGTAGAAATCATCATGAAAAAGAATTGCCTAGTAAGGATGAATTAATTGGTCTTGCTTCTATTGCTGTGCCACCTACTGATCCTTTAGAACAATACTTGCTAGACCATGAAAATGATTTACATATTCATGAAATAGATAATATTTTCTTTGAACAACGTCCTCTACTTAAACACAATTTGCCTATTGAAACTCTAGGGGGTCCTCCTCCACCTAAAGGTGATCCTGTGTTTGAATTAAAACAATTGCCAGACACTTTGAAATATGCTTATCTTGATGAAAAGAAAATATATCATGTTATTATTAGTGCTAACCTTTCAGAGCATGAAGAAGAAAGATTATTGAAAGTTCTAAGGAAGCACCGAGCTGCCATTGGATATACTCTTGATGATTTAAAGGGCATTAGTCCCACTCTATGTCAGCACAAAATTAATATGGAACCTGATGCTAAACCAGTTGTTGATTATCAACGTCGGTTAAATCCGAAGATGAAAGAGGTGGTAAGAACGGAAATATTGAAACTTCTGGAAGTAGGTATAATCTATCCCATAGCTGATAGTAGATGGGTAAGTCCTGTTTATTGTGTCCCTAAGAAAGGAGGTATTACTGTTGTTCCTAATGATAAGAATGAACTTATTGCACAAAGAATTGTTACAGGCTATAGAATGGTAATTGATTTCAGAAAACTAAATAAAGCTACTAGAAAAGATCATTACCCTTTGCCTTTTATTGATCAAATGCTTGAAAGATTATCTAAGCACACACACTTTTGTTTCCTTGATGGATATTCTGGCTTTTCACATATACCTGTTTCTCAACCTGATCAAGAAAAGACCACTTTTACTTGTCCTTTTGGAACATATGCTTATAGACGTATGCCTTTTGGTTTATTTAATGCACCTGCTACCTTTCAAAGATGCATGATGGCTATATTCTCTGATTTTTGTGAAAAGATTGTTGAGGTTTTCATGGATGACTTCTCTGTTTATGGGAAGTCTTTTGACGATTGTTTGAGCAATCTTGATCGAGTTTTGCAGAGATGTGAACAAACAAATCTTCTCTTGAATTGGGAGAAGTGCCACTTTAATTATGGTTAATGAAGGTATTGTCTTGGGTCATAAAATTTCAGAAAAAGGTAGTGAAGTGGACAAAGCTAAGGTTGATGCAATTGAGAAAATGCCATGTCCTAAGGACATAAAAGGTATTCGTAGTTTCCTAGGTCATGCTGGTTTCTATAGGAGGTTTATTAAAGACTTCTCCAAAATTTCTAGGCCTCTCACTAATCTTTTGCAAAAGGATGTTTCTTTTGTTTTTGATGATGATTGTTTAGAAGCCTTTGAAACACTCAAGAAAGCTTTAATCTCTGTACCTATTGTTCAACCACCTGATTGGAACTCGCCCTTTGAAATTATGTGTGATGCTAGTGACTATGCTGTTGGTGCTATTCTAGGACAAATCGTTGATAAGAAATTGAATGTTATTCATTATGCTAGTAAAACTCTAGACAGTGCTCAAAGAAATTATGCTACTACTGAAAAAGAGTTCTTAGTAGTGGTGTTTGCTTGTGATAAGTTTCGACCTTATATTGTTGATTCCAAAGTAACTGTTCACACAGACCATGCTGCTATTAAATATCTTATGGAAAAGAAAGATGCTAAACCTAGACTTATTCGTTGGGTTCTCTTGTTACAAGAATTTGATTTGCATATTATTGACAGAAAATGAGCTGAGAACCCAGTAGCTGATAACATGTCTAGGCTTGAAAATGTGCTTGATGACCCACTACCTATTGATGATAGCTTTGCTGATGAGTAGTTAGCTGCAATAAATGTTGCTAATAGTACTCCTTGGTATGCTGACTATGCTAATTACATCGTTGCTAAATATTTGCCACCTAGCTTTACTTACCAACAAAAGAAAAAAAATTCTTCTATGATTTAAGACATTACTTTTGGGATGACCCACATCTTTATAAAGAAGGAGTAGATGGTATTATCAGACGTTGTGTACCTGAGCGCGAACAGGGACAAATCCTACGGAAATGTCACTCCGAGGCTTATGGAGGGCATCATGCGGGAGATGGAACTGCTCATAAGGTATTGCAATCTGGATTTTAGTGGCCTACTCTCTTCAAGGATGCTCCTAAGTATGTCTAATCTTGTGATGAATGCCAAAGAATAGGTAATATTGGTAAGCGTCAAGAAATGCCTATGAATTATTCACTTGTTGTTGAACCATTTGATGTTTGGGGATTTGATTACATGGGACCTTTTCCTTCTTCTAATGGGTATACACATATCTTGGTTGCTGTTGATTATGTTACTAAATGGGTAGAAGCTATTCCAACTAGTAGTGCTGATCACAACACCTCTATTAAAATGCTTAAGGAAGTTATTTTTCCAAGGTTTGTAGTTCCTAGGTATTTAATGACTGATGGTGGTTCACACTTTATTCATGGTGCTTTTCGTAAAATGCTTGCTAAATATGATGTTAACCATAGAATTGCATCACCTTATCATCCTCAGTCTAGTGGTCAAGTTGAGCTTAGCAATAGAGAAATAAAATTAATTTTGCAAAAGGCAGTTAATAGGTCCAGGAAGAATTGGTCTAAGAAATTAGATGATGCACTTTGGGCTTATAGGACAGCATATAAAAATCCTATGGGTATGTATCCTTATAAAATGGTTTATGGAAAAGCTTGTCATTTACCTCTTGAGTTAGAGCATAAAGCATACTAGGCAGTTAAAGAACTCAACTATGATTTCAAACTTGCTGGTGAAAAGAGGTTATTTGATATAAGCTCGTTGGATGAATGGAGAACCCAAGCTTATGAGAATGCAAAGTTATTCAAAGAAAAAGTTAAAAGATGGCATGACAAAAGAATTCAAAAACGTGAGTTTAAAGTTGGAGAATATGTCAGTTTATACAATTCTCGTTTCAGGTTCTTTGCAAGCAAACTCCTCTCAAAATGGGAAGGCCCCTATGTCATCGAGGAGGTTTACCGGTCAAGAGCTATCAAAATAAATAACTTTGAAGGTACTAACCCAAAGGTTGTCAACGGGCAACGAATAAAGCATTATATCTCGGGTACGCCTATTAATGTTGAAAGCAATATTATCCAAACTTTGACACCGGAAGAACACATAAAAGAGTCCTTCCGGAACACTCCAGAATCGTCAAAATAGGGAGGTATGTGATACGGTAAGTAAACAGACTCTGAAAAATCTGCAAAAATATTTTTTATCTGTTTTGGAATATTTTTAGAATTTTGGAAATAAAGAAACTACCAGGAAGCGTACCCTGGTGGGCACAATACACTAGGGCGCGCCAGGCATGCCTGGCGCGCCCAGGTGGGTTGTGCCCACCTGGGACACCTTCCGGACTCCGTCTTTCTCCTATGTACTTCTCCTGCAAGATGAAAATTCTATATATACTTCCCAAACCTGTTAACCACCGTATCGCGGAGAAAATAATCTGTTCTCCTTTCTTGTTGTTTCTCGTCAGATTTATCAAGCCAGGCGTCATGTCTTCCTGCTCCTCCAACAACATGGAAGAAGATACTTGGCTGATGAAGATCGAGACTCACACTTTATGATGAACTCTTTATCACCTCCATAGCCGAGAAACATATCCTTATTCCACTAAGGATAATTTTGACCGTTGTCTAGTGATCCATTCCTAGATCACTAGTGTACTTGCTACAACTTGAGCACTGCGTTGGTTTTCCCTTGAAGAGGAAAGGGTGATGCAGCAAAGTAGCGTAAGTATTTCCCTCAGTTTTGAGAACCAAGGTATCAATCCAATAGGAGGCCACACTCAAGTCCCTTGCACCTACACAAACAAATAAGAACCTTGCAACCAACGTGATAAAGGGGATAATATTTTTGGTATTTTTGTGATAAAGACTAAAACTAAAGAAAGCAAAATAAATGGTAATAGAAATAACGGTAGATTAATATGATAGAGAATAGACCAGGGGGCCATAGGTTTCACTAGTGGCTTCTCTCAAGATAGCATAAGTATTACGGTGGGTGAAGAAATTACTGTCGAGCAATTGATAGAATTGAGCATAGTTATGAGAATATCTAGGTATGATCATGTATATAGGCATCACGTCAGTGACAAGTAGACCGACTCCTCCCTGCATCTACTACTATTACTCCACACATTGACCGCTATCCAGCATGCATCTAGAGTATTAAGTTCATAAGAATGGAGTAACGCTTTAAGTAAGATGACATGATGTAGAGGGATAAACTCATGCAATATGATATAAACCCCATCTTTCTATCCTCGATGGCAACAATACAATACGTGTCGTTTCCCCTACTGTCACTGGGATAGAGCACCGCAAGATTGAACCCAAAGCTAAGCACTTCTCCCATTGCAAGAAAGATCAATCTAGTAGGCCAAACCAAACTGATAATTCGAAGAGACTTGCAAAGATAACCAATCATACATAAAAGAATTCAGAGGAGATTCAAATATTGTTCATAGATAATCTTGATCATAAACCCACAATTCATCGGATCTCGACAAACACACTGCAAAACAAGATTACATTGAATAGATCTCCAAGATAATCGAGGAGAACTTTGTATTGAGATCCAAAGAGAGAGAAGAAGCCATCTAGCTAATAACTATGGACCCGAAGGTCTGAGGTAAACTACTCACACATCATCGGAGAGGCTATGTTGTCCTTGACTTGCTTCGGAATGAAAAGCCTAGTACTTGTTTACCTTGACCATGGCTACTTTCCCGCCGCCTTTCCTTCTATACTTTTCCTGTGTTGATGTAGAAGCCGTCCGTGATCAATGCCCCCTCCGGCAGGACGCCGGAAAAGGCCCCAAGATGGGATCTCATGGGTACAGAAGGTTGCGGCGGTGGAATTGGGTTTTCGTGGTGCTCTCCGATGGTTTGGGGGTACGTTGGTATATATAGGAGGAAGAAGTAGGTTGGTGGAGCCACGAGGGGCCCATGAGGGTGGAGGGTGCGCCCAGGGGGTAGGCGCGCCCCCTGCCTCGTGGCCTCCTTGTTGGTTGCTTGACGTCCACTCCAAGTCCTCTGGATCACGTTTGTTCCAAAAATCACGCTCCCGAAGGTTTCATTCCGTTTGGACTCTGTTTGATATCTTTTTTCTGCAAAACACTAAAATAGGCAAAAATAAACAGCAATTTGGGCTGGGCCTCCGGTTAATAGGTTAGTCCCAAAAATAATATAAAAGTGTATAAATAAGCCCATTAAACATCCAAAAAAGAATGTATAATAGCATGGAACAATCAAAAATTATAGATACGTTTGAGACGTATCAAGCATCCCCAAGCTTAATTCCTGCTCGTCCTCGAGTAGGTAAATGATAAAAACAGAATTTTTGATGTGGAATCCTTCTTAGCATAATTTTCAATGTAATTCTTTTTATTGTGGCATGAATATTAAGATCCAAAAGATTCAAGATAAAATTTTAATGTTGACATAAAAACAATAATACTTCAAACATGCTAATCAAGCAATTATGTCTTATCAAAATAACATAGCCAAAGAAAGCTTATCCCTACAAAATCATATAGTTAGGCCATGTTTCAATATCGTCACACAAACATTCTCATCATGCATAACCACGATGACAAACTGAGCAATTGGTTCATACTTTTTAACGCATTTCAGCTTTTTCAACCCTTACGCAATACATGAGCGCAAGCAATGGATATAGCACTATGGGTGGAGTAAAGTATAATGATGGGGGTTATGAGAGAAGACAAAAGGTAGAAAGTCTCACATTGACGCGGCTAATCAATAGGCTATGGAGATGCCCATCAATTGATGTCAATTAGAGGAGTAGGGATTGCCATGCAACGGATGCACTAGAGCTATAAATATATGAAAGCTCAACAAAAGAAACTAAGTCGGTGTGCATCCAACTTGCTTGCTCACGAAGACCTAGGGCATTTTGAGGAAGCCCATCATTCGAATATACAAGCCAAGTTCTATAATGAAAAGTTCCCACTAGTATATGAAAGTGACAACATAGGAGACTCTCTATCATGAAGATCATGGTGCTACTTTGAAGCACAAGTGTGGAAAAAGGATAGTAACATTGTCCCTTCTCTCTTTCTCTCATTTTTTTGGGCCTTCTCTTTTTTTCTTTGGCCTCTTTCTCTTCCATTTATTTATTTATTTAGTCCGGAATCTCATCTTGACTTGTGGGGGAATCATAGTCTCCATCATCCTTTCCTCACATGGGACAATGCTCTAATAATGATGATCATCACACTTTTATTACTTACAACTCAAGAATTACAACTCAATACTTAGAACAAAATATGACTCTATGTGAATGCCTCCGGCGGTGTACCGGGATATGCAATGAATCAAGAGTGACATGTATGAAAGATTATGAATGGTGGCTTTGCCACAAATACGATGTCAACTACATGATCATGCAAAGCAATATGACAATGACGGAGCGTCTCATAATAAACGGAACGGTGGAAAGTTGCATGGCAATATATCTCGGAATGGCTACGGAAATGCCATGATGGGTAGGTATGGTGGCTGTTTTGAGGAAGATATAAGGAGGTTTATGTGTGATAGAGCGTATCATATCATGGGGTTTGGATGCACCGGCGAAGTTTGCACCAACTCTCAAGGTGAGAAAGGGCAATGCACGGTACCGTAGAGGCTAGAAAATTGTGGAAGGTTGAGAGTGCGTATAATCCATGGACTCACATTAGTTATAAAGAACTCATATAATTATTGAAAAAGTTTATTAGCCCTCGAAGTAAAGTACTACTACGCATGCCCCTAGAGGGATCGATTGGTAGGAAAAGACCATTGCTCGTCCCCGACCGCCACTCATAAGGAAAGCAATAAAAGAACACCTTATGTGTCAAAATTGTCACACAACTTTTACCATACGTGCATGCTACGGGACTCGCCAACTTTAACACAAGTATTTCTCAATTTCACAATTACTCAACTAGCACACTCTAATATTACCACATTTATATCTCAAAACACTTATCAAGTATCAAACTTCTCATGATATTCAATGAACTCAATATGGAAGATTAATTTCACAATTAAAGCAAATTACCATGCTGTTTAAGACTCTCAAAATAATATAAGTGAAGCATGAGAGATCAATAATTTATATAAAATAAAATCACCACCGTGCTCTAAAAGATATAAGTGAAGCACTAGAGCAAAAACTATATAGCTCAAAAGATATAAGTGAAGCACATAGAGTATTCTAATAAATTCCGAATCATGCGTGTCTCTCTCAAAAGGTGTGTACAGCAAGGATGATTGTAGTAAAATAAAAAGCAAAGACTCAAATCATACAAGACGCTCCAAGCAAAACACATATCATGTGGTGAATAAAAATATAGCTCCAAGTAAAGTTACCGATAGACGAAGACGAAAGAGGGGATGCCTTCCGGGGCATCCCCAAGATTAGGATTTTGGTTGTCCTTGAATTTTACCTTGGGATGCCTTGGAATACCCAAGCTTAGTCTCTTGCCAATCCTTGTTCCATAATCCATCAAATCTTTACCCAAAACTTGAAAACTTCACAACACAAAACTTAACAGAAAATCTCGTGAGCTCCATTAGCGAAAGAAAACAAAACACCACTTCAAGGTACTGTAATGAACTCATTCTTTATTTATATTGATGTTAAACCTACTGTATTCAAACTTCTCTATGGTTTATAAGCTCTTTTACTAGCCATAGATTCAACAAAATAAGCAAGCAACACACGAAAAACAGAATCTGTCAAAAACAGAACAGTCTGTAGTAATCTGAAACTAACACAAACTTCTGGAACTCATAAAAATCTACCAAAATAGGACGACCTAGGCAATTTGTTTATTGATCTACTTCAATTGGAATCAGTATTTTATCATGTTCTGGTGGTTGTTAACAATTGTTTTCGTGAACAGAAAGTTTCTGGAATTTTCAGCAAGATGAAATAACTATCATCCAAGAAGATCCTATAGGTTTTACTTGGCACAAACACTAATTAAAACACAAAACCACATCTAAACAGAATCTAGATGGATTATTTTTTCCTAAACAGAACCAAAAAGCAAAAATCTAAAATAAAATTGGGTTGCCTCCCAACAAGCGCTATCGTTTAACGCCCTTAGATAGGCATAAAAGTGAGGATAGATCTAGGTATTGCCATCTTTGGTAGGCAATCCATAGGTGGCTCTCATAATAGATTCATATGGTAATTTAATTTTCTTTCTAGGGAAGTGTTCCATGCCTTTCCTTAACGGAAATTGGAATCTAATATTCCCTTCCTTCATATCAATGATTGCACCAATCGTTCTAAGGAAAGGTCTACCAAGAATCATAGGACATGAAGGATTGCAATCTATATCAAGAACAATGAAATCTACGGGCACATAATTCCTATTTGCAACAATAAGAACATCATTAATTCTTCCCCTAGGTTTCTTAATATTGGAATCCACAAGGTGCAAGTTTAAAGAACAATCATCAAATTCACGGAAACCTAGCAAATCACACAAAGTTTTTGGGATCTTGGAAACACTAGCACCCAAATCACATAAAGCATAGCATTCATGATTGTTAATTTTAATTTTAATTGTAGGTTCCCATTCATCATAAAGTTTTCTAGGGATAGAAACTTCCAACTCAAGTTTTTCTTCATAAGATTGCATCAAAGCATCAACAATATGTTTAGTAAAAGCTTTATTTTGACTATAAGCATGAGGAGCATTTAGCACGGATTGCAACAAGGAAATACAATCTATCAAAGAGCAATTATCATAATTAAATTCCTTGAAATCCAAGATAGTGGGTTCATTGCTATCTAAAGTTTTAACCTCTTCAATCCCACTTTTACCAATTTTAGCATCAAGACCTAAAAACTCCGAATTTTTGGGATGCCTTCGAACTAAAGTTGACTCATCTCCAGTCCCATCATTATCAAGATTCATATTGCAAAACAAAGATTTAATAGGGGACACATCAATAACTTTTAGATCTTCATCTTTATTCTCATGAACACTAGAAGAACACGCCTTTACAAAGCAATCTTTCTTAGCGCGCATGCTAGCGGTTCTTTCTTTGCACTCATCAATGGAAATTCGCATGGCTTTGAGAGACTCATTGATATCATGCTTAGGTGGAATAGATCTAAGCTTCAAAGAATCAACATCAAGAGAAATCCTATCCAGGTTCCTAGCCAATTCATCAACCTTAAGCAATTTTTCTTCAAGCAAAGCATTGAAATTCTTTTGTGAATTCATAAACTCTTTAACACTAGTCTCAAAATCAGAGGGCATCTTATTAAAATTTCTATAAGAGTTGTTGTAGGAATTACCATAATTATTAGAGGAATTACTAGGGAACGGCCTAGGATTAAAGTTTCCTCTATACGCGTTGTTACCAAAATTATTCCTACCAACGAAATTCACATCCATAGATTCATAATTATTCTCAATCAAACTAGACAAAGGCATATCATTAGGATCAGGAGAAACACTCTTATTAGCAAACAATTTCATAAGTTCACCCATCTTTCCACTCAAAACATTGATTTCTTCAATTGCATGCACCTTTTTACTAGTAGATCTTTCGGTGTGCCATTGAGAATAATTAACCATAATATTATCTAGGAGTTTAGTAGCTTCTCCTAAAGTGATTTCCATAAAAGTGCCTCCCGCGGCCGAATCTAAAAGATTTCTAGAAGCAAAATTCAATCCAGCATAAATTCTTTGTATACTCATCCACAAATTCAAACCATGAGTAGGGCAATTACGTATCATTAATTTCATCCTCTCCCAAGCTTGTGCAACATGTTCATGATCAAGTTGCTTAAAATTCATAATATCGTTTCTAAGAGAGATGATCTTAGCGGGAGGAAAATACTTAGAGATAAAAGCATCTTTGCACTTATTCCAAGAATCAATACTATTTTTAGGCAAAAACGAAAACCAAGTTTTAGCGCGATCTCTAAGCGAAAAAGGGAATAGCTTCAATTTAACAATATCATTATCCACATATTTCTTCTTTTGCATATCACACAAATCAACAAAGCTATTTAGATGAGTAGCGGCATCTTCACTTGGAAGGCCGGCGAATTGATCTTTCATGACAAGATTAAACAAAGCAGCATTAATTTCACAAGATTCAGCTTCGGTAAGAGGAGCAATCGGAGTGCTAAGAAAATCATTGTTGTTGGTATTGGCAAAGTCACACAATTTAGTATTATCTTGAGCCATCGTGACAAGCAAGCAATTAATCCAACACACGAGCAGACAAGAAGCAAGCGAAAAAGAGGCGAACGGAAAAGAGAGGGTGAATAAAACGGCAAGGGTGAAGTGGGGGAGACGAAAACGAGAGGCAAATGACAAATAATGTAATGCGAGGGATAAGAGTTTGTGATGGGTACTTGGTATGTGGACTTGTGCGCAGACTCCCCGGCAACGGCGCCAGAAATCCTTCTTGCTACCTCTTGAGCACTGCGTTGGTTTTCCCTTGAAGGGGAAAGGGTGATGCAGCAAAGTAGCGTAAGTATTTCCCTCAGTTTTTGAGAACCAAGGTATCAATCTAGTAGGAGGCCACGCTCAAGTCCCTTGCACCTACACAAACAAATAAGAACCTTGCAACCAATGCGATAAAGGGGTTGTCAATCCCTTCACGACCACTTGCAAAAGTGAGATCTGATAGAGATGATAAGATAATATTTTTGGTATTTTTGTGATAAAGAGTAAAAGTAAGAAAGCAAAATAAACGGTAATAGGAATAACGGTAGATTAATATGATAGAGAATAGACCCGGGGGCCATAGGTTTCACTAGTGGCTTCTCTCAAGATAGCATAAGTATTACGGTGGGTGAACAAATTACTATCGAGCAATTGATAGAATTGAGCATAGTTATGAGAATATCTAGGTATGATCATGTATATAGGCATCACGTCCGTGACAAGTACACCGACTCCTGCCTGCATCTACTACTATTACTCCACACATCGACCGCTATCCAGCATGCATCTAGAGTATTAAGTTCATAAGAACGGAGTAACGCTTTAAGCAAGATGACATGATCTAGAGGGATAAACTCATGCAATATGATATAAAACCCATCTTTTTATCCTCGATGGCAACAATACAATACGTGTTGTTTCCCCTACTGACACTGGGATCGAGCACCGCAAGATTGAACCCAAAGCTAAGCACTTCTCCCATTGCAAGAAAGATCAATCTAGTAGGCCAAACCAAACTGATAATTCGAAGAGACTTGCAAAGATAACCAATCATACATAAAAGAATTCAGAGGAGATTCAAATATTGTTCATAGATAATCTTGATCATAAACCCACAATTCATCGGATCTCGATAAACACACCGCAAAAGAAGATTATATCGAATAGATCTCCAAGAGAATCGAGGAGAACTTTGTATTGAGATCCAAAGAGAGAGAAGAAGCCATCTAGCTAATAACTATGGACCCGAAGGTCTGAGGTAAACTACTCACACATCATCGGAGAGGCTATGGTGTTGATGTAGAAGCCCTCCGTGATCAATGCCCCCTCCGGCAGGACGCCGGAAAAGGCCCCAAGATGGGATCTCACGGGTACAGAAGGTTGCGGCGGTGGAACTAGGTTTTCGTGGTGCTCTCCGATGGTTTGGGGGTACGTAGGTATATATAGGAGGAAGAAGTAGGTCGGTGGAGCCACGAGGGGCCCACGAGGGTGGAGGGCGCGCCCAGAGGGGGTAGGCGCGCCCCCTGCCTTGTGGCCTCCTTGTTGATTGCTTGACGTCCACTCCAAGTCCTCTGGATCACGTTTGTTCCAAAAATCACGCTCCCGAAGGTTTCATTCCGTTTGGACTCTGTTTGATATCTTTTTTCTGCGAAACACTGAAATAGGCAAAAAACAGCAATTTGGGCTGGGCCTCCGGTTAATAGGTTAGTCCCAAAAATAATATAAAAGTGTATAAATTAGCCCATTAAACATCCAAAACAGAATATATAATAGCATGGAACAATCAAAAACTATAAATACGTTGGAGACGTATCAGTACCCTTTTGCCAAACTTATGGCGAGGTACACAATAGGTCTGGTACACAACATAGTATACTTTATAGAACCTATGACTGAGGCATAGGGTTTTGAGTCTTACTCAACTTCACACCTTGCAACACAGGCAAGAACTCCTTCTTTGACTGTTCCATTTTGAACTACTACAAAATCTTGTTAAGGTATGTATTCATTGAAAAATCTTATCAAGCGTCTTGATCTATCTCGATAGATCTTGATGCTCAATATCTAAGCAGCTTCACGGAGGTCTTTCTTTGAAAAACTCCTTTCAAACACTACTTTATGATTCCCAGAAAATTCTACATCATTTCCGATCAACAATATGTCATTCACATATACTTATCAGAAAGGCTGTAGTGCTCCCACTCACTTTCTTGTAAATACAGGCTTCACCACAAGCCTGTATAAAACCATATGCTTTGATCACACTATCAAAGCGTATATTCCAACTCCGAGAGGCTTGCAGCAGTACATAAATGGATCGCTAGAGCTTGCACACTTTGTTAGCACCTTTAGGATTGACAAAACCTTCTGGTTGCATCATATACAACTCTTCTTTGAGATATCCATTAAGGAATGCAGTTTTGACATCCATTTGCCAAATTTCATAAAATGCGGCAATTGCTAACATGATTCGGACAGACTCTAAGCATCGATACGAGTGAGAAAATCTCATCGTAGTCAGCACCTTGAACTTATCGAAAACCTTTTGCGACAATTCGAGCTTTGTAGATAGGAACACTACTATCAACATTCATCTTCCTCTTGAAGATCCATTTATTCTTAATGGCTCACCGATCATCGGGCAAGTCAATCAAAGTCCATACTTTGTTCTCATACATGGATCCGATCTCAGATTTCATGACCTCAAACCATTTCGCGGAATCTGGGCTCATCATCGCTTCCTCATAGTTCGTAGGTTCATCATGGTCTAGTAACATGATTTCCAGAACAGGATTTCCGTACTTCTCTGGTGCGGAACGTACTCTGGATGACCTATGAGGTTCGGCAGTACCTTGATCTGAAGTTTCATGATCACCATCATTAACTTCCTCACTAATTGGTGTAGGCATCACTCGAACTGATTTCTGTGATGAACTACTTTCCAATTTGGGAGAAGGTAAAATTACCTCACCAAGTTTTACTTTCCTCCCACTCACTTCTTTCGAGAGAAACTCCTTCTCTAGAAAGGATCCATTCTTAGCAACGAATATCTTGCCTTCGGATCTGTGATAGAAGGTGTACCCAACAGTTTCCTTTGGGTATCCTATGAAGACGTATTTCTCCGATTTGTGTTCGAGCTTATCAGGTTGAAGCTTTTTTCACATAAGCATCACAACCCCAAACTTTAAGAAACAACAGCTTAGGCTTCTTGCTAAACCACAGTTCATATGGTGTCGTCTCAACGGATTTAGATGATGCCCTATTTAACGTGAATGCAACTGTCTCTAATGCATAACCCCAAAACAATAATGGTAAATCGATAAGAGACATCATAGATCGCACCATATCCAATAGGGAAAGTACGATTACGATGTTCGTACACACCATTACGCTGTAGTGTTCCAGGTGGGGTGAGTTGTGTAACTATTCCACATTGTTTCAAATGAAGACAAAACTCATAACTCAAATATTCATCTCCATGATCAGATCGTAGAAACTTTATTTTTTTGTTACGATGATTTTCCACTTCACTCTGAAATTCTTTGAACTTTTTCAAATGTTTCAGATTTATGTTTCATTAAGTAGATATACCCATATCTGCTCAAATCATCTGTGAAGGTCAGAAAATAACGATACCCGCCGCGAGCCTCAACACTCATCGGATCGCATACATCAGTATGTATTATTTACAATAAGTCAGTTGCTCGCTCCATTGTTCCGAAGAACGAAGTTTTAGTCATCTTGCCCATAAGGCATGGTTCGCAAGTATCAAGTGATTCGTAATCAAGTGATTCCAAAAGTCCATCAGCACGGAGTTTCTTCATGCGCTTTACACCAATATGACCTAAACGGCAGTGCCACATCTAAGTTGCACTATCATTATTAACTTTGCATCTTTTGGCTTCAATATTATGAATATGTGTATCACTACGATCGAGATTCAATAAACCATTTATATTGAGTGTATGACCATAGAAGGTTTTATTGATGTAATAGAACAACAATTATTCTTTGACTTAAATGAATAACCGTATCGCAATAAACATGATCAAATCATATTCATGCTCAACGCAAACACCAAATAACATTTATTTAGGTCCAACACCAATTCCGAAGGTATCGGGAGTGTGCGATGGTGATCTTATCAACCTTGAAATCTCTTCCAACACACATCGTCACCTCACCCTTAACTAGTCTCTGTTCATTTTGCAACTCCCATTTCGAGTTACTACTCTTAGCAACTGAACCAGTATCAAATATCGAGGGGTTGCTATAAACACTAGTAAAGTACACATCAATAACATGTATATCAAATATACCTTTGTTCACTTTGCCATCCTTCTTATCCGCCAAGTATCTAGGGCAGTTCCACTTCCAGTGACCATTTCCTTTTGTAGTATAAGCACTCAGTTTCAGGCTTGGGTCTAGCTTTGGGCTTCTTCATGGGAGTGGCAACTTGCTTGCCATTCTTCTTGAAGTTCCCTTTCTTTCCCTTGCCCTTTCACTTGAAACTAGTAGTCTTGTCAATCATCAACACTTGATGCTTTTCTTGATTTCTACCTTCGCCGATTTCAGCATCGCGAAGAGCTCGGGGAATCGTTTTTGTCATCCCTTGTATATTATAGTTCACCACGAAGTTCCAGTAACTTGGTGATAGTGACTAGAGAACTCTGTCAATCACTATCTTATCTGGAAGATTAACTCCCACTTGATTCAAGCGATTGTAGTACTTAGACATTCTGAGCACATGCTCACTGGATGAGCTATTCTCCTCCATCTTCTAGGCAAAATATTTGTCAGAGGTCTCATACCTCTCGATTTGGGCATGCGTCTGAAATACAAATTTCAGCTCTTGGAACATCTTATATGCTCCGTGGCGTTCAAAACGTTTTTGAAATCCCGGTTCTAAGCCGTAAAGCATGGTGCACTAAACTATCAAGTAGTCATCATACCGAGCTTTGCCAAATGTTCATAACGTCTGCATCAGCTCCTGCAATAGGTCCGTCACCTAGCGGTGCGTCAAGGACATAATTCTTCTGTGCAGCAATGAGGATAATCCCCAGATCATGGACCTAATACGCATCATTGCTACTATCATCTTTCAACTTAGTTTTCTCTAGGAACATATCAAAAATAAATGGGGAGCTAGATCGTGAGCTATTTATCTACAACATAGTTATGCAAACACTATCAGGACTAACTTCATGATAAATTAAAGTTCAATTAATCATATTACTTAAGAAATCCCACTTAGATAGATGATGACCCACAAGTATAGGGGATCTATCGTAGTTCTTTCGATAAGTAAGAGTGTCGAACCCAACGAGGAGCACAAGGAAATGATAAGCGGTTTTCAGCAAGGTATTCTCCACAAGCACTAAAATTATAGGTAACAGATAGTTTTGTGATAGGATAATTGGTAACAAGCAACAAGTAACAAAAGTAAATAAAGTGCAGCAAGGTGGCCCAATCCTTTTTGTTGCAAAGGACAAGCCCGGACAAACTCTTATATAGAGAAAAGCGTTGATACATCTCCGTCGTATCTACTTTTCCAAACACTTTTGCCCTTGTTTTGGACTCTAACTTGCATGATTTGGATGGAACTAACCAGGACTGACGCTGTTTTCAGCAGACTTTCCATGGTGTTATTTATGTGCAGAAACAAAAGTTCTCGGAATGACCTGAAACTCCACGGAACATCTATTTAGAAAATAAGAAAAATACCGGAAGAAAAATCCACGTCAGGGGGCCCACACCCTGTCCACGAGGGTGGAGGGCGCGCCCCCTACCTTGTGGGCCCCCTGACGCTCCACCGACGTCAACTCCAACTCCATATATTCACTTTCGTAGAGAAAAAAAATCAGAGAGAAGGATTCATCGCGTTTTACGATACGGAGCCGCCGCCAAGCCCTAAAACCTCTCGGGAGGGCTGATCTGGAGTCCGTTCGGGGCTCCGGAGAGTGGGATTTGTCGCCGTCGTCATCATCAACCATCCTCCATCACCAATTTCATGATGCTCACCGCCGTGCGTGAGTAATTCCATCGTAGGCTTGCTGGACGGTGATGGGTTGGATGAGATCTATCATGTAATCGAGTTAGTTTTGTTAGGGTTTGATCCCTAGTATCCACTATGTTCTGAGATTGATGTTGCTATGAATTTGCTATGCTTAATGCTTGTCACTAGGGCCCGAGTGCCATGATTTCAGATATGAACCTATTATGTTTCCATGAATATATGTGAGTTCTTGATCCTATCTTGCAAGTCTATAGTCACCTACTATGTATTATGATCCGGCAACCCTGAAGTGACAACAATCGGGACCACTCCCGGTGATGACCATAGTTTGAGGAGTTCATGTATTCACTATGTGCTAATGCTTTGTTCCGGTACTCTATTAAAAGGAGGCCTTAATATCCCTTAATTTCCATTAGGACCCCGCTGCCACGGGAGGGTAGGACAAAAGATGTCATGCAAGTTCTTTTCCATAAGCACGTATGACTATATTCGGAATACATGCCTACATTACATTGATGAATTGGAGCTAATTCGGTGTCACCCTATGTTATGATTGTTACATGATGAACCGCATCCGGCATAATTCTCCATCACCGATCCAATGCCTACGAGCTTTTCATATATTGTTCTTCGCTTATTTACTTTTTCGTTGCTACTGTTACAATCACTACAAAACACCAAAAATATTACTTTTGCTACTGTTATCTTTGTTACCGTTACCACTACTATCATACTACTTTACTACTAAATACTTTGCTGCAGATACTAAGTTATCCAGGAGTGGTTGAATTGACAACTCAACTGCTAATACTTGAGAATATTCTTTTGCTCCCCTTGTGTCGAATCAATAAATTTGGGTTGAATACTCTATCCTCGAAAACGGTTGCGATCCCCAATACTTGTGGGTTATCAAGACTATTTTCTGGCGCTGTTGCCGGGGAGCATAGCTCTATTCTTTGAGTCACTTGGGATTTATATCTGCTGGTCACTGTGAAGAATTTGAAAGATGCTAAGACAACAATTTATCCCCCAACTACGAGGGGAGGTAAGGAACTGCCATCTAGCTCTGCACTTGATTCACCTTCTGTTTTGAGTAAGCTTGCGACACCTAAACCTGCCTCTGCTATTTATTCTGATATGTCGCATGTTATTGATGATGCCACTTCTGCTATGCATGATACTTATGATGAAACTACTTCTATGCTTGATACTACTGTGCCACTTAGTGAATTTCTTGATGAACAAATTGCTAGGGCTAGAGAGAAAGAAATGATTGAAACTGCTTATATAGATGAAAGTGATGATGAAGACTTGCCTGTTATTCCTGAGGGTTATGTTTTCGAAAAAGAAGCTGCTTTAGCTATTTTAGCTTGCAAAGATAGATATGAGCTCAAGAGGTTATTAGTTAAATGGAAGCATCAATCTCTTAATGCTAGAATGAAACCTGACCCTGCTTTTGCTACTTCACCTATCTGTGTTACTGATAAGGATTATGAATTCTCTGTTGATCCTGATATAATTACTTTGGTTGAATCTGATCCTTTTCATGGCTATGAATCTGAAACTGTTGTGGCACATCTTACTAAATTAAATGATATAGCTACCCTGTTCACTAATGATGAGAGATCTCGCTACTTCTATATCCTTAAAATATTTCCATTCTCATTAAAGGGTGATGCTAAGATATGGTTTAATTCTCTTGATCCTGGTTGTGTGCGTAGTCCCCAGGACATGATTTATTACTTCTCTGCTAAATATTTCCCTGCTCATAAGAAACAAGCTGCTTTAAGGGAAATATACAATTTTGTGCAAATTGAAGAAGAGAGTCTCCCACAAGCTTGGGGGAGGCTTCTCAAGTTACTTAATGCTTTGCCTGATCATCCTCTCAAGAAAAATGAAATACTTGATATCTTTTATAATGGACTAACCGATGCTTCCAGAGATTACCTGGATAGTTGTGCTGGTTCTGTTTTCAGGGAAAGAACACCGGATGAAGCTGAAATTCAATTGAATAATATGTTGACAAATGAAAATAATTGGACACTTCCTGAGCCAATTCCTGAGCCTATTCCTAAACCAACTCCGAAGAAGAGAGGTGTTCTATTTCTTAGTCCTGAAGATATGCAAGAGGCAAAGAAATCTATGAAAGAAAAGGGTATTAAAGCTGAAGATGTTAAGAATTTACCTCCTATTGAAGAAATACATGGTCTTGATTTACCGCCTGTTGAAGAAACATATGATCTTAAACCACCACCTATTGAAGAAACTCATGGTCTTGATAACCCGAGACAGGTAGTAAAGGTAAATTCTCTCTATAGATTTCATGAAGGTGATATTCCTCACTATAAGTCCGCTAGACAATGCTTAGAAGAGTTTGATAATTTTATTGTCAAACAAGAAAACTTCAATGCTTATTTTGGTAGACAATTGAAATACAATTCCGATACGCTTGAACACTTGGGTGATTATATGTCTAGAGTTAAAGGTGAACTTAAACTCATTACTAAACATGCTTCTATGGTTACCACTCAAGTAGAACAAGTACTTAAAGCTCAAAATGATTTGCTCAATGAAATGAATAGTAAGAAAAATGATTATGCTGTTAGAGTGGCTACTAGAACTGGTAAGATGACTCAGGAACCTTTGTATCCTGAAGGCCACCATAGGAGAATTGAGCAAGATTCTCAGAGAAATAATATTGATGCACCTAGTCCTTTTAAAAAGAAGAAAAAGAAAAATGATAGGACTTTGCATGCTTCTAGTGAACCTATTGCTGAACCACTTGAGAATCCAAATGATATATCTATTTCTGATGCTGAAACACAATCTGGTAATGAACATGAGCCTAGTGAAAATACTAATGATGATGTTCATGATGATGCTCAACCTAGTAATGATAATGATGTAGAAATTGAACCTGCTGTTGATCTTGATAACCCACAATCGAAGAATCAATGTTATGATAAGAGAGACTTTGTTGCTAGGAAACATGGTAAAGAAAGAGAACCTTGGGTTCAGAAACCCATGCCTTTTCCTCCCAAACCATCCAAGAAAAAGGATGATGAGGATTTTGAGCGCTTTGCTGAAATGATTAGACCTATCTTTTTGCGTATGCGATTAACTGATATGCTCAAAATGAATCCTTATGCTAAGTACATGAAAGATATTGTTACTAATAAAAGAAAGATACCGGAAGCTAAAATTTCCACCATGCTTGCTAATTATACTTTTAAGGGTGGAATACCAAAGAAACTTGGAGATCCAGGAGTACCTACTATACCATGCTCCATTAAAAGAAACTATGTTAAAACTGCTTTATGTGATCTTGGAGCTGGTGTTAGTGTTATGCCTCTCTCTTTATATCATAGACTTGACTTGAATAAGCTGACACCTACTGAAATATCTTTGCAAATGGCTGATAAATCAACTGCTATACCTGTCGGTATTTGTGAGGATGTGCCTGTTGTGGTTGCAAACGTTACTATTTTAACGGACTTTGTTATTCTTGATATTCCCGAGGACGATAGTATGTCTATTATTCTTGGAAGACCTTTTTTGTATACTGCAGGGGCTGTTATTGATTGCAACAAAGGCAATGTCACTTTTCATGTTAATGGTAATGAGCATACAGTAGACTTTCCGAGGAAACAACCTCAAGTTCATAGTATAAATTCTATTGGAAAAATTCCATCGATTATTTTTGGAGGTTTTGAATTTCCTCTTCCTACTGTCAAGAAGAAATATGATATCCTTATTATAGGGGATGTGCATATCCCCGTTGAGGTTACATAGTGTTATTCAAAATTTCTCCGGTTTCATGTTATTCGGAATGAGTTTGTTAACAAGACTTGATCAACCTTGTTAGTGGATTCTTTCTGATGATCATGAGATGGATGAAACTAGAAGGCACAACCTTCTGTACCCTCTTTCTACTTTCTGTTATTTAGTTGACATAAAGTAAAAATAGTATTTTTCTGTCTGTTTCCTGATTTATCCGTGCAATATAAAAATACCCCGAAAATAAAAGTTCTCCAAATGCCCTGAAAATGGAATATGATTTTTTCTAGAATATTTGAGAATATCTGGCACTGAGAACACATCAGGAGGGGCAAGCACCTGGCCACGAGGGTGGAGGGCGCGCCCTACCCCCCTGGGCGCGCCTCCTGCCTCGTGGGCCCACGGTGGCTCCCCTCCACTTATTCCTGCACCCACACACTTCTTCTTCCTCCCAAAAAAATCACCATCCAGCTCAAGCACGAGTTCTAGCTCATTTTACTGTGATTTTCGATCTCCTTGCTCAAAGCACCTCTCACAAAACTGCTTGGGGAGATTGTTCCTTGGTATGTGACTCCTCCATTGGTCCAATTAGTTTTTCTTCTAGTGCTTTATTCATTGCAAATTTGTGCTACCTAGGTGACCATTTTCTTGAGCTTGCATGTCAAATTTATATGGCTCCAAGTAGTTCTAATGCTTGATATAGGCTCTAGGCACTTGTAGGAGTAGTTGCTATCAATTTTATTGAGCTTGGTCCACTTTTGTTTGAAGTTACTAAAAATTTCAGAAATTTTCAGAAAATAATGAAGAGATTTTTGAGGGGCTCATCGAGCCGAAGCTCGGAAAAGCAGAATGAAGAAGCATAGAGGCCCAAATATAATTTGCCTTGCACCGCGGAGGTTCGGCCGTGTGAATAGCCTTCCGATGATTTCTTGAGAGAAGCCGGGATTTATGATGATTTCTATTCATTGGCTGAGAATGCTGGCCTCACTGATTTCCTCCGCGACCAACGTCATCAGTATCTCTTACTCACCAATACTTTTGTGCAAAACTTCTACTATTTTCCTAAAGAAACACCTCCTTCAGTAGAGTTTCATTTATATGATGTTGTTAAGAAGATGCCACTAGATGAATTTTGCGAGGTTTGCAAAATACCCTTCGAGGGTACCTTAGATGAACCACATCGTAAAGATGTGGATGGGTTTATTGACACTATTACTGTAGGGGAAACTAGGAAGGTTTCCGATGCAAGAATCACTAGCATACATTTTCCTGTTTTACGCTATTTTGCCATATTTGCTAGTCGTTGCTTAATTGGTCGCGAAAACTGTGGAAACCTTAGTGTTCCTGATATTATCATCTTGTTCCATGGTTTATTCCGCGATAACACTGTTAGTATGGGCGGAATTATTGCTAAACGGTTAAGTTTCAACCGTACAAAGGGCCCCATCTTTGGAGGTATTTATGCTTCACGCCTTGCTGCACATTATATCATACCTATTAGGCACTATGAGAAACAAGAAAAATTGCTGCCCAATGCTTATTTAGATTATAAGAGTATGGTAGCGCATGATTTCATTGTTAATAATAGGGAGGGGAGCTTAAATACAAATTGTTCTTTGATAAACATCACCCTGAGACTATTACCTTGCCTGCTCCCTCCTTGTTTAATTTATCTACAGGTCCGTATCTCGTTCCGTGGGCGGCCATTCACGCCTACCGGAACCCTACAACAGCCCCTGAGCCGGAACCACAATTTGAGCCTCCACGACAGTCTGATTACTTTTGGGATCTGGAGATGACTGCCAGCCAGTGGCAATCAGAGTCTTCTTCATCTCAGTACGACCCCAGCTACAACTACGGATATCCGCCAAGCCATCCGTGGCAATGAACCAACTTAGGCCAAAAGCCTAAGCTTGGGGAGTACGTATTTCTCACCGACATTACATTTATGTACACACACTCATTGCTAGAAGTCGGTGCTCATACTCTTTCACTGTAATATCCATGCTAGTTTATTTTCTTTTTCTTGCTTTCTTCTTGTGTGTTTGATAAATCTTAAGAAAAAACCAAAAATTAGTGTAGCTTTCAGTTAGTTTACTTTTCTTGCTGTAGTAGTAATAATTAAAAAGAAAACCCAAAAAGATTTCCCGTTCTTATTTTGCTTGTTGGGAGCTTTCCCGTGTAAATAGTTTTATTTCTTTTCTTCTCTTTGGGGGTCGGTAGGAGAAGACCATAATTAAATTGTTGAAGTGGCTCTTATATGCATTATTGTTGATTTAACCAAGATCCCATATTGCCTTGTCTTCTCGTGTTTATTGAATGCTTGCAGATTCCAGCATAGTCCAATGCACGTGCACTCTTATTATTTTTATATCGTTCGGTCGTGCAAGTGAAAGGCAATTATGACGATATACGATGGACTGATTGAGATGAGAGAAGCTGGTATGAACTCAACCTCTCTTGTTTTTGTAAATATGATTAGTTCATCATTCCTGATTCAGCCTATTATGAATAAGCATGTTTGCAATGACAATTAGAGATCATAGTTGCTTATGCCATGCTTGATTAGCTATGAGGTATAATGGTTTACCTTGCGTGCCAACATGCTGTTAAAATGGTTGTGGTGTGGTATAGTGGGTTGGTATCCTCCTTTGAATGATTTAAGTGACTCGACTTGGCACATGTTCACACATGTAGTTGAAACAAATCAACATAGCCTTCATGATATTTATGTTCATGGTGGATTATATCCTACTCATGCTTGCACTCAATGTTTATTAATTTTAATGCATGTTCATGACTGTTGCTGCTCTCTAGTTGGTCGCTTCCCAGTCTTTTGCTAGCCTTCACTTGTACTAAGCGAGAATACTGCTTGTGCATCCAATCCCTTAAACCCCAAAGTTATTCCATATGAGTCCACTATACCTTCCTATATGCGGTATCTACCTGCCGTTCCAAGTAAATTTGTATGTGCCAAACTCTAAACCTTCAAATAAACATTCTGTTTTGTATGCTCGAATAGCTCATGTATCAACTAGGGCTGCCCTTATCTTCCATGCTAGGCGGGTTATTCTCAAGAGGAGTGGACTCCGCTCCTCATTCACGAGAAAATGGCTGGTCACCGGGATGCCCAGTCCCATGCTTTATGCAAACTAAATCAAAATAATTGCAAACAAAACTTCCCCTAGGACTGTTGCTAGTTGGAGGCACTCGTTGTTTCGAGCAAGCCATGGATTGATGCTTGTTGGTGGAGGGGGAGTATAAACTTTACCATTCTGTTTGGGAACCGCCTATAATGTGTGTAGCATGGAAGATATCGCTATCTCTTGGTTGTTATGTTGACAATGAAAGTATGCCGCTCAAAATATTATTTATCTCTATTTCAAAACCGAGCTCTGGCACCTCTACAAATCCCTGCTTCCCTCTGCGGAGGGCCTATCTATTTACTTTCATGTTGAGTCATCACCCTCTTATTAAAAAGCGCTAGCTGGAGAGCGCAGCTGTCATTTGCATCCATTACTATTAATTTATATTGGGTATGACTATGACTGGATCTCTTTTACCATGAATTACAATGTCTAGTCAGTCCTTGATCTTTAAAGGTGCTCTGCATTTATGTTTTGCGGTCTTAGAAAGGGCTAGCGAGATACCATCCTGTTATATCATATTATGATTGTTTTGAGAAAGTTTTGTCATCCGAGATTTATTATTATTGCTCGCTAGTTGATTATGCCATTGATATGAGTAAACATGAGACCTAAGAGTTATTGTGAATGTCGTTTGTCATAATCTTTGCTGAAAACTTGAATGCTGGCTTTACATACACTACTGGAATCAGCTAATTTGCCATCTGCCAGCTCTTTGCCGTCCGCTAGCTGACGGCAAAGAAGCTCTTTGCCATCAGCTACCCAAAAGCAGACGGCAAAGAAAGGGCAGACGGCAAAGAAGCTCTTTGCCGTCTGCCAGCTCTTTGCCGTCGGCCAGCGGACGGCAAAGAGTGAGGTGGCCCCCACCCCCCGCCCGTTTTTGAAAAACTTAACGGGCCACCTCTTTGCCGTCCGCTAGCAGACGGCAAAGAGGCAAACAAGCGGACGGCAAAGGGGGGCGGACGGCAAAGAGCCTACTACCTAACGGCCCGTCCCCCCCGCCCGTTACTCACTTCTTCCCTCTCCCTCGCCGTTTCTCTCCTCCCACGCCGCCGCCCGCCACCGCCGCCCGCCGCGCGCCGCCGCCCCGCCGCCCCCGCCGCCCCGCCGCCCCGGCTCCCCGCCGCCCCACCGCCCCGGCCCCCCGCCGCCCCGCGCCCCACCGCCGCCCCGCGCCCCACCGCCGCCACGGCCCCCCGCTGTCCCGCCCCCCCGCCGCCCCGCGCCCCCCGCCGCCTCCTCCACTGCCCCGCCCCGGCCCCCCGCCCCCCATCCCCCCCGCCCCGGCCCCCCGCCGGCCGGGCCCCCGCCGCCCCGCCTACTCCACCGCCCCGCCCCGGCCCCCGCCGCCCCGCCTCCTCCACCGCCCCGCCCCGGCCCTCCGTCGCCGGCCCCTCCCCGACCCATCGCCGCCCCCCACAGTGAGCCCCTCCTCCCTTTTTTTTTTCTGTTTTTTTGTTTTTTTTTGTTTTTTTTTGTTTTTTTCTGTTTAAGTTTAGGTTTAATTAGTTTAAATAGTTTAGTTTTAATTAGTTTAGGTTTTTAGTTTAGGTTAGTTTAGGTTTAGGTTAAGTAGAAGGGGGAAGAAGAAGAAGAAGAAGAAGAAGAAGAGGAGGAGGAGGAGGAGGAGGAGGAGGAGGAGAAGGAGGAGGAGAAGAAGAAGAAGAAGAAGAAGAAGAAGAAGAAGAAGAAGAGGAGGAGGAGGAGGAGGAGGAGAAAGAAGAAGAAGAAGAAGAAGAAGAAGAAGAAGAAGAAGAAGAAGAAGAAGAAGAAGAGGAGGAGGAGGAGACACCCCGAAGCCCCGACACCGAAACAGCACCCCGACCCCGACACGGCACCCCGAGACCGACACGACACCCCGACCCCGACACGGCACCCCGAGACCGACACGACACCCCGACCCCGACACGGCACCCCGAGACCGACACGGCACCCCGAGACCGACACGACACCCCCGACACCCCGACACCCCGACCCCGAGACCCCGACCCCGACCCCGACCCCGACCCCGACCCCGACCCCGAGCCTGACCCGACACCCCGACCCCGACACCGACACGGCACCCCGACCCGACCCGGCACCCCGACCCGACACCCCGACCCCGAGACCCCGACCCCGAAAAGGTGTTCTTTGGCCTTCCAGAAGCCGACGGGGTCATATATTTGTGAATTATTAGTTAGGTCATATATCTTTCGATTTTGTTATGAAAAACATCATATATAATTGTGTTGATCGGGTAGTTTTAAATGTGCAGTTGTTTCATCGCTGCGAGGTTTGGTGTTCGACGACCTCGCCGTGCGTTTGACGAGCTCTGCCCCTTCGTTCGTGGGTGAGCACAAATGACATGTCCTCCTCCCCCATTAATTATTTGATCTATTCCGATGAAACTTGATAGCTAGATATATATGTGTCTTGAATCATCAGTATGCGTAACCAATATGTGTCTCCTGTTCGAAAGCGTCATAGTTATAAATATGCATGCATTTGCATATTTATAACCTTGATTCTTTCGAATTGTCCAACGCTATCCATGGACAGCCCGAGTATGTTTAGATTGGGTTCGTTTTCCCATATGCTTTGCTCTGGATCCGACGCATAAATTTCGTCAGTGCCTCCCCTGTTGTTCTCCGGGTACACATCCTCTCTGTTTATTGCAGAGACGTGTATCAGGAGAACAGCGGGGAGGTGCTGCCGAAATTTTGCGTAGGATCCGGGGCATAGCATGGGAAAATGAACCCAATCTAAACATACTCGGGTGGGATTAAGACCTATCATTACCTATTAGAGTGTAGGTTGCATGGACGTAATAAAATTGACAAAGTAGATCAACTGATGAATACATACATGGAGAATTATATATATATATATATATTTGTTGTGTGTCTAGTAGCTCTGAAAGTCAAGATGAGTGATCGTGCGTGGATGTACACCGGTCACACTGGTCAGAACAAATGGAGCACTGAATGGTTCACAAAAACCAAGGGGTTTGTGCGAGCCGCATTTGCAAATGGCCAGAGGAAAACCTGGTGCCCCTGTTTACGGTGCGGCAATTGGGAAAAGAGGACAAAGGCTGAAATGGGCAAACACCTGCAGAAGAGTGGTTTTACGCCTGATTATACGGTGTGGACATTTCATGGTGAGTCTGCCCAACGTGACCGAGCTGAGGTGGATCGTCGTCGCACCGACGAGCATGGTACCGGTATGGAAAACATGGTGCAAGACATTGATGATGCTCGGGATTCGGACGAGGAGATGGAGGAATCTGCAAAGGCCTTCAATGAAATGTTGGAGTCTTCAAAACGTCCGCTCCATGAGCACACTGAGCTTTGTCAGTTGGATGCCATCTCACAAGTAATGGCTCTGAAGGCTCAGTTCAACTTGGGCAGAGAATGCTACGATGCAATGATGACAGTATTTGGACGCTTTCTACCCAAAGGCCATGTAATGCCTGCAAAGCTGTACCAGTCGGACAAAATCCTCCGTGCACTGAAGATGCCCTATGATAAGATACATGCCTGTGAGAAAGGATGTGTCTTGTTTAGGCTTGACTATGCGGACTTGAACTGTTGTCCCATTTGAAAGTCTTCCAGGTATGTTGTGGTAGACAACGGTATGGGTGAGAAGACACAGACCAAAATCCCCGTTAGTGTTCTTCGGTATATGCCAATCGTACCAAGACTTCAACGTCTTTTCATGGTCGAAGAGATGGCCAGACAGATGACATGGCACAAAACGGGCAAAAGAACCGAACTAGATGCAGATGGGAATCTGATGATTGTACACACATCGGATGGTGTTGCGTGGAAAAAGTTTGATGAATTACATGGTGACAAAGCGGCAGATCCGAGGCATCCTCGAGTCGGCATCAGCACGGATGGGTTCAGTGTGTTTGGTATGATGGCAGCCCAATACAGTTGTTGGCCCGTATTTATCTTTCCACTCAATCTCCCCCCCGGACAGATTATGCAAAGAAAGAACATTTTCCTGACGTTGATAATTCCAGGGCCCAACTATCCGGGGAAAAATATGAATGTGTACATGCAACCGCTTAAGGACGAATTGCAAGAAGCCTGGGATAATGGGTTCAAGACATACGATGCCTATAGCAAACGGAACTTCATAATGCGTGTCTGGTACATGTACTCGACGCATGACTTGCCGGCGTATGCGCTATTCGTTGGCTGGTGTGTGCATGGAAGGTTCCCGTGCCCCACATGCAAGGGAGCTCTTGAGTTTCGTTGGCTTCAGGCCGGTCGCAAGTTTTCTTGCTTCGACATGCATAGAGAGTTCCTGAATCCTCGCCATAAGTTCAGTAAAGACAAGAATAACTTCATCAGAGGTAGAGTTGTCAAAAACTCTGCACCACATGCATTGACAGGCCAACAGACCCTGGATCAGTTAAACGCTCTCGAGCCAGATCCCGAGCGTCCACGGTACTTCAAGGGGTATAATTCTAAGCACGCCTGGACTCACAAAACATGCTTATGGGATCTGCCTTACTTCAAAGACCTCCTTTGCCCACACAACATCGACGTGATGCACACTGAGAAGAATATCGCCGAGGCACTTTTTGGTACATTGTTCGGCATAGATGGGAAGTCAAAGGATAATACTAAGGCTAGAGTCGATCTGGAGGCGCTATGTGATAGGCCGTTACAAAACATGAAAGAACCGAAAGGAAAGCAGAACTGGACGAAGCCAAAGGCATGGTTCAATCTTGGAAGGCCGGCTATGAGGGAAATTATCTTGTGGGTGAAAATGCAGTTGATGTTCCCCGATGGGTATGCAGCGAATCTACAGAGGGGAGCCAGTCTTGATAAATTGAAGATATTTGGTCTCAAGAGTCATGATTGGCACATATGGATTGAGCGGGTAATGCCGGTGATGTTGCGTGGCTTCATCCCTGAGGATGAATGGCTAGTACTGGCAGAACTCAGCTATTTCTTCCGTGTTCTTTGTGCGAAAGAACTATCGCCTGGCGTGCTAGAAGAAATGGAAGAGTTGGCGCCGGAGTTGATCTGCAAGTTAGAGAAGATCTTTCCACCGGGCTTCTTTAATCCAATGCAACATTTGATTTTGCATCTCCCGACCGAGGCAAGATTGGGGGGGCCCGTGCAAAATCGTTGGTGCTACCCAACTGAGAGGATGCAGAAGACGCTTCGACAAAAATGTAAAAATAAATGTAGAATTGAAGCATCGATGGCTGAGGCATTCATCACTGAGGAGGCGGCAAACTTCGTGACAGCACACTACGAAGCCAAAAATCGTCATTTGCATAATCCGAAGCCTCGGTACAATGCTGACGACCCTAAAAAGGGTGGATCCAACCTCAGCCTATTCAAAGGGAATCTCGCACCAGCCAGTGTTTCAAATCCAGTATCTTTGGATAACGAACAATGGCGGACCATTTCGTTGTATATCTTCAACAACCTGATAGAAGTGCGGCCGTACATCGAGTAAGTTCTCGGTACATAGTTTCACAACTTCTATTTCCTTTGAACTGCTCTTATTCCTGGATATTTCATACAGTCGATACGTCGGCTTATTCTCGTATGGAGCGGTGATCCAAAAGGATTCTGTCGAAGAGTATGAGCTTCTCGCAAAGCAAGGTGGCGGTTATCCCGGTTTCATCTCTTGGTTCAAACAAACGGTAATTTCTATTAGACTTGTAGGCTAATTTGTAGGCGGCTATCCCGGTTTCATTCGCTAATTTGTGCGTAATGCAACAATCCTTTCATATTAAACTTGTAGGCTAATTCAGAGTCTATGGACGCCGAATTGAGACAAGTTGCTAATGGTTTTGACTATAAGGTCCGTTCATTTGACAAATACGACATCAACGGGTATCGCTTTCGTACCTATGGCAAAGAGCTATCTATGGCCGACCGAAAGTCTACAAATTGTTTTGTATCTGCTATCGGCGAAGGAGGTACCGAGTATTATGGGAGAGTTGAAGCAATTTATGAACTTCTATTCTATGGTGAAAACCCACCGAATGTCGTAGTCTTCAAATGTTATTGGTTTCAGCCGAAGGAGACTAGAAGAACTCATGAACATATAGGGCTAGTTGAAATCAACCAAAGCACCCATTTAGATGTTCCTGATGTCTATATTACGGCTCAACAGGCGACCCAAGTATTCTATCTACCGTGGGCCTGCCAAACTAATCCAAATCTGAAAGGTTGGGATGTCGTTTATGAAGTGCCTGCACGTGCTAGACTATCTTCCCCAAAGGAAGAGGATTATGAACCTCACATTAACCCAGACACATATGAAGGAGAATTCTTCCAAGAGACACGTCTTTCCAAAAAGCATTTCAAGAACCGCTATACTTCACCCCAAAACATTGAAGTAGACAGTGACAGTGAATCCGACATCACCCCAGAGGAGGAACAAGAAGAGCCGGAACAAGAAGAGGTTACTGCTGCGGATGACCTGTCATTGCTTGACCGATTACGTCAAGGTGGCCTTGCACATGTTGATGCCACTGAACCCTATGAGCCCGTCATTGATTATAGTGATGATGATGATTATGCATTTATTGATGATACTGATCGAGATTATTAGTAGTGTCAGGTATTAAATTTTTTAATGTTGTACTTGATGATGATACACTTAAGTGATACACATATTATTATTCATGTCGGTCTTTTTTTTATGTTGTACTAATTTCGTTTACTGTTTGTCATGGCAGGTGTTGAAAGATGGTGGGCGCTGGTCGGGAGCGCGCCAAGGCCCCTTCTTCCTCGGCTCGTGGTCTGAGGTCTTCGATTCCAGACGTACCTCTTCGCCGAGCGTTGCTGGACAGTATGTCCACACCGCCGGGCCCTTCTTCGTCCACCGCGGCGCCCAGCAGGGGACGAGGTAGGAAGAGAGGAGGTGGGGCACGTGGTCGCGGGAGAGGAGGTAGGGTGACTGCTAGGGCGCCTTCCTCGCCGCCACCCCCAGCTGTTTCACCCGAGGACGTGACTGCTAGGGTGGACTCGTCCGAGGAGGAGGCTACACGGACTCCGGTCCACGAGCCTCCGGTCCACGGGTCTTGGGCCCACGAGCCTCGGGTCGACTGGCCTTCGGCCCACGATAGTTCGGCCCACGAGACCCCGGAGGAGCACACGTCCGGATGGGGTACCTGGCCGGATCAGCCCGAGGAGCCGAGTGGCCATGCTGATGATGGCGGGGAGCCGACTGATCTTGAGGAGGAGGGTGGCACCGTCTACCAGCGTGCTGCTACACGGCTCCCGTCCGTGCCGGCGACCCGCGAGCAGAGGTGGTTGATCTTCCCTGATGGGGAGAGGTACGTAAGTGCATTTAATATTTTTGTACCTTCTGCATTCACGTTTCTTCAAATAACTAATGCGTTGGCCTTGTCATGCTGCAGGGGTTGGGACCACCATCATAGTGTCCGCCGGCCCAACTCCGTCCTTGGAGTTCTTTGCCGGCAAAACTTCCCGGGGTTTGTCACGTTGCCTGGTGAGGGTCGGCTTCCAGAGCTTGGGTTGAGCTGGGAGCACTACGTGGCTGCCCCGGCCCCGCCGGATGTCATTATCGACGGTGTCGTGTGCGACACGAGGGCAGACATGGTGATCAGGACGTTCTGGGTAATTTCTCCTTTACACATTTCAAAATCTTCAACTAGCTAGTTATTAATTGTACTAATCAATATTGTCTCATTTGATTGCAGACATTCTACAGGTGTGAGGAGGGATACGAGGAGGACTGCGCAAATGTTATCCAGAACGTCTGCAAGCGCCTACTCCAGAACTTACGGCACGAGGCTCGGGTGCAGGCTGTTCGAGACTACTACGCCTTGCGTGGTATCAAGAAGACCAAGCCGGCGTGCCGCGATAAGTTCCTGAGTAAGGAGCAGTACATGAAGGTAATTCTTAAGGCCTTCTACTTAAGTTCCTTCATTTAGTAATTCTTAGCCGTAGCGCTCAAGTTTCTATTTGCTAACTTAGGCGCCCCCGAGATGGTGTGCGGATCGGATGGATTGTTGGGAGGTGTTGGTCGATGAGTGGTGCTCACAAGAATGGCTAGCGCTCCACAACCAGGCCAAGGACAAACGTGCCCAAATGGAAGGTGTGCCACACCATCAAGGCAGCTCCAACTTATATCAGTTCGGGTGCAACTGGGTATGTGGTTTGCTTCATGATTCATGCAATTCATTCATCATGCTAGCTTGAGCCCTTTAATTACTAATTTTCATTGTTTCTCTCTTTCAGGCACGCCACAATAAGGCGGATAAGGTGCCAGAGGTGTACGACCTGTATGCCATGGCCCACACTGGCTCTTACAAGAAAGTCAAGGCTTTCTCTCAGTCTGACCTCGATGATGCAAACAACTTCACCAACATCTCCTCCCACAACAAGCTCGTGAGATATAGAGATGAGGGGAAGGCGAGGAAAGGGGAGGACTTTAACCCGAGCCAGTGTCCCATTGATCCAGAGCTGGTGATGATATCTGGTGGCGGGAGGTCCCATGGCTCCATAGCCATTGGAGATGGACTTATCCGTTGTCCTAGCACTCTCCCGGAGATCAAGGCACGCCAGTCGAGCTCCGCTCCTGAGATAAGGCCTCGTGAACGGCCAGTGCAACTCGCCATCAAGGTTAGTGATACGTACTCAGTTATCTTTCTCCATTACATTGTGTGCGCTTCCATCAATGATTACAAATGGTCATGTGAGTGGTGTTGCAGGCTGCTATACAGACTGAGAGAGATAGAATGGAGAAACTTCTGGCGGAGGCGGCGGAGAGGCAGCGGGAGATGGAGGAGAGGACGAGAAAGATGATGGAGGAGGAGAGGGCACGGAATGACATGCAGGCAAGGGCCATGTACGAGCTCCTTGTGGTAAGTTTCTTCTGCAGATTACTTGCTAGTCTTAACATTTGAGTCTCATTACTAACTAGTATGACTCTGTTCTGAAAACCAAATGTGCAGTCCGTGTGCGAGAAGTCCGGTCAGCCCGCTCCGCCGATGCCAGTGATTGCTCCTGGGAGCACGGTGAGTTTAGTTTGAATGGACATTACTTGGTAGTCTTAACATTTGAGTGTCGTAATGCTAACGAGACATTGGAAATGATCTTTGGTGCAGCTTAACTCCAGAAACGCATCGCACGATCCTTCTCCAGGTAGCGGCACTAGCCACCCCGCTCCTACACCTCCCTGATCACGGTAAGTTTCTCTAGTGTTTTGCTTAACAAATGCATAAAGACCTAGACTTAGCTTTATTTCCTCCAATATGCTTACCATAATGACCTAGAGTTAGCTTATTTTCCTCCAAAATGACCCATTTTACCTAGGTTAGCTTATAAATGATGCAGTTCATCCAAGTTAGCTCAAAAATGACCCATTTTACCTACATTAGCTCCTAAATGATCCATTTGACCTAAGTGAGCTAAAAAACGATCCATTTCACCTAAATTAGCTCTTAAATGATCCATTTCACCTAAGTTAGCTCAAAAAGATCCATTTCAACTAAATTAGCTCATAAATGATCCATTTCACCTAAGTTAGCTCAAAAACGATCCATTTCAACTAAATTAGCTCAAAAATGATCCATTTCAACAAAGTTAGCTCAAACATGATCCATTTCAACTAAGTTAGCTGAAAAACGATCCATTTGACCTAAGTGAGCTAAAAAAACGATCCATTTCACCTTAGTTACCTCAAAAACGATCCATTTCAACTAAGTTAGCTCAAAAACGATCCATTTCAACTAGGTTAGCTCCAAAATGACCCATTTCACCTTACTTAGCTCAAAAACGATCCCCTTCACCTTAGTTAGCTCATAAACGACCCATTTCAACTAAGTTAGCTCATAAATGATCCATTTCAACTAAGTTAGCTCATAAACAACCCATTTCAACTTAGTTAGCTCATATATGATCCATTTCACCTAAGTTAGCTCATAAATGACATATACTTCTTGTTCTAGTCTTCTTCTTGTTCTAGTCTTCTTCTTGTTCTAGTCACCTATTTCTAACTTTCTTATTTACCATTTTGCAGATTTCATTCACTTGATGGAAGCTAGCTTGCTATGATGGAGTGCTTGCTTTTCCTTTGATGAAACTTTGCATTGTATCTAGCTTGCTATCTTCATGACACTTTGCATTGTAATATATATATGGATGGAACAATGTGTATGGATGGAACTTCCTTATGTATGAACAATGTGTATGGATGAAACTGATGTGATATGTGATATGAAACTTATGTGCTAGATATGTGTTGGATATGTGCTGGATATGAAACTTATATATGTGATATGTGCTACAAATTGTGGGATTTAATAAAAAACAGAAAAAACAGACAATATGCAGGCTCTTTGCCGTCTGCCACCGACGGCAAAGAGCTCTTTGCCGTCTGCCGCGGACGGCAAAGAAGCCACGTGGCAGCCAACTGTGCTTCCTGGGAGCTGACCCATTTGGTCAGTTTGCCTACAGTGGCAGACGGCAAAGACTTTGCCGTCCGTGGCAGACGTCAAAGAACCTGCACTTTGCCATCAGTGGCAGACGGCAAAGAACCTGCCATCTAGTGACGTGTAGATGACATCATAAGGCGGACGACAAAGACCAGAGAAATTTTGCCGTCTGCGGCGGACGGCAAAGGTCTGCCGTTAGCCACTTAACGGACTGACAGCGCAAATATTGCCGTCCGCCGCAGACGGCAAACAGCCTTTGCCGTCCGCCGCCAGGAAGCAGACGGCAAAGTAGCTGTTTACCGTAGCCTTCTTTGCCGGAGCCTTTTGCCGTCCGCGGCTGACGGCAAAGGTCTTTGCCGTCCGCCTTTCGAGCCTTTGCCGTCCGCCATGGCAGACGGCAAAGTAGCTGTTTCCTGTAGTGATATTTACAACAACAAGAGCAAACAGAGTTTGTATAAGTTTTTTTTATCACTTTCAGTTTATCAACTGAATTGCTTGAGGACAAGCAAAGTTTTAAGCTTGGGGGAGTTGATACGTCTCCGTCGTATCTACTTTTCCAAACACTTTTGCCCTTGTTTTGGACTCTAACTTGCAGGATTTGAATGGAACTAACCCGGACTGACGCTGTTTTCAGCAGACTTTCCATGGTGTTATTTATGTGCAGAAACAAAAGTTCTTGGAATGACCTGAAACTCCACGGAACATCTATTTGGAAAATAAGAAAAATACCGGAAGAAAAATCCACGTCAGGGGGTCCACACCCTGTCCACGAGGGTGGAGGGCGCGCCTGCCCCCCTAGGGTGCGCCCCCCTACCTCGTGGCCCCCTGACGCTCCACCGACCTCAACTCCATATATTCACTTTCGGGGAGAAAAAAATCAGCGAGAAGGATTCATCGCGTTTTACGATACGGAGCCGCCGCCAAGCCCTAAAACCTCTCAGGAGGGCTGATCTGGAGTCCGTTCGGGGCTCCGGAGAGGGGGATTCGTCGCCGTCATCATCATCAACCATCCTCCATCACCAATTTCATGATGCTCACCGCCGTGCGTGAGTAATTCCATCGTAGGCTTGCTGGACGGTGATGGGTTGGATGAGATCTATCATGTAATCGAGTTAGTTTTGTTAGGGTTTGATCCCTAGTATCCACTATGTTCTGAGATTGATGTTGCTATGACTTTGCTATGCTTAATGCTTGTCACTAGGGCCCGAGTGCCATGATTTCAGATCTGAACCTATTACGTTTCCATGAATATATGTGAGTTATTGATCCTATCTTGCAAGTCTATAGTCACCTACTATGTGTTATGATCCGGCAACCCCGAAGTGACAACAATCGGGACCACTCCCGGTGATGACCATAGTTTGAGGAGTTCATGTATTCACTATGTGCTAATGCTTTGTTCCGGTACTCTATTAAAAGGAGGCCTTAATATCCCTTAGTTTCCATTAGGACCCCGCTACCACGGGAGGGTAGGAGAAAAGATGTCATGCAAGTTCTTTTCCATAAGCACGTATGACTATATTCGGAATACATGCCTACATTACATTGATGAATTGGAGCTAGTTCTGTGTCACCCTATGTTATGATTGTTACATGATGAACCGCATCCGGCATAATTCTCCGTCACCGATCCAGTGCCTACGAGCTTTTCATATATTGTTCTTCGCTTATTTACTTTTCCGTTGCTACTGTTACAATCACTACAAAACACCAAAAATATTACTTTTGCTACTGTTATGTTTGTTACCGTTACCACTACTATCATACTACTTTGCTACTAAATACTTTGCTGCAGATACTAAGTTATCCAGGAGTGGTTGAATTGACAACTCAACTGCTAATACTTGAGAATATTCTTTGGCTCCCCTTGTGTCGAATCAATAAATTTGGGTTGAATACTCTACCCTCGAAAACTGTTGCGATCCCCTATACTTGTGGGTTATCAAGCGCTCCCGAGGACACATGGGAATTATCGTCAAGCTAGTTTTTATCACGTTCATATGATTCGCGTTCGGTACTTTGATAATTTGATATCTGGGTGGACCGGTGCTTGGGCGCTGCCCTTACTCGAAAAAGCATCCCACTTATGATTAACCTCTATTGCAAGCATCCACAACTACAAAAAAAGTATTAAGGTAAACCTAACCATAGCATGAAACATATGGATCCAACTCAGCCCCTTACGATGCAACGTATAAACTAGGGTTTAACCTTCTGTCACTCTAGCAACCCATCATCTACTTATTACTTCCCAATGCCTTCCTCTAGGCCCAAATAATGGTGAAGTGTCATGTAGTCGACGTTCACATAACACCACTAGAGGATAGGCAACATACATCTCATCAAAATATCGAACGAGTACCAAATTCACATGACTACTAATAGCAAGACTTCTCCCATGTCCTCAGGAACAAACGTAACTACTCACAAAGCATATTCATGTTCATAATCAGAGGAGTATTAATATGCATAAAGTATCTGAACATATGATCTTCCACCAAATAAACCACCTAGCATCAACTACAAGGAGTAATCAACACTACTAGCAACCTACAGGTACCAATCCCAGACTTAGAGACAAGAATTGGATACAAGAGATGAACTAGGGTTTGAGAGGAGATGGTGCTGGTGAAGTTGTTGATGGAGATTGCCCTCTCCCGATGAGAGGAGCATTAGTGATGACGATGGCGATGATTTCGCCCTCCCGGAGGGAAGTATCCCCGGCAGAACAGCTCTGCCGGAGCCCTAGATTGGTTCCGCCAAGGTTCCGCATCGTGGCGGCGGAGTCTCGTCCCGAAAGCTTGCTTATGATTTTTCTTCGGACGAAAGACTTCATATAGCAGAAGATGGGCACCGGAGGGCCAACAGGGGGCCCACGAGGCAGGGGGCCCGCCCAGGGGGTAGGGCGCGCCCTCACCCTCGTGGACAAGTGGAGGCCCCCTGACATATTTCTTTCGCTCATTATTTTTTATTATTTCCAAAAATAACTTTCGTGGAGTTTCAGGACTTTTGGAGTTGTGCAGAATAGGTCTCTAATATTTGCTCCTTTTCCAGCCCAGAATTCCAGCTGCCGGCATTCTCCCTCCTTATGTAAACCTTGTAAAATAAAAGAGAATAGGCATAAGTCACTACAAAAAAATACACTTCCGTGATGATACGTGTTTGTCACAGTAGGTCGCGTTTTTTGTCATGCATGTACATCCATGACAAATTTATGACAGAATCAAGATAGTCATACCTGTGCTGTCGTAGAAGTGTTCCATGACATTACCAAAATTATCATCACGGAAGTGTCCACTTCCATGACGATAAATCGCGCGTCACAGAAGTGCTTTCGTCAAGGGTGACCGACACGTGGCATCCACCGTAACGGAACGCCGTTAAGCTATCGGGTCGGGTTTTGGATCCGATAACCCGTTAACTGCCCCGACCAATGGGGATTTTCCACGTGTAAAATCATCATTGGCTGGAGGAAACACGTGTCGGCTCATCGTTGGGACAGATGTCATCCACTCATTGGACAGAAGGCGCCTATGATACATCGACACGTGGCACGACCCAACAGAGGCCCATTCCTGTGAAAAGGCCGGCCCATTTGACTTGGTCAAAAGGTGGCGGGCCGGCCCATGGAAAGCCTGTTAATGGCCTGTTCGCATATAGCCCATTTACAGCCCACTAACCCAAGGCCCGTTACGCCCTATCCGAATTAGGCCCACTAGCGTCATCTGGGCCATCCAATATGATTCCAGCCCATTTTCACTTCTGGCCCATGTATGGCCCATCACGTCTTTCTGCCCATATGAGGCCCTATGTAACTCTTGGCCTATTAACGGCCCGTGGTGAAACTGGCCCGTAATGAACAGTGTATCACTTTACACCCATTAACGGCCCGTGGTGAAACTGGCCCGTAATGAACAGTGTATCACTTTATACCCATTAACGGCCCGTTATTCTGTTGGGCCATTTCCAGCCCATATTATCTTTCGGCCTTCTCAGAGCCCATTTATTCTTGGGCTCATTTCCAGCATTCGTTTAGTTATGGCCCGTTACTGTAATTTCTGCTTGTGGGCCAAATTCAGCCCGTGGTTACAGTCGGCCCGTTTGTGGTCCGTTAATACGTTGGGCCGTTTTCATAGCGTCATCAAATACGGCCTATTAATGATGGCCCATTATGGTCGGCCCATGAACGGACGATTCCAACTCTAGCCCGTTTCGGCCATAATGCGGTCTGTTTGGCCCATGTTTGGCCAATCGATCATACGGCCCGTATAAGGCCCATTGGTGATACGGCCCGCAGAAGGCCCATTGTTTCTACGACACGTAGAAGGCCCATTGTTTCTATGGCCCGTAGAAGGCCCACTGTTTCTACGGCCAGTAGGAGGCCCAGTGTCACTACAGTAAATATTAGCCCATGGTTATTGTGGCCTAGTTTTAAAAAATAGGTTATTGCAGCCACTAGCTAACCGCGGAAAAAGAACTGCAATGACTACAAGCAAATAAATAAACAAGACAACAAGGAAATAAATAAGCAAGCAACTAACGCTAGGCTATCACGGCTATTACACATATTACATCCACTGGGCATCAAAGTTCACCACCAGTGCAAATATAGGGAACAAAGCAGCATATCATATACACTGGTTGTCAAAGTTGGCGACCAGCGCAAATAAACGACGCAGCAAAACAAATCCAGAACTGAAACCACTTCAGAAGATCTCAAGAAACAATATCCTGGGTACCCATAATGCTGGCAAGATGCTTAGCAAGCTTATTAACTTTCTCTTGTTTGGCGCTTAAATCCTCCAGCGCTTGCTGTTGCACCAGAAAATATGCATCTGAATTCTGCAGGGACTTCCTCAGTCCTTCAGCTTCCTGTCGCAGCACATCTGATCGATGTCTTTCAACTTGAAGTTGAGACTCAAGAAGACAAACTGATTCAGGCAGCGAGTTCGAAGAGCTTGTGCCAGCAGTAGTGGCCAGTAACTCGAACACTACACCAAGACAGGACTTTTGGGTTCCCTCACTGTCGTCAAGATAGTTTTTATCAGCTTTCTTGGAGACCAATAGGGATGTCTCACTATCTTGAACCTTATTTGCATTACTTCCTTTACCATTGGATAACGCGGTACTGTTCTCTAATATTTTGTCCGCATTCTAAAAGAGAAACAAGCAGACACATCACATGTTTACCATGTTGTATATGAAACTCATTTTGGTAAATGAGTTCAGTAGTAAAGTGGACAGGATAACAGCATGAAACAAACATATATCTATGTACCATGGTCACTTTATGGTCTATATCATTCTAGTTTTTGTTGCCAAATCAAGATAGAGACACAGTTCAAATAATATTTGTTCAACACAAAGCAGAATAGACAGAATATAAGTGTGGGTAACTATAGAGCAATAACAACACTTGTAATGTGCATGACATGAGAACATAACTGTTTATTCAGTTGAAACTGAAATCAACATAGAGCAGGTTACAACAGCAAACCAGTTAAAGAAACAGGTTTAAAACATACCTGTTGCGCCATTGGAGTTTCCATTCCATCCTTCAAATTTGAAAATAGTTGGTATGAGTAAATACAGTAATGCAAGAGCAAAGGAGTATGAACCATAGCTACAGAACCTGACCTGAGAACAAATCTTCTTCTCCTTTAAGCGTTGAGTTGGGATTCGGAGTGGTGGTCCTCGTGTTTTGGGCACTGTAGTTCCCTTACTAACTGCTCGTGTTTCGGTGCTCTGTGGTGGAGACGGTGCTGTGTCAACTGGAACTGGGTTACTATCTGCTGAGGTTGGGGTTAGAAGGGGTGTAGCTGGTTCTCTGTCCAACTGGGTAGGGGTAGAATCTGCGAGAGTCTGGGTTATGTGTGGTGGATCTGGTCCTTGGGAAAGTACAACCGTGGTTCTATCTGCATCAACTGGTAGCACTATCTTTTCTGAAGACCGTGTTGTTACTCCCTTAGATACTGCCATCACGCTCTCCAATTCAAATGGCTGATAAACAAGAAAAGTAATTGAAAGTATAGACATTGTATGATAGACAGGTGCAATGGATAGTGGGGAATAAAAGAGGGCAGGAAATAATTCATATTTATGTTGTCTAACCAAACATGATAGCATGACACAATTTCACATATATGATGGCTAACTAAACAGGATAGCATGACACAATTTCACATTATGATGGCTAATTAAAAAAGATGGAAAGACATAGTTCAAAATATGAGACTATGTAAACAGGATGACATGACATAACTATATAATGTGTTTATTAAATAGGTTGGCATGCCATAATTCACATACATTCATGGATAGAATGCCAAAATTCAAAATATGATGACTGTAAACACTAAACAGGATGAGATGATATAACTATATGATGTCTTTATTAAATGGGTTGCCATGCCATAATTCAGATAGATGATGTGTATGTACTATGTAAACATGATGGCATGATATAATTCAAATATATGATTTATATAGTAAGCAAGTAAGCAGATGGCAATCCATATATGATGTAAAAACTAAGCAATGCAAGACACCATGCATGACATGGGTAATATAACCCTGCCAAGTTTGAGCATAGACCTCAGGGGGGAAATAGGACTGGTCATCAGTCTCTGAATCCTCCTCTGAGGAGCTCTCTGTAACCAGCAAGATGTTTGCTTCAGCAGGTAGCATTGTCTGCTCTGAATACCTTGTTTTCACTCCAGATACTTCCATCACCGCTTGAAATGGCTGATGCACAGGAAGAGTAGTTGAATATACAAACGTTGTCGACAAATGGAACACGTAATACAAAAAAATGATAGCATGATATAATTCACATACATGATGATTGGCTAAATAGCATGGCATTGCATAATTCACATATATAATGCCTTTGCAACAAGATAGCATTGTATAATTCACATATATAATGTCTTGCAACAAGATGGCAATGCATAATTCACATATATGGTAATTAGACACTGAACAGGTGGCATTCACACAAAGCATGTCTAAACTAATCAAATGACATAGCAATGCGAGACACCATACGCGCGATATGAGCAACATAACCCTGCCAAGTTAGAGCATACACCTCGGGGGGGGGGGGAATAGGACTGGTCATCTGTCTCTGAATCCTCCTCTGAGGAGCTATCCGTAACCAGCGAGATATGCGCTTCGTCAGATAGCATAGTCTGCTCTGAAGACCTTGTTTTCACTCCAGAATTTGCCATCACCGTGTCAAATGGCTGATGCACACGAAGAGCAGTTGAATGTACTAACATTGTTGACAAATGTAATATGTAACAAAAAAAAGGATGGCCTGATATAATTTACATATAAGATGACTGGCTAAGCAGGATGGCATTGCAAAATTCACATATATGATGCCTCGCTAAACAAGATGGCGTTGCATAATTCACATAAACGATGAATAAACTAAATAGATGGCATTCGCACAAAGGATGTCTAAACTAAGCAGATGACATATTTGATGTATAAAGTAAGCAATGCAAGACACCATATGCATGATATAACCAACATCAGCATGCCAAGTTAGAGCGAAGACCTCAAGGGGTAAATAGGAGTCGTCTTCTCCTTCTAAATCCCCCTCAGAACAAATATCTTCCTCTCGACACTACTAGAAAAAGGCTTACTAGTGGCGCACCAGTTTTGTGTACTAATGGCGCACTACTGGTGTGCCACAAGCATCACGCCACTAGTAATTTTTACTAATGGCGCACCGCTGGTGCGCCATTAGTATCTGGTACTCTAATGGCGCACCGGGCCGCGCGCCATTAGTATAGGCCACGGTGCGCCATTAGTATGCCTCCCAGGGGGCCATATATACCCATGTGCTTTGCCATACTAATGGCGCACTGCAGTGTGATGCGCCAATAGTATCCTTCGGCATACTAATGGCGCACTGCTCGGTGATGCGCCATTAGTACCCTCTGGCATACTAATGGCACACTGCTCTGGGATGCGCCATTAGTATCCTTTGGCATACTAATGGCGCACGTTGGCGTGATGCGCCATTAGTATGTATATTAGGGATTATTTTTTTTCTTTTCTGATTTTTGCACAGATTACAAAATATATTATTGGACAGAAAATAAGCAGCAGGACACAGCAACAGCAGATTCATCGAATACAATAGAATATTAGTCTCCGAATACAATTCATCATATTAGCCTCCGAATTCAAAAGACCGAACGAAGATAGAACATTACAAGTCTCGAGACCGCGAGTAGCGAGTTTGTCTTCACATTACAAGTCGATATCGATCATCTAAACTACCATCACATAGAAGAGAGATGCGGTCATCACGATGAGCATCATCGCGATGAAACTGGTCTTCATCCGGTTCGTCCAACGCTCCCTCCTCTCTCCCGCTAGATAGCGCGCGTATCTAGATTCCGCCTCCGCCCTAGTGGTGTACCCTTTGTAACTGTTACCGCTGAAATGGTGAACCTGTCTCCGACACTCCTCCCAGTCGTCGTAGACTCTGGGAACCTTACCCTTGTACACGACATACGGCGGCATCTCTATGCACTAGGCAAACAACAGACAATACATAAGCAATATATAAGTACGCAACAAAAGGATCGGAAGAGAAAAGCAAGACATCCATAGCACGATTCATGGTCCTACTAACAAATAGCATCGATTACATCTAAGTTGAACGACTGTCCAAACCAAAGAGACATACAAGTTCACTACAGTTTAATTACAACATGAGCTAATGAATGTTTCAGAACTACACATAGCATCACAACTTTCGACTCGACTCATGGGACCGGAGCGTGGATGAAGCCGCCGTCTGTCGTGATGGTCATGAAGTCGCGGGCGTTGTCAGCCTGCATTTGTAGCGTTGTGTCTATCTCGCTGTTGGATGGTTGAAATTTGAGGTAGAACTGCCCCGAGGTACGAAGGACATCTTGATGGATGATTTCTGCAAACTCCGACTGGATGCGAAAGAATTCTTGTCGGATGTCCGCGTCCTGGATTGCCCCCAAGCTTGCGGCCCAATCTTTGAGATTATTTGGTAGGAGAAGGTGATTTTGGTCCCGCACGATCGCCCGCATGTGATAGAGGGCGTAGTAGGCATCCTTCTGACCGCCAGGCGGCTGCTTGACGCAGGGGAACGTCGTATTGTGGGTGAACACGTGCCTGCCGTACCTACGAACTGGCCTCTTAAAGGTGCCTCCAGATGCGGCGTAGCCGGGGAGAGCATCATCAAGAACTTTCTTGATATTTGTGTAGTCTATCTTGGAGTCACAGTCCGGGTCGAGATACGTGGCCATGGAATATTTCGGGCTTAAGAGGATGAGTGTGCAATGTGTGTCACTGCACAGAACACGGAATGTTAGAAAAAAAAGAACGATCGAAATCTAAGTAATCATATGTTACGGGGCGGTTAGGAGATGACTTACTCGGGAAAGTAAGGCACGAGGAAGTTATCCTTATCTGGATTTGCCAGAATGACGCCTTCGAGGTGTGAACTCGCGACTTGCCGGTCCCCAGCGCTGCCCAAGATCTTGGCACGCATGTAGAAGGGGTCGACTATCACAATGTCCGGGGTCTTGTCTCTAATGATCCGCATCTCCATACTCAGCGAAAACAGCCGAACGAAGGTGTAGTGCAGCGGATGAAGGTTAAGCATAGCAAAGATGTCATCAAATCGCAGGACGATCGTACCCCCGACGGCGCTATCCACAAAGCCCTTGCCCTCTGGCACCTTGGCCATGAAAACCGGGTATGCCACATCATTCTCTCTGAGACGCCGCTTCTCCAAAGAAAGAACACTGTCATGCAGACTCCGCATAGCACCGGTTGCAGCATTGAGCGTATTTGCCGGTAGCATCGGCCTACCCGCCACATGCACCCTCCTCGAGATATCCTTAGGTGAAGGTGGTCCGTCCTGAGCACGGATCGTACTCGGTGCCGGTTGGCTCGCACTGGCGCCCTTGTTAGTCTTTCGTTTCCGTCCCTTCTTCTTGATCTGCTGTAATGGGATCGAGTTCTGCTCACAGACCTCCTTCTTGAGCGTGTTGGGGCTGATAATATTTGGCACCTCAGCTATCTGAGGCTCGGTGAAGGCGGCAGCTGGAGGCGTCTCCTGAGAACTGAACGCCAGACGACGCCTGTTGCAATTGGGTTTCTCCGCCGTACCAGCTAGATCGCGGTCATCTTTTTGAGGGTTGGGTTCTTGAGAAGGAGGCCCGCAGAACTCATCACCGTACCCATGCTCGGCAAAGTACTTATCGACGTTGGTAAATGTACCGTCGTCGTTGTCGTCGTCGTCCCGATCCTGTGCCATATGCATGTTCGGATCCTGTGCCATAGGGATGTACGGCAGGTCCGGTAGCGTTGCGGCGTTCTTGCCATGGCTTGGCGCTAGCACGACCGGCGGTCTTGTCTGTGGGGTGGTGTCCCCCGCCCCCAAACGAATCTGGCTCTTCGGCTAAAGCAGGGGCCAGCTTACACAGGCGCTGAGGGTCATCACATCATCTTCGTCGGCCCCAGCGGGTCGAATCGGAGGTAACAACTCGTCGCAGCCTAGCAGTACCTGAACCAGTTCAACCCTATAGAAGGTGGGTGGCATCGGATTACCGTGGAACACGCGGTTGCCCGGTTGAACGATTCTTCCCTTGGCGACATCGACCAACTCGCCGCCCACGAAGTGCAGGAGAGTGCAAGGAACATCGGTGGCGCCCTGCGAAAACATGTAGGGCGTCAGGGATGCCCAGTCAAAGGCAAGGAGATGAAGTCATCGGCCGAGAGGCTTAGTTACCGTGATGCCGTCGAGCTCGGCTAATGTCGAGGCACCGCCAACGGCGGGCGTGCGCGTGCAACTGACGGAGGGGCCGCTTGCTGGCGAGATGCCGGCCGGCGTACACCCAGGTGCATTAAGCTCCAATGCCCGTGCCGGCGCCGGAGACACGAATACCGCCTCCGCCGGAGACACCAATGGCGCCGCCTGCGCGTTGTGCGAGTTGCTGGCCGTGAAGCTGGGAACCGGGGGAGGCCCCTGTTGGCCGCCCGCAATCCACGTCGTCAGCCCCTGAATCAAGGTAGGCACAATGGCGGTGAGCGTCGTTCCCAGTTGTTGTTGCACTTGCTCTTGGACAATCTCCGGAATCCGCGCCACTTGTGCCTTGAGTTCTTGAACCTCGCGCGACTGGCTTTCCAAGATGGTCTTTTTCTCCTTTCGCCCACCAGCGGTATAGTATGACGACCATTTTGTGGACAAGCCTTTGCCGGCCACACGACCAGCTGACGACGGCTTACTGAGCTTATCCTTGTTTTTCATTACGTTCAACGCCCTATTTAAAGGGGTGTCAAAAGGGGAGCTCTGAGATGACCCCGCGCTACTGCTTTCAGCCTCCTGCGGAAGGAATGTGAACCATTTAGAAATTTGGCTTCATTAACTAGAATGCAACCATATATGTAGCTAATTACGCGGGGGTGTATTCCTTACCAGAACTTTCTCAAGCGCCTTGGTCTTCGGATCCGTGGTAAGCTCCTTTGTTACCGGGTAATCCTTGTACCGGGCCCTGACAAAGTTCCTGGTCTGCTTGTCAGTTAATTTCTCGAAGCGGCGCGGTAGGCCTTGCTCGGCATGCTCCGCGTCCTCCTTGTCCCATATAGGCTCCGCCACTCTATAACCGCCGGGACCGAGTTGGTGGACCCCTAAGTTCAACTTCCGCATTTCTTTCCCCCACTGACTTGATTCGGAGGTTGCGCTGCTCTCGCACTTGATCTTGAACTCCTTGTAGTCATCTTCGCTCATCAAAGGATATTTCGCCTTGATCTTCTCATAACTATCACGTTTTTCAATCATTGCCTTCATCGTGCTTCTCCATGTAGACAGGGCCGTGCTCATCCTCGTGAGGGCGGCACTGTTCACTTTATTCCCTGAGAGGCGTGTGTTTGCAAACTCATTGGGGAACTTGTATCGTTCGTGCAGCTTCGTGAAGAGGAGGCAGCGCAAATTCCCTCGGTCCTTATGCCTTAGGTTCTCGGTGTTGATCGAGACGGTGCTCCGGAGAATGCACCCGAGCTGAACCGAGTACCCCTTGACTACATGTTTGGGCGCCGTTGGATGCCTGTCGGAGTTCACTTCAGTAAATTCCTCCTTGACGGTGCCGAGCATGTTCGGGCGCCGGTCCTTCCGTTGCCTCTTCGGTTGGCTGCCATCTGTGCGTGCGCCGCCATCATCAGTGGTGGCATCCTCGGCGGCACCATCAGTGGTGTCATCATCCCCGACCCCACTAGGGGTTGTGTAGTCAGGATCGGTGTCTTCCGCGGCATCGTCCCGATAGCGGTGAGGTTCTTCCTCCATCTCTCGGGACAGCTCCCAGAATTTCTTGCCGCCCGAACCGCCGGCCTCATCGTTGTGGGCCATGTTTCGCTCTAAATAGGAAAAAAGTTTGGTCAAAAAGTTGGTTATTGTCAAGGAACAAGATCATGGTCTCATCATTTAGGGTTTGTCGACACCGAGGCATCCTATAAGCTAATCTTTTATCATTTAGGGTTTGTCGACGCCGAGGCACCCTAAAAGCCTAAGCGTACATCATTTAGGTTCTCATCGACACCGAGGCACCCTATAGAAGCCAAGGTTTCATCATTTAGGGTTTGTCGACGCCGAGGCACCCTAAATGCTAAGTTAAGTTTTCATCATTTAGGGTTTATCGATGCCGAGGCACCCTAGGTTGGGGCTAATCACTTGGCACTAATCACTTGGCTCTATTGCCACCTATGTTGGGTTTATCATCTAGGGTTTATCGATGCTAAGGAGAATTCTAAGTTGGGCGTAATCACTTGGCTCTATTGCCACCTATGGTTTAATGCAGTAAGAATGGCGGGGCAGTCGATCCTACTTAACTAAGTACTAAGATACCCCGGCCCATGCATTAGTCACAAGTACCCCATATGTCCTATTTTTAGCAAAGTCATGCTAAATCTCATAGGGAAAATTTCAGCATGACCTTTGCTGAAAATAGGACATATGGAGTACCCGAATTTGCCGGAACGGAAGTTAATCGACATTCCAGCAAACTCAAGGGCCTCTCGGGGTACCTGCAAATTCATCACGACACAATGGTCGGAGACAAAACCCAGCAAACTAGCACCACAATGTGCCTCTACTTTCATATGGATGAAAAGGCCACAGACCATATGGTCCTCTGCTTTCATATGGACAAAAAGCAGCTCAACTTATGTGAGCTTCCATTCCAGATCTAATAGGTCACCCAACAAAATCAGCTCAACTTAGACTGTGAGCAAACTACCTATTGAAGCAAAGGCAAATATCTCTGAAGTCTGAACTAAAGCAGGGTTTCCTTGCTAATGATCCACAGTCCCACACTACTGAATGGGTTTTTGCAGAAACAAAACAGACATCACAAGAGAGAAGTCCCAGTGGAGAAGTCAGAATGGCATAAAAACATGACTGCATACATTAGGGCATATGTGATTTTGGTACAGCTACACTACTGCAGGCTGCATACATTCAGTCATTCTAAAATTTATTTTAGTCTACTACTAAAATTCAGCACTAGCATATCTTCAACACTCCAATTTCTTTCAGTTTTGGCAGTTTATTTCCAGCTTCAAAATTTAAGAGAATTAGAATAAGGATAGTAGGAAATGAAAAAGAATTATGCTCAAAGAACAATGGTAACAGCAAAATATTGAAACCTTTGGTAAGCATTATATTACAAAAAAACAAGATATGCAGTACTATACAATATCCATAACCAGAAAACAAGACATGCATAGGCTATATTTGAAACAAGATATTTTGCCAATCTTAGTTAACTGAAACTATCTACAATTCATGTGTTCAAAAATTCAGTTACATTCAGCTGTTGTGCAAAAACTATCCTCACTTTGCTTGAGCACTGCAAAATACCTTTCCTATGCAGCAAGAGAAAGCTGTAAAGCAGGTGATCTCACCTGCAAGGCACCAGGGTTGAGAAGCAACACACAGATGCCTTCTTTTGGGGAGGAAACAGCAGCCCAATTAGTAGTGCCTCATTGTTAAGGTGTTGTTCAAGCTTCTTATATGGATGAGATGATATGATTTGTGGTCCTAGGAGATTTAGTTTGGGGGTCATAATCTCCAACCTCATCACAAAATACTACTACTACTGCTGCATATGATTCATGCCCTAAGCACAATATACTACTACTACTGCTACATCATATCATAGGAAATAATTGCCACTGATATCATTCCAGCCTCTCAAGTGGAAGATGACCCAGCTAACTGAATTTAGTTTCAGTAAGGTTTTCAGTAAAGCCAAATTAACTGAATTTTCAGTGAATTTAACAACAGGAATTTTCTTGCTGGCATATCAGAGAAACTTTAATTTCTCATAATTTATCAGCATGCTAGTCAACATCAAAGCTCTCCTTGTTTCGAAAGTAACTAGAACAACAATTGTGCAGACCTGGCAATTTTTTTGCACTGCAAATTCACACTGGCATTGCAAATCGTCAGGTGTAGTACTGGCATTGCATTGCAAATTCACCATAATCCCTCATGACAGTTAGATGGAGTAGCACTCTTGATTAACAGGATGGCACCGACGGCCTGGAAGTGATCCATGGAAGAACTCACCTTGATGGACGCGGTCGCAGACGAGGTCGTAGACGGCGGTGGAGCAGAGACGAGGTCGGAGACGCGGTCGTGGTGCTCCGGTGGACACCGGCGTCGAGGAGGCTGCGGGCGGCGATCCGGAGGAAGGGGCCCGTGATGTCGTCGGCGTCCTTGGCCGCCTTCTTGACCTTTCGAGCAGAAGAAGGCACGGGTGGTGAGAGGAGGAGGAGGAGAAGCTAGGGGGATGGGGGAAGGGAGGGAGGGGACGTACGTGCTGGGGCGGGGGTGGAGTCCGGCGGGGGTCGGGGCGGCGGCGTCGAGGCAGCGCAAGACCACAGCGGTGGACGACGTGCAAGCGCGGCGGACGGAGGGGGCGGAGCAAGGGGGCGGCGGCGTACGGTTGGGGTCGAGGAGTGGGGGATCTGGCGAGCGAGGGAGGGAGGGAGGGAGGCGACAGTGCGAGGCCAGGGAACAAGTATGTCTATTCTAATGGCGCACCTCCCCCTGGTGCGCCATAAGTACGTCAACTCTAATGGCGCACCTCCCCCTGGTGCGCCATTAGAATTTGGTTTTACTTACTAGCCCGACTGGTCAGGTTATATCCCACCTAACCCTATCTCCATCAGAACACGTCCACTAACCCGACTGGTCAGCACGCAGCACACACACTAGGAGGTCCTGGGTTCGATTCCCAGGCTCCCCAATTTTTTTTATTCATTTAAAATGCTGTTTGATATTTATTTGTGTTTAAATATGTTCAAACTTGTTTAAATCATAACAGTAATAATTTTTTATGCTTTTTTTGCAAATTTAGTTGCATTCATTTGTGACGGTGGAGCGGGCCGGGGAGGGTGCGGGGGAGAGGGTGTGGGGGGTCGTCGGCGACGGCCGGTGGAGCGGGGGAGGGTGCGGTGGGTCGTCGGCGACGGTGGAGTGGGGGAGGGTGCGGGCCGGGGGTTGGCGGCGGCGGCCGGTGGAGCGGGGGAGGGTGCGTGGTGTCGGCTACAATCGAGAAATACAATCGAGTGTCCATGAAATTTAAAAACATTCATGAGTTCAAAAAGTGCCCATGAAATACAATCGAGAAATGAAGGCTACAATTTAAATACAATCGATCTTAGCTAGCTATCTGTTCACAATCTTCTTGCCCTTATTTTTCGTAAATGGAGTTCTTCTCTTGAACGGACGTCCTTTAGGTAGGGTGGTCCTGCTTCTTCTTGTGGTGTATGCTAATACTTCATCGTCGTCGTCATGTTCCATCTTCGGGTCGCCGTACTTGTCGAAGTCTTGCTCATTGGCGACTCCATCCATTCTGATGATCTTCCTTTTGCCTCTCCTCACGACAACACGACTGGGCTTTGATGGGTCGGTAATGAAGAAGCATTGGTCCACTTGGGAAGCCAGTACCCATGGCTCATTTTTCGCGGTGACGTTCACGCCTGCGGTCTTGGATTTTGCTTCGGGTATAACCATGGTGGTGAAATACCGGTCTTCTTTTATGACGCTCTTGGCCCATCTGACACGGAACATCGGGACCTTCTCTCCAGCGTAGCTCAGCTCCCAGATCTCCTCGATCCTTCCGTAGTATCTATCCTTGTCGTTACCGGTGTAGGATTCCATCGTTACCCCGGACTTCTGATAACCATCGCTCTTCATGTCCTTGTCCTCGGTGTAGAATGTGTAGCCGCTGATATCGTACGGCTCATACGTCATCAGGTTGTGCTCGGCGCCCTGTGACAAGGCGAATATGAGTTGTTCTTCCGTGGAAGAATCCTCATGTAAAGGGTACGACAGAAGCTTCTGCTTGAACCAACGCGTGAAACATGAGTTGTGCTCTTTGATTATATCTCCGTCTATCCTCTGTTGGCCTCGGTCATTGTACGTCTTCTCAATAAACGTTTTGTGCTCTACCACCCAAGGATCGGCCACGTCTATGTGTTGTAGCGCGACTAGGTTTGCTCTTTCAAAGTCGGCGAGTCGACCATCGAAGTCGACATGCATTTCGCGGCGACCCTCACGGTGACCCCATCCAGCGAGCCTGCCGAGGTGCCTGTTGACGGGCAGACCAATGGGGTTCTCGATGCCAAGATAATTCGTGCAGTAGGAGATGCACTCTTCGGTCAGAAAGCCCCTGGCTATGCTTCCCTCTGGACGTGACATGTTGCGAACGTATCCTTTGATGACACCATTCATCCTTTCGAACGGCATCATGCTGTGCAGGAACGTCGGCCCGAGTTGGATGATATCCTCCACGATATGGACCAGCAGATGCACCATAACGTTGAAGAATGCGGGAGGGAAGTACATCTCAAGCTTGCATAGTATCACCACGATCTCTTCCTGTAGCCTTCTGAGTTGCCTCACGCCAACCGACTTCTGAGAGATGACGTCGAAAAAGTTGCATAGGCCAAATAGCGTTTCACGGACGTGCGCGTCCATGATCCCACGGATTGCAACTGGAAGTATCTGCGTCATCAGCACGTGACAGTCGTGAGACTTCATCCCGCTGAACTTCTGCTTCACTGAGTCTAGGTATCTGCTTATCTTCCCCGCGTAACCGTAAGGAAGTTTTACTCCTATGAGGCAGGTGAAAAACTGATCGATCTCCTCCTGACTTAGAGTGAAGCACGCGGGAGGGAAGTCATTTCCGGTCTTCTTGGCCTTTTTGCCTTTGCGACGACTTTCCGTGTCCTGCTTCGCCTCATCATCATGATCATCATTAGCGTGAAGCTCCTCCCTGATGCCCATTGATTTCAAGTCTGCCCTTGCTTTCGGCCCATCTTTGGTCCTCTCTGGCATGTTGAGCAGGGTACCAAGCAGACTCTCGCACACGTTCTTCGTGATATGCATGACATCAAGGCTGTGAGGCACACGGTGGATCTTCCAGTACGGCAAGTCCCAGAAAACAGACCTCGTTTTCCATACGTTCAGCAGTGGCTCTGGCGCCTTTCGCTTCTTTCCCGGCTCTGGCGCCTTTTGCTTCTTTCCCGGCAGTGGGCAATCTTTCCGATTTTTCAACAGCTCGTCTATTTCCTCGCCGCTCCTCGTACGCGGGCGTCTTCGGGGTTCGGTTTCACCATCGAACAGATCCTTGCATTTCCTCCACGGGTCATCGTCGCGAAGCCACCTTCGATGTCCCATGAACACGGTTTTCGAAGACCCGGGATCTCTATCTAGCTGGCGATACGTTGTGTCATCCATGCACCTGACTCATCCAGAAAATCCGTGGACCACCTGCCCCACGTGATATCCGAAACCGAGATAGTCATGCACCGTCGTGAGCAGTGCGGCTCTCATAGGGAAATATTCTTTCTCTGCGGCGTCCCACGTATTGGCTGGCGTTTTCCACAGCGTTACTAGCTCCTCTTCCAGCAGCCCCAGATACAGATTGATGTCGTTCCCTGGTTGTTTCGTCCCTTCAATTAGCATACTCATGTGAATGTACTTCCTCTTCATGCACAACCAGGGGGGAAGGTTGTACATCCACACAAACACAGGCCAGGTGCTATGTGTGCTTCTCTGGCTGCCAAACGGATTGACTCCATCGGTGCTCGCGCCCAGCACGATGTTCCTTGGATCGTTAAATTCTGGGTGTTCGAAGTTCAACGCTTCCCACTGGCTCCCATCCTTAGGGTGACTCAGCATCTTGTCTTTTTTATTTATCTCCGGATCATTTGCGTCATCTTCTCGCTTCTTCTCCTCCCTATCCGCGTGCCAACGCAGGAGCTTTGCTACCTTAGGGTCCGCGAAATACCGCTGCAGACAAGGAGTGATCGGAAAGTACCACACCCCTTTTCGAGGAGCTTTCTTCCTCTTCTTGTATCGAGTGACGCCGCACACCGGACATATGGTAGACTCCTTGTGCTCGTCCCGATAAATGATGCAATTGTTCATGCACACATGGTATTTCACGTGCGGTAAATCCAGAGGACACACGATTTTCTTCGCCTCCTCGAAACTGGTCGGGCACTTGTTCCCCTTGGGAAGACGTTCGTGCCAGAATGACATGTTCTCGTCGAAGCATGCGTCGGTCATTTTGTGCTTTACCTTCATCTCCAGAGCCATGAGCGTTACTTTCAGGCGAGTATCCTCGGGCCTGCATCCTTCATACAATGGAGTAACCGCGTCTATCTCCAGTTGATCCAGCTTGGCTTTCTCTCGGGCGGCAGCTCTTGCGTTATCCGTCTGCTTGAGAAGCAGCTCTTGAATATGAGGGTCCTGCACCCAGCCCATCGATGGTCCATCGTCGTCTGCTCCGCCGGCATCTTCATCTTCATGATCATGCCCTTCGTCTGCTCCCGCATCTTCCTCATCATCATGTCCGGCATCTTCTACATGATGACTGTGTACAGCATCACCGTCGTGATCATGTCCTGGAGATTCTTCGTCTTCTCGCCCGCCCGAGCCGCGGTGGTTGTCTTGCTGCCCATCCTCATTTCTTGCCCGACCCCCATGGACGACTTCATAGTCATCTTCATCACCTTGCCACCGATAGCCATCCATGAAACCACGCAAGAGCAGGTGGTCCCGCACCTGCCCGGAATCCGGGTCCGCAATAAGGCTCTTCAGCTTCCATCTTCGACACGGACATCTTATCTCCGTCTCGTTCTTTTCAAGCATCTCGGCCTTCGCAGAGCTCAAAAACCTATTCACGATGCCTTCGGTCATCGTGCGGACCATGGTCACCTGCGGGGTAGAGCAAAACGATATTTTAGAACCAAGAAAAAATTTGGCATGACTTTCCCTAAAAATAGGACCAAAAAGAATGCATAGTGCCAAAATTCTCGCCGAAACGGAAATGAATCAACATTCCGGCAAAATATTGGCAACTATCGCATTTCAAATACCGGTACCTGCAAACACAAACATATATGCAACACCACAAACATATGCAACACCACAAACATACATAGATCTAGCTACGACATAAAAAGTGCATGTGCGCACGTTGTTGGAGGGAGAACAACATAAAGATAGCTTCCCCCTTACTTACCTATCAAAAAAAGGGGCTTTAACCACGTAATTTGGATGAATTTATGGTGCAAATGAGGTGAGGAGGAGGAGGCAGCCGAGACAAGCTTGGAGGAGGGAGGAGAGAATGAAGTGGGGAAAGTGAGTGGGTAGGTGTGGCTGTCCAAAATACATAGCTCGTCCCAGGTTACTAATGGCGCACCACCACACAATGCGCCATTAGTAACCCTGGTTACTAATGGCGCACCTGCTGGTGGTGCGCCATTAGTAGTTTTGCAAAAAAACACTAATGGCGCACGGGGAGCAGTGCGCCATTACTAGCTTAAACTAGTAATGGCGCACTGCACCCGGTGCGCCATTAGTAGTTTTGCAAAAAAGTAAAAAATAAAAAAATATTTTAGTGGCGCACTATGTTGCTGGTGCGCCATTACTAGTTACAACTAGTAATGGTGCACCATGTCCTGGTGCGCCATTAGTATGTCTGGAAAAATAAGAAAAATTGTTACTAATGGCGCACCGTTTGTCTGGTGCGCCATTAGTGTCTTTCACACTAATGGCGCACCAGCACATGGTGCGCCATTGCTATATAGCAATGACGCACCACATGTCTGGTGCGCCATTAGTGGCCATTCCATCTATAGCCCTTTTCCTAGTAGTGCGATTACAATCCGAAATGCGTGGAGGGGGGGGCTGCCTTTGCGCCTACCATGGAGCGACGTCTGCATGAAATTTTATTGCCACGCAAGGCTCGTGTCTTTTGCTCTACATGTTCAGTTCCATTGTTTACAATAACTGTCATGCATAGGAATAAAACATAGTGAGATTATGTAAGGAGTGCATGCAGCAATCCAGAGTGATGGTAGCAACCTGTGGATAGACCCAAAACCAATAATAGCAGGCAGATAATGGCTTCAGTTAAAAAATACAGATAATGGCTTCTTTACTGTTTGTTTCCCACCCAACACGAAACTCATAGTAGACACCGGAGATTAACCAGATAGTAGATAGATACTATTGATAGCGGCCCCGATATGTACCCCACAACCATTTAAAAACTCAAGTTTGACCATTAGTTTGGAGCTGACTCAGAGTCTAATCGGTGAACAGGACGATAAAGTAGCATGTAATATTAAGCGATGCATAACGTAAGCAGACACGAAAGAGTGCGACCTCTCTTGCGGACCCGTGTAGTCCTCGAGGTCATCTGCTCGGTTGATGATGGTAATGCAGTTTTCATGGCTGCCAACGGCGGGGAATAAGATCTGAGGCGGCGAAAGACAGTCTGGAGGCTGGATCCCTGCTGTGCTGGACCCTTCTGTCGTTGGAGCAGCTGAGCTGGGGTGGACGACGGCGCAGCAGGAGTAGGACAAACCACGCAAGGTTTTCTTTGACAACTATCTGTAAGAGAAGTAATTCTGTAAGGCTCGTTTGAATTGGAGGATTCCTACAATGCAGGGATAGGAAATAGACAGGAATAGGATAGGAATGCACGTGCAAAACAGAGAATTTAAAAACACAGGATTTCTGCCAATCTGGGTGTTTGATTCACAACAATTGGAAGATCACAGGATGCAAAGAAGCATGGTGAGATTAAGTCAAACCACAAGAAAATGTACGGTTATAATGCTATTATGCTACTATCTCTTAGTCTTGTGCTTCATGAATAGGAATTTGAAAAGGAGGACAAGTGAAAATTAAAATTCCTACGTTTTTTTCTTTCAAGGAGACACTAAAGGAACAAATCCGTGTGCTCAGTGGACAATATATATAACATGTAGAGTAAAAAAGAGATGCAACAAGTGTACAACCTCTTTGGCGAAGCCATGTCGATCTCAGCGTGATTGGGTTGGCCGGTGAGGATGCTCTGGCTGACTTTGCTGTCGGAGGAGGGGAAGAAGATCTTAGTCGTCTGGAGATGGAGCCCGAGGTACTGCTCCGCTGTGATGGAGGGTTTCGTCGTTGGAGCAGCTCCGGTGAGTTGTACGACGCCGAGGCTGAAGCAGGACAAGAGAGACAACGAACAACGTTAACCTGAGTGGAATTCTAATAGCATCTCCAATACATGACGTAAAATACATAACCACAAAGTGCTAGATGTAAAATACATCAGACGCTCATCTCTGAACTTAACTGTCGAAACAGAACTTAACTGTCGAAACTGAATTTTGCTGTCGAAACTGAATTTTGTTGTCGACACTAAACGCACTAGCAAGGTGAGGCTACACGTCGGTCGACTGACTTTTTCATCTCTGGTCAGTCGATTTTGCAGCCGTTGGATACGAAATCAAGTGCCTGCGGTTCATCTTCAACCTCCACCCCCTGAGCCGCCAGCCACCACCGGCCAAACAGCACGCCCCGCCCGGCCCGAAAACACTCCCCACCGCCGGTCCGCCGCCGCCCCGGCCATCCCTCTAGGCCCCCCCCCGTGCCGAGCTTTTTCTCCGGCGATCCCCACGCCACCGCCCCGCCAACGCCCCGCCACCGCTGGCGACCACCGCCCCCATCCTGAACCCTAAGATAGATAGTGGGGTACCTCTCCGGCGAGCCCCCCTCCCTGCTGCAGCTGGATCTTCCTTCACCCCGGCGAGCCCCCCCCCCCCACCCCCTGAAAATCGACTGACCCAAAAGTCGATTCAGTCCACTGAAGTGTAGCTAAATCGGAGCAGCATCGCAAGCAAGACCAAGAGCGAGAGCAGCAGCGCGAGCAAGAGCAATAGCAAGAGCAAACCAGGCAGGGGACCGAGAGCAAGAGCAGAGCAGCAGCGCGAGCAAGTAAAGCAGCAGCAGCTCCTACTGATGTGGACGTCGCCGCCGAGGGAGCGACGTCGTGGAGGAAGTGGCCGGCGACGCCGCCGTGGATGGAGCTGCGCCGTGTCGGCTCGGGACCGAGCGCCGGCAGCACCGTGAGATCGAATCAAGAAGAAAATGCGGCGATTAGTGTACAACCTCTTTGGTGGCGCCGATTAGGCCGCAGCTTCATCCGAGGAAACGGTGATGATGATGCTCTTCCGGTGGTGCAGGTGAAGACGGCGGTGCGGGAATGGAGGTGGCGCAAAAGACGAGGGGAACGTCGGGGCAGCTCCTTGGAGGTGGAGGACGGGGTGGCTGAGCCGGCGGGACGATGAGATCGACGACGGATCCTCATCCGGTACGGTGGAAGAGGGACGTCGAGGTGTTGCTGTGGACGACGTCGTCGGGGAAGAGGCTCCGGCTGGGTGGCGGACGGAGCAGGGTGTGGGGTTTCGTCGCGGGTTTTCGCGGCCTCGGTGTACGAATGGGTGGGCGGATGGGATGGCAGTGGGGAACCATGGCTTAGAGACGCACTTGTCCGAAATGTGGGGTAAGTTACGAAAGTACCCCCACCGATTTGAGGCGGTTCTTTCGTTTCAGGGGTACCACGGGCATTTCGCATGTCGGGATTTCACAGGAGGTGGGATTTTTCGCGCGCGTTGTAATTTTGGAATAGCAAGGCACGGGTTGAGATGGAGGGAGTTGTCGGAGCACAACGAGACAAAGATATATCTTAAATATTTCGGGCTAACAAGGCGCGGGTTGAAATTTCCGGACAAGCCTAACGTGTACTGTACCAAATCAATGCGCACTACAAATGTCATTCAAAACTTTGAATTCATGTTATGTTCAATTAAAATATTTCGCTACGTGTATAATGCATGCAACCTACTACTCAAATGAACGTTTTAGTGCATTCCAAACGTATATACTACCGCTTCAATATGAACTAAATTTGAATTCGTTTCTCTATTTGAATAAGATCTACAGTAATGATTGTTGTGAAGTCAAAGCATTTGAATTCGTTTCTCTGTTTTAATAAGATCTACAATCATCATTATTGTCAAGTTAAACCATCGTTTGTGTATTATCTTCACAGCACACCACATGATTTGTCTCGAGTTACATATGAACTATGTTTACTATATGAACTCGAACTAGATTTTTTTGAATCCACTTTATTTTGATTCCAAATCACATTACATTTCTAGCTCTAGCTAGATCTTCATAATCTAAACCATGTCTCATATGTATAATGTGTTTATCACATTATGTATGGTGCCCCGCCCCCTACACCTACAAGTATTTAGATGTGAGTTGCAAACACCACACATTACCACAAATTCAAATAAAATGTGAGAATGTTCGATATATAGTATTGTTTAGATTGTTCGGTATTTAGTTGCAAGCTGCAAATGCCACACATTATCACAAATTCAAATAAAATGTGAGATTGTTTGATGTATAGTATGGTTTGGATTGTTCGGCATTTAGCTGTGAGTTGCAAACGCCATGCATTATCACATTATGGTATAACATGTGCACAGCACGTGTATCACCGCTATATTCATGCATGCAATGTTTAAAACACTATGATCTCCTATTCAAATATATGAATCCGCTTTCATATCAAATTATGATCTTTGTTAGCCTCTTAGACCCACACAATCCTCTAACCTTTGTAGCTACCACTAACTTTCTCTCGTGCATGCACACGCCCTCCTCGCCCTCCCCCTCCCTCGGCATTCTATCCACCGGGCACATTGATTTTTCTCTTTAGGTCGTTCTCCCAGAGTCTCCACAACTCCTTTCCGACACACACCGATCGATAAACCTCTCCAGCGATGCCTGCCTACAACATACACACACACCTTCAATCTCCTCCTTTATGTGTCCTTACCTCGTGTCTCTCATACGGTCAGACACACGTGTAAACTCTTGCCCCTCTTTTCATCGATCTCACAACCGCACACTCCTTCCCCTATCTAGCTAGTAGTTGGGCCTCTCGCACCACCTCCTAGCTCCATTCTCTCTGTCTATCCGTCTCGCTGGGCCTTATTTGCCTCCAACAAATGGACGTACACCGACCGATCTCTCGCTATACATATAGCTAGCTAGGTCCTTATAACTCGTTTTTACCCACACGTCAATCGATCTACCTCATTAGTTGTGTCTCTCCCTTCCTCCGACAAACAACAATTGATCTACCCATCTAGTTAGGTTTGCTTACCAAACACATGGTTCCCCTTCATCATCCATGGATGCGTCCCGACAGATCTATCACGCACAGGCACACACAGAAACACATCCCCACTCTTATTGATAACATTGCAGTTCCACCCTCAGTTTGTCTAGTAGGCCTCTCCCACCATCTTCGAGAAGCAACTCCATCACCCATCCAGCACTCTACCCCTCTCCCTCCCTCTCCCTCCCTCTCTCTCTCCTCTCTCTCTCTGTCCCATCATATTTCCCGTCCTTCCGTTATGTATGGATGTCGACCGATCTCCCTCAAGACATAGCTGGGTCTCTCCTTCTCAACACATATACGAGTCGTTCTACCTCTATAGTTAGGCCTCTGCCTACCCCTCCCCCCACCCCCTCCCCCCCCCACACACACACCGATACATCGAGCGCTCTAGTCATGTCTCCCTGCCACACACAAACTTGACATCTGCCCTCTAACGTTCCGGTAGGCCAGTTGCCCTATATCTTTGACTTGCACACACACAATTTTGATGGCTCTCTTCATCGATCTCGCACCCACCCACTTGATCCTCTCTTTGACTCTATCGATAGCTATGACCCCTCCCTCTCTTCTCGTGGATTGCCCGACCCTCGATGTATGATATGCATAGGCCTCCATTTCACACACATTGCATGCAAAATTTTGTTTGAGATGTCATCGACACATATTCCCACAAATAATTCACGAAATCAACCCCACCCCACCCCCACCCCAAAACAAAAAAACACTCACGAACACGGTTTGTATCTCTCACACCCACCCACGTAGCTGGGGGACGTGCACGAAGAGAAGAGGTGCATGCACGGCGCACGTACTCCCGTCTCTTTCCCAACCACACCCGCGCGGGTACACGGTGGAGCTCATTTCTGTACAAAAAAGGCAGCCCACGTGGTAATTTGGCACGTGTACTGGTTGTCCACTTGGTGGAGGGAGGATCGTCTACCACGGGTGAACAAACAAATTGCGACTTGACGTGTTATGTTAAAAAAAGAGGCAAACCATGTGGGGCCTACCTTAGAGGCAAGGCTCTATACACATGAGTACTTTTGATGTGTCCCATCAACTCGCAGAACGAGGAGAAGCTTGCTTAGTACGCCGTCTCCCCCGCCCACGGGCGCGGTGGCTCGCAGGATGAGGTGAAGCTTGCTCCACCTTACGCCCACTCCCTCGCCCATGCGCGCGGTGGCTCGCAGGACGAGGAGAAAAATTTAGCACTCCCTTCGTTTACTCCTCGTCCCTACTACCTTGGTTATAGAGATTATATCATATTGTTTGGAATATATATGTCCTTTAGTAGATTTCAATATGAACTACTAGTACATACTCCAAACACTGATGTATATAGACGTATTTTAGAGTGCAGATTCACTCATTTTGCTCCGTATGTAGCACTCTCCCTCGCCCTCGACCCTCGCCCACGTGGTGGACGTGCAGCAATTCATTCGGTCTCATATAGCCAGAACGATATATACTGCACTACCATTATTGCTCGACTTCCCGAAGAGGCGAAGAGCCAATCGCAAGGTTAATATTTTGGAGATGCCAAGCGCAAGGTTATAGGAGAACGAGTAGTAGGTGCCGCGTCATTTATAAATAAAGTTTTTTTCTTCAGTGGCACGTACGCAATATGATAGGTTCATATGGAGAGAAAAGGAAACCGCTCCACTATATACATAGTCAGGACGGGCCAGCCTACATGGTTGCTTGCTGGGGTTGCTCTCTTCACATTCTCTCGCACAAAACAACTATGGCCACATCTCTAACATCCCAGCGGATCACGTCTGCTTGGGGAAGGGGTGGATGCTTAGTGTAGATGCGGTGGTCGTCGCCGACGGCGAAAACCCACTGTCGGCACGTCCCGATCAGGGGTCCCCGCCGTTCTCTCTCACAAAGCCGGTGAGGTTGCCTTCGTCCCTTGCTCACTGCCGCGACGTGGGCAGTTGCCGCCTCCCGCCGCCCTCCTCAAGGTTGACCTACGTCCCTCAGGTACAACTCCCTTTACAGCCGGCTAGCACCACTTCTCCAGCTGCCCACATCACTCCCTGTGGATATTTCTCTACATCTCTGCCCCGCACATACCTCTACTGGCTTCTACGTACTGTATTTGTGATGAGTTTATGTCTCATCAACTAGTCCTAGTAATCTTATTCTAATCACGCTTCTTCAATTTCTTTGCCACAGGGATGCTCATCTCGATTTTGGTGAAACTGCACAAAATGATCCGATGGTCAAAAGGTTGCATACTTCATTTATTAGGAAGCTCGAACATTGCCAGAAAATTGAAGCCTGGTCAGGGTTCACGGTTCAAGGGCTAGGGACTACATGGATCATTTTTTTCTTTAGTTGCCTCTGTTCCAAAATAAGTGTCAACTTTAGTAGTAGTACAACTTTGACTAAAGTTTGCACAAAGTTGAGACACTTATTTTGGAACGGAGGGAGTACATATTTGCTATGACCTGTCAATCATTGAGATGCAATAGCATGCATGTTAGTCTCCTTTGTATTTGATGAAATGTTGCAACGGGCAACCTTGGACGCAAGATACATGTAACAGAAGCTGGAAGCTTCATAGCATTGTACAAATTTATCTCGCTGATAAATTACAGTACGTACTATACTAGTACTTCCTCCGTTCCTAAATATAAGTCTTTGTAGAGATTTCACCATGAACCACATGCAGATGTATATAGATGCATTTTAAGTGTAGATTCATTCATTTTGTTCCGTATGTAGTGGAATCTCTACAAAGACTTATCTACTAGTAATAGCTAGCCCCCACTACTAGGAATTCTCTATCCTCTCCTTGAGCCACATCATCAAAATTGATGTAGCTGTTAGATGAAGTAAATCAGTCCATAGTAGCCGTCTGATCTAGACGTTGAGAGGCTCCGCACTAAGCCACATGCAAGCATGCAGAAATACCGTGGCACATGCATGTGAGTGGGTTTTAAATCACATCAACATGTCTGCATGCAAGCATGCACCGGTAGCATGCATGTAAGTGAGCTTTTAAGTCCCATTAACATGTCAAAAAGAAAAATATAATCCCATTATGCAGTAGGAGTTGGCTGATCTTTTTTCCTTACGTGGGATGATCTAAATGATGATGGGAGTTTATTTAGTTTGGCTACCACATTTTTCATGCGGTTATAGAATTTTTTTTAGTTCTACGAAATCGATAATTCTGCGCAGAGAGATATACCGCTATTCCGCGGCAACGCGCGGGGACTCATCTAGTAATATTTAGGAACGGAGGGAGTACTATGTAAAGAGTTAGGTGTCGCACGGTGATAGTGTGAGGTGGGCCATGTAATCACTGAGCCTGTGTGTTTTCACTGCTCTTGCACGCCTCCGCTGTAAGAATGGAGAAAATTGTAATCTAGTAGTAGTACCTCCTTTCGCCGAAAGCGTGGGACATCCAGCAGTCCTACCACCTCAGTAATAAAGACCAATGAGCCGTGAAATCACATAGACCCAGCAGTAAGTTGGACGGATGAAGCAACCATCACTCTTGCGCCATTGAGAGGTCGCGTCCGCTCTGCCCGGGCATGAATGCGGCACCGATTCTTTGGAGCGGCGCTGACCGTTTCGGGCGGGAAGTGCGTGCGGGCGATGGAGGAGCTTTGGGTGGGCCAGGCTGGTCAGGAGCGGGCGTGGCAGCTGTCCACATGTCCCTACCGGACATGCCCGGAAACGAGAGGATGCACCGACTCTCGCGGCTAAAATCGTACTACACTACAAAACATCTCTCTGTAGGAGTAGGTCGATCTGTCGCTCTCTCTAACACACACATGCTGCTAAACACACACACACACACACACACACGCACACGCACGCACCTTGGTCCCGTTGCACCTTCTAACGTGACTTATTACACCTAGACGGAGGGAGTAGTAAGTATACGAGATACGGTGGCACACTGACTTAAGTCGAATACAAGTGCCCAAAATGTTTTCTAGGGTTTGCACGCTTCACACTCTCTCTCTAGTATATATATACATGCTGGAGCCTCAGCGCTTGTAGTTGCTCTCTTCACACTTTCTCGCCCTCTCCCGCTGGAGCCTCAGCGCTTGTAGTTGCTCTCTTCACACTCTCTCGACCTCTCCAGATCTAAACAAGACTTCGTTGGCCTCTCTCTCCCCTCACTGCTGCTCAAAGAGCCGACAGGATCTGTCCGCCGGGAAGGGAAGGAGGCTTAACGTTGTCGCCGTCGGCGAGGGACTATCGGCGCAGCTGTTCATTTTCCACCCAGCGGCGGCGCGGGAGGGCCTCCGACCCCTTCTTCTTCGCCGCCGCCCCGTCACCCACCGAACCACGCCCCAAGAACCTTAAGGTATAATTTACTTACTCCACATGGATTGCTCTAGCTGCATGTATACCTTGAATCTAGGACGTGGTTCAAAGAGGAAAGGAGTGGGGGAAAGTAGTGGGAAAAGTTGTATATAGCATGAATCTAGGACGTGGTTCAAAGAGGAAATGAAGGGGGAAAGTGGTATAGCATGAATCTAGGACGTGGTTCGAAGAGGAAAGGAATGGGGGAAAGTAGTGGGGAAAGTTGTATCGCATAAATCTAGGACGTGGTTCAAAGAGGAAAGGAAGGGGCGAAAGTACTAGTTCAAAAAGGAAAGGAAGGGACAAGGCTGTAGAGTTTGAGCAGGACTAGATTTGCTGCGCTCACATAGGGAAATGTGTCTAAAGATAACAAAACTGGGACCAACACAAATATGCTCCTTGGTTGTTTGTTCTTTGTTGCAACAGACTGTGCATGACCACAGTACATCGGTAGATGCACATGGTGCTGGTGCGTCCACTGTCCCGTGCAACTCATTAGTTGTTGTTAATCTAAGGCCTTGTTTGGTTAAAAACTCCCTAGTCCCTACCTGCTTGGTTCCACGGACTAAACATGGACTAGAGGTTATTAAATGACATGCTAAAAGACCATGTTACCCCTAGTAATGAACTAATAGAGACAAGGTGCGATGCGTGGCAGGGGCAACTGTTGGAAAAAGTCCCAAAAAGACTCCCTCGGGGTCTTCTTTCTTTAGTCCCAAATGCCCACTTTTAGTCCCTAAAAGTCCCTCCTGTTTGGTTTAGATGGGACTGACACGGAGTTTTTTTAGTCCCTACACCAAAATGTCCCTGTAAACAAACACCCTCTAATAATGCCGCTGGAAAATTGATGCAATGCCACAGTTAAAAGCAAATTACATGTTTAACGAATTTTATTGTTAATATAATCTCTATGTTAATATTAATCAATGCCACCATTTGACAAATGCTACTGTCTTGCTTTCTTTCCCATTTAGATAGGGTAGATGCTTCTTTTTGTTGGCTTTTGTGTCATCCACCGTTATTGACCACTAATTGTTTCCTTTGCACCTCTATGTAAACAGGGTTATCTACTTCACCTCGTTGCCATTGTGACCTTTTGTTGCACTGCACAAAACACTTTTTTTAAGAGTGTTTTGTGCAGTTCAACCAAAATGTCACACCGACAATGTTGCTTGATTGCTTGATCTTAGTGGAACTGCACAAGAGGAGATCTTCTTCCTATCTGTTAAGGCGAATTTGGTTCAGATCTTCTTCTTGTGAGTTGTTTGAATTCCGCATCATGAGAGGTCAGTACTAGCCTTCTGTCACATGATTCTGGAGTGTGCTTTCATATGTTGTGCTACTTGTACGATAATGTTGCTTGATATAAGTGAACTGCACAAATGGAGACAAGACTTCCAATCTGTATGTGCACCGTAATATCCCATTGAGGTAAGATAAGGATATTTCACAACTGCTGGCCTGTATTTTGCCACTTTCATCAGAAAATTAAGTTTAGTACTATACTTGTGCTCCCTAATTGACATGCCAAATCTTACATTGAAGGCGAAGCTTGTCTGTTATTGAACCAAGTGATGAAGGGGAAGAACAAGCGGAAGAAAAACAAAAATCAACTCCCGGTGTTGTAATGAAGCACTGGAACTGTGATGACACAAGTAATGATATAGTTTTGCATCATAATTTATTGCTATGGCTGGAATGAGCAATTGTTTTGCCACTGATTTGATGCCACTCTTAATGTAATATGTAATTATCTCTACTTGTGCAAACAGGGATCTTCTTTGAAGATGCCATATATTTTAGTGGAACTGCACAAGAAGATGTTGGAAACATTAAATTAATCGAGGAGTATATAGTAAGCATGGCCACCACCGTAGATAGCAACAGATGGTTCCGGAGAAGTGCTTCATCTGTATGCTCTACACAATAAGCCTCCTGACAAAGGTTGGTACTCGCCCACTGATTTCATCCATATGATTGAGCTTTGTCATCTCTATTGGTGTTGTGCTACTGTTTAGATACTGTCATGAAAAAGTGGTATTGTCCTTGAGAAGTGCTTCATCTGTGTTGTTTTAAATATTTCCTTTCCTTTTTTCGAGCAAACAGGGATGCTAGCATTTAGTAGTCCTCTTGTCTTTGCACAACAGGATCATCTTCCTCTGAAGAAGAATATGGAGTACGTGAAGGGACTAGTTCCGATTATGCCAGGATGAAGAAGCCCTGTCTATCTTCTCATCAGAAGGAGCAGTTGAAGGATGGTTACATTACTCCCCACAAGACCAAACTAACTTCAGCTCAGAAGGACTGACAAATCTCCATTTTTTGCTGTGATGCGCGAGTACAATGTTGTTTTAGGATTCTTTCTGGTGAGTTCCATTTTTCTAAAAGTGTGCTCTACATGGACCATGTATGTGCATGTTGAAACTGTCAATTCATAGTACAGTTTGCTTTATACTAATCACTTTTTTGTATTTGTGCAAACAGGGGTGCTCAGCTTGATTCCAATGGGAACTGCACAAAATGTTCATGAATACATCGAATCATTCATTTCCACCACAAGAAAGGAGGTGCCGATAAGTTCAAGGCGTTGCAACATATAAGGGTGAAATCTTACAAGCTACGCGCGAATTTGGTTGATTTTGGTGGAACTGCACAAAAAGAACAGCTGGTTTATTTAGCACGAGGTGCCATGTCAATGTCCGAACTAATGGCAAACCCTGCCCATTCCACAATCGTAGGCATTTGATATTTTGGAATGGGACAACCTTGTCAAATTTTGCTCATTGATTTTAGCAAGACATGCGTTTGATATTTTCGAATGGGACGCCCTTTGCTGTCAGCAGTGTCGATCAATTTTTTCTTTGTTCTTTAGTTGTGACATAAATATTGCCTCTGACATGTGAGCCGCTGAGATGCATAATCATCGATTGTTTTGAATGTTCTATATGAATTGCCAGGCCTGTGTGTTTGACTGCAATGTACAGAAACGCTAAAAAGCTGCTCAAACTCTTTGTACTCCTTCTATTCCTTTTTACTTCGCACATTGTGAAAGTGCATACTTTTTTGTATAAGATTGGTCAAAGTAGAGATACTTTGACTGCAGACAAAACTTGTATGCAGACTAGAAAGGACCGGAGGGAGTACATGTGAAACTGCTGCAAACGAGGTGATCACCCTGGGAATAATGCTATTACGTATTGTTTTGCATGTTCATCCAATGCCAGTGATACAGGAATTCGAACTAATCGAAATAAATTCATTCATACACGGTCGGATTTCATATAAACATGCTGGATTTCATTACATTTCATACATTCTTCAACTAAAAAGGGGTGCGCTGGAGGTATAATTAATTAACCGAACCTACCCACGTGTGTCCCGCTGAGCCGAATAGAAGCTTCAGTGACTTAACTGCAGGTGCAGTTGCGTAACTGACATGTGGCCTGTTGGGCCCACGTGTCAGTCAGCCAACTGCACCAGCAGTTAAGTAGAAGCAGCGTTCTTCTCCAGCGCAGCTCTCCGACTCCACGTCGCCGCCAAGAAGCTAACCGGCCGTCAATGGTCAACCCGCCTAGCTTGGCTTCAACAGGAGGGTAGCAGTGGTGGCCTTACTTGGACCCGAGCGGCGGCGACCTACCGTGTTCTACTCTTCCTTGTTTTCTGTGTGGCGCGGCCTCGTTGGCAGCGGGGCGGGGCCTCGGCGGAGCCGGCGATGTCCTCTGTCTCGTTGCTGGCGGGCGGCGCCTTAGCGGAGCGGTGGAAATCCTCCCCCACGTTGCTGGCAGGGTGGGGCCTCGACTGAGTCGGCGATGTCCTCTGCCTCGTTGTTGGCGGGGCGGGGCCTCGGCAGAGCCGGCGGTGTCCTCTGCCTCGTTGTTGGCGCCGCGGGGCCTCGGCGGAGCAGGGCCTCATCGACGCCAGCGGAGCGGGGACTCGTCGGAGCCGGCATTGTCCTCTGCCTCGTTCTTGGTCTCGCCAAACAGCTCCTCGCCCTCTTCATCGCCCTCTTTGCTAGCCTCTTTGTAGGCGGCCGCAGCCTCCGCCACCCGCATGCGGTACCGCCAGCGCTCGAGGCGGCCCTTGCGGGCGGAGCGGTACAAGTCGAGCAGCGCCTCCTGCTCCGCCCGCTCCGCGGCGATCTGGTCCTCCGCCTGCAGGTGCTCCTGGAGGAGATGGTGGTTGTAAGCGGCGTCGGCCTGCGCCTCCCGGAACTGCTCCTCACGCACCTGCCTGACCCTATCCATATATTGGGCACGGGCCTCGCCGATGGTCATGGTGCAATGCACCGGCGAGGATGGCGCGGAGGAGGGGGTTGGCGCCGGATCGTCGACTACCATGTTCTGCATTGGGACGTCGTCGTCCTGCGGCTGCCTGCCGGCCAGCCAGTCGGCAGCAATGGCTGCCATCTCCTTGTGGTCCGTCGTCCGCCCATCCCGAAGAGCGCTGGAGCGCGAGGAAGCCATGGTGGGAAGTAGTGGTGTGGACAGGAGAAAGGGAACGGATGCAGATGACTGCGGCTATGGCCGTCGCAGCAGTTTATATAGCAATGGTGGGCGGGCGGATTGGCGGACGTGTGGCGCCGGAGTAGCCACCTCGGCAACCGCGTATCATTAATGTGGGCGGCAGATGGACGGACGGACGACACTTGTGTCGTTTGAAGGCAGAGCAATCGCCTGCACCGGGAAGCGGGGCGGGCGGCGCTGACTGTTTCGCGCGGAAAGCACGCGCGGGCGAGGAGATGACTTTACTTGGAGAGGATGACAATGGGGACCCACCAGGTCCATAGCCTCACGTACGCAAGTGCCTCCTTATTTTATATATATATATATAACTATAATTTATTTTGCTTCCTCCTGGTTTCCTGACATCATGGTCCCACACCATTGTCAACCTATGTAGTAGTCAATAAACGAGAGAATTGCACAAGAAGCGGCCGACAGTTGGGACCAAGCAGCTTGAGCAGTATTTGTGTTTTTGAGGTGTGAGCACTGTAGAGTTTTTCGATGATTAGCCCAGATATTAATTTTTCTCCTCTGAACAACAACGAAAACATCGCTGCAGGTATTAACTAGGCGGGCTGTGGCCCGTCTAGCCCAGGCCAGATATCCAGCCCAGATATAAATTTTTGTCAAGCTGAAAATGGCTAGGCCAGCTATACTTTTTTTAGGAATACCCAGGCAAGGTTAAGTTGTTATTCTCCGCCCCGTTGGGCTGCAAATCTTTCCTAGGAGGGATGCATTAGGCTTAACAAGAAAATGGGCTTTAAGAAATAAAATAATGGGATGTAATTATAAAAACTGGGTAGTAGCTATAAAAAATGCACCAAACACGTGATTACTTTATAAAATATTATTTTTGGATATTGAAAATTTTAATTTCATTAATTGTTGCGAGCGCAATGTTTCGTTGGATTTTTACGTAATATAAATTTATATTGAAATTGTATTTAATCTTACTAGAAATTTCGGGATAAAAATATTTCGGATCCCATCAAAATGTGGGAAATTTTATTGAATTCTGTTTTGAACGGTTGGTTGAAATGGGCTGTACTTTTAACAAACTGTAAATGGGTTGTAGTAAATTCCATTAGAATTCAAAAATGGGCTACACATTCTTACAAATCTCAAATGGGCTATAAGTTCTCTGCCACACACTTCTGGCCTTACTAAGTTGACGCGTCCCCTAAAAAAACAGAGTTGACGCGTATGCAAGGCTTTGTCAACTTATAGTCAACACACGGTTCTAGCAGCAGTGGTCGTTGGATGTCCATCCAACGGATGTCGTGCTTCTTCTTCAATCTCGGATATTCTAGCTTCACCCGCCCAAAAAATGATTCCTCCCCCTGACATCTGGGGCGCACCGTTTCGGAAGCTGACCTGTGGGCCTACTAAGTTGACGTACCAAGGGCTTTGTCAACTTAGTCAATATAAACGATTCTAGCTGTAGTGACCGTACGATGTCCATCCAACGGTCGTCGTGCTTCTTCAACCTCTGGTCTTCTTGCTCCAGCCGCCCAAAGCAGCGCCGGTCGTGCCGCCTGCTCCTGCCTCCCATGGCCGGCTGTGCTGCTGTGGAGGCCTCACCACCCCTACTACTTCCATCGCTGGCCAGGCCATCCCTCCACTCACCCACACCCCCTGTTACTCTGCGGCGACGGCAGCGCAGCCGAACTAGTGAACCCTCGTACTCCTCTCCGCGTGTGCCTCCACTGTCGCGTCTTTCCCGGCTCCGCGTTGGCCCCTTCCTAGGCCTCACCGTCGTCCACCGCCCTGGTGCTGTTGGCGCGGCGTGGTCAACGTGGTCAAGGAACGACTTCCATCGGACGTGGACTTTACGTGGAGAGGCTGACAGCTAGGTCCACGGCAGCCACAAGGAAGTGCCTCCTTATTACGCGAAAAATAATTATTCTTACACCTGACAGCGGGGACCCACCGGACGGGCCACCAGTATTTTGCGAAAAAATCGTTTCCCCTGACTGCTGGGACCCACCGGACGGGCCACCGTATTTCGCGAAAAAAACGTTCCCCCCGCTGTCAGCTCGGACCCACCGGAAGTGCCTCCTTATTACGCACAAAAAATGAATACTCCCCCGGCTAGCTAGGACCCACCTTGGTGGAAGGCTGACTTGTGGGCCTACTAAGTTGACGGGGACGAAGGCTTTGCCAACTTAGTCAATATGAACGATTCTAGCTCCAGTGACCGTACGATGTCCATCCAACGGCCGTAGTGCTTCTTCAACCTCTGGTCTTCTTGCTCCAGCCGCCCAAAGCAGCGCTGGTCGTGCCGCATGCTCCTGCCTCCCGTGGCCGGCTGTGCTGCCGCAAAGGCCTCACCGCCCCCTACTATTCCCACCGCTGGCCAGGCCCTGCGGCGACGGTAGCCTCACACCGCAGCCGAACCAGTGAACCCTCGTACTCCTCTCCGCGCGGGCTTCCACTGCCGTGTCTTCCCCGGCTCCGCGTTCTCCCCTCCTAGGCCTCGCCGTCGTCCACCGCCGTGGTGCTCTCCGTGCGGCGTGGTTAACGTGGTCAAGGAACGACTTCCATCGGAAGAGTACTGTACGTGAAGAGGCTGATAGCTGGGTCCACGGCCACAGCCCAGTTTTTTTGTGATTTGCCAAGTAAGTCGCTTTGTCAGGCCCGTTGGGCTGCAAATCTTTCAAGACGAGGAGACCTTTCATTCTGCTGGCCGAGAAAATGGCCCATCAGTAATGAGAAATGGGTTGTACATTTTTAAAACACATCAAACCGGCAATTAGTTTCAAATATCTTTTTTTCATTTCAAGATTTTAAATTACATTAATTTTTATGTGTGGAGAATTTGTTGGATTTTATATTGATATACATTTATTTTCAAAATCAGTTTGAATGTGAGTCGAAATTTCAGGATTAAAAACAGTTCGGACCGCACCGAAATATGCAAAATTTCGTATAATTTTTTAACCGTGGCCACAATATGGGCTGTAATGCTAACAAAAAGTATATGGGCTCCAAAACCCTCAAGAATTAGCAAATGGGCTGTAAATTATTAGAAATAATGGCAGATGGGTTGTATGCTGTTTTCCACAGATTTGAGGCTTTCCTAAAAAAAGGTTGACGCACAAGCACTGACTGTTGGATGTCCATCCAACGGCCGTCGTGCTTCTTCAATCTCTGCTCTTCCTGCTCCAGTCGCTCAAACAAGCGCCGGCGGGACTACCTGCTCCCTCCTCCCCGCGGTCGGCTGTGCTGCCGCGCAGGCCTCACCGCCCCACCGTACTCCCATCGCTGGCCTAGCCATCCCTCTACTCACCCACACCTGCTTTTATTCTCCGGCGACGACAGACGAACCAGTAAACCCTCGTACAGTCGTCCTCCCCTCCGCGTGGGAAACAACTGTCGAGTCTTCCCTGCCTCCGTGTCGTCCCCATCCTAGGCCTCGCCGTCATCCACCGCCGTGGTGCTCTCGGCGCGGCGTGGTCAATGTGGTCAACGACCGACTTCCATCGGAAGAGTACTGTGCGTGGAGACGCTGACAGCTGGGTCCACGCCCGCAGCAAGGAAGTGCCTCCTTATTACGCGCAAAATAATTATTCCTCCACCTCACAGCGGGGACCCACCGGACGGGCCACCGTAGTTCGCGAAAAAACGTTTCCCCCCTGACTGCTGGGACCCACCAGCTACACCTTCGCATGCAAGGAAGTGCGTCCGGGCAAAAAAACAAAACGATTCGCCCCCCTGACTGCTGGGACCCAGCAGCTACATCTTCGCACGCAAGGAAGTGCCTGACAGTTGGGACCCACCTGGTCGAAGCGTACGTAGCGTTGTCGTTCTGGACACGAACGGGTACGTACATATATACTGGTGGATGTAGAGGCGCGCACGTGTCGTAGTAGAGGCGCGTACGTGTCGTAGTAGAGGCGCGCACATAGCATGTACACGTACGTACAGCGGCCAGGGTGCAAGAAAGAAAATACGGCCATGTATGTGTACATACGGGCGGGGTCTCGAACGCCTACTCGCGCATACGTTCGGCCAGGGCTCGTGTACATGGCTGGGTCGGAACGGAGAAACAGTGTCGTCGTCGTGTTCATGGGGAGGCAACGGAATGCGTCGTGTTCATGGGGAGGCAACGGAATGCGTCATGTTCATCGGGAAGCAACGGAACGCGTGGGAGCCAACCGGCTGGGTCGGAACGGAATGCGTGGTCGTGTTCATCGGGAGGGCATGGACGGAATAGGCGATGGAAACGAGGCCTGGCGTACCGCACAACGGAGGAAACAGACCTCCTACGTTCGGAACGGGGTCCTGTTGATCGGGAGGGGTCTGGCGTACCGCAAAACGGAGGAAACGGACCTCCTACGGTCGAAACGGGGGTCCTGTTGATCGGGAAGGGTGTGGTGTACCGCAAAACGGACGAAACGGACCTCCTACGGTCGAAACGGGGGTCCTGTTGATCGGGAGGGGTGTGGCGTACCGCAAAACGGACGAAACGGACCTCCTACGGTCGAAACGGGGGTCCTGTTCATCGGGAGGGGTGTGGCGTACCGCAAAACGGGACTCCACGGGATACTGTTCATCTCCACCGTCGACCTCCTCCAGCCTCCACGGGCTACCGTCGACCTCCTCCAGCCTCCACGGGCTCCTGTTCATCCAGCCTCCACCGCGCGCTACTCCACCGGCTACTGTTCAACCACCCCTCCACGGGCACCCCTCCACCGTCTACTGTTCATCCAGCCCTCCACACCACGGGGTCCTGTTCAACCACCCCTCCACGGGCACCCCTCCACCGTCTACTCTTCATCCAGCCCTCCACACCACGGGGTCCTGTTCAACCACCCCTCCACGGGCACCCCTCCACCGTCTACTGTTCATCCAGCCCTCCACCACACCACAGGGTCCTATTCATCCAGAGGCAATGCCACCGCTGACTGTTCATCCAAACCCCCCCCCCCCCCCCCCGCAATGCTCACTGTTCATCCCAGAGGCAGCATCGATCGGCTTTAGTTAGCAGCAGTAGCGAAGGAATCGCTCGATCGGGTTCAGTTAACAACCATCGATGGATCGCTCGGGTTCAGTAACGCGTAGCCTGCAGTGCAATCGCTCGGGTTCAGTTAGAGCCCAATGCCTCGCTCGGGTTCAGTTAGAGCCAACGCCTCGCACACACGCGCGTACGTGTACGACAGAAACGCGCATCGCTCGGCCCCCGACCTCCCACCGTAACCGGGAACTCCCCGAAATTTTCCTCGCCCACGCTTCTAACACGGTTTTTTCCGTCATGGACGGCCCAAAGAATGTCATGCAGCTGCGTCTCCGGCCCATCCAGGACGAAAAGCCCATTTTTTGTCATGATTTTTTGTCATAGAAGTAGGAGCCCACCACATCTATGATGATACCGGGTTTTGTCACAATTATCGTCATAGAAGTGTCATATGTATGACAAAAAAAAATTCGTTCGGCCCAAAATGTCACGGATGTGTCTTTTTTTGTAGTGAGTATTGTGACATAATGTGTAATAACAGCCCATAATGCAATAAATATCCATATAAAAGCATGATGCAAAATGGACGTATCAACTCCCCAAGCTTAGACCTCGCTTGTCCTCAAGCGAAAGCCGATAACAATAAATATGTCCACATGTTTAGAGGTAGAGGTGTCGATAAAATAAAATACGGACACGAGGGCATCATGATTATTCTCATAACAGCAACATATATGGATATTGTCATATGATCTCTTATGCTCAAGTAATAATCTATTCACAATGCAAAGTATGAATCAGAAACTTTATTGAGAACTAACAAACTGTAATCTCAGTCATTGAAGCAATTCCAATTTATCATAACATCAGAAAGTGTCTATGTCAGAGCTTTCTAGCAACTCCACATACTCATCTATCATTTAGTCTTTCACAATTGCTAACACTCACGCAATACTTGTGGTTACGGAGTTTTAGTCGAACACAGAGAAAGATAGGGGCTTATAGTTTCGCCTCCCAACCTTTTACCGCAAGGGTAATGTCAACAATAATAGTTCATGCTAACCCACATCCAATTAGATATATCTATCAAGATCTTTCCAACATCTTGTGCTTGCCAAAGGATAAAACGTAAAAAGGAAAGGTGAAGATCACCATGACTCTTGCATAAGGTAGAAGGTAATAATAAAAGATAGGCCCTTCGCAGAGGGCAGCAGAGGTTGCCATGCGCTTTCAGGGTTGGATGCACAAAATCTTAATGCGAAAGAACGTCACTTTATATTGCCACTTGTGATATGGACCTTTATTATGCAGTCCGTCGCTTTTATTTCTTCCACATCATAAGATCGTATAAAGCTTATTTCCTCCACACCAATCAATCATACATATTTAGAGAGCAATTTTTATTGCTTGCACCGATGACAACTTACTTGAAGGATCTTACTCAATCCATAGGTAGGTATGGTGGACTCTTATGGCAAAACTGGGTTTAAGGGTATTTGGAAGCACAATTAGTATCTCTACTTGGTGCAAAGAATTTGGCTAGCATGAGGGGGGAAGGCAAGCTCAACATGTTGGATGATCCATGACAATATACTTTATCTCAGATATAAGAAAACATACCCATTATGTTGTCTTCCTTGTCCAACATCAACTCTTTAGCATGTCATATTTTAATGAGTCCTCCCAATCATAAAATATGTCCAAGATAGTATATTTATATGTGAAACCTCTCTTTCTTTATTACTTCCTATTAATTGCAACGATGACCAAAGCTATGTTTGTCAACTCTCAACAATTTTTAATCATCATACTCTTTCTATGTGAAGTCATTACTCTTCATAAGATCAATATGATCTCTTTTTTTATTTCTTTTTATTCTTTTCTCTTTTCTTTTATTCACTCAAGATCATAGCAAAATAATCAAGCCCTTGACTCAACACTAATCTTTATTGTATAGCTCACGGACTCGATTACATAGAGGGATCATAAAGCAAAACTCAAAACTAGATCATACCAAAACTTTATTCTACTAGATCAAGATACTACTAATAGGATCGAACTAAGAAAAAGGTAAAGATAGATATGTGATGGTGATACGATACCGGGGCACCTCCCCCAAGCTTGGCAGTTGCCAAGGGGAGTGCCCATACCCATGTGATTATGTCTCCTTTGTTGAAGAAGAGGATGGTGGTGATGATGGGTAGTCGCACATCGAGCGTAAGAGATACTCCAGCTTGCGGATAATGCCCTTGAGTGCAACAATATGCTCCTTCAACAAAATATTTTCACGTGTGAGATACTTGTTTTGTATACGAGCTAGCTAAATCATCTTGAAAGCTTCGATCTCAGTTGGGGTAAGAAGATTGTGATCAAGTTGAAGGATGTCTTCTGTTGCCGGAACTTGGTCCTCCGTGGCCTTCTTGATCCCTTCATCCTTGTTGATCTCCATGGGTTCTTCCCTCTTCAGCTCTATCTTCATTAGCCAAGCATCGTTGTCACCATTGTTGGAGGAGGGGGACGACATGATGCCTGGCCTTGACAACCCTGACAGAAAACATCTCGAAACAAGAACAGAGGACAATTGCGTGATACATGAGTCAAAACCTTCGGGAGATTATATAATGAATTTTTACCGACCAAAATACGCAACCTTCAAGAAAATGGAGTCCGGAGAGCGCACGAGGTGCCCACGAGGGAGGGGGGCACGCCCAAGGGGGTAGGGCGCGCCCTGCACCCTCGTGGAGGCCTCGTGTCCTTCCCGGACTGCTTCTTATTTTTCTATTTTTCTAAATATTCCAAAACGGAGAAAAATTGCCTTTAGAACTATTTTGGAGTCGGTTTACTTACCGTACCACATACCTATTCCTTTTCGGAGTCCAAAGCATTCCGGAAAGTGTCCCTTATGTATTCCTCCGGGGTTACGGTTTCAATAACATTGGTTTCAACATTTATGGGATTACCTGAGATATAATGTTTGATTCTTTGACCGTTTACCACCTTCGGATTTGTGCCTTCGAAGTTGTTGATTTTTATGGCACCGGAACGATAGACCTCCTCGATGACGTAAGGACCTTCCCATTTAGAGAGAAGTTTTCCTGCAAAAAATCTTAAACGAGAGTTGTATAGCAATACATAATCACCTACATTAAACTCACGCTTTTGTATTCTTTTGTCATGCCATCTTTTAACTTTTTCTTTAAATAAGTTGGCATTCTCATAGGCTTGGGTTCTCCATTCATCAAGTGAGCTAATGTCAAATAATCTCTTCTCACCGACAAGTTTGAAATCATAATTGAGCTCTTTAATATCCCAATAAGCCTTATGTTCTAGTTCGAGAGGTAAGTGACATGCTTTTCCATAAACCATTTTATACGGAGACATACTCATAGGATTTTTATATGCAGTTCTATAGGCCCATAATGCATCATCAAGTTTCTTGGACCAATTCTTTCTAGATCTATTAACAGTCTTTTGCAAAATTAATTTGAGCTCTCTATTACTCAATTCTACTTGACCACTAGACTGTGGGTGATAAGGAGATGTAAGTGCATCTAGTGCCCCTTAGTGATTTTGGTGTATTGAAGACTTATAGGTTAAGAGACTAATGTATTTATGAGTGTACACAGGTCTATAAGTCTATGAGGAGTTTGATATTTACAGAGAAAGTCGACCCCTAAAAATGAAGTTCTTCGACTGAAGACTTTGGATTTCTGAAGACTTTGAAAGTGATGAAATTGGTGTGACCTTGAAGACTTGGTATTCATCTGAGGAACATGAAGCGTGAAGACTTTTGTTTTCGTAGTTTCATTTTCACTTTCTTGAGTCATAGGAAACACCGTACTGTAAAAGGGGGTCGAGGAAATACTAAGGAAAAATTTCCATGTGATGCTCAACTAAAAATCCTACACCTACCAATCCCTTCGAGTGAAGCCATTGGAAATCTCATACAGTTCAGTCAATTTCTTCAGTGACAGAGACGAAGTTCTTCTAGTCTCTGAGGAATTTGTTCTGACTGAGGAGTTAGGAATTCGCCAGTGCAGATTGCCTACACAGTGAGGAACATGATAGCCCTGAGGAATTTGATACTCAAATTTCCGACCGTTGCTGTGCTATGCGCCAACTGTCCCAAAATATCTACACACCTAACTGTCATATCATTGAAGGGCATTTATGTCTTAACATGTCGGGCTGCTCCCTAGGCTATAAATAGCCGCCCCCTACAACCACTAGCTGGTTGGCTGCTCCGAGAGAAACTGACACTTGTCATTTGAGAGCATCCCATCCTCCGAGGACTTTGAGCGAAAATCATCAAGTGAGGAAAACCCAAACCCAAACACCCACAAACCCAAAGTGATTGAGCATCACTGAAGAGATTGATCCTGTGTGGATCCGATGCTTGTTACCTTTGAAGACTGTGCTTCTTCCAGATGGTTAGGCGTCATGGTCTAGAGCATCCAGGAGGAAATTGTGGATCGCCGAGTGACCGAGTCTGTGAAGGTTTGGAAGTCACCTGAAGACTTACCACGAGTGATTGGGCGAGGTCTGTGTGACCTTAGCTCAAGGAGAATACGGTGAGGACTGTGTGTCCGGGACTGTGTGTCCTCAGCTTTAAATACCTAGCCGCTCCAACCAGACGTACAACTGAGACAGCAGTTGGAACTGGTCTACCAAATCATTGTCTTCACCAAGCTTACTGGTTCTATTTCCTCAACTCTTTCATTTCCTCATAATTGTGGTGTGCACTTGTTCATATCTGTGTTTGAAGACTTTCTCAATTTCCTTAGTTCAATTTCTTCAGTCTGTTTGTCTTCATCCTGTGCTATCTTTTGTTTACGCTTCTGTACTCTGTGCTTGTCTTCATTTCATCATGATGATCATGCTTCTGTTCTGCTATGCATACTTTTGAGTACTTATTCCGCTGCAAGTAGTTCTTCGCTAAGGAATTTCCTCACTGGCAAATTCCTCAGTGAAGAATTCATAAAAGTCGCCTATTCACCCCCCTCTAGTCGATATAACGCACTTTCAGGAGATGCGATTCTATGATTAACATCATATTTAGCAAGCATTTTACGGAAAGCACCATGAATAAAATGTGAACCACCATCAGTCATTAAATATCTAGGGACTCCAAACCTTGGAAAAATAACTTCTTTAAGCATCTTAATAGAAGTGTTATGATCAGCACTACTAGTTGGAATAGGTTCTACCCACTTAGTAACGTAATCAACAGCAACTAAAATATGTGTGTATCCATTAGAGGCAGGAAAAGGTCCCATATAATCAAAGCCCCAAACATCAAATGGTTCAATAACAAGTGAATAATCCATAGGCATTTCTTGACGTCTACTAATATTACCAATTCTTTGGCATTCATCACAAGATAAAACAAACTTACGGGCATCCTTGAAGAGAGTAGGCCAATAAAAACCGGATTGCAATACCTAATGTGCAGTTCTGTCTCCAGCGTGGTGTCCTCCATAAGCCTCGGAGTGACACTTGCGTAGGATCTGTTCCTGTTCATGCTCAGGTACACAACGTCTAATGACACCATCTACTCCTTCTTTATAAACATGTGGGTCATCCCAGAAGTAATGTCTTAAATCATAGAAAAACTTTTTCTTTTGCTGGTATGTGAAACTCGGTGGTATAAATTTAGCAACAATGTAATTAGCATAATCAGCATACCATGGAGCAGTACGAGAAGCATTTATAACATTTAATTGTTCATCAGGAAAGCTATCATCAATAGGTAGTGGGTCATCAAGAACATTTTCTAACCTAGACAAGTTGTCTGCAACGGGGTTCTCAGCTCCCTTTCTATCAATAATATGCAAATCAAATTCTTGTAACAAGAGAACCCATCTAATAAGTCTAGGTTTAGCATCTTTCTTTTCCATAAGATATTTAATAGCAGCATGATCAGTGTGAATAGTTACTTTAAAATCAACAATATAAGGTCTGAACTTATCACAAGCAAATACAACTGCTAAGAATTCCTTTTCAGTAGTAGCATAATTTCTTTGAGCATTGTCTAGAGTTTTGCATATTGGATAACATTTAATTTCTTATCAACTCTTTGCCCTAGAACAGCACCTACAGCATAATCACTAGCATCACCCATAATTTCAAAAGGTAAATTCCAATCAGGTGGCTGAACAATAGGTGTAGAGATCAATGCTTTCTTAAGTATTTCAAATGCTTCTACACAATCATCATCAAAGACAAATGGTATATCTTTTTATAATAAATTAGTCAGAGGCCAAGAAATTTTTGAGAAGTCCTTAATGAACCTCGTATAAAAACCGGCGTGACCCAGGAAACTTCTTATACCTTTGATGTCCTTGGGACATGGCATCTTTTCAAGAGCATCAACCTTGGCTTTATCAACTTCAATACCACTTTCAGAAACTTTATGCCCCAAGACAATACCTTCATTAACCATAAAGTGGCAATTTTCCCAATTCAAGACAATATTAGTTTCCTCACATCTCTGCAAAACTCGATCAAGGTTGCTCAAGCAATCATCAAAAGAGGATCCATAAACGGAGAAATCGTCCATGAAAACCTCACAAATCTTTTCACAAAAGTCAGAGAATATAGCCATCATGCATCTTTGAAAGGTAGCAGGTACATCACATAAACCAAAAGGCATACGTCTATAAGCAAAAGTACCAAAAGGGCAAGTAAAAGTGGTCTTTGATTGATCATCGGCTGACACAGGTATTTGAGAGAAACCAGAATAACCATCTAGAAAGCAAAAAATGTGTATGTTTGGTTAATCTTTCTAGCATTTTATCGATAAAAGGTAAGGGGTAATGATCTTTTTTAGTATCCTTATTTAATTTGCGGAAATCAATTACCATCCTATAACCTGTAATAATTCTTTGCGGAATCAATTCATCTTTATCATTAGGAACAACAGTAATACCCTCCCTTCTTAGGGACACAATGGACAGGACTTACCCACTAACTATCAGCAACGGGATAAATTATACCTGCCTCAAGGAGCTTTAGCATTTCCTTTCTTACCACTTCTTTCATCTTAGGATTCAGCCGTCGTTGGTGATCACGGACTGGTTTGGCATCTTTCTCCAAATTTATTTTGTGTTGGCATAGAGTGGGACTAATGCCCTTAAGATCATCAAGAGTATATCCAATAGCAGCACGGTGCTTCTTCAGAGTTTTCAATAATCTCTCTTCTTCATGCTCTGAAAGGTTAGCACTAATAATAACAGGTTATATCTTCTTTTCATCAAGATAAGCATATTTAAGAGTATCAGGTAACGGTTTAAGCTCAAACACGGGATCACCCTTGGGTGGAGGAGGATCCCCTAGGATTTCAACAGGCAAATTGTGTTTCAGGATAGGTTCCTGTTTAAAGAATACTTCATGTATTTCCCTTCTTTCATTCATAAACATATCATTTTCATGGTCTAGCAAATATTGTTCTAAAGGATCACTAGGAGGTACGGCAATAGAAGCAAGACCAATTATTTCATCCTTACTAGGCAATTCCTCTTCACGGTGTTGTCTACTAAATGTAGAGAAATTAAACTCATGAGACATATCACCCAAGCCAATAGTAACAACATCCTTTTCGCAGTCTATCTTAGCATTAACAGTGTTCAAGAAGGGTCTACCAAATATAATGGGACAAAAGCTATCTTGTGGGGAACCAAGAACAAGAAAATCCGCAGGATATTTAGTTTTCCCACACAAGACTTCAACATCTCTAACAATTCCAATGGGTGATACGGTATCTCTATTGGCAAGCTTAATGGTAACATCAATATCTTCTATCTCAGCAAGTGTAATAGCATGCATAATTTCTTTGTATAAGTCATGAGGTATAGCACTAGCACTAGCACCCATATCACATAAGCCAAGATAACAATGATCTCCTATTTTAACAGAAATAACAGGCATGCCTACCACAGGTCTATGTTTATCTTTAGCACAAGGTTTAGCAATTCTAGCAGTCTCTTCACGGAAATAAATAACATGCCCATCAATATTATTAGCCAAGAGATCTTTAACAATAGCAATATTAGGTTCAACTTTAACTTGCTCAGGAGGTGTATAGGTTCTAATATTGCTTTTACGAACCACAGTTGAAGCTTTAGCATGATCCTTTATTCTAACAGGGAAAGGTGGTTTCTCAACATAAGTGGTAGGAACAATAGGATCATTATAAGTGATAGTCTTTTCTTCAACTTTAATAGGTGCAGATACTTTTACTTCTATGGGAGGATGATATTTAAACCACTTCTCCTTAGGGAGATCAACATGAGTAGCAAAATATTCACAGAAAGAAGCTACTATCTCAGAATCAAGTCCATATTTAGTGCTAAATTTACGGAAAACATCGGTATCCATAAAAGATTTAACACAATCAAACTTAGGTGTCATACCTGACTCCTTACCTTCGTCGAGATCCCAATCCTCAGAGTTGCGTTTAATTCTTTCCAATAAATCCCATTTGAATTCAATAGTCTTCATCATAAAAGAGCCAGCACAAGATGTATCGAGCATGGTGCGATTGTTATCAGAAAGCCGAGCATAAAGATTTTGAATAATTATTTCTCTTGGGAGCTCATGATTGGGGCATGAATATAACATTGATTTAAGCCTGCCCCATGCTTGAGCGATGCTTTCTCCTTCGCGAGGCCACAAATTATATATAGAATTGCGATCACAATGAACAAGATGCATAGGATAAAACTTCTGATGAAATTCCAATTTCAATCGTTTGTAGTTCCATGACCCCGTATCATCACATAGCCTATACCATGTCAATGCATCTCCCTTCAAAGATAATGGGAAGACCTTCTTCTTAATAACATCATCGGGTATACCTGCAAGCTTAAATAATCCACAAACTTCATCCACATAGATTAGGTGCTCATCAGGATGCATTGTTCCATCTCCTGCAAAAGGATTAGCTAGTAGTTTTTCTAAGATACCCGAAGGAATTTCAAAGTAGACATTTTCATTTTCAGTGGGTTCAGTAGGTTGAGGAGCAACTCTTTGCTCTACTGGTCGGGGTGAAGATACCCCGAACAAGCCCCTCACAGGATTACTTTCCATAGTAACAAGTGGCAGTAAATTTCAGCACACTATATAATTTTTTCCTTACCTAATTCCACCTACCAAAGGCCCTTCACTCCCCGGCAACGGCGCCAGAAAAGAGTCTTGATGACCCACAAGTATAGGGGATCTATCGTAGTACTTTCGATAAGTAAGAGTGTCGAACCCAACGAGGAGCAGAAGGAAATGATAAGCGGTTTTCAGCAAGGTATTCTCTGCAAGCACTGAAATTATAGGTAACAGATAGTTTTGTGATAGGATAATTGGTAACGAGCAACAAGTAACAAAAGTAAATAAAGTGAAGCAAGGTGGGCCAATCCTTTTTGTAGCAAAGGGCAAGCCCGAACAAACTCTTATATAGAGAAAAGCGCTCCCGAGGACACATGGGAATTATCGTCAAGCTAGTTTTCATCACGTTCATATGATTCGCGTTCGGTACTTTGATAATTTGATATGTGGGTGGATCGGTGCTTGGGTGCTGACCTTACTTGAACAAGCATCCCACTTATCATTAACCTCTATTGCAAGCATCCGCAACTACAACAAAAGTATTAAGGTAAACCTAACCATAGCATGAAACATATGGATCCAAATCAGCCCCTTACGAAGCAACGCATAAACTAGGGTTTAAGCTTCTGTCACTCTAGCAACCCATCATCTACTTATTACTTCCCAATGCCTTCCTCTAGGCCCAAATAATGGTGAAGTGTCATGTAGTCGACGTTCACATAACACCACTAGAGGATAGACAACTTACATCTCATCAAAATATCGAACGAATACCAAATTCACATGACTACTAATAGCAAGACTTCTCCCATGTCCTCAGGAACAAACGTAACTACTCACAAAGCATATTCATGTTCATAATCAGAGGAGTATTAATATGCATAAAGGATCTGAACATATGATCTTCCACCAAATAAACCAACTAGCATCAACTACAAGGAGTAATCAACACTACTAGCAACCTACAGGTACCAATCCCAGACTTAGAGACAAGAATTGGATACAAGAGATGAACTAGGGTTTGAGAGGAGATGGTGCTGGTGAAGATGTTGATGGAGATTGCCCTCTCCCGATGAGAGGAGCGTTGGTGATGACGATGGCGATGATTTCCCCCTCCCGGAGGGAAGTGTCCCTGGCAGAACAGCTCTGCCGGAGCCCTAGATTGGTTCCGCCAAGGTTCCGCCTCGTGGCGGCGGAGTCTCGTCCCGAAAGCTTGCTTATGATTTTCCTTCGGATGAAAGACTTCATATAGCAGAAGATGGGCACCGGAGGGCCAACAGGGGGCCCACGAGGAAGGGGGCACGCCCAGGGGGTAGGGCGCGCCTCCCACCCCCGTGGACAGGTGGAGGCCCCCTGACGTATTTCTTCCGCTCATTATTTTTTATTATTTCCAAAAATATCTTTCGTGGAGTTTCAGGACTTTTGGAGTTGTGCAGAATAGGTCTCTAATATTTGCTCCTTTTCTAGCCCAGAATTCCAGCTGCCGGCATTCTCCCTCCTTATGTAAACCTTGTAAAATAAGAGAGAATAGGCATAAGTATTGTGATATATTGTGTAATAACAGCCCATAATGCAATAAATATCCATATAAAAGCATGATGCAAAATGGACGTGTCAATAGACATCCCTCTAGTCATCTAAATGATCACGTGATCCATATCAACTAAACCATGTCCGGTCATCACGTGAGATGGAGTAGTTTTCGATGGTGAACATCACTATGTTGATCATATCTACTATATGATTCACGTTCGATCTTTCGATCTCAGTGTTCCGAGGTCATATCTGCATATGCTAGGTTTGTCAAGTTTAACCCGAGTATTCTGCGTGTGCAAAACTGGCTTGCACCCGTTGTATGTGAACGTAGAGCTTATCACACCCGATCATCACGTGGTGTCTCGGCACGACAAACTATCGCAATGGTGCATACTCAGGGAGAACACTTGTACCTTGAAATTAAGTGAGAGATCATCTTATAATGCTACCGCCGTACTAAGGAAAATAAGATGCATAAAAGATAAACATCACATGCAATCAAAATATGTGACATGATATGGCCATCATCATCTTGTGCCTTTGATCTCCATCTCCAAAGTACCATCATGATCTCCATCTTCACCAGCATGACACCATGATCTCCATCATCTTGATCTCTATCAATGTGTCGTCACATGGTCGTCTCACCAACTATTGCTATCGCATAGCGATAAAGTAAAGCAATTATATGGTGCTTGCATCTTATGCAATAAAGAGACAACTATAAGGCTACTGCCAGTTGCCGATAACTTTAACAAAACATGATCATCTCATACAACAATTTATATCTCATCACGTCTTGACCATATCACATCACAACAAGCCCTGCAAAAGCAAGTTAGACGTCCTCTACTTTGTTGTTGCAAGTTTTACGTGGCTGCTACGGGCTTAGCAAGAACCGTTCTTACCTACGCATCACAACCACAACAATTTTTCGTCAAGTGTGCGGTTTTAACCTTCAACAAGGACCGGGCGTAGTCACACTCGATTCAACTAAAGTTGGAGAAACAGACACCCACTAGCCACATGTGTGCAAAGCACGACGGTAGAACTAGTCTCATGAACGCGGTCATGTAATGTCGGTCTGGGCCGCTTCATCCAACAATACCGCCGAATCAAAGTATGACATGCTGGTAAGCAGTATGACTATTATCGCCCACAACTCTTTGTGTTCTACTCGTGCATATAACAGCTACGCATAGACCTGGCTCGGATGCCACTGTTGGGGAACGTAGTATTTCAAAAAAATCCTACGATCACGCAAGATCTATCAAGGAGAAGCATAGAAACGAGCGGGGAGAGTGTGTCCACATACCCTCGTAGACCGAAAGCGGAAGCGTTTAGAAACGCGGTTGATGTAGTCGAACGTCTTTGCAATCCAACCGATCCAAGTATCGGGCGTACGACACCTCCGAGTTCTGCACACGTTCAGCTCGATGACATCCCTCGAGCTCTTGATCCAGTTGAGTTCGAGGGAGAGTTTCGTCAGCATGATAGCGTGGTGACGGTGATGATGAAGTTACCGGCGTAAGGCTTTGCCTAAGCACTACGACGATTTGACCGAGGTGTGTAACTGTGGAGGGGGCACCGCACACGGCTAAGACAAATCTTGAGTGCCTTTGGGGTGCTCCCCTCCCCCTTATATAAACGAAGGAGGGACGGAGAAGGCAGCCGGACTAGGTGGCGCGCCAAGCATAGGGGGTCCTACTAGGACTCCCAAGTCCTAGTAGGATTCCCTTTCCTATTCGGAGTAGGACAGAAGGAAAGAGAGGGAGAGGGAGAAGGAAAGGGGGGACGCGCCCCCACCCCTTATCCAATTCGGTTTGGGCAGGCGAGAGGCACGCGCCACCTCTTGGCCCTTCTCCCCTCTCTACAATAAAGCCCAATAAGGCCCATTACTTCTCCCGGCGAATTCCCGTAACTCCCCGGTACTCCGAAAAATACCCGAATCACTCGGAACCTTTCCGATGTCCGAATATAACCTTCCAATATATGAATCTTTACCTCTCGACCATTTCGAGACTCCTCGTCATGTCCGTGATCTCATCCGCGACTCCGAACAAACTTCGATCATCAAATCACATAACTCATAATACAAATAGTCATCGAATGTTAAGCGTGTGGACCCTACGGGTTCGAGAACTATGTAGACATGACCGAGACACATCTCCGGTCAATAACCAATAGCGGAACCTGGATGCTCATATTGGCTCCTACATATTCTACGAAGATCTTTATCGGTCAAACCGCATAACAACATACGTTGTTCCCTTTGTCATCGGTATGTTACTTGCCCGAGATTCGATCGTCGGTATCCTCATGCCTAGTTCAATCTCATTTCCGGCAAGTCTCTTTACTCGTTCCATAATGCATAATCCCATAAATAACTCATTAGTCACATTGATTGCAAGGCTTATAGTGATGTGCATTACAGAGAGGGCCCAGAGATAGCTCTCCGATGCACGGAGTGACAAATCTTAATCTTGATATATGCCAACCCAACAAACACCTTCGGAGACACCTGTAGAGCATCTTTATAATCACCCAGTTACGTTGTGACGTTTGATAGCACACAAGGTGTTCCTCCGGTATTCGGGAGTTGCATAATCTCATAGTCAGAGGAACATGTATAAGTCATGAAGAAAGCAATAGCAATAAAACTAAACGATCATTATGCTACGCTAACGGATGGGTCTTGTCCATCACATCATTCTCTAATGATGTGATCCCATTCATCAAATGACAACACATGTCCATGGCTAGGAGACTTAACCATCTTTGATTAACGAGCTAGTCAAGTAGAGGCATACTAGGGACACTCTGTTTGTCTATGTATTCACACATGTACTAAGTTTTCGGTTAATACAATTCTAGCATGAATAATAAACATTTATCATGATATAAGAAAATATAAATAACAACTTTATTATTGCCTCTAGGGCATATTTCCTTCACTTTTTGCTTCTACTTATCTAAGTTCAATCTTTTGCTTAGATGAATAAAGTTTAGTTCGATCTTTTCTTCTTTGAGAGTTTGCTTAGTGATCTATCATTGTTATCGTGTGCAAGTTATATAATAAAGTTAGTTCAAGTTTTTAATTTCTTTACTTTCATGTTGCAAATAAAGAAAAGAAAAAGAGAAAGAAAGCAAACAAAAGAAAGGAAATAAATCAATAAGATCATATACTAATCCTATGGTAGGTAATAGCACCACATAAGGAAAAGTATAAGTAAGAAAATTTTGTTAGAGATTGGGAAAGCATAGCATTTGTCAGTGATGCAACTCATGAAAGAATTAATATGGGAAGGGAAGATTCACATATAAATATACTATCCTAGAAATCTTTTGTGATTGTGAGCCCTCATCAAAATATTATATGCCAAAATTGTTGACGTCGGACAAGGAAGACAACGTAATGGTTTATGTATGTTTATATTCACATAGAAGTCATATTGTCATAGATCCTTTAACATGTGATGCTTGCCCCTATCTTTGCTAGCCAAAAAATCCGCACTAAGTAGAGATACTACTTGTGCATCCAAAAACCCTTAAACCCAAATCTTTTTCAAGTGTCCACCATACCTACCTAGGGATTAAACAAGACCCCTCAAGTAAGTTGTCATCGGTGCAAAAAGGCAATAAAAATTGCTTCTAAATATGTGTGATCTTTTAGTGTAAGAGAAAATTGAGCGTTGCACGAACTTGGATGACAAAGAATAAAAGCGACAGACTGCATAATAAAGGTTGTCATCTTAAGGGGCAATGCAACGTGATGTTCTTTTGCACTAAGGGGTTGAGCATGCAAACAAATAAGCGCATGGCAACCTCTACTTCCCTCTGCGAAGGGCCTATGTTTTACTTTTATGTATTTACTTTTATGCAAAGAGTCAAAGTTTTCCTTCGATTCCTTTTACTTTTCTCTTTTGGCAAGCATCATGTGGTGAGGAAAGATCTAGGCACATATGTCCAATTGAATATAGATAGCATCACTTATTATTGTTGACATCACCCTTGAGGTGAGTATGTTGGGAGGCGAAAATATAAGCCCCTATCTTTCTATGTGTCCGGTTGAAACATTTTGCTCATGTGTACTCGGTGAGTGTTAGCAATCATGGAAGACTATATGATGGTTGAGTATGTGGACTTGCCTAAAGGCTCCGACACGTGACCCTTCCTGAAAAGATGATGAATTGTAGATGCAAAGTTGACTGAGAACATAGTTTGTTGGTTTCTAATAAAGTTTTTGCTTTATACTTTGATTATGTGATGAACTGTTACTTATTCATGGGAAGTGTATGATAAATGTTCTGATAAAAGTCTTGTGTTTAATTTTGTTGCTGTTATAATAATCAACATGATGCTTCTATGTCCGTATTTTTTTATCGACACCTCTCTCTCAAAGCATGTGGACATGTTTTTTGATTTCGGTTTTCGCTTGAGGACAAGCGAGGTCTAAGCTTGGGGGAGTTGATACGTCCATTTTGCATCATGTTTTCTTACTGATATTTACAATGTTTTTATCCATAATAATGCTTTTTGGAGTAATTCTAATGCCTTTTCTCTCATAATTTGCAAGGTACACACCGAGGGGGAGAATTCCGGCAGCCGGAAATCTGGACCTGAAAAAGCTACGTTAGGCTACCTATTCTGCACAACTCCAAATGAGCTGAAACTTTACGGAGAATTTTTTATGGATTATTGAAGGAATATTGGAGCCAATAAACACCAGAGGGCGTCCACCAGGTGGGCACAACCCACCTGGGCGCGCCAGCCCCCCTGGCGCGCCCTGGTGGGTTGTGGCCTCCTCGGCCCACCTCTGGTGCCCATCTTCTGGTATATAAGTCATTTTGACCTAGAAAAAATAAGGGGAAGACTTTCGGGACGAAGCGCCGCCGTCTCGAGGGGGAACTTGGGCAGGAGCACTTTTGCCCTCTGGTGGAACGATTCTGTCGGGGGAACTTCCCTCCCAGAGGGGGAAATCATCGTCATCATCATCACCAACAAATCTCCCACCTCGGGGAGGGCAATCTCCATCAACATCTTCACTAGAACCATCTCATCTCAAACCCTAGTTCATCTCTTGTATTCAATCTTGTTACCGGAACTATAGATTGTTGCTAGGGGGTGACTAGTAGTGTTGATTACATCTTGTAGTTGATTACTATATGGTTTATTTGGTGGAAGATTATATGTTCAGATCCATTATGCATATTAATACCCCTCTGATCATGAGCATGTTGATTATTTGCACGGGAGAAATCATGTTGCAAGTAATCATGTGAACTTGATATGTGTTCGATATTTCGATAGTATGTATGTTGTGATTCCCTTAGTGGTGTCATGTGAACATCGACTACATGACACTTCACCATATTTGGGCCTAAGGGAATGCATTGTGGAGTAGTAAATAGATGGTGGGTTGCGAGAGTGATAGAAACTGAAACCCCAGTTTATGCACTATTCTGGAAGGGACCGATTGGATCCTAGAGTTTAATGCTATGGTTAGGATTTATCCTTAATACTTTTCTCATAGTTGTGGATGCTTGCGGGAGGGTTAATCATAAGTAGGAGGTTTGTTCAAGTAAGAACAACACCTAAGCACCGGTCCACCCACACATCAAATTATCAAAGTAGCGAACACAAATCAAACTAACCTGACGAAAGTGACTAGATGAAATTCCCGTGTATCCTCAAGAAAGCTTTGCTTATCATAAGAGACCGTTTTGGCCTGTCCTTTGCCTCAAAAGGATTGGGCTACCTTGCTGCATACTTATTGCTACTATTTTTACTTGCTCGCTACAAATTATCTTGCTATCAAACTACTCGCTACTTACAGTTTCAGCACTTGCAGACATTACCTTACTGAAAACTACTTGTCATTTCCTTCTGCTCCTCGTTGGGTTCGACACTCTTACTTATCGAAAAGAGCTACAATTGATCCCCTATACTTTTGGGTCATCAATTATTCATGCTAGAATTGTATTAACCAGAAACTTAGTGCATGTGTGAATACATAGACAAAATAGAGTGTCTGTAGTATGCCTCTACTTGACTAGCTCGTTAATCAAAGATGGTTAAGTTTCCTGACCATAGACATGTGTTGTCATTTGATGAACGGTATCACATCATTAGATAATGGTGTGATGGACAAGACCCATCCGTTAGCTTAGCATTATGATCGTTTAGTTTATTGCTATTGTTTTCACCATGACTTATACATGTTCCTCTGACTATGAGATTATGCAACCCCCGAATACCGAAGGAACACTTAGTGTGCTATCAAACATCACAACGTAACTAGGTGATTATAAAGATGGTCTACAGGTGTCTCCGATGGTGTTTGTTGAGTTGGCATAGATCAAGATTAGGATTTGTCACTCCGTGTATCGGAGAGGTATCTCTGGGCCCTCTCGGTAATGATCATCACTAAAAGCCTTGCAAGCAATGTGACTCATGAGTTAGTTGTGGGACGATGCATTACGGAACGAGTAAAGAGACTTGCCGGTAACGAGATTGAACTAGGTATGATGATACAGACGATCGAATCTCGGGCAAGTAACATACCGATGACAAAGGGAACATCGTATGTTGTTATGCGGTTTGACCATAAAGATCTTCATAGAATATGCAGGAGCCAATATGAGCATCCAGGTTCTGCTATTGGTTATTGACCGGGGATGTGTCTCGGTCATGTCTACATAGTTCTCAAACCCGTAGGGTCTGCACGCTTAATGTTCGATGACGATTTGTATTATGAGTTATGTGATTTGATGACCGAAGCTTGTTCGGAGTCCCGGATGAGATCACGGACATGACGAGGAGTCTCGAAAGGGTCGAGAGGTAAAGATTCATATATTGGAAGGTTGCATTTGGACATCAAAATGGTTCCGAGTGGTTCGGGCATTTTTTCGGAGTACCGGGAGGTTACCGGAACCCCCGGGAGAAGTTATGGGCCTTATGGGCCATTAGAGGGAAGCAAACCAGCCCACAAGGAGCTGGTGCGCCCCCCCTTGGGCAGGAGGCCGATTAGGACTAGGAGAAGCCCCCCCCCCCCGTTCCTTCTCCTTCTCCCTTCCCCCTTTCCTACTCCATGTGGGAGGTGGAATCCTACTAGGACTAGGGAGTCCTAGTAGGACTCCACACCTTGGCGCGCCCCCCTAGGGCCGGTGGCCTCTCTCCCTCCCTCCTTTATATACGTGGGGAGGGCACCCCAAAGGCACTCCAAGATTTGTCTTAGCCTTGTGCGGTGCCCCCCTCCACAGTTATGATAACCCACAAGTATAGGGGATCGCAACAGTTTTCGAGGGTAGAGTATTCAACCCAAATTTATAGATTTGACACAAGGGGAGCCAAAGAATATTTGAAGGTATTAGCAGCTGAGTTGTCAATTCAACCACACCTGGAGATTAATTATCTGCAGCAAAGTGATCAGTAGCAAAGTAGTTTGATAGTTTTGATAAAAGTGACAGCAGCAGTAGTAATGATAATAGTGGTAGAAGTAAATTGTAGCAAATGTAACAGTGATGATAGCAGTAGTAACTTAGCAGAAACAATATAGGATAAATTCGTAGGCATTGGATCGGTGACTTGTTGGATGATATTCATCATGTAACAGTTATAACCTAGGGCGATACGGCACTAGCTCCAGTTCATCGATATAATGTAGGCATGTATTCCGTAAATAGTCATACGTGCTTTATTAAAAGAACTTGCATGACATATTTTGTCCTACCATCCCGTGGCAGCGGGGTCCATATTGGAAACTAAGGGATATTAAGGCCTCCTTTTAATAGAGAACCGGAACAAAGCATTAACACATAGGGAATACATGAACTCCTCAAACTACGGTCATCACCAGGAGTGGGCCCGGTTGTTGTCACACCGGGGTTGCCGGATCATAACACGTAGTAGGTAACTATAACTTGCAAGATCGGATCTAAAACATGGATATAATGATGAATTCATAAACGGTTCAGATCTGAGTTCATGGCACCCGGGCCAAAAGTGACAAGCATTAAGCATAGCAAAGTCATAACAACATCAATCTAAGAACATAGTGGATACTAGGGATCGGGCCCTAACAAAACTAACTCGATTACATGATGAATCTCATCCAACTCCTCACCGACCAGCGAGCCTACGAAGGAATTACTCACTCCCGGTGGGGAGCATCATGGAATTGGCGATGGAGATTGGTTGGTGATGACTAAGAACGAAGATCCCCCTCTCCGGAGCCCCAAACGGACTCCAGATATGCCCTCCCGAGGAAGAACAGGGCTTGGCGGCCGCTCCGTCTCGTGGAACGTGATAATTCTTTCTCCCTGATTTTTTTCTGGAAATATGTGAATTTATAGTATCAGGGGGGTCGTCAGCGGGGCCACCAGGTTGGTACAACCCACCTGGGTGCGCCAGGAGAGGGGGCGCGCCCTGGTGGGTTGTGCCCAGCCAGGGGCCCCTCTCTGGTAGTTGTTGGCTCCAAAATTCCTCTTTTATTCCATAAAAAATCCTCGCAAAGTTTCAATTTATGCTGAGAACTTTTATTTCTGGACAAAAACAACACCATGGTAGTTCTGCTGAAAACAACATCAGCCCGGGGTTAGTTTCATTCAAATCATGCAAATTAGAGTCCAAAACAAGAGGAAAAGCATGAGAAAAAGTAGATATGTTGGAGACGTATCAAGTTACACACCTCGGTCATATTGTCGTAGTGCTTAGGCGAAGCCCTGCGCCGGTAACTTCATCATCACCGTCGCCACGCCGTCGTGCTGACGGAACTCTCCCTCATCCTCAATTGGATCAAGAGCTCGAGGGACGTCATCATGCTGAACGTGTGCTGAACACGGAGGTGCCGTACGTTCGTTAATTGGATCGGTTGGATCGCGAAGACGTTCGACTACATCAACCGCGTTACTAAACGCTTCCGCTTTCGGTCTACGAGGGTACATGGACACACTCTCCCCGCTCGTTGCTATGCTTCTCCTAGATAGATCTTGCGTGATCGTGGTTATTTTTTTGAAATACTATGTTCCCCAACACACTATCGTACCCCCTTTCCAAACTCATGGCAAGGTACACAACACAACATGGCATACTTTATAGAACCTATGGCTGAGGCATAGGGAATGACTTTCATTCTCTCTCTATCTTCTGTCGTGGTCGGGTTTTGAGTCTTACTCAACTTCATACCTTACAACTCAGGCAAGAACTCCTTCTTTGACTGATCCTATTTTGAACTCTTTCAAAATGTTATCAAGGTATGTACTTGTCGAAAGTCTTATCAAGCGTCTTGATCTATCTTTATAGATCTTAATGCCCAATATGTAAGTAGCTTTACCGAGGTCTTTCTTTGAAAAAATCCTTTCAAATACTCCTTTATGCTTTCCAGAAAATTATACATCATTTCCGATCAACAATATGTCATTCACATATACTTATCAGAAAGGCTGTAGTGCTCCCACTCACTTTATTATAAATACAGGCTTCACCGCAAGTCTGTATAAAACTATATGCTTTGATCAACTCATCAAAGCGTATATTCCAACTCCGAGATGCTTGCACCAGTCCATAGATGTATCGCTGGAGCTTGCACACTTTATTAGCACCTTTAGGATTGAGAAAACCTTCTGGTTGCATCATATACAACTCTTCTTTAATAAATCCATTAAGGAATGCAGTTTTGACATCCATTTGCCAGATTTCATAAAATGCAGCAATTGCTAACATGATTCGGACAGACTTAAGCATCGCTACGGGTGAGAAGTTCTCATCGTAGTCAACTTATTGAACTTGTCAAAAACCTTTCGCAACAAGTCGAGCTTTGTAGACAGTAACATTACCGTCAGCGTCAGTCTTCTTCTTGAAGATCCATTTATTCTCTATGGCTTGACGATCATCGGGCAAGTCAACCAAAGTCCACACTTTGTTCTCATACATGGATCCCATCTCAGATTTCATGGCATCAAGCCATTTCGCGGAATCTGGGCTCATCATTGTTTCCTCATAGTTTGTAGGTTTGTCATGGCCTAGTAGCATGACTTCCACAATAGGATTACCGTACCACTCTGGTGTGGAACGTACTCTGGTTGAAATACGAGGTTTGGTAGTAACTTGATCTGAAGTTTCATGATCATCATCATTAACTTCCTCACTAGTTAGTGTAGGCATCACTGAAACTGATTTCTGTGATGAATTACTTTCCATTTCAGTAGAAGGTACAATTACCTCATCAAGTTCTACTTTCCTCCCACTCACTTCTTTCGAGAGAAACTCCTTCTCTAGAAAGGATCCATTCTTAGCAACAAATATCTTGCCTTCGGATCTGTGATAGAAGCTGTACCCAACAGTTTCCTTTGGGTATCCTATGAAGACGCATTTCTCCGATTTGGGTTCGAGCTTTGAAGATATTTCACATAAGCATCGCAACCCCAAACTTTAAGAAATGACAGCTTAGGTTTCTTTTCAAACCACAGTTCATACGGTGTCATCTCAATGGATTTAGATGGTGCCCTATTTAACATGAATGCAGCTGTCTCTAATGCATAACCCCAAAACGATAGTGGTAAATCGGTAAGAGACATCATAGATTGCACCATATCTAATAAAGTACGGTTACCACGTTCGGACACACCATTATATTGTGGTGTTCTAGGTGGCATGAGTTTGTGAAACTATTCCACATTGTTTTAATTGAAGGCCAAACTCGTAACTCAAATATTCGCTTCCGCGATCAGATCGTAGAAACTTTATTTTCTTGTTACGATGATTCTCCACTTCACTCTGAACTTCTTTGAACTTTTCAAATGTTTCAGACTTGGTATTCATCAAGTAGATATACCCATATCTGCACAAATCATCTCTGAAGGTCAGAAAATAACGATACCTGCCGCGATCCTCAACACTCATCGGACCGCATACATCGGTATGTATTATTTCCAATAAGTCAGTGGCTCGCTCTATTGTTCCGGAGAACAGAGTTTTAGTTATCTTTCCTAAGAGGCGTGGTTCGCAAGCATCAAATGATTCATAATCAAGTGATTCGAAAAGTCCATCCGCATGGAGTTTCTTCATGCGCTTTACACCAATATGACCTAAACGGTAGTGCCACAAATATGTTGCACTATCATTATCAACTTTGCATCTTTTGGCATGAATATGTGTATCATTACGATCGAGATTCAATAAACCATTCACATTGGGTGTATGACCATAGAAGGTTTTATTCATGTAAACAGAACAACAATTATTCTCTGACTTAAATGAATAACCGTATTTCAATAAACATGATCAAATCATATTTACGCTCAACGCAAACACCAAATAACATTTATTTAGGTTCAACTCTAATCCCGAAGGGAATGTGCGATATCAACCTTGGAACCACTTCCAACACACATCGTCACCTCGCCCTTAACTAGTCTCTGTTCATTTTGCAACTCCTGTTTCGAGTTACTAATCTTAGCAACTGAACCAGTATCCAATACCCTGGGGTTACTATGAACACTAGTAAAGTACACATCAATAACATGTACTCCCTCCATTCCTTAATATTTGTCTTTCTACAGATTTCAACAAGTGACTACATACGGAGCAAAATGAGTGAATCTACACTCTAAATATGTCTATATACATCCCGTATGTGGTAGTCCATTTGAAATCTCTAAAAAGATAAATATTTAGGAACGGAGGGAGTATATCAAATATACCTTTCACTTTGCCATCCTTCTTATCCGCCAAATACTTGGGGCAGATCCGCTTCCAGTGACCAGTCCCTTTGCAGTAGAAGCACTCAGTTTCAGGCTTAGGTCCAGACTTGGGCTTCTTCCCGGGAGTAGCAACTTGCTTGCTATTCTTCTTGAAGTTCCCCTTCTTCCCTTTGCCCTTTTTTTCTTGAAACTAGTGGTCTTTTAACCATCAACACTTTGATGCTATTTCTTGATTTCTACCTTCGCCGATTTCAGCATTGCGAAGAGCTCGGGAATCTTTTCGTTATCCCTTGCATATTATAGTTCATCACGAAGTCCTAGTAACTTGGTGATAGTGACTAGAGAACCATGTCAATCACTATTTTATCTGGAAGATTAACTCCCACTTGATTCAAGCGATTGTAGTACCCAGACATTCTGAGCACATGCTCACTAGTTGAGCTATTCTCCTCCATCTTGTAGGCAAAGTATTTGTCAGAGGTCTCATACCTCTCGACTCGAGCATGAGTCTGAAATACCAATTTCAGCTCTTGGAACATCTTATATGCTCCGTGGTATTCAAAATGTTTTTGAAGTCCCGGTTCTAAGCCGTAAAGCATGGCGCACTAAACTATCAAGTAGTCATTATACCGAGCTTGTCAAACGTTCATAATGTTTGCATCTGCTCCTGCAATAGGTCTGTCACCTAGCGGTGCATCAAGGACATAATTCTTCCGTGCAGCAATGAGGATAATCCTCAGATCACGGACCCAGTCTGCATCATTGCTACTATCATCTTTCAACTTATTTTTCTCTAGGAACATATCAAAAATAAACGGGGAGCTACATCGCAAGCTATTGATCTACAATATAGATAGGCAAATACTATCAGGACAAAGTTAATGATAAATTAAAGTTCAATTAATCATATTACTTAAGAACTCCCACTTAGATAGACATCCCTCTAGTCATCTAAATGATCACGTGATCCATATCAACTAAACCATGTCCGATCATCACGTGAGATGGAGTAGTTTTCAATGGTGAACATCTCTATGTTGATCATATCTACTATATGATTCACGTTCGACCTTTTGGTCTCAGTGTTTCCGAGGCCATATCTGCATATGCTAGGCTCGTCAAGTTTAACCCGGGTATTATGCACGTGCAAAACTGGCTTGCACCCGTTGTATGTGAACATAGAGCTTATCACACCCGATCATCACGTGGTGTCTCGGCACGAAGAACTGTTGCAATGGTGCATACTCAGGGAGAACACTTATACCTTGAAATTTAGTGAGCGATCATCTTATAATGCTACCGCCGTACTAAGCAAAATAAGATGCATAAAAGATAAACATCACATGCAATCAAAATATGTGACATGATATGGCCATCATCATCTTGTGCCTTTGATCTCCATCTCCAAAGCACCGTCATGATCTCCATTGTCACTGGCTTGACACCTTAATCTCCATCGTAGCGTCGTTGTCGTCTCGCCAACTATTGCTTGTACGACTATCGCTACCGCATAGTGATAATGTAAAGCAATTACATGGCGATTGCATTTCATACAATAAAGCGACAACCATAAGGCTCCTGCCAGTTGCCGATAACTTTTACAAAACATGATCATCTCATACAAAACATGCCTTGCAAAAACAAGTTAGACGTCCTCTACTTTGTTGTTGCAAGTTTTATGTGGCTGCTACGGGCTTCTAGCAAGAACCGTTCTTACCTACGCATCAAAACCACAACGATTTTTCATCAAGTGTGTTGTTTTAACCTTCAACAAGGACCGGCCATAGTCAAACTCGATGCAACTAAAGTTGGAGAAACAGACACCCGCCAGCCACCTGTGTGCGAAGCACGTCGGTAGAACCAGTCTCATGAACGCGGTCATGTAATGTCGGTCCGGGCCGCTTCATCCAACAATACCGCTGAATCAAAGTAAGATGTTGGTGGTAAGAAGTATGACTATTATCGCCCACAACTCTTTGTGTTCTACTCGTGCATATCATCTACGCATAGACCTGGCTCGGATGCCACTGCTGGGGAACGTAGCATGCAATTTCAAACAAATTCTTACGCTCACGCAAGATCTATCTAGGAGATGTATAGCAACGAGAGGGGGAGAGTGTGTCCATGTACCCTCATAGACCGAAAAGCGGAAGCAATAGGTTAACGCGGTTGATGTAGTCAAACGTCTTCATGATCCAACCGATCCAAGTACCGAACGTACGGCACCTCCGTGTTCAGCACACGTTCAGCTCGATGACGTCCCTCGAACTCTTGATCCAACAGAGGGTCGAGGGATAGTTCCGTCAGCACGACAGCATGGTGACGGTGATGGTGATGTGACCCGCGCAGGGATTCGCCTAAGCACTACGACACTATGACCGGAGGAGTAAACGGTGGAGGGGGGCACCGCACACGGCTAAGGAACAATTGATGTGGCTATGGGGTGCCCCCTGCCCCCGTATATAAAGGAGGAGAGGAGGAGGCCGGCCACAAGGGGTGCGCCAGGGAGAGGGGAGTTCTACTAGGACTCCAGTCCTATTAGGATTCGCCCCCCCCCCCCTTTTTTTCCTTCTTCCGGAGGGGGAAAGGGGGAAGGAGAGGGAGTAGGAGAAGGAAAGGGGGGCGCCGCCCCCTTCCCTAATCCAATTCGGCCTCCTCCTTTGTGGGGGCGTGCCAGCCCCTTGTGGGCTGGTTAGCCTCCCTCCTATGGCCCATATGGTCCATATCTTTCCTCGGGGGGTTCCGGTAACCCCTCCGGTACTCCGGTATGTACCCGATACACTTCGGAACCCTTCCGGTGTCCGAATACTACCTTCCAATATATCAATCTTACCTCTCAACCATTTCGAGACTCCTCGTCATGTCCGTGATCTCATCCGGGACTCCAAAAAAACTTCGGTCACCAAAAAACATAACTTATAATACAAATCGTTATCGAACGTTAAGCGTGCGGCCCCTACGGGTTCGAGAAATATGTAGACATGGTCGAGACACATCTCCGGTCAATAACCAATAGCGGAACCTGGATGCTTATATTGGTTCCTACATATTCTATGAAGATCTTTATCGGTCAAACCGCATGACAACATACATTATTCCCTTTATCATCGGTATGTTACTTGCCCGAGATTCGATCGTCGGTATCCTCATACCTAGTTCAATCTTGTTACCGACAACTCTCTTTACTCATTCTGTAATGCATCATCCCGTAACTAACCCATTAGTCACATTGCTTGCAAGGCTTATAATCATGTGCATTACCGAGAGGGCCTAGAGATACCTCTCCGATACTCGGAGTGACAAATCATAATATTGATCTATGCCAACCCAACAAACACCTTAGGAGACACCTGTAGAGCATCTTTGTAATCACCCAATTACGTTGTGACGTTTGATAGCACACAAGGTGTTCCTCCGGTATTCAGGGGTTGCATAATCTCATAGTCAGAGGAATATGTATAAGTCATGAAGAAAGCAATAGCCATAAAACTTAACGATCATTATGCTAAGCTAACGGATGGGTCTTGTCCATCGCATCATTCTCCTAATGATGTGATCCCGTTCATCAAATGACAACACATGTCCATGGTCAGGAAACTTAACCATCTTTGATGAATGAGCTAGTCAAGTAGAGGCATACTATGGACACTTTGTTTTTTCTATGTATTCACACATGTACCAAGTTTCCGGTTAATACAATTCTAGCATTAATAATAGATATTTATCATGATATAAGAAAATATAAATAACAACTTTATTATTTCCCCTAGGGCATATTTCCTTCAGCCAGCGCGCCGCCGGTCTGGTTGGGGGCGACGCCGGCACAGAAGGCGGCGTACCTCGAACAGTGGTGCCAGCGACGGCTGGCCGAGGAGCGCCGCCATGGTGAATACCTCAAGATGCTCGTGCGCGACGCCGAGGATGAGCAGCGCGAGGCCGAGGAGGAGGCGCGCCAGGCCGCGGCGGTACAGGCAGCGGCACAGCCCCCCGCGGCGGCACAACCCCCCGCGGCGGCACAGCCCTCGCCCGACATGAACACCCTCTGGGATACGATGTTCCGCTGGGCCGGCCCTGCGCCGACGCTCATCGACCTCGCGGACCCCGAAGTCGATGACGACGACGACCCCTAGGGCAGCACGCCACCTCGTACTTTAGTTTGTTTTTAGTTTTTATTAATGCAAATGTGGACGCGTGGACTCTCGCCGGCCTTCGTGGCCGGCTTTAATGTTTAATTAATGTTATTTTATTTTAGAAATGCTTGTATTCTATTTTCTCGCGCCATCAAAATGGGTCGGGCCAGCATTGGGCGCATGCGCCAACCCAAACACGGAAGCAGGCGTTCGTGTCCGCCGGGCCGACCCAAACGGACAAAAAGTGGACAAAAGCGCCGTCCGTTTGGGTTGCCCCATTGAAATTGCTCTCAAACATCACTATAGAAAGAAACTACTTCTTCAAATAAAATCAAACGTCTGCATTTTAGAAATTTTATTTACGGAACATTTAATGTTCGTGTAAGTGGCCAATTCTAAGACCGCAAACATATACTTGCATTTGGAGCAGATATCAAGCTCCGCCAGTTTCATGGTCATTTTCGGGTTGCTTTGAGTGGATATCGAGGTAAACACTTATTTTGGGACGAGGGAATATTAAAGAATAACTGGATAGAGAAGTAGGTTATCCTAAAACAAGAACCTAGTTGGCCACCGGACGCCCACAGAGTTTAGCAACTGCTGGCCGTCGGATCGTTTTGCTTGACACGATTACGGCCATCAGATCGAGCCACTAGAGGACCCAAGCCGTCGGATCGAAGCGGCGACACTGTAGTAATGAATAGTTAGCCTTCCATTGTGCCACCGCCTGTTATTTCGGTGCCCCGCCGAGCGCATTTTCATCATTTCGCACGTAGGATTATAAAAGGCAGTGGCTCCCGTGGAGATGACCTAGCCGCCTCCTCCCTCCCGCACTCGCGCCTCCCAGCCCACGCCTCATCTCTCTCTCTCCCCCTCCCTACCTCCAAACCCTAGACCCTCACCCGCGCATCCATGCCCCACCGCCGTCCAGGTCCAGCCCCACGCCGCTGCATTCTCCTTCGCCCAGCCGACTGCCGCTGCACCGCACGCTCGTGCACAGGGGCGAGAAGGAGAACCACCGCCCGCCCCCGGAGTGCGAGGAGGACGAGTTCGACGTTGAGATCACGTGCATCGAGCCCGAGATCCTATGCCTCTCTCACTACTAGGTAAAAGCCTAGCAGTAGCGCGGGTTTTTGGCCTACCAGTAGCATGGGTGGCCGTGCTACTAGTACGGCGCTACAGCTAAAGGTTAGCAGTAGCGTCGGTTTACTCGGACTACTGCTATATCCACTTAGTAGTAACGCTTACTGGAAAGGGCGCTACCGGTAATTACTAGTAGCGCTTCTCGCAGCCCGCGCTACTACTATTATTATGTATTATATATTTTTTTATTTCGTGTTGTATTCATACACCTTTATACAAGTTTTCATACAACAGCAATTTAGAGATTGTTTTTACATCATAATGAGTTATTACATCACTGGGTGAAAGAACCGTCGACTAGTTTCAAGTGGATGGACATCCACTTGAAACTAGTCCACGGTTCTTTCACCCAGTGATGTAATAAATATCATCATCATATCATTAACAACTTATCATCATAATACATCATTGTCATATAACACCTCCTCATGATCATCATTTTCATCAATGAGACATCATATAGCAAGTTGGTCACTAGTCATAATCACAACTTCTCTTCATCATCATCAACTCTAACACATTGTACCACATAATAACACATTGTACCTAGGACCAACTTCTCTTTCATAGGATTTACTACCTTCTTTTAGGTCAAATAGCATAAAACAAGATAGGCCCTGACTCTCCATTATGGAGAATGGAGATTATCCTGTCTTCAATTCTTGCCCTTAGCACAATGTTGCTTCCAAGTAGCTCCCTACGATTGACCATACATTTTTTGAATCTTTGATTGTCATGTCTTCATTGGTTTTAGAAATCCGATATGGACAGGAGTGATTCGTAGGATGACCTGGCCGTATGTTCAAAACATCAAGGCGACCTTTCTGAAACATCAGTTGAGGCACACAATCCTTCAGGATTTTCTGTCGAAAAACATAGTAATAACTTCGTAGTTAGCAATGTAGTTCAGTTTTGGAAGAATTTATGCAAAAGATGCACGGATATCGTAATAGTAAAAAATCTTACCATGGCATCTCCATGGATGTTACTGTAGTTCAACACGTGCACTAGTGGCACGTATTGACCATAATGTGGAGGAGTTTGATAACAGATATTGTAATTCTCAAGATCAGTAATAAATGAGATCAGATGATTTTTCTCCTGATAAGTTAATTCTGAGCCATCGGTGTAGTATGTTCTGTCTACCATCTTCCGCACATTCTTTGAAGAATGAAAATAAGCTGTCAATGAAAATAAGATATCAACTATTTTGAAATAAACAATATAAATTACTTAATAACTATGTTTGAGAAACTCACATAGCGGTAGAATTGGAAGCGTATCAACAAGGACCCAAATGTCCATATTGTCTTCGGCGATGTCAGGATCACCAAGATCCATGGTGACAAGCATACCCTCATGAAAATCATATATCTTGCAAAGTGCTTCCCAATTCACGCAACCAAAATGGGTTACGCCCTCAGAATTGTACAGATTTAATTCAAAATCCATACCATGATGGGTCCTTAGGTGATTTTTTTTTGTTTCCGTACTTTCATGATCTTCAAAATCCATCCTCTCCAAGACATAGCGTCTTGCATGGCATGGGATAAGCTAGTCGAATTGTAAAAACAAAAATTACACGTTGAAGTAGTTGAAGTCGTGCTTAATTACGAAAAAACACTTGTCGTCGTTGCGTACCGTTTCAACATCGAAGGTCTCCTGGAGCTTAATGCTGAAGCGCCGACCTTCGTCCAGGTGAGGCCTGTCGCATAGACCTCGGTTGTCGTTGCACCAGTCGCACTCCCCCGGGAGACTATCGTCATCCGATGACGACATTTCCTATGTTCATAATTCAAAGATTAAACTTGTACACTTAAATATATGTACTACAAAAACTAAATTAGATCATTATTATTCATCACGGTTTGACTATCGGTCTGCCGAGTCTTTTCTTGAAAACTCTCAGCTCACGTGGTGTATATATTCGACCGTCAGTGATGGTCGCTCCTCCCTTCGTCCCCGAGTGCATTACACCAAAATGTCTAGCACACGGGAACGAAGGAGAAGCGACCCCCTCGACAACAGTCGGGATTCTTCGTCCTCTCATATATGGTGAAGACTCTCCCTCACTAATTCCTCTCTGACATTTGCGACCGTCGGTGATGGTTGTTACTCCTCCTTTCCCTAGTGCATAACAAAGGTCTAGCACAAGGAGAAGAAGGAGAAACGACTCCCACGACAACAGTCGGGATTCTTCGTCCTCTCTCATATATGGTGGACACACTCCCTCACTGATTCCTCTCTGACATTTGCGACCGTCGGTGATGGTCATTCCTCCCTTCCTTCCCGTGCATTACCAAAAGGTCTGTCACGAGAAAGAAGGGGAAGAACGACCCCCACGACAACAGTCGGGATTCTTCTTCTCTCATATATGGTGCAGACTTTCTCCCTCACTCATTTGTTGACTGTCATGTATGGAGCCTCGACAGACTTAAAGTCAACCCGAAATGTCATTTAGTTATCTTTCTAGAAAATCCAGGCCACTCGATATTTCCTACATATTCTAGCACAAGTCATGCCAAAATTCACGAAAAAATCCGGCATGACTTTTGCTAAAAAAGGATATATCGAGCGCCTGAAATTTGCCGGAACGGAAATTAATCAACACTCCGGCAAAACATAGGCCACTCGGAGGTGTAACCTGCAAACATGGCCGGCCACTTGGGCAAGCACATATCCTATTTGAGCAACACAAGATATACATATTTATATCTACATCATATGAGCATTCAAACTCGATGGTCATTTCATTTCAATGGTTGAAAATATGAACAAAAACATTTCAAAATATCTTATAGGACACATATTGACATGGAGATTTGGCTGGTCTCACCTCGAGGTCGGAGGGGGTCGGTGACGGGGACGACGGCGGGGATGATGGAGGGCTCCTTGATTTCTGCAAAAACAAAAATCCTATAAGCTACCAACTAATCAAATGCATATGCCTTGCATAGTGGGGTCCAATTTAAGCATTCAAAATCTCTACTCCTAAGGGACGAGTTGGTAATCTCCATTCCACGGTTTTTTTCGTCCCACCTTTATCTGATTTTTTTTGTCCCTCCTCCCACCTCCCACGTAGTCCCTCGCACGCCAAAAAAAATTCGAAGCAAACCACATAGCGATGCCTCCGGGTACTCCCCTCGCAGGCAAGAAAATCAAATGCAAATAAACAAACGAAAGAGAACCAACGAAAAAAAATCGTACGCACGAACGAGCGATCGAAGCCTCCAGGATCCCTTCGCCGCCGCCCTCGCACTCGCTGACTCGCATCCCTTCGCCGCCGCCCTCGCATATCAAGCCGCTGCTGATCCCTGCGCTACTACGGGAGACGCCGCCGATCCCGTTGAGGAGCCGCCGCCGATGACGGGAGACGCCGCACGCTCACCTACCCCCTCTCCAATCCCTAGCCTCGCACACCTCCTCCCCTCTGGCGCCTCCTACCTCGGCTGGGCGGCGGCCTCGAGTGCCTCTTCTTCCCCAATGCGGCCTCAACCAACGACGTTGCACCCCGGTGACGACTCCGCCCCACGGTTCCCATCGATCGGCGCCTCGCCAGCCGTGACCTCCCCCTCCATGTATCCCTGTAATCCGGTCGTGCGCCACCGCTTCTCCAGGCGCCTAGATCAAGGCTTCCAGAAGGGGATAGAGGTGGAGGCGGCAGCGGAGGGGACGGGGATGTGAACCGGAGAAACTACATGGTGGAGGCACTACAAAGCGTTCAAGCACGGCAACCAGTCGCATGCAGCTGCAGGTAACTACTTCCCTGAGTCTCCTTCGTAGGTGTGGTCACTATATTTCCTACTTGTGCAGATCCTAACTGGTTGTAACTCCGTTCATTCTCTTCCTAACAGTAGTTCATCAGCCACATTGGACTAATCTAATGCATTTGAATTGCCTTGGTGTATGAAAATAACGATATAGGCTTGATGTGTACAAGTGCATAGCTACTTATCTAGCCTAATCTGACTGTAGCTTATATTCTTAATCTTTTTATGCACACTATTTTAGCCAGCAGCAGATGTTGGGCACTTTTAGGTATGCAAACCTTCTCTGAGCAAGGGGAGCAAGAGTACCTACCGGTACTGCATTTCTTATGTTCATCACTCAGAATTCCCAGAACTAATCTTGAGCTCTTGCTTTGATACAGAAAATATCTTTTCATATGTTATTCTCCTCTACTACAAAACCAAAAGGACTCCAATGGATGTATAAATCCCAAAGAATTTCCAGGTATGAACTGAACCCTCCTGAACTTGAGTTCCAACGAGGAGGGAAGGTTACAATGGCATGTGTACAAAATCCCTCCATTCCATTTTTTGTATGGTGTCTTTCTTCATGTATCTGAGCTTTTAAAGGTTAATTACCGTGTAGCCAAAGTGTGTTAAGATACTTGACAAAATAGCTCCCCAGACAGAGATACCATATATGAGTTGCCTCCTTGAAATTTTACATCAAATGTCCTTCTTTATTTGAGACGTTACTTGAGAATAATTAAATTTTGATTTTGATATAAACAAACCATTTCAGTATGATATTTCTTATCTTCCAGTGCACGGAACTATCATGAATATTTGCCGCAAAATTTTGCACGCTGAAGTTCAGTAGCATATAAAATCGGTGGCAATGAATACAACATCAATTATTTCTTCGGTACAATGTTCAAGGTTCGGTGCGTATTTGTAAAATTGAGGTAACTGTTTTCAGTTTACAACCATATTTCTGGACCGATTCAGTAGTATCTATGACTGCTACATGTGATGTGGTTTATGGTCAGTTTAAGGTTTCTGAGGTGAACGACCTGGTCCATCTTTTCTTGTGATCTGAAATATGATGTAGGACATAGCCACAAGGGTTATTGCTGAGGGGCTGCGGGTTGAGCACAAAATCAGCTCCAAAATCATGACATGCAACCCTCTATACGTCACAGCTGACACTTGCTGTCGAGGCACTGCAGAAAATGGTCCAAGGTATACGTGAGCTACACTTTAAGTTAGAGTATGGCTCCCAGTGATGTGCTAACTAAACATCACTGTGACTGGTCAATGAATTTTCTGGTCGAGTCAGTTCAACTCACATTCGATAACTTGTAATGTGTGTTGTCTTTAGCGAAGGTAATTGTATTATATCATGATCAGTTAATTATATTGTATGTCTCCTTTCTGACAATTAATTATATCATGTTTAGTTAAGAGAAAAATATTATAGAGAGAGGGGGAGGATATCACAGTTAAAATTGATGATTGTTTACCCATTTGGTCCTTGTGTGCAATTTTCTTCAGTTCATCGGACTACCTGGTGAAACATGCACATTGTTTATCTAAACCTATATTGGGCATTAATTAGTCCTCCAATCATGAGATATCTGACTTTCGGAGGCATATGGCATTTTCTGAATTATTGCTGTTAAAAGGGAGTGAGAGCGAATGAAGAATTGTTCCTTCATGATTTTGTACCAATGCAATTGTGTTTTACTTCAAGATTCTATCACTGTCTACCATTTTGCCCACAAGAAAAATATAATTATGTACTTGTTTTCTATTTATTGAAGATAATATGCTTGGACTCACAAGTGCATCTAATGCTTCCATATGGAGGTTAGTTTTTTTAGTTCTTTCGTCATTATTCCTCTTTCAAGTTCTTGATCCTTGAAGATACTTGCTAGGTTTCTAGCTGATTTTATTGGTAGTATAAGCTCGATGTATATGGCCTGAATATGAACTGATTAAGAGTACATTGTGTTCTGAAGCTTTTTACTGTATGGTTCTCTCTTGAAAGAATCCAAGCCATTGTTCAATGGGAGAGAATAGTTGTAATATTCAAATAAATGTCGTACCTATTCATCAGCTGACACAATTGCCACCGAGATCATTATTTTCCTTTTTTTCAGGTTTTCAACATCACGAATTTCATACTTATGGAGTGGAGCTACCAAAATATCTATTGAGGTAAAATCACTATATACATATTGTTTTCCCCCATTGCATCAGGCGACCCGCATCTGTTGTAAAGAAATAGGCATCACCTGCGTGCCTGCTTTTGTTCGTTTCTAGCCCGCAAGAATCCATCGAGTCTTCCTATATGTGTGCAACCTTGCCAGCATGGGAATCAATCAAGGCAGGGGCAGCCAACGTTAAGTATGTGCAGTCTTGCCGGGATCCAATCTATTAACTCCTTTAGCCAGCTTTGCACTATGTGCATGACGTCCATGGTTGAAAGCACTTTGCATGTGGACCATGCACGGCTCCACCGGCCTTGCGTTAACAATTCAAATCCTTATCTTATACTCCATTTGCAGCGAACTGATACATCTCCAACCTATCTATAATTTTTTATTGTTCCATCCTATTATATATTCTATTTTGAATGTTTAATAGGTTTTATTATACACTTTTATATTATTTTTGGGACTAACCTATTAACCGGAGGCCCAGCCCGAATTGCTGTTTTTTCCTATTTCAGTGTTTCGAAGGAAAAGGATATCAAACGGAGTCCAAACGGAATGAAACCTCGAGGGGTATTGTTGTCGATCGAAGCATCTCTTCTTGGCTGTTGAAGCATTACCACGACCATCGACGCCGCCTCGACGGGTATTGCTGTCGACGCATCATCTTCGTGGCCATTGAAGCATCGGCCCATGCCTTTAGCATCACCGTGAACATCGATGCCGCCGTCGAAGCATCAGCACACACCTGCAGCATCGTCGCGACCGTCCGCACCGCCTCGATGGGTATTGCCATCGAAGCATCTCGTCTTGGCCGTTGAAGCAGCGGCCCACGCCTGCAACATCGCTGCGGCCGTCGATGTCGCCTCTACAGGTGTTGCCACTGAAGCATCTTGTCTTGGCCATTGTAGCATCTCCCATGCCTGCAGCATCGCCACGACCATCGACGCCGCGTCGTCTTAGCTGTCGAAGTACTGTCGTCTTGATCGTCGAAGCGTCGGCGGTCGCCGAAGCATGACTCGCAGCATCGCCTCTACACTCCTCGTCGTCGGAGTCGTTGAAGCACAATGCCTCGTAGTCATAGTCGTTGAAGCACGCCTCGTCGTCGTGGCTGTCGAAGCATCGAGGCACCGTTGAAGCACGCCTGCAGCATCGGCATGCGGTTGAACCTCGACGTCCTGGCCGTTGAAGCCAAGCCATCCTCACACCATCGTCGCACCACGCCTCGTCAGCGTGGCCGTCGAACATGCCTCGCAGCACCTTCACAGCATGCCTCATGTCGTCGCGTTTACAACAAGTTGCCTCCCATCGCATCAGTGGTCAAAAGCATCACTGGCGTCCTCCATCGCAGTAGTGGTCAAAGCATCACTGGCATCTGCCCTCGGTTTCTCGTCGTAGAGTGGCCGCTTGCTGCACCAGTGATCGTCCGTCACAACACGGCGTCGCCGTTGGAAGCACGTTGTCGTAGCGCCGGTAGCCTCCTCTCTGAGCCCCATCGCAGCACCCACGTCGCCGCTTGCAGCACCGGCGGCCGCCGTCGCAGCCCCCCGTGGCAGCACCGTCGTCGCCTTCCTCGCTGCATTCCTTGTAGCAGCTTGCCATCGACCACCGCCTTGTAGTTGTAGCACGGTCTTACTGGTTGCAGCACTGCGCGGGGAGCAGTCTGTCGGCCTGCAAATAGGGAGGGCAAGGGAGCAGTGCTTTGGAGGCGGAGCGGCGCGACGAGGTGGTGGCAACGGCGTGCTGGCTGTGCAACGAGATGGAAGAGGAAGGAGAAGATGAGATGAGGATTGGGAACGAGAGAATGACGGCGGGCTAGGAAGATAAGATAAGCCTGATGTGCATCGGGCCTACTGGACACGCGGCTTGCTCGCAAGGCAGATGTCGATGCGGCTATCTACAGCCGGATGATTGGAATCGGTTTCCAAAAGTTATTGATGTGTCCCCTATTAAATATTTGTTTTGCAATATGAATCTTGATAATGATGGGACTGGAGATGAGTCAACTTTAGTTAGAAGGCGTCCCAAAAATTCGGAGTTTTTAGATCTTGATGCAAAAATTAGTAAAAGTGGGATTGAAGAGGTCAAAACTTTAGGTATCAATGAACCCACTATCTTGGATTTCAAGGAATTTAATTATGATAATTGCTCTTTGATAGATTGTATTTCCTTATTGCAATCCGTGCTAAATTCTCCTCATGCTTATAGTCAAAATAAAGCTTTTACTAAACATATCGTTGATGCTTTGATGCAATCTTATGAAGAAAAACTTGAGTTGGAAGTTTCTATCCCTAGAAAACTTTATGATGAATGGGAACCTACAATTAAAATTAAAATTAACAATCATGAATGCTATGCTTTGTGTGATTTGGATGCTAGTGTTTCCACGATCCCAAAAACTTTGTGTGATTTGCTAGGTTTCCGTGAATTTGATGATTATTCTTTAAACTTGCACCTTGTGGATTCCACTATTAAGAAACCTAGGGGAAGAATTAATGATGTTCTTATTGTTGCAAATAGGAATTATGTGCCCGTAGATTTCATTGTTCTTGATATAGATTGCAATCCTTCATGTCCTATTATTCTTTGTAGACCTTTCCTTAGAACGATTGGTGCAATTATTGATATGAAGGAAGGAAATATTAGATTCCAATTTCCGTTAAGGAAAGGCATGGAACACTTTCCTAGAAAGAAAATAAAATTACCTTATGAATCTATTATGAGAGCCACTTATGGATTGCCTACCAAAGATGGCAATACCTAGATATATCCTCGCTTTTATGCCTAGCTAGGGGCGTTAAACGATAGCGCTTGTTGGGAGGCAACCCAATTTTATTTTAGTTTTTTGTTTTTTGCTCCTGTTTAGGAATAAATCTTTGATCTAGCCTCTGGTTAGATTTGTTTTTGTGTTTTAATTAGTGTTTGTGCCAAGTAAAACCTATAGGATCCTCTTGGATGATAGTTATTTGATTTTGCTGAAAATTCCAGAAACTTTCTGTTCACGAAAACAATTTTTAAAAATCGTCAGAACGTGATAAAATACTGATTCCAATTGCAGAAGATCAATAAACAAATTATTTAGGTCTTCCTATTTTGGTAGATTTTTCTGAGTTACAGAAGTTTGCGTTAGATACAGATTACTACAGACTGTTCTGTTTTGGACAGATTCTGTTTTTCGTGTGTTGTTTGCTTGTTTTGATGAGTCTATGTTAGTAAAATAGTTTATAAACCATAGAGAAGTTGGAATACAGTAGGTTTAACACCAATACAAATAAAGAATGAGTTCATTACAGTACCTTGAAGTGGTATTTTGTTTTCTTTCGCTAACGGAGCTCACCAGATTTTCTGTTGAGTTTTGTGTTGTGAAGTTTTCAAGTTTTGGGTAAGGATTTAATGGATTATGGAACAATGAGTGGCAAGAGCCTAAGCTTGGGGATGCCCAAGGCACCCCAAGGTAAATCCAAGGACACCAAAAAGCCAAAGCTTGGGGATGCCCCGGAAGGCATCCCCTCTTTCGTCTTCGTCCATCGGTAACTTTACTTGGAGCTATATTTTTATTCACCACATGATATGTGTTTTGCTTGGAGCGTCTTGTATGATTTGAGTCTTTGTTTTTAATTTACCACAATCTTCCTCTCTGAATACACTTTTGAGAGAGAGACACATGATTCGTAATTTATTAGAATACTCTATGTGCTTGACTTATATCTTTTGAGCTATATAATTTTTGCTCTAGTGCTTCACTTATATATTTTAGAGCACGGTGGTGGTTTTGTTTTATAGAAACTATTGTTCTCTCATGCTTCACTTATATCATTTTGAGAGTCCTACAAAACAGCATGGTAATTTGCTTAAATTGTGAAATTAGTCCTAATATGATAGGCATCCAAGATTAGTAAAAACTTTCTTATAAGTGCGTTGAATACTAAGAAAAGTTTGATGCTTGATGATTGTTTTGAGATATGGAGGTAGTAATATTAAAGTTGTGCTAGTTGAGTAATTGTGAATTTGAGAAATACTTGTGTTGAAGTTTGCAAGTCCCGTAGCATGCACATATGGTAAAGGTTGTGTAACAAATTTGAAACATGAGGTGTTCTTTGATTGTCCTCCTTATTAGTGGCGGTCGGGGACGAGCGATGGTCTTTTCCTACCAATCTATCCCCCTAGGAGCATGCGCGTAGTGCTTGGTTTTTGATGACTTGTAGATTTTTGCAATAAGTATGTGAGTTCTTTATGACTAATGTTGAGTCCATGGATTATACGCACTCTCACCCTTCCATCATTGCTAGCCTCTTCGGTACCGTGCATTGCCCTTTCTCACCTTGAGAGTTGGTGCAAACTTCGCCGGTGCATCCAAACCCCGTGATAAGATACGCTCTATCACACATAAACCTCCTTATATCTTCCTCAAAACAGCCACCATACCTACCTATTATGGCATTTCCATAGCCATTCCGAGATATATTGCCATGCAACTTTCCACCGTTCCGTTTATCATGACACGCTTCGTCATTGTCATATTGCCTTGCATGATCATGTAGTTGACATCGTATTTGTGGAAAAGCCACCATGCATATTATTTCATACATGTCACTCTTGATTCATTGCCCTTCCCGATACACCGCCGGAGGCATTCATATAGAGTCATACTTTGTTCTAGTATCGAGTTGTAATCATTGAGTTGTAAATAAATAAAAGTGTGATGATCATCATTCATAGAGCATTGTCCCAAAAAAAAGAGAAAGGACAAAAAAATAAAAATAAAGAAGGGACAATGCTACTATCCTTTTTCCACACTTGTGCTTCAAAGTAGCACCATGATCTTTATGATGGAGAGTCTCTTGTTTTGTCACTTTCATATACTAGTGGGAATTTTTCATTATAGAACTTGGCTTGTATATTCCAACAATGGGCTTCTTCAAATGCCCTAGGTCTTCGTGAGCAAGCAAGTTGGATGCACACCCACTTAGTTTCTTTTGTTGAGCTTTCATGCATTTATAGCTCTAGTGCATCCATTGCATGGCAATCCCTACTCCTTGCATTGACATCAATCGATGGGCATCTCCCTAGCTCGTTGATTAGCCGTGTCAATGTGAGACTTTCTCCTTTTTTCTCTTCTCCACATAACCCCCATCATCATATTCTATTCCACCCTTAGTGTTATATCCATGGCTCACGCTCATATATTGCGTGAAAGTTGAAAAAAGTTTGAGATTACTAAAGGATGAAACAATTGCTTGGCTTGTCATCGGGGTTGTGCATGATGAGAGTATTCTTGTGTGACGAAAATGGAGCATGACCAAACTATATGATTTTGTAGGGATGAACTTTCTTTGGCCATGTTATTTTGAGAAGACATAATTGCTTAGTTAGTATGCTTGAAGTATTATTACTTTTATGTCAATATTAAACTTTCATCTTGAATCTTTCGGATCTCAATATTCATACCACAAATAAGAGAATTACATTGAAAATTATGCTAAGCAGCATTCCACATCAAAAATTCTGTTTTTATCATTTACCTACTCGAGGACGAGCAGGAATTAAGCTTGGGGATGCTTGATACGTCTCCAACGTATCTATAATTTTTGATTGTTCCATGCTATTATATATTCTGTTTTGGACGTTTAATGGGCTTTATTATACACTTTTATATTATTTTTGGGACTAACCTATTAACCGGAGGCCCAGCCCGAATTGCTGTTTTTTGCCTATTTCAGTGTTTCGAAGGAAAAGAATATCAAACGGAGTCCAAACGGAATGAAACCTTCGGGAACGTGATTTTTGGAACAAACGTGATCCACAGGACTTGGAGTGGACGTCAAGCAATCAACAAGGAGGCCACGAGGCAGGGGGGCACCTACCCCCTGGCGCGCCCTCCACCCTCATGGGCCCCTTGTAGCTCTCCTTACCGACCTCCTTCGCCTATATATACTCATATACCCTGGAAACATCATATACGGAGCCAAAACCCTATTTCCACCGCCGCACCCTTTTGTACCCGTGAGATCCCATCTTGGGGCCTTTTCCGGCGCTCCGCCGGAGGGGGCATTGATCACGGAGGGCTTCTACATCAACACCATAGCCTCTCCGATGATGTGTGAGTAGTTTACCTCAGACCTTCGGGTCCATAGTTATTAGCTAGATGGCTTCTTCTCTCTCTTTGGATCTCAATACAAAGTTCTCCTCAATTCTCTTGGAGATCTATTTGATGTAACTCTTCTTTTGCAGTGTGTTTGTTGAGATCCGATGAATTGTGGGTTTATGATCAAGATTATCTATGAACAATATTTGAATCTCCTCTGAATTCTTTTATGTATGATTGGTTATCTTTGCAAGTCTCTTCGAATTATTAGTTTGGTTTGGCCTACTAGATTGATCTTTCTTGCAATGGGAGAAGTGCTTAGCTTTGGGTTCAATCTTGTGGTGCTCGATCCCAGTGACAGCAGGGGAAACGACACGTATTGTATTGTTGCCATCGAGGATAAAAAGATGGGGTTTATATCATATTGCATGAGTTTATCCCTCTACATCATGTCATCTTGCTTAAAGCGTTACTCCGTTCTTATGAACTTAATACTCTAGATGCATGCTGGATAGCGGTCGATGTGTGCAGTAATAGTAGTAGATGCAGGCAGGAGTCGGTCTACTTGTCACGGACGTGATGCCTATATACATGATCATACCTAGATATTCTCATAACTATGCTCAATTCTATCAATTGCTCGACAGTAATTCGTTTACCCACCGTAATACTTATGCTCTTGAGAGAAGCCACTAGTGAAACCTATGGCCCCCGGGTCTATTTTCCATCATATTAATCTCCCGTCAACAAGCTATTTCTAGCGCCGTTTATTTTGCTTTCTTTACTTTTAGTATTTATCATAAAAATACCAAAAATATTATGTTATCATCTCTATCAGATCTCACTTTTGCAAGTGGACGTGAAGGGATTGACAACCCCTTTATCGCGCTGGTTGCAAGGTTCTTATTTGTTTGTGTAGGTGCGTGGGACTTGAGCGTGGCCTCCTACTGGATTGATACCTTGGTTCTCAAAAACTGAGGGAAATATTTGCGCTACTTTACTGCATCACCCTTTCCTCTTCAAGGGAAAACCAACGCAGTGCTCAAGAGGTAGCATGGACGAATAGAACAACACAACACATAAAAAGAGGAGTATAAGTGGAAACCTTTCTTTATCTTTAAATTCTTGAGGACGGTAACATTATGATGAAGGTGGAACCATAGAGATATGTGTATTTTTAGTTGAGATATTTTCAGGAGTGCCTTTGCGAAGCTGATATATCTTTCTTTTACAAGATATGGTTGCACTTGCTTCATCTACATAGGCCGTCTGGAATGCCATGAGGCCGGGATTGGTGTAGGAAATCTTCAAAGCTATTATATTGGTCTCAAGAAACCTGTAATATATGAATGATTTATTATTTTTAATTTTTTTGCTAACACCACAGCTACCACCTCTTCACTAAATGACAGAGGTTGCCAGCAACTGCACATGGAAGGATTGAATTTTATATTCTGTCTACTAATCAATAAGGAGGGAGATCAAATTACTGCTCTCAAATATTCACCTTATTGATTTTGAAAAGAGGGTTAAAATGGTGTTATGAATGAAGATGGATGGGGGTGAGGGCTGGGAGAAAGATGTTGTACTGCAAGAAGAAGTTGGTTAAGAAGACTGATGATTATGAGAATGAAGGACACAAACTTTTGAATTAGACCAATTGTTTGATCGATCATTTTTGTTCTCTTGAAACGATGTATGGTCAATTTTAGTATTCTGATGTGATTGAAGAATATAGGAGGGGACAAAGAGATGTGCTATTGCCAGGACCGTTATGACTCTCTATTCAGGTATTCAGGTATGACTCTCCATGGTCGTGCTTCTCCTGTTCACCTGAAGTTTATTGATGGGAGGGAAGCCACTTCTGCTTTGATGATTTCTTGGAAGTTCGGGTTAAAACACTTTTGCTCTTAAAGTATGTTTATCAATTCTTTGGATAACCTATGTAATGATTGGTTTTGATTTTCATACAGCTAGGTGAATTTACAATCAGTATATACAAGTCAGGTTGTTTGCGAGAGCATTTCATTCCCTAGAATCATTGTCATTGTTGTTGCCTAAAAGGTACTTGAGGAAAATGCCCGAGACATATTTTAAGGAGTATAATTCAGCATTAAGGCTATTATTACAATGATGGAATCTTTGTTGTGGTAGTTATGTCTCCAAATGCGTCGATCCCTATCGGCTTACTGAAGTAAACTTATTTATTTTTTCTATGTCGATTTTTATTGGCTTATTGATAGCTTATTTATTCTTTTCGAATTTTAATTCCTTGATCTTTGCCTCTGTCCATCTCCATATCACACAGAAGGTGCTCAGTGCAATGCATCATGCAGTGATTCCATGGTAGGAATTAGGAACTGTCCATCATTTGTATGTTTCTACAATTTTCCTGCTTGTTAGAACATGTTTGATGTGCTTGCAAATTAACAAAAATGATATGTAACATTCATGAAAATATTTGGGTTTGGTCCTCTGCTTTTTTACAGTTTATTTACTCATGAAGATAGCAGATGTTCCTGTTTTTAAATATAGTTATATGTGCTTCCAGTTGGTAGAGATCAAAGTATTAACTCGCCGATGTAGGGAAAAAGAGCTCTTTTATAGACACTACTAGCAGTGGATACAGGGTAAGCCTTTTTGAAATTGTTTCATAGAATAAGGCCCATATAAGGTCTGGTCTTTTGGGTATACAATCCTTTCTTGAGATGAGCATTGGCAGCTTACATAAGTATACAGTAGTATATTTGACAGATGATGATGATCATTGGCATCTCACATAAGTATACAGTAGCATATTTGACAGATGAGCATTGGCAACTCTTCTAAATTTGTGTTTACCATTTAAAATGAACTATGTAATTTAATCAATAGAATCACTTCAGTTGCCATGCTAACTGAAAATCTATATGTCAAATGATGCGACTGTCAAGTGGAAGTTACTTATATTTTCTTACGTCACCTGAGAAGTTTCTTTTTAGCAAGCTTATTTAAGTGCAGCCGAAGTGTACTCTGTTTTTTAGACGATCTCCATGTTTTCTATTGAGATCAGAGAGCAGCTGAAGCAATGATGGGACTATACCATTTTTAGGTTCTGGAGGCAAAGCTTCTTACAGAGTTAGTCACATTTGTCAGTTCTGTGAGTAGAAGAAATCTTGATAGCTTGTGGCTTCTGCTCAGTGTGCTTGGTGCATAAATTGATTGCTTGATGCAAATATTGTTTAGTGTCCTATTTCATGGTAGCTGTGGATGCTATATATTTGGAGATTTTGTTGTCGGCATTTGGAGTGCTAGGAGAGTTTCTAAACTACGGTCACGACATCAGAGATAGGATAGTGAACCAATGTGACATGTATAACATTTCATGTGAGATTCTTTGCAGCAAACTGCATGAGCGAGCGGTCCATATATTATTTTCATCAAGCCGTACAATTTTTTGGTTAGGATAGAGGGTTGTTGGTTGCTTCAAGAGTTAATAATGGAAATCATATTTTTCTTTCATGTGATATTCAACTATATGTTACAACGTGGCAATGGTTCAGGAGACATCGGATTTTTCTTCTTCGTTGGGGGTGGGGGTGCACGCGGGGGACTTCTTGGCACTTCATGGAGAAGTATCGTGTGAAGGAGAGAGGGCAACATGGTGAAGATGAGGTGAGCATTATCCGGTTTCAAAGGAGAGGGCCCCAGTGAGAAATGTCCTGCTAAGATGGGAAACCGAGCGGTAAGTGGAATATCCGGCAGGAAAGGGAGGTGTGCGTCGTGGGGTGGGGTTTTCGTGTTGGGACCGCATGTTGGGATAACATATGGGTTGGATTTGGGGGGGGTGTCCGGACTATCCAGACGATTAAATTTTGTGGAGCTCGCTTAATGTCCTAACATGCTCAGACGTACGAGGGAGAAATAAGATTTGACTTTGGATATGACCATTTGTGTGATTTATATGTATGCATTGTAGCCCATAGCAACGCACGGGCATTCTACTAGTAGAAGTAGTTCTCCAATTTGAGCATTCAATAAGCAAAACCAAATCGTAAAATAAATAAGTATTCAAATTAGCATGCATTCAATAAGCAAAACTAAATCATCTCTTGCGTCCGTACATCGTCGAATATTATCACTAATACATCTCGAATAGTATCATACATATAACATCACTAATACGGCTAAAAATCTAGCGAACGACGGGTATCGGCGCGGGCGGTGGACACCCAAAGAGAAGGAACCATCATAGGATCATAGCTCTAGTGAGATCCCTGAAGAACCTGCCCGGTATTGGAGAATCTGCCCTCCAACACAACCATGTAGCGACGGACGTGCTCGTCCTCCTCGCTGACACGGTGACGTACCACCTCCGCGGGATCCTCAAGCCTCCGCACCGTCACTGGCCCACGCGACCGCCACCAAAGAAGGTTCGGGTCAACGACGGGCTGGCTCCTCACCAAGCTGCGCCCCCCGGAAGGTAGCACCTCCCAGTACCAGCCCGGCGGAGCCCAGTCCCGGACATGGCCCCTCTGATCAAGCAGGTGTCCTCCGTCGAGTCGACGACGAGGATGCGGGATAGGCATCGTCGACGTCGATGCGGGAATAATTGCTTTAACTAAAAAATAACAACAAATGTGACATGTTCAAAATATGACATGTCCACCTCAAAACGAATCAACCTAGAATATTGTTAAATACACCTAAAAATAAACTAGTTCTATTAATTTTCTTACTAAAAATAAACTAGTTCTATAGTAAAAATTTAATTAGACTAGTTCTATTAATTCAACTAGTTCAACTAAGCACTTACTATAAATAAAATAAACTAGTTCTTACTAAAAATAAACTAGTTCAACTAGTCCTATTAATTTTCTTACTAATTCTATTAAACACTTACTAAAAACAGTAAAAAAAACTACATTATACAATAGTAAAAAACTACAGTAGAAAATAGAAAAAAAATAGAGATGGAGGGAGGAGGGGGTGGGAGGAGGGAGGAGAGAGGAGGAGGGGGAGGAGGCCGGTGGGATCGGAGGAGGGAGGAGGGAGGAGAGAGGAGGGGGAGAGGGCGGCCGGAGGAGGAGGAGGGAGGGGCGGTGGGAGGAGGGCTGCCGGCGGAGGAGGGAGGAGGGACGAGGGGCGGCCGGAGGAGGAGGGAGGAGAGGGCGGCCGGAGGAGGTGGGAGGAGGGCACGGTGGGAGGAGGAGGGAGGGGAGGAGGAAGGAGGGAGGAGGAGGGATGGAGGGAGTACCTCGGTGGAGGAGCAGCGCGGCGGCGGCGGGGGACGACGGTGGTGGCGGACGACGGGGCGTGCGGGGGAGAGTGAGAGGGTCGGCCATGTGGGGAGGATAAGGTAGGGTTAGTAGTAGTGCGGGTTAGAGAAAAGCGCTCCTGCTGCGGAGCATAGCAGTAGCGCTGGGTACGTATACGCGCTACTGCTAAGTGGGGCTAGCCATGTGTGCCCAGTTCAAACTTAGCAGCAGCGCGTTTTGCTAATACGCGCTACTGCTAAAGTTATAGCAGTAGCGCGGTTTATTTACACGCGCTACTACTAAGTAGCAGTAGCGCATGATTTTGTCCAGCGCTACTGCTAAGATGCTGTGTATAAAATTTTCGCTAGTAGTGTCCTCCCTCTTCCTCCATCTCCGCGTCTTCCGGGGCCGCGACGTGCAGCCGACCGGGACGGGGCCACGGGCGAGGGGGCTCAGCCTCAACCCCCCCCCCCCCCCCCTCGATTTGGATGTTGCCCTCGACGTGGTTTGCCCCCTTTGTCTCCTCTATCCAGCCATCTAGCCGTATTTGGCCCTCTCAAGCAAGTGCACACTCTTGTCCTCTTCCTGCTTTTTTCCTCCTTCCAGTGCGCTAGCTGCTCCCAGAATTTCTCATTTTGTTTGTGCAGATTTTGTTTCTGTACGCCTACAAGATGTTCGATGAAAGTCTCAGAAGGCTGCAGGTGAGGAGTGATCTGTGTAATATATGTGATTTCATTCTTCAAACAATTAGTTCCAGTCAATTACAACAAGATGATTTCATGGCCTAAAATCTCTAAATGATATTCATACGATGTACTTGAATGACTACTTATATCTTACCTTAAGACTTTTATTCAATTTTGGTATATTTACAATCTCCCGTTTGATTAGTTGTTTCAGACCAACAACAATGGTTTATCGTGTTCTTATTCCTAATTTAGTAGTACATTTGATTGGTGCTTTCTTTGTAGATAATAAAAAGTACTGGCAGCGTGAACCAGTGTGTTAAATGTGCTCATGCTTGCCCATGCTAAATGCTCCCCTCTCGGTAATACTATGATTAATTTATTCTTAGGTATCATGGTTAGCATCACTACTACTTTCAGAATTCAAGGTGCATGATGGATGCAAGTTTTTTTTGCTCTGCTTTTATGTTATAATTAATGGGGTTACTATGAATACCTTGCTATTTGAATATTCACTATGTATTAGCTGTGAGTGTATGGTCACATTCTTGCATCAGATCGTGCCCTTTTTATTCTCTTTTTCATGTTTTTATCCCTAACTTTGTTTTGGTACACCTCAGCCTGCTCACTCATATTTCTTTTGTTGTCTTCCTGATCCATATTATGCCCATCTCTACTGCCATCAACGCTCCATCTTCGGAGTCGTTCTGGTATTTTACTTTGCATGCTTCTTTTCTATGCCTTTGTTCTCTTTGTGATATCCTCTGCTTGGATTAATGCTAATTATGTTGTGCATTTTTGCATATCTGGCTCCTGATGGGAGCCGCATTTTATTCCCCTTTCAGTATTGTGAATGCTTGTGGTTGTACATAGACATTATTGAAGCAAGGACCTTGTGTAAATAAATGTTACAGGTGACCACATGTGGGTAAGCTTGTTGATTAGGAATTACGTAGCCTTGGTATATCAACAAGTAGAGTACATGACTTAGACAACCATTACAAGATGTGAATTTAGCAGCTATGACTAAGTCGACTTCTTTCACAACAACGCCTTCAAGAAGGGATACTCGCCCTCAGACCTCCGTCGTCATGTCCAGCCAAAGACATCAAGAACATGGATTTTTATCATGGTTGCCCAGACCAACCAATAAAGGCCATCACATCAGCTAGTAGACAACGCGTTCAACAAGGTAAGGGCGCAAGTTTGTCACTTCCGAGTTCGACCAACGAAAGCCAATACAAGAGTTTTCCATTCAACAAGAAGCGGTGCTCTAGTCGTCATCCTACAAATCGGCTCTTCTGCTAGTCGCGTCAACCAGCACTCCATACCAGGCCGCAGTGGCCCAGCAGATGGGTGATGAGGCATCTTGCTGCCATATGCCAGAAGTTGGGCATCGTGATATAGGGCGTGTTCGGTAGCCCTCTGTGGCTGGAAACTCCTCAACTCCGTCGCCCATAACCAGCTGCCAGCTTCTCTCCAAATCGCCAGGAGTTAGCGATCCGTTCGGCTGGGCAGCTTCTCTCCTGGGCGTACTAAAAAGGCTGGAAGCCCAAAGTGAGCAATTTTGGCCCATTTGGCTTTGATGTGGCCTGGCTCGGGAGGGAAGCACCATGGGCTTTCAACCCAACAAGGAAGGAAATTAGCATCAGCCGATCCCATCTGGATTGGAGACGACGACTGAGCAGGCAGACCACGGCGCCGGCCTGTGCCATCTCCTGTAGCACGGCTGGCGCGAGCTCGCAGACCCGCCGTTCGGGTTCGTCCAGCAACAGCTCCACGAGCGCCGGCACCGCACCGGTGCCGACAATCTTGACGCGGTTCCGGCCGTACGGACAACGACGAGGTTAGCGTGCAGACTGCCACCTCGCGGCCGAGCTCGTGCTGGTGGGGGCAGAGAAGGGCGAGAGCAGCGTGGCGACTGCCTCCTCGCGGCGGCGTGCGACGCCTAGGGTTTGCTCGTCGGGAGAGGAATGGTGGCCGAGGCGTTGTGTCGGGGCTCGGGGAGAGGAATAGCTAGCGAACCGGTACGCTGCAAGTTCACTTTGCGGTGGCATACGCGCGTAATTTCCCTCAACTCCTACTTCGCAGTTTTTGGAGAGCACGGGCTTTCCAACTCCTCGACTCCGCGAAATTTGCACTGCGCTGATCGACAGCTTCTCTCGCCCATAGCTGGGATTTCGACCGTTCGGCTGCACTCCTCACGTGGAGTTGAGAATTTGAGAAGCGGGAGGGCTCCCGAACACGCCCATAGTAGGGCTTGAAACAAAGAATTGGTGACAAACCAGTATGAGTTTGGTTGGAGAAATGGCTTCTTAGTAGGTGAAAGTGTAAAGATTTGACACATTGTGCACGTTTGTTATTAGCACATGTGTTTTTTTTTTCTGGAGTTTTGTTAAACAGTGCCATGATAGTTAATAAATATAATAAAGAATTGTTGAAAGAGAAGTGATGCTAAACCGGAAGTTTGAGGAGGGACAAATCCACATGCCTGTATCCTCTTCATTTTTGTTCTTTTGCGAGGAAATTGAGACGCTCATTCGTTCGAACACTCCACATTTGTAATAGTATAAAATACAGGGCCAGGAACGTGCACGCATTCATATTGCGAATACCCAATCTGTGAGAGTAAAACACAAAATCAGAACTCTTTTTTATGCACATTGTGAGTATACTTCCAACTCGTAGTATATTATGCACCTTGCTTCTCGTCAGGCTCTTCACTGCATGCAGTACAATGACGACTCAATGAGTCCCAGCTGCACCCTCGAACTCCTTCACACCACGTATGTCTGACTCTGTACGTACTACCATCAAGCCTTCACACGAGGCAGGCAGGTCGCACGGCGGCCGATAGGCACAGCCGAAAGAAAATTTACTCCGGTCGCAACCGGACGGCGGGCGGACGGGCGGTTGCGAGGTTAGTTATGGAGGGAGTGCGAGAGGCTAGCACGGAGGGGATTAAGGGGGGGTGGCGTGGCAGGCAACCCGCCCCACGCTCTCCGCGCCTCGACCACGGCAGGCACAAAAGAGAAGCTACTCTACTCTGATCGGGATCGGGACTCGGACCGCTTCCCTCCCCCCGACTCGGAAACCACCTCCTCCCTCTCCGCCCTCCCTATATAACCTGCATTCCGAACCAAGCACGACACACGCAGCCGAGTTTCGCTCGCACAACACATCACAAACCCCTCCCTCCCTCGATCCATCCACCGATCAATCACCGAGCTCTCGCCCTGACCGCAACACCATGTCGACCTCCGGCCACATCGCCGTCGAAGTCGACGATGCTGAGCGGGAGCTGCAGCTGCTCGTCTCCGCGGGGCCGCCGGTGCCGTACACGCTCTCCTTCACGGACCTCTCCTACCGCGTCCGGCAGGGCCGGGGCGGCCTCATGGGCTGCCTCCCCTCGCGCGCCAGCAACCGCCTGGCCTCCACCGACGCGCCGCCCGCCAACACCAAGGCGCTGCTGGACGGCGTCTCGGGGGAGGCGCGGGAGGGCGAGCTGTTCGCCGTCATGGGCGCCAGCGGCTCCGGCAAGTCCACGCTCGTCGACGCGCTCGCGGGCCGGATCGCGCGCGACAGCCTCCGCGGCCACGTCACGCTCAACGGGGAGCCGCTCCACGGCAGCCGCCTCCGCGCCATCTCCGCCTACGTCATGCAGGACGACCTGCTCTACCCGATGCTCACCGTGCGCGAGACCCTGCTGTTCGCCGCGGAGCTCCGCCTCTCGCGCGCGCTCTCCCCGGCCGCCAAGCGCGAGCGCGTGGACCGGCTCATCGACCAGCTCGGGCTGTCGCGCGCCGCCGACACCATCATCGGCGACGAGGGCCACCGCGGGGTGTCGGGCGGGGAGCGCCGCCGGGTGTCCATCGGCACCGACATCATCCACGACCCTATACTGCTGTTCCTCGACGAGCCCACCTCCGGCCTCGACTCGGCCAGCGCCTTCATGGTGGTGCAGGTGCTGCGCACCATCGCACGCAGCGGCAGCGTCGTCGTCATGACCATCCACCAGCCCAGCGCGCGCATCCTCGGCATCCTCGGCCGCCTCCTGCTGCTCTCGCGCGGCCGCACCGTGTACGCCGGCACGCCCGCCGGCCTCAAGCCCTTCTTCGCGGAGTTCGGCGCGCCCATCCCGGACAACGAGAACCCGGCCGAGTTCGCGCTGGACACCATCCGCGAGCGCGAGGCCCAGCAGCCCGACGGCACGGGGCCGCTCGCCGGCTTCAACGCGATGTGGCAGGCGACTCACAAGGCGATGGACGGCACCAACGCCAAGAGGGTGAGCCCGATGACGCTGGAGTACGCGATCGCGGAGAGCGTGGCGCGGGGGAAGCTGGTGGCCGGGAGCGGGACGGGGACGGTGTCGCTGCAGATGCCGACGTACGCGAACCCGATGCCGGTGGAGGTGTGGGTGCTGATCAAGCGCGCCTTCACCAACACGCGGCGCATGCCGGAGCTGTTCGGGATGCGTCTCGGCACGATCATGGTGACGGGGCTGATCCTGGCGACCATCTTCCTGCGGCTGGACGACACGCCCAAGGGCGTGCAGGAGCGGCTGGGGTTCTTCGCCATGGGCATGTCGACCATGTTCTACGTGTGCGCGGACGCGCTGCCGGTGTTCGTGCAGGAGCGGCACATCTACCTGCGGGAGACGGCGCACAACGCGTACCGGCGCGCCTCCTACGTGCTGGCCAACGCCGTCGTCTCCTTCCCGCCACTGGTGGCGCTGTCGCTGGCGTTCGCGGTCACCACGTTCTTCGCCGTGGGTCTCGCCGGAGGCGCCTCGTCTTTCCTCTACTTCTCGCTCATCATCCTCGCCTCGCTCTGGGCCGGCAGCGGGTTCGTGACGTTCCTGTCGGCGGTGGTGCCGCACGTGATGCTGGGGTACACGGTGGTGGTGGCCATCCTGGCCTACTTCCTGCTCTTCTCGGGCTTCTTCATCAACCGCGACAGAATCCCCGACTACTGGATCTGGTTCCACTACATCTCGCTGGTCAAGTACCCGTACCAGGCGGTGCTGCAGAACGAGTTCGGCGACGCCACGAGGTGCTTCGCACGCGGGACGCAGATGTTCGACGGCACGCCCATCGGCGGCATGCCGGAGGCCATCAAGATGAAGGTGCTCGGCGCCATCGGCAACGCGCTCGGCACGCACATGACGTCCCACACATGTGTCCTCACCGGCGCTGACGTGCTGGCGCAGCAGGCCGTCACGGACCTGGGCAAGTGGATGTGCCTCCTGGTCACCGCCGGGTTCGGATTCTTCTTCCGCGCGCTCTTCTACGCCGTGCTGCTCGTCGGCAGCAAGAACAAGAGGAAGTGAGCTCGATCAATCGATCGGCATGCATTATGTTCCTGTATTTTATTTTATTTCTTTCCGTGGAGTAACAGATGGCCAAAGAATCAATGTCTATGTGAAATGATCGGTGTTATTGTTGGTTTGTTTTTATGTTAATGAAGTACAAATGCATAGTATATCTTTCTCACTAGCTTGAGTTTTTTGATGAATTGATTCATATCGGTGTGCGTGCAGTTTTATATGGTATCAGAGCCAATAAATTATGAGTTCAAGACCCGACTTCTTACATTGTGACTATAAAATTGCATGTCTGTAAATCAAAGGCACTTGAGCTCAACTTCTTCTAAATCATAATCTAATGAGCCTCACTTCCAGTTTGGGCGCCAACAACTTTTGTACGTACCCAGCTGTTACATTGTCTTAACCACACTCTTGAAATTTCCAAACAACCTCTGCTCTGCTCTGCTCTGAATGAGGCAAGAACCTTGGAAGGATCTGACGAAATTAGGCAACCGAACTTCCTGAATCGTACTGCCACAGATCATAAACAAATCTTCCTGTACCTTCTAGATTCGCAAGCCTCAGCAAATCCAAATATTTACCGGCTTTTCAAAAAAAAAGATAATATTTACTGCACTTTTTTGACAGTAAAGAGTGTTTCGTCAGACAACGAGCCTGTAGGAAAACTCTGCGACCGTAGCCACTAGTATCTTTGCTCAACGACAAGTAGGTATACATTTGTGTGGTCAAATACCTGTCCTGATGGCAACACTAGGAGACCAGTGTCTCACTTGGCATCTTATAATTACCCGTCAAAGTCAAACACGAGGCAGGCAACCCATACACATCTACGTAGCATATGATTCAGACGGAATTGGCTGCGGGTTTGGTCTGAAATCACAGGGAAAATGTGAGGACAGGTGACAAGATGCCAAGGCCAGATGGAGAGATGGTGATCAGAGATACATCTATCTGCCTACCTACCCATCTACCTTTCTCTCCATCAGAGATATCTCTGCTCCTCACGCTTCTCCACTGGGACGAGCATCCATTGGCTGCCGCCATGCTTGTTGGAGCGTTTGGGCTACCTCTGACATGCCCCCCTGAACCAAACGATATAGTGTTTGTTTAATTTTCTTGGTACTGAAGAAGAATCTTGCTAGGTAAATAGTGAGAAAATTAAGTTGGGTTGATAGTAACATGTCAGCAGTGCGTGTGTCCTCACTTTGATGTCCTCTTGTGCATATCGATCGATCGCTACTGCTCAGGCGGATGCTGTGCGCATTGGGAAGAATTTCGAGCAGTGTGATCTGAGGCCCAGCATGGGTGGAGCTGGCGGATTGATTAGGGAGTTATGGTTGCACTAAAGAAGAGCGGGAAAAGCAAACAGCTTGTCCGGATGGCATCTTAATAATCTCAAGATGGGAGGAGAAGAAGGATGCTACGGTTCGATTAAGCATGCACAAGCACTGTTCTGCCATGCATCCTTTGGACACACTCCCTTGTTAGAAGTATAATGCGTTTGAATTAGAGATAGAATTAGTAATGTCTTGTCTTGTACTCCAAGTCTTTACCCCACCATGTATGTTATATAACCCCCACGAGAATCAGATCAATACAATATAAAACAACTTAATATTTAGCGGTTTGTCCAACGGCGCCGATCCTAGGACCTTACACCAGTTTCGCAGCGCGCCGCCCCAGGGAGATTACCTGGAGGTGCGGCACCCGATCGATTAAAAGATTGAGTAAATTGCAAAAACCCACCACATTTGCGGACCCTAAATCAAAAAACCACTAGGTTTCATTTTTTTTTTTTGCAAAAAACATCCGGTATTGTACAGTTTGCCGAAAACACTAATCGATCAATAAGCAGCGTTTAACTCTAAATCTGACTAATGGATCCCACTATCAGCACGTTAAGAAACAGACGGAAGAGACGGACGTTAAACATCTGGTCAACATCTCCTCTGCGGCTATGCCTCGTTGGCATTTCGCCAAACACGTCGCAGGCGCGGTGCATCCCGCCGGCTCGAGCGCACGGCGCGTGCATCCACGCTGACGAGGGTTGGCAGGGTGCTACCATCCGTCGGAGCCGCCGCCCAACGCCCATGGGTCCGCCCTCGGCCCATCTCCCCCTCCCTGCGACGCCACACACTCTCTCCCTCCTATTTGCTCTCTGTAATGTCACCCCACCGTGCACCGTCGCCGCCCTCGCATGGAGCTCGTGGCCAACAGCCGAGTCTCACCACGCAGTCATGCTAGCTATCCCTGCCACGGCCTGATCCTTCTTGGCACCCAAGGAATTGGACGAGGAAGCCCGGAATCAGCCGCATCGAGGCCGTGATCTCCACCTCTGACCACACCTCGCCACCGCCCGAACTGGACCTCCAGCGAGCCCCAGTCCTTTCCATCGCCCCCAGAGGCTTCGCGTCGACGCCAAGGTACCGAAAGACATCTTCTCGGCGAGCTCCGCAACCTCCCACCGCCTGCCGGCATCGCCCTACTCCGGCGGCCGCCGCCGCGCGCCAATCCTTGAGCTCCCCTGCCACCCCGCATCGACTATAGGCTTGACACGTCTTCAAAGTATCTATAATTTTTTATTGTTCCATGCTATTATATTATCTATTTTGAATGTTTTATATGCATTAATATGCTATACTATATGATTTTTGGGACTAATCTATTAACCTAGAGCCTAGTGTCAGTTTCTGTTTTTTCCTTGTTTTCGAGTTTCACAGAAAAGGAATATCAAACGGAATAAAACTTTCGTGATGATTTTTTTGGACCAGAAAACACCCAGGAGACCTGGAGTGCAAGTCAGAAGAGCCTCGAGGCGGCCACAAGGGTGGAGGGCATGCCCGGGGGAAGGGCGCCCCGACCTTGTGGGCCCCTCGTAGACCCCCTGGCCTACATATTCCCCCTATATATACTCTTATACCCCAAAAACATCCAGGGGAGCCACGAAACCACTTTTCCACCGCCGCAACCTTCTGTACCCGTGAGATCCCATCTTGGGGCCTTTTCCGGCATCCTGCCGGAGGGGGATTCGATCACGGAGGGCTTCTACATCAACACCATTGCCTCTCCGATGAAGCATGAGTAGTTTACTTCAGACCTACGGGTCCATAGCTAGTAGCTAGATGGCTTCTTCTCTCTCTTTGATCTCAATACAAAGTTCTCCTCGATGTTCTTGGAGATCTATTTGATGTAATACTCTTTTGCGGTGTGTTTGCCGAGATCCGATGAATTGTGGATTTATGATCAGCTTATCTATGAATATTATTTGAATCTTCTCTGAATTCTTATATGCATGATTTGATATCTTTGCAAGTCTCTTTGAACTATCGATTTGGTTTGGCCAACTAGATTGGTTTTTCTTGCAATGGGAGAAGTGCTTAGCTTTGGGTTCAATCTTACGGCGTCCTTTCTCACACTAGTAGAAAAAGGGTCAAATGTCAAGCACATTAGTGCCGGTTTGCTTTTGAGCCGGCACTAATGTGTGTATTAGTGCCGGTTTGCTTTTGAGCCGGCACTAATGTGTGCATTAGTGCCGGTTCCAACGGCTAGCCGGCCGCTTTCATTAGTACTGGTTCGTGGCCGACCTTTAGCACCGGTTCGTGCCACGGACCGGTACTAAAGTGAGTGGTGGCAGGATGTTGTCAGTCCGGGGCCCCTCCAGCACCTTTAGTACCGGTTCGTGGAACAGAACCGGTGCTAAAGGTCGTCCTACATAAACCCTTCGTCCACCCGAGCTCGCTCTGTTCTTCCCCTTTCCCCTCTCCTCTCTGTTCTTCCCCTCTTCCTCTCGAGCTCATCACACATTTTGCCGAAAATTTGTCAAGATTTGAAGGCCCCCATCCATTCAAATGATCACAAAGGTTAGCAACTTTGTCCTTTCATCTCTCATTGCTAGATTAGCTCTTGCAATGCTTTGTATAGTGATTAATTTATGAGTTTAGTAATTTGGGAGGAAATATATGTGCTAGTATTTGATTTATATGCAATTTGAGGTCAAAATAAACACTTAGTTTGCATATGAAGGTGTGGTTTACTTAGTGCCTTCTAAATCTCCGTCGTAACCACAGTCGATCGCTCGCACCGTTCCGTCGCCGGCACCACCTTGTGGTGAGCCTCTTGTTCATGAATGTTTTACATTACCAAATTGATGTTTGTGTGATTTGGATATATAGTTACTCGTATAATTATCTTACCCGTACGTTGTTTGTTATACATGGTGCCATGGTTTTGATATCCGTCCCTGTCGGCCCTCGTCCTTGTTATGATTCGGATGTGGTATATTCTCTTTTAAAACTAGTTGTTGCATTTCGTGTTTATGACAAATTATGCCCATCAAGTTGACATAGATATTTTTGTCTAGGAGGTTTGTGAACCGAAAATTCCAACCGACCCTATTGTCGAGAGGTTAAATTTAGTTGAAAGAGAAAACGAGTATTTGAAAGAAAAATTGAAAAGAATTGAGGGGGAGAAGATGGAATTGGAGTTGCATGTTGCCGATGTCGTCGATGATCACAAGATCAAGATGGAGAAAATGCGCTTGAAGATTAGAAAGTTTAGAAAATATGCCATTGATAGTGAGGCTTGGTATCATTATGATGTTGGATCAATTGTTACCTTAGTTGCGATCTTGATCGCATTTGTTGTTGCATTTAAATTCTTTAGTTAGAGAGTTATTTGTTTGTTGCATTTAAGTCTTGTATGAACTTTATGTATGAACTTTATGTATGAACTTGTATTAATTTGGTCTTTTCGGTGTTGTGTAATGAAGATGAGCCGACAATGGATGTACGATGCTCTCCCGAGTTCATTAATGGCGTGCAAACTTTTCTGCTTGCGGCTGAGGCAAACAAGCGGGCGGATGGTTTTATGCCTTGTCCATGTTTAGTCTGTAAGAATGATCACAATTACTCTACGTCAAGAACCATTCACGTCCACCTGTTTAAGTCTGGTTTCATGCCCCACTATAATGTTTGGACCAAGCACAGAGACAGAGGGGTTATGATGGAAGACAATGAAGAAGAAGAGGACGACGACAACTATCCTGGCCATGGGTTCCCTGAATACGATGATACAACAATGGGGGAAGAAGCTGAGCCGGCAATGCGGGAAGAAGCTGAAGAAGAGGCATCAGATGAGCCCGCTGATGATCTAGGTCGGGCCATTGCCGATGCAAAGAGAAACTGCGCAAGTGATTTGGAGAAGAAGAAGCTGCAGCGCATGTTAGAGGATCACAAGAAATTGTTGTACCCGAATTGCGAAGCTGACAAGAAAAAGTTGGGCACCACACTGGAATTGCTGCAATGGAAGGCAGAGAATGGTGTATCTGACAAGGGATTTGGAAAGTTGCTGGTAATGATAAAGAATATGCTTCCAAAGGACAACTAATTGCCTGAGAGTACGTACGAAGCAAAGAAGGCTGTCTGCCCTCTAGGGTTAGAGGTGCAGAAGATACATGCATGCCCTAATGACTGCATCCTCTACCGCGGTGAGTACGAGGATTTGAACGCTTGCCCGGTATGCGGTGCATTGCGCTATAAGATCAGGCGCGATGACCCTGGTGATGTCGAGGGCGAGCGCCCCAGGAAGAAGATTCCTGCCAAGGTGATGTGGTATGCTCCTATAATACCACGGTTGAAATGTTTGTTCCAAAACAAAGAGCATGCCAAGGCGATGGGATGGCACAGAGAAGACCGTAAGAAAGACGGAAAGTTGAGAGTACCCGCTGACGGGTCGCAGTGGAGAAAAATCGAGAGAAAGTACGGGAAGGAGTTTGCAGATGACGCAAGGAACGTATGGTTTGGTCTAAGCGCAGATGGCATTAATCCTTTTGGGGAGCAGAGCAGCAACCATAGCACCTGGCCTGTGACTCTATGTTTGTATAACCTTCCTCCTTGGTTGTGCATGAAGCGGAAGTTCATTATGATGCCAGTGCTCATCGAAGGCCCTAAGCAACCCGGCAACGACATTGATGTGTACCTAAGGCCATTAGTTGAAGAACTCTTACAGCTGTGGAATGGAACAGGTGTACGTGCGTGGGATGAGCACACGGGGGAAGAATTTGACCTAAAGGCCTTGCTGTTCGTGACCATCAATGATTGGCCTGCTCTCAGTAACCTTTCAGGACAGACAAACAAGGGATACCGCGCATGCACGCACTGTTTGGATGATACCGACAGTATATATTTGGACAATTGTAGGAAGAATGTGTACCTGGGACATCGTCGATTTCTTCCGAGCAGGCATCCCGTAAGAAAGAAAGGCAAGCATTTCAAAGGTGAGGCGGATCACCGGACGAAGCCTCGCCACCGTACTGGTGCTGATGTACATGATATGGTCAAGGATTTGAAGGTAGTCTTTGAAAAGGGTCCTGGCGGACAACCTGTTCCAAATGACGCTGACGGACGCGCACCCATGTGGAAGAAGAAATCTATATTTTGGGACCTGCCCTATTGAAAAGACCTAGAGGTCCGCTCTGCAATCGACGTGATGCACGTGACGAAGAATCTTTGCGTGACCCTGCTTGGCTTCTTGGGCGTGTATGGGAAGACAAAAGATACACCTGAGGCACGGGAGGACCAGCAACATATGCATGGAAAAGACGGCATACATCAGGGTCATGCCAGCTACGCTCTTACCAAAGTAGAGAAGGAAATCTTCTTTGAATGCCTGCTCAGTATTAAGGTACAGTCTGGCTTCTAGTCGAATATAAAGGGAATAATAAACATGGCAGCGAAAAAGTTCCAGAACCTAAAGTCTCGTGACTGCCACGTGATTATGACGCAACTGCTTCCGGTTGCATTGAGGGGGCTTCTACCGGATAACGTTCGATTAGCCATTGTGAAGCTATGTGCATTCCTCAATGCAATCTCTCAGAAGGTAATCGAGCTAGAAATCATACCAAGGTTAGAGAATGATTTGGTGCAATGTCTTGTCAGTTTTGAGTTGGTGTTCCCACCATCCTTCTTCAACATCATGACGCACGTCCTAGTTCACCTATGCGAAGAGATTAATGTTTTGGGTCCTGTATTTCTACACAATATGTTCCCCTTTGAGAGGTTCATGGGAGTCTTAAAGAAATATGTTCATAACCGTGCTAGGCCAGAAGGAAGCATCTCCAAGGGCCATGAAAATGAGGAGGTCATTGAGTTTTGTATTGACTTTATTCCTGACCTTAAGCCGATTGGTGTTCCTGAATCGCGGCATAAGGGCAGACTGGATGGAAAAGGCATGCTAGGAGGGAATCAAATAATATGTATGGACGGACATTCTCTCACTGAAGCACACTACACAGTTCTACAGAATTCCGCCTTGGTGGCTCCGTATATGGACGAACACAAGAATTTTCTACGCTCCAAACACCCGGAGCGGTCTGATGACTGGATTACACGTGAACAAATCAGGAGTTGCGCCGGCTGGTTGCAGACACGTACCATGCATGACGCCTCTATTGAAGATAACCTGTACTCGCTGTCCCAGTTACCATCTTCGAATATAATGACTTTCAAAGGGTACGAGATAAATGATAATACATTTTACACGATCGCCCAAGATAAGAAGAGCACCAACCAAAACAGTGGTGTCCGTTTTGATGCAACAACCAAGACGGGAAAGGAAACATATTATGGTTACATAGAGGAGATATGGGAACTTGACTATGGACGTGGTTTGAAGGTCCCTTTGTTTCGGTGCAAATGGGTCAATATGACACGAGGCGGGGTAACGGAAGACCCGCAGAATGGAATGACAACAGTGGATCTCAACAATCTTATGTATGCAGACGAACCATTCGTCCTAGCTAATGATGTGGCACAGGTTTTCTATGTGAAGGATATGTCTACCAAGCCGAGAAAAAGAAAATATAAGGAAGAGAATGCATCATACGATGAGCCAAACCGCTACATAGTTCTTTCTGGGAAGAGAAACATTGTGGGAGTGGATGACAAGACAGACATGTCAGAAGATTATGAAAATTTTGATGAAATTGCTCCATTCACAGTGAATATTGACCCGAGCATCCAGTTAAATGATGAAGATTTTCCATGGCTACGGCGCAAAGGGACACACGCGAAGAAAAAGTTTCACACTCAAAGATCTGGGATGTGATCGGCTTCACTATAATCACTTTCTTCTGTGTTTCACACCCAGGAGGGAATCTCTGTAATAGTTAGGGTAGTTATCTGTTTTGGCATTTGAAACGCGAAGAAATTTTATGTGCAAACAAATTCTTTCATGCATTTACTGATTTTTTAGCTAAATGACCCTGAAATTGAAAAGCATTTCAAATGAACTCAGAAAAGGTTGAAAGTTGGCATGGTATCATAATTTCACCCACATAGAATGTGCAAAAAAGTAGAGAGGGTTACCGCAAAAACTGGATGCACTTCGTGTACAAAATGGACAATCTCTTTCGAAGTATCAGGGTTTCGGACGAAAACTCATCCGTTACAAAGGCATTTCATTTTTTAAATAACCTAAGCATTACCAAATTGAATATAATGATAAAACACACTAATATTAAACATAAGAAAAAAGAATCACTAAAAAATCTATTTTCAAAGTTAAGTTATTCACAAACTAGTGATTCACACAAATTTCAAATAATTCAAAATGTAAACTATTCAAATTTGTAAACTACCGGCACTAATAGAAAGTTTGTAATTTTTTGTACCTAAAGAAAAAATATTCACAAAGAAACTCTATATACAGCAAAAAACAACTCAAAAATAAGTAAAACAAAAATAAATAAAGCAAAAAAAAATAAGAAAATAAAAAAGCCCGCCTACTCGGCCAAAGCGGCCTGCATACGACTAGAAACCCAACCTGTTGTTGGGCCAGGATGCAGGCCCGCAAAGGCCCAATAGGCCCACAGGGCAGCACAGAACAGGTAGGCCCAGAAGGCCTGCAATAGAGAGGAGCTCGAGACAGCTGCCGCGGCGGGGCTTATAAGCAGGTGCGGGCGCCCTTCGGCTAGCGAGGTGGGACTAAACTTGCCCGCACCGCACCTGCGCCACCGCACCCTTTAGTACCGGGTCGTGGCTCCAACCGGTACTAAAGGGGGGGGGGGGTCTTTAGTACTGGTTGGTGCCACCACCCGGTACTAAAGGTGTGCGCTTCCCGCCGCTTGGGCTGGCCAAATGTGACCTTTAGTACCGGTTGGTGGCTCCAACCGGTACTAAAGGCCCATCCTATATAAGCAGGACTTACAAATTTCATCAATTTTCATCTGCTTCTTCTCCTCTGCCCCGTCGCCCGCCCCCCCGGTCGCCGCCCCCGTCGACGCCCCTGTCGCCACCCCTCGTCAACGCCCCCGTCGCCGCCCCGTCCCCGTCGTCGCCGCCCCGTCGCCGTCCCCATCGTCGCCATCCGCGTCATCGCCGCCCGTCGCCGTCCCCGTCGCCACCCCCCGTCGCCTCGCCTCGCCGGTGAGCGCCTGCCCCGGGCACCATGTCCACACACAAATTAGTTATAGAAATATTTATAGAAATGTTAGAAATTTTTCTGTTTTTTAGTTATAGAAATATTAGAAATGTTAGTTATATAGAAATGTTATAAATTTTTCTGTTTTTAAGTTATAGAAATATTTATAGAAATGTTAGCAATTTTTCTGTTTTTTAGTTATAGAAATATTAGAAATGTTAGTTATATATATATATAGAAATGTTAGAAATTTTAGAATTAGTTTTAGTTAGATGAATTAGATTAATGTCAAATTGTTAGAATTTGCATATAGAATTTTAGTTATCACAATCCAATCATTTAAAAAATGTTACTTTTTGCGGGCATATAGTATTTGTTCTCGACGATGCCCGGCCCGCATCCTCGCCGTCGACCCGTTCGCGACGACGTCCGGCTGACCCATGTCCGGGATTGGGCTCCACCGGGCTGGCACTGGGAGGTGCTACCTGGAGGGTCGCGCCCTTGGTGAGGAACCCGGCCTCGGGTCTCGTCGTCGACCCTGATCTCCTTTGGTGGCGTTCGCGTGGGCCACATTCGGTGCAGAGGGAGCCGGCCCCGCCGGAGGTGGTGCGTCGTCGTGTCAGGGAGGAGGACGAGCACGTCCATCGCTACATGGCTGCTATGGACGCCAGGTTCTCCAATACCTGGCAGGTTCTTTGGGCAGATGACCGGAGATATGATCCTGTGATGGTTCCTTGTCTTTGGGTGTCCACCGCCCGCGCCCCAGGAACCGCGAGTGGCCTAGACTCTTCTATAGTATTCAATCTTTATTAGCTACCTAGCCAGTGATGTATTCGAGATTATATATTATTCGAGACGATGTATTCGAGATTATATATTATTCGAGACGACGCATATTATGTACTATATGATTCAGTTTTTCCTTATTGATTGCATCCATGCATTGTAATTTGAATACTAAATTGTTTTATATTTCTTCTGTATTAGTTAAAAAATAGCTATGGCGGACAATACCGGCAGAGAGGGAGAAGAGGCCCTGTTCGAGATCATACGCAGCCCTAACAGGCCAGATGATCTGAATGAAGCAAATGACGGCTCCCAATATCTGAACAATACCGGGGAGGGTGATGATAAGATATTCGATCTCGACGACCGAGCTGATGAAGTCATGAACTATGATTATGATTATGATGACGCAGACAATGATTATGATGATGAATACAATGTTGATCTTGAAATAACAAAGACTACCGGCGAGGTATATTTATATAAGCAGGCATCTAGTGATCATCACATGTTTTTTTATTTGAAGATATATTAACGAATCGATCTTTCTTCTTTCAGCCCTCCGGATCGAGCAAATCTGCTTCAACAGACAGCAGGACAAAGCGCGGCCCGGGCAAAAAGTTGAAGGAGGGTGTAAAGTACAACATCGATTCCATCAAAGCTAGTGGCGAACCCCTCACGCCTAAGAACATTGCGAACAAGTTCGTTCGTCAATGCGGATTTCTTGTGAAGGACCAACTCCTGATCTCCAATCAAGAATGGAAAGAGCCAAAAACTAAACGCCCAGATGTTACTTGGGTCGATGACAGAGCAAAACAAAAGCTTTGGGAATCTCTGATGGAACATTTCACCCTACCAGATTATTTCACTGATGCAGATGTGCAAAAAGTCAAGGACGCTGCTCTTAAGAAGATGGCAATTGCATTCAACACCCACAAGAAAACTGTATGGGCCAACTACCTCGCTGCAGAAAGGAAGACTCCAGAATTCAAGGGAACACTGGAGAAGCAAAGAGAACACTGGCCCGCTTTCGTGAAATTCAAGGAATCAAAATTATCTAAGGAACGGTCGAGTAAAAACAAGGCCAATGCCGCAAAAAAGACGCAGTTCCATAGGCTGGGTCCAGGTGGCTACGCGGTGGCAATGCCTAAGTGGGATAAGTCTGAGCAAGAGATGGAGGATGCAGGGGTCACTCCGGTTACTAGGAGCTGGCCCCCCAGGTGCAGAACTTGGTTCTATGCGCATGGGGGGGGCGTTGGACCCGAAGACAGGCGACGTTTCGAAGAAGGCAAGTCTAAAAGGAGCAGAACAAAAGCTACTTGACGCAATAGAAGCTGCTCGAAAGGGGGTGTTCACGCCCAACAGAGAGAACGACGAGCTTACGCGCGCCCTGGGAAATCCTGAACACCCGGGAAGAACACGAGGCAAGGGTGTTATTCCCTGGTATGAGGGCTTTTCGGAATGGAACACCGACTATAGGACCCGTGCAAGAAAGAAGATGGAGGAGGAGAAGAAGAGGAAGCTGGGGGAGGAGCAGAGGAAGCATGACGCGGAACGCCTTCAAGGCCTAGAAGCAAGGCACGCGGACTTGGCACTCAAATTCCAGCAGCAGCAGCAGCATATCGACTCACTTAGCCAGGAAAGGGGGTCTCAGCAGCGGCAGCAGCAAGCGGATGATCATCCAGCATTGGATAGCACCGTCCCATCCATGCCGAGAAGCAGCGTTGGTTCCACCCTGGGCGACGCACTGCTGGATACATACCCTGTGGATGACATCATAGAGAACACTAACTGTGAGCTACACTTCAAAATGAAGAACATATCCATGAAGGTGGCGGACGCCGTTGCTTTTACAATTACCCCCGAAGCAACCTTCCATTGCGCCCCGATTCCAGCGGGCTATGCTCGTGTCTTGGTTGATGAGGTGATGGACCCATATTCGGGGCTGGAGCTTGACATTCCTGGAGGTGACGACGAGCACACACTGGGAGAGGCCATACATCGTATCATCCTATGGAAAAAGGATTGCATCATCTTTCGAAGTCCACCGACACCGCGTCTGCCAACTCCTCCTCGAAGTCCGCCACCGTTTCAGCAGACTCCCGCTCCTCCAAGTCCACGAACGCGTGAGCAGACTCCTGCTTCAAGTCCGGCACAGCGTCAGGCCACTCCTCCTGTTTCAAGTCCGACACCGTGTCAGGCCACACCTCCTGCTTCAAGTACGGCACAGCGTCAGGCCACACCTCCTACTTCAAGTCCGACACCGTGTCAGGCCACACCCCCTGCTTCAAGTCCGGCACAGCATCAGGCCACTCCTCCTGCTCCAACTAAGCCACGTCAACCGTCTCCGCCGCCTAAGCAATCACAGAAGAGACACGCCGCAGCTATGGTGCGTAGCGGTACGAGTCGAGGTAGTACAGGAAGTACAGATGGAGACAAGCGATATAAATATGGTCCAAGCAGCCTCGCTCCTCTTCCTTAGAGGCATTACGACATGACCGAGGAGCAAAACGATGCAATAGTGCGGGCCGAAGTGGACGCTCATTTTGGACCGAAACCGGCAACGCCGCCGAGGGAGAAAGTGCCTGAGGAAAAGATTGACCACTTCATTCGTATGGCTAGACCACCAGCTCTCAAGCCTGTTGACTCAGACTATGAGCGCCAAATCAGGAAGGCACATCGAGCACGACTACAGAAAGAAGCGAGCTCGAGCTCGAGCCAACAAGCAGCTGTAAAAAAATGCGGGAAAACCGTTCCCCAGCTGGGAGAACAGGCGGCGCAATCGACCCCCCCCCGCTTGTTGTGCCAACAACACATGGGAGTACGCGCGCCCAATATTATTATGGGCAAACCGTTTACGTTCCCGAGCTGGGCGATGTGGTAATAACCGAGGAGCATATAATGCAGGCTGAAATGCTCAAGATCACTGTTGGACAACTCCTCGATATCGAGCCCATGTCTCCGCTTAGAGAGGAGGAAATAAAACGGAAATATGTCCGGGGCCAACCTTTGGTCGAGCCCGAGGAGGTCAAGAACCTCCCAACGAGAATGTATGAATTGCATGATTGGTACATGAAAATTACCAAGATTTCCAATCGAGAGTCCCTCATGGTGCAAGTCGAGGAAGATCATTACTTTAATAAGAAAGCTCTGTCCATTGAGTATTCAGAACTATTTCAGTTATTCAATCAAGATGCACTCGACAAATTTATCGTCAGTTGCTATTGTCTGTAAGTGATTTCTTTCTGTAATTTAAGTCTCAAGCTGGCTCTAGTGCTCATTGATTGATCATTAATTACCTGTAATTATATATTCTCACTATATATTCTTTTCTATGGTATTATGCAGGATGAAGATGTATGAAATGAAAAAAGCTGGACGCTATGGCATTGGGTTCATTGACCCAAATACCGTTAATGAATACACATGGAAATTGGAATGGTGTAGACAAGATGTAGAGAAATGCATGGTAGAGTTCTTGAAGCGCCTCAATAGCAATGAAGATATACTACTTCCTTACAACTTCGAGTGAGTCACACTATCTTGTACTACAAATTCTGTTTTTGCTTACTAGCTAGATGTTAATAAGTGTATAGGATTTAGGGTTATAGTTGATTAGTGTTATGCACATGCCTGCTTAATTTATACATGCAAACGTATGCGCATGCAGCTTCCACTGGATCTTGTTAGACATTAAAGTTGACGAAGGAAAAGTTGAAGTACTGGACTCACTACTTAAAAAAGATAGTGACTACAGCATCGTGAAGGGGATAGTCGACAGGTAATTTCAATCATTATTAACTATATCTCGGCCTATTTAGTTCATCATTTCCTGATATGAACTATTTTTAATAACCCCTTTATTAATTTTCTTTGCCGGCGGGCAGGGTTTGGGCAAAGTACATCAAGGTGACTCCAGGAAAATGGCGACAAAAGCTATGTTGGTATCGACCCAAGGTAAGTAATTAAGTAGTGCTAGCTAGCTAGCTACCATCTCTTTAATTCTTGTTTCAATACCATTAATTAATTAACATGCTTGATTAATTATTATCTGATTAAATTCTATTCTCGTAAAGGCCCTGAAGCAGGCGCCGGGGACTGAAGTGTGTGCATACTACGTTTGCGAAAACATTCGCATGATGGCGTCCGAAAGGAGCGGATCTGATAGACAGGACTGGGTACGTTTGCCAGAACACTATTCACAAATCTTACATGATTGTCGATATCTAGTCACACAACTAATACACATGCATATTGATCTCCTTCTTAACAGTTCAAAGAGGTGCGGGACCAGCTCCTACCAGAGGAGCGCATACGAGCACTTCAAGAGGAAATGGCGGGATTTTTGCTCGACCAGGTCATAGATCCCAAAGGAGAATACTATTATCCGCTACCGCCCCCATGAACCACTTGTCATCGTGCTCCGAAAGCACCAAGGCAACATGTAGGAGAAATTGTATATATATACATGTGTATGTGTGAATAATTAATGGTGGTTGTGAGACATTCGATTATATATATATATGATCGGTTCTACGAGAAAATCTATTTATATATATGCATAACGTGTACAATATGTAGTATCGTAAACTACCAGCAAACAAAAAAGAATTAAATGGAAAACACAAAATTAATGGAAAAATAAAAATTAAAACCAACCCCCCCCCAAACATTTAGTATCGGTCGGTGCTACCAACCGGTACTAATGGTCTACCAGCACCCGGGCCTGGCTCGTGCCACGTGGTGGCACTTTAGCGCCGGTTCGTGCCGAACCGGCAGTAAACGGGGGGGGGGGGGGCTTTAGTCTCCACTCTTTAGTGCCGGTTGCAGAACCGGCACTAAAGGCCCTTACGGACCGACGCTAAAGCCCGGTTCTGCACTAGTGTCAGTGACAGCAGGGGCAGCAAGGCACGTATTGTATTGTTGCCATCGAGGATAAAAAGATGGGGTTTTCATCATATTGCTTGAGTTAATTCCTCTACATCATGTCATCTTGCTTAAAGCGTTACTACGTTCTTTATGAACTTAATACTCTAGATGCATGCTGGATAGCGGTCGATATGTGGAGTAATAGTAGTAGATGCAGAATCGTTTCGGTCTACTTGACACGGACGTGATGCCTATATTCATGATCGTTGCCTTAGATATCGTCATAACTTTGCGCTTTTCTATCAATTGCTCGGCAGTAATTTGTTCACCCAGCGTAATAATTTCTATCTCGAGAGAAGCCTCTAGTGAAACCTATGGCCCCGGGTCTATTTTCCATCATATAATCTTTTATTTTCCATCATATAAGTTTCCGATCTACAATTTCAGTTTCCTATTTCCTTTACTTTGCAATCTTTACTTTCCGTTCAATAAACCAAAAATACCAAAAATATTACTTTACCGTTTATCATCTCTATCAGATCTCACTTTGCGAATAACCGTGAAGGGATTGACAACCCCTTTGTCGCGTTGGTTGCAAGTTGGTGTTTGTTTGTGCAGGTATTCGGTGGCTTGTTGCATTGTCTCCTACTGGATTGATACCTTGGTTCTCAGAACTGAGGGAAATACTTACGCTACTTTGCTTCATCACCCTTTCCTCTTCAAGGGAAAAACCAACGCAAGCTAAAGAGGTAGCAAGGCTCCTGGTGAGCTCTGCCTTCCCCTTCTCCCGCTCTCTTGAGTCTCTGGTGCCAGCTAGCCGGCCTCCACCTTGCACCGTTGCGCTGTCGCCGGCGTGTGAAAGAACATGCGGTGTCCCCATGTTTGGTTTTGGTAATTGATGACAATCTCTATGGACTAATGGTTGCCTTGAGTTATATTTGAAGGATTTGTCCATAGGCATTTCTTGAAGTCCATGTGTTGGTTTCAAGGAGTTTATATGGTGACCAAGGTGTTATTAAGGAATTATCCAAAGATTGGTCATGTGAGAGTTGAGCTTATTGCAAGCATGTCTTGAAGAAGAAGATTGTGTGATCATTCATGTTTACCTTCAAGACATCATCCAAATGAAGAGAGTTGGAAAGAGTCAAGGTTGATCAAGACTAAGTCAAGAGTGAATCAAGTTGATCAACACACAAAGCGCACAAGATGTACCGAGGGATCAAGCGATCCCATGGTATGGTAAGCATTGTCAATTACGCTTTGTGTACTAACCCATGGTCTTCGTGAGAGTTCTTTGTGGGGTTAGGTTGCGGTGTGCAAGTTCAAGTGAAGCGGGCAAGTTCAAGTAGAGCATCACGAAGAGATCAAATGCTTGAAGCCATTGTGGTGACAATGGACTTGTGAAGATGTGCGGAAGGGTGGCTCACCCATAGTGGAGTATGGGGGAGCAATCAACAAGTCTTCATCGAGCCAACGCAATCAAGAAAGGTGGTCCATCTTGAGGGAGTCAAGATCGTCATCATCTAGCTCAAGTGGACCATGTGCAAGCCAAATGTTTGCTCTTGATAGGTTTTCTATTTTACCGCTCTCATGATGGTAGTTGGGAGACCGGGTTATAGGATCGATTGCCGTACTATCAAGGGGGGCTCTCGATGAGTAGCTTGATCGTATCGTTCATAGAGAGCTAAAAACATTGCATCCTTGCATCATCTTTATTGGTTCTTGTTTGGTTCTTCTCTTTGTGAGTTTTGGAGCTTATGGTCATCTTGATGACAAGCTCGAGTTAGTCGAAAACAGAGTTCACTCGCATCTTCTATGATGTTTTCGATGTTGGAGGTTATGCCGGTTCTTCTCGGTTGGAGGTTTCACTCCTCTATTTGTTGGCATACCTCCCCGGTTCTTCTCGGTCGTTGTTTTGATGCTACTCGTCGTCTTGTATCCAACAAGCTTGAGTTTGCTCAATTCGGAGCTCTTATGAAGAAGTTTTGGCAGTTCTGTTTTTCTCCCTGCGGTAGTACCGCGGTGGCAGCGGTAGTACCGCTTGTAGTGTCAAGCGGTAGTACCGCTCCAGTACCACTCTACTACCGCCTCGATTTTGGGTCTGCTCTTTTCGTGTCGGGTTCAGCGGTAGTCGCGCGGCAGTAAGGCACGGTAGTACCGCCTATAAGCGGTAGTACCGCTCCGGTCGAGCGGTAGTACCGCTACTACACTACTGCCACCGTACTCTGCTCTGTCCTGCCTCCTTTTGTCCCGTGTTCTGCTCCTCCAGCGGTAGTACCGCTTACCGGCGGTACTACCGCCCCAAGGTTCTTGTTTTGTTGCTCCTTTTCACTGCTTCTTCCGCCCGAGCGGTAGTACCGCTCGTGTGCGGGCTGAGCACATAACGGTTGGATTTTCCCCCTCCTATAAAAGGGGGTCTTCTTCCCCAATGAACCTTATCCCTTTAGCTCGTGTTCTTCCCCCATTGTTGACTTTCTTCGAGCTTGCTAACTCTCAATCCCTCCATGGATTGTTGCTAGTTTTTGGGGGAAAAGAGAGAGGAGATCTAGATCCACATTTCCACCAATCACTTTCTCCTCTATGTGAGGGGAACCCCTTGGATCTAGATCTTGGAGTTCTTGGTGTTCTCCTTCTTGTTCTTCCTCTCATTTTCCTGCCTAGCATTAGTTGCTTCGGTGGGATTTGAGAGAGAAGGACTTGGGCACTCCGTGTGCCCTTGTCATTGCATTTGGTGCATCGATTTGAGTTCTCCACGGTGATACGTGGAAGTTACAAGTTGAGAAGCTTATTACTCTTGAGTGCTTGGTACCCTTGAGCTTGTTCCTCTTGGGTGCTTGGGCGCCCTAGACGGTTGGTGGTGTTCGGAGCTCAATCATTGTGGTGTAAAGCTCCGGGCAAGCGTCGGGGTCTCCAATTAGGTTGTCGAGATCGCCCCGAGCAATTTGACGAGTTCCGGTGACCGCCCCCAAGGGTTGCCAAAGTGTACGGGTTCGGTGACCGCCCCCAAGGGTTGCCATTTGTACGGGTTCGGTGACCGCCCTCAAGGGTCCCTTAGTGGAATCATGGCATCTTGCATTGTGCGAGGGCGTGAGGAGATTACGGTGGCCCTAGTGGCTTCTTGGGGAGCATTGTGCCTCCACACCGCTCCAAACGGAGATTAGCATCCGCAAGGGTGTGAACTTCGGGATACATCGTCGTCTCCACGTGCCTCGGTTATCTCTTACCCGAGCCCTTTAGTTATGCACTTTACTTTGTGATAGCCATATTGTTTCTTGTCATATATCTTGCTATCACCTAAGTAGTTTTTCTTGCTTAGCATAAGTTGTTGGTGCACATAGGTGAGCCTAGTTGTTGTAGGTTTTGTGCTTGAGAAATTAACCCCTAGGTTTATTCCACATTTGTTCAAGCCTCAACCGTAATTATTTTAAAGCGCCTATTCACCCCCCCTGTAGGCGACATCCACGATCTTTCAGCGTGTACACAAGCCAGCCAAGGCCGGCGAGGACACGGGAGCGTTTGCGTTGGCAAGAGGAGGAAGAGTGGTGGGAGAGAGGACGACGAGTGGGCCCTAAGAGCATCTCTAGCAGACCCCGTAAAAAGCCGACCCGCATATGGCGTTTACAGTTCGACGTCGAACTATTTTGCGGGTCAAAATCATGCGCGACAGAGTAGACCCCGTATATCCAACTGTATAATTTTAAAAAAAACTTTCGCGGGAGAAATTGCAACCACACTAGCTCATCACATACTACATGATCATACACTAGTTCATCATATACTACATGATCATACATACTACATTGTACCACTACTACTAGGGGTGGGGGATCTCACGGCGGCGAGGCCGAGGTCGATGTACCAAAATGGACGAGCTCGCGGCCGAGGACGACACGGTGGAGGAGCTCAGTCCTCCTCGTCGGAGACGAGGTCGATGAACTTCTGCCTCTGCTCCTCGCGGATGCGCCGCCACTCATCGTCCTTCTCCTTCACAACAAGGTTGGCCGCGACCGCCTGCTTGAGGATAAGGTCTTCGAGCTCCTTGTCGTGGCGCCGGCGCTCTGCCTCCTCGCGCAAGCTCCGTTCGGCAATGGCGGCCGCGACCGCATCGACATCGGCCACATAATCTTCGGGCCCGACGACGCCTCAGCGCTCGATCTCCTCCGGCTCCTGCTTGACGGCGACGAGCTCGATCTCCTCTGACTCCTCCGACCACTCCCTCTTAACGGGGAGAAGCGCCGCGCTGGAACGGCCCCTCGCGGCGGAGGAAGAGCCCGCGGCCGAGGAGGGCGACCGGAGGAGCCCGTGCCAGGGGTCGTACTCCTCCGTCTCATGACGGAGGAGCGACGCCGGTGGCTCGAGGCCTTGGTTGGTCCGCTTCTTGGCCATGCGCTTCCTCGCACCATCCGCGCGGACACACCACTCGTGCTCGGGGTCGCCGCCCCCGCCGGAGCTGCGGCCGGAGCTCGACATACGGCCCCACATGACGGCTGGAGGTGGAAGCGGGCTCACCGGTGGCGAGAAATGTGAGGGAAGGAGTGAGGAATTGCAGCGAAACGCGGCGGCGGGGGATAGGGTTTTGACCCGTATCTGCCCCGCAAACCCGTAGATATACTGCTTCGGGGGGGGGGGGGTGTTGGAAATATGCCCTAGAGGCAATAATAAAATGGTTATTATTGTATTTCCTTGTTCATGATAATTGTCTATTGTTTATGCTATAATTGTATTAACTGGAAACCGTAATACATGTGTGAATACACAGACCACAACATGTCCCTAGTAAGCCTCTAGTTGACTAGCTCGTTGATCAATAGATGGTCATGGTTTCCTGACCATGGACATTGGATGTCATTGATAACGGGATCACATCATTAGAAGAATGATGTGATGGACAAGACCCAATCCTAAGCATAGCACAAGATCGTGTAGTTCGTTTGCTAAGAGCTTTTCTAATGTCAAGTATCGTTTCCTTAGACCATGAGATTGTGCAACTCCTGGATACCGTAGGAATGCTTTGGGTGTACCAAACGTCAAATGTAACTGGGTGGCTATAAAGGTGCACTACAGGTATCTCCGAAAGTGTCTGTTGGGTTGGCACGAATCGAGACAGGGATTTGTCACTCCGTATGACAAGATTGAACGAGGTATTGGGATACCGACGATCGAATCTCGGGCAAGCAACATGCCGATAGACAAAGGGAATTGTATACGGGATTGATTGAATCCCCGACATCGTGGTTCATCCGATGAGATCATCGTGGAACATGTGGGAGCCAATATGGGTATCCAGATCCCGCTATTGGTTATTGGCCGGAGAGATGTCTCGGTCATGTCTGCATGGTTCCCGAACCCGTAGGGTCTACACACTTAAGGTTCGATGATGCTAGAGTTGTTATGGGAAATAGTATGTGGTTACCGAAGGTTGTTCGGAGTCCCGGATGAGATCCCGGACGTCACGAGGAGTTCCGGAATGGTTTGGAGGTAAAGATTTATATATGGGAAGTCATCATACGGTCACCGGAAGTATTCGGGGGTATGCCGATATTGTACCGGGGCCACCGAAGGGGTTCCGGGGGTCCACCGGGAGGGTCCACCTGCCCCGGAGGGCCTTATCGACTGTAGGTGGAAGGGAACCAGCCCCTAAGTGGGCTGGGCACCAACCTTCCCCTAGGGCCCATGCGCCTAGGGTTGGGGGAAACCCTGGAGGGGGCGCCCCCCTTGACTTGGGGGGCAAGCCACCCTCCCTGGCCGCCGCCCCTCCCACCAGATGGGATCTAAGGGGCCGGCCCCCCTCATCCCTTGCCCCTATATATAGTGGAGGGGTGGGAGGGCAGCCACACCCCTGGCCTGGCGCAGCCCTTTCTTCCTCCAACTCCTCCTCCCCTCCGTAGTGCTTAGCAAAGCTCTACCGGAGAACCACGAGCTCCATTGCCACCACGCCGTCGTGCTGCTGGAGTTCTCCCTCAACTTATCCTCTCCCCTTGCTGGATCAAGAAGGAGGAGACGTCCCCAGGCTGTACGTGTGTTTAACGCGGAGGCGCTGTCCGTTCGGCGCTAGATCGGATCTTCCGCGATTTGAATCGCCGCGAGTACGACTCCATCAGCCGCGTTCTTGTAACGCTTACGCATCGCGATCTTCAAGGGTATGAAGATGCACTCCCCTCTCTCTCGTTGCTAGTTAATCCATAGATTGATCTTGGTGATGCGTAGAAAATTTTGAATTTCTGCTACGTTCCCCAACAGTGGCATCATGAGCTAGGTCTAAGCGTAGATTCTATGCACGAGTAGAACACAAAGTAGTTGTGGGCGATGATTTGTTCAATTTTCTTACCGTTACTAGTCTTATCTTGATTCGGCGACATTGTGGGATGAAGCGGCCCGGACCGACCTTACACGTACTCTTACGTGAGACAGGTTCCACCGATTGACATGCACTTGATGCATAAGGTGGCTAGCGGGTGTCTGTCTCTCCCACTTTAGTCGGATCGGATTCGATGTAGAGGGTCCTTATGAAGGGTAAATATCAATTGGCATATCACCGTTGTGGCTTTTGCGTAGGTAAGAAACGTTCTTGCTAGAAACCCATAGCAGCCACGTAAAACATGCAACAATAATTAGAGGACGTCTAACTTGTTTTTGCAGGGTATGCTATGTGATGTGATATGGCCAAAAGGATGTGATGAATTATATATGTGATGTATGAGATTGATCATGTTCTTGTAATAGGAATCACGACTTGCATGTCGATGAGTATGACAACCGGCAGGAGCCATAGGAGTTGTCTTAATTTATTGTATGACCTCCGTGTCAATGAAAAACGCCATGTAATTACTTTACTTTATTGCTAACCGTTAGCCATAGTAGTAGAAGTAATAGTTGGCGAGACAACTTCATGAAGACACGATGATGGAGATCATGGTGTCATGCCGGTGACGAAGGTGATCATGCCGCGCCTCGAAGATGGACATCAAAAGGCGCAAGATGATATTGGCCATATCATGTCACTTTATGATTTGCATGTGATGTTTGTCATGTTTACATCTTATTTGCTTAGAACGACGGTAGCATAAATAAGATGATCCCTCACTAAAATTTCAAGAGATGTGTTCCCCCTAACTGTGCACCGTTGCGAAGGTTCGTTGTTTCGAAGCACCACATGATGATCGGGTGTGATAGATTCTAACGTTCGCATACAACGGGTGTAAGCCATATTTACACATGCGAAACACTTAGGTTGACTTGACGAGCCTAGCATGTACAGACATGGCCTCGGAACACAAGAGACCGAAAGGTCGAACATGAGTCGTATAGTAGATACGATCAACATGGAGATGTTCACCGATGATGACTAGTCCGTCTCATGTGATGATCGGACACGGTCTAGTCGATTCGGATCATGTATCACTTAGATGACTAGAGGGATGTCTATCTAAGTGGGAGTTCATTAAATAATTAGATGAACTTAATTATCATGAACATAGTCAAAAGGTCTTTGCAAATTATGTCATAGCTTACGCTTTGGTTCTACTATTTAAGATATGTTCCTAGAGAAAATTTAGTTGAAAGTTGATAGTAGCAATTATGCGGACTGGGTCCATAAACTGAGGATTGTCCTCAATGCTGCGCAGAAGGCTTATGTCCTTAATGCACCGCTCGGTGTGCTGAACCTCGAGCGTCGTCTGTGGATGTTGCGAACATCTGACATACACGTTTTGATGACTACGTGATAGTTCAGTGCGTAATGCTAACGGTTTAGAATTGAGGCGCCAAAGACGTTTTTGAAACGTCGCAGAACATATGAGATGTTCCAAAGAATGAAATTGGGATTTTAGACTAGTGCCCACGTCAAGAGGTATGAGACCTTTGACAAGTTTCTTAAGCCTGCAAACTAAGGGAGAAAAGCTCAGTCGTTGAGCATGTGCTCAGATTGTCTGAGTACTACAATCGCTTGAATCGAGTGGGAGTTAATCTTCCAGATGAGATAGTGATGGTTCTCCATAGTCACTGCCACCAAGCTATTAGAGCTTCGTGATGAACTATAACATATCAGGGATAGACATGATGATCCTTGAGCAACTCGCGATGTTTGACACCGCGAAAGTAGAAATCAAGTAGGAGCATCAATTGTTGATGGTTAGTAAAACCACTAGTTTCAAAAAGGGCAAGGGAAAGAAGGGATACTTCATGAAACGGCAAATCAGTTGCTGCTCTAGTGAAGAAACCCAAGGTTGAACCCAAACCCGAGACTAAGTGCTTCTGTAATGAGGGGAACGGTCACTGAAGCAGAACTACCCTAGATACTTGGTAGATGAGAAGGCAGGCAAGGTCGACAGAAGTATATTGGATATACATTATATTAATGTGTACTTTACTAGTACTCCTAGTAGCACCAGGGTATTAGATACCGGTTCGGTTGCTAAGTGTTGGTAACTCAAAATAAAAGGCTACGGAATAAACGGAGACTAGCTAAAGGTGAGATGACGATATGTGTTGGAAGTGTTTCCAAGGTTGATGTGATCAAGCATCGCATGCTCCCTCTACCATCGAGATTGGTGTTAAACCTAAATAATTGTTATTTGGTGTTTGCGTTGAGCATAGACATGATTGGATTATGTTTATCGCAATACGGTTATTCATTTAAGGAGAATAATGGTTACTCTATCTATTTGAATAATACCTTCAATGGTCTTGCACCTAAAATGAATGGTTTATTGAATCTCGATCGTAGTGATACACATGTTCATGCCAAAAGATATAAGATAGTAATGATAGTACCACATACTTGTGGCACTGCCACTTGAGTCATATTGGTATAAAACGCATGAAGAAGCTCCATGTTGATGGATCTTTGGACTCACTCGTTTTTGAAAAGATTGAGACATGCGAACCATGTCTATTAGTATATATGCATGAAGAAAGTCCATACAGATGGACCGTTTGGACTCACTTGATTTTGAATCACTTGAGACATGCAAATCATACCACATGGGCAAGATGACTGAAAGGCCTCGTTTTCAGTAAGATGGAACAAGAAAGCAACTTGTTGGAAGTAATACATTTTGATGTGTGCAGTCCAATGAGTGCTGAGGCATGCAGTGGATATCGTTATGTTCTTGCTTCACAGATGATTTGAGTATATGCTGAGTATATTTACTTGATGAAACACAAGTCTGAATTATTGAAAGGTTCAAGTAATTTCAGAGTGAAGTTGAAGATCGTCGTGACAAGAGGATAAAATGTCTATGATATGATCATAGAGATGAATATTTGAGTTACGAGTTTGGCACACAATGAAGAAATTGTGGAAATTGTTTCACGACTAATACCACCTGGAACACCATAGTGTGATGGTGTGTCCGAACATCATAACTGCACCCTATTGGATATGGTGCATACCATGATGTCTTTTATCGAATTACACTATCGTTTATGGGTTAGGCATTAGAGACAACCGCATTCACTTTAAATAGGGCACCACGCAATTCCGTTGAGACGACACCGTATGAACTATGGTTTAGAGAAACCTAAGCTATCATTTCTTAAAAGTTTGGGGCTGCGACGCTTATGTGAAAAAGTTTCAGGCTGATAAGCTCGAACCCAAAGCGGATAAATGCATCTTCATAGAATACCCAAAACAGTTGGGTATACCTCCTATTTCAGATCTGGAAGCAAAATCGATTGTTTCTAGAAACGGGTCCTTTCTCGAGGAAAAGTTTCTCTCGAAAGAATTGAGTGGGAGGATGGTGGAGACTTGATGAGGTTATTGAACCATGACTTCAACTAGTGTGTAGCAGGGCACAGGAAGTTGTTCCTGTGGCACCTACACCAATTGAAGTGGAAGCTTATGATAGTGATCATGAAACTTCGGATCAAGTCACTACAAAACCTCGTAGGACGACAAGGATGCATGCTACTTCAGAGTGGTACGTAATCCTGTCTTGGAAGTCATGTTGCTAGACAACAATGAACCTACGAGCTATGGAGAAGCGATGATGGGCCCGGATTCCGACGAATGGCTCGAGGCCATAAAATCCGAGAGAGGATCCATGTATAAAACAAAGTATAGACTTTGGAAGAACTACTTGATGGTCGTAAGGCTGTTGGGTGCAGATGGATTTTAAAAGGAAGACAGACAATGATGGTAAGTGTCACCATTAAGAAAGCTCGACTTGTCGTTAAGACGTTTTCCGACAAGTTCAAGGAGTTGACTGCGATGAGACTTTCTCACTCGTAGCGATGCTAAGAGTCTGTTCGAATTATATTAGCACTTACTGCATTATTTATGAAATCTTGCAGATAGGATGTCAAAACATTGTTTCCTCGACGATTTTCTTGAGGAAAGGTTGTATGTGATACAACCAGAAGGTTTTGTCAATCCTGAAAGATGCTAACAAGAATGCAAAGCTCCAGCAATCCTTCTAAGGACTGGAGTAAGCATCTCGGAGTTGGAATGTATGCTTTGATGAGATGATCAAAGATTTTGGGTTTTTACAAAGTTTATGAGAAACTTGTATTTCCAAAGAAGTGAGTGGGAGCACTATAGATTTTTGATGAGTATATGTTGTTAACATATTGTTGATCAGAAATGATGTAGAATTTCTGGAAAGCATACAGGGTTATTTGAAAAGTGTTTTTCAATGGAAAACCTGGATTAAGCTACTTGAACATTGAGCATCAAGATCTATAAGGATAGGTAAAAAACGCTTAATAGTACTTTCAAATGAATACATACCATGACAAGTTTTTTGAAGGAGTTCAAAATAGATCAGCAAAGAAGGAGTTCTTGGCTGTGTTACAAGGTGTGAGTATTGAGTAAGACTCAAGACCTGACCACGGCAGAAGAGAGAGCAAGGACGAAGGTCGTCCCCTATGCTTTAGACGTAGGCTCTACAGTATGTTATGCTGTGTACCGCACCTGAAGTGTGCCTTGCCATGAATTAGTCAAGGGGTACAAGAGTGATCCGGGAATGGATCACATGACAGCGGTCGAACTTATCCTTAGTATCTAGTGGACTAAGAAATTTTCTCGATTATCGAGGTGGTAAAAGAGTTCGTCGTAAAGGGTTACGTCGATGCAAACTTTGACACTAATCTGGATGACTCTGAGTAGTAAACCGGATTCGTATAGTAGAGCAGTTATTTGGAATAGCTCCAAGTAGCTCGTGGTAGCTGCATCTACAAGATGACATAGAGATTTGTAAAGCACACACGGATCTGGAAGGTTCAGACCCGTTGACTAAAAACCTCTCTCACAAGCGAGATATGAACAAACCCCATGGGTGTTGGATTCATTACAATCACATAGTGATGTGAACTAGATTATTGACTCTGTTGCAAGTGGGAGACTGTTGGAAATATGCCCTAGAGGCAATAATAAAATGGTTATTATTGTATTTCCTTGTTCATGATAATTGTCTATTGTTCATGCTATAATTGTATTAACTGGAAACCGTAATACATGTGTGAATACACAGACCACAACATGTCCCTAGTAAGCCTCTAGTTGACTAGCTCGTTGATCAATAGATGGTTATGGTTTCCTGACCATGGACATTGGATGTCATTGATAACGGGATCACATCATTAGGAGAATGATGTGATGGACAAGACCCAATCCTAAGCATAGCACAAGATCGTGTAGTTCGTTTGCTAAGAGCTTTTCTAATGTCAAGTATCGTTTCCTTAGACCATGAGATTGTGCAACTCCCGGATACCGTAGGAATGCTTTGGGTGTACCAAACGTCACAACGTAACTGGGTGGCTACAAAGGTGCACTACAGGTATCTCCGAAAGTGTCTGTTGGGTTGGCACGAATCGAGACAGGGATTTGTCACTCAGTATGACGGAGAGGTATCTCTAGGCCCACTCGGTAATGCATCATCATAATGAGCTCAATGTGACTAAGGAGTTAGCCACGGGATCATGCGTTACGGAACGAGAAAAGAGACTTGCCGGTAACAAGATTGAACGAGGTATTGGGATACCGACGATCGAATCTCGGGCAAGCAACATGCCGATAGACAAAGGGAATTGTATACGGGATTGATTGAATCCCCGACATCGTGGTTCATCCGATGAGATCATCGTGGAACATGTGGGAGCCAATATGGGTATCCAGATCCCGCTATTGGTTATTGGCCGGAGAGATGTCTCAGTCATGTCTGCATGGTTCCCGAACCCGTAGGGTCTACACACTTAAGATTCGATGACGCTAGAGTTGTTATGGGAAATAGTATGTGGTTACCGAAGGTTGTTCGGAGTCCCGGATGAGATCCCGGACGTCACGAGGAGTTCCGGAATGGTCCGGAGGTAAAGATTTATATATGGGAAGTCATCATACGGTCACCGGAAGTATTCGGGGGTACGCCGGTATTGTACCGGGGCCACCGAAGGGGTTCCGGGGGTCCACCGGGAGGGTCCACCTGCCCCGGAGGGCCTTATGGGCTGTAGGTGGAAGGGAACCAGCCCCTAAGTGGGCTGGGCACCAACCTTCCCCTAGGGCCCATGCGCCTAGGGTTGGGGGAAACCCTGGAGGGGGCGCCCCCCTTGACTTGGGGGGCAAGCCACCCTCCCTGGCCGCCGCCCCTCCCACCAGATGGAATCTAAGGGGCCGGCCCCCCTCATCCCTTGCCCCTATATATAGTGGAGGGGTGGGAGGGCAGCCACACCCCTGGCCTGGCGCAGCCCTCTCTTCCTCCAACTCCTCCTCCTCCTCCGTAGTGCTTAGCAAAGCTCTGCCGGAGAACCACGAGCTCCATTGCCACCACGCCGTCGTCCTGCTGGAGTTCTCCCTCAACTTCTCCTCTCCCCTTACTGGATCAAGAAGGAGGAGACGTCCCCGGGTTGTACGTGTGTTGAACGCGGAGGCGCCGTCCGTTCGGCGCTAGATCGGATCTTCCGCGATTTGAATCGCCGCGAGTACGACTCCATCAACCGCGTTCTTGTAACGCTTCCGCATCGCGATCTTCAAAGGTATGAAGATGCACTCCCCCCTCTCTCGTTGCTAGTTAATCCATAGATTGATCTTGGTGATGCGTAGAAAATTTTGAATTTCTGCTACGTTCCCCAACAGGGGGGTGGGGGCGGTTTACGGGTCGCGGTAAAAATTTTTACGGGCCGGACGAGTATACGGGCTCTGTCCTGGCCAGAAAATTGGGCCGAGCCCATATACTCGCCGTAATTTTGCGGGTTCGCGAGATATACGGGGTCTGCTAGTGTTGCTCTTAGCCAGCCTAATATTTGAGCCAACGATGTGAGTTGCTTCCATGCGTAAGGACCCAGTCGTCAGTTTTCGTGTTAAGCTGCTCTAATTGACGGATCAGTGTCTTCAGCAAACTGTCAGTACATTACCGGATGTTTTTTTTATAAAAAAGAAAACAAAACGTGGTGATTTTTTGATTTAGGGTCAACAAATATGATGATTTTTTGCAATTTACTCCAAAAGATTAGATCGGTTTCATAGATTAGATCAATTTTTCAGTTTTCAAAATTCTTAGATTAGTTTCTCTTTAGCCACAAATAAATCTGATGACCCTCGAAATCAAGCACGACGCTCGCGTTGCGGCGGGGATCAAGACGAGCAGACGACACCCAGCTCTGATCTACTCTCTCAGTTTCAAAATACATGACTCAACTTTGTATTAATTTTAGATCCTTTCGCACGTCCTGAAGCTGCCCCGGTGCAAGCAAGAAGCCAGGAGCATCCCACGTCCATGTGTTAATTTATGCGCATGATGCATGCGATCTCATGGATTTTAGCCAGGTTCACGAACGCGACCGCCTCCAAAAGACCACGAGCAGATGCATCTCGGTACGCACAGACGTGCGTGACCTCGGCCAGGCGGGCCTGCAATGGAGCGACCAGTGACCACATCCAAATGACTCCATGCGTTGTTCGGCCAGCATGCACCGCTTCTCCATGCAAGACAAAGCTGGCCCGATGTCACAGGCATGCATAGCCTCCAGGCTCGAGGCATGCGTGATGCACCACGACTCCAAGCAAACCAAGGACTTCGGCTGACGACCACGTCACTATAGTGATCCACGACTGCATCGACGTGCTCGACCGCGTCATCCAGTGCTGCATCGACATGGCGTCAGTATAGTGGCGACCTTTACATGGTCACATGGTTCTGGCTAAACCGATGTGTGTTTGATGGGTTTCCTCCGGTTTTGGCAGAACCAGTGGACTCATCGCCGACGGCACCCTCTGACATCTGCAAGGTGTATCGTCCACGTCTGCAGTTTCGTCATAGCGCATTTTTTTGTGCCTCCGGCTTTGTGCGGCTTCACAATCCATGACGACTACATCATCTATCACGACTACCTCGACTATGGCTACATCATCATGATTGACTACATCGACATCTGACATTAATGGCTAGTCTACAGCTACTCATCGGCAGCAACTCCAGTCAACAGCATCCGCGTCGTCACTAGAGTCCACGTCACACCCGCTGTGAATGCGGGAGAGAATAGAGAAGAGACAAGGAAGGCACCAGAAGGGGGCGCAGTCACCAACGTAGGTGCCGATCCATCAGAGACGCAATTGATGATGTCGCAGCTGTCCGCTTCATTCCCGCTACGACTGAGGGGAATGTTAGAAGTATAATGCGTTTGAGTTAGAGATAGAATTAGTAATGTCTTGTCTTGTACTCCGAGTCTTTACCCCACCATGTACTATATATAACCCCCACGAGAGTCAGATCAATACAACATACAACAACTTAACATTTAGCCATACTATACATTCTCACATCCCTCTGTCCCAAAAATATATGTCTCAATCTTAGTTCAAAAAATTTGTATTGAAATTAATACAAAGTTGAGACACTTATTTTGAGATGGAGGGAGTATATTATTTTTCTCTTCATTTAGAGAATATAAGAAAGACCAACACGTTTATAGGCACCAGACCACATGTACACAGCTGCTTGTTTCTTCCAGCATATATGGCAGATGAAGGCTGTTGTTGTGTAGCGATGATCTGGAGCTGTCGGAGTGCGTGGTTCGCCGGTAGACACGCGGGCTTGCATGTAGAGATAAATTAAGAGTGCAAACAACTGTACAGCTGGGGTCCTAGCTGGAACCACATACGGTTGTAACCAGGCTGATGTGTGTCTAATCTCTGTACAACTATGTAGCTATGCTCCGGGTCCGTATAAACAGACGTATCGATTAAATTGACCCATCACGTCAAATTGAAGACAAGCCGGTGCAGTGTCTGCGAGCCTCCAAACCATCCTTCTTGTTAATGAGCAATGATGATAAAGCTAGCTAGGTAGCTGCTGCCTAACTGCACTGCATCAACATCAATCTTGTTGCGTTCACTCACTCACTGGCGCCATGTTCAGATTGGATGGGCAGTTAATTGACCCTTTCTTTTGCGAGAGAGAGTTGAACGTGCGTGGCCATGAAGCATGTATACTCGATCGGTAGAGCATCCAAGCTAGTCCAACAATTTAAAGGCGTCGTATTGTAGCAGGCTACACTACCCTGTCGTGCTCGTGCATGCCAAATGAATGCCCCTGCAGTGGCTGCCTGCACAAGCACGCACGCCTTTCGGTTTAAGTCTCTTCTTCTTCGCATGTGCCTAACCTCCGTACTGGTACACACTGCTACTGGTATAGCTCATTGGTTCGTGTGTCTCGCCTTCATTCGTGCCTCTCTCGATCGCTTTCTGGACAGGTGGGTGGATGGCTTCAGGTTACTGTTCCGACTGCACAAGGTGGTCATTCATTATGTCTGGGTGATGGGTCGGTACCGGTGCGGAGCATCAAATCAATCTGGCGGCTGGATCGAGCTTCATGTGGAGTGGAGAGAAGGGCTAGCTGCATGCGGTATGGTTTGTGACTGCGACGTCCGTCGTCCTTGGCTCTGGAGAAAAGAGGAGGAGAGGCGACGGCGAAGGCCGAGTCCACGAGTGCGTGCTGCGGGCCTGCAGCGGCCGGTTACTGTCCGGGCGGCTGACTCGGACCGCCCGCCGCGCCGCGGATCAAGGGGAAATTAACCAAACATGGATCTGACCTCATTCACCGGCCGGCCTAATTCAACAAGCTGTTCGGAAGTGCGCGGGTTCAGACCACATGATTTGTTGAGGTCAAATGTTTTCGTGACCTTGTATACTGTACGTCTGTACGTGCCTGAAAGGCTCCACATTGCACCGCACGGACCTACAGTAGTAGGTACGGTGCTCCTCGTGTTGCACGGTGATGCCACTGTGGTCTTGCTATCTCCAAACAATATTATCCCTTGCTTGTCTTCCTCAAGTCACATTTTTATGGTCGGCAGCAGCACGCATCACATCATTCACACATGCACACCGTTGCTGGTGATCAATGCGCGCAAGGGAGTTCAGTTCAGCTGTTCACCTGCTCGCTGCTGCTGCTTATGGCGTGGCTGTGGCGCGGGCCACGTACGCTAGACCGAGTCCTCGCGCGGGCGACGTGATCAGTTGGCGACGACTCCGACATGGGCTCCAACCGTTTAGCTTCACAGCTGTCCGGGAGAGAGTATCTACGGCCATCACGCACGCCGTCAATTTCTAATCAAGCACTTTGCTGCCGCTACCGACTTGCCCATTAACTGTCACAAAATGACGACGTTTGCTTTCTCCGACGATGAAGATTGCAGCCACTGCCGTGGCTGAACTGCGGGCACAGCAGCTTCTGTCGTTTCACGGATCTAGCCTTCTTTTTCTGAAATGGTTTCACGGGGCTTTGGACAAAAGAGGAGCCGGCCAAGGCAAAGACAAGCCTAGAATAGAAGTGCGTGCCGGCAAAGCGGTGGCAAGCAGCCGGGCGTGTTGGCTTGCAGCCGTTGCTGTCCGGTCGGCCGACTCCGACCGCCGTCCGCACCACCACCACGGATCCCGGAAGAATTGACGAGCACAGGCCAGGCTAGGGAGAAACCGTGACTTCATCTGCGGGCCTAATTAAACTGTCCGGTAGTGCAGGATTCATCAGTCAGACATAAAACGTCCCGTGGAGGTCAACCTTTTTTTTTTTGCACCTACGTGGGACGTGGCTGCAAAGCTCTTCGACGTACGTTGCTCCTCGCGTTGCACGGTAACCCTGGGGTACTCCTTCCTATGTGGCCTCGATGGCATTTTTTTTGGGTCTTGCAATCTCTAAACCATGTCTTTTTGTCTTCCTTTTTCGTGTGTTTCTCGTGATGTACTCCTCGAGCCACATTTCTATGACCTCGGAGACTTGGGACCGGTTGGCAGTGGCAGGCATCACATCATGCACACAAGCGACCATGGCAGAGCAGAAAATAAAAGGAGAGTAAATTCCAAGTCCAGGATCTACCTATTCGCTGCTGCATGTATGGTGTGACTCTGACGTGGGCCGAGACCAAGTCCAGGATCCGTCCGCGCGACATTCACAGGATGACCTTCCTTTCTCACGGTCAATTTCTAATTAAGGACTTCGCTGTTGCTACCGACATTCACAGGATGACCTTACTTTCTCTTTCTCTTAATGACGATGGAGGTCTAATGGTAGCGCCGTGGCAGAAGACCTCTGGGCGCAGCATCAGCTTCTGTCGTTTCACGGATCTATATCTTTGGCATATCTCTGTCCCGTATCTACCTTGTGACCCATCACCTCTAAAATGTGATAAATACTCCTACCTCCCTCCCTGTATGTATGGAGACGAGCCTGTTTTTCAAAGGTGCTGGGTTGATGCTAGTCATTGTCTCGACCTTGTACCCTATTATCTAGTGTCTTCATTTCCCCTATCTCTGCTTGACCATGATTAATTACAAGGACCACATTTACCACAAGGAGCTTTTTTTTGGGCTGTTAACGGCACAAGTCTTCAAAGCATCTACAGCCGGACTTCACAAATCCAGTCTCTCAAATGCCCGCGGATGTGACTGGTCACTCCTTAAATATTTGATTATACAATCAGGCATCTCAAATTAGAAACCTCAAATCCATATTATTACATGCAACGTAAACCAAGTTTTAAGCGTAGCTCGTCCGGCTCCGCCGTGCCCATGTCCGGCGGCCGTCTGCGCTCCCCGGAGTGTTGGTCCGGTCGCCGGCTAGGTAGAGTAGGGCATGGGGCACGAGCCGGCTCACGTGACTCAAGGCGCCGCCGTCTCCCATGCCCTACTCTTTCTCATCGGAGCCCGAAACCCGAACAGTGCTGGTGGACGTCAGATTGATGATGGATCTGTCCTGGGACGAGTCGGCGACATCCACCACGACGTGGTTGCGGCACCCGGATTGCTGCACCATATGGGGCGCCGGAGAATGTGACTCCGCCTCGCCGACGTCCACCGCCACGAGGGCTGCCGCCGCCTCCTGCACCCGCTACCTCGCACGACGGGCACGCCGTGCCATGTTTGCATCAGATGACGCCCATGGCGCGTCCATGGCCTTGGCATTCCAACAAAGGGGTTGCGCGTTCGCCACCGTGTTCGGACGTTAGACGGACTGCACCGCCTCCAGTGAGGCAGCGACGACACACCTAGCGCTGGATCATCCGTCATTTGGGCGGACGCAATGGATTCCCGACAGAAGGAGTCCGAGCGCTGCCTCGCACGGGCCTCCTTCTGGGATTGGCGGAGCGCAAGCTGGACGGTCATCTCCTCCTCAGGGCCGCGTGGGATGAGCTCGGGGTCGACAGATCTGGAGGTGAATGACTCGGATCCGCTACCCGCCATGTCGGAGACGGCTGAAGATCGCTGGATGGGAGCTTGGGTGGCGGAGGGGAGTGGAGTGAAGTGGTTAAGATTGGCACGACGAGCGGATGGGAAGGAATTATGTGGGGTCGGGTGGGCCAGCGTGGACCGGGTCTGACGTGGCGGATGCACCGAGGACCATATCCGCCCCATATTTGAGCTGGTTATGATGGGTGCCGGTCAGCTCAGGCGTTTGAGTCATGTTTGAGACGTCCGTTTGTGTCAAAATTTTTGACCGGGGCGACTTTCCCATATTCCGAATTCAAGGGTTTCAGTAAACTACCTGCACCAGTTCGTTTTGGGGCAATGATCAAGGGACGTTTGAAGCAGGTATGTGATGCTGTAGATGCTCTTACACGTAATCCCGAAGGTCATCTAGATATAGGTATTAAAAACTTGCATGTGCCCCAAACATTTGGCACTACTTCAAATTTCTGCACTTGTCTGAAGAAGGCTAGCACACTTTGCTTGCTAATCTCCGTACTGGTAAACTGGTGAAGTACAAGAGCCAGTGGATCCATTCATGGCGCTTCCGGTGCATCCGTGTCCCGGGCCCGCGTGCACGCGCTCTGTCTGGCTCTCTTGACAGGTAGATCGGACGCCATTAATCCCACCTTAATGCCACCAGCATCTACTGACTACTGCTCCTGCAGAAGACGGATGGAACCGGATGTTTTGGTTGCTCGGTCGCAGTACAGTACAGTTGCTGATGCGCCAGTGGCATCAGGGTTGGCGTGTGTTGCTGTTTTAGCCGGTGGACGCGTACGCGAGTGTGACGCTGTAGGGAGGGCCGAGTCCAAGCATGTCCGCGCCACTTGGCAACCTGCCGCCGGCGACTGACTAGACCCACCGCCGCTCGCCGCGCCGTGGATTGTGGAGAAGCGGGGGAAGGATGGGACAACGGGAGACATGTAGGGCGCGTTTGGTTGCCCGCATGCAGCCTAACCAGGCCGCGCGGAAATTCGTGTTTGGTTGCCCACTGGCGCGGGATGTACGTGGCTTGTTTGGTTGCCTGGGCTGCATGTGATTCGTGGCCTGAGCCTGGTCCGGCGGAAATTGCCGAATCGGTAATTTCTCGCGAGCCTGGCTCGGCACGGCCACGCGTGCGAGGGGGTTGCACGCCTCTGGCAGCGCGGGAGACGGAGGGGACGTCTCATAGCTCCCCCCCACTCTCCTGTCACCGCCCTGCCCGCACTGTTCCCACCGCTCCCTCTGTGCCTCACCGCCTCTCCCTCCCCTCTGCTCCAATGGTTCCGCCTCGCCCACCGCTACGCCGTCCTCTGACCCTCGTCGACCAGCGCATCACCAGCATCCAGGAGCGCTGGCTGGCCGGGCTCCAGAACTCGGGCAGGGACCTGGCGTCGGCGCCGCGAGCGCTGTCCCCCATCTGCTGCCGGCCACCACGAGCGCCGGCCAATGCGGTGTCGACCGTTCCTGCTCCGCCGTCGATTCCGGACCTCGTGGTCCTGGGCTCGGCACCGGCGCCGTCCACGGAGCCGCCGCTTCTTGGGACCCATTGAGCAGGGGGATTTTCTTGACCCCCGTCCAAGGGTTTTCTCCTGTCGGCGCGCCGTGCTCCTCGACCTCCGGCGTGGCCATGAGCACGGGGCCGATGCCGCAGGCCGTCGCCAGGGCCGGCTCCTCCTCTACTCTGCCACCTCTCTCCTTCCCGCCGGGGTTTTCACCCCGGCCTCGGTTACTATGCAAGCTCCGGTGAGTCAAAGAATCCCCAATGCTTGTTCGTAGATGTAGCTTAGGGGTTTATTTCTTAGGCATGTGCTAGTACTTAGTGCATTCGATAAGATTAGATAGGATTCGAGTAGATCCGATTGGATGCGATCCCAAGCGAATCGAATCCGACCGATCTGTTCATGTTTGCTACAGTGTGAGTCCTAGGATAATGTTCTTCTGCTACTGCTTTGCTAGGATCTGTGTTCATGCTAGAATCCCCAATGCTAGCTAGTGTGCTTTCCTAGGATCTGTGTTCATGGTAGGGTCTTGCTAGGATCTGTGTTCATGCAAATGGCATGTTCATGTTCAAGCTACAATCATGTTCATGTTGTTGTTCATGTTGCATGCTCTAGATTGTTATACATGTTCAAGCTAGGGTTTGTGTTGCATGCTCTAGATTGTTATACGTGCATGTACTAGGACCATTTTAGGATGCTGCCAAATGTGCATGAGTGCACATGGGTGCTATTGATGAGTGGCACTTGTTGTTGCTCTTTTTAGATGTTTCCATGCTTCGGATAGTGCACTGATGAGTGGCAGTTGCTATTGGGCAAGTCCCCAGCTCAGTGGAATTTGCCCAAGAGCAAGTGCCATTGATAAGTGGCATTTGGCAAAGAGTTTGTGCATTGATCAGTGGCATTTTCTCTTGGGCAAATGTCTCTGATCAGTGGCATTTGTTGTAGTGCTTGTTGGGGAACGCATTTTTAAAATTTTCCTACGCACACGCAAGATCCATCTAGGTGATGCATAGCAATGAGAGGGGAGAGTGTTGTACACGTACCCTCGTAGACCGAAAGCGGAAGCGTTATGACAACGCGGTTGATGTAGTCGTACGTCTTCACGATCAGACCGATCCTAGTACCGAAAGTACGACACCTCCGCGGTCTGCACATGTTCAGCTCGGTGATGTCCCACGAACTCTAGATCCAGCTGAGTGTCGAGGGAGAGCTTCGTCAGCACGACGGCGTGATGGCGGTGATGATGAAGTTACCGACGCAGGGCTTCGCCTAAGCACTAGAACGATATGACCGAGGTGGAAATCTGTGGAGGGGGCATCGCACACGGCTAAACAATCAACTTGTGTGTCTTGGGGTGCCCCTGCCCCCGTATATAAAGGAGCAAGGGGGAGGCCGGCCGGCCCTCCTTGGCGCGCCTCCAAGAGGGGAATCCTACTAGGACTCCAAGTCCTACTAGGTTTCCACCAAAAGGGAGAGAGGGGGAAGGAAGAAGAGGGAGAGAGAGAAGGAAAGGGGGGCGCCGCCCCCCCCCCCCTTCCTAGTGCAATTCGGACTCAAGGGGGAGGGGGCGTGCGGCCTGCCCTGGCCGTCCCTCTCTCTCCACTAAGGCCCATCGAGGCCCATTAGTTCCCCCGGGGTTCCGATAACCCCCCGGCACTCCGGTTTTATCCGAAACTTCTCCGAAACACTTCCGGTGTCCGAATATAGTCATCCAATATATCAATCTTTATGTATCGACCATTTCGAGACTCCTTATCAATCATCATGTCTGTAATCACATCCGGGACTCCGAACAACCTTCGGTACATCAAAACATATAAACTCATAATACCGATCGTCATCGAACGTTAAGCGTGCGAACCCTACGGGTTTGATAACTATGTAGACATGACCGAGACTCATCTCCGGTCAATAACCAACAGCGGAACCTGCATGCTCATATTGGTTCCTACATATTTTACAAAGATCTTTATCGGTCAAACCGCATAACAACATACGTTGTTCCCTTTGTCATCGGTATGTTACTTGCCCGAGATTCGATCGTTGGTATCTCAATACCTAGTTCAATCTTGTTACCGGCAAGTCTCTTTACTCGTTCCGTAATGCATCATCTTGTAACTAACTCATTAGTCACATTGCTTGCAAGGCTTATAGTGATGTGCATTATCGAGAGGGCCCAGAGATACCTCTCCGACAATCGGAGTGACAAATCCTAATCTCGGTCTATGCCAACTCAACAAACACCATCGGAGACACCTGTAGAGCATCTTTATAATCACCCAGTTACGTTGTGACGTTTGATAGCACACTAAGTGTTCCTCCGGTATTCGAGAGTTGCATAATCTCATAGTCATAGGAACATGTATAAGTCATGAAGAAAGCAATAGCAACAAACTAAACGATCAAGTGCTAAGCTAAAGGAATGGGTCAAGTCAATCACATCATTCTCTAATGATGTGATCCCGTTAATCAAATGACAACTCATGTCTATGGCTAGGAAACTTAACCATCTTTGATTCAACGAGCTAGTCAAGTAGAGGCATACTAGTGACACTCTGTTTGTCTATGTATTCACACATGTACTAAGTTTCCGGTTAATACAATTCTAGCATGAATAATAAACATTTATCATGATATAAAGAAATATAAATAAGAACTTTATTATTGCCTCTAGGGCATATTTCCTTCAGTCTCCCACTTGCACTAGAGTCAATAATCTAGATTACACAGTAATGATTCTAACACCCATGGAGTCTTGGTGCTGATCATGTTTTGCTCGTGAGAGAGGCTTAGTCAACGGGTCTCCAACATTCAGATCCGTATGTATCTTGCAAATCTCTATGTCTCCCTCCTTGACTTGATCGCGGATGGAATTGAAGCGTCTCTTGATGTGCTTGGTTTTCTTGTGAAATCTGGATTCCTTTGCCAAGGCAATTGCACCAGTATTGTCACAAAAGATTTTCATTGGACCCGATGCATTAGGTATGACACCTATATCGGATATGAACTCCTTCATCTAGACTCCTTCATTTGCTGCTTCCGAAGCAGCTATGTACTCCGCTTCACACGTAGATCCCGCCACGACACTTTGCTTAGAACTGCACCAACTTACAGCTCCACTGTTCAATATAAATATGTATCCGGTTTGTGAATTAGAGTCATCCGTGAAAAACATGCGGTGCCCCCATGTTTGGTTTTGGTAATTGATGACAATCTCTATGGACTAATGGTTGCCTTGAGTTATATTTGAAGGATTTGTCCATAGGCATTTCTTGAAGTTCATGTGTTGGTTTCAAGGAGTTTATGTGGTGACCAAGGTGTTATTAAGGAATTATCCAAAGATTGGTCATGTGAGAGTTGAGCTTATTGCAAGCATGTCTTGGAGAAGAAGATTGTGTGATCATTCATGTATATCTTCAAGACATCATCCAAATGAAGAGAGTTGAAAAGATTCATGGTTGATCAAGACTAAGTCAAGAGTGAATCAACTTGATCAACTCACAAAGCGTAGAAGATGTACCGAGAGGGATCAAGCGATCCCATGGTGTGGTAAGCATTGTCAATTACGCTTTGTGTACTAACCCATGATCTTCGTGAGAGTTCTTTGTGGGGTTAGGTTGCGGTGTGCAAGTTCAAGTGAAGCATCATGAAGAGATCAAATGCTTGAAGCTTGCCGTCCATTGTGGTGACAATGGACTTGTGAAGATGTTGCGGTGTGCAAGTTCAAGTGAAGCATCATGAAGAGATCAAATGCTTGAAGCTTGCCGTCCATTGTGGTGACAATGGACTTGTGAAGATGTGCGGAAGAGTGGCTCACCCATAGTGGAGCATGGGGGAGCAATCAACTAGTCTTCATCGAGCCAACGCAACCAAGAAAGGTGGTCCAACTTGTGGGAGCCAAGATCGTCATCATCTAGCTCAAGTGGACCATGTGCAAGGCAAAGGTTTGCCCTTGATAGGTTTTCTATTTTACCGGTCTCATGATGGTAGTTGGGAGACCGGGTTATAGGATCGATTGCCGTACTATCAAGGGGGGCTCTCGATGAGTAGCTTGATCGTATCATTCGTAGAGAGCTCAAACCATTGCATCCTTGCATCATCCTTATTGGTTCTTGTTTGGTTCTTTTCTTTGTGAGTTTTGGAGCTTATGGTCATCTTGATGACAAGCTCGAGTTCATCGAAAACGGAGTTCACTCGCATCTTCTATGATGTTTTCGATGTTGGAGGTTATGCCGGTTCTTCTCGGTTGGAGGTTTCACTCCTCTATTTGTTGGCATACCTCCCCTGCCTCTTCTTACTATAACCAACAAGCTTGATGCTACTCGTCGTCTTGTATCCAACAAGCTTGAGTTTGCTCAATTAGGAGCTCATATGCAGAAGTTATGGCAGTTTTGGTCCCAGCGGTAGTACCGCGGGCCGGAGCGGTAGTACCGCTTGGGTGCTACAAGCGGCAGTACCGCTCTAGAGCGGTAGTACCGCTCCAGAGCGGTAGTACCGCTGATAGCCCCCAGCCGTAGTACTGCTGCAGTCTCGTACTAGTACCGCCTCGATTCGAGGGGTCTTTTTTCGTGTCGGGTTCTACGGTACTAGCCGCGGCAGTGGGGGCCGTAGTATCGCTTGTTTGCGGTAGTACCGCCCTGCCACCGCGGTAGTACCGCTCTAGGCCCAGCGGCAGTACCGCGAGGGGGAGCGGTAGTACCGCTTATAGGGGCAAGCGGTAGTACCGCTCTCTGCGGGGCTGAAGTGGGGGTAACGGTTGGATTGTTCCCCCCACTATATAAGGAGGTCTTCTTCCCCAATGAACCTTATCCGTTGAGCTCGTGTTCTTCCCCCATTGTTGACCTTCTTTGAGCTTGCTAACTCTCAATCCCTCCATGGATTCTTGCTCGTTTTTGAGGGAAAAGAGAGAGGAGATCTAGATCCACATTTCCACCAATCACTTTCTCCTCTATGTGAGGGGAACCCCTTGGATCTAGATCTTGGAGTTCTTGGTGTTCTCCTTCTTGTTCTTCCTCTCTTTTTCTTCCCTAGCATTAGTTGCTTCGGTGGGATTTGAGAGAGAAGGACTTGGGCACTCCGTGTGCCCTTGCCATTGCATTTGGTGCATCGGTTTGAGTTCTCCACGGTGATACGTGGAAGTTACAAGTTGAGAAGCTTATTACTCTTGGGTGCTTGGTGCCCTTGAGCTTGTTCCTCTTGGGTGCTTGGGCGCCCTAGACGGTTGGTGGTGTTCGAAACTCAATCAATGTGGTGTAAAGCTCCGGACAAGCGTCGGGGTCTCCAATTAGGTTGTGGAGATCGCCCCGAGCAATTTGACGGGTTCGGTGACCGCCCCCAAGGGTTGCCATTTGTACGGCTTCGGTGACCGCCCTCAAGGGTCCCTTAGTGGAATCACGACATCTTGCATTGTGCGAGGGCGTGAGGAGATTACGGTGGCCCTAGTGGCTTCTTGGGGAGCATTGTGCCTCCACACCGCTCCAAACGGAGATTAGCATCCGCAAGGGTGTGAACTTCGGGATACATCGCCGTCTCCGCGTGCCTCGGTTATCTCTTATCCGAGCTCTATATTTATGCACTTTACTTTGTGATAGCCATATTGCTTCTTGTCATATATCTTGCTATCACCTAGTAGTTTATCTTGCTTAGCATAAGTTGTTGGTGCACATAGGTGAGCCTAGTTGTTGTAGGTTTTGTGCTTGACAAATTAACCGCTAGGTTTATTCCGCATTTGTTCAAGCCTAAATCGTAATTATTTTAAAGCGCCTATTCACCCCCCCTCTAGGCGACATCCACGATCTTTCAATTGGTATCAGAGCCTCGTCTCTCTTTGTTAGGCTTAACTGCCTAGAGAGTAAAGATGTTGACTAGGGGATTAGGATTCTCTGACACTCTTAGTTTCGATGGCACAAATTTTGATGTTTGGGTTATTCGCATGCTTAATCTCTTTAGGGTCATGGACCCAAATTTAGAGCGAATTGTAGATATGGGTTTTTCTCCTCCAAAGGATCCCCAAAGATTATCTTTAGAGGATGAGAAAAACTCCTATCTCAATGCTTAAGCTTCTAATGTGCTTTTCGATGCTTTGAGCAATGTAGTTGTATTTCAACTCATGCCGTTCCGGGATGCTCATGAGTTATGGACAAAGCTTCAAGATAAATATGGTGTGTCCAAGATTTGTGGAGATGATTGTCCTCCTTCCACCTCCGGTCGTATAGTATTCTCAACTTCTTCTACTTCACCTACATGTGGTTTGCCACAAGGTAATGATATGGTGAGTAGTGGTGTTCATTGCAATGATTATAGTGAGCTTATTATTGATGATCCTTCATCACTTTATTATTGCAATGCTTCACCTTTGGACTTTAACACTTCGAGCACTCTAAATGTTTCACATGCTTGTGTTAAAAGTTCTTGCATATCTTGTAGAAATTTCTTGCTCAAATCTCATGATGATATGCTTGCTATGTCTTGTTGCCATGATACAAATGTATCTATTTCCTCGAGTTGTTGTGCTAACAATGTAGAGGAAACCCAACACTCCATGGAACAAGATGTGGTCTTGAACGGTGCTTCAAGGGATCCTACATCATCATCGATTGCTTTTTGCCTTATGGCCAAGGCTTCAAAGGTATCTCCCACTTTGAATCCCAATATATCTTGTGATAATATTGATGATGGCAAGAGTGATGATGATGTCGATTATGATGAAGAGAATGATGATGTTGCCTCCTTAAAAGTTAAGGGGGAAATAATTTTTAAAGCTCTTCTTAAGAATAAAATTGCTCGTTCCAACTTCATGGAAATCATGTCTATTGCTATTGAGGGCAAGAAATATATTGATGAGTTGGAATCTCGTCTTGAGGAGCATGAGGTCACCATTGATAAAATGGAAGGTCATGAGCGTGATTACGCTAATGAGATTGCGGACCTCTCTCAAGCTCTTGAACTTGAACAAACCACCAAGGAATCTCTTGAGGTGACTTTTGCTCTAGAATTATCTAGAGTGAGGGAATCTCGTGATAGAGCTCTTGAGGTGGCCAATGATTTTGAAACTAAAAATGAGGAGCTTGAAGTTGCGCATGCTAAACTCCTTGAGGACTTTGAGCACCTCGAAAATGGCTCAAGGGTCATTGAGAGTGAGCTCATCAAACTCACCGAGTCTCATGCTCAACTTAAAGCTTCATATTCAAAAGAGCTTGTAAAGTTGCCTTCTCCTCTTGCTATTATTGATGATGCTTGTGCTACTAACTCTATTACTTGTGAAGCATCCATTTTGAAGGAGAATGTTGAGCTTCGGGCTCAACTTGAGTTGCTATCTAGCAATTATGAGAAATTGGAAGAAAGCCATGAAAAGCTCTCAAGCTCTCATGATGATCTTCTAGTATCCCATAATGTGCTAAAGATAGCTCATGAGGCCATGATTTCTAAGGTAACATCTAGTGAGCCTCATGTGGATACTAGCACTACTTCTAGTCAAAATGCTATATTGCCATGTGCTAGTCCTTGTAATTCATCTACTCACAATGTTGGTACCTCTTGTGATGAATTGCTTTCCTTGCCTTGTTGCTCTAACGATGAAGCTTATACTTCCTCTAGTGCTTGTGTGGAGACTAACCATGTAGAGGAAATCAAAGAGCTCAAGGCCCAAGTCACTTCTTTGAAGAAAGACTTGGAAAAGAGTCATGAAGGGAAATTTACACTCAACAACATCTTGAGAGTGCAAAAATCCCCCAATGACAAAGGTGGACTTGGATTCAACTCCAACAAGAAGAAGAGGTCCAAGATGAACAAGAAGAAGGGCCAAGAACACGTCAAGAATTTGGCCAAGATTATTTGCTTCAAGTGCAAAATTGAAGGGCACCATGTTAGATCTTGCCCATTGAAGAAGAAGGCCATTAGTGACAAGCAACAAGGGAAGAGGCCACAAGTTCGATCTCATGCTCAACCACAAGTTGAAGAAGGTCCTCTTCCCAAGAATCCTCAAGCTAATGCTTCTCAAGTTGAGAAATCAAGTGAGAAGAAAGTGAAGAGTAGATGTTGCTACTTATGTCGTGAGAAAGGTCACCTCGCTTCTTCATGCACTAGTGGTAACTTATCCAACCCAATTAATATTGATGATATCTATTCTCTTGGGAAGGATAAGGTTGGCAATGTGTTTGCCAAATTTGTTGGTACTCAAAGTGCTGTTAGGAAAAGAACCATTTGGGTAGCCAAGCCTATTGTGACTAACCTCTTAGGACCCAACTTGGTTGGGGACCAACTAGCTCAAACTTGATCAATAGGTGTTGTTGGAGGGCATTGGAGACTTGGCTACTTTATGAAGAATTAAGGGGACTTCATCATTCTAATTGTCTCAAGCCAAGTCATTCGGATTATCAAGTTTCTATCTTATATCCAATGTTCCTCCTTGCGGTAACTTGTACTTAAATTGCTCACATTGAAAGTTACTTGCCCCCGTTGCATGTTTTGGTTTTGTTCCTTGCATGTGGTTGTATATGATTGTGTCTCCAAATTGCTTATCTTGAGTAATCAAGTATTGATATGTTGGTTTGCACTTCATGTACATGTGGGTCGTTCGTTGAGCCGTTGCGCATCTTGTTTGTATCTTAGTTGGCTCTTGTGAGAGATTAATGGAATATCCCATTATGGGGGAGTGATGTGCTTTGTGCACCTCACAATCCTATAAATGTGTGTGCATGAGTAATACCATCTAGTATTGATATTTCAAGATTATCTAGTCGCTATGTGGTATGTCTTCTCATGAGAAATTCAAAATCTAAATTATCCATTAATTATCTCTTGTTGAATCGTTATTTTGCCTCTTGTTTATCTTTAATTGGTATCACATTATGGGGGAGTAATATGCTATGTGTATATTACTAGCCCAGAAAATGTGTACATTTGAGATATTGTCACCTAGAATTGATATTGTAAATTATTTTGTTCATAGGTGGCATGTTAGCTCTACAAGTTGCAATTTGATTTTTGTTTGGTGTGAAGATGATGTCGGATATCCTTGCTATCTACCACCGGGAATTATTTCCAAATACTTCTTGTCTTTTGACAATTGGTACTCACTTATGTGTGGTAGAAATTATTGATCATCTTTACATTGGCCTTTGCTTTTATTTGCTTTTTTCCTCTTGCCTAGGAATGTATCAATTCCCTTTGTCTTCCATACCACTTGTGGATCTTGTTAATTTCTTGATCTTGTCTAGTGTTTTCTAGATATAGTGAAAGTGGTGATCCCACCTTGTGCATTTTGTATTCAAATGCAAATTCTCTATAATGCACTAGTCTTGGGGGAGCTATCCTATTTTCTATAAAACACTCATCTTGCGATCCTTATCAAGTGTGTGTTGGTGGACGGCAAGCCGTTTCTTTTTGGTACTTGTGCCATCATGAAACTTTGTAGAGAGCTTGGTTTGTTTGGAACCATCCCCTCTTTTGGGAGTTTGATATCATTTTGTGGGTTCCAATGGTTTTCTCATTCCTTCATGTATCTTTTAATGATATCTTCCAAGTGATGATTTCTCCATTTGGTATTCTTTTCACTTGGTATATCCTTATATTTTGGTATCGGTTCTTGAAAGTCTTGAGCATGCATATTAACTTCATGTAGTTTCCGTGGCATGCTTTCTCTTTTGACCCAATATATAGGGGAAACTCCACCAAGTCTCAAATTGGATGAGATGTGCATGAATTTCATTTCCATTTCTATATGCACATATTTGTGTGGAGTTTGTCCTATGTATTGTTGGTGTCTCTAACTCTTTGGTCCCAATGAGTTTGGGTACCATTTTGTTTGTGTTGTTGTTCTAGGAACAATTGGAGATGCATTGGATGCTCGGCTCACTCACAAGGAAGGTGTTGTCACCATGTGCTTTTTGGAGTCAAGCTAGGATGATCAATGAACTTCATTGTACCTTCAATTGGTATCTACTACATCCTTCCAATGTTAGCTCGGTAACAAGTATCTTCATATACTTCATGCACACATTTCTTGCATCAACCTTGTGTAGGTTGTATCATGGCATGTTATTCACTCTCTCTTGTGATACTTGTTTCCTTTATCAAAGCATCCCAACAATGATCTCTTGTTGCTAGTTGTGATGTCTTTGATGGTTGTGTGGTAGGAATTCATGTATCTACAATAAGACCATATCTAGCCGTGTGCTATGCTTCCAAGCAAATATCTTATTGGTATATCTATGACTTCCTTTGGATATCTTCTTCCTTCGTGTTGTAACTATTTCGGGTGTACATCCTTCTTTGTAGATATATATCCTCATGATTTCGTCTACCTAGAAACTTATACACTTGAGAGAAATTACATCTCTAGATGATATCCTTTCTTTCACGTCCACCTTGTCCTTCTTATGTTATTTCTTTTGTGGCTCCGTGAAAGCTTTTTCCTTGAGTGCGTGTCTTATCTCATTGCATCTTGATGCACTCTTGTGTGGTGAAGATTATTTTCCTCATGCGTGTCTTTACGAGGCTTTTGCCATCTTAATTGGTATCCCTCGTCTTGATGGAGCTTTCTTTTATATCTTCACCACGGGTTGTTACAAGCATAGGTTCTTTATATGCTTATTAGTAAGCTTGTGAACCCATTTTCTAGTTGTGTGTGGGAATGATAGGCCTTGCATCGTGTGCCTCATTCTCCCAAGACTTTATTGATGCTTAATGTCCATCCGTACATTAGTCTTCTCAAGTGCATTGCCTTGACTCACACACATCATTTTGGTTGAGCCCATTCTTAAGTTGCCTCTTTTTACTTGTTGCTCAACCATATGTTCGTTGCAAGTACTAGGCTTTGTTTCCTATATGCTCACTTGCACTTGTTGTAAATTTCTATTGATTTTGGGGGAGCTATGATCCTATTTTGTGCACTTTGTATCCAAATATGAATATTCTTGTGTGCACAAATCATGGAGAGCTTCTCTAGTTTCTTTAGAACACTCTTTTGCTCATATCATAATATCTTTTATTCATGTGGCATGTAGGATCATTGGTCTAGTTGGTTCAATTGGTATCTTTTGATTGCTTGCTTTGATTGGTATCCTTTGATTGCTTGATTGCCCGTTTCTCTCTATGTTATGTCTTTGTGGCATATCATTCTTTTGCAATCTTTGGGCCTCAATATAGTTTGTCTTCCTCCAAGTATTTATCGTTGGACATGTGTATTGCATTCCACTCTCTAGTTGAGAAATACACAATTTATGGAGGGACACAAGCTATATTGGCCTTCTAAGCTTTTCGCCCATTTTGGCAATCGATGCCAATGGGGGAGAAGTTTCAGAGAGTTTTGTGGAGAAGTCTTCAGAGTTTTCTCCTTGCTTTGGTTTTGTTCCTAAGCATTTGCATCTCATACGCATGCATTATTGGTTGTTGCAATACATGGTGATGCATAATTCCTTATATAAACTCTCTTGAAAGTGATGGTCATCAATTACCAAAATGGGGGAGATTGAAAGAACATGCGGTGCCCCCATGTTTGGTTTTGGTAATTGATGACAATCTCTATGGACTAATGGTTGCCTTGAGTTATATTTGAAGGATTTGTCCATAGGCATTTCTTGAAGTTCATGTGTTGGTTTCAAGGAATTTATGTGGTGACCAAGGTGTTATTAAGGAATTATCCAAAGATTGGTCATGTGAGAGTTGAGCTTATTGCAAGCATGTCTTGGAGAAGAAGATTGTGTGATCATTCATGTATATCTTCAAGACATCATCCAAATGAAGAGAGTTGAAAAGATTCATGGTTGATCAAGACTAAGTCAAGAGTGAATCAACTTGATCAACTCACAAAGCGTAGAAGATGTACCGAGAGGGATCAAGCGATCCCATGGTGTGGTAAGCATTGTCAATTACGCTTTGTGTACTAACCCATGATCTTCGTGAGAGTTCTTTGTGGGGTTAGGTTGCGGTGTGCAAGTTCAAGTGAAGCATCATGAAGAGATCAAATGCTTGAAGCTTGCCGTCCATTGTGGTGACAATGGACTTGTGAAGATGTTGCGGTGTGCAAGTTCAAGTGAAGCATCATGAAGAGATCAAATGCTTGAAGCTTGCCGTCCATTGTGGTGACAATGGACTTGTGAAGATGTGCGGAAGAGTGGCTCACCCATAGTGGAGCATGGGGGAGCAATCAACTAGTCTTCATCGAGCCAACGCAACCAAGAAAGGTGGTCCAACTTGCGGGAGCCAAGATCGTCATCATCTAGCTCAAGTGGACCATGTGCAAGGCAAAGGTTTTCCCTTGATAGGTTTTCTATTTTACCGGTCTCATGATGGTAGTTGGGAGACCGGGTTATAGGATCGATTGCCGTACTCTCAAGGGGGGCTCTCGATGAGTAGCTTGATCGTATCATTCGTAGAGAGCTCAAACCATTGCATCCTTGCATCATCCTTATTGGTTCTTGTTTGGTTCTTTTCTTTGTGAGTTTTGGAGCTTATGGTCATCTTGATGACAAGCTCGAGTTCATCGAAAACGGAGTTCACTCGCATCTTCTATGATGTTTTCGATGTTGGAGGTTATGCCGGTTCTTCTCGGTTGGAGGTTTCACTCCTCTATATGTTGGCATACCTCCCCTGCCTCTTCTTACTATAACCAACAAGCTTGATGCTACTCGTCGTCTTGTATCCAACAAGCTTGAGTTTGCTCAATTCGGAGCTCATATGCAGAAGTTATGGCAGTTTTGGTCCCAGCGGTAGTACCGCGGGCCGGAGCGGTAGTACCGCTTGGGTGCTACAAGCGGCAGTACCGCTCCAGAGCGGTAGTACCGCTCCAGAGCGGTAGTACCGCTGGTAGCCCCCAGCCGTAGTACTGCTGCGGTCTCGTACTAGTACCGCCTCGATTCGAGGGGTCTTTTTTCGTGTCGGGTTCTACGGTACTAGCCGCGGCAGTGGGGGCCGTAGTACCGCTCGTTTGCGGTAGTACCGCTGTCACGACCGGTTTTTCAATAAAATAATTATTGAGAGACCAATCCCTTTTACGGACCAGTAAGGAAGAATTCCTTCTCACTAGTAGACAATATCTTGGTCACAGAAGAAAAAATACCAGGAGTACTGAATATAATACAAGGTTGAGCGGAGGATGCCCAACAATTTATTACATGCACGCCGCTAAAACAAGACGGCGGATAGGGTGGCATACTACTAACTCACGATAATGACGGTGGTGGAAATATCACCGCGAAGCAAGTGATATGACTCCTGAAGACTACAGCTCTTCGGGCGTCGGAGTGAGGCTCGAGGAAACTTATTGCGGGTGGCGGAAGCGTATATAATACAAGTGACCAAAATCCGGGATCGCGCATGACTGACTGGGACTCCTCTAGGCGTCGGACGCGCTATCAAACTCTTCATCCAAGAGATCGCCTTCGTCAACATCTGGCCAAATCAACAAGCCAGGTGAGTACTACGAAAGTACTCGCAAGACAGTTCGGACATAAGAGATAACAAATGTAAACATGAAGCATATGAACAATTTATCCAGTGCGTTCAGACATAGAGATAATAAATACTGGGTGCCAAGCGAGGGTCTGAATGACGCCTCGAGCGGAAACTGCAGAATAGTAATACTGGTGCCAAACGAGTGTCTGAAAGACTCCTCGAGAGGAAAATGCAAGAATAATAATACTGGTGCCAAGCGAGTGTCTGAAAGACTCCTCGAGCAGAAAATGCAAGAGTAATAATAATGCCACAGTCGGACGTCTGAGCGACATCACATAAAGGGCTTATAACAGAAATTAAAAGACGAACATGCCACAGTCGGACGTCTGAGCGACGTCACATAAAGGGCTTATATTTAATGTAAGAAACAAAAACACGCCACAGTCGGACGTCTGCGCGACGTCACATAAAGGGCTTATATTGTAGCTCAATAATACAATAGTGCAGGAACATACAATTATCACAAGTACGAGACAAAAATAAAGTTAGTACATCCACAGGAATAATAATTTAACTGGATTTACCACTTGAGCTTGTTCACCGGGGACAAGTTTTTCACGCGGATAGATATGGATATACTGATTACTCTACTTGATCATGGATACGATGACTTGGAAGGAATTGACTCTGCAGAGTTTGTACTTAACCACAGCCAACGGATTTCAGTAGTCACGGGGACTAGTTCCGTCTACGGTGTTTTGGAAGGAACACGTCTAACCAGTACACACCCAATTCAACCTTCCGAAGCCAGGGATCACCCTCGGCAACGTTCAAGAAAAACCTTGAGACGGGAGGCTACAACCTCGCGTAGCATGGGATCAAATTTCTATACACGCGCTCTAAGGGGGTGCCACCCCTCTCGGTCCCAACCGGAAACACCCATGCCCCCTGACCGATGACTGGCTTTAATCCTGGGCCAAGGTACCATCATCCCGGCCTCTCTGTTTGGTGTGTACACGGAAAGAGGTTACCAACTTACTAAACCGCATCCTGGAAAATGAAACATGTGGTAGCACGGGAGGGGGAAAGAACGATAACGTGACTCCGTCCACGTTAACGCCGGAGAAAGTCGGATGACGCAAGGCTGGTATGCTACAACAGTACCACCTTGCTGCCCTTCATGTCACCACATGATTAGGCCATCTCTCATCAGAGATCATCGCAACTTTGGAACATGCGGGGAAAAGAACGATAACGTGACTCCGTCCACGTTAACGTCGGAGAAAGTCGGATGACGCAAGGCTGGTATGCTACAATAGTACCACCTTGCTGCCCTTCATGTCACCACATGATCAGGCCATCTCTCATCAGAGATCATCGCGACTTTGGAACATGCGGGTAGTTGCCTTACAAGCAACGAGGTATTTACCGACACTCATATGCCACGCACAAACTTTCAAGCAAACATGCAAAACACTTACCATATCAAATGTTCAAACATGCTTGCCTGGTTCGGAGAAGTCGGAGTCTAGCTCGGCGAAGTTCGCGGCTCCGTCACCTTTCCGGAACCTACGGCAATCACGAAAACGGGCACTAACGTGAAAACCAACGCGTGCACAGAAACTTCTCCAAATATTTTTCAAATAAATACCATAAAAAACTAGACAAAATTTGAAGATTGTTAGAAAAAGAATCACTCAAAAATCCCTTTTTATTAAAAAGTTATAAAGGTTTCTGTCAAGGGACTTATCTGTAATGAAACAGAAAAGTTCCAGGGTTTTAACTGAGAAAACAGAAAACGGTTCGATTGGAAATGCGCAAGCTCAAGAGAGAAAACGTATTTTGCCCGAAGGCGCCAACAGAAAACGGTTCGCGAAAGAATAGAGTAGAGGCTGACATGTGGGGTCCACATGTCAGGTTTAAAAAGCTCGCCGGCGCCCGAAGACTGCGGTGGACGCCGGCGTCGAACCACGGCGAGTTAGGAGGATCGGAGGGTACCAAGAGCTTCAGCTTGTTCTTCCGCGTCGGTGGGTGGTGGACTCGACCAACGGGGAGCACTACGTCGACGGCGACACTATCTCCGGCGGACGGCGGCTCGGGTGAGGATGGGGAACTCCGGTGGAGGGCTGCAAACTTCGAATTGAAGCGCGGGTCAGAAAGAGAGGTGCATGGTGAAGTTACTGGCAAGAGAAGGGAGGCGGAGGTGCACACACGGGGGCGAATCGAGTTGGATCCCGTGGCGGGTCGCGGCGGCCGGAGTCGAGGAAGGAGACCTCCTCGGGGCTCTTCCAGTGGCTAGGCGTGCTCTAGGTGGAGTGCAGGGATGGTGGGTGCTCGAGTTGAAGCTCGGGGCCTCTATTTATAGGCGGATCGACGGGGTGGCCGTGAACGGAGAATCTCCGGCGAGCGATTACGGCGATGCAGTGGATTGGCAAGAGGTTTGAGTGGCTAGGCAGCATCAGTGGAGGTTACTGGTGTCATCCCAGAGCTAAACGGAGTTGGTCTTGGCGTAATGGCGTCGGTCCACGGTGAGGTGACCGCACGGGCTCGACGGCGGTAGAGAGCGCGCTCCGCGCCCTGCAGTTCACGACGAGAGCGGCAGCGCGTTCGGGGGAGTGGAAGGCCACGCGGCGAGCTCCAGTGGCTTGGGCGGCGCTGGGTGGCGTCATCGGCGCCGTGCCTCCCGCTGGCGGCCGCAAAGCCGCCGCTGGCGTCAGTCACGGGGCGGTGCACCTTCTGCAGCTCGTCGCTGACGCCCACAAGGTGCCAGGCGCTCGTGCGGTGCAGGAACAAGGGGGAGGGGACGAGGAGCAAGGCGACACAGTGGCACTGGCGAGATCGACAACCATCTCTGAAGAAAACGACAGTAAGCCACTGAACTGTTCTTTGAATTTTCTGAATTTGACAATGACCATGCACTGCAGGTGCTCGACAGAATGATTTGGCTATGAGATAAATTTTTTGGGGCTGTAACTTGGTGAGGTGACCACTCAATGCACCCAGAGGCTGCCTGATTTTACTTGGAATTTTTGGAGAAGGTTTTGAATGAATTTCACCAAATTTGACAAATCTGGTCCAAACTTGCAGCAAGTGTAGTTTGAAAAATTTGAACTGAACACCAGTGGATCTTCATGGATCTTGGTTGAGGGTTCAAAGGACTAGGGAGGGGAGTTGGTTTGGGGACAAAAATCCAAGCAAAAAGTGTAGTTCCTTTGAAAAACACCAATGGCTAGAATAGAAGACAGAAATTTGTTTGAATAAGATTTAAATGGAAAACATCACATGGGGAGGTTCAACTTGCTGGATTAGATGCCAAACATGATCCAAGGATGAGGGGAGGGTTAGGAGAGAGTATTTGCACTAAGGCCATGGCAAGAAGGAATTGTTGAAAGTGGTAAAGGATTATTCCAAAAGCCATAGTGCAAATTCCAAAGAGATTTTCAAAAGGCATTTTCCCAAGAGAAAAGTATTTTGTCTTGAGTCCAAATGAAAAGCAAGAACCTCCAAGACCAAAGACAGATCTTGGGTGAATCCAAATAAAACTTTTGCCATAAAAAATATTTGAAAGGGAGAGTTCTTTTGAAGAAAAATTTTAAATCACCTCCCTCAAGTCAAATAAAAATCTTTTGAAAAATCCAATTAAAAACTTGGGTGTCAGAACACCTACCCCCTTAGGAAAAATCTCGTCCTCGAGATTTCTGCTGATCCTCAAATAGATATGGATACTCTTCCTGGAGAAAATCTTCCCTTTCCCATGTAGCTTCATCCTCAGTGTGGTTGCTCCACTGAACTCTGAAAAACTTTGTCGTTTTCTGACGGGTCCTCCGTTCAGACTCTTCCAATATTTTTACCGGCCTTTCTCTGTAGGTGAGATCTGGCTGCATATCAATGTTCTCATGAGGTACATGCTTCTCCGGGTTACTCACACATTTCCTCAACTGTGAGACGTGGAATACGTCATGGACGTCTGACAGCTTCTTGGGTAGGTCTAGTTGGTAGGCTACCGTGCCTCTTCGTGCCTTTACACAAAATGGTCCAATAAATCTTGGGGCTAGATTCCCCTTAATTTTGAACCGTTGCAGACCCCTCATAGGAGATACTCGGAGGTATACGGAATCACCGGGTTCAAAGCTGACCTCACGATGCTTCTGATCATAGTAGCTCTTTTGTCGGCTCTGTGCTGTCTTGAGTCTGTCCCTGATTTGTTTAACTTTCTCCTCGGCCTCTTTAAGCATGTCGGGGCCGAAGATACGGCTGTCACCTGTTTCTGACCAATTCAGTGGGGTACGACACCTCCGTCCGTACAATGCTTCACGATCTCATGGTCTAAGGAAAAGATACTTGACATTGGAAAAGCTCTAGCAAACAAAACTACACGATCTTTTATGCTATGCTTAGGATTGGGTCTTGTCCATCACATCATTCTCCTAATGATGTGATCCCGTTATCAATGACATCCAATGTCCATAGTCAGGAAACCATGACTATCTGTTGATCAACGAGCTAGTCAACTAGAGGCTTACTAGGGACACGTTGTGGTCTATGTATTCACACATGTATTACGATTTCCGGATAACACAATTATAGCATGAACAATAGACAATTATCATGAACAAAGAAATATAATAATAACCATTTATTATTGCCTCTAGGGCATATTTCCAACAATGTTGTGATGTGATATGGTCAAGACATGATGTGATATAATGTGTTGTATGAGATGATCATGTTTTGTAACCGAGTTATCGGCAACTGGCAGGAGCCATATGGTTGTCGCTTTATTGTATGAGATGCAATCGCCATGTAATAGTTTTACTTTATCACTAAGCGGTAGCGATAGTCGTAAAAGCAATAAGTTGGCGAGACGACAACGATGCTACGATGGAGATCAAAGGTGTCGCGCCGGTGACGATGGTGATCATGACGGTGCTTCGGAGATGGAGATCACAAGCACGGTGCTTCGGAGATGGAGATCACAAGCACAAGATGATGATGGCCATATCATATCACTTATATTGATTGCATGTGATGTTAATCCTTTATGCATCTTATCTTGCTTTGTTTGACGGTAGCATTATAAGATGATCCTTCACTAAATTATCAATGTATAAGTGTTCTCCCTGAGTATGCACCGTTGCGAAAGTTCTTCGTGCTGAGACACCACGTGATGATCGGGTGTGATAGGCTCTACGTTCAAATACAACGGATGCAAAACAGTTGCACACGCGGAATACTCAGGTTAAACTTGATGAGCCTAGCATATAACAGATATGGCCTCGGAACACGGAGACCGAAAGGTCGAGCGTGAATCATATAGTAGATATGATCAACATAGTGATGTTCACCATTGAAACTACTCCATCTCACGTGATGATCGGACATGGTTTAGTTGATATGGATCACGTGATCACTTAGAGGATTAGAGGGATGTCTATCTAAGTGGGAGTTCTTAAGTAATATGATTAATTGAACTTAAATTTATCATGAACTTAGTCCTGATAGTATTTTGCAAATTATGTTGTAGATCAATAGCTCGCGTTGTTGCTTCCCTATGTTTATTTTGATATGTTCCTATAGAAAAATTATGTTGAAAGATGTTAGTAGGAATGATGCGGATTGGATCCGTGATCTGAGGATTATCCTCATTGCTGCACAGAAGAATTATGTCCTTGATGCACCGCTAGGTGACAGACCTATTGCAGGAGCAGATGCAGACGTTATGAACGTTTGGCTAGCTCAATATGATGACTACTTGATAGTTTAGTGCACCATTCTTAACGGCTTAGAATCGGGACTTCAAAGACGTTTTGAACGTCATGGACCATATGAGATGTTCCAGGAGTTGAAGATAATATTTCAAGCAAATACCCGAGTTGAGAGATATGAAGTCTCCAACAAGTTATATAGCTAAAAGATGGAGGAGAATCGCTCAACTAGTGAGCATGTGCTCAGATTGTCTGGGTACTACAATCGCTTGAATCAAGTGGGAGTTAATCTTCCAGATAAAATAGTGATTGACAGAATTCTCTAGTCACCATCACCAAGTTAGTAGAACTTCGTGATGAACTATAATATGCAAGGGATGACGAAAGTAATTCCCGAGCTCTTCGTGAAGCTGAAATCGATGAAGGTAGAAATCAAGAAAAACATCAAGTGTTGATGGTTAACAAGACCACTAGTTTCAAGAAAGGGGCAAAGGGATAGAAGGGGAACTTCAAGAAGAACGGCAAGCAAGTTGCTACTCAAGTGAAGAAGCCCAAGTCTGTACCTAAGCCTGAGACTATGTGCTTCTACTGCAAAGGGACTGGTCAACTGGAAGCGGAACTACCCCAACTATCTGGTGGATAAGAAGGATGGCAAAGTGAACAAAGGTATATTGGATATACATGTTATTGATGTGTACTTACTAGTGTTTATAGCAACCCCTCGGTATTTGATACTGGTTCAGTTGCTAAGAGTAGTAACTTGAAACGGGAGTTGCAGAATAAACAGAGACTAGTAAAAGGAGAGGTGACGATGTGTGTTGGAAGTAGTTCCAAGATTGATATGATCATCATCGCACACTCCCTATACTTTCGGGATTAGTGTTGAAACTAGATAAGTGTTATTTGGTGTTTGCGTTGAGCATGAATATGATTTGATCATGTTTATTGCAATACGGTTATTCATTTAAGTTAGAGAACAATTGTTGTTCTGTTTACATGAATAAAAACCTTCTATGGTCATACACACCAACGAAAATGGTTTGTTGGATCTCGATCGTAGTGATACACATATTCATAATAATGAAGCCAAAAGATGCAAAGTTAATAATGATAGTGCAACTTATTTGTGGCACTGCCGTTTAGGTCATATTGGTGTAAAGCGCATGAAGAAACTCCATACTGATGGGATTTTGGAATCACTTGATTATGAATCACTTGATGCTTGCGTACCGTGCCGCATGGGCAAGATGACTAAAAATGCCGTTCTCCGGAACTATGGAGAGAGCAACAGATTTGTTGGAAATCATACATACAGATGTATGTGGTCCGATGAATATTGAGGCTCGTAGCAGGTATCATTATTTTCTGACCTTCACAGATGATTTGAGCAGATATGGGTATATCTACTTGATGAAACATAAGTCTGAAGCATTTGAAAAGTTCAAAGAATTTCAGAGTGAAGTAGAAAATCATCGTGACGAGAAAATAAGGTTTCTATGATTTGATCGCGGAGAGAAATATTTGAGTTACGAGTTTGGTCTTCAATTAAAACAATGTGGAATAGTTTCACAAATTCACGCCACCTGGAACACCACGGTGTAATGGTGTGTCTGAATATTGTAACCGTACTTTATTAGATATGGTGCGATATATGATGTCTCTTACCGATCTACCACTATCGTTTTGGGGTTATGCATTAGAGACAGCTGCATTCACATTAAATAGGGCACCATCAAAATCCGTTGAGACGACGCCTTATGAACTGTGGTTTGGCAAGAAACCAAAGTTGTCGTTTCTTAAAGTTTGGGGTTGCGATGCTTATGTGAAAAGGTTTCATCCTGATAAGCTCAAACCCAAATCGGAGAAATGTGTCTTCATAGGATACCCAAAGGAGACAGTTGGGTACACCTTCTATCACAGATCCGAAGGCAAGACATTCGTTGCTTAGTATGGATCCTTTCTAGAGAAGGAGTTTCTCTCGAAAGAAGTGAGTGGGAGGAAAGTAGAACTTGATGAGGTAACTGTACCTGCTCCCTTATTGGAAAGTAGTTCATCACAGAAATCTGTTCCTGTGACTCCTACACCAATTAGTGAGGAAGTTAATGATGATGATCATGTAACTTCAGATCAAGTTACTACCAAACCTTCTAGGTCAACCAGAGTAAGATCCGCACCAGAGTGGTACGGTAATCCTGTTCTGGAGGTTATGTTACTAGACCATGACAAACCTACGAACTATGAAGAAGCGATGGTGAGCCCAGATTCCGCAAAATGGCTTGAGGCCATGAAATCTGAGATGGGATCCATGTATGAGAACAAAGTATGGACTTTGGTTGACTTGCCCAATGATCGGCAAGCCATTGAAAATAAATAGATCTTCAAGAGGAAGACGGACGCTGATAGTAGTGTCACTATCTACAAAGCTAGAATTGTCGCAAAAAGGTTTTCGACAAGTTCAAGATGTTGACTACGATGAGAGTTTCTCACTCGTATCTATGCTTAAGTCTGTCCGAATCATGTTAGCAATTGCCGCATTTTATGAAATCTGGCAAAGGGATAAACAAAACTGCATTCCTTAATTGATTTATTAAAGAAGAGTTGTATATGATGCAACCAGAAGGTTTTGTCAATCCTAAAGGTGCTAACAAAATATGCAAGCTCCAGCGATCCATCAATGGACTGGTGCAAGCATCTCGGAGTTGGAATATACGCTTTGATAAATTGATCAAAGCATATAGTTGTATACAGACTTGCGGTGAAGCCTGTATTTACAAGAAAGTGAGTGGGAGCACTACAGCATTTCTGATAAGTATATGTGAATGACATATTGTTAATCAGAAATAATGTAGAATTATTCTGCAAAGCATAAAGGAGTGTTTGAAAGGAGTTTTTCAAAGATAGACCTCGGTGAAGCTGCTTACATATTGAGCATCAAGATCTATAGAGATAGATGAAGACGCTTGATAAGTTTTCAATGAGTACATACCTTAACAAGATTTTGAAGTAGATCAAAATAGAACAGTCAAAGAAAGAGTTCTTGCCTGTGTTACAAGGTGTGAAATTGAGTAAAGACTCAAAGCCCGACCACGGCAGAAGATAGAAAGAGAATGGAAGTCATTCCCTATGCCTTGGCCATAGGTTCTATAAAGTATGCCATGCTATGTACCAGATCTATTGTATACCCTACACTAATTTTGGCAAGGGAGTACAATAGTGATCTAGGAGTAGATCACTGGACAGCGGTCAAAATTATCCTTAGTGGAATAAGGATATGTTTCTTGATTATGGAAGTGACAAAAAGGTTCGTCGTAAAGGGTTACGTCGATGCAAGTTTTGACACTAAATCTAGATGACTCTAAGTCTCGGTCTAGATACATATTGAAAGTGGGAGCAATTAGCTAGAGTAGCTCCGCGCAGAGCATTGTAGACATAGAAATTTGGAAAATACTTATGGATCTGAATGTGACAGACCCGTTGACTAAAATTATCTCACAACCAAAACATGATCACACCTTAGTACTCTTTGGGTGTTAATCACATAGCGATGTGAACTAGATTATTGACTCTAGTAAACCCTTTGAGTGTTGGTCACATAGAGATGTGAACTATGGGTGTTAATCACATGGTGATGTGAATTATTGATGTTAAATCACATGGCGATGTGAACTAGATTATTGACTCTAGTGCAAGTGGGAGACTGAAGGAAATATGCCCTAGAGGCAATAATAAAAGTATTATATATTTCCTTATATCATGATAAATGTTTATTATTCATGCTAGAATTGTATTAACCGGAAACATAATACATGTGTGAATACATAGACAAACAGAGTGTCACTAGTATGCCTCTACTTGACTAGCTCGTTAATCAAAGATGGTTATGTTTCCTAGCCATAGACATAAGTTGTCATTTGATTAACGAGATCACCTCATTAGGAGAATGACGTGATTGATTTGACCCATTCCGTTAGCTTAGCACTCGATCGTTTAGTATGTTGCTATTGCTTTCTTCATGACTTATACATGTTCCTATGACTATGAGATTATGCAACTCCCGTTTACCGGAGGAACACTTTGTGTGCTACCAAATGTCACAATGTAAATGGGTGATTATAAAGGTGCTCTACAGGTGTCTCCAAAGGTACTTGTTGGGTTGGCGTATTTCGAGATTAGGATTTGTCACTCCAATTATCGGAGAGGTATCTCTGAGCCCACTCGGTAATGCACATCACTATAAGCCTTGCAAGCATTGTGACTAAAGAGTTAGTTGCGGGATGATGTGTTACGGAACGAGTAAAGAGACTTGCCGGTAACGAGATTGAACTAGGTATCGAGATACCGACGATCAAATCTCGGGCAAGTAACATACCGGTGACAAAGGGAACAACGTATGTTGTTATGCGGTCTGACCGATAAAGATCTTCGTAGAATATGTGGGAGCCAATATGGGCATCCAGGTCCTGCTATTGGTTATTGACCGGAGACGTGTCTCGGTCATGTCTACATAGTTCTCGAACCCGTAGGGTCCGCACGCTTAACGTTACGATGACAGTTTTATTATGAGTTTATGTATGTTGATGTACCGAAGGAGTTCGGAGTCCCGGATGAGATCGGGGACATGACGAGGAGTCTCGAAATGGTCGAGACGTAAAGATTGATATATTGGACGACTATATTCGGACTTCGGAAAGGTTCCGAGTGATTCGGGTATTTTTCGGAGTACCGGAGAGTACATATTGGGCCTTATTGGGCCATACGGGAAAGAAGGAAAAGGGCCTCAAGGGTGGCCGCACCCCTCCCCTTGGTCTGGTCCGAATTGGACTAGGGAAGGGGGGCGCCCCCTTCCTTTCTTCTCTTTTTCCCTTCCTCTTTTCCTATTCCATATGGGAGGTGGAATCCTACTAGGACTAGGGAGTCCTAGTAGGACTCCACACTTGGTGCGCCCCCTCCTAGGGCCGGCCTCCTCCTCCCTTGCTCCTTTATATACGGGGGCAGGGGGGAACCCCAGAGACACAACAATTGATTCTTGAGATCTCTTAGCCGTGTGCGGTGCCCCCCTCCACCATATTATACCTCGATAATACCGTTGCGGAGCTTAGGCGAAGCCCTGCGTCGGTGGAACATCATCATCGTCACCACGCCGTCGTGCTAACGAAACTCTCCCTCAACACTCGGCTGGATCGGAGTTCGAGGGACGTCATCGAGCTGAACGTGTGTAGAACTCGGAGGTGCCGTACGTTCGGTACTTGATCGGTCGGATCATGAAGACGTACGACTACATCAACCGCGTTGTGATAACGCTTCCGCTGTCGGTCTACGAGGGTACGTGGACAACACTCTCCCCTCTCGTTGCTATGCATCACCATGATCTTGCGTGTGCGTAGGAAAATATTTTGAAATTACTACGTTCCCCAACACATAAGGTGTCGTCTCAACGGATTTAGATGGTGCCCTATTTAACATGAACGCATCTGTCTCTAAAGCATAACCCCAAAACGATAGTGGTAAATCAGTAAGAGATATCATAGATCGCACCATATCTATAAAGTGCGGTTACGACGTTCGGACACACCATTATGTTGTGGTGTTCCGGGTGGCGTGAGTTTCGGAACTATTCCGCATTGTTTCAAATGAAGACCAAACTCGTAACTCAAATATTCTCCTCCACGATCAGATCGTAGAAACTTTATTTTCTTGTTACGATGATTTTCCATTTCACTCTGAAATTCTTTGAACTTTTCAAATGTTTCAGACTTATGTTTTATCAAGTAGATATACCCATATCTGCTCAAATCATCTGTGAAGGTCAGAAAATAACGATACCCACCGCAAGCCTCAATATTCATCGGACCACATACATCAGTATGTATGATTTCCAACAAATCTGTTGCTCGCTCCATTGTTTCGGAGAACGGAGTTTTAGTCATCTTGCCCATGAGGCATGGTTCGCAAGTACCAAGTGATTCCAAAAGTCCATCAGTATGGAGTTTCTTCATGCGCTTTACACCAATATGACCCAAACGGCAGTGCCATAAATAAGTTGCACTATCAGTATCAACTCTGCATCTTTTGGTTTCAATATTATGAATATGTGTGTCACTACTATCGAGATTTAACAAAAATAGACCACTCTTCGAGGGTGCATGACATAAAAGATATTACTCATATAAATAGAACAACCATTATTCTCGGATTTAAATGAATAACCGTCTCGCATCAACAAGATCTAGATATAATGTTCATGCTTAACGCTGGTGCCAAATAACAATTATTCAGGTCTAAAACTAATCCCGAAGGTAGATGTAGAGGTAGCGTGCCGACGGCAATCACAACGACTTTGGAACCATTTCCCACGCGCATCGTCACCTCGTCCTTAGCCAATCTTTGCTTAATCCGTTGTCCCTGTTTCGAGTTGCAAATATTAGCAACAGAACCAGTATCAAATACCCAGGCACTACTGCGAGCATTAGTAAGGTACACATCAATAACATGTATATCCCATATACCTTTGTTCACCTTGGCATCCTTCTTATCCGCGAAATACTTGGGGCAGTTCCGCTTCGAGTGACCAGTCCCTTTGCAGTAGAAGCACTCAGTCTCAGACTTAGGTCCAGACTTGGGCTTCTTCACTTGAGCAGCAACTTGCTTGCCGTTCTTCTTGAAGTTCCCCTTCTTCCCTTTTTTCTTGAAACTAGTGGTCTTGTTGACCATCAACACTTGATGCTCCTTCTTGATTTCTACCTCCACAGCCTTTAGCATTGCGAAGAGCTCGGGAATCTTCTTATCCATCCCTTGCATGTTATAGTTCATCACGAAGCTTTTGTAGCTTGGTGGCAGTGATTGAAAAACTTTGTCAATGACACTATCAACCGGAAGATTAACTCCCAGCTGAGTCAAGTGATTATGATACCCAGACATTTTGAGTATATGCTCACTGACTATTCTCCTCCATTTTGCAGCTATAGAACTTATTGGAGACTTCATATCTCTCAATCCGGGCATTTGCTTCAAATATTAACTTCAACTCCTGGAACATCTCATATGCTCCATGACATTCAAACGTCGTTGAAGTCCCGGTTCTAAGCCGTAAAGCATGGCACACTGAACTATCGAGTAGTCATCAGCTTTGCTCTGCCATTCGTTCACATCGTCCAGCGTTGCTCCTGCAGCGGGTCTTGCACCTAGCGGTGCTTCCAGGATGTAATTCTTCTGTGCATCAATGAGGATAATCCTCAAGTTACGGACCCAGTCCGTGTAGTTGCTACCATCATCTTTCAACTTAGCTTTCTCTAGGAACGCATTAAAATTCAAAGGAACAGTAGCACGGGCCTTTGATCTACAACAACATAGACATGCAAAACACTATCATGTACTAAGTTCATGATAAATTAAAGTTCAATTAAACATATTACTTAAGAACTCCCACATAGATAGACATCTCTCTAATCATCTAAGTGATCACGTGATCCAAATCAACTAAATCATGTCTGATCATCACGTGAGATGGAGTAGTTTTCAATGGTGAACATCACTATGTTGATCATATCTTCTATATGATTCACGCTCGACCTTTCGGTCTCAGTGTTCCGAGGCCATATCTGCACATGCTAGGCTCGTCAAGTTTAACCCGAGTATTCTGCGTGTGCAAAACTGGCTTGCACCCGTTGTATGTGAATGTAGAGCTTATCACACCCGATCATCACGTGGTATCTCGGCACGATGAACTTTCGCAATGGTGCATACTCAGGAAGAACACTTGTACCTTGAAATTTAGTGAGAGATCATCTTATAATGCTACCGCCGAACTAAGAAAAATAAGATGCATAAAGGATAAACATCACATGCAATCAATATAAATGATATGATATGGCCATCGTCATCTTGTGCCTTTGATCTCCATCTTCAAAGCACCGTCATGATCACCATCGTCACCGGCGCGACACCTTGATTTCCATCGTAGCATCGTTGTCGTCTCGCCAACTATTGTTTCTACGACTATTGCTACCGCTTAGTGATAAAGTAAAAACAATTACAGGGTGATTGCATTGCATATAATAAAGCGACAACCATATGGCTCCTGCCAGTTGCCGATAACTCTGTTACAAAACATGATCATCTCATACAATAAAATTTAGCATCATGTCTTGACCATATCACATCACAACATGCCCTGCAAAAACAAGTTAGACGTCCTCTACTTTGTTGTTGCAAATTTTACGTGGCTGCTATGGGCTGAGCAAGAACCGTTCTTACCTACGCATCAAAACCACAACGATTTTTTGTCAAGTGTGCTGTTTTAACTTTCAACAAGGACCGGGCGTAGGCACACTCGATTCAACTAAAGTTGGAGAAACTGACACCCGCCAGCCACCTATGTGCAAAGCACGTCGGTAGAACCAGTCTCGCGTAAGCGTACGCGTAATGTCGGTCCGGGCCGCTTCATCCAACAATACCGCCGAATCAAAGTAGACATGATGGTAAACAGTATGACTATTATCGCCTACAACTCTTTGTGTTCTACTCGTGCATATAACATCTACGCATAGACCTGGCTCATATGCCACTGTTGGGGAACGCAGTAATTTCAAAAAAATTCTTACGCACACGCAAGATCCATCTAGGTGATGCATAGCAATGAGAGGGGGGAGTGTTCTCCACATACCCTCGTAGACCGAAAGCGGAAGCATTATGACAATGCGGTTGATGTAGTCGTACGTCTTCATGATCCGACCGACCCTAGTACCAAAAGTACGGCACCTCCGCGATCTGCACACGTTCAGCTCGGTGACGTCCCACGAACTCTAGATCCAGCTGAGTGTCGAGGGAGAGCTTCGTCAGCACGACGGCTTGATGATGGTGATGATGAAGTTACCGACGCAGGGCTTCGCCTAAGCACTACAACGATATGACCGAGGTGGAAATCTGTGGAGGGGGGCACCGCACACGGGTAAACAATCAACTTGTGTGTCTTGGGGTGCCCCCTGCCCCCGTATGTAAAGGAGCAAGGGGGGAGGCCGGCCGGCCCTCCTTGGCGCGCCCCCAAGAGGGGAATCCTACTAGGACTCCAAGTCCTAGTAGGTTTCCACCAAAAGGGAGAGAGGGGGGAGGAAGGAGAGGGAGAGGGAGAAGGAAAGGGGGGCGCCCCCCCTTCCTAGTCCAATTCAGACTCAAGGGGGAGGGGGCGCGCGGCCTGCCCTGGCCGCCCCTCTCTCTCTCCACTAAGGCCTATCGAGGCCCATTAGTTCCCCCGGGGGTTCCGATAACCCTCCGGCACTCCGGTTTTATCCGAAACTTCTCCGGAACACTTCCGGTGTCCGAATATAGTCGTCCAATATATCAATCTTTATGTCTCGACCATTTCGAGACTCCTCGTCACGTCTGTGATCACATCCGGGACTCCGAACAACCTTCGGTACATCAAAACACCTAAACTCATAATACCGATCGTCATCGAACATTAAGCGTGCGGACCCTACGGGTTCGAGAACTATGTAGACATGACCGAGACTCATCTCCGGTCAATAACCAACAGCGGAACCTGGATGCTCATATTTGTTCCTACATATTCTACGAAGATCTTTATCGGTCAAACCGCATAACAATCATACGTTGTTCCCTTTGTCATCGGTATGTTACTTGCCCGAGATTCAATCGTCGGTATCTCAATACCTAGTTCAATCTTGTTACCGGCAAGTCTCTTTACTCATTCCGTAATGCATCATCTTGTAACTAACTCATTAGTCACATTGCTTGCAAGGCTTATAGTGATGTGCATTACCGAGAGGGCCCAGAGATACCTCTCCGACAATCAGAGTGGCAAATCCTAATCTCGATCTATGCCAACTCAACAAACACCATCGGAGACACCTGTAGAGCATCTTTATAATCACCCAGTTACGTTGTGACGTTTGATAGCACACTAAGTGTTCCTCCGGTATTCGGGAGTTGCATAATCTCATAGTCATAGGAACATGTATAAGTCATGAAGAAAGCAATAGCAACAAACTAAACGATCAAGTGCTAAGCTAACGGAATGGGTCAAGTCAATCACATCATTCTCTAATGATGTGATCCCGTTAATCAAATGACAACTCATGTCTATGGCTAGGAAACTTAACCATCTTTGATTCAACGAGCTAGTCAAGTAGAGGCATACTAGTGACACTCTGTTTGTCTATGTATTCACACATGTACTAAGTTTCCGGTTAATACAATTCTAGCATGAATAATAAACATTTATCATGATATAAGGAAATATAAATAACAACTTTATTATTGCCTCTTGGGCATATTTCCATCAGTTCTAGTGCAACAGATCAGTGACATTTGATAAGTGGCATTTGGCAAAGACTTTGTGCACTAATACTTGTCATCTTACCTTACATGATATTGAAGAGTGACTGGGATGTGGCGGGTGGAGGAGCTCAGGTGGTGGTCGGAGCTGTGGGCGCCAAGGATTTCATCCCCACGAACAGGTGGCTCAAGACGGTGGACCTGCCTGGCAGGATCGCCTTCATGAGCCTGCCTCGTTCAAGGGGAGGATCTCCGAGGACCGCCACGAGGAGGAGGCCCGGGAGCCGCTGCACTTCTACAAGCAGATCAAGGACAACAAGGACCTCGCCATGCTCATCATCCCTCGCAAGTTCGTGGAGCCGATGAACGCCTGGTTGGTCATCAAGCGGCTCCGCGCGTTGTCAGGCTGTCGGCGAACAAGCGGTGCGTGTTCTGGGTGCAGGTCCAGAACTTCGAGGGACACATGGTGCTTGGCCGGGGTTGGAACTACTTCTGTCGCTGCCACCGGATCGTCCCCGGTGACCTCGTCGTTGTGCGCTCTCAGGTCTCGGCCTGAAGGTCCAAATTTACAACCACGACTCCTCGATCATGTGCAGGTTTCGTTGCAGCAGGCACAACTGTGTTGGTGACATTGAGCATGCAATGTAGTTAACTAAGGTGTTAGTGTTGAACTTTTATGATGTGTGGCTAGAATAATGGTACTTGTGCTGGGAACTTGTTAATATTTTGGCCAGGAGCAGCACCCTGGCATGGAGCAGGGAAGGAGGATGCCCCTGCATGCTGTTAACCTAAGTAGTTTTCTGTCATTTCCTTACTTGCTTTGTTTGATCTCATTTGGTTGCTTGCTTTGTTTGATCTCATATGTGCTTGTTGTTGTGCTGATCATGTGGTGGTAAGGCAACCACATTTGAATGGGGTGAGCATGCAACCAAACAGCTGAAGTTTGCATCTGCTCACACCCTAAGCACTAAAACGACAACCAAACAACAGGGGATAAGTGCTCCTTCATGCGATGCAGGCAACCAAACAGGTTGCATCTGCTGCATATGAGGCTACATATGAAGAACCAGGCTGGCTAGAGATATGTATGCAATGCGACTACCGTAACGAACTGCAACCAAACACGCCCGTACTCTTTCTGTCCCTAGTGTCAAAAAACGTCTTACATTACGGGACGGAGCGAGTATTTTTTAACCACACAAAAAACGAGTGTGAGTTGAACAGAGGCGCGCAAACGCACACAAATAAAAGGAATGTGAGTCCACATGTTTTCCATGGGTTTGGTTTTTCTTTTTTGAGACAATTCCATGGGTTTGGTTGGAATCAGGATCATGCAGAGCGCCTCGCCCACAACGCGGTCGACTGGGCCGGGCCTGACGGCTACCAACTTTTTTATTAAATAGTTTGACGAATGTATATTTTGATTTTTTTTAATAAATTTTATTTAGGTGACTGAGTTAAAAAATAACTTTTCTGTTAAATATGCCGCCAAAAATACTTTTCTGTTAAATAATAAAAATGCACCTTCAGATTTTAATAATATGTCTTTCCCAAAAAAAGATTTTAATAATATGCCGGTGATTTAAAACTATTCCACCTGTTTTTTTTTTTTGAAAAAATTACTAAATGTATTAGAAGTGCTCGCACATTCAAAAATGTTCATGAAATTTTAAAAGAGTAGACACATTTTATAAAATGTATATACAAACTGTTATCATATTTCAAATTATGGTCATGCCATTTCAAAAAACATTCATGGAAATGGCCGGCACGCCGTTTCAATGTCGACGCCAATGTTTTTCAAAAGTGTTCTTGTACTTGATAAGAAAACATTCTCTAACTTTAGAAAATGGCCACATGTTTTCTAGAGCTGACATTTGCGTAAATTAAAAAAGAGTCGCCGAATATTTTAAATCCTTGTAAATACAATCGTGTGATATCTTTTTGTGTGAAATGGCCATGCTGAATTATTTATTGCCAAAGATGGCTAGTCATGATTTCAACATGAAAAAATGAAAAGCGGAAAGGGTTCACTAAATCAAAGTCATGCGAGATATTCTGACAGTACATGTACATAGTGGGTCACTCGTTGGCCAATTTTAATTAAGGCGCACAAATGTTGCGCAAGTACACTGAGTCTCTTCTTCGCATGTGCATGCATGCCGCCAACCACTACTAATCTCCGTACCAGCACACACTGGTGGTAGTACAAGCTAGGTATAGTCTTCATGCTGTCTCGCCTTCATCGTGCCGGTGCGTGACTCTACTGCTCCGGCCTTCTCTCTCGGTCGCTTTTCTGGACAGGTGGATGGATGGCCTCAGGTTACTGTTCCTGCACAAGGTGGTCATTATGTGTGGGAGATGGGCCGGCGGTACGTACGCGAGTAGGGTGCGCACCGGAGGCTAGATGGAGCTTCATGAGGGGAGGGCGGCTGCGGTATGGTTTGCGAGTGCGACGTCGACCGATACTGATCATTAAATTTCTTGGCTTTGGAGGAAACAGGAGGAGGCAAGGCGAAGACCAGAACACGAGTGCGTGCGTGTGGGCTTGCAGCGGTTGCTGTCCGGGCGGGGCGGCTGACTCCGACCGCCCGCCGCGCCGCGGATGGAGGGGAGATTAACTAGACGTAAGCTTGACTTGATTTACCGGCCGGCCGGCCTAATTCAACAAACTGTTCGGAAGTGCGGGGGCCGGGGTCAACCACATGATTCCTTGGGGTCAAATGTTTTGGTGACCTTGCACGTACGTACGTGGTATTGTACGTGGCCGAAAATCTCATCTACGTACAGACGTACATACCGTACCTAGGAGCGCTACTCCTTGCGTTGCACTGTGATGGCGGCCTACTTCCATGTCTTTTGCGAGGGGGTTCCGTTGTGGCCTTGCAACCTCCAAACTATAATCCCTTGACCCTTGTCTTCCTGTGTGTGTGCAGTGGCGGACCCAGGAATTGAAGTTAGCCGGGGCGAACATTTAACGTCTAATTTTTTTCGGCACAAATGCAACTCTATTCAACCAAAATTCATGCTCCCTCCGTTCCTAAATACAAGTCTTTTTAGAGATTCCTATACGGACTGCATACGAAGCAAAATGAGTGAATCCACATTCGAAAACATGTCTATACATTCGTATGTATTTTGTATTGAAATCTCTAAAAAAAATTATATTTGGGAATGGAGCAAGTATCATTCAACAACAAAAGAATAAAAAAGATTTTAAAAACTAGTAAACTGCTAACGTGGACTCTTGTTGCTTGAAATGCTCACTTATTCACAATATGATCCCATTTTAATTTCCAAACGAGCTACAAAATTGATTGGGGAACGGCTGGGTCTGGCTAGGTCGAGGGGAACGGCTGGAAGCGATTTCTCTATCGATTGGGAATTTCCTTCTCTGTCGTCCATCGATTGCAGTACAGATCGATTGGGCACTTGGGCCTGTACAGTGGGCTGCAGTAACTATAAAATGTAGCCCAGTCCACTAGCGGACCAGCCCAAATCTCTGAAACAGAGAAACAGCGCCACCGGAGGAAAGATAAGTAGATGGGGTTCGATACTCCGCTGCCGGCGACCCGGGGCGGCCGCCCCAGCTCGCCCCAATGGTGGGTCCGCCACTGTGTGTGTGTGTTAGAGGTTCGGTGTGTTTCTTGTGTACTCTTCAAGTCACATTTTTATGGCTACAGGGTTCCTTTGATTTTGGAGGATTAGAATCCTTATGAATTTTTCCTATATTGGTTGTTTGATTTATAGGATTGAATCCTATAGGATTTTTTCCTAAGGAATTTTTTATACTACTTCCCATAGCATTTCTAGCATCCACTCAAACCTCTTTAAAAATATCTTTTATTTTTCCTATGATACAATCAAACAACCTAAACTCCTATAGGATTGAGATGAGCATGACATTTGAATCCTATGTTTTTCCTATTCCCATGTTTTTACAATCCTGCAAATCAAAGAGGCCCTCAATGTGTGTTTCTTGTCTACACCTCAAGTCACATTTTTATGGCTTCATCAAAGCCTTGGGACCGGTCGGCAGTACCCGAAAGATGGAGATTGCAGCCACCGCCGTGGCTGAACTGCGGGCACAACAGCTTCTATCGTTTCACGGATCTAGCCTTCTTTTCTGAAACGGTTTCACGGGGCTTTGGACAAAGGAGGAGCAGGCGAAGGCAAAGACAAGCCTAGAATAGAAGTGTGTGCCGGCAAAGAGGTGGCAAGGTACTAGTATGTCAGATCCCGTGACTCCGGGCGTCTTGGCTTGCAGCCGTTGCTGTCCGGTCGGCCGACTCTGACCGCCGTCCGCACCACCGCCGCGGATCCCGGAAGAATTACGTACAACGAGCACAGGCCAGGGAGAAACCGTGACTTGATTTGCCGGCCTAATTAAACTGTCCGGTAGTGCAGGATTCATCAGGCATATAACGTTCCGTCGAGGTCAACTTTTGCACCAACGTGGGACGTGGCTGCAACGCTCTCGTACGTACGGTGCTCCGCGCGCTTTCACGATAATCCTGTGTGGCCGCGATGAAATTGTGGTCTTGCAATCTCTAAACCATGCATGTCCCCTTTTTGTCTTCCTTTTTCGTGTGTTTCTCGTGAAGTACTCCTGAAGCCACATTTTTACGACTTGGAAGAATTGGGACCGGTTGGCAGCAGCCAGGAAGGCACCACACCATTCACACCAGGCACCGTTGCTCTTGATGAATGCGCACGAGTGACTACTGTGTAGCATCGGTTATGTATACAGCTGGTAGGTAGAGGTCAAGTAATTAAGAAGAGAAAATAAAAGGAGGGTCAAATCCAAGTCCAGGATTTTTTTTCTTTTTGAGATCAGGATCATGTATGGTGTGACTGTGACTTGGGCCGAGACCAAGTCCTTGATCCGTCCGCGTGACGTGATCACTTGGAGGCCTGCCGCTTGGCAAAGCGAAGCTGGCTCTGACCATCAGTAGCTTCATAGCTGTCCGAAAGAGTAGAGTATCTAGTGTTGTCCTACTCCTAGATGGCACCGTCAATTTGTAATTAAGGACTTGGCTGTTGCTACCGACATTCACAGGACGACCTTACTTTCTCTTTCTCTTAACGACGATGGAAGTCTAATGGGTAGCGCCGTGGCAAAACTCTGGACGCAGCAGCTTCTGTGGTTTCACGGATCTGTATCTTGGCATATCTCCATCCCGTATCTGCCTTGTGAGTTGTGACCCATCACCTCTACTCTAAAATGTGACAAATACTCCTAGTACCTCCCTGTATGGAGACGAGCCCTGTTTTACAAAGGTGTTGGGTTGATGCTAGTCATCGTCTCCACCTTGTACCCTATTATTATACTCCGTGCCTTGGTTTCCCTATCTTTGCTTGACCATGATTAATCCCAAGGTCGACAAGTATAGCTTTCTCTTGGACAGTTGAGGGCACATGCTCTGTACTTGGGGCCCGCTCTCTTGACAGGCAGATCGGACCACCTTAATTGCCACCAGCATCTACACTGACTAGTGCTCCTGGTATCTACGGGATACCCTTCTCCTCCCGGGCCGCACGCGCGTGCGGCTCCGGAGGCCCCCGAAGACCTAGCTCAGAAGGCCGCTGGATCTCCTCCCCCGGCCGCTGCCGCAGCCAGTGCCGGGGGTGGCGGCCACGCCCAGCCGTCGAAGGCAGCGGGTGCTGGCGGCGCCCCTGACAAACCTCTTCGCGCGGAGCAGGTCGTCTTCAGGTCTGCCTTGGAGGCGGGGTGGCCGGCGGCGCGGATCTTGGTGGCGCACGGCGGGGAGCGCGGTGGAGCGGTGGCGATGTGGAGCAAGGCGAGGGAGGCTGCAGAGAGGCGAGGGAGGGCGGGGTGCGGGCGCTAGTGGGTGGCGGCGGCGCAAGCCCTCTGCCATGGAGGTGGCGGCGCTGTGGAGGCCCAGCCAGGTAGGGTTCCTGGCGGGCAGCGGGCGGCCGGCCGTCTCCGCGTGGTGGGCGGGCGGTGATGCCACCAGAGGCGTTGGCGCCGGAGCGGTGGATGGAGGTGCGGTGCGAGTCAGATCCAGATCCATTCTCGGTCTCGATTTGGACCTGAAGCTGGTTCCTTCGCGTGGCAGTCCCCTGGTGTGGGTGAAGGCCGTCGTGGTGGTCCTCGCCCCTGCACGGTGTGGTAGGTGACTGCGGTTCCTCGTCTGGGTTGTTGGTGGTTGTGGTGGCGCCTCTCTCGGCAGTGCTGGTGTGGGAGGACCCGGCTGCGCAGCTTCAACGACAGGTTCCTACGGTGACGGCGGTGTGAGGCTTCATGGATCGGCTGCCCCAAACCTCGGAGGTGTGGATATGTGCAACATTACGGATGAAAATCCTGTCCGATTTTGGTCGGGCCGGCGACGACGGCGCCTGTGGGTGTCGTTTCCTTCCTTGAGGCGTCGCCGAGTGTGTTGCCATGTCCTAGCTTTCTTGGTGTTGGCCGTTATCTCCGGGCGAAAGCCTTGAATCAGGGCAGGATTGGCACGATGGCGGCGTCTTCGACGTCGTTCCTCTGTTGGGAGCATCGTGTCGGGAGACATGGCATGGAGTCCTGTGTTGCGCTACTCCGGTGCTCGCGCTGCCCACGATTGTTCTTCTTCGGCGCAATGTACGGTCATCGCGGGTGAATCCAAGATGGTGCCTTCTTCGAGTCGATCGAGTCCTGCCATCCTCTTGCCACCTTCTTTTTGGCATGAAGGGGGGATGATGCGTCGACAAGGGAAGCTTGGCAGGAGCTACTGTTCTTCGGAGGTGACCGAGTCACTCGAGACGCGGCGAGGTTTTTCATTTTTGGGCAAGCTCCTTGCTTTGTAGTTGTGTGATTGTTGGTGGCTGTCTTTGGACTAGCCGGATGTGGAGTGTGTGCTACACTCGCTGTTCGTAGCAAGTGGTAGTCGTCTTGTACTTTCAATTCTCTTATTTTATAAAGCTATTGTACGTAATTTGCGTACTCTCGTGCTCCTGAAGAAGACGGATGGAACATGATGTTTTGGTTGCTTGGTCGTACTAGTACAGTACAGTAGCTGATGTTGCTGTTCTCGCCGGTGGACGCGTACGCGAGTGTGACGCTGCAGGGAGGGCCGACTCCAATTCTGTCTGTGCCTCTTGGCAACCTACCGCCGGCGACTGACTGACTGACTAGTCCGACCGCCGCTCGCCGCGCCGTGGATCGTGGAGAAGCGGGGAAGGATGGGACAGCGCGAGGCATGTTTTTTTTATCCACACAAAAAAGGAAAAAACATGCGAGTTCAGCCGCGCAAACGCAAAAAATTGAAAGGAGTGCGAGTCCACATGCATGTTTTCGATGGGTGCCCTTGGTTTATTTTTCCAGAAAAGTCTACTAGGCTTTTATTAATCAAAGTTTAGAATTACAGGTAGAGCAACAGAATCATGAGGCGACCCTAACCAAACATGTCGCCCCTCATCTAAAGAAAGCTAGAGCACGAGGTTCATAATTCGACTTGCTCGACTCATGAACAAAAACACAAGAACTAAAAGAGTCGCTCCATGATTTTATATCCTTGATCACTCCACCATAGGCATAGCAACCACCTGTAACGTCATGTGTGTGCTTGACGGCGTTCAAGCAGTCCTCCGAAGCAATATCAAACTGCTGCGGTCCAAGATCTTCTACCAAAGCTAGTGCTTCTCGGCAAGCCACTGCCTCAAGTCCCCAGATAACAAGCACTGAGGAACCAAAGGATTCACCTGCACATCGCAGCTGCAGTACCACATTTCCACGATGAGACACAGCGGCGTCTGCATTTACTTTTTACTTTCCTCTCATTATCATTGGCTCTCGTGGTGCTTCCTGAACTAGTTGGAGCCGATTCTACAATAAAGCTAGTCACAAACAAGTGAGTAGATAGAGGATTCTGGTTAATTCCTTCGTGTATAAGCTTCCTTCCTTCTAGCTGACCATATTGCCCAGAGAGTCACCGTCGTCGTCCTTAGGAACCGCTGCTCATGGGTTTGGTTGGAGTCCGGATCAGCAAAGCGCCTCGCCAACAATACGGTCGACTGGGCCTTCCCTAAAAAAAACAATACGATCGACTGGACCTGGCCCGGTAGGCTACCAATTTTTTTACTAAATAGTTTGACGAATGTATATTTTGATCTTTTTTTATAAATTTTAGGTGACTGCGTTAAAAACTAACTTTTCCGTTAAGTATGCCATCGAAAAACTTTTCTATTAAATAATAAAAATATGTACCTTCAGGTTTTAACAAATAGTCAGTATGATTCACCCGTTTACAAAATGTCTCACTAAATGTATTACAAGTTCTCACACACTCAAAAGTGTTCGTGAAATTCAAAAGAGTTGACACATTTTATAAAAATATACAAAGTGTTCATATATTTCAAATTATGTTCATGCCATTTCAAAAAACATCCATAGAGTTTTAAAAGTGTTATTATACTTATAAAAAACGTTCTCTTACTTTAAAAAACAGCCACGTGTTTTCTAGAGCTAACATTTGGGCAATTGAACAAAGAGTTCGCGGATATTTTAAATCCTTGTAAATACAATCATGTGATACGTTTTTGTGTGAAATGGCCGTGTTGAATTATTTATTGCCAAAGATGGCCATGCATGATCTCATCAACAGAAGAAGAGTCGATTACACCACTGGTGCCACAACTTGACGTGAAAAGTCAGTTCAGTGCTAAAAGTTACGGCACACATTGAACTGGTGCCACAACTTGGCTTTGGCGTGCATATACAGTGCAAATCATGTTTCTATATGAACACGGTGCTGATTAGGCGAGGCAATGTGGTGTGTGGCCTGCTGTCAGCGACTGGACGACGTGTGCCTACTATTTTGCGAAAAAAACTCATTTTTTTGTTTTTTTTCTCATGAAGAAGCCCCTGGTAGGGGCCCATATTTTTCTCGGAGATGGAGGGTAGTATTGTGCAAAAATTGTTGCCATGGGGATTCGATCACATCACCTGACGCCTGCAGTGCCGCCGGCCAAATGAATACACCAAACATCATTTACTTAACTGATATAACCATTCTGACTTAAGTTGGCTGGAGTCCCAGCGACCCATTTTACACTGTTATTTTTGTTAAAAAATTTAAAATACATGTAAATTGTAACTGTGTGTTAAAATAAAATAAATTTAAAAATAACAATGAAGACTTTTATGTACTACATATTTGTTTAATTTAAATCATGAACATTCTAAACTTATATTAACATTTATTGAAATAAAAAAAATATTTTTATAAATTCCTAAAAATAGTAACGCTGCTGGGTGGTGTGGTGGCCACTGGCGCATGATGACTACATGTCGCTGCTTCTAATCCCAGCCAACTATTTTTAGGTTATATGAATATATGTTTTTTAAAGCATGAACACTTTTATATACTACATGAATATTTTGTTAAAACTGTGAATATTTGAAATTTTATTTAAGAATTTATTAAAACACACAGTAAAATAAAAACCTTCCTTAAAGCAGGAACACTTTTGTACACTACATGAATTGTTTTTAAACCAAGAACATTTTTAAAGTTATATAAGCATTTATTAAAATATATAAAAACATAAACACGTACTTAAATCATGAATTCATTTGTATATTACATTAATATTTTATTAAAAGTGTAAACAATTTTAAACTTATATAGAAATTTATTTAATATATGTTCTTATTCAATATGCAAAGTACTACATGAACAACTTTGTAATTCATAATTTATTATATGGATAAATGCTAACTCCATACGTGATTATTTTATAATGTAATTTATTATATACACATATATATTATTTATAACACACTATTATAATTTACATATATTCTATAAATTTCTGAAAAAAAGAAAAAAATGGATGTAGGGACCGTAGCCCGCTTAATAGTGAAAGAATATATAGCAGTGGCATCCAGGCCAGTTATTACATAAAATGGTTGAGACTCAGGTGGTTAGCCTTGCCCTGCTGCTGTCTATAGGCCATCTGTTCGAGTCCTCGCGTGAACCAATTTTTCATTTATTTATGGGAAGCTGACAAGTGGACCCTTGCGACTGTGGCATAGTATTTTTCGTGAGAATTTTTTTTCAAGGTTACTTGCAAAATAGCAGGCCATACGCCCACTTTGCCGTCCTATCGCTGATAGCGGGCCCCATGCCACGTTGGCATGCCTAATCAGCACTCTATTCATATAGAAATGTGATTTGCACCGTATATGCACGTGAAAGCCAAGTTATGGCACCAGTTCAATGTATGCCGCAAGTTCTAACACTAAACTGACTTTTCACGCCAAGTTGTGACGCCAACGGTGTAATTGACTCACAGAAGAGCATACGAAAACACATGAAAGGCTGAAAGGGTTCACTAAGTCAAAATCATGCGAGATATTCTGACAGCACGTAGTGGGTCACTCGTTGGCCAGTTTTAATTAAGGTGCACGAATGTTGCGCAAGTACACCGAGACGAGTACTAGTACGTAGCCGTATATTGCTGCTGTGGAGCACGTATGCAAAATGGGAAATGAAGACCAGTACTGTAGTACAGTAGTACTAGCAAGCATGCATTCTGAACGAACAATGAATGAAAGAGTGAATGTGCCGGCAATAGCATGCACGCCTTCTTCGCTCCCACAGCATGTGCTTGCTGCTGGTACTACTCCCAGCCAGTTGATCCATTCATGGCTGGCTCTCTTGACAGGCGGATCGGACGCCATTAACTCATCTCCTTTCCTTGATTGCCACCAGCATCCATTGACCACTGCCCCTGGAGAAGACAAGACGGTTGCTGTTGCTGGAAGCGAATCGTTTGATTAGCCGGTCGGCGCGGCATGCTTGTGTGTACAGTACAATTGCTGTTGAATTGAATATGTGGACATGTGCACCGGCAGGCATCAGGGTTGGCGTCTGTTGCTGTTTTTGCCGGTGTATGCGGGCGCGAGTGTGACGCTGGGAGGGCCGAGTCCAAGCTTGCCTGCGCCACTTGGCAACGGCCGGCTGGGACCGCCGAGCCGCTGACCGTGGAGAAACGGGTGAGGATGACCTCGCGGACTCAGGACATGTTTTTTGTTTTGTTTTGCTAAAGCATAAGTATTGCACATCTAAGTCCTATGTCATTGATCATACATTGAGATTTTGCGAAAACGGAACATGTTTTTCTAAGCACACAAAATAGCACAAAAACGTGCGAGAGTGCACACGCACAAGACAAAGCTGCGGGTTCACATGTTTTCGATATGTTTGGACTTCGGATCATCAGCATGTGAACTTCACTTCATCGATCTCATGGGAACTTGCTTGCCGAGGAGCGAAGACACTACGGAAAATCCAGGTCCAACGGTCTTTCTCCACCGGTTTTGAAAAGGTTCTTCAACTTTCATTGAACAGATTTTTGTGTGTTTCTTTATGATGGCATTATTTTGGATATTTTTTCATTTTTCTTTTTCCTCTTTTCCTTTCTCAATCTATTCATTGCGAACATTTTGTGAAATTAAATACATTTTCAAATTTTCATAAGAATTTTTTCTTTGCATAATATTTTATGAAATTCGTGAATAATATTTAAATTCAGGAACATATTTTAGAATCCGCGGACATTTTTTATACCTGGAAAATATTGCAGAAATTTTTGAAATTCGTGATCATTCCCAATCAGTTTTTCCAATTCGTGTTTTTTAATCCACATTTTTTATGTTTGTGAGGAGTTTTTGAATTCTTGGTCACTTTGTAATCCACAAATGTTTTAAAAATTTGTGCACGGTTCTTTTAAAAAGTTATGACATTTTTTAATCCACAAACATTTTGCAAATTCATGAATATTTCTTGAATCCGTTTTATTTTTTGTGAACATTTTTGAATATGCAAACATTATTTAAATCCGTGAAACATTTTTGAATCCACAAAACTTTCTTAAATTCACGATCAATTTTTTAATCCATAAAGAGTTTTTGAAATTCCAGAAAAAAATTGGATACATGATTTTTCAAAATTTCTGATCATTTTTGAATCGTGACCATTTTTTGAATCCAGTAATGTTTTAGGTTTTTTAGAATATATTAGCACTTTAAATTTGTCATCATTTTGTAATCCACAAACATTTTATAAAATCTGTGAACATTTTTTGTATCCATGATTCATTTTCGTATTTGTAATCATTTTTGAATCTGTGATTATTTTTGAACCGCAACCATTTTTCAAAATTTAAGAATATTTCCCTTTTTGAAATTTGTGAACATTTTGTGAATCTGCAAACATTATTTTAATCCATAAACCTTTTTTGAATCCATGAAACTTTCTAAAAGTGATGATAATTTTTAATCCATCAACATTTTTTGAAATTTAAGATATTTTTATAATATATGTTTTTTTTAATTTTGAAAATATTCTTGAATCTATGTAATGTTGTGACATCTGCTAACATTATTTGAAAATGCAAAAATATTATGAAATTCATGAATAATATTTAAATTCAGGAACACATTTTTAAAATACATGAATATTTTTTGAATCCATGATATCTTTTGACCGTGAACATATTATGAAACCATGAACTTTTTATGTATCGATGATCATTTTTAAAATTCGGAAACACATTCTAATTCGTGTTTTTTGGAAATACATGAAAATTTTCAAATTAATGATTTTAAAAAATTAGTGAACTTTTTCAATCCACGGTCGTTTCTAATCCGCAAACATATTTGAAATTCATGAGCCATTTTTTATCCATGATATGTTTTGAATTTATGAACATGTTTTGTCTTCAAACACTATTTGAATATGTATTTTTTTTGAATCCATGAAACTATTTAAAATTCACAATCATTTAGGAATCCATAAAGATTTTCTGAAATTCAACAACATTTTTGCATCCATGATTTTTTTTTAATTTTGGAGCATTTTCTGAATCTGTGAACATTATTTGAATCAGTGAACATTTTTGAATCCAAGAACATTTTATGAATCTGTGTTGTTTTGAATCGATGAACATTATTTGAATCCTTTACTCTTTTTGAAACCGTGAACAATTTTTGAGTCTGCAATTTGTTTTTCTGAATCTGTGAGATTCGCAATCGCAAACATTTTTTTAATGCACAAACATTTTGATAAATTACAAACATTTATAATTGTTTGAAAAATATATTTTCTTAGTTGCCATTTTCTTTCTTTTTACTTTCGACTTTTCAACTCTGTCAGGGGCTGCGTTTGGTCACTTCGCGACGCATGGCGCGAGAGTAGGAGGCCTCCTTATGTACATACACCATCAAATGCTAAAAAAAGTACATACACCATCAAAGAAATCAAAGGACAAAATGTGATTGCTGACAGTGTAGACGTCTTAAAAATGTACCATAAAAAAGGGTCTTAAACATGTATTGTATATAGGCACAGAAACTGTACATACTCTAACTAGTAAAGTACACGTGTTGTATGTAGGTGCTTTGATAACTAAAGTATGAATAAATATCAGTATACTAAATTATAGCATGTAAAACATGTAGGTTTGAGTCATATATGCATGATGTAGATGTAGAATTAATTCTTGTAGTTCAAGTTCATCCCATTCAAAATTAAATTATAGCTACAAAATATTGAAGTTCCTTTGCCGAGACGGAAAACTACATGATAGAATATTACACAGAACTCATGTGAATATATCCAACACCTTTGTCTTTCGATATCTCATATTACAGTTTTTGAGTAGCTAGCATTGTATCTTCATAGCCAAATTGATTTGATGAAATTGTTATCAAATCATTATAAATTAAAGTGTGAATGACGATTCTTTTAGCAGAAAGAAACTGTGTGTGTGTGGTGGGAGGGGGACAGAAGGGTGTAGAACAAATGAGAAGTGCCTATGATTTGATTTTTGTGCATATATTTCTAAACAGTATAATTCCATCCTCCCGCAGCATTCCTTTGCGCCTTGTTCGCTCGCTAAAGCCGGTCGAAGTCGAACCAACACCAAAAAGGCCGCTGCTCCATAGTCTTATTTTTGCCTCCTTCTGATGCACCAGGCTGCCGTGGGCCGTGAGGTTGTGTGGTGACTTGTTTTTTCAGTGAGAGCGATCGGGCTGTCAATCCGCGAGGCGACTATTCCTCGCATTAAGCGAGTTGAATGGTCTCTTTCGCTGAAGGATCATTGTGTCTCGAGAGCAACTGGACCGACCCACTTAATAAAAGGAACAGGGGTAAAAAGGGAGCGAAACTGGGGTTCAAACCTGGGTCTGCTAGATAGTTTATGGCAACAATAGCCACTGTGCTATGTGTTGAGTTCGTGATGAACTGTAAGGCGCGACCTAGTTAAGGTAAAAGAACTATTTTTCTCCACCGTGTTTGTCTGTTTTATTCAGTTTTATTCATTTTTGGTTTGGTTTTCTCTTTCTTCTCCATTTTTTGTTTGGTTTACTTTTTTCTTCTCCATTTTTCCTTTTTCTTTTTTTGGGTTTCGTTTTTTGGTTTTTCTTTTTTATTCTACATTCTTATATACATGTTCAACATTTTCCAAATACTTGTTCAAAATTTTCATATACTTGTTCAACATTTTTATATGCATGATCAATATTTTTCAAATACTTGTTCAACATTTTTATATACATGATCAACATTTCTCAAATACTTCTTTCAACATTTTTTAAATACTTGTTCAATATTTTTCAAATACATGTTCAACATTTTTATATGCATAATCAACATTTTTTTCAAATACTCATTCAATATTTTTCAAATGCATGATTAACATTTTTCTAAATATTATGTAAACTATATTTTTGTAATATATATGTTTAGACTATTTGAAAGTGTAAACAAAATTAAAAAAAGAATAAAAAAAGAAACAAAAACGTGAAAAACAGAAAAAAGAATGAGGCAGTGTAGTACACGCGAACCTGGGCCGGCTCATATGCTCGTGCGCTTCAGCTAGTCGGAAGTCTCGACTCGCTGAACCCGAGACATACGGATGCCCGTCGATCCATGGCACTACAGCCGTATCTTCGTGATTAATGGTGCAGAAAGTAGCGATGCAGCTTTGCCTATCTTTGTCTCAAAAACAAAAACAAAAAACTTTGGCTGCCTATCTTCGACTGCATGTCTCCATCATTCTACCATTGTAAGGCTACAAGGAACGATGACACATACCAGATGACACAGAGATACGATCTACCACTTATCCAAATGCCAGCCGGGAAGCAAGCAACCCTATACTATGGTCAAACAGCCTACACGCAGCCGCCTCCTTCCCTAAAAAATTAGGGTTACTCTGCCTCCCGCCGGAGCCGTCGTCGGTTCGTGTCGTCTCCGGTGGCCTTAGGGCCATGGAAACGCGGTGGATCCCGGCCTTTAGCGGCGGGAGGGCTTCGTTTTTAGACGTGTCTTCGAGATTTGTTAGGGTTTGTGTCCTACTAAGGAAGGTGAGACGGCGGGGGCTCCCTGAAGATGGAATAAGGTTCTCCCTGACTAGCCCTCGTTCTGGCCACGATGACTTCCCGACTGTTTACTATAAACAAGTTTTGCCCGGCGCCGGTGAGGGAGGGGTGATGAGGGTGGCGCGCCTTCGGCTCGCTTCAGTGCTGGTAGTCGTCGCTAGGTGTTCGTTGTACTGTCATGATCGAAGACGATTGGATCGGATGTTTTCCCGCCAAAAAAAATGCCTTAGCAAATCTTATGCATGGACAAAAAAAGTGCACAATGACATTCCTGTGCCGACTTACATGGCATTATCAACCGTGTCAATTTTGCAACTTTACCTAAAGTTTCAACATTGCCCAACTATCTATACTAAAGTAAGTTCTTTTTTCGCTTTTTGTGATGTCCAGATTTACTCATATCCTCTACTGGAATTTGGTCACCCGATTTTGACAAGGTCAAGAATTTCTTAAAACTCTCTCATTCAATTCTTTTACAATATACACTATTTCTTAATTTTAAGTCCTCACAATTAACCGAGGTCTTCAATTTAGAATTGGGTCACCCGATTTTGACCGGGTCAACAATTTCTCAAGTAGCTCTCCTATTCAATTCATAAATTCACCATGTTCCCAAAATTGAAGCTCTTTCATTCAATTGAGATATTCAATTTCGGATTTGGTTTACAATTTTGATCAGGCCAACGATTTTTCAAATGAATCAGCAACAACTGTCCTCTATAACACTATGCTCCCTGGTTTTAAAGAACCCATATTCAATTGAGATCTTCAATTGGAATTTGGTCTCCCGATTTTGACTAGGTCAACAATTTCTTGAAGCTCTCTCGTTCAATTCTTTATGCTATACACTATATTTCTTAATTTTAAGGCCTCACAATTAATTGAAATCTTCAATTCAATTTAGAAGTAGCTCTCCTATTCAAATAGTAAATTCACAATGTTCTATAAATTTGAAGCTCTTTAATTCAATTGAGGTATTCAATTTTGGATTTGTTTACCATATTGACCGGCCAACAATTTTTCAAATCAGTCAGCAACAACCAGCATATAAAAACATATCAATCCCATACACGTTCCCACCACCTAGAAAAAAGAAGCGCAACTGATAACCCACAAGTATCGTGGATTGTTTGTAGCCTTCTTCAATAAATAAGAGTGTCGAACCCAACGAGGAGCTAAAAGCAGAACAAATATTCCCTCAAGTTCTATCGACCACGAATACAACTCTACGCACACTTAACGTTTGTTTTACCTAAAATAAGTGTGAAACTATTTTGCAAGAGTAAAACTATGAGTACTTTGCGAGAATAAAACTATGAATAAATTGCAAGGTAATAAAAGTGGATAGCTTTTGTGAACAAGAAAGTCATTTGTACCTAGGCAATCGATAACAAGTACCTGTAATCATTCTTGCAATTCTATATGAGGGAGAGGCATGAGCTAACATACTTTCTCTACTTGGATCATATGCACTTATGATTGGAACTCTAGCAAGCATCCACAACTACTAAAGATCATTAAGGTCGTGAAACCCAACCACAACATCTTCATCCCATACGCAACAACCCACCTACTCGGGTTTAAGCTTCTGTCACTCTCGCAACCCATCATAAGCAAATCATGAACATATTGCAACACCCTACAGCGGGGGGCCCTCACGTTTGCGCGAGATGGAGGGCACCGTAGGACAGCACCATAAATAAAATATACAATCATACCAACCAAGATCACGATTAACCCATGATGTCTACTACTCAACCTTATTCTTGTAGACACGTGTTGGGCCTCCAAGCGCAGAGTTTTGTAGGACAGTAGCAATTCTCCCTCAAGTGGATGACCTAAGGTTTATCAATCCGTGAGAGGTGTAGGATGAAGATGGTCTCTCTCAAACGACCCTGCAACCAAATACAAGAAATCTCTTGTGTCCCCAACACACCCAATACAATGGCAAATTGTATAGGTGCACTAGTTCGGCGAAGAGATGGTGATAAAAGTGTAATATGGATAGTAGATATTGGTTTTTATAATCTGAATAAATAAAAACAGCAAGGTAGCAAGTAGTAAACGGGCACAAAAACGGTGTTGCAATGCTTAAAAACAAGGCCTAGGGTCCGTAGTTTCACTAGTGCAATCTCCCAACTGTGCTAACATAGTTGGATCATATGATTATCCCTCAAAGTACAACAAAGAATCACTCTCGAGTTCCTATTAGCGGAGAACAAAAGGTAGAAATTGTTTGTAGGGTGCGAAGCACCTCAAAGCTATTCTTTCCGATCGATCTATTCAAGAGTTCGTACTAAAATAACACAAAGCTATTGTTTCTGTTCGATCTATCCTGGAGTTCATACTAGAATAACACCAAAGCATATTCATATTCATAATACTCAGTCCACACAAGGAACTACAAAGAGACCCCGAAGTTTCTACCGGAGAAAAACGTGCATCAACCCCTATGCATAGATTACCCCAATATCACCGTGGGAATCCGCAAGTTGAGTGCCATAACGTATATCAAGTGAATCAATAAGATACCCCATTGTCACCTCAAGTATTCATACCGCAAGACATACATCATGTGATCTCAAATCTGAATATTCAATCCGACATGACAAAACTTCAAAGGGTAAAGATTCAATTCATCACAACAAGACTATAGAGGGGAGAAACATCATATGATCCGACTATATTAACAAAGCCCATGATATAGATCACGAGAGAGAGAGAGAGACGAAACATATAGCTACTGGTACAAACCCTCAGCCCCGAGGGTGGACTACTCCCTCCTAATCGAGATGGCCACCGGAGATGATTCCCCCTCCGGCAGGGTGCCGGAACGGGTCTAGATTGGTTTTCGGTGGCTACAGAGGCCTGCGGCGGCGGAACTTCTGATCTAGGTTAATCCCGAAGGGTTTCGGAATATTTGGGAATTTATAGTGCAAAGAGGGGGCGCGGGAGGCCACCGAGGTGGGCACAACCCACCTGGGCGCGCCAGGGGGGCCTGGCGCGCCCTGGTGGGTTATGCCCCCCTCGGGGCACCCCCTAGGTGCTGCTCTGGCCCATCGGGAGTCTTCTGGCCCACAAAAAAATCCACAAAAACTTTCGTGGTGTTTGGACTCTGTTTGATATTGATTTTCTGCGATGTAAAAAACATGCAAAAAACAGCAACTGGCACTTGGCACTATGTCAATAGGTTAGTCCCAAAAATGATATAAAATGCTATAAAATGATTGTAAAACATCTAAGAATGATAAAATAACAGCATGAATACTTCATAAATTATAGATACGTTGGAGACGTATCAGCATCCCCAAGCTTAATTCCTACTCGTCCTCGAGTAGGTAAATGATAAAAGAAATAATTTATGAAGTGTGAATGGTAGCAAAGTGCATAAGTTTGATCAATGATAATTTCAATCACTTTTCTTAGCATCATAACAACATTTCTTTCTCATAAAACTTCTCATGTTATAGTAGCAATCAATTCACATGTTAAGGTTCAAACAATGAATTCTCTTGAAACCCAACAACCTATGTTCTCAGTCAGTAAGCAATTCCAATTCAACTTATTCAACAGAGTTTAAGTAAGAGCTCCACATACTCAACAATCATATAGTCTTCTATGATTGCTAACACTCACCTTGTACACATGAGCAAAACGTTTCAGCCAGACACATAGAAAGATAGGGGCTTATTGTTTTGCCTCCCAACGTATTCACCACAAGGGTGATGTCAACAATAATAACTCATGCTACCCATATTCAACTGGACATATGTGCCTAGATCTTTCCTCACCACATGATGCTTGCCAAAAGAGAAAAATAAAAAGGAATAGAGAGAAAAACTTTGACTCTTTGCATAAAAGTAAATACTGAGTAGTAAAAGATAGGCCCTTCACAGAGGGAAGCAGAGGTTGCCATGCACATATTTGTTTGTATGCTCAACCCCTTAGTGCAAGAGAATGTCATGTTATATTGCCCCTTACGATAGCAACCTTTATTATGCAGTCCATCGCTTTTATTGCTTTGCCATCACAAGGTCATACAACGCTCAATTTTCTCTTACACTAAATGATCTAACACTTTTAGAAGCAATTTTTATTGCCTTATTGCGCCGATGACAACTTACTTGAAGGATCTTGCTCAATCCTTAGGTAGGTATGGTGGACTCTGGAAAATAAGATTTGGGCTTAAGGGTTTTTGGATGCACAAGTAGTATCTCTACTTGGTGTGGAATTTTTGGCTAGCAAAGATGGGGGGCAAGCACCACATGTTGAAGGATCTATGACAATATGACTTCTATGTGAATATGGGCAAACATAAATCATTATGTTGTCTTTCTTGTCCAACGTCAACAATTTTGACATATAATATTTTGATGGGGGCTCACAATCACAAAAGATTTCTAGGATAGTATATTTGCATGTGAAAGTTCTCTTCCTTATACTAATTATTCGTGAATTGCTTGTATGACCAATATTGAGATTGTCAAGCCTCAAAAGATTTTACTTTCTAAACCCAATGTGAAGCTACCACTAGGCATGATATGATTTCAACTTTATGATATTCAATTTATTCAACAATTTACTCATAGGATATAAGTGAATCACAAGAGTAAATGACAAGCTACTCCAAGAAGATATAAATGAAGATCATGGGCAAGTGGTTAAGTAAATAGGTAGCTATTTGAGGACTCTCTCTTATTCAATTAATTTCAGATCTAAGCATTTTATTAAAACAGCAAGCAAAAATAAAAATAAAATGACATTCCAAGGATAGCACAACTCATGTGAAGAAGCAAAAACTTAGGCTCAACCGATACTAACCGATAATTGTTGAAGAAGAAAGGTGGGATGCCAACCGGGGCATCCCCAAGCTTAGATGCTTGAGACTTTTTGAATATTATCTTGGGATGCCTTGGGCATCCCCAAGCTTGAGCTTTTGTGTCTCCTTGATTCTTCTCATATCACGGTTTTCCTAAATCTCAAAAACTTCATCCACACAAAGCTCAACAAGAACTCGTGAGTTAAGTTAGTATAAACCAATGCAAAAACCTTATCATTCTCTACTGTAGCAAATCACTAAAATTATTATTCAACATTGCGTACTAAATGCCTCTGCATATTTAATACTCCTATCCGCAAATAGAATCATTAAACAAGCAAACATATGCAAACAATGCAAACGTAACCACAATCTGCCAAAACAACACAGTCTGTAAAGAATGCAAGAGTATCAATACTTCCCTAACTCCAAACATTATGAAATTCTACCACACTGTAGAAAATTTATCAGAGATTATTATGCAAAAAGTTTCAACATTTTATCACATTCTGACTTTCCTCGGGAATTTTTGCAACATCGATAAACTTTCTATTTTCAAACAGCAACATGTATACTTGCAAGATAAGCATGGCAAAGGCTATCAATGCCACTTTTATTGAAATAAAATATGCCAAACATTATTCCAAATAACAGCAAGCAAATCCTAACAAAATAAATTGACGCTCCAAGCAAAACACATATCATGTGGCGAATGAAAACATAGCTCCAAGTGAGGTTACCGATAATGTTGGAGACAAAAGAGGGGATGCCTTCCGGGGCATCCCCAAGCTTAGTTGCTTGGATCTTCCTTGAATATTACCTTGGGGTGCCTTGGGAATCCCCAAGCTTAGGGTCTTTTCACTCCGTATTCTCCTCATATCGACATCTCACCCAAAACTTGAAAACTCCAATCACACAAAACCTAACGGAACTTTGTGAGATAGGTTAGTATGATAAAGAGCAAACCATTTCAAGTTTGGTACTGTCAAAGACAAGATTCATAATTTTTACCACACAATGCCTAATGTAGCATATCATTTTCATTTTATATTGAGCAATATAAGCCATAGAAACTAGAAAGCAAGCAAACTATGCATTGAAAATAGAATCTGTCAAAAACAGAACAGTCTGTAATGATCTGGATAACTACCATACTTCTACTACTCCAACAATTATGAAACAAATTGGACCACGTGAGAAATTTGTATATTAAACTTCTGCAAAAAGAATCAACTAAAAATCACTCTTCTGTTAAAAATGAGACCTATTTTCGTGAGTGCAAAAGTTTCTGTTTTTCAGCAGGGTCAAATCAACTATCAGCCAACATGATCCCAAAGGCTTTACTTGGCACTTTATTGAAACAAAAGCTATAAAACATGATTATTACAATAGAATAATCATGTGAACACACAAAAACAGTAGGTAAAATTGTTGGGTTGTGTAGCGATCCGACCTCAGACGGTCAAATCTCTGTGTTCAGTGTCATCCCTGGATCGGTAATGCTGACACACACAGTACTTGAATGGATTTATAACATAGTAGCAATCACACACTTATTACATCGAATGTCTCAAAAGAGAACTTATTACAATAAATATGGCTTAAGGCCATCTAAATAAGATAACAACGGAAGGCTTGGAAGATAAAGTGAGTCCATCAACTCCAACGGCATAGCTGAGTGCAAGACAACCGACCTAGCGCACCTTACTCCTCGTCTGAAAAGTCTGCAACATGATATGTTGCAGCCCGAAACGGGGCAGCACATGGAATATGCTGGCAAAGTAACACAGTAGAGCAATGAACAGACAAATGCTATCACTACATGCATATATGGATGGTGGAGGCTCTATGGTTATAAGGTTTTGCGAAAAGCCAGTTTTTCCCTACAACAAAGGAATATGATTTTTTTAACTATCATGGTGGTTGAAACATCATTGAGAAGGTTCCTCCAACTCAATCCCAATTAAAGTAGTCATTATCGTCGCAACAAATTAATTTAGAGTGATGAGATCAAACCAATAATTCAAGTACCAGATACTCAAGATGTCCATAACCGGGGACACGGCTAACCATGATTAGTCTATACACTCTGCAGAGGTTTGCGCACTTTTCCCCACAAGACTCGATCTCCTCCGTTAGATTTCTTGCACTACATGGTGTTTGAGAAACGGATGACCGAGACACAGTCTTTCTGAAGCATTAACTCTTTACTCTGGGTAGACAGTTACACCTACTTTCCCCTACATCTGCTAGCCTACCACTGAAAGAGGTCATACAACATACTGAACTATGCCAGAGCCCATAATGGCTTGTGGCTGCACATGGAAGTTTCTAGCATGAATAATCTTATGATCCCTTTGAGCCTGGGTGGCGGACCGTAGGATGATCACACAGGTACTCCGGGATATCCTAGGACAACACTGGATTCTCCAGGTGCCCGCAACCAATCCACCCAGATGTGTATTCAAGTTGCCACCTTAAGTTGAACCATTAATTTAACAAACTCACATCTGTCATGGATACACTCAAACCCAATCCACGTCTACGAGCATAGCATGGCAATATAAGCGTAACGTAGAAGTAACTTCCAGGGTTTGATAATAAACAGGGCAATAGGTTCTACCTCATCAACTACTTCCCAAACCCACATGTTAAGAGATCCTACTCATGCAATGTGTGAGGATTGAAACTAATGCATAAAAACTGGGTAATAAAGGGGTATGATCAATGTGTTACTTGCCTTGCTGACGATATGCAAATCCTAGAGACTCGTAGTAGCACGCTTCGCACTCCGGCATTCTATCACAAACAAACAATAGCATACATAAGCAATCAAGCAAACATGCATGGGTAAAACTCGAATAAGAAGATCGAATCTGAAAACTCACCAAAAGAGATTCGACTTGCAAAAAGAAACAAATCAAACGGAGCAACGAAACTCAAACTACGAAAGAAACAAGATCCGTTTACTAATCTGGACTAAAGTCAAATTTTACAGTACCAAAATCTTGTTCTAGTTGGTTAAACAGAAAGAGGGCTTCGAGACGAAGATCTAGGCGCTTGTTTCACCTGATTTGGATAAACGAGCGAAAAGATAAACTCAAACGAAGATTAGGGCAGAAATCGCGATCGAAAATAATCACGGAAAAACCCTGGAAAATAAAACGAGACGAACAGGATAACGAACGAACGTTCGCTGTCTACGGCTAACTGACGAATAGCGTTCGTTAAAACGAACGTACGGACGAACGTCCGCTAAATAATAAATCGACGAAAAACCGAACCAAAATCTAAAAAAAACTGATCAGTTTTTCTCGAGAAAAACCGGGCGGCGGCGGCTACCTCGGCGGCGGGGTCAGTGGCGGCTCCGGCGGCGGCGGCGGCGCACGGATCGAGGCAGCGGCGCGACGGCTAGGGTTTGGGGCGGTGGGGCTGGCGGCAGGGTCGCGCCGCGGCTTATAAAGCCTGACCGGGCAGTGTCCGGATCGGGCACGGCCCGGTTTGGTCGGTGCACTTTTTTTTAAATAATCCTGATGCGGAAAAACAAATAAAAGAAATACTAAACGGAGTCCAAAAATCCTGAAATAAATTTTCACGGTCCTCTAATAATATTGCGGACAAAGTGAACATTTATTTGGGCCTCTAATGCAATTTTGGAAAACACATATTTTTCCTAATTCAAATAAAATAGCAATAAAAGTCCAAAAGAAATAATTATTTGATTTTAATATTTTCCTCCAATACTCCCTTTATTTTGGAGAAGTCATATTGTAACATCCCAAATTTTCAATTTGGAATGTTATACATTAGATCATCATGCATAACATATTTTATTGCATTTTGTTTTGCGATCCTAGAAATTCTACGCAACTCAAGGACCCACAGAGAGAGTTGGGGATTTCGTTATTTTCATATTTGGGTTTTCTCAAATTTTGAAAATAGGATCATTTGTTTTAATTATTTTCTCTCAGAAAATATTTCATATCAAATATATGAGAGGGGATAATATGACTTCTCCAAAAATAATGAAATATTGGAGGAAAAATATGAAAAACAAATATTTGATTTTTATTTGGATTTTATTTGATTTTATTTTAATTAGGAAAAATATGCGTTTTTCAAACTTGCATTTTAGGCCCGAATAAATGTTCATCTTGTCCGGCTTATTTTTACAGGACGGGGAAAATTTATTTCGGGATTTTTGGAGACAGTTTAGTATTTCTTTTCTTTCTTTTTCTAGACGTCCGATTTAAAAAAACAAAAAACGAACCGACCTACCAGGCCTTGTCCGGCTAGGACTCTGGCCCGGCCGGCCTTTATAAGCCGGGAGGCCGAGCCCAGCAGCCCAGCCCGAGCCGCCCGCCCGCCCCGCGAAACCCTAGCCACCGCCGCCGTCGCCGCTGCCCGCCGACGCAGCCGCCCCGCGCCGCCGCCGCCCGTCCCGCCGCCGCCGCCGCCCGTCCCGCCGCCGCCCGTAGCCGCCGTCGCCGGAGCTCCGCCGCCCCTCGCCGGACCTCGCCGCCGCCGGAGGTAGCCACCCGCCCCGCCGCCAGTTTTCTTCGGAAAACCGTGGTTTTTTTGGAAACCGCGGTTTGTTTTTTTATAGATCGGTTTATTTTTTTCCGGTTTATTTATTTTGCGGACGTTCGTCCGTACGTTCGTTTTAACGAACGGTTTTCGTCGTTTAACCGCAGACAGCGAACGTTCATTCGTTAGCCTGTTCGTCAGTTTTTCTTTTTCTCGGATTTTTCGCGATTATTTTCGATCACGATTTCCGATCTGTTTTTCGTTTTAGTATAATTTTTCGCTCGTTTATCGGAATCAGGCGATTCAAGCGCCTAGAGTTTCGTCTCGAAACCCTCTTTGTGATTAACCAACTAAAACAAGTTTTTGCTACTGTAAAATTTGACTTAGGTCCAGATTAGTAAACGAAGCTTGTTTCTTTCGCCGTTTGAGTTTCGTTGCTTCGTTCGATTTGATTCTTTTTGCAAACCGGAGTTCTTAAGTTGAACTTTCTGGTTAGATCTCTTATTTTGAGTTTTATCCATGCACCCTTGCTTGATTGCTTATGTATGTATTGTTTGTTTGCGATAGAGTACCCGGAGTGCGAAGCGTGCTACTACGAGTCTCTAGGTTTCACGGATCATCAACAAGGCAAGTAACACTTTGATCATACCTCTTTAACACCCAGTTTTATTGCATTAGATCAATCCTCAAACTATTGCATGATTAGGATCTGATTAAAATATGGGTTTTGGGAAGTAGTTGAGGTAGTACCTATTGCCCTGTTTATATTAAACCATTGGGAGTTACTTCTACGTTTGCTTATATTGCTATGCTATGCTCGTAGACGTGGATTGGGTTTGAGTGAATTTTTCCATGACATATGTGAGATTGTTAATTAATGGTTCAACTTAAGGTGGCTACTTTAATTTACATCTGGGTGGATTGAGGCACCTGGAGAACCCAGTGTTGCCTGTATTTTTGGATATCCCGGAGTACCCGTGTGATCATCCTATGGACCGCCACCCAGACTCAAAGGGATCATGAGATTATTCATGCTAGAAACTTCTGTGTGCAGCCACAAGCTATTATGGGCTCTAGCATAGTTGAGTAGGTTACATGACCTCTTGAAGAGGTGGGCTAGCAGATGTAGGGGAAAGTAGGTGTAACTGTCCACCCAGAGTAAAGAGTATTGTTTCTGAAAGACTGTGTCTCGGTCATCCGTTTCTCAAACACCATGTAGTGCGAGAAATGAAGCAGAGGCGATCGAGTCTTGTGGGGAAAAGTGCGCAAACCTATGCAGAGTGTACAATCTAATCATGGTTAGCCGTGTCCCCGGTTATGGACATCTTGAGTATCTAGTTCTTGGATTATCATGTGAATCTCATCATCATGTTACTTAATTTAATTTGATTGGGTTAATCACATTCTTAATTGGGATTGAGTTGGAGGTACCTTCTCAATGTTTAACAACCACCATGATAGTTAAATAAAATATACTCCTTTGTGGTAGGGAAAAATTGGCTTTTCGCAAAACTGTAACCATAGAGCTTTCCACCAGCCAAATATGCATGTAGTGATAGCATTATTCTGTTCATTACTCTCTATGTGTTACATTGCCAGCATATTCCATGTGCTGACCCATTTTCGGGCGTATCATGTTGCAGACTTTTCAGACGACGAGTAAGGTGCCATAGGTCGTGGTCTTATACTCAGTGATGCCGTTGGAGTTGATGGACTCACTTTATCTTCCAAGCCTTCCGCTGTTATCGTTTTAGATGACCTTAAGCCGTATTTATTGTATTAAGTTCTCTGTTGAGACATTCGATGTAATAAGTGTGTGATCGCTACTCTGTTATAAATCCTTCAAGTACTGTGCGTGTCAGCATTACCGATCCAGGGATGACACTGATGCACAGAGACTAGACTGTTTGAGGTCTGGTCGCTACACATATTATCTCCTCTCATATATTTTAGTATGAAATATTTTCGGAGAGAAAAATAATTAAAACCAAAGTGATCCTTGTTTCGATATTTGATAAAATTCAAATATGAAAAACGTGAAATCCCCAACTCTCTCCATGGGTCCTTGAGTTGCTTAGAATTTCAAGGATAGCAATGCAAAAATGCAGTAAAATATAATATGCATGAATGACCTATGTATAACATTCCAAATTGAAAATTTGGGATGTTACAAACCTACCCCCCTTAAGATGAATCTCGTCCTCGAGATTCGGGTTGGCTAGAAAATAGGTGTGGGTGGTCTTTGCGTAGATCATCCTCTCGTTCCCAGGTGGCTTCATCCTCGGTATGGTGGCTCCACTGAACTTTGCAAAACTTGATAACCTTGCTGCGTGTAACTCGGCTGGCAAACTCGAGAATCTTGACTGGTTTCTCCTCATAGGTCAAATCACTATCCAACTGAATTGCTTCCAGGGGCACTGTATCTCTCAGAGGAATATCGGCCATCTCTACATGGCACTTCTTCAACTAGGGAACGTGAAACACATCACGAACTCCTGACAGTCCCTCGGGTAACTCCAACTTGTAGGCAACCTCTCCCATGCGTTCCAAAACACGGTACGGTCCTACAAATCTTGGGGCAAACTTTCCCTTAATTCCAAAACGTTTAACTCCTCGCAGTGGTGACACACGGAGATATGCTCTGTCTCCGATTTCATAGACTACCTCCTTGCGTTTTGAGTCTGCAAAGCTCTTTTGTCTGGATTGAGCTACCTTCAGTCTATCTAGAATCAGTTTAACCTCCTCTTCGGACTCCTTAATGAAATCCGGTCCAAACAACTAGCGCTCTCCAACTTCATCCCACATCAATGGTGTTCGGCATCTTCTTCCATACAAGGCTTCGAACGGTGCCATCTTCAAACTGGCCTGGTAGCTGTTGTTGTATGAGAACTCCGCGTAGGGCAAGTTGTCATCCCAACTAGATCCATAATCTAGCGCACAAGCTCTCAACATGTCCTCTAGAATCTGATTGACTCTCTTGGTCTCTCCATCCGTCTGCGGATGAAAGGCTGTGCTGAACTCTAGCCTGGTTCCCAAAGTCTGGTGCAGCTGGTGCCAAAACTTTGAAGTAAACTGTGTTCCTCTATCTGATATGATGGTCCTTGGAACTCCATGCAGACATATGATCCTGGTCATATATATCTTTGCCAACTTTGCACTGGTATAGGTGGTTTTTACTGGGACAAAGTGAGCTACTTTGGTCGAGCGATCCACTACTACCCAGATAGAATCATATCCCGATCGGGTCCTGGGTAATCCGGTGATAAAATCCATGCCAAGCTTGTCCCACTTCCATTCGGGTATTGGCATAGGCTGCAGTAATCCTGCTGGCTTCTGATGTTCTGCCTTCACTCTCTGACATACATCACATATGGCTACATACTCGGCAATGTCCTTCTTCATTCCAGTCCACCAAAAACGCTCCTTCAAATCCAAATACATCTTGGTGTTTCCGGGGTGTATCGAGTATGGCGAGTCATGTGCTTCCTGTAGTATCAACTTCCTGATCTCGGCATTATTGGGCATATATACACGGTCCTCAAACAACAAGGTGTCGTGCTCATCCTCACGAAAACCTTTGGCTTTTCCTTCACTCATCTTCTCCTTTATCTTGGCAATTTCTTTGTCCTCCTTCTGTGCTTCTCAAATCTTTTCCAATAATGTTGACTGAACCTCCAGTGCTGCAACAAAACCTATAGGAACTATCTCCAAACGAAGCTCCCTGAGATCTTCTGCTAACTCCTTTGGCAATCCTTTGCTTACGAGGGTATTGACATAACTCTTCCGGCTCAAAGCGTCTGCTACGACATTGGCCTTGCCTGGATGATAGTGCAACTTCATATCATAATCCTTTATGAGCTCCAACCATCTCCTCTGCCTGAGGTTCAGCTCCTTCTGAGTAAAAATATACTTCAAACTCTTGTGATTCGTGTAGACATCACAACGGTTTCCAATAAGAAAATGTCTCTAGGTCTTGAGCGCATGCACTACAGCTGCTAACTCCAAATCATGGGTGGCATAATTCAACTCATGTGGTCGAAGTTGACGTGAGGCATACGAAACAACTCTTCCATCTTGCATAAGTACTCCTCCAAGTCCTAAGCGAGAGGCGCCGCGATACACTTGGAAATCCTTGCGTATATCCGGCAGAATCAACACTGGGGCTGTAGTCAGACGTTTCTTCAACTCCTGGAAACTTGCTTCACATTCTTCAGTCCAATGGAACTTGGTGTCCTTCTTCAACAACGCCGTCATGGGCTTCGCAATCTTAAAAAAATTCTCAATGAACCTCCGGTAATATCCCGCGAGTCCAAGAAAACTGCGGATCTCTCCTACTGAGGTGGGTGCCAACCACTCAGTGACTGACTGAACCTTGGTAGGATCCACTGCTATACCTTCTCCTGATATAACATGTCCAAGAAATCCAACTTCCTTCAACCAAAACTCACATTTGCTGAACTTGGCATATAACTGATGTTCCTTGAGCTTCTCAAGAACCAAACGTAAATGCTCCTTGTGTTCCTCCTCATTCTTCGAGTATACCAAGATATCATCAATGAACACCACAACAAACTTATTCAAGAACTCCATGAACACCTTATTCATCATACTCATGAAATAGGCTGGGGCGTTAGTCAGTCCAAATGACATAACCGTGTACTCATATAGCCCGTACCGTGTGGTGAAAGCTGTCTTAGGTATATCCTTTTCCCGGATCTTCAGCTGGTGGTATCCTGATCGCAGGTCGATCTTCGAATACACTTTTGCTCCTTGTAGCTGGTCAAACAAATCATTGATCATCGGCAGTGGGTACTTGTTCTTGATGGTCACCTCATTCAAGGCTCGATAATCAACAACCATTCTTAAGGATCCATCCTTCTTCTCACCCAAGAGCACTGGGGCTCCCCATGGTGATGAAATTCGTCGAATGTAACGTTTCTCCAATAACTCCTTAATCTGCTTCTTGATCTATTCCAGATCATTTGCGGGCATCCAGTATGGTCTCTTCGATATCGGTCTGGTGCCTGGCAACAGTTCTATCAAAAACTCGATGTCTCGATCTGGCGGCGTGCCTGGTAGCTCCTCTGGAAATACATATGGGTAATCCTTCACTACAGACACTTCCTCCTGAACAATTCCTGAGAGAGAATTTAGTTGAGTCCTCCTAGGCGCATGCCTGGATACATACTTGATCCTTTTTCCCTCCGGGGTGGTAAGTAAAATCGACTTACTGGCGCAATCGATGTTTCCCCCATACATCGATAGCCCATCCATTCCTAGTATCACATCCAATCCTTGTGACTCCAAAATTACCAGGTCTGTGGGGAAAACATGGCTTCCAATGGTCAATGGCATCTGAAAACAACCTTGACTTGCCATATACTCCGCTCCTGGTGAGGTTACTAACATAGGTGTCCTAAGTACTTTAGTGGGCAACTTATATTTATCCACAACTCCCCTTGAAATGTATGAATGCGATGCACCAGTATCAAAAAGGACAATTGCGGTAAATGACTTAACAAAAAACTTACCGACAACTGCATCAGGCCGCTCTTCAACCTCCTCCACGTTCACGTGGTTCACTTGTCCCCTGTTGAAAGGGTTGGGCTTCTTCCCAGAGCTTCCATTGCCATTCGCATTCTTCACTTCAGGGCACTCAGTGGCATAGTGCCCAGTCTTCCCGCACTTGAAACAAGTAATGTGACTTAGGTCCTTGTTGGCAGGTGTGGCTGGATTGGAGCGGTTCTGATTACTGCTTGCTCCATTCCCATTCCCATTCTTGGGGCCATTGTGGTTATGGGAACTTCCTCCATTGTGAGTGTGGCCTCCATGGTTATGGGTATATCCTCCCGAGTTCAGGGTAAAACAAGGCTTCCGTTGTGCTCCTGAATTGTACTTTCCTTGCCCATACTTCCTCTTGCGGCTCTCAATCTGCTGTTGCTTTCCTTCAATCATAAGAGCCTTGTCTACCAGCTCCTGGTAGTTGTTAAATGTTGCCACCATCAACCACATGCTCATCTCATCATTCAGCCCTTCCATAAACTTCTCCTGCTTCGCGGCATCCGTGGCCACATCATCAGGGGCATAACGAGATAGCTTACTAAACTCATCTACGTACTGAGCCACAGTACGATTTCCCAGGCGCAAGTTGCGAAACTCGCGCTTCTTCATGCTCATAGCTCCAGTTGAGACATGGGCTGTGCGGAATGCTTGCTTAAACTGATCCCAAGTGATATTGGCTATAGGGAAAGTGGTCGTGTAATTCTCCCACCATGAAGCTGCTGGTCCATCCAATTGATGTGCAACGAAACGCACCTTCTTAGCATCGGTGCAACCTGCGGTGGTCAACTCCCTTCCAATCCTGCGTAGCCAGTCAACCGCAACTATTGGCTCGGTGCTACTGGAAAACACTGGCGGCTGCAACCTCAGAAAACGGGCTAATTTTTCAACTGGAGGTGGTGGTGGCGGGTTGTTGTTGTTGTTGTTGTTGTTGTTGTTGCCTTGGTTCTGGACTAATAACTGCATCAAGGCATTCTGCTGCTGGATCAACTGGGTGATCTCCGGTGGGAAGACAAATCCGGTATCACATCTCGGAGGCATCTGATGGGTTTAGAGGGGAGAGATTAGAATAGAAATGAGGTCTACTGAGAAAACACTACCCATATGCACATGTGACAAACACAATCATATCACACCAAATCAATACAAGCAAGGGCATACAATCGGTCTAGAACTATCGTTACAAAAGTGCTCAGACTATTACTATTTACATGGGGGAAACTACTATTCATATGGTGGCTAGAAATTTTGATCGGTGGAAGACTCCATGATATCCGCTCCAGCTTCGTCTTCATAATCATCATCACTACCATCAGGGTCGGAGTCGATGTCGTCGATGATGATGTAGTCTTCAGAACGTATTTCCTTAGGTTCGTCGTCATCTCCTCCTGGCGCGGGGTCTCCCATAAAAACTCCTAGCTTCCTTGTCAGGTCGTCATTCTTCTCCACGAGTGTCGTCATTTCCTCCTCATATCCATCACGTGTAGACTTGAGTTCCTCTTCTAGCTCTGAAATCCTGGTCATTGCCTTCTTTAGGTCTATCATGCCTGTGCACATCTGATTCTCCTGCCGACGAATGTGCTGGTTTAGCTCCTGGATGAATGCTGCAATGGACCTGTCCCTCCTGGTGCTGACTATCTCCCATTGATCATCTCGGCACCCACATATTTGGTAGATAGTATCCTTGAGATCCTTGTGATAAACTTCGCCAATGCATCCCATGGCGATGTGGGCTGCCATGCTCTTTCCTAGACCCCAGGTTGGTGCATCAAAGGAAAACTCTATTGGCTCCGTAACTGGCGTGAATGTCCTTCCTGGAACTTGAACTCGAATCACCCAGCGCTCCTCTTCTGGTAAAGTGGCGGTGTAGGTCCCCGTGAAACTGGGTATTCTGATGTTCAGGTACCCAGTGACTTCCTTCAAGTGTCGTCCAAAGGGCGTGTCTTCATCCGGTTGAGCAAACTTGTTCCTCGAGTCCGCCATCCTAAAGAGTAGAAAATGGAGAGGAGTCAGAAATAAGTAGAGAAGAGTGCCCTATGGCTTATCTTAGTGGTCATGTCCTACATTCAGCATGTGCTCTGATACCATCTTGTAGTGATCCGACCTCAGACGGCCAAATCTCTATGTTCAGTGTCGTCCCTGGATCGGTAATGCTGACACATATAGTACTTGAATGGATTTATAATAGAGTAGCAATCACACACTTATTACATCGAATGTCTCAAAATAGAACTTATTACAATAAATATGGCTTAAGGCCATCTAAATAAGATAACATCGGAAGGCCTTGAAGATAAAGTGAGTCCATCAACTCCAACGGCATAGCTGAGTGCAAGACAACCGACCTAGCGCACCTTACTCCTCGTCTGAAAAGTCTGCAACATGATATGTTGCAGCCCGAAACGGGTCAGCACATGGAATATGCTGGCAAAGTAACACAATAGAGCAATGAACAGACAAATGCTATCACTACATGCATATATGGCTGGTGGAGGCTCTATGGTTATATGGTTTTGCGAAAAGCCAGTTTTTCCCTACAACAAAGGAATATGCTTTATTTAACTATCATGGTGGTTGAAACATCATTGAGAAGGTTCCTCCAACTCAATCCCAATTAAAGTAGTCATTATCCTCCCAACAAATTAATTTAGAGTGATGAGATCAAACCAATAATCCAAGTACCAGATACTCAAGATGTCCATAACCAGGGACATGGATAACCATGATTACTTTATACACTCTGCAGAGGTTTGCGCACTTTTCCCCACAAGACTCGATCTCCTCCGTTGGATTTCTCGCACTACATGGTGTTTGAGAAATGGATGACCGAGACACAGTCTTTCCGAAGCATTAACTCTTTACTCTGGATAGACAGTTACACCTACTTTCCCTACATCTGCTAGCCTACCACTGAAAGAGGTCATACAACATACTCAACTATGCCAGAGCCCATAATGGCTTGTGGCTGCACAAGGAAGTTTCTAGCATGAATAATCTTATGATCCCTTTGACCCTGGGTGGCGGACCGTAGGATGATCACACGGGTACTCCGGGATATCCTAGGACAACACTGGATTCTCCAGGTGCCCGCAACCAATGCACCCAGATGTGTATTAAAGTTGCCACCTTAAGTTGAACCATTAATTTAACAAACTCACATCTGTCATGGATACACTCAAACCCAATCCACGTCTACGAGCATAGCATGGCAATATAAGCGTAACGTAGAAGTAACTCCCAGGGTTTGGTAATAAATAGGGCAATAGGTTCTACCTCATCAACTACTTCCCAAACCCACAGTACCAAACAGAGCAATGAAACTCAAACTACAGAAGAAACAAGATCCGTTTACTAATCTGGACTAAAGTCAAATTTTACATTTCCAAAATCTTGTTCAAGTAGGTTATACAGAAAGAGGGCTTCAAGACGAAGATCTAGGCGCTTGTTTCACCTGAGTTGGATAAACGAGCGAAAAGATAAACTAAAACGAAGATTAGGGAAGAAATCACGATCGAAAATAATCGCGGAAAAAACCCTGGAAAATAAAACAAGACGAACAGGCTAACGAACGAACGTTCGCTGTCTGCGGCTAACTGACGAACAACGTTCGTTAAAACGAATGTACGGACGAACGTCCGCTAAATAATAAACCGACGAAAAACCGAACCGAAATCTAAAAAAAAGATCGGTTTTTCCCGAGAAAAACCGGAGGGCGGCGGTGGCGGCTACCTCCGCGGCGGGCACGGCGGCGGCGGCGTCGTGGCGGCAGCGCGCTGGCGGCGGCGGCGCCCGGATCGAGGCGGCGGCGTCGGCGGCTCGGGTTTGGGGCGGCGGGGCTGGCGGCGAGGTCGGGCCACGACTTATAAAGCCTGGCCGGGCAGTGTCCGGATCGGGCACGGCCCGGTTTGGTCGGTGCACTTTTTTTTAAATAATCCTGACACGGAAAAACAAATAAAAGAAATACTAAATGGAGTCCAGAAATCCTGAAATAAATATTCATGTTCCTCTAATAATATTGCGGACAAAGTGAACATTTATTTGGGCCTTTAGTGCAATTTTGAAAAACACATATTTTTCCTAATTCAAACAAAATAACAATAAAAGTCCAAAAGAATTAATTATTTGATTTTAATATTTTCCTCCAATATTCCCTTTATTTTGGAGAAGTCATATTATCTCCTCTCATATATTTTAATATGAAATTTTTTCAGAGAGAAAAATAATTAAAACTAAAGTGATCCTTGTTTTGATATTTGATAAAATTCAAATATGAAAAACGTGAAATCCCCAACTCTCTCCGTGGGTCCTTGAGTTGCTTACAATTTCGAGGATCGCAAAGCAAAAATGTAGTAAAATATAATATGCATGAATGACCTATGTGTAACATTCCAAATTGAAAATTTGGGATGTTACAAACCTACCCCCTTAAGATGAATCTCGTCCTTGAGATTCGGGTTGGCTAGAAAATAGGTGTGGGTTGTCTTTGCGTAGATCATCCTCTCGTTCCCAGGTGGCTTCATCCTCGGTATGGTGGCTCCACTGAACTTTGCAAAACTTGATAACCTTGCTGCGTGTAACTCGGCTAGCAAACTCGAGAATCTTGACTGGTTTCTCCTCATAGGTCAAATCACTATCCAACTGAATTGCTTCCAGGGGCACTGTATCTCTCAGAGGAATATCGACCATCTCTGAATGGCACTTCTTCAACTGGGGAACGTGAAACACATCATGAACTCCTGACAGTCCCTCGGGTAACTCCAACTTGTAGGCAACCTCTCCCATGCGTTCCAAAACACGGTACGGTCCTACAAATCTTGGGGCTAACTTTCCCTTAATTCCAAAACGTTTAACTCCTCGCAGTGGTGACACACGGAGATATGCTCTGTCTCTGATTTCATAGACTACCTCCTTGCGTTTTGAGTCTGCATAGCTCTTTTGTCTGGACTGAGCTACCTTCAGTCTATCTGGAATCAGTTTAACCTTCTCTTCGGACTCCTTAATCAAATCCGGTCCAAACAACTGGCGGTCTCCAACTTCATCCCACATCAATGATGTTCGGCATCTTCTTCCATACAAGGCTACGAACGGTGCCATCTTCAAATTGGCCTGGTAGCTGTTGTTGTATGAGAACTCCGCGTAGGGCAAGTTGTCATCCCAACTAGATCCATAATCTAGCGCACAAGCTCTCAACATGTCCTCCAGAATCTGATTGACACTCTCGGTCTGTCCATCCGTCTGCGGATGAAAGGCTGTACTGAACTCTAGCCTGGTTCCCAAGGTCTGGTGCAGCTGGTGCCAAAACTTTGAAGTAAACTGTGTTCCTCTATCTGATACGATGGTCCTCGGAACTCCGTGCAGACGTACGATCCTAGTCATATATATCTTGGCCAACTTTGCACTGGTATAGGTGGTTTTTACTGGGATAAAGTGAGCTACTTTTGTCAAGCGATCCACTACTACCCAGATAGAATCATATCCCGATCGGGTCCTGGGTAATCCGGTGATAAAATCCATGCCAAGCTTGTCCCAGTTCTATTCGGGTATTGGCATAGGCTGCAGTAATCCTGCTGGCGTCTGATGTTCTGCCTTCACTCTCTGACATACATCACATATGGCTACATACTCGGCAATGTCCTTCTTCATTCCAGTCCACCAGAAACACTCCTTCAAATCCAAATACATCTTGGTGTTTCCGGGATGTATCGAGTATGGCGAGTCATGTGCTTCCTGTAGTATCAACTTCCCGATCTCGGCATTATTGGGCACATATACAGGTCCTCAAACCATAAGGTGTCGTGCTCATCCTCATGAAAACCTTTGGCTTTTCCTTCACTCATCTTCTCCTTTATCTCGGCAATTTCTTTGTCATCCTTCTATGCTTCTTGAATCTTTTCCAATAATGTTGACTGAACCTCCAGTGCTGCAACAAAACCTCTAGGAACTATCTCCAAACGAAGCTCCCTGAGATCTTCTACTAACTCCTTCGGCAATCCTTTGCTTACGAGGGTATTGACTTAACTCTTCCGGCTCAAAGCGTTTGCTACGACATTGGCCTTGCCTGGATGATAGTGCAAGTTCACATCATAATCCTTTATGAGCTCCAACCATCTCCTCTGCCTGAGGTTCAGCTTCTTCTGAGTAAAAATATACTTCAAACTGTTGTGATCCGTGTACACATCACAACAGTTTCCAATAAGAAAATGTCTCCAGGTCTTGAGCGCATGCACTACAGCTGCTAACTCCAAATCATGGGTGGCATAATTCAACTCATGTGGTCGAAGTTGACGTGAGGCATACGAAACAACTCTTCCGTCTTGCATAAGTACTCCTCCAAGTCCTAAGCGAGAGGCGTCGCAATACACTTGGAAATCCTTGCGTATATCCGGCAGAATCAGCACTCGGGCTGTAGTCAGACGTTTCTTCAACTCCTGGAAACTTGCTTTAAATTCTTCAGTCCAATGGAACTTGGGGTCTGTCACAGCCCCAGATCAGCCCTTGCTTGATTTTCCTTGCATCCATGCATCATGTCTAAATTTCCTTCAAATTTGAATTGGGGAATTGGAGAGCCTCAGAAATCTTTTTAAAAATGATCAACATCAAAATCTTCTCAAAGAAGCCCAAGAAAATGTTCCTCTTAGACCTTGAAAAAAATATTGGCAAGAATAAAATTCAAACCAATATTTTTGGAATCACAGAAATATTTATTTTGGGCCTTTTTGAATTAAATCAATGACATATTTGGGTTGGATTTATTTCTGTTACATAAGAAATAAAGTCCATATATTTTTGTGAGTTGCCTGTGACCTTGGACTAGTTTCTGAGCTCACATAACAATTTACAGAAAGTTTAGAAAATGATTTGATGTTTTAAATCAAGTCAAAACAAATAGCAGAAAAAAATAGAAAAGAGAAATAAAAGTCAGAAGAGAGAGAGAGAGAACCTTACCTGCAGCCCAAGTGGCTAGGCCAGCCCACCTGGCCCATGCCAGTCACCACCTACCTTTGCCAGTAGGCATAGGAGGGGGACAGCGCACCGCCGCCGAGCACGCGCCCGCGCCACCTCCTGCTTCCCCGGCCCCTCCTGGCGACGCCACGACGATGCCCCGAAGCCCCTGTCTCCTCTCTCTCACTCGCTGCGCTCTCTCCCCTCCCCTCTGTCTCTCTCCCCGCAGCACCACCGAACGGAGCCGTCGCCACCGTCGCCGTTGCCGTGGCCACCGAGCCCCCCTCGCCTAGCTAGGATATCCAGCAGCACCGCCATCGTCTCCTACGTCCCCTCGACGAAGGAAGCAAGCCCCGACGCCCGGAAGCGTCACCATCGAGCTCGTCCCCGCCGCCTCTGGCCGGAGATCGCCGGTGTCGATTCGCCTCGACCAGAGCGTCCCCGAGGCCGCTGACCTGCCCTGTCGCATCCCTGTGAGCTCCTGATTCTTTCCCCTTGCTCGCCCCCTTCGTGCCTGTCCTCCAGCTGCCGCCCCACCATGCCGAGCGCTCCTCGCCGCCGGCCATGGTGCCGTCGCGGCCACAGCTGCTGTAGCTCGCGTCCGAGGCCGTCGTCATGCTCACCACGCTCCCAGGAGCTGATAACCCCCACCAACTCTTCTTCCCGCACACCACAACGCTGCCTCGGCCAACCCCGTGCGGGCGCCGCCGCGGATGTGCTCCCCGCCGTTGTTCTGGTTCACCCCGGCTCGAGCTAATGGCACCGTTGGACGCGGACGAGTCGCAGTTGCACGTAGAGCCCCTCCGCCGCCGATTTGGTCGCCGGAGGGCAAAACCCGAGCGACGCCGCCGTCTCTGGACGTCGCCGGCGACTAACCGCCGACCCAACCCGGCTGTTAGGAGCTAATCACCCCACTAACTACCACCTGAGTCAATGACAGCCGGGCCCCACTGTCTAATTAACCAGCTAATAAAAATAGATTAAGTTAATCTAAGTTCAGTGGCCCCACGTGTCAGTTTGACTACGCTGACGTGGCCGTTGACCTGGCCCACTGGTCAGCCTCTGTTCCTGCCCTGTCACACTGACGTGCGGGTCCCATGGGTCAGGTTTGACCCGGACCAGCCCCTGTTGACTTGCTGACGTCAGGCTGACGCAGTAAAGCATTTTCTGGATTTAAGTTTATTCAGGAAATTCCAGAAAATAGTGCAAACTTCTAAAAATCATATAAAATCAACCGTAGCTCAGAATGAAATAATTTATATATGAAAAATTATCAGAAAAATGCAATCTATCCATCTGTATCATTTTCATGCATGTCAAACTAAGTTATACCTGCTGTATAGGTGAAAACATGATAATGCACTATTTGAATTCATAGTTTGAATTTGAATTTGAACCTTGAGTTCAAATCAACCCAAACCTTACTGTTGCTAGTTGCATTAGGCCAAAGCACGTCATATTGCCATGTCATGATCATGCATCATATTGTGCATTGCATTGATTGTGTTCTTCCTTGTTTGCCGGTGATTGTCCCCTCTCGATAGCCGTGATTCCGACGATGAGATCGATGACACCGATGAAGAGCTATACTATCTTCGGAAGTGTCAGGCAAGCATAACCCCCTTGTTCATTCCGATACAATCCCACTCTCTCGCTCCTGCTCTCTTTTACTACATTAGGACAACAACGATTCAACTGTTACTTGTTGCGGTAGTTGAACCCCTTATCCTCTGCATGACCTGTCATTGCCACAGTAAATAGATGAAACCCACTAGCATGAGTAGGAGTTGTTTGAGCCCTGATGTGCCTACTCATTCATGCTTGTTTGTCATGCCTGCTATTGCTTAGAGTTGTGTCAGGTCTGATTCATCGGGGATGAATTGGAAAGTTGTGAACATGTCCTACTGTGTGTGAGCCAAGTGTGTGAACACGATTTGGTAAAGGTAGCGGTGAGAGGCCATGTAGGAGTACATGGTGGGTTGTCTCATTGAAGCCGTCCTCAGGAACTGAGTTCTGTGTTTGTGATCCATGATACAGTTACTACCACGCATTGGGCCCGAAACCAATGGACCCTCTCGGCTTCTTAATCACCCTTGTCCTCTGTCCAGGAGTTGCAAGTAGTTTCTGGTGTTTGTAGTATGCTGGAGGCCGTGGACAGCGCTGACCGAGGGGTGGGCTGTGATGCGGTAGGCATGTGGCACGGTGTACCGGGCGCCCGTTTGGTGTCTCGGGAACCCTACACACATCGTTCGGGGCCGTATGTGGAAACCTCAGCCGGACTCCCTGCGGATGGAACCTGAATAGGCGATAAACCTGGACTAGAGACTTGAGTGTTTAGGTAGGCTGTGGCCGACTCCCTCGCCAGGCTTCCGCTTGAAGGTTGCCGAGGTACACGACGTGTACATGGTGGTAAGTGGCGAGAGCGTGTGTGACGAAGTACACCCCTGCAGGGTTAACATCATCTATTCGAATAGCCGTGTCCGCGGTAAAGGACTTCTGGGTTGCCTATAACAGTTCATAGACAAGTGAAAGTGGATACTCTAAAATGCGCAAGATAAGCGTGAGTGCTATGGATGGCGTTCTCGTAGGGAGACGGGAGCGGGTCCATAGTGGAGTATTGATTTGGTGAATATGTGGACTCGTGTGCGCCACCTCAAAAGAGTTGCTTGCAGTCGTAGTTAGGATAGCCACCGAGTCAAAGCTGGCTTGCTGCAGTTAAACTCCACCAACCCCTTTGTTGATACCGATGCATATGTAGATAGTTCTGATGTAAGTCTTGCTGGGTACATTTGTACTCACGTTTGCTTATTTTATGTTTTGCAGAGAGACGTCAGTCTCGCTAGTAGTTCCGTGTGGACTTCGACGTTTAGCTTGATACCTCAGCTACGATCTTGTGCCCTCGGCAGGATCTAGTAAATAGTCAGGCTTCTCAGCTTTTTTTTCATTTGTAGATGTCTGTACTCAGACATGTTGAGCTTCCGCATGTGCTTTGACTTGTATGCTCTGAATGTTGGGTCATGAGACCCATGTTTGTAATATCTGGCTCTTCGGAGCCTAATGAATAAATACTCTGAGTCGTAGAGTCTTGTTGTGATGCCATGTTGTATTTGCACATATCGAGCATATTGTGTGTATGATTGAAATGCTTGGTATGTGTGGGATCCGACAATCTAGTTGTCTATCCTTAGCAGCCTCTCTTATGGGGAAATGTAGTCTAGTGCCTCCTTGAGCCATAGTAGTCCGCTACAGCCCGGTTCACCGGAGTCCTGCTAGCCCAGCACTACTGCTCCGGAACACTTGACTGGCCGGCATGTGATTCACTTCGTTCCTGTGTCTGTCCCTTCGGGGAAATGTCATGTGGTGACATCCGGAGTCCTGCTTGGCCTGCTATAGCCCGGGTTCCCGGAGTCCTGTTAGCCCAGTGCTACAGCCCGGATTCGCACGCTGCTGACCGACATGTTCGATGTTGATTCATGTATGCCTGTCCCCATACGTTAGTGCCGCTTTGGGTTCACGACTAGCCATGTCGGCCCGGGTTCTCTGTCATATGGATGCTAGCGACATTGTCATATACGCGAGCCAAAAGGCGCAAACGGTCCCGGGCCATGGTAAGGCGACACCCGTGGGAGTACCGTGCGTGAGGCCGCAAAGTGATATGAGGTGTTACAGGCTAGATCGGTGTGACTTGGAATCGGGGTCCCGACAGCGTTGGTATCAGAGCCTGACTGCCTGTAGGTTTACCAAGCCAAACTGGTCGAAGTTGAGTCTAGAAATGCTTTAGTTATGTAAGGGAATTGATTGTGGAAGGGAACGTAAGGCTCTTTTTACTCCTTTACCTTATGCCCTTCTGATCTGAGTCACCCTCTTCTCTTCTACGGGGATTAAGAACTAGGCTTCTCTTCTCTCTATCAGGTTCACGTGTTACTAATCCGTAGACTCATAGGATTAATGGACTTAAGCCTCAGTTCAGTTCCTACTACTTCCGTATGTTGACCATTGATCCCGGAAGTTTATATTGTGATGTTGAGTGGTCATGCCACTATTTTGCAGGATGTCTCAAGTATTTTTGAGCATTTACAGTCGTTATGCTGTCCAAGTCATCCCAGGTTTCTAAATAGTCCGATGCATTTGCAATCCCTTCTTTCCGTTCTCGATGTTCCTTTGGGCCAGATTAACCACACTAATCGTTGAGTTGAGGTACTCTGTTGCCTTGACATATATGTTGGAGTTATTATTACGACCCTAGGTGTCTTAGAATATTACCTAGTAAGCTAGCTATGCTTGTATTCCCAGTGTGCAGATTCTGGCCATTATTCTCGAAAGCATCCCGTGATGCCATCTAGTTAGTAGGCATTCTACTTCTGGGTTCTTGAGCCCAAGATTCACTCCACTTACCTCCTGTTGATAGTGTTTGCTAGTTCCCTTAAGTTATTAGTAACCTTTGCATTAGTCCTCGAGGTCCGAGGTATATCGTTCTTCTAAATACCATGAACCATTCTTGGCAGGAGTTCGTTTGAACCAAAAGGTCACGACCAGAGTGCTCTTAATGAGTTCTCCATTCTACATTGTGAATCTGCCAGTTCTACCCTTTCTCCATGGGTTATCCGGAAGAAATGTTGAGCTTCGCCCGACATACTAATCTATGCATCCACAACTCAGAAAACCATATGTTCCTTTGAGTTGTCCCTCTTTAGTTATTTTCTGGCCCTCGTCTATCAATTGATAGTCAGGAGTAATTGTGCATTCGTGTTATCGATGCTTATTATCCTTGGGGTCCGTCAAGCCGTTCTATTCAGAATGACTAGGAGAAACAAACTCTAGTACCTCAACCATATCCAGGATTGGGTCAAAGTAGCTGTAACTCGCAGATCAAAATGCCAATCCAGCTTTTGTTCTGTTCTACCTGGGAGTGTTACCATCTTTATGTCAAGAGTGTCATGAGAATTGCACCATCTCTCACGAATTCTTAACGCAGTGATACTTCTCGCCATCATTGCTCATTCCTCAGTTCCGTGTCGTCACGACCGGAATGCCGACAGGTGAACTGTGATGTGTGAAATCTATACTCCTAGCAACTCCGTTGCTTGGTAGTTAATGGCAATACTCTCATTCCTATCGTGCTGGTTATTGAATCATCATCCTAAGATTGATCGTGCTACCAGTCCTTATTTCCGGTGCACTCTTCGATCAATGAGTTAGGATAGTGTCAGTCCTTGCTTATTCGGTCATATCGTCTTGCCCTGAAAAGCAAGATCGTTCTCGAGCTTAGTAACATATCGGTGGTTCGTGATGTTCCGAATATCTTCTTGGAAGTGTCACCAGGTTGCCACCTGACCGCTATGTTGAGTTCGTGATCAAGTGGGTCTCTTGTAAACCACCCCTTCTCCAAGAATCCGTGTTGGATACCCCTTAGCTAGTTGGTCAAGCTAAACAACAACTTGGAGAGTTGAAAGATAAAAGCTCGTCTAACTTAGTTCATGTTAAGGGATATATTTGCGTGTGTTGAAGATAGATGATATCTTCATCGATTGGTCCCTGTGATCAGTTGTTGGACCTATTGTCGTATCAAGACTTTGATTTGAGTATGGGCTATCATCAAATCAAATCAGGACCAACGATGTTCATAATGTTGTCTTACTCGTGGTTGATCCCTCGAGCATACACCATTATATCTTTTGGGTCTGACCAATGCTATCACTTGTTCACATAATTATGGAATTCCATCTCCATGGAAACCTGGATGAAATGTTGTTGAGCCCATCAGCAACACTGCTACCTTCTCCATGACTCGTGTTGAACATCCAGCTAGTATTGGAAACTTTATAAGCATTATCTTCGTGATCCGTTCATGAAGCATATGTTGGATGAAAGAAGTGACTTACTCTAATTCATGTGCATTAGATGCAAGTTGCCGCCGTGAATTCGAGAAAGTTTGTTTTGCCTCCTCTGGAATCATCCCAAGTCAGTCATGCATATGTGCGAAGTATACCGCGGTTTGGAGACTTGCAACCTTCATTCTATATGTATCCCTAGCACACCAAGCCACTGATTGATTTGTTCAAGGAGAAGGAGTTCCTTCATAAGAGCTAATCCGGACTTATCAAAGGACTTCGATATCCTCGTTGATGGTTCCCAACCAGAACTCGGTAGTGTTTTATTATAAGACTACCATGTGATCATGCTTGTCTGGGACAACGTGCTCACATGTATGTAGCAGAACCAGCTCATGTTTTGGAGCTTGCTATCGTAGTTCATCCCCTGAGAATCTTGCAACGTCTTCTCGTCGATTTGTGTTGCAAACCTTAATTTTCTTTCTAGACTTGATGAAACCAACTAGACCTGGCTTCTAGACTGAAACCAACTAGATCTGAATCTCAGGCAGATATGATGGTTGGAACATTTCCCAAGAATTATAATATTGCCTCTCGATAACCGGTAAAGTGGATGTCGTGGCCAACACATCCAGCCGGAAGGCCTATTAGTGTAGTATCTTGATTGAGGAAGTTGGCCACCTCCCCATAAGGATTTCTTAGGATTTATTCCGCTAGTTATTCCCTATGGATTCCTACGCTCCCGAAGTCCGACCTACTACTTGATGTTCAAGATTCCAAACCACATCTAATGGGTTACGCTAGAACATCAAGGAGAACATTAGAAGCGGAGTGCTAAATGTCTCTCGGTCGATCATCCAGATTTTGCTCCCTTGGCTTCGCTAAGGTGAAATCTGAGAAAGTGATGTCCTCCTTTGCACCTGCATCCTCCGTCACCGTTCATCATGGTAGTATGTTGTGTTGCCAGGATCCTCGACACGAATGTTGGTAAAACCTTGATGAATATGGAAATGCTCAAGTTCTTGAGAGCACGCACAAGCGCTAGGTGTTTTCACCGGCACTAACTGGAATTGCTCCCAGTTTCCTTCGGTTATGCTAAACCTTTCAAACAGTAGATTCACTCTCTACTGTTGAGCTCCTCCCCAGTTACTAGAATCATTCCTAGCATTTGCATTTTTGTCCCAGCTTGCACCGTCATTGTGCCATCCTACCTTGGATTACCCTTCCCAGTAATTACTGATAAGGACCATCTTTAAAAGTGGTCCCACCAGGGGTTCCGACCATTTCCGGTGATAAGCAAATCACCCCTTGTGTTGTCTGTAACAAGGTAGTCCACATCGTCCATCCTAGCCCGAGTGTGTCGTTCTCCCAAACTCCCTCGAACGATCATTTGTGATTGCCCTAGGCTGGCATAAGGAGTTTCAATGATCTTAGGATCAAAAGTAATTCTTTTTGCCACTTAAGGAATAGTTCTACGAGTCACCTTCCCCAAGGTGCCCCGTTATGGAATCGTGGCAATTATCTCCTCGCTACTTTGAAACCATGCACCGTCTTATTCAACGTGGAATTGTGTTTATCAACTTGAATCTTCGTTCTCTGTTTCACTTCATCCCTCTCTCGATGTATGTGTTGAGTCTCAGCTCAAGAGATACTCAACGTCGCATTCCGTGAGTTGATCGTGAGTTGCTCGATCTTTAAGGAGATCGATTTCTATAGAGTTTCCCTTGTCGTCATCGTGTCGGATGAAGATCTCGAAGGCAAAGATGTCAACGTTAATTGAAGCAACGGATCAACGTCTTCGCGAAGAGCAATTGGGTCATGAAGATCGTGTTAGCTTGGTGTCCCCTCTGTCTTCTTACCTCACGTCTTGAATCTCGGGACAAGATTCTTGTTTAGTGGTGGTGAGCTGTCACAGCCCCAGATCAGCCCTTGCTTGATTTTTCTTGCATCCATGCATCATGTCTAAATTTCCTTCAAATTTGAATTGGGGAATTGGAGAGCCTCAGAAATCATTTTTAAAAATGATCAACATCAAAATCTTCTCAAAGAAGCCCAAGAAAATGTTCCTCTTAGACCTTGAAAAAAATATTGGCAAGAATAAAATTCAAACCAATATTTTTGGAATCACAGAAATATTTATTTTGGGCCTTTTTGAATTAAATCAGTGACATATTTGGGTTGGATTTATTTCTGTTACATAAGAAATAAAGTCCATATATTTTTGTGAGTTGCCTGTGACCTTGGACTAGTTTCTAAGCTCACATAACAATTTACAGAAAGTTTAGAAAATGATTTGATGTTTTAAATCAAGTCAAAACAAATAGCAGAAAAAAATAGAAAAGAGAAATAAAAGTCAGAAGAGAGAGAGAACCTTACCTGGGCCTTACCTGCAGCCCAAGTGGCTAGGCCAGCCCACCTGGCCCATGCCAGTCACCACCTACCTTTGCCAGTAGGCAGAGGAGGGGGACATCGCACCGCCGCCGAGCACGCGCCCGCGCCAGCTCCTGCTTCCCCGGCCCCTCCTGGCGACGCCACGACGATGCCCCGAAGCCCCTGTCTCCTCTCCCTCACTCGCTGCGCTCTCTCCCCTCCCCTCTGTCTCTCTCCCCGCAGCACCACCGAACGGAGCCGTCGCCACCGTCGCCGTTGCCGTGGCCACCGAGCCCCCCTCGCCTAGCTAGGATATCCAGCAGCACCGCCATCGTCTCCTACATCCCCTCGACGAAGGAAGCAAGCCCCGACGCCCGGAAGCGTCGCCATCGAGCTCGTCCCCGCCGCCTCTGGCCGGAGATCGCCGGTGTCGATTCGCCTCGACCAGAGCGTCCCCGAGGCCGCTGACCTGCCCTGTCGCATCCCTGTGAGCTCCTGATTCTTTCCCCTTGCTCGCCCCCTTCGTGCCTGTCCTCCAGCTGCCGCCCCACCATGCCGAGCGCTCCTCGCCGCCGGCCATGGTGCCATCGCGGCCACAGCTGCTGTAGCTCGCGTCCGAGGCCGTCGTCATGCTCACCACGCTCCCAGGAGCTGATAACCCCCACCAAATCTTCTTCCCGCACACCACAACGCTGCCTCGGCCAACCCCGTGCGGGCGCCGCCGCGGATGTGCTCCCCGCCGTTGTTCTAGTTCACCCCGGCTCGAGCTAATGGCACCGTTGGATGCGGACGAGTCGCAGTTGCACGTAGAGCCCCTCCGCCGCCGATTTGGTCGCCGGAGGGCAAAACCCGAGCGACGCCGCCATCTCTGGACGTCGCCGGCGACTAACCGCCGACCCAACCCGGCTGTTAGGAGCTAATCACCCCACTAACTACCACCTGAGTCAATGACAGCCGGGCCCCACTGTCTAATTAACCAGCTAATAAAAATAGATTAAGTTAATCTAAGTTCAGTGGCCCCACGTGTCAGTTTGACTACGCTAATGTGGCCGTTGGCCTGGCCCACTGGTCAGCCTCTGTTCCTGCCCTGTCACACTGACGTGCGGGTCCCATGGGTCAGGTTTTACCCGGACCAGCCCCTGTTGACTTGCTGACGTCAGGCTGACGCAGTAAAGCATTTTCTGGATTTAAGTTTATTCAGGAAATTCCAGAAAATAGTGCAAACTTCTAAAAATCATATAAAATCAACCGTAGCTCAGAATGAAATAATTTATATATGAAAAATTATCAGAAAAATGCAATCTATCCATCTGTATCATTTTCATGCATGTCAAACTAAGTTATACCTGTTGTATAGGTGAAAACATGATAATGCACTATTTGAATTCATAGTTTGAATTTGAATTTGAACCTTGAGTTCAAATCAACCCAAACCTTACTGTTGCTAGTTGCATTAGGCCAAATCACGTCATATTGCCATGTCATGATCATGCATCATATTGTGCATTGCATTGATTGTGTTCTTCCTTGTTTGCCGGTGATTGTCCCCTCTCGATAGCCGTGATTCCGACGATGAGATCGATGACACCGATGAAGAGCTATACTATCTTCGGAAGTGTCAGGCAAGCATAACCCCCTTCTTCATTCCGATACAATCCCACTCTCTCGCTCCTGCTCTCTTTTACTACATTAGGACAACAACGATTCAACTGTTACTTGTTGCGGTAGTTGAACCCCTTATCCTCTGCATGACCTGTCATTGCCACAGTAAATAGATGAAACCCACTAGCATGAGTAGGAGTTGTTTGAGCCCTGATGTGCCTACTCATTCATGCTTGTTTGTCATGCCTGCTATTGCTTAGAGTTGTGTCAGGTCTGATTCATCGGGGATGAATTGGAAAGTTGTGAACATGTCCTACTGTGTGTGAGCCAAGTGTGTGAACACGATTTGGTAAAGGTAGCGGTGAGAGGCCATGTAGGAGTACATGGTGGGTTGTCTCATTGAAGCCGTCCTCAGGAACTGAGTTCTGTGTTTGTGATCCATGATACAGTTACTACCACGCATTGGGCCCGAAACCAATGGACCCTCTCGGCTTCTTAATCACCCTTGTCCTCTGTCCAGGAGTTGCAAGTAGTTTCTGGTGTTTGTAGTATGCTGGAGGCCGTGGACAGCGCTGACCGAGGGGTGGGCTGTGATACGGTAGGCATGTGGCACGGTGTACCGGGCGCCCGTTTGGTGTCTCGGGAACCCTACACACATCGTTCGGGGCCGTATGTGGAAACCTCGGCCGGACTCCCTGCGGATGGAACCTGAATAGGCGATAAACCTGGACTAGAGACTTGAGTGTTTAGGTAGGCTGTGGCCGACTCCCTCGCCAGGCTTCGGCTTGAAGGTTGCCGAGGTACACGACGTGTACATGGTGGTAAGTGGCGAGAGCGTGTGTGACGAAGTACACCCCTGCAGGGTTAACATCATCTATTCGAATAGCCGTGTCCGCGGTAAAGGACTTCTGGGTTGCCTATAGCAGTTCATAGACAAGTGAAAGTGGATACTCTAAAATGCGCAAGATAAGCGTGAGTGCTATGGATGGCGTTCTCGTAGGGAGACGGGAGCGGGTCCATAGTGGAGTATTGATTTGGTGAATATGTGGACTCGTGTGCGCCACCTCAAAAGAGTTGCTTGCAGTCGTAGTTAGGATAGCCACCGAGTCAAAGCTGGCTTGCTGCAGTTAAACTCCACCACCCCCTTTGTTGATACCGATGCATATGTAGATAGTTCTGATGTAAGTCTTGCTGGGTACATTTGTACTCACGTTTGCTTATTTTATGTTTTGCAGAGAGACGTCAGTCTCGCTAGTAGTTCCGTGTGGACTTCGACGTTTAGCTTGATACCTCAGCTACGATCTTGTGCCCTCGGCAGGATCTAGTAAATAGTCAGGCTTCTCAGCTTTTTTTTCATTTGTAGATGTCTGTACTCAGACATGTTGAGCTTCCGCATGTGCTTTGACTTGTATGCTCTGAATGTTGGGTCATGAGACCCATGTTTGTAATATCTGGCTCTTCGGAGCCTAATGAATAAATACTCTGAGTCGTAGAGTCTTGTTGTGATGCCATGTTGTATTTGCACATATCGAGCATATTGTGTGTATGATTGAAATGCTTGGTATGTGTGGGATCCGACAATCTAGTTGTCTATCCTTAGCAGCCTCTCTTATGGGGAAATGTAGTCTAGTGCCTCCTTGAGCCATAGTAGTCCGCTACAGCCCGGTTCACCGGAGTCCTGCTAGCCCAGCACTACTGCTCCGGAACACTTGACTGGCCGGCATGTGATTCACTTTGTTCCTGTGTCTGTCCCTTCGGGGAAATGTCACGCGGTGACATCCGGAGTCCTGCCTAGCCTGCTATAGCCTGAGTTCCCGGAGTCCTGTTAGCCCAGTGCTACAGCCCGGATTCGCACACTGCTGACCGACATGTTCGATGTTGATTCATGTATGCCTGTCCCCATACGTTAGTGCCGCTTTGGGTTCATGACTAGCCATGTCGGCCCGGGTTCTCTGTCATATGGATGCTAGCGACATTGTCATATACGCGAGCCAAAAGGCGCAAACGGTCCCGGGCCATGGTAAGGCGACACCCGTGGGAGTACCGTGCGTGAGGCCGCAAAGTGATATGAGGTGTTACAGGCTAGATCGGTGTGACTTGGAATCGGGGTCCCGACAGCGTCCTTCTTCAAGAATGCCGTCATGGGCTTCACAATCATAGAAAAATTCTCAATGAACCTCCGGTAATATCCTACGAGTCCAAGAAAACTGCGGATCTCTCCAACTGAGGTGCATGCCAACCACTCAGTGGCTGACTGAACCTTGGTAGGATCCACTGCTATACCTTCTCCTGATATAACATGTCCAAGAAATCCAACTTCCTTCAACCAAAACTCACATTTGCTGAACTTGGCATATAACTGATGTTCCCTGAGCTTCTCAAGAACCAAACGTAAATGCTTCTCGTGTTCCTCCTCATTCTTCGAGTATACCAAGATATCATCAATGAACACCATGACAAACTTATCGAAGAACTCCATGAACACCTTATTCATCATACTCATGAAATAGGCTGGGGCGTTAGTCAGTGCAAATGACATAACCGTATACTCATATAGGCCGTACCGTGTGGTGAAAGCTGTCTTAGGTATATCCTTTTCCCGGATCTTCAGCTGGTGGTATCCCGATCGCAGGTCGATCTTCGAAAATACTTTAGCTCCTTGTAGCTGGTCAAAGAAATCATTGATCATCGGCAGTGGGTACTTGTTCTGGATGGTCACCTCATTCAAGGCTCGATAATCAACAACCATTCTTAAGGATCCGTCCTTCTTCTCACCCAAGAGCACTGGGGCTCCCCATGGTGATGAACTTCGTCGAATGTAGCCTTTCTCCAATAACTCCTTAATCTGCTTCTTGATCTCTTCCAGATCATTTGTGGGCATCCGGTATGGTCTCTTCGATATCGGTCCCGTGCGTGGCAACAGTTCTATCAAAAACTCGATGTCTCGATCTGGCGGCGTGCCTGGTAGCTCCTCTGGAAATACATCTGGGTAATCCTTCACTACAAGCACTTCCTCCTAAACAACTCCTGAGAGAGAATTTAGTTGAGTCCTCCTAGGCGCATGCTTGGATACATACTTGATCCTTTTTCCCTCCGGGGTGGTAAGTAAAATCGACTTACTGGCGCAATCAATGTTTCCCCCCTACATCGATAGCCCATCCATTCCTAGTATCACATCCAATCTTTGTGACTCCAAAATTATCAGGTCTGAGGGGAAAACATGGCTTCCAATGGTCAATGGCATCTAAAAACAACCTTGACTTGCCGGATACTCCGCTCCTGGTGAGCTTACTAACATAGGTGTCCTAAGTACTTTAGTGGGCAACTTATATTTATCCACAAATCCCCTTGAAATGTATGAATGCGATGCACCGGTATGAAAAAGGACAATTGCGGTAAATGACTTAACCAAAAACTTACCGACAACTGCATCAGGCTGCTCTTCAACCTCCTCCATGTTCACGTGGTTCACTTGTCCCCTGTTGAAAGGGTTGGGCTTCTTCCCAGAGCTTCCATTGCCATTCCCATTCTTCGCTTCAGGGCACTCAGTGGCATAGTGCCCAGTCTTCCCGTACTTGAAACAAGTAATGTGACTTAGGTCCTTCTTGGCGGGTGTGGCTGGATTGGAGCGGTTTTGATTACTGCTTGCTCCATTCCCATTCCCATTCTTGGGGCCATTGTGGTTATGGGAACTTCCTCCATTGTGAGTGTGGCCTCCATGGTTATGGGTATATCCTCCCGAGTTCGGGGTAAAACGAGGCTTCTGTTGTGCTCCTGAATTGTACTTTCCTTGCCCATACTTCCTCTTGCGGCTCTCAATCTGCTGCTGCTTCCCTGCAATCATAAGAGCCTTGTCTACCAGCTCCTGGTAGTTGTTAAATGTTGCCACCATCAACTTCTCTTGCTTTGCGGCAACTGTGGCCACATCATCAGGGGCATAACGAGATAGCTTACTAAACTCATCTACGTACTGAGCCACAGTACGATTTCCCTGGCGCAAGTTGTGAAACTCGCGCTTCTTCATGCTCATAGCTCCAGTTGAGACATGGGCTGTGCAAAATGCTTGCTGAAACTGATCCCAAGTGATATTGGCTATAGGGAAAGTGGTCGTGTAATTCTCCCACCATGAAGCTGCTGGTCCATCCAATTGATGTGCGGCGAAACGCACCTTCTTAGCATCGGTGCAACCTGCGGTGGTCAACTCCCTTCCAATCTTGGGTAGCCAGTCATCCGCAACTATTGGCTCGATGCTACTAGAAAACACCGGCGGCTGCAACCTCAGAAAATGGGCTAATTTGTCAATTGGAGGTGGTGGTGGCGGGTTGTTGTTGTTGTTGCCTCGGTTCTGGACTAATATCTGCATCAAGGCATTCTGCTGCTGGATCAACTGGGTGATCTCCGGTGGGAAGACAAATCCGGTATCATGTCTCGGAGGCATCTGATGGGTTTAGAGGGGAGAGATTAGAATAGAGATGAGGTCTAGTGAGAAAACACTACCCATATGCACATGTGACAAACACAATCATATCACACCAAATCAATACAAGCAAGGGCATACAATCGATCTAGAACTATCGTTACAAAAGTGCTCGGACTATTACTATTTACATGGGGGAAAACTACTATTCATATGGTGGTCATTCTAGAAATTTTGATCGGTGGAAGACTCCATATTATCCGCTCCAGCTTCGTCTTCATAATCATCATCACTACCATCAGGGTCGGAGTCAGTGTCGTCGATGATGATGTAGTCTTGAGAACGTATTTCCTTAGGATCATCGTCATCTCCTCCTGGCGCGGGGTCTCCCATAAAAACTCCTAGCTTCCTTGTCAGGTCGTCATTCTTCTCCACGAGTATCATCATTTCCTCCTGATATCCATCGCGTGTAGACTTGACTTCCTATTCTAGCTCTGAAATCCTGGTCATTGCCTTCTTTAGGTCCATCATGCCTGCACACATCTTATTCTCCTGCCGACGAATGTGCTGGTTTAGCTCCTGGACGAACATTACAATGGACCTGTGAATTCCGATGTTCAGGTACCTAGTGAATTCCTTCAAGTGTCGTCCAAAGGGTGTGTCTTCATCCGGTTGAGCAAACTTGTTCCTCGAGTCCGCCATCCTAAAGAGTAGAAAATGGAGAGGAGTCATAAATAAGTAGAGAAAAGTGACCTATGGCTTATCTTAGTGGTCGTGTCCTACATTCAACATGTGCTCTGATACCATCTTGTAGCGATCCGACCTCAGACGGCCAAATCTCTGTGTTCAGTGTCATCTCTGGATCGGTAATGCTTGAATGGATTTATAACAGAGTAGCAATCACACACTTATTACATCGAATGTCTCGAAAGAGAACTTATTACAATAAATATGGCTTAAGGCCATCTAAATAAGATAACAACGGAAGGCTTGGAAGATAAAGTGAGTCCATCAACTCCAACGGCATAGCTGAGTGCAAGACAACCGACCTAGCACACCTTACTCCTCGTCTGAAAAGTCTGCAACATGATATGTTGCAGCCCGAAATGGGCCAGCACTTGGAATATGCTGGCAAAGTAACACAATAGAGCAATGAACAGACAAATGCTATCACTACATGCATATATGGCTGGTGGAGGCTCTATGGTTATATGGTTTTGCGAAAAGCCAGTTTTTCCCTACAACAAAGGAATATGCTTTATTTAACTATCATGGTGGTTGAAACATCATTGAAAAGGTTCCTCCAACTCAATCCCAATTAAAGTAGTCATTATCGTCCCAACAAATTAATTTAGAGTGATGAGATCAAACCAATAATTCAAGTACCAGATACTCAAGATGTCCATAACCAGGGACATGGCTAACCATGATTACTTTATACACTCTGGAGAGGTTTGCGCACTTTTCCCGACAAGACTCGATCTCCTCCGTTGGATTTCTCGCACTACATGGTGTTTGAGAAACGGATGACCAAGACACAGTCTTTCCGAAGCATTAACTCTTTACTCTGGGTAGACAGTTACAACTACTTTCCCCTACATCTGCTAGCCTACCACTGAAAGAGGTTATACAACATACTCAACTATGCCAGAGCCCATAATGTCTTGTGGCTGCACACGGAAGTTTCTAGCATGAATAATATTATGATCCCTTTGAGCCTGGGTGGCAGACCGTAGGATGATCACACGGGTACTCCGGGATATCCTAGGACAACACTGGATTCTCCAGGTGCCCGCAACCAATCCACCCAGATGTGTATTAAAGTTGCCACCTTAAGTTGAACCATTAATTTAACAAACTCACATCTGTTATAGATACACTCAAATCCAATCCACGTCTACGAGCATAGCATGGCAATATAAGCATAACATAGAAGTAACTCCCAGGGTTTGATAATAAACAGGGCAATAGGTTCTACCTCATCAACTACTTCCCAAACCCACATGTTAAGAGATCCTACTCATGCAATGTGTGAGGGTTGAAACTAATGCATAATAACTGGGTAATAAAGGGGTATGATCATTGTGTTACTTGCCTTGCTGACGATCTGCAAATCCTAGAGACTCGTAGTAGCACGCTTGGCACTCCGGGAATTCTATCGCAAACAAAAAATAGCATACATAAGGAATCAAGCAAAGATGCACGGGCAAAACTCAAATAGGAAGATCGAATTTGAAAACTCAATAGAAGAGATTCGATTTGCAAAAAGAAACAAATCAAACGGAGCAACGAAACTCAAACTACGAAAGAAACAAGATCCGTTTACTAATCTGGACTAAAGTTAAATTTTACAGTACCAAAATCTTGTTCAAGTTGGTTAAACAGAAAGAGGGCTTCGAGACAAAGATCTAGGCGCTTGTTTCACCTGATTTGGATAAACGAGCGAAAAGATAAACTAAAACGAAGATTAGGGCAGAAATCGCGATCGAAAATAATCGCGGAAAAACCCTAGAAAATAAAATGAGACGAACAGGCTAACGAATGAACCTTCGCTGTCTGCGGCTAACGGACGAACAGCGTTCGTTAAAATGAACGTACGGACGAACGTTCGCTAAATAATAAACCGACAAAAAACCGAACCGAAATCTAAAAAAACGATCGGTTTTCCCGAGAAAAACCGGATGGCGGCGGCGGCGGCGCGCGGATCGAGGCGGCGGCACGGCGGCTAGGGTTTGGGGCGGCGTGGCTGGCGGCGGGGTCGGGCGGCGGCTTATATGGCCTGGCTGGGCAGTGTCCGGATCGGGCATGGCCCGGATAGGTCGGTGCACTTATTTTTATAAATAATCCTGACACGGAAAAACAAGTAAAAGAAATACTAAATGGAGTCCAAAAATCCTGAAATAAATTTTCACGGCCCTTTAATAATATTGCGGACAAAGTGAACATTTATTTGGGACTTTAATGCAATTTTGAAAAACGCATATTTTTCCTAATTCAAATAAAATAGCAATAAAATTCCAAAAGAATTAATTATATGATTTTAATATTTTTCCTCCAATATTCCCTTTATTTTGGAGAAGTCATATTATCTCCTCTCATATATTTTAATATGAAATATTTTCGGAGAGAAAAATAATTAAAACCAAAGTGATCCTTGTTTCGATATTTGATGAAATTCAAAGATGAAAAACGTGAAATCCCCAACTCTCTCCGTGGGTCCTTGAGTTGCCTAGAATTTCGAGGATCGCAAAGCAAAAATGCAGTAAAATATGATATGCATGAATGACCTATGTATAACAATCCAAATTGAAAATTTGGGATGTTACATGTTGTCTTCCAACAAGCGCTTTTCTTTTATGCCTTTTAAGCTAGGCGTGATGATTTCAATGATGCTCGCATAAAAGATAAGAATTGAAACATGAAGAGAGCATCATGAAGCATATGACTAGCACATTTAGGTCTAACCCACTTCATATGCATAGGGATTTTCTGAGCAAACAACTTATGGGAACAAGAATCAACTAGCATAGGAAGGCAAAACAAGTGTAACTTCAAAACAATCAACACATAGAAAGAAACTTGATATTATTGAGATATGTAAGGGCATAAGTTCCTTTCTCATAATAATTTTCAGAGGCATCATGAATAGATTCAACAATATATCCATCACATAAAGCATTCTTTTCATGATCCACAAGCATAGAAATTTTATTACTCTCCACATAAGAAAATTTCTTCTAATCAATAGTAGTGGGAGCAAACTCAACAAAATAACTATCATGTGCGTGAAAATTAGACTCATGATGACAAGTTTCATGGTTGTCATTATTCTTTATAGCATACATGTCATCACCATAATCATCATAGATAGGAGGCATGCTTTCCTCATAATAAATTTTCTCATCAAAACTTGGGGGGACTAAAAATATCATCTTCATCAAATATAGCATCCCCAAGATTGTAGCTTCGCATATCACTAGCATCATGGATGTTCAAAGAATTCATACTAACAACATTGCAATCATGCTCATCATTCAAATGTTTTGTGCCAAACATTTTATTAACTTCTTCTTCTAACAGTTGAGCACAATTTCCTGAACCATCATTTTCAAGAAAGATATTATAAAGATGATCAATAATATGATGCAACCTCAATTCCATTTTTTGTAGTTTTCTTTTATAAACCAAACTAGTGATAAAACAAGAAAATAAAAGATTCAATTGCAAGATCTAAAGATATACCTTCATGCGCTCACCTCCCTGGCAATGGCGTCAGAAAAGAGCTTGATGTCTACTACGCAACCTTATTATTGTAGACACGTATTGGGCCTCCAAGCGCTGAGTTTTGTAGGATAGTAGCAATTTTCGCTCAAGTGGATGACCTAAGGTTTATCAATCCAGGAGAGGTGTAGGATGAAGATGGTCTATCTCAAACGACCCTACAACCAAATACAAGAAATCTCTTGTGTCCCCAACACACCCAATACAATGGCAAATTGTATAGGTGCACTAGTTCGGCGAAGAGATGGTGATAAAAGTGTAATATGGATAGTAGATATTGGTTTTTATAATATGAATAAATAAAAACAGCAAGGTAGCAAGTAGTAAACGGGCACAAAAACAGTGTTGCAATGCTTAAAAACAAGGCCTAGGGTCCATACTTTCAGTAGTGCAATCTCCCAACAGTGCTAACATAGTTGGATCATATTATTATCCCTCAAAGTATAGCAAAGAATCACTCCCGAGTTCATATTAGCGGAGAAAAAAAGGTAGAAATTGTTTGTAGGGTGCGAATCCACCTCAAAGCTATTCTTTCCGATCGATCTATTCAAGAGTTCGTACTAAAATAACACAAAGCTATTGTTTCCGTTTGATCTATCCTAGAGTTCGTACTAGAATAACACCAAAGCATATTCATATTCATAATACTCAATCCACACAAGGAACTACAAAGAGACCCCCAAAGTTTCTACCGGAGAACAACGTGCATCAACCCCTATGCATAGATTACCCCAATATCACCGCGGGAATCCGCAAGTTGAGTGCCATAACGTATATCAAGTGAATCAATAAGATACCCCATTGTCACCTCAAGTATTCGTACCGTAAGACATACATCATGTGATCTCAAATCTGAATATCCAATCCGACATGACAAAACTTCAAAGGGTAAAGATTCAATTCATCACAACAAGAGTATAGAGGCGAGAAACATCATATGATCCGACTATATTAACAAAGCCCATGATATAGATCATGAGAGAGAGAGAGAGATAAAACACATAGCTACCGGTACAAACCCTCAACCCCGAGGGTGGACTACTCCCTCCTCATCGAGATGGCCACCGAAGATGATTTCCCCCTCCGGCAGGGTGCTGGAACAGGTCTAGATTGGTTTTCGGTGGCTACAGAGGCCTGGAGCGGCGGAATTTCTGATCTAGGTTAATCCCGAAGGGTTTCGGAATATTTGGGAATTTATAGTGCAAAGAGGGGGTGCGGGAGGCCACCGAGGTGGGCACAACCCACCTGGGCGCGCCAGGGGGGCCTGGCGCGCCCTGGTGGGTTGTGCCCCCCTCGGGGCACCCCCCAGTTGCTGCTCTGGCCCATCGGGAGTCTTCTGGCCCACAAAACATCCACAAAAACTTTTGCGGTGTTTGGACTCCGTTTGATATTGATTTTCTGCGATGTAAAAAACATGCAAAAAACAGCAACTGGCACTTGGCACTATGTCAATAGGTTAATCCCAAAAAATGATATAAAATGCTATAAAATGATTGTAAAACATCTAAGAATGATAAAATAACAGTATGAATACTTCATAAATTATAGATACGTTGGAGACGTATCAACCCACAGGACAAAACAGATCTACTCAAACATCATAGGATAGTCAGATATCATTGGGAAATAATATATGGAGTTGAGCACCATGTTTAAGTAGAGATTACAGTGGGGAGGAGAGGTGTTACACTGCTGCATAGAGGGGGAGAAAGTTGGTGTTGACGGTAGCAAGATTGTTGATGTAGATCGCCGTCACGATCCTAGCTCCGGCGGCACTCCGGCGCCACCAGGAGAGAGGGGGAGAGAGCCCCCTCATTCTTCTTCTTCTTCTTCCTTGGCCTCCCCCCTAGATGGGAGGAGAGTTCCCCCTCTGGTCCATGTCCTCCATGGCGGCTCCCGCCCCTCCGAGATTGGATCTCCCTCTTTGTTCTCTTCTATTTTGCGTTTTCCGGATCCGGCCCTTCACGGTTTTTTAAATTCCTGGAGATCCGTAACTCCGATTGCGCTAAATTTTTTACACGATTTTTCCATAAATTATCTTTCTTGCACCAGAACAAGGGCCCCAACCGACCTTCAAGGAGGGCACAAGATACCTGGGCATGTCTGGCACCCCTAGGCGCGCCCTGGTGGGTTGTGGGCACTGTGGGCCCCCGTTTGCATTGATTCCACCTCCCAAAAATCACATTTATTCCAAAATAATTCTCCGTAAATTTTTATCGCGTTTGGACTTCGTCTGATATGGATTTTCTGCGAAACAAAAAACATGCAACAAACAAGAACTGGCACTAGGCACTGGATCAATATGTTAGTCCAATAAATCATATAAAATGTTGCCAAAAGTGTATAAAAGTTGTATAATATTGGCATGAAACAATATAAAATTATACATACGACGGAGACGTATCAGCATCCCCAAGCTTAATTCCTGCTCGTCCATTCCTCATTGGGGCAATGCTCTAAAAATGAATAATGATGATCATCACACTTCTATTTACTTATGATACGTCTCCAACGTATCTACTTTTCCAAACACTTTTACCCTTGTTTTGGACTCTAATTTGCATGATTTGAATGGAACTAACCCGGACTGACGCAGTTTTCAGCAGAATTGCCATGGTGTTATTTTTGTGCAGAAATAAAAGTTCTCGGAATGACCTGAAACTTCACGGAGAATATTTTTGGAATTAATAAAAAATACTGGCGAAAGAATCAACACCAGGGGGCCCACACCCTGTCCACGAGGGTGGAGGGCGCGCCCACCCCCCTAGGGCGCGCCCCCTGCCTCGTGGGCCCCCTGAGGCTCCACCGACCTTAACTCCAACTCTATATATTCACGTTCGGGGAGAAAAAAATCAGAGAGAAGGATTCATCGCGTTTTACGATACGGAGCCGCCGCCAAGCCCTAATCTCTCTCGGGAGGGCTGATCTCGAGTCTGTTCAGGGCTCCGGAGAGGGGAATTCGTCGCCATCATCATCATCAACCTTCCTCCATCACCAATTTCATGATGCTCACCGCCGTGCGTGAGTAATTCCATCGTAGGCTTGCTGGACGGTGATGGGTTGGATGAGATTTACCATGTAATCGAGTTAGTTTTGTTAGGGTTTGATCCCTTGTATCCATTATGTTCTGAGATTGATGTTGCTATGACTTTGCTATGCTTAATGCTTGTCACTAGGGCCCGAGTGCCATGATTTTAGATCTGAACCTATTATGTTTTCATGAATATATGTGAGTTCTTGATCCTTGATACGTTTGAGGGAGTCCTGGACTAAGGGGTCCTCGGGCGTCCGGCCTGTTATCCATGGGCCGGACTGATGGGCTGTGAAGACATGAAGACCGAAGACCATACTCGTGTCCAGATTGGACTCTCCTTGGCATGGAAGGCAAGCTAGGCGACCAACTGTGAAGATTCCTTCTTATGTAACCGACTCTATGTAGCCATAGATCTCTCCGGTGTCTATATAAACCGGAGAGCATAGTCCGGATAGGGGACATTCATTACCATATTCACATAGGCTAGACTTATAGGGTTGTAGCCATGACGATCTCGTGGTAGATCAACTCTTGTAATACTCATATTCATCAAGATCAATCAAGCAGGAAGTAGGGTATTACCTCCATAGAGAGGGCCCGAACCTGAGTAAACATCGTGTCCCCCGTCTCCTGTTACCATCGATCCTAGACGCACAGTTCGGGACCCCTACCCGAGATCCGCCAGTTTTGACACCGACATTGGTGCTTTCATTGAGAGTTCCACTATGCCGTCGTCAAAAGGCTCGATGGCCCCTTCGATCGTCAGTAATGACGTCGTCCAGGGAGAAACCTTCCTCCTCGGACAGACCTTCGTATTCGGCGGCTTAGTACTGCGGGCCAACTCGCTTGGCCATCTGCAGCAGATCGACAGCTATGCCCCTGGCCGTCAGGTCAGATTCGGAAGCTTGAACTACGCCACAGATATCCGCGGAGACTTGATCTTCAAGGGATTCGAGCCCGCGGCAATCGCTCCCCCTCACTCCAATGAACGTGACATAAATTTGTCATCGGATCGCACCCAGGAGATTGTTCCTACGGGTACAATGGCCTTAGAGCCAAAGAAGATCGGGCCATCCAAGGCCGCAGAGTCCGCGGCGTTGGAGCCGCACATGATCGCAACGCCCCATAATATTCGCTTTAACGGAACTTCAGACTTGTCTCCGGCTATAAGTTCCGGACTGTGTACGCCCGCGGATATCGAGCTAGATCGGTCATCGATCTTAGAGTTCAGCGCCGCTGACGTTTTTCAACACTCGCCTTTGGGTGACATGCTATGATCTTTTAAGAATTTGTCCTTGGAGAAGGACTCATGGCCGAACTATGTCCGGTTCGAGCTAGAAACGGATGATGAGGAATTTTGCTTCCCGCCCACCACCCACTTCATAGCCACTGTCGATGACTTAACCGACGTGCTTGACTACGACTCCGAAGACATCGACGGTATGGACGACGATGCCGGTATGGAGCAAGGAGAAGACCCGCCGTTCACCGGACGTTGGACGGCTACCTCTTCGTATGACGTGTACATGGTTGATACACCCAAAGGATCTGGCGACGATAACGAAGAGCCAGACGCGAATAAAACCTCTGAGACGCAGTCCAAGTGCCGACGCCCAAAGCGCCGTTCAAAGCCTCACCGCTCAAAGGACGGCAACACTAGCACCGGAGAAAATAGTACTCCGAGCGATGCCGAAAACAATGAAGACCCTGCCGGAGCGGCATCCGAATAGGAGGAACACGGCGACAGGCAAGACAACCCTGATGAACAAGCCGTAGAAGATGACTCGGAGGACGATAGTTACTGTCCACCCTCCAAGGAGGAGACAAGCCTCGGCAACGAAGATTTCATTGTGCCTGAGGATCCTCTACAGCAGGAGCGCTTTAAGCTTCAGCTCATTGCCACTGCAAGAAGTTTGAAAAAGAAACAGCAGCAGCTTCAAGCTGAACAAGATTTGCTCGTCGACAGATGGACCGGCGTCCTAACAGCCGAAGAGTACGGCCTCAAGCGCCCAGCCAAGAGCTATCCGAAATGCAGACTGCTACCTCAATTCGATGAGGAGGCACCAGAACACATATCTCCCTCGCGTAACGCGGAATGACCACTACGTGGTCGAGACAGGGCGGCCCACCGGCCACCCGCGGTCGGGACAAAGCGGTAACTCAGGCCGAACAGCAGCCAGCCCCACCGCCCCGAAAAAATAGAGACGGAAGAGTTCGGGGTCACACGTACGACCTCCGGCAAATCCTGGATAGTAGTGCAGGACATACAAGACCGATCTATGGATCGCGAGAGCGTGCATCGAGGCGCGACGACGACGGCTACCTATCCGGACATTACAAACTTAACCACGCCCGGGTCGAATGCTGCAGATGGACTCCATCAGAGCTACACCGCGACGTGGCCCGATACAGAGGTGCCGCTCACCCTCTCTGCTTCACAGATGAAGTACTGGATCACGAATTCCCTGAGGGGTTCATGCCCGTCAACATCGAATCATATGACGGCACAACCGATCCAGCAGTGTGGATTGAAGATTTTATTCTCCACATCCACATGGCCCGAGGAGATGACCTCCACGCCATCAAATACCTCCCATTAAAGCTCAAAGGACCAGCTCGGCACTGGTTAAACAGCCTGCCTGAGAATTCCATCGGCAGCTGGGAGGACCTGGAAGAGGCTTTCCTCGATAACTTCCAAGGAACTTATGTCCGGCCACCAGATGCCGATGACCTAAGGCACATAGTTCAACAACCTAGAGAATCAGCCAGAAAATTCTGGACTAGGTTCCTAACCAAAAAGAACCAGATCGTTGACTGTCCGGATGCCGAGGCCCTAGCAGCCTTCAAACACAGCATCCGTGACGAATGGCTAGCATGCCACCTCGGCCAAGAAAAGCCGAAGTCTATGGCAGCCCTTACGGCACTCATGACCCGCTTTTGTGCGGGTGAGGACAGCTGGCTGGCTCGTAGTAAAAACACAGCCAGTGAGGCAGGCCCCACCGAGGCCAAGAACAGCACCGGCAAGCTCTGGCGCAATAGACACAAACGCCGTAGTAATGGTGACAACACCGATGACACCACAGTCAACGCCGGATTCAGTGGCTCCAAGTCCGACCAACAAAAGAAGCCCTACAAAAGAAACAACGAAGGACCTTCTAACCTGGACCGCATACTCGACCGTCCGTGCCAAATTCACGGCACCCCGGATAAGCAAGCCAATCATACCAACATGGATTGTTGGGTCTTCAAGCAGACTGGCAAGCTAAATGCCGAAAACAAAGAAAAGGGATCACAAAGTGAGGATGATGATGAAGAACTCCGGCAGCCGAACACCGGGGGACAGAAGAAATTCCCCCCCAAGTCAAAACGGTGAACATGATATACACCACACACATCCCCAGAAAGGAGCGCAAAAGGGCACTCAGGGACGTCTACGCGGTGGAGCCAGTCGCCCCAATGTTCAATCCGTGGTCGTCATTTTCGATCACCTTCGATCGTCGAGATCATCCGACTAGTATCCGCCACGGCGGTTCGGCCGCACTGGTCCTGGACCCAATCAACAACGGATTCCACCTAACACGAGTCCTGATGGATGGTGGAAGCAGCCTCAACCTACTGTACCAGGATACAGTACGGAAGATGGGCATTAATCCCTCACGAATCAAACCAACAAAGACCACCTTTAAAGGAGTCATACCAGGCGTAGAGGCCCGCTGTACGGGCTCAATCACACTGGAGGTGGTCTTCGGTTCTCCGGACAACTTCCGAAGCGAAGAATTGATCTTCGATATCGTCCCCTTCTGCAGCGGCTACCACGCACTGCTCGGACGAACTGCATTTGCTAGATTCAACGCAGTGCCACACTATGCTTATCGCAAGCTCAAGATGCCCGGTCCACGCGGCGTCATAACAGTCAATGGCAATACGGAACGCTCCCTTCGAACAGAGGAGCACACCGCCGCCCTAGCAGCAGAAGTACAGAGCGGCCTTCTCAAGAAGCATAATAATCCAGCCACTGAGCCCCTAGACACCATCAAGAGGGTCCGGACTACACTGCAACAGGACAGCGCCGCTCGTCAAGAGCTCGACTAGCAATTCGGCCTCCGTCCCCGCCCCAATGAGGTAGTGGCACTTGTACCACGCGTACACAATTACGCACTCGAAATTCCAACGTCGACGGAGGCACAAGATAACCCAGGGTCTACAGTTCGATCAGACCGATCCCGGACACACATACCTTCACTTCTCTTTCTTGTTTCAGGCACCTTTTTCTGCGGGCCTGATCGCAGGTCCTTTAGAAGGATTGGCATACAACAGAGGCAAGCAGCACAGGTGTGTAGGGTACCCTTTATACGTTCTTCTTGACGATATTCATAGTTATTTCTTAAGACCCGCACGCTGCGCCCTATTGATTCCGGCATGTTAAATAGCCGGGTACTTCTCGTACCATCTGTACAAGATACGCCTTGACGTATCCATCCAGTTATAATAAAAATGGTTCGTGGCCCAGTTCCTGTGGTTTTCGCCTCTTACTTCATTTTATTTCGATCTGCTTATTTGCTGCATCGACACTCTTTTACGTTCCATACTCGCCAGGGGCTACCTGTCACCCCAGAATACGGCAGCACAGTCCGAACACTTCTTATATATAAGTTCGGCACCCCGAATTTAGCATTATATGCATTGGCTCCGAATCATGTCTTTGGTCAATAGTTGGGTTGCTCGGCTCCTGTGTTTGCTACTCTACGTTCCGCTCTATCGGCTAGGGTAGTAAAGGGAGAACTACTGCGATTGTGCCCTGGCTTTGACCAGACGAGCACCTCAGTAGAGAAAGCCGAAAACTGACTGTCATGATACGGCGAGAGCCGGTCAGCTACTCGAGGGTTACAAATTGTTGGAGATTTTTTCCGCATTATGCAAGAGATCGGTACTTTCCGATCAAATGCAGACAGTACTCTGGTTTAAACCAGGGGCTGCGCCCATGCTTTATTATAAAAATCCTATGGCTAAGTGAGGGCGTTCAAGCCATAAAGTCTGATTGCCTCGTTCGTTGCGCTAAACAACTCCTTCAAGGACCATGTAATTGGATCAAGATTGTTTAGATTCCATCCCGAACACCTCCGTACTATCTACGTGAGCGCAGAAGCCGACGACTGGCCAACCCTCAGATTACATGCAACACGGCCGCACAGGAGGAAACAATTCAAAGCATAATAAAGTTACTTTACAAAAACCGGCTTTGTTCCCATAATACAAGGCAAATACAACATGAATATATCTATTCAAATACAATGTCCTGCGAACAATGCGCCGCCACAAGTCGAGACCCCTCTACGACATCTGCGAAATATCGCTCGGGTGTGCGGTGCTCCTTGCTCTCCGGCGGCCCGCGGGCAACTTCAACAACGTTCATCTTCGCCCACCACATCTTGCAGCGAGCGAAGGCCATACGGGCACCTTCAATACAGGCGGAGTGCTTGATGACTTCCAGCCACGGACACGCCTCCACCAGATGCCTCACGAGTCTGAAGTAGCCGCCGGGCATAGCTTCGGCTGGCCATAGCCGGATTGTCAAATCCTTCATGGCTAGTTCGTCCACCCTGTGCAGCTCCACCAGCTGCTTCAGCTGATCGGTGAAGGACACGGGATGCTCTGGCGTCGCGTACTGCGACCAGAATAGCTTCTCCGTAGAACCTCCTCCTTCGGCTCGGTAGAACTCTGCAGCGTGTGATACGCTGCGTGGTAGATCCGCAGAAGCCCCTGGGGAACTCTGAACCCGGGTTAGTAAAAGGTATTGCTTCTCCGCATACTTGCTTCGCATCTTAAATGCCTTACCCGCCGTGATCTTCTTGGCCTCCTGGATCTCCTGGAGGGCGGCCTGGGCCTCATTCCGTGTGGTCTCCGCGCTCTGACGAGCCTTGGTGAGTTCGGCCTCTTGAGCCGACGCATCATTCTCCAAGGGGTCACATTTTTTCACCGCATCTTGGAGCTCCTTCTGGATTTCTTTGACCCGGGCCTTCAGCTCCTTACGAGCGGCCTGCTGCTGGACAGCTTTCCCCTCGGCCTCGCCCAAGGCCTTCCTCAGGACCTCGACCTCGGTCGCGGCTCCTGCACATATTACGACACTACAGTCAATATACATCGCCTACGCTTTCCGAACATACAGCAAGTCGTTATTTACCTTGCTTCTCCTGGAGCCGAACCCTAACCTCGCCGAGCTCGTTCTTGGTCCGCCCCTGCCTCTGCCTCAATTCAGACACTTCGGCAGCAAGCGAGGTTGCGGCCAACAGCGATGCATGCTCATGCATACATGCTATGTTAGTCTCCTGCAATAGATCCTCTGTCCGATTCTCCTCGCCGGACAGTGTCTCAGGGGCTACTGACTACAGGGGTTTTTTCTCTCTATGTCACTTACCTCGAAACCTGTCAACAGGCTGCTGCAGGCTTCGTTCAGTCCACTCTTGGTGGATGGAACCTTCTCAATCACCGCACCCATAAGGACACGGTGCTCGTCCATAACGGAGGCGCCTCGTAGCGCCTCCATCAGGTTATCCGGCACCCCTGGACGGACAGGGACCACCGACGGAAGTGGCACACCCCCCTCCTTCAAAGGGGGCTGCTCGCCCGACTCCGGAGCCATATGGGTCTCCGGAATCGTATTCAGCGAAGGGCCAAACCGAATACGGCCCTCATCGCCAGTCTTCGTGGGGATTGGCCCCTCCATGTGTCCGGCCGTGGAGGCCTCGCCTTGTGGCGCCTCCCGGACAACGTCCTGGACTCCTCCCTTCGGAGCGGTCCTCCGGGACAACACTTCGGTGTCGTCCCCTGCCCCGGGGGAGTAAGCGGGCGGTGGCGACTGGCTCGCCATCTCCGATGGAGCCAACGAACCTCCAGACGAGGATCGCTGGATTAGGTCGCGGGCTGGACTGCAACAGTACAGTTAACTACATCAAGATAATGGAAAGCAAGGGCAGGATGTGCGCACGAGCGAGCCCTGTCACTTATGAGGCGGCCCGGGGCTTAGTGCGGGGGCGTCGTTCCGGACTGCTGTCAACATCCCACGCGGTGTTGTCCGCTGGAACGCCTTTCCCCTTCTTGGGCGTCTCCGCCTCCAGATGCGCTGGAGCCGCCCTCTTCTTCTTCTTCTCCTTGGGAGGAGGGTTGTTCTCCTCCTCCTCTTCCTCTTCGTCATTGTCATCAGGGACAGAGGAATGAGCCTCGTCGTCTTCGGACGTCGCGTCCAAAGTGCCCTTGCGATGGGGGCCACTCTTGGCCCCCTTGGCCTTCTTCTCCGGCGCCTTGTATGGCGCCGACACAAGCATCTCCGCTAGACGCGGGATGACCGGCTCTTCGGGCAACGCAGCCGAACACTGGATCCGCTTTGCCCTCTCCATCCAGTCCTGAAGGAGCCATTATAAAATCTCAAACATCACCCTCGAAACAATAAGGTTGGGGATACGACAGAAATAACATACCTTGCTAGCAGGGTGTGTACAATCGTGACCACGGTCCGAATCCGTGGCCGGTGGTTTCTCGTTGCCCTTGAAGAGCGACTTCCACGCACGAACGCACCTTCATGCATAGTCTCGAAGAGCCTCACTAGGGTCCGGTGCTTCTTCGGGTTGAACTCCCATAGCGGGCAGCTTTGGCGCTGGCACGGAAGGATCCGGCGAACCAACATCACCTGGATCACGTCGACGAGCTTGACGCTTTTTGTTACCATGCTCTGGACACGCGTTTGCAGCATTATCAGCTCGTCGGGGGAACACCAGTCCGAACTCTTCTCGACCCAGGAGGTGAGTCGCATAGGAGCGCCGAAGTGGAATTCGGCAGCCGCGGCCCAGGTGGTGCCACGCGGTTCTGTGATGTAGAACCACTGCTTCTGCCACTCCTTCACTGTCTCCACAAAAATACCTTTTGGCCAGGAGACGTTGGGCAGCTTGCTCACCATGGCTCCTCCGCACTCCGTGTGCTGGCCGTCCACCACCTTCGGCTTCACGTTGAAGACTTTGAGCCATAGCCGGAAGTGGGGTTGGATGCGGAGGAAGGCCTCGCACACAACGATGAACGCCGAGATGTTGAGGAAGGAATTCGGGGACAGATCATGGAAATCTACCCCGTAATAATACATCAGCCCACGGACGAAAGGGTGGAGTGGAAACCCCATCCCGTGGAAGAAATGAGGAAGGAATACTACCCTCTCGTTGGGCTCCGGCGTGGGGACGATTTGTCCCTCGGCCGGCAAGCGGTCGGTGATCTCCTTCGCCAAATATCCGGCCGCTCGGAGCTCGGTAATGTCCTCCTCCTTGACGGAGGAGACAATCCACTTGCCCTGGCCACCAGATCCGGACATGGTTGCTCAAGTGGAAAGGAGACGAGAACTCGGGTGCTGGAGCTCGAGATCGGGAAGGCAGAGACAGAGAGAAAGCGTGAGAAGAGGAAGAGGGGCTCCTTATCCTCTTATAAAGGCATCAAACATTAAACGCCTCCTCACTCGCCTTGAGATTCACCAATTCCCAAGGGCTACGCAAACGGCACGGTTGGGTTACCCATGCTCGCATTGATGAGAATCCCGCAATAAGGGGACACGATCTCTACTTCGACAAGACATGCCAATAGCAACCGCGTCTCGAAACGTGGGATGGCAGAAGAAAAATGGTTCGAAATTATAACCGGATGGACGCGATGTTGTGTTGTAAAGAAGCTGTCAACAGATTAGATTCGTGCAAATATTATATTCTCTCTGCGGTTGTGCGTGGTGTATAATAGGTCCGGATACAATCATCCCGTCCGAAGACTATCTTGGAGTTCGGAAAAAGGGGAACCCGCCTTGCAATGCCGAAGACAATCTGCGTGCCGGACTCCTCGTCATTGAAGCCAGGTTCAGGGGCTACTAAGGGAGTCCTGGACTAAGGGGTCCTCGGGCGTCCGGCCTGTTATCCATTGGCCGGACTGATGGGCTATGAAGACATGAAGACCGAAGACCATACTCATGTCCGGATTGGACTCTCCTTGGCGTGGAAGGCAAGCTAGGTGACCAACTGTGAAGATTCCTTCTTATGTAACCGACTCCATGTAACCCTAGATCTCTCCGGTGTCTATATAAACGGAGAGCATAGTCCGGATAGGGGACATTCATTACCATATTCACATAGGCTAGACTTCTAGGGTTTTAGCCATGACGATCTCGTGGTAGATCAACTCTTGTAATACTCATATTCATCAAGATCAATCAAGCAGGAAGTAGGGTATTACCTCCATAGAGAGGGCCCGAACCTGGGTAAACATCATGTCCCCCGTCTCCTGTTACCATCGATCCTAGATGCACAGTTCGGGACCCCCTACCCGAGATCCGCCGGTTTTGACACCAACAACGTCTCCAACGTATCTATAATTTATGAAGTATTCATGCTATTATATTATCTGTTTGGATGTTTATGGGCTTTACTAAACACTTCAAGTATTTTTGGGACTAACCTATTAACCGGAGGCCCAGCCCAAATTGCTGTTTTCTTGCCTATTTCAGTGTTTCGAAGAAAAGGAATATCAAATGGAGTCCAAACGGAATGAAACTTTCGGGAGAGTTATTTTTGGAACGGAAGCAATCTAGGAGACTTGGAGTAGACGTCAGGGAAGCTTCGAGGAATCCACGAGGTAGGGAGGCGCGCCCTACCCCATGGGCGCGCCCCCACCCTCGTGGGCCCCTCGTGGCTCCCTTGACCGACTTCTTTCGCCTATATATCTCCATATACCCTAAAAACATCGGGGAACATAATAGATCGGGAGTTCCGCCGCCGCAAGCCTCTGTAGCCACCAAAAACCAATCGGGACCATGTTCCGGCACCCTGCCGGAGAGGGGAACCCTCACCGGTGGCCATCTTCATCATCCCGGCGCTGTCCATGAAGAGGCGGGAGTAGTTCACCCTCAGGGCTGAGGGTATGTACCACTAGCTATGTGTTTGATCCACTAGTAGAAAACAGGGTTTAGGTCACAGGGCAGTTTTCACATTAGCCCCGGTTCAGTCACGAACCGGGACTAATGTGAGCATTGGTCCCGGTTCGTCCGGACCCTTTGGTCCCAGTTGGTGGGACAAACCGGGACCAATGGGCCACGCTCCTGGCCCACCACCCTTTAGTCCCGGTTCATACCACAAACCGGGACTAAAGGGCTGGTCCTAGTTGCGGCCAGTGTTTAGTCCCACCTCGCCAACCGAAGGGCGCTCACACCAGTTTATAAACCCGTCCCTCTATGCCTTGTTGAGCTTCTCTTAAAGTGAAAATAGATGCCCTTATACAGGGAATTTCACCTAAATTCACAGTAAATTGAAATTTACTATGAATTTAGGTTTAATTTTCCCTATAAGCGCATCTATGTTCATTTTTTTATATTTATAAAATAAATAAACCTTAATAAAATAAATAAAACTAAATAAACCTTAATAAAATAAAATAAACTATAGTAACTACAATAAATAAACCTTAATAAATTAAGTAAAAATAGCAGCAGTAAAATAAATAAAAATAGCAGCAGTAAAATAAATAAAAATAAAATAATTAAAGTAAAATACATAAGTAATTAGAAATAAAATAAATAAGTTTTTTGTTGTAAGTAGAAACAAAACAAAACAAATAAAGCAAAAGAGAAAAAAAACACGTCCCTCTCTGCCTTGTTGAGCTCCTCTCAAAATGAAAATAGATGCCCTTATACAGGGAATTTGGCCTAAATTCACAGTGAGTTTCTCTGAAATTCATAGAAATTTATTATGAATTTAGGTTGAATTTTCTCTAAGCGCATCTATGCTTATTTTTTTATGTTGGGGTTGGCGATCTTTACAGACTTTTTGTGTGTTGAATATGCACCATTCAAAATCAGTCTCTGCTTTGAATGGTGCATTTTGAACACACAAAAGTCAGGAGTTCAAATAAGTTTTAAAAAATGAAATCCCTTTGTAACAGACGAGTTTCCGGATGAAATCCTGATACTTTGAAAGAGATTGTCCGTTTTGTACACGAAGTGCATCCAGTTTTTGCCGTAACCCTCTCAACTTTCTTGCACATGCTATGTGGATGAAATGATGATATCATGCCAACTTTCAACCTTCTCAGAGTTCATTTGAAATGCTTTTCAATTTTAGGGTCTTATAGCTCAAAATAATTAGTACATGCATGAAAAATAACAAATGAAGTCAGAAAGGATTGAAAAATGATGATGTGGCTTTGAATGGTCCATTTTGAACACACAAAAAGTCAGGAGTTCAAATATGTTTAAAAAAATGAAATCCCTTTGTAACAGACGCGTTTCCGGATCAAATCCTGATACTTTGAAAGAGATTGTCCGTTTTGTACACGAAGTGCATCCAGTTTTTGCCGTAACCCTCTCAACTTTCTTGCACATGCTATGTGGATGAAATGATGATATCATGCCAACTTTCAACCTTTTCAGAGTTCATTTGAAATGCTTTTCAATTTTAGGGTCTTATAGCTCAAAATAATTAGTAAATGCATGAAAAATAACAAATGAAGTCAAAAAGGATTGAAAAATGATGATGTGGCTTTGAATGGTGCATTTTGAACACACAAAAAGTCAGGAGTTCAAACAAGCTTTAAAAAATGAAATCCCTTTGTAACAGACGAGTTTCCGGATGAAATCCTGATACTTTGAAAGAGATTGTCCGTTTTGTACACGAAGTGCATCCAGTTTTTGCCGTAACCCTCTCAACTTTCTTGCACATGCTATGTGGATGAAACGATGATATCATGCCAACTTTCAACCTTTTCAGAGTTCATTTGAAATGCTTTTCAATTTTAGGGTTTTATAGCTCAAAATAATTAGTAAATGCATGAAAAATAACAAATGAAGTCAGAAAGGATTGAAAAATGATGATGTGGCTTTGAATGGTGCATTTTGAACACACAAAAAGTCAGGAGTTCAAATAAGTTTTAAAAAATGAAATCCCTTTGTAACAGACGAGTTTCCGTATAAAATTTAAACTATTCAAATTTGGAAACTAATGGAGTAACAGAAAGTTTATAATTATTCTGAGCTAAAAGCAAAAAGAATAAAAAAATAAAGCAAAAATCAAAAGAAAATAAATAATTCAAAAAACAAAAAAATACTGGAAAAAATAAAAAAATGCCGCCTAATGGGCCACACGGCTAGAAACCTATCTGCACATGGGCCAGGATGCAGGCCCGCAGGCCCAATAGGCCCAACATGGCAGTGACAAAGGTAGGCATGTAATGCCTGCATATTAGAGAGGAGCTCAGCACCTGAGCTGCAACGCAGCTTATAAACAGGTGCTGAGCTCTCTCAGCTAGCGAGGTGGGACTAAACTTCCCACCGCACCGCGCCAGCACATTAGTCCCGGTTGGTGCCTCCAACCGGAACCAATGCTCCCCTTTGGTCCCGGTTGGTGCCACCAACCGGGACCAAAGCCCTCTGCTTCCCGCCCTTTGGGCTGGTGAAAAGAGGCCTTTGGTCCCGGTTGGTGCCACCAACCGGGACTAAAGGGTGGTCATTGGTTCCGGTTTGTGCGTTGAACCGGGACCAAAGCCTTTGCTATATAAGCCAACACTTAGGAATTTTTTTGATTTCCATCGCCAGTTTCCCCCCGCCCGACGACGCCGCGAGCTCGATCTACGCCGCCAAGCTGCCCCGCCGCCGTCGCCCGTGCCCTCGAGCCCACGCCATCGCCCGTCGCCGTCGTCCTCCGCCCCCCGCCGCCGTCGCCGTCGGCCTCCGCCGCGCGCCCCCGAGCCGTCGCCCTCCGCCCCCGGCCCGCCGCGGTCGCCGTCGCCCTCCGCCACCCACGCCGTCGCCCTCCGCCGCCCACGCCGTCGCCCTCCGTCGCCCGATGTGAGCCGCCGCCACGCCACGGCTCTGTTTATTTTTTTCATATAATTTGTATTATTTTTTTGTTCATTGCATTTTTTCATATATATATAATGTATATATATATGTATGTGGTAGCTATATGATGAATGGATGTGGCTATGTATGTATGAATATAATGTTCATACAATTTTTTTGTTTATATACGTTTTTTTATATATGTATTAATTTTTTATTGAGGTTAATTATTAGTACATATCGATTTTAGGTTAGTGCTTAGTAGTTGAACTAGCTAGTTGATTTAATAAAACTATTTTATTAAATTTTACTATATATAGAAGTAGTTTATTTTTTAGTAAGAACTACTTTATTTTATATATTTATAGTAAGTGCTTAGTAGTTGAACTAGTTGATTAATTAATAGAACTATTTTATTAAATTTTACTATATATAGAAGTAGTTTATTTTTAGTAAGAACTACTTTATTTTATTTATTTATAGTAAGTGCTTAGTAGTTGAACTAGTTGATTAATTAATAAAACTACTTTATTTTATTTATAGTAAGTGCTTAATTAGTAGTTGAACTAGTTGATTTAACAAAACTAGTTTATTTTACTATAGAAGTAGTTTATTTTTAGCAAGGAAATTAATAGAACTAGTTTGTTTTTTTAGTTAAAGCAATTATTCCCGCATCGACTTCGACGATGCCTATCCCGCACCCTCGTCGTCGACTCGGCGGTGGAGGCCGGCTTGATCAGAGGGGCCATGTCCGGGACTGGGCTCCGCCGGGCTGGTTTTGGGAGGTGCTACCTTTCGGTGGGCGTAGGTTGGTGAGGAACCAGCCCGTCGTTGACCCGATCCTTGTTTGGTGGCGCTCGCGTGGGCCAGTGACGGTGCTGAGGCTTCCGTACACCGCGGAGGCGGTACGTCACCGTGTCAGCGAGGAGGACCAGCACGTCTGTGATGGTTCCGTCCCTTTGGGTGTCCACCGCCCGCGCCGATACCCATCGGGCGCTACTGTTCTAGCTGTACTAGCGATGCTATATGTATGATAGTATTCGAGGTGTATTAGTGATAATATTCGACGATGTACGGACGCATGGAGATGATGTAGTTTTGCTTATAATTGAATGCATCCTAATTTGAATACTACTTTATTTTGTGAATTGATTTTGCTTATTGGATGCTCAAAGTAGAAAACTACTCCGATCCTACTTTGAATGCTAAAATTGGAGAGCACTATGATTAGTTGATAGCTTATAGGGTTTTTGTTTTTGCAGAAATCTAGGAGCCTCTCCATCATCCCCGCCGTCGTCCCCGTCACCGCCCCCTCCGACATCGAGGTGAGACCAGCCAAATCCTCTTTTAGAAAGATAATTAAACGATATTTCGGGTTGACTGTAAGTCTGTCGAGTCTCCACCATATATGAGAGGATGAAGAATCCCGACTATTGTCGTGGGGGTAGCTTCTCCTTCGTTCCCGTGTGCTAGACAATTTGGTGTAATGCACTCGAGAATGAAAGGAGGAGCTACCATCACCGACGGTCGCAAATGTTAGAGAGGAATCAGTGAGGGAGAGTTCCACCATATATATATATGAGAGGACGAAGAATCCCGATTGTTGTCGTGGGGGTCGCTTCTCCTTTGTTCCCGTGTGCTAGACATTTTGGTGTAATGCACACGGGGACAAAGGGAGGAGCGACCATCACCAACGGTCGAATGTATACACCACGTGAGATGAGAGTTTTCAAGAAAAGACTCGACAAACCGATAGTCAACCCGTGATGAATAATAATGATCTAACTTAGGTTTTTTAGTACATATATTTAATTGTAGATGTTTAATATTTGAATTATGAACATAGGAAATGTCGTACTCAGACGACGAAAGTCTCCCGGGGCAGTGCGACTGGTGCCACGACGACCGAGGTCAGTGCGACAGGCCTCACCTGGACGAAGATCGGCGCTTCAGTATTAAGCTGGAGGAGACCTTCGATGTTGAAACGGTACGCAACGACGACAAGTGTTATTTTTTCGTAATTAAGCATGACTTCAACTATTTCAACGTGTACTTTTCATCTTTTACAATTCGGCTAGCTTATCCCATGCCATGCAAGACGCTACGTCTTGGAGAGGATGGGTTTTGAAGACCATGAAAGTATGGAAACAAAGAAAATTCACCTAAGGACCCATCATGATATAGATTTTGAAGTAAAGCTGTATAATTCTGAGAGCGTAACCCATTTTGGTTGCAAAAATTGGGAAGCATTTTGCAAGATGTATGGTTTTGATGAGGGTATGCTTGTCACCATGGATCTTGGTGATCCTGACATCGAGCAAGACAATATGGACATTTGGGTCCTTGTTGATACGCCTCCAATTCTACCGCTATGCGAGTTTCTCAAACATAGTTATTAGCTAATTTATATTGTTCATTTCAAAATAGTTGACAGCTTATTTTCATTGACAGCTTATTTTGATTGTTCAAACAATGTGCGGAACATGGTAGACAGAACCTACTACACCGATGGCTCTGAGTTAACTTATAAGGAGAAAACTCATCTGGTCGGATTTTGTACTGATATTGAGAATTACAATATCTACAATCAAACTCCTCAACATTATGGTCAATACGTGCCACTAGTGCACGTGTTGAACTACGGTAACTACTATGGAGATACCCTGGTAAGATTTCTTACTATTACGACATCCGTTCATATTTTGCATAGTTCTAAAACTAGTACATCATTGCTAACTATGAAGTTATTACTATGTTTTTCAACAGATAATCCCAGAGGATTGTGTGCCTCATTTGATGTATCAGAATGGTAGGCTTGATGTTTTGAATATACAACCAGGTCATCCTACGAATCTCAACTGTCCACACCGGATTTCTAAAAGAAGTGGAGACATGCAAATCAAAGAATGGAAAAAATGCATGGACAGTCGCAAGGAGGTTCTTGGAAGCAAAAGGAAGCGAAGCGCAAGAATTGGAGACAGGATGATCTCCATTCTCCATAATGGAGAGTCAGGGTCTATATTGTTTTATGCTATTTTACCTTAAAGAGGGAATTTCGGTCCTACCTAATACTGATGACCATGTGCTAAGAACAATTAAGTAGGGTTGGTTCGATGACTGTGAGGATGATGATCGTATGACTTGTTATTAATAACGAGTAGAAGTTGTATGATGATGATTAGTAGGACTTGTTATTATATATGATGATGCATGATGCGCGCATGAAGAGTTATTATATATCAGCGGGTGAAATGAACATGGATTGGATTGAAGTGAAGGCAACATGCATGTGGTCCGTGTCGAAAGTAGTACAATCCAAACTTGATCAAGTTAGGATTAGTATTACTTTCGACATGCACCACATGTTGCCTTCACTTCAATCTAAGCCATGTTTAGGCATAGCAGTACGTAGCGTTGGTAAACCAAGCACGGAGATATAAGAGAGGACACTTCTCTCTAATAGCTACCTAATAACAACCTATATTAACCCCCCAAAACCCCCTAACCCCCCCCTTTCAAAAAAAAAACAAAAACCCCAGCCCCTGAAATGCTGACGCGTGGATGCCTATTGGTCCCGGTTGGTGTCACCAACCGGGACCAAAGGCCCTCCGTCCTGGGCTGGCCGCAGCGGCCACGTGGAGGACCTTCTGTCCCAGTTCGTGTAAGAACCGGGACTAAAGGCCAAGGGCATTAGTAACGACCTTTTAGTCCCGGTTCACAAACCGGGACAGAAGGCCCTCACGAACCGGGACAATAGGCCCTTTTTCTACTAGTGATCTCTCTCTCTCTCTCTCGTGTTCTTGAGATGGTACGATCTTGATGTATCGCGAGCTTTGCTATTATAGTTGGATCTTATGATGTTTCTCCCCCTCTACTCTCTTGTAATGGATTTAGTTTTCCCTTTGAAGTGATCTTATCGGATTGAGTCTTTAAGGATTTGAGAACACTTGGTGTTTGTCTTGCATGTGCTTATCTATGGTGACAATGGGATATTCACGTGACCCACTTGATGTATGTTTTGGTGATCAACTTGCGGGTTCCGCTCGTGAACTTATGCATAGGGGTTGGCACACATTTTCATCTTGATTCTCCGGTAGAAACTTTGGGGCACTCTTTGAAGTTCTATGTGTTGGTTGAATAGATGAATCTGAGATTGTTTGATGCATATCGTATAATCATACCCACGGATACTTGAGGTGACATTGGAGTATCTAGGTGACATTAGGGTTTTGGTTGATTTGTGTCTTAAGGTGTTATTCTAGTACGAACTCTATGATAGATCGATCCAAAAGAATAACTTTGAGGTGGTTTCGTACCCTACAATAATCTCTTCGTTTGTTCTCTGCTATTAGTGACTTTGGAGTGACTCTTTGTTGCATGTTGAGGGATAGTTGTATGATCCAATTATGTTACTATAGTTGAGAGAACTCGCACTAGTGAAAGTATGAACCCTAGGCCTTGTTTCCTAGCATTGCAATACCGTTTTCGCTCACTTTTATCATTAGTTATCTTGCTGTTTTTATATTTCCAGATTACAAAAACCTATATCTACCATCCATATTGCACTTGTATCACCCTCTCTTCGCCGAACTAGTGCACCTATACAATTTACTTGCATTGGGTGTGTTGGGGACACAAGAGACTCTTTGTTATTTGGTTGCAGGGTTCTTTGAGAGAGACCATCTTCATCCTACGCCTCCCACGGATTGATAAACCTTAGGTCATCCACTTGAGGGAAACTTGCTACTGTCCTACAAACCTCTGCACTTGGAGGCCCAACAACGTCTACAAGAAGAAGGTTGCGTAGTAGACATCAAGCAGTTTCTGGCGCCGTTGGCGGGGAGGTGAGTGCTTGAAGGTATATCGTTAGATCTTGCAATCGAATCTTTTAGTTTCTTGTTTTAGCACTAGTTTAGTTTATAAAAGAAAACTACAAAAAAATGGAATTGAGTTTGCCTCATAAGCTTCATCTTTTTAATATCTTTCATGAGAATGATGGAAAGGAAAATTGTGCTCAAATGCTAGAAGAAGAAGTCTATAAACTGTTTGGTACTAAATCTTTGAATGATGAGCATGATTGCAATGTTGTTAGTATGAACTCCTTGAATATCCATAGTACTAATGATGATTGCACCAGTCATGATGAAAATGTCTCTTATAAGCATGTCAACTTTTGTGGAGTGCGTAGAGTTTGCAAGTACACACCAATTAGGGAAAATAGATTTTGCAAGAGGCATAAGTATTTGGAAACTAAATGGTTGCAAGAAAGGCTAAATGTTTGTGCTGAAAATTTAAAATTTCTATGCCATACTTGTGAACTTTGCAATGAACATGGTCATTTAAATCTCCAATGCAAACTGTTTCATGATCGAATCGTGTCCAAAAATTGTGATGACTTGATTTCCCTTGCACATCATAATGAACTTAGTTTGCTTTTGGGTTATGAAGAAATGAAATGTATAACTAAGCATATTCCAGAATATAAGCTTGAGAAATTCCTCGATATTGATCTAGAAGAAATTTTTATGTATTGTGCGGTGAATTGCATTGAAAATCCTTATATTGCCAATTACATGAAGAAAAGAAAAAAGAAGAAGATGAAGAGAACACTAATGAAAGGGAAGAGACTTCCCAATATCCTCCTATTATTTCTTATGATGAATCAGGCAACGAGGAGGAGCCTTCTATTCAACCAATCTCATTAATAAGGAGCTCAAAAAAGAGGGTTAAACCCACACATGATGTGAAGAAGAGAAAGAAAAGACGAAGAAGCAAAGGTAGAAAGGTATCTCTCCCAAATGATGTTGCTCCTATTACTCATTGTGATGATAATTGCTATACTATTGGTGCAATCCATACTATTAATGATGAGAGTGATTATGCTTATGATATGAAAAGGCCCAAGCTTGGGGATGCTATGCTTGATGAGAATGACATGTTTGAGAATATATTTGCTGCAATTAATGTTTGTCCCAAGCTTGGGGATGCTATGTTTAATGAAGATGATATTTTTTAATCTCCCAAGTTTTGATATGCAAATTTATTATGATGATAGCATGCCTCCTACTTATGATGATTATATTGATGAAAGTGGGTTTGGAAGAGTGTCAACTTTAGGAAGTGATGATCCCACTATTTTGGAGGATGTTGAATCTTATTGTGATAATTATGAAAGTGGATTTGGAGAGGTCATGACTTTATTTAGTAATGATTCCACTATCTTGGAAGAGGTTTCAATTGATTATGATGAGAACAAAGTTGCTACTTATGATGATTATTGTGATGATACTTATGCAATAAAAAGTAGTGATGATTATATTTATAAAACTTGTCATGAATATGATTACCCTTTTTCTGAACATTACTCTTTTAATGTGGAAACAATCTATAGTATTCGAGTTTCTTATGATACTCCCACTATTCTGAATGAGAAGAATTTTGCTTATGTGGAGAGTAATAAAATTTCTATGCTTGTAGATCATGAAAAGAATGCTTTAGGTGCTGGTTATATTGTTGAATTCATTCATGATGCTACTGAAAATTATTATGAGGGAGGAATATATGCTTGTAGGAATTGCAATAATATCAAGTTTCCTCTCTATATTCTTAAAGTTTTGAAGTTATGCTTGTTTTGCCTTCCTATGCTAGTTGATTATTGTTCCCATAAGTTGTTTGATCAAAAAATCCCTATGCATAGGAAGTGGGTTAGACTTAAATGTGCTAGTCATATTCTTCATGATGCTCTCTTTATGTTTCAATTCTTATCTTTTATGTGAGCACCATTGAAATCATCATGACTAGCTAGGGGCGTTAAATGTTAGCGCTTGATTGGGAGGCAACCCAATTTTATTTTTGTTCCTTGATTTTTGTTCCTGTTTAGTAATAAATAAATCATCTAGCCTCTGGTTATATGTGGTATTATGTTTTAATTAGTGTTTGTGCCAAGTAGAACCTTTGGGAAGACTTGGGTGAAGTCTTTATGATCATGCTGTAAAAAACAGAAACTTTAGCGCTCACGAGATGTGCTGCCATTATTTACTGGAGAGTGATTTTAGGTTGATTCTTTTTGAAGATGATTAAAAGAAAAATTCCTCAGGTCCACCAATTTATTTCAGATTTTTTGGAGTTTGAGAAGTATAGTTTGATACATATTACTACAGACTGTTCTGTGTTAGACAGATTCTGTTTTCATTGTGTTGTTTGCTTATTTCGATGAATCTATGAGTAGTATCAGAGGTTATGAACCATAGAGAAGTTGGAATACAGTAGATATAACACCAATATGAATTTAGAATGAGTTCACAACAGTAACTAAGTGGTGATTTATTTTCTTATACTAACGGAGCTTATGAGTTTTCTGTTAAGTTTTGTCTTGCGAAGTTTTCAAGTTTTGGGTAAAGATTTGATGGACTATGGAATAAGGAGTGGCAAGAGCCTAATCTTGGGGATGCCCAAGGCACCCCAAGGTAATATTCAAGGACAACCAAGAGCCTAAGCTTGGGGATGCCCCGGATGGTATCCCCTCTTTCGTCTTCGTTCATCGGTAACTTTACTTGGAGCTATATTTTTATTCACCACATGATATGTGTTTTGCTTGGAGCATCAATTTATTTTGTTAGGATTTGCTTGCTGTTATTTAGAAAAAAAAATTGCATCTCTATTTTCAATAAAAATGTCAAGGATAGCCTTTACCATGCTTATGTTGCAAGTCTTCATGTTGCTGTTTTGAAACAGAAAGTTTACCGCTGTTGCAAAAATTCCCTAGAAAAGTAAGCATGTAATAAAATGTTGAAACCTTTTGGATAATAAGATCTGATAAATTTACGACAGTGGGAATTTTCTTTCATAATTTTTGGAGCTAGGGAAGTATGGATCTTGCTGCATTCTTTACAGACTGTCCTGTTTAGGAAGATTGCTGTTATGTTTGCATTGTTTGCATATGTTTGCTTATTTAATGATTCTATTTGAGGATAGGACTATTAAATATGCAGAGGCATTTATTATTCAATGTTGAATAATAATTTTAGTGATTTGCTACAGTAGAGTATGATAAGGTTTTTGCATTGGTTTATACTAACTTATCTCACGAGTCCTTGTTGAGTTTTGTGTGGATGAAGCTTTTTGAGATTTAGGCAGGCCGTGATATGAGAATTAAGGAGACACAAAAGCTCAAGCTTGGGGATGCCCAAGGCATCCCAAGATAATATTTCAAGAAGTCTCAAGCGTCTAAGCTTGGGGATGCCCCGGTTGGTATCCCACCTTTCTTCTTCGACAACTATCGGTTAGTATCGGTTGATCCTAAGTTTTTGCTTCTTCACGTGATGTTTGCTACTCTTAGAATGTCATTTTATTTTGTTTTGCTTGCTGTTTGAATAATATCTCAAGATCTGAAATTATTAAATGGGAGATTCTTCACATAGCTAAATAATTATTTAACTACTCATTGATCTTCACTTATATCTTTTTGGAGTAGTTTGTCATTTACTCGTGTCCTTCACTTATATCCTATGAGTAAATAGTTGAATGATTTGAATATCATAAATTTGAAATTATATATGTTTAATATGCTTATCCCATGGGGATTAATGACTTCACATATAAGAAGTAGAGGTGGTAAATTTATTGAAGGTTAGCAAACATTGTATTGGTCACTTGAACAATTCATGAAAGAATATTGAGGGAAGAGAGATTTCACATATAAATATACTATCTTGGACATCTTTTGTAATTGTGAGCACTCATTAAAATATGACATGTTAAAAGGTTGATGTTGGACAAGGAAGACAACGTAATGGGTTATGTTTTCTTATATCTGAAATAAAGTATATTGTCATGGATCATTCAACAAGCTGAGCTTGCCTTTCCCCCTCACGCTAGCCAAATTCTTTGCACCAAGTAGAGATACTACTTGTGCTTCCAAACATCCCCTAATCCAGTATTGCCATGAGAGTCCATCATACCTACCTATGTATTGAGTAAGATCCTTCAAGTAAGTTGTCATCGGTGCATGCAATAAAAATTGCTCTCTAAATATGTATGATCTTTTAGTGTGGAGAAAATAAGCTTTATACGATCTTGTGATGTGGAAGCAATAAAAGCGACAGACTGCATAATAAAGGTCCCTATCACAAGTGGCAATATAAAGTGATGTTCTTTCGCATTAAGATTTTGTGCATCCAACTATAAAAGCGCATGACAACCTCTACTTCCCTCTGCGAAGGGCCTATCACTACAAAAAAATACACTTCCGTGATGATACGTGCTTGTCACAGTAGGTCACGTTTTCTGTCATGCATGTACATCCATGACAAATTTATGAGAGAATCAAGATAGTCATACCTGTGCTGTCGTAGAAATGTTCCATGACATTACCAAAATTATCATCACGGAAGTGTCCACTTCCATGACGATAAATCGCGCGTCACAGAAGTGCTTTCGTCAAGGGTGACCGACACATGGCATCCACCATAACGGAACACCGTTAAGCTATCGGGTCCGGTTTTGGATCCGATAACCCGTTAACAGCCCCGACCAATGGGGATTTTCCACATGTAAAATCATCATTGGCTGGAGGAAACACGTGTCAGCTCACCGTTGGGACAGATGTCATCCACTCATTGGACACAAAGCGCCTATGATACGTCAATACGTGGCACGGCCCAACAGAGGCCCATTCATGTGAAAAGGCCGGCCCGTTTGACTTGGTCAAAAGGTGGCGGGCCAGCCCACGACAAGCCTGCTAACGGCCTGTTCGCATATAGCCCATTTACAGCCCGCTAACCCAGGGCCCGTTTATGGCCTAAACGAATTAGGCCCAGTAGCGTCATCTGGGCCGTCCAATATAATTCCGGCCCGTTTTAACTTCCGGCCCATGTATGGCCCATGACGTCTTTCGGCCCATATGAGGCCCTTATTACTCTCGGCCCATTAACGACCCGTGGTAAAACTGGCCCGTAATGAACAGTGTATCACTTTATACCCATTAACGGCCCGTGGTGAAACTGGCCCGCAATGAACAGTGTATCACTTTATACCCATTAACGGCCCATTATTCCGTTGGGCCGTTTCCAGCCCATGTTATCTTTCGGCCTTCTCGGGGCTCATTTATTCTTGGGCTCATTTCCACATTCATTTACTTACGGCACGTTACTGTCATTTTCTGCTTGTGGGCCAAATTCAGCCCATGGTTACAGTCGGCCCGTTTGTGGCCCGTTAATACGTTGGGCCGTTTTCATAGTGTCATCAAAATACGGCCGATTAACGACGGCCCATTATGGTCAGCCCATGAACGGATGATTTCAACTCTAGCCCATTTACGGCCATAATGTGGTCTGTTATTGGTCCATGTTTGGCCAACCGATCATAAGCCCGTAGAAGGCCCATTGATGATACGGCCCATAGAAGGCCCATTGTGTCTACGGCCCATATAAGGCCCATTGTTTATACCCCACGTAGAAGGCCCATTGTTTCTATGGCCCTTAGAAGGCCCATTTTTTCTATGGCCCGTAGGAGGCCCATGTAAACTACAGCCGGTGGGCATCAAAGTTTGCCACCAGTGCAAATATAGGGAACACCCTACACTATACAAAAATGGCTTGCTGTTTTCTTCAGCCGGTGGCTGCACGTTAAGAACAAATATTGTATCGCACCAAAACAAATTACAACTATAAAACAAAAGGAAGGTTGGCATAAAAGTTAACAGTCTAGCAGATAAATGCACCACCAGAAGTTCAGAAGCTCAGTTCATTTGACCTGACCGTTATGTTTTCATGCAGTATTGTCTGATGGAGCACCATAACCTTCGCCTTCAGTTCTCCTAGGCTCCTGAACAACATAGCAAATGTCTGATAGTCTGGTTTCAAAACCATGCATATCTTGACAACATCGAACAATGTCTCTCCTTGTTTCACAAAGGGTCTCTGTTAGGGAATGGACTTGTGTCTGGAGCACAGATACAATATTGTTTTGAGCTTGTATATCTTGATCATGAGCCAGTTTGGACGAGATTGCCTTAACAACCAACCCATTATTACGCAGGAACGTGCTTTTGGCACTGTTAGTGGACAGGTACCGACCCACTACAGCAAGAGCTGACATTGCAGTTATAGTTGCCTCGCCACCTCCAGAAGGTGGCAGTTCCACCATTTTTTCGATAGCTTGCTGAAAAGTTGTGGTTTTACATTAGTAGTACCAGAACAGAAGATATTAAGGAGGCATCAAAACCAAACAAAATAGCTTTGGTCTATATACAGAACTTATTCTGGTGAACCCATGTAAAATAATAGTTGTATTTTATTGCAAAGTACATAATAAAACCAGGTTCCAAACATATGACCTTGTACCATCGCTAATGTATTGTCTATTTCTTCACATTGTATTGAGGGCTAAGGATAAAGAGACAGAGTTTATAATACGGTAAGCATAGTATGACATCATTCATATCACAAAACAACTGAGAACAGACAAACAGGCAATTGTAACGTTGTGTGGGCAAGTCCAGCACGGAACTAGATTACAGGTCAAGATCAAAGGAACATCACTCCTCTCTTTTAAACCTTGTAAGGTGCAATGATACGCTAAGACAATGGTGTATGAAATTGAAAAGAGTAATAGACATTGGCTGCAAACCATGCAGTTCAAGGCACATGTCAGAGTAAGTAGTAGTTAAAAGGCATGAGGATTAAGGACTTACAACAGCGGCTTTGACTGGTGTAGTCATGCCCTTCTTCTTGCTGGTGTGACAGTCCTTGAAGATTTCCACAGCATTTGGTTCAGGTACTTTTTGGTCCTTGCGGGCTTTCCTCTGCATTTGGAACAAGTCAATATAGATCTGATAATATGGTACATCGAAAAGAGTGAAACAGTAGCTAATTACAAGAGCCTCGTAGTGTGCAATATAGCTACGAGATCCTATCGTCTGTTGGAATTTCACTTTCGTACGGTTGGCCTTGTTCTTTGAACAGTTCACCTACAAGAAGATAGATTTGTGTGGCACATGTGTAAATAGGACTTCAACATGTGATCAGATCACATATATATAATGTACCTGATACTTCGGATCGGACCAGTGTTTAACGAGGCCTCTCTAGTCTTCATCAGATATATTTTCCATTGGAGATGTTTGGGCAAGTTCACTATTAGCCTTGCCTTCAAAGTGAGTTTTCCTCAAGTTATACCGATACTGTCGCAGAGCAGACTTGAAAACATGGGTGCAAGCTTGTCTGGTTGCATCATCTTGGCTATCCAACTTGAACCTCATCTGTTGAAAATTATGGGAGTCTCATTATCAGCAACCTAGAAAGTATTGGATAGAGCAAGACAATATTACTAGTTTCCATACATAACCACACTTATAGATAGATGGTCGAGGAAGGTGTTGAATTGGGTGTCGTCTTTGTCATTCCTGTACTGAATCCATGTTGGGAGGATACGTACATGACACCTAACAGCAACCGCTGCCTCTGATACTAACTTGGCTGACTTTGTAGCATCACGTGGCCTTTTTAAACCTGCCTCAAAACGGATCACCATTCTTCCTCCTCTAGATTTAGTTAACCTATCGAGCATTATCCCTGATGTTTGTTTCCTCTTGCGCCTAGGTGCTAGTCCAACAACAAACATAGGAAGTGTTAGTGTACATCAAACTGTGAGACTACATATAAAGAAGCATGCAACTATAACTTGACTCCAGCAACTACCTTCTTGTTGTTGAAGCTCACAAAGTTCATCTGATCTTGCCAACTCATCTTGTGTCAAGAGTGCTTCGGAAGTAGTGTCAGGTGGCAAGGGAGCTTGGGAATGTGCTGCTAGCTGAGTTGACGAACGAGTAAATCGTGCAGCTGGTGGTACTGTGGAAGGTGTTGCAACAACTAGGGTTGTCTCTGCTTGTTTGGTGGCAGATATTTGTTTCTGTTTGGCTTGTTCTGCAGCTTGTGTAGCATGGGATACCCTGTCGGTACAATTTTCCGCTGGACTTTGACCTTCTATTGCACCATCAGTACCAGCAGAATCTACAGGATTGTTCCGCTTCCCTTTCCCCGTCATTTTGTCTTGCTTCCTCTTTCTCTGTGCCATGTTAAGTCAAGCCGACAAGAAAAACGAATAACAATTTAGTTCTTCAGAACAAATGTACTTTGATGTAAGAACATGGTGTGATAGACAGATATTGTATGTTCTAGAAACAGGAACACGAGTCTTAGTCACAAGTATAATGTGTAAAGTAAGCAGATGCAATTCAACGAAATTAGAAGCAATACAAGCTAGACATCATACATAACATGCAACCACTTATAACAGTGCCAAGTTAGAGGGAGCACCTGTGATGGTGCACTAGGGGAGACGTGCTCATCACTAACACAGCTACGTTGAGTGTCTATGCATGTGTTGTCTTGGAAATAATCTTGGGGGGATGGAGGAGAAGAATATGTAGAGGCCCTCCATTTGGAAGGAGCACCTTCATCCGCTGCCTTGCTAACTTCCTTCCGCTTTATTGATTTTGAATTGTCAAGTAAAACCGACAAGAAAAAGCAATAAAATTCACTCTTCAGAACTCATTCGTGCATGATACTGACAATCACTACTTTGATGTAAGGCAAACACATGATTCCAGGATGGAATAATACGAAAAACAGGACGACATGGCATATTCTCAACTGTTTGTGTAAACTAAGCAGAAACCATTTCACCAAATAAGAAGCAATGCAAGCTAGACACCACGTGAAAGATGCAACCAATATGACTCTGCCAAGTTAAAAGTGTCCCATCATAAATCGCATTTCAACAAATTAGAAGCAACGCATGCTATAAATCATATCAGAGATGCAACTAATATCACACTACATATACTGAAGGTGTCTCGTCATATTGATTTATGCGGGATACAAAAAAACAATAGTTTTATGTGAGGACATGCTTAATAGACAGATGTACTATGTACTAAATACAGGAAGGCATGTCATATTAACAGGTATAATGTATAAGCTAAGCAGAATAGCACATGCAGTTTAACCAGATTGGAAGAATTACAATCTAGACACCATATGCAACATGCAACCACATATCACGCTACCAAGTTAGAGCAAGCACCTGCGATGCTAGTGTAGGGGAAATGCGGTAATCAACTACACAGCTACGTTCACTATCTTCATCTAGCCTTGCTGTTTCTTGAGAATCATGTCGGGAGGCTGACGCTGCATTCTTTAAATGAGGAGTATTCCGCTTGTCTGACTGCCTCATCATAAGTGATTGATGAGGGATACACAAGAACATTAGTTTGATGTAAGCACATGCTTAATACACAGATGTACTAGTATGTACCAAAATCAGAAAGGCATGTCATATTCAAAGGTATAATGTGTAAGCTAAGTAGATGCAATTTAACCAAATTGGAAGCAATACAAGCTAGACATCCGGCTGGAGTGGTAAGCATGATCATCTAGGACCTGAGAGCGTGGTGGGAGGCGGGCTGCTTCGCCACCATCGCGGCTTTTTAGTTGGCTTCCAGGTGATGCCTCTCTTTGCTGGGCTTGTCATTGGCTCGGCCAGTGCCCTGACTAGCTATTTGTCTTCTGGTGCTCACGGGATGGTGGTTCATGTAAAAAATATCTTTTCTTATCTTAAGAAAGACCGACTTCGGCCTTTCGAATACAAGCTAGACACCATATGGAACATGCAACCACATATGACACTGTGAAGTTAAAGCAAGCACCTGGGATGGTGGTTCATGGCGAGCGAGATCATCAACTCTAGAGCTACGTTCCCCGTCTCCATCTGCTGACACTACACCCTTTATAGTCTTGAAACGTGTCTGGCTTAGCCGCGTACCATGCTGGAGCGACTTCTCTCTTATCTTTTCTGCTTCTGTCAAGGCAGGGTCTGAAATACCCTTGCATAAAAACACAATAGTGAGAGTATGGGTGAAGTGTGTGCAGAACTAGTGCACTGTAAAAGTAGCAGATAGCAGGTGGCTGAAAAATAAATGACAGGAGACATATGATAGCTCTACAACATTGCATGACAAACAAAATTAGATTCGACTCCGTATGATTTTCTAATATATGAGCATAGGAAATGCAGGTACTCCTCCAGCACACCACCGCATGTGGTCATGTCAAGATAACAGTCGACTGAAAATAAATAGGTCAATCGATTTTTTAATGAACCGTCCGATCTATAAGGAACGGGCAGATGGCCTTCGTCTACCTCCCGCCATTCACTGTTGACGATCTTTCTCGAACCGCCAGTGACCACCGGCCCAGACCCCTGCCTCCGCCGCCCCGCCCTCCCCTCGACCTCACACCACCGCCGTGCTTGGCAGTGCCCCCAGGCCATCCCTTTAATCCCGGCCGACCTCCAAATAGGGCGCCAGTAGCTCTAGGCCCCACACGCCCCTAAGATAAACACCGAGGCGCTGCTTCCCCGGCGTAATAGGCGAACTAGCACCTGTTACGCCAGGGAATGCTTCCGTTAATTGGGAATCAACTTACCAGGAATTGAAATTCAGGGGGGCGACGAACCTCTAGCTAAGGTGAAATAGTATATGAGGAGAAACCTTGTGCATCGCGAGTTTCTAGGAACATCTGGTATCAAGAAGAAGTAGTCAACTAGTGTCTTCTGTGGGATGAATACCGTGCAAGCAGACACGTAAGATTTGCACGAATAAGGGAAGAGGAGTAACCTTATCGGTTGCCAGTGTGGTCTCCTCCATATGTCGCGGCGATCTTCCTTTTTCTCCCGGGGGAACCGATGTTTTGGAGAATCGTGGATTCTTGGACAAACCCATGACCAAATTGTTGACTGTGTTGCTGTGGCCGTATGTCGGTGGAGGGGAAGCAGACCTGAGGCGGCGAAGGACGGCGTAGCAGGAATAGCTCCGGTGTGGTGGAGGGCGGCGAAGTTGGAGCGGCAGCGGTGGGGCGCAGGACGGCGTGGTTGAACTGGCTCGGGTACGGACGGCTCGGCCTCGGCTTCAACTACTAGCCGTGGAGGGTGTTGTGGTTGAGGTTGCGGTGGACGACGACGTCGGGGTATCGGCTCCGGCGTGATGGAGGAGGGCGGCGGTTGATGGGTGGAATGGGGTGGCGGACGGAGGACGTCGGGGTTTCGCGGCTGGTGGAGAGGTAGTTTTTGCGCCCACAGAGTACGAATGGGGAATCGGACGGGTGGGCGGGGGGGGGGGGGGGGGGGAGGGGGGGAGAACCATGTTTCGGTCTGGGACGCGCTTGTTTTTGGCCCGCCGCAAAGCGAGCTTGGGAACGGAGGTCTCTGGCGCCGACCGCCGCGATTTTTGCGCGGTGCTCCGGCGTCAGCATCTTGTAGTACGTGATCTTGTGGCGCACCATGGCTTTCCGGCGATCTAGGGGACGCTTGATGCGGGCTAGGGGATCGAAAGGTGGGGGAAGGGGCTGGAGATTAGGTGTGGTTTTAGGGCAGTGGCTAGCGTAGGCCGAGCAGTGAAGGTTCTGGTGTGAATAGTGGTTCCGGTGACGACCGGTCAATCGGTTTTGACTGTACATCACTCTTGTCGCTTTCGCGTTGCAGCCCGGCATGCTGGACCCTCCACGTTGCTCACCGAATGGAACGCGCTTCGTCTTGCGTTTTCGCTCGCTTGTGGGACCGCAGTTGAGAGCAAACCGACGTCCCTCCTCCTCCCCCGCCAGCGTCATTTTATGCGGAGTAAATAAAAACAGAGGGAGTATACTACGGATGAGGATCCCCTGACGTGGCCGAACCCATTGAGTAACTGACATGCGGGGCCTAGCAAGCATGGGGTCCGCCAGTAAGTGACCGAAAGGGAGGGTAAGGCAGGGATACGTATGTGAAAGGAGCTTCCAATGATATAATTTTCACATTATACATCTCATGTACTATTAATCTTGTCAATAGTCAAATGCGGTTTTGAAAAACGCATTAGAGCATGGTTAATAATATAGCCAGTTGATGGCTATAAGGAACTGCCATGTCATCTATAGCCATCATCTATTATATGCACTCATATAGTAGTGTGGGCTATAAGGTTGGCTATTTCCCGCAAAAAAAAATTATAAGGTTGGCTATTGTATTAGTACTTTTTTCCATCTCCTCTCCATCTCTTTCTTCATATTTATTGTACGTATTTAACTAGGAATGCGTATATAGCTAGGCTCTTGCATGAGAGCTCACTCCCCTTACTTTTTCACATCTCTCTCCTCCACATAGGCCCTATATAAATGGAAGGAGGGAGTACAACTATGAGCACTGCATACTCTAGTATAGATGTTGTCAGTACTCCACTAGTACTATTGGACAGGGAGCTTAAAAAAAGTTACTATTGGACTGGCTATATGTGGCGAAATCCTAGTAGGAAGAGCATGCGCGAGAACAAGCACATTCACGTGGTTGAAAACAAATTGTTAACCATCTCGAGTACAAATCTAGGAGTATGTACGAATCTAACAATATTGATTGGGCGTTGTTGAATGTTGATACTTTTTTTTATCAAAGTAGAGATACTTTGACTACACATAAAACTTATATGTAAACTAGAAAGGATAGGAGGGAGTATATTGTACGTTCAAAAATGAAATGAACATTGAATACCCTTTATATATGATTTGCGGATGCTATGATCACCAGCTCAAAATTTTGAATCCGCCTTAGGTATCACACATGCCCCCACTCGTTCTCTCTCGATTTCATCTCGGGGTCCAGAGATCGATTGAAAGAGGACTAGGGTGGGTACAATACGCTCGTTTCGCTTATGAACGTACATTTCTATCATAGAAATAGACCAAACCTTTATCTCCTCGCACGACACACAATTGATCTCTGAACATCAATCGATCTCGTCAACATGTGTCGGGGCATGCATGAACCGAATGGGAGGCCAAAACTAAGACGCGAAGCAACACGTAGTGGAGGCAAAGTGAAACTTCAAACGAACCATTTGTTTGTATGCATGTCAGACAAATTACAAATAAACATTGGGAATACAAGCATGGTCTAGGCCCACATGCGAATGATACTCGGCAGAATGTTCAAATGAGGCATGCGGGAGGATGGACTCGACCGGAGGGCGACATGATCGATGGAGAAGAGGGCTGGAGATGAATGAGAAATAAGCAAATGCCACATGATTATACTTGAGCGGCTCAAATAAACAATAAGTTGTCTCGCTTGGCCTACATAGTGAAAGGCCTAATGCGCAACGCGGAGCACTGACGCTCGAATATGGCCGGGAAAACAGGGAAACCGACATGTGGGGCACACCTGTCGGTACAACATAGCGCAAACTAGTCCAATGGAGGAGCTGGCCCACGACCTCCTCGCCACCGGCAACCGTTCATGTGGGTCGTGGGGGCCAACAACGTGGCGCAGCTCCAGCACCGCCTCTCGACACGGCGACCGCGGTGAGCGACACGCTCATCGTCGCTAGACACGGTCGGTTTCAGTGTGCCAAGGGTGGCGTTAGTGCTGTGGCACGACCAACAGCTAGTATGTTTGGTTTGTGCCCATGGTTGCCCCATCAAAGCATTGGGTAGCCAAAATTTTGGTTGAGGTTTTGGTTGCCCATGATTTGGCCGACATCGGCAATAAAAATGAACTAGAGGTGGCTAGAGTTCATTGGCATGCCAAAAAAATGGCTACCATCCATTTTTGGGGCATGACCAAAACCTCAAAAAAAAATGGCAACCATCCAAACAAAGACCAATCTTTGGGTCATGACCACAATTTTGGTAAGGTGCACTTTGGTCACAATCCAAACACACCCCAACACCCGGCTCGTCGAGGATGCACGGGGCGCCGGGACGCCTCCGCCGAGTGGTGTAGCGCGGCCAACTGCATCCTCAGGACCTGAGACCATGCCGGGTCGTCTTGCTTTTTCAATGTCATGCGTCGATCGCATGTGAGCAAAGGGCATCTCCAACGTTGCCACGACCGCAACTGACTACCTTGGCACACCAAAAACCCTCGTCCCTCGCGCCGTCGCGTGGTGTGTTCCCAGCCGGTGCCAGCTGCCCGCATTCATGCCGTCTGTCCGTATGCCGTCGTTAAGAGGCTCAGTGCCCGAGGAACCAACTCGGGCGACTTAATGATGCACCAGGACGCTTGGCCTCACCGGAATGCGCTACTTAAAGCGGCAACACCCAGCTAACCTCCACACCATAGCGCATCGTCCTCCTACCTGGCACCACATCCGCCATGACCGCAAGCGCGAACGCTCTGCGGGAGAGCTTGTCTTTGGGGATGGAGCTCGAGGTCACCGCCCTCGCTCAAGTCGCCGCACAAGCGGTGGCCACGCTGGCGGCCGACGACGGGAGCACCATCAGCCACGCGTCCTACTTGCCGCCGTCCAACGTCCGGCACCGCCGAGGTCGGGGACTCCTCCGAGGATGAGTAGGGCATGGGAGGCGGCAGGGCATGGTGTGCCAACTGGCCGGTCCGTCTCCGGTGTTCTACTTTTCCTCGCCGGAGACCGCACCTTCACTTCACGGGACTTGAACCCCGCCCCCGTACATGGAGATCGCAGATGGAGGACGTCGGTCACCGCCGTAGAATAGGTTTAGGGTCGGGTTTCTTTTATTTTTTTGTCCTATAAAAGTTCGAAATGTAATGAAAATCTGCCGTGTTTGCATTAATCTCGGCCGGTGTATATGAACTTTCACAATAATATAGTATATTGTAGGAGTACTAGCAAGATGCCCGTGCGTTGCACGGAATATCAAGATCTTGTGGGAGAAAAGGATGAACGAGGGAAGGCCTTATCTGCAAATGCACATTCACGCATTTCACATTTTTCTACATCTACGGGAACCTATGAAAGGGTTAACGTAAATTGCCTCTCTCTCTCCTTTCCTGATTTTCATGGTGGTGGGCCCCTCCCTCCCCCAATCTACAATCAACAGCTCACACGTTTCACATTATGTTAATTACGTAACTGGGACTACGTAGGTGTAGCATTACTCGTCCTAAAAAACCCAACTAAGCCAACCTCCCAGCATATCGCGCGGGAAAAGACCCGGGCGCGCTGTTTTAGTCAGGATTACCGGATTACTAGTAGTAGTATCGATGGATCGCGCGAAGCAACAAGTTTTTTTAGGGGGCGAAGCACCTAGTTTAAAAGGAAAAAAGGCGGTACACTCACAGCACCCCTGTCGCGGTCGCATTGCACCCCACACACGTTCGGTCCTACACACGGCTCACGCAAACGGAACGCGCTTCGGCTTGCCTCTTCACTGACACATGGGACTACACTTGGAGAAACCGACCATGCGCCAAACTCCCCCCGCCCACCGCGCGAAAATCCTCCCCCACCCAAAAATTCCCCCAAATCCTAGATTCAACCGCCCTTCGGCCAACTAGCCAATAATATTCCCCAAACCCCCTCCCCCCGTCCCCCTGCACTCCATTCGCTCCACCAAAGCCGCCCTCCCCGCCACGCCGATACGTGGGCGCCGCGGTTCGTCGAGGGGATGCACGGCGATCCTCTCGTTCCCACAGTACGCTCTCGTAGACTGTCGTCCTCTAGCCGCGCCGCCACCGCTGGCGACGTTCTTGTGGAGGCGCACGGCGGTCAGCGCCGGCACCGCTGGCGAAGTTCGTGTGGAGACGCACGGCGGTCAGCTTCTCCCACGGTACGCGCATTCTAGACTGAGGCCCCGTGCATGTCGGTGTAGCGCTGAATGTTAGCTGATAGACGCTGTTAATCTCACTGTTTGCCGAAGTAGTTTACAGTCAATATGCTCTGCTTAAGAAGCTTCCTTGCCATGTTCTGCACTCAATCTGCTTAGCTGAGATGGCATGCCAAGGCCGATTAGTTGCTAAAATATCCTGCCATATAATTATTGTGACGTAGATTGCCATGGTCTAGTAGCCAATCTGTTAGGTGAAATAGCTCTACACCGTTTTATACTCGATCTTTGTTGTTGCGATGGCCTTCGATAGTTCGATGGCTGTGTGCTCGGCCTCATTGACTGCTGAATTAGCTTTACATATATTTCGTTACTTAGATCTGCTCGTCCAAATATCTTGCCATAGCTTTAGACATCGACCTAGGTATTTTCTTCTGGACTTCATAAAAAAGCATATATGTTTTTCCTGTAATATCTAGTAGAAGAACTAATTTCTATGTCTAACAGATGGACATGACTTGGATAACTTCTGCTCAAAGATTCTCCGCTGCATATGTCGAGGAGGTTGAAAACTTCATGAATTTTATCAGAGCTGAGTACGGTGGTCCAAAATCAGATGTGCTCTGCCCGTGTAGCAGTTGTATGAATTCAGTTACAAGACCCCAGTCAACTGTGCAAAATCATCTACACTTGTATGGGATGTCGGTCACATATACTAGGTGGGTTCATCATGGTGAAGCTGTGAACGTCAATGTTATTGACTACGTGGAAGCAGCAGATCACCATCTTGATCTGCCTGCTGCTCAGGTGGAAGAGGAGGAGGAGGAGGTGGTGGCGGAGCCAGTGAGTCTGACCAACATTGAAGGGATAATTAGATTTATGCCCCTAGTTGTGTCCCACTCGTCTATTTTACCCCTAATTCCCAAAAGTCACTGGTTCTGTCCAAGTCACTTTGCTCCTATTATGCTTTTGCCCTTTGACCGTTTGACCATCAGTTTGAAAACTTCGTAACTAATTCATACTAAGTCAGAAAAATGCAAATAAGATACCAAAATGTTCACAAAAACATCACCTATACGTCAGTGTCATTTGCATTCATGAAAAAAGTGTTGGAAAGCGCCCATCCGAGTTTTAGCTCTTATGCTACCACCATGAATAGTAAAATAAAAAAAAGTTCAAAAACATTAAAAAAAAATTGTGGCAAAGAATGACAAATGTTTTAAGTGCCTGCCAAGTTTCATCAGGGAATAACATTCATGGGTGCCGCGGCAAAAAAAACAATCAACACTCCAAAATAGATTATTTTTTTGCCACGACTTCCATGAATGTCGTTCCCTAATGAAACTTGGCAAGCAATTAGAACATTTGTTGTTCTTCGCCACCAAATTTTTTTTGAATTTTTTTTGAATTTTTTTAGAGTTCACTATTCATGGTGGTATCAAAAGAGCTAAAACTCGGATGTGCACTTTCCAACACTTTTTTCATGAATGCAAGTGACACTAACATATAGGTGATGTTTTTCTGAACATTTTGGTATCTTATTTGCATTTTTTCTGATTCAGTATGAATTAGTTATGAAGTTTTCAAACTGACGGTCAAATGGTCAAAGGGCAAAAGCATAAGAGGAGCAAAGTGACTTGGACAGAACTGGTGACTTTTGGGAATTAGGGGTAAAACAGACGAGTGGGACACAACTAGGGGCATAAATCTAATTATCCCAACATTGAAACAATGCTACGAAATGCTCGTGCATTCCGTGAACTTTCACCTGCAGAAGAAAAATGGTGGGCCCACATGTTGGAACAATGCAACGTGGCTGTCACCCCAGGAAATAAGTTGTCAGTATTCTCAGCTATGGTCACCTTTCTTCAGGTGAAGACATCTGAGCGAATGACCAACAAATCATCCGATGCGATGTTGGCTGCTTTCCGCAAAGCTTCCCCAGATGCGTCTGAGCTGCCACACACCTACAGTAAAATGAAGAATTTCCTTCGTGCAGCTGGGATTGGATATGATATGATCCATGTTTGTAAGAATAATTGTGTTCTGTTCCGGAAGGATTATGCCAACTTAAGTGAATGCCCGAAATGCAAATCATCAAGATGGAAAGATGGCGATGCTGTGAAGAGGATTCCTCATAATTTTCTGAGACATTTTCCAATTACACCAAGATTGCAGAGGTTGTTTCATGATGCTGAAACAAGAGAGGATGTACTATGGCATTCTAGGAACCAGGATTTCAGAGATCAGAATGTAATGAGCCATCCATCTCATGGTAGTGAGTGGAAAAGCTTCAATCAGAAGCACGAAACGTTTGCTGCTGACCCGAGAAACATTAGACTTGGCTTAGCTTCAGATGGATTTAACCCATTTGGCCACCAGAGCGCCACATATAGCATGTGGCCAGTGCTTGTTATCCCTTACAACATGCCTCCAAATGTCTGCACCAAAGAATCAAACTACATGATGGCCTTGCTCATCCCAGGTCCAAAAAGTCCTGGAAAGGATTTTGATTTGTTCATGGAGCCTCTTGTGGAGGAACTTCAACAGCTATGGAGGGGTGTTCTCACTCGAGACCTATATAGCAGCCCACCAGCTGATTTCTTTCTGCGTGCTATTATAATTTGGTGCATCCATGATTATCCGGCTTTGGGCACTATGTCAGGGCGAACGACACATGGTTACAATGCATGTGTTCGTTGTGACAGGAATCCGCTGTCATACGCAATACTTAGCAAGATCTGTTACATTGGACACCGCCGTTTCCTTGCCAAGGACAAGCCGCATCCTAGAAAATATCGAAGACATGTGTTCAATGCAAAGCATGAAAACCGTGATGCGCCAAAGAGGCTCACCGCCGATGAGTTGCAAGTGGAATTAGAGAAGGTCAGGCATATTACACCAGGGAACCATCCTGATAATGGTAGCGGGAAAAGGGAGCGTGGCTGGGCAGAAGAGAGATTATTGTTTACCCGCAGGTCCACTTTGTGGGACTTGGAGTATTGGAAAGATTTGGATCTGCGACATAACATCACATCAAGAAAAATATATGTGACAGCATTATCAGCACACTTCTTAATATTGAAGGCAAGACGAAAGATACCTTAAAATCTAAGATTGATTTGACACACCTGGGTATCCGCAAGGATTTGCAGGTGTAAGATGAAGGTAAACCACGGGATATGGCACCAGCTGTGTACGTCTTGGACAAGGTAAAAAGAGAAGAATTCTGCAAGGTCCTATCACGTGTGAGATTCCCACATGGATTTGCTTCCAACCTTGAAAGGAGAGTTAGTGCAGATGGAGACAAGGTACAAGGGTTGAAAACTCATCACTGCCACGTCCTACTTCAAAGGGTTTTACCTGTTATCCTTAGAGGATTGGGCCGCCCTGACTTATACAGAGTAGTTGCAGAGTTGGGACAATTCTTTAGGGAACTCTATAGTAGAAATATCAGGATAGATTCTTTGGAGCGTCTTAGAGACAAGATACCAACTATCCTATGCGACCTTGAGAAGATATATCCTCCAACCTTCTTTGATGTGATGGTGCATTTGGCTGTTCATCTACCTGATGAGGCACTACTTAGAGGTCCAGTACAGTATGGCTGGATGTACCCTATTGAAAGGCGGCTAGGCACTTTCAAGGGCTATGTTAGGAACAGAGCTAGACCCGAGGGTTCCATTGTAGAGGCCTACATTGCTACAAAAGCGTTGACATTCTGCTCAAAATACATTGAAACAGCTAATCAACTTAGCAAAGACGTGGATGAAGACAATCCCGGGCTCAATGTTTTCGATTATTCTGTTTGAGTTACAGGGAAGAGTCGACAAGAGGACAAACCTAAAGATTTGGACAAAATGGTTTGGTATGTGTTGAATAACTGTCCTGAGATACTACCTTATATCAAGTAAGTGCTAAGTACTGCAGCTTATACATCGTAATCTACTAAACTTGCAGCACATTCTTATATATTTAGATGTTTGACGCGATCACCATGTTGTGCAGCATCTACAAAAAGGAGTTACTGCCGCAAAATCCAAGAAACATTGACAAACTGGTTATGGCAGGATTTGCGAAATGGTTCAAGAGCCATGTAAGCTTTTGAATTGCACTGTCAGTTTTTTAATATATTGAGTACATAAGATGATCAGCTTGTCTATTTTCTAACCATAGGTTAAGAAGATGCGGGAGGATGGGCAGGCAGTTGATGATGCCCTTTACTCACTAGCAATGGGTCCTGATACTCGGGTAAGACATTATGAATCTTGCGTTGTTGGAGATGTGCGCTACAACACCCTTGCACGAGACGAAGGCAGGAAGACACAAAACAGTGCCATCATGAGCACGGATACGTATGACAAAGAGACAACTGAAATGTATGCTAACATAACAGACATTGTTCAGTTGCAGTATATCTCTAGTTTCGAGGATCATCGGTGTGTGGTTCTGTTGTGCTGACGTTGGTATAACCTGTTTTTCAGGATCGCAAAAGCCAGAGCTGATGATTATTTCAAATCCATCAATGTCAAGGCGGCGTACCAGACCAACGAGCCTTTTATTTTGGCAAATCAAGCAACACATATATTTTTCTTGGAAGACACATTTGCACGTAGCGATGACTGGAGAGTAGTGCAAAGGTTTGAGCAGAGGAATTCGTTTAATGAAGTTGCACAACAAGATGATGCTTTCACTGCTCCTGATGTACAAGATAACACAGATGTTCCTAATATCTTTGGGAACCATCACGTCAACAACGCCGGCGAAAAGATTGCCTGTCGTGCTATGGACATACAAGAGTTGATCAAGAAGAAGCCAACGTTCGAGGACGTTGAGGACGAACAAGAAGATGACACCATGGGGAATTACGATTCTGACTGATACACATGGCGAAGATGTTGACGCTGCTGCTGCGGATGATGATTACATTGCTTTTGTCGTATTTGCCTGTCAGAAGACGTTTTTTTGTTCTACTATGTGAAATTGTGTTTGCTATGACAACTGAAACCTGATGAACATGTTGTTTAGTATTTTCCTGTGAGAACATCACTTGTTATGTATGCTGATTTGTGTTTGGTGATTGTATGATGACTAAAACATGATGACATTGTTGTTTAGTTGTACTCATATTTGGCTGTGAAAATTTGATGACATAGTTTGCTGTTGGACTGCAATTTGCTCGATGTCTTCGAATGAGAACAAAGCTGACTCGACAGGTCCTATGCTAATTTATTTATTTATTACCAAAAGGGCCTCTGCTATTTATTTATTTATGAGCAAAAGGGGATACCCCCTGATTTCCGTTAATAGAAATCATTAGATGTTCACAACACTACGCCCAGCCTGCTACACAGGTTTCATTCATTACTAGTTTCAGCAAAGTGCTCATGTCATAGCTACTGAATACATCACGAGTGCTACATACACTTCAAATAAAGAGACAATCATCCTACAGAGCACATCGATTTTGCCCATTATCTTCACAAGCTCTTTCATCTCCTCATTGCTGTCAAGGCCGTTCAGCAGCTGTTGCTTGGCCATGATCAGAGGAACTGCATCCTTAACCTTCTGCTCTGCATCTTCCTCTTCTGCCGTTCCTTCAGTTACTTGTCCAACACCCCAACTTGCTGGTATTGGGATTCCTCGGCTAACCAAATAATCAGCGTAGTTGCACTCCCCCACATCAGCAACTTCCCAGAAATACAAATCACATGAATCTTCCTTTTCTGCACGAATCAAATTGGAAGATCATCTACCAAACTATTAAAAAAATCAGCAACTGAAAGCAGCAGAACAACACTTAAACATATTATTACCCCATGATTCGGGTATTTGTAGAAGACTCGGCCAGGGTTGAGGATTGTGGTTGAGACGCGACGTATGACTCTGCGTGTTTTGCAGTAGTGGCACCACACCAACAACAGCGGGTTGCGATGAGCAACCGGCTGTGGTGCGCGTGCCGGCGGGGGTGTGATGAGACCCACAGGCGATGGTACGGGTTGCGACTTGGCGCATATTTGGTTGTTGCCTGCTGAAGAGCAGGTGGACGAGCAGCCAGCGGACATGGTTGCTGCGGCCAGAGCTTCTGATGCTAAGTAGAGAAGAGGAGAAGCGAACATTGGATATGTCAGTTTCATTACTTGCGGAGTAGCATAGCACCATATATAGTCATAGTCTAGGTTTGGATTCGAACCAGCTACAGGAGCACGTCTCTCTTTTTTCTAAAACTCAGCAACGTCTCTTTACTGGTACACTAGCTTGTTCTGTACGCCTTCTCAAGTCTTTGATTCCTCCACCTAACATCTGGGACCCACCGGAAGGGTCTCTGTATTTCGCGAAAAAAACGTGCCCCCCGCTGACAGGTCGGACCCACCAGCTATCTTCGCACGCAAGGAAGTGCCTCCTTATTACGCACAAAAAAATGAATACTCCCCCTGCCAGCTGGAACCCAACATCGTGGGAGGCTGACTTGTGGGCCTACCAAGTTGACGGGGATGGAGGGCTTTGTCAACTTAGTCAATATGAAGGATTCTAGCTCCAGTTACCGTACGATGTTCATCCAATGGCAGTAGTGCTTCTTCAACCTCTGGTCTTCTTGCTCCAGCCGCCCAAACCAGCGCCGGTCGTGCCGCGTGCTGCTGCCTCCCGTGGCCGGCTATGATGCCGCGGAGGCCTCACCGCCCCTACTACTCCCACCGCTCGCCAGGCCATCCCTCTACTCACCCACACCCCCTGTTATTCTGCGGCGACGGCAGCCTCACACCGCAGCCGAACCAGCGAACCCTCGTACTCCTCTCCGCGTGGGCATCCACTGCCGCATCTTCCCCGGCTCCGCGTCGTCCCCTTCCTGGGCCTCGCCGTGGTCCACCGCCTTGGTTCTCTCGGCGCGGCGTGGTCAATGTGGTCAACGACCAACTTCTATCGGAAGAGTACTGTACGTGGAGAGGCTGACAACTGGGTCCACGGCCACAGCCGAGTCTTTTTGTGATTTGGCAAGTAAGTTGCTTTGTCAGGCCTATTGGGCTGCAAATCTTTCAAGACGAGGAGAGCTTCATTCGGTTGGCTAAGAAAATAGCCTATCAGTAATGAGAAATGGGCTGTACATTTTTAAAACACATCAAACCGGCAATTAGTTTCAAATTTCTTTTTTTCATTTCGAGATTTTAAATTGCATTAATTTTTATGCGTGGACAATTTGTTGGATTTTATATTGATATACATTTATTTTTAAAATCAGTTTGAATGTGACTCGAAATTTCGGGATTAAAAACAGTTCAGACCGCACCGAAATATGCAAAATTTCGTATAATTTTTTAACCGTGGCCACAATATGGGCTGTAATGCTAACAAAAAGAATATGGGCTCCAAAAAAGACATTAAGAATTAGAAAATGGGCTGTAAATTATTAGAAATAATGGCAGCTGGGATGTATGCTGTTTTCCACAGATTTGAGGCTTTCCTAAAAAAAAGGTTGACGCACAAGCTGTGACTGTTGGATGTCCATCCAACGGCCGTCGTGCTTCTTCAATCTCTGCTCTTATTGCTCCAGCCGCTCAAACAAGCGCCGGCGGCACTGCCTGCTCCCTCCTCCCCGTGGCCGGCTATGCTGCCGCGCAGGCCTCACCGCCCCACCGTACTCCCATCGCTGGCCTAGCCATCCCTCTACTCACCCACACCTGCTGTTATTCTCCGGCGACGGCAGACGAACCAGTAAACCCTCGTACAGTCGTATTCCCCTCCGCGTGGGAAACAACTGCCGAGTATTCCCTACCTCCGTGTCGTTCCCTTCCTAGGCCTCGCCGTCGTCCACCGCCCTGGTGCTCTCGGTGCGACGTGGTCAACGTGGTCAAGGAACGACTTCCATCGGAAGAGTACTGTACGTGGAGAGGCTGACAGCTGGGTCCACGGCAGCCGCAAGGAAGTGCCTCCTTATTACGTGGAAAATAATTATTCCTCCACGTCACAGCAGGGACCCACCGGACGAGCCACCGTATTTGGCAAAAAAAACTTTTCCCCCCTGACTGCTGGGACCCACCGGACGGGCCAACGTATTTTCCAAAAAAAATTCCCCCCGCTGTCAGCTCGGACCCACTGGAGGTGCCTCCTTATTACGCACAAAAAAATGAATACCCCCCTGCTAGTTGGGACCCACGTTGGTGCGAGGCTGACATGTGGGCCTACTAAGTTGACGGGGACGGATTGCTTTGTCAACTTAGTCAATCTGAACGATTCTAGCTCCAGTGACCGTACGATGTCCATCCAATGGCCGTAGTGCTTCTTCAACCTCTGGTCTTGTTGCTCCAGCCGCCCAAAGCAGCGCCGGTCGTGCCGCATGCTCCTGCCTCCCATGGCCGGCTGTGCTGCCGCGGAGGCCTCACCGCCCCCTACTATTCCCACCGCTGGCCAGGCCCTGCGGCAACGGCAGCCTCACACCGCAGCCGAACCAGTGAACCCTCGTACTCCTCTTTGCGCGGGCTTCCACTGCCGCGTCTTCCCCGGCTCCGCGTCGTCCCCTTCCTAGGCCTCGCCGTCGTCCACCGCCCTGGTGCTCTCGGCGCGGCGTGGTCAAGGAACGACTTCCATTGGACGTGGACTATACGTGGAGAGGCTGATAGCTGGGTCCACGGCCGCAGCAAGGAAGTGCCTCCTTATTACGGGCAAAATAATTATTCCTCCACCTGACAGCGGGGACCCACCGGACGGGCCACCGTATTTCGCAAAAAAAAAACGTTTCGCCCTGACTGCTGGGACCCACCAGCTACATCTTCGCACGCAAGGAAGTGCGTCCGGGCAGAAAAAACGATTCGCCCCCCTGACTGCTGGGACCCACCAGCTACATCTTCGCAGGCAAGGAAGCGCCTGACAGTCGGGACCCACCTAGTCGAAGCGTACGTAGCGTTGTCATTCTGGTCGCGAACGTGTACGCACATACTGGTCGATGTAGAGGCGCGCACGTGTCGTAGTAGAGGCGCACACGTAGCATGTACACGTACGTACAGCGGCCAGTGTGCAAGAAAGAAAATATGGCCACGTACGTACATACGGGCAGGGTCTCGAATGCCTACTCGCGCATACGTACGGCCATGGCTCGTGTACATGGCTGGGTCGGAACGGAGAAACTGCGTCGTCGTCGTGTTCATGGGGAGCCAACCGGCTGGGTCAGAACGGAATGCGTCGTCGTGTTCATCGGGAGGGCTTGGACGGAATAGCCGATGGAAACGAGGCCTGGCGTACCGCAGAACAGAGGAAACGGCCTTGTGTTCGACAGGCCACGTTCGAAACGGGATCCTGTTCATCGGGAGGGGTCTGGCGTACCGCAAAACGGAGGAAACGGACCTCCTACGGTCGAAACGGGGGTCCTGTTGATCGGGAGGGGTGTGGCGTACTGCAAAACGGAGGAAACAGACTTGTGTTGGAGCGCTACGGTCGAAACGGGGGTCCTGTTGATCGGGAGGGGTGTGGCGTACCGCAAAACGGGACTCCACGGGATACTGTTCATCTCCACCATCGACTCCCTCCAGCCTCCACAGGCTACTGTTCATCCACCGTCGACCTCCTCCAGCCTCCACCTACGACTGTTCATCCATGGGCTCCTGTTCATCCAGCCTCCACTGCGCGCCGCTCCACCGGCTACTGTTCAACCAGCCCTCTCCACGGGCTCCTGTTCAACCACCCCTCCACGGGCTACTGTTCATCCAGCTCACCACTGTCTACTGTTCATCCTGCCCTCCACGGGGTGGTCCTGTTCATCCTGCCCTCCACGGGGTCCTGTTCATCCAGCCCCAACCGGCTCGAACGATCGGGGTCCTGTTCATCCACCCCCACCGGGAACTGTTCATCCAAACCCCCCAGCAACGCTCACTGTTCATCCAGAGGCAACGCCACGGGGTCCTGTTCATCCACCCCCACCGGGAACTGTTCATCCAAACCCCCCAGCAATGCTCACTGTTCATCCAGAGGCAGCATCGATCGGCTTCAGTTAGCAGCAGTAGCGAAGGAATCGCTCGATCGGGTTCAGTTAACAGCCATTGATCGATCGCTCGGGTTCAGTAACGCGTAGCCTGCAGTTCAATCGCTCGGGATCAGTTAGATCCCAACGCCTCGCTCGGGTTCAGTAAGAGCCCAACGCCTCACACCCACGCGCGTGCATGTACGAGAGAAACGCGCATTGCTCGGCCCCGACCACCAACCGTGACCGGGAACACCCCGATATTTTCCTCTCCCTCACTTCTACCACGGTTTTTTCCATCATGGACGGACCAAAAATGTCATGCAACTGCGTCTCCGGCCCGCCCAGGACGAAAAGCCCATTTTCTGTCATGATTTTTTGTCATAGAAGTAGGACCCCACCACATCTATGATGATACCGTGTTTTGTCACAATTATCGTCATAGAAGTGTCATAAGTATGACAGAAAAGATTTTCGTTCAGCCCAAAATGTCATGGATGTGTCTTTTTTTTTGTAGTGTATCTTTTATTCTTTTCTTATACCTTATGCAAGAGTCATGGTGATCTTCACCTTTCCTTTTTACATTTTATCCTTTGGCAAGCACATTGTGTTGGAAAGATCCTGATATATATATATCCAATTGGATGTAAGGCATCATGAACTATTATTGTTGAGATTACCCTTGAGGTAAAAGGTTGGGAGGCGAATCTATAAGCCCCTATCTTTCTCTGGGTCTGATTAAAACTTTGAACCCATAAATATCACGTGAGTGTTAGCAATTGTGAAACACTAAATGATAGTTGAGTATGTGAAGTTTGCTGAATCAAAGCTCTGACATAGACCCTTTCTGAAAATAAGATGAATTGTAATTGTTTGATGACTAATACCACGGTTTGTTAGTTTTCACGAAAGTTATGATCTACACTTTAACATGTGAATAGCTTGTTACATGATCAGGAGAAGTTCTATGAGTTGAGCTACTGTTATGATATATAATGATGCTAGAAAAGGTGACTGAAATTATCATTGATCAAACTTGTGCACCTGCTAGCATTCACACTTCATAAATTATTTCTTTTATCATTTACTTACTCGAGGACGAGCAGGAATTAAGCTTGGGGATGCTGATACGTCTCCAACGTATCTATAATTTATGAAGTATTCATGCTATTCTATTATCTGTTTTGGATGTTTATGGGCTTTACTAAACACTTTTATATTATTTTTGGGACTAACCTATTAACCGGAGGCCCAACCCAAATTGTTGTTTTCTTGCCAATTTCAGTGTTTCGAAGAAAAGGAATATCAAATGGAGTCCAAACGTAATGAAACTTTCGGGAGAGTTATTTTTGGAACAGAAGCAATCCAGGGGACTTGGAGTAGACGTCAGGGAAGCTTCGAGGAAGCCACGAGGCAGGGAGGCGCGCCCTACCCCCCGGGCGCGTCCCCACCCTCGTGGGCCCCTCGTGGCTCCCCTGACCGACTTCTTTCGCCTATATATGTCCATATACCCTAAAAACTTCGGGGAACAGAATAGATCGGGAGTTCCGCCGCCGCAAGCCTCTGTAGCCACCAAAAACCAATCGGGACCCTATTCCGGCACCCTGCTGGAGGGGGGAACCCTCACCGGTGGCCATCTTCATCATGCCGATGCTCTCCATGACGAGGAGGGAGTAGTTCACCCTCAGGGCTGAGGGTATGTACCAGTAGCTATGTGTTTGATCTCTCTCTCTCTCTCTCTCTCTCTCTCGTGTTCTTGAGATGGTACGATCTTGATGTATCGCGAGGCTTTGCTATTATAGTTGGATCTTATGATGTTTCTCCCCCTCTACTCTCTTGTAATGGATTGAGTTTTCCCTTTGAAGTGATCTTATCGGATTGAGTCTTTAAGGAATTGAGAACACCTGATGTATGTCTTGCATGTGATTATCTGTGGTGACAATGGGATATTCACGTGACCCACTTGATGTATGTTTTGGTGATCAACTTGCGGGTTCCGCTCGTGAACTTATGCATAGGGGTTGGCACACGTTTTCGTCTTGATTCTCCGGTAGAAACTTGGGGGCACTCTTTGAAGTTATATGTGTTGGTTGAATAGATGAATCTGAGATTGTTTGATGCATATCGTATAATCATACCCACGGATACTTGAGGTGACATTGGAGTATCTAGGTTACATTAGGGTTTTGGTTGATTTGTGTCTTAAGGTGTTATTCTAGTACGAACTCTATGATAGATCGATCCGAAAGAATAACTTTGAGGTGGTTTCGTACCCTACAATAATCTCTTCGTTTGTTCTCTGCTATTAGTGACTTTGGACTGACTCTTTGTTGCATGTTCAGGGATAGTTGTACGATCCAATTATGTTATTATTGTTGAGAGAACATGCACTAGTGAAATTATGAACCCTAGGCCTTGTTTCCTAGCATTGCAATACAGTTTTCGCTCACTTTTATCATTAGTTACCTTGCTGTTTTTATATTTTCAGATTACAAAAACCTATATCTACCATCCATATTGCACTTGTATCACCATCTCTTCACCGAACTAGTGCACCTATACAATTTACCATTGTATTGGGTGTGTTGGGGACACAAGAGACTCTTTGTTATTTGGTTGCAGGGTTGTTTGAGAGAGACCATCTTCATCCTACGCCTCCCACGAATTGATAAACCTTAGGTCATCCACTTGAGGGAAACTTGCTACTGTCCTACAAACCTCTGCACTTGGAGGCCCAACAACGTCTACAAGAAGAAGGTTGCGTAGTAGATATCAATCCTATCTTTTAAGTCAATAGTCACCTACTATGTGTTATGATCCGGCAACCCAGAAGTGACAATAACCGGGACCACTCCCGGTGATGACCGTAGTTTGAGAAGTTCATGTATTCACTAAGTATTAATGCTTTGGTCCGGTACTCTATTAAAAGGAGGCCTTAATATCCCTTAGTATCCAATAGGACCCCGCTGCCACGGGAGGGTAGGACAAAAGATGTCATGCAAGTTCTTTTCCATAAGCACGTATGGCTAAATTTGGAATACATGCCTACATTTGATGAATTGGAGCTAGTTCTGTGTCACCCTATGTTATAACTGTTGCATGAGGAATCGCATCCGACATAATTATCCATCACTGATCCAATGCCTACGAGTTTTTTACATATTGATCTTTGCTTAGTTACTTTTCCGTTGCCACTGTTACAATTACTACAAAAATTGCTACTGTTACTTTTGCCACTGTTACCGTTACTTCCATACTACTTTGCTACTAAATATTTTGCTGCAGATATTAAGTCTTACAGGTGTGGTTGAATTGACAACTCAACTGCTAATACTTGAGAATATTCTTTGGCTCCCCTTGTGTCGAATCAATAAATTTGGGTTGAATACTCTACCCTGCAAAACTGTTGCGATCCCCTATACTTGTGGGTTATCAAGACTATTTTCTGGCACCGTTGCCGGGGAGCATAGCTCTATTCTTTGAGTCACTTGGGATTTATATCTGTTGATCACTATGAGGAACTTGAAAGACGAAAAAACCAAGATTTATCCCTCAACTACGAGGGGAGGTAAGGAACTGCCATCTAGCTCTGCACTTGATTCACCTTCTGTTATGAGTAAATTTGCGACACCTACACATGCTATTGATTCTGATATGTCGCATGTTATTGATGATGCCACTTCTGCTATGCATGATGCTTATGATGAAACTACTTCTATGCTTGATAATACTGTGCCACTAGGTGAATTTCTTGATGAAAAACTTGCTAGGGTTAGAGAGAATGAAATTATTAAAACTGATAATATTGATGAAAGTGATGATGAAGATTCTCCCCCTAGATATGAATTGCCTTATGTGCCTGAGGGTTATGTTATGGATGAAGAAACTGCTAGAGACTTTTTTGCTTGCAAGGATAGATATGATCTTAAGAAACTGTTAGTTAAGCTGAAAGAAAAGTCTTTGAATGCTAGAATGCAATATGACCCGGCTTTTGCTACTTCACCTATCTGTATTTCTGATAAGGATTATGATTTCTCTATCGATCCTGAGTTAATTACTTTGGTTGAATCTGATCCTTTTTATGGCTATGAATCTGAAACTATCGTGGCACATCTTACTAAATTAAACGATATAACCACCCTGTTCACTAATGAGAAAAAAATTCGTTACTACTATATCCTTAAGTTATTTCTGTTCTCATTAAAGGGTGATGCTAAAACATGGTTTAATTCTCTTGCTCCTGGTTGTGTGCGTAGTCCCCAGGATATGATTTATTACTTCTCTGCTAAATATTTCCCCGCTCATAAGAAACAAGTTGCCTTAGGGAAATATATAATTTTGTGCAAATTGAAGAAGAGAGTCTCCCACAAGCTTGGGGAGGCTTCTCCGATTACTTAATGCTTTGCCTGATCATCCTCTCAAGAAAAATGAAATACTTGATATCTTTGATAATGGACTAACCGATGCTTCCAGAGACCACCTGGATAGTTGTGCTGGTTGTGTTTTCAGGGAAAGAACTGTCGATCAAGCTGAATTGCTATTGAATAATATGTTGAGTAATGATAATAATTGGACACTTCCTGAACCAACTCCTAAGCCAACTCCAAAGAAAAGGGGCATTCTATTTCTCAGTCCTGAAGATATGCAAGAGACAAAGAAATCTATGAAGGAAAAGGGTATTAAAGTTGAAGATGTTAAGAATTTACCACCTATTAAAGAAATACATGGTCTTGATAACCCGACACAGGTAGTAAAAGTAAATTCTCTCTATAGATTAGATGAAGGTGATATTCCTTGTAATAAGTCTGCTAGCCAATGTTTGGATGAGTTTGATAATTTTATAGTTAAACAAGAAAACTTCAATGCTTATGTTGGTAGACATTTGAAACGAAATGCTTATATGATTGAACACTTGAGTGATTATATGTCTAGCATTAAAGGTGAAATTAAACTCATTAGTAAACATGCTTCTATGGTTACCACTCAAGTAGAACATGTGCTTAAAGCACAAGATGATTTGCTCAATGAATTAAATAATAAGATAAAGGATAATGCTATTAGAGTTGTGACTAGAGGGGGTAAAATAACTCATGAACCTTTGTATCCCGAGGGCCACCCTAAGAGAATTGAGCAAGATTCTCAGAGAACTAATGTTGATGCACCTAGTCCTTCTAAGAAGAAGAATAAGAAAAATGATAGGACTTTGCATGCTTCTAGTGAACCTGTTGTTGACAGACCTGAGAATCCCAATGATATTTCTATTTCTGATGCTGAAACACAATTTGGTAATGAACATGAACCTAGTGATAATGTTAATGATGATGTTCATGTTGATGCTCAACCTAGTAATAACAATGATGTAGAGATTGAACCTGCTGTTGATCTTGATAACCCACAATCAAAGAATCAATATTATGATAAGAGAGACTTCGTTGCTAGGAAGCACGATAAAGAAAGAGAACCATGGGTTCAGAAACCCATGCCTTTTCCTCCAAAACCATCTAAGAAAAAGGATGATGAGGATTTTGAGCGCTTTGCTGAAATGATTAGACCTATCTTTTTGCGTATGCGTTTGACTGATATGCTTAAAATGAATCCTTATGCCAAGTATATGAAAGATATCGTCACAAATAAAAGAAAGATACCGGAAGCTGAAATTTCCACCATGCTTGCTAATTATACTTTTAAAGGTGGGATAACTAAGAAACTAGGAGATCCAGGAGTACCAACTATACCATGCTCCATTAAAAGAAACTATGTTAAAACTGCTTATGTGATCTTGGAGCCTGTGTTAGTGTTATGCCTGTCTCTTTATACGTAGACTTGATTTGAATAAGTTGACACCTACTAAAATATCTTTGCAAATGGCCGATAAATCAATTGCTATACATGTCGGTATTTGTGAGGATGTGCCTGTTGTGGTTGCAAACGTTACTATTTTAACGGACTTTGTTATTCTTGATATTCCTGAGGACAATAGTATGTCGATTATCCTTGGTAGACCCTTTTTGAATACTACAGGGGCTGTTATTGATTGCAACAAAGGCAATGACACTTTTCATGTTAATGGTAATGAGCATACGGTACACTTTCCGAGGAAACAACCTCAAGTCCATAGTATCAATTCTATTGGAAAAATTTCAACTATTACTATTGGAGGTTTTGATTTTCCTCTTCCTACTTTCAAGAAGAAATATGATATTCTTATTGTTGGGGACGTGCATATCCCCGTTGAGGTAACCTAGTGCTATCAAAAATTCTCCAGTTCCATGTTATTCGGAAAGAGTTTGTTAACAAGACTTGATCAACCTTGTTAGTGGATTCCTTTTGATGAGCATGAGATGGATGAAGTTAGAAAGCACAACTTTCTGTACCCTCCTTTTACTTTATGTTATTTAGATTAAATAAAGCAAAAATAGTATTTTCTGTCTATTTTCTGAATTATCCTTGCAATAAAAAATACCCCAAAAATAAAAGTTCTCCAAATGTCCTAAAAATTATATATGATTTTTTGTAGAATATTTAAGAATATCTGGCACTGAGAACACACCAGGGGGATCCACCATTTGGCCACGAGGGTGCAGGGCGCACCCCCTGCCTCGTGGGCCCCATGTGGCCCCCCTCCACTTATTCCAGCACCCACTCACTTCTTCTTCCTCCAGAAAAATCCTCCCATAGCTCAAACCCGTGTTCTAGCTCATCTTGCTGCCATTTTCGATCTCCTTGCTCAAAGCTCCATTCACAAAACTGCTTTGGGGGATTGTTCTTCGGTATGTGACTCCTCCATTGGTCCAATTAGTTATTGTTCTAGTGCTTTATTCATTGCAAATATTTGCTGCTTAGGTGACCCTGTTCTTGAGCTTGCATGTCAAATTTATATGGTCAAAGTAGTTTTAATGCAAGATATATCCTCTAGGCACTTGTGGGAGTAGTTGCTATCAATCTTGTTGAGTTTGATTCACTTTTATTTTGAGTCACTAAAAATTTCAGAAATTTTTCAGAGGAAGAAATACGTTTAGGAAAATGTACCAAGGTGGTTCCTCAAGGAAGCAAGGCCCAAGGCTCGCGATACGTGAGCCGGACAATGAACTACCAAGGGAAGCTCAAGTGCGGCCTTGTGAATGGCCGTCAGAGGAATTTATGGTCCAAGCAGGTATCAAGGAAGAATTTGATGCGTATGTGTGTAATGCTGATCTTGAGGGCTTCGTGTGAGATAAGTGCCCTCAATACCACTACCTAACTAATTCCTTTGTGAGAAGGTTTAAATTTACATCCTCGCGCAATTCTCACACCGTTTTATTTGATCTATATGATAAATCATATACCATGGACCTAGAAGATTTTACTGCTGATTGTAAACTCCCGCGGTGGGGTAATGTTAGTGAACCTCGCAAATCTGAATATAAAGATTTTCTTGCTAGTATCATTGTGGGGGAATCTAGAGAAATCACACAGGCTACCATAGGGAGCATTCATTTTCCTTCCATACATTATTTTGCTCTCTTCATAGGTAGATGCATTAACGGTAAAGATGAGGCTTGTCACATGTGCGTTCCAGATCTTTGTGTCCTCAAAAGTGCGGTATTAGGTGATAAACAATATAACTTGGGGGCTATTGTTGCACGAAGGTTGCATCTTAATGGTTTAAGTGGAGATTTGTTTGGTGGAATTTATGCAACTCGTGTAGCTAATTATCTTGAGGTACCTATACATGAAAATGATATTAGGTTGCCTCCTACTTATCTAAATTATAATGCCATGGTTCGCCATCAGTTTATTGAGAGGAATGAACAACCCCTCCAGTACCGACTAATCTTTGACAGACGTCGCACTGTCCATATTGCTCTCCCTGCTCCTACTTTCTTTGACTTTCAGGCAAAAGGAGATATGTTATAACCAGGGAGGAGGCGAACGAGTACGAGAGGAGGACGGAGGCAACTCGCCTCCAAGCTGCAACTCTTGAGGCAGTAGCTGCTGCATCTCAGTACGACCCCAACAACAACTTTGGATATCCGCCAGGCCAGCAGTGGCCATAGACCAACTTAAGCCAAAAGCCTAAGCTTGGGGGAGTACGTATTTCTCACTGACATTACATTCATGTTCACACACTCATTCTAGTTGTCGATGCTCATACTTTTTCATTGTACTATCCATGCTAGTTTATTTTTTGTTTCTAGCCTTCTTCTTGTGTGTTTTAAAAACCTTAAGAAAAAAATGTGTTGTAGCTTTTAGCTAGTTTACTTTCCATGCCTGTAGTAGTAGTAATTAAAAGAAAACCCAAAAAGATTTCTCGTTCTTCTTTTGTTTGTTGGGAGCTTACCCGTGTAAATAGTTTTATTTCTTTTCTTTTCTTTGGGGGTCAAGAGGAGAAGACCATAATGAAAATGTTGAAGTGGCTCTTATATGCATTATTGTTGATTTAACCAAGAGCCCATATTACCTTGTCTTCTCCCTTGTATTAAATGCTTGTAGATTCCAGCTTAGTCCAACGCACGTGCACTATTATTATTATCCACACCGTTCGGTCGTGCTAGTGAAAGGCAATAATGACGATATATAATGGACTGATTGAGATGAGAGAAGCTGGTATGAACTCGACCTATCTTGTTTTTGTAAATATGATTAGTTCATCGTTCCTGATTCAGCCTATTATGAATGAAACATGTTTGCAATGACAATTAGAGATTATAGTTGCTCATGCCATGCTTAATTAACTAGGAGTTTATAATGGTTTACCTTGCGTGCTAACATGCTATTAAAATGGTTGTGATGTGGTAGGATAGGGTGGTAGCCTCCTTTGAACGATTCGAGTGGCTTGACTTGGCACATGTTCACGCATGTAGTTGAAACAAAATCAACATAGCCTCCACGATATTTATGTTCATGGTCCATTATATCCTACTCATGCTTGCACTCAGTGTTGATTAATTTTAATGCATGTTCATGACTGTTGTCGCTCTCTAGTTGGTCGCTTCCCAGTCTCTTTCTAGCCTTCACTTGTACTAAGCGGGAATACTGCTTGTGCATCCATTTCCATAAACCCCAAAGTTATTCCATATGAGTCGACCGTACCTTCCTATATGCGGTAATTACCTGCCGTTCCAAGTAAATTTGTATGTGCCAAACTCTAAACCTTCAAATGAAATTCTGTTTTGTATGCTCGAATAGCTCATGTATCAACTAGGGCTGTCTATATCTTCCATGCTAGGTGGGTTATTCTCACGAGGAGTGGACTCCGCTCCACATTCACGAGAAAATGGCTGGTACCGGGATGCCCAGTCCCATGCTTAAATCAAAACAATTGCAAACAAAACTCCCACAGGACTGTTGTTAGTTGGAGGCACTCGTTGTTTCGGGCCAGCCATGGATTGATGCTTGTTGGTGGTGGGGGAGTATAAACTTTACCATTCTGCTTGGGAACCGCCTATAATGTGTGTAGCATGGAAGATATCGAGATCTCTTGGTTGTTATGTTGACAATGAAAGTATGCCACTCAAAATATTATTTATCTCTGTTTCAAAACTTGAGCTCTGGCACCTCTACAAATCCCTGCTTCCCTCTGCGAAGGGCCTATCTATTTATTTTATGTTGAGTCATCACCCTCTTATTAATAAGCACCAGCTAGAGAGCACCAATGTCATTTGCATGCATTACTATTAGTTTACATTGAGTATGACTGTGAATGGATCTCTTTTACCATGAATTACAATGTTTAGTCAGTCCTTGATCTTCAGGGGTGCTCTGCATTTATGTTTTGCGGTCTCAGGAAGGGCTAGCGAGATACCATCTTGTTATATCATATTATGATTGTTTTGAGAAAGTGTTGTCATCCAAGATTTATTATTATTGCTCGCTAGTTGATTAGGCCATTGATATGAGTAAACATGAGACCTAAGTGTTATTGTGAATATGGTTAGTTCATAATTTTAGCTGAAAACCTGAATGCTGGCTTTACATATTTACAACAACAAGAGAAAACAGAGTTTCTAAAAGTTTTTCTTTATCACTTTCAGTTTGTCAACTGAATTTCTTGAGGACAAGCAAAGGTTTAAGCTTGGGGAAGTCGATACGTCTCCAATGTATCTACTTTTCCAAACACTTTTGCCCTTGTTTTGGACTCTAACTTGCATGATTTGAATGGAACTAACCCGGACTGACGCTGTTTTCAGCAGAATTGCCATGGTGTTATTTTTGTGCAGAAATAAAAGTTCTCGGAATGACCTGAAACTTGACGGAGAATATTTTGGAATTAATAAAAAATATTGGCGAAAGAATCAACACCAGGGGCCCACACCCTGTCCACGAGGGTGGAGGGCGCGCCCACCCCCCTGGGGCGCGCCCCCTGCCTCGTGGGCCCCCTGAGGCTCCACCGACCTCAACTCCAACTCTATATATTCACGTTCCGGGAGAAAAAAATCAAAGAGAAAGATTCATCGCGTTTTACGATACGGAGCCGCCGCCAAGCCCTAATCTATCTTGGGAGGGCTGATCTCGAGTCTGTTCGGGGCTCCGGAGAGGGGGATCCGTCGCCATCGTCATCATCAACCTTCCTCCATCACCAATTTCATGATTCTCACCACCGTGCGTGAGTAATTCCATCGTAGGCTTGTTGGACGGTGATGGGTTGGATGAGATTTACCATGTAATCGAGTTAGTTTTGTTATGGTTTGATCCCTAGTATCCATTATGTTCTGAGATTGATGTTGCTATGACTTTGCTATGCTTAATGCTTGTCACTAGGGCCCGAGTGCCATGATTTCAGATCTAAACCTATTATGTTTTCATGAATATATGTGAGTTCTTGATCCTATCTTGCAAGTCAATAGTCACCTACTATGTGTTATGATCCGGCAACCCCGAAGTGACAATAATCGGGACCACTCCCGGTGATGACCGTAGTTTGAGGAGTTCATGTATTCACTAAGTGTTAATGCTTTGGTCCGGTACTCTATTAAAAGGAGGCCTTAATATCCCTTAGTTTCCAATAGGACTCCGCTGCCACGGGAGGGTAGGACAAAAGATGGCATGCAAGTTCTTTTCCATAAGCACGTATGACTATATTCGGAATACATGCCTACATTACACTGATAAATTGGAGCTAGTTCTGTGTCACCCTATGTTATAACTGTTGCATGAGGAATCGCATCCGACATAATTATCCATCACTGATCCAATGCCTACGAGTTTTTTACATATTGATCTTTGCTTAGTTACTTTTCCGTTGCCACTGTTACAATTACTACAAAAATTGCTACTATTACTTTTGCCACTGTTACCGTTACTTCCATACTACTTTGCTACTAAATATTTTGCTGCAGATATTAAGTCTTACAGGTGTGGTTGAATTGACAACTCAACTGCTAATACTTGAGAATATTCTTTGGCTCCCCTTGTGTCGAATCAATAAATTTGGGTTGAATACTCTACCCTGCAAAACTGTTGCGATCCCCTATACTTGTGGGTTATCAACTTATAACTCAAAAGAAATAAAAATTACAACTCGATACCTATAACAAAGTATGACTCTATATGAATGCCTCTGGCAGTGTACTAGGATGTGCAATGATCTAGCATAACAACGATATCAAAAAAGGAAAAGCCATGGAAATATCATGCTAGCTATCTTACGATCATGCAAAGCAATATGACAATGAATGCTCAAGTCATCAAAACGGAAGCGGTGGAAGTTACATGGCAATATATCTCGGAATGGCTATGGAAAGGCCATAATAGGTAGGCATGGTGGTTGTTTTAAGGAAGATATAATAAGGCTTATGTGTGATAGAGCATATCATATCACGGGGTTTGGATGCACCTGCGAAGTTTGCACCGACTCTCGAGGTGATAAAGGGCAATGCACGGTACCGTAGAGGCTAGCAAATTGCGGAAAGGTAAGAGTGCGTATAATCCATGGACTCACATTAGTCATAAAGAACTCATATACTTATTGCAAAAGTTTATTAGCCCTCGAAGCAAAGTACTACTACGCATGCCCCTAGGGGTATAGACTGGTAGGAAAAGACCATCACTCGTCCCCAGCCGCCACTCATAAGGAAGACAATCAATAATAGATCATCCTCCAACTTCATAGCATAACGAGAGACTATACGTGCATGCTTCGGGAATCACAAACCTTAACACCAATATTCTTACTAATCACAACCGTTTGCTAGTACCTCCCACATATTCCATCTCTATGTCGCAAAACTATTATTGCAAGGAATCAAACATATCATATTCAGTGATCCACAAGTTTTATGTAGGTTTTTATGACTAACCATGCAATTAACCAATTCTGTTGACTCTCTAAATAGATATAAGTGAAGCATGAGAGTTTAATTCTTTCTAAAAAAGATCATGCTATAACAAATATAAGTGATGAAAAAGATCATTCTACAAACAACGGTTTTCTATGTGAAGAGAAACAGGCAATCCAAACTTCAAATGATATAAGTGAAGCACATGAAGCATTCTATAAAGCCATACTCAAAAGATATAAGTGAAGTGCAATGAGCATTCTATAAATCAACCATGGAATATCTCATACCAGCATGGTGCATAAAATAAAAATGAAAAATAAACACAAAAGACACTCTAAGATTTACACATATCACGTGAACGAAACGAAGACAAAAACATACCGATACTTGTTGAAGAAAGATGGGATGCCTTCCGGGGCATCCCCAAGCTTAGATGCTTGAGTCTCCTTGAATATTTACTTGGGGTGCCATGGTCATCCCTAAGCTTGATCTCTTGCATGTTCTCCTTCTCCTCATATCGAGACCTCCTCGATCTTCGATCACTTCATCCACACAAAACTCAACAGAAAGCTCGGTAAGATCCGTTAGTATAATAAAGCAAATCACAACTATAAGTACCATTGAAAACCAATTCATATTTGGTTTTTGCATTGTAGCTACTGTAATACAACTTTTTCATGGATTATTTCACTGATAGAATCGATAGTTTTATCAAAACAAGCAAAACAATGCATCAAATACAGAATCTGTCTTAAACAGGACAGTCTGTAGTAATATGAACATTCACCATATTTCTAGTACTCCAAAAATTCTGTAAAATTAGGAAAAAAATAAAAATTCGTATAGAGAGACTGTGCAAAAAGTTTCAGAAACTTTCGATGTTCCAGTAAAAAAATGTAAAATTGCGGACTACAGCCAAGGTTTCTGTTTTTGCGCCGCACATACCAACAAGCAATCTACTCATCTTAAAGGCAAATCTTGGCACATTATTTTTATAATACAATGGAATTGTACAAGGGGATAATTATTTTTGTGAGAATATTCATGAAAAATTCAACATTGTTTCCATGAGCATGAACACAAGTGTTCAAGGTTGACCCTCACTTCTCCAATGCATAACTTCCAATCGCTTCTCTTTTGTCGAAAAGTTTTAAGTTCCCCTCTATTTTTTTTTGTTTTTAAATTTATAAAAGCACTCAACAGAAAGAAATGACTCTCTAAAACTTCTGGGTTGTCTCCCTGATAGCGCTTTCTTTAAAGCCATTAAGCTAGGTATAAAGTGCTCAAGTAACGAATCCACCCGGATCCCAAGGTATATCAAAGCCAATTTTAATTAACAATGATTTGGCATTTAATAGTGACACAAAGCAACATATATCATGCAATGACGAAGTCTAACTCTCTTCCTATGCATCGGCATGTCATACAAGAACAATTCATGCACATCAAGTAAAGGCCAATACATAGCATAAGAAGTTTCTTGCAATTCTTTCGTGTTGGAAACATAGAGAGGCGGAGATGTAGTTCCTCTATCATAATAATTGCAAGTAGGAGCAATAAGCACATGAATATTACATTCATCAAAATTATCATGTGCAACTTCAAAAGGCAAACCATCAATGTAATCCTTAATAAGTGCAAACTTCTCCGATATAGTGTAGTTGGGAGAATTCAAAAAGATAATAGGACTATCATGTGTGGGTGCAATAGCAACAATTTCATTCTCAATATAAGTAACTATAGCAAGTTCATCTCCATAAGCATAATTCATATTGGCATCTTGGCCACAAGCATAGCAAGCATCAATTTCATCAAAAAGGGATATTTCAAACGAATCAATGGGATCATAGCAATTATCATAGCATTCATCCTTCGGTAAGCATGAAGGGACATTAAATAATGCATGAGTTGGAGGGTTACTCTCATTAGAAGGTGGGCACGGATAGGTAATCCGCTCTTCCTCCTTTTGTTCTTCGCTCTTCTCATCATCTTTTTCAGCTAATGAGCTCACAGTTTCATCAGTTCCTTCTTCCATAGACTCCTGCAAAACATTAGTCTCTTCTGGGACAGCGGAAATTTTCTCAATAAATTCATGAATATCGGAATTATATTATAATTATCATAGCAATATTTAAGGATAGCAAAATTTTCAGGTCTATAAACTGAATCATCAAAATCTTCAAACTTTTCAAACAAAGATTCAATTTCATAAGCACCCTTAAAAGCAACAAATTCTTCTATTCGTTCTACATCATAATAATCATATATACCATTAGCGTAAGAAGCCAAGGTTTCATTATCACTAAATTTGCATGAAAAGGGAAGGTGCGAAGCCTTCATCCTAGAGCAACAAGTATAATCAAGTCTCAAGCATAGCTCACGAGCATACCAATGCAACATATGAATTTGATCACATAACAGTTTTCCTTTTTGAGTCAAGCGATAATCCCAAAAGTATTCACGTTGATCCAACGTTACTCCCATTATCAAGTTGAATGGGGTTTTCTCGTATTATCAAAGTAGTGCATAATATTTTTCACATAACGAGCATCGAGGGTTTTAGGAGGTTCCCCATGTCCATGAGTATCAAGTAAAACTAATTTTTTTGGTGTTTCGTGTTCCATATCCATAACTAAAGATAGAGAACAACTTAGAACAGAAAATAAAAACTACTTAGTGATAAAGCAAACAAGCACACACAAGAATATTCACCCCACGCTATTGCTCCCCGGCAACGGCGCCAGAAAAAGGTCTTGATAACCCACAAGTATAGGGGACCGTTTGTAGCCTTCTTCGATAAATAAGAGTGTCAAACCCAACGAGAAGCTAAAGGCAGAACAAATATTCCCACAAGTTCTATTGACCACGAATACAACTCTACGCACACTTAACGTTTGCTTTACCTAAAATAAGTATGAAACTATTTTTCAAGAGTAAAACTACGAGTACTTTACGAGAATAAAACTACGAATAAATTGCAAGGTAATAAAAGTGGATAGCTTTTGTCAACAAGAAAGTCATTTGTCCCTAGGCAATCGATAACAAGTACCGGTAATCATTCTTGCAATTCTATATGAGGGAGAGGCATGAGCTAACATACTTTCTCTAATTGGATCATATGCACTTATGATTGGAAGTCTAGCAAGCATCCGCAACTACTAAATATCATTAAGGTCGTGAAACCCAACAATAGCATTAAGTATCAAGTCATCTTTATCCCATACGCAACAACCACCTACTCGGTTTTAAGCTTCTGTCACTCTCGCAACTCACCATAAGCAAATCATGAACATATTGCAACACCCAACAGCGGGGCCCCTCACGTTTGCGCGAGATGGAGGGCACCGTAGGACAACACCATAAATAAAATATACAATCATACCAACAAAGATCACGATTAACCCACATGACAAAACAGATATACTCAAAGAACATAGGATAGTCAAATATCATTGAGAAATAATATATGGAGTTGAGCACCATGTTTAAGTAGAGATTACAGCGGGGAGGAGAGGTGTACACCGCTTCATAGAGGGGGAGAAAGTTGGTGTCGACGGTAGCAAGATTGTTGATGTAGATCGCTGTCATGATCCTAGCCCCGGCGGCACTCCGACGCCACCGGGAGGGAGGGGGAGAGAGCCCCCTCCTTCTTCTGTTCCTTGGCCTCCCCCTATATGGGAGGAGAGTTCCCCTCTGGTCCATGGCCTCCATGGCGGCGGAGGGGCGGGAGCGCCTTCGAGATTGGATCTGCCTCTCTGTTCTTAACGCGGCTTGAAGCTACGTCGGTATTTCAGGAAGGGATGATGCAGCACAGCGGCGGTAGGTATTTCCCTCAGATGTGAAACCAAGGTTATCGAACCAGTAAGAGAACCAAGCAACACAACGTAAACAGCACCTGCACACAAAAAACAACTACTCGCAACTCGACGTGTAAAAGGGGTTGTCAATCCCTTTCGGGTAGCGGTGCCCGAAGATGGGCAAGCGGACGTGGATAAAAGTGTAGTAGATTGATAGATCGAATGCCAAATAAAATAAATGAGAATCAATTGCAGCAAGGTATTTTTTATTTTTGGTTTAATAGATCTGAAATAAAAGGCAAATAAAATAGATCGCAAAGGCAAATAATATGAGAAAGAGACCCGGGGGTCGTAGGTTTCACTAGTGGCTTCTCTCGAGAAAATAGCAAACGGTGGGTGAACAAATTACTGTTGGGAAATTGATAAACTTCAAATAATCATGACGATATCCCGGCAATGATCATTACATAGGCATCACGTCCAAGATTAGTAGACCGACTCCTGCCTGCATCTACTACTACTACTCCACACATCGACCGCTATCCAGCATGCATCTAGTGTATTGAGTTCATGGAGAAACGGAGTAATGCAATAAGAACGATGACATGATGTAGACAAGATCTATCTATGTAGAGATAGACCCCATCGTTTTATCCTTAGTAGCAACGATACATACGTGTGGGTTCCCCTTCTGTCACTAGGATCAAGCACCGTAAGATCGCACCCACTACAAAGCACCTCTTCCCATTGCAAGATAAATAGATCAAGTTGGCCAAACAAAACTCAAATACCTGATAAGAAATACGAGGCTATAAGCAATCATGCATAAAAGAGATCGAAGAAACTAAAATACTTTCATGGATATAAAAAGAGAGATCTGATCATAAACTCAAAGTTCATCGATCCCAACAAACACACCGCAAAAAAAAGTTACATCATATGGATCTCCAAGAGACCATTGTATTGAGAATTCAGCGAGAAAGAGGAAGCCATCTAGCTACTAACTACGGTCCTGAAGGTCTACAAAGAACTATTCACGCATCATTGGAGAGGCACCAATGGAGGTGGTGAACCCCATCCGAGATGGTGTCTAGATTGGATCTGGTGGTTCTGGACTCTGCGGCGGCTGGAATTGATTTTCATCGATTCCCCTAGGGTTTCTGGAATATTGGGGTTATAGAGCAAAGAGGCGGTCCGGGGGCACCCGAGGTGGGCACAACCCACCAGGGCGCGCCTGGGCCTCATGGCGCGCCCTTGTGGGTTGTGCTCTCCTCGGAGCACCCCCCCAGGCGCAGCCAGGGCCCATTAGGTGTCTGCTGGTCCAAAAAATTCTCCGTAATGTTTCGTTGCATTTGGACTCCGTTTGGTATTGATTTCCTGCGATGTAAAAAACATGCAGAAAACAGCAACTGGCACTTGGCATACTGTCAATAGGTTACTACCAAAAATGATATAAAATGACTATAAAATGATTATAAAACATCCAAGATTGAGATGTAACAGCATGGAACAATAGAAAATTATAGATACGTTGGAGACGTACCAGTTATCTTCTGTTTTGCGTTTTCCGGATCTGGCTCTTCACGGTTTCTTAAATTCCCGGAGATCCGTCACTCCGATTGCGCTGAAATTTTTACAGATTTTTTTCATAAACTATCTTTCTTGCGCCAGAAGAAGGGGCCCCAACCGACCTTTGAGGAGGGCACAAGATACCTGGGCGCGCCTGGCACCCCCAGGCTCGCCTTGGTGGGTTGTGGGCACTGTGGGCCCCCGTTTGCGTTGATTCCACCTCCCAAAAATCACATATAATCCAAAATAATTCTCCATAAAATTTTTTCGCGTTTGAACTTCGTTTGACAAGGATTTTCTATGAAACAAAAAACATGCAACAAATAGAAACTGACACTGAGCACTGGATCAATATGTTAGTCCAATAAATCATATAAAATGTCGCCAAAAGTGTATAAAAGTTATACAATATTGGCATGAAATAATAAAAATATATAAATACGACGGAGAAGTATCAGCAACCATGTGAGAATGTAGCACCAATATAGTACATGAAGCCACCGACGCGAAAATTTCTCGGCACAAATATATGTTGGTTAGCGTATAACATAGAATCACACCACCAAAGGCCCACCAAATCACCACATTATAAATTAAAATAAAACACACTTCATCGTGCCCCCACCCCCACTCGCCAAACTAAATATTCCATCAGTTTCAAAATATAAGGGGTTAGTTTTGATCAAGTTCAGAGCAAAAAATATCGACATCGACAATGTTAAACAAAAAGTATGAAAACTAATTTGATTACGAATATAATCATACTGATTTTATATTGTGAATTTTGATATATTTCTCTACAAATTGGATCAAACATAGAAGGTTTGACTTAAAAAAAAATAAAACACCTTATATTTTGAAATAGAGTGAGCTTTCTAAGAAACATGACAACACCAACGGCGCAGCAAAGCACGCTTAACTCTTCTAGTATTTATATTGTTCTTCAATAAAATGCACGGGCACGACAACACGCACCTTTGTTAATTGTAGATGGTAAAGTAAAAAACATGTCATTCTTTTAGAAGATTTTTTTTGGATAATTAAAGTATGAAAGTTTGTACAAAAAAAAATGTTGTGTTGAGGTTTGTGCATATTGTGCATTGTAAAGAATAAAGTGAAAAATGGTATTTCATTTAGAAGAAAAATGTTTGGACAGGTAAAATATTAAAGATTCTGAAACAAAGAAGTGCTTGCGTTTTGAGGTTTTGTGCATTATGCTTAACAGCAACCATGAAATTTTCTAAATTGAACTTGTGGCAGAATCACATAGATTGAAAATAATATCCAACGAACATTAATGCTCGGATTTGTCACCTTTGTATGGTCAGATTGGCTTCATCTAGTGACCAATATTTCAAATTATCTACACAGTACATAGGAGTATAGAAGTATAGATAACACTCTTATTTTATGGCTTTGTGAGAATGTACACTAACTAAGGGCATCTCTAGCTGATTCCCTAAAACCGGTTAGAGGAGTAAAAATTTCGGTTTACTCCTCGAACCGGGACATAGCCGAACTTCTAAACCGAACAAGGGAGTAAAATTTTTAGTCCTTGTGGCCACCAAGGAGTAAATATACTATCCCGTGAAGCCGCCGAGTAAACCGCATGCGTCACTCTCCCCAGCGCCCGACTGCCCAAATCCTACCACGCCGCCCAAATCCACCACCGCCCGCCTCATCCTATGGCTAGATCCGCTCGGCACCACTCACCACCGCCCATCCGCAGCGCCTGGCCGGCAAATCAACCCCGCGCAACCGCCTCCTCCCGCGCCCGGGGGCACGTCCTCCTTTCACGCTGCGCCGGGGTTTCCCGACCTCCCACCGCCGCTGCCGGGGCCAAACTACCACGGCTTGCGACAACGCAAATGGGAAATCTGGGTCGCCTAGATATATGTCTGGCACACCGGGAAATCCATTAGCTTGGTAGTTTCCGCTCGGCGGATTCTCCGGAGGCGTGCACATGTCATCAAGTCGGTGCACTTGTACGGAGCCGCCGATTGCCGGAACTTCCTTGATGGCTATCTGCTGCCCCCGGAGCCGCCATTGGACGGTGGGTGGCCAATGCCCATGAGCACCGGGGCGACAGAGAAGCCTGCGAGCGATTCATGACCGAGGCTGCCGGCGGGGCGTACATGGTGGAGCTCAAGTAGAGGCGGAGCGCTGCCTGTACGTGGAGTACGCTGCCGGAAGGACTGAGGTCATTGACTTGTCGTCAGATGAAGAAGCGACGATGATAGAGAAAAAAGAGGCAACAACGGCGGAAACATCGGCGGTCAGTGCTGGACAAGCATCTACGACGGTGGCAGTATCTTCGATGACTGAGACCACGACATCGGGCTTGACCCCATGATCGGTGGTTGTCCAGAGCCGAGTGGAAAGCTGACGTTAAAGAATCCGATAGCTACTAAAATTAGTAAGTTTAAGGTTTAGTTTCGGTTAAATTGGTAAGTTCAAACTAAGTTTCAGTTACTCGCATTGTAAAATATTATGAATTGGCACTGAACTTTGGTTAGTATGTTCAATAAGTACTTGTTTGAATTGAATTGGGTTTGTTTGCACTGAATTCGTTTTATACTCGGCTAAATTTAGGAGTTCGTCTAGATCTTGCTAAAACTTTCTGATGTATATTTACTCCACTAAGTTTTATTTGGCGGTTTACTAAGCTATTTTTAGGGATAGCCTAGAGATGCCCTAAGGAAAATAACTTCGTCTGGTAAGTAGTACTCCCTCTATTTTCTTATACAAGGCCATATACTCAAATCACAGGTATCAACGTAAAATTTAGTGGCTGTTTCGCAAGCCAAATTTTCTTTTTGTTAATCGGGATCATTAATACGTCTGCATGCATGCATGCAAGGAAGAAATAAGAAGGAAATAGCACAATGTTATTATGACTACATGCATGCAAGTATCAGTAAACAAGTTGCTAGTATGAGGAAACATCTTTAATTTTTACCCTGATTACTGTTAGTGGCTTTGTATAAATTCAAAATATATTTTTTATAGTGGTCTTGTGTAAGGAAATGAAGGGAGTACGTAGGCAGCAACATGTACGATTGCTAGTGATGAATGAGCTCAGTGAGCAGCATCGATCGATCAATTCAGTTCACCTGCGTGCTGCTGATGAGTGATGATGTGTGTTGATGCCGGTCAAAGACCAAGTCCTCGAGATATGTCCGAGATGAAAGCAGCAACTCCTTCCAGCAATGTTTTATTTCTTGAGCTTTCAGCGTATGGCTTCGCTGATGCCATTGATCAACTCAAACTCATTGGCTTGACGTGAAACCATGAGTCATTTTATTAGTGGAGTGAAACCAAGTAACTGCAGGATGGGTTCAAGAGTGACCCAGCCCATCCCTCGCACACTGGTGCTGCCTCTAAATAAAACGGGCAACATTCAGCCCATGGAACCATTCAGGGTCCTAGAAGGCTGTTGGCAATAAGCCATGCTCGCAGGCGGTGGCGACCGGTGTGAGCGCTTCCAGATCGAGTCCGTGGCAGACGTGGACGCGTGAGTGCCATCGGGCCTGTTGGTGATGGCCGAGTCATCCGCGAGAAGCTGGCAATGAGCAACAGCGTCAGGCATGCAGTAGTTGGGCAGCCGTGCAGTGCGGACGTATGGATATGCATGTTGTTAGTTAGTTAGCTAGGTGGGTGGACAGCCCGGTCGTGTGGCCGTTGTGGGAATAGCTGATGGATTAGTGGGCATGCGTGTACGTAGTGGCACCGAGTTGTGTGGCTGGCTCGTGTGTGTGCCGGAGCTAGTTTGGGTATAAAAAGCCCCCTCATGTATTGTTTGTAGTTGCGCTGGTGAAGCTCCCAGCCGTGATGTAGCTTGTGTGCTGAATATAAAGGAGGCGTTTGGGCGCCGGGGCGTTGGTCGCCGGGAAAAAAGTGTGCTCCTTCTTCCACCTCCGTCCGGCGTGAGAGAGAGAGAGAGAGCGGCAACAACAATTGGTATCTTGAGCTTGGTGTCTTGGGCGTGTTTGCCGTGCCGGAGGCGTGGCAGCGATGGCGGCGCTCGCCGGCAGCTGCGCGACGGAGCTCCGGGCCGTGTGTCGGCCCATGGAGGTGGGCGGCGCTGTGGCTGTCATGGCGCGTGGCGGAGGTGGCGGGCGGTGACGTCGTACGTGCGACGACCGCGGAGGCCGCCGATGCACTGCATGGTGGCGCGGCGGCGCAGCACTGCATGGCGGCATGGAGGCCGCGGCGGTGCAGGGCAATAAGCCGCGGCGGCGAGCCGGGCGCGACCGGTGCGTGTTATGGGTGCGCACTGGACGCGTTGGGACCGCGGTCGCGCGGTGAGCGCACTGGTGTGGTCGGGCTCGTCGGGCGCGTAGGATGCGCGCGGGACGTGCGGGACGCACTGGTGGGGTCGGGCTCGTCGGGCGCGTCGGGTGCGCGCGGGACGTGCGGGACGCACTGGGGCGGTCGGGCGCATCGGGTGCGCGCGGGACGTGCGGGGCTTCGAGGGACGTCAGGCGTGTGTCGCCGGCGGAGGAGGAGCTCGGCGTGTGTCGCTGGAGCGTGATGGAGCATGGTGCGACCGGCGTCGTTGTGCCAGGTCGGGTCCGCGGGCTGGGTCACACTCGTGACGACGACAACAATGGGAGCTGCAACAACTCCGACGATGGCGAGATCATGGCTTAGGTGGTGAGTGTTGGCAATAAGCCATGCTCGCAGGCGGTGGCGACCGGTGTGAGCGCTTCCAGATCAAGTCCATGGCAGACGTGGACGCGTGTGCGCCATCGGGCCGGTTGGTGATGGCCGAGTCGTCCGCGAGAAGCTGGCAATGAGCAACAGCGTCAGGCATGCAGTAGTTGGGCAGCCGTGCAGTGTGGACGTATGGATGTGCATGTTGTTAGTTAGTTAGCTAGGTGGGTGGACAGCCCGGTCGTGTGGCCGTTGTGGGAGTAGCTGACGGATTAGTGGGCATGCGTGTACGTAGTGGCGCCGAGTTGTGTGGCTGGCTCGTGTGTGTGCCGGAGCTAGTTTGGGTATAAAAAGCCCCCTCATGTACTGTTTGTAGTTGCGCTGGTGAAGCTCCCAGCCGTGATGTAGCCTGTGTGCTGAATATAAAGGAGGCGTATGGACGCAGGGAAAAAAGTGTGCTCCTTCTTCCACCTCTGTCCGGTGAGAGAGACCGCGGCAACAACAAAGGCGGTCTTTCTGGATTCTCAAAAAATAAAAAGCGGCCTTTCCACCGTTAGCAGTGACAATTTAGATGTGTAAAAAGTTCTACAACCATGGGCTTATATTAGTAGTACAAGGGGCTATTTGTCGAGATGAAAATGGCCAGTATCTCAGATCATTTTCGTTGTCTCCACTTCACACTCCAAACGCTGGAGAAGCATGCGCATTGGCTGACGATCTGAACATCAATCGGATGTTGATCTTCAATCGTACACCATCTATTTGTGAGATATTTGAGTGTACAGTTGTATTTATGCCCAAAAGGTGATGACGGAACCGCTTTTCGACACACCTCCAATATTTTGAACTCATTTGATCTTTCTTGGCGGTCACATGAAGAGTGATATCATGTCATGTCATATCCTCATTGTTGGCATAATTTGGGGGCTAAATTGCTTTCTTCCTCTAACCAGAGGCATGGAATTGATCCAATTCATCATCTTAGCCCGCCTCATCCTATTGCTCAAAGTGCACCGCCGACGTGTGATATGTCTCGAGTGTATCTACGTTTTCAAACACTTTTGTTTTCTTACTTTAGCCTCTAATTTGCATGATTTGGATGAAACTAACCTGGACTTGCGTTGTTTTCAGCAGAACTACTATGATGTTTTTGTGTAGAAATAAAAATGCCCGGAATTCTACGGGGATTTTTGCAGAATTATTTTGAAATAAATAAAGATTATTGGAGCGAAGAAGTACTGGAGGGGGGCGACCAGGCCCTCATGCGGCTAGGTGGCGCGACCACCCCCAGGGTGCGCAACCTGCCATGTGGGGCCCTTGGCCACCGCCTTGATCTAATTCCAGCACTATAAATTTCCGTATATCCCAGAAAAAATCATAGAAAATAATCATCACATTCTATAATACGGAGCCGCCGCCTTCTCATGTTCTTAATCAGGAGACCTGATCTGGAGTCCGTTCCTGGCTCCAGAGAGAGGCATTCATCACCGTTCTGATCGCCAACCCTTCTCCATCAACAATTTCATGATGCTAACAACTATGTATGGGTAATCTTCTGTAGGCATATGGAGGTAGATGGAAATGGGATGAGATTTCTTATGTAATTGTTGTCAGATTTGTTAAGGCTTTATCCCTAGTATTCACTATGTTCTAAGATTGATGTTGCTATGATTTTGGTATGCTTAATGCTTGTCATTAGGGTACAAGTGCCATAATTTTAGATCTGAACCTATTATATTTTTATGAATATATGTGAGTTCTTGATCATATCTGCAAATTGTACGCATCTGTTATTGTTATGAACGTTAGACCCCCAGGTGACAATAATTGAGATACTCTACAAGAATGACCGCAATTTGAGGAATTCATATTCACTATGTGTTATTGCTTTGTTCTGGTTCTCTATTAAAAGGAGCGCCTTAATTACCCTTAGTTTCCATTAGGACCCCGCTGTGACAGGAGGGTAGGGCAAAAGATGTTATGTAAGTTCTTATCGCAAGTACGTATGACTATATACGAAATACATGTCTGCATATGATTCATGAACTGGAGGTAGTTTGTTATCCCTTTAGGTTATGACCGTTACATATTGAATCTATTACTAAAAAAATCTATTAATAAAAATTTCAAAAACCTCCATTCTACCTATATTTTGTATTTGATTCTATTCAAAATACCCACATTCTATTCGTATAAGCTATATGTTCTATTTTATTCAGAAAACCTACATTCTACAATCAAATTCTACCTAATTTTCTTTACAAAAATTTCTATACAGAGAGAGGTGGGAGGAGGGAAGAGTGAGGAGGGCAGTGGGAGGAGGGAGGAGAGAGGAGGGTGGCAGACAGGGGAGGGGGAAGGGCGGCCGGAGGAGGAGAGGAGACTGAGAAGGGCAGTGGAAGCAGGGAGGAGAGAGGAGGAGGGCAGTGGGAGGAGGGAGGAGGGCGGTCGGAGGAGGGAGAAGGGCAGTGGAGAAGTGAGGAGGAGAGAGGAGGAGGAGGGAGGAGGACAGTGGGAGGAGGGAGGAAGGCGGCCGGAGGAGGAGGGAGGGAAGCAGATAACTCGGTGGTGACGGCAGCGGCGGGCAGCGGCGGCGGCAGAGAGAGCGAGCGAGATTGTGAGGGGGAGAGTGAGGGAGAGAGGAACCGATCGACGGGGTGGATAAGGTGCCCATAGTAGTAGCGCGGGTAAGGAAACAATGCTGCTACTACTCATACTATATGTAACGCGGGACGGGATCTAACCCTACTGCTAGGCGGTGCGTGGAGCCGGGTCCGCGTATAAACAGTAGTAGTGCCTGTACTAAACACATCACTACTGTATTAGTGGGCTGGCACTGCTACTGTAGCCTGGCCCGGGGGACATGGTGGGGCCAATCTCGCAGCAGCGCCTGAAGAGAGTCTGCGCTACTGCTATCAGTGTATCTGTAGCGTCGGTATCCCACCTGCACTACTGCTACATACCAGTAGCCCCTGCTCTCTACCCATTGCTGCTGCTAAGAGTCTACCTATAGGGTTTTCCCTAGTAGTGTTGCAATCTAATCATTGGTCTTAACCAAATCACCCATCATACTATTTGAGAATTATTCGTTGTTTGTCGCCAATCGTCTGAAATGCACAAAAAATATCACTATCCACAAAAGATTGCGCAGTTCCGTTCATTCTTCCATTGTCACATTTCATCAATGGAGCCAATCAAAAGACAAGGGAGAAGTTTTTTACCAACAAGGCAAACCTACCATTCTTTGGTGCTCCACACTGCGGCAACTGTGCACCCGGTGAGGGGGGGGGGGGGGATGTTGGAGGCCTGGAGTCGACAACGCCAGTGTCGACAGAGGGTCTGCCACCTCTACACGCCAGTCATCAACAAAATGTTGGATGTGTGGTGGCATGTGGCCGTCGGGTGGGCGCAGAGTTTTTGGAAGGAGTAGGAGGCACAAAACATGGGTAAGTCATGCAATCCCAGACCATCATACCATCTTAGATTCTCGCTGGTTTACTGAAGGACAAAACTACACATAAACAAATATACAAAAACCTGAAAAATACACATGTGAAGTTTTTGAACATTTTCATTTGATACATATTTAACTTTATATTGGAGTATGTCGTTTTTTGCAATATATGAATATTTTCCAAATATTTAAGCTAATTCTGACAGCACACACGCGCGTGTGCGCACACACACAAACACACACAAACGCGCATCTCAATAACATATTTGTGGCATGCAACAAATCCTGATTATATGCAACAAAAAACATTAAAAAGTGTTTGCAACAAGGAAACAACATAAAAAATATACATAATAACACTGCTGGAAGGCCATGGGCAGGGAAGAGAGATAAAAACGTATTGCGCATGGTGACCTATTATATGCAAAGGAGGTGGGCAACATGAGTTCATAGTTTTTATGCACATGCATGCCATCTCAACACGAGGGAGTGCATGTTCGTAATATGCTCTAGAGGAAATACTAAAGATGTTATTATTCTATTTGCATGTTCATAATTAAGTTCATATCTCTGTGCTATAGTTGTAATGGTTCTTGAATGTGAGATTCATAGGAAAACTTGTTTGCATGTGTCATGTTTGGAAAGATAAACACTAATCAGATCTCCCTAGCTAGTCATGCCTTTGGACTAATTCATCTAGTGTTGATGGTTTGTTTTACTAACGATGAGCATTGTCATTGTAACAGGATGTTGACAGTAATGAGAACACACTGTTAGGGGTAACAATGGTGTTGGATAGAACCAACTTATGAAATATTGCAAGATCATGTCATCAATATGTTGTTGGTATTTTCTTATAAAGTGTTAACATTTACTTGTGTCCTTAGACCATGAAAATATCGTATACCGAATATCGGATGGTTACTTTCGGGTTGCCAAACATCACTCCTTAATTGAGTGATTATAAAGGTAACTTTTGGGTACGCCGAAAAAGTATGTTGTGGCATTCGATATGCCAAGACAGGGATTTGCTCCCTCGGTGATAGAGAGATACACTTTGGGACCACTCGGTATTACAATGTTCACCATCTCTTGCCAAGCATAGTGACAAAGGTGTTAGTCACAAGGACATCAGAATATGGAAATGAGAAAATAGTACAAATCGGTAACAAGGATAACTAGGTATTGTGGCCAAAGTGTTGATCGCAGAGACACTTTAAAAATTCGCCTCAAGTTATGTGACGCATCACGAAGCAAAGTTAATTGTATGCGAGAAAAAGCTCACTTGATAAAGATCATTGTTGGTATGCGTGAATTATTATGGGTGTCCCCGCTAATAATTATTGACCCGAAGATGTTCCGGACATGTCTGCATATTCTAAAACCTGTAGGGTCACATGCTTAACAACTAGCATCATGTAGGAGAACTCTGAGATGGCGGAGAATTATAGAGAAGGGCTCTTAAAGTTGTCTTCAATGATTTTGGAAGTGTTTCGAAAAGTCCCGGAATGTTAAAAAAGGTCACAGAATGTCCTGAAAGGCCCTGGAAGCTACTGCAGTGTTCTAGAAGGTTCAACCCCCGCTGCCTTGGGGGTGATGAGTGTGTTTTACAGTCATTCTCACCACTGTTTAAACCCGATAATCCTGGATATTCTGATAGAACCACTCTGATACTATAACTAATGACTAATAAAAGCAAAAGATTACGAAGCCCTTTATTTGTTTTGTTTCCTGCAAATGGACTTTTTAAGGGATGAAATCAAACATATCTATCTCTATCTCTACTACTCATAAAAGCACTAGTTGCAATTCTTCTAAACCCACCAATATTAGTGTACACATGAGAACCACAATCCTCCGATCTAATTCACTAAACTAAATCTAGCAATCTGCATTACTCTAGTGGTTGCCACGCAATGGAATGGCCAAGAATAAATGTTCTTCCACACCCCCACACACGTACAACCCGATCATTCCTCACACAATCGTCTCCTACTAATAACATGTCCAATATGAATGCTAGCGCTATCAAATAAGATATTAGTATGTAATGCGCTTAATATATTGCCTAATATTAATGAGCATTGCACGTACATGCATGATTAGTAGTTATGGAATAGAGTGAGTAACTTCATAATGCTTCATATTTACTTAGTAAACTTTAAATAAGAAATAAGCGCTCCCACACAAAACTTCATAATGCTCCATATTTACTTAGTAAGCTTTAAATAAGAAATAAGCACTCCCACGCAAAACTTCATAATGCTCCATATTTACTTAGTAAACTTTAAATAAGAAATAAGCACTCCCACGCAAAACTTCATAATGCTCCATATTTACTTAGTAAACTTTAAATAAGAAATAAGCACCCCCTTAAATAATAAATGCTTACTTTGTTCTGATGTTTCTGTATCTATATATAGCACCCGGTACGATTAAGCACATCACTTGTGTCCATCGATTTGTCCTACCATCACTTGTGTCTATCGATTTGTCCTACCATCTGGCATCTGCACATAAATCCTCGATCATACATAATGCGGCGAATGTTCGACAGCCAGATGACGCAAAGGCAGCAACGGTTCTGCTCCTTGTCTTTCTTTTATGCTAGGCATTATCCGCAGAATGTAAGTGTATATAATTTGTGTAAGTTCGTAACTGACTGTTATCATTGCCATTTTAAGCACATATCTGATGCAATGTATTCCTCCACTTGGTGTAGGTCGTGAGGTGCGGACATCAGACGACCGTCTTCCGGATGCCGAGATCGGAGACGGAAGCAACAAGAGCAGCCTTAACTTGTGTAAGCCTAACTTTTGCGGAGGTGGTTATCAACGCAATAACTGCTGGTGCTGTGAATTACCGTCCAGTGGGACTTGCTTTGGGTCGGTGGACGTTTGCTACCCAAACTGCCGCCGATAGACGCCCTGCGGTTCTTCAGCACAGACCACAGAGGGATGTGTGTTGAATTAGTTGGATGAGGCAAGTAAATAGTACTCTGAAAGAGACAGCCATACTAGAAACTAGACAACACAATTCTGATGCATGTCCGGCAGATGATTGGTAACAGAGTTTCTGTATAGGAGCCAATAAACTAATAATGTTTCTGTGTGAAAGGAAATGAATTGATTGAAATCTTCAGTCATGATCGTCTATTTACTATCTACATCTACTTATAAAAGTGTGAATTGAGCGAATTCAAATGATTCAATCACCTATATCCAAGCATTCCATACTGCTTCAATGATGTTTCCATTACATCACCGACAAACTGAAAACACTGTTAATTCTAATTTATTTTGGAAACGATGTGCATCAATTGTATTATTCTTGGAACAAATTAACTGCACAAATAATCTTTGTAATGTCTTTAATGCTATGGTTTCCTTGCTTCAAACACAAACACGGATTGAAACACTCACAAACATTAATACTTTAAGTGGAACAAATTAACTGCACAAGGGTTAGATAGATGCTCGATTACTATACTTGCTGTCTAGTGGTAGTAGTGAGATTTCGTCAGCGCCATGCCAGCGGTTACTAACAAACATGTACGCGCCTAATAATCAATAAATCTGCATGTACTACGTGTGAATGTGCTGGATTGTTATTAACCATACATCTGTAGCTCCAAAAATTCTGAAAAATTTGGAAACAATAAAATTTTTGCATAGTAGTATTGTGTAATTTTTTTTAGAATTTTTGCATGCTCCGGTAAAAAAATGTAAATTCACGCACTATAGCAAAAGTTTCTGTTTTTGCATCGCACATACCAACAAGCAATCTAATCATCCTAAAGACAAATCTTGGCACATTATTTTTATAATACAATGGATTTGTACAAGGGGGTAATTGTTTTAGTTAAAAAGTTTCTGTAATTCAAGATTTACGAAGTTTCCATGGGCATGAACACAGTTCAAGGAGCTCCCACACTTCAACGGTGCTCGTCTTTCTTACTTTGACTTTTATTTTTGAAAAGTTTTAAGTTCCACTTTATATTTTTTTTGTTTTTAAACTTTATAAAAGTGCACAACAGAAGTAAATGAATCTCTAAAACTTTTGGGTTGTCTTCTTGGCAGCGCTTTCTTTAAAGACATTAAGCTAGGTATAAAGTGCTCAAGGAATAAATCCACCCGGATGACAAGGTATATCAAAGCCAATTTTAATTAACAATGATTTGTAATTTAGTAGTGAGCACAAAGCAAGACATATCATGCAACAACGAAGTCTAACTCTCTTCCTATGCATCGGCATGTCATACAAGAACAATTCATGCACATGAAGTAAAAGCCAATACATAGCATAAAGAATTTATTGCAATTTTATCGTATTGGAAACATAAAGAGGTGGAGATGTAGTTCCTCTTTTATAATAATTGCAAGTAGGATCGGCAAGCACATGCATATTATATTCATCAAAATCATCATGTGTAACGTAAAACGCAACCAATCACTGTAATCCTTAATAAGAGCAAAATTTTCCGATATAGTGTAGTTTGGAGAATTCAAAAAGATAATAGGACTATCATGCATGGGTGCAATAGCAACAATTTCATTTCTAACATAAGGAACTATAGCAAGTTCATATTCGTAAGCATAATTCATATTGACATCTTGGCCACAAGTATAGCAAGCATCAATTTCATCAAAAAGAGATATTTTAAATAAATCCAAGGCATCATAGCAATCATCCTAGCATTCATCCTTCAGTAAGAACGAAGGGATATTAAACAATGTATAAGTTGAAGAATTACTCTCATTAGAAGGTGGGTATGGGTAGCTAATCCGCTCTTCGTCCTTTTGTTCTTCGCTCTTCTCATCATCTTTTTCATCCAATGAGCTCACAGTTTTATCAAATTCTTCTTCCATAGATTCATACAAAATATTAGTCTCTCCTTGGATAGCAGAGACTTTCTCAATAAACTCATTAATATCGGCATTATATTCATAATTCGCATAGCAATATTTAAGTATAGCAAAATTTTCAGGTCTGTAAACATCATCATCATAATCTTCATACTTTTCAAACAAAGATTCAATTTCATAAGCACCCTTAAAAGCAACGTTTAGATCTAACTCTAAAAATGGAACGTTTGGAGGTTAGTAAAATGGTTATAATTTTTCTATTTTGTATTAAAATGCTCATCAAAAAATACTTAAAATGTTCATGCATGTATTAGAAAGACTTTTATTGTATTAATTTTTTTTATTTAAAAGCACTATCATGCTTTTAAAAAATTCATCATGTAATAAAACATGTTCATCGCCACTGCGGTGTTGTGATGTTGGTGTGCTCGATGTGATAGTGTGTAAGAGCATCTCCACTCGCCCCCCCCCCCCCCCACCAGACCCCTTTTTTATCATCGTCTCAAAAAATCGGGCCAGTCGCGCCCCCATCGAGCATGGAAAATTGCATTATGTTGCACAGGAAGGAGATGTAGCTTTTGACCAACAAGGGCCAGAACCAGTATAAGTAGATGAAGAAGACCTCGCTACCGACAAAGAAGAGGAGCAGCCACAACAAGGAGACTGCACCAGGGCTCTATTGATGATACGGGTAGTCTCGCCGTGTCCCTTCGAGGCACGTCAGCCTTCATGAACATAAATTTCTCCAACTGGAGCCAAGAGTGGGCTCCTGACCAACCGCCGCAATTATCACGCCGGTTTGGGCTTGCAAAAGCATAAACTTGGGGGAGATCATCACCACTTCTCCATCAAGATGAGGCGGTATTTGAATTAATTGTAATGAGGTTGTACTTAAGCTGGTGGAGCTTCAAAACGTTCGTTGTGGTTTGTTCCAACACTTTGCTTTTGCTTTTGCTTTTCCTTTTTCTTTTTCTTTTGCCTTTGCGATTTTTTGGTGGCAAGTTAGTTTTTAAAAACCCCAAAACCAAAAAAATAGAATAAGATTTGCTTGCTCTTGTTCTTTATTTATCCCCTTGGAGTTCGTTTGCATTTTGTTTTCAGATGAGTTTATCTACGCCGGACAACGAGGAATGCAAGAGTAAGAAATATAAGTACGTAAACTCGCAACCGTGAAGGTATGTCCTACGACCCCATTTTTTGTACTAGAAATACTTAGAGTAGATGTAGTAGTCGTATGTGTGATCTGCGCAGATGGGAGTAAGTCTTGATAATTAAGACATCTAGTAGCTGAAATAATTCAGTATCCTTTTTTTGTTTAGTTTAGACAACCAAGACTTGCAGTGGGACTGTTTTTAAATGAAATGATATTAAGCAAGAATAACTATGCACAAGAGAAAGTCTTGGGAGTCGAGGAAAATTGTAGTAGAAGTGATGTTTGAAATGCTCAACCCCATGTTGGTAATTTTAATATACTTGATAGGACTTGTGGATTAAATTGTCTAGAGGAAATTAGTTGACGGGTGAACGAGATTATGCCAAAAATCTGTGTTGTATCTCTTACATGTGGTGCTTCAGCTTCTTACTGGTGCCATGGCCCCGCTACTCTATGCACGTGTATGTGTGTAAATATGGCTTCGTGATAACCCACAAGTATAGGGGATCAATTGTAGCAGCTTTCGATAAGTAAGAGTGTCGAACCCAATGAGGAGCTAAAGGTAGAACAAATATTCCCTCAAGTTCTATCGACCACTGATACAACTCTACGCACACTTGACGTTTGCTTTACCGGAAACAATTATGAAACTATTTGGCAAGAGTACTTTGTGGGAATAAAACTATGAATAAATTGCAAGGTAATAAAAGTGGATAGCTTTTGGCAACAAGAAAGTTATTTGTCCCTAGGCAATCGATTACAAGTACCGGTAATCATTCTTGTAATTTTATATGAGGGAGAGGCATGAGCTAACATACTTTCTCTACTTGGATCATATGCACTTATGATTGGACCCCTAGCAAGCATCCACAACTACTGAAGATCATTAAGACCGTGAAACCCAACCATAGCATTAAGTATCAAGTCCTCTTTACTCCTATACGTCATACCCCAGTTACTCGGGTTTAAGTTTTTGTCACTCTCGCAACCCACCGTAAGCGAACCATGAACATATTGCAACATCCTACAGCGAGGGCCCCTCATGTTTGCGCGAGAATGGAGGGCACCGTAGGACAGCACCATAAATAAAATATACAATCATACCAACCAAGATCACGAATAACCCACATGACAAAACGAATCTACTCAAACATCATAGGATAACCATAGATCATTGGGAAATAATATATGGAGTTGAGCACCATGTTTAAGTAGATATTACAGCGGGGGAAAGAGGTGTTACACCGCTGCATAGAGGGGAGAAAGTTGATGTTGACAGTAGTAAGATTGTTGATGTAGATCGCCATCCCGATCGTTGCCCCGGCGGCTCCCTGGCGCCACCGGAAGCGAGGGGGAGAGAGCCCCCCTCCTTCTTCTTCTTCCTTGGCCTCCTCCTAGATGGGAGGAGAGTTCCCCCTCTGGTCCTTGGTCTCCATGGCGGCGGAGGGACGGGAGCCCCTCCGAGATTGGATCTCCCTCTCTCTTCTCTTCTGTTTCGCGTTTTTTAGATCTGGCCGAAAACCGTTTCTTATATTCCCGGAGATCCGTAACTCCGATTGGTCTGAGATTTTAAAACGATTTATTTTCGAATATAAGCTTCCTTGCGCCCGAAGTAGAGCTCCAACTGACTTACGAGGTGGGCACAACCGACCACCACGCGCCTGGTTCAGCGGCCGGATCCTGGTGGGTTGTGCCCACCACGGGACTCCGTTTGCGGTGATTCCAACTCCCAAAAATCACATATATTCCAAAATAATTATTCGTAATTCTTTATCGCGTTTGGACTTCGTTTTATATGGATACTCCGCGATACAAAACAACATGCAAAAAACAGGAACTAGCACTGGGCACTGGATCAATAGGTTAGTCCAATAAATCATATAAAAAGTTGTCAAAAGTATGTAAAACTTGTATAATATTGGCATGAGACAATCAAAAATTATAGATACGACGGAGACGTATCAGCATCCCCAAGCTTAATTCCTGCTCGTCCTCGAGCAGGTAAATGATAAAAAGATAATTTTTGATGTGGAATGCTACCTAGCATAAACTTTATCATATGTCTAGTCATGTCATGAATATTAAGACATAAGTGATTCAAAGCAATAGTCTATAATTTGACATAAAGACATCAATACTCAGGCATCCCAACAATCATGTCTTTGAAAATATCAACGCTAAAGAAAGTTATCCCGACAAAATCATATAGTCTTGTCATGCTTTGTCTTCTTAATAAAAAGTATTTATCATGCACAACCCCGATAACAAGCCGAGCAATTGGTTCATACTTTTTAACGCGCTTCAGGTTTTTCAATCATCACGCAATACATGAGCACAAGCCATGGATATAGCACTACGGGTGGAATAGAGTATGATGACAGGGGTAAATATAAAGAAGACAAAAATGTAAGAAAGTCTCACATCGACGCGGTTAACCAACGGGCTATGGAGATGCCCATCAATTGATATCAATGCGAGGAGTAGGGATTTCCATGCAACGAATGCACTAAGAGCTATAAGTGTATGAAAGCTCAATATGAAACTAAGTGGGTGTGCATCTAATCCTATATTGAAAAATTCCCACTAGTATATGAAAGTAACAACATAGGAGACTCTCCATATGAAAAACATGGTGCTACTTTGAAGCACAAGTCCGGTAAAGGATACTAACAATGCCCCTTCTCTCTTTGTTTTTTTCTTTTTCTTTTTTCTTTCTTTTTCTTTCTTTTTTCTCCTTTTTCTTCGTTTTTTTCCCTTTTTTTCTCTCATTGTCCGGAGTCTCATCCCGACTTGTGGGGGAATCATAGTCTCCAACATCCTTTCCTCACTGGGGCACTGCTCTAAAAATGAATAATGATCATCACACTTCTATTTACTTATAACTCAAAAGAAAAAAATTACAACTTGATACCTATGACAAAGTATGACTCTATATGAATGCCTCTGGCATGTACCAGGATGTGCAATGATCTAGCATAACATGCATGAAAAATGATGAACGGTGGCTGAGCCACAACTACTATGTCAACTATATGATCATGCAAAGCAATATGCAAATGAATGCTCAAGTCATCAAACGGAAGCGGTGGAAGTTGCATGGCAATATATCTCGGAATGGCCATGGAAAAGCCATAATAGGTAGGTATGGTGCCTGTTTTGAGGAAGATATAATAAGGCTTATGTGTGATAGAGCGTATCATATCACGGGGTTTGGATGCACCTACGAAGTTTGCACCACGTCTCGATGTGAGAAAGGGCAATGCACGGTACCGTACGGGCTAGCAAATTGCGAAAAGGTAAGAGTGCATATAATCCATGGACTCACATTAGTCATAAAGAACTCATATACTTATTGCAAAAGTTTATTAGCCCTCGAAGCAAAGTACTACTACACATGCCCTTAGGGGGATAGATTGGTAGGAAAAGACCATCGCTCGTCCCCGACCACCACTGATACGTCTCCAACGTATCTATAATTTTTGATTGTTCCATGCTATATTATATTCTGTTTTGGACATTATTGGGCTTTGTTATACACTTTTATATTATTTTTGGGACTAACCTATTAACCGGAGGCCCAACCCAGAATTGCTATTTTTTGCCTATTTCAGAGTTTCGCAGAAAAAGAATATCTAACGGAGTCCAAACGGAATGAAACCTTCGGGAACGTGATTTTCGGAACGAACGTGATCCAGAGGACTTGGACCCTACGTCAAGACATCAACCAGGAGGGCACGAGGTAGAGGGGTGGGCCTACCCCCCCAGGCGCGCCCTCCACCGTCGTGGGCCCCTTTTGCTCCACCGACGTACTCCTTCCTCCTATATATACCTACGTACCCCCAAACTACCAGATACGGAGCCAAAAACCTAATTCCACTGCCGCAACCTTCTGTACCCACGAGATCCCATCTTGGGGCCTGTTCCGAAGCTCCGCCAGAGGGGGCATCGATCATGGAGGGCTTCTACATCAACACCATAGCCTCTCCGATGATGTGTGAGTAGTTTACCTCAGACCTTCGGGTCCATAGTTATTAGCTAGATGGCTTCTTCTCACTTTTTGGATCTCAATACAATGTTCTCCCCTCTCTCGTGGAGATCTATTCGATGTAATCTTCTTTTGCGGTGTGTTTGTTGAGACCGATGAATTGTGGGTTTATGATCAAGTTTATCTATGAACAATATTTGAATCTTCTGAATTCTTTTATGTATGATTGGTTATCTTTGCAAGTCTCTTCGAATTATCAGTTTGGTTTGGCCTACTAGATTGATCTTTCTTGCAATGGGAGAAGTGCTTAGCTTTGGGTTCAATCTTGCGGTGTCCTTTCCCAGTGACAGTAGGGGCAGCAAGGCACGTATTGTATTGTTGCCATCGAGGATAACAAGATGGGGTTTATATCATATTGCATGAGTTTATCCCTCTACATCATGTCATCTTGCTTAAAGCATTACTCTGTTCTTATGAACTTAATACTCTAGATGCATGCTGGATAGCGGTCGATGTGTGGAGTAATAGTAGTAGATGCAGGCAGGAGTCGGTCTACTTGTCTCGGACGTGATGCCTATATACATGATCATACCTAGATATTCTCATAACTATGCTCAATTCTGTCAATTGCTCAACAGTAATTTGTTCACCCACTGTAAATACTTATGCTCTTGAGAGAAGCCACTAGTGAAACCTATGGCCCCGGGTCTATTTTCCATCATATTAATCTTTCAACATTTTGTTATTTTCATTGCTTTCTATTTTACTTTGCATCTTTATCATAAAAATACCAAAAATATTATGCTATCATATCTATCAGATCTCACTCTCATAAGTGACCGTGTAGGGATTGACAACCCCTTATCGCGTTGGTTGCGAGGATTTATTTGTTTGTGTAGGTGCGAGGGACTCGCGCGTAGCCTCCTACTGGATTGATACCTTGGTTCTCAAAAACTGAGGGAATACTTACGCTACTTTGCTGCATCACCCTTTCCTCTTCAAGGGAAAACCAACGCAGTGCTCAAGAGGTAGCAAGAAGGATTTCTGGCGCCGTTGCCGGGGAGGTCTACGCAAAAGTCAACATACCAAGTACTCATCAGAAACGCTTATCTCCCGCATTACATTATTTGCCATTTGCCTCTCGTTTTCCTCTCCCCCACTTCACCCTTGCCGTTTTATTCGCCCTCTTTTTTTCCGTTCGCCTCTTTCTCGCTTGCTTGTCGTTATGGCTAGCTCGGTCTTTATCCCTTCATCTCCCGACTTTGAAGTCCTCCACTTCAAGCAAAGACAAGGGGAAAATTTAAAAGATGCTTGGTTTAGGATGCTCGAATCTTATCGTAATTGCAATATAGAGGGAGATTTTAAAATTTTGCTTCACAATTTTTATGTTGGGATAATCTTGCCCCATAGACAACTCCTCGATTTTTCCGCCTAAAGCAATTTTATCGATACTGATCCTAGCTTCGCTTATGAGATCATAGAGGGGATAGTGGGAGTTCTCCCCCTACAAAAAGTATCATCCTTTACCCAAGAAGAGACTCAAATCCTAGAGAAATTATGTGAGTTACAAAAAATTGTTGAACCTCTTAAAAGTATTGGTGGGAATATCAACCGCATGAATAATCTGATTACACTTTGCAATAAGCGGCTGGATACTTTAGATCAAAAGATAACCGAGCATAACTCCATTAAGAAATTGCCTACCAAAGATGGCAATACCTAGATCTATCCTTGCTTTTATGCCTAGCTAGGGGCGTTAAACGATAGCGCTTGTTGGGAGGCAACGCAATTTTATTTTTTTATTTTTTTGCTTTTTGCTTCTGTTTAGGAATAAATATTTGATCTAACCTCTGGTTAGATGTGTTTTTATGTTTTAATTAGTGTATGTGCCAAGTTTAACCTATAGGATCTTCTTGGATGATAGTTATTTGATCTTGCAGAAAATTCCAGAAACTTTCTGTTCACGAAAATAATTGTTAAAAATCACCAGAACGTGATAAAATATTGATTCAAATTGCTGCTGATAAATAAACAAATTTTCTAGGTCTTCCTATTTTTTCTGAATTTTTGGAGTTCCAGAAGTTTGCGTTAGTTACAGATTACTACAGACTGTTCTGTTTTTGACAGATTCAGTTTTTCGTGTGTTGTTTGCTTATTTTGATGAATCTATGGCTAGTAAAATAGTTTATAAACCATATAGAAGTTGGAATACAGTAGGTTTAACACCAATATAAATAAATAATGAGTTCATTACAGTACCTTGAAGTGGTCTTTGGTTTTCTTTCGCTAACGGAGCTCACGAGATTTTCTGTTAAGTTTTGTGTTGTGAAGTTTTCAAGTTTTGGGTAAAAGATTTGCTGGATTAAGGAACAAGGAGTGGCAAGAGCCTAAGCTTGGGTATGCCCATGGCACCCCAACAATCATGTCTTTCAAAATATCAACGCTCAAGAAAGTTATCCCTACAAAATCATATAGTCTTGTCATGCTCTGTCTTCTTAACAAAAAGTATTTATCATGCACAACCCCGATAACAAGCCGAGCAATTGGTTCATACTTTTTAACGCGCTTCAGCTTTTTCAATCATCACGCAATACATGAGCGCAAGCCATGGATATAGCACTACGGGTGGAATAGAGTATGATGACAGGGGTAAATATTAAGAAGACAAAAATGAAAGAAATTCTCACATCGACACGGTTATCCAACGGGCTATGGAGATGCCCATCAATTGATATCAATGCGAGGAGTAGGGATTTCCATGCAACGAATGCACTAAGAGCTATAAGTGTATGAAAGCTCAATATGAAAACTAAGTGGGTGTGCATCTAATCCTATATTGAAAAATTCCCACTAGTATATGAAAGTAACAACATAGGAGACTCTCCATATGAAAAACATGGTGCTACTTTGAAGCACAAGTCCGGTAAAGGATACTAACAATGCCCCTTCTCTCTTTGTTTTTTTCTTTTTCTTTTTCTTTCTTTTTTCTCCTTTTTCTTCTTTTTTTTCCTTTTTTTCTCTCATTGTCCGGAGTCTCATCCCGACTTGTGGGGGAATCATAGTCTCCAACATCCTTTCCTCACTGGGGCACTGCTCTAAAAATGAATAATGATGATCATCACACTTCTATTTACTTATAACTCAAAAGAAAAAAAATTACAACTTGATACCTATGACAAAGTATGACTCTATATGAATGCCTCTGGCATGTACCAGGATGTGAAATGATCTAGCATAACATGCATGAAAAATGATGAACGGTGGCTGAGCCACAACTACTATGTCAGCTATATGATCATGCAAAGCAATATGCAAATGAATGCTCAAGTCATCAAACGGAAGCGGTGGAAGTTGCATGGCAATATATCTCGGAATGGCCTTGGAAAAGCCATAATAGGTAGGTATGGTGGCTGTTTTGAGGAAGATATAATAAGGCTTATGTGTGATAGAGCGTATCATATCATGGGGTTTGGATGCACCTTCGAAGTTTGCACCACGTCTCGATGTGAGAAAGGGCAATGCACGGTACCGTACGGGCTAGCAAATTGCGAAAAGGTAAGAGTGCATATAATCCATGGACTCACATTAGTCATAAAGAACTCATATACTTATTGCAAAAGTTTATTAGCCCTCGAAGCAAAGTACTACTACACATGCCCTTAGGGGGATAGATTGGTAGGAAAAGACCATCGCTCGTCCCCGACCACCACTGATACGTCTCCAACGTATCTATAATTTTTGATTGTTCCATGCTATATTATATTCTGTTTTGGACATTATTGGGCTTTGTTATACACTTTTATATTATTTTTGGGACTAACCTATTAACCGGAGGCCCAACCCAGAATTGCTATTTTTTGCCTATTTCAGAGTTTCGCAGAAAAAGAATATCTAACGGAGTCCAAACGGAATGAAACCTTCGGGAACGTGATTTTTGGAACGAACGTGATCCAGAGGACTTGGACCCTACGTCAAGACATCAACCAGGAGGGCACGAGGTAGAGGGGTGGGCCTACCCCCCCAGGCGCGCCCTCCACCGTCGTGGGCCCCTTTTGCTCCACCGACGTACTCCTTCCTCCTATATATACCTACGTACCCCCAAACTACCAGATACGGAGCCAAAAACCTAATTCCACTACCGCAACCTTCTGTACCCACGAGATCCCATCTTGGGGCCTGTTCCGAAGCTCCGCCGGAGGGGGCATCGATCACGGAGGGCTTCTACATCAACACCATAGCCTCTCCGATGATGTGTGAGTAGTTTACCTCAGACCTTCGGGTCCATAGTTATTAGCTAGATGGCTTCTTCTCACTTTTTGGATCTCAATACAATGTTCTCCCCTCTCTCGTGGAGATCTATTCGATGTAATCTTCTTTTGCGGTGTGTTTGTTGAGACCGATGAATTGTGGGTTTATGATCAAGTTTATCTATGAACAATATTTGAATCTTCTGAATTCTTTTATGTATGATTGGTTATCTTTGCAAGTCTCTTCGAATTATCAGTTTGGTTTGGCCTACTAGATTGATCTTTCTTGCAATGGGAGAAGTGCTTAGCTTTGGGTTCAATCTTGCGGTGTCCTTTCCCAGTGACAGTAGGGGCAGCAAGGCACGTATTGTATTGTTGCCATCGAGGATAACAAGATGGGGTTTATATCATATTGCATGAGTTTATCCCTCTACATCATGTCATCTTGCTTAAAGCATTACTCTGTTCTTATGAACTTAATACTCTAGATGCATGCTGGATAGCGGTCGATGTGTGGAGTAATAGTAGTAGATGCAGGCAGGAGTCGGTCTACTTGTCTCGGACGTGATGCCTATATACATGATCATACCTAGATATTCTCATAACTATGCTCAATTCTGTCAATTGCTCAACAGTAATTTGTTCACCCACCGTAAATACTTATGCTCTTGAGAGAAGCCACTAGTGAAACCTATGGCCCCGGGTCTATTTTCCATCATATTAATCTTTCAACATTTTGTTATTTTCATTGCTTTCTATTTTACTTTGCATCTTTATCATAAAAATACCAAAAATATTATGCTATCATATCTATCAGATCTCACTCTCGTAAGTGACCGTGTAGGGATTGACAACCCCTTATCGCGTTGGTTGCGAGGATTTATTTGTTTGTGTAGGTGCGAGGGACTCGCGCGTAGCCTCCTACTGGATTGATACCTTGGTTCTCAAAACTGAGGGAATACTTACGCTACTTTGCTGCATCACCCTTTCCTCTTCAAGGGAAAACCAACGCAGTGCTCAAGAGGTAGCAAGAAGGATTTCTGGCGCCGTTGCCGGGGAGGTCTACGCAAAAGTCAACATACCAAGTACTCATCAGAAACGCTTATCTCCCGCATTACATTATTTGCCATTTGCCTCTCGTTTTCCTCTCCCCCACTTCACCCTTGCCGTTTTATTCGCCCTCTTTTTTTCCGTTCGCCTCTTTCTCGCTTGCTTGTCGTTATGGCTAGCTCGGTCTTTATCCCTTCATCTCCCGACTTTGAAGTCCTCCACTTCAAGCAAAGACAAGGGGAAAATTTAAAAGATGCTTGGTTTAGGATGCTCGAATCTTATCGTAATTGCAATATAGAGGGAGATTTTAAAATTTTGCTTCACAATTTTTATGTTGGGATAATCTTGCCCCATAGACAACTCCTCGATTTTTCCGCCTAAAGCAATTTTATCGATACTGATCCTAGCTTCGCTTATGAGATCATAGAGGGGATAGTGGGAGTTCTCCCCCTACAAAAAGTATCATCCTTTACCCAAGAAGAGACTCAAATCCTAGAGAAATTATGTGAGTTACAAAAAATTGTTGAACCTCTTAAAAGTATTGGTGGGAATATCAACCGCATGAATAATCTGATTACACTTTGCAATAAGCGGCTGGATACTTTAGATCAAAAGATAACCGAGCATAACTCCATTAAGAAATTGCCTACCAAAGATGGCAATACCTAGATCTATCCTTGCTTTTATGCCTAGCTAGGGGCGTTAAACGATAGCGCTTGTTGGGAGGCAACCCAATTTTATTTTTTTATTTTTTTGCTTTTTGCTTCTGTTTAGGAATAAATGTTTGATCTAACCTCTGGTTAGATGTGTTTTTATGTTTTAATTAGTGTCTGTGCCAAGTTTAACCTATAGGATCTTCTTGGATGATAGTTATTTGATCTTGCAGAAAATTCCAGAAACTTTCTGTTCACGAAAATAATTGTTAAAAATCACCAGAACGTGATAAAATATTGATTCAAATTGCTGCTGATAAATAAACAAATTTTCTAGGTCTTCCTATTTTTTCTGAATTTTTGGAGTTCCAGAAGTTTGCGTTAGTTACAGATTACTACAGACTGTTCTGTTTTTGACAGATTCAGTTTTTCGTGTGTTGTTTCCTTATTTTGATGAATCTATGGCTAGTAAAATAGTTTATAAACCATATAGAAGTTCATTACAGTACCTTGAAGTGGTCTTTGGTTTTCTTTCGCTAAAGGAGCTCACGAGATTTTCTGTTAAGTTTTGTGTTGTGAAGTTTTCAAGTTTTGGGTAAAAGATTTGATGGATTATGGAACAAGGAGTGGCAAGAGCCTAATCTTCGGGATGCCCATGGCAACCCCAAGATAATCTAAGGACACCAAAAAGGCAAAGCTTGGGGATGCCCCGGAAGGCATCCCCTCTTTCGTCTACTTCCATCGGTAACTTTACTTGGAGCTATATTTTTATTCACGACATGATATGTGTTTTGCTTGGAGCGTCTTCTATGATTTGAGTCTTTGCTTTTTAGTTTGCCACAATCACCCTTGCTGTACACACCTTTTGAAAGAGTCACACTTGATTCGGAATCTATTAGAATACTCTATGTGCTTCACTTATATTTTTGAGCTATATAGTTTTTGCTCTAGTGCTTCACTTATATCTTTTAGAGCACGGTGGTGGATTTGTTTTATAGAAACTGTTGATCTCTCATGCTTCACTTAGATTATTTTGAGAGTATTAAAATAGCATGGCAATTTGCTTTAATTAATATCATGAGAAACTTGATGCTTGATAATTGTTTTGAGATATAAAGGTAGTAATATCATAGTTGTGCTAGTTGAGTAATTGTGGAATTGAAAAATACATGTGTTGGAGTTTGTGATTCCCGTAGCATGCACGTATGGTGAACCGTTATGTAACAAAGTCGGAGCATGAAGTATTTGTTGATTGTCTTCCTTTGTGTGGCGGTCGGGATCGCGCGATGGTTAACTCCTACCAACCCTTCCCCTAGGAGCATGCATAGTAGTACTTTGCTTCGTGGGCTAATAAATTTTTGCAATAAGTATATGAGTTCTTTATGACTAATGTGAGTCCATGGATTATACGCACACTTACCTTTCGGTACCGCGCATTGCCCTTTCTAACCTTGAGAGTTGGTGCAAACTTCGCCGGTGCATCCAAACCCCGTGATATGATATGCTCTATCACACATAAACCTCCTTATATCCTCCTCAAAACAGCCACCATACCTACCTATCAGGGCATTTCCATAGCCATTCCGAGATACATTGCCATGCAACTTTCCACCGTTTCATTCATCATGACATACTCCATTATTGTCATATTGCTTTGCATGATCATGTAGTTGACATTGTATTTTTGGCAAGCCACCGTTCATAATTCTTTCATACATGTCGCTCTTGATTCATTGCATATCCCGGTACACCGCCGGAGGCATTCATATAGAGTCATATTTTGTTCTAAGTATTGAGTTGTAATTCATGAGTTGTAAGTAAATAAAAGTGTGATGGTCATCATTATTGGAGCATTGTCCCAAGTGAGGAAAGGATGATGGAGACTATGATTCCCCCACAAGTCGGGATGAGACTCCGGACTAAAAAAAAGAGGCCATAAAAAAAGAGGGAAAAGGCCCAAATAAAAAAAATGATGAGAGAAAAAGAGAGAAGGGACAATGTTACTATCCTTTTACCACACTTGTGCTTCAAAGTAGCACCGTGATCTTCATAATAGAGAGTCTCTCATTTTGTCACTTTCATATACTAGTGGGAAATCTCATTATAGAACTTGGCTTGTATATTCCATTGATGGGCTTCCTGAAATGCCCGAGGTCTTCGTGAGCAAGCAAGTTGGATGCACACCCACTTAGTTTCTTTTTGAGCTTTCATACACTTATAGCTCTAGTGCATCCGTTGCATGGCAATCCCTACTCCTCGCATTAACATCAATTGATGGGCATCTCCATAGCCCGTTGATTAGCCTCGTTGATGTGAAACTTTCTCCTTTTTTGTCTTCCCACATAACCCCTACCATGATACCTTATTTCACCATAGTGCTATATCCATGGCTTGCGCTCATGTATTGCGTAAGAGTAGAAAAGGCCGAAGCGCGTTAAAAGTATGAACCAAATGCTTGGCCAAAACCGGGGTCGTACATGATATGAATATTTTGTGTGGGGAAGATGGAGCATAGTAAGACTATATGATTTTGTAGGGATAACTTGCTTTGGCTATGTTATTTTGATAAGACATAATTGCTTAGTTAGTATGCTTGAAGTATTATTGTTTTTATGTCAACATTAAACTTTTATCTTGAATCATATCAAATCTGAACATTCATGCCACAATAAGAAGAATTATATTGAAATTATGCCAAGTAGCATTCCACCTCAAAAATTCTGTTTTTATCATTTACCTACTCGAGGACGAGCATGAATTAAGCTTGGGGATGCTTGATACGTCTCCAACGTATCTATAATTTTTGATTGTTCCATGCTATATTATATTCTGTTTTGGACATTATTGGGCTTTATTATACACTTTTATATTATTTTTGGGACATTATTGGACATTACTGAGACCGATGAATTGTGGGTTTATGATCAAGTTTACCTATGAACAATATTTGAATCTTCTGAATTCTTTTATGTATGATTGGTTATCTTTGCAAGTCTCTTCGAATTATCAGTTTGGTTTAGCCTACTAGATTGATCTTTCTTGCAATGGGAGAAGTGCTTAGCTTTGGGTTCAATCTTGCGGTGTCCTTTCCCAGTGACAATAGGGGCAGCAAGGCACGTATTGTATTGTTGCCATCGAGGATAACAAGATGGGGTTTATATCATATTGCATGAGTTTATCCCTCTACATCAAGTCATCTTGCTTAAAGTGTTACTCTCTTCTTATGAACTTAATACTCTAGATGCATGCTGGATAGCGGTCGATGTGTGGAGTAATAGTAGTAGATGCAGGCAGGAGTCTGTCTACTTGTCTCGGACGTGATGCCTATATACATGATCATACCTAGATATTCTCATAACTATGCTCAATTCTGTCAATTGCTCAACAGTAATTTGTTCACACACCGTAAATACTTATGCTCTTCAGAGAAGCCACTAGTGAAACCTATGGCCCCCGGGTCTATTTTCCATCTTATTAATCTTTCAACATTTAGTTATTTTCATTGCTTTCTATTTTACTTTGCATCTTTATCATAAAAATAGCAAAACTATTATCCTATCATATCTATCAGATCTCACTCTCGTAAGTGACCGTGTAGGGATTGACAACCCCTTATCGCGTTGGTTGCGAGGATTTATTTGTTTGTGTAGGTGCGAGGGACTCACGCGTAGCCTCCTACTGGGTTGATACCTTGGTTCTCAAAAACTGAGGGAAATACTTACGCTACTTTGCTGCATCACCCTTTCCTCTTCAAGGGAAAACCAACGCAGTGCTCAAAAGGTAGCAACCACTCATAAGGAAGACAATCAATAATAAATCATGCTCCAACATCATAGCATAACGAGAGACTATACGTGCATGCTTCGGGAATCACAAACCTTAACACCAATATTCTTACTAAACACAACCATTTATTAGTACCTCCCACATATTATCATCTCTATATCGCAAAACTATTGCAAGGAATCAAACATATCATATTCAGTGATTAGCGGTGGCAAAAGTAAGAGTAGCAGTTTTGTAGTGATTGTAACAGTGGCAACGGTAAAGTACATAAGCGAAGAACAATATGTGAAAAGCTCGTAGGCATTGGATCGGTGATGGAGAATTATGCCGGATGCGATTATTCATGCAACAGTTATAACATAGGGTGACACAGAACTAGCTCCAATTCATCAATGTAATGTAGGCATGTATTCCGAATATAGTCATACGTGCTTATGGAAAAGAACTGCCATGACATCTTTTGTCCTACCCTCCCGTGGCAGCGGTGTCCTATTGGAAACTAAGGGACATTAAGGCCTCCTTTTAATAGAGTACCGGACCAAAGCATTAACACATAGTGAATACATCAACTCCTCAAACTACGGTCATCACCGGGAGTGGTCCCGATTATTGTCACTTCGGGGTTGTCGGATCATAACACATAGTAGGTGACTATAGACGTGCAAGATAGGATCAATAACTCACATATATTCATGAAAGCATAATAGGTTCAGATCTGAAATCATGGCACTCGGGCCCTAGTGGCAAGCATTAAGCATAGCAAAGTCATAGCAACATCAATCTCAGAACATGGTGGATACTAGGGATCAAACCCTAACACAACTAACTCGATTACATGATAAATCTCATCCAACCCATCACCGTCCAGCAAGCCTACGATGGAATTACTCACGCACGGCGGTGAGCATCATGAAATTGGTGATGGAGGATGGTTGATGATGACGATGGTGACGGATTCCCCTCTCCGGAGCCCGGAACGGACTCCCAAGAGAGATTAGGGCTTGGCGGCAGCTCCGTATCGTAAAATGCGATGAATCCTTCTCTCTTATTTTTTTCTCCCCGAACATGAATATATAGAGTTGGAGTTGAGGTTGGTGGAGCTCCAGGGGGCCCACGAGGCAGGGGGCGCGCCCCCACCCTCGTGGACAGGGTGTGGCCCCTCTGGCCTTGATTCTTTCGCCAGTATTTTTTATTAATTCCAAAATAATTCTCCGTTGATTTTCAGGTCATTCCGAGAACTTTTATTTCTTCACAAAAATAACACCATGGCAATTCTGCTGAAAACAGCGTCAGTCCGGGTTAGTTCCATTCAAATCATGCAAGTTAGAGTCCAAAACAAGGGCAAAAGTGTTTGGAAAAGTAGATATGACGGAGACGTATCAACTCCCCCAAGCTTAAACCTTTGCTTGTCCTCAAGCAATTCAGTTGATAAACTGAAAGAGATAAAGAAAAACTTTTACAAACTCTGTTTGTTGTTGTAAATATGTAAAGCCAGCATTCAAGTTTTCAGCAAAGATTATGAACTAACCATATTCACAATAACACTTAGGTCTCACGTTTACTCATGTCAATGGCATAATCAACTAGCGAGCAATAATAATAAATCTCGGATGACAACACTTTCTCAAAACAATCATGATATGATATGACAAGATGGTATCTCGCTAGCCCTTTCTGAGACCGCAAAACATAAATGCAGAGCACCTCTGAAGATCAAGGACTGACTAAACATTGTAATTCATGGTAAAAGAGATCCAGTCATAGTCATACCCAATATAAATTAATAGTAATGGATGCAAATGACAGCGGTGCTCTCCAGCTGATGCTTTTTAATAAGAGGGTGATGACTCAACATAAAAGTAAATAGATAGGCCCTTCGCAGAGGGAAGCAGGGATTTGTAGAGGTGCTAGAGCTCGATTTTAAAGCAGAGATAAATAATATTTTGAGCGGCATACTTTCATTGTCAACATAACAACCGAGAGATCTCGATATCTTCCATGCTACACACATTATAGGCGGTTCCCAAACAGAATGGTAAAGTTTATACTCCCCCTCCACCAACAAACATCATCCATGGCTTGCTCGAAACAACGAGTGCCTCCAACTAACAAGAGTCCCGGGGGAGTTTTGTTTGCAATTATTTTGATTTCATTTGCATAAAGCATGGGACTGGGCATCCCGGTGACCATCCATTTTCTCGTGAGTGAGGAGCGGAGTCCACTCCTCTTAAGAATAACCCGCCTAGCATGGAAGATATGGACAACCCTAGTTGATACATGAGCTATTCAAGCATACAAAACAGAATTTCATTTGAAGGTTTAGAGTTTGGCACATACAAATTTACTTGGAACGGCAGGTAGATACCGCATATAGGAAGGTATGGTGGACTCATATGGAATAACTTTGGGGTTTAAGGGATTGGATGCACAAGCAGCATTCCCGCTTAGTACAAGTGAAGGCTAGAAAAAGACTGGGAAGCGACCAACTAGAGAGTGACAACAGTCATGAACATGCATTAAAATTAATAAACATTGAGTCTAATTGTCATTGCAAATATGCATGTTTATTCATAATAGGTTGAATCAGAAACGATGAACTAATCATATTTACAAAAACAAGAGAGGTTGAGTTCATACCAGCTGTTCTCATCTCAATCAGTTCTTCATATATCGTCATTATTGCCTTTCACTTGCACGACCGAACGATGTGGATAATAATAATAGTGCACATGCATTGGACTAAGCTGGAATCTGCGAGTATTCAATAAACAGGAGAGGACAAGGCAATACGGGCACTTGGTTAAATCAACAATAATACATATAAGAGCCACTTTAACATTTTCATTATGGTCTTCTCCTATCGACCCCCAAAGGAAAGAAAAGAAATAAAACTATTTACACAGGAAAGCTCCCAACAGACAAAAGAAGAACAGGAAATCTTTTTGGGTTTTCTTTTAATTATTACTACTAGCAAAATATGCCCGTGCATTGCAATGGGAGAAAAAAATACTCTTGCATTCATCCGTTTTAGTCCTTGAAAGCTGCACCATCATCAACTGCCCCAACGAATATAGCGTGTATTGCAATGGGAGCCACACCCTCCTAAAAACCACATCACGCAAGACATGAGAATCATAGTCGACGATGCTCCGGCATAGATTCCTGTTGTCTGCTTGGAGCGGTGAGGTCGGGGTTTCTCGTCATGTTGCGAGATTTGATGTCAAGTACTTCAGATCAATGGAAGGGTTCAACCACGATGACTGCGACTCCCGGCTGTCATGGACAAGGTCAAGCAGGCTCCGGTAGGGAGCGGCGGCAATAGCTCGTTCTAGCGGCAGTAGGGGTTATTCGGTCATCTCAGAATCTCATTGTAATTATAATTTTTTAGATGCCTTGCACTTTCGGCGAAAGCTAGTCTTTTCACAAGAAAGATCATAAGTAAAATGCAACCGTAAGAAATTTAAAATGAAAATGATATACACAAATTATTAAATGTTTATTCCACGGTATAAATTTTTAGGAAATTTAATTGTATGTTAACTCTTTAACTTAACCGATCTTATATTAAGGCATGGTTTTAACATTTGAAGGATGATAGTTTTTTAATACAACATCCATTAATTATATTTGTGCTTACAAATATCAAAGTGAAGCAATTAGCAGTTAGGTAACATGCAGCTAGAGTATAGATTGGCTGGTATTGTCTCCACTATCTAGAGCTTATTAAGTTGACAAACTGCAAATTTCTAAAACAAAGTAAGGCTATAAACCAAGGGCAATTTCAAAATTCAATAGAGGAGGCCTGATTGTGGAGGTGCACTGCGCTACAGTTGGGAAGGAACTACAGAATCACAAGATAAGCAAGTCGGCCTGTTTCTGGAGGATGTAAAGTGAGCTACAAACGCTTTTGACAGCACTGAAATCATGATTGTCAGGCGCTCAGGCAACAAGCTAGCTCATGAGATTGCTGCAACAGCGGGAAGCTCCGGGGATCACCTTATGATTGCTAGCGTGCATGAAAATGCTAGCACATCATGGTTGATGAATGTACTCCTACCATTGGATGATTAGCATGCATGGTTCTAAAAAAACGGAGGACAGTTTGCCACACAAAAATAGTACAGTTTGGTAATGCAAAAAGTATTTTTGTACTGCTGTTGCGGGAGAGATACTGCTGCTTAATAGCTCAGCGGGCTCTTCTTCCTGCTCATCCCCTCTCTCAGGTGTCTTCCTCCTTCCATTCTCCTCCTCATCTTCTTCCTCCTCGGTTGGGTGATATTTTCGTTCCCCATAGGGATTAGCAGACCCACTCCTCACCCTTTCGATTGATCCCAAGCTGCGTATTGATTTCAACTTGCAGCCTTACTTAAATTGGTTTCTTTGTGTGTCAGGGAGCAAGGTGGTATTATGTAATACTTGAACGATCCTTCCCTTTTGAGTTCGATCTCTCTGCCAACAACTATTGTTTCCTCCTCTGGGCTGCTGCACAGCGCGGGCGATGGATGGGCTGAGGCCCATGCTATAGCCGGTTGGGGCGTCGCGTGCTTCGTCAGGACGGCCGAATCTTTCCCTGCTCGAACTATGGAACAACACAGGTAAAACGTAAAGTTGGACACAGTTTGGCCGGCCCATCTAGTAGCAAAGGCCCATCTGGCTGTCAATCATGCGTGGCGAGCTATCCATCGATCGTTGGCTCCCGCGATAGATTAGTACCACCTCGGATATATGTTTTAAATTCAAACTGAAAGCGTAAATTCACAGAAAGCGTATTGTGACGGTGAACCCACAGAGTCAATCCGTGCTTTATTATTAAAAAAATAATATATATATATATATATAATTATATTATATATATATATATTATATATATTATTATATATTATATATATATATATATATATTATTAGGGATAGACTACAACATGAAAAGTAAACTAGCTAAAAGCTACAACTAATTTTTTTTATTTTTCTTAAGGTTTTTCAAACACACAAAAAGAAAACGAGAAAAAGGAAAATAAACTAGCATGGATAGTACAATGAAAAAGTATGAGCACCGACAACTAGCATGAGTGTGTGAATATGAATGTAATGTCGGTGAGAAATACGTACTCCCCCAAGCTTAGGCTTTTGGCCTAAGTTGGTCTATGGCCACGGCTGGCCTGGCGGATATACAAAGTTATAGTTGGGGTCGTACTGAGATGCAGCGGCTATTACATCGTGGGCTGCAGCTTGGAGGCGAGCTGTCTCAGTCCTCCACTCGTACTCGTTCGCCTCCTCCCTGGTTATAACATGTCTCCCTTTTGCCTGAAAGTCAAAGAAAGTAGGAGCAGGGAGAGCGACGTGATAGGTGCGCCGTCTGTCAAAGATTAGCCGGTACTGGAGGAACTGATCGTTCCTCTCAACAAACTGATGACGAATCATAGCCTCATAATCTAAATAAACAGGAGGCAACTCAATATCATACTCACGTATGGGTATATCAAGAAAATTAGCTAAACGGGTTGCATAAATTCCACCAAAGAAATCTCCATTAATTCTATTATTATGCAACCTACGTGCAACAATGGCTCCCAAATTATAATGTTTATCTCCTAATACAGCACTCCTGAGAACACTGAGGTCAGGGACACACATATGACATGCTTCATCCTTACCATTTATGCACCTACCTATGAAGAGAGCAAAATAATGTATAGCAGGAAAATGAATGCTCCCTATGGTAGCTTGTGTTATATCTCTAGACTCCCCCACAGTTATACTAGCAAGAAAATCTCTAAACTCATATTTGCGAGGCTCACTAGTGCTACCCCAATGTGGAAGTTTGCAAACAGTATTAAAATCCTCTAAGTCCATAGTATAAGAATTTTCATAAGGTCAAATAGGACAGTTTGAGAATTGCATGATGATGAAAATTCAAACCTTCTCACAAAGGAATCAGTGAGATAGTGGTACTGGCGGCACTTATCTGCCTTGAAGCTCCCAAGATCAGCGTTACACACATATGCGTCAAATTCCTCCTTGATTCCTGCTCGAACCATAAAGTCCTCCAATGGCCATTCACAAGCCCGCACTTGAGCTTCCATCGTCCACATCGTGTATTGCGAGCCTGGGTCCTTGCTTCCTTGAAGGACCACCTTGGTACATTTTCCTAAACATTTTTCTTCCGCTAAAAAATTTCTGAAAATTTTAGTAACTCAAAATAAAAGTGAACCAAACTCAACAAAATTGATAGTAACTACTCCCACTAGTGCCTAGAGACTATACCATGCATTAGAACTACTTGGGACCAAATAAATTTGACATGCAAGCTCAAGAACAGGGTCTCCTAAGCAGCAAAAATTTGCAATGAATAAAGCACTAGAACAAAACTAATTGGACAATCCCCCAAAGCAGTTTTGTGAGTGGAGCTTTGAGCAAGGAGATCAAAAATCACAGCAAAATGAGCTAGAACTCGTGCTTGAGCTGGTTGGTGACTTTTTGGGAGGAAGAAGGAGTGTGTGGTTGCTGGAATAAGTGGATGGGAGCCACCATGGGCCCACGAGGCAGGGGGCGCGCCCAGGGGGGTGGGCGCGCCCTGGACCCTCGTGGCCAGGTGCTTGCTTCCCCTGCTGTGTTCTTAGTGCCAGATATTCTCAAATATTTCAGAAAAAATCATATTTCAATTTCGGGGCATTTGGAGAACTTTTATTTTCGGGGTATTTTTTATTGCACGGATAAACCAGAAAACAGACAGAAAATACTATTTTTGCTTTATTTAATCTAATTAACAGAAAGTAAAAGGAGGGTATAGAAGGTTGTGCCTTATAACTTCATCCATCTCATGCTCATCAAAAGGAATCCACTAACATGGTTGATCAAGTCTTGTTAACAAACTCATTCCGAATAACATGGAATCGGAGAAATTTCGAATAACACTATGTTACCTCAATGGGGATATGCACATTCCCAACAATAAGAATATCATATTTCTTCTTGACAGTAGGAAGAGGAAATTCAAAACCTCCAAAACTAATCGATGGAATTTTTCCAATAGAGTTTATACTATGAACTTGAGGTTGTTTCCTCGGAAAGTGTACCGTATGCTCATTGCCATTAACATGAAAAGTGGCATTGCCTTTGTTGCAATCAATAACAGCCCCTGCAGTGTTCGAAAAGGGTCTTCCAAGAATAATAGACATACTATCGTCCTTGGGAATATCAAGAATAACAAAGTCCGTTAAAATAGTAACGTTTGCAACCACAACAGGCACATCCTCACAAATACCGACAGGTATAGCAGTTGATTTATCAGCCATTTGCAAAGATATTTTAGTAGGTGTCAACTTATTCAAATCAAGTGTACGATATAAAGAAACAGGCATAACACTAACACCGGCTCCAAGATCACATAAAGCAGTTGTGACATAGTTTCTTTTAATGGAGCATGGTATAGTTGGTACTCCTGGATCTCCAGGTTTCTTAGGTATTCCACCCTTAAAAGTATAATTAGCAAGCATGGTGGAAATTTCAGCTTTCAGTATCTTTCTTTTATTTTTAACAATATCTTTCATATACTTAGCATAAGGATTCATTTTAAGCATATTAGCCAAACGCATACACAAGAAGATAGGTCTAATCATTTCAGCAAAGCGCTCAAAATCCTCATCATCCTTTTTCTTGGATGGTTTGCGAGGAAAAGGCATGGGTTTCTGAACCCATGTTTCTCTTTCTATACCAGGCTTCCTAGCAACAAAGTCTCTCTTATCAGAACGTTGATTCTTTGATTGTGGGTTATCAAGATCAAGAACAGGTTCAATTTCTACATCATTGTTATTACTAGGTTGGGCATCAACATGAACATCATCATTAACATTATCAATAGGTTCATGTTCATTTCCAGATTGTGTTTCGGCATCAGAGATAGAAATATCATTGGAATTCTCAGGTGTGTCTACAACAGGTTCACTAGAAGCATGCAAAGTCATATCGTTTTTCTTTTTCTTATTTTCAGAAGGACTAGGTGCATCAACATTAGTTCTCTGAGAATCCTGCCCAATTCTCTTAGGGTGGCCCTTAGGATACAAAGGTTCCTGAGTCACTTTACCCCCTCTAGTTGCAACTCTAATAGCAAAGTCATTATTCTTACTATTCATTTCATTGAGCAAATCATTATGAGCTTTAAGTACTTGTTCTACTTGAGTGGTAACCATAGAAGCATGTTTACTAATGACTTTAAGTTCACCTTTAACTCTAGACATATAATCACTCAAGAGTTCATCTTTAATGCGTATTAATTCTCTGCCAAAATAAGCATTGAAGTTTTCTTGCTTAAACATAAAGTTATCAAAATCATCCAGACATTTGCTAACAAACTTAGTAGGAGGGATTTTAGCTTTATCATATCTATAGAGAGAATTTACCTTTACTACCTGTGTCGGGTTATCAAGACCGTGTGTTTCTTCAATAGGTGATGAATTAAGACCATATATTTCTTCAACATGAGGTAAATTCTTAACATCATCAGCTTTAATACCTTTTTCCTTTATAGATTTCTTTGCCTCTTGCATATCTTCAGGACTGAGAAATAGAATACCCCTTTTCTTCGGAGTTGGCTTGGGAGTGGGTTCAGGAAGTGTCCAATTATTTTCATTAGTCAACATATTATTGAATAGAATTTCAGCTTGATCAACTGTTCTTTCCCTGAAAACACAACCAGCACAACTATCCAGGTGGTCTCTGGAAGCATCGGTTAGTCCATTATAAAAGATATCAAGTATTTCATTTTTCTTGAGAGGATGATCAGGCAAAGCATTAAGTAATTGGAGAAGCCTCCCCCAAGCTTGTGGGAGCCTCTCTTCTTCAATTTGCACAAAATTATATTTCCCTTAAAGCAGCTTGTTTCTTATGAGCAGGGAAATATTTAGCAGAGAAGTAATAAATCATATCCTGGGGACTACGCACACAACCAGGATCAAGAGAATTAAACCATATCTTAGCATCACCCTTTAATGAGAACGGAAATAATTTAAGGATATAATAGTAGCGAGTTTTCTCATCATTAGTGAACAGGGTGGCTATATCATTTAATTTAGTAAGATGTGCCACAACAGTTTCAGATTCATAGCCATAAAAAGGATCAGATTCAACCAAAGTAATTATCTCAGTATCAACAGAGAAATCATAATTCTTATCAGTAATAAAGATAGGTGAAGTAGCATAAGCGGGATCATATTTCATTCTAGCATTCAGAGTTTTTTATTTCAGCTTAGCTAATAATTTCTTAAGATCACTTCTATCATTGCAAGCAAGAAAGTCTCTAGCAGTTTATTCATCCATAACATAACCCTCAGGCACAACAGGCAATTCATATCTAGGGGGAGAATCTTCATCATCACTTTCATCAATATTATCAGTTTCAATAATTTCATTCTCTCTAGCCCTAGCAAGTTGTTCATCAAGAAATTCACCAAGTGGCACAATAGTATAAAGCATAGAAGTAGTTTCATCATAAGTATCATGCATAGCAGAAGTGGCATCATCAATAACATGTGACATATCAGAATTAATAGCAGAAGCCGGTTTAGGTGTCGCAAGCTTACTCAAAACAGAAGGTGAATCAAGTGCAGAGTTAGATGGCAGTTCCTTACCTCCCCTCGTAGTTGATGGATAAATTTTGGTTTTTTCGTCTTTCAAGTTCCTCATAGTTACCAGCAGATATTAATCCGAAGTAACTCAAAGAATAGAGCTATGCTCCCCGGCAACGGCGCCAGAAAATAGTCTTGATAACCCACAAGTATAGGGGATCGCAACAGTTTTCGAGGGTAGAGTATTCAACCCAAATTTATTGATTCGACACAAGGGGAGCCAAAGAATATTCTCAAGTATTAGCAGTTGAGTTGTCAATTCAACCACACCTGGATAACTTAATATTTGCAGCAGAGTATTTAGTAGCAAAGTAATATGGAAGTAACGGTAACGGTGGCAGAAGTAACAGTTGCAGTTTTGTAGTGATTGTAACAGTGGCAACGGCAAAGTAAATAAGCGAAGAACAATATGTGAAAAGATCGTAGGCACTGGATTGGTGATGAAGAATTATGCCGAATGCGATTATTCATGCAACAGTTATAACATAGGGTGACACAGAACTAGCTCCAATTCATCAATGTAATGTAGGCATGTATTCCGAATATAGTCATACGTGCTTATGGAAAAGAACTTGCATGACATCTTTTGTCCTACCCTCCCGTGGCAGCGGGGTCCTATTGGAAACTAAGGGATATTAAGGCCTCGTTTTAATAGAGTACCGAACCAAAGCATTAACACATAGTGAATACATGAACTCCTCAAACTACGGTCATCACCAGGAGTGGTCCCGATTATTGTCACTTCGGGGTTGCATGATCATAACACATAGTAGGTGACTATAGACTTGCAAGATAGGATCAAGAACTCACATATATTCATGAAAACATAATAGGTTCAAATCTGAAATCTTGGCAGTCGGGCCCTAGTGACAAGCATTAAACATAGCAAAGTCATAGCCACATCAATCTCACAACATAGTGGATAATAGGGATCAAACCCTAACAAAACTAACTCGATTACATGATAAATGTCATCCAACCCATCACCGTCCAGCAAGCCTACGATGGAATTACTCACGCACGGTGGTGAGCATCATGAAATTGGTGATGGAGGATGGTTGATGATGACGATGGCGACGGATTCCCCTATCCGGAGCACTGAACGGACTCCAGATCAGCCCTCCCAAGAGAGATTAGGGCTTGGCGGCGGCTCTGTATCTTAAAACGCGATGAATCCTTCTCTCTTAATTTTTTCTTCCGAACGTGAATATATAGAGTTGGAGTTGAGGTCGGTGGAGCTCTAGGGGGCCCACGTGGCAGGGGGCGCGCCCAGGGGGGTAGGCGTGCCCCCACCCTCGTGGACAGGGTGTGGGCCCCCTGTCCTTGATTCTTTCGCCAGTATTTTTATTAATGCCAAAACAATTCTCCGTTGATTTTCAGGTCATTCCGAGAACTTTTATTTCTGCACAAAAATAACACCATGGCAATTCTGCTGAAAACAGCGTCAGTCTGGGTTAGCTCCATTCAAATCATGCAAGTTAGAGTCCAAAACAAGGGCAAAAGTGTTTGGAAAAGTAGATACGACGGAGACGTATCAGTGATCCATAAGTTTTATGTTGGATTTTATGACTAACCATGGAATTGACCAATTCCCGTTGACTCTCTAAATAGATATAAGTGAGGCATGAGAGTTTAACTCTTTCTACAAAAGACCATGATCTAACAAATATAAGCGAAGCAAAAGAGCATTCTTCGAACAACGGTTTTCTATGTGAAGAGAAACAGGCAATCCAAACTTCAAATGATATAACTGAAGCACATGAAGCATTCTATAAAGCCATAGTCAAAAGATATAAGTGAAGTGCAATGAGCATTCTATAAATCAACCATGGACTATCTCATACCAGCATGGTGCATAAAAGAAAAGTGAAAACTAAATGCAAAAGACGCTCCAAGATTTGCACATATCGCATGAACGAAACGAATACGAAAACATACCGATACTTGTTGAAGAAAGATGGGATGTCTTCCGGGGCATCCCCAAGCTTAGACGCTTGAGTCTCCTTGAATATTTACTTGGGGTGCCTTGGGCATCCCCAAGGTTGAGCACTTGCCTCTCCTCCTTCTCCTCACGCCGAGACCTCCTCGATCTTCGAACACTTCATCCACACAAAACTCAACAGAAAACTCGGTAAGATCCATTAGTATAATAATGCAAATCACTACTCTAAGTACTGTTCCAAACCAATTCATATTTTTTTTTGCATTTTAGCTACTGTAATATAACTTTTCCATGGCTTATACCACCGATAGAATCGATAGTTTCGTCAAAACAAGCAACATAATGCATCAAAAACAAAATCTGTCTTAAACAGGACAGTCTGTAGTAATCTGAACACTACCATACTTCTGTAACTTAAAAAATTCTGAAAAATTAGGAAAAGGTAAACAATTTGTATAGAAAGACTGTGCAAAAAGTTTCATAAACGTTTGACTTTCCCATAAAAAATGAAAATTCACTCGCTACAGCCAAATTTCTGTTTCTGCACCGCACATGCCAACAAGCAATCTAATCATGCTAAAGGCAAATCTTGGCACATTATTTTCATAATACAATGGAGTTGTACAAGGGGATACTTATTTTTGTGAGAATATTCATGAAAAATTATACATTTTTTCCATGAGCATGAACACAAGTGTTCAAGGTCGACCCTCACTTCTTCAATGCATAACTTCCAATTGCTTCTCTTTTGTGAAAAGGTTTTTAAGTTCCCCTCTATATTTTTTGTTTTTAAACTTTATAAAAGCACTCAACAGAAATAAATGACTCTCTAAAACTTCCGGTTGTCTCCGTGGCAGCGCTTTCTTTAAAGCCATTAAGCTAGGCATAAAGTGCTCAAGTAATGAATCCACCCGGATCCCAAGGTATATCAACGCCAATTTTAGTTAACAATGATTTAGCATTTAGTAATGAGCGCAAAGCAACATATATCAAGCAATAATGAAGTCTAACTCCTTCCTATGCATCGTCATGTCATACAAGAACAATTCATGCACATCAGGTAAAGGCCAATACATAGTATAATTAGTTTCTTGCAATTCTATCGTGTTGGAAACATAAAGAGGCCGAGATGTAGTTCCTCTCTCATAATAATTGCAAGTAGGAGCAGCAAGCAAATGAATATTATATTCATCAAAATTATCATCTGAAATAGTAAAAGGCAACCCATCAATGTAATCCTTAATAAGTGCAAACTTCTCCAATATAGTGTAGTTTGGAGAATTCAAAAAGATAAAAGGACTATCATGTGTGGGTGCAATAGAAATAATTTCATTCTTGACATAAGGAACTATAGCATCATTCATATTGGCATCATGGCCAGAAACATAGCAATCATCAAGTTCATCAAAAAGGGATATTTCAGAAGAATCAACGGTATCATAGCAATTATCATAACATTCATCCTTCGGTAAGAACGAAGGGAAATTAAACAATGCATGAGTTGAAGAGTTACTCTCATTAGAAGGAGGGCACGGGTGATCAATCCGCTCTTCCTCCATTTGTTCTTTGCTCTCCTCATCATCTTTTTCATCCAACGAGCTCGTAGTTTCATCAATTTCTTCTTCCTAGACTCCTGCAAAATATTAGTCTTTTCTTGGACAACGGGGTTATTCTCAATAAATACATCAATATCATAATTATATTTATAATTATCATAGCAATATTTAAGGATAGCAATATTTTCAGGTCTATAAACTTAATCATCAAAATCTTCAAACTTTTCAAACAAAGATTCAATTTCATATGCACCCTTAAAAGCAACAAATTCCTCTATTCGTTCCACATCATAATAATCATATATACCTCTAGCATAATAAGCCAAGGTTTCGTTATCATTAAATTCACATAAATAGGGAAGGTGTGGAACCTTAATCTTAGAGCAACAAGTATAATCATACCTCAAGCATAGATTCCAAGCATACAGTTGCAACATTTCAATTTCATCCCATAAAAGTTTTCCCTTTTGAGTCAAGCGATAATCCCTAAAGTATTCACGTTGATCCAATGTTACTCCCATTATCAAGTTGAATGGGGTTTTCTCAGGATTATCAAAGTAGTGCATAATATTTTTCACATAACGAGCATCAAGAGTTTTAGGAGGTTCCCCATCTACATGAGTAGCAAGTACCACTAATTATTATAGTGTTTTGTGTTCCATATCCATAACTAAAGATAGAGAACAACTTAGAACAGGAAATAAAAACTACTTAGTGATAAAGCAAACAAGCACACACGAGAATATTCACCCCATGCTATTGCTCCCCGGCAACGGCGCCAGAAAAAGGTCTTGATAACCCACAAGTATAGGGGATCAATTGTAGCCTCTTTCGATAAGTAAGAGTGTCAAACCCAACGAGGAGCTAAAGGCAGAACAAATATTCCCTCAAGTTCTATCGACCACCGATGCAACTCTACGCACACTTGACGTTTTCTTTACCAGAAACAAGTATGAAACTATTTGGCAAGAATAAATCTACGAGTACTTTGTGGGAATAAAACTACGAATAAATTGCAAGGTAATAAAAGTGGATAACTTTTGTCAACAAGAAAGTTATTTGTCCCTAGGCAATCGATAACAAGTAACGGTAATCATTCTTGTAATTTTATATGAGGGAGAGGCATGAGCTAACATACTTTCTCTACTTAGATCATATGCACTTATGATTGGACCCCTAGCAAGCATCCGCAACTACTAAAGATCATTAAGGTCGTGAAACCCAACCATAGCATTAAGTATCAAGTCCTCTTTACTCCCATACGTCATACCTAGTTACTCGGGTTTAAGTTTCTATCACTCTCGCAACCCACCATAAACGAACCATGAACATATTGCAACACCCTACAGCGAGGGCCCCTCACGTTTGTGCGAGAATGGAGGGCACCGTAGGACATCACCATAAATAAAATATACAATCATACCAACCAAGATCACGATTAACCCACAAGACAAAACGAATCTACTCAAACATCATAGGATAACCATAGATCATTGGGAAATAATATATGGAGTTGAGCACCATGTTTAAGTAGAGATTACAGCGGGGGAAAGTGGTGTTACACTGCTGCATAGAGGGGGAGAAAGTTGATGTTGACGGTAGCAAGATTGTTGATGTAGATCCCCGTCCCAATCGTTGCCCCGGCGGCACTCCCGTGCCACCGGAAGCGAGAGGGAGAGAGCCCCCTCCTTCTTCTTCTTCCTTTGTCTCCCCCCTAGATGGGAGGAGAGTTCCCCCTCTGGTCCTTGGTCTCCATGGCGGCGGAGGGGCGGGAGCCCCTCCGAGATTGCATCACCCTCTTTGTTCTCTTCTGTTTCGCGTTTTTCAGATCTGGCTGAAAACCGTTTCTTATATTCCCGGAGATCCATAACTCAGATTGCCCTGAGATTTTAACACGATTTTTTCGGATATAAGTTTCCTTCCGCCTGAAGTAGAGCTCCAACCGATGTACGAGGTGGGCACAACCCACCGCCATGCGCCTGGCTCAGGGGTCCGATCCTGGTGGGTTGTGCCCACCACGGGACTCCGTTTGCGGTGATTCCAATTCCCAAAAATCACATATATTCCAAAATAATTCTCCGTAAGTTTTTATCGCGTTTGGACTTCATTTTATATGGATACTTTGTGATACAAAAAACATGCAAAAAAATAGGAACTGGCACTGGATCAATAGGTTAGTCCAATAAATCATATAAAAAGTTGCCAAAAGTATGTAAAACTTGTATAATATTGGCATGAAACAGTCAAAAATTATAGATACGACGGAGACGTATCACTTCGTCACCTTTCTTGATGTTATGTTGAGGACTCCGCTGGCCAATAAACGATCCATCAAGAGCGATAACTCGGATCGGCTATGAGTTTGTTACCGTATGTAGTGCCAACACTACAAACACATATTATTCGGCTTTCTCTTGAATGGGTGTTTATGTGGTATATAAAAGGGACTGATCAATAGTATTCATGTCATCAATATGATGCTCAATAATAAAACCAAAAATGGTTTGGCTTCTCATAGATTCTAACAATTAATGAGCCAAATCATATTCAGCCAAAGCATAAGCCCACTTACAAATTCTGCAACTATGAATAATTGGTCTATCCAACATATAATGAATGACATTGGTTATAATGTGTCAACTCTATGCAAGCATAGTATGGGTATAAGTATAAATTTCAATGAGCATGTACCTTGTATCGGTGTCCAGTTGAACTAAGGATAATGTTAGAGCACCCACATCGGCCTTTCTTAGATAGATTCTTAAGGTGATAGATAAATATCAGCCATTACCATAAAGCCATGTAAATTTTATCCAGCAAAATATGTATAGCCAAAATAAATAAATAAATAAATAAAACAAATATTGTTGCTATCGTGAACCAACTGGTTTTTGCGGAGGGTACGGGCAAGCCCTGCAGTGCCGTGTCCGCAACCACCAGTGGAGAGGTGATGCATAGAGAGTGGGGATGAGCATCGCGGTGGCGGCCCAGCGATCGTCGATATCAGGGAAGAGGGCGTCCCAATCCAACTCTGAATATGTAAAATCAAAAAAAATCTTCTCTATTTTTGTAATATCTTTATCTTTTCAGATATTGTTGCTATCGTGAACCTACTTGCTTCTATATTAGTGTGATTTTTTTTTGAACACCCAATGTTGAATTCCTTGATCCACCACTGACTGCACTACAAGAAATATGTCAACTTGCGACCATCACTATTGGTCGCTGAATGGTCGTTGTTTTTCATTTGCGACCTTTTTGCGACCAAAAACTGATGGTCAAAAGCTGGCCGTCGTAAACTGAAATTAACGATCTTCTTTGTGATATGTAAAAGGTCGTTGGTTCCACGACCAAATTTGTGGTCACTGGCAGCCTCCCCAGGCCACATAGGATCCAGCGTGGCAAGCTGACATGGATAAGAATCAGCCCAGTGCAATTCGGTGTTTTACATGGGCCGAGCCCATTAATTTAGCCTTTACAATATATTTTTTTCCTAGCCAAGCAATTCGGTCTTTAATTTTCTAGGCCTTTGGCCTTTATGCTTCCATTTCTAGTTTGGGCCTTGGCCTTTTTACATTCCATTTTGGACCAGGTCCCACTAGTCAGATCATCCAATTAGGTCCCACTTGTCGGTTTTTCTTTTGTTTGTTTCCCATTTTAAAGGACTCACTAGTGAAATAGGACCCAAGGGTGTTGTTTAGGTGCCGCACGTTAGTTCACAATTTGTGCAATAACCAATAACTTGATTCAAACAGAGCCAATAACTCATACAATTTCAAACGATAGCCAAACGAAGTACTTTACAGTCATGGCAGTACAAATCAGGTATTCAACTATAAAATACACCTAATATTAACATGGCCAGCTCCAGGGAGCTAAAACACATAGTTGGGTGCTGGTTTTCTTCAAGATTCTTCTCCTCGAGCTCTTGTACACCAACTTTTGATGAATGAAGGCCAACATCTGCAGGTTATAAATAAAAAAAGTTAGGAAATCAAGTGAAGCCGTGCATATAACATTCTCCTAACAGTGAAAAATAGCTGCTGAAGTTGATATCTAATAAGAAACCGTGCATATAACATTCGCATAACAGCAAAACTGAGATATATTTGTAAAAGGGAAAATGATAAGTACCAACCCATGCATTTGGTGAGAATATAACAACAGATTAAGAACATATTGTTCAGCATCAATGCAAAAACAATACAAAGAGCTGGTATCAAGTAGAGCATAAATTGAGAGAAATTTACAGTCCAGGAGCCGACCTTCCAAAGGAGTAGCATGGTGCGTCGTTGTGCCTTCATCGGGAGTTGCAGGTCGGAGTTGTGAGCTGCTGCTTTGCTTCCCCATATAGAACACCAGGTTCTCTCCTAAGATAGCAACCCAAAAAACAAAAAACATGATTAGGGAGCTGGTACATCTATACCAATATAAAAAGACCCAAATGGGCAGATCCAAACCATCTCGACCATCAAATCATGTTATCTAGTGGTTCAAATCTCTCCAATGTTGAGCACCAAACACGTTTAACGCTCTAATTACCCACCACTGCCATCGGTTATAAACACGTTTTGACTCAACGCTATCCCTTGAAATCTTCCATCTAATTAATATCCTACCATTCCCATGAAAGAGTAATTGATATCTTACCAAATACCAACATGTAACAGATATATGTTACCTAATATAACGTGCAACTAATATCCTACCTAATATAAACATGCACTGCACGTACATTATTACTAGTAAGAAAAGGAATTCGTGCACGAATAACATACAACTAAAAAAACAGGATATGAAATATTATTAGAATTGCATATTAGATGGCTGCAAGATTACTTTTGCTTCATATGAAGTAACTAGAATAAGCACCCAATAGCTAGATAGCATATGGTGCAGAAACTAGTTTCAACTAAATGGGTCATCCAAATTGGAGGGTAAATGATTTAATTATCTAGAAATATAGGAGTGTTGTGCACACCGGAATAAAATCCAAGACCAAGACACTGGAGCAAGCAACTGATGTAGTAACAAGCTTTGATGGTGCGAAATGCAACAGGTTTGCATAATCTGAAGTTCACCAATTATTCCAGAAAACAAGGAAATGCAACTGATGTAGTAACAAGCTTTGATGGTGCGAAATGCAATAGGCTTGCATAAACAGGTTTGCATAATCTGATGTTAATGTTTCAGGTGCAGAAGAACATATGCAAGTCCCACGCATCAAAATTACTACTGTAGTCGATTGAACCATGTAGCAGGAAATGTATACAACACCAAACATTGCTAGACAATGGAGGCAATTAAACATGGAAGAACTTATTACAAATGATTTTCTTCATCCAAAGTGATAACATGTTACTGCTATGTTATTGTGATTAAAAGAGTAAGATTTCATCAAGCCTATGGTATGAATAACCTTGGCAAATGTAGATCCTCAATATTATGACAAAACACCACCAGGGTGGAAAATAAAATTATACCGTATTTAAAAATGAGGCTATAGCTGGGTGCATTGGACCGGAGCATGCGGATGTGATCCAGTCAAAAAGACCAAACACAGGCTAGCCGTCGCTAGCAACTACATAGTACTAGCAAATGGTACATGCTTCACATGTGAGAATGTACACAATTTGATAACTGATGTTATGCTCCGTGCTCAACCATTAAGATACATGACCCTAGTGTTGCGGAGCATCCTATGCTCATCCCCATGGACCTACCATCGTCTCACCAAGTGCCAAGAGGACCTATGACACGAGCACGAGCTAGAGCTCACGAGACCGAGGTGACTTCCTTCCTTAGTGATATTGATGACCCACAAGTATAGGGGATCTATCATAGTCCTTTCGATAAGTAAGAGTGTCGAACCCAACGAGGAGCAGAAGGAAATGATAAGCGGTTTTCAGTAAGATATTCTCTGCAAGCACTGAAATTATCGGTAACAGATAGTTTTGTGATAAGGTAATTTGTAACGGGTAACAAGTAATGAAAGTAAATAAGGTGGAGCAAGATGGCCCAATCCTTTTTGTAACAGAGGACAAGCCTGGAAAAACTCTTATATAGAGAAAAGCGCTCCCGAGGACACATGGGAATTATCGTCAAGCTAGTTTTCATCACGCTCATATGATCTGCGTTCGTTACTTTGATAATTTGGTATGTGGGTGGACCGTTGCTTGGGTACTGCCCTTTCTTGGACAAGCATCCCACTTATGATTAACCCCTATTGCAAGCATCCGCAACTACAAAAGAAGTATTAAGGTAAACCTAACCATAGCATGAAACATGTGGATCCAAATGAGCCCCTTATGAAGCAATGCATAAACTAGGGTTTAAGCTTCTGTCACTCTAGCAACCCATCATCTAATTATTACTTCCCAATGCCTTCCTCTAGGCCCAAATAATGGTGAAGTGTCATGTAGTCGACGTTCACATAACACCACTAGAGGAGAGAGAACATACATCTCATCAAAATATCAAACGAGTACCAAATTCACATGACTACTTATAGCAAGACTTCTCCCATGTCCCCAGGAACAAACGTAACTACTCACAAATCATATTCATGTTCATAATCAGAGGGGTATTAATATGCATAAAGGATCTGAACATATGATCTTCCACCAAATAAACCAACTAGCATTAACTACAAGGAGTAATCAACACTACTAGCAACCCACGGGTACCAATCTGAGGCTTTGGGACAAAGATTGGATACAAGAGATGAACTAGGGTTTTAGAGGAGATGGTGCTGGTGAAGATGTTGATGGAGATTGACCCCCTCCCGATGAGAGGATCGTTGGTGATGACGATGGCCATGATTTCCCCCTCCCGGAGGGAAGTTTCCCCGGCAGAACAGCTCTGCGGGAGCCCTAGATTGGTTCCGCCAAGGTTCCGCCTCGTGGCGGTGGAGTTTCTTCCCGAAAGCTTGCTTATGATTTTTTCCTGAGTAAAAGACTTCATATAGCAGAAGATGGGCATCGGAGGCCTGCATGGGGGCCCACGAGGCAGGGGGCGCGCCCCCCACCCTCGTGGCCAGGGTGTGGGCCCCCTCTGGTTGATTCTTTCTCCAGTATTTTTTATTAATTCCAAAAACTGCCTCCGTGACGTCTCAGGACTTTTGGAGCTGTGCAGAATAGGTCTCTAATATTTGCTCCTTTTCCAGCCCAGAATTCCAGCTGCCGGCATTCTCCCTCTTCATGTAAACCTTGTAAAATAAGAGAGAATAGGCATAAGTATTGTGACATAAAGTGTAATAACAGCCCATAATGCAACAAATATTGATATAAAAGCATGATGCAAAATGGACGTATCAGATATCACATATGATCCACTCGAGACATGGCTACTACCTAAGTCCGAGATGTTTTGCATGATCAGGTACCAAGAAGGCCCTCTCGAATATGCACGTGAAGACGGACAAGTCCCCAAGTTCACGGACGAAGAGGAACGACGAAAGGAACCAGAGAAGCCCCCAGGACCCGGACATCCGGCCCCTGGAACATCAGCCATAGCAGCCGCCCAGCCGCCAAGCACCTACAGGCCCGGGACATCCGGCCTCCGATAGCCCGGACATCCGGCCTCCGCCCGGAATTCCGGCGCCCCTCACAGAACGCACACGAAGCTGAACCCCTCCAGCCCGGACATCCAGCCAAAGGCCCGGACATCCGGCCCGTCCCGAGCCTCCGAACATCCGACCCCTCTACCCGGAAATCCGGACCCAGTCTATCTAGAGAGACCTGAGGCCGACCACGCAGCCTGGACATCCGGCCCCGTCTGTCTGCGCACAGTAAAGGGCCGAGGCCCATGTACCCCTTCGCGCACCTAGACTATATGTACTCCTCCTCCTCCCTCTTTCTAGGGTTAGCGTTGTGATAGCTCATATGTGAGATAGAGCCTCGCTCATCCATACTGTATCTACTCCACCACGAGGGATCGACACCTCTTCAGAGAAGATCCACCTTAGATTCAAGACCCCTAATGGGAAGAACTCAAGACCTCCTCACGGAGAAGAACCGGTTACCCTATGTATCGTCTCTTGTTGGATTTGGACTGTGCGATCTCTATGTGTACTTGGATCTAGCATATGTGTGACCTAATCTCGTTGGTTTGAAGGATTCTCTCGTGTTTTCCCTCGTGTTTCCCCTCGTGGTCTTCGTGTTCTTAGTTGGGACCCGCTCCTTTCATGAAAGATCGGCCGTAGAGGGTTCCACCCTACATCATCTTGGTATCATGAGCCACGTTGATCATGATTTCAGAGCCCCCCTCTTTGTTTTTAGCCTAGTTTTGTTGATTATGCCCCTAATTCGAAAATTCCCCACAAAAATAGCCCCCCAATTTTTTTGTGATTTGTTGGTGTGATGAAGTTTTGTTGGATTTTATCCTCGGATTTCGTGTGTTCCAGGTAGATCTAGCTTTCCCCCATCTTTTCCCCAATTTCCATCCACAAAATCTTCTGAATTTTGCCCCAGATTTCACCTGTCCATGCGGAGTTCTTCGAGTTCGTCCACGAATCCCGAGCCCGGACATCCGGCCCGACAGCCCGAACATCCGGCCCTCGACAGCATCACTTCCTTCCACCGCTTCGTTTTCCGCCTAACTTTCGCCAAATGTCGATCCGGTCCCCACTTACACTTCCGCATACCACCATCACTTCCGCATAGTACCACCGATTTCCGCAAACACCACCATTCGCTTACCCACTACCAATTCCGACAATTTTGACACGTTTTGCTTTGAGATTTTGAGTTTGCGGTTCCCGTGTCCTATTGTGTTTCGGCTATTTAGGATCGGTTCGACATCAATGTCACGGCCGCTCATCTTCGCAACGGACTCATCATCGATGGTAACCTCATCTTGGTATCGTGATATCATCATACTTTCTTGCCATTGCATTGATAGCCACCATAGCCCAATTTTGCGTAGCTTAGCCATCGGGACTAGCCTTTGAGTATTGCCGGCAATGTCACTTGTGCACATTAGTGGTCATAGTTCCCATGGCATACATACTATACCATCGAGGTGCATATCTTGCTATCATCTCTTGTGTCGCAAGGTTGTCATCACATACACAATTGCTATCTTGGTTCGTGAAGTTTTGCATGAGAAAAGAGCTCAAACGACAAAGAGCCAAACAAGCTTTTAAGCAAAAGGGAAAGATAAGCAAAGAGCTTATAAGCAAGAACCATAGCATCATACTACATTAAGATTGTCATACTCGATCATCTTGGATCACATCACCGGAATACCATACATATAGCATACTTGGGATACAAGTCATTGCATTTTTTGCTTAGTAGGTTGTGCACAAGTTTCATATCCGCCTATTGTGCAATCGTGCTAGCGTCTCTCTAGTGTTGTGCAACAAGAGCATGTTCGTAGATTCCACATTTTGGGTCATTCCTTGGTTGCACGACCCCACTTATCTATATGCGTGTGTGTTTCCGTGTACCATATCTTGCTATTGGCCTACTTGTTGCATTTGCAAATTTGTGAATCTTTTCCAACAACATTGAGTCTCACTATCAATTGCATCAAATTTTGTGCCACCATCCTAACCAAGCTCCACCATAAGCTTTTACTTGTGTAGGTGTGAGAAACCGACAAAATTTGGTACCAATTGTGCCATTTCCTTGTTACATATTGGAGTGATCATTGATCCATCTTCAACATCGGTGTAACACCCTGAGAATCATGCTACAGTAACCCCCTGTGATTAAGCTAATCATGTTGCTAAACAGGGCTTGATCACATTTGAATCACCTTCCTTTCAAACTCCTAGCTCAAACTTCAAATATAATTAAAGTGAAAAATAAAAGTTTTCAAAAACTCAAACAAAAATGTTCTGTGGGTGCTAAATAATACACTGGCAATTATGGTGGAGAAAACTCCTTTTTATAAAATGCCTAAATACTTTAAATGAAATAAAACAGAAAAGGAATTAAACAAATAAAAAGAAAACAGAAAACAGAACCCAGGCAGAGAAAAAGAAAAAAAAAAGGGGAAAAGGGCCCGCTTTCCGCCCCACTGCCCCCCCCCGGCCCAAACTGGGCCGCACCCCCGCGCCCCCGGCCCAGCCCACCTCCTCCCTCGCCCCTTCCCTGTTCCCCCGACCCGGTCGGAACAGGGGCGCGCTGCCGCCCGACCCCCTCGCCGGCACCGACGCCGGAGGGGATAAGGTCGCCAGCTCCCCCGCCTCCTCGGGCCTCTCTCCCACTCACCCCCGCTCTCCCTCTCGGCCCCCGCGCCTCCCCCTTCCCTCCCCCGGATCCGCGCCGCCCCCCCTCTTCCCCACGCCCGACGCGCTCGCCGCCGTTCCCCTTGTTCACGCGGCCACCGTGCCCCACTCGCCACCTCGCCGTGTCGTACGACGTCGCCGCCCTCGACTACACCCCCTCCGCCTCTCCGTCGAAGCTCGGAGCCACTGCATCGGCCTCCCCGAGCTCGCCTTCATCTTCGGGCGCCGGCGACCCCCTTCTTCCCCAGTGACGACCTGCTGCTACTAAGCCATCCACGGGCCTTTCTTGCGCCACGCGGTGAGCTCCTCTACCTCCTCCCCCTCTCCGTTAGCTCGCTCGCGCTCTGTAGCTGCTTCCCCGCGCGCGCCCGAGCGCCACGCCGCGGAGCTCGCCGCCGGCGTGTCTCCGGTGACCAAATGGTCACGGGCGTTGGCCCGCTAGCCCGACCGCACCGAGCCGCACCCGCCTAGGTAGTTAGTTCGGCCGTTCGCGCGCTCTAGCGTAGCTTCCGTCGGGCACCCGTAGCACCTCGCCGCCGGCGAGTTCGTAGCGCTCGTCTCCGGCCGTTCCAGCCCCTCCGACCACCGCCGTTGGACGCGCGACGTCGGGCCGCGTCGAACGCGCCCAGCCACGCCCCCGGAGACCCCCTGTACGTGAAACCCGTACCCCTCCCGAGCCGCGCCGCCGTGCGTCTGGTCGCCGGCGTTGCTCCGGCGCCGGCCGCCGACGTGGCACACCTGGGGCCACCCCCTGGGTCACTGCCAGTGGCCCCCACGGTTCCCAGTTGACTGGGTTGACCCAGTCAACTGCTGACTGGGCAGGCCCAGTCACTGACATGCGGGCCCCGCCGCAAAAATTAAAAAAAGAAAATGTTTTATAAATAAAAATAATTAGTTTAATTAATCTCTCACTGACAGGTGGGCCCAGTAGTTAATTAACTAAAAACTAATTAGTTTAATCCTCTGTTAACCCACTGTCTATGACAGGTGGGTCCCCCCTTGTCAGTTTGACCAGTCAACCCGGACTGTTGACCGCTGACGTCACTCATACGTCATGCTGACGTCATATCCCTTTTTCTGTTAATTAAATAATTCCAGAAATTCAAATAAACTTTGAAAATTCATATCTTTTAAACCGTAACTCGGATGAAAATGTTTTCTATATGAAAGTTGCTCAGAACGACGAGACGAATCCGAATACGCAGTCCGTTCGTCCACCACACCTCCCTAACCTATTGAACTAGCAACTTTCCCCCTCCGGTCCGTCTGTCCGAAAACGTGAAACATCGGGAATACCTCCCGGATGTTCCCCCCCCTTCACCGGTACCACCTACTGTCGCGTTAGGACACCCCTAGCACCGCTCACTGTCATGTCACGCATCGTCATGCTTATGTTTGCATTGTATTTACTGTTTCTTCCCCCTCTTCTCTCCGGTAGACTACGAGACCGACACTGCTGCTGCCCAGTTCGACTACGGAGTCGACGACCCCTCCTACTTGCCAGAGCAACCAGGCAAGCCCCCCCCTTGATCACCAGATATCGCCTACTCTCCTCTATACTGCTTGCATTAGAGTAGTGTAGCATGTTACTGCTTTTCGATATCCTATTCTGATGCATAGCCAATCCTTGCTACTACTGTTGATACCTTTACCTGCAATCCTACATGCTTAGTATAGGATGCTAGATTTCCATCAGTGGCCCTACATTCTTGTCCGTCTGCTGTGCTACACTATCGGGCCGTGATCACCTGGGCGGTGATCGCGGGTATATACTTATATACTATATACATGACACATGTGATGACTAAAGTCGGGTCGGCTCGTAGGAGTACCCGCAAGTGGATCTTTGTGGCGGAGCGACAGGGCAGGTTGAGACCGCCTAGGTAAGAGGTGGGCCTGGCCCTGGTCGGCGTTCACGGATACTTAAAACGCTTAACGAGATCTTGGTATTTGATCTGAGTCTGGCCATTTGGTCTATACGCACTAGCCATCTTTGCGGGAGTAGTTATGGGTATCCCGGCGTCGTGGTATCAGCCGAAGCCTTCGTGACGTCCGCGACTGAGTGGCGCGCGCCGTGTTGGACCGCTTTGACGTAACCGCCGTGATCGTGTGGGTTGCTAGGTCTGCTCGCGGCCGCGTTCGCAACGTGCAGGTGTGCATAGGGCGATGGGCCCAGACCCCTGCGCGCTTAGGATTAGACCGGCGTGCTGACCGCTCTGTTGTGCTTAGGTGGGGCTGCGACGCGTTGATCTTACGAGGCCGGGCATGACCCAGAAAAGTGTGTCCGGCCAATTGGGATCGAGCGTGTTGGGTTATGTGGTGCACCCCTGCAGGGAAGTTTATCTATTCGAATAGCCGTGTCCCTCGGTAAAAGGACGACCCGGAGTTGTACCTTGAGCTTATGACAACTAGAACTGGATACTGAATAAAATACACCCTTCCAAGTGCCAGATACAACCCGGTGATCGCTCTCTAACAGGGCGACGAGGAGGGGATTGCCGGGTAGGATTATGCTATGCGATGCTACTTGGAGGACTTCAATCTACTCTCTTCTACATGCTGCAAGATGGAGATGTCCAGAAGCGTAGTCTTCGACAGGACTAGCTATCCCCCTTTTATTCTGGCATTCTGCAGTTCAGACCACTGATATGCCCCTTTACACATATAACCATGCATATGTAGTGTAGCTCCTTGCTTGCGAGTACTTTGGATGAGTACTCACGGTTGCTTCTCTCCCTCTTTTTCCCCCTTTCCTTTCTATCTGGTTGTCGCAACCAGATGTTGGAGTCCAGGAGCCAGACGCCACCGTCGACGACGACACCTACGGCACTGGAGGTGCCTACTACTACGTGCAGGCCGCTGACGACGACCAGGAGTAGTTAGGAGGTCCCAGGCAGGAGGCCTTGCCTCTTCGATCGTTGCTACTTTTGTGCTAGCCTTCTTAAGGCAAAACTTGTTTAACTTATGTCTGTACTCAGATATTGTTGCTTCCGCTGACTCGTCTGTGATCGAGCACTTGTATTCGAGCCCTCGAGGCCCCTGGCTTGTATCATGATGCTTGTATGACTTATTTATGTTTTAGAGTTGTGTTGTGATATCTTCCCGTGAGTCCCTGATCTTGGTCGTACACATTTGCGTGCATGATTAGTGTACGGTCAAATCGGGGGCGTCACAATCGGTCAAGGTACATTTGGTATAAGTTCTTCTCTTTCTCCCACTCACATATTTGTTTGGAATGATGGATAGGCCAAGTACTTCTACCAAACCACTCTTCCTTGAGCAAGACGACGACCCAAACAACTACGTCACCAAGCTACACCTATTTGGAACGCAACGAGCTTTGCATCAAGAGCAACAAGCAATGAGCGACCGCATCGACAATCTCGCCACCGACTTGCGACTATCCGAGCAACGTACAAGAGACTTGTCAGGGATATACCCCGTGGTATGACCCGGCCATAGTTATAACCCGGCTGGGACTTGGTAAACCGGCAGAGAGTTAAGACATATGGTTAAGGCAGACATTTAAGACAGATGGTAAACCGGCAGGTGGTAAACCGGCAGGAAGTCATATCCCGGCAGACAATCATAACCCGACAGATAGTCATAACCCGGCAGACAGTCATAACCCGACAGACAGTCATAACCCAGCAGACAGAGTCGCCTGGGGTTAATAAGCCCGAGACGTTATGAAGCCCAAGACGTTAAGAAGCCCATGAAGAGAAGTCAGAATAGTTTAAGTCTTAATCCGAGTTGGACTCTACATGTAATCCGCCCCTTCAACTTATATAAGGAGGGGCAGGGCACCCCAAGAGGCGGAGAGAATAATCTGAAGGGTTAGACATAACTGGGGGAGCCGGTTTACGGTGACTCCCTCGTGATGATAATGAGACCTAGCCACAAATAGCATGTAGGGTTGTTACCAGATGATGTTTCTCGGGGCCCAAAGCTGTCTAAACCCCAGTCTTGTGTTGCATTTCTCAATTGCGCTCAACCCCTCTCAAGCTACCACATAGATGCGTGATGCCTACTATGCAACCTTCTTCTTGTAGACCTTGTTGGGCCTCCAAGTGCAGAGGTTTGTAGGACAGTAGCAAGTTTCCCTCAAGTGGATGACCTAAGGTTTATCAATCCGTAGGAGGCGTAGGATGAAGATGGTCTCTCTCAAACAACCCTGCAGCCAAATAACAAAGAGTCTCTTGTGTCCCAACACACCCAATACAATGGTAAATTGTATAGGTGCACTAGTTCGGCGAAGAGATGGTGATACAAGTGCAATATGGATGGTAGATGTAGGTATTTGTAATCTGAAATTATAAAAACAACAAGGTAACTAATGATAAAAGTGAGCGTAGATGGTATTGCAATGCTAGGAAACAAGGCCTAGGGTTCATACTTTCACTACTGCAAGTTCTCTCAACAATAATAACATAATTGGATCATATAACTATCCCTCAACATGCAACAAAGAGTCCCTCCAAAGTCACTAGTAGCGGAGAACAAACGAAGAGATTATTGTAGGGTACGAAACCACCTCAAAGTTATTCTTTCGGATCGATCTATTCAAGATTTCGTACTAGAATAACACCTTAAGACACATATCAACCAAAACCCTAATGTCACCTAGATACTCCAATGTCACCTCATGTATCTGTGGGCATGATCATAGGATATGCATCACACAATCTCAGATTCATCTATTCAACCAACACAAAGTACTTCAAAGAGTACCCCAAAGTTTCTACCAGAGAGTCAAGACGAAAACGTGTGCCAACCCCTATGCATAAGTTCATGAGGTCATGGAACCCGCAAGTTGATCACCAAAACATACATCATGTGAATCACGTGATATCCCATTGTCACCACAGATACGCACATGCAAGACATACATCAAGTCTTCTCAAATCCTTAAAGACTCAATCCGATAAGATAACATCAAAGGGAAAACTCAATCCATTACAAGAGAGTAGAGGGGGAGAAACATCATAAGATCCAACTATAATAGCAAAGCTCGCGATACATCAAGATCGTACCATCTCAAGAACTCAAGAGAGAAAGATCAAACACATAGCTACTTGTACATACCCTCAACCCCGAGGGTGAACTACTCCCTCCTCGTCATGGAGAGCGTCGGGATGATGAAGATGGCCACCGGTGAGGGTTCCCCCCTCCGGCAGGGTGTCGGAACAGGCCCCGATTGGTTTTTGGTGGCTACAGAGGCTTGCGGCGGCGGAACTCCCGATCTATTCTGTTCTCCGATGTTTTTAGGGTATATGGACATATATAGGCGAAAGAAGTCGGTCGGGGGAGCCACGAGGGGCCCACGAGGGTGGGGGGCGCGCCTCCCTGCCTCGTGGCCACCTCGAAGCTTCCCTGACGTCTACTCCAAGTCTCCTGGATTGCTTCCATTCCAAAAATAACTCTCCTGAAGGTTTTATTCCGTTTGGACTCCGTTTCATATTCCTTTTCTTCGAAACACTGAAATAGGCAAGAAAACAACAATTTGGGCTGGGCCTCCGGAGGTTAGTCCCAAAAATAATATAAAAGTATATAAATAAGCCCATTAAACATCCAAAACAGAATATATAATAGCATGGAACAATAAAAAATTATAGATACGTTGGAGACGTATCAAGCATCCCCAAGCTTAATTCCTGCTCGTCCTCGAGTAGGTAAATGATAAAAACAGAATTTTTGATGTGGAATGCTTCTTACCATAATTCTCAATGTAAATATTTTTATTGTGGCATGAATATTTAGATCCGAAAGATTCAAGATAAAAGTTTAATGTTGACATAAAAACAATAATACTTCAAACATGCTTACCAAGCAATTATGTCTTATCAAAATAACATAGCCAAAGAAAGCTTATCCCTACAAAATCATATAGTTAGGCCATGTTTCAATATTGTCACACAAACGATCTCATCTTGCATAACCCCGATGACAAGCCGAGCAATTGGTTCATACTTTTAACGCGCTTCAGCCTTTTCAATTCTTACGCAATACATGAGCGCAAGCCATGGATATATCACTATAGGTGGAGTAAAGTATAATGATGGGGGTTATGAGAGAAGAAAAAAAGGTAGAAAGAATCACATTGACGCGGCTAATCAATAGGCTATGGAGATGCCCATCGATTGATGTCAATGAGAGGAGTAGGGATTAGCATGCAACGGATGCACTAGAGCTATGAATATATGAAAGCTCAACAAAAGAAACAATGTGGGTGTGCATCCAACTTGCTTGCTCACGAAGACCTAGGGCATTTTGAGGAAGCCCATCATTGGAATGTACAAGCCAAGTTCTATAATGAAAAATTCCCACTAGTATATGAAAGTGACAACATAGGAGATTCTCTATCATGAAGATCACGGTGCTACTTTGAAGCACAAGTGTGGAAAAAGGATAGTAACATTATCCCTTCTCCTTTTTTCTCTCATTTTTTTCTTTTCTTTTTCTTTTTTTCTTGGGCCTTCTCTTTTTTTTTTCTTTGGCCATTCTTTTTTTTCTCTTATTTTTTTATTTAGTCCGGAATCTCATCCCGACTTGTGGGGGAATCATAGTCTCCATCATCCTTTCCTCACATGGGACAATGCTCTAATAATGATGATCATCAAACTATTATTACTTACAACTCAACAAGTACAACTCAATACTTAGAACAAAATATGACTCTATGTGAATGCCTCCGGCGGTGTACCGGGATATGCGATGAATCAAGAGTGACATGTATGAAAAAATTATGAATGGTGGCTTTGGCACAAATACGATGTCAACTACATGATCATGCAAAGCAATATGACAATGATGAAGCGTGTCATAATAAACAGAACGGTGGAAAGTTGCATGGCAATATATCTCGGAATGGCTATGGAAATGCCATGATAGGTAGGTATGGTGGCTGTTTTGAGGAAGATATAAGGAGGTTTATGTGTGATAGAGTGTATCATATCATGGGGTTTGGATGCACCAGCGAAGTTTGCACCAACTCTCAAGGTGAGAAAGGGCAATGCGCGGTACCGTAGAGGCTAGAAAATTGTGGAAGGTTGAGAGTGCGTATAATCCATGGACTCACATTAGTCATAAAGAACTCATATACTTATTGCAAAAGCTTATTAGCCCTCGAAGCAAAATACTACTACGCATGCCCCTAGAGGGATAGATTGGTAGGAAAAGACCATTGCTCGTCCCCGACCTCCACTCATAAGGAAAGCAATAAAAGAACACCTATGTGTCAAAATTGTCACACAACTTTTACCATACGTGCATGCTACGGGACATGCCAACTTTAACACAAGTATTTCTCAATTTCACAATTACTCAACTAGCACACTCTAATATTACCACCTTTATATCTCAAAACACTTATCAAGTATCTAACTTCTCATGATATTTAATGAACTCAATATGGAAGAATAATTTCACGATTAAAGCAAATTACCATGCTGTTTAAGACTCTCAAAATAATATAAGTGAAGCATGATAGATCAATAATTTCTATAAAATACAACCACCGCCGTGCTCTAAAAGATATAAGTGAAGCACTAGAGCAAAAACTACATAGCTCAAAAGATATAAGTGAAGCACATAGAGTATTCTAACAAATTACGAATCGTGTGTGTCTCTCTCAAAAGGTGTGTACAGAAAGGATGATTTTGGCAAACTAACCAACAAAGACTCAAATCATACAAGACGCTCCAAGCAAAACACATATCATGTGGTGAATAAAAATATAGCTCCAAGTAAATTTACCGATAGATGAGGACGAAAGAGGGGATGCCTTCCGGGGCATCCCCAAGCTTTGGCTCTTTGGTGTACTTGGATTTACCTTGGGGTGCCTTGGGCATCCCCAAGCTTAGGATCTCGCCACTCCTTGTTCCATACTCCATCAAATCTTTACCCAAAACTTGAAAACTTCACAACACAAAACTTAACAGAAAATCTCGTGAGCTCCGTTAGCGAAAGAAAACAAAACACCACTTCAAGGTACTGTATTAAACTCATTATTTATTTATATTGGTGTTAAACCTACTGTATTCCAACTTCTCTATGGTTTATAAGCTCTTTTACAAGCCATAGATTCGTCAAAATAAGCAGACAACACACGAAAAACAGAATCTGTCAAAAACAGAACAGTCTGTAGTAATCTGTAACTAACGCAAACTTCTGGAACTCTAAAAATTCTGCCAAAATAGGAAGATCTAAATAATTTGTTTATTGATCTGCTGCAATTGGAATCAGTATTATATCACGTCCTGATAATTTTTAACAATTGTTCTCGTGAACAGAAAGTTTTGAACGTTTAACGCCCCGAGCTAGGCATGACGATTTCAATGATGCTCACATAAAAGATAAGAATTGAAACATAAAGAGAGCATCATGAAGAATATGACTATCACATTGAAGTCTAACCCACTTCCTATGCATAGGTATTTTGTGACCAAACAACTTATGGGAACAATTATCAACTACCATAGGAAGGCAAAACAAGCATAACTTCAAAACTTTAAGCACATAGAGAGGAAACTTGGCATTATTGCAATTCCTACAATCATATATTCCTCGCTCGTAATAATTTTCAGTAGCATCATGAATGAATTCAACAATATAACCAGCACCTAAAGCATTCTTTTCATGATCTACAAGCATAGAAATTTTATTACTCTCCACATAAGCAAAATTCTTCTCTTTCGGCATAGTGGGAGTATCATAAGAGACTCGAATACTATAAATTGTTTCCACATTAAAAGGGTAATGTTCAGAAAAAGGGTAATCATAATCATGACAAGTTTTATAAATATAATCATCACTACTTTTTATAGCATAGGTATCATCACAATAATCATCATAAGTAGCGACTTTGTTCTCATCATAATCGATTGAAACCTCCTCCAATATAGTGGAATCATTACTTAATAAAGTCATGACCTCTCCATATCCACTTTCATAATTATCACAATAAGATTCAACATCCTCCAAAATAGTGGGATCATTACTTCCTAAAGTTGACACTCTACCAAACCCACTTTCATCAATATAATCATCATAAGTAGGAGGCATGCTATCATCATAACAAATTTGCTCATCAAAACCTGGGAGGCTATAAATATCATCTTCATTAAACATAGCATCCCAAGATTGGGACAAACATTAATTGCAGCAAATATATTCTCAAAGATGTCATTCTCATCAAGCATAGCATCCCCAAGCTTGGGCCTTTTCATATCATAAGCATAATCACTCTCATAATTAATAGTATGAATAGCACCAATAGTATAGCAATTATCATCATCACAATGAGTAATAGGAGCAACATCATTTGGGAGGGATACCTTTCTACCTTTGTTTCTCCGTCTTTTCCTTTTCTTCTTCACATCATGTGTGGGTTTAACCCTCTTTTTTGTGCTCCTTATTAATGAGATTGGTTGAATAGAAGGCTCCTCCTCGTCACCTGATTCATCATAAGAAATAATAGGAGGATATTGGGAAGTCTCTTCCCTTTCATTAGTATTCTCTTCATCCTCTATTTGTTTTCTTTTCTTTATGTAGTTGGCAATATGAGGATTTTCAATGCAATTCACTGCACAATACATAAAAATTTCTTCTAGATCAATATTGAGGAATTTCTCAATGTTATATTCTGGAATATGCTTAGTTACACGTTTCATTTCTTCTTAACCCAAAAGTAAACTAAGTTCATTATGATGTGCCAGGGAAATCAAGCCATCATAATTTTTGGACACGATTCGATCATGAAACAATTTGCATTTGATATTTAAATGACCATGTTCATTGCAAAGTTCACAAGTATGGTGAAGAAATTTTAAATTTTCCGCACAAACATCTAGCCTTTCTTGCAACCATTTAGTTTCTAAATACTTATGCCTCTTGCAAAATCTATTTTCCCTAATTGGTGTGTACTTGCAAACTCTATGCACTCCACAAAAGTTGACATGCTTATAGGAGACATTTTCATCATGACTAATGCAATCATCATTAGTACTATGGATATTCAAGGAGTTCATACTAACAACATTGCAATCATGCTCATCATTCAAAGATTTAGTGCCAAACATTTTAATGCACTAGTCATCGGCCCGTGCGCCTGCACGGGCTAGTTCTGTGTTGTAGCGATTACATACTAAAGTTATCTTTTATGTTTATTGAAGACACAAAATATATAAATTCAAATTTTTGGACATTATGATTATAGCTGCACGGGCTAGTTCTGTGTTGTAGCGATTACATACTAAAGTTATCTTTTATGTTTATTGAAGACACAAAATATATAAATTCAAATTTTTGGACATTATGATTATAGATGTAAAATATTACTACCAAAATATTTGAAGGTTTACATTGTTTTTCAGAGGTGGAATATCAACGAATATTATGTATTAGTACCCCAATGAATTGATGGTAGCTGTTGGCGCATTTGAAACCAAAAGAGATTTGAAACATAATGGATAAAAAAATTTGCAGCCATCTTCTATATTTTGTTCTCCTTATGTACTCCAAACTAAGGTACAAATCATGTGTACTATTACTTCTTATTATCATAAAGATAAAAGAATGCTAATTTATATAACTATAAGAATCCACAACATCTTAGTGTATCTAATAAAAGTTAGTGGGAAATTGCAGTAATACTCTAATGCCAATGTAATTCTTTGACATGAGATACCTAGCACTGCAGAGTGATACCAATACCGAACTACAGTCCCAACTCCATCTATATATTTACTACGGCGGGTGAACCCATATTGGATGCAGTGACAATGTTATGAGATTGTTTTCATACAGAGACAACAAATATTTTTTGTCACCGGTTAACTCATGTGAATCAGTGTATCTTCAACAACAACAAAATTCATAAAGGTCACATTATGGTGTCCGTATCTGTGATACAGGTCAAATGTGTGTTGAGTTAGATAAGTCTACACCAAGCAGTGACAAACTGTGATAATGTATATAATCTAACAGCAGAAACGAACTATAAGCCTTGGGTCCAACTTCCGGATTAAAAAAATACAACATTTTCCTGCAGCCGATTAGGCAAATCAAAGACGTTCACTTGTTGCATTTCTCAAAATTTCATGCCAGTCAGTCAGTATTTTCAATGTTGGGCTTCTAGGGTAATTTTTAACCATAGGTACAGTCATATGCATGTTCGCAAGCCAATATAAGAACGACATAAGCATGGAAAGCATGCAATTCCTATAAATGAAGCATGTTCATCTAGCTAACTGAAGCGAATAACCATAAGAAGGTATTGAAAAAGAAAAGGGATAATTGAAATTGTGCCCTTAGTTGTGCCCCACTCGACTGATTTGACCCTAATTTCAGAAAACCCGTGGTCCTGCCCAAGTGCGTTTGGTCCCCTTGTGTTTTTGCCCTTCCGTCCCAATTCCGTCCAGTCAAAGGCGTTTGACTGTTAGGAGGACATTTGCCTGGACCATTTGGCCCTTGCCACTTCCCCAGCCAACCACCACCACCCGGCCCGCTATGGCCCAGATCTGGCCTCCGGGCACGATCCTCTCTCTCCCCTATAACTCCTCTCTCTCCCTCGGACGTGCAGAGCGCCGCCGTCGCCCTTGGAGTTTGCCGCCACCCTGGACTTCGCCTCCGTCGCAGGATCTTCTACCCCGTCTCGGCCACGTCCATATCCCCGCAGTTCCTCACCGTTCTTGTCGCCGGAGCACCCGCACCTCGCCTCTCTTCGTCGCAGCCACGCCGGAGACCCGTGTCGCGCGACGCCGACAAGGTCGTCGTCTAGGTGGCCGAAGTGCTCGAGCCTCCCGCGGCCGAATCCGCCGGAGCCACCGAGACTCGGTGGATCCAGGGACGGCGGCGCGATCCTAGGGCATGAGGCGGCGGCGTGATGCAGGGGTGGCCAGGATCGACGCGTGACATGGAGGCGCGGCAGAGATGGCAGATCCCGTCGTGGGAGGCTTCGTCTGGATCGGATTCGACCGGGACGGAGGTCCGGAAGGGACTGGCAACAGGCGGCGGGGCTCACGACGCGATGGGTGGGATGGAGGTCAGGGAGGAGCTGGGGGAGGAAGAAGATAGGAAGGTGGATGGGGGCATGGGTCCCACACGGAAGAGAGAGGAATGCTTTTTTTCTTTTGTATTTAATTGGGTCCCACATGTAAGCTTTTTTTCTCTTTGATATTTAACTGAAGTTGTAACAAGGGGCAAAATGGCCCAGGCAAATGTCTTCCTAACAGTCAAACGCCTTTGACTTGACGGAATTGGGACGGAAGGGCAAAAACACAAGGGGACCAAACGCACTTGGGCAGGACCACGGGTTTTTCGAAATTAGGGTTAAATCAGTTCGAGTGGGACACAACTAAGGGCACAATTTCAGTTATCCCAAAAAAAAAAATACTCACCATATATAACTGTATATATTTTCAGGTTAGGCCTATACACAGCAAAAAGAGCTTTGAAAAGGATAGAAACTGCAGAAAAAATGGGTAAAGAATTAAGAGAATTTGAAGATTGAAACTACAGAGAAAAAAGGTCACTAATTCTGAGAATTTGAAGCGAAGCTTGCTCCAGCCATATGCAACCTTGCCATCATATGCACATCCTTGAATTTAGCGACAGTTCACCATAGATGGCACTTGTTCGCTTCTGGCCTAGCCAGCAATACCAGAATCCTTCAGAGCTTTGTATTAAAAGTTAGGCTTAGTCCTTTATGTAAACGTAGGATAATATCATCAATAAATCTACACATTGTAGGTCCAATTTGTTCTGGAACATATAGCCTTTCTGTTCAGCAATTACTTCTGCCTATTGGAGAGACCGCATACAACCTTAAAATCAAACATAATTAGGGATATATATATATATATAAACCATTGCTGGCCAACTACAACTACATAAATATTTCAATGGTCTATCCATATAACCTGCTCTACGCCAGTTTTCACTCTCTCTAGAAAAGGGCACATTTAACTGAATAAACAGTTCTACATAAATTACAAATAATATATAGATTACTCCATTTGAACTACCAAAATATCGATAGATTACATGCAGTTTCCTTAGCAGTAGAAAGAAAAGATACATTTGCCTGTAGATAGAAGGTAGATCTGTGAGGTGGATAAGGGCATATAGCCTAAAAGCTGTCGCTTAGATGTGAGGAACCGTGCTTTTTGTATGTCTTGCCATTTGTTCATATATAGGAAAGGCAATTAAGCTCCCAGCAGGGTGTATAAAAAACATGTAGAAGAGATCCTCAATGTCGATTTTTATAAGCAGCGAAGCCGATATATACATGCAAAAATATATTGCCTCCCCCATATGTTTTTTAATGAGGGCAAAGAACTATGGGAACTTGGGAAGCATCACAAAATACGTTAGTAATTTGGTATTTTTGCCGGAAACAAAGTAATTTGGCATGGCGCATAGCCGAACATATATTTAGTAGGTTTTCTTCTGGTATAATTAGACCTGACAATAAGCCGTGGATTACCCATATGACAGCATAACTGAAAATGTACTAATATCCTAAGAGATTCCTAGTATAACTCATCCAGTGGCTTGTCTATAAAGATTGGACACTGGATCACATAATGAAGCCCATGCAGGAAAGAACAGAAAATATTGCTGTATTTTCCTCTACCAGCTCTATTCTAAAAGCATGATATGAATAAATTACGTAAAACATGAGAAAGTGAAACAAAACATGAAGTAACATAGTAAACATTAGATGTACCATCTATTCCTGATTGTCCACAATGTGCAATAGAACTATTTTCTACATCAATGGAAGAACTCAAATCTTGATGTTGTGGGTGTAACATGGAAGATTTCGACAGGGTATTATCACTAGTGCAGAACAGGCCTTTATCACCGGTTCATAAGGGCCTTTAGTGCCGGTTCTGCAACCGGCACTATGGAGTGGAGACTTAAGCCCCCCCCTCCTTTAGTACCGGTTCGGCATGAACCGGAGCTAAAGTGCCACCACGTGGCACGAGCCAGGCCCGGGTGCTGGTAGACCATTAGTACCGGTTGGTAGCACCAACCGGTACTAAATGTTTGGGGGGGGGGGGGGGGTTGGGTTTTAATTTTTATTTTTCCATTAATTTTGTGTTTTCCATTTAATTCTGTTTTGTTCGCTGGTATTTTACGATACTACATATTGTACACGTTATGCATATATAAAAATAGATTTTCTCGTAGAACTGATCATATATATATAATCGAATGTCTCACAACCACCATTAATTATTCACACATACACATGTATATATATATACAATTTCTCCTACATGTTGCCTTGGTGCCTTCGGAGCACGATGACAAGTGGTTCATGGGGGCGGTAGCGGGTAATAGTATTCTCCTTTGGGATCTATGACCTGGTCGAGCAAAAATCTCGCTATTTCCTCTTGAAGTGCTCGTATGCGCTCCTCTGATAGGAGCTTGTCCCGCACCTCTTTGAACTGTTAAGAAGGAGATAAATATGCATGTGTATTAGTTGTGTGACCAGATATCGACAATCATGTAAGATTTGTGAATAGTGTTTTGGCAAACGTATCCAGTCCTGTCTATCAGATCTGTTCCTTTCGGACGCCATCATGCGAATGTTCTCACAAACGTAGTATGCACACACTTCAGTCCCCGGCGCCTGCTTCAGGGCCTTTACGACAATTGAATTTAATCAGATAATAATTAATCAAGCATGTTAATTAATTAATGGTATTGAAACAAGAATTAAAGAGATGGTAGCTAGCTAGCTAGTACTACTTAATTACTTACCTTGGGTCGATACCAACATAGTTTTCGTCGCCATTTTCCTGGAGTCACCTTGATGTACTTTGCCCAAGCCCTGCCCGCCGGCAAAGAAAATTAATAAAGGGGTTATTAAAAATAGTTCATATCAGGAAATGACGAACTAAATAGGCCGAGATATAGTTAATAATGATTGAAATAACCTGTCGACTATCCCCTTCACGATGCTGTAGTCACTATTTTTTTAAGTAGTGAGTCCAGTACTTCAACTTTTCCTTCGTCAACTTTAATGTCTAACAAGATCCAGTGGAAGCTGCATGCGCATACGTTTGCATTTATAAATTAAGCGGGCATGTGCATAACACTAATCAACTATAACCCTAAACCCTATACACTTATTAACATCTAGCTAGTAAGCAAAAACAGAATTTGTAGTACAAGACAGTGTGACTCACTCGAAGTTGTAAGGAAGTAGTGTATCTTCATTGCTGTTGAGGCGCTTCAGGAACTCTAGCATGCATTTCTCTACATCTTGTCTACACCATTCCAATTTCCATGTGTATTCATTAACGGTATTTGGGTCAATGAACCCAATGCCATAGCGTCCAACTTTTTTCATTTCATACATCTTCATCCTGCATAATACCACAGAAAAGAATATTTAGTGAGGATGTAATTAATGATCAATCAATGAGCACTAGAGCTAGCTCGAGACTTAAATTACAGAAAGAAATCACTTACAGACAATAGCAACTGACGATAGATTTGTCGAGTGCATCTTGAATGAATAACTGAAATAGTTCTGAATACTCAATGGCCAGAGCTTTCTTATGGAAGTAATGATCTTCCTCGACTTGCACCATGAGGGACTCTCGATTGGAAATCTTGGTAATTTTCATGTACCAATCATGCAATTCATACATTCTCGTTGGGAGGTTCTTGACCTCCTTGGGCTCGACCAAAGGTTTGCCCCGGACATATTTCCGTTTTATTTCGTCCTCTTTAAGCGTAGGCATGGGCTCGATCTCGAGGAGTTGTCCAACAGTGATCTTGAGCATTTCAGCCTGCATTATATGCTCCTCGGTTATTCCCACATCGCCTAGCTCGGGAACGTAAACGGTTTGCACACAATAATATTGGGCGCGCGTACTCTCATGTGTTGTTGGCACAACAAGCGGGGGGGTCGATTGCGCCGCCTGTTCTCCCAGCTGGGGAACAGTTTTCCCGCATTTTTTGACAGCTGCTTGTTGGCTCGAGCTCGAGCTCGCTTCTTTCTGTAGTCGTGCTCGATGTGCCTTCTTGATTTGGCGCTCATAGTCTGAGTCAACAGGCTTGGGAGCTGGTGGTCTAGCCATGCGAATGAAGTGGTCAATCTTTTCCTCAGGCACTTTCTCCCTCGGCGGTGTTGCCGGTTTCGGTCGAAAATGAGTGTCCACTTCGGCCCGCACTATTGCATCGTTTTGCTCCTCGGTCATGTCGTAAGGCCTCTGAGGAAGAGGAGCGAGGCTGCTTGGACCATATTTATATCGCTTGTCTCCGCCTGTACTTTCTGTACTACCTCGACTCGTACCGCTACGCACCATAGCTGCGGCGTGTCTCTTCTGCGATTGCTTAGGCGGTGAAGACGGCTGACGTGGCTTAGTTGGAGCAGGAGGAGTGGCCTGACGCTGTGCCGAACTTGAAGCAGGAGGTGTGGCCTGACACGGTGTCGGACTTGAAGCAGGAGGTGTGGCCTGACGCTGTGCCGGACTTGAAGCAGGAGGTGTGGCCTGACACGGTGGCGGACTTGGAGGAGCGGGAGTCTGCTGACACGGTGGCGGACTTCGAGGAGGAGTCGGCAGACGCGGTGTCGGTGGACTTCGAAAGATGATGCAATCCTTTTTCCATAGGATGAAACGATGTATGGCCTCTCCCAGTATTTGCTCATCGTCACCTCCAGGAATGTCAAGCTCTAGCCCCGGATATGGGCCCACCACCTCATCAACCAAGACACGAGCATAGCCCTCTGGAATCGGGACGCAATGGAAGGTTGCTTCGGGGGTAATTGTAAAAGCAATGGCGTTTGCCACCTTCATAGATATGTTCTTCATTTTGTAGTGTAGCTCACAGTTAGTGTTCTCTATGATGTCATCCACAGGGTATGTATCCAGCAGTGCGTCGCCCGGGGCGGAACCAACGCTGCTTCTCGGCATGGATGGGACGGTGCTATCCAATGCTGGATGATCATGCTCTTGCTGCTGCCGCTGGCGAGACCCCCTTTCCTGGCTAAGTGAGTCGATCTGCTGCTGCTGCTGGAATTTGAGTGCCAAGTCCGCGTGCCTTGCTTCTAGGCCTTGAAGGCGTTCCGTGTCCTGCTTCCTCTGCTCCTCCTCCAGCTTCCTCTTCTTCTCCTCCTCCATCTTCTTTCTTGCACGGGTCCTGTAGTCGTCGTTCCATTCCGAAAAGCCCTCATACCAGGGAATAACGCCCTTGCCTCATGTTCTTCCCGGGTGTTCAGGATTTCCCAGGGCGCGCGTAAGCTCGTCGTTCTCTCTCTTGGACGCGAACACCCCCTTTCGAGCATCTTCTATTGCGTCAAGTAACTTTTGTTCTGCTCCGTTTAGACTTGCCTTCTTCGAAACCAGGCCTGTCTTCGGGTCCAACGCCCCCCATGCGCATAGAACCAAGTTCTGCACCTGGGGGGCCAGCTCCTAGTAACCGGAGTGACCCCTGCATCCTCCATCTCTTGCTCAGACTTATCCCACTTAGGCATTGCCACCGCGTAGCCACCTGGACCCAGCCTATGGAACTGCGTCTTTTTTGCGGCATTGGCCTTGTTTTTTCTCGACCGTTCCTTAGATAATTCCGATTCCTTGAATTTCACGAAAGCGGGCCAGTGTTCTCTTTGCTTCTCCAGTGTTCCCTTGAATTCTGGAGTCTTCCTTTCTACAGCGAGGTAGTTCGCCCATACAGTTTTCTTGTGGGTGTTGAATGCAATTGCCATCTTCTTAAGAGCAGCGTCCTTGACTTTCTGCACATCTGCATCAGTGAAATAATCTGGTAGGGTGAAATGTTCCATCAAAGATTCCCAAAGCTTTTGTTTTGCTTTGTCGTCGACCCAAGTAACATCTGGGCGTTTAGTTTTTGGCTCTTTCCATTCTTGAATGGAGATCGGGAGTTGGTCCTTCACAAGAACTCCGCACTGACGAACGAACTTGCTCGCAATGTTCTTAGGTGTGAGGGGTTTGCCACTAGCTTTGATGGAATCGATGTTGTCCTTTACACCCTCCTTCAACTTTTTTCTCGGGCCGCGCTTTGTCCTGCTGTCTGTAGAAGCAGATTTGCTCGATCCGGAGGGCTGGAAGAAGAAAGATCGATTCGTTAATATATCTTCAAATAAAAAAACATGTGATGATCACTAGATGCCTGCTTATATAAATATACCTTGCCGGTAGTCTTTGTTATTTCAAGATCAACATTGTATTCGTCATCATAATCATTGTCTGCGTCATCATAATCATAATCATAGTTCATGACTTCATCAGCTCGGTCGTCGAGATCGAATATCTTATCATCACCCTCCCAGGTATTGCTCAGATATTGGGAGCCGTCATTTGCTTCATTCAGATCATCTAGCCTGCTAGGGCTGCGTATGATCTCGAACAGGGCCTTTTCTCCCTCTCTGCCGGTATTGTCCGGCATAGCTTTTATTTATCTAATACAGAAGAAATATAAAACAATTTAGTATTCAAATTACAAAGCATGGATGCAATCAATAAGGAAAAACTGAATCATATAGTACATAATATGCATCGTCTCGAATAATATATAACCTCGAATACATCGTCTCGAATAATATATAATCTCGAATACATCGTCTCAAATAATATATAATCTCGAATACATCACTGGCTAGGAAGCTAATAAAGATCGAATACTATAGAAGAAGCTAGGCCACTCGCGGTTCCTGGGGCGCGGGCGGTGGACACCCAAAGACAAGGAACCATCACAGGATCATATCTCCGGTCATCTGCCCAAAGGACCTGCCAGGTATTGGAGAACCTGACGTCCATAGCAGCCATGTAGCGATGGACGTGCTCGTCCTCCTCCCTGACACGACGACGCACCACCTCCGGCGGGGCCGGCTCCCTCTGCACCGAATGTGGCCCACGCGAACGCCACCAAAGGAGATCAGGGTCGACGACGGGACCCAAGGCCAGGTTCCTCACCAAGCGGGGTGCCCCTCCAGGTAGCACCTCCCAGTGCCAGCCCGGCGGAGCCCAATCCCGGACATGGGTCAGCCGGACGTCGTCGCGAACGGGTCGACGGCGAGGATGCGGGCCGGGCATCGTCGAGAACAAATACTATATGCCCGCAAAAAGTAACATTTTTTAAATGATTGGATTGTGATAACTAAAATTATAAGAAACTAAAAAAACATCGATCATCGTCTAACAATTTGACATTAATCTAATTCATCTAGCTAAAACTAATTCTAAAATTTCTAACATTTCTACATATATAACTAACATTTCTAATAGTTCTATAACCAAAAAATAGAAAAATTGCTAACATTTCTATAACTAAAATTATAAGAAACTAAAAATTACCATTTCTATAACATTTCTAACATTTCTATAACAATTTGAAATTAATCGAATTCATCTAGATAAAACTAACATTTCTAAAATTTCTAACATTTCTATATACTATTTCACATTAATCTAATTAATTAATTAATTCATCTAAAACATTTGTATAAGAAACAGAAAAAACAGAATCGTGTGTGTGTTTCTGTGTGCCTGTGTGTGTGAGTGTGTGTGCGTGTGTGTGTGCGCGCGCGTGCGCGTGTGCACCCTACGGCGCCGGCGGCGCGGTGGCTTCGATTGGAGGGAGGAGAGAGGCCAGGGAGAGGGGCTCACACCGCGGGCGACGGCGACGGCGACGGCGACGGCGACGACGAGGCGACGGGACGGCGAGGCAGAGGAGACGGCGACGGGGACGGCATCTGGGGCGGCGGCGACGGTGAAGGACGGCGACGGGGCAGAGGAGAACAAGCAGAAGGAGAACGAACTGCCGAATTTTTTTGAAGTGTTTTCTTGTATAGAACCCACCTTTAGTACCGGTTGGAGCCACCAACCGGTACTAAAGGTCTGTTTTGGCCAGGCGAAGCGGCGAGAAGCGTACACCTTTAGTACCGGGTGGTGGCACCAACCGGTACTAAAGACCCTCCCTTTAGTACCGGTTGGAGCCATGACCCGGTACTAAAGGGGTGCGGTGGCGCAGGTGCGGTGCGGGCAAGTTTAGTCCCACCTCGCTAGCCGAAGGGCGCCCGCACCTGCTTATAAGCCCCGCTGCGGCAGCTGTCTCGAGCTCCTCTCTATTGCAGGCCTTGTGGGCCTATTGGGCCTTTGCGGGCCTGCATCCTGGCCCAACAACAGGTCGGGTTTCTAGTCGTATGCAGGCCGTTGTGGCGCAGTAGGCGGGCTTTTTTATTTTCTTTTTTTTTGCTTTATTTATTTTTGCTTTATTTATTTTTGCTTTATTTATTTTTGTTTTATTTATTTTTGAGTTGTTTTTTGCTCTATTTAGAGTTTCTTTGTGAATATTTTTGCTTTAGGTACAAAAAATTACAAACTTTCTATTAGTGCCGGTAGTTTACAAATTTGAATAGTTTACATTTTGAATTATTTGAAATTTGTGTGAATCACTAGTTTGTGAATAACTTAACTTTGAAAATAGATTTTCAGTGATTCTTTTTTTTATGTTTAATATTAGTGTGCTTTATCATTATATTCAATTTGGTAATGCTTAGGTTATTTAAAAAATGAAATGCCTTTGTAACGGATGAGTTTTCGTCCGAAACCTTGATACTTCGAAAGAGATTGTCCATTTTATACACAAAGTGCATCCAGTTTTTGCGGTAACCCTCTCTACTTTTTTGCACATGCTATGTGGGTGAAATTATGATACCATGCCAACTTTCAACCTTTTCTGAGTTCATTTGAAATGCTTTTCAATTTCAGGGTCATTTAGCTGAAAAAACTCAGTAAATGCATGAAAGAATTTCTTTACACATAAAATTTCTTCGCGTTTCAAATGCCAAAACACATAACTACCCTAACTATTACAGAGATTCCCTCCTGGGTGTGAAACACAGAAGAAATTGATGATAGTGAAGCCGATCACATCCCAGATCTTTGGGTGTGAAACTTTTTCTTCGCGTATGTCCCTTTGCGCCGTAGCCATGGAAAATCTTCATCATTTAACTGGATGCTCGGGTCAATATTCACTGTGAATGGAGCAATTTCGTCAAACTTTTCATAATCTTCTGACATGTCTGTCTTGTCATCCACTCCCATGATGTTTCTCTTCCCAGAAAGTACTATGTGGCGCTTTGGCTCATCGTATGATGCATTCGCTTCCTTATCTTTTCTTTTTCTCAGCTTGGTAGACATATCCTTCACATAGAAAACCTGTGCCACATCATTAGCTAGGACAAATGGTTCTTCTGCATATGCAAGATTGTTGGGATCCACTGTTGTCATTCCATACTGCGGGTCTTCCGTTACCCCATATCGTGTCATATTGACCCATTTGCACCGAAACAAAGGGACCTTCAAATCACGTCCATAGTCAAGTTCCCATATCTCCTCTATGTAACCATAATATGTTTCCTTTCCCGTCTTGGTTGTTGCATCAAAGCGGACACCACTGTTCTGGTTGGTGCTCTTCTTATCTTGGGCGATCACTACAGGAAACAGCTATTTTGCCGTCTGCCACGGCGGACGGCAAAGGCACGAACGGCGGACGGCAAAGGCCTTTGTCGTCAGCCGCGGACGGCAAAAGGCTCCGGCAAAGTAGGCTACGGTAAACAGCTGCTTTGCCGTCTGCTTCTTGGCGGCTGACGGCAAAGGCCCTTTGCCGTCTGCCGCGGACGGCAAAGAGGGCGGACGGCAATAATTGTGCTCTCAGTCCGTTAAGTGGCTAATGGCAGACCTTTGCCGTCCGCCGCGGACGGCAAACTTTCTAGTGCCTTTGCCGTCTGCCATATGATGTCATCTACACGTCACTACATGGCAGGCCTTTGTCGTCCGCCGCTGACGGCAAACTCTTTGCCGTCTGCCGCTGTAGGCAAACTGACCAAATGGGTCAGCTCCCAGGAAGCACAGATGGATGCCACGTGGCCTCTTTGCCGTCCGCGGCAGATGGCAAAGAGCCCGTTGCCGTCGGTGGCAGACGGCAAAGAGCCTGCATATTGGCTCTTTTTTCTGTTTTTTATTAAATCCAACAATTTTCATCACAAATATATATGACATATACAGATATATTTCATAGCAAACATATAAGATATATATGATATATATGACAACAATTTTCACAGCAAACATATAAGATATCCAACATGCAGAGTTCCATCATACATAGTTCCATCACATATGTTCCATCCAACTACCAAGTTCCATCATACATAGCATAGTTCACCCAACTACCAAGATACATGCATAGTTCAACGATACAAAAGAAACAGAGAAAGGGATAAGGAGCACTCCATCTATGCAAGCTTTCGTCAAGTGAATGAAATCTGCAAAATGAAAAATAAGAAAGTTAGAAATAGGTGACTAGAACAAGAAGAATACTAGAACAAGAAGAGTATGTCATTTATGGGCTAACTTACGTGAAATGGATCATATATGAGCTAACTAAGTTGAAATGGGTCGTTTATGAGCTAACTAAGGTCAAATGGATTGTTTTTGAGGTAACTAAGGTGAAATGGATCGTTTTTTAGCTCACTTAGGTCAAATGGATCATTTATGAGCTAACTTAGTTGAAATGGGTCGTTTTTGAGCTAACTTTGTTGAAATGGATCATCTATGAGCTAATTTAGTTGAAATGGATCTTTTTGAGCTAAGTTTGTTGAAATGGATCATTTATGAGCTAATTTAGTTGAATTGGATCTTTTTGAGCTAACTTAGGTGAAATGGATCATTTAAGAGCTAATTTAGGTGAAATGGATCGTTTTTTAGCTCACTTAGGTCAAATGGATCATTTATGAGCTAAATTAGTTGAAATGGATCGTTTATGAGATAACCTAGGTAAGATGGGTCATTTTGGAGTTAACCTAGGTGAAATGGGCCATTTTAAAGCTAACGTAGGTAAAATGGATCATTTAGGAGCTAATCTAGGTAAAATGGGTCATTTTTGAGCTAACTTGGATGAACTGCATCATTTATAACCTAACCTAGGTAAAATGGGTCATTTTGGAGGAAAAGAAGCTAACTCTAGGTCATTATGGTAAGCATATTGGAGGAAATAAAGCTAAGTCTAGGTCTTTATGCATTTGTTAAGCAAAACACTAGAGAAACTTACCGTGATCAGGGAGGTGTAGGAGTGGGGTGGCTAGTGCCGCTACCTGGAGAAGGATTGTGCGATGCATTTCTGGAGTTAAGCTGCACCAAAGATCATTTCCAATGTCTCGTTAGCATTATGACACTCAAATGTTAAGACTAGCAAGTAATGTCCATTCAAATTAAACTCACCGTGCTCCCAGGAGCAATCACTGGCATCGGCGGAGCGGGCTGACCGGACTTCTCGCACACAGACTGCACATTTGGTTTTCACAACAGAGCCATACTAGTTAGTAATGAGACTCAAATGTTAAGACTAGCAAGTAATCTGCAGAAGAAACTTACCACAAGGAGCTCGTACATGGCCCTTGCCTGCATGTCATTCCGTGCCCTATCCTCCTCCATCATCTTTCTCGTCCTCTCCTCCATCTCCCGCTGCCTCTCCGCCGCCTCCGCCAGAAGTTTCTCCGTTCTCTCTCTCTCTCAGTCTGTATAGCAGCCTGCAACACCACTCACATGACCATTTGTAATCATTGATGGAAGCGCACACAATGTAATGGAGAAAGATAACTGAGTACGTATCACTAACCTTGATGGTGAGTTGCACTGGCCGTTCACGAGGCCTTATCTCAGGAGCGGAGCTCGACTGGCGCGCCTTGATCTCCGCGAGAGTGCTAGGACAACGGATAAGTCCATCTCCAATGGCTATGGAGCCATGGGACCTCCCGCCACCAGATATCATCACCAGCTCTGGATCAATGGGACCCTGGCTCGGGTTAAAGTCCTCCCCTTTCCTCGCCTTCCCCTCATCTCTATATCTCACGAGCTTGTTGTGGGAGGAGATGTTGGTGAAGTTGTTTGCATCATCGAGGTCAGACTGAGAGAAAGCCTTGACTTTCTTGAAAGAGGCAGTGTGGGCCATGGCATACAGGCCGTACACCTCTGGCACCTTATCCGCCTTATTGTAGCGTGCCTGAAAGAGAGAAACAATGAAAATTAGTAATTAAAGGGCTCAAGCTAGCATGATGAATGAATTGCATGAATCATGAAGCAAACCACATACCCAGTTGCGCCCGAACTGATATAAGTTGGAGCTGCCTTGATGGTGTGGCACACCTTCCATTTGGGCACGTTTGTCCTTGGCCTCGTTGTGGAGGGCTAGCCATTCTTTTGAGCACCACTCATTGACCAACACCTCCCAACAATCCATCTGATCCGCACACCATCTCGGAGGCGCCTAAGTTAGCAAATAGAAACTTGAGCGCTACGGCTAAGAATTACTAAATGAAGGAACTTAAGTAGAAGGCCTTAAGAATTACCTTCATGTACTGCTCCTTACTCAGGAACTTATCGCGGCACGCCGGCTTGGCCTTCTTGATACCACGCAAGGCGTAGTAGTCTCGAACAGCCTGCACCCGAGCCTCGTGCCGTAAGTTCTGGAGTAGGCGCTTGCAGACGTTCTCGATAACATGTGCCGCGTCCTCCTCGTATCCCTCCTCACACCTGTAGAATGTCTGCAATCAAATGAGACAATATTGATTAGTACAATTAATAACTAGCTAGTTGAAGACTTTGACATGTGTAAAGGAGAAATTACCCAGAACTTTCTGATCACCATGTCTGCCCTCGTGTCGCACACGACACCGTCGATAATCTCATCCGGCGGGGCCGGGGCAGCCACGTAGTGCTCCCAGCTCAATCCAAGCTCTGGAAGCCTACCCTCACCAGGCAACGTGACAAACCCCGGGAAGTTTTGCCGGCAAAGAACTCCAAGGACGGAGTTGGGCCGGCGGACACTATGATGGTGGTCCCAACCCCTGCAGCATGACAAGGCCAACGCATTAGTTATTTGAAGAAACGTGAATGCAGAAGGTACAAAAATATTAAATGCACTTATGTACCTCTCCCCATCAGGGGAAATCAACCACCTCTGCTCGCGGGTCGCCGACACAGACGGGAGCCGTGTAGCACCACGCTGGTAGACGGTGCCACCCTCCTCCTCAAGATCAGTCGGCTCCCTGCCATCATCAGCATGGCCACTCGGCTCCTCGGGCTGATCCGGCCAGGTACCCCATCCGGACGTGTGCTCCTCCGGGGTCTCGTGGGCCGAACTCTCGTGGGCCGAAGGCCAGTCGACCCGAGGCTCGTGGGCCCAAGACCCGTGGACCGGAGGCTCGTGGACCGGAGTCCGTGTAGCCTCCTCCTCGGACGAGTCCACCCTAGCAGTCACGTGCTCGGGTGAAACAGCTGGGGGTGGCGGTGAGGAAGGCGCCGTAGCAGTCACCCTACCTCCTCTCCCGCAACCACGTGCCCCACCTCCTCTCTTCCTACCTCGTCCCCTGCTGGGCACCGCGGTCGACGAAGAAGGGCCCGGCAGTGTGGACATACTGTCCAGCAACGCTCGGCGGAGAGGTGCGTCTGGAATCGAAGACCTCAGACCACGCGCCGACGAAGAAGGGGCCTTGGCGCGCTCCCGACCAGCGCCCACCATCTTTCAACACCTGCCATGACAAACAGTAAACGAAATTAGTACAACATAAAAAAAAGACCGACATGAATAATAATATGTGTATCACTTAAGTGTATCATCATCAAGTACAACATTAAAAAATTTAATACCTGACACTACTAATAATCTCGATCAGTATCATCAATAAATGCATAATCATCATCATCACTATAATCAATGACGGGCTCATAGGGTTCAGTGGCATCAACATGTGGAAGGCCACCTTGACGTAATCGGTCAAGTAATGACAGGTCATCCGCAGCAGTAACCTCTTCTTGTTCCGGCTCTTCTTGTTCCTCCTCTGGGGTGATGTCGGATTCACTGTCGCTGTCTACTTCAATGTTTTGGGGTGAAGTATAGCGGTTCTTGAAACGCTTTTTGGAAAGACGTGTCTCTTGGAAGAATTCTCCTTCATATGTGTCTGGGTTAATGTGAGGTTCATAATCCTCTTCCTTTGGGGGAGATAGTCTAGCACGTGGCGGCACGTCATAAACGACATCCCAACCTTTCAGATTTGGATTAGTTTGGCAGGCCCACGGTAGATAGAATACTTGGGTCGCCTGTTGAGCCATAATATAGACATCAGGAACATCTAAATGGGTGCTTTGGTTGATTTCAACTAGCCCTATATGTTCATGAGTCCTTCTAGTCTCCTTCGGCTGAAACCAATAACATTTGAAGACTATGACATTCGGTGGGTTTTCACCATAGAATAGAAGTTCATAAATTGCTTCAACTCTCCCATAATACTCGGTACCTCCTTCGCCGATAGCAGATACACAACAATTTGTAGACTTTCGGTCGGCCATAGATAGCTCTTTGCCATAGGTACGAAAGCGATACCCGTTGATGTCGTATTTGTCAAATGAACGGACCTTATAGTCAAAACCATTAGCGACTTGCCTCAATTCGGCGTCCATAGACTCTGAATTAGCCTACAAGTTTAATATGAAAGGATTGTTGCATTACGCACAAATTAGCAAATGAAACCGGGATAGCCGCCTACAAATTAGCCTACAAGTCTAATAGAAATTACCGTTTGTTTGAACCAAGAAATGAAACCGGGATAGCCGCCTCCTTGCTTTGCGAGAAGCTCATACTCTTCGACAGAATCCTTTTGGATCACCGCTCCATACGAGAATAAGGCAACGTATCGACTGTATGAAATATCCAGGAATAGGAGCAGTTCAAAGGAAATAGAAGTTGCGAAACTATGTACCGAGAACTTGCTCGATGTACGGCCGCACTTCTATCAGGTTGTTGAAGATATACAACGAAATGGTCCGCCATTGTTCGTTATCCAAAGATACTGGATTTGAAACACTGGCTGGTGCGAGATTCCCTTTGAATAGGCTGAGGTTGGATCCACCCTCTTTAGGGTCATCAGCATTGTACCGAGGCTTCGGATTATGCAAATGACGATTTTTGGCTTCGTAGTGTGCTGTCATGAAGTTTGCCGCCTCCTCAGTGATGAATGCCTCAGCCATCGATGCTTCAATTCTACGTTTATTTTTACATTTTTGTCGAAGCGTCTTCTGCATCCTCTCAGTTGGGTAGCACCAACGATTATGCACGGGCCCCCCCAATCTTGCCTCGATCGGGAGATGCAAAATCAAATGTTGCATTGGATTAAAGAAGCCCGATGGAAAGATCTTCTCTAACTTGCAGATCAACTCCGGTGCCAACTCTTCCATTTCATCTAGCACGCCAGGCGATAGTTCTTTCGCACAAAGAACACGGAAGAAATAGCTGAGTTCTGCCAGGACTAGCCATTCATCCTCAGGGATGAAGCCACGCAACATCACCGGCATTACCCGCTCTATCCATATGTGCCAATCATGACCCTTGAGACCAAATATGTTCAATTTATCAAGACTGGCTCCCCTCTGTAGATTCGCTGCATACCCATCGGGGAACATCAACTGCATTTTCACCCACAAGATAATTCCCCTCATAGCTGGCCTTCCAAGATTGAACCATGTCTTTGGCTTCGTCCAGTTCTGCTTTCCTTTCGGTTCTTTCATGTTTTGTAACGGCCTATCACATAGCGCCTCCAGATCGACTCTAGCCTTAGTATTATCCTTTGACTTCCCATCTATGCCGAACAATGTACTAAAAAGTGCCTCGGCGATATTCTTCTCAGTGTGCATCACGTCGATGTTCTGTGGGCACAGGAGGTCTTTGAAGTAAGGCAGATCCCATAAGCATATTTTGTGAGTCCAGGCGTGCTTAGAATTATACCCCTTGAAGTACCCTAGACGCTCTGGATCTGGCTCAAGAGCATTTAACTGATCCAGGGTCTGTTGGCCTGTCAATGCAGGTGGTGCAGAGTTTTTGACAACTCTACCTCTGATGAAGTTCTTCTTGTCTTTCCTGAACTTATGGCGAGGATTCAGGAACTGTCTATGCATGTTGAAGCAAGAAAACTTGCGACCGGCCTGAAGCCAACGAAACTCAAGAGCTCCCTTGCATGTGGGGCACGGGAACCTTCCATGCACACACCAGCCAACGAATAGCGCATACGCCGGCAAGTCATGCGTCGAGTACATGTACCAGACACGCATTATGAAGTTCCGTTTGCTATAGGCATCGTATGTCTTGAACCCATTATCCTAGGCTTCTTGCAATTCGTCCTTAAGCGGTTGCATGTACACATTCATATTTTTCCCCGGATAGTTGGGCCCTGGAATTATCAATGTCAGGAAAATGTTCTTTCTTTGCATAATCTGTCCGGGGGGGAGATTGAGTGGAAAGACAAATACGGGCCAACAACTGTATTGGGTTGCCGTCATACCAAACACACTGAACCCATCCGTGCTGATGCCGACTCGAGGATGCCTCGGATCTGCCGCTTTGTCACCATGTAATTCATCAAACTTGCAACACCATCCGATGTGTGTACAATCATCAGATTCCCATCTGCATCTAGTTCGGTTCTTTTGCCCGTTTTGTGCCATGTCATCTGTCTGGCCGTCTCTTCGACCATGAAAAGACGTTGAAGTCTTGGTACGATTGGCATATACCGAAGAACACTAACGGGGATTTTGGTCTGTGTCTTCTCACCCATACCGTTGTCTACCACAACATACCTGGAAGACTTGCAAATGGGACAATAGTTCACGTCCGCATAGTCAAGCCTAAACAAGACACATCCTTTCTCACAGGCATGTATCTTATCATAGGGCATCTTCAGTGCACGGAGGATTTTGTCCGACTGGTACAGGTTTGCAGGCATTACATGGCCTTTGGGTAGAAAGCGTCCAAATACTGTCATCATTGCATCGTAGCATTCTCTGCCCAAGTTGAACTGAGCCTTCAGAGCCATTACTTGTGAGATGGCATTCAACTGACAAAGCTCAGTGTGCTCATGGAGCGGACGTTTTGAAGACTCCAACATTTCATTGAAGGCCTTTGCAGATTCCTCCATCTCCTCGTCCGAATCCCGAGCATCATCAAAGTCTTGCACCATGTTTTCCATCCCGGTACCATGCTCGTCGGTGCGACGACGATCCACCTCAGCTCGGTCACGTTGGGCAGACTAACGATGAAATGTCCACACCGTATAATCGGGCGTAAAACCACTCTTCTGCATGTGTTTGCCCATTTCAGCCTCTGTCCTCTTTTCCCAATTGCCGCACCGTAAACAGGGGCACCAGGTTTTCCTCTGGCCATTTGCAAATGCGGCTCGCACAAACCCCTTGGTGTTTGTGAACCATTCAGTGCTCCATTTGTTCTGACCAGTGTGACCGGTGTACATCCACGCACGATCACTCATCTTGACTTTCAGAGCTACTAGACACACAACAAATATATATATATATATATATATAATTCACCATGTATATATTCATCAGTTGATCTACTTTGTCAATTTTATTACGTCCATGCAACCTACACTCTAATAGGTAATGATAGGTCCTAATCCCACCCGAGTATGTTTAGATTGGGTTCATTTTCCCATGCTATGCTCCGGATCCTACGCAAAATTTCGGCAGCACCTCCCCGCTGTTCTCCTGATACACGTCTCTGCAATAAACAAAGAGGATGTGTACCCGGAGAACAACAGGGGAGGCACTGACGAAATTTATGCGTCGGATCCGGAGCAAAGCATATGGGAAAACGAACCCAATCTAAACATACTCAGGCTGTCCATGGATAGCGCTGGACAATTCGAAAGAATCAAGGTTATAAATATGCAAATGCATGCATATTTATAACTATGACGCTTTCGAACGGGAGACACATATTGGTTACGCATACTGATGATTCAAGACACATATATAGCTAGCTATCAAGTTTCATCGGAATAGATCAAATAATTAATGGGGGAGGAGGACATGTCATTTGTGCTCACCCACGAACGAAGGGGCAGAGCTCGTCAAACGCACCGAGGTCGTCGAACACCAAACCTCGCAGCGATGAAACAACTGCACATTTAAAACTACCCGATCAACACAATTATATATGATGTTTTTCATAACAAAATCGAAAAATATATGACCTAACTAATAATTCACAAATATATGACCCCGTCGGCCTTTGGAAGGCCAAAGAACACCTTTTCGGGAGGTGTCGGGGGTCGGGGTGTCGTGTCGGTGTCGGGGTGCCGTGTCGGGGTCGGGGTCTCGGGGTCGGGGTGTCGGGTCGAGGTCGGGGTGCCGTGTCGGTGTCGGGGTCGGGGTGTCGGGTCAGGCTCAGGGTCGGGGTGTCGGGGTCGGGGTCGGGGTCTCGGGGTCGGGGTGTCGGGGGTGTCGTGTCGGGGGTCGGGGTGTCGTGTCGGTGTCGGGGTGGTCGGGGTCAGGGTGCTGTTTCGGGGTCGGGGGGTCGGGGTCGTGTCGGGGTCAGGGGATTAGGGGGTCGGGTGTCGGGGTGGAGTCGGGGTCGGGTGTCGGGGTGTGGTGTCGGGGTTGGGCGGTCAGGGGGTCAGGGGGTCTTCTCATTTTTCTACTACTTCTACTTCTTCTCATTCTTCTACTTCTTCTCATCCCCCGTCTTCTACTTCTTTTCTTCTTCTTCTTCTTCTTCTTCTTCTTCTTCTTCTTCTTCTTCTTCTTCTTCTTCTTCTTCTTTCTCCTCCTCCTCCTCCTCCTCTTCTTCTTCTTCTTCTTCTTCCCCCTTCTACTTATTCTACTTTTCATCTTCTTCTTCTTTAATTATGACTATTTAACTAAAACCTAACACTAGTCTAATATAATCCAATCTAATTAATCTAATCTAGCTAACTATATAACCTAAACCTAAACTAAAAACCTAAACTAATTAAAACTAAACTATTTAAACTAATTAAACCTAAACTAATTAAACTAAATAACCTAAACTAATTAATTGTAAACTGAAAAAACTTAAACTAAAAAACCTTATCTAAACAAAAAAGAAAAACAAAAAAAACAAAAAAGAAAATAGGACACAGGGGGGCGGCAGGGGCTCACCGTGGGGGGCGGCGACGGGTCGGGGAGGGGGCTGCGACGGGGCGGCAGCGAGGCGGCGCAGCGATGGGGAGGGGAGGGGCAGCGATGGGCGGCGCTCCTCGGGGGGCGGTCGACCCGTGGCTGCAGCGGCAGCGGCGGTTGGTCGGGGGTCGGGGGCGGGGACGGGCGCGGCGGTACGGGGCCTGGACGGCCGCGGCACGGCTGGCCGACGTGGAAGGAGCGGCGGGGCCGCGATGGAGGTTGGGGAGGGGTGCGGGGCGGCGGGGAGGCCGGCTACGCCGGACGGGGTCCGCGGCGGCGGCACGGGCTGGTGTGGGCGAGGCGATGTGGAAGAGGCGGCGAGGGTGCGGTGGAGGTCGGGGCGTCACAGGGGAGGGGTGCGTGGTTGTGGGTGGGGAGAGAACGAGAGCGAGAGAGATGGGGACAGAGGACGGGGGCGGGTGGAGAGAAGAGATAGAGGACGGGGGCGGGACGGCCGTTAATGTACCCGCCTCTTTGCCGTCCGCCAACGGTCGGCAAACATTCTTTGCCGTCCGCCAACGGACGGCAAAGAGGTGGGCTTGGGTTGGTTACACAATAACTGGACCCACCAACCTCTTTGCCGTCCGCTAGCGGACAACATAGTTTCTTTGCCGTCAGCCAGCGGACGGCAAAGAGTTGGCTGATGGCAAACACCTTCTTTGCCATCAGCCACTTCTTTGCCGTCCGTTTTCGTGTGGCTGACGGCAAAGACCTTCTTTGCCGCCCGCCAGCGGACGGCAAACAGATGGCGGACAGCAAATAAGCTAATTCCAGTAGTGGATCATGTAAAATGTATTACCATTTATCTCGTACCCTTTGAAAGTCATTATATTTGAAGATGGTAACTGGGACAGCGAGTACATGTCATCTTCAATAGAGGCGTCATGCATGGTACGTGTCTGCAACCAGCCGGCGAAACTCCTGGTTTGTTCACGTGTAATCCTGTTCAGACCGCTCCGGGTGTTTGGAGCGTAGAAACTTCTTGTGTTCGTCCATATACGGAGCCACCAAGGCGGAATTCTGTATAGCTGTGTAGTGTGCTTCAGTGAGAGAATGTCCGTCCATACATATTTTTTGATTCCCTCCTAGCAGGCCTTTTCCATCCAGTCTGCCCTTATGCCACGATTCAGGAACACCAATCGGCTTAAGGTCAGGAATAAAGTCAATACAAAACTCAATGACCTCTTCATTTTCATGGCCCTTGGAGATGCTTCCTTCTGGCCTAGCACGGTTATGAACATATTTCTTTAAGACTCCCATGAACCTCTCAAAGGGGAACATATTGTGTAGAAATACAGGACCCAAAACGCTAATCTCTTCGCATAGGTGAACTAGGACGTGCGTCATGATGTTGAAGAAGGATGGTGGGAACACCAACTCGAAACTGACAAGACATTGCACGAAATCATTCTCTAACCTTGGTATGATTTTTGGATCAATTACCTTCTGAGAGATTGCATTGAGGAATGCACATAGCTTCAAAATGGCTAATCAAACGTTATCCGGTAGAAGCCCCCTCAATGCAACCGGAAGCAGTTGCGTCATAACCACGTGGCAGTCATGAGACTTTAGGTTCTGGAACTTTTTCTCTGCCATGTTTATAATTCCCTTTATATTCGACGAGAAGCCAGACGGTACCTTAATACTGAGCAGGCATTCAAAGAAGATTTCCTTCTTTTCTTTGGTAAGAGCGTAGCTAGCATGACCCTGATGTATGTCGTCTTTTCCATGCATACGTTGCTGGTCCTCCCATGCCTCAGGTGTATCTTTTGTCTTCCCATACACGCCCAAGAAGCCAAGCAGGGTCACGCAAAGATTCTTCGTCATGTGCATCACGTCGATTGCAGAGCGGACCTCTAGATCTTTCCAATAGGGCAGGTCCCAAAATATAGATTTCTTCTTCCACATGGGTGTGCGTCCGTCAGCGTCATTCGGAACAGGTTGTCCGCCAGGACCCTTTCCAAAGACTACCTTCAAATCCTTGACCATATGATGTACATCAGCACCAGTACGGTGGCGAGGCTTCGTCCGGTGATACGCCTCACCTTTGAAATGCTTGCCTTTCTTTCTTACGGGATGCCTGCTCGGAAGAAATCGACGATGTCCCAGGTACACATTCTTCCTACAATTGTCCAAATATATACTGTCGGTATCATCCAAACAGTGCGTGCATGCGCAGTATCCCTTGTTTGTCTGTCCTGAAAGGTTAATGAGAGCAGGCCAATCATTGATGGTCACGAACAGCAAGGCCTTTAGGTCAAATTCTTCCCCCATGTGCTCATCCCACGCACGTACACCTGTTCCATTCCATAGCTGTAAGAGTTCTTCAACTAATGGCCTTAGGTACACATCAATGTCGTTGCCGGGTTGCTTAGGGCCTTGGATGAGCACTGGCATCATAATGAACATCCGCTTCATGCACAACCAAGGAGGAAGGTTATACAAACATAGAGTCACAGGCCAGGTGCTATGTTTGCTGCTCTGCTCCCCAAAAGGATTAATGCCATGTGCGCTTAGACCAAACCATACGTTCCTTGCGTCATCTGCAAACTCTTCCCGTACTTTCTCTCAATTTTTCTCCACTGCGACCCATCAGCGGGTACTCTCAACTTTCTGTCTTTCTTACGGTCTTCTCTGTGCCATCGCATCGCCTTGGCATGCTCTTTGTTTTGGAACAAACGTTTCAACCGTGGTATTATAGCATCATACCACATCACCTTGGCAGGAATCTTCTTCCTGGGGCGCTCACCCTCTACATCACCAGGGTCATCGCGTCTGATCTTATAGCGCAATGCACCGCATACCGGGCAAGCGTTCAAATCCTCGTACTCACCGCGGTAGAGGATGCAGTCATTAGGGCATGCATGTATCTTCTGCACCTCTAACCCTAGAGGGCAGACAACCTTCTTTGCTTCGTACGTACTCTCGGGCAATTCGTTGTCCTATGGAAGCATATTCTTGATCATTACCAGCAACTTTTCAAATCCCTTGTCAGATACACCATTCTCTGCCTTCCATTCCAGCAATTCCAGTGTGGTGCCCAACTTTTTCTTGTCAGCCTCGCAATTCGGGTACAACAATTTCTTGTGATCCTCTAACATGCACTGCAACTTCTTCTTCTCCAAATCACTTGCGCAGTTTCTCTTTGCATCGGCAATGGCCCGACCAAGATCATCAGCGGGCTCATCTGATGCCTCTTCTTCAGCTTCTTCCCGCATTGCCGGCTCAGCTTCTTCCCCCATTGTTGTATCATCATATTCAGGGAACCCATGGCCAGGATAGTTGTCGTCGTCCTCTTCTTCTTCATTGTCTTCCATCATAACCCCTCTTTCTCCGTGCTTGGTTCAAACATTATAGTGGGGCATGAAACCGGACTTAAACAGGTGGACGTGAATGGTTCTTGACGTAGAGTAATTGTGATCATTCTTACAGACTAAACATGGACAAGGCATAAAACCATCCACCCGCTTGTTTGCCTCAGCCGCAAGCAGAAAAGTTTGCACGCCATTAATGAACTCGGGAGAGCATCGGTCATCGTACATCCATTGTCGTCTCATCTTCATTACACAACACCGAATAGACCAAATTAATACAAGTTCATACATAAAGTTCATACAAGACTAAAATGCAAGAAACAAATAACTCTCTAACTAAAGAATTTAAATGCAACAACAAATGCGATCAAGATCGCAACTAAGGTAACAATTGATCCAACAGCATAATGATACCAAGCCTCACTATCAATGGCATATTTTCTAATCTTTCTAATCTTCAAGCGCATTTTCTCCATCTTGATCTTGTGATCATCGACGACATCGGCAACATGCAACTCCAATTCCATCTTCTCCCCCCTCAATTCTTTTCAATTTTTCTTTCAAATACTCGTTTTCTCTTTCAACTAAATTTAACCACTCGACAATAGGGTCGGTTGGAATTTTCGGTTCACAAACCTCCTAGACAAAAATATCTATGTTAACTTGATGGGCATAAATTGTCATAAACACGAAATGCAACAACTAGTTTCAAAAGAGAATATACCACATCCGAATCATAACAAGGACGAGGGCCGACGGGGACGGATATCAAAACCATGGCACTATGTATAACAAACAACGTACGGGTAAGATAATTATACGAGTAACTATATATTCAAATCACACAAACATCAATTTGGTAATGTAAAACATTCATGAACAAGAGGCTCACCACAAGGTGGTGCCGGCGAAGGAACGGTGCGGGCGATCGACTGTGGTTACGACGGAGATTTAGAAGGCGCTAAGTAAACCACACATACATATGCAAACTAAGTGTTAGTTTTGACCACAAATTGCATATAAATCAAATACTAGCACATATATTTTCTACCAAATTACTAAACTCATAAATTAATCACTATACAAAGCATTGCAAGAGCTAATCTAGCAATGAGAGATGAAAGGACAAAGTTGCTAACCTTTGTGATCATTTGAATGGATGGGGGCCTTCAAATCTTGACAAATTTTGGGCAAAATGTGTGATGAGCTCGAGAGGAAGAGGGGAAGAACAGAGAGGAGAGGGAAAAGGGGAAGAACAGAGCGAGCTCGGGTGGACGAAGGGCTTATGTAGGACGACCTTTAGCACCGGTTCGTGCCATGAACCGGTACTAAAGGTGCTGGAGGGGCCCCGGACTAACAACATCCTGCCACCACTCACTTTAGTACCGGTCCGTGGCACGAACCGGTGCTAAAGGTCGGCCACGAACCGGTACTAATGAAAGCGGCTGGCTAGCCGTTGGAACCGGCACTAATGCACACATTAGTGCCGGCTCAAAAGCAAACCGACACTAATGTGCTTGACATTTGACCTTTTTTCTACTAGTGTATAGGCAAATTATATGAGTAAATATATTGTCAGACAGAGAATTGAAGGACACATAGCTAAGTCCCCAATGATGGGAGTGGGCGTGACCGGCAACGAAACTGAATGGTGTCCAGAATGTGAATAGCTTCGTTGCTAGTCTGCTGCAGTTCCTTAGCAGCTTGTCAAAAAAGTAAATACATCGAAGTTGTCGATACAGCTCCTCCATTGCATCAACCATCATGGGATTAATTTAATGAACTGGAGAGGCTAGATTGATGCATCGTCAGAACTTGGATGGTGGAGAGATCCAAAGTATGCAGAGCAACGGGATAAGTCTCACATGTGCAAACGTTGTTGCAAGGATCGTGTGCTGCTGCTGGAGGACATGCAGACCACCCCTGGTGGTTCTCCTTGTTTCGTACAGTGCATGATCAAGATGCGACCGTGCTGATAGATGGGCACCTACAGTAGGAATCTTTTTAATCATGCTTTTGGGATTAATAAGATTTATTGAGAGTTACGTGATTAATTGAACGGGCGGTAAAATATCACAGATTTAAGGAAAACGGATTACTTGCCTGCACTGTGATGATAGGAGTGACCGACGATGAACCCTAATAGTGTAGTGTCTGTCTGCTGATAGTACCTCCGCTCGATCTGATGCTTCGCCAACAAAGGCGGTTGTCTGATTTGATTCAAACTCTATTCGATGTGCCTCCTTCTGCACTGTATCTTCAAAGGTGGAAGTTGAGGGGATTGAACGACCTCCTCCTCAGCCAACATGGATTGCATCGTCGTTGGGAGTTGGGGCATTGGAGATTCAACATGGCAGGAGATTGGAAAGAGGCTGGTTGGAACACTTTAGATGATTTATTTCCTGAAGACTACAGATTAGATGGGGGAAGAAGTCGGATTCGACAGGAGGAAGAGGACCGGATGAGGAGGAGCCGCGTTAGCGATCTGTTACTCGGGCGGAAGGATTGGGGGAGGAAGAAGTCTGCAAGGTAGATGCTTTTTTCCTCTAGAAGAGGTGTACGTGGGACATCAGCCTTTTTTTCTCTAAAAAAGAGATACACGTGAGACAACAACGTTGGTTTTTTTCTCTAAAAATATGAGGTACACGTGGGACAGAAGCCAAGGACTCCTAAGGTACCTTATCCGGCGGTTATCGATGATTAATTTGGATATCCTACGGACACTTTATTTAGTTTTGAGGATTAACGTAGAGCCTCGTGCCTCCAATTAGTAAATATAAGATTCTTCTTATAACACTTTGGCACAATTTTCCTTTCCATCATACTCAGAAAAGATATTAAAAAGATGAAGCGTATGAGGCAAACTCAATTCTATTTTTTTTGTAGTTTTCCTTTATTGACTAAACTAGTGATAAAACAAGAAACTAAAAGATTCAATTGCAAGATCTAAAGATATACCTTCAAGCATTAACCTCCCCGGCAACGGCGCCAGAAACTGCTTGATGTCTACTACGCAACCTTCTTCTTTTAGACGTTGTTGGGCCTCCAAGTGCAGAGGTTTGTAGGACAGTAGCAAGTTTCCTTCAAGTGGATGACCTAAGGTTTATCAATACATAGGAGGCGTAGGATGAAGATGGTCTCTCTCAAACAACCCTGCAACCAAATAACAAAGAGTCTCTTGTGTCCCCAACACACCCAATACAATGGTTAACTGTATAGGTGCACTAGTTCGGCGAAGAGATGGTGATACAAGTGCAATATGGATGGTAGATACAGGTATTTGTAATCTGAAATTATAAAAACAGCAAGGCAACTAATGATAAAAGTGAGCGTAAATGGTATTGCAATGCTAGGAAACAAGGCCTAGGGTTCATACTTTCACTAGTGCAAGTTCTCTCAACAATAATAACATAATTGGATCATATAACTATCCCTCAACATGCAACAAAGAGTCCCTCCAAAGTCACTAGTAGCGGAGAACAAACGAAGAGATTATTGTAGGGTACGAAACCACCTCAAAGTTATTCTTTCGGATCGATCTATTCAAGATTTCGTACTAGAATAACACCTTAAGACACATATCAACCAAAACCCTAATGTCACCTAGATACCCAATGTCACCTCATGTATCTGTGGGCATGATCATAGGATATGCATCACACAATCTCAGATTCATCTATTCAACCAACACAAAGTACTTCAAAGAGTGCCCCAAAGTTTCTACCGGAGAGTCAAGACGAAAACGTGTGCCAACCCCTATGCATAAGTTCACGAGGTCACAGAACCCGCAAGTTGATCACCAAAACATACATCAAGTGAATCACGTGATATCCCATTGTCACCACAGATACGCACATGCAAGACATACATCAAGTGTGCTATCCTTAAAGACTCAATCCGATAAGATAACATCAAAGGGAAAACTCAATCCATTACAAGAGAGTAGAGGGGGAGAAACATCATAAGATCCAACTATAATAGCAAAGCTCGCGATACATCAAGATCGTACCCTCTCAAGAACACGAGAGAGAAAGATCAAACACATAGCTACTGGTACATACCCTCAGCCCCGAGGATGAGCTACTCCCTCCTCATCATGGAGAACGCCGGGATGATGAAGATGGCCACCGGTGAGGGTTCCCCCCTCTGGCAGGGTGCCGGAACAGGGTCCCGATTGGTTTTTGGTGGCTATAGAGGCTTGGGGCGGCGGAACTCCTGATCCATTATGTTCCCCGATGTTTTTAGGGTATATGGACATATATAGGCGAAAGAAGTCAGTCAGGGGAGCCACGAGGGGCCCACGAGGGTGGTGGGCGCGCCCAGGGGGGCTGGCGCGCCTCCCTGCCTCGTGGCCACCTCGAAGCTTCCCTGATGTCTACTCCAAGTCTCCTGGATTGTTTCCGTTCCAAAAATAACTCTCGCGAAGGTTTCATTCCGTTTGGACTCGGTTTGATATTCCTTTTCTTCGAAACACAGAAATAGGCAAGAAAACAACAATTTGGGCTGGGCCTCCGGTTAATAGGATAGTCCCAAAAATAATATAAAAGTGTATAAATAAGCCCATTATACATCCAAAACAGAATATATAATAGCATGGAACAATAAAAAATTATAGATACGTTGGAGATGTATCAATACGTTGGCCTCACGATTAAGTCCTCACACTAGGACATCTGACGTGACAATTCCATGATAGTTGGCGCCCACCGTGGGGCTCGCGCACAGTGTTGAGATTCTTGGAGGGATCTATCTAAGGGATCGAGAAGTTCGCGATGTGTTGGATGAAAAAGAGCCAACGTAGAAGACGTCCGACGAACAGTCAAAAAATTAGGGTTGCAGGGTCAGCGCCCGGTACATGCGCCATGATAACCCGCCGAGTCTGAGACTAATTGTGTTAGATCAGAACAATAACTGTTGGTAATAGTACTTGTCCGGTTTACAGAAAGAAGGAGAGCTGCCAGCATACAGAGATCTCGATTCAACATGGAATTAAAAAAAGGCTACGAGCCGGAGGAAAAACGTGGGATAGATCGGTCAAAGCCGACAGCAACCGGAAGGAGGGCCCAGGGGCAGATTGAATTTGGCTTCCGCTGCGACCCAGAGTCTCGCATTAACCGCTGCACCACCGCAAGAAGTTGAGAACAAAAAAAAAAGAGATTTCGTTCATACATGTCAAAATCGTAAGTTGCGGTGGTTTTTGTCTGATTCGCCGGGTTGCCGTCGATGCATACAGGCTTGAAGTCGCCAAGATTATCAATTCTTCCGCAACCTTTTTACTGATTAGATGCAGTTCAAGTCCCGAGGGCATCAACCAGTACTGCTACTCCCCAACGCGAAAAGCCACGATGGCGGAGGCCACGCATCAAGTCACAAGTACAGACAATAGTGTATTGTTTCCATCACATCAAGTGTCAACCCAATGGTTCCAAATACTAGTACAACCCAATGGAGGAAGTTACCAAGAGGTTAATTCAAGAATTAAGGGAAGGAAAGAGGACCACGACCCGGAAGTGGATATATCTACGGAGTACTACTACTAATTTTTGACGACGATATGCGGCTGCGTCTTGACACGCCTAGTTCGCCCGCGCCCTCGACCCGCCGGCTCGCCTACATGGCTCGCCCGGCTGCTGTTATCCAAATCTGATTTTGGCCATCATGATCCAACCATCTCTGCTTCTGTTGCCCCTACCGCCGCATGTTGAGCCGGCGCTGCTGGTGTGGTCAACGACCGCGCTCCACGCCGCCTGTCACCTCCTGCTGCTCCCGCATCAGCCACCTTGCCAACCGCCAACAAGCATCATCGGATTCTACTGTCCGAGTTGACAAAGTCTGAAGCAACCAAACCGAGTCGACATCATCGAGAGAGAGACCAAAAACTAGTATGGATACCTGCAAGGAAAGTCACGTGCGCGGCTGACGGCAGTTTTTGAAGGGATGAGGCCAGGACTCGGTTTCCGTTTCCGTCTCTAAATCGCCGCCGCACTCCACTTGGCTTGAGTCTCCGCTACGGATGAGTGGCTGTCGGTGCCGCCGCTAAAACGCCTCCGCTTTGGGTTCAAATAACCATCGCTGCGCCAGAGTTAATGGCCCCCAGCACAACTTGCCTTCGTAGTGTCCGAGCCGTCGTGGCCTACCTGAGCCCTCGCTGAGCCGCCAGTTTAAAACGGCTGTCAACATACGGCCGCGTTAAGTCGCGGTCGCTCCTTGCCGGGTCACCAGAGCCCCTCTGCCACTTGAGCCGCCATTACGGACATGACTCCGCTCCAAAATCGCCTCCGCCTTGGTCTGCCCGCTTGAACTCCGAGCTACCTCAACGAGTCACCGCCGGGTTGTCCATCTGCCGCTGCCCACTCCCCATGGACCTCTGCCTGGTTCCCTTCTAAGACGCCACCGCTGTGCTGAGCCGCCAGAGGCCTCCGCTTGGCCCTGTATAAGCTGCTCACCAGCTCTACACCATAAACCACCTCGACACAAACCGCCGGCGCTGCTGTGGCTCACTCGGTCAGTCCGCCACAGTCACGGGGCTATTGGACGAGCCGCCTGCGGGTGATGTCCCTCCACCTATGCGTGAGCCACCACGCCAGGTTATGCCTATTTTTTGAGCCGCCGCTGGGCCTCCAAGTTTTAAGGCCCCCATCGGATTGAGTCGCCACCACCATGGTCGGATTGCTGCCTCTGCGCCTCGCGGCCCGATGACCCACAAGTATAGGGGATCGCAACAGTTTCCGAGGGTAGAGTATTCAACCCATATTTATTGATTCGACACAAGGGGAGCCAAAGCATATTCTCAAGTATTAGCAGTTGAGTTGTCAATTCAACCACACCTGGATAACTGATTATCTGCAGCAAAGTATTTAGTAGCAAAGTAGTATGGAAGTAATGGTAACAGTGGCAAAAGTAACAATGATAGTTTTGTAGTGATTGTAAGAGTGGCAACGGTAAAGTAAATAAGCGAAGAACAATATGTTAAAAGCTCTTAGGCATTGGATCGGTGATGGAGAATTATGCCGGATGCGATTATTCATGCAACAGTTATAACATAGGGTGACACAGAACCAGCTCCAATTCATCAATGTAATGTAGGCATGTATTCCGAATATAGTCATACGTGCTTATGGAAAAGAACTTGCATGACATCTTTTGTCCTACCCTCCCGTGGCAACGGGGTCCTATTGGAAACTAAGGGATATTAAGGCCTCCTTTTAATAGAGTACCGAACCAAAGCATTAACACATAGTGAATACATGAACTCCTCAAACTATGGTCATCACCGGGAGTGGTCCCGATTATTGTCACCTCGGGGTTGCCAGATCATAACACATAGTAGGTGACTATAGACTTGCAAGATAGGATCAAGAACTCACATATATTCATGAAAACATAATAGGTTCAGATCTGAAATCATGGCACTCGGACCCTAGTGACAAGCATTAAGCATAGCAAAGTCATAGCAACATTAATCTCAAAACATAGTGGATACTAGGGATCAAACCCTAACAAAACTAACTCGATTACATGATAAATCTCATCCAACCCATCACCGTCCAGCAAGCCTGCGATGGAATTACTCACGCACGGCGGTGAGCATCATGAAATTGGTGATGGAGGATGGTTGATGATGACGATGGCGACGGATTCCCCTCTCCGGAGCCCCGAACTGACTCCAGATCAGCCCTCCCGAGAGAGATTAGGGCTTGGCGGCGGCTCCGTATCGTAAAACGCGATGAATCCTTCTCTCTGATTTTTTGTCCCCGAACACGAATATATAGAGTGGGAGTTGAGGTCGGTGGAGCTTCAGGGGGCCAACGAGGCAGGGGGGCGCACCCAGGGGGGCAGGCGCGCCTCCCACCCTCGTGGACAGGGTGTGGGCCCCCTGACCTTGATTCTTTCGCTGGTATTTTTTATTAATTCCAAAATAATTCTCCGTTGATTTTCAGGTCATTCCGAGAACTTTTATTTCTGCACAAAAATAACACCATGGCAATTCTACTGAAAACAGCGTCAATCCGGGTTAGTTCCATTCAAATCATGCAAGTTAGAGTCCAAAACAAGGGCAAAAGTGTTTGGAAAAGTAGATACGACGGAGACGTATCAACTCCCCCAAGCTTAAACCTTTGCTTGTCCTCAAGCAATTCAGTTGATAAACTGAAAGTGATAAAGAAAATCTTTTACAAACTCTGTTTGCTCTTGTTGTTGTAAATATGTAAAGCCAGCATTCAAGTTTTCAACAAAGATTATGACTAACCATATTCACAATAACACTTAGGTCTCATGTTTACTCATGTCAACGGCATAATCAAATAGCGAGCAATAATAATAAATCTTGGATAACAACACTTTCTCAAAACAATCATGATATGATATAACAAGATGGTATCTCGCTAGCCCTTTCTAAGACCGCAAAACATAAATGCATAGCACCTTTAAAGATCAAGGAGTGACTAAACATTGTAATTCATGGTAAAAGAGATCCATCCATAGTCATACCCAACATAAACTAATAGTAATGGATGCAAATGACAGCGGTGCTCTCCAGCTGGTGCTTTTTAATAAGAGGGTGATGACTCAACATAAAAGTAAATAGATAGGCCCTTCGCAGAGGGAAGCAGGGATTTGTAGAGGTGCCAGAGCTCAATTTCGAAATAGAGATAAATAATATTTTGAGCGGCATACTTTCATTTCAACATAACAACCGAGAGATCTCGATATCTTCCATGCTACACCATTATAGGCGGTTCCCAAACAGAATGGTAAAGTTTATACTCCCCCTCCACCAACAAGCATCAATCCGTGGCTGGCTCGAAACAACGAGTGCCTCCAACTAACAAGAGTCCCGAGGGAGTTTTGTTTGCAATTATTTCGATTAGATTTGCTTAGAGCATGGGACTGGGCATCCCGGTGACCAGCCATTTTCTCGTGAGTGAGGAGCGGAGTCCACTCCTCTTGAGAATAACCCGCCTAGCATGGAAGATACAGACAGCCCTAGTTGATACATGAGCTATTCGAGCATGCAAAACCAAATTTCATTTGAAGGTTTAGAGTTTGGCACATACAAATTTACTTGGAACGGCAGGTAGCTACCTCATATAGGAAGGTATGGTGGACTCATATGGAATAACTTTGGGGTTTATGGAAGTGGATGCACAAGCAGTATTCCCGCTTAGTTAAAGTGAAGTCTAGAAAAAGACTGGGAAGCGACCAACTAGAGAGCGACAACAGTCATGAACATGCATTAAAATTAATGAACATTGAGTGCAAGCATGAGTAGGATATAATCCACCATGAACATAAATATCGTGAAGGCTATGTTGATTTTGTTTCAACTACATGGGTGAACATGTGCCAAGTCAAGTCACTCGAGTCATTCAAAGGAGGATACCACCCTATCATATCACATCACAACCATTTTAATAGCATGTTGTCACACAAGGTAAACTATTATAGGCTCCTAGCTAATTAAGCATGGCATAAGCAACTATAATCTCTAATTGTCATTGCAAACATGTTTATTCATAATAGGCTGAATCAGGAACGATGAACTAATCATATTTACAAAAACAAGAGAGGTCGAGTTCATACCAGCTTCTCTCATCTCGATCAGTCCATCATATATCGTCATTATTGTCTTTCACTTGCACGACCAAACGATGTGGATAATAATAATAGTGCACATGCATTGGACTAAGCTAGAATCTGCAGGCATCTGACATATAGGAGAAGACAAGATAATATGGGCTCTTGATCAACAATAATGCATATAAGAGCCACTTCAACATTTTCATTATGGTCTTCTCCTCTCGACCCCCAAAGAAAAGAAAAGAAATAAAACTATGTACACGGGAAAGCTCCCAACAAGCAAAACAAGAACATGAAATCGTTTTGGGTTTTCTTTTAATTATTACTACTACAAGCAAGGAGAGTAAACTAGCTAAAAGCTACAACTAATTTTTTTTGTTTTTCTTCAGTTTATCAAACACACAAGAAGAAAACAAGAAAAAGAAAATAAACTAGCATGGATAGTACAATGAAAGAGTATGAGCACCGACAACTAGCATGAGTGTGTGAACATAAATGTAATGTAGGTGAGAAATACGTACTCCCCCAAGCTTAGGCTTTTGTCCTAAGTTGGTCTACTGCAACGGCTGGCCTGGCGGATATCCAAAGTTGTAATTGGGGTCATACTGAGATGCAGCGGCTATCGCATCGTTGGCTGCAGCGTGGAGGCGAGCTGTCTCAGTCCTCCTCTCGTACTCGTTCGCCTCTTCCCTGGTTATGACATATCTCCCCTTTGCCTGAAAGTCAAAGAAAGTAGGAGCAGGGAGAGCGACGTGATAGGTGCGTCGTCTGTCAAAGATTAGTCGGTACTAGAGGAACTGATCGTTCCTCTCAACAAACTGATGACGAACCATGGGCTCATAATCTAAATAAACAGGAGGCAACTCAACATCATACTCACGTATGGGTATATCAAGAAAATTAGCTAAACGGGTTGCATAAATTCCACCAAAGAAATCTCCATTAATTCTATTATTATGCAACCTACATGCAACAATGGCTCCCAAATTATAATGTTTATCTCCTAATATAGCCCTCCAGAGAACACTGAGGTCAGGGACACACATGTGACATGCTTCATCCTTACCATTTATGCACCTACCTATGAAGAGAGCAAAATAATGTATAGCAGGAAAATGAATGCTCCCTATGGTAGCTTGTGTTATATCTCTAGACTCCCCCACAATTATACTAGCAACAAAATCTCTAAATTCAGATTTGCGAGGCTCACTAGTGCTACCCCATTGTGGAAGTTTGCAAGCAGTATTAAAATCTTCTAAGTCCATAGTATAAGAATTTTCATAAAGATCAAACAGGACAGTTTGAGAATTGCGTGATGATGAAAATTCAAACCTTCTCACAAAGGAATCAGTGAGATAGGGGTACTCGCGGCACTTAGCTGCCTCGAAGCTCTCAAGATCAGCATTACGCACATATGCGTTAAAGTCTTCCTTTATTCCTGCTCGATACATAAAGTCCTCCGAAGGCCATTCACAAGCCCGCACTTGAGCTTCCCTTGGTGGTTCATCGTCTGCATCGCGTATTGCGAGCCTGGGTCCTTGCTTCCTAAAAGGACCACCTTGGTACATTTTCCTAAACATATTTCTTCCTCTGAAAAATTTCTGAAAATTTTAGTAACTTCGAATAAAAGTGAACCAAGCTCAGCAAATTGATAGTAACTACTCCCACAAGTGCCTAGAGACTATATCATGCATTAGAACTACTTGGAACCATATAAATTTGACATGCAAGCTCAAGAACAGGGTCATCTAAGCAGCAAAAATTTGCAATGAATAAAGCACTAGAACAAAAACTAATTGGACCATTGGAGGAGTCACATACCAAGGAACAATCCCCCAAAGCAGTTTTGTGAGAGGAGCTTTGAGCAAGGAGATCGAAAATGGCAGCAAAATGAGCTAGAATTCGTGCTTGAGCTGGTTGGTGATTTTTTTGGGAGGAAGAAGGAGTGTGTGGTCGCTTGAATAAGTGGAGGGGAGCCACCATGGGCCCACGAGGCAGGGGGCGCGCCTGGAACATCGTGGCCAGGTGCCAGCTCCCCCTGACGTGTTCTCAGTGCCGGATATTCTCAAATATTCTAGAAAAAATCATATTTCATTTTCGGGGCATTTGGAGAACTTTTATTTTCTGGGCATTTTTTTATTGCATGGATAATTCAGAAAACAGACAGAAAATACTATTTTTGCTTTTATTCATTTTAAATAACAGAAAGTAAAAGAAGGGTACAGAAGGTTGTGCTTTCTAACTTCATCCATCTCATGCTTATCAAAAGGAATCCATTAACAAGGTTGATCAAGTCTTGTTAACAAACTCATTCCGAATAACATGGAACCGGAGAAATTTCGAATAACACTATGTTACCTCAACGCGGATATGCACATCCCCAACAATAAGAATATCATATCTCTTTTTGACAGTAGGAAGAGTAAATTCGAAACCTCCAATAATAATTGATGGAATTTTTCCAATAGAATTGATACTGTGGACTTGAGGTTGTTTCCTCGGAAAGTGTACGGTATGCTCATTACCATTAACATGAAAAGTGACATTGCCTTTGTTGCAATCAATAACAGCCCCTGCAGTATTCAAAAAGGGTCTTCCAAGAATAATAGACATACTATCGTCCTCGGAAATATCAATAATAACAAAGTCCGTTAAAATAGTAACGTTCGCAACCACAGCTGGCACATCCTCACAAATACCAACAGGTATAGCAGTTGATTTATCAACCATTTGAAAAGATATTTCAGTAGGTGTCAACATATTCAAATCAAGTCTACGATATAAAGAGAGAGGCGTAACACTAACACCGGCTCCAAGATCACATAAAGCAGTTCTAACATAAATTCTTTTAATGGAGCATGGTATAGTTGGTACTCCTGGATCTCCTAGTTTCTTAGGTATTCCACCCTTAAAAGTATAATTAGCAAGCATGGTGGAAATTTCAGCTTTCGGTGTCTTTCTCTTATTTGTAACAATATCCTTCATATACTTAGCATAAGGATTCATTTTAATCATATCAGTAAAATGCATACGCAAAAAGATAGGTCTAATCATTTTAGCAAAGCGCTCAAAATCCTCATCATCCTTTTTCTTGGATGGTTTGGGAGGAAAAGGCATGGGTTTCTGAAGCCATGGTGCCCTTTCTTTACCGTGCTTCATAGCAACAAAGTCTCTCTTATCATAACGTTGATTCTTTGATTGTGGGTTATCAAGATCAACAGCAGGTTCAATTTCTACATCATTATCATTACTAGGTTGAGCATCAACATGAACATCATCATTAACATTATCACTAGGTTCATGTTCATTACCAGATTGTGTTTCAGCATCAGAAATAGAAATATCATTGGGATTCTCAGGTGTGTCAATAGGAGGTTCACTAGAAGCATGCAATGTCCTATCATTTTTCTTTTTCTTCTTCTTAGAAGGACTAGGTTCATCTACATTAGTTCTCTAAGAATCCTCCTCAATTTTCTCAGGGTGACCTTCAGGATACAAAGGTTCCTGAGTCACTTTAACCCCTCTAGTTGCAACTCTAACAGAAAAGTCATTTTCTTACTATTCAATTGATTGAGAAAATCATTCTGAGCTTTAAGTACTTGTTCTACTTGAGTGGTAACCATAGAAGCATGTTTACTAATGAGTTTAAGTTCACCTTTAACTCTAGACATATAATCACTCAAGTGTTCAATCATATAAGCATTATATTTCAATTGTCTACCAACATAAGTGTTGAAGTTTTCTTGTTTAACAATAAAATTATCAAACTCATCCAAGCATTGACTAGCAGACTTATAACGAGGGATATCACCTTCATCAAATCTATAGAGAGAATTTACCTTTACTACCTGTGTCGGGTTATCAAGACCGTGTGTTTCTTCAATAGGTGATGAATTAAGACCATATATTTCTTCAACATGAGGTAAATTCTTAACATCTTCAGCTTTAATACCTTTTTCCTTCATAGATTTCTTTGCCTCTTGCATATCTTCAGGACTGAGAAATAGAATACCCCTTTTCTTCGGAGTTGGCTTGGGAGTGGGTTCAGGAAGTGTCCAATTATTTTCATTAGTCAACATATTATTGAATAGAATTTCAGCTTGATCAACTGTTCTTTCTCTGAAAACACAACCAGCACAACTATCCAGGTGGTCTCTGGAAGCATCGGTTAGTCCATTATAAAAGATATCAAGTATTTCATTTTTCATGAGAGGATGACCACGCAAAGCATTAAGTAATTGGAGAAGCCTCCCCCAAGCTTGTGGGAGACTCTCTTCTTCAATTTGCACAAAATTATATTTCCCTTAAAGCAGCTTGTTTCTTATGAGCAGGGAAATATTTAGCAGAGAAGTAATAAATCATATCCTGGGGACTACGGACACAACCAGGATCAAGAGAATTAAACCATATCTTAGCATCACCCTTTAATGAGAACGGAAATAATTTAAGGATATAATAGTAGCGAGTTTTCTCATCATGAGTGAACAGGGTGGCTATATCATTTAATTTAGTAAGATGTGCCACAACAGTTTCAGATTCATAGCCATAAAAAGGATCAGATTCAACCAAAGTAATTATCTCATTATCAACAGAGAAATCATAGTCCTTATCAGTAATAAAGATAGGTGAAGTAGCATAAGCAGGATCACATTTCATTCTAGCATTCAGAGTTTTTTCTTTCAGCTTAGCTAATAATTTCTTAAGATCACTTATATCATTGCAAGCAAGAAAGTCTCTAGCAGTTTCTTCATCCATAACATAACCCTCAGGCACAACAGCCATGTCATATCTAGGGGGAGAGTCTTCATCATCACTTTCCTCGATATTATCAGTTTCAATAATTTCATTCTCTCTAGCCCTAGCAAGTTGTTCATCAAGAAATTCACCAAGTGGCACAGTAGTATCAAGCAGAAAAGTAGTTTCATCATAAGTATCATGCATAGCAGAAGTGGCATCATCAATAACATGCGACATATCAGAATTAATAGCAGAAGCAGGTTTAGGTGTCGCAAGTTTACTCAAAACAGAAGGTGAATCAAGTGCAGATCTAGATGGCAGTTCTTTACCTCCCCTCGTAGTTGAGGGATAAATTTTTGTTTTCTCGTCTTTCAAGTTCTTCATAGTGGCCAGCAGATATAAATCCCAAGTGACTCAAAGAATGGAGCTATACTCCCTGGCAACGGCGCTAGAAAATAGTCTTGATGATCCACAAGTATAGGGGATCGCAACAGTTTCCGAGGGTAGAGTATTCAACCCAAATTTATTGGTTCAACACAAGGAGAGCCAAAGAATATTCTCAAGTATTAGCATTTGAGTTGTCAATTCAACCACACCTGGATAACTTAGTATCTGTAGCAAAGTATTTAGTAGCAAAGGAGTGTGGAAGTAACGGTAACGATGGCAAAAGTAACAGTGATAGTTTTGTAGTGATTGTAACAGTGGCAACGGTAAAGTAAATAAGCGAAGAACAATATATGAAAATCTCGTAGGCATTGGATCGGTGATGGAGTATTATGCTGGATGCGATTATTCATGCAACAGTTATAACATAGGGTGACACAGAACTAGCTCCAATTCATCAATGTAACGTAGGCATGTATTCTGAATATATTCATACGTGCTTATGGAAAAGAACTTGCATGACATCTTTTGTCCTACCCTCCCGTGGCAGCGGGGTCCTATTGGAAACTAAGGGATATTAAGGCCTCCTTTTAATAGAGTACCGAACCAAAGCATTAACACATAGTGAATACATGAACTCCTCAAACTATGGTCATCACCGGGAGTGGTCCCGATTATTGTCACCTCGGGGTTGCCGGATCATAACACATAGTAGGTGACTATAGACTTGCAAGATAGGATCAAGAACTCACATATATTCATGAAAACATAATAGGTTCAGATCTGAAATCATGGCACTCGGGCCCTAGTGACAAGCATTAAGCATAGCAAAGTTATAGCAACATCAATCTCAGAACATAGTGGATACTAGGGATCAAACCCTAACAAAACTAACTCGATTACATGATAAATCTCATCCAACCCATCACCGTCCTGCAAGCCTATGATGGAATTACTCACATACGACGGTGAGCATCATGAAATTGGTGATGGAGGATGGTTGATGATGACGATGGCGACGGATTCCCCTCTCCGGAGCCCCGAACGGACTCCAGATCAGCCCTCCCGAGAGAGATTAGGACTTGGCGGCCGCTCCGTATCGTATAACGCGATGAATCCTTTTCTCCCCGAACACGAATATATAGAGTTGGAGTTGAGGTCGGTGGCGCTCCAGGGGGACCACGAGGTAGGGGGCGAGCCCAGGGGGGCTGGCGCGCCTCCCACCCTCGTGGATAGGGTGTGGGGGCCCTGGCCTTGATTCTTTCGCTGGTATTTTTTATTAATTCCAAAATAATTCTCCGTTGATTTTCAGGTCATTCCAAGAACTTTTATTTCTGCGCAAAAATAACACCATGGCAATTCTGCTGAAAACAGCGTCAGTCCGGGTTAGTTCCATTCAAATCATGCAAGTTAGAGTCCAAAACAAGGGGCAAAAGTGTTTGGAAAAGTAGATACGACGGAGACGTATCACGGCCGGAGCGTGTCCCCGAATTGTTGCTATCGCTCCGAACCGGTTTTTGAGCGCGCCTACTACAGTGTTTTGCCACAGGAGCGCCTCCGCCATCGTCTCTACAAACCGGCCTTAGTTGCTGCCGTCAAAACCGCCCCCACAGGAATCGCCGCGAATTGACTCGCCTTGCACCCGCGACCGAAGCTGAGCCGCCGCGATCAAGCCGCGTCCCTTCCGCTTCACCTCGCCACCTCATCCATCGCGGCCTTGAACCGGCCTCGCGCCTTGAATGCGCGCGTCGAGCTGGCCTCCACATCACTGGCCATGCCGCCTTTGTTGTTGAGCCAACGTCACCTCTGCCAGCCGCGCCAAGTGACCTCGGTGTAAACCGCCTCGCCTCTACACTCACGACCTAGCTAAGCAGCCCCCGCCGGAGCCTCGACGTGTCACGCACCTCTGGTCTGAGCGCCCTCGCTTCGCCGTTTCTGCCGCGAGCTGACCCGGGCCCGCTCGTCTGATGAGCCGCCCCGCTATGGGCCGCTGCTCACCTCTGCCTTTGTAAGCCGGTCCTTGCCAGGGCTCGCTAACTCGCCTGCCGCTGCTCGTCGGGGCTCGCTAAGCTGCCTGCTACCACTCGCCTGCGGACTCCGACCTGTCGCCGGGTGCAGTCATCAAACAAATCAATTGCGGAACTATCAAGTCGCCATCACCTCTACCAGCGCCTGAGAGCCGGCCCGTCTGACGGCTCTATGAGCCGCCTCATCTCTGCGTCGGCAGTAGTACAGGGCTAGGCAAAAGAGACAAGTCAAGGGTAGGTTGCTTGGTAAAAAAAATCGGGCTATGATGTTGTTTATAAGAAGAGGAATGGTGTGGCTACCTGAAATTGGTCAATCAAGTTGACTGACTCGGTACTAGCTAGCTTTGGAAGATGGGTAAACCACGGCCTCCTGAGCCGCCCGTGGACGGCGCCTCTCTGACCTACGTAAGGATAAAAAAAGAAGTGGGGAAGGCAACCGTCCGCGTTCATCCGACAAAAAATACTAGGTGCTATCCTTTCTATATATTTTATCAGTACATTTTTATTCCTCTGAGCACCATTACACTGCCCTATTGGTGTTTTTATATACAGGTAAAATTATTTTTATACTGCGGGTATAAAGCACACACTGGCAACGTTTTACAACGGCGTTTTCCTCCATTTCACATTACCTGATGAACGGACGGCCAGTTCACGCGTCCGCACTGGTTTACAACTTGGAGGAAAACTTGCCTGTTCGCATCGACCTATAATATCGCGGCCGAATCATCTGTCTGCTCCTACGGCGGACTCACCCATGATTGATTTCCGCGTCACCATGGTGATCATCAACTCCGCGGTGGATAACTAATGGCCTGGCGTATCAGGTGAAATCGATCCAATATATTTTTATATTATATATTGCTTTCTTTAAAATAGCAATTACTCCGGCTTGCAAAGTTATCTAATGCAGGACCCTAAACCGCCATATTGGTGCAAATTTAAAGGCCTTCAGAAAATTTCCGACTTAAAAAGAAGGATTCCGGTTTAAAATCCGGCTCCAGGGAAAGCTGTCTCCCACAAAGCTTTGAAACTCTCAATATCCGGTTTAAGAATTTCCGGTTCAAAAGAATAATATCTCGCAAGTTCAAGTTCTCAGGAAAAATTAAAGGGACCAAAGAGAGTCTGTTGCAAAAGCACAGCTCAAACATAGGTGCCCCTTGAGCACAGCTCACAATATCACTTGGGGGCTTGGTCGTATTCGAACCATAGCTTATACCCTCTTGATTGGCCGGCGTAAGGCCACCAAGATAATCAGTTGGGGGCTTGGTCGTATTCGAACCATAGCTTATACCCTTTTGATTGGCATAAGGCTACCAGGATAATCACTTGGGGGCTCGGTCGTATTCGAACCATAGCTTATACCCTCTTGATTGGCGTAAGGCCACCAGGATAATAACTTGGGGCTTGGTTGTATTCGAACCATAGCTTATACCCTCTTGATTGGCGTAAGGCCACTAGGATGATCACTTGGGGGCTTTGGTCGTATTCGAACCAAAGCTTATACCCTCTTGATCGACGTAAGGCCACCAGGATGATCACTTGGGGCTTTGGTCGTATCCGAACCATAGTTTAAACCCGCTTGATCGGTGCAATACCACAGTTATGACTACTTAAATCCTATTGTTTTTTAGGTTTATTTGATGAGGTTTATAATGCTTTATGATTAAAATTCACATGTGTTTATTAACCCCGCCTAGATTTCGACTATAATTCGTCAGTATATATTTGGATTGCGCCATTGGAGTTATGCGCTTATAAATCATTGGGTATATTATTCAAATCTTTAATAGCCAACATGGCTAGATTTTTATTATGGTTATCAATAACCAATATTATGATTGAGGTTTTCAAAGTCGCTTCAGCGCAATGGCTAACAATGGATATGATTTATTCTACAATGGAGGGAATAGTCCCGAGCCGCTGCAGGCTTACGACCCGGCACTTGGGGGCTACATTATTCAAAGTTGAGATTACATCAAATATGCAAGTCCCATGTCACTGCCATCATGCACCATGGCACTTGGGGGCTAATGCAATGTCTTTTTTGCTCACCTTATTGAAGACCCGACTCATCACATTGTAATGAGCCGGCCCTTGGGGGCTACCAATTGCTCCTGTAAAAAATTCAAGGTACACAAGCCTTATTCCATTATATTAAGGGTCCACTGCTCAGTTGGTAAAGCACAAAGCTCTTAACCTTGTGGACGTGGGTTCAAGCCCCATGATGGGGGTTACATCATATGATGTTATTTTCAATGAAGTATATATCAAGTCCCAGCTCAGTATTACCTTAATGGCCCTTGGGGGCTACACATCACTGCTCAAATCTACATGATTATATTTACAAAGTCCCTGCTCATTATTGCATAATGACCCGGCCCTTGGGGGCTAAACTGGTTGAAGTTTTTATGAGCATAAGGCAATTTCAAGTCCCAGGTTGCTGCAAGTATGACAATGCAACACATGGGGGCTACGTATGTGGAATATTCAGTTTATGACTCGTGACTGAGATGAACAAATCGGACGTCTTCAAGGTTGTGACATTTATATTGAAGCAAGTCTTAAGCTGTTGCTACGCTACCTTCTTAAGACTTGGGGCCTACAACTAATAGGCATATAAGAGGTATATTTTCAAGCTTGATGTTAACTACAATTATGACCTGGTGCCATCAATATTTATAAACCGGCAATTTCGGCTATGATAAACCGGCAAGTTCTCTTCCTTATGCCGGCTGAAGATCAGATGAGGATTTCAAGGACCAATATTTTTGTTAAGCATTGGGAGATGAATCAAATGAATTATTCTTTACAATATTTCTCTGTGACAAACCAATGTCAGCAAATTGATTATGAAGCTGGCCTATTGACCCGGATTTTCTAGAAGAAGGAAATGACAAGGACGTAAGGATGATCAGGATCAGTTTAACATGGATAAATCCAAATTAAATTGGGGGCTAATGTCGGGGATATATCCCCGGTATGACCCGGCCAGAGTTATAACCCGGCTGGGACTTGGTAAACCGGCAGAGAGTTAAGACAGATGGTTAAGGCAGACAGTTAAGACAGATAGTTAAGACAGATGGTAAACCGGCAGGTGGTAAACTGGCAGGAAGTCATAACCCGGCAGACAATCATAACCCGACAGACAGTCATAACCCAGCAGACAGTCATAACCCAGCTGACAAAGTCGCCTGGGGTTAATAAGCCCGAGACGTTATGAAGCCCAAGACGTTAAGAAGCCCATGAAGAGAAGTCATAATAGTTTAAGTCTTAATCCGAGTTAGACTCTACATGTAACCCGCCCCTTCAACTTATATAAGGAGGGGCAGGTCACCCCAAGAGGGGGAGAGAATAATCTGAAGGGTTAGACATAACTGGGAGAGCAGGTTTACGGCGACTCCCTCGTGATGATAATGAGACCTAGCCACAAACAACATGTAGGGTTGTTACCGGATGATGTTTCCCGGTGCCCGAAGTTGTCTAAACCCTTGTCTTGTGTTGCGTTTCTCGATTCCGCTCAACCCCTCTCAAGCTACCACATAGATGTGTTGGCCTCACGATTAAGTCCTCAGACTAGGACATCTGACGTGACAATTCCACGACAGTTGACAATTCCACGACAAGACTACTTCGACAACAATCTCGACGAACACAAACAAGAGAATGATGCAACAATGGACGAGTTCGTGCCTTGTTGGTCAACCGCTCTTCTACCACTTCGTCCTACTCAAGACGGAGCTGCTCGTCTCGACGGTCCGAGGACACTATCTCCGCCTCAAGTACTCCGACATCGAACACTCTTTGTCTTGCCGCGCGTCAAGATCGTCAAGCAAACCGCAATCCTCTACACGACAACGACTCTCAAGAGCAAGCTCGCGTGGAAGAACATCGACACCATCAGAACCAAGTTACTTTCGCGCAAGCACCAGAACGGCCACGCTATGCCAAAAACAAGAGGAAGAGCGAGCGCATCAACACCAAGATGCACAAGATGCCGAGGCACAACGTCAAGAACAACAACTACATGAAGCTCAAGCACTTGAGGCGCAACATGCCCTCCGAGATTCAAGTCGAGTCATAGCCACGCGCAACCGACAAGCTCGTGAGCAACAAGAAGCACTTCGCGATGAAGTTCAAGAGAGGATTTTTCAAGCACGTGTGCATCGACAAGCTCCTCCACAAGCTCGGCAAGCTCCTCCACAAGCTCGCCAAGAACATCAAGTTCAACAAGAGCAACACGACAATGGAAATACTCCAAGACAAGAGCAAGTTGAGGGAGAGAATCCTCCTCGTCAAGGACGCCATCATCCCCAACCCCAACACAATGAAGAGCAACGATACGGCAACCTAAGTTCACCATGCCCAAGTTCAACGGAAGCAATGATCCCGAAGAGTACCTTTCATGGGCATTGAAGGTTGACAAAATCTTCTGCTTGCACAACTATGAAGAAGAGAAGAAGATCGTGATGGCATCCCTTGAGTTCCAAGATTACGTCCTCATTATGTGGGAACAAGTCGTTGAGAGACGAGAACCAAAAGGTGAACCAACCATCACCACTTGGGCGCAAATAAAGGATGTCATGAGAGCACGTTTCGTGCCTACCTACTACAACCGCGACCTCTTCAAGAAACTCCAACTACTCAAGCAAGCAACTAAGAGCATTGAAGAGTACTACAAGGAAATGGAGATTGCAATGATACGAGCCAATGTCACGGAAGATGATGAGCAAACTATGGCACGTTTTTTGAATGGACTCAATCCTCCTATCAAGAAGATCGCCGACTTCCAACCATACTCGAACCTCATCGAGCTGGTGCACCAAGCTACCAAAGCGGAACGTCAAGTGCAAGATGACTTCAAGTACGCCAAGTACTCATCCAAGACCTATGGCTTCTCCAAAAATCAAGCTTCAACGACTCCAACACCTTCTACATCAACCAAGCCATCTACAAGCAACATCGACAAGTCAAGCTACAAGAAAACTTCGACAACCTCAAGTCGTCCTCCTACTACAAGCAACTTCCAGCCGAGAGCTTCATCATCATCTACCCCAACAGATGAGACCATCAAGACAAGTTCCTTCAAATTCTTCACATGCGGCGGCCGAGGCCACAAGTCCTTTGAGTGTACAAACAAGCGCACCATGATCCTCAACGACGACGGAACCTATGACTCAATGAGTGAAGGAGAAATGGAAGCCCTTGAGCAAGTGGCCATGCACCGGCAAGTGAACGAGGATGAAGATGATCAAGTCTTTTGTGATGAAGATTCAAGCCCCGCTCTCGTTGTCCGCAAGGTTTTGACTCTTCAACATCAACAAGACGAAGACCAAAGATGCCATATCTTCCACACCAAGGCCGGCATCAATGGAAGGTCCGTCAAGGTCATCATCGATGGAGGGGGTTGCCATAACTTAGCAAGTGAAGAACTATTCTCCAAGCTCCAATTGGTCAAGATGAAGCACCCACACCCCTAGAATGTTCAATGGCTAAGCAACTCCGACACTATCCAAGTCGAGCATAGGGCACAAGTTTCTTTCAAGATCAGAGCTTACGAAGAGACTTTGGAGTGTGATGTCCTTCCGATGTCAGTTTGCCACCTCCTTCTTGGATGACCATGGCAATTTGACCGCCGAGTCATCAACAACGGACGTACAAACCACTATAGCTTCAAGATGAAAGGAAAGGAGTATGTGCTACGAACTATGTCTCCAAGCCAAGTGATCGCCGAGAAGCAAGCCACCCATCATGGAGGGAATAGTGAGAGAGCGAACCACCAAAAAGAGAGTGAGCGCCACAAGCCCAAATTGAGTGCCTCCATGATGAGCGACAAGAAGAACCTAGTCCTATTTGCCACCAAACGTGAGATGAGAGAAGTGTGTGAGAACCCATCAAGTGTCATGCACTATGTCCTTTTTTGCAAGGACGAGGCACCAAAAGCTAACACCTCTCACAATCTACCTTTAGTGTTATCTTCTCTATTGCAGGAATTCCAAGACGTTTTCCCCGATGAGCTAGCTCCGGGACTACCTCCACTACGAGGCATCGAGCACCGCATTGACCTCATCCCCGGAGCACCACTTCCAAACAAGGCTCCCTACCGCGTCAACCCAGAGGAAACTAAGGAGATCAAACGGCAGGTACAACAACTCATCGACAACGGCCATGTACGAGAGAGTTTGAGCCCTTGTGCCATCCCGGTAATCCTTGTTCCCAAGAAAGATGGTGCATTTCGCATGTGTTCCGATTGTTGTCCTATCAATGCTATTACTGTGCGTTATCGTTACCCTATTCCACGCCTAGATGATATGCTTGATGAGCTTAGCAGAGCCACCATTTTCTCTTAAATTGACCTTAAAAGTGGCTACTATCAAATACGCATCCAAGAAGGTGATGAATGGAAAACCGCATTTAAGACCAAGTTCGGCTTATATGAATGGCTTGTTATGCCAATGGGTTTATCTGAAGCACCCGGTACCTTCATGCGACTCATGCATTTTGTTCTTTCGCCCTACATTGGTGTATTTGTTGTGGTCTACTTTGATGATATTCCTATGTTTAGCAAATCTCTAAAAGATCATGTCACCCACCTTAGAACCGCATTGCAAACCCTCAAGAAAGAGGGCCTTTATGCTAATATGGACAAATGCCTTTTCGGTGTTGACAAGCTTGTTTTCTTGGGTTTTGTTGTGTCTTCTAAGGGTGTTCATGTTGATGAATCTAAGATCAATGCTATTAAAACTTGGCCCCAACCAACCAACTTGCAACAAGTGCGTAGTTTCCTTGGTTTAGCCGGTGTCTACCGTAGATTTGTGAAGGACTTTAACACTATTGCGTCTCCTTTACATGCTTTGAGTAAGAAGAATGCACCCTTTGTTTGGGGACCATATCAAGATAGCGCATTCAATGAACTTAAGAATTTTCTTACTCATTCTCCCGTGCTTGCTTTACCCAATTTTGACAAAACTTTTGAAATTCATTGCGATGCTAGTGGTAATGGCATAGGAGGTGTGTTAACACAAGAGAAGCGCCCGATAGCTTACTTTAGTGAGAAACTTTCCGGAGCGCAACTCAAATATCCAATCTATGACAAAGAGCTATATGCTTTAGTGCGAGTTTTGCATGAATGGGTACATTATCTTCGCCCTCATGAATTTGTCATCCATACCGACCATGAAATTCTCAAATATCTTAAGGGTCAAACTAAGTTGAACAAGCGTCATGCTAAGTGGAGTGAGTTCATTGAGTCATTTTCTTATGTCATCAAGTACATTAAAGGTAAGTAAAATGTTGTGGCGGATGCACTTTCCCGTATATGCATGCTTGTTACTCAACTTGAATTGAACGTCATTGGTTTTGAGCACATAAAAGACTTGTATGCGCATGATCCTACTTTTGCTATTCCTTATGCCAAGTGTTTGACGCATACATCTTGGGAACGCTATTACATCAAAGATGATTATCTTATGAGAGCTAACAAACTTTGCATCCCCGAGTCTTCTCTTCGTTTGTTGCTTTTGCAAGAATCTCATGGAGGAGGACTAATGGGACATGGACGCGACAAGACATTTTCCACTCTCTCCGAGAACTATTTTTGGCCCAAGATGTTCCGCGACGTCGCACGCTTCACCACTCGATGCTCAACATGTCGCAAAGCTAAGTCTAAAGCTCAATCTCATGGACTTTATATGCCCCTTACAATTCCATATCACCCATGGGAGAATATTTGCATGGATTTTGTCCTTGGCTTTCCTCGAACTAGAAATGGGAAGGATTCCGTGTTTGTTGTTGTGGACCGATTTTCTAAAATGGCACATTTCATTCCATGCAACAAGATAGACGATGCTTCACATGTTGCAAATCTTTTTTGTAGGGAAATCTTGCAATTACATGGCGGAGTGCCAAAGACAATTGTCTCGGACCGCGACGTCAAGTTCTTGAGTTTCTTTTGGAAGACCTTATGTGCCAAGCTCGGAATCAAGCTTTTGTTCTCTTCGGCCTACCATCCTCAAACCGACGGCCAAACGGAGGTGACGAACCGTACTCTCTTGACTCTCCTACTCGTGTTGATAAAGAAGAACATCAAGGAGTGGGAAGAGTGCCTACCTATCGCCGAGTACACCTACAACCGTGCAAGACATTCGACTACCGGCAAGTCCCCCCTTCGAGGTCATCTACGGTTTCAACCCGTTGTCCCCATTGGACATTCTTCCTCTACCACTACAAGAGCGCACCAATATGGACGTGAGTGCCCTAGTCAACTACCTCAAGAAGATGCATGAAGATACAAGGCACACCATCGAGCGCCAAGTACAACGACTCGCGATCAAGCTTCTACATTGGAGATCTTGTGTGGCTACGTTTTCGCAAGGACCGCTTCCCCAACGAACGCAAGTCCAAACTTCTACCACGAGCAGATGGACCCTTCAAGGTGCTTGCACGCTACAACAACAACACCTAAAAGATCGAGATCCCACGCGACAAGTACTCCGTGAGTGACATCTTCAACGTCAAAGATCCCTCCCCATACCATGGTGATGAGGATTTCGATCCGAGGTCGGATCTTTCCCAAGGGAGGGGAGATGATGTGGAGCATCCTATGGTCATACCCATGGACCTACCATCGTCTCACCAAGTGCCAAGAGGACCTATGACACGAGCATGAGCTCGAGCTCTCGAGACCGAGGTGACTTCCTTCCTTAGTGATATCACATATGATCCACTCGAGACATGGCTACTACCTAAGTACGAGATGTTGTGCATGATCAGGTACCAAGAAGGCCCTCTCGAAGATGCACGTGAAGACGGACAAGTCCCCAAGTTCACGGACGAAGAGGAACGACGAAAGGAACCAGAGAAGCCCCTAGGACCCAGACATCCAGCCCCAAGCCCGGACATCCAGCCCCTGGAACATCAGCCACAGCAGCCGCCCAGCCGCCAAGCACCTATAGGCCCCGGACATCCGGCCCGATAGCCCGGACATCCGGCCTCCGCCCGGAATTCCGGCGCCCCTCAGAGAACGCACACGAAGCTGAACCCCTCGTGTTCATATACCCTCTTGATTGGGGGCTTGGTCGTATTCGAACCATAGCTTATACCCTCTTGACTGGCGTAAGGCCACCAGGATAATCACTTGGGGGCTTGGTCGTATTGGAACCATAGCTTATACCCTCTTGATTGGCGTAAGGCCACCAGGATGATCACTTGGGGGCTTTGGTCGTATTCGAACCAAAGCTTATACCCTCTTGATCGACGTAGGGCCACCAGGATGATCACTTGGGGGCTTTGGTCGTATCCGAACCATAGCTTAAACCCTCTTGATCGATGCAATACCACAGTTATGACTACTTAAATCCTATTTATTTTTTAGGTTTATTTGATGAGGTTTATAATGCTTTATGATTAAAATTCACATGTGTTTATTAACCCGGCCTGGCTTTCGACTATAAGTCATCAGTATATATTTGGATTGCGCCATTGGAATCATGCGCTTATAAATCATTGGGTATATTATTCAAATCTTTAATGGCCAACATGGCTAGATTTTTATTATGGTTATCAATAACCAATATTATGATTGAGGTTTTCAAAGTCTCTTCAGCGCAATGGCTATTATTTTATCAATGGATATGATTTATTCTACAATGGAGGGAATAGTCCCGAGTCGCTGCAGGCTTACGACCCGACACTTGGGGGCTACATTATTCCAAGTTGAGATTACATCAAATATGCAAGTCCCATGTCACTGCCATCATGCACCATGGCACTTGGGGGTAATGCAATGTCATTTTTTGCTCACTTTATTGAAGACCCGACTCATCACATTGTAATGAGCCAGCCCTTGGGTGCTACCAATTGCTCCTGTAAAAAATTCAAGGTACACAAGCCTTATTCCATTATATTGAAGGGTCCACTGCTCAGTTGGTAAAGCACAAAGCTCTTAACCTTGTGGACGTGGGTTCAAGCCCCATGATGGGGGTTACATCATATGATGTTATTTTCAATGAAGTATATATCAAGTCCCAGCTCAGTATTACCTTAATGGCCCTTGGGGGCTACACATCACTCCTCAAATCTACATGATTATATTTACAAAGTCCCTGCTCATTATTGCATAATGACCCGGCCCTTGGGGGCTACACTGGTTGAAGTTTTATGAGCATACGGAAATTTCAAGTACCAGGTTGCTGCAAGCATGACAATACAGCACATGGGGGCTACATATGTGGAATATTCATTTTATGACTGAGATGAACAAATCGGATGTCTTCAAGGTTGTAACATTTATATTGAAGCAAGTCTTAAGCTGTTGCTACGCTACCTTCTTAAGACTTGGGGGCTACAACTGATAGGCATATAAGAGGTATATTTTCAAGCTTGATGTTAACTACAATTATGACCTGGTGCCATCAATATTTATAAACCGGCAATTTTGGCTACGATAAACCGGCAAGTTCTACATCCTTAAGCCGGCTGAAGATCAGACGAGGATTTCAAGGACCAATATTTTTGTTAAGCATTGGGAGCTGAATCAAATGAATTATTCTTTACAATATTTCTCTGTGACAAACCAATGTCAGCAAATTGATTATGAAGCTGGCCTATTGACCCGGATTTTCTAGAAGAAGGAAATGACAAGGACGTAAGGATGATCAGGATCAGTTTAACATGGATAAATCCAAATTAAACTGGGGGCTAATGTCGGGGATATACCCCCTGTATGACCCGGCCAGAGTTATAACCTGGCTGGGACTTGGTAAACCAGCAGAGTGTTAAGACAGATGGTTAAGGCAGACAGTTAAGACAGATAGTTAAGACAGATGGTAAACCGGCAGGTGGTAAACTGGCAGGAAGTCATAACCCGACAGACAATCATAACCCGGCAGACAATCATAACCCAGCAGACAAAGTCGCCTGGGGTTAATAAGCCCGAGACGTTATGAAGCCCAAGACGTTAAGAAGCCCATGAAGAGAAGTCATAATAGTTTAAGTATTAATCCGAGTTAGACTCTACATGTAAGGAGGGGCAGGTCACCCCAAGAGGGGGAGAGAATAATCTGAAGGGTTAGACATAACTGGGAGAGCCGGTTTACGGCGATCCCTCGTGATGATAATGAGACCTAGCCACAAACAACATGTAGGGTTGTTACCGGATGATGTTTCCCGGGGCCCGAAGTTGTCTAAACCCTTGTCTTGTGTTGCATTTCTCGATTCCGCTCAACCCATCTCAAGCTACCACATAGATGTGTTGGCCTCACGATTAAGTCCTCAGACTAGGACATCTGACGTGACAATTCCACGATAGTTGACAATTCCATGACAAGACTACGTCGACAACAAGCTCGATGAACACAAACAAGAGAATGACGCAACAATGGACGAGATTCGTGCCTTGTTGGTTTACCGCTCTTCTACCGCTTCGTCCTACTCAAGACGGAGCTGCTCGACTCGACGGTCCGACGACACTATCTCCGTTTCAAGTACTCCGACATCGAACACTCTTCGTCTTGCCGCGTATCTAGATCGTCAAGCAAACCGCAATCCTCTACACAACAACGACTCTCAAGAGCAAGCTCGCGTGGAAGATAATCGACACCATCAAAACCAAGCTAATTTCGCGCAAGCACCAGAACGGCAACGTCTACGCCAACAACAAGAGGAAGAGCGAGCGCATCAACACCAAGATGCACAAGATGCCGAGGCACAACGTCAAGAACAACAACTACATGAAGCTCAAGCACTTGAGGCGCAGCGTGCCCTCCGAGATTCAAGTCGAGCCGTAGCCACGCGCAACCGACAAGCTCGTGAGCAACAAGAAGCACTTCGCGATGAAGTTCAAGAGAGGATTTTTCAAGCATGTGTGCATCGACAAGCTCCTCCACAAGCTCGGCAAGCTCCTCCACAAGCTCGCCAAGAACATCAAGTTCAACAAGAGCAACACGACAATGGAAATCCTCCAAGACAAGAGCAAGTTGAGGGAGAGAATCCTCCTCGTCAAGGACGCCATCATCCCCGACCCCAACACAATTAAGAGCAACGATACGGCAACCTAAGTTCACCATGCCCAAGTTCAACGGAAGCAATGATCCCGAAGAGTACCTTTCATGGGCATTGAAGGTTGACAAAATCTTCTGCTTGCACAACTATGAATAAGAGAAGAAGATCGTGATGGCATCCCTTGAGTTCCAAGATTACGTCCTCATTTGGTGGGAACAAGTCACTAAGAGACGAGAACCAAAAGGTGAACCAACCATCACCACTTGGGCGCAAATGAAGGATGTCATGAGAGCATGTTTCGTGCCTACCTACTACAACCGCGACCTCTTCAAGAAACTCCAACTACTCAAGCAAGGAACTAAGAGCATTGAAGAGTACTACAAGGAAATGGAGATTGCAATGATATGAGCCAATGTCACGGAAGATGACGAGCAAACTATAACACGTTTTTTGAATGGACTCAATCATCCTATCAAGAAGATCGCGGACTTCCAACCATACTCAAACCTCATCGAGCTAGTGCACCAAGCTACCAAAGCGGAACGTCAAGTGCAAGATGACTTCAAGTACGCCAAGTACTCATCCAAGTCCTATGGCTTCTCCAACAATCAAGCTTCAATGACTCCAACACCTTCTACATCAACCAAGCCATCTACAAGCAACATCGACAAGTCAAGTTACAAGAAAACTTCGACAACCTCAAGTCGTCCTCCTACTACAAGCAACTTCCAGCCGAGAGCTTCATCATCATCTACCCCAACCGATGAGACCATCAAGACAAGTTCCTTCAAATGCTTCACATGCGGCGGCCGAGGCCACAAGTCCTTTGAGTGTACAAACAAGCGCACCATGATCCTCAACGACGACGGAACCTATGACTCGATGAGTGAAGGAGAAATGGAAGCCCTTGAGCAAGTGGCCATGCACCGGCAAGTGAACGAGGATGAAGATGATCAAGTCTTTTGTGATGAAGATTCAAGCCCCGCTCTCGTTGTCTCCATGGTTTTGACTCTTCAACATCAATAAGAGGAAGACCAAAGATGCCATATCTTCCAGACCAAGGCCGGCATCAATGGAAGGTCCGTCAAGGTCATCATCGATGGAGGGGGTTGCCATAACTTAGCAAGTGAAGAACTATTCTCCAAGCTCCAATTGGTCAAGATGAAGCACCCACACCCCTAGAATGTTCAATGGCTAAGATACTCCGACACTATCCAAGTCGAGCATAGGGCACAAGTTTCTTTCAAGATCATTGCTTACGAAGAGACTTTGGAGTGTGATGTCCTTCCGTTGTCAGTTTGCCACCTCCTTCTTGGACGACCATGGCAATTTGACCGCCGAGTCATCCACAACGGACGTACAAACCACTATAGCTTCAAGATGAAAGGAAAGGAGTATGTGCTACGAACTATGTCTCCAAGCCAAGTGATCGCCGAGAAGCAAGCCACCCATCATGGAGGGAATAGTGAGAGAGCGAACCACCAAAAAGAGAGTGAGCGCCACAAGCCCAAATTGAGTGCCTCCATGATGAGCGACAAGAAGAACCTAGTCCTATTTGCCACCAAACGTGAGATGAGAGAAGTGTGTGAGAACCCATCAAGTGTCATGCACTATGTCCTTTTTTGCAAGGACGAGGCACCAAAAGCTAACACCTCTCACAATCTACCTTTAGTGTTATCTTCTCTATTGCAGGAATTCTAAGACGTTTTCCCCGATGAGCTAGCTCCGGGACTACCTCCACTACGAGGCATCGAGCACCGCATCGACCTCATCCCCGGAGCACCACTTCCAAACAAGGCTCCCTACCGCGTCAACCCAGAGGAAACTAAGGAGATCAAATGGCAGGTACAACAACTCATCGACAACGGCCATGTACGAGAGAGTTTGAGCCCTTGTGCCATCCCGGTAATCCTTGTTCCCAAGAAAGATGGTGCATTTCGCATGTGTTCCGATTGTTGTCCTATCAATGCTATTACTGTGCGTTATCGTTACCCTATTCCACGCCTAGATGATATGCTTGATGAGCTTAGCAGAGCCACCATTTTCTCTTAAATTGACCTTAAAAGTGGCTACTATCAAATACGCATCCAAGAAGGTGATGAATGGAAAACCGCATTTAAGACCAAGTTTGGCTTATATGAATGGCTTGTTATGCCAATGGGTTTATCTGAAGCACCCGGTACCTTCATGCGACTCATGCATTTTGTTCTTTCGCCCTACATTGGTGTATTTGTTGTGGTCTACTTTGATGATATTCCTATGTTTAGCAAATCTCTAAAAGATCATGTCACCCACCTTAGAACCGCATTGCAAACCCTCAAGAAAGAGGGCCTTTATGCTAATATGGACAAATGCCTTTTCGGTGTTGACAAGCTTGTTTTCTTGGGTTTTGTTGTGTCTTCTAAGGGTGTTCATGTTGATGAATCTAAGATCAATGCTATTAAAACTTGGCCCCAACCAACCAACTTGCAACAAGTGCGTAGTTTCCTTGGTTTAGCCGGTGTCTACCGTAGATTTGTGAAGGACTTTAACACTATTGCGTCTCCTTTACATGCTTTGAGTAAGAAGAATGCACCCTTTGTTTGGGGACCATATCAAGATAGAGCATTCAATGAACTTAAGAATTTTCTTACTCATTCTCCCGTGCTTGCTTTACCCAATTTTGACAAACCTTTTGAAATTCATTGCGATGCTAGTGGTAATGGCATAGGAGGTGTGTTAACACAAGAGAAGCGCCCCATGGCTTACTTTAGTGAGAAACTTTCCGGAGCGCAACTCAAATATCCAATCTATGACAAAGAGCTATATGCTTTAGTGCGAGTTTTGCATGAATGGGTACATTATCTTCGCCCTCATGAATTTGTCATCCATACCGACCATGAAATGCTCAAATATCTTATGGGTCAAACTAAGTTGAACAAGCGTCATGCTAAGTGGAGTGAGTTCATTGAGTCATTTTCTTATGTCATCAAGTACATTAAAGGTAAGTAAAATGTTGTGGCGGATGCACTTTCCCGTATATGCATGCTTGTTACTCAACTTGAATTGAACGTCATTGGTTTTGAGTACATAAAAGACTTGTATGCGCATGATCCTACTTTTGCTAGTCCTTATGCCAAGCGTTTGACGCATACATCTTGGGAACGCTATTACATCAAAGATGATTATCTTATGAGAGCTAACAAACTTTGCATCCCCGAGTCTTCTCTTCGTTTGTTGCTTTTGCAAGAATCTCATGGAGGAGGACTAATGGGACACTTTGGACGCGACAAGACATTTGCCACTCTCTCCAAGAACTATTTTTGGCCCAAGATGTTCCGCGACGTCGCACGCTTCACCACTCGATGCTCAACATGTCGCAAAGCTAAGTGTAAAGCTCAATCTCATGGACTTTATATGCCCCTTACAATTCCATATCACCCATGGGAGAATATTTGCATGGATTTTGTCCTTGGCTTTCCTCGAACTAGAAATGGGAAGGATTCCGTGTTTGTTGTTGTGGACCGATTTTCTAAAATGGCACATTTCATTCCATGCAACAAGATAGACGATGCTTCACATGTTGCAAATCTTTTTTGTAGGGAAATCTTGCGATTACATGGCGCAGTGCCAAAGACAATTGTCTCAGACCGCGACGTCAAGTTCTTGAGTTTCTTTTGGAAGACCTTATGTGCCAAGCTCGGAATCAAGCTTTTGTTCTCTTTGGCCTACCATCCTCAAACCGACGGCCAAACGGAGGTGACGAACCGTACTCTCTTGACTCTCCTACGCGTGTTGATAAAGAAGAACATCAAGGAGTGGGAAGAGTGCCTACCTATCGCCGAGTACACCTACAACCGTGCAAGACATTCGACTACCGGCAAGTCCCCCCTTCGAGGTCATCTACGGTTTCAACCCGTTGTCCCCATTGGACATTCTTCCTCTACCACTACAAGACCGCACCAATATGGACGCGAGTGCCCGAGTCAACTACCTCAAGAAGATGCATGAAGATACAAGGCACACCATCGAGCACCAAGTACAACGACTCGCGACCAAGCTTCTACATTGGAGATCTTGTGTGGCTACACTTTCTCAAGGACCGCTTCCCCAACGAACGCAAGTCCAAACTTCTACCACGAGCAGATGGACCCTTCAAGGTGCTTGCACGCTACAACAACAACCCCTACAAGATCGACATCCCACGTGACAAGTACTACGTGAGCGACATCTTCAACGTCAAAGATCCCTCCCCATACCATGGTGATGAGGATTTCGATCCGAGGTCAGATATTTCCCAAGGGAGGGGAGATGATCTGGAGCATCCTATGGTCATCCCCATGGACCTACCATCGTCTCACCAAGTCCCAAGAGGACCTATGACACGAGCACGAGCTAGAGCTCTCGAGACCGAGGTGACTTCCTTCCTTAGTGATATCACATATGATCCACTCGAGACATGGCTACTACCTAAGTACGAGATGTTGTGCATGATCAGGTACCAAGAAGGCCCTCTCAAAGATGCACGTGAAGACGGACAAGTCCCCAAGTTCACGGACGAAGAGGAACGACGAAAGGAACCAGAGAAGCCCCTAGGACCCAGACATCCAGCCCCAAGCCCGGACATCCGGCCCCTGGAACATCAGCCACAGCAGCCGGCCAGCCGCCAAGCACCTACAGGCCCCTGACATCCGGCCTCAGCCCGGACATCTGGCCCGATAGCCCGGACATCCGGTCTCCTCCCGGAATTCCGGCGCCCCTCAGAGAACGCACCCGAAGCTGAACCCCTTTGAGAACGCACCTACAGCCTCCGGACATCCAACCCCTCTGCTCGGACATCCGGACCACGTCTATCCAGAGAGCCCCGAGGCCGACCACGTCAGCCCGGACATCCGGCCCCCAGCGCGGACATCCGGCCCGACGCCCGGGCATCCGACCCCATCTGTCTGCACACAGTAAACGGCCGAGGCCGATGTACCCCTTCGCCCACCCAGACTATATATACTCCTCCTCCTCCCTCTTTCTAGGGTTAGCGTTGTGATAGCTCATATGTGAGATAGAGCCTTGCTCATCCATACCGGATCTACTCCACCGCGAGGGACCAACACCTCTTCGGAGAAGATCCACCTTGGATTCAAGACCCCTAAAGGGAAGAACTCAAGACCTCGTCACGAAGAAGAACCGGTTACCCTATGTATCGTCTCTTGTTGGATTTGGACAGTGTGATCTCTATGTGTACTTGGATCTAACTTATGTGTGACCTAATCTCGTTGGTTTGAGTGATTCTCTCGTGTTTTCCCTTGTGTTTCCCCTCGTGTTCTTCGTGTTCTTAGGTGGGATCCGCTCCTTTCGTGAAAGATCGACCGTATAGGGTTCCACCCTACATCACCTAGTTACTAAATAAACACATTTCAAACACAAGAAGAGAAGAAAGTTTTATGCACAGGAAGCTTTTTTGACATCATACAGGAAGACGCATCCTAATTTCATAGAACAAGCAATTGCTGGAAAAAAAATTGAGAGGAGCCCAATCCTATCGCATTAAGTATCTCCTACTTCCAGTTTTACTTTCGTAAATAAAGTTACAATGTTTCGAGAAGGAGACCCAATCGAATCCAAATCAGAGGAGCAACCAGCAAGCAAGCAATTCAGCGAACATGAGCTGCACGGACGAATGAATGAAGCAGCAGAGGAAACTACCGGACGCATCATGGGAGGAGCAATGGATCACCTCTGGTTTTGGCGAGGCAGAGCTGCACGAAGCCAGGGTCGGAGTTGTAGTTGAAGGCCCCGTCCCAGTCCTCTTGGCTGCGTAGATCACAACCGTCAACTGGGGCGACATCCTTGGTGAGCCCCGTGATCTGCGCCTCCACGCCCCTCATTTCCGGAGGCACCGACGGGGCGTACCGCCGCCGCTGCCCGCTGGCACCACCGGCGAACAGTGCGAGCGCGAGCAGGAGGACCGTTGTCTGAGCCAGAGTACTCCGCCTGCGATCGGTCGGTCGCCATGGCCGCGCCCAGTCAGCTAGGGTTTCCGGCGCGAGGAGGGAGCGGATCTGGCCATGGGCAACACTGCTCGAGAGCAACTACAGAGAGGCAGAGGAGGGGAGAGGGTGCCAGCGGTGGAGTGGAGGCCGTGGTTGGGGAAGACAGCGGAGGCCGACGGCGGCTGGCTCTGCCTTTGGCTTTGGGGGTCGACAGTGAGTTGGGTGGTCGCTCGTGGCCGAAGGAGGATGTGGTCGCAGGAGAGATGGAGGAGGCCGGTGAAGCAGCGGCGGCTGGGATCGACTGCTGCGGTGTGACTGGGACAGGAGGGGTGGCGGAAGGGAGGAGGTTCGGCGGAGGAGGGATCTGGATCAGGGAGGAAGAGGGAGGCTGCAGCACTGGATCACGATCGAGGAGAGGGAGAGGAAGAGGAAGAGGGATCTAGACCTAGGGTTTCTCGGGAGGGAAGGGGATCGAGGGAGGAGGGTGTGCCGCGCACGTGCGTTTAGGAGAGTTTAGATCCGCAGGAGGTGGACGGCTCAGATCGGCTACTACAGTGGGGTGATCAGTGGACTGCGTCCTGATTTGTTCGAAACATGAGCTATTAAAAATTACTCTATTTCTGAGTACTAAAAATAAGAGGATTTGTGAAGCAGCTACCAGAAGTATTTTGCAAAATGGCATCACTAAAATTTTCACTTAGGTTAGACCAGATTTTATAGATGATCACCAATTTGATTGCATTTTCGATCTTTCTAACTACGGACGGTAATGCCTGCCGTTTTGACCGCATTTTGAAACGGGCATAAAAAAATCAAAAAATTGGAAAACCTTCGCATTGTGTCATTATATGTGACCAAGTTACGAGGAAAAATAATTAATTTTTAATATGGTAATTATTTTTAAAAAGTGTTCTCAAAAACGGCTATCATGTGTGAAGATGCATGGCTTTCAAGCCAAATGATCAATCTTATGGCCACATTCATGGCATAGTTTGTTCAAATGATATCATATTCTGCACAAGGGTGCATCTTGGAATGGCAAACAATGTTTCCTAAGGAAGTTTTCATTTTCTTTGGATGAAAAATTCATTTTCCATTTTTCAAGTGCCGAAAATGAGTTTTTTTGTGAAGAACCTACCATATATTTCTTTCAAAATTGGACCAAATCATTTTTTAAAAATATTAGGCCATATTTAATGCACAATTTAGCAAACGGTTGGGTGTCGAAAGTTTTGATCCACCTCTTGTGAAAAAGACAAATTTTTGCCGATTCAGCTGGAAGTGGGTCAAATTTGAATTGCAGTTGCCTTATAGTTTGCTCTTTATTTTTTTAAATCATTTCTAGGTACATAAGTATCTATTTAATCAGAGAAACATCAAAAAATTTCCAAGTTTCAACCACTAGCTAGGAGCGGTAATGCCCGCCGTTTTGACCGCATTTTGAAACGGGCATGAAAAAAAATCAAAAAATTGGAAAACCTTTGCATTGTGTCATTATATGTGACCAAGTTACGAGGAAAAATAATAAATTTTTAATACGGTAATTATTTTTAAAAAGTGTTCTCAGAAACGGCTATCATGTGTGAAGATGCATGGCTTTCAAGCCAAATGATCAATCTTATGGCCACATTCATGGCATAGTTTGTTCAAATGATATCATATTGTGCACAAGGGTGCATCTTGGAATGGCAAACAATGTTTCCTAAGGAAGTTTTCATTTGCTTTGGATGAAAAATTCATTTTCCATTTTTCAAGTGCCAAAAATGAGTTTTTTTGTGAAGGACCTACCATATATTTCTTTCAAAATTGGACCAAATCATTTTTCTAAAATATTAGGCCATATTTAATGCACAATTTAGCAAACGGTTGGGTGTCGAAAGTTTTGATCCACCTCTTGTGAAAAAGACAAATTTTTGCCGATTCAGCTGGAAGCGGGTCAAATTTGAATTGCAGTTGCCTTATAGTTTGCTCTTTATTTTTAAAAAAATCATTTCTAGGTACATAAGTATCTATTTAATTAGAGAAACATCAAAAAATTTCCAAGTTTCAACCACTAGCTAGGAACGGTAATGCCCGCCGTTTTGACCGCATTTTGAAACGGGCATGAAAAAAAATCAAAAAATTGGAAAACCTTCGCATTGTGTCATTATATGTGACCAAGTTACGAGGAAAAATAATAAATTTTTAATACAGTAATTATTTTTAAAAAGTGTTCTCAAAGACGGCTATCATGTGTGAATATGCATGGCTTTCAAGCCAAATGATCAATCTTATGGCCACATTCATGGCATAGTTTGTTCAAATGATATCATATTGTGCACAAGGGTGCATCTTGGAATGGCAAACAATGTTTCCTAAGGAAGTTTTCATTTTCTTTGGATGAAAAATTCATTTTCCATTTTTCAAGTGCCGAAAATGAGTTTTTTTGTGAAGGACCTACCATATATTTCTTTCAAAATTGGACCAAATCATTTTTCTAAAATATATTAGGCCATATTTAATGCACAATTTACCAAACGGTTGGGTGTCGAAAGTTTTGATCCACCTCTTGTGAAAAAGACAAATTTTTGCCGATTCAGCTGGAAGCGGGTCAAATTTGAATTGCAGTTGCCTTATAGTTTGCTCTTTATTTTTTTTAAAAATCATTTCTAGGTACATAAGTATCTATTTATTTAGAGAAACATCAAAAAATTTCCAAGTTTTAACCACTAGCTACGAACGGTAATGCCCGCCGTTTTGACCGCATTTTGAAACGGGCATGAAAAAAAATCAAAAAATTGGAAAACCTTCGCATTGTGTCATTATATGTGACCAAGTTACGAGGAAAAATAACAAATTTTTAATACAGTAATTATTTTTAAAAAGTGTTCTCAGAAACGGCTATCATGTGTGAAGATGCATGGCTTTCAAGCCAAATGATCAATCTTATGGCCACATTCATGGCATAGTTTGTTCAAATGATATCATATTGTGCACAAGAGTGCATCTTGGAATGGCAAACAATGTTTCCTAAGGAAGTTTTCATTTTCTTTGGATGAAAAATTCATTTACCATTTTTCAAGTGCCGAAAATGAGTTTTTTTGTGAAGGACCTACCATATATTTCTTTCAAAATTGGACCAAATCATTTTTCTAAAATATTAGGCCATATTTAATGCACAATTTACCAAACGGTTGGGTGTCGAAAGTTTTGATCCACCTCTTGTGAAAAAGACAATTTTTTGCCGATTCAGCTGGAAGCGGGTCAAACTTGAATTGCAGTTGCCTTATAGTTTGCTCTTTATTTTTTTAAAAATCATTTCTAGGTACATAAGTATCTATTTAATTAGAGAAACGTCAAAAAATTTCCAAGTTTCAACCACTAGCTAGGAACGGCAATGCCCGCCGTTTTGACCGCATTTTGAAACGGGCATGAAAAATCCGAACAAAAAATAGAAAAATTGGAAAACCTTCACATTGTGTCATTATATGTGACCAAGTTACCAGGAAACATAATAAACTTGTAATACGGTAATTATTTTTAAAAGGTATTCTCAGAAACGAGTTATCATGTGTGAAGATGCATGGCTTTCAAGCCAAATGATCAATCTTATGGCCACATTCATGGCATAGTGTGTTCAAATGATCTATGTGCACAAGGGTGCATCTTGGAATGGCAAACAATGTTGCCTAAGGAAGTTTTCATTTTCTTTGGACGAAACATTCATTTTCCATTTTTCAAGTGCCCAAAATGGGTTTTTTTTGTGAAGGACCTACCATATATTGGTTTGAAAATTGGACCAAATCATTTTTATAAAATATTAGGCCATATTTAATGTATAATTGACCAAATTTTTGTGTGTCAAAAGTTTTGAGCCACCTCTGGTGAAAAAGACAAATTTCCGCCGATTCAGTAGGAAGCGGATCAAATTTGAACTGCAGCTGCCTTATAGTTTGCACTTTATTTTTTCCAAAAATCATTTCTAGGTACATAAGTATATATTTAATCATAGAAACAGCAAAAAAATTCCAAGATTCAAGCACTAGCTACGAACGGTGATGCCCGCCGTTTTGACCTCATTTTGAAACGGGCATAAAAAATTAAAAAATTGGAAAACCTTCGGATAAATAATAAACTTGTAATAAGGCAATTTTTTTAAAAAAGTGTTCTCAGAAATGAGCTATCGTGTGTGAAGATTCATGGCTTTCAACCCAAATGTTTAATCTTATGGCCACATTCATGACATTGTTTATAATGATGCATCCTGGAATGGCAAACAATGTTGCCTAGGGATGTTTTTATTTTATTTGGACGAAAAATACATTTTCCATTTTTCGAGGGCCCAAAATGAGTTTTTTTGTGAAGGACCTACCATATATTTGTTGCAAAATTGTCACGACCGGATTTTTGGGATATAAATTCCCAGAAAAACGGCTTGTGTGCTCACCAGCCCCAGGATTACTGTTAGCTTATGAGGCACCAACTTGATACAAGAAAATCCAAGCAAGCACAAAAATATGTAGTACAAGACCGTTTAGGCCTAGGAGTACAACAATTGGTTTCTAATGGTTGAGGGCGGAAGCGATTGGGTACATCTGCGTCTATGGGACTCCATTTCCCATAAGAACAGCTGACCAGGATAACGCCTATCTTCGCGAGGCTGCAAACGTCAACACGTAGGCTCCGAGGTTGTCGCCGCGTGGCTCGTCTCCGAGCGAGAAATCTGGCCAAGACAATAGCCAGGGACAAGCCAGTGAGTACGTTTGAATGTACTCGCAAACACTAGGGACACGGGTATAATATATCAAACATGCTCCGAGTTAAACTAGATAAAACACACATCTGCCACGAAATATATGAAAGGTCATGATGCACACATATGGTTGAAATATACCAAAATAAAATACTGGATGCCAAGCGAGTGTCTGAATGACTCCTCGAGCGGAAAATGCAGAAATAATGATACTGGTGCCAAACGAGTGTCTGAATGACTCCTCGAGCGGAAAATGCAGAAATAATGATACTGGTGCCAAACGAGTGTCTGAATGACTCCTCGAGCGAAAAATGCAGAAATAAAAATAATGCCGCAGTCGGGCGTCTGAGCGACACCACATAAAGGGCTTATAAAAGATAAATGAATAACACGCATGCCGCAGTCGGGCGTCTGAGCGACACCGCATAAAGGGCTTATAAGAAAAATAATTACAGTGAATATCCAGGAGGTAGGACCATCCCAGGGATACTCAATAATATACATAATTCAAATGATTAGTCCAAAATAAAGATCACAATCCATACGTGTCATAGTCATAAACAAAATTTAGTACAGTCGTTTCTCCATCCGAAAAACCGATAATTTAGTCAGGCCGTATCTCCATCCGAATACCGTTACAGAGTTCTAGATGAATCGTTCTCCATCCGAACACCGTTACAAGACTCAACTCAGACTGTGGTTTCTACTCAAGAACATGACTATCCGACAGGGTGTATCCTCTGCAGAGGGAGTACCATTTTCCACGAGTAACGGGTTTACTTAGTCCCTCTGGACTAATTCCGTCTACGGTCTTTTGATTGAAAACCCGCCCGACCTGCACACACCAGCTTAACTCACCAGTGCCTGGAATCACCCACGACACCTGCCAAGCAAAACTCTAAGTGGGGAGGCTACAACCTCGACGTAGCATGGGATCACAAAATTTATACCGCGCGCAAACTGGGGGAAGCTATCCCCTTCGGCTACAACCGAAACACCCATGCCCACGGACCGAATGACAGGCTTTAATCCGTGGCCACGGGACCTTCATCACGGCCTCTCTGTACGGTGTGTGCTTTGGACAGGGGTTGACAACCTACTGAACCATACCCTGTCCCTGCAGGGACAAGTGGTGGTACCGACAAAGAAGGAAGCTATTTATCAAGACTTGGTCCACAACCGACTCAGGTGGTCCAGGCACCCACCAAACATATCACCACTAGTGAAATAAATCATCACTCCTCGAGCCTCACCAAGCTATGCCGGGCATACTCGTCTCGACGAGGGATTAGGGACGAGCTCGTGTCTACCCAAGACCACGACTCTCCTGGCTTCCTACCGGTGTGCAAGAGAAACTCACGAGGATGACCCAAATCACTAGTGTATCCACCTGATGACCACAAAACAACTCCAAAGTGCACTTATGCACGAGACTATATCGGTACATAACTATCACACACTCCAAGTCAAAGGGTGTTGTGATCACATCCAAACACCACAACAGAATATTATGCCAGAGTTCAGAAATGCTTGCCTTCAAAAGTATGCAAAGGATGCACTTATTGGAAGCTTTCCTTTTCCTCCAAAAATCCTATTTTGCAAAATACACAAATACAAATATTTCAAACACAGTACCAAAAATTGTCTCAAATATTTTTGAAATAAATCTTAAAATAAACTAGATGAAATTTGAGAGAGGTAGGAAAAAGAATCAACTCATTTGGAGTATTATTTTAAAAGTTATAGCTAGTCAAAGTTTGGTCAACTCTGTTTTTTAAAATAAAACCAGAAAAAGGAAAACGCTTCGAGGGAAATATGCTTACGCAGCAGGGAAAACGCATTCGGGGTTTTGCGCCTTCACTTAACTAGAGCGAGGGCGGACGTGCGGGTCACTGACAGTGGGTCCAGAGGGCCCACTAGTCAGGTTTGACTGGTCTCCCTCTCCCTCCTTTCTCTGTGCCCGAACGGTGGCGAGGCTCCGGCGATCGCCGGCGACGAACGGCGGCTCCTCGAGGGCATCCAAGGGCGGGGATGGAACGGCAAGATCGAGGCGGTCCTCTCGGTGGTCGTTGGGTCGGCGGAGGTGGAAGGGATCGCTGGCGGCGAGCTCCGCGGCGGAGGAAAGCTACGGTGGTGAAGTGACTTTCGTGCTCTGGTGGTCTCCGATCGAGCTTGGGCAGCTGGGCAGCTCCGCAAGGCTACGGGGAGGATCTTGGTGGCGCTGGATTGGCGAATGGGTGGCCGGTTGCCACGAATCGCGCCGGGGCTTAGCGGCGGCCGAGCTGGCCGGAGTTGGGGAGGGCGGTCCTCTCCGGTCAATCTACTGCTAGGGGGGTCTCTACAGGGTGGTTCTGAGGTCGCGTGAGTGCTCAGAGGGGCTCGGGGAGCCTTTATATAGCGTGGCGAGGCTGGACCGTGGCGGTAGGAGATAGGATCGCCGGCGACAGCCGTTATTGTAGTTGCAGGGCATCTTGGCGGCGACGAACGCGTTCCGACGAGTGGGAGGATAAGCACGGCCTGTGCTCTGAGGCAGCTGTTTTGCGCTGGTGGCTTGGGCGGCGCCGTCCGCGGCGGAATCCGCTGCCGACGCCAGTGTGCCGCCAAGGGCACGGCCAGCGGTGCAGCAGGACGCCAGAGGGATCGTGGAGCAGGGGGGCGGCTAGTGCGTGGCTCAGCGATGCAGAGGAGCCAGGGTCGGGTCGCGTCGAGCGCGGCAGTGCGGCGTGTCGGCGTAGTGCGCGCGCGTGCAAAACGTGCGCTATGGGCGCGCCCAGAGCACGCACGGCACCTGCTCGACGAAATGCCAGCGTGCTCTAGAGCTCGAGGGTGGAGCTGGCACTGCACAGGATGGAGGTAGGGGTAGCAAGGCATTCAGTGGACAAGGTGGATAGGTCAGGGGTTCAAGTCCACCATGCAAACCAGAGAGCTTGCCAAAAATGACTGTGCACACCAGGTGTTCGACAGAATGCCAGATGCACTTAGGCAACTCCTGGAGTGGCCAAAATCTCCAGATCAGTGTCTCTTTAGATGCAGGAGATGGTGGTACCATTAGTTTGGCAAAGACAGAAAGTTGATAGTGCAAGTTTTGCAAAACACCAGTTTTGGATAGAAAGAAAAAGGGTTTAGAACATGCACTTCAAAACCTCCAATGAGCGCAATCTCCTGGACTTAAGAGTTTGGTAGGGAGGGCTACAAGTAGGAGAAAGCTCAGGGTTATTAGGGCAAAGAAAAACATGGTTGCAGTACAAATCACCAAATTGGACCAGAATGCAAAAGAGGCTGATCCACTCAAATTTTCCAAGGGACATCACTGGGTTTTTGCTTGAAGATGAATGGTATGCATCCACTGACATCTCCAAACACTTGGAAGGATTTTCAGAAGAATATTTAAATGGGTTGCAGTGCAAAAGTGCCTACTGGACCAGATTGGAAAAGTTGGTGTAGAGCTCAACATCTCCAATGGCCAGAAGGTATTTTTGCATAAAAGTGATGTGGAACCCTCACATGACATCCCCAAATTTTGGTGGAATTTTTAAATGCATTTGTCAAATGGTTGCAGTGCAAAACAGGCTCCAAATGCAAAAGAAATTATTTTAAAGAATTAAAGCTTTGAGGAAATAAAACTTGCAACATTTGAATCCACTGATAAGTAATGGTTTTATCATAGAGAGCAAACAAATCCAACAATACCTTTGAAGGTTTTTCCTACTTGAGGTAAAAATCCAGGGTCACAAAAGGTAAAACTTGACAATAATGGAAAAGTTTTATTTCCTGTCAACATTTTAATAAATAAAACAAGGCCAAAATTTTGGGGTGTCACAAAAATTGGACCAAATCAATTTTATAAAATTTTAGGCCATATTTAATGTATAATTGACCAAATGTTTGGGTGCAAATGTTTTGATCCGCCTCTGGTGAAAAAGATAAATTTCTGCCGATTCAGTAGGAAGCGGGTCAAATTTGAACTGCAGTTGCCTCATAGTTTCCTCTTTATTTTTTCCAAAAATCATTTCTTGGTACATAAGTATCTATTTAGTCAGAGAAACACCAAAATTTTTCCAAGATTCAACCACTAGCTAGGAATGGTCATGCCCGCCATTTTGACCGCATTTTGAAATGGGGCTTAAATTTAAAAAAAATCAATAAATTGGAAAACCTTCGCATTGTGTCATTATATGTGGCGAAGTTAACAGGGAAAATAATAAACTTATAATACGATAATTATTTTTGAAAAGTGGTCTCAGAAACGAGCTATCATGTGTGGAGATCAATGGCTTTCAAGCCATATGATCAATCTTATGGCCACATTCATGACATAGTTTGTTCAAACGATCTCATATCATGCAGAAGGGTGCATATTGGAATGGCAAAAAATGTTGCCTAAGGAACTTTTCATTTTCTTTGGACAAAAAAATACATTTTCGATTTTTTTAGTGCTCAAAATGAGTTTTTTTGTGAAGGACCTACCATATATTGTTGTGAAATTGGACCAAGTCAATTTTCTAAAATACTAGGCTATATTTAATGCACAATATACCAAATGGTTGGGTGTCAAAAGATTTGATCCTCCTCTGGTGAAAAAGACAAATTTCCGCCGATTCGGCACGAAGCGGGTCAAATTTGAACTGCAGCTGCCTCATAGTTTGCTCTTTATTGTTTAAAAAATCATTTTTAGGTACATAAGTATCTATTTAATAAGAGAAACACCAAAAAAATTCCAAGATTCAACCACAAGCTAGGAACGGTCATGCCCGCCGTTTTGACCGCATTTTGAAATGGGCATGAAAAGCTCAAACAAAATAAAAAAATGTTTTTGCACTAGTTTCTTGAGATCAATTTTTCATTTCCTTTATTTTGTTTATTTTTTCAGTTTTCAAGTTTTTTTATCTCTTTTCCTTTTCATTCTACATTATTCGTATACATGAAGACCTTGTCCTAATACATTGTTAATATTTTTAATAAAATTTAACGGTTTTTATGATTTGGTCAACATTTTTTACATACAGATTTTTTACATTGTGCGAATGCTTTATTAATATTTTTTACATACAAGATTATTTTTTAATACATGTTCATGATTTGGTATACACATTTTAAAAATTTTAAATGCTTGATTAACATTTTCAAATACAAGATTCTTGCTTTAATACATCGTCAACATATTTTTTATTCAGTTGTTTCAAATGCTTTATTAAGAAAATTGAAATACAAGATTAACATTTATTAATACATGTACAACATTTTTTTCTATATGCATTTTAACATTTTCAAATGCTTGACTAAGTTTTGAAGTCCCTTTATATTTTTTTGAGTAATACTCCCTTTATTTGTATGGTGTCAAAGTCATGCGAAGCCCACATTTTCCATTATATGTATCCTTTATAGGCCTATTTGCTGTTGGCCCACTCGTTAGATGAAAATAAAATAAAATAAGGGACCTTGTTCAGCCGTGGCCCAAGCCCTGCAAGGTGTTGAACTATTTGAAAGGAGCTAGTTCGGATGTTTTGCATGAGCGGTTACTCCCCACTTCTCCCATTTTTGGTGCTGGGGCGCACATGTCATTAGATAGGTGGTGTATGGTCAACAAGTCAATGTGTGAATCTCACCTATCAGTGATAGATTTAAATTGACACATGGATATGACACGTAGGCGAAAACTGACACATTGATGTGACATGTAGAAGAAACTGCTGACGTGGCTGCCCCATCATTTCAACGCATCACAAATTAGCAATTATGACCATCTAGATTGGTCCTAATCGCCCAAAATTTTCGCATGGACTAGTGCTGTCTGCTTCACGACCATTTCGTGTAAGAAAATGGCGACATTTCTGATCAAAATGGTCGTTATGGTTTAGGGTTTGGAGCCCTTCAAATAGGGTTTGACCAATTGGTCTCAAATGGTCTTAGATTTACAACCAATACTTCCAGTGTTGAGGAACATAGTAATTTCAAAAAAATTCCTACGCACACACAAGATCTTGGTGATGCATAGCAACGAGAGGGGAGAGTGTTGTCCACGTACCCTCGTAGACCGAAAGCGGAAGCGTTAACACAACGCGGTTGATGTAGTCGTACGTCTTCACGATCCGACCGATCAAGTACCGAACGCACGGCACATCCGAGTTCAGCACACGTTCAGCTCGATGACATCCCTCGAACTCCGATCCAGCCGAGTGTTGAGGGAGAGTTTCGTCAGCACGACGGCGTGGTGACGATGATGATGTTCTACCGACGCAGGGCTTCGCCTAAGCACCGCTACGATATTATCGAGGTGTAATATGGTGGAGGGGGCACTGCACACGGCTAAGAGATCAATGATCAATTGTTGTCCCTATGGGGTGCCCCCTGCCCCCGTATATAAAGGATCAAAGGGGGGAGGTGCGGCCAGCCTTGGGGCGCGCCAGGAGGAGTCCTACTCCCACCGGGAGTAGGACTCCCCCCTTTTCCTAGTTGGATTAGGACTTGGGAGGGGGAAAGAGGAGAGGGAGAAGAAGGAAGGGGGGGCGCCGCCCCCTTCCTTGTCCTATTCGGACTAGGGAGGAGGGGCGCGCGGCCCAGCCCTAGCCGCCACTCCTCTCTTCCACCTAGGCCCACTAAGGCCCATTATGTTGCCGGGGGGTTCCGGTAACCTCTCGGTACTCCGGTAAAATCCCGATTTCACCCGGAACACTTCCGATATCCAAACATAGGCTTCCAATATATCAATCTTTATGTCTCGACCATTTCGAGACTCCTCGTCATGTCCGTGATCACATCCGGGACTCCGAACAACCTTCGGTACATCAAAACATATAAACTCATAATATAACTGTCATCGAAACGTTAAGCGTGCGGACCCTACGGGTTCGAGAACTATGTAGACATGACCGAGACACGTCTCCGGTCAATAACCAATAGCGGAACCTGGATGCTCATATTGGCTCCCACATATTCTACGAAGATCTTTATCGGTCAGACCGCATAACAACATACGTTGTTCCCTTTGTCATTGGTATGTTACTTGCCCGAGATTCGATCGTCGGTATCTCAATACCTAGTTCAATCTCGTTTCCGGCAAGTCTCTTTACTCGTTCCATAATACATCATCTCACAACAAACTCATTAGTTGCAATGCTTGCAAGGCTTAAGTGATGTGCATTACCGAGAGGGCCCAGAGATACCTCTCCGACAATCGGAGTGACAAATCCTAATCTTGAAATACGCCAACCCAACAAGTACCTTCGGAGACACCTGTAGAGCACCTTTATAATCACCCAGTTACGTTGTGACGTTTGGTAGCACACAAAGTGTTCCTCCGGTAAACGGGAGTTGCATAATCTCATAGTCATAGGAACATGTATAAGTCATGAAGAAAGCAGTAGCAACATACTAAACGATCGAGTGCTAAGCTAACGGAATGGGTCAAGTCAATCACATCATTCTCCTAATGATGTGATCCCGTTAATCAAATAACAACTCTTTGTCCATGGTTAGGAAACATAGCCATCTTTGATTAACGAGCTAGTCAAGTAGAGGCATACTAGTGATACTCTGTTTGTCTATGTATTCACACATGTATTATGTTTCCGATTAATACAAATTTAGCATGAATAACAAACATTTAGCATGATATAAGGAAATAAGTAGTAACTTTATTATTGCCTCTAGGGCATATTTCCTTCAGTCTCCCACTTGCACTAGAGTCAATAATCTAGATCACATCGCCATTTGATTTAACATCAATAGTTCACATCACCATGTGATTAACACCCAAAGGGTTAACTAGAGTCAATAATCTAGTTCACATCGCTATGTGATTAACTCCCAAAGTGTACTAAGGTGTGATCATGTTTTGCTTGTGAGATAATTTTAGTCAACGGGTCTGTCACATTCAGATCCGTAAGTATTTTGCAAATTCTATGTCTACAATGCTCTGCACGGAGCTACTCTAGCTAATAGCTCCCACTTTCAATATGTATCCAGATTGAGACTTAGAGTCATCTGGATCAGTGTCAAAAACCTGCATCGACGTAACCCTTTACGATGAACCTTTTGTCACCTCCATAATCGAGAAACATATCCTTATTCCACCAAGGATAATTTTGACCGCTGTCCAGTGATCTACTCCTAGATCACTATTGTACTCCCTTGCCAAAATCAGTGTAGGGTATACAATAGATCTGGTACACAGCATGGCATACTTTATAGAACCTATGGCTGAGGCATAGGGAATGACTTTCATTCTCTTTCTATCTTTTGCCGTGGTCGGGTTTTTGAGTCTTACTCAATTTTACACCTTGTAACACAGGCAAGAACTCTTTCTTTGACTGTTCCATTTTGAACTACTTCAAAATCTTGTCAAGGTATGTACACATTGAAAAAACTTATCAAGCGTCTTGATCTATCTCTATAGATCTTGATGCTCAATATGTAAGCAGCTTCACCGAGGTCTTTCTTTGAAAAACTCCTTTCAAACAATCCTTTATGCTTTGCAGAATAATTCTACATTATTTCCGATCAACAATATGTCATTCACATATACTTATCAGAAATGTTGTAGTACTCCCACTCACTTTCTTGTAAATACAGGCTTCACCGCAAGTCTGTATAAAACTATATGCTTTGATCAACTTATCAAAGCGTATATTCCAACTCCGAGATGCTTGCACCAGTCCATAGATGGATCGCTGGAGCTTGCATATTTTGTTAGCACCTTTAGGATTGAAAAAACCTTCTGGTTGCATCGTATACAACTCTTCTTTAATAAATCCATTAAGGAATGCAGTTTTGTTTATCCATTTGCCAGATTTCATAAAATACGGCAATTGCTAACATGATTCAGACAGACTTAAGCATAGATACGAGTGAGAAACTCTCATCATAGTCAACACCTTGAACTTGTCTAAAACCTTTTTGCGACAATTCTAGCTTTGTAGATAGTAACACTACTATCAGCGTCCGTCTTCCTCTTGAAGATCCATTTATTTTCTATGGCTTGCCGATCATCGGGCAAGTCAACCAAAGTCCACACTTTGTTCTCATACATGGATCCCATCTCAGATTTCATGACCTCAAGCCATTTTGCGGAATCTGGGCTCACCATCGCTTCCTCATAGTTTGTAGGTTCGTCATGGTCAAGTAACATGACCTCCAGAACAGGATTACCATACCACTCTGGTCCGGATCTCACTCTGGTTGACCTACGAGGTTCGGTAATAACTTGATCTGAAGTTCCATGATCATCATCATTAACTTCCTCACTAATTGGTATAGGCGTCACAGAAACTAGTTTCTGCGATGAACTACTTTCCAATAAGGGAGCAGGTACAATTACCTCATCAAGTTCTACTTTCCTCCCACTCACTTCTTTCGAGAGAAACTCCTTCTCTAGAAAGGATCCATTCTTAGCAACGAATGTCTTGCCTTCGGATCTGTGATAGAAGGTGTACCCAACTGTCTCCTTTGGGTATCCTATGAAGACACATTTCTCCGATTTGGGTTTGAGCTTATCAGGATGAAACTTTTTCACATAAGCATCGCAACCCCAAACTTTAAGAAACGACAACTTTGGTTTCTTGCCAAACCACAGTTCATAAGATGTCGTCTCAACGGATTTAGATGGTACCCTATTTAACGTGAATGCAGCAGTCTCTAATGCATAACCCCAAAACGATAGTGGTAGATCGGTAAGAGACATCATATATCGCACCATATCTAATAAAGTACGGTTACGATGTTCGGACACACCATTACACTCTGGTGTTCTAGGTGGCGTGAGTAGTGAAACTATTTCACATTGTTTTAACTAAAGGCCAAACTCGTAACTCAAATACTCTTCTCCACGATCAGATCGTAGAAACTTTATTTTCTTGTTACGATGATTTTACACTTCACTCTGAAATTATATGAACTTTTCAAATGTTTCAGACTTCTGTTTCATTAAGTAGATATACCCATATCTGCTCAAATCATCTGTGAAGGTCAGAAAATAATGATACCTGCTACGAGCCTCAATATTCATCGAACCACATACATCTGTATGTTTGATTTCCAACAAATCTGTTGCTCTCTCCATAGTTCCAGAGAACGGCGTTTTAGTCATCTTGCCCATGAGGCACGGTTCGCAAGCATCAAGTGATTCATAATCAAGTGATTCCAAAATCCCATCAGTATGGAGTTTCTTCATGCGCTTTACACCAATATGACCTAAACGGCAGTGCCACAAATAAGTTGCACTATCATTATTAACTTTGCATCTTTTGGCTTCATTATTATGAATATGTGTATCACTACGATCGAGATCCAACAAACCATTTTATTGGGTGTATGACCATAGAAGGTTTTATTCATGTAAACAAAACAACAATTATTCTCTAATTTAAATGAATAACCGTATTGCAACAAACATGATCAAATCATATTCAAGCTCAACGCAAACACCAAATAACACTTATTTAGTTTCAACACTAATCCCGAAAGTATAGGGAGTGTGCGATGATGATCATATCAATCTTGGAAGTACTTCCAACACACATCGTCACCTCGCCTTTTACTAGTCTCTGTTTATTCTGCAACTCCCGTTCCGAGTTATTACTCTTAGCAACTGAACTAGTATCAAATGGCGAGGGGTTGCTATAAACACTAGTAAAGTACACATCAATAACATGTATATCCAATATACCTTTGTTCACTTTGCCATCCTTCTTATCCACCAAATACTTGGGGTAGTTCCGCTTCTAGTGACCAGTCCCTTTGCAGTAGAAGCACTTAGTCTCAGGCTTAGGTCCAGACTTGGGCTTCTTCACTCGAGCAGCAACTTGCTTGCCGTTCTTCTTGAAGTTCCCCTTCTTCCCTTTGCCGTTTTCTTGAAACTAGTGGTCTCGTCAACCATCAACACTTGATGCTCTTTCTTGATTTCTACCTTCATCGATTTCATCATCATGAAGAGCTTGGGAATTGTTTCCGTTATCCCTTGCATATTATAGTTCATCACGAAGTTCTACTAACTTGGTGATGGTGACTAGAGAATTCTGTCAATCACTATTTTATCTGGAAGATTAACTCCCACTTGATTCAAGCGATTGTAGTACCCAAACAATCTGAGCACATGCTCACTGCTTGAGCTATTCTCCTTCATCTTTGAGCTATAGAACTTGTTGGAGACTTCATATCTCTCAACTCGGGTATTTGCTTGAAATATTAACTTCAACTCCTGGAACATCTCATATGGTCGATGACGTTCAAAACGTCTTTGAAGTCCCGATTCTAAGCCGTTAAGCATGGTGCACTAAACTATCAAGTAGTCATCATATTGAGCTAGCCAAACGTTCATAACGTCTGCATCTGCTCCTGCAATAGGTGTGTCACCTAGCGGTGCATCAAGGACATAATTCTTCTGTGCAACAATGTGGATAATCCTCAGATCACGGATCCAATCCGCATCTTTGCTACTAACATCTTTCAACATAATTTTTCTCTAGGAACATATCAAAAATAAACACAGGGAAGCAACAATGCGAGCTATTGATCTACAACATAATTTGCAAAATACTATCAGGACTAAGTTCATGATAAATTTAAGTTGAATTAATCATATTACTTAAGAACACCCACTTAGATAGACATCCCTCTAATCATCTAAGTGATCACGTGATCCAAATCAACTAAACCATAACCGATCATCACGTGAAATGGAGTAGTTTTCAATGGTGAACATCACTATGTTGATCATATCTATTATATGATTCACGCTCGACCTTTCGGTCTCAGTGTTCCGAGGCCATATATGTATATGCAAGGCTCGTCAAGTTTAACCTGAGTATTCTGCGTGTGCAAAACTGGCTTGCACCCGTTGTAGATGGACGTAGAGCTTATCACACCCGATCATCACGTGGTGTCTGGGCACGACGAACTTTGGCAACGGTGCATACTCAGGGAGAACACTTTTATCTTGAAATTTAGTGAGAGATCATCTTATAATGCTACCGTCAGTCAAAGCAAGATAAGATGCATAAAAGATAAACATCACATGCAATCAATATAAGTGATATGATATGGCCATCATCATCTTGTGCTTGTGATCTCCATCTCCGAAACACCGTCATGATCCCCATCGTCACCGGCACAACACCTTGATCCCCATCGTAGCATCGTTGTCGTCTCGCCAACTATTGCTTCTATGACTATCGCTACCGCTTAGTGATAAAGTAAAGCAATTACATGGCGATTGCATTGCATACAATAAAGCGACAACCATATGGCTCCTGCCAGTTGCCGATAACTCGGTTAAAAAACATGATCATCTCATACAATAAAATATAGCATCATGCCTTGACCATATCACATCACAACATGCCCTACAAAAACAAGTTAGACGTCCTCTACTTTGTTGTTGCAAGTTTTACGTGTCTGCTACGGGCTGAGCAAGAACCGTTCTTACCTACGCATCAAAACCAGAACGATAGTTTGTCAAGTTGGTGCTGTTTAAATCTTCGCAAGGACCGGGCGTAGTCACACTCGGTTTAACTAAAGTTGGAGAAACTGACACCCGCCAGCCACCTCTGTGCAAAGCACGTCGGAAGAACCAGTCTCGCGTAAGCGTACGCGTAATGTTGGTCCGGGCGCTTCATCCAACAATACCGCCGAACCAAAGTATGACATGCTGGTAAGCAGTATGACTTATATCGCCCACAACTCACTTGTGTTCTACTCGTGCATATGACATCTACGCATAAAACCAGGCTCGGATGCCACTTTGGGGAACGTAGTAATTTCAAAAAAATTCCTACGCACACGCAAGATCATGGTGATGCATAGCAACGAGAGGGGAGAGTGTTGTCCACGTACCCTCGTAGACCGAAAACGGAAGCGTTAACACAACGCGGTCGATGTAGTCATACGTATTCACGATCCGACCGATCAAGTACCGAACGGACGGCACCTCCGAGTTCAGCACACGTTCAGCTCGATGACGTCCCTCGAACTCCAATCCAGCCGAGTGTTGAGGGAGAGTTTCGTCAGCACGACGGCGTGGTGACGATGATGATGTTCTACCGACGCAGGGCTTCGCCTAAGCACCGCTACGATATTATCGAGGTGTAATATGGTGGAGGGGGGCACCGCACATGGCTAAGAGATCAATGATCAATTGTTGTCTCTATGGGGTGCCCCCCTGCCCCCGTATATAAAGGATCAAAGGGGGGAGGTGCGGCCAGCCTTGGGGCGCGCCAGGAGGAGTCCTACTCCCACCGGGAGTAGGACTCCCCCCTTTTCCTAGTTGGATTAGGACTTGGGAGGGGGAATAGGAGAGGGAGAAGAAGGAAGGGGGGGCGCCGCCCCCTTCTCCTTGTCCTATTCGGACTAGGGGGGAGGGGCGCGCGACCCAGCCCTAGCCGCCTCTCCTCTCTTCCACCTAGGCCCACTAAGGCCCATTATGTTGCCGGGGGGTTCCGGTAACCTCCCGGTACTCCGGTAACATCCCGATTTCACCCGGAACACTTCCGATATCCAAACATAGGCTTTCAATATATCAATCTTTATGTCTCGACCATTTCGAGACTCCTCGTCATGTCCGTGATCACATCCGGGACTCCGAACAACCTTCGGTACATCAAAACATATAAACTCATAATATAACTGTCATCGAAACGTTAAGCGTGCGGACCCTACGGGTTCGAGAACTATGTACACATGACCGAGACACGTCTCCGGTCAATAACCAATAGCGGAACCTGGATGCTCATATTGGCTCCCACATATTCTACGAAGATCTTTATCGGTCAGACCGCATAACAACATACGTTGTTCCCTTTGTCATCGGTATGTTACTTGCCCGAGATTCGATCGTCGGTATCTCAATACCTAGTTCAATCTCGTTTCCCGCAAGTCTCTTTACTCGTTCCGTAATACATCATCTCGCAACAAACTCATTAGTTGCAATGCTTGCAAGGCTTAAGTGATGTGCATTACCGACAGGGCCCAAAGATACCTCTCCGACAATCGGAGTGACAAATCCTAATCTTGAAATACGCCAACCCAACAAGTACCTTTGGAGACACCTGTAGAGCACCTTTATAATCACCCAGTTACGTTGTGACGTTTGGTAGCACACAAAGTGTTCCTCCGGTAAACGGGAGTTGCATAATCTCATAGTCATAGGAACATGTATAAGTCATGAAGAAAGCAGTAGCAACATACTAAACGATCGAGTGCTAAGCTAATGGAATGGGTCAAGTCAATCACATCATTCTCCTAATGATGTGATCCCGTTAATCAAATAACAACTCTTTGTCCATGGTTAGGAAACATAACCATCTTTGATTAACGAGCTAGTCAAGTAGAGGCATACTAGTGACACTCTGTTTGTCTATGTATTCACACATGTATTATGTTTCCGGTTAATACAATTCTAGCATGAATAACAAACATTTATCATGATATCAGGAAATAAATAATAACTTTATTATTGCCTCTACGGCATATTTCCTTCATCCAGGTCACTGACAGGAGGTCACAAGTTGACATATTTCTTGTAGTGCTGATGTGGCGTGCTTGCATGCTTCACTTGCTATGCTTGATTGAGAAAAAACGAGATATGATACCTCGGCCGTTGCGTTAAGAGTTTGTTGCAATATAGTTTAATGATATTTGATTATTTGTAATATGAATATTTGGATGAAAAATTTGAGAACTAAAATTAAAAACAAAATAATATTTACAAATTTAATTATTGAGACGTGCCTTTTTTCATGTGTGTGTGCGTGTTGAGATGGGTCTTCTCCGTACATGTTTCCATGATGATGTGGCATATATGTATGTTGAGGGAAATAAGGTTATATGAGCTAACTATCTGGATATAGTCCCTGCAAAACAAACTATTTACATATAAAAGATAGATAGTGATCGAGTTCTAGTTATTTAGAAATAGATGATTGAGAGCCAGGGGAGCCCAGATTTGGATGCACACGTGGCAGATGCTAGGTTTTGTCGGTCTCACTCCATTACCGTGCCACTTAGGGGTACTTTTGGTTCAAAGGAATTTAGTTGGATTTGATTCTTTTGTAATTTTTCGTGGGTAGCATTTTATTTGATTTTTAGGTTGGAATCTTTAGGAAAATTTTCAAAGGATTACTTTGCAAAATATTTTAAAGGAAAATTTGCATACACTCCAACTTCTTTGTACACTTTTTTTTCCTGAGGCATCAAATACCTTTTATCCCAAATTCATGTGGTTTTCTATCCACCGAGAAAGTGTGCCACGTGAAAGAAGGATAAATTGTTTCAGGTTTTAATTTATTTTATAGATACATATCATGTGTGTACTCGCTAATTTTAGAGCACCGCTGTCCGTATTCATTTTTCACTTTAATACAAAAGGATCTATATTGAATATGAAAGAAATCAAATATGTATCACCAATGGCAAGCGGACACGAAAAAAAAAAACAGAAGTTTGTTTCCGTCTGGCGGGTGGCCTCATTTCCGTGTCCGCTACTCATCCAATCCGATTACGACTGTAGCTTGCAGACCCTGATCCGGGTGGGGAACGAACACACACAGCGAGCTACTATAAATATGCGTCCCGAGGTATCATCTATTCGTACCATTTATTTCTTGATTTCCTTCCACGATCTACCACGAACAGCAATGGCAGCAGCAGCCCTTCTCCCGCCGCTGCTCCCTACGCCGCCGAGGAGCGAGATGCTGCCGATCCTCCCGACGCCGCCCAAGAGCGAGATGCTGCCGCTGTTGCCGACGCCGCACGGTCTCATCCTCACCATGCTGGTGTCCGCCATGCCAGGCCGCGCCGACTTCGTCAACAGGTGGGACTGGAACAAGAAGTGCCAAAAGCCATGCAGCTCAATCTGCTCCTCGTCTTCGTCGTCAGAGGGCCGCAGGAGCACTGATCGTGCCGGCTCCGTCGAGAGGTGGGATACGGACAAGAAATACAAGAAGCCCCGCACCACCATGTCCTCATCGTCATACAGCGCCGGGAGCCCCGGACGCGCCGACTCCGTCGGACGCTGGGACAGCAAGAAACTCGCGACCTCGTGCAGCACGTCCCCGCCCACGGATCGCGGCCGCCATGACAGCAACAACAAGCGCCTGCCTAGCCCTATCCGCTCGTCCTCGGCGGAGCGCTGGGACTTACACAAGAAGCCTCGCCCGGAGCAGATGGAGAAGCTGCCTGGGACTAAAGCGGCAGCGACGACGCCGGCGGAAGCAACGACACCGCAGAAGGCCATGTTTGCGGGGCCCACCTTCCACGCCTCGCCGGATCCGAGCATGCTCCCCATGCCCTCCTTCTTTCTGCTGGCACGTTCGCGTGCACTCTGTACTAGTAATTAAGTCCATTACGGCGATCTAGTTCCTTCGTCAGGAGTAGTGCTGTATTAGGATGTGGAATTCAATCCCATAACTTGTAATCCCTTTTATTTCATCTCACCTAGTGGAAAGCATCGGACTCTAAAGCATTTGGGCGATGCTACTTCTGGTGTGTTAGGGTTCCAATTAATGTAACCAAAATATAGGAAGGATCTTTAATTTTCATAAATTTGTTCATGGTCATTTTTTTTGTAACTTAATTTCCTCATCCTGATGGCAACACACGCATTGGGCTAGAAACGCACCATCCTCGCCGGACATTTAGAAAAAAATCATACACGATGGACAAATTTTCATACACGGTGCATATTTGTTTAACACATGATGCACATGTGTTCACGATGAGCAATTTTTAAACACTCAAGGGACTTTTTTAATACACCATAAATACTTCTCAATACATGGTCAAACGTTTTGAATAAAAGATAAACATTTGTTAATACATGATGAACATTTTTAATAAACTGTAAATACTTTTTAATATAATATGAATAATTTTAAAATAAAGATGAATGCCTTCCATGCAAGGTAAATATTTCAATACGTGATGACATTCTTTAATACGCGGTAAACATTATTTAAAGCATAATGAAGCTTTTTTAATAAACAATATATTTTTAATACAAGACAATCATTTTTTTAATACATGAGTGAATATTTTATGAAGTTGTAAACTTTTTTTAATACATGCCAAATATTTATTACTACATGATGTATTACACTAGTACACACTGAATATTTGTTAATATGAGATGCACATGTTTTAAAGACTTGAAGAAAATTTTAATACATAATCAACACTTCTTAATACACGGTAAGAATTTTTAATAAACGATTAAGATCGTTAACATACCATGAACTTTTTAACAATGTTAAAACATATTTAATACACTATGAACATTTTAAAAAAATATTATGAATACTTTTATACATGGTTTATATATTTTGTACGCAGGTAATATTGTTAATACACAAGAAACATTTTTCCAAAGTATGATGAAGATTTTCAATAAACTACATAATTTTTTAATACACGAATGAACAGTCCAAGAAACTGTAAACATTTTTTAATACATGGCAACCATTTCTTGATACATAATGAATATTAGTTAATAAGGGATGCACATTGTTTAAATACACGATAAACATATTAAGTACATCATAAGAAAAGATCATATACTTTCTTTCTCCTCCCGCCAGCAACGCCGCCGGTCCGCCCCATCTCCAATGGTCTTTGGGCCATGGAGGTGCGGAGGACCTCAGCCCCCCGCTGGCGGGAGGGACCCTGTTCTCGTTCTTGTTAGGTTCAGCGTCTTAATTGGGACTACGTGGCGGTGGCGAGGTCCCTCGGTAGGAATAATGTCTCGCATGTTCTATCTCTGTCCTGATGGCGCGTCTAGGTTTGTCGAAGGGCGTGTGGAGGTGTGTCGTCGTTGGATCGCACAGGATTCGGTCGGTGCTGCTCTTTGATGAGTCTGGTCTTTGTTCGTCTTCGTTTGCATGTTTACATGTTTGATCCTTCCAATCTACGGCTTTCTTTATCGGCGAGGGTTGCTCCTATGGTCATATTGGGGCCTTTGCACGACGATTTCCCAACTGTCTACTACAACAAGTTTTGCCTGGCTCCAACGAGGAAGGGGCTATGACGATGGCACGCCTTCGGCTCGCTCCAGTGCTTGTAGTAGTAGCTAGGTGGTCCACGGACCTGATTGTTATTTTTATTATCTCTGGAGTTCTTGTACTACCATGATTGAAGATGAATACATTGGAAGTTTCTCACGCAAAAAAAACTATGATGAACTCTTTTAATAGACAATGAAAATAACAAAAGAAACAAAAAAAACCAAAGAAACAAAAAAATAGAAAAAAGCAAATAAAAAGAAACAAAAAGAAGAGAGAAAGAAAAAGGAATAAAAGTTAGACAAAATAAGAAAAGGAATAAACAAAACCAAAAAAAGAAAAAAATGAAATAAATAGTGCGATCGGGGTTAATGTTAGGATCGATTGCTGATTAGGATATCTGCTCGAACAGTCAGTCAATTTCAATATAACAACTGGCGTGCTTATTCAATCTCCTATCTTCTTACATTTTTGGTGCACCCAGCCTCGTGGTGCTACCAGTGCACTAAACTCACATAGCACATTTTAAAATGTTTGAATTGTTTATTTGTGGAACATTTTGTGAGAAATTGGGTCGAAGAAGGAAAAAATATTGTGAAACATGTGATAATGGAAGAGCAGCATGCGACATCCTTACAAAGGCCCTACCCAGAGATACCTTCCAAGAGATGAATAAGAAGATTGGCGTAGGTGATCAGGTGAGTGCATCAAGCTTAAGGGGGAGAACGTTATGATAAATCCTGATGCAATGAGTTGGATTTTACGTTCAGTTGGTTTTTATATTCTGGATGGATTTTATGTTCTGGCCAGTTTTATGTTCCAGCTGGTTTTTATGTTATAGCCATGTGCCAGATGCCCACTGCGTTCGTGTTGCGGCTAAATAGGTGTAGGCACTTTGTTTTCTGTTAGTTAGTTTGCTGACCATGATCAGTCCGTGGGATGACACGGGATCAACGCATTGTGGGCAGCTCAGTTTGCTATGTGTGAATAAAAGGAAGAAACAGAAGAGATGCAAGTTTTACGCGTCGCCAAAAACTCCAACCTATAGTGCCCGTGTGTGTCTCCCCCTCCTTGAGTTCTACCACCTCCGAGAGAAAAGAATGAGTAAGAGAATTCGAGGTTTTGCTCCAACAAAATTACAGTCATCCGATGTTCTATTTACACTTCAATTCTACATGGTGAACTTGCTCGCCGAGTAAAAGAACTATTAGGGGTTTGACCTAAAACTTTGCATGTAGTTTCGTATCTCGCATACCAGCAGTTAGTTGCGTTGCAGCTAGAATTTTAATTTGATGTACACATTCTTTTCCAGCTTATATACAAGCAACCCGACCAACTTAATAAAACAACCCATATTATCAACTAGCCAACATTCAAGTTTGAAGAAAAAAAAAACTACCAAACAAGTTCTAGTTTGCGTAGAATTACCTAACTTGTGATCTGTAGTTTATTTCTACACACTTCCCTCATAGAACTATAATTAACATAATGGGTAGAATATGCAACACGAGGAGGTACAAAACATAATTTTATTTGTCTATGATCTCTGTTTTTGACGGAAAACAATACTCTTGTACTGCATATATTTAAATTTCTGGTTAAGTATATGAATCTTACCCGGTTAAAGTGGTCAAAATGTGGTTTTGGACTAAACTTACCCGGTTTTTAGACTTGAAGGACCAAACGTGGTTTTGGACTAAACTCACCGGGTTTTGAGACTTGAAGGACCAAATGTGTACTAAAAAATCTTGAGGGACCAAGTCTATACTTTTAAGGAATTTGAGCGATATAAAACATATTTTTCTCTTCTTAGAACGATAACAATATTTACCTCTTCTGTCTCATCATTATCTAACCACTTATTAGCAGTAAATAAAAATAATATATACCATGTTCTAGTACCTAGAGAATTATTCTTCTTTATCATGTCACATCAGATGAAGAAGCAATATGACTTTCTTTCACCTACTGTGTGACCCCACTGCAAATGTATCATTCCCATGTGTTGATTTCACCTTTCCTTTGATGATTCATCGTTCTAGTGATGTTAGTAAACCCAGCGCAAGTGGTTTTCTCCATCACCTTGTACATAGGCTATTTTCACTGCCCTTGCCCTTTCCATGCAAAAAGGATAAATAGAATCTGTGTCATGATTTCAGGTACAGCGATTTGTTTTTGTTTTTTGAATTAAGGAGCTCAACCAAGCCCACATTTTCATTCATCATGAAAATTGCTTGTACAATATTCAGTTCTTTGGATCACGGAAAGAGAAGAAGAAAAACATGGCATGAGCTAAATTAAACTCCCATGTGACATGATGCAACATGAACATTTACTGCTTTCCGCTACACCAGAAAATCAACAATCCAAAAGCAAATCTTAGCAAACTTCAGCTCTTTATTAAGATTTTACGTAAAATAAAAAACAGAACACAAACAGCTAAACAGGAAACCTCAATTAGGTTTGCCTTGATGGAACGACCATTGCATTTTAGATTTTTATCTTTTCGTACTTCAAGGAAATTGAAAAATCAAAAGAGGTGTTGAGATTGATATCTTTCCACAAGTAGAAAACAGGGCTTTGGTTCGGGCCCGGCCAGCCCATTAGTCCCGATTCAGTCACGAACCAGGACCCATGGAGGTATACGTCCCGGTTCGTGAGCCCAGGGGGCCGGCCGGGGCCTCATGGGCATTGGTCCCGGTTCGTCTGGACCCATTTGTCCCGGTTCTAGGCACGAACAGGGACCAATGGGCCTCGCTCCTGGCCCACATACATTTGTCCCAGTTCGTGGCTCGAACCGGGACAGCAGGTGGAGCTTTAGTCCCAGTTCCAGCCACAAACCGGGACAAATGAGCTGCCTATATATACCCCACCGCTGCAGCAGAGCAATCCACATTGCTTTGTTTTTTCTGGCCGGCGAGGGGATTGCATTTGGGTGCTCTAGCTCACCTCCTATGCACATGAGGTGTTCGATGAAATGCCCGAGCCACACTAGTTAAGATTTCTCCTCTCGAAGCTCGACCTCCAAGCTCCATTTTCCCCGAGATTTGCATAGGTTTAGCGGTCCGTCACGTCCCGTCCCCGTCTTCACCGCCGTCGATCGCCCGCGCCGATCTCGTCGCAGCACCACCGTGGTGAGCCTCTTGTTCTTATCTTCTTTCTGAAAGAAAAAAATTCTTACTTTAGATAGATACTTGTCTAATTTTGTTACTTTTATTATTCCTTCTTATTACATAGTGCGATGGTTTTGGTATCCGCCCCCGTCGGTCCTCGTCCTGTCTATGATTCGGATGTGGTATATATTATCTTTTTATAACTATTTGGTTCATTTATTGTTTATGACAAATATGCCGACCAACGTGACATAGATTTTATTTATCTAGGAGGTAGTTGAACCGGAAATTCCAACCGACCCTATTGTTGACAGGTTAAATTTAGTTGAAGAAGAAAACAATTACTTGAAGGAAAAAATAAAAAAATTTGAGGAGGAGAAGATGATATTGGAGTTGCATGTTGCGGATGTCGTCGATGATCACAAGATCAAGATGGATGCAATGCGGTTGAAGATTAGAAAGATTAGAAAATATGCCATTCATACCGAGGCTTGGTATCATTATGCCATTGGATCAATTGTTACCTTGGTTGTGATTATGATTGCATTTGTTGTTGCATTGAAAAGTTTTACATAGTTTCAATGTATGGTTTAACTAGATGCTCTGGAGAGCTATATGTTGTTCAATTTGAACAATGTATGTACTTTGGTTTTAATGTGATGATGAACTACTATTGATTTGGTCACTTATCTATCCATGTGAACCTGTAATGATTTTTGACACACATAATTATATATAATGCACGCAGATGAACTGGCAATGGATGTACTTTGACAGACACACATACTTATGTTTCTCGAAATGGCTGAGGCAAACAAGCAGAATGGTTTATGTGTTGTCCATGCCCTAACCCTCTCAACTTTTTACCACATGCTATGTGGGTGAAATAATGATACCATGCCAACTTTCAACCTTTTCAGAGTTCATTTGAAATGCTTTTGAATTTCAGGGTCTTATAGCTAAAAAAATCAGTAAATGCATGAAAAATAACAAATGAAGTCAGAAAGGGTTGAAAATTGATGATGTGGCTTTGAATGGTGCATTTTGAACACACAAAAAGTCCGAAGTTCAAATAAGTTCAAAAAAATGAAATCCCTTTGTAACAGATGAGTTTTCGTCCGAAACCCTGATACTTCGAAAGAAGACATGGTCCGTTTTGTACACGAGGTGCATCTAGTTTTTGCCGTAACCCTCTCAACTTGTTAGCACATGCTATGTGGGTGAAATGATGATACCATGCCAACTTTCAACCTTTTCAGAGTTCATTTGAAATGCTTTTGAATTTCATGGTCTTATAGCTCAAAAAAAATCAGTAAATGCATAAAAATAACAAATGAAGTCAGAAAGGATTGAAAATTGATGATGTGGCTTTGAGTGGTGCATTTTGAACACACAAAAAGTCTGGAGTTCAAATAAGTTCAAAAAAATGAAATCCCTTTGTAACAAATGAGTTTTCGTTTGAAAACCCTGATACTTCGAAAGAGATTGTCCATTTTGTACACAAAGTGCATCTAGTTTTTTGCCGTAACCCTCTCAACTTTTTAGAACATGCTATGTGGGTGAAATGATGATACCATGCCAACTTTCAAACTTTTCAGAGTTCATTTGAAATGCTTTTGAATTTCAGGGTCTTATAGCTCAAAAAAATCAGTAAATGCATGAAAAATAACAAATGAAGTCAGAAAGGGTTGAAAATTGATGATGTGGCTTTTAATGGTGCATTTTGAACACACAAAAAGTCTGGAGTTCAAATAAGTTCAAAAAATGAAATCCCTTTGTAACATATGAGTTTTCGTCTGAAACCCTGATACTTCGAAAGAGATTGTCCATTTTGTACACGAAGTGCATCTAGTTTTTGCCATAACCCTCTCAACTTTTTAGCACATGCTATGTGGGTGAAATGATGATACCATGCCAACTTTCAACCTTTTCAGAGTTCATTTGAAATGCTTTTGAATTTCAGGGTCTTATAGCTTAAAAACAGTAAATGCATGAAAAATAACAAATGAAGTCAGAAAGGGTTGAAAATTGATGATGTGTCTTTGAATGGTGCATTTTGAACACACAAAAAGTCTGGAGTTTAAATAAGTTCAAAAAATGAAATCCCTTTGTAACATATGAGTTTTCGTCTGAAACCCAGATACTACGAAAGAGATTCTCCATTTTGTACACGAAATGCATCTAGTTTTTGCCGTAACCCTCTCAACTTTTTAGCGCATGCTATGTGGGTGAAATGACGAAACCATGCCAACTTTCAACCTTTTTAGAGTTCATTTGAAGTGCTTTTGAATTTCAGGGTCTTATAGCTAAAAAAATCAGTAAATGCATGAAAAATAACAAATGAAGTCAGAAAGGGTTGAAAATTGATGATGTGGCTTTGAATGGTGCATTTTGAGCACACAAAAATATCAGTAAATGCATGAAAAATAATAAATGAAATCCCTTTGTAATAGATGAGTTTCCGTATGAACCCTGATCAACCAAAAAGCCACATCATTTAGCTCAAAAATAATCAATTAAAATATTCTGTTATGATCAACTAAAACAAAACTATAATATTCTTTATTAGCAAAAATAAAATTAACTAATTATTTTTTATAAAACTCTAATAGCAAAAGTAATCAACTAAAAAGCTTTTATAAACCTCTAGTATTTTCTAAACTAAAATTATATAAAATTCATGCCACTGAAATTATCAAAGTATTTTTTGTTCAAAACATGAAAAGGAGAAAGAAACAAAATAAAGTTTAATAAATAAATAGAAACAAAATAAAATAAATAAGTAGAAACAAAACAAAATAAAATAAAATAAACTTTAACAAAATAAACTTTAATAAAATAAATAAGTATAAACAAAATAAACTTTAATAAAAAAGGAGAAACAAAATCAAATAAATTAAAATTTAATACAATAAATAAGTAGAAACAAAATAAAATAAACTTTAATAAAATAAATAAAAATAGCAACAGTAAGTTTTTTGTTGTAAGTAGAAAAAAATAAAAAATAAAAAAATAAAGCAACAAAAAAATAAAAAAAGTGCCACCTACTGGGCCACCACGGCCTGAATACGACTAGAAACCCAACAATGGGCCAGGATTCATGCCCGCAGGAGGCCCCGTAGGCCCACAAGCACATCATGAAAATTAGGCCCGAAAGCCTGTAGTTGAGAGGAGCTTGAGAGGGTTGGCGCAACAGTGCTTATAAACCACTCTCGAGCTCTCTCAACTAGCGAGGTGGGACTAAACTTTTGGCCGCGATGCGGGTAGCACAGGGCCTTTGGTCCCGGTTGGTGCCACCAACCAGGACTAAGGTGGTGAATTGGTACCGGTTCGCGGCACCAACCGGGACCAATGTCCCCCCTTTAGTCCCGGTTGGTGCCACCAAGCGGGACCAAAGGCCTCTGCTTCCCGCCCTTTGGGCTGCTGAAAAGAGACCTTTAGTCCCGGTTGGTGCCACCAACCGGGACTAAAGGGGGGCATTGGTCCCGGTTGGTGCCATGAACCGGGACAAAAGCTCTGGATTTATAAGTAGCACTTAGGAATTTTGCAGAGTTCATCACCAGTTGCCCCCGACGACGCCTAGCACATCGACGCCGCCAGGCTGCCCCGACGCTGTCCGCCGTCGCCGTCGCTCTCGTCGCCGTAGACGTCACCCGCGCCTCTGCCCCGGCCCGCCCCCATCATCGTCGTCGCCCCTGCCCCGAGGCCGCGGCCCTGCAAAAGTTAGATTTTTAGATTATATGTCCTGTTTTTTCAGCTTATTTGTTCATATCTATGATGTTTTTTTTTGCTTTTTTTATAAAATATATATATATATATATATATATATATATATATATATATGTATGTTCTCTGTGTATATATGTTCATATATGCAAAAGTTAGATTTTTAGAAAAGTTTTATCTATATATATTCTCTGATTTAGTACATTTTAGGTTAGTTTCATTTTTAGAAAAGTTTTATATAGTTAGGAAGAAGGAAGAGAAGGAAGAAGGAAGAAGAAGAAAAAGTTTTATATATGCAAAAGTTAAATTTTTAGAAAAGTTTTATATATCTAGCTAGGAAAGGAAGAAGAAGAAAAAGAATGAGAGGAAAAAGGAAAATAAGAAGAGGAAGAAAGGAGAAGAAGAGGAGAAATAAATAAGAAGAGGAAAAAAGAAGAAAAAGAAGAGGAGAAGAAGAAAGGAATACAGGAGAAGAAGAAAAAATAGAAAATATTCTATTCTATTTTTTCTTCTTCTTCTCCTCTTTTTTTTTCTTCTTTTTTTCTTCGATCTTCTCCTCTATTCCTTTCTTCTTCTCCTCTTTTTATTTCTTCTTCGTCTTCTTATATTTTTATCGGGTATGTCGTTGTCGATATACCCCGTCCCGATAACTTCAACACGAGGGGGGGGTCGATATACCCCCTCCCCAATAACATTATTTTCACATGTATGTATGTCGTCATTCTCGATATAACCCCCTCCGGGATAACTTCGACATGAGGGGCGGTCAACATATATACCCCCTCTCGACCGTGATAACTCATACCACGGGAGCACTCCTCGGCCCTCTCGCTCGACCAAAACACTCGAGGACACCCAAACCCTAGAAAAAAACGATGTCGGTCTCCTACCCCCTCCCGCCGTGCCCCTACCCAACAAACTCTCTCGAGGCCACCCCAAACTCTTGAAGCGTTGTCGAGGCCAACCCAAACCGTTGAAGCGTTGCCGAGGCCACCCCAAACCCTTGAAGCGTTGTCGAGGCCACCCCAAACCCTTGAAGCGTTGCCGAGGCCACCCCAAACCCTAGAGAAGCAGCGTCGAGGCCACTAATATGATTCCTTATTGTGATTAGCTAGCTAGTTCTACGTTTCCCACTAATATATCCATCTGTCATGTTTGAATAATAATTGCCATGTTGTAAATATTTGCAGAAACTATGGAGCACCCCCGAGACGAAGCAACAGAAGCGGTGTTGGGGGACATAATCGCACAAGGAAGTGATGACGTCTTATTGTTTCTCAAAGACACCGATGGTCTGGAAGGACAGGGTGAAGAAGCAGGCTATGATTATGATGGCTCCGGTGACCCAATGCCGGTGCAAGAAGGAGACTGTGATGACGACTCCGGTGACCGAACCGAGTCTGGCCAGGTATATATATTAGTCAAGCCTGTGCTGACTAGCTAATTGATGCATTCATTGTTTTGGTATGTACACATATTAATTAACTCTCATCTTTCTTCCACTTTCTAGCCCTCCGGATCGAGCACAACTTCGGTAAAGAGGCGAGGCCCGAAGGAAAAGTTGCGCTCGGATGAAAGGTTTGAGATCACAGCAATCGCGCGCGATGGCATGCCGATTGAACCCATCCGGACAAAGGAAGCATTTGCTGCTCAGTGCGGGGTTCTTGTTAGGGACAAGATCCCGATCAGCATCCACCAAAGGTTTAAGCCTAAGAAGGAAGACCCTGAGGTGTCTTATGTCGACGATATGCAGAAAGATGATCTTTGGACCGCGCTGAAGGCAAATTTCACCCTACCGCCAGAGCAGGATCCGGAGAAGCCAGTTAAAGAGCAATTGATCAAGTCTCATGCTCTTAAGAAGATGGGAGAACTATTCTGGAGGTGGAAGAATGAGCTGAAAACATTGTTTGTCGACCAAGAAAAGACACCAGAATTCACCGGCCGGTATGAGAAGATTAGAGATCACTGGCCCGCATTTGTGGCCCACAAGACATCGGAGAAGAGTAAGAAGATGTCAGCGACAAACAAGAAAAATGCTGCGAAGAAGAAGCTTGACCATCGCACGGGGTCAGGTGGCTACCTCAAAGCCCGGCCGTTGTGGGCCAAGGCTGAGAATGACCTGGTTGATAAAGGGGTCGAACCAGAGACATTGAACTGGCCAGACCATTGCCGGACTTGGTTCTTCGGGGTTGGAGGAACCTTGGACCCTATATCAGGGAAGTGCGTTTGGACGAACGAGCAACTGAGACTACCCGTCACGAGGCTTCAGGAGTATATCGGTGCAGCGCAGCATGGGACGTTCATTCCAGAAAGAGAGAACGGCGAGCTCACAATGGCCATCGGAAGCCTGAGCACCCTGGTCGGACACGAGGATGCCAGGCTCCATTCCGTGGAAGGCTGGCTTTCCGGACGCAGGCGGTTATAAATTCTAGGAGAGGAGGAGGAAAGTGGAGCATACCCAACTGCAGGCGCTGCACGCAAGGGTACAAGCGATAGAGGAATGAGAAGCAAATCGCAGCAAACGACCTGCCGAAGCTTCCCCCGAAGCTACCCCGCCATCTTAGCGGAGAAGCAGCGTGGCTTCCACCGAGCTGCTTCAGCAGGAGCCTGTCTTCACGGCTCCTACTAGCTACCCCGTGGATGCTATCGCGGAGTCTCGGCATTGCCACCTTATGACGCAATGGATGATATTGAAAGTCAAAGCGGCTGTTGGCTCTGTTTCACCTCCTGAACCTGGCACAACCTATCACTGCCGGCCGATTCCAGAAGGATATGCTAGGGTGATGGTGGATAAAATAACGGACGAATTTGAGGACCTCGAGCTTGACCACCCTACGGGTGAAGGGGAGACTCGGCTGGGTTCTTCTCTGAAGACTCCATGCCTATGGCAGAAGGAGCGCATCAACCTTCCAAACTGGACGCCTCCGCCTCCTCCTCCTCCTCCGGCGAGTCAGGGCACTCCGCCTCCTCCTCCGGCGAGTGATCAGGGCACTCGGCCTCCTTCTCCGGTGCGTGGCGGCACTCCACCTCCTTCTCCGCCTGCGCCGGCACACTCGAGCAGCCAGCCTCCTCCTTCTCCGCCTCGCCAGCAAGGGCGGAAGAGACCCGCCGCCGCTCCGGCTGCTCCGGCGCGTCGTAGTCCTTCTCCTCCGCCTCGCAAGCAACGAAAGAAGACAGCCGCAGCTGCTCCGTCTGCTCCGGCGTCTAGCAGTATAGCCAGAGGCGGGAGGCAATACAGATTCGGTCCATCTCTCAAGCCTCTAGAGAAGTTACCATACGAGAGGACCATGGAGGAAAATGCGAAGATCATGGAAACCGAAGTGAAGGACTTCTTTGATGGGGTGAAAGCAAAGAAACATCTACCTCCAAAGGAGAAGGTAGATCCGGTGAAAGCAAAGCGCAATATTGATGCTCTGAGGAAACCACCAAAGTCTCCGTCAAAAACCAACTATGAACGCATTACTGAAAAGGTATATATCAAAGCAGAGCGGTCGGGAAGTACTATCAGTGATTGAAGGTTAGCAGAACGATGAGCTGGGAAAAAAAATTCCCAGCTCGGCGAACAAGCGAACCAATCATGCCCCCCACTCAAGGTGTCTAGCGATATCGTCGCTAATGATCCGAGGATGGTGCCCGGTTATACCAATCTTGGAGATTACCTGCCTGACGATGTACATTATGATTTCTTGGAGGTGGACGAACACAAATACCATTACAGGAAACCTCTCGTCAAAGATGGAAAATCTCTAACAACGATGATGCGAAGATTGCATGATTGGTACATGGAAACCTCCAGAGAGTCTGGGGGGACGAATACTTTGATGCTGAGAGTTAAAGAGGAGCGCGACCTTGTTGGAATTGATCTGTTGTCTATTCCATTTGAGGAGTTCTTCCAGTTTTTCAATCAAAAGGCCCTCGATAAATTAACGGTCACTTGCTACTGTCTGTAAGTACTACTTCTATCATTAAGTCTCTATGTATAGCTCAGCTCTTTCATTGCATGTATTTATAATTATCCTCACTATATTATGCAGATTGAAGATCGTCGAGTGCAGAAAAGCAGAAATCACTAGTAGAAAAAGGGTCAAATGTCAAGCACATTAGTGCCGGTTTGCTTTTGAGCCGGCACTAATGTGTGCATTAGTGCCGGTTCCAATGGCTAGCCAGCTGCTTTCATTAGTACCGGTTCATGGCCGACCTTTAGCACCGATTCGTGCCACGGACCGGTACTAAAGTGAGTGGCGGCAGGATGTTGTCAGCCCGGGGCCCCTCCAGCACCTTTAGTACCGGTTCGTGGCACGAACCGGTGCTAAAGGTCGTCCTACATAAACCCTTCGTCCACCTGAGCTCGCTCTATTCTTCCCCTTTCCCCTCTCCTCTCTGTTCTTCCCCTCTTCCTCTCGAGCTCATCACACATTTTGCCCAAATTTTGTCAAGATTTGAAGTCCCCCATCCATTCAAATGATCACAAAGGTTAGCAACTTTGTCCTTTCATCTCTCATTGCTAGATTAGCTCTTGCAATGCTTTGTATAGTGATTAATTTATGAGTTTAGTAATTTGGGAGGAAATATATGTGCTAGTATTTGATTTATATGCAATTTGAGGTAAAAAATAACACTTAGTTTGCATATGTAGGTGTGGTTTACTTAGTGCCTTCTAAATCTCCGTCGTAACCACAGTCGATTGCCCGCACCGTTCCGTCGCCGGCACCACCTTATGGTGAGCCTCTTGTTCATGAATGTTTTACATTACCAAATTGATGTTTGTGTGATTTGGATATATAGTTACTCGTATAATTATCTTACCCGTACGTTGTTTGTTATACATAGTGCCATGGTTTTGATATCCGTCCCCGTCGGCCCTCGTCCTTGTTATGATTCGGATGTGGTATATTCTCTTTTAAAACTAGTTGTTCATTTCGTGTTTATGACAAATTATGCCCATCAAGTTGACATAGATATTTTTGTCTAGGAGGTTTGTGAACCAGAAATTCCAACCGACCCTATTGTCGAGAGGTTAAATTTAGTTGAAAGAGAAAAGGAGTATTTGAAAGGAAAATTGAAAAGAATTGAGGGGGAGAAGATGGAATTGGAGTTGCATGTTGCCGATGTCGTCGATGATCACAAGATCAAGATGGACAAAATGCGCTTGAAGATTAGAAAGATTAGAAAATATGCCATTGATAGTGAGGCTTGGTATCATTATGCTGTTGGATCAATTGTTACCTTAGTTGCGATCTTGATTGCATTTGTTGTTGCATTTAAATTCTTTAGTTAGAGAGTTATTTGTTTGTTGCATTTAAGTCTTGTATGAACTTTATGTATGAACTTGTATTAATTTGGTCTTTTCGGTGTTGCGTAATGAAGATGAGCCGACAATGGATGTACGATGACCGATGCTCTCCCGAGTTCATTAATGGCGTGCAAACTTTTCTGCTTGCGGCTGAGGCAAACACGCGGGCGGATGGTTTTATGCCTTGTCCATGTTTAGTCTGTAAGAATGATCACAATTACTCTACGTCAAGAACCATTCACGTCCACCTGTTTAAGTCCGGTTTCATGCCCCACTATAATGTTTGGACCAAGCACGGAGAAAGAGGGGTTATGATGGAAGACACTGAAGAAGAAGAGGACGACGACAGCTATCCTGGCCATGGGTTCCCTGAATACGATGATACAACAATGGGGGAAGAAGCTGAGCCGGCAATGCGGGAAGAAGCTGAAGAAGAGGCATCAGATGAGCCCGCTGATGATCTAGGTCGGGCCATTACCGACGCAAAGAGAAACTACGCAAGTGATTTGGAGAAGAAGAAGTTGCAGCGCATGGTAGAGGATCACAAGAAATTGTTGTACCCGAATTGCGAAGCTGACAAGAAAAAGTTGGGCACCACACTTGAATTGCTGCAATGGAAGGCAGAGAATGGTGTATCTGACAAGGGATTTGGAAAGTTGCCGGTAATGATAAAGAATATGCTTCCAAAGGACAACGAATTGCCCGAGAGTACATACGAAGCAAATAAGTCTATCTGCCCTCTAGGGTTAGAGGTGCAGAAGATACTGTGACGCCCCCGATTTGACCGTACACTAATCATGCACGCAAATGTGTATGATCAAGGTCAGGGACTCACGGGAAGATATCACAACACAACTCTATAACATAAATAAGTCATACAAGCATCATAATACAAGCCAGGGGCCTCGAGGGCTCGAATACAAGTGCTCGATCACAGACGAGTTAGCAGAAGCAACAATATCTGAGTACAGACATAAGTTAAACAAGTTTGCCTTAAGAAGGCTAGCACAAAGGTAGCAACGATCGAAGAGGCAAGGCCTCCTGCCTGGGACCTCCTAACTACTCCTCGAAGCCGAACTCCATGTAGAATCATCCTCGGGATCTCTAGCTCCTGGACTCCAGCATCTGGTTGCGACAATCAAGTATAGAAAGGGGAAAAGAGGGAGAAAAGCAACCATGAGTAATCATCCAAAGTACTCGCAAGCAAGGAGCTACACTACTTATGCAATGGGTATATGTGTAAAGGGGCATATCAGTGGACTGAACTGTAGAATGCCAGAATAAGAGGAGGATAGCTAATCCTGTCGAAGACTATGCTTCTGGCCATCTCCATCTTGCAGCATGTAGAAGAGAGTAGATTGAAGTCCTCCAAGTAGCATCGCATAGCATAATCCTACTCGGCGATCCCCTCCTCGTCGCCCTGTTAGAGAGCGATCACCGGGTTGTATCTGGCACTTGGAAGGGTGTATTTTATTCAGTATCCAGTTCTAGTTGTCATAAGGTCAAGGTACAACTCCGGGTCGTCCTTTTACCGAGGGACACGGCTATTCGAATAGATAAACTTCCCTGCAGGGGTGCACCACATAACCCAACACGCTCGATCCCATTTGGCCGGACACACTTTTCTGGGTCATGCCCGGCCTCGTAAGATCAACGCGTCGCAGCCCCACCTAAGCACAACACAGAGGTCAGCACGCCGGTCTAACCCTATGCGCGCAGGGGTCTGGGCCCATCGCCCTATGCACACCTGCACGTTGCGTACGCGGCCGGAAGCAGACCTAGCCTAGTGGTGTTCCAGTCCAATCCGGCGCGCGCCACTCAGTCGCTGACGTCACGAAGGCTTCGGCTGATACCACGACACCGGGATACCCATAACTACTCCCGCGTAGATGGTTAGTGCGTATAGACCAAATGGCCAGACTCAGATCAAATACCAAGAACTCGTTAAGCGTGTTATGTATCCGCTAACGCCGACCAGGGCCAGGCCCACCTCTCTCCTAGGTGGTCTCAACCTGCCCTGTCGCTCCGCCATAAAGTAACAGTCGGGGGCCGTCAGGAACCCAGGCCCACCTCTACCGGGGTGGAGCCACCTGTCCTTTCAGCCCCCTCATCAGAATCACTTGCGGGTACTCCTCGAGCTGACCCAACTTTAGTCACCACATGTGTCATGTATAAATGTATATAGTATATACCCGTGATCACCTCCCAAAGTGATCACGGCCCAGTAGTATAGCATGGCAGACGGACAAGAGTGTAGGGCCACTGATGGAACACTAGCATCCTATACTAAGCAGTAGGATAGCAGGTAAGGGTAACAACTGTAGCAACAATGACAGGCTATGCATCAGGATAGGATTAACGGAAAGCAGTAACATGCTACACTACTCTAATGCAAGCAGTATAGAGAAGAATAGGCGATATCTGGTGATCAAGGGGGGGGCTTGCCTGGTTGCTCTGGCAGGTAGGAGGGGTCGTCAACTCCGTAGTCGAACTGGGCAGCAGCAGCGTCGGTCTCGTAGTCTACCGGAGAGAAGAAGGGGGAAGAAACAGTAAATACAATCCAAACATAAGCATGACGATGCGTGACATGACAATGAGCGGTGCTAGGTGTGTCCTAACGTGACAGTAGGTGGTACCGGTGAAAGGGGGGGACATCCGGGAAAGTATTCCCGCTGTTTCGCGTTGCGGACAGACGGACCGGAGGGGGAAAGTTGCGAGTTCGATAGGTTAGGGAGGTGTGGTGGACGAACAGGCTGCGTATTCGGATTCGTCTCGTCGTTCTGAGCAACTTTCATGTAGAAAACATTTTCATCCGAGTTACGGTTTAAAAGATATGAATTTTCAAAGATTATTTGAATTTCTGGAATTATCTGAATTTAGCAAAAATGAATTATGACGTCAGCATGAGGTAACGCTGACGTCAGCAGGTCAACAGGTCGGCTGACCAGTCAAACCAGACAGGTGGGTCCAGTGGGACCCACATGTCAGCCTCTGTTAGTCTAACAGTAATTTAAACTAAACTAACAGTCTAATTAGAGGGGTGGGCCCCATATGTCAGTGAGTGTTTAATCTAACAAATTAATTTTATTTATAAAAACAATTGTTAGACTAATTAACAGAGGGGGGCCCCGCATGTCAGTGGCTGGAGGCCACCCAGTCAGCACATTGACCGCGGTCAACAAGTCAAGGGGGGCCCTGGGTCCACCAGTCAGTGGCCCAGGCGGTGCCACGCGGGTGCCACGTCGGTGACTTCGCCGGAATCACGCCGGCGACCATTCCAGCGGCGGAGGTTCGCCGGAGTTGCTCGGATTTCCAGCACGGTGCACCATTCCGCGCGTTTTCGGTGGCGTTCGAACGAGTAGATCGTCCCGCGTCGATCTAGAGCGATCCCCGGAGCGGGGGTGGCCGGAGTGGAGCTCAACGACGACCGCGGGCGGCGCCGGACTACGGGCATCTCCGAAAACCACGCTACGGGCTGCGTTCTAGCTAACAAACGACGCTAGCGGGCTCTACGGACCTCCGGCAACTCGACGGAGGCCACGGCTTGGCTCGGAGATGGACGGGGTGAGCGCAACGAGCTCGCGGACGAGGCCGCATGCGGCAATGGCGAAGGCGGCACCGCGAGCCATCTACGGTGTATGAGGAGGAACCAGAGGAAGGAGGAGGGGCGGAGGCTTACGGCGCGGCACACGGAGGCCCTCGAGTGAACGGGAGCGCAGAGGGGAGGCGGGTGAATCGCGGTGGGCGGCGGCGACCGAGGTTGGGGAAAAGCTTGACCCAGCCGCTGCAGGGCACCCCAGCTCGTCCCGAAGCGCGGGGTCGACGAGGACGACGTAGAGGGAGCTCGGGGACTCGGCGGCTCGACGAAGGATGGTCGGGGCCACGCCTACGGCGAGGCTTCGGCGGCGATCTCGCTCGGGCGAAGGGGGGGCAGAGAGAGAGAGAGCGGCCGAGATGGAGAGGGGAGTTGGTGGAGGTAGGTGGGGAGGAGGCCGAGGCGTCGAGGGGAGGGGTCGGCCTTATCCTCTCCGGGTAGTCGTCGTCGAGGCGGTCCGGCGGGGCACGCCCCTGTTGCGACCCCGGTCGGGGGAACAGGGGGGAAGACGACCCGGGGAGGGGTTGGGCCGGACCAGCTGGAGTGGGCCGAGGCTCGGGCCAGGCACTGTGCACTTGGCCCAGTGCACAGTGGCCTGTGCTTTTACACTTTTGTTTTGTTTTCTATTTTTTTTCTTTTCTGTTTTATTTATTTTAGTTAGCAAAACAGTTTACAAAAATACAACCCCTACTCCTAAATTAGCATAATAGCATAGGCCACCTAATCCAAATTTTTTGGTGATTATATAAACTAGATTAACATTTGTTTAGTATTTAAAAGCATTTAAATAATTGTTTTGCTGCTGTTTTTACTTACTATAGTGCAGTTAAATACTTTACAAAAGTGTGGTTTCTTCACCAATATTTAATATGGACTATTTGGCTCACTCCGTACATTTTAGTTTTAATATTTGTTAACTTTTATTATTTGCTTTTATCTAAATTTTGAATTTGTTTCGGTTCTGAACTATTGAGAGTTTATCAGTAGTAAACGGGGTGACGTGGCATCGTTAACGTGGGATTACTGTAGCTTATTTATCCGGGCGTCACAATTCTACTCCACTACAAGAAATCTCATCCCGAGATTTAAGAGGGGAAGTGACGGGAAAGGGATTTGGTCGCGAAATTCTAACGAGCGTCCTCGATCTTGGTTGCTCTTTTCGAAGCGGTTGATCCATTACGTTGATGTCTTCATTTTCCTGCTTCAGGTCAACATGATGAAGCTGGCATCCTTTCCTCGGGGACTCCATCGTACTTACGAAAGGATAGGAGGGAAACTAGAAGGACAGGTGTCTGCAAGGGCTGATATTCGGCAATTAGCTCTGGGGTTTTGGACCAAGGTATCCCTTGAGTCGAAACTTAGGAAAACATCGAGAGCAAAGTAAGAAGGTAGAATAAGGAGTTTCAAGCGGCCAGGCAATCGTTCGATGCCTGAAACAGGGCGTGAAAGGGGCTCAAAGCAATCGGGAATAAGTATTGCGTCTTATACCAGAATAGATCAATAGGCAGGTGGCCCGTGAATTACATACAAAGTCAAGCACGAGGAATAACTTTGACAAAAGGGTGTACAGGAGAGTCAGGTTTCGATCCTGTGGAACTGTGGGTTATGGGCCCACCATGTGGATTAAAAGTAGGAAGGGCAGAGACGTCTTGCATGATCATGTAAGCAAGGCATGTCAGAGGATAGCATGTCTTTTATGTCGGCAACCACATCGGTACCAAGGGCGAGGGACGAAGAGAACCATTTTCCTGCTCGTCGAAACGAGGCGGACCAATAGGCAAAGTTCTCGTCCATCGGTGGTTACCGGAATATCATCGACAATAGTAACAGGGTCTTACTGACAGAATTGTACACCGGGGTGTTTACATAAGCAGGAGAATACTACTGCTTAGATCATATAGATCACCAGAAAGGTTAAACCACACAATGGAAAGGAAAATATGATTATCAGATTAAACAAAAGAATGGAAAGGAAAATGTGTTTAAACACATATTTCAAGGGTGTATCCTCCCCAAGGACAAGCGGAGCATGATATCCAGGACAGGATATAATATAGAAAACTCTTTAGGTAAGTTGAGAGAAATTTCATGACATCACCCATACAACGGTGTTTGGATAATGGACAAAGAAAAATTTTCATTGTTCTTCAAATGCTCTTATTGAAAATCGGAGTACCACAGACATGCTTCGAGATAACATTGGCATGGTCTTCAAGCAAAGGTCAGACTTTGGATACAAAGGATCCATCGGAAACAACTTATAGAATAAGTCTTACCACTTTCTCATGGAAGAATAGCTAACCTTGCTAAAAGGGAAAACTTATAACAATAGGTCCTCCCGCCAGGTGTGCTGGGTATCATCACCTTACCGGGTCATAAATAGGCCAATGTTATAACTCTTGGAAATATGTTCCAACCATCATATCTGACCGAGATTCAGATCTGATTGGTGTCAGGATACCTTAGACTCAGGATGTCTGAGAAGAAAAGTGCAACACAAATTGATGGGATGACATTATAATATTCTCGGGAAATGAACTATGAAAGCAAGTTCCGAAACCAGAGTTCTTCATTAAACCAAAGCGAGGGATAGGAGGTGGCTGATGGACTCAGCGACATTCCATTGAGAGTTCCAAAAGATGGATTTCCACAACTATGTGAACAAGGAGATAACAATAGCTAGATCGAATGACTTAATGATGTATGCTTGAGGAAAACATACACAGTTAAACATTGGTTGAAATGTGCACCCGAAATGTGGGCTAGGTAGCACGATCAATGTTCGAATGATGATTCATTAAGCCATAGACGTAGAATGAAACTATAGACCAATAACTTCAAAGCAATAGGGTTGCTAGAAGTTTAGAATCTACACGTCACAGACCATTTGTCGGTATTTCGTTTAGAAACAACACGGGGACCAAGAAAGAATGGTGATGGTGAGAAGTATCACTGTACCAAGAATTCTTAAGAGGTGGAGTAATGCTCACGACATTCTTGACATCGAAGATGGTAATACTCCACGGTAGAACATAACATAGGTTGGATAGCAGGGAAATCAAGATACAACACAAAATATGAACAAGTTTGTGTTGAGGGGAGGCAAGAATGTTGTCGATGATAACACAATTCATCGAGGGGCAAGGATGGTATTTCTCGTCCTGAATTTCGACACACAACTTGGAAGAAATCAAATTGTTGACAATGATCACGACAAATTTGTCGAGAGGTTTTCAAGAAGATGTAATTGATCGACGATGACATCAAGTCAAAGGAATGATGAAAGCGAAAGGTTATTGGTGCCACGGGTAGGGCACAAACTCGATTTCAAGTTTGCTATTCAAGGAGAAGTGATATGACGAGGGAGATCGACGCAAGATTAGCTCACTCTCGAAATTTGTGCGCTGGGAAGGTCCAGGTAACACAGTTAAAATCATCAGGGTAATGATATAGCCAAATAGGCTAGGAATGGCGTGATCGGGTACAAACTCGTACTTAAGGAAGATTACTAAGAGTTGTTGAACCGTAGTGCGGACTCGGTTCAGTTATCTGTGGTTTTGAGTGTTTAAAAACTCGAAGCCCGTGAAAATTTGGAATCAATGAGAATGTAGCACTTGATGGAGAACTCATAATAAGTTATGCAGTTCCGTGATAATCTCGAGATACCAGGGGGGGGGGTAATACTCGACGACAAACCTAGGTAGAGGTTGGACTGGGGTATTGCTCTGCAGAAGACAGGTGCCTAACTTGTACGAGAAATGGTGTTTAAAGGAGAACATGGTCGGAACCACGATTGCAAAAGGCCAGATCCCAGCTATAAGATGAAATTATACCAAGGGAATAATTAATTTAAGAAAAGCTTTAATGATAAGATCTACATCGTGTCCATGGGCATGAACGCAAAGTTCAAGGTCGACTCCCACTTCTTCAATGCATAACCTTTCATTCACTTCTCGCGTTTGATGAAGTTGAAGTGTTAAAAAAATTTATCTAGTAAAATACCAGAAGAGTATGACTCATGAAAACTTTCGAGTTCACACATATTAAGGAAGGCATAGGTTCAAGCCATCGGGGTTTCTTAGAACATATACCACGAACTTCGGGGTAAATAATACAAGCTCGAAAGTAGAGTATGGTTCACAAAGCAGAGGATACAATTTACCAAAGGCATCATGTATTCGAGGAAAAGCTCACCAGCTTATTTAATATGGAGGACATTGTCGGATAAAATCCAACAAAAGGGTCTGGTGGTCCCCAAGGGATCTGATGTGAGCATCAGTACTAAACCAGAGGATGAAAGAATGCAAGGAGATCAGACTATAGAAACAACTGACTAACTCAAAAGCTCAAATGCAAAGGAATTATGAATTCCAAGACAAGGGATCAGAAGCAATGCTCTGATTAGGGATGGATAAGTTGAATAGCCTTAGGGGTACAATCGATGACGATTTGATTGGTCGAGATCCAGCTCATGTTAAAGATGTCTGAGCCGGAAGGATGAATTCTAGGATCTGATTGAGGATTGCGAGCATTCGCAACATATTGAATCAATGGACTCAAAAGATAATGACAAAGGGTGCCAATAAGATTTCGAGGTTTATGGGATTAATCATAATGCTAGTAAGCAAGAATTTCAAGAGCAACAGGCTCCTGAAGATTTTCGGAAGATCGAATGATATTTTGAACACTTTTGTGAAATACTTGAATCAACTGGGGATGAGCGGATACTCGGTAAGTGCGAGGATTATCCGTAGGGGTATTCAGGTGACAAAGAACAGCAGGGTAGTAAGCTCAAGGGATTCTCAGAACAACAGAGAGAATTTCGGGGTATCTTGTAATAACAAGATCATCTGGGAAACATTGTATGAATGGCGAGTATACGTGGTTATCCATAGGAGTTTATCGATGAAAGGGAATTGTAAAAGCGATGAACACAAGTTCTCGGGTTATCAGCGGAGAGTATCTTCAGGGTCTTCACGTGCAACAGACGATCATCAGTAATAAGGGGCTCTCCGGGTGAAAGTGATAACGAGATCCTAATGTTAGATTTAGTAAAATCATTTAACCCGAATAGAAGAGAGATCAGAGTCCCAGAGTATAGGCAAGGAGTAAAAGATCCTAATACCACCCAATGGCGACGTGGGCCCGTAAGACACACATCCATGTTAGTAAAAGTTTTTTAAATGTCTAGACTCGACTTCGGCCAAGGGGTTGGAAAGGGGGATTGCTACAGGCAGTTGAATCTGATACCAACTTGTGACGCCCCCGATTTGACCGTACACTAATCATGCACGCAAATGTGTACGATCAAGGTCAGGGACTCACGGGAAGATATCACAACACAACTCTACAACATAAATAAGTCATACAAGCATCATAATACAAGCCAGGGGCCTCGAGGGCTCGAATACAAGTGCTCGATCACAGACGAGTCAGCGGAAGCAATAATATCCGAGTACAGACATAAGTTAAACAAGTTTGCCTTAAGAACGCTAGCACAAAGGTAGCAACGATCGAAGAGGCAAGGCCTCCTGCCTGGGACCTCCTAACTACTCCTCGAAGCCGAACTCCATGTAGAATCATCCTCGGGATCTCTAGCTCCTGGACTCCAGCATCTGGTTGCGACAATCAAGTATAGAAAGGGGAAAAGAGGGAGAAAAGCAACCGTGAGTACTCATCCAAAGTACTCGCAAGCAAGGAGCTACACTACTTATGCAATGGGTATATGTGTAAAGGGGCATATCAGTGGACTGAACTGCAGAATGCCAGAATAAGAGGGGGATAGCTAATCCTGTCGAAGACTACGCTTCTGGCCATCTCCATCTTGCAGCATGTAGAAGAGAGTAGATTAAAGTCCTCCAAGTAGCATCGCATAGCATATTCCTACCCGGCGATCCCCTCCTCGTCGCCCTGTTAGAGAGCGATCACCAGGTTGTATCTGGCACTTGGAAGGGTGTATTTTATTCAGTATCCAGTTCTAGTTGTCATAAGGTCAAGGTACAACTCCGGGTCGTCCTTTTACCGAGGGACACGGCTATTCGAATAGATAAACTTCCCTGCAGGGGTGCACCACATAACCCAACGCGCTCGATCCCATTTGGCCGGACACACTTTTCTGGGTCATGCCCGGCCTCGTAAGATCAACGCGTCGCAGCCCCACCTAAGCACAACAGAGAGGTCAACACGCCGGTCTAACCCTATGCGCGCAGGGGTCTGGGCCCATCGCCCTATGCACACCTGCACGTTGCGTACGCGGCCGGAAGCAGACCTAGCCTAGTGGCGTTCCAGTCCAATCCGGCGCGCGCCACTCAGTCGCTAACATCACGAAGGCTTCGGCTGATACCACGACGCCGGGATACCCATAACTACTCCCGCGTAGATGGTTAGTGCGTATAGACCAAATGGCCAGACTCAGATCAAATACCAAGAACTCGTTAAGCGTGTTATGTATCCGCGAACGCCGACCAGGGCCAGGCCCACCTCTCTCCTAGGTGGTCTCAACCTGCCCTGTCGCTCCGCCATAAAGTAACAGTCGGGGGCCGTCAGGAACCCAAGCCCACCTCTACCGGGGTGGAGCCACCTGTCCTTTCAGCCCCCTCATCAGAATCACTTGCGGGTACTCCTCGAGCCGACCCGACTTTAGTCACCACATGTGTCATGTATAAATGTATATAGTATATACCCGTGATCACCTCCCAAAGTGATCACGGCCCAGTAGTATAGCATGGCAGACGGACAAGAGTGTAGGGCCACTGATGGAACACTAGCATCCTATCGTAAGCAGTAGGATAGCAGGTAAGGGTAACAACTGTAGCAACAATGACAGGCTAGGCATCAGGATAGGATTAACGGAAAGTAGTAACATGCTACACTACTCTAATGCAAGCAGTATAGAGAAGAATACGCGATATCTGGTGATCAAGGGGGGGGCTTTCCTGGTTGCTCTGGCAAGTAGGAGGGGTCGTCAACTCCGTAGTCGAACTGGGCAGCAGCAGCGTCGGTCTCGTAGTCTTCCGGAGAGAAGAAGGGGGAAGAAACAGTAAATACAATGCAAACATAAGCATGACGATGCGTGACATGACAATGAGCGGTGCTAGGTGTGTCCTAACGCGAAAGTAGGTGGTACCGGTGAAAGGGGGGGGAGGACATCCGGGAAAGTATTCCCGCTGTTTCGCGTTGCGGACAGATGGACCGGAGGGGGAAAGTTGCGAGTTCGATAGGTTAGGGAGGTGTGGTGGACGAACGGCCTGCGTATTTGGATTCGTCTCGTCGTTCTGAGCAACTTTCATGTAGAAAACATTTTCATCCGAGTTACGGTTTAAAAGATATGAATTTTCAAAGATTATTTGAATTTCTGGAATTATCTGAATTTAGCAAAAATGAATTATGACGTCAACATGAGGTAACGCTGACGTCAGCAGGTCAACAGGTCGGCTGACCAGTCAAACCAGACAGGTGGGTCCAGTGGGACCCACATGTCAGCCTCTGTTAGTCTAACAGTAATTTAAACTAAACTAACAGTCTAATTAGAGGGGTGGGCCCCATATGTTAGTGAGTGTTTAATCTAACAAATTAATTTTATTTATAAAAACAATTGTTAGACTAATTAACAGAGGGGGGGCCCGCATGTCAGTGGCTGGGGGCCACCCAGTCAGCACATTGACCGCGGTCAACAAGTCAAGGGGGGCCCTGGGTCCACCAGTCAGTGGCCCAGGCGGTGCCACGCGGGTGCCACGTCGGTGACGTCGCCGGAATCACGCCGGCGACCATTCCAGCGGCGGAGGTTCACCGGAGTTGCTCGGATTTCCAGCACGGTGCACCATTCCGCGCGTTTTCGGTGGCGTTCGAACGAGTAGATCGTCCCGCGTCGATCTAGAGTGGAGCTCAACGACGACCGCGGGCGGCGCCAGACTATGGGCATCTCCGAAAACCACGCTACGGGCTGCGTTCTAGCTAACAAACGACGCTAGCGGGCTCTACGGACCTCCGGCAACTCGACGGAGGCCACGGCTTGGCTCGGAGATGGACGGGGTGAGCGCAATGAGCTCGCAGACGAGGCCGCATGCGGCAATGGCGACGGCGGCACCGCGAGCCATCTACGGTGTATGAGGAGGAACCAGAGGAAGGAGGAGGGGCGGAGGCTTACGGCGCGGCACACGGAGGCCCTCGAGTGAACGGGAGTGCAGAGGGGAGGCGGGATGAATCGCGGCGGGCGGCGGCGACCGAGGTTGGGGAAAAGCTTGACCCAGCCGCTGCAGGGCACCCCAGCTCGTCCTGAAGCGCGGGGTCGACGAGGACGACGTAGAGGGAGCTCGGGGACTCGGCGGCTCGACGAACGGTGGTCGGGGCCACGCCTACGGCGAGGCTTCGGCGGCGATCTCGCTCGGGCGAGGGGGGGCAGAGAGAGAGAGAGCGGCCGAGATGGAGAGGGGAGTTGGTGGAGGTAGGTGGGGAGGAGGCCGAGGCGTCGAGGGGAGGGGTCGGCCTTATCATCTCCGGGTAGTCGTCGTCGAGGCGGTCCGGCGGGGCTCGCCCCTGTTGCGACCCCGGTCGGGGGAACAGGGGGGGAAGACGAACCGGGGAGGGGTTGGGCCGGACCAGCTGGAGTGGGCCGAGGCTCGGGCCAGGCACTGTGCACTTGGCCCAGTGCACAGTGGCCCCTACTCCTAAATTAGCATAATAGCATAGGCCACCTACTCCAAAAAGTTTGGTGATTATATAAACTAGATTAACATTTGTTTAGTATTTAAAAGCATTTAAATAATTGTTTTGCTGCTGTTTTTACTTACTATAGTGCAGTTAAATACGTTACAAAAGTGTGGTTTCTTCACCAATATTTAATATGGACTATTTGGCTCACTCCGAACATTTTAGTTTTAATATTTGTAAACTTTTATTATTTGCTTTTATCTAAATTTTGAATTTGTTTCGGTTCTGAACTATCGAGAGTTTATCAGTAGTAAACGGGGTGACGTGGCATCGTTAACGTGGGATTACTGTAGCTTAATTATCCGGGCGTCACAAATACATGCATGCCCTAATGACTGCATCCTCTACCGCGGTAAGTACGAGGATTTGAACGCTTGCCCGGTATGCGGGGCATTGTGCTATAAGATCAGGCGCGATGAACCTGGTGATGTCGAGGGCGAGCGCCCCAGGAAGAAGATTCCTGCCAAGGTGATGTGGTATGCTCCTATAATACCACGGTTGAAATGTTTGTTCCAAAACGAAGAGCATGCCAAGGCGATGCGATGGCACAGAGAAGACCGTAAGAAAGACGGAAAGTTGAGAGTACCCGCTAACGGGTCGAAGTGGAGAAAAATCGAGAGGAAGTACGCGAAGGAGTTGGCAGATGACGCAAGGAACGTATGGTTTGGTCTAAGCGCAGATGGCATTAATCCTTTTGGGGAGCAGAGCAGCAACCATAGCACCTGGCCTGTGACTCTATGTTTGTATAACCTTCCTCCTTGGTTGTGCATGAAGCGGAAGTTCATTATGATGGCAGTGCTCATCCAAGGCCCTAAGCAACCCGGCAACGACATTGATGTGTACCTCAGGCCATTAGTTGAAGAACTCTTACAACTGTGAAATGGAACAGGTGTACGTGCATGGGATGAGCACATGAGGGAAGAATTTGACCTAAAGGCCTTGCTGTTCGTGACCATCAATGATTGGCCTGCTCCCAGTAACCTTTCAGGACAGACAAACAAGGGATACCGCGCATGCACGCACTATTTGGATGATACCGACAGTATATATTTGGACAATTGTAGGATGAATGTGTACCTGGGACATCGTCGATTTCTTCTGAGCAGGCATCCCGTAAGAAAGAAAGGCAAGCATTTCAAAGATGAGGCGGATCACCGGACGAAGCCTCGCCACCGTACTGGTGCTGATGTACATGATATGGTCAAGGATTTGAAGGTAGTCTTTGGAAAGCGTCCTGGCGGACAACCTGTTCCAAATGACGCTGACGGACGCGCACCCATGTGGAAGAAGAAATCTATATTTTGGGACCTGCCCTATTGGAAAGACCTAGAGGTCCGCTCTGCAATCGACGTGATGCACGTGAGGAAGAATCTTTGCGTGACCTGCTTGGCTTCTTGGGCGTGTATGGGAAGACAAAAGATACACCTGAGGCACGGGAGGACCAGCAACGTATGCATGGAAAAGACGGCATACATCTGGGTCATGCTAGCTACGCTCTTACCAAAGAAGAGAAGGAAATCTTCTTTGAATGCCTGCTCAGTATTAAGGTACCGTCTGGCTTCTCGTCGAATATAAAGGGAATAATAAACATGGCAGAGAAAAAGTTCCAGAACCTAAAGTCTCATGACTGCCACGTGATTATGACGCAACTGCTTCCGGTTGCATTGAGGGGGCTTCTACCGGATAACGTTCGATTAGCCATTGTGAAGCTATGTGCATTCCTCAATGCAATCTCTTAGAAGGTAATCGATCCAGAAATCATACCAAGGTTAGACAATGATTTGGTGCAATGTCTTATCAGTTTCGAGTTGGTGTTCCCACCATCCTTCTTCAACATCATGACGCACATCCTAGTTCACCTATGCGAAGAGATTACCGTTTTGGGTCCTATATTTCTACACAATATGTTCCCCTTTGAGAGTTTCATGGGAGTCTTAAAGAAATATGTTCATAACCGTGCTAGGCCAGAAGGAAGCATCTCCAAGGACCATGAAAATGAGGAGGTCATTGAGTTTTGTATTGACTTTATTCCTGAGCTTAAGCCGATTTGTGTTCCTGAATCACGGCATAAGGGCAGACTGGATGGAAAAGGCACGCTAGGAGGGAATCCAAAAATATGTATGGACGGACATTCTCTCACTTAGCACACTACACAGTTCTACAGAATTCCGCCTTGGTGGCTCCGTATATGGACGAACACAAGGATTTTCTACGCTCCAAACACCCGGAGCGGTCGGATGACTGGATTACACGTGAACAAACCAGGAGTTTCGCCGGCTGGTTGCAGACACGTACCATGCATGACGCCTCTATTGAAGATGACCTATACTCGCTGTCCCAGTTACCATCTTTGAATATAATGACTTTTAAAGGGTACGAGATAAATGGTAATACATTTTACACGATCGCCCAAGATAAGAAGAACACCGACCAAAACAGTGGTGTCCGCTTTGATGCAACAACCAAGACGGGAAAGGAAACATATTATGGTTACATAGAGGAGATATGGGAACTTGACTATGGACGTGGTTTGAAGGTCCCTTTGTTTCGGTGCAAATGGGTCAATATGACACGAGGCGGGGTAACGGAAGACCCGCAGTATGGAATGACAACAGTGGATCTCAACAATCTTGCGTATGCAGACGAACCATTCGTCCTAGCTAATGATGTGGCACAGGTTTTCTATGTGAAGGATATGTCTACCAAGCCGAGAAAAAGAAAAGATAAGGAAGCGAATGCATCATACAATGAGCCAAAGCGCCACATAGTTCTTTCTGGGAAGAGAAACATCGTGGGAGTGGATGACAAGACAGACATGTCATAAGATTATGAAAAGTTTGAAGAAATTGCTCCATTCACAGTGAATATTGACCCGAGCATCCAGTTAAATGATGAAGATTTTCCATGGCTACGGCGCAAAGGGACACACGCGAAGAAAAAGTTTCACACCCAAAGATCTGGGATGTGATCGGCTTCACTATCATCACTTTCTTCTGTGTTTCACACGCAGGAGGGAATTTCTGTAATAGTTAGGGGAGTTATGTGTTTTGGCATTTGAAACGCGAAGAAATTTTATGTGCAAACAAATTCTTTCATGCATTTACTGATTTTTTCAGCTAAATGACCCTGAAATTGAAAAGCATTTCAAATGAACTAAAAAAAGGTTGAAAGTTGGCATGGTATCATAATTTCACCCTGATAGCATGTGCAAAAAAGTACAGAGGGTTACCGCAAAAACTGGATGCACTTCGTGTACAAAATGGACAATCTCTTTCGATGCATCAGGGTTTCGGACGAAAACTCACCCGTTACAAAGGCGTTTCATTTTTTAAATAACCTAAGCATTACCAAAATGAATATAATGATAAAACACACTAATATTAAACACAAGAAAAAAGAATCACTGAAAAATCTATTTTCAAAGTTAAGTTATTCACAAACTAGTGATTCACACAAATTTCAAATAATTCAAAATGTAAACTATTCAAATTTGTAAACTACCGGCACTAATAGAAAGTTTGTAATTTTTTGTACCTAAAGCAAAAAATATTCACAAAGAAACTCTAAATACGGCACAAAACAACTCAAAAATAAATAAAGCAAAAAAAATAAGAAAATAAAAAAGCCCGCCTATCGCGCCACAGCGGCCTGCATACGACTAGAAACCCAACCTGTTGTTGGGCCAGGATGCAGGCCCGCAAAGGCCCAGTAGGCCCACGGGACAGCACAGAACATTTAGGCCTAGTAAGCCTGCTTTGGAGAGGAGGTCGAGAGAGCTACCGCACTGGGGCTTATAAACCAGTGCGGACGCCCCTCGGCTAGCGAGGTGGGACTAAACATGACGCACCGCACCTGCGCCAGCGCACCACCTTTAGTACCGGGTGGTCGCTAAAACCGGTATTAAAGGGAGGGTCTATAGTACCGGTTGGAGCCACCACCCGATACTAAAGGTGGGCGCTTCCCGCCGCTTGGCCTGGCCAAAATTGACCTTTAGTACTGGTTGGTCGCTCCAACCGGTACTAAAGGCCCATCCTATATAAGAAAACACTTCAAAAAATCTAGTTTCTCATCTGCTTCTTCTCCTCTGCCCCGTCGCCCGCCGCCCCCGTCGCCACCCCTCGTCGACGCCCCATCCCCGTTGTCGCCGCCCCGGCCGTCCCTGTCGCCGCCCCGTCCCCGTCCCCCTCATCGCCGCACCCCGCCCCGTCGTCCCGTCGTCCCCGCCCGGCCCGTCTCCGTCCCCGTCGTCACCGCCCCCTCCCCATCCCCGTCGTCGCCGCCCCCCGTCGCCTCGCCTCGCCGGTGAGCTCCTGCCCCGGCCGCCATGTCCACACACACACATTGTTTTTTAGTTATAGAAATTTTTCTGTTTTTTTAGTTATAGAAATATTAGAAATGTTAGTTAGATAGAAATGTTATAAATTTTTCTATTTTTAAGTTCTAGAAATATTTATAGAAATGTTAGCAATTTTTCTGTTTTTTAGTTATAGAAATATTAGAAATGTTAGTTATATATATAGAAATTTTAGAATTAGTTTTAGTTAGATGATTTAGATTAATGTCAAATTGTTAGAATTTGCATATAGAATTTTAGTTATCACAATCCAATCATTTAAAAAATGTTACTTTTTGCGGGCATATAGTATTTGTTCTCGACGATGCCCGGCCCGCATCCTCGCCGTCGACCCGTTCGCGACGACGTCCGGCTGACCCATGTCCGAGATTGGGCTCCGCCGGGCTGGCACTGGGAGGTGCTACCTGGAGGGGCGCGCCGCTTGGTGAGGAACCCGGCCTCGGGTCCCGTTGTCGACCCTGACACTACTAGGAAAAGGGCTATAGATGATATGGCCACTAATGGCGCACCAGACATGTGGTGCGCCATTACTATATACTAATGGCGCACCATGTGTTGGTGCGCCATTATTGTGCAAATACTAATGGCGCACCACATCCATGGTGCGCCATTAGTAAATTTTTTTTTTTTCAAAACTACTAATGGCGCACCGTGGGATGGTGCGCCATTACTAGTTCAACTAGTAATGGCGCACCATCCCACGGTGTGCCATTAGTAATTATGTTTCAATTTTTTTTTCAAATTTTTTTTATTTTTATTTTTTAAACTACTAATGGCGCACCGTGGGACGGTGCGCCATTACTAGTTCAACTACTAATGGCGCACCACTCCCACGGTGCGCCATTACTTGAACTAGTAATGGCGCACCACTCACAGGTGCGCCATTAGTAATTTTGTTACAACTTTTGTTTCAAATTTTTTTTTCTTCTGAAAAACTACTAATGGCGCACGGTTGGGGTGGTGCGCCATTAGTAGTTGAACTACTAATGGCGCACCACCCCCACGGTGCGCCATTAGTAACTTGGCCCATTCCACCGAATGCACCCCCCTCTGGACCGCCTTTTCAGTTTTAAAAAAATAAAAGGAAATGATGGAAATGTCAAAAAAATAAAATAAAACAAGTCTCCCATGTGATATGTGGTCTGGTTGTTGGGAAAATTAACAAATATGAATTTCGACTTTATTTGCAAAATCTCTCTGGAATTTCTTAAAATTGGCATAACTTTTGCATACGAACTCGGATGAAAAAGTTTTTTATATGAAAAATTATCTACTCGAAAAGTTACATCCTCAAAAACCTAACAGAAAAAAAGATACGGGGCTTTCAAGATCTAGAGGCAAAAAAATTCAAAAAATTTCAAACTTACTAGTGGCGCACCGTTTGCTAGGTGCGCCACTAGTAACAGAAAAAATATTGGTTTTGAATTTTTTTTTGGAATTTTTCTTTCAAAAAATTATTCCTAATATGACAGGGAAGTTTGAAATATTTTTCAAAATTTCATCATACTCATGAATATGAACAAAGTCCTAGACATCAACAAGGTTCAATAGGATTGATATGATAGATATATAAACAAGTGGCTGTTAAGTGAGGTGGTGCTGGTGTTGGATAGAACTGCGAAGTTAAGCGTGCTCGGGCTGGAGTAGTGTGAGGATGGGTGACCTTCCGAGAAGTTTGACCACTTAGTGCGATTTGACTTGAGATTAAGCATATTGACCTGAGATTAAGCCATAGTGACCCGAGATTCAGAAAAAATTGAAAAATAAATTTGAAAATTTTTTGAAAAAAATATTTCTGAAAAAAAATTGGAAAAAAAATTTCAAATATTTTTTTCTGAAAAAAATATTTTTGAAAAAAAATTGTTACTAATGGCGCACTTCTATGTGGTGCGCCATTACTAAGTCAGATAGTAATGGCGCACCGTGGATACTAATGGCGCACCAGTGGTGCGCCATTAGTAATAAATACTAGTGGCGTGGTACTAGTGGCGCACCAGTAGTGCGCCATTAGTAGGCAAAACTGGTGCGCCACTAGTAGGCCTTTTTCTAGTAGTGTGATCTCCTTTGGTGGCGTTCGCGTGGGCCACATTTGGTGCAGAGGGAGCCGGCCCCGCCGGAGGTGGTGCGTCGTCGTGTCAGGGAGGAGGACGAGCATGTCCATCGCTACATGGCTGCTATGGACGTCAGGTTCTCCAATACCTGGCAGGTTCTTTGGGCAGATGACCGGAGATATGATCCTGTGATGGTTCCTTGTCTTTGGGTGTCCACTGCCCGCGCCCCAGGAACCGCGAGTGGCCTAGATTCTTCTATAGTATTCGATCTTTATTAGCTACCTAGCCAGTGATGTATTCGAGATTATATATTATTCGAGACGATGTATTCGAGATTATATATTATTCGAGACGATGCTTATTATGTACTATACGATTCAGTTTTGCCTTATTGCTTGCATCCATGCATTGTAATTTGAATACTAAATTGTTTTATATTTCTTCTGTATTAGTTAAATAAAAGCTATGGCGGACAATACCGGCAGAGAGGGAGAAGAGGCCCTGTTCGAGATCATACGCAGCCCTAACAGGCCAGATGATCTGAATGAAGCAAATGACGGCTCCCAATATCTGAAAAATACCGGGGAGGGTGATGATAAGATGTTCGATCTCGACGACCGAGCTGATGAAGTCATGAACTATGATTATGATTATGATGACGCAGACAATGATTATGATGTTGAATACAATGTTGATCTTGAAATAACAAAGACTACCGGCGAGGTATATTTAAGCAGGCATCTAGTGATCATCACATGTTTTTTTTATTTGAAGATATATTAACGAATCGATCTTTCTTCTTTCAGCCCTCCGGATCGACCAAATCTGCTTCTACAGACAGCAGGACAAAGCGCGGCCCGGGCAAAAAGTTGAAGGAGGGTGTAAAGTACAACATCGATTCCATCAAAGCTAGTGGCGAACCCCTCACGCCTAAGAACATTGCGAACAAGTTCGTTCGTCAGTGCGGAGTTCTTGTGAAGGACCAACTCCCGATCTCCATTCAAGAATGGAAAGAGCCAAAAACTAAACGCCCAGATGTTACTTGGGTCGACGACAGAGCCAAACAAAAGCTTTGGGAATCTCTGATGGAACATTTCACCCTACCAGATTATTTCACTGATGCAGATGTGCAGAAAGTCAAGGACGCTGCTCTTAAGAAGATGTCAATTGCATTCAACACCCACAAGAAAACTGTATGGGCCAACTACCTCGCTGCTGAAAGGAAGACTCCAGAATTCAAGGGAACACTGGAGAAGCAAAGAGAACACTGGCCCGCATTCGTGAAATTCAAGGAATCGGAATTATCTAAGGAACGGTCGAGAAAAAACAAGGCCAATGCCGCAAAAAAGACGCAGTTCCATAGGCTGGGTCCAGGTGGCTACGCGGTGGCAATGCCTAAGTGGGATAAGTCTGAGCAAGAGATGGAGGATGCAGGGGTCACTCCGGTTACTAGGAGCTGGCCCTCCAGGTGCAGAACTTGGTTCTATGCACATGGGGGGGCGTTGGACCCGAAGACAGGCCTGGTTTCGAACAAGGCAAGTCTAAAAGGAGCAGAACAAAAGTTACTTGACGCAATAGAAGATGCTCGAAAGGGGGTGTTCACGCCCAACAGAGAGAACGACGAGCTTACCCGCGCCCTGGGAAATCCTGAACACCCGAGACGAACACGAGGCAAGGGCGTTATTCCCTGGTATGAGGGCTTTTCGAAATAGAACGACGACTACAGGACCCGTGCAAGAAAGAAGATGGAGGAGGAGAAGAAGAGGAAGCTGGAGGAGGAGCAGAGGAAGCAGGACGCGGAACGCCTTCAAGGCCTAGAAGCAAGGCACGCGGACTTGGCACTCAAATTCCAGCAGCAGCAGCAGCAGATCGACTCACTTAGCCAGGAAAGGGGGTCTCAGCAGCGGCAGCAGCAAGCGGATGATCATGCAGCATTGGATAGCACCGTCCCATCCATGCCGAGAAGCAGCGTTGGTTCCGCCCCGGGCGACACACTGCTGGATACATACCCTATGGATGACATCATAGAGAACACTAACTGTGAGCTACACTTCAAAATTAAGAACATATCCATGAAGGTGGCGGACGCCGTTGCTTTTACAATTACCCCCGAAGCAACCTTCCATTGCGCCCCGATTCCAACGGGCTATGCTCGTGTCTTGTTTTATGAGGTGGTGGACCCATATTCGGGGCTAGAGCTTGACATTCCTGGAGGTGACGACGAGCACACACTGGGAGAGGCCATACATCGTATCATCCTATGGAGAAAGGATTGCATCATCTTTCAAAGTCCACCGACACCGCGTCTGCCGACTCCTCCTCGAAGTCCGCCACCGTGTCAGCAGACTCCCGCTTCTCCAAGTCCACGAACGCGTGAGCAGACTCCTGCTTCAAGTCCGGCACAGCGTCAGGCCACTCCTCCTGTTTCAAGTCCGACACCGTGTCAGGCCACACCTCCTGCTTCAAGTCCGGCACAACGTCAGGCCACACCTCCTGCTTCAAGTCCGACACCATGTCAGGCCACACCTCCTGCCTCAAGTCCGGCACAGCGTCAGGCCACTCCTCCTGCTCCAACTAAGCCACGTCAGCCGTCTCCGCCAACTAAGCAATCGCAGAAGAGACACGCCGCAGCTATGGTGCGTAGCGGTACGAGTCGAGGTAGTACAGGAAGTACGGGCGGAGACAAGCGATATAAATATGGTCCAAGCAGCCTCGCTCCTCTTCCTCAGAGGCCTTACGACATGACCGAGGAACAAAACGATGCAATAGTGCGGGCTGAAGTGGACGCTCATTCTGGACCGAAACCGGCAACGCCGCCGAGGGAGAAAGTGCCTGAGGAAAACATTGACCACTTCATTCGTATGGCTAGACCACCAGCTCCCAAGCCTGTTGACTCAGCCTATGAGCACCTAATCAGGAAGGCACATCGAGCACGACTACAGAAAGAAGCGAGCTCGAGCTCAAGCCAACAAGCAGCTGTCAAAAAATGCGGTAAAACCGTTCCCCAGCTGGGAGAACAGGCGGCGCAATCGACCCCCCCCCCGCTTGTTGTGCCAACAACACATGAGAGTACGCGCGCCCAATATTATTGTGGGCAAACCGTTTACATTCCTGAGCTGGGCGATGTGGTAATAACCGAGGAGCATATAATGCAGGCTGAAATGCTCAAGATCACTGTTGGACAACTCCTCGATATCGAGCCCATGTCTCTGCTTAGAGAGGAGGAAATAAAACGGAAATATGTCCGGGGCCAACCTTTGGTTGAGCCCGAGGAGGTCAAGAACCTCCCAACGAGAATGTATGAATTGCATGATTGGTACATGAAAATTACCAAGATTTCCAATCGAGAGTACCTCATGGTGCAAGTCGAGGAAGATCATTACTTCAATAAGAAAGCTATGTCCGTTGATTATTCAGAACTATCTCAGTTATTCAATCAAGATGCACTCGACAAATCTATCGTCAGTTGCTATTGTCTGTAAGTGATTTCTTTCTGTAATTTAAGTCTCAAGCTAGCTCTAGTTCTCATTGATTGATCATTAATTACCTGTAATTATATATCCTCACTATATATTCTTTTCTGTGGTATTATGCAGGATGAAGATGTATGAAATGAAAAAAGCTGGACGCTATGGCATTGGGTTCATTGAGCCAAATACCGTTAATGAATACACATGGAAATTGGAATGGTGTAGACAAGATGTAGGGAAAAACATGGTAGAGTTCTTGAAGCGCCTCAATAGCAATGAAGATATACTACTTCCTTACAACTTCGAGTGAGTCACACTGTCTTGTACTACAAATTCTGTTTTTGCTTACTAGCTAGATGTTAATAAGTGTATAGGGTTTAGGGTTATAGTTGATTAGTGTTATGCACATTCCCGCTTAATTTATACATGCAAACGTATGTGCATGCAGCTTCCACTGGATCTTGTTAGACATTAAAGTTGACGAAGGAAAAGTTGAAGTATTGGACTCAGTACTTAAAAAAGATAGTGACTACAGCATCGTGAAGGGGATAGTTAACAGGTAATTTCAATTATTATTAACTATATCTCGGCCTATTTAGTTTGTCATTTCCTTATATAAACTATTTTTAATAACCCCTTTATTAATTTTCTTTGCCGGCGGGCAGGGCTTGGGCAAAGTACATCAAGGTGACTCCAGGAAAATGACGACAAAAGCTATGTTGGTATCGACCCAAGGTAAGTAATTAAGTAGTACTAGCTAGCTAGCTACCATCTCTTTAATTCTTTTTTCCATACCATTAATTAATTAACATGCTTGATTAATTATTATCTGATTAAATTCTATTCTCGTAAAGGCCCTCAAGCAAGCGCCGGGGACTGAAGTGTGTGCATACTACGTTTGCGAGAACATTCGCATGATGGCGTCCGAAAGGAGCAGATCTGATAGACCGGACTGGGTACGGTTGCCAGAAAACTATTCACAAATCTTACATGATTGTCGATATCTAGTCACACAACTAATACACATGCATATTGATCTCCTTTTTAACAGTTCAAAGAGGTGCGGTACCAGCTCCTACCAGAGGAGCGCATACAAGCACTTCAAGAGGAAATAGCGGGATTTTTGCTCGACCAGGTCATAGATCCCAAAGGAGAATACTATTACCCGCTACCGCCCCCATGAACCACTTGTCATCGTGCTCTGAAGGCACCAAGGCAACATGTAGGAGAAATTGTATATATATACATGTGTATGTGTGAATAATTAATGGTGGTTGTGAGGCATTCGATTATATATATGTATATATGATCGGTTCTACGAGAAAATCTATTTATATATATGCATAACGTGTACAATATGTAGTATCGTAAAATACCAACAAACAAAAAAGAATTAAATGGAAAACACAAAATTAATGGAAAAATAAAAATTAAAACCAAAACCCCCCCAAACATTTAGTACCGGTTGGTGCTACCAACCGGTACTAATGGTCTACCAGCACCCGGGCCTGGCTCGTGCCACGTGGTGGCACTTTAGCGCCGGTTCGTGCCGAACCGGTAGTAAAGGGGGGTCTTTAGTCTCCACTCTTTAGTGCCGGTTGCAGAACCAGCACTAAAGGCCCTGACGAACCGGCGCTAAAGCCCGGTTCTGCACTAGTGAATGTATGATATTGGATTCATTAACACAAATCTCATAGATGAATTTACGGTTAAAAAGAATGCCAAAGACACCGAGGCCAACTTGCTCAAATCGCTGGTAATAAATCAAAACAAAGATAAAATACTCTTTCCTTACAACTTCAAGTGAGTGTTACTGTCTTGTGTATATTCGGTTTCCCTTATTACTCGAGGTTATAGTAATGTAATTAATTGATGAGTTATGCATGCGTGCGCAACTTCCACTATATTCTCCTGGAGAGCTTTAGCAGGGACTAGTAATCGTCTTAGACTCGAGACGAAAAGATCCCGAGACATATGCGGACATGACTAAAATTCTCAACAAGTAAGTTCAATCGATCATTATCGCACCATATCGGCAACTTTTTGCTCATTTCGTGATATCTCAAGTAATAATTATTTTCTTTGTCTTGCATTATCAGTTTGATTGACCTCTATTTCTCCTAAAGTGCTTGTGGCAGGAACAAGGGAATGACTACTGTGGATACTACGTGTGCGAGTTCATCTACAACGCGACTTGCAAAGATAAGCGGGGCTACTCTAAAAGACAATATGAAGTGCGTAAGCAATTACATTCACAATTTCATTTTATTACACAATCATTTCTGTTGAGTTTCATTCATATATATATATGTATTAACCCCCTCTTCAAATTAGACGTGGCAGATGCGGAATGAACTCCTACCAGAAGATCGCATGAAAGCAATTCAAGAGGAATTGGCGGGATTCTTTCTTGACCACGTCATCAATAAAGCCGGAGAATACCATGTGGAACTTGAGTTCAGATGCTAGGGGATTGTAAGAGATCTTACATATTGTATATGTATGTAGCCAGTAGCACCGGATAGATAATACGAAAACTTGTTGTTCGACCAATCTCTCAGAGAAGGAGAGGTCGATCACTTCTCTCGGTATGCATGACGAACTTCTGTACTTAATGGTTTCCTTCATTTTCTTACTAGCTAGCATGTCGAGGGCCTCTCTATACGTATAGTACGTAGCGTCGACCAAGCACGGAGATAAGAGAAGACACTTCTCTCTATTAATTAATTAGCTACCTAACACAATATATGAAACACCTTAATTAACCATACAAAACCCCCCAAATCCTCCCCCCCTTTCAGAAAAAAATCCTAGCCCCTGAACAGCTGACGCGTGGATGCCTTTTGGTCCCGGTTGGTGCCACCAACCGGGACCAAAGGCCCTCCTGCCTGGGTTCGCAGCACCGGCCACGTGGAGGCCCATCTATCCCGGTTCGTGTAAGAACCGGGACTAAAGGCCTAGGGCTTTAGTAACGACCCTTTAGTCCCGGTTCAAGAACCGGGACAAATGGACCTTAAGAACCGGGACAATAGACCCTTTTTCTACTAGTGTTCTATCGTTGAGCAATTTTCATTTGCGGCAGAACCTCCTGTACACTATCATAGTACGTTTCACCACCAGTGGGGTAGATTGGTGTCATTTCCCTACACCTAGGACACCAATATATGGAGCCATCATCAGGGAAAAATGTTGTAGTTTCCTGTACTTTCATTTGTGTGTTATCAGGAGTCATGTCGTAAAATGAAATTTTAAAATTTAGGTAGGATGTCGCTCTTTCAAAAGAGAGGCCAGTATGCTAGTTCTTACAAAAAAAAATTAAATTGCTCCCATGTTTTTTTGATAAACTTCTTCTCCTTTATTCATTCATAAGTAAAGTAGCATCGTTTACAAGTAAAGGATAACCTCATCAGGGGCATTATCCATCCAAACACTCGGAGAAGAAAACCACCTAACCTTGCTACTTCATGAGCTACTCGATTATGTTCCCTATTACTCCCTCCATCTAGGTGTGTAAGTCACCTTACGAAAATCAAATAACCCCAAAACACTTAGGCACGGTACATTAACTCCCTCCTTGTTTCTTGTTTGGTGACATATCAATTAATAAGAGATGTGGGCCGTGCATGCTTTTAATGACTTGAGACTATCAAACATGGCATGCAGTGGTTAATTAATTACATGCAATACTATTAACTAGCAAAATAACATTAAGTTCTCTCGTTTTCTCCTCCGTCTTAGTCGCGATGCACAACCTAAAATGACTTATACACCTAGACGGAGGAAGTACAATGATCATAAATGACATGGGAAAAATCTAATGACATAAAATAACAGTCATCTTCCCATGTTAAATAGCCAACAAGTGCAACATGCTGGCATGTTTACTTCGGTACAACACATCTCAGTTTGGAAGATATACAAATAACTAAGTAACAATTCTAGACCAAAATTATTATTGCAGGGCATTAATTATAGCGCCACACGACTCTTCTTCGTGACAGAGGGACCAGCTTCGTGGTCATTCTTGCTCTCCCTTTCCTTCTTCATAAGACTTGTAATTTCAGCTATTAGGTCTTCCTTCTCGATGACATATCCATGGACAGTGTCTCTGATTGGCATCAGTGTTTCCAGCGTGAAGCTAATTGCCCTCTCCTCCATGTCGATGATTTTTCTGTTGATCGTCCTAATCTGCAGAGGAAATCAAATGCCACAGAAAATTTATTGAACATTTATATGCAATATGTACTGCTCGTGGAATATAAAAGGTATATGCACAATTATGTACCCAGCGCAATCTTTGGGTGAGACCATTCCTACGACAAAACAGCCTGACGGCGGAAGATAAATCCAATTCATTTTGGGCCTTCTCCTTTTGCTCGCGCAGGTAGTGCCGCACCTCCTGCTCCTTGCTCCTCCTTTTCCTTCTCTCTTGCTCCCTACTGGGCCTGCTTGAGTGGACCAAAGCACTCTCACTAGACTGATGTTCTAGAATGACTGGGATAGGCTCGGGAATATGAGGCGTTGTTGTCTCAGAAAAGAGGTTGACATTTGGAGCGGCCCCCATGGCTGGTGGCTGCGCTGTTGGAGGTAGTGGTGGCGCCGATGCTTCAACTGGAACATACATAAAAAAATTTAATATTGTTGATGCAATGGATTTTGTGCGCGAAAAATCAGAACATATTCATGGACTACGAACCATTTTCGTCAGTGTGGCCATTCAAGATCGACAACAGCATTGATATTTCCTTCTGCTGGTATGCGTCATTAGCTACTGGAGGCCAGTTGATGTTTAAATTCAGTGGGGCTTCGTTGGAGTCCTCAACTGTACACATCGCTCGCTCCGACACAACGATGCTTGCCATAAGTTTGAGCACCCACTCGCCAGCGTGGCGGCGCAAACTGAAAATAGGATGAAACGAAATTAGGGTTGCTACATGCATTTCAGGGATAATTAGCATGAGTAAGCTAGAATTAATGAATGAGTCTTAGACACTTACTTTATGTATTCGGTCGTGGTCTGTTCGCCAATGTAATGGCGATCAAGGATAGCATGTTCAAACGTTCCATGAGTCTTACTGGCATGGAGAAAGAGGCGGAATAGTCGAGTCTCTGCAAAATTACATTTGGAAATTTTATCAAGGAATGAATGTTGCGATCAGCCTTGCAAGGTACGTACTAGAAATTTATCCAGGATGAAATGAGTTTAAGTTGCGACAAGTGTCTTGCAGGAAATATAGTATAAGCTGAGTGGGTGAACGCATGCATGCATGCTTACCATTTCGGGACCTGATTTCCCTGACGACAAAGCAGTCGGTGCATTGCAGTCGCCCTGGAATGAGAGGCACGAATCCTTCTTCATGCACCTCCCACGAGCCTACCTTGGGGGCGCCATTGCTACCGCTTCCACCGGTTTGGTATAGTTTGTCCACCATGATCGGCTGCTGCCGGCTGCCGGCTGCCGGCTGTTTGGTTCAGTTCGTGCTCCATGAGGCCAACTTCCGGAGCACCAATGGCGCCGCTGCCTCCTGTTTGGTTTACTTTGTCTCCGATGAGCGCCTCTGCAATGTCATAATGACCATGCCGCGCGAATAACTCAGGGTCCATCAGCTGGAGACTGTCCGGGGAAGAAAAGGTCGGCCGGCCTAGTATTTGTTGGTGTAGGTCGGCTGGCCTAGTATTTGTTGGTGTAGGGCGGCCGTCCCCGGCACCTGATTGGAGGGCGCCGCCTGGATATTGGGCTGAGCGTGAGCGAGGGGCGGCGGCATCAGCATCTGCCCGTCGAAGCCATAGGCGGACGACTCGCCCGTCGAAGCTGCTCGGCCAACGGCCCACCGCGGCAATGCGGCTGAGGCCAGGTCGGCCGGACCAAAAGGCCCAAGGCACTTTCGGCCTACTGGCCCGTCTGTGGATCTAGGGGTTTCATCTTGGCCGTTCAATCTGATCCTACGGTAGAGCACCGTTTTCGGTAGATCAAAACTCGGAGGAGCCGATCCCCCCGACCGAAACCCTAGCCACTCGCTCGATCTGTCTGCCTCTTCTCTCTCTCGATCTCTTTCTCTCCCGTGGCCAGAGACGGCGACTGCCCGGCCGCCGGCGTCAGCGCCGAGGCTGCCGCGCCGCGCCTGGCTTCTTTCTCCCTTCCCCCTTCTCTCTTTCACCTTTTTGTGACAGAGAGAGACTCGATGCGTGCTGACCTCCTCTGCTCCACTCGCGCCCGACGGCGATGGCTCGGCCGCGGGCGACGGCGCCGAAGGCTACCGCGCCGGCGCCGGCCACTCTCTCCATCCCCCTTCCCTCTTTCCACTTCTTTCTTCGTTCTCCTGCTTGCGAGAGAGTGAGAGATGCTGCGGGTAAGAGCCACGCCGGCCGCCGGCGATGGCGTCGCGCGAGCACCCTTTCTCTTCTTTTCCCCTTCCCCTTTTTGTTCTTTAGACAGAGAGAGATAGGAGGTCGAGCCCTCCTCTGCTCCCCTGTAATCGACACGGCGGAGCGGTCGACGGTGGCGCCGTTGCCATCCCTTTCGCCGGTCGCGCGTTCCCTTACGGTGAGCGCGCCGCCGTCGAAAGGTTTGGCCGCGGTGCCCTTTGCCCCTCTCGGGGTGGTTCTTCGTCCGGACGGCTCGGCTTGCCGATGCCCGTTCGGATCGAGAGGAACTGGCACGGCCGGAGTGGCGGCGCCACTTTTCCGGTGAGGCCCGAGGCCCTTCTCCGGTGATTTACTTTGCCCTGTCTAGGGTTCTTGGGGGGAGGGAGGGATCTTTCTTTTTCTGTGTAATCTTTGTACCGAAAAATCTTAGCCTAGCATGGCTCTGATACCATTGTTGAACCTCTTGGATCGGGTAGGCTAGAATTCCGGCAACAGTGGTGATAGGTATTACCTTCTCCTTTGCCTGAAGAGCTGCCGCCGGTGGCCATGGTGGGATGGTGGCGACTGCGGTGGCAGAGAGTGGGTGAAGTGGTGACGGCGCTTCCCGTCAGCACTGCACTAACCCTAGATCGGTAGGGATGTAGGTCGGGTGTACGGCGTTGCGACGAACCTCGTATCACGAGCCGCCTACCCCACCTCTTTATATATAGTGCAGGTGACAGGGGCCCCGTCAACCATAGTGGGTTGAGCGCCCCCGATCAGGGCGCGGATCTAAGGGCCCGGTGGGCCGTTGGGCCCACACGGTGGAGATCATCCTAACAGCCCGGTGTTTGCTGGTGTTGGACGGGCCGTGGCCCCGGAGCCACTGCCGACTGTTTCGTTAACTTGGTGCTCCATGAGGCCAACGTCCGGAGCACGAATGGCGCCGCTGCCGCCTGTTTGGTTTACTTTGTCTCCGATAAGCGCCTCCGCAATGTCATAATGACCATGCCGCGCGAATAACTCAGGGTCCATCAGCTGGAGACTTTCCGGGAAAGAAGAGGTCGGCTGGCCTAGTATTTGTTGGTGTAGGGCAGCCATCCCCGGCACCTTATCGGAGGACGCCGCCTGGATATTGGGCTGAGCGTGAGCGAGGGGCGCGGGCATCAGCATCTGCCCGTCGAAGCCATAGGCGGACGGCTCGCCCGGTGTGTGCTGGTGTTGGACGGGCGGTGACGGCACGGCGTGAAACTGCATGGGACCAAAAATTTGGTTACAGAAGAGGCACGGACGTAATCGCGTTCATAGGACCTATGCCACAGCAGGGTGAAGTACGTACCTGAGCCTGACCTTCGTTGTCGTTGGACAACGTATGTGGCATGAGGAGATGAGCCGCCGGAGGATCCTGCTGGGGTTCGAGGTCGACGAACTGCTCGATGTCGAAGTAGCCGTCGTTTGCGTCGGGCAGTGTGTCTGGATTGACGACTTATCGCCAGAGGATCCTGCGGGACCACGGAAACCATGAATCCCTCTTTGTCCATGGCGTCGATGTCAAGGAACTGCTCGACGTCGAAGTCGCCGTCGTACTCCATGGCGAATCGCTGGAGGGGACCGTCCAAGGAATCGCTGGTGAGAGTAGAGTAGGCGCGGCTTGGGGGGGCAGTTGGGAGGGATCTCTACGACGGCGGGGAGAGGGTTATATACGGCGGAGGAGCGGGAGTTAGCGCGCGCTTCGAGTGGATGCGGCGGTTGCCGCGCGCGCGCCCCCCATTTTTTGTTTTCCTCGTAAAACTTTGTGCTCTTGCGGTGCCTCTTTTCTTTCTTAATTTGCTTGCGTGCTCGTTTTCTTTCTTAATTTGGCTCGTATCATGTACCGCGTACACGGTGCCGAGTGTGCATCCTCGTGCAAAGTTCAAGCTGTGTGAAAATGGCAACTGTACCATCTCGATCGATCATTTTCTATGCTTGTTACTGAAAAGAGCGTGAAGATTAAACTTTTTTTTCCGGGAAAAACGTTCAATCTATTCATCTTTAATCATGGTAGTACAACGAGCACTCCAAATAATAAAAATTACATCCAGATCCGTGAACCACCTAGCGACGACTTCAAGCACTGAAGCGAGCCGAAGGCGCGCCGCTGTCATCGCCCCTCCCTCGCCGGAGTCGGGCAAACCTTGTTGTAGTAGACAGTCAGAAAGTCGTTGTGCTAACGCCCTATAGAACCAATGCACCAGATCAACAACCATCGCTGATGAAGAATGTAGATCAGAAGGATCCAACATGAAGACACTTTTTTTTTGAAAAAAAATGTGAGACACATGAACATAGACAAACGACGAACAGATCCGAGCAAATCCACCAGAGACAGATCCGCCGGAGACACACCTCCACACGCCCACCGATGATGCTAGATGAATCACCGGAACGGGGGATAGGCGGGGAGACCTTTATTCCATCTTCAGGTAGTCGCTGCCGCCTCGCCTTCCCGAGTAGGACACAAACCCTAACAAAACTCGAAAAAATATCTAAAAACGGAGCCCTCCCACCGGCAAGGGCCGAGATCCACTCTGCATCCATGGCCCTAAGGCCACCGGAGATAGGACGGACCGGCGACGGCGTCGACAGAAGGCAAGAGGAACCCTAGCTTTTTGGAAGCGGGCGGCTGGATAAACTTGATGCACGGTCGCACGCAAACAAGCTCCCATTTAGTTTACTTATTAACGCCACGATTCTTCTGCCTCTTTCATCCGGCTGCTTTTGCTTTGATTCTAACTTAAGCAAATTCCATGAGGCCCGGGCTCATTCTTGTGTACTAAAACAATAAATAATCGCAGTACAGTGATGATAATTGAAGCCAACAACTAAGGGCAACTCAAAGAGGGTGCCCCCTACTCTCTCTCCCTAGTCATTCGCTTCGGATAAATTGGACAAAACCAAATCTCCCCTATTGTCTTATGCATATGTTCATTTTTCTCCAAATCTTCCTCACATGGGCGGACGGGATGGGACGGGGGTGTGCGGCGGACAAATCAGCTCAGTACAGAAACGTGGCCCAATCACATGCCTCTTCGGGACTCCTCTCTCTCTTTCTCTCTTTCTCTCTCTCTCTCTCTCACCTGCTAGAGCTAGTCGTTGCCCGTGATCCTCTCCCTTCACTTCATCCAACCGCCACCCAGCTTGGGCCGCACTCCGAGACATCCATGGGTAGCCACAAAATCCAAGAGGAGCTTTACCGCTCCTACATGGCATTATTGTCAGGATAATGGAGGTCGATGAGGCTCTGGTCTGCATCTTGTCGACCTTCCATTGCGCGTCTTCCTCCCATCGCGCGCCATCATCCTTATCGCATGCCCTCCAACTGCCGCCATCCTCGTCTCCGCCCTCCAATCGCACACTATATCACACCGCGTTGACCACACGTGCCGCACCCTCCCTACGTGCGTTGACCTTCTGCGTTGCGCCAACTTCGCCGCTTGCCATCTCCTGACTCCACTAAGGTGTCAAATAGTGGTAAACTTTTGTCACCCAGGTTCGTCCAAACGTGTCTACAGATAAATAGGGAGGACAAACAGAGGTTTTTTTTTTCATTCGAGAGGCCCTAAGATGTTAGGACTTACCGACCAGACCATTTCATGTGGGTGATAACATGGACTGAGCGGTATCTGTGGGCGGCCAACAAGTGGCAAGAAGGGTAGGTTGCGTGGGAGGAGGGAGACTATGACAAATACTACAGGCAAGGATGTGCAGATTTGGCAAGGAAAGGCATGAGTTGTAATAGCCCATACTTTTAAGGGGAGAGCAAGAAATTTATTGTGCATTGCATTCATTCATCCAAAATTCAAGGGAATTTAAAACTTTTCTCTCAAGAAACTAAATCTAACCAAGTGTTGGAAAATTACGCATGACCTTTTCTCATTTCGCAACATTTGGATCACTATTCAAGAAGTATAGGAGAGAAGGACTATAATGCATAAAGACCAATCATGTTGTTTGAATTGAATTCAAAAATTATATCAAATGATTGTTTGAATTAAAAATATTATTTGAATTCAATAATACAATTTCAGTTGAATTACGAATCACTAGTGCAGAACAGGCCTTTATCACCGGTTCGTAAGGGCCCGGCACTATGGAGTGGAGACTAAAGCCCCCCCCTTTAGTATCGGTTCGGCACGAACCGGCGCTAAAGTGCCACCACGTGGCACGAGCCAGGCCCGGGTGCCGGTAGACCATTAGTACCGGTTGGTAACACCAACCGGTACTAAATGTTTGTGGGGGTTTTGGTTTTAATTTTTATTTTTCCATTAATTTTGTGTTTTCCATTTAATTCTTTTTTGTTTGCTGGTATTTTACGATACTACATATTGTACACATTATGCATATATATAAATAGATTTTCTCGTAGAACTGATCATATATATATAATCGAATGTCTCACAACCACCATTAATTATTTACACATACACATGTATATATATACAATTTCTCCTACATGTTGCCTTGGTGCCTTCGGAGCACGATGACAAGTGGTTCATGGGGGCGGTAGCCGGTAATAGTATTCTCCTTTGGGATCTATGACCTGGTCGAGCAAAAATCCCGCTATTTCCTCTTGAAGTGCTCGTATGCGCTCCTCTGATAGGAGCTTGTCCCGCACCTCTTTGAACTGTTAAGAAGGAGATCAATATGCATGTGTATTAGTTGTGTGACTAGATATCGACAATCATGTAAGATTTGTGAATAGTATTCTGGCAAACGTACCAGTCCTGTCTATCAGATCTGCTCCTTTCGGACGCCATCATGCGAATGTTCTCGCAAACGTAGTATGCACACACTTCAGTCCCCGGCGCCTGCTTCAGGGCCTTTACGACAATAGAATTTAATCAGATAATAATTAATCAAGCATGTTAATTAATTAATGGTATTTAAACAAGAATTAATGAGATGGTAGCTAGCTAGCTAGTACTACTTAATTACTTACCTTGGGTCGATACCAACATAGATTTTGTCACCATTTTTATGGAGTAACCTTGATGTACTTTGCCCATGCCCTACCCACCGGCAAAGAAAATTAATAAAGGACTTATTAAAAATAGTTTATATCAGGAAATGACGAACTAAATAGGCCGAGATATAGTTAATAATGATTGAAATAACCTGTCGACTATCCCCTTCACGATGCTGTAGTCACTATTTTTTTTAAGTCGTGAGTCCAGTACTTCAACCTTTCCTTCGTCAACTTTAATGTCTAACAAGATCCAATGGAAGCTGCATGCGCATACGTTTGCATGTATAAATTAAGCGGGCATGTGCATAACACTAATCAACTATAACCCCAAACCCTATACACTTATTAACATGTAGCTAGTAAGCAAAAACAGAATTTGTAGTACAAGACAGCGTGACTCACTCGAAGTTGTAAGGAAGTAGTATATCTTCATTGCTATTGAGGCGCTTCAAGAACTCTACCATGTTTTTCTCTACATCTTGTCTACATCATTCCAATTTCCATGTGTATTCATTAACGGTATTTGGCTCAATGAACCCAATGCCATAGCGTCCAGCTTTTTTCATTTCATACATCTTCATCCTGCATAATACCACAGAAAAGATTATATAGTGAGGATATATAATTACAGGTAATTAATGATCAATCAATGAGTACTAGAGCTAGCTTGAGACTTAAATTACAGAAAGAAATCACTTACAGACAATAGCAACTGACGATAGATTTGTCGAGTGCATCTTGATTGAATAACTGAAATAGTTCTGAATACTCAACAGCCAGAGCTTTCTTATGGAAGTAATGATCTTCCTCGACTTGCACCATGAGGGACTCTCGATTGGAAATCTTTGTAATTTTCATGTACCAATCATGCAATTCATACATTCTCGTTGGGAGGTTCTTGACATCCTCGGGCACGACTAAAGGTTCGCCGCGGACATATTTCCGTTTTATTTCCTCCTCTCTAAGCGGAGGCATGGGCTCGATATCGAGGAGTTGTCCAACAGTGATCTTGAGCATTTTAGCATGCATTATATGCTCCTCAGTTATTACCACATCACCCAGCTTGGGAACGTAAATGGTTTGCCCACAATAATATTGGGCGCCCGTACTCTCATGTGTTGTTGGCACAACAAGCGGGGGGGGGGGGGGGGTCGATTGCCCCGCCTGTTCTCCCAGCTGGGGAACGGTTTTCCCGCATTTTTTGACAGCTACTTGTTGGCTCGAGCTCGAGCTCGCTTCTTTCTGTAGTCGTGCTCGATGTGTCTTCCTGATTTGGCGCACATAGTCTGAGTCAACAGGCTTGGGAGCTGGTGGTCTAGCCATACGAATGAAGTGGTCAATCTTTTCCTCATGCACTTTCTACCTCGGCGGCGTTGCCGGTTTCGGTCAAAAATGAGCGTCCACTTCGGCCCGCACTATTGCATCGTTTTGCTCCTCGGTCATGTCGTAAGGCCTCTGAGGAAGAGGAGCGAGGCTACTTGGACCATATTTATATCGCTTGTCTCCGCCTGTACTTTCTGTACTACCTCGACTCGTACCACCACGCACCATAGCTGCGGCGTGTCTCTTCTGCGATTGCTTAGGCGGCGGAGACGTCTGACGTGGCTTAGTTGGAGCAGGAGGAGTGGCCTGACGCTGTGCCAGACTTGAAGCAGGAGCTGTGGCCTGACACGGTGTCGGACTTGAAGTAAGAGGGATGGCCTGAGGCTGTGCCGGACTTGAAGCAGGAGGTGTGGCCTGACACGGTGTCAGACTTGAAACAGGAGGAGTGGCCTGACGCTGTGCCGGACTTGAAGCAGGAGTCTGCTCACGCGTTCGTGGACTTGGAGGAGCGGGAGTTTGCTGACACAGTGGCGGACTTCGAGGAGGAGTCGGCAGACGCGGTGTCGGTGGACTTCAAAAGATGATGCAATCCTTTTTCCATAGGATGAAACGATGTATGGCCTCTCCCAGTGTTTGCTCGTCGTCACCTCTAGGAATGTCAAGCTCTAGCCCCGAATATGGGCCCACCACCTCATCAACCAAGACACGAGCATAGCCCGCTGGAATCGGGGCGCAATGGAAGGTTGCTTCTGGGGTAATTGTAAAAGCAACGGCGTTCGCCACCTTCATGGATATGTTCTTCATTTTGAAGTGTAGCTCACAGTTAGTGTTCTCTATGATGTCATCCACAGGGTATGTATGCAGCAGTGCGTCGCCCGGGGCGGAACCAACGCTGCTTCTCGGCATGGATGGGACGATGCTATCCAATGCTGGATGATCATCCGCTTGCCGCTGCCGCTGCTGAGACCCCCTTTCCTGGCTAAGTGAGTCGATCTGCTGCTGGTGCTGGTGGAATTTGAGTGCCAAGTCCGCGTGCCTTGCTTCTAGGCCTTGAAGGCGTTCAGCGTCCTGCTTCCTCTGCTCCTCCTCCAGCTTCCTCTTCTTCTCCTCCTCCAGCTTCCTCTTCTTCTCCTCCTCCATCTTCTTTCTTGCACGGGTCCTGTAGTCGTCGTTCCATTCCGAAAAGCCCTCATACCAGGGAATAACGCCCTTGCCTCGGGCTCTTCCCGGGTGTTCAGGATTTCCCAGGGCGCGCGTAAGCTCGTCGTTCTCTCTCTTGGGCGTGAACACCCCCTTTCGAGCATCTTCTATTGCGTCAAGTAACTTTTGTTCTGCTCCGTTTAGACTTGCCTTCTTCGAAACCAGGCCTGTCTTCGGGTCCAACGACCCCCACCTGGGGGGCCAGCTCCTAGTAACCGGAGTGACCCCTGCATCCTCCATCTCTTGCTCAGACTTATCCCACTTAGGAATTGCCACCGCATAGCCACCTGGACCTAGCCTATGGAACTGCGTCTTTTTTGCGGCATTGGCCTTGTTTTTTCTCGACCGTTCCTTAGATAATTCTGATTCCTTGAATTTCACGAAAGCATGCCAGTGTTTTTCTTTGCTTCTCCAGTGTTCCCTTGAATTCTGGAGTCTTCCTTTCTACAGCGAGGTAGTTGGCCCATACAGTTTTCTTGTGGGTGTTGAATGCAATTGACATCTTCTTAAGAGCAGCGTCCTTGACTTTTTGCACATCTGCATCAGTGAAATAATCTGGTAGGGTGAAATGTTCCATCAGAGATTCCCAAAGCTTTTGTTTTGCTCTGTCGTCGACCCAAGTAACATCTGAGCGTTTAGTTTTCGGCTCTTTCCATTCTTGAATGGAGATCGGGAGTTGGTCCTTCACAAGAACTCCGCACTGACGAACGAACTTGCTCGCAATGTTCTTAGGCATGAGGGGTTCGCCACTAGCTTTGATGGAATCGATGTTGTACTTTACACCCTCCTTCAACTTTTTGCTCGGGCCGCGCTTTGTCCTGCTGTCTGTAGAAGCAGATTTTCTCAATCCGGAGGGCTGAAAGAAGAAAGATCGATTCGTTAATATATCTTCAAATAAAAAAACATGTGATGATCACTAGATGCCTGCTTATATAAATATACCTCGCCGGTAGTCTTTGTTATTTCAAGATCAACATTGTATTCGTCATCATAATCATTGTCTGCGTCATCATAATCATAATCATAGTTCATGACTTCATCAGCCCGGTCGTCAAGATCGAATATCTTATCATCACCCTCTCCGGTATTGTTCAGATATTGGGAGCCGTCATTTGCTTCATTCTGATCATCTGGCCTGCTAGGGCTGCGTATGATCCCGAACAGGGCCTCTTCTCCCTCTCTGCCGGTATTGTCCGCCATAGCTTTTATTTAACTAATACAGAAGAAATATAAAACAATTTAGTATTCAAATTACAATGCATGGATGCAATCAATAAGGAAAAACTGAATCATATAGTACATAATATGCATCGTCTCGAATAATATATAATCTCGAATACATCGTCTTGAATAATATATAATCTCGAATACATTGTCTCGAATAATATATAATCTCGAATACATCATCTCAAATAATATATAATCTTGAATACATCACTGGCTAGGTAGCTAATAAAGATCGAATACTATAGAAAAATCTAGGCCACTTGCGGTTCCTGGGGCGCGGGCGATGGACACCCAAAGACAAGGAACCATCACAGGATCATATCTCCGGTCATCTGGCAAAAGAACCTGCCAGGTATTGGAGAACCTGACGTCCATAGCAGCCATGTAGCGATGGACGTGCTCGTCCTCCTCCCTGACACGACGACGCACCACCTCCGGCAGGGCCGGCTCCCTCTGTACTGAATGTGGCCCACGCGAACGCCACCAAAGGAGATCAGGGTCGACGACGGGACCCGAGGCCGGGTTCCTCACCAAGCGACGCACCCCTCCAGGTAGCACCTCCCAGTGCCAGCCGGGCGGAGCCCAATCCCGGACATGGGTCCTCTGAAGCAGGACGTCGTCGCGAACAGGTCACGGCGAGGATGCGGGCCGGGCATCGTCGACAACAAATACTATATGCGGCAAAAGTAAAGTAATATTTTTAAATGATTGGATTGTGATTTCTTATATGCAAATTCTAAATTTTATAACTAAAAATATAATAAACTAAAAAAACATGGACCATATCTAAAACTAACATTTCTAACATTTCTATAACTAAAATTGTATAACTAATTTTTCTTTAACATTTTTATATAACAAACATTTCTATAACATTAATACAGATAAAACTAACATTTCTATATATAACTAACATTTCTATATAACTAACATTTCTATAACATTAATACAGAAAAAACTGAAAAAACTAATAACTAATAACTAATAACAGAAAAACTAAAAACTAAAAACAGAAAAACTAAAAACAGAACAAAAATTGTGTATGTGTGTGTATGGTGTGTGTGTGTGTATGTGTGTATGTGTTGTGTGTGCAGGCGACGGCGACGGCGAGCCAAGGCGACGGCGCCGGCGGCGCGCGCGGCGGCTTCGATTGGAGGGAGAGGAGAGGGGGGACACAGGCTCACAGCGCGGGCGAGGTCGAGGTGACGGCGACGGCGATGCGGGCCGGTGCGGGGACGGGGACGCGGGCCGGTGCGGGGATGGGGACGGGCCGGCGACGCGGAAGGCGCGACGAGGACGAGCGCGGCGCGGAGTCGACAGGGACGGCGCGACGACGGCGGTGACGGCGCGGGACGGGGCGGCGGCGATGAAGCAGAGAGAAGTGGGAGGAAACTGACGAAATTTTCGTAAGTGTTTCTTATATAGGATGGTCCTTTAGTACCGGTTGGAGCCACCAACCGGTACTAAAGGTCGATTTTGGCCAGGCCAAGCGGCGGGAAGTGCCCACCTTTAGTACCGGGTGGTGGCACCACCCGGTACTAAAGGGTGTGCGCTGCCAGGCGAGGGGCGCAGAAGTTTAGTCCCACCTCGCTAGTTGAGGAGCGCCAGGACCAGTTTATAAGCCCCGACACGGGCACTGCATTGAGCTCCTCTCAATAGCAGGCCTTCTGGGCCTACCTCTCCTACTCTGCCTGTGGGCCTACTGGGCTTGCGGGCCTGCATCCTGGCCCAACTATAGGTTGGGTTTCTAGTCGTATGCTTTATTTATTTTTGGTTTATTTATTTTTGAGTTGTTTTTTGCTGTATTTAGAGTTTCTTTGGGAATATTTTTTCTTTAGGTACAAAAAATTACAAACTTTCTGTTAGTGCCGGTAGTTTGCAAATTTGAATAGTTTACATTTTGAATTATTTGAAATTTGTGTGAATCACTAGTTTGTGAATAACTTAACTTTGAAAATAGATTTTCAGTGATTCTTGTGTATTAAGTTTAATATTAGTGTGTTTTATCATTATATTCAGTTTGGTAATGCTTAGGTTATTTAAAAAATGAAATCCCTTTGTAACGGATGAGTTTTCGTCCGAAACCCTGATACTTCGAAAGAGATTCTCCATTTTATATACGAAGTGCATCCAGTTTTTGCGGTAATCCTCTCTACTTTTTTGCACATGCTATGTGGGTGAAATTATGATACCATGCCAACTTTCAACCTTTTCTGAGTTCATTTGAAATGCTTTTCAATTTCAGGGTCATTTAGCTGAAAAAATCATTAAATGCATGAAAGAATTTGTTTGCACATAAAATTTCTTCGCGTTTCAAATGCCAAAACACATAACTACCCTAACTATTACAGAGATTCCCTCCTGGGTGTGAAACACAGAAGAAAGTGATGATAGTGAAGCCGATCACATCCATGATCTTTGGGTGTGAAACTTTTTCTTCGCGTATGTCCCTTTGCGCCGTAGCCATGGAAAATCTTCATCATTTAACTGGATGCTCGGGTCAATATTCACTGTGAATGGAGCAATTTCATCAAACTTTTCATAATCTTCTGACATGTCTGTCTTGTCATCCACTCCCATGATGTTTCTCTTCCCAGAAAGAACTATGTGGCGCTTTGGCTCATCGTATGATGCATTCACTTCCTTATCTTTTCTTTTTCTCGGCTTGGTAGACATATCCTTCACATAGAAAACCTGTGCCACATCATTAGCTAGGACGAATGGTTCGTCTGCATACACAAGATTGTTGAGATCCACTGTTGTCATTCCATACTGCGGGTCTTCCGTTACCCCTTATCGTGTCATATTGACCCATCTGCACCGAAACAAAGGGCCTTCAAATCACGTCCATAGTCAAGTTCCCGTATCTCCTCTATGTAACCATAATATGTTTCCTCTCCGTCTTGGTTGTTGCATCAAAGCGGACACCACTGTTTTGGTTGGTGCTCTTCTTATCTTGGGCGATCGTGTAAAATGTATTACCATTTATCTCGTGCCCTTTGAAAGTCAATATATTCGAAGATGGTAACTGGGACAGCGAGTACAGGTCATCTTCAATAGAGGCGTCATGCATGGTACGTGTCTACAACCAGCCGACGAAACTCCTGGTTTGTTCACGTGTAATCCAGTCATCAGACCGCTCCGGGTGTTTGGAGCGTAGAAAATTCTTGTGTTCGTCCATATACGGAGCCACCAAGGCGGAATTCTGTATAACTTTGTAGTGTGCTTCAGTGAGAGAATGTCCATCCATACATATTTTTTGATTCCCTCCTAGCGTGCCTTTTCCATCCAGTCTGCCCTTATGCCGCGATTCAGGAACACCAATCAGCTTCAGGTCAGGAATAAACTCAATACAAAACTCAATGACCTCCTCATTTTCATGGCCCTTGGAGATGCTTCCTTCTGTCCTAGCATGGTTATGAACATATTTCTTTATGACTCCCATGAACCTCTCAAAGGGGAACATATTGTGTATAAATACAGGACCCAAAACGCTAATCTCTTCGCATAGGTGAACTAGTACGTGCATCATGATGTTGAAGAAGGATGGTGGGAACACCAACTCGAAACTGACTAGACATTGCACCAAATCATTCCCTAACCTTGGTATGATTTCTGGATCGATTACCTTCTGAGAGATTGCATTGAGGAATGCACATAGCTTCACAATGGCTAATCGAACGTTATCCGGTAGAAGCCCCCTCAATGCAACCGGAAGCAGTTGTGTCATATCACGTGGCAGTCATGAGACTTTAGGTTCTGGAACTTTTTCTCTGCCATGTTTATTATTCCCTTTAGATTCGACGAGAAGCCAGACGGTACCTTAATACTGAGCAGGCATTCAAAGAAGATTTCCGTCTCTTCTTTGGTAAGAGCGTAGCTGGCATGACCCTGATGTATGTCGTCTTTTCCATGCATACGTTGCTGGTCCTCCCGTTTCTCAGGTGTATCTTTTGTCTTCCCATACACGCCCAAGAAGCCAAGTAGGGTCACGCAAAGATTCTTCGTCACGTGCATCACGTCGATTGCAGAGCGGACCTCTAGATCTTTCCAATAGGGCAGGTCCCAAAATATAGATTTCTTCTTCCACATGGGTGCGCGTCCGTCAGCGTCATTTGGAACAGGTTGTCTGCCAGGACCCTTTTCAAAGACTACCTTCAAATCCTTGACCATATCATGTACATCAGCACCAGTACGGTGGCGAGGCTTCGTCCGGTGATCCGCCTCACCTTTGAAATGCTTGCCTTTCTTTCTTACGGGATGCCTACTCAGAAGAAATCGACGATGTCCCAGGTACACATTCTTCCTACAATTGTCCAAATATATACTGTCGGTATCATCCAAACAGTGCGTGCATGCGCGGTATCCCTTGTTTGTCTGTCCTGAAAGGTTTGAGAGCAGGCCAATCATTGATGGTCACGAACAGCGAGGCCTTTAGGTCAAATTCTTCCCCCATGTGCTCATCCCACGCACGTACACCTCTTCCATTCCACAGTTGTAAGAGTTCTTCAACTAATGGCCTTAGGTACACATCAATGTCGTTGCCGGGTTGCTTAGGGCCTTGGATGAACACTGGCATCATAATGAACTTCCGCTTCATGCACAACGAAGGAGGAAGCTTATACAAACATAGAGTCACAGGCCAGGTGCTATGGTTGCTGCTCTGCTCCCCAAAAGGATTAATGCCATCTGCGCTTAGACCAAACCATACGTTCCTTGTGTCATCTGCAAACTCCTTCCCGTACTTTATCTCAATTTTTCTCCACTGCGACCCGTCAGCGGGTACTCTCAACTTTCCGTCTTTCTTACGGTCTTCTCTGTGCCATCGCATCGCCTTGGCATGCTCTTTGTTTTGGAACAAACTTTTCAACCGTGGTATTATAGGAGCATACCACATCACCTTGGCAGGAATCTTCTTCCTAGGGCGCTCGCCCTCGATATCACCAGGGTCATCGCGCCTGATCTTATAGCGCAATGCACCGCATACCGGGCAAGCGTTCAAATCCTCGTACTCACCGTGGTAGAGGATGCAGTCATTAGTGCATGCATGTATCTTCTGCACCTCTAACCCTAGAGGGCAGACAGCCTTCTTTGCTTTGTACGTACTCTCGGGCAATTCATTGTCCTTTGGAAGCATATTCTTTATCATTACCAGCAACATTCCAAATCCCTTGTCAGATACACCATTCTCTGCCTTCCATTGCAGCAATTTCAGTGTGGTGCCCAACTTTTTCTTGTCAGCTTCGCAATTCGTTTACAACAATTTCTTGTGATCCTCTAACATGCGCTGCAACTTCTTCTTCTCCAAATCACTTGCGCAGTTTCTCTTTGCATCGGCAATGGCCCAACCTAGATCATTAGCGGGCTCATCTGATGCCTCTTCTTCAGCTTCTTCCCGCATTGTCGGCTCAGCTTCTTCCCCCATTGTTGTATCATCGTATTCAGGGAACCCATGGCCAGGATAGTTGTCGTCGTCCTCTTCTTCTTCATTGTCTTCCATCATAACCCCTCTTTCTCCGTGCTTGGTCCAAACATTATAGTGGGGCATGAAACCGGACTTAAACAGGTGGACGTGAATGGTTCTTGACGTAGAGTAATTGTGATCATTCTTACAGACTAAACATGGACAAGGCATAAAACCATCCGCCCGCTTGTTTGCCTCAGCCACAAGCAGAAAAGTTTGCACGCCATTAATGAACTCGGGAGAGCATCAGTCATCGTACATCCATTGTCGGTTCATCTTCATTACACAACACCGAATAGACCAAATTAATACAAGTTCATACATAAAGTTCATACATAAAGTTCATACAAGACTAAAATGCAACAAACAAATAACTCTCTAACTAAAGAATTTAAATGCAACAACAAATGCGATCAAGATCGCAAATAAGGTAACAATTGATCCAACAGCATAATAATACAAAGCCTCACTATCAATGGCATATTTTCTAATCTTTCTAATCTTCAAGCGCATTTTCTCCATCTTGATCTTGTGATCATCGAAGACATCGACAACATGCAACTCCAATTCCATCTTCTCCCCCTCAATTCTTTTTAATTTTTCTTTCAAATACTCGTTTTCTCTTTCAACTAAATTTAACCTCTCGACAATACGGTCGGTTGGAATTTCCGGTTCACAAACCTCCTAGACAAAAATATCTATGTCAACTTGATGGGCATAATTTGTCATAAACACGAAATGCAACAACTAGTTTTAAAAGAGAATATACCACATCCGGATCATAACAAGGACGAGGGCCGACGGGGACGGATATCAAAACCATGGCACTATGTATAACAAACAACGTACGGGTAAGATAATTATACGAGTAACTATATATCCAAATCACACAAACATCAATTTGGTAATGTAAAACATTCATGAACAAGAGGCTCACCACAAGGTGGTGCCGGCGACGGAATAGTGCGGGTGATCGAATGTGGTTACGACGGAGATTTAGAAGGCACTAAGTAAACCACACCTACATATGCAAACTAAGTGTTAGTTTTGACAACAAATTGCATATAAATCAAATACTAGCACATATATTTTCTATCAAATTACTAAACTCATAAATTAATCACTATACAAAGCATTGCAAGAGCTAGTCTAGCAATGAGAGATGAAAGGACAAAGTTGCTAACCTTTGTGATCATTTGAATGGATGGGGCCTTCAAATCTTGACAAATTTTGGGCAAAATGTGTGATGAGATCGAGAGGAAGAGGGGAAGAACAGAGAGGAGAGGGGAAAGGGGAAGAACAAAGCAAGCTCGGGTGGACGAAGGGCATATGTAGGACGACCTTTAGCACCGGGTCGTGCCATGAACCGGTACTGAAGGTGCTGGAGGGGCCCCGGACTGACAACATCCTACCATCACTCACTTTAGTACCGGTCCGTGGCACGAACCGGTGCTAAAGGTCGGCCACGAACCGGTACTAATGAAAGCGGCTGGCTAGCCGTTGGAACCGGCACTAATGCACACATTAGTGCCGGCTCAATAGCAAACCGGCACTAATGTGCTTGACATATGACCCTTTTTCTACTAGTGAATGATAATACAAAATGTATGCATTGAAACAGATTCTATTATATTCAAAAGATTGTAGTTAATGAATTGAATTACACAAGATTACATAGATCACAATCTGATCTTGGGAAATATTACAAGTTGTTTATAATAGAATAATGGAAAGGCTAACTAAAGCTAAATATTGTTTCTTCTCAACTTCTTCTCAGCAACCTGCAAATACAAAAACAAAGACAAAAAATGAGAATTAAGGTTAGAATTTTTGCAATCACATGAGGTGATTCAATATTTTGATTTAGGAGCCTAGTCTAAAGAACATTGGAGGTTGGTCTAGGTCATAATCCTATTAGAGTGGATACCAAATTATTCGAATGCAAAAATTAACAAGACATTATCCGGATGCAACCTTGAGCCACAAATGACGAGGAGGGCAATTATCATTTTGGAAAAAAAGGTAATAAGAGCATTATAACCACAACTCCATCCCACATGCATATAGATGCAACCATGATAACTATAGGTCAACTAGGAACGTCTCTAACTGGACTAAGCTCCATAATCATTCAAAGGCAATAAATGAGTATTATTTGGGTTTAGCTTTCATATTACTAAACTCATTTAAGCCCATATTGTTATGCAAGTCGAATTAATCTAGCCAGCCAACCCACATGGACAGTAAGCAACCCTTTTAGCCACTAAATCAAGGCAAGAAGAAGGACAATGCACATCCCATCAACCAAAGTTTGCTAATGTAGCCAACTTCTTGTCTAGATAAGGATTGAGGAGGAGAGGGTAGCAAGGCAACCATGTAATAATTATTCCATAAATTGGAGAATTAGATAATGATAAACCACATAACTTAGCCATCTAAGTCTAAGTTGAGTAAACATGGAGCTGGTAGTCACACAAGCATGCCCACCAACTAGCAAAAGAAAATACCGATGTGGTAAATATCTAGGAAAGAGACACCAGGGCTAAGGACGGGTAGATGGTCACCCATGGTAGCTCCCAATTTAAAGAGGTAATGACTGTCATAAACTCATGGGGAGAGATCTAGAGCCCTTGTTACTTTGAAGTGTTGTGAACTGTGAAAGAATAGGCTGGTGGGGAGGGAGCGATGCTACTTGTGAGTTGCGTCGGGATTTCCCAAAAAAGGAGAGGGTGATGCAGTACAGTAGAGATAAGTATTTCCCTCAGTTAAGAACCAAAGTTATCACTCCAGTAGGAGAACCACGCGAAACCTCGTTAGCAGCACCTACGCACAAAAGACCAAATACTTGCACCCAACGCGATCAAGGGGGTTGTCAATATCCTTGGTGGTTATTTGCAAGATTCAAATTTGATAGTGATAGATAGATTAAATAAAACACAAAATAAAATAATGGTAAACAAATTGAAGCAACGTATTTTTGGATTTAATATATGATAAAACTAGACCCGGGGGCCATAGTTTTCACTAGAGGCTTCTCTGTCGAACAAAAAGCATACAATGGGTAAACAAATTACTGTTGGGCAATTGATAGAAAAGCGCACAGTTATGATGATATTCAGGGCAATTATCGTGTATATAGGCATCACGTCCGAGACAAGTAGACCGACTCCTGCATGCATCTATTACTATTACTCTACCCATCGACCGATATCCAGCATACATCTAGGGTATTAAGTTTATGAAAAAGGAGTAACGCCTTAAGCAAGATGACATGATGTAGACAAAGTAACCCAAGCAATATGAATAAACCCCGTCGTTTTCCCCTTAATGTAAACAATACAAATACGTGTCATGTCCCCTTCTGCCACTGGGATTGAGCACCGCAAGATTGAACCCATGAAAAAGCATCTCCCCCATTGCAAGATAAATCAATCTAGTTGGCCAAACAAAACAGAGAGATCAAAGAGAAATACAAAGTTATAAAGATCATGCATAAAAGAATTGAGAGAGGACTCAATTAATATTCATGAATAATCTGATCATAAACCCATGTTGGGGAACGTAGCATGCAATTTCAAACAAAAATCCTACGATCACGCAAGATCTATCTAGGAGATGCATAGGAACGAGAGGGGGAGAGTGTGTCCACGTACCCTCGTAGACCGAAAGCGAAAGCGTTAGCTTAACGCGGTTGATGTAGTCGAACGTCTTCTCGATCCAACCGATCGACACCTCCGAGTTCTACACACATTCAGCTGGATGACATCCCTCGAACTCTTGATCCAGCAAAGTGTCGAGGGAGAGTTTCGTCAGCAGGACGGCGTGGTGACGGTGATGGTGATGTGATCTGAGCAGGGCTTCGCCTGAGCACTACGATAATATGGCCGGAGGAGTAAACGGTGGAGGGGGGCACCACACACGGCTAAGAAACAATTGATGTGTCTACAGGTGCCCCCCTGCCCCCGTATATAAAGGAGTGAGAGGGTGAAGGCCGGCCTAGGCGCGCCCCCAAGGGGGAGGAGTCCTACTAGGACTCCAAGTCCAATTCGGACCCCCTTCCTTTTACCGGAGGGGGAAAGGGGGAAGGAGAGGGAGAGGGAGAAGGAAAGGGGGGCCGCGCCCCCTCCCCTTGTCGAATTCGGATCCCCATGGGGGGAGGGTGCACAACCTCCTTGTGGGCTGCTCTACCTCTCCCCTATAGCCCATATGGCCCATTACTTCCCCTGGGGGGTTCCGGTAACCCCTCGGTACTCCTATAAAAATCCGAAACACTTCGGAACCATTCCGGTGTCCAAATACTATTGTCCAATATATCAACCATTACCTCTCGACCATTTCGAGACTCCTCGTCATTGCCGTGATCTCATCCGGGATTCCGAACAATCTTTGGTCACCAAAACACACACCTCATCGAACGTTAAGCGTGCGGACCCTACGGGTTCGAGAACTATGTAGACATGACCGAGACACATCTACGATCAATAACCAACAGCGGAACCTGGATGCTCATATTGGTTCCTACATATTCTACGAAGATCTTTATCGTTTAAACCACAATGACAACATACGTCATTCCCTTTGTCATCGGTATGTTACTCGCCCGAGATTCGATCATCGGTATCTTCATACCTAGTTCAATCTCGTTACCGAAAAGTCTCTTTACTCGTTCCGTAATGCATCATCTTGCAACTAACTCATTAGTCACATTGTTTTCAAGGCTTATCGTGATGTTCATTACCGAGAGGGCCCAGAGTTACCTCTCCGATACTCGGAGTGACAAATCCTAATCTCGATCTATGCCAAACTAACAAACACCATCAGAGACACATGTAGAGCATCTTTATAATCACCCAGTTACGTTGTGATGTTTGATAGCACACAAGGTGTCCCTCCGGTATTCGGGAGTTGCATAATCTCATAGTCAAAGGAATATGTACAAGTCATGAAGAAAGCAATAGCACTAAAACTTAACGATCATAATGCTAAGCTAACGGGTGGGTCTTGTCCATCACATCATTCTCCTAATGATGTGATCCCATTCATCAAATGACAACACATATCTATGGTCAGGAAACTTAACCATCTTTGATTAACGAGCTAGTCAAGTCGAGGCATACTAGGGACACTTTGTTTTGTCTATGTATTCACACATGTATCAAGTTTCCGGTTAATACAATTCTAGCATGAATAATAAACATTTATCATGATATAAGGAAATATACATAACAACTTTATTATTCCCTCTAGGGCATATTTCCTTCTGTCTCCCACTTGCACTAGAGTCAATAATCTAGTTCACTTCGCCATGTGATTTAACACCAATAGTTCATATGTTTATATGATTAACACCCATAGTTCACATTGCCATGTGACCAACACCCAAAGGGCTTACTAGAGTCAATAATGTAGTTCACATCGCTATGTGATTAACACCCAAAGAGTACTAAGGTATGATCATGTTTTGCATGTGAGAGAAGTTTAGTCAACGGGTCTGCCACATTCAGAACTGTATGTATTTTGCAAATTTCTATGACTACAGTGCTCTGCACGGAGCTACTCTAGATGATTGCTCCCACTTTCAATATGCATCCAGATTGAGACACTGAGTCCAGATTAGTGTCAAAGCTTGCATCGACATAACCCTTCACGACTAACTCTTTGTCACCTCCATAACCGATAAATATTTCCTTAGTGCTCTAAGGATAATTTTTGACCACTGCCCAGTGATCTACCCTTGGATCACTATTGTATCCCCTTGCCAAACTCATGGCAAAGTATACAATAGGTCTGGTACACAGCATGGCATACTTTATAGAACATATGGCTGAGGCATAGGGAATGACTTTCATTCTCTCTCTATCTTATGCCGTGTCGGGCTTTGAGTCTTACTCAACTTCACACCTTACAATACAGGAAAGAACTCCTTCTTTGACTGATCCGTTTTGAACCCCTTCAAAATCTTGTCAAGGTATGTAATCATTGAAAGTCTTATCAAGCGTATTGATCTATCTCTATAGATCTTGATGCCCAATATATAAGCAGCTTAACTGAGGTCTTTCATTGAAAAATTATTATTCAAGTATCCTTTTATGCTATCTAGAAATTCTATATAATTTCCAATCAACAATATGTCATCCACATATAATATCGAAAATGCTACAGAGCTCCCACTCACTTTTGTAAATACAGGCTTCACCATGAGTTTGTATAAAACCATATGCTTTGATCAACTTATCAAAGTGTATATTCCAACTCCGAGATGCTTGCACTAGTCTATAGATGGATCGCCGGAGTTTGCACACTTTATTAGCACGTTTAGGATCAAAAAAACCTTTTAGTTGCATCATATACAACTCTTCTTTAAGAAATCCATTAAGGAATGCAGTTTTGACATCCATTTGCCAGACTTCATAAATGCGGCAATTGCTAACATGATTCGGACAGACTTAAGCATCGCTACGAGTGAGAAAATCTCATCGCAGTCAACACCTTGAACTTGTCGAAAACCTTTTGCAACAAGTCGAGCTTTGTAGATAGTAACACTACCATCAATTTCGTCTTCCTCTTGAAGATCCATTTATTATCAATGGCTTGCCGATCATTGGGCAAGCCCACCAAAGTCCACACTTTGTTCTCATACATGGATCCTATCTTAGATTTCATGGCCTCAAGCTATTTTGCGGAATCTGGGCTCATCTTCTCTTCCTCATAGTTCGTAGGTTCGTCATAGTCTAGTAACATGACTTCCAAAACAGGATTACCATACCACTCTGGTGCGGAACATACTCTGGTTGACCTACGAGGTTCGGTAGTAACTTGATCTGAAGTATCATGATCATTATCATTAGTTTCCTCTCTAGTTGGTGTAGGCACCATGGGAACGGCTTCCTGTGATGAGCTACTTTCCAATTCGAGAGAAGGTACAATTACCTCATCGAGTTCCACTTTCCTCCCACTCACTTCTTTCGAGAGAAACTCCTTCTCTAGAAAGGTTCCATTCTCGGCAACAAAGATCTTGCCTTTGGATCTGTGGTAGAAGGTGTACCCAATTGTTTCTTTAGGGTATACTATGAAGACGCACTTCTCTGATTTGGGTTTAAGCTTATCTAGCTGAATCCTTTTGACATAAGTGTTGCAACCCCAAACTTTAAGAAACGACAGCTTAGGTTTCTTGCCAAACCATATAAAGTTCATACGGTGTCATCTCAACAGATTTAGATGGTGCCCTATTTAACGTGAATGCTGCTGTCTCTAATGCATAACCCCAAAATGATAGTGGTAAATCGGTAACAAACATCATAGATCACACCATATCTAATAAAGTACGGTTACGACGTTCGGACACACCATTACGCTGTGTTGTTCCAGGTGGCGTGAGTTTTGAAACCGTTCCACATTGTTTTAAATGAAGGCCAAACTAACTCAAATATTCGTATCCGCGATGAGATCATAGAAACTTTATTATCTTGTTACAATGACTCTCCACTTCACTCTGAAATTCTTTCAACTTTTCAAATGTTTCAGACTTGTGTTTCATCAAGTAGATATACCCATATCTGCACAAATCATCTACGAAGGTCAGAAAATAACGATACCTGCCGCGAGCCTCAACACTCATCGGACCGCATACATCGGTATGTATTATTTCCAATAAGTTAGTGGCTAGCTCATTTGTTCCGGAGAATGGAGTCTTTGAAGAAATATGCCCTAGAGGCAATAATAAAGTTGTTATTTATATTTCCTTATATCATGATAAATGTTTATTATTCATGCTATAATTGTATTAACCGGAAACTTGATACATGTGTGGATACATACACAAAACGCAGTGTCCCTAGTAAGCCTCTACTAGACTAGATCGTTAATAAAATATGGTTAAGTTTCCTAACCATAGGCATGTGTTGTCATTTGATGAACATGATCACATCACTAGGAGAATGATGTGATGGACAAGACCCATCCGTTAGTTTAGCATAATGATCGTTAAGTTTTATTGCTATTCTTTCTTCATGTCATATACATATTCCTTTGACTATGAGATTATGCAACTCCCGGATACCGGAGGAATACCTTGTGTGCTATCAAATGTCACAAAGTAACTGGGTGATTATAAATATGCTCTAAAGGTATATCCGAAGGTGTTTGTTGGGTTGTCATAGATCAAGATTAGGATTTGTCACTCCGAGTATCGGAGAGGTATCTCTGGCCCTCTTGGAAGTGCACATCATGATAAGCCTTGCAAACAATGTGACTAATGAGTTAGTTGGGGATGATGCATTACAGAATGAGTAAAGAGACTTGCTGGTAATGAGATTGAACTAGGTATGAAGATACCGACGATCGAATCTCCAAGTAACATACCGATGACAAAGGGAATACGTATGTTGTCATTAAGGTTTGACCGATAAAGATCTTCGTAGAATATGTAGGAGCCAATATGAGCATCTAGGTTCCGCTATTGGTTATTTACCGGAGAGGTGTCTCGGTCATGTCTACATAGTTCTCGAACCCGTAGGGTCCGCACGCTTAACGTTCGATGACGATTGGTATTATGAGTTTATGTGATTTCATGTACCGAAGGTTGTTCGGAGTCCCAGATGTGATCACGGACATGACGAGGAGTCTCGAAATGGCCGAGACATAAAGATTGATATATTGGATCATGTTCTTCGGACACCGGAAGTGTTCCGAAGAGTTTCGGATAAAACCGGAGTGCCGGAGGGTTACCGGACCCCCCCCCCCGGTAAGTTATGGGCCTTAGTGGGCCTTAGGGGAGAGAGAGGGCCGCAGCCAAGAGGTGGCGCTTGCCCCCCAAGGGGAGTCCGAATAGGACTAGGGGAGGGGGGCCGCGGCCCTGTCGTGGTAACGATTCCGACAATAAGAGAGGGGTAGGATAAAGGAGCATGATCTATCGAGATGCATATGGGTGACACAGTGGTTATAGCGAGTTTGGGCCTCTCACGGTGGAGATAACAACCCTACGTCTCGTGCTCCGGAGAGGCTTTGTTTTATCTTAGTATCTATCCAGAGATTACAATGAGAGGAGAACGGATCCCCGTAGTCCTGAGACTAATGGTGAAAAAGAGAGAGAGATGGATGAAAAGAGCCCCCTAGTCTAGTGGTGGGGGTGGCTTATATAGAGTGCGCCACCCCCTCACCCCTTATGTTACACAGTGGAGCATCAATGCCATAATGCCTGCCCACTACAAAACCGTCATGCTGACTATTGGTCTTTGCATATCCGAGTGAGTTACACGGTCGAGTGGAATGAGCTCGTCGAGTGAAGTGCCGTGCTCCGAGTGGTTGTCGCCGTCCAAGTGACTTTCAAGTTGCGGTACATCTGGACGGCGATCTGGCCCAGGGGCCCATTACAAAGTATACGGTGTCCATGGGTAGGGCCTTTAGGTCAGGCCTGTTACCCTACCCCCAATACATGTCCTCATCAGGCCCCTCTTTCCCTCTCCCTCTCCCTCTCCTTCCTTCTTCTCCTAGTTGGACTAGTAAAGGGGGGAACCTATTCCTACTTGGAGTAGGATTCCCCCCCTTGGGCGCGCCCCTTGTGGCCGGCCGGCCTCCTCCTCCCCTCCTTTATATACGGCGGAGGGGGGAACCCCATAGACACACAAGTTAATCTTTAGCCATGTGCGGTGCCCCCTCCACAGTTTTACACCTCGGTCATATCGTCGTAGTGCTTAGGCGAAGCCCTGCGCCGGTAACTTCATCATCACCGTCACCACACCATCGTGCTGACGGAACTCTCCCTCGGCCTCAGCTGGATCTAGAGTTCAAGGGACGTCATCGAGCTGAACGTGTGCAGGTCGCGGAGGTGCCCTGCGTTCGGTACTTGATCGGTTGGATCGCGAAGACGTTAGACTACATCAACCGCGTTACTTAACGCTTCCGCTTTCGGTCTATGAGGGTACGTGGACACACTCTCCCCGCTCATTGCTATGTTTCTCCTAGATATATCTTGCGTGATCGTAGGAACTTTTTTTAAATACTACGTTCTCCAACAGTGGCATCCAAGCCAGGTCTATGCGTAGATGTTATATGCACGAGTAGAACACAAAGAGTTATGGGCGATAACAGTAATACTGCTTACCAGCATGTCATACTTTGATTCGGCGGTATTGCTGGATGAAGCGGTCCAGACGACATTACATGACCGCGTTCATGAGACTGGTTCTACCGCCATGCTTTGCACACAGGTGGCTAGTGGGTGTCTGTTTCTCCAACTTTAGTTGAATCGAGTGTGACTCCGCCCGGTTCTTGTTGAAGGTTAAAACAACATACTTGACGAAAAATCGTTGTGGTTTTGATGCGTATGTAAGAATGGTTCTTGCTAGAAGCCCGTAGCAGCCACTTAAGACTTGCAACAACAATGTAGAGGACGTCTAACTTGTTTTTGCAGGGCTTGCTGTGATGTGATATGGTCAAGACGTGATGATATATAAATTGTTGTATGAGATGATCATGTTTCGTAACAATTATCAGCAACTGGCAAGAGCCATATGGTTGTCACTTTATTGTATGAAATGCAATCGCCATGTAATTGCTTTGCTTTATCACTAAGCGGTAGCGATAGTCGTAGAAGCAATAGTTGGCGAGACGACAATGATGGTTCGATGGAGATCAAGGTGTCAAGCCGGTGACGATGGTGATCATGACGGTGCTTTGGAGATGGAGATCAAAGGCACAAGATGATCATGGCCATATGATATCACTTAATTGATTGCATGTGATGTTTATCCTTTATGCATCTTATTTTTCTTAGTACGGCGGTAGCATTATAAGATGATCTCTCACTAAATTTCAAGGTACAAGTGTTCTCCCTGAGTATGCACCGTTGCGACAGTTCGCGTGCCGAGACACCAAGTGGTGATCGGGTGTGATAAGCTCTACATTCACATACAATGGGTGCAAGCCAGTATTGCACATGCAGAATACTCGGGTTAAACTTGACGAGCCTAGCATATGCAGATATGGCCTCCGAACACTGAGACCGAAAGGTCGAGTGTGAATCATATAGTAGATATGATCAACATAGTGATGTTCACCATTGAAAACTAGTCCATCTCACGTGATGATCGGACATGGTTTAGTTGATATGGATCACGTGATCACTAAGATGGTTAGAGGGATGTCTATCTAAGTGGGAGTTCTTAAGTAATATGATTAATTGAACTTTAATTTATCATTAACTTAGTACCTGATAGTATTTTGCATGTCTATGTTGTTGAAGATAAATGGCCCGTACTACTGTTCCGTTGAATTTTAATGCGTTCCTAGAGAAAGCTAAGTTGAAAGATGATGGTAGCAACAACACAGACTGGGTCCATAACTTGAGGATTATCCTCATTGCTGCACAGAAGAATTACGTTCTGGAAGCACCGCTAGGTGCAAAACCCGCTGCAGGAGCAACGCCGGACGTTGTGAACGCCTCGCAGAGCAAAGCTGATGACAACTCGATAGTTCAGTGTGCCATGCTTTACGGCTTAAAACCGGGACTTCAACGACGTTTTGAACGTCATGGAGGATATGAGATGTTCCAGGAGTTGAAGTTAATATTTCAAGTAAATGCCCGGATTGAGAGATATGGAGTCTCCAATAAGTTCAATAGCTGCAAAATGGAGGAGAATAGTTCTGTCAGTGAACATATACTCAAAATGTCTGGGTATCATAATCACTTGACTCAACTGGGACATAATCTTTTGGTTGATAGTGTCATTGACAGAGTTCTTCAATCACTGCCACCAAGCTACAAAAGCTTCGTGATGAACTATAATATGCAAGGGATGGATAAGACAATTCCCGAGCTCTTCGCAATGCTAAAGGCTGCGGAGGTAGAAATCAAAAAGGAGCATCAAGTGTTGATGGTCAACAAGACCACTAGTTTCAAGAAAAAGGGTAAAGGGAAGAAGGGGAACTTCAAGAAGAATGGCAAACAAGTTGCTGCTCAAGTGAAGAAACCAAAGTCTGGACCTAAGCCTGAAACTGAGTGCTTCTACTCCAAAAGGACTGGTCACTGGAAGCGGAAATGCCCCAAGTATTTGGCGGATAAGAAGGATGGCAAAGTGAAAGGTATATTTGATATACATGTTATTGATGTGTACCTTACTAATGCTCGCAGTAGTGCCTGGGTATTTGATACTGGTTCTGTTCTCATATTAAGCGAAGATTGGCTAAGGACGAGGTGACGATGCGCGTGGGAAAGGTTCCAAGTCGATGTGATCGCCGTCGGCACGCTACCTCTACATCTACCTTCGGGATTAGTTTTAGACCTGAATAATTGTTATTTGGTGCCAGCGTTAAGCATGAACATTATATCTTGATCTTGTTTGATGCGAGACGGTTATTCATTTAAATCAGAGAATAATGGTTATTCTATTTATATGAGTAATATATTTTATGGTCATGCACCCTTAATGAGTGGTCTATTTTTACTGAATCTCGATAGTAGTGATACACATATTCGTAGTATTGAAGCCAAAAGATATAAGTTCAATAATGATAGTGCAACTTATTTGTGGCACTGCCGTTTAGGTCATATTGGTGTAAAGCGCATGAAGAAACTCCATGCTGATGGGCTTTTGGAATCACTTGATGCTTGCGAACCATGCCTCATGGGCAAGATGACTATGACTCCGTTCTCCGGAACTATGGAGCGAGCAACAGACTTATTGGAAATAATACATACCGATGTATGCGGTCCAATGAGTGTTGAGGCTCGCGGCGGGTATCGTTATTTTCTAACTTTCACAGATGATTTGAGCAGATATGGGTATATCTACTTGATGAAACATAAGTCTGAAACATTTGAAAAGTCAAAGAATTTCAGAGTGATGTGGAAAATCATCATAACAAGAAAATAAAGTTTCTACGATCTGATCATGGAGGAGAATATTTGAGTTACGAGTTTGGTCTTCATTTGAAACAGTGCGGAATAGTTCCGCATCTCACGCCACCTGGAACACCACAGCGTAATTGTAGCGACCCGACCTCAGACGATCAAGTCTCTGTGCTTAAGTGTCATCCCTGGATCGGTATGCTGACACACACAGTACTCGAGAATTTATAACAGAGGGAAATCACATGTATAAAGTAACGTAAATACTATTACCTCAATCCAAATAGCGGAAGTAACATCAAGGTTGTGGATTACTATCAACACCAACGGCAAAGTTGAGTGTAGAAATCGTAACCCTAACGTATCACTTACTCGTCGTAAGATTCCTGCAACATGAGACGTTGCATCCATGTAGGTCAGTACATTGAATGTACTGGCAGTTTCACACTGTAGAGCAATGCTGAATAATGGCTATCACTACATGCATATATGGCTGGTGGAGGCTCTAAGTTTAATTTTGCATAAAGCTAATTTTTACCTACAACCAAGAAATATATTTTATTTAACTACCAAGTTGGTTGAAAAATATTGAGAAGGTTCCTCCAACTCAATCCCAAAATAATAGTTATAACCCAACAAATTATTTGAGTAAAGTGATGAGGTCAAATCAATAATTCAAGTACCAGATACTCAAGATGTCCATAACCAGGGACACGGCTAACCATGATTAGTTTGTACACTCTACAGAGGTTTGCGCACTTTTCCCCACAAGACTCGATCTCCTCTGTTGGATTTCTCGCACTACATGATGTTTGAGAAACGGATGACCGAGACATAGTCTTTCCGAAGAGGTCCCTTAAACCGATAGATAGGCCGGTACATCTACAATCCCCTACATCTGCTAGCCCATCACGGAAAGGATTCCTACAACTTACTCAACTATGCTAGAGCCCATAATGGCTTGTGGCTGCACATGAAAGTTTCTAGCATGAATAATCTTATGATCCCTTTGAGCCTAGGTGGCATTCCATAGGGTGATCACACGGGTACTCCGGGATCCCCTTGGGCAAGCACTGGGTTCTCCAGGTGCCCGGGCAAACCACTGGGTGCTCTAGGGAGCCCCAACCAATCCACCCAGATGTGTATTAAAGTAGCCACCTTAAGTTAAACCTTAGTTAACAATAACTCTCACATCTTTCGTGAATTCTCTCAAAACCAAACCACGTCTACGAGCATAGCATAGCAGTAAGCATAACGTAGTAGTACCCAGGGTTTGAATGCAAGAAAATAGGTTCCTACCTCATCAACTACTTCCCAATACCCACTTGTTATCAAATCCTACTCATGCAATGTTTGAGGGTTGAAACTAATGCATAAAAACTGGGAATGAAAAGTATTATCAAAGTGTGAACGTTCCTTGTACTATTGATGTAGATGATTCGCAATCATAACTCTTGATAGTTCTCCTCTTCACACTCCGGTCAATCTATCATGAGCAAGCAATTGCATACATAAGCACTCATGCAAAAGAATCAAAGAAAAGATCTCGGAAAACTTCGAAAAGAAGCAATTATCTCTTGCAACAGAATTTTTTTTCCAACAGTACCAAAATTAATTGAATTTTTCCTTATCAGAAAGTTTAGGTCAAGAGCTTCGATTTGCAAAAAGAATCAACTAAATCGGAGTTGTAAAACTCAAGTTATGAACAAAAAAAGTTTTAATTCAAATCTGTTTGAAATCAAATTTTAAATTCTCAAAAACATGTTCATGTTGTTTTACTAGATAGAGGGGATCACAACGAAGAAGTGGGCGTTGGTTTCGTTGGATTTGGACCAACGAGCAAAAAGTTGTGACCGTTTGAACACCAGGGGCTAATCTATAAATAAGATATTCATGGATGGGTCCCTGGCCGAAAACTAAAATAAAAAGAAATATTCACTGATGGGATGCGTTTTACCGTTACACATGATGATTTTGATTAATATAATATGCATGTGATTGCTGATCCTACTTGCAATTATTATGAGAGAGGAACTACATCTCCACCTCTCTATGTTTCGAATACGATAAAATTGCAAAAACAGTTTATGCTATGTATTGGCCTTTACCTCATGTGCATGAATTGTTCTTGTATGAAATGCCGATGCATAGGAAGAGAGTTAGACTTCGTTCTTGCATGATATATCTTGCTTTGTGCTTACTACTAAATTACAAATCATTGTTAATTAAAATTGGCTTTGATATACCTTGTGATCCGGGTGGATTAATTACTTGAGCACTTTATACCTAGCTTAATGGCTTTAAAAAAAGCGCTGCCAAGGAGACAACCCGAAAGTTTTAGAGAGTCATTTACTTCTGTTGTGCACTTTTATAAAGTTTAAAAACAAAAAAAATATAGAGGGGAACTCAAAAAATTTCAAAAAGAAAAGTGAAAGTAAGAAAGACGAGCACTGTTGAGGGGGGGGGGGGGGGGGAGCTCCTTGAACTTTGTTCATGCCCATGGAAACTTTGCAAATCTCGAATTACAGAAACTTTTCAACTAAAATAATTATCCCCTTGTAGAAATATATTATATTAAAAAATAATGTGCCAAGATTTACCTTTAGAATGATTAGATTGCTTGTTGGTATGTGCAGTGCAAAAACAGAAACTTTTGCTATAGTGCGTGAATTTACATTTTTTACTGGAGCATGCAAAAATTCTGAAATTTTTACACAGTACTACTTTGCAATTATTTTATTGTTTCCTAATTTTTCAGAATTTTTGGAGTTACAGAAGTATGATCAATAATGATCCATCACATTCACATGCAGATTTATTGATTATTAGGCGCGTACATGTTTATTAGTAACCGTTGGCATGGCGCTGACGAAATCTCACTACTACTACTAGACAGCAAGTATAGTAATTGAGCATCTATCTAACCCTTGTGTAGGGTATATATAAAAGTACATGTGAGAGAGAGACTTGAAATAGAGGGCAAGTCATACATTATTTAATGTATTATATTTCTAACTTCTATCTCTATATTAAACACATTTATATTCTAACAATCTGCAGACCAGAGATCGAGTGCACCTCCCTCTGGACATACCGTACGGCGTGATCAGTCGGATGCCGATATTGAGGTAAGAGCCGCCCTCCCTGAGCATGCCGCATTGCGTATCGGGGCGCGGCAGGATCAGGTAGCCCTTGTCACCCCAGTCATCTCTATAAGAGTTCTTGAGAATGTACGAGTTGAAGTTGTCGCCGACGACGGTGTAGGCGACAACGGTGCCGACTGTGACTGCCGAAAGAGTTGGTACTCGTCGTAGGGCCTGGTCTCCTTAAACCCACGCATGATGGCCGTCTTCGCGCGGTGTAGCGCTGGCGTAGCATGTACGGCCTTCACTCCTATGTAAGGATAAGAGATCAACGACGCGACACCATTCTTGGTCACGTATTGGAAAGCAATGGCGGAGCTATGTATAAGTCCGAGGGGGCCGTGCCCCCCCCCCCCCCCCCCCTCTCCCCAGCCCAAAGGAGATTCATTTTCTATTTACTACTAGTGGACCCGGGTCAGATGGAAGGCTACATGCTACCAAGCCCAGTTACCAATACACCATGCCTACATTGTTGTTTAGTGGATGGAAAACAGGCCTTTTAAAACCGTCTTTTACTACTGCCTCATTACATATAAAAGTTTTTTTTTCTGTTTTTTAAGTGCATCAATGCAGATGTAGTGTACATATGAATCTATAGAGGAAATTCTCGATGACTTTTTCTTGTTGAGAGTTCTTTAGGCATGTGGCTGTATGTAGTGTGATCACATGTGTGTCATACTTTTTTGCTTCAAGTTTGAACGAGTTATTATGGCGTTTTATGTGTATTTTGTTGTGGGAAGTTTTGTACATAAGTTAATAGGTTCATAGTGTGAAAAAAACCATGCTAATCTATTATATATAAAATGTAATTAATGAGCAAACTAGAAATTAGAGAAGTAGTCTAGAAAATCACACAAAAAATTTCCCATCCTAAAAAAGTTTCCCATCCTGAGTCCTCACGCCGCTGCCGCATCTTCCTGTAGATGACCTCGATCCTTCTCATGGAGCATGCTGATCCTCTTCTCCCCTACATGACTACACCATCATGGAATCTTCTCATATTTAGATGGAGATCATCAATACATGATCTTGCTGGAGCCGCTCTTTCCATACATGGCTAGCTGCAGCGCCGGGCCGCCAACACGATCCAGCGGACATGATGATCCACGGAGAGCAAGATGCTATGTATGTATACCCATCATGATGGCCGGCGATTCCCCTTGGATGAACGACTGGCGTGATCTAGCAGATATGAAGATCCACACATAGCAAGATGTATATATGTTTGGCCAGTAGCAGGAGGTTCCTTTGATTCTTTACACCATCAGGTCCTGACGCTCTCCCTCCCTCTCCTTGATTCTTTACACCATCAGGTCCTGACGATCTCCCTCCCTCTAATCATGAGTAATGCAGACAAAGCAAAGTCCTTTGTGGAGGTCAGCAGCATCAGATAAACGGATATTGCACAAGCCCAGGTGATCGAGCCAGGCACCGGTAACTACATAAAAGGTACCATCTATTTCTCTATAAATTACAGAATATGGTCAATAGATTGTTATATATTTCGATCTTTTTTCTTCTTCTTCTGTATCAGACTTAGTAGGCCCGAACAGTGACATAAGACGATGTCTGCAGTATGTCTGATGCAATTATTTGATACATATTTTAGAGGTATTGTGTGAACGGAAGATCATGCTTATGTATTCTTCCTTGCTACGCCTACTCTTTGGTTTCTGGTGACACATTGCAACAGAATCACATCTTGATGTTGATTAGGTCGGGAAACTTCTCCGTGGAAATCGTGGGTAAACAGAACTACAAAAGCTTGGAGATAGAGAAATAATAGAACGACTTCCCGCACATGCTTGGACTGTGAGGTCATGGGTGCAGACTGCTAGAAAGTTGGAGAAATTTACATTTAGCAGCAAGAAGGTGAGCTGCATATACCTTCCTATGTACCTACACAAGCCCTGTGGTATGTATATCAGATGGTAGTGTATTTCATCGTTTTATGTTTATGCTGACTTAATTTGTGTTTTTTTTCATATGTAGTCTATTATTCAGAAGTTCAATGATTTAGACCAATGTTATGGACAGAATGATTCTTTAATATTAATGCCACTGTCATCTGAAGCTTTATACTTTGTATGCACTCTGATCTTCAGAAGTAGAGGTTCATCTGCAGCTTAAACTTAGTTAGATCTATGAGCTTCTATGTGGAAATTCTGTGCAAGAAAGAATTCGGAAAGCTTGGAGGTGGAGCGCGTAGTGTGTTTTTCTTGGTGTGATGTACATGGACAGGTTGCTGAAAAAGAACCAAAGGGAAATCTCACGTGGGCGAGTGAGCAGTTCAGTGTTGGTGGTCTGCCTTGGTCGTTCACATCCTAGAGAAGACGGTTTCGTCGCCCTCGACGTACAAAAGAAAACGACATGAACTTGTGGTTTTGGCATGATCGCCAATGACACTCCTGGAGTGCATTCTAACTGGCTGCAACATGTTCCTCGAAAACAAACAGGTAACGGCAGGTTGATGTGTGCCTAGCCATAACTGGTATTGTAAGTCAATGGCTCGATTACGATTTTTCCTTAACCATCACATGTCAATATATTTATAGGTGATTACTTATTTTAGTATATGTTCACACCTGCAAGATGATGCTAATTAAGTTCAACACAGGCAAGCTGCTATCGTTAGTAGCAGGGCAGAAAAGTTCTTCTGGCATCGAGACTGTGCAGAAATGAACCAAACGTCGAGACCAGATGAAGCAAGTTATAATTTATCATGGTTTTTCATTATGTGATGTGACAAGATGTTCGAAATGCTATTTTCCGCAAATGTATTGGTGTATGCTTAACTACTGAACTTTTTAATTCAGCTCTCTTATCTTCAGTTTGTAAACTTAAATTTGTATTTTTTTGACGGAATTAGAAATTTGACGGAACCTCGTTAGAGGGCGGGGAGCTCCCGATTTGCATTAAGAAGAAGAGAATTGGTCCAGTTAATAAGGGAAACCGGACCCAAAAGCCATAAATTTGTATTATTTTTGATATACACATGATTATGCATATTCAATTTCTTTTCGTCGATGGTGTTATCTCTCAGGGAAGGGATGGATAACTTCAAGGACAAGTTTGCTGAAACGTTTATAACTTATTACCAAGGTACTCAACCATAACACTGCATGAATCCCCATTTTCTTGCTGATGTAGCCATACAAAGTTAGAAACTTTAATGTCCTTGATAGTATTGCTTCTAGAAAACTTATTTTAATATTGCATGTAACTAGCTATAATTTCATGTATATATTCCTATATATACCAAGCTTGCAGATTATTGGTACACACATCTACAAGTCGTAAGTAAAGGTGTCATAAGAAAAAGGAGAAATAGCTACAAATTACCACAAACTTAATGAAAAACATGCGACCTTTTATTTTAGTAGATAAAATGATATAGCCATTAGATATGTGAGGGCACATGTGATGTGACCTTCATCACCATCCGGATCTTGGGGTGGGCAAGCGTTATATGTCTTCATTGTTGACTACCTTCAGCAGGGTCATGCTGATGTTATAGGAGAAGGCATGGAACTCTACTGCCATCAACTTGCATTAGTGCAGACAACTTGGCGGCCAGTTTCATAGGGAGATACGCGAAGGAGGGCAGTTGGAGCCTTGAAGTACAACAACAAGCTAGCAAGGGTAACATTCCAGGACTCCTCTTTGTTGGAAACACCGTGAGTTGTATCGGGGAGAAAAGGGAGAAAAGAAATTAAGAGGGAAAAAAGAGGGCACAACATGAGCCCTTCGCTAAAAGTTTGTGCGTGTGCGTTCGTATGATTTTGATGTGGTCGTTCGTGTGGATGTATTCCAACACTCCTGGACGCTTGGTATCCTTGACTCTGTGCGCAAGGACGTTGACTAGGATGTATTGATACACGGCTACACGAGAAAGATTGGTGAAGCAATCTTATTTGCAGAAAACGTAGATGTTGTCTTATATGTGTTATTTTCTTATCCAGATTTAATTGGGAAAAGAATATCATGGTAGTTGGAGGATAAGGATGATATTTTCCCTAAAGCAAAATTATAGCCGAAACTTTTCTTTTTTGCAGGGGAAGGATAACTGAATGTATATATTTTTGCATGTCAACAAAAAAGATGCCCTTAGAAAAGGACTTAAATCTTCTTTGCTTCTGCTTACAATTATTAGAGGTTCTTAACTAATTACAATCTGGCAATGCACATAGTTTCAGATCCTTACCACAGGAGACATGTCACTTCTTACAAGATAGGAAAAACATTGCTTGCAAAAAGTTCGAAATGTTATTGTCCGCCAATGTATTGTTTTATGGAAAATTGCCGAACTTTTCTATTCCGCATCTTCAGTTTGCATAGTTAAGTTTGTATTATTTGTGATATACACATGATTATGCATATTCAATTTTTTCAGTCAATGGTGCTATGTCTCAGGGAAGGGATGGATAACTTCAAAGGAAATTTTGCTGAAAAGTTTCTAACTAATTACCAAGGAACTCCACCATAACACTGCATGAAACGATATTTTCTTGCTGATGTAGACATACGAACTTAGAAAATTCAATGTCTTTGATAGTATTACTACTAGAAAATTATTTTAATATTACATGTAAATGGGTATAATTTCATATATATATATATATATATATATATATATATATATATATATATATATATATATATGTGTGTATGTGTGTGTGTGTGTGTGTGTGTGTGTGTGTGTGTATGTATGTATGTAGGGAATTAAATATTGCTAAATATGTGATTAGATTTTGATTATGTTAATTTGGGATTAGGTGAAAAGTGGTAGACAGGTATGCTTTTTATCTTGAATAGTATTTACTGTTCAGTAGGTAGGGCACTATTCACAATAGTGTTTACTATTCAGTACACTATTTGGAATAGTACTTCACTATTCACAGCAATATTTATTTCAATATGATTACCTGCACGTTCTAACTTGATACATGATCTATTCTGGGCTGGCGAGGCCAACAATTCGTCCGACGGTGTGCGCAGAGGTGTAAAATCCTACTTAGTACTCACCATATTTTTCATTATGTTGTATCAGATGTAGCTAGTTACGTTCACTTAGTAGTTTGAATTGCAAATTTATGGGGTAAATTCCTATCGTCTTCCTAGGCAGTTTCACCCAGAGGGAACACTTCTCTACGGCCACAAGGTTCTCATTCAAACGCCACTCTGGGCTACACAGAGAACTACACACGCAGAGGTTTCTCCTATAGGATCCCTAGCATAAGAACTCGTCCCATAAATTCATAACTAAAAATACCAAGTGAAACCAAGAAACTACATCATTTCCACAACATAATTTACATATGGCTTTCCCTTTCAGGAGGCCCCGAAGGGATTGCACAAACTAAAGAATATTACCTTCTAACTACCTTCTTGAGCCTTACAATGCTCTGGATATGGTGGCTCTTATTGCAGGATGAAAGCTACAACTACTACTACTGAGCAACGAGCTTGCTAGCTGGGTCGCAGCTCTTTGCTCTATCGGTGGCTGGTGGCTCTTCTCCGTTTGGTGTTGTGTCTCTCTTCGCAGCAAATGTCTCCTTTTATAGGCGAGAGAGCAGCTCTTTGGATGGCTTCTGGGAGAATGCACCTCTTATTTTATATGTAGTAGGGATGCATGCGTGTCCCTCTAGGCGATGGATAAGAACGAGAGATAGTGCCCCGACAAACTTCAATCTTCACGAATCTATCAAATCTTTGCATTGTTCACGTGGGCATTGTCTCTCCGTGGATAATTGGCTGGCCTCTGTGTACCAGTCTTTGCTCTTCGGCCATACATGTCTTCATGCGATTAGCCTTCAGAGCTTCTTCTGCCTTCAAGAATCCTTCTGCCAGTGTATGCGTACATACATGCCAAGGCTGCTTTAATTTTAAATATTGCTTATTCATTTATTTTTAATTTAATTTAACTTGCTTAAATTTTCAACATTTCTTATTCATTTATTTTTAATTTTATTTAACTTGCTTAAATATTCAACATTGCTTATTCATTTTTTTACAGGGGGTCATCCCTGCCGATATGATTGATAATACCTTATCAATATTTAAAATATCTTTTCTTGGATTTTCTATCAATATTCGGGTCCTCCGCGCCCGAATACTTGATAGCAATATCAATATAGGAAATTTGGGCTTTATTCAGGTCGCTGCCCGTGCCCTGCTATGTCCATATGATCATCATCATCGTATAACAGTTTGAAATCATATTTTTGATCGCATTCTTTCTTTATTTCTTCAAAATTTTAGTCCATTTCATGCCTTAATTATTTTAATATTTCTTCTTTCAATTTCTTTCTTTATTATTTTTGAAAAAATTTCAAATCTTTTATCCATTTCTTGATCTATGTATTCACTGTCTAAAGGGTCAAGCCCCTTTAGAAGGCATTCTTGATATGTCTTATATTTTGGAGACTCTTCCTTCTTTATATTTTTTGAGCATGATGCCTCCCCCTTTGTGGGAGTTGGTGAAGCAGGTATGCCTCTTTTCATTTGGAGATAGTCTTTAGCCTCTGGGTCAATATAATAAGCTGGTCCTAATACCGTTCTTGCCCAAAGTAAGTCATCATCTATATTGTAATATCTTTTGAATGTTAAATCTTGTCCTTTTCTTTTTGCATCTAATTTTTCAATCATTATATTTTCCCGTTCCATATATATACCAGGTTTATTTCCATCAAATATAAGATATAGTATTTCTCCTTTTGGTATTTCAATCTTTTCTGGCTTTGGCAAATTTTTGTTTAATTCAATAAAATATTCTGCCAAACTATTGAGAATTGATAAAAAATATCCTTTTTCCTCTCTCTTGAGAGTATATTGGAACCAGAAATTATCCAATATGCATCTTTGAGCTTCATCAAGCTTGAGATGGGTTTTTGGCTTGAATTTGAATGTATTTGGCTGAAACATTTTCAGCCTATTTTCTTCTCCAAAGAAGAGATATTCATCCTTGTTGGCGAATAATCCTTTCCTCATTTCTGCAAATTTGATGCACGAGAGAATATGTCAGGTAAGGTATTATCCTTCCCCTTAATATGCTCAAAAATATCTTTATAACCATTCCCAGCTATGGTGTCTTCAAATAAGACCCATCTTCTGGTTGAGCTTTTCTTACTATTAATTTTATTGTAATATCGACATATAGCTTCACAGTCTGTTCGCACTATAAATTCTTTAAATCCTAGATATAGCCTAAATGCATTAATTGTATTTACAACTGCAAGGATTTCCCTATCAATATTATTTACCATCTTTAATTTGTAACTTCCCGAAGCATATCTGCATATTTTTTCATCTGCTTTTGGGGAGTATTTATTGGGTTTTTGTTTTAGTATCGCACCCCATCCTACCTTAGATGCATCTGTCTCAATTATAAAATAATTGCCTTCTAGAGGCAATTGTAGGGGTTTTAAATTCTTGACCTTTTCCTTGATGGCCTTTACTAATTTTATATCTTCGGAATTGAAGTATTTTTGACCATTTTTCCTTAATTTAGCATATAAAGGTCCTGCTAACTTTGCTAAGTTGTCTATATAGTTTTGCGCATAGTTTACAATTCCTAAGAACTGATCTTAAACCTTTTTATCACTCATATTATCAGGAAACTCTAATATTTTCTTTGCAATATGTTCTTGTAGATATATCTTTCCTTCTCCTATTTCATGCCCAAGGAAATTTATTTATTCTTTGCAAATTTCCGTCTTCTTTTTGGATATTATGAGTCCATTTTGTTCTACCTTTCGAAAGAACACTTCAAGATGGGCTATATGCTCTTTGTATGATTTTGATAATACTAAAAAATCATCTACGTATACTAATATAAATGCTTGATTCTCATTAAATATATTTTGCAACTTTCTTTGAAATAGTGCAGATGCATTCTTTAGACCTAATGGCATTACTAGCCATTCATAGTGGCCTTGTGGACAAGTAAATGTTGTCCAAGGAATAGATTCTTCGGCCATTTTTACTTGCTAAAATCCTGCCTTTAAGTCAAATTAAGAGAAATATTTACTTCCTTGTATTCTGTTAATCCATTCCTGCTTATTAGGTATATTATATGCATCATCAACTGTATTACCATTAAGCCTTTTAAAATTAATTACCATTCTAGATTTACCTCTAACTACTTCAGCATGATTTCTAACTACAAGAGCAGCAGATCGATGAGGACTTCTACTTTCTCTTATAGCTTTTAACTTTAATAACTCTTCAATATGCATTTTGAAATCTTCAATATCTTTTGGAGTAGCTTCACTTGGTCCTGACTTAATTACATAATCAAGATTTATGATATTTATTTTGCAATCTATAGAGTTCTTATCCCAATGTTTCATTGGTATTTCTCCAATAATGTGTATGCTTTCTAGTCTTTGCACAAACTTATCTATATCTTTTTTAGATTTTATATCTCTATACCAATTTGGCAAAAATGATTGTAACCCTATGCATTCTGTACATGCATTTTCTATATGATATTCTTCTATGGTCTCACTAAGTTCTTCTTCTTTACAGAATTCAAGGGGATCTGGACTTGTGCTATCTTCATCATCTAAATTAGATATTTCGACATTTTGCAAGGACTTTCTTTGTTTTCGCACTTCAGATACTTATGGAACATTATCTTGAAAAGGAATAAATGTTACCCCTTCTTCATGTATGATTGTGGTTTGTAAAGATTGTTGTAAAATTCTTAACCCTATTATCATGTCATCATTTATTACTGACAAATCTCTTATTGTAATTTCATCTATTATATATTTTGTGCAATTTATGTAAGCTTCAATATTATATGCTAGCTGATTATGGATCTTCTTTATTCCTGACATATCAGTAGACACTTCAGCTTTATTATCATCTATAGTTTCAACTATTTCGGGACACCTCATAAAATATTTATCATGGATGATATTCTTAGTGCAACCAGTATCTAATAGTGCCAGTATTTTATGTGAAATATTTGGCTTTAGAACAATCCTAACTGGGATCCTTATTCCTAACACTTCTTTGAATGGTAATTGAACAATATATCTGTTTCCAAAACTAGTAATTGCATCTTTCAATTGTATTAATTTGTCTCCTTTTTTATCCCTTACTGTTACCATTTGCTCTTTCATTTCCGTGATTTTAGCAATATTATTGTCTTGCTTATTACTATTTTGTAACTCATCTTTAAGTGTTTCTAGTTCTGCTTCTAGCTTATTTATTCTATTTTCTAAATTTCTAACCCTACTGTATAATATTCGTTCTTCTGGTTTTAATTCTATTTCTTGTCTCCGCTTTGGATTATTGGCTCTTAGACATGACACACATGCTTGTTTTAAACACAAGCTACATGTGAACCTATTATCTTGGCTTGGATAATATATACAGAAAGCACATTTTATGTTATAATCACCTTTTCCTCTAATCCAATCATGTTCACAATCTACTTCGTTCATCATTTCAATTTTTAAACCGGCTAATTCATCTATTAGGTCTATTTCATCTTCACTTGATTCATATTCTGGAGCCTCATTTTCTACTTCATCTGTCTCTATAATTGAATATATTGACTCATCGTCTTTTATTTCATCATCACATACTAATATATTCTCATTAACGCTATCTATAATTAATACTCTCTCTTGTTCTTCATATTTACTGGAGTACCTTTTCTGATCTTTATTAGGGCAAGTTCTGCTTAGGTGATCAGGAGAGTTATATATGAAACACCTGCATGTTTTATCATAGGTTTTCTTAGGATTATATCTTCTTACATTTCTTTTATGCAAGAATGGGGCTCTATTGTCTGACCTTCTTAAGAAATATCTTTCCTTTGTTCTAAAATTTCTATTATCTCTCCTTTGTGGTTTATAATACTTGTTTTTCCAATGCCTTTCTTCTCCATATGTTAGTGGTATTTGGACAATGTTATTGCAAAAATTGTAATCTGATTTCTTCATAGATCTTTCGGCTTGAATGCTAGTACACACCTTTCTTAATTGTTTGAAAACAAATGTTATGGATTGGGATATATTTACCACATTTCCTCCTGTTTCTTTTCTATACTCCTCAAATATTATGGAACCTAGAGGATCAGGCAACTTATTAAAATATCTTTCTACTACACCTACATTAAAACCTTGTTTAGCAGTAGTAGTATTATACAAATAATGCTGGGAAAATTCTTTTATACCTGTCCAGCTTGTTAATGTTAATTTTTCTATTTCTCTTAACCTTTCATTTTGTAATGAAGTATGTCCTAATTCTGGATCTTCTGCTATGATCATATTTGACATAACATTCGCAAAGTTATTAGGGTTACTTCCTGCCCTTTTTAATTCTTCATATTGACTAGGGTATGACTCTACCCATTGTTCCCATAGAACTTTTACAGATTCTCCTAAAAATGTTTCAAGATATGTTAACATATCTTCTACCTTAGTGCCTATATTATACTGATTTTGTATATATTTTTGCACTATTAAACCTTTCCATATGTTGATTATATTCGGCCAGTCTATTGGATCATGAACTGCTAGGTTTAATATAGCGCCGTCATTCTTATAATTCTGAAATTACACTGGTTTTGCAAAATTTCTTCTTTTAGTACCGATATATCTATATTGTCCTGGGATATATGTAGGTTGATAATCATCTTTTTCTGGAGGCCATTGTCCAGCTGATCTGGTAGGTCTCTCTCTTTCTCCTTCTCTTTTTACAGAAGATTCTCCATATCCTCTTCTTCTTTTACCACTATTTTCTACTTCCATAGATTTCATTGCATTGTCTAAATTATGCAGTCCCACATCATCTAGTGAGTTATAGAAATCACTATTTTGTTCTGAATCATCATATCTTTCATCTTCTAACCACATTTCTTTTATTAATTCTTCCTCCTCCTCATAACTTTCTAATAATAACTTCTTCTTTTTGAACAATATTCTTATGTTTATTATTATTATTATTAATGACATCATTTTTATTAATAATAGCATTTGCTTTTCTTTCTGCGGATGCTATAATTTTATCTCCCATGGTTGAACTACTAGTGGCAAACTTCTTATCATTTTCTAGTTTCTTTAGCCTTGCAATTTCTCTAATAATAAGTAGTTTCTTTCTCTTATTTTGGGCCAATCCTTTGTCATAGAATGACTATATTCCCATTCAATATGCTTTAGTTTCTTTTCCCAATGATTTATTTCATCCTCTAAATTAGCCTTTTCCATGCATTCACATACACCTTTATTTTTATCATCATTAATTTCTGATTCTGACATAAAAGATTCGGAGTCTTCTATTGATGCAGCTTTATAGTTCATAAATCAAATACTGCTACTTCCTTCACAATTTTGATAGCTTATGTAGTTTTCAGGTTGATTTAATTCTTTTTTCTCTATTAATTCACCTATCTTCCATTCTTCTCCAGCTTTTTATTCAGAACCAATTTTAAGAGGATTCATAAACTTTATACCTTTTGATTGCATACTATCAATTACGTCATTCACATTGACTCTATACCTGGAGCTACTTCTATTAGTGAGCCTTCCTATAAATTCTTTGCTTACTAGCAAATTTGTTCCTTTAAAATCTTCATAACCTTTAGTTTGGAAACCCAAACTCATTTTTTTCAATAAATTCTTTTACGGGCATCATTAGGTCTGGAGCAATATAGGTTATTAATCTATTTTCATTCATGTCTCCTTCCAAAAAACCTAATGCTGCTTTGTCTACAGACTCCCATCTTCTGTCTAATAAGGTTATCAAAACCATCACACCTAATTTCTTCCTTGTCATACCTTTGACTCCTATGATATACATGCCTTGATGAATATATTTGTAACCACAATATTTTAATTCATTTTCAATATTTTTTCTTACAATTCTTAAATCTACCGGATGTGTTAACACAGTTAATTCTACTTCTCTGGATATTCTGTATAGACCACTTTTACTTTCAAACATACCCATGTGATATACTTTTTGAGGTTTTACTTTTCTTAGGGTATCTTTCTGGTATCTTTCTAGATCTCTTTGTATATCTATAACTTCTTCAATACTATCAATATCATCAGCTTTTCATGATAATCTATGCTTCATAGCTAGAGGTCTTGAATCTTGCCTTACTAATTGGAGAGTTTTGTCTCTTCTAAGGAAGCCTTTAGATACGTCCATTTTTCTGAATTAATATTTCTAGTAGAGGCAACTATTCTAGATGATGATAGCACAATTTCTTTGCTGCTTTGAACACTTTTTAACTTATATAATACTTGAATTAATAGTTGGATGATTGTGTTATTTTCCCTTATTATTAATTTGGAATCTTCTTTTGGGGAGTCGTGATCAGAGAACCCGACAGGAGGTGACAGATATTTAGCTACTTCATTTAATGCTTGAGTATATTCGGTCATATAATTATGAGATAATCAAAGTTTTAACCTCTTGCACCAACTTTTTTATTTCAAGTATATGTTGTCTTGATTGAGTGCGTGGGAGTGACTATTTGCCTTTTATGTAAGAGGGACGACTATATTAACGGCCTATTTATTTCAAGTATATTTAACTGGCTAAGTAAAGGCAAAGAGTCACTCCCACGCACTGAATCAAGACAAGATATATTTGAAATAAAAAAGTTGGTGCAAGAGGTTAAACCTTTGATTTTCTCATAATTATATGAGCGAATATAGTCAAGCATTAAACGAAGTAGCTAAATATCTGTCACCTCGTGTCGGGTTCTCCGATCACGACTCCCCAAAAGAAGATTCCAAAGTAATAATAAGGCAAAATAACACAATCATCCAACTATTAATTCAAGTATTAGATAAGTTAAAAAGTGTTCAAAGCAACAAAGAACTTGTGCTATCATCATCTGGAATAGTTGCCTCTACTAGAAATATTAATTCAGAAAAATGGACGTATCTAAAGGCTTCCTTAGAAGAGACAAAACTCTCAAGTTAGTAAGGCAAGATTCAAGACTTCTAGCCATGAAGCATAGATTATCATGCAAAGCTGATGATATTGATAGTATTGAAGAAGTTATAGATATACAAAGAGATCTAGAAAGATATCAGAAAGATACCCTAAGAAAAATAAAACCTCAACAAGTATATCACATGGGTATGTTTGAAAGTAAAAGTGGTCTATACAGAATATCCAGAGAAGTAGAATTAAGTGTGTTAACACATCTGGTAGATATAAGAATTGTAAGAAAAAATACTGAAAATGAATTAAAATATTATGGTTACAAATATATTCATCAAGGCATGTATATCATGGAGTCAAAGGTATGACAAGGAAGAAATTAGGTGCGAAGGTTTTGATAACCTTATTAGACAGAAGATGGGAATCTGTAGACAAAACAACATTAGGATTTTTGGAAGGAGGCATGGATGAAAATAGATTAATAACCTATATAGCTCCAGTCCTAATGATGCCCGTAAAAGAATTTATTGAAAAAATGAGTTTTGGTTTCCAAACTAAAGGTTATGAAGATTTTAAAGGAACAAATTTGCTAGTAAGCATAGAATTTATAGGAAGGCTCACTAATAGAAGTAGCTCCAGATGTAGAGTAAATGTGAATGACGTAATTGATTGTATGCAATAAAAAGGTATAAAGTTTATGAATCCTCTTAAAATTGGTTCTGGATAAAAAGCTGGAGAAGAATGGAAGATAGGTGAATTAATAGAGAAAAAAGAATTAAAGCAACCTGAAAACTACATAAGCTATCAAAATTGTGAAGGAAGTAGCAGTATTCAATTTATAAACTACAAAGCTGCATCAATAGAAGACTCTGAATCTTTTATGTCAGGATCAAAAATTAATGATGATAAAAATAAAGGTGTATCCGAATGAATGGAAAACTCTAATTTAGAGGATGAAATAAATCATTGGGAAAAGAAACTAAAGCATATTGAATGGGAATATAGTCATTCTATGACAAAGGATTGGCCCAAAATAAGAGAAAGAGAACTATTTATTATTAGAAAAATTGCAAGGCTAAAGAAACTAAAAAATGATAAGAAGTTTGCCACTAGTAGTTCAACCATGGAAGATAAAATTATAGCATCCACAGAAAGAAAAGCAAATGCTATTATTAATAAAAATGCTATCATTAATAATAATAATAATAATAATAATAAAGATAAGAATATTGTTCAAATAGAAGAAGTTATTAGTGAAGAGCAATGGGATATCAATAATAAGTTATTATTAGAAAGTTATGAGGAGGAGGAAGAATTAATAAAAGAAATGTGGTTAGAAGATGAAAGTTATGATGATTCAGAGCAAAATAGTGATTTCTATAACTCACTAGATGATGTGGGACTGCATAATTTAAACAATGCAATGGAAGCTATGGAAGTAGAAAATAGTGGTAAAAGAAGAAGAGGATATGGAGAATCTTCTGTAAAAAGAGAAGGAGAAAGAGAGAGACATACCAGATCAGCTGGACAATGGCCTCCAGAAAAAGATGATTATCAACCTACATATATCCCAAGACAATATATATATGGGTACTAAAAGAAGAGATTTTGAAAAACCAGTGCAATTTCAGAATTATAAGAATGATGGCGCTATATTAAACCTAGCAGCTCATGATCCAATAGACTGGCCAAATATAATCAGCATATGGAAAGGTTTAATAGTGCAAAAATATATACAAAATCAGTATAATATAGGCACTAAGGTAGAACATATGTTAACATATATTGAAACATTTTGAGGAGAATCTGTAAAAGTACTATGGGAACAATGGTAGAGTCATACCCTAGTCAATATGAAGAATTAAAAAGGGCAGGAAGTAACCCTAATAACTTTGCGAATGTTATCTCAAATATGATCATAGCAGAAGATCCAGAATTAGGACATACCTCATTACAAAATGAAAGGTTAAGATAAATAGAAAAATTAACATTAACAAGCTGGAAAGGTATAAAAGAATTTTCCCAGCATTATTTGTATAATGCTACTACTGCTAAACAAGGTTCTAATGTAGGTGTAGTAGAAAGATATTTTAATAAGTTGCCTGATCCTCTAGGTTCCATAATATTTGAGGAGTATAGAAAAGAAACAGGAGGAAATGTGGTAAATATATCCCAATCCATATTTCTTAAGAAGGTCATACAATAGAGCCCCATTCTTGCATAAAAGAAATGTAAGAAGATATAATCCTAAGAAAACCTATGATAAAACATGCAGGTGTTTCATATGTAACTCTCCTGATCACCTAAGCAGAACTTGCCCTAATAAATATCAGAAAAGGTACTCAAGTAAATATGAAAAACAAGAGAGAGTATTAATTATAGATAGCGTTAATTAGAATATATTAGTATGTGATGATGAAATAAAAGACGATGAGTCAATATATTCAATTATAGAGACAGATGAAGTAGAAAATGAGGCTCCAGAATATGAATCAAGTGAAGATGAAATAGACCTAATAGATGAATTAGCCGGTTTAAAAATTGAAATGATGAACCAAGTAGATTGTGAACATGATTGGATTAGAGGAAAAGGTGATTATAACATAAAATGTGCTTTCTGTATATATTACCCAAGCCAAGATAATAGGTTCACATGTAGCTTGTGTTTAAAACAAGCATGCGCCTCATGTCTAAGAGCCAATAATAAAAGTGGAGACAAGAAATAGAAATAGAACCAGAAGAACGAATATTATCCAGTAGGGTTAAAAAATTAGAAAATAGAATAAATAAGCTAGAAGCAGAACTAGAAACACTTAAAGATGAGTTACAAAATAGTAATAAGCAAGACAATAATATTGCTAAAATCATGGAAATGAAAGAGCAAATGGTAACAGTAAGGGATAAAAAAGGAGACAAATTAATACAATTGAAAGATGCAATTACTAGTTTTGGAAACAAATATATTGTTCAATTACCATTCAAAGAAGTGTTAGGAATAAGAATCCCAGTTAGGATTGTTCTAAAGCCAAATATTTCATATAAAATACTGGCACTATTAGATACTGGTTGCACTAAGAATATCATCCATGATAAATATTTTATGAGGTGTCCCGAAATAGTTGAAACTATAGATGATAATAAAGCTGAAGTATCTACTGATATGTCAGGAATAAAGAAGATCCATAATCAGCTAGCATATAATATTTAAGCTTACATAAATGGCACAAAATATATAATAGATGAAATTACAATAGGAGATTTGTCAGTAATAAATGATGACATGATAATAGGGTTAAGAATTTTACAATAATCTTTACAAACCACAATCATACATGAAGAAGGGGTAACATTTATCCCTTATCAAGATAATGTTCCATACATATCTGAAGTGCGAAAACAAAGAAATTCCTTGCAAAATGTAGAATTATCTAATTTAGATGATGAATATAGCACAAGTCCATATCCCCTTGAATTCTATAAAGAAGAAGAACTTAGTGAGACCATAGAAGAATATCATGTAGAAAATACGTGTAGAGAATGCATTGGGTTATAATCATTTTCGCCAAATTGGTATAGAGATATAAAATCTAAATAAGATATAGATAAGATTGTGCAAAGACTAGAAAGCATACAAATTATTGGAGAAATACCAATAAAACATTGGGATAAGAACTCTATAGTTTGCAAGATAAATATCATAAATCCTGATTATATAATTAAGTCAGGACCAATTGAAGCTACTCCAAAAGATATTGAAGAGTTCAAAATGCATATTGAAGAGTTATTAAAGTTATAGCTATAAGAGAAAGTAGAAGTGCTCATCGATCTGCTGCTTGCATAGTTAGAAATCATGCTGAAGAGGTTAGAGGTAAATCTAGAATGGTAATTAATTTTAAAAGGCTTAATGATAATACAGTTGATGATGCATATAATATACCTAATAACCAGGAATGGATTAACAGAATACAAGGAAGTAAATATTTCTCTAAATTCGACTTAAATGTAGGATTTTGGCAAGTAAAAATGGCTGAAGAATCTATTCCTTGGACAGCATTTACTTGTCCACAAGGCCTCTATGAATGGCTAGTAATGCCACTAGGTCTAAAGAATGCACCTGCACTATTTCAAAGAAAGATGCAAAATATATTTAATGAGAATCAAGCATTTATATTAGTATACGTAGATGATTTGTTAGTATTATCAAAATCATACAAAGAGCATATAGCCCATCTTGAAGTGTTCTTTCGAAAGGTAGAACAAAATGGACTCATACTATCCAAAAAGAAGATGGAAATTTGCAAAGAAAAAATAAATTTCCTTGGGCATGAAATAGGAGAAGGAAAGATATATCTACAAGAACAAATTGCAAAGAAAATATTAGAGTTTCCTGATAATATGAGTAATAAAAAGGTTTTGCAGCAGTTCTTAGGAATTGTAAACTATGCGCGAAACTATATAGACAACTTAGCAAAGTTAGCAGGACCTTTATATGCTAAATTAAGGAAAAATGGTCAAAAGTACTTCAATTCCAAAGATATAAAATTAGTAAAGGACATCAAGGAAAAGGTCAAGAATTTAAAACCCCTAGAATTGCCTGTAGAAGGCAATTATTTTATAATTGAGACAGATGCATCTAAGGTTGGATGGGGTGCGATACTAAAACAAAAAACCCAATAAATACTCCCCAAAAGCAGATGAAAAAATATGCAGATATGCTTTGGGAAGTTAAAAATTAAAGACGGTAAATAATATTGATAGGGAAATCCTTGCAGTTGTAAATACAATTAATGCATTTAGGCTATATCTAGGATTTAAAGAATTTACAGTGCGAACAGACTGTGAAGCTATATGTCGATATTACAATAAAATTAATAGTAAGAAAAGCTCAACCAGAAGATGGGTCTTATTTGAAGACACCATAGCTGGGAATGGTTATAAAGTTATTTTTGAGCATATTAAGGGGAAGGATAATACCTTACCTGACATATTTTCTCGAGCATCAAATTTGCAGAAATGAGGAAAGGATTATTCGCCAACAAGGATGAATATCTCTTCTTTGGAGAAGAAAATAGGCTGAAAATGTTTCAGCCAAATACATTCAATTTCAAGCCAAAAACCCATATCAAGCTTGATGAAGCTCAAAGATGCATATTAGATAATTTCTGGTTCCAATATACTCTCAAGGGAGAGGAAAAAGGATATTTTTTATCAATTCTCAATAGTTTGGCAGAATATTTTAATGAATTAAACAAAAATTTGCCAACGCCAGCAAAGATTGAAATACCAAAAGGAGAAACACTATATCTTATATTTGATGGAAATAAACTTGGTATATATTTGGAATGGGAAAATATAATGATTGAAAAATTAGATGCAAAAAGAAAAGGACAAGATTTAACATTCAAAAGATATTATAATATAATGATGCCTTACTTTGGGCAAGAACAATATTAGGACCAGATTATTATATTGACCCAAAGGCTAAAGACTATATCCAAATGAAAAGAGGCATACCTGCTTCACCAACTACCACAAAGGGGGAGGCATCAAGCTAAAAAAATATAAAGAAGGAAGAGTCTCCAAAATATAAGACATATCAAGAATGCCTTCTAAAGGGGCTTGACCCTTTAGACAGTGAATACATAGATCAAGAAATGGATAAAAGATTTGAAGAATTTTCAAAAATAATAAAGAAAGAATTGAAAGAAGAAATATTAAAAGAATTAAGGCATGATATGGACGAAAAATTTGAAGAAATAAAGAAAGAATGTGATCAAAAATATGATTTCAAACTGTTAAACGATGATGATGATCATATGGACATAGCAAGGCACGGGCAGCGACCTGAATAAAGCCCAAATTGCCTATATTGATATTGCTATCAATTATTCGGGTGCGGAGGACCCGAATATTGATAGAAAATCAAAGAAAAGATATTTTAAATATTGATAAGGTATTATCAATCATATGGGCAGGGAAGACCCCCTGTAAAAAATGAATAAGCAATGTTGAATATTTAAGCAAGTTAAATTAAATTAAAAATAAATGAATAAGCAATGTTGAAAATTTAAGCAGCCTTGGCATGTATGTACGCATACACTGGCACAAGGATTCTTGAAGGCAGAAGAAGCTCTGAAGGCTAATCGCAATAAGACCTGTATGGCCGAAGAGCAAAGACTGGTACGCAGAGGCCAGCCAATTATCGACGGAGAGACAATGCCCACGTGAACAAAGCAAAGATTTGATAGATTCCTGAAGATTGAAGTTTGTCGGGGCACTATCTCTCGCTCTTATCCATCGCCTAGAGGGACACGCATGCATTCCTACTACATATAAAATAAGAGGTGCATTCTCCCGGAAGCTATCCAGAGAGGTGCTCTCTCGCCTATGAAAGGAGACATTTGCTGCGAAGAGAGATGCAACACCAGACGGAGAAGAGCCACCAGCCACCGATAGAGCAAAGAGCTGCGACCCAGCTAGCAAGCTCGTTGCTCAGTAGTAGTAGTTTTCATCCTGCAATAAGAGCCACCATATCCAGAGCATTGTAAGGCTCAAGAAGGTAGTTAGAAGGTAATTTTCTTTAGTTTGTGTAATCCCTTCGGGGCCTCCCGAAAGGGAAAGCCATATGTAAATTATGTGGTGGAAATGATGTAGTTTCTTGGTTTCACTTGGTATTTTTATTTATGAATTTTTGGGACGAGTTCTTATGCTAGGGATCCTACAGTAGAAACCTCTGTGTGTGTAGTTCTCTGTGTAGCCCAGAGTGGCGTTTGAATGAGAACCTTGTGGCCGTAGAGAAGTGTTACCTCCGGGTGGAACTGCCTGGGAAGACGATAGGAATTTACCCCATCAATTTGCAATTAAAACTACTAAGTGAACGTAACTAGCTACATCTGATACAACATAATGAAAAATATGGTGAGTACTGAGTAGGATTTTACACCTCTGCGCACACCGTCGGACGAATTGTTGGCCTCGCCAGCCCAGAATAGATCCTGTATCAAAAAAATAATCAAGTTAGAACGTGAAGGTAATCATATTGAATTAAATATTGCTGTTAATAGTGAAGTACTATTCCAAATAGTGTACTGAATAGTGCCCTACCTAGTGAACAGTAAATACTATTCAAGATAAAAAGCATACAGTCTACCACTTTTCACCTAATCCCAAATTAACCTAATCAAAATCTAATCACATATTTAGCAATATTTAATTCCCTATATTGTTGGTATCAGGTCCAGCGTTTAATCATTGAAAGGTGAAAATATTTAAACTTGGAAGTTAGCGCAGGTAAAGTAGTAAATACTAAGGAAAATCTAAATATAAGGTGTAGAGTAAATCGCTCTGAATAGCATATCTGGCATACATCTCATAGACAGTTAAATATAGTCATCGATTTGATATATAACTTTTAAATATCTTCGGGAAAAAGACAAGATAATTTAGGCCATAAATTTGAAAGTTTATTTAAAGAATACCAAAAGCTTGCCGATAAGTATTCAGGGTTGAATAATAAAATTGATCTAGCTTTACATAAGCTAGAGGAAGCAAAAGCAAGACAGAATACAGTTTACAAGAATAACGATTATATTAAAGAGGAAGTACTATCAATAGGATGTTACCTAAGTAAAGGCAAAGAGTCACTCCCACGCACTGAATCAAGACAAGATATACTTGAAATAAAAAAGTTGGTGCAAGAGGTTAAAACTTTGATTATCTCATAATTATATGACCGAATATACTCAAGCATTAAACAAAGTAGCTAAATATCTGTCACCTCCTGTCGGGTTCTTCGATCACGACTCCCCAAAAGAATATTCCAAAGTAATAATAAGGCAAAACAACAAAATCATCCAACTATTAATTCAACTATTAGCTAAGTTAAAAAGTGTTCAAAGCAACAAAGAACTTGTGCTATCATCATCTGGAATAGTTGCCTCTACTAGAAATATTAATTCAGAAAAATGGACGTATCTAAAGGCTTCCTTAGAAGAGACAAAACTCTCCAATTAGTAAGGAAGATTCAAGACCTCTAGCCATGAAGCATAGAATATCATGCAAAGCTGATGATATTGATAGTATTGAAGAAGTTATAGATATACAAAGAGATCTAGAAAGATACCAAAAAGATAACCTAAGAAAAATAAAACCTCAACAAAGATATCACATGGGTATGTTTGAAAGTAAAAGTGGTCTATACAGAATATCCAGAGAAGTCGAATTAAGCGTATTAACACATCCAGTAGATTTAAGAATTGTAAACAAAAATATTGAAAATGAATTAAAATATTGTGGTTACAAATACATTCATCAAGGCATGTATATCACGGGAGTCAAAGCTATGACAAGGAAGAAATTAGGTGCGAAGGTTTTGATAACCTTATTAGACAGAAGATGGGAATCTGTAGACAAAGCAGCATTATGATTTTTGGAAGGAGACATGAATGAAAATAGATTAATAACCTATATAGCTCCAGACCTAATGATGCCCCTAAAAGAATTTATTGAAAATATAAGTTTTGGTTTCCAAACTAAAGGTTATGAAGATTTTAAAGGAACAAATTTGCTAGTAAGCATAGAATTTATAGGAAGGCTCACTAATAGAAGTAGCTCCAGATATAGAGTAAATGTGAATGGCCTAATTGATTGTATGCAATCAAAAGGTATAAAGTTTATGAATCCTCTTAAAATTGGTTCTGAAGAAAGAGCTGGAGAAGAATGGAAGATAGGTGAATTAGTAGAGAAATTAAAGCAACCTGAAAACTACATAAGATCTCAAAATTGTGAAGGAAGTAGGAGTATTCGATTTATGAACTATAAAGCTGCATCAATAGAAGACTCTGAATCTTTTATGTCAGAATCAGAAATTAATGATGATAAAAATAAAGGTGTATCTGAATGCATGGAAAAGGCTAATTTAGAGGATGAAATAAATCATTGGGAAAAGAGAGTAAAGCATATTGAATGGGAATATAGTCATTCTATGACAAAGGATTGGCCCAAAATAACAGAAAGAGAACTATTTATTATTAGAGAAATTGCAAGGCTAAAGAAACTAAAAAATGATAAGAAGTTTGCCACTAGTAGTTCAACCATGGAAGATAAAATTATAGCATCCGCAGAAAGAAAAGCAAATGCTATTATTAATAAAAATGCTATCATTAATAATAATAATAATAAAGATAAGAACATTGTTCAAAAAGAAGAAGTTATTAGCGAAGAAGAGCAATAGGATATCAATAATAAGTTATTATTGGAAAGTTATGAGGAGGAGGAAGAATTAATAAAAGAAATGTGGTTAGAAGATGAAAGATATGATGATTCAGAACAAAGTAGTGATTTCTATAACTCACTAGATGATGTGGGACTACATAATTTAGGCAATGCAATGGAAGCTATGGAAGTAGAAAATAGTGGTAAAAGAAGAAGAGGATATGGAGAATCTTCTGTAAAAAGAGAAGGAGAAAGAGAGAGACCTACCAGATCAGCTGGACAATGGCCTCCAGAAAAAGATGATTATCAACCTACATATATCCTAGGACAATATAGATATATGGGTACTAAAAGAAGAGATTTTGAAAAACCAGTGCAATTTTAGAATTATAAGAATGATGGCGCTATATTAAACCTAGCAGCTCATGATCCAATAGACTAGCCGAATATAATCAGCATATGGAAAGTTTTAATAGTGCAAAAAAATATACAAAATCAGTATAATATAGGCACTAAGGTAGAAGATACGTTAACATATCTTGAAACTTTTTTAGGAGAATCTGTAAAAGTTCTATGGGAACAATGGGTAGAGTCATACGTTCCCTAGTCAATATGAAGAATTAAAAAGGGCAGGAAGTAACCCTAATAACTTTGCGAATGTTATCTCAAATATGATCATAGCAGAATTATCCTAAGCTGTCAGGACCCCGATTCTAAGTCACACCGATCTAGCATGTAACACCTCATATCCCTTTGCGGCCTCACGCACGGTATTCCCACGGGTGTCGCCTTACCTGGCCCGGGACCGTTTGCGCCTTTTGGCACACGTATATGATAGTGTCACTAGCATCCATATGACAGAGAACCCGGGCCGACATGACTAGTCGTGCACCCAAAGGGCACTAACTTACGGGGACAGGCATACATGAAACAACATCGAGCATGTCGGTCAGCAGCATGTGAATCTGGGCTGTAGCAACTAGGCTAATAGGACTCCGGGACCCCGGGCTGTAGCAGGCTAGCAGGACTCCTGTGACGCCCCCGATTCAATCATACACTAATCATGCACGCAAACGTGTACGATCAAGATCAGGGACTCACGGGAAGATATCACAACACAACTCTAAAAACATAAATAAGTCATACAACCATCATAATACAAGCCAGGGGCCTCGAGGGCTCGAATACAAGTGCTCGATCATAGACGAGTCAGCGGAAGCAACAATATCTGAGTACAGACATAAGTTAAACAAGTTGCCATAAGATGGCTCGCACAAGCTGGGATACAGATCGAAAGAGGCGCAGGCCTCCTGCCTGGGATCCTCCTAAACTACTCCTGGTCGTCGTCAGCGGCCTGCACGTAGTAGTAGGCACCTTCGGTGTAGTAGGAGTCGTCGTCGACGTTGGCGTCTGGCTCCTGGGCTCCAACATCTGGTTGCGACAACCAGGTAGAATGGAAAGGGGGAAAAGAGGGAGAAAACCAACCGTGAGTACTCATCCAAAGTACTCGCAAGCAAGGATCTACACTACATATGCATGGGTATATGTGTAAAGGGGCCATATCGATGGAATGAACTGCAGAATGCCAGAAGAAGAGGGGGATAGCTAGTCCTGTCGAAGACTACGGTTCTGGCAGGCTCCATCTTGCAGCATGTAGAAGAGAGTAGATGGTAAGTTCACCAAGTATCATCGCATAGCATAATCCTACCCGGCGATCCTCTCCTCATCGACCTGTGAGAGAGCGATCACCGGGTTGTATCTGGCACTTGGAAGGGTGTGTTTTATTAAGTATCCGGTTCTAGTTGTCATAAGGTCAAGGTACAAATCCAGGTCGTCCTTTTACCGAGGGACACGGCTATTCGAATAGATAAACTTCCCTACAGGGGTGCACCACATCACCCAACACGCTCGATCCCATTTGGCCGGACACAATTTCCTGGGTCATGCCCGGCCTCGGAAGATCAACACGTCGCAGCCCCACCTAGGCACAACAGAGAGGTCAGCACGCCGGTCTAAATCCTATGCGCGCAGGGGTCTGGGCCCATCGCCCATTGCACACCCGCACGTTGCGTACGCGGCCGGAGAGCAGACCTAGCAACCTCCATTTCAAAGGAAGTTGCGTTACGCAGTCCAACCCGGCGCGCGCCGCTCAGTCGCTGACGTCACGAAGGCTTCGGCTGATACAACGACGTCGAGTGCCCATAACTGTTCCCGCGTAGTTGGTTAGCGCGTATAGACCAAATGGCCAGACTCGAACCAAATACAAAGATCTTGTTAAGCGTGTTAATTGATGTAACCGCGGACACCGACCAGGTCCAGGCCCACCTCTCACCTAGGCGGTCTCAACCTGCCCTGTCGCTCCACCACAAAGATCCACCCAGAGGGCCGTCGGGACAAAGGTCCTTTCAGCCCCAATCCGTGAATCACTCGCGGGTGCTCCACGAGCCGACCCGACTTTAGTCACCACATGTATGATGTATAAAGTATATAGTATAAACCCGTGATCACCTCCCAAGTGATCACGGCCCGATAGTATAGCACAGCAGACGGACAAGAATGTAGGGCCATAGATGAAATACTAGCATCCTATACTAAGCATGTAGGATTGCAGGTAAAGGTAACAACAGTAGTGGCAAAGACAGGCTATGCAGCAGAATAGGATTAACGGAAAGCAGTAACATGCTACACTATTCTAATGCAAGCAGTATAGAGAAAAATAGGCGATATCTGGTGATCAAGGGGAGGGGCTTGCCTGGTTGCTCTGGCAAGATGGAGGGGTCGTCAACAGCGTAGTCGGTCGGGGCACCAGTAGCGGCGTCGGTCTCGTGGTCTACCGGAGAGAAGAGGGGGAAGAAACAATGAATACAATGCAAACAGATGCATAACGATGCATGACAAGGCAAACAGCGATGTTAGGTGTGCCCTAACGCGGTAAGAGGTGATACCGACGAAGGGGGAAAACATCCGGGAAAGTATCCCTGGTGCTTCGCTTTTCGGACAGATGTACCGGAGGGGGAAACTTGCGTGTTCGATATGCTAGGGATGTGTGGCTAACAAATGGACAGCGTATTCGGATTCGTCTCGTCGTTCTGAGCAACTTTCATGTAGAAAGTATTTTCATCTGAGCTACGGTTTATTTTATATGATTTTCTAAAGTTTTAAATCATCTTTAGAATTTATTTAATTCAACATTATCCAGAACAGTGCATGCTGACGTCATCATGACGTCAGCAGTCAACAGAGGTGTTGACTGGTCAAACTGAGGTGTGGGTCCAGTGGGACCCGCCTGTCATACACTGTTTAGGTTAATCAGGGTTTAGGTTAATTAGTTAGGCTTAATTAGTTAACTAAAATGCTTAGGTTAAACTAATACATAATTAATTAAGTTAATTAATTCTTTAATTAATTAATTATTATTTTATATATTTATTAGTACTATTATTATTTAAATTCCTTTTTTTAAACCATTCTGGGGGCGGGGCCCATATGTCATTGTGCCAGGGCCTTAGCGGGTCGGGCTAACGGGCGCCAGGAGCGGGCGCTCGCCCGCAGGGAGTGCGGGGCGAGGCCAGTGGCCAGGACGGCCTGCCGGCGGCAGGCACGGCCGCGCGTGGAGGGGGAGTGGTCATGGCCAAGTGAAACGGGCGCGGCCCCGACGCGCTGGTCGCGGCGGTGGCTGGGACCAGCAGGGAGGCGAGCGGAGCATGTGCGGCAGGGGGCCGGAGTGGCCAGAATGGCGCGGTGCACGCGCGCGCGAGCGATGCGCGGCGAGGGAGAGGCGAGCGCGAGGGGAGCTCACAGGAGGGGTTGAGCAGTCTGGCGGAAGGGCGGCCGGGGAGGAGATGCGAGGCAGTGGCGGGGCAAAAAGGGGGGGCCCGGTGGCGTCGCGGTGGAGGCCGCCGGGGCGAAGGTAGGCGCGGGGGGTGCAACAGGGGGCCGTTGCGCTGGGCGCTGTAGAGCGGGCCGGAGCGAGGGGACGCGGTGGCCAGGCAGCGTGGTGCGTGGGCGAGCGAGGGAGCAGCAGCAGGGGCAGTGTGGCCACGGTTGTAGTGGCCGGGTTCGATGCCGGCAACGAGGTGGAGCAGCGTCGGCTTCAGGCGTGCTTGGGGACGTGGTGTGCATGAGGGCAGAGAGGGGGAGAGGAAGAGAGGCCGAGGGCCTCACCGCGGGCCGTAGGGGAGTGGCAGCGGGGCGCGAGGTGGAGGTCGGAGACGATGCAGCGAAGAGGAGGCAGGCCGGTGAGGAGGAGGAGGCAGTCCGGTGGGGTAGCTCCGGGTACCGGCGTCGGCATCAGGGGTGGAGGGGCGAGGGGATCGGGCTCCTCCCGATCCAGATCCAATCGACTGGGAGTGGGGGAGCGAGTGGGGCGACGGGGGGAACGGCTAGGGTTTCGGGGGGGGGGTTATGGAGAGGGAGTGGGCCGGCCGGTTGGTTGGGCCAGGTGGGCCGGTCGGGCGGCCTGGTGGCCTGCTAGGCCGTGGCCCGGGGGGTTGCTTCCCTCTTTTTATTTAGTTCTTTCATTTATTTTCTTTATTTCCTTTAAAATATTTAGGCACTTTATAAAAAAATGTTTTCTCCATAATAATTACCAGTGCAATATTAGGCACCCAACGAACATTTTTGTTTCAATGTTTGAAAACTTTTGTTGTTTGACATATTTTGAATTTGATTTTTGAACAGGTTTTGAACTAACGAGAGATTTGCAATAGTAACGGAGGTGACGTGGCAACATAAGCAGAGCTTCACTGTAGCTTAATTATCCCGGCGTTACAAATCTCCTCCACTACAAGAAATCTTGTCCCGAGATTTAGGAGGTAGAAGGAAACAGTGCGGGGTATTCATCACGTAGGCGATCCTCGCGTTCCCATGTGGCATCATCTTCAGAATGGTGCGACCACTGGACCTTGAGGAACTTGATCGCCTTCTGACATATGCGGTGTTCCGCTTGGTCGAGAATGCGGAGTGGATGCTCTTTATAGGAGAGGTCCTGTTGCAATTCGAGCACTTCATGATCCACTGCTCGGATTGGGTCCTTGAAGCAACGGCGGAGCTGTGACACGTGGAACACATCATGAACCTGAGAAAGGTTCGATGGAAGCTCCAGTTGATATGCCACTTTTCCACGCCTTTCCAGAATAGTGAATGGACCAATATAGCGAGGAGCTAGCTTGCCCTTGATTCCAAAGCGGTGAGCACCCTTCACTGGCGTGACTCTAAGGTAAGCCTTTTCGCCAGGTTGATAGACCATGTCTTTATGATGACGGTCATACTGACTCTTCTGACGTGACTGAGCAGTCTTGAGATTCTCGCGAATAATGTGGACTTGTTCTTCAGCATGTTGGATAATATCCGGACCGAAGAGTGGACGTTCCCTAGTTTCTGACTAGTTCAGAAGGGTTCGGCACTTTCGTCCATATAATACTTCGAAGGGGGCCATCTTCAGACTAGCTTGATAGCTATTGTCATAGGATAACTCAGCATATGGGAGAGATTCCTCCCATTTCTTGCCGAAGGAAATAACACAAGCTCGAAGCATGTCTTCGAGAACTTGGTTGACACGTTCAACTTGCCCTTGCGACTTAGGATGAAATGCAGTACTGAATGACAGATGAGTTCCCGTAGCTTCTTGGAAACTAGCCCAGAATCTTGAAGTGAATAAGCTGCCATGGTCTGAGCTGATAACCAATGGAATACCATGGAGTGAAACAATCCTGGACATATAGAGAGTTGCTAGCTGACTAGCAGTGATCGTTTCTTTGACTGCCAGAAAATGAGCAACCTTAGAAAGCCGGTCAATGACGACAAGAATAGGATCATTGCCTTTCTGCGATTTGGGAAACCCAGTGACGAAGTCCATTTCAACATGGTCCCATTTCCATTCAGGAATAGAGATAGGTTGCAGAGTTCCAGCAGGCCTGTGATGTTCTGCTTTGATACGACGGCAAACGTCACACTCGGCAACATAACGAGGAATGTCTTGCTTCATATTAGACCACGAGAATCTGTGACGAATGTCTTGGTACACCTTTGTACTACCGGGATGAATAGACAAAGGCGTATCATGAACTTCTTTCATAACCTCCCGTGTCATATCCATGTTTTTCTCCGAACATGGCACCACTAGGCGGCCCTTGAAGTACAAAGTGCCATCATCAGCAACAGTGAAGAATGAGGGCTTTCCTTCAGCGAGGTAGTGTTTAATCTTCTCAACTTGAGAGTCATACTTCTGAATTCTCTTGATGGAGTCCAAGAGATCTGGTTCGACAGCCAGGGTATTGAGGGAACCCTGGGTAACAATACGGAGGTTCATCTTGCAAAAATCCTTAGGGGAGAGCGAGTGCACCCGGAGGAACAATATGGAGGTTCAGCTTTCTGAATTCTTCAACAAGCGAGGGCTGAACTTTGTGAACCTGGAGGTGGTTGCAGTCAGACTTGCGGCTCAAGGCATCAACCATTACATTAGCCTTGCCTGGTGTATAGGAAATACCCAAGTCAAAGTCTGTGACAATCTCCATCCATCTCTGCTGACGGAGGTTCAGGTCTGGCTGAGTAAAGAGTTATTGCAGACTTTGGTGGTCGGTGAAGATCTCACAACGATTACCAAGAAGGTAATGTTGCCACTGCTTTAGTGCATGAATGACAGCAGCAAGCTCGAGGTCGTGAACTGGGTAGTTCTCTTCATGAGGGCGCAATTGCCGAGAGGCATAAGCAATCACTTTGCGCTCTTGCATTAGGACACAGCCTAATCCTTGACGGGAAGCGTCGCAGTAAATGATGAAGTCCTTCTTAGTATCAGGTTGAGCAAGCACTGGGGCAGAAGTCAACTTGTCTTTGAGTGCCTGGAAACTTTCCTGGCATTTGTCTTTCCATTGGAACTTGACGCCCTTATGCAACAGGTTAGTCAGGGGCCTGGCGATCTTGGAGAAGTTCGCGACGAATCGACGGCAATAGCTGGCGAGTCCGAGAAAACTTCTGACTTGCTTGACATTCTTCGGTGGAGTCCAATCTAGAATAGCCTGAACTCGTTCAGGGTTGACGGCAATACCATCCTTAGAGATGACATGCCCAAGATAGGTTACTTCGGGTAGCCAGAATTCACATTTGGAGAACTTGGCATATAGATGATGCTCTCGTAGCTTTTCCAGCACAGGACGAAGATGTTCAGCATGTTCCTCTTCGTTCTTGGAAAATACCAGGATATCATCCAGATAAACCACGACGAACTTGTCGAGGTATTCCATGAATATATAGTTCATCAGACGCGAGAAGGTGGCTGGAGCATTGGTTAAGTCGGATGACATGACAGTGTACTCATATGAACCGTATCGAGTCACGAAGGCAGTCTTTGGGATATCCTCTTCACGAACACGGATCTGGTGATAACCCAACCTCAAGTGGAGTTTAGAGAACACTGATGAAACAGCCAGTTGATCATACAGATCATTGATCCGAGGAAGAGGATATTTATTCTGAATGGTAGCTTTGTTTATAGGAGGGTAGTCTTGAACTAATCGGTTTGTCCCATCCTTCTTCTTGACAAAGAAAGAAGGTGCTCCCCAAGGACAGCAACATGGGCGAATGAAACCTTTGCGAAGAGATTTGTCGATTTCCTCCATAAGCTCAGTGAGTTCGTGCGGCAGCATCTTGTAGGGTCGTTTGGCTATAGGAGTGGTGCCTGGTTTCTAGTCGATGATGAATTCGACAGCTCTACCAGGGGGAATCACTGGAAGTTCTTCAGGAAAGACGTCTTGGAATTTGCGAACGACATGAATGTTTTCAATGCCCTCGAGTGGTGCAGCGTTCAATGCATTCAACGCATAAAGTCGTGCCTCGGCTATCTCATCAGAAGGGTGTAGGAGATGGACGGTCTTACTGGCGCAAACTATAGAGGCAGTATGCGCTTTCAACCAATCCATTCCTAGTATGAGGTCAATATTGGAAGACTTCAGAATAATGGGAGAGGCGCGAAATTCCAACCCTTCGATTTCTAGAGGGACGTCGGTGCCCACCATGGAGGTCTGACATTGTCCCGCGGGGGTTTTTACCACTACCGAAGTGTTCATCTGCTCACATTTAACGTCGTGCTTGTATGCAAAATCTTCTGACATGAATGAATGCGATGCTCCTGAATCGAATAAAACAAATGCAGGTACTGAATTAACGAGGAGTGTACCCATCACAGTAGCAGGCTGGTCTTGAGCTTCGTTCAGATCAACGTGGTTGGCATGAACATGACCATAAGACTTGGCATTGTTGTTGCGGGGCTGGTTGCTTCCTCGGCCAGATGCAGGAAGGGCCAGTTGATTCTGATTCTGATGGCAGTTCCTGGCAAGGTGACCTGGTTGACCACACTTGTAGCACAGACCATTATTGGGAGTGGGAACAGGAGCTTGGGGTGGTGGAGCTGGAAGTCTTGGCTGCCTAGATGGTGGGGGAGGCAGACGAGGTGTAGCATAGGTCTGCCTTGGGGCAGGTGCAGTTGGCTGGTACATGCTGTTGGGAATCCATATCTTACGCTTCTGCGAGGGCGGGCCCGAAGATGAGCCCGTGTCATGGTTGCGCCTAAGAGAGCTGTGGTGTTCCTGTAGACCAGTTTCGACATTGATGGCCTTATTCACCAAGGTGGCGAAATCAGTAAAGTCATGCACTAGTAGTGCGAGCTTGATGTCAGTTTGAAGGCCGTCACGAAACTTCTCCTCTCTACGAGCATCAGTTGCAATGTCTTCTTCAGCATAGCGGGACAAGTCCAGAAACTCCCACTGATAAGCTTCGACAGTTTTGTTGCCCTCGGTGAGGTTGTGGAACTCACGCTTCTTTCGGTCCATGACTCCCTGAGGAATGAAGCGGGCACGGAAAGCAGCTTGGAAGTTTGGCCAGGTGATGATTGTTCCAGCTGGCAGAGTACGCCTGTGGCTGTCCCACCATTGAGCTGCGGGTCCCTTCAGAAAGAAGAAAGCAAAGGTGACATAGCGGGCAGGGGCTACATCAGCAGACTCCATCTCATAGGTGATGTCATGGAGCCAGTCATCAGCATCCAGCGGTTGAGTTGAGCTGCGGTACACAGTTGGGTTGAGGCGCATGAAATCCTGCAGAGTCACTTGGGCTGGCTGCTGGTTCATATTGGGGCGAGGGAACTGAGCCATCATATTCTCCATGAACTGGCGATTCATCTCAAGCTGTTGGATCATACCAGCCATGTACTCAGGCGGTGGTGGGGCGTTGCCACCACGACCACCTGGTCTAACCATCCTGCTAATATATAACAGGGGTAGTTCAGCATTGAGAAATTTGCAAGGACAAGAATCATTCATGATGAAACATGCATAATGAACGGAGCACGATAGATACTACATAGTAGTCGGCTTATCTTACAAAAGGGATCATGCATAGAGTTCAGTACATAGAGTAAAAACATCAAAGGCGGCACGCAGGCCCGCGACGAAGGCACCTAATACTACTAAGCAAGACTACATCAGTCCCAAGAGGAACTGTGGAGGTAGGTGTAACCTGAAAGCTGGTAGTGTCGCATTGGGAACTCCACGTCAGCAACCTAGGGTCCGTGGATACTCTGGTGCAGAACCCGACGCTCATGTGGTAGAAGAGGACCAAGTGCGGGAGAGTGGCCTCCGACATCTGGCTAGCCGACACCCTGGGGCATCACGGTCCTGGCTGGGTAGATCGCAGAACGCGGCAGACCATCAGATCGGAGAAGGGGGTGCAACAGCGTCAGAGCACAGTAAAGGTGCTGACGGGTGGTGTACAGCTCGTGGCGAAGAGCTCGGTTAGCTCGATCCAGCCCATCAGCATGCAGAACCAAGTTCTGATGGTAGAAGGGCTCTCGGGTGAGAGTGGAGTAGGCAGCAGTGTAGTATCTCTCCGCACCAACATCGGATGCGATAGCAATGTGCCTGAATGGGGAGGTGTCCAACTCCCGATACTCTCCACGAAGATGTGTCAGAGCAGCATAAGCAGCATCGTGAACTGCCATATCGATGGTCACTCCAACACCATGAGCGGTGTGCAGCACAGTAGTGGAGTCATACTCCCGAGAGTAGAGGTGGACGATGGCACGATACTGCTCCTGGTTAAAGTCCTGGTACTCCTCGAAGACGGTATACTTAGGGTGCCAGCGATAACCCAGATAGGTCATCATCTCAGCTAGCACATCAGGTGATCCCGAGGCACCAATGTCCGTCGTGTGCTGCACGACCTGCCTCGTGGGTTCCATCTGAAAGCAAAGATGTTTCAAAGGAGTCAAATGACAATGTGGAAATTGTTCAAAATACTATTCTAAGGAATAACTATGGCTTATCCAACTTTGGGGTGAATGTCGTCACGGGATCCTAGTGTTAGAGTTAGTAAATTCGTTTAACCCAAGTAGAAGAGAGTTCAGAGTCCCAGAGTAAAGGTCGAGGAGTAAAAGATCCTAGTACCACCCAATGGCGACGTGGGCCCGTAAGACACACAGCCATGTTAGTAAAAGTTTTGCAATGTCTAGACTCGACTTTGGCCAAGGAGTGTGGAAGGGGGATTCCTACAGGCAGTCGGCTCTGATACCAACTTGTGACGCCCCCGATTCAATCATACACTAATCATGCACGCAAACGTGTATGATCAAGATCAGGGACTCATGGGAAGATATAACAACACAACTCTAAAAACATAAATAAGTCAGACAAGCATCATAATACAAGCCAGTGGCCTCAAGGGCTCGAATACAAGTGCTCGATCATAGACGAGTCAGCGAAAGCAACAATATCTGAGTACAGACATAAGTTAAACAAGTTGCCATAAGATGGGTAGCACAAACTGGGATACAGATCAAAAGAGGCGCAGGCCTCCTGCCTGGGATCCTCCTAAACTACTCCTGGTCGTCGTCAGCGGCCTGCACGTAGTAGTAGGCACCTCCGGTGTAGTACGAGTCGTCGTCGACGGTGGCGTCTGGCTCCTGGGCTCCAACACCTGGTTGCGACAACAAGGTAGAATGGAAAGGGGGAAAAGAGGGAGAAAAGCAACCTTGAGTACTCATCCGAAGTACTCGCAAGCAAGGATCTACACTACATATGCATGGGTATATGTGTAAAGGGGCCATATCGGTGGACTGAACTACAGAATGCCAGAATAAGAGGGGGATAGCTAGTCCCGTCGAAGACTACGCTTCTGGCAGCCTCCATCTTGCAGCATGTAGAAGAGAGTAGATGGTAAGTTCACCAAGTATCATCGCATAGCATAATCCTACCCGACGATCCTCTCCTTGTCGACGTGTGAGAGAGCGATCACCGGGTTGTATCTGGCAGTCGGAAGGGTGTGTTTTATTAAGTATCCGGTTCTAGTTGTCATAAGGTCAAGGTACAACTCCGGGTCGTCCTTTTACCAAGGGACATGGCTATTCGAATAGATAAACTTTCCTGCAGGGGTGCACCACATAACCCAACGCGCTCGATCCCATTTGGCCGGACACACTTTCTTGGGTCATGCCCGGCCTCGGAAGATCAACACGTCGCAGCCCCACCTAGGGACAACAGAGAGGTCAGCACACCGGTCTAAATCCTGTGCACGCAGGGGTCTGGGCCCATCGCCCATTGCACACCTGTACGTTGCGTACGCGGCCGGAGAGCAGACCTAGCAACCTCCATTTCAAAGGAAGTTGCGTTACGCGGTCCAACCCGGCACGCGCCGCTCAGTCGCTGACGTCACGAAGGCTTCGGCTGATACCACGACGTCGAGTGCCCATAACTGTCCCCGCATAGTTGGTTAGTGCGTATAGACCAAATGGCCACACTCAGATCAAATACCAAGATCTCGTTAAGCGTGTTAATTGATGTAACCGCGGGCACCGACCAGGGCCAGGCCCACCCTCACCTAGGCGGTCTCAACCTGCCCTGTTGCTCTGCCACAAAGATCCATCCAGAGGGCCGTCGGGAGAAAGGTCCTTTCAGCCCCCAATCCGTGAATCACTCGCGGGTGCTCCACGAGCCGACCCGACTTTAGTCACCACATGTATCATGTATAAAGTATATAGTATAAACCCGTGATCACCTCCCAAGTCATCACGGCCCGATAGTATAGCACAACAGACGGACAAGAATGTAGGGCCATAGATGAAATACTAGCATCCTATACTAAGCATGTAGGATTGCAGGTAAAGGTAACAATAGTAGTGGCAAAGACAGGCTATGCAGCAGAATAGGATTAACGGAAAGCAGTAACATGCTACACTATTCTAATGCCAGTAGTATAGAGAAGAATAGGCGATATCTGGTGATCAAGGGGGGGGGGGCTTGCCTGGTTGCTCTGGCAAGAAGGAGGGGTCATCAACAGTGTAGTCGGTCGGGGCACCAGTAGCGGCGTCAGTCTCGTACTCTATCGGAGAGAAGAGGGGGAAGAAACAATGAATACAATGCAAACAGATGCATAACGATGCATGACAAAGTAAATAGCGATGTTAGGTGTGCCCTAACGTGGTAAGAGGTGATACCGACGAAGGGGGAAAACATTCGGGAAAGTATCCCCGGTGTTTCGCGTTTTCGGACAGATGTACCGGAGGGGGAAAGTTGCTTGTCCGATATGCTAGGGGTGTGTGGCTGACAAACGGACCGCGTATTGGGATTCGCCTCGTCGTTCTGAGAAACTTTCATGTAGAAAGTATTTTCATCTAAGCTACGGTTTATTTTATATGATTTTCTAAAGTTTTAAATCATCTTTAGAATTTATTTAATTCAACATTATCCAGAACAGTGCATGCTGACGTCATCATGATGTCAGCACTCAACATAGGTGTTGACTGGTCAAACTAAGGTTCACTCGCTATTGTTCCTTCGGGTGCATGCTGACGTCATCATGACGTCAGCAGTTATGTTGAACCTCCATATTGTTCCTCCGGGTGCACTCGCTCCCCCCCTAAGGATTTTCGCAAGATGAACCTTCGTGTTGTTACCCAGGGTTCCCTCAATACCCTGGCTGTCGAACCAGATCTCTTGGACTCCATCAAGAGAATTCAGAAGTATGACTCTCAAGTTGAGAAGATTAAACGATACCTCGCTGAAGGAAAGCCCTCATTCTTCACTGTTGCTGATGATGGCACTTTGTACTTCAAAGGCCGCCTAGTGGTGCCATGTTCAGAGAAAAACCTGGATATGACACAGGAGGTTATGAAAGAAGCTCATGATACGCCTTTGTCTATTCATCCCGGTAGTACAAAGATGTACCAAGACATTCGTCAGAGATTCTGGTGGTCTAATATGAAGCAAGACATTGCTCCTTATGTTGAAGAGTGTGACGTTTGCCGTCGTATCAAAGCAGAACATCAGAGGCCTACTGGAACTCTGCAACCTATCTCTACTCCTGAATGGAAATGGGACCATGTTGAAATGGACTTCGTCACTGGGTTTCCCAAATCGCAGAAAGGTAATGATGCTATTCTTGTCGTCATTGACCGTCTTTCTAAGGTTGCACATTTTCTGGCAGTCAAAGAAACAATCATTGCTAGTCAGCTGGCAACTCTCTATATGTCCAGGATTGTTTCACTCCACGGTATTCCCTTGGTTATCAGCTCAGACCGTGGCAACTTATTCACTTCAAGATTCTGGGCTAGTTTCCAAGAAGCTATGGGAACTCATATGTCATTCAGTACTGCATTTCATCCTTAGTCGCAAGGGCAAGTTGAATGTGTCAACCAAGTTCTCGAAGACATGCTTCGAGCTTGTGTTATTTCCTTCGGCAAGAAATGGGAGGAATGCCTCCTGTATGCTGAGTTCTCCTATAACAATAGCTATCAAGCTAGTCTGAAGATGGGCCCCTTCGAAGTATTATATGGACGAAAGTGCCGAACCCCTCTGAACTGGTCAGAAACTGGGGAACGTCCACTCTTCGGTTCGGATATTATCCCACATGCCGAAGAACAAGTCCGCATTATTCGCGAGAATCTCAAGACTGCTCAGTCACGTCAGAAGAGTCAGTATGACCGTCATCATAAAGACATGGTCTATCAACCTGGCGAAAAGGCTTATCTTAGAGTCACAACAATGAAGGGTGCTCACCGCTTCGGAATCAAGGGCAAGCTAGCTCCTCGCTATATTGGTCCATTCACTATTATGGAAAGGCGTGGAAAAGTGGCATATCAACTGGAGCTTCCATCGAACCTTTCTCAGGTTCATGATGTGTTCCACGTGTCACAGCTCCGCCGTTGCTTCAAGGACCCAATCCGAGCAGTGGATCATGAAGTGCTCGAATTGCAACAGGACCTCTCCTATAAAGAGCATCCAGTCCGCATTCTCGACCAAGAGTAACGCCGCACATGTTAGAAGGTGATGAAGTTCCTCAAGGTCCAGTGGTCGCACCATTCTGAAGATGAAGCCACTTGGGAACACGAGGATCGCCTACGTGATGAATACCCCGCACTGTTTCCTTCTACGTCCTAAATCTCGGGACGAGATTTCTTGTAGTGGAGGAGATTTGTAACGCCCGGATAATTAAGCTACAGTGAAGCTCTGCTTATGTTGCCACGTCACCTCCGTTACTATTGCTAATCTCTCGTTAGTTCAGAACCGGTTCAAAAATCACATTCAAAATATGTCAAACAACGAAAGTTTTCAAACATTGAAACAAAAATGTTCGGTGGGTGCCTAATATTGCACTGGTAATTATTGTGGAGAAAACATTTTTTTATAAAGTGCCTAAATATTTTAAAGGAAATAAAGAAAATAAATGAATGAACTAAATAAAAAAAGGGAAGCAACCCCCCGGGCCATGGCCTACCAGGCCACCAGGCCGCCCGACCGGCCCACCTGGCCCAACCAACCGGCCGGCCCACTCCCTCTCGATAACCCACCCCCCGAAACCCCAGCCGTTCCCCCCGTCGCCCCATTCGCTCCCCCACTCCTCCTCGATTGGATCTGGATCGGGAGGACCATGATCCCCTCGACCCTCCACCCCCGACGCCGACGCCGGTGCCCGGAGCTAGCCCGCCGGACTGCCTCCTCCTCCTCACCGGCCTGCCTCCTCTTAGCCGCATCGTCTCCGACCTCCACCTCGTGCCCCGCTGCCACTCCCCTATGGCCCGCGGTGAGGCCCTCGGCCTCTCTTCCTCTCCCCCTCTCTGCCCTCGTGCACACCGCGTCCCCAAGCACGCCCGAAGCCGACGCTGCTCCACCTCCTCGCCGGCATCGAACCCGGCCACTACAACCGCGGCCACACTGCCCCTGCTCCTGCTCCCTCGCTCGCCCATGCACCACACTGCCTGGTCATCGCGCCCCTCACTCCGGCCCGCTTTGCAGCGCCCAGTGCAACGGCCCGCTGTTGCGGCCGCCGCGCTTACCTTCGCCCCGGCGGCCTCCACCGCGACGCCACTGGACCCCCCCTTTTTGCCCCGCCACTTCCTCGCATCTCCTCCCCGGCCGCCTTCCCGCTCCCCTCGCGCTCGCCTCTCCCACGCCGCGCATCGCTCGCGCGCGCTGGCCACTCCGGCCCCCTCCCACACATGCCCCGCTCGCCTCCCTGCTGGTCCCAGCCACCGCCGCGACCAGCACGTCGGGGCCGCGCCCGTCTGGCTCGGCCCCGACCACTCCCCCTCCACGCGCGGCCATGCCCGCCGCCGGCCGGCCTTCCTGGCCACTGGCCTCGCCCCGCCGCGCTCCCTGCGGGCGAGCGCCCGCTCTTGGCGCATGTTAGCCCGACTCGCTAAGGCCCTGGCCCAATGACATATGGGCCCCGCCGCCAAAACGGTGTAAAAAAGGAATTTAAATAATAATAATAATGAATGAATTAATTAATTAATTAACTTAATTAATTCTGTATTAGTTTAACCTAATCATTTTAGTTAACTAATTAAGCCTAACTAATTAACCTAAACCCTGATTAGCCTAAACAGTGTATGACAGGTGGGTCCCACTGGACTCACACGTCAGTTTGAGCAGTCAACACCTCTGTTGACTGCTGACGTCATGATGACGTCAGCATGCACTGTTCTGGATAATGTTGAATTAAATTAATTAAATAGATTCTAAAGATGATTTAAAATTTAGAAAATCATATAAAATAAACCGTAGCTCAGATGAAAATACTTTCTATATGAAAGTTGCTCAGAACGACGAGGCGAATTCGAATACGCGGTCCGTTTCTCAGCCACACACCCCTAGCATATCGAACACGCAACTTTCCCCCTCCGGTACATCTGTCCGAAAACGCGAAACACCGGGGATACTTTCCTGGATGTTTTCCCCCTTCGTTGGTATCACCTCTTACCGCGTTAGGGCACACCTAACACCGTTGTTTGCTTTGTCATGCATCGTTATGCATCTGTTTGCATTGTATTCATTGTTTCTTCCCCCTCTTCTCTCCGGTAGACTACGAGACCGACGCTGTTGTTGGTGCCCCGACCGACTACGCTGTTGACGACCCCTCCTTCCTGCCAGAGCAACCAGGCAAGCCCCCCCCCCTTGATCACCAGATATCGCCTATTCTTCTCTATACTGCTTGCATTAGAATAGTGTAGCATGTTACTGCTTTCCGTTAATCCTATTCTGCTGCATAGCCTGTCTTTGCCACTACTTTTGTTACCTTTACTTGCAATCCTACATGCTTAATTAGTATAGGATGCTAGTATTTCATCTATGGCCCTACATTCTTGTCCGTCTGCTATGCTATACTATCGGGTCGTGATCACTTGGGAGGTGATCACGGGTTTATACTATATACTTTATACATGATACATGTGGTGACTAAAGTCGGGTCGGCTCGTGGAGCACCCACGAGTGATTCACGGATTGGGGGCTGAAAGGACCTTTGTCCCGACGGCCCTCTGGCTGGATCTTTGTGGCGGAGCGACAGGGTAGGTTGAGACCGCCTAGGTGAGAGGTGGGCCTGGCCCTGGTCGGTGTCCGCGGTTACATGAATTAACACGCTTAACGAGATCTTGGTATTTGATCTGAGTCTGGCCATTTGGTCTATACGCACTAACCAACTACGCGGGAACAGTTATGGGCACTCGACGTCGTGGTATCAGCCGAAGCCTTCGTGACGACAGCGACTGAGCGGCGCGCGCCGGGTTGGACCGCGTAATGCAACTTCCTTTGAAATGGAGGTTGCTAGGTCTGCTCTGCGGCCGCGTACGCAACGTACAGGTGTGCAATGGGCGATGGGCCCAGACCCCTGCGCGCGTAGGATTTAGACCGGCGTGCTGACCTCTCTGTTGTGCCTAGGTGGGGCTGCGACGTGTTGATCTTCCGAGGCCGGGCATGACCCAGGAAAGTGTGTCCGGCCAAATGGGATCGAGCGCGTTGGATTATGTGGTGCACCCCTGCAGGGAAGTTTATCTATTCGAATAGCCGTGTCCCTCGGTAAAAGGACGACCGGGAGTTGTACCTTGACCTTATGACAACTAGAACCGGATACTTAATAAAACACACCCTTCCAAGTGCCAGATAAAACCTGGTGATCGCTCTCTCATAGGTCGACGAGGAGAGGATCGCCGGGTAGGATTATGCTATGCGATGATACTTGGTGAACTTACCATCTACTCTCTTCTACATGCTGCAAGATGTAGGCTGCCAGAAGCATAGTCTTCGATAGGACTAGCTATCCCCCTCTTCTTCTGGCATTCTGCAGTTCATTCCATCGATATGGCCCCTTTACACATATACCCATGCATATGTAGTGTAGATCCTTGCTTGCGAGTACTTTGGATGAGTACTCACGGTTGCTTTTCTCCCTCTTTTCCCCCTTTCCATTCTACCTAGTTGTCGTAACTAGATGTTGGATCCCAGGAGCCAAACGCCACCGTCGACGATGACTCCTACTACACCGGAGGTGCCTACTACTATGTGCAGGCCGCTGACGACGACCAGGAGTAGTTTAGGAGGATCCCAGGCAGGAGGCCTGCGCCTCTTTCGATCTGTATCCCAGTTTGTGCGAGCCATCTGATGGCAACTTCTTTAACCTATGTCTGTACTCAGATATTGTTGCTTCCGCTGACTCGTCTATGATCGAGCACTTGTATTCGAGCCCTCGAGGCCCCTGGCTTGTATTATGATGCTTGTATGACTTATTTATGTTTTTAGAGTTGTGTTGTGATATCTTCCCGTTAGTCCCTGATCTTGATCGTGCACGTTTGCTTGCATGATTAGTGTATGATTGAATCGGGGACGTCACAGGAGTCCTGCTAGCCTGCTACAGCCCGGGTTCCCGGAGTCCTGTTAGCCCAGTTGCTACAACCCGGATTCACACGCTGCTGACCGACATGCTCGATGTTGTTTCATGTATGCCTGTCCCCGTAAGTTAGTGCCACTTTGGGTTCACGACTAGTCATGTCGGCCCGGGTTCTCTGTCATATGGATGCTAGTGACACTAATCATTTACATGAGCCAAAAGGCGCAAATAGTCCTGGGCCAGGTAAGGCGACACCCGTGGGAATATCGTGCGTGAGGCCGCAAAGGGATATGAGGTGTTACATGCTAGATCAGTGTGACTTAGAATCGGGGTCCTGACAGCTTAGGATAATTCTGCTATGATCATATTTGAGATAACATTCGCAAAGTTATTAGGGTTACTTCCTGCCCTTTTTAATTCTTCATATTGACTAGGGTATGACTCTAGCCATTGTTCCCATAGAACTTTTACAGATTCTCCTAAAAAAGTTTCAAGATATGTTAACATATCTTCTACCTTAGTGCCTATATTATACTGATTTTGTATATACACATTTTTGCACTATTAAACCTTTCCATATGCTGATTATATTCGGCCAGTCTACTGGATCATGAGCTGCTAGGTTTAATATAGCGCCATCATTCTTATAATTCTGAAATTGCACTGGTTTTTCAAAATCTTTTTTTAGTACCCATATATCTATATTGTCCTGGGATATATGTAGGTTGACGATCATCTTTTTCTGGAGGCCATTGTCCAGCTGATCTGGTAGGTCTCTCTCTTTCTCCTTCTCTTTTTACAGAAGATTCTCCATATCCTCTTCTTCTTTTACCACTATTTTTCTACTTCCATAGCTTCCATTGCATTGTCTAAATTATGCAGTCCCACATCATCTAGTGAGTTATAGAAATCACTATTTTGTTCTGAATCATCATATCTTTCATCTTCTAACCATATTTCTTTTATTAATTCTTCCTCCTCCTCATAACTTTCTAATAATAACTTATTATTGATATCCTATTGCTCTTCTTCACTAATAACTTCTTCTTTTTGAACAATATTCTTATCTTTATTATTATTATTAATGATAGCATTTTTATTAATAATAGTATTTCCTTTTCTTTCTGCGGATGCTATAATTTTATCTTCCATAGTTGAACTACTAGTGGCAAACTTCTTATCATTTTTTAGTTTCTTTAGCCTTGCAATTTCTCTAATAATAAATAGTTCTCTTTCTCTTATTTTGGTCCAATCCTTTGTCATACAATGACTATATTCCCATTCAATATGCTTTAGTTTCTTTTCCCAATGATTTATTTCATCCTCTAAATTAGCCTTTTCCATGCATTCAGATACACCTTTATTTTTATCATCATTAATTTCTGATTCGGACATAAAAGATTTAGAGTCTTCTATTGATGCAGCTTTGTAGTTCATAAATCGAATACTGCTACTCCCTTCACAATTTTGATAGCTTATGTAGTTTTCAGGTTGCTTTAATTCTTTTTTCTCTATTAATTCACCTATATTCCATTCTTCTCCAGCTCTTTCTTCAGAACCAATTTTAAGAGGATTCATAAACTTTATACCTTTTGATTGCATACTATCAATTACGTCATTCACATTTACTCTATATCTTGTAACAGCCCCAAAATTGGGGTGTCAATTTTTGTGTTGTTATTCTCTCCTGGCACTCATTTTCAAAATTTTCTCCTGAGTTAGCTGGATCACCCTGAGAAAATTTTGTCATTTCCAACCTTTCAAAATCCTGCTCATCTCTTTTTCAGTGGGCAAGACCTCATTTGCATCCGCTCAATTCCTCTTAAACCCTAATTCCAATTTTTTGGAATTTGGATATGCCCTTGTGATTACAAAGGAGCCACCATTTTCCTTGTTCTGTTGATCCTCCCAATTGATCCCACAGATCATCCTATCTTTCTTAACCATGGATATGCAAAAATATTGCTAAGTCCAATGCAAATATTTTTGAATTATGATTTATTCCTTTTCTTGCCTTTCTGAGGAATAAAATCCAAAGGCATATCTAGCCATCTCCTAAATTCATGAGAATTGGTGGAGTTGATGCTTATGCCTAATCCAAGCTCTGGCAAGTATATTGGCCATAATTAAATAAGGAAAATTGCCTTTTCCTATTTAATGCCAATATTGCATTTCTGCCAATTTCCAAAGGAACTACTATTTTTATAGCAGAGAAAATTCCCACATAAATTGTGGAGCTTGTCCTTGTTATATAATCACTAGTTCCATCCTAATATCATGATTCCACAGTTCAAAATTTGGCACATGATCCAATGCAAGTTTCTGCCTTCTGTGAAATTTTGCAAAGGAAGTGCTTTATTGCTAAGTCCAATTGAGCTGAAATTTGGCAGGGTGTTTAAAATTGTTAAATAACACATGGATACCAAAGATGAGCTAAATCCATTCACCCTAGATCCCTGTGCAATTTTTCAAAGTTTCTGACCAGAACACAAGTTTGTGAAGGAAGTACCTTCATAGTGTTTCCAAATGGGATGAAACTTTTCCATCCTCTCAAGTATCTCAAATCATTAGCCTCCACCAAAATTCAGTTCATTTCATTGAACTATGTGAGCACAGGAGAAATTCTTGTTTTCTGTCCAAATTTTCAGTTTGTGAAGAAAGTGTATTTTATCTTGCTTTATTATGGCTGATAATTTACCCAGGCCTTCTCCTACTCATATAAACTATCTCCACAAGATTGTGGCTCATATCACTTGACCAATTGCCCTGAGGATTTTTCTGAAGTTTTTGGACAGAAATGATAGCTGTGAAGGAAGTACCATTTTGGTGAGTCCATTTGGTATGAACTTTTTACAGCATCATGGTATGTTCAAATCATCAGGATTTGCCAAATTATAGCCCAATCCATCGCCCCTAGTGAGAGTTTCATCATGATTAAGTTTCTGGGTCAGTTTTGGTGGTTGTACAACAACTATGGTAAATAGTTGTCAATTTTACCTCAAAACTCCCAGGACCGTAGTCCTTTCTACCCCAAGCCTCCCGGACATCAAGTTTACCATTTAACTTCTTTGGTTTTATCTCTAGGATGTTGCCAAGTTTGCAACAGCACACTTGTGGAGCTTGGTTTACTCAGCTCAATTTGTCTCTGCCCGTTTCTTTACCATGGTAATACTCCACTCTGGAAGGACTACGCGGTAGACATGAATTTACATCAGTTAGAACCCCAGAGCGTGCCATGCCAGTGGTGACCACGCGTGTAACCAGCCAAAAAGGTGGTCTAGCCACTGTGGTCGTCGGCATCGTTGCCCCGACCGTCTCTGGCCTTGCCATTAATTCCCAACGGTTCCCCCTCGCCGTCCTCTTCCCCCTGGACCTCTGTCCCCTTTCGTTTTCTTCTCCGGCGAGCCGTGCCAACGACCGAGTAGTGCACACCCGTGAGCTCGTCGTCTTCCTCCGTTCGTCCGCAAGCTTTGCTCGTCTCCGTGACTCTCTAGCGCTCGTCCACTTCCCCCTCGTCGCCTTCCCGTGCGCCCCCGTGACTGCTGCTGCCGGCAGAGCCTCAGCCGGACGCGCTCGGCGGAGACCCGCGCAGGTGCCTTTGCCCCGGCTATAAATAGCCCGCCCTCAAGCCTCTGGAGAACATCAGAAGCCTCTCCCCACCCCTCTACGCCTCCCCAACCCCTCCTCTCGTCCCCGGAGTCACTCCTCGACCTTCACCGTCGCCATAGCCGCCGCCTTGGGTCTCTCCCAATTCCGGCGATGCGGTGTTTCCCTCTCCATTCTCTCACCACCACCGCATCCCCCATGCTCCAGTGAGCCTCCCCATAGCCTCGGCCTTCCATTTCCCTCACCGGAGCCCCGTGTCCACCCGAGCCCGAACCCCCTCTCCGCCGCAAGCCCTGCTGCTCCTTCTCCCGCGGTCCTTGCCAGCAACAACGACCACCCCGAGATGCGCCTCTCCGTCCTGCACATTTCGGTAGGTCGCACGGCCCGAGAGCTGGTCCGAGTCGCCGTCGAGCGCCGTCGGGGCGAACGCCTCCCTCGGCCACGCTCGCTCCTGCGCGGGAGGAAGAAGAGGGCGTTGACCTGGCCAGGCGGGCCCCGTGCCTTTTCCCCTGACCCCACATGGCAGTGACCCAGGCGCCCGGCCCCGCTGCTGCCGTGTTTTCCGTTTACGCAACCCGAAGGCGTATTTCCTGGAGTGCGCTTTCCCTTAGCCGAAATCGTATTCCTCCCCTTCTTCGGGCCAGAATACGCTTTCCTTTCTAGAAAGTGTATTTCTGAGAAAGACGTGATCTGTTTTTCTGCTAGGGCCCCGTTTGTAATGATTTTCTTTACAGATTGGTCCCTGGTAGTTAAACAATCATATCTTTTTACCCGTAGCTCCAAATCAGGTGATGTCTAAGCCCACGTCTTCGCTTCGTCGAGCCTGTTCCGTTGGTATCATTTTCATAATGTTTTCACACAGTGAAAATGACCATTTTGCCCTTGCCCGTAAACAGCCCCCTCCGAGAGAGAACTGTTTCCGGCAAATCTTTCCGCGATCATTTCCCACTTCTTCCCGGAGTATTTGTCGACCCCCAGGCAAGCCAACCTCTTATCATGAGCCCCGAACTTGCATATTGACTTTGCTTGCACCTTGTGTGTGTGTAGTTGCAGTTGTTTCACATCATTTTCGTCTGCAGTTATTATGCCTGTTATGCATGCTTGTGTTTTCATGATATCTTTTGCCATGCTAATTAAAATGTTGTTATTGATAATGCCATGTCACTACTCTACTTTATTTTCATGTCATCATTATACAGTGTTATGAGGATTGTAATGCACCGTTGATATGCTATTACTTGGTATTGTCATGTTCTTTATGCTATAGCAGTGCACTTGAGTAGTTCAATACACTACAAGAAATCTGTTAATACGTGACAGTCCTTAGCCGTCACAGATCAGGCAAAAACTGTCATGCATGTCCATCCTTGACGGACTTGAGATCCGTCATGTATATCGCGTCATAATTTGACATCGTAGCTTCCATGACGATTCTTGGCCGTCATGCAATTGCCCCAGGCCCGCCCAAGCCCAAACTAGGCCGTGACGGAACAGTCCGTCATGGACCAATGCCACGTAGGATTTTCAATTGACTAACTGGAATGACGTGGCTACCTACGTGGACACTATTTTTCGTCACAGAAACCGTCATGGATTTAGGATCAATTTAAATTTGGCCCCATCCATTTCATTCAGCCCAATTTTGATCAAATACGCTTTTAGCATAATGTGTTCCGTAAATCATAATGCCAATTTTAGATGAGGACAATATTTCCAAAGTACCATATGTTACACAAATCACTCAATATGCAACCATCTATAGGTATGCAGAACCTAGAAGTTTATAATATCCTCCATGTTGACAAAATCACTTAATATGCAACCATCCATAGGATTAGGAACCGGTACAATCCAATTTACATCGACAAAACATATAACTACAAAGGCTGTCACTCGTGTTCTTGTCGTCGACCCTCCTGATGGCAATTATATGGCATGGTGGATTCTGATGGACAGCAACATACCTACCATATTCGCAACAACATTAGACATTTGTAGATATGAATATATAGTAGGAGAAATGCCTACAGATGAGAATAACAAAGTATCTAGTATAAAACAACAATAAATTGACTGACTAATACATGTGCGTAGTACACAAATAAACAGGTTTAAACCTCTATATTCTTACTGTAGGACTGCCACAATGTAACAATGTAATTTTCTTCTTAGATTCAGATTAAACTTATTTCTGGAATACATATTCACCGGTCTGCAGGAGACAACAAGGATAGAAAAAGAAATGCCTAGGGAGAAAACTCTAAATAGAACATGTTGACATATTAATACAGTAACAGAAATCATGTCTCCAAGACCTAGGGGGGAAAACTAAACTGAATCAGATCTTGATAGAAGGCCACATACCACAGTGCAGCGGTTTGTTTCTACTTGGTTCCCTGCAGTTTGTCTCTACTTGTTATCCCGCAGTGTTCAAGATACAGAAGAAATTCAAAGAAAAATTAGGGTTAAAGATCCAGAGAGGAAGCGGTCACCAGAGAGAAGTGTGCCGAATGAAAGTCAAATGACTAACAAACACACATCACAAAACTCAAGTACTATAGCAGCAGAAGTTGAGGCCATATAAACCCACTAACAAAATAATGCTCAGCATTTCTAAACAAAGGATAGTAGTATGATTTGTGTTTGTCCATACAGTAGGTTTTTGGTTTGAAAGGTCAAAGATAATGCTCAGCATTTCCTAATTGACATTTCAGATTAGATCTGGAAATTATGTACATATATTTTGAAGGTAAAAGCTGATTTTTTGCCAAATTCATCTTCATATACCATTACTGTATATACACCGCCAGTCAGCAATGAGGATTGGTTTTCAATTTCTCAGATTTGAGAAGTAACCCCTACTAAAATGCAGTTTCAGCGTACTACTCACTCTTGAAACAAGAGTTGGAGCTATCATGTTTACATGAACACCTGATCCAATCAAAAAGTAAACAGGCCAGAAGGCCTACTCACAATGTTACCTGCCTGATCCAATCAAACATTCAGTTCTGGGTGCAATATAGAGAAAAACAATATTGCAAAAAACTTGAAAAGGATGGAAGCATCATATATATTGTGTATCAAAAAATTAAAAGCTGCAAGTAGATGGGACACTAGAGTAAGGATTCCTTCTTATTACGAACAGGAAGAGCAAAGAGGTTGTAACTTACTCTGTCTCCACTAGATGATCACTTATTTCCATTTATCCTCCAACAACGAGAGATCAAGGAATGTGACAACAAGGATCAAGTGCCTCTTCCATACTAGCAGCATTACTGGGACCATGAGGAACATCGCTCCCAGCATAACAATCACAACCACAGTGCCCGTTCATATAGCATGAAATGCAAATAAGTATGGCATAATCTGCAGAATGCATAGTGCATTATAAAGGTTCAGCTCCACTTGCTTTTAGAAGTTTGCTAGTATGGCGTAATACACATATATGCAATGCAACTTCCAGATTTACGATGAGATTTAGGAAATAAAAAATTATTGGGATAGTAGATCCAGTAATAACTTCCAGACACAAATTTTAAACATGAGGACATACAAATGCAACACATATTCTCTGGTTGCCTACAATTGCATATACACGATTGCCAACAGCTGCAGCACCTACCTTATCCCTCTCATTTCAACAAGAGAACAACTTTTCTCAAGCCTAAAACAACATCGAATCGAGCTAATCGAGCCCAAACAGCACCAACACCCTAACTAATCATGGACCAGGATCAGGTTCAGCTCAATGGCCAGGGTCGCAGTGCAAGTCGGCCACCGCCAGCGCGCGGCAGAGGAGGTCGCCACCGACAGCACAAACACACTCTTCACTGAACAAAAAAATGTACACTTGTCCCAGCACATGAACCGAATTTTATCTATCAACCAAGCTTAAATGATCTAGTCTATCTCATAGCTAGTTTTCAAGTAATGGTTCTTTTCTTCCAAGCAAACCAGAAAACTGATTGGTAGAGTACAGAGTGGGTGGTGTTTTCTCATATAAAAAGGTATAGAGCAGTGGAGAATAATCAGGAATGGTAGAAAGTAATTGGTACGCAGAGTAAACGTTAGCAATCAGCATTTTGTCAAAATAGACATGTAACTATAAAAATACCATTTCAGATTTTACATATCATGCATCCACCATGAACAACAAATAACTCTATCAAACTAGGAGGAACTAGGTGTTGCAGCAAGCAATAAATTAAGTAAAAAATGGAAACAAGCGCACACACACTCAGACGATGCAAAAAGCACAACGAAGATATTTAAGGATCAGCACTGCTATACACACGACACCTGCATGGCCGATGCTTGCATGATTCTGCCATGGCAGTGCCAACAGCGAGCATACTCACAAAGGCGTTGTTGGGGAGGGAACATCGTTCATAGGCCGTGCAGCTACTGTCATGTGTGAGGCAACATCCTTTAAGGATAGGAACATCAGGACAAACAAGGGTGCATAGTTTGTAGTGCTAGCTAATTATTTTGTACTACAGAAGTAGTTTCGACTGACCTTTCTGTATTGTATCCTCTGTTCTTCACAAGGCTCTATTTTATCAACACCTTTTATGTCATCAACAACACCCTCGACTTTAGCTATCTCTTCCCCTACATAATAATAATTAGAACTTTAGTCAAACTATTCCATGGAGAAAACAAATAAATCTTCGGATTTAGTACAAGTATCCACTATAGTTACTCCTGCATAGGATTCCCTCCACAATTTATTCCAGCTTTAAGCATCCCATGTTTTCAGTTTCATATATACTCTACATCATACGTACGTTTATCCATCTCAATGATGTATATCTGTAAACTAAATTGACACACATAAACACGCACGACCTCAGAAACTATGTAAGCACCCCACGTATATTTATTAGACGTACATGTTGATGAAGAAATGATGTAAATATAAATCTCTACATTAAAAAAATATCAGTCACATCAACATTTATGGAAAATATGAAACATAATACATCATCTTGCTATCTTTGCAAAACAATTATTCCCAGCTACAAAAGTTATTTCACTGCAAAGCACTATCCTGACATCCTCTAAATGGATAATTTTTCAATTAATGGAGAGTGAAAGGGGTTATCACCTTCACAGCAAGTGGTCTGGCGAGGTCACCTGTGGAATGTGGATAAGGCCGAGGAGTGCCGAAGAAAACAGTGGCCACCCCCTCCTCTCCCAGTGTGAGATTGTGAAGAAGGGGGAGCGTCAGGGCAGCCGTCCTTGTCCTGGGCAGCGGGTAGGCTACAACTTCCATCTCACCGTCCTCAACCACTTTCCTCATGACCACCGCGCCCATGACGACGAGCAGGGGGCTACCCTTGACATAGATCTAGGAGCACCGCTACGGCCGCCCCATCGCGGAACGGAGAAGGCTACACGGGGGGGGGGGGGGAGGGTGGGGGTGGTGGCGGAGCGAGAGAGGGTAGGAGACGGAGGTGGAGCAGGAGATGGTTGGCGCGGCGGCGCTAGAGATCAGCAGCCGCGCGTGGAGGGAGGCTGGACATGGATCTGAGTCGGGAGGTGAGAGGGAGAGGAGTCGGCGGCTCTGGGTGGAGGTGGATAGGGTTTTCGCGGTCGGGGAGAGGCGCGAGGCTGTGGCCACTAGGATCATGGGATGTGGAGTTAAATGGGTCGAAAAGATTTAACTCCCCGCGTCGACGACCTTAATGTTTTCCCCTCCGCGCGCTTCTGTTTTTGACTTTGCCGCGTAGATGACTTGAATGTTTTCTCCTTCGCGCGCTTTACTTCAACGCGTTTCATATTTTGGTGTCTTTGCCCTTAGCCCGGTGAATCGTACTAGGCTTGATTCATGTTGGCCCCACGTGTCTGTATGCTCCATAAGTATATTTCATCATTCAGTTTGGTGCCATATAATTTGATTAGGATCCTTGATTTTTTTTAAAGTTTTGCAAATTCAAATTACAATGTAACTCATATGACTATGCCACATTAGCAGGAGCAATTTGTGTTGTTACAGAGGGTGTATGAAGGGGGGAAAGCTAGGCCCGGCTAGGCCTAGTTGGTCGATCGATGACGGTTTTCGTGACGGTACCTCCACGTCCGTCATTAAGGGGCTACCCTTTTTTGGCCCAGGCACATCTTGCTGGTCGGGGACGGTTTCCATGACGGATTTACATAACGTCACCAGGAATCCGTCACGGATTAACATGTTTCTTGTAGTGATATTTTATTCATGCAGTCGTATGCTGCATGCTCATTGTTGCATTCATGTTCATGATGATGGAGAAGGAATTAAAATTACTTAATAATAACAAACCTCCTCCGTCATCGATGGGATCGAGTCATAGTGCCACCAAATCGAACTTTTTCAGTGCAGCCACATTTGCCTTTGTGGGAAGGCCTTAATGCGAGATATTGTCGTGACCTCTCGCTGGTGCCTCCCACTAGGGAAGGTTATGGGCGTGCTTACCCTGATCAGGTAAGCGGACATAACCTTGTGTGCTCGTTTTTGAGATTTTTGCTACCAGTCCCCGAGTGGGAGTTGACCACGACGGTGGTCGGGGTGTCTTTGGTAGACACGGGGCCACCCAGGACCAGCCCGTTGGGGATTGGGTCGGAGTGGCCGGGAGAGCGTCATGGCAGTAGGTTGGTTTCGTCGGAATGCCGTTGGTCCACCCGAATGGGATGACGAGGCCATGGGTTCTGTGGTGTGGGTACAGTGTGCTACCTCTGCAGAGTGTATAAAGTCTATCGATAGCAATAGTTCGGAGTAGGTCCCACTATCAGGTCTTGGTCGAAATGGAGGACAAACCGAAATAATTAAGTTGGTAAATAAATATCTGATAACAACAATATGGTGACTTGGACTATGAGATTGTCGTGAGAAGTCACGGCGATGTTCTGATATGATCACGAGACGAGGTCTCGGTGAGTGTTGGAGACCAAGTGTTGGTCATGGTTGTGATCGCCAGAAAGATCACCGTTCGGTTGCGAGGCAACACATTGGTAAGAGAGTCCGAGGGACTCGGTGCACAAGTTTGGTTGCATTGCATGAGTAATTTGTTTGCATTTAAAGAACCACGACAGAACAAGATGGTTGCATAAAGTTAACATATATGTCTACATTGGATAGGATCGGTAATTTATTTTCAGCATAGTTTCATGATGTCATGCCATGCTTTGATTTATATGTTAAATTATGCCATGACTGAGATGATATGCTTTGCTATTGCCATGTTAGAAGCATGTTTTGATATGCCATGTTAGTAGATGCTATGATGTGGTTCATGCTCAGTTGATCTATATCATGCCATGTTAAGTAATTGATATGTGATAGGTTGTTGCATACGCTTGGTTCTTGCCTTGTCTTCTGCTTGTTTGGATGCTATGTATTTGGTTGTCTTGCAAGTACATTCAATGTACTGACCTGGCGTGTCATGCCAGTTTTGTAGGTCGTACCCGTATTGCTCGCTTGATCCGTCGTGCTAGGCCGTAATCTTGCCAGTCCTGTGAGTTGTGGAGCCCAGCCAGAGTTGTTATGCTGCCAAACCAAGACTTCCGCCGCCATTTTTATCAGACTTCCGCTGTCATTTAATAGCCTTAGGGCTATGCCAGATAATTGTATTCATCAATGATGTAATCTCATATACATGTTTTTGATGAATATTTTTGTACCTGGAATGCTGTATTATGGACCTGTCGTGCGTCAGGTGTTATCCTGGGCTGACGTGCGAAGGCCCCCTGCTCCATGCGGATCGGGGTGCCACATATCTGGAGCTACTTCTATTAGTGTGCCTTCCTATAAATTCTATGCTTACTAGCAAATTTGTTCATTTAAAATCTTCATAACCTTTAGTTTGGAAACCAAAACTCATTTTTTCAATAAATTCTTTTACGGGCATCATTAGGTCTGGAGCTATATAGGTTATTAATCTATTTTCATTCATGTCTCCTTCCAAAAATCCTAATGCTGCTTTGTCTACAGATTCCCATCTTCTGTCTAATAAGGTTATCAAAACCTTCGCACCTAATTTCTTACTTGTCATACCTTTGACTCCTATGATATACATGCCTTGATGAATATATTTGTAACCACAATATTTTAATTCATTTTCAATATTTTTGCTTACAATTCTTAAATCTACCGGATGTGTTAACACACTTAATTCTACTTCTCTGGATATTCTGTATAGACCACTTTTACATTCAAACATACCCATGTGATATACTTGTTGAGGTTTTATTTTTCTTAGGGTATCTTTCGGGTATCTTTCTAGATCTCTTTGTATATCTATAACTTCTTCAATACTATCAAGATCATGAGCTTTGCATGATAATCTATGCTTCATGGCTAGAGGTCTTGAATCTTGCCTTACTAATTGGAGAGTTTTGTCTCTTCTAAGGAAGCCTTTAAATACGTCCATTTTTCTGAATTAATATTTCTAGTAGAGGCAACTATTCCAGATGATGATAGCACAATTTCTTTGTTGCTTTGAACACTTTTTAACTTATCTAATACTTGAATTAATAGTTGGATGATTGTGTTATTTTGCCTTATTATTACTTTGGAATCTTCTTTTGGGGAGTCGTGATCGGAGAACCCGACAGGAGGTGACAGATATTTAGCTACTTCGTTTAATGCTTGAGTATATTCGGTCATATAATTATGAGATAATCAAAGTTTTAACCTCTTGCACCAGCTTTTTTATTTCAAGTATATCTTGTCTTGATTCAGTGCATGGGAGTGACTCTTTGCCTTTACTAAGGTAACGGCCTATTGATAGCACTTCCTCTTTAATATAATCGTTATTCTTGCAAACTGTATTCTGTCTTGCTTTTGCTTCCTCTAGCTTATGTAAAGCAAGATTAATTTTATTATTCAACCCTGAATACTTATCAGCAAGCTTTTGGTATTCTTTAAATAAACTTTCAAATTTTTGGTCTAAATTATCTTGTCTTTTTCCCCAAGATATGTAAAAGTTATATATCAAATCGACGACTATATTTAACTGGCTATGAGATGTATGCCAGATATGCTCTTAAGAGGGATTTACTATGCACCTTATATTTAGATTTTCCTTAGTATTTACTACTTTACCAGCGCTAACTTCTAAGTTTAAATATTTAAACCTTTCAATGATTCAACGCTGGACCTGATACCAACAATATAGGGAATTAAATATTGCTAAACATTTGATTAGGTTAATTTGGGATTAGGTGAAAACTGGTAGACATGTATGCTTTTTATCTTGAATAGTATTTACTGTTCACTAGGTAGGGCACTATTCACAATAATGTTTACTATTCTGTACACTATTTGGAATAGTACTTCACTATTCAGCAATATTTAATTTAATATGAGTACCTTCACGTTCTAACTTGATTATTTATTTGATACAGGATCTATTCTGGGATGGCGAGGCCAACAATTCGTCCGACGGTGTGCGCAGAGGTGTAATATCCTACTCAGTACTCTCCATATTTTTCATTAGGTTGTATCAGATGTAGCTATTTACGTTCACTTAGTAGTTTTAATTACAAATTTATGGGGTAAATTCCTATCGTCTTCCCAGGCAGTTCCACCCGGAGAGAACACTTCTCTACGCCCACAAGGTTCTCATTCAAACGCCACTCTGGGCTACATAGAGAACTACACACACAGAGGTTTCTCCTATAGGATCCCTAGCATAAGAACTCGTCCCATAAATTCATAAATAAAAATACCAAGTGAAACCAAGAAACTACATCATTTCCACGACGTAATTTACATATGGCTTTCCCTTTCGGGAGGCCCCGAAGGAATTACACAAACTAAAGAAAATTAGCTTCTAACTACCTTCTTGAGCCTTACAATGCTCTGGATATGGTGGCCCTTATTGCGGGATGAAAACTAATACTACTACTACTGAGCAACGAGCTTGCTAGCTGGGTCGCAGCTCTTTGCTCTATCGGTGGCTGGTGGCTCTTCTCTGTCTCGTGTTGTGTCTCTCTTCGCAGCAAATGTCTCCTTTTATAGGCGAGAGAGCAGCTCTCTGGATGGCTTCCAGGAGAATGCACCTCTTATTTTATATGTAGTAGGGATGCATGCGTGTCCCTCTAGGCGATGGATAAGAGCGAGAGATAGTGCCCCGACAAACTTCAATCTTCAGGAATCTATCAAATTTTGCTTTGTTCACGTGGGCATTGTCTCTCCGTGGATAATTGGCTGGCCTCTGTGTACCAGTCATTGCTCTTCGGCCATACAGGTCTTCACGCGATTAGCTTTCAGAGCTTCTTCTGCCTTCAAGAATCCTTGTGCCAGTGTATGCGTACATACATGCCAATGCTGCTTAAATTTTCAACATTGCTTATTCATTTATTTTTAATTTAATTTAACTTGCTTAAATATTCAACATTGATTATTCATTTTTTACGGGGGGTCTTCCCTGCCCATATGATTGATAATACCTTATCAATATTTAAAATATCTTTTCTTTGATTTCTATCGATAGTCGCTGCACCTTATATTTAGATTTTCCTTAGTATTTACTACTTACCTGCGCTAACTTCTAAGTTTAAATATTTTAACCTTTCAATGATTAAACGCTGGCTCTGACACCAACAATATAGGGAATTAAATATTGCTAAATATGTGATTAGATTTTGATTAGGTTAATTTGGGATTAGGTGAAAAGTGTTAGACAGATATGTTTTTATCTTAAATAGTATTTACTGTTCACTAGGTAGGGCATTATTCACAATAGTGTTTACTATTCAGTACACTATTTGGAATAGTACTTCACTATTCACAGCAATATTTAATTCAATATGATTACCTTCACGTTCTAACTTGATTATTTATTTGATACAAGATCTATTCTGGGCTGGCGGGGCCAACAATTCGTCCGACGGTGTGCACAGAGGTGTAAAATCCTACTCGGTACTCACCATATTTTTCATTAGGTTGTATCAGATGTAGCTAGTTACGTTAACTTAGTAGTTTTAGTTGCAAATTTATGGGGTAAATTCCTATCGTCTTCCCAGGCAGTTCCACCCGGAGGGAACACTTCTCTACGGCAACAAGGTTCTCATTCAAACGCCACTCTGGGCTACACAGAGAACTACACACGCAGAGGTTTCTCCTATAGGATCCCTAGCATAAGAACTCGTCCCATAAATTTATAAATAAAAATACCAAGTGAAACCAAGAAACTACATCATTTCCACAACATAATTTACATATGGCTTTCCCTTTAGGTAGGCCCCGAAGGGATTACACAAACTAAAGAAAATTACCTTCTAACTACCTTCTTGAGCCTTACAATGCTCTGGATATGGTGGCTCTTATTGCAGGATGAAAACTAATACTAGTACTACTGAGCAACGAGCTGGCTAGTTGGGTCGCAGCTCTTTGCTCTATCGGTGGCTGCTGGCTCTTCTCTGTCTGGTGTTGTGTCTCTCTTTGCAGAAAATGTCTCCTTTTATAGGCGAGAGAGCAGCTCTCTGGATGGCTTCCGGGAGAATGCACCTCTTATTTTATATGTAGTAGGGATGCATGCATGTCCCTCTAGACGATGGATAAGAGCGAGAGATAGTGCCCCGACAAACTTCAATCTTAAGGAATCTATCAAATCTTTGCTTTGTTCACGTGGGCATTGTGTAACGCCCCGAGACCGACGCTCCAGACGCCTTCCATGCTTTTCTAGTTCGTCGTGTGTGTTTCATCTGTTTGTTGCATTTCATCATCGCATCATCCGCATTGCATCCGCGTGTTTTCTTAAACTCGTAGTCGTTCATGGTTGCCCCTTCCCTCTTTGTCTCACTTGACCTTTTCTCAGGCCTCTTTGTATTTGTCAACCTCTCTCAGACCCCTCGTGCGTGTCCGAAACATCCCCGAACCCGAACCGGACTGTCGTTACCGATGGGTCCGGATCATCCCCAAACATCTATAAGACATCTCCGTTTTCTTAATTGAACTTCCTAACCTATTTTTTTCTCGACTGTCCGATTTAAATCGGAGTGTCCTAACCTAGTTCTATTTCCCTATATATAGTCCACCCACTTACCTAATCTAGCCTAACCCTAAAACCTAGGAGGTTTGTCCCTCCCGCCGCCGCTCCTCTTCCACCTCGGGATCTCCTCCCTATCCAAATTCTCTTCGACCCTCTACCTTGATTTCCGCCGCCACCCAACCAGTGCACTCCCTCCAATCCATCCACCCACCTCGATCTGCCAGCCACAACCGCCACTCCTCTCCTCGATCTCCTCCAACCCAGCCGCCCGAGAACCTCCTCCTTGCCGGTGTTTTTCCGTCGGAATTTGCCGGCCGGAGCAGCAACAGCCACCACAAGGAATTGCCTCGCACCCTCGCCTCTCCTTCCTCCTTCCTCGCGTTTCTCTTTAGGTCGCTCACGCATGGCTCTCTGTCTCTTCCAACGCAGGACGCCCGCCATGGACAGCGTCTCTCCAGCAGCTCGCGTTGCCGTCCTTCGTCACTAGCTCCGCCCAAGTCTTCATCACCTCCATGCCGAGCAGCAGCTCGCCGAAGCACGAGCGTGACCCGGTTAGCCTCCCTCTGCCCGTCCCTCTCCTTCGCCTATCTTGTTCCTCCCTGTCTGACTCTCGTTTGAATTTCTTCCCCCCCATGGCCTTGCAGCTTCCGTCGCCTCCCTGCCAAGTCCGTTCTGCCGGAGTCCCTTGAAGCAGGCGCCCTGGATCTCATCTCCGGCCCTGTCCGCGACCTCCCCGACCCGCTCCGCCATGAGCCGCGTCCTTCCCTTGGATCCTCGCCGCCCCTTCGCCCTGCTCGCCTCCTCTGCTTCGTTCGAGCAGGGAGGACGACGCACCTCTGCTCGCTGCGTTTGACCGCGCCTTCCTCGCCTACGTGGACCGCGACCACGACTTAGGCCCAGCGCGCCAGCCTCCCTTGCCGGCCTCACGTCACCGTCGAACTGGGCCGTGGCCCGTGGTGAGCAGCCCCCGCCCTTTGTATGTTCTGTTGGTGCAGTTGGATTCAGCCCGAATATGTTTTTTCCAGTTCTGCGATTTTAGCTTTATCCAGTAATTTACTGTTTTACAGAAAACCCCTTCATGTTCATGCATTTAAAAAACTCGACAACCGTGCATCGGATTAAAATGATTTAAACATGTAAAATGCTTAGAATTTCATCTAGTTTCATAATATGCTGCTTTCATCCATGTTAAATTTGTTCAAAATGTTGTTTGTTTAAATTTGCATAAATGCCATGTTAAAATGTTTTATTTCCCACCCACCCAGGTTCAAGGGATGGTACTTGCAATTTGGGGTTGTTGGACCAATTATACTGTAGGGGGTTCCCTTATAGTCTTTCTATCAAAAAATGTTTTATTTCATAACTAAATAACCGTAGCTCGAAATTTAATAAACTTTATATGTAAATGGGGTAGAAAAATGCCTAGTTTAACTTCACCTCTTGCCATGTTTAACAACATTTAATATTGTTGGGTACATAACCGAGAGAGAACTAAATGAGTCATGTGGTTTTTCGTCAATATGCAACCCGTTGCATATTGAGCTCCACTTAATTTGTAGTGTTGTTTGTTGCACTTTGCCATGCCATGCCTCTTTAAACCGGACATGCATCACATTTGATTGTGCATCATGCCATGTTCATGTGATGATTGTTTACTATGTTGCTTGCTTCTTTCCGGTTGCGCTTCTCCTTTATTGTTCCGGTTATGTTGCGATTGTGAGGATTCGTTCGACTACGTCCGTTTGTCTTCTTCATGGACTCATTCTTCTTCGTTGCGGGATTTCAGGCAAGATGACCATACCCTCGAAATCACTTCTATCTTTGCTTGGTAGTTGTTCGCTCTATTGCTATGCCGCGCTACCTACCACTTGCTATATCATGCCTCCCATATTGCCATGTCAAGCCTCTAACCATCCTTCCTAGCAAACCGTTGTTTGGCTATGTTACCGCTTTGCTCAGGTTCTCTTATAGCATTGCTAGTTGCAGGTGAAGTTGAAGATTGTTCCATGTTGGAACATGGATATGTTGGGATATCACAATATCTCTTATTTTAATTAATGCACCTATATACTTGGTAAAGGGTCGAAGGCTTGGCCTTATGCCTGGTGTTTTGTTCCAATCTTGCCGCCCTAGTTTCCGTCTTACCGGTGTTATGTTCCTTGATGTTGCGTTCCTTACGCGGTTGGGTGTTATGGGAACCACTTGACAGTTCGCTTTGAATAAAACTCCCTCCAGCAAGGCCAAACCTTGGTTTTACATTTCCCTAACAACCTATTACCCTTCCCTTGGGTCGGCCAACCCTAGGGTCATCTTTATTTTAACCCCCCCGGGCCAATGCTTCTCTAAGTGTTGGTCCGAAACGAGCAGACTGCGGGGCCACCTCGGGGAAACTTGAGGGTTGTGTTTACTCGTAGGATGTCTCATCCGGTGTTGCCCTGAGAACGAGATATGTGCAGCTCCTATCGGGATTGTCGGCACATCGGGCGGCTTTGCTGGTCTTGTTTTACCATTGTCGAAATGTCTTGTAACCGGGATTCCGAGACTGATCGGGTCTTCGCGGGAGAAGGAATATCCTTCGTTGGCCGTGAGAGCTTGTGATGGGCTAAGTTGGGACACCCCTGCAGGGTATAAACTTTCGAGAGCCGTGCCCACGGTTATGTGGCAGATGGGAATTTGTTAATGTCCGATTGTAGCGAACTTGACACTTGACTTAATTAAAATACATCAACCGCGTGTGTAGCCGTGATGGTCTCTTTTCGGCGGAGTCCGGGAAGAGAACACGGTCTTGTGTTATGCTTGAACGTAAGTAGCTTCAGGATCACTTCTTGATCTTTTCTAGCTTCTCGACCGTGCGTTGCTTCTCTTCTCGCTCTCATTTGCGTATGTTAGCCACCATTTTTGCTTAGTGCTTGCTGCAGCTCCACCTCATTACCCCTTTCCTACCCATAAGCTTAAATAGTCTTGATATCGCGGGTGTGAGATTGCTGAGTCCTCGTGACTCACAGATTCTACCAAAACAGTTGCAGGTGCCGTTGATACCAGTGCAGGTGACGCAACCGAGCTCAAGTGGGAGTTTGACGAGGACCTTGGTCGTTACTGTGTTTCGTTTCCTGATGATCAGTAGTGGAGCTCAGTTGCGACGATCGGGGATCTAGCATTTGGGGTTATCTTCTTTTCACTTGGATTTGACCGTAGTCGGTCTATGTGTGTATTTTGAATGATGTATGATTTATTTAAGTATTGTGTGAAGTGGCGATTGTAAGCCAACCCTCTTTATCCCATTCTTGTTCATTACAGGGGATTGTGTGAAGATGACCCTTCTTGCGACAAAACCTACAATGCGCTTATGCCTCTAAGTCGTGCCTCGACACGTAAGAGATATAGCCGCATCATGGGTGTTACACATTGTCTCTCCGTGGATAATTGGCTGGCCTCTGTGTACCAGTCTTTGCTCTTCGGCCATACAGGTCTTCATGCGATTAGCCTTCAGAGCTTCTTCTGCCTTCAAAAATCCTTGTGCCATTGTATGCGTACATACATGCCAAGGCTGCTTAAATTTTCAACATTGCTTATTCATTTATTTTTAATTTAATTTAACTTGCTTAAATATTCAACATTGATTATTCATTTTTTACAGGGGGTCTTCCCTGCCCATATGATTGATACTACCTTATCAATATTTAAAATATCTTTTTTGGATTTTCTATCAATATTCGCTGCACCTTATATTTAGATTTTCCTTAGTATTTACTACTTTACCTGTGCTATCTTCTAAGTTTACATATTTTAACCTTTCAATGATTAAACGCCGGACCTGATACCAACAATATAGCTAAATATGTGATTAGATTTTGATTAGGTTAATTTGGGATTAGGTGAAAACTGGTAGACACATATGCTTTTTATCTTGAATAGTATTTACTGTTCACTAGGTAGGGCACTATTCACAATAGTGTTTACTATTCAGTACACTATTTAGAATAGTACTTCACTATTCACAGCAATATTTAATTCAATATGATTACCTTCACGTTCTAACTTGATTATTTATTTGATACAGGATCTATTCTAGGCTGGCGAGGCCAACAATTCGTCCGACGGTGTGCACAGAGGTGTAAAATCCTACTCAGTACTCACCATATTTTTCATTAGGTTGTATCAGATGTAGCTAGTGACGTTCACTTAGTAGTTTTAGTTGCAAATTTATGGGCTAAATTCCCATCGTCTTACCAGGCAGTTCCACCCGGAGGGAACACTTCTCTACGGCAACAAGGTTCTCATTCAAACGCCACTCTGGGCTACACAGAGAACTACACACGCAGAGGTTTCTCCTATAGGATCCCTAGCATAAGAACTCGTCCCATAAATTCATAAATAAAAATACCAAGTGAAACCAAGAAACTACATCATTTCCACAACATAATTTACATATGGCTTTCCCTTTCGGGAGGCCCTAAGGGATTACACAAACTAAAGAAAATTACCTTCTAACTACCTTCTTGAGCCTTACAATGCTCTGGATATGGTGGCACTTATTGCAGGATGAAAACTACTACTACTACTGAGCAACGAGCTTGCTAGCTGGGTCGCAGCTCTTTGCTCTATCGCTGGCTGGTGGCTCTTCTCCGTCTAGTGTTGTGTCTCTCTTCGCAGCAAATGTCTCCTTTTATAGGCAAGAGAGCAGCTCTATGGATGGCTTCCGGGAGAATGCACGTCTTATTTTATATGTAGTAGGGATGCATGTGTGTCCCTCTAGGCGATGGATAAGAGCGAGAGATAGAGCCCCGACAAACTTCAATCTTCAGGAATCTGTCAAATCTTTGCTTTGTTCACGTCGGCATTGTCTCTCATGGATAATTGGCTGGCCTCTGTGTACCGGTCTTTGCTCTTGGGCCATACAGGTCTTCATGCGATTAGCCTTCAGAGCTTCTTCTGCCTTCAAGAATCCTTGTCCAAGTGTATGCGTACATACATGCCAAGGCTGTTTAAATTTTCAACATTGCTTATTCATTTATTTTTAATTTAATTTAACTTGCTTAAATATTCGGCATTGCTTATTCATTTTTTACAGGGGGTCTTCCCTGCCCATATGATTGATAATACCTTATCAGTATTTAAAATATCTTTTCTTGGACTTTCTATCAATATTCGGGTCCTCCGCGCACGAATAATTGATAGCAATATCAATATAGGCAATTTGGGCTTTATTCAGGTCGCTGCCCGTGCCCTGCTATGTCCATATGATCATCATCATCATTTAACAGATTGAAATCATATTTTTGATCGCATTCTTTCTTTATTTCTTCAAATTTTTCGTCCATTTCATGCCTTAATTCTTTTAATATTTCTTCTTTCAATTCTTTCTTTATTATTTTTGTAAATTCTTCAAATCTTTTGTCCATTTCTTGATCTATGTATTCACTGTCTAAAGGGTCAAGCCCCTTTAGAAGGCATTCTTGATATGTCTTATATTTTGGAGACTCTTCCTTCTTTATATTTTTGAGCTTCATGCCTCCCCCTTTGTGGGAGTTCGTGAAGCAGGTATGCCTCTTTTCATTTGGATATAGTCTTTAGCCTTTGGGTCAATATAATAAGCTGGTCCTAATACCTTTCTTGCCCAAAGTAAGGCATCATCTATATTATAATATCTTTTGAATGTTAAATCTTGTCCTTTTCTTTTTGCTTATAATTTTTCAATCATTATATTTTCCCATTCCAAATATATACCAGGTTTATTTCCATCAAATATAAGATATAGTGTTTCTCCTTTTGGTATTTCAATCTTTTCTGGCTTTGGCAAATTTTCGTTTAATTCATTAAAATAGTCTGCCAAATTATTGAGAATTGATAAAAAAAAATATCCTTTTTCCTCTCTCTTGAGAGTATATTGGAACCAGAAATTATCCAATATGCATCTTTGAGCTTCATCAAGCATGATATGGGTTTTTGGCTTGAAATTGAATGTATTTGGCTGAAACATTTTCAGCCTATTTTCTTCTCCAAAGTAGAGATATTCATCCTTGTTGGCGAATAATCCTTTCTTCATTTCTGCAAATTTGATGCACGAGAAAATGTGTCAGGTAAGGTATTATCCTTCCCCTTAATATGCTCAGAAATAACTTTATAACCATTCCCAGCTATGGTGTCTTCAAATAAGAACCATCTTCTGGTTGAGCTTTTCTTACTATTAATTTTAATGTAATATCGACATATAGCTTCACAGTCTGTTCGCATTGTAAATTCTTTAAATCCTAGATATAGCCTAAATGCATTTATTGCATTTACAACTGCAAGGATTTCCCTATCAATATTATTTACCGTCTTTAATTTGTAACTTCCCGAAGCATATCTGCATATTTTTTCATCTGCTTTCGGGGAGTATTTATTGGGTTTTTGTTTTAGTATCGCACCCCATCCTACCTTAGATGCATCTGTCTCAGTTATAAAATAATTGCCTTCTAGAGGCAATTCTAGGGGTTTTAAATTCTTGGCCTTTTCCTTGATGGCCTTTACTAATTTTATATCTTCGGAATTGAAGTATTTTTGACAATTTTTCCTTAATTTAGCATATAAAGGTCCTACTAACTTTGCTAAGTTGTCTATATAGTTTCGCGCATAGTTTACAATTCCTAAGAACCGCTTTAAACCTTTTTATCACTCATATTATCAGGAAACTCTAATATTTTCTTTGCAATATGTTATTGTAGATATATCTTTCCTTCTCCTATTTCATGCCCAAGGAAATTTATTTTTCTTTGCAAATTTCCATCTTCTTTTTGGATAGTATGATTCCATTTTGTTCTTCCTTTCGAAAGAACACTTCAAGATGGGCTATATGCTCCTTGTATGATTTTGAGAATACTAACAAATCATCTACGTATACTAATATAAATGCTTGATTCTCATTAAATATATTTTGCATCTTTCTTTGAAATAGTGCAGGTGCATTCTTTAGACCTAATGGCATTACTAGCCATTCATAGTGGCCTTGTGGACAAGTAAATGCTGTCCAAGGAATAGATTCTTCACCCATTTTTACTTGCCAAAATCCTGCCTTTAAGTCGAATTTAGAGAAATATTTACTTCCTCGTATTCTGTTAATCCATTCCTGCTTATTAGGTATATTATATGCATCATCAATTGTATTATCATTAAGCCTTTTAAAATTAGTTACCATTCTAGATTTACCTCTAACTTCTTCAGCATAATTTCTAACTAGAAAAGCAGCAGATCGATGAGGACTTCAACTTTCTCTTGTAGCTTTTAACTTTAATAACTCTTCAATATGCATTTTGAACTCTTCAATATCTTTTGGAGTAGCTTCTATTGGTCCTGACTTCATTATATAATCATGATTTATGATATTTATTTTGCAAACTATAGAGTTCTTATCCCATTGTTTCATTGGTATTTCTCCAATAATTTGTATGCTTTCTAGTCTTTGCACAACCTTATCTATATCTTTTTTAGATTTTATATCTCTATACCAATTTGGCGAAAATGATTGTAACCCAATGCATTTTGTACATGTATTTTCTATATGATATTCTTCTATGGTCTCACTAAGTTCTTCTTTACAGAATTCAAGGGGGTCTGGACTTGTGCTATCTTCATCATCTAAATTAGATATTTGTAAATTTTGCAAGGACTTTCTTTGTTTTCGCACTTCAGATATGTATGGAACATTATCTTGATAAGGGATAAATGTTACCCCTTCTTCATGTATGATTGTGGTTTGTAAAGATTGTTGTAAAAATCTTAACCCTATTATCATGTCATCATTTATTACTAACAAATCTCTTATTGTAATTTCATCTATTATTTATTTTGTGCCATTTATGTAAGCTTCAATATTATATGCTATCTGATTATGGATCTTCTTTATTCCTGACATATCAGTAGATGCTTCAGCTTTATTATCATCTATAGTTTCAACTATTTCGGGACACCTCATAAAATATTTATCATGGATGATATTCTTAGTGCAACCAGTATCTAATAGTGCCAGTATTTTATATGAAATATTTGGCTTTAGAACAATCCTAACTGGGATCCTTATTCCTAACACTTCTTTAAATGGTAATCGAACAATATATTTGTTTCCAAAACTAGTAATTGCATCTTCCAATTGTATTAATTTGTCTCCTTTTTTATCCCTTACTGTTACCATTTGCTCTTTCATTTCCGTGATTTTAGCAATATTATTGTCTTGCTTATTACTATTTTGTTACTCCTCTTTAAGTGTTTCTAGTTCTGCTTCTAGCTTATTTATTCTATTTTCTAAATTTCTAACCCTACGGGATAATATTCGTTCTTCTGGTTCTAATTCTATTTCTTGTCTCCACTTTTGATTTGGCTCTTAGACATGAGGCACATGCTTGTTTTAAACAGAAGCTACATGTGAACCTATTATCTTGGCTTGGGTAATATATACAGAAAGCACATTTTATGTTATAATCACCTTTTCCTCTAATCCAATCATGTTCACAATCTACTTGGTTCATCATTTCAATTTTTAAACCGGCTAATTCATCTATTAGGTCTATTTCATCTTCACTTGATTCATATTCTGGAGCCTCATTTTCTACTTCATCGGTCTCTATAATTGAATATATTGACTCATCGTCTTTTATTTCATCATCACATACTAATATATTCTCATTAACGCTATCTATAATTAATACTCTCTCTTGTTCTTCATATTTACTAGAGTACCTTTTCTGATCTTTATTAGGGCAAGTTCTGCTTGGGTGATCAAGAGAGTTACATATGAAACACCTGCATGTTTTATCATAGGTTTTCTTAGGATTATATCTTCTTACATTTCTTTTATGCAAGAATGGGGCTCTATTGTCTGACCTTCTTCAAAAATATCTTTTCTTTGTTCTAAAATTTCTATTATCTCTTCTTTGTGGTTTATAATATTTGTTTTTCCTATGCCTTTCTTCTCCATATGTTAGTGGTATTTGGACAATCTTATTGCAAAAATTGTAATATGATTTCTTCATAGATCTTTGGGCTTGAATGCTAGTACACACCTTTCTTAATTGTTTGAAAACAAATGTTATGGCTTGGGATATATTTACCACATTTCCTCCTATTTATTTTTTATACTCCTCAAATATTATGGAACCTAGAGGATCAGGCAACTTATTAAAATATATTTCTACTACACCTACATTGAAACCTTGTTTAGCAGTAGTAGCATTATACAAATAATGCTGGGAAAATTCTTTTATACCTTTCCGGCTTGTTAATGTTAACTATTCTATTTCTCTTACCCTTTCATTTTGTAATGAGGTATGTCCTAATTCTGGATCTTCTGCTATGATCATATTTGAGATAACATTCGCAAGGTTATTAGGGTTACTTCCAACCCTTTTTAATTCTTCATATTGACTAGGGTATGACTCTACCCATTGTTCCCATAGAACTTTTACAGATTCTCCTAAAAATATTTCAAGATATGTTAACATATCTTCTACCTTAGTGCCTAAATTATACTGATTTTGTATATATTTTTGCACTATTAAACTTTTCCTTATGATGATTATATTCGGCCAGTTTATTGGATCATGAGCTGCTAGGTTTAATAGCGCCATCATTCTTATAATTCTGGAATTGCACTGGTTTTTCAAAATCTCTTCTTTTAGTACCCATATATCTATATTGTCCTGGGATATATGTAGGTTGATAATCATCTTTTTCTGGAGGCCATTGTCCAGCTGATCTGGTAGGTCTCTCTCTTTCTCCTTCTCTTTTTACAGAAGCTTCTCCATATCCTCTTCTTCTTTTACCACTATTTTCTACTTCCATACTTCCATTGCATTGTCTAAATTATGCAGTCCAACATCATCTAGTGAGTTATAGAAATCACTATTTTGTTCTGAATCATCATATCTTTCATCTTCTAACCATATTTCTTTTATTAATTCTTCCTCCTCCTCATAACTTTCTAATAATAACTTATTATTGATATCCCATTGCTCTTCTTCACTAATAACTTCTTCTTCTTGAACAATATTCTTATCTTTATTATTATTATTAATGATAGCATTTTTATTAATAATAGCATTTGCTTTTGTTTCTGCGGATGCTATAATTTTATCTTCCATGGTTGAACTACTAGTGGCAAACTTCTTATCATTTTTTAGTTTCTTTAGCCTTGCAATTTCTCTAATAATAAATAGTTCTCTTTCTCTTATTTTGGGCCAATCCTTTGTCATAGAATGACTATATTCCCATTCAATATGCTTTAGTTTCTTTTCCCAATGATTTATTTCATCCTCTAAATTAGCCTTTTCCATGCATTCAGATACACCTTTATTTTTATCATCATTAATTTCTGATTCTGACATAGAAGATTCAGAGTCTTCTATTGATGTAGCTTTATAGTTCATAAAAAGAATACTGCTACTTCCTTCACAATTTTGATAGCTTATATAGTTTTCAGGTTGCTTTAATTCTTTTTTCTCTATTAATTCACATATCTTCCATTCTTCTCCAGCTCTTTCTTCAGAACCAATTTTAAGAGGATTCATAAACTTTATACCTTTTGATTGCATACTAGCAATTACGTCATTCACATTTACTCTATATCTGGAGCTACTTCTATTAGTGAGCCTTTAGTTTCGAAAATCTTCATAACCTTTAGTTTCGAAACCAAAACTCATTTTTTTAATAAATTCTTTTACGGGCATCATTAGGTCTGGAGCTATATAGGTTATTAATCTATTTTCATTCAAGTCTCCTTCCAAAAATCCTAATGCTGCTTTGTCTACAGATTCCCATCTTCTGTCTAATAAGGTTATCAAAACCTTCGCACCTAATTTCTTCCTTGTCATACCGTTGACTCCTATGATATACATGCCTTGATGAATATATTTGTAACCACAATATTTTAATTCATTTTCAATAGTTTTGCTTACAATTCTTAAATCTACCGGATGTGTTAACACACTTAATTCTACTTCTCTGGATATTCTGTATAGACCACTTTTACTTTCAAACATACCCATGTGATATCCTTGTTGAGGTTTTATTTTTCTTAGGGTATCTTTCGGGTATCTTTCTAGATCTCTTTGTATATCTATAACTTCTTCAATACTATCAACATCATCATCTTTGCATGATAATCTATGCTTCATGGCTAGAGGTCTTGAATCTTGCCTTACTAATTGGAGAGTTTTGTCTCTTCTAAGGAAGCCTTTAGATACGTCCATTTTTCTGAATTAATATTTCTAGTAGAGGCAACTATTCCAGATGATCATAGCACAATTTCCTTTCTTGCTTTGAACACTTTTTAACTTATCTAATACTTGAATTAATAGTTGGATGATTGTGTTATTTTGCCTTATTATTACTTTGGAATCTTCTTTTGGGGAGTCATGATCGGAGAACCCGACAGGAGGTGACAGATATTTAGCTACTTCGTTTAATGCTTGAGTATATTCGGTCATATAATTATGAGATAATCAAAGTTTTAACCTCTTGCACCAACTTTTTTATTTCAAGTATATCTTGTTTTGATTCAGTGCGTGGGAGTGACTATTTGCCTTTATTTAGGTAACGGCCTATTGATAACACTTCCTCTTTAATATAATCGTTATTCTTGCAAACTGTTTCTGTCTTGCTTTTGCTTCCTCTAGCTTATGTAAAGCTAGATCAATTTTATTATTCAACCCTGAATACTTATCAACAAGCTTTTGGTATTCTTTAAATAAACTTTCAAATTTTTGGTCTAAATTATCTTGTCTTTTTCCCAAGATATGTAAAAGTTATATATCAAATCGACGACTATATTTAACTGGCTATGAGATGTATGCCAGATATGCTCTTCAGAGGGATTTACTCTACACCTTATATTTAGATTTTCCTTTGTATTTACTACTTTATCTGTGCAAACTTCTAAGTTTAAATATTTTAACCTTTCAATGATTAAACGCTGGACCTGATACCAACAATATAGGGAATTAAATATTGCTAAATATGTGATTCGATTTTGATTAGGTTAATTTGGGATTAGGTGAAAAGTGGTAGACAGGTATGTTTTTTCTCTTGAATAATATTTACTGTTCACTAGGATGGGCACTATTCACAATAGTGTTTACTATTCGGTACACTATTTGGAATAGTACTTCACTATTCACAACAATATTTAATTCAATATGATTACCTTCACGTTCTAACTTGATTATTTATTTGATACATGATCTATTCTAGGCTGGCGAGGCCAACAATTCGTCAAGAGTGTGCGCAGAGCTGTAAAATCCTACTCAGTACTCACCATATTTTTCATTAGGTTGTATCAGATGTAGCTAGGTACGTTCACTTAGTAGTTTTAATTGCAAATTTATGGGGTAAATTCCTATCGTCTTTCCAGGCAGTTCCACCCGGAGGGAACACTTCTCTACGGCCACATGGTTCTCATTTAAACGCCACTCTGGGCTACACAGAGAACTACACACGCAGAGGTTTCTCCTATAGGATCCCCAGCATAAGAACTCATCCCATAAATTCATCAATAAAAATACCAAGTGAAACCAAGAAACTACATCATTTCCACAACATAATTTACATATGGCTTTTCCTTTCGGGAGGCCCCGAAGGGATTACACAAATTAAAGAAAATTACCTTCTAATTACCTTCTTGACCCTTACAATGCTCTGGATATGGTGGCTCTTATTGCAGGATGAAAACTACTACTACTACTACTGAGCAACGAGCTTGCTAGCTGGGTCGCAGGTCTTTGCTCTATCGGTGGCGGGTGGCTCTTCTCCGTCTGGTGTTGTGTCTCTCTTCGCAGCAAATGTCTCCTTTTATAGGCGAGAGAGCAGCTCTCTGGATGGCTTCCAGGAGAATGCACCTCTTATTTTATATGTAGTAGGGATGCATGCGTGTCCCTCTAGGCGATGGATAAGAGCGAGAGATAGTGCCCCGACAAACTGCAATCTTGAGGAATCTATCAAATCTTTGCTTTGTTCACGTGGGCATTGTCTCTCCGTGGATAATTGGCTGGCCTCTGTGTACCAGTCCTTGCTCTTCGGCCATACAGGTCTTCATGCGATTAGCCTTCAGAGCTTCTTCTGCGTACATACATGTCAAGGCTGCTTAAATTTTCAACATTGCTTATTCATTTATTTTTAATTTAATTTAACTTGCTTAAATATTCAACATTGCTTATTCATTTATGTATATTTTTTTTACAGGGGTCTTCCCTGCCCATATGATCGATAATACCTTATTAATATTTAAAATATCTTTTTTCTTGGATTTTCTATCAACATTCGGGTCCTCCGCGGCCAAATAATTGATAGAAATATCAATATACGCAATTCGAATAATTTACCCGTGCCCTGCTACAACCATATGATCATCATCATCGTTTAACAGATTGAAATCATATTTTTGATCGCATATATACAACCGGTCTATTCTGCTAATATTAGCATAATAACTATTCTGATAACACTTCCGCACTGCACGCTTAGCACAAATGCACTGCACTTTCAATAGCAAGGGTACTACAATACACGGACTAGTGAATTTCGTGTCGGAAAAAAACGGCAAGCGGTGTTTTTTGTTACCTTTTCGCTCTAGTTTTTTAATCGTTTATCGGAACGAGACGTGTAATATACCGTTGAAAAGCTATGGATTAGGCGCAACTTCCCCTTGTTGAACACTTTTCGAGATTCTTCACGGTTTAAGAGCAGTTTTGAAAATGGTGCGGCGCACGACGAGTGGGAGCGAGCGTTTTTCGCATTTGTTTCTAAACCGCTCGTCGGAATGAAGCAAATGATACAACTTTGAAAACATATCGTCGAGGCGCGTCTTTTTCATATCTATTATTTTCTCTAATTCGTTACGGTTTAAGAGCAGATTTAAATTTAGTAAATCGCGGAAATCTGTTTTTTCGATTTTTTTAGCAATTTTCATACTGTTTTCGCTCCAGTTTTTGAACCGTTTGTCGAAACAAGGCGTGTGATATGCCGTTGAAAAGCTATGGACGAGGCGCAACTTTCATATGTTGAAATGTTTTTGATATTCCTTATGGTTTTTAGTTAATTTTAAAAATCGTGCGGCTGCCGAAGAGAGGCTGCGGCCGTTTTTCGTGAAATTTTCACAAACCGCTGCTCGAAATTATTCAAATTATACGGCGTTGGAAAGATATCGACGAGGCGCAACTTTTTCATGTAGAACACTTCCACTAGTTCCTTACGGTTTAAGAGCAGTTTTTATTTTACCAAAAAGCGGACATTCTGTTTTTCGCGAGACCAAAATCGTCGTGTGTACTTCATTGGACAAAAGAACGCACTACTTCAATCTGAATACCGCATTGCAGTTTCTAGACAGAGAAGTGGATTATTAATACTTTTGCTAACATTTTATTTTGTAGTTTCATCTAAACTGCCAGGCCGAGTGTAGTGCACCGCACGCGACGACGAAGTGCACTGCAACTCTGGATGCATTTTGCTTTTTTTACACATGAGTGCTTTTTAATTTTTGGGAGAATTTAACCACAACATAAATCAAAGCGAGTTGCATGGTTTTTTCTTGCTGTATTTTAAAAAAGTATAAAGGATTTTTGAATTAAAGTGTATTGATTTTTTTAAATGCATAGTGAACCACAATGATTTTTTAAAAATGAACTACAATACTTTGAAAAATGTACTTCTTCGGTTCACCGAGCGCACTGCATTTACAAAGAAAGATTTTACAAACTCGGTAATAACCCACAATGCAGTGTAACAAAACTGCATCGCTTTCTTTTTAAAAATGAACTACAATACTTTGAAAAATGTACTTCTTCGGTTCACCAAGCGCACTGCATTTACAAAAAAGATTTTACAAACTCGGTAATAACCTACAATGCAGTGTAACAAAACTGCATCGCTTTAAAAATGAACTACAATACTTTGAAAAAATGCACTTCTTCGGTTCCACAATGAATTTTTTAAAATGAACTACAATACTTTGAAAAAATGTACTTCTTTGATTCACCGAGCGCACTGCATTCACAAAGAAAGATTTTACAAACTCGGTAATAACCCACAATGCAGTCTAACAAAATTGCATCGCTTTCTTTTATTGTGTCTCCACGTTACAATTGTCACACACAAAATACAACCCACTGCACAATTTTTAAAATCCATTGAACTGCACGCAATGACACAGTGCGGTGCCTGCCCCGCGGAACCGCAAGCACGCTCTAGACGTACTGCAAGCACGCGGTCGCTCAAACTGCACCACGAACGCCGGTGAGCTGCACCACGAACACCAGTGAGCTGCAGAGCTACAGAGAGAGCCCCTCGCCTTTTTGTGCTCCACATCAGAGTAGGAGGAAGACTTGGACAAAAGCAAACTGCAATGCTCCACGACGATGCAGTACATGTCGTCGCTGCAGCGTGCTCGTTACTTCTTGAGAGTGAGGAATGGACTGCAGCGTCAGTGCCGCACGGGGCGAGGAACGGCGAGATGGTGGCGACCGGGACCCGGGATCACCCCAACGAGGAAACTGCTCGGACATAAACAGGAAACCGACAACACTGCAGCAATGAACCTCTCACAGTCACAACACAAAAAGGAAACAAAGGAATGTACTGCACAAAGCAACTCGTAGGCTTTGCAACCTACTGCGCCGAGGATGAAGTGAGCTACAACCACACATTTTTCTCGCATCTGCTCGAAGTAGATGGCCACCGAATAGTGCGTTGATGCGCGAGAGCACCACCGCGGACAAGAACTGCACACATGAGAAAACTGAAACGCATGAAGAGAGAAGGGAGCTGCGCCCATGAGAAAAATGAGTTGCGCCTGAGCCATGGGAGTGGCAGATCTGGGAAGGGAGGCAGAGGAAGAAGAAGTGGGCATAGGGGAAGAAGAGGAGGTGGTCGAAAGGGAGGCGGTCATCGGCGGCGTGAGAGGTGGCAGGGTAGTGGCCGGCGGCGTGAGAGGTGGCAGGGTAGTGGCCGGCGGCGTGAGAGGTGACGGTGGACTCACCTGATCCGTGGTGGGGGAATTCCTTCGACGAACTGTAGCATCCGTCGACGGGCTGGCCTGCTCGGGTTGGATCTGCAAGGAGGAGGCGCGGGGAAGGAGGTGGTTCGGCGGCGTGGGAGAGGGGGGTGGGGCGGCGCCGGGTGGGAGGGTGGTGCGTCAGCGCGGGGGAGGGGTGGTGCGGCGGCACGGGGAACGGAGGTGGGACGGCGCCGTGCAGGAGTGGTGCGTCCGCGCGGGGCAGGGGGATTGGTGTGACGGCGCTGTGAGGAGGAAGGAGAGGAGGGTGGCCCGGCTCCGGTGTTGCTCTCGCCGTCCTGCGCGACGGCGGTGCAGATCGGCGGCTGGCGTGTGGGAAGGCGGTGGTCGGGCGGCGCATGGGGAGGGGGTGGCCGTGCGGCGCGTTGGGAGGGGGTGGCCGGGCGGCGCGTTGGGAGGGGGTGGGTGCGTGGCCGGGCGGCGCGTTGGGAGGGGGTGGGTGGCCGGCCGGGCGGCGCGTCGGGCACCTTTCTCATCGCCGAGCTCCTCGACAACATCTGACACCGGTTTCTGTTCAGGTTTGACGGATATTTTAGTTTGAAACCTTTTTCAGTTCCAAAATTCGGCAGGTATTTCAATTCATGAAGATTTGGTATAAAAATTGCATGGGTTAGTTGTGGATGGATCATTTGTCTATCAGACTGGGGATTTATACTTTGTTCAGGTATACGTGTGAATGAACCTTCTTTGTATCAAAAACAATATTGTGTTGTTCATCAATATTGTGTTGTTCATCATGTGGTATGTACCTAAAAAAATCTTGGTCGATCTGTACAGAAGGTTTCTTCTTTCCTCTCGTGTGTCGCCGGCCATCCTCTTCCCGACCTTCATCTTAGGCCAAAGATGGCCTTCTCTGCGCACGTGTGCTGACCTTCTTCCTTCTGCTGGTCCCTCCTCCCCTACCGGATGAAAAAACTGCATTACACGGTGGTGTAGAACCTCCAGTATTACTCATCCTTTTTGCAGCAGTAGATCACACGGTTTGAAGGAAGACTAAAGTTTCAGAGTTATGTGGATGGAAGGTTCAGAGATGTTTTTAAGTGCATTCAGACATGTTTTTTCCTCTTGTTTTTTGTTTCTTAACTTCTTCATAATTGTAATTTCTGATGCAACATGTTGTTATCTGGAAAGCTTATGGACTCTTGTGTGGACTTAAAACATTTTGATCAGTATACTCTTTAGTTTATAATTCAAACTTGGTGTTCATAAAAAATATGGCGCACCTCCTGTTTGGAAGTCTGTGTGCCCACAATCTTGTGGTTAAATGACCTTTGTGAAGTGTCATAATTCTTCGTACAGTAGTTTGTGCAAAAGGAAAAAATATGATTTTTTTCTTCTTGCAATTTGATATTCTCAAGGTCCTCGTTGCAATGCCCGTGAGAACAAATTCTCACTAGCAGTACTATTGCAAAAACTGAAAATTGTCCTAAGACAAAGAAAAGATCATTTTTATAGGAAAAGATCAATTAAATATATATGCAGCAAAAAATGTTCAGTAACTATTCTAAGTTCATGTATTATTATTTGTTCAGCAAAAAAGAAATGAGAAGCAGGGAGATTAGAAACAAAAAGAACATACAATAAACAAAAAGTATGGAATTAAATAGGGGAATATGGTTAGTTCACAAAACAAGACATAAAATTAACGAAGTTCAAAGATTATGATCATCGAAGTTCGAAATGAGAAAAAGTAAACACATTAAAAATAATAGAGCAATCCAACAAGATTCTAAAAAAAGGGATTTCCCCATTTCTAAAATAATTCTAGAAGTTCAGATATGCTGACAAGAGAAGTTCAGACAAAGCGTTGGAAGAAAAAAGTTAAACAAGCGCAACAAAAACATGGAACTAAGAAAAAACACATCATACTTGCTCGCACAAAAAAGGGTTGATATAATTTTGGTTGAAGCTCATTTGTTTTCAGATGAACTTGCAACATTTGGAAAGAATATGAAAAGGTGTGATATTAAATTGCAGTAAAAAATAGGAAAAAGTAATAAGTTCAATTTAAAATAACGGAGAAGTTCGATCTTTATAAACCAAGAAGAAAAAGAACCCTCACCGATAAAATGTTAACTCTAGACGTTGAGGTTTAAGTAAAATGGGTAGATCAAAGAAAAATGTTGGGTGTTTTAAAATAATTCTCTCATTCCATTACAAATTTGAAACAAAAAATGCTCTATCTGAAAATAGTTCCTCCTACATGGAGTGTGTTTCATATACGAAAAAGGGAATAAAAAGTCAAAGTCTAAAAAGATATGGAAATTCAAATTTAAATAAGTGAGTGGTTCGATGTCTATAAAAATAAGTTGTTTGATGTTTATAGAAATCTTAGATTTTCCCCGATACTAAATATAAAAACCACGAAGTTCAATTTTAAAAACAGAGTAGTTCAAAAGTAGGTTTTTTTCCGTTACTAAAAGAAATAAAACCAGGAAGTCCAAAATAGAAACATTGAGAAGTTCGATGATTATAAAAAACTCAGATTTCCCTCGTTATTAAAAGAATGGAAAACAAGAAGTTCAAAAATTAAATAACAAAAGGTTAACTTAAAAAAAAATAGAGCGCTTCAAAATGTCATTAAAAAGATTAAGAAAAAAACCAGGAAGTCCATATTAAAAAGATCGAAAAAAACCAAGAAGTCCATATTAAATAGAGCGCTTCAAACGGTTTTCAAAACTGCTCTTAAACCGCTTACATTTTGCCAAAACTTTAACTTGGGTCATGATACTGGTGTCCATAGCTTTCCAACGGTATATTGCAAGCCCCATTTAGGCAATGTTGGCGGAAGTTCAACTTAGCACTGGGAGAAGTTCAAGTCGAACAACTCAGACAGTAAAATTGCAAAAAACGCAATTTCATCACGACCCAAGAGCAAAATCCGCCAACGAGCAAGATTCCAATATAAAACCGATATTTAGTTGTTAAAAACATTTCTATATTACACTAACATCATATAGAACACGACTAACAAGAATAATTCGCGGGGGAAGCCACGGTTGCGAAGATAGCCTGAAGGTCGGGTCGTACACAGGGAAGTTCAGACGTGTTACACAGGAAGTTCAGGTTGTGATCAGAATATTATTCTGATCCCGTGATCAGAATAGTGTTTATGTGTGTGTGTGTATATATATATATATATATATATATATATATATATATATATATAGGTAAAACTGTGTCTATCATAGCTTGCCACAAAACTAGTTAAGGCTTGCTAAACATTTAACGGTTTAAAAGTAAGTAAAAAATATGAAATAAATAGGGGAGCCCCACTCTAATATAATAAGATGATCCAGCGGTATGATTCTGAAAATATGCATTTATGTGTCCTCAGCGAAAAAAACAAGCATTTCAGCTCATTCTAGGATCGATATATATTGAAACATTTGTTCGTTTTGTCCACGACACATGTAGTCATATTTTTTCAATCCCTCCGTTGGATCATGTTATATTATAGGTATGTTGGTTCAGTATTTTTTTTTCAAATTTTTTGAAAAGATTTACACCGTCGAAAACCTTAACTAGTTATGTGGCAAGCTATTGTAGAAAATCCTACTTCTATATATATATATACCACGCTAGAAACACCATTAAACAAGATAAACATAAATTGTGCAACGATTTTGATCATAACAGTTGGTGAAAGAATGCATGTCATGTAGGTAAAAGATTTATTTGTAACATAAATATTCAAATGTCAACAAGGAAACCAAAGGTATCCAAGATGATATTTTGTTTGCAAAAGGAATTATATATAGGAATAATTTTCACTAAATTTGCTCATAGTTTCTTCAAAAAAACCGAATGGTATATTCTCAAGATAAAAGGCCAAGCACTACGTAAATTGCATTTGTAAAATCCTAGCCCGCGCATCGAGCGGGCCACATTGCTAGTTACACAAAAGTTACATGCGTATGTTTCAACAACTATTTTCTCCGGGTCCAGGTTACCAGGGGGTTGTACATAAGCTATCATGTCTTTAGTGCATAAATACCATGATATTTGCACAGAATTTGTTTCCACGACTTTTTTCTCGGAGTAGAAGTTGCCATGATGTTTATTACGTAAGTTATCAGGTCTGTGATGTATAAATTACCATGAACTTTAGGTTGAACTTACCACGGGATGTTTCAACAACTTTTTCCTCACCCGGTCAAGGTTTAAATGATGTTTAGTTATGAGGGTTGCGGTGCGTAAAATCTCCATAAAACTCACACATAAGTTATCGGGGTATGTTTCAACAACTCCCCCTCCCATCATAAAAGTTTTCGAATCGGGTTATGTTTTCGAACCATGGTGTTTATTATGTAAATTATCATGTCTGTGATGCGTAAATTATCGTGCTATTTACATGAAAGTTAACGCCCGTATTTTTGACAACTTTTCCCCCTGGGTCAAAAGTTTTCATGATATTTGTACGTGAGTTATCAGATACGCGGTGCATAAATCACCATAAAGTTTATGCAGAAGTTACCGGGGTATGTCTCAACAGCTTTTTCCCTTGGTCAAAGTTATCATGATACTGATGGAGTGTGTTGGATTTTTCAAGTTGGTTTTTATGTTATGCCGATTTTACGTTCCAGCTGGATTTTATGTTCTGGCAAGGATATTAGGTTTTCAGTTCCATGTACAAATAATGCAAGAAGCACACTACGTTCGTGCTGCGGCTAAATTGGTCTAGGCACTTTGATTACTGTTAGTTAGTTGCTGACCACGAGCAGTCCGTGGGATGTTACGGGATCAACGTATAGTGGGAAGCTCAGCTTGTTATGTGTGAATAAATGGAACAGACAAAAAAGATATAAGTTTTACAGGTCGCCAAAAACTCCAAGCTATGGCGTTCACGAGTGTCTTCTCCCAACTCCGAGGGAAAAGAGTGAGCAAGAGAATTTGAGGTCTTTCCCTAATAAAATGAAAGTCATCTGACGTTCTGTTTACACTTCAATTCTACATGTTGAACGGGCTCTCTGGGAAAAAGAACTATCAGGGGTTTGACCTAAAACTTTGCATACAGTTTCGTACCGCATACAATCAGTTAGTTGCGTTGTGTCTAAAACTTGAATTTGATGTACACATTCTTTTCAAACTTAAATACAAGCAACCTGGCCGACTATATAAAACAACACATACTGTTAACTAGCCAAAATTCAAGTTCGAAGAAAAAAAACACTACCAAACAAATTCTAGTTTGTAGCATAGAATTACCTAACTTGCGATGTGTAATTTATTTTCACACACTTCTCTCATAGAACTATAATTAACATAATTGCTAGAATATGCAAGACAGATTAGACATTGGGAGATACAAAACATAGTTTTATTGGTCTAACATCTTTGTTTTTGAGGGTAAACAATACTCTTGTACTGCATATATTTAGATTTCTTGTGAACTATATGATATATTGGTCTAATATCATCTAGAAACAACAAGTAATCTCACATACTGTTAGCACATTAATCATTTGTGCCGAACAGGAAAATTGATCAAAAAAGCTACAGGCCCTCTTACTCAAACATACTGATTTAGTATTGTTAAATCATATACAACATAAACAAAAAGAAACGGCTTAATGGAATGACAGATAAGTTGGCTGGCATTCCAAACTTTATTTTAAGTTTAATATCGCAGCCAAACAATTTGGATTCCAGCGAGCTGTCAATGTCACATACTATATAGCATGGTGACTAGACATTGCCTGACCCACAAATAAGCTTTATTTTCGTATATTCATCTAACGATATACGACTGACCAGCACATGGTTGAAACTTTAATCTCACATATTGGTTTAGAATCAGATACACTGATACACACAACAATACCACCTGACATACAAACTGAGGACCTTCTAGATGACTTATATAATACAGTTATAATGGACTCAATTAAGCGTCTAGATTGTCATTTAATCACATATACAAACTACCTGCCAACTATACTGTATAAATTGGTGCCCTTAAATGGTTTATATGTAGTTGTACGAAGGGAACATCCAATCCATGATCTAATGTGTCCTGGAAATAGTACGATAATAAAGTGCATGGAAGATGTTCGAGTGTGTGATGTCCGGGCAAAATTTCAGTGTCTTCGGTCATCTGAGGAACTCGTGGCAAAAAAGACAATATCGGTCCGAATAGTGAGCAAACAGTAAACTTTCTCACACACCCCAATTTTGTCTTGTTTTTCTAAGAGCTACTCAGTTGTCCAAACATGGTAAAATTTGTCACGGACATCATGCACTCGAACATCGTTCATCCAAAAAAAATCAGATTTTTTGAATTTTTCAAGTATTTTATGGAATTTACTGTTCACCCATGGGAGCAGATACAGCCGAGTGCCGAAAAGCCGCGCCCATGGTCTAGTATCTAATAAATAATTATTCTTGTTTATCACATTGCATCGGATGAAGAAGCAATACGACTTGCTTTCACCTTATTTGTTACCCCACTGTAGATGTGCCATTCCCATGTGATGATTTCTCATTCATTTGACCATTTTAGTATGTTACTAAACCCAGCACACAAGGAGTTTTCTCCATCACGTTATACAAAGGCTCTTTTCACCGCCCTTGTCCTTTGCATGAAAAAAGGATAAATAAATAAATATATATATATATATATATATATATATATATATATATATATATATATATATATATATATATCTGTGTGTGTGTGTGTGTGTGTGTGTGTGTGTGTGGAGAGTTAGGTACATCTATTTTTTGTAATTAAGTAGCTCAACCGAGCCCACATTTTCATTCCTGATGAAATTGGTTACAATATTCAGTTCTTTGGGTCGGGGGAAAAGAAGAAGAAAATCATGCCATGAGCTAAATCAAATTCCCATATGACATGATGCAACATGAGCATTTGTTGCCCACCACACCAGAAATCAATAATCCAAAAAAAATCGTAGCAAACTTCAAGCCCTTCTTGAGCTTTTACGTACAAGAAAAAACATAAAACAAAAACAGCTAAACATGATAACTCAATTAGGCTTGCCTTGATGGAACGACCTTTACATTTTAGGTTTTGGCCCTTTAGTACCCGTACACTATCATAGTACGTTTAACCACCAGAGGGGTGGATATGTGTCATTTCCCTAGACTTAGGACACTAATATATGAAACCATCACTAGTAGAAAATGGGCCTTTAGTCCCGGTTTCAGACGGCCTTTAGTCCCGGTTCTGGAACCGGGACAAAAGGGTCGGGACTAAAGGCCCCCCTCCCTTTAGTCCCGGTTCTATTACGAACTGGGACTAAAGACCCTCCACGTGGCCGCTCTCTGTGCGTGCGCTGGAGAACCTTTAGTCCTGGTTGGTGTTACCAACCGGGACTAAAGGAAAAGAAATTCAAACCGGGACTGATGCCTGCGCCGCTCGAATCGGGACTAATGCTTACATTAGTGTCCCGATTCGTAACACAACCGGGACTATTGCTCCGATCCGGCTGCGACGAAAGCCCTGTTTTCTACTAGTGCATCATCAGGGAAAAATGTTGTATTTACTCTACTTTATTTCATGTGTCGTGAAGAGTCATGTTGTAAACTCAAATTTGAAAATAAGGTAGGATGTTACTCGTGCAATAGCGAGGCCAGTATGCTAGTTCTTATAAAAAAATATAAATTGCTCCCATGCTAAATAGCCAACAAGTGCAGCATGCTGGCATGTTTACTTCGGTAAATCACATCTCCATTTGAAAGATATATAAATAACTAAGTAACAATTCTAGACCAAAATTTTTATTCTAGGGCATTAATTATAGCGCGACACCACCCTTCTTGGTGACAGAGGGACCAGCTTCTGGTCATTTTTGCTCTCCCTTTGCTTCTTCATAAAATTGTAATTTTGGCTATTACACTAGTAGAAAAACGGTCTAATGTGAAGCACATTAGTACCGGTTTATAACAAAACCGGCACTAATGGGCACCGGCACTAATGTGCCCATTAGAGCCGGTTCGAACGGCTAGGCGGACGGAGCTAATTAGTACCGGTTCGTCCCACGAACCGGTACTAAAGAGGATGTGGCATGCCGTGGTCCGTCTGGGGCCCCACCAGCGCCTTTAGTACCGGTTCCTACCACAAACCGGTACTAGAGGTTTGTAGTTACAGCTGTTTTTTAGTCCCACCTCGCTCGGCTAACAGGGTTTTTACCACCTTAAATATGTTACTTCTCAAACACTTGGTCTTCATTGAACTCTATGTGTAGAATTTGTGGCCGCAATATGAGTCTTCACCGGTTTCTAAACTGTTGAGGACTCATATTGACAATTCAGATTGTACACAAAAAGACACTGACGATCAATGTATTTTTGATGTATACTTTTACATGTGTACACCCTCACTATGTCCTCTCAAACTCCAGACTTTTTTTGCGTTCAGCAGGCGCCATTCAAAGCAACGTCATCAACTTTCAACCCTTTCTGACATAATTTGCTATTTTTAATGCATTTACTGATTTGTTTTGAGCTAAATGGCCCTGAAATTGAAAAGCACTACAAATGAACTCTCAAAAGGTTGAAACTTGGCATGGTATCATCATTTCACCGGCATAGCATGTGCAAAAAAGTAGAGAGGGTCACGGCAAAAACTGGATGCACTTCGTGTATAAACTGGACAATCTCTTTCGAAGTATCAGAGTTTCGGACGAAAACTCATGTGTTACACCGGCAATTCAAAATTTTAGTAACTTATTACAAATCCGGACTTTGTTTTTTTCATTCAGCAGGTGCCATTCAAAGCCACGTCATCAACTTTCAACCCTTTCTGACATAATTTTCTATTTTTAATGCATTCACTGATTTGTTTTGAGCTAAATGGCCCTGAAATTGAAAAGCACTACAAATGAACTCTGAAAAGGTTGAAACTTGGCATGGTATCATCATTTCACCCGCATAGTATGTGCCAAAAAGTAGAGAGGGTCACGGCAAAAACTGGATGCACTTCGTATACAAACTGGACAATCTCTTTCGAAGTATCAGGGTTTCGGACGAAAACTCATCTGTTATACCGGCAATTCAATATTTTAATAACTTATTACAATTCCGGACTTTTTTTGCATTCAGCAGGCGCCATTCAAAGCCACATCATCAACTTTCAACCTTTTCTGACATAATTTGCTATTTTCAATGCATTTACTGATTTGTTTTGAGCTAAATGGCCCTGAAATTGAAAAGCAGTACAAATGAACTCTGAAAAGGTTGAAACATGGCATGGTATCATTATTTCACCCGCATAGTGATAACCCACAAGTACAGGGGATCGCAACAGTTTTTGAGGGTAGAGTATTCAACCCAAATTTATTGATTCGACATAAGGGGAGCCAAAGAATATTCTCAAGTATTAGCAGTTGAGTTGTTAGTTCAACCACACCTGGATAACTTAGTATCTGCAGCAAAGTATTTAGTAGCAAAGTAGTATGGAAGTAACGGTAACGGTAGCAAAAGTAATATTTTTGGGTTTTGTAGTGATTGTAACAGTAGCAACGGAAAAGTAAATAAGCGAAGAACAATATGTGAAAAGCTCGTAGGCATTGGACCGGTGATGGAGAATTATGTCGGATGCGGTTCATCATGTAACAGTCATAACATAGGGTGACACAGAACTAGCTCCAATTCAGCAATGTAATGTAGGCATGTATTCCGAATATAGTCATACGTGCTTATGAAAAAGAACTTGCATGACATCTTTTGTCCTACCCTCCCGTGTCAACGGGGTCCTATTGGAAACTAAGGGATATTAAGGCCTCCTTTTAATAGAGTACCGGACCAAAACATTAACACATAGTGAATACATGAACTCCTCAAACTACGGTCATCATCGGGAGTGGTCCCAATTATTGTCACTTCGGGGTTGGCGGATCATAACACATAGTAGGTGACTATAGACTTGCAAGATAGGATCAAGAACTCACATATATTCATGAAAACATAATAGGTTCAGATCTGAAATCATGGCACTCGGGCCCTAGTGACAAGCATTAAGCATAGAAAAGTCGTAGCAACATCAATCTCAGAACATAGTGGATACTAGGGATCAAACCCTAACAAAACTAACTCGATTACATGATAAATCTCATCCAACCCATCACCGTCCAGCAAGCCTACGATGGAATTACTCACGCACGGCGGTGAGCATCATGAAATTGGTGAGGGAGGATGGTTGATGATGACGATGGCGACAGATTCCCCTCTCCGGAGCCCCGAACGAACTCCAGATCAGCCCTCCCGAGAGAGTTTAGGGCTTGGCGTCGGCTCCGTATCATAAAACGCGATGAATCCTTCTCTCTGAATTTTTTCTCCCCGAACACGAATATATAGAGTTGGAGTTGAGGTCGGTGGAGCACCAGGGGGCCCACGAGGCAGGGGGGCGCGCCCTGGGGGGCAGGCGCGCCTCCCACCCTCGTGGACAGGGTGTGGGCCCCCTGGCCTTAATTCTTTCGCCAATATTTTTTTTATTTCCAAAAATAATCTCCGTGAAGTTTCAGGTCATTCCGAGAACTTTTGTTTCTGCACAAAGATAACACCATTGCAATTCTGCTGAAAACAGCGTCAGTCCGGGTTAGTTCCATTCAAATCATTCAAGTTAGAGTCCAAAACAAGGGCAAAAGAGTTTGGAAAAGTAGATACGACGGAAACGTATCAACTCCCCCAAGCTTAAACCTTTGCTTGTCCTCAAGCAATTCAGTTGATAAACTGAAAGTGATAAAGAAAAACTTTTACAAACTCTGTTTGTTCTTGTTGTTGTAAATATGTAAAGCCAGCATTCAAGTTTCCAGCAAAGATTATGAACAAACCATATTCACAATAACATTTAGGTCTCATGTTTACTCATATCGATGACATAATCAACTAGCGAGCAATAATAATAAATCTCGGATGACAACACTTTCTCAAAACAATCATGATATTATATAACAAGATGGTATCTCGCTAGCCCTTTCTGAGACCGCAAAACATAAATGCAGAGCACCTTTAAAGATCAAGGACTGACTAAACATTGTAATTCATGGTAAAAGAGATCCAGTCATAGTCATACACAATATAAACTAACAGTAATGCATGCAAATGACAGCAGTGCTCTCCAGCTAGTGCTTTTTAATAAGAGGGTGATGACTCAACATAAAAGTAAATAGATAGGGCCTTCACGGAGGGAAGCAGGGATTTGTAGAGGTGCTAGAGCTCGATTTTAAAATAGAGATGAATAATATTTTGAGCGGCATACTTTCATTGTCAACATAACAACCGAGACATGGCGATATCTTCCATGCTACACACATTATAGGCGGTTCCCAAACAGAATGGTAAAGTTTATACCCCCCTCCACCAACAAGCATCAATCCATGGCTTGCTCGAAACAACGAGTGCCTCCAACTAACAAGAGTCCCAGGGGAGTTTTGTTTGCAATTATTTTGATTTGAATTGCATAAAGCATGGGACTGGGCATCGCGGTGACCAGTCATTTTCTCGTGAGTGAGGAGTGGAGTCCACTCCTCTTCAGAATAACCCGCATAGCATGGAAGATACAGACAGCCCTAGTTGATACATGAGCTATTCGAGCATGCAAAATAGAATTTCATTTGAAGGTTTAGAGTTTGGCACATACAAATTTACTTGGAACGGCAGGTAGATACCGCATATAGGAAGGTATGGTGGACCCATATGGAATAACTTTGGGGTTTAAGGGATTGGATGCACAAGCAGTATTCCCGCTTAGTACAAGTGAAGGCTAGCAAAAGACTGGGAAGCGACCAACTAGAGAGCGACAACAGTCATGAACATGAATTAAAATTAATAAACATTGAGTGCAAGCATGTGTAGGATATAATCCACCATGAACATAAATATCATGAAGGCTATGTTGAGTTTGTTTCAACTACATATGTGAACATGTGCCAAGTCAAGTCACTTGAATCATTCAAGGAGGATACCATCCTATCATACCACATCACAAACATTTTAATAGCATGTTGGCACGCAAGGTAAACCATTATAAACTCCTAGCTAATTAAGGATGGCATAAGCAACTATAATCTCTAATTGTCATTGCAAACATGTTTATTTATAATAGGCTGAATCAGGAACGATGAACAAATCATTTCATCATATATCGTCATAATTGCCTTTCACTTGCATGACCGAACGATGTGAATAATAATAATAGTGCACGTGCTTTGGACTAAGCTGGAATCTGCGAGCATTCAATAAACAGGAGAAGACAAGGCAATATGGGCTCTTGGTTAAATCAACAATAATGCATATAAGAGCCACTTTAACAATTTCATCATGGTCTTCTCCTATCGACCCCCAAAAAAAAGGAATAAAACTATTTACACGGGAAAGCTTCCAACAAGTAAAAGAAAAACATGAAATCTTTTTGGGTTTTCTTTTAATTATTAATACTACAACAAGAAAGTAAACTAGCTAAAAGCTACAACTTTTTTTTTGCTTTCTTAAGGTTTTTCAAACACACAAGAAGAATGTATAAAAAGAAAAATAAACTAGCATGGATATTAAAGTGAAAGAGTATGAGCACCGACAACTAGCAATGAGTGTGTGAACATGAATGTAATGTCGGTGAGAGATACGTACTCCCCCAAGCTTAGGCTTTTGGCCTAAGTTGGTCTAAGGCCACGGCTGGCCTGGCGAATATCCAAAGTTGTAGTTGGGGTCGTACTGAGAAGCAGCCTCGAATTTCCACTAGTTGGCAATCACCTCCGGATCCCACTGGTAATCAGACTGTCGTGGAGGATCAAATTGTGGTTCCGGCTCTGGCTTTGTAGCTGATGTAGGGTTCCGGTAGGCGTGAATGGCCTCCAATAGAACAAGGTACTCGCCTGCAGATAAATCAAACCAGGAAGGAGCAGGCAAGGTAATAGTCTCAAGATGATTTTTACCAAATATTAATTTGTACTTAAACGCCTTCTGCCTATTCTTAACAATAAAATCATGTGCTACCATACTCTTATAATCTAGATAAACAGGAGGCAACAATTTTTCTTCTTTCTCATAATGCCTAATACGTATGTTATAGTATGCAGCGAGGCGCGAGGCGAAGATGCCTCCCAAGATGGGGCTCTTAGTACGGTTAAGGTTTAACCGCTTTGCAACAATAGCGCCCATACTAAATGTGTCATCACGAAATAAAGTCATGGCACAAAATAAAAAATATCAGGGGCACTCAGGTTTCCACAGTTTCCGCAACCAATTAAGCATCTACTAGCAAATATAGAAAAGTAACGTAGAACAGGAAAGTGTATGCTAGTAATTCGTGCGTCGGAAACCTTCCCCGTTTCCCCTACAGGAATGGTATCAATAAACCCATCCACATCATCAAGATGTGGTTCCTCTATGATGCCTTAAAAGGGCAACTTGCAAACCTCACAAAATTCACGAAGGGTCATCTCCTTATACTCATCATATAAATAAAAATCCACCGTAGGTGGTGACCTCCTAGAATGGAAATGAAAATTTTGCACAAAGATATTAGTGAGTAAGAGATACTGTTCGCGTTGGTCGCGGAGGAAGTCGGTGAGGCCTGCATTCTCAGCCAACTCATAAAAATCATCATAAATCCCGGCTGATCTCAAGAAATCATCACAAGGCCATTCACACGGCCGAAATTCCGAGGTGCGAGGGAGATTATACCTGGGCCTCTCTTTTTCTTCACTTTGCTTTTCCTTCGAGCTTCGGCTCGACGAACCCCTCAAAAATCTCTTCATCATTTTCTGAAAAATTCTGAAATTTTTAGTAACTGCAAATAAAAGTGAACCAAACTCAACAAAATTGATGGCAACTACTCCTACAAGTGCCTAGAAACTATATCATGCATTAGAACTACTTGGGACCATATAAATTTGACATGCAAGCTCAAGAACAGGGTCACCTAGGCAGCACAAATCTGCAATGAATAAAGCACTAGAACAAAAACTACTTGGACCATTGGGGGAGTCACATACCAAGGAACAATCCCCCAAAGTAGTTTTGTGATAGGTGCTTTGAGCAAGGAGATAGAAAATCGCAGCAAAATGAGCTAGAACTCGTGCTTGATCTGGTTGGTGATTTTTTTGGGAGGAAGAAGGAGTGTGTGGTGGCTGGAATAAGTGGAGGGGAGCCACCGTGGGCCCACGAGGCAGGGGGGGCGCGCCCTGGACCCTCGTGGACAGGTGCTTGCTCCCCCTGCTGTGTTCTCAGTGCCAGATATTCTCAAATATTCTAGAAAAAATCATATTTCATTTTCGGGACATTTGGAGAACTTTTATTTTCGGGGTATTTTTTATTGCACGGACAATTCAGAAAACTGACAGAAAATACTATTTTTGCTTTATTTCAACTAAATAACAGAAAGTAAAAGGAGGGTACAGAAGGTTGTGCTTTCTAACTTCATCCATCTCATGCTCATCAAAAGGAATCCACTAACAAGGTTGATCAGGTCTTGTTAACAAACTCATTCCGATTTGCATGAAACCGGAGAAATTTTGAATAACACTATGTTACCTCAACGGGGATATGCACATCCCCAATAATAAGAATATCATATTTCTTCTTGCTAGTAGGAAAAGGAAATTCAAAACCTCCAATAATAATTGATGGAATTTTTCCAATAGAATTGATACTGTGGACTTGAGGTTGTTTCCTCGGAAAGTGTACCGTATGCTCATTACCATTAACATGAAAAGTGACACTGCCTTTGTTACAATCAATAACAGCCCCTACAGTATTCAAAAATGGTCTTCCAAGAATAATAGACATACTATCGTCCTCGGGAATATCAAGAATAACAAAGTCCATTAAAATAGTAACGTTTGCAACCATAACAGGCACATCCTCACAAATACCGACAGGTATAGTAGTTGATTTATCAGCCATTTGCAGAGATATTTCAGTAGGTGTCAACTTATTCAAATCGAGTCTACAATATAAAGAGAGAGGCATAACACTAACACCGGCTCCAAGATCACATAAAGCAGTTCTAACATAATTTCTTTTAATGGAGCATGGTATAGTAGGTACTCCTGGATCTCCATGTTTCTTTGGTATTCCACCCTTAAAAGTATAATTAGCAAGCATGGTGGCAATTTCAGCTTCCGGTATCTTTCTTTTATTAGTAACAATTTCTTTCATATACTTAGCATAAGGATTCATTTTGAGCATATCAGTCAAACGCATATGTAAAAAGATAGGTCTAATCATTTCAGCAAAGCGCTCAAAATCCTCATCGTCCTTTTTCTTAGATGGTTTGGGAGGAAAAGGCATGGGTTTCTGAACCCATGGTTCTCTTTCTTTACCGTGCTTCCTAGCAAAAAGTCTCTCTTATCATAACGTTGATTCTTTGATTGTGGGTTATCAAGATCAACAACGGGTTCAATTTCTACATCATTATTATTGCTAGGTTGAGCATCAACATGAACATCATCATTAACATTATCACTAGGTTCATGTTCATCACCAGATTGTGTTTCAGTATCAGAAATAGAAATATCATTAGGATTCTCACGTGTGTCAACTACAGGTTCACAAGAAGCATGCAAAGTCCTATCATTTTTCTTTTTCTTCTTTTTAGAAGGACTAGGTGCATCTACATTCACTACAAAAAAAAGACACATCCGTGACATTTTGGGCCGAATGAAATTTTTTTCTGTCATACATATGACACTTCTATGACGATAATTGTGACAAAACCCGGTATCATCATAGATGTGGTGGGCTCCTACTTCTATGACAAAAAATCATGACAGAAAATGGGCTTTTCGTCCTACGCGGGCCGGAGACGCAGCTGCATGACATTCTTTGGGCCGTCCATGACGGAAAAAACCGTGGTAGAAGCGAGGGGGAGGAAAATTTCGAGGAGTTCCCGGTTACGGTGGGAGGTCGGGGGCCGAGCGATGCGCGTTTCTTTCGTACACGTACGCACGTGTGTGCGAGGCGTTGGCTCTAACTGAACCCGAGCGAGGCGTTGGTCTCTAACTGAACCCGAGCGATTGAAGTGCAGGCTACGCGTTACTGAACCCGAGCGATCGATCGATGGCTGTTAACTGAACCCGATCGAGCTATTCCTTCGCTAGTGCTGCTAACTGAAGCCGATCGATTGGATGAACAGTGAGCGTTGCGCGGGGGGGGGGGGGGTGGATGAACAGTGAGCGGTGGCCTTGGCTCTGGATGAACAGGACCCCGTGGTGTGGAGGGCTAGATGAACAGTAGACGGTGGAGGGGTGCCCGTGGAGGGGTGGTTGAACAGGACCCCGTGGTGTGGAGGGTTGGATGGACAGTAGACGGTGGAGGGGTGCCCGTGGAGGGGTGGTTGAACAGTAGCCTGTGGAGTAGCGCGCGGTGGAGGCCGGATGAACAGGAGCCCGTGGAGGCTGGAGGAGGTCGACGGTGGAGATGAACAGTATCCCGTGGAGTCCCGTTTTGCGGTATGCCACACCCCTCCCGATGAACAGGACCCCCGTTTCGACCGTAGGAGGTCCGTTTCGTCCGTTTTGCGGTACGCCACACCCCTCCCGATGAACAGGACCCCCGTTTCGACCGTAGGAGGTCCGTTTCGTCCGTTTTGCGGTACGCCACACCCCTCCCGATCAACAGGACCCCCGTTTCGACCGTAGGAGGTCCGTTTCGTCCGTTTTGCGGTACGCCACACCCTTCCCGATCAACAGGACCCCCGTTTCGACAGTAGGAGGTCCGTTTCGTCGGTTTTGCGGTACGCCACACCCCTCCCGATCAACAGGACCCCCGTTTCGACCGTAGGAGGTCCGTTTCCAACGTTTTGCGGTACGCCACACCCCTCCCGATCAATAGGATCCCGTTCCGAATGTAGGAGGTCCGTTTCCTCCGTTTTGCGGTACGCCAGGCCTCGTTTCCATCGCCTGTTCCGTCCAAGCCCTCCCGATGAACACGACCACGCATTCCGTTCCGACCCAGCCGGTTGGTTCCCACGCGTTCCGTTGCCTCCCGATGCACACGACGCATTCTGTTGCCTCCCCATGAACAGGACGCATTCCGTTGCCTCCCCACGAACACGCCGACGACGCTGTTTCTCAGTTCCGACCCAGCCATGTACACGAGCCCTGGCCGTACGTATGCGCGAGTAGGCGTTCGAGACCCCACCCGTATGTACACATACGTGGCCGTATTTTCTTTCTTGCACCCTGGCCGTTGTACGTACATGTACATGCTACGTGCGTGCCTCTACTACGACACGTGCGCGCCTCTACTACGACACGTGCGCGCCTCTACGTCGACCAGTATGTACGTACACGTTCGCGACCAGAATGACAACGCTACGTACGTTTCGACCAGGTGGGTCCCGACTGTCACGCACTTCCTTACCTGCGAAGATGTAGCTGGTGGGTCCTAGCAGTCAAGGGGGCGAATCGTTTTTTTTGCCCGGACGCACTTCCTTGCGTGCGAAGATGTAGCCGGTGGGTCCCAGCAGTCAGGGGGGCGAATCATTTTTTTTTTGCCCGGACACACTTCCTTGCGTGCGAAGGTGTAGCTGGTGGGTCCCAGCAGTCAGGGGGGTGAATCTTTTTTTTGCCTAGACGCACTTCCTTGCGTGCGAAGATGAAGCTGGTGGGTCCCAGCAGTCAGGGGGAAACATTTTTTCCGCGAAATACAGTGGCCCGTCCGGTGGGTCCCAGCTGTCGGGTGGAGGAATCATTATTTTCCGCGTAATAAGGAGGCACTTCCTTGCTGCGGCCGTGGACCCAACTGTCAGCCTCTCCACGTACAGTCCACGTCCGATGGAAGTCGTTCCTTGACCACGTTGACCAGGCCGCGCCGAGAGCACCACGGCGGTGGACGACAGCGAGGCCTAGGAAGGGGACGACGCGGAGCCGGGGAAGATGCGGCAGTGGAAGCCCGCGCGGAGAGGAGTACGAGGGTTCACTGGTTCGGCTGCGGTGTGAGGCTGCCGTCGCCGAAGGGCCTGGCCAGCGGTGGGAATAGTAGGGAGCGGTGAGGCCTCCGCGGCAGCACAGCCGGCCACGGGAGGCAGGAGCATGCGGCACGACCGGCGCTGCTTTGGGCGGCTGGAGCAAGAAGACCAGAGGTTGAAGAAGCACTACGGCCATTGGATGGACATCGTACGGTCACTGGAGCTAGAATCGTTCATATTGACTAAGTTGACAAAGCCGTCCGTCCCCGTCAACTTAGTTGGCCACAAGTCATCCTCCCACTATGGTGGGTCCCAGCTAGCAGGGGGTATTCATTTTTTGTGCGTAATAAGGAGGCACTTCCTTGCGTGTGAAGATATAGCTGGTGGGTCCGACATGTCAGCGGGGGGAACGTTTTTTTCGCAAAATACAAAGGCCCTTCCGGTGGGTCCCAGCTGTCAGGTGGAGGAATCATTATTTTGCGCGTACAGTCCACGGCCGACGGATGTCGTTCGTTGACCACGTTGACCAGGCCGCCCCGAGAGCACCATGGCGGTGGACAACGGCGAGGCATAGGAAGGGAACGACACGGAGCCGGGGAAGACTCAGCAATGGTTGCCCACGCGGTGGGGAGTACGAGGGTTTACTGGTCCGGCTGCTATCGCCGGAAAATAACAGGAGGTGTGGGTGAGTAGAGGAATGGCCTGGCCAGCAATGAAGTAGGGTGGGGCGGTGCGGCCTGTGCGGCAGCACAGCCGGCCACGGGAGGCGGGAGCAGGCAGTCCCACCGGAGCCGGTTTGGGCGGCTGGAGCAAGAAGATCAGATGTTGAAGAAGCAGCACGGCCGTTGGACTAACATCCAACGGTCACTGCTGCTAGAATTGTTTGTGGACTAAGTTGACAAAGCCAAAGTACACGTCAACCTAGTAGACCCACAAGTCAGCCTCCAAATCTGTCCCAAACAGCATACAACCCGAAATTTCTAGCCAGATTCAAATTAATTTTAAATCTAAATATACCTTAATTTAAATTCAATGAAATTTTACCCGCACAAAAACAACGAAATTTAAAATATCAAAATCCGAAAGAAAACAGTATTTTGGAACTAATTGCCTGTTTGCTGTATTTTTTCATTTTACAGCCCATTTATTATTACTTATAGCCCATTTCTTATTACTTATAGCCCATTTTCTGGGCAAAATGCATCCCTCCTCATCTTGAAAGATTTCCGGCCCAGCAGGGCATAGAAAAGCAAGTAGGCCTACGTTGGTTATTCTGCAAAAAACAAAATAGCTGGCTAGCCATTTTCAGATATGAAAAAAACAAACTGGGCTAGTCATGTGCTAAACATATGAAATAAAAGCCTGGGCTATATGGGCCACGGGTCCCGCACAACCCAGTTGATACCCTTCTCCATCCTCAAAAAACAAAAATACTGCGCGCGCTGCTGGGTCCCTACTGTCATCCTCACCATGTACAGTCATCTCCTTATTTCTCTCGGTTGTTGACCATGTTGACAACACCGGAGGGCGCGCCACGGCGAGCGAACCAAGGCGGAGGAAGATGGTGAGGCCTCGGACGGGAACGAACAGGAGCCAGGGAAGATCACAGCCAGCCATGGGAGGCGGGAGCAGGCGGTCCCGCCGGCGCTGGTTTGGCTTTGGCGGCTCGAGGAAGAAGAGACTGAAGAAACGCGACAGACGTTGAATGTCAATCCAACGGTCAAGGTTGGCACAATCATTTGTTGACTAAGCGGACACCAAGTGGCATACTTTTTTATATATAGGAAGAAAACTGCGAGGAAAATGCGTTCGTCTGCCGTCCTCCTCACAGGGAACATTCGCCACATAAGTGACTAGCACCCTTGGTTTTCAACCGAGAGGTCTTGGGTTCGAGTCCCAGGAACTCTCAATTTTGTCCTCCTTCCTTCCTCGCAAAAAAAGGGAAAGAAAATCAAAGACTTGGGAAGGCGTACAGAATAAGCTAGTGTACCAGTAAAGAGACGTTGCTGAGTTTTAGAAAAAAGAAAGACGTGCTCCTGTAGCTGGTTCGAATCCAAACCTAGACTATGACTATATATGGTGCTATGCTACTCTGCAAGTAATGAAACTGACATATCCAACGTTCGCTTCTCCTCTTCTCTACTTACTCTGCCTAGCATCAGAAGCTCTGGCCGCAGCAACCATGTCCGCTGGCTGCTCGTCCACCTTCTCTTCAGCAGGCAACAACCAGATATGCGCCAAGTCCCCACCCGTACCATCGCCTGTGGGTCTCATCACACCCCCGCCGGCACGCGCACCGCAGCCGATTGCTCATCGCAACCCGCTGCCGTTGGTGTGGTGCCACTGCTGCAAATCACGTAGAGTCATCCGTCGCGTCTCAACCACAATCCGCAACCCTGGCAGGGTCTTCTACAAATGCCCGAATCATGGGGTAATAATATGTTTAAGTGTTGTTCTGCTGCTTTCAGTTGCTGATTTTTTAATAGTTTGGTTGATGATCTTCCAATTTGATTCGTGCAGAAAAGGGAAGATTCGTGTGATTTGTATTTCTGGGAAGTTGCTGATGTGGGGGAATGCAACTATGCTGATTATTTGGTTAGCCGAGGAATCCCAATACCAGCAGGTTGGGGTGTTGGACAAGTAACTGAAGGAACGGCAGAAGAGAAAGATGCAGAGCAGAAGGTTAAAGATGCAGTTCCTCTGATTATGGCCAAGCAACAGCTGCTGAACGGCCTTGACAGCAATGAGGAGATGAAAGAGCTTGTGAAGATAATGGAAAAAATCGATGTGCTCTGTAGGATGATTGTCTCTTTATTTGCAGTGTATGTAGCACTCGTGATGTATTCAGTGGCTATGACATGAGCAGTTTGCTGAAACTAGTAATGAATGAAACCTGTGTAGTAGGCTAGGCGTAGTGTCGTGAACATCTAATGATTTCTATTAACGGAAATCAGGGGGTATCCCCTTTTGCTCATATAAATAAATAAATAGCAGAGGCCCTGTCGGGTCAGCTTTGTTCTCATTCATAGACGTCGAGCAAATTGCAGTCCAACACAAACTATCTCATCAAATTCAAGTTTCACAGCCAAATATGAGTACAACTAAACAACAAGGTAATCATATTTTAGTTGTCATACAATCACCAAACACAAATCAGCATACATAAGAAGTGATGTTCTCATAGCAAAATACTAAACAACATGTTCATCAGGTTTAAGTTGTCATAGCAAACACAATTTCACATAGTAGATAAAAAAACGTCTTCTGACAGGCAAATACGACAAAAGCAATGTAATCATCATCCGCAGCAGCAGCGTCAACATCTTCGCCATGTGTATCAATCTGAATCGTAATTCCCCACGGTGTCATCTTCTTCTTCGTCCTCAACGTCCTCGAACGTTGGCTTCTTCTTGATCAACTCTTGTATGTCCACAGCACGACAGGCAATCTTTTCGCCGGCGTCATTGACATGATGGTTCTCAAAGATATTAGGAACATCTATGTTATCTTGTACATCAGGAGCAGTGTAAGCATCATCTTGTTGTGCAACTTCATTAAACGAATTCCTCTGCTCAAACCTTTGCAATACTCTCCAGTCATCGCTACGTGCAAATGTGTCTTCCAAAAAAATATCTGTGTTGCTTGATTTGCCAAAATAAAAGGCTCGTTGGTCTGGTACGCCGCCTTGACATTGATGGATTTGAAAGAATCATCAGCTCTGGGTTTTGCGATCCTGGAAAGCAGGTTATACCAACGACAGCACAACAGAACCACACACCGATGATCCTTGAAACTGGAGATATACTACAACTAAACAATGTCTGTTATGTTAGCATACATTTCAGTTGTCTCTTTGTCATACGTATCCGTGCTCATGATGGCACTGTTTTGTGTCTTCCTGCCTTCGTCTCGTGCAAGGGTGTTGTAGCGCACATCTCCAACAACGCAAGATTCATAATGTCTTACCCGAGTATCAGGACCCATTGCTAGTGAGTAATGGGCATCATCAACTGCCTGCCCATCCTCCCGCATCTTCTTAACCTATGGTTAGAAAATAGACAAGCTGATCATCTTATGTACTCAATATATTAAAAAACTGACAGTGCACTTCTAAAGCTTACATGGTTCTTGAACTATTTCGCAAATCCTGCCATAACCAGTTTGTCAATGTTTCTTGGATTTTGCGGCAGTAACTCCTCTTTGTAGATGCTGCACAACATAGTGATCGCGTCAAACATCTAAATATATAAGGATGTGCTGCAAGTTTAGTAGATTACGATGTATAAGCTGCAGTACTGCACTTACTTGATATAAGGTAGTATCTCAGGACAGTTATTCAACACATACCAAACCATTTTGTCCAAATCTTCAGGTTTGTCCTCTTGTCGACTCTTCCCTGTAACTCGAACAGAATAATAAAAAACATTGAGCCCGGGATTGTCTTCACCCACCTCTTTGCTAAGCTGATCAACTGTTTCAATGTATTTTGAGCAGAATGTCAACGCTTCTTTAGCAATGTAGGCCTCTACAATGAAACCCTTGGTTCTAGCTCTGTTCCTAACATAGCCCTTGAAAGTGCCTAGCCGCCTTTCAATAGGGTACATCCAGCCATACTGTACTGGACCTCTAAGTAGTGCCTCATCAGGTAGATGAACAGCCAAATGCACCATCACATCAAAGAAGGCTGAAGGATATCTTCTCAAGGTCACATAGGATAGTTGGTATCTTCTCTCTAAGACGCTCCAAAGCATCTATCCTGATATTCCTACTGCAGAGTTCCCTGAAGAATTGTCCCAACTCTGCAACTGCTCTGTATAAGTCAGGGCGGCCCAATCATCTAAGGATAACAGGTAAAACCCTTTGAAGTAGGACGTGGCAGTCATGAGTTTTCAACCCTTGTACCTTGTTTCCATCTGCACTGAATCTTCTTTCAGGGTTGGAAGCAAATCCATGTGGGAATCTCACACGTGACAGGACCTCGCAGAATTCTTTTCTTTTTTCCTTGTCCAAGACGTACACAGCTGGTGCCATATCCCATGGTTTACCTTCATCTTGCACCTGCAAATCCTTTCTGATACCCAGGTGTGTCAAATCAATCCTAGATTTTAAGCTATCTTTCATCTTGCCTTCAATATTAAGAAGTGTGCCAATAATGCTGTCACATATATTTTTCTCGATGTGCATCACATCAAGATTATGCCGTAGATCCAAATCATTCCAATACTCCATGTCCCACAAAGTGGACCTGCGGGTAAACAATAATCTCTCTTCTACCCTGGCACGCTTCCTTTTCCCGCTACCATTACCAGGATGGTTTCCTGGTGTAATATGCCTGACCTTCTCTAATTCCACTTGCAACTCATCGGCGGTGAGCCTCTTTGGCGCATCACGGTTTTCATGCTTTGCGTTGAACACATTTCTTCGGTATTTTCTAGGATGCCGCTTGTCCTTGGCAAGGAAACGGGGGTGTCCAATGTAACAGATCTTGCTAAGTATTGCGTATGACAGCGGATTCCTGTCACAGTGAACACATGCATTGTAACCATGTGTCGTTCGCCCTGACATAGTGCCCAAAGCCGGATAATCATGGATGCACCAAATTATAATAGCACACAGAAAGAAATCAGCTGGTGGGCTACTATATAGGTCTCGAGTGAGAACACCCTTCCATAGCTGTTGAAGTTCCTCCACAAGAGGCTCCATGAACAAATCAAAATCCTTTCCAGGACTTTTTGGACCTGGGATGAGCAAGGCCATCATGTAGTTTGATTCTTTGGTGCAGACATTTGGAGGCATGTTGTAAGGGATAACAAGCACTGGCCACATGCTATATGTGGCGCTCTGGTGGCCAAATGGGTTAAATCCATCTGAAGCTAAGCCAAGTCTAATGTTTCTCGGGTCAGCAGCAAACTCTTTGTGTTTATAATTGAAGATTTTCCACTCACTACCATGAGATGGATGGCTCATTACATTCTGATCTCTGTACTCCTGGTTCCTAGAATGCCACAGTACATCCTCTCTTGTTTCAGCATCATGAAACAACCTCTGCAATCTTGGTGTAAGTGGAAAATGTCTCAGAACATTATGAGGAATCCTCTTCACAGCATCGCCATCTTTCCATCTTGATGATTTGCATTTCGGGCATTCACTTAAGTTGGCATAATCCTTCCGGAACAGAACACAATTATTCTTACAAACATGGATCATATCATATCCAATTCCAACTACACGAAGGAAAATCTTCATTTTACTGTAGGTGTGTGGCAGCTCAGACGCATCTGGGAAAGATTTGCGGAAAGCAGCCAACATCGCATCGAATGATTTGTTGGTCATCCGCTTAGATGTCTTCACCTGAAGAAAGGTGACCATAGCTGAGAATACTGACAGCTTATTTCCTGGGGTGACAGCAACGTTGCATTGTTCCAACATGCGGGCCCACCGTTTTTCTTCTGTAGGTCAAAGTTCACGGAATGCACGAGCATTTCGTAGCATTGTTTCAATGTTGGTCAAACTCACTGGCTCCACCACCAGTACCTCCTCCTCCTCTTCCACCTGAGCGTCAGGCAGATCAAGATGGTGATCTGCTGCTTCCACGTAGTCAATAACATTGACGTTCACAGCTTCACCATGATGAACCCACCTAGTATATGTGACCGACATCCCATACAAGTGTAGATGATTTTGCGCAGTTGACTGGGGTCTTGTAACTGAATTCATACAACTGCTACACGGGCAGAGCACATCTGATTTCGGACCACCGTACTCAGCTCTGATAAAGTTCATGAAGTTTTCAACCCCCTCGACATATGCAGCGGAGAATCTTCGAGCAGAAGTTATCCAAGTCATGTCCATCTGTTAGACATACAAATTAGTTCTTCTACTAGATATTACAGGAAAAAGATATATGCTTTTTTATGAAGTCCAGAAAAAAATACCTAGGTCGATGTCTAAAGCTATGGCAAGATATTTGGACGAGCAGATCTAAGTAACGAAATATATGTAAAGCTAATTCAGCAAACAGATTTGAGTGCCAAATTATGGCAGGCTGTTTCAGCAGTCAATGAGGCCGAGCACACAGCCATCGAACTATCGAAGGCCATCGCAGCAACAAAGATCGAGTATAAAACGGTGTAGAGCTATTTCACCTAACAGATTGGCTACTAGACCATGGCAATCTACGTCACAATAAATATATGGCAGGATATTTTAGCAACTAACCGGCCTTGGCATGCCATCTCAGCTAAGCGGATTGAGTGCAGAACAGGGCAAGGAAGCTTCTTAAGCAGAGCATATTGACAGTAAACTACTTCGGCAAACAGTGAGATTAACAGCGTCTATCAGCTAACATTCAGCGCTACACCGACATGAACGGGGCCTCAGTCTAGAATGCGCGTACCGTGGGAGAAGCTGACTGCCGTGCGTCTCCACACGAACGTCGCCAACGGTGGCGGCGCTGACCGCCGTGCGCCTCCACAAGAACATAGCCAGAGGTGGCGACGCGGCTAGAGGATGGCAGTCTACGAGAGCGTACTATGGGAGCGAGAGGATCGCCGAACCGCGGCGCCGACGTATTGGCGCGGCGGGGAGGGCGGTTTGGCGGAGCGAATGGAGTGGAGGGGGACAGGGGGAGGGGGTTTGGGGAATATTATTGGCTAGTTGGCCGAAGGGCGGTTGAATCGGATTTGGGGGGAATTTTTGGGTGGGGGGAAGGATTTTCGTGCGGTGGGCGTGGGGAGTTTGGCGCATGGTCGGTTTCTCCAAGTGCAGTCCCACGTGTCAGTGAAGAGGCAAGCCGAATTCGTTCCATTTGCGTGAGCCGTGTGCAGGACCGAACGTGTGTCGGGTGCAATGCGACCGCGAAAGGAGTGCTCTGAGTGCACCGCCTTTTTTCCTTTTAAACTAGGTGCTTCGCCCCCTCAAAAAAAATTGTTGCTTCACGTGATCCGTCGATACTACTACTAGTAATCCGGTAATCCCGACTAAAACGGCGCGGCCCGGTCTTTTCCCGCGCGATATGCTGGGAGGTTGGCTTAGTTGGGTTTTTTAGGACGAGTAATGCTACACCTACGTAATCCCAGTTACGTAATTAACGTAATGTGAAACATGTGAGCTGTTGATTGTAGATTGGGGGGAGGGAGGGGCCCACCACCATGAAAATCAGGGGAGGAGAGAGAGAGGCAATTTACGTTAACCCTTTCGTAGGTTCCCGTAGATGTAGAAAGATGTGAAATGCGTGAATGTGTAGTGGACGTACTATTGGAGTGCCTAAGATAATTTGTGTATGTATAGACCCTATGTGTTTATTTTACTTCCCATGTTAGATTTGTCTCGGTTCAATAAAAAGCAGAGTTGGTGATGATGGTGTGCCTGTCATCCTGCAATATAGGCCGTCCGATCTATATCTAACGGATAGGAAGGAAACTATGACAATTTACCCGCACTCCTCTCCACATTTGCAGATAAGGCTTTCCCTCGTTCATCCTTTTCTCCCACAAGATCTTGATCTTCCGTGCAACGCACGGGCATCTTGCTAGTACTCCTACAATATGTATATTATTGTGAAAGTTCATATACACCGGCCGAGATTAATGCAAAGACGGCAGATTTTCATTACATTTCGAACTTTTATAGGACAGAAAAATAAAAGAAACCCGACCCTAAACCTATTCTACGGCGGCGACCGATGTCCTCCATCTGCGATCTCTATGTACGGGGGCGGGGTTCAAGACCCGTGAAGTGAAGGTGCGGTCTTCGGCGAGGAAGAGTAGAACACGGGATACGGACCGGGCGGTTGGCACACCATGCGCTGCCGCCTCCCATGCCCTACTCATCCTCGGAGGAGTCCCCGACCTCGGCGGTGCCGGACGTTGGACGACGGCAAGTAGGACGTGTGGCTGACGGTGCTCCCGTCGTCGGCCGCCAGCATGGCCACCGCTTATGCAGTCGCGTCCGCGTCCGGCTACGCCGCTATTGCGTCGCGAGAGGCGACTTGAGCGAGGGCGGCGACCTCGAGCTTCATCCCCGAAGACAAGCTCTCCCGCCGAGCATTCGCACTTGCCGTCATGGCGGATGTGGTGCCAGGTAGGAGGACGATGCGCTATGGTGTGGAGGTTAGCTGGGCGTTGCCGCTTTAAGTAGAGCATTCTGGTGAGGCCAAGCGTCCGGGTGTGTCATTAAGTCGCAGGAGTTGGTTCCTCGGGCACCGAGCCTGTTAACGACGACATACGAACGGTTGTCATGAATGCGGGCAGCTGGCGCCGGCTGGGAACGCACCGCGCGACGACGCCAGGGACGAGGGTTTTGGTGTGCCAGGGTAGTCAGCTGCTTTGCTCACATGCGATCCCCGCATGTCATTGAAAAAGCAAGACGACCCGGCATGGTCTCAGGTCCAGAGGATGCAGTTGGCCACGCTACACCACTCCGCGGACGCGTCGCGGCACCCGTGCATCCTCGACGAGCCGGGTGTTAGGGTGTGTTTGGATTGTGGCCAAAGTGCACCTTACCAAAATTTTGGTCATGACCCAAAGATTGGTCTTTGTTTGGATGGTTGCCATTTTTTTTGGCATGCCAATGAACTCTAGCCAACTCTAGTTCATTTTTCTTGCCAATGTCGGCCAAATCATCGGCAACCAATACCTCAACCAAAATTTTGGTCATGACCCAAAGATTGGTCTTTGTTTGGATGGTTGCCATTTCTTTGGCATGCCAATGAACTCTTGCTAACTCCAGTTCATTTTTCTTGCCAATGTCAGCCAAATCATGGGCAACCAATACCTCAACCAAAATTTTGGCTACCCAATGCTTTGATGGGGCAACCTTGGGCACAAACCAAACATACCGTTGGTCGTGCCACAGCACTAATGCCATCCTCGGCACACTGAAACCGACCGTGTCTAGCGACGATATGAGCATGTCGCTCACCGCGGTCGCCGTGTCCAGAGGCGGTGTTGGAGCTGCGCCCTGTTGTTGGCCCCAACGACTCACATCAACGGTTGTCGGTGGCGAGGAGGTCGTGGGCCAGCTCCTCCATTGGACTAGTCTGCGCTACGTTGTCCCGACGGGTGTGCCCCACATGTCGGTTTCCTTGTTTTCCCGGCCAAATTCGAGCGTCAGTGCTCCGCATTGCGCATTAGGCCTTTCACTATGTAGGCCAAGCGAGACAACTTATTGTTTATTTGAGCCGTTCAAGTATAATCATGTGGCGTTTGCTTATTTCTCATTCCTCTCCAACCCTCTTCTCCATCGATCATGTCGCCCTCCAGTCGAGTCCATCCTCCCGCATGCCTCATTTGAACATTCCGCCGAGTATCATTCGCATGTACCCACCCTAGTCCTCTTTCAATAGATCTCCGGACCCCGAGATGAAATCGAGAGGGAACGAGTGGGGGCACGTGATACCTAAGGCGGATTCAAAATTTTGAACCAGTGATCATAGCATCCGCAAATCATATATAAAGGGTATTCAATGTTCGTTTCGTATTTGAACGTACAATATAATCCCCCTATCCTTTCTAGTTTACAGATAAGTTTTATGTGTAGTCAAAGTATCTCTACTTTGATCAAAAAGGTATCAACATTCAACAACGCCCAATCAATATTGTTAGATTCGTACATACTCCTAGATTTGTACTCGAGATGGTTTCCAATTTGACTATTGACAAGATTAATAGTACATGAGATGTATAATGTGCAAATTATACCATTGGAAACTCCTTTCACATACGAATTTGACCGTATGCTTTGTGTCAGTTGCATGTCATATATTATTACTCTAACATTTGGTCAAAGTTAGCCTCGAAAAACGCATTAGACCCTGTATGCTTTGTGTAAGTTGCATGTCATATATTATTACTCTAACATTTGTGTAAGTTGCATGTCATATATTATTACTCTAACATTTGGTCAAAGTAGTATAGTGGAAGTGGATCCTCTGACGTCGGTATCCCTGCCTTACCCTCCCTTTCGGTCACTTACTGGCAGACCCCATGCTTGCTAGGCCCCGCATGTCAGTTACTCAATGGGTTCGGCCACGTCAGGGGATCCTCATCCGTAGTATACTCCCTCTGTTTTTATTTACTCCGCATAAAACGGAGGGAGTGGTGGTATAATAAATGACACGGGAGGGGGAGGGGGAGGGACGTCGGTTTGCTCTCAACTGCGGTCCCACAAGCGAGCAAAAATGCAAGACGAAGCGCGTTCCATTCGGTGAGCGATGTGGAGGGTCCACCATGCCGGGCTGCAGCGCGAACGCGACAAGAGCGATGTACAGTCAAAACCAATTGACCGGTCATCACCGGAACCACTATTCACACCAGAACCTTCGCTGCTCGGCCTACGCCAGCCACTACCCTAAAACCACACCAAATCTCCAGCCCATTCCCCCACCTTTCGATCCCCTAGCCCGTGTCAAGCGTCCCCTAATTTGCCGGAAAGCCATGGTGCGCCGCAAGATCACTTACTACAAGATGCTGACGCTGGAGCGCCGCGCAAAAATCGCGACGGCGGTCGGCGCCACAAACCTCCGTTCCCAAGCTCGCTTTGCGGCGGGCCAATCCCCGAGTTCTGTGGAGCCAAGCTACGTGGAGGAGGAAGCCGATCCAATGTTCATGGCGGAGGTCGCGGCGCAGAAGGCCCCCGTTGGGTATGAGACGATGGACGTCGACTTCGTGCCGGCGTCCAAGTCCCCCATGGTGCAGGCGGACCAGCGGTTCAACATGGCGATACTAAAGGAGGACCGGGAGGCAGAGGCTCAACTCGAGCGGAGCGCGCCCATGCCGCTGCCAACGAGGCTCTCCTGCAGGCGGAACCGGATGTCGTGGATGTGCACCGGGCGGCGGAGGCTCAACTTGAGGCGGAGCGCGCGGATGCCGCTGCCATCGAGGGCCTCCTGCAGGCGGAACCGGACGTCCTGAACTTGAACCGGGCGGCAGAGGCTCGAATCGACGCAGAGCGCGCGGATGCCGCTCTCATCGACGCCCTCCTGTAGGCGGAACCGGACGTCCTGGACTTGAACCGGGCGGCGGAGGCTCGACTCGACGCGGAGCACGCGGATGCCGCTGCCATCGAGGCCCTCCTGCAGGTGGAAACAGACGTCCTCGACTTGAACCGGGTTGTGCTCTCGTCCGTGCAGAGCACCCACACGCTCCGCTTGAACGAGTAGCTGGAGGCCGAGGACAACCACGGTGAGGAGACACATGTCGGCAGCGACGGCTGGTTCGCGCCGGCAGCCAAAGACGACGAGGCCGTCTCTTTCCGCGAGCAGTAATAGTTTTTCTTTATGTTGTTGTTTTTATGGATCTTTTGCTGTGTAAAAACATATATTTGTTATGCAAGTCGCCTGACTTGGGTCAGTCTACCATTTCAGGCTGTTGGATGAATATCCTACGTCTCCTAACCCTTCTTTCCTTCTTCCTCACCTCTTCTTCTTCCCCAACAGACCACCGCACGAGCCGTACGAATACTCCCCAACATGCGGTTGGATAAACATACTCTATGAACGAAAATTATGTGCCAGCGATAGGATGGCTGAGTTTGGTTTGTTCACATGTGACAGCACGTGTCAGTGAGGGTGCGTTCCCTTGGTTGGGTTTGCGACGTGCAGGAGCGACAGTGTGAGGGTGCGGTGCGACCGCGGCGTGCAGGAGCGACCGTGTGAGGGTGCGGTGCGACCGCGACAGCCGTGCGCAAGTGTACCTCCTTCTCATTTTGAAAACTTTAGGCAAGCTTGGCAAAAATGTGTGGCGAAGTTTGGCAATGCAAGGCCTAGACCCAAACAGGATAAGTACGTACGTACTAGGAGTACTAGTCTTAAAAAAGAAAGGCGGGGTTTTCCTTCACGGGATTTAATCGATACAAATCCTCGTCTCACGTGTCAATTAATGCGTATTTTTTCTCCAAAGACCAAAGAGCTAACCATCTCACTCCTCATCGCTTGATTAATGCAGCGCCATACAAACCAACCTTCTCACTTCCGCATGCATGCAGGGGATAATTATGTCCTTGGTTGCTAACCCCATCAATTCTGCCTCGATTAGTGTTAGTGGCCCTTTGCAAATTGTAATTTTGATATACGGGCCTTGTGTACAAAAAAATGGAGGTAGTAACGATATTTGACTTCCTTCCCCATTGCGGTGACGTCGACGATATCTTTTTTTTGGTGGTTTGGCGAAGTGCGTTCGACGGAGAACACCATTGAGGGAGACCACGATAAGTCGTTTGAGAGTGAAACTACACGTAAAAGACTGCTCTACACATTGATTAAAGATATAAATTGTATCCAAATATTAGGATGGGATCATGATATTTGCAATTCGCGTAAGGAGCGGTCATTGATCCATCAGACATCTAGATTCTATCGAATTTGAGCATGTCTATGTTATTATTCGACACAATTGATCCACATAGTTAGTATTTTGAACTCCAGACAATGCATCGCTTTAGCAATGGAATATAAACGTGAGTATAGTTCATGTTGCGCGTGTAAAGCACATTGTACATACGAAAGTTACACAATGGACATTATAAATAGCTACCTATGAACTAGCATACATTTGAATTCAAATTAAGGTGGTTTAAAAAATTGAATTCAACATGAAGTCCATTCAATTTTTTGAATTTGATATCACGGCATTTGTATACCATACCTAAATTATGGGGGCACCAATCTTTGCTCTGATTTTGTACATAATAACATATGTAGTCGTGTACAAAATAGATTCAAATTTAGCTCCTCCATTCCAAAATAATCGTAGTTATAGGATTTTCAAGTGTCAAATTTTTAAAAAGAAGCGGATAATTTAATGAGGTTTTCAAACATACAAGGTCAAATATAATGTTGTCTATTTAGGTCAATCCTCATAGTTCAAGAGTACTCTAAACGTGAATGCTTGTGTTTCAGAATTTCGAATGAAGCGCCAAAAGAGCCTCTACTCGCCCGAAACCGCCTGAGACGAATGTTTGGTAGTACAAGGAAATTACTTTTCTAATAACTCCGACCCGTGAAACCTACCGGCCCAACATCCAAAGGTCTAAACCGGGGTAGGTTTGTAGCTTCATCTAGATGCCACGCAACCGCATCTGAAAAACATTCATACACAATGGCCGCCTAAGGACACATGCGCGCGACCGAAATCGCTCCCGCGCACTATTTGGGACACCTGGGATTACCATCCTACCCCGACCCGCAGTAGGTCCAAAATTTAAGAGGGGGGCAAAGTTTGTACTTTCCCCAAATTTCAGACAAGCGCGTCCCATCTTCTGTTAAAAAAGCCAAAAACAAGCGCGTCCTAGACCGAAACATGGTTCCCCCCACCCGACCGATTCCCCATTCGTACTCCGTGGGCGCCAAAACTACCTCTCCACCAGCCGCGAAACCCCGGCGTCCTCCGTCCGCCACCCCATCCCACCCATCAACCGCCGCCCTCCTCCATCACGCCGGAGCGGATACCCCGACGTCGTCGTCCACCGCAACCTCAACCGCAACACCCTCCACGGCTAGTAGTTGAAGCCGAGGCCGAGCCGTATGTACCCGAGCCAGTTCAACCACGCCGTCCTGCGCCTCACCGCTGCCGCTCCAACTTCGCCACCCTCCACCACACCAGAGCTGTTCCTGCTACGCCATCCTTCGCCGCCTCGGCCGACATACGACCACGGCAACACAGTCAACAATTTGGCCATGGGTTCGTCCAAGCCTGCACCCTCCAGAACATCGGTTTCCCCGGTAAAAAGAAGAAGATCGGCGCGACATGTGGAGGTGACCACACCAGCAACCGAAAAAGGTACTCCTCTTCCCTTATTCGTGCAAATCTTACGTCTCTGCTTGCACGGTATTCATCCCATAGAAGACACTAGTTGACCGCTTCTTCTTGATACTAGATGTTCCTAGTAACTCGCGATGCACAAGGTTTCTCCTCATATACTATTTCACCTTAGCTAGAGGTCCGTCGCCCCCCTGAATTTCAATTTCTGGCCAGTTGATTCCCAATTAACGAAAGCATTCCCCAGCGTAACAGGCGCTAGTACGCCTATTACGCCGGGGAAGCAGCGCCTTGGTGTTTATCTTAGGGGCGTGTGCGGCCTAGAGCTACTGGCGCCCGATCTGGAGGTCGGCCGGGATTAAAGGGATGGCCTGGGGGCGCTGCCAAGCACGGCGGTGGTGTGAGGTCGATGGGAGGGCGGGGCGGCAGAGGCAGGGGTCTGGGCCGGTGGTCGCTGGCGGTTCGAGAAAGATCGTCAACAGTGACTGGCGAGAGGTAGACGAAGGCCATCTGCCCATTCCTTATAGATCGGACGGTTCATTAAAAAAATCGACTGACCTATTTATTTCAGTCGACTCTTATCTTAGATATGACCACATGTGGTGGTGTGCTGGAGGAGTACCTGCATTTCCTGTGCTCATATATTACAAAATTATACGGAGTAGAATCTAATTTTGTTTACCATGCAATGTTGTAGATCTATTATATGTCTCCTGTCATTTATTTTTCAGCCACCTGCTATCTGCTACTTTTACAGTGCACTAGTTCTGCACACACTTCACCCTTACTCTCACTATTGTGTTTTTAGGCAAGGGTATTTCAGAGTCTGCTGCCATGAGAGAAGCCAAAAAGAAAAGAGAGAAGTCGCTCCAGCTTCGTATGCAGGTAGGCAAGACACGTTACAGCGCTATAAAGGGTGCAGTGTCAGCAGATGGAGACGGTAAACGTAGCTCTGGAGTTGATGACCTCACTCGCAATGAACCACCATCCCAGGTGCTTGCTTTAACCTCGCGGGTCATATGTGGTTGCATGTTCCATATGGTGTCTAGCTTGTATTTGAAAGGCCGAAGTCGGTAAGATAAGGAAATATATTTTTTTACATGAACCACCATCCCGTGAGCACCAGAAGACAAATAGCTAGTCAGGGCACTGGCCGAGCCAGTGAGAAGCCCAGCAAAGATAGGAATCACCTGGAAGCCAACTAAAAAGCTGCGATGGTGGCGAAGCAGCCCGCCTCCCACCAGGCTCTCAGGTCCTAGATGATCAAGCTCACCACTCCAGCCGGATGTCTAGCTTGTATTGCATCCAATTTGGTTAAATAGCATCTGCTTAGCTTACACATTATACCTTTGAATATGACATACCTTTCTGTTTTTGGTACATACTAGTACATCTGTGTATTAACCATGTTCTTACATCAAACTAATGTTCTTGTGTATCCCTCATCAATCACTTATGACGAGGCAGGCAGGCAAGGGGACTACTCCTCATTTAAAGAATGCACCGTCAGCCTCCCGACATGATTCTCAAGAAACAGAAATGCTAGATGAAGATAGTGAACGTAGCTCTGTAGTTGATTACAGCATTTCCCCTACACTAGCATCGCAGGTGCTTGCTCTAACTTGGCAGTGTGATATGTGGTTGCATGTTGCATATGGTGTCTAGATTGTAATTCTTCCAATCTGGTTAAACTGCATGTGCTAGTCTGCTTAGCTTATACATTATACCTGTTAATGTGACATGCCTTCCTTTATTTAGTACATAGTACATCTGTCTATTAAGCATGTCCTTACATAAAACTATTGTTTTTTTTGTATCCCGCATCAATCAACATGAGGAGACACCTTTAGTATATGCAGTGCGATATTAGTTGCATCTTTCATATGATTTATAGCATGCGCTGCTTCTAATTTGTTGAAATTCCATTTATGATGGGACGCTTTTAACTTGGCAGAGTCATATTGGTTGCATCTTTCATGTGGTGTCTAGCTTGCATTGCTTCTTATTTGCTGGAATGGTTTCTGCTTAGTTTTCACAAACAGTTGTGAACATGCCATGCCGTCCTGTTTTTCGTACATATTCCATCCTAGTATCATGTGTTTGCCTTACATCAACGTAGTGATTGTCAGTAACATGCATGAATGAGTTCTGAAGAGAGAATTTTATTGCTTTTTCTTGTCGGTTTTACTTGACAATTCAAAATCAATAAAGCGGAAGGAAGTTAGCAAGGCAGCGGATAACGGTGCTCCTTCCGAACGGAGGGCCTCTACAGTTTCTACTCCTCCACACCCCCAAGATGATTTCCAAGACAACACATGCATAGACACTCAACAAAGCTGTGTTTATGATGAGCACGTCTCCCCTAGTGCAGCATCACCGGTGCTCCCTCTAACTTGGCACTGTTATATGTGGTTGCATGTTATGTGTGATGTCTAGCTTGTATTGCTTCTAATTTTGTTGAATTCCATCTGCTTACTTTACACATTATACTTGAATAAGACATGTGTTCCTGTTTCTAGAACATACAATATCTGTCTAGCACACCATGTTCTTACATCAAATTACCACTGTTGTGTAACTTGCAACAATCACTTATCATAAGACACGTTTGACTTCGGAGTGTGATATAGGTTACATCTCACATTCTTTTCTAGCTTGTACTACTAATTTGTTGAAATGGAACTTATGACGAGACATTTTTAACTTGGTAGAGTGATATTCGTTGCATCTTTCATATGGTGTCTAGCTTTCATTGCTTCTAATTTGTTGAAATGCATTCTCCTTAGTTTACACATCATAAGCTGTGAATATGCAATGTTGTGAATATGCAATGGCACTAATGACGAGAGACCTCTAACATGGTAGTGTGATGTTGTTTGCATCTTGCATATGATTTATTTCTTGTACTACTTCACATTTGTTTAAACGCCATTTATGATGAGACACTGTTAACTTGGCAGAGCGATATTTGTAGCATCTTTCATATGGTGTCTACCTTCCATTGCATTGCTTCTAATTTGGTGAAATGTCTTCTTCTTAGTTTCCACATCATAGTTCTGGTTATCTCTTCCGTCCTGTTTTTCATACATATTACATCCTCCTATCATGTGGTTGTCTAACATCAAAGTTCAGTTCATCTGCATCACGCATCAATTTGTTCTGAAGAACAAAATTGTTATTCGTTTTTCTTGTCGGCTTGACTTAACATGGCACAGATAAAGAGGAAGAAACACAGAATGGCAGGGAATGAGAAGCGGATGAATCATGCAGATTCTGCTGGTACTGATGGTGCAATAAAAGGTCAAAGTCCAGCGGAAAATTCTACAAACACGGCATCCCATGCTACACGAGTTGCAAAAAAAGCCAAACAGAAACAAATAGCTGCCACCAAACAAGCAGATACAGCCCTAGTTCTTGCAACACCTACCACAGTACTACCAGCTGCACGACTTACTCGTGCGTCAACTGAGCTAGCAGCACGTTCCCAAGCTCCCTTGCCACCTGACACTACTTCCCAAGCACTCTTGACACAAGACGAGTTGGCAATATCAGATGAACCTTGTGAGCTTCAACAGCAAGAAGGTAGTTGTTGGAGTCAAGTTACAGTTGCATGCTTCTTTATATGTAGTCTCACAGTTTGATGTACACTAACACTTCCTATGTTCGTTGGACTAGCACCTAGGCGCAAGAGGAAACAAACATCATGGATAATGCTCGATAGGTTAACTAAATCTAGAGGAGGAAGAATGGAGATCCGTTTTGAGGCAGGTTTAAAAAGGCCACGTGATGCTACAGAGTCAGCCAAGTTAGTATCAGAGGCAGCGGTTGCCGTTAGGTGTCATGTACGTATCCTCCCAACATGGATTCAGTACAGGAATGACAAAGACGAAACCCAGTTCAACACCTTCCTCGACCATTTATCTGTAAGTATGGTTATGTATGGAAACTAGTAATATCGTCTTGCTCTGTCCCATACTTTCTAGGTTGCTGATAATGAGACTCCCATAATTTTCAACAGATGAGGTTCAAGTTGGATAGCCAAGATGATGCAACCAGACAAGCTTGCACCCATGTTTTCGAGTCTGCTCAGCGACAGTATCGGTATAACTTGAGGAAAACTCATTTTGAAGGCAAGGCTAACAGTGAACTTTCCCAAACATCTCCAGTGGAAAAAATATATCGGATGAAGACTGGAGGGGCCTTGTTAAACACTGGTCTGATCCGAAGTATCAGGTACATTATATATATGTGATCAGATCACATGTTGAAGTCCTATTTACGCATGTGCCACACAAATCTATCTTCTTGTAGGTGAACTGTTCAAAGAACAAGGCCAACCATACGAAAGTGAAATTCCAACAGACGACAGGATCTCGTAGCTATATTGCACACTGCGAGGCTCTTGTAATTAGCTGCTGTTTCACTCTTTTCGCTGTGCCATATTATCAGATCTATATTGACTTGTTCGAAATGCAGAGGAAAGCCCGCAAGGACCAAAAAGTACCTGAACCAAATGATGTGGAAATCTTCAAGGACTGTCACACCAGCAAGAAGAAGGGCATGACTACACCAGTCAAAGCCGCTGTTGTAAGTCCTTAATCCTCATGCCTTTTAACTACTACTTACTATGACTTGTGCCTTGAACTGCATGGTTTGCAGCCAATGTCTATTACTCTTTTCCATTTTATACACAATTGTCTTAGCATATCATTGCACCTTACAAGGCTTAAAAGAGAGGAGTGATGTTCCTTTAATCTTGACCCGTAATCTAGTTCCATGCTGGAGTTGCCCACACAACGTTACAATTGCCTGTTTGTCTGTTCTCAGTTGTTTTGTGATATGAATGATGTCTACTATGCTTACTGTGTTATAAACTTCGTCTCTTTATCCTTAGCCCTCAATACAATGTGAAGAAATAGATAATACATTAGCGATGGTACATGGTCATATGTTTGGAACCTGGTTTTATTATGTACTTTGCAATAAAATACAACTAATATTTTACATGGGTTCACCAGAATAAGTTCTGTATATAGACCAAAGCTATTTTGTTTGGTTTTGCTGCCTCCTTAATATCTTCTGTTCTGGTACTACTAATGTAAAACCTCAACTTTTCAGTGAGCTATGGAGAAAATGGTGGAACCGCCACCTTCTGAAGGTGGCGAGGCAACTATAACTGCAATGTCAGCTCTTGCTGCAGTGGGTCAGTACCTGTCCACTAACAGTGCCAAAATCACGTTCCTGCGTAATACTGGGTTGGTTGTTAAGGCAATATCGTCCAAACTGCCTCATGATGAAGATATGGAAGCTCAAAGCAATGTTGTATCTGCGCTCCAGACACAAGTCCATTCCCTAATAGAGACCCGTTGTGAAACAAGGAGAAACATTGCTCAGTGTCGTCAAGATATGCATGGTTTTGAAACCAGACTATCAGACCTTTGCTATGTTGTTCAGGAGCCTAGGGGAAATGAAGGCGAGGGTTATGTTGCTCCATCAGACAATACAGCATGAAAACGTAACAGTCAGGTCAAATGAACTGAGCTTCTGAACTTCTGGTGGTGCATTTATCTGCTAGACTGTTAAGTTTTATGCCAACCTTCCTTTTGTTAGATAGTTGTAATTTGTTTTGGTGCGATACAAAATTTATTCTTAATATGCAGCCACCGGCTGAAGAAAACATCAAGCCATTTTTGTATAGTGCAGGGTGTTCCCTATATTTGCACTAGTGGCGATCTTTGATGCCGAGTGGATGTAATCTGTGCAAACGCCTTAATAGCCTAGCGTTAGTTTCGGCCTTATTTATTTCCTAGTCTTCTTTTTCCCTGGTTTGCTAGTGGCCGCAACTACCATGGGCCATATACAGGCCGTAGGATCCATGGGTCTCCTACGGCCCGTCGATAACTGGGCCTGTAATCGGTGGGCCTCGGGCCGTCGGATAAATGGGTCTACATGGGCCGTAATCGGGCGTAAATGGTATCGGCCCAGCACGGTAACAGGCCGTTAACGGGCCGTAGGACAGCAAAGGCTTAATTCTGTCACAGGCATAATGGGTCGTTAATGGGCCAGAATATAGGACGGGCTGGAAACGACACAACGGGTTAACAGGCCAGAAACGGGCCGACTCTTGCCATGGGCCGAATTTGGCCCATTAGGGTAACAGGCCAGTAACGGGCCGACTCTTGCCATGTGCCGATTTTGGCCCATTAGGGGAACAGGCCAGTAAGGGGTCGACTCTTGCCATGGGCCGAATTTGGCCCATTAAGGGAACAGGCCAGTAACGGGCCGGAAGTAATCGAGGGCCGAAAAGGAGCCAAAGAACGTATGGGCCGTCAATAGGCCAAAAGCTAACACGGGCTGGAAACGGCCCATGTAAATCACGGGCCGTTAATGGGTATAAAAAAATTACTGTTCATTATGGGCTAGAGCCACCGTGGGCATGTAAAGGGTCGAAAGATACGAAGGCCTCATATGGGCCGAAAGACGTCGTGGGCCATACATGGGCCGAAAGTGAAATGGGCTGGTGTTATATTCGACGGCCCACATGACGTTGTTGGGCCGATTTCCTTTAGGGCCTAACGGGTCGTGAGTTAACGGGCCGTAAAATGGGCTATTTGCGAAGAGACCGTTAACAGGCTTTTCATGGGCCAGCCCGTTAACTTTTGACCAAGTCAAACGGGCCGGCTTTGTAAGCTAAATGGGCCAGTGGTGGGTCGTGCCATGTGTCGACATATCATAGGCGCCTATCTGACCCACTGACGAGCTGACACGTGTTTCGTCCGGCCAATAAGAATTTTACACATGGAAATTTCCCATTGGTCGGGGCTGTTAACGGGTTATCGGATCCAAAACCCGACCCGATAGCTTAACGGCATTCCGTTACGGTGGATGCCACGTGTCGGTCACCCTTGACGAAAGCACTTCTGTGACGCGCGATTTATCTTCATGGAAGTGGACACTTCCGTGATGTTAATTTTGGTAATGTCATGGAACACTTCTACGACAGCACATGTATGACTATCTTGATTCTGTCATAAATCGTCATGGATGTACATGCATGATAAAAAACGTGACCTACTGTGACAAACACGTATCATCACGGAAGTGTATTTTTTTGTAGTGATTAGTTCTTTGAGAATCCTGCTCAATTCTCTTAGGGTGACCTTCAGGATACAAAGGTTCCTGAGTCACTTTACCCCCTCTAGTTGCAACTCTAACAGCAAAGTCATTATTCTTACTATTCAATTCATTGAGCAAATCATTCTGAGCTTTAAGTACTTGTTCTACTTGAGTGGTAACCATAGAGGCATGTTTACTAATGAGTTTAACTTCACCTTTAACTCTAGACATATAATCACTCAAGTGTTCAATCATATAAGCATTTTGTTTTAATTGTCTACCAAAATAAGCATTGTAGTCTTCTTGCTTAACTATGAAATTATCAAACTCATCCAAATATTGGCTAGCAATCTTAGTAGGCGGGATTTCAGCTTTATCATATCTATAGAGAGAATTTTCCTTTACTACCTATGTCGGGTTATCAAGACCATGTGTTTCTTCAATGGGTGATGAATTAAGACCATATATTTCTTCAATAGGAGGTAAATTCTTAACATCTTCAGCTTTAATACCCTTTTCCTTCATAGATTTCTTTGCCTTTTGCATATCTTCAGGACTGAGAAATAGAACACCCCTTTTCTTCGGAGTTGGCTTAGGTGTTGGTTCAGGAAGTGTCCAATTTCTTTCATTAGTCAACATATTATTCAATAGAATTTCAGCTTGATCAACAGTTCTTTCCCTGAAAACACAACCAGCACAACTATCCAGGTGGTCTCTGGAAGCATCGGTTAGTCCATTATAAAAGATGTCAAGTATTTCATTTTTCTTGAGAGGATGATCAGGCAAAGCATTAAGTAATTGGAGAAGCCTCCCCCAAGCTTGTGGGAGACTCTCTTCTTCAATTTGCACTAAATTATATATTTCCCTTAAAGCAGCTTGTTTCTTATGAACAGGGAAATATTTAGCAGAGAAGTAATAAATCATATCCTAGGGACTATGCACACAACCAGGATCAAGAGAATTAAACCATATCTTAGCATCACCCTTTAATGAGAACGGAAATATCTTAAGGATATAATTGTAGCGAGTTTACTCATCATTAGTGAATAGGGTGGCTATATCATTTAATTTAGTAAGATGTGCCACAACAGTTTCAGATTCATAGCCATAGAAAGGATCAGATTCAACCAAAGTAATTATATCAGGATCAATAGAGAATTCATAATCCTTATCAGTAACAAAGATAGGTCTAGTAGCATAAGCAGGATCATTTTTCATTCTAGCATTCAGAGTTTTTTGTTTCAGCTTAGCTAATAATTTCTTAAGATCACTTCTATCATTGCAAGCAACAAAGTCTCTAGCAGTTTCTTCATCCATAACATAGCCCTCAGGCACAACAGGCAATTCATATTTAGGGGGAGAATCTTCATCATCACTGTCATCAATATTATCAGTTTCAATAATTTCATTCTCTCTAGCCCTAGCAAGTTGTTCATCAAGAAATTCACCAAGTGGCACAGTAGTATCAAGCATAGAAGTAGTTTCATCATAAGTATCATGCATACCAGAAGTGGCATCATCAATAACATGCGACATATCAAAATTAGTAGGAGAAGCAGGTTTAGGTGTCGCAAGCTTACTCAAAACAGAAGGTGAATCAAGTGCAGAGCTAGATGGCAGTTCCTTACCTCCCCTCGTAGTTGAGGGATAAATTTTTGTTTTCTCGTCTTTCAAGTTCCTCATAGTGACCAGCAGATATAAATCCCAAGTGACTCAAAGAATAAAGCTATGCTCCCCGGCAACGGCGCCAGAAAATAGTCTTGATAACCCACAAGTATAGGGGATCGCAACAGTTTTCGAGGGTAGAGTATTCAACCCAAATTTATTGATTCGACACAAGGGGTGCCAAAGAATATTCTCAAGTATTAGCAGTTGAGTTGTCAATTCAACCAGACCTGGATAACTTAGTATCTGCAGCAAAGTATTTAGTAGCAAAGTAGTATGGAAGTAACGGTAACGGTAGCAAAAGTAATATTTTTGGGTTTTGTAGTGATTGTAACAGTAGCAACGGAAAAGTAAATAAGCGAAGAACAATATGTGAAAAGCTCGTCGGCATAACATAGGGTGACACAGACTAGCTCCAATTCATCAATGTAATGTAGGCATGTATTCCGAATATAGTCATACGTGCTTATGGAAAAGAACTTGCATGACATCTTTTGTCCTACCCTCCCGTGTCAGCGGGGTCCTATTGGAAACTAAGGGATATTAAGGCCTCCTTTTAATAGAGTACCGGAGCAAAGCATTAACACATAGTGAATACGTGAACTCCTCAAACTACGGTCATCACCGGGAGTGGTCCCGATTATTGTCGTTTCGGGGTTGCCGGATCATAACACATAGTAGGTGACTATAGACTTGCAAGATAGGATCAAGAACTCACATATATTCATGAAAGCATAATAGGTTCAGATCTGAAATCATGGCACTCGGGCCCTAGTGACAAGCATTAAGCATAGCAAAGTCATACCAACATCAATCTCAGAACATAGTGGATATTAGGGATCAAACCCTAACAAAACTAACTCGATTACATGATAAATATCATCCAACCCATAACCGTCCAGCAAGCCTACGATGGAATTACTCACCCACGGCGGTGAGCATCATGAAATTGGTGATGGAGGATGGTTGATGATGACGATGGCGACGGATTCCCCTCTCCGGAGCCCCGAACGGACTCCAGATCAGCCCTCCCGAGAGAGTTTAGGGCTTGGCGGCGGCTCCGTATCGTAAAACGCGATGAATCCTTCTCTCTGATTTTTTTTCTGCCCGGACACGAATATATAGAGTTGGAGTTATGATCGGTGGAGCACCAGGGGGCCCACGAGGCAGGGGGCGCGCCCTGGGGGGCAGGCGCGCCTCCCACCCTCGTGGACAGGGTGTGGGCCCCCTGGCCTTGATTCTTTCGTCATTATTTTTTATTATTTCAAAAAAATATCTCCGTGAAGTTTCAGGTCATTCCGAGAACTTTTGTTTCTGCACAAAGATAGAGTCCAAAACAAGGACATAAGTGTTTGGAAAAGTAGATACGACAGAGACGTATCACATAGCATGTGCAAAAATGTAGAGAGGATCACGGCAAAAACTGGATGCACTTCGTGTACAAACTGGACAATCTCTTTCGAAGTATCAGGGTTTCGGACGAAAACTCATCTGTTACACCGGCAATTCAAAATTTTAATAACTTATTACAACTCCGGACTTTTTTGTGTTCAGCAGGCGCCATTCAAAGCCACGTCATCAACTTTCAACCTTTCTGACATAATTTATTATTTTTAATGCATTTACTGATTTGTTTTGAGCTAAATGGCCCTGAAATTGAAAATCACTACAAATGAACTCTGAAAAGGTTGAAACTTGGCATGGTATCATCATTTCACCAGCATAGCATGTGCAAAAAAGTAGAGAGGCTCACGGCAAAAACTGGATGCACTTCGTGTACAAACTGGACAATCTCATTCGAAGTATCAGGGTTTCGGACGTAAACTCATCTGTTACACCGGAAATTCAAAATTTTAATAACTTATTACAACTCCAGAAAAGAAAAAAACTATATAAAAAAATTACGCAGAAATAAATAGAAGAAAATAAATAAAGCAGAAAAGAAAAAAACTATATAAAAAATTACTCAGAAATAAATAGAAGAAAATAAATAAAGCAGAATAGAAAAAACTATATAAAAAAACTACTCAGAAATAAATAGAAGAAAATAAATAAAGCAGAAAAGAAAAAAAATATATAAAAAACTATATAACAAATTGTTGGGGCGCTACCCAGTGGGCCTGCCAGACCTCGGGTGTGGAAATTCATGCCTAGAAGGGCCAGCAGGCTCACAGGGCAGTGCACCATAGTTAGGCCCAGAAGCCTGCTTTATAGAGGAGTTCGAAGGACAGCCGCGGCTGGGTTTATAAACCAGTGCGGCTGCCCTACGCCCGGCGAGGTGGGACTAAACTTTGCGCCCCTCGCCTGGCAGCGCACCCCCTTGGCCGTGGCTCCAACCGGTACTAAAGGTAGGGTCTTTAGTACCGGTTGGAGCCACCACCCGGTACTAAAGGGCTGCCCTTCCCGCCGCTTGGCCTGGCCAAAATTGACCTTTAGTACTGGTTGGTGGCTCCAACCGGTACTAAAGGCCCATCCTATATAAGCGGCACTTACAAATTTCGCCCGCCGCCCCCGTCGCCGCCCCGTCCCCGTTGCTGCCCCGGCCGTCGTCCGGGCCGCGTCCCCGGCCGTCCCCGTCGTCATCGCCGCCTCGTCCCTGTCGTCCCGTACGTCGTCCTGGCTCGGCCGCCCGTCCCCGGCCGTCCCCGTCGTCGTCGCCGCCCCGTCCCCGTCGTCCCGTCGTCCCGTCCGCGTCCCCGTCCCCGTCGTCGCCGCCCGTCGCCATCCCCGTCACTGGTGAGCTCCTGCCCCGGCCGCCATGTCCACACACACACACATTGTTAATTAGTTGTAAAATTGTTAGTATTTTTTATGGTTTTTAGTTATAGAAATGTTAGATTTTTTTTGTTTTTTAGTTAAGAAATATTAGAAATGTTATAGAAATGCTAGTTATATAGAAATGTTAGAAATTTTAGAAATGTTAGTTCTAGCTAGATGAATTAGATTAATGTCAAATTGTTAGACGATGATCGATGGTTTTTTTAGTTTCTTATAATTTTAGTTATAGAAAAATTTAGAATTTGCATATAGAATTTTAGTTATCACAATCCAATCATTTAAAAAATGTTACTTTTTGCGGGCATATAGTTTTTGTTATCGACGATGCCCGGCCCGCATCCTCGCCGTCGACCCGTTCGCGACGACGTCCTGCTTCACAGGACCCATGTCTGGGACTGGGCTCCGCCGGGCTGGCACTGGGAGGTGCTACCTTCAGGGGCATGCCGCTTGGTGAGGAACCCGGCCCCGGGCCCCGTCGTCGACCCCCATCTCCTTTGGTGGTGTTCGCGTGGGCCATATTCGGTGTAGAGGGAGTCGGCCCCGCCGGAGGTGGGGCATCGCCGTGTCAAGGAGGAGGACGAGCACGTCCGTCTCTACATGGCTGCTATGGACGTCAGGTTCTCCAGTACCTGGCAGGTTCTTTGGGCAAATGACTGGAGATATGATCCTGTGATGGTTCCTTCTCTTTGGGTGTCCACCGCCCGCGCCTTAGGAACCGCGGGTGGCCTAGATTCTTCTATAGTATTCGATCTTCATTAGCTACCTAGCCAGTGATGTATTCGATATATAATATTCGAGACGATGTATTCGAGATTATATATATTATTAGAGACGATGTATTCGAGATTATATATTATTCGAGACGATGTATTCAAGATTATATATTATTCGAGACGATGCATATTATGTACTATGATTCAGTTTTTCCTTATTGATTGCATCCATGCATTGTAATTTGAATACTAAATTGTTTTATATTTCTTCTGGATTAGTTAAATAAAAGCTATGGCGGACAATACCGGCAGAGAGGGAGAAGAGGCCCTATTCGAGATCATACGCAGCCCTCGCAGGCCAGATGATCTGAATGAAGCAGATGACGGCTCCCAATATCTGAACAATACCGGGGGGTGATGATAAGATATTCGATCTCGACGACCGAATGGATGAAGTCATGAACTATGATTATGATTATGATGACATAGACAATGTTGATCTCGAAATAACAAAGACCGACGAGGTATATTTATATAAGCAGGCATCTAGTGATCATCACATGTTTTTTTATTGAAGATATATTAACGAATCGATCTTTCTTCTTTCAGCCCTTCGGATCGAGCAAATCTGCTTCTACAGACAGCAGGATAAAGCCAGGCCCGGGCAGAAAGTTGAAGGAGGGTGTAAAGTACAACATCGATTCCATCAAAGCTAATGGCGAACCCCTCATGCCTAAGAACATTGCGAACAAGTTCATCCGTCAGTGCGGAGTTCTTGTGAAGGACCAACTCCCGATCTCCATTCAAGAATGGAAAGAGCCAAAAAATAAATGTCCAGATGTTACTTGGGTCGACGACAGAGCAAAAAAAACTCTTTGGGAATCTCTCATGGAACATTTCACCCTACCAGATCATTTCACTGATGCGGATATGCAGAAAGTCAAGGACGTTGCTCTTAGGAAGATGGCAACTGCATTCAACACCCACAAGAAAATTGTATGGGCGAACTACGTCGAATGAAAAAAGAAGACTCCAGAATTCAAGGGAACACTGGAGAAGCAAAGAGAACACTGGCTCGCTTACGTGAAATTCAAGGAATCCGAATTAGCTAAGGAACGGTCAAGAAAAAACCAGGCCAATGTCGCAAAAAAGACGCAGTTCCATAGGCTGGGGCTAGGTGGCTATGCGGTGACAATGCCTAAGTGGGATAAGTCTGAGGAAGAGATGCTGGATGCAGGGGTCACTCCAGTTACTAGGAGCTGGCCCCCCAGGTGCAGAACTTGATTCTATGCGCATGGGGGGGGGGGGGCGTTGGACCCGAAGACAAGCCTGGTTTCCAAGAAGGCAAGTCTAAAAGGAGCCGAAGAGAAGTTACTTCAAGCAATAGAAGATGCTCGAACGGGGGTGTTCATGCCCGACAGAGAGAACGACGAGCTTACGCGCGCCCTGGGTAATCCTGAACACCCGAGAAGAACATGAGGCAAGGGTGTTATTCCCTGGTATGAGGGCTTTTCGGAATGGAACAACGACTACAAGACCCGTGCAAGAAGGAAGATGGAGGAGGAGAAGAAGAGGAAGATGGAGGAGGAGCAGAGGAAGCAGGAAGTAGAACGCCTTCAAGGCCTAGAATCGGCGCACGCAGACTTGGCACTCAAATTCCAGCGGGAGCAGCAGCAGATCAACTCACTTAGCCAGGAAAGGGGGTCTCAGCAGCGGTAGCAGCTAGCGGATGATCCAGCATTGGATAGCACCGTCCCATCCATGGCGAGAAGCAGCGTTGGTTCCCACCCGGGGGACGCACTGCTTGATAGATGCCCTGTGGATGACATCACGGAGAACACTAACTGTGAGCTACACTTCAAAATGAAGAACATATCCATGAAGGTGGCGGACGTCGTTGCTTATACAAATCCCCCCGAAGCAACCTTCCATTGCAACCCGATTCCAGTTGGCTATGCTCGTGTCATGGTTGATGAGGTGGTGGACCAATATTCGGGGCTAGAGCTTGACATTCCTAGACAGCACGAGGAGCACACACTGGGAGAGGCCATACATCGTATCATCTTTCGAAGGCCACCGACACCACATCGTCATCTGACTCCTCGATGTGAGGCCACTCCTCCTCCTCCAAGTCCGGCACAGCAGCAGGCCACTCCTCCTGCTTCAAGTCCAGCACAACGTGAGGCCACTCCTCCTGCTTCAAGTCCGACACCGCGTGAGGCCACTCCTCCTGCTTCAAGTCCGGCACAGCGTGAGGCCACTCCTCCTGCTTCAAGTCCGACACCGCGTGAGGCCACTTCTCCTGCTTCAAGTCTGGCACAGCGTCAGGCCACTCCTCCTGCTCCAACTCAGCCACGTCAGCCGTCTCCGCCGCCTCAGCAGTCGGGGAAGAGAGCCGCCGCAGCTATGGTGCGTAGCGGTACGAGTCGAGGTAGTACAGGAGGTACAGGCAGAGGCAAGCGATATAAATATGGTCCAAGCCTCGCTCCTCTTCCTCAGAGGACTTACGACATGACCGAGGAGCAACACGCAGCCATAGTGAAGGCCCAACTGGGCGCCCATTTTGGACCGAAACCGGCACCGCCGCCTAGGGAGAAAGTGCCTGAGGAAAAGATTGATCACTTTATTCGTATGGCTAGACCACCAGCTCCCAAGCCTGTTGACTCAGACTATGAGCGCCAAATCAGGAAGGCACATCGAGCACGAGTACAGAAGGAGTCGAGCTCGAGCTCGAGCCAAGCAGCTGGCAAAAAATGCGGGAAAACCGTTCCCCAGCTGGGAGAACAGGCGTCGCAATCGATCCCCCCGCTTGTTGTGCCAACAACACATAAGAGTACCGGCGCCCTATATATATGTGGGAAAACCGTTAACGTTCCCCAGCTGGGCAATCTGGTAATAACCGAGGAGCATATAATGCAGGCCGAAATGCTCGGTATGACTGTTGGACAACTCCTCGAGATCGAGCCCATGTCTCCGCTTAGAGAGGAGGAAATAAAACGGAAATATGTCCGCGGCGAACCTTTGGTCGAGCCCGAGGAGGTCAAGAACCTCCCAACGAGAATGTATGAATTGCATCAATGGTACATGGAAATTTGCAAGACCCACAATCTACAGTCCCTCATGATGAAAGTCGAGGAAGAGGATTACTTCCATATGTTAGCTCTGTCTATTGAGTATACATAACTGTTTCAGTTATTCAATTATGATGCACTCGACAAATCTATCATCAGTTGCTATTGTCTGTAAGTGATTTATTTCTGTAATTTAAGTCTCAAGCTAGCTGTAGTGCTCTCGTTGATCATTACCTTTAATTATCCTCACTATATATTCTTTTCTGTGGTATTATGCAGGATGAAGATGTCCGAAATTAGAAAAGTTGGACGCTATGGCATTGGGTTCATTGACCCAAATACCATTAATGAAGAGACATGGTCATATGAACATTATAAACAAGAAGTAGAGAATAACATGCTAGAGTTCTTGAAGCGCCTCATTACCAATGCAGATATACTACTTCCTTACAACTTCCAGTGAGTCACACTGTCTTGTACTACAAATTATGTTTTTGTTACTAGCTAGATGTTAATAAGTATATAGGATTTAGGGTTAGTTGATGAGTGTTATGCACATGCCCGCTTAATTTATACATGCAAATGTGCGCATGGAGGTACCACTGGATCTTGGTAGACATTAAAGTTAAAGAAGGAAAAGTTGAAGTACTGGACTCACTGCTTAAAAAATCTAAAAAGTACTCAATCGTGAAGGGCATAGTCAACAGGTAATTTCAATCATTATATATATATGTCCTGATATCAACTAATTAATAACTCATTTATTCATTTTCTTTGCCGGCGGGCCGGCAGGGCTTGGCAAAAGTTCATCAAAGACGTTCCAGGCCCGTTCAGAGAAAATCTGTATTGGTATCGACCCACGGTAATTAAAAGTAGTACTAGCTAGCTAGCTACCATGCAATCTTTTTAATTCTAGTTTCAATAACATTAATTATCATGCTTGATTAATTATTATCTGATTGAACTCTATTCTCGTATAGGCCATGAAGCAGGAGCCGGCGAATGATTTATGTGCATACTACGTTTGCGAGAACATTCGCATGATGACGTCCGAAAGGAGCACATCTGATAGACAGATATGGGTACGTTTGCCAAAACACTATATACAATTTTTACATCATTATCGATATCTAATCACACAACTAATACATGCATATTGATCTCCTTCTTAACAGTTCAATGAGGTGCGGCAGAAGCTCCTACCAACGGATCGCGTACGAGCAATTGCAAAGGAAATAGCGGGATTTTTGCTCGACCAGGTCATAGATCCTAGAGGAGAATTCGATTACCCGCTACCGCAGTAATGCCTCCATGTAGGAGAAATTGTATATACCAAATTGTATATATATACGTACATGTGTATGTGTGAATATATATGGTGGTGCGAGACATTCGATGATATATATATATATATATATATATATATATATATATATATATATATATATATATATATATATATATATGCATAACGTGTACAATATGTAGTATCGTAAAATACCAGCAAACGAAAAAGAATTAAATGGAACACCCTGAACCCAAAAGCCCCCTATCCTTTTAGTACTGGTTGATGTTACCTACCGGTACTAAAGGTCTCCCCGTCCCCGGCGCCGGCTCGTGCTACGTGGTGACCCTTTAGCGGCGGTTCGTGCATAACCGGTACTAAAGGGGGACCTTTAGTGCCCTGGATGGGGTATTTCGCGCCATGGGGCACGCCCTTCCCTCCACCTAGGCGCGCTTCCTGGGTGCCACCGAACACTGCTGGAGTCCTCGGTCCGCGCCCCGGGGTGCCTCATCAAGCCTACCCCATGATCTACGGTGCACCACCAGCCTATGGCGCCCAGCCACCACCACCGTTGCACCAGCCCGCCGCACCATCACCACCGTCGTGGGATCAGACCGCCCTGCTCTACTCCGCCATGAACAACATGTCTCTGCAGCCCCCGGCCTCTGGCGAGTGGTACCTCGACACATGCTCCTCCAACCACATCACCAACGACGCAGGTAACTTGAGCTCGTCTTGTTTTTCATCAAAGCATCCTTCCATCTTGGTCGGTGACGGTTCTTACATGCCTGTCCTCGCCACTGGCACCGCTTCTCTCCCACCCCGCCCCTTATCCCTCAACCACATTCTCTTCTCTCCCTCTGTCGTTAAGAACTTACTTTCCGTTCGTCAATTCACCACTGACAACTCTGTTTCTGTGATGTTTGACCTTCATGGTTTTCTTGTGAAGGATCTGGCGACGAGGACCCCTCTTATGAGGTCAAATAGTCCCACCGGCCTCTATCGGTTCTTCGGCGAGTCACCACCACTCTCACCGTGGACATCGGCGACTTGTGGCATCGAAGTTTAGGGCACCCAAGCCGTGCCTCTTTATCTCGTTTAGCTAAAGATTTCCCTTCATGTAACAAAAGCAAACCTCCCTCGGCCACTTGTGAGGCTTGCCAGCTCGGGCGGCAGCCACGGCTTCCTTTCCCTAGCTCTAGTTCTTTTACTACTTCACCTTTTCAGCTTATTTACTGCGACTTGTGGTCGTAACTGGTTCCTAGTTGCTCCGGTTATGAATATTATTTGCTTATTATTGATGATTTTAGTCACTACTCCTGGAGTTTCCCTTTGCGCCACAAATCCGATGCCGCCGATGTCCTCATCCGTTTCTAGCTTACGTACTCACCCAGTTTCAGCTTTGCATCTAGTGCATCTAGTGTGATAACGGGGGAGAATTCCTCAACATCCGCCTACGCTCCTTCCTCTCTGATAACGGCCTCGCCTTACGCCTCTCCTGCCCCCATACGTCACCACAGAATGGCAAAGCTGAACGTGCCATCCGCACCACTAATGACATCATGCGCACTCTTCTTCTCCAAGCTAGCATGCCGCCAGAATTCTGGGTCGAAAGCCTCAACACAGCCACCCACCTTCTCAACCTCCACCCCTCTCGTGCCATTTCCAACAATACTCCCTTCTACAAGCTCCACGACATCGCACCCACTTACGATCATCTCCGGGCGTTCAGGTGCCTCTGCTACCCCAACTTGTACGCCACCACGCCACACAAGTTAGATCGCCGGTCTCGTCGTTGCGTCCTTCTTGGTCTCCCCCGCGAGCACAAGGGACACCGCTGCTCCGATCTAGAGTCCCGCAAAGTGATCACCTCCCGTCACGTCATCTTTGACGAACACATTTTTCCCTACGCAGAGGCCGCTCCGCCCGCACGTGCCATAGAAAATCCCATGCAAAAAACACATGATCCGATCCGTCTGGAATACCTCCCCACCAACCCGACCGCACCTACCGGCGCATCTACCTTGTCCAGCGCACCCAATCCTGCCCCAGCCCTATCTACCTCAGGATCACCGCCCGCCAGCCCTGCTCCCCTTCCTCCGACGCTCCCGCGTCCACCTCGCCTGCCACCCCGGCCCCCACTCACACCACCACTCCCGTATCGCCACGCCACCCGTTGTCGGCTACTTCCTCCGCAGACTCTAGCCAAACCAACCCCAGCTCACCACCTGGCAGGCCCCTCCCACCCCGCGCTGTCTCCATCACTCCTGCCGCAACGCCCACACCATGCAAACCCGTGGCAAATCAGGATTTTTGCAACCAAAAACGCTCTTCTCTCTCGCTGCTGTGGCCACCGACCCCTCCATCTCTCCAATTCCCTCCACCTACAAACAGGCAGTCAAGGATCCGAACTGGTACGCCGCCACGTGTGATGAGTATCGTGCTGTGTTGCAAAACAATATGTGGTCTCTTGTTGCCCGTCCTGCATGTGCTCACATGGTGACTGGGAAGTGGGTTTTTCGCCACAAACTACATCCCGACGGCAGCCTCGCTCACTACAAGGCGCGATGGGTGCTCCGCGGCTTCACACAATGGCCAGGCATGGACTTCGGAGACACCTTCAGCCCTGTGGTGAAGCCGGCGACGATCCGCGTCGTCCTCCGCCTTGCCGTCTCCTCGGGCTGGCCCGTCCATCAACTGGACGTGAAGAACGCCTTCCTGCATGGCGAGCTCGACACCACCGTCTACAACCAGCAACCCTCCGGGTTTGTCGCCGCCGCTCAGTCTGCACACGTCTGTCAGTTGCGCAAGTCGCTATACAGGCTTCGCCTGGCGCCGCGGGCATGGTTCCACCGCTTCCACGCCTTCGTCCTCTCGCTCGGCTTCCATGCCTCGAAGTGCGACTCCTCGCTCTTCATCCTCCAACACGACACCGGCACCGCGTACTTGCTGCTGTACGTCGATGACATCTTGCTCACCGCCAGCTCCGACCACCTGCTGCGCCCCATCCTCACCGCTCTTCACGCCGAGTTTGCTATGAGCGACCTAGGCGAGCTACACCATTTCCTCAGCGTCACCGCGCATCGTACCGCTGGCGGTCTCCTCCTCTCCCAGCACCAGTACGCGCTCGAGATCCTCGACCGCGCCGACATGCTCCACTGTAAGCCAGTCGCCACGCCCGCCGACACCAAGTGCAAGACCTCTGTGACGGACGGCGCCCGCATCTCCGATCCGGTGGAGTACCGTAGCCTGGCCGGCGCTGTTCAGTACTTGACACTGACGCGCCCCGACCTCGCCTATGTCGTTCAATAACTCCGCCTGCTCATGCACGACCCCCGTGAAGCGCATCACATAATGCTCAAGCGCGTCCTGCGGTATGTGCGTGGTTTTTTTAGAAAAGGAGGATGACCCCCGGCCTCTGCATCTGGGCGATGCATACGGCCACTTTATTAATTATTTTCACAAGACCTTAGAAAGTAATACAACAGTAAGCCTAAAGCCGCCGTCTAAGCAACTCTATCCAGTTGATGAAGGGGCGTAGATAGCCTAGGCCTAATACCAAACAGACATCGCAGCCAAACCTAACATCTAAGACCTGAGGTCCCATCCAGGACGCCTGCCGGTTATGGGTCTCACCGGTCCGGCGTGCACTCAGAGGCCGCCGCCGCCAACTGCCACCGCTTCATCTTCAGAACTGTACTGATGCATCAACCTTGCTCGGTCCAGCTATCGTCGACGCCACCACGGCGCCCAACGGCACCTCCTCCCTGCGCGCAAACAACTGAGCACGTCGCGGTCGTCACTGATACACCTCAGCACCATGCGGCCAAGTACCACCAGCCGACACAGCTTGACGTCTTTGGAAGATCTGTCGTGCGTAGCACCTGCCGACCAGGTATGACAAAGCGTAGCACCTGTCGGTCAGGCATGACTTGACATCTCCACCGAAGCTCCGGGCAAGATGAAGCCGCTCCACCTCCAGCCTCTCTGAACAGGATGGGAGCACCCCAGGAGGACACGGCGAAGAGTTGAGCACCACGATCACCACGAGAGCCGGACCAGCCGACCGCCATGGCGAAGCGACACCACTAAAGAGAACTGCCGCCATCAGGAACGCCAAGAACGCGTTGCAGCTGTCCCACCTCCCCGCGGACCCAAAGCGGCGCCTTCAAGAAGGTGACGGAGCCGGGCACCGCCGCCGCCCAACCAAAGTTGTGGGTTTTCACCCGGGTGCAGGGGAGGACGAGGAAGAGGGAGCTGGATCTCGAAGCCACCTTCAAGAAGGAAACAGCGCGTGGTATAGCTCACCTTGGGCTTCATCTCCGGTGCTCCACCAGCTCCAACATCATCGCCTACTCCGACGCCGACTGGGCTGGATACCCTGACACACGCCGCTCTACGTCTGGGTCTTGCTTCTTTCTCGGCGACAACCTTGTTTCCTGGTCGTCAAAGCGGCAGCACATGTCTCGCGCTCTAGTGCGGAGGCGGAGTACCGTGCGGTGGCGCACGTCGTCGCGGACACTTGCTGGCTCCGTCAACTACTTCATGAACTGCACCAACCGCTGGCGAGCGTGACGATCGTCTACTGCGACAACGTCAGCGCCGTTTACCTCTCCTCCAAGCCGGTGCAACACCAGCGTACCAAGCACGTGGAGATCGACCTCCACTTTGTACGTGAGCGTGTCTCCTTCGGCGACGTTCGTGTGCTCCATGTACCCTCGACGTCCCAGTTCGTCGACATCTTCACCCAGGGGCTGCCGACGGCCATCTTCTCTGAGTTCCGATCCAGCATCAACATCGTCGACGACCCTGCTATGGCTGCGGGGGGCTGTTGGAACATGGCCACTACTGGAGACACCGGCTCAGGCGGCACCCACGCACGCCCACGTCCCACTCCAGGGATCGTGGCCACGCCCACGCCCAACGGGCACGTAGTTTAACTCATGATCACCTGGAGCCTCGCTCCACTCGTCTGTACTCCGTGTATATAAAGGGCTTTGCCCCCTGATCAATGTAATGCGAAGAGTATCCTTCTTCAGATTGAACGTGGCAAAAAATCAATTAGATTTCATAGTATGGCTTCAAGAACCAGAATGAATCAACACCCCTTGCCATTGTCATGGCACACATTGATATTGCTACACATCCGTAAACACACTGGGGCGCATCCACATCCATGATGGTAGTTCAGGAACATGCCCCTTGAGTTGCTTTTTCTCAAATGCCAGCCTCTCATTATCAATTTCAACCTTACTATTTGTATTTTGATGTATCTTTTGATCCTTTGATCCTTTTTTTTCTTTCTTCCTTTCATATTTTTCTCGCACATGGTACTTCTTTGTTGGACACGATGTCCACCATGAGGCCAACAATTAGCTTCACTGCCTGTTATGCTTTGCCCTCTCTAGGTCCCACTTCCTCCCCATTCACCTTTGCACATGGGTTGTCGGTGCGATCCCCCTTAACCTCCATTGTTTTGACCACCTTCATCTACACGAAAGGATTGTTGAGAGCTTGAGCCATCACTGGTTCACTTAGGGCATCTCCAATGCGAGGTGCTTAGTCTGGGCGCTAGGATCTTAATCCTGGTTGATTAGCGGTTGCCGTGTTAAATCCCGGCGTCACCCTAGGTATCGGCGCAAAACCATGCACCAGGCGCTTGGCCTATTTTCTCCCTACACTAAGCGCTTGTGCTGTTTAGTTGATTAGCGTCTTGCGTTGGAAGCTGAGGCGCGCTTAGGTGCTTTTATTTTTTTATATATTATTTTTTTCTTCGTAAGCGCCTATCTAATCGGCTAGCATTGTAAATGCCCTTATTGTATGCAATGTTGGTGTTCTTGAGTAACGATGTTATGTCGCTCCAGTTACTTTGGTTGTTCAACTTCATTCAACAATGACCATGATGTTGCCTTGCTCGCTCCATCTTACTCTCCCCAACTCTACTTCCTCCTTTGCCTTTCACCCCTCTCTATCCCCCAGATCTGACAACCTTGCCGGCCGGTGAGGTGTGAGGGGGGTCTCGTGCCTACGTAGTAGTAGTAGGTTTAGTTTTGTAATTCTCTTGCACCCTTTATGGCTCTTTGTGGGCTCTCGACAGTGATGAGATATCATCAAGATCTTGTTGTTATCATGCTTACGATGGTCATCTCCATGATATGCTTCGACATCGACTTCTTGGCGGTTAGGCATGATTGTCCTTATTCCAGCAATCTCTTTTTTTTTTGTACCTCCTGGATCAGTTTCTTTCTCCCCTTCAGTTTGGGAACTATGCCAAATGATCGTGGTCCGTATATTGCTTTCAATAAATCTCCATGTACTATTTCTAGCCTTGTATCATCTGATCTTAGTCATCCACATCGTCTTTTTCCGGCGCTTTCCCTTCAGTGCATCCATCCTAGCCTCTTGGAGGTTCAAGCGTGTTGGTTTGGAGCTGATGCATGTGCTCTTTAGTTTCCTTATGGTGTCGGCTCTGTCACTTGCTATGGATTTTTTTCCCAACAAATCTCCCTCGCCAGTGAGAGGCTGACCTTAATAATCTTTTTTTTACTATCAAGCCATCATTTCCCCTCTCAACCTACAGTTCAGAGGGCCGCATTGTGGTTTCGTAGAATGGTAGTTTGAGTACAAGAACGATGGCATTGCTTGCTCCTTTGGGTCGACTTTATCTTGTATTCCACTCGTGTTTATTCTCTATCGCAATATGTGCTTTGTCCTCTTCCTTAGCGCGGTGGATTTCTACAAAGTTCTGGCCTACATCCTATTCTCTAAGCTGGTATCGGGAGCACGGTCCAGCTTATCAATTCTCCACATGACATGCATGGGATGGCAAGTCGATGTCCTGTTACACATGCATAGCTTGCTGATGTGGCAAGCTTGCACACTTGACTTGCTGATACTTGATTGAGGAAAACTAGATGATCCCTCGGCCAATTGCGCTGGGAGTTTGTTGCAATATACTTTCATGATATTTGATTATTTTTAATATGAATATTTGGATGAATAACTTAAGAACTAAAATTAAAATGAAATAAGATTTTTTTTAAATATTGAAACATGCCAATTTCCATCTTTTTTGCGTGTTGAGATTCGTATTCTCCATAAATTAAAATGAACTCATTGTGTTTTTTGGAGAATTTGATTCCTCTGTAATTTTTCGCGCGAGCATTTTTATTTGATTTTTAGGGTTAGAATCTTTAAGAAAAATTTCTAAGGATTAATTTGCACAATATTTTAAAGAAAAATTTACATCCACTGCAACGTCTTTGTAAAAAAAAATTATAGAGGCATCAAATAGGAGTGTGTTCTACGCTATGTTTCTCCTCCGATCCCCAAGTTATGTTCGCGAGTCCGTGTTCTACATGCCTAGCATTGCCATGACTAGGAGATCCAAAATTAAGTTTGGCTTGGATTCGTTTATGTTTTTAGAGGATTATGATATTGTGACTATCTTAGGATCAATGTTGTTTAATTGTGTTGGACTGAAAATTTGTTTTATAGATGTTTACACACAGGTCTTCTCACGCACGCAGTGCTCCGATTTCATCCACCGTACCGCCACAATAAGTTTCACTCAGGGGATCGTCTTCACCGACTGTGAAGCAAGGAAATTCCAAAAGCTCAGTACGAGGAAGATCAAACCAACCGAATGGGCTTGCGCAACCACACTCGCCAAGCTAGGTATTACTAATGATTTCAATTTGTTTTGTCATAATGCTGGGTAGCATCATTTTGTTTATCAGGGATGTGAGACTTATGAACGCATGATGCTTAAGATTCTTAGTACTCTCGCACACAATGTTGGTTTGGTGCTAAATGCATATGAGGAAGAGAGGATCACTTTCCGTCTCCTGGACCAAGACTTCAACATCACTCTTGATGAGTGGTGTAACTATTTTGGCTTCAACAACAATGATGAGGATCTTTGATATGTTTATGATTTAACTGACCCACACCCATGGCAATCCTTTTCCCATTTGAGTCGTCATGGCTCAAGGCAGAGAGCCAATTGCATTAAAAGTCCTGTTATACGTTATTTCTATTATGTTATCACTAACTCATTGCAGACACAAGGAGAAGTTTCTAAGGTGAATGATGAGAACATGCTAGTTGAAGCAAGACATGACATTGGTTATTCGTCAAACCTAGGGGCAATACTTTTGCTACACCTCGCACATCAAGCAAATTATGCACAAGGAGATATCGTGTGTGAAGGAGTGATCACCATGTTGGCCAACTCCCTTGGTATCAACTACAATCACCTTCTCCCCATTGTCGGTAACACCCTTGCTAATATTCTTGTTCTCACTAGCGCTTGAATGGTAGTAGTTCGTAATGGCCGTCATTGCATTAGAATTTTTGGAGTGGCACACTTGTTGCCTACTCCTATGCCTAACCGTTTCTCCATCGAGCATGGAAAATTGCATTATGTTGCACAGGAAGGAGATGTAGCTTTTGACAAACAAGGGCCAGAACCAGTATAAGTAGATGAAGAAGACCTTGCCACCAACAAAGAAGAGGAGCAGCCACAACAAGGAGACTGCACCATGTATGCGGACCTCAGCAGCCTCCAGGGCTCTATTGATGATATGAGTAGTCTCGCCGTGTCCCTTCGAGGCATGTCACCCTTCATGAACATAAAATTCTGATGGGGAACGTAGCATGCAATTTCAAAAAAATTCCTACGGTCACGCAAGATCTATCTAGGAGATGCATAACAACGAGAGTGGGAGAGTGTATCCACGTACCCTCGTAGACCAAAAGGCGAAGCTTTAACTTAACGTGGTTGATGTAGTCGAACGTCTTCGCGATCCAACCGATCAAGCACCGAACGTACAACACCTCCGAGTTCTGCACACGTTCAGCTTGATGACGTCCCTCGAACTCTTGATCCAGCAAAGTGTCGAGGGAGAGTTTCATCAGCACGACGGCGTGGTGACTGTGATGGTGATGTGATCCGCGTAGGGCTTCGCCTAAGCACTACGACAATATGACCGGAGGAGTAAACTGTGGAGGGGCCACCGCACACGGCTAAGAGAACAATTGGTGTGTTTTGGGGTGCCCCCCTGCCCCCGTATATAAAGGAGGAGAGGGAGGAGGCCGGCCACAGGGGGCGCGCCATGGGGGGAGCAATTAGCTAGAGTAGCTCCGTGCAGAGCATTGTAGACATAGAAATTTGCAAAATACATACGGATCCGAATGTGGCAGACCCATTGACTGAACTTGTCTCACAAAAAAAACATGATCACAACTTAGTACTCTTTGGGTGTTAATCACATGGTGATGTGAACTAGATTATTGACTCTAGTAAACTCTTTGGGTGTTGGTCACACGGCGATGTGAACTATGGGTGTTAATTACATGGTGATGTGAACTATTGGTGTTAAATCACATGGCGATGTGAACTAGATTATTGACACTAGTGCAAGTGGGAGACTGAAGGAAATATGCCCTAGAGGAAATAATAAAGTTGTTATTTATATTTCCTTATATCATGATAAATGTTTATTATTCATGCTAGAATTTTATTAACTGGAAACTTAGTACAGGTGTGAATACATAGACAAAACAGAGTGTCCCTGGTATGCCTCTACTTGACTAGCTCGTTAATCAAAGAAGGTTAAGTTTCCTGACCATAGACATGTGTTGTCATTTGATGAATGGGATCACATCATTAGAGAATGATGTGATAGACAAGTGTAATACATGAGTGAATATTTTATGAAGTTGTAAACTTTTTTTAATACATGCCAAATATTTATTACTACATGATGAATTACACTAGTACACACTGAATATTTGTTAATATGAGATGCACATGTTTTAAAGACTTGAAGCAAATTTTAATACATAATCAACACTTCTTAATAGACGGTAAGAATTTTTAATAAACGATTAACATCGTTAACATACCATGAACTTTTTAACAATGTTAAAACATATTTAATACACTATGAACATTTTAAAAGATTATTATGAATACTTTTATACATGGTTTATATATTTTATACGCGGGGAAATATTGTTAATACACAAGAAACATTTTTCCAAAGTGTGATGGAGATTTTCAATAAACTACATAATTTTTTAATACACAGATGAACAGTCCAAGAAACTGTAAACATTTTTTAATACATGGCAACCATTTCTTGATACATAAGAATATTAGTTAATAAGGGATGCACATTGTTTATATACACGATAAACATATTAAGTACATCATAAGAAAAGATCCTATACTTTCTTTCTCCTCCCGTCAGCAACGCTGCCGGTCCGCCCCATCTCCAATGGCCTTTGGGCCATGGAGGTGCGGAGGACCTCAGCCCCCCGCTGGCGGGAGGGACCCTGTTCTCGTTCTTGTTAGGTTCAGCATCTTAATTGGGACTAAGTGGCGGTGGCGAGGTCCTTCAGTAGGAATAATGTCTCGCATGTTCTATCTCTGTCCTGATGGCACGTCTAGGTTTGTCGAAGGGCGTGTGGAGGTGTGTCTTCATTGGATCACACAGGATTTGGTCGGTGCTGCTCTTTGATGGATCTGGTCTTTGTTCGTCTTCGTTTGCATGTTTACATGCTTGATCCTTCCAATCTATGGCTTTCTTTATCGGTGAGGGCTGCTCCTCTGGTCATATTGGGGCCTTTGCACCACGATTTCCCAACTGTCTACTACAACAAGGTTTGCCTGGCTCCTACGAGGAAGGGGCTATGACGATGGCACGCCTTCGGCTCGCTCCAGTCCTTGTAGTAGTAGCTAGGTGGTCCACGGACCTGATTGTTATTTTTATTATCTCTGGAGTTCTTGTACTACCATGATTGAGATGAATACATTGGAAGTTTCTCACGCAAAAAAAAAACTATGATGAACTCTTTTAATAGACAATGAAAATAACAAAAAAACAAAAAAAAACAAAGAAACAAAAAATAGAAAAAAGCAAATAAAAAGAAGCAAAAAGTAGAGAGAAAGAAAAAGAAATAAAAGTTAGACAAAATAAGAAAAGGAATACACAAAACCAAAAAAAGAAAAAAAGGCAATAAATATTGCGATCGGGGTTAAAGTTAGGATCGATTGCTGATTAGGATATCACTAGTAGAAAACAGGGCTTTCGTTCGAATGGCACGCCCATTAGTCCCAGTTCAGTCACGAACCCGGACCCATGGGGGCATTCGTCCCGGTTCGTGAGCCCAGGGGGCCGGCCGGGGCCTCGTGGGCATTGGTCCCGGTTCGTATGGACCCATTTGTCCCGGTTCTAGGCACGAACCGGGACCAATGGTCCTCGCTCCTGGCCCACAACCATTGGTCCCGGTTCGTGGCTCGAACCGGGACAGAAGGCTGAGCTTTAGTCCCGGTTTCTTCCACGAACTAGGACAAATGAGTTGCCTATATATACCCCATCGCCACAGCAGAGCACTCCATAGTGCTCTGTTTTTTCTGGCCGGCGAGGGGAGGGCATTTGGGTGCTCTAGCTCACCTCCTATGCATATGAGGTGTTCGATGAAATGTCTGAGCCACACTAGTCAATCTTTCTCCTCTCGAAACTCGACCTCCGAGCTCCATTTTCCCCAAGATTTGTCTAGGTTTAGCGGTCCATCACGTCCCGTCCCCGTGTTCACCGCCGTCGATCGCCCGCGCCGATCTCGTCGCCAGCACCACCGTGGATGAGCCTCTTGTTCTTATCTTCTTTCTGAAAGAAAAAAATTCTTACTTTAGATAGATACTTGTCTAATTTTGTTACTTTTTTTATTCCTTCTTATTACATAGTGCGATGGTTTTGGTATCCGCCCCCATCGGCCCTCGCCCTGTCTATGATTCGGATGTGGTATATATTATCTTTTTATAACTATTTGGTTTATTTATTGTTTATGACAAATATGCCGACCAACGTGACATAGATTTTATTTATCTAGGAGGTGGTTGAACCGGAAATTCCAACCGACCCTATTGTCGAGAGGTTAAATTTAGTTAAAGAAGAAACAATTACTTGAAGGAAAAAATAAAAAAAATTGAGGAGGAGAAGATGATATTGGAGTTGCATGTTGCGGACGTCGTCGATGATCACAAGATCAAGATGGATGCAATGCGCTTGAAGATTAGAAAGATTAGAAAATATGCCATTCAACCGAGGCTTGGTATCATTATGCCGTTTGATCAATTGTTACCTTGGTTGCGATTATGATCGCATTTGTTTTCGCATTGAAATGTTTTACATAGTTTCAATGTATGATTTAATTAATTAGATGCTCTGGAGAGCTATATGTTGTTAGATGAGAACTATGTATGTACTTTGGTTTTAATGTGATGATGAACTTCTATAATTTGGTCACTTAATTATCTATTCATGATGTTCTGTAATGGTTTTTGACACACTTAATTATATATAATGCACGCAGATGAACCGGCAATGGATGTACGGTGACAGACACACCTCCGAGTACATTAAGGGCGTGCATGATTTTCTCGAAGTGGCTGATGCAAACAAGCAGAATGGTTTTATGTGTTGTCCATGCCCTACATGTGGGAATATGAAGTCTTACACTGACCGGAAAATCCTTCACACCCACCTGCTTTACAAGGGTTTCATGCCACACTATAATGTTTAGACGAGGCACGGAGAAATAGGGTTTATGATGGAAGACGGTGAAGAAGAAGAGGACGATGACAACTATGTGCCCCCTGAATACGGTGATGCTGCAACAGGGGAAGCTGCTGAAGATCAAGAGGAACCAGACGATGTGCCCAATGATGCTGCAAGGGGGGAAGCTGCTGAAGATCAAGAGGAACCAGTGCCCGATGATGATGATCTCCGCCGGGTCATTGTCGATGCAAGGACGCAATGCGAAAGTCAAAAGGAGAAGCTGAAATTCGATCGCATGTTAGAGGATCACAAAAAAGGGTTGTACCCCAATTGCGAAGATGGCAACACAAAGCTCGGTACCATACTGGAATTGCTGTAGTGGAAGGCGGAGAATGTTGTGCCTGACAAAGGATTTGAGAAGCTATTGAAAATATTGAAGAAGAAGCTTCCAAAGGATAACGAATTGCCCGACAGTACATACGCAGCAAAGAAGGTCGTATGCCTCTAGGATTGAAGGTGCAGAAGATACATGCATGCCCTAATGACTGCATCCTCTACCGCGGTGCGTACAAGGATCTGAATGCATGCCCGGTATGCGGTGCATTGCGGTATAAGATCAGACGAGATGACCCTGGTGATGTTGACGGCGAGCCCCCCAGGAAGAGGGTTCCTGCAAAGGTGATGTGGTATGCTCCTATAATACCACGGTTGAAACGTCTGTTCAGAAACGAAGAGCATGCCAAGTTGATGCGATGTCACAGTGAGGACCGTAAGAAAGACGGGAAGTTGAGAGCACCCGCTGACGGGTCGCAGTGGAGAAAAATCGAGAGAAAGTACTGGGCTGAGTTTGCAGCTGACCTAAGGAACGTATGGTTTGGTTTAAGCGCGGATGGCATTAATCCTTTCGGGGAGCAGAGCGACAATCACAACACCTGGCCCGTGACTCTATGTATGTATAACCTTCCTCCTTGGATGTGCATGAAGCGGAAGTTCATTATGATGCCAGTTCTCATCCAAGGCCCTAAGCAACCCGGCAACGACATTGATGTGTACCTAAGGCCATTAGTTGAAGAGCTTTTACAGCTGTGGAATGGAAACTATGTACGTACATGGGATGAGCACAAACAGGAGGAATTTAACCTGCACGCGTTGTTGTTTGTAACCATCAACGATTGGCCCGCTCTCAGTAACTTTTCAGGACAGACAAACAAGGGATACCACGCATGCACGCACTATTTAGATAACACTGAAAGTATATACCTGGACAAATGCAGGAAGAATGTGTACCTGGGCCATCGTCGATTTCTTCCGACCAACCATCAATGTCGAAAGAAAGGCAAGCATTTCAAAGGCGAGGCAGATCACCGGAAGAAGCCCGCCATGCATACCGGTGATCACGTACTTGCTATGGTCAATGATTTACACGTAATCTTTGGAAAGGGTCCCGGCGGACTAGCTGTTCCGAATGACGCTGAGGAACACGCACCCATGTGGAAGAAGAAATCTATATTTTGGGACCTACCCTACTGGAAAGACCTAGAGGTCCGCTCTTCAATCGACGTGATGCACGTGACGAAGAACCTTTGCGTGAACCTGCTAGGCTTCTTGGGCATGTATGGGAAGACAAAAGATACACCTGAGGCATGGGAGGACCTGCAACATTTGCACAAAAAAGACGGCATGCCTCCGAAGCAGTATCCAGGGCCTGCCAGCTACGCTCTTACGAAAGAAGAGAAAGAAATCTTCTTTGAATGCCTGCTCAGTATGAATGTCCCGACTGGCTTCTCGTCGAATATAAAGGGAATAATAAATATGCCAGAGAAAAAGTTCCAGAACCTAAAGTCTCATGACTGCCACGTGATTATGACGCAACTGCTTCCGGTTGCATTGAGGGGGCTTCTACCGGAAAACGTCCGATTAGCCATTGTGAAGCTATGTGCATTTCTCAATGAAATCTCTCAGAAGGTGATCGATCCAGAAATCATACCAAGGCTAAGGAGTGATGTGGCGCAATGTCTTGTCAGTTTCGAGCTAGTGTTCCCACCATCCTTCTTCAATATCATGACGCACGTCCAAGTTCATCTAGTCGACGAGACTGTCATTCTGGGGCCCGTATTTCTACACAATATGTTCCCCTTTGAGAGGTTCATGGGAGTCCTAAAGAAATATTTCCGTAACCGCGCTAGGCCAGAAGGAAGCATCTCCTTGGGCCATCAAACAGAGGATGTCATTGGGTTTTGTGTTGACTTCATTCCTGGCCTTAAGAAGATAGGTCTCCCTAAATCGCGGTATGTGGGGAGACTGACTGGAAAAGGCACGCTAGGAGCGGACTCAATAATATGCAGGGACGGACATTCTTGGTCTCAAGCACACTACACAGTTCTACAGAACTCTACCTTGGTGACCCCGTATGTCGATGAACACAAGAACAGTCTGCACTCCAAACACCCGGAGCAGTGTGACGACTAGATTACATGTGAACACATCAGGACTTTCAGCAGTTGGTTGGAAACACGTCTCAGAGGTGACACCACTGTTTGTGATGAGTTGTACTCGTTGTCCAGGGGACCATCTTCGACTGTATTGACTTACAAAGGATACGAGATAAATGGGAATACATTTTACACGATCGCCCAAGATCAAAAGAGCACCAACCAAAACAGCGGTGTCCGCTTTGATGCAGCAACTGAGAGGGGAAAGGACACGTATTATGGTTACATAATGGACATATGGGAACTTGACTACGGACATGATTTTAAGGTCCCTTTGTTTAAGTGTAAATGGGTCAATCCGTCAGGAGGCGGGGTACAGGTAGACCCACAGTACGGAATGACAACAGTGGATCTGAACACTCTGGGTACACTGACGAACCGTTCGTCCTAGCCAATGATGTGGCACAGGTTATCTATGTGAAGGACATGTCTACCAGACCGAGAAAAAGAAAATATAAGGAAGCGAATACATCATACGATGAGCGAAAGCGCCACATAGTTCTTTCAGGAAAAAAGGACATTGTTGGAGTGGAGGGCAAGACAGACATGTCTGAAGATTATGAAAAGTTTCATGAAATTCCTCCCTTCAAAGTCAAGGCTGACCCAAGCATCCTGATAAACGATGAAGATTATCCATGGTTATGGCGCAATAAGCAAATGACACAAGCGAAGGAAAAGTGAAGACTTTCTCCCGCAACTATTATGATGATACCATGCCAACTTTGTAACAGATGAGTATGATACCATTGTCCGTTTTGTACACGAGGTGCATCTAGTTTTTGCCGTAACCCTCTCTACTTTCTTGCACATGCTATGTGGATGAAATGATGATACCATGCCAACTTTCAACCTTTTCAGAGATCATTTGAAATGGTTTTCAATTCTAGGGTCTTATAGCTCAAAATAATTAGTAAATGCATGAAAAATGGTGCATGAAAAATAACAAATAAAATAAATAAGTAATTAGAAACAAAATAATATAAACTTTATTAAAATATATAAGTAGAAACAAAATAAAATAAACTTTAATAAAATTTATAAACTAAAATTAACAAAGTATTTTCTGTTCAAAACATTATAAGAAACCTCTAGTATTATTGAAACTAAAATCATATAAAATTGATGCAACTAAAATTATCGAAGTATTTTCTGTTCAAAATCATTAAAAGGAAAAAGAATTTTCATAAAAAACTTTTTTTGATAGAAACTTTAATAGCAAAAAGAATTATCATAAAGTAAAATAAATAAGTAATTAGAAACAAAATAAAATAAAATAAATAAGTATTTTTTGTAAGTAGAAACAAAAGAAAATAAATAAAGCATAAAAGAAAACAAAAAAACTGGAAAAAAAATAAAAAAAATGCCACCTACTGGGCCACCACGGCCTGAATACGACTAGAAACCCATCAATGGGCCAGGATTCGGGCCCGCAGAAGGCCCAGCAGGCCCACAGGCATAGCAGTGCAAGATTAGGCCCGTAAGCCTGCAATGGAGAGGAGCTCGAGAGGGTTGGTGCAGCAGCGCTTATAAACCACTCTCGAGCTCTCTCAACTAGCGAGGTGGGACTAAACTTTGGCCGCGACGCGGGCAACACATGTCCTTTGGTCCCGGTTGGTGGCACCAACCAAGACTAAAGGGGTGTATTGGTCCCGGTTCGTGGCACCAACCGGAACCAATGCCCCCCCTTTAGTCCCGGTTGGTGCCACCAACCGGGACCAAAGGCCACCGCTTCCCGCCCTTTGGGCTGCTGAAAAGAGACCTTTGGTCCCGGTTGGTGGCACCAACTGGGACTAAAGGGTCCATTGGTCCCGGTTGGTGCGACGAACTGGGACCAAAACTCTTGGTATATAACCAACACTTGTGAAAATTTTCATATCCATCTCGCAGTTGCCCCTGACGACCACGACATCGACGCCGCCAGGCTGCCCCGACGCCGCCCGCCGCCCCCGCCGTCGCCGTCGCCCTCGCCCGACGTCGTCGCTGTGCGCCGTCCCTGCCCCGATGCGCGCCGCCCCTGCCCCGCGCCCTCGCGCGTCGCCGTCGCCGCGCCCTCGGCCGACGTCGTCGCCGCGCGCCGTCCCTGCCCCGACGCGCGCCGCCCCTGCCCCGTGCCCTCGCCGTCGCCGCGCCCTCGCCCATCGCCGTCGCACGCGCCCGTCGTCGCCGTAGCCCGCGCCCTCGCCGTCGCCGACTGTAATGATGTTTTAATTACATTTTTTAGATATATGTATTTTTTTGTATGTTCATATATGTATGTATGTATTTTTTACATGTTTTTTGTATGTATGTATGTATTTTTTCAACTGTAATGATGTTTTAAAAATACATATATGCAAAAGTTAGATTTTTAGAAAGGAATTTGAATAGGTTTTCAGCAAGGAATTTGAATCTGGTTCAAATTTCATTTGAATGAAATTTGAAAATTTTGAACTATGGATCAGAAGGTTTTTGGTGAAATGGAGTGTGGGTACTGTCATGAAGTTGGAGTAATTTTTGTGGTTGTAAAAGAGTTAGGAAAAGTTTTATATATGCAAAAGTTACATTTTTAGAAAAGTTTTATGTATCTAGCTAGGAAAGGAAGAAGAAGAAAAAGAAGGAGAGGAAAAACGAAAATAAGAAGAGGAAGAAAGGAGAAGAAGAGGAGAGGAAGAAGAAGAGAAATAAATAAGAAGAGGAAAAAAGAAGAAAAAGAAGAGGAGAAGAAGAAAAAGAAGAGGAGAACATTATTTCTTCTTCGTCTTCTTATTTTTTATCGGGTATGTCGTTGCCGATATACCCCCTCCCCGATAACATTATTTTCCCATGTATGTATGTCGTCGTTGTCGATACATATAACTCCCTCCCAGATAACTTCGACATGATGGACGGTCGATATTTATACCCCCTCTCGACCGTGATAACTTATACCACGGGAGCACCCCCGGCCCTCTCGCTCGACCAAAACTCTCGAGGACACCCAAACCCTAGAAAAAAACGATGTTGGTCTCCTACCCCCTCCCGCCGCGCCCCTACCCTTGAAGCGTTGCCGAGGCCACTCCAAACCCGGAATAAGCTAGGTCTACGTTTGCACTATTATATCCACGTGCTGTCATGTTTGTGTAATAATTGTCATGTTATAATATTTGCAGAAACAATGGAGCACGGACGAGACGAGCAAGCAGAAGAGGTGTTGGGGGACATAATCTTAGCCGGAGGTGATATCTTGTCGTATCTTAACGACAATGATGGTCTGGAAGAACAGGGTGAAGAAGCAGGCTACTGTGATTGAAGAGTGGAGGAGGAAAGACATGATTATGATGGCTCCGATGACCCAATGCTGGTGCAAGAAGGAGCCCGTGGTGACGGCTCCGGTGACCGAACAGAGTCCGGCCAGGTAAATATATTAGTTAAGCTTGTGCTGACTAGCTAATTGATGCATTCATTGTTTTGGTATGTACACATATTAATTAACTCTCGTCTTTCTTCTTTTTTCTAGCCCTCCGGATCGAGCACAACTTCGGTAAAGAGATGAGGCCCGAAGAGAAAGTTGCGCTCGGGTGAAAGGTTTGAGATCACAGCAATCGCGCGCGACGGCCAACCGATTGAAACCATCCGGACAAAGGATGCATTTGCTGCTCAGTGCGGGGTTCTAGTTAGGGACAAGATCCCGATCGGCATCCACCAATGGTATAAGCCTAAGAAGGAAGACTCTGAGGTGTCTTATGCAGAAAGATGATCTTTGGACTGAGCTGAAGGCAAATTTCACCCTACCACCAGAGGAGGATCCGGAGAAGCCAGTTAAGGAGCAATTAATCAAGTCTCATGCTCTTAAGAAGATGGCAGACCTATTCAGGAGGTGGAAGAATGAGCTGAAAACGTTTGTTGACAAAGAAGAGACACCAGAATTCATCGGCCGGTATGAGAAGATCAGAGATCACTGGCCCGCATTTGTGGCCCACAAGATATCGAAAAAGAGTAAGAAGATGTCAGCGACAAACAAGAAGAATGCTGCGAAGAAGAAGCTTCACCATCGCACGGGGTCAGGTGGCTACCTCAAAGCCCGACCTAAGTGGGCCAAGGCTGAGAATGATCTGCTTGATAAAGGGATCGAACCACAGACAATGAACTGGTAGACCATTGCCGGACTTGGTTCTTCGGGGCTGGCGCAAAATTGGACCCTGTATCAGGGAGGTGCGTTTGGACGGACGAGCTTTTGAGAATACCAGTCAAGAGGCTTCAGCAGTATATCGATGCAGCGCAGGAAGGGACGTTCATTCCACACAGAGAGAACGACGAGCTCACAATGGCCCTCGGGAATCCTGAGCACCCTGGACGGACACGACGCACGCCAGGCTCCGTTCCGTGGAAGGCTGGTTTTCCGGACGCAGGCGGTTACAAAAGCCAGGAGAGGAGGAAAAAAGTGGAGCAGATCCAAATTCAGAAGCTGCACGAAAGGGTTCAAGCGCTAGAGGAACGAGACGGCAATCGACATGCCGAAACTACCCCTGAAGCTACCCCGCCATCTCAGCGGAGAAGCAGCGTGGCTTCCACCGAGCTGCTTGAGCCGGAACATGTCTTGACGGCTCCTGCTAGCTACCCCGTGGATGCTATCACGGAGTCTCAACATTGCCACCTTATGACGCAATGGCAGAACTTCAAAGTCAAGGTGGCTGTTGGCTCTATTTTACCTCCTGAACCCGGCGCAACCTACCACTGCCGGCCGATTCCAGAAGGATATGCTAGGGTGATGGTGGATGAAATGACGGAGGGATTTGAGGACCTCCGGCTTGACCACCCTACCGGTGAAGGGGAGACTCGGCTGGGTTCTGCTCTGAAGACTCCATGCCTATGGCGGAAGGATCTCATCAACCTTCCGAACTGGACGCCTCCGGCGAGTAAGGGCACTCCGCCTCCTCCTCCGGCGAGTGATCAGGGCACTCAGCCTCCTTGTCCGGCGCGTGGCGGCACTCCGCCTCCTCCTCCGCCTCCTCCTCCGGCGAGTGATCAGGGCACTCAGCCTCCTTCTCCGGCATGTGGCGGCACTCCGCCTCCTTCTCCGCCTGCGCCGGCGCGCCAGAGCAGCCAGCCTCCTCCTTCTCCGCCTTGTCAGCAAGGGCGGAAGAGACCCGCCGCCGCTCCGGCTGCTCCGGCGCGTCGTAGTCCTTCTCCTCCGCCTCGTAAGCAAGGAAAGAAGACAGCCGCAGCCGCTCCGTCTGCTCTGCCGGCGTCTAGCAGTACAGCCAGAGGCAGGAGGCAATACAGATTCGGTCCTTCTATGAAGACTCCAGAGAAGTTACCATACGAGAGGACCGAGGAGGAAACCACGATGATCGTGCGAGCCGAAGTGACGAACTTCTTTGAAGGGGTGAAAGACAATAAACATCCACCTCCGGAGGAGAAGGTAGATCCGGTGAAAGCGAAGCGCACTCTGGCTGCCCTGACAAAACCACCAAAGTCTCCGCCGAAAGGCAACTACGAGTGCATTCTTGCAAAGACATTTGCCGAAGCGGAGCGGTCGGGAAGTACTGTCAGTGATCAAAGGTTAAAAGAACGACGAGCTGGGAAAAAAATTGCCCAGCGCGGCGAACAAGCGAACCAATCGTGCCCCCCGCTCAAGGTGTCTAGCGACATCGTCGCTAATGATCCGAGGATGGTGCCCGGTTATAGCAATCTTAGTGATTACCTGCCCGACGATGTACATTATGATATCTTGGAGGTGGACGAACACAAATACCATTACGGGAAGCCTCTCGTCAAAGATGAAAGATCTCTAACAACGATGATGCGAAGATTACATGATTGGTACATGAAAACCTGCAGAGAGTCTGGGGGGAGGGATACTTTGACGCTGAGAGTTAAACCAGAGCATGACCTCGTTGGAATTGAACTGTTGAATGTTCCATTTGAGGAGTTCTTCCAATTTTTCAATCAAAAGGCCCTCGATAAATCAACGATCAATTGCTACTGTCTGTAAGTAGTACTACTTCTGTGATTAAGTCTCTCTATATAGGTCAGCTCTTTCATTGCATGTATTTATAATTATCCTCACTATATTATGCAGATTGAAGATCGCCGAATTGAAGAAAAGACAAATCGGTGATATTGGGTTCATTCACACAAATCTGATAGATGCAACTCACGTTAAATATCATGTCGAAAATACCGAGGCCAACTTGCTACGATCCTTGGTAATAAATGAAAACAAAGATATAATACTCTTTCCTTACAACTTCAAGTGAGTGTTACTGTCTTGTGCATATTCGGTTTCCCTTATTAGTCCAGGTTATAGTAATGTAATTGATGACTTATGCATGCGTGTGCAGCTTCCACTATATTCTCCTAGAGATTAAGCTTGAGCAGGGAGTAGTAACCGTCTTAGACTCGAGACGAAAAGATCCCCAGGACTATGCGGACATGACTCAAATGCTCGAGAAGTAAGTTAAATCGATCATTATCCAAACTATCAGCAACTTTGTTCATTTCCTGATATCAAGTAATTGTTTTCTTTGTCTGGCAGGGTTTGGAGAAAATTCACCAAAAAAGCTCCGGGACTGCCGAAGAAGCTGCAATTTAAACACCCGAAAGTAAGTACTATAGTAGCATGTTCCGCGCATCTCCTAGTGATTCAAGCGCTAGTTTCATCAATACAATTTAGCATGCTTGCTTATCAGTTTGATTGACCTCTATTTCTTGTAAAGTGGTTGTGGTAGGAACCCGGGAATAATTACTGTGGATACTACGTTTGCGAGTCCATCCGCTACACGACCTGTGAGCGGGGCTACTATGACGAACAATATGAAGTGCATAAGCAATAATATTCACAATTTAATTTTATTACCATCATTTGTGTTGAGTTTCATTTATTCATATATATATATATATATATATATATATATATATATATATATTGACCCCCTTCTTCAAATTAGATCATTCGGATGCGGGATGAACTCCTAGCACCAGAACGTATGCGAGCAATTCAAGAGGAATTGGCGGCATTCTTCCTTGACCACGTGATCGCTGAAAACGGAGAATACTATGTGGACCCTGTGTTCTTACAATTTAATTAGGAGATTATATTGTAAGAGATAATTATTGTATATATGTAGCCGGTAGTGTCGGATAGGTATACGAGAACTTGTTGTTCGACCAATCTCTCGGAGAAGGAGAGGTGGTCGATATCACTTCTCTCTGTATGCATATGTTCATGACGATCTTCTGTTTCCTTCATTTGATTACTAGCTAGCGTGTCTAGTCCTCTCCATACGTATATAGTACGTAGCGTCGACCAAGCACGGAGATAAGAGAGGACACTTCTCTCTATTAATTAGCTAGCTAACACAATATATGAAACACCTAAATTAACCCCCCAAAACCCCCAACACCCCCCCCCCCCTCCTTTCAAAAACAAAAAACAAAAACCCCAGCCACTGAAATGCTGACGCGTGGATGCCTATTGGTCCCGGTTAGTGCCACCAACCGGGACCAAAGGCCCTCCTGCCTGGGCTCGCCGCACTGGCCACGTGGAGGCCCATTTGTCCCGGTTCGTGTAAGAACCGGGACTAAAGGGTTAGGGCATTAGTAACGACCCTTTAGTCCCGATTCAAAAACTGGGACAAAAGGCCCTTACCAACTGGGACAATAGGCCCTTTTTCTACTAGTGTATCTGCTCGAACAGTCAGTCAATTTCAATATGACAACTGGCGTGCTTATTCAATCTCCTATCTTCTTCTTACATTTTTGGTGCACCCAGCCTCGTGGTGCTACCAGTGCACTAAACTCACATAGCACATTTTAAAATGTTTGATTTTTTTTTGTTGTGGAACATTTTGTGAGAAATTGGGTCGAAGAAGGAAAAAATATTGTGAAACATGTGATAATGGAAGAGCAGCATGCGACATCCTTACAAAGGCCCTACCTAGAGATACCTTCCAAGAGATGAATAAGAAGATTGCCGTAGGTGATCAGGTGAGTGCATCAAGCTTAAGGGGGAGAACGTTATGATAAATCCTGATGCAATGTGTTGGATTTTACGTTCAGTTGGTTTTTATATTCTGGATGGATTTTATGTTCTGGCCAGTTTTATGTTCCAGCTGGTTTTTATGTTATAGCCATGTGCCAGAAGCCCATTGCGTTCGTGTTGCGGCTAAATAGGTCTAGGCACTTTGTTTTCTGTTAGTTAGTTTGCTGACCATGATCAGTCCGTGGGATGACACGGGGTCAACGCATTGTGGGCAGCTCAGTTTGCTATGTGTGAATAAAAGGAAGAAACAGAAGAGATGCAAGTTTTACGCGTCGCCAAAAACTCCAACCTATAGTGCCCGTGTGTGTCTCCCCCCTCCTTGAGTTCTACCACCTCCGAGAGAAAAGAATGAGTAAGAGAATTCGAGGTTTTGCTCCAACAAAATTACAGTCATCCGATGTTCTATTTACACTTCAATTCTACATGTTGAACTTGCTCGACGAGTAAAAGAACTATTAGGGGCTTGACCTCAAACTTTGCATGTAGTTTCGTATCTCGCATACCAGCAGTTAGTTGCGTTGCAGCTAGAATTTTAATTTGATGTACACATTCTTTTCCAGCTTATATACAAGCAACCCGACCAACTTAATAAAACAACCCATATTATCAACTAGCCAACATTCAAGTTTGGAGGAAAAAAAAACTACCAAACAAGTTCTAGTTTGCGTAGAATTACCTAACTTGTGATCTGTAGTTTATTTTTACACACTTCCTTCATAGAACTATAATTAACATAATGGGTAGAATATGCAACACGAATTAGACATTCGGAGGTACAAAACATAATTTTATTTGTCTATGATCTCTGTTTTTGACGGAAAACAATACTCTTGTACTGCATATATTTAAATTTCTGGTTAAGTATATGAATCTTACCCGGTTAAAGAGGTCAAAATGTGGTTTTGGACTAAACTTACCCGGTTTTTAGACTTGAAGGACCAAACGTGGTTTTGGACTAAACTTACCCGGTTTTGAGACTTGAAGGACCAAATGTGTACCAAAAAATCTCGAAAGACCAAGTCTATACTTTTAGGGAATTTGAGCGATAAAAAACATACTTTTCTCTTCTTAGAACGATAACAATATTTACCTCTTCTGTCTCATCATTATCTAACCAGTTATTAGCAGTAAATAACAATAATATACCATGTTCTAGTACCTAGAGAATTATTCTTCTTTATCATGTCACATCAGATGAAGAAGCAATATGACTTTCTTTCACCTACTGTGTGACCCCACTGCAAATGTACCATTCCCATTTGTTGATTTCACCTTTCATTTGATGATTCATCGTTCTAGTGATGTTAATAAACCCAGCGCAAGTGGTTTTCTCCATCACCTTATACATAGGCTATTTTCACTGCCCTTGCCCTTTCCATGCAAAAAGGATAAAAAGAATCTGTGTCATGATTTCAGGTACATCGATTTGTTTTTCTTTTTTGAATTAAGGAGCTCAACCAAGCCCACATTTTCCTTCATCATGAAAATTGCTTGTACAATATTCAGTTCTTTGGATCACGGAAAGAGAAGAAACATGGCATGAGCTAAATTAAACTCCCATGTGACATGATGCAACATGAACATTTACTGCTTTCCGCTACACCAGAAAATCAACAATCCAAAAGCAAATCTTAGCAAACTTCAGCTCTTTCTTAAGATTTTACGTAAAATAAAAAACAGAACACAAACAGCTAAACAGGAAGCCTCAATTAGGTTTGCCTTGATGGAACGACCATTGCATTTTAGATTTTTATCTTTTCGTACTTCAAGGAAATTGAAAAATCAAAAGAGGTGTTGAGATTGATATCTTTCTATCATCGAGCAATTTTCATTTGCGGCACAACCTCCTGTACACTATCATAGTACGTTTCACCATCAGTGGGGTAGATTGTTGTCATTTCCCTACACCTAGGACACCAATATATGGAGCCATCATCAGGGAAAAATGTTTTAGTTTACTGTACTTTAATTTGTATGTTGTCAAGTGTCATGTCGTAAAATGAAATTTTAAAATTTAGGTAGGATGTCGCTCTTTCAAAAGAGAGGCCAGTATGCTAGTTCTTATAAAAAAAAGATAAACTGCTCCCATGTTTTTTTGATAAACTTCTTCTCCTTTATTCATTCATAAGTAAAGTAGCATCGTTTACAAGTAAAGGATAACCTCATCAGGGGCATTATCCATCCAAACACTCGGAGAAGAAAACCTAGCTAACCTTGCTACTTTATGAGCTACTCGATTATGTTCCCTATTACTCCCTCCGTCTAGGTGTGTAAGTCATCTTACGAAAATCAAATAATCCAAAAATACTTTGGCACGGTACATTAACTCCCTCCTTGTTTCTTGTTTCGTGACATATCAACCAATAAGAGATGTGGGCCGTGCATGCTTTTAATGACTTGAGACTATCAAACATGGCATGCGGTGGTTAATTAATTGCATGCAATACTATTAACTAGCAAAATAACATTAAGTTCTCTCCTTTTCTCCTCCGTCTTAGTCGCGATGCACAACCTAAAATGACTTATACACCTAGACGGAGGAAGTACAATGATCATAAATGACATGGGAAAAACTAATGACATAAAATAACAGTCATCTTCCCATGTTAAATAGCCAACAAGTGCAACATGCTGGCATGTTTACTTCGGTACAACACATATCAGTTTGGAAGATATACAAATAACTAAGTAACAATTCTAGACCAAAATTATTATTGCAGGGCATTAATTATAGCGCCACACGACTCTTCTTCGTGACAGAGGGACCAGCTTCGTGGTCATTCTTGCTCTCCCTTTCCTTCTTCATAAGACTTGTAATTTCAGCTATTAGGTCTTCCTTCTCGATTACATATCCATGGACAGTGTCTCTGATTGGCATCAGTCTTTCCAGCGTGAAGCTAATTGCCCTCTCCTCCATGTCGATGATTTTTCTGTTGATCGTCCTAATCTGCAGAGGAAATCAAATGCCGCATAAAATTTATTGAACATTTATATGCAATATGTACTGCTCATGGAATATAAAAGGTATATGCACAATTATGTACCCAGCGCAATCTTTGGGTGAGACCATTCCTGCGACAAAACAGCGTGACGGCGGAAGATATATCCAATTCATTTTGGGCCTTCTCCTTTTGCTCGCGCAGGTACTGCCGCACCTCCTGCTCCTTGCTCCTCCTTGTCCTTCTCTCTTGCTCCCTAGTGGGCCTGCTTGAGTGCACCAATGCACTCTCACTAGACTGATGTTCTAGAATGACTGGGATAGGCTCGGGAATATGAGGCGTTGTTGTCTCAGAAAAGAGGTTCACATTTGGAGCGGCCCCCATGCACTAGTAGAAAACAGGGCTTTCGTTCGGGCATGGCAAGCCCATTAGTCCCGGTTCAGTCACGAACCGGGACCCATGGGGCATTCTTCCTGGTTCTGAGCCCAGGGGCCGGCCGGGGCCTCGTGGGCATTGGTCCCGGTTCGTATGGAACCATTTGTCCCGGTTCGAGCCACGAACCGGGACTAATGGTCCTCGCTCCTGGCCCACAATCATTGGTCCCGGTTCTTGGCATTAACCGGGACAGAAGGCCCGGATTTAGTACCGGTTCATGCCACGAATCGGGACCAATGAGGTGCCTATATATACCCCTCGCCCGCGTGCAGAGCACTACAGTGCTCTGCTTTTCTCTGGCCGGCGAGGGGAGGGCTTTGTGGTGCTCTAGCTCACCTCCTATGCACATGAGGTGTTCGATGAAATGCCCGAGCCACACTAATTAAGCTTTGTCCTCTCGAAGCTCGACCTCAAAACACCATTTTCCTCGAGATTTGTCTAGGTTTAGCCGCCCGTCACGTCCCATTCCCGTCTTCACAGCCGTCGACCGCCCGCGCCAATCTCGTCGCCGGCACCACCGTGGTGAGCCTCTTGTTCTTATCTTCCTTTTCAAAGAAAAAAAATTCTTACTTTAGATAGATACTTGTCTAATTTTCTTACTATTTTATTCCTTATTATTACATGGTGTGACGCCCCCGGTTTGACCGTACACTAATCATGCACGCAAATGTGTACGATCAAGATTAGGGACTCACGGGAAGATATCACAACACAACTCTAAAACATAAATAAGTCATACAAGCATCATAATACAAGCCAGGGGCCTCGAGGGCTAGAATACAAGTGCTCGATCACAGACGAGTCAGCGGAAGCAACAATATCTGAGTACAGACATAAGTTAAACAAGTTTGCCTTAAGAAGGCTAGCACAAACTGGGATACAGATCGAACGAGGCGCAGGCCTCCTGCCTGGGATCCTCCTAACTACTCCTGGTCGTCGTCAGCGGCCTGCACGTAGTAGTAGGCACCTCCAGTGTCGTAGGAGTCGTCGTCGACGGTGGCGTCTGGCTCCTGGGCTCCAGCATCTGGTTGCGACAACCAGGTAGAAAGGAAAGGGGGAAAAAGAGGGAGAAAGGCAACCGTGAGTACTCATCCAAAGTACTCGCAAGCAAGGAGCTACACTACATATGCATGGGTATATGTGTAAAGGGGCATATCAGTGGACTGAACTGTAGAATGCCAGAATAAGAGGGGGATAGCTAATCCTGTCGAAGACTACGCTTCTGGCCATCTCCATCTTGCAGCATGTAGAAGAGAGTAGACTGAAGTCCTCCAAGTAGCATCGCATAGCATAATCCTACCCGGCGATCCCCTCCTCGTCGCCCTGTTAGAGAGCGATCACCGGGTTGTATTTGGCACTTGGAAGGGTGTATTTTATTCAGTATCCGGTTCTAGTTCTCATAAGGTCAAGGTACAACTCCGGGTCGTCCTTTTACCGAGGGACACGGCTATTCGAATAGATAAACTTCCCTGCAGGGGTGCACCACATAACCCAACACGCTCGATCCCATTTGGCCGGACACACTTTTCTGGGTCATGCCCAGCCTCGGAAGATCAACACGTCGCAGCCCCACCTAAGCTCAACAGAGAGGTCAGCACGCCGGTCTAAACCCTATGCGCGCAGGGGTCTGGGCCCATCGCCCTATGCACACCTGCACGTTGCGTACGCGGCCGGAAGCAGACCTAGCCCCCTTAATACAAGCGCGAGCTTACGGTCCAATGCGGCGCGCGCCACTCAGTCGCTGACGTCAAAAGAGCTTCGGCTGATACCACGACGCCGGGATACCCATAACTACTCCCGCGTAGATGGTTAGTGCGTATAGACCAAATGGCCAGACTCAGATCAAATACAAAGAACTCGTTAAGCGTGTTATGTTGAAGTAACCGCGGACGCCGTCGAGGGCTAGGCCCACCTCTCACCTAGGCGGTCTCAACCTGCCCTGTCGCTTCGCCACAAAGATCCACTTGCAGGTACTCCTACGAGCCGACCCGACTTTAGTCACCACCTGTGTCATGTATAGAGCATATAAGTATATACCCGTGATCACCGCCCAGGTGATCACGGCCCGATAGTATAGCACAGCAGACGGACAAGAATGTAGGGCCACTGATGGAAAACTAGCATCCTATACTAAGCATGTAGGATTGCAGGTAAAGGTAACAACAGTAGAAGCAAGGGCAGGCTATGCATTAGTATAGGATTAACGGAAAGCAGTAACATCCTACACTACTCTAATGCAAGCAGTATAGAGAAGAATAGGCGATATCTGGTGATCAAGGGGGGGGGGGCTTGCCTGGTTGCTCTGGAAAGTAGGAGGGGTCGTCAATTCCGTAGTCGAACTGGGCAGCAGCAGCGTCGGTCTCGTAGTCTACCGGAGAGAAAGAGGGGGGAAGAAACAGTAATTACAATGCAAACATAAGCATGACGATGCGTGACATGACAATGAGCGGTGCTAGGTGTGCCCTAACGCGGCAGTAGGTGGTACCGGCCAAGGGGGGGAACATCCGGGAAAGTATTCCCGATGTTTCGCGTTTTCGGACAGACGGACCGGAGGGGGAAAGTTCCATGTTCGCTATGTCAGGAACTTGTGGCTGACAAACGGACTGCGTATTCGGATTCGTCTCGTCGTTCTGAGCAACTTTCATGTAGAAAGTATTTTCATCCGAGTTACGGATTATTTTATATGATTTTCTAAAGATTTAATCATTTTCTGGAATTAATTAATTTATTTAATTCAACATTATCCAGAATAGTGCCTGCTGACGTCATCATGACGTCAGCATGACGTCAGCAGTCAACAGGGCGTTGACTGGGTCAAACTGACGTGCGGGACCCACCTGTCATTGACTGATTAGGGTAATTAGGGTTAACTAATTAATTAACTATTAATTAAATTAACTAATTAATTAGATTAATCTAAACAGGGTTAATTAACTAAATTAATTTAGTTAATTAAATTAATTAAATTTATTATATTATTATTTATATTTTTTATTTTTATTTTTATTTTTATTTTTTATATTCTTTTTTTTAAAAGGGGCTGGGCCCCAGCAGTCAGTGGCCCAGAGGGCCGAAGCGGGGGCGCGGGTGGCCGGTGCGGGCGAAGGGGTGCCCGCACGCCCGAGGCGACCAGGGGAGGAGGCGCGGCCGCGGTGGCTGCCGGAGCAGGGCGGCGCGACGAGGCCAGGCGAGACGGCGCGGGTAGAGCCGCAGCAGGGCCACGACGACACGTGGTGTGTGCGGCGGGGCGGCGAGGTAGTTGCATAGGGGCGGCGTCCGGCGCGGGGGCCTGCGGAGGTGAGGCGAGCGCGGGAAGAGGAGTCTAGAGGCCGGCGGTGTGCAGGCGGTAGCGGGGCCGCGTGGCGTTGGCCTACTGGGGGCGTGCTGAGCACGGCGCGGGTCTCGGACGCGAGCCGTGCGTGCGGTGGCCACGGTGGTGAGGTAAGCGACGGCGATGAGCACGGCCGTGGCGCGATGGTGCGGTGGTGCGGGCGGACCCGGCGACGAGCGGCGACGGCGCGCGCGTGGCAGGAGCAGAGGGGCGCGGTCACGCGCGGGCGCGGCCATGGCAGAGAGAGGAGGGGGAGCTCACAGAGGAGGAGTAGGGCACGGGCAGCGGGCTCGGAGAAGCTCGGGGTGGCCGGCGATGGAGAGGCGAGGAGGCGACGCCGACGAGGTGGCGAAGGCGCTGGGGTCCGGCGAGCGGGGCGGCGTCGTGGGCGAGCGGGGCGACGTCGGGGCGAGCGGGGCGACGGGGTCGAGCCCGATCCGATCTGGATCGGGGGAGGGAGGGGGAGAGTGGGGGTGTCGGTGGAGTGGGTGGGGGTGAGGGGATAAGGAGGGGTGGGTGGCCGGCTGGGCCTGGTGGTTTGGCCCAGTTGGGCCACGGCCCGGGGGGGTTCTCTCCTTTCTTTTTTTTGTTTGCTTTCTCTTTTGTATTTTCTTTCTTTTATTTATTTTCTTTTCTGTTTTAAATTATTTTAAATTGTTTAGGCATTTTATAAAAATGTGTTTATTACAGCATATTCACTTATGCAAAATATGGCATCTCCCGAACATTTTTGTTTTAAATTTTGAAAAACTTTTATTGTCGACATTAATTTAAATTTGAATTTTGAAACGGTTTGACCTAACGGTAGATTAGCAACAGTAACTGTGGTGGCGTGGCACCATTAGCGTGGGATTACTGCGGCTTGATTATCTGGGCGTTACACATAGTGCGATGGTTTTGGTATCCGCCCCCATCGGCCCTCGTCCTGTCTATGACTCGGATGTGGTATATATTATCTTTTTATAACTATTTGATTCATTTATTGTTTATGACAAATATACCGACCAGCGTGACATAGATTTTATTTATCTAGGAGGTGGTTGAACCGGAAATTCTAAACGACCCTATTGTCGAGAGGTTAAATTTAGTTGAAGAAGAAAACAATTACTTGAAGGAAAAAATAAAAAAATTGAGGAGGAGAAGATGATATTGGAGTTGCATGTTGCGGATGTCGTCGATGATCACAAGATCAAGATGGATGCAATGCGCTTGAAGATTAGAAAGATTAGAAAATATGCCATTCATACCGAGGCTTGGTATCATTATGCTGTTGGATCAATTGTTACCTTGGTTGCGATTATGATCGCATTTGTTTTCGCATTGAAATGTTTTACATAGTTTCAATGTATGGTTTAATTAATTAGATGCTCTGGAGAGCTATATATATGTTGTTAGATGAGAACTATGTATGTACTTTGGTTCTAATGTGATGATGAACTTCTATTAATTTGGTCACTTAATTATCTATTCATGATGTTCTGTAATGGTTTTTGACACACTTAATTATATATAATGCACGCAGATGAACCGGCAATGGATGTACGGTGACAGACACACCTCTGAGTACATTAAGGGCGTGCATGATTTTCTCGAAGTGGCTGAGGCAAACAAGCAGAATGGTTTTATGTGTTGTCCATGCCCTATATGTGGGAATACGAAGTCTTACTCTGACCGGAGAATCCTTCACGCCCACCTGCTTTACAAGGGTTTCATGCCACACTATAATATTTGGACGAGGCACGGAGAAATGGGGGTTATGATGGAAGACAGCGAAGAAGAAGAGGACGATGACAACTATGTGCCCCCTGAATACGGTGATGCTGCAACGGGGGAAGCTGCTGAAGATCAAGAGGAACCAGACGATGTGCCCAATGATGCTGCAAGGGGGGAAGCTGCTGAAGATCAAGAGGAACCAGTGCCCGATGATGATGATCTCCGCCGGGTCATAGTCAATGCAAGGACGCAATGCGAAAGTCAAAAGAAGAAGCTGAAGTTCGATCGCATGTTCGAGGATCACAAAAAAGGGTTGTACCCCAATTGCGAAGATGGCAACACAAAGCTCGGTACCGTACTGGAATTGCTGCAGTGGAAGGCAGTGAATGCTGTGCCTGACAAAGGATTTGAGAAGCTATTGAAAATATTGAAGACGAAGCTTCCAAAGGATAACGAATTGCCCGACAGTACATACGCAGCAAAGAAGGTCGTATGCCCTCTAGGATTGGAGGTGCAGAAGATACATGCATGCCCTAATGACTGCATCCTCTACTGCGGTGCGTACAAGGATCTGAACGCATGCCCGGTATGCGGTGCATTGCGGTATAAGATCAGACGAGATGACCCTGGTGATGTTGATGGCGAGCCCCCCAGGAAGAGGGTTCCTACGAAGGTGATGTGGTATGCTCCTATAATACCTTGGTTGAAACGTCTGTTCAGAAACGAAGAGCATGCCAAGTTGATGCGATGGCACAGTGAGGACCGTAAGAAAGACGGGAAGTTGAGAGCACCCGCTGACGGGTCGCAGTGGAAAAAAATCAAGAGAAAGTACTGGGGTGAGTTTGCAGCAGACCCAAGGAACGTATGGTTTGGTTTAAGCGCGGATGGCATTAATCCTTTCGGGGAGCAGAGCAGCAATCACAGCACCTGGCCCGTGACTCTATGTATGTATAACCTTCCTCCTTGGATGTGCATGAAGCGGAAGTTCATTATGATGCCAGTTCTCATCCAAGGCACTAAGCAACCCGGCAACGACATTGATGTGTACCTAAGGCCATTAGTTGAAGAACTTTTACAGCTGTGGAATGGAAACGGTGTACGTACGTGGGATGAGCACAAACAGGAGGAATTTAACGTGCACGCGTTGCTGTTTGTAACCATCAACGATTGGCCCGCTCTCAGTAACCTTTCAGGACAGACAAACAAGGGATACCACGCATGCACGCACTGTTTAGATGACACTGAAAGTATATACCTGGACAAAAGCAGGAAGAATGTGTACCTGGGCCATCGTCGATTTCTTCCGACCAACCATCAATGTCGAAAGAAAGGCAAGCATTTCAAAGGCGAGGCAGATCACCGGAAGAAGCCCGCCATGCGTACCGGTGATCACGTACTTGCTATGGTCAATGATTTACACGTAATCTTTGGAAAGGGTCCCGGCGTACTAGCTGTTCCGAATGACGTTGAGGGACACGCACCCATGTGGAAGAAGAAATCTATATTTTGGGACCTACCCTACTGGAAAGAGCTAGAGGTCCGCTCTTCAATCGACATGATGCACGTGACGAAGAACCTTTGCGTGAACCTGCTAGGCTTCTTGGGCGTGTATGGGAAGACAAAAGATACACCTGAGGCACGGGAGGACCTGCAACGTTTGCACGAAAAAGACGGCATGCCTCCGAAGCAGTATGAAGGTCCTGCTAGCTACGCTCTTACGAAAGAAGAGAAAGAAATCTTCTTTGAATGCCTGCTCAATATGAATGTCCCGACTGGCTTCTCGTCGAATATAAAGGGAATAATAAATATGCCAGAGAAAAAGTTCCAGAACCTAAAGTCTCATGACTGCCACGTGATTATGACGCAACTGCTTCCGGTTGCATTGAGGGGGCTTCTACCGGAAAACCTCCAATTAGCCATTGTGAAGCTATGTGCATTCCTCAATGCAATCTCTCAGAAGGTGATCGATCCAGGAATCATACCAAGGCTAAGGAGTGATGTGGCGCAATGTCTTGTCAGTTTCGAGCTGGTGTTCCCACCATCCTTCTTCAATATCATGACGCACGTCCTAGTTCATCTAGTCGACGAGATTGTCATTCTGGGGCCCGTATTTCTACACAATATGTTCCCCTTTGAGAGGTTCATGGGAATCCTAAAGAAATATGTCCGTAACCGCCCTAGGCCAGAAGGAAGCATCTCCATGGGCCATCAAACAGAGGATGTCATTGGGTTTTGTGTTGACTTCATTCCTGGCCTTAAGAAGATAGGTCTCCCTAAATCGCGGTATGAGGGGAGACTGACTGGAAAAGGCACGCTTGGAGGGGGGACTCAATAATATGCAGGGACGTAAATTCTTGGTCTGAAGCACACTACACAGTTCTACAGAACTCTACCTTGGTGACCCCGTATGTCGATGAACACAAGAACAGTCGCGCTCCAAACACCCGGAGCAGTGTGACGACTGGATTACATGTGAACACATCAGGACTTTCAGCAGTTGGTTGGAAACACGTCTCAGAGGTGACACCACTGTTTGTGATGAGTTGTACTCGTTGTCCAGGGGACCATCTTCGACTGTATTGACTTACAAAGGGTACGAGATAAATGGGAATACATTTTACACGATCGCCCAAGATCAAAAGAGCACCAACCAAAACAGCAGTGTCCGCTTTGATGCAGCAACCGAGAGGGGGAAGGACACATATTATGGTTACATAATGGACATATGGGAACTTGACTACGGACATGATTTTAAGGTCCCTTTGTTTAAGTGCAAATGGGTCAATCTGTCAGGAGGCGGGGTACAGGTAGACCCACAGTACGGAATGACAACAGTGGATCTGAACAATCTTGGGTACACTGACGAACCGTTCGTCCTAGCCAATGATGTGGCACAGGTTATCTATGTGAAGGACATGTCTACCAGACCGAGGAAAAGAAAAGATAAGGAAGCGAATACATCATACGATGAGCCAAAGTGCCACATAGTTCTTTCAGGAAAAAGGGACATTGTGGGAGTGGAGGGCAAGACAGACATGTCTGAAGATTATGAAAAGTTTCATGAAATTCCTCCCTTCAAAGTCAAGGCTGACCCAAGCATCCTGATAAACAATGAAGATTATCCATGGTTACGGCGAAATAAGCAAATGACACAAGCGAAGAAAAAGTGAAGACTTTCTCCCGCAACTATTATGATGATACCATGCCAACTTTGTAATAGACGAGTATGATACCATTGTCCGTTTTGTACAAGAAGTGCATATAGTTTTTGCCGTAACCCTCTCAACTTTCTTGCACATGCTATGTGGATGAAATGATGATACCATGCCAACTTTCAACCTTTTCAGAGTTCATTTGAAATGCTTTATAAGCCCTGAGTGCAGAGAGGTTAGGCCCGTAAGCCTGCTTTAGAGAGGAGCTCGACAGCTCAGGCGCACCTTATAAACAGGTGCGGCTCTCTCTTAGCTAGCGAGGTGGGACTAAACTCACCACCACGCCGCTGTGCAAGGCCATTGGTCCCGGTTGGTGGCACGAACCGGGACCAATTCCACCCTTTGGTCCCTGTTGGTGCCACGAACCGGTACTAATGAGGCTGTGGCCCCACGAGCACCTTTAGTACCTGTTCGTGGCACGAACCGGTACTAGAGTTTCGTACTAGCTAAGCAGTTTTTTAGTCACACCTCGCTAGCTGAGAGGCACTAGGAGCGGTTTATAAGCCCTGAGTGCAGAGACGATGAAGAAGAGGTGCAATGCTCACGTTGCTTAGCTTCAAGCCTTGAGGAATAAGGTAGCAGCATCGAGCTATCTGCAGTGCAGTCTACACTATTCCGAAAGGCTTGAAGCAAATCAACGGGCATTGCGCCTCTTTTTTATTTTTAATCATTAAAAGCAAAAAGAATTTTCATAAAGAACTTTTTTTAATAGAAACTTTAATAGCAGAAAGAATTATCATAAAGTAAAATAAATAAGTAATTAGAAACAAAATAAAATTAAATAAATAAGTTTTTTGTTGTAAGTAGAAACAAAACAAAATAAATATAGCAAAAAAGAAAACTAAAAAACTAAATACAGCAAAAAGAATTTTCATAAAAAACTAATGGCACTAATAGAAAGTTTATATTTTTTCTAAAACTAATGGCACTAACAGACAGTTTATAATTTTGCTGACCTAAAAGCAAAAAGAATTAAAAAATAAAGCAAAAAACAAAAGAAAATAAATAATGCAAAAAACAGAACCAAAAACTGGGAATTTTTTTTTAAAAAACTGCCACCTATTGGGCCACCACGGCCTGAATACGACTAGAAACCCAACCTGGGACAGGATTCGGGCCCGCAGAAGGCCCAATAGGCCAACAGACAGCACAGTGTGACATTAGGCCCGTAAGCCTGCATTTGAGAGGAGCTCGAGAGGGCAGCCGTAGTGGGGCTTATAAACCACTCCGAGCCCCTCTCAACTAGCGAGGTGGGACTAAACTTTTGGCCGCACGCAGCGCAAGGCCTTTGGTCCCGGTTGGTGCCACCAACCGGGACCAATGCCCCCCCTTTAGTCCCGGTTGGTGCCACCAACCGGGACCAATGCCCCCCCTTTAGTCCCGGTTGGTGCCACCAACCGGGACCAAAGGCCGCCGCTTCCCGCCCTTTGGGCTGCTGAAAAGGGGCCTTTGGTCCCGGTTGGTGGCACCAACCGGGACTAATGCCCACCTTTAGTCCCGGTTGGTGCCACGAACCGGGACTAAAGGCTTTGCTATATAAGTCCACACTTAGGAAATTTTCGAGATACCTCGCCAGTTACCCCCGACGCTGCCAGGCTGCCCGTGCTCGCCGTCGCCGCCCGCTCCTCGTCGCCGTCGCCCCGCGCCCTTGCCTCGACGGTCGCCGCCCGGTGCTCGTCGCCGTCGCCCTGCCCCCACACGCCGCCCCGCCTCGTGCTCCCCTGCTCGCGCGCGCCGCCTCGGCGTCCCGAGCCCCCCTGCCCGGCCCGCGCGTGCTCGCCGGCGCCCTCGCCACCCCCGCCCCGTCTTGCCCCCGCGCGCCGGCGCTCTCGCCGCCCCCGCCGTCGCCATCGTCCTAGCCGTCCCCGCTGTGAGAGCCGCCGCCCCAGCTCTGTTTTTTATTAGTTAATTGTTTTTTGATCATATATATATGATAATGTATATGTGTATGTATGTGGCTATATGTTTTTGTTCATATGTGGCTATATGTTTTTTTTTTTTATTAGTTTAATTTTTTTGTTCATATGTGATGTATATGTGTATGTGGCTATAATGTATATGTGAACAAAAAAAATTGTATGTATGTAGATGTTCAAAATGTATGAATATATATGTCAAAAATGTTTTTTTGTTCATAGAAAGTTTTTTGTTCATATATAGAAAGTTTTTATATATGACAATGGATATATATTAGATATATATTAGAAATGATTATCCACATGGAAAAGTTTTATATATGCAAAAGTTACAATTTTAGAAAAGTTTTATATATCTAGCTAGCTAGGAAGGGAAGAAGAAGAAAAAGAAGGATAGGAAAGAAGAAAATAAGAAGAGGAAAGAAAGAAGAAGAGGAGAGGAAGAAGAGGAGAAATAAATAAGAAGAGGAAAAAAGAAGAAAAAGAAGAGGAGAAGAAGAAAAAATAGAAAATATTCTATTTTTTCTTCTTCTCCTCTATTCCTTTCTTCTTCTCCTCTTTTTTTTTCTTCTTTTTTTTCTTCAATCCTCTCCTCTATTCCTTTCTTCTTCTCTCCTCTTTTTATTTCTTCTTTGTTTTCTTATGTTTTATCGGGTCTGTCGTCGTCGATATATACCCCTCCCGATAACTTCAACACAAGGGGGATAACTTCAACATGAGGGGGGGTCGATATACCCCCTCCCCAATAACATTATTTTCCCGTGTATATATGTCGTCGTTGTCGATATAACCCCCTCCTGATAACTTCAACACGTGGGGGGGGGGTCGATATAGCCCCTCCCCGATAACATTATTTTCCCGTGTATGTATGTTGTCGTTGTCGATATTACCCCCTCCCGATAACTTCAACACGAGGAGGGATAACTTCAACACGAGGGGGGGTCGATATACCCCCTCCTCGATAACATTATTTTCCCATGTATGTATGTCGTCATTGTCGATATAAAACCCCCTCCCGATAACTTCAACACGTGGGGGGGGGGGTCGATATATACCCCTCCCCGATAACATTATTTTCCCGTGTATGTATGTCGTCGTTGTCGATATATATAACTCCCTCCCAGATAACTTCGACATGATGGACGGTCGATATGTATACCCCCTCTCGACCGTGATAACTTATACCACGGGAGCACCCCCCGGCCCTCTCGCTCGACCAAAACTCTCGAGGACACCCAAACCCTAGAAAAAAACGATGTCGGTCTCCTACCCCCTCCCGCCGCGCCCCTACCCTTGAAGCGTTGCCTAGGCCACCCCAAACCCGGAATAAGCTAGGTCTATGTTTTCACTAATATATCCACCTGCTGTCATGTTTGTGTAATAATTGCCATGTTGTAATATTTGCAGAAACAATGGAGCACGGACGAGATGAGCAAGCAGAAGATATGTTGGGGGACATAATCTTAGCCAGAGGTGATATCTTGTCGTATCTTAACGACAATGATGGTCTGGAAGAACAGGGTGAAGAAGCAGGCTACGGTGATCGAAGAGTGGAGGAGGAAAGACATGATTATGATGGCTCAGGTGACCCAATGCTGGTGCAAGAAGGAGCCCGTGGTGACGGCTCCGGTGACCGAACAGAGTCCGGCCAGGTAAATATATTAGTTAAGCTTGTGCTGACTAGCTAATTGATGCATTCATTGTTTTGGTATGTACACATATTAATTAACTCTCGTCTTTCTTCTTTTTTCTAGCCCTCCGGATCGAGCACAACTGCGGTAAAGAGACGAGGCCCGAAGAGAAAGTTGCGCTCGGATGAAAGGTTTGAGATCACAGCAATCGCGCGCGACGGCCAACCGATTGAACCCCTCCGGACAAAGGATGCTTTTGCTGCTCAGTGCGGGGTTCTAGTTAGGGACAAGATCCCGATCCGCATCCAATAATGGTATAAGCCTAAGAAGGAAGACCCTGAGGTGTCTTATGTCAATGATATGCAGAAAGATGATCTTTGGACTGAGCTGAAGGCAAATTTCACCCTACCGCCAGAGGAGGATCCGGAGAAGCCAGTTATAGAGCAATTAATCAAGTCTCATGCTCTTAAGAAGATGGCAGACCTATTCAGGAGGTGGAAGAATGAGCTGAAAACGTTTGTCGACAAAGAAGAGACACCAGAATTCATCGGCTGGTATGAGAAGATCCGAGATCACTGGCCCGCATTTGTGGCCCACAAGACATCGGAAAAGAGTAAGAAGATGTCAGCGACAAACAAGAAGAATGCTGCGAAGAAGAAGCTTCACCATCGCACGGGGTCAGGCGGCTACCTCAAAGCCCGGCCTAAGTGGGCCATGTCTGAGAGGGATCTGCTTGACAAAGTAATCGAACCAGAGACAATGAACTGGCCAGACCGTTGCCGGACTTGGTTCTTCGGGGCTGGCAGAACCTTGGACCCTGTATGAGGGAGGTGTTGTTGGACGGACGAGCAACTTGCAATACCTGTCAAGAAGCTTAAGCACTATATCGATGCAGCGCAGCAAGGGACGTTCGTTCCAGACAGAGAGAACGACGAGCTCACAATGGCCCTCGGGAATCCTGAGCACCCTGGACGGACACGAGGCACGCCAGGCTCCGTTCCGTGGAAGGCTGGTTTTCCGGACGCGGGTGGTTACAAAACCCAGGAGAGGAGGAAAAAAGTGGAGCAGATCCAAATTCAGCGTCTGCACGAAAGGGTTCAAGTGCTAGAGGAACGAGACGGCAATCGAGATGCCGAAACTGCCCCTGAAGCTACACCGCCATCTCAGCGGAGAAGCAGCGTGGCTTCCACCGAGCTGCCTCAGCTGGAGCATGCGGCTCCTGCTAGCTACCCCATGGATGCTATCACGGAGTCTCAACATTGCCACCTTATGGCGGAATGGCAGAACTTGAAAGTCAAGGCGCTGTTGGCTTTGTTTTACCTACTGAACCCGGCGCAACCTACCACTGCCGGCCGATTCCAGAAGGATATGCTAGGGTGATGGTGGATGAAATAACAGAGGGATTTGAGGACCTCCAGCTTGACCACCCTACCAGTGAAGGGGAGACTCGGCTGGGTTTAGCTCTGAAGACTCCATGCCTATGGCGGAAGGAGCTCATCAAGCTTCCGAACTGGACGGCTCCGGTGAGTAAGGGCACTCCCCCTCCTCCTCCGCCTCTTCCTCCGGCGAGTGATCACGGCACTCAGCCTCCTTCTCCGGCGCGTGGCGGCACTCCGCCTCCTTCTCCGCCAGCGCCGGCGCGCTAGAGCAGCCAGCCTCCTCCTTCTCCGCCTCGTCAGCAAGGGCGGAAGAGACCCGCCGCCGCTGCGGCTGCTCCGGCGCATCGTAGTCCTTCTCCTCCGCCTCGTAAGCAAGGAAAGAAGATAGCCGCAGCCGCTCCGTCTGCTCTGCCTGCGTCTAGCAGTACAGCTGCCAGAGGCGGGAGGCAATACAGATTCGGTCCTTCTCTGAAGACTCCAGAGAAGTTACCATATGAGAGGACCGAGGAGGAGAACGCGAAGATCGTGCGAGCCGAAGTGAAGAACTTCTTGGAAGGGGTGAAAGCAAAGAAACATCCACCTCCGGAGGAGAAGGTAGATCCGGTGAAAGCAAAGCGCACTCTGGCTGCCCTGACAAAACCACCAAAGTCTCAGCCGAGAGGCAACTATGAGCGCGTTCTTGCAAAGGCATATGCCGAAGCGGAGCGGTCGGGAAGTACTGTCAGTGATAAAAGGATGAAAGAACGACGAGCTGGGAAAAAAATTGCCCAGCTCAGCAAACAAGCGAACCAATCTTGCCCCCCGCTCAAGGTGTCAAAAGACATCGTCGCTAATGATCCGGGTATAGCAATCTTGGAGATTACCTGCCCGACGATGTACATTATGAAATCATGGAGGTGGACAAACACAAATACCATTACGGGAAGCCTCTCGTCAAAGATGTCAAATCTCTAAGCACGATGATGCGAAGACTACATGATTGGTACATGAAAACCTGCAGAGAGTCTGATGGGATGAGAGTTAAACCGGAGCATGACCTCGTTGGAATTGAACTGCTGAATGTTCCATTTGAGGATTTCTTCCAGTTTTACAATCAAAAGTCCCTCGATAAAACAACGATCACTTGCTACTGTCTGTAAGTACTACTACTTCTGTCATTAAGTCTCTCTATATAGGTCAGCTCTTTCATTGCATGTATTTATACTTATCCTCACTATATTATGCAGATTGAAGATCGCCGAATTGAAGAAAAGACAAATCGATGATACTGGGTTCATTAACACAAATCTCATAGATGCATATACGGTTGAAAAAAATCCCAAAGAAGCCGAGGCCAACTTGCTACAATCATTGGTATTAAATCAAAACAAAGATATAATACTCTTTCCTTACAACTTCAAGTGAGTGTTACTGTCTTGTGCATATTCGGTTTCCCTTATTAGTCCAGGTTATGGTTATGTAATTGATGACTTATGCATGCATGCGCAGCTTCCACTATATTCTCCTAGAGTTTAAGCTTGAGCCGGGAGTAGTAACCGTCTTAGACTCGAGACGAAAAGATCCCCAGGACTATGTGAACATGACTCAAATGCTCCAGAAGTAAGTTAAATCGATCATTATCCAACATATCAGCAACTTTGTTCATTTCCTGATATCAAGTAATTGTTTTCTTTGTCTGGCAGGGTTTGGAGAAAATTCACCTCAAAGCTCCGGGACTCCCGAAGAAGCTGCAATTTAGACACCCGAAAGTAAGTACCATAGTAGCATGTTCCGCCCATCTCCTAGTGATTCAAGCGCTAGTTTCATCAATACCATTTAGCATGCTTGCTTATCAGTTTGATTGACCTCTATTTCTTGTAAAGTGGTTGTAGCAGGAACCCGGGAATAATTACTGTGGATACTACGTTTGCGAGTCCATCCGCCACACGACCTGTGAGCGGGGCTACACTGAAGAACAATATGAAGTGCGTAAGCAATAATATTGACAATTTTATTTTATTACCATCATTTGTGTTGAGTTTCATTTATTCATATATATATATGTATTGACCCCCTTCTTCAAATTAGATCTTTCGGATGCGGGATGAACTCCCAGCAGAACATCGTATGCGAGCAATTCAAGAGGAATTGGCGGCATTCTTCCTTGACCACGTGATCACTGAAAACGGAGAATACTATGTGGACCCTGTGTTCCTACAATATAATTAGGAGATTGTATTGTAAGAGATAATTATTGTATATATGTAGCCGGTAGTGTCGGATAGATATACGAGAACTTTTTGTTCGACCAATATCTCGGAGAAGGAGAGGTGGTCGATATCACTTCTCTCTGTATGCATATGTTCATGACGATCTTCTGTTTCCTTCATTTGATTACTAGCTGGCGTGTCTACTCCTCTCCATACGTATATAGTACGTAGCGTCGACCAAGCACGGAGATAAGAGAGGACACTTCTCTCTATTAATTAGCTAGCTAACACAATATATGAAACACCTAAATTAACCACCCAAAACCCCTAAACCACCCCTTTCAAAAAAAACAAAAACCTCAGCTCCTGCCAGGTGCTGACGCGTGGATGCCTATTGATCCCGATTGGTGACACCAACCGGGACAAAAGGCCCTCCTGCCTGGGCTCCCCGCACCGGCCACGTGTACGGCCTTTAGTCCCGGTTCGTGTAAGAACCGGGACTAAAGGGCTAGGGCATTAGTAACGACCATTTAGTCCCGGTTCCAGAACCGGGACTAAAGGCCCTTATGAACCGGGGTAAAAGCCACTTTTCCTACTAGTGATGGCTGGTGGCTGCGCTGTTGGAGGTAGTGGTGGCGCCGATGCTTCAACTGGAACATACATAAAAAAAAAAGTTAATATTGTTGATGCAATGGATTTTGTGCGTGAACAAGTCAGAACATATTCATGGACTACAAACCATTTTTGTCAGTGTGGCCATTCAAGATCGACAACAGCATTGATATTTCCTTTTGCTGGTATGGGTCATTAGCTACTGGAGGCCAGTTGATGTTTCAATTCAGTGGGGCTTCGTTGGAGTCCTCAACTGTACACATCGCTCGCTCCGATATAACGATGCTTGCCATGAGTTTGAGCACCCACTCGCCAGCGTGGCGGCGCAAACTGAAAATAGGATGAAACGAAACTAGGGTTGCTACATGCATTTCAGGGATAATTAGCATGAGTAAGCTAGAATTAATGAATGAGTCTTAGACACTTACTTTATGTATTCGGTCGTGGTCTGTTCGCCAATGTAATGGCGATCAAGGATAGCATGTTCAAACGTTCCACGAGTCTTACTGGCATGGAGAAAGAGGCGGAATAGTCGAGTCTCTGCAAAATTACATTTGGAAATTTTATCAAGGAATGAATGTTGCGATCAGCCTTGCAAGGTACGTACTAGAAATTTATCCAGGATGAAATGAGTTTAAGTTGCGACAAGTGTCTTGCAGGAAATATAGTACAAGCTGAGTGGGTGAACGCATGCATGCATGCTTACCATTTCGGGACCTGATTTCCCTGACGACAAAGCAGTCGGTGCATTGCAGTCGCCCTGGAATGAGAGGCACGAATCCTTCTTCATCCACCTCCCACGAGCCTACCTTGGGGGCGCCATTGCTACCGCTTCCACCGGTTTGGTATAGTTTGTCCACCATGATCGGCTGCTGCCGGCTGCCGGCTGTTTGGTTCAGTTCGTGCTCCATGAGGCCAACTTCCGGAGCACCAATGGCGCCGCTGCCTCCTGTTTGGTTTACTTTGTCACCGATGAGGGCTCTGCAATGTCATAATGACCATGCCGTGCGAATAACTCAGGGTCCATCAGCTGGAGACTGTCCGTGGAAGAAAAGGTCGGCCGGCCTAGTATTTGTTGGTGTAGGTCGGCTGGCCTAGTATTTGTTGGTGTAGGGCGGCCGTCCCCGGCACCTGATTGGAGGGCGCCGCCTGGATATTGGGCTGAGCGTGAGCGAGGGGCGGCGGCATCAGCATAGGCGGACGACTCGCCCGTGTTGAACCTCTTGGATCGGGTAGGCTAGAATTCCGGCAACAGTGGTGATAGGTATTACCTTCTCCTTTGCCTGAAGAGCTGCCGCCGGTGGCCATGGGGGATGGTGGCGACTGCGGTGGCAGAGAGTGGGTGAAGTGGTGACGGCGCCTCCCGTCAGCACTGCACTAACCCTAGATCGGTAGGGATGTAGGTGGGGTGTACGGCGTTGCGACGAACCTCGTATCACGAGCCGCCTACCCCACCTCTTTATATATAGTGCAGGTGACATGGGCCCGTCAACCATAGTGGGTAGAGCGCCCCCGATCAGGGCGCGGATCTAAGGGCCCGGTGGGCCGTTGGGCCCACACGGTGGAGATCATCCTAACATTCTTCCCCTTGATCTCAACTTTTACTTTTGACCTTATACTTTTACTTTACTCGTTTCATAACAGATCAGTACATAGAACATGTTTTATCGTCACAGCTCAATTGCCGATAGAATCAGACAGCCACAACGTACCTCTCAGTTTTGAAACAAATTCTTTAACCTTGGGCCCTTTTATTGTCCGGAAATTTTAGACTATACCATAAAACCCATGTCGACTGTGTGTTCTCCAAACACACTGGGCGGTAAGCCTTTAATAAGCAGATCTGCAAAAACTTGCTTGTTGCTTTTATGCTCCAAGCATTTCAACATAATTCCGGACTTTTCTCCTTAACAACGTACAACTTTGTGTCAATGTGTTTGGCACCACACTTGACTCGTTGTCATAGGAGTGAATTACTTAAATGGTTATCGCTGCTGCAACCATTATCAACTCCGGGTACAGGTTTCCATAACGATTTTGCCTGTCCCTCAGCCTCATATCATGCTATACTTTATATTTGCATCACATTGATGATAAATGATTCATTCTATAGAGTTCTTCCACACAAAAACTCCTAATGTGAAGGTCAACGACAATTGTGGATTTCGCTGTACATTTCACAAGTTTTTATCTTTGTACTCACAACCTTTTGAGAGCACTTGTTTCTTTCAGCATGAGGCCGATCTCTTTGACTCCATTCCATCAATTTAAATATGTACTGGACATTGCCAAAACAACCCGGATATGTGAACTATGTCACGGTAATGTTAAACTTTTGCATTCATAAAGCTTCCAACAGCTGAAGCATATGGTACCATATTCATTTGGTCTATTTCACATTGACTCTTGGAACACTAAAGTTCCCAAAATCATTACCCTTTACTATAAGAACAGGCGTAGGTTTTCTCACATGCATACTTTAGAGACTTTTCAAAGTATGCTCATGCGACACTCCTAATACCCCCTTTTTTTCTTGGTGAATCTCAATAATTATAACGAGAGTCACTCTACTGAGAACATTCTTTTGAACTTTGAGAACAAGAACTTCTTTTCTCCTGCTGCAGTAGATTGACATCACCATTAGCATGTAGGACGTCATGCACATGCACAGGATTAGGAAATAAATTTCCCGTTCTATAACTTTGCATGAATACAATTGTCTTCTCATTTTCTTTAACCCAAAAACATCTGATTCTTCTAACTTTAAATGCCACTGTCTGGAGACTTGCTCTAGTCCACAAAAGACTTCTTGAAGAAGTATCCCTTGTGTTCTTTACTTTCATCTGATGTAACTCAGATCATGATGTCGATCATGATGTGCCACTGACAGGCAAATTGATCCTATAGTCTTTCATCTCCAAGAAGCAATAGGTATTACATGACCTGTATCACAAAATCCATGTTTACTCATTCCTCCTTTATGGAGCTAACAACAGGTGTTGTATAAGTCATACAACATGCTCCCCCAGATACAATCTATTTGAGTCTTAGGTATTTTCATACCATGCTCCCCCAGATTACTCCATCTTTACTAAAAATGGCGTATCTTTAAACTTTATTATTTGGGTTTATTCTGTTAAAACTTTCTTCTTTATGGCACTTTAAGCACCGTCTTAGTATTCCTTAGTCTGCTTTCGGAACTGTAAAAGATCCAGGAATACATCTATTTCTTTTCTTTAGGGGTATTATTATGATCGTCGTACTCCCCCAGATGCTCACATTCTTTATTAATGGATATCTCATATTTCTTTCTCCCCCTCGAAATGTGGCAAGAACTTTCCACAATTTCGAAAAACCATTCACAACTCTTGTGAATTGAGGAAACTTTGAGTATCTACTTCATGTATCTGATTACTTCATATGTAATGAAGTTATCTGTTAACGGTATGGGAGTACTTTTTCCTTATTCCTCATTCCATTTTGGAAACTCAAAATAGTTCTTTATCATTAGTACTTTTGCAAGTCACACTTGCATATCATTCTTATATTTAGGTTCGTCTGTAACTTTTATTCTCTTTGGATTTATTGAGTGCTTAATGACCGTTGCACATAAGGTGTACGGTCGATACTAGGAAAGCATAATAGCTACTCCATACTTTTCTCCCAGAGTGGGACACATTAAATGCACATGAGTCATCATATCTTTCTCCTGTCACACAGGATAAGTCTTAGCCAAAATTTCTCCTGACGTATAGGATTTTTGACATAATACTATGTCAACTTTACCCAGTTATGCAGGTATTTTCCCAGACTTTCCCCGCCATGCGGGTTTTATCATAATCCACTTTTCCCGCTATGCGGGTAATTCCGTGTAAGGAACATAAATGCCAGAATTGGCTCTTTTGACTGCATATGCAATCATGAAATTCAGAAATAAATCCGAGCGCTCTTTGACACACATGCTTAATCCGACGTTGGTCAAATTAAACACGCATGTTGCTTGTTTCATCTCAAATCGTGTTGACTGAAAAATCTTCTTCATATAGGATACATGAAAGACATTCATCAACCAAGACTCTCAATGATCTATTTGTTTTCTTTTCTTGGATTAATATCAAAGAATTTTTTCTTTTGAAGCCATTCTTTAGAGAGAACATACTCCCTCACGTTATGACCTTTCTTGGTCATCTTTCGGGTAACAAGTACCCAGCCATTCGCTTTCACGAATGAAAGCATGGAAAACTTTTAGTCTGAGAAAACTTAGCCAATAATCAACAATAATGAGCATAAAAAATAACCCTACGTTGGTCTGGTTAAAAAATATGCACATTAAACTTTTTAAAACTTCCTTTTTATACTCTAAATCACCGTTGTGGTAGAATTAGAATAAAACTCATTCTTCTACATTAATTCCATATCACCGTTGGGCGAAAATGGAAATAATGCATATAACTCATAAACAATGTGATGATAGTATTTCTATTAAACAACTTTGCTAAGAAATAATCATCATCATCAACTTTATTGCAGCGGAAATAAGAAATATACATTCCTCTAGTTCAAGAGCATTTCTTCATCTTTAACTCTTCTCTAAAAAATGATCACTTTGATACAAAATTTATAAGAGATTTAAGCTTTGAACATAAGACTCATAGAATTATAATACCGTTATCATCAACGTTGGTCAGAAAATAACAATACCATATTTTAACTTTAAAGAAATATCTCTCTTTTATCATAACAGAAACTATCTGCATCTTATTTCACCTGCATCTTATTTCACCCACAGGGGAAAAACAATGCTAAGAACAGTTCTTCCAATTAAATTTTCCCGTTGGTTCCAATTTAATTGGAGGATAAAACTTTTACTTTGCAGCGGAAACTTTACAATATTCTATTCAAAAACAATTCTGTGCTCTTCTACTCTCTAAGCAATTTTAACCGGTTGGTTCAAAAATGCATTAGAGAAGCAACAATTTAATCTTTTACTTTAGTTCTATTCAGTTATGAAAGAGCACTTATTTTTATTTGTGGCAGAAAAAGATGAATAAAAAATCATGAACTTTTTCTTTTCAGAGGCATTACTTTTACTTTTCTATTTTCTAAACATAAACTTTCTTTGAATAGAAAAACTGTACTGTAATTTGCCCAAAAAACTGGACAAAAAATAATATAAAGGAAAAATACACGCCAGCAGGCCAAAAAGCCCACAGAGCGCGCCCGCTCGCGGCGCACGGCCTGCCGGGCGAGCTCCGCTCGGCCTCCCGAGCTGCTCGGCCAACGGCCCACCGCGGCAATGCGGCTGAGGCCAGGTCGGCCGGACCAAAAGGCCCAAGGCACTTTCGGCCTACTGGCCCGTCTGTGGATCTAGGGGTTTCATCTTGGTCGTTCAATCTGATCCTACGGTAAAGCACCGTTTTCGGTAGATCAAAACTCGGAGGAGCCGATCCCCCCGACCGAAACCCTAGCCACTCGCTCGATTTGTCTGCCTCTTCTCTCTCTCGATCTCTTTCTCTCCCGTGGCCAGAGACGGCGACTGCCCGGCCGCCGGCGTCAGCGCCGAGGCTGCCGCGCCGCGCCTGGCTTCTTTCTCCCTTCCCCCTTCTCTCTTTCACCTTTTTGTGACAGAGAGAGACTCGATGCGGGCTGACCTCCTCTGCTCCACTCGCGCCCGACGGCGATGGTTCGGCCGCCGGCGACGGCGCCGAAGGCTACCGTGCCGGCGCCGGCCACTCTCTCCATCCCCCTTCCCTCTTTCCACTTCTTTCTTCGTTCTCCTGCTTGCGAGAGAGTGAGAGATGCTGCGGGTAAGAGCCACGCCGGCCGCCGGCGATGGCGTCGCGCGAGCACCCTTTCTCTTCTTTTCCCCTTCCCCTTTTTGTTCTTTAGACAGAGAGAGATACGAGGTCGAGCCCTCCTCTGCTCCCCTTGTATTCGACACGGCGGAGCGGTCGACGGTGGCGCCGTTGCCATCCCTTTCGCCGGTCGCGCGTTCCCTTACGGTGAGCGCGCCGCCGTCGAAAGGTTTGGCCGCGGTGCCCTTTGCCCCTCTCGGGGTGGTTCTTCGTCCGGACGGCTCGGCTTGCCGATGCCCGTTCGGATCGAGAGGAACTGGCGCGGCCGGAGTGGCGGCGCCACTTTTCCGGTGAGGCCCGAGGCCCTTCTCCGGTGATTTACTTTGCCCTGTCTAGGGTTCTTGGGGGGAGGGAGGGATCTTTCTTTTTCTGTGTAATCTTTGTACCGAAAAATCTTAGCCTAGCATGGCTCTGATACCATTGTTGAACCTCTTGGATCGGGTAGGCTAGAATTCCGGCAACAGTCGTGATAGGTATTACCTTCTCCTTTGCCTGAAGAGCTGCCGCCGGTGGCCATGGTGGGATGGTGGCGACTGCGGTGGCAGAGAGTGGGTGAAGTGGTGACGGCGCTTCCCGTCAGCACTGCACTAACCCTAGATCGGTAGGGATGTAGGTCGGGTGTACGGCGTTGCGACGAACCTCGTATCACGAGCCGCCTACCCCACCTCTTTATATATAGTGCAGGTGACAGGGGCCCGTCAACCATAGTGGGTTGAGCGCCCCCGATCAGGGCGCGGATCTAAGGGCCCGGTGGGCCGTTGGGCCCACACGGTGGAGATCATCCTAACAGCCCGGTGTTTGCTGGTGTTGGACGGGCGGTGGCCCCGGAGCCACTGCCGACTGTTTCGTTAACTTGGTGCTCCATGAGGCCAACGTCCGGAGCACGAATGGCGCCGCTGCCGCCTGTTTGGTTTACTTTGTCTCCGATAAGCGCCTCCGCAATGTCATAATGACCATGCCGCGCGAATAACTCAGGGTCCATCAGCTGGAGACTTTCCGGGAAAGAAGAGGTCGGCTGGCCTAGTATTTGTTGGTGTAGGGCAGCCATCCCCGGCACCTTATCGGAGGACGCCGCCTGGATATTGGGCTGAGCGTGAGCGAGGGGCGCGGGCATCAGCATCTGCCCGTCGAAGCCATAGGCGGACGGCTCGCCCGGTGTGTGCTGGTGTTGGACGGGCGGTGACGGCACGGCGTGAAACTGCATGGGACCAAAAATTTGGTTACAGAAGAGGCACGGACGTAATCGCGTTCATAGGACCTATGCCACAGCAGGGTGAAGTACGTACCTGAGCCTGACCTTCGTTGTCGTTGGACAACGTATGTGGCATGAGGAGATGAGCCGCCGGAGGATCCTGCTGGGGTTCGAGGTCGACGAACTGCTCGATGTCGAAGTAGCCGTCGTTTGCGTCGGGCAGTGTGTCTGGATTGACGACTTGAGTCGCCAGAGGATCCTGCGGGACCACGGAAACCATGAATCCCTCTTTGTCCATGGCGTCGATGTCAAGGAACTGCTCGACGTCGAAGTCGCCGTCGTACTCCATGGCGAATCGCTGGAGGGGACCGTCCAAGGAATCGCTGGTGAGAGTAGAGTAGGCGCGGCTTGGGGGGGCAGTTGGGAGGGATCTCTACGACGGCGGGGAGAGGGTTATATACGGCGGAGGAGCGGGAGATAGCGCGCGCTTCGAGTGGATGCGGCGGTTGCCGCGCGCGCGCCCCCCATTTTTTGTTTTCCTCGTAAAACTTTGTGCTCTTGCGGTGCCTCTTTTCTTTCTTAATTTGCTTGCGTGCTCGTTTTCTTTCTTAATTTGGCTCGTATCATGTACCGCGTACACGGTGCCGAGTGTGCATCCTCGTGCAAAGTTCAAGCTGTGTGAAAATGGCAACTGTACCATCTCGATCGATCATTTTCTATGCTTGTTACTGAAAAGAGCGTGAAGATTAAACTTGATGCACGCCGCGATTCTTCTGCCTCTTTCATCCGGCTGCTTTTGCTTTCGTTCTAACTTAAGCAAATTCCATGAGGCCTGGGCTGATTCTTTTGTACTAAAACAATAAATAATCGCAGGTATGGTGATAATAATTGAAGCCAACAAACTAAGGGCAACTCAAAGGCTGTCCCCCTACTCTCTCTCCCTAATCATTTGTTTTAGATAAATTGGACAAAACCAAATCGCCTCTATTGTCCTACGCATGTGTTCATTTTTCTCCAAATCTTCCTCACATGGGCGGACGGGATGTGACGGGGGTGTGCGGCGGACAAATCACCTCAGTATGGACACGTGGCCCAATCACATGCCCCAGTTTTTGAGACGTCTCTCTCTCTCTCCTGTCAGAGCTAGTCGTTGCCCGCCATCCTCTCCCCTCACTTCATTCAGCTGCCACCCAGCTTGGGCCGCACTCCTAGACATCCATGGGTGGCCACAAAATCCAAGAGGAGCCCTACCGCTCCTACATGGCATTATTGTCGGGATAATGGAGGTCAATGAGGCTCTGATCTGCAGCGTGTCGACCTTTCATTGCGTGTCTTCCTCCCATCGTGCGCTATGCTTATCGCATGCCCTCCAACCGCCACCATCCTCGTCTCCGCCCTCCAATTGCACACTATCTCACACCGCGTCGACCTCATGTGTCGCGCCCTCCCTACGTGCGTTGATCTTCTGTGTTGCACCACCTTCGCTGCTTGCGTTTTCCTGACTCCACGAAGCTGTCAAATAGTGGTAAATTTTTGTCACCCAAATTCCTCCAAGCGTGTCTATAGATAAATAGGGAGGACAAACAGAGTTTTTTTCTTTCATTCGAGGGGCCCTAAGGTGTTAGGACTTACTGACTAGATCATTTAAAGTGGGTGATAACATGGACAGAGTGGTATATGTGGGCAGCCAACAAGTGGCAAGGAGGGTAGGTTGCGTGGGGGGAGGCTATGACAAATACTACAGGCAAGGATGTGCAGATTTGGCAAGGAAAGGCATGAGTTGTAATAACCCATACTTTTAAGTGGAGACCAAGAAATTTTATCACGATTGTGCATTGCATTGATTCATCCCAAATTCAAGGGAATTTAAAACTTTTCTCTTCATACAACTAAATCTAACACTACAGGAATCAGCTATTTTGCCGTCTGCCACGGCGGACAGCAAAGACCTTTGCCGTCAGGCGCGGACGGCAAAAGGCTCCGGCAAAGTAGGTTACGGTAAAAAGCTACTTTGCCGTCTGCTTCCGGGCGGCTGACGGCAAAGACCCTTTGCCGTCTGCCGCGGACGGCAATAATTGCGCTGTCAGTCCGTTAAGTGGCTAATGGCAGGCCTTTGCCGTCCGCGGCAGATGGCAAGCTTTCTAGTGTCTTTGCCGTCCGCCGTATGAGGTCATCTACACGTCACTACATGGCAGGCCTTTGCCGTCCGCCGCTGACGGCAAAATTGTTTACTCTTTGCCGTCTGCCACTGTAGGCAAACTGACCAAATGGGTCAGTTCCCAGGAAGCACAGCTGGATGCCACGTGGCTTCTTTGCCATCCGCGGCAGACGGCAAAGAGCCCGTTGCCGTCGGTGGCAGACGGCAAAGAGCCTGCATATTGGCTCTTTTTTCTGTTTTTTATTAAATCCAACAATTTTCATCACAAATATATATGACATATATAGATATATTTCACAACAAACATATAAGATATATATGATATATATGACAACAATTTTCACAGCAAACATATAAGATATCCATCCAACATGCAGAGTTCCATCATACATAGTTCCATCACATATGTTCCATCCAACTACCAAGTTCCATCATACATAGCATAGTTCATCCAACTACCAAGATACATGCATAGTTCAACGATACAAAAGAAACAGAGAAAGGGATAAGGAGCACTCCATCTATGCAAGCTTTCGTCAAGTGAATGAAATCTGCAAAATGAAAAATAAGAAAGTTAGAAATAGGTGACTAGAACAAGAAGAAGACTAGAACAAGAAGAGTATGTCATTTATGGGCTAACTTACGTGAAATGGATCATATATGAGCTAACTAAGTTGAAATGGGTCGTTTATGAGCTAGCTAAGGTGAAATGGGTCATTTATGAGCTAACTTAGTTGAAATGGGTCGTTTATGAGCTAACTAAGGTCAAATGGATCGTTTTTGAGGTAACTAAGGTGAAATGGATCGTTTTTTAGCTAACTTAGGTGAAATGGATCATTTATGAGCTAACTTAGTTGAAATGGATCGTTTTTGAGCTAACTTAGGTGAAATGGATCATTTATGAGCTAATTTAGTTGAAATGGATCTTTTTGAGCTAACTTAGGTGAAATGGATCATTTAAGAGCTAATTTAGGTGAAATGGATCGTTTTTGAGCTAACTTGGTGAAATGGATCGTTTATGAGCTAAATTAGTTGAAATGGATCGTTTATGAGATAACCTAGGTAAGATGGGTCATTTTGGAGTTAACCTAGGTGAAATGGGTCATTTTAAAGCTAACGTAGGTAAAATGGATCATTTAGGAGCTAATCTAGGTAAAATGGGTCATTTTTGAGCTAACTTGGATGAACTGGATCATTTATAAGCTAACCAAGGTAAAATGGGTCATTTTAGAGCTAACTTAGGTAAAATGGATCGTTTATGAGCTAACTAAGCTAATTATGCAATTTTTGACATAAGTAAGCTAAGTACAGATCGTTTTAGAGCTAACTTAGGTAAAATGGATGGTTTTGGAGGTCAGTAAGCTTATTAAGTGATTTTGGAGGAGAAGAAGCTAAGTCTAGGTCATTATGATAATCATTGGAGGAAATAAAGCTAAGTTTAGGTCTTTATGCATGTGTTAAGCAAAACACTAGATAAACTTACCATGATCCAGGAGGTGTAGGAGTGGGCTGGCTCGTGTCGGTAGCTGGAGAAGGATCGTGCGATGCTTGTCTGGAGTTAGGCTGCACCAAAGATCATTTCCAATGTCTTGTTAGCATGATGACACTCAAATGTTAAGACTAGCAAGTAATGTCCATTCAAATTAAACTCACCGTGGTCCCAGGAGCAATCACTGGCATCGACGGAGCGGTCTGACCGGTCTTCTCGCACAGAGACTGCACATTTGGTTTTGACGACTCAGTCATACTAGTTAGTAATGAGACAAACACTACATGAATATTTTGGCTAATCTGCAGAAGAAACTTACAACAAGGAGCTCGTGCATGGCCCTTGCCTGCATGTCATTCCGTGCCCTCTCCTCCTCCATCATCTTTGTCGTCCTCTCCTCCAACTCCCGCTGCCTCTCCGCCGCCTCCGCCAGAAGTTTCTCCGTTCTATCTCTCTCACTCTGTATAGCAGCCTGCAACACACTCACATGACCATTTGTAATCATTGATGGAAGCGCACACAATGTAATGGAGAAAGAGAGCTGAGTACGTATCACTAACCTTGATTTCGAGTTGCACTGGCCGTTCACGAGGCCTTATCTCAGGAGCGGAGCTCGACTGGCGCGCCTTGATCTCCGGGAGAGTGCTAGGACAACGGATAAGTCCATCTCCAATGGCTATGGAGCCATCGGACCTCCCGCCACCAGATATCATCACCAGCTCTGGATCAATGGGACCCTGGCTCGGGTTAAAGTCCTCCCCTTTCCTCGCCTTCCCCTCATCTCTATATCTCACGAGCTTGTTGTGGGAGGAGATGTTGGTGAAGTTGTTTGCATCATCAAGGTCAGACTGAGAGAAAGCCTTGACTTTCTTGAAAGAGGCAGTGTGGGCCATGGCATACAGGTCGTACACCTCTGGCACCTTATCCACCTTATTGTGGCGTGCCTGAAAGAGAGAAACAATGTAAATTAGTAATTAAAGGGCTCAAGCTAGCATGATGAATGAATTGCATGAATCATGAAGCAAACCGCATACCCAGTTCCGCCCGAACTGATATAAGTTGGAGCTGCCTTGATGGTGTGGCACACCTTCCATATTGGGCACGTTTGTCCTTGGCCTCGTTGTGGAGGGCTAGCCATTCTTTTGAGCACCACTCATTGACCAACACCTCCCAACAATCCATCCGATCCGCACACCATCTCGGAGGCGCCTAAGTTAGCAAATAGAAACTTGAGCGCTACGACTAAGAATTACTAAATGAAGGAACTTAAGTAGAAGGCCTTAAGAATTACCTTCATGTACTGCTCCTTACTCAGGAACTTATCGCGGCACGCCGGCTTGGTCTTCTTGATACCACGCAAGGCGTAGTAGTCTCGAACAGCCTGCACCCGAGCCTCGTGCCGTAAGTTCTGTAGTAGGCGCTTGCAGACGTTCTCGATAACATGTGCCGCGTCCTCCTCGTATCCCTCCTCACACCTGTAGAATGTCTGCAATCAAATGAAACAATATTGATTAGTACAATTAATAACTAGCTAGTTGAAGATTTTTAAATGTGTAAAGGAGAAATTACCCAGAACTTTCTGATCACCATGTCTGCCCTCGTGTCGCACAAGACACCGTCGATAATTTCATCTGGCGGGGCCGGGGCAGCCAAGTAGTGCTCCCAGCTCAATCCAAGCTCTGGAAGCCGACCCTCACCAGGCAACGTGACAAACCCCGGGAAGTTTTGCCGGCAAAGAACTCCAAGGACGGAGTTGGGATGGCGGACACTATGATGGTGGTCCCAACCCCTGCAGCATGACAAGGCCAACGCATTAGTTATTTGAAGAAACGTGAATGCAGAAGGTACAAAAATATTAAATGCACTTACGTACCCCTCCCCATCAGGGAAAATCAACCACCTCTGCTCGCGGGTCGCCGGCACGGACGGGAGCCGTGTAGCACCACGCTGGTAGACGGTGCCCCCCTCCTCAATATCAGTGGGCTCCCCGCCATCATCAGCATGGCCACTCGGCTCCTCGGGCTGATCCGGCCAGGTACCCCATCCGAACGTGTGCTCCTCTGGGGTCTCGTGGGCCGAAGGCCAGTCGACCCGAGGCTCGTGGGCCCAAGACCCGTGGACCGGAGTCCGTGTAGCCTCCTCTTCGGACGAGTCCACCCTAGCAGTCACGTGCTCGGGTGAAACAGCTGGGGGTGGCGGCGAGGAAGGCGCCATAGCAGTCACCCTACCTCCTCTCCCGCGACCACGTGCCCCACCTCCTCTCTTCCTACCTCGTCCCCTGCTGGGCACCGCGGTCGACGAAGAAGGGCCCGGCGGTGTCACCATACTGTCCAGCAACGCTCGGCGGAGAGGTGCGTCTGGAATGGAAGACCTCAGACCACGCGCCGACGAAGAAGGGGCCTTGGCGCGCTCCCGACCAGCGCCCACCATCTTTCAACACCTGCCATGACAAACAGTAAATGAAATTAGTACAACATAAAAAAAAGACCGACATGAATAATAATATGTGTATCACTTAAGTGTATCATCATCAAGTACAACATAAAAAAATTTAATACCTGACACTACTAATAATCTCGATCAGTATCATCAATAAATGCATAATCATCATCATCACTATAATCAATGACGGGCTCATAGGGTTCAGTGGCATCAACATGTGGAAGGCCACCTTGACGTAATCGGTCAAGCAATGACAGGTCATCCGCAGCAGTAACCTCTTCTTGTTCCGGCTCTTCTTGTTCCACCTCTGGGGTGATGTCGGATTCACTGTCGCTGTCTACTTCAATGTTTTGGGGTGAAGTATAGCGGTTCTTGAAACGCTTTTTGGAAAGACGTTTCTCTTGGAAGAATTCTCCTTCATATGTGTCTGGGTTAATGTGAGGTTCATAATCCTCTTCCTTTGGGGGAGATAGTCTAGCACGTGGCGGCACTTCATAAACGACAACCCAACCTTTCAGATTTGGATTAGTTTGGCAGGCCCACGGTAGATAGAATACTTGGGTCGCCTGTTGAGCCGTAATATAGACATCAGGAACATCTAAATGGGTGCTTTGGTTGATTTCAACTAGCCCTATATGTTCATGAGTCCTTCTAGTCTCCTTCGGCTGAAACCAATAACATTTGAAGACTACGACATTCGGTGGGTTTTCACCATAGAATAGAAGTTCATAAATTGCTTCAACTCTCCCATAATACTCGGTACCTCCTTCGCTGATAGCAGATACACAACAATTTGTAGACTTTCGGTCGGCCATAGATAGCTCTTTGCCATAGGTACGAAAGCGATACCTGTTGATGTTGTATTTGTCAAATGAACGGACCTTATAGTCAAAACCATTAGCAACTTGTCTCAATTCGGCTTCCATAGACTCTGAATTAGCCTACAAGTTTAATATGAAAGGATTGTTGCATTACGCACAAATTAGTGAATGAAATGAAATTGTCTAATAGAAATTACCGTTTGTTTGAACCAAGAGATGAAACCGGGATAGCCGCCTCCTTGCTTTGCGAGAAGCTCATACTCTTCGACAGAATCCTTTTGGATCACCGCTCCATACGAGAATAAGGCGACGTATCGACTGTATGAAATATCCAGGAATAAGAGCAGTTCAAAGGAAATAGAAGTTGCGAAACAATGTACCGAGAACTTACTCGATGTACGGCCGCACTTCTATTAGGTTGTTGAAGATATACAACGAAATGGTCCGCCATTGTTCGTTATCCAAAGATACTGGATTTGAAACACTGGCTGGTGCGAGATTCCCTTTGAATAGGCTGAGGTTGGATCCACCCTTTTTAGGGTCGTCAGCATTGTACCGAGGCTTCGGACTATGCAAATGACGATTTTTGGCTTCGTAGTGTGCTGTCACGAAGTTTGCCGCCTCCTCAGTGATGAATGCCTCAGCCATCGATGCTTCAATTCTACGTTTATTTTTACATTTTTGTCGAAGCGTCTTCTGCATCCTCTCAGTTGGGTAGCACCAACGATTTTGCACGGGACCCCCCAATCTTGCCTCGGTCGGGAGATGCAAAATCAAATGTTGCATTGGATTAAAGAAGCCCGGTGGAAAGATCTTCTCTAACTTGCAGATCAACTCCGGCGCCAACTCTTCCATTTCTTCTAGCACGCCAGGCGATAGTTCTTTCGCACAAAGAACACAGAAGAAATAGCTGAGTTCTTCCAGTACTAGCCATTCATCCTCAGGGATGAAGCCACGCAACATCACCGGCATTACCCGCTCAATCCATATGTGCCAATCATGACTCTTGAGACCAAATATCTTCAATTTATCAAGACTGGCTCCCCTCTTTAGATTCGCTGCATACCCATCAGGGAACATCAACTGCATTTTCACCCACAAGATAATTTCCCTCATAGCTGGCCTTCCAAGATTGAACCATGCCTTTGGCTTCGTCCGGTTCTGCTTTCCTTTCGGTTCTTTCATGTTTTGTAACGGCCTATCACATAGCGCCTCCAGATCGACTCTAGCCTTAGTATTATCCTTTGACTTCCCATCTATGCCGAACAATGTACCAAAAAGTGCCTCGGCGATATTCTTCTCAGTGTGCATCACGTCGATGTTGTGTGGGCAAAGGAGGTCTTTGAAGTAAGCCTGATCCCATAAGCATGTTTTGTGAGTCCAGGCGTGCTTAGAATTATACCCCTTGAAGTACCCTGGACGCTCTGGATCTGGCTCGAGAGCGTTTAACTGATCCAGGGTCTGTTGGCCTGTCAATGCAGGTGGTGCAGAGTTTTTGACAACTCTACCTCTGATGAAGTTCTTTTTGTCTTACCTGAACTTATGGCGAGGATTCAGGAACTGTCTATGCATGTCGAAGAAAGAAAACTTGCGACCGGCCTGAAGCCAACGAAACTCAAGAGCTCCCTTGCATGTGGGGCACGGGAACCTTCCATGCACACACCAGCCAACGAATAGCGCATACGCCGGCAAGTCATGCGTCGAGTACATGTACCAGACACGCATTATGAAGTTCCGTTTGCTATAGGCGTCGTATGTCTTGAACCCATTATCCTAGGCTTCTTGCAATTCGTCCTTAAGTGGTTGCATGTACACATTCATATTTTTCCCCGGATAGTTGGGCCCTGGAATTATCAACGTCAGGAAAATGTTCTTTCTTTGCATAATCTGTCCGGGGGGGAGATTGAGTGGAAAGACAAATACGGGCCAACGACTGTATTGGGCTGCCGTCATACCAAACACACTGAACCCATCTGTGCTGATGCCAACTCGAGGATGCCTCGGATCTGCCGCTTTGTCACCATGTAATTCATCAAACTTTTTCCACGCAACACCATCTGATGTGTGTACAATCATCAGATTCCCATCTACATCTAGTTTGGTTCTTTTGCTCGTTTTGTGCCATGTCATCTGTTTGGCCGTCTCTTCGACCATGAAAAGACGTTGAAGTCTTGGTACGATTGGCATATACCGAAGAACACTAATGGGGATTTTGGTCTGTGTCTTCTCACCCATACCGTTGTCTACCACAACATACCTGGAAGACTTGCAAATGGGACAATAGTTCCAGTCCGCATAGTCAAGCCTAAACAAGACACATCCTTTCTCACAGGCATGTATCTTATCATAGGGCATCTTCAGTGCACGGAGGATTTTGTCCGACTGGTACAGGTTTGCAGGCATTACATGGCCTTTGGGTAGAAAGCGTCCAAATACTGTCATCATTGCATGGTAGCATTCTCTGCCCAAGTTGAACTGAGCCTTCAGAGCCATTACTTGTAAGATGGCATCCAACTGACAAACCTCAGTGTGCTCATGGAGCGGACGTTTTGAAGACTCCAACATTTCATTGAAGGCCTTTGCAGATTCCTCCATCTCCTTGTCCGAATCCCGAGCATCATCGAAGTCTTGCACCATGTTTTCCATCCCGGTACCATGCTCGTCGGTGCGGCGAAGATCCACCTCAGCTCGGTCACGTTGGGCAGACTCGCCATGAAATGTCCACACCGTATAATCGGGCGTAAAACCACTCTTCTGCAGGTGTTTGCCCATTTCAGCCTCTGTCCTCTTTTCCCAATTGCCGCACCGTAAACAGGGGCACCAGGTTTTCCTCTGGCCATTTGCAAATGCGGCTCGCACAAACCCCTTGGTTTTTGTGAACCATTCAGTGCTCCATTTGTTCTGACCAGTGTGACTGGTGTACATCCACGCACGATCACTCATCTTGACTTTCAGAGCTACTAGGCACACAAAATATATATATATATATATATATATATATATATATATATAATTCACCATGTATATATTCATCAGTTGATCTACCATGTATATATTCATCAGTTGATCTACTTTGTCAATTCACTCTAATAGGTAATGATAGGTCCTAATCCCACCCAAGTATGTTTAGATTGGGTTCATTTTCCCATGCTATGCTCCGGATCCTACGCAAAATTACGGCAGCACCTCCCCGCTGTTCTCCTGATACACGTCTCTGCAATAAACAGAGAGGATGTGTACCCGGAGAACAACAGGGGAGGCACTCACGAAATTTATGCGCCGGATCCGGAGCAAAGCATATGGGAAAACGAACCCAATCTAAACATACTCGGGCTGTCCATGGATAGCGTTGGACAATTCAAAAGAATCAAGGTTATAAATATGCAAATGCATGCATATTTATAACTATGACGCTTTCGAATGGGAGACACATATTGGTTACGCATACTGATGATTCAAGACACATATATAGCTAGCTATCAAGTTTCATCGGAATAGATCAAATAATTAATGGGGGAGGAGGACATGTCATTTGTGCTCACCCATGAACGAAGGGGCAGAGCTCGTCAAACGCACGGCGAGGTCGTCGAACACCAAACCTCGCAGCGATGAAACAACTGCACATTTAAAACTACCCGATCAACATAATTATATATGATATTTTTCATAACAAAATCGAAAAATATATGACCTAACTAATAATTCACAAATATATGACCCCGTCGGCCTCTGGAAGGCCAAAGAACACCTTTTCGGGAGGTGTCGGGGGTCGGGGTGTCGTGTCGGTGTCGGGGTGCCGTGTCGGGGTCGGGGTCGGGGTCTCGGGGTCGGGGTGTCGGGTCGGGGTGCTGGGTCGGGGTCGGGGTGCCGTGTCGGTGTCGGGGTCGGGGTGTCGGGTCAGGCTCGGGGTCGGGGTGTCGGGGTCGGGGTCGGGGTGTCGGGGTCGGGGTCTAGGGGTCGGGGTGTCGTGTCGGGGTGCCGGGTCGGGGTCGGGGTGCCGTGTCGGGTCGGGGTTTTTTCCTCTTTTTTCCTTTTCTTCTTCTTCCTCTTCTTCCTTTTCTTCCTTTTCTTCCTTTTTTCTCCTTCTTCTTCTTCTTCTTCTTCTTCTTTTTCTTCTTCCTCCTTTCCTTTTTCCTCTTCTTCTTCTCCTCCTCTCCTCTTTTTTCTTCTTCTTCTTCCTCTTCTTCTTTTTTCTTCTCCTCCTCCTCTTCTTCTTCTTCCTTTCCTTTTTCCTCTTCTTCTTCTCCTCCTCTCCTCTTTTTTTCTTCTTCTTCTTCTTTCCTCAAACTAAACTAACCTAAAACTAAACCTAAACCTAAAACTAAAACTAAAACTAAAACTAAAACTAAATCTAAACAAAACATAAACCTAAAACTAAAAAAGCAATAAAAAGGAAAAAACTAAATCTAAACCTAAAACTAAACTAAAACTAAACTAAAACTAAACCTAAAACTAAACCTAAAACTAATACTAAAACTAAATCTAAACTAAACATAAACCTAAAACTAAAAAAACAGAAGAAAAAAAGGAAAAAAAAGAGGAGGTAGAGCTCACCTGGGGCAGGGCCGGTGGAGGAGGTGGCCGGTGGAGGAGGGGGGCGGGGCGGCCTGGGGCGGCGGCGCCGGGCCTGGGGCGGTGGGGCGCGGGGGGGCCGGGGCGCGGCGGCGCCGAGACAGTAGGGCGGCGGGGGCGACGGGGCGGGGGGCCGGTGGGGCGCCGGGTGGTGGGGCGACGGCGCCGGGCGGCAGTGGCGACGGGGCGGGGGGCGGTGCGGCGGCGGGGTGGTGGGGCGACCGGGCGGCGGCAAGTGGTGGGGGCGGCGGCGCGCGTGTGAAGAGCAGGGAGAGAAACAGGGCAGGGCGCGGCGCGGCCGTTAGATATGTTAAATCTTTGCCGTCCGCCCCCTTTGCCGTCCGCTTTTTTGCTCTTTGCCGTCTGCTAGCAGATGGCAAAGAGGGGGGCCGTTAAGTTTTTTTTAAGCAGCTCGTCAGTGGGGCCCCCTCCCTCTTTGCCGTCAGCTAGCCGACGGCAAAGAATCTTTGCCGTCAGCTAGCGGACGGCAAAGAACTGGCTGATGGCAAAGAAAGTCTTTGCCATCAGCCAGTTCTTTGCCGTCAGCTTTTGGGTAGCTGATGGCAAAGAGCTTCTTTGCCGTCTGCTAGCTGACGGCAAAGAGCTGGCGGATGGCAAAGTAGCTGATTCCAGTAGTGTAACCAAGTGTTGGAAAATTGGGCATGACCTTTGCTCATTTCGTAACATTTGGATCACTGTTCAATAAGTATAGGAGAGAAGGATTATAATGCATAAGGACCATTCATGCCGTTTGAATTGAATTCAAAAATTATATCAAATGATTGTTTGACTTGCAAATATTGTTTGAATTCAATAATACAATTTCAGTTGAATTACAATGATAATATAAAATGTATGCATTGAAACAAATTCTATTATATCCAAAAGATTGCAGTTAATGAATTGAATTACAAAAGATTACATAGATCACAATCTGATCTTGGGAAATATTACAAGTTGTTTATAATAGAATAATGGAAATGCTAACTAAAGCTAAATCTTGTTTCTTCTCAGCTTCTTCTCAACAACCTGCAAATACAAAGACAAAGACAAGAAATGAGAGTTAACGTTAGAACATTTGCAATCACATGAGGTGATGCAATATTTTGATTTAGGAGCCTAGTCTAAAGAACATAGGGGATTGGTCTAGGTCATAATCCTATTAGAGTGGATACCAAATTATTCGAATGCAAAAATTAACAACACATTATCCAGATGCAACCTTGAGCCACAGATGACGAGGATGGCAATTATAATTTGGCAACAAAAGGCAATAAGAGCATTATAACCACAACTCCATCCCACATATAGAGGCAACCATGATAACCATAGGGTACGTCTACTAGGAAGGTCTCTAACTGGACTAAGCTCCATAATCATTCGAAGGCAATAAAAGGGCAATTTTGGGGTTTAACTTTCATATTACTAAACTCATTTCAGCCCACATTCTTATGCAAGTCGAATTAATCTAACCAGCCAACCCACATGGACAGTAAGCAACCCTTTTAGCCACTAAATCAATGCAAGACGGAGGATAATGCACATCCCATCAACCAAACTTTGCTAATGTAGCCAACAGCTTGTCTAGATAACAATTTAGGAGGAGATGGCAGCAAGGCAACCGTGTAATAATTCTCTCATAAGTCAGAGAATTAGATAATGATAAACCACACAACTTACTCAACTAAGTCTAAGTTGAGTCAACATTGAGGTGGCAGTTGATAACCCACAAGTATAGAGGATCACAACAGTTTTCGAAGACAGAGTATTCAACCTGCTACTTCTTGAGCTTGCGTTGATTTTTTCCTTAAAAAGGAAAGGGTGATGCAGCAAAGTAGAGATAAGTATTTCCCTTAGTTAAGAACCAAGGTATCAATCCAGAAGGATGCACAAGCAAGTCCCCAATATATGCACCTGCACAAACTAACAAACACTTGCACACAACGTAAAAAAGGGGTTGTCAATACCTTCACGGTCACTTGCAAGAGTGAGATCTAATAGAGATAGGTACAAAAATTAAGTAAACAACAAAATAAAGTAAATATAAATAAAGTGCAGCAAGGTATTTTTGGAATTTTTAGTTTATAGATCTGAAAATAATATGATGGAAAATAGATCCGGGGGCCATAGGTTTCACTGAAGGCTTCTCTTTTGAAAAAAGCATGCGCTGGGTAAATAAATTACTGTTGAGAAATTGATAAAAAAGCGCAAAGCTACGACGATATCTAATGCAATGATGATGAATATAGGCATCATGTCCATGACAAGAAGACCAAAATAATTCTGCATCTACTACTATTACTCCATACAAGTAGACCGAAACGATTCTGCGTAGGCGTGGTTTGGGGAGAAGTTGGGCCTGGATCTGTACGACGGCGGGGGAGGGGTTTATATGCACCAAGGAGCGGGAGTTAGTGCGCGGTTCGAGTGGATGCGGTGGTTGCTGCGCGCTCCCTGCATCTTTTGTTTCCGTCGTAAATTTTGCTCTGTGCTACTTCACGGTGCCTCTTTGATTTCTTAATTCGCTTGCGTGCTCGTTTTCTTCCCTAATTTGGCTCGTGTCACGTTCCGCGTGCACGGTGCCGATCGAGTGTGCGTGCATGCACCCTCGTACAAAGTTCAGGGATGCGTTTGGTTGATCTCATTTTTTTAGGCAGTTTGCATACTTCTCTCACTAGGGCCTAGTTAAACATTCGCATGGAAAAAACCAACATATGCTTGTTGATTGGTTGCCTGCATATCCCTACATCGTAGCAATGCTTCTACCTATTTTATTTGGTTACTCACATTGTATGTGGTCACACGACTGCATGGTGTTTGGTTGCACACGACCATAGAGTTGTGCTCACCTTGTACCTACTTGGTGAGGTTACCCACTACTACTACACCTTAGAGCATCTCCACTCGTTCGGCCCCCAGGGACTCGAAATATCGCCGCTTAGGGACGAACCGCCAAAAATTTCGGCATGGGGGGGGGGGGGGGGTGGGGGGTGGGGGGCTCGGGTTCCCAGTCGCCGCCCCAAGATGAACCAAGATGTCATATTTTCAAATACAAATTCGGCTAGATTTGGAAGAAAATGCACGAATTTGGTCGAAATTCAGGCGGTTTTCATTGACATTTGTACAAAATTAAAGAAATAGCTAAAAAATTAGAAAAATAAAACTACGCCCTAAAACTACCCCGTCGCCGCCCCGAGTCTAATGCATGCCAGGAGCTCGTAGAAGGCGGTGTAGTCGTCGTCGTCATCCTGCACGCCGCTGTCGTCCTTGTTGCAGCCCTGTCCTGGGTCGCCGTGGCGGACGGGGTTAGTCGGTGACGGCGCCTCCTCGTCGCTGTCCTCGAGGACGATGACACCGCCCTCGTCCCGGCCGCGGCGCCGAGCGGCGATCTCCTCGAGGGCGCGGCGCTAGCGCTCCAATTCCTCCCGGACGTAATCGTCCCGCGCCCATTTGAGGCTGGTTTTGAGGTCGGAGGCCATGTCGACATGGTCCTGCTTGACGACGACGGGCGGCGTCGCCGGCTCCTGCTTCGGCCTGACCAGGTGAAGATGGTCGTGGGCAGGAGGGGAAGGTTGGCGGCGGCGCTCGTTTATGACGAGGCTGCCGCCACGGCTGTGCTGGCGCTCCGGCGTCTCCTGGGCTCGACCTTGACCGCGGCGATCGGCAGCGTCGTGCCGGTGGAGTGGGAGCTGGAGGACGAGGACGATGCCCCCTCCATGCGCTGCGGCAGCCATGAGCTGCCGCTCCGGCGCAAAAAATATGGCTCGAGGACGAAGTGAAGCGTGCGCCCGGGGACGCCCCACCACGGACGGCGTCCGTCGGAGTTGTGGTGCCCCCGTGGCGTCGGCGCGCCATTCGTGGAGGCGAGCTGGTCGGCGCGGCAGCGAGCAAAGTGATGCGGCTTGAAGCTACGTCGGTATTTCACCAAAGAGGAAGGGATGATGCAGCACAGCGGCGGTAGGTATTTACCTCAGTTATGAGACTAAGGTTATCGAACTAGTAGGAGAACCAAGCAACACTACGTAAACAGCACCTGCACACAAATAACAAATACTCGCTACCCAACGTGTAAAAGGGGTTGTCAATCCCTTTCGGGTAGCGGCGCCAGAAATTGGCAAACTGACGTGAATAAATTGTAGTAGCTTGATAGATCGAACACCAAATAAAAGAAAATAAGAATAAATTACAGCAAGATATTTTTGTATTTTTGGTTTAATAGATCTGAAAATAAAAGTAAAGTAAAATAAATCGCAAAGGCAAATAATATGAGAAAGAGACACGGGGGGCGTAGATTTCACTAGTGGCTTCTCTCAAAAAAATAGCAAACGGTGGGTAACAAATTACTGTTAGGAAATTGATAGAACTTCAAATAATCATGACGATATTCAGGCAATGATCATTATATAGGCATCACGTCCAAGATTAGTAGACCGACTCCTGTCTGCATTTACTACTATTACTTCATACATCGACCGCTATTCAGCATGCATCTAGTGTATTAAGTTCATGGAGAAACGGAGTAATGCAATAAGAATAGACCCCATCGTATTATCCTTAGTAGAAACAATACATACGTGTCGGTTCCCCTTCTGTCAATGGGATGAAGCACCATAAGATCGAACCCACTACAAAGCACCTCTTCCCATTGCAAGATTAATAGATCAAGTTGGCCAAACAAAACCCAAATATCGGAGAAGAAATACGAGGCTATAAGCAATCAGGCATATAAGAGATCAAGAAGATTCAAATAACTTTCATGGATATAAAAAGATAGATCTGATCATAAACACAAACTTCATCCGATCCCAACAAACACACCTGAAAAAGAGTTACACCATATGGATCTCCAAGAGACCATTGTATTGATAATCAAAAGAGAGAGAGGAAGCCATGTAGCTACTAACTACGGACCCGAAGGTCTATAAAGAACTACTCATGCATCATCGGAGAGGCACCAATGGAAGTAGTGAACCCCTCCGTGATGGTGTCTAGATTGGATCTGGTGGTTCTGGACTCTGCGGCGGTTGGAATTGATTTTCGTCGACTCCCCTAGGGTTTCTAGAATATTGAGGTATTTATAGAGAAAATAGTCGGTTCAGGGGGCACCCGAGGTGGGCACAACCCACCAGGGCGCGCCTGGGCCTCCTGGCGCGCCCTGGTGGGTTGTGCTCCCCTCGGAGCACCCCCAGGTGCTTCTTCGGCCCATTGGTTGTCTTCTGGTCCAAAAAAAAATCTCCAAAAAGTTTCGCTGCTTTTGGACTCCATTTGATATTGATTTCCTGCGATGTAAAAAACATGCAGAAAACAGCAACTCGCACTTGGCACTATGTCCATAGGTTAGTACCAAAAATGATATAAAATGATTATAAAACATTCAAGATTAATAATATAACAACATGGAACAATAAAAAATTATAGATATGTTGACGTATCAAAGACGTATAACAACATGGAACAATAAAAAATTATAGATACATGGAACAATAAAAAGTTATAGATACGTCGTGCACAGCGCGTGGCTGTCGGGGGGTACCTTTTTTTTACTGGAAACCATAGAACAATTGTTTTACGTTATTTTTATTAATACTAATAAAAAGTACATAATATACAGAGTGAAAAAGAAAAATAACCAGCCAATCCCAGTTTTAGGCAATAAGAACTAAATTAATCTTGTGTTAGAATCTGTTTAACCCAGTGTCTGATCTTGATTGCTTTGCTTTATTTAGCTCTTAACTCTGTTGCCCACAATCCTTCTTTGAGATAGTATTTCCAGGTGTTAATATGGGGAGCAGCTGACCTGAAAATTTTATCATTTCTGACTGACTAAATACTCCAGCAGCCTATAATGATGATGTCCATCGCAATGCCTGATGGAAGTTGAGGTAGGGCAAGAGAGACCTCATCAAACAAGCATGTACCTCTCCGTCTATTCAGAAGAATTGAGTCCCAACAAGCCCGGGAAAAAGGGCAGTCCCAAAAGAGATGATAACTAGTTTCCTCAGTTGAGTGTACACAGAGGGCACAGTTATAATCCTGAAGGTACATTTTTTTCGCTGCAGCAAATTCCGTGAGTTCACTCTGTCATACAGCAGCATCCAATAGAAGATCTTATGCCTCATTCTGCAAGAGGTTTGCCATATGAGCTTGAAGAGCCTATTGGGGCTTTCAGATGACATGATTGCTTTGTACATCTTGATGGACGATTATTGGGTGTTGTGCCATTTGTAGCACCATTTATCTGGGGCAGAAGTGGGGTCTCTTGTTGCAAACAGCTGAGTTAAGGAATTGAATTGTTGGTAGGCCTGTAGTGACAGAGGACGATGAAAAAGAGCTGCAAAATCAGTGGATTGAAACGCCTCCTCAAGAACAATAGTCTAATCTAGGGCAAAGGAGTGTAACTCATGATACGTTTGAAGCAGAGGTTGCCCATTCCAATTATTAGACCAGAAGAATGATGTATCTCCCTTTCCTACCTTGCAGATAGCATGTACCTTGTACATAGGTAGTAATTTGAGCATTGGTTTCCACCAAAAGGATCCCTGTGGCCTCTCATCTGGTGGAGTTGTCTGATAATATCTTTCCCAAATGATGTTGACCCAAGGAATATCTTATTTGTTCAAGAATTTGTGCAAGAATTTCATGAGGAGAGCTTGATTATGTGTGGAGATATCCAGAACTCCAAGTCCTCCACTCTCCTTGTGCAAGAATTTGTGCAAGAATTTCATGAGGAGAGCTTGACCCATGTGAAGTACCATATTTCCTCCAGAAACACTGCTTCAGGTAGATATTAATCTGCTTGACCACTATTTTGGGAATAGTCAGGGTGCACATGAAAAATGTAGGCATGCTTGTGTAGATAGATTTAATCAAAGTGAGTTTATCTCCTGATGAAAGGAAACTAGAACAGCTCAGCAATCTTGTTTCTATTCTCTTCAGCAGAGGTGAGAAATCCTCAACTCTGGGTTTAGAGGTGGACCTCGGCTGCTGTCGCGCTTCCTTCGGCAGCGCCGGCCAGATACGCGTAATCTCGGCATGGCATTCGGCGTCGGAGGGCGTCGGGGGCAAGGGGATGCTGCCGTTGCTGAGCCTCCACGAGCCCAGTACGCACATGTCAGCCAGCGCTGGGTAGTTTGCCTCGTAAAGGAGGTGCGCCTCCCACTCGTGTAGATGATGGCAGCCGAAGCCGTTGGCCGCCGCTTCGTCGCCGGGGAATCTCTCCGCCATCGATCATGGCTTGAGACGGGGAGAGAGAGAGGGCATCGACGGTGAAGGAGAGGGGGGCGTCGGCAGCGAGAGAGATAGGATGTGGCGAGGCAAGTGTGCAGCCAGCGGCGAGGGAGGGTGGCTTTTATAGTAGTGAGTGGACGGCGAACAGGCGCAGTAGTGTGGATGCGTGACGGGAGGGGGTGGAACGTGCGGCGGCGCGCCTTCACTGCGCCGCCCGTGAGACAATGGAAGGCTGGCCGACGGCAGCATTCACATTGATTCCCGCGGGAATCAAGGCGATGAGGATGACGAAGGTTCTCAGCATCGCCTAGTCGCTGACTCAGCGGGTCCACCAGTTTTCACTCCAAATTCGTTTCCCCCGGTGCCCCCGGGCGGCCCCCAGCACGTTGGGTTTGGCCTGGGTCCGCCGGCTCCTGGGGGCGCGACTGGCCTGATTTTTTCGAGATGGCGATAAAAAAGGGGCCTGTTGGGGGGGGGGGGGGGACGAGTGGAGATGTGCTGCCTCTTGAGCACTGCGTTGGTTTTCCCTTGAAGAGGAAAGGGTGATGTAGCAAAGTAGCATAAGTATTTCCCTCAGTTTTTGACAACCAAGGTATCAATCCAGTAGGAGGCCACGCTCAAGTCCCTTGTCCCTACACAAACAAATAAGAACCTTGCAACCAACGCGATAAAGGAGTAATCTTTTTTGGTATTTTTATGATAAAGATTAAAAGTAAAGAATGCAAAATAAACAAAGATAGAAATAACTTGTTGACGAGAGATTAATATGATGGAGAATAGACCCGGGGGCCATAGGTTTCACTAGTGGCTTATCTCAAGATAGCATAAGTATTATGGTGGGTAAACAAATTACTATCAAGCAATTGATAGAATTGAGCATAGTTATGAGAATATCTAGGTATGATCATGTATATAGGCATCACGTCCATGACAAGTAGACCGACTCCTGCCTGCATCTACTGCGATTACTCCACACATCGCCCGCTATCCAGCATGCATCTAGAGTATTAAGTTCATAAGAACGGAGTAACGCTTTAAGCAAGATGACATGATGTAGAGGGATAAACTCATGCAATATGATATAAACCCCATCTTTTTATCCTTGATGGCAACAATACAATACGTGTCGTTTCCCCTACTGTCACTGGGATCGAGCACCGCAAGATTGAACCCAAAGCTAAGCACTTCTCCCATTGCAAGAAAGATCAATCTAGTAGGCCAAACCAAACTGATAATTCGAAGAGACTTGCAAAGATAACCAATCATACATAAAAGAATTCAGAGAAGATTCAAATATTGTTCATAGATAATCTTGATCATAAACCCACAATTCATCGGATCTCGGCAAACACACCGCAAAAGAAGATTACATCGAATAGATCTCCAAGAGAATCGAGGAGAACTTTGTATTGAGACCCAAAGAGAGATAAGAAGCCATCTAGCTAATAACTATGGACCCGAAGGTCTGAGGTAAACTACTCACACATCATCGGAGAGGCTATGGTATTGATGTAGAAGCCCTCCGTGATCAATGCCCCCTCCGGCAGGACGCCGGAAAAGGCCCCAAGATGGGATCTCACGGGTACAGAAGGTTGCGGCGGTGGAATTAGGTTTTTGTGGTGCTCTTCGATGGTTTGGGGGTACGTAGGTATATATAGGAGGAAGAAGTAGGTGGGTGGAGCCACGAGGGGGCCACGAGGGTGGAGGGTGCGCCCAGGGGGGTAGGTGCGCCCCCTGCCTCGTGGCCTCCTCGGTGATTTCTTGACGTCCACTCCAAGTCCTCTGGATCACATTTGTTCCAAAAATAACTCTCCCGAAGGTTTCATTCCGTTTGGACTCCGTTTGATATTCCTTTTCTGTGAAACACTGAAATAGGCAAAAAACAGCAATTTGGGCTGGGCCTCCGATTAATAGGTTAGCCCGAAAATAATATAAAAGTGCTTAGTAAAGCCCATTAAACATCCAAAACAGATAATATAATAGCATGGAACAATCAAAAATTATAGATACGTTGGAGACGTATCAAGCATCCCCAAGCTTAATTCATGCTCGTCCTTGAGTAGGTAAATGATAAAAACAGAATTTTGGATGTGGAATGCTACTTAGCAGATTCTTCAATGTATTTCTCTCTATTGTGGCATGAATGTTCAGATCCGAAAGATTCAAGATAAAAGTTTAATATTAATATGAAAATAATAATACTTCAAGCATACTAACAAAGCAATCAGGTCTTCTCAAAATAACATGGCCAAAGAAAGTTATCCCTACAAAATCATATAGTCTGGCTATGCTCTATCTTCACCACACAAAGTATTTAAATTATGCACAACCCCGATGACAAGCCAAGCAATTGTTTCATACTTTTGATGTTCTCAAACTTTTTCTATCTTCACGCAATATATGAGCGTGAGCCATGGACATAGCACTATAGGTGGAATAGAATGGTGGTTGTGGAGAAGACAAAAAGGAGAAGATAGTCTCACATCAACTAGGCGTATCAACGGGCTATGGAGATGCCCATCAATAGATATCAATGTGAGTGAGTAGGGATTGCGATGCAACGGATGCACTAGAGCTATAAGTGTATGAAAGCTCAACAAAAGAAACTAAGTGGGTGTCCATCCAAGTCGCTTGCTCACGAAGACCTAGGGCATTTTGAGGAAGCCCATCATTGGAATATACAAGCCAAGTTCTACAATGTAAAACTTCCCAATAGTATATGAAAATGATAACATAGGAGACTCTCTATCATGAAGATCATGGTTCTACTTTGAAGCACATGTGTGGAAAAAGGATAGTAACATTGTCCCTTTTCTCTTTTTATCTCATGTTTTTATTGGGCCTTCTCTCTTTCTTTTTATGGCCTCTTTTTTTTAGTCCGGAATCTCATCCTGACTTGTGGGGGAATCATAGTCTCCATCATCCTTCACTAGTAGAAAACAGGGCTTTGGTTCGGGCATGACAAGCCCATTAGTCCCGGTTCAGCCATGAACCGGGACCCATGGGGGCATTCGACCCGGTTCGTGAGCCCACGGGGTCGGCCAGGGCCTCGTGGGCATTGGTCCCGGTTCGTGTGGACCCATTTGTCCCGGTTCTAGGCACGAACCGGGACCAATGGGCATCGCTCCTGGCCCACAACCATTGGTCCCGGTTCTTGGCTTGAACCGGGACAGATGGCTGGGCTTTAGTCCCGGTTTCAGCCACGAACCGGGACAAATGAGCTGCCTATATATACCCCATTGCCACAGCAGAGCCCTCCATAGTCCCCTGTTTTTTCTGGCCGGCGAGGGGAGGGTATTTGGGTGTTCTAGCTCACCTCCTATGCACATGAGGTGTTCGGTGAAATGTCTGAGCCACACTAGTTAATCTTTGTCCTCTCGAAACTCGACCTCCGAGCTCCATTTTCCCCGAGATTTGTCCAGGTTTAGCGGTCCGTCACGTCCCGTCCCCGTCTTCACCGCCGTCTATCGCCCGCGCCGATCTCGTCGCCGGCACCACCGTGGTGAGCCTCTTGTTCTTATCTTCTTTCTGAAAGAAAAAAAATTCTTACTTCAGATAAATACTTGTCTAATTTTCTTACTTTTATTATTCCTTGTTATTAGATAGTGCGATGGTTTTGGTATCCGCCACCGTCGGCCTTGTCCTGTCTATGATTCGGATGTGGTATATATTATCTTTTTATAACTATTTCATTCATTTATTGTTTATGACAATTATGCCGACCAACGTGACATGTATTTTATTTATCTAGGAGGTGGTTGAACCGGAAATTCCAACCGACCCTATTGTCGAGAGGTTAAATTTAGTTGAAGAAGAAAACAATTACTTGAAGGAAAAAATAAAAAAAATGAGGAGGAGAAGATGATATTGGAGTTGCATGTTGCGGATGTCGTCGATGGTCAGAAGATCAAGTTGGATCAATTGTTACCTTTGTTGCGATTATGATCGCATTTCTTGTTGCATTGAAATGTTTTACATATTTTAAATGTATGGTTTAATTAGATGCTCCGGAGAGCTATATGTTGTTCAATGAGAACTATGCATATACTTTGGTTTTAATGTGATGATGAACTTCTATTAATTTGGTCACTTATCAATTTCAGGGTCTTATAGCTTAAAATAATCAGTAAATGCATGAAAAATAACAAAGGAAGTCAGAAAGGGTTGAAAATTGATGATGTTGCTTTGAATGGTGCATTTTGAACACAGAAAAACTCTGGAGTTCAAATAAGTTCAAAAAAATGAAAATCCCTTTGTAACAGACGAGTTTCCGTATGAAACCCAGATACTTCAAAAGAGATTGTCCGTTTTGTACACGAAGTGCATCCAGTTCTTGCCATAACCCTGTCTACTTTCTTGCACATGCTATGTGGGTGAAATGATGATACCATGCCAACTTTCAACCTTTTCAGAGTTCATTTGAAATGCTTTTCAATTTCAGGGTCTTATAGCTCAAAATAATCAGTAAATGCATCGCAAATAACAAATGAAGTCAGAAAGGGTTGAAAATTGATGATGTGGCTTTGAATGGTGCATTTTGAACACACAAAAACTCTGGAGTTCAAATAAGTTTAAAAAATTGAAATTCCTTTGTAACAGACGAGTTTCCGTATGAAACCCTGATACTTCGAAAGAGATTGTCCGTTTTGTACACGAAGTGCATCCAGTTTTTTCCGTAACCCTCTCTACTTTCTTGCACATGCTATGTGGGTGAAATGATGATACCATGCCAACTTTCAACCTTTTCAGAGTTCAATTGAAAAGCTTTTCAATTTCAGGGTTTTATAGCTCAAATAATCAGTAAATGCATGAAAAATAACAAATGAAGTCAGAAAGGGTTGAAAATTGATGATGTGGCTTTGAATGGTGCATTTTGAACACAGAAAAACTTTGGAGTTCAAAAAAGTTCAAAAAAATCAAATCACTTTGTAACAGACGAGTTTCCGTATGAAACCCTGATACTTCGAAATAGATTGTCCGCTTTGTACACGAAGTGCATCCAGTTTTTGCCGTAACCCTCTCTATTTTCTTGCACATGCTATGTGGATGAAATGATGATACCATGCCAACTTTCAACCTTTTTAGAGTTCATTGAAATGCTTTTCAATTTCAGGGTCTTATAGCTCAAATTAATCAGTAAATGCATGAAAAATAACAAATGAAGTCATAAAGGGTTGAAAATTGATGATGTGGCTTTGAATGGTGCATTTTGAACACAGAAAAATTGTGGAGTTCAAATAATTTAAAAAATGAGATCCCTTTGTAACAGACGAGTTTCCGTATGAAACCCTGATACTTCAAAAGAGATTGTCCGTTTTGAACACGAAGTACATCCAGTTTTGTCGTAACCCTCTCTACATTCTTGCACATACTATGTGGGTGAAATGATGAATTATCAAAGTATTTTATGTTCAAAATCATTAAGAGCAAAAAGAATTTTCATAAAGAACGTTTTTGTTACAAACCCTTAATAGCAAAAAGAATTATCATAAAATAAAATAAATAAGTAATTAGAAACAAAATAATACAAACTAAAATAAAATATATATAAGTAGAAATAAAATAAAATAAACTTTAATAACATAAATGAAATTTATGATACTAAAATTATCAAAGTATTTTCTGTTCAAAACATTATAAGCAACCTCTAGTATTATTGAAACAAAAATTATATAAAATTGATGCAACTAAAATTATCAAAGTATTTTCTGTTCAAAATCATTAAAAGCAAAAAGAATTTTCATAAAGAGCTTTGTTTGTTAGAAACTTTAATACAAAAAGAATTATCATAAAATAAAATAAATAAGTAATTAGAAACAAAATAAAATAAAATAAAAAGTATTTTGTTGTAAGTAGACACAAAACAAAATAAATAAAGCAAAAAAGAAAACAAAATAACTGGGAAAAAATAAAAAAATGCCACCTACTAGGCCACCACGGCCTGAATACGACTAGAAACCCATCAATGGGCCAGGATTCAGGCCAGCAGAAGGCCTAGTAGGCCCATCAGGCATAGCAGTCACAATTAGGCCCGTAAGCCTGCAATGGAGAGGAGCTCGAGAGGGGTGCGGCAGTGGGGCTTATAAACCACTGCGCGCCCCTCTCAACTAGCGAGGTGGGACTAAACTCCCACCACCACGCCTCTGTGCAAGGCCTTTGGTCCTGGTTGGTGGCACCAACCGGGACTAAAGGGTTGCATTGGTATGGCCCCCCTTAGTCCCGGTTGGTGCCACCAACCGGGACCAAAGGCCGCCGCTTCCCGCCCTTTGGGCTGCTGAAAAGAGACCTTTGGTCCCGGTTGGTGGCACCAACCGGGAGTAAAGGGGGCATTGGTCCCGCTTGGTGCCACGAACCGGTACCAATGCCCTTGGTATATAAGAAAACACTTTGCATTTTTCACACTCATCTTTGCAGTTGCCCCGCCCCGACGCCGCCGTCAGGCTGCCCGAGCTCGCCCGTCGATGCCGTCGCTGCCCTCAACCCCGTCGAATCCGCCGCCCTGCCCCGACCACGCCGCCGTCGGCCCGCCCCGACCACGCCGCCGTCGCCCCGCCCCGACCACGCCGCGCGCCCTCGCCTGCCCCGATCGACCATGCCGCCGTCGCCCTGCCCCGACCACGCCGCCGTCGCCGCCCTCTACCCCGACGCTGTGCCTCTGCCCCTGCCCCGACCACGCCGCACCTCTCCTTGGTCAGGCCGGCGCCGCCCCCTTCCTCCCTGTTTTTTCCCACATTTATATGATTTTTTTTCCAGATTATATGTATATGTATTTGTGTATATATGATTATATGTCATGTTTTTTTCAGATTTTTTGTTCATATATATGATGATTTGTTTTTTGCTTTTTTATAAAAATGTATATATGTATGTATGTTCTCTGTGTATATATGTTCATATATGCAAAAGTTAGATTTTTAGAAAAGTTTTATCTATATATGTTCTCTTATTTAGTACATTTTAGGTTAGTTTCATTTTTTAAATTTTTTTATATATTTAGGAAGAAGGAAGAAGGAAGAAGAAGAAGAAGAAAAAGTTTTATATATGCATATTTTTAGAAAAGTTTTATATATATGCAAAAGTTACATTTTTAGAAAAGTTTTATATATCTAGCTAGGAAGAAGGAAGAAGAAGAAAAAGAAGGAGAGGAAAAAGGAAAATAACAAGAGGAAGAAATTAAAGGAGAAGAAGAGGAGAGGAAGAAGAGGAGAGGAAGAAGAGGAGAAATAAATAAGAAGAGGAAAAAAGAAGAGGAGAAGAAGAAAGGAATAGAGGAGAAGAAGAAGAAACAGAAAATATTCTATTTTTTTCTTCTCCTCTATTCCTTTCTTCTTCTCCTCTTTTTATTTCTTCTTCGTTTTCTTTTTTTTATCGGGTGTGTCGTTGTCGATATACCCCCTCCCGATAACTTCAACACGAGGGGGGTCGATATACCCCCTCCCCGATAACATTATTTTCCCATGTATGTATGTCGTCGTTGTCAATATAACCCCCTCCCGGATAACTTCGACATGAGGGGCGGTCGATATATATACCCCCTCTCGACCGTGATAACTTATACCACGGGAGCACCCCCCGGCCCTCTCGCTCAACCAAAACTCTCGAGGACACCCAAACCCTAGAAAAAACGATGTCCGTCTCCTACCCCCTCCCGCCGCGCCCCTACCCGACAAACTCTCTCGAGGCCACCCAAATTTACCAAGTTAAAAGAGCGTTGTCGTCGAGGCCACCCCAAACCCTTGAAGCATTGTCGAGGCCACCCCAAACCCTTGAAGCATTGCCGAGGCCACCCCCAAACCCTTGAGAAGCAGCGTCGAGGCCACTAATATGATTCCTTATTGTGATTAGGTAGCTAGTTCTACGTTTGCCACTAATATATCCATCTGTCATGTTTGAATAATAATTTCCATGTTGTAAATATTTGCAGAAACTATGGAGCACCCCCGAGACGAAGCAACAGAAGCGGTGTTGGGGACACAATCGCACAAGGAAGTGATGTCGTCTTGTCGTTTCTCAACGACAGCGATGGTCTGGAAGGACAGGGTGAAGAAGAAGGCTACGGTGATCAAACAATGGAGGAGGAAGGACATGATTATGATGGCTCCGGTGACCCAATGCCGGTGCAAGAAGGAGACCGTGATGACGGCTCTGGTGACCGAACCGAGTCCGGCCAAGTATATATATATTAGTTAAGCCTGTGCTGACTAGCTAATTGATGCATTCATTGTTTTGGTATGTACACATATTAATTAACTCTCGTCTTCTTTTTTCTAGCCCTCCGGATCGAGCACAACTTCGGTAAAGAGACGAGGCCCGAAGAAAAAGTTGCGCTCGGACAAAAGGTTTGAGGTCACAGCAATCGCGCGCGATGGCATGCCGATTGAACCCATCCGGACAAACGAAGCATTTGCTGCTCAGTGCGGGGTTCTTGTTAGGGACAAGATCCCGATCAGCATCCACCAATGGTTTAAGCCTAAGAACGAAGACCCTGAGGTGTCTTATGTCGACGATATGCAGAAAGATGATCTTTGGACCGCGCTGAAGGCAAATTTCACCCAACCGCCAAAGGACGATCCGGAGAAGCCAGTTAAAGAGCAATTGACCAAGTCTCATGCTCTTAACAAGATGGCAGAACTATTCAGGAGGTGGAAGAATGAGCTGAAAACATCGTTTGTCGACAAAGAAAAGACACCAGAATTCATCGGCCGGTATGAGAAGATCAGAGATCACTGGCCCGCATTTGTGGCCCACAAGACATCGGAAAAGAGTAAGAAGATGTCAGCGACAAACAAGAAAAATGCTGCGAAGAAGAAGCTTCACCATCGCACGGGGTCAGGTGGCTACCTCAAAGCCCGGCCGTTGTGGTCCAAGGCTGAGAAGGACCTGCTTGATAAAGGGGTCGAACCAGAGACATTGAACTGGCCAAACCGTCGCCGGACTTGGTTCTTCGGGGTTGGCGGAACCTTGGACCATGTATATCGATGCAGCGCAGCAAGGGACGTTCGTTCCAGACAGAGAGAACGACGAGCTCACAATGGCCCTCGGGAATCCTGAGCACCCTGGACGGACACGAGGCACGCCAGGCTCCGTTCCATGGAGGGCTGGGTTTCCGGACGCAGGCGGTTACAAATGCTAGGAGAGGAGGAAGAAAGTGGAGCATACCCAACTACGGGCGCTGCACGCAAGGGTACAAGGTTTAGAGGAATGAGAAGCAGATCCCAGCAAACGACATGCCGAAGCTTCCCCCGAAGCTACCCCGCCATCTCAGCGGAGAAGCAGTGTGGCTTCCACCGAGCTGCTTCAGCAGGAGCCTGTCTTCACGGCTCCTGCTAGCTACCCCGTGGATGCTATCACGGAGTCTCAACATTGCCACCTTATGACGCAATGGATGAAATTCGAAGTCAAGGCGGCTGTTGGCTCTGTTGCACCTCCTGAACCTGGCGCGACCTATCACTGCCGGCCGATTCCAGAAGGATATGCTAGGGTGATGGTGGATGAAATAACGGACGGATTTGAGGACCTCGAGCTTGACCACCCTACGGGTGAAGGGGAGACTCGGCTGGGTTCTTCTCTGAAGACTCCACGCCTATGGCGGAAGGAGCTCATCAACCTTCCGAACCGGACGCCTCTGCGTCCTCCTCCTCCGGCGAGTTAGGGCACTCCGCCTCCTCCTCCGCCTCCTCCTCCGGCGAGTGATCAGGGCACTCAGCCTCCTTCTCCGGCGCGTGTCGGCACTCCGCCTCCTTCTCTGCCTGCGCCGGCGCGCCAGAGCAGCCAGCCTCCTCCTTCTCCGCCTCGCCAGCAAGGGCGGAAGAGACCCGCCGCCGCTTCGGCTGCTCCGGCGCGTCGTAGTCCTTCTCCTCCGCCTCGTAAGCAACAAAAGAAGACAGCCGCAGCCGCTCCGTCTACTCCGGCGTCTAGCAGCACAGCTAGAGGCGGGAGGCAATACAGATTCGGTCCTTCTCTGAAGACTCCGCTGTAGTTACCATACGAGAGGACCGTGGAGGAAAACATGAATATCGTGCGAGCCGAAGTGAAGGACTTCTTTGATGGGGCGAAAGCAAAGAAACATCCGCCTCCGGAGGAGAAGATAGATCCGGTGAAAGCGAAGCGCACTGTGGATGCCCTGAATAAACCACCAAAGTCTCCGCCGAAAGCCAACTATGACCGCATTATTGAAAAGTCATTTCTCGAAGTGACGCGGTCGGGAAGTACTATCAGTGATCAAAGGTTAGCAGAACGACGAGCTGGGAAAAAAATTGCTCAGCTCGGCGAACAAGCGAACCAATCGTGTCCCCCGCTCAAGGTGTCTAGCGATATCGTTGCTAATGATCCGCGGATGGTGCCCGGTTATACCAATCTTGGAGATTACCTGCCCGACGATGTACATTATTATTTCTTGGAGGTGGACGAACACAGATACGAGTACGGGAAGCCTCTCATCAAAGATGAAAGATCTCTAACAACGATGATGCGAAGATTCCATGATTGGTACATGAAAACCTACAGAGAGTCTGGGGGGACGAATATTTTGACGCTGAGAGTTAAAGAGGAGCATGACCTCGTTGGAATTGAACTGTTGAATGTTCCATTTAAGGAGTTATTCCAGTTTTTCAATCAACAGGCCCTCGATAAATTAACGGTCATTTGCTACTGTCTGTAAGTACTACTTCTGTCATTAAGTCTCTATATATAGGTCAGCTCTTTTATTGCATGTCTATACCTATACCTATACCTATACCTATACCTATACCTACCTATACTAATTACAGACTCCCTAGAAATTCCCACGTTAATCAGTAATTAACAGCCGTTCATCCTAGTGGGACCGAATTATTACGATGTAGATCTTCCAAAATTGTCATAGGTTCGTTAGAGAAAAAAAAACCAGATGTTTGAAAGAAAAAGAAAAAGATTTGGGCTGGTCACGAGATTGTTGTGTGAGTCGTACTCACCTAGGCCTCTCCCGTGATTCATCAGAAATAAAAAAATATGGAAAATCTGAGCGTTCTCTCCTATTTCTTCCCAGCTTGTTGGATCCTAGATCCCCACGTGGTATCTCCTTCCCCGCACATGCCTCCGCGGACCGCCATCCCGCAAAACCCACACCGCCGCCGCCGCCGCCGCCGCAGAATACTTCCTCATGCTGATGGTGGCTCCGTAATACTGTGATCGGCCGCACCGTGCATTCCCACCTCTGCTGCAATCCGTCGTCCGTTCAAGGCCATGGCCAGTTGTGTACGTTCACGCACAACGCCTAGGATGAAGCCGTCACAGGCCAGTGCTGCAACTTCCTTTTCTCTTTTGCCGATCTCGCGTTCTTCCTATATTCCAGATCTTCCGAAATTGTCCTGGGTTCATGAAAAAAAACTAATCTTGGGCTGGTGACGAGATTGTTGTGTGAGTCCTACACACCTTGGCCTCTCCACCAGCATGACTCCATGAGAGAATTCTCCTTCATGGTTGGAGAGCAGTATGGCGTCGAACTTTCAGATTAGCAAAGCGAGGTGCATGCTTTTCTGGTTCTGCGTTGTGCACACCAGCGATCGACAGGAGCAGCCTAAGATGCAGTCCAAGGATTCTGAAAACAGCTGCACGTGCAGCCCAGCCTATGCTATTCTCTAATTGGCAGATAGAACTGTTTTGAAAATTTAGAGCGCTCAAGATGGTACGAGATTTTTCACTTCAGAGGATTCTCCGTCATGGTTGGAGAGCGGTATGGCGTCCAACTTTCAGATTAGCAGAGCGAGGTGCATGCTTTTTTGGTTCTGCGTTGTGCACATCAGCGATCAACAGGAGCAGCCTAAGATGCAATCCAAGGATCCCGAAAATAGCTGCACGTGCAGCCCAGCCTATGCCATTCTCTAATTGGAAGATAAATCTGCTTTGAAAATTTAGACCGCTCAAGATGGTACGAGGTGTTTCACTTCTCAACACTTCTCCTTTTTTTGAGTTTTCTTAAAACTAATTAGTGTAAAATTATATTTCTTTATTTTTCACAGAGAGGTCTGTACAATATATATTACATAGTACAACTTATCGACCGAGAAAGCAATACCACCAGGGGCACAGCGCTCTGGGCGCAATAGGACATGGAATCATCACACAACCTGGATTGTTCAACTCAGCACTGCTGGGACGTGTTGTTCTGCAAGCCACAGCTGCTACCGTCCAGTTCAATAGACAAGGAAAATCAAAACCTTCATACATTCATGTTGAGGTATGCAATCATCTATTATATACAAATGATATTCACAATGTACATATCTATTTCGACAGTGCAATACTACCACAGATGCAGGCGTGTCATGTGTATAAGCATGAAGTGAAGTCTATGCCGGTTGCTCCATAGATGGTACACGAGTATATACAGCAGGTATATTTGTAAAAATATAATACAATTTATAGCTTACATTATCACAATCGTTCCTTTAAATAAATTTGTTCTCTACCAGTAGTAGTAATTAATCCCCCATCTATTGTCTCTTCTCAATATATCATACCTCAAGCTTTATCTGTGTGAGTTGCCAGATCTCCATTTCTCTTGGTCTATGGCAGTTGCTGCGTGTTCGGCCAGGAGTAGTGTGAACTCTGAATCAGCTTCAATTGCAGACGATGGGCTCACATCCATCTCCATAGCATAAACATCATGCACGTCACTGATTCGTGCATATATGTACAGCGGCAAAACAAGATCAGCAGGCTAGCACGTCCGACGCCCATAGGTTAGTATTGATTGGTGCAATCATATCTTAATACTGATCTACATATTTTCCACGGCATTAATCTTCCAACACATAGAAGTGGAATCCATGTAAAATCTGTGCGGCGATGATGATACTGAATTGAGTCACTGAATTGTGTCATATGTGTGAGATTGATTTCTGCCAGTGTATACGTGTGATATAAAATCTAACATGGAAGATAAATCTGAATCTGAAAATTAGTATGTGCACATGATACGTTCTCCTTCAGAACTTCATCCATTTTTCAGGTATTCGATCTACCGGAGATTATTCCTTCTTAGGTTCATTCTTCTTATGTTGAAGGTTCGGACCTGCTAGAATTCTTATGTACTTTTCCTCTACGTTTACTAACCTATGCAATCAATTTGGCACCAACTTCATAACCTGACCTTGACGTAAATGGATACAAAGTTATACGAAAAGGCGTACAAGCAGTTACGCAAGCACCCTGATCTGCACCTCTGTCATAGTCAAGGTGCATCGGTTCATATGGTTCAGAGTCCAGAAGGAGCATGTCCAATTGCGAATTATAGGTTTGATCTGGGGTTGCCACATTTTGTAAAAGTAATTCCTGGAATTTTTAAACCAGAAGGACACAATTGAAGTCGTGTGTTCTTTTGTTTCTTATTGAAGTGCCATAATGTTATTATATAATGAACTATAGAAACAAATGCTTCTCATCGCCAGTCAACTATTAGAAGTTTCAATAGTAGACAAATACATATTCTTACTTCATCTTGATTATTGCAGGATACCGTGACACATGGTTTCGAAAGAAAGAAAAAACCATTGGGAAAATCTGTACAAGATAGTTGTGAACATGACCTGCCAACAGTCCAAGGTCCTTTAAGGTTCAAACTTTAATATATATAGTTAGAAATATATATTCTAAGATAGTCACATGGTTGTCGCAAGAGTACAAGTCACCATGATATGTGGTTGTCACAAAGTATACAAGTTTAGAACACACATCCAAGAATGACGGCAGACATGCTTGCAAATATTTAGATTTGTTGGCAATTACTTTCATTCTTGGCAAAACTAAAAGTATAAAACTATATCTTCTGCTCGGGATTAAAGCTTCATATAAGCACTATCGTTCTTTCAATGGTGAAAATCTGTACATTGTAATTGTCCATATGATTTAAAACTTTTGTAATATATTAACAAGGCTTCAGTTATAAGTCATCGTTGTATTACCCACTTATGTAGGACAGGTCAACAAAACACATGCAGGTCATGGAATTTACAAGATTTAAGACATTACATTGTGAAACAGGTGCCCTAAAAGGCTAAAACACAATGGTGGATATAACTTATAGTTGCTGCCAACTTTTACTGTTGCCACACGCAGCCAAGATATATGGCTGGAGAAGATTAAATTAAACAAACTGGTGAGGATTTTATCACACAGTTTGCTACATGAACACTATTTGTCAATGACATGAAAATCTACTACATAAATTTATCTATTAACATATATTTTAATGTTGATGGTAAGGATTGCTTTGGATAAGAATAGTGGAAATCTAAATAAGGTATTATGACTTCCCTAAATTTACAGTCACCTTTCCTATTGTGCTACATATATAAATACTTTTGTGCATACAAAACAGAGAGAAGTGATGTGCACGGTCAACTTGCATTGTGTTGGTGCAGCAAAAATGATTTGGTAATTGAAAACGTTCTAGAAGCGTAAATTGCATACTGTTGGAGACTGAAGAAGTAGTGATAATAAAAAAATTCCAACAATGTAGTCTAATATTTAACAAGTCCGTCATTTTTATGTGAAATCTTCGAATGCTATTTTGTGTGTGGAATTTTTAACATTACCAGCAAGTTATATTTGTGTATATTTAAAAGTATAAAATATGAATAACCATGGTAATAGAAGGCCACCTGATGAATTTATATTGATTAGGACATAAAAATATTTACCACCTTTTTTCTAGGCTAAACCGTGCGAATGCACGGGTTGACGACTAGTACTTATAATTATCCTCACTATATTATGCAGATTAAAGATCGCCGAATTGAAGAAAAGACAAATCGGTGATATTGGGTTCATTAACACAAATCTCATAGATGCATATGAGATTGAATTTCATGCCAAAGATACCGAGGCCAACTTGCTACGATCGTTGGTAATAAATGAAAACAAAGATATAATACTATTTCCTTACAACTTCAAGTGAGTGTTACTATCTTGTGCATATTCGCTTTCCCTTATTAGTCTAGGTTATAGTAATGTAATTGACGAGTTATGCATGCGTGCGCAGGTTCCACTATATTCTCCTAGAGATTAAGCTTGAGCAGGGACTAGTAACCGTCTTCGACTCGAGACGAAAAGATCCTCAGGAGTATGCGGACATGACTGAAATGTTCGAGAAGTAAGTTAAATAGATCATTATCGCACCATATCAGCAACTTTGTTCATTTCCTGATATCAAAGAATTGTTTCTTTGTCTGGCAGGGTTTGGACAAAATTCAGCAATAAAGCTCCGGGACTGCCAACGAAGCTGCAATTTAGACACCCGAAAGTAAGTACTACTAACATGTTCCGCGCTTCTCCTAGTGATTCAAGCGCTAGTTTCATCAATACCATTTATAGCATGCTTGCTTATCAGTTTGATTGACCTCTATTTCTTGTAAAGTGGTTGTGGCAGGAAGCCGGGAATAATTACTATGGATACTACGTTTGCGAGTCCATCCGCTACACGACCTGTGAGCGGGGCTACTCTGACAAACAATATGAAGTGCGTAAGCAATAATATTCACAATTTTATTTTATTACCATCATTTGTGTTGAGTTTCATTTATTCATATATATATATATATATATATATATATATATATATATATATATATATATATATGTATGTATTGACCCCCTTCTTCAAATTAGATCTTTCGGATGCGGGATGAACTCCTACCACCAGATGGTATGCGAGCAATTCAACAGGAATTGGCGGCATTCTTTCTTGACCACGTGACCGTTAAAGACGGAGAATACCATGTGGACCTTGACTTCATATATAATTAGGAGATTATATTGTAAGAGATAATTATATTGTATATATGTAGCCAATAGTGTCGGATAGATATACGAGAACTTGTTGTCGGCCAATCTCTCGGAGAAGGAGAGGTGGTCGATATCACTTCTCTCTGTATGCATATGTTCATGACGATCTTCTGTTTCCTTCATTTTCTTACTAGCTAGCGTGTCTAGTCCTCTCTATACGTATAATACGTAGCGTACATCGACCAAGCACGGAGATAAGAGAGGACACTTCTCTCTATTAATTAGCTAGATAACACAATATATGAAACACCTAAATTAACCCCCCCAAAAGCCCTAAACCACCCCCTTTCAAAAAAACCCTCAGCTCCTACCAGCTGCTGACGCGTGGACGCCTATTGGTCCCGGTTGGTGCCACTAACCGGGACCAAAGGGCCTCCTGCCTGGGCTCGCCGCACGGGCCACGTGGAGGCCCATCTGTCCCGGTTCATGTAAGAACCGGGACTGAAGGCCTAGGGCATTAGTAACAACACTTTAGTCCCGGTCCAACAACCGTGACAAATGGCCCTTACGAACCGGGACCAATGGCCCTTTTTCTACTAGTGCTTTCCTCACATGGGACAATGCTCTAATAATGATGATCATCACACTTTTATTACTTACAACTCAAGAATTACAACTCAATACTTAGAACAAATTATGGCTCTATGTGAATGCCTCCGGCGGTGTACCGGGATATGCAATGAATCAAGAGTGACATGTATGAAAGAATTATGAAGGTGGCTTTGCCACAAATACAATGTCAACTACATGATCATGCAAAGCAATATGACAATGATGAAGCGTGTCATAATAAATGGAACGGTGGTAAGTTGCATGGCAATATATCTCGGAATGGCTATGGAAATGCCATAATAGGTAGGTATGGTGGCTGTTTTGAGGAAGGTATATGGTGGGTATATGATACCGGCGAAGAGGTGCGCGGTATTAGAGAGGCTAGCAATGGTGGAAGGATGAGAGTGCGTATAATCCATGGACTCAACATTAGTCATAAAGAACTCACATACTTATTGCAAAAATCTATTAGTTATCGAAACGAAGTACTACACGCATGCTCCTAGGGGGATAGATTGGTAGGAAAAAACCATCGCTCGTCCCCGACCGCCACTCATAAGGAAGAAAATCAATAAATAAATCATGCTCCGACTTCATCACATAACGGTTCACCATACGTGCATGATACGGGAATCACAAACTTTAGAACAAGTATTTATCAAATTCACAACTACTCAACTAGCATGACTCTAATATCACCATCTTCATATTTCAAAACAATTATGAAGTATCAAACTTCTCTTAGTATTCAATGCACTTTATAGTTTTTATCTTGGATGCCTATCATATTAGGACTAATTTTATAACCAAAGCAAATTACCATGTTGTTCTAAAGGACTCTCAAAATAATATAAGTGAAGCATGAGAGATCAATAATTTCTATAAAATATAACCACCACTGTGCTCTAAAAGATATAAGTGAAGCACTAGAGCAAAAACTATATAGCTCAAAAGATATAAGTGAAGCACATAGAGTATTCTAACAAATTCCGAATCATGTGTGTCTCTCTCAAAAGGTGTGTACAGCGAGGATGACTGTGACAAACTAAAAAGCAAAGACTCAAATCATACAAGACGCTCCAAGCAAAACACATATTATGTGGTGAATAAAAATATAGCTCCAAGTAAAGTTACCGATAGACGAAGACGAAAGAGGGGATGCCTTCCGGGGCATCCCCAAGCTTAGAATTTTGTTTATCCTTGAATTTTACCTTGGGGTGCCATGGGAATCCCCAAGCTTAGGCTCTTGCTAATCCTTGTTCCATAATCCATCAAATCTTTACCCAAAACTTGAAAACTTCACAACACAAAACTTAACAGAAAATCTCGAGAGCTACGTTAGCGAAAGAAAACAAAACACCACTTCAAGGTACTGTAATGAACTCATTATTTATTTATATTGGTGTTGAACTTACTGTATTCCAACTTTTCTATGATTCATAAACTCCATTACTAGCCATAGATTCATTAAAATAAGCAAACAACACGCGAAAAACAGAATCTGTCAAAAACAGAACAGTCTGTAGTAATCTGTAACTAACGCAAACTTCTGGAACTCTAAAAATTCTACCAAAATAGGAAGACCTAGATAATTTTTTTATTGATCTGCTGCAATTGGAATCAGTATTATATCACGTTCTGGTAATGTTCAACAATTGTTTTCGTGAACAGAAAGTTTCTGGAATTTTCAGCAAGATCAAATAACTATCATCCAAGAAGATCCTATAGGTTTAACTTGGCACAAACACTAATTAAAACACAAAACCACATCTAAACAGAAGCTAGATGGATTATTTATTCCTAAACAGAACCAAAAAGCAAAAACTAAAATAAAATTGGGTTGCCTCCCAACAAGCACTTTTCTTTAAAGCCTTTTAGCTAGGCATTGATAATTTTAATGATGCTCACATGAAAGACAAGAATTGAAGCACAAAAGGAGCATCATATAGCATGTGAAAAAACATATCTAAGTCTAACATACTTCCTATGCATAGGCATCTTATAGGCAAACAAATTATCAAGGAAATCAAAAACTAGCATATGCAAGGAAGCGGAAAGAAACAATAGCAATCTCAACATAACGAGAGGTAATTTAGTAACATGAAAATTTCTACAACCATATTTTCCTCTCTCATAATAATTACATGTAAGATCATAAGAAAATTCAACAATATAGCTATCACAAAACATATTCTTAACACGATCCACATGTATGCAAAGTTGACACTCTTCCAAAATAGTGGGATTAATATTAACTAAAGTCATGACCTCTCCAAACCCACTTTTATCAAAAACTTTATAAGATTGAATATTCTCCAAATATGTGGGATCTAAAGTTGACACTCTTCCAAACCCACTTTCAATATTATTGCAAACATTATTATCAATCTCATATTCATCATGAGGCTTAAATAAATTTTCAAGATCATAAGAAGAATCACCCCAATCATGATCATTGCAACAAGTAGTAGACATAGCAAAACTAGCATCCCCAAGCTTAGGGTTTTGCATATTATTAGCACAATTGACAATAAGAGAATTTATAGTAAAATCATTGCAATCATGCTTTTCATCAAAGGAATTATCAAGTATGGGTGCAATAGCAAGGATCTCATGTTTAACATATGGAACTATAGCAAATTCATCTTCATAAATATTGGCATCATGGCCACAAGAATAGCAAGCATCATGTTCATCAAGGGATATTTCAATCAAATCATCGGAATCATCATTATCTATAGATTCATGCATATCATTATTTTCTTTAGAAGCAACGGTCATTCTTTCAATAAATTCTTTGACGTAGAAATTATGAGCATAGTTTTCATAGCCATATTCAAGTATGTCAAAAAAATTAGATTCGTAAAGAGTAATATCATACTTTTCAATCAAAGAAGCAACTTCATAAGCACCCTTAAAAGCAACAAATTCTTCAATTTGTTCGATATCATAGTAACTATAAACACCCTTTGCATAAGAAGATAAGATTTCATTTTCATTAAATTCACATAGGTAGGGAAGGTGTTTTTTAGGGTTCTTAGAGCAACAAGTAATATCACAAATTTCACAAAGATTCCAAGCATAACATAGCAATCTGTTTATTTGATCCCATAAGAGTCTCCCTTTTTCAGACAAACGGTGACGCACAAAATGAGGATGCTCATTTAAAGATTTCCCATCAACTAGGCTAGTTGGGGTTTCAGTACGAGCGCATAAGGATCGAAGATGATCGAAGTAGAACACTTTAAGTGGATCCATATCAATAGATTTTTAGTAAGCAAAGATGCAAGCAAATAGAAGGCACATGGTAATACAAGCAAACAAGAAGCAAGAGAAAAAGAGGCGAACCAAAAGAGAGGGCGAATAAAACGGCAAGGGTGAAGTGGGGGAGAGGAAAACGAGAGGAAAATGGCAAATAACGTAATGCGAGGGATAAGAGTTTGTGATGGGTACTTGGTATGTCTTGACTTGTGCGTGCACTCCCCGGCAACGGCGCCAGAAATGGCTCGTTGTCGGGAGATCAAATCTTGACTTGACTTGGTGTACACCTCCCTGGCAACGACGCCAAAAAATCCTTCTTGCTACCTCTTGAGCACTGTGTTGGTTTTCCCTTGAAGAGGAAAGGGTGATGCAGCAACGTAGCGTAAGTATTTCCCTCAGTTTTTGAGAACCAAGGTATCAATCTAGTAGGAGGCCACGCGATAAAGGGGTTGAACCTTGTACATACACAAACAAATAATAACCTTGTAACCAACGCGATAAAGGGGTTGTCAATCCCTTCACGGCCACTTGCAAAAGTGAGATCTGGTAGAGATGATGAGATAATATTTTCGGTATTTTTATGATAAAGATTAAAAGTAAAGAATGCAAAATAAACGAAGATAGAAATAACTTGTTGACGAGAGATTAATATGATGGAGAATAGACCCAGGGGCCATAGGTTTCACTAGTGGCTTCTCTCAAGATAGCATAAGTATTATGGTGGGTAAACAAATTACTGTGAAGCAATTGATAGAATTGAGCATAGTTATGAGAATATCTAGGTATGATCACGTATATAGGCATCACGTCTGTGACAAGTAGACCGACTCCTGCCTGCATCTACTACTATTACTCCACACATCAACCGCTATCCAGCATGCATCTAGAGTATTAAGTTCATAAGAACAGAGTAACGCTTTAAGCAAGATGACATGATGTAGAGGGATAAACTCATGCAATATGGTATAAACCCCATCTTTTTATCCTCGATGGGAACAATACAATACGTGTCGTTTCCCCTACTGTCACTGGGATCGAGCACCGCAAGATTGAACCCAAAGATAAGCACTTCTTCCATTGCAAGAAAGATCAATCTAGTAGGCCAAACCAAACTGATAATTCGAAGAGACTTGCAAAGATAACCAATCATACATAAAAGAATTCAGAGAAGATTCAAATATTGTTCATAGATAATCTTGATCATAAACCCACAATTCATGGGATCTCGACAAACACACCGCAAAAGAAGATTACATCAAATAGATCTCGAAGAGAATCGAGGAGAACTTTGTATTGAGATATAAAGAGAGAGAAGAAGCCATCTAGCTAATAACTATGGACCCGAAGTTCTGAGGTAAACTACTCACACATCATCGGAGAGGCTATGGTGTTGATGTAGAAGCCCTCCGTGATCAATGCCCCCTCCGGCAGGACGCCGGAAAGGGCCCCAAGATGGGATCTCACGGGTGCAGAAGGTTGCGGCGGTGGAATTAGGTTTTCGTGCTGCTCTTCGATGGTTTGGGGGTACGTAGGTATATATAGGAGGAAGAAGTAGGTCGGTGGAGCCATGAGAGGCCCACGAGTGTGGAGGGTGCGCCCAGGGGGGTAGGCGCGCCCCCTTGCCTCGAGGACTCCTCGGTGATTTCTTGACGTCCACTCCAAGTCCTTTGGATTACGTTTGTTCCAAAAATAACTCTCCTGAAGGTTTCATTCCGTTTGGACTCCGTTTGATATTCCTTTTCTGCGAAACACTGAAATAGGCAAAAAAACAGCAATTTGGGCTGGGCCTCCGGTTAATAGGTTAGTCCCAAAAATAATATAAAAGTGCTTAGTAAAGCCCATTGAATATCCAAAACAGATAATATAATAGCATGGAACAATCAAAAATTATAGATACGTTGGAGATGTATCAAGATGCTCTTACCCACGATCACATCGAGCATACCAGCATCACAACACTGCAGTGGTGATGAACATGTTTTAATACATGATGAATTTTTTAAAAGCATGATAGTGCTTTTAAATAAAAAAATTAATACAATAAAAGTCTTTCTAATACATGTATGAACATTTTAAGTTTTTTTTAATATGTGGCAAACATTTCTTAATACATCATTAACATCATTTTAGACAATGATGATACTTTTTTAAGACATAGTGCACATTTTATAAAATACAGGATGCGCATTTTTATACAACATAGAAAAATTATAACCATTTTACTAACCTCAAAACATTCCATTTTTAGAGTTATATCCAAACATTGCTTTTAAGGGTGCTTATGAAATTGAATCTTTTTTTGAAAAGTATGAAGATTATGATGATGTTGTTTACAGACCTGAAAATTTTGCTATACTTAAATATTGCTATGCGAATTATGAATATAATGCCGATATTAATGAGTTTATTGAGAAAGCCTCCGCTGTCCAAGGAGAGACTAATATTTTGTAAGAATCTAATGAAGAAGAATTTGATGAAACTGTGAGCTCATTGGATGAAAAAGATGATGAGGAGAGCAAAGAATAAAAGGAGGAAGAGCGGATTAGCTACCCGTGCCCACCTTCTAATGAGAGTAACTCTTTAACTCATACATTGTTTAATATCCCTTCGTTCTTACCTAATGATGAATGCTATTATGATTGCTATAATGCCTTGGATTTATTTAAAATATCCCTTTTTTGATGAAATTGATGCTTGCTATACTTGTGCCCAAGATGCCAATATGAATTATGCTTATGAAGATGAACTTGATATAGTTCCTTATGTTAGAAATGAAATTTTTGCTATTTCACCCATGCATGATAGTCCTATTATCTTTTTGAATTCTCCAAACTATACTATGTCGGAAAAGTTTGCTCTTATTAAGGATTACACTGATGGGTTGCGTTTTACTGTTACACATGATGATTTTGATGAATATAATATGCATGTGCTTGCTGATCCTACTTGCGATTATTATGAGAGAGGAACTACATCTCCACCTCTCTCTGTTTCCAATACGATAAAATTGCAAGAAACAGTTTATGCTATGTATTGGTCTTTACTTCATGTGCATGAATTGTTCTTGTATGACATGTCGATGCATAGGAAGAGAGTTAGACTTTGTTGTTGCATGATATATCTTGCTTTGTGCTCACTACTAAATTACAAATCATGGTTAATTAAAATTGGCTTTGATATATCTTAGGATCCGGGTGGATTAATTACTTAAGCACTTTATACCTAGCTTAATGGCTTTAAAGGAAGCCCTGCCAAGGAGACGACCCGAAAGTTTTAGAGAGTCATTTACTTCTGTTGTGCACTTTTATAAAGTTTAAAAATAAAAAATAATATAGAGGGGAACTTAAAACTTGCCAAAAAGAAAAGTGAAAGTAAGAAAGATGAGCACCGTTGAAGTGGGGGAGCTCCTTGAACTTTGTTCATGCCAATCGAAACTTTGCAAATCTCGAATTACAGAAACTTTTCAGCTAAAATAATTATCCCCTTGGTCAAATCCATTGTATTATAAAAATAATGTGCCAAGATTTGCCTTTAGGATGATTAGATTTCTTTTTGGTATGTGCGGTGCAAAAACAAAAAAAATTGCTATAGTGCGTGAATTTACATTTTTTTTACTGGAGCATGCAAAATTTCTGAAATTTTTACACAGTACTACTATGCAAAAAAATTATTGTGTCCTAATTTTTCATAAATTTTGGAGTTACAGAAGTATGGTCAATAACGATCCATCACATTCACACGCAATACATGCAGATTTATTGATTATTAGGCGCATACATGTTTGTTAGTAACCGCTGGCATGCCGCTGACGAAATCTCACTACTACTACTAGACAGCGAGTATAGTAATCGAGCATCTATCTAACACTTGTGTAGGGTATATATAAAAGTACATGTGAGGGAGAGAGACTTGAAGTAGAGGGAAAGTCATACATGATTTAATGTATTATATTTCTAACTCCTATCTCTATCTTAAACACATTTATATTCTAACAATTTGCAGATCAGAGATCGAGTGGACCTCCCTCTGGACGTACCGTACGGCGCGATCAGTCAGATGCCGATACTGAGGTAAGAGCCGCCCTCCCTGAGCGTGCTGCATTGCGTATCGGGGAGCGGCAGGATCAGGTAGCCCCAGTCATCTCCATCAGAGTTAGTGAGAATGTACGAGTTGAAGTTGTCGCCGGCGACGATGTAGGCAACAACGGCGCCGACTGTGACTGCCCAAAGCAGTTGGTACTTGTCGTCGGGCCTCGTCTCCTCAAAACCACGGACACGACGCCATTCTTGGTCACATACTGGAAAGCAATGGCGGAGCTATGTATAATTCTGAGAGGGCCATGCCCCCCTCCCCCTGCCCAAAGGAGATTCATTTTCTATTTTACTACTAGTGGACCCTGCAGTCTGCCTCAGTCCGATGTTCTCACGCATGCATACGCCCATCCAACACAATAAGCTGCAGGAGAATAGTGCCTCCTCGCGCATGCAACGTTGGCACATGCACTATTCGATCCCTCGTTTCTGCTTGGCTCTTACCCGCTGCGTGCTATTGGTCCATGTCATAGCCAATTAACGAGGGGGCGAGAGGAAATTTCCAGGAAGCTTCGCAGTTGCCTCGCTGCGCAACCAGTCGTTTTCCTCCTCACCCACGTCTCCTCCTCGTTTTCTCTCTCAGAGAGGCAACTGCTTGAGGATAAATTAGGCTGCAGGAGTAGCAAGGCTGGCCGACGGGCTCATGGAGAGCAACAGCGACCGACGACGGCAGACCGGATCGACGCATCACACAAGCGGATGAGGCGGCCCTCACGGGCAGAGCAGAGTGGAGCCGGTGAGCCGTGCCGAAACCAGCATGACAGGGTCGGGGCGGAGGCTGAGGCTAGGGTCGGCAAAGCCGGCCCGAGCAAGGTCCTGCCGGCCATAGTTTGGCTTCTCCGACCCTTGCACATATCTATGCCTCGTGCCCAGGTTCTTACAGCTGATTTTCCTCTCTCTCTCTCTCTCATTCTCTCTCTCTCTCTCATTCTTTGTCTCTCTCTCTCTCATTCTCTCTCTCTCTCTCTCTCTCTCTCTCTCTCCCTTTCTCTTGATATCGATTTCCATCGATTTAACCAAACTGCTCTTATCTAATTGGCTGTGTGAAGAGATGAATCTATGTATTTTTGTGCTATGTTGTTTATTCGCAATTTGATTAAGTAACTAATTTATGCTATATTATCCTGTGTTGTATTGCTATGGCTAGAGGGACCTACAGATCCGTAAGTTAACCAGCGAGTGTGGAGACCACCTCAGGGCAGAGATTGATGGTGTCGCTCAAGGGAGACATCGGTTTTGGCTAGCACGACGTTGATGTCTCTCACAAGAACCACAGGGTGCTGAGCAACGGTGGGGAAATGGGCGATAGGTGGTACCTGAAGAAGTGAACTGTGGAGCGATTCCCTCGACCCGCTTCTCCCGTTCGATCGTTTCACGATAACATTAGCTGCTCTCGATTGGTTTTTACAGCAGAAACCCGGGTGAGATGGAAGGTTACGCGCTACCAACCCCAGTTACCAATACACCTTGCCTACATTGTTGTTTAGTGCATGGAAAACATACCTTTTAAAACCGTCTTTTACTACTTTCTCAGTACATATAAAAGTATTTTTTTTCTGTTTTTTAAGTGCATCAATGAAGATGAATTGTACATATGAATCTATAGAGGAAATTCTCGATGACTTTTTCTTGTTAAGAGTTCTTTAGGCATGTGGATGTATGGAGTGTGCTCACATGTGTGTCATACTTCTTTGCTTCAAGTTTGAACGAGTTATTATTGTGTTTTATGCGCATATTGTTGTGGGAAGTTTTGTACATAAGTTAATAGGTTCATAGTGTGGAAAAAACCATGCTAATTACACAAAAGTTACGGGCGTATGTTTCAACAACTATTTTCTCCGGGTCCAGGTTACCATGGGGGTTGTACATAAGTTATCATGTATTTAGGCATAAATACCATGATATTTGCACATAATTTATTGAGGTTTGTTTCCGCGACTTTTTTCTCGGAGTAGAAGTTGCCATGATGTTTATTACGTAAGTTATCAGGTCTGTGACGTATAAATTACCATGAACTTTAGACTGAACTTACCACGGGACGTTTCAACAAATTTTTCCTCCCCCGGTCAAGGTTTAAATGATATTTAGTTATGAGGGTTGCGGTGTGTAAAATCTCCATAAAATTCACACATAAGTTATCGGGGTATGTTTCAACAACTCCCCCTCCTCCAACAGACAACAAAATTGGAGTTCCCTCCCCTCCCCTCCCCTCCTAGGCGCTCCTAGCCGCCGGTGGCCACTCTGGCCCCGGCGTCCACCCACACGCCGGACACTCCCCGCCAACGGTGATCGCCGCCTCTCCTCCATCATGGCGCTTTCGGATCTGAATTTTGGCAAAGGCCAATACTTCGCCGCAGAGGTTTGGAGAAAATGGGGTGTACCCATCAACTATGAAGATGGTAAGGAGATGGAGGAATTCCTCCTAGTTGCTGAATTCACAAGATCGAAGATCAAACTCATTGAGGAATCTGTAAGCACTATCCTCCTATCTTGCTTTGGTGTTCGAGCTTCTCTTTTCAAAGTTCAACTTCTTCAAAACTGGTCTTTTAAATTCTCGGTTTCCTCAAAGGAGGTGGGTTTTTCTATCATCAGGGGAGGTAAAATCTCAATTCCTCTTGTCAATGTTAATTTTCTCCTATGGGGAAATCTTGTTGGGAGCTTGATCAATATTTACAGGAGAAACAGGATGAATGGACACACATCTTTCGTAAACATCCCAGAAAATCCTACCTTCAAGCGCTTAGATCTCCCGCTACGTTCGATAACTCTCGCAATTCAAATCCTAGATCTTCATAGGCACATCATGAGCGTGATCCCAGGGATCCATCGACGGGTGCTCATTACCACCCTAATTCAAATGTGATTAATGCTGCAATTTCTAATCGGAGGACGGGATCATCGCCAATTCAAACAAGCCCATCAGCATTTTGTGTCCATTGTCTCCTCACGGGCCATAACAGGCCTGCATGCACGAATCGTATTAAGTGTTGCAGATGCAAAAGATGGGGCCACATAGAGCAGGATTGCTACCCCCCGGTGAATCACGGCCCAGTCAGCCGAGTCAACGAGCCCAACCCACCAAATCGTCTGACGATCGCAATTCCGAGGCAACCTTCCACTGTTCCCGCGATTGTGACTTATCATTATGTCGCTCAACAAACCAATCAGTCCAATCAAGTTAATTATCCTCTTCTTTCACTCCGGGTTGGTAGCATTCACCGCAACACTTCCTCGATTTCTCATCGCCTCAGCGCTGCCACCATCCGCCCCTCCCCATCCCTCCCCTCCTCTACCACTCCGCCGGCGCAGAATCTTGCTCATCGGCAATGGCTACGTTTCCATTCGATCATGCGCCGTTCCTCCCACCCAATCACCTCAGCATTGAAGTAGAGGGCAGACCTGCAAGGATCAAGATCATCAACGGTTCGGCGCTGGCAACTCATGGGGAATGGGCGATTGCATCTATCGTCCCCATGCCAAATCTCCCAGTTGCATTTGACACCATCAGGGAGGTATTATCTGATTTTCTCAATGATAAGCAGCTTGGTTTCACAGAGATTGAACCATGTCCTTTCGGACAAGCCTAATTCAAGCTTAATAGTGTTTTTGATCGAGATGCCCTGGTTGCTAATGGCCCGCACAAGTTTACTGATGTGCATGTCATTTTTCAACCTCACAATATGGGTCTGAACTGGAGGAGAATGGTGATGAAGAGAGATGTTTGGATCCTGTTATGTGGGTACCCTTTGGATAGGAGGAACATTCAGGAGGTTAACAATGCAGTGAGCAAGTTTGGCAAATTCTTGAGTTGGGACAGAGTGAGGAGTTCTAGAGCTAATCTCGTGATTAAAGTGAGAGTGGAGGAACTGAGAGACATACCAGCTAGCATTGTTTTTGGAGAAGGCTATGATTTTCAGACAGACTCTTTAACTGTGCCAGTGGTTATCTTGCAGCAGCAAATCTTGGGTGTAGAGGCTCCATATGAAGATCCCATTGATCCTAATGGGAATCCACACCCTGCACCTCCTATGTCTAACTTTCACCCAGCACAACCATTTCCTTGGGCCTCTTCAGCAGCATGAGAATGATGATGTTCATGGGCCTATCCAGCCACAAGCCAACCATCTGAACCTGCAGATATTCTTACTAATGCTGTTATGGCTGATGCTCAACCAAAGGATGAGAACAACAATGTTAATGAGGAAGATGAACAGGAGAATTTGCCCAGATGGGGACACTGGGCCATTCCCCAAGATGCATATATTGAGCTCCATGTTGGAGAATTCTTGGAACTACAAGATATTATGGAACCCTTGGAGGAAGAAAATGAAGGGGAACGCGACAGAAAACAAAAAATTTCCGACCTACGCACCAGCCCAGGATCACTATGGAGACTGCATACATGGTTTGATCTTTTTCGTTACCGACTCGTAGCGCAGCGGGAAGTAGAGTCGATGATGATCGGCGGTGCAGATCCCCGCAGCTAGGATTTACAACCTCCCAACCGCGAGGATGTATACCCTCATCTGCTCCTCAGACAGCCCTCCGGGAGGCGGTCGAACAGCCCCCCGGACGGTGTCGCGGACAGCCCTTCGGGAGGACCTTCAAAACTCGAACGGTCACTCGGACAGCCCTTCGGGAGGACCTTCGAAACTCGGACAGTCACACGAACAGCCCTTCGGGAGGCACTCACGAACTAAGACCGAAACTACGATCTCTCTACAGAGTTGCACACATACGGTGTCATCTATCCGGCAGGGCTTCGCCGTCCAGAACTAGTTCCTGCCGGAACCCAGACAGCCTTACGGCTCTACGAAACTCTTTTCGTGGGAGGGAGAGAAGAAGCCAGATAATGCATGGCATGTGTATGAGAGCAAGGGATGAGTGTGGAGGGCTGCCCCTCCACCTCTATTTATAGGAAATCCCAAGGGGGTAGGGTAGTTTCACAAAAAACCCAAAATGCACATGAATGAAGTCCTTCCACAAGGACCTAGGAGTGAAACCAAGGAACAAGAGGGTCCCCAAGGGGGGATACCCCATGTGGCCGGCCACACCCCCATGAGGGGCCCAAAAAATGGCTCCTATCCATCCATGTCATCCCCAAGATCTTTTGGAACAAAGCCCCAAAAGGTGGCTTTCCATAAAGTAACCATAAAGCTGATTTTCACTATTCACGACGACATTTTTCAGCGTCTGATCGAACTGAAAATATTTATGTGGGCTAAGAACATTTCCAGTACCCACTAAAATGATTTTCAACGCGTTCCGAAACAATTCCGGTTTTAGTGATTTTCATCTGCGAAACGCATCTGAAGTGGCTCCGGCAGCTCCGGAACATTTCCGGTTTTTATCTCAGAAAATTCCAAAAAGCTTCCAGAATGATTCTGGCATCCTCCAAGAATTATCAGGCATGTGCCGAAACCAATTTGACTTAATGGTGTATCCCGAAACAACTTTTCGGTATCATCGAAACTTATCCGATGACCTCTCTCTGCGGTACGATTCCGCTGTCCGAAACTTTTCGGTGTCCGAAACTTTTTCGGTGATTTTCTCTCAGACTCCCTGTCTAGTATTCAGCAGATAGATGACCCTTAAGCGTGTGACCCTATAGGTTCGGTGAAGTATAGACATGACCCGGAACCCCTTCCGATCAATGATCAACATCGGAGCCGTGGACACCCATATTGACCCCTATACCCACACGAATAAATATTCGAGTGAACCTCCAGTTGCCGCGTGCTATTCCTGTTTCTTCGCGATATGTTACAAATACCCGAGGTGAGACATGTTGGCATTCCCGTGGATCAACAACTTGTCCACTATACTAGTTACCTCGTTACCGGTATTGTTCTCTTTTCTCGTTATCGTGTTCCGGCATCCCCGTGATCAAATCACAAAGTGTCTGGCCAGACGATGATGGATACCGTAACATCGAGAGGGCCCAGAGATATCTCTCCATCGTCGGAGGAGCAAATCCCAATCTTGAGCTATCAAGTTACTTGACACACTTTTCCATGAACCCGTAAGCCGCCGTAATAGCCACCCATTTACGGATGACGTTTAACAAACCCCAAAGTTCATGAAGCAAGCATGAAGAAACTCGATACTCTCATGGTCTAAGGAATCATGCAAACGTTAACCATCTCTGTGTTATGAACCAATAAACTTGTGACGAATGAATCTCATAGAATAACATCCATCCGGGTCGATTCAACACAAATGTTCTCTTAACATTGTGCCCTCAAAGTTGCTGGCATAGACATGCCCATGACCAGGAAAACAGAATCATCATGGAACACTTGAGCTAGTCTTAGAGGCCAGACTAGGAATACTTCTTACCGTTTATTATTCCACACGTGCATTTGAGTCTTCCTCCGAGCCTCGTGGATATTGCAGACTCGAGAATCATTGCAGTTATAGCATGGAACATAAACATAATTATGAACTCGGAGATAAATAATATCATTTATTATTACCTCTAGGGCATATCTCCTACAAAGTCCCACTTGCACTAGAGTCAATAATCTAGCTTATGCTAATGCTCTTCACACCTGTGGCACACCGGTGTAAATATGCTTCGCTTGTGGTATAGCCTGATGTCCAACGGATCTGACGACTTCAGTTCCGTGTGTATCTTTGCATGTCCTCGCGTTTTCACGTTTTCACAAAATTCATATTTTGTGTGGACTTGGCTTTGTATGTATGTGAATCACAGGTCGAACCTGGATTCCTCAGACTGAGTTATGGAGCAACTACCTGCAGTAGTGTCCCATTGTCAAAAGCCATCTTGGAACTATACTAAGTTCATGAATGAACTATATGATTCAACATCTTGTTTGTCACTTCTAAAGCGTCAACATACTTAGCCCTTGTTATAGAATTCGCCACAGTAACTAGTTTGAACAAATTCCAACTAACTGTGCCACCACATTGTGTGTTACACAAAACCCTTAATTTTAAATCAAAAATCGCATGGAGAAAAGATGAAGACTCTATCGATGTAACATTTTACAACGAACTCTTCATGATCTCTGCTTGCGAGAAAACCATGTCATCAGTACTTACTCTAGTACTCTGTGACATCTTTCACTGTTGTCCCATGATCACTAATTTGATCACTTTGGTATCCATACTCGCAACACCTTGGGAGTATCGGACATATCTGGTTGTTTTACATACCATGGAATACATGATTAATCCAAACACAAAAGTGTGTGGAATCTGCATCATGTATTTTACTTATCAGTGTTTTGGGACACCGAGTCTTGCAAAAACTCTTTCCATGTGACTTTGGCAAGAATCACTCCTTGGCGTTTTAAATGCTAAAAGGTTTTAGCATCTTGTCAATATGTATTCATTGCTTAGCCCCATTAGGTAAATCTATCTCCATAGATCATCATGCCTAATATTGAGGCTATTTATCCTAAGCACTTCATCGAAAAACTATTTTCAAATGAAGTCCTAATTTGTGTCAAGAAATTTATTTCCAATTACCAATGTGCCAAGCACATAAGGTTTTTAGAAATATTATTACGCTCCCACTTACTTTCTTGAATTACAAGCATCTTCGTTACCCATTGATGAAGTCAAAACCCCTTTGACCATTTCATCAAAACACGAAGATTCCAACTCCATTTTGCTCTCTTCTGTCCATTGCTGGAACTCTGAAGTTTGCATACCTACTAGCATCCTCTGGATCGACAAATTACTTTGGACTGCATCATATACAAGTTCTAGCTTTCATTTCCATCAGATGGAAATCCTTTTATCATCCATGTTTCATATCTCATGATTGAAATATGTATTAATTGCTAGTTCAACCCGAACCGACTTTAAGCATCGCTACGATGAAAACAACCTCATCGTATTATTTTAACAAGTCGAGCTTTATGGATAAAACATTTTATCCGTATCAGTTTTAAGTTCCATAAATATTCGTTAGACTCTAAGTCTTCCGAAAGGTGTATCAAGGTTTTAATCTTGAATCACTTATATGGAAACTAACTCGGGTTGTATTGGCATTTAGCCAATTCCGGAGTCAGGGCCCATCAACGCTTCCTTGTGTATCGTAGGTATAATGTTGTCTAACAACAATATCTCGTTTGCGCACCTGAGAGGTTTGCACGAGCCTTGCCTACGTGGTTCAGCTGCAAGTTCGACCGAAGTTTATACATTTTATTGTAGAGACTTCTGTATCAGTCGCAGTAGGAAACTCTGGAATTTCTTTCAAGGTCTCTTTCCTTTGATCTGATGAAGATACTGTTTATCTCGTCAAGTTGCACTATTCTCCCACTCACCTTTTAGAAAGAACCATTCTCTTTAAAAGCACACCGTTTCGCGGCAAAACTATTTGCCTCGGTATAGTGAGGGAGGAATACCCAACATTTTGGTATAACCTACAAAGTAGCACTTATCTGATTTGGAATAGGTTTGTAACCTTTTACACAAGCCCCATATTCCAAATGTTAAGAAAAGATATAACATGGTTGGGCGTACCATACCATGGCTTCATTTCAACAGACCCGATGTAGCTCTTTTCAGTGTAAAAGCCGCAGTCTCTAAAGCATCACTTTAAAAGGGATAATGGCAAATTTATTTATGTCATCTTTTACCTTACCATGTCATAAATGGTTTGATTACATCTCCACGGACTTTCCACTTGCAGTGGTGTTCCGGGAGGTGCAAGTTTATGAAACCCCTTTCACAACTCATCAGACATTCGCTAAACATGTAACTCAAATATTCCTTTGTGCAATCAAATTGCAGAAACATAATTTTCTTGTTACAATAACTTCTACTTCATTTTTGAGAACCTTTCGAATGATTTCAAAAGATCCAGACTTATGTCTCATCAAGTAAATATCCATATATCTACTTGAGTCATTTCTGAAGATAAAAAAATCCACCACTAACAACACTTATCGGACTACACACATCAAATGTATGATCACTAATAAGTTTGTTGTTCGTTCCTTATGGCCTGTGAACGGTATTTTAGTCACTTCACTTTTCGGAGGAAAGTTGCAAGTGTCAGATGATTCAAAATCAAAAAGACTTCAAAATCCATCATAATGGAATTTTCCATGCGGGTTTCTCCAATGTGACCAAATGTAGTGCCACACTTGTGTGGTATTCTTTTATTCTTGCGACATTTAGCGTCAGTGTTATGGATGTATCATATTACCCTCAATATTCATAACATACGTCCCATCGATGATGGAAGTATGGCCCTTATGTTATTCATAATACTTAACAACAATTGTTGTTTTTATGAACAACTCTTTTGCAACAAACATTGTGCAATGGGCTAGAGTGTATGAAACTCTAAAATGAATTATGAAAGTAAACCCAGAGGTATTGTATTATTATCAATATTCATAACATACATCTCATTCATAATGAAAGTATGGCCCTTGTGTTATTCATAACATCGAACATAAAAAGTTCTCTTATGAACAACCTTCTTGCAAGATGCCTTATGCAATGGGATAGAGTTTGTAAAACTCTAAATGAATTATGAAAATAAATACAGACGGCAATACACCGATGGAAGGTATAGTAACATTTACTATGTTCCCTGTGTATACCTTAACCTCATTTCTAGCTAGTCTTTCAGGCCATAGTAGTTCTTACATCGAGTTGCAACAGAATGCAATCGAGCGGGCATTTTTGTGATGAACTCACAATACCCAAGAATTAGTGATTAACATGTTTAACCATAATTCGCAAGAACTATATCTTTGACCAGCCTTCTATACATCAAAAACTTGTATGACATTCATACATGAGCTGGATATTCCAGTCTTCTTTCCTTTTGCCTTTATACTTCTAGCAGTTTAACTTTTAGTATTTCTCCTACTCTCAGAAGAAGCACCCAACTTAAGAGTGGCATTAGCCCCGGACTTCCTAGGCGTGTAAGTCATACTAACACCCTTTGGACACTTCCTTTCTCTTTAAGTTGTTGTTTTATTCACCTTTCATTATATGACAGGCGTTCTTCTGGATCCCTTTCCCAACAGTCAAATGCATAGTAAACACTTTTACTAATACTTGCAAACAAACATTGCTTTGTTTGTATCTGAAAATAATTTTCAGTTCCATGAATATCATATAACTATCCCAACTTTCGAAGTTTGGGTTTCATGGAAGCAAACATATTCCACTTGACCGTAACAGAATTCTAGCTTTTGGATCAAAAGACGAGAGTCACATGATCCATAGCATTAGCGGGAGGATACGGAAAGCATGCGATAGGACAAAGTCCTTCTCGACACTTTTGAGGACAATCCTCATATTACGGTACCAATCGTAAAGTTTTAACCAGATATTTAACAACTATTCAATTTTAACAGGGAAGGTGGAAACGCGAGCCATTATTCTACAACTATTTTGCATATAACACTTAGACAATGTTCATAATTAATTGCACTAAGAATTAAACATGTTAATTCAACAGTGCGCTCCCACTCAAATCAATATCTCTCAAAATTGATTTTGAGTGATACAAGACCCACATTTCAATTGTTCGCCATTGGTGTAACACCACTGATGACGAAAAATCTCAACCGGTAGGCCAACCTGCCAATCACATCTCTATGTGACTCTTGTTCATCTTTCGATGCGTGTGTTCCGAGCTCATGACGGTCATGCCTGAACGTCAAGACAACCAAGTGATCTCGCTGCGAGGTCTCAACTCACCCGCCTCACACTTCTCTAATCGTTCGTACCCGTGTGACACGGCGCACCCCGAAAAGATAGGTGCCGTGACGGTGCTACACTTGGGAGAACACTAACTACTTGGTATTTTAAGTGAGAGATCACCCTAATAAAAGCGACTACCGCGCAATCAAGAAGGGTGCATCATAAGGGATAAACATCTCAGGCAATTCATAATAGCATGATATGGTATAGCCCTTTCTGACGGAGAAGTCTTTCATTTCTTCGTCTTCGGCATTTGCGTCGGTGTTCACCTTCGCGAAGATTGCCACCACCTTGTCGATGCACCAGATAATATTGCTATCTCTATAGCTAACAAAATAATGCATTACAACAAGGTTGACACGTAGGTCATTAAAGTGCAATCATATGGCTCCAACCATCATGCCGAATCATGACACGCAGGTCATGTTAATCAAATTACATCATATAGTCATCTCATACATAATCGAATTAGTATGAGCACTGCTATACCACATCATATGCACATCCTGCAAAACCAAGTTAGACACCTCTAATCGGTTTATGCAAAATTTATTTTACGTGGCTTCTAAGGTTTTGACTTAAACCGCAGCGACCAACGTTTTATCATCAAGTATGATTATTCAAGTTGCTAGATTAACATCTCGGGGTGTATGAAACACGGGATAATTAAATCTCGAGCCCCATACTAAACTTCATCATACGCATGACCCCCGTGCAGATCATATCTGCAATGCCCTTTCATCTGCGAATTTCATCTTTCTTTTGACTACGGCAGAACCCAAAGAACTGATAGCACTTCCATGATCAATCAGGATCACGGATTGCCAGAACTTTGTCAAATTCCACCATGCTGTCTCGAGATTGAGCAAACGCAAATTCTAGGGAAGCAACAAGAACCTCGGGTAACAGATTTCATCTGTCACCCGCATAAATAATTTTCAGCAATAGATCTCATCTACTACCTGATTATATTATGCAATACCCATACATCTCCATGTATTCTAGATCGAAACCTGCATCTACGCATAGCATGGCTCTTGATGCCACTGAAGGGGAACGCGACAGAAAACAAAAAATTTCCGACCTACGCACCAGCCCAGGATCACTATGGAGACTGCATACATGGTTTGATCTTTTTCGTTACCGACTCGTAGCGCAGCGGGAAGTAGAGTCGATGACGATCGGCGGTGCAGATCCCCGCAGCTAGGATTTACACCCTCCCAACCGCGAGGATGTATACCCTCATCTGCTCCTCAGACAGCCCTGCGGGAGGCGGTCGAACAGCCCCCCGGACGGTGTCGCGGACAGCCCTTCGGGAGGACCTTCGAAACTCGAACGGTCACTCGGACAGCCCTTCGGGAGGACCTTCGAAACTCGGACAGTCACACGGACAGCCCTTCGGGAGGCACTCACGAACTAAGACCGAAACTACGATCTCTCTACAGAGTTGCACACATACGGTGTCATCTATCCGGCAGGGCTTCGCCGTCCAGAACTAGTTCCTGCCGGAACCCAGACAGCCTTATGGCTCTACGAAACTCTTTTCGTGGGAGGGAGAGAAGAAGCCAGATAATGCATGGCATGTGTATGAGAGCAAGGGATGAGTGTGGAGGGCTGCCCCTCCACCTCTATTTATAGGAAATCCCAAGGGGGTAGGGTAGTTTCACAAAAAACCCAAAATGCACATGAATGAAGTCCTTCCACAAGGACCTAGGAGTGAAACCAAGGAACAAGAGGGTCCCCAAGGGGGGATACCCCATGTGGCCGGCCACACCCCCATGAGGGGCCCAAAAAATGGCTCCTATCCATCCATGTCATCCCCAAGATCTTTTGGAACAAAGCCCCAAAAGGTGGCTTTCCATAAAGTAACCATAAAGCTGATTTTCACTATTCACGACGACATTTTTCAGCGTCTGATCGAACTGAAAATATTTATGTGGGCTAAGAACATTTCCAGTACCCACTAAAATGATTTTCAACGCGTTCCGAAACAATTCCGGTTTTAGTGATTTTCATCTGCGAAACGCATCTGAAGTGGCTCCGGCAGCTCCGGAACATTTCCGGTTTTTATCTCAGAAAATTCCAAAAAGCTTCCAGAATGATTCTGGCATCCTCCAAGAATTATCAGGCATGTGCCGAAACCAATTTGACTTAATGGTGTATCCCGAAACAACTTTTCGGTATCATCGAAACTTATCCGATGACTTCTCTCTGCGGTACGATTCCGCTGTCCGAAACTTTTCGGTGTCCGAAACTTTTTCGGTGATTTTCTCTCAGACTCCCTGTCTAGTATTCAGCAGATAGATGACCCTTAAGCGTGTGACCCTATAGGTTCGGTGAAGTATAGACATGACCCGGAACCCCTTCCGATCAATGATCAACATCGGAGCCGTGGACACCCATATTGACCCCTATACCCACACGAATAAATATTCGAGTGAACCTCCAGTTGCCGCGTGCTATTCCTGTTTCTTCGCGATATGTTACAAATACCCGAGGTGAGACATGTTGGCATTCCCGTGGATCAACAACTTGTCCACTATACTAGTTACCTCGTTACCGGTATTGTTCTCTTTTCTCGTTATCGTGTTCCGGCATCCCCGTGATCAAATCACAAAGTGTCTGGCCAGACGATGATGGATACCGTAACATCGAGAGGGCCCAGAGATATCTCTCCATCGTCGGAGGAGCAAATCCCAATCTTGAGCTATCAAGTTACTTGACACACTTTTCCATGAACCCGTAAGCCGCCGTAATAGCCACCCATTTATGGATGACGTTTAACAAACCCCAAAGTTCATGAAGCAAGCATGAAGAAACTCGATACTCTCATGGTCTAAGGAATCATGCAAACGTTAACCATCTCTGTGTTATGAACCAATAAACTTGTGACGAATGAATCTCATAGCATAACATCAATCCGGGTCGATTCAACACAAATGTTCTCTTAAAATTGTGCCCTCAAAGTTGCTGGCATAGACATGCCCATGACCAGGAAAACAGAATCATCATGCAACACTTGAGCTAGTCTTAGAGGCCAGACTAGGAATACTTCTTACCGTTTATTATTCCACACGTGCATTTGAGTCTTCCTCCGAGCCTCGTGGATATTGCAGACTCGAGAATCATTGCAGTTATAGCATGGAACATAAACATAATTATGAACTCGGAGATAAATAATATCATTTATTATTACCTCTAGGGCATATCTCCTACAGAAAATATGCCTCTTGTGGCACATAGCAGCATTACTGCTTCTATGATCCCCTCTGATAACAGTCATAGTATTGGTGCCTCTGCCAATGGCCCCTTGGCGCCAATGGATCACTTTATCCCAGATTTAAACCTGGATGTTCTGCCCAATGGGCCAGACCCAACTTGTTGAGGATATAGACCTGGGGGTCACCCGCCAGGAGGGCCGGGTTACTCCAAGGATCATTACCAGAAGCCCGGAGCTAAGTTTCAGGATAATGGGCCAGAGATGGGCTGAGACCCGGATATGGCTTAAAGCCCGTAGTTACAATCATTGTTATGGTAGACTTGTAGTGTAAGGCAAGTATTGTTTTAGAGCCCGAGCCGGACACTCTTATGAGCCGGCTCGGGACTCTAAGGGCTGCTGGGCGTCAGCCTCCCTATATAAAGGGACGACCCGGCAGCGGTTTGGGGACGACAACAATCTCTCCGAGAGCCGGGATAAGTGTTTAGTTCCCTGGCGATCGTAACCCTAATCAATAACACCTCGAACTGGACGTAGGCTTTTACCTTCACCGTAAGGGGCCGAACCAGTATAAACCCTCGTGTTCCTTGTCCCGCATAACCCCTTCAAGCTTCCTAGTTGCGATGGCTCCACGACTAAGTCCTAGCCCAAGGACATCTGCCGTGACAATTCCACGACAGTTGGCGCCCACCGTGGGGCGAGCGCACGGTGGATTTGAGTTCTTGAAGGGCAGCTTCGAAGGGCTCAAGGGATACGCTGTGGGCCGGATGACCAAGAGTCGTCGCGGCAGGCTCTACATCGACGACGCGGACTGGGGCCCCGACGCCGGCTCAGTGGAGTACGGGTACCGGGTCCCCTTTGGCGGAATTCATGTCTTCATTGGCAAGATTGGTGAGCCGGGCCCCGAGCCGGGTCTCTGCGCCGATCTCATCGAAACGGCTCAGCGCGCCCGATCCGCCCGGGCCCGGCCTGCCTTAAAACGCGCTTTTGTGGGATGCATCCATGGAAGGCCCTCCGATCCATCTGGGTCTGGGGATGAGGCGGCCGCCGGCTCTGACGGCGAGTCGGCCGCTGATGAGTCAAACTCGTTGTACCAACTTCAAGATGGCAGGCTCATGAGTTATTCCGATGGCAACAGTATTCCGGACCTTTTTGAGCCGCCAAGTCAGGTCGGAGTTTTTATGGCTGGTGCGCAGCCTGTTCAGAACCCCGCTACCGGATCAGAAAATCCGGAGCCTTCCCCGGCTCAGGTGCTGATGGATCTCACAGATAAGATGACGGCCCTGTTAACTGCCACGGTTGACCCGGCAGATCAAGCCCAGCATGACGCGGAGGTGGCACAGTTAAAATTGGATCTGATGAAAGCAAAAGAGGATCTTGCAGCAGAAGGGATCAGGCTGGCGGCGGAGCGGGCGGCTCTCGACGCCCGGGCTCAGTTGATTCAGGCGCAGTCCTTCCAACTCACGATGGATCAGAACGCGGCCAACGAGGTCATGAGAAGGAGGCATTAGAAGGCCCAGTCTCGACTCCCGCCGGTTTACGATCCGCGCAATCTATTCAACACGCCGGGTGCGGGATCCAGTAACCCACCAGGGGTCATTGCGCCCGGGTCGGGACCCCTTATTCAGCCACTAGTAATGGGGCCTCCCCAGGCGCCCCCTGCCCCGCCTCAGTATGTGCCAATACCCCCGGGTCATTACGATAACCCGCTGGAGAACATGGTAGCAGCGGCAGCACGAATGGCGGCTCTTCCCGTTGACGGCAATTCTCCGGCAGCCGTGGAAACCCGCCGGGTCAGGGAACTCCTGCAGATGGCCCTAGCGCAGCAAGAGGCGTACTCCTACAGCCGGGACAGGATCCACTCAACTCCTCGCCCAGGCCAGAGCCCGAGCTACAGCCGGCACATGGTCTCGGCGACCGGCTCAAGTAATGTCCGACGCCATGGCCCGGCTCATGTTGGAACCTTCTATGCCGCAGACCAAGCACGGCAAGAGGCGGAGCAGGTGCCGCAATTGACGGCTTATCAGACCCCCCCCCCCCGGTCTTATCCAACGGCGTCCGTTGATGTGGGTATTTCTACCAGGACCGGGGGTGTCCCTTGTTTGGTGCCGGCCATCCGTAATGAACGTTTACCTAAGGATTTCAAGGGCCCTAGGAAGGTGCCTAACTATACAGCTGACTTACAGCCTGCGGCCTGGATTGAGAGTTATGAGATGGCCATGGAACTGCTAGAGGTCAGCGAGGCGGCCATGGCCAAATATTTCACCATGATGTTAGATGGAACTGCCCGCACGTGGTTAAAAGGGCTGCCACCGAACTCCATTGGGTCTTGGACTGAGCTGAAGGCCCGGTTCATTCAAAACTTCAAGGATACCTGTAGGCAGTCTATGTCAATTGTGGATTTGACTAACTGTAAGCAGCAGGAGGGCGAGTCCACGACCCATTGGGTTCGCCGGGTCAAGGAGATCATACATTCATCAGATAAGATGGACGTCGGCTCTGCAGTCTTGATGTTAGAACAGAACTGTCGTTTTGTGCCCCTAAAGATGAAGCTTGGGCGGCTTAAACGTGACTGCACGGATATGGGTACACTAATGGCGGCTCTTGTCAAATACGCTGATTCCGATGGTACCAAGGATCCCCCTTCAGATGATGAAAGGACAGGGAAGGGAAAGAAGAACGGCAATGGAAAGAGCCCTCAGTTTAACCCGGGGAATCAAGGAGGAGGCAAGCGCAAGGCTGATGGCAGCCTGGAGTTCATAGCCAACACCCAAGGCAACAACCAGCGACGCAAGGGGAGGCCCCCTCCCCGAGGCGGCGGGTCAGGACCTTCTCTGGAGCAGCTGTTGAATGAACCTTGTCCGAGACACGGCTCTAGAGAGAAGCCAGCGACTCATCTGTGGAAGGATTGTGCTATCATGAAGGCCTTTAAAAACTACAATGGCCCGGGCGGCGGCCCAGGCGCAGGCGGCTCCGGCGCTGGCGGCTCTCATGGCCCGGGTGGCGGGTCAAATTCCGGTCCTCAGAACGGTCAAGGGGGCTTCAATCAACAGTCTGGTCAGGGTCATCAACAGCAACAGGGGGGTTATCAGACCAACCCGAAGCAACTTAGCGGTGGACAGTATCACGTGTTCACCACTAGTTTGTGCAAACGAGACGAGAAGCTTCACAAGAGGGCTGTTAATTCTGTTGAGCCGGCGGTTCACGCTACTTACGGTGGTCGGAGCAGCCCATAGTGTGGAGTAGGGAGGATCACCCTCCCCGGGTGGATAACCCGGGCCACCTGGCCTTAGTAGTGGCTCCTCAGGTGGGAGGCTATAAGTTCACAAAGGTACTCATGGATGGAGGCAGCAGTATCAACATCCTCTATTATGAGACTTTTCGTCGTATGGGGCTAGTTGATAAGAACCTCAGCCAGTCAAATACTATCTTCCATGGTGTGGTACCCGGTAAGTCGGCTTATCCAGTCGGCAAGATCGAATTGGAAGTGGCTTTTGGTGATGAAAACAACTACAGGGTGGAGAAGTTGACCTTTGAGGTGGTCAAGATAAGAAGTCCATACCATGCTATATTCGGACGGCCGGCTTACGCCAAGTTCATGGCACGGCCGTGTTATGTGTACTTACAGCTCAAGATGCCGGGTCACAATGGGACCATTACAGTTCACGGCAGCCGGAAGGTGGCTCTGGAGTGTGAGGAAGGTGACGCGGCTTATGCAGAGTCTGTTTGTGCCACAGAAGAGTTGAAATTTTATAAAGACAATGTTGACCCAACAGATATGACCTCTCTGAAAAAGCCAACCACGGAGAATGAACCAGCAATGAAGTTTAAATCAGCCGATGAGACTAAACTTGTTGATTTTGTTCCAGGTGACTCGTCTCAGCAGTTCAGCATCAGTGCAAATCTGGACCCGAAATAGGAAGGCGCGCTCATCGAGTTCATCCGTGAGAATAGGGACATCTTTGCATGGAAACCTTCTGACATGCCAGGTGTACCTAGAGAACTCGCTGAGCACACTCTCAATGTGGATCCAAAATTTAAGCCGGTCAGACAGTTCCTTCGACGGTTTAACGAAGAGAGGCGGAAGGCTATTGGTGAAGAAGTGGCCCGGCTTTTGGCGGCCGGGTTCATTGTTGAGGTTTTTCACCCAGAGTGGTTGGCTAACCCGGTGCTCGTACTTAAAAAGAACGGCACCTGGCGGATGTGTGTGGACTACACGGACTTGAACAAGGCGTGTCCGGCTGATCCTTTTGCTCTCCCCCGTATCGATCAAATCATTGACGCCACGGCAGGTTGTGCACGCTTAAGTTTCTTGGATGCTTATTCCGGGTATCATCAGATTAAGATGGCAGTTAAGGACCAGGAGAAGACGGCGTTCATCACTCCCTTTGGAGCCTTCTGCTATGTGTCTATGCCCTTTGGACTCAAGTGTGCACAGGCGACTTACCAGCGTTGTGTGCAGAATTGCCTTCGTAAGCAGATCGGGCGCAATGTTCACGCTTACGTGGACGACATTGTGGTTAAATCCATCAAGGAGGAAACCCTGATAGATGACTTAAGGGAAACCTTCGACAATCTCCGGGTCTATAAGATGATGCTTAACCCGGCCAAATGTGTTTTTGGTGTTCCTGCAGGCAAACTATTGGGCTTCTTGGTTTCTGACAGGGGCATTGAGGCTAACCCAGAGAAGATCAAAGCTATCACTTCTCTAGCTCAGCCGGCATGTATAAATGACGTTCAGCGTTTGGCGGGTCGCATCGCTGCGTTAAGCCGGTTTATAAGCCGTTTGGGTGAGAAGGCTATGCCCTTATATCAATTGATGAAGAAAACTGATAACTTTGTCTGGAATGATGTAGCTAATACCGCCTTCGAGGATTTGAAAAAGCAACTGGCAGAGCCCCCCGTCCTTGCTGCTCCGGTTGATAAGGAGCCCTTGCTACTGTATGTAGCGGCAAACGCACGAGCTGTCAGCGTGGCTATTGTGGTGGAGCGCAAGGAGGCAGGTAAGGAGCATCCGGTTCAGCGGCCGGTTTATTATGTCAGTGAGGTGCTCATTGAGTCCAAGCAGCGGTATCCGCATTGGCAGAAGCTCGTATATGGGGTATTTATGGCGAGCCGGAAGCTTAAGCATTACTTTCAAGGTCATCCCATCACTGTGGTCAGTTCCGCCCCTCTCGGTGATATTATCCAGAACAGAGAGGCTACAGGGAGAATTGCTAAGTGGGCTATAGAACATGGACCTCATGACCTCAAATATGTGCCACGCACTGCTGTTAAGTCTCAGGCCTTGATAGATTTCATCAATGATTGGACAGAGTCACAAGTACCCGAGCAAAAGCCGGATAACACTTATTGGACTATTCACTTTGATGGGTCCAGGCAGCTGGAGGGCTCGGGGGCTGGTGTGGTCTTGGCTTCCCCTAAAGGTGACAAGTTCCATTATGTGCTACGGTTGATGTTTCCTTGCACTAATAATGCGGCTGAGTACGAGGCTTTGCTCCACGGTCTTCGGGTGGCTAAGGAGATGAGCTTAAGCCGGCTGAGGTGTTTTGGTGACTCAGACTTGGTGGCTCAACAAGTATCAGGCACCTGGGATTCTAAGGATCCTCTAATGGCGGCTTATCGCCGCAAGGTTGATGCCATTGCCGGGCACTTTCAGGGATATCAAGTGGAGCACATTGACCGCAAGAAGAATGAGGCGGCTGATGCTTTAAGCCGGCTCGGCTCTCAGCGAAAGCCGGTGCCGCCTAACACTTTCCTGGATGTCCTATATAACCCTTCGGTTAAGTTGCCTACAGAGGAGGACTTGGCTATCCCTGACCCGGAGGCACGACTGGTGGCGGCTCTTCATATCACACCAGACTGGACAATGCCATATCTGGCTTATATAACCCGGGGAGAGTTGCCTGAGGATGAAATTCTGGCCAGGCAAATAACCCGGCGGGCTAAGTCAATGATTGTTATCGATGGCGAGTTGCATCATCGCAGTGTTTCAGGGGCATTCCAGCGTTGTATCTCCCCTGAGGAAGGTCAAGAGATCTTGCGCGAGATCCATGAAGGGGATTGTGGCCATCATGCCGGTTCAAAATATCTTGTGGCCAAGGCTTTCCGTCATGGTTTTTATTGGCTGACGGCTCACGCTGATGCAGAGGACTTGGTCAGTAAATGTGATGGCTGCCAAAGGTTCTCCCGACGGGCTCATGTGCCGGCTCAGGAATTGAGGATGATCCCGATCACTTGGCCCTTTGCGGTCTGGGGGCTTGATATGGTCGGGCCTTTTAAACGGTCCAAGGATAAGAAGACCCACCTCTTGGTGGCAGTGGACAAATTCACGAAGTGGGTGGAAGCTGAGCCAGTTAGCAAGTGCGATGCAGCCACGGCGGTTCAATTTATGAAAAAGGTGATCTTCCGCTTCGGCTTTCCACACAGCATCATAACAGACAACGGCACTAATCTGTCCAAAGGCGCTATGGAGGAGTTTTGTCAAAGAGAGCATATCCGGCTTGATGTCTCTTCAGTGGCACACCCCCAATCCAATGGTCAAGCTGAGAGAGCTAACCAGGAGATTCTGAAGGGCATTAAACCCCGGCTCTTGGTCCCTTTGCAACGGACGCCAGGTTGTTGGGTGGAGGAGTTGCCCTCCGTTTTATGGAGCATCAACACTACTCCTAACAGGTCTACAGGCTTCACGCCTTTCTTCATGGTTTATGGAGCAGAAGCAGTTCTCCCCAGCGACATCCGTCATGATTCACCTCGTGTGGCGGCTTATGTTGAGACGGATAATGAACAGGCGCGCCGAGATGCTCTGGACTTGCTGGACGAACAGCGTGATGTGGCAGCCGCCCGTTCAGCGATTTACCAACAAGACCTGCGCCGTTATCATAGCCGCCGGGTCAAATCCCGGGTCTTCCAGGAGGGCGACCTGGTGCTCCGGCTCATCCAGGATCAAACAGATGCACACAAGTTATCCCCACCTTGGGAAGGGCCTTTTGTGGTCAGTAAGAACTTGCACAACGGGTCATATTACCTCATTGATATCCGGGAGCATAAGGACTCACGTAAATCTGAGGAGGAGACCCGTCGGCCGTGGAACATAGCTCAGCTTCGGCCTTACTACACTTGAGCTTCCGGCTCTTGTGATGTACATATTTATCTCAGCCATGTATATATTATGATAAAGCAATAAAGCAGGACCTCTGTCCTTTGCTCTCTTCCAAAAATGTGTGTTGTTACATGCTGACTTACAGAAGATCCGGCTTATGATCATCTTCGAATCTAGCTGTAAGCAGTAAAGTCGCTTGGGGGCTTCCTGTTCACACATGGGTCGTATTCGAACCAAAGAGAACATAGCTGTCGATACCCATTTGATTGGCAAAGTGCCGAGCTCATTGGGAAGTTGCCTCTGGTCATATTTGAATCATAGTGTAACCCCTCCGAGAACCGACGTGGATCGTATTCGAATCAGCGTCGTTAAACAAATTTTCAGAATCACTTGGGGGCTTCCTGTTCAAACATGGGTCGTATTCGAACCAAAGAGAACATAGCTGTCGATACCCTCTTGATTGGCATCGCCAAACCCACTGGGGGGCTATATGATCGTATCCGAATCTTAGCTTAACCCCTTTGGACCGAGTTTCTGGTCGTATTCGAACCGGAAGCCCTTAAGTTTTTATATTTTACCACAAACTTGCTTTGATCATGTCAAAGTATGTACTGCCGGGTTTCACTTGCCGGCTTAATTTTGGTTTATCTTGTTAGTTGAGCATCATGGATGTCATCAAGACAAATAAATCCGAGTTAAGGTACCAACCGTGCTACCCGGGCTATTTAACCCGGAAGTATGCTTACAGGCTGTTAAGTGTGTCATCACAGCTATGTTCGAGTATAGTTAAGGACCGATCTTTTTTGGTTCGTATCCCGGGTTATCCATCTCAAACACCTGATTCTCAGGGTGGTAAGCCGCTTTGCAACTTGTAATTTGCCTTTCTATGTAGATATTTAATGGCGCTTTTTAAGGTTGAGAAGGACAAAGGGATAATTCCGACCCGGAGGAGCATCAAAAGAATGACTTCAAAGGATTTCAGCATTCATTACGTGCACGATGGCACGGCAGAGATAAATTGTTGCACCTGCTCTATTACAAAAATCTTTCAAAGTTTCAAGGATGGGCGTTGTTTGGTGAGCCGCTAGCCGGTTTATGACGCCTGCTGAGTTGAAGTCCCCGGCTCATCTTCTGCTTCGGCTGATCCCAAGGCTTCGAAGGTCGACGACTTCCAGTTGATGCCGCTGAGAGCTTCGAACTGAGCTTCTTCGTCAATTAACCTGTCCGGGTTAATCTCCGGGGCAAAGGTGTGCTGGCGAGCCGGAGGAATCAGATTGATGGCTTCATAGCGAGGGGTTGGAATCCTCTGATTCTCCGCGTTGTATCCCGGCTGATACTTGGTTAAATCGGTGTCGTTCCCGATGATGGTGGCCACCAGGCGCACAGCTTTCACACAAGCCGCGAAGTCCTTCTGGTCGAACGCTGAGCCGTCTTCTTTCAGGCTGGGATAACCCAGGGCGATGTCTGCCGGGTCTAGCTCCGGCAAGAAGGCTTTGGCCCGGCTCAGTGCGGCGATTGCTCCGGATCTCGCGGATGCTCGTCGTAGCTCCTGGATCCGCTGTGACCCGGTGTAGAGCTGTTCCACCAGGGTGTACACGGCCTTTAACTTGGTGACCACGCTCTGGTTCAAGTTGGCGCTTCTGGAACCTGTTTAACAACATCAGATGACCCGGTGGTAAGGATGAGTTAAGAGATGTAAACATTCCAATGTGAATGAAAGCCGGTGAGGCGACTTACCGAAGATGGCAGCTACCATTTGGGACACTTGGCGCTTTAGACCGGAGAGCTCAGCGGTCTTCTCAGTAAGGGCCTTCTCCGCCTGTTCTGCCCGGGTCACCAGTGCAGTTTTCTCCTTAGCCCAGGCCTTCCGCTCAGCGTCGAATTCAGTCTTCAACTTTTCCTGAGCGGCGATGCTGGAGACAAACTTGGCATTTGCCTTCCGGGTCTCCATCTCTTGTGCCTTCAGCCGGCTCTTGAGATCCGCCAGGTCTGACTCTAATTTCTTGCCAACAGCCTGCATATATTTCCGGGTTATTAACAGTCATCCTATAAAGTCCCAAGCGCTTTCCAAGCAAAGACACTTGGCACTTGGGGGCTAATGCATATTGAACGTATCTATCTATGTATGGTCGGCTCAGTTCAGTAAGCCGGAATCTAAAGTCTACAACATATTCAAGTATAAGTCCTAGACTTGGGGGCTAGAATGGCAAGGATCACTATGCGGAAAGTAAGAGAACAGCAGAAGGTTACCTCAGATTTGTGTTGGATCTGGTTGACCATGGCGATCTCGGCGTCCCGGCTCTTGTGAACCTGGCTGATATAGCCTGAGACGAGTTCTCCAATACTTAAGTCGGTGTAGCTGGAGAGATCCAGATTCACCCGGTGGGGTTGTAGCAACTCCCCCCTTGCGGAGCATTTGGCCAGCGCGGTCGGCCTTCCCGGCTCAACAAACTCCGTCCGGGTAATTACCACGTCCGGGTCATTAGCTGGTGGGGCTTCAGGCGCCGTATCCATGGGAATGGTGGCTTCAGGGGTGGAGGCGACGGGCGGCTCTTGAGCCGTCGTCTCCGGCTCAGGCAAGTCGGGCACTCCGGCTGACCTGGTCTTCTTTACTCTTTTGGTGAGCTTTGCCTGGGCACTGAAAAGGCAGAAGTGTTAGGCATACAAAGGGTAAGTACAGAAAGATAATGTAAGGAGATTGTTATTACCCGGGGGCAGTCTTGAAGGCCGGCAGACTTGACTGCATGGAGTCACCCGAGGAGGGGGAGGTCTCCTGGTAATTGGAGTCAGAAGAGTTGAGTGGCTGACGGATGACACCCGCCAACGGATGAAAAGGGTACAGGTGAGAAAAAACCTCAGTGCGGCGTTTCCTCGTTGCGTCGGGTAACCCAGTGGAGAGGTCGGTGTCCTTGCGGGCCCGGGTGTGACGCCGGCTCTCGTGAACCTGCTGCTTCAAAAGAAATTGAGGGTCTCGGTGAGCTAATCGATGGGAAAAGCTTACTTTTCGGGTTACCCTTCGGACTTTCAGCTGTGGTAAAGGCTCCGAGCCGGAGGAAAGTGATGTTACCTCTTCGACCACCGGGTTACTGGCGCCGGTGTCATCCTGTCAATAAGCAAGTGTTGATAAGGCGGACAGCATCAGACAACATATACTGCAAGAATTTAAAAGATTTAAGGGTTACCTCTGATTCGGAGCTATCGCTTAATTGCAGCAGCTCCGAAGCAGTGGGTCTGTTTCCCTTTTTGCGAGGGGCGGCTCTCTTGGCGGCTTTCTTCGCCTTCCTGGCCTTCTTGGCCGCCTCGTGGTCATACTTGACCCGCCAGAATTTATCATCAGCCTGAGAAATACAGTAATGAGCTCTTAGTAAGATGACAGGTAAAACAAAATGGAAAGGTTAAAGTCAGCGGTTTACCGCTGGGGCTGGATTGGTCTTGCAGAACGGGGCTAGCCCGATTCTTCCACAGTCGGCCAGGCTCTCGTTTAAAAGAGCCTTGGTCTCTTCTTCAGCAACGTCTTCTGGAAGATCATTGCGACTGTGCCTCTGCGGGTCATCCTTTCGCCCGGTGTACTCACACATTAAGCCGGGGCGGCGGCTCAATGGGATCACCCGCCATGAGATCCAGACCCGGACCAGGTCAATTCCGTTCAGACCATTGCCTAGCAGGGCTTTGATCTTGTTGATCGTTGGAAGCAGAGGCTGGCGTTCTGCGGCAGTCAGTTTGTCGGATAATGGATGAGTTGGCTCCAGGCGCGTTGGGCGAAAGCCGGGCAGCGGGCTCTCATCAGCCGGGGACGTGTCTTGGCAGTAGAACCAAGTCATGTTCCAGTCCTTGGGGTGACTTGGCGGTTCTGCATAAGGGAACAGACAATCCCTGCGCCGTTGGATGGAGATGCCGCCTAACTCTAGACTTGGACCGTTTGCGCACTCGGTTTGGCGGTTCAAATAGAACAGCTCTCTGAAGAGCAGCAGACTCGGCTCTTCTCCAAGATATACTTCACAAAAAACTTGGAAGTTGCAGATGTTGGATATGGAATTGGGTCCTATATCCTGAGGCCGAAGATCAAAGAAGTTGAGCACGTCCCGGAAGAATTTTGAGCCGGGCGGTGCGAAGCCCCGGCTCATATGGTCGGCAAAGATCACTACCTCCCCGTCTCTCGGCTGTGGCCTTTCTTCGGACGGGTCAGGGGCACGGTAGGACATCACTTCCTTCTTAGGCAGATATCCGGATTTAACGAAGTTGGCCAGGGTCTCTTCGGTGACGCTGGATTTCATCCAGTTGCAAGTGATGGGAGCCTTGGGAGGCATGGTGACGGTTGGTGGTCTACGAGGAAGAGAAAAGTGTCCGGGTTAATTATAAGCCGGAGTATATCATTCAAGTTACAATGACGGCTTATGAAGGGGACTAATGGTATGTCTTGATACGGTGGGTTATCTAAGCCGTCGGGGTTTTCAGGATAAGTTGGTCGTCTACGGCTTACTGCGGTTAAGTCGGAAGATACTACAGAGCATGATTCTCTTTAAACCGGAAAGTTCTACGGCGCGTGTTTTCTCTAAGTCGGAAATATAAGCCGCCAAGATTCAAGGACTGCAGTTTTTACTAAGTGTGGTAAACAGATTTCACATATTACAGTAACTTTTTTGGATCAAAGTAGTCGGAGCAGAGAAAGTTTTCTAGACCTAAAAAACAGAAGCAGGGGAGGTTCTTGAGATGGAACCCAGTCCTTATGCAGTAAAAAGAGGTGTTCTTGCAGAAGAAATGAACCTCAGATATCTACCGCGGTGGTTCTACACAAGCCTAAGGATCAACGGGGGCAGTGGCTACAGGGGTTACCGAAACTTGCGGTAACAGTGATGAACATGAAGAACACAGATGAACTCTGTCCTAGATCTATGCTAGTAAGGCAGAGGGGACTCACCGGAGCTGGAGAAGAGCGGAGGTCGCCGACGTTATCTGGTCCGAGTCAGGTTGATGCAGCGGCCGGGTTGAGGAAGACCAGGGGTGCGACGGCGGCGGCGGCAGAAGCTCGGGCAGAGGAACGGCAGTGCGAGGAAGAAGAAGGAGAATGTGAAGAAGAGAGTGCCGGGCCGGCCTATTTATAAGGCCGAGTCATAAGCGGGCGCGGGATTTGAGGAGGCCACGGCGTGGTTATCTCCCCCCTCACGGCGCCTCGATTCTCGGAAGGTCAGTAAAAGCGAAGATCCGTTGCGGATCTGGCGGAGTAAAAAACGGATTTAGTGGAGGATGACGTCACGGCGGATTACCCGGAGTCCAGAGGATGACGTCACTCCGGGTTATGACCTTCACATGAATGATAAGCCGGAGATTTTTTCCGACTGCGGAGCTGAAGATTGACACGAGCCGGCTCAAGTCAATCTGGGGCCTAATGTTGAGGATATAGACCTGGGGGTCACCCGCCAGGAGGGCCGGGTTACTCCAAGGATCATTACCAGAAGCCTGGAGCTAAGTTTCAGGATAATGGGCCAGAGATGGGCTGAGACCCGGATATGGCTTAAAGCCCGTAGTTACAATCATTGTTATAGTAGACTTGTAGTGTATGGCAAGTATTGTTTTAGAGCCCGAGCCGGACACTCTTATGAGCCGGCTCGGGACTCTAAGGGCTGCTGGGCGTCAGCCTCCCTATATAAAGGGACGACCCGGCAGCGGTTTGGGGACGACAACAATCTCTCCAAGAGCCGGGATAAGTGTTTAGTTCCCTGGCGATCGTAACCCTAATCAATAACACCTCGAACTGGACGTAGGATTTTACCTTCACCGTAAGGGGCCGAACCAGTATAAACCCTCGTGTTCCTTGTCCCGCATAACCCCTTCAAGCTTCCTAGTTGCGATGGCTCCACGACTAAGTCCTAGCCCAAGGACATCTGCCGTGACAATTCCACGACACAACTCCTATGCCCCAACATGACAACTTACTGGAGGAAGTAGCCCACCTGCCAGTACTGGAGGCAGCCCACTTGCTTGTGCTAGAGGAAGCAGCCCATTTGCCAGCTATGGAGGCAGCCCACATTCAGAATTTGGTACCTGATCCACATCTTGAGGCCATTAATACTCAAATTGTCACTTATCACACAGATACCATGGAAGATCCTATGCTTAATGAGTTCCTCTCTACTGTCCACAAGGATTATTCCATTACTCGGAATGGAAAGGTCAACAGTTTAGCTTCTGAAATTGTTCCACAGTAAGAAGATGGAGAGGCTACTGAGAAAGATCTATTGACCCAGAAGGCTATGACAGTACAGGCAGATGATTCAGGCAAGGAGACTAATATAGTCCAAGCAGATAAAGGTGATATGTCTCTATCAGACATGTCTGCTCCACTTATGCTAATCAGGCACACTCTATCTGCCCAGGTTTACGGAGCATTGATAGGGAGCAGAAGCAGATCGAAAGAGACAGCCTCCCTGATCTTTCCAACAATGAAGAAGCACTTCTAGGAAGAGAAGGCTCCGTGATATGGAAGAAACATTTTGCTCCCACTCCAGATAGCTCCAAGGTTATTTAGGTACCTACAGAATGGGTCAATTTTTTGTCAGACATTCTTCTGTCACATGAAAAATTTGAATGGGCAACTAAATTTATACCCTCCAATGTGTGGGAAATCATCCAGCAATTTTCCACATGCCAATCTACTTTGCCATTTGCTAACCCTGATAAATGCCCTATGGACAACGCACTTGCATGCATTCTGACATCTCCATCCCAGGATGCACAAGGTGAAGAGAACTCAACACCTGCAGAGCAGTGCAGCCCTGAACCTATCTCAGCCTCTTCCACCTCAGCCCTCCACAACAATAGGAAGAGAAAGGACAATATCCCTCTGGTGGAGACAGAGGTAAGGAGGAGTTGTAGTTTGCAGAAACTATCTAAAGGGTTTAAAAAAGCTGTGTGTAGAGACAAAGAATGTCTTGCTTGTCATGCTCCTCCACCAATCCTCTCAGCTACAATTATTAAGAGTCTGAATACCCCATTTTGCAAGGTTTCTAGAAAGGACACCACTGAAGATCTGTTGAGCAAGAGGGCTAAGAAGGGCAAGACCGAAGGCACTTCTCTGGAGGGAGCAAAGAATGCTAAAGATAAGAAGAAAAGGTGGATGTGAAGATTGGGTTTCAAGACCTAGCTTTTGGAGTAGATTTTCTTTCTGTTTAAGATGTGGCAGTTGCACTATGATATCTCAATGTACTTAAGATACTATGATCCTCACTCCTATGCTCAGTATCCCTCTTTTGTATACATGCATGGACTATCCACTTTGGTTCCTCCTGAAAAGATTAGTTTGTGGGATGATTATCTAGGTTCAGTACAGTGGTTAACATCATGCCTCATTTGCCCAGAAATTGGAACATCCTAAACTCGAACATTAGATGTCTAAATGACCCTAAGAAATGGACAGCTATTTCCAACAAAATTGATAAGTCCAAATGCTCCATCATTTGTCTGCAAGAAACTAAGAAAGAACTCATTGATCCCTCCTTCCTTAAGAATTTCTGCCCTAGGAGTTTTTCAAAGTTTGAGTTCCTTCCCTCTGTAGGTGCTTCTGGGGTCCTTCTAGTAGCATGGAATGATCATGTATTTTCGTGGGAACTATCCACATCAATGAATTCTCCATCTCCATTCAATTAACCTCTAAACATAATGGAGATACCTGGATCCTCACCAATGTTTATGGGCCATGTCAGCAAAAGGAGAGAGCTATCTTCCTTGACTGGTTACAGAATTTTCAATTGCCAGATGGAATTGAATAGATTGTGCTGGGAGATTTCAACTACATCAGATATCCTCATAACAGGAACAGAGAAGGTGGCAACATTAATGAAATGCTTTCTTTTAATGATGCCATTAGTAGGCAAGAACTTATTGAAATCCCTCTCAAAGGAAGAAATTTCACTTGGAGCAATATGCAGGATGCTCCACTTCTTAAAATATTGGATTAGTGTTTCACATCTGAAGCATGGACTCTCAAGTACCCAGCCACATTTGCATACCCTCTCGCTAAAACCACTTCAGATCATATCCCAATCAAAATCTGCATTGGATCTCACATCCCAAAATCTAATGTCTTCAGATTTGAGAACTTTTGGCTGGAACATCACCAATTCAGAGATATTGTTCAAACTATTTGGACTCATCCAGTTGATGAACAAGACAGTGCAAAGGTCATTGCTACTAAGTTTAAGAGGCTAAGGAAAGGACTTTAAAACTGGTCAAAGGAGATTTAACACTTCAAGAAGATTATTGATAACTCAAACTTCCTTATCTTATGCTATGACCAACTTGAGGAATTCAGAACTCTATCAGTTGAGGAAGCTAATGGAAGAGACATCATCAAGACCCACTTGGCAGTTACACTTGAAAATCAGAGGAAATACTAGAAGCAGAGAGCCACTATAAGGAAGATTAAGATGGGTGAAGCAAACACCAAATACTTTAAAGCAAAGGCCACCATCAAGTATAGAAACAACTGCATGGTCATGTTAAAGGATAACTCGGGTTTTGAACATCATGATCATCATACTAATGCTGCAATTCTGTATAGAGCTTTTAAAGACAGGATGGGTACAGAGGCAATAACACAAAACCCACTGCTCCTAGATCACCTACTCAACCCCTTGGAAAACCTTACAGATCCGGAAGTTCCTTTCACCAAGGAGGATATTGACAAGGTTATTAAACATATGCTAGCTGATAAATCTCCAGGACCAGATGGTTTCAATGCTGCTTTCCTCAAACACTGCTAGAATATAATTGCACAGGATTTCTATAAACTCATTGATGACTTTCATGCTGGGAAAGTTAACCTACAGAGCATCAACTACTCCTTCATAACATTAATTTGAAAGAATGACAATGCATCTTGTCCCATAGACTTCAGGCCTATCTCACTTCTGAATTGTACTCTAAAGATCATCACTAAGCTTTTGACCAATAGATTGCAGAAAGTCATTCACTACTGGAATCAGGGATTTTGCCGTCTGCCAGTTCTTTGTCGTCCGCTAGCAGACGGCAAAGAAGGTCTTTGCCATCAGCTACCAAAAAGCAGACGGCAAACAACTGGCAGACGGCAAAGAATGTCTTTGCCATCTGTCAGAGAGAGGTGGCCCCCACTAACGAGCCGATTAGAAAAACTTAATGGCCCCCCTCTTTGCCGTCTGCTAGCACACGGCAAAGATAAAAAAGCGGACGGCAAAGGCTAACTAACGGCCGATCGAGCCCCCCCCCCCCCCGCCCGTTACTCCTCTCTGTTTCTCTCCCTCTCTCCTCCCCGATGCCACACCAACAGATCCACCCACCACCGCCCCCGCCGCCCCCGCCACTGCCCCCGCCCCCGCTTGCCCTGTCGCCCCACCACCCCGCCGACGCCCCGTCGCCCCACCATCCCGCCGCCCGGCGCCGCCCCTGCCGCCCGGCGTCGCCCCACCCCCGCTTGCCCCGTCGCCCCACCACCCCGCCGCCCCACCCCACCCGCCGACGCCCCGTCGCTCCACCATCCCGGCGCCCCGGCGCGCCACCACGTCACCGGCCCACCCGCCCCACTGCCCCGACCGTCCCATTGCCCCGGCGCGCCACCACGTCGCCGGCCCACCCGCCCCACTGCCCCGACCGTCCCATTGCTCCGGTGAGTTATTTTTTTCTTTTTCTTCTTCTGTTTTTTCATTATTTTTTTTGCTGTTTAATTGTTAGTGATAGATTTAGTGCTAGATATGTGTTATATAGTGTTAGTGTTAGAAGAAAAGAAGAAAAGAAGTAGAAGAAAAAAGAATATGTAGTAGAAGAAGAAGAAGAAAAGAAGTAGAAAAAGTAGAAGAAGAAGAAAAGAAGAAAAGAAAAGAAGTAGAAAAAAGATGAAAAAAGAAGAAGAAGAAGAAAAGAAGTAGAAGAAGAAAAAAGGAAGAAAAGAAAAGAAAAGAAGTAGAAAAGATGAAAAAAGAAGAAGAAGAAAAGAAGAAGAAGAAGTAGAAGAAGAAAAGAAGAAACGAAAAGAAGTAAAAGAAGTAGAAAAAAGATGAAAGAAGAAGAAGAAGAAAGGAAAGAAGTAGAAGAAGAGAAAGAAAGAAGAAGAAGGATAGAAGGAAACACCCCGACCCCCTGACCCCGACACCACAACCCGACACCCCGATCCCCTGACCCCCCTGACCCAGACACCCCGACCCCGACACCACACCCCGACACCCCGACCTCGACACCACACCCCGACACCCCGACCCCGACACCACACCCCGACCCCCTGACCCCCTAACCTCGACACCCCAACCCCGACAGCACACCCCGACACCCCGACCCCGACACGACACCTCGACACCCCGACACCAACACCACACCCCGACACCCCGACCCCGACACGACACCCCGACCCCTGACCCCCAGACCGCGACATTCCTACCCCGACACCAGACCCCGACACCCCGACCCCGACATGACACCCCGACCCCGAAACAGCACCCCAACCCCGACACGGCACCCCAACACCGACACGACACCCCCACCCCCAACACCTCCCGAAAAGGTGCTCTTTGGCCGTCCAGAGGCCGATGGGGTCATATATTTGTGAATTATGAGTTAGGTCATATATTTTTCGATTTTGTTATGAAAAACATCATATATAATTGTGTTGATCGGGTAGATTTAAATGTGCAATTGTTTCATCGCTGCGAGGTTTGGTGTTCGACGACCTCGCCGTGCGTTTAACGAGCTCTGCCCCTTCGTTCGTGGGTGAGCACAAATGACATGTCCTCCTTCCCCATTAATTATTTGCTCTGTTCCGGTGTTCGTGTCGATGAAACTTGGTAGCTAGCTATATATGTGTCTTGAATCATCAATATGCGTAACCAATATGTGTCTCCCATTCGAAAGCATTATAGTTATAAATATGCATGCATTTGCATATTTATAACCTTGATTCTTTTGAATTGTCCAACGCTATCCATGGACAGCCTGAGTATGTGTAGATTGGGTTCGTTTTCCCATATGCTTTGCTCCAGATCCGACGCATAAATTTCGTCAGTGCCTCCCCTGTTGTTCTCCGGGTACACATCCTCTCTGTTTATTGCAGAGACGTGTATCAGGAGAACAGCGGGGAGGTGCTGCCGAAATTTTGCGTCGGATCCGGAGCATAGCATGGGAAAATGAACCCAATCTACACATACTCGGGTGGGATTAGGACCTATCATTACCTATTAGAGTGTAGGTTGCACGGACGTAATAAAATTGACAAAGTAGATCAACTGATGAATATATACATGGTGAATTATATATATATTTGTTGTGTGTCCAGTAGCTCTGAAAGTCAAGATGGGTGATCATGCGTGGATGTATACCGGTCACACTGGTCAGAACAAATGGAGCGCTGAATGGTTCACAAAAACCAAGGGGTTTGTGCAAGCCGCATTTGCAAATGGCCAGAGGAAAACCTGGTGCCCCTATTTCCGGTGCGGCAATTGGGAAAAGAGGACAGAGGATGAAATGGGAAAACACCTGTAGAAGAGTGGTTTTACGCCCGATTATACGGTGTGGACATATCATGGTGAGTCTGCCCAACGTGATAGAGCTGAGGTGGATCGTCGTCGCACCGACGAGCATGGTACCGGGATGGAAAACATGGTGCAAGACTATGATGATGCTCGGGATTCGGACGAGGAGATGGAGGAATCTGCAAAGGCCTTCAATGAAATGTTGGAGTCTTCAAAACGTCCGCTCCACGAGCACACTGAGCTTTGTCAGTTGGATGCCATCTCACAAGTAATGGCCCTGAAGGCTCAGTTCAACTTGGGCAGAGAATGCTACGACGCAATAATGACAGTATTTGGACGCTTTCTACCCAAAGGCCATGTAATGCCTGCAAACCTGTACCAGTCGGATAAAATCCTACGTGCACTGAAGATGCCCTATGAGAAGATACATGCCTGTGAGAAAGGATGTGCCTTATTTAGGCTTAACTATGCGGACTTGAACTATTGTCCCATTTGCAAGTCTTCCAGGTATGTTGGGGTAGACAACGGTATGGGTGAGAAGACACAGACCAAAATCCCCGTGAGTGTTCTTCGGTATATGCCAATCGTACCAAGACTTCAACGTCTTTTCATGGTCGAAGAGACGGCCAGACAGATGACATGGCACAAAACAGGAAAAAGAACCGAACTAGATGCAGATGGGAATCTGATGATGGTACACACATCGGATGGTGTTTGCGTGGAAAAAGTTTGATGAATTACATGCTGACAAAGCAGCAGATCCGAGGCATCCTCGAGTCGGCATCAGCACGGATGGGTTCAGTGTGTTTGGTATGACGGCAGCCCAATACAGTTGTTGGCCCGTATATGTCTTTCCACTCAATCCCCCCCCCCCCCGGACAGATTATGCAAAGAAAGAACATTTTCCTGACGTTGATAATTCCAGGGCCCAACTATCCGGGGGAAAATATGAATGTGTACATGCAGCCGCTTAAGGACGAATTGCAAGAAGCCTGGGATAATGGGTTCAAGACATACGACGCCTATAGCAAACGAAACTTCATAATGCGTGTCTGGTACATGTACTCGACGCATGACTTGCCGACGTATGCGCTATTCGTTGGCTGGTGTGTGCATGGAAGGTTCCCGTGCCCCACATGCAAGGGAGCTCTTGAGTTTCGTTGGCTTCAAGCCGGTCGCAAGTTTTCTTGCTTCGACATGCATAGACAGTTCCTGGATCCTCGCCATAAGTTCAGGAAAGACAAGAAGAACTTCATCAGAGGTAGAGTTGTCAAAAACTCTGCACCACCTGCATTGACAGGCCAACAGACCCTGGATCAGTTAAACGCTCTCGAGCCAGATCCAGAGCATCCAGGGTACTTCAAGGGATATAATTCTAAGCACGCCTGGACTCACAAGACATGCTTATGGGATCTGCCTTACTTCAAAGACCTCCTTTGCCCACACAACATCGACGTGATGCACACTGAGAAGAATATCACCGAGGCACTTTTTGGTACATTGTTCGGCATAGATGGGAAGTCAAAGGATAATACTAAGGCTAGAGTCGATCTGGAGGCACTATGTGATAGGCCGTTACAAAACATGAAAGAACCGAAAGGAAAGCAGAACTGGATGAAGCCAAAGGCATGGTTCAATCTTCGAAGGCCAGCTATGAGGGAAATTATCTTGTGGGTGAAAATGCAGTTGATGTTCCCCGATGGGTATGCAGCGAATCTAAAGAGGGGAGCGAGTCTTGATAAATTGAAGATATTTGGTCTCAGGAGTCATGATTGGCACATATGGATTGAGCGGGTAATGCCGGTGATGTTGCGTGGCTTCATCTCTGAGGATGAATGGCTAGTACTGGCAGAACTCAGCTATTTCTTCCGTGTTCTTTGTGCGAAAGAACTATCGCCTGGCGTGCTAGAAGAAATGGAAGAGTTGGCGCCGGAGTTGATCTGCAAGTTAGAGAAGATCTTTCCACCGGGCTTCTTTAATCCAATGCAGCATTTGATTTTGCATCTCCCGACCGAGGCAAGATTGGGGGGGCGTGCAAAATCGTTGGTGCTACCCAACTGAGAGGATGCAGAAGACGCTGTGACAAAAATGTAAAAATAAACGTAGAATTAAAGCATCGATGGCTGAGGCATTCATCACTGAGGAGGCGGCAAACTTCGTGACAGCACACTACGAAGCCAAAAATCGTCATTTGCATAATCCGAAGCCTCGGTACAATGCTGACGAACCTCAAAAGGGTGGATCCAACCTCATCCTACTCAAAGGGAATCTCGCACCAGCCAGTGGTTCGAAACCAGTATCTTTGGATAACAAAGAATGGCGGACCATTACGTTGTATATCTTCAACAACCTGACAGAAGTGCGGCCGTACATTGAGTAAGTTCTCGGTACATTGTTTCACAACTTCTATTTCCTTTGAACTGCTCTTATTCCTGGATATTTCATACAGTCGATACGTCGCCATATTCTCGTATGGAGCGGTAATCCAAAAGGATTCTGTCGAAGAGTATGAGCTTCTCGCAAAGCAAGGAGGCGGCTATCCCGGTTTCATCTCTTGGTTCAACCAAACGATAATTTCTATTATACCATTTCATTACATTCGCTAATTTCTGCCTAATGCAACAATCCTTTCGTATTAAACTTGTAGGCTAATTCAGAGTCTATAGACGCCGAATTGAGACAAGTCGCTAATGGTTTTGACTATAAGGTCCGTTCATTTGACAAATACGACATCAACGGGTATCGCTTTCGTACCTGTGGCAAAGAGCTATCTATGGCCGACCGAAAGTCTACAAATTGTTGTGTATCTGCTATCGGCGAAGGAGGTACCGAGTATTATGGGAGAGTTGAAGCAATTTATGAACTTATATTCTATGGTGACAACCCACCGAATGTCGTACTCTTCAAATGTTATTGGTTTCAGCCGAAGGAGACTAGAAGGACTCATGAACATATAGGGCTAGTTGAAATAAAACAAAGCACCCATTTAGATGTTCCTGATGTCTATATTACGGCTCAACAGGCGACCCAAGTATTCTATCTACCGGGGGCCTGCCAAACTAATCCAAATCTGAACGGTTGGGATGTCGTTTATGAAGTGTCACCACATGCTAGACTATCTCCCCCAAAGGAAGAGGATTATGAACCTCACATTAACCCAGACACATATGAAGGAGAATTCTTCCAAGAGACACGTCTTTCCAAAAACCGTTTCAAGAACCGCTATACTTCACCCCAAAATATTGAAGTAGACAGCGACAGTGAATCCGACATCAACCCAAAGGAGGAACAAGAAGAGCCGGAACAAGAAGAGGTTACTGCTGCGGATGACCTGTCAATGCTTGACCGATTACGTCAAGGTGGCCTTCCACATGTTGATGCCACTGAACCCTATGAGCCCGTCATTGATTATAGTGATGATGATGATTATGCATTTATTGATGATAGTGATCGAGATTATTAGTAGTGTCAGGTATATAATTTTTTTATGTTGTACTTGATGATGAGACACTTAAGTGATATACATATTATTATTCATGTCGGTATTTTTTTATGTTGTACTAATTTTGTTTACTCTTTGTCATGGCAGGTGTTGAAAGATGGTGGGCGCTGGTAAGTTTCTTCTAGTGTTTTGCTTAACAAATGCATAAAGACCTAGACTTAGCCTTATTTCCTCCAATATGCTTACCACAATGACCTATAGTTAGCTTCTTTTCCTCCAAAATGACTTAATAAGCTTACTGACCTCCAAAACCATCCATTTTACCTAAGTTAGCTCTAAAACGATCTATACTTAGTTTTGATTCCTCCAAAATGACCTAAGTTATCTCTAGTATGCTTAGTTAACTAGGTTTGCTCAATAATGACATGTACTTGGCTTACTTATGTCAAAAATGGCATAATTAGCTTAGTTAGCTCATAAACAATCCATTTTACCTAAGTTAGCTCTAAAATGACCCATTATACCTTAGTTAGCTCATAAATGATCCATTTTACCCAAGTTAGCTCTAAAATGACCCATTTTACCTAGACTAACTCCAAAATGATCCATTTTACCTATGTTAGCTCTAAAATGACCCATTTTACCTAGGTTAGCTCCAAAATGACCCATCTTACCTAGGTTAGCTCCAAAATGATGCATTTTACCCAAGTTAGCTCTAAAATTACCCATTTTACCTAGATTAGCTCATAAACGATCCATTTCACCTAGGTTAGCTCACAAACGATCCATTTTACCTAGTTTAGCTCCAAAATGACCCATCACACCTAGGTTAGCTCTAAAATGATGCATTTTACCAAAGTTAGCTCATAAACGATCTATTTCACCTAGGTTAGCTCATAACCGATCCATTTCACCTAACTTAGCTCAAAAACGATCCATTTCACCTAGGTTAGCTCCAAAATGACCCATCTTACCTAGGTTAGCTCTAAAATGATGCATTATACCTAAGTTAGCTCATAAACGATCTATTTCACCTAGGTTAGCTCATAAACGATCCATTTCAACTAAGTTAGCTCGTAAATGATCCAGTTCACCTAAGTTAGCTCATAAATGGCATATACTTCTTCTTTTAGTCACCTTTTTCTAACTTTCTTATTTGCCTTTTTGCAGACTTCATTCACTTCACGGAAGCTAGCTTGCTATGGTGGAGTGCTTGTTTTTTCTTTCATTCTCCTCTAGTATTCTTCTAGCTTGCTATGATGGAACTTGCTATCTTGATGAAACTTTGCATTGTAATATGTATGGATGGAACAATGTGTATGTGCAACTTGCTATGTATGAATGGATGAAACTATATATGTATGCACGATGAAACTTATGTGCTGGATATGTCATATGTTTGCTGTTAAATAGCCCTATGAAATATATATATATGTCATATATTTGCTGTGAAAATTGCTGGATTTAAAAAAACAGAAGAAAAAAAGAGGCACCTTTGCCGTCAGCCGCTGATGGCAAAGGTGCCTTTGCCGTCCGCCGCGGATGGCAAAGAAGCCACGCGGCGGCCACCTGTGCTCCCTGGGAGCTGACCCATTTGGTCAGTTTGCCTACAGCGGCGGACGGCAAAGGCTTTGCCTACAGTGGCAGACGACAAAGACTTGTCCCGCAGTGACGTCCAGCTGACGTCATTCGGCGGACGGCAAAGGCCGGATGCTCTTTGCCATCAGCGGCGGATGGCAAAGGCTGTCGTTAGCCGCATAACGGACTAACAGCACATTTATTGCCGTCGGCTTTCTTTGCCGTCCGCCGCTGATGGCAAAGGCCCCTTTGCCGTCCGCCGCTGATGGCAAAGGCCCCTTTGCCGTCCGCTTCAGAAAGCATATGGTAAAGAAGCTCTTTACCGTAGCCTACTTTGCCGGAGCCTTTTGCCGTCCGCGGCAAACAACAAAGGCCTTTGCCGTCCGCCATCCTTGCCTTTGCCGTCTGCCGTGGCAGACGGCAAAGTAGCTGATTCCTGTAGTGATTCTTAAACTAGTTCACAAAAATCAATATGGTTTCTTGAACAACAGATGCATCCAAGATTGTTTGGCCTGGGCTTATGAGTATCTCCATCAGTGCTTCCACAGCAGACAAAAGCTTTTCCTACTGAAGTTGGATTTTGAAAAGGCTTTTGACATGCTCAGTCATGATACAATTATTCAAGTTCTTCAGGCTAAAGGTTTTGGAGCCAAATGGATTCAATGGATTAGGATGATTCATGTTACTGGGTTTTCCTCAATATTACTTAATGGGATCCCTCGGAAACAATTTCTCTATAAAAATGGTGTGAGGCAAGGAGATCCTCTCTCTCATTTGATCTTTGTCATTGCTGCAGATGTTCTTCAGTCTATGATAAATGAAGGAATGCACAATTCTATTGTCAGCACCCCTTTGAGGCACAACTCTAGCGCAGATTATCCTATTATTCAGTGTGCATATGACACCATTCTGTTGGTTCATGTAGACAACAGACATGCACAACAAATCAAAAATCTACTTAATTACTATGCAGACTACACTTGGCTAAAGATTAACTACTCAAAATCCACAATGGTCTCTATCAACACTCCTCCTGAGAAGATGCAGGACTTATCAAATCTTCTGGGTTGCAAGATTGGTACTCTTCCCCATACTTACCTTGGTCTGCCTCTCTGCAATGTCAAACCTAAAGTTGAATATTTTGTGCCCATGTTAAAAAGGTTTGAAAATAGGCTACTGGGTTGCTCCATTCTGCTCTCCATTGGGGATAAGCTTACTCTAATAAGATCAGTTTTTACCAGCATGCCAACCTTCTTCATGTGCACTCTGATGATTCCTAAGACTGTGATTAAGCAAATCAATTCCTACCTCATGAACTGTTTCTAGAGAAAGTATGGTACACAGGACTGAGGTGCAGCTCTTATCTCATGGGAACAAGTATGCAATCCAAAACCTCATGGTGGCCTTGGTGTTCTTGATTTGCACACCCATAATAAAACTCTGCTCATGAAATTTCTGCATAAATTCCTCAATAAGGATGATATTCCATGGGTGAACATTATCTGGGAATCATACTACCAGAACTCATTACCTGGAGAAAGAATGATTGGCTCCCTCTAGTGGAAAGCAATTCTCAAGCTTCTTCCAACATTCAGGCAATATTATGTTTGCAAGGCAGGCCCTGGAGACACTATGATGGCAAGACACCCCACTACAGATTCAATACCCAGAGCTTTACTCATTTGCAATCAACAATGAAATCACACTTGCCGATGTGCAACAACTAGAAGACCTCGGTCAACTTTTCCACAGACCATTAACTCTGCAAGCTTTTAACCAGTACAATGTCATTGAAGGGATCATCATGAACAGATCAATCACACTTGACAGAGATTGTTGGTCCTCTAGAGGAAGCTCTATGAAATATTCTTCTATGAAATTATACAAAGTACTCATGGGACCAAGCACAGCACACATCATCTTTAAGATGCTTTGGAAAACTTCCTGCAGACTCAGACATAAAATCTTCTTCTCGCTCCTTCTTCATGACAAGATCAGTACTAGAAACATGCTACACTGCAGAAGTATGTACCTAGAGGACTAAAGTTGTGCCTTATGTGCAGATGGCACTGAAGGGACTATTACTCATCTATTCTTGGACTGCCAATATGCATGGACATGTTGGAATTCAATCATTCCCACCAAAGACAGAGGCATCTCTACTTATGATGAAATACTCCTCACTTTGTGTAAACTGCCAACAGACATTGCAATGGAGATTGTTATCATGGGATGCTGGAGCATCTGGCTAGCTAGAAACGATAAGATCTTCAGAAGGGCACCAGTACATCTCGATTCTTGGAAATTCTACCTTAGAGAAAGCCTACAGGTTACCAGTATTAGAGCTAAATAAGAGAAGGCCACGTTGATCAGTAACTGGATAGCTCGGCACCTGTAATCGTTTCGATGTTTCATAAAACTGGCATTGGCTGACCCACTAGTTTGGGCACGACTTCTATTATTTGTACTTTGTTTAATTAATGAAAATTACCGTAGAATGATTGTTCTACGGTTTCGGCTCAAAAAAAGAAAGAAAAAACAACTCCCCCCTCCCATCATAAAAGTTTTCGTATCGGGTTATGTTTCAATAACTTGTCCTCCCACTCCTGGGTAAGGCTTAGCATGGTGTTTATTATGTAAATTATCATGCCTGTGATGCGTAAATTATCATGATATTTACATGAAAGTTAACGCGCGTATTTTTGACAACTTTTCCCCCTGGGTCAAAAGTTTTCATGATATTTGTACGTGAGTTATCAGATAAGCGGTGCATAAATCACCATAAAGTTTACGGAGAAGTTACCGGGGTATGTCTCAACAGCTTTTTCCCTTGGTCAAAGTTATCATGATACTGATGCAGTGTGTTGGACTTTCCAAGTTGGTTTTTATGTTCTGCCGATTTTACGTTCCAGCTGGTTTTTATGTTCTGGCAAGGATATTAGGTTTTAGGTTCCATGTACAAATAATGCAAGAAGCACACTACGTTCGTGCTGCGGCTAAATTGGTCTAGGCACTTTGATTACTGTTAGTTAGTTGCTCACCGCGAGCGGTCCGTGGGATGTTACGGGATCAACGTATCGTGGGAAGCTCAGCTTCTTATGTGTGAATAAATGGAAGAGACCAAAAAGATATAAGTTTTACGCGTCGCCAAAAACTCCAACCTATGGCGTTCACGAGTGTCTTCTCCCAACTCCGAGAGAAAAGAGTGAGCAAGAGAATTCGAGGTCTTTCCCTAACAAAATGAAAGTCATCTGACGTGCTGTTTACACTTCAATTCTACATGTTGAACGGGCTCTCTGGGAAAAAGAACTATCAGGGGTTTGACCTAAAACTTTGCATACAGTTTCGTACCGCATACAATATCAGTTAGTTGCGTTGTGTCTAAAACTTTAATTTGATGTACACATTCTTTTCTAACTAACATACAAGCAACCTGGCTGACTAAATAAAACAACACATACTGTTAACTAGCCAAAATTCAAGTTCGAAGAAAAAAAACACTACCAAACAAGTTCTAGTTTGTAGCATAGAATTACCTAACTTGTGATGTGTAATTTATTTTCACGCACTTCTCTCATCGAACTATAATTAACATAATTGCTAGAATATGCAAGACGGATTAGACATTGGGAGGTACAAAACATAGTTTTATTGGTCTACTCCCTCTATTTACTTATACAAGGCCACTATGGAATATGCATTTTGCATCTATACAAGGCCACCAACAATAGAGAGGCAAAATTAATGATATTTTCTCGTACTAAAAACCTATTTAATGCTTGCATGCATGCGGTCATAATGACAGTCACATACTTCCCCCACTCAGTTTCCTTGCATGCATGTGGCGTATTAATGAACCCAATAAACGAAAAAAATGTTGAATTTCAAAAAAGACATTAAATTTTACATTGGTACCTGTAATCTGAGTTTGTGGCCTTGTATATAAAAATAGAGGGAGTAACATCTTTGTTTTCGAGGGCAAACAATACTCTTGTACTGCATATATTTAGATTTCTTGTTAAGTATATGATATATTGGTCTAATAATATCATCTAGAAACAACAAGTAATCTCACATACTGTTAGCACTTTAATCATTTGTGCCGAACAGGAAAATTGAGCAGAAAAGCTACAGGCCCTCTTACTCAACATACCGATTTAGTATTGTTAAATCACATATACAACGTAAACAAAAAGAAACGGCTTAATGGAATGACCGATAAAGTTGGCTGGCATTCCAAACTTTATTTTAAGTTTAATATCGCAGCCAAATAATTTGGATTCCAGCGAGCTGTCAACGTCACATACTATATAGCATGGTGACTAGAGATTGCCTGATCCACAAATACGCTTTATTTTCGTATATTCACCTAACGATATACGACTGACTAGCACATGGCTGAAACTTTAATCCTACATATTGGTTTAGAATCAGATACACTGATACACACAACAATACCACCTGACATACAAACTGAGGACCTTCTAGATGACTTATATAATACAGTTATAGTGGACTCAATTAATCGTCTAGATTGTCATTTAATCACATATGGGTATAAGTATAAATTTCAATGCGCATGTACCTTGTATCGGTCTCCAGTTGAACTAAGGATAATGTTAGAGCACCACATCGGCCTTTCTTAGATAGATTCTTAGGATGATAGATAAATATCATCCATTACCATAAAGTCCATGTAAATTTTATCCACCAATTTATGTATAGCCGAAATAAATAAAACAAATATTGTTGCTATTGTGAACCAACTGTTTTTGCGGAGGATACGGGGAAGCCCTGCCGTGCCGTGTCCGCAACCACCAGTGAAGAGGTGATGCATAGAGAGTGGGGATGAGCATCGCGGCGGCGGCCCAGCGATCGGCGATATCAGGGAAGAGGGCGTCCCAATCCAACTCCGAATATGTAAAATGAAAAAAAAAAACTTCTCTATTTTTGTAATATCTTTATCTTTTCATATATTGTTGCTATCGTAAACCTACTATCTTCTATATTAGTGTGATTTTTTTTTTTGAACACCCAATGTTGAATTCCTTGATCCACCACTGGCTGATGTGGCGTGCTTGCATGCTTCACTTGCTATGCTTGATTGAGAAAAACTAGATATGATACCTCGGCCGTTGCGTCAAGAGTTTGTTGCAATATAGTCTAATGATATGTGATTATTTGTAATATGAATATTTGGATGAAAATTTTGAGAACTAAAATTAAAAATAAAATAATTTTTGAATTTAATTATTGAGACGTGCCTTTTTTTATGTGTGTGTGCGTGTTGAGATGGGTCTTCTCCGTACATGTTTCCATGATGATGTGGCATATATATATGTTGAGGGAAATAAGGTTGTATGAGCTAACTATCTGGATATAATCCCTGCAAAACAAACTATTTACATATAAAAGATTGATAGTGATCGATGATTGAGAGCCAGGGGAGCCCAGATTTGGATGCACACGTGGCAGATGCTAGGTTTTGTCGATCTCATTCCATTGCCGTGCCACTTAGGGTTCCTTTGGTTCAAAGGAATTTAGTTGGATTTGATTCTTTTGTAATTTTTCGTGCGTAGCATTTTATTTGATTTTTAGGTTGGAATCTTTAGGAAAATTTTCAAAGGATTACTCTGCAAAATATTTTAAAGGAAAATTTACATACACTCCAACTTCTTTGTACAGTTTCATTTTTTTCCTGAGGCATCAAATACCTTTTATCCCAAATTCATGTGGTTTTCTATCCACCGAGAGAGTGTGCCACATGAAAACGTTTAACGCCGGACGACCGGCTAAGTTTCGGCCGGTCGCCTCGGCTCGCTCGTTAGGCGCGGTCCTCTAACGCAGCCATGTACTTTGCGGGGCCACCCACCGATAGCGACCTTGTCCTATTCCATGCGTGCATCGTCTTCTTGCTCCAAGTTCCCTTCCTTTCGCACCATCTCTCTCATCTTGACTAGCACCCGGCGCACCTGCTCATTGCTACCGAAGGCATGGCCTCCCTCTTCCTCCTTTTGTGACCGGCTAGGCCCGGAGCTGTGATCAGCGCCTGGGCCACCGCGACTGGAGACCAGGCGCCCGGGGAAGCTGCAACCGGCGCACTGGCCGCCATGACCGGAAGCTGCAACCACCTGAGCCAGAAGCTGCGACCAGCTGAGCAGAAAGCTGCAACCGTTAGCTAGAGAAGATGTAACCGGTGAGTGGGGGAGCTGTGCCCGGCGCCCGGCATAGATGCGACCAGGGCGGTGGTGCAAGATATTGCGACTGGCGACATCCGGTGCTGGGACCAGCAACTCCTGGTGTTGGAACAACAACGGCCCGCGGCGAGAGGTTGCATCCATGGTGCCTGCGAGCTATGACGGCGACGACCGTGGGCCGTGACGTTTGCTGCAACTGGCATCTCTGGTTGCTGGAACCGGCTATTCAGGATGCTGGAACGGGCATTTTGGGGTCCTACAACCGCTTACGGTGGGAGCTGCGACGGTGAATGGCGGCCAACGGTGACCGGGGCTGCAGCCGTCTCGACAGGAGCTGCGACTGTCTTGACGGGAGCTGCGACGGTTGAACGGCGGTGCTACAAACGCCTATGGTAGAGCTGCAACCGTAGCGACGGCAGAGCATGGGTGTTTTTGCTGCAACCCGGCCACTGCTGGGAGCCAACCGGCCGCGCGGATTGCCACACGACGGCGCCGACGAATGCTACAACCGCGCGGCGACGAGCTGCAACCTATGGCTGGTGGTGTTGCATCCAACCATGCCGGCGGCGGTGACTTTTTTGCTGTAGGCGTCACCACATAGGAGCTGCAACGGTACTGATGTTACAACTGGCATTCTGTTTTGCTAGAAGCAAAGGTATTTTTTGCTGGAATCGGCGACTAAATTTGTTGGGATCTGCAGTGGATGGTGTTCTTTTTGCTGCCACCGACGACGCTTTTTGTTGTGACCGGCGACATGTTTTGCTGGAGCTGGTGACGGTTTTTTATGCACCCGGCGGGCACCGTGGGGTGTTGATGTAGCTTTTTGGCTATGACGAGCTGCAACCGTCCACGGTGGAGCTGAAAGAGGGCGAGCTCAGCTGCAACCAAGGAGACCTGAGATTTTGCAACAATGAGCTGTGACCGATGTGCTGCGTCAACGAGCGGAGGCAGCCGGCGACGGACTAGATAGTACGACCGGAGGTGCAGCTAGAACCGGCAAGGTCAGGCGCTGCTAGGGAGGCGACCGGCAGCGAGACGGCAGCTCTTCAAGGGCGGCTACGGGCGGCTGGACGGCAGTGCTTCGAGGGCGGCTACCGGCGGGCGCGCTTGGAGGTAGGTCGCCTCGCATGGCCATGGCGGGTATCGGCGGTTCCGGTCGTTGATCTCTCGTCCTTGTGTTTTGTGTTTTTCTGGGCAAAAATGATTGAGTAAAGAGCTTTTGATCTGACGGCTGAGAGGCAGCATATCCAACGTGCGGGATTTGACCGGCCAGGGCGTCGGGCCGGCGCTCTGGTGCTTAGCACTGCCCTTATTATATGGACGTCGATAACTGCCACACGTGTGGTATTTGGGGTATCTGCCGCACGTCCTGTGTGGCATCGGCACAGGCCCGCCCGCACGAGCACGTCCGGGCGCACCCCGCCACAGCCCGTTCGGTGTGCGGCGCGATCGCCCGCATGAGCACGTCCGGGCGAGCGACCACGCGGCCCGCACGACCCGTCTCAGCCGTTGCCCCTCCCCGCCTGCGAGCCACACGCCCCGCGTGGCAGTAACCACGCGTCCCGCCGCGATTGCTATGGTCCGGACCCTCTTCCATGTACGTGTAACTGCAGTTGCCATGTCGGACAACTGCACTTGCCATGTCGCTGAACTACAGTTGCCATGTCGGATAACTACAGTTGCCATGGTTGCTCAACTGCAGTTGACATCTCAGATCAAGTGCCGGATGCCATTTTTGGGCAACTGCAGCTGTTGCCATGTATGGTCTGATCTACTACAGTTGTCATGATTTGAAAACTTTAGGAGTTGCCACCTACTAACACTAGACAGTTGTCATGTAGCACTACAAAAAAAGCATAAAACATGTCCGGGTAAAAGAGAGTTGCCATCTACTTACAAGCACACTAGGGCAGTTGCCATGTACCCTACAAAAACACATGGCAACTGATAGCTTTTGGTGTGTGGGAGAGGACACGGGCATGTGGACTACGGTGGTATCTTTAGGAGTTGCCACCTACTAACACTAGATAGTTGCCATGTAGCGCTACAAAAACAGACGTGGCAACAATAACATGTTCGGGGTAAAAGAGAGTTGCCATCTGCTTACAATCACGAATAGGGCGGTTGCCATGTAACTTGCAAAAAACATGACAAATGACAACTTGGGTGTGGGAGAGTGGGAAAATGGGCAATCGTGGGGGATGGGGGACAGAAGTCGTGCGGGGCGTGCGGGCGCGACGGCAGTTCCACCGCACGCCCCGAGTCGCAACCGCTGACCTCGGAGGGAAAACAGCGTGCGGGCGAACTCCCTCATACGCCACACACACGAATTGTCCTACGTGGCACACAAAATCAGCCCTCTCGTGCCAAGATTCGTGCAAAAGGCACTGAGTGGCGATCGAGGCGTGTGGGCAAGTTGGCTAACGCCCACACGTGTGGGCGTTAGTGTTTTCGTATTTTATAGATACGTATCATGTGTGTACTCGCTAATTTTAGAGCACCGCGGGCTAGGGTTTACAAGGATCTGGTGGTTAGGTTGTTGGATTGATCTCCAAGTTAACTATACAAGATAGAGATCCTCCAACAACCTACCAACCAAGTTACATCAAGATAAACACGCGGCACCGGCCCTACAGCGTATATACGGTTTATACTCCACCATAATACACATATAAGTATTCTAACACTCCTCCTCAATCATAACTTTACCAAGTTGAGATTGTTCTTAAACTCTTCTAATTTCCGCCAAGATAAGGCTTTAGTGAACCCATCTGCAACTTGATCATTAGTGGGAATGAAACGAATATCAAGTAGCTTCTTAGCTACTCTTTCTCGCACAAAATGATAATCCACTTCAATGTGCTTTGTTCTTGCATGAAACACTGGATTTGCTGAAAGATAAGTGGCACCAATATTATCACACCACAAACGTGCAACAAGAGAATGACTTACACGAAGCTCGTTTAGTAAGGTTTGAATCCATATTAATTCTGCCGTAGCATTGGCCAAGGCCTTATACTCAGCTTCTGTACTTGATCTTAATACAGTGGCTTGTTTCCGTGCACTCCATGAGATAAGATTTGGTCCAAAGAAAACAGCAAAGCCCCCTGTTGATCTTCTATCATCAGGACAACCTGCCCAATCTGCATTAGAAAATGCACTCACCAAAGTTGATGTTGACCTTGTGACTTTCAAACTTGTACTCATAGTGCCTCTTAGATATCTCAAGATCCTCTTTACTGCTGTCCAGTGTGCAAGAGTAGGAGTGTGCAAGAACTGACATACTTTATTAATAGGAAAAGATATATCAGGTCTTGTAAGCGTTAGATATTGCAAGGCACCTACAACACTCCTATAGTTTGTAGATTCTTCAGCACTCAAAGGCTCACCTTCTTCTTTTGACAATTTTTCAGAAGTTGAGAGAGGCATATTTGAAATCTTGCAATTCATCATACCTGCTCGTTTTAACACATCTGACACATACTTTTCTTGGCTCAAGACTATGCCATATTTAACCTTCTTTACTTCTATTCCCAAGAAATAGTGCAAATCACCAAGATCTTTTAGAGCAAAGTCTCTCCTTAGATCTTCAAGCAATGCCCTAGTTGCATCCTGTGATGAGCTTGCAACAATAATATCATCAACATATACTAACATGAAAATGGTGATTTTTCCTTTTCTGAAGAAGAATGGTGATGTGTCAGCTCTGGATGGCCGAAAACCAAGCCTTTGGAGTTTCTCACTCAGCCTAGAGTACCATGCTCTGGGTGCTTGTTTCAAACCATATAAAGCCTTATCAAGCCTGCAAACATAATTATGCTTATCCTTTACCTCATACCCAGGTGGTTGCTTCATATACACTTCCTCCTCTAGAACGCCATGAAGAAACGCATTCTGCACATCCAATTGATGAAGGCTCCAGTTGTTTGATACTGCAACAGAGAGAACAAGTCTGACAGTAGCTGCTTTCACAACTGGGCTAAAGGTATCTTCATAATCTATTCCATACCTTTGCTTAAAGCCCTTTGCAACTAGTCTAGCTTTATATCTATCTATTTCTCCATTTGCTCTTCTTTTGATTCTATAAACCCATTTACAATCAATTATATTTCTGCCTTTTGCCGGAGGAACTAAATGCCATGTTCTATTTTTCATGAGTGCATTATATTCCTCATCCATTGCATTTTTCTAGTCTTTATGTTCTAAAGCTTCTTTCAAGTTGTATGGTTCTCCGGTAGTAGCAAGGCCAACAAATCGTACCTTATCATACCTGACTGTACCATCCGTACGTATTTTTGGTGTTGAAATACCATGTTGTGATCGTGTAGTTCTCTGTGTCGGTGCAGGAGGAACCACAGAACCAGAATCCGCAGAAGATCCATTCGTCCTCGTACCAGGAGCCGGAGCAGCCGATCCGGATGCATCAGATCCGATGCGGATGTTGTCGGCTTCATGTGACGCGCCTGATTGGCCGGCACGAGGGGCAAGGCGGATGCTGCCCCCCGCCCGTGAGGCAGCCGACTAGTCGGCCCGAATCCACAGAAGATCCATTCGTCCTTGTACCAGGAGCCAGAGCAGCCGATCCGGATGCATCAGATCCGATGCGGATGTTGTCGGCTTCATGTGACGCGCCTGATTGGCCGGCACGAGGGGCAAGGCGGATGCTGCCCCCTGCTCGTGAGGCAGCCGACTGGTCGGCCCGATCGCGCACAGGAGATCGCGCCACCTGGCGGTTCGGGACAGACGCGCTGGACCCGTCGGGCGCAAAGTGCGCTTCCGGGCCCCCGCCTGCGGGCCCGCGACTGGACGCGTGGGACGTCGTTGGTGGCTCGCCTCCTCCCGAGGCGGATACGCCGCCGCTGCTGCTGGCGGGCGCGCCAGACGAGGGGAAATCAACCCCGGGATTGCCGCTGTCAGGATCTGCTGCAGCACCTGAATCTGCATGGTGTTCCGCGCCTGTCTGCTGCATAAAATCATGAAACACAACCGGATTTCCACCAAAATTAACAGCAGGATTTTTATGAAGATCAACCGATGGATCAGCTGTTTGTTCGTCCCCATGATCAAGAAGTTCAGAGGGTATGGTTTCAGGAAGAAGGAGAACTTCGGAGCGAAGAGGAGTCCCGGCGTTTGGATTTAAGGCAGCAAAGGGAAAAACGGATTCATCAAAGATGACATCACGAGAAATATAAACCCGTCCAGCTTGTATATCAAGACATTTGAAATCTTTGTGGAGATTGCTGTAGCCAAGAAAAACGCATTGTTTTGAGCGGAACTCTAGTTTTCTAGAGTGGAAGGGACGGAGATTTGGCCAGCAAGCGCAACCAAAAGTGCGTAGAGCATGATAATTGGGTTTTTCATGAAACAGTTTTTCCAAGGGAGTTTCAAGGTTGATCACCTTACTAGGAGTGCGGTTTATGAGATAGGTGGCAGCGAGGAATGCTTCGTCCCAAAATTTCAAGGGCATTGAAGCATGAGCCAAAAGTGAGAGACCTACATCTACAATGTGGCGGTGTTTTCTCTCGGCTGACCCATTCTGTTGATGGGCGTGAGGACATGACACATGGTGTGTAATGCCTATATGACGGAAGGAGTTTAGGCGCTCATACTCGCCTCCCCGGTCCGTTTGCATAGTGATAATTTTTCGGTCAAAAAGACGTTCAACTAGCACTTGAAACTCATGAAAAACTTTGAACACTTTTGATCTATGTTTGAGAATGTAGATCCAAGTAAACTTGCTGAAATCATCTATGAAACTCACATAATAGTTTTTCTTATTGATGGAATCTCGGGCAGGCCCCCATACATCAGAAAAAACTAGCTCTAAAGGAGCATTGGAAATACTACTAGAATTCGGATAGGGTAGTTGATGGCTCTTGCCTTGTTGGCAAGCATCACACACACCCTGATTATTCAACTCTTTGCTAGAAAAAGAAATATTATTGTGTTTGAGAACATGCTGAACGATCGTCGAGGATGGATGACCTAAGCGATTGTGCCACCGTGATGATGAGATCTTGGTGGCGCCAAGTGCATGCCTGCCCGAGCTTATGGGAGCTGATGATAGGGGATAGAGCCCGTTTCTACACCTGCCGTGGAGGAGGGTTTTCCTCGTTGCCTTGTCCTTGACAGAGAAAAAGTGAGGGTGAGTTTCAAGAAACACATGATTGTCATATGATAACCGATGAGGAGAGATCAAGTTTTTAGTGGCATTTGGTACATGCAAGATGTTTTTGAGATGAAGATTTCGAGTAGGGGTACGAACATAAGCATGACCTATATGGGAAATCTTCATACCTGCGCCGTTTGGCATGTTCACTTGATCGTGCCCGTTGTACTTGTCCCGAACAGTGAGCTTGTCGAGCTCGCTGGTGATGTGATCTGTCGCTCCAGAATCCACATACCAGTTAGTGTCCACCCCGTAGGAGGACTGGGAGTTGGCATGGTTGGTGTTGACGGCTGCCGCGCTCTTCTCCTTGTTGAAGGAGATGTCGAAGCGGCGGTAGCACTCCATGGCGGTGTGGTTTGGCTTGGTGTAGATTTGACAGAAGACTTCTGGGAGATCATTGCGACCTCCTCCTCCGTTGCCCCGACCACCGCCACGTCCTTGGCCACGGCCACCGCCCCCGTTACCTCGGCCGCCTCCATAGCGACCACCATTGCCACCGCGGCCACCGCCACGGCCGGGTCCGCCGCAAGAGACGGCGTTGGCGGAGGAGTGAGACGACTGACCGCCGCCCTCAAACATAGCTAGCCTGCTTTCAAAATTGACGAGCTGCGAGTAGAGCTCGCTCACCTTGATGGACTCAGTTCGGGCGCAGATGGTGGAGACGAAGGACATGTAGTCGAAGTCGAGTCCCGCCAGGATGTAGGGCACCATGTCGTCGTCGGTGAGAGGCTTTCCTGCAGATGCCATCTCATCGCCGAGCGCTTTCATGCGCCCGAAGTATTCAGCCACCGTGGAGTTGCCCTTCTTCGTCATGGAGAGAGCAATCCTTGTGTTGACGATGTCCGCCTGAGTCTGGGAGATAAAGATCTCCGTGATGGCGACCCAAGCTTCGGCCGCCGTGTTGCAATGTGCAACCTGGATCATAACTGGTGCTGAGATTGAATTGAAGATGAAACTCAGCACCTGGGAGTCACGGGCCCTGTCGATGTCGTACGCCGGGTTGGGCACGTCGCTGGGCTTGCCGTCCTTGTCCGTGAGCTTGCAGGCCGGCAGCTCCCTCTCTGGGTCGAGGTAGGAGACGAGCTGCGCGCCCCGGATGGCCGCCATGGCCTGTGCGCGCCACACCAGGAAGTTGGAGCGATGAAGGCGATCGGCGATCGGGATGAGGGCTGGTGAGGCGACGGCGGAGCTGGAGGAGGCCATGGCTGCGAGATGTGCTTAGAGAAGGTAGGCTATGAATACCATATTGAATTCATGCTCCAGCCAACTCATTCAAAAGTCCGAACTGATGGAGGGAGGCGGGCCATATATTTCAACAGGTGGGACTGGAACAAGAAGTGCCAAAAGCCATGCAGCTCAATCTGCTCGTCGTCTTCGTCGTCGGAGGGCTGCGGGAGCACCGATCGTGCCGGCTCCGTCGAGAGGTGGGATGCGGACAAGAAATACAAGAAGCCCCGCACCACGATGTCCTCATCGTCATACAGCGCCGGGGGCCCCGGACGCGCCGACTCGGTCAGACGCTGGGACAGCAAGAAACTCGTGACCTCGTGCAGCGCGTCCCCGCCCACGGATCGCGGCCGCCATGACGGCAACAACGAGCGCCTGCCTAGCCCTAGCCGCGCGTCCTCGGCGGAGCGCTGGGACTTACACAAGAAGCCTCGTCCGGAGTCTAAAGCGGCAGCGACGACGCCGGCGCAAGCAACGACACCGCAGAAGGCCATGTTCGCCGGGCCCAACTTCCACGCCTCGCCGGATCCGAGCATGCTCCCCATGCCCTCCTTCTTTCTGCTGGCACGTTCGCGAGCACTCTGTACTACTAATTAAGTCCATTACGGCGATCTAGTTCCTTCGTCAGGAGTAGTGCTGTATTAGGATGTGGAATTCGATCCCATAACTTGTAATCCCTTTTATTTCATCTCACCTAGTGAAAAGCATCGGGCTCGAAAGCATTTGGGCGATGCTACTCCTGGTGTGTTAGGATTCCAATTAATGTCCAAAATATAGGAAGGATGTTTATTTTTCATGAATTAGTTCATGGTCATTTTTCTGCATCTTAATTTTCTTATCTTGAAGCGGCAACACACTCATTGGGCTAGAAGTGCACCATCCTCAGCCGACATTTAGAAGAAAAAAATCATACACGATGGACATCGTGTATTTACATTGGCCTACAAAATTTCATACACGGTGCACATTTATTTAATACCGATGAACTTTTGTTATATACACGATGAGCAATTTTTAAACACTCGAGGAACATTTTTAATACACCATAAACACTTCTCAATACACTGTTAATACATGAGGAACAATTTTAATAAACTGTAAATATTTAATAGAATATGAATATTTTTGAAGTAAAGATGAATATCTTTTATGCATGGTAAATGTTTTCAGTACATGATGAAAATTTTAATACACGGTAAACAAATTTTAAAGCATGATGAAGCTTTTTCATAAATAATTTTTTTCATACAATTCAATCAATTTTTAGTACACGAACGGACATTTTAAGAAGTTTTGTTAATATGAGATGCACATTTTTTAAAGACTTGAAGAAAAATTTTATTACATAATGAACACTTCTTAATACATGGTAAGAATTTTTAATAAACAATTAACATTTGTTAACATATCATGTATTTCTTAATAATGTTAAAACATATTTAATACAGTATGAAAATTTAAAAAATTATTATGAATAGTTTTATACATGGTTTATATATTTTATACACAGTGAAATATTGTTAATGCAGGACAAGCATTTTTCAGAAGTGTGATGGAGATTTTTAATAAACTATATACTTTTTGTACAAGGCAAACATTTTTTAATACACGTATGAACAGGTCAAGAAACTGTAAACAATTTTTAATACATTGCAACCATTTCTTGATACATGATGATAGTAGTTAATAAGGGACACACATTTTTTTAAATACACGATAAAAATATTAAGTACATCAGAAGAAAAGATCCTAGGCTTTCTTTCTCCTCCCGTCGGCGACACCGTCGGTCCGCCCCATCTCCAATGGCCTTTGGCCCACGGAGATGCGGAGGACCTTGCCCCCCCCCCCCCCCACCCCCGGGGGAAAGGACCACGTTCTCATTATTATTAGGTTCAATGTCTTACTTGAGGCGTGTGGAGGTGTGTCTCTGTCAGACCTCACAAGATTCGATCGGCACTGGTCTTCGATGGATCAGGTTGGATCTGGTTTTCATTCGTCTTCGTTTGCGTGTTTACATGTTTTATCCTTTTAATCTACGACTTTCTTTATCAGCGATGCTTGCTCTCTAGTGCGCTGGTCATACGGGGCCTTAGCATGATATGCAAGCAACCTGACCAACTTAATAGAACATCCCATATTATCAACTAGCCAAAATTCAAGTTTGAAGAAAAAAACTACCAAACAAGTTCTAGTTTGTAGCGAAGAATCGCCTAACTTGTGATCTGTACTTTATTTTTACACACTTCTCTCATAGAACTATAATTAACATCATGGATAGAATATGCAAGACGAATTAGACATTCAGAGGTACAAAACATTATTTTATTGGTCTATGATCTCTGTTTTTGACGGAAAACAATACTCTTGTACTGCATGTATTTAAATTTCTGGTTAAGTATATGATCTATTGGTCTAATATCATGTACAAACAAACAGTAATCTCACATACTGTCTACACTTTAATCATGTGTGCCGAACAGGCAAATTGAGCATAAGAGCTACAAGCCATCTTACTCCACATACCGATTTAGTATTGTTAAGTCATATATACAACATAAACAAAACAAACGGCTTAATGGAATGACCAGTAAGTTGGCTGACATTCCAAACTTTATTTTAGGTTTAATATCGCAGCCAAACCATGTAGATTCCAGCGAGCTGTCAGCGTCACATATTATATAGCATGGCGACTAGAGATTGGCTGACCCACATATAAACTTTATTTCCGTATATTCACCTAAAGATATATGACTGGCCAGCTCATGGCTGAAACTTTAATCTCATATATTGGTTTGAAATCACATACACTGGTACACACGACAATACCGCTTGACATACAAATTGAGGACCATCTTGACAATTTATATAATTACAATTATAATGGACCCAATTAATTAATCCAACATAGTGTCATTTAACACATACAAACTACCTGCTAATTATACGGTCCAAATTGGTGTCCATAAATGGTCCATATGTAGTTGTACGAAGTGAACATTTAATCCTTGATCTAATGTGTCCTGGAAATAGTATGACAACATAAACTTACACAAGCAAAATAAACTGTATATGATAGGAAGGTTTCCCGCGCAATTGTGCAAGACACTGTGCTTGTTCTTAGAATGATAACAATATTTACCTCTTCTGTTTCATTATTATGTACCCGCTCTTATTAGCATTAAATAAAAATAATATATACCATATTCTAGTATCTAAAAAGAATTATTCTTCTTTATCATGTCACATCAAATGAAGAAGCAATATGGCTTCTTTCTCCTTCTTTGTGACCCCACTGCAGATGTACCATTCCCATGTTATGATTTCATCATTTATTTGATGATTCATCGTTCTAGTGATGTTAATAAACCCAGCACAAGGGGTTTTCTCCATCACCTTGTACAAAGGCTATTTTTACCGCCCTTGCCCTTTGCATTCAAAAAGGATTAAGAAATTATATCTTTGTCAAGAGTTCAGGTACAGCGATTTGTTTTTTGTTTTTCGAATTAAGGAGCTCAACCGAGCCCACATTTTCATTCATGATGAAAATTGCTTATACAATATTCAGTTCTTTGGATCAGGGAAAGAGAAGAAGAAAAACATGCCATGAGCTAAATTAAACTCCCATGTGACATGATGCCACATGAACATTTACTGCTTTCCACCACACCAGAAAATCAACAACCCAAAACCAAATCTGAGCAAATTTTAACCCTTTCTTAAGATTTTACGTAAAAGAAAAAACATAACACAAAAAGCTAAACATGATGCCTCAATTAGGTTTGCCTTGATGGAACGACCTTTGCATTTTAGATTTCGATCTTTTCGTACTTAAAAAAATTCAGAAATCAAAAAGAGGTATTGAGATTGATATCTTTCTATCGTCGAGCAATTTTCATTTGCAGCATAACCTCTCGTACACTATCATAGTACGTTTAACCGCCAACAGGGTGGATTGGTGTCATTTCCCTACACCTAGGACACCAATATTTTTGAACCATCATCACGGAAAAATGTTGTAATTTACTGTACTTTAATTTGTGTGTTGTCAAAGAGTCATGTCATAAAATCAGATTTTAAAATAAGGTAGGATGTTGCTCTTGCAAAAGCAAGGCCAGTATGCTAGTCCTTATAAAAATACAAATTGCTCCCATGTTAAATAGCCAACATGTGCAACATGCTGGCATGTTTACTTCGGTACAACACATCTCTGTTTGAAAGATATACAAATAACTAAGTAACAATTCTAGACCAAAATTATTATTGTATAGGGCATTAATTATAGCGCCACACGACCCTTCTTGGTGATGGAAGGACCAGCTTCGTGATCATTTTTGCACTCCCTTTCCTTCTTCATAAGACTTGTAATTTCGGCTATTAGGTCTTCCTTCTCAATCACATATCCATGCACAGTGTCTCTGATTGGCATCAGTCTATCCAGTGTGAAGCTAATTGCCCTCTCCTCCAGGTCGATGATTTTTCTGTTGATCGTCCTAATCTGCAGAGGAAATCAAATGCCACATAAAATGTATTGAACATTTATGTGCAATATGTACTACTCATGGAATATAAAAAGACAAGTGCACAATTATGTACCCAGCGCAATCTTTGTGTGAGACCATTCCTACGACAAAACAGCCTGATGGCGGAAGATATATCCAATTCATTTTGAGCCTTCTCCTTTTGCTCGCGTAGGTAGTGTCGCACCTCCTGCTCCTTGCTCCTTTTTCCCATTCTCTCTTGCTCCCTAGTGGGCCTGCTTGAGTGCACCAAAGCACTCTCACTAGACTGCTGTTCTAGAATGACTGGGAGAGGCTCGGGAATATCAGGTGTTGTTATCACAGAAAACAGGTTGACATTTGTAGCGGCCTCCATGGCCGGGGCCTGCGCAGCTGGAGGTAGTGGTGGCACCGATGCTTCAACTGCAACATAGATAAAAATTATAATCGGTGACGCACAAATGGATTGTGTGCATGAAAAACTCAAAACATATTCACGGATTTACAAACCAATTTCTTCATTGTGGCTATTCAAGATCGATAACAGCATTGATATTTCCTTCTGCTGGTATGTGTCATTAACTACTGGAGGCCAGTTCATGTTGATATTCAGTGGGGCTTCGTTGGAGTCCTCCACTTTACATATCGCTCTCTCCGACGTGACGATGCTTTCCATGAGTTTGAGCACCCACTCGCCATCATGGCGGCGCAAACTGAATATAGGATGAAACTAAATTAGGGTTGCTACATGCAGTTCAGGCATAATTAGTTCATGAGTAACCTAGAATTAATGAATGAGTCTGTGACACTTACTTTATGTATTCGGTCGTGGTCTGTTCGCCAATGTAATGGCGATGAAGGATAGCATGTTCAAACGTTCCATGGGTCTTACTCGTGTGAAGAACTAGGCAGAATAGTCGAGAGTCTGCAAAATTACATTTTGAAAATCTATCAAGGAATGAATGTTGCGATCAGCCTTGCAAGGCAAGATTTTTAGTTTCGGAAACAAAATAATTTTGGACCTCATCGAAATATATGATTTTTTTTTAAATCGCATATTTCGGAAATTATTTCAGATTTGGAGATTTCAAATTCCACTTAATTTTAATGAATTCTAACATAATTCATATTTATTTTGAAATCAGTTTGAATCTGCCTCAAAATTTTGGGGTTAAAACTATTTTAGATCCCACTGAAATACGCAAAATTTCCGAAATTTCACTGAAATTTTGTTGAAATTTGAACCCTGTCGCAAGGTACTAGAAAAATTTATCAAGGATGAAATGAACTAAAGTTGCGACCAGTCTTGCAGCAAATTTATCAAGGATGAAATGAGTTGGCTGAATGCATGCATGCATGCTTACCATTTCGGGACCTGATTTCCCTGACGACAAGGCAGTCGGTGCATTGCAGTCGCCCTGGAAGGAGCGGCACAAACCCTTCTTCATCCTCCTCCATGGAGCCAACCTCTGGAGCACCATTGGTACCGCTGCCAACTTTTTGCTTTAATTCGTGCTCCATGAGGCCAACGTCGGGAGCACCAATGGCGCCGCTACCGCTTGTTTGGTTTATTTTGTCTCCAATGAGCTCCTCCGCAATGTCATAATGACCATGCCGCGGGAAGAACTCAGGGTTCATCAGCTGGAGGCTGTCTGGGGAAGAACGGGTCGGCTGGCCTAGCATTTGTTGGTGTATGACGGCCGTCCCCGGCACCTGATCGGAGGGGATATTGGGCTGAGCATGAGCGAGGGGCGCCGGCATCAGCATCTGCACAACGAAGCCATAGGCGGACGTCTCGCCCTGTGTTTGCTCGTGTTGGACGGGCGGTAGCACCGGTGCCTGAAACTGCATGCGACCAAAAATTTGGTTACAGAAGAGGCACGGACGTAATCATTCGTAGGAGTAGGACCTATGCCACAGCAGACTGAAGTCCGTACCTGAGATTGACCGTCGTTGTCGTCGGACACCGTTTGCGGCATGAGGAGATGAGCCGCCAGAGGATCCTGCTGGGGTTCGGCGGTGACGGCCGTGTGAACCATGAAATCCTCTCCGTCCAAGGCGTCGAGGTCGAGGAACTGCTCGATGTCGAAGTAGCCGTCGTTTGCGTCGGGCAGTGTGTCTGGATTGACGACTTGAGTTGCCAGAGGATCCTGCTGAGCCGCGGAAACCATGAATCCCTCTTTGTCCAAGGCGTCGAGGTCGAGGAACTGGTCGACGTCGAAGTCGCCGTCGTACTCCATGGCGAATCGCTGGAGGGGACCGTCCAAGGAATCGCTGGTGAGAGTAGAGTAGGCGCGGCTTGGGGGAAGTTGGGAGGGATCTCTACGATCGACGGCGGGGAGAGGGTTATATACGGCGGAGGAGCGGGAGTTAGCGCGCGGTTCGAGTGGATGCGGCGGTTGCCGCGCGCGCGCAACGCATTTTTTGTTTCCCTCGTAAAACTTTGTGCCTCTTTCCTTTCTTAATTTGCTTGCGTGCTCGTTTTGCTTCTTAATTTGGCTCGTGTCACGTACCGCGTACACGGTGCCGAGTATGCATCCTCGTGCAAAGTTCAAGCTGTGTGAAAATGGCAATTGCACGGTTAATTAGCTTTACAGCATCTCGATCGATCATTTTCTAGGCTTGTTACTGAAAAGAGGGTGAAGATCGATTAAACTTGATGCACGGTTGCACGCAAACAAGCTCCCATTTAGTTTATTTGTTTTTTACGAGAAAACTTTCAATCTATTCATCAAATGTCATGATAGTACAAAGAATACCGGAAATAATAAAAATTACATCAAGGTCCATTGACCACCTAGCGATGACTACAAACGTTGGAGCGAGCTGAAGGCGCACCACCGTCATCGCCCCTCCTTCACCAGAGCTGCATAAAATTTGTTTTAGTAGAGAGTTGGGAAGTCGTTGTGCTAAGGCCCCACAGGACCAGCGCACCAGAACAGCAATCGCCGTTGATGAAGAGAAGCGTAGATCGGAAGAGTTCAACTTGTAGACACACGAACGTAAACGCACCAAGACTGGATCCATGAAGATCCACCAAAGACAAACACCGGCCGAATCCCACGTGATCCGCCGGAGACATACCTTCACACGCCTTCCGACGACATTGTACGCACCGCCGGAAAAGAGATTAGGCGGTGAGGGCCTTATTCCAACTACGCGAAACTGCCGCCGTCTCGACTTCCTGAATAGGACACAAACCCTAATTAACCCTAAACAAAGACCCTAAAATGGAGCAGGAGCCCTCCCACCAGCAAGGGTCGAGGTCCACCGTGTCTCCATGGCCCTAACGCCACCGAAGACAAGGCGGATCTACGGCGGTCCGGCGGGAGGCGAGAAGACCCTCGCCCTGGAGTTCTTCTGCCTCTTTCATCTGGCTGCTTTGATTCTAACTTAAGCAAATTGTATGAGGCTCGGGCTCATTATTTTCTACTAAAACGATAAATAATCGCAGGTATGGTGTTGATAATTGCAGCCAACAACTAAGGGCATCTTAAAGGGTGCCCCCTACTCTATCTCCCTACTTGTTCGCTTCGGATAAAATGGACAAAACCAAATCTCCCCTGTTTCCTATGTGCTTATTTTTCTTCAAATCTTCTCACATGTATGGGCGGGACGGGATGGGATTGTGCGGCGGACAAATCACCTCAGTACGAATCACGTGGCCCAATCACATAGCCTTAGTTTTCAAACTCCTCTCTCTCTGTCTCTAACCCACCCACCCCCCCCCCCCCCACACACACACCCTCTCATCTATTCACTCCACTTCCTCTCCCCCACCAGAGCTAGTCATTGCCCGCCATCCTCTCCTCTCACTTCATCAAGCCGCCACCCAGCTCGGGCCACACTCCCGGACATCCATGGGCAGCCACAAAATCCAAGAGGAGCTCGAGCATGATAACACACAAGTGTAGGGGATCGTTTGTAGCCTTTTTCGATAAATAAGAGTGTCGAACCCAACGAGGAGCTAAAGGTAGAACAAATATTCCCTCAAGGTCTATCAACCACCGATACAACTCTAAGCACACTTGACGTTTGCTTTACCTAAAACAAGTATGAAACTATTTTGCAAGAATAAAACTATGAGTACTTTGCAGGAATAAAACTACGAATAAATTGCAAGACAATAAAAGTAGATAGATTTTGTCAACAAGAAAGTCATTTGTCCCTAGGTGATCGATAACTAAACCGGTGATCATTGTTGCAATTTTATATGAGGGAGAGGCATGAGCTAACATACTTTCTCTATTTGGATCATATGCACTTATGATTGGAACTCTAGCAAGCATCTGCAACTACTAAAGATCATTAAGGTCGTAAAACCCAATCATAGCATTAAGTATCAAGTCCTCTTTATCACATACGCAATGACCCCCAAACTCGGGTCTATGCTTCTGTCACTCACGCCACCCACCATAAGCGAACCATTAACGTATTGCAACACCCTACAGCTGGGATCCCTCCGTTTGCGTGACATGGAGGGCACCGTAGGACAGCACCAAAATAAAATATACAACTCAAACCAATCATGATCATCTATCAACCCATAGGACAAAACGGATCTACTCAAACATCATAGGATAACCAAATATCATTGGGAAATAACATATAGTGTTGAGCACCATGTTTAAGTAGAGATTACAGCGGGGAGAAGGGGTGTTACACCGCTGCATAGAGGGGGAGAAAGTTGGTGTTGAAGGTAGCAAGATTGTTGATGTAGATCGCTGTCACGATCCTTGCCCCAGCAACACTCCGGCGCCACCGGGAGAGAGGGGGAGAGAGCCCCCCTCCTTCTTTTTCTTCCTTGGCCTCCCCCTAGATGGGAGGAGAGTTCCCCCTCAGGTCCATGGCCTCCATGGTGGCGGAGGGCGGGAGCCCCTCCGAGATTGGATCTCCCTCTCTATTCTCTTCTGTTTCGCGTTCCTGTTTTCTGGCCGAAAATCGTTTCTTATATTCCCGGAGATCCGTAACTCCGATTGCGCTGAGATTTTAACATGATTTTTTTCGGATATAAGCTTCCTTGCGCCCGAAGTAGAGATCCAACCGACGTACGAGGTGAGCACAACCCACCATCGTGTGCCTGGCCATTGGGGCGCACCCTGGTGTATCTTGGGGGCTTTGGGCCCCTCTTTGCGTTGATTCCAAGTCCCAAAAATCACATATATTCCAAAATAATTCTCCGTAAATTTTTATCGCGTTTGGACTTTGTTTGATATGGATATTCTACGAAACAAAAAACATGCAAAAAACAGGAACTGGCACTGGGCACTAGATCAATAGGTTAGTCCAATAAATCATATAGAATGTTGCCAAAAGTGTGTGAAAGTTGTATAATAATGGCATGAAACAATAAAAAATTATTGATACGACGAAGACGTATCAGAGCGCTCTCACATGGCATTATTATCGGGATAAAGGAGGTCAATGAGGCTCTGGTCTGCAGCATGTCAACCTTCCATTGCACGTCTTCCTCCCATCGTGCACCATCCTTATCGCATGCCCTCCAACCGCTGCCATCCTCGTCTCCACCCTCCAATCGCACACTATCTCACATTACGTTGACCTCACGTGCCATGCCATCCCTACGTGCGTTAACCTTCTGCGTTGTGCCACCTTCGCTGCTTGCCATCTTGTGACTCCACTATGGTGCCAAATAGAGGTAATTTTTTGTCACCCAAATTCGTCCAAGTGTGTCTATTGATAAATAGGGAGGACAAACAAAGTTTTTTTTTAATTCGAGAGGCCCTAAGATGTTAGGACTTACCGACCAGATCATTTCATGTGGGTGATAACATGGACCAAGCGGTATCTGTGGGCGGCCAACAAGTGGCAAGGTGGGTAGGTTGCATGGTGGGAGGCTATGACAAATACTACATGCAAGGATGTGCGGATTTGGCAAGGCAAGGCATGGGCTGTAATAACCCATAGTTTTAAGTCGAGAGCATGAAATTTTATCTCGATTGTGCATTGCATTCATTCATCCAAAATCAAAGGGAATTTAAAACTTTTCTCTTCAAACAACTAAATCTAACCACATGTTGGAAAATTGGGCATGACCTTTGCTCATTGTGTAACATTTGGATCACTATCCAATACAAATTCATGAATGGATAAATGAATGCAATGAGCAAATGACTATAATGCATAAAGACCATTCATGCCACTTCGAAATTGGAATTCAAAATTATGTCAAATGATTGTTTGAATTACAAATATTCTTTGAATTCAATAATACAATTTCAGTTGAATTACAAATGATAATACAAAATGTATGCATTGGAATAAATTATCTTATCTGATTACAATTAAATGAATTGAATTACAAAAGATTCCATGGATCATGGTCAGATCTTGGGAAATTTTACAAGGTGTTCATAATAGAATAATGGAAATGCTAACTAGAGCTAAATCTTGTTTCTTCTCAGCTTCTTCTCAACAACCTGCAAATACCAACATGATACGTCCATTTTGCATCATGTTTTCCTACTATTATGTATTATTTTTTGGGTCATTATTTCACTTTATGATGTTATCCTAATGTCTTTTCTCTCTTATTTTGCAAGTTTCACATGAAGAGGGAGATTGCCGCTAGCTGGAGTTTTGGACCTCAAAAGGCTACAGCAGAGATAGCTATTCTGCACAACTCCAAATGACCAAAAAATTTGGAGACTTATTTTGGAATATAGAAAAATATTGGCGGAAGAATTACCAAAAGGGGGTCCACCAGGGAGTGACGAGCTCAGGGGGCGCCCCCCTAGGGCACGCCCTATGAGCTTGTGGGCCCCCAGCGGGCCTCCCATGCCCATCTTCTGCTATATGAGGCTATTTGCCCTAGAAAAAATAGAGATAAGACTTTCGGGATGAAGTGTCACGGTCTCGAGGCGGAACCTGGTCAGGAGCACTTTTGCTCTCCGGTGGAGCGATTCCGCCGGGGATACTTTCCTCCGGGAGGGGGAATCAAAGCCATCGACATCAGCAACGATCCTCTCATCGTGGGAGGAACAATCTTCATGAACATCTTCACCAGCATCATCTCCTTTCAAACCCTAGTTCATCTCTTGTATTCAATCTTTGTCCCAAACCCTCGGATTGGTACATGTGGGTTGCTAGTAGTGTTGATTACATCTTGTAGTTGATGTTAGTTGGTTTATTTGATGGAAGATTAAATGTTCAGATCCTCAAGCATATTCAATACACCTCTAATATTGAACATGAATATGATTTATGAGTAGTTACTTTTGTTCTTGAGGACATGGGAGAAGTCTTGTTATAAGTAATCATGTGAAGTTGGTATTCGTTCGATATTTTGATGATGAGTATGTTGTTCTTCCTTTAGTGGTGTCATGTGAATGTCGACTGCATGACACTTCACCATACTTGGGCCTAAGGGAAGGCACTGGGGGTAATAAGTAGATGATGGGTTGCAAGAGTGACAGAAGCTTAAACCCTAGTTTATGTGTTATTTCGTAAGGGGCTGATTTGGATCCATATGTTTCGTGCTATCGTTAGATTTATCTTAATTCTTGTTTCGTAGTTGTGGATGCTTGCGAGTGGGGGTAATCATAAGAGGGTTATTTGTTCAAGTAAGAATAGCACCCTAGCACCGGTCCACCCACATATCAAGTTATCAAAGTAGCAAACGCGAATCAACTAAACATAATGAATGTTACTAGACAACAATTCTCATGTGTCCTCGAGAACGCTTTGCTTACTATAAGAAAACGTTTTGGCTTGTCCTTTGCTATAAAAAGGATTGGGCCACATTGATGCATCTTTGTTACTATTGCTACTTGTTACAAATTACCTTGCTACAAAACTATCTATCATTGCTACTTTCAGCACTTGTAGAGAATACCTTCCTGAAAACCGCTTATCATTTCCTTCTGCTCATTGTTGGGTTCGACACTCTTACTTATCGAAAGGACTGTGGTTGATCTCCTATACTTGTGGGTCATCAAAACACAAAGACAAGAAATGAGAGTTAAGGTTAGAGCATTTGCAATCACATGAGGTGATGCAATATTTTATTTAGGAGCCTAGTTTAAAGAACATCGGCGATTGGTCTAGGTCATAATCCTATTAGAATGGATACCAAATTATTCAAATGAAAAAATTAACAACACCCCAGACACAACCTTGAGCCATGGATGACGAGGATGGCAATTAGTCATTTGGCAACAAAAGGCAACGAGAGCATTATAACCACAACTCCATCCCACATATAAAGGCAACCATGATAACTATAAGTCAACTAGGGATGTCTCTAACTGGATTAAGCTCTGTAATCATTCAAATGCAATAAATGAGTAATTTTGGGTTTAGCTTACATATTTGTGTCCAACTAAATTCATTTCAGCCCATATGTTTATGCAAGTCAAATTAATCTAACTAGACAACCCACATGGACAATAAGCAACCCTTTTAGCCACTAAATCAATACAAGAAGAAGGATAATGCACATCCCACCAACCAAAGTTTGGTAATGTAGACAACTGCTTGTCTAGATAACGATTAATGAGGAGAGGTCAACAAGGAAACCTTGTAATAATTATCTCATAAATCGGAGAATTAGATCATGATAAACCACACAACATACTCATCTAAGGCTAAGTTGAGTCAACATTGAGGTGGCAGTCACAAAAGCATGTGTTGGGAAACGTTGCATGGAAAACAAAAAAAATTCTACGCACACGCAAGATCTGTCCATGGAGATGCATAGCAACGAGAGGGGAGAGTGTGTCTACATACCCTCGTAGATCATAAGCAGGAGCGTTTAGTAATGCGGTTGATGTAGTCGAACTTCTTTGCGCTCCAATCGATCGAGTACCGAACGTACGGCACCTCCGCGTTCAGCACACGCTTAGCTCGGTGACGTCCATGCCTTCTTGACCCAGCAAGTGAAGGAAATATGCCCTAGAGGCAATAATAAAGTTGTTATTTATATTTCCTTATATCATCATAAATGTTTATTATTCATGCTAGAATTGTATTAACCGGAAACTTAGTACATGTGTGAATACATAGACATAACAGAGTGTCCCTAGTATGCCTCTACTTGACTAGCTCATTAATCAAAGATGGTTAAGTTTCCTGATTATAGACATGTGTTGTCATTTGATGAACGGGATCACATCATTAGAGAATGATGTGATGGACAAGACCCATCCGTTAGCTTAGCATAATGATCGTTAAGTTTTATTGCTATTGCTTTCTTCATGACTTATACATATTCCTCTGACTATGAGATTATGCAACTCCCGAATAGCGGAGGAACACCTTGTGTGCTATCAAAAGTCACAATGTAACTGGGTGATTATAAAGATGCTCTACAGGTGTCTTCGAACATGTTTGTTGGGTTGTCATAGATCGAGATTAGGATTTGTCACTCCGTGTATCGGAGAGGTATCTTTGGGACCTCTCGGTAATGCACATCACTATAAACCTTGCAAGCAATGTGACCAATGAGTTAGTTACGGGATGATGCATTACGGAACGAGTAAAGAGACTTACCGGTGATGAGATTGAACTAGGTATAAGGATACCGACGATCGAATCTCGGGCAAGTAACATACCAATGACAAAGGGAATAACGTATGTTGTTATGCGGTTTGACCGATAAAGATCTTCGTAGAATATGTAGGAGCCAATATGAGCATCCAGGTTCCGCTATTGGTTATTGAATGGAGATGTGTCTCGGTCATGTCTACATAGTTCTCGAACCCGTAGGGTCCGCACGCTTAACGTTCGATGACGATTTGTATTATGAGTTATGTGTTTTGGTGACCGAAGTTTGTTCAGTATCCTGGATGAGATCACGGACATGACGAGGAGTCTCGAAATGGTCGAGAGGTAAAGATTCATATATTGGAAGGTTATATTCGGACATCGGAATGGTTCCGAGTGATTCGGGTATTTTTCCGGAGTTTCCAGGGAAGTGTTGGGCCTACATGGGCCTAAGGGAGAGAGAGGGAAGCCCGCGGGGGGTGGCCGCGCGCCCCCCTCCTAGGGAGTCCGAATAGGACAAGGAGGAGGGGGCGGTGCCCCCCTTCCCTTTCCCTCTCCCTCTCCTTCCTATTCCCTCCGGTGGAGAAAGGAGAAGGGGGCGAATCCTACTTGGACTAGGAGTCCAAGTAGGACTCCCCCCTTGGCGCGCCTCCTCCTGGCCGCCGGCCTCCTCCCCTCTCCTTTATATACGGGGGCGGGGGGCACCCCAAAGGCACACCAGGAATTCTCTTAGCTATGTGCGGTTCCCCCTCCACAGTTTACTCCTCCGATCATAGTGTCGTAGTGCTTAGGCGAAGCCCTGCACGAATCACATCACCAACACCGTCGTGCTGACGTAACTCTCCCTCGACCCTCTACTGGATCAAGAGTTCGAGGGACGTCATCGAGCTGAACGTGTGCTGAACACGGAGGTGCCGTACATTCGGTACTTGGATCGGTTGGATCATGAAGATGTTCGACTACATCAACTGTGTTAATCTAACGCTTCCGCTTTCGGTCTACGAGGGTACGTGGACACACTCTCCCCTCTCGTTGCTATGCATCTCCTAGATAGATCCTGCGTGATCGTAGGAAATTTTCTGAAATTGCATGCTACGTTCCCCAACAGCAAGACGGCGAGGTAGTGGCTGAGTTCCGGCAGCACGACGGCGTGGTGACGGTGACGGTGATGCTATCTCCGCAGGGCTTCGCCTAAGCATTACGAAAATATGACCGAGGGTGTAAACGGTGGAGGGGGGCGCCGCACACGGCTAAGCAATTGTTGTGGTTGTGCTAGGCGCCCCCCTCCCACATATATATAGGTGGGGGAGGAGGGAGCAGCCTGGAGGCGCCCCCAAGTAGGCCGAATCCTACTTGGGGTCCTTCCCAAGTGGCGCCCCCCCCCCACCATATTTGTCAGAGGGGGGAAGGAAAGGGAGAAGAGGGAAGGAAGGGGGAGGCCGAATCCCCCCTTCCCTTTCCCCCACTTGGTCGGCTTCCATAGGGGGTGCGCCAACCCCTTGTGGGCTGCTGTGCTCCCCTCTAATGGCCCAATAGGCCCATTACCCTCCCCGAGGTGTCTGGTACCCCCTCCGGTATTCCGATGGCTACCCGGTACACTCTGAAACACTTCCGGTGTCTGAATACCATCGTCCTATATATCAATCTTTACCTCCGGACCATTCCGGAGCTCCTCGTCCTGTCTGTGATCTCATCTGGGACTTCGAACAACATTCGGTCACCAAATCATATAACTCATATAACACTATATCGTCAACGAACGTTAAGCGTGCGGACCCTACGGGTTCGAGAACTATGTAGACATGACCGGGACACCTCTCCAATCAATAGCCAATAGCAGAACCTGGATGCCCATATTGGCTCCTACATATTCTACTAAGATCTATATCGGTCGAACCTTATGACAACATACGTAATTCCTTTTGTCCATCGGTATGTTACTTGCCCGAGATTTGATCGTTGGTATCGTCATACCTATTTCAATCTCGTTACCAGCAAGTCTCTTTACTCGTTCCTTAATACATCATCTTGCAACTAACTCCTTAGTCACTTTGCTTGCAAGGCTTTTATGATGTATTACCGAGAGGGCCCAGAGATACCTCTCCGATACACGGAGTGACAAATCCTAATCTCGATCCATGCCAACTCAATAGACACCTTCGGAGATACCTGTAGAGCATCTTTGTGATCACCCAGTTACGTTGTGACGTTTGACAGCACACATGGTATTCCTCTGGTATCTGGGAGTTGCATGATCTCATAGTCAAAGGAATATGTATTTGACATTAAGAAAGCAATAGCAATAAACTGAACGATCATATGCTAAGCTAACGGATGGGTGTTGTCCATCACATCATTCTCCTAATGATGTTATCCCATTATCAAGTGACAACTCATGTCTATGGTTAGGAAACCTTAACCATCTTTTGATCAACGGGCTAGTCTAGTAGAGGCTCACTAGGGACACGATAATTGTTTATGTATCCACACATGTATTTAAGTTTCAGGTCAATACAATTCTAGCATGAATAATAAACCTTTATCATGATTAAGGAAATATAATAATAACCATTTTATTATTGCCTCTAGGGCATATGTCCATCAGCATGCCCACCAACTAGCAAAAGAAAATACCGATGTGTTAAATCTCTAGGAAAGAAACATGAGGGCTAAGGACAAGTAGATGGTCAGCCATGGTAGCTCCCCATTTAAAGAGGTAATGATTGTCATCGACTAATGGGAAGAGATCTAGAGCACTTGTTGCTTCGAAGGGTTGTGAACTGTGAAAGAATAGCCCAGTGGGGAGGGAGCGGGCACTAGATAATAAAGGGAAGGAGAGGGATGAACGACAAGGAGGTAGTGAGAGGCAAAGGCAACAAGAATGGGAGTGAGGGGGAAGACACAATGAAGTCAATTAATATGAGAAAACCCCATCGTTTTACCCTTAGTGGCAACAATACAATACGTGCATTGGCCCTTATTGTCACTGGGCTAGATCACCGCAAGATTGAAGCCATGACAAAGCACCACTCCCTCTGAAGAAAAACCCATCGAACTTGGCCAAAGAAGACAAATAGATCGGAGAGCATGCAAAGATATTTAATTATACAAGAAATAAAACCTCAAAAGATTCAATTGATTTCAATGAACAATCTGGTCATAAAGTGACGATTCATCATGTCCCAACAAACACACCACCGATTACATCAAATTGATCCTGATCATGTGAGAAAGCTCACGGGAACATGGTATTGAAGATTCAAATACAGAGAGGGTCATCTACCTACTACTATGGACCCTGATGGAACTACTCACACATTATCATGGAGGCAGCAAGGTTGATGAAGAAGACTCGAGCAATGACTTCACCCTCTGGCAGAGCTCCGGAAAAGGCCTCCAAATGGGATCTTCATCGAATAGGAACTTGCGATGATGGTAACATTCTTCTGGAGGAAGGACGAATAGTTTTAGTATTTATAGGGATTCATGGCAGTGGAATCAGGTCAACGGCAAGTGGGGGGGCCAACACGGGAAGGGGCACAGCCTACCCCCCCTCCCCCGGGCCGCGCCCCCTGCCCATGTGGGCCCCTCTTACCGCATTGACCTGATTTCGCCGCCATAAATCTCCACCTGGTCGTGTGAGCCCTTGGCTGCTTGTCTCGATCTCTCCCGAAGCTTCTAGTGTCTCTGGTTGCCCAAAAGATTCGTGTCAAATCGGCAACTTATTTTGACCTACATAGATATTGATTTCCTGTAAAACCAAAAACAAAATAAGAAAACATGAATTGTCACTGTGCACTAAATTAGTAGGTTAGTCCATGAAAATAAAATAAATTGCTATAAAATTATATAGAAATGATAATATAATAGCATGAAACAATCAAAAATTATAGATACGTTTGAGACGTATTTAAAGTCTTGTAGCCTACCTACATCACCTTATTATACTTGCTCTTATATGGCCGCATGGTACAAGACCTCCCTAGGAGTGCAACACAACCCCTAGGGGACTATAGTTTACCTACACTCTAGGGGATCATAAGTTTACCTTGTGTTTTGTTAATGCCCCTAGGGAGACTAACAATCCTTAATGTCTTCATTTTAGGATCTAAGGAACATTTCAAACCCTAGGTAACCTTGCAAATTTTAGTAGTGACTATGCCAACATGAGGTACCAATTCACTATAACCAAAAAAGAAGCAAGGTGGAGGAAGCTTATCCCTAAGAATTTGGTTGTTTAGATTACCTAAAGAACAAGCTTCTCAAGACCGTAATGTAGAAGGTATTGATGTCTACTACACAACCTTCTTCTTGCAGACGTTGTTGGGCCTCCAAGTGCAGAGGTTTGTAGGATGGTAGCAAATTTCCCTCAAGTGGATGACCTAAGATTTATCAATTCGTGGGAGGCGTAGGATGAAGATGGTCTCTCTCAAACAACCCTGCAATCAAATAACAAAGAGTCTCTTGTGTCCCCAACACACCCAATACAATGGTAAATTGTATAGGTGCACTAGTTTAGCGAAGAGATGGTGATACAAGTGCAATATGGATGGTAGATATAGATATTTGTAATCTGAAAATATAAAAATAGCAAGGTAGCAAGTGGTAAAAGTGAGCGTAAATGGTATTGCAATGCTAGGAAACAAGGCCTAAGGTTCATACTTTCACTAGTGCAAGTTCTCTCAACAATAATAACATAACTGGATCATATAAATATCCCTCAACATGCAACAAAGAGTCACTCCAAAGTCACTAATAGCGGAGAACAAACGAAGAGATTATTGTAGGGTACGAAACCACATCAAAGTTATCCTTTCTAATCGATCTATTCAAGAGTCCGTAGTAAAATAACATGAAGCTATTCTTTCCGTTTGATCTATCCTAGAGTTCGTACTAGAATAACACCTTAAAACACAAATCAACCAAAACCCTAATGTCACCTAGATACTCCAGTGTCACTTCAAGTATCCATGGGTATGATTATACGATATGCATCACACAATCTTAGATTCATCTATTCAAACCAACACAAAGTACTTCAAAGAGTGCCCCAAAGTTTCTACCGGGGAGTCAAGACGAAAACGTGTGCCAACCCCTATGCATAAGTTCACAAGGTCACTGAACCCGCAAGTTGATCACCAAAACATACATCAAATAGATCACGTGCATATCCCATTGTCACCACAGATAAGCACATGCAAGACATACATCAAGTGTTCTAAAATCCTTAAAGACTCAATCTGATAAGATAACTTCAAAGGGAAAACTCAATCCATTACAAGAGACTAGGGGGGAGAAACATCATAAGATCCAACTATAATAGCAAAGCTCGCGATACATCAAGATCGTGCCGAATCAAGAACATGAGAGAGAGAGATCAACCACATAGCTACTGGTACATACCCTTAGCCCCGAGGGTGAACTACTCCCTCCTCGTCATGGAGAGCGCCGGGATGATGAAGATGGCCACTGGTGATGGATCCCCCCTCCGGCAGGGTGCCGGAACAGGGTCCCGATTGGTTTTTGGTGGCTACAGAGGCTTGCGGAAGCGAAACTCCCGATCTAGGTTTCTTCTCGGGGGTTTCTGTATTTATAGGAATTTTTGGCGTCGGTCTCACGTCAGGGGGGTCTCCAAGTCATCCACGAGATAGGGGGGCGAGCACAGGGGGGTAGGGCGCGCCCCCACCCTCGTAGATGGCTCGGGACTCTTCTGGCCCAACTCTTTTACTTCGGGGGCTTCTTTAGGTCAATAAAAAATCATCAAAAATTGGCACGTCAATTGGACTCCATTTGGTATTCCTTTTCTATAAAACTCAAAAACAAGGAAAAAACAGAAACTGGCAGTGGGCTCTAGGTTAATAAGTTAGTCCCAAAAATCATATAAAATAGGATATAAATGCATATAAAACATCCAAGATGGATAATATAATAGCATGGAACAATCAAAAATTATAGATACGTTGGAGACTTATCAAGCATCCCCAAGCTTAATTCCTGCTCGTCCTCGAGTAGGTAAATGATAAAAACAGAATTTTTGATGTGGAATGCTACCTAACATAATTACCAATGTAATTTTCTTTATTGTGGCATGAATGTTCAGATCCAAAAGATTCAAGACAAAAGTTTAATATTGACATAAAAATAATAATACTTCAAGCATACTAACAAGGAAATCATGTCTTCTCAAAATAACATGGCCAAAGCAGGCTATCCCTACAAAATCATATAGTCTGGCTATGCTCTATCTTCATCACACAAAATATTTAAATCATGCACAACCCCGATGACAAGCCAAGCAATTGTTTCATACTTTTGATGTTCTCAAATTTTTTCAATCTTCATGCAATACATGAGCGTGAGCCATGGACATAGCACTATAGGTGGAATAGAAGGGTGGTTGTGGAGAAGACAAAAAGGAGAAGATAGTCTCACATCAACTAGGCGTATCGACGGGCTATGGAGATGCCCATCAATAGATATCAATATGAGTGAGTAGGGATTGCCATGCAACGAATGCACTAGAGCTATAAGTGTATGAAAGCTCAAAAAGAAATTAAGTGGGTGTGCATCCAACTCGCTTGCTCATGAAGACCTAGGGCATTTTGAGGAAGCCCATCATTGGAATGTACAAGCCAAGTTCTATAATGAAAGATTCCCACTAGTATATGAAAGTGACAACATAGGAGACTCTCTCTATCATGAAGATCATGGTGCTACTTTGAAGCACAAGTGTGGAAAAAGGATAGTAGCATTGTCTCTTCTCTCTTTTTCTCTCATTTTTGTATTTGGGCCTTTCTCTCTCTTTTTTATGGCCTCCTTTTTATATATTTTTATTTTTTATCCGGAGTCTCATCCCGACTTGTGGGGGAATCATAGTCTCCATCATCCTTTCCTCACTGGGACAATGCTCTAATAATGATGATCATCACACTTTTATTTACTTACAACTCAATACTCAGAACAAAATATGACTCTATGCGAATGCCTCCGGCGGTGTACCGGGATGTGCAATGAATCAAGAGTGACATGTATGAAAATCATGAACGGTGGCTTTGCCACAAATACGATGTCAACTACATGATCATGCAAAGCAATATGACAATGATGGAGCGTGTCATGATAAACGGAACGGTGGAAAGTTGCATGGCAATATATCTCGGAATGGCTATGGAAATGCCATAATAGGTAGGTATGGTGGCTGTTTTTAGGAAGATATATGGTGGGTGTATGGTACCGGCGAAAGTTGCACGGCACAAGAGAGGCTAGCAATGGTGGAAGGGTGAGAGTGTGGATAATCCATGGACTCAACATTAGTCATAAAAAGAACTCATATACTTATTGCAAAAATCTATTAGTTATCGAAACGAAGTACTACGCGCATGATCCTAGGGGGATAGATTTGTAGGAAAAGACCATCGCTCGTCCCCGACCGCCACTCATAAGGAAGACAATCTATAAGTAAATGATGCTCCAACTTCATCACATAACGGTTCACCATACGTGCATGCTACGGGAATCACAAACTTTAACACAAGTATCTCTCAAATTCACAACTACTCTACTAGCATGACTCTAATATCACCATCTTCATATCTCAAAACAATCATAAAGAATCAAACTTCTCATAGTATTCAATGCACTTTATATGAAAAAATTTATTATATCCCTCTTGGGTGCCAAACATATTAGGACTAATTTTATATCCAAAGCAATTACCATGCTGTTCTAAAAGACTCTCAAAATAATATAAGTGAAGCATGAGAGTTCATCTATTTCTTCAAAATCAAACCACCGCCGTGCTCTAAAAAGATATAAGTGAAGCACTAGAGCAAACGACAAACTACTCCAAAAGATATAAGTGAAGATCAATGAGTAGTCGAATAATTATGTAACTATGTGAAGAATCTCTAACATTTAAGAATTTCAGATCTTGGGATATTATTCAAACAGCAAGCAAAACAAAATAAAATAAAATGACGCTCCAAGCAAAACACATATCATGTGGTGAATAAAAATATAGCTCCAAGTAAAGTTACCAATGAACGAAGACGAAAGAGGGGATGCCATCCGGGGCATCCCCAAGCTTAGGCCCTTGGTTGTCCTTGAATATTACCTAGGGGTGCCTTGGGCATCCCTAAGCTTAGGCTCTTGCCACTCCTTATTCCATAGCCCATCAAATCTTTACCCAAAATTTGAAAACTTCACAACACAAAACTTAACAGAAAACTCGTAAGCTCCATTAGTATAAGAAAATAAATCACCACTTAGGTACTGTTGTGAACTCATTCTAAATTCATATTGGTGTAATATCTACTGTATTCCAACTTCTCTATGGTTCATGCCCTCCGATACTACTCATAGATTCATCAAAATAAGCAAACAACACAATGAAAATAGAATCTGTCAAAAACAGAACAGTCTGTAGCAATTTGATTTGTTTGAATACTTATGGAACTCCAAAAATCCTACCAAATTAGTAAAACCTGAGAAATTTGTGTACCAATCCAGAGCAAAAAGAATCAGATCAAAAGAACGTTTTTGTGAATTATCAAAACTAATTTACTGGGCGCAAAAGTTTCTGATTTTCAGCAGGATCAACACAACTATCACCGTAAGCTATTCTAAAGGTCTTACTTGGCACTTTATTGAAACAAAATCTATAAAACATGATTACTACAGCAGCTTAATCATGTGGACACACAAAAAAGTAGGGGTAAATATTTGGTTGTCTCCCAACAAGCACTTTTCTTTAATGCCTTTTTAGCTAGGCATGATGATTTCAATGATGCTCACATAAAAGATAAGAATTGAAACATAAAGAGAGCATCATGAAGAATATGACTAACACATTTAAGCCTAACCCACTTCCTATGCATAGGGATTTTGTGAGAAAACAACTTATGGGAACAATAATCAACTAGCATAGGAAGGCAAAACAAGCATAACTTCAAGATTTTCAACACATAGAGAGGAAACTTGATATTATTGCAATTCCTAGAAGCATATATTCCTCCCTCATAATAATTTTCAGTAGCATCATGAATGAAGTCAACAATATAACTATCACATAAAGCACTATTTTCATGATGCACAAGCATAGAATTTTTATTACTCTCCACATAAGCAAATTTCTTCTCATGAATAGTAGTGGGAGCAAACTCAACAAAATAACTATCATGTGAGGCATAATCCAATTGAAAATTAAAATCATGCTGACAAGATTCATGGTTATCTTTATTCTTTATAGCACACGTGTCATCACAATAATCATCATAAATAGGAGGCATGCTTTCATCATAATAAATTTGCTCATCAAAACTTGGGGGATTAAACATATCATCTTCATCAAACATAGCATCCCCAAGCTTGTGGCTTTGCATATCATTAGCATCATGGGTATTCAAGAATTCATACTAATAACATTGCAATCATGCTCATCATTCACATATTTTATGCCAAGCATTCTATGTAATTCTTCTTCTAGTACTTGAGCACAATTTTCCTTTCCATCATTTTCAAGAAAGACATTAAAAAGATGAAGCATATGAGGCAACCTCAATTCCATTTTTTTTGTAGTTTTCTTTTATAGACTAAACTAGTGATAAAACAAGAAACTAAAAGATTCGATTGCAAGATCTAAAGATATACCTTCAAGCACTAACCTCCCTGGCAACGGCGCCAGAAAAGAGCTTAGTTGATGGGGTGCTAGTGCCGCTTACCTAGCCTCCCCGGCAATGGCGCCAGAAAAGAGCTTGTTGTCTACTACACAACCTTCTTCTTGTAGACGTTGTTGGGCCTCCAAGTGCAAAGGTTTGTAGGACAGTAGCAAATTTCCCTCAAGTGGATGACCTAAGGTTTATCAATCCGTGGGAGGCGTAGGATGAAGATGGTCTCTCTCAAACAACCCTGCAATCAAATAACAAAGAGGCTCTTGTGTCCCCAACACACCCAATACAATGGTAAATTGTATAGGTGCACTAGTTCGGCGAAGAGATGGTGATACAAGTGCAATATGGATGGTAGATATAGATATTTGTAATCTGAAAATATAAAAACAGCAAGGTAGCAAGTGGTAAAAGTGAGTGTAAACGGTATCGCAATGCTAGCAAACAAGGCCTAAGGTTCATACTTTCACTAGTGCAAGTTCTCTCAACAATAATAACATAACTGAATCATATAACTATCCCTCAGCATGCAACAAAGAGTCACTTCAAAGTCACTAATAGCGGAGAACAAACGAAGAGATTATTGTAGGGTATGAAACCACCTCAAAGTTATCCTTTCTGATCGATCTATTCAAGAGTCCGTAGTAAAATAACACGAAGCTATTCTTTCCGTTCGATCTATCCAAGAGTTTGTACTAGAATAACACCTTAAGACACAAATCAACCAAAACCCTAATGTCATCTAGATACTCCAATGTCACCTCAAGTATCCGTGGGTATGATTATACGATATGCATCACACAATCTCAGATTCATCTATTCAAACTAACACAAAGTACTTCAAAGAGTCCCCAAAGTTTCTACCGGAGAGTCAAGACGAAAACGTGTGCCAACCCTTATGCATAAGTTCACAAGGTCACTGAACCCGCAAGTTGATCACCAAAACATACATCAAGTAGATCACGTGAATATCCCATTGTCACCACAGATAAGCACATGCAATACATACATCAAGTGTTCTCAAATACTTAAAGACCCAATCCGATAAGATAACTTCAAAGGGAAAACTAAATCCATTACAAGAGAGTAGAGGGGGAGAAACTTTATAAGATCCAACTATAATAGAAAAGCTTGTGATACATCAAGATCGTGCCGAATCAAGAACAAGAGAGAGAGAGAGAGAGAGATCAAACACATAGCTACTGGTACATACCCTCAACCCCGAGGGTGAACTACTCTCCTCGTCATGGAGACCGCCGGGATGATGAAGATGGCCACCGGTGATGGATCCCCCCTCCGGCAGGGTGCCGGAACAGGGTCCCGATTGGTTTTTGGTGGCTACAGAGGCTTGCGGCGGCGGAACTCCCGATCTAGGTTTCTTTTCGGGGGTTTCTGTATTTATAGGAAGTTTTTGTGTCGGTCTCATGTCAGGGGGGTCTCCGAGCCATCCACGAGATAGGGAGGCGAGCACAGGGGGTAGGGCGCACCCTCCACCCTCGTGGATGGCTCGGGACTCTTCTGACGCAACTCTTTTACTCTGGGGGCTTCTTTTGGTCCATAAAATCATCAAAAATTGGCACATCAATTGGACTCCGTTTGGTATTCCTTTTCTGTAAAACACAACAACAAGGAAAAAACAGAAACTGGCACTGGGCTCTAGGTTAATAAGTTAGTCCCAAAAATCATATAAAATAGCATATAAATGCTTATAAAACATCCAAGATGGATAATATAATAGCATGGAACAATCAAAAATTATAGATACGTTGGAGACGTATCAGGTATAAGTAGATAACTTTTGCTATAAATTTTGGCAGCATAACGGGTGGGAATAAATACATGCACACATGCACTACAATCTCTACACAACCATGTCCCCGGCCATTTGTTCTTCCACTGCAGACCAATTTGGGGAATTCATCCATATCACTACAAAGACGAGCAAGCTATGAGTTTTCCACAATAGCAAAAACAAGAACATCAGGTGATTTATATGAAATGATACGATTTTTGGTAACCATTTTAGAAATAAACTGGATAGCTTTTGGAAATAGTTGACAGTACTTTCAGAAATATATGATACAAATTCAGAAATGTCTGGGATCTTCAACATCAGTCTCACCTAATAAGACATTACAACAACGACTTCAACAAGGCCAGCAACATGCTAGCTAATAACACGGCTTTTAATTAAGATCATTATCATAATTTTCTCAATGAAGTTTCTCTTCGTTAACTCGTTCATCATCGTTGTTGTCAATGTCTCCAATGTCATCGGTAGATTTACGCTTTATGTCTTCAACTAAGCGAGCAGGAACTTCATCCCCTTCATCTTCATCTCATTTGTTGTCTTCATCATCAACATTTTTAAAGCATCTTGTTCCTCCTCTTCATCCTAAACATTTTTGAAAGCATTATGTTCTTCCACCCTCAACATCAGCAACAATACGATGTGATGATCACTAGTGCAGAACCGGGCTTTAGCGCCGGTTTGTAAGGGCCTTTAGTGCCGGTTCTACAACCGGCACTAAAGAGTGGAGACTAAAGCCCCCCCTTTACTACCGGTTCGGCACGAACCGGCGCTAAAGTGCCACCACATGGCACGAGCCAGGCCCGGGTGCTGGTAGACCATTAGTACCGGTTGGTAACACCAACCGGTACTAAATGTTTGGGGGGGTTTTGGTTTTATTTTTTATTTTTCCATTAATTTTGTGTTTTCCATTTAATTCTTTTTTGTTTGCTGGTATTTTATGATACTAAATATTGTACACGTTATGCATATATATATAAATAGATTTTCTCGTAGAACCAATCATATATGTATATGTGTGTATGTATGTATATATATCATCGAATGTCTCACAACCACCATTAATTATTCACACATACACATGTATATATATATATACAATTTCTCCTACATGTTGCCTTGGTGCCTTCGGAGCACGATGACAAGTGGTTCATGGGGGCGGTAGCGGGTAATAGTATTCTCCTTTGGGATCTATGACCTGGTCGAGCAAAAATCCCGCTATTTCCTCTTGAAGTGCTAGTATGCACTCCGTTGGTAGTTGCTGCTCCTGCACCTCTCTGAACTATTAAGAAGGAGATCAATATGCATGTGTATTAGTTGTGTGACTAGATATCGATAATGGTGTAAAAATTTGTGAATAGTGTTCTGACAAACGTACCCAGTCTTGTCTTTGAGATCTGCTCCTTTCGGACGCTATCATGCGAATGTTCTCGCAAGCGTAGTATGCACACAGATCAGTCCCCGGCGCCTGCTTCAGGGCCTTTACGAGAATGGAATTTAATCAGATAATGATTAATCAAGCATGTTAATTAATTAATGGTATTGAAACAAGAATTAAAGAGATGGTAGCTAGCTAGTACTACTTAATTACTTACCTTGGGTCGCCACCAATACAGCTTTTTTCCCAGTTGCCTGGAGTCACCTTGATGAACTTTGCCCAAGCCCTGCCCGATAGCAAACAAAATGAATAAAGGGGTTATTAAATAGTTGATATCAGGAAATGACGAACTAATTAAATAGGCTGAGATATAGTTAATAATGATTGAAATTACTTGTCGAGTATCCCCTTCAAGATGGCGAAGTCACTTTCTTCCTTAAGTAGTGAGTCCAGTACTTCAACTGTTCCTTTATCAACTTTAGTGACTAACAAGATCCAGTGGTAACTGCATGCGCACACGTTTGCATGTCTTAATTAAGCGGGCATGTGCACAACACTAATCAACTACCCTAAACCCTATACACTTAATTACTAACATCTAGCTAGCTAGTAAGCAAAAACAGAATTTGTAGTACAAGACAGTGTGACTCACAGGAAGTTGTAAGGAAGTACTATATCTTCATTGGTATTGAGGCGCTTGAAGAACTCTAGCATGCTTTCCTCTAAACTTGCTTGACAACTTGGAATATTCCATGTGTGTTCATTAACGGTATTTGGGTCAATGAACCCAATGCCATAGCGTCCAGATTTTTTCATTTCATACATCTTCATCCTGCATAATACCAGAGAAAAGAATATAGTGACGATAATTACAGGTAATGATTGATCAAAATGATCACTACAGCTAGCTTGAGACTTAAATTACAGAAAGAAATCACTTACAGACAATAGCAACTGACGAGAGATTTGTCGACTGCGTCTTGATTGTATAACTGAAATAGTTCTGAATACTCAACGGACAGAGCTTTCTCATGGAAGTAATGCTCCTCCTTGACATTCACCATGAGGGACTCTCGATTGGAAATCTTGGTAATGTTCATGTACCACTGATGCAATTCATACATTCTCGTTGGGAGGTTCTTGACCTCCTCGGGCTTGACCAAAGGTTGGCCCCGGACATATTTCTGTTTTATTTCCTCCTCTCTAATAGGAGACATGGGCTCAATCTCGAGGAGTGGTCCAACACTGATATTGAGCATTTTAGCCTGGCTTATATGCTCCTCGGTTATTACCAGATTGTTCAGCTGGGGAACGGTTTGCCCACAATAATATAGGGCGCGCGTACTCTCATGTGTTGTTGGCACAACAAGCGGGGGGGGGGGGGGGTCGATTGCGCCGCCTGTTCTCCCAGCTGGGGAACGGTTTTCCCGCATTTTTGCCAGCTACTTGTTGGCTTGAGCTCGAGCTCGCTTCCTTGTGTAGTCATGCTCGATGTGCCTTCCTGATTTGGCGCTCATAGTCTGAGTCAATAGGCTTGGGATCTGGTGGTCTAGCCATACGAATGAAGTGGTCAATCTTTTCCTCAGGCACTTTCTCCCTTGGCAGCAATGTCGGTTTCGGTCCAAAATAGGCGTCCACTTGGGCCTTCACTATGGCTTCGTTTTGCTCCTCGGTCATGCCGTAAGGCCTGTGAGGAAGAGGAGCGAGGCTTGGACCATATTTATATCGCTTGCCTCCACATGTACCTCCTATACTACCTCGACTCGTACCGCTACGCACCATAGTTGCGGCGTGTCTCTTCTGCGATTGCTGAGGCGGCAAAGACGGCTGACGTGGCTGAGTTGGAGCAGGAGTTTGCTCACGCATTGGTGGACTTGGAGGAGCGGGAGTCTGCTGACACGGTGGAGGACTTTGAGGAGGAGCCGGCTTACGCGTTCGTGGACTTGGAGGAGCGGGAATCTGCTGACATGGTTGCGGACTTCGAGGAGGAGTCGGCTCACGCGTTCATGGACTTGGAGGAGCGGGAGTCTGCTGACTCGGTGGCGGACTTCGAGGAGGAGTCGGCTGACACGGTGTCAGTGGCCTTCGAAAGATTATGCAATCCTTTCTCCATAGGATGATACGATGTATGGCCTCTCCCAGTGTGTGCTCGTCGTCACCACCAGGAATGTCAAGCTCTAGCCCCGAATATTGGTCCATCACCTCATCAACCAAGACACGAGCATAGCCCGCTGGAATCAGGGTGCAATGGAAGGTTGCTTCGGGGGTATTTGTAAAAGCAACAGCGTCCGCCACCTTCATGGATATGTTCTTCATTTTGAAGTGTAGCTCACAGTTAGAGTTCTCTATGATGTCATCCACAGGGTATGTATCCAGCAGTGCGTCGCCCGGGGCGGAACCAACGCTGCTTCTCGGCATGGATGGGACGGCGCTATCCAATGCTGGATCATCCGCTTGCTGCTGCCATTGTTGAGACCCTCTTTCCTAGCTAAGTGAGTCGATCTGCTACTGCTGCCGCTGGAATTTGAGTGCCAAGTCCGCGTGCCTTGCTTCTCGACCTCGAAGGCGTTCTGCTTCCTGCTTCCTCTGCTCCTCCTCCAGCTTCCTCTTCTTCTCCTCCTCCATCTTCTTTCTTGCACTGCACCTGTAGTCGTTGTTCCATTCCGAAAATCCCTCATACCAGGGAATAACGCCCTTGCCTCGTGTTCTTCCCGGGTGTTCAAGATTTCCCAGGGCGTGCGTAAGCTCGTCGCTCTCTCTGTTGGGCATGAACACCCCCTTTTGAGAATCTTCTATTGCGTCAAGTAACTTTTGTTCGGCTCCTTTTAGACTTGCCTTCTTCGAAACCAGGCCTGTCTTCGGGCCAACGCCCCCCCCCCCCCATGCGCATAGAACCAAGTTCTGCACCTGGGGGGCCAGCTCCTAGTAACCGGAGTGACCCCTGCATCCTCCATCTCTTGCTCAGACTTATCCCACTTAGGCATTGCCACCGCGTAGCCACCTGGCCCCGGCCTATTGAACTGTGTCTTTTTGCGGCATTGGCCTTGTTTTTTCTCGACCGTTCCTTAGATAATTCTGATTCCTTGAATTTCATGAAAGCGGGCGAGTGTTCTCTTTGCTTCTCCAGTGTTCCCTTGAATTCAGGAGTCTTCCTTTCTACAGCGACGTAGTTGGCCCATACAGTTTTCTTGTGGGTGTTGAATGCAATTGCCATCTTCTTAAGAGCAGCGTCCTTGACTTTCTGCACATCTGCATCAGTGAAATAATCTGGTAGGGTGAAATGTTCCATCAGAGATTCCCGAAGCTTTTCTTTTGCTCTGTCGTCGACCCAAGTTACATCTGGACGTTTAGTTTTTGGCTCTTTCCATTCTTGAATGGAGACCGGGAGTTGGTCCTTCACAAGAACTCCGCACTGACGAACGAACTTGTTCGCAATGTTCTTAGGCGTGAGGGGTTCGCCACTAGCTTTGATGGAATCGATGTTGTACTTTACACCCTCCTTCAACTTTTTTCCCGGGCCTCGCTTTGTCCTGCTGTCTGTAGAAGCAGATTTGCTCGATCCAGAGTGCTGAAGAAGAAAGATCGATTCGTTAATATATCTTCAAATAAAAAAACATGTGATGATCACCAGATGCCTGCTTATATAAATATACCTCGCCGGTAGTCTTTGTTATTTCAAGATCAACATTGTCTGTGTCATCATAAACATTGTGTGCGTCATCATAATCATAATCTAGTTCATGACTTCATCAGCTCGGTCGTCGAGATCGAATATCTTATCATCACCCTCCCCGGTATTGTTCAGATATTGGGAGCCGTCATCTGCTTCATTCAGATCATCTGGCCTGCGAGGGCTGCGTATGATCTCGAACAGGGCCTCTTCTCCCTCTCTGCCGGTATTGTCCGCCATAGCTTTTATTTAACTAATCCAAAAGAAATATAAAACAATTTAGTATTCAAATTACAATGCATGAATGCATGGATGCAATCAATAAGGAAAAAATTGAATCATATAGTACATAATATGCATTGTCTCGAATAATATATAATCTCGAATACATCGTATCAAATAATATATAATCTCGAATACATCATCTCGAATAATATATAATCTCGAATACATCATCAACGATAATCACTGGCTAGGTAGCTAATAAAGATCGAATACTACAGAAGAATCTAGGCCACTCGCGGTTCCTGGGGCGCGGGCGGTGGACACCCGAAGAGAAGGAACCATCACTGGATCATATCTCCAGTCATCTGCCCAAAGAACCTGCCAGGTATTGGAGAACCTGACGTCCATAGCAGCCATGTAGCGATGGACGTGCTCGTCCTCCTCCCTGACACGGCGACGCACCACCTCCGGCGGGGCTGGCTCCCTCTACACCGAATGTGGCCCACGTGAACGCCACCAAAGGACATCAGGGTCGACGACGGGACCCGGGTTCCTCACCAAGCGGCGAGCCCCTGAAGGTAGCACCTCCCAGTGCCAGCCCGGCGGAGCCCAGTCCCGGACATGGGTCCTCTGAAGCAGGACGTCGTCGCGAACGGGTCGACGGCGAGGATGCGGGCCAGGCATCGTCGAGAAAAAATACTATACGCCGCAAAAGTAACATTTTTTAAATTATTGGATTGTGACTTATATGCAAATTCTAAATTTCTATAACTAAAATTATAAGAAACTAAAAACTAACATTTCTATAACAATTTGAAATTAATCTAATTCATCTAGCTAAAACTAACATTTCTAAAATTTCTAACATTTCTATAACATTTCTAACATTTCTATAACAATTTGAAATTAATCTAATTCATCTAGCTAAAACTAACATTTCTAAAATTTCTCTAATATTTCTAACATTTCTATAATTAATTATTTCATCTAAAACATTTGTATAAAAAATAGAAAAAACAGAAAACAGAATCGTGTGTGTGTGTGTGCGCGCGCGCGCGCGTGTGTGTATGTGTGCGTGTGTGTGTGCGCGCGCGCGTGCGTGCGCGTGTGCACCTACGGCGTCGGCGGCGCAGCGGTTTCTATTGGAGGGAGGAGAGGGGCTCACAGCGCGGGAGATGGCGATGGCGAGGCGACGGGACGGTGAGGCAGAGGGGACGGCGACGGACAGCGACGGCGACGGCGACGGACGGCGACGGCGACCGCGACGGACGGCGACGGGGACGGCCACGGGGGCGGCGACGAGGGGCGGTGGCGATGGGGCAGAGGAGAAGAAGCAGAGGGAGAACGAACTGGCGAATTTTTTTGAAGGGTTTTCTTATATAGAACACCCCTTTAGTACCAGTTGGAGCCACCAACCGGTACTAAAGGTCTGTTTTGGCCAGGCGAAGCGGCGGGAAGCGCACCCCCTTTAGTACCGGGTGGTGGCACCAACCGGTACTAAAGACCACCCCTTTAGTACCGGTTGGAGCTACGACCCGGTACTAAAGGGTGTGCGCTGGCGCAGGTGCGGTGCGGCAAGTTTAGTCCCACCTCGCTAGCCGAGGGGCGTCCGCATTGGTTTATAAGCCCCAGTGCGGCAGCTCTCTCGAGCTCCTCTCCAAAGCAGGCCTACTGGGCCTACCTGTTCTGTGCTATCCTATGGGCCTACTGGGCCTTTGCGGGCCTGCATCCTGGCCCAATAATACGTTGGGTTTCTAATCGTATGCAGGCCGCTTTGGCCAAGTAGGCGGGCTTTTTTATTTTCTCAATTTTTTTTCCTTTATTTATTTTTTAGTTGTTTTTTGCTGTATTTAGAGTTTCTTTGTGAATATTTTTTCTTTAGGTACAAAAAATTACAAACTTTCTTTTAGTGCCGGTAGTTTTCAAATTTGAATAGTTTAAATTTTGAATTATTTGAAATTTGTGTGAATCACTAGTTCGTGAATAACTTAACTTTGAAAATAGATTTTTCAGTGATTCTTTTTTCTTATGTTTATTATTAGTGTGTTTTATCATTATATTCAATTTGGTAATGCTTAGGTTATTTAAAAAATGAAATGCCTTTGTAACAGATGAGTTTTCATCCGAAACCCTGATACTTCGAAAGATATTGTCCATTTGGTACACGAAGTGCATCCAGTTTTTGCGGTAACCCTCTCTACTTTTTTGCACATGCTATGTGGGTGAAATTATAATACCATGCCAACTTTCAACCTTTTCTGAGTTCATTTGAAGTGTTTTTCAATTTCAGGGTCATTTAGCTGAAAAAATCAGTAAATGCATGAAAGAATTTGTTTGTACATAAAATTTCTTCGCGTTTCAAATGCCAAAACACATAACTACCCTAACTATTACAGAGATTCCCTCCTGGGTGTGAAACACAGAAGAAAGTGATCATAGTGAAGCCGATCACATCCCAGATCTTTGGGTGTGAAACTTTTCTTCCCGTGTGTCCCTTTTCGCCATAGCCATGGAAAATCTTCATCATTTAACGGGATGCTCGGGTCAATATTCACTATGAATGGAGCAATTTCATCAAACTTTTCATAATCTTCTGACATGTCTGTCTTGTCATCCACTCCCACGATGTTTTCTTCCCAGAAAGAACTATGTGGCGCTTTGGCTCATCATATGATGCATTCGCTTCCTTATCTTTTCTTTTTCTCGGCTTGGTAGACATGTCCTTCACATAGAAAACCTGTTCCACATCATTGGCTAGGACGAGTTCGTCTGCATACGCAAGATTGTTGAGATCCACTGTTGTCATTCCGTACTGCGGGTCTTCCGTTACCCCGCCTCGTGTTATATTGACCCATTTGCACCGAAACAAAGGGACCTTCAAACCACGTCCATATTCAAGTTCCCATATGTCCTCTATGTAACCATAATATGTTTCCTTTCCCGTCTTGGTTGTTGCATCAAAGCGGACACCACTGTTTTGGTTGGTGCTCTTCTTATCTTGGGCGATCGTGTAAAATGTATTACCATTTATCTCGTACCCTTTGAAAGTCATTATATTCAAAGATGGTAACTGGGACAGCGAGTACAGGTCATCTTCAATAGAGGCGTCATGCATGGTATGTGTCTGCAACCAGCCGGCGAAACTCCTGGTTTGTTCACGTGTAATCCAGTCATCAGACCGCTCCGGGTGTTTGGAGCGTACAAAATTCTTGTGTTCGTCCATATACGGAGCCACCAAGGCAGAATTCTGTAGAACTGTGTAGTGTGCTTCAGTGAGAGAATGTCCGTCCATACATATTATTTGATTCCCTCCTAGCGTGCCTTTTCCATCCAGTCTGCCCTTATGCCGCGATTCAGGAACACCAATCGGCTTAAGGTCGGGAATAAAGTCAATACAAAACTCAGTGACCTCCTCATTTTCATGGCCCTTGGAGATGCTTCCTTATGGCCTAGCACGGTTATGAACATATTTCTTTAAGACTCCCATGAACCTCTCAAAGGGGAACATATTGTGTAGAAATACAGGACCCAAAACGTTAATCTCTTCGCATAGGTGAACTAGGATGTGCGTTATGATGTTGAAGAAGGATGGTGGGAACACCAACTCGAAACTGACAAGACATTGCACCAAATCATTCTCTAACCTTGGTATGATGTCTGGATCGATTACCTTCTGAGAGATTGCATTGAGGAATGCACATAGCTTCACAATGGCTAATTGAACGTTATCCGGTAGAAGCCCCCTCAATGCAACCGGAAGCAGTTGCGTCATAATCACGTGGCAATCATGAGACTTTAGGTTCTGGAACTTTTTCTGTGCCATGTTTATTATTTGTCACGACCGGAATTTCGGGATAATAATTTCCCAGAAAAACGGCCTTTGTGCTCACCAGCCCCAGGATTACTGTTAGCTGATGAGGCACCAACTTGATACAAGAATTTCAAGCAAAGAACAAAATATGTAGTACAAGACCATTGTGGCCTAGGAGTACAACACATGGTTTCTAGTGGTTGATGGCGGAAGCGGTTTGTGGAACATCTGCGTCTATGGGACTCCATTTCCCACAAGAACAGCTGACCAGGATAACTCCTATCTTCGCGAGGCCGCTATCATCATAGCGTAGGCTCCGGGACTGTCATAACAAGGCTCTCTCCACGCAAGAAATCTGGCCAAGACAATAGCCAGGGACAAGCCAGTGAGTACGTTGAATGTACTCGCAAACATTAAGAACACGGGTATAATATAACAGGAGATAATCATACTCTGAAACATTTTATGATGATAAGCCTGCCATGAGGTAAACGAAAATCTGTGACGCGTGCGTGCGGTTAAAACATGAGTATGCAATACGGGAGTAAAAATGGCATGCACTGAGCGAGTGTCTGAAAAGACTCCTCGAAAGGTTGCAAATAAAATGACAATGCCGCAGTCGGGCGTCTGAGCGACACCACATAAAGGGCTTATAATGAAAGTAAAATACAAACATGCCACAGTCGGACGTCTGAGCGACATCACATAAAGGGCTTATATTGAAAGTAAAAGACAAACATGCCACAGTCGGACGTCTGAGCGACATCACATAAAGGGCTTATATAAGAATAATCACAGTGAATATCCAGGAGGTAGAACCATCCCAGGGATACTCAATAAAATACATGATGTAAATGGTTAGTCCATAATAATAATAATAAAACATGATCCTCAGATGTCACAGGTCATAAACAAAATCTAGTCTAGCCGTTTCTCCATCCGAAGACCGTCACTGAGTTCTAGCTAATTCGTTCTCCATCCGAATACCGTTACTCTGATCCAGTTAGCCGTGTCTCCATCCGAAAACCGTCACTAGATTCAACTCAGACTGTGGTCCTTACTCATGAACATGGCTATCCAAATACATATGACCTCTGCAGAGGGTGTACTCTTTACCCACGAGTAACGGATTTATTTAGTCCATCGGGACTAATTCCGCCTACGGCCTTTAAATTGAAAACACGCCCGACCTGCACACACCAGCTTAACTCACCGGTGTCTGGAATCACCCACGACACCTGCCAAGCAAAACTCTAAGTGGGGAGGCTACAACCTCGACGTAGCATGGGATCAAATTTACATTCGCGCGCTCTAAGGGGTGCCCCCCTCTCGGTCCCAACCGAAAACACCCATGCCCCCGGACCAGGTGGCATGCCTACCGGAGGCCTCCGGTATCTTCCACCATGGCCTCTCTGTACGGTGTGTGCTTTGGTAAGGGGTTGACAACTTACTGAACCGTACCCTGTCCGCGACAGGGACAAGTGGTAGTACAAAACAAATGGGGAAGCTACTGATCAAGACTCGACCTACGACCGACTCAGGTGGTCCAAGTATCCTCCGAAAGATAGCATAACCAAAATATTCCCATAACAGACAGAGTCATCGCTCCCCCGAAACCCCTCTTGCCATACCGGACACACTCGTCCCGACGAGGAACTAGGGACAAGCTCGTGTCTACCCAAGACCACGGCTCTCCCGGCTTCCTTCCGGTATGCATGAGAAGTTCACGAGGATGATCACTAACACCAGCACATCCAGTACTAACCACAAAACATCTTCATCATGCACTCACGCGTGGGACTGAGCGACACATAGAAATAAAGCATGCTCCAAGCCAAAGTGGTGTTGTACCAGTATCAAAACAACACACAAAATATTATGCCAGAGTTCAGAAATGCTTGCCTTCAAGAGAATGCAAAGGGTGCACTTTTTGAAAGCTTTCTCTTCTCTCCATTTTCCTATTTTGAAAAAATATTCAAATAACAAATATTTCAAACACAGTACAAAAAGTTGTCCCAATTATTTTTGAAATAAATCTTAAAATAAACTAGATGGAATTTGAGAGAGGTAGGAAAAGGAATCAGCTCATTTGGAGTTTTATTGTAAAAGTTATAGCCAGTCAAAGTTTGGTCAAATCTCTGTTTTTAAATAAAACCAGAAAAGAAAACGTTCCGGGAGAAATACGCTTTCGCAGCAGAGGAGACGTACTCGGGACTTATGCGCCTTCACTTAAAACAGAGAAGACGGTGCACGGGTCACTGACAGTGGGTCCAGAGGGCCCACTGGTCAGGTTTGACCATTCTTCCCTCTCCCTCCTCTTCTCTGCTCGACGGGAGCGGGACTCCGGCGATCGCCGGCGACGAACGGCAGCTCCTCACGGGCACCCGAGGGCGGGGATGGAACGGCCAGACTGGGGCGGTCCTCTTGGTGGTCGTCGGGCAGGTGGGGACGGAGGAAATCACCGGCGGCGAGCTCCGCGGCGGAGGGGGCTACGGGTGAGAAGTGATTATTGGGCTCCGGAGGTCTTCGGTCGAGGCTGAGGCGTTGGGCGGCTCCGCAAGGACAAGAGGAAGCTAGTGGTGGCGTTGGATGGGCGGGGAAGGTTCTGGCTGCGGTGCATTGCACCGGAGCGCAGCGGCGGCCGAACTGGACGGAGTTTGGGGAGATGGCCTTTCCCAGCCGATCCACTGCCAGGGAAGTACTAGGAGGAAGGCTTGAGGTTGCCTGAGGTCTTGAACGAGCTCGGGGACCCCTTAAATAGGTGCTCGAGGCTGGACCGCGGCGGCTGTGGATAAGATCGCCGGCGACAGCCGTGCTGTAGCTGCAGGGCGACGTGGCGGCGACGAGCGCGTGCCGACGAGCTTCGGGATAAGACCTTGCTGTTCATGGGGGCAGCTGGCGCGCTGGTGTGGTTTGGGCGGCGTCGTCCATGGCAGAGGCTCGCTGCCGACGCCGGCGTGCCGCCAAACGCTCTGCCAGCGGCGCTCTAGGGCGCCAGGGGTGGCGTGGAGAGCGGGCGAGGTAGTGCGCGGTTCAGCAGGTGAGCAGGGGCCAGGGACGGGTCGCGTCGAGTGCGGCAGTGCGACGCAGCGGCTCAGTGCGCGCGCGTGCAAAACGTGCGCTCTGGGCGCGCCCAGAGCACGCACGCGACATGCTCGACGAAATGCCAGGTCGGTCTAGAGCGCGAGGGCGGAGCTGGCAATTAACAGGACTAGGATAGAGATAGCTAGGAGTTTAGTGGACAAGGTTGCTGGGTCATTGGAGTAAGATCACAGTGCAAACAAAGAACTCATGTCATAACAGACTGTGCACACCAACTGTTCGACAGAATGCCAAGTGCACTTAGGCAACTCTTGGAGTGGCCAAAATCTCCAGATCAGGGTCTCTTTAGATGCAGAAGATGATGGTGAGATCATTTGGGCAAAACCAGAAACTTGTTAGTGCAAGTTTTGCAAAACTCCAGTTTTGGACAGAAAGAAAAAGGGTTTATTGCATGCACTTAAAATCCTCCAATGAGTCCACTCTCCTGGACTTAAGGGTTTTGAAGGGAGGGCTACAAGTAGGAAAAAGGGGTCATGGGCACTAGAGCAAAACAAAATAGGGTTGCAGTACAAATCACCAAACTGGGCCAGAATGAAAAAGAGGTTGATTCACCCAAATTTTTCAAAGAACATCACTGGGTTTTTGCATGAAGAAGAATTGTATGCATCTACTGATATCTCCAAACACTTGGAATAATTTTTAAAGAAATATTTAAATAGGTTGTAGTGCAAAAGTGCCTACTGGACCAGATTGGAAAAGTTGGTGTAGAGCTCAAAATCTCCAATGGCCAAAAGATATTTTTGCATAAAAGTGATGTGGAAACATCACATGACATCCCCAAATTTTGGTGGAAATTTTAAAAGCATTTATCAAATGGTTGCTGTGCAAAACAGGCTCCAAATTCAAAAGAAATCATTTTTAAAAGAATAAGCTCTGAGAAAACAAATCTTGCAATTCAAATCTACTGATGAAGAATTGTTTTATAGGAGGAGCATACAAGTCCAACAATACTTTGTTGAAAGTTTTCCACTTGAGGTAAAAATCCATAATAACAAAAGGGTAAATCTTGACAAATGGGGAAGTTTTATTTCCTGGCAAAATTTTAAATGAATAAAATAAGGTCAAAATTTTGGGGTGTCACAACACTACCCCCCTTAAGAAAAAAATCTCGTCCTCGAGATTTGTTAAAAACTGTTTTGAACAAACATTGCATTTACCAAAAGAAATCACTCAACTGAGCAAAAACAAAACGGCTACAGTGAGAGGGCAATTAGTGGTGTAAAACCACAGTGTGGTACACTGGCGTAGCGTGGAAAAATCTACGGTCGGGGAAAAACGAGGTATTTCTATGCGGGTACAGTAAATTTAGGATAAATCCTAAATTACTGAAATACGCTGGTCGCACCCGAGAGTACAGTGCTCTCTCTGGCTGACGGGTGGACCCAGGGCCCGCTGTCGGCCTCTTCTTCTACCTCTGGTTCTCTCTCTCTTCTCTCTCGCGTGCTCTCCCGCACTTCCTCCACCGGCGATGCCTAGCTCGTAGGGCATCTAGGCCGTACCACGGTAGTGCGCGGCGTGCTAGCTGCCGGGGCAGCGTGCACTCACCTCGCGGGCCAGTGCGTTGTCGGCACTGCTCGCGGACTCGCCTCCGAACACCGGCGATCGAGCGGCGAGTGGCGATGGTGGACCTCGCCCACCGTACACCGATCTCGAGCTATAAAACGATCGCGGTGCTCCTCTCTTCTTCCTCACACCTGGCCTCGCTTCCACCTCTCCTTCCTTCTCCTCCATTGCTGCCAGCAGGAGCTCGAGACGAGGCTCAAATGGCGGAGGCGATGCCGGTCTGGTATGTGGTCCTGATGTGTGGAGGTTTGGCGGTGCTGCTGGGGCTCTCCGTGCTCCTGTGCGCGATGATCCTGGATGATCGTCGTGATGCTGTGGCTCGAGTGTTAGCTCTTCGCGGCGGCGGCGATCACGTGGATTAGGCGCGGCATCGAGGGCTAACTGCTGTTGGTGTGCTGGGGCAACTCGCGCCCAAAAGATTACTCGCAAATATCTCTTACTGAGACTGTGGTGTACTCAGGTGTGATTAGTTAGGCGCAACAATGCGCACGAGGATTTGCAATTAGTGCACGAGGTCGAGTGGTTGTAGCTATGAGTCTGCTATTACGGTGCTGCGCGAATAAAAATCTATGTCGTGAAAATATATACGCAGCAGTGACTCGGGGAAAGAAATCTCATCAAAAACAGGTTGTGAGAGAAAAATAATTAAAACAAAGCTAACAGCAGTAAAACTGCTCACATAACTGGAACTAAAGAAAATCGGATCCATCGCACAAAATTTGAGAACCACGAACATGCTACAATACATAAATAATTTCTGGGATAATAAACACAGCGGTGACATTTACAAAGAAAACGGCAAAAAGACAGGGTCCCGAGAAAATGCCTCTGGCACTGGGGCACACTCCTCTTCTATCGGGGGAAGCGGGTTGACCAGTCGATGAATGCGCCCCTCCTGGTCAGGCCTCAGTGGTCTGCCAATAGCGATCCGAGGATTTAAATCAGCGAGGCTCTGGAGATAACCCATCACCCGCTGAGTCAAACGCTCCTGAGCGATAACGTACTGGGCAAGGTTGGCCAGTACTGGATCTCTCTCAATATGTCCACCGGGAAAAGATGCAACTTCTCCGGGTGCTGCACGACTCGGAAAATAATAATATCCTCGCTCGCTGGCATAGGGCACCGTGAATCGAAGACGGGTGAGCGCCTCGTACGCAGCAGCTTCTATGGCCATATGCGGAGTCGGCGTGGATTTCCCCACGAAGGAGACTTCGGTTGGGTCTTGGTTTGGGTAAGCGGGAGGGATGTGCACCACTGCCCAATATTTCGAGGTGGAAGGGGTGATCCTCGATTTGAGCAACTCGTACTGGGGTGGATGGGTGGCACTCATGGTGCTGCAGGTAAAGTCCCACAATAATTTAACAAAACTACCCGGGGTTGCATCTGGGGTTCTCAGATAAATACTGGGGGTCGGCATGGCAAAGGAATGGCTGTGAAAGTTGTGCACAAGGAAAGGGGTACTCGGCAAGGTCACGAGGTGGCCTTTATAAAGCATCGGGGCTGGGTTACCTACCGGGGCGAAGGGTAACCGGTTGTCGATCCTGTCCTAGGGTCAAAGCCACAGATATACGCATCACATAAATGTGACGCATTACTGTGGGTGCTGTCGGGGTTGGTCTTGGTAGCTGCGCCCGAAATTTAAAAATGCAACTGTATGCCAATATACATATGCATAGCTGCTACTCCAAAAACAGGGGCGAATAAGCAGACAGCATTTAATAAAAGCGATACAAGATCACACCATTACAAAGCGTAGGAAAACTAAGGCTCGATACAACTCGAGCGACTTAGTCTACTTCGTTAATGTCTAAGTGGGCTGGCCTGGCGGATGCCGAGGTTTCTCCACGGGTTTCGCCGTCGGGATTTGCTGGTTGACGTTGAGGGGCTGCAGGGTCGGGGTAGTGGTGATGACCCTCACGGGGGTTGTTGGCCACAATCCCGTTGGAATGAGTTCCCAAAAGGCGACGAAGCGCTTCTGGTGACACCAACGTACTCTGGTTGATGGCTGGGGCAGACCTCAAGGGATCGATCGGGTGTCCGAACAGCACGACTGGGTTGTCGGCGTCGGGCTCCGCTTCTCTTCTCGCCGGGGCTCGGCGAACCAGTTCTCCACGAGCTGCGATCAGATCAAGGGTGACCTGATCGAACAGTTGCTCTAGTGCGCTTACATAGCGCACCAGATGCAGTAGTGCAGGGTCCGTCTCGTGATCTCCGTTGGCAACCAGGGGTGGCCTACCATACCCGTCACGACTGGGGTAGTAGTAGAACGAGCGACAATTAACTCTGGGCGACAAGTGCCGGAGTTGAACTATAGCTTCTCGGGCTGCCAGTTGGATGGCTTGTGGCTCAAAGGAAGTTGTCCTTCCAGTGAACCTGTAGGAGCGTTCTGGCGACAGACCCCTACCATATATGTGCACAGTGGCCCAGTACGGACGGCTCTCGCCGTACATGGGTCCTTGGTACACAACATACTCTGGGGGCTCTTCTAACGCATAGGCACGGCGGGTGAGGTTTGCGAGCACGGTCACAAAACCTCCAAGGTTGGTTGCTGTGGTCTCATTGTGAACAATGGGGCCAGGCATCGTGGCTTGATTTGGGGGAAAGGGTTGTGCTATGCTGTGTTGAGGCTAGCGTGCCCTTTTTATAGGGAAAGGGGACGGAGTCTTCCTCCGCACGCTTGCGATAGAGATGGGTTGGGTGTCGGTCACTGGCGCGTGATCGACGGGCTAGGCTGATAGGTTGGGCACCGTCCGCCGAAAGGCGTCGGGTCACTGTGGGGCTATCTTACGCGGGAAGCTTGGCCGGGGTTAGGCAAAAGGTCTGGTGGTTTGGTTAATCTAGGTTCATTGACCTGGCTAAGATAGGGTTAGCCAATGGTCAGCCTGGCTCTGATACCAAGTCTGTCACGACCGGAATTTCGGGATAATAATTTCCCAGAAAAACGGCCTTTGTGCTCACCAGCCCCAGGATTACTGTTAGCTGATGAGGCACCAACTTAATACAAGAATTCCAAGCAAAGAACAAAATATGTAGTACAAGACCATTGTGGCCTAGGAGTACAACACATGGTTTCTAGTGGTTGATGGCGGAAGCGGTTTGTGGAACATCTGCGTCTATGGGACTCCATTTCCCACAAGAACAGCTGACCAGGATAACTCCTATCTTCGCAAGGCCGCTATCATCATAGCGTAGGCTCCGGGACTATCATAACAAGGCTCTCTCCACGCAAGAAATCTGGCCAAGACAATAGCCAGGGACAAGCCAGTGAGTACGTTGAATGTACTCGCAAACATTAAGAACACGGGTATAATATAACAGGAGATAATCATACTCCGAAACATTTTATGATGATAAGCCTGCCATGAGGTAAACGAAAATCTGTGACGCGTGCGTGCGGTTAAAACATGAGTATGCAATACGGGAGTAAAAATGGCATGCACTGAGCGAGTGTCTGAAAAGACTCCTCGAAAGGTTGCAAATAAAATGACAATGCCGCAGTCGGGCGTCTGAGCGACACCACATAAAGGGCTTATAATGAAAGTAAAATACAAACATGCCACAGTCGGACATCTGAGCGACATCACATAAAGGGCTTATATTGAAAGTAAAAGACAAAAATGCCACAGTCGGACGTCTGAGCGACATCACATAAAGGGCTTATATAAGAATAATCACAGTGAATATCCAGGAGGTAGAACCATCCCAGGGATACTCAATAAAATACATGATGTAAATGGTTAGTCCATAATAATAATAATAAAACATGATCCTCAGATGTCACAGGTCATAAACAAAATCTAGTCTAGTCGTTTCTCCATCCGAAGACCGTCACTGAGTTCTAGCTAATTCGTTCTCCATCTGAATACCGTTACTCTGATCCAGTTAGCCGTGTCTCCATCTGAAAACCGTCACTAGATTCAACTCAGACTGTGGTCCTTACTCATGAACATGGCTATCCAAATAGATATGACCTCTGCAGAGGGTGTACTCTTTACCCACGAGTAACGGATTTATTTAGTCCATCGGGACTAATTCCGCCTACGGCCTTTAAATTGAAAACACGCCCGACCTTAACACACCAGCTTAACTCACCGGTGTCTGGAATCACCCACGACACCTGCCAAGCAAAACTCTAAGTGGGGAGGCTACAACCTCGACGTAGCATGGGATCAAATTTACATTCGCGCGCTCTAAGGGGTGCCCCCCTCTCGGTCCCAACCGAAAACACCCATGCCCCCGGACCAGGTGGCATGCCTACCGGAGGCCTCCGGTATCTTCCACCATGGCCTCTCTGTACGGTGTGTGCTTTGGTAAGGGGTTGACAACTTACTGAACCGTACCCTGTCCGCGACAGGGACAAGTGGTAGTACAAAACAAATGGGGAAGCTACTGATCAAGACTCGACCTACGACCGACTCAGGTGGTCCAAGTATCCTCCGAAAGATAGCATAACCAAAATATTCCCATAACAGACAGAGTCATCGCTCCCCCGAAACCCCTCTTGCCATACCGGACACACTCGTCCCGACGAGGAACTAGGGACAAGCTCGTGTCTACCCAAGACCACGGCTCTCCCGGCTTCCTCCCGGTATGCATGAGAAGTTCACGAGGATGATCACTAACACCAGCACATCCAGTACTAACCACAAAACATCTTCATCATGCACTCACGCGTGGGACTGAGCGACACATAGAAATAAAGCATGCTCCAAGCCAAAGTGGTGTTGTACCAGTATCAAAACAACACACAAAATATTATGCCAGAGTTCAGAAATGCTTGCCTTCAAGAGAATGCAAAGGGTGCACTTTTTGAAAGCTTTCTCTTCTCTCCATTTTCCTATTTTGAAAAAATATTCAAATAACAAATATTTCAAACACAGTACAAAAAGTTGTCCCAATTATTTTTGAAATAAATCTTAAAATAAACTAGATGGAATTTGAGAGAGGTAGGAAAGGAATCAGCTCATTTGGAGTTTTATTGTAAAAGTTATAGCCAGTCAAAGTTTGGTCAAATCTCTGTTTTTAAATAAAACCAGAAAAGAAAACGTTCCGGGAGAAATACGCTTTCGCAGCAGAGGAGACGTACTCGGGACTTATGCGCCTTCACTTAAAACAGAGAAGACGGCGCACGGGTCACTAACAGTGGGTCCAGAGGGCCCACTGGTCAGGTTTGACCGTTCTTCCCTCTCCCTCCTCTTCTCTGCCCGACGGGAGCGGGACTCCGGCGATCGCCGGCGACGAACGGCAGCTCCTCACGGGCACCCGAGGGCGGGGATGGAACGGCCAGACTGGGGCGGTCCTCTTGGTGGTCGTCGGGCAGGTGGGGACGGAGGAAATCACCGGCGGCGAGCTCCGCGGCGGAGGGGCTACGGGTGAGAAGTGATTTTTGGGCTCCGGAGGTCTCCGGTCGAGGCTGAGGCGTTGGGCGGCTCCGCAAGGACAAGAGGAAGCTAGTGGTGGCGCTGGATGGGCGGGGAAGGTTCTGGCTGCGGCGTATTGCACCGGAGCGCAGCGGCGGCCGAACTGGCCGGAGTTGGGGGAGATGGCCTTTCCCAGCCGATCCACTACCAGGGAAGTACTAGGAGGAAGGCTTGAGGTTGCCTGAGGTCTTGAACGAGCTCGGGGACACCTTAAATAGGCGCTCGAGGCTGGACCGCGGCGACTGTGGATAAGATCGCCGGCGACAGCCGTGCTGTAGCTGCAGGGCGACATGGCGGCGACGAGCGCGTGCCGACGAGCTTCGGGATAAGACCGAGCTGTTCATGGGGGCAGCTGGCGCGCTGGTGTGGTTTGGGCGGCGCCGTCCATGGCAGAGGCTCACTGCCGACGCCGGCGTGCCGCCAAACGCTCTGCCAGCGGCGCTGTAGGGCGCCAGGGGTGGCGTGGAGAGCGGGCGAGGTAGTGCGCGGTTCAGCAGGTGAGCAGGGGCCAGGGACGGGTCGCGTCGAGTGCGGCAGTGCGACGCAGCGGCTCAGTGCGCGTGCGTGCAAAACGTGCGCTCTGGGCGCGCCCAGAGCACGCACGCGACATGCTCGACGAAATGCCAGGTCGGTCTAGAGCGCGAGGGCGGAGCTGGCAATTAACAGGACTAGGATAGAGATAGCTAGGAGTTTAGTGGACAAGGTTGCTGGGTCATTGGAGTAAGATCACAGTGCAAACAAAGAACTCATGTCATAACAGACTGTGCACACCAACTGTTCGACAGAATGCCAAGTGCACTTAGGCAACTCTTGGAGTGGCCAAAATCTCCAGATCAGGGTCTCTTTAGATGCAGAAGATGATGGTGAGATCATTTGGGCAAAACCAGAAACTTGTTAGTGCAAGTTTTGCAAAACTCCAGTTTTGGACAGAAAGAAAAAGGGTTTATTGCATGCACTTAAAATCCTCCAATGAGTCCACTCTCCTGGACTTAAGGGTTTTGAAGGGAGGGCTACAAGTAGGAAAAAGGGGTCATGGGCACTAGAGCAAAACAAAATAGGGTTGCAGTACAAATCACCAAACTGGGCCAGAATGAAAAAGAGGTTGATTCACCCAAATTTTTCAAAGAACATCACTGGGTTTTTGCATGAAGAAGAATTGTATGCATCTACTGATATCTCCAAACACTTGGAATAATTTTTAAAGAAATATTTAAATAGGTTGTAGTGCAAAAGTGCCTACTGGACCAGATTGGAAAAGTTGGTGTAGAGCTCAAAATCTCCAATGGCCAAAAGATATTTTTGCATAAAAGTGATGTGGAAACATCACATGACATCCCCAAATTTTGGTGGAAATTTTAAAAGCATTTATCAAATGGTTGCTGTGCAAAACAGGCTCCAAATTCAAAAGAAATCATTTTTAAAAGAATAAGCTCTGAGAAAACAAATCTTGCAATTCAAATCTACTGATGAAGAATTGTTTTATAGGAGGAGCATACAAGTCCAACAATACTTTGTTGAAAGTTTTCCACTTGAGGTAAAAATCCATAATAACAAAAGGGTATATCTTGACAAATGGGGAAGTTTTATTTCCTGGCAAAATTTTAAATGAATAAAATAGGGTCAAAATTTTGGGGTGTCACATTATTCCCTTTATATTCGACAAGAAGCCAGACGGTACCTTAATACTGAGCAGGCATTCAAAGAAGATTTCCTTCTCTTCTTTGGTAAGAGCGTAGCTGGCATGACCCTGATGTATGCCATCTTTTCCGTGCATACGTTGCTGGTCCTCCCGTGCCTCAAGTGTATCTTTTGTCTTCCCATACAAGCCCAAAGCCAAGCAGGGTCACGCAAAGATTCTTCGTCACGTGCATCACGTCGACTGCGGAGCGGACCTCTAGGTCTTTCCAATAGGGCAGGTCCCAGAATATAGATTTCTTCTTCCACATGGGTGCGCGTCCGTCAGCGTCATTCGGAACAAGTTGTCCGCCAGGACCCTTTCCAAAGACTACCTTCAAATCCTTGACCATATCATGTACATCAGCACCAGTACGGTGGCGAGGCTTCTTCCGGTGATCCGGCTCACCTTTGAAATGCTTGCCTTTCTTTCTTACGGGATGCCTGCTCGGAAGAAATCGATGATGTCCCAGGTACACATTCTTCCTACAATTGTCCAAATATATACTGTCGGTATCATACAAACAGTGCATGCATGCGCGGTATCCCTTGTTTGTCTCTCCTGAAAGGTTACTGAGAGCAGCCCAATCATTGATGGTCACGAACAGCAAAGCCTTTAGGTCAAATTCTTCCTGTCCGTGCTCATCCCACGCACGTACACCTGTTCCATTCCACAGTTGTAAGTGTTCTTCAACTAATGGCCTTAGGTACACATCAATGTCGTTGCCGGGTTGCTTAGGGCCTTGGATGAGCACTGGCATCATAATGAACTTCCGCTTCATGCACAACCAAGGAGGAAGGTTATAAAAACATAGAGTCACAGGCCAGGTGCTATGGTTGTTGCTCTGCTCCCCAAAAGGATTAATGCCATCTGTGCTTAGACCAAACCATACGTTCCTTGCGTCACCTGCAAACTCCTCCCTGTACTTTCTCTCAATTTTTCTCCACTGTGACACGTCAGCGGGTACTCTCAACTTTCCGCCTTTCTTACAGTCTTCTCTGTGCCATCGCATCGCCTTGGCATGCTCTTTGTTTTGGAACAAACGTTTCAACCGTGGTATTATAGGAGCATACCACATCACCTTGGCAGGAATCTTCTTCCTGGGGCGCTCGCCCTCGACATCACCAGGGTCATCGCGGCTGATCTTATAGCGCAATGCACCACATACCGGGCAAGCATTCAAATCCTCCTACTCACCGCGGTAGAGGATGCAGTCATTAGGGCATGCATGTATCTTCTGCACCTCTAACCCTAGAGGGCAGACAGCCTTCTTTGCTTCGTACGTACTCTCGGGCAATTCGTTGTCCTTTGGAAGCATATTCTTTATCATTATCAACAACCTTCCAAATTCCTTGTTAGATACACCATTTTCTGCCTTCCATTGCAGCAATTCCAGTGTGGTGCCCAACTTTTTCTTGTCAGCTTCGCAATTCGGTACAACAATTTCTTGTGATCCTCTAACATGCGCTGCAACTTCTTCTTCTCCAAATCACTTGCGCAGTTTCTCTTTGCATCGGCAATGGCCCGACCTAGATCATCAGCGGGCTCATCTGATGCCTCTTCTTCAGCTTCTTCCCGCATTGCCGGCTCAGCTTCTTCCCCCATTGTTGTATCATCGTATTCAGGGAACCCATGGCCAGGATAGCTGTCGTCGTCCTCTTCTTCTTCATTGTCTTCCATCATAACCCCTCTTTCTCCGTGCTTGGTCCAAACATTATAGTGGGGCATGAAACCGGACTCAAACAGGTGGACGTGAATGGTTATTGACGTAGAGTAATTGTGATCATTCTTACAGCCAGCACATGGACAAGGCATAAAACCATCCGCCCGCTTGTTTGCCTCAGCCGCAAGCAGAAAAGTATGCATGCCATTAATGAACTCGGGAGAGCATCGGTCATCATACATCCATTGTCAGCTCATCTTCATTACACAACACCGAAAAGACCAAATTAATACAAGTTCATACATAAATTTCATACATATATATAGTTCATACAACACTTAAATGCAACAAACAAATAACTCTCTAGCTAAAGCATTTAAATGCAACAACAAATGCGATCAAGATCGCAACTAAGGTAACAATTGATCCAACGGCATAATGATACCAAGCCTCACTATCAATGGCATATTTTCTAATCTTTCTAATCTTCAAGCGCATTTTCTCCATCTTGATCTTGTGATCATCGACGACATCGGCAACATGCAACTCCAATTCCATCTTCTCCCCCTCAATTCTTTTCAATATTTCTTTCAAATACTCGTTTTCTCTTTCAACTAAATTTAACCTCTCAACAATAGGGTCGGTTGGAATTTCCGTTTCACATACCTTCTACATAAAAATATCTAGGTCAACTTGCACTACTAGAAACAAGTGCATATATATTATATTATATTATTAATAAAGAAGTGCATATATTCTGTTACATTATATTATTTCTTATTAATAAAGAAGTGCATATATTCTTTTATTATTCAAAAATTTGTGGCTATATTGATTTCTATGTCAATGTTCAAATGTTGTATGATACATAGAGTGGTCGTCAACGATTCTAAAGGTTGTCTAACATGAAGTTCTACAAAAAAAAGTGATCGCCATTTTAAAAACAAGTGGTAGCTAAAAAATAACCAAATAGTAGTAAAGATAATGGTCATCAATAATATGACGTGTCCATTAATGATAGTTCTTTCACCACGGGAAAATTATTAATGAGGACAAATGGTTGTTGATACTAGAAGTGTGGTCGTCGTTGCCTCAGGATTAACGACAACAAACCATCCCGTCGTTACAAGAATAACGACCGGAAAAATACTTTTAACAACGGAGCCTATCACGACCACCATATTGTGGTTGTTACTGATCTTTAACGACCACAATATGACATTTAACGACCACATATACAATCGTTAAAAATCATTTCCCTAGTAGTGTTGATGGGCATAAATTGTCATAAACACGAAATGCAACAACTAGTTTTAAAAGAGAATATACCACATCCGAATCATAACAAGGACGAGGGCCGACGGGGACGGATATCAAAACCATGGCACTATGTATAACAAACAACGTACGGGTAAGATAATTATACGAGTAACTATATATCCAAATCACACAAACATCAATTTGGTAATGTAAAACATTCATGAACAAGAGGCTCACCACAAGGTGGTGCTGGCAACGGGACGGTGCGGGCGATCGACGGTGGTTACGACGGAGATTTAGAAGGCACTAAGTAAACCACACCTACATATGCAAACTAAGTGTGATTTTTGACCTCAAATTGCATATAAATCAAATACTAGCACATATAATTCCTCCCAAATTACTAAACTCACAAATCAATCACTATATAAAGCATTGCAAGAGCTAATCTAGCAATGAGAGATGAAAGGACAAAGTTGCTAACCTTTGTGATCATTTGAATGGATGGGGGCCTTCAAATCTTGACAAATTTTGGGCAAAATGTGTGATGAGCTTGAGAGGAAGAGGGGAAGAACAGAGAGGAGAGGGGAAAGGGGAAGAACAGAGCGAGCTCGGGTGGACGAAGGGTTTATGTAGGACGACCTTTAGTACCGGTTCGTGATAGGTGCTAGAGGGCCCCGGACTGACAACATCCTGCCACCACTCACTTTAGTACCGGTTCGTGGCACGAACCGGTGCTAAAGGTTCACCACGAACCGGTACTAATGAGAGCGGCCGGCTAGCCGTTGGAACCGGCACTAATGCACACATTAGTGCCGGCTCAAAAGCAAACCGGCACTAATGTGCTTCACATTTTAACCTTTTTCTACTAGTGTGAAGAAACATCAGCTTACTCGTGGATTCTAGACTCACTTCATCTGCACCATCAAAAATTTCTAGAACAACATATGAACCTCTCGGAACGATAGGCACAACCACCTTTCATGAATCGCCATACTTTGTGTCCTCCAAGTAAATGCATGTATTAGCTTGAGACACCAACATGAACTAGGCCTCCTTGTACAAAAAGGAAGACACATTTACGCCTCGTAAGAATCCAGCCTTTCTTGGTACCAACCAGGTCAAACCAATCGACGTAGAAACAAAAATACTAATTTGATTATGTAATCCAACTGAAGAAATTTCATCAAAACCCCATACAGTTTAGTTTCTTCTTCAGCTTCATCAATACATACCTTCATGATGACGATGAAATTTTGAGTCTTTCATTGCTTTATTACAAGATCCACGGTACGAAACCTAGCACCATTGACATTGAAGGTAGCCCACACATGTACACGAAAGTCTAGCCCACACAATAGGTGTCAAAAATCTTCAGATGCATTATTTTAATTTCCTCAAATGGTTTTCAAACCAGCCTGTGAACTTGTTCTTGTGCTTCTTCTCGATGTTTCGCTCAACATTTTTCTTTAATACTACCTTGTGAACTCTATGGAAAAAAGTAAACTTTAATGAACATAAAAATAGTTCGCAACAGTGTAGTATGAGTTAGTGAGGTTATAGAAACTTAATCCATAAAGTCTTGGACTTCTCGACAATTATCAAGTATATATCTATACATTTCGGGCAACTCGGGGGGGGGGGGGGGGGTTCTTTTTTAACCTTCTATGCAATGTCACTAGCACCATCCAAAAAAATTCATAGGTCTCTCGTCTGCTAGCTTTAGGCTTCTTACCCTTCTTACCCTTCTTACCCTTCTTAACCATGTTCCTTTCAGGTTTGTAAAATCTAGTTTCTATGTTATCTTTCAAATATATAGACTCTAGAGTAAATTGTCAAGCACTCATTTGCGATACATACCTTGGCAATTGAACCTTTGGGCATTGCTTTGTTATGCATAGTTGACATGAGGTATCCAAGCCTTCTGTCAACTGGAAACATCCAACCATAGTGCACGCGGCACATTAGAAGTGCCTCCCGTGGAACATGAATAGTTAGGTGTGCCATTATATCACAAAAAAAATCAGGTGGGAAGATCTTCTGAAGCTTGCAAAGAATTCTAGGGATTCCAGTTTCAATCATTTCACGACTTCGATTCTTAATGTTTTGGCACACAACTCCTTAAAAAATCTTTCTAGTTCAGCGCTAGCCTCATACATCACCTTGGGGCAATGCCTCTAAGACTAGCTGTTAAGATACTCTGCAGGAGTATGTGGTAATCATGTGTCTTCAGACGTGTACTTTTTTACCAGTCTCGACATCCACATATGTTGTCAGGTTTGCAGCGTGACCACCTGGGAATTTGACATTGGCCAAAAACTTGCATAACTTTAGTTTCTAGGGTAGAGGATACTTCTTGTAAGAACCCTTATGTTTCTTCTCTTTTTTCAACCAATAGTCCTTCATGATGTTTAATTCCTCTAAATTCATTCTTCCGCTGGTGGTATCCTTGGTTCTACCATCAAGTTCAAGAAGTGTACCAATGATACTCTCGCATATGTACTTCTCAATGTGCATAACATCCAAGTTGTGAGGTAACCTAAGGTTCTCTGAGTATGGCCAATCATATAAGCTCGCCTTCAGGTGCCATCTAGGGTGTTCCATGCGCTTTCTATTTCTACATGGATTTTCTGGATACTTGCTTGGTTTGAACTTCTCCTTAGCACGCTGTAACTACTAATCAACTTCTTTACTTGTGAACTTATATGGTTTGAACTTCTCCTTAGCATGCTTGTAAGTACAAATGGATTCAATATCTTGCTTCCATCAAGTTCAAGAAGTGTACCAATGATTCAATATCTCAGCGCAAATGGGTCGGCTCGTTAACATTCATTCGGTTGTTATTGCGCGTTCGGTGGCCCATTTGTTTTCTATTGTTTTTCTTTCGGTTTTCTCTATTTCTTAATCATTTTTCTATTTTTCTTTGTTTTTTGAATAAGATTTCTTCATTTCTTTCATGATTTTACTAGTTTTTTCTTTCATTTTCTTCATTTTTCTTTGTTTCTTTCCCGGTTTTCACCTGTTTTTTTATTTCCTTGCTTTCTTTTTCTTTGTTTATTTTCTTGGTTTTCTTTGTTCCCTTCTCAAATTTCACTAATTTTCTTTCTTTTGCATAGGTTTTTTTCATTTTCCTTTTTCTTTTTTGGGTTTTTAAATTTTATTTTTGTTTTCTTTGTTTTTTCTTTGTTTTTTCTATGTTTCCATGTCAATTTTCATCGATTTCTTTTTGTTGAACAGATGCCTACTTTTCTCAGTATGCAATATATTTTCTTAGTGTACAAGCGAATCTTTTTTTATAGAAATTAAAAAAATCAAATACATGATGTGCATTTTCATTTAATACATATTTTGAACACTATTTCTTTTTGTCGTACATGGTCAACACTTTTTCAAGTACATGTTGAACATTTTTAAATGAAATTTTTTAAACTATTGAACAGTTTTTAGATGTCACATTTTTTTTAAACATGAGAATATATCTTTTAAACACCACATACATTATTTCAGTCGTACAAAATATTTTTGCTTTATGCAAACATTGTTTTACATCGTATACACATTTTTCGTTGTCATGAACTTCTTTTTTGGAAGCTATCGACATTTTTAGGTGTGCTAACAATTTTGCATACTGTGTTAACGTTTTAAAAGTCATTACTCTTATTTTTAAATAAAATTTATGTTTCCATGACGTCAACGTGAAGCACTTGTTTATACATGAGATGATGTAAATGTTGCTTTTAATATATGTTTTGAGCACTTCTATGAATATGTGGTCAACATTTTTTCAAATACATGGTGACCATTTTTGTATGGTAATAATTTTTTCTTCTAAAACTACGCTAATATTTTTGTACATTGTATAAACATTTATATAAATGTTAGCCTTTTTTTGAAACACGGGAACATTTCTTTAAAATGTCACGTACATTTTGTTAATCATATGAAATATTTTAATACTATGCAAAACATTTCCTTACATTTTATACACAATTTTCAGAAAATAAACATACACATATTTCTGTAACGCAGGATCATTGTTTCATTGTCACTGACATTTTTAAATTGCACTAACATTTTTTATACCGTGTTACCATTTTTCAAACTCATGGTTTTATTGTTTTAAAGTAAATTTAAGTGTTTTATATATTCATTTCAAATGTAAAGAAAAAGGATCAGAAAAATTTGTGTGACTTCATCATGGCCCATCATGATGTCGGCACGACGAACACGGTTCCTTATTGGGCCGGCTATCACCAGCTCATGTAAGGGCGCGTGCAAGCGAGGCTGGCTACCATGGGACCTCCTATTCGTCGCTCGTTACGGCAAAGAGTCGGTGGTTCGCACAGGGCGACTCAGCTGGACCGACCCATTTGCAGTGACACGGGTTGGCACAGACGTACAGTGTTAGCGACGTGAAACAACGCAGAAAAAGGAGGGGCTGGCGCTAGGTTTCGAACACGCGACCTCAAGGTCGGTTACACAGTATGCAAGCCAATAGCCACTGAGAAACACAAGTTCTCATAAGCCAATAGCCACTGAGAAACACAAGTTCTCATGCCATATTGGCAGCGCGATGTTTAAAGAGGTAAACAACAGCGGAAAAACTTAAAACATCACATAGAAAAAATTCCAATAAACAAAAATCTATGTGAGCGATCGAACCTAGAATCTCTTGCTACCAACGAACGTCGCTAGCCACCATCATTACTAACATTTTTTGAAATTCCTTGAACAATTTTTGAATTCACGAACTCATTTTGAAAACATGATTTTTTTTGTGAACAATTTGGAAATTGAAATTCCCGAAAAAAATTAAGTTTGTCAACAAATATTCAAAGGCGAACATTTTTTTGAAATTACCCGAACAATTTTTCAATTCACGAACACATTCTGAAAGCATGATATTTTTTTTGAACAATTTGCAAAGTGCAATTCCTGACATTTTTAAAATTAGTGAACAAAATTTCAAGGCAAACATATTTTGAAATTCCCGCAATTTATCTTAAATTTGCAAATAAATTTTGAAAACATGAGCGTTTTTTGAATTTTTGAACAAATTTTGAATGTGGGAACATCTTTTGAAATTCTCGAAAATTATCTGAATTGGTAAACAAAAATTAAAATGTGAACATTTTTAGAAACTGAAATTCTAAACTTTTCTGATTTTTGGAACTTTTTTTAAAGTAGCAAACAATTTTCAAAATTCTAATTCTGTTTGAATTTTGAACAAAATTTGGCGGGAAAATTTTAGAAAAAATGAACGAAAAATAGAAACACGAAATTTTTTAAAAAATTTGAGCAAGTTTTGAAAAGTAGAAATTAATTCGAAAAAGAAAAGAAAAGAGAAAAAGAAACAAAGAAAAGAAAAACACGAAAAAGGAAGAAAAAGAAAAAACGAAAGAAGGAGAGGAAAGAAAAAATGAAATAGGAAATAGGAAAAAACAAAAATTGAAAAATACATAAACTGGTTCAGGAACCTTTCCTTACCTTCTAGAAGGTTCGTAAAACCAGAAAACCCAACTGGAACCTCCTAGAACGTTCCCAAATCGGTCCAATACTGTAGCATGTTCTATATTGATAATTGGGCCGGCTATGTCGCTCGGTGCATCGCTAGACCTATGCGAGCCTATGATAATCTGCCGTAGAATGTGGAGGATTTACCGGCTACCACCCTGCATTAAGTGAGGCATAATCGCACCCCCCCCCCCCCCCCCCCCCCCCCTTATGCGCTAGTTGGGACAACAGTGCGCATAGGGGCTGTTCGCGTGGGCCTTGGCCGAGTAAAGCGCTGGCGCGATTGCTACTCGCTCAACATCGCTCGCTCGATCGCTACTCGCTCGGTTGGCTTTATACATTTACACATTGGGGTTTTCAGCTCGTCTTTTGCTTGATGGTTTGCTGTTTTAGGAAAAATCCATCGATTTTCTTCGGTCAAATTTGAAATAGACAAAAATCAAATTTGTCCACAAATTTTGAAAACAGTTCAAGATTTTGAAAAAAAGTCAAAATTTTGAACAGGTTCAATAATTTAAAAAAACTTCATGAATTTGAAAAAGAATTCACGAATTTGAAAAAAGTTCATGAATTTGAAAGGAGTTCGTTAATTTGGAAAATTTTCACAATGTTTTAAAAATATCAAAAATCTGAAAACACTTAGTGGACATTAAAAAAATCTTGTGCATTGGAATGTTTTTCAAAATGCTACAAAAAAGGTAAGGAATTTAAGAACTGCACAAATTGTAAAAATATATTACTCCCTCCGTCCGGAATTACTTGTCGCACAAATGGATAAAAGTGGATGTATCTAAAATTAAAATATGTCCGACAAGTATTTCCGGACGGAGGGAGTATAATTTTTGAGAAAATCAAGAATTTGAAGAAAAGACCAAAAATCAAAAAGGGAAAGGAAAAGAGAAAACTAAAACCAAATAAAAACGGGTCAAAACACATAGGAAAGAATTTTCTGAGAAAACCTGGACTGAGGAAGCAAAAACCGGACCGAGGAAGCAAAAACCGGACCAAAAGCTTCTCTCAGCTTCCATAACCGATATACAGTGAACGATCTTATATGGGCCGACCCGTACCAGTAATGCATTAATTTGCGCTGCAAGCGCCAAATAGGAGATGCGGCCACTCCTGGGGCGGCCGCAGCCATTTGTCGAGATAGCAGAGGGATCTACCGGGGGGCGTCCGTAGTAGTCTTCAGAAATATCGATGATCCAGAAGTACTGGAGACCTTGGCGATCCGGGAAGCTCTTTCTCTCTCTGATGATCTTTATGTCCAGAAAATTGCCGTTGCTTCAGACTGAAAACAGGTGGTGGAAGCTATCAAGACGGGAACGTCGGCATCTTACGGAGCAATTGTACATGAAATAGTAGAACGATCTAAGTCTTTTTTCTTTTGTAGGATTAGCCATGAATTTAGAACCTCTAATGTAGAGGCTCACAAACTCGCAAAGCACACTTTAACACTGGGTATTGGCCGTCATGGTTGGTTAGGTCTACCCGGAGATCTTGTTTTCGTACCTGTAAACCTTGTGACGGCTGAATAAAAGCTTTGTGAATTTGTCTTAAAAAAAAGATGCGGCCATTCCTGGACGAACGATTGTGCCCTGCTTCTTAACCCTCAGCAGAGTCAAGCGAGGTAAGAGCAGAGCCTCAAAAAAGAAATACACCGGAGAATGAACATGTGGTTCTCGCCCTTGAATACCACTCAACTCCAGGGCTATTTTGGGAAGATATTCAGGGGGGGCCACCTGTCAGGTTGGAGCCTAGGAGGGATGGCACATGGCAGACAGGCCATCAACACCGACTCGTTCTATATAAGCACACTGCCAGCTGCATCAAATACGCTGCCTTTGCTAACTGGGAAGAAGAACTTCCACTTCCCTAGCTTTGATAGAAAACAAACAAGGAAAACAGAGAAGCTCACACCATGGCAACCAATGGGTACTCCAATGGCGGCAGCACCAAGGGAAAGCCCATCAAATGCAAAGGTTCTTCCCCGATCTTTATGATTCCTCCTCCTCCTCCTCCTCCTCCTCCTCCTCCTCCCCTTGTTCAATCTTCCTCTTCTTATCTATGCACCGGCCGCGCCGGCGCCATGAGTCATCTGAATAACCACGATCGGATGGTGGCGCAAATTAACAGCGGCGGTGGCGTGGGGTCCCGGCGAGCCGCTGGTGATGCAGGAGGTGGAGGTGGCGCCGCCGGCGCGCATGGAGGTGCGCGTCAAGGTCCTCTACACCTCCATCTGCCACACCGACCTCAGCTTCTGGAGAGGAGAGGTAGCTACAAGCCCTCCTCAAGCTTAGTTCAGCCATGGAGATGCTTTGATTTCTTCTTTCCTTTGTCCTTTGGTGGTCGATCTGTGGGCATCTGACCACATCTCCTGCGTGCTTTGACGATGCAGAACGAGCGTCAACGCAGGTTCCCTCGCATCCTTGGACACGAGGCAGCCGGGTAAGTAATTGTTTTCCCACCTTAGTTTCAAGTTTTTCTCATTGATCTTCTGTTCTTCCCGTGCTACTTCTTCACAAGTTATTCGCAAGGGCCTATGTGTTGGCATGTGTAGCTCGTACAGTTGAGATGAGATGTAAGGGACTTTGTGATTAATTATTACATTTATTTATTGTTTATTTCGAGATAGCTTAGGACACGTGCCACGTGGCAATTGGCTATCTTCTAAAGTGAGACAATTTGTGCTTATCTAGGGCGGAGAAGTCAAGGTTCTAGTGACTTTTTCTAGCCACACGCAACCGCTTCTTAATCACTCCGTACGTTCGCTTAAGCGGAAGACACAGTTCTAGCACAGTACTCAGAACTCACTGTCACTGGATCGATCGCTTAAGCAAAAGGCAGGCAGGGTACAGTACACCGGTTATTTAGACAGATCGTTTTTACACGGCAGTAGAAACCTGAAAAGTGTTTCCTCTTTGCGTGAGAATGAACGAAAACTATGCATACATGCATGCACAACTGGTCAGACAAGAAACATCTTTGTGGATGGAAGGTAGGATAGGATATATCTATCCATGCAGGTCAGACAGATGAGAGGCGATAGCATTTTGTATATATCTTGGTTATTATATGGTTGTTGTCACATGGACACCCTGCGGCGATCGATGACAAACGGAGCGTTGGGCCTTCCAAAGCATGGATCCATCATCCCAGCCTAGCTCATACGCCCATCCCTTGGCATCTACGTACTCCCAAAGTATCTATCTAGCTTGTCGTACTTGCCGGATGATGCCATGCATGTGCGGACTTTGACTTCAGAAACAATTCTGATGGGCTATGTGTCCACTGCAATAACTGATCCATCTATGTAGCAGATATACTAGTTTTATAGAGCAACATAATTTGGAGTCTTCGTTGTGGAAGGCATAAATTTTTTTTTTTTGGAAGTTAAAAAGGGTCAAATTCAGACATGGTCACAACATGTCTATTCAGCTCTTTTGGTTCCATTAATATATTTTTCAAAGTTCAGCCGATCTGACGGTGGCAGTCACTCCTATACAGAGTGGTGGAGAGCGTGGGTGAAGGCGTGGAGGACCTTGCGCCGGGCGACCACGTCGTCCCCATCTTCAACGGGGAGTGCGGGACGTGCGCCTACTGCCACTCCAGCGCGACCAACCTGTGCGGGACCTACCGCGTGGACGCTTTCAAGAGCACCATGGTTTCCGACGACGGGACGAGGTTCTCCGTGGTAAACACCTCCGGCGACACGGTGCCGGTCTACCACTTCCTCAACACCTCCACCTTCGCCGAGTACACCGTGCTCGACGCCGCGTGCGCCGTCAAGATCAACCCCGCCGCCCCGCTGCAGAAGATGTGCCTCCTCAGCTGTGGTATCTCGACAGGTAATTTTTGTTCAAATTATTAATTTCGTCCAGTTGATGCTCTTGTTCTCCCAGTATCAGCATATGATATTGGGTGGTCCTCTTAGTTTGATTAATCAATAATTACTCAATCAATCAATCAATCGATCCGAATTATTTAACATGGATGATTATATGAGAACAAAACCTGCGTGCAAGTGGATATGCCATGAGTTTATCAACTTGCTGTCCCCTTGGTTTGTTAATTTGGAAAACAGCATGGCGATTTGGCAGACTGACACTTAAGACAAGATGGTTAGAATGTTGACTTCGATCACTATCACTCCCACCGTCGATAGCAAAAGATTTTTCAAAAAAAAAAATTGTTATTGACAGGGAGTCACTGTCATGCACATCAGTTTCGAAGGTGCCTGCTATGCTCGGTAACCTTGTGAGGACTTCTCTAGAATGAAAGAAACATCTGAGTTCAAAATGTTTCAGTATCGTCACTTCTGGAAAACAAATGTTGTGGACACACGAATTTCTTTGAAACTACGTACAAATATATCTTTGCATATTATTATTATTGTTGTTGTTGTTGTTGTTGTTGTTGTTGCTGTTGTTGTTGTTGTTGTTGTTATCTACGGATTTAATATTGGCCATTAGTATAACATTTTTTATTTAATGCAATATTATTTTCGATATCAGGAGTGGGAGCTGCATGGAACACTGCAAACGTGTCCAAGGGCTCCACCGTAGCAATATTCGGACTTGGTGCTGTTGGTCTTGCGGTTAGTCAATTAAGGACCTGCATCATCACGCAGAAAAAGAACTTATGATCTTTTTTTTTCTGCAAGCACAGCACAATAATAAAAGTTGCAATGAACTGGTGATGAACTTTTTAAAAACAAAATGCCATAATATTTTCAATAATCTCTTTTACTTTAGGTTGGCGAAGGAGCAAGAATAAGAGGGGCGTCTCGGATCATCGGCGTGGACATCAACCCTGAAAAGTTTGCCAAAGGTGAGCGTTCAGCCACGACGTGTTCTTGCTCGATGTCATTTTCCATCATGTAACTAAAAATGTCCCTTTCAAATAAACGCCTTGTCTACAAGGCAATATAGAGGCCTGTCGTCCGTCGTACTTTATGCGTGTCCAGTAAGTCACGGACAATGGCAAAATGGCAACGTGAATCTACAACGGGAAACACTTCTACTCAGATCAAACCATGGGCGTCGTTTTCTTCACCGTGGCCGTGGGCACTACTAATCTCTGATGTGTTACGTGTACGTTGCAGGCAAAGAGATGGGCATCACGGACTTCATCAGCCCGAAGGCGTGCGGCAAGCCTGTCCACGAGGTGATCAAGGAGCTGACAGATGGGGGCGTCGACTACAGCTTCGAGTGCAGTGGCAACGTTGATGTGCTTCGAGAGGCCTTCGTTTCCACACACGACGTACGCAAATTTCCTCTTCCTTCGCAATCAACTTTTCTGAAGAGCAACTGTCAAAAAGAAGCTTTTCTGAAGAGCAATTTTATTTTATTTATCTTTTTCTCGAGAATTTTATTTTGTTAATCCAGTACGGGGACACAAAGTGGGCTCTTTTTCTAAGGGGGGGCACATTGGCTCCTGATGTCATGGACTGGATAGTTTTCAAGCAATTTGGCTCATCAACCTCATAAAATCGTGTGAATCCAGGGTTGGGGACTGACCGTGGTGCTGGGGATCCATCCGACGCCCAGGATGATGCCACTGCATCCCATGGAGCTCTTCGATGGCCGTCGGATCACCGGGTGCACCTTTGGTGACTTCAAGGGCAAGTCGCAGCTTCCCCTCCTCGTCGACCAGTGCATGCAAGGGGTAATCACTGTTTTCTTCATTGTTTGCTCACAATACATGTCAATAAACTAAAAATGAAAATGAATAACAACATTTATAATTTACTAAACGGCAATGACTGCTTTTTTTGCAGGAGGTTAAGATAAACTTCGATGGCTTCATAACCCACGAGATGCCATTCTCGGAGATCAATGAGGCTTTCCGTTTGCTGGAGGAAGGCAAGTCCCTCAGGTGTGTGCTACGTCTGTGATGAGGCGCACGAGGAATTGCAAGTGTGTGTTGGCGAGATATACCGTTGTTGTTAATACCATTTACTGTACATCTTGTATAATTAAATCGAAGGTTATATTTCACTCAAAGTGAAGACGACTATGTTGGGTTCGCCTGGGTGTCGCTCGACCGAGGACTTTTTAGTCTCGGTTGATCCACCTCGCGCTTCTGTGATCTCCGTCTTTTGGCTTTTGTTTGTGTTGCGCCAGTTTGTGTAATTGTTAGAATTCATCTTCGTAAATGTGAGTACCCATTATGCTATGTAGGCTTGTGGAATGTGATCAAAATAGAAGAGCACCGTCGCTCCGCCTTTAGTCGTGAAATGTCAAAATAACGTGCAGGGAGCTTACTAAATAGTTCTCCAGCGCGGTTCATCTCACTCCTGAGAAAACTGGCTATTGCTTCACCATGCACGAATGTTAGCCCCCAAAGAGAATAAAAAACCTTTTGGAAAAATGGGCTACTACTCACTTCCCAGAAAATATACAAAAAAATATTTGTACATTCCAAAAATGTTCATGTGCTTTAAAAGTTAATGCATTACAGAAAAGTTCATACTCTTCAGAGTTGGTAAAATTATTGCAATGAGAGCATTTTTTTGAACGTAGGTCTAGAGCATTGACGAAGAATAAACTGATAAAACAACACTAAGATAAACCGAGTCTAATAAAGAAATTTCGATTAAAATAAAGAGACAAGAGAAACTGATTTAAAACCTATTTTCCACCTTATATACTTTTTTTAAACCATGCAGGAGAGCTGCATGTCTTATATTAAGATAGAGAGAAAAAACATGATCGTTCCAGTAAAACAATCGGAAATTTTTTTAATGAGCCTATTTTCCACCTTATACACCGACAAAAGCAATATGAAGATACATGTAAATAGAGTAATTAGCTTTCTTCTTAAGTGAGACAATTTGTGCGTGTCTAAGGAGGAGAAGTCGAGATTTAATTGACTTTTGGTAGCCACGCGTAATCGCTTCTTAATAATTACTCTATTTGCTTAAGCAAAAGGTAGTTGGGATGATGGATATCCGAAGTGTTTTCCCTCGTTGGCCGACAATGGAAGAAAAAGAGCTATGCATATGTACTTCTTTTATTTATACAACTGGCCAGACATGAACCATCTTTCCGGAAGGTAGGATATATCCATCCATGTCGGGGAGCCAGATCAGGGCAATAGCATTATACACATGTATCTAAATATAGTTATATGATTGTTGTCACATGGACACCCTGTGGCCCTCGATGACAAATGGCGCATTGGGTATTCCAACGCAAACCCCAAAGCATGGCTCCATCATCCCAACCTACCTCATACGCCCATCCTTTGGCATGTACTCCCAAAGTATCTAGCTTGTCTTTCTTGCCGGCTGATGCCATGTGCACATTTTGACTTTAATAAAGCAACCATTTTGACGGGCTATGTGTCCAAGTCCATTGCAATAACTGATCCCAACTACTTTAGTTTTCAAGAGCAACACAATCTGGAGTCTTCATTGTGGAAAACAAATTTATTTTGTTTTTGAAAGTGAAAAAATGGTCAAATTTGGAATACCTTACGCCGATGATTCAATACAACTTTACTTATTCCATTCATTTTTTTAAACAAAAAAGGGTCAAATTGAGACATGGTTATAACGTGTCTACTCAGCTTGTTTCTGACGGTGGCAGTCACTCGTGTACAATGTGGTAGAGAGTGTCAATCTGTACAACTTGTTCTATTCTATTGCATTTACATTTTTTTTCAAAGTTCAGCTGGCCTGACGGTGGAAAACATGTTATAACAACTTGCTTTATTCTGTTGCATTTATATATTTTTCAAGTTCAGCTGACCCGACGGTGGCAGTCACTCGTGTTATGTACTCCCTCCGTTATAATCTAGTGTCCAAATGTTTTTCAAAACTCAAACTTTATAAATTTTGACCAAGTTTATAAAAAAAATAACTATATTTAAAATATCACTAGTAGAAAAAGGGTCTAATGTGAAGCACATTAGTCCCGGTTTGTACCTGAACCGGCGGTTCATGCCACGGCGGGCGGCCCTCATTAGTACCGATTCCAACTGCTAGGCGGGCGGCCCTCATTAGTACCGATTCGTGGAGAATCTTTAGTACCAGTTCGTGCCATAAACCGGTACTAATAAGATGGTGGCAGGGGCTTGTGTCAGGCTGGGGCCCGGCCAGAACCTTTAGTACCGGTTCATGCCACGAACCGGGACTAGAGACGAACCTTTAATCCCGGTTCATATAACCAACCGGTACTAAAGGTCACAGTATATATAGTGCTTCGTCCAGCCCGAGCCGAAGCGCTCTGTTTTTTCCCTCTCCTCTGTTTTCTTCCTCTTCCTCTCGAGCTCACATTTCATTTTTGCTAAAATTTGTGAAGATTTGAAGGCACCCCATTCATCCAAGTGATCACAAAGGTTAGCAACTTTGTCCTTTCATCTCTCATTGCTAGATTAGCTCTTGCAATGCTCTATAAGTACAGTGATTTGTGGGTTTTATTTTGGGAGGAATTATATGTGGTAGTATTTGATTTATATGCAATTCGAGGTCAAAATAACACTTTGTTTGCATATCTAGGAGTGGTTTACTTAGTGCCTTCCCGTCTCCGTCCTAACCACCGTCGATCGCACGCACCGTCCCATCGCCGGCACCACCTTGTGGTGAGCCTCTTTTTCTTATCTTTTTTATATAAAAAATTCATGTTTGTGTGATTTAGATATATAGTTACTCGTATAATTATCTTACCTGTATGTTGTTTGTTATACATAGTGCCATGGTTTTGATATCCGTCCCCGTCGGCCCTCATCCGGGTTATGATTCGGATGTGGTATATTCTCTTTTATAACTATTTGTTGCATTTCGTGTTTATGACAAATTAAGCCCATCAAGTTGACATAGATATTTTTATCTAGGAGGTATGTGAACCGGAAATTCCAACCGACCCTATTGTCGAGAGGTTAAATTTAGTTGAAAGAGAAAACGAGTATTTGAAAGAAAAATTGAAAAGAATTGAGGGGAAGAATATGGAATTGGAGTTGCATGTTGCCGATGTCGTCGATGACCACAAGATCAAGATGGAGAAATGCGCTTGAAGATTAGAAAGATTAGAAAATATGCCATTGATAGTGAGGCTTGGTATCATTATGCTGTTGGATCAATTGTTACCTTAGTTGCGATCTTGATCGCATTTGTTGTTGCATTTAAATGCTTTAGCTAGAGAGTTATTTGTATGTTTGTTTTATTAGAATAAGTGTTGTATGAACTTTATGTATGAACTTGTATTAGTTTGGTCTATTCGGTGATGTGTAATGAAGATGAGCCGACAATGGATGTACGATGACCGATGCTCTCCCCAGTTCGCTAATGGCGTGCAAACTTTTTTGCTTGTGGCTAAGGCGAACAAGCGCGCGGATGGTTTTATGTTTTGTCCATGTGTTGGCTGTAAGAATGATCGGAATTACTCTAAGTCAAAAACATTCTAAGTCCGGTTTCATGCTCCACTATAATGTTATGACCAAGCATGGAGAAAGAGGGGTTATGATGGAAGACAATGAAGAAGAAGAGGACGACGACAGCTATCCTGGCCATGGGTTCCCTGAATACGATGGTACAACAATGGGGGAAGAAGCTGGGCCGGCAATGCGGGAAGAAGCTGAAGAAGAGGCATCAGATGAGGCCGCTGATGATCTAGGTTAGGCCATTGCCGATGCAGAGAGAAACTGCGCAAGTGAAAAGGAGAAGAAGAAGTTGCAGCGCATGTTAGAGGATCAAAAGAAATTGTTGTACCCGAATTGCGAAGCTGATAATAAAAAGCTGGGCACCACACTGGAATTGCTCCAGTGGAAGGCAGAGAATGGTGTATCTGACAAGGGATTTGGAAAGTTGTTGATAATGTTAAAGAAGATGCTTCCAAAGGACAACAATTTTCCTGAGAGTACGTACAAAGCAAAGAAGGTTGTCTGCCCTCTAGGGTTAGAGGTGCAGAAGATACATGCATGCCCTAATGACTGCATCCTCTACCGCGGTGAGTACGAGGATTTGAACGCATGCCCGGTATGCGGTGCATTGCGCTATAAGATCAGCCGCGATGACCCTGGTGATGTCGAGGGCGAGCGCCCCAGAAAGAAGATTCCTGCCAAGGTGATGTGGTATGCTCCTATAATACCACTGTTGAAACGTTTGTTCCAAAACAAAGAGGATGCCAAGGCGATGCGATGGCACAAAGAAGACCGTAAGAAAGACGGGAAGTTGAGAGTACCCGCTGACTGGTCGCAGTGGAGAAAAATCGAGAGAAAGTACAGGGAGGACTTTGCAGGTGACACATGGAACGTATGGTTTGGTCTAAGCGCAGATGGCATTAATCCTTTCGGGGAGCAGAGTAGCAACCATAGCACCTGGCCTGTGACTCTATGTATGTATCACTTTCCTCCTTGGTTGTGCATGAAGCGGAAGTTCATTATGATGCCAGTGCTCATCCAAAGCCCTAAGCAACCAGGCAACGACATTGATGTGTACCTAAGGCCATTAGTTGAAGAACTCTTACAGCTGTGGAATGGAAAAGGTGTGCGTGCGTGGGATGAGCACGAACAGGAAGAATTTAACCTAAAGCGTTGTTTTTCGTGACCATCAATGATTGTCTTGCTCTCAGTAACCTTTCAGGACAGACAAACAAGGAATACCGCGCATGCACGCACTGTTTGGATGATACCGATAGTATATATTTGGATGATTGTAGGAAGAATGTACCTGGGACATCGTCGATTTCTTCCGAGCAGGCATCCCGTAAGAAAGAAAGGCAAGCATTTCAAAGGTGAGACGGATCACCGGACGAAGCCTCGCCACCGTACTGGTGATATGGTCAAGGATTTGAAGGTAATCTTTGGAAAGGGTCCTGGCGGACAATCTGTTCTGAATGGCGCTGACGGACGCGCACCCATGTGGAAGAAGAAATCTATATTTTGGGACTTGCCCTATTGGAAAGACCTAGAGGTCCGCTCCGCAATCGACGTGATGCACGTGACGAAGAATCTTTGTGTGACCCTGCTTGGCTTCTTGGGCGTGTATGGGAAGACAAAAGATACACCGGAGGCACGGGAGGACCAGCAACGTATGCACGGAAAAGACGGCATACATCAGGGTCATGCCAGCTACGCTCTTACCAAAGAAGTGAAGGAAATCTTCTTTGAATGCCTGCTCAATATGAATGTAACGTCTGGCTTCTCGTCGAATATAAAGGGAATAATAAATATGGCAGAGAAAAAGTTCTAGAACCTAAAGTCTCATGACTGCCACGTGATTATGACGCAACTGCTTCCGGTTGCATTGAGGGGGCTTCTACCGAAAACCGTTCGATTAGCCATTGTGAAGCTATGTGCATTCCTCAATGCAATCTCTCAGAAGGTAATCGATCCAGAAATCATACCAAGGTTAGAGAATGATGTGGTGCAATGTCTTGTCAGTTTCGAGTTGGTGTTCCCAACATCCTTCTTCAACATCATGACGCACGTCCTAGTTCACCTATGCGAAGAGATTAACGTCCTGGGTCCTGTATTTCTACACAATATGTTCCCCTTTGAGAGGTTCATGGGAGTCTTAAAGAAATATGTTCATAACCGTGCTAAGCCAGAAGGAAGGATCTCCAAGGGCCATGAAAATAAGGAGGTCATTGAGTTTTGTATTGACTTTATTCCTGACCTTAAGCCGATTGGTGTTCCTGAATCGCGGCGTAAGGGCAGACTAGGTGGAAATGGCACGCTAGGACCGGATCAAATAATATGTATGGACGGGCATTCTCTCACTCAAGACACTACACTGTTCTACAAAATTCCGCCTTGGTGGCTCCGTATATGGAGGAATGATAATCCCCAAGTGCAGGGAATCATCGTAGCAATTCCCAATGGTGGAAGTGATAAGTATGGAGTGTCGAACCCACAAGGAGCTAAAGGTAAGATCAATATTCTCTCAAGTCCTATCTGCCACTAATACGACTCTACGTACACCGAACGTTTGCTTCCAACTAGAAACGAGAAATAAAACTATGTTGTGGGTATGAAGAGGATAATTTTGCATGATATCGGAGAGCTAAAACATAAAAGTAGGTGCTGTTATCATAAAGTTAGAATATATTACTAAATATTATAAATAGCGAGTGTGGAATAATGATGGATCGGTGTGCGGAATTATCCTAGGCAATCGTTAACAAGACCGGTAATCACTATTGCAATTTCATATGAGGGAGAGGCATAAGCTAACATACTTTCTCTTCTTGGATCATATGCACTTATGATTGGAACTCTAGCAAGCATCCGCAACTACTAAAGATCATTAAGGTATAACCCAACCATAGCATTAAAGCATCAAGTCCCCTTTATCCCATACGCAACAACCCCCTTACTCGGGTTTATGCTTCTGTCACTCAAGCAACCCACTATAAGCGAATCATAAACGTATTGCAACACCCTACAGCGGGAATCCCTCACGCTTGCGCGACACGGAGGGCACAATAGGACAGCACCAAAATAAAACATACAACTCATACCAATCTATATCATCAATCAACCCAAAGACAAAGGATATCTACTCAAAACATCATAGGATGGCAACACATCATTGGATCATAATATGTGGCATAAAGCACCATGTTCAAGTAGGGATTACAGCGGGGTGCGGGAGAGTGGATCGCGTAAAATAGATGAGGATGGTGATGTTGATGAAGATGATTACCGCGGCGATGATTCCCCTCCCGATGGCACTTTGGCTCCTCCGAGAGAGAGAAGGAGAGGTTCTCCCCCTTGTGCTTCCTCCTCCATGGCCTCCCCCCTAGATGGGGAGAGGTTCTCCCTCTAGTCCTTGGCCTTCATGGCGATGATGGCCCCTCCGGGATCCTCCTCCACAGCCTCCGGTGATGATGGCCCCCTCCGGCAGGGTGCCAGAGAGGGCCTAGATTGATTTCTCATGGCTACAGAGGCTTGCGGCGGCGGAACTTCTGATCTAGGTTATTTTCTGGGGGTTTCCGTATTTATAGGAAATTTTGGCGTCGGTTTCACGTCAGGGGGGTCTCCGAGTCGTCCACGTGATAAGGGCCCACGCCCAGGGGGGTGGGCGCGCCTCCCACCCTCGTGGACAGCCCGGGTCTCTTCCGGCCCAACTCTTTTACTCCGGGGGCTTGTTTTGGTCCATTAAAAATCATCAAAAATTGGCACGTCAATTGGACTCCGTTTGGTATTCCTTTTCTGCGATACTCAAAAACAAGGAAAACCAGAAACTTGCACTGGGCTCTAGGTTAATAGGTTAGTCCCAAAAATCATATAAAATATCATATAAATGCATATAAAACATGTAAGATGGATAATATAATAGCATGAATACTTCATAAATTATAGATACGTTGGAGATGTATCAGCATCCCCAAGCTTAATTCATGCTCGTCCTCGAGTAGGTAAATGATAAAAGAAATAATTTATGAAGTGTGAATGCTAGCAGGTGCACAAGTTTGATCAATGATAATTTCAATCACCTTTTGTAGCATCATTATATGTCATAACAGTAGCTCATCTCATAAAACTTTTCATGATCAAGTAACAAGCTATTCACATGTTAAAGTATAGATCATAAACTTTCTTGAAAACTAACAAACAGTGCTCTTAGTCATCAAACAATTGCAATTTATCTTATTTTCGGGAAGGGTCTATGTAAGAGCTTTGATTCAGCAAACTCCACATACTCAACTATCATTTAATCTTTCACAATTGCTAACACTCATGTGATATTTTTGGGTTCAAAGTTTTAATCGGACATAGAGAAAGATAGGGGCTTATAGTTTCGCCTCCCAACCTTTTACCTCAAGGGTAATGTCAACAATAATAATTTATGAAAACCTACATCCAAGTGGATATATATATACGGATCGCTCCAACACAAAGTGCTTGCCAAAGGAAAAAGTGTAAAAAGGAAAGGTGAAAATCACCATGACTCTTGTATAAGGGTAGAAGGTAAAAGTAAAAGATAGGCCCTTCGCAGAGGGAAGCAGAGGTTGTCATGCTCTTTTATGGTTGGATGCGCAAAATCTTAATGCAAAAGAACGTCACTTTATATTGCCGCTTGTGATAAAGACCTTTATTATGCAGTCCGTCGCTTTTATTTCTTCCCTTTCACAAGTTCGTATAAAGCTTATTTTCTTCGCACTAATAGATCATACATATTTAGAGAGCAATTTTTATTGCATGCACCGATGACAACTTACTTGAAGGATCTTACTCAATCCATAGGTAGGTATGGTGGACTCTCATGGCAAACTGGTTCAAGGGATGTTTGGAAGCACAAGCAGTATTTCTACTTGGTGCGAAGAATTTGGCTAGCATGAGAGGGAAAGGCAAGCTCAACATGTTGGATGATCCAAGACAAGATAACGTTTCGGATATAGGAAAACATAATCCATTAAGTTGTCTTCCTTGTCCAACATCAACTTTTTAGCATGTCATATTTTAATGAGTGCTCACAATTACAAAAGATGTCCAAGATAGTATATTTATATGTGAAATCTCTCTTCCTTCAATATTCATTCATGAATTGTTCAAGTGACCAATTCTGCGTTTGCTAACTTTCAATAAGTTTACTACCTATACTTATTATGTGTGAAGTCATTACTCCCCATGTTATAAGCATATGAAACATATATAAATTCAGATTTATGATATTCAATTCAACCATTCACTCATAGGATATACGTGAAGCACGTGAGTAAATGAAAAATTACTCCACAAAGATATAAGTGAAGAACACTGAGTAGTCAAATAATTAACTAGCCATGGGAGTATTCCTTTTCATTCAAGATTTCAGATCCAATGATTTTATTCAAACAGCAAGTAAAATTGAAAACACGCTCCAAGCAAAACACATATCATGTGACGAATAAAAATATAGCTCCGAGTAAGGTATACCGATAGTTTTGAAGACGAAAGAGGGGATGCCTTCCGGGGCATCCCCAAGCTTAGGCGCTTGAGTCTTCTTTGAATATTACCTTGGGGTTCCTTGGGCATCCCCAAGCTTAGGGTCTTTCCACTCCTTATTCTCCTCATATCGATATCTCACTCAAATCTTGAAAACTTCAATCACACAAAACTTAACGGAACTTCGTGAGATAGGTTAGTATGATAAAGAGTAAACCATTCACTTTGGTACTGTCAAAGACAAGGTTCATAATTGTTCTCACACAATTCCTACTGTACCATACCATTTCTACAATTTATATTGAGAAATATAAGCCATGGAAACTAGAAAACAAGCAAACTATGCAATGAAAACAGAATCTGTCAGAAACAGAACAGTCTGTAATGATCTGAACAGCAACCATACTTCTGCTACTCTAAAAATTATAAAATAAATTGGTGGACGTGAGGAATTTTTCTATTAATCTTCTTCAAAAATAATCAACTCAAAATCATTCTTCTGTAAAAAATGGCAGCTAATCTCGTGAGCGCAAAGTTTCTGTTTTTTACAGCAAGATCACATTAACTTTCACCCAAGTCTTCCCAAAGGTCTTACTTGGCACTTTATTGAAAAAAAGCTATAAAACATGATTACTACAGTAGATTAATCATGTAAACACACAAAAACAGTAAGGGTAAATATTGGGTTGTCTCCCAACAAGCGCTTTTCTTTAATGCCTTTTAGCTAGGCATGATGATTTCAATGATGCTCACATAAAAGATAAGAATTGAAACATAAAGAGAGCATCATGAAGAATATGACTAGAACATTTGAATCTAACCCACTTCCTATGCCTAGGGATTTTGTGAGCACATAATTTATAGGAACAAGAATCAACTAGCATAGGAAGGCAAAATAAGTATAACTTCAAAACTTTAAGAACATAGAGAGGAAACTTGATATTATTGCAACTCCTACAAGCATATATTCCTCCCTCATAATAATTTTCAGTAGCATCATGAATGAATTCAACAATATAACCATCACATAAAGCATTCTTTTCATGATCTACAAGCATAGAAATTTTTCTACTCTCCACATAAGCAAAATTCTTCTCATTCGGAATAGTGGGATCACTAATTCCTAAAGTTGACGCTCTTCCAAACCCGCTTTAGATGATATTATTATTCATACTCCAAAATATATAAGTGAAGTTCATGGAGCATTCTACAATTAATATAGACTAACCAATATCCAAGCTCAAAATATATAAGTGAAGCACACGAAGCATTCTATAAAACCATACTCAAAAGATTTAAGTGAAGCACAAAGAGCATTCTATAAGGTCATACTCAAAAGATATAAGTGAAGAACATGAATCATTCTATAAATTGATGAAGGGACATCTCATACTAGTATGGTTCTTAAAGAAAAAGAAAAACACAAAGGACACAAATCATGTGAACAAAACAAAAACCGAGGTATACCGATAATTGTTGAAGAAGAAAGATGGGATGCCAACCGGGGCATCCCCAAGCTTAGATGCTTGAGTATCCTTGGAGTATTTACTTGGGGTACCCTGGGCATCCCCAAGCTTGAACTCTTGCCTCTATTTATTCTTCTCACATCGGTAACTCCTCGTTCTTCTAACACTTCATCCACAAAAACTTAACAAAAACTTTGTGAGGTCCGTTAGTATACTAAAGCAAATCACTACCTTTAGGTACTGTTGAAAACTCATTCCAATTTCATATTAGCACTTTATCTACTGTATTCCAACTTCACCATGGTTCATACCCCCCGATACTACCCATAGATTCATCAAAATAAGCGATCAACACATAGAAAACAGAATCTGTCAAAAACAGGACAGTCTGTAGTAATCTGGAAGTTTCTCCAAAAAAATTCTAAACAAATATGAAAATTTTAAAAAATTGTACGGAAGTAATGTGCAAAAAGTTTCAGACCCATTTGACTCTCCAGTAAAAAATGTAAATTCACGCACTACAGCCAAAGTTTCTGTTTTTGTACTGCACATAGTAAACAAGCAATCTAATCATCCTAAAACCAAAGCTTGGCACATTATTTTTATAATACAATGGATATATACAAGGGGATAATTATTTTCAGAGAAGCTTCCATGAATATTTTTACATTGTTTCCATGAGCATGAACACAAGTGTTCAAGGTCGACCCTCACTTCTCCAATGCATAACCTTCCAATCACTTCTCTTACTGAAAAACTTTTTAGGCATGAGAGGCAAGTAAATTTTTTTGTATTTTCATTCTTAAATTTTTTTGTATGTTTCACCCACAACTAAACAGAAACAAAAATGAAAAACAAAATCTACTTAGTGAAGAAAGCAAACAAGCACACACGAGAATATCAACACCATGCTATTGCTCCCCGGCAACGGCGCCAGAAAAGAGCTTGATAATCCCCAACTGCAGGGAATCATCGTAGCAATTCCCAATGGTGGAAGTGATAAGTATGGAGTGTCGAACCCACAAGGAGCTCAAGGTAAGATCAATATTATCTCAAGTCCTATCTGCCACTGATACGACTGTACGTACACCGAACGTTTGCTTCCAACTAGAAACGAGAAATAAAACTACGTTCTGGGTATGAAGAGAATAACTTTGCATGATATCGGAGAGCTAAAACATAAAAGTAGGTTCTGTTATCATAAAGTTAGAATATATTATTAAATATTATAAATAGAGAGTGTGGAATAATGATGGGTCGGTGTGCGGAATTATCCTAGGCAATCGTTAACAAGACCGATAATCACTATTGCAATTTCATATGAGGGAGAGGCATAAGTTAACATACTTTCTCTTCTTGGATCATATGCACTTATGATTGGAACTCTAGCAAGCATCCGCAACTACTAAAGATCATTAAGGTATAACCCAACCATAGCATTAAAGCATCAAGTCCCCTTTATCCCATACGCAACAACCCCCTTACTCGGGTTTATGCTTCTGTCACTCAAGCAACCCACTATAAGTGAATCATAAACGTATTGCAACACCCTACAGCGGGAATCCCTCACGCTTGCGCGACATGGAGGGCACAATAGGACAGCACCAAAATAAAACATACAACTCATACCAATCTATATCATCAATCAACCCAAAGACAAAGGATATCTACTCAAAACATCATAGGATGGCAACACATCATTGGATCATAATATGTGGCATAAAGCACCATGTTCAAGTAGGGATTACAGCGGGGTGCGGGAGAGTGGACCGCGTAAATAGATGAGGATCGTGATGATGATGGTGATGTTGATGAAGACGATTACCGCGGCGATGATTCCCCTCCCGATGGCACTCCGGCGCCACCGAGAGAGAGAAGGAGAGGTTCTCCCCCTTGTGCTTCCTCCTCCATGGCCTCCCCCCTAGATGGGGATAGGTTCTCCCTCTGGTCCTTGGACTTCATGGGGATGATGGCCCCTCCAGGATCCTCCTCCATGGCCTCCGGTGATGATGGCCCCCTCCGGCAGGGTGCCAGAGAGGGCCTAGATTGATTTCTCGTGGCTACAGAGGCTTGCAGCGGCGGAACTTCCGATCTGAGTTATTTTCTGGGGGTTTATGTATTTATAGGAATTTTTGGCATCGGTTTCACATCAGGGGGGTCTCTGAGTCTTCCACGAGATAGGGGCCCACGCCTAGGGGGGTGGGCGCGGCCCCCACCCTCGTGGACAGCCCGGGACTCTTCTGGCCCAACTTTTTTACTCCGGGGGCTTCTTTTGGTGCATAAAAAATCATCAAAAATTGGCAGGTCAATTGGACTCTGTTTGGTATTCCTTTTCTGCGATACTCAAAAACAAGGAAAAAACAGAAACTGGCACTGGGCTCTAGGTTAATAGGTTAGTCCCAAAAGTCATATAAAATATCATATAAATGCATATAAAACATCTAAGATGGATAATATAATAGCATGAATACTTCATAAATTATAGATACGTTGGAGACGTAACAAGGAACACAAGAATTTTCTACGCTCCAAACACCCGGAGCAGTCTGACGACTGGATTACACATGAACAAATGGGGACTTTCGGCGGTTGGATGCAGACACGTGCCATGCATGACACCGCTATTGAAGATGGCCTGTACTTGCTGTCCCAGTTACCATCTTCGAATATAATGACTTTCAAAGGGTACGAGATAAATGGGAATACATTTTACACAATCGCCCAAGATAAGAAGAGCACCAACCAAAACGGTGGTGTCCGCTTTGATGCAGCAACCAAGAGGGGAAAGGACACATATCATGGTTACATAGAGGACATATGGGAACTTGACTATGGACGTGGTTTGAAGGTCCCTTTGTTTCGGTGCAAATTGGTCAATATGACACGAGGCGGGTAACGGAAGACCTGCAGTACGGAATGACAACAGTGGATCTCAACAATCTTGCGTACGCAGACGAACCATTCGTCCTAGCCAATGATGTGGCGCAGGTTTTCTATGTGAAGGACATGTCTACCAAGCCGAGAAAAAGAAAAGATAAGGAAGCGAATTGGCACACAGATTTTCATGCCACTACACTTAAGCTAATAATCATGACAAAATATGGTTTAACAAAAACTTTTGAGTGTTTTGGACTTTGCTTGATTTGATTTTTGTTTGTTGTTTGCAAGTGCTCTAAAAATCAAATATATCCTCCAACTCTTATACTCCTTCTCTTTGATCCAAAACTTTGCCCAATGATCATTCCATGTGTATAGGTCAGAATAGTATTTTCTTGTAAAAATAATTTGGCCAAAAAGTATTTTCTAAATTAGGTTTTCCAAAACCCCCTGAATTGAGACTTGAACTACAAGTACTTAATTAAGGGTGTGAAAAATCTTTCAAAAATTGTATTTGACTCCCATTAGATATAGGACTCCCAAAAACAACAAAAATATTATTTTCAAAGTTGTTTTTCTATTTTATTTAAAGGCTTTTTCTTTAGGCCAGAAATGGTCTTATTAGGTTAAAATTATTTTAATGTTTAAAAAATAATTGAGAAAATTTAGGGAAACTCATTGGACATATATTGTCCATATATAAGAGTTTTAGCACATGGTCATGTTCAAAATATTGGAAAAAATCCTCCTAAACCATTTCTGCTCATTTCAAGAATTTGGAATATTTCTATAAGAGATATTTTCAAATAAATCCAAGAAAATTCTAGCAAGTCACATATGCATAATGTGATGATCTTGCAAAGTTTCACCTCAATCAAAATAGTTTTGGTTCACAAAAGTGCCCCAAAACCCTCTCTGTCCAGATCCAAGTTTGAACAACTTTACATTGCCAAGTGTCTCCTTTTGATCTGAATTTTTGTGGACATTTTTAAATCCTCAAATGATGACACTACACAAAGTGGTGCACCAAGGAGAAGAGTTTAGCTTAGCTAGATCAAAGCAAGTCCATTTCTGCTGATTTCTAGGGTTTGCCAAAGTTACATTGGCAACTTTCTTCAAATGGACTCAAACTTGGTGGTCAACCTCAATTATATATGCCACTTGATCCTGTTAATTCTCATGTTAACTGGAATTAATTTGCTTGCCCAAATTTGCATCAAACACCTTCTGTCATTTTTCCAAAAATCACAATTTTGACCAATTACACTATTCTCCTTGACCTCAACTTTTTTACCACAGCCCCTCCTAGTCCTCTTCTACCTCCAGTAACATTTGCAAGTCCACAGATCAATTATTGGGGGGGGGGGGGGGGGTAAACCACATCTTTCTCTCTCTGTTCACCCATGCAACACCTCCTCTCTCTCCCATTTCAATATTGAGCCTCCCACCTAGCATCTCTCCACCCCAGGGCATCCAAGGCTACCCCAAGGCACAAGGGGACATGCCCTGGCCCTTTAAATGGCCATGCCAGCCATTTGCATGCTCCAGAGCGCGCTATAGTGCGCCCAGGCACTGTAGCCGCCTTCTGCCCGACGCCTCCGGCCACCTCGGGCCTCCCCAGCGCGCCCGACGAGGCGCCTCGACGTCCTAAACACGGCAGCTGGTCGGCCCCCTCCTCCCTCTCTCCCTCCTACCCGTGCTCACACGTGCCCGAGCAACGCCCAGCTCCGACAGTGCGCGCACGCGCTCGGGACCCACAGGAGCTCGCCCCACTCTTTCTTCCCTTCCCACTCGACCTGGTCCACGCCCACGAACACCCCGGACATGGCCGGGTGTGCCAATTCGGCCTCTGGCATCGCCTAGGCCGTGGCCATGGACGCCGTCCACGTTGCACCGTCACCCCGCCTTAAACGACCATCCCGAGCCCCTCCTCTGGGCGCCATTCGCTCTCTCTTCTCCCCAGAGACCTCCTCGAGCAGCTAGCTCCTCCTCTCATGCCTCCCTTCTCCTCCTATCACCGCACGGCCACCGCTTCGGCTCGCTCAAATTCGAGCAATGCCGAGCTCACCTCCCTCCCATTCCTCCACCAAAGGGGTCCTCGTAGTTCGGCGATCCTTCCCACCTCCTCAAACCTTCGCGGGGACTCCCGAGCGCTAGGAGCCACTAACGGCCGACGGCCTCCCCCGCCGCCGTCGAAGCCATGGTCACCTCGGTCCCCTCCGGTGGTACAGACCTACCCCAACTGATCCGCTGCTCCGCGCTGAGCTCGCCCATAGGCGGGGCGTTGCAGGAGACGGCCGGAAGCGCCGGCAATCGCCGGATGAGTGCGGTCGAGCCCAACCTCGCCTCTGTCCTGCCCCGACGAGAGGAAGAAGACGACCCAATGGGCGGGCCCCACCTCCCCGCGGGCCCCACAAGTCAGCCGTAGAGGGCGTTGACCCTGACCGCTGATGTGGATAAGTGGAAACGACTTCCGCCAGAGCCGCCTACCCACGGCAAAGGCATAGCCCCGGGAGTACGCCTTCGACGTCACACTCTGCCTGCACGCTGCTGAGCCACTCGGCCAGCCCAGTGGCTATCCAATGCCCTGCGCGCGTTATAAGGTAGATTCCATTTTTCTTTTTCTTTATCCAGTGGACTTCAAAATTCCATAAGCAATTCAAATCAAGTCCGAATTTGATGATTCAAATTTATAGAAGTTCATAAATTCCTACTCTATCACATGGTGCAAGTTGCACATTTTTCCAGAGACTTTTTCTTCGCAAATATTTATAAAATCCCCTTTTTATAATTTCTGTGATAAATTTAGAAAATCACAGAGAGCTCAAATTTGATCCAAATTCCATTATTCAAACTCCTAGATGCTTATAAGTTCAAAACTTAGTTTCTGAACATTTTTGCCTATACTTTATATGCCACATAAAATATTGGTCCATTTCTCCATATATGGCCAACTTTACAAATTCATAGGAAAATCATTTGAACTCCAAATCCAGTGAAACCAAATCCTAGATGCTTCTAAAATCATCCTTTGTTAAAGGGATGCCTTTCCTCATTTTTCAAAATAATTCTTCTGTACACTTCTTGCAAGTCCACTGCTCACTTGATTCCATCATATTGAAATGTTCAAAGGAATCCATTGATCCACTTCCAATAAAACCACTTTGGTCATTCCTCATATGACCAGATGTATCCTAGAAAAGTCCAACTCCTATTTTTAGAGCACTTTTATTTTTGCCTTGTTTGTGTTGCTTAATGTGATTGTTTCTGACGTTAGTTGACGAAGTAGACGGAGTACTTGGAGTAGGACCAGAAGACTTTGAAGACCCAAACGACTTTGCTGAGCTAGACAAGAAGCCCTTTGACCATGTCTAAGAAACCCTTTTTATGCATGTCATATGGCACTTTTATTGCTGGCATCGAAGTCATGATGATGTGGTGACCACTTGAGGTGGTATGCCTCCGTTGCTTTTCTCGTTGACACTTGCATGATGCATGACCCTACCTTTCTACGAGGGTTATGCAAGTGGGTGTAGTTAGGATGCTAAGTAGCTGCTACGCAAATGGGATGGGTATATGCATGGTGAAGGAAACCAAGTTGTTTTCAAGGACTTTTCAAAAAACCTGTCGGGTGCCACTAATGTCCGAGGGAGAAGGTGAGCTAGGTTACCGCTTGATAAAGAAGTGGTGTACCAGAGCAAGTTGTGTGGGAGTGTCTTCGAAAACGGATTAGATTTAAGATTTGTCGACTGTCCCAACCTTACATGCGCAACCACTCTACCCTTATATGGGAAAGGGCATTATTGATTACCTAGGTCAATACTAGCATGGTGCCCACATTACTAGTGATGGGGGTGACATGAAGTCACTCTCGGGACAAGGTCGTGCCAGGTAGGGCGGCCATGACTGTTTTCACAGGGCGCCGGACACACCGTTGGTACCCCGTGCCAGTGGTATGTGATGAATATGGGAGGGAGGCTCCACAATTTTAAGATGTGAAATGTTGGGAACGGGGGTTACTACCAATCGAGTGGACTCTATGTTAGTGTTGTCTAGGGAAAGACAGTGATCGGGTGCTTACCCCGGGTACTTGAGGTACCGCGGGTCGTGGATGATAGGGAAGTTCCCCAGATCTTGTGGGTAAAGTGTGCAACCTCTGCAGAGTGTAAAACTATTCGAATAGCCGTGTCCACGGTCAAGGACAGTTGGGCAGTGCTGCTTAAACTACGTCCAGAGTTTTACAAACCACGTGTGTGTGTTGATGAAGCTAATTGGGTTAAGTCAGATGACTTGACACGATGATCAAGTTGGATTGGTGTCCAACTCTGCTTATGTTGATATCTGCAACTTGTCCATACGGATATCTGTACTCCCATGATGCATACTTTACATGTTGATAGATCATGTCATTGCACTCAAAACTAGCTTTCTGCAAACTACCTACTTAGTGCTATATTGATATGTCTCCAACGTATCTATAATTTATGAAGTATTCATGCTATTATATTATCTGTTTTGGATGTTTATGGGCTTTACTAAACACTTTTATATTATTTTTGGGACTAACCTATTAACCGGAGGCCCAGCCCAAATTGCTGTTTTCTTGCCTATTTCAGTGTTTCGAAGAAAAGGAATATCAAACGGAGTCCAAACGGAATAAAACCTTCGGGAGCGTTAGTTTTGGAACGGAAGCAATCCAGGAGACTTGGAGTAGATGTCAGGGAAGCTTCAAGGAAGCCACGAGGCAGGGAGGCGCGCCCTACCCCCTGGGCGCGCCCCCCACCCTCGTGGGCCCCTCATGGCTCCCCTGACCGACTTCTTTCTCCTATATATGTCCATATACCCTAAAAACATCGGGGAGCACAATAGATCGGGAGTTCCGCTGCCGCAAGCCTCTGTAGCCACCAAAAACCAATCGGGACCATGTTCCGGCACCTTGCCGGAGGGGGGGATCCCTCACCGGTGGCCATCTTCATCATCCCGTCGCTCTCCATGACGAGTGTTGGAAATATGCCCTAGAGGCAATAATAAATGGTTATTATTATATTTCTTTGTTCATGGTAATCGTCTATTATTCATGCTATAATTGTATTGTCCGGAAATCGTAATACATGTGTGAATACATAGACCACAACGTGTCCCTAGTAAGCCTCTAGTTGACTAGCTCGTTGATCAACAGATAGTCATGGTTTCCAGACTATGGACATTGGATGTCATTGATAACGGGATCACATCATTAGGAGAATGATGTGATGGACAAGACCCAATCCTAAGCATAGCATAAAAGATCGTGTAGTTTCGTTTGCTAGAGCTTTTCCAATGTCAAGTATCTTTTCCTTAGACCATGAGATCGTGCAACTCCCGGATACCGTAGGAGTGCTTTGGGTGTGCCAAACGTCACAACGTTACTGGGTGACTATAAAGGTGCACTACGGGTATCTCCGAAAGTGTCTGTTGGGTTGGCACGGATCGAGACTGGGATTTGTCACTCCGTGTGACGGAGAGGTATCTCTGGGCCCACTCGGTAATGCATCATCATAATGAGCTCTATGTGACTAAGGCGTTAGTCACGGGATCATGCATTGCGGTACGAGTAAGAGACTTGCCGGTAACGAGATTGAACAAGGTATTGGGATACCGACGATAGAATCTCGGGCAAGTAACATACCGATTGACAAAGGGAATTGCATACGGGATTGATTGAATCCTCGACACCGTGGTTCATCTGATGAGATCATCGTGGAACATGTGGGAGCCAACATGGGTATCCAGACCCCGCTGTTGGTTATTGACCGGAGAGGCGTCTCGGTCATGTCTGCATGTCTCCCGAACCCGTAGGGTCTACACACTTAAGGTTCGGTGATGCTAGGGTTGTAGAGATATGTGTATGCGGAAACCCGAAAGTTGTTCGGAGTCCCGGATGAGATCCCAGATGTCACGAGAGGTTCCGGAATGGTCCGGAGGTGAAGAATTATATATGGGAAGTCCAGTTTCGGCCACCGGGAAAGTTTCGGGGGTTACCGGTATTGTACCGGGACCACCGGAAGGGTCCCGGGGGTCCACCGGGTGGGACCACCTATCCCGGAGGGCCCCGTGGGCTGAAAGTGGAAGGGAAGCAGCCCTTAGTGGGCTGGGGCGCCCCCCTTGGGCCTCCCCCCATGCGCCTAGGGTTGGGAACCCTAGGGTGGGGGGCTTCCCCCTTGCCTTGGGGGGCAAGGCAACCCCTTTCCCCCTTTGGCCGCCGCCCCCCCCCCCCATGAGATCCCATCTCTAGGGCCGGCGCCCCCCCCCCCAGGGGGCCTATATATAGGGGGGGAGGGAGGGCAGCAAGACAACAGCCTTGGGCGCCTCCCTCCTCCCCTACAACACCTCTCTCTCTCTCGCAGAAGCTCGGCGAAGCCCTGCCGGAGACCCGCTACATCCACCACCACGCCGTCGTGCTGTTGGATCTCCATCAACCTCTCCTTCCCCCTTGCTGGATCAAGAAGGAGGAGACGTCGCTGCACCGTACGTGTGTTGAACGCGGAGGTGCCGTCCGTTCGACACTCGGTCATCGGTGATTTGGATCACGGCGAGTACAACTCCGTCATCCACGTTCATTGGAACGCTTCCGCTCGCGATCTACAAGGGTATGTAGATGCACTCCTTTCCCCTCGTTGCTAGTATACTCCATAGATGCATCTTGGTGAGCGTAGGAAAATTTTAAATTATGCTACGATTCCCAACAGTGGCATCATGAGCCAGGCCTATGCGTAGTTACTATGCACGAGTAGAACACAAAGCAGTTGTGGGCGTTGAGTTTGCAAATTCTTCTTGCCGCTACTAGTCTTTTCTTGTTTCGGCGGCATTGTAGGATGAAGCGGCCCGGACCGACCTTACACGTACGCTTACGTGAGACAGGTTCCACCGATTGACATGCACTAGTTGCATAAGGTGGCTAGCGGGTGTCTGTCTCTCCTACTTTAGTCGGAACAGATTTGATGAAAAGGGTCCTTATGAAGGGTAAATAGAAATTGGCAAATCACGTTTTGGTCATACGTAGGTAAGAAAACGTTCTTGCTAGAAACCTACAAACCATGTAAAAACTTGCAACAACAATTAGAGGACGTCTAACTTGTTTTTGCAGCAAGTGCTATGTGATGTGATATGGCCAGAAGATGTGATGAATGATATATGTGATGTATGAGATTGATCATATTCTTGTAATAGGAATCACGACTTGCATGTCGATGAGTATGACAACCGGCAGGAGCCATAGGACTTGTCTTTATTATTTTGCCTGACCTGCGTGTCATTGAATAACGCCATGTAATTTACTTTACTTTGTTGCTAAACGCGTTAGCCATAGAAGTAGAACTAATCGTTGGCGTGACGACTTCATGAAGACACAATGATGGAGATCATGATGATGGAGATCATGGTGTCATGCCGGTGACGAAGATGATCATGGTGCCCCGAAGATGGAGATCAAAGGAGCATGATGATATTGGCCATATCATGTCACTATTTGATTGCATGTGATGTTTATCATGTTTTTGCATCTTATTTGCTTAGAACGACGGTACTAAGTAAGATGATCCCTTATAATAATTTCAAGAAAGTGTTCACCCTAACTGTGCACCGTTGTGAAGGTTCGTTGTTTCGAAGCACCACGTGATGATCGGGTGTGATAGATTCTAACGTTCGAATACAACGGGTGTTAACCAGCCTAGCATGTACAGACATGGCCTCGGAACACACGCAATACACTTAGGTTGACTTGACGAGCCTAGCATGTACAGACATGGCCTCGGAACACGGAGGACCGAAAGGTCGAGCATGAGTCGTATAGAAGATACGATCAACATGGAGATGTTCACCGATCTTGACTAGTCCGTCTCACGTGATGATCGGACACGGCCTAGTTAAACTCGGATCATGTTTCACTTAGATGACGAGAGGGATGTCTATCTGAGTGGGAGTTCATTAAATAATTTGATTACATGAACTTAATTATCATGAACTTAGTCTAAAAATCTTTACACTATGTATTGTAGATCAAATGGCCAACGTTGTCCTCAATTTCAACGCGTTCCTAGAGAAAACCAAGCTGAAAGATGATGGCAGCAACTATACGGACTGGGTCCAGAACCTGAGGCTCATCCTCATAGTAGCCAAGAAAGATTATGTCTTAGAAGCACCGCTAGGTGATGCACCAATCCCACAGAACCAAGACGTTATGAACGCTTGGCAGCAGCGTGCTGATGATTACTCCCTCGTTCAGTGCGGCATGCTTTACAGCCTAGAACCGGGTCTCCAAAAGCGTTTTGAGAAACATGGAGCATATGAGATGTTCGAGGAGCTGAAACTAGTTTTCCAAGCTCATGCCCGGGTCGAGAGATATGATGTCTCCGACAAGTTCTTCAGCTGTAAAATGGAGGAGAACAGTTCTGTTAGTAAGCACATACTCAGAATGTCTGGATTGCACAACCGCTTGACTCAGCTGGGAGTTAATCTCCCGGATGACGCGGTCATTGACAGAATCCTTCAGTCGCTTCCACCAAGCTTCAAGAGCTTTGTGATGAACTACAATATGCAGGGGATGGAAAAGACCATTCCTGAGGTATATTCAATGCTGAAATCAGCTGAGGTAGAAATCAGAAAAGAACATCAAGTGTTGATGGTGAATAAAACCACTAAGTTCAAGAAGGGCAAGGGTAAGAAGAACTTCAAGAAGGACGGCAAGGGAGTTGCCGCGCCCGGTAAACCAGTTACTGGGAAGAAGTCAAAGAATGGACCCAAGCCCGAGACTGAGTGCTTTTATTGCAAGGGAAGTGGTCACTGGAAGCGGAACTGCCCCAAATACTTAGCGGACAAGAAGAAGGCCGGCAACACCAAAGGTATATGTGATATACATGTAATTGATGTGTACCTTACCAGTACTCGTAGTAGCTCCTGGGTATTTGATACCGGTGCGGTTGCTTATATTTGTAACTCAAAACAGGAACTACGGAATAAACGGAGACTAGCGAAGGACGAGGTGACGATGCGCGTCGGGAATGGTTCCAAGGTCGATGTGATCGCCGTCGGCACGCTACCTCTGCATCTACCCACGGGATTAGTTTTAAACCTCAATAATTGTTATTTAGTGCCAGCTTTGAGCATGAACATTATATCTGGATCTCGTTTAATTCGAGATGGCTACTCATTTAAATCCGAGAATAATGGTTGTTCTATTTATTTGAGAGATATGTTTTATGGTCATGCCCCGCTGGTCAATGGTTTATTTTTGATGAATCTCGAACGTGATGTTACACATGTTCATAGTGTGAATACCAAAAGATGTAAAGTTGATAACGATAGTCCCACATACTTGTGGCACTGCCGCCTTGGTCACATTGGTGTCAAGCGCATGAAGAAGCTCCATGCAGATGGACTTTTGGAGTCTCTTGATTACGAATCATTTGACACGTGCGAACCATGCCTCATGGGTAAGATGACCAAGACTCCGTTCTCCGGAACAATGGAGCGAGCAACCAACTTATTGGAAATCATACATACCGATGTGTGTGGTCCAATGAATGTTGAGGCTCGCGGAGGATATCGTTATGTTCTCACTCTCACTGATGATTTAAGTAGATATGGGTATGTCTACCTAATGAAACACAAGTCTGAAACCTTTGAAAAGTTCAAGGAATTTCAGAGTGAGGTTGAGAATCAACGTGACAAGAGAATAAAATTTTACGATCAGATCGTGGTGGAGAATATTTAAGTCACGAGTTTGGTGCACACTTAAGGAAATGTGGAATAGTTTCACAACTCACGCCGCCTGGAACACCTTAGACAAATGGTGTGTCCAAACGTCGTAATCGCACTCTATTGGATATGGTGCGATCTATGATGTCTCTTACCAATTTACCGCTCTCATTTTGGGGCTATGCTTTAGAGACTGCCGCATTCACTTTAAATAGGGCTCCGTCGAAATCCGTTGAGACGACACCGTATGAATTATGGTTTGGGAAGAAACCTAAGCTGTCGTTTCTAAAAGTTTGGGGATGCGATGCTTATGTCAAGAAACTTCAACCTGAAAAGCTCGATCCCAAGTCAGAAAAATGCGTCTTCATAGGATACCCTAAGGAAACTATTGGGTATACCTTCTACCTCAGATCCGAAGGCAAGATCTTCGTTGCCAAGAACGGGTCCTTTCTGGAGAAGGAGTTTCTCTCGAAAGAATTGAGTGGGAGGAAAGTGGAACTTGATGAGGTGATAGTCACCCCTTCCGAACCGAAAAGTAGCGCAGCGCGGGAAAATGTTCCTGTGGTGCCTACACCGACTGGGGAGGAAGTTAATGATGATGATCATGAAGCTTCGGATCAAGTTACTGAACTTCGTAGGTCCACAAGGACACGTTCCGCACCAGAGTGGTACGGCAACCCTGTCCTGGAAATCATGTTGTTAGACAACGGTGAACCTTCGAACTATGAAGAAGCGATGGCGGGCCCGGATTCCGACAAATGGCTAGAAGCCATGAAATCCGAGATAGAATCCATGTATGAAAACAAAGTATGGACTTTGACTGACTTGCCCGATGAGCGGCGAGCCATAGAAAACAAATGGATCTTTAAGAAGAAGACGGACGCGGATGGTAATGTGACCATCTACAAAGCTCGACTTGTCGCTAAGGGTTATCGACAAGTTCAAGGGGTTGACTACGATGAGACTTTCTCACCCGTAGCGAAGCTGAAGTCCGTCCGAATCATGTTAGCAATTGCCGCATACTATGATTATGAGATATGGCAGATGGACGTCAAAACGGCATTCCTTAACGGCTTCCTTAAGGAAGAGTTGTATATGATGCAGCCGGAAGGTTTTGTCGATCCTAATAATGCTAACAAAGTATGCAAGCTCCAGCGCTCAATCTATGGGATGGTGCAAGCATCTCGGAGTTGGAACATTCGCTTTGATGAGATGATCAAAGCGTTTGGGTTTACACAGACTTATGGAGAAGCCTGTGTTTACAAGAAAGTGAGTGGGAGCTCTGTAGCATTTCTCATATTATATTTGGATGACATACTATTGATGGGAAATGATATAGAATTCTTGGAAAGTATAAAGGCCTATTTGAATAAGTGTTTTTCAATGAAGGACCTTGGAGAAGCTGCTTATATATTAGGCATCAAGATCTATAGAGATAGATCAAGACGCCTCATTGGTCTTTCACAGAGTACATACCTTGACAAGATATTGAAGAAGTTCAGTATGGATCAGTCCAAGAAGGGGTTCTTGCCTGTATTGCAAGGTGTGCAATTGAGCACGGCTCAATGTCCGACCACGGCAGAAGATATAGAAAAGATGACAGTCATCCCCTATGCCTCGGCCATAGGGTCTATTATGTATGCCATGCTGTGTACCAGACCTGATGTAAACCTTGCCGTAAGTTTGGTAGGAAGGTACCAAAGTAATCCCGGCATGGAACACTGGACAACGGTCAAGAATATCCTAAAGTACCTGAAGAGGACTAAGGATATGTTTCTCGTTTATGGAGGTGACGAAGAGCTCGTCGTAGAGGGTTACGTCGACGCTAGCTTCGACACAGATCTGGATGACTCGAAGTCACAGACCGGATACGTGTATATTTTGAACGGAGGAGCAGTAAGCTGGTGCAGTTGCAAGCAAAGCGTCGTGGCGGGATCTACATGTGAAGCGGAGTACATGGCAGCCTCGGAGGCAGCACAGGAAGCAGTCTGGATGAAGGAGTTCATTACCGACCTAGGGGTGATTCCCAATGCGTCGGGCCCGATGACTCTCTTCTGTGACAACACTGGAGCTATTGCCCTTGCAAAGGAGCCCAGGTTTCACAGGAAGACCAGGCATATCAAGCGTCGCTTGAACTCCATTCGTGAAAGTGTTCAAAATGGAGACATAGATATTTGTAAAGTACATACGGACCTGAATGTAGCAGATCCGTTGACTAAACCTCTCCCTAGAGCAAAACATGATCAACACCAGGACGCAATGGGTGTTCGATTCATCACAATGTAACTAGATTATTGACTCTAGTGCAAGTGGGAGACTGTTGGAAATATGCCCTAGAGGTAATAATAAATGGTTATTATTATATTTCTTTGTTCATGGTAATCGTCTATTATTCATGCTATAATTGTATTGTCCGGAAATCGTAATACATGTGTGAATACATAGACCACAACGTGTCCCTAGTAAGCCTCTAGTTGACTAGCTCGTTGATCAACAGATAGTCATGGTTTCCAGACTATGGACATTGGATGTCATTGATAACGGGATCACATCATTAGGAGAATGATGTGATGGACAAGACCCAATCCTAAGCATAGCATAAAAGATCGTGTAGTTTCGTTTGCTAGAGCTTTTCCAATGTCAAGTATCTTTTCCTTAGACCATGAGATCGTGCAACTCCCGGATACCGTAGGAGTGCTTTGGGTGTGCCAAATGTCACAACGTAACTGGGTGACTATAAAGGTGCACTACGGGTATCTCCGAAAGTGTCTGTTGGGTTGGCACGGATCGAGACTGGGATTTGTCACTCCGTGTGACGGAGAGGTATCTCTGGGCCCACTCAGTAGGACATCATCATAATGTGCACAATGTGACTAAGGCGTTAGTCACGGGATCATGCATTGCGGTACGAGTAAAGAGACTTGCCGGTAACGAGATTGAACAAGGTATTGGGATACCGACGATCGAATCTCGGGCAAGTAACATACCGATTGACAAAGGGAATTGCATACGGGATTGATTGAATCCTCGACACCGTGGTTCATCTGATGAGATCATCGTGGAACATGTGGGAGCCAACATGGGTATCCAGATCCCGCTGTTGGTTATTGACCGGAGAGGCGTCTCGGTCATGTCTGCATGTCTCCCGAACCCGTAGGGTCTACACACTTAAGGTTCGGTGACGCTAGGGTTGTAGAGATATGTGTATGCGGAAACCCGAAAGTTGTTCTGTGTCCCGGATGAGATCCCGGATGTCACGAGAGGTTCCGGAATGGTCCGGAGGTGAAGAATTATATATGGGAAGTCCAGTTTCGGCCACCGGGAAAGTTTCGGGGGTTACCGGTATTGTACCGGGACCACCGGAAGGGTCCCGGGGGTCCACCGGGTGGGGCCACCTATCCCGGAGGGCCCCGTGGGCTGAAAGTGGAAGGTAACCAGCCCTTAGTGGGCTGGGGCGCCCCCCTTGGGCCTCCCCCCATGCGCCTAGGGTTGGGAACCCTAGGGTGGGGGGCTTCCCCCTTGCCTTGGGGGGCAAGGCAACCCCTTTCCCCCTTTGGCCGCCGCCCCCCCCCCCCCCATGAGATCCCATCTCTAGGGCCGGCGCCCCCCCAGGGGGCCTATATATAGGGGGGGAGGGAGGGCAGCAAGACAACAGCCTTGGGCGCCTCCCTCCTCCCCTGCAACACCTCTCTCTCTCTCTCACAGAAGCTCGGCGAAGCCCTGCCGGAGACCCGCTACATCCACCACCACGCCGTCGTGCTGTTGGATCTCCATCAACCTCTCCTTCCCCCTTGCTGGATCAAGAAGGAGGAGACGTCGCTGCACCGTACGTGTATTGAACGCGGAGGTGCCGTCCGTTCGGCACTCGGTCATCGGTGATTTGGATCACGGCGAGTACGACTCCGTCATCCACGTTCATTGGAACGCTTCCGCTCGCGATCTACAAGGGTATGTAGATGCACTCCTTTCCCCTCGTTGCTAGTATACTCCATAGATGCATCTTGGTGAGCGTAGGAAAATTTTAAATTATGCTACGATTCCCAACAACGAGGAGGGAGTAGTTCACCCTCGGGGCTGAGGGTATGTACCAGTAGCTATGTGTTTGATCTCTCTCTCTCGTGTTCTTGATGTGGCACGATCTTGATGTATCACGAGCTTTGCTATTATAGTTGGATCTTATGATGTTTCTCCCCCTCTACTCTCTTGTAATAGATTGAGTTTTCCCTTTGAAGTTATCTTATCGGATTGAGTCTTTAAGGATTTGAGAACACTTGATGTATGTCTTGCATGTGTTTATCTGTGGTGACAATGGGATATCCACGTGATCTACTTGATGTATGTTTTGGTGATCAACTTGCGGGTTCCGTAACATTGTGAACTTATGCATAGGCACTACAAAAAAAATACACTTCCGTGATGATACGTCTTTGTCACAGTAGGTCACGTTTTCTGTCATGCATGTACATCCATGACAAATTTATGACAGAATCAAGATAGTCATACCTGTGCTGTCGTAGAAGTGTTCCATGACATTACCAAAATTATCATCACGGAAGTGTCCACTTCCATGACGATAAATCGCGCGTCACAGAAGTGCTTTCGTCAAGGGTGACCGACACGTGGCATCCACCGTAACGGAACGCTGTTAAGCTATCGGGTCCGGTTTTGGATCCGATAACCCGTTAACAGCCCCAACCAATGGGGATTTTCCACGTGTAAAATCATCATTGGCTGGAGGAAACACGTGTCGGCTCACCGTTGGGACAGATGTCATCCACTCATTGGACCCAAAGCTCCTATGATACGTCGACACGTGGCACGACCCAACAGAGGCCCATATAGGTTAAAAAGGCCGGCCCAGTCAAAGGCCCGTAGTACTTACTCAGGTACTAGTGGGCCAGCCCAATAACGGCCTGCTTAATAAAGGCCCATTTACGGCCCGAAGCCAGATCTGGCCCGTTAATTGTTCACCGAATATTTGGGCCCATTTACGGCCCGAAGCCAGATCTGGCCCGTTAATTGTTCGCCAAATATTTGGGCCCAATTACAGCCTAGTGACTTTCGGCCTGTTAGAGGCCCGATGTAGACATGGGCCCATTTCAGCCCGGTGTGACTTTCGGCCTGGGAATGGCCCGTGCTGCCCATGGGCCATATATGGTCCGACGGGACATCGGGCCCACTAATAGCCCGTGATAAAGGTGGCAACAGTTAAGCCCAACGTGACTTTGGGCCTGTTAAAGGCATGTCGCATAATTCGGCCCGTTGATGTCTGTACTAAGCTTTCGGCCTCTTAAAGGCCCATGATATCAGTGGGCCAACTAAGGCCCGAGATATGTTTCGGCCTGGTAACTGCCCGTGATATAACTGCGCCCAAAAAGGCCCGGTTTACATTTCAGCCTGCTGAAGGCCCGTCGACGACTAGTGGAAATTGAGGCCCAATATGCATTTCAGCCTGCTAAAGGCCCATGGTTTCATGTGGGCCGTAACAGGCCAGTACAATATTCAGCCTGTTAATGGCCCAACGCTACCTGGGCCAAACTAAGCACTGGGTCCACAAAAGGCCCAACTAAAATATAGGACGGTGTAAGATGTGGGCCTCGCGCAAAGTGTGAAGGCCCCAGTCATTCGGGCCCAAGAATGATGCAGGCCGGCCCAATTGTGGCCCGCTAAACACCAAGCCCGTTAGAGGCGAATGTTTCGGCCCGGTCGACTACATCTGATTTTTTTTCAGATAGCGAATGATGGCAGTAACTAGTAGGAATTAAGAACAAACCTACTCTATACAATAAAGAAATTACAGCATAGTAAGTAAGAATAAACCTACACTATACAATAAAGGATTTATGGTATATTACATCCACTGGGCATCGAAGTTCGCCACCAGTGATCATAAAGCGCAACAGCAGATTACAAAAACTAGGCACCATTGCAGCGTAACAAAATAATACTGAACCGAGACCACTTCCAAGACAGTTCAAGAAAGGTTAGCCTTGCGCGAGAACTACTGCGCAAGCTGCTGAGCAAGGCTGTGAGACCGGCCTAGCATGTCGGTCATAGCTTCCAGGTGTAGCTGTTTAGCGATGAGGTTCTCATTGGTGTTCTCCGCAATCTTTCTTAGAGATAGGACTTCAAGTCGAAGTTGAGTTGTAGAATGCCTTTCTGCTAGAACTTGGGACTGAAGAAGTCGAACTGATTCAGACAACGAATTATGTGAGCTTGTCTAACTGCTAGTCTCAAGTAACTTGAACACTGCATCAAGACAAGACTTTGGGGTTGTCTCGCTATCTTCAAGATGTTTTGCCTTTTTCTACAATATATGTTGGGTTTGTCGCACAGCCTTCAGGAGACTTGTGCATGCCATCAGGCATATCACCCTGAAACAAAGTAGAGAGATGACAGGTTTTGCATGTGTATAAACAATGATGATAACTGTGCTGTCAATTCCATCCAATTTCAAATTAGAAAATAAAGAGTAAGTTCAAAATATCAGTAGCATAATTTGGCATTGTTCATAATGCGGGGAGCTTCACCACACTACTGGATTACCATGTCAACATAACAAGCATAGACGAAGGGAAAAGAAAATCATTGTATCTATTTTGGTTAATGTGCATGGCATGTTGTTCATATCATCAGCCACATCAGTAAGATAAAACAGGAGATGACAAGGTACAAACGTGGGCTGCTTCACCACACACTGGATTATAGATCCACAAAAACAAGCATACATATAGGGAGTATTGAGTAATGTGCATGGTATGAATAAGGAATTTGGTTTTACAAGTAAAACTTAGAACTTACGGTTCTTGCGAACATGCATTTTGGTAGAAACAGCAAACTAAACAGCAGTAAACGATAGGGAGTATGAGAAAATTAAACAGCAATTGAGGATAAAGGCTTTAGAAGGACTGACTTACATTAACAGTTAACACCAGCTTTATAATGCCCTTCTCCATGTCAAGGGAAGGATAACTCAAGAATTTCAGCATAGAATCTTCTTCATAAGCATTGCCTGTACTCTACATTTTGTAGAGAGTAATTATAGATATGATAATACTGGAAGGGATAGAGGATAATGAAGATAAGATGCAGATTGATGCTACATAATCAACTACCAATCCCTGGAAGTACAAGCATTACAGGACAAAATGTACTGACAAGAGCAATGGGCTACACTTCTGCACTGGCATTGTCTGTGTATTCTACTTTTTGGTAAGATTAAATATAGATCTGCTCTTTTTAGTAAATGGTGGGCGAGGGAGATAAGATGCAGAATGCTACACAATGAACCAATCCCTCTTCCCATAATACAAGAGTGTTTTGAACACTGGTGTACTGTACAAAACGTTCTTATATTATGGGACGGAGGGAGTAGCTGTTAATGTAAGTACAGTCATAGACGACGTTCAGTCCTTACAAGAGGACTGCAGAGCTAAACCTCTTCAAAAGCATTGGGTTGATTCTAAATTTATGTAAGAGTCCATACGGATCTTATAATGTCCACCAAATGGACGATAACGAGGCTAACATGTGCTGTGATGCTACATAATCAAACAGCTATGAAAGTAAGTATGGTCATACAGGGCAAGAGGTACTCACAAGAGCAATGCAGTGTGCAGTATCGTTGTGAGATTCTGTGGTCCCTTGAGAATGAATGTTCTCCTGCTAACAGTTTTCGTATAAGTGAGACGTTAAGGCAAATGCAGAAATGTAGTTCAAATTGTGATGTGATATCATAGATAGTACCTTACGCTGCAGCTGAGACCAATGTGTAACAAGATTATTCCAGTCACCGTCGGATAAATGTAGCACCGGAGACTTTACAGAAATTTCATTTAGAGGCTTTCCATTGAAGTGCGCTTGCCTCAGGTAGGAACGATACTTCATCAACGAGTGCTTGAAAAGCGCAACCAACCCTTGCTCGTCTTCACAATCCAGTTTGGTCCTCGCCTATTTAAAAGAATGAAATCTTGTGTCTTCTGTCAGCAGAAACATATGCAGTAATGACCATGAATAACATTAGTACATTACTTATGCGTAAGTTGCGGAGGAAGAATGGAAATTGTTCTGTGTCTGCGGTATAATCTTTCCATGAAGGAAAGATGCGCACAAAGTTCCTGACAACAATATAAGCTTTGTCTTCTAAACTAGGAAGAAATGGAACAGGGGTCCTATTTGCTGCAATTGGGGCTCTCTCTGGTGCGAAAAGGGATTTGGCAACTGGATTTGGTGTACTCTTTGCTGGAATGGGGGTTTTGCGTCGTAGAGCTGGTGCTATGTCAACTGGCATAATCATAATGTTTGCTGCAGTTGGGGTCTGCTGAGTTGGGGCATCAGAAATGACCAGTGTAGTAGGGCTAGAGTCTGCTAGAGTTGGAGTGTTTTGTGGGTCAGGTGATATTGCAACTACACCTAATGGGCTATTTGATTTATCAGGTGCCACTACCTTTTCCAAATACTTTGCTTGCGCTCCTCCACGATCAGCAATCGCCCTCTTTCTTTTGAACGTCTGATACACAAGAATAGCATTTGAATGGATAAATATGGTATGATGACAGATGGAATATGTACTGAAAATGGATAGGCAGACCGTATTCACATAGACGATGTGTAAACTAAGCTAATGGCAGTTCAACAAAGTAGAAGCAATGCAAAGCATCAGTTGCAAGATATGTGCGACAAATATAACCTTGGAAAGTTAGAGCAAGCACCTTGATGGGTGAATAAGATAGGGCATCTTCCTCTGACTCCTCCACTAGGGAGCTACATCGACTTAGGTCTCCCTCTAGCTCAGAATCACTGTTAGGATCATATTCTGAGCATGAATCTGTAGGTGGAGAGCGTTTGCATTGCATTGCATCCAGACTTGATTTCAGTCCCTTAATGCCAAGTTTGACAGCCATGGCATTGTTATGCTTTATTCTTTTCATGCGCGCAAGTTCATAATCATTATGATGCTGTTCAGAATCTGAGATTCATGAAAACATAAAAGTAGTCAGATTATCTATGGAATGCATTGCAGATTCAACTCGAAGAGTGTCTCCCTATAAACCCCTGCATATGCAAAGTTCACCCCCCAACCGTGCTGACCAGACGACACACAGAAATACAAACCCCTTATGTCTCTATAATAGGCAGACACACATTTCAAAACTGAAGTAGGAACATTAGAATTATATGAAATTTGTATTTGAACAAATAAACTAAGGAATTATGAGTGGCATAATGTTTAGCTTCAAGGGTGGAGTGTTGGTAGTGCGACACAAAGCAAGTAGGCAGATTGTATTCCCTGTAAAAGATCGAAGCCTATGTAAAAGCTGGAAATGACACTTTCTTTCTATACAATGCAGTGTTCGTTGCCCACACATGATGGAAGAGATCACATAGAGAAATACTATTCACTCATGTCTACGGTTGCAGTATTTAGAAACAGGGTGGTCCACCCTAAAAGAATATTGACAACAAATATGACAAGGCAAGCATAGATGTAGTGAATCAATCATTTACTTGTGAGCTCACTAGGACAAGTATGCAGAATTGTAATTGCAGTAAGAGACCGTCCAAAATCTGAATCAAGAAGTTTGTCTAGCACTTATTGTTTGCAACTAATCGACGTGAATAATTGGATATTATATCGAATGAGTAAGAAAGACAAGTAAAAATTTCAACAAACCTGACTTGCAGTAGTAATCTGGGTCAATGTCACTACGACCAACAATCAAAAATGACTAGTGTTTGTTCCTAGGGCCGGAATTTTGAAAACCCTGTGAACTTTACAGGTACTAAAGATTACCGAAATACATCTGAACCATTAAGTGTAGGTAGCACTGAGCACACAACAAACCCTAATGACAGTCTTGCCTAATGAGTAATGAATCAATTAGAAAATGGGTGATGAGGAGTGGCTGCTGAGTGTTGAGGACTTATCTCAGGATAAATCGGGTTGGCTTAGTGGGTGCTGCACGCCTGAGCCCTGAACGGACTGGGAAGGTAGGCACGGCGGCGCGCCCGGGCAGCGGTGACGCTGTTGGGCGAGCGGCTACTGACCTCCTGTTAGTCCGGCGTCTCCTCCTAGAGTCATGTCGTCCGGGGACGGCAAGTTGCCGGCGAGGCAGGCGGCTGGGGGCGAGTAGAGATCGGAAGCGCGCAGCAGAACAGAGGGGAATCGGGGCCTGGGATGACCCAAAATCCCAGGGTGGGCCGGCCCACTGTGGGCACCCTGTAGAGATACACACCCGAGCGGCGAACATGCATTTTCGAAACTAATTTAGGAACATTTAGCTGACCAATTAAATGAATCTGTTTTAATAATATCAGATTCATATTTGAACAACTAAGCTTGTTTAGCTTGATGGGTCGAGCAGTGCTATTATGACACGAAGCACGTATTCTGATCGTATAGTGATCATAAAAGGGGGAAACCGGAGAAATGATATTTATCAGCCATTGTTTTCTCCGAACTAAGAACTAAATTCTAAGAGCTGAAAAGAAAGTAGAGTAACCAAGTTAAGATCTATTTTCTGGTTGAGATCAAAAAGTTGAGGAGATATGAAGTACCACCTCTCTTGCGGCACCGTGTCGGCATCGGGGGTGCGATGGTTGTCGGTGGCGTTGAAGCAGATCTGCGATGGTAGACGGGTGCATCGGGGGATAAGTCCCGTTGCGGTGGAAGAGAAGGTCGTGTGAGCGGCCCCGGCAAAGAGGACGACGACGCCGATGAAGCGAGAGGACGTGATGCAAGGCTCTTGGTCCATCGCCGTGGATGAGAAACGTCCATCTCTAGCAGTGGACGATGCGGTCTTGGTAGGCGCTCCGGCATGGTGGAGGACAGTGGCGATGGATGTGGTGGAGGATGGCGGCGATGGATGTGGTGGAGGACGGCGGCGATGGATGGGGTGGCGGACGGAGGCTGGTGTGGGATGGTGTTCTAGCGCGGACGGTGTATGAATGGGAAAATGGAGGGAGAGGTACGGGGAACCATGTTTTTGGGACGCGCCTGTCTGAAATATGGGAAAGTTACGTACTTAGCCCCCGTTTAAAATTTGGACGTCTCGTCGGATGGGGATACGACAGTAATCTCACATCTCGCCAATATTTGCCCAGAGCGATTTCGGGCGAGGAGAGGGTGGTTGGCGCCCATGGTTGGCGCCCACGGTGTATGAACGGGGCTGACAAGTAGGGCGGTTGTGTCACGTCTGAGTGAAGTTACAAACCTGCCCCTATTGAAAATATTTGCCAACATCGATTTCGGCCGAGTCGAGTTTGTTTTGCCGCCCACCATGTATGAATGGGGAAATGGAGGGAGAACCAGAGGTCTTTCGGATGGGCTTGAATCAAATGTGTTTTGCCGCCCATGTTTGGCGCCCACCGTGTTGGAATGGGCTCAGAGGCGGTCGTGTCACGTCTTATTGAAGTTACTATCCTACCCCTATTTAGAGCAGTGGAAATCAGGTCGATGGATTGTCCGTGTAATGGGCAGACAGTAATTTCCATCTCCCAAACACTTGGCTTTGGGCAGCCGACGTGGAAGTGGACATTTTGCCGCTTCTTTCGAATTTTGGGACAATAAGCATCCACGTTTACCCGGGCAACTAAATGTGAATCCATTTTGTATAGGGGAAGAGGAGGGGCTCCGCCCCCACCTAGGGTTCCCTCCCAGGGGTGGCGGCAGCCCCCAGATCCCATCTGGGTGGCGGCCAAGGGGGAGAGAGGGGGGGCGCACCTAGGGTGGGCCTTAGGGCCCATCTGCTCCTAGGGTTTGCCCCCTTTCCTCTTGAGGGCGCCTTGGGCCTTGGTGGGAGGCGCCCCAGCCCACCTAGGGGCTGGTTCCTTCCCACTATTGGCCCACGTAGGCCTCTGGGGCTGGTGGCCCCACCTGGTGGACCCCCGGGACCCTCCCGGTGGTCCCGGTACGTTACCGATAGCACCCGAAACTTTTCCGGTGACCAAAACACGACTTCCCATATATAAATCTTTACCTCCGGACCATTCCGGAACTCCTCGTGACGTCCGGGATCTCATCCGGGACTCCAAACAACATCCGGGACTCCAAACAACATGCGATCGAGATTCATTTTAGGTGCAAGACCATTGAAGGTACTATTCAAATAAACAGAGTAACCATTATTCTCCTTAAATGAATAACCGTATTGCGATAAACATAATCCAATCATGTTTATGCTCAATGCAAACACCAAATAACAATTATTTAGGTTTAACACCAATCTCGATGGTAGAGGGAGCATGCGATGCTTGATCACATCAACCTTGGAAACACTTCCAACACATATCGTCATCTCACCTTTAGCTAGTATCTGTTTATTCCGCAGCTTTTATTTTGAGTTACTAACACTTAGCAACCGAACCGGTATCTAATACCCTGGTGCTGCTAGGAGTACTAGTAAAGTACACATTCATATAATGTATATCCAATATACTTCTGTTGACCTTGCCTGCCTTCTCATCTACCAAGTATCTAGGGTAGTTCTGCTTCAGTGGCCGTTCCCCTCATTACAGAAGCACTTAGTCTCGGGTTTGGGTTCAACCTTGGGATTCTTCACTAGAGCAGCAAATGATTTGCTGTTTCATGAAGTATCCCTTCTTCCCTTGCCCTTCTTAAAACTAGTGGTTTTACCAACCATCAACAATTGATGCTCCCATTTGATTTCTACTTTCACGGTGTCAAACATCGCGAATAGCTCAAGAATCATCATCTATCCCTGATATGTTATAGTTCATCACGGAGCTCTAATAGCTTGGTGGCAGTGACTATGGAGAACCATCACTATCTCATCTGGAAGATTATCTCCCACTCGATTCAAGTGATTGCAGTACTCAGACAATCTGAGCACATGTCTCATACCTCTTAACGTGGGCACTAGTCTGAAATCCCAATTTCAGTCTTCGGATCATCTCATATGTTCTGCGACGTTTCAAAACCGTCTTTGGTGCCACAATTCTAAACCGTTAGCATTACGCACTGAACTATCATGTAGTCATCAAAACGTGTATGTCAGATGTTCCGCAACATCTACAGACGACGCTGAGGTTCAGCACACCGAGCGGTGCATTAAGGACATAAGCCTTCTGTGCAGCAATGAGGACAATCCTCAGTTCACGTCCCAGTCCGCATAATTGCTACTATCAACTTTCAACTAAATTTTCTCTAGGAACATATCTTAACCAGTAGAACTAAAGCGTAAGCTATGACATAATTTGCAAAGACCTTTTGACTATGTTCATGATAATTAAGTTCATCTGATTATTCAATGAACTCCCACTCAGATAGACATCCCTCTAGTCATCTAAGTGATACATGATCCGAGACAAACTAGGCCGTGTCCGATCATCACGTGAGACGGACTAGTCATCATCGGTGAACATCTCCATGTTGATCGCATCTACTATACGACTCATGTTCGACCTTTCGATCTCTTGTGTTCCGAGGCCATGTCTGTACATGCTAGGCTCGTCAAGTCAACCTAAGTGTTTCGCATGTGTTCCGAGGCCATGTCTGTACATGCTAGGCTCGTCAACACCCGTTGTATTCGAACGTTAGAATCTATCACACCCGATCATCACGTGGTGCTTCGAAACAACGAACCTTCGCAACGGTGCACAGTTAGGGGGAACACGTCTCTTGAAATTTTAGTGAGGGATCATCTTATTTATGCTACCGTCGTTCTAAGAAAATAAGATGTAAACATGACAAACATCACATGCAAATCATAAAGTGACATGATATGGCCAATATCATCTTGCGCCTTTGATCTCCATCTTCGAGGCGCGGCATGATCACCTTCGTCACCGGCATGACACCATGATCTCCATCATCGTGTCTTCATGAAGTTGTCTCGCCAACTATTACTTCTACTACTATGGCTAACGGTTAGCAATAAAGTAAAGCAATTACATGGCGTTTTCATTGACACGCAGGTCATACAATAAATTAAGACAACTCCTATGGCTCCTGCCGGTTGTCATACTCATCGACATGCAAGTCGTGATTCCTATTACAAGAACATGATCAATCTCATACATCACATATATCATTCATCACATCCTTTTGGCCATATCACATCACATAGCATACCCTGCAAAAACAAGTTAGACGTGCTCTAATTGTTGTTGCATATTTTACGTGGCTGCTATGGGATTCTAGCAAGAACGTTTCTTACCTACGCAAAAGCCACAACGTGATATGCCAATTTCTATTTACCCTTCATAAGGACCCTTTTCATCGAATCCGATCCGACTAATTTGGGAGAGACAGACACCCGCTAGCCACCTTATGCAACTAGTGCATGTCAGTCGGTGGAACCTGTCTCACGTAAGAGTACGTGTAAGGTCGGTCCAGGCCGCTTCATCCCACGATGCCGCCGAATCAAGATAAGACTAGTAACGGCAAGTAAATTGACAAAATCGACGCCCACAACTACTTTGTGTTCTACTCGTGCATAGAAACTACGCATAGACCTAGCTCATGATGCCACTGTTGGGGAACGTAGCGGAAATTCAAAATTTTCTACGCATCACCAAGATCAATCTATGGAGTAATCTAGCAACGAGGGGAAGGGGAGTGCATCTACATACCCTTGTAGATCGCGATGCGGAAGCGTTGCAAGAACGCGGATGAAGGAGTCGTACTCGTAGCGATTCAGATCGCGGTTGATTCCGATCTAAGCGCCGAACGACGGCGCCTCCGCGTTCAACACACGTGCAGCCCGGTGACGTCTCCCACGTCTTGATCCAGCAAGGAGAGAGGGAGAGGTTGGGGAATACTCCGTCCAGCAGCAGCACGACGGCGTGGTGGTGATGGAGGAGCGTGGCAATCCTGCAGGGCTTCGCCAAGCACCGCGGGAGAGGAGGAGGACATGGAAGAGGGAAGGGCTGCGCCAAGAGGGAGAGCAAATCGTGTGTTGGGCAGCCCCCATACCTCAAGTATATATAGGGGAAGAGGAGGGGCTGCGCCCCTACCTAGGGTTCCCTCCCAGGGGTGGCGGCAGCCCCCAGATCCCATCTGGGTGGCGGCCAAGGGGGAGAGGGGGGGGCGCACCTAGGGTGGGCCTTAGGGCCCATCTGCTCCTAGGGTTTGCCCCCTCTCCTCTTGAGGGCGCCTTGGGCCTTGGTGGGAGGCGCCCCAGCCCACCTAGGGGCTGGTCCCTTCCCACTATTGGCCCACGTAGGCCTCTGGGGCTGGTGGCCCCACCTGGTGGACCCCCGGGACCCTCCCGGTGGTCCCGGTACGTTACCGATAGCACCCGAAACTTTTCCGGTGACCAAACGGGACTTCCCATATATAAATCTTTACCTCCGGACCATTCCGGAACTCCTCGTGACGTCCGGGATCTCATCCGGGACTCCAAACAACATTCGGTAACCACGTATATCTATTCCCTATAACCCTAGCGTCATCGAACCTTAAGTGTGTAGACCCTACGGGTTCGGGAACCATGCAGACATGACCGAGACGTTCTCCGGTCAATAACCAACAGCGGGATCTGGATACCCATGTTGGCTCCCACATGTTCCACGATGATCTCATCGGATGAACCATGACGTCAGGGATTCAATCAATCCCGTATACAATTCCCTTTGTCTACCGGTATAGTACTTGCCCGAGATTCGATCGTCGGTATCCCGATACCTTGTTCAATCTCGTTACCGGCAAGTCTCTTTACTCGTTCCATAACACATCATCCCGTGATCAACTCCTTGGTCACATTGTGCACATTATGATGATGTCCTACCGAGTGGGCCCAGAGATACCTCTCTGTTTACACGGAGTGACAAATCCCAGTCTCGATTCGTGCCAACCCAACAGACACTTTCGGAGATACCTGTAGTGCACCTTTATAGCCGCCCAGTTACGTTGTGATGTTTGGTACACCCAAAGCATTCCTACGGTATCCGGGATTTGCACAATCTCATGGTCTAAGGAAATGATACTTGACATTAGAAAAGCTCTTAGCAAACGAACTACACGATCTTGTGCTAGGCTTAGGATTGGGTCTTGTCCATCACATCATTCTCCTAATGATGTGATCCCGTTATCAACGACATCCAATGTCCATGGTCAGGAAACCGTAACCATCTATTGATCAACGAGCTAGTCAACTAGAGGCTTACTAGGGACATGGTGTTGTCTATGTATCCACACATGTATCTGAGTTTCCTATCAATACAATTTTAGCATGGATAATAAACGATTATCATGAACAAGGAAATATAATAATAACCAATTTATTATTGCCTCTAGGGCATATTTCCAACAGGAGGGTGGTCGCCGGGCTTCAAGCGAACGGAAGGACAAGAAGATGAAGATCCAACCCTGGGTGTAGCCTGCGTGGGAGGCAGCGGCGGCAGCACGGGCATGGCATCGAGCTTGCGCAAATGGACAATCGCAGCTTGCAAGAGTAGCATGCGCAACGAGCAGGTACATCACAGCCCTGATTATATCTAATTCAACTCTTCAATTTCTGGCCAATAGTTAAACCTGACGGTGTTCTAAAACTGCTTGTATGCAGGGAATCTATGAGAAAATGAAACCAATTTCTACTTATTTTATAACTCCCCCAATCAATACTGAACTAATTGAATCTGATGTATCTAATCAAGTTTCCGGTGCAAACATCCAAGCTCATGTTGTTCTTGAGCCTGAATAGTCTAATGAACAGACTGCTAATGAAGGATTTGATGCAAACATTTTACATGCTCCTGGTGATGAACATATAGTGTCTAATGAGGCATTTAATGCAAGCATTTTGCAAGCTCCCATTGAAGGATTTAGTGTCTAATGATGATCTGCTATGTTGAGAGAGACATAGAGATTTGCAGGCATTGATGACAAGCAAATTATAGTGCATTTTCATGGCTTGAGGAAACGTCGAGGCCATCTACCAGAAAGTCCCCGTATCATGACAATGTAGCATAAATACTTTTCTAATCTGTTGTTTGAAACTATTGGCATACTTGTGCAGGATAGATATATTGATATGCAGTTTGCGCACTGGTTATAGGTGCAATTACACTTCGATATTTTCAGCCAGAGAACGAATAATTCAAGCAGGTACAGACCATGTTTGTAGTCCTACTACACCATGTTGCATTTTGTGTTTTTTGGTGCTTGCATCATTTAGTGTTTATAATCTGAACTACTTTGGATCATTAGCTGGTTTTCAAAGTGCATGTAGCTTCACATTTCTCAAGTTATGTTGATTTCCGGAGTGCAAGTGCCTTCGTATTTTTTAAGTTAAATGTTCACCCCTGGTAACTTGAATTCGTGGATCCGCCACTGCACACAAATCATACATGAATGCCAGTACGAATTAAATGAAATGCAGGGACTTACGCTAGCTCGTTGTATAGGCTCACTGCAGCCCTGCTTGCGCTTGGGATGTTCCATGTACAAGTCCATGTTACCACTTGCTTGGATGTGCAGGCCTTGTGCTCCTTGCATCCCCCTCTGCATTTTTGACACGGCGAATGGCTGATCAAATAAGAGGAATCGACCTTGCTGTTGTACCGGAGGACAGATACTTACAAGGTTATACGGGTGTGCAGGATGTGTACCAGATCCCGTAGCGCCGTCATGCTTCGCTTAAAAATGGTTTTGCTTGTTTCAGATGATATCTCCAGAAGAAATAAGAGTTAAAGTCAGAGTTGGATAGGCGTGTAAGCTAAGAGAGCAGTGAAAGGATATCGGAATAGTAAAGGGAGTGATGTGTGGATACCTAGTTCGGGCCGGCGTTTGGGCATGCTCGCCTAGCTAGAGTGCGAGTCACCTCAGAGCCGTTGAGGGTGATGCGCTGGCGTTGGCTGGCCGCGCACGGATGCAGATCTTGAGTGGCAGCAGACCGCTACGATGCGGTGGACGAGACCGTTGGTGAAGCCCCAGCTGCCTCGGGGGGCGGAGGCGCGATGATGTGCTCGGTGAAGTAGCCCCAGTGAGCTGGGAGACGGCGTCGGTGAAGCGCACCTGATGCGATGGAAGTCGGTGTCTATGAGGCACGTCGGTTGCGGTGGCGGACGTTGTCGGTGGACCACCCGGTGCGGTGGACGAGGGCGTAGATGAGGTAGCTCCTGTGCGGTGGTGAAGCGCGTCCGTCGTCGTCGTCGTCGTCCGGCACAGAGGTGGGGAAAGAGATGAGACGAGGGGCGATTCGAACTTTGCTTGGGTTGGCGGCGAATTAGAGATTTGAGCAATCTTGGCGCGGAAGGGGACGGTGGAGAAGGGAGATTTTGCAGGGCTGGAATTGGGGCCGCCAGATATTTCAATCCGAAACGTGGAAGCTCGAACTTATTTTGTCGTCGTCCTTTTTTTTGGGTGGGTGGCTGGGTGCTACACGTCCGTCCGACACACGCGACCACCACGACACGACCCTGGTGCGCCTACATTTGAGAATGCAAACGAATCTTCTTTCATTTGCAAACGAATTTGTATGTATTACCATGCCCATGTTTTCCTTGCAATAATTGGTCATTCGAAACGAGATACTATAAATTAATTAATGAGGACTTATTTGAAAAAAATTCGAAACAGTATCCACGCTAACGTGGATTAGAGTGTGTGTCACATAGCGATCTCCAATTCTAACGTGGATTTCGCATTTCACTGTATCCACGCTACTTTTCTAATACAAATTCATATGTATATGGTGAACACCATGGTAGTGAGAAAACTTTTGGATGGATTCAAACATATGACCTACAAAATAGCACAACAAATCGAGTCAATGTCAACTTTTTGAAACCTAGTATGGCACGAATTCGAAATAATTACCCTTATGCATGGTCCTCAGTTCAAATCTTACAATGTACACCAAATTGAAACATCGATATTAAGTCTCGTACTATCTACATTCAAATGTTGTTTTTAGCCCCCCCCCCCCCCCCCGCACACGCTACATACTTCCTGTATCGGTCAATCTTCCTCTCCTAACCACCTTAGGAAGCTATCGGTTTCCAACACACATCCATTCTTTCTCTCCATGTTTCGATCTCTAACTCTCTCAACTACACAACCCCCTTTTTCCACTCTATTACGAAATGTATTTACCTCACACACCCGCCATTGCACCCCATGCCGAGTGTTGGAAATATGCCCTAGAGGCAATAATAAAATGGTTATTATTGTATTTCCTTGTTCATGATAATTGTCTGTTGTTCATGCTATAATTGTATTAACTGGAAACAGTAATACATGTGTGAATACATAGACCACAACATGTCCCTAGTAAGCCTCTAGTTGACTAGCTCGTTGATCAATAGATGGTTACTGTTTCCTGACCATGGACATTGGATGTCATTGATAACGGGATCACATAATTAGGAGAATGATGTGATGGACAAGACCTAATCCTAAGCATAGCACAAGATCGTGTAGTTCGTTTGCTAGAGCTTTTCTAATGTCAAGTATCATTTCCTTAGACCATGAGATTGTGCAACTCCCGGATACCGTAGGAATGCTTTGGGTGTACCAAACGTCACAACATAACTGGGTGGCTATAAAGGTGCACTACAGGTATCTCCGAAAGTGTCTGTTGGGTTGGCACGAATCGAGACTGGGATTTGTCACTCCGTATGACGGAGAGGTATCTCTAGGCCCACTCGGTAATGCATCATCATAATGAGCTCAATGTGACCAAGTGTTTGGTCACGGGATCATGCATTACGGTACGAATAAAGTGACTTGCCGGTAACGAGATTGAACAAGGTATTGGGATACCGACGATCGAATCTCGGGTAAGTAACGTACCGATTGACAAAGGGAATTGTATACGGGATTGATTGAATCCTCGACATCGTGGTTCATCCGATGAGATCATCGTGGAACATGTGGGAGCCAACATGGGTATCCAGATCCCGCTGTTGGTTATTGACCGGAGAAATGTCTCGGTCATGTCTACATGTCTCCCGAACCCGTAGGGTCTACACACTTAAGGTTCGGTGACGCTAGAGTTGTAGAGATATTAGTATGCGGTTAACCGAAAGTTGTTCGGACTCCCGGATGAGATCCCGGACGTCACGAGGAGTTCCGGAATAGTCCGGAGGTAAAGATTTATATTTGGGAAGTCCTATTTTGGCCACCAGAAAATGTTCGGGATTTTTCGGTATTGTACCGGGAAGGTTTTAGAAGGTTCCGAAGTGGGGCCCACCTGCATGGGGGGACCCACATGAACGTGGGTAGTGGGGGCAAGGCCCTACACCCCTGGGCAAGGCGCACCAAGATCCCACCTTAGAAGGAATAAGATCATATCCCGAAGGGATAAGATCAAGATCCCTAAAAAAGGGGGATAACAATCGGTGGGGAAGGGAAATGATGGGATTTCTTTCCCCCACCTTTGCCAACGCCCCAATGGACTTGGAGGGCAAGAAACCAGCCCCCTCCACCCCTATATATAGTGGGGAGGCACATGGGAGCAGCACCCCAAGCCCTGGCGCCTCCCTCCCTCCCGTGACACCTCTTCCTCCCCGCTTGCGCTTGGCGAAGCCCTGCCGGGATCCCGCTACTTCCACCACGCACGCCGTCGTGCTGCTGGATCTCCATCAACTTCTCCTCCCCCCTTGCTGGATCAAGAAGGAGGAGACGTCCCCGCTCCGTACGTGTGTTGAACGCGGAGGTGCCGTCCGTTCGGCGCTAGGATCATCGGTGATTTGGATCACGACGAGTACGACTCCATCAACCCCGTTCTCTTGAACGCTTCCACTCGCGATCTACAAGGGTATGTAGATGCACTCCTCCCCTCTTGTTGCTAGCATCTCCTAGATTGATCTTGGTGACACATAGGAAAATTTTGAATTTCTGCTACATTCCCCAACAGTGGCATCATGAGCCAGGTCTATGCGTAGATTCTATGCACGAGTAGAACACAAAGTAGTTGTGGGCGATGATTTGTTCAATTTGCTTGCCGTTACTAGCCTTATCTTGATTCGGCCGCATTGTGGGATGAAGCGGCCCGGACCGACCTTACACGTACTCTTACGTGAGACAGGTTCCACCGACTGACATGCACTTGATGCATAAGGTGGCTAGTGGGTGTCTATCTCTCCCACTTTATTGGATCAGATTCGATGAAAAGGGTCCTTATGAAGGGTAAATAGCAATTGGCATATCACCGTTGTGGCTTTTGCGTAGGTAAGAAACGTTCTTGCTAGAAACCCATAGCAGCCACGTAAAACATGCAACAACAATTAGAAGACGTCTAACTTGTTTTTGCAGGGTATGCTATGTGATGTGATATGGCCAAAAGGATGTGATGAATTATATATGTGATGTATGAGATTGATCATGTTCTTGTAATAGGAATCACGACTTGCATGTCGATGAGTATGACAACCGGCAGGAGCCATAGGAGTTGTCTTAATTTATTGTATGACCTGCGTGTCAATGAAAACGCCATGTAATTACTTTACTTTATTGCTAACCGTTAGCCATAGTAGTAGAAGTAATAGTTGGCGAGACAACTTCATGAAGACACGATGATGGAGATCATGATGATGGAGATCATGGTGTCATGTCGGTGATGAAGGTGATCATGCCGCGCCTCGAAGATGGAGATCAAAGGCACAAGATGATATTGGCCATATCATGTCACTTTATGATTTGCATGTGATGTTTGTCATGTTTACATCTTATTTGCTTAGAACGAAGGTAGCATAAATAAGATTATCCCTCACTAAAATTTCAAGAGATGTGTTCCCCCTAACTGTGCACCGTTGCGAAGGTTCGTTGTTTCGAAGCACCACGTGATGATCGGGTGTGATAGATTCTAACGTTCGCATACAACGGGTGTTGACGAGCCTAGCATGTACAGACATGGCCTCGGAACACAAGCAAAACACTTAGGTTGACTTGACGAGCCTAGCATGTACAGACATGGCCTCGGAACACAAGAGACCGAAAGGTCGAACATGAGTCGTATAGTAGATACGATCAACATGGAGATGTTCACCGATGATGACTAGTCCGTCTCACGTGATGATCGGACACGGCCTAGTCGATTCGGATCATGTATCACTTAGATGACTAGAGGGATGTCTATCTAAGTGGGAGTTCATTAAATAATCAGATGAACTTAATTATCATGAACATAGTCAAAAGGTCTTTGCAAATAATGTCGTAGCTTACGCTTTAGTTCTACTAAGATATGTTCCTAGAGAAAATTTAGTTGAAAGTTGATAGTAGCAATTATGCGGACTGGGTCCGTAAACTGAGGATTGTCCTCATTGCTGCACAGAAGGCTTATGTCCTTGATGCACCACTCGGTGTGCTGAACCTCGAGCGCCGTTTGTGGATGTTGCGAACATCTGACGTACACGTTTTGATGACTACGTGATAGTTCAGTGTGTGATGCTAACAGTTTAAAATTGTGGCACCAAAGACGGTTTTGAAACGTCGCAGAACATATGAGATGTTCCAAAAACTGAAATTGGGATTTCAGACTAATGCCCACGTCAAGAGGTATGAGACCTCTGACAAGTTTCATAAGCCTGCAAACTAAGGGAAAAAAGCTCAATCGTTGAGCATGTGCTCAAATTGTCTGAGTACTACAATCACTTGAATCGAGTGGGAGTTAATCTTCCAGATGAGATAGTGATGGTTCTCCATAGTCACTGCCACCAAGCTATTAGAGCTTCGTGATGAACTATAACATATCAGGGATAGACATGATGATTCTTGAGCAACTCGCGATGTTTGACACCGCGAAAGTAGAAATCAAGAAGGAGCATCAATTGTTGATGGTTAGTAAAACCACTAGTTTCTAGAAGGGCAAGGGCAAGAAGGGATACTTCATGAAACGGCAAATCAGTTGCTGCTCTAGTGAAGAAACCCAAGGTTGACCCAAACCCGAGACTAAGTGCTTCTGAAATGAGGGGAACGGTCACTGAAGCAGAACTACCCTAGATACTTCGTAGATGAGAAGGCTGGCAAGGTCGACAGAAGTATATTGGATATACATTATATTAATGTGTACTTTACTAGTACTCCTAGTAGCACCAGGGTATTAGATACCGGTTCGGTTGCTAAGTGTTAGCAACTCGAAATAAAAGCTGCGGAATAAACGGAGACTAGCTAAAGGTGAGATGACGATATGTGTTGGAATTGTTTCCAAGGTTGATGTGATCAAGCATCGCATGCTCCCTCTACCATCGAGATTGGGGTTAAACCTGAATAATTATTATTTGGTGTTTGCGTTGAGCATAGACATGATTGGATTATGTTTATCGCAATACGGTTATTCATTAAAGGAGAATAATGGTTACTCTGTCTATTTGAATAATACCTTCAATGGTCTTGCACCTAAAATGAATGGTTTATTGAATCTCGATCGTGGTGATACACATGTTCATGCCAAAAGATATAAGATAGTAATGATAGTACCACATACTTGTGGCACTGCCACTTGAGTCATATTGGTATAAAACACATGAAGAAGCTCCATGTTGATGGATCTTTGGACTCACTCGTTTTTGAAAAGATTGAGACATGCGAACCATGTCTATTAGTATATATGCATGAAGAAAGTCCATACAGATGGATCATTTGGACTCATTTGATTTTGAATCACTTGAGACATGCAAATCATACCACATGGGCAAGATGACTGAAAGGCCTCGTTTTCAGTAAGATGGAACAAGAGACCAACTTGTTGGAAGTAATACATTTGATGTGTGCAGTCCAATGAGTGCTGACGCACGCAGTGGATATCGTTATGTTCTTACTTCACAGATGATTTGAGTAGATGCTGAGAATATTTACTTGATGAAACACAAGTCTAAATTATTGAAAGGTTCAAGTAATTTCAGAGTGAAGTTGAAGATCGTCGTGACAAGAGGATAAAATGTCTGTGATATGATCATAGAGATGAATATCTGAGTTACGAGTTTGGCACACAATTAAGAAATTGTGGAAATTGTTTCACGACTAATACCGCCTGGAACACCATATTGTGATGGTGTGTCCGAACATCATAACTGCACCCTATTGGATATGGTGCATACCATGATGTCTCTTATCGAATTACAACTATCGTTTATGGGTTAGGCATTAGAGACAACCGCATTCACTTTAAATAGGGCACCACGCAATTCCGTTGAGACGACACCGTATGAACTATGGTTTAGAGAAACCTAAGCTGTCGTTTCTTAAAAGTTTGGGGCTGCGACGCTTATGTGAAAAAGTTTCAGGCTGATAAGCTCGAACCCAAAGCGGATAAATGCATCTTCATAGAATACCCAAAACAGTTGGGTATACCTCCTATTTCAGATCTGGAAGCAAAAGTGATTGTTTCTAGAAACGGGTCCTTTCTCAAGGAAAAGTTTCTCTCAAAAGAATTGAGTGGGAGGATGGTGGAGACTTGATGAGGTCATTGAACCGTCACTTCAACTAATGTGTAGCAGGGCACAGGAAGTTGTTCCTGTGGCACCTACACCAATTGAAGTGGAAGCTTATGATAGTGATCATGAAACTTAAGATCAAGTCACTACGAAACCTCATAGGACGACAAGGATGCGTACTACTTCAGAGTGGTACGTAATCCTGTCTTGGAAGTCATGTTGCTAGACAACAATGAACCTACAAGCTATGGAGAAGCGATGGTGGGCCCGGATTCCGACGAATGGCTTGAGGCCATAAAATCCGAGAGCATCCATGTATGAAAACAAAGTATAGACTTTGAAAGAACTACTTGATGGTCGTAAGGCTGTTGGGTACAGATGGATTTTAAAGGGAAGACAGACAATGATGGTAAGTGTCACCATTAAGAAAGCTCGACTTGTCGTTAAGATGTTTTCCGGTAAGTTGAAGGAGTTGACTGCGATGAGACTTTCTCACTCGTAGCGATGCTAAGAGTCTGTTAGAATTATATTAGCAGTTACTGCATTATTTATGAAATCTTGCAGATAGGATATCAAAACATTGTTTCCTCGACGTTTTTCTTGAGGAAAGGTTGTATGTGATACAACCAGAAGGTTTTGTCAATCCTGAAAGATGCTAACAAGTATGCAAAGCTCCAGCAATCCTTCTAAGGATTGGAGTAAGCATCTCGGAGTTGGAATGAACGCTTTGATGAGATGATCAAAGATTTTGGGTTTATACAAGGTTCATGAGAAACTTGTATTTCCAAAGAAGTGAGTGGGAGCACTATAGAATTTTTGATGAGTATATGTTGTTAACATATTGTTGATCAGAAATGATGTAGAATTTCTGGAAAGCATCCAAGGTTATTTGAAAAGTGTTTTTAATGGAAAACCTGGATTAAGCTACTTGAACATTGAGCATCAAGATCTATAAGGATAGATCAAAATCGCTTAATAGTACTTTCAAATGAATACATACCGTGACAAGATTTTGAAGGAGTTCAAAATAGATCAGCAAAGAAGGAGTTCTTGGCTGTGTTACAAGGTGTGAGTATTGAGTAAGACTCAAGACCTGACGATGGCAGAAGAGAGAGAAAGGGCGAAGGTCGTCCCCTATGCTTTAGGCGTAGGCTCTACAGTATGCTATGCTGTGTACCGCACCTGAAGTGTGCCTTGCCATGAGTTAGTCAAGGGGTACAATAGTGATCCGGGAATGGATCACATGACAGCGGTCGAACTTATCCTTAGTATCTAGTGGACTAAGGAATTTTCTCGATTATGGAGGTGGTAAAACAGTTCGTCGTAAAGGGTTATGTCGATGCAAACTTTGACACTAATCCGGATGACTCTGAGTAGTAAACCGGATTCGTATAGTAGAGCAGTTATTTGGAATAGCTCCAAGTAGCGCGTGGTAGCTACATCTACAAGATGACATAGAGATTTGTAAAGCACACACGGATCTGAATGTTGCAGACCCGTTGACTAAAACCTCTCTCGTAAGCATAACATGATCAAACCCTAGAACTCATTGAGTGTTAATCACATGGTGATGTGGACTAGATTATTGACTCTAGTGAACTTTGAGTGTTAATCACATGGTGATGTGAACTAGATTATTGACTCTAGTGCAAGTGGGAGACTGTTGGAAATATGCCCTAGAGGCAATAATAAAATGGTTATTATTGTATTTCCTTGTTCATGATAATTGTCTGTTGTTCATGCTATAATTGTATTAACTGGAAACCGTAATACATGTGTGAATACATAGACCACAACATGTCCCTAGTAAGCCTCTAGTTGACTAGCTCGTTGATCAATAGATGGTTATGTTTTCCTGACCATGGACATTGGATGTCATTGATAACGGGATCACATCATTAGGAGAATGATGTGATGGACAAGACCCAATCCTAAGCATAGCACAAGATCGTGTAGTTCGTTTGCTAGAGCTTTTCTAATGTCAAGTATCATTTCCTTAGACCATGAGATTGTGCAACTCCCGGATACCGTAGGAATGCTTTGGGTGTGCCAAACGTCACAACGTAACTGGGTGGCTATAAAGGTGCACTACAGGTATCTCCGAAAGTGTCTGTTGGGTTGGCACAAATCGAGACTGGGATTTGTCACTCCGTATGACGGAGAGGTATCTCTGGGCCCACTCAGTAATGCATCATCATAATGAGCTCAATGTGACCAAGTGTTTGGTCTCAGGATCATGCATTACGGTACGAGTAAAGTGACTTGCCGGTAACGAGATTGAACAAGGTATTGGGATACCGACGATCGAATCTCGGGCAAGTAACGTACCGATTGACAAAGGGAATTGTATACGGGATTGATTGAATCCTCGACATCGTGGTTCATCCGATGAGATCATCGTGGAACATGTGGGAGCCAACATGGGTATCCAGATCCCGCTGTTGGTTATTGACCGGAGAAATGTCTCGGTCATGTCTACATGTCTCCCGAACCCGTAGGGTCTACACACTTAAGGTTCGGTGACGCTAGAGTTGTAGAGATATTAGTATGCGGTTAACCGAAAGTTGTTCGGAGCCCCGGATGAGATCCCGGACGTCACGAGGAGTTCCGGAATGGTCCGGAGGTAAAGATTTATATATGGGAAGTCCTAGTTTGGCCACCAGAAAATGTTCGGGATTTTTCGGTATTGTACCGGGAAGGTTCTAGAAGGTTCCGAAGTGGGGCCCACCTGCATGGGGGACCCACATGAACGTGGGTAGTGGGGGCAAGGCCCCACAACCCTGGTCAAGGCGCACCAAGATCCCACCTTAGAAGGAATAAGATCATATCCCGAAGGGATAAGATCAAGATCCCTAAAAAAGGGGGATAACAATCGGTGGGGAAGGGAAATGATGGGATTTCTTCCCCCCCACCTTTGCCAACGCCCCAATGGACTTGGAGGGCAAGAAACCAGCCCCCTCCACCCCTATATATAGTGGGGAGGCGCATGGGAGCAGCACGCCAAGCCCTGGCGCCTCCCTCCCTCCCGTGACACCTCTTCCTCCCCGCTTGCGCTTGGCGAAGCCCTGCCGGGATCCCGCTACTTCCACCACCACGCCGTCGTGCTGCTGGATCTCCATCAACTTCTCCTCCCCCGTTGCTGCATCAAGAAGGAGGAGACGTCCCCGCTCCGTACGTGTGTTGAACGCGGAGGTGCCGTCCTTTCGGCGCTAGGATCATCGGTGATTTGGATCACGACGAGTACGACTCCATCAACCCCGTTCTCTTGAACGCTTCCGCTCGCGATCTACAAGGGTATGTAGATGCACTCCTCCCCTCTCGTTGCTAGCATCTCCTAGATTGATCTTGGTGACACGTAGGAAAATTTTGAATTTCTGCTACGTTCCCCAACACCGAGCTCTCTCTCTCCCTCTCCCTCTCACCCTCTCGCGCTAAATACATGCATTGCCTATCTAGCCCCCCAACCTCTCGTGCGCACGCACGCACGTTGTCTATCTAGGTCACTCCCTCGAGACTGTCTCACTCTTTCTTCCGCACGGTGGGCCACACTCGCTCAATCTCGCTCTCTTTATGTGAGTCTCGTTTAACCTCGTTTTCTTTCACACACAAATGATATATCTCCCTGTTCGGGCCTCGATCGACACACTCTATACTCTCTCACACAGATTGTCTATCTAGGTCAGTCCATCGAAGCCGCCCCCACTCTTTCGACCTCATGGCGGGCCACGCTCGCTCTCTCTCTCTCTCCCTCTCTCTCTCTCTCTCCCTCTCTCTCTCCTCCTCTCTCTCTCTCTCTTTGTATGTCTCGATTGACCTCGCTCTTTCTCGGACAAAAACGATATATCACCATGTTTGAGCCCAATTCGACTTATTCACATTGTATACTCTCTCAATCACATTGTCTATCTAGGTCACTCTCTCCAACCCGTCTCAGTCTTTCGATCGCACGACGACCCTATGTGATCGATCGACCTTGCTTCCTCCCACACACAAAATATATCTACACGTCTGTGACTGGATCATCTCTCAAGCTCTATCTTACAGCCCTCACCCTTGCCAAAAGCTCAATCGGACAATATCTCCCCAGAGCATATATATTTGTTCCATGAATGTCGGACCATACTCACTTTGTCTCTCTATCTATATGTCTCTCGATTGACCTCGCTTTCTCACGCCGTATATTCCACACATTGAAGCTACCTCTCCATCCCTCGGAAAGCCGGAGCTATTTACATTGCGAGGGGCACTCCAACCTTGGATTAATTTATGTATGCATTTATTCCGGTCGGTTTAGATTATAATTTCGTAGCATTCGGCCCACAACTACTCGAAACACCGTTGCAACCCCTTCAACTCCCCTAGTTGATTTCCCTCTGGCTCGGTCATCGCTCTCTCGCACGTCCTTTCTCGGCTTCAACGTCGCACCATGGTATTATTGCAAAAAACTCTGTTGTTCTCTTTAATTATTATAAATAAGCTAGAAAACTACACACCGATAGTCCACTTGGAATGGAACAAATTTGGACCCACAAATTAAAGTGCTACAAACTACACACCGAGGGGCCGACATGTCATGAAACAAATTTGGACCCATATACAAATTAAAAAATAAAGGACAAGGATCGAACATGCGACCAGGGCCTTCAAGCCGCACGTCAATAGGCAACATACGTAGAACAGCAATGTTTGTTGTACCTCCCTTTGTTCACATAATGTTTTTATATTACCACAGCCTATTTAATTGATAACATGTAATATTATTTTTAGTACTATTCACCTTCACTTACTGCTGGGTTCCATGTGTGCTCTCTCTCTCCTCCCCTTCTGCGTTTAGACGCACGGGCATACACGAAGAACTCGCGGGCGATGTTGCCGTTGACCATATCTGGACGCATTCATAAGTTACGGCACCAGTTTCACGTGCTAGCAGCACTAGTCAGTGTGTACGTGCAATGCACGTTAATTTGGAAGTATATTAAGTGCATGCGGATATTAAGTTGGATATTATGTGCGTGTTATTATGTGATTAGCACTATTTTTGGCATGAAATTAACTGCACGCTAAATGTGTTGAGCACTCGACATTGAAGCAGTCTAGGTCGTTGGATGACAAGGAATACATGTGGCTTGATGACGTTTTATATTTAATTTGATACAGCTCTAGCAGAACATTCAATCGATCAAACCATAGATTTCGTTCAGTCTGACTCCAACTTTAAATTATACGACGATCGATCTAAAATAAACGGAAATGATAAACGTTCAGATTTTAAGCATGGCAATCCGAACGTTTTTCATGGCAAATTTAGATTACGCGGCGGCGGCGGCGGCGTCTTGCGGTGGGAAGCGGCTCCTCTGCCGTGCTCTGTGTGTCGTCGGGCCACTGACCGACGGCGACGGCGGCGTCTTGCGCCGTTGTTGGCGTACTCGTGGACGTTGGCCCTAGCTTCAAGGAAGGCCACAATGTTCTAGACTTCGGTCTCCAGGAGCGAGTCAACTGGCGGGAGGAGGCGACTGGCGTTGGTGCAAGGAAGCGGTCGACGGCGGCCATCCATGCCGCTGAGGGGGGCACTGGCACCCGCGCAGGGACAGGCACTGTCAACGGCGCGGCGGAGACATTCATGTGCATGGGCAGCTGCACGGGCACACACGTCAGTGCACGCGCAGGTGCATGCGTTGGCAGGTGCACGGGCACTGGCACGCGCGTGCGCGTCAGTGCACCCGCGGCGCATGCGCTGGCAGGTGCACGGGCGCGTGAAAGTCGGCGGGGACCTCGTGGAACCCCGTGGCATCAAGCTCGGCGACAATGTGCGGCTCCCAGCCCATCAATGCCACAGGGATGGGCGCTGGCGCAGTCGGGGCGACGGGAGCCGGAACGGGAGCGGGGACAGGCGCGGCGCCTTCCCGCAAGGCCAGTTCAAGCTCGTCCCAAAGTGCCTTATGTTCTTGAGACTCCGGCTGGGTGTCTTCCTCAGGAAACTGGAAGACTAAGAGCAGACCATCGTGATGCGGCATGGCGTACGTTTAGGTCAGGCTGGTTAGAGGTAGACGACGGGAGAATCGGAGAGGAAGAGAGAAGATTGTAGCGATACCGGGTAGTGCGGGGTTGATTTTAAACTGCGGCGCCAGCGACATTAAAAGTGGGAGCAGTTGGGACAAAGGTGGGCGGCAGAGCTTGGTCAAAGGGCTCCCCTCCCGGTGAGCCTGCACAGCGGTCTGCTCGCACGCCTCCCTGTCAGCCGGTGCAGCGGTCTGCTCGCACGCCTCTCGTCGACTCACACGCTTGCTCGGACGGCACGTGCCGATGAGAAGCGGGACTCGTGGCGGCACGTAAACGCCCACGGTTTCAATAGTGAAAGCGTTCGCCTTAACGTGACAGGTCTTTGTTTCCAAAATACCTTGGCTCTTCATTTGTGCAACTTGTCATAAGCAGCTTGTCTCAAATTGAACAAAAAAATTACGAAGTAATATTTGTGCCATATCACGTGACCATGCTCAGTTTCAAGAATTTATGGTCACTTTTGGATTTTCTGGAATTTAAGATCCAGGGTTCGAAACAATATCATAACCTGCATCATGCAATAAATTTTCAAGCCATACATCTGTCCTGTTGTATTTCTTAAGAAAGGATTTGGTCAAACATTTTGCTTAGTTAGACTTCAGACAAGTTATATAGGCAGACCAAAAGGATAATCCCTCCGTACCAGTGCATTGCCTGATATATTAACTCAAGTACTAGGCATGAACAAACGGGCTCAATTATGTGCTCATCCTGGTGTAGTAGTAGTACTACTACTAGGCAATGCAGTTCACGGGTGACCTTGGCGAGCGGCGACCGAGGGAATTGAACCGTGCTCAGCACGGTAGATAACGTTCTCTAGTTACTTCTTTTTTTGAACACAACGTTGTCTAGTTACTAAAGCATCCCTCCGTTGTTCATCGGTAGTCATTATGGACCGGGGACATGAGGGGAATTTCCTAGGGCTGGAATTCTGGCCGCCAGATATTTCGACTCGAAATGCGGAGGCTCGACTGGTTGGGGTTGCCTAATGTGCGTACCACTGATACGTCTCCGTCGTATCTACTTTTCCAAACACTTTTGCCCTTGTTTTGGACTCTAACTTGCATGATTTGAATGGCACTAACCCGGACTGACGCTGTTTTCAGCAGACTTTCCATGGTGTTATTTATGTGCAGAAACAAAAGTTCTCGGAATGACCAGAAACTCCACGGAACATATTTTGGGAAAATATTAAAATACTGGAAGAAGAATCCACGTCAGGGGGCCCACACCCTGTCCACGAGGGTGGGGGCGCGCCTGCCCCCCTGGGCGCGCCCCTGCCTCGTGGGCCCCCTGACGCTCCACCGACCTCAACTCCAACTCCATATATTCGTGTTCGGGGAGAAAAAAAATCAGAGAGAAGGATTCATCACGTTTTACGATACAGAGCCGCCGCCAAGCCCTAAAACCTCTCGAGAGGGCTGATCTGGAGTCCGTTCGGGGCTCCAGAGAGGGGAATCCGTCGCCATCGTCATCATCAACCATCCTCCATCACCAATTTCATGATGCTCACCGCCGTGCGTGAGTAATTCCATCATAGGCTTGCTGGACGGTGATGGGTTGGATGAGATTTATCATGTAATCGAGTTAGTTTTGTTAGGGTTTGATCTCTAGTATCCACTATGTTCTAAGATTGATGTTGCTATGACTTTGCTATGCTTAATGCTTGTCACTAGGGCCTGAGTGCCATGATTTCAGATCTGAACCTATTATGTTTTCACGAATATATGTGAGTTCTTGATCCTATCTTGCAAGTCTATAGTCACCTACTATGTGTTATGATCCGGCAACCCCGAAGTGACAATAATCAGGACCACTCCCGGTGATGAACGTAGTTTGAGGAGTTCATGTATTCACTATGTTAATGCTTTGGTCCGGTACTCTATTAAAAGGAGGCCTTAATATCCCTTAGTTTCCGCTAGGACCCCACTGCCACGGGAGGGTAGGACAAAAGATGTCATGCAAGTTCTTTTCCATAAGCACGTATGACTATATTCGGAATACATGCCTACATTACATTGATGAATTGGAGCTAGTTCTGTGTCACCCTATGTTATGACTGTTACATGATGAACCGCATCCGGCATAATTCTCCATCACCGATCCAATGCCTACGAGCTTTTCACATATGGTTCTTCGCTTATTTACTTTTCCGTTGCTATTGTTACAATCACTACAAAACCCAAAAATATTACTTTTGCTATCGTTACCGTTACTTCCATATTACTTTGCTACTAAATACTTTGTTGCAGATACTAAGTTATCCAGGTGTGGCTGAATTGACAACTCAGTTGCTAATACTTGATAATATTCTTTGGCTCCCCTTGTGTCGAATCAATAAATTTGGGTTGAATACTCTACCCTCGAAAACTGTTGTGATCCCCTATACTTGTGGGTTATCAAGACTATTTTCTGGCGCCATTGCCGGGGAGCATAGCTCTATTCTTTGAGTCACTTGGGATTTATATCTGCTGGTCACTATGAAGAACTTGAAAGACGAGAAAACAAAAATTATCCCTCAACTACGAGGGGAGGTAAGGAACTGCCATCTAGCTCTACACTTGATTCACCTTCTGTTTTGAGTAAGCTTGCGACACCTAAACCTGCTTCTGCTATTCATTCTGACATGTCGCATGTTATTGGTGATGCCACTTCTGCTATGCATGATACTTATGATGAAACTACTTCTATGCTTGATACTACTGTGCCACTTGGTGAATTTCTTGATGAACAACTTGCTAGGGCTAGAGAGAATGAAATTATTGAAACTGATAATATTGAAGATAGTGATGATGAAGATTCTCCCCCTAATAAATATGAATTACCTGTTGTGCCGAGGGTTATGTGCTGGATGAAGAATCTGCTAGAGCTATTTTAGCTTGCAATGATAGAAGTGATCTTAAGAAGTTATTAGCTAAATGGAAGCAGCAATCTCTTAATGCTAGAATGAAACATGACCCTGCTTTTGCTACTTCACCTATCTGTGTTACTGATAAGGATTATGAATTCTCCGTTGATCCTGATATAATTACTTTGGTTGAATCTGATCATTTTTATGGCTATGAATCTGAAACTATTGTGGCACATCTTACTAAACTAAATGATATAGCCACCCTGTTCACTAATGATGAGAAATCTCGCTACCTTTATATCCTTAAAATATTTCCGTTCTCATTAAAGGGTGATGCTAAGATATGGTTTAATCCTCTTGATCCTGGTTGTGTGCATAGTCCCCAGGATATGATTTCTTACTTCTCTGCTAAATATTTCCCTGCTCATAAGAAACAAGCTGCTCTAAGGGACATATATAATTTTTTGCAAATTGAAGAAGAGAGTCTCCCACAAGCTTGGGGGAGGCTTCTCCAATTACTTAATGCTTTGCCTGATCATCCTCTCAAGAAAAATGAAATACCTGATATCTTTTATAATGGACTAACCGATGCTTCCAGAGATTACCTGGATAGTTGTGCTGGTTCTGTTTTCAGGGAAAGAACACCGGATGAAGCTGAAATTCTACTGAATAATATGTTGACAAATGAAAATAATTGGACACTTCCTGAGCCTGCTCCTGAGCCTATTCCTAAACCAACTCCGAAGAAGAGCGGTGTTCTATTTCTCAGTCCTGAAGATATGCAAGAGGCAAAGAAATCTATGAAAGAAAAGGGTATTAAAGCTGAATATGTTAAGAATTTACCTCCTATTGAAGAAATACATGGTCTTAATTTACCGCCTGTTGAAGAAACATATGATCTTAATCCATTGCCTATTGAAGAAACTCATGGTCTTCATAACCCGACACAGGTAGTGAAGGTAAATTCTCTCTATAGATTTGATGAAGGTGATGTTCCTCGTTATAAGTCTGCTAGACAATGTTTAGATGAGTTTGACAATTTTATTGTTAAACAAGAAAACTTCAATGCTTATGTTAGTAGACAATTGAAATACAATTCCGATATGCTTGAACACTTGGGTGATTATATGTCTAGAGTTAAAGGTGAACTTAAACTCATTAGTAAACATGCTTCTATGGTTACCACTCAAGTAGAACAAGTACTTAAAGTTCAGAATGATTTGCTTAATGAATTGAATAGTAAGAATAATGACTATGCTGTTAGAGTGGCTACTAGAACTGGTAAGATGACTCAGGAACCTTTGTATCCTGAAGGCCATCCTAAGAGAATTGAGAAAGATTCTCAGAGAAATAATATTGATGCACCTAGTCCTTCTAAAAAGAAGAAAAAGAAAAATGATAGGACTTTGCATACTTCTAGTGAACCTATTGCTGAACCACCTGAAAATCCAAATGATATTTCTATTTCTGATGCTGAAACACAATCTGGTAATGAACATGAACCTAGTGACAATGTTAATGATGATGTTCATGATGATGCTCAACCTAGCAATGATAATGATGTAGAAATTGAACCTGCTGTTGATCTTGATAACCCATAATCAAAGAATCAACGTTATGATAAGAGAGATTTTGTTGCTAGGAAACACAGTAAAGAAAGAGAACCTTGGGTTCAGAAACCCATGCCTTTTCCTCCCAAACCATCCAAGAAAAAGGATGATGAGGATTTTGAGCGCTTTGCTGAAATGATTAGACCTATCTTTTTGCGTATGCGTTTGACTGATATGCTCAAAATGAATCCTTATGCTAAGTATATGAAAGAAATTGTTACAAATAAAAGAAAGATACCGGAAGCTGAAATTTCCACCATGCTTGCTAATTATACTTTTAAAGGTGGAATACCAAAGAAACTTGGAGATCCAGGAGTACCTACTATACCATGCTTCATTAAAAGAAACTATGTTAAAACTGCTTTATGTGATCTTGGAGCCGGTGTTAGTGTTATGCCTCTCTCTTTATATCATAGACTTGATTTGAATAAGTTGACACCTACTGAAATATCTTTGCAAATGGCTGATAAATCAACTGCTATACCTGTCGGTATTTGTGAGGATGTGCCTGTTGTGGTTGCAAACGTTACTATTTTAACGGACTTTGTTTTTCTTGATATTCCCGAGGACGATAGTATGTCTATTATTCTTGGAAGACCCTTTTTGAATACTGCAGGGGCTGTTATTGATTGCAACAAAGGCAATGTCACTTTTCATGTTAATGGCAATGAGCATACGGTACACTTTCCGAGGAAACAACCTCAAGTTCATAGTATCAACTCTATTGGAAAAATCCCATTGATTATTTTTGGAGGTTTTGAATTTCCTCTTCCTACTGTCAAGAAGAAATATGATATTCTTATTATTGGGGATGTGCATATCCCCGTTGAGGTAACATAGTGTTATTCGAAATTTCTCCGGTTCCATGTTATTCAGAATGAGTTTGTTAACAAGACTTGATCAACCTTGTTAGTGGATTCCTTTTGATGAGCATGAGATGGATGAAACTAGAAGGCAAAACCTTCTGTACCCTTCTTTTACTTTCTGTTATTTAGTTCAAATAAAGTAAAAATAGTATTTTTCTGTCTATTTTCTGATTTATCCGTGCAATATAAAAATACCCCGAAAATAAAAGTTCTCCAAATGCCCTGCCAATTTAATATGATTTTTTCTGGAATATTTGAGAACATCTGGCACTGAAAACACAGCAGGGGGAGCAAGCACCTGGCCACGAGGGTCCAGGGCGCGCCCCCTGCCTCATGGGCCCACGGTGGCTCCCCTCCACTTATTCCTGCACCCACACACTTCTTCTTCCTCCCAAAAAAATCACCATCCAGCTCAAGCACGAGTTCTAGCTCATTTTGCTGCGATTTTCGATCTCCTTGCTCAAAGCACCTCTCACAAAACAGCTTGGGAAGATTGTTCCTTGGTATGTGACTCCTCCATTGGTCCAATTAGTTTTTGTTCTAGTGCTCTATTCATTGCAAATTTGTGCTGCCTAGGTGACCATGTTCTTGAGCTTGCATGTCAAATTTATATGGTTCCAAGTAGTTCTAATGCATGATATAGGCTCTAGGCACTTGTAGGAGTAGTTGCTATCAATTTTGTTGAGCTTGGCTCACTTTTATTTGAAGTTACTAAAAATTTCAGAAATTTTTCAGAGGAGGAAATATGCTTAGGAAAATGTACCAAGGTGGTTCTTCAAGGAAGCAAGGACCCAGGCTTGCAATGCGTGATGCTAACGATGAGCCACCAAGGGATGCTCCAGTGCGGCCTTGTGAATGGCCTTCAGAAAACTTTATGGATCAAGCGGGAATCAAGGAAGAATTTAACGCATATTTGCGTAACGCTGATCTTGTGAGCTTCGAGGAGGAAAAGTGCCGCCAGTACCACTATCTCACTAGTTCCTTTGTGAGGAGGTTTGAATTTTCATCTTCACGTAATTCTCCAACTGTCATGTTTGATCTTTATGAAAAATCCTATACGATGGACTTAGAGGATTTTACAACTGCTTGTAAACTTCCACAATGGGGTAGTGCTAGTGAACCTCGCAAATCTGAATTTATAAATTTTCTTGCTAGTATAACTGTGGGGGAATCTAGAGATATAGCACAAGCTACCATAGGGAGCATTCATTTTCCTGCTATATATTATTTTTCTCTCTTCATAGGTAGGTGCATACATGGTAAAGATGAAGCATGTCATATGTGTGTCCCTGGCCTCAGTATTCTTAGGAGTGCTGTGTTAGGAGACAAATCTTATAATTTGGGAGCCATTGTTGCACGTAGGTTGCATCATAATAGATTTAATGGAGATTTCTTTGGTGGAATTTATGCAACCCGCTTAGCTAATTTTCTTGGGGTAACCATAAGTAATGATGATATTGAATTGCCTCCTACTTATTTAGACTTTAATGCTATGGTTCACCACCAGTTTGTCGAGAGGAATGAATCACCTCTCCGGTATCGCTTAATCTTTGACAGACATCGTGCTGTCCGTATTACTCTCCCTGCTCCTGCCTTCTTTGATTATCAGGCAAAAGGAAGACATTTTATTACCAGAGAGGAGGCAGATGAGTACGAGAGGAGGGCGGAGGCAGCTCGCCGCCATGCTGCAGCCCAGGAGGCAATAACTGTCGCATTGCAGTACGACCCCAGCTACAACTATAGATATCCGCTAGGCCATCCATGGCAATGAACCAACTTAGGCCAAAAGCCTAAGCTTGGGGGAGTACGTATTTCCCACCGACATTACATTTATGTTCACACACACTCATTGCTAGATGTCGGTGCTCATACTTTTTCATTGTAATATCCATGCTAGTTTATTTTCTTTTTCTTGCTTTCTTCTTGTGTGTTTAATAAATCCTAAGAAAAACCAAAAAAAATTAGTAGTAGCTTTTAGTTAGTTTACCTTTCTTGCTGTAGCAGTAATAATTAAAAAGAAAACCCAAAAAGATTTCCCGTTCTTCTTTTGCTTGTTGGGAGCTTTCCCGTGTAAATAGTTTTATTTCTTTTCTTTTCTTTGGGGGTCAATAGGAGAAGACCATAATGAAATTTTTGAAGTGGCTCTTATATGCATCATTGTTGATTTAACCAAGAGCCCATATTGCCTTGTCTTCTCCTGTTTACTGAATGCTCGCAGATTCCAGCTTAGTCCAATGCACGTGCACTCTTATTATTTTCACATCGTTCGGTCGTGCAAGTGAAAGGCAATTATGACGATATATGATGGACTGATTGAGATGAGAGAAGCTAGTATGAACTCGACCTCTCTTGTTTTTGTAAATATGATTAGTTCATCGTTCTTGATTCAGCCTATTATGGATAAACATGTTTGCAATGACAATTAGAGATCATAGTTGCTCGTGCCATGCTTGATTAGCTATGAGTTATAATGGTTTACCTTGCGTGCCAACATGCTATTAAAATGGTTGTGATGTGGTATAATGGGGTGGTATCCTCCTTTGAATGATTTAAGTGACTCGACTTGGCACATGTTCACACATGTAGTTGAAACAAATCAACATAGCCTTCACGATATTTATGTTCATGGTGGATTATATCCTACTCATGCTTGCACTCAATGTTTATTAATTTTAATGCATGTTCATGACTGTTGTCGCTCTCTAGTTGGTCGCTTCCCAGTCTTTTGCTAGCCTTCACTTGTACTAAGCGGGAATACTGCTTGTGCATCCAATCCCTTAAACCCCAAAGTATTCCATATGAGTCCACTATACCTTCCAATATGCGGTATCTACCTGCCGTTCCAAGTAAATTTGTATGTGCCAAACTCTAAACCTTCAAATGAAATTCTGTTTTGTATGCTCGAATAGCTCATGTATCAACTAGGGCTGTCCATATCTTCCATGCTAGGCGGGTTATTCTCAACAGGAGTGGACTCCGCTCCTCACTCACGAGAAAATGGCTGGTCACCGGGATGCCCAGTCCCATGCTTTATGCAAACTAAATCAAAATAATTGCAAACAAAACTCCCCCTGAGACTGTTGCTAGTTGGAGGCACTCGTTGTTTCGAGCAAGCCATGGATTGATGCTTGTTGATGGAGGGGGAGTATAAAATTTACCATTCTGTTTGGGAACCGCCTATAATGTGTGTAGCATGGAAGATATCGCCATCTCTTGGTTGTTATGTTGACAATGAAAGTATGCCGCTCAAAATATTATTTATCTCTATTTCAAAACCGAGCTCTGGCACCTCTACAAATCCCTGCTTCCCTCTGCGAAGGGCCTATCTATTTACTTTTATGTTGAGTCATCACCCTCTTATTAAAAAGCACCAGCTGGAGAGCGCTGCTGTCATTTGCATCCATTACTGTTAATTTATATTGGGTATGACTATGACTGGATCTCTTTTACCATGAATTACAATGTCTAGTCAGTCCTTGATCTTTAAAGGTGCTCTGCATTTATGTTTTGCGGTCTCAGAAAGGGCTAGCGGGATACCATCTTATTATATCATATTATGATTGTTTTGAGAAAGTGTTGTCATCCGAGATTTATTATTATGGCTCGCTAGTTGATTATGCCACTGATATGAGTAAACATGAGACCTAAGTATTATTGCGAATGTGGTTAGTCATAATCTTTGCTGAAAACTTGAATGCTGGCTTTACATATTTACAACAACAAGAGCAAAAAGAGTTTGTAAAAGTTTTTCTTTATCACTTTCAGTTTATCAACTGAATTGCTTGAGGACAAGCAAAGGTTTAAGCTTGGGGGAGTTGATACGTCTCCGTCGTATCTACTTTTCCAAACACTATTGCCCTTGTTTTGGACTCTAACTTGCATGATTTGAATGGAACTAACCCGGACTGACGTTGTTTTCAGCAGACTTTCCATGGTGTTATTTATGTGCAGAAACAAAAGTTCTCGGAATGACCTAAAACTCCACGGAACATATTTTTGGAAAATATTAAAAATACTGGAAGAAGAATCCACGTCAGGGGGACCACACCCTGTCCACGAGGGTGGGGGCGCGCCTGCCCCGCCCCCGGGCGCACCCCCTGCCTCGTGGGCCCCCTGACTCTCCACCAACCTCAACTCCAACTCCATATATTCGTGTTCGGGGAGAAAAAATTAGAGAGAAGGATTCATCGCGTTTTACGATACGGAACCGCCGCCAAGCCCTAAAACCTCTCGGGAGGGCTGATCTGGAGTCCGTTCGGGGCTCCAGAGAGGGGAATCCGTCGCCATCGTCATCATCAACCATCCTCCATCACCAATTTCATGATGCTCACCGCCGTGCGTGAGTAATTCCATCATAGGCTTGCTGGACGGTGATGGGTTGGATGAGATTTATCATGTAATCGAGTTAGTTTTGTTAGGGTTTGATCTCTAGTATCCACTATGTTCTAAGATTGATGTTGCTATGACTTTGCTATGCTTAATGCTTGTCACTAGGGCCTGAGTGCCATGATTTCAGATCTGAACCTATTATGTTTTCACGAATATATGTGAGTTCTTGATCCTATCTTGCAAGTCTATAGTCACCTACTATGTGTTATGATCCGGCAACCCCGAAGTGACAATAATCGGGACCACTCCCGGTGATGAACGTAGTTTGAGGAGTTCATGTATTCACTATGTTAATGCTTTGGTCCGGTACTCTATTAAAAGGAGGCCTTAATATCCCTTAGTTTCCGCTAGGACCCCACTGCCACGGGAGGGTAGGACAAAAGATGTCATGCAAGTTCTTTTCCATAAGCACGTATGACTATATTCGGAATACATGCCTACATTACATTGATGAATTGGAGCTAGTTCTGTGTCACCCTATGTTATGACTGTTACATGATGAACCGCATCCGGCATAATTCTCCATCACCGATCGAATGCCACGAGCTTTTCACATATTGTTCTTCGCTTATTTACTTTTCCGTTGCTATTGTTACAATCACTACAAAACCCAAAAATATTACTTTTGCTATCGTTACCGTTACTTCCATATTACTTTGCTACTAAATACTTTGCTGTAGATACTAAGTTATCCAGGTGTGGCTGAATTGACAACTCAGTTGCTAATACTTGAGAATATTCTTTGGCTCCCCTTGTGTCGAATCAATAAATTTGGGTTGAATACTCTACCCTCGAAAACTGTTGCGATCCCCTATACTTGTGGGTTATCAACCACGCACGCCACCAGAAGGACACGAGCCCGGTTTTTTTATTTTTTATTTTTTTAGGATCAACACGAGCCAAGGTCTGGCTGGTACGCCATTGGGTCCTACCATTCGAGAATTCGAAAGGAACCTTTTAAGTTGCCGAACGAATCTATGTGTATTACAATGCCCGTATTTTCCTTGCAAATACTAATCTCAACGTGGTAATTGATTTATGACGAGTTGTTGAATTAGAGTGAGTTTGTGATATAGTGATCTCAACGTGGATTTCACATTTCATGGTATCCGTGCTAAGTTTTTCAATGCAAATGACACCCACACACGAACACAATAACAGTCCAATAAGTATAGTGCATCTATTTTTCCAAACCATGCATGTATGACACGAATTCAAAAATACTCCTTCTGTTCCTAAATATTAGTCTTTTAGAGATTTCAACAAGCGACTACATACGGAGCAAAATGAGTGAATCTACACTCTAAAATATGTCTATATACATCCGTATGTGCCAGTCCACTTGAAATCTCTAAAAAGACTAATATTTAGGAACGAAGGGAGTAAAATGTAAGACATGCATGGTCCTCAATTCAATATTTAAAACGAACATGAAACTGAAACATGAATATTAAGTCTAGTACTACAGTACATGCAAATGTTGTGTTTAATTAGGCGGAGCTATGATTGTCGGGGGTCACCCCCTCGACCTTAGATAAAATTGTGAAGCTCTGTTTAGGGTTGTTTAGATTATATTTGTCCCACCCTCCCAACCACCGATTGGTTGTGCACCCCCCACCCCTCCTCCCCGGGAGAATATCATGTGCCCCCATACCTTAGATGCTATATGCCGATACGAGTTGCTTGGAGCTTGTAGATCTGAGATATAGCAGCTCACATGATGTCTTAATATTTTTACAGGAAACCTTGATGAGTTTGAGAATTGCACACAATTTGTACAAAAACTACTCAGATGCCCTTGGATCCCATATCCAACGACATCGAAGCTGGTATCATCGTAGCATCGAAGATGAAGGAGGACATCATATTCTCCTGTATGTAAGAATATCATGTGCTACCACACCTTAGATGCTTTGGTGATTCAAGCTCTTCGGAGCCGTTGGATTTGTGACCCAATGCCTCCTCGGTGGTTCGAATGGTTTTTTGCAGAAAAGCCCCCAAAGAGTTCAGCCACTGCTTTCAAGCACAAAGACTGCTCAGATGCCATTGGATCTCAGATCAAACGACCTCGACGCTCGTATCACCGTAGCATCTAAGATGAAGGAGGACATCATATTCTCCTGTATGTAAGAATATCATGTGCTACCACACCCTAGATACTTTGGTGATACAAGCTCTTCGGAGCCGTTGGATTTGTGACCCAACGCCTCCTCGGTGGTTTGAATGGTTTTTTGCAGAAAAGCCCCCAAAGAGTTCGGCCACTGCTTACAAGCACAAAGACTGCTCAGATGCCATTGGATCTCAGATCAAATGACCTCGAAGCTCGTATCACCGTAGCATCCAAGCTGCGAGAGCACCTTATGTTTTCTCGCACGGGAGAATATGAGGTGCTCCCGCACCGTAGATTCTATGGTGATACGAGTTCACAGAGATCTAACGGCCCACGGTAGGAGGTTTGAATGTTTTTGCAATATACGGCTGAGAGAGTTTGGGAATTGCGCAGAAAGTACAAGTACGACGCATGTGCCATCTGATCACTGATCATACGACCTAGATGCTCATATCACCGTAGCGGGTAATTAAGCTACGGGGAGCACCTAATTAAGCTACGGGGAGCACCTAGATGCTCATTTCACCCACATAGAATATGCAAAAAAGTTGAGAGGGTTACGGCAAAAACTGGATGCACTTCGTGTACAAAATGGACAATCTCTCTCAAAGTATCAGGGTTTCGGACGAAAACTCATCTGTTACAAAGGCATTTCATCAACTTTCAACCTTTTCTGACATCATTTGCTAATTTTAATGCATTTAGTGATTTTTTGAGCTAAATGACCCTGAAATTGAAAAGCAGTACAAATGACTCTGAAAAGGTTGAAAGTTGGCATGGTATCATCATTTCACCCACATAGTATGTGCAAAAAAGTTGAGAGGGTTGCGACAGAAACTGGATGCACTTCGTGTACAAAATGGACAATCTCTTTCGAAGTATCAGGGTTTCGGACGAAAACTCATCTGTTACAAAGGCATTTCATTTTTTAAATAACCTAAGTATTACCAAATTGAATATAATGGTAAAATACACTAATATTAAACATAAGAAAAAAGAGAATAAATAAAGTTTGTAATTTGAAAACTATTCAAATAATTCACAAACTAGTGATTCACACAAATTTCAAATAATGCAAATTTAAACTATTCGAATTTGAAAACTACTGGCACTAACAGAAAATTTATAATTTTTTGTACCTAAAGCAAAAATATTCACAAAGAAACTCTAAATACAGCAAAAAAACAACTCAGAAATAAATAAAGCACAAAGGAAAATAAATAAATAAAAAAAGCCCGCCTACTGGGCCACAGCGGCCTGCATACAATTAGAAACCCAAACTGTAGTTGGGCCAGGATGCAGGCCCGCAAGGCCCAGTGGGCCCACAGGGCAGCGCGGCAGAGGTAGGCCCAGAAGGCCTGCAATAGAGAGTAGCTCGAGATAGCAGCCGCGCCGGGGCTTATAAGCAGGTGCGGGCTCCCCTCGGCTAGCGAGGTGCGACTAAACTTGCCCGCACCGCACCTGCGCCAGCGCACCCCTTTAGTACTGGGTCGTGGCTCCTACCGGTACTAAAGGGGTGTGCTTCCCGCCGCTTGGCCTGGCCAAAACAGACCTTTAGTACCGGTTGGTGGCTACAACCGGTACTAAAGGTCAATCCTATATATACAACACTTCGAAAAATTTCAGTTTCCCTCTGCTCTTCCTCTGTTTCTTCCTCTCCGCACCCGACGCGCCGCCTGCCCTGATCGACGCCGTCGCCGCCCACGCTGTCGCCGCACCCGACGCGCCGCCCACGCCGTCCCCCGTCGCGCCGCCCACCACCCCCGACGCGCTGCCCCCGACGCGCCGCCCCCGTCGCGCGCCGCCCCTCCCTTGAGCTCGTACGCCGTCGCCGTCGCCGCCCCCGACGCCCCGCTGTGAGCCCCTGCCGCCTTGGCCGCCCTCCCATAGCTAGATCAAGCCCGCACACACACACATGCATTTTAGTTTTTTTATAGTCTTAGTTATAGAAATGTTAGATGAATTTTAGATATAGAAATGTTAGTTAGAACTGTTAGATAAATTTTCTGTTTTTTATAGTTTTTTATAGTTTTAGTTATAGAAATGTTAGATGAATTTTAGATATAGAAATATGTTAGATGAATTTTCTATTTTTTAGTTTTTTATAGTTTTAGTTATAGAAATGTTAGATGAATTTTAGATATAGAAATGTTAGTTAGATGAATTTTGACATTTTCTTTCACTAGATGATTAGATGTATATAGAAAAAAGTTAAGGAATTTGACATATAAATGTTAGATGCATGTTTTTTTTAGTTTTTTATACTTTTAGTTATAGAAATGTTAGATGAATTTTAGATATATAAATGTTAATTAGATATATAAATGTTAATTAAAATGTTATATTCTTAGTTTTTTATACGTGAACGATGCCCGGCCCGCATCCTCGCCGTCGACCCGTTCGCGACGACGTCTTGCTTCAGAGGACCCATGTCCGGGACTGGGCTCCGCCGGGCTGGCACTGGGAAGTGCTACCTTCAGGGGCGCGCCGCTTGGTGAGGAACCCGGCCACGGGTCCCGTCATCAACCCAGAGCTCCTTTGGTGGCGTTCACGTGGGCCACTATTGGTGCGGAGGGAGCCGGCCCGCCGGAGGTGGTACGTCGCCGTGTCAGGGAGGACGAGCCCGTCCGTCGCTACATGGCTGCTATGGACGTCAGGTTCTCCAATACCTGGCAGGTTCTTTGGGGATCTCACCCGAGCTATGATCCTGTGATGGTTCCTTCTCTTTGTTTGTCTACCGCCCGCGCCTCAAGAACCGCGAGTGAACTAGATTATTCAGTATTTGATCTATATTAGCTAGCTAGCTAGTGATGTATTCGATATATAATATTCGAGACGATGTATTCGAGATTATATATATTATTCGATAATATTCGAGACGATGTATTCGAGATTATATATATTATTCGATAATATTCGAGACGATGTATTTGAGATTATATATATTATTCAATAATATTCGAGACGTTGTATTCGCGATTATATTCGATGATGCATATTATGTACTATGATTCAGTTTTTCCTTATTGATTGCATGCATGCATTGTAATTTGAATACTAAATTATTTTATATTTCTTCTGGATTAGTTAAATAAAAGCTATGGCGAACAATACCGGCAGAGAAGGAGAAGAGGCCCTGTTCGAGATCATACGCTCCCCTCGCCGGCCAGATGATCAGAATGAAGAAGATAACGACTCCCAATATCTGAACAATATCGAGGAGGGTGATATGATATTCGATCAAGACGACTGAATTGATGAAGTCCAGAACTATGATTACGATGACGAAGAAAATGTTGATCTTGAAATAACAGAGACCGACGAGGTATATTTATATAAGCAGGCATCTGGTGATCATTACATGTCTTAAATGATTAGAAGATATATTAACGAATCGATCCTTCTTCTTTCAGCCCTCCGGATCAAGCAAATCTTCTACAGGCAGCAGGACAGTGCGAGGCCCGGCCAAGAAGTTGAAGGAGGGCGTAAAGTACAACATCGATGCCATCAAAACTGATGACGAACCAATCGTGCCTAAGAAGAATGCGAACAAGTTCGTTCGTCGGTGTGGAGTTCTTGTGAAGGACCAAATCCCGATCTCCATGCAAGAATGGAAAAAACCAGCAAAGCAATGTCCAGACTTTTGTCGACCAAAGAGCAAAATATCGGCTTTGGAAATCTCTCATGGAACATTTCACCCTACCAGATCATTTCACAGATGCAGATGTGCATAAAGTCAAGGACCCTGCTCTTAGGAAGATGACAATTGCATTCAACAACCACAAGAAAACTATATGGGGCAAGTACGTCGGAGGAGGAAAGAAGATTCCAGAATTCACGGGAACACTGGAGAAGCAAAGAGATCACTGGCCCGCTTTCGTTAAATTCAACGAATCGGAATTAGCTAAGGAACGGTCGAGAGTAAACAAGCTCAATGCCGTGAAAAAGGAGCATTTTCATACGCTGGGGCCAGGTGGCTACGCGGTGGCCTGGCCTAAGTGGGATAAGTCTGAGCAACAGATGGTGGATGCAGGGATCACTCCAGTTACATTGAGCTGGCCGGAAAGGTGCAGGACTTGGTTCTATGCGCATGGGGGCGTTGGACCCGAAGAAAGGCCAGGTTTTGAAGAAGGCAAGTCTTAAAGGAGCCGACGACAAGTTACTTGTTGCAATAGAAGAGGCTCGAACGGAGGTGTTCACGCCCAACAGAGAGAACGACGAGCTTACGTGCGCCCTAGGAAATCCTGAACACCCAGGAAGAACACGAGGCAAAGGTGTTGTTCCGTGGTATGAGGGGTTTGCGGACTGGAACACCGACTACAGAAGCCGTGCGAGAAGGAAGATGGAGGAGGAGAAGAAGAGGAAGCTGGAGGAGGAGCAGAGGAAGCAGGAAGCAGAACGCCTTAAAGGCCTAGAATCAGCGCACGCGGAGTTGGCACTCCAATTGGAGAGGCAGCAGCAGCAGATCGACTCACTTAGCCAAGAAAGGGGGTCTCAGCAGCGGCAGCAGCTAGCGGATGATCCAGCATTGGATAGCACCGTCCCATCCATGCAGGGAAGCAGCGTGGGTTCCGCCCCGGGTGAGGCACTGCTGGATAGATACCCCATGGATGACATCATGGAGAACACTAATTGTGAGCTACACTTCAAAATGAAGAACATATCCATGAAGGTGGCGGACGCCGTTGCTTATACAAATCCCCCTGAAGCAACCTTCCATTGCAACCCGATTCCAGCTGGCTATGCTTGTGTCGTGGTTGATGAAGTGGTGGACCAATATTCGGGGCTAGAGCTTGACATTCCTGGAGGTGACGAGGAGCACACACTAGGAGAGGCCATACATCGTATCATCCTATGGAGAAAGGATTGCATCATCTTTCCAAGGCCACCGACACCGCGTCAGCCGACTCCTCCTCGAAGTCCGCCATCGTGTCAGCAAACTCCTGCTCCTCCAAGTCATCAGCCACCGCCTCAGCAGAGTCCTGCTCCTTCAAGTCCGCCAACACGTCAGGCCACTCCTCCTCCTCCAAGTCCGGCACCGCGTCAGGCCACTCCTCCTGCTCCAAGTCCGGCACCGCGTCAGGCCACTCCTCCTCCTCCTCCTCCAAGTCAGCCACGTCAGCCATCTCCGCCGCCTCAGCAACAGCGGAAGAGAGCCGCCGCAGCTATGGTGCATAGAGGTACAAGTCAAGGTACAAGAGGTACAGGAGGCAAGCGATTTCAATATGGTCCAAGCCTCGCACCTCTTCCTATGAGGCCTTACGACATGAACGAGGAGGAAAACGAAGCCGAGGTGAGGGCCCAATTGGACACCCATTTTGGACCGAAACCGCCACCGCCGCCAAAGGAGAAAGTGCCTAAGGATATCGTTGACCACTTTATTCGTATGGCTAAAGCACCAGCTCCCAAGCCTGTTGACTCAGACTATGAGCGCCAAATCAGGAAGGCACATCAAGCACAACAAAAGAAGGAGTCGAGCTCGAGCCAAGAAGCTGCCAAAAAAAGCGGGAAAACCGTTCCCCGGCTGGGAGAACAGGTGGTGCAATCGATCCCCCCCGCTCATTGTACCAACACATGCGAGTACTAGCGTCGATCAGCTGGTAATAACCGACGAGCATAGAAGGCAGGTTGAAGAGCTCGGTATCACTGTTTATCAACTCCTAGAGATCGAGCCCATGGATACGCTTAGAGAGGAGGACATAAAATGGAAATATGTCCGCGGCCAACCTTTGGTCAAGCCTGAGGAGGTCAAGAAGCTCTCAACGAGAATGTATGAATTGCATCAATGGTACATGAAAATTGCCAAGACTACCAATCGAGAGTCCCTCATGGTGAAAGTCAAGGAAGAGCATTACTTCCATGAGACAACTCTGTCTGTTGAGTATACATAACTGTTTCAGTTATTCAATCAAGACACACTCGACAAATCTATCATCAGTTGCTATTGTATGTAAGTGATTTCTTTCTATAATTTAAGTCTCAAGCTAGCTGTAGTGCTAGTTGATCATTACCTGTAATTATCCTCACTATATTCTTTTCTGTGGTATTATGCAGGATGAAGATGTATGAAATGAAAAAAGCTGGACGCTATGGCATTGGGTTCATTGACCCAAATACCATTAATGAAGAGACATGAACATATGCATGGTATCGAGAAGACGTAGAGAAAAACATGCTAGAGTTCTTGAAGCGCCTCAATAGCAATCGAGATATACTACTTCCTTATGACTTCCGATGAGTCACACTGTCTTGTACTACAAATTTTGTTAGTGCTTACTAGCTAGATGTTAATAAGTATGTAGGGTTTACGGTAGTTGATGAGTGTTATGCACATCCCCGCTTAATTTATACATGCAAACATATGCGCATGCAGTTACCACTGGATCTTGTTAGTCATTCAAGTTGAAGAAGGAACAGTTGAAGTACTACACTCACTACTTAAAGAACCTAGTGACTACTCAATCGTGAAGGGGATAGTCAACAGGTAATTTCAATCATTATTGAACTATATGTCGGCCTCTTTAGTTCGTCATTTCCTTATATCAATTAATTAATAACTCATTTATTCATTTTCTTTGCCAACGGCCAGGGCTTGGCAAAAGTTCATCAAAACGGTTCCAGACGAATGGAAACAAAAGTTGTATTGGTTTCGACCCAATGTAAGTAATTAAGTAGTACTAGCTAGTTAACATCTCTTTAATTCTAGTTTCAATACCATTAATTATCATGCTTGATTAATTATTATCTGATTGAATTCTATTATCGTAAAGGCCATGAAGCAGGTGCCGGGGACTGATTTATGTGCATACTACGTTTGCGAGAACATTCACATGATGGTGTCCGAAAGGATCAAATCTGCTAGACAGCTATGGGTACGTTTGTCAAAACACTATTCACAATTTTTACATCATTATCGATATATAATCACACAACTAAGACATGCATATTGATCTCCTTCTTAAAAGTCCATTGAGGTGCAGGATAAGCTCCTACCAACGGATCGCGTACGGGCAATTCAAGAGGAAATAGTGGGATTTTTGCTCGACCAGGTCATAGATCTCAAAGGAGAATACCATTACCCGCTACCGCAGTAATACCTTCATGTAGGAGAAATATATATATATAGGATAAATGTTTCCTACAAGCAGTGGTAGTTACCACCACTTGCGTTTTCTATGTTGTATGTATTATATGTCGAAACCGAGAGTATATACGTGTAGTATTTAGTATATATATATATATATATATATATCAATGATTAGGTTGTATATACACTAATTTTTAGGTAGTATGTACTATGTTTTGAGTATGCTCTTTTTTACGTACAAATATGTATGTATTTCACAAATATAACAAAAACTATGGACTTATATGCAATTTTTTCATTCAACTTGCTTTGAAATATCTTAGATATAGTTTATGAACATATTTAAAATAATAAAATAGTATATATACTACCACTTGGTACTATATGAGATATATGTGGGGTAACTACCACTGGTGGTAGGATGGATTTTTCCTAATTTTATATATATATATATATATATATATATATATATATATATATATATATATATATATATATATGCATAACGTGTACAATATGTAGTATCATAAAATACCAGCAAATGAAAAAGAATTAAATGAAAAACACAAAATTAAAGGAAAAAGTAATCATGAACCCAAAACCCCCAAACCTTTTAGTACCAATTGGTGTTACCTACAGGTACTAAAGGTCTCCCCGCCCCCGGCGCTGGCTCGTGCCACGTGGTGGCCCTTTAGTGGTGGTTCATGCTGAGCCGGTACTAAGGGGGGACCTTTAGTCCCCACCCTTTAGTGCCGGTTACAGAACCGGCATTAAAGGGCCTTACGAACCGGTGCTATATCCCAGTTCTGCACTATATATCAAGCATATCATTAGACACATCATGGGGTATATTTACATGTTGTATACGTTCGGTATTGTAAATATAAATAAATATTATCTATATACTTTGTCACGGTTCGGTTAGTTTGACTTTTGAACAAAAAATCTATATGCCCTACATTGTGGAACGGATGCAGAGCGGCGGAGAGCGTTGGTGAAGGCGGGGATGATCTGGGGCAGAGAGATCAAGTCATTTCCACCTTCAACCGCGGGGGGGGGGGGGGGGGGGGGGGGGGGAGGGGGGGAGGGGCGCGACATGCAGGTACCACCACTCCAGCGTGATCAACATGCGGGTACTGTCAAGACTAGAGAAGATGTTCCTCCTCAGTTGCCGCATCTCCACCGGTAATTTTGTTCAAATTATTAATATCGTCCAGTTGATCCCTGTCCTCAGAATATCATCATATATTCTTGGGTGGTCCTCTCATATTGATTGATGAATAATTAATCAATCAATCTATGGATCCATCTGCATTAGTGAACGCATGAGAACAAGCCGACGTGCAAGTGGATATGGTATGAGCTACTCCCTCCATTTAAAAAATAAGTTTTTTATATTTTAATAAAGACTACATATGGACTGAAATGAGTATACAAACACAGTAAAATGCGTCTACATAGATCCAAATTAGAAAAAGTTAAAACATCTTATAATAGTGAACGGAAAGAGTAGTTTTCTTGATAGTATAATGGTATATGTTACTCCCTCTGTCCCATAATATAAGACATTTTTGCAAGTTAACACTTATTTTTAGATGAAAAGGGGTTAAACTCCCCGGCCCCATTTTTTATAAATGAAACCAGAAAAGATCCAGTGCACAGATCTCAGGACCCGTGAGCATGCTAAGCATGTTCAGAGGTCAGATTACAAAAGGAAATAAAAACTTCTTACAGCATACATTATATAGTGAGGCCTATCAGACTCTTGAAAATAATACTAAGATGCAAGCATGATGCTCGACATGTCCCCCCCATGGCCACCAGTCTTGTCGATCCCCAGCTCTGCCGCCACTCCTCCGAGCTTCTTCCATGGCTGGGTTGGAGAGCCCAGCAGGTCCAGAGGGGTGACTGGGCTAAGCAGGCAGTGCTTGATGCCACCAGGAGGACTCCTTGGAGGTGATGAGTATGGGTTCTTTTCGCCAGGCATCTTGTAATCGTCCAGCTTCAGCTTGAGAAGGGATTGATCAACTTCTCCAGCAGACGATGTTCCCAGTGGAATCACCCCACCAGAATTTGGAACGGTGATTCCAAGATCAAGGAAATCTGGTGTGATATCTTGTCCCAAAGAGGCTCCATTTCCTCTTTGAGCAAGATCGACCATCTCCTCAATGATCCCAACACTTTCCTCCAGATCTGTTTCAAGTCCATCCACAGCGTTATTAAACACATGAGCATTTCTATTTTTCCACAAAGACCAAAGAATGCATGCACCTACTGAATATAACACTGTGTGTTTTTTGTTGGCAGGCCAAAACCTGGCCACAGAGAGGTAGTCTGAACCCAGGTCTAGAGAAAAATGTCTGAGACCTGTTTCCAAATACCCTTGGCTACTACACATCCGAAAAAAAATGGTCAATTTGGATGGCGGCATGGCAATTTACAAGACTGAAACTGAAGACAAGACAATTATAATATTATAATGTTGACTTCGGTCGCTATCACCCACACCGCATGCTGATAGCCAGAAAGTACTACCTCTGTACGCTGGTATAAGACATTTAACAGTTTCATTTAAACTGAAAAACGTCTTACATTAGTGTACAGAGGGAGCAGTTCACAAAAATTCTTATTATTAGCTGTGACATAAAGTCGTTGTCATGTACATTAGTTTCGATAGTGGCTGCTATACCCCGTAACCTTGTGAGGACTTTTCTTGAATGAAAGAAATATTTGAGTACAAAAAGTTCCAGTGTGGTCACTATTGGAAGAGATGTTCTGGAACAGGAATTTCATGAGAACAATGTAAAACATCAACAAGGCTGTACATGGAATTACTTCTTAAGATATTTTCTTCCATATTGCATTTATGTTAACTTTTTTACGGACTTGCTGGTGGTCATTAATATAACAAGTTTTTTATGTCATGTAATTTTGTTTTGAATTTTAGGAGTAGGAGCTGCATGGAACACTGCAAACGTCTCCAAGGAATCCACTGTCTTAATATTTGGACCTGGTGCCGTTGGTCTCGCGGTAAGTCGTTTGATGAGATATAGTTATTTTTCTCCGAAGTAAAACACAATAATAAAAGTAACCATAAGCTAGTGATGAACTTTATTTTATAAAAAAAATTCTCAATTGTTTCGATAATGTTTGTGTACTTTAGGTTGCTGAAGGCGCAAGAATAATTTGGCAAAAAAGATGTTTGGACAGAGGAATTTCTTTTTTACAGGGACACAGGAATTTCAATATAAAAAGAAAATACTAATAGAACTATTGTGAGTTCAGCCACTGAGAAGGCGCAGGCGCAAGAATAAGGGCGGCTTGAATCATCGAGGTGGACATCAACACTGAAATGTTTGCTAAAGGTGTGAGTTCAGCCACGTGTTCTTGCTCAATGTCATTTTCCATCTTGCAACTGTGAACGTCTCTTTCTAATAAACACCTTGTCTGCAATGCAATTTGGAGGTTACCTTTCATTTTTCTGTCCATTTTGAGAAAACAACAAAGGTTGTACTTTATGCGTGTCCAGTGAGTCACGGACAAAGGCAAAATAGCAAAGTGAATCTGGAAATGAAAATACTTCTGCTAAGGTTGAGCCATGAACGCGAAAATTCGCATGTGAGCCCGAGCACGTGTGATCTCGGAATCTGTGCCATTTGTTTCTATGCCTATCGACGAAGCGCTGAGTATAGCGAAGGGTGCAATGCTCACGGGGCTGTTGCGATGGCCCAATGTTCAGAAACCGCCGTCAGTTAGCGAGGTGGCGGAACAGACGGGATTGGACTTGTTGTGCCATTTAACTCCCCCACCCGGACCAAATGAGCCGTTTAGCTCATTAATAGCAGTACCGTTGGGAGCTACCAATCTTCTCCAGCACACTTCCTCCCCACTCTTCTACATCGCACAGCGCACTTCCTCCCAATCCATCATCTTCCGACCTAACCAATCTAGGCAGCTATCACCAATCCAGGCGTAGAGAATGTCTGGATTTTCATCCTCAACCGGGTTCGAGCAACTCCCACCGCTAATCAGCTGCCCTGAGTGCGGCGGCCGCGTCTTCACCTGGATTGCTCGGGCGGGTCAGAATGCGGGCGTTCGTTTCTACAAGTGCGTCAACAAGGACGTGAGTACTACCCCATCCATACATCTGAATCCCCATTAACATCCACACCATCTAATGCAATCTTTTTGCATTTGGAATCAATTTGTTTGTTGCAGGCTGGCATCTGCAACTACATGAGAACCAAGGCGGAGTACCTAGCCGAGCTTAGCTACCATATGGCGACCACACAGCAGCCATTGCAGGGGAGCAGCCAGTCGGGAGCTTGTCTGAACCGCAGAGCTCGAGTTGTCGAGCAGCAGCGCAGTGGTCCAGTCGGTCCCCAAGCTTCCAGAGCCCAACCACGGCTTAATCAAGCAGGCTCATCCGCGCCGCTCTTCGTGTTCTTGTGTTTTTAGAAGCAGGCATTCTGTTAGTGCTTCTGCTTATCCTGTTGGCGTTGGTCAAAGTTGTATCACTCCTTAGCAGGTAGTCAGTGGTCTTGTTGACACAGTACAAGGAATTTCTAGAACGCGCGTTTGTTTCTTTTCTAATTGCAGTGGTCGTTTGTGAGGTGTGGCAGTGTTTTGATTTGTAAGCCTGTTTGCTAAGAAATATGTCACTATTAATGAAGTTATGGTCAGCTCTACATGTTGACACGCTCATATGGTACACTTTTCCAGCAGCACTTCCCCAATGCTTTTTCCCCATGCTGCCATTTGGCATTTTCTGATTAGTTCAGGCGTTTAATTACGTTCATTAACACATATAGCCGCTGTCACCGACACGACTGGCGGAACGCAATAAATTAATACCTACCAGTCTCCATACATAATTGCCGTCCTTATCTCAGGCCACAGCCTCGCACCCACCCAACACTCCTCATACCAACCATTTGTTTCGCCCGACTCTCCTTCAGCTCCCACCGTCGATCTGGCCGACGGCGAGCCAAGTCCGGTGCCGGAGCTAAACAGGTACGCGCGCAGTTTGTTCCAACCGCCTCCCATCCCCTCAATCTCGCATTCCGACCGCAACAATCCACCCATTAGCCAGTCAATATACTAGGAACACGACAGATCCCAAGATCTGGATCCCACAAATTGTTCTATTCCCGGATTGCTCTATCCCGATCCGCTACCATGTATGCAAGCCTGGCGACTCTTGTGCATTTTTAATACATAGGATCACAGTCCGTTTTACTCAACCTAGTGAAGCCGTAAGCCATAAACTAGTGAAGTCATTTACGGTCGATTTCGTCTAGGATTTTCGAAATAAGTTCATTTTCCTGTAGGCACTATATCCGCAAACAATTTATACATATGATTTTTTCAATTTTCGCTTACGATGATATATGTAGGCACCATGTCTGACGCCGGTAGTTGTGATGGGGCCGCAGCCGCGTGGGATGCACCACAAGACGACATCCTTGAGTAGCCAGTGCATGCTATGGAAGAGCAGGCACCTCCTGTTCCAACATCTCGAATTTCAGTCAGAAAAGCAATAGAAGTAATCCAGACATTTGACGATTACAAAAGGTGGCTCCTCACTGAAATTGGGTTTGGTGGAATCTTAAAGCTACCCATGTTGCAGAAGCTTAATCTTAAGTTCAGCGCATGGACTATGAGCAAGGTCTGTGTTGAGCGTCGAGCAATTGTTCTATCAGAAACAAAAGTACTCAAGTTTTTTGCGGAGGACATCCACAAGGTGTTCGGCATACCATGTGGCCACCGGAATGTTAAAGGCCGCGATGGGTTCATCAAGCCAGAGGCTGTGACCTTCATAAAGAGGACGCTAGGGATGGACAGGACGGGTGTGCATAGTCTACGCGCGGCTGAGGAATTCGTTATGCGCGACATTTCTGAGCCAGCAAGATAGAGAAGGATTGCTTCCAAATTGCATTTGTCATTTTTGTTATGGGACACGTTCCGGCACCTAGGACAAAACACGATTATGGCACCATAGACTATTGGGGTGCACTTGCAAACACGGAGAATATCACGCAATATAATTGGTGTGAGTTTGTACTGGAGTTTTTGCTCGAGGCAGTTCGGCGGCTTAAGAATGATATGACGGTCAACAACCATAGTACAAACCTGGTTGGTTGCCACTTGTTTCTCCAGGTTTGTAAACATGTGTTTTTCAGTACACACCCTCCTGTGCACCGAAATCTGTCATTTGCTTTTATGGTACATGCTCATTCCCATGCCTGCTCTGTAAACCTGTGTCTCTTTTTCAGATATTCTTCCTTGACAATGTTGACCTTGGAATTTTCAACAAGAAGCACAATGTTCTTCCACGCATTAGTGATTTCGACCAGAATAGCCTGAAGAACATGATAACGATGGCCACTGACATTGGGAAGGGCCCCACTTCATATGTAAAATGCATGGTAAACATTGCAGCACAGATGACAACATAGCTCATTCATTATGAATTTTTCTGTTTTTGTATTAAGGGAGTTCCATGTGTATCCTTGGCAGATTCGCCAGGGCAGCGACCTATGCTATGCCCGCTGCAACATACCTGATTGCAACCTGACAACATCCAACCAGCCAGTAGGATCTGGCAATATGGATCAACATGCTGGCAATCGCACGGATGACAGGCACGATTCAGTCCAGGTCTCATCTTCATCAGCTGTCAATCTAATCGATGTACAGACACCAATACGTATGCTTGGACCAATTGATTTTGTACAGCACATGCGGAACCGATACCCCATGCTGGTATGGGTCAGTGGGTTAATTTCGCGATTTTGGTGATTTTTTTCTGAAACTTGTTCCTGAATCGTTCATGCGTTTATTTTGCTGCTGCATGGCAGGGATGAGCTGACCATTATACTGAAGGAGCAGAATGCCAGATGCCAGCGCGAAATTAACACTGCTCGGTCCAATCTGCAAGCAGATATGATCAAGTTTGTGGACAAACTGATGGCGTCAATCAGCAAGAGGTGCATATGTTGTGCTGCACGAGGTTTCTCGGACTGTCCAGCAAGAGCAATCGATACATGTCAAGTTGACACGCTCACAACTCCGTGTGGTCCCAAAATCCCAGGTGTCAGGCTCGATATGTCTGCATGCAAAGGTTCTTGGTCACTCTTCCTTGCAATTTCATTACTATCTTCCGTCCTCACAGTTTACAATGAATTTTTCACTTTGCCACTCATTCATTTGCTACGACATTCGCAACTCCATTTTGCAGGTGCCAATTCTACTTCCAAGCCTACTTCTGATGAACGGTCGGACCGGCAACAGAACAAGAGGGTGCACATCGACGAAGAAGCAGTCGCGTCAATGACGTCTCAGATAATACATTTTGCAAGGCAGACTCTGCAGGCAATAAGTGAACTGTTTATTGACCTTCCCAACGACGGCAGTACCACTGTGTTTGGACAGAAGTCTGACGGTCTGCCAGGGAGGAAATATGTATTCAAGGCTGGCTTCCAGACAGACCCATGGATCAGGGGTGTTGTCCCGTGCCCACCGCAGGCTTATGTGTCTGAACAATTGGAAGTTTTTTTTGCTACCGCACTGGCAACAGAGCTATCAAGGTGATATCTTGAAACCATGCTCTTGCCGTTTGTCATCTTTTCCTGTACATCTGTCTCACTTAGGCCGCTCACATCGCCATGCGTGTATTTACAGGAATTTCCTTGTGCATGAGAATCCTAGATTCTTATGGATAACTGGATTAGAGCTCAAACAACAGCTTGTCGAAGATGAACTAATCGACCATGAGATGATGTCAGTCATCATTAGAAGGTATTCTCAGTCTGACCAGGAAGCAGACAAACATTCACCATACTTAACGTGGAGGCACCCGCTTGAACCAGAATTCTCGGTCAGTCATACATTGTGTTTTACACTTGTTGAAAATCTTGCAACACAAATCTCCATTTTCATATACTGACGATTTTTGCTGTATATACAGACTCTGGTATTATCCGATCATGATTACATCCATACGCTGTCTATCCAGAAAGCATTATCTGCGGCGGGACTCGAGTATGACATCACATCGGCTCAACTGGTATGACTGACTTAGCCATCCATAGTTCGTTCATACATGTCTACCCATCTGTCCACAAACGTGTCATGTCTCCTATGCAGTTCTTCACGCCAGTCCCACGACCTGAAGGGTGGATCGTCATTTTCTGGGACATGGTAACACGCACCATTTTTGTTGTTGATCCCATGTACAGCAAGAAGAGCCAACCCCTGACCACACAACACAGAGACGAGATTTTAGCTTGGAAACTACATGGAGCACTGTTCAGTTGCGTAAATGAGTACTATGCTGGGTGGCTCGTGAGCAAAGATCGGTGGACTATCCAGTTCCCCGCCCTTGCTGATAGCATTTTTTCCCGGTATAGTTTTCAACATCCGTATTTTCTGGATGCCCCTATGCGTAATTTCATAGACTTTCTTCTTATTTAGCTATGTTTGCTATGTTCAGAAAAGAAACTGGTGCATGTGTTGTCTTTATCACCCGTCATTTTGATGGCAAGAAGCTGAAGATTCCCCTCACAAAGGTTGGTTATCATGTCACCTTTGCCAATTTTATGCGTGGCCAAAGTCAGCGCTTGTAACTTCACAAGTTTGTATGCTAACTGACTACCGAACCATTGTCATTGCACAGCACACAATGTCAAAAGCAAAGCGGGAAATGCTTCATGAGTGCATGAAGTTGCAGGGAAATTTCTCACCACATGCACGTGATGCTCTCTGGCGCCTTCTTGCACCATCAGACTCCATCTTTGAAGCAGAATAGAGCAGCAAAGGACCACCATCGGCATGGAGCTATGCTTTTGTACTATCTTGCCTATGCACACTAGCCACCTGAAAGTATGTGACCTTCATCTTAATCACCAGTAGCAAATATGTGAACCGAGGGCATCATTTTCATCCAATCGTTCTATGTTACCATGTTGCGGACTAGTACTTCAAGCATCATGTACTAATTAAGTGGATTTGTGGGTTCTGTGGACTATATTTTGTTCCCATAGTCACCACATGCATCGATCCCCATGGTTATTTTTTAGCTGCATCTGAGGTGCAAATGACATGCCCAACTTCACACACAATCGGCACCTTAGGCCATATGCTTTTTTACCAAATGAAATGGCTCAAACCATGAATCGCCAAACCTAACGACCCAATGCCCCATGAATCCACCTGTAGAGACTACACCTGATGACATTTCTAGTGCAACCTGACATGTCACGGTCAGGTCTTTTATATCACAGCTAGGCCGATCCAATTAAACATGAACACTTCCGTATCAAACGATTTTTTTTGCAATTGGAATGCATCACACAAACAAAACTAGACAATATGTGCAAACAATTTTGGAGAGTCGCGAATCATGGCGTGCATGTTTTTGTATCACAGTCAGAACAAGGATTAAAAGATTGCCATTCCAAAATTTGTTTGTAGTTGGGCCAGCGTATGGAAGAGATATACTGACCTCACCTCATGCCAAAATCAATCTACCTATATGGACAACATCAATAAACGGCAATCACACATGTCGAAGGTTCACACATACTTAGGTTTTACGTTTAGGTCTCACAGTCTGAACGGCCATAGATGACCGACATTTAAAAAAAATGACCACATCCATCGATGATGCATGAATAGGTGGTTCCGAACCCAGGCACTGATCACAATCACTTACACACCATCCGGAAGTGGGGTGCAAGCTAAATTGCATCTCTAGTTGCAACCAACATGCCAGTTATATCTGAACTGATGACCCTACTTATATGGATCAAAATAATAGCTCACAAACTTAGACATGGCAGTCCTCACAATCACCTACACACCGCCCGCGGTGGGGTGCAAGCTAAATTGCATCCTTTCCCGGCTCCAAAATGTCTTTAGTTTTCTGCTGCTGGCAAAACTAGGGAACCATTACCACACCTCATAGATGTGGGATGGCAACTAACGTTCCCAATTATCACCCTATGCAACCAGGTGTATGTTCCGAAGCCGCAAGGTTTGGTCCAAAATTAGCTGTGTCATCGCCTAACACTCTAGAATGGAAGCACTTCCTCCACCATGAAATCTGGCAGCTCCCCCATGTTCCCCCTCATTGATATAACTTCATATGCAATTGACTGCCTCATGTAGTTTAGGCGTGCCTGCAAAATATTTGAGTTTGATTATTAGCAGGCTCATCAATGTGATTGAAACGGCTAATAGAACTGTCCAACATGTTTGTACAGTTCAGTGCTCACCGGGGTTAGCACATTCTGAAGATATAGCCCAGTGTAATTCCTGCTGTAGTTGACAATGTGCAGCCAGCTGTCCTCCCTGCTAGTTTTCCATTATCACATCAATCAAGTCAGATTATTAATCCACAGCATACAATTTTTTAGAACTTGAAAGGGGCACTCTTTGAACATACATTGTGGAGCTGTCATGCATGCCGACGTTGTACTCGATTCTCCATCCCTGAGCCGGGACATACCAACCAGCGATGTTCTCATGTATGCACCGCCGTAGTCCTGCGAGGATGAAGTTTGCATTGTCTTCATGCTTGTCCTGCATCTGTCCGATTGGCCCAGATGTTAAACATGGGTCCATGACCAATAATTTCCTCTCCTCAGCATCAACTACATATAGTGACCAGCTTTCCATCATTGGAACCGGCAGCATCAGCTGAAAAATCACAACATTGGATGAGTTCATATTAATGCACCCCAATTGATAATATATATGCACATAACACTCTGATTTTATATCATATCATGCGCTGAAATTTTTGTACCTTCTTTGTCCACTGCAGGCGATACCCGAGTGCCTCATAACTCATCATTGTATTCATGAATTCAAAGTGCAAATTGTATGACCGGTACATAAGGGCGAGCTACAGAAAGACACAGTAAGTTATGGCAACCTGTCTGATGCTGCAATTAAGCTGCTTAGTTTCATGTCATCTAAGTGCAGACTCACCACAAACCGCAAGTCAAATATGTGTCGCCACCTGATCTCCCAGTCCCCGTACATTCCCCCTTCCTTGTACACAAGCATTCTCGACACAGCTGTCCAACCGATTGTCGTCATGCGCCCAGCAGGACCAAATTCCTTCACAAAGTCATCACCGGATAACACTATCAGGTAAGGCACCAGGTGTTTGTACCATTTCCTGCAAGTTTGCAAAACACAAGCCACCAGCACTGTTAGTCACCATAACAAATGCATATCTTTTATGTCCACATGATTACAAACTTGACCCACCTGTTTCGATTCCTAGAGCTGCTGGTACACATTCTGTCCCAGAATTCCACAACATCTCTTGCAAGGGGCTCTTCATGCTTCAGACAGCTTTTCCTGGGAATACGTCCCTCTTCTCACTCATTTCCACTTTCACTATGGTTCTCACCATGCCAACACGCAACCTCAAGTTTCTGTTCATTCGTCCTACTCCCCTATGTACGTCAGCATTCCCTTCCCGATCCATTGTCTCTACAAAATTAGTCAAAGTTACTCTTTTCCCATTTTAGCGACACATGTAGTTTTGCATTCTATCTTTTCCCGCTAACCAACCTTGATTGCCGGTGGGCTGTTCGTGTGTAGCATGTTCAGCAATTCTTGAAACATTCCCTATCGGCATCGCTCCTGCTTGTCCTGGTCATACAAGTTCACCCACTAACATTTGTTATGGTACTGCATCATTTTTTCCCAATCATTTAAGTAAGTTGTAGCATCTTTTGCATACCTTCATGATTGTCTCCATTACCAGCCATTGTGTGTACCCCATGCCCACCACCTCCAGAATTAGCCCGTACTCCCGAACCTTCTCCGATTTCCCTGACTGGTTGGTACAAATACAAAACAGTGAATGGGTCAGGCCAACAATAAAAAAGCTTCTCAGCACAATCATTTTTTTCACTCACTTGTGATCCCTGGGAAGGTGTATCCTGTGATGCTACAGAGAACACCTCTTCCTGTAACCACTACTCCAGCTTCCTCCGGTGCTGCAAATCAATTCAATATAAATTGTTATTATTATGCTAGTCAGTTTACATTTAACAAAGTCAGCATTAAGCGCACAAACCTCCATCAATTATAGGATGTTGTAGTAGCCTATGGCCAGCACCTATGGAAGTGTCCATAGAATCAACGTCATCCTGCACTGTTCCATTTCCATCATCACCGCCATCATCCAAACTTGGTGTTGATGCCGAGTCCCTGCTCGATATTCCCAGCCGTCTCCTCTGCTGGTGGCATTGGCTTCCTCTGTTTGCGCACCTCTTCTGTCCCCTCCTGGTCCCCTGTGATCCTCTTCCTGGGTGTGCATACAGAAATTATAATGAGAGAGTTTGCCCATTGCCACTAGTCAATTATGTACATCAACAGCAGCAGCACCTATATCATTGGTTGCACCCCGCACAGATGCAGTCACCAATGCTGATGCCATACTACGGTATCCTTCCGGTGGTGATGAACCAACACATGCCATCCCTTCAGTTTGGTAAAAATATATTAGTCGACTAACTACTGCACGTATTGAACTAAGTCAGACACAACACTTACCATCTATAATTGTATGAAACTTCAGGCAAGTGCATGTGTTGTTTTCATTGCCATCCATATTTGTCACAATTGCTTGCAGCTCTGATCCAACTTCATCCCCTGTGAACAATAAACAGTAAGCATCATTTATACGACATCAGCCTTAAATCATTGCCAACGTTATCTCATTATCTATTCTAAGTACATTCGAGATCCTCACCTATTGTCCTTACTGCTGGTGGGAGCTCTGCACCCGCTTCCTGCTCTGGCCCTTCGCAAAGAAGGTCCTCCGTCATTTCTTCTATCTTAATGTAACCCATTGCTCGATTTACATCTGAAAAGACAACTTCATACATTTACTTGATGCATGCCATATTTTTCTTATAATTATTTTCTGACCATCTCAAGGAAATGCATACCTGTTCTAGATGGCCCTGTGTCAACATCTGTTTCTGGAGTGCTCACGATCAAGTCAATCAATGGCACTAAAACAAATACATTTTTCAAATGTCAATTTCTAAAATATTTTTCACATATTTTTACATTATCCGTCGGTCGCACGTACCTGGTGCCATGACAATGACCTCATTATTCGCTTCAGCAACACTTGTGACCAAGTCGATGAATGGAACTTCCAATTCCGCATCAACAACATGCATTACAATTGCACTTATATATATCATAGTCAATATGCAACTCTGTCAAGGCGATGTAACTAACCATTCGCATCGTACAAATTCTGTACTGATGTTGCAAAGAGGGCATCAGCGCTCAGTTCCACCCTTTGCATAGGCTCATCTTCTATAATACTATCATGATGTCTTTCCAGCATCTCATCGTATACTTCCATACTATCAGCATCCGGAGTTGATGGCCCTGTGAGTACAGATCTCATTGCATCCACAACTGGTGTAGCTTCTTCAAGCACAGCATTCATCATATCGCGAACCCCCATGCTCATCAGTACACCTTCCGCTAGAAGAAAGCATTTTTTTAAGTGTGAGCGCTTCTTCGATTATAGTTTAACCTTAAAAAAATACAATATGTGACCATGAGCAGTGGCTAACCTTCAATATCTGCTAATGCTTGCAGAAACCTTCTTATGAGGCCACTGTGTATGCTGTCGTCCCCCCTCTGTTCTGGATGGACTACATACTCAGCAGAATTTGGAACTCCATCTCTAAGCACTGCACTTGCAGGAGTTATCGGGGGCTCGGACCCTGGAACTCCACTCCTGATCACTGCATCTGCAGGAGTTATCGGGGTCTTGCATTGATCATTGGTTGAATCACCCGTACCATCTACAGGTCCATCTGCAGAAAACATCCATCCTTTTTAATATGGTTACTCAACATAGTTGCATCAGGTACAACGGGTAACCATCTTTTTAAAGTAAATTGAAGTGCAATCAGATTCGCAACCTGCACCCTCAAGCAGTGGGACAGAGATCTCTTCCGGATGCGCTTCCCGCCCTCCTCCAGTGTTCATCCGTATTGGGGCAATTCCTGCTGGCGCTGTCAATATTATTCAACAGCAACAGTCATTTTTCTATCAATGGATGTTCAATGAATGGGTTTAATTAATTAGACGATCTTTTCTTACCTTGTATGCTCACCACTGGTGGCCGCTGCCGCCCCCAAGTTGCTCCTCGTCTCTCTGAAATTTGTTCAACAACTATGACCTGTCATCTACTATTCTCGGAAAGCACAAGGTGTTCACTCCGGTCATAAATGTCTTAAGCTTACCTTGCTGCTGCAAGATCCTTGCGGCGTTCCTTCCTATGCGTTCATACCGTGTCTTCACATCGTCGTCGCTATCTGAGGACTCCAACTCACTCTCTTCTTCTAAGGTTTTTTTCCTTTATCATTTGCATCGATTCGCAACATGCGGATTTGCCGTCTGGCCTCATAACCTCCTTCATTGATTACAATTGGCAGCTCTCTCTCCCTTACAGCATGCAGCGGAGCATCTGCAAACCAGCATTTTTCACATTAATCTTATTACACATTTTATATATACATATTCATGGTTATCATGTTTTTGTCTGACCAACACACCTGTCAAATTGACCACTGCCTGATTAACCTCGTCATCACTTTCAGATCCCGAACTGGAGTCATCACCATCTGAGAGTACAACGCAACGACCAACTGTTAATTCTAATTCAATGAACATTATATGCTCGAGGTGATGCAGCAAACAGGAATGAAATCCAAGATGATGTTGTTTACCATATTCTTGGCTCCGGGACCTCGATTGTGATAATTTTGTATTGTCTTCCAGGTGATTTCTTGAATCATTACTCTGATCCCGCATATCTCCCATTGTGTTAACAATTGCCAAGGCATGCTCTTGTGCAGTCCTGTCATATGGAATTTCATCCACCTCGTCGTACGTGTCATATACTGGAACTGCAGTTTCAGAAAACCAAACTTTATAATGTTAGACACATCTCTACATGTCCAGTATAATTTTGCTCATGTTTTGCAGTTCATTTTTGCTAACCTCTTGGCTCGCTGCAGTCGCTGTGACACTCTTCAACGACAAAACCCTGATTCAGAAGAGCAACCTGCCAACTGCTTGATATATGATCGTCAGTCGCATTGTCAGCCGCCTCAGTTGTAGTGCCCACGCATCGGCCCTGTGCACTCAAGTCACCATCTCCATGTGGTTCTCTGTCGTCTGCAACTTCTCCGTCCATAATGTGGAAGCCGGGGTCTGCATCGCCATATTGCGGTTCAACTGCTGCAAGTTCATTGTGTGCTGCAAACAACTGAAAGGTCCCGCAAATTGCGGTTTATTATGTAGCTCGAACGATACCATGGCAGGTCAAAAACATGTTCATTGGGACATCTTACCGAATCAGCTGTTGCAGCCATGAGGGGGTGCCACATCCATATTCGCTGTACCATATACGATTCAGGCCTCGTCTGCATTACATTATTTCATTTTACAACAAACGTTAGTACCTTTTACATACAATTATTTAAGATCGTACACGTCATGAGACTATATCTGCTGTCATTACCGGGTAATATCCTGGGTTTTTCCTCTCCAATTGTATCAATTTCCTCACAATCGGAGTTGAGTAAGCACAAATTCTTGGCAGCAGATTTGACCTCAGGCTTGCTGGTCCATAATCCACCCAGTCCAGCTGACAATACTGCGAACACAAGTGGGATTTATTAAGTAGTCACTCAAAATATCCAAACTAACTAAATTACTGTAACCAACTTTCTAGGTACGTTACTTGCCTGCAAGAAAAGCAAATGTCCACCTAGGATAGCCAGCTCGTCTCCATTTGCTACGTTTCTTTGATATCGGTCGGCAGTAATCATTATGAGATCGACCGAGTATCACGCAATGTTGTACTCGCCTATAGCCCATGGATCTTGCACAATGGGTAACATCTCTTCTGGTATTGTAGCAACTGACTGTCTTGGGCCCAACAACGTGGATACAGCTAGCAGAGTGGATGCAACCGCGAATGCTATGGTCTCATTCTCATCCATGCAACAAGGGTTTAGTGTGCTTATGACATACTCAAGGTCTGATACCTTCAAGCCTCCTCTTCCTCGCAGTCCAAGCAAACCCCTAACTTTCTTAACAAGCCTACATCTATCCACAGGTGTTCCAAATTGAACGATCCTACCATGACCACGTACGCCCAAGATCCTAACAGCATCATCATCAGTGATTGTTCTCACTTGTCCATCGGGCATTCGCAACGTCCTAGTTCTAGTGTCAACCCTACCTAGTAGGTCAGCGATGTAAACCCTATCTATCGGCCCGGCATATCTGTTGGTCAGCAAGCCGGCCATGCCCGTCGGCTCCATTGCATCATAAAACAAGGTACCTAAACCTAGGAAAGGCCCCGTGGCGAACATGGATCTGTAAGACGGCTCCCTTGGCCTTGTGCAGAACATCTCATCACTTCCGCGTTGCCTGCTCCTCTTCTTCGCGCGCCCCCGGGTGCGGCTCCCGGATCTTGGCCGTTTCAGCGCCCCCGGAGGCCTAGTCATTGCCCTCGACCGATCTGCACAAAGCACACGCGCATGCAACTGGGTTAGTTCATACATTCACAACCTGTAAACAGCCCGTACGGAACGAACCATTGGTAATCTACTTCATCGATGGCGGGAAAATCTTAGCCGGAGTAAGAAAGCGAGCTAGATTAGCTGCCAGAAAGGAAGGCCGGAGCAGAACAGAATGTACGGTGGAGTTAGAACCGATGCCAAAAGATAACTACTGGCCGGAGCACGGCCGTCGGAAGAGTATGAGGAAGAAAGTGTCAGGCCGGAGCATGCTTACCAGATAGGCAAGGCTTGCTTCCTCTGTCCGCCGGAGGTCAGACCAGATCTGGATTTTCCCCTTTCTTCACTGCTAAGCTCCAAAGCTAGAACAGAGACGTACAGTGCTCCAGGGGGGGAATGAGCAGGGGAGAGCTCGTGGGGTGCGGTTAAAGCCAGCCTCCGCCGTCACCACTGTTCCATCTACTGCCCCCCTCCGAATTTACTGCTTGTCTATGCAAAAAAAAATATTACGTAGACGCCTGGAAACCTCTCACAGCCACACATTTTGGACTTCATGGGCGGGAATTACCCCCACGCGATGCTGCTTGCGCCGCACAACAGTAGCGTTCCTTGTATATTTTCTGTTCGAACAAGTTTTTACCACCGACCGGTCGCTCAAATCCCCCCCCCCGGTGAAATTTCTTCATGCACGTGCGCTTGCATGCAGCACTCATGCATTGTGGTCCGTACTTTTTGCAAGTACTATATTGATACACCCATGTATATTTTGGGACCAGAACCCACACTGCCGGTACCCCTTTATATAGAAAGTTCATAATTGGGGGGTCCATCTCGAAATATGCTACTTGACAAAGACACAGGATGTTTTGCAATCGCTCCCTCTCACTCCTGTTGACCTTTTCCCTCGAGCTTATAGCATGTAAGGACAAAGGCATGCACATGCATGGACTGGTCTCCAATGCATTATTGTAGTTGCACAGTACGAGTCGTGCGCGCTTAACCAATGCATGGACAGTTCTAATCACCATCTGCATGTATATTATGGGACCACTGTTCCCGGTCGGATGCACTAAAGAATGCATGCAGTGCTTACGAGTCGCCACCGGGCTTGCGTGCGCTTAAAGATAGACCGTACGTACGAACTGATCCCATGACTACTAAAATACTTAAAACACAGCTATCTCAGTTCGCTCAGTGAATCATTCCAGTTTTTTGAATGGGAATGCATGTCACACAAATAAGCCTCGCTTACAACGGTTGATTTATACTGGTTGACAACAGCAGGCGTGCTTTACATTACAAAATTCACTACTACACTCATGATCCACTTACAAACATAGAGATCTATGTAGCAGACTCAAACTAATTACTGGTACACATGACAGTAACAAGGCAAAGGCATCTTTGCCTAAACTGAGTGTACTAGCAACAAGGGGTAATCAGATATTCTTTCTAGCACGTTTGGCGATGTGGCGATTGCTTTCCTCCACATCGCCATCCGCTGTTATCATCAGCTTAAGGGATTCATCTTGCTCCAGCTCCAGTTGATTAGAAGCTGGATCATGCTCTCCGAAACCTTCCTCTGCATCTGGATACCCATCAATCCCTTGATCCATCATATGCTCGGCAGGCTTTTGCTCCTCCCGCTGGTCGCCAGGCCCACTAACCTGCTGAAATGCTTGTACAGTAAGCATGCATGCACACTACATTCTTCACTAACAATCCCTGGCTTACCATGCACCCCTGTAGAGACACCGTGGAGATGCCTGAGTTCTCACGAATCGCAGGCTCATCCCCCTGGTTAACCGATGCTTCAGACACCTCCTCTGCCTGCATTGGACCACCATTCGTTCAGTTATTAACATCAACAACACTGTCATCTCAAGACAGAATAAAGCAAGCGGGATGTACCTGGATCGGATCGTTGCAAACCCTTGTGCAGTCTTCAGAATTGGTCAATGACAATGCAGGGTGGGAGACTTCTGAGGCTCCCATGAGGCACCTCTACAATGAAAATGGTTGAGCCGCTCGACGAGCCAGCACCACCTCCCCATTTGTACTGATTCGTCATTCTCATCCCGCCCATGTCGTTTGAATTTGAAACAAAAGCCCGCTCACCTCGCTTCAATGCCGGCCACACCAGTTTTCCAGCCCCATCTAACCCTGCACCTCATTAATTTTCCAGTAAATGGTTTGTTGGCTTACACATGCACCACGCCCCATGGTGACATGCCACAGGTTACCATGTAGTAGCGCAATTTTTCTATTCAGCCATAAGCAACATTTATCCAAGAGTTGCAGTTTCCCCAAATTCATATTCGTGCAACACCAAATTTAATTCCGCATCAAATAGCATCTTAAAATTTAGAGTTAATACCACAATTGGTACATAAACTTGTAGGAGTGGGAAAAGATCCATACAAAAACTAAAAAACCCCACAAAACTAGTAATCCAACTTGACTGTTGTAACAAATTCATACAAAACCACCCTGAACTGCACACGTGGCACGCCAAGTAGGCTCTGTCGGGCCCTGAAGCATTTTTTTACAAACAAACCCTCACGCTTTAGCAATTTCGCAGACAAGTCCATGCCCCCGACAGAAACCCCCCGGTCGTCGGCCCCGATGCAAACCCCTTCCAAAAGCTTTCCTTCTTTCGCCCGTCTTGTCCGCCTCATCTGCTCATGCTCTTGCGAGGCGACGCCGCCGTCGGCCTCATCAGTGGCGACACAAGGCGCCATGGAGCCACGGCATAGGTAACCCGGCGAGTTCCCTCCTAAATACATTAAGCACTCCTCTGCCTCCTCTGCCTCCTCCTCATCTGCTTCCCCTGTTGCCTCCTGAATGTTTTCACCTCCACTTTATTGAATGTACTGAAATTTGTGCATTTGCTGAATGTCTAAAGTAACTGAATATGCTGATGAAGCAGAATTACTCCATTTTTACTGAAATAACTGAATTTCGGAGAACTCCATTTATTGTGTGTGCTAGAGACGCCCAAAATTAAAAAAATAGAAATAAAAACAAAAAAATGTTTGGCCTGGGTCTCCGACCCAGGACATGTGGGTCGAGAAGTAGGGTACAATGCCAGTGCGGTAAGAGTATGAGCTTGTTAGTGCTACATGGATTAATCAACTTGTACTGCTCACAGAAACGCCCACTCACAGTCGCCCACTCCACTCTGAGTTAATTGCAAGGCAGTACCACAATTCGGCACGTTGTGACGAATCAGTACCAGTAGTCATTTTTTTTGCCATGCAGTGCCAACTCTAAGCCTAAGGGTTGCATAACTGTCTGATAGTCGTATAAGCTCGTATTGACCACGTATCTGACCGACCCGACCCACTTGTCAGGTGTCACGGTGGCATACCCACGCGCACCCGCTCGGTAACTCTCGCACCCGTCTCGGTCGCTCCATGTAGCCGGGTCCGGTCGATCCGAACCGGAGCCAGCCGCACTCTGTCACTCTCCTCGCCTCATCGCCCTCGTCTCTCCAGCCACCGCCGCCGCCGCTCGCCACGCAGACCGCCGCGTCCGCCACCGCCGCCACGCCATGGTCTTCGAGGATGAGAGCAGCGAAGACTTGTCCGGCCTGCAGATCTCCTCCGACGACGAAGGGATGCATTATCAGGTCACTGGTAGAGCTAGGGTTAGGGTTAGGTGATTTGGGGATTCGCGGATTTGATGATATGGTTTTCGGATTTGAGGATTTGCTCTCTGTAGATTCCTGCTAGCATTGAAGACCAAGACTACAATGACTTGGAGAATGCATCAGAGGGGCTTTGCGTGGAGCATCGGCTGCCAACTGTGCGCCGTGTAGCTCTTGAATCATTTGAGACGGGCAAGAGGTTTCTAGTTCGTGCCCAGCCCGTAAGATTCATGCTCTATTTATGTTCACTGTAATTTAGGTGTAATATAGATCTTAGTACTGATGATGAAGCACATAGTTTACCACTTAGTAGTTTTGATGCATCTAGTACTCATGCTCACTGCAATAGCTTAGTTGGCTTTGTTCACTGTAATATATTTATGGTTTAGTTATTTATTAGTACTTCTGATGATTATGGTCTTGATGCTTATGTTCACTGTATTATGTGTATGGGAAGCAGCTTAGTTGGCTGTGTTCACTAGTAATGATGATGAAGCAAATTGTTGACCACATGTATAGGTTGAGGCAGTACAGGTTGCAGTTGAAGTAGCATTGTTTAGTTGGACACTTAGTTGGCAGTGTAGTTGCTAAATTTTACTTGAGGTAGTATAGGTTGCAGTTCTGCAGTTGTCAGTTCATTTTTTAAAAGTGCCCTTTCATAATGGTAATTCTTCAGAGACTATCAATATAAGTGTTTGCTATATTGCAGGAAGCTGTGAATTGTGGTTTCCTTGCTTGGGTTGACGCAGAGTGGCCTCCCACAATGCAAAATGCATTGTTGAACCTTTGGAAAATGTTTGAAGACAGCAGGACTGCTAGGAGGAAGGATAACCTGGAAAGTTCACTTACTATCCACCACCTTAAAGAAGAGAAAAGGACAACTACGCTGGACAAACTAGTTGAAGATGTCCATCAACTTCTCAATGACCAGGAGGACAGGGTGTTGGATTTATCCAGTAGCAGTTTCTGTAAAAAAAAATATCCAGTAGCTGTCCTAACTCATTGACAAGTGGGACCAATTCACTTACAGGTGGGACCTATTTGACAGCGTGGGGCCAACTTGTCAGCTAGTTGTGTGTTTGATACTTGACTGGTTTGATGATTTTTTTTTAACATCAGAATTGATGAAAACAAGATCAAAATGCTCACTGGCAAAAATAGCTTCGAAACAACAGCTCCATCAAAATCCAGTTCAAAAAAGCATCTTCAAAATGATCACTGAACCACATAACTAAAAACTTGTTCAAGATAACAAAAGCAAACTTGTTGAACCACATAACTACAAAGTGAGACACATAATAGCACAAGCACAAGCAACTCATTGTCCCCAGTAGTAGGGGTCATCCCAATGCTCCTCCGCCTCTCGCCATTGCTTGAAACCTTCTCTGGTGGTTTCGATTTTCTTCCATGCCTCGTAGGTGACGTACGCATCTTTCGCTGCGTACTCGATGAGGTGCTTTGCCAGTGGGCTGATCCCCCATAGTTTGTGGTCCTGTTCATTGTTGATCTTCTGCTTCATTTTCTTGTAGGATGGGTGGATGAGGCTGGCTGCAAACTCAGCCAAAGACTGCCACCTCTTTCCATTGTTTGGAACTCTCCATTGGCGCTGCATGTCGACGAACTTGTCGGGGTTGATCTCCAAACCAGACAACTTCAGCTTCTCCTTGTCACCTCCAATGCAAAAGCCAACAAAGGTGTACAGCTCCTTCTCCTGCAGGAGCGGGCGGAGTTCCTTGGGCCTGCATCAAATTCATCTACTGCAGAAACTACACTAGTACAGCCAGTTCAGAAACTTCAGAAGTTCAGAACTAGTATTGCATCTACTTCAGAACTATTGCATCTAGTTCAGAAACTTCATAAGTACAGAAACTTCAGAAACTTGAGAACTACAGAAACTTCAGAAACTACTAATTAGACAGAAACTTCAGAACTTCAGAAACTGCACAAATGTATGTTTTTACCATTTGGTTGCCGCGGTGATGTGGTATACTAGGCAGAGATCCTCCACGCATAACTACAGAACTGCAGCCATTTGCGGAGGTTCGTCTTCGCTGGTATACTCGACATCAACGCCGATCGACCGAGGAAGCATGCCACCGAGCCTCTTCCTGATCTCGCGGATCCTCTTGCTGGCTTCGTCTGGATTGCTCGTGCATATGACATCCAGCGGCTCCTTCAGGTGGGTATCAACCTTGAGCGCCACGGTGTAGTCCAGCTTCTGCCCGGGGACCGGAACGTCGTTGTCGTCCACCATCGGCTCCTTGCCAGACGCCTCACCACGGTGATGCTTGGCAGACGGAGGGGAGTTGCTCCACGATGCCTCCGCCATTCGCTTGACAGACGGAGGGGAGTTGCTCCACGATTCCTCCGCCATTGCCCTCCTGACCAGCGATGGAGGCAGATGGAGCGGCAATGGAATGAGGAGGGAGGCAGAGGGAGGCAGAGGGAGGAAGATGGAGCGGCAATGGAATATGAGAGTTACCTGGACTGGAAGAAAACCCAAACTCCGCAAACTCCCTCTGCATCGTGGGGAGTTGCTAGTGGGGGGAGACATGGGGCGCACGGTTGCCTCGAAAAATCAAACGCCCCCGGCCCTTTGGTTTCTCGCAAGTGTCCAAACTCCGGCGTTCTCCTGTTTCTGAAACAAAAAAATAGCCATATTTTGCTCTAAAATTAATAATCACTCCAGACATATTAAGATATCAATCTTGAAGCACTAACACTCGATCGAGCAAGTTCATCCACGGGCTCAAGGATGGATACGAAGGTATGATTACCTGCCAAACCCTGTAGCTAGAAGCTGTTAGCTAAATTATTCGATTAGTACTAAATTTGGGTCTGGGTTCAGCACGCGGATACTGGTTGTTTTTTTGGTCTAGAAAGTTTAATTTATCATGGTTGCCCGTCAGTGTAATCCATGAGTAATGTAGTACAGAGAAATTGAATACATAGTAATCAGCATGGGGTGGGAGTTGTATCACAGTGTCTATGCTATGAAATGAGACCATGAAATCAGTCAAAGTCCTTAATGACTGCGTTGCAATTAACTCCTCCACTCTGTACGGTTCGCGTTCCCACTCACTGCATCAATATAACTCACCCACCCACCGCACCGCCCACCACTACCCACTCAACAGTCCCCACCCGCCGACCGCGTCGCCTCCACTCCCAACTCACCGCCGCCGGCCACCGCCGCCATGGCGAACATCGAGCCCTGGAAGCTCACACTGGAGGATCTGGCCGGCGACGACCAGTCGTTCCGCGCGCAGATCAGAGAGGTCTGCAGCTGGTTCCCGAGCGCAAAGCTCCTGCTCAGTCACGCGCGCGGCTTGGCCAAGCAGCTGACGGACGGCGAGAAGGCGTGTGCCTTCCCCAGAGGCCACGCTCAGGTGCCGCCGCCATCGTTCCTCGTCTGGGCAATGCGGGAGGCCATGCTCAGCGTGGATCCATACCAGCGAGCTAGGTGGTGGATGTACCGCTCCACCACCTCTCTCGCCCCGGTCCCCCTCGACGGCGACCCTGCGGACGCCGTCGGCGTCGTTGTCGATGCCTGCTCCAGTCGACCCTGCAGAGTACGCCTCTCACGATGACCTAACAGAGATGGTTGGCATCAGTGACGATGACACTAATGAGGTTGTGCTCCTTGCGCCGGCCGCCGTTGAGGGTGGCAGAAACATGCCCATCGACGCCGATCTCCTGCCGGACGTCGAGCTCCTGCCAAAAGAGGTGAAGGTCGAAGAAGAAGAGGAGGTGAAGGAGCCAGAGCAAAAGAAGAAGGGGGCAGTGAAGAAGGAGCTGAAGAAGGTGCGCCGCTCCATCCGCCTGCAACAGATGAAGACATGAAGAAGAAGAAGTGATCATTCTCTGCAACCATAGTAGTTAGGTATGTGGACCTGGAGATGATGTTCAACTAGTGTTATCTATTTTGAGCAGTTGCTGTTGAACTGCTGTTGTCTGCATGTTGCCTACATACTGTTGTTATCTATGTTCTCTGCCCATGTGCTCACTTTATGCCTAATATGCCAACATTCCAAATTGTGTGCTTGTGCTAAAGCTTGTACTGTCAATCATGTCAACATGAGTTTATTCTCATGTCAAATAAGAGAATCATTACAAGAACAAGCAAATGATTTCACCTCTCACATCAATCAGTTTGGAATGTTTACCAGAGCCAACGTGGCATGCCAAATGTCACCTCCAGAACTGTTTTGTATGAATTTGTTACAACAGTCAAGTTGGAGGACTAGTTATGTGCGGATTTTTAGTTTTTGTATGAATCTGTTCCCACCCCTACAAGTTTATGTACCAATTGTGGTATTAACTCTAAAATTTAACAACCGTATACATGATCAACATGACCAGTACATATTCAGAAAATTCAGAGCAAACATTTCAATAGGATGAAACTGGTTTAACAGATAACAGCTAAACATACATGGTACCTGGGTTACGTCTAGTCCTCAGATATCAAAAATAGGTCAGTAGGATGAAATTGAAATTTATCTTATTAAGATGGACACCATATAGCTCTTTCGAGCATTAAACCAGCCTTAGTTGCGCGGCCTTGTGGCAATTGTTCCTCCGGTGTCCTTCAACTCCACAATTCTTGCATCTTGCTGGTTTGCGTGGCTGCTTTGGTACATCTCCTCATTCGTGACAGGTTGTCCGCTTGTGTCCCTACTGCCTACATATCCCGCAGAACCTAGTTCTCTTACTTAAACCTTTGTATGGCGCCTTCTCCCTACTCATTGTCGGCCTCCCAACTTGCTTCCGTCTGGCAGGTGCCAGCAGGTTATCGATCCTATTTGCAGACTCATTAGACGAGTTGCTGTCATCGTTTCCGTCGTCGACTTGTGTAGCTTCGAACGGATTGCATACGTCGCCTCCTGATTGTAACATTTTCTGAACAGTACCATTGTCGGCTAACCTGTACTCCAAACCTAGGCCATCTCTGACATCCGTGTACAGCTTCATCTCGGCTGCACAGTGATTGAATAGTGATGTCAAGCGGTCGTAAGCTGCCACACTTGAGTCTCCCATGCGTACAAGCTCCATGGCTTGCTTGTACAGATTGAAATGCCTGAAACTAAATGGGTTTTCCTGAGCGTTGTCTCTCTGGTACTGCATCAGGTGGGCTGGAAGCACATCTCTCGCATCTCGTGTCCACCTTTTCACAATGTGCTTCTTTGGGATTTCTGTCACACGAATGAAGTCCATTACCTGCAAACGGGAGCATTTTTTTGGTCAGAACTACATCATGTAGCTGAGCAGGTCAGTTTTACAAAAACAAAGGAATCCTATATGTAGTCATGCTGTTTTGAATCACCTTCAGTATATGGCTGCACAACAGCCCCATGTGGGCAAACTGTCCGCACTCGCAATCAAATTCATCTCCACCTTCAATCACCGTCACCTTGTATGAGGTTTTGCACCACTTCTCCCGCCGTGCAGCATCTGTATGTATTGCGATATACTCTTTCCCTTTTTCTTTTTCTTCTACCTGATATGCACCACACTCATACAGTATATGGCCAAACTGCTCGAACATAGCTCTTGTGTAAATCTTCCCAGCGTGTCTCTCAGTTGCCATATTTGCTCGCATGAGTGGCCTCCCCTGCAACAAAAGACATCTATAAGTAATATATCATTTGATCATGTCAATATCACCGCCCCAAACGTTGCAATTTATTATTTAGTTTTGCACTTACAATTGCTGTCCGCTTTTCCTCATAATTTTCTTCTGACTCGCGGTCAAAAATTAAACTCATATACTTCCTCACAAAAACATGCATAGGGCAACCAGGCGGCGCGTAGTTCTTTAGCATGTGATTTGCGCTTTCACTCCGTTGTGTACTGGTCATTTTTGCACAGAACACCCCCTTGAAGTAGGGCTTTGCCCATTTGTGACGTATTTCAAACAAATTAGTCATGTAGTCATGACTTTTCAAGTTGTATTTCTCTATTAAGTACTTCCAGCCATCCTCAAACTCATCTATGGTTAGCATGTGGTTGACAACCTTGTGAAACTCTGGTTGAAAATCACTCTTCTTTGTGTACAATGGGCCAAGCGACTCTTTTGCCTTCTTTAGCACATGCCACTTGCACCACCGGTGAGCCGTGTTTGGCATGACATTACTTATGGCAACCTCCATCTCCCTGTTTTGATCTGCAGTTCATTCATACTAAACTCATTAGTCTTATTTGGACTAACTATTATACGGATTAGTTCTAAATTACACTAATAAATTTGCATCCAATCTTACCGGTAAGTATTGTTTGTGGCGCCCTCCCCCCCCCCCCCCCCCCCCCATTATCCTAACAAACTCTGAGAAGACCCACTCAAATGTTTCCTCTGTCTCATGCCGAACTAGCACACCAGCTAGTATGATACTCTGGAAATGGTTGTTCACTCCAACAAATAACCCAAATGGCATGTCATACAGGTTGGTCCTATAGGTTGTGTCAAATGTAATGACATCCCCAAAGAAGTTGTACTGGAGCCTACTGTTCCCTGTAGCCCACATCAAGTTGCTGATCCTGCCCTCTTTGTCTGCCTGAACTCGATACGTGAATTGTGGATCCTTTGAGCACAGATCATGAAACACTTCCATTGTTTTCCTAACATCATCTTCTGCTTGCTCCCGGCTTATCTTGCCACACAAATTCCGCAGAGCTCTTTTGGTAAATGGCACATTCTCCATCTTTCCAAAAAAGCTGCCAATAATGATGTAGACTTTTGACAAATTGACATTGTTCTGCCTCAACTGCTTCACTAAATCCTTGCTGTAAACGTCAATATGCTTGTGTGACGGCCAGTGTATTGTCTGGCCATATGTTTGTGACAATGCATGGTTGTGTCCATCTCGATGCTCTGCTATGTACCATCCATTGTCCTTTGTTCTCAGTAGTCTGATGAGGGATGGGCATTCACACTGGCACGAACGAGAATAGTCTGATGAGGGATGGGCATTCACACTGGCACGAACGAGAATTCTCAACGATTGGCTTCCCCTGACGAAACAATTAAACTAGTCAGCCTCTGTCAAGTGCGCTTCAAGTAATATGTAACTTATTTGATGCCACATATAATTCCACTCACTAAGATACCAGGCATAAGCAGCAAATATACAGTATTTTAAGTCTGCAAAAATTCATATTCAAGTAACACGAATTTAAACCGTGGACCGCAGATGAGCTTACACTCTATAGCGCACCCAAACGAGATACATGATGAACATGTACGGTACATATTGAGACAATTTAGAGAAGACATTTCAATACGATGTAACTGGTTCAACAGATAATAGATACGCATACATGGTCACCTTGAAATAGGAAAAAATTCAGTAGTACGAAATGAAAACAATATCTTATTTAATTTCCACACCATATATGTGTCCTAGCATTAAATATTGTTAATATATGTTTGGTCTATCTTTCCTCTTACCGCGCATCCACACACGATCTCTTGCATACACTTGCTCCTGTTCACGTTCAGCCTACTCTTTCCGTAGCGAATTCCAAACCCTTTCTCCCATGAGTATAAATTGTAAAAGTCGTATGCTTCTCCGAGGGTGTCGAAACTTGTTCCAATCTTTGGCACCATAACTATGTCTCTTGGATGATCCGCAAACTCTCTAATGGTTTTCTCCAGCGCCGTGATCCTGTCCGCACAAGGAGGCCTTCCTGGAGCAGCAGCACCTACACGCACCCTGCCCATTCATATCACGAACAATAATAAGGCACGGGTCACCAAGAGAATATCAGCACCTCTGAGCCAAAATGGTCCACAGTTACAGTCATTTCAATCAGTTAGAGAATATCAACACCGCTGAGCCAGATGGTGGGCATTTACAGCCAATTCACTTGAATTTTCATAATCCATCATCTTCAGAGTGCTCACCGGCGCAGATTAAAATCCTATGTTCTTTTAAACAGACAATCTGATTCAATCATATATTGTAAATCAACCATTCTATCATGTATTTACCATACCCAAAACGGAAATTCTTATATATAATTTTCCAACGTATTTTCATCGGTAACTACTTGCAGAACTCATTCAAACAATTGCACATTGGTACTACTAAATTCTCATGAAATTTATAGGCTAGGGGGTTCACTACCTTTGCGTCCATCCTGGTGTCTTTGGGTCCAACTGCTCTATTGAGTGCTCGGACCCCTGAGCCTTATCCCCGCAGGATGCTGCCGGCCGATAGATCTGGGCGTCCGCACTTGAACCGGCCGGAGCAGGAGCAGGAATCTCCGCCGGCGCGGCCACAGGGAACCGCACGGGCTCCATTGTCCCGTTATTTTCATTGACCTCCTCAAGCAGAGTTCTAATCATTCCACACAAATTCATCACGCGCAGAGTATAGATCAGCCAAAAAATCAGCGCAGAAACATGGTAAAAAATAGCTCACGTCGTAGATCCGTACTTGTTTATTGGCTGCAGCAAGAATTCCATGGTCGGCGGAACCCCTGCGAGATCGCCGGGCCGCCCACTCGCCGTCGCCGGAGTCAATTACTCCCCACTCTCTCAGCCTCACCCCCCACAGGGAAAAGATACAAATCCAACTTCACTTTCTTATCCACCGACTCGCACAACCACTGCATTTACTGCGTGCACTGCCGGCGCTTCCGTCAGCCACTGTACCTGTTTCACGGATCAGGACCCCGCCGACAACGTCGAGCCACGGCTCATCCATGGACAGTCAACGGCGTTCATCCCAGGCCCATCTGTCAGGTGTGTATAGTTCAGTATATATTCACTTCCCGTGCTCCCGATGGAACTGCCAACAGGCTCAGTAATTAAATGTATCGAATCTCATAGCAATTCTCGACGAACCTGATACCGAGCTCCTGTGCGCTCGCCATCACATACTCCGCGTCCCCATGAACGTTGCTTTCTCCTCCGTGGGCACTACTAATCTCTAATGTGTTGTGTGTCCGTTGCAGGCAAAGGAGATGGGCATCACTGATTTCATCGACTCGAAGGCGTGCAGCAAGCCCGTCCACGGGTCGACTACAGCTTCTAGTGCAGCAGCAACGTTTATGTGCTTCCAGAGGCTTTCGTTTCCACACACACGATGTATGCATTTCACACTTCCTTCGCAATCAACTTTTATCATTAAATTTTCTGATGAAGAGCAACTGTCAAAATAAACTTTTCTGAAGAGCAATTTTATTATTAATATTTTCAGGAGAATTTTGATTTAGGTGTCGGATTCGGGGACACAAATAGGCTCTTTTTTTCTGAGGAGAAACACAAAATGAGTACCTGGTGTCATGGACTGGCCAGTTTTCAAGCAATTGGGCTCATCAATCTCGAAAAATCTTGTGAATCCGGGGATTGACCGTCGAATTGGGGATCCATCCGACGCCTTGGATGATGCCGCTGCATCCCATGGAGCTGGTCAATGGCCGTCGGATCACAGGGCTGTACCTTTCGCGACTTAAAGGACAAGTCCCAGCTAAGCATCTCGCCGACCAGTGCATGCAGGGGGTAATTTTTTAACTTAATATAAGACGTTTTTACAGTTTACATTAAGTTACAGAAGTTGTAGTAAAATGTAAAACTTATGATGAATAAAGATAATTTACTTTAATAAATGGCAATGACTGTTTTTGGCAGGAGGTAATTTTGATGGGTTCAAAACCCACGAGATGTCATTCTCGAAGATCAATGAGGCTTTTCAGCTGCTGGAGGAAGGCAAGTCCCTAAGGTGTGTGCTACGTCTGTGATGACGTGCACGAGGAATTGCAAGTGTTGATCTGGTGAGGTTTGCCGTTGTTGTTAATTACTACTCTCTATGTCTAGATGTATAAGTCACCTTACGAGAACCAAATAATTCCAAAATACTTAGGCACGGTGCATTAACTCCTACCTCGTTTCTTATTTCTTGACATAAATAAAAGAATCAACCAATAAGAATTAACCCCATCAATTTCTCATTTCTTATGCTTTCAATGACTTAAGACTAACAAACGTAACATGCAGTGGTCAGTTTATTACATGCAATGCTATTAATTAGTAAATAGACATTAAGTTCTCTCGTTTTTTCCTCCGACTTGGTCGCAGTGCACAACCTAAGATGACTTATGCACCTGAACGGAGGGAGTACCATTTATTGTACATCTTATACACTGGAGTGAAGTCGACTCATAAATATGCGTTGTGTTCAACTGGGTCTCGCTCAACTACGAACTATTAAGTCTCGATTGATCCACCTCCCGGTTTTGTGCTCCTCGTTTATTGGCTTTTGTTTCGGGTGTGTCACTTTGTGTATCATGAAAATTCATCTGTCTAATATTTTGTGTTATAGATAATCTTTGTAAATGTGAGTACATGTTCTGCTATGTATTATGGCTCAGGGGTTGTGATCGGGATAGGAGTAGGAAAGGTCATACTCCACATATTTAGGCATGAAATGTCAAAATAGCATGCAGCGGACCGACCCGATAGGGCTCCAGTACAGTTCATCTCATTCCCGTGAAAACCGGCACCCATCACCCTATGCGGATATTAGCTCCTGAAGAGAAAAAAACCATTGAAAAACCTTACTATTGCTTGCTTCTGATAAAAAAACTAGCCGCGTATCTTTTCTAGACTGATCAAACACAATATATAGAAAAGAAAATATATTAGTATATTCGAAAAATGTTTATCCTTGTTTAAAAAGTGTTCATGTGTCTAAAGAAAAAGCTTATACATTGCAGTATTCATGTGCTCTCCAAAAATGTTCACGCATGAGGAAACAATGTTTGTTTTACAACGAAATGTTCATGCATGAGTAAAATTAAAGTTATGCACTTTCAAAAACTGTTCACACATTTCTCTAACAAACAAAACACATAATGAGAAAAAAATGAACAAATAAAATGATAGAAATAAAAACACAAAAAAAGTTTGACAAATAATTCTAGAAACCAGAAGAAAACCTGGATGGAGAAGGCGAAGCCATGAAATAAAAAAGAGTAAATGATAAAACTAATGGAAAAGAACGCTGGAAACCGGCTGAAAAATGAAATCAGAAAATGAAAATGAAATGCACGGAAAAAAGAAACCATACGAAAACCACTCAAAAAACAAAGAAAAACATGACGGAAAAATGAATAAAAAAACTGGTTTGGCCGATGAGCATCTTGAGGTGTGTGTTGTAGATAGGAACGAGGGTTCCCCTTCTAATGAGAGCTTCAATATCTCGCTTGACGCGAGATAGACGGTAGCCTCACCTCAAGCAGGCCTATCCTGGGCCGGCCCGATAGTTTTAGGTTTGTTATTTTCTTCTTTTCCTATTTTATTTTTCATTACATTTTTATATTATTAATATGTTATATACTTCGAAAATTATTTAATTAAAGGTTCGTCATGCACTTTAAAAATACTAACACAGTGTAAAACAATTCATGCAATTTTAAAATAAATTCATAGTATATGAAATTTTTCGTCACATTTTAAAATATTCACGTGTTTCAAAAATGTTTGTGAAATTTATAAAAATAAATATAAATGTATCGTCTTAAAGTAGGCGAGTGATAGCATTCGTGTTTTCTAGTACTAGATTGTAGAATAGCAAAATCACGTTCACTAAAATGCCCAATGTGATCCACCACTTCTTCTTTCTGTATAGCTCATATTTACGCGTTTTGAAATATATATTTACAGTCGCTAAAATGCGTAGTGGGCAGGCTTACTAGCGGTCACGCATGGCTCTTCACTCCCAAGAAAAGTAGCTTCACCCCTTGCGATTTTAGGCATAGAAATCAATTGATGTCACTCCTAAAGGGGAAAGTATTTAAAACACCTTGTTCCTTGCTTCGGGAAAACTACTTACTTGGCTCGGCGAGCGCGCAGGCGGCGAGAGGGCGCGCGGGGGCGGCGAGCGGTGCGCGGGCGGGGCGCGGCGGGCGCGCGCAGGGGCGTGCGGGGCGAGGTGCGGTGGCTGCACCTAAAATGTCACTCCCAAGAAAATGTTCATGAGTTACTATACCACTATATAGTGTACGAAAAATTTGGAATAACAACCGTTGGATGAAGCCGATCCGATGGTAGAAACATGCCAAATCCGAGTGTTGCTGACCATTGGATCTTCTCATCAGTTCACTAGGTTCTACCATGTGTACTATCTAGAAGATTATGTGGTTGGACTTAAGCCATCTGGACATTTTGCGTAAAACTTAAAGTACACTTCTACTTTATTCTAGACTCTTCCATACTCGTACTCTCCTAATTTCATTTTTCTGTCCAAACTATCACTCATTTTTACTTTGTATTCAAGGCTATTTACTTTCATAAATCATATTTATCTTTGTTGATAGAACAATAGCTTTATAATAGCCAGAATAGGTACCTAGACAAAACACACTCGATATATTTTTACGTGCTTTTGCATCTTATATGTCATGTATATGCCTCACAGTTCCATTTGCATGTTATAATAACAATATGTCTATCTTTGGTTGTAGTTTGATTATATGAGCTCTGACATGCTACGCACGTATAACTTACTAGTTGAAAAATGTTCGTGAATTGAAACAACAATGCACTTTAAAATTTATCCTAAATTTTGAAAATGTCTGTGCATTTTTAAAAGATTCATGAATTTTATTAAAAAATGTTCATGAATTAAACCACTAAAATAAAATAAAATACTTAGAAAATGAATATAAAATAAGAAGAAACTGGAAATAAATGAAAAGTCAGAAGCAAAGCAAAGCAAACCGGTAGAGAAAAAACCAAAACAAAAAGAATCAAAAAAACATGTGCGCCATATATACCTACTAATACTAATAAAGCAAGGTGTGTTTCGTCAATTTTTTCATCCGTTTAGCGCTGATTTTTTTTTTCTATCCGAGGTGGTACTAACTTCTTATGCCTTCGTCTATTAGAAAAAAAAAGTTTTTTCAGGATTTCGTATGTGGGACACACGTCGTAGCCCAACGAAGCCAGCCCACTTATTTTTCTATCCACGTAGCTCGGAAAATTCTATTTTCCGCACGGGGCAACAAATAGCCGGAGATTCGCACAGGACAACCAATAATGGGCTGGCCCAATTTTATTTATTTCTGTGTTTTACTTCTTTATTTATTCTCCTTCCCCTATCTCTTTTTTGCCTTCCAAGTTTAGTTTTCTTACAGAATTTATTTCATAAAATGTATAAAATTTAAATAAAATCAAATTTTGAAAAATGTTCAGAACTCTTTTTTTTCTATATTGAAGAAATATTCGGAACTTGAAAAAAGTATCCCATTTTTTGAAAAAATATTGTTTTTTAAAATTGCTCGAGGTTCCTAAAAAATGGTATTTTAAAAATGCTCCAAATTCGAAACATATTCTTGGTTTAGTGAAATTTTCATAATTCAAAATAATGTTCGCGTATAAAAGATAAACATTTTTGAAAAATGATATGAATTTTCAACACATGTTTCCGTTTCAAAAAATCTTCACAAATTAAAATAATGTCCATGCTTTTATAAAAAAAGTTGTTGTTTACAAAAAATATTTGTGAATTTAAAATATATTCATGTTTCAAATTTTGTTCCCGTTTTTCTGAAAGTGTGCATACTTTTCAAAAACCCTGTTCAGGATTTAAAAAATAGTCCATATTTCCTACAATATTTAGAAACGTCATACCTTAAAATCTCCTCGATTGAAGGAAAAGTAGATTGAATAATTCATGGGCCTTCTCCTGGCGTACAGTGATGTAACAAAACTCTTAAATGCCCTCGATCGATGAATGAAAAAATAGCGGATTGATTACTTCACAGCCGGCGAAACCGAGAAGCTAAATGTTCATTTTTCACATGCACACAGGGTTTTGCTTGCACATATAATTCTCACTAACTTTAAATGCATATTATTTTTTTCTTCCGTTGCAACGCACGGGCATATGTGCTAGTGTTTCCTTAATTGGGGTGGCACATGACCGCCCTATGTGTATTGAATATCTCTGCTACAAACAAACAATAGGTAATGTCGTGATGGACAAAAAAGTTTGCTGCACGAGTAAAAAAACTTTTACATTTTTATTTTGAAAAATTGTTCACGTGAGAAAATGGGGATGCTGTTCGTAAAGAAGAAAATTTAACTTCATTTCTTTGATTTAAATAGATTTTAGAAGAAAACTATATTAAGGTAATCTAAAACATAATAAAATGCAAAAAAAAATCTTGTACCTCAATTAAAATGGTCATTGTATGAAAAAAAATGTTCAGCTCATTTGTAATCATATACAGAGAGAACAATATTCATTACCTTTACTTTAGGTTTGTGGGTGATAAGGATGATCATTGGTGTTTCCATAGAGTTCTTCAATTTTCTTCCAAACCTCATGAGCGCTATCAATGATGTGATCATTTCTAATGCATTGTCACTTGTAACTCTTTGGATAGCATTGGTAGCTTGACCATGCATTGAGGTGTAAGTCTTGTTCTTATCTTGGAGTTGGACCGTGAGGACCTAGGGGAGGAGCACCATCTTGAAGGAAGCACTTAATGTTTCGAACCTACACCAAGGAACTTGTCAACCATCTTTTTCTTTACTTGGTGGTAAATTGATTGATTGTTATAGGTGGTTTTGTCATGGCAAGAGCCGAGAAGTGGAGTTGAGAGAGAGAGAGAGGGGGTAATTTCTTATGTTATGTGCTAGGTGGTAAATATGGTAAAGTCATAGGGTAATTTATTATGTTACCTATTGAGTGATAAATATGGTAAACTGGTAACAGAGACAAATTGGCATCTTACCGGTGGCGGACGCCCACCACTGATACTTGGGCAGTCCGGCCGTCCATTTTTCTCTTCCTTCCTTCCATCTACCTACCTAACCCTCCCTCCCCCTCCCCCCCTTTCGGCCCCTCAACTCTCTCAAACTCCCTCTCAGGCCAACTTCACCGCACGACCCCATTTTGTCCGGGTGTGTCCGTTTGGGGTAAAACGGACATACCAGACGACCCAGCGGCAGACCCCATTTTATCTTTTTGTCGTTTCGTGTCCGTTTCACCCCATCTCTGGATCAAAGTTGGTCTCGTTTTGAGGCCAAAGCGGACACAGACGGACACTTTCTGGCCACTCCTCGTCCCTCGGTCCGCTTGCATGTGCAGTGTGGCCTGCCTGTCATACAAATAAAAAGGGCCCACCAACCCACCCACCCACTGCTGCATGCGACGGGCGGGCTCGGCGAGCGCGCAGGCGGCGACGGCGGCGGGCGGTGCGCGGGCGGGCGGGCTCGGCGAGCGCGCAGGCGGCGAGAGGGCGCGCGGGGGCGGCGAGCGGTGCGCGGGCGGGGCGCGGCGGGCGCGCGCAGGGGCGTGCGGGGCGAGGCGGGCGCGCGCAGGGGCGAGGCGCGGTGGCTGCGCGCGAGCACGGCGCGAGGGCGGCTGCTGCCCCTGCGCGAGGGCGAGCGCGGCGCGAGGCCGAGGCAGGGGCGGGCAGGGCGAGGCGGGCGCGGGCGGGGCGGGGCGGGGCGAGGCGAGGCGTGGCGGGACGCGGCGTGGCGAGTTGGGGCGCCGCGCGGGCGGGGCGTGGCGCGGCCGGGGCGGGCGCGACGTGGCGAGGGGGGCGCGACGCGGGCGCGCGTGGCGGCAGGGGGCACGGCGGCGGGCGGGCGGCGGCAGGGGGCGCGCGCGGCGGTGGGCGCGGCGTGGTGAGGTGGGGCGCGACGCGGGCGGGGCGCGGCGGCGGGCACGCGCGGCGGCCGGCGGGGGCGCGCTTGGCGCCATGCGCGACGGCAGGCGGGGGCGAGCAGCGACAGGGGCGGCAGCGGGCTGGCGCGGCGAGCAGCGCGAGCTGGCTGCTGCAAGGTGCAGGCACGGCGAGCGCGCGGTGGCGAGCGGGCGAGGAGCTGAAGGGCAGGCGGACAATTTGGGTTCGATCGCTGCGCTGGGCGCCTCCAACAATGAGCGGACACATGTGTCCGTTTTGCTATCTATTGTCATCCCAAACGAACGAAATTCGGACAAAGTGAACGTCAGTTGGGGTCGTGCGGTGGAGTTGGCCTCAGTGCCTCGAAGTTGTGGTGGCGATCCGCCTGTCCGTGCGAGCGATGATGCTTCGATGGCAGATTCAGCGGGCACAGCAATGATCCAACAGGTGCAGGTCAACGGATCTAGCGGGCTAGTGGTGGCGAATCCAGCGGGCACGCGTGGTGGTGGATACAGCACGCGCGGCGGCGGTGTCAGCCTACATGTTGAGTGCATGCGTGCGTGCTAGCTTCCCGACCAGGGACAGGGCCGTACCGTGGAGTGCCGCTACTGTGCACTGGGAGGTGCATCCATTTTCTTTATTTCTAAAATCATACCAGTGACGGGCGAAAAAAAGGACGATCGCAATTACGTTTCCTTGTCAATGACAGATGGATATTAATGTCCGCCATTGGTAGTGCACGCCTCAGTGACAGGCATTATGTAAAGCACGCCGCTGATAGACTTTTACCGGGGGCGGGCGTGACTCTCATCACTGATGACTTATTAGTTGCAGCGGGAGTTTAGTGATGGACGACCTTGACAGCCACGCTATTTGCGCCCGTGAGTGCTAGCCAGTTCTTACAATCATTAAGTGAAATACCCAAGTCATAGTTCGCCCCTTAACTCGAGCAAACTTAGCTAAACTATCACTAGCTTTGTTTTGAGCACGCGATACATGAGTAATACAAGTTTGTCTAAGGCGAAATAAAAGTCTAATTTCATACACCAAGGAGGCATAAACTGAACGATCAACTTCCCCAGAAGATAACAAGGATACTGCCATACTTGAATCAGATTCAATTGCAACAGGCAAATCAGACCTTTGTATGGCAAGTGATAATCCTTCCAGGATCCCACATAGCTCAGCTTCTAGTGGATCTCTGCAAGAAAATAGTGATCTACATGCTGAGAAAATAACTGAGTTCTATAAGCAGTTGTTTGGTCCTCCAGAAAATAACTGTGTGTCTCTGGATGAGTCCAGGGTTGAGGATGTTCCTCAGCTCACAGTTATGGAGAATGATGTTCTGACGGCTCCTTTTACCGAGAAAGAGGTATTTGAGGCCGTTTCACAGATGGAAACTAACAAAGCGCCGGGCCCAGATGGATTTCCAGCGGAGTTTTATAAGAAATGCTGGTTTATCATTAAAGGTGATTTGTTGCCTTTGTTCAATGATCTGTTTGCTGGGCAGCTTCATCTTTTTCAGCTAAATTTTGGAACGATCACACTTCTTCCAAAGAAAACAGAGGCTGTGAGAATTGAGCAATTCAGGCCAATCTGTCTTCTTAATGTTAGTTTCAAAATTTTCACCAAGGTCGGGACCAATAGGCTCTCACAGATCACGCATGCTGTTGTGCAGCCTACCCAAACTGCCTTCATGCCGGACAGGAACATCCTTGAGGGTGTTGTGGTCCTACATGAAACGCTCCATGAAATCCACACGAAAAAGCTGGATGGGGTTGTTTTCAAAGTGGATTTCGGAAAAGCGTATGACAAAGTCAAATGGCCTTTCCTTCAACAGGCTTTACGCATGAAGGGTTTTGATGAGGCCTGGCGGCGCCAGGTAGAATCCTTTACGCAAAAAGGTAGTGTTGGAATTAAAGTAAATGATGATATAGGTCATTATTTTCAGACACACAAAGGCCTGAGGCAAGGAGACCCAATGTCCCCTATATTGTTCAACATTGTAGTCGATATGTTGGCCATTCTCATAGGCAGGGCAAAGAACGCCGGTCAGGTGGGTGGCTTGGTGCCTAACCTAGTTGATGGGGGTTTATCCATTTTGCAGTACGCTGATGATACAATCATCTTCATGGAGCATGACCTGGCAAAAGCGAGAAACATGAAGCTGGTGTTGTGTTTATTTGAACAATTATCCGGTTTAAAGATTAACTTTCATAAAAGCGAGTTGTTCTGCTTTGGTAGAGCCAAGGAGGAACAAGAGGCTTATAGACAATTGTTTGGTTGTGAATTAGGGGCTTTACCTTTTACTTACCTAGGTATACCCATTCATCATCGTAAGCTCACGAACAGAGAGTGGAAATGTATCGAAGATCGGTTTGAAAAGAAACTTAGTTGTTGGAAGGGCAAACTTCTGTCTTATGGAGGCCGGTTAATTCTTATTAATTCGGTGCTCACAAGTTTGCCGATGTTCCTACTATCTTTCTTTGAAGTTCCAGTTGGGGTCAGGAAAAGGCTGGACTTCTATCGGTCAAGATTTTTTTGGCAGAGCGATGATCTTAAGAGAAAGTATAGACTCGCCAAGTGGGATATTATTTGTCGTCCCAAGGATCGGGGGGGGGGGGGGAGTTGGGTATCGAGAATCTTGAGGTCAAGAACAGATGCCTGCTTAGTAAGTGGCTATATAAGTTATCAGTTGGGACTGATGCGACTTGGGCACAGATACTTCGTAACAAGTATCTGCAATCCAAAACCTTGTCACAGGTGACAATGAGACCAACTGATTCGCCATTTTGGAAGGGGCTTATGAGAGTTAAGTCAGCCTTCTTTAATAGAACAAAGTTTATAGTCGGAGCTGGTAACAATACTCGCTTCTGGGAGGACACTTGGCTTGGTGAGACACCTTTGGCATTACAGTACCCAACTCTATATCGTATTGTGCATCGCCGTGACGCGCTTGTGGCAACGATTATGCAGGCCACCCCTCTTAATATTCAGTTTAGGAGGGTGCTTGTTGGCAATAGATGGGAAGCTTGGCTTCATCTGGTGCGTAGACTGATGGAGGTTCAGCTACAACATCAGCCCGATCAGTTGTGTTGGAAACTTACTAGGTCTGGACAATTTACCGTTAAATCGATGTACATCGATGTTATTAACTCGAGTGTCATTCCTAACTCCAAACACGTTTGGAAAGTCAAAGTTCCTTTGAAAATCAAAGTGTTTATGTGGTTTGTCCATAAACAGGTTATTCTAACAAAGGACAACTTGGTTAAGCGCAATTGGACAGGATCTACTAGGTGTACTTTCTGTGATCGGGATGAAACCATTAAGCATCTATTCTTTGAGTGCCCGTTGGCAAGGATTTTGTGGCGCTCAGTGCAAATTGCTTTTAACATTACTCCTCCGAGTTCGGTCGGGTCGTTATTTGGAACGTGGCTGGATGGGATAGAGTCCGTTACAGCTAGACACATTCGTGTAGGAGTTTGTGCGTTGTTATGGGCAATTTGGAACTGCAGAAATGATTTGTCTTTTAACAGAATAACTACTATTCATTTTTTGCAGGTTGTATTCCGTGCTACGACGTTGATCCGTATGTGGTCCCTACTCACTCCGACGGAGGCCAGGGAGCGTTTGGTTACTGGATCTGTCCGGTGGGAGATGGTAGCGCGGGATATATTCAACCGGTTTGGATGGCGGTCATGTAATAGGATAGGCAATTAGTTTTCCTACCTTTATTTCTGCCAGCCGGTTGTGGCTTTATAACTTTTTTGTTTTCATGTCGAGGTCTATGTGAGCTCGACGTTATTTTCTTTTACGACTCTTAGACTTTGTTGAACCTATTTTATTTATATATGTGGCCGTATGCATCTTCCAGATGCAGAGGCCGGGGAGTCCCCCCTTTTCCAAAAAAAAAACATGCTGAGAAAATGATCTTGCCCTCATTGTCTCAAAGAATCATACCAGCACCAGCACCATCACTTGCTACAAACGAGCCATCAGCATTCAATTTGACCCAGCCATTAGCAGGAGGTACCCATCTAGCTTCAGATATCGCTTGTTGTGGTGTGATCGCCGCCCCAACATGCTGATCAAAAGATATATATCCCTTTCCTTTCGTTGGATCCATCTCCGAATTTAACTTGATGCCAATTAATTCATCCAGATATCTCCTCAAAAAGCTCACTGAGGACTCCATGACCGGCCTTGGCTTGTGATGCACAATTTCATTACGCACATACCAACTCCTCCAGAAGATGAGCAACACTTTAGTACGATCAATATCACATAACTGGTCGAGCACATGAAGGAGCCATTCCTTACCAGTGTTCACGAAGGAATCCATTGCTGGCAGTTTCCATACTTTAGACATTTCTCTGTACAAATCCCGACCTCGTTGGCACCTTAAGAACGGGTGGAAATTATCTTCTACCTCCGTTCCACACACCGGGCAGCCACTTATCGTTTCCAAACCAATTTTGTTCTTGTTCTTTCGTGTTGGGAGGGCATCCGTCGCCAATTGCGGATCGTCGGCGGCACATTACTCTTCCAAATAAGTTTCCAGCAGCTTCTCCCCCCAGAGCTCGAAGTACTGCTAGAAGCCAAATTTGCACCATGAGCTTCATGAAAAGCAAACTGATAAGCTTACTTGACTGAAAAAATTCCATTTTTACTCGGCCCCCAAGCAATCACGTCCTCGTCCAACCTAGGAGACGCCCGTATTTTCATTATCTCAATCACATCTGCATTCAAAAAATGCTGCTGCAGTAAATCTACCTTCCAAGACCCATTGGGATTAAGAAGGTCAGAAAAAAAAGAATGCGGCATCGGCCCTGTAGGGAAATAGGTTTGTACGAAAACGGCCATGGTATCCAATTGTCCCTCCAAATCCGGATGCTCCTTCCATTTCCCACCCTCCATATCAGCCCTTTTTTCAACAGATCAAGACCATGGCTGATAGCTTGCCAAGATGAGGATGCATTACCTGTGAAAACCGTATCCTCCAACTTGCCATAAGGATAATACTTCGCTTTAAGCACCTGGGCACACATGCTCTCCGGTTTTGTTAGTAATCGCCATGCTTGACGAGCTAGCAAAGCTTGATTAAACATCCGGAAATCCCGAAAGCCAACACCACCTCTGTCTTTGGGTTGGAGTAGATGATCCCACCCCTTCCAATGCACTTTACGCTTACCATCCGCTGATCCCCAATAAAAATTCCTCACCATTCTTGTAAGGTCGTCACAAACCGAATATGGGAGTTTGAAAACACCCATAATATAAGTAGGTAAGGACTGTGCTTTGATTTGATTAACACCTCGCGGCCCGGTTGAGCTAGCAGACCGTCATTTGAGTAATACAAGTGTTCCAAAAAAAAAGAGTGCTAGCCAGTTCTGCAGCTGTGTCAGCTTTGGCTGCGATTTCTAAGTGATGCGACGATTGTTTTGTTACTTTTACCGCGTCCGCATGACCAGTCAAAAGTCAAGACAAATTTTTCACCAAAGATACGCCCAGTTTCCTCCGTTGTTATAGTTGAGCATATGAGTGACGAGGAAAGACACGCCTACGTGGTACCCTGTCACCACCTACGGATGTCAAACCCGAACGAACGAATAGGTAACTCTAGCATCGCAGGTTCGAATTATAGTATGGGTATGCAATCATTCTACGTAATTACATATGTACAGCAACTCAGTATATTAACGAAGCTGGTATATGTGCACTACCAAGTCAAGTCGTTGCTGCTTAATTACCCATATTAGCTCATCTCCTTAATTTGTCACTGAAAAAGATCGACAAAAAGCTGTTTCTTGATAACATACATGCGCGTGTGCGTAAGCAGATAAGGGCATGTACAACGCGGCCGCTTAGCTCGGGCGCCAGGGTTGATTTCCTGGCTATTTTGCCTGGTTCCCGCCCGTGACCAGGATTTGGCCTGGCGTCGATGCCAGGTCTGGCGCCGAACGCTCCAGCTCTTTTGCGTTTATTTTTTTAATCACTAAGCGTCTATAGACCTCTACTAGCGTTGGACAGACGGGGACGCTTAAGATCCCATTTTCTCCTTTGCTCAAGCGCCTGAATAAGCGTCGCCCATTGAAGATGCCCTAAGCACGGTAAACAGCGTAGGTTTTCTTTCATTGACACAGTAACTACCTAGCTACCAAGTCATACTCAAGTGAGAAAGTCAGAATATTTGTACAGCTCCGGTGCAACGCGTGCACCTAACAGATTGATTTTTTTTTGAGGGATAACAGATTGATATTTTAGCTCAAACTCGGACAATTTCGGAGCAAATGAATTAGGTTTTCCAACTGTATGAAGCCACGTTGCGTCCGTAACTTGAGTGCGTAGCTATTCCCTGGAAGTGTAGCATTATTGTTTCTTAAAGGGCCTAAGGGCATCTACAATGCAGGCGCTAACGCCAGGCGCCAGGGTCAGGATCCTGGTCGTTTCCTCCTAATCCCGTTCAAATCCCGAAATTTCGTTAGCATCGATGCCATAAGAGTCGTCCGGCGCTAAACGAGCTGCCTATTTTATTTTTTGCGCATGGCGCCCGTACGCTCGCTCCCAGCGTTGCATGACTGGACTCCAAGCGAGGCGCTAGGAGAAAAATCCTTTTTTATTCCTAATCAAGCACCTGATTAGGCGTCTAGCATTGAACATGCCCTAAGAGCATCTTCAACTAGTCCCTTTTCCCATGAAAAAATATCTGATTTAGGAGAGTAAATAGCATAAAACTACAAATTTACAGGTTAGGGTTCCAAAAAACAACTGAATATTTTTTTCGCTAATAACTACCCAGTCAGGGATGACTGTTTCAAAAAATTTAATTGTCCAGTGCTTTATTATTGATCGTGATTATGACAATTGGGGCCCGCACGTAAGAAAATTGATTGTTTGACTATTTGTTTGACCGTTAAATGACATCTGAGGCCATATGTCAATGTCTCTGCAAACTTAAAAAAGCAATCAGCTCCTCCAAACAAATTGAAAAAAGCCATCGGGTCCCTCCCGTGCTCAAGATCCAGAGGAGCGCACCCGCCGCTGTGCTCGCCGAGAAGCTCCCTCCCGCCGCGGCGTCCGGTGCGCATAGCCGCGGAGCTCCCTTCCAGCGCCGCCGCACAGCTCCCTCCCGTCGTCCGTCGCCCGCCCAGTGCGCTCCGCCGCGGAGCTCCCTTCCCGCGTGCGTGCCGGCTGCCGCCTCCACCTGCCGGCGAGCTGCGCCTGCAGCCGCCGTGAGCTCCCCACCATGCGTCCTCTCCCTCTCCCTCTTTCCAGGACGCGGCGGCCCGAGCCCCTGGCCATGGCGCTCGGCTGGCGGCAGCCCATGCCCCTGGGTGCGGCGGCGGCCGGAATCCCTGCCCCTAGCCATGGCGCGTAGTTGGCGGCGGCTCGTGCTCCTGGGTGCCGGCTGCTCCTCGCGCGATGCTCCTTCCCGGAGTCAGCCCTGGCTTGGCGTGTGGTGGGGTGGCGGAGGTGGTGGAGCTCGGGCCTTGGCCAGGAGGAGAAGGGAGAGAAGAAAAAGATAAGAGGAAGAAGAAGGATCTTACATGTGGGTCCCATATGTAAGATAACGGTCAAAGAAAACAGTCAAACAAACAGAATGTTTAAGAGTGGGCCTGACCCGTCAGAATACGGTTTAAACTGCTAGTGACGAGCGTTTTGGGTTTTTTAAAACAGCCGACTCCTGACTTGATAGTTATCAGCGAAAAAAATATTTGGTAGTTTTTTGTAACCCTAGCCTGTAAGTTAATAGTTTTATGCTATTTACTCGATGTAGGAGGAGTTGGGCAAAATAATATTTCAACATGTCTCGTAAGCATGGAATTTTTAAGGGCCCCGTATAAACAGTAGAACTTTCTCTGCATACAGGGAAAATAGCCCTTTTCGTAAACTTTTCCGTAAAAGTGCCACATCAGCACGCCCCCGCCATCAACCATCACCGCCGCGCCACCTGACCACCCGCACGCCGCTGACCACCGCCATCTTGTTTACGCTGCCGCCGCGTCACCATAAAAAACTGCATTTAGGGAAAGTTTTTAAGGGATTTGTTGGAGATGCTCACCAGCAAACCACTCCTAAATTATATGAACACCCCATAAATTCTATTTTTCAGGAAGATTTTTATGGGACTTTTTGGAGATGCTCTAAGGTCATATATTAATTATCACATGTCCTTACAAACACAATCTTATCGTTTTCATTAGTTAATGGAAGGGTTTCCCCTCTGTTCCACCTTTTTTTTACTGATGAAACCAAAAGTGTTGTTTGCATTACTTCCACAAACCAAAAGAAAATGTGCATCAATGGATCACATTAATCCAAATGCAGCCCATATTTGAACTCCTAAGCCTTAGAAAACTACTCAACTCATAACTTGTCGTCCACTCATCAAGCCTCCTTTTCTCACTTTTCTTTACAAAGGCCAAAGACCATATATTAAATAGTAGATGCTTTTAAAAACACTCCTACGTAAACTGAACATCCAAGTATTTGAGGCGTTGAGCACTCCTAATCTTCTTCTACCCATCTCTCTTAGAGTATTGATTTTGTCCTTTAGAGAGTGCACGTTCTCTTTAGAAAACTCATAACCAGGTTTAAAAAAATGCAAAATCAATCCAAACCAAATTGGTGTAGGTATTAGAGTGATTCATATGCTAAAATGCCTTGATGAAAAGTGGAGAGCTAAATAAATCTTTTGTTATTTTTGCATAGCTCACAAATGAATTGGGATTTTCAAGAAACTTGAATTGGAAACGAATTTGAATCATTAGCATGTGTTTTTTGTTGGATTTTTAGAATGAATGTGTTTTTTTCTTTTTGAAAAAGGAGGATGTGCTCCCGAGCAAACTTGATGGGTCCCACTCTCTCGTAGCGCTACATCCCTTAATTCCCATCTGCGACTCTCCGTGTGTCAGCCTACCCTTTGCTTGGCCCATCATGTTATGCTGGAGCTTTAGTAGCCAATCAAATTGTGCCCTCGCCCCTCATCTCGCGGGCGGTTGCCATTTGTCAAAGCGGTGGCCTTTGCGGCGCCTATGACAAGTAAGAGTAGAGAAGAAGAACAATAAGAAGAATCACAAAAGTTCAACTTTATGATCAACTTTTACATTAATTGACAAATCAGTTTGCATTTGATAATAAATTGGGGAACTATTTTTTGGGTCCCTTGATTACTTGTAAAGTTCAGATTTTGTACCTTAACTTTAGACCGATAACTTTGACCCCATTAACTTTCGGTACTTGACAAATTTGGCCCTTGGCCTTAACCAAAGTGATATGCATGATCATCTGGTGATATTTTATCACATGTGGCAAACCATAGAGCGCAATATAGAAACATATATGCAGGAAAATGGCAATAAAGAATGGAACAATGAAAGACGCTCAGAAATACAAAAATGGAGGAAATTTGAAAATAAAATATTAAAATGTGACCAAGTATCAACAACATTCTAGAAAAGCTACTAAAACTATGGGATTTAGTAATATAATATTTTTAAAAGATTTAAGAAAAATAATCTTTAGGGCAGATCATGAAAAAGTATAACATTAATTCATATAACTCATCATATCTTTTCTTTCAATAATGTTCCTAAACTGTTTGGTAGTTCTCACGAACATCTAGTTGTTTGCACAATATTTGTGGATTGTTATATTCTATAAAAATCCAACTTTCTTATTTTGTCAATAAATTGTAGGGTATTCCAATAGTTCTCTCGAATATTTCGATTTATCCTGTATGTTTTTTGTTTCAAAGCACTCACCACTTTCGAAGGAAATATACCGAATGCTACTATTCTAAATTTTCTGACCTTTTCTGCCAACATTCTGTGTTGCATAGGTTGTCATTTGTGCTAAAATTGGCGTCACTACCTCAATTAGATGGCTAACAAGGGTTAAGGACAACGGCGGAGGTACACGAGAAGTTGGGGGGTGGGGCAGAAAATATGAATGCTTAGGGTGAGCAAATAACTCATCTGGTTAGGGAGCCAAATGGCTCTTTGCATATTAGATTCGACTGAAGTCAAATCTAATAAAGTTTGACCAAGTCTACAGAAAACAATATGAACATTTACAATAGCAGATATATAAGATGTGATAATATATTCAATGATGAATCTAATGGTATTGATTTGGTATTGTATACGTTAATATTTTTATCTATAAACTTGGTCAAAGTTTACAAAATTTGACTTCAGACAAAGCTAATATGCGAAGTAAATAAAGTGAAGAGAGTATATATTGAGATTTATCGACTAAAAATAAACTAGTTTGACAATAGTTAGATTCCATTTTTTTGGTATATTTGTGGTGAATTATTTAACTTGAAACGGTCACTTCTACTCTTTTCCAAATAAAAGCCATCCATCCTACGAAAAGCTTTTAGAACTACCGACCTACTTTCCGAAATCTAAGCATTAGTCAAAATTAGCACAGACCTTCGCTACCTAACAAGATACTTGACGAAATCAATCGCGTCAGCGATGACTGGTCTTGCCAGGAATTAATCAACCACATATGCACGCATGCCACGAGAAGAAGGGTTCGGTGTTACTGATAGAAATCCCACTGTACGATGTATAGCAACCAAGTGTCCCACTGTACAGCAACCAAGTGTTCCATGTTGAATTGATCACGTGTGCTTGCGCCTTGAATGGTTCGAAACGCTTGCTCAGTCAGATTGGGTTCAGAATGACGAATTGATCCAACGTGGTTTAACCTTTTTCTTTTCTTTTACTACACATGACATGATAACATATGTACAGTAGTATGTTTTTCTCCGAGTTAATACCATATGTACTTGTACTTTAAAGAATGGTTTGAACTCTACTTTTGGATGCCGGCTGTTCAAGTTCTGTAGCTTTGCTAGCAGCTCCCGTAGGAATAAATGAAATAACCAAAGTAGTCGACCTATAGCTGATTTTCACGGTACTGGTAATCCTGCCGGTGCAAAGCACAACTCCAACATAAATTGCATAAATGATAACGCAAATTTAAAAGAAGCAGAACACAATCATATGGGTGGCCAAACATACAAAGACCTTCAGGCTGGCTGATTCTGAAGGTTAGTTGAAGAATTTTAAGATTACTTGTTAAAATAAACCAAGAGACTGATGATTACAAACAATATCGTTGGCACAGAGGTGAGATACACTATGATCTCATCCAAAGTCCTCGTTGTATTTTGAATCAGTCATTGACCATAAATTTAACTAGCAAAAAGTTATACACCATAAAAATTTATACCATTTGAGACATATTTATAAAAAGTTCTAAAAAGTGTTATTTTTAATACATAAAATTTATGCTTTACTAGTTAAATTTACAATCAAAGTTTGACACAAAATAGCAGGGAATAATAAACCGTGACAAAGGGATATACTCTACATGGAGTTCAGGCCGCGCAAACATGATATATGCATGCAGTTAATAACGGAAAAACGAAAGGATTTTTTTTCTTCTGTGGTGACGAAAATGGTCCATGTACGTAGCAGACTAGCAGCCGACTGGTTGGCAATTTACGAACGTTACCACGACGGGGGCTGCTGGTAGAGCGTTCATCTGGACCCGAATTGAATAGTCGAGTTGACCAGCAGACTGGTGTCGCGGGCGCTCGACCTCGCATCCCTACCAACCCATGCATGCACTTTCCTAGCAGCGTACGATAGACGCACGCGACCGGGACTCATCCAACGCCCAGCCCGCCACGCCGTTTCCCGCATCCAACTGGTATATATACCTTCGCCTATGTACTTCATCCTCCAACCCAAACCAACCTAGCTAATTACTACAACCTCTCCGCTGCTTCTTCCTGCTCTCCGGCAGCAAAGCTAGCTACCTCCACTTCATTGATCAAGCCACACAGTCTTGCTCCTAAAAGAATGGGCAGCTTGGACACCAACCCAATGGCCTTCTCCGCCTTGCCCAACGACAAGGCAGCGTTCGAGCCGCTAAACCCCGAAGATGTCCGCGCATACCTCCACAAGGCCGTCGACTTCATCTCCGACTACTACACCAACGTCGAGTCCATGCCCGTTCTCCCTAACGTGAAGCCGGGATACCTGCAGGACGAGCTCAGCGCGTCCCCGCCGACCTACTCGGCGCCCTTCGATGTCACCATGAAGGAGCTCAGGACATCCGTCGTCCCTGGCATGACGCACTGGGCTAGCCCCAACTTCTTCGCCTTTTTCCCCTCCACCAACAGCGCCGCGGCAATCGCCGGCGACCTCATCGCCTCCGCCATGAACACCGTCGGGTTCACGTGGCAGGCCTCTCCCGCGGCCACCGAGATGGAGGTTCTCGCGCTCGACTGGCTTGCGCAGCTCCTTCGCCTGCCAACCACCTTCATGAATCGCACAAGCACTGGCCGCGGCACTGGTGGTGGTGTCATCCTCGGCACCACGAGCGAAGCAATGCTCGTCACGCTGGTCGCCGCCCGTGACGCCGCGCTGCGTAGAAGCGGCTCTGTCGGTGTGGCCGACCTGCCGCGCTTGACTGTGTATGCTGCCGACCAGACCCACTCCACGTTCTTCAAGGCATGCCGCCTTGCAGGCTTCGACCCCGCCAACATCCGCTCCATCCCTACTGGGTCGGAAACCGACTACGGACTCGACCCGACCAAGCTTCTCGAGATCATGCAAGCTGATACCGATGCCGGTCTCGTGCCAACATATGTATGTGCCACAGTGGGCACAACGTCTTCCAACGCCGTCGACCCGGTGGGTGCCGTCGCTGACGTTGCCGCCCTTTTCAATGTGTGGGTCCATGTCGACGCTGCCTACGCTGGCAGTGCGTGCATCTGCCCGGAGTTCCGCCACCATCTCGATGGCGTCGAGCGCGTGGACTCCATTAGCATGAGCCCACACAAATGGCTTCTCACATGCCTCGATTGCACCTGTCTCTATGTCCGCGATGCTCACCGCCTAAGTGACTCGTTGGAGACCAACCCGGAGTACCTAAAGAATGATGCTACAGACTCGGGCGAGGTCACCGATCTTAAGGACATGCAGGTCGGCGTCGGTCGGCGGTTCCGTGGGCTCAAGCTCTGGATGGTCATGCGCACATATGGTACCGCAAAGCTCCAAGAGCACATCCGTAGCGACGTCGCCATGGCGAAGATGTTTGAAGATTTTGTTCGTGCTGATGACAGGTTCGAGGTGGTCGTACCAAGGAACTTTGCTCTCGTGTGTTTCAGGATCAAGGCAACTGGCGCCATGACAGAGGAGGATGCCGATGAGGCCAACCGTGTGCTCATGGAGAATCTGAATAAGACCGGTAAGGCTTATCTTGCACACACGGTGGTTGGTGATAGGTTCGTGCTTCGGTTCGCCGTGGGGTCGTCCCTGCAGGAGGAGAGGCATGTGAGGAGTGCCTGGGACCTCATCAAGAAGACTACTAGCAGTATCATGGATTAAGTGAATGGACCTACAGATGCACAAAGTTCCAGAAGCCACACAAATCCCTATATTTGGGGTATAATTATTATTTTGTATTTATCTTTTTTTTCTATGATTCGGATTATTATTACTTTGCACATTTGGTTCTTATTCCGTTTTGTGATCTATATCGGCCGAGGATATATGTATAGGAGGCCGGTACCAAAGAAATTGATTAGATTGTAAGAATTGCTTATATTGCAAGAACATGAGATATTATTCTTTATATTGTACTCTAGTATAAATATATGGGAGTGACTTATAGTAGGTGACTGCTTTTTTGTTTTGGATCACTCACTTTCTTGTTAGACCGTGAGATTATTGCAACATGTTTTTTTATAAACTCATGAAGCCTCTATTAATTTGTCACGATGTTTTATAAGGATGAAAGTAAGATCACCGGGCTAGCCTAACCAAACATGACGTTGAGTCCCTAAAGTAAGATCATGCTTCATTAGCTTGTGAGCCCCGACATTTGAGGTCCTAAACACCTAAACAAAATTACAACTAATAAAAACCACTTCCCTAATGATAGCACCGTAACTTGCAACACTCTGCTGGTTTATGTATTTACGACCGCCTTACAGTCCAAAGCCGCCTGAATCCTCTGGGTGTACAGATCATCGGCGATGGACAACGCTTTCCTTACCACCAAAGCTTCAAGGGTTCTTGGGTCAGAGATCTTTGATCCCACTATGGCCGAAGCTCCTAGAAACATCCAAAGGTCATCGTTGCACACTACCAGAACTGCTTTACCCACACCATTCCTTGTCAAAGCCACATAAATGTTACCTTGGTAATATTTTCGGGAGGGACCAACCAATGTTTTGGTCTGTTTCCCGCAAACCGGAGGCAAACTTGAAGGAAATATGCCCTAGAGGCAATAATAAAGTTATTATTTATTTCCTTATTCTCATGATAAATGTTTATTATTCATGCTAGAATTGTATTAACCGGAAACATAATACATGTGTGAATACATAGACAAACATAGTGTCACTAGTATGCCTCTACTTGACTAGCTCGTTGATCAAAGATGGTTATGTTTCCTAGCCATAGACATGAGTTGTTATTTGATTAACGGGATCACATCATTAGGAGAATGATGTGATTGACTTGACCCATTCCGTTAGCTTAGCACACGATCGTTTAGTATTCTGCTATTGCTTTCTTCATGACTTATACATGTTCCTATGACTATGAGATTATGCAACTCCCGTTTACCGGAGGAACACTTTGTGTGCTACCAAATGTCACAACGTAACTGGGTGATTATAAAGGTGCTCTACAGGTGTCTCCAAAGGTACTTGTTGCGTTGGCGTATTTCGAGATTAGGATTTGTCACTCCGATTGTCGGAGAGGTATCTCTGGGCCCACTCGGTAATGCACATCACTATAAGCCTTGCAATCATTGAAACTAATGAGTTAGTTGCGGGATGATGTATTACAGAACGAGTAAAGAGACTTGCCGGTAACGAGATTGAACTAGGTATTGAGATACCGATGATCGAATCTCGGGCAAGTAACATACCGATGACAAAGGGAACAACGTATGTTGTTATGCGGTTTGACCGATAAAGATCTTCGTAGAATATGTGGGAGCCAATATGAGCATCCAGGTTCCGCTATTGGTTATTGACCGGAGATGTGTCTCGGTCATGTCTACATAGTTCTCGAACCCGTAGGGTCCGCACGCTTAAAGTTCGATGGCGGTTATATTATGAGTTTATGTGTTTTGATGTACCGAAGGTAGTTCGGAGTCCCGGATGAGATCGGGGACATGACGAGGAGTCTCGAAATGGTCGAGACGTAAAGATCGATATATTGGACGACTATATTCGGACATCATAAAGGTTCCGAGTGATTCGGGTATTTTTTCGGAGTACCGGAGAGTTACGGGAATTCGCCGGGGAGTATATGGGCCTTATTGGGCTTTAGGGGAAAGAGAGAGGAGAGGCTGCATGCCCCCCCAAGGCCTAGTCCGAATTGGACTAGGGGGAGGGGCTGCGCCCCCTCCTTCCTTCTCTTCTCTCTCCCCTTTCCTTGACTCCTACTCCTACTACTTGGAAGGGGGGGGATCCTACTCCCGATGGGAGTAGGACCCCTCCTAGGGCGCGCCATAGAGAGGGCCGGCCCTCCCCCTCCTCCACTCCTTTATATACGGGGAGGGGGGCACCCCTTGGAGACACAACAATTGATCTCTTGATCTCTTAGCCGTGTGCGGTGCCCCCCTCCACCATAATCCACCTCGATAATATTGTAGCGGTGCTTAGGCGAAGCCCTGCGTTGGTAGAACATCATCATCGTCACCACACCGTCATGCTGACGAAACTCTCCCTCAACACTCGACTGGATCGGAGTGCGAGGGACGTCATCGAGTTGAACGTGTGCAGAACTCGGAGGTGCCGTGCGTTCGGTACTTGATCGGTCGGATCGTGAAGACGTACGGCTACATCAACCGCGTTGTGCTAACGCTTCCGCTTTCGGTCTACGAGGGTACGTGGACACACTCTCCCCTCTCGTTGCTATGCATCACCATGATCTTGCGTGTGCGTAGGAATTTTTTTGAAATTACTACGTTCCCTAACAGTGGCATCAGAGCCTGATTTTATGCGTAGATGTTATATGCACGAGTAGAACACAAGTGAGTTGTGGGCGATATAAGTCATACTGCTTACCAGCATGTCATACTTTGGTTCGGCGGTATTGTTGGATGAAGCGGCCCGGACCGACATTACGCGTACGCTTATGCGAGACTGGTTTTACCGCCGTGCTATGCACACAGGTGACTAGCGGGTGTCAGTTTCTCCAACATTAGTTGAACCGAGTATGGCTACGCCCGGTCCTTGCGAAGGTTAAAACAACACCAACTTCACAAACTATCGTTGTGGTTTTGATGTGTAGGTAAGAACGGTTCTTGCTCAGCCCGAAGCAGCCACGTAAAATTTGCAACAACAAAGTAGAGGACGTCTAACTTGTTTTTGCAGGGCATGTTATGTTGTGATATGGTCAAGGCATGGTACTATATTTTATTGTATGAGATGATCATGTTTTGTAACCGAGTTATCGGCAACTGGCAGGAGCCATATGGTTGTCGCTTTATTGTATGCAATGCAATCGCCCTGTAATTGCTTTACTTTATCACTAAGCGGTAGCGATAGTCGTAGAAGCAATAGTTGAAGAGACGACAACGATGCTACGATGGAGATCAAGGTGTCGCACCGGTGACGATGGTGATCATGACGGTGCTTCAGAGATGGAGATCACAAGCACAAGATGATGATGGCCATATCATATCACTTATATTGATTGCATGTGATGTTTATCTTTTATGCATCTTATTCTGCTTAGATCGACGGTAGCATTATAAGATGATCTCTCACTAAATTATCAAGGTATAAGTGTTCTCCCTGAGTATGCACCGTTGCGAAAGTTCTTCGTGCTGAGACACCACGTGATGATCGGGTGTGATAGGCTCTACGTTCAAATACAACGGGTGCAAAACAGTTGCACACGCGGAATACTCAGGTTAAACTTGACGAGCCTAGCATATAACAGATATGGCCTCGGAACACTGAGACCGAAAGGTTGAGCGTGAATATGAGGGTACGTGGACACACTCTCCCCTCTCGTTGCTATGCATGACCATGATCTTGCGTGTGCGTAGGAATTTTTTTTAAATTACTACGTTCCCCAACAAAACTGGGGGCTTCACGGGAGTCTGGACCATCGCCACATAGGAATCTGATACCCCGGGCCTACTCAAATCCCCCTCCCGGTCCACTTTTCTACCACTCCGGCCCTCCCCTCTTGCTTTCATCCGCACCCTTCGTCTGTCGTCGCCGTTGTACTCTCTGGCCGCCGCCTAGGCATCCACGGATGCCTGCAATCCCCACCCACATGCCTACACGTCTTGGACTACGCCATCGTCCACCCAGGATCCCTCTATAGCTAGGTATTTTCTGCCCCCACCTCACATCGTCCATGGCGGACTCCACGCCCGATAGTCGTTCGATCAAATGCCATTGAGCTTTTTTGTTGAACCTATTGTTGTGTTTCTAGAGTAAGCATGATGGCAGGGTACTCGGTGATCGAGGATGAGTTGTTGTGCGATGCGTGGTTGGCCGTATCTGCGGACTTTGTGGGCATGATTCAAGGGGGCTCGACCTTTTTGGCAAAACGTGCATGCTTCGTTTCATGAGCAAAAGAACTCTATGCCCTACGACATGCATGTCATTCATGAACGCAATGCGAAGTCGCTAACGCATCAGTGGTGCACCATCTCTAACTCTTCGTGAACTTTTGCGATGTGATTGTAGAGTGGAGATAATTAATGTGGCCATCGGGCTCGTCAACCATGGAGATCATAAGGTTTGCCTCTTGTCGCTCTACATGTTGGTCAACTCGTTGATTCACTCAATGTTACAACTTGATGATCATCACATTGCATAGCCTAGATGCGTCGGCGTGCCCTACCGAAGGACCAAGGGCGGGCCATTTACGCTCATACATTGTTTGATGAAGCTCAAGGGAAACTATGTGTAGGATGGCATGTGCTAGTTTTGAATCTAATATCCTTGAATTTGGAATCAATGAATTCGGAAAAGTTGTTAAACATCCTGCTATCCCAAATATGATATTTGCATTTGAACTATTGTTGTACTAGGGATATTTGCATGTTACTTATGGATAAAAAGGGCGAACATTTAGGAGACAAGGTAAGATGCCCGGCTCCCGCGTCAATGTCCGCGGACTAGTCCAACTAGCTTATTTCGGTTTTGGGAAGGTTCAACCTTCCCAAACCGGTTTTTCTTTTTCTTTCTTTTCTTTTTTGTTTCAGTTATTTCTCCTTTTCTTTTTGTGTTTTCCTTTATTTTTTATTTCTGTTTTCCTTTCTTTTTTAATTTTCATTATTTCGTTCCCAAATTCATGAAAATTTTCTGAAATCCGAAAACATTTTTTTAAACAGCTGAATATTTTTTATCATTCGACATTTTTTCAAATTGGTTGAACATTTTATGAACTTCAAAATTGTTCATAAATTAAAAAAAAGGTTCATCATATTTAAAAAAAATCATCATATTCAGAAAAATTTATAGAATTGAGAAAATGTTCTTTAATTCAATATTTGTTCATCAGATTTAAAAAAATCATTGAATTTAACTTTTTTCATAAAATACCAAAAGTGTTCACCAAATATTCAATTTTTCATGAAAATAAAAAACCATTTATTTTGAGTTTCTGAACATTGTTTTTCAGTAGTGAACATTTTTTATTTTTTTTCCAAAATCCCAAACTTTTTTTAAAGAAGCAAAGAAAAACAGAAAAAGAAAAAACATAAGAGCCCCTCCCCGCACCTGGGCCAGCCCTAGTTTGAGCGTTGGGGGCGGGGGGCAGGGGGTTCTCGCCGCACCTTTTCCCAGCATCCCAGTGCGTGGAATAGGAGCTCCCAGCTGCGGCGTTTGCCGAGACAGCCTTCGGAAACCCACAAAAATATTCCTCCAAACCTAGCAAGCACACCTCTCTCCCGGAACCAGCAACTCTCCGCCGTCGCATCAGTGCCTGCAGACTGAGCCATTTTCTATAATTATTTTTGAGTGTTGAGGAATTAGGGAATAAAAAAGTGTGAACATTTAGGGGACAATGTTGGATGCCGGCTCCCGCATCAATGTCCTTGGACTGGGCCACTAGCTTATTTTCGGTTTTGGGAAGGCTCTAGAACCTTCCCGAACTGGGTTTTTTGGGGTTTTCTCCTTTTCTTTTTTCCTTTTGTTTTTTAAGTCCCATTTTTTCTTTCTTTTTTCATTTTCTTTTTTTTTCCAAATTCACAAACATTTTTGGAAATACTGGAATTTTGTAAAATCCGTGATTTCTTTCAAATTGTTCGAAAATTTTATGAAATTCAAAATTTGTTCATAGAATTCAAAAAATGTTAATCAAAATTTTTAAAAATGTTCATGATTTTTTTAAATGTTCATTATATTCAAAATTGTTCATATAATTCGAAAATGTTCTTGCATCCAATATGTGTTCATCAAATTCGAAAAATGGTCATTGAATTTAAATTTAGTTCATGAAATGCCAAAATGTTCATCTAAATTCACAATTGTTCATGAAAATTCAAAATTTGTTCATAGAAAACAAAAAATTTGTTTCAGTTCTAGGCGATCAGCCAGTGTGGCAATAGCCATTAGTTCTTGCGAGTATGAATTGATGAATGTGTATGTTTGCTGAGGGCTCTTTTCTCCTTGCATACCATATGGACCAGAGTGTGACAACTAGCCTAGTGAATTGCTCGTGGCTCGAGTCGTCGTGTAGTTCGTCGAACACCCAGTTCTTCGCACCTGGCTCTCGGTTGTCAGTCATCTTCTCCACCAAATTCACATCGGATAGAGCCCACACGAACCTTGCCATAGTGCAGCACAGGAGTGCATGTCTCCAAGAATCCTCTGCACCGCAGAGAGGGAAAGCGTCAACAAAGGACATGCTTTGCGTTTTAGAGTGTCCGTGGTTGGCAGAGAATGTCTCGTCAACCTCCATAGAAACACCTTGATCTTTGATGCCATGCCTATCTTTAGTTTAGGGCCGAGTTTGTTTGAAAAATCTGTGTGAATCAAAATCAGATCCAATCTGTGTGAATCAAAATCACGAAGGGGGTCGACACACGCAGAAAGATCAATTGGCTGAGCCCAAGCGTTTCTGTTTGTTTGAACCAAAATCATCACCATGCGTCCGGGCTGTACTAGCAGATCCGATGGCCATCGTGTGCTTGCTTGCCATCCGACGGTCTACAAGTCCAAGGATCGGTAGTAGTCTGTCTCGCACCCCGTGAGTAGAGCCCAGGGACTCGACCACAGCGTGCCCCGCCGCTCCCTCCTATGGCCACCGCCGCCGCCATCCGCCGCCTCCTCCGTCCCACCTCCTCCACCGCCTTGTCCCGTGCCCGCCGCATCCTCTCCTCCACCGCTTCTTCACCGCCAAACCGCAGCCCCAACACGAACAGCCCCGTCTCCTTCGACTGGTCCGACGACGACGAGAGTTCCCCCGCACCTCCACCCGCATCCCCGGCAAAGAACCCCACTCTGCCGCCGCCATACGACCCCTTCAGCAAGAAGCCCGCCGTGGCCGACCCACCCGACCCCACCAACCTTCAGGAGGTCTTCCATCAGATGCGAGCCGGAGGGCTCACCGACTATGCCATCAAGATGTTCGACGGATTGTCCAAGGACGGGCTCACGCACGAAGCGTTGGCTCTCTTCTCGGTCATCAAGGATAAGGGCGCCATGCCCGATGTCGTCGCCCACACCGCCGTCCTTGAGGCCTACGCCAACGCCGGCCCCGCCCACTGGCGCGACGCCGTGCGCACCTACAAGCGCATGCTCTCAAGCGGGGTCGCGCCGAACGCGTACACCATGGCCGTGCTCATCAAGGGGCTTGCGGCGAGCGACCGGTGTGCGGAGGCAGGCAAGTACCTGCTGGAGATGCTCGACCGTGGGATGCGACCCAATGTGGAGACGTGCCTGGCTGCCTTTGAGGCGCACGTCAGGATGGACAAGGTGGAAGAGGGGAAGGCTCTGCTGGAGACAATGAAGAAGAAGGGGTTCGTGTTGGATGAGGAGGCAGTGCGCAGCGGCACGGTCAAGCGGGGGCATGTCTTCAGGGGTGTCATGAGCCTGCTCTTTGGGAAGTCATAATTAATGGTACGCACCACTGTTCTGTTGATATAATAGGGTTGCATGAACACTTGTTGGTTTGTAACTTGCCAGGATTCTACTTGAAATCGAAATGTCTACTGGATGTCTGTTGCACAGGAGACAGGACAGGGTTGATATCCTGTCTTCCATGGCTTGCTTCTCCCTTATGATTAGTGTTTGAAGTTTGTTGTGTTTTTTTTTTAATTTGAATGATGATGCATGCATTTTAATCAGTTGTGAAACTGATTCCCATTAATCATAGACTCGTAGTGATGATAGTAATTGAGACTTCAGAATAGGTATTGGGCAAGATTATCTCTATTGCTCTGAACTAGCATTAACATGGATATAATTTTTATCATGACCAGCACACACACACTCTCATGATCTTTATGGTTACGCTATTTGAAGCTGTTGTGGCAGCATCAGCAGGAACAAAACCGTTGGTGGAGAAGTATCTGATTCAAAATTTCAAATACAAAGATTTCATCCTTCCTCTCTCCATATAAACATAGCATATCTTGGTGTTCTAAATTGGATTTATCTTTGTTCTGTACCATGTTATCTTCATTCATGCCTTATTTCAGCTCTGTGGTAATATATTGAGGGTGACATCAAAACCGGAATCCTTGATAATCAAATCAGGGATATACCCACTGGATATACCAGAGATCGGTATTCAGCGTGATGGTATGCTGATAAACGTTTGACTAACAAATTAATGCTAGTTCAATTTTGTTATCATGGTAATATTTGACAAGGTGTAATAGTTTCATAGCCTCATAGTCATAGGTAACTCAGTGAACCTTGTATTTTACTTGCTAGCATTTCTTTTTTACTCTGTATACCCAAGTGAACACAGCCATGCGGCTTTACCCCTAAACAAAGAGTAGTCTCACGATTCTCCCCCCTAATATAATCTTTGCTCTTCAAGCTTGACTTGATCTGGACCATCCCAATCTTAGCACTATACATTATGGAAGTTTTTCCAAATTAGGCATCCTAGACTTCTTTGGTCATGGAGTAGTACCCTTCTTCAAATATAACATAGCACCAACACAATAAAATATTTCTACCGACCAGATTAAGTTATGAAGAGTGCACTAAAGATTGGGAGTTTCCTGGTGCAGTCAAGGCAATCAAGTTGGGCCGTACTGAGCAATACAGTTTACTCTTTTATTTATGTTATTGCTGAAGATCATTGCTGCCTTTGTAACCTATCCAGCATAATATGCTGTTAGGGCTGGCAGAGTTAAGGAGGTGACCCATTTTCCAAGGTTTTGGTCTAAATGAAAGGATTTTGGTTGCTTTCTCAAGTTGCAGAATAAACAAGTGGCTGTAATGTGGAAATTATTAAATTCTTGGTACACATACCAAGAATATAAACGCATACCAGCACTAGCTTAAAGCTCAGTATCTGGGGTCTGGAAGTGGTGTATTGTTTGGTTCTCGTATGTCTTGTCATACCTACAGCTATTGCTAATCTGAAGTTGCTTTGGTGCACAGCGTTGCTTTAGGTAATTATCTAGGGATTGTTTATAAATCTCGGCTCATTTCCCTACTAAGTATTTGACTGGTTAGTTTAAGTGGACTCTTTGAACAAAAGGTCTTCCTATTTTATTCCATCCTTAGTGGTCAAATCTAGCTAGCTGTGCATTTAAAGTTAGTTTGATGCCATGCCTATCTTTAGTTTAGGGCCGAGTTTGTTTGAAAAATAGTAACTTCTATCACTATGAGTTACAGAATATTGTTGTGATTCAGTCATGTGATTTGCATGTTGGGTTTGCATTTTAATTTTTTCTCCGACAACATACGTTTAGAGACTTCAAATATACGTATGGATAAACCTTGCAAAAGCGAAAGTATGCTTCTAATCCCGACCTCAAATGCCCATGCCATGAACAGTAAAATAGAAAAAAGTTCAAGAAAATCTGAATTTTTTCTGTGGCAAACTTTAAGAAATGTTTGAAGAGCATGCAAAGTTTCAGTGAGAAATCACATTGGAGCAAGTCATGGCAAAAAAAAAGAGCTCCAAAATGCGTTCGAAAGTAAAATTTTCAGAGCATTGATTTTTTTTACCACGCCTTGCACCGATGTGATTTCGTGATGAATTTTTGCATGCTCTCCAAACATTCTCTAACGTTTAACAAAAAAAAAATCAGATGTTTTTTTAAATTTTTTTTTGAATTTGCTGTTCATCCAAGAGCATTTGAGCTCGATATTAGAAACTCCACGTCCAAAATGGAAACAACAACAATGAGAAAACACTGCCAAGCAGCTACTAGCCGAAGAACATATGTTTATGATGTAGCGACCCCCAAAATTCCCTAAAATAAAAGCTACCCTAAAAATATGTAGCTGCATTTAGCTCATCAATGCATGTGTGGTAGAAGAATCCGCATGCATGTGCAATGGCACATGAGGAGGCTGCGGGGGCCTCGCTCCAGACATTTGCTTTAGGACCGGTTGCCGGAGAAAAAATGTTCATGAATTTCAAAAAAATGCTTGTGGATTTTAAAAATGTTTGGTATTATTATAAATATTCTCAAATCTAAGAAAATGCTAGTTAATTCAACTCATATTTGTAAATTTGAAAAATCTTTGTGAATTTCAAAAATGTTCACAAAATTTTAAAAATGTCTGTGAATTAAAAACCATTAATTTGAAAAATAGGCATGAATCCAAGAATTTACGTGAATCTGAAAAATGCTCACAAATTGGAGAATGCTTCCCAGATTTCAAAAAGTAATCACAAATTAAAAATAGAAAAAAGAAACCAACGTAACAATGGAGCTGAAAAAGAAAACTTAGTTTGGGGGGGGGGGGGGGGGTTAGAACCTTCCCAAAACCTGGGATAAGAGGGGAAGTATTGTGGCATTGGGGTGGGGTGGGGGGTGGGGGGATGCAGCGAACCACGTGCGGAATGGGATTCCCTGGGGCTGAAGGCGCCAAAATGTCTATATAATGCTCGCAACTTGCTCATCGGCCGCGGCCTTGTAGGGCACTCTCTCGCTCGCATTTTGGGTTTTTGTTGTCTCGGAAATAAACTAGCTACTCGGTTTCCTTTATGTTTTAATTTTCAGAAAATTGGTGAAACAAAAAAATGGTTCATGGATTAAAAAACAATTCTTAAAAAATGTTTCTTCAATTTATAAAATAATCATGAATTTGAAAAGTGTGTGTGAATTTAAAAATTGTTCAAGAATTTTAAAAAGAAATTAATTCAGAAAATGTTAAAAATTGTTTAACAATTTCATGATTTTTTCACACAATCTTACAAAATCATTAATTTTGAAAAAATAATACAAAATGCACGTAAATGAAAAAAATCTTATCCGAAAGGTTCTAGAATGTTTCCAAAACCTGTGGAAGGAGGGCCGACACACTTAGGGTGTGCACTTTCTACTTGATGAACACTATTTGGGGCATTTCCTTTTAAACTGAAAAAACGCGAGCGTCAGGGAGATCCAAAATTGTGATCTCAGTTATCGATTAGCTGCATTAACCACTGGAGACACCATAGCTCATGCGATTAGTAACTCAGTCTTTTTTTCTCTCTCTTTCCGTTTTCATTTTCATTTTCATCTTCAGTTTCTTTCCCTTTTTTAAATTTGTGAACTTTTTCAAAATCTGTGAACCTTTTCCAAATTGACGAGGGTTTTTCCATTTCTGTGAAGTTTTTTTTTCAAAATCGATGAACTTTTTTCAAATTTTTGATTTTCTTTTTTACAATATCGATGAACTTTTCTCAATTTTTGATTTTTTTTTAAATTGATGAACATTTTTTTAAAATTGATGGTAACTTTTTTTCTCCAAATGATGGTTTTTTTTATGTTTTGTTAACCTTTTTTTTATTTCACAATTTTGTTTGATAAGTATAAGAAAACCGGCCGGTTTTTGCTACCAGGCAAACAACACAAAAAAGAGCAGAAAAACCTATTGGCCGAGGAGGGACGGAGCCTGGATTTGGTCATAGGAGGGGGGGGGGGGGGGGGGGCGAAGACAATGGCACAAGAGATTTTTTTTTCTCTCTTGGATTAACCCGTTTTGCACATTCTTATAAGAAAGAAAAGAGTTAGAAAATCTGAGCACTAATAGAAAAACAACGACACAAGAGCTGTAGATTCATGAAATTAATTAGTGGTATTTTTAATTAAAAATTTGCATATCAATTAAATTATGCTCTGGCTATTACCTTGGTTCTTGCCTCATATTCACCATTTTCCCTAAAGGGGCGTACTTGGAACATTAACCATGTGATGAAATCAATGGGGAATAATTATTCGATGTCATGTATTAAGAAGTTCTAAATGTTTGAATTTAAATAATTATACTTACCTTAGTTAGGATTAGGCCGGTTCCCTTCGTGAGATTGCAAGGTAGCATCATGCTTCGATAGTTGAGACCTTGAACCAACTCGTTTGAAAACATTACGAATTGATTCAGCTCTCTTCTTCTTCATATCTACAAAAGCACAAATAAATAACTGGGAATGTTATAATTGATTCTCGATGCCTACAGTATGATTATACGTCTATAATTTGTAAAGGCACGAACTAAACAGGTCTGAAATAAACTACCTTCTCCCCTCGTGTTGTTGTCGCTCATCTGTGTGTCCCGTCTGCTGGCAACGTGTCCGTGGTGCGTAGATCGCCGCCTGCCTGTGCCGGCGTCCCCTTCCTTTCTCCACTTCTAGATGGCGGCGCAACCGTGCGATGTTCGATGGAAAGATCTGATCACAACAGCCAGTAGCCGTGGTTTCGATCGCAGCAGGTCAGCAGTCTTGGCGTCTTGGAAGCGAAGAGATTAGCAGCAATATGTGTGTCCATGGTGGCTGCATCAAACATGCCTTTTTCTCTTCCTCAATAGCCTAGTTTTTTTAGTGGATGACGATGGCCTGTTGAGCATTCTTCTTACGTGGATTTTGTGCTTTTTGCCTACAAAATGCAAAATGGGCTGTACATGGGCTTAGGCTTTATGTCAAACAGAGGCCGAAGGATTTTGTGTGTGTGTGTGACGCGGGGGGCGGGGGGGGGGGGGGGGGGGCGTATGATCAATTGCAAATGCAAAAAAATAGCGAATAAGTGATTGCTCTCAAGGGACGAGGCGATCGCTTGGTGGTGGTGGTGGTTGGGGGGGGGTGAAGGAAATATGCCCTGGAGGCAATAATAAAGTTATTATTTATTTCCTTATATCATGATAAATGTTTATTATTCGTGCTAGAATTGTATTAACCGGAAACATAATACATGTGTGAATACATAGACAAACAGAGTGTCACTAGTATGCCTCTACTTGACTAGCTCGTTGATCAAAGATGGTTATGTTTCCTGGCCATAGACATGAGTTGTCATTTGATTAACGGGATCACATCATTAGGAGAATGATGTGATTGACTTGACCCATTCCGTTAGCTTAGCACTCGATCGTTTAGTATGTTGCTATTGCTTTCTTCATGACTTATACATGTTCCTATGACTATGAGATTATGCAACTCCCGTTTACCGGAGGAACACTTTGTGTGCTACCAAACGTCACAACGTAACTGGGTGATTATAAAGGTGCTCTACAGGTGTCTCCAAAGGTACTTGTTGGGTTGGCGTATTTCGAGATTAGGATTTGTCACTCCGATTGTCGGAGAGGTATCTCTGGGCCCACTCAGTAATACACATCACGATAAGCCTTGCAAGCATTGTGACTAATGAGTTAGTTACGGGATGATGTATTACGGAACGAGTAAAGAGACTTGCCGGTAACGAGATTGAACTAGGTATAGAGATACCGACGATCGAATCTCGGGCAAGTAACATACCGATGACAAAGGGAACAACGTATGTTGTTATGCGGTCTGACCGATAAAGATCTTTGTAGAATATGTGGGAACCAATATGAGCATCTAGGTTCCGCTATTGGTTATTGACCGGAGAAGTGTCTCGGTCATGTCTACATAGTTCTCGAACCCGTAGGGTCCGCACGCTTAACGTTACGATGACAATTATATTATGAGTTTATATGTTTTGATGTACCGAAGGTTGTTCGGAGTCTCGGATGTGATCACGGACATGACGAGGAGTCTCGAAATGGTCGAGACATAAAGATTGATATATTGGAAGCCTATGTTTGGACATCGAAAGTGTTCCGGGTGAAATCGGGATCTTTCCGGAGTACCGGGAGGTTACCGGAACCCCCCGGTAACTTAATGGGCCTTAGTGGGCCTAGGTGGAAGAGAGGAGAGGAGGCCAGGGTAGGGCCGCGCGCCCCTCCCCCCCAGTCCGAATAGGACAAGGAGAGGGGGGCGGCGCCCCCCCTTCCTTCCTCCCCTCCACCTTTTCCCCCTTCCTCTCCTAGTCCAACATGGAAAGGGGGGGAGTCCTACTCCCGGTAGGAGTAGGACTCCTCCTGGCGCGCCTCTCCTCCCTTGGCCGGCGGCCTCCCCCTTGCTCCTTTATATACGAGGGCAGGGGGGCACCTCTTGACACACAATTGATCAACGATCTTTTAGCCGTGTGCGGTGCCCCCCTCCACCATATTACACCTCGATAATATCGTAGCGGTGCTTAGGCGAAGCCCTGCGTCGGTAGAACATCATCATCGTCACCACGCCGTCGTGCTGACGAAACTCTCCCTCAACACTCGGCTGGATCGGAGTTCGAGGGACGTCATCAAGCTGAACGTGTGCTGAACTCGGAGGTGCCGTGCGTTCGGTACTTGATCGGTCGGATCGTGAAGACGTACGACTACATCAACCGCGTTGTGTTAACGCTTCCGCTTTCGATCTACGAGGGTACGTAGACAACACTCTCCCCTCTCGTTGCTATGCATCACCATGATCTTGCGTATGCGTAGGAAATTTTTTGAAATTACTACGTTCCCCAACAGTGGCATCCGAGCCTGCTTTTATGCGTTGATGTTATGCACGAGTAGAACACAAGTGAGTTGTGGGCGATATAAGTCATACTGCTTACCAGCATGTCATACTTTGGTTCGGCGGTATTGTGAGATGAAGCGGCCCGGACCGACATTACACGCACGCTTACGCGAGACTGGTTTCACCGTTGCGAGCACTCGATGCTTAAAGGTGACTGGCGGGTGTCTATCTCTCTCACTTTAGTTGAACCGAGTGTGGCTACGCCCGGTCCTTGCGAAGGTTAAAACAGCACCAACTTGACAAACTATCGTTGTGGTTTTGATGCGTAGGTAAGAACGGTTCTTGCTAAGCCCGTAGCAGCCACGTAAAACTTGCAACAACAAAGTAGAGGACGTCTAACTTGTTTTTGCAGGGCATGTTGTGATGTGATATGGTCAAGACATGATGCTATATTTTATTGTATGAGATGATCATGTTTTGTAACCGAGTTATCGGCAACTGGCAGGAGCCATATGGTTGTCGCTTTATTGTATGAAATGCAATCGCCATGTAATTGTTTTACTTTATCACTAAGCGGTAGCGATAGTCGTAAAAGCAATAGTTGGCGAGACGACAACGATGCTACGATGGAGATCAAGGAGTCGCGCCGGTGACGATGGTGATCATGACGGTGCTTCGGAGATGGAGATCACAAGCACAAGATGATGATGGCCATATCATATCACTTATATTGATTGCATGTGATGTTTATCTTTTATGCATCTTATCTTGCTTTGATTGACGGTAGCATTATAAGATGATCTCTCACTAAAATTTCAAGATAAAAGTGTTCTCCCTAAGTATGCACCGTTGCGAAAGTTCTTCGTGCTGAGACACCACGTGATGATCGGGTGTGATAGGCTCTACGTTCAAATACAACGGGTGCAAAACAGTTGCAAAGACGGAATACTCAGGTTAAACTTGACGAGCCTAGCATATGCAGATATGGCCTCGGAAGACTGAGACCGAAAGGTCGAGCGTGAATATGAGGGTACATGGACACACTCTCCCCTCTCGTTGTGATGTTTATCTTTTATGCATCTTATTTTGCTTAGTACGACGGTAGCTTTATAAGATGACCCCTTACTAAAATTTCAAGGTATAAGTGTTCTCCCTGAGTATGAATCATTGTGACAGTTCTTCGTGCTGATACACCACGTGATGATCGGGTGTGACAAGCTCTATGTTCACATACAATGGGTGCAAGCCAGTTTTTCACACGCAGAATACTCGGGTTAAACTTGACGACCCTAGAATATGCAGATATGGCCTCGGAACACTGAGACCGAAAGGTCGAACGTGAATCATATAGTAGATATGATCAACATAGTGATGTTCACCATTGAAACTACTCCATCTCACGTGATGATCGGACATGGTTTAGTTGATTTGGATCACGTAATCACTTAGATGATTAGAGGGATGTCTATCTAAGTGGGAGTTCTTAAGTAATATGATTAATAGAACTTAAATTTATCATGAACTTAGTACCTGATAGTATCTTGCTTGTCTATGTTAATTGTAGATAGATGGCCCGTGCTGTTGTTCCGTTGAATTTTAATGCGTTCCTTGAGAAAGCAAAGTTGAAAGATGATGGTAGCAATTACACGGAGTGGGTCCGTAACTTGAGGATTATCCTCATTGCTGCACAGAAGAATTACATCCTGGAAGCACCGCTGGGTGCCAGGCCTCCTGCAAGAGCAACACCAGAAGTTATGAACGTCTGGCAGAGCAAAGCTGATGACTACTCGATAGTTCAGTGTGCCATGCTTTACGGCTTAGAACCGGGTCTTCAACGACGTTTTGAACGTCATGGAGCATATGAGATGTTCCAGGAGTTGAAGTTAATATTTCAAGCAAATGCCCGGATTGAGAGATATGAAGTCTCCAATAAGTTCTACAGCTGCAAGATGGAAATAGTTGGTCAGTGAGCATATACTCAAAATGTCTGGGTATAATAATCACTTGATTCAACTGAGAGTTAATCTTCCGGATGATAGCGTCATTGACAGAATTCTTCAATCACTGCCACCAAGCTACAAGAGCTTCGTGATGAACTATAACATGCAAGGGATGAATAAGACAATTCCCGAGCTCTTCGCAATGCTAAAGGCAGCGGAGGTAGAAATCAAAAAGGAGCATCAAGTGTTGATGGTCAATAAGACCACTAGTTTCAAGAAAAAGGGCAAAGGGAAGAAGAAGGGGAACTTCAAGAAGAACAGCAAGCAAGTTGCTGTTCAGAAGAAGAAACCCAAGTCTGGACCTAAGCCTGAGACTGAGTGCTTCTACTGCAAGCAGACTGGTCACTGGAAGCGGAACTGCCCCAAGTATTTGGCGGATAAGAAGGATGGCAAGGTGAACAAAGGTATATGTGATATACATGTTATTGATGTATACCTTACTAATGCTCGCAGTAGCACCTGGGTATTTGATACTGGTTCTGTTGCTAATATTTGCAACTCGAAACAGGGGCTACGGATTAAGTGAAGATTGGCTAAGGACGAGGTGACGATGCGCGTGGGAAATGGTTCCAAAGTCTATGTGATCGCGGTCGGCACGCTACCTCTACATCTACCTTCGGGATTAGTTTTAGACCTAAATAATTGTTATTTGGTGCCAGCGTTAAGCATGAACATTATATCTGGATCTTGTTTGATGCGAGACGGTTATTCATTTAAATCAGAGAATAATGGTTGTTCTATTTATATGAATAATATCTTTTATGGTCATGCACCCTTGAAGAGTGGTCTATTCTTGTTGAATCTCGATAGTAGTGACACACATATTCATAATGTCGAAGCCAAAAGATGCAGAGTTGATAATGATAGTGCAACTTATTTGTGGCACTGCCGTTTAGGTCATATCGGTGTAAAGCGCATGAAGAAACTCCATAATGATGGACTTTTGGAATCACTTGATTATGAATCACTTGGTACTTGCGAACTGTGTCTCATGGGCAAGATGACTAAAACACCGTCCTCCGGAACTATGGAGAGAGCAACTGATTTGTTGGAAATCATACATACAGATGTATGTGGTCCGATGAATATTGAGGCTCGTGGCGGATATCGTTATTTTCTCACCTTCACAGATGATTTGAGCAGATATGGGTATATCTACTTAATGAAACATAAGTCTGAAACATTTGAAAAGTTCAAAGAATTTCAGAGCGAAGTTGAAAATCATCGTAACAAGAAAATAAAGTTTCTACGATCAGATCGTGGAGGAGAATATTTGAGTTACGAGTTTGGCCTACATTTGAAACAATGCGGAATAGTTTCGCAACTCACGCCACCCGGAACACCACAACGTAATGGTGTGTCCGAACGTCGTAATCGTACTTTACTAGATATGGTGCGATCTATGATGTCTCTTACTGATTTACCGCTATCGTTTTGGGGTTATGCTTTAGAGACGGCTGCATTCACTCTAAATAGGGCACCATCAAAATCCGTTGAAACGACACCTTATGAACTATGGTTTGACAAGAAACCAAAGTTGTCGTATCTTAAAGTTTGGGGTTGCGATGCTTATGTGAAGAAACTTCAACCTGATAAGTTCGAACCTAAATCGGAGAAATGTGTCTTCATAGGATACCCAAAGGAGACTGTTGGGTACACCTTCTATCACAGATCCGAAGGCAAGACATTCGTTGCTAAGAATGGATCCTTTCTAGAGAAGGAGTTTCTCTCGAAAGAAGTGAGTGGGAGGAAAGTAGAACTTGATGAGGTAACTGTACCTGCTCCCTTATTGGAAAGTAGATCATCACAGAAACCAGTTTCTACGACACCTACACCAATTAGTGAGGAAGTTAATGATAATGATCATGAAACTTCAGATCAAGTTATTACTGAACCTCGTAGGTCAACCAGATCAAGATCCGCACTAGAGTGGTACGGTAATCTTGTTCTGGAGGTTATGTTACTAGACCATGACGAACCTACGAATTATGAAGAAGCGATGGTGAGCCCAGATTCCGCAAAATGGCTTGAGGCCATGAAATCCGAGATGGGATCCATGTATGAGAACAAAGTATGGACTTTGGTTGACTTGCCCGATGATCGGCAAGCCATTTAAAATAAATGGATCTTCAAGAAGAAGACTGACGCTGATGGTAATGTTACTGTCTATAAAGCTCGACTTGTTGCGAAAGGTTTTCGACAAGTTCAAGGGATTGACTACGATGAGACCTTCTCACCCGTAGCGATGCTTAAGTCTGTCTGAATCATGTTAGCAATTGCCGCATTTTATGATTATGAAATTTGGCAAATGGATGTCAAAACTGCATTCCTGAATGGATTTCTGGAAGAAGAGTTGTATATGATGCAACCGGAAGGTTTTGTCGATCCAAAGGGAGCTAACAAAGTGTGCAAGCTCCAGCGATCCATTTATGGACTGGTGCAAGCCTCTCGGAGTTGGAATAAACGCTTTGATAGTGTGATCAAAGCATTTGGTTTTATACAGACTTTTGGAGAAGCCTGTATTTACAAGAAAGTGAGTGGGAGCTCAGTAGCATTTCTGATATTATATGTGGATGACATATTACTGATTGGAAATGATATAGAATTTCTGGATAGCATAAAGGGATACTTGAATAAGAGTTTTTCAATGAAAGACCTCGGTGAAGCTGCATATATATTAGGCATCAAGATCTATAGAGATAGATCAAGACGCTTAATTGGACTTTCACAAAGCACATACCTTGACAAAGTTTTGAAGAAGTTCAAAATGGATCAAGCAAAGAAAGGGTTCTTGCCTGTACTACAAGGTGTGAGATTGAGTAAGACTCAATGCCCGACCACTGCAGAAGATAGAGAGAAGATGAAAGATGTTCCCTATGCTTCAGCCATAGGCTCTATCATGTATGCAATGCTGTGTACCAGACCTGATGTGTGCCTTGCTATAAGTTTAGCAGGGAGGTACCAAAGTAATCCAGGAGTGGATCATTGGACAGCGGTCAAGAACATCCTGAAATACCTGAAAAGGACTAAGGATATGTTTCTCGTTTATGGAGGTGACAAAGAGCTCATCGTAAATGGTTACGTTGATGCAAGCTTTGACACTGATCCGGACGATTCTAAATCGCAAACCGGATACGTGTTTACATTGAACGGTGGAGCTGTCAGTTGGTGCAGTTCTAAGCAAAGTGTCGTGGCGGGATCTACGTGTGAAGCGGAGTACATAGCTGCTTCGGAAGCAGCAAATGAAGGAGTCTGGATGAAGGAGTTCATATCCGATCTAGGTGTCATACCTAGTGCATCGGGACCAATGAAAATCTTTTGTGACAATACTGGTGCAATTGCCTTAGCAAAGGAATCCAGATTTCACAAGAGAACCAAGCACATCAAAAGACGCTTCAATTCCATCCGGGATTTAGTCCAGGTGGGAGACATAGAAATTTGCAAGATACATACGGATCTGAATGTTGCAGACCCGTTGACTAAGCCTCTTCCACGAGCAAAACATGATCAGCACCAAGACTCCATGGGTGTAAGAATCATTACTGTGTAATCTAGATTATTGACTCAAGTGCAAGTGGGAGACTGAAGGAAATATGCCCTAGAGGCAATAATAAAGTTATTATTTATTTCCTTATATCATGATAAATGTTTATTATTCATGCTAGAATTGTATTAACCGGAAACATAATACATGTGTGAATACATAGACAAACAGAGTGTCACTAGTATGCCTCTACTTGACTAGCTCGTTGATCAAAGATGGTTATGTTTCCTGGCCATAGACATGAGTTGTCATTTGATTAACGGGATCACATCATTAGGAGAATGATGTGATTGACTTGACCCATTCCGTTAGCTTAGCATTCGATCGTTTAGTATGTTGCTATTGCTTTCTTCATGACTTATACATGTTCCTATGACTATGAGATTATGCAACTCCCGTTTATCGGAGGAACACTTTGTGTGCTACCAAACGTCACAACGTAACTGGGTGATTATAAAGGTGCTCTACAGGTGTCTCCAAAGGTACTTGTTGGGTTGGCATATTTCGAGATTAGGATTTGTCACTCCGATTGTCGGAGAGGTATCTCTGGGCCCACTCGGTAATGCACATCACTATAAGCCTTGCAAGCATTGCAACTAATGAGTTAGTTGCGGGATGATGTATTACAGAACGAGTAAAGAGACTTGCCGGTAACGAGATTGAACTAGGTATTGAGATACCGATGATCGAATCTCGGGCAAGTAACATACCGATGACAAAGGGAACAACGTATGTTGTTATGCGGTTTGACCGATAAAGATCTTCGTAGAATATGTGGGAGCCAATATGAGCATCTAGGTTCCGCTATTGGTTATTGACCGGAGATGTGTCTCGGTCATGTCTACATAGTTCTCGAACCTGTAGGGTCCGCACGCTTAAAGTTCGATGACGGTTATATTATGAGTTTATGTGTTTTGATGTACCGAAGGTAGTTCGGAGTCCCGGATGAGATCGGGGACATGACGAGGAGTCTCGAAATGGTCGAGACGTAAAGATCGATATATTGGACGACTATATTCGGACATCATAAAGGTTCCGAGTGATTCGGGTATTTTTCGGAGTACCGGAGAGTTACGGGAATTCGCCGGGGAGTATATGGGCCTTATTGGGCTTTAGGGGAAAGAGAGGAGAGGAGGCCAGGGCAGGGCCGCGCGCCCCTCCCCCCCAGTCCGAATAGGACAAGGAGAGGGGGGCGGCGCCCCCCTTCCTTCCTCCCCTCCACCTTTTCCCCCTTCCTCTCCTAGTCCAACATGGAAAGGGGGGGAGTCCTACTCCCGGTAGGAGTAGGACTCCTCCTGGCGCGCCTCTCCTCCCTTAGCCGGCGGCCTCCCCCTTGCTCCTTTATATACGGGGGCAGGGGGCACCTCTTGACACACAATTGATCAACGATCTTTTAGCCGTGTGCGGTGCCCCCCTCCACCATATTACACCTCGATAATATCGTAGCGGTGCTTAGGCGAAGCCCTGCGTCGGTAGAACATCATCATCGTCACCAGGCCGTCGTGCTGACGAAACTCTCCCTCAACACTCGGCTGGATCGGAGTTCGAGAGACGTCATCGAGCTGAACGTGTGCTGAACTCGGAGGTGCCGTGCGTTCGGTACTTGATCGGTCGGATCGTGAAGACGTACGACTACATCAACCGCGTTGTGTTAACGCTTCCGCTTTCGATCTACGAGGGTACGTAGACAACACTCTCCCCTCTCGTTGCTATGCATCACCATGATCTTGCGTATGCGTAAGAATTTTTTTGAAATTATTACGTTCCCCAACAGGGGGGTCTCAAACAGAGCGGCCATGCAGCTTCTTATTTGGGGTAGCGAACTGAGCGGGTGTGCAGCTGGGAACTAAGCGCGTTGCTGGGTCGCGGCCCACTCGGGCGTGCATGAGCGCTAGTTTGTTCCAGGGCGTAGACGGTGCCATATAGGAGCTCCTCTATTTGGGGGAGGTCGTAACTGGCGCCTTCACCGCCAGTAAGGAGAACTGGCACCTACATCATCCTTCTATGGGCTGTTTCTACGCAGGCCCATAGTTGTTCACTCGCTTCAATTGTTTCGACGATGTTTTACTATTTCGATCGCTGCTTCGTCCGATTAGAAAGAAAAAACAATCAAAATTTTTTTCACTGACTTTAAAAAGCTCACCGGTTCAGAAAAAAAGTTCATTAGAATTTGGAAAATATTCACGAATTTGGAAAACCTTGATCGACTTTGAAAAAAGTTCATGAACTTTGAACAAAGTTTAATTTTAATTTTTTTTAAAAAAATTCATCAATTTTGAAAAAACATTCATCTGACTTGAACAAAGTTCATCAAAATCAAAAAAAGTTCTCCGATTTAAAAAAATTCATCGAATAAAAAAATCATCAATTTCGAAAAAAGTTCATCGCATCAATTTTGTAAAAAAGTTCATCAATTTTGCAAAAAACTTCACACACTTGTAAGAAAGTCCATTGATTTTTAAAAAGAGTTCATAAATTTGAAAAAGTTCATCAATTTTTTTAGAAAAGTTTGCATAAATTAAAAAACAATTAATTTAAAAAGAAAACACAAAATTCTTAAAAAAATCACGCATTTAAAAAATAAAAAATTAAAAAAGAATTTAAAATAAAACCGAATAAAATCGTCCATGAAATAAACTATGATCCAGGAAAACCTAGTTTGGGAAGCTTTTGGAAGCCTCCCAAAACTAGGCTTTCACGAACATGAAGAAAGTAAATAAAAAGGAAAAGTGAAGAATCTTTGCACCAGCGGGCGATGATCTGGTTGTTAGAGCGAAGACGCCCTTACGAAGGGTTTGCGGGTTCACCCCTCTTCTCGCACCTTTTTTACGCTTAAAAAGCAAAAAAAATAGAATGGCGCGGCCTATGGCTGAGCGCGTGGTGTGCGCCGGTTTATAGAAACAACTACAACCGGCGGCTGAAGTGCCATATAGGAACCACGTCTATTTGGCGCCTAAGAATGTCCCTCGCCTCCTTCTAGGCAGACGGGACGGTTGCCCAAATCATGTGCGGTGCCCCAGCCCACTATAGTATCCCTAGCTCGGCCATTTGGTGTAGTCAACGCACTTCGTTGCTATTCTTCCCTTTTTTGTTTTCCCCAACATTAAATTATTCAAGATATAAATATTTGTAAAACTATATTATTTACTAACTCATAAAACTGTTCATCATTTATAAAAAGATATTCGTGGTAACTTATAAAAAATTAATTGTAAATTTTAGTGAATTTTCATTGTGTATTAAAATTTACCGTCTTCCTTTAAAAAAATATATGTCACATATTAAAAGTTGGTTATCAAGTATTTTTAAAAAATTGTTCATCATGTATTGCGAAAGATTCATTGTCTAGTATGCAAACTATTCATCATTTATTAAAAAATTTGTCATTTATGGAAAAATGTTCATATTGTATTTAAGAAATATTTATCTTGTATTAAAATTTGTTCGTCAGGTGTTGTTTTTGAAAAAAAATTCACTCATTAAAAAAAATGTCCATGTTTTATTCAAACTGAAAATGAAAACCTAAAAATAAAAAATAAATAAGAAGAGGAGATGAAAATAATTAAAAAAAAGAAGAATCAATGAAAGGGAAAAGTAGACCAGTAAAAAATAAGAACAAAAATAACGACACGAATAAGGGAAAACAAAAAAAACGAAACAAAACCATTGGTCTCTTAAAATTCGAGGTCCTAATACAAATTGTAAATAACTGGCGACTCGCATGTAGTGCTTGCTAAGGGCAATGTATAGCATTTCACTGATCTCACCCATGCAACATAAAGCAACGAAAACCCACCTATTCCTCGGGCATCAATCCCTGCATCACATATCCAACGGTTGAGAAAATGGGTACTCCCTCTCTTCTGGTTTATAGGGCTTACTACAAAAATTACTTTTTTGGGAGATACTAGTGTATGATACTACCTCCACAGTGCATAGTATCATAGTGATGTCATTTGTTGTTATGCATGACACATACTAGTACATTGTTTAATATGATACAGTATCATATCGTGCTACTCAATCCTCTTTTGTCTCATTTAGTTGTGTGTCACCTCAACAAAACTGAATGGTTGGCATGTATGATACTACCTACGATACTTTCATTGTGACCAGCCTAAACCAGAAGGGAGGGAGTAAGATGTAATTAATTCCAGCTGATTGAGTATTAGCAAATCTGAGTAAAATTAACCCTGGACCTATGTAGCGTTCTACTAGAGGAACAGGATACGGCCACAATAGCAAATCATCCTATGTTCCTATAGCACAACTTGGTTAGCAGCTAGAAACAAGCATAGTGAAATTTGCCTTCAAAGGACCAGATCAAGTTTAATATCACAATGATTTGTGAACTGCAAGCAGCCAAGCATGCATGCATCATATGACACTAACCAGGGGAGATAAGACTGAGGGTCCCAAGATATGCAAAAATAGTTCGGCATTACAGAAAGGGCGTGGATAACCAAATGATGCAAGAAGCAACCCAGAGAGTACTAATCCACACAACATAATTCATAACCCGGGCATATAAGTCTCTCCAAAGCACCCTCTCTTTTGGCAAAATATGTTTTGGGTAATTAATGTGCTGGTGGACGATCTAGGAAACATTGGCACGTCACTGATTGTGATGAGAAGCTATAGCCAAGATCTATGGCGGCCAACTTTTGAGTGAGGAACAAAGATAAGGTGATACATGACCAACACACTTTGTTCAGGGCCTCAAGCGATTGTGATAATGCTAATCGCTGATATGGGTGTAACCAGCTGCAACGCGTGCTGAGTGTACATGCTAATTTATTCGTTCCCCCCTTTTGCCTATTAATATATGGAAAGCATTCTAACTTTTGTTAATCGGAGATATTTTTAGGGAATAATTGGAGATATCATTATGCACGGAATGATAATTAAAAAATGATAGGAGCAACTTTTTTTTTCTCCAGGATAGTTATCCCACACATATGATCTGGTCAATTTAGTAATATCGGAATCATAGGATTGGATCCCCGCAAAAAATTGGAATCATGGGATTGTTTTCATAGTACATATGTTATGCTTCACGGAGAGATGCTACTAGTGAAGTTATGGATCCCGGTCCATTAATCCTCATAAATACAACCTCGGTCAACTCATTTTCTTATTGTTTAAAATAAAAACCCTTTTATTATTTGCTTTGCAATCACTACTTGAAACCACAAAATACATACTCCCTTTGTTCCTAAATATAAGTCTTTTAGAGATTCACTCATTTTGCTCCGTACATAGTCCATATTGAAATATCTAAAAAGACTTATATTTAGGAATGGAGGGAGTATATACTTGTAACTGACAAGACTAGTAAGGTTGACACCATTACTAGGAATGTTGGGTTCCCAATAAAGTGTCTTAGTTGTCTACATGTATTGATAACTGGCTGTAAACCAAGACTTCACAGATTGATACTCCCTCCGTTTTTATTTAGTCTGCGTATTAGCTTTGGTCAAAGTCAAGCTTTATAAATTTTGACAAAATTTATAAACAAAAATATTAACATATATGATAACAAATCAATACAATTAGATTCATTATCAAATGTACTTTCACATGACATAGATTTGTTATGGTGTTTATATTATTTTCTATAAACTTTACGAAGTTTGACTGTAGTCAAATCTAATATGCAGAGTAATAAAAACGGAGGGAGTACCTTCTTTCTCAACTGGGGAGGGGGGGGGGGGGGTGGGGGTTTACTAGATACTGCAAATCTTTGCACTTCGAGGCCCAACAAACTAAGTTCACAAGAGTTAAGCATATCAGTATCGAGAAGCACACTTCTCTTCTAAAACTCGTCTAAATTCTGACATAACCTTGCCTTATATAGGGGTGACGAGGTAGGGAGATTAACATACGATTGACCTCGCGTTAGTAACGGTGCAATGCTGGCTTTCATTACCAATACATCACAATGAAGCTAACTTAATGGCGCCGTTTGTAACACCTGCTTTAATGATCCACGAACGGTCCAGCCGGGTGGACGCGAAGGATCAGATGGATAAGGTTAGCCATACGGGCTTCATGATGCCGGCCGAGCGGCCTGAACAGGTTTGGGCCATCCCAAACCTACTGGGTTAAATCTCTTCTATGAGCCTATCCCGAGGGATCCCGCCATCATCATGTAAAATCAAAGACCACACCAAGTGATCATCTAAACTGCTTCAGTCGATTCATGGAATCCAAATTGAAGTTTCTGGTTTTGGAAATTGAGGTGCCCTTTTGTCTGGTTTTAAAAATGGGGCATTAAACGTTAACAACGTGACAAGTTAAAGGATGCAAAACGTATTTACCTCTAAATTCTTTGTTTAATGTAAAATCATACGATGACCCATATAGTTTAAATGTTAGCATCATGATTTGAATCCTTGTGAGTGGAGTAGTGCCCACACGACTCCACCCACACCAAGAGGTGGTTTATCTTATCTCTAAATACTCAGAAGGTGGCTTTTTATTAAGCCCATTTGTCCAAATAAGCATCTTAAAGGAACCATGTCGTTACATGAATAGTTTTTTTTAGTAATTTAATACTTGCATTTGAGCAGTTTTACTCCACAAGTCTATTGACATTTGCGCGTTAGTCATTGCACTGTCAACTGGCAATATAACATAAAGATGCTCATCAAGGGGGTCAAATCAGTCGCTAATGTTCTGTCAACGTAGGAGATCGCGCGCTTTAAATCATGAACATCTTTTTTCTTATTGGCTGCTGGTACAAAAAGGGGAAGCAGCTTTTACACCAATTATTTCCTAGTGGACGAAAGCGTCTTTGGTGCCCATCCCAAACAAAAGGCTTGTGCTGATCTACTTCTTTCCGAAATAAGAATGCTAGAAAATAGTTTTTAGGAAAAGGTGGCGTTGCACAGATATGTCCTTTTAAAACACTTATGGACTACAAAAAGAAATAGTTTTATGTATATAGACATGAGTTATACTAGATTGTAGCTTCAGCATATGTGTGTTTCCAATGGACTGAGCTACCTAGTTCAATTAATTAGGTTCCTTACGGTGAAAGCTGCTCTTCGGATTCAAATTTTAGACTTGATACGGATGCCCTTAACCAGCAGAAAGAATTCTCATAGTTGTTATATGATGACTACAAAAGTGTCTCTCGGCATCTGCATCGATAGGCAGATCATACCTACATTCGCTCCTTTTACTTCGTCCAAACATTTATGCCTATAGTTTTTATGATTATATACTACTCCCTCTGTAAACTAATATAACAGCGTAGTGATCTAAACGCTCTTATATGAGTTTACGGAGGGAGTACTTTGTAATCTCCTCGATCGAGCAGTCTCTACATGAAAAGGACGTACACGTCTTTGGAGATGGATGTTAAGGACATTAATTAGCCATCCACGTGCTTCTTCATGGCCTTCCTAGAAGACGATCAGATTGGTTACGTTGCGTTTTGGCAATCTCAAAACGTTCTTTGGAGATGGATGAGTACCAGTTGCCAATTCCATACGCTTGCAGCACTGTTACCGTTGGAATATCTCCCACTCCTTTTTGTTAATATCTTAATTAATCGCATTATGAGGCCATGATGCCGGTCCTTTATTGAATCTTTGCGGGGGCAGCCACTGATCTTTGTGTATACTTTTGAAAATTTGGAACTCTGAGAGTGACTTCATAACTTCACATATTGGGATCCCTTTCTCTGCAGTGTATAGCTAGGATCATTGTGGAACAACTTTGATGAAAGCGAACGCATATCTTGATTAAGACTGATCGATTGACCGACGTAACTTGGTAACTATTAGTGGCGTCAAATTGCTTGTATTCTGATTTGTTGCTCCGGTGCATTATTTTCTGTATATGTATGGTCCGTTTTGTGAACGTTTGCCCAAAGCTCGAACTTCAGTCTCAAATTGCTTTGCTGCAACGATTTTTGTAGTCGATTTCTGTATATGTATGGTCATCTTTATCTTTTAGATCATCTCTGGTTTTCATCATTTGCATTTTGTAGTCTTGAAACAGGCTTTCACCTCATTTTATATAAATCATTAACAGTCAAATTGTTAGAAGGTGATGAAGAAATCCTTGTACAGGCAGATAAAAAAACACATCCGAGCGAGCGGCACAAGTACAACTAACCCAACAAAGACGCCATACCTAACAAGAGACACCAAAGACTACCGAACAGGACCGAAACCGAGCCGCCTTGTGAAACCACCAGACACCGTAGAACCAAACACACCGAGCCATCTTTGGAAGGGGCCGGCTGGCCGTTGAGACCGCACCCTCGCTCTGGGCCACGGAGCACCGCTCCTGCCAGGAGATAGCAAGGACCGAGAGCGGAAATCACGGTGACACGTGTATAAGATAGGAGATCACCGGGGCTACCCCACGCCACAGTCGAGAACAATACATGTGAGGGGCATGCATGCTCGAAGCCAGAGGCAATCTGCAACCGAAAGGGATCGGGGCTCTGCGACGACGACCTCAAGAGGGTGATGATGCCAAAACGCTAAATGCTACCATGGTCAAGCTTGAGAAGAAAGTCTAGAGGTTTCACCTGGAGCCTTGCACTACTAGAAAAAGGCTTACTAGTGGCGCATCAGTTTTGCCTACTAATAGCGCACTACTGGTGCGCCACTAGCACCACGCCACTAGAATATTTTAGTAATGGCGCACCACAGGTGCGCCATTAGTATCTGGTATACTAATGGCGCACCACGGGTGCGCTATTAGTATCCCACAGGTGCGCCATTAGTAACTGGTATACTAATGGCGCACCAGATGGAAGTGCGCCATTAGTAACATTTTTTAAAAAAAAAATCGTTTTTTCTTAATCTCAGGTCACTATTTCACATATGAGATATCCAACACATATATATACAACAAGCATCCATATAACAATCATATCCAACACACAAGTTTCATCATATATACATACATAGCCAACACATAGTTTCATCGTTACATATTACAAAAGTTTCACATTGTTCATCCAACACCGTTATCCATCCAACACCATATTACAAAAGTTTCACATAGTTCAGTTCTCATTGTTCTTCTCCTTCTCCTTCCTCAGCCTGATGCGCCAAGAGCGGCGAGGCGGTGGAGGCAGCTGTGGGATGTAGTCTTCTACCACAATTGGCGTGGTCATGTCGCCCAGCTGTGGGATCGCCGGCGCCACCACCGGTGCGTGGTCATTGTCAGGCACCACCACCATCGCGAGGCCACCTTCAGGCAGGACGGGCACGACCATCGCTAGGTCATCCTCAGCCACCACCATCTCTTGCCCATGGTCAGCCACCACCATCTCTTGCCCTTGGTCAGCCACCACCAGCGCTAGGTCATCCTCAGCCTGATGCCCATCGTCATCCTGCAGCTCCTCATCCCCACTCCGCTCCTCTTCTCCCCCACTCCAGTTCGGATCATCCTTCTTGCTGTCTTTGCTGCTGCCAGAATCGCTGCTGCTTTCGCTAAAGCCAGAATCGCTGTTGCTTTTGCTACAGCCATAATCGCTGCTGCTTTGGCTGTAGCCAGTGTCGCTGCTGCTGCTCCCATTGCCTGTCCAAATGCAACAATGGCCGTTAACAATCGATGTGAGACAAAGCCAAATGTAGAGGAATAAGAAGAGGCAGAACGCATTGGCATCTTCATCGTCAGCGTAGCGCATGCGACACATAGTCGTGTTGAAAACCTTCACGATGAGCATTGTGGCGTCATCGTCGTACCTGAAGAGAAGAAAGTACCCGGTCCGCAGGTCGTAGGCACTGTAGAACTTCTCCCAACCACGGCACAGGTACATGTGGCCCTCCTCGATCACCAACTCCACGTCCCACAGCCTGCGAACCCCGCTGCCGGCCTGTCGGAGCTTCACATTATCTGGCGGATCTTCACCCAGCATGTTCATAAAAGTGTCAGGCAGCCTCTGCAATTTGGGACAAGGAGTGATGTAGCAAACAACAGAGTTATCATAATGAGATGGGTGAAGGGGAGATCTTTCGTTTTATATACCTGCCTCGTGGCTGATATTGAAGTCCCAAGTATGACACTGAAGAACTTGAAAGCATCCAACTCGTACTCCGGTGAGGCAGAGCGGCGGTGGCTGCTTCCCCCCATCTCTGATAAGCAGCAGAAGAGACCAATTAGTACCCTTACAACATCATATTGCAAATAGATGAATTGTGTAGGTATGCATGGATTTAAGATTATTTGTGCAAAGCCAATTTGTCAATGATTAATATGATATCTCAATTTCCACCAAATAATACATTTGTTATACACCACATTTTCTTTTCCTTTGGAAAAGAAAAAAGCACACTGCATTCAAGTGAATGTATCTTTTATTGCCCAACTATGCATTGGAAAATGTCCACAAATCCCCAACTATGCATGGGAAAATGTCCACAAATGGAGTGAGATCATTAACTGTCAAGTTAATAGGGATAAGAGTACACTTATGATAGTTAATTGTCATCCCAGCAATTTGTTCAAAACAGGTTAGAATCCATTTCAGATTCAGAGCAATTCCAGCATCATTTTCCAACAATAAAAGGGTATCATTAGCATATTGTACTCTTATAATAGCACTCTTATAATGGAACTATTCTATGACCATACTCGAAGGGGCTCCAGAGATTGCACTTGCACACACAGATTGTGTACCACGGTCGAGGGGAGGGAGGGAGGGAATGGGGAGGAAGGGTGGAGAATTTCATTCACAAATTCTTAGTAGTTTTTTAATACAACAGAATAAATCTTGAGATCTCATTCACAAATTCTTAGTAGTTTTTTTAATATAGTAGCTAATTGCCTGATCTGGTTGGTGCCAAGATCAAGTGGTGACCTGACCTCTTGCCTGGAAGTTTCTATTCCTTGCAATCTACTGAATTTCTAGTACCTTGTTTTTTAAACTGCTAAGCTATTTTGAGCTTGAGCATGGGTCAATTCAGTGCCCTACAAGATGACTATCTTCTCAACTAGGAGAATTTCATTGCCTCTTTCTTTAAATTCCAGAATTTAAATAAGGTTATCATTTAATTTGTTCAGAAATTACAATTTAGTAATGCTAAAGGTTCTGCTTCCCTTCTTCCAATGGGCTATGTTGATGTATGTGCTGAATATAGATATATACAGTCTAGTTGGTACATCTATACATCTGATAACTGAGCACCATCGGCATCAACGCGCTACTATTGATGTTATTAATATCAAATAGCCCTGCATACCTAGCCTTATGCAGTATTTTAGTTAATAAACCTACAAGTCACTCACTTCTTACTGATGATTGGTCTGTTGGTGTTTGCTTGCATCTATTAAACACAACAGGCTCCTTCCCTAAATAACTGGAACACAGCAGGTGTTGTGCCTGGTGATGCTAATTGGCTGTCGGTCACCTAAACGTACTTGTTTAATCCCTATGTGTTGCATACAAATATGTACATTCATCACCCCTTAGCAAGTTTATTTATGTTTAACTCAAAATCAGATTTTTTTAGGTGTTGCATACAGATTTTTTAGGTGTTCATGTATGTTTTTTTGCTAGCTACTGAGGGAGGGAATGGGGAGGAAGGGTGGAGAGGGAGGAAGGAGGAAGGAGGAGGGGTACCTGGGCGGGCGCGGCTGGTCGCCGGGTGGCGGAGGACGGCAGGGGCAGGCGGGGTGTGGGCACGTCGGAGGAGGAGGAGGCCCTAGCTCGCCGGCTGCTGCAGGGGCCGGAGGAGGCCCTCGCTCGTCGGAGGGAGGAGGAGAGGAGAGGAGCGCTCGGCCGATCTCGTTCGGGGGGCGCGGGGGCGGCGGGGGTGGAGTCCCGCGGGGGTCGGGGCGGCGGCGTCGGGGCAGCGCAAGACCACAGCGGCGGCGGCGTCGCTGACGGCGTGCAGGCGCGGCGGACGGAGGGGGCGGAGCAAGGGGCGGCGGCGTACGGTTGGGGTCGAGTGGGGGATCTGGCGAGGGAGGGAGGCCACAGTGCGAGGGAATAGGTGAAGTGCGGGATGTCTATCTAATGGCGCATCTCCCCAAGTGCGCCATAAGTACGACGATAGCAATGGCGCACCTCACCCTGGTGCGCCATTAGAAATTACTAGCCCGACTGCTCAGGTTATATTTCCACCTAACCCTATCTCCATCAGAACATGCCCACTAGCCCGACTGGTTAGCACGCAGCACACACACTAGGAGGTCTTGGGTTCGATTCCCAGGCTCCCCAATTTTTGTTTTTATGCATTTAAAATGCTGTTTGATATTTATTTGTGTTTAAATATGTTCAAACTTTTTTAAATCATAACAGTAATATATTTTTATAAAAACAGGGTGTGGGGGAGAGGGTGCGGGGGGTGCTCGGCGGCGGTGGAGCGGGGGAGGGTGCGGTGGGTCGTCGGGGGGTGCGGGGGGTGCTCTGTCCTTGTCGTTACCGGTGTAGGATTCCATCGTTACCCCGGAGTTATGATAACAATCGCTCTTCATGTCCTTGTCCTCGGTGTAGAATGTGTAGCCGTTGAATGCGAGGCGGAGGTTGCGGCGCGCGCGGGCGAGGGCGAGGTTGGTGTCGGCCCTGCGGCGCTGCTCCGGCGAGAGTGGGGTGGGGTCGGAGGGGAGGATGGGGAGAGGGAGGCGGCGGGGGCGCGGATTGGGAGCGTACGGAGAGGAACTGGCGCGAGGGAGAGGGACGAAGGGGAACTGGCGAGGGAGAGGGAGGAATTAGCTATAGCATTCATTTGTGACGGTGGAGCAGGCCGGAGAGGGTGCAGGGGGTCGTCGGCGGCGGTGGAGCGGGCCGGGGAGGGTGCGGTGGGTCATCGGCGGCGGTGGAGCAGGGGAGCTAGGGTGCGGTGGGTCGTCGGCGGCGGTGGAGCGGGGGAGGGTGCGGTGGGTCGTCGGCGGCGGTGGAGCAGGGAAGGGTGCGGTGGGTCGTCGGCGGCGGTGGAGCGGGGGAGGGTGCGGGGGGTCGGCGGCGGCGCCCGGTGGAGCGGGGTAGAGGGTGCGGGGGGTGCTCGGCGGCGAGGGGGGCCGGATCTGGCGAGGTGGGATAGCGATCGAGATGGAGGGGGATCGCTAGTAATGGTGCACTATGCCCTGGTGCGCCATTAGTATGTTTGAAAAAATAAAATAAAAAAAATTTGTTACTAATGGCGCACCGTTTGTCTGGTGCGCCATTAGTGTCTTTCACACTAATGGCGCACCAGCACATGGTGCGCCACTGCTATATAGCAATGGCGCACCACATGTCTGGTGCGCCATTAGTGGCCATTCCATCTATAGCCCTTTTCCTAGTAGTATTGGCACCACGAGGAAACCCACAACAACGGCCTCAAGAGAGAAGCGACACCGTAGGCCATGTCACCAATGGCACCGGAGCATGGAGCTTTCATCCGCACCCTCACAAGTGCCACCCATGGAACTAAGGTTACCGACCCAATCCACGAGTGGCAGCCGTTACTGCCAGCACAAGGCCTCTATATCCAAAACAGGGAGCCACTGAGGCCACGGCAACACCAGGATCATCCGCCGCCCCTTCCCCTACTACCCACATAGCCAAGAGGAGGTGTCACTACCGCTGCAATGCTGCTCGTCGTAGAGCCAACCGTGCAGCCTTACCCTGCCGTCCCGGCATCCAAGACCGCCTCCCCCACTACTGCCAGATCACGAGATCACCACCAAGGAAGCACAGTGGCCCGGATAACACAGACACGAAGCTGGACCACAGTCGGTCAACGCATCGATGGGACCTTCGGTATCAGGAGACTGATCGTGCCTGGGTCTAGGCCCCAAGCCAACAGTGCAGTTGATAATGGAGGTCGTCGGCGACACTTAGCAGCACATCCATGGGCCACCTGCCCCTACAAGGTTGCCAAGGCCGTGACACGCATCGCAGTCGGGGCAGCAGGCCTCCACAGGGCCAGATCCAACAACTCTAGATCTGGCCGAGGGAGCACCACCAAGGCCCACCGCACCCCTGTCCCAGGAGCTCCATCGAGGCAATGCCTCCGGCTATCGACAGCCGCTTGCTGTCCACCAAGTTCCTCCATATGCCGCCCCGTCGGGGCCGCTGTGAAGAATATGGCGTCCCCGGGTGTTGGGATGCATGGCCAACACCACCTCTGAACCGCGCACTAGCAAGGGGCAGGGAGAGCAGGGAAGGAGTGAAACACATTGTGTGGGCTGCACCACCTACACCCAGGCAGCCCCACCCCACCCCACCCGCCGCTGCACGCCATCCACCGCCACCGGTCAAGCCCAGTCACACAGGGTGTACCATCCGACGGCGGCGAGGAGAGGGAGAGGACAAGCATTGGTGGTGGACCTATCCTGTATTATTGACTGTCACCGCATGTTTGGATTCCAAGTGGCAAGAAAAAATTGAATTAATGATCTGGACCGCCATCCATGCTTTCATGATTTGGAAAGTAGTATAATGCACCACCCATATCATCGAATATTACCATCATTCATGCTTCCATGATCTGAAACAATTTTTTATTCCTAAGCACACTTTTTATATAACACAACCCAGAAAACGGGGAAATTACCAACGAATGCATGAGGAAAACTATAGTACTACATCGGAAAAGCCAGCCATCCCATACCACAACCGTAAACAGGCATAGATAAAAAGGAACGGCAATCAACGAGTAGGCAAGAAGGTAGGTTCGTCTTTTTCTCAGTCTCCTTTGTGCGCTTTTGCCTGACGGCTTGGTGAGAGCCCGAGACACGAAGACGTACCCAATGCAACAGAGCAATTTATGCATAAGATGCAGCGGTGCTATTTGGACCACTGGATGGGAATCTAAGGGCATCTTCAACGGCAACCTTCAAAAATTCTTCCACATTCGTCCGTGGATAGGGGGACTAGTCTGTGAACACGGATGCGGGAGGACACCATCCAATCATAGCCGCATATATTTTCACAACAATTCAAACAACTAGACGAAATTCGTGCAAACACGGCCGGATTTCATATAAACACTACTGATTTCATATAAAAAAGGCGGATTTTCATATAAACATTACAGATTTCACTACATGTACATCAACGGTGCTAGTTCGGCTCTGGAGGTATAATAATACCTAATCTAAATCGCCGACCGCAGATCCCATTGTCTTTCTCATGTCCGGCAGCCCAATCACCGGACCGCTGGGAGCCCCGGAGGTATATGCTTCAATGCAAAGGACGGCTCGCTTCCCCACCACTCATCAGAGTGGAAGCCCCGTCTGATGCTTCAACGGGAGGGGAAGGCGGCGCCTCCGCTTCTGTGGAGCCCATGTGGGATCGACGGAGGTCCTCAAAAGAGAAGAACCGGGCAAGACACTGGCTGTGTACGCTGGCGTTGTCTAGGTGGTGACCTTCATGGGACCCAAGCGATGACGGACTCCCATGTTCTACTTCTCCTCGATGATGGCGGCAGATGCGGAGGCGCCAGCCACCGACTCGTCGCTCTTCGCGCACCCGACTTCTGTCTCTACCTGCATAGTGCAGTCGCAGGCACGGGAGGCACGATCACACGCATGGGAGGCGCAGTCGCAGACACGGGAGGTGTGGTCGTCGACGGTAGCGATGGCGCCCGTGCCACCGTGCTCCCCGCCGTGCCGACGTGGAGCAACTCGCTACTCCTCATCGAGTGGGTCTGGAGCGACGAGTTGCTGAACCACGCAGCGTCTTGGGGTTGCAACTTTCTCCGTCGGGTCAGGTGCGAGAGGAGGAGCAGCAAGCTGCCTCGCTCGTATCTGGCGGACTCGGCGGGCCACCTAGCCAGCGTGTATGCCAGAGAACTGCTCTTCGCAAGCCATTAGAAGAGTGGCGAAGGATCAGATGTGGGGAGCGGTGGAGGGGTGTGATTCTTGCCCGCCGTCTGGCCTCATTTAAATAGAGGGCGGACGGGAGGAGCTCGACCGGCGTTGTAATGCCGGACCGCTCATGAACGAACGTGTGGCCGAAATAGGTTTCTTGCCTTCCACGTGGGTTTAATGGAGGCGTATGAATGCGGCGAGGAGGCGTGTTTAGCCGGGCGTGCAGCGGGCGGTGCCCTCGGCTGTCGAGCCACTTCAATGGCGGAGGCAGTGAGAGGTCGCGTCCGCCCTGAGCCGCCTTCAATGCGGAGCGACGCGCTCTACAGCGGCATGAATGCGGATAGCTGGTGCCGGGTGGGATGTGCGGCGGGAGGGGAGGGTTTTTTGGTGGGTCAGGGCGGTCAGAAGCGGACGTGGGATCGGTCCGGACTCCCGCAAACCTCCCCTACTTTTGTCTCTGGTTTGCCGGAGAAATCACGTCCGGACCCCGCCGCAGACCGATATAGGTCGACGTTGTATGGCTTCCACGGTCCGGACAACACGGTCCGGTTAGATGCGGGCGATTTTACGCTCCGTCTTGGAGATGCCTTAAGGGACAAGAGCTGGATGAAAGATGAATTGTTGACACATTTGAGGAATAGCCCTTCTATTTGAACAAAATCAACCCGAGCTCCACACCTTACACTCACATCAACAAATCCATGTATTTACTTTTTAGTCTAATCATAAAAAGGGTCATATATTTTGAACCGAATGTGATTTTGGTTGTGTTTTCACTATAATTTTTGTTTTGAACCGAATATATTTTTGATTTTTTATGCCTTTTGAAACTTGACCTGGTCTTGTTTCATAGTGAAAGATTAAATTTTAATAAACATATTCAATATTGGTCTTGTGTCAAACATCTCGTCAAAAAAACATGATGGTCAAACTAGATCCAAATTCGGACATATGGTTCAAAATATATGGTCCTTTCTATGTTTGGAGAAAGAAAAATTAACATGCCTTTAATGATGGGAGAAAAAATGGTGGAGTGCATCTTGATTTTGAAAACAAAAATGCTAGACGGGAATACATGGTTTTACAGGCTCTTTCATCTAGTAACCAATCACAAACTTGCCCCCCCCCCCCCCCCACCACCCCGATTTTCAGGGGGGTGGGCCGCTTCCCTCATCTATTGACCAATCAAGTTAACCCTCTTTGTAAAGCCTAACTCATTTGTACGTGTACCATTGCCGTTTTGAAAATGTCTACGCCTTTTTTTACATTGTGCCAACAACCCACCGACCAACCAAACCACATCCCTTGGATTCCCATCCAATGGTCTAAATAACGCTTGTGTATTTGGTGCACAGATTGATCCATTGCACTGGATACATTCTCCTCTCATCCATGCACTCCCGCTTGGAAGCAAATACATCTCCTTGGAATATTCGTGCGTCTAGGATCTTCTTCATGTCCTGGTAGTAGTATCCTACAAAGACTTCTTGTAAATTGTTTGCTCCCTGTTCGCATCCTACAAAGACTTTTTGTAAAATAATTGCTACCTTCTATAGAAATATTTGCACGTCCAGGATCATCTTGATGTCCTCGTAGAAGTATTGACATGAATAATTTTGCTTTCGTTGACACGTGCCATATTAATAAATTTCAATTTTTATCCTAAGTTTAATATTATTTTATAGGAATTACCATATAAACCAAATCCATTCATCTTACCCCCTTCATATATATACCTAAGAGAGTGATCCCCACTAGTTCTATTTATGTCAACATGCTACTATGCAACATCAACATGGAACCATGCATGGGAGAAGAGTCAACTCAACATGCAAGTAAAGACTATTACAATGATTATATTTCATAAATATCTTACATCTATAAAATAATCAAATATTTATGTTCCGACATCATGAAAATATATAGCAACTGATTCCCGCAACAAGGTGTGGGCTTAACCAAATATTTACCAGATTTTGTTCTTTCCATTATTTTTTTGCATGGTCTAGCAAAATGGTCCCAGAGGTTCAAACTTCCTCGGCTCGTCGACAATGGTGTTCGAGTCGATCTGGTAGGGCGAGTGCACGCTGCCGACCAGCAGCATGTCGATGGAGAGGCCAGGCACAAATCGATAGGTCATCGTCTGAGGAGCCGGGCACCACATCCTTGCCCATCTGTCACAACAAAGACATCACCAGAGACGTCACCACAATGACAGTAGCCACTTAGCATATGCACATCACGTGTCAAGACCACATATCATACTATCTTTTTCTGAAAGGATCAGATCTATTACAAAAGTTCACCGTAAGTACAAAATATATCAAACATAATAAAATTACATCGAGATTTCGACACCAATGAAAGACCACATGTCATACTTATTGTTCTCTAAACTAATTAATTGCATTTCCACTTTTAAAAAGTTTGTTCTCATATGATTTATCAAGAGACAAATAGTCATAACATGTTGTATCGTTTTTCTTCTTATTTTTCTACTAGGTTTAAGGAAGTCCTCCAATATATCAAACACTACCCCTATCGTATTGTTTTTGAAGGAGACTCAAGAACATGCAAAGGCATTTTTCAAAATGAATGGCAAATATGCGAACCAACCTGTGGTTGAATGATTAGGAGGACAGTGGTATGCCCAGCCCACCGGGGTTCAAGTCCTAGACTTGACACTAGTGCTTACATTTTCCAGGATTTATTTCAGCATATACGACGATGTGCATTCAAAGGGAGGAGATATTCCAGTCGACTACAAAGACGTCTGTGGCCACTTCGTCAAGACGATGCCGGCTCAAGCTCTCGAAGATGTTCATAGGGGTACGTTGTGCGTGCGTTCGTTCATAGCAGTGAGTGTATGTGTATGTATGAGCGTATGCATATGTACTGTGTTAAAGAAATGAATGAAAAATATCAATCAATACTTCGATTAATGGTATATTATTTAAGAAGTAGTGTTGTACAAGGAGGAAGGTGGGGTTGGTTCGGAACAGGATTGGCACGAGCATATTAGTTAATTAACACATGATAATTAGCAAACCATATGAATGGGTGTGTCCAACCCTGAACCATTATCTCGTACGGATGCCTATGTCTGTACGTTTTCTCTCACATACATAATTGTAGCCGACACCTCTTTGAGAAGTTCTTCAGGATGTATTATATATAGTTATTTACCACTGAAATAATTACACTGTTCGATTACAATCACTTTTACTGTCTACTACAGTCATGGACTCACGGTTAAGACAAGACTAGGACTAATTTGTAGATGTACACAACAAGCCTGGTATTAGTGGACTGAAAAGCACCTGAATAACTGCACGCTTGCGGCGCAAAGCCTGGCGGCTATCTTGCATGCACAATCTGGGGAATCGATTGGAACACCAACAGAGCGCAGATTACCCTTTGCCAAAAGGAAATCCAAAGTTTATGCATGCTAGCATGGATCTATCGAACCGTGGTCAAAAGCAGTCAAAGACGTGAAAGATTATGCTACCATGCAGCCTCCTTCTACGTACGTTGAACGCCTTTCTTAGTCTAAATCTCTCCATTAGAGTACAAAACTATGCAGCATTGGGTCATGAAAAAACGGCTAGACTTATCAGCTCTCTTCCATCCGTAAAGACAGGAGGATTATTTGCTAGCACGAGAAGCAAGCTGAGTCAAGCAACTTTCTTACGATTTTTTTTGCTGCTAAAAAGCAACTTTTTTATGTGTGTCCCACAAGCCAGAAGCCCTTCCAAGACGGATCATGGAGGCGAGCAAAGGGCACTGACGTGTGCGCACTTTGTAACGCACCCGCACTGCGTACAGCCAGTACTTACGTACGTGTTGTTTCTCAGCTGCCGCTTCGTGTGTGCAACGGCGCAACAAGTGCAAGTAACCGTGTGGTGACTGATAACTCCTAACTATAGCTAGGGTTTGGACACTGGTCTCAGTCTCTTAAACGCATGTGATCCTTAATTTGCGGCTTAGTGGCTGCGCTATAGCTCTCTGCCTTGTAGGGTACGTAGCCAAGCTGGCCTTGCCTAAGCCTGTTAACTTGAAGTGTACTGCAATTTCCCTAATAATTCCACGCATTATGGAGGGAATTGCGAGAGGAAAAGTGTACCGACATAGGGAGCTTTGTGTCATGCATCCTGATGATTATCTTGTCCTTTGTTTAAAGCGGTCCCATGGCTGGTTGGGATTATCCATGCATTAGTTTTTTGCATTTGTTTCCATGATTGATCAGGAATAGTTTGTGTGTGCCAATGGAGTCACACGCGATAAGGCATGTGTACTTTTTCTTGCCTCCGGAGCTTCCTTCCCAGCACTATATAAACCCTTCGAAGCTCCAGCTCCATTCAAGCTCTCAAGCAACAACCTCAGGTAGTAAGCTGGCAGTTCTTCTCTTCCCATTCAACCATCTATAAGCCCAACTATTACCCTAGCTTGCTTGGTACAACCATCTCATTGCTCTCCCCATCAACTTGATCGTCTCAAATTCATAGCTAATTAAGGTCTTGCAATGGGCGGCCTCTCTGTTCAGCATCCGTGGGCCTTTACCTTCGGCCTCCTAGGTATATATATATCGTTGTCTACCTCAATATATAGATGCTTCCCAAATTAATTTGCTTCCATATTTTTAATCTCATTTCCCATTATTTTAGTTTCATCTTTGTTCATATGGTTTGCCAAAATTAGCATCCAAGATACCTACTTGTGGTAGTATTCTGAGCATCCAAGATAGTTAGTGCGGGTTGCATGCCAAAAGTAAAATATTTCTCTTGTTGCGACGTAGTGATCCTTCCTGTTTTGTCCCCCATCGGCGTATTGTTCCAGGTCCCCCGCCGTTAATTTCTTTTGTGTAAACTAAAAGAGGTATATATATACATCAAATATAGTTCATTCGTCATTGGAGGAATACGTACCTGGTGACGGCAACCAAAAAGGAAGAAAATGAAAGAAAGATGTAAACTAAAGGGCTCCAATACATATAGGAGTAGCTTTATCTTATGGTGTAGCGTGTGTGACATCTCACCGGCTAGCCATTACTGAAAGCTGGCTAACTGGGGATTGAAAGCGTGCGCAACATCCATATCTCCTTGTTCTCGCTGGATAACTGTCGTATGTAATGTAACGTACTGACGTGCCACTTTGCTTCCCTGCAGGCAACGTCATCTCCTTCATGACCTACCTGGCCCCACTGTAAGCCTCTCGATCACACTCACTCAACATCGTGTTTCTCTCTCTAGCTTTCCTTGTTGGTCTCTCTCGTCTGACTACGTGCAAATTACACGTAGGCCGACGTTCTACCGGATCTACAAGAACAAGTCGACGCAGGGCTTCCAGTCGGTGCCTTACGTGGTGGCGCTCTTCAGCGCCATGCTGTGGATCTACTACGCGCTGCTCAAGTCCGACGAGTACCTCCTCATCACCATCAACTCCGCCGGCTGCGTCATCGAGACCATCTACATCGTCCTCTACCTCGCCTACGCGCACAAGCAGGCCAGGATCTTCACCGCCAAGATCCTTCTCCTCCTGAACGTGGGCGTCTTCGGCCTCATCCTCCTCCTCACCCTGCTTCTCACGGCGGGTGAGAGGCGCATCGTCATGCTTGGATGGGTCTGCGTCGGCTTCTCGGTCAGCGTCTTCGTCGCGCCCCTCAGCGTCATCGTGAGCACCCTAACTCTCGTGTGTATGCATTTATCTTGATTTATAATCCATCTCTCCCTTAGCTGCTTGCATAAATATGCAGCGCCTTGTGGTCCGCACACGGAGCGTGGAGTTCATGCCCTTCTCCCTCTCCCTGTCCCTCACCGCCAGCGCCGTCGTCTGGTTCCTCTATGGCCTCCTCATCAAGGACAAATACGTCGCCGTAAGCAACACAAACAGAACAAACTCTTCACTCTACTTTCTCAGCGGAGGTACAAACTGACTCTAACTGTTCTTTTGATTTGCAGCTTCCCAACATTCTTGGGTTCGCCTTCGGGGTGATCCAGATGGGGCTCTACGCCCTCTACCGCAACGCCACGCCCCGGCCGGCACCCAAGGAGGTGGATGCCCCCGTGTCCGACGATGGTGCCGTCAAGCCGTCCGAGCACGTCGTCAACATCGCTAAGCTCGGCCCGGCGGCCACCGCCATCGAGCTCAACACACACTACCCTGTCGACCCACCGCCGTCGATGAAGGAGGGGGCGGCCAAGGAGAACGGCGTGGCCTGCGCCAGCGGAGAGAAGCTTGACAAGGCAACCCATGTCGAGCAAGTCTAGGCATGCATGCGTTCATGACACGGATGTATATATGTCGTGCATCCAAATAAGCAATGACGGGGATCAAGCCATGACGGGGATCGAGCAAACAAGCGATGGAGAATGCATGCATGCATGCATGGGGCCTTGTAAATTGCAATTTCTACTGTCGATGCTCCATTCGAATTCAAGTGTTGATTCGTAGTATAGCTCGTTGCAAAGGGTTCTTATTTTATTCCGGTCGTATTCATTAGTGTATCCATCGATAACTTAGATGTAACGGTCTTATTATAAGGAACCAGCAGGATGAGCGTGGCTAGATGTAAATTATAATATATATATTTCCATAAAGTATTGTTTTTCTTGAAGATATTTTCCCAGGTCAGGTGGTCAACAACAATTCAAAATTTAACCAAAGTATAGCCATTATGATAACATGATTGCCCTTAGGAAGTCTGTAGTATGGGATTGTTGATAACGACAGCCGTGGCATTATTGTTACGTTGTTAATTGTGTAAACACTTGATGCATCAAATTGATGACTCCGGATCTAACTAGTGGGGTGGTGTGATGGCATCCTCCATCATCGAGTTTGTAGGTGTGGCATCATGATTGTAGGTTGTTTGATATATGTTTTTCCCGGACCTTTATTAAATAACATAACCAAAATGAGTGTGTGCATCTTTTGATGCAGAGATCGGGGGTTTCAACCTCTTTTTCCAATGCATCAAATTGATCATGGGCTTTGAGGCTTAGAGCAAAATCAATGTGTCAGTGCTACAAAATAGGAAAGTAAATTGAGTATAAGAAAAAAAAATGTTCAATATACTCTTTTCATAGCACATACTTTAGGGACCCACTAGCCATCCTTTTTTTTCCTCACCATGCATTTTCCCCACTGAAACATCCCCCTGCTCTTGTTTTTAGCTATGACATGGCCCTTATAGCGGTGAAGATTCCTCTAGACTCAGTGCTTCAACAAGAACCGATGGTAATACTTTTTCTCTTAGCATGGCATGAGCAATGTTGGTCGACATTGGGTGCTAAGGTTTCTTAGCACACACTCATACTCGTGTTAAACATTGGGGAATGTGGTGCTAAGATAAAAAGTAATAGAGTCCGTTTTAGTTGAGGCACCACGTCTAAAGGCATCTTTGACCCCTATTGGGGCCAATCTCATAGCCAAAATACAAGAAGAGAGGCATGAAAAGTGCATAGTACAGGCAGCCCGCCCGAGGTTGACCCATGTAATTTGCTTGGGTGTCTCACCCGGCATATTTTCCCTTGCATGTACCCCACACGTCTACGAGTACATGGAGGATGACGTACCCGCCACTCTCAAGCTGGATTGCTTTGAGAGTTTCTCAAAATATATTGCGTGTGTTGAGGCTGTAGATCTAGTTAGACGCATAGTTGGATATGAGTTGTGGTGTGCGTGCATGAGTGTTGCGTGTGTGTTTTGCATTTCATAAGATTCTACAATTGTGTCCACATGTTTTGACTATTCCGCTTGCCCATATATAGCAATGTCACTACCAATAATTATCATTGTGGTAAATTATTTGGGTTGCAGAGTGGTGTCACCTAACGGGTATAATTCCCGATCTGGTCAAATTCCGCTCATATTAATTACAGTGATAGGACTTGTCATTAGTTTTCCTTAATTATGCAAGTGCCGCTTTATATTTTCTTTGAAATCTTCTTGCATATATCCTCTTTAACTTGCTACTACCATAGCTTGTTTTTGTGTGACCATGTTGTTTTGCTACTACAAATCGTTTAGCATACTGAAATGACTTATTACATTATGGACATGATTTTAGTTACTTCTAAAAAGTATTGTTACAGCCATAACATCATTTTATTTGGAGTTAGTGGTAAAAAGCATTATTTTTTCTAGCTTTGTACAAACATTGCTCGCACACATACTCATCGCAAAAGATCTTCCTATTCTTCTTTACCAACTTCATGCATGTCTTGTGTGCGGTTTATATATGCTCTTGGATTCTTCATACTCTAGCACTTCTCTGTTAATCTTGTCTCTGTCTTCGTTTACTTCTTACAGATATGATTGTTGAAATAAGAAAATTGAAGATGTGAGTTTAAATGGTAACCAGAAATTTGTGACATGTTACATGTTTGTTGTTTTAATGTAGTAGAATATTTCAGAGTTTTTGAAAACATTTATCATGGATTTTCGGTGTGCGGTGGTGCACCAGTTGCATAGGATACGCACTCGCCTCAAACGTTGTTGGCCACTCACCAGTTTGGATGGAATCCAGCTGTGATCTGTACTCCTGTAGGTCCTCGGCCTGCCTGACCTGTGACCTTGATGACCGTTCATCGTTAAGAAAATCCAGCCCGTGAAATGGCCGCTCCTTTCAGAGTCCCCATCCACCAGTTTCGACATGGAAATGGAATGAAATTAATGGACCTGAATGGCCACGTGGAATGGGCCAGTACTGAGATGGGGGGAGGTGACAACTGGGTGGGGGTGGGCCGCAATTGAATGCCGTGGGCACTGCCTTTGTGAAGCCCACCCACTAAATCCAGCCGGTGAAATGTGCACAGACCTCCGTTGCAGCAGCAGGATAGCTCGGTCCAGTACGTCGTCTTGTCTCGGCCTTCGGGTGAAGCAGAGCAGATCGATGGCGCTCTCTCATCGCATGCATGGCACTGTTCTGTTCGTCCGTGCGTTCACGTTCGTCAGTAGTAGTATTTCGTAACTAGAGATCATCCGTGCCGTTAACTAGAACTATAAACTCGAAAACCAATCGGGGTCTCGGTAGTTTATTTCGCTGTACGCGTATTCGTGCCTGATTTGTGTGTGGTGATGTACTAAATATGGTCGTCATTTCAGAATGGATGGAGATGTGCAATGCATTATGCATCCCCCTCTGCCCCTCTCTTTCTCTGTTCAAGTGTGATCTTGTTCAAAGAAAAATGCTATTATTGTGAGTACTGCATTTTTATGTGACAAGATATTTTTCAAAGCTGCGTAAACATTTCATTTGTACTAGGTAATTGCCCGTGCATTGCAACGGGACATATACCTTTTAACAACCATGTCGCTCTTTCTTTGTCGGGTATTCCATGTAACAGCTCGTGCTCCTTCCAGCACTCACATAACTGTTCACCAATCAATGCAAATAATTAAGGAGCACCAAGTAAAAAAAAAGTCAACCAAATTGTTACAAAATGGTCTAAAAAAACATAAGCATAAAATTATATATATTCAATGGTTTCTTGAGCCAATTGTAGGCTTTGCCAAGACACCCCATCATAGTGTTATTGTAATTGGGTTTTTACAGACTTTCAGTAACATGCGAAAAAACTTCTCTGAGGTCATGGGGAGGGGAAGCATGAGCAGCAGAGATTTCAATTGGGAGGAGCTTCGTGTCGAGCCTCACGATTTGCAAGGTCTCGATGACACCATCTCTGAGGAGGAGGTTTGGGCTGCCATTAAAGAAATGCCTGGGGATAAGGCGCCCGGTCCAGATGGCTTCACATGGATTTTTTTCAAGAAGTGTTGGGGAATTATCAAACACACTGTCATGAGGGCTGTTCAGCGCTTCGACTCCCTACATACCTCCAACCTGCAGTGGGTCAACTCCGCCAATGTGATCCTCCTGCCAAAAAAGGATGGGGTAGAAGGCATCTCTTATTATAGGCTTATTAGCCTTATCCACGCCGTCGCCAAAATTATTGCCAAAGTTCTCTCGCTTCGTCTTGCTCCCCACATGGATGACCTTGTCTCCAACGCTCAAAGTGCCTTCATCAAGAGACGAAGCATCCACGACAATTTCATGTACGTCCGGAATCTTGCCCGGCGTCTGCATAAGAGAAAATCTCCCGCCCTCCTCTTCAAGCTGGATATAAAAAGGCCTTCGACTCGGTCAAGTGGGGATACATTCTCGAGCTTATGCAACATTTGGGGTTCCCCCCTAAATTTAGGGCTTGGATTGCGGCCCTTCTATCCTCATCTTCGTCAAGAATCCTATTAAACAGCGTGCCCGTCCCTCCGATCTTGCATGGGAGTGGATTCCGGCAGGGGGACCCCCTATCCCCCCTCCTTTTTGTCCTGGCGATTGATCCCTTGCATAAGATTCTGGACCTAGCGACTCGGAAAGGGCTTCTTCACAAGCTTCGCGGTCAGGGTGCCATCATGAGAACCTCCCTATATGCGGACGATGCGGCGTTCTTCATGGCGCCAATCAAGAGGGACATTGACAATCTTGCTGCTATCTTGCGGGGCTTCGGTGACGTGACGGGCCTATGCACCAACTTCCAGAAAAGCTCGGTTGTACCAATTCGTTGCAACCATCTTGATCTTGAGCGCATCCTCACAAGTATGCCGGCGACCCAAGCCTCCTTTCCGGTGAAATACTTGGGCCTTCCGCTTTCGGTGTGGCAGTTGAAGGCAGTGGACTTCAATACCTTGTCGACAAGGCGGCCGGAAAACTCGTCACTTGGGAAGGCCAAAACATCACTCCTATTGGGCGAACGACCCTTGTCAAGTCAGTCATTTCCTCCCAAGCGGTGTTCTCGATCACGCCTCTCATCGTGCCCTCTAGCACGCTGGATGACCTCAACAAGATTGAGAGGGCTTTCCTTTGGTCGGGTGCGGAAAAGACCACGGGAGCCAAATGTAAGGTCAACTGGAATGCGGTTTGCAGACCAAAGGAGTACGGTGGCCTTGGAGTGCTCAGTACCGAAAAGTTCGCAAGGGCCTTGCGGTTACGATGGCTATGGTTTGAATGGAAGGAGCCCAGAAAACTTTGGGTTGGCCTTGGCAACCCCTGCACCGTAGAGGACCGTGAGTTCTTCTATGCATCTACGACTATCACCGTCGGGGATGGCGCCAAAACGCCCTTTTGGACTCCCCTTGGCTTCTTGGTCGTATGCCCAAGGACATTGCACCGCTAATTTTTGAGGCCTCGACAAGAAAGAATTGGAGGGTGCGCGAGGCTCTCAAGGAGAATGCTTGGATCTCAAGGAGAATGCTTGGATCCTCAAAATAAAGCAAGGCACCACTATCTCTGTCAACCACATCTCGGAATTCTTCAACCTTTGGATGCTCTTGCATGACTTCCACCTTGATATGCAAGCGGAAGATGATATCATTTGGAAGCATGCGAACGACGGGATATACACGGCGAGCTCCGCCTACAAGGCTCAGTTTCTTGGCTTGACCCTATCCCCCTTGGACCGTATGGTTTGGAAGGCTTGGGCACCTCCGAAGATTAAATTCTTTGCTTGGTTGGCCTTGCAAGATAGGATTTGTACAGCCGATCGTCTGGAGAAGCGTGGTTGGCAAAACTGTGGCCTTTGCTCGCTTTGCAAGAGGGAACAAGAAACGGGGACACATCTCTTCTTCAAGTGTCGCTACACGCTTAGGCTTTGGAGATTGATCATAGAGCAGCTTGGACTTGCACACATGGACACCTCCGAGTGGCACTTGGATGAAACCGTCGACGCGTGGTGGCCAAAAAGAACCGACAATAATATTCCTAACCGAGACGTAATGGCCTCCCTCACCATGCTCGTTTCTTGGGTAATTTGGAACGAGAGAAACGCCCGCATTTTCCGCCACAAAAGCGCACCGCCGATGATTCTTCTTACCAACATTTTAGAAGATGCAAAACTATGGGTAACCGCCGGCGCAAAGAAACTAGGGAACATAATAGTGTCCGAGTAATTGCCATGCCACATTTTTGAGTGCGTTGTAAAAAACTCTAAACTATTCTCTCCCTTATTTAATTGAAGAGGCAAATCTTTTGTCTTCGTTTCAAAAAAAAAAAAGTGATCCAAGTGCACTGAACTAAAAGGGAGATTCCAGTTTTCAGATAATGAGTTCATGGCGTGAATTAATGATGCTGGCAACTAAACCAGACCTGGCCGTCGCCGGCGGCGGCGGTTGAGGAAGTCGAGGAAGCCACTACGTCCCGGATTCATCGCCCACCATCCAGATCGACCCATGCACAAGAGACAACACCGGGCGCACGTCGATGCCGATGAGCTGCTTCATGGTTACGTCTCGGATCCACCGCCCTCCATCCAAGTTGGCCAATGCACGAGAGAGAAACACCAGACGTACCGGCTCGTCGTCGATGCCGAAGAGCTGCTTCATTATGAAGTCGAGGGGGAGCGTCGTGTCTAGAAACTGGTGTGTGTGCGCTGCGCGCTGCTCGCTAGCGTCGGCAGCAGGGAAGGGCGGCTAGGGTTAGGACTGGGAGGAGGGAGAGAACGCTTGCACATATTTTAATTTTTTGCGTACTACTACAAGGAGGTTTCCTAAAAAAAAGGAGGTTTCCTATTTTACCGGTTCTTTCGTTGGCTGGACATAACCAATCGCGCGTGGGGTGGAAGGCCCACGGAAAAGAGGCTGTGGGAGGCTCGACGAAACGGAAGACGTAAGAGGGGAGACGGAACCTTACGTTTCTTTTAGGTAGTAGGGATACATGAACAACCATAAGTTGAACATAACCTTTTCAAAAGAAACCAAGGTTTCTTTTGCGAAAGAAAATAACAAAGTAGAGCATTAAAATGAGTATGAATTTTCTTTTAATAAAAATAACTTTCTTGTGTGAAAATTTTACGTACATTTGGATTTTATCGAACCTTGTCTACAAATTGTATTTTCTACTTTAAAATAATATTAAGCACGAACATAGAAAAACACGTGCGTAGACCTCCATTTGTTTGGAAAAATCATCCTGGCTGTAGAAGCCTCGAGAGTCCAACCGTATGGAAACATTTGGATAAAGTGCTCTTGATGCTCCTTCAATATTAAGTGCCGGTGACTTAGTGTGGGTTCGGGTAGGGGGCGGGGGTACACATCCATTCAATCACACACTAAAAACATATACAATGTAAGATGTTTAGAGAGTTTCTTGTAAAAATAAACATGTTTTCTTAAACACCGGTGCTATTTTAGATGACTAAATAAGCTTTTATGCTGTACAAGTAACTATTCGTGCTTTATAATTAAAGAACTGGTTCATTTCTATAAGCACCTCTCTAAACACCTTGTGTTGCCCAGACTTCACACACATCACAAAACCGAGGGCGCGATCTGCTCACAATTGGGCCAAACCGTATGGGCCATCATGAGTTCCACTTGTGCCATATGTCGGGTCTACCTACGTTCGTGTTCTCCCTTTATTTTTAGTGAAATACTTCCGTATTCTCTCAATTTAACATAGTTATGTGATCCATAATTTGTATTTAGCACTCATTGCAGAGCGACAGTGAGCCCTCCTACTTGACACCTTGTGCCACAAATAGACCTTATAACACAATATGGCTCGACCCAATGACTACCGTGCCCCTCCTTGCTCATGAAGATATCGCAAAAGTTATATCTCAATTACTGTGAGTTATAGCAAGCACTTGCTTAGAGAGCTCCTGATCTGGGCCACCCCACTAACGTAGGGAGGGGCGGTTTCCCCCTTACAACTTTTTCGCGCTGCTTCTTTTCATGCAGTTTATTTAGGAATCGACTTCTCGTCCATTTTAGTGTTTTTCCTCAGGTTATGCCTTTTCACCTTTTTATTCTTGTTTCCTTTTTATTTTTGGTTCCCATTTCCCCCCTTTTCATGGTTCTTATATTTTTTTCATCATCTATTAAAACATTCATATCACGTATTTAAGAAGATGTGTATTTAAACATTTCATTGTATATTTAGAAAATGTCCATTGTGTATTAAATTTTTTATCAGCTGCTTCTGTTGAGAGCATCGCCGACATATCCTAGCTCGGTTGGTTCCTTGCTCTAGAGACGCTCTATTCTGTTTCATGCTTCAAAGGTCGTCATGGTGGTGGATACTAAGTGGGGAAGAGATGGAGGTCCAGATCAGGATGGAGCACAATCCTAGTGGATGATTTGGGGCAGCCATGGTGCTAGTTGTTGTGTTCGGTTGCCGACTTGACCTTCACATCGCATCTTCAGGCCAAAGGGCAGCCATATCTATTCCTCCCGGCCATGGAGCCAAAAGGGAGGCAACATTTCTTCATCACGGAGTTTGCAACATGGAGTCTCGGAGGTCAAGTCGTCCCAAGTGGTGTTGTCCCGAGAGCGGTGAGATTGTTCCCGTGGAGAAGAAGCCTTGGACTCGATCATGATTTCCATCTTGGTTCTAGGGTCCTTTTTATAAAAGTTAGGGACCAATTTATAATTTTCTTTTAGATATGGGTCCTGTTGTAATCTGTTGTGTACCTAAATGTTTAGTTAATGCACCTTCTGGTCCTTCTAGACCTCTATTTCATAAGAAAAAAATAGAGGGTGTGAGTGTGAATCAGCTTGTGTGTCTCACCCGGAATTTTTTTCCATTGCATGTACCTCACACGTCTACGGCCGCATGGAGGATGACATACTCACCGTTCATAGAGTTGAATTGCTTCGAAAGTTTCTCAAAACGTATTACATATGTATAGGTTCTAGCTCTAGTTAGAAGAATAGTTGGGTATGAGTTACTGTGTGCTTGTGTGAGTGTGGTGTGTGTGTTCTACATTTCATCACATTCTACATTCTACAATTTGTATCCATATAGTCAAGGCTCAAAAAAAGGAAAGTAAGTAATGATGGAAAGTGGGCCCCTAAAGTAGGTACAAAGAAAAGAGTACATTGGGCAATTTTCTTGTTTCTTAGATCCAACCTATTTTGAAGATTGCTCACCATAGCACCAACACAATTGTCTTGCTCTCCCAATGTTTAGCACCTACAGTGCTAAGAAATCATAGCACGCAATGTTTACCAACATTGCACACGATCTTGCATCCCCACACCCTTTCTCTCTCTGTTCGGTGTCCATCCTCCAACTAAGGGCTCCTTTACAGGATTGGAATCCTTAGGAGTTTTTACAATGTTGGTCCTTTATTTGAAAGGATTGGACTCCATAGGAATTTTTCCTATGAAATTATTTGTACTACATTTTTTTTAGGAAATCTAACATCCACTCCAACCCTTTTTTACAATTTCTTTGTTTTTCATATGGCATCAAACACTCCTTATTAATCCTATAGGATTCAAGTGGGCATGCCACTCCAATCCTATGTTTTTCCTATTCCTAGGTTTTCAAAATCCCGTGAATCAAAGAGGCCAATATATATAAAGAAATTTTGTAATAAGAATTAAATCTGAACTTCGAAACTGAGCTTGTAATTGACTTATGCAGCATCCTTACAATAGTGTGTGCCTCAAGGGCAGACTCGTCTCATTTTGGTTGGTTGGGCGAAGTATTATGTGTACCAGTGTATGTATTATGATGTAATCATTGATTAATCACATCATAGTCTTTCCTTATAATTGTGTCCACATGTTTTGACTATTTCGCTTGCCCATGTCACTATCAATAATTATCAGTGTGGTAAATTATTTGGGTTTCAGAGTGGTGTCACCTAATGGGCTAAATTCCTGATGTAGTCAAGTTCCGCTCATCTATTAATTATAGTGATAGGACTTGTCATTAGTTCTCATTAATTATGCAAGTATTGCTTTATATTTCTATGAAATCTTATTACATATATCCTCTTTAAATTGCTACCATCATAGCTTATTTTTTCCTTACCATGTTTTGCTACCACAAATCGTTTAGCATATTGAAATGTCTTATTACATTATTTTTCAAAAAGGAGGATGACCCCCGGCCTCTGTGTCAGGGTGATGCATACGGCTATTTTACAAATCCTTTAGCATATTGAAATGACTTTTTACATTATTGAGATGATTTGTTACTTCTAAAAAGTATTGTTACAGCCATAACATCATTTATTGTTGTAGTTAGTGGTAAAAACATTATTTTTATAGCTTTGTACAAACATTGCCAACACACATACTCATCGCCTAAGATCTTCCTATTCTTCTTTCCAACGTCATGCATGTTTTTTGTGCGGTTTATATAAGCTCTTTGATTCTTCATCCTCTAGCACTTCTCTGTAAACCTTGTCTATGTCTTTGTTACTTCTTACCCAACGGACTACTATTCAAGAAATGATTGCCATCCTAAAAAAAAGATTGTCAAAATTAAAAACATGAAGCTGTGAGTTTAAATGGTAACCAGAAATTTGTGACGTGGTACATGCATGTTCGTTGGTTTCATGTAGCCGAATATTTCAGAGTTTTTGAAAACATTTTTATCATGGATTTTTGGTGCACGGTGCACCGGTTGCACATGATAGGCAGTTAGGCACTCGCCTCCGACCTGTTGCGCTCCACAGCCACCCACCAGTTTGAAAGGGAATCCAGCTGTAGGTCCTTGGCCTGCCTGACGAGCAGCATGTGATCTTGATGACCACCTTCATCGGTAAGGAAATCCAGCCCGTGAAATGGCCACTCCCTCAGAGACCCCATCCACCAGTTTCGACATGGAAATGGAATGAAATAATGGACCTGGGTGGCAACGTGTAATGGGCCATTGCTCTGCACTAGTACGACGAGATCGGGGGGAGGTAGCAACTGGGTGGGTGGGCAGCAACTGAAGAATTTGGTGCGCAACTGCGTTTGTGAAGCCCACGCACACTTAACACCCACTAAATCCAGCCCGTGAAATGCCTACTCTCCACTCCACTGCTTTTGGAATAGATTCTAAAAAAAACTACTTTTGGAATCGAATGAATTTATTGGACCTGTATGGCTGGGTGCAGAATGGCTGGCTGTCAGGCTGAGCAATTAAATTGAGAAGAACACTACGTCTGTTAAGCCCACTAATCTCACAGCTCACTGGTGCCCATTCTCCTCCATTCGCTTTGCTCGCTAGACAACAGACAGTCCCCCGTAGCAGCAGCAGAGGATAGTAGCTCGGTCCAGTACGTCTCGGGTGAAGCAGAGCAGATCGATGGCGCTCTCTCGTCGCATGGCCGCCTCCACCCTCCTGCTGCTCGTCCTCCTCGTCGCCACAGGTACGCCCCACCGCCCAGCCTCTCACTTTTCCCACCGAGCGAGCTGTGGTTTGCTCTATGGATGATGTTTTACTTACTGTGGTTTCTTTGATGTGCATGCAGAGATGGGGGCGACGACGACCAAGGTGGCGGAGGCACGGGACTGCCTGTCGCAGAGCTTCAAGTTCAAGGGCGCGTGCCTCAGCAGCAGCAACTGCGCCGGCGTGTGCCGCACCGAGAACTTCCCCGACGGCGAGTGCCACAGGCAGCACTTGGAGCGCAAGTGCTTCTGCAAGAAGCCCTGCTAGTCCGCCCGCTCGCCCCTCCCCAGCCGGCCAGCGCCGAGACGTCCGATGCTAGATCATCCTAGCCGTGCGTCCACGTTCGTCCGTGTGTCCCTCTTAGTAGAACTATAATAAAGTAGAAAATCAATCGGAGTCTCGGTAGTTTATATGCCTGATTTGTGTGTGGTGATGTTCTAAGTATGGTCGTTGTTTCAGCATGGATGGACATGCGCAATGCAATCCCCCCCCCCCCCCCCCCCCCCCTCTCTCCCTCTCTATGTGTAAGTATGATCGTGTTGAAAGAGAAATGCTATTATTGTGACTACTATATTTTTATGCGATGAGACGTTTTTCGAAGCTGTGTGAACATTTCATTTGTATGCATGAACTGATGAAGAACTATAAGTTGAGCATTACCTTGTCATAAAGAACCAAGTTTTCCTTTTGCGCAAGAAAATAACAAAGTAGAGCATTAACATAAACCCTGCAACAAAGGAAAAAATGAGAGCATTAACATGAGTACGAATCTTCTTTTACTCATAAACTATCTTATGCGAAATTTTTATGTGCATTGGGATTTTAATAAACCTGGTTTACAAAGCCTATTTTTCTACTTTTACTAAATAATATTGAACACGAACATCGAAGGAAAAACATGCATAGAGTACCATTTCCTGGAAGAACAATCCGGCCCGCACAAGCCTCCAGAGTCTAACCCTATGGAGATATTTTGGTAAAGCGATTTGGATACTCCTACAAGTAATAAGGTTGTGTCCAGTCGTTGTTATGTGGTCCATGGGTCTGATTGTAATTGTTATTACATTTACTATTCACTGTACTACCATGATTGATGAATAGATTGGAAATTTCTCTCGCAAAAAAAGAAAGTACCGGTGGTTTATAAAAAAAGCCAATTCATTCTTACAAGCACCTCTCTAAACACTGTGTTGCACACGGCTTAACACACACACCACAAGGCAGGCAGCGCGATCAGCTCACAAGTAGGGCAAACCGTTTCCAGTGTCAGACATCTTCACCGGCCGTGAGCCCCGAGAAATTTTTGTATGATTATACGAAAATTTGTTTTGTTCCGTTCATATTAGAACATGACTTTTATTTTCTCTTGAGCACCATGACAGTTACTTATGCGATAAGAGAAATAAAAAAAGTTGGTTACATTTAGCCATGAAACATGCACACAATATTTAAAAGTCATATAGTTGAGCTATCAATGCCTGTTCAACCGGTTTGCATTAATTACTGATTGACAAAAACCCTCACATCGAAGACTGGCCTATCAATTGGAATTCTTTGTGCTTGTTGCCAATCATGCGATGATGGACTTCTTGTGACTATTTTAGATAACCTTTCCCTTATCATGAGAAAATAGGAAAATGGTAAACAAAGCAGATTATGACATTCATTTTAATTGCATTTCCTTCTATATTTGCTCGAAATATAATTATAATTTCAAATATTGACTCTAGTTTAGTGGCATTTGATTACAGAATGTTACATGGACAACATAGTTTATGAGAGGGCTTCCAGGATACTATGTTGTTTAATTACAACATGACTTGGCACCATTTGATAAGAGGAAGAAACTGAAAAATGAAGCTGCTAGTAACTCTTCATGGTCTTTATTTTGGAGTAACATCTCATCATTAATATTGCTTTCTTGCACTACAACGCACATTCATTCCTTTGTTTCTAAACAAGACCTTCTACAATAGCAATTCACTTATCTGGTATATCGTCTTTGGTCTGTAGTAAGCGCTTGCTCAGAGAGTTCCTGATCTACGTCAGCTTCTATTTTGAACGAAGACGCTAGACGCGTCCGGCTTTAAATTAATAAAGCCACCAGGCAGCAACACATGGTTCGAGTAACATACACACCAACATAGTTTGGCCAAACCGCAAGGCCAGACGATCATTACATAGCGAAGATCAAATATCAGAGACCCAACATGGGCGACCAAATTCCTACTGAAGCATCACGCCTTGCCACCCCAAAACACTACCGATGCCAAAAGAGTCAAGATCCAGCTAAAGCCGAGTGCCGAAGCCACGAGATACTGCTGCTGATCTTCTCCATTGTGGCCCTCATGAGTTCAGCATCGCGTTGTTTCCCCAACGGTGTCCACATCTGAAGAAAAAGATGGCATTTGAAACTTACATCAGCCGGGTGAGCAAGGAATTTTTTTCTATCATCATCTTATTCTGGATCGTCCATAGGGACCACAGCAACGCCCCACGCAACGTCATAACACCCTAGCATTATCCCCCTGCTGGGTTTGAAGAACTGCCAATAGATCCGATCCCGACCTAGGGTTCCAGTTCTGGTGGAACACGTCCCTGACGGCACACCACGCGAACTTAGCTAACGCACCTTGGAATAACGCGTGGTTCACGCCCTCTTGGATCTCACACACTACACAGTATCCATCGGAGGGGCTGTTGCGCTTGGCCACATTATCAGCCGTTGGGAGACGATTTCTGAACATTTGCCAGAGGAAAATCTTTATCTTGAGCGAAAGCCCAGCCTTCCATAGCCCCCTAGCTATGTCTAAAGAGATTCCCTCAAACAGTTTGTTATACAAGGACTTGACCGAGAACTTATGAGACGCTATCAAGTCCCATGAGACCTCATCAGCCCCCAAGCTGAGAGGGCGGGTAGCAATCTTAGCCTGCAGCAAGTCCCAACTAGCCGCTTCTTGCGTCGAGAGGGGCCGCAAGAAATGGATCGCCGGTGGCGAGGTGCGCAAGGCGTCACCCACCAATATGTTGATGTCTGTGGCCACGTTATATAGTTGCGGGAAGGCCTGCCAAAGAGGACTGTCCGCAAGCCATTTGTCTAACCAAAAACGCGTGGACATGCCGTTATTTACGGCAAAATGAGCCCCTACCGATTGAGAACACCGGATGCACCGCCTGAATCGATCTGGGTCAGCTCAGTAATGTTGGGAGGGGACGGTTTCCTCTAAAGCTTTATCGCACATGTTCTTTTCATGTGGTTTTATTTGGGAATTGGCTTATCGGTCGTTTTATAGTTTGCTCTTTTTTTTCTCCTTTTTAGTAGTATTTCCTTGTTTTCCTTTTCTTTTACTCTTTCCTTTCTTTTCTTTCTTTATTCCTGGTTCTTGTTTTTTGTTCATCATTATTAAAACAGGTACATCGTGTATTTAAGAAAAATGTGTGTTTCATGCTCATCGTGTATTTAATAAATTTCCATGCTGTGTTTTTTAACGTGTACTAAATTTTTTATCATGTACTTTAAAAATGTTCCAGTATATTTAAAATATGATCATCGTGTATTAAAAAATGTTCATCTTTCTTCAAAAAAGGTTTAATTGGGGTTTAAAAAAATCATCATGTATTTTAAAAGGGTTCAGCATGTTATTTAAAAAAAATCATCATGTATTAAAAAAGGCTCATAGTGTTTTTTCTATAGAATGTTTATCGTGTATTTTAAGAATGTTTATTGTGTTATTGTTTCATTCATTCAAGTGAATATGAAGAATTGATACTACATTTAGGTCTATATTTATGTAATTTCTAATACATGATGAGTTTTCCCTTCTAACCATGAATTTAATTCTTAACATTTTATGCTCGAGGCATTTCTAAGTAAACTGAATACCAAGATAGCACTGCACGACCTTCAATATGGCTCTCGATGGTGCACCTCAATGATAGATTATATAGCAATATATTTGTGCTATTTGTTTTTGCAAGATCATGAACACAAATTGTTTTGTCGCATTGATCTTAGGATGAGACTTTTATTTTTGCTCTTAAGCTTGAGGCTTTGAGCTCCATGACAATTACTTATGTGATAAAATAAAATAAAAGCCCACTATATCTTCACCATCCATTACGATGTGATTCATGTCATATTCATACTACTCGTTGCGTATATGCATGACCATGGCCCACCAGGTTGGCGATAGAATTTAATCTCTAATTTATTTGGAACAGATGCCTAAGGGTATAACCTACACCACGGGTGTCCACTTTCTCACAAATCCATCTCCATCTCACATCCCCACCCATACTAACACCTCCTCTAGTTCTTGTTGTATTGCAGATTTGCAGTGTGACCCTCTTCTCTACTTCTCTCTTTGATTTTCTTTCTCTTCCTCTTCCTCTCGATCCTAGGGCTTCCAAGCTAGCATTGAAGAACACGACGGAGCAGGTTGGCTTCACAACTTGAAGCTCATGATTGATGAGATCGTGCAACATCAAAAATTCTTGCTTCGTAAATTATTATCTACAACTCCCCTCTTCCACACTCTCCTAATGTCAACAAAAATCCTTTTTGGCCCTTTTCAAACTCCATTATCTGCTTGTGATGGATGTGTGTAAGGTTGAGGATGGCAGGTCCATGGTTAAAGCATTAGTATTAAGTGCATTGGTCCTACCTTGTTGTCTAAGCGGAGTTATAGTCTCATTTGTGTTGAGCAGCTGGCTAGTCAGGCAGGGAAAATGTTGGTAACCATTCATTTCACCACGTAGGATACATCAGGCTCGTTTTTCCTTTTTAGGACCCGGCACTATATTCATTGCATACAGTAACAGCAGGCCCCTGAGTGTTGCTTGCGACCTTGATGGACGCTCCATGGCCAGGCCACCCACCAGTTTTGATCCAATCCAGCTCGGCCTGCCTGACGAGCAGCATGTGACCTTGCCAGTATCCATCGACGGGCCATCCATCATCCGTCTCTACATAAAATGACCACTGCTCTAATCCGTGAAATTCAGCCCGTGAAGTGATCACTCCCCCATAGTCCCCACTCCACCAGTTTCGGCATAAAATGGATTTAATGGACCTGGGTGCGGGTGGCAACGTGGAATGGGCGCTGTGCTGCTGTGCAGGTGCTGGGATCGGGGGAGGTGGCAACTGAATGCTGAAGGCACCACACGAGGTTCTAGAGAGTTTACGGATTGATGTTTTCTGTGGATGTAGGATTATCAGCAGCAGAAACCCTAAAAAAAAGGATATGAACCCTAAAAAAAAGGATTATCAGCAGCAGCAACTGCGCCGCCGTCTGCCGCACCGAGAACTTCCCCGACGGCGAGTGCCACACGTCCCACTTCGCACGCATGTGCTTCTGCAACTTCTTGGTTGTGTGAGATCGTGCCACCTTGCGTCTCTAGATCTTTCTATTTTGTCAGTGTTATGAGATGGTTGCAGGTCTAGTGTGAAGCTATAGTGCTCCAGACATTTCTAGAACAATTGTGTAAAATCATGGACAATGCGCATGTGTTCTGGTCCATCTCATGCTGACTGCGCGAAATAACAGGATTTTTAATCTCATGCTATATTTGCTTCCCATAATTTTGATGAGCGTGGAAAATTTCAAGCTGCGGTTAGTACTTTCAGTAGCTTTACTTTAGTTTGGTGGAGTGAATATTGTCGGTTAAACCCTGATTTTATACCTACTACTTGGGATGATTTAAAACTTGTCATGAGAGATAGATTCGTTGATGTTTATTTATACTCGTGGCATGATTAAAAAATTTATAACATTTAAAACAAGGCACTGACACCGTATCAAAATATTATGATGATTTACAAACTACTTTGTTGCACTCATTTTTAGAAGAAAGTGAAGAAGATTTTATGGATAGATTTTGGAAGGATTAAATCGTGATATTCAAAAGATACTAATTCATGAAGAGTGTTATCCTATGGACCATTTGTTCCTTCTTGCTTGCAAAGCTGAACAGGAAATAAAATGACATGTTGCCCATGAGGAGAACAAGCGCATGGTGCACATTCCAAGTGTTGATACAGATGTTTCTTCAACTACTAGGCGTACTATGACAGCCACATCCGTTGTTGCGAGGACTACATCATCTCCATCATGTGACACATCACCACCAAGAGTGCCTACATCGTCTGAGTTCACTAGTAGAAAAAGGGTCAAATGTTCAGCTCATTAGTCCTGGTTTGAATTTGAGCTGGCACTAATGTGACCATTAGTGCCAGTTCCAACGGCTAGGCGGGCCTCTCTCATTAGTACCGGTTCGTGCCGAACTTTTAGCACCGGTTTGTGCCACGAGCCGGTACTAAAGAGAATGGTGGCAGGATGTTGTCAGACTGGGCCCCTCCAGCATCTTTAGTACAGGTTCGTGCCTCGAACCGGTACAAAAGGTCGTCCTATATAAACCCTTCGTCCACCCGCACTCTGTTCTTCCCCCTTTCCCCTCTCCCTCTCCTCTGTTCTTCCCTTCTTCCTCTCGAGCTCATCACAAATTTTGCCCAAAAATTGTCAAGATTTGCAGGCCCCCATCCATTCAAATGATCACAAAGGTTAGCAACTTTGTCCTTTCATCTCTCATTGCTAGATTAGCTCTTGCATTGGTTTATATAGTGATTAATTGTGGGTTTTAGTAATTTGGGAGGAATTATATGTGGTAGTATTTGATTTATATGCAATTTGAGGTCAAAATAACACTTAGTTTGCATATGTAGGTGTGGTTTACTTAGTGCCTTCTAAATCTCCGTCGTAACCACCGTCGATCACCCGCACCGTCCCGTTGCCGGCACCACCTTGTGGTGAGCCTATTGTTCTTATCTTTTTTATATAAAAAATTCATGTTTGTGTGATTTGGATATATAGTTACTGTTGGGGATCGTAGCAGAATTTTAAAATTTTCTACGCATCACCAAGATCCATCTATGTAGTCTACTAGCAACGAGAGGGAAGGAGTGCATCTACATACCCTTGTAGATCGCGAGCGGAAGCGTTCTAGTGAACGGGGTTGATGGAGTCGTACTCGTCGTGATCCAAATCACCGATGACCGAGCGCCGAACGGACGGCACCTCCGCGTTCAACACACGTACGGAGCAGCGACGTCTCCTCCTTCTTGATCCAGCAAGGGGGAAGGAGAGGTTGATGGAGATCCAGCAGCACGACGGCGTGGTGGTGGAAGTAGCGGGGATCCCGGCAGGGCTTCGCCAAGCGCAAGCGGGGAGGAGAGGTGTTGCAGGGGGAGAGGGAGGCTCCAGGGGCTGTGGTGCTGCTGCCCTCCCTTCCCCCCACTATTTATAGGGGTCCTGGGGGGGGGGTCGCCGGCCACCCTGGAGATCCCATCTGAGGGGGGGCGGCGGCCAAGGGGGTGGCTTGCCCCCCAAGGCAAGTGGGGCGCCCCCCACCCCTAGGGTTTCCAACCCTAGGCGCAGGGGGAGGCCCAAGGGGGGGCGCCCCAGCCCACTAAGGGCTGGTTCCCTTCCCACTTCAGCCCATGGGGCCCTCCGGGACAGGTGGCCCCACCCGGTGGACCCCCGGGACCCTTCCGGTGGTCCTGGTACAATACCGATAACCCCCGAAACTTTCCCGGTGGCTGAAACTGGACTTCCTATATATAATTCTTCACCTCCGGACCATTTCGGAACTCCTCGTGACGTTCGGGATCTCATCCGGGACTCCGAACAACTTTCGGATTTCCGCATACTAATATCTCTACAACCCTAGCGTCACCGAACCTTAAGTGTGTAGACCCTACGGGTTCGGGAGACATGCAGACATGACCGAGACGCCTCTCCGGTCAATAACCAACAGCGGGATCTGGATTCCCATGTTGGCTCCCACATGCTCCACGATGATCTCATCGGATGAACCACGATGTCGAGGATTCAATCAATCCCGTATACAATTCCCTTTGTCAATCGGTACGTTACTTGCCCGAGATTCGTTCGTTGGTATCCCAATACCTTGTTCAATCTCGTTACCGGCAAGTCACTTTACTCGTACCGTAATGCATGATCCCGTGACTAACTCCTTAGTCATATTGAGCTCATTATGATGATGCATTACCGAGTGGGCCCAGAGATACCTCTCCGTCATACGGAGTGACAAATCCCAGTCTCGATCCGTGTCAACCCAACAGACACTTTCAGAGATACCTGTAGTGTACCTTTATAGTCACCCAGTTACGTTGTGACGTTTGGCACACCCAAAGCACTCCTACGGCATCCGGGAGTTACACGATCGCATGGTCTAAGGAGAAGATACTTGACATTGAAAAAGCTCTAGCAAACGAACTACACGATCTTTGAGCTATGCTTAGGATTGGGTCTTGTCCATCACATCATTCTCCTAATGATGTGATCCCGTTATCAATGACATCCAATGTCCATAGTCAGGAAACCATGACTATCTGTTGATCAATGAGCTAGTCAACTAGAGGCTTACTAGGGACACGTTGTGGTCTATGTATTCACACATGTATTACGATTTCCGGATAACACAATTATAGCATGAACAATAGACAATTATCATGAACAAGGAAATATAATAATAACCATTTATTATTGCCTCTAGGGCATATTTCCAACAGTCTCCCACTTGCACTATAGTCAATAATCTAGTTACATTGTGATGAATCGAACACCCATAGAATTCTGGTGTTGATCATGTTTTTCTCTAGGGAGAGGTTTAGTCAACGGATCTGCTACATTCAGGTCCGTATGTACTTTACAAATATCTATGTCTCCATTTTGAACACTTTCACGAATGGAGTTGAAGCGACGCTTGATATGCCTGGTCTTCCTGTGAAACCTGGGCTCCTTGGCAAGGGCAATAGCTCCAGTGTTGTCACAGAAGAGAGTCATCGGGCCCGACGCATTGGGAATCACCCCTAGGTCGGTAATGAACTCCTTTATCCAGACTGCTTCCTGTGCTGCCTCTGAGGCCGCCATGTACTCCGCTTCACATGTAGATCCCGCCACGACGCTTTGCTTGCAACTGCACCAGCTTACTGCCCCTCCATTCAAAATATACACCTATCCGGTTTGTGACTTCGAGTCATCCAGATCTGTGTCGAAGCTAGCATCGACGTAACCCTTTACGACGAGCTCTTCGTCACCTCCATGAACGAGAAACATATCCTTAGTCCTCTTCAGGTACTTTAGGATATTCTTGACCGCTGTCCAGTGTTCCATGCCGGGATTACTTTGGTACCTACCTACCAAACTTACGGCAAGGTTTACATCAGGTCTGGTACACAGCATGGCATACATAATAGACCCTATGGCCGAGGCATAGGGGATGACACTCATCTTTTCTCTATCTTCTGCCGTGGTCGGGCATTGAGCCGTGCTCAATTGCACACCTTGCAATACAGGCAAGAACCCCTTCTTGGACTGATCCATATTGAACTTCTTCAATATCTTGTCAAGGTACGTACTCTGTGAAAGACCAATGAGGCGTCTTGATCTATCTCTATAGATCTTGATGCCTAATATATAAGCAGCTTCTCCAAGGTCCTTCATTGAAAAACACTTATTCAAATAGGCCTTTATACTTTCCAAGAATTCTATATCATTTCCCATTAATAGTATGTCATCCACATATAATAAGAGAAATGCTACAGAGCTCCCACTCACTTTCTTGTAAACACAGGCTTCTCCATAAGTCTGTGTAAACCCAAACGCTTTGATCATCTCATCAAAACGAATGTTCCAACTCCGAGATGCTTGCACCAGCCCATAGATGGAGCGCTGGAGCTTGCATACCTTGTTAGCATTCTTAGGATCGACAAAACCTTCCGGCTGCATCATATACAATTCTTCCTTAAGAAAGCCGTTAAGGAATGCCGTTTTGATGTCCATTTGCCATATCTCGTAATCATAGAATGCGGCAATTGCTAACATGATTCGGACGGACTTCAGCTTCGCTACGGGTGAGAAAGTCTCATCGTAGTCAACCCCTTGAACTTGTCGATAACCCTTAGCGACAAGTCGAGCCTTATAGATGGTCACATTACCATCCGCGTCTGTCTTCTTCTTAAAGATCCATTTATTTTCTATGGCTCGCCGATCATCGGGCAAGTCAGTCAAAGTCCATACTTCGTTTTCATACATGGATCCTATCTCGGATTTCATGGCTTCTAGCCATTTGTCGGAATCCGGGCCCGCCATCGCTTCTTCATAGTTCGAAGGTTCACCGTTGTCTAACAACATGATTTCCAGGACAGGGTTGCCGTACCACTCTGGTGCGGAACGTGTCCTTGTGGACCTACGAAGTTCAGCAGTAACTTGATCCGAAGCTTCATGATCGTCATCATTAACTTCCTCCTCATTCGGTGTAGGCACCACAGGAACATCTTCCCGCGCTGCGCTACTTTCCGGTTCGGAAGGGGTGACTATCACCTCATCAAGTTCCACTTTCCTCCCACTTAATTCTTTCGAGAGAAACTCTTTCTCCAGAAAGGACCCGTTCTTGGCAACAAAGATCTTGCCTTCGGATCTGAGGTAGAAGGTATACCCAATGGTTTCCTTAGGGTATCCTATGAAGACGCATTTTTCCGACTTGGGTTCGAGCTTTTCAGGTTGAAGTTTCTTGACATAAGCATCGCATCCCCAAACTTTTAGAAACGACAGCTTAGGTTTCTTCCCAAACCATAATTCATACGGTGTCGTCTCAACGGATTTCGACGGAGCCCTATTTAAAGTGAATGCGGCAGTCTCTAAAGCATAGCCCCAAAATGAGAGCGGTAGATCGGTAAGAGACATCATAGATCGCACCATATCCAATAGAGTGCGATTACGATGTTCGGACACACCGTTTCGCTGAGGTGTTCCAGGCGGCGTGAGTTGTGAAACGATTCCACATTTCCTTCAGTGCGTACCAAATTCGTGACTTGAATATTCTCCACCACGATCTGATCGTAAGAACTTTATTTTCCCGTCACGTTGATTCTCAACCTCACTCTGAAATTCCTTGAACTTTTCAAAGGTTTCAGACTTGTATTTCATTAGGTAGACATACCCATATCTACTTAAGTCATCAGTGAGAGTGAGAACATAACGATATCCTCCGCGAGCCTCAACACTCATTGGACCGCACACATCGGTATGTATGATTTCCAATAAGTTGGTTGCTCGCTCCATTGTTCCGGAGAACGGAGTCTTGGTCATCTTACCCATGAGGCATGGTTCGCACGTGTCAAATGATTCGTAATCAAGAGACTCCAAAAGTCCATCTGCATGGAGCTTCTTCATGCGTTTGACACCAATGTGACCAAGGGGGCAGTGCCACAAGTATGTAGGACTATCGTTATCAACTTTACATCTTTTGGTATTCACACTATGAATATGTGTAACATCACGTTCGAGATTCATCAAGAATAAACCATTGACCAGCGGAGCATGACCATAAAACATATATCTCATATAAATAGAACAACCATTATTCTCGGATTTAAATGAGTAGCCATCTCGAATTAAACGAGATCCAGATACAATGTTCATGCTCAAAGCTGGCACTAAATAACAATTATTGAGGTTTAAAACTAATCCCGTAGGTAAATGCAGAGGTAGCGTGCCGACGGCGATCACATCGACCTTGGAACCATTCCCGACGCGCATCGTCACCTCGTCCTTCGCCAGTCTCCGCTTATTCCGCAGCTCCTGTTTTGAGTTACAAATATGAGCAACCACACCGGTATCAAATTTGACCCAGGAGCTACTACGAGTACTGGTAAGGTACACATCAATTACATGTATATCACATATACCTTTGGTGTTGCCGGCCTTCTTGTCCGCTAAGTATTTGGGGTAGTTCCGCTTCCAGTGACCACTTCCCTTGCAATAAAAGCACTCAGTCTCAGGCTTGGGTCCATTCTTCAACTTCTTCCCGGCAACTGGCTTACCGGGCGCGGCAACTCCCTTGCCGTCCTTCTTGAAGTTCTTCTTACCCTTGCCTTTCTTGAACTTAGTGGTTTTATTCACCATCAACACTTGATGTTCCTTTTTGATCTCCATCATCATGATCTCCATCATTGTGTCTTCATGAAGTTGTCACGCCAACGATTACTTCTACTTCTATGGCTAACGCATTTAGCAATAAAGTAAAGTAATTTACATAGCGTTATTCAATGACACGCAGGTCATACAAAAAATAAAGACAACTCCTATGGCTCCTGACGGTTGTCATACTCATCGACATGCAAGTCGTGATTCCTATTACAAGAATATGATCAATCTCATACATCACATATATCATTCATCACATCTTCTGGCCATATCACATCACAAGGCACATGCTGCAAAAACAAGTTAGACGTCCTCTAATTGTTGTTGCAAGTTTTTACGTGGCTTCTATAGGTTTCTAGCAAGAACGTTTCTTACCTACGTAAAACCAAAACGTGATATGCCAATTTCTATTTACCCTTCATAAGGACCCTTTTCATCGAATCCGTTCCGACTAAAGTGGGAGAGACAGACACCCGCTAGCCACCTTATGCAACTAGTGCATGTCAGTCGGTGGAACCTGTCTCACGTAAGTGTACGTGTAAGGTCGGTCCGGGCCGCTTCATCCCACAATACCGCTGAAACAAGATAAGACTAGTAGTGGCAAGAAAAAATTGACATGATCTACGCCCACAACTGCTTTGTGTTCTACTCGTGCATAGTAACTACGCATAGGCCTGGCTCATGATGCCACTGTTGGGGATCGTAGCAGAATTTTAAAATTTTCTACGCATCACCAAGATCCATCTATGTAGTCTACTAGCAACGAGAGGGAAGGAGTGCATCTACATACCCTTGTAGATCGCGAGCGGAAGCGTTCTAGTGAACGGGGTTGATGGAGTCGTACTCGTCGTGATCCAAATCACCGATGACCGAGCGCCGAACGGACGGCACCTCCGCGTTCAACACACGTACGGAGCAGCGACGTCTCCTCCTTCTTGATCCAGCAAGGGGGAAGGAGAGGTTGATGGAGATCCAGCAGCACGACGGCGTGGTGGTGGAAGTAGCAGGGATCCCGGCAGGGCTTCGCCAAGCCCAAGCGGGGAGGAGAGGTGTTGCAGGGGGAGAGGGAGGCTCCAGGGGCTGTGGTGCTGCTGCCCTCCCTCCCCCCCACTATTTATAGGGGTCCTGGGGGGGCGCCGGCCACCCTGGAGATCCCATCTGAGGGGGGGCGGCGGCCAAGGGGGTGGCTTGCCCCCCACCCCTAGGGTTTCCAACCCTAGGCGCAGGGGGAGGCCCAAGGGGGGGCGCCCCAGACCACTAAGGGCTGGTTCCCTTCCCACTTCAGCCCATGGGGCCCTCCGGGACAGGTGGCCCCACCCGGTGGACTCCCGGGACCCTTCCGGTGGTCCCGGTACAATACCGATAACCCCCGAAACTTTCCCGGTGGCCGAAACTGGACTTCCTATATATAATTCTTCACCTCCGGACCATTCCGGAACTCCTCGTGACGTCCGGGATCTCATCCGGGACTCCAAACAACTTTCAGATTTCCGCATACTAATATCTCTACAACCCTAGTGTCACCGAACCTTAAGTGTGTAGACCCTACGGGTTCGGGAGACATGCAGACATGACCGAGATGTCTCTCCAGTCAATAACCAACAGCGGGATCTGGATACCCATGTTGGCTCCCACATGCTCCACGATGATCTCATCGGATGAACCACGATGTCGAGGATTCAATCAATCCCGTATACAATTCCATTTGTCAATCGGTACGTTACTTGCCCGAGATTCGATCGTCGGTATCCCAATACCTTGTTCAATCTCGTTACCGGCAAGTCACTTTACTCGTACCGTAATGCATGATCCCGTGACTAAATCCTTAGTCACATTGAGCTCATTATGATGATGCATTACCGAGTGGGCCCAGAGATACCTCTCCGTCATACGGAGTGACAAATCCCAGTCTCGATCCGTGTCAACCCAACAGACACTTTCAGAGATACCTGTAGTGTACCTTTATAGTCACCCAGTTACGTTGTGACGTTTGGCACACCCAAAGCACTCCTACGGCATCCGGGAGTTACACGATCTCATGGTCTAAGGAAAAGATACTTGACATTGGAAAAGCTCTAGCAAACGAACTACACGATCTTTGAGCTATGCTTAGGATTGGGTCTTGTCCATCACATCATTCTCCTAATGATGTGATCCCGTTATCAATGACATCCAATGTCCATAGTCAGGAAACCATGACTATCTGTTGATCAACGAGCTAGTCAACTAGAGGCTTACTAGGGACACGTTGTGGTCTATGTATTCACACATGTATTACGATTTCCGGATAACACAATTATAGCATGAACAATAGACAATTATCATGAACAAGGAAATATAATAATAACCATTTATTATTGCCTCTAGGGCATATTTCCAACAGTTACTCCTATAATTATCTTACCCGTACGTTGTTTGTTATACATAGTGTCATGGTTTTGATATCTGTCCCCGTCGGCCCTCGTCCGTGTTATGATTCGGATGTGGTATATTCTCTTTTAAAACTACTTGTTGCATTTCGTGTTTATAACAAATTATGCCCATCAAGTTGACATAGATATTTTTATCTAGGAGGTATGTGAACCGGAAATTCCAACCGACCCTATTGTCGAGAGGTTAAATTTAGTTGAAAGAGAAAACGAGTATTTGAAAGAAAAACTGAAAAGAATTGAGGGGGAGAAGATGGAATTGGAGTTGCATGTTGCCGATGTCGTCAATGATCACAAGATCAAGATGGAGAAAATGCGCTTGAAGATTAGAAAGATTAGAAAATATGCCATTGATAGTGAGGCTTGGTATCATTATGTTGTTGGATCAATTGTTACCTTAGTTGTGATCTTGATCGCATTTGTTGTTGCATTTAAATGCTTTAGCTAGAGAGTTATTTATTTGTTGCATTTAAGTGTTGTATGAACTTTATGTATGAACTTGTATTAATTTGGTCTTTTCGGTGTTGTGTAATGAAGATGAGCCGACAATGGATGTACGATGACCGATGCTCTCCCGTGTTCATTAATGGCATGCAGACTTTTCTGCTTGCGGCTGAGGCAAACAAGCGGGCGGATGGTTTTATGCCTTGTCCATGTGCTGGCTGTAAGAATGATCACAATTACTCTAAGTCAAGAACCATTCACGTCCACCTGTTTGAGTCCGGTTTCATGCCCCACTATAATGTTTGGACCAAGCACGGAGAAAGAGGGGTTATAGTGGAAGACAATCAAGAAGAAGAGGACGACAACAGCTATCCTGGCCATGGGTTCCCTGAATACGATGATACAACAGTGGGGAAAGAAGCTGAGCCGGCAATGCGGGAAGAAGCTGAAGAAGAGGCATCAGATGAGCCCGCTGATGATCTAGGTCGGGCCATTGCCGATGCAAAGAGAAACTGCGCAAGTGATTTGGAGAAGAAGAAGTTGCAGCGCATGTTAGAGGATCACAAGAAATTGTTTTACCCGAATTGTGAAGCTGACAAGAAAAAGTTGGGCACCACACTGGAATTGCTGCAATGGAAGGCAGAGAATGGTGTATCTGACAAGGGATTTGGAAAGTTGCTGGTAATGATAAAGAATATGCTTCCAAAGGACAACGAATTGCCCGAGAGTACGTACGAAGCAAAGAAGGTTGTCTGCCCTCTAGGGTTAGAGGTGCAGAAGATACATGCATGCCCTAATGACTACATCCTCTATCGCGGTGAGTACGAGGATTTGAACGCTTGCCGGATATGCGATGCATTACGCTATAAGATCAGCCGTGATGACCTTGGTGATGTCGAGGGCGAGCGCCCCAGGAAGAAGATTCCTGCCAAGGTGATGTGGTATGCTCCTATAATACCACAGTTGAAACGTTTGTTTCAAAACAAAGAGCATGTCAAGGCAATACGATGGCACAAAGAAGACCGTAAGAAAGACGGAAAGTTGAGAGTACCCGCTGACGGGTAGCAGTGGAGAAAAATCGAGAGAAAGTACAGGGAGGAGTTTGCAGGTGACGCAAGGAACGTATGGTTTGTTCTAAGCGCAGATGGCATTAATCCTTTTGGGGAGCAGAGCAGCAACCATAGCACCTGGCCTGTGACTCCATGTTTGTATAACCTTCCTCCTTGGTTGTGCATGAAGCGGAAGTTCATTCTGATGCCAGTGCTCATCCAAGGCCCTAAGCAACCTGGCAACGACATTGATGTGTACCTAAGGCCATTAGTTGAAGAACTCTTACAGCTGTGGAATGGAATAGGTGTACGTGCGTGGGATGAGCACGGACAGGAAGAATTTGACCTAAAGGCGTTGCTGTTCGTGACCATCAATGATTGGCCTGCTCTCAGTAACCTTTCAGGACAGACAAACAAGGGATACCGCGCATGCACGCACTGTTTGGATGATACCGACATTATATATTTGGATAATTGTAGGAAGAATGTGTACCTGGGACATCATCGATTTCTTCCGAGCAGGCATCCCGTAAGAAAGAAAGGCAAGCATTTCAAAGGTGAGGCGGATCACCGGACGAAGCCTCGCCACCGTACTGGTGCTGATGTACATGATATGGTCAAGGATTTGAAGGTAGTCTTTGGAAAGGGTCCTGGCGGACAACCTGTTCCGAATGACGCTGACGGAGGCGCACCCATGTGGAAGAATAAATCTATATTTTGGGACCTGCCCTATTGGAAAGACCTAGAGATCCACTCCGCAATCGACGTGATGCATGTGATGAAGAATCTTTGCGTGACCCTGCTTGGCTTCTTGGGCGTGTATGGGAAGACAAAAGATACACCGGAAGCACGGGAGGACCAGCAACGTATGCACGGAAAAGACGGCGTACATCAGGGTCATGCCAGCTATGCTCTTACCAAAGAAGAGAAGGAAATCTTCTTTGAATGCCTGCTCAGTATTAAGGTACCGTCTGGCTTCTCATCGAATATAAAGGGAATAATAAATATGGCAGAGAAAAAGTTCCAGAACCTAAAGTCTCATGACTTCCACGTGATTATGACGCAACTGCTTCCAGTTGCATTGAGGGGGCTTCTACCAAAAACGTTCGATTAGCCATTGTGAAGCTATGTGCATTCCTCAATGTAATCTCTCAGAGGGTAATCGATCCAGAAATCATACCAAGGTTAGAGAATGATTTGGTGCAATGTCTTGTCAGTTTCGAGTTGGTGTTCCCACCATCCTTCTTCAACATCATGACGCACGTCCTAGTTCACCTATGCCAAGAGATTAACTTTTTGGGTCCTGTATTTCTACACAATATGTTCCCCTTTGAGAGGTTCATGGGATTCTTAAAGAAATATGTTCATAACCGTGCTAGGCCAGAAGGAAGCATCTCCAAGGGCCATGAAAATGAGGAGGTCATTGAGTTTTGTATTGACTTTATTCCTGACCTTAAGCCGATTGGTGTTCCTGAATCTCGGCATAAGGGCAGACTGGATGGAAAAGGCACGCTAGGAGGGAATCAAATAATATGTATGGACAGACATTCTCTCACTCAAGCACACTACACAGTTCTACAGAATTCTGCCTTCGTGGCTCCGTATATGGACGAACACAAGAATTTTCTACGCTCCAAACACCCGGAGCGGTCTGATGACTGGATTACACGTGAACAAACGGGGACTTTCGCCGGCTGGTTGCAGACACGTGCCATGCATGACGCCTCTATTGAAGGTGGCCTGTACTCGCTGTCACATTTTACATGATCGTCCGAGATAAGAACAGCACCAACCAAAAAAGTGGTGTCTGCTTTGATCTAGCAACCAAGACGGGAAAGGAAACATATTATGGTTACATAGAGGACATATGGGAACTTGACTATGGACGTGGTTTGAAGGTCCCTTTGTTTCGGTGCAAATGGGTCAATATGACATGAGGCGGGGTAACGGAAGATCTGCAGTACGGAATGACAATAGTGGATCTCAACAATCTTGCGTATGCAGACGAACCATTCGTCCTAGCCAGTGATGTGGCATAGGTTTTTTATGTGAAGGACATGTCTACCAAGCCGAGAAAAAGAAAAGATAAGGAAGCGAATGCATCATACGATGAGCCAAAGCGCCACATAGTTCTTTCTGGGAAGAAGAGAAACATCGTGGGAGTGGATGACAAGACAGACATGTTAGAAGATAGTGAATTTTTTTATGAAATTGCTCCATTCACAGTGAATATTGACCCGAGCATCCAGTTAAATGATGAAAATTTTCCATGGTTACGGCGCAAAGGGACACACGCGAAGAAAAAGTTTGACAGCCAAAGATCTGGGATGTGATCGGCTTCACTATCATCACTTTCTTCTGTGTTTCACACCCAGGAGGGAATCTCTGTAAGTTAGGGTAGTTGTGTGTTTTGGCATTTGAAACGCAAAGAAATTTTCTGTGCAAACAAATTCTTTCATGCATTTACTGATTTTTTTCAGCTAAATGGCCCTGAAATTGAAAAACACTTCAAATGAACTCCGAAAAGGTTGAAAGTTGGCATGGTATCATAATTTCACCCATATAGCATGTGCAAAAAAGTAGAGAGGGTTACGGCAAAAATTGGATGCACTTCGTGTACAAAATAGACAATCTCTTTCGAAGTATCACGGTTTCGGATGAAAACTCATCTGTTACAAATGCATTTCATTTTTTAAATAACCTAAGCATTACCAAATTGAATATAATGATAAAACACACTGATATTAAACATAAGAAAAAAGAATCACTGAAAAATATATTTTTAAAGTTAAGTTATTCACAAACTAGTGATTCACACAAATTTCAAATAATTCAAAATTTAAACTATTCAAATTTGAAAACTACCGGCACTAATAGAAAGTTTGTAATTTTTTGTACCTAAAGAATTAATATTCACAAAGAAACTCTAAATACAGCAAAAAACAACGCAGAAATAAATAAAAGAAAATAAGTAAAGCAAAAAAATAAGAAAATAAAAAAGCCCGCCTACTGGGCCACAGTGGCCTGCATACGACTAGAAACCCAACTTGTTGTTGGGCCAGGATGCAGGCCCGCAAGGCCCAGTAGGCCCACAGGACAGCACAGAACAAGTAGGCCCAGAAGGCCTGCTTTGGAGAGGAGCTCGAAGGAGCAGCCGCAGCTGGGTTTATAAACCAGTGTGGCTGCCCTTCGCTAGGCGAGGTGGGACTAAACTTTGTGCCCCTCGCCTGGCAGCGCACGACCTTTAGTACCGGGTCATGGCTCCAACCGGTACTAAAGGAGGGGCCTTTAGTACCGGTTGGAGCCACCACCCGGTACTAAAGGGGGTCGCTTCCCGCCGCTTGGCCAGGCCAAATTTGACCTTTAGTACCGGTTGGTGGCTCCAACCGGTACTAAAGGCCCATCCTATATAAGCAGCACTTACAATTTTCGTCAGTTTTCATCTGCTTCTTCTCCTCTGCCCCATCGCCCGCCGCCCCCCGTCGCCGCCCCGTCCCCGTCGACGCCGCCCCGGCCGTCCCTGTCCCCGCCGTCGCCGCCCCGTCCCCGTCGTCGCCATCCGCGTCGCCGCCCCCGTCGCCGTCCCCGTCGTCGCCGCCCCGTCCCCGTCCCCGTCATCGCCATCCGCGTCATCGGCGCCCGTCGCCGCCCCCCGTCGCCTCGCCTCGCCGGTGAGCTCCTGCCCCGGCCGCCATGTCCACACACACACACATTGTTAATTAGTTGTAAAATTGTTAGTATTTTTTATGTTTTTTAGTAATAGAAATATTTATAGAAATGTTAGAAATTTTTCTGTTTTTTAGTTATAGAAATATTTATAGAAATGTTAGAAATTTTTCTGTTTTTTAGTTATAGAAATATTTGTAGAAATGTTAGAAATTTTTGAAATGTTAGTTTTAGCTAGATGAATTAGATTAATGTCAAATTGTTTGACGATGATCGATATTTTTTTTAGTTTCTTATAATTTTAGTTATAGAAAAATTCAGAATTTGCATATAGAATTTTAGTTATCATAATCCAATAATTTAAAAAATGTTACTTTTTGCGGGCATATAGTATTTGTTTTCGATGATGCCCGGCCCGCATCCTCGCCGTCGACCCGTTCGCGACGACGTCCTGCTTCAGAGGACCCATGTCCGGGACTGGGCTCCGCCGGGCTGGCACTGGGAGGTGCTACCTTCAGGGGCGCGGCGCTTGGTGAGGAACCCGGCCCCGGGTCCCATCGTCGACCCTGATCTCCTTTGGTGGCGTTTGCATGGGCCACATTCATTGCAGAGGGAGCCGGCCCCGCCGGAGGTGGTGCGTCGCCGTGTCAGAGAGGAGGACGAGCACGTCCGTCGCTACATGGCTGTTATGGACATCAGGTTCTCCAATACCTGGCAGGTTCTTTGGTCAGATGACCGGAGATATGATCATGTGATGGTTCTTTCTCTTTAGGTGTCCACCGCCCGCGCCTCAGGAACCGCGAGTGGCCTAGATTCTTCTATAGTATTCGATCTTTATTAGCTAGCTAGCTAGTGATGTATTCGATATATAATATTCGAGACGATGTATTCGAGATTATTCGAAACGATGCATATTATGTACTATGATTCAGTTTTTCCTTATTGATTGCATCCATGCATTGTAATTTGAATACTAAATTGTTTTATATTTCTTCTAGATTAGTTAAATAAAAGCTATGGCAGACAATACCGGTAGAGAGGGAGAAGAGACCCTGTTCAAGATCATACGTAGCCCTCGCGGGTCACATGATCAGAATGAAGACTATGACGGCTCCGAATATCTGAACAATACCGGGGAGGGTGATGATATGATATTCGATCGCGACGACCGAACTGATGAAGTCATGAACTATGATTATGATTATGATGACGCCGACAATGTTGATCTTGAAATAACAGAGACCGGCGAGGTATATTTATATAAGCAGGCATCTGGTGATCATCACATGTTTCTTTATTTGAAGATATTAACGAATCGATCTTTCTTCTTTCATCCCTCCGGATCGAGCAAATCTGCTTCTACAAACAGCAGGACAAAGCGAGGCCCGGGCAAAAGGTTGAAGGAGGGTGTAAAGTACAACATCGATGCCATCAAAGCTAATGGCGAACCAAGCACGCCTAAGAACATTGTGAACAAGTTCGTTCGTCAGTGCGGAGTTCTTGTGAGGGACCAACTCCCGATCTCCATTCAAGAATGGAAAGAGCCAAAAAATAAACGTCCAGATGTTACTTGGGTCGACGACAGAGCAAAAAAAACGCTTTGGGAATCTCTCATGGAACATTTCACCCTACCAGATCATTTCACTGATGCAAGTGTGCAGAAAGTCAAGGACGCTTCTCTTAGGAAGATGGCAGTTACATTCAACAACCACAAGAAAACTGTATGGGCCAACTACGTCGAAGGAGGAAGGAAGACTCCAGAATTCAAGGGAACACTGGAGAAGCAAAGAGAACACTGGCCCGCTTTCATAAAATTCAAGGAATCGGAATTATCTAAGGAACGGCCGAGAAAAAATAAGGCCAATGCCGCAAAAAAGACGCAGTTCCATAGGGTGGGGCCAGGTGGCTACGCGGTGGCAATGCCTAAGTGGGATAAGTCTGAGCAAGAGATGGTGGATGCAGGGGTCACTCCAGTTACTAGGAGCTGGCCTCCCAGGTGAAGAACTTGGTTCTATGCGCATGGGGGGCGTTGGACCCGAAGACAGGCCTGGTTTCGAAGAAGGCAAGTCTAAAAGGAGCCGAAGAAAAGTTACTTCAAGCAATAGAAGATGCTCGAAAGGGGGTGTTCACGCCCAACAGAGAGAACGACGAGCTTACGCACGCCCTGGGAAATCCTGAACACCCGGGAAGAACACGAGGCAAGGGCGTTGTTTCGTGGTATGAGGGCTTTTCGGACTGGAACGCCGACTACAGAACCCGTGCAAGAAGGAAGATGGAGGAGGAGAAGAAGAGGAAGGTGGAGGAGGAGCAGAGGAAGCAGGAAGCAGAACGCCTTCTAGGCCTAGAATCAGCGCACGCGGACTTGGCACTCAAATTTCAGCGGCAGCAGCAGTAGATCGACTCACTTAGCCAGGAAAGGGGGTCTCAGCAGCGGCAGTAGCTAGCGGATGATCCAGTATTGGATAGCACCGTCCCATCCATGCCGAGAAGCAGCGTTGGTTCCGCCCCGGGTGACGCACTGCTGGATAGATACCCTGTGGATGACATCATGGAGAGCACTAATTGTGAGCTACACTTCAAAATGAAGAACATATCCATGAAGGTGGCGGACGCCATTGCTTATACAAATCGCCCCGATGCAACCTTCCATTGCAACCTGATTCCAGCCGGCTATGCTCGTGTCGTGGTTGATGAGGTGGTGGACCAATATTCGGGGCTAGAGCTTGACATTTCTGGAGGTGACGAGGAGCACACACTGGGAGAGGTCATACATCGTATCATTCTATGGAGAAAGGATTGCATCATCTTTCGAAGGCCACTGACACCGCGTCGTCATCTGACTCCTCCTCGATGTGAGGCCACTCCTCCTCCTCCAAGTCCGGCACAGTAGCAGGCCACTCATCCTGCTTCAAGTCCGGCATAGCGTGAGGCCACTCCTCCTTCTTCCAGTCCGACACCGCGTGAGGACACTCCTCCTGCTTCAAGTTCGGCATAGCGTGAGGCCACTCCTCCTGCTTCAAGTCCGACACTGCGTCAGGCCACTCCTCCTGCTTCAAGTCCGGCACAGCGTCAGGCCACTTCCTGCTCCAACTAAGCTACATCAGCCGTCTCCGCCGCCTCAAAAATCGCGGAAGAGAGCCGACGCAGCAATGGTGCGTAGCGTTATGAGTCGATGTAGTACAGGAGGTACAGGCGGAGGCAAGCGATATAAATATGGTCCAAGCCTCACTCCTCTTCCTCAGAGGCCTTACGACATGACCGATGAGCAAAACGAAGCCATAGTGAAGGCCCAACTAGACGCCCATTTTGGGCCGAAACCGACACCGCCGCCAAGGGAGAAAGTGCCTGAGGAAAAGATTGACCACTTTATTCGTATGGCTAGACCACCAGATCCCAAGCCTGTTGACTCAGACTATGAGCGCCAAATCAGGAAGGCACATCGAGCACGACTACAAAAGGAGTCGAGCTCGAGCCAAGCAGCTGGCAAAAAATGCGGGAAAACCGTTCCCCAGCTGGGAGAACAGGTGGCGCAATCGATCCCCCCGCTTGTTGTGCCAACAACACATAAGAGTACCGGCGCCCTATATATATGTGGGCAAACCGCTAACGTTCCCCAGCTGGTGATGAGCACATGGGTACATCATACATGACATTTCAGAAATGTGCAAAATTTAGTTGGAAAGAATTATTAAGCCGAATCAAGCAAACACATGCCCAGGTGAACGCTAACTTAAGTTCATACTATAATCTTGAATGCATGGCTGCACTTTCATCTCCATTGTTGTTGGTTGAACTTAGGTATCACATGGAAGAAATCCAACAACCTATGAGCTCTTGAAGCAACCGGTCTGGAGGAACGAGTTTGAAGAAAACAAGTTTCTAGTGAAGCTGATGCTGTCAGTTTTTACCTCTGATGTTTCGTGGTGGCACACCCATATGGTGGAGAGACGGGGCCATAGGGGTACATCAACAGAAGCTAAATCAAATTATCTTTCCAATGCAAAAAACCTCACATCATTTGGAGTTGTGAGTCAAAAGTACTAGTCATTCTCGTGGAAGGTGTCCAGGCTGTCAAGACTTCGCGAATTTCCGAGGAGCTCTGCAACAATTCCCAAAGTTGACTACTTATCCACCCAAGGAAGCCATGCAAACCTGCTTACTTTTGAAACCATTTTCACACCTAGCCAAGGGGGGTTGTCCCTGCTATAAAACCCCATCTCCCCCATCCTTTACAAAAAAACCTTTTGTCAAACCATTCAGCTACAAGCTTATGCAGCAAGACTGCTAGAGAGATCCGAGAGATCTTGCTACCTTTGCTCTTGTGAGTTCATTCGGATTTGCGAGAAGGAGCCTCTGGTTCCCCCTAGTTCGTGCTCTACGGTTCCGGCCGTTTTGTGTGGATTAGTCCCGGTTTGTGGTTTTGCGATTGTTCGGACAGCGGGTTGGAGTTCTTGTAGCTTCGGTCAGCCATCCCCAACGTACGGGTTGCATCCAACCTTGGCAGGTATAAAGCTAGTTATCCCGGCTGCTTGCAGCTAGTTATCCCTCCCGATTCGATCCTACGACATGAAGATCGGTCCACCCTCGGGCGTGAACTCGTTCATCGGGTCCCCCCCCCCTATCATCTGGCATCAGAGCCTTCGTTGACATGGTAGGATCTGTTATCCAAGTTTATCTTGCTATCATCCCTTTAGATCGAGTGTTTTTTATGCTATATTTTATGTCCTAGAAGTCCAAAGCCCCACCAAAAATAAATCCAAGCCTTGTTGGTGCTGAGATCTTGTTGTTGCATACCTTGCATGTTCTTCATCTTTTAGATCTGCACCAAGTTCATCTTCATAATTGCTTTCAGATTTGGTTGTTGTGCTTTGGAAAAAGAGAGAAAAAAGAGTGGCAAAAAAGATCAAAGAGAGACAAAAGAGGAAAAAAAGTCAAGAGAGAAAAAGAAAGTGTTGTGTAAGATCCAAAAGTTTCATCTTGGTAGAAAAAATTTCAGAAGCTTGTGTGTTGTGTTTTTCAATCTTGGTGCAAAGGTGCAGCAAATCCATCCACATATTTTCTTGGTTTGTATCAACTTGATTTCAGCATAAGCCCCTTTTTGTTTACCCCGCCGAGCTCCACCAAAAACCGAAGCTAGTTCTTTGATCCCTGTCTTTCAATCGCTTTAACACATCCGGGAGAAGCACAATCTGATGTGAACCCATAAGATCTTTGGTGTAAGAGGTGAGGTTGTGTGATTCCACAAAAAATATCCTATTCCACTTTTTAGCCCCACTAACATGGCAGGATTCGCATCGAGTGTTCATGGACAAAATCAAGGGGAAAAGGACGCCCCGGTCACACGTGCTGAGTTTCTGGAATTACGGAACATTGTTCAAGAATATCGAAGGAGGCTTGATGAGCGTCTTCGAGCAAGTGGTGACGGGGTTCGACACCGACAATACACTGTTGCTCATGAAGTGCAGCAAAGAAGACATGCTCGAGGGCATGATATTGCTGCTCGTGGGCGTGTCACTACTACTCAAGAAGCACAGAAAGGAGGACGTGCTCGAGAGCATGGTGTTGCTGCTCATGGGCGTGTCGTTGCTGCTCCTGAAGTGCAGCAAGGACGGCATGCTCGAGGGCATGCTACCGCTACCCCTAGGCATGTCGATGCTGCTCATGAATCGCAGCAAGGATGTCATGCCCGACGACAAAGTTATGGCACCCGTCGGCACACCGACGACCCACCGCAAAGCATGACTGTGGTTGATGAACCGACTCTGGTGATTCATAGCCCATGTTTACATAAGAAGCCCATTCCTAATGTTGCCATCTTGACCACCACTACTGTCCCAACATCCAAGAAACATGTCCCACAAATTACATGTGAGGAAGAGAGTCCACAATCCAAAATCCCACAACATGAGAGTGATAAGAAAAGCAGGCTAAGTGACTCCACCAAAAGTGAGGAAGAGTGTCTACTTCCAAAAATCCCACCACTTGAGAGTGAAAAGAAAAATGAGTCGAGTGACTCCACAAAATGTGAGGATCAGATTGTTCATCATGAGATTAGAGAAATGCAAGATCTCCACCTAAATACACCACACATTCAGGGAGAGAGGATTAATGAGTTGTGTAAGTCCACAAAATGTGAGATTGAGATCATTCCACGCCTCATTAGAGAGATAAGTGATCCACAACCCAATATACCACACAATAAGAGTGAGAGGATAACTGAGTTATATGAGTCCACTAAATGTGAGGTTGAAATTTTTCAACAAGAGAATAGCAAGATGAGTGATGCACCACCATGGGAAATTAGTAGTCCACCAAATGAAAAGAGAGAAAAACATTCAATAAGTAACCTTTCACAAAATTCTCTTTCTTTGCAATATGTGCAGGTGCAAAAGGCATACCTATCAGCTCTCTTGCAACGATGGGAGATTGAGATCCAAGATCAAATATGGAGGACATGGAGTACCACTACACAAGGTGCATGTGTGAAGATTGATTTTCAGAAAGGCATTCAAATACTCAATGAGGTAAAACAAAAAGGATCTTCCATTTTGATGAAGCTAGAGGTATGCACTTATGAGTTTTTGAAGCAATGGCGTGATAAGATTAGAGAAAAATTGGTTGGTAGATCATCCATCCAGCAATTTGATTTTGTTAATCTTGAAGAAACTATAAAAGATCCAATAAAATTGAATGTTGCACATGATTATTCATCATTTTGTTTTCCTAGTCATTTTGTATTGTCTTCGTGCTATAATTTTGTAGACCAAATGAAGTCGAGGACGACTTTTCTCCTAGAGAGGGAGGCTGATATGAATATGGTTATGGTTGGTTATAAATTTGTGCTACATGAAAATGTTTGCTGGAAGGAACTCCTAAGTCGAACAAAACATCATGTTGTCATCGTCTATAAGATAGCAAAGTTGAAAACTAAAATCCTTCATATCATGAAACCTTTGCATTATGATTTGGTATTGCCATACTCTCTTTTGTGTGATGACCAGGTAGAGTCGAGGAAGACTCCTTTTCAAGAGGGGGGGATGATGAGGACATGTTGATCATTGAAACAACACAAATCATCCCTAAACAAACTCTGAGTTGTGACAAACAAGTACATGATCAGATGCAACACAATTCAAAGGTGAAAGCTACAAATGAGGATTGCATCATTTCTTTGCATGGATATTATCTACTTCCCTTCTACTTTTCTTTTGCAGATCAAAGAGAGTCGAGGACAACTCTTTATCAAGGGAGGGAGGATGATGAGCACATGGGTACATCATACATGACATTTCAGAAATGTGCAAAATTTAGTTGGAAAGAATTATTAAGCCGAATCAAGCAAACACATGCCCAGGTGAACGCTAACTTAAGTTCATACTATAATCTTGAATACATGGATGCACTTTCATCTCCATTGTTGTTGGCTGAACTTAGGTATCACATGGAAGAAATCCAACAACCTATGAGCTCTTGAAGCAACCGGTCTGGAGGAACGAGTTTGAAGAAAACAAGTTTCTAGTGAAGCTGATGCTGTCAGTTTTTACCTCTGATGTTTCGTGGTGGCACACCCATATGGTGGAGAGACGGGGCCATAGGGGTACATCAACAGAAGCTAAATCAAATTATCTTTCCAATTCAAAAAACCTCACATCATTTGGAGTTGTGAGTCAAAATTACTAGTCATTCTCGTGGAAGGTCTCCAGGCTGTCAAGACTTCGCGAATTTCCGGGGAGCTCTGCAACAACTCCCAAAGTTGACTACTTATCCACCCAAGGAAGCCATGCAAACCTGCTTACTTTTGAAACCATTTTCACACCTAGCCAAGGGGGGTTGTCCCTGCTATAAAACCCCATCTCCCCCATCCTTTACAAAAAAACCTTTTGTCAAACCATTCAGGTACAAGCTTATGCAGCAAGACTGCTAGAGAGATCCGAGAGATCTTGCTACCTTCGCTCCTGTGAGTTCATTCGGATTTGCGAGAAGGAGCCTCTGGTTCCGCCTAGTTCGTGCTCTACGGTTCCGGCCGTTTTGTGTGGATTAGTCCCGGTTTGTGGTTCTGCGATTGTTCGAATAGCGGGTTGGAGTTCTTGTAGCTTCGGTCAGCCATCCCCAACGTACGGGTTGCATCCAACCTAGGCAGGTATAAAGGTAGTTATCCCGGCTGCTTGCAGCTAGTTATCCCTCCCGATTCGATCCTACGACGTGAAGATCGGGCCACCCTCGGGCGTGAACTCATTCATCGGGTTCCCACCTATCAGCTGGGCAATCTGGTAATAACCGAGGAGCATATAATGCAGGCTGAAATGCTCAATATCATTGTTGGACAACTCCTCGAGATCGAGCCCATGTCTCCGCTTAGAGAGGAGGAAATAAAACGGAAATATGTCTGCGGCGAACCTTTGGTCGAGCCCGAGGAGGTCAAGAAACTCCCAACGAGAATGTATGAATTGCATGATTGGTACATGAAAATTACCAAGAGTTCCAATCGAGAGTCCCTCATGGCGCAAGTCAAGGAAGAGCATTACTTCCATAAGAAAGCTCTATCCGTTGAGTATTCAGAACTATTTCGGTTATTCAATCAAGATGCACTCGACAAATCTATCGTCAGTTGCTATTATCTGTAAGTGATTTCTTTCTGTAATTTAAGTATCAAGCGAGCTGTAGTGCTCATTGATCGATCATTACATGTAATTATCCTCACTATATATTCTTTTCTGTGGTATTATGCAGGATGAAGATGTATGAAATGAAAAAAGCTGGACGCTATGCATTGGGTTCATTGACCCAAATACCATTAATGAACACACATGGAATTGGAATGGTGTAAAGCAGATGTAGAGAAAAATATGCTAGAGTTCTTCAAGTGCCTCAATACCAATGAAGATATACTTCTTCCTTACAATTTCCTGTGAGTCACACTGTCTTGTACTACAAATTCTGTTTTTTCTTACTAGCTAGCTAGATGTTGATTAGTGTTATGCACATGCCCGCTTAATTAAGACATGCAAACGTGTGCGCATGCAGTTACCACTGGATCTTGTTAGTCATTAAAGTTAATGAAGGAACAGTTGAAGTACTGGACTCACTACTTAAAAAAGATAGTGACTTCACCATCTTGAAGGGGATAGTCGACAGGTTATTTTAATCATTATTAACTATATCTCGGCCTATTTAGTTCGTCATTTTCCTGATATCAACTATTTAATAACCCTTATTCATTTTCTTTGCCGGCGGGCAGGGCTTGGGCAAAGTTCATCAAGGTGACTCCAGGCAAATGGCGAAAAATGTTGTTTTGGTGTGGACCCAAGGTAAGTAATTAAGTAGTACTAGCTAGCTACCATCTCTTTAATTCTTGTTTCAATACCATTAATTAATTATCATGCTTGATTAATTATTACTTGATTAAATTCTATTCTCGTAAAGGCCCTGAAGCAGGCTCCGGGGACTGATGTGTGTGCATACTACGTTTGCGAGAACATTCGCATGATGGCGTCCGAAAGGAGCAAATCTGATAGACAGCAATGGGTACGTTTGACAGAACACTATTCATAATTTTTACATGATTATCGATATCTAGTCACACAACTAATACACATGCATGCATATTGATCTCCTTCTTAACAGTTCAAAGACGTGCGGGAGAAGCTCCTACCAAAGGAGCGCATACGAGCACTTCATGAGGAAATAGCTGGATTTTTGCTCGACCAGGTCATATATCCCAAAGGAGAATACTATTACCCGTTACCGCCCCCATGAACCACTCCCAATTGTCTTCGTGCTCCGAAGGCACCAAGGCAACATGTAGGAGAAATTGTATATATACCTAATTGTATATATATACATGTGTATGTGTGTGAATAATGGTGGTGTAGACATTTATATATATGATCGGTTCTACGAGAAATTCTATATATTTATATATATGCATAACGTGTACAATATGTAGTATCGTAAAATACCAGCAAACGAAAAAGAATTAAATGGAAAGCACAAAATTAAAGAAAAAGAAATCATGAATCCACCCCCCCCCCCAACATTTTAGTACCGGTTGGTGTTACCAACCAGTACTAAAGTGCTCCCCGCCCCTGGCGCTGGCTCGTGCGACGTGGTGGCCCTTTAGTGGCGGTTCGTGCTGAACCGGTACTAAAGGAGGGGGCTTTAGTCCCCACCCTTTAGTGCCGGTTACAGAACCGGCATTAAAGGCCCTTACAAACCGGTGTTATAGCCCGGTTCTGCACTAGTGATTGATCATAAGAGGTAATGATAAAGGTACAAATTTTCCACTTTCACATCAGAATGATGATGCATGCCTAGTTAACTTGAATACATCATGTGTTGAGTTACCTATTGATTTGAGCACACCAGCTATTTTAGAGAATCATGTTATTGTCATGAATGCGTCATGTGATAAAATAGTTGAAGTACCAACAATTTTGAGTGCACCCAATGAATTAATTGTTGATGCAAAAGAACCAAATGTTTAATCATTTTGATATGACCTCTAATCTTGGTGATGATTCTGTTTCAAATGACTTATTGCATGTTTGCTTATTTAAGCATGTTATAGCATGTAAATTTGGGCCAAGATCGTAGAGGTGGGCCGAGCCAAGAAACCTGCCCCTCTCCTCCCCTCCCCTCCATCGCCCCCCGCGCGGGCGACTGAGGGGCTCCACCCCTAGCCGCCGGGTCACCGCCCCTCCCTCTCCCTCCCCTCCGTCGTCGCCGGTGGTAGGCGCCGGGCTTAGCCTGTGCATGCGCCACCGGAGGCGGAGGTACTCCTCCCTCTCGCAGGTCAACGGGGGACGTGGGGCTCCCTGGCTCGAGGGTGTGATCCCGATCTGGGTTGCGGCGGCGCCGATCTGGTTTATGACGGCTCAGATCTGGACTTCGGCGGTGTGGCGGCATGCCGACGTCCTATCGGCGGCTGTGGTGGCAGTGATGTCGCTCCTCATCCCGATCTAGGGTGGAGGGCCTTTGATCCGAGGCGACGGCCCCGAGGTGGGCCTCCCTGTCCGGTGGCGCAGCGGGCGGGCGGGCTGCCGGGGATCGGGTCGGTTGGCCGGCGATCCACCGGCAGGTTGGTGCCACAGCTTGTTGCCTTGGCGGCCAATGGCGTCGAGCTGCTTCTTCCTCCAATGCTTGGATCGTGCACTCCGTCGTAACGGACATGGCTGCGCTACTTGCCGGTCACCAGATGGGACGTAGCGGGAGGTGGGGATTCGGATTGGGATAATTCCACGGTCAGCTCCTGTCGGCCGTGACGGCGACGACGCCCGAGGGTGTCGTTTCTCTTCCTGGAGACGTTGTTTCTCTTCCTGGAGACGTCGTTCGGGTCCGCCCCACCTTTTTCCACTCCACGGTTTCTCGGGTGAGAACCTAGGGCGGCGACGGCGCTCATGGCATCATGTCCTTCTTGAAGGTGCCGTCAAGAGAGCTAAGTGGTCGTGGGCACGACTCGTGATCGTGGGCAGTTGTAGTTGGTGTGCCCCTCTTCCTCCAGGAGGCATCTGCTTCGGGGGAAACCCTGGATCTGGGTCTCCCAGGTCAGATGATGACGGAAACTATGGTGTCGTTCTCCCTCTTGAGGGCATCGTTTTGGAGCAAGTGCTGATTGGAAGGGCCCAAAGGCAGAGCGGGATTTCATCTTCTGCATCAATGACGGCGGGTCTCGGTGGCGTGGCGCAGTGGAGGCTCGGCGCCCGAAGCGGGTTGACGGACTCGCGCAGGAGGGCGACGTTGTCTGGTTTCGTGGTGCGTCGATGGCAGAGAGGCCTAGTAAGTTCGATGCATTAGTTCTGCTGTGAGGATGGATCGATGGAAGATGGAGGTGACGGCCCTTGCAGCGTACTGGGAGTGTGCCGGACCGGTGTGTAACCCAGTCTAGGTAGTGGCTTGGATGGGGCATCCGGCTTTAGATGTTAGGCTTTGGTGCGATGTCTATTTGGTATTAGGCCCGGACATTCGGCACCCCTTCATCATGGGATAGGAGTAGCACCAGGCATTGCCAAGATGGTGGCTTCAGGCTTATTGAGTATTACCTTGTAAGGTCTTTGGAAATAATTAATAATATGGCTGCATGCATCGTCCAAGGCCGGGGGTACATTCTCCTTTTCTAAAAAAATAAAACATAATTTTTAATATTTGTATCGTTGCTCACACCATGCTCGACCATTGTTGGACTATGACAATCAATATTTTTGGTGATGTCAATTTTCCACACAAAAATAAATAAATTTAAGGCTCTATCAGTTGTAGTACTACTCCAATAGTCGGAAGTTGTCATTTTGAAATTTCTAGATATTCCTACTTTCTAAGATCTTGTGGAGTGTGCATACTCAACTTAGGTGAGATAAAGCAAACAGGTGAAGACAAAAACATAAGTTTTTTTGAGCAAGATAAAAACATAAGCTGGACCCACAATTCAAACTTTTTTCTACTAAAGTATGTAAACCAGCGCCCCTACATGCGTAGCATGTACGGCTTACTAGTAGTAGTAGTAGTTCTGTTCTGTGACGTTAGCTAGTTCATCCGTGCCGTTAGCTAGTTCTGTTCTGTTCGTCCGTGTGTCCCTCTTAGTGTAGAACTATAAATATATGAAGTAGAAAACCAATCGGGGTCTCGGTTGTTTAGTTCGCTATACGCCTGTTTGTGCCTGATTTGTGTGTGGTGATGTCCTAAATATGGTTGCATCCCCCCCCCCCCCCCCCCTCCCCCTCTCTATGTGTAAATATGATCATGTTCAAAGAGAAATGCTATTATTGTGACTACTATATTTTTATGCAACGAGACGTTTTTCAAAGCTGCGTGAACATTTAATTTCTATACGTGAACTTATGAAGAACTATTAGTTGAGCATTACCTTTTCAAAAACAAACCAATTTATATACATGAAATGATGAAGAACTATTAGTTGAGCATTACCTTGTCAAATGCGCAAAAAAATATAACAAAGTAGGGCATTAACATAACCCCCGCAACAAAGAAACAAATACAGCATTAACATGAGTACGAATCTTCTTTTACTTATGAACTATCTTGTGCGAAACTTTATGTGCATTGGGATTTTACTAAACCTGGTCTACAAAGCTTATTTCCTACTTTTAATAAATAATATTGAACACGAACATCGATGAAAAAACATGCATTGACCACCATTTCCTTGGAAGAACAATCCGGGCTGCGGAAGCCTCTCCAAAGTCTAACCGTACATACGGAGATATTTGAGAGAACTCTTTATTTGATACTGCTTCAAAATGTGATTTCCTACTTGGCCCTGAGAAAGTTTTTCTTCCCTATTTGACACTCCGGTTAAATTTGTTTACTTCTTTGACACTCTAGTTCATTATGTACACTAGCAGTGTTAAATAGGGATATGGAAAGACCCAAATGCCCCTAATGCATTATGTGACTAAAATTATGTACAAGACTAAATCAACAGTACTGTGACATATTTGTTCAAAGTTAAATGGCCAAATGAGACCCATGCATTTGGCCACAGAACGAATTTAATTTATGAACATAGTCCTCAGAATTTAATTAAAAATAAATAAAATATGAGCAGAACCTCAAACATGTTCGTTCCATTGCACTGCCAAGTGAATTGGGAAGGTAAGTTCGATAGTACTGCTACTGCAAAATTGTTGACCGACACGACACTCGTGCAGATTTTATATGTTGAACGGAGTATCTTTTCACTGTGCATGATTTGGTATTTCGGCCGCACATAAATTGCACGCCGGCTCTGTGTAACCAAAACATCAGCTCGCTAACACGTTGGAGATCCCTCTCTCTGTGTAATACATGCCCGTCTCGGCATATTGCTGATCATGTACAACTCGACCATGACCAGCCGTTGACTCTGGAGAATAGGTGTCAAATCTCGCCCTCGAAGCCGGTCTTGACGCCAAGGCTGGTGTTCTCTAGACTTGATGAGATTATTGGGTTAGGTTTTCTCCAATGTTGCATACAGACTAACGGAGGGGTACTATGGTCAACTGAAAAACAATCTGATGGCAAAGTGTAACGGGATGGACGGCAATGTCAAATAAGGAACGAAATTTAAAACAAGTGGCAAATGGGGAAGAAAAAAGTTTTCAGGGTCAAATAGGGAATCACATTTTGAAGTAGTGTCAACTGTCAAATAAGGAATTCTCTCGAGAAATTTTGGTAAAGTGCTCTAGATACTCCTACAAGTAATAAGGATGTGTCGATGACTTAGCATGGGGTCCGGGGGCAATAGGAGGATGGATGTACATCCATCCAGTCACACTATATATAAGCATAGGCAATGTAAGATGTTTAAAGAGTTGCTTGAAAAAGTAAAACATTTTCTCTTAAACAATCATATTTGTTTAGGTGACTAAGTAAGCGTCGATGATATACAAGTACCGGTCCTTTATACAAACCGATTCATTTTTACAAGCACTTCTCTAAACACTTTGTGTTGCACACGGCTTAACACACACCACAAGGCAGGCAGCGCGATCTGCTCACAACTATAGGACAAACTGTTTCCGTGTCCGACATCTTCGCCGGCCGTGAGCCCCGAGAATTTTTTGCATGATTATAAACACAATTTGTTTTGTTCCGTTGATCTTAGAACATGAATTGTATTTTCTCTCGAAGCACCATGACAGTTACTTATGCGATAAGAGAAATAAAGAGTGTTATATTAAGCCATGAAAGATGCACACATTATTTAAAAATCGTATAGTTGAACTATCAATGCATGTTCTGCCGATTTGCATTAATTACTGATAAACGAAAACCCTCACATGCATGACTAGGGAACCAATTGGAATTCTTTGTGCTTGTTGCCAATCATGCGATGATGGACTTCTTGTGACTATTTTAGATAACCTTTCCCTTATCATGACAAAATAGGAAATGGTACACAAAGCGGATTCTGACAATCATTTTAATTGCATTTCCTTCTATATTTGCTCCAAATATTAGGTTTATCCACAATCATTTTCCGATCAGATTTTCTTCTATTTTACATTGTGAGTTTCCAAATTACAGTTAAAATATTGACTCTAATTTAGTGGCATATCATAATAGAATGCTACATGGACAACATAGTTTATGACAGGGGTTCCAGGATACTATGTTGTTTAATTAGAACATGAACAGGCAACCATTTGATCAGAGGAAGAAACTCGAAAATGAAGCTGCTAGTAACTCTTCATGGTCTTTATTTGGAGTAAGATCTCACCCTTATTACTGCTTTCTTGCACGCTACAACGCACATTCATTCCTTTGTTTCTAAACTAGACCTTCTACAATACCTTCGCAATTCATTTATCTGGTGTCGTCTTTGGTATGTAGCAAGCACTCGCTCAGAGAGTTCCCGATCTGGGTCAGCTCAGTAACGTTGGGAGGGGGCAGTTTTCCTTTAAAGCTTTTTCACACTGGTTCTTTTCACGCGGTTTTATTTGGGAATCGGCTTGTCGGCCATTTTAGAGTTTTTCTCCAGATTTTGCCTTTTTCTCCTTTTCAGTATGGTTTCCTTGTTTTTTGTTCCTTTTTTCCCTTTCCTTTCTTTTTTCTCTTTATTCCTGATTCTTATTTTTTCTTCAACATTATTGAAACAAGTACATCGTGAATTTAAGAAAATTATGTGTTTCATGCTCGTCGTGTATTTAAAATTTCCATTGTGTATTAAAAATATTTACCGTGTATTCAAATGTGTATTGTGTACTTTAAAAATGTTCCAGTATATTTGAAATATGTTCATCATGTATTAAAAAAAGTTCATCTTGCTTCAAAAAAAAGTTCATAGGGTTTTAAAAAAAATCATCGTGTATTTTAAAAGGGTAGCGTGTTATTTAGAAAGAAGATCATCATATATTAAAAAAGGCTCATAGTAATTTTTCTATAGAATGTTTATCATGTATTTTAAGAATGTACATTATGTTATTGTCATTCATTCAAGTGAATATGGAGAATTGATACTATATGTAGGTCTATATTTTAGTAATTTCTAATACATGATGAGCTTTCCCATCTAACCATAACTATTATTCATATTTTATGCTTGAGGCATTTCTAAGTAAATTGAATACCAAAATAGCAGTGGCCTATTCACAAAGGCTCTGGATGGTGCACCTCATATGATAGATTAGATTATATAGCAATAGATTTGTGCTAGTTTATTTTGTTGCGAGATTATGAACACAAATTGTTTTTTCATTTTGATCTTACAACGGGACTTTTACTTTTCTCTCTTAAGCTTGAGGCTTCGAGCACCATGACAATTACTTATGTGATAAACGAAAAGAAAAGCCCGCTATATCTTCACCATCCATTGCAATGTGATTCATGTCATATTCATACTACTCGTTGCGTATATGCATGTCTAAGGATGAAGTATTCCTATATAGACAAGTTGTATTCGCATTTCTAATTAGTGACCATGGCCCACCAGCTTGGCGATAGAATTTAATCTCTAATTTATTTGGAACAGATGCCTCAGGGTAACCTACACCACCGGTGTGCAGTTTCTCGCAAATCCATCTCCATCTCACGTCCCCACCCATACTAACACTAGTAGAAAACAGGGCTTTCGTCACAGCCGGATCGGAGCAATAGTCTCGGTTGCATTACGAACCGGGACTAATGTAAGCATTAGTCCCGGTTCGAGCGGCTAGGGCGTCGGGAAGGCATTAGTCCCGGTTCAAATGGGACATTTAGTCCCGGTTTGAGACACGAACCGGGACTAAAGGGTGTGATGCCCTTTAGTCCCTGTTCGTGTTTCAAACCGGGACTAAAGGGGTTCTGAAATTTGTTTTTTGTTTTTCTATTTGTTTTTAGTTTTTAGTTTCTGTTTCAAATTGCTTACATCTTTTAGGATATTTGATGTTTTTGAGTGATTCTTTTTGCATTAGATTCAAAATTTTGTCTAGTTTCTGTTTGTGCCATTAGTTTTCAAATTTGAATGATTTAAAAATTAATTTGTCCAAATATGTTTCAAACACTAGATTGTGAATAATTTGAGTTTAAAAATAGTTTTGAATTTAATTCTTTTTCTCCTAGTCACATGTCAGATTGTTGTCACAGTAAAATTTATTTGGTTGTCATAGTAAGATTTTAATTAAAACAGTACTGCTTTGCTTATATAGTTGTTTTCAATTATTTTTAGTTAGTTCTTTCTATAGATTTTAACATGTTGCAGTAGGCTTTTGTTAGACAACAGTAGATAAATTTTTATAATTAATTGATATTAATTTTGCTACTGTTTTTATTAATAGTTGTTTAGCCTATAATAATAGTTGATAGAATTAGTTTTGCTATATTAAAAAGTAATTATTTTTGCCACTTTAATAGAACGTGACTCTGGCTTGGTTAACCTTAGTTGTGCCTCTTGTTGGGACGGTGCTAGCAGATGTAGTCGACGGTAGGATTGGATGGACACCATCCCGGACTAAAGGGGTTCAAACTCTACCCCCCCCCCCCCCCATGTATCACCATTTCAGTTTTGAAAAAAAAAAGAAAATGATAAAAACTTCAAAAGTTAAAATCCTTCGAGATGTAGTTATGTTACTACATCTACTAGTTAGGAAAATTAAAAAACATAAATTTGGACATGTTTTGCAAAAAAGCGTGATGAAAAAGTAAAACGACTATATCTTTTGCATACGATGTCAAAAAAAAGTATAATATATCAAAATGTTCAGCACGAAAATCCGCATCCGATTTTGACGGCCGTAGGCCATTTTGCAAATTTTTAGAATCCTCAAATTCTAAAAGGAAAAAAGTTATGCTCAAATTTCAGTTTTTTTGAATTTTGGTTAAATCTGGTCAAACTACTTATTCAAGAAATATTAGTGTTACTAAATAATTATTCAAGAATATTAGTGTTACTAAATAATTATTTCAATTTTTTGAATTTTGGTCAAATCTAGTCAAATTATGGTCAAACTACTTATTCAAGAAATATTAGTGTTATTAAATAATTATTGGTTTTAAGAATAATAGTTTCAAACTCAAACGGTGTAACGTGTGACTTCATGCTCAACTTCAACTCCTAAGGGTTAATATGATTGACAGCTTACTATTCTCAGGAAAACAACAAGTGCAGACTTGGAAATAAGGGGGGAATAGATCTCGAAAGTTAAGCATGCTCAGGCTGGAGTAGTGAGAGGATGGGTGACCGACCGGGAAGTTAGACGATTTGGAATGAAGAGGGGTGATTAGAGATTAGAGATTAAATTGAGCAGTGATGAGGGGTGATTAGAGATTAAATACAAATAATTCAGAAATTTAAAAATCAAGAAAAAAATTGAATTTTTTTCTTTCCAAAAGAGTTCCTTTAGTCCCGGTTGGTGTTACCAACCGGGACTAAACGTCGAGCTCCAGATAGCGGCCACGTGGAGGGCCTTTAGTCCCGGTGCGTAACACAACCGGGACTGGGGGGGGGGGGGGGGGGGGGGGGGGCTTTAGTCCCGACCCTTTAGTCCCGGTTCCAGAACCGGGACTAGAAGCCCTATGAAACCGGGACTAAAGGCCCGTTTTCTACTAGTGTAACTCCGCCACTAGTTCTTGTAGTATTGCAGTGTGCTCCCTCTTCTCTACATCTCTCTTCATTTTCTTTCTCTCCGTCTCGATCCTAGGGCTTCCAAGCTAGCATTGAAGAACACACTTCATTGCCTTGCCGGAGCAGGTTGGCTTCACAACTTGAAGCTCATGGTTGTTGAGAACTTGAGATCCTGTAACATGAAAAATTGGTGATTCGTAAATTATTATCTACAACTCCCGTCTTCCACACCCTCCTACTGTCAACACGAATCCATTTTGGCCCTTTTCAAACTCCATTATCTGCTTGGGATGGATGCGTGTGAGGTTGAGGATGGCAGGTCCATGGTTAAAGTACTAGTAGTATTAAGTGCATTGGTCCTACGATTTTTGACTAAGCGGAGTTATATTGTGTTGAGCAGCTGGCCAACGATACCCTTCATCACAAGGAGTGACTAGTCAGGCAGGGAAAATGTTGGCAACCATTCATTTCAGCAGGTAGCATACATCAGGCTCTTTTTTCCTTTTTAGGACCCAGCACTATATTCATTGCATACAGCAGCCCGTGAGTGTTGCCTCCGACCTTGATGGACGCTCTCCATGGCCACCCACCAGTTTTGATGGACTCCAGCTATAATCTGTTCGGCCTGCCTGATGAGCAGCATGTGACCTTGATGACTATTCATCGGTAAGGAAATCCAGCCCGTGAAATGGCCGAGTCCCCATCCACCAGTTTCGACATGGAAATGGCATGAAATAATGGACCTAGGTGGCAACGTGTAACACCCACACTAATCTGCCGTCTGCCTATATAAACCCCACTCTTTGCTTCTCACTCGTGTCCACTCTCTCCACTCCATTCGCTTTGCTACTAGCTAACAGCAGCAGCAGCAGCAGGGTAGCTCCTCAGTCCAGTACGTCTCGGGTGAACAAGATCAGCAGGTCGATGGCGCTCTCTCGTCGCATGACCGCGTCCGCCCTCCTGCTCTTCCTCCTCGTCGCCACAGGTACGTCCCGCCGCCCAGACTCACTCTTCCCAGCTTCCTCTGGTTCATTCCCACGACGATGCTTAGTTGCTTACCGTGGTTTGGTTGACGTGCATGCAGAGATGGGGACGACGACGGTCAAGGTGGCGGAGGCGCGGAACTGCCTGTCGCAGAGCCACAACTTCAAGGGCGCGTGCCTCAGTAGCAGCAACTGCGCCGCCGTCTGCCGCACGGAGAACTTCCCCGACGGCGAGTGCCACGCGCCGCACTACGAGCGCAAGTGCTTCTGCAAGAGGCCCTGCTAGGCCGCTCGCTCGTCCCGCCCTGCTGGCCAGCGACGAGACACGTCCCATGATAGCTAGATCATCCGTGCCGTTAGCTAATGAGCTTATATCTGTTCTGTTGGTCGGTGCGTCCAGGTTCGTCAGTCAGTCGTACTAGTTCTTAACTAGATCATCCGTGCCGTAACTAGTTCTGTTCTGTTCGTCGGTGTGTCCCTCTTATATTAGTAGTAGAACCAATAAAGTAGAAAATCAATCGGGGTCTCGGTAGTTTACTTCGCTGTACGTCATGTTTGTGCCTGATTTGTGTGTGGTGATGTAATAAATATGTTCGTTGTTTCAGCATGGATGGACTTGTGCTGTTGTGCAATGCATCCCCCTTTCCCCCTGTCTCTGTGTAAGTGTGTGATCGTGTTCAAAGAGAAATGCTAGTATTATTGCTTGTGACTACTACATTTTCATGTGACGAGACGTTTTTGGAAGCTGCATAAAGATTTCATTTGTATACATGAACAACTATAAGTTGAATGTAACCTTGTCAAGAATTTAACGCCGGGTTGTAGGACTTTTCTCTATTAAAAAAACCTTGTCAAAAGAAACCAAGTTTCCTTTTGAGAAAGAAAATAACATGGTAGAGCATTAACATGAGTATAACTTTTCTTTTACTCAAAAAACAGCTTTATGTGAAATTTTTATGTGCACTGGGATTTCATTAAACCAGCTGGTCTACAAATCATATATTTCTACCTTTAATAAAAAATATTAAACATGAACATCGAAAAAAAAAGATGCATAGACCACCATTTCCTTGGAAGAACAATTCCGCACAAGCCGCCAGAGTCTAACCGTGCAGAGATATTTTGGTAAAGCGCTCCGGATACTCCACCTAGGAATAAGGATGTGTCGTTGACTTGGCATGGGCTAGGAGGATGGATATAAATCCATCCAATCACACACTATAAGCAGAGACAATGCAAAATGTTTCAAGAGTTGCTTGAAAAAAACATTTTTTTTCTTAAACACCGATACTTTTTTAGGTGACTAAGTAAGCACAAATAGATACTGGTTCTTCATAAAAAACATGTTCATTTTTACAAGAACCTATCTTTTTTTTGAGTGTTTTACAAGCACCTACCTAATACAAACACTTTGTGTTGCACATGGGCTAGCGCACACCACAAGGCAGGCATCATGATCTGCTCATAACTGGGACAAACCTTATGGGCCCTCATGAGTTACATGTGTCCCATATGCCGAATCTACGTACCTTTGTGTTCTGCTTTTTTTCAGTGGTATATATACTTTTGCATTTTCTTTTTTCTAGACAAAATTGTATATTCTTTTAAGTTACCATAGTCGTGTGACCCACAATGTTTATTCAGCGCTCATTTTAGAATGACAGGAAGATCCTCCTATTTTTGTGCCTTGTGCTACAAATAGAGCCTATAACACAGTATTGGCCGTCCCAATAAATCATGTACCTTCGTCACTCGAGAGAATATCACAAAAGCTATATCTCACTTACGGTGAGTTACTGCAAGTGCTCTCTCAGAGAGCTCTTGATGTGGGTCAGCCCAGGAACCGAGGGAGGGGACGGTATTTGCTTAAATCCTTCTCGCACGGGTTCCATTCATGTGGTTTTATCTGGGAATCGGCTTGTCGTCCATTTTAGTGTTTTTCTTCAGGTCTTGCCTTTTTTCTCCTTTTTAGAACTTCTCATGTTTATTTGTTACTTAATTTTTGTTCCTTTTTTCTCTTTATTCCTGGTTCTAATTTTGTGGCTGTCATCTATTAAAAACAAGTACATCATCTATTTAAGAAAAAAATGCATATCTGAACATGCTCTCGTGTATTTTTAGAGGAAAAGGGCTCAAAGCCCCGGCTCCATTTTGCATTACCAAATGAAACCACACGAGATCCAAATTCCGTTACAAGTACGTGGGGAGATAAACAGCACACGCACTGCCCCAGCAAAAAGAGCAGATCGTGCCCACAGGGCAACAGTCACTAACTCAAGGGGAAAATAAAAACAGTTTACGGAGGGAGCTACAGCCAAACGGCAAGGAAATCAATTGAAAACGCAATCTCGCAGCACCTCCGAGCACTTCTGCAGGCCTAGCCAGGATCCGGCCAGAGTAGGAGGGGTGGGGATCTTGCTACCTGCTCCAGCTTCCGCACCAAGTGTAGCAATTTTTCCTTGACAGGGCCTGAGCAACGGACCGCCCAGCTGTCCAAAGTAGTAGCAATCTTCCTCCACAACACCTGCATCCCAATCCAGGGGATATGATTGAAGCACATGTCGTTACGATACTTCCATAGAGCCCAAAGGGCAGCAGAATGCAGTAAACAATCTGCGGGGTGATTCTTGTTAAAGGACCACCATTCGAGTATGTCCGTCACAGACATCCCAGAATGGTTGTTAGAAATGTCCCCAATCACTCTCCATAGTTCTATCGAAACAACACATCCAAAAAACAGATGCTCAATAGTTTCAGGATCACTATAGAAAAAACAGGTAGCATCTTCTACTGTTTTCCTTTTGTGAAGATTATCCCTAGTCAAAAGTTTATTTTTAGACATGAGCCAAAGAAATATGTGAATGCGCAGGGGGACTTTGATATTCCAGATGGACAGAAGATCCCCAGGGTGTATCCCTCTAAAACTAATAATATTGTAGAAGGATTTAACAGTGTAAATACCCTTTGTATCATAATTCCAACAAACGGTGTCATCCTTGTCTATCAGCACTGTATTTTTTATGCAGATGAATAGATCATTCCATTCAGCTGACATATCATGAGTAAAACATCTCCTAAAAGAGATTTTTAGATTAATGTCGTCCCATACATCACTCACAGTGATATTCTGTTCATTAGCAATACTATACAGACTCCAATACTTAGTAGCCAGGGTGGTATGACCAATCCACTGGTCTTCCCAAAACCTGATGCTCTTACCATTCCCAATAATCCAGGAATATCCTATGTTTGCAGCTTTAGCAGCCCACAGAATCCCTTTCTAGAAGGGGGAAGCACCATTGTTAGAACAAGCAAAAATATTAAGACTATGTGTGTTGTATTTTGGCATCAATGACTTGTTTCCAAATCTTGCCCTCATCTAAAAAGTATCTCTTAATCCAGGAAGCTAATAAGCAAAGGTTCATATCTGCAATGTTAGGGATGCCAAGCCCCCCATGTTGCTTTTGCAGGGTCACACATCCCCAGGCAGCAAGGTGATATTTGTGGTGGACCTCATAATCATCCCAAAAGCAGTGAGCCAGATGAGAATTAATCAACTTAATGGCCCATTTAGGAAATTTAAAAATACCCATAAGGTAACTACGTATAGAGGCCAAGCAGGTTTTCACTAATGTGAGCCTCTTGCCAGAAGACAGTAATCTGCCTATCCACCCAGCCCCTTTTTTAATGATCTTATCGACAGTAGGCTGTAACTCACATTTTTTCAGCTTTCTGTGGTGGAGAGGGGCTCCTAAATATTTAATGGGGAAATCACTTAGTTTACAACCAAGGATTTGAGCAAATATGTTTGCTTCTTCCCCGTTCACATTAATAGGGACCAGATCACATTCATGAAAGTTAATCCTCATCCCAGAAATTTGCTCAAAACAGGATAATAGCCATTTAAGGTTCCTGGCATGAGCAGGGTTGTTACTCAAAAATAATAAGGTCTCATCAGCATATTGCATGCTAATAATGCCAGCTGGGTTGGAACTAGGGAAGAGACCTTCCAGGATGTTATTTCTAGATGCTTTAATAAGAATTTTAGTAAAAACATCAGCTACTAAATTAAATAGTAAAGGGGAGTAGGGGTCACCCTGTCTGACTCCTTTCCCAGCAATAAAAAAATCACTGTTGGCATTATTAATATTAACTCCAACAGATCCTTGATGTAATAAAGAAGCAACTTTCTTCATCCACCTAGAGCTAAAACCTCTCATGTGCATCATATCGAGCAGGAAATCTCTGTTGATCATGTCATATGCTTTCTCATAGTCTAGTTTAAATACAAAACCAGATTGCTTACTGGAGTACACAGAATGAATAATTTCATGAGCTGTGATGATACTCTCAGCAATATATCTGCCTTTTATGAAGGCTGTCTGGTTCAAGGAAATTAACTCTTTGTAAATGGGGCCAAACTTATTAGTGGCACATTTGGCAAAGATTTTGAAGCTGCAATTAATCATAGCAAGGGGTCTAAATTTTTCTATCTTGCTAGCATCAGCCTCTTTAGGAACTAGAGTCAACAGAGAGAAGTTGAGTCTTTATAGATCTAGCTCATCTTTCTCCCAATCACGAAATAAAGCAAACAAGTCACCTTTAATAAGGTCCCAGAATTGTTGATAAAATAAAAAGGGAAACCCATCAGGCCCAGGGGCTCCTTCTGCATAAGAGCCGAAGACAACCTCTTTAATCTCTTTTTCAGAGAAGGGGGCATCCAGGATGTTGTTATGAGCATCAGTAACTTTCTCTCCATCTTCCCAAAAGTCATCTCTTCGGTTGATGTTAATTTTATCTTGGAAACCAAATAGTTTTTTGTAGTAATCAACAGCAACTTTCATAATATCATTATGATCAGTCACATTACCTGCATCTCCTTCCAGCACCATAATCTGTTTTCTTCTCCTCTTTTGATTTGCTATAGCTTTAAAATATCCAGCATTCAGGTCTCCTTCAAGTATATCTCTCTCTCTGGATCTCTGCCTGGCCTTGATTTCCTCCTTCCTCCATATTTCCTCTAAGTCACCTGCAATTTTTTTAATTCTGCTGTTAGTGTTAGGGGAAGGGGGTTAGATTCAGAGATAATATCCAAACAATTATATTCAGCCACTAGGGCTTGTTTCTGTCTGTTTTGTTCAGCCTCATAATTGGCCATCCATCCTTTAATGGCTTTTCTGGAATTCCTAATTTTGAACTGCCAAATATCTATAGCCTTAGTAAAGGGGCAGTTGGCAGTCCAGGCTTTAGTAACTACCTCTCTAAAGCCCTCAACCTCCAGACACCATTTTTCAAATCTAAAATGCTTACTTTTGGGAATGGGGAAGGCACAAGTGTTAATAACCAGAGGGGTGTGATCGCTCCCCAATCTAGGAAGGGCTTTGAGATGTACCCAGGGAATTCAGAGGCCCAATCAGTGGACATGAAAACTCTGTCTATAGTAGTCATCACTAGATTGTCCTGATTGTTGCCCCAAGTGAACTTCCTCCCACTAATTTTGAGCTCAATCAAACCAAATTTGTTAATCCAATCATTAAAGAGATCAGCCCAGTGCTGATTAATAGCACCAGTGTTTTTCTCACTAGCCTCTCTGATAAGGTTGAAATCTCCACCCACTAGTGTGTTTAAAACAATTCCAATGTGTATTAAAAATGTTAACCATGTATTTGTATTAAAATGTATAGAGCATACTTTAAAAATGTTCCAGTATATTAAAATATGTTCATCGTGTAGCTCATCTTGCTTCAAAATAAATGCTCATATTTTAAAAAAAAACATCAACGTATATTTTAAAAGAGTTCAGCGTATTATTTAAAAAAAATCATCATGTACTAAAAATCCTAGGTCGGATTTGTAGCTAAGTCCAAGATCATTTGGTTACTTATGATAACCGTTGCTGACGGACTCAATCATACCATACGCGGATTCACGCGCCCCATGTATCTGCCTCTGACCTGTGCTGTGTACGTACGTATGAATCTGCTTCTCATCGCAAGGAGTGACTAGGCGTACAGCCTTGATGGCCTTTCCACAGCCACCCACCAGCTTGGATGGTATCCAGCTCTCTAAGCTGTAGGCCGTCGGCTTGCCTGACGAGCAGCATGTGACCTCGATGATCCCCGGCTCGCTAGAGTCCAACGACGGGCCATTCATCGGTAAAAGGAAATCTGGCCCGTGAAATGACCACTCCCTCAGTCCTACTCCGCTACTTTCGGAATCGATGAAGTTATTGGACCTGGGGGTGGCAACGTGGATTGGCCCCGCCCTGCCCTGCTCCTGCTCCTGTGCATGTGCAGTATAGGTGAGCAGCAATTGCATGCTCTGCTCATGTGGGCAGTACTGTCTAGGTTAGCAGCAATTAAATCCAAAAGAACACTACGTTTGTGTTAAGCCAACGGCTTAAACACCCATAGTAATCTGCCGTCTGGCTATATACCACCAGCCCAGCCCGCTCTTCGCTTCTCACTCACCGGTGTTCATTCTCCTCCACTCGCTTTCCTATCTAACCTAACACAGGCCCCCGTTGCAGCAGCAGAGCAGATCGATCCAGTACGTCTCGGGTGAACCAGCTGAGCAGATCGATGGCGCCCACTCGTCGCATGGCCGCATCCGCCCTCCTGCTGCTGCTCCTCCTCGTCGCCACAGGTACGTTCCCCCGCACAGCTTCACTCTTCCCAGCGAGCCAGCTCTGGTCTGCTCCATGGACGATGCTTAAGTTGCTTACCGTGGTTCCGTTGACGTGCATGCAGAGATGGGGACGACGAGGACCAAGACGGCGGAGGCGCGGGACTGCCTGTCGCAGAGCCACAAGTTCAAGGGCGCCTGCCTCAGCAGCAGCAACTGCGCCGGCGTCTGCCGCACCGAGAACTTCCCCGACGGCGAGTGCCACACGCACAACTTCGCCCGCAAGTGCTTCTGCAAGAGGGCCTGCTAGCCGGCCTGCTCGCCCCGGCCGCCCTGCCGGCCAGCGCCGAGACGTCCGATCTGTTCGTCAGTGCTGTCTGCTAGATCTGTTCTTCAGTGCGTTCGCGTTCGTCGGCAGTAGCTGTTCGTGTGACGACTGTGTCCCGTAATAAAGTAGGAAATCAACCGGGCTCTTGGTAGTTTTGTTCGCCGTCTGCTAGTAGGTCGTGTTTGTTGCTGCTTTGTGTGGTGAACTTGTGATGTAGTAATAAGGTCGTTGTTTCAGCATGGACGTACGTGTGCACTGCATCCCCCTCTGTCTGTCTCTGTTGGTGTGATCGGTGTCAAAAACGCTCTTATGACTTATATTATAAGACGGAGGGGGTACATTTTGATGTGACCCGACGTTTTCGAAGCTGCGTGAACATTTCATTTTGTGCACATGAACTACGAAAGAATATCTTATGTGTATTCAGATTTTATTAAACCTACTCTACAAATCGTATTTTCTACTTTAGAATAATATATAAAGTTTGGACACTAAAAAAGAACACATGTGTAGACAAACATTTCCTTGGAAGGACAATCTGGACAGCACATGCCTCCAGAGTTCAACCGCATGGAAACATTTGGGTAAAGCGCCCTCGATGCTCCTCCAAGTGATAAGGATGCATCGGTGACTCATCGTGGGGTCTCAGAGGGCAACAGAGGATGAACACACGTCCATCCAATCGCACACTAAGACCGTGTGCAATGCAAGATGTTTACACAGGTACTTGTAAAACATAAACCGCCTTTTCTTACGAATCGGTGCTTTTTTTATGGCATAGCTGCCCAACCAAGTGATAATGCTATGCAAGTAAGCAACGATGCTTCAAAAAAGACCCCTTCGTTTATACAAGCACCTCCCTAAGTACATTGCATTGTACATGACCTAATATAGATCGTGAGGGCAGGGAGAGCGATCTGACAACAGAGCAAACCCTCTGTGCCCTCGTAAGTTCCACGTAAGTTCCACGTGCTTCATATGATGTATGCACCTACTTCCATGTTCTTCCTTTTTTTTAGTGCACCACTTTCGTGTTCTATAATTGGTCACGTGATCCACAATTCCTATTTAGATGCAGAGCTACAAGGAGCTCCTACGATTTGTTATGGTAACACCTATTTTGATGGGTTATGCATTAATTTGCCCACGTTTCGCATAGGGCGCCCCTCGACTAGGCCGACCCAATGGCGAGGCACTAGAGCGAGCAGTTTTTTAGGCCTTTTTTGTTCTTGGTCTGTTTTTCATTCGACTAAAAATATGGAAAACTATTTTTGGAAGTGAAGATTTTTGGCAAATTTTATTTCTTACAAAAATTAAATATTTGAGAACAGTTTTTGAGCAAACACCAAAAATTTGGAAACTTTTGAACAATTTTCAAACGCAAACATTTATTAAAATGTACAAATATTTTAAATGCGAATTTTTTGGAAAATTTGAATTTCGAAACATTTTTTTGAAATTTAATTTTCAAATTTCAAAGAACTTTGAATTTTATGAAAAACAAAATTAGAAACTAAAGAACATAAAACAAGACCGACTTCTCAAAAACCGATAAAAGGTGGACATTCTCAAAACCGGGATTGCGGTAGCTAACTAAAATGTCGGCCCAACTCCTATCGCTCGGTGGCTTGTCAATGCGATTACCTGGCGATTTGACACAATAAATGTCAAATGAAAATTGCCATTTGACTCCTTCTGCTTTTTTTTTGCATGATAATACATGTCTCAGTAATAAAATAAAGATTCAGTTACAAGCCACATAAACATCAACATTACAGGACTGTAAAGATAGGATAATCCTATGCAAAAAAACAAGCGCTTGTCCCTGCTTCGACTAGAGCCTAAAACACAGCATGGCCCGTGTCACTCTTTGCTCGTAGAAATACCGTAGCTACACGAACGCTGCTATACTTCGCAAAAGCTATAAATCGCTTATTGCCAAACATATCGTAGCCTCACCAACAAGGAGCATTGAAGTGGGCCGGTCCAAGAAGCAGTCTTGGAAGTTTCTAAAAACAGGTGCTGATCGCTTTTAGAACCTTATGTGTAGTGTTCTTATTCTTTGTTTTTCTCTAATGGTTTTGTTTCGGTTTTTCTTTCAGATTTTTCCCTTTCGTTTTTTATTAATTTATTTTTTTAAATACATGTTGAACAATTTAAGTATATAGATTGAGCATTTTTCATATCCACGTTGAACATTTATCTAAATACATGTTGAACATTTGCAAAATACACACTGAATTCTGTGAGTATGCAGTGAACATTTCTAACCACAGGCTTATACATTTTCCAAAAATATCATCAACATTTGTCTAAAACGTGCAAAAAAATATATGGGTTGCAACATTTATTTTAAAGAGCATAAACATTTTTTATATGGTATGAATCTTTTTCGGAAACTATACAAACAAAGTTTTACTTTCATGAACATTTTTCACAAACATAATTTTTTACGTGTCAATATTTTCATAAACATACTTTTTTACAAACTACACAAACAATTGTTTTACATTTCAAGAAGATTTTTGGAAAATATAATCTTCATATAGTTTTTGAAGGCATGAGAATTTTCAAAATCTTATGGGAAATTCTGAATTTAACTAAAATATTTTTATATCGCGATGAATGTTGTTAGAAGTTGAAGTGAAGTATTTTTTTGTAAGATTAACGAACAGAACAAACTACTTAACAGGAAAACGAATCAAATCAACGACGACCTCCTGGGCCGGCCCACTATGGGCTCCCACTTTGGCAACACTACGCTGCAGCTTGCTGTGAGCGAGACATGCCTGCTATACCTTGTTTAGCAACTTCCGCACTTATGACGCCTTTTGCGTTATAAAGAGAGCAACTAATGGAGGGGCACCCTTTGCGGGAGACCATCAAGGGTCACTCAGCCACCACCATGTGACCTGTTTTGGGTGCTTCTTTGAGATTTTTTTTTCTTTTCTGTATGCTTTTTGGATTTAGATTTCTTTGTTTATTATTTACTTTTCCTTTTTTGCCTGGTCTCCCCTAGGTTTTGGAAAAAATTATCAAAAAAGTATTGTGCGAGAAAAAATGTTTTTTTCTTCCAAGAGAGACACAGGCTTGCTTCTCGTGGAGGCACAACTTTGCTTCCAGGAGAGGCCCATCTGTGCCTCCTGAAAAAGAAAAAAAACACGTTTATTTCCTTCTCCGAAAGACATATTTGCTTCCCGTGGAGGCATAGGTTTGCTTCCTTGTGCCCGTCGGAAAAGGAAAAAACATGTTTTTTTTTCTTTGGCGAGAGGCAAATATTTGCTTCTCGTGGACACAGGTTTGCTTCGCAAGAGGCACAGTTGTGCCTTTCGTAAAAGAAAATAAAATGCGTTTTTTCTTCCGCAAGATGCACATATTTGCTTCTCATTGAGGCACGGGTTTGAAGGAAATGTGCCCTAGAGGCAATAATAAAGTTATTATTTATATTTCCTTATATCATGAAAAATGTTTATTATTCATGCTAGAATTGTATTAACCGGAAACTTATTACATGTGTGAATACATAGACAAAACAGAGTGTCCCTAGTATACCTCTACTTGACTAGCTTGTTAATCAAAGATGGTTATGTTTCCTGATCATAGACATGTGTTGTCATTTGATGAACTGGATCACATCATTAGAGAATGATGTGATGGACAAGACCCATCCGTTAGCTTAGCTTAATGATCGTTTAGTTTTATTGCTATTGCTTTCATCATGACTTATACATGTTCCTCTGACTATGAGATTATGCAACTCCCGAATACCGGAGGAACACCTTGTGTGCTATCAAACGTCACAACGTAACTGGGTGATTATAAAGATGCTCTACAGATGTCTCCGAAGGTGTTTGTTGGGTTGGCATAGATCGAGATTAGGATTTGTCACTCCGTGTATCGGAGAGGTATCCCTGGGCCCTCTCGGTAATGCACATCACTATAAGCCTTGCAAGCAATGTGACTAATGAGTTAGTTACGGGATGATGCATTACGGAACGAGTAAAGAGACTTGTCGGTAACGAGATTGAACTAGGTATGATGATATCTACGATCGAATCTTGAGCAAGTAACATACTGATGACAAAGGGAACAACGTATGTTGTTATGCGGTTTGACCGATAAAGATCTTCGTAGAATATGTAGGAGCCAATATGAGCATCCAGGTTCCACTATTGGTTATTGACCGGAGATGTGTCTCGGTCATGTCTACATAGTTCTCGAACCCGTAGGGTCTGCACGCTTAACATTCGATGATGATTTTTCCGGAGTGGTTCGGCCATTTTTCCGGAGTACCGGGAGGTTACCGGAACCCCCCGGGAGAAGTATTGGGCCTAGTGGGCCTTATTGGAGGAGAGGAGAAAGTGCCACAAGAGAGGGGCGCGCCCTCCCCTTGCCCAAACCGAATTGGACTAGGGGAAGGGGCCGGCGCCCCTCTTTCCTTCCCCCTCTCTCTCCCTTCCCTTTCCCTCTGGTGGAAGAAAGGAAAAGGAGGGGGAGAATCCTACTTGGACTCGTATGACTCCCCCCTGGCGCGCCTAACCTGGCCGGCCTCCTCTCTCCCTCCCACCTTTATATACGTGGCTAGGGGGCACCCCAATAGCACAACAGACAATCTCTTAGCCGTGTGCGGTGCCCCCCCTCCACAGTTACACACCTCGGTCATATCGTCGTAGTGCTTAGGCGAAGCCTTGCGCCGGTAACTTCATCATCACCGTCAGCACGCCGTCGTGCTGACGGAACTCTCCCTCGGCCTCAAATGGATCAAGAGCTCGAGGGACGTCATCGAGCTGAACGAGTGCTGAACGCGGAGGTGCCGTACGTTCGGTGCTTGGATCGGTTGGATCGCGAAGACGTTCGACTACATCAACCGCGTTACTAAATTCTTCCGCTTTCGGTCTATGAGGGTACGTGGACACAGTCTCCCCGCTCGTTGCTATGCTTCTCCTAGATAGATCTTGCGTGATTGTAGGAAAATTTTGAATTACTACATTCCCCAACAGTGGCATCCGAGCCAGGTCTATGCGTAGATGTTATATGCACGAGTATAACGCAATGAGTTGTGGGCGATAATAGTCATACTACTTACCAGCAACGTCTTACTTTGATTCGGCGGCATTGTTGGATGAAGCGGCCCAGACCGACATTACATGACCACGTTCATGAGACTAGTTCTACCGCCATGCTTCGCACATAGGTGGGTAGTGGGTGTCTGTTTCTCCAACTTTAGTTGAATCGAGTTTGACTACGCCCGGTCCTTGTTGAAGGTTAAAACAGCACACTTGACGAAAAATCGTTGTGGTTTTGATGCGTAGGTAAGAACGGTTCTTGCTAGAAGTCCGTAGCAGCCACGTAAAACTTGCAACAACAAAGTAGAGGACGTCTAACTTGTTTTTGCAGGGCTTGTTGTGATGTGATATGGTCAAAACATGATGATATATAATTTGTTGTATGAGATGATCATGTTTTTGTTGAAGTTATCGGCAACTGGCAGGAGCCGCTTGTCTCTTTATTGCATAAGATGCAAGCGCCATGTAATTGCTTTACTTTGTCGCTATGCGATAGCAATAGTTGCAAAAGCAATAGTTGGCGCGACGACCATGTGACGACACGTTGATAGAGATCAAGATGATGGAGATCATGGTGTCATGCCGGTGACGATGGAGATCATGACGATACTTTGGAGATGGAGATCAAAGGCACAAAATGATGATGGCCATATCATGTCACATATTTTGATTGCATGTGATGTTTATCTTTTATGCATCTTATTTTGCTTAGTACGGCGCTAGCATTATGAGATGATCCCTTACTAAAATTTCAAGGTATAAGTGTTCTCCCTGAGTATGCACCGTTGTGACAGTTCTTCGTGCTGAGACACCACGTGGTGATTGTTGGAAATATGCCCTAGAGGCAATAATAAAATGGTTATTATTGTATTTCCTTGTTCATGATAATTGTCTATTGTTCATGTTATAATTGTATTAACTGGAAACCGTAATACATGTCTGAATACATAGACCACAACATGTCCCTAGTAAGCCTCTAGTTGACTAGCTCGTTGATCAATAGATGGTTATGGTTTCCTGACAATGGACACTGGATGTCATTGATAACGGGATCACATCATTAGGAGAATGATGTGATGGACAAGACCCAATCCTAAGCATAGCACAAGATCGTGTAGTTCGTTTGCTAAGAGCTTTTCTAATGTCAAGTATCATTTCCTTAGACCATGAGATTGTGCAACTCCCGGATACCGTAGGAATGCCTTGGGTGTACCAAACATCACAACGTAACTGGGTGGCTATAAAGGTGCATTACATGTATCTCCGAAAGTGTCTGGTGGGTTGGCACGAATCGAGACTGGGATTTGTCACTCCGTATGACGGAGAGGTATCTCTGGGCCCACTCAGTAATGCATCATCATAATGAGCTCAATGTGACTAAGGAGTTAGCCACGGGATCATGCGTTACGGTAACGAGTAAAGAGACTTGCCGGTAACGAGATTGAACGAGGTATTGGGATACCGACGATCGAATCTCGGGCAAGTAACATACCGATAGACAAAGGGAATTGTATACGGGATTGATTGAATCCCCGACATCGTGGTTCATCCGATGAGATCATCGTGGAACATGTGGGAGCCAATATGGGTATCCAGATCCCGCTATTGGTTATTGGCCGGAAAGGTGTCTCGGTCATGTCTGCATGGTTCCCGAACCCGTAGGGTCTACACACTTAAGGTTCGGTGACGCTAGAGTTGTTACGGGAAATAGTATGTGGTTACCGAAGGTTTTTCGGAGTCCCGGATGAGATCCCGGACATGACGAGGAACTCCGGAGTGGTCCGGAGGTGAAGATCGATATATTGGACGAAGGGTATTGGAGTTCGGAATTGTTCTGGGAGTACCGGGTGACGACCAGCGTGACCGAAAGGTGTTTCGGAGGCCCCGGCAAGCGTTGGGGGCCTTATGGGCCAAGGGGAGGGGGCACACCAGCCCACTAAGGGGCTGTGCGCCCCTCCCAACCCCTCTCACGTAACGTGGAGAGGTGGGGGCGCCTCCCCTATGGCAGCCACCCCTCCCGGCTTGGGGGGCAAGTTTCCTAGGGGTGGGGGCGCCCAAACCCATCTAGGGTTTCCTCTGTGGCCGCCGCCCCTCCCCTAGGGAACCCTAGGGCGCCTCCTCCACCCCCTTCCCCTATATATAGTGAGGGAGGGAGAGGGCAGCTGCACCCCTGGCCTGGCGCAGCGCTCTCCTCCTCCAACTCCTCCTCCTCCGTAGTGCTTAGCGAAGCTCTGCCGAAGAACCACGAGCTCCATTGCCACCACGCCGTCGTGCTGCTGGAGTTCTCCCTCAACTTCTCCTCTCCCCTTGCTGTATCAAGAAGGAGGAGACGTCCCCGGGCTGTACGTGTGTTGAACACGGAGGCGCCGTCCGTTCGGCGCTAGATCGGATCTTCCGCGATTTGAATCGCCGCGAGTACGACTCCATCAACCGCGTTCTTGTAACGCTTCCGCTTAGCGATCTTCAAGGGTGTGAAGATGCACTCCCTCTCTCTCGTTGCTAGCATCTCCTAGATTGATCTTGGTGACACGTAGGAAAATTTTGAATTATTGCTACGTTACCCAACAGTGGGATCATGAGCTAGGTCTATGCGTAGATTCTATGCACGAGTAGAACACAAAGTAGTTGTGGGTGATGATTTGTTCAATTTGCTTACCGTTACTAGTCTTATCTTGATTCGGCGGCATTGTGGGATGAAGCGGACCGGACCGACCTTACACGTACTCTTACGTGAGACAGGTTCCACCGACTGACATGCACTTGATGCATAAGGTGGCTAGCGGGTGTCTGTCTCTCCCACTTTAGTCGGATCAGATTCGATGAAGAGGGTCCTTATGAAGGGTAAATAGCAATTGGCATATCACCGTTGTGGCTTTTGCGTAGGTAAGAAACGTTCTTGCTAGAAACCCATAGCAGCCACGTAAAACATGCAACAACAATTAGAGGACGTCTAACTTATTTTTGCAGGGTATGCTATGTGATGTGATATGGCCAAAAGGATGTGATGAATTATATATATGTGATGTATGATAATGATCATGTTCTTGTAATAGGAATCACGACTTGCATGTCGATGAGTATGACAACCGGCAGGAGCCATAGGAGTTGTCTTAATTTATTGTATGACCTGCGTGTCAATGAAAAACGCCATGTAATTACTTTACTTTATTGCTAACCGTTAGCCATAGTAGTAGAAGTAATAGTTGGCGAGACAACTTCATGAAGACACGATGATGGAGATCATGATGATGGAGATCATGGTGTCATGCCAGTGACGAAGGTGATCATGCCGCGCCTCGAAGATGGAGATCAAAGGCGCAAGATGATATTGGCCATATCATGTCACTTTATGATTTGCATGTGATGTTTGTCATGTTTACATCTTATTTGCTTAGAACGATGGTAGCATAAATAAGATGATCCCGCACTAAAATTTCAAGAGATGTGTTCCCCCTAACTGTGCACCGTTGCGAAGGTTCGTTGTTTCGAAGCACCACGTGATGATCGGGTGTGATAGATTCTAACGTTCGCATACAACGGGTGTAAGCCAGATTTACACATGCGAAACACTTAGGTTGACTTGACGAGCCTAGCATGTACAGACATGGCCTCGGAACACAAGAGACCAAAAGGTCGAACATGAGTCGTATAGTAGATACGATCAACATGGAGATGTTCACCGTTGATGACTAGTCCGTCTCACGTGATGATCGGACACGGTCTAGTCGATTCGGATCATGTATCACTTAGATGACTAGAGGGATGTCTATCTAAGTGGGAGCTCATTAAATAATCAGATGAACTTAATTATCATGAACATAGTCAAAAGGTCTTTGCAAATTATGTCGTAGCTTACGCTTTAGTTCTACTGTTTAAGATATGTTCCTAGAGAAAATTTAGTTGAAAGTTGATAGTAGAAATTATGCGGACTGGGTCCGTAAATTGAGGATTATCCTCATTGCTGCGCAGAAGGCTTATGTCCTTAATGCACCGCTCGGTGTGCTGAACCTCGAGCGTCGTCTGTAGATGTTGCGAAACATCTGACATACACGTTTTGATGACTACGTGATAGTTCAGTGCGTAATGCTAACGGTTTAAAATTGTGGCACCAAAGACGGTTTTGAAACGTCGCAGAACATATGAGATGTTCCAAAGACTGAAATTGGGACTTCAGACTAGTGCCCACGTCAAGAGGTATGAGACCTCTGACAAGTTTCTTAAGCCTGCAAACTAAGGGAGAAAAGCTCAATCGTTGAGCATGTGCTCAGATTGTCTGAGTACTACAATCGCTTGAACTGAGTGGGAGTTAATCTTCCAGATGAGATAGTGATGGTTCTCCATAGTCACTGCCACCAAGCTATTAGAGCTTCGTGATGAACTATAACATATCAGGGATAGACATGATGATCCTTGAGCAACTCGCGATGTTTGACACCGCGAAAGTAGAAATCAAGTAGGAGCATCAATTGTTGATGGTTAGTAAAACCACCAGTTTCAAGAAGGGCAAGGGAAAGAATGGATACTTCATGAAACGGCAAATCAGTTGCTGCTCTAGTGAAGAAACCCAAGGTTGAACCCAAACCCGAGACTAAGTGCTTCTGTAATGAGGGGAACGGTCACTGAAGCAGAACTACCCTAGATACTTGGTAGATGAGAAGGCAGGCAAGGTCGACAGAAGTATATTGGATATACATTATATTAATGTGTACTTTACTAGTACTCCTAGTAGCACCAGGGTATTAGATACCGGTTCGGTTGCTAAGTGTTGGTAACTCGAAATAAAAGGCTACGGAATAAACGGAGACTAGCTAAAGGTGAGATGACGATATGTGTTGGAAGTGTTTCCAAGTTTGATGTAATCAAACATCGTACGCTCCCTCTACCATCGGGATTGGTATTAAACCTAAATAATTGTTATTTGGTGTTTGCGTTGAGCATACACATGATTGGATTATGTTTATCGCAATACGGTTATTCAATTAAGGAGAATAATGGTTACTCTGTTTATTTGAATAATACCTTCAATGGTCTTGCACCTAAAATGAATGGTTTATTGAATCTCGATCGTAGAAATACACATGTTCATGCCAAAAGATATAAAATAGTAATGATAGTACCACATACTTCTGGAACTGCCATTTGAGTCATATTGGTATAAAACGCATGAAGAAGCTCCATGTTGATTGGTCTTTGGACTCACTCGTTTTTGAAAAGATTGAGACTTGCGAACCATGTCTATTGGTATGTATGCATGAAGAAACTCCATACAGATGGATCGTTTGGACTCACTTGATTTTGAATCACTTGAGACATGAAAATCATACCACATGGGCAAGATGACTGAAAGGCCTCGTTTTCAGTAAGATGGAACAAGAAAGCAACTTGTTGGAAGTAATACATTTTGATGTGTGCAGTCCAATGAGTGTTGAGGCACGCAGTGGATATCGTTATGTTCTTATTTCACAGATGATTTGAGTAGATGCTAAGTATATTTACTTGATGAAACACAAGTCTGAATTATTGAAAGGTTTAAGTAATTTTAGAGTGAAGTTAAAGATCGTCGTGACAAGAGGATAAAATGTCTATGATATGATCATAGAGATGAATATCTGAGTTACGAGTTTGGCACACAATTAAGACATTGTGGAAATTGTTTCACAACTAATACCGCCTGGAACACCATAGTGTGATGGTGTGTCCGAACATCATAACTGCACCCTATTGGATATGGTGCATACCATGATGTCTCTCATCGAATTACCACTATCGTTTATGGGTTAGGCATTAGAGACAACCGCATTCACTTTAAATAGGCACCACGCAATTCCGTTGAGACGACACCGTATGAACTATGGTTTAGAGAAACCTAAGCTGTCGTTTCTTAAAAGTTTGGGGCTGCGACGCTTATGTGAAAAGGTTTCAGGTTGATAAGCTCGAACCCAAAGCGGATAAATGCATCTTCATAGAATACCCAAAACAGTTGGGTATACCTCCTATTTCAGATCCGGAAGCAAAAGTGATTGTTTCTAGAAACGGGTCCTTTCTCGAGGAAAAGTTTCTCTCGAAAGAATTGAGTGGGAGGATGGTGGAGACTTGATGAGGTTATTGAACCGTCACTTCAACTAGTGTGTAGCAGGGCACAGGAAGTTGTTCCTGTGGCACCTACACCAATTGAAGTGGAAGCTTATGATAGTGATCATGAAACTTCGGATCAAGTCACTACCAAACCTCGTAGGTCGACAAGGATGCGTACTACTTCAGAGTGGTACATGATCCTGTCTTGGAAGTCATGTTGCTAGACAACAATGAACCTACGAGCTATGGAGAAGCGATGGTGGGCCCAGATTCCGACGAATGGCTCGAGGCCATAAAATCGAGAGAAGATCCATGTATAAAAACAAAGTATAGACTTTGGAAGAACTACTTGATGGTCGTAAGGCTGTTGGGTGCAGATGGATTTTAAAAGGAAGACGGACAATGATGGTAAGTGTCACCATTAAGAAAGCTCGACTTGTCGTTAAGATGATTTCCGACAAGTTTAAGGAGTTGACGACGATGAGACTTTCTCACTCATAGCGATGCTAAGAGTCTGTTGGAATTATATTAGCAGGTACTGCATTATATATGAAATCTTGCAGATAGGATGTCAAAATATTGTTTCCTCAACGATTTTCTTGAGGAAAGGTTGTATGTGATACAACCAGAAGGTTTTGTCAATCCTGAAAGATGCTAACAAGTATGCAAAGCTCCCGCAATCCTTCTAAGGACTGGAGTAAGCATCTCGGAGTTGGAATGTACGCTTTGATGAGATGATCAAAGATTTTCGGTTTATACAAAGTTTATGAGAAACTTGTAATTCCAAAGAAGTGAGTGGGAGCACTATAGAATTTTTGGTGAGTATATGTCGTTAACATATTGTTGATCAGAAATGATGTAGAATTTCTGGAAAGCATACAGGGTTATTTGAAAAGTGTTTTTAATGGAAAACCTGGATTAAGCTACTTGAACATTGAGCATCAAGATCTATAAGGATAGATCAAAAACGCTTAATAGTACTTTCAAATGAATACATATCATGACAAGATTTTGAAGGAGTTCAAAATAGATCAGCAAAGAAGGAGTTCTTGGCTGTGTTACAAGGTGTGAGTATTGAGTAAGACTCAAAACATGACCACGGCAGAAGAGAGAGAAAGGACGAAGGTTGTCCCCTATGCTTTAGATGTAGGCTCTATAGTATGCTATGCTGTATACCGCACCTGAAGTGTGCCTTGCCATGAGTCAGTCAAGGGGTACAAGAGTGATCCAGGAATGGATCACATGACAGCGGTCGAACTTATCCTTAGTATCTAGTGGACTAAGGAATTTTCTCGATTATGGAGGTGGAAAAAGAGTTCGTCGTAAAGGGTTACGTCGATGCAAACTTTGACACTAATCCAGATGACTCTGAGTAGTAAACCGGATTCGTATAGTAGAGCAGTTATTTGGAATAGCTCCAAGTAGCGCGTGGTAGCTGCATCTACAAGATGACATAGAGATTTGTAAAGCACACACGGATCTGGAAGGTTCAGACCCGTTGACTAATAACCTCTCTCACAAGCGAGATATGAACAAACCCCATGGGTGTTGGATTCATTACAATCACATAGTGATGTGAACTAGATTGTTGACTCTAGTGCAAGTGGGAGACTGTTGGAAATATGCCCTAGAGGCAATAATAAAATGGTTATTATTGTATTTCCTTGTTCATGATAATTGTCTATTGTTCATGCTATAATTGTATTAACTGGAAACCATAATACATGTGTGAATACATAGACCACAACATGTCCCTAGTAAGCCTCTAGTTGACTAGCTCGTTGATCAATAGATGGTTATGGTTTCCTGACAATGGACATTGGATGTCATTGATAACGGGATCACATCATTAGGAGAATGATGTGATGGACAAGACCCAATCCTAAGCATAGCACAAGATCGTGTAGTTCGTTTGCTAAGAGCTTTTCTAATGTCAAGTATCATTTCCTTAGACCATGAGATTGTGGAACTCCCGGATACCATAGGAATGCTTTGGGTGTACCAAACATCACAACGTAACTGGGTGGCTATAAAGGTGCATTACAGGTATCTCCGAAAGTGTCTGTTGGGTTGGCACGAATCGAGACTGGAATTTGTCACTCCGTATGACGGAGAGGTATCTCTGGGCCCACTCGGTAATGCATCATCATAATGAGCTCAATGTGACTAAGGAGTTAGCCACGGGATCATGCGTTACGGTAACGAGTAAAGAGACTTGCCGGTAACGAGATTGAACGAGGTATTGGGATACCGACGATCGAATCTCGGGCAAGTAACATACCGATAGACAAAGGGAATTGTATACGGGATTGATTGAATCCCCGACATCGTGGTTCATCCGATGAGATCATCGTGGAACATGTGGGAGCCAATATGGGTATCCAGATCCCGCTATTGGTTATTGGCCGGAGAGGTGTCTCGGTCATGTCTGCATGGTTCCCGAACCCGTAGGGTCTACACACTTAAGGTTCGGTGACGCTAGAGTTGTTATGGGAAATAGTATGTGGTTACCGAAGGTTGTTCGGAGTCCCGGACGTGACGAGGAACTCCGAAGTGGTCCGGAGGTGAAGATCGATATATTGGACGAAGGGTATTGGAGTCCGGAATTGTTCTGGGAGTACCGGGTGACGACCAGCGTGACCGAAAGGTGTTTCGGAGGCCCCGGCAAGCATTGGGGGGCCTTATGGGCCAAGGGGAGGGGGCACACCAGCCCACTAAGGGGCTGTGCGCCCCTCCCAACCCCTCTCACGTAACGTGGAGAGGTGGGGGCGCCTCCCCTAGGGCAGCCACCCCTCCCGGCTTGGGGGGGCAAGTTTCCCAGGGGTGGGGCCGCCCAAACCCATCTAGGGGGTTTCCCCTGTGGCCGCCACCCCTCCCCTAGGGAACCCTAGGGCGCCTCCTCCACCCCCCCTTCCCCCTATATATAGTGAGGGAGAGAGAGGGCAGCTGCACCCCTGGCCTGGCGCAGCCCTCTCCTCCTCCAACTCCTCCTCCTCCGTAGTGCTTAACGAAGCTCTGCCGGAGAACCACGAGCTCCATTGCCACCACGCTGTCGTGCTCCTGGAGTTCTCCCTCAACTTCTCCTCTCCCCTTGCTGGATCAAGAAGGAGGAGACGTCCCCGGGCTGTACGTGTGTTGAACGCGGAGGCGCCGTCCGTTCGGCGCTAGATCAGATCTTCCGCGATTTGAATCGCCGCGAGTATGACTCCATCAACCGCGTTCTTGTAATGCTTCCGCTTAGCGATCTTCAAGGGTATGAAGATGCACTCCCTCTCTCTCGTTGCTAGCATCTCCTAGATTGATCTTGGTGACACGTAGGAAAATTTTGAATTATTGCTACGTTACCCATCAATGATCGGGTGTGATAAGCTCTACGTTCACATACAACGGGTGCAAGCCAGTTTTGCACATGCAGAATACTCGGGTTAAACTTGACGAGCCTAGCGTATGCAGATATGGCCTTGGAACACTAAGACCGAAATGTCGAACGTGAATCATATAGTAGATATGATCAACATAGTGATGTTCACCATTGAAAGCTACTCCATCTCACATGATCATCGAACATGGTTTAGTTGATATGGATCACGTGATCATTTAGATGACTAGAGGGATGTCTATCTAAGTGGGAGTTCTTAAGTATATGATTAATTGAACTTAAATTTATCATGAACTTAGTCCCGATAGTATTTGCATATCTATGTTGTAGATCAATTGCTCGCGTATAGCTTCCCCGTTTTGTTTATGATATGTTCCTAGACAAAACTAAGTTAAAAGTTGATAGTAGCAATGATGCGGACTAGGTCCGTGATCTGAGGATTATCCTCATTACTGCACAGAAGAATTATGTTCTTGATGCACCGCTAGGTGACAGAACTATTGCAGGAGCAGATGCAGACGTTATGAACGTTTGACAAGCTCGGTATGATGACTACTTGATAGTTTAGTGCACCATGCTTTACGGCTTAGAACCGGGACTTCAAAAATGTTTTGAAACATCACAGAGCATATGAGATGTTCTAAGAGCTGAAATTGGTATTTCAGACTCATGCCCGAGTCGATAGGTATGAGACCTCTGACAAGTATTTTGCCTACAAGATGGAGGAGAATAGCTCAACCAGTGAGCATGTGCTCAGAATGTGTGAGTACTACAATCGCTTGAATCAAGTGGGAGTTTATCTTCTAGATAAGATAGTGATTGACAGAGTTCTCTAGTCACTATCACCAAGTTACCGGAACTTCGTGATGAACTATAATATGCAAGGGATGACGAAAACGATTCCCGAGCTCTTCGTGATGCTGAAATCGACGTAGGTAGAAATCAAGAGAAGCATCAAATGTTGATGGCTGACAAGACCACTAGTTTCAAGTAAAAGGGCAAGGGAAATAAAGGGAACTTCAAGAATAATGGCAAGAAAGTTGCCACTCCCATGAAGTAGCCCAAAGCTAGACCCAAGCCTGAAACTGAGTGCTTCTACTGCAAGAGAAATGGTCACTGGAAGCGGAACTGCCCCCAAATACTTGGCAGATAAGAAGGATGGCAAAGTGAACAAAAGTATATATGATATACATGTTATTGATCGATGTGTACTTTACTAGTGTTCATAGTAGCCCCTGGGTATTTGATACTGGTTCAGTTGTTATGATTAGTAACTCGAAACAGGAGTTACAAAATGAACAAAGACTAGTTGAGGGCGAGGTGACGATGTGTGTTGGAAATGATTCCAAGGTTGATAAGATCACCGTCGCACTCCCTTTACCTTCAGGATTAGTGTTGAACCTAAAATAAATGTTATTTGGTGTTTGCGTTGAGCATAATATGATTGGATCATGTTTATTGCAATACAGTTATTCATTTAAGTCAAAGAATAATTGTTATTCTGTTTACATGAATAAAACCTTCTGTGGTCATACACCCAAGGTGAATGGTTTATTGAATCTCGATCGTAGTGATACACATATTCATAATATTGGAGCCAAAAGATGCAAAGTTAATAATGATAGTGCAACCTATTTGTGGCACTGCCGTTTAGGTCATATTGGTGTAAAGCGCATGAAGAAACTCCATGCTGATGGGCTTTTGGAATCACTTGATCATGAATAACTTGATGCTTGCGAACCATGCCTCATGGGCAAGATGACTAAGACTCCGTTCTCCGGAACAATGGAGCGAGCAACAGACTTGTTGGAAATAATACATACTGATGTATGCGGTCCGATGAGTGTTGAGGCTCGCGGCGGGTATCGTTATTTTTTGACATTCACAGATGATTTGAGCAGATATGGGTATATCTACTTGATGAAACATAAGTCTGAAACATTTGAAAAGTTCAAAGAATTTCAGAGTGAAGTAGAAAATCATCGTAATAAGAAAATAAAGTTTCTACGATCCGATCGTGGAGGTGAATATTTGAGTTACGAGTTTGGTCTTCATTTGAAACAATGTGGAATAGTTTCGCAGCTCACGCCACCTGGAACACCACAGCATAATGGTGTGTCCGAACGTCGTAACAGTACTTTATTAGATATGGTGCGATTTATGATGTCTCTTACCGATTTACCACTATCGTTTTGGGGTTATGCATTAGAGACAGCTGCATTCACGTTAAATAGGGCACCATCTAAATCCGTTGAGATGACACCATATGAACTATGGTTTAGCAAGAAACCTAAGTTGTCGTTTCTTAAAGTTTGGGGCTGTGATGCTTATGTGAAAAAGTTTCAACCTGATAAGCTCGGACCCAAATCGAAGAAATGCGTCTTCATAGGATACCCGAAGGAAACTGTTGGGTACACCTTCTATCACAGATCTGAAGTCAAGATATTCGTTGCTAAGAATGGATCCCTTCTAGAGAAGAAGTTTCTTTCGAAAGAAGTGAGTGGGAGGAATGTAGAACTTGATGAGGTAATTGTACCTTCTACCGAATTGGAAAGTAGTTCATCACAGGAATCAGTTCCAGTGATTTCTACACCAATTAGTGAGGAAGCTAATGATGATGATCATGAAACTTCAGATCAAGTTACTACCGAACCTCATAGGTCAAACAGAGTATGGTCCGCACCATAGTAGTACGGTAATCCTTTCTGGAAGTCATGTTACTAGACCATGACGAACCTACGAACAATGAGGAAGCGATGATAAGCCCAGATTCCGTGAAATGGCTTGAGGCCATGAAATTTGAGATGGGATCCATGTATGAGAACAAAGTATGGACTTTGATTGACTTGCCCGGTGATCGGCGAGCAATTGAAAATAAATGAATCTTCAAGAGGAAGACGGACGCTGATAGTAGTGTTACTATCTACAATGCTCGAATTGTCGCAAAAAGTTCTCGACAAGTTCAAGGTGTTGACTACAATAAGATTTTCTCACTCGTAGCGATGCTTAAGTCTGTCCGAATCATGTTAGCAATTGCCACATTTTATGAAATCTGGCAAATGGATGTCAAAACTGCATTCCTTAATGGATTTCTTAAAGAAAAGTTGTATATGATGCAACCAGAAGGTTTTGTCAATCCTAAAGGTGCTCAGAAAGTGTGCAAGCTCCAGCGATCCATCTATGGACTGGTGCAAGCATCTCGGAGTTGGAATATACGCTTTGATAGTGTGATCAAAGCATATGGTTTTATACAGACTTTTGGAGAAGCCTGTATTTACAAGAAAGTGAGTGGGAGCTCTGTAGCATTTCTGATATTATATGTGGATGACATATTGTTGACCGGAAATGATATTGAATTTCTGAATAACATAAAAGGATACTTGAATAAGAATTTTTCAATGAAAGACCTCGGTGAAGCTGCTTACATATTGGGCATCAAGATCTATAAAGATAGATCAAGACGCTTGGTAAGACTTACCTTGATAAGATTTTGAAGGAGTTCAAAATGGATCAGTCAAAGAAGGAGTTCTTGTCTGAGTTGTCAGGTGTGAAGTTGAGTAAAGACTCAAAACCCGACCACGGCAGAAAATAGAAAGAGAATGAAAAGTCATTCCCTATGCCTCAGTCATATGTTCTATAAAGTATGCTATGTTGTGTACCAGACTTATTGTGTACCTCACCATGAGTTTGGCAAGAGGGTACAATAGTGATCCAGGAGTAGATCACTGGACAACGGACAAAATTATCCTTGGAGGACTAAGGAAATATTTCTCGGCTATGGAGGTGATAAAGAGTTCGTCGTAAAGAGTTACGCGATGCAAGCTTTGGCACCGATCTGGATGACTCTGAGTCTTGATCTAGATACATATTGAAAGTGGGAACAATTAGCTAGAGTAGCTCCGTGCAGAGCATTGTAGACATAGAAGATTTGGAAAATACATATGGCTTTGAATGTGGCAGACCCGTTGACTAAATTTCTCTCACAAGCAAAACATGATCACACCTTATTACTCTTGGCTGTTAATCACATAGCGATGTGAACTAGATTATTGACTCTAGTAAAACCCTTTGGGTATTAGTCACATGGCTATGTGAACTAATCACATGGTGATGTGAACTATTGGTGTTAAATCACATGGTGATGTGAACTATTGGTGTTAAATCACATGGCGGTGTGAACTAGATTATTGACTCTAGTGCAAGTGGGAGATTGAAGGAAATATGCCCTAGAGGCAATAATAAAGTTGTTATTTATATTTCCTTATATCATGATAAATGTTTATTATTCATGCTAGAATTGTATTAACCGGAAACTTAGTACATGTGTGAATACATATACAAAACAGAGTGTCCCTAGTATGCCTCTACTTGACTAGCTCGTTAATCAAAGATGGTTATGTTTCCTGATCATAGACATGTGTTGTCATTCGATGAATGGGATCACATCATTAGAGAATGATGTGATGGACAAGACCCATCAGTTAGCTTAGCATAATGATCATTTAGTTTTATTGCTATTGCTTTCATCATGACTTATACATGTTCCTCTGACTATGAGATTATGCCACTCCCGAATACCGGAGGAACACCTTGTGTGCTATCAAACGTCACAACATAACTGGGTGATTATAAAGATGCTCTACAGATGTCTCCGAAGGTGTTTGTTGGGTTGACATAGATCGAGATTAGGATTTGTCACTCCGTGTATCGGAGAGGTATCTCTGGGCCCTCTCGGTAATGCACATCACTATAAGCCTTGCAAGCAATGTGACTAATGAGTTAGTCACGGGATGATGCATTACAGAACGAGTAAAGAGACTTGCCGGTAACGAGATTGAGCAAGTAACATACCGATGACAAAGGGAACAACGTATGTTGTTATGCGGTTTGACTGATAAAGATATTCGTAAAATATGTAGGAGCCAATATGAGCATCCAGGTTCCGCTATTGGTTATTGACCGGAGATGTGTCTCGGTCATGTCTACATAGTTCTCGAACCCGTAGGGTCCGCACGCTTAACGTTCGATGACGATTTGTATTATGAGTTATGTGATTTGATGACTGAAGTTTGTTCGGTGTCCCGGATGAGATCACGGACATGACGAGGAGTCTCGAAATGGTCGAGACATAAATATTCATATATTGGAAGGTTGCATTTGGACATCGGAATGGTTCCGAGTGGTTCGGTCATTTTTCCGGAGTACCGGGAGGTAACCGGAACCCCCCGGGAGAAGTATTGGGTCTAGTGGGCCTTATTGGAGGAGAGGAGAAAGGGCCACAAGAGAGGGGCGTGCCCTCCCCTTGCCCAAACCGAATTGGACTAGGGGAGGGGGCCGGCCCCCCTCTTTCCTTCCCCCTCTCTCCCCCTTCCCTTTTCCTCCGGTGGAAGAAAGGAAAAGGGGGGGGGCGAATCCTACTTGGACTAGGAGTCCAAGTAGGACTCCCCCCTGGCGCGCCCAACCTGGGCGGCCTCCTCTCTCCCTCCCTCCTTTATATACGTGGCCAGGGGGCACCCCAATAGCACAACAGACAATCTCTTAGCCGTGTGCGGTGCCCCCCTCCACAGTTACACACCTCGGTCATATAGTCGTAGTGCTTAGGCGAAGCCCTGCACCGGTAACTTCATCATCACCGTCACCACGCCGTCATGCTGACGGAACTCTCTCTCGGCCTCAACTGGATCAAGAGCTCGAGGGACATCATCGAGTTGAATGTGTGTTGAATGCGGAGGTGCCGTACGTTCGGTGCTTGGATCGGTTGGATCACGAAGACGTTCGACTACATCAAGTGTGTTACTAAACGCTTCCGCTTTCGGTCTACGAGGGTACGTGAACACACTCTCCCCGCTTGTTGCTATGCTTCTCCTAGATAGATCTTGCGTTATCGTAGGAAAATTTTGAAATACTACATTCCCCAACAGGGTTTGCTTCGCAAGAGGAACAACTGTACCTCTTGGAAAAAGAAAAAAATCTATTTTTTTTCTTTCGCAAGAGGCACATATTTCCTTCTCGTGGAGGCACTATTTTACTTCAGTGAGAGGCAAAAACACGTTTTTTTCTTCCATGAGAGACACAAATTTTCTTCCCGTGGAGGCACAGATTTGCTTCCGCGAGAGGCAAACATGCATTTTTTTTCTTTCGCAAGAGGCATAAATTTGCTTTTCGTGAAGGCATAGATTTGCTTTTACGAAAGGCACAGTTGTGCCTTTCTAAAAAGGAAAAAAGTAAGTAAAAACGTGCTTCCAGCTCAGGTTTTCTTTTCTTCCTTTTTCGTCGAAAACAAGTTCATCGAAACCTATTAACATGGGATCTATTTTCGAAAATCTCGATGCGAGAAGTCCAACGATGAAAATGGTTTGCGGTTTGAACGCGCGGTTTAATAGATAAAATGCTTTAAATAAATGAATCTATCAAAAAAAGAAAAACTTCAAGGTTGTAACAAATGGCGTACATATAGACACCACTTATTGCAGCTTGGGAAGTTGAAAGTGACCTTTGTAAGGGTACCCTTAATTAGTGATTTTCATAGGTTTGAGAAGCTAGAGCTATATCTCGCATTCAGCTAGACGGGAGAATGTCTCGTTGAAGCATCTACAGTAATTGGGCCTGCCCATTTCACACACAGTTAAATAAAAAGAGAAGGAAGAAAAGGGGAGCATGAGGGATCGATCCATGGTCTCGAGAAGGATAGCTAGACCGCGTCAACCTACTGTTTGTGATAATTAAATGGGTGCGACCTACTTGAAGCGAGTCAAACCGGGTTTCTTTTCTTTTTTTTTCTTCTCCAGTTTTTTTCATTCTTTATGTATTTTTTCTTTGTTTTTTAATTATCTTTTTCTATGGTTTCTTTATTTATTTTTGTTTTTTATTTTTTGATCTTCTTTGTTTCTTTTTGTTTTCATTTTATATTTTTTGTACATGTCAACAACATTTTTTAAATATATGTTTAACATTTTTCCTATATGGATTTAACATTTTTTAATACATGGTCAACATTTATATATATGCTTGATTAACATTTTTCAAATACAAGAATAACATTTTTTGAAATCATGGTCAATATTTTTCCTATATATACTTATAAATTTTTTTAAATGCTTGATTAATATTTTTAAATACAAGATTAATATTTTCTAATAAATGGTCAACATTTTTTCTGTGCACATTTGAAAGTGTAGGTTATCTCCCAGGAGGAAGTGAATGGGAGATTTTTAGATATTCGTCAAACTTTGATGAATTTGACGAAAATCAGAGTAATGAAATAGAAAGAGAAGAGAAACTAAATCATCATAGAGAAGTAAACCGGGCATACGAGATAGATGCAGATAAAGAGCATGCAGTCATACGTACATTCAGGCATAAACAAAACGAACTGAAGAAATGAAAGGCCTCATGATGAAAGTCTTTAGATCAAACTCTTTAGAATGTAGAACACACTGTTGGGGAACGTAGTAATTTCAAAAAAATTCCTACGCATACGCAAGATCATGGTGATGCATAGCAACGAGAGGGGAGAGTGTTATCCACGTACCCTCGTAGACCGACAGCGGAAGAGTTATAACAACGCGGTTGATGTAGTCATACGTCTTCACGATCCGACCGATCAAGTACCGAACGCACGGCACCTCCGAGTTCTACACACGTTCAGCTCGATGACGTCCCTCGAACTCCGATCCAGCCGAGTGTTGAGGGAGAGTTTCGTCAGCACGACGGCGTGGTGACGATGATGATGTTCCACCGACGCAGGGCTTCGCCTAAGCTCCGCAACGGTATTATCGAGGTGTAATATGGTGGAGGGGGCACCGCACACGGCTAAAATATCGTATATCAAGTGTGTATAGAGGTGCCCCCTGCTCCCGTATATAAAGGAGCAAGGAGGAGAGGGCCGGCCAAGGGGAGGTGGCGCGCCCAAGGGGGGAGTCCTACTCCCACCGGGAGTAGGACTCCTCCTTTCCTTGTGGGAGTAGGAGAAGGGAAGGGGGAAGGAGAAAGAAGGAAGGGGGCGCCCCCCCTCCCTAGTCCAATTCGGACTAGCCCATGGGGAGGGGTGCGGCCACCCTTTGAGGTCTTTCCCTCCTTTCCCGTATGGCCCATTAAGGCCCAATACGAATTCCCGTAACTCTCCGGTACTCCGAAAAATACCCGAATCACTCGGAACCTTTCCGAAGTCCGAATATAGTCGTCCAATATATCGATCTTTACGTCTCGGCCATTTCGAGACTCCTCGTCATGTCCCCGATCTCATCCGGGACTCCGAACTCCTTCGGTACATCAAAACTCAATAAAACTGTCATCGTAACATTAAGCGTGCGGACCCTTCGGGTTCGAGAACTATGTAGACATGACCGAGACACCTCTCCGGTCAATAACCAATAGCGGGACCTGGATGCCCATATTGGCTCCCACATATTCTACGAAGATCTTTATCGGTCAGACCGCATAACAACATATGTTGTTCCCTTTGTCATCGGTATGTTACTTGCCCGAGATTCGATCGTCGGTATCTCGATACCTAGTTCAATCTCGTTACCGGCAAGTCTCTTTACTCGTTCCGTAATACATCATCCCGCAACTAACTCATTAGTCACAATGCTTGCAAGGCTTTATAGTGATGTGCATTACCGAGTGGGCCCAGAGATACCTCTCCGACAATCGGAGTGACAAATCCTAATCTCGAAATACGCCAACCCAACAAGTACCTTTGGAGACACCTGTAGAGCACCTTTATAATCACCCATTTACGTTGTGACGTTTGGTAGCACACAAAGTGTTCCTCCGGTAAACGGGAGTTGCATAATCTCATAGTCATAGGAACATGTATAAGTCATGAAGAAAGCAATAGCAACATACTAAACGATCGGGTGCTAAGCTAACTGAATGGGTCAAGTCAATCACGTCATTCTCCTAATGAGGTGATCCGTTAATCAAATGACAACTCATGTCTATGGTTAGGAAACATAACCATCTTTGATTAACGAGCTAGTCAAGTAGAGGCATACTAGTGACACTCTGTTTGTCTATGTATTCACACATGTATTATGTTTCCGGTTAATATAATTCTAGCATGAATAATAAACATTTATCATGATATAAGGAAATATATAATACTTTATTATTGCCTCTAGGGCATATTTCCTTCACACACATTCTTCCAATGCTGGTGTACTGAAAGTAAAGGGTTGTAGAATCTGAAATCAGGATTGCTTGGAGATGACACGGTGATTTGGTAGACCAGTTCCAGTTATTGTATCAATTGTACGTCTAATTGAGACGGCTTGAGATTCAACTCAGAAGAGACTTAGTCTTCACCGTATTCCTCTTGAGCTAAGGTTATTGTAGTCCTTGTCCAATCACTCATGGTAAGTCTTCAAGATAGACTTCGAAAACCTTCATAGACTTGTTCATTGGCACTCCACAATTTACGGGTGCTCAGAACTTGATGCCTAACCGTCTAGAGATAGTCTTCAAAGGCAACATGTGTCAGATCACACATGACAACCTCTTCAGTGATGCTCAATCACTTTGGCTCTGGCACTTGGGTTTTCTCAAAGTCGCCGAAGGATGGATTGATCTCAAATGACAATTGTCAATCTCTCTCTTCGAGCAGGCAACCAACAAAAGGTTGGAGGGGGCTATTTATAACCAGGGGCCACCCGACATGGAATGTCCTAAATGCCCCTATAGACATGACCTTGTCAGGATAAGGATCCACTCAACAGCCGGCACTCGCACATGAATGGTCGGAAATTTGAAGTCTCAATTTCGTCTAGGCACTCAACTTCCTCACGGTAGGAAAGTCACACTGTCTAAATTCGAACTCTTCAGTCGGACCAATTTCGTCAACGACTAGAAGAATTTTGTTTCTGTCGCTGAAGAACTCCACTGCACTGCAAGAGATTTTCAAGGTCTTTACTCGAAGAAATAGGTATGTTTTTGGTATGAGCATCACTTCGGGAATACGCATATGTATCACCTAGACCCCCTTTACCAGTACGGTGGTTTCTATGACTCAAAATAAGAAGAAAGAAACTATGAAAACAAAGTCTTCAAGCTTCTAATTCTTCACTTCAATTTCTTCAAAGGATGCACCAAATTCTTTACTAAAGAAATACATTTTTAGGGGTCGTCTTTCATCCGTTAAACCCAAATCTTCAAGACTATATCTTCTATGTAAACTCACAATCACATTAGTGCCTTAACCCATTTGTCTTCAGTACTCCAAAAGCACTAAGGGGCACTAGATGCACTTGCAACATTTAACATTTTTTCAAATGCTTGAATAACATTTTTTTAAATGCAATATTAACATTTTTTGCACACATGGTCAACATTTTTTCTAAAACTATTTTTTTCAAATGCGTGATTAATACTTTTCAAATACTTGTTCAACATTTTTCATATGTGTGACTAACATTTTTATATACATGATCAATTTTTTCAGCATTTTTTAATAAATGGTCGCTTAACATTTTTCAAAGACTTTTGCAACATTTTAAAATGTTTGGTTAAAAAATACATGATGAAATTGTTTCATACACATATTATTATTTCTATATACATTTTCGTATACGAGATAAACATTTTCTCTATACACATTTAACATTTTCCAAATGCTTGACCAATTTTTTTCAAATGTTTTATGTAGAGTGATTTTTGTAAAATATTTCTTTATAATATTTGAAAGTGTATACAAAAGTAAAAAAACAATTAAAATGAAAAATAGAAAACGTGAAGAAAAAATAAAAGGGAAAACGAGTCTGTTGTTTTCCGCATCCCTCAAAGAAAAAAAGGCTCCCTCTATGTCGCTGAATTTTTTTTAGGGGTGTCTCGCTGAATTAGGGGTGCCCGATTTAGGGAACCCGACACAGGCAGCTCCCAGCTGGGCAGGCCGAGGCAGCGGTCCTGTCACGAGACGGTTGTCCTAACAAATACTTTAGCAGTTCATTTTTTCTTTTCTATAAATTTCGTTGAAAAAGGTGGAAACAATATAATGCCTCCTAACAATTTAGAAAACATAAACAATTTTTGACACGCGAACATGTTTTGAAACTTTTGAACATTTTATGAAATGCGAACATTTTTTAAAAGAGGGGGAATGTTTTTGAAATGCGAACATATTCAGTTTTTAGAACTTTTATAAAATAATTTAAAAATATTTTTTAACACATCTCATAAAATCTGAACAGTTTGTAAAAATTCGAATTTTTTTTCAAAAAGTGATAGAAATAAAAAACAAAACAAACCAGTCAAGAAAAACAAAAAAATGGATTAGAAATCTTCTAAAGGGTCCCAAAACCGTATGGTGCAATGTGTTTGTTGTGCCAGATCATGAGGCCTGGGTAATTTTTCCTAAGGTTTTAAACGACAATTCAAGAGATAGAGCGTCAAATGGAATTGTGTCCTAAAACATGTATTTGAAAAAATGTTAAACATATAATTGGAGAGATAGAGCGTCAAATGTTAAACATGTAAACAAATGTCTCTGATGTACAGAGAGATGTATAACGTGTATGAAAAATTTAATCATCAAAACTTGTATTTGAAAAAATGTTAATACTGTATTTAAAAAATATTAACATTTATAAAAAAATGCTTCAGGTGTATATGAACAGTGTACAATTTGGTATAAACGTATACATAAAAAATATCTTTCAAAAAATGTTGATCGTGTATTTGAAAAATATTATAAAAATAATGTTTTGATGTATATGAAAAATGTAGAATTTCTGTTGAAATTGTAGACAGCAACAAATGCATTTGAAAAAAATGTTAATCATATATTCGAAAAAATGTTAACATGCATAAAAATAATGTTTCAGATTATATGAAAATTTAAAAAAGTCTACTGAAAAATTAGACATCAGGAAATGTACTTCTAAAAAATCGTTAATCATTTATTTAGAGATCGCTAAACATGTTTACAAATAATGTTTGACATGTATACGAAAAATACTCATGAGTTAATCTACACTGACATACCATTAAACTTATGTTCTTTCTTTTGTATCGTATTTACATGCCGCTTCCCATATCATTTAACTTAACTTCCATTAAAAAAATGGGCATGCATGGATGCAGCCATCGTTTTGGCAACCTGAAAAGGCCTTCAAATTAGATTTTACTGACTTTATTTCAGTCAACTATGCACATGTTTCTATTCTGTTATTGTTCTGAATTAGATGGATGATGTTCAGGTGCTTCTTTGGTTTCTCATGTTGCTGGTTACTGTCCTGTTTTACATGTGTGATTAATGTGCATTGAGCTGCTGAAGATATAACTAAACTGTGTCAGTTCCTAAATAATACTCGTATTTCATTTTCTCAGATATTTTACCGTCTATATTTCCCTTGAATATTTCCATCATCCATTCTGATGTTCAAGTAACTTTAATATATGAAACACAGACATGTCGCCGCTATATTTTTCCCTAAGCTAGACCAAGCAGTTTACTTCTACACAACGCTTGTCCTGTTGGAAGAATGACTCAAGCTTTGATGATTCAGTCCAGAGGTAGAAAGAGAGGCAAAGATGCCATACTTGTTGGCTCAGCCACACTGGAGGTTGTCAACTTACTTTGGTCTGCCGCCTTAATCTTCAGTAGGATCTGGTTACTGCAAACTTGGGAGTGAAATGTAGGGAATCCAGACATCATTTCTGTAAGCAGTTGAATACACAGTTTCTTGCCCTGTTCCTGGGATCATTGTATCAAAGCCTTGGAACTGAAATGCTAGGTTGACCTTTCAAGGATGCAAAACCTTGAACTAATCCATGGAAAATGGTTAGCTTTGAGCCATGATACCTGGATTAGACATCTAAAACAACCAACATATTGTTCCAAAGACTTCATTATGCCAGTAAAGACTAGATTTCTTCTACAGACACATGTGACCTTATCTGAGTATATCATTTTTTTGTGTGGGTGAAACAAAGCTTTGTTTCCCTTGCCGATCAGTGTCAGTAATAAATAAATATAGGTGTCACACTACTCTTTGTTTTCACCATTCAAACTGTAGAATAGTGGAGGAAGAGGGAGATCGCACCTTAGGTGCTCTCCGGTGTATACTCATGTATATATAGCCGGTTACAACAGGGCGCAGAGCGCCGGGGTGTGGCGACGTGCATGGATCGTGGGATCGTGCATGCATGACGTGCGCACGTACAGGGAGAGAGAGAGATGGGTAAGCTAGCTACTGTTAACACCCCGCCGCAGGTTGAGCGTCCCGTGGTCGGATGCACAAGCTGGACCGGAATTCCTCGAACGCCGGTGTGGGGAGCCCTTTGGTGAGAACGTCGGCGAACTGTTGGCTCGTGGGCACATGGAGAACGCGCAGTTCACCGAGTGCAACCTTCTCCCGGACGAAGTGGATGTCCAACTCGATGTGCTTTGTGCGACGGTGGTGGACGGGGTTGGCAGCCATGTAGACGGAGGAGATGTTGTCGCAGAAGACTACACTGGCTTTTCGAAGCGGTGTAGCGAGCTCGTCGAGAAGTTGTCGAATCCAACAGCTTTCAGCGACGGCGTTGGCGACGGCGCGGTACTCGGCTTCTGCGCTGGAGCGAGACACGGTCGCTTGGCGTTTGGACGACCAAGAGACCAGGGCGTCGCCGAGGTACACCGCGTAGCCGGAAGTGGAGCGGCGTGTGTCCGGGCAGCCCGCCCAGTCCGCGTCGGAGTAGGCGACGAGGTCGAGGGAGGCGGCGGGACGAAGATGTAGTCCGTGGGTGGTGGTGCCTCGAAGATATCGGAGGATCCGCTTCGCCAGCGCAAGGTGCGGAGCGCGGGGGTCGTGCATGACGAGGCAGCACTGCTGCACCGCGTAGGCGATGTCCGGTCGTGTCATGGTCATGTACTGAAGGGCGCCGACAATGCTCCGGTACTCTGAGGCGTCGGGGACGGGTGCGCCGTCCGCAGCTGACAGTTTGGAGCGCGTGTCTACGGGCGTCGAGGCCGGCTTGCAGGTCTGCATGTTGGCACGCTCGAGGAGTTCGTCAGCATACTTGCGTTGCGACAAGAAGAACCCGTCGTCCGTGCGCGTCACAGCGATGCCGAGGAAGTAGTGAAGTGGCCCGAGGTCTTTCATCGAGAACTCGGTGGAGAGCAGACCTTGCAGTCGTCGTAGTAGAGCGGTGGACGACGACGTACAGCAGTAAGTAGGCGGCACCGGCGTCGCTTTGGAGCACGAACAGAGATGGATCTGCGCGCGAGACGGCAAATCCGATGTTGCAGGCGAACGCGGCGAACCGTGCGAACCAGGTGAGCGGCGCTTGCTTCAACCCGTACAATGATTTGTCGAGGAGGCAGACGTGGTCGGGGTGGTCGGCATCAACAAAGCCAGCCGGCTGCTGACAGTACACCTGCTCCGTCAGATGGCCGTGGAGGAAAGCATTGTTGACGTCCATCTGGTGAACTGGCCAGCCCCGCGACGCCGCGATGGTGAGGACGACACGGATCGTGGCCGCCTTGACGACCGGCGAGAAGGTTTCATCGAAGTCGACGCCGGGGCGCTGGGAGAAGCCGCGAACAAACCAGCGCGCCTTGTAACGCTCCAGCGTGCCGTCGGCCTTGAGCTTGTGTCGAAACAGCCACTTGCCGATGACGATGTTGGCGCCGCGCGGCCGGGGTACGAGCCGCCAGGTATTGTTCGCCATCAGTGCCCTGTACTCCACCTGCATCGCAGTCAACCAACAAGGATCGCGCAAAGCGGCACGCACAGTCTTTGGGATGGGTGAGATCTCGTTAGACGTTGAAGTGGTGTGGTTCTGGTGGTATTTGGGGTTTGGGAAGAACTTACCAGCCTGAGCACGAGTACGCATGGTATGGGTGGGCACTGGGCACTCGCGACCGCGAGCTGCAGGCGGTGCTGGTGAGGAGGGCAGGGGGGAGACGTCGGGAAAGGCAGATGGATCGATGTCGGGTGTGTTGGGCTCGGGTGTGGGGGGTGATGGTGTGGCTGCCATGGCAGTAGGCTCAGGTTGTTGCGGGGAACACAGGGGTGTGAGTGTAGCCACCGGTGGAGCGGGTGTAGCCACCGGTGGAGCAGGTGGCCGGACGGTGCGTGGTTGGCGCGGGACATGTGGCATGGAGTAAATCTCGTCGGCGAGGGATGGTGTGGTGGGTGTGTCTATGGCGTTGTTCTCTTGGAAGGGAAATATGCCCTCGTCAAAAACGACATGCCGTGAGATGACCACACGCCTGGTGGCGCGATTCAGGCAGCGATAGCTTTTTTGTTCGTGCGAGTAGCCGAGGAAAACACAAGGCGCCGACCGGGGAGCAAGTTTGTGCGGGGTGGTGGCCGTGAGGTTTGGATAGCATAGGCAGCCGAACACCCGAAGGGCTGTGTAATCGGGGTGGACGCCGTACAGAAGGAAGAACGGCGTGTGATCGTGGCGGGGGCGACACGGGCGCCGGTTGAGGAGGAAGGTTGCCGTCTGAAGCGCTTCAGCCCAGTACGAGTAGGGCATGTGAGCATGGACAAGCAGCGATCTGGTGATGTCGTTGAGTGTCCACAGGGCTCGTTTTGCGCGCCCGTTCTGGGGCGAGGTGTACGGGCATGACATGCGGATCTGTGTGTCAAGGGAGGAGAACAGGGCGTGGGAGGCGGCGTTCTCAAATTCCTTGTCATTGTCAGTCTGGACAGTGAGGATGGGAAGGTTGAATTGAGTGCGTGCAAAGTGAAAGAACGTGTGAATGGCGGGAAGCACCTCCGATTTGTGGCGTAATGGGAATGTCCAGGCAAAATGGCTATAATCATCGAGAAGTAATAGGTAATACTGGCAACCAGAGTTGCTTTGGGCTGGAGCAGTCCATACATCACAGTGCACTAATTGAAAGGGAAAGAAAGATACATGATCGGATGAACCGAACTGGAGCCTAGTGCTCTTTCCTAGTTGACAAGCTTGACAGATAGTGGGTTGGCTTGGGGTGTGGTCGACGCCCGAGAGACGGAGGGTGCGGCTGAGGGCATCCCCGCCTGGATGGCCTAGGCGTTGGTGCCACACATCTCGCGAAGTGGCGGTGAGGGCGTGGTGACCATGTGGCAGCGCAGGTGTGGGCGTCAAGGGAAAGAGGTCATCATCGGCGGCATTACAGCGGAGGATCACCTTCTTCGTTCTTCGTTCCTTGACAGAAAAACTAAGATCATCAAATTCGACATTGAGAGGATTGTCACGGGCAAGAGCTTTAACTGATATGAGATTCCTAATCAGGTGCGGGGAGACGAGGACATTGCGAAGAGAGATGGGGGAGCCGCTGGTGGGAATGGTGGTGTGCCCGGTGTGCGTGACCGCTAGCGTGCTCCCGTCGCCGACAATGATGCGAGATGAACTGTAAGGGACTGAGGAGGAGAGCATACCTGACGAAGACGCCATGTGCGATGTTGCTCCGGTGTCGAGGTACCAGTCGGCCGTTGGTGGCGCCGGCTGCTGCTGCTGCATCGACATGGAGTTTAGGGCGTGGATGAGCGCATTCTGATCCCAGGAAGGACCAGGAGGGTTGGTGGAGTTGTTCATCAGTGCGCCGTACAGGGGGTGAGCGGGCACGACCCCTGGTTGCCAGACCACAGGAGGTGCGTGCGCTGGAACGCCTGGCCCGGCGGCGTAGTGCGATGCAGTGCCGGCGAACGGCGTGCTCCCACCGGGTCGGGGTCCAAGGATGCCGGCGCCAGGTGCATGGGGACGCCAAGGCATCGGCCAGGCGTGGACCATACCGGTCCATGGAGCCGCAGAAGGAGTGGGAGGGCGAGTCATGTGGCCGCCCCCGCCGGAGTACGAGCCCTGACCCCCGCCGGAGTTTGAGCCCTGGCCCCCGCCGGAGTTGTTGGCCTTGCCCTTGCCCTTGTAGCGCCCGTTCCCGCCGCCGTTGCGCCCGTGGCCGCCATTCTGCCCGCCCGAGCCGCTGCTGGTGTTGGTGTTGGGCACACGTGCAGCGTGTAGGGCAGTCTCAGTGTTGGCGTCGGCGGACAGACGGCTCTCCTCGAGCAGCAGGAATGCACGGCATCGGAGGAACGCCGGGAAGGGAGTCTGCATCGTCAGAATGGGCACAGCGTAGCGAAAACGCGGGTGCAGACCACGGAACATGTTGAGTACCTGGTCGCGGTCGGTGATGGGCGCGCCGAGCTCGGCGAGGCGATCGGCGCAGTCCTTGAGCCGTGCGAAGAAGGAGAGGATGGACGAGCTCCCCTGCTCGATGCGGCAAAACTCGGTGAAGAGGAACACCACCTGGTGCTCAGCGTTCTCGAGGAAGAGGGTGCAGATGGCCGCCCAGAGAACGGCGGCGGTGGCGCCGCGCTGGTGGACGAGCCCGAACACCTCCGGGCTAACTCGGTTGTACAACCAGGAGACGAGATGAGCATCGTCTTGCGCCCAGGCAGGGTCGCGGGGACGCGGCGGTCCGGTGAGGTGATCTGCGACAGCGAGCTTCTGGAAGGTGACTTCGAAGAGGGTGCGCCAGTGGGAGAAGTTGGGTGGGTTCAGGGTGAGCACAAGAGGGACGTGCTGGTTGATGAAGACGCCGGCAAGTGGGGAGGCGAGCGGCTGGTGCGTCATGGAGGAGGAGGCCGTGGGGTCTGGAGCGAAGAGAGCCCCGTGGGCAAGTGCAGATGGGGTGAGGAGGGGCTGGTGCATGGTCTGAGAGGAGGGAGGTGTGACGGGCGAGCCGCCAGAGAGAGAGCCCGGACGTGGTGTAGGTGGGGGAGGCGGCGGCGGCGGCGTCGACATGGCGCCGGCGAGCGCAGGTTTGCGGAAGCGGAGTGGAGCGGTTTACACGCGAGGGAGAAGCCCAGCGTCTGATACCATGTAGAATAGTGGAGGAAGAGGGAGATCGCACCTTAGGTGCTCTCCGGTGTATACTCATGTATATATAGCCGGTTACAACAGGGCGCGGAGCGCCGGGGTGTGGCGACGTGCATGGATCGTGGGATCGTGCATGCATGACGTGCGCACGTACAGGGAGAGAGAGAGAGATGGGTAAGCTAGCTACTGTTAACACAAACTATCCAGTTGTGATATTACACCCAGCAACACTAATATAGTTCAAAAGTAAAACAAAGTTCATGTAGTAATAAATATTACAAGGCTTGAGAATTAATAATTGACATAACTACGGGAAAAAAAGGCACAATCCATATATACAGCATCATTATATAAAATAAAAACACTGGATGGTCACAATCATTTGACAGAATGGCACTGACTGCATGGCTTCTTGATATTTAGCTTAACATTAGGGGGGACCTTCCCAACGATGTATTTTTCGATAGCCAAAACTGCTTTGTGGGCTTCTCTGATCATACGCTGTCCTGTATGAGGGCTGCAATCACCAATTTCGTGGACAGTTAACCTATCAACATGTTCATAACCACCAACATATATGGGGTCCAGTTTAAGATTCTCAAGTGATGTTGCATTGTCAAGAATATGGCAAGTTAGCTCAATCATGCTCTTTGCAGAGCAAAATCCATCGATCTTCACGTTCTTGATGCTGGCGTGGTGGTGTCCTGGCATCTTTCTGAGAAGAGAGGAATCCCCAGATACAGGATCATGCTTCATGCGAGTCTGACATACCTGCACAGGTATAACATACATGAATTACCGGTTCCTCGTGATAAGATTTTGGGATGGAGGAGGTATAAGATACCTTCACAAGACAGAAGAGCGACTTACAGACAATTTGAAAGTTTCCAACACAGGACAAGCATCCAGGAAAAAAGCTAGAGACAAATAATCATAAGCTGGGGAAAAGGCCCCTTCTGCAACAGAGAGACAAATCTCCAATAGCTTGAGGTGCAGGAATTTGGCAGTTATGATTGGTGTATTAAGAACCTGCATAAAAGCATGTAGGTTAATTATATTCTAAGACATGCTTATTACTACAACAGCAACATCAACAATGGCTAATCAAATAATAGTGCTGGTTACTCTTCAAATAATAAATATAGAGTTCAATGTACCTCGCCAGCTGAAGAAATGCCAAGAGTTTCAAGATTTGGCATAATCCGTGGAAGATCGGCACGGGCATAATAAACGAGGTTATACTCAAAGGCCCACAACATCTCTAGGTTATTCACTCGCAATGAATCTCCAAATGGAAGTCGTACGAGAGTAGTATCAATACGAACTGTACAAAGATTCGGAGCTTTGTTCTCTATCAGTTCCAGTGTTTTGCATCCAAACACTGTCAGGTGGTTGAACTGGTTTAGCAGGCACGGTATCTTCAAGCAAGTGATCTTATTGCATTGGCTAAGATTCAACTCCTTCAAAACAAGAGAATTAGAAAGAAGGCACCCTAACTCATCACCAGTGATGTGTACCCGAGACAGATGCAGCTTTCTCAAGCAACCAAGTCCAGCCACGGGATGGAAGGCACAACCTTTGAGGTTTAGATAACTAATTGATTTTCCATTTCCATTGAATAAAAGTGAGCATGGGAAGTTGTAGTACTTTGCATCGTATACTACAGGCAGCGAAAGTACAAGCTCTTCAAGCCCTGGGTTAACAGCAACCTGAAGCCAACTTTTGAGATGCCTGGTGTAGATACGAGAACCACAGTGTTCAAGCTTGAATATCTTCACACCAATGCCTGCGCGTTTTTCCATAATTTGGTCAACTATTTTGGTGAACTTCCAAGCTAGTGTATCACTTCCACATATTTTCTCACTGAAGGTGCGTTTCACACCCAGTGTTTCCTGACTGAAGGTGAGGTTGGGGTGGCATCTCCAGGAACGTAAAAATTCACGAGACACGCAGCCAGCTCGGGCAGCATCAGGTAGTGGTAGTAGGGCATGTATATGACACCAGATGTCCTTCAAAAATATAAGGACGGAAGAAAAAGTTAATGGATGGAGTAAATTATACACGCCAGGCGCTCAGTGCAAAGTGTGACAGATTATAAAGTAAAATATCAGTTGAATGTGGTTGTGGTGGGAAAACTAAGTATTACATCAACAAGTGTTTTCCCAAAAAGGTCACCTGTCCCTAACAGGGTTATTACTTATTCCTAAAAGGCACAATAGTGAAATCAATACTCTGGTGTGAACTTTCAAGCTAGCAGAAAGTGCAGAGGAAATAGACTCTTCTTTTCCTTGCCGAAACTTGGTTAGAGTATAATATTTCAAGAATGTACTGAAGTATCGGACTTATGCTCAAATTTATCAAAACTGACCAATTGTTAGTTTGAATGTGCATACTTATTGCAGTCCAAAGGCTGAAAGATTACTTCCTTCTTTCTGAAGTACCTTTACATAGGCTACTATAGTTTGAATGAGCATGCTTATTGCAAGACAAGTATTCCATCTTCAGCATTCTATGTCGTACCTCTGGAAGTTCTGGCCCTGAATATCGCATTATTTTGGTGCCTTGAGAATAGTCATCTTGTTCACAGGATGGCCTCGTTCTTTTAGCCACTGAAGCAATCGATGTACCTACAATTAATACATCATGCATGATCATGAATTAATTATGCAAACACTAGAAGAAAGCAACAAATTAAACTCAAGCACATAAGTGCAGACACACAGAGATTCTACTTGTTTCCATCATCTAACTTTTGCATAGCAACACAACAACTAAGCCTTTAGTCCCAAACAAGTCGGGGTAGGCTAGAGCTGAAACCCATAAGATCTCGAAACCAACTCATAGTTCCGGCACGTGGATAGCTAACTTCCACGCACCCCTGTCCATGGCTAGTTCTTTTGTGATATTCCAGTCTTTCAGATCTCTCTTCACGGTCTCCTCCCATGTCAAGTTTGGTCTACCCGACCTCTCTTGACATTATCAGCACGCTTTAAGCGTCCGCTATGCACTGGAGCTTCTGGAGGCCTCTGCTGTATATTCCCAAACCATCTCAGACGATGTTGGACAAGCTTCTCTTCAATCGGTGCTACCCCAACTCTCTCACGTAATCTCATTCCGGAGCCGATCCTTTCTTGTGTGGCCACACATCCATCTGAACATGCGCATCTCCGCTACACCTAACTGTTGCACGTGTCTCCTTTTAGTCGGCCAACACTCAGCGCCATGCAACATTGCTGGTCGAACCGCCGTCCTATAGAACCTGTCTTTGCCATTTGTACTTCTTTGTTCTCTTGGGCTACTCAAAAAGCTGGTGATTCGACTGCGCTGAAGACTAACGCAATCAACATTATGAAGATCCGTGGTGGGGTGCAGAACAGTACCACATCTACAATCTGATGACTCATGCTCTACTCACTCCCTAGCTTCATCTCAGAACTAGTAGAGTCATGGGCTACCGTGATGGCAGGCAGCAGCTCTGAAATCTCTATGATGCTCAGTTGCTCACTATATTTGGGTCTGTTGTTTGAGGGTATATTGCTATCTCATCACAAAACAACAATAGACAATCAATACTTTATCACCGAATGAGTTAAAAAATGCAATCTGGGGTTCAAAAGTCGCTGCGTTGGAGGACTAGCCCACCGAAACACTCTCCAGAAAGCTGGTGATTCGTCTGAGCTGAAGACTACCGTGATCAACATTATGAAGGTCCGCGGTGAGGTGCAGAACAGTGCTACATATGCAATCAATCTGATGATTCCAAGCTCTACTAGCTCTACAACCGTAATATTTTGTAATCTCTGGGAGTGCCCTCTGCGGTAGGACTGAATTTTCTGTAAACGTTTGCTGCTTTTGCTTGCTCTTAGGTCTAGTTTTGGTGCAGCATTATGGTGCTGGTGCCAATTGCGGGCAGGCGCACTTGTTTCCTGATAGTTCTTTGAACTCGCTCTCTTCCTTTTGCTGCTTCCTGACAGATATCAGCAAAATTATATGGACAGTGTATTCCAGTCATCGTGTGAGTGATTGAAAGAGGGTTAGCCCGGTTAAAAAAATAAACACTCCCTGAAAGATGGGGGAACAAACTTGCTCTCCGACAAATAAGATTGTACTGCAGAGTACAATGGACTAAAAATAAGATCTAACATCGCGTGGGATAACAAAAGAAAGAGCTCTCTTATTTTATCCCGTATTTTAGATTCCATGATGAAACGGCGATAGAGCACTGTACCTGGTGTGGGGTTTGCCGGCTTACTGTCTGCCTGGATTTGGCGGCGACGCTTCTTCATGGCGATGATGAGCTCGGCTAGTTCCATTGTGAGAAGACGATGTACCTGGGTTGTTCTCTCTCTCTCTCTCTCTCTCTCTCTCGCTCGCTCGCTCGCTCGCTTTGGATTTCAAACAAACAAGGCGAGGATTGTGTCGCGCGGGGAGCGGGGGTCAGGACTCAGGACAGGGCAGGAGTCCGCCGCGCAGAGGGACAGGATGGGGCATAGCGCAGTGGGAGACCAAACCCTAAGCAACTCCGAGATGGGCCTGCTGCTGTTGCTCTGGCTCGATTGGCTCGATCTCCTATTTAGTGCGCGCGAACAAGCCAACGCCCACCCTTTTGGGCCGCCCAATGTGCGCGGCGGGACGCCCCTATTTTTCTATTTAAGTTTTTCCTTTTTGTTTTTCCTTTTTTTTCTAAAAGATCCGCCGGGCCGCGAGCCGTCAGATCTAGCGCATCGAGCGGATGAGCGGTGGCTCCATCATTGCAACACAAGTCTTGTTGCAGATTTTTTTTGTAACATTGGTCTAGTTGCAGAAAAGTTTTGCAACAGATATTTCGTTGTAGAATTTTTTTTTGCAACAGAAGCCTTGTTACAAAATTTTTGCAACCTTGCAGAATTTTTTTTACAAAATTTTCGCAACATAGCTCTTGTTGCATAAATATTTTGCAACATAGATCTTGTTGCAGAAAAGCACCCGAGGAGAGAGCACCATGGGAGCTCGTTTGTTGAGAGAGAGAAAGGGGTAAGGAGAGAGGTGGGAAGGAGAAAGGGGCTGGCGGCGGAGCGCCATGGGAGCTCAGTTGGGAGAGAGAGAGTTAAGGAGAAGGGAGGAGGAAAGGAGAAAGGGGCTGGCGGCGGCGTCCTCCGGCGGCACTAGATGGGAGTTGGGACAGAGAAAGTGAAGGAAGAAAGGTTGGTGGCGCTTGCTGTTGAGAGAGATTTCCTGGAGATGAAGGTGTGAGGGGATAATGTTCAGCACCAAGAATGTGTGGCTCAAGGGGACACATGTCAAGCAGCCCAACCGGTTGATGCATAGGCTGTAATCAGCGGGATGAGGGGAAGCATTTTCCTTTAAATTAATACGGGGTCTCAAAAGATATCCAAATTTAAAAAACATGAATATTAAAAGAAAAGCTAAAATCATAAAATTTTCACGGATTCAAAAAAATGTTCATGATTTTGAAAACAAATGTTCAGGAAATCAACAATGTTCATGATTTTTAAAAATTGTTCGCGTATTATTTTTTGTGGGAAGTTGAACAAATGTTAACAAATATCTAAAAAAACATTGAATTAGAAAAAAACATTATCCATTCAATAAATGCCCGATGATTCAAAGCATGTCCATGAATTCAAAAAAAATCGTTCATTTCACAAAAATGTTCATCAAACAAAGTTCATGAATTTCAGAAAATGTACCCAACGGCGGAGGCCTGGGACTGCTACTGTCTGCCAAGCTGCTTGGTGGCCTAGAAGTAGGGCCGATGATATTGTTCCGGCTAGGACTGTTGGGAATCGTAGCATAATTTAAAATTTTCCTACGCTCACCAAGATGCATCTATGGAGTCTACTAGCAACGAGAGGAAAGGAGTGGATCTACATACCCTTGTAGATCGCGAGCGGAAGCGTTCCAATGAACGTGGATGACGGAGTCGTACTCGCCGTGATCCAAATCACCGATGACCGAGTGCCGAACGGACGGCACCTCCGCGTTCAACACACGTACGGTGCAGCGACGTCTCCTCCTTTCTTGATCCAGCAAGGGGGGAGGAGAGGTTGATGGAGATCCAACAGCACGACGGCGTGGTGGTGGATGTAGCGGCTCTCCGGCAAGGCTTCGCCGAGCTTCTGCGCGCGAGAGAGAGGTGTTGCAGGGGAGGAGGGAGGCGCCAAAGGCTGTAGTGTGCTGCCCTCCCTCCCCCCCCTTTATATAGGCCCCCAAGGGGGGGTGCGCAGCCCTTGGAGATGGGATCTCCAAGGGGGGGGGCGGCGGCCAAGGGGGAAGGGGTTGCCTTGCCCCCCAAGGCAAGGGGAAACTCCCCCCCCCTAGGGTTCCCAACCCTAGGCGCATGGGGGGAGGCCCAAAGTGGCGCCCCAGCCCATTAGGGGCTGGTTCCCCTCCACTTTCAGCCCACGGGGCCCTCCGGGACAGGTGGCCCCACCCGGTGGACCCCCGGGACCCTTCCGGTGGTCCCGGTACAATACCGATAACCCCCGAAACTTTCCCGGTGGCCAAAACTGGACTTCCTATATATAATTCTTCACCTCCGGACCATTCCGGAACCTCTCGTGACGTCCGGGATCTCATCCGGGACTCCGAACAACTTTCGGGTTTCCGCATACATATATCTCTACAACCCTAGCGTCACCGGACCTTAAGTGTGTAGACCCTACGGGTTCGGGAGACATGCAGACATGACCGAGACGCCTCTCCGGTCAATAACCAACAGCGGGATCTGGATACCCATGTTGGCTCCCACATGTTCCACGATGATATCATCGGGTGAACCACGGTGTCGAGGATTCAATCAATCCGTATGCAATTCCCTTTGTCAATCGGTATGTTACTTGCCCGAGATTCGATCGTCGGTATCCCAATACCTTGTTCAATCTCGTTACCGGCAAGTCTCTTTACTCGTACCGCAATGCATGATCCCGTGACTAACGCCTTAGTCACATTGAGCTCATTATGATGATGCATTACCGAGTGGGCCCAGAGATACCTCTCCGTTTACACGGAGTGACAAATCCCAGTCTCGATCCGTGCCAACCCAACAGACACTTTCGGAGATACCCGTAATGCACCTTTATAGTCACCCAGTTACGTTGTGACGTTTGGCACACCCAAAGCACTCCTACGGTATCCGGGAGTTGCACGATCTCATGGTCTAAGGAAAAGATACTTGACATTGGAAAAGCTCTAGCAAACGAAACTACACGATCTTTTATGCTATGCTTAAGTTGGGTCTTGTCCATCACATCATTCTCCTAATGATGTGATCCCGTTATCAATGACATCCTATGTCCATAGTCAGGAAACCATGACTATCTGTTGATCAACGAGCTAGTCAACTAGAGGCTTACTAGGGACAGGTTGTGGTCTATGTATTCACACATGTATTACGATTTCCGGACAATACAATTATAGCATGAATAATAGACTATTATCATGAACACAGAAATATAATAATAACCATTTATTATTGCCTCTAGGGCATATTTCCAACAGTCTCCCACTTGCACTAGAGTCAATAATCTAGTTACATTGTGATGAATCGAACACCCATTGCGTCCTGGTGTTGATCATGTTTTGCCCTAGGGAGAGGTTTAGTCAACGGATCTGCTACATTCAGGTCCGTGTGTACTTTACAAATATCTATGTCTCCATTTTGAACACTTTCACGAATGGAGTTGAAGCGACGCTTGATATGCCTGGTCTTCCTGTGAAACCTGGGCTCCTTCGCAAGGGCAATAGCTCCAGTGTTGTCACAGAAGAGAGTCATTGGGCCCGACGCATTGGGAATCACCCCTAGGTCGGTAATGAACTCCTTCATCCAGACTGCTTCCTGTGCTGCCTCCGAGGCTGCCATGTATTCCGCTTCACATGTAGATCCCGCCACGACGCTTTGCTTGCAACTGCACCAGCTTACTGCTCCTCTATTCAAAATATACACGTATCCGGTCTGTGACTTTGAGTCATCCGGATCTGTGTCGAAGCTAGCGTCGACGTAACCCTTTACGACGAGCTCTTCGTCACCTCCATAGACGAGAAACATATCCTTAGTCCTCTTCAGGTACTTCAGGATATTCTTGACCGCTGTCCAGTGTTCCTTGCCGGGATTACTTTGGTACCTTCCTACCAAACTTACGGCAAGGTTTACATCAGGTCTGGTACACAGCATGGCATACATAATAGACCCTATGGCCGAGGCATAGGGGATGACACTCATCTCTTCTATATCTTCTGCCGTGGTCGGGCATTGAGCCGTGCTCAATTGCACACCTTGCAATACAGGCAAGAACCCCTTCTTGGACTGATCCATACTGAACTTCTTCAATATTTTGTCAAGGTATGTACTCTGTGAAAGACCAATGAGGTGTCTTGATCTATCTCTATAGATCTTGATGCCTAATATATAAGCAGCTTCTCCAAGGTCCTTCATTGAAAAACATTTATTCAAATAGGCCTTTATACTTTCCAAGAATTCTATATCATTTCCCATCAATAATATGTCATCCACATATAATATGAGAAATGCTACAGAGCTCCCACTCACTTTCTTGTAAACACAGGCTTCTCCATAAGTCTGTGTAAACCCAAACGCTTTGATCATCTCATCAAAGCGAACGTTCCAACTCCGAGATGCTTGCACCAGCCCATAGATTGAGCGCTGGAGCTTGCATACTTTGTTAGCATTCTTAGGATCGACAAAACCTTCCGGCTGCATCATATACAACTCTTCCTTAAGGAAGCCGTTAAGGAATGCCGTTTTGACGTCCATCTGCCATATCTCATAATCATAGTATGCGGCAATTGCTAACATGATTCGGACGGACTTCAGCTTCGCTACGGGTGAGAAAGTCTCATCGTAGTCAACCCCTTGAACTTGTCGATAACCCTTAGCGACAAGTCGAGCTTTGTAGATGGTCACATTACCATCTGCGTCCGTCTTCTTCTTAAAGATCCATTTGTTTTCTATGGCTCGCCGCTCATCGGGCAAGTCAGTCAAAGTCCATACTTTGTTTTCATACATGGATTCTATCTCGGATTTCATGGCTTCTAGCCATTTGTCGGAATCCGGGCCCGCCATCGCTTCTTCATAGTTCGAAGGTTCACCGTTGTCTAACAACATGATTTCCAGGACAGGGTTGCCGTACCACTCTGGTGCGGAACGTGTCCTTGTGGACCTACGAAGTTCAGTAACTTGATCTGAAGCTTCATGATCATCATCATTAACTTCCTCCCCAGTCGGTGTAGGCACCACAGGAACATTTTCCCGCGCTGCGCTACTTTCCGGTTCGGAAGGGGTGACTATCACCTCATCAAGTTCCACTTTCCTCCCACTCAATTCTTTCGAGAGAAACTCCTTCTCTAGAAAGGACCCGTTCTTGGCAACGAAGATCTTGCCTTCGGATCTGAGGTAGAAGGTATACCCAATAGTTTCCTTAGGGTATCCTATGAAGACGCATTTTTCCGATTTGGGTTCGAGCTTTTCAGGTTGAAGTTTCTTGACATAAGCATCGCATCCCCAAACTTTTAGAAACGACAGCTTAGGTTTCTTCCCAAACCATAATTCATACGGTGTCGTCTCAACGGATTTAGACGGTGCCCTATTTAAAGTGAATGCGGCAGTCTCTAAAGCATAACCCCAAAATGAGAGCGGTAAATCGGTAAGAGACATCATAGATCGCACCATATCCAATAGAGTGCGATTACGACGTTCGGACACACCATTTCTCTGAGGTGTTCCAGGCGGCGTGAGTTGTGAAACTATTCCACATTTCCTTAAGTGTGTACCAAATTCGTGACTTAAATATTCTCCACCACGATCTGATCGTAAGAATTTTATTTTCCTGTCACGTTGATTCTCGACTTCACTCTGAAATTCCTTGAACTTTTCAAAGGTTTCAGACTTGTGTTTCATTAGGTAGACATACCCATATCTACTTAAATCATCAGTGAGAGTGAGAACATAACGATATCCTCCGCGAGCCTCAACGCTTATTGGACCGCACACATCGGTATGTATGATTTCCAATAAGTTGGTCGCTCGCTCCATTGTTCCGGAGAACGGAGTCTTGGTCATCTTACCCATGAGGCATGGTTCGCACGTGTCAAATGATTCGTAATCAAGAGACTCCAAAAGTCCATCTGCATGGAGCTTCTTCATGCGCTTGACACCAATGTGACCAAGGCGGCAGTGCCACAAGTATGTGGGACTATCGTTATCAACTTTACATCTTTTGGTATTCACACTATGAACATGTGTAGCATCACGTTCGAGATTCATCAAGAATAAACCATTGACCAGCGGGGCATGACCATAAAACATATCTCTCAAATAAATAGAACAACCATTATTCTCAGATTTAAATGAGTAGCCATCTCGAATTAAACGAGATCCAGATACAATGTTCATGCTCAAAGCTGGCACTAAATAACAATTATTGAGGTTTATAACTAATCCCGTGGGTAGATGCAGAGGTAGCGTGCCGACGGCGATCACATCGACCTTGGAACCATTCCCGACGCGCATCGTCACCTCGTCTTTTGCCAGTCTCCGTTTATTCCGTAGTTCCTGATTTGAGTTACAAATATGAGCAACCGCACCGGTATCAAATACCCAGGAGCTACTGCGAGTACTGGTAAGGTACACATCAATTACTTGTATATCACATATACCTTGGGTGTTGCCGGCCTTCTTCTTGTCCGCTAAATATTTGGGGCAGTTCCGCTTCCAGTGACCACTTCCCTTGCAATAAAAGCACTCAGTCTCGGGCTTGGGTCCATTCTTTGACTTCTTCCCGGTAACTGGCTTACCGGGCGCGGCAACTCCCTTGCCGTCCTTCTTGAAGTTCTTCTTACCCTTGCCCTTCTTGAACTTAGTGGTTTTATTCACCATCAACACTTGATGTTCTTTTCTGATCTCTACCTCAGCTGATTTCAGCATTGAATACACCTCGGGAATGGTCTTTTCCATCCCCTGCATATTGTAGTTCATCACAAAGCTCTTGTAGCTTGGTGGAAGCGACTGGAGGATTCTGTCAATGATCGCGTCATCCGGGAGATTAACTCCCAGCTGAGACAAGCGGTTGTGCAACCCAGACATTCTGAGTATGTGCTCACTAACAGAACTGTTCTCCTCCATTTTACAGCTGAAGAACTTGTCGGAGACATCATATCTCTCGACCCGGGCATGAGCTTGAAAAACCAGTTTCAGCTCCTCGAACATCTCATATGCTCCATGTTTCTCAAAACGCTTTTGGAGACCCGGTTCTAAGCTGTAAAGCATGCCGCACTGAACGAGGGAGTAATCATCAGCACGCTGCTGCCAAGCGTTCATAACGTCTTGGTTCTCAGGGATTGGTGCTTCACCTAGCGGTGCTTCTAAGACATAATCTTTCTTGGCTGCTATGAGGATGATCCTCAGGTTCCGGACCCAGTCCGTATAGTTGCTGCCATCATCTTTCAGCTTGGTTTTCTCTAGGAACGCGTTGAAATTGAGGACAACGTGGGCCATTTGATCTACAATACATAGTGTAAAGATTTAGACTAAGTTCATGATAATTAAGTTCATATAATCAAATTATTTAATGAACTCCCACTCAGATAGACATCCCTCTAGTTATCTAAGTGAAACATGATCCGAACTCAACTAGGCCGTGTCCGATCATCACGTGAGACGGACTAGTCAAGATCGGTGAACATCTCCATGTTGATCGTATCTTCTATACGACTCATGCTCGACCTTTCGGTCCTCCGTGTTCCGAGGCCATGTCTGTACATGCTAGGCTCGTCAAGTCAACCTAAGTGTATTGCGTGTGTTTCGAGGCCATGTCTGTACATGCTAGGCTCGTCAACACCCGTTGTATGCGAACGTAAGAATCTATCACACCCGATCATCACGTGGTGCTTCGAAACGACGAACCTTCGCAACGGTGCACAGTTAGGGTGAACACTTTCTTGAAATTATTATAAGGGATCATCCTACTTGCTACCGTCGTTCTAAGCAAATAAGATGCAAAAACATGATAAACATCACATGCAATCGAATAGTGACATGATATGGCCAATATCATCATGCTCCTTTGATCTCCATCTTCGGGGCACCATGATCATCTTCGTCACCGGCATGACACCATGATCTCCATCATCATGATCTCCATCATTGTGTCTTCATGAAGTTGTCACGCCAACGATTACTTCTACTTCTATGGCTAACCGTTTAGCAACAAAGTAAAGTAAATTACATGGCGTTATTCAAATGACACGCAGGTCATGCAAAATAATAAAGACAACTCCTATGGCTCCTGCCGGTTGTCATACTCATCGACATGCAAGTCGTGATTCCTATTACAAGAATATGATCAATCTCATATATCACATATATCATTCATCACATCTTCTGGCCATATCATATCACATATATCACTTGCTGCAAAAACAAGTTAGACGTCCTCTAATTGTTGTTGCAAGTTTTTTACGTGGTTTGTAGGTTTCTAGCAAGAACGATTTCTTACCTACGTATGACCACAACGTGATTTGCCAATTTCTATTTACCCTTCATAAGGACCCTTTTCATCGAATCCGTTCCGACTAAAGTAGGAGAGACAGACACCCGCTAGCCACCTTATGCAACTAGTGCATGTCAGTCGGTGGAACCTGTCTCACGTAAGCGTACGTGTAAGGTCGGTCCGGGCCGCTTCATCCTACAATGCCGCCGAAACAAGAAACGACTAGTAGCGGCAAGAAGAATTGGCAACATCAACGCCCACAACTTCTTTGTGTTCTACTCGTGCATAGTAACTACGCATAGGCCTGGCTCATGATGCCACTGTTGGGAATCGTAGCATAATTTAAAATTTTCCTACGCTCACCAAGATGCATCTATGGAGTCTACTAGCAACGAGAGGAAAGGAGTGGATCTACATACCCTTGTAGATCGCGAGCGGAAGCGTTCCAATGAACGTGGATGACGGAGTCGTACTCGCCGTGATCCAAATCACCGATGACCGAGTGCCGAACGGACGGCACCTCCACGTTCAACACACGTACGGTGCAGCGACGTCTCCTCCTTTCTTGATCCAGCAAGGGGGGAGGAGAGGTTGATGGAGATCCAACAGCACGACGGCGTGGTGGTGGATGTAGCGGCTCTCCGGCAAGGCTTCGCCGAGCTTCTGCGCGTGAGAGAGAGGTGTTGCAGGGGAGGAGGGAGGCGCCAAAGGCTGTAGTGTGCTGCCCTCCCTCCCCCCCCTTTATATAGGCCCCCAAGGGGGGGTGCGCAGCCCTTGGAGATGGGATCTCCAAGGGGGGGCGGCGGCCAAGGGGGAAGGGGTTGCCTTGCCCCCCAAGGCAAGGGGAAACTCCCCCCCCTAGGGTTCCCAACCCTAGGCGCATGGGGGGAGGCCCAAAGTGGCGCCCCAGCCCATTAGGGGCTGGTTCCCCTCCACTTTCAGCCCACGGGGCCCTCCGGGACAGGTGGCCCCACCCGGTGGACCCCCGGGACCCTTCCGGTGGTCCCGGTACAATACCGATAACCCCCGAAACTTTCCCGGTGGCCAAAACTGGACTTCCTATATATAATTCTTCACCTCCGGACCATTCCGGAACCTCTCGTGACGTCCGGGATCTCATCCGGGACTCCGAACAACTTTCGGGTTTCCGCATACATATATCTCTACAACCCTAGCGTCACCGGACCTTAAGTGTGTAGACCCTACGGGTTCGGGAGACATGCAGACATGACCGAGACGCCTCTCCGGTCAATAACCAACAGTGGGATCTGGATACCCATGTTGGCTCCCACATGTTCCACGATGATATCATCGGGTGAACCACGGTGTCGAGGATTCAATCAATCCGTATGCAATTCCCTTTGTCAATCGGTATGTTACTTGCCCGAGATTCGATCGTCGGTATCCCAATACCTTGTTCAATCTCGTTACCGGCAAGTCTCTTTACTCGTACCGCAATGCATGATCCCGTGACTAACGCCTTAGTCACATTGAGCTCATTATGATGATGCATTACCGAGTGGGCCCAGAGATACCTCTCCGTTTACACGGAGTGACAAATCCCAGTCTCGATCCGTGCCAACCCAACAGACACTTTCGGAGATACCCGTAATGCACCTTTATAGTCACCCAGTTACGTTGTGACGTTTGGCACACCCAAAGCACTCCTACGGTATCCGGGAGTTGCACGATCTCATGGTCTAAGGAAAAGATACTTGACATTGGAAAAGCTCTAGCAAACGAAACTACACGATCTTTTATGCTATGCTTAAGTTGGGTCTTGTCCATCACATCATTCTCCTAATGATGTGATCCCGTTATCAATGACATCCTATGTCCATAGTCAGGAAACCATGACTATCTGTTGATCAACGAGCTAGTCAACTAGAGGCTTACTAGGGACAGGTTGTGGTCTATGTATTCACACATGTATTACGATTTCCGGACAATACAATTATAGCATGAATAATAGACTATTATCATGAACACAGAAATATAATAATAACCATTTATTATTGCCTCTAGGGCATATTTCCAACAAGGACGACGTGTGCATGGTCGGCTGCAGCGGCAATGCCCCGTGTCCCCGCCCTGTATGGCCCCTACACCCCGTCCCCAGCCCCGACCGCCACCCCGCCGCCTTATTGCTGGCCGCTTGATCATTTGCCTTGTTTTTCAGGTGGTGACCTTGCCATGCTGCTGATTTGATGTTCACCATATATATAAAAAAAAGTTCACAACACATTACAAAGATGTTCACCGTATATTAAGTTAATGTTCACCGTATATTATGAAAAAGAGCATCATAAATTATAAAAATGTTCATCATGTATTAAAAAATGTTCATCGTATATTTCAGAAATGCTCAGTTTGCATTTAAAAGAAATAACCGTATATTACAAAAAGATCACTGAATTTAAGAAACTTTCATGGTATATTACAAAAAGTTCAGAATGCATTATTAAAATATTCATCATATATTAAGAAAATGTTCAAGGTATATTAGAAAGTGTTCAATTTATAGTTTCAAAATGTTCAAAATAAAAAAACAACCAAAAGACCAATCCGATATAGTAAACCAGATGCTACAGTGTGGAGTTAAACCAACTAAAAAGGAAGAAGAAGAAATTAAAAATCTCTCGCAGGCAGAATGGGCCGCCCTATTCCCTCCAGGCTTCAGCAAGCCTCCATTATTTGCAGCCTGCAAGCGGCAAATAGGAACTCTCGTCATCCCGCTCATCCGGTGTTTCATATTTGACACTCACTGCGTCATTGTTATTTTTTTTCACAAACGCCTGTAATTTTATTCATACTCGTAACAATTACATGTACACTGATTTAGACATAAAATTCAAGAAAATGCAAGTAACTCTTATGACTAAGAATTACAATGAAATCTCTTTAAAACACCTTCTTCACGACGTCGATCTCTGCTCGAAGAAATACTCCAAAGACTTCGCTACAGAGACTGCAATTTGACTGGAGCAACGATGTGACCACTCTTTCACCCGCACGACACATTACCAGTAATGGTTTTTGAAAGCGTCTTGAGTCGCCCATCCAAAGAGCACTACAAGACACCTGGTAATCTGTGACAGATTGCTGGTGATGTTTCTGGTATTCGTCACAGATTGTGACGGATTACCTACTGCTGTCAGTAAATCCGTCACCAATCTGCAAGACGCGGATGGGCCTAATAAGGGCAGCCCCTCGTGGACGGTTGTCGTGGTACTATCACAGAAACTGTCAAGGACCGACCAACTGGGCCTCGTCGGGCCTAGTTTTTTTCTTTTAGAAGAGCCGAACCGTCATGGATCACGACTTCTGCTGATGTTGCATATGTGCCCCGTGTTTGGCCCACATGTCAGTTGGATTAAAAGAGTGCCTTGTGTCAAAATAAAACTGAAAACAGTACCGATTCCTCAAACAAGCTAGACAAAAAAAAGCAAATCGCTCAAATCCTGATCCCGTCGGCGGCCGGCGCCGCCGGCGCCGTCGACGATTACCCGGGCGAGGGTACTTAGATCGGACCAGGGTGCTTAGATCTGGCGAGGGCATCATCTTAAAGATCCCTTCTGAGCCCGGATTGCCCTCGCGAACTGCGGAAGAGGCAGCCACCGTCCGCCATTGCTGGGCCGGCGAGCCAACTGCCGCCCTCCATTGCCGCGCTGAAGATCAAGCCACCACCCGCCGTTGCTGCAGCATACACTCCCCTGCCTCAACGCCGGCCTGCAGCGAGGTACGTTTCCGGCAGAAAAAAGAACTCTGAAATTTGTTCTGTTTTTGTTAGCTTGAGCATACAGAGAGAAATTAAGATGGTTTTCCCATCCTTAGTATTGTTATTCCGTTGTAGTTGAATCGATTGAGCTGAATATTATTTGGATTCTTATTCCATACAGAGAGAAATTCCAGTGATGCAGTTGAAAATCAAATTCCTATAGCTCACAATTCCAGTTACCTTTAGCTTAATCTGCAATTTATTTGTACATGCTTTAGCTTGATGCAGTTGTGGCTCAATTTGCCCATGTACACAAGATAAGAAGGCAAGAAGCAATTAGTGATTGGCCAATAAATAGTACAGGGGGCATAAGAGCTTGGCTGCAGGCTGTAGTACTGAATTGTTGTTTGCAACTACTGAACTATGGTATACTGGACTAGTGGGTGAGCCATTGAAACAAAGTGGTTTAGAACTCAGTCTGTAGAGGTCAAAATGTCCATGTAATGTTGCCACAGTAAGGAGAGAACAGTAGTTGAAATGACAGTAAGATAGACTAGTGGTTGAGTTTTGAGGCTGTAGTTTACCATTCAGTGGTTATATTTGGCTATCTGGAAATAGTTTGTATTTTACTTAGCAATTTTTCTGTTGTAACTTGTAGCTAATTTATTTATCTGACCATCAAAAGTTGGTTCTTTTTCTGCAATGCAGATGGATAGACGTTGGATTCGTGGTACACTGTTCTGTCGTGAGTACATTAATGGTGTCAAAGAGTTTATGAACCTCATTCAAGAGAAATTTAGTGAGGATGATAAAATACTCTGCCCATGTAGAGAATGCCTTAATCACAAATACTGGCATCAGGCCGTTGTGAACAAGCACATATTGACAAATGGCATGGAAACTACATACACTCGTTGGATATATCACGGAGAAGACTTCGATGCAGATGTTATTGAACATCCTGTTGATGTGCATGAGACCGAGGATGGTAACAATGGTGATGACCGATTTGATGAGATGTTTGGAGACCTATGCATAGCAGTACAACAAGGTCAGAAGGAAACTGAAGATGAAGATGGTAACAACGATGCAAACCCTTCTGAGAATGAGTCTTTTCTGGCGAACGTGAAGAAAGAGGCTAAGCGACACCTTTATCATGGTTGTACCAAGTTTTCAAGGTTCTCATTTGTGGTGAAGCTTCTTCATTTGAAGTCATCCCATAGGATCACAAATAGTGCATTTACTGACATATTGAAGCTATTGGCTGAAGCTTTCCCTCAACCAAATACACTCCCAAAGTCGTATGAGGAAGCAAAAAATCTTCTGAAGGAATTAGGCCTTGGGTATGAGTCTATACATGTGTGCTTCAATAACTGCGTTCTGTTCAGAAAGCAATATGCCAAGCATGACAACTGCCCAGTTTGTGGCATGTCAAGGTGGAAAGACCCTGCTAGAAAGAAGATTCCACAGAAAGTTTTGAGGCATTTCCCATTGGTCCCTAGGCTGAAGAGGATGTTCCTTTCCAGAAAAATAGCAGAAGAAGCGCAGTGGCACAAGCTAAAGAGGTAGCCCAGCGAGAAGGAAATGAGTCATCCGGCCTACGGTGATGCGTGGCAGGATTTCGATAAAAAATATAAAAAAATTGCAGAAGATGCCAGAAACATGAGGCTTGGCATTGCCACTGATGGGTTCAATCCTTTCGGAAACTTCAACACAAGCTATAGTATGTGGCCTGTATTTGTTGTGCCATACAACTTTCCACCTTGGGCATGCATGGATCAGTCAAATTTCATGATGGCTCTTCTAATTCCAGGTCCCAAATCACCTGGCAAGCACTTCGATGTCTTTCTACAGCCACTTGTAGAAGATTTACTTGAGCTTTGGAAGGGTGTGCGTACATATGATGCTTATAGCGGAAAAATGTTTGATCTTCATGCTGCAGTTCTATGGTGCATTCACGATCACCCAGCGCTGAGCACTCTTTCAGGGCGTACTACAAGAGGCTATGCTGCATGTATTCATTGTGACAAACACCCTCTTTCGTACGGCCTAAGGAGCAAAAATGGATATATTGGACACTACCGTTTTCTTCCAAAGGGACATCGTTTGCGAAGAAACAATGAATTTGTTGGTCTTCATGAACGCAATGATGAGCCGGGTAAATTCTCCAAGGAAGAGCTGCAAGTAGAATTCGAGAAGGTTAGACCCGGGCAACAACAAGAAAGTAGGAAAAGGTTCATGTGCCAATTTGGAGCCTGAGGGTTTGTTTGTGGGATTTGGAGTATTGGGGTGACTTGAAGCTGAGACATAATCTTGATGTCATGCACATCGAGAAAAACATATGTGAAAACCTCATTGGGACAATTCTGGGCATGGAGGGTAAGACAAAGGACACACTAAATGCTAGGCTTGATCTCCAGGATTCGAATATTAAAGAGGAGCTGCATTTGAGGAAGAATGGAAACTCATATGAGATGCCTCGGGCCCGATATACCTTGTCTAAAGAACAAGTTGTTGCATTTTGTCAATTTTTACGAGAGTTAAAGTTTCCAGATGGGTTTGCTTCCAACATTTCAAGATGTACAAGTGCCGGCGGAACCAAGGTACAAGGCCTAAAAACACATGATTGTCATATTCTTTTGCAAAGAATCTTACCCGCTGGCATGAGAGGGTTTCTGGACAGTGATATATATGAAGCAATAGCTGAGTTAGGCAAGTTTTTCAGGGAACTGTGCAGCAAAACTCTTAACAGGGATGTGTTGGCTGGAATGAAGAAAGAAATCCCTGTAATTCTGTGCAAGCTTGAGAACCCCCCCCCCCCCCCCCCCCCCCCCCCCCCCCCCGGCTTTCTTTGATGTGATGGTGCACCTTGCCATACATTTACCCGAAGAGGCTTTGCTCCGAACCCGTACAATATGGGTGGATGTACCCAGTTGAAAGGAGATTGTATACTTTAAAGCGATATGTGAGGAATAGGGCACGTCCAGAAGGTTCAATTGCTGAGTCATACATTGCCGATGAATGCCTGACATTTTGCTCCAAGTACATGGATGATTCTGAAATTATATTAAATCGAGAAGCAAGAAATATAGGTTTCTCAGATGAAGAAGCTTATGGTGTTGATGTTTTTGGGCATGGAGTAAATTTTACTTCAGGATATGAATATCAATATGTTAACGAGAAAAAATAATTTGATCAGATGATGTGGTATGTGTTGAACAATTGTGGGCAAGCTCAGAAATATATCGAGTATGTTCTCACTTCTGAACTTGTGTATGTTGCATTTGTGTTGTACACATGTGATCTATTGACTAATATGCTTTATCTAATTTGGCAGAATGTTCAGAGATGGGTTAAACAGAAAAGGGGTGCCAAATGTTGATAAAGAGCTTCGGAAAGAATTTCAGACATGGTTCAAGAACTATGTTAGTTTCATTCCCATCTAGTTATAATTTTTGGTTGTTAGATTTTACTACAGATTCTAATCTATGTGTTTGTGCTTTGTAGATGATGAGGCTGCGGATGAGCATAGTGAAGAGGTAGACGAAGATGTCTTTGCCTTGGCATGCGGTCCTGATCGGAGAGTCAGGAAATACTCATCGTGCATAGTGAATGGCATTAGATATAGCACTGTTGACCGTGATAGCAACAAGAGATTGCAGAACAGTGGAGTCATGGCCGAAGGTGAACATAACGGTCAGGTCATAGATTTTTATGGAACCTTGAAAGAGATCATTCAGTTGGACTACAACTTGGATGACAGGTCAGTTGTTCTGTTTAAATGTGACTGGTTTAAACTTGATGGCAAGAATACTGGGCTACGAAATGATCGTTTTTTTAAAAGCATCAATGTTGGAAGTTTATGGTACAAGGACGATTCTCTCATTCTGGCTACTCGGGCTACAAAGGTCTTTTATTTGCCAGACACGAAGTATGGGAAAAATTGGCAAGTTGTGCAAACGTTTGATCATAGGCATCTCTTCAATATTAGTGAAAATGAGGGTGCACCTTTTGCTGGTCCTGCATATCAAGAGGAGGAGAGCTGTGATGAGGCGAGGTAGGAGAACGTCGGTTTCTGACCTTACATCTGAGAAGCCTTTGCATAGAGACAATGAGCAAGGCATTATTTTTGAAGCTGATGTAGTTGCACGCTTGATGAAAGAAAAAAGCACAGAAGTGTATGAAGGTGGCAATGAAGACGAAGATGATACAGGTCTGGAGTATTGCAGCGAAGACGAAGGAGGTGGCATGATGGATGTCGACAGCGATGACGAGTAGAACTAACTGATTTTGTGTCAGACTTCGGGGAAACTGACTTGCTGAAACATACAGCATGCCATTTTTATCATCATAGTATGTTGTGTTTTTTTGTACTCTCGTGATTATGGAACAATGTTGTTAGAAGAACTCACAGAGAGATTTTCTGTTGGTCCTCGCTGGATGTTGTTATTCAGGGGCAAGTGTGTGCACTTTTGTGTTACTGAAAGATATTGCTATATTTGCCTACTGATATTTACTCTTGCCTAGTGCTGTTTACTGCAAGATATTGTTATCTTTACCTACTGCTATTTACTCTTGCTATTTTATGCACTACATGATGTTGTCCTGGAGTATATGAGAGTGATTTTGTAGTCCTGGATGATGTACACTTGTTATTCAGTACTGTGATTCAGAGATATCATGAAGTTGTACAGTGTATTTTGGTGTGTGCTATTCTGAACTTTTCAGTTCAGTATTGTTGTAATCAGTTCCAAATTCAGAGATGTCATCAAGCAACCCCAAGCAAGAGAGCAGTTCTGGCCGCGTAACTTAGCAGAATTACACACCTTACTACCCTAGCCATGTACCCAAAACCTCTGGACAAAATACCCTGTGCAAGGCCATTGCATCAACCATCAAAGTTTGCTGCAGGAACTGATTTTCATCAAAGCAGTGCATCTATCCTTAGCCATTGGTCTCTATCTCGTTTGCATACTCTAATTGAGCACAGAGGCATGCTGTGACACGGTCGGTCTATGAAACAAATACATAGAGAGGGAGAGCGCGTGGTGACCACTGACCAAGCATGCCATAACGGTGCTCTGTGCGTCGGCCCACGGCGCCACGAGCGACCCAGGCCCCGACTCGCCCAACCCTCTCGCCTGTAGACTGCTACCGCCCCCGCTATCTTTCCCAACTTTTGGAGCCGACGGGAGATGCTCCGCCGTGCCGGCCGCTGCCAGAAACCCTAGCCCACGGCCGCAGCTCTGCCTCGAGCTTCCCAAGACCGTCAGCTCCGTGCCCGAGCTCTTCGATCGAGCTCTAGAAGTCCTATACCTCCCTCCGCTCACTATACCGTCACCAACGACGACCGCATCGACGCCGGTGAGCCCAGCACCGCCGCCGTCGTGTTCCGGCCGGTGGCGTATTTGTGAAAGCCGCGATCTACGTGGCCCGTTCCTGTTTTTTTTTTTTGGTTTAAAAAGAAAACAGTAAATCTGTTGACCATAATTTGACCGGCTGCAATTTTTTAACCACAAATCCAAATGACCTCATTATTTTTGTAACATTTTAAATTTGAACTCCTCTACAAGATAGTGTAGGTAGCATTTGTTGGCTCTATGGTTATAAAGGAAAATGCAATTATTCAATTTATTGATAGAAGGAATTGCTTTTCGATGAACTGCACGGAGCCTGTTTGCCCTACTACAACCTCCGAGTCCACTCTCGTCTTCTTGTTCGGCTATTCAGGTTCGCAACATCGATATGGGCTGGCGATCCCAAAACTGTACGTGTCTCCTCATGTGTGGCGACGAACATGTTTGTTGATCATCCCTTTATCGCTCGGCGGGTGGCCCAGTGATAATAGCCTCTCCCTACTACAACATCCGAGTGTGGGAAGCCACGGTCTGCTTGCCACCTTCTCATGCTCCTCCCTTGCATGCCAAGTGTCGTCATACCAATCCGAAGGTGCAAAGGGTAATCAAGTTGACTATCGTCTTCTTGTTTGGGTTTTCAGATTCACAACATCGGCATGGGCTGGCGATCCCAAAACTATACGTGTCTCCTCATCTGCGGCGACGAACATGTTTGATGATCATCCCTTTATCGCTCGGCGGGTGGCCCAGTGACAATAACCTTCTCATGCTCCTCCCTTGCATGCCAAGTGTCGTCATACCAATCCGAAGGTGCAAGGGGCAATCAAGTTGACTCTCGTCTTCTTGTTCAGGTATTCAGATTCACAAACGCCCGGGCAGGTCCTCCGGTCACTCACCGTTCATAAAAAACCGACCCAGTCGGAGCACTCAAACATGCCTCAAACGCCCGGGCTAACCGTACCCCTCATATCCCATCCCAAATGTAGGGCGGACATGAGGCGGCCTAGGCATGCCCGGGCGCATCTGCCACGTCAGCCCGGCCCACCGCTGGCCCACCTCGACCCCACAAAATCCCTCGTCCGGAAGAAACTCTAGATCGCTCCGCTCCGCTCCCCGACGCTTCAGAGACGAGAAGGGGCTGATGATCCGTATCGTGCTCGAGCGGTCGCGGCTCGATACAGGCGGTGGCTCCGGGTACGGTACGACGCCACCTGCCGCCCGGTCTGCTTACTAAGTTCATTCCAGTAGTACACAGTTCAGCCGGTTTACATCATGATTCGGAAAAAAATCAGCACGTATGTCTTACTCATTCTAGTAATTACTTACAAAAAATAGTGTACAATCAAACATATGCCTTACTAATTCTCTGGAATGTTCTAAATATTGTTTGGCGCCAAGAAAACCCGCTCACATGTACAATTTTCATTCCAACAGCGCCAAGCCAAAAGTCCACAGTCATGAATTGACACTATTACCCATCAAGGTTCCTGACAATTAGACACAACCACTTTACCACCAGTAACAAGAAAAGGGCATGCTAGTAATTTACACGCGAGAAATTCCTAATCCCCTCCGCACACCCGCCCCTAGCCGCAAATCGCCAAATCCCCTTCCCCCTTCCCCTTCCGCCTCCACCGCCGGCCACGGCTTCACCTCCTCCACCACCGAGCACGACTCCATTACCTCTCCCACCGGCAAGAACGACTCCCTCCCTCCATCTTCCACGCCCACCGCAACCGCGACCCCACCTCCACCGCTCGCCTCCACCCTCCGCCTCCACCGAACCCTAGATCACCCCGTCACCCCCTCCACTGAACCCTAGATTACCCCGTCACCTCCTTCACCGCTGAGCAAGATTCCCCTCCCTCTTCCGCATCCACCGCAGGTCACAGCCCCACCCCACTGCCGGCCAAGAATCCTCCCCCCTCACCCTCTGCTCCATCGAACCCTAGGACATCTCCAGCAGCACACTGATGGGGAAGAAGATTGCAGCAAAGAGATCCCGAGAACGCAAGATAGCAGGTATATTCCTAACCCAACCCAATACTTGGTTGTCTCCTGTTCGTTCGCGTGCATGCATATTTGGGTGGTCAAACAGAGTTTTTCCTTGTTTTGATTTCAATTGCTAGTGCTTCTGGTTTATTAGAGTTGGGTCTTGCGCTTTCAAGTGTAGATCTGGGTCCCTAATAGATGCAAACTCAATCACAAAAAAATAGTAATTTGTTACTAGATACTGTTCTACACATGGTAATTTGTTTTCATGTGTGTTAGAATCACCACTACATCCTATGGATGTGTTGCGCCTCCAAAAGTGCATGAGAACAATGCAAGGCTGCAAGAACTTGGACTTCCTACATTATCATCAATGTTTGCAAACAAAGCTATCATTTCACCTGAAAAAGAAAAGGCCAAGCATAATCGCGATGAATCTGAAGATGAGTACCATCCTAACGAGGACGATACTAGTGAAGGAGACTCGTCTGATGATAATTTAGTAGATGAGAGGGAAGCACTGCAAGAATTAAAGTCCATACCATCTCATAGCTCAAAGTCGAAGGTGCTAAAATCCTCCATCTAGTCATTCCTAGATATGTTGCTTGTTTGTAATTGCAGCACAATTTTTGTTACACTTTGTTGATTAAACCATGCTTTCATTTTTATCAAGCATTGAACGACTGTAAGAAGATAAGTCAGGAAGCTAATAAGAAAAGATCTGCCGCCATGCCTCCTGGTGGAATTAAGCCTCGTCCTCCTAAGAGAGTTCATGCGAACATCCCAATGAATGCGCGAGTTACAAGGTCGAACAAAAGATTATTACTTGATGCTGATGCAATTCCTCAAACCGAAGGGCTGTCAGATCCTAAACAAAAAACACCTGCCACCATAAGCCAACTATTTCTATGCCTGAAGCGGAAGAAACTGTTCCCAACTCCGATGACCACACACTTGGTGTTGAAGGCAAGTTGTACCATCATACTCATCTATTGTCTTATGGGTTGATAGCCCTGCTTATTAGCTTTCATTGCATGATTATTATACTCTGACTGGATGTTTTTTTTAAAGATCGCGACCATGCCCATTGTGATGACGACTACTGGATGACCAATGGAGTTGATCTCATTGCCCATCATGGTGATAGCAACTAGATGGATTGTGAAGCTGGTGGTACTGCCCAACCTTGTCAACAAACACAAACTGAACCTGACAATGATCCTGAAGGCATGTTATAAATCCCAAAGTCTTTCTAGTATAGTACTTGAGTTATAGCAGTGGTACCTTTTGTTAAACTGAACTAACAATTGGTAGAGCTTAAACCAGTACTTTAAAATGAGACTGAAGCATATGAGCTTAATTCGTAGAGCTTAAACCATTCTTGATTTTACCTTCTTTGTAGGGCCACAATCCTATGATGAGACAAGGGAAAGGGGGCCCAATATTGGAAAAGGCCTGGAAAGGATCAGACGACGCTTGGGGGCCAAACTGCCACTTGTCATTCCAGAAGGGAGGTTAAGGCCAGAGGCACCTCTTCTTGCTGCAAAGTTTGCAACTGAATGCAATGTTACAGTCAGAGGCCATGTGCCTGTGTTTAAGCACTGGAAGGATTACAAGGACCCAGAGGGAAATGTTCGAGAAGGGATCTTCAAGAACTTTGTAGGCAAAGTTGGTGTAAGTACATAGTTCAAGCCTTTCTCCCTCAAATGGCTAGCAACCTGTCAATTTTGTGCTATTATTTCAATTATTTGCAATCATGAGTCTTACTCAAGTTCTTCCATCTGACTAGAACAAGTTTGAGATGGACGTAAAAGCGGTGCCGGTTAGGAAGGCTTGTACACAAATGTTGAAACGTGCGATTCGCCAACAACGATACAGGCTCAAGTAGAAGTATTTAGATCCTTTCCCACTCAATTTGGTAACGAGAACATCTTCGGTCGACTCGATGAGTGATGACCAGTGGAATGAGCTTGTGGAAAGCTGGAAGGATCCGAAAAAGATGGTATGTTTCTTCCTGGACACAAATCTATTGCATTCTAGGAGTACCTGCTAATCCACAAAGTGTCTTACGTTTATTCAATCTCTTGATGCAGGGGATATCTAAAATTAACAAAAATAACCGTGATCAAGTCAAGTTTCACCAAACTACTGGTTCACGCAGCTACCCTGTGCAATGTGATATTCTGGTAAGTCAAATATGTATCTATGGATGTGCAACCTGTTTATGTGACAGTAACTCGCAACTATTTGTTGGAAATATGCCCTAGAGGCAATAATAAATTGGTTATTATTATATTTCCTTGTTCATGATAATCGTTTATTATCCATGCTAGAATTGTATTGATAGGAAACTCAGATACATGTGTGGATACATAGACAACACCATGTCCCTAGTAAGCCTCTAGTTGACTAGCTCGTTGATCAATAGATGGTTACGGTTTCCTGACCATGGACATTGGATGTCGTTGATAACGGGATCACATCATTAGGAGAATGATGTGATGGACAAGACCCAATCCTAAGCCTAGCACAAGATCGTGTAGTTCGTTTGCTCAGAGCTTTTCTAATGTCAAGTATCATTTCCTTAGACCATGAGATTGTGCAACTCCCGGATACCGTAGGAATGCTTTGGGTGTACCAAACGTCACAACGTAACTGGGTGGCTATAAAGGTGCACTACAGGTATCTCCGAAAGTGTCTGTTGGGTTGGCACGAATCGAGACTGGGATTTGTCACTCCATGTAAACGGAGAGGTATCTCTGGGCCCACTCGGTAGGACATCATCATAATGTGCACAATGTGACCAAGGAGTTGATCACGGGATGATGTGAGTTACGGAACGAGTAAAGAGACTTGCCGGTAACGAGATTGAACAAGGTATCGGGATACCGACGATCGAATCTCGGGCAAGTAACATACCGATAGACAAAGGGAATTGTATACGAGATTGATTGAATCCTCGACATCGTGGTTCATCCGATGAGATCATCGAGGAGCATGTGAGAGCCAACATGGGTATCCAGATCCCGCTGTTGGTTATTGACCGGAGAGTCGTCTCGGTCATGTCTGCGTGTCTCCCGAACCCGTAGGGTCTACACACTTAAGGTTCGGTGACGCTAGGGTTGTAGAGATATTAGTATGCGGTAACCCGAAAGTTGTTCGGAGTCCCGGATGAGATCCCGGACGTCACAAGGAGTTCCGGAATGGTCCGGAGGTAAAGATTTATATATGGGAAGTCTTGTTTTGGTCGCCGGAAAAGTTTCGCACTTTATCGGTATTGTACCGGGAGTGCCGAAAGGGGTCCGGGGGTCCACCAAGGGGGTCCACCAGCCTCGGGGGGCCACATGGGCTGTAGGGGGTGCGCCTTGGCCTATATGGGCCAAGGGCACCAGCCCCAAGTGGCCCATGCGCCAAGAGATAAGAAAAACGGAGAGTCCTAAAGGGGGAAGGCACCTCCGAGGTGCCTTGGGGAGGAAGGACTCCTCCCTGGCCGCACCCTTCCTTGGAGGAAGGGCCAAGGCTGCGCCCCCCCTCTCCCTTGGCCCTATATATAGTGGGGGGGAGGGAGGGCAGCAATATCCTAGCCCCTGGCGCCTCCCTCTCCCTCCCGTGACACCTCTTCCTCCCGTTAGTGCTTGGCGAAGCCCTACCGGGATCCCCGCTACTTCCACCACCACGCCGTCGTGCTGCTGGATCTCCATCAACCTCTCCTCCCCCCTTGCTGGATCAAGAAGGAGGAGACGTCGCTGCTCCGTACGTGTGTTGAACGCGGAGGTGCCGTCCGTTCGGCGCTAGGATCATCGGTGATTTGGATCACGACGAGTACGACTCCATCAACCCCGTTCTCTTGAACGCTTCCGCTCGCGATCTACAAGGGTATGTAGATGCACTCCCCTTCCCCTCGTTGCTAGATTACTCCATAGATTGATCTTGGTGATGCGTAGAAAATTTTGAATTTCTGCTACGTTCCCCAACAGTGGTATTAGAGCTAGGTCTATGCGTAGTTTCTATGCACGAGTAGAACACAAAGTAGTTGTGGGCGTAGATGTTGCCAATTCTTCTTGCCGCTACTAGTCTTATCTTGTTTCGGCGGCATTGTGGGATGAAGCGGCCCGGACCGACCTTACACGTACGCTTACGTGAGACAGGTTCCACCGACTGACATGCACTAGTTGCATAAGGTGGCTAGCGGGTGTCTGTCTCTCCCACTTTAGTCGGAACGGATTCGATGAAAAGGGTCCTTATGAAGGGTAAATAGAAATTGGCATATCACGTTGTGGTTTTACGTAGGTAAGAAACGTTCTTGCTAGAAACCTATACAAGCCACGTAAAAACTTGCAACAACAATTAGAGGACGTCTAACTTGTTTTTGCAGCATGTGCTATGTGATGTGATATGGCCAGAAGATGTGATGAATGATATATGTGATGTATGAGATTGATCATATTCTTGTAATAGGAATCACGACTTGCATGTCGATGAGTATGACAACCGGCAGGAGCCATAGGAGTTGTCTTTATTTTTTGTATGACCTGCGTGTCATTGAATAACGCCATGTAAATTACTTTACTTTATTGCTAAGCGCGTTAGCCATAGAAGTAGAAGTAATTGTTGGCGTGACAACTTCATGAAGACACAATGATGGAGATCATGATGATGGAGATCATGGTGTCATGCTGGTGACAAAGATGATCATGGTGCCCCGAAGATGGAGATCAAAGGAGCAAAATGATATTGGCCATATCATGTCACTATTTGATTGCATGTGATGTTTATCATGTTATGCATCTTATTTGCTTAGAACGACGGTAGCTTAAATAAGATGACCCCTCACTAAAATTTCAAGAGACGTGTTCCCCCTAACTGTGCACCGTTGCGAAGGTCCGTTGTTTCGAAGCACCACGTGATGATCGGGTGTGATAGATTCTAACGTTCGAATACAACGGGTGTTGACGAGCCTAGCATGTACAGACATGGCCTCGGAACACATGCGAAACACTTAGGTTGACTTGACGAGCCTAGCATGTACAGACATGGCCTCGGAACACAAGAGACAGAAAGGTTGAACATGAGTCGTATAGTAGATACGATCAACATGGAGATGTTCACCGATGATGACTAGTCTGTCTCACGTGATGATCGGACACGGCCTAGTTTGACTCGGATCATGTATCACTTAGATGACTAGAGGGATGTCTATCTGAGTGGGAGTTCAATAATCAGATGAACTTCATTATCATGAACATAGTCAAAAGGTCTTTACAAATTATGTCATACGCTTTAGTTCTACTATTTAAGATATGTTCCTAGAGAAAATTTAGTTGAAAGTTGGTAGTAGCAATTATGCGGACTGGGTCCGTAAACTGAGGATTGTCCTCATTGCTGCACCGCTCGGTGTGCTGAACCTCAGCGTCGTCTGTAGATGTTACGAAACATCTGACATACACGTTTTGATGACTACGTGATAGTTCAGTGCGTAATGCTAACGGTTTAGAATGGTGGCACCAGAGACGTTTTTGAAACGTCGCAGAACATGTGAGATGTTCCGAAGACTGAAATTGGGATTTCAGACTAGTGCCCACGTCAAGAGGTATGAGACCTCTGACAAGTTTCTTAAGCCTGCAAACTAAGGGAGAAAAGCTCAATCGTTGAGCATGTGCTCAGATTGTCTGAGTACTACAATCGCTTGAATCGAGTGGGAGTTAATCTTCCAGATGAGATAGTGATGGTTCTCCATAATCACTGCCACCAAGCTATTAGAGCTTCGTGATGAACTATAAATATCAAGGATAGATGATGATCCTTGAGCAACTCGCGATGTTTGACACCGCGAAAGTAGAAATCAAGAAGGAGCATCAATTGTTGATGGTTAGTAAAACCACTAGTTTCTACAAGGGCAAAAGGGATACTTCATGAAACAGCAAATCATTTGCTGCTCTAGTGAAGAATCCCAAGGTTGAACCCAAACCCGAGACTAAGTGCTTCTGTAATGAGGGGAACGGTCACTGAAGCGGAACTACCCTAGATACTTGGTAGATGAGAAGGCAGGCAAGGTCGACAGAAGTATATAGGATATACATTATATGAATGTGTACTTTACTAGTACTCCAAGCAGCACCAGGGTATTAGATACCGGTTCGATTGCTAAGTGTTAGTAACTCGAAATAAAAGCTGCGGAATAAACGGAGACTAGCTAAAGGTGAGATGACGATATGTGTTGGAAGTGTTTCCAAGGTTGATGTGATCAAGCATCGCATGCTCCCTCTACCATCGAGATTTGGTGTTTGCGTTGAGCATGATTGGATTATGTTTATCGCAATACGGTTATTCATTTAAGGAGAATAATGGTTACTCTGTTTATTTGAATAATACCTTCAATGGTCTTGCACCTAAAATGAATCTCGATCGTAGTGATACACATGTTCGTGTCAAAAGATATAAAATAGTAATGATAGTTCCACACACTTGTGGCACTGCCATTTGAGTCATATTGGTATAGAACGCATGAAGAAGATCCATGTAGATGGATCTTTGGACTCAGTCGTTTTTGAAAAGATTGAGGCATGCGAACCATGTCTATTGGTATATATGCATGAAGAAACTCCATGCAGATGGATCGTTTGGACTCACTTGATTTTGAATCACTTGAGACATGCAAATCATACCACATGGGCAAGATGACTGAAAGGCCTCGTTTTCAGTAAGATGGAACAAGAGAGCAACTTATTGGAAGTAATAAATTTTGATGTATGCAGTCCAATGAGTGCTGAGGCATGCAGTGGATATCGTTATGTTCTTACTTCACAGATGGTTTGAGTAGATGCTGAGTGTATTTACTTGATGAAACACAAGTCTGAATTATTGAAAGGTTCAAGTAATTTCAGAGTGAAGTTGAAGATCGTCGTGACAAGAGGATAAAATGTCTGTGATATGATCATAGAGATGGGTATCTGAGTTACGAGTTTGGCACACAATTAAGACATTGTGGAAAGTGTTTCACAATTAATACCGCCTGGAACACCATAGTGTGATGGTGTGTCCGAACATCATAGCTGCACCCTATTGGATATGGTGCATACCATGATGTTTCTTATCGAATTACCACTATCGTTTATGGGTTAGGCATTAGAGACAACCGCATTCACTTTAAATAGGGCACCACGCAATTCCGTTGAGACGACACCGTTTAGAGAAACCTAAGTTGTCGTTTCTTAAAAGTTTGGGGCTGCGATGCTTATGTGAAAAAGTTTCAGGCTGATAAGCTCGAACCCAAAGTGGATAAATGCATCTTCATAGAATACCCAAAACAGTTGGGTATACCTCCTATTTCAGATCTGGAAGCAAAAGTAATTGCTTCTAGAAACAAGTCCTTTCTCGAGGAAAAGTTTCTCTCGAAAGAATTGAGTGGGAGGATGGTGGAGACTTGATAAGGTTATTGAACCGTCACTTCAACTAGTGTGTAGCAGGACACAGGAAGTTGTTCCTGTGGCACCTACACCAATTGAAGTGGAAGCTTATGATAGTGATCATGAAACTTCGGATCAAGTCACTACCAAACCTCGTAGGACGACGAGGATGCGTGCTACTTCAGAGTGGTACGTGATCCTGTCTTAGATATCATATTGTTAGACAATACTGAACCTACGAGCTATGGAGAAGCGATGGTGGGCCCATATTCCGACAAATGGTTAGAAGCCATGAAATCCGAGATAAATGGATCTTTAAGAAGAAGACGGACATGGACGGTAATGTTACCGTCTATGAAGCTCGACTTGTGGCAAAGAGTATTTCCACAAGTTCAAGGAGTTGACTACAATGAGATTTTCTCATCCGTAGCAATGCTTAAGTCCGTCGGAATCATGTTAGCATTAGCTGCATTTATGAAATCTGGCAGATGGATGTCAAAAACAAGTTTCCTTATCAGTTTTCGTAAGGAAAGGTTGTATGTGATACAATCAGAAAGGTTTTGTCGATCCTAAGGATGCTAAAAGGTATGCTAGCTCCAGCGATCCTTCCATGGACTAGACCAACCATCTCGGAGTCGGAATATACGCTTTGATGGAGTGATCAAAGTTTTTGGGTTTATACAAAGTTTGTTAGAAACTTGTATTTACAATAAAGTGAGTGGGAGCGCTACAACATTTCTGATAAGTATATGTGAATGACATATTGTTGATCCGAAATGATGTAAAATTTCTGGAAAGCATAAAGGGTTGTTTGAAAGGAGTTTTTCAAAGGAAGACCTGGATAAAGCTGCTTACATATTGGGCATCAAGATCTATAGAGATAGATCAAAACGCCCGATGATACTTTCAAAGAACGCACACCTTGACATGATTTTGAAAGAGTTCAAAATAGATCAGCAAAGAAGGAGTTCTTGGCTGTGTTACAAGGTGTGAATATTGAGTAAGACTCAAGACCTGACCACAGCAGAAGAGAGAGAAAGGATGAAGGTCGTCCCCTATGCTTTAGACGTAGGCTCTACAGTATGCTATGCTGTGTACCACACATGGAGTGTGCCTTGCCATGAGTTGGTCAAGGGGTACAATAGTGATCCGGGAATGGATCACATGACAGCGGTCGAACTTATCCTTAGTATCTAGTGGACTAAGGAATTTTCTCGATTATGGAGGTGAAAAGGAGTTCGTCGTAAAGGGTTACGTCGATGCGAACTTTGATACTAATCCGGATGACTCTGAGTAGTAAACCGGATTCGTATAGTAGAGCAATTATTTGAAATGGCTCCAAATAGCGCGTGGTAGCATCCACAAGATGACATAGATATTCGTAAAGCACACACGGATCTGAAAGGTTCAGACCCGTTGATTAATAACCTCTCTCACAAGCATAACATGATCAAACCAGAACTCATTGAGTGTTAATCACATAGTGATGTGAACTAGATTGTTGACTCTAGTAAACTCTTTGGATGTTGGTCACATGGTGATGTGACATGTCAGTGTTAATCACATGGTGATGTGAACTAGATTATTGACTCTAGTGCAAGTGGGAGACTGTTGGAAATATGCCCTAGAGGCAATAATAAATTGGTTATTATTATATTTCCTTGTTCATGATAATCGTTTATTATCCATGCTAGAATTGTATTGATAGGAAACTCAGATACATGTGTGGATACATAGACAACACCATGTCCCTAGTAAGCCTCTAGTTGACTAGTTCGTTGATCAATAGATGGTTACGGTTTCCTGACCATGGACATTGGATGTCGTTGATAACGGGATCACATCATTAGGAGAATGATGTGATGGACAAGACCCAATCCTAAGCCTAGCACAAGATCGTGTAGTTCGTTTGCTCAGAGCTTTTCTAATGTCAAGTATCATTTCCTTAGACCATGAGATTGTGCAACTCCCGGATACCGTAGGAATGCTTTGGGTGTACCAAACGTCACAACGTAACTGGGTGGCTATAAAGGTGCACTACAGGTATCTCCGAAAGTGTCTGTTGGGTTGGCACGAATCGAGACTGGGATTTGTCACTCCGTGTAAACGGAGAGGTATCTCTGGGCCCACTCGGTAGGACATCATCATAATGTGCACAATGTGACCAAGGAGTTGATCACGGGATGATGTGAGTTACGGAACGAGTAAAGAGACTTGCCGGTAACGAGATTGAACAAGGTATCGGGATACCGACGATCGAATCTCGGGCAAGTAACATACCGATAGACAAAGGGAATTGTATACGGGATTGATTGAATCCTCGACATCGTGGTTCATCCGATGAGATCATCGAGGAGCATGTGGGAGCCAACATGGGTATCCAGATCCCGCTGTTGGTTATTGACCGGAGAGTCGTCTCGGTCATGTCTGCGTGTCTCCCGAACCCGTAGGGTCTACACACTTAAGGTTCGGTGACGCTAGGGTTGTAGAGATATTAGTATGCGGTAACCCGAAAGTTGTTCGGAGTCCCGGATGAGATCCCGGATGTCACGAGGAGTTCCGGAATGGTTCGGAGGTAAAGATTTATATATGGGAAGTCTTGTTTTGGTCGCCGGAAAAGTTTCGCACTTTATCGGTATTGTACCGGGAGTGCCGAAAGGGGTCCGGGGGTCCACCAAGGGGGTCCACCAGCCCCGGGGGGGGGGGCACATGGGCTGTAGGGGGTGCGCCTTGGCCTATATGGGCCAAGGGCACCAGCCCCAAGAGGCCTATGCGCCAAGAGATAAGAAAAACGGAGAGTCCTAAAGGGGGAAGGCACCTCTGAGGTGCCTTGGGGAGGAAGGACTCCTCCCTGGCCGCACCCTTCCTTGGAGGAAGGGCCAAGGCTGAGCCCCCCTCTCCCTTGGCCCTATATATAGTGGGGGGGAGGGAGGGCAGCAATATCCTAGCCCCTGGCGCCTCCCTCTCCCTCCCGTGACACCTCTCCCCCCCGTTAGTGCTTGGCGAAGCCCTACCGGGATCCCCGCTACCCCCACCACCACGCTGTCGTGCTGCTGGATCTCCATCAACCTCTCCTCCCCCCTTGCTGGATCAATAAGGAGGAGACGTCACTGCTCCATACGTGTGTTGAACGCGGAGGTGCCGTCCGTTCGGCGCTAGGATCATTGATGATTTGGATCACGACGAGTACGACTCCATCAACCCCGTTCTCTTGAACGCTTCCGCTCGCGATCTACAAGGGTATGTAGATGCACTCCCCTTCCCCTCGTTGCTAGATTACTCCATAGATTGATCTTGGTGATGCGTAGAAAATTTTGAATTTCTGCTACGTTCCCCAACACTATTTTCATGAGATTTTTCTGCGTGATCTTGAGAAATGTTATTGACCATAGGTTCATGAAAACATTACCATGGCGGCTATGGTTGTTGTTGTCTATATTAATTTTTCATTCTAGCATGCTAAGGGTCAGCATTTTCGGCTCGAAATATATTTGACCTATGATGTTCCTGCTATTGTTCTTGTATACATTAATTTCTGATCCTATACTTTATTATGCACGATTGTTTCTTAGTTTGCTAGCAGTAATGAATATAACTCTATATGATGATCCATGCTCCCTTTGCTTCAACCATTACATGTAATGGTGTATCTCATCCTGAATAACTAAATACAAGTTCAATATTGGTACTATACATGCTGTTTCTTCTCAAATGTAAGCTTGCTGCATATCTGTTGTTTTCAGGGAGAAAAATACAAGGATAAAGAACTCACTGCACTGGATTTATTCAAGGAGTGCCACTATAGCAGCAAAAAGAAAGGCTACACCGATGCTGTGCAAGCTGCAATTGTAAGTCAGCTTTCAAAGACTACCAACCATCAAAATTTTAACCTTTTGATATAGATCTAGTAGTAGGTAAATAAGTGAAAAATACTTGCTATCTTTTGTCCTAATGCTAAAATACTTGCCATGTTCCGTCCTTGTGCTATAATACTTGCCACGGTATGTCCTTGTGTTAAAGTACTTGCATGATACATGAAGTGACTAGAGCACAACTACATTTCTAAATCTGTACATGGAAATATGGCAGACATAAAGGGAAATAACCTATTTGTCTCCTCTTGTGCTTTGCTAGACTGAAATGGAAAACAAGGCCTCTCAACCTACAGAAGATGGCCAACAATCAAACTCTTCAACCAAGGCTGTTGCTGAAGTGCTTGCTGAGCACACTAAGAAGCCAATGTTTCTTAAGCATGTGGGGATCCAACACGTGCATGAGAGATCCAGTCGTAGCGAAGGTGAAGCAGAAGTGGCCTAGAAGAGGGAAAGTGCTGAGCTTCGGATGCTTGTTCAAACCTTGACCAATCACTTAAAGGAATCAGAAGAAGCAAGGACCAAGCAAGAAGAGGAGAACAGGAAAAAGCAAGCTGAGATGGATGCTAAAATAGAGTTTTTGCTAAAGCAGATGCAATCAAGATCAGCTCAAGGGTAAGTTTGTCCAAACAAAATACTGCTGGAAGCTGTGAAAGTGATATAGCGCTGGAACCTGCCTTTCCCTAGAAGTAATTTTGTAGGGAAAACTGCCTCTGATGTTGGTGGATGCAAAACTGGATGCATTTTGCTGTTTGATGGAAGTTGTGGTGGACGTGTTATGCTGGATGGTTAGTGCATCTGCACGTGGAAGTTTAATTATGTTGGATATGTAATGTTGGATCAGTACTTATCTTATTTTTATCATTTATGCTTTGTGGTATTGTGCTTCTTTTCTGTACATTTCAAGTTGTTCTATACCAAATGAACATATTTCATTATCATGGGACAAAATTGGTTGCTGAAACGAATTAACAATTATGGGAAAAAACACTAATGGGATGGATTGGTAAAAAATAAATGGGCCGACAGAAATCAGCATACTGGACCAGCACAAACAATCTAACAGATAAATCTTTTTAAAAATGGGCTGGACATAAATGACCGGGCCAAACCTGGAGAAATATGCGATAATATGCCTTAAAACAAATTGGGCTTACAGCCTGGCTGGACAAAAAAACTTGGCCAAAACCATATTGGGCCAAAGGCAGATCGGGCTTAAATGATGCCACGTCAGATCCACGTGGACGCAACGGCAGATTCCCTTCATGCGTATCTGTGACGGATCTGCCCGTCACTGAATTCAGGGCCCGGGCCGGGCCTAACGGAGCTTGGGGCCTGATCCATGACGGGCTTAGACCGTCACTAATCTGTGACGGATGAGCTGTTCGTCATTGAACGTACGGCTGAAGAATTATGATGCGCGATACATGACAGATTTTCAGACTGTCACAGACGCCAACGTGTGACGGAATTTTGCAGACCTGTGACAGTTTAGTTCTGTCACAGATTAACAGATTTCTTGTAGTGGAGACGGAAAGCCTTGATCGATGAACATACTTGGACCGGGAATGATACCCTAGAAGTGCAGGCCGTCGAATCACTATATCTTCACCATTTGCCGATGAAAGATTTCACCTCCACAAAGAATCAGACCAACAAAAAAGGCTTGACACAACATAAACTCATCATATCTGAATAATCGAATCTACGAGGACAGAAAACTCTCTAATCTCCTAGCAACGCCAAAAGAACAAGAGGAGATTTATTCTCACAACACTATTATGATCACTGGACGATGGCGAAGGACACAGAGGTCTTGAAGATCCGAGGTCCCCCCACCTCCCAGCGCCAAGATAGCAGCCGGAGGCGAGGGGACCTAAATTTCTCAGATGACGACGGCGGCGGCACGAGAAACCCTAACAATAGATAGGCCAAACGAGTAATAATGGGCTGGCCCAATAGATAGTAGGACAGTAGAAGCAACTAAGATCCAGTTTAGAGGACCTTCCAGCAGATTCCAGTCTAGTCTTCTTTTATGGATTTTTCGGCTTTCATTTTCTCCTTTTTTTTCAAATGTATGAAAATTTCAAACTTTGTTAGATTTTTTCAAAAAATATTTGTAAATTTAAAATTTTGTTTGGAAATGGAAAATGTTCGGGATTTAGAAAAACAGTTTTTCCAAAAATGCTTGGAAAATTCAAAAAAAAATGTACGTGCCGAACTTGGTGCTTGGCTGGGTGTACGTGCAGGACTGTGTGCCCAGCTGGGCTTGCACATCCCGCTCCGAGTAATCCACCTGCCCATCCTCGTTGCAGCCTCCGCCTTCGCCTCTACCTTCGTCATGGATCATCTCCAATATATGTCTGTCTGCGTGAACATACACCGGCTCACCCAGTTGAGACGTACCGGCGTATAGAAAGCGGGTACCGAGTTGTTCCACGTCCGACAGAGGTGACGAGTCAGGGAAATGGAGCGTGACGTGTTGACGTCGACGCAAAACAGCACGTACCTGGCGACGGAGGCCCCGGACTACTATTGTCGGCTAAGCTACTTGGTGGCGTAGAAGTAGGGCGGCAGATATTGTTCCGGCCAGGACGCCGTGTGCATGGTCGGCTGCTGCGGCGGTGCCACTTGCCCCCGTGCATGCCCGACCCCTGCAACCCATCACCAGCTCCGGTTGCCCCCACCGCCCCTATTGTCAGCATGTTGATCCTTTGCCTTCTTTAGGCAACGAGCTTGTCGTGTCCCCGATTTGATCCTGCAGGCCTCTGCTTTCTGTGGATCCTCCACCTCCACCGGTCCGATAACTCGTGAGTGGGTCCAGTTAGGGAAATGGAGCGCGACGCGTTGACGTCGAGCAAAACAATACGCACCCGGCGACGGAGGCCCGGGACTACTGTTGTCGGCTAAGCTGCTTGGTGGCGTAGAAGTAGGGCGGCATATATTGTTTCGGCCAGGACGCCGTGTGCATGGTCGGCTGCTTCGGCGGTGCCACGTGCCCCCGGGTATGCCCGACCCCTGCACCCCGTCACCAGCTCCGGTCGCCCCCACCGCCCTTATTGTCGGCATGTTGATCCTTTGCCTTCCTTTTTAGGCAACGAGCTTATCATGTTCCCAATTTGATCCTCTAGGCCTCTGCTTTCTATGGATCCTCCACCTTCGCTGGCCTGACAACTCATGAGCGGGTCTAATCAGGGAAATGGAGTGCGCCGCGTTGACGTCGATGCTAAATAGCACGACCCGGCGACGGAGTCCTGGGACTACTGTTATCGGCTAAGCTGCTTGGTGGCGTAGAAGTAGGGCGGCAGATATTGTTCCGGCCAGGACGTTGTGTGCATGGTCGGCTGCTGTGGCGGTGCCACGTGCCCCCGGGCATGCCCAACTGTGACGCCCCCGATTCAACCGTACACTAATCATACACGCAAACGTGTACGATCAAGATCAGGGACTCACGGGAAGATATCACAACACAACTCTAAACACAAATTGAAAAGATCCAAGCTTCATATTACAAGCCAGGGGCCTCGAGGGCTCGAATACATAGCTCGATACATAAGCGAGTCAGCGGAATCAACAATATCTGAGTACAGACATAAGTTAAACAAGTTTTGCCTTAAGAAGGCTAGCACAAACATCAACGATCGAAGAGGCAAGGCCTCCTGCTTGGGACCTCCTAACTACTCCTAGTCGTCGGCGGTCTCCACGTAGTAGTGGGCACCCTCAGGGTGGTAGTAGTAGTCGACTGGGGTGGCATCTGGCTCCTGGGATCCACCATCTGGTTGCGACAACCAGAAAGAAGAAAGAAGGTGATACGTCCATTTTGCATCATGCTTTTATATCGATATTTACTGCATTATGGGCTGTTATTACACATTATGTCACAATATTTATGCCTATTCTCTCTTATTTTACAAGGTTTACATAAGGAGGGAGAATGCCGGCAGCTGGAATTCTGGGCTGGAAAAGGAGAAATATTAGAGACCTATTCTGCACAGCTCCAAAAGTCCTGAAACTCCACGAAAGTTATTTTTGGAAATAATAAAAAATACTGGAAGAAGAATCTACCCCCTGGGGGCCTCCACCTGTCCACGAGGGTGGGAGGTGCGCCCTACCCCCTGGGCGCGCCCCCTGCCTCGTGGGCCCCCTGTTGGCCCTCCGGTGCCCATCTTCTGCTATATGAAGTCTTTCGTCCGAAGAAAAATCAGAAGCAAGCTTTCGGGACGAGACTCCGCCGCCACGAGGCGGAACCTTGGCGGAACCAATCTAGGGCTCCGGCAGAGCTGTTCTGCCGGGGACACTTCCCTCTGGGAGGGGGAAATCATCGCCATCGTCATCACCAACGCTCCTCTCATCGGGAGAGGGCAATCTCCATCAACATCTTCACCAGCACCATCTCCTCTCAAACCCTAGTTCAACTCTTGTATCAAATTCTTGTCTCTAAGTCTGGGATTGGTACCTGTAGGTTGCTAGTAGTGTTGATTACTCCTTGTAGTTGATGCTAGTTGGTTTATTTGGTGGAAGATCATATGTTCAGATCCTTTATGCATATTAATACTCCTCTTATTATGAACATGAATATGCTTTGTGAGTAGTTACGTTTGTTCCTGAGGACATGGGAGAAGTCTTGCTATTAGTAGTCATGTGAATTTGGTATTCATTCGATATTTTGATGAGATGTATGTTGTCTCTCCTCTAGTGGTGTTATGTGAACGTCGACTACATGACACTTCACCATTATTTGGGCCTAGAGGAAGGCATTGGGAAGTAATAAGTAGATGATGGGTTGCTAGAGTGATAGAAGCTTAAACCCTAGTTTATGCGTTGCTTCGTAAGGGGCTGATTTGGATCCATATGTTTCATGCTATGGTTAGGTTCACCTTAATACTTCTTTTGTAGTTGCGGATGCTTGCAATAGGGGTTAATCATAAGTGGGATGCTTGTCTAAGTAAGGACAGCACCCAAGCACCGGTCCACCCACATATCAAATTATCAAAGTACCGAACGCGAATCATATGAACGTGATGAAAACTAGCTTGACGATAATTCCCATGTGTCCTCGGGAGCGCTTTTCTCCATATAAGAGTTTGTCCAGGCTTGTCCTTTGCTACAAAAAGGATTGGGCCACCTTGCTGCACTTTATTTACTTTTGTTACTTGTTGCTCATTACCAACTATCCTATCACAAAAATATCTGTTACCTATAATTTCAGTGCTTGCAGAGAATACCTTGCTGAAAACCGCTTATCATTTCCTTCTGCTCCTCGTTGGGTTCGACACTCTTACTTATCGAAAGGACTATGATAGATCCCCTATACTTGTGGGTCATCAAGACTCTTTTCTGGCGCCGTTGCCGGGGAGTGAAGCGCCTTTGGTAGGTGGAATTTGGTAAGGAAAAATTTATATAGTATGCTGAAATTTACTGTCACTTGTTACTATGGAAAGTAATCCTCTGAGGGGCTTGTTCGGGGTATCTTCACCCCGACCAGTAGAACAAAGAGTTGCTCCACAACCTGCCGAACCTACTGAAAATGAAAATGTCTACTTTTAAATTCCTTCAGGTATGTTAGAAAAACTGCTAGCTAATCCTTTTGCAGGAGATGGAACAATGCATCCTGATGAGCACCTAATCTATGTGGATGAAGTTTGTGGATTATTTAAGCTTGCAGGTATACCCGATGATGTTATTAAGAAGAAGGTCTTCCCTTTATCTTTGAAGGGAGATGCATTGACATGTTATAGGCTATGTGATGATACGGGGTCATGGAACTACAAACGATTGAAATTGGAATTTCATCAGAAGTTTTATCATATGCATCTTGTTCATCATGATCGCAATTATATATAATTTTTGGCCTCGCGAAGGAGAAAGCATCGCTCAAGCTTGGGGGAGGCTTAAATCAATGTTATATTCATGCCCCAATCATGAGCTCCCAAGAGAAGTAATTATTCAAAAAAAATTATGCTCGGCTTTCTGATAACAATCGCACCATGCTCGATACTTCTTGTGCTGGCTCTTTTATGATGAAGACTATTGAATTCAAATGGGATTTATTGGAAAGAACTAAACGCAACTCTGAAGATTGGGATCTCGACGAAGGTAAGGAGTCAGGTATGACACCTAAGTTTGATTGTGTTAAATCTTTTATGGATACCGATGTTTTCCGTAAATTTAGCACTAGATATGGACTTAACTCTGAGATAGTAGCTTCTTTCTGTGAATCTTTTGCTGCTTATGTTGATCTCCCTAAGGAGAAGTGGTTTCAATATCATCCTCCCATAGAAGTAAAAGTAGCTGCACCTATTAAAGTTGAAGAAAAGACTATAACTTATAAGGAGAAGTGGTTTCAATATCATCCTCCCATAGAAGTAAAAGTAGCTGCACCTATTAAAGTTGAAGAAAAGACTATCACTTATAATGATCCTATTGTTCCTACTGCTTATGTTGAAAAACCACCTTTCCCTTTTAGGATAAAGGATCATGCTAAAGCTTCAACTGTGGTTCGTAAAAGCAATATTAGAACTTATACACCTCCTGAGCAAGTTAAAGTTGAACCTAATATTGCTATTGTTAAATATCTCTTGTCTGATAATATTGATGGGCATGTTATTTATTTCTGTGATGAAACTGCTAGAATTGCCAAACCTTGTGCTAAAGATAAACATAGACCTGTGGTAGGCATGCCTGTTATTTCTGTTAAAATAGGAGATCATTGTTATCATGGCTTGTGTGATATGGGTGCTAGTGCTAGTGCAATACCTTTTGACTTATACAAAGAAATTATGCATGATATTGCACCTGCCGAGATAGAAGATATTGATGTTACCATTAAGCTTGCCAATAGAGATACTATTTCACCCATGGGAATTGTTAGAGATGTTGAAGTCTTGTGTGGGAAAACAAAATATCCTGCTGATTTTCTTGTTCTTGGTTCCCCACAAGATAGCTTTTGTCCCATTATATTTGGTAGACCCTTCTTGAACACTATTAATGCTAAGATAGACTGCGAAAAGGATGTTGTTACTATTGTTTTGGGTGATATGTCTCATGAGTTTAATTTCTCTAAATTTCGTAGACAACACCGTGAAGAGGAATTGCCTAGTAAGGATGAAATTATTGGTCTTGCTTCTATTGCCGTGCCTCCTAGTGATCCTTTAGAACAATATTTGCTAGACCATGAAAATGATATGTTTATGAATGAAAGAAGGGAAATAGATGAAGTATTCTTTAAACAGGAACCCATCCTGAAACACAATTTGCCTGTTGAAATCCTAGGGGATCCTCCTCCACCCAAGGGTGATCCCGTGTTTGAGCTTAAACCATTGCCTGATACCCTTAAATATGCTTATCTTGATGAGAAAAAGATATATCCTGTTATTATTAGTGCTAACCTTTCAGAGCATGAAGAAGAGACATTATTGAAAACTCTGAAGAAGCACCGTGCTACTATTGGATATACTCTTGATGATCTTAAGGGCATTACTCCCACTCTATGTCAACATAAAATAAATTTGGAGAAAGATGCCAAACCAGTTCGTGATCACCAACGACGGCTGAACCCTAAGATGAAAGAAGTGGTAAGAAAGGAAATACTAAAGCTCCTTGAGGCAGGTATAATTTATCCCGTTGCTGATAGTGAGTGGGTAAGTCCTGTCCATTGTGTCCCTAAGAAGGGAGGTATTACTGTCGTTCCTAATGATAAAGATGAATTGATTCCGCAAATAATTATTACAGGTTATAGGATGGTAATTGATTTCCGCAAACTAAATAAAGCTACTAAAAAAGATCATTACCCCTTACCTTTTATCGATCAAATGCTAGAAAGATTATCCAAACATACACATTTTTGCTTTCTAGATGGTTATTCTGGTTTCTCTCAAATACCTGTGTCAGTCGATGATCAATCAAAGACCACTTTTACTTGCCCTTTCGGTACTTTTGCTTATAGACGTATGCCTTTTGGTTTATGTAATGCACCTGCTACCTTTCAAAGATGCATCATGGCTATATTCTCTGACTTTTGTGAAAAGATTTGTGAGGTTTTCATGGACGATTTCTCCGTTTATGGATCCTCTTTTGATGATTGCTTGAGCAACCTTGATCGAGTTTTGCAGATATGTGAAGAAACTAATCTTGTCTTGAATTGGGAAAAGTGCCACTTTATGGTTAATGAAGGTATTGTCTTGGGGCATAAAGTTTCTGAAAGAGGTATTGAGGTTGATAAAGCCAAGGTTGATGCTATTGAAAAGATGCCATGTCCCAAGGACATCAAAGGTATAAGAAGTTTCCTTGGTCATGCCGGTTTTTATAGGAGGTTCATTAAGGACTTCTCGAAAATCTCTCGGCCTCTGACTAATTTATTACAAAAAGATATACCATTTGTCTTTGATGATGATTGTGTAGAAGCATTTGAAATACTTAAGAAAGCATTAATTTCTGCACCTATTGTTGAGCCACCTGATTGGAATTTACCTTTTGAAATCATGTGTAATGCTAGTGATTATGCTGTAGGTGCTGTGCTAGGGCAAAGAGTTGATAAGAAATTAAATGTTATTCAATATGCTAGTAAGACTCTAGACAATGCCCAGAAAAATTATGCTACTACTGAAAAAGAATTCTTAGCAGTCGTATTTGCTTGTGATAAGTTTAGACCTTATATTGTTGATTCTAAAGTAACTATTCACACAGATCATGCTGCTATTAAATATCTTATGGAAAAGAAAGATGTTAAACCTAGACTTATTAGATGGGTTCTCTTGCTACAAGAATTTGATTTGCATATTATTGATAGAAAGGGAGCTGAGAACCCCGTTGCAGACAACTTGTCTAGGCTAGAGAATGTTCTTGATGACCCACTACCTATTGATGATAGCTTTCCTGATGAACAATTAAATGTCATAAATGCTTCTCGTACTGCTCCATGGTATGCTGATTATGCTAATTATATTGTTGCTAAATTTATACCACCTAGTTTCACATACCAGCAAAAGAAAAAGTTTTTCTATGATTTGAGACATTACTTTTGGGATGACCCACATCTTTATAAAGAAGGAGTAGATGGTGTTATTAGATGTTGTGTACGTGAGCATGAACAGGAACAGATCCTACGCAAGTGTCACTCCGAGGCTTATGGAGGACACCACGCTGGAGATAGAACTGCACATAAGGTATTGCAATCCGGTTTTTATTGGCCTACTCCAAGGATGCCTGTAAGTTTGTCCTATCTTGTGATGAATGTCAAAGAATTGGTAATATTAGTAGACGTCAAGAAATGCCTATGAACTATTCACTTGTTATTGAACCATTTGATGTTTGGGGCTTTGATTATATGGGACCTTTTCCTGCCTCTAATGGATAGACACATATTTTAGTTACTGTTGATTACATTACTAAGTGGGTAGAAGCTATTCCAACTAGTAGTGCTGATCATAACACATCTATTAAAATTCTTAAAGAAGTTATTTTTCCGAGGTTTGGAGTCCCTAGATATTTAATGACTGATGGTGGTTCACATTTTATTCATGGTGTTTTCTGTAAAATGCTTGCTAAGTATGATGTTAATCATAGAATTGCATCTCCTTATCACCCGCAGTCTAGTGGTCAAGTAGAATTGAGTAATAGAGAGCTCAAATTAATTTTGCAAAAGACTGTTAATAGATCTAGAAAGAATTGGTCCAAGAAACTTGATGACGCATTATGGGCCTATAGAACTGCATATAAAAATCCTATGGGTATGTCTCCGTATAAAATGGTTTATGGAAAAGCATGTCACTTACCTCTAGAACTAGAACATAAGGCATATTGGGCTATTAAATAGCTCAACTATGTTTTCAAACTTGCTGGTGAGAAGAGGTTATTTGACATTAGCTCACTTGATGAATGGAGAACCCAAGCCTATGAAAATGCCAAGTTGTTTAAAGAAAAAGTTAAAAGATGGCATGACAAAAGGATACAAAAGCATGAGTTTAATGTAGGTGATTATGTATTGCTATACAACTCTCGTTTAAGATTTTTTGCAGGAAAACTTCTCTCTAAATGGGAAGGCCCTTACGTTATCGAGGAGGTCTATCGTTCCGGTGCCATAAAAATCAACAACTTCGAAGGCACAAATCTGAAGGTGGTGAACGGTCAAAGAATTAAACATTATATCTCAGGTAATCCTATTAATGTTGAAACTAATGTTATTGAAACCGTAACCCCGGAGGAATACATAAGGGACACTTTCCGGAACGTTTCGGACTCTGAAAAGGAATAGGTATGTGGTACGGTAAGTAAACCGACTCCAAAACAGTTCTAATGGCAATATTTCTCCATTTTGGAATATTTAGAAAAATAGAAAAATAAGAAGCAGTCCGGGAAGGACACGAGGCCTCCACGAGGGTGGAGGGCGCGCCCTACCCCCCTGGGCGCGCCCCCTGGCTCGTGGGCACCTCGTGTGCTCTCCGGACTCCGTTTTCTTGCACGATACGTATTTTGGTCGGTAAAAATTCATTATATATTACCCCGAAGGTTTTGACTCCCGTATCACGCAATTATCCTCTGTTCTTGTTTCGAGCTGTTTTGCTGACAGATCTAGATCATCATGACGTCTCCAAGCGCCCCCAAGGACAAGTTTTTCGAGAAGGTCATCAACCCCTACCTCGCGGAGGTGCTGCAACACCCTCAAACCATTGAGATGCATGATGGGTTGCTGCACATCCGCGATGTTGAGGGACCAAGGAGGACCGAAAGCGTGGAGACAAGGCTTGAAGCAATGGAGCAACAAGGTTTCAAGTGCCAGGAGATGGTGGAGCGTGGACTTGACTCCAATCACATAATGATCATGGAGTTCACCAACAACCACAAGCTGGATGCCAAGGACATTGGGGAGGCCATTGTGACGCCCGGATAATTAAGCTACAGTAATCCCCTGTTAATGGTGCCATATCATCGCAATTAGTTTGCTAAACCTCACTTAATCCAAACCGAGTTCAAATTCAAAAATTTAAAATAAAGTCAAAACAGAATTTCTTCAAATTGCAAAAAACTAAAATGTTGGAGATGTTGAAAATATTCACTAGGGAATTGTCATGTAGAAACCAACAGTCTTAGACTCACAGATAAAATCTTAGGAAAATAATAAATGGTCTAACAACAATTATTTTGGCCTTTTCAAATAAACCAATAATTAAGCCTTTCAAAATAATCTGAAGATTTGTGGGTGGTCTCTAAACGTTGTGCTTGAATTAGGTGCTAAATTCCATTTATTACAAAAGTCATTTGGTACTAAACTAAAATACTAAACAGTGGCAAAATAGAAAACAGAAGATATAAAAGAGAATTAAAGAAAGAAAAGAGAGGTGGACCTAAACTATTGCTCTCTTTGACCCACCTAACTAATGGCCGGCCCAACCGGCCAAGCCCACCCCCACTCCATATCCCCCACTACCCAAACCGAACCCTAGCCACCACTCCCACGTTCCCCACTCCCCCCTTCTCTCCCGATCCCATCTGGATCGGGGCTGCAGAGCCGGACGACGCCACCGCGCCCCGACGCTCGACCCCGCCGCCGGAACCACGTCACCGTCGCCGGAGGCCACCTCGTCGGCCTGCCTCCCCTACGTCGCCTGGTCGTCCCCGTCGTCCTCCCCACACCCCGCGCCTCCCTGAGCGTGCTTCCCTTCAACGCTGTGAGCGAGCATCGAAACCCCTCCTCTCTCTATCTCCCTCCATGTCCAGCGTTGTAGATTGTCGTCCCCCGCCGCCACCGCATCGACCTCCTCCCCCACCGTGCGCTCCCCGCCCCGTCCCCTGCTCCGCTTGCCGCACACCGCACGTCGCCGCGCTACCCGCCTCTGCTCCTCATGCCGTCGTGCACACGCGCACCCGTCGCGGGCCCCGACCACGCGCCACCGTGGCCCTGCTACTGCTCCACCGTGCCCTCCCTCACATGCCACCCGCTTCCCCGTTGCTGCCTGCCTCGCACGCCCGCTGCACGCGCCGCGCGCCATCGACCTCCCCTGGCCGCCCGTCCGGTCGTACCCATCGGCCGCGCCCACCACGGCCCCAGTCGCCCCCCGCCTCTGCGCGCAGTCCATGACCGCGTCGCCGGCGTCCACGCTCGCCGCGCGCTTCCGTGACCGTGGCCCTCGCGCGCTGGCTGCCGCTTGGGCTACGGCCTTGACCCCGCGCCCGCGCCCGTAAACCCGTCGCCCGCGCGCCCGCTAAGGCCTTCGGCCTATGACATATGGGGCCGCCCCATGAGAACGTTAAAAAAATATAATAGAAAATAAATAAATAAATAAATAAATTAAAGAGTTAATTAACTTAATTAACTTGTGTTAGTTAATCTAATAACCTAATTAGTCTATTTAATCTGTTAGGTTAGTAAAACAGTGTATGACAAGGGGGCCCCACCCCCTGTTGACCAGTCAAAGTTTGACTGGTCAACTGGGACCCCTTGGACCCACATGTCAGCTCCTCTGGCACACTTATGTGTACCCAGAGCTGGGTGCACCTAGCAATTCACATTTATTTCGAATTAAATTAAATTCAGAAAATGAATAAAACTTTGAAAAATAATATAAAATAATCTGTAGCTCGGATGAAAATACTTTGTACATGAAAGTTGCTTAGAACGACGAGACGAATCCGAATACGTAGCCCGTTCGTCCACCACACATCCCTAGCATAGCAAACATGCAACTTTCCCCCTCCGATTCATCTGTCCGAAAACACGAAACACTGGGATACTTTCCCGGATGTTTTCCCCCTTCGCCAGTATCACCTCCTACTGCGTTAGGTCACCCCTAGCACCGCGTATTGCCATGTTATGCTTTGTGTTGCTTTGATTGCTCTGTTATTTATTGTGTTCCCCCTCCCTTACTTCTTTCCGATAGACCCCGAGACCGCTGCCGATACCCCGTGATCGACTACATCGACGACGACCCCTACTTGACAGAGCAACCAGGCAAGCCCCCCCCCTTGATCACTAGATATCGCCTATTCTTCTCTATACTGCTTGCATTAGAGTAGTGTAGCATGTTATGCTTTCCGTTAATCCTATTCTGCTGCATAGCCTGTCCTTGCTACTACTGTTGTTACCTTTACCTGCAATCCTACATGCTTAGTATAGGATGCTAGTATTCCATCTGTGGCCCTACATTCTTGTCCGTCTGCCTTGCTATACTATCGGGCCGTGATCACTCGGGAGGTAATCACGGGTATATACTATATACTTTATACATGATACATGTGGTGACTAAAGTCGGGTCGACTCGTTGAGTACCCGCGGTTGATTCACGGATTGGGGGCTGGAAGGACATACTTTCCCGACGGCCCTCCGTGTGGATCTTTGTGGCGGAGCGACAGGGCAGGTTGAGACCGCCTAGGTGAGAGGTGGGCCTGGCCCTGGTCGGTGTCCGCGGTTACATCAATTAACACGCTTAACGAGATCTTGGTATTTGATCTGAGTCTGGCCATTTGGTCTATACGCACTAACCAACCATGTGGGAAAGATATGGGCACTCGACGTCGTGGTATCAGCCGAAGCCTTCGTGACGTCAGCGACTGAGCGGCGCGCGCCGGGTTGGACCGCGTAACGCAACTTCCTTTGAAATGGAGGTTGCTAGGTCTGCTCTCCGGCCGCGTACGCAACGTGCAGGTGTGCAATGGGCGATGGGCCCAGACCCCTGCGCGCATAGGATTTAGACCGGCGTGCTGACCTCTCTGTTGTGCCTAGGTGGGGCTGCGACGTGTTGATCTTTCGAGGCTGGGCATGACCCAGGAAAGTGTGTCCGGCCAAATGGGATCGAGCGTGTTGGGTTATGTGGTGCACCCCTGCCCTAGGTCTTCGTGAGCAAGCAAGTTGGACGCACACCCACTTAGTTTCTTTTGTTCAGCTTTCATATATTTATAGCTCTAGTGCATCCGTTGCATGGCAATCCCTACTCCTTGCATTAACATCAATCGATGGGCATCTCCATAGCTCATTGATTAGCCTCGTTGATGTGAGACTTTCTCCTTTTTTGTCTTCTCCACATAACCCCAATCATCATATTCTATTCCACCCATAGTGCTATATCCATGGCTCACGCTCATGTATTGCGTGAAGGTTGAAAAAGTTTGAGATTACTAAAGTATGAAACAATTGTTTGGCTTGTCATCGGGGTTGTGCATGATGAGAGCATTCTTGTGTGACGAAAATGGAGCATGACTAAACTATATGATTTTGTAGGGATGAACTTTCTTTGGCCATGTTATTTTGAGAGGACATATTGCTTAGTTAGTATGCTTGAAGTATTATTATTTTTATGAAAATATTGAACTTTTATCTTGAATCTTTCGGATCTGAATATTCATACCACAATTAAGAAGAATTACATTGAAATTATGCCAAGTAGCATTCCACATTAAAAATTCTGTTTTTATCATTTACCTACTCGAGGACGAGCAGGAATTAAGCTTGGGGATGCTTGATACGTCTCCAATGTATCTATATTTTTTGATTGCTCCATGCTATATTATATTCTGTTTTGGACATTATTGGGCTTTATTATTCACTTTGATATTATTTTTGGGACTAACCTATTAACCAGAGGCCCAGCCCAGAATTGCTGTTTTTTTGCCTATTTCAGAGTTTCGCAGAAAAAGAATATCAAACGGAGTCCAAACAGAATGAAACCTTCGGGAACGTGATTTTCGGAACGAACATGATCCAAAGGACATGGACCCTACGTCAAGAAAGCCACCAGGAAGCCACGAGGTAGGGGGCGCGCCTACCCCCCCAGGCGCGCCCTCCACCCTCGTGGGCCCCACGTTGCTCCACCGACGTACTCCTTCCTCCTATATATACCTACGTACCCCCAAATGATCAGAGACGGAGCCAAAAACCTAATTTCACCGCCGCAACCTTTTGTACCCGTGAGATCCCATCTTGGGGCCTGTTCCGGAGCTCCGCCGGAGGGGGCATTGATCACGGAGGGCTTCTACATCAACACCATAGCCTCTCCGATGAAGTGTGAGTAGTTTACCTCAGACCTTCGGGTCCATACTTATTAGCTAGATGGCTTCCTCTCTCTTTTTGGATCTCAATACAATGTTCTCCCCCTCTCTTGTGGAGATCTATTCGATGTAATCTTCTTTTGCGTTGTGTTTGTTGAGACCGATGAATTGTGGGTTTATGATCAAGTTTATCTATGAACAATATTTGAATCTTCTTAATTCTTTTATGTATGATTGGTTATCTTTGCAAGTCTCTTCGAATTATCAGTTTGGTTTGGCCTACTAGATTGATCTTTCTTGCAATGGGAGAAGTGCTTAGCTTTGGGTTCAATCTTGCGGTGTCCTTTCCCAGTGACAGTAGGGGCAACAAGGCACGTATTGTATTGTTGCCATCGAAGATAACAAGATGGGGTTTTTATCATATTGCATGAATTTATCCCTCTACATCATGTCATCTTGCTTAAAGCGTTACTCTGTTCTTATGAACTTAATACTCTAGATGCATGCTGGATAGCGGTCGATGTGTGGAGTAATAGTAGTAGATGGAGGCAGGAGTCGGTCTACTTGTCTCGGACGTGATGCCTATATACATGATCATACCTAGATATTCTCATAACTATGCTCAATTCTGTCAATTGCTCAACAGTAATTTTTTCACCCACCGTAAAATACTTATGCTCTTGAGAGAAGCCACTAGTGAAACCTATGGCCCCCGGGTCTATTTTCCATCATATTAATCTTCCAACACTTAGTTATTTCCGTTGCTTTTTATTTTGCTTTTATTTTGCTTTGCATCTTTATCATAAAAATACCAAAAATATTATCTTATCATATCTATCAGATCTCACTCTTGTAAGTGACCGTGTAGGGATTGACAACCCCTTATCGCGTTGGTTGCGAGGATTTATTTGTTTGTGTAGGTGCGAGGGACTCGCGCGTAGCCTCCTACTGGATTGATACCTTGGTTCTCAAAAACTGAGGGAAATACTTACGCTACTTTGCTGCATCACCCTTTCCTCTTCAAGGGAAAACCAACGCAGTGCTCAAGAGGTAGCAAGAAGGATTTCTGGCGCCGTTGCCGGGGAGGTCTACGCAAAAGTCAACATACCAAGTACCCATCACAAACCCATATCTCCCGCATTACATTATTTGCCATTTGCCTCTCATTTTCCTCTCCCCCACTTCACAGTTGCCGTTTTATTCGCCCTCTCTTTTTCGTTCGCCTCTTTTTCGCTCGCTTCTTGTATGCTCGTGTGTTGGATTGCTTGTTTGTCATGATGGCTCAAGATAATACCAAATTATGTGACTTCACCAATACCAACAATAATGATTTCCTTAGCACTCCGATTGCTCCTGTTACCGATACTGAATCTTGTGAAATCAATGCTGCTTTGTTGAATCTTGTCATGAAAGATCAATTCGCCGGCCTTCCTAGTGAAGATGCCGCTACTCATCTAAATAGCTTTGTTGATTTGTGTGATATGCAAAAGAAGAAAGATGTTGACAATGATATTGTTAAATTGAAGCTATTTCCTTTTTCGCTTAGAGATCGTGCTAAAGCTTGGTTTTCGTCTTTGCCTAAAAATAGTATTGATTCTTGGAATAAGTGCAGAGATGCTTTTATCTCTAAGTATTTTCCTCCCGCTAAGATCATCTCTCTTAGAAATGATATTATGAATTTTAAGCAACTTGATCATGAACATGTTGCACAAGCTTGGGAGAGGATGAAATTAATGATACGTAATTGCCCTACACATGGCTTGAATTTGTGGATGATTATACAAAATTTTTATGCCGGATTGAATTTTGCTTCTAGAAATCTTTTAGATTCGGCCGCGGGAGGCACTTTTATGCAAATCACTTTAGGAGAAGCTACTAAACTCCTAGATAATATTATGGTTAATTATTCTCAATGGCACACTGAAAGATCTACTAATAAAAAAGTGCATGCGATAGAAGAAATTAATGTTTTGAGTGGAAAGATAGATGAACTTATGAAATTATTTGCTACTAAGAGTGTTTCTTCTGATCCTAATGATATGCCTTTGTCTACTTTGATTGAGAATAATAATGAATCTATGGATGTGAATTTCGTTGGTAGGAATAATTTTGGTAACAACGCGTATAGGGGAAACTTTAATCCTAGGCCTTATCCTAGCAATTCCTCTAATAATTATGGTAATTCCTACAACAATTCTTATGGAAGTTTTAATAAGATGCCATCTGAATTTGAGACTAGTGTTAAAGAATTTATGAATTCGCAAAAGAATTTCAATGCTTTGCTTGAAGAGAAATTGCTTAAAGTTGATGAATTGGCTAGGAACGTTGATAGAATTTCTCTTGATGTTGATTCTTTAAAACTGAGATCTATTCCTCCTAAGCATGATATCAATGAGTCTCTCAAAGCCATGAGAATTTCCATTGATGAGTGCAAAGAAAGAACCGCTAGGATGCGTGCTAAGAAAGATTGCTTTATGAAAGCGTGTTCTTCAAATTTCTATGAAAATAAAGATGAAGATCTAAAAGTTATTGATGTGTCCCCTATTAAATCTTTGTTTTGCAATATGAATCTTGATAATGATGGGACTGAATATGATCCACCTTTACCTAGAAGGCGTTCCAAAAATTCAGAGTTTTTAGATCTTGATGCTAAAATTGATAAAAGTGGGATTGAAGAGATCAAAACTCTAGATGTTAATAAACCCACTATTTTGGATTTCAAGGAATTTAATTATGATAATTGCTCTTTGATAGATTGTATTCCCTTGTTGCAATCCGTGCTAAATTCTCCTCATGCTTATATTCAAAATAAAGCCTTTACCAAACATATCGTTGATGCTTTGATGCAATCTTATGAAGAAAAGCTTGAGTTGGAAGTTTCTATCCCTAGAAAACTTTATGATGAGTGGGAACCTACTATTAAAATTAAGATTAAAGATCATGAATGTTATGCTTTGTGTGATTTGGGTGCTAGTGTTTCCACGATTCCAAAAACTTTGTGTGATTTGCTAGGTTTCCGTGATTTTGATGATTGCTCTTTAAACTTGCACCTTGCGGACTCCACTATTAAGAAACCTATGGGAAAAATTAATGATGTTCTTATTGTTGCAAATAGGAACTATGTGCCCGTAGATTTTACCGTTCTTGACATAGATTGCAATCCTTCATGTCCTATTATTCTTGGTAGACCTTTCCTTAGAACGATTGGTGCAATTATCGATATGAAGGAAGGGAGTATTAGATTCCAATTTCCATTATAGAAAGGCATGGAACGCTTTTCCAGGAAGAAAATAAAATTACCATATGAATCTATCATGAGAGCCACTTATGGATTGCCTACCAAAGATGGCAATACCTAGATCTATCCTTGCTTTTATGCCTAGCTAGGGGCGTTAAACGATAGCGCTTTGGGAGGCAACCCAATTTTATTTTTAGTTTTTTTTTTTGCTTTTTGCTTCTGTTTAGGAATAAATTTTTGTTCTAGACTCTGATTAGATGTGTTTTTATGTTTTAATTAGTGTTTGTGCCAAGTTAAACCTATAGGATCTTCTTGGATGATAGTTATTTGATCTTGCAGAAATTTCCAGAAACTTTCTGTTCACGAAAATAATTGTTAAAAATCACCAGAACGTGATAAAATATTGATTCCAATTTCTGCTGATCAATAAACAAATTGTGTAGGTCATCCTATTTTGGCTGATGTTTTGGAGTTCCAGAAGTTTGCGTTAGTTACAGATTACTACAGACTGTTCTGTTTTTGACAGATTCTGTTTTTCACATGTTGTTTGCTTATTTTGATGAATCTGTGACTAGTAAAATAGTTTATAAACCATAGAGAAGTTGGAATACAGTAGGTTTAACACCAATATAAATAAAGAACGAGTTCATTACAGTACCTTGAAGTGGTCTTTTGTTTTCTTTCGCTAACGGAGCTCACGAGATTTTCTGCTGAGTTTTGTGTTGTGAAGTTTTCAAGTTTTGGGTGAAAGATTTGATGGATTATGGAACAAGGAGTGGCAAGAGCCTAAGCTTGGGGATGCCCATGGCACCCCCAAGATAATCTAAGGACACCTAAAAGCCAAAGCATGGGGATGCCCCGGAAGGCATCCCCTCTTTCGTCTACTTCCATCGGTAACTTTACTTGGAGCTATATGTTTATTCACCACATGATATGTGTTTTGCTTGGAGCGTCTTGTATGATTTGAGTATTTGCTTTTTATTTTACCACATTCATCCTTGCTGTACACACCTTTTTAGAGAGACACACATGATTCGTAAATTATTAGAATACTCTATGTGCTTCACTTATATCTTTTGAGTTATATAGTTTTTGCTCTAGTACTTCACTTATATCTTTTGGAGCACGGTGGTGGATTTGTTTTATAGAAACTATTGATGTCTCATGCTTCACTTAGATTATTTTGAGAGTCTTAAATAACATGGTAATTTGCTTAAATAATCCTAATATGCTAGGTATTCAAGATTAGTAAAAACTTTCTTATGAGTGTTTTGAATACTAAGAGAAGTTCGATGCTTGATGATTGTTTTGAGACATGGAGGTAGTGATATTAAAGTCGTGCTAGTTGAGTAGTTGTGAATTTGAAAAATACTTGTGTTGAAGTTTGCAAGTCCCGTAGCATGCACGTATGGTAAACGTTATGTAACAAATTTGAAACATGAGGTGTTATTTGATTGTCCTCCTTATGAGTGGCGGTCGGGGACGAGCGATGGTCTTTTCCTACCAATCTACCCCCCTAGGAGCATGCGCGTAGTGCTTGGTTTTTGATGACTTGTAGATTTTTGCAATAAGTATGTGAGTTCTTTATGACTAATGTTGAGTCCATGGATTATACGCACTCTCACCTTTCCATCATTGCTAGCCTCTTCGGTACCGTGCATTGCCCTTTCTCACATTGAGAGTTGGTGAAAACTTCGCCGGTGCATCCAAACCCCGTGATATGATACGCTCTTTCACACATAAACCTCCTTATATCTTCCTCAAAACAGCCACCATACCTACCTATTATGGCATTTCCATAGCCATTACGAGATATATTGCCATGCAACTTTCCACCATTCCGTTTATCATGACACGTTCATCATTGTCATATTGCTTTGCATGATCATGTAGTTGACATAGTATTTGTGGCAAAGCCACCGTTCATAATTCTTTCATACATGTCACTCTTGGTTCATTGCATATCCCGGTACACCGCCGGAGGCATTCATATAGAGTCATACTTTGTTCTAGTATCGAGTTGTAATCATTGAGTTGTAAATAAATAGAAGTGTGATGATCATCATTTTCTAGAGCATTATCCCAAGTGAGGAATTAAAAAAAAAAAGAGAAAAGCCATAAAAAAGAGAAGGCCCAAAAAATGAGAGAAAAAGAGAGAAGGGACAATGTTACTATCCTTTTACCACACTCGTGTTTCAAAGTAGCACCATAATCTTCATGATAGAGAGTCTCTTGTTTTGTCACTTTCATATACTAGTGGGAATTTTTCATTATAAAACTTGGCTTGTATATTCCAACAATGGGCCTCCTCAAGTGCCCTAGGTCTTCGTGAGCAAGCAAGTTGGATGCACAACCACTTAGTTTCTTTTGTTGAGCTTTCATATATTTATAGCTCTAGTGCATCCGTTGCATGGCAATCCCTACTCCTTGCATTAACATCAATCGATGGGCATCTCCATAGCTCATTGATTAGCCTCGTTGATGTGAGACTTTCTCCTTTTTTGTCTTCTCCACATAACCCCAATCATCATATTCTATTCCACCCATAGTGCTATATCCATGGCTCACGCTCATGTATTGCGTGAAGGTTGAAAAAGTTTGAGATTACTAAAGTATGAAACAATTGTTTGGCTTGTCATCGGGGTTGTGCATGATGAGAGCATTCTTGTGTGACGAAAATGGAGCATGACAAAACTATATGATTTTGTAGGGATGAAATTTCTTTGGCCATGTTATTTTGAGAGGACATTGCTTAGTTAGTATGCTTGAAGTATTATTATTTTTATGTCAATATTGAACTTTTATCTTGAATCTTTCGGATCTGAATATTCATACCACAATTAAGAAGAATTACATTGAAATTATGCCAAGTAGCATTCCACATCAAAAATTCTGTTTTTATCATTTACCTACTCGAGGACGAGCAGGAATTAAGCTTGGGGATGCTTGATACGTCTCCAACGTATCTATAATTTTTGATTGCTCCATGCTATATTATATTCTGTTTTGGACATTATTGGGCTTTATTATTCACTTTGATATTATTTTTGGGACTAACCTATTAACCGGAGGCCCAGCCCAGAATTGCTGTTTTTTTGCCTGTTTCAGAGTTTCGCAGAAAAAGAATATCAAACGGAGTCCAAACGGAATGAAACCTTCGGGAACGTGATTTTTGGAACGAACATGATCCAGAGGACTTGGACCCTACGTCAAGAAAGCCACCAGGAAGCCACGAGGTAGGGGGCGCGCCTACCCCCCCAGGCGCGCCCCCCAGGCGCGCCCTCCACCCTCGTGGGCCCCACGTTGCTCCACCGACGTACTCCTTCCTCCTATATATACCTACGTACCCCCAAACGATCAGAGACGGAGCCAAAAACCTAATTCCACCGCCGCAACCTTCTGTACCCGTGAGATCCCATCTTGGGGCCTGTTCCGGAGCTCCGCCGGAGGGGGCATCGATCACGGAGAGCTTCTACATCAACACCATAGCCTCTCCGATGAAGTGTGAGTAGTTTACCTCAGACCTTCGGGTCCATAGTTATTAGCTAGATGGCTTCCTCTCTCTTTTTGGATCTCAATACAATGTTCTCCCCATCTCTTGTGGAGATCTATTCGATGTAATCTTCTTTTGCGGTGTGTTTGTTGAGACCGATGAATTGTGGGTTTATGATCAAGTTTATCTATGAACAATATTTGAATCTTCTGAATTCTTTTATGTATGATTGGTTATCTTTGCAAGTCTCTTCGAATTATCAGTTTGGTTTGGCCTACTAGATTGATCTTTCTTGCAATGGGAGAACTGCTTAGCTTTGGGTTCAATCTTGCGGTGTCCTTTCCCAGTGACAGTAGGGGCAACAAGGCACGTATTGTATTGTTGCCATCGAGGATAACAAGATGGGGTTTTTATCATATTGCATGAATTTATCCCTCTACATCATGTCATCTTGCTTAAAGCGTCACTCTGTTCTTATGAACTTAATACTCTAGATGCATGCTGGATAGCGGTCGATGTGTGGAGTAATAGTAGTAGATGCAGGCAGGAGTCGGTCTACTTGTCTCGGACGTGATGCCTATATACATGATCATACCTAGATATTCTCATAACTATGCTCAATTCTGTCAATTGCTCAACAGTAATTTTTTCACCCACCGTAAAATACTTATGCTCTTGAGAGAAGCCACTAGTGAAACCTATGGCCCCCGGGTCTATCTTCCATCATATTAATCTTCCAACACTTAGTTATTTCCGTTGCTTTTTATTTTGCTTTTATTTTACTTTGCATCTTTATCATAAAAATACCAAAAATATTATCTTATCATATCTATCAGATCTCACTCTCGTAAGTGACCGTGTAGGGATTGACAACCCCTTATCGCGTTGGTTGCGAGGATTTATTTGTTTGTGTAGGTGCGAGGGACTCGTGCGTAGCCTCCTACTGGATTGATACCTTAGTTCTCAAAAACCGAGGGAAATACTTACGCTACTTTGCTGCATCACCCTTTCCTCTTCAAGGGAAAACCAACACAGTGCTCAAGAGGTAGCATGAATATAGATTCAAGAGGATGAGTTTGGCTGCAGATTTAAGGATCCCGGAGACTCGATCATCCTTCTATGATGGTGAGCCTATGCCTTGGAAGATGGACGACAAGCCTACATCATCAACAATCCCTTCACCAGCAAAGGAGACATAATCACCTGGGTATGGGCACTCCCCTTGGCAACTGCCAAGCTTGGGGGAGGTGCCCCGGTATCGTATCACCATCACACTCCTATCTTTACCGTTTTTCTTAGTTCGATCCTATTAGTAGTATCTTGATTTAGTAGAATAAAGTTTTAGTGTGATCTAGTTTTGAGTTTTGCTTTATGATCTCTCTATGTAATCGAGTCTGTGAGCTATATAATAAAGATTAGTGTTTAGTCAAGGGCTTGATTATCTTGCTATGATCTTGAGTGAATAAAAGAAAAGAGAAAATAATAAAAAGAAACAAAGAGATCATATTGATCTTATTGAGAGTAATGACTTCACATAGAAAGAGTATGATGATTAAATATTGTTGAGAGTTGACAAACATAGCTTTGGTCATCGTTGCAATTAATAGGAAGTAATAAAGAAAGAGAGGTTTCACATATAGATATACTATCTTGGACATCTTTTATGATTGGGAGCACTCATTAAAATATGACATGCTAAAGAGTTGATGTTGGATAAGGAAGACAATGTAATGGGTTATGTTTTCTTATATCTGAGATAAAGTATATTGTCATGGATCATCCAACATGTTGAGCTTGCCTTTCCCCCTCATGCTAGCGAAATTCTTTGCACCAAGTAGAGATACTACTTGTGCTTCCAAATACCCTTAAGCCCAGTTTTGCCATGAGAGTCCACCATATCTACCTATGGATTGAGTAAGATCCTTCAAATAAGTTGTCATCGATGCAAGCAATAAAAATTTCTCTCTAAATTGTATGATTGATTGGTGTGGAGGAAATAAGCTTTATGCGATCTTGTGACGTGTAAGAAATAAAAGCGACGGACTGCATAATAAAGGTTCATATCACAAGTGGCAATATAAAGTGACATTCTTTCGCATTAAGGTTTTGTGCATCCAACCCTGAAAGCGCATGGCAACCTCTGCTTCCCTCTGCGAAGGGCCTATCTTTTATTATTACCTTCTACCTCATGCAAGAGTCATGGTGATCTTCACCTTTCCTTTTTACATTTTATCCTTTGGCAAGCACAGTATGTTGGAAAGATCCTGATATATATATATATATATATATATATATATATATATATATATATATATATATATATATATATATATATATATATCTAATTGGATGTAAGTTAGCATGAGTTATTATTGTTGACATTACCCTTGAGGTAAAAGGTTGGGAGGCGAAACTATAAGCCCCTATCTTTCTCTGTGTCCGATTAAAACTCCGTAACCACAAGTATTGCGTGAGTGTTAGCAATTATGAAAGACTAAATGATAGTTGAGTATGTGGGCTTGCTAGAAAGCTCTGACATAGACTCTTTCTGATGTTATGATAAATTGCAATTGCCTCAATGACTGAGATTATAGTTTGTTAGTTCTCAATAAAGTTTCTGATTCATACTTTGCATTGTGAATAGATTATTACTTGAGCATAAGAAATCATATGACAATATCCATATATGTTGCTGTTATAAGAATGATCATGATGCCCTCATGTCCATATTTTATTTTATCGACACCTCTACCTCTAAACATGTGGACATATTTATCGTTATCGGCGTCCGCTTGAGGACAAGCGAGGTCTAAGCTTGGGGGAGTTGATACGTCCATTTTGCATCATGCTTTTATATCGATATTTATTGCATTATGGGCTGTTATTACACATTATGTCACAATACTTATGCCTATTCTCTCTTATTTTACAAGGTTACATAAGGAGGGAGAATGCCGGCAGCTGGAATTCTGGGCTGGAAAAGGAGCAAATATTAGAGACCTATTCTGCACAACTCCAAAAGTCCTGAAAATCCACGAAAGTTATTTTTGGAAATAATAAAAAAATACTGGAAGAAGAATCTACGTCAGGGGGGCCTCCACCTGTCCACGAGGGTGGGGGCGCGCCCTACCCCCCTGGCGCGCCTCCCTACCTCGTGGGCCCCCTGTTGGCCCTCCGGTGCCCATCTTCTGCTATATGAAGTCTTTCGTCCGAAGAAAAATCAGAAGCAAGCTTTTGGGACGAGACTCCGCCACCACGAGGTGGAACCTTGGCGGAACCAATCTAGGGCTCCGGCAGAGCTGTTCTGCCGGGGACACTTCCCTCCGGGAGGGGGAAATCATCGCCATCGTCATCACCAACGCTCCTCTCATCGGGAGAGGGCAATCTCCATCAACATCTTCACCAGCACCATCTCCTCTCAAACCCTAGTTCATCTCTTGTATCCAATTCTTGTCTCTAAGTCTAGGATTGGTACCTGTAGGTTGCTAGTAGTGTTGATTACTCCTTGTAGTTGATGCTAGTTGGTTTATTTGGTGGAAGATCATATGTTCAGATCCTTTATGGATATTAATACTCCTCTGATTATGAACATGAATATGCTTTGTGAGTATTACGTTTGTTCCTGAGGACATGGGAGAAGTCTTGCTATTAGTAGTCATGTGAATTTGGTATTCGTTCGATATTTTGATGAGATGTATGTTGTCTCTCCTCTAGTGGTGTTATGTGAACGTCGACTACATGACACTTCAGCATTATTTGGGCCTAGAGGAAGGCATTGGGAAGTAATAAGTAGATGATGGGTTGCTAGAGTGACAGAAGCTTAAACCCTAGTTTATGCATTGCTTCGTAAGGGGCTGATTTGGATCCATATGTTTCATGCTATGGTTAGGTTTACCTTAATACTTCTTTTGTAGTTGCGGATGCTTGCAATAGGGGTTAATCATAAGTGGGATGCTTGTCCAAGTAAGGACAGCACCCAAGCACTGGTCCACCCACATATCAAATTATCAAAATACCGAACGTGAATCATATGAACGTGATGAAAACTGCTTGACGATAATTCCCATGTGTCCTCGGGAGTGCTTTTCTCCATATAAGAGTTTGTCCAGGCTTGTCCTTTGCTACAGAAAGGATTGGGCCACCTTGCTGCACTTTATTTACTTTTTTTACTTGTTGCTCGTTACCAACTATCCTATCACAAAACTATCTGTTACCTATAATTTCAGTGCTTGCAGAGAATACCTTGCTGAAAACCGCTTATCATTTCCTTCTGCTCCTCGTTGGGTTTGACACTCTTACTTATCGAAAGGACTACGATAGATCCCCGATACTTGTGGGTCATCAGAAGGGGGGAAAGGGGGAGCAAAGCAACCATGAGTACTCATCCAAAGTACTCGCAAGCATCAGATCTATACTAAGTATGCATTGGTATCAAATGGAAGGGCTCAGTGGACTGAACTACAGAATGCCAGAATAGAGGGGAAGGTCTAGCCTATCGAAGACTAGCATCTTCAAGCAGCTCCAAGCATCTTGCAGCATGTAGAAGAGTAAAGAATAGCAGTTTATATTTAACAAGCATGTTGTAGTATTAACGCCCAGAGATCCTTCCTCGACTCCCTACAAGAAAGCAATCCCGGAGCCACATATCCATCACATATCTCAAGTATCAATTTCTAGTTATGTAAGATCCGGATACAAGTCTGAACGTCCATTACCGTCGACACGGTATTCGAATATATGTCTTCCCTGCAGGGGTGCACCACGTTACCCAACACGCTCGATCACTCTGGCCAGACACACCTTTCTGGGGTCAATGCCCGGCCTCGGAAGATCAACACGTCGCAGCCCTACCTAGGCTCAGCAGAGAGGTCCCCGTCGGTCTACATCCTAAGCGCCCCGGGGTCTTGGGCCCATCGCCCGTTGCACTCCGGGTCGTTGCGCGCAGGGTGGGTACCAGCACCGCCTCGGGTGGCCAGCACGATCCGACCGTGCCGCCATGCTGAACTGGACGTCTGACAAGCTTCGGCTGATACTGCGATGTCGAGGCCCATAACTATTCCCGCGTGGTGGTTAGTGCGTAAAGGCCAGAGGCCAACTCAGAACAAATACCCAAACCTGTTAGTGCATTAACAATTAAAGTAGTGACGGCTGTCGGGACAAGTCTGGAGCTATCACCCCTCGTAACTCCTCGCGGGGTGGATACCGCTAAACAGCCAGCCGCCACCGTAACTCCTCGGGTGCTCTCCGGGCCCGCCCGGCTTTCACAACGGTCTCAAGTAAAGTCAAGGTAACTGTGTGTCCAGACATTAAGGGGAAAACCCGAGGAATCACCCCCGGTGGATTCCACTCGATGTAATCATCAAGGTGAACGTAAGAGGAACCACCCTTGAGGTTCACATTTGAGGTGTTGCACGACACAGCCGTATCAGAAGTGGTTAAGGAGGAAATCACCCTCGATGACCACGACCGAATAGCTACACTACAGAGATCTCATCAGGAGTGATGTATAAGGTTCCACCCTCGGCACTCGATGGTAACCCTGCAGAGTCGAGCAACAAAAAGGGGCGTGATGTGTGTGAGGTGTCAGGCTCTGGTCGTCGATCACGTTGATCGAGTCGTCGATGATGAAGCAGGGGCAACAAGGACAAGGTGGAGGTCACTGATGGATCACTATCCAACCTATACTAAGCAGTTTAGGATAAGCAGGTAGGTAACGATAGCAGGTACAAAAGCAAGCTATGCATCAGAATAGGAGCAATCAATTACAGTAGCAAAATCTAATGCAAGCATGAGATAATGGAATGGGCGATATCGGGATGATCAAAGGGGGGGCTTGCCTGGAAGCTCCGCTGAAAGGGAAGAAGGTTCGTCGTCGACTTAGTCGATCACAGGGGCATCAGCAGCGGTCTCGGGGTCTATCGGAGAGAATAAGAGGGGGAAGAAACAGTAAATATAATGCAAACAGATGCAACACAGATGCATGACGGCGATAACACGCAGGGCTAGGGGTGTTCTAACGCGGTGCTACACGATATCGGCGAAGGGGAAAAACATCCGGGAGTGTTTTTCCGAAGTTTGGCATTTTTCGGACAGATGAAAGAGAGGGGACGGTTGCATGTTCGCTATGCTAGGGATGTGTGGCGGATGAATGGACAGTGTATTCCGATTCGTCTCGTCGTTCTAAGCAACTTTCATGTATAAAACTTTTTCAACCGAGTTACGGATTATTTTCTATGATTTTTCAAAGTTTTAGCAATATTTAAGAATTATTTTAATTCGAAAATAAATTAATATTTAATTGCCAAGTGTACACAGAGAAGTGCACACAGCAGTGGCTTTAGTGGCTGACAGGTGGGATCTAGTTGACTGCCTAGTCAGCAGTCAACTGAGACCGTTGACTAGTCAAAGGGCCCAGGGGACCCGCATGTCATTGACTAGGTTATCCTAGTCAGCAGTTTGACTAGTCAATGGGACCAGTGGGACCCAAGTGTCATTCACACATATTTTAGCATTTATCCTTTTAAGTGGATATACAGAGGAGAGGGGTCCACCTGCCATAGGCTTAGATATTTTAAAACTTCTTTATCTTTCAACTACAAGTGGAGGCCACATGTCATTTGCACTATATGTAACCACTAATTAGTCTAACTAGTATAGGAGTGCTAATTATAGCTAACTAAAGGGCCCCGGCCTCATTCAGAGAGAGCCGGCCGGCCGGCCACCACACACACAACACACTCACACGCTGCGCACACACACACCATGGCCATGGCCTTTGCCATGGCCAGCTGCAAGCAGCAGCGCAGCGGCAAGGCAGAGCAGCAGCAGTTGGCAGCGGAGCAGCAGCTAAGCAGCAAGCAGAGCAACGGCGGGACGAGCAGCGACAGCGGCAGAAAAGTAGCAGAGGCAAGCAGCAAGCAAGGAGCCGCAGCTAGCGAGCGGCGACCGAAGCTGCGGCGAGCGCCGGCGTGCGCGGACGGCGGCAAAGTGGCAGCAGGCGCGGGCGGGCACGCAGCCACGCGGACGGGGCGCGGCCAAGGCGGGTACAGACGCGCGGGCGCGACGTAGCGCGCGCGAACGAGCGCAGCTGGGCGGCCAGAGGCGAGCAGCGGGGCACAAGAGCGGGCAGCAGCGCATCAGCAACGGCGCAGAGTAGTAGTGGCACCAGTAGCAACATCGCAGCAACAGGAGTAGCTAGCAGGATGCACGCGCGTACGCGTACGCGTAAGCGGGAACTCGGACGAGCTCGGGGTCGGCGGCCTACGGCGCAAGAACGGGAGGGGAGAGGAGGTGTTCACCGAGCAGGCACAAGGAGGCCCTTCGAGTGGCTTAGGAGCAGCAGAGGTGGCCGGCGTCGAAGAAGGCGGCGACGATCCGGGGCGGACGGAGGTTGAGGACGGGGAGGCAGCGGGCACACGGGTGGCTTTCGGCCCGAGCTCGCCCACGTAGTCGAAGTAGGCGACGAAGTCGGTGCCCCTGGCGCGGTCTCCGGCAGCGGGGAGGTCAGCGGTGATGGCTACGCCGGCGACGCGTCCATGGCGGAGCTCGGGAAGGAGGGGATCTGAGGAGGGGAGGTAGAGAGGGAGAGGGAGGGGCGCGCTAGGAAGAAGGGCTAGGGTTGGGTTCGGGCGCCGGGGTAGATAAAGGAAGGGGGGCGCGGTGGATGGGCGCCACGGCATCGCCCTGTGCCGTGGCGGCCATCGCCGGCGTTCAGGTTTACGTGAACAGGGGAGAGGGGAGAGTTTGATGGGGGGTGGGCCGGCCTGCTAGGTAGATGGGCCGGGTGGACCAAAGGAGAGGGGTTTCTTGCTTTTTATTTTTCTTTTAACTTTTCTGTTTTTCTTTTGCATTTTCTTTTTGTACCAAATGAGTTTTGTTTTGAACAAAACTTGGCACATAAATCAAACGCAATAAATTGAGATGTAACAAAAAGTATGGGGTCAAAAGGAGTTGTCTAACCATTTTTAAAAATTGGAAAGGCCAATTTTAAATGTTGCTGGAGAACTAAATAAATTTCCAGGGACACATGGGAATCCAAAAGAGGTTGGTTCCAACATGGCAAATAACTAGAGATTATTTTACACACTTTAAACATTTTATTTTTGACATTTTTAAAACTTTAAAATTTGACTTTATTTTAAATTCGAATTGGGACCGGATTCGAACCAACGCGAGTTTAACAACAGTAATCATGATGACGTGGCATCATTAGTAGAGGATTACTGTAGCTTAATTATCCGGGCGTCACACCAACCCCTGCACCCCGTCACCAGCTCCGGTCGCCCCCACCGCCCTTATTGTCGGGATGTTGATCCTTTGCCTTCTTTTTTAGGCAACGGGCTTGTCGTGTCCCCGATTTGATCCTCCAGGCCTCTGCTTTCTGTGGATCCTCCACCTCCGCCGGTCCGACAACTCGTGAGCGGGTTCAGTCAGGGAAACGGAGCGCGCCACGTTGACATCGACGCAAAACAGCACGTACCCGACGACGGAGTCCCGGGACTACTGTTGTCGGCTAAGCTGCTTGGTGGCGTAGAAGTAGGGCGGCAGATATTGTTCCGGCCAGGACGCCGTGTGCATGGTCGGCTGCTGCGACGGTGCCACGTGCCCTCAGGCATGCCCGACCCCTGCACCCCGTCACGAGCTCCGGTCGCCCCCACCGCTCTTATTGTCAGCATGTTGATCCTTTGCCTTCTTTTTTAGGCAACGAGCTTGTCGCGTCCCCGATTTGATCCTCCAGGCCTCTGCTTTCTGTGGATCCTCCACCTCCGCCGGTCCGACAACTCGTGAGCGGGTCCATGCAGCGGCGGAAAGCGAAAAAGGGGGGAATTTGGGTGGAGAGTGGCAACGATCAGAGCGGAGAGGGTGGAGAAAGGAGGGTTGGTGCAGAAACAGTCGGCCACTCCACATGCGCGGGCTCCGCCTTGTTTTTGAGTGTGCAGGGGGTATCGGAATTCGATGTGCCGGATGTCCGAACTCCCGCAAAGCATCCCTTGTTTGCGGGATTTCAGACAACCGGACCGGTCCGTGGACCGACGGGTAATTTCTTATGTTGCTGGGATAATTTTATCAAAGCTCTTTGGTTCGATTTGGTTTGATTGACCAAACCACAGTTAGACAGTCACGGACTGTACTGAATGAATATGTGGTGCGGTGTACTTCGCATTACCTCTGTTTTTAAATATAAGATGTTTTTGTAGTTTACATAGAAAAATAGAAAAATCCTTGGCAATCATAGTTAGGAGGTCGAGAAGAAAGAGCCATTTATACAACTGTTGTATTTTGACCATGCGCCTCCGCAAGATGCACCATTCACACCTGTCAGTTGTGATATTACGGTTTCTCAAAAAAAATGTTGTCATATTACACCCGCCAACTCTAATAGTTGAAAAAATACAGCAAAGTTCATGATTACAAGGCTTGAGAATTAACAGTTGATATAACTAATGAGGGGGGAAAGGCGCAACCCATACAACAATATATAATATAAAAACACTGGATAGTCACAAATCATTTGACAGAATGACACTGACTGCATGGCTTCTTGATATTTAGCTTAACATTAGAGGGGACCTTCCCCACGATGTATTTTTCGATAGCCAGAACTGCCTTGTGGGCATCTCTGATCATACGTTTTCCTATAGGAGAGCTGCAACCACCAATTTCGTGGACAGCCAACCTATCAACATGCTCATAATCAGCACCATATATGGTGTCTAGTGTAAGATTCTCGAGTGATGTTGCACTGTCAAGAATATGGCATGTTAGCTCAATCATGCTTTTTGCAGAGCAAAAGCCATCGATCTTCACGTTCTTGATACTGACGTGGTGGTGTTCTGGCATCTTTCTCAGAAGCGAGTAATCTCCAGATACAGAATCATGCTTCATGCGAGTCTGGCATACCTGCAGGTAAACAGACATGAATTACCGGTTTCTCATATACTCCCTGCGCCCCAAAATATAATATTTTGGGACGGAGGAGGTATAAGATACCTTCACAAGACAGAAGAGCGACTTACAGACAATTCGAAAGTTTCCAACACAGGGCAATCATCCAGGAAAAAAGCTAGAGACAAGTAATCATAAGCTGGGGAAAAGGCCCCTTCTGCAACAGAAAGACAAATCTCCAACAGCTTGAGGTGCAGGAATTTGGCAGGTACGATTGGTGTATTAAGAACCTGCATAAAAGCATGTAGATTAATTATATTCTAAGACATGCTTATTACTACAACAGCAACATCAACATCAACAATGGCTAATCAAATAATAGTGCTAGTTACCCTTCAAATAATAAATATAGAGTTTAATGTACCTCAGCAGCTGAAGAAATGCCAAGAGTTTCAAGATTTGGCATAATCTGTGGAAGCTCGGCACGGGCATAATAAACGAGGTTATACTCAAAGGGCCACAACATCTCTAGGTTCTTCACTCGCAATGAATCTCCAAATGGAAGTCGTACGAGAGTAGTATCAATACGAACCGTGCAAAGATTCGGAGCTTTGTTCTCTATCACTTCCAGTGTTTTGCATCTAGACACTGTCAGGTGGTTGAACTGGTTTAGCAGGGACGGTATCTTCAGGCAAGTGATATTATTGCATTTGCTAAGATCCAGCTCCTCCAAAACAAAAGAATTGGAAAGAAGGCACCCCAAATCCTCCCCTGTAATATGTACCTCAGACAGATGCATCTTTCTCAAGCAACCAAGTCCAGCCATGGGCTGGAAGGCACATCCTTTGAGTTTTAGATAGCTAATTGACTTTCCACTTCCATTGAATAAAAGTGGGCAGGGGAAGTTGTAGTGCTTTGCATCGTATACTACAGGCAGCGAAACTACAAGTTCTTCAAGCTGTGGATTAACAGCAATCTTAAGCCAACTCTTGAGACGACTGGCGTAGATACGAGAACCACAGCATTCAAGCTTGAATGTCTTCACACCACTGCCTGTGTGTTTTTTCATAATTTGGTCAACTATTTCGGTGAACTTCAAAGCTAGTTTATCCTGTTCACATGCAAGTCTCAGTAGTCTCTCAAAGAAGGTGAGATTCATGCCCAGTGTTTCCTGACTGAAGGTGAGATTGGGACGGCATCTCCAGCAACGTAAAAATTCACGAGACACGCAGCCAGCTCGGGCAGCATCCGGCAGTGGTAGTAGGGCATGTATATGACACCAAATGTCCTTAGAAAGTATGTAATAAAAAGTTAATTGATGAAATAAATTACACACCAGGCATTCAGTGCAAAGTGTGACAGATTATAAAGTAAAATAGCCACAGAGTCGAATGCGGTTGTGGTGGGAATATTACTTATTAACATTAGTTGTTTCTTAAAAAGGTCACCTGATTCCCAAACAAATTATTACTTATTCCTAAAATGCACAACAGTGAAATCAATATTCTAGTGTGAACTTTGAATCTAGCAGAAAAGTACAGAGGAAGCAGAGTCTCTTCTTTTTACCTTTGCAGAAACTTGGTTAAAGTACAATGCTTCAAGAATGTACTGAAGTATCGGACTTATGCTCAAATTTATCGAAGCTAACCAATTGCTAGTTTGAATGAGCATACTTATTGCAGTTCTAAGCTGATTTCTTCTTTCTGAAGTAGCTTCAAATAGGTTACATGACATGTTTATTTTTTATTCATCGACCAAGATTTTGTCAGAATTGCTGAACTGGGAGGCTTTCATTTTGTGATTTAGAAAAGGGCAAAGTACTATAGAACACATACTGTAGAACATTGTCGAACATAGAGAAGTTTGATTGCACACACTGTAGACCGTTATCTATTTCAGAGCGGATAAGATCGAATGCCAATGAAAAAAAAATACGCGTCTAACAAAAGTCTGTAGAGGATGTTGTAAAACAGAAGAGAAGACGTTTGTATGGGATGGGTGAAAAGCACGAAAAGTTGTGATCCTGAAGTGTGTGAATTACCTAAACAAATTGTTTATTTAAGAGGGGAGTTTAAATATTGGATTGGTAAAAGCTTTGGCATAAACGATCTTGGAGAAGAAATTTGGCTAAACCTGTCCTGAGAATTAGTGAATTAAAATTGGTGTCTGAATTTGTCTGACGAAACCAATCCCATCTGTAAGGTGTGCTAGAAGGTAGAAATGCCTAAGTGAATTTTCTATGGCAAGAACCGAATACAAGGTTTCAGTAACGAAACATATACTATATCTAGCAGTACAAGTATTGCGTTTTCTGAATTTTATTCTATGTCGTACCTCCGGAAGGTCTGGCCCTGAATATCGCATTATTTTGGTGCGTTCAGAAAAGCCATCTTGTTCACAGGATGGCCTCGTCGTCTTAGCCACTGATGAAACCATCGGTATACCTGAAATTACTACATATCATGAGTTAATTATGCAGACACTAGAAGAAAGCAATCCAGTAAAAAAAACAGAGATTGTATTCGTTTCCACTATCTAATTTATATATGATGCACATCAACACAAGGTCGCTATAAAAATTTCTTTTGTTCCAGTAATGAGCCCCATGGAGGGATGAAACGGCGATAGAGTACCTGGTAATGGGATGGGCATGGTAAGGTCCATTGTGCGTCGACGACGATATTCCTGGGTCTCCTGCAGGCCCAGCTGCCTCCTCTCTCGCTCGCTCTACGTATTAATTTGGGGAACCCCCGCAAACCGGCGCTCGCTCAAATTCCAGTTTGGATTTCGAACCAACCAACACGGCGACGGCGAGGCGAGGTGCCGGGCGGGGATACCTAGCTAGGGCTAGCGAGAGCCAGAGAGGAGTCCACCGAGCAGACGACAGAGTGCTTTTTCTTTTTAGGGAAGGGCGTAGCGCAGGTGCAGTTGCTCTTGCTCGTTCGGCCCATACGTTTAGGGAAGTGGCTCGCGGGCGCACGGGCGCCCGATCGCAGCCCCGAGCGTTCTTCCAAAAAAGGAAGGAGCCGCCCCCGCGCGTGACCAGACAGCCAGAAACGGAAAGCAGACCCCCGCGCGCGAAACCGACCAACCCAAGCCCGCGCGAATCACGCGCGCGCCCCGATCACACCTGGTCCCCCTGGCCCCCGCTTCCTCGCACCCGTCGTCGCCAGGCTTCGGTCCCCACCCTCTCCCTGCACCCCCGCCCACGCTCCCCCTTGCGGACACCTCACGCAACCCCCTCCTCCATTTCCTTGAAGGACAAGCCCACGCACGGGTCCCCTTCTTCCTCCTTGCTCCTGCCTTTCCTCCTCTAAACAAGATCTGCCCCATCTATGGCGTCTTGAAGAACAAAGCCAACGCAGGAACACCTCCTTCCTCCTCCTTGCTCCAAAAATCAGATCTGAAGAGAAAAAAACCAGACCTACCTGCCCCTAAAAAGGTAAGCACCACCTCCACCCGACTCCTCTCTCTTCCCTACTCAACCACCCTTGCCCTTCCCTGCTTGAACATCAACTAGTCCAGTTTTTAGTTCGTTCTTTTGATCTGGTGAAAAAAGCAACTATAGTGGGAACACCAATACGCATCTTGAGCAACTATTATGATACAAAAAAGCAACACCAGTACAAAAATAGAGCAACTCTAGTGGGAAAGAAAATGCAGGACCATTGCGTTTGTGCAGGTGCATTGCAACACGAAACCTGCTTGGCTTTCTTTCCTATCCTATTATAAGGTGCTTGGGGTTCATGAGCAACCCTGATCAGGAAAAGTAACCTGACAACTCGAACAATTAACTGAAGCAACTATGTTCATTTTTGAAGCAACTCTGATAAAAAGAAGAGCTGAGCAACCGTAGCTGTTCAGAAATTCTAGAGTTGCCTCTACCAGATGTGAGAACATGTCAACTCTAGTAGTAAAACACATGCAACTTCCCTGTGCATTAAAGCATGAACTATCAAGAACATAAAAACTCAAGTTAGAGACAGAGGTAGAAAGTATTAACTTGCATGTGTTAACGCACAGCTTTTGCTATATCAGTATGGTTCTCGCTAAAAAGAAGACACAAACGACAAACGCACAAAACAAAGGCCGCGTCATAAAAACAGATTCGAACAATCCCACACTAAGATACTTTGCTACATTCCATATGGTCTCACTAAAAAAATAAAAAAGACATAAACTACACCAAATGATAGGCCTCCTGCTCCTGGTAAGCTCTCCGTCAGATATGCACATTGGTTGTTTCTTTCCCATCATCAAAAGTTGTAATCTGCTGCTGAAAAAAAGGCACAAATGAATCAGCGCATGTCGTGTAAAAACAAATCTTTGCTGATGTATATGTGTGTCATACTGGTAGAAACATAACACATATAAGAAAACAAGAAGAAACAGGAAACTTTTGAGGAAAAAGAAGATATGAATTGCCTCTGTTTAACTTTATAGTTGCCCAAACAAGTGTTTATAGTTGCCCCTTTATATTCTACAACTAGATTGTTCATAAAAGGTCATGCATGCTTTTGTGGTGGGCTAACACACAATTTGTTGTAGGTTGATTGTTCATGATGATTGATCTAAATGAACCACCGCTTGACGTAGAGTCCATCAACATTTCAGTCGAGTTGGGTGCACCCTTCTTGCATGCAGGGGGTGAACAGGAACATCAACAATTGGAGGAGGAGGTTGGTGAGTCTCGTGACCCCAATGTTGGCTCTAACACTACTCATGTCCCAGACAATCGTGTTGCCGCTCCCCCACCTATGGTTGCTCTTGCTAATGCTTTAGTTCATGAGGCACATGAGTTGGAAGATGAAGAAGCTGGATCACAGCCACAACAACCTTATGTTGGCATGCGCTTCGACACATTAGAGGATGCGAGGGAACACTACAATCGCTATGCTTTGATGGAGGGCTTTTCAATCAAGTCAAATACGTATTACAGGTCAGCCTACACAGGTGTGGTGGAAAAACAACAATTCTGCTGTAACAAGTTCCGCAAACCAGTAGAGAGGGTTGGGATCCCGGATGTTCCCTCGTCGAGAAAAAACACTACATGTCCAAGCTCACCTGAACAAGATGTTGAAGATGATGTCGAGGAACACACTTTCAAGAAGAAGAGGAAACGGGAAACTGTGAAGCAAACAAAATGCCATGCTAAGATGGTGGTGAAGCTTAAAGATGACAGATGGGAGGTTATCACTTTTATTGCAGATCATAACCATCCACTGATTGAGAAGCCATCGCTTTCGAAATACCTCCGTGCTCACCAAGGAATCCCGCCGGAACAAAAAAAACTACCGACTCACCTAAATGACTGCAACTTGACAGCAGGTACAAAACTCACATTGCGTTAAGTCTTTTTACCACAGAACTGTTACTTATTCCCGCATCAAGTACCTTGACCTGAGCCAACTATGTTCATTTTTATGCAACTATGTTCATTTTTTGTGCAACTCTGGTAATTAAAAAAATCATGACCCAAAACAGAAACACCTTGGTGTTGCCTATTCCTACCTCAACTACTTGGGTTTGTTTCCTATCCTAGTATAAGCTGCTTAGGATTCATGGGCAACCCTGATCAGGCGGAAAAACTGGCAACTTGAATAGTAAACTGAGGCAACTATGTTCATTTTCCGTGCAACTCTGAAAATAAAATAAAAGACATCACCCATCAAAAAACAAAACTTGGTTGGATACAGGTTTGGTTCTTGTTCTGCTTATGCATAATTGTTACTTTATGTTATCTATAAAAAACATGTTGCTCGCTGCATTGTGGTTAGTTAGTCCTGAAAAAAACAAGTTTCTATTTTTTTATGGCAGGAAAAATGATGATGTTAATGTCATCATACTACGGCTCGGAGTTGATTGTTCCGTACACAGCTAAAGCCATCCATAACCACTGTTCGAAGCTCAAAGCCCCAACTAAAGACATTGACATTGAAGAAACACTAAACTACTTTTGCAAGGTGATGGAAAATGACCCAGGATTTTTCTTTAAATGCAAGACAGATGCGGAAGGCAGGACAGAAAACTTGTTTTGGGTGGATGGTGCGGCACGGAAAGCATACGCGGAGGCTTATCATGATTGCGTGTCATTTGATGCAACTTACCTCATGAACATGCACAATATGCCATTTGCCCCCTTCATTGGAATCAACAGACATGGGCAGTCAATAATGCTCGGGTGTGGATTTGTCCGGCAGGAACTAGCCTCAAGTTATGACTGGTTGTTTGATGCTTTCCTAGAAGCAATGGATCGTTTGGCTCCGGACAACATCATCACGGACCAAGATGTTGCTATGGCACAATCTATCAAGAGGAAGTTCCCGAGAACGATTCACCGTTGCTGCCGTTGGCATATAATGAAGAAAGCACAAGAGAAGCTTGGCCCTGTGTTGGCTAGGAACCCGGATTTGGTAAAAGACTTCAATGAATGCATTGACTTCAGTTTCACCCCGGCTGAGTTTGAAAGGAAATGGGCTGCACTTCAATTGAAATATGAAGGTCTTATGCATGGTCACTTTGAGAAACTCTATGAAGATCGGGCTACATGGGTGCCGTGTTACTTCAAATTCAGGTTCTTCCCTTTCCTTCAGTCAACGCAACGCAGCGAAGGGTTCAATGCTGTGTTCAAGTGCTATGTGAACCCACACAAGTCAATTCTCAACTTCGTCAAGCAATATGAGAAGATTCAAGTACACATACTCGTGAGGGAGGGCGGGAATGACTACCGGACAGAGCATCTAGAGTGCACAAAGATGGTTGCGTTTCCCCATTGAGAGGCATGCCTACAAAGCATACACTAGGGACATCTATGTGAAGTTTACAACTAAGTTTCAGATGATTGGCCAGTACGATGTGCGTCCCACTGGAATCAACTTCTATTACCTTGAGCCCAATACAGAAGAAGTTCTAGGGTATGGCTCAAGGAAGTACCTAGTCACAGTGAGACCAGAGCCAGCTATCTACGATTGCGAATGTTGCAAGTGGCATAGGGACGACATGCTTTGTTGCCATGTCTTGAAAATCTTCACACACCTTGGCGTTAATGAGATACCTGAACACTACATCAAGCGCCGCTGGACGCAAGATGCAGTGCCAAGTGCACCACCGCCACCTAACGAGGGCCCTCCGCATGACTTGCCCGCTGAGTCAGAGAACCAAGTTCGGCAAGTGACTCTGACAATGGATTTTGCAAAGCTAGCGAAGAAGGCAATGACTAGTGATGAGGCAGCCGCTGCAGTTAGGAGGCACATGAAAGCAGCAGATACTGAGGTTACTAAGCTGAATAAACTGAGGAAGAAGAGGCTAAAGGCAGCCCGGGAAGCGGCTCGTGCTAGGGAAGCATCAAACCCTAATGCCCCAAGTACTTCAAACCAACCTCCTGCCCCCCTGCTCCTATGGATCCACCTCGTTCAGTCACGAAAGGGCGCAGCCGCAGCAAGCGCTTCAAATCAGCCCTGGAACTACACCCTAAGAAAAAGAACAAGTGCAGCATTTGTGAATCAATCGATCACACTGCTGCGACGTGCCTAGGGAAGCTGATGTGATCATTACCACATGAAGATAATGGCCCCCCGGGCTTGCAAAACTAGCGGAAAGTAAGGGAAAAAAGAGCAAACAGTGTCCTGGTAGATGAAGCAATTGAGGTCTGGTTTCTGAGCAAATGTAGAAGGGAAATCAAGCAATTGCCAGCTTCAAGAAAAAAGCAACGATGAAATCATTTGCATGGACTTGTTTTAATTTATGTGTTTTCCTAGCTTTAAATTCACAAATTGGAGACTGTGTGGAGGTAGATGCTTGACATTTGTGCTTATATTCCTTACTCGTAAAACATGCAAAATCCTATGGACGCTTGTGATTTATGCAAACATGTTATAGATGGTTTGGGGCAAAAATTTTGTGAGTTTTGTAATGGAACACATTAGTATTCGCATTTGATATTCTCTAATGGAACACATTGATCAGGAAAAAAAATGTACCTAGATATTTGTTCACTTGTTGGCCGGTTTGAGGATCTCCTGCCATGGAATCTTGTTCAGGTCACACTTCAGCATGGAGATGGTCATCTTCTTCCTGATGTTTGGTATGTCGCTTTGTCCGTAGTTCGGGAGCCATGTCCCGTTCCACAATAACGCGTTCATCAATGCGAATATGCTACAGTCACCGCTGCAAAAAACCAAATGTCAAGAAAGCACTTGCAAAAAAAAGCAAACACTACGTCTTATAACAACGATATGTATGTATGTGGGTTGGTCCTTACGATACAGTCTGCTTTGGTGCATCGATATCCACAAGCGGGAACTTGTCCATTGTCTTTGCTTGTTTTGGATAGTACTTGTCCCACAACACACGGACTGCAGCTACAATAGCCCTTGCAACATCATCCAGCCTCTTGCTTTTCTTTAACATCCTCCCACTAGTAGACAAAGGCCCATTTGTCCCGGTTCATAAGGCCCATCTGTCCCGGTTGGGGAACAGGGACTAAAGGTTCGTTACTAATGCCTAGGCCTTTAGTCCCGGTTCTTATACTAACCGGGACAGATGGTCCTCCACGTGGCCGGTGCTGCGAGCCCAGGCAGGAGGCCCTTTAGTCCCGGTTGGTGGCACCAACCGGGACCAATAGGCATCCATGCGTCAACTGTTCAGGGGCTAGGGTTTTTATTTTTTCTGAAAGGGGGGGGGGTGGATTTGGGGGTTTTGTATGGTTAATTAAGGTGTTTCATATATTGTGTTAGGTAGCTAATTAATTAATAGGGAGAAGTGTCCTCTCTTATCTCCGTGCTTGGTCGACGCTACGTACTATACATAGAGAGGCCCTCGACACGCTAGCTAGTAAGAAAATGAAGGAAACCATTAAGTACAGAAGTTTGTCATGCATACCGAGAGAAGTGATCGACCTCTCCTTCTCCGAGAGATTGGTCGAACAACAAGTTTTCGTATTATCTATCCGACGCTACTGGCTACATACATATACAATATGTAAGATCTCTTACAATCCCCTAGCATTTGAACTCAACTTCCACATGGTATTCTCCGGCTTTATTGATGACGTGGTCAAGAAAGAATCCCGCCAATCACTAGTAGAAAATTGGGCTTTGGTCACAGGGCAATATTCACATTAGTCCCGATTCAGTCACGAACCGGGACTAATGTGAGCATTGGTCCCGGTTCGTGCGGCCAGGGGCCTGCCGGGCCTCGTGGGGGCATTGGTCCCGGTTCGTCCGGACCCTTTGGTCCCGGTTGGTGGGACAAACCGGGACCAATGGGCCACGCTCCTGGCCCACCACCCTTTAGTCCCGGTTCATACCACAAACCGGGACTAAAGGGCTGGTCCTAGTTGCGGCCAGTGTTTAGTCCCACCTCGCCAACCGAAGGGCGCTCACACCAGTTTATAAGCCCGTCCCTCTCTGCCTTGTTGAGCTCCTATTAAAGTGAAAATAGATGCCCTTATACAGGGAATTTGACCTAAATTCATAGTAAATCTCATAGAAATTTATTATGAATTTAGGTTGAATTTCCTCTATAAGCGCATCTATGTTCATTTTTTATAGTAAATAAAATAAATAAACCTTAATAAAATAAATAAAAATAAATAAACCTTAATAAAATAAAATAAAATAAACTATAGTAACTAAAATAAATAAACCTTAATAAATTAAATACAAAAAGCAGCAGTAAAATAAATAAAAATAGCAGCAGTAAAATAAATAAAAATAAAATAATTAAAGTAAAATACATAAGTAATTAGAAATAAAATAAATAAGTTTTTTGTTGTAAGTAGAGACAAAACAAAACAAATAAAGCAAAAGAGAAAACAAAAAACAGAGAAAAAAATTATGCCACCTACTGGGCCACCACGGCCTGAATACGACTTGAAACCCGTCCGTGGGCCAGGATTCGGGCCCGCAGAAGGCCCAGTAGGCCGCACAGGCAAAGAGAACAGTTAGGCCCGAAAGCCTGCAGTTGAGAGGAGCTCGAGAGGGTGGGCGCAGCAGCGCTTATAAACCACTCTCGAGCCCTCTCAACTAGCGAGGTGGGACTAAACTTTTGACGCGGGGCAGCACAAGGCCTTTGGTCCCGGTTGGTGCCACCAACCGGGACTAAAGGGGGCATTGGTCCCGGTTCGTGGCACCAACCGGGACCAAAGGCCTTTAGTCCCGGTTGGTGCCACGAACCGGGACCAAAGAGTTCCCTATATATACCCCATCGCCACAGCAGAGCACTCCACAGTGCTCTGTTTTTTCTGGCCGGCGAGGGGAGGGCATTTGGGTGCTCTAGCTCACCTCCTATGCACATGAGGTGTTCGATGAAATGTCTGAGCCACACTAGTTAATCTTTCTCCTCTCAAAACTCGACCTCCGAGCTCCATTTTCCCCGAGATTTGTCTAGGTTTAGCGGTCCGTCACGTCCCGTCCCCGTCTTCACCGCCGTCGATCGCCCGCGCCGATCTCGTCGCCAGCACCACCGTGGTGAGCCTCTTGTTCTTATCTTCTTTCTGAAAGGAAAAAATTCTTACTTTAGATAGTTACTTGTCTAATTTTGTTACTTTTATTATTCCTTCTTATTACATAGTGCGATGGTTTTGGTATCCGCCCCCGTCGGCCCTCGTCCTGTCTATGATTCGGATGTGGTATATATTATCTTTTTATAACTATTTGGTTCATTTATTGTTTATGACAAATATACCGACCAACGTGACATAGATTTTATTTATCTAGGAGGTGGTTGAACCGGAAATTCTAACCGACCCTATTGTCGAGAGGTTAAATTTAGTTGAAGAAGAAAACAATTACTTGAAGGAAAAAATAAAAAAAATTGAGGAGGAGAAGATGATATTGGAGTTGCATGTTGCGGATGTCGTCGATGATCACAAGATCAAGATGGATGCAATGCGCTTGAAGATTAGAACGATTAGAAAATATGCCATTCATACCGAGGCTTGGTATGATTATGCCGTTGGATCAATTGTTACCTTGGTTGCGATTATGATCGCATTTGTTTTCGCATTGAAATGTTTTACATAGTTTCAATGTATGGTTTAATTAATTAGATGCTTTGGAGAGCTATATATATGTTGTTAGATGAGAACTATGTATGTACTTTGGTTTTAATGTGATGATGAACTTCTATTAATTTGGTCACTTAATTATCTATTCATGATGTTCTGTAATGGTTTTTGACACACTTAATTATATATAATGCACGCAGATGAACCGACAATGGATGTACGGTGACAGACACACCTCCGAGTACATTAAGGGCGTGCATGATTTTCTCGAAGTGGCTGAGGCAAACAAGAAGAATGGTTTTATGTGTTGTCCATGCCCTATATGTGGGAATACGAAGTCTTACTCTGACCGAAAAATCCTTCACACCCACCTGCTTTACAAGGGTTTCATGCCACCCTATAATGTTTGGACGAGGCACGGAGAAATAGGGGTTATGATGGAAGACGGCGAAGAAGAAGAGGACGATGACAACTATGTGCCCCTGAATACGGTGATGCTGCAACGGGGGAAACTGCTGAAGATCAAGAGGAACTAGACGATGTGCCCAATGATGCTGCAAGGGGGGAAGCTGCTGAAGATCAAGAGGAACCAGTGCCCGATGATGATGATCTCCGCCGGGTCATTGTCGATGCAAGGACGCAATGCGAAAGTCAAAAGGAGAAGCTAAAGTTCGATCGCATGTTAGAGGATCACAAAAAAGGGTTGTACCCCAATTGCGAAGATGGCAACACAAAGCTCGGTACCGTACTGGAATTCCTGCAGTGGAAGGCAGAGAATGTTGTGCCTGACAAAGGATTTGAGAAGCTATTGAAAATATTGAAGAAGAAGCTTCCAAAGGATAACGAATTGCCCGACAGTACATACGCAGCAAAGAAGGTCGTATGCCCTCTAGGATTGGAGGTGGAGAAGATACATGCATGCCCTAATGGCTGCATCCTCTACCGCGGTGCATACAAGGATCTGAACGCATGCCCGGTATGCGGTGCATTGCGGTATAAGATCAGACGAGATGACCCTGGTGATGTTGACGGCGAGCCCCCCAGGAAGAGGGTTCCTGCGAAGGTGATGTGGTATGCTCCTATAATACCACGGTTGAAACGTCTGTTCAGAAACGAAGAGCATGCCAAGTTGATGCGATGGCACAGTGAGGACCGTAGGAAAGACGGGAAGTTGAGAGCACCCGCTGACGGGTCGCAGTGGAGAAAAATCGAGAGAAAGTGCTGGGCTGAGTTTGCAGCTGACCCAAGGAACGTATGGTTTGGTTTAAGCGCGGATGGCATTAATCCTTTCGGGGAGCAGAGCAGCAATCACAGCACCTGGCCCGTGACTCTATGTATGTATAACCTTCCTCCTTGGATGTGCATGAAGCGGAAGTTCATTATGATGCCAGTTCTCATCCAAGGCCCTAAGCAACCCGGCAACGACATTGATGTGTACCTAAGGCCATTAGTTGAAGAACTTTTACAGCTGTGGAATGGAAACGGTGTACGTACGTGGGATGAGCACAAACAGGAGGAATTTAACCTACACGCGTTGCTGTTTGTAACCATCAACGATTGGCCCGCTCTCAGTAACCTTTTAGGACAGACAAACAAGGGATACCATGCATGCACGCACTGTTTAGATGACACTGAAAGTATATACCTGGACAAATGCAGGAAGAATATGTACCTGGGCCATCGTCGATTTCTTCGACCAACCATCAATGTCGAAAGAAAGGCAAGCATTTCAAAGGCGAGGCAGATCACCGGAAGAAGCCCGCCATGCGTACCGGTGATCACGTACTTGTTATGGTCAATGATTTACACGTAATCTTTGGAAAGTGTCCCGGCGGACTAGCTGTTCTGAATGACGCTGAGGGACACGCACCCATGTGGAAGAAGAAATCTATATTTTGGGACCTACCCTACTGGAAAGAGATAGAGGTCCGCTCTTCAATCGACGTGATGCACGTGACGAAGAACCTTTGCGTGAACCTGCTAGGCTTCTTGGGCGTGTATGGGAAGACAAAAGATACACCTGAGGCACAGGAGGACCTGCAACGTTTGCACGAAAAAGACGGCATGCCTCCGAAGCAGTATGAAGGTCGTGCCAGCTACGCTCTTACGAAAGAAGAGAAAGAAATCTTCTTTGAATGCCTGCTCAGTATGAAGGTCCCGACTAGCTTCTCGTCGAATATAAAGGGAATAATAAATATGCCAGAGAAAAAGTTCCAGAACCTAAAGTCTCATGACTGCCACATGATTATGACGCAACTGCTTCCGGTTGCAGTGAGGGGGCTTCTACCGGAAAACGTCCGATTAGCCATTGTGAAGCTATGTGCATTCCTCAATGCAATCTCTCAGAAGGTGATCGATCCAGAAATCATACCAAGGCTAAGGAGTGATGTGGCGCAATGTCTTGTCAGTTTCGAGCTGGTGTTCCCACCATCCTTCTTCAATATCATGACGCACGTCCTAGTTCATCTAGTCGACGAGATTGTCATTCTGGGGCCCATATTTCTACACAATATGTTCCCCTTTGAGAGGTTCATGGGAGTCCTAAAGAAATATGTCCGTAACCGCGCTAGGCCAGAAGGAAGCATCTCCATGGGCCATCAAACAGAGGATGTCATTGGGTTTTGTGTTGACTTCATTCCTGGCCTTAAGAAGATAGGTCTCCCTAAATCGCGGTATGAGGGGAGACTGACTGGAAAAGGCACGCTTGGAGGGGACTCAATAATATGCAGGGACGGATATTCTCGGTCTCAAGCACACTACACAGTTCTACAGAACTCTACCTTGGTGACCCCGTATGTCGATGAACACAAGAACAGTCTGCGCTCCAAACACCCAGAGCAGTGTGACGACTGGATTACATGTGAACACATCAGGACTTTCAGCAGTTGGTTGGAAACACGTCTCAGAGGTGACACCACTATTTGTGATGAGTTGTACTCGTTGTCTAGGGGACCATCTTTGACTGTATTGACTTACAAAGGATACGAGATAAATGGGAATACATTTTACACGATCGCCCAAGATCAAAAGAGCACCAACCAAAACAGCGGTGTCCGCTTTGATGCAGCAACCGAGAGGGGAAAGGACACATATTATGGTTACATAATGGACATATGGGAACTTGACTACAGACACGATTTTAAGGTCCCTTTGTTTAAGTGCAAATGGGTCAATCTGTCAGGAGGCGGGGTACAGGTAGACCCACAGTATGGAATGACAACAGTGGATCTGAACAATCTTGGGTACACTGACGAACCGTTCGTCCTAGCCAATGATGTGGCACAGGTTATCTATGTGAAGGACATGTCTACCAGACCGAGGAAAAGAAAAGATAAGGAAGCGAATACATCATACGATGAGCCAAAGCGCCACATAGTTCTTTCAGGAAAAAGGGACATTGTGGGAGTGGAGGGCAAGACAGACATGTCCGAAGATTATGAAAAGTTTCATGAAATTCCTCCCTTCAAAGTCAAGGCTGACCCAAGCATCCTGATAAACGATGAAGATTATCCATGGTTACGGCGCAATAAGCAAATGACACAAGCGAAGAAAAAGCGAAGACTTTCTCCCGCAACTATTATGATGATACCATGCCAACTTTGTAACAGACGAGTATGATACCATTGTCCGTTTTGTACACGAAGTGCATCTAGTTTTTGCCGTAACCCTCTCAACTTTCTTGCACATGCTATGTGGATGAAATGATGATACCATGCCAACTTTCAACCTTTTCAGAGTTCATTTGAAATGCTTTTCAATTTTAGGGTCTTATAGCTCAAAATAATTAGTAAATGCATGAAAAATAACAGGCCAAAAATTAAAAATTATGCCACCTACTGGGCCACCACGGCCTGAATACGATTAGAAACCCATCCATGGGCCAGGATTCAGGCCCGCAGAAGGCCCAGTAGGCCCATAGGCATGTACAGAGAGGTCAGGCCCGTAAGCCTGCTTTAGAGAGGAGCTCGATAGCTCAGGCACACCGCACCTTATAAATAGGTGCGGCTCTCTCTCAGCTAGCGAGGTGGGACTAAACTCACCACCACGCCGCTGTGCAAGGCCATTGGTCCCGGTTGGTGGCACGAACCGGGACCAATTCCACCCTTTGGTCCCGGTTGGTGCCACGAACCGGTACTAATGAGGCTGTGGCCCCACGAGCACCTTTAGTACCGGTTCGTGGCACGAACCGGTACTAGAGTTTCTTACTAAGCAGTTTTTTAGTCCCACCTCGCTAGCTGAGAGGCACTAGGAGCGGTTTATAAGCCCTGAGTGCAGAGACGATGAAGAAGAGGCGCAATGCTCACGTTGCTTAGCTTCAAGCCTTGAGGAATAAGGTAGACTGCATGGAGCTATGTGCAGTGCAGTCTACACTATTCCGAAAGGCTTGAAGCAAATCAACGAGCATTGCGCCTGTTTTTTATTTTTAATAACTTATTACAACTCCGGACTTCTTGTGTTCCGACAAAATAAAATAAACTTTAATAAAATTTATGAAACTAAAATTAACAAAGTATTTTCTGTTCAAAACATTATAAGAAACCTCTATTATTATTGAAACTAAAATCATATAAAATTGATGCAACTAAAATTATCGAAGTATTTTCTGTTCAAAATCATTAAAAGCAAAAAGAATTTTCATAAAGAACTTTTTTTGATAGAAAATTTAATAGCAAAAAGAATTATCATAAAGTAAAATAAATAAGTAATTAGAAACAAAATAAAATAAAATAAATAAGTTTTTTGTTGTAAGTAGAAACAAAACAAAATAAATAAAGCAAAAAAGAAAACAAAAAACTAAATACAGCAAAAAGAATTTTCATAAAGAACTTTTTTTGATAGAAACTTTAATAGCAAAAAGAATTATCATAAAGTAAAATAAATAAGTAATTAGAAACAAAATAAAATAAAATAAATAAGTTTTTTGTTGTAAGTAGAAACAAAACAAAATAAATAAAGCAAAAAAGAAAACAAAAAAATAAATACAGCAAAAAGAATTTTCATAAAGAACTTTTTTTGATAGAAACTTTAATAGCAAAAAGAATGATCATAAAGTAAAATAAATAAGTAATTAGAAACAAAATAAAATAAAATAAATAAGTTTTTTGTTGTAAGTAGAAACAAAACAAAATAAATAAAGCAAAAAAGAAAACAAAAAACTAAAAACAGCAAAAAAAATTGTTGGGGCGCTGTTCGCTGGGCCCTCCAACCCTCGGGTTTGCAAATACAGGGCTAGAGGGCTCAACGGGCAGCGCGCCAAAGTTAGGCCCAGAAGCCTGCTATAGAGAGGAGTTCGAGACAGCAGCCGCAGCGGGGCTTATAAACCAGTCCGAGCCCTTCTCAACTAGCGAGGTGGGACTAAACTTTTGGCCGCGACGCGGGCAGCAAGAGGCCTTTGGTCCCGGTTGGTGCCACCAACCGGGACTAAAGGGGTGCATTGGTACCGGTTCGTGGCACCAACCGGGACCAATGCCCACCCTTTAGTCCCGGTTGGTGCCACCAACCGGGACCAAAGGCCACCACTTCCCGCCCTTTGCGCTGCTGAAAAGAGGGCTTTGGTCTCGGTTGGTGGCACCAACCGGGACTAATGCCTACCTTTAGTCCCGGTTGGTGTCACAAACCGGGACTAAAGGCTTTGCTATATAAGTTCACACTTAGGAAATTTTCAGAGTTACCTAGCAGTTGCCGCCCCGACGACGCCGACGCCGCCCGCCGCCCCCGCCCCCGCCGTCGCCGTCGCCGTCGGCCGTGCCCGTCGTCGCCGTCGCCGTTGCCCGCGCCCTCGCCATCAGCCGCGCCCCTGCCCCGACGCGCGCCGCCCCGGCCCGTCCCCATCGTCGCCGTCGCCCTGCCCCGCCCTTCGCCGCCGACGCCTCTGCCCCTCCCCCGACCACGCCGCCGTCGCCTCGGCCCCTGCCTCGACACGCCGCCGTCGCCTTGGTCAGGGCCGGCACTGCCCCCTAATTCCTCCATGTTTTTTCTGCACATTTATATGCTTAATTATATGTATATGTATGAGTATATGTATGTGTGTATATCTGTTTATATGTCCTTTTTTTAGATCTTTTTTTTGCATTTTCTCTGTGTATATGTATGTATATATGTTCTCTGTGTATATATATGTTCATGTATATATGCAAAAGATAGATTTTTAGAAAAGTTAGGATTTTTTTCTATTCATAGATTTTTTGGTGATATTAATTATTGTAGAATATGCAAATGTTTGTATATTCATATGAACAATGCATTAGGCAAAACCTTTACTTTTTTCGAAATTTTCTATTTGAACATTTTTTTATGAATGAGAGGAAAAAGGAAAATAAGAAGAGGAAGAAAGGAGAAGAAGAGGAGAGGAAGAAGAGGAGAAATAAATAAGAAGAGGAAAAAAGAAGAAAAAGAAGAGGAGAAGAAGAAAGGAATAGAAGAGAAGAAGAAAAAATAAAAAAAATTCTATTTTTTCTTCTTCTCTCCTCTATTCCTTTCTTATTCTCCTCTTTTTTTTCTTCTTTTTTTCTTCGATCTTCTCCTCTATTCCTTTTCTTCTTCTCCTCTTTTTGTTTCTTCTTCGTTTTCTTATGTTTTATCGGGTCTGTCGTCGTCGATATACCCCTCTCCCGATAACTTCAACACGAGGGGGGGTCGATATACCCCCTCCCCGATAATATTATTTTCCCATGTACGTTCATTGTCGTTGTCGATATAACCCCCTCCCGATAACTTCAACACATGGGGGGGTCGATATACCCCCTCCCCGATAACATTATTTTCCCATGTATGTATGTCGTCGTTGTCGATATATATAACTCCCTCCCAGATAACTTCGACATGATGGACGGTCGATATTTATACCCCCTCTCGACCGTGATAACTTATACCACGGGAGCACCCCCCGGCCCTCTCGCTCGACCAAAACTCTCGATCACACCCAAACCGTAGAAAAAAACGATGTCGGTCTCCTACCCCCTCCCGCCGCGCCCCTACCCTTGAAGCGTTGCTGAGGCCACCCCAAACCCGGAATAAGCTAGGTCTACGTTTGCACTAACCACCTGCTGTCATGTTTGTGTAATAATTTCCATGTTGTAATATTTGCAGAAACAATGGAGCACGGACGAGACGAGCAAGCAGAAGAGGTGTTGTGGGACATAATCTTAGCCGGAGGTGATATCTTGTCGTATCTTAACGACAATGATGGTCTGGAAGAACAGGGTGAAGAAGCAGGCTACGGTGATCGAAGAGTGGAGGAGGAAAGACATGATTATGATGGCTCCGGTGACCCAATGCTGGTGCAAGAAGGAGCCCGTGGTGACGGTTCCGGTGACCGAACAGAGTCCGGCCAGGTAAATATATTAGTTAAGCCTTTGCTGACTAGCTAATTGATGCATTCATTGTTTTGGCATGTACACATATTAATTAACACTCGTCTTTCTTCTTTTTTCTAGCCCTCCGGATCGAGCACAACTGCGGTAAAGAGACGAGGCCCGAAGAGAAAGTTGCGCTCGGATGAAAGGTTTGAGATCACAGCAATCTCGCGCGATGGCCAACCGATTGAACCCATCTGGACAAAGGATGCATTTGCTGCTCAGTGCGGGGTTCTAGTTAGGGACAAGATCCCGATCAGCATCCACCAATGGTATAAGCCTAAGAAGGAAGACCCTGAGGTGTCTTATGTCAATGATATGCAGAAAGATGATCTTTGGACTGAGCTGAAGGCAAATTTCACCCTACCGCCAGAGGAGGATCCGGAGAAGCCAGTTAAAGAGCAATTAATCAAGTCTCATGCTCTTAAGAAGATGGCAGACCTATTTAGGAGGTGCAAGAATGAGCTGAAAATGTTTGTCGACAAAGAAGAGACACCCGAATTCATCGGCCGGTATGAGAAGATCAGAGATCACTGGCCCGCATTTGTGGCCCACAAGACATCGGAAAAGAGTAAGAAGATGTCAGTGACAAACAAGAAGAATGCTGCGAAGAAGAAGCTTCACCATCGCACGGGGTCAGGTGGCTACCTCAAAGCCCGGCCTAAGTGGGCCAAGGCTGAGAATGATCTGCTTGAAAAAGGGATCGAACCACAGACAATGAACTAGACAGACCGTTGCCGGACTTGGTTCTTCGGGGCTGGCGGAACCTTGGACCCTGTATCAGGGAGGTGCGTTTGGACGAACGAGCTTTTGAGAATACCAGTCAAGAAGATTCAGCAATATATCGATGCATCGCAGGAAGGGACGTTCGTTCCAGACAGAGAGAACGTCGAGCTCACAATGGCCCTCGGGAGTCCTGAGCACCCTGGACGGACACGAGGCACGCCAGGCTCCGTTCCGTGGAAGGCTGGTTTTCCGGACGCAGGCGGTTACAAAAGCCAGGAGAGGAGGAAAAAAATGGAGCAGACCCAAATTCAGAAGCTGCACGAAAGGGTTCAAGCGCTAGAGGAACGAGACAGCAATCGACATGCCGAAACTTCCCCCGAAGCTACCCCGCCATCTTAGCGGAGAAGCAGCGTGGCTTCCACCGAGCTGCTTCAGCTGGAGCATGTCTTGACGGCTCCTGCTAGCTACCCCGTGGATGCTATCACGGAGTCTCAACATTGCCACCTTATGGCGCAACGGCAGAACTTCAAAGTCAAGGCGGCTGTTGGCTCTGTTTTACCTCCTGAACCCGGTGCAACCTACCATTGCCGGCCGATTCCAGAAGGATATGCTAGGTTGATGGTGGATGAAATAACGGAGGGATTTGACCACCCTACCAGTGAAGGGGAGACTCAGCTGGGTTTAGCTCTGAAGACTCCGTGCCTATGGCGGAAGGAGCTCATCAACCTTCCGAACTGGACGGCTCCGGCGAGTAAGGGCAGTCCGCCTCCTCCTCCGCCTCCTCCTCCGGCGAGTGATCAGGGCACTCAGCCTCCTTCTCTGGCGCGTGGTGGCACTCCGCCTCCTCCTCCGGCGAGTGATCAAGGCACTGAGCCTCCTTCTCCGGCGCGTGGCAGCACTCCGCCTCCTTCTCCGCCTACGTCGGCGCGCCAGAGCAGCCAGCCTCCTCCTTCTCCGCCTCGTCAGCAAGGGCGGAAGAGACCCGCCGCCGCTGCAGCTGCTCCGGCGCGTCGTAGTCCTTCTCCTCCGCCTCGTAAGCAAGGAAAGAAGACAGCCGCAACCGCTCCGTCTGCTCTGCCGGCGTCTAGCAGTACAGCTGCCAGAGGCGGGAGGCAATACGGATTCAGTCCTTCTCTGAAGACTCCAGAGAAGTTACCATACGAGAGGACTGAGGAGGAAACCAGGAAGATCGTGCGAGCCGAAGTGACAAACTTCTTTGAAGGGGTGAAAGCAAAGAAACATCCACCTCCAGAGGAGAAGGTAGATCCGGTGAAAGCAAAGCGCACTCTGGCTGCCCTGACAAAACCACCAAAGTCTCCGCCGAGAGTCAACTATGAGCGCATTCTTGCAAAGACATATGCCGAAGCGGAGCGGTCGGGAAGTACTGTCAGTGATCAAAGGTTAAAAGAACGACGAGCTGGGAAAAAAATTGCCCAGCTCGGCGAACAAGCGAACCAATCGTGCCCCCGCTCAAGGTGTCAAAAGACATCATCGCTAATGATCCGAGGATGGTGCCCGGTTATAGCAATCTTGGAGATTACCTGCCCGACGATGTACATTATGAAATCATGGAGGTGGACGAACACAAATACCATTACGGGAAGCCTCTCATCAAAGATGAAAGATCTCTAACAACGATGATGCGAAGATTACATGATTGGTACATGAAAACCTGCAGAGAGTCTGATGGGACGAGTACTTTGACGCTGAGAGTTAAACCGGAGCATGACCTCGTTGGAATTGAACTGCTGAATGTTCCATTTGAGGATTTCTTCCAGTTTTACAATCAAAAGGCCCTCGATAAAACAACGATCACTTGCTACTGTCTGTAAGTAGTACTACTGCTGTCATTAAGTCTCTCTATATAGGTCAACTCTTTCATTGCATGTATTTATAATTATCCTCACTATATTATGCAGATTGAAGCTCGCCGAATTGAAGAAAAGACAAATCGGTGATATTGGGTTCATTAACAAAAATCTCATAGATGCATATACGGTTGAAAAACATCCCAAAGAAGCCGAGGCCAACTTGCTACAATCGTTGGTATTAAATAAAAACAAAGATATAATACTCTTTCCTTACAACTTCAAGTGAGTGTTACTGTCTTGTGCATATTCGGTTTCCCTTATTAGTCCAGGTTATGGTAATGTAATTGATGACTTATGCATGCATGCGTAGCTTCCACTATATTCTCCTAGAGATTAAGCTTGAGCAGGGAGTAGTAACCGTCTTAGACTCGAGACGAAAAGATCCCCAGGACTATGCGAACATGACTCAAATGCTCGAGAAGTAAGTTAAATCGATCATTATCCACCATATCAGCAACTTTGTTCATTTCCTGATATCAAGTAATTGTTTTCTTTGTCTGGCAGGGTTTGGAGAAAATTCACCACAAAAGCTCTGGGACTGCCAAAGAAGCTGCAATTTAAACACCCAAAAGTAAGTACTATAGTAGCATGTTCCGCGCATCTCCTAGTGATTCAAGCGCTAGTTTCATCAATACCATTTAGCATGCTTGCTTATCAGTTTGATTGACCTCTATTTCTTGTAAAGTGGTTGTGGCACGAACCCGGGAATAATTACTGTGGATACTACGTTTGCGAGTCCATCCGCTACACGACCTGTGAGCGGGGCTACACTGAAGAACAATATGAAGTGGGTAAGCAATAATATTCACAATTTTATTTTATTACCATCATTTGTGTTGAGTTTCAGTTATTCATATATATATATGTATTGACCCCCTTCTTCAAATTAGATGTTTCGGAAGCGGGATGAACTCCTAGCACCAGATCGTATACGAGGAATTCAAGAGGAACTGGCGGCATTCTTCCTTGACCACGTGATCGCTGAAAACGGAGAATACTATGTGGACCCTGTGTTCTTACAATTTAATTAGGAGATTGTATTGTAAGTGATAATTATTGTATATATGTAGCCGGTAGTGTCGGATAGATATACGAGAACTTGTTGTTCGACCAATCTCTCGGAGAAGGAGAGGTGGTCGATATCTCTTCTCTCTGTATGCATATGTTCATGACGATCTTCTGTTTCCTTCATTTGATTACTAGCTAGCGTGTCTAGTCCTCTCCATACGTATATAGTACGTAGCGTCGACCAAGCACGGAGATAAGAGAGGACACTTCTCTCTATTAATTAGCTAGCTAACACAATATATGAAACACCTAAATTAACCCCCCAATCCCCCCCCCCTTTCAAAAAAAACAAAAACCCCAGCCCCTGAAATGCTGATGCGTGGATGCCTATTGGTCCCGGTTGGTGACACCAACCGGGACAAAAGGCCCTGCCTATTGGTCCCGGTTGGTGGCACCAACCGGGACCAAAGGCCCCCCTGCCTGGGCTGGCAGCAGCGGCCACGTGGAGGACCTTCTGTCCCGGTTCGTGTAAGAACCGGGACTAAAGGGTTAGGGCTTTAGTAACGACCCTTTAGTCCCGGTTCGAAAACCGGGACAAAAGGCCCTTACAAACCGGGGTAAAAGCCCCTTTTCCTACTAGTGAATTACTCTTGAATTGCTTTCATGCGATCTTGTGGTAGGAGTTCATTCCGCATCTGCCACGTCTAATTTGAAGAAGGGGGTTAATACATATATATGAATGAAACTCAATAGAAATGATGGTGTAATAAAATGAAATTGTGAATATTATTGCTTACGCACTTCATATTGTCTTTTAGAGTAGCCCCGCTTATTTTTCAAAGTCGCGTTGTAGATGAACTCGCACACGTAGTATCCACAGTAATCATTCCCTTGTTCCTGCCACAAGCACTTTACGAGAAATAGAGGTCAATCAAACTGATAATGAAGCATTATAAATGGCATTGATGAAAGTAGCTAGAATCAACTGGAGATGCGCGCAACTAGCTAGCTAGTAGTACTTACTTTCGGGTATCTATATTGCAGCTCCTTCGGCAATCCCGGAGCTTCTGCGGTGAACTGTTTCCAAACCCTGCAAGACAAAGAAAATAATTATTACTTGATATATCAGGAAATGAACAAAAAGTTGCCGATATGGTGCGATAATGATCGATCATACTTACTTGTTGAGAATTTTAGTCATGTCCGCATAGGTCTCAGGATCTTTTCGTCTCGAGTCTAAGACGGTTACTAGTCCCCGCTCAAGCTTAATCTCCAGGAGAATATAGTGGAAGCTGCGCACGCATGCATAACTCATCAATTACATTACTATAACCTCGCTCGAGTAATAAGGGAAACCGAATATGCACACGACAGTAACACTCACTTGAAGTTGTAAGGAAAGAGTATTAAGTCTTTGTTTTGATTTATTAACAATGATTTGAGCAAGTTGGCCTCGGCCTCTTCGGCGTTCTTTGTAACCTGAAATTCATCTATGAAATTTGTGTTAATGAACCCAATATCATACATTTCTGCTTTTCTGCACTCGATGATCTTCAATCGGCATAATATAGTGAGGATAATTATAAATACATGCAATGAAAGAACTGAGCTATATATAGAGACTTAATGACAGAAGTAGTACTTACAGACAGTAGCAAGTGACCGTTAATTTATCGAGGGCCTTTTGATTGAAGAACTGGAAGAACTCCTCAAATGGAACATGCAATAGATCAGTTCCAACGAGGTCGTGCTCCTCTTTAATTCTCAGATACAAAGTATTCGTCCCCCCAGACTCTCTGCAGGTTTTCATGTACCAATTATGGAATCTTTGCATCATCGTTGTTAGAGATTTTTCATCTTTGACGAGAGGCTTCCCGTACTCGTATCTGTGTTCGTCCACCTCCAAGAAATCATAATGTACATCGTCGGGCAGGTAATCTCCAAGATTGCTATAACCGGGCACCATCCCCGGAGCATTAGCGACGATGTCGCTAGACACATTGAGCGGGGGGCACGATTGGTTTGCTTGTTCGCCGAGCTGGGTAATTTTTTCCCAGCTGCTCGTTCTTTTAACCTTTGATCACTGATAGTACTTCCCGACTGCGATGCTTCGACATATGCCTTTTCAGTAATGCGCTCATAGTTGGTTTTCGGCGGAGACTTTGGTGGTTTCCTCAGGGCATCGATAGTGCGCTTTGCTTTCACCGGATCTACCTTCTCCTCCGGAGGTGGATGTGTCTTTGCTTTCAACCCTTCAAAGAAGTCCTTCACTTCAGTCCGCACGATCTTCGCGTTTTCCTCCGCGGTCCTCTCGTACGGTAACTTCTCTACAGGCTTGAGAGGTGGACTGTATCTGTATTGCCTCCCGCCTCTGGCTGTACTGCTAGATGCCGGAGCAGACGGAGCGGCTGCGGCTATCTTCTTTCGTGCTTGCTTACGAGGTGGAGGAGAAGGACTACGACGCGCCGGAGCAGCCGGGGCGGCGGCGGGTCTCTTCCGCCCGTGCTGGCGAGGCGGAGAAGGAGGAGGCTGGTGGCTGCTCGGGCGCGCCGGCGCAGGCGGAGAAGGAGGCGGAGTGCCGCCACGCGCCGGAGAAGGAGGCTGAGTGCCCTGATCGTCACTTGCCGGAGGAGGAGGCGGAGTGCCCTGACTCGCCGGAGGAGGAGAAGGAGGCGGAGGCATCCAGTTCGAAAGGTTGATGAGCTCCTTCCGCCATAGGCATGGAGTCTTCAGACAAGAACCCAGCCGAGTCTCCCCTTCACCCGTAGGGTGGTCAAGCTGGAGGTCCTCAAATCCTTCTGTGATTTCATCCACCATCACCCTAGCATATCCTTCTGGAATTGGCCGGCAGTGAAAAGTTGCGCCAGGTTCAGGAGGTGCAACAGAGCCAACATCCGCCTTGACTTTCAATTCCATCCACTGCGTCATAAGGTGGCAATGCTGAGACTCCGTGCTAGCATCTACAGGGTAGCTAGCAGGAGCCGTGAAGACAGGCTCCTGAAGCAGCTCCGTGGAAGCCATGCTGCTTCTCCGCTGAGATGGCGGGGTAGCTTCGGGTGTAGCTTCGGTAGGTCGCGTGCTGCGAACTGCCTCTCGTTTCTCTAGCGCTTGTACCCTTGCGTGCAGCGCCTGTAGTTGTAACCGCCTGCGTCGGGGAATCTAGCCTTCCACGAAAGGGAGCCTGGCGTGCCTCGTGTCCGTCCGGGGTGCTCAGGATTCCCGAGGGCCTCTGTGAGCTCGTCGTTCTCTCTGTCCGGAACGAACGTCCCTTGCTACGCCTTTTCGATATACTCCTGAAGCTTCTCGATGGGTGTGTTCAGCTGCTCGTCGGACCAAACGCACTTCCCTGTTACAGGGTCCAATTTTTCCCCAACCCCGAAGAACCAAGTCCTGCAACGGTCTGGCCAGCGTCGCGTCTCTGGTTCGATCCCTTTATCAATGAGGTCATTCTCAGCCTTGTCCCACAATGGCAAGGCTTTCAGGTAGCCACCTGACCCCGTGCGATGGTGATGCTTCTTCTTTGCAGCATTTTTCTTGTTTGTCGCTGACATCTTCGCTGCTCTCTCAGATTTCTTTTTGGTGACAAATTCGGGCCACTGATCTTTGATCTTCTCAAATCAGCCGATGAATTCAGGAGTCTTGTCTTGGTCGACAAACGATGATTTCAGCTCATTCTTCCACCTCCTGAATAGCTCAGCCATCTTCTTAAGAGCATAAGCCTTGATCATTGGCTTTTTAACTGGATTCTCCGGATCCTCCTCTGGCGGGAAGGTGAAATTTTCCTGCAGCGCAGTCCAAAGATCAGCTTTCTGCTTATCGCTGACATAAGACACCTGAGAGTCTTTGTCCTTAGGCTTCAACCATTGCTCGATGCTGATCGGGATCATGTCCCTCACTAGAACCCCGCACTGAGCATTAAATTTTTGCTTGGTCCAGAGGGGTTCAATCGGTTGGCCAGCGCGATCAATTTCGATGATCGTGTACCTTTCATCCGCGCGCAACTTTCTCTTCGGGCCTCGTCTTGTTACCGAAGTGTTGCTCGATCCGGAGGGCTAGAAAAGAAGAGAGTTAATATGTGTACATACCAAAAACAATTAATGCATCAATTAGCTAGTCAGCACATGCTTAATTAATTAATATATATACCTGGCCGGACTCCGTTCGGTCACCGGAGCCTGCTTCTTCATCATGTCCTTCCCCCTCCATTCGGTCACCAGAGCCGTCATCACGGTGTCCTTCGTCCTCCATTGTTTGATCATCGTCGTAGCCTGCTTCTTCATCCTGTCTTTCACGACGGTGCATGTGTCGTTGAGAAACGACAAGACGGCATCACTTCCGTGTGATATTATCTCCCCCAACACCGCTTCTTTTGCTTCGTCTCGGGGGTGCGGATCCATAGTTTCTGCAAATATTTACAACATGGCAATTATTATTCAAACATGACAGATGGATATATTAGTGGCAAATGTTGAACTAGCTAGCTAAGCACAATAAGGAATCATATTAGTGGCATGGCCTCGACGCTTCTCTAGGGTTTGGGGTGCCCTCGGCAACGCTTCAAGGGTTTGGGGTGGCCTCAACAACGCTTCAAGGGGTTCAGGGTGGCCTCGACGACAACGCTCTTTTAACTTGGTAAATTTGGGTGGCCTCGAGAGAATTGTCGGGTAGGGGCGCGGCGGGAGGGGGTACGAGACCGACATCGTTTTTTTCTAGGGTTTGGGTGTCCTCGAGAGTTTTAGTCGAGTGAGAGGGCCGGGGGTGCTCCCGTGGTATAAGTTATCACGGTCGAGAGGGGGTTATATCGACAATGACCTACCCGATAAAAAATAAGAAAAGGAAGAAGAAGAAAAAAAGAAGAAAAAAAAGCTATTTTTTCTTCTTCTCCTCTATTCCTTTCTTCCTCTCCTCTTTTTTTCCTTTTTTTCCTCTTCTTATTTATTTCTCCTCTTCTTCATCTTTTTCTTTTCCTTCTTCCTAAACTAAACATAAACTAAAATAATCCTAAAACTAAACGAAACAAAAAAAATCCTATGAACAAAATTACAATAAAAAATCCTATGAACAATATTACAATAAAAATTCTATGAACAAAAAAAAATTCTATGAACAAAATAAAAATTCTTTGCATATGAACATACAAACATTTGCATATTCTACAATATCATCATCATATTCTACAATAATATCACCAAAAATCCTAACTTTTGCATATGAACAGGGGGCCTGCTTCGTCGTCGGCGTCGGGGCGGGCGGCGGCGTTGGGGTGTGGGGAGGAAGCGGGAGAGGAGGGGGAACGGCGCGGTGAGGCTCACACTGCAGGCGAGCGGCGGCGAGGTCGGGGCAGGGGCGACGGCGACGAGGTCGGGGCAGGGTGCGGCGAGGCCGGGGCAGGGCGACGGCGACGACGGAGACGGCGGCGAGGTCGGGGCAAGGGGCGGCGAGGCCGGGGCAGGGGCGACGGCGACGAGGTCGGGGCAGGGGCGACGGCGGCGAGGTCGGGGCAGGGGCGACGACGACGACGGAGACGGCGGCGAGGCAGCCTGGCGGCGTCGATGTCGTCGGGGCGGCAACTACGAGATGAGAAGTGAAATTTTCACAAGTCCTGCTTATATACCAAGAGCATTGGTACCGGTTCGTGGCACCAACCGGTACCAATGCCCCCCTTTAGTCCCAGTTGGTGCCACCAACCGTGACTAAAGGTCAGTTTTCGGCAGGCCAAAGGGCGGGAAGCGGCGGCCTTTGGTCCCGGTTGGTGGCACCAACCGGGACTAAAGGGGGGCATTGGTACCGGTTGGTGCCATGAACCGGTACCAATGCACCCCTTTAGTCCCGGTTGGTGCTACCAACCGGGACCAGAGGTCATGTGCTGATGTGCCCGCGTCGAAAGTTTAGTCCCACCTCGCTAGTTGAGAGGGGCGCGCAGTGGTTTATAAGCCCCACTGCCGCACCCCTCTCGAGCTCCTCTCCATTGCAAGCTTACGGGCCTAAATGTCACTGCTATGCCTGATGGGCCTACTGGCCTTCTGCGGGCCTGAATCATGGCCCATCGATGGGTTTCTAGTCGTATTCAGGCCGTGGCGGCCTAGTAGGTGGCATATTTTTTATTTTTGACTGTTTTTTGTTTTCTTTTTTGCTTTATTTATTTTGTTTTGTTTCTACTTATAACAAAAACTTATTTATTTTATTTTATTTTGTTTTGTTTCTAATTACTTATTTATTTTATTTTATGATAATTCTTTTTGCTATTAAAGTTTCTAACAAAAAAAGTTCTTTATGAAAATTCCTTTTGCTTTTCATGATTTTGAACAGAAAATACTTCGATAATTTTAGTTGCATCAATTTTATATAATTTTAGTTTCAATAATACTAGAGGTTGCTTATAATGTTTTGAACAGAAAATACTTTGTTAATTTTAGTTTCATAAATGTTATTAAAGTTTATTTTATTTTGTTTCTACTTATATATTTTATTAAAGTTTATATTAATTTGTTTCTAATTACTTATTTATTTTATTTTTTATTTTTCATGCACCATTTTTCATGCATTTACTGATTATTTTGAGCTATAAGACCCTCAAATTTAAAAGCACTACAAATGAACTCTGAAAAGGTTGAAAGTTGGCATGGTATCACCATTTCACCCACATAGCATGTGCAAGAAACTAGAGAGGCTTACGGCAAAAGCTGGATGCACTTCGTGTACAAAACGGACAATCTCTTTCGAAGTATCAGGGTTTCATACGGAAACTCGTCTGTTACAAAGGGATTTCATTTTTTTGAACTTTGAACTCCATAGTTTTTCTGTGCTCAAAATGCACCATTCAAAGCCACATCATCAATTTTCAACCCTTTCTGACTGAATTTGTTATTTTTCATGCATTTACTGATTTTTTTCAGCTAGAAGACCCTCAAATTGAAAAGCACTACAAATGAACTCTGAAAAGGTTGAAAGTTGGCATGGTATCATCATTTCACCCACATAGCATGTGCAAGAAAGTAGAGAGGCTTACGGCAAAACTGGATGCACTTCGTGTACAAAACGGACAATCTCTTTCGAAGTATCAGGGTTTCATACGGAAACTCGTCTGTTACAAAGGGGTTTCATTTTTGGAACTTATTTGAACTCCATAGTTTTTCTGTGTTCAAAATGCACCATTCAAAGCCACATCATCAATTTTTAACCCTTTCTGACTTAATTTGTTATGTTTCATGCATTTACTGATTTTTTCAGCTATAAGACCCTCAAATTGAAAAACACTACAAATGAACTCTGAAAAGGTTGAAAGTTGGCATGGTATCATCATTTCACCCACATAGCATGTGCAAGAAAGTAGAGAGGCTTACGGCAAAAACTGGATGCACTTCGTGTACAAAACAGACAATCTCTTTCGAAGTATCAGGGTTTCATACGGAAACTCGTCTGTTACAAAGGGATTTCATTTTTTTGAACTTATTTGAACTCCATAGTTTTTCTGTGTTCAAAATGCACCATTCAAAGCCACATGATCACCACATTAAAACCAAAGTACATACATAGTTCAAATTGAACAACATATAGCTCTCCAGAGCATCTAGTTAAACCATACATTGAAACTATGTAAAACCTTTCAATGCAACAACAAATGCGATCATAATCACAACTAAGGTAACAATTGAACCAACGGCATAATGATACCAAGCCTCGGTATGAATGGCATATTTTCTAATCTTTCTAATCTTCAACCGCATTGCATCCATCTTGATCTTGTGATCATCGACGACATCCGCAACATGCAACTCCAATATCATATTATCCTCCTCTATTTTTTTTATTTTTTTCTTCAAGTAATTGTTTTCTTCTTCGACTAAATTTAACCTCTCGACAATAGGGTCGGTTGGAATTTCCGGTTCAACCACCTCCTACATAAAAAATATCTATGTCACGTTGGTCGGCATAATTGTCATAAACAATAAATAAACCAAATAGTTATAAAAAGATAATATATACCACATCCGAATCATAGACAGGACGAGGGCCGACGGGGGCGGATACCAGAACCATCGCACTATATAATAACAAGGAATAATAAAAGTAAGAAAATTAGACAAGTATCCATCTCAAGTAAGATTTTTTTTCTTTCAGAAAGAAGATAAGAACAAGAGGCTCACCACGGTGGTGCCGGTGACGAGATCGGCGCGGGCGATCGACGGCGGTGAAGACGGGGACGGGACGTGACGGACCGCTAAACCTAGAAAAATCTCGGGGAAAATGGAGCTCCGAGGTCGAGTTTCGAGAAAAGAAATATTAACTAGTGTGGCTCCGACATTTCATCGAACACCTCATGTGCATAGGAGATGAGCTAGAGCACCCAAATGCCCTCCCCTCGCCGGCTAGCAAAAAACAGAGCACGGTGGAGTGCTCTGCTCGCTGGCGATGGGCTATATATAGGCAAATCATTTGTCCCGGTTCGTGGCTGGAACCGGGACCAATGGTTATGGGCTAGGAGCGAGGCCCATTGGTCCTGGTTCGTTCCTAGAACCGGGACAAATGGGTCCAGACGAACCGGGACCAAAGCCCGCGAGGCCCCGGGCGGCCTCCTGGGCTCACGAACCGGGACGAATGCACCCATTGGTCCCGGTTTGTATAAGAACCGGGACTAATGGGCTGGCCAGGCCCGAACGAAAGCCCCTTTTTCTACTAGTGTCCATGAGTCAAACACTTCGAACCTTTTGTCCCTCAGATTGATGTTGAGTACCCAGTAGTGGTGTGCACCATCGGCATTCTCTGGGTCTAAATTTTCAAGCACAGGAATCATAACCTTCAAGAAAAAAAACCATGTCAGCATACCAAAAAAGACATCAACTACTGATATGTTTTTGGGCAACTCTATATGTTTGTATGAGCAACATCTCATATGACTTTTAGGCAACTCTATAGAATTTTAGGCAACTTCTGGCATAACTCTCAAAACACTAAAAAAAAAATCTGATAAATGTGTATGAAGCTTCTGCAAAATGGCTTATCAGGCAACTCAGTGGCTTTTTATGAGCAACTTATCATGTGATTTCAAGCAACTCCTATGATTTCCTGACATCAGCTTCTAGAAAAAAATCTAAGAAAAAACAGAATAGAGCCTTTTATCATGTTTGACAACTAGTAAAACACATGGACCATACCATGTCTTGCTCATCCAAACGGTTTGATTTTTTGAACCTATCATGCAGCTCCCTCACATCTAGATCGAGCCTTTGAAGCCAAGTATGTGGAGAAATATAGAATCAGATAATAAAGCAACAACTTCAGTGCCAAAAAACGAAAAAAGGAAAAACTGTGGGCTTTTATTTCTCTTACCGAAAACCTAACAGGCATGATTATTTTCTTGGACCCCACCTGTCTGTTGTACATGATTGCTTCAATCCCTAACTCAAAGACATGTGTCTTCATCCATCCTGCCTTCCTCATTGATTGAGCAAGCTCCTTGATTGTGCAGAAGTAACCACGATAGTTTATGATTTGCGGCCTGTAGAACAAAAAGAAAGGCTTTGTTAAGAAAAAATAACAATAGGAGAGATCATCGCATGCAAAAAAGAAAAAAGCAGGAAAAAAAGTGGCTACTGGAACAAACACACACGTTGTATCATCACCCTGCGACGTCCTTCTCGTCCCTCCTCCTCCTCCAAGCAACAGAATCAGTGCATACACTCTGTTTGTCTCTGCATTGCATGTGAAATCCTTCCTCATCTCTACATTCACATATGGTGACCTCTGTGATGGTGGAGCTTTCTGTATCCTCCTCTCGCGCTTCTCAGGAACAGGTTCTTTCGAGCTGCTGGCTGCACCTTTGCCAGATGATTCCCCCTCAGCGGTAATTTTTGCAACTTCGGTTGGCGTGCTGAAACCGGTAGGTGACATGTGCCCCGCACTCTGACCTACAACATTTTTCACTGCCCCCTCGACAACTTCATCGAAGTCCATATTGCCCCAGTCAATTCCCCACTCAATGTCACTGGTGGCGGCTGCGTTTGCAACCCCCTCATCCTCTGCTGCCTTGCCCTCCTCGCCTGTTATTCCTGCTGGCTCATCTATCCCAAGATCGAAAGGTGGAGCTGGACAGTAATCATCCCACACAGCGCTCCCAGACTTTGATCTTTGCAGCAATCGTGCTTCTTCAACTGAATCGCATGCTCCTTTGTTTGCTGGTAGATTGATGGCAGCTGATGTCCGTATTACAGGTATGGTGCCAGCAGAATTACTCCTCGCGAGCGGTGGCGTCGAACCTGGGCTCACACACTTCTCAAGGAGCTTGTTGATGTCCCTAACATCATCCAGTGAGATTTCTTTCCCCTTTGTAGAACATGCTTGCTTGTTGGGGAGTACCGGAGGCTTGTCTGTTGAGTCCTGGGCAGTTGCTTGCTCCTGCTCAGGGGTTGCTTCCTCAAGCACAGCAGTTGCCTCCGTACTTTGCGTGGGAGGGGCTGCTGATTCCTGGGCAGTTGCTGCCTGCATGCTCACTCTGGTTGCCTGAGTTTTTTGCTGAGTAGCTTCAAAAGTAGCACCAGTTGCTCTGTTTTCAGTCTTTGCTGATTCAGCAGTTGCTCTGTTTTCACTCTTTGCTGGTTCAGCACTTGCTCTGTTTTCAGTCTTTGCTGATTCAGCAGTTGCTTGTTTTTTCTGTTCAGTTGCTTGCAGAATATGATCAGTTGCTGTGTTTTGCTTCTTTGCTGCTCTTTTCAGGTAAACCTTGCTTTTTGCTGGTGATGTTGCTTTCTGACTTGCCGCTTCATCTGTCGGCCTCTAAGCTGTCGGAGCTTGCTGGCTGGTTGTCGTAGTTGCAGCACTTTGAACAGCCGCCTCCTCTCTTCCTTTTGGAGACATAACACAGGCCTTAACTGTCTTATGGCTCACTTTCTTGACCTTCCTTGTGGCAGCCGCTCCAACTCCTCCTGCAAGCTTTCTTTCCTTCTCTTTTTGGCCAAAACTTGATAGTTCCAACTCATCTACCATCGTCTCAGGGCACAAATCCATCACGGAGAATTTTTCCTCAGTTGGCATCGCAGGCATCGGGAAAAGAGGGATATCATGGGTCTCGGGAATGACCTGTTTCTGTCTGTACTGGGTATCTCCAATCCTCACCACATTTGCAGCTGAAATGACAGGCCCACTCTGAACCTCAAACGGCTCCTTCCGCATGTCCATCTTAACGAAGCTGCTCTGGAAAAAACTGTCGGCACTTTGGATGCTTCCTTGTGTGCTCCCGACGGACATCGTTTCCTCTGCCTCACTTCTTTCCTTGCCAGTGCGCTTGAGTCTCTCCATGATGGTACTTAGCGGCACCTCGTCGTCGCAACTGCCCCCATGCCACCCCGGATTTCGTGCACCTCCCTCATCATCACCACCTCCCTTGCTGGGCTGGTCGGTGCTAGCGTTGCCGCCATTCCCGCCATCATCCTTATCTTCACCCCCTTCTTCCCACCCCCGCCATCTTGCTCCGCATCATCATCTTCATCCTCTCTGTCTTCCTCCTCTTTTTCCTCTTCTTCACTCTTTTCATCATCCTGTTTCTCCTCCGATTCCCCCTCTTTCTTATCTGGTTCATTCTCTTTATCATTGCCCCCTTCCACATTTCTCTCCTTCTCTTTGTCCTCTTCATCGTCCCGTTCCTCTTCATCATCCTCCTCCCTGTCCTGCTCTTCATCTTCAACATCATCCTCATTGTCGTCTTCCTCATCTCCACTATCGTCTTCACCAGCAAGGGGCGGCTGTGAGTTGTCAGCGTCCATGTGCTGTGAATCATCATCGTCATATTCTGTGGCTGCTGGCGGGCTGCTGTATGACGGAGCATCATCATCATAGTCATCGTCATCATCATCGTCGTCATCGTCATTGCTATCCCCGTCATTATCCGAACTCTCTTCTTCAGGACTGTCCTCATCTTTGCCTTCCTCCTCTTCTTCTTCTTCTTCTGAAGATTCAAATTCTTGCTCGTCGGATTCCTCCTCCTCGTCATCGGACGCCAAAAATGTCTCCTTGCACTGACTGCTACTGCCCCTTGTATTCTTTTGCTTTGCAACCTTCTGCTGTTTCGGACTTGCCGCTGCCTTTTTCTGCCATGATGATTGACGTATGCTTGCGACCCTAGAAACACTTGTGCCTGCTGGTTCAACCTCCTCCTCTTCCAACTTGCCCACCCCTTGAACAAACCTCCCAATTTGTACTGATATTTCAGAGCACATATCATGGACCAGCATTGACAACCTCCTTTGTTTCTGCAAAAATACAAAACTCGAAAAGATGAGCAGTCTATACAACAACAACGATAAACGAAAAAAGCACTCCGTTTCTTATGAAAAGGGCAAAACCATGGTGACAAAAGAAAATACATTGCTGTTGTAGTTTTGAGGAAGCCTCGCAGCAACAAACTTCTGGATGTGATCCATGCTCCCAAAAACACTATCTTCTGCGCATCTCGAGAACTCGGCTTTGAGCTGCTTGTTGTAAAAAAAATGTACATGATAAACTCAGTTAGCAAAAAAGATCAAACAAAGTTCAAAAAAGAGGAAATGAATGAGCAAGTGCCTCCCTAACTTAGGGCAAATACAAGCACTATTGATGGCAACTGCAGTTATGGACATCACAAAAACCTACAGCACCTACAGCAACCCCCCGATAAAAATTGAGCAACTACAGAAACTATAAATTATTGGCAACTGTTGCTTAAAAAGACTAATGTAATTGGACATGTATGACTACTTGGAGACGAAATGATGAAGATTACCATGTGAAATTCCATGTAAAAAAAACTATCATGAAACTAGCTTCAGAAAAGCAACTAGCTTCCTAAAATTAGGCAACACAATCCCTATAGGTGGGCAACTGCATAAAAAATCAAGCAACTACAAAAAAATTATGTTCAGACAGTAAAGTGACACTTACTCGTAACTTTCCATAGACATCCTTCCTAAAACTGTCCTTCTTAATTACTGCTTTGATCAGACCTTCATTCCATGCTTTGACCCTTGGAAGAACAGTTGCCGTCCTCTCATCCACATAATCCTTATGGACTGTCCTAAAGTCCACATCAAGCGAGTCAAGGTATAGCAGCTGTTTCAAAAAAATAGAGAACAGATGTCAGTTGCGAAAAAACCTATCCAACTTCAGCTTGAAACATATAACGCGAAATGAAAAACGAAAAAACAAGGGGGGAGGCCTAGATCATTTACCACTAGGTGGAAAAGGCAGCATCATATAGTATTCTTCTTGTCTCCAAAACCCATGAAAGCAAGCCTAAGTTGGTCGACAACAAACTGGCAAACATTTGAATTCACAACCTCACGTGGATTCAGCGCAGCTGAGTATGCGCGCGGTGACACCTTCAAGCTGGTCGTCGGTGCAAGAAAACAGCTATAAACAACAACCAACCAAGCACTTAAGAACTTGTCGTCCGCAACAGCTCCCATATCATTTATCATTTTGCACCACCCGGTCACTGATGGCGCAGGCCCAGTCGGGATGTCAAACATCTCATTGAACAACCTAACTACGTCTGGCCCCACTTCATATGCAACCTTCCTCTGCCCCCTTGGCAAACCCCAGATTCTTTCTACGCTTGCTGCATCAACTGGGATCTTCCCCTTATCTGGGATAACAAGCTGCGACAACTCTGGATCATAACACTTCGTCACAAACTTCACAAGATCTCCTTTCATTGTTCTTGTCCCGATATCAAGCACACCCCCAAAGCTTATACCACCAATGGCATCCTTTTGTGTATCATCGAGGCCACTGTTTAGGAGGAAAGTCTTGAAGGTGATGCCCTGTTCCTCGGTGGTGGCCCACTGCTACCAATCTGCATACAAATTTAAAAAATGAGCAACCCACTATATTAAGCTGAGCAACTCACTGTACTAACTAAGCAACTAGATCTATAATGAACTGCAACTGTTAGTACTAAACTAGGCAACTGCTATTCTGCTGCTTCTCAAATGATAGGAGTGCATATACATATTTCAAGGATGCCTCCCTTCTTTCAAGTTTTTCATAAGAAAAATACCTCATCCGCAACTTTCTTCGCACGTTTCGGATTTCTCCCTCCTTCATCACAGGGGCGGAATCAGTGCCCCCGTTTCCCTGCCCGACCACCACGTACAGGATCCTGATTCGCCCGCACGCGCTTGTGTCCAACATTACTCCTTGCTGGTTGAGCTGCCACTTCTTCTCCCTCATTTTCACCATCAGTACTACCCGCATGCCTTTTGCTTTTCGGAGCCATTCTGTACAAGAAAACACACAAAAAACATGTTCATGAAAACATATACAACCAGATACAAAAGCCCCAAAACTCAACTGCTCAAATGATACTACTTGCATTTGGAGCTAACATCACTGTCATTTGGAGATGAACAAAACTACATTTATTCCCTACCCAGAGATAACTCAACAACTGAATTGCTAGTGCTTGCAAAAGCAATTTGGTATTGAGAACTATGCAACTACTCATTATTTTGTGGCAACTAAAAATAAAGCACATAAAAAAACTACTCATCACAAAAAAAGTCACATGTTCATCTTCATCACATTAGCTAAAAGATCAAAAAACACTCAGGCTTTGCCGCTTATTCATGAGAGATATCTCATCTCCTATTCATAGTTGCAATGAAGGACTGCAGCTCGATGGTGGATATAAGCAACTTCATGTTTCATACAGTAAATTTAAAGAACACTACAAAAAGGATATCCACTTGGTGTTGCAAATCTAGGCAATAACTAGAACTAAAATCAACCAATCACAAAAACCATTTCCCCAAAAAAACAGTGCATCCCCAGACCCCTCCATGAACTGCCCAAGTCAGATGCATCCCCTGACCCGCCCCCTCGCAAATTTGTAGGAAAAAATCTAAGCAACTAGCATCAAATTTATGAACAACTACCCAGGTAAGATGCATCCCCTGACCCTCCCCCCTCGCAAAATTTGCAGCAAAAAACTAAGCAACTAGCATCGAATTTATGAGCAACAGCCATCAAAAAAATGAGCAACTGCCCCCAGTCAGATGCATCCCCTTGCCCTGCCCCTCCATCTCACAAATTACAGGGAAAATCTAAGCAACTCCATCGAAATTATGAGCAACTGCGTCTTCAGAAGCAAGCAACATCGAAAAAACGAATCCTATGCGCCAGTCACTAGGATTCGGTCGCGTGTATCCCCTTACAGCGACTCAATCCCGCCTACCCCCAGCACAAACCCACCCCCTCCCCTCCCCCCGCCATAGCAACGCCACGCCCTCCAAAAGCATTCATGACGCGGAGCCCGAGGACGCCATGGACAACCTCGTGCCCGCCCCTCACCGAAACCCTAACTCCATGGAGCGCAAACAGGGGAGCAGAGCAAGAAAAACAGGGGAGCAGGGGAGGAGGAAATAGCGGTTTACCTCCGCCTGCAGCCGGCGACTCGCGGCGCTCGCGGACGGCCTCCCGCACCGGCGACTCCACGCCGGATCCACCACTGCAGCACCCCGCCTCGCCACGCCGTTGCTAGAGGAGAGGAAAGGGAGAGGGAGAGGAGTTCGAATGAAATCTGCGGGGGGTGTGGGCGGTTTCGAACAAGACGAGTGGGGGGTGCGGGCGGGGGGGGGGGGCAGTTTCGCCTGGAATAAAGGGACCGGGCCCACCACTCGCCGCACGTTTCGCGCAATCCGTAACGGGCACCTGGTCGGGACGAATCGCGCGCAGGCACATCGCATCGACGGCTGTAGTCCGTGCGCTCGCGCCAGCGAACGAGCGCAGCTGCACGAGTCAGATTTTAGGTAAGTTTAGAGGATGTAGGAGTATATATGAGGCCGCGCGTTTGGCCTATATATATGCGTCAGTCTCAATTAAAAAAAAGGTCAGTCTCAATTTTCTCAGGTGCTGACAAATGATAAATGATGTACTATATATGTGTCATCAGTCGAACCCGGGAGTTTTTTCTCTTTTTTCGTAGATCCGTTTATTTAAAATGCTTTACCTTTTGAATCGTGCGTCCAAATCCCCATCAATTTTCTTTGAGATTTTCAAAACTAAACCCCATTTTAATAGGTTTGGACGAACTTTCTTTCACAAAAAATACGCAAACAAAAAATGAGTACCAAAAGTTGCGTTTTCACTTTCTTTCTTTTTTCAGAAGCACAACTTTTTGCAGAAGCAAATATGTGCTTCCCCAAGAAGCAAATATGGGCTCCCGTGGAAGCATAGATAAGCACATTTTTTTCCACCCCGCAAAAAAAAGCACTTTTTTTCCCTTTTCGAGAAGTACAATCACGCAAGCAAAATTGTGCTTTCAAGAGAAGCAAATCTCTATGCTTTCCCGGGAAGCACAAACTTTGTTTCCCGAGAAGCACACGCAGAAGCAAATCTATGCTTCTCATGGAAGCACATATTTTTCCCTTTTTGAGAAGTAGTTTCATAAAAGAAATAAGAAAATAATATTTTTCTTCGAAACCTAGGAAATCTATGCGAAAAGCAAAAAAAATCTAAATCTCTACAGTCAAAACAAAACTAAAATTCAGAGGAAACGCCCAACACGCAACACGTGACAACGGCTGAACGCATCACTTGACGTGCTCCCAGGCCAAAGACTAACCCTTGCAGGAGGCCCCCCAAGAGGTAGCCGTTGGTTAGTTGGTGTCTGCTTCTACAGGACACCCGGCTCAAACTTGGGCTCAGCCTATTTATATCTTTCTTTTGCGTATATCTATTAGAAAGGCTGGCCTATATAGGCTTCATATTTACACAGGTTTTAGGAAGCTTCCAAATCGATTTTTTCTGTTTTCTTTTTCTTTTGATTTCTTGCTGTTTTTTGTTCGAAACAGAATCTGGTGTACCTCACAAGCTTGTGGTATTATATAAATTGTAAAGTTACTTGTTATGTTTATATTTTTAAGTTCACACTTAGACGTTGTTTGGAGCTATGACATTTCATTGTACCATTGTCCTGCAACCACTCATTCTGCATTCTTAGAGCATCTACAGCTGGACTTGATAAATTCGGCCCCTCAAACGCCCGCGGACGCGTCCGGGCACCCCCGCGGGCGCATCCGGATGAACCCTCATATTTCCTTCCGTGCATCCACATATCTCAAATTCGGACTCTCAAATCCATGCAAATACATGCACGTCGATCATGCAACACAATATCGCATGTAAATAGCAATTGTTGGTATCAAGCATACATAACGTTTACATAAAATTTATTTGAAGTGCCAAACTCAAGCATTGCCTCCTTGGTTGCCATTGTGGATCCACATGTGCTCCACAAGATCATTGAGTAGCTGCGTGTGCATCTGCTGATTTTAAAGATTCTGATGCATCTGCAGAAAGTTCATAAACTGAGCCACATCTGATCTTCCGGGATTTCAACTTGTTATCCGGGTGCTTCGAAATCATGGGTTTGGGCTACACCATCACCCTCATCCTCGACAATCATATTGTGCAGAATAACACAACATGTCATCAGCTGCCAAAAAGTTTCCGATTCCCACATCATTGCAGTGCTCCGCACAATTCCCCAACGAGCTTCAAGCACACCAAATGCCCTCTCCACGTCCTTCCTAGCCGCTCCCTGCATTGTTGCAAAGTGGCTCTTTATTGCCATGCGGCTCGGATATGGTCTTCACAAACGCCGGCCACTAAGGATAGATACCATCGGTAAGATAGTACCCCATGTTGTAGTCCCGGCCGTTGACGGTGTACTTGCAGGGCGGTGATTCCCCATTGCAAAGCCTCTTGAACACCGGAGATCGTTGAAGCACGTTGATGTCGTTGTGAGAACTGGGCATTTCAAAGAAAGCATGCCAAATCCATAAGTCATGTGATGCCACCGCTTCTAGTATGATGGTGGCCTCTCGGGTGTGACCTTGATACATCCCCTGCAGACCTTTGGGGCAGTTTTTTCATTGCCAATGCATGCAATCAATTGATCTGAGCATTCTTCGAAACCCCCTTGCCTCTCCAATAGCCAACAACTTCCCCATGTCCTACGCATTTGGTTCTCTGAGATACTCCGGTCCAAACACCTCAATCACGGTGCGAGCAAATTTGACAGTAGTCTTGAGGCACGTGCTCTCCCCCATCCCGACCATCTCACCAACGGCGTCTGCAACAGTACCAAGTGCAAGCATCCATAGAGCAGCCATGCACTTCTACTTGGCCGAGAAAGAGAGTTGGCCAGAACAACCCCTTATCAGCTTGAAGTAGTCGTCGTGTGCCTCCACTCCGTCCATAATGCGCAAAAACAATGGTTTCCGCATGCGAAAACGGCGACGAAACCATGGATCATCCGGGAAAAGCAGGCGTGGGAGCCAAGTAGTCATTGTGTAGTAGCTTTGCTCCGGACACCATGTCCCGATTGATCACTCTTCTCCCTTTGATTGAACCCTTGAAGTTGAGAATATGCTCCACTTGCCGGTCCATTTCCTCTTGCATGCTCATGAGCATGATCATGTCCACTTCTTCGTCCGAATCCGATGAATCAAAGAACTCATCTTGAATCATTTGGTCAAGCTCCATCGGTCCATACTCTTCGTCCGACGAAGCATCGGAATCCATCATTTACCTAACAAAATCACAATAATTCGAGTCGGTCAATCTGTCGAACACATCAAGCGCAAGGCGGAGCCGAAGAGTTGCCGGACGTACCACGGCAGCGTCCGGGCCAGCGACAACGTCCCCCACGGCAAGGACGGGAGCGCTCTTTCGGAGCTGGCGGCGGATCTGCGAGCCGGACGACGAAGAAGAGATGAGAGAGTAAATGGATCTGGCAGCTCAGGGGGGATTTGGTGCAATTTGGGGTGGGGCCGGCTTGTCGGGTCCGACGTGGCGGGAATGCCCGGGCGCGCCCGGGTGCCCCCATATCCGCCCCATATTTGGGCTGGATATGGGGGGTGCCGACCAGCTCGGGCATTTGAGGGCCGTTTGAGGGGCCTATCTAGATCAAAAAATCGTAACCGGGCAGTGACCGGGCGGCCTGCCCGGGGCGTGTGAGGCGGGTTTGAGAGGTCCGGTTGTAGATGCTCTGAAGCAAGGAAAGGGGACAAGTTAAGTACTACAGTAGAACAACACGAAATCAACCAACAGTCAAGTGGTGACTGGTGAGCAGAAAGGAAAGAAGAGAATGCGCCAACGCGGACAAGATCAACAGCCAAGTGGTGGGAACTCAAGGGAAGGGAAGCAAGTAGTAGTACATACCCGGTCGCCAGAAACCTGAGCTAACCGATAGCGGTGAAGAAGCCCTCCGCCGGGATGAGAGGAAACCTGAGCTCCTTCTGCATCCATGGTCACAACACACACAACATTAGTTTGTGGTGAGAATCAATACTCAAATCATCAAAGGATAAAGCAGACAAGAAATATATTTTTTCGATCATCAACAGGGAAGGCTCCCCTGCTCCATTGCGTTCAGTGGCGAAGCTAGACAAAGATACCAGGGGGGGCTAAAGAGAAAACATGAATGCTTGGGGGGGCTAATTACTACATTTTCTTGTATTTAAAGATTTTTTTTCTTCAGTGATTATATCAAGGCGGAGAGAAGCTCGAGAACAAAATGGATCTGGTTCAAGGTTGGTTCACACAAAGCAAAGCAGAGAGGCAAAACACAACTCTCAGCAGAAACTGAAAAGACAATAGCTAAATGTTCCTCCTCTGCTCTGCTTTTCTTCTCTGTTCGCTCCTTTGGGGAGGAGGAGGAAGATAGAGTGAACCTTTGGCCATGCTCCTCCTCTGCTCTACTTTTCTTCTCTGTTCGCTCTCTCTCTCTCTCTCACTAACTCTCGGGCAGCACTAGAACTTTCTTCCTAGCAAGCAGAGCAGCGCAACGCATCCTTCTTATATAGAAGGAGTCAGTGTCGATGTTCTCTTTGCCATGTTCCCATCAAGAGTTTTTTTAAATTACCCCGTCAGCCTCGTCTTAGGAACAAGAAGTTGCAACATAATGGTAATACTTTGTCCCATAAAAATAAAATAAAATACTCATGGTAATATTTTGTCCTAGCGAGCATCTTTTCTGTGGATGGTCGGATGGCAATCTTGATCCATCTCAGATTTTTTTTCTTCAGTGATTATATCAAGGCGGGGGAGGGGGGGCTATAGGCCCCCCAAGGGTACACATAGCTCCGCCGTTGATTGCTTTGCAGAGAAGCCCGAAAACAAAAGAGATCTGGTTCAAGGCTGGTTCACACAACGCAAAGCAGAGAGGCAATTTTCTTCTCTGCTATGCTTTTCTTCTCTGTTCGTTCCTTTCGGGAGGAGGAAGAAGATAGAGCGAACCTTTGGCCATGCTCCTCCTCTGCTCTGCTTTTCTTCTCTGTTCGCTCTCTCTCTCTCTCTCACTAACTCTCGGGCAGCACTAGAACTTTCTTCCTAGCAAGCGGAGCAGCGCAGCGCATCCTTCTTATATAGAAGGAGTCAGTGTCGATGTTCTCTTTGCCATGCGCCCATGAGGGATTTTTTAAATTACCCCTTCAGCCTCGTCTTAGGAACAAGAAGTTGCAACATAATGGTAATATTTTGTCCCATCAAAACTAAATAAAATACTCATGGTAATATTTTGTCCTGGCGAGCATCTTTTTTGTGGATGGTCCGATGGCAATCTTGATCCATCTCAGATTGTTGATTTGATTGTTCCTTTGGTGTGACGCCCCAAGACCGACGCTCCAAACGCTTTCCTTGTTTTTTGTTGTCGCCGTGTGTTTTTATTTTGCTTGTTGCATTTCATCATGTCATCATGGGCATTGCTTCCGCATGTTTTCATAAAGCTCGTAGTCGTTCGTGGTTGCCGCTTCTCCCTTTGTCTCTGTTGACCTTCTCTCAGACCAACCGGACCGCTCTCTTCTCTCTTGTCTTCTCCGTGGCCTTTTGTTAGCCCCCGTTGTCTTTGATTTCCCCTCTCTCTAAATGTCAAACCTCTCTGCACAGCCCTCGGACCCCTCGCGTGCGCATCCGAAGCTTTCCCAAACCCGACCTGCTCAGTCACCACCATTGGATCCGTATCATCCCCAAACATCCCTAATATATCTCCGTTTTCTTATTAGGACTCCCTAGCCTATTTTTCTCGACTGTCCGATTACGATCGGAGGGACGAGGTAGCCCCTAACCAAATCCGTGATGTATATATTACTCCACCCCTAGTCCATTTTGGCAAACCCTAAAAATCCTCTCCCTTCTCCCATCCATCCATCCCCGGCGAGCTCCGCCTCCCTCCGTCGCCGGAGCTCCGCGGGCTGCCATGCCAAGTCCCTGCACGCGCCCCTGCCTTGCCATTGACCCCGACCTCTGCTTCACACGCCTGGGCCGCATCTCGGCAGCAAGGCCCTGCCAGCGCCAGGAGCGCCCAGCCTCCTCCGCGGCCTACCCGCACCGCCAACATCGATCTGGGCCTTGGCCCATGGTGAGCCTCCAGCGCCCAGGCTCCTATCGGACCAGCTAGTTTCGGCCAGACGTGTTTTTTTCCTGCTGCAAATTTAGACATTATCCATAGCCTGCCAGTTTTTACAGAAAACCCCTTGCACTTCATGTATATAATAACTCCACAACCATGCATCATATTAAAATGTTTTCAACATGTAAAGTGCTTAGAATTTCATCTAGTTTCATAATATGCAACTTTCATCCATGTTAAAAATGTTTCAATTGCTGTTTGCATTAATTTGCTAAAATGCCATGCTAAAATGCTTTATTTCATAACTAAATAACCGTAACTCGGAATTTAATAAACTTTATATGTAAATGGGGTAGAAAAATGCATAGATTAACATGGTGCACTCACTTGGCATGTTTAATAACTCTAAAATTGTGTATAGGGCAGAACAGTACCAAATCTAAAATTTGCACATGAGGATTTTCCGGAATTGTTGTTTGTTGTTCCGGCCTCATTTAAACTTGCCTAGATAAGTAGTTTTATTATGCTTCACCTCTTGCCATGTATAACAACATTTAATATTGTTGGTTACGTAAACGAGAGCGAACTAAATAATCAAATGGGGTGTTTCGTCGATATGCAACTCGTTGCATATTGAGCTCCACTTAATTTGTAGTATTGTTTGTTACACTTTGCCATGCCATGCCTTATTAAACCGGACATGCATCATACTTGGTTCTGCATCATGCCATGTTCATGCTTGTTGGTTTACTATGTTGTTGGTTTCTTTCCGGTTTGCTTCTCTCGTTAGCTTCAGTTTCGTTCTGGAGTTGTGAGGATCTGTTCGACTATGTCCGTCTGTCTTCTTCATGGATTCGTTCTTCTTCCTTGCGGGATTTCAGGCAAGATGACCATTACCCTCGATATCACTTCTATCTTTGCTTTCTAGTTGTTCGTTCTATCGCTATGTCGCGCTACCTACCACTTGTTTATCATGCCTCCCATATTGCCATGTCAAGCCTCTAACTCATCTTCCTAGCAAACCGTAGTTTGGCTATGTTACCGCTTTTGCTCAGCCCCTCTTATAGCGTTGTTAGTTGCAGGTGAAGTTGAAGTTTGCTCCATGTTGGAACATGATTATGTTGTGATATCACAATATCTTTTATTTTAATTAATGCATCTATATACTTGGTAAAGGGTGGAAGGCTCGGCCTTATGCCTGGTGTTTTGTTCCACTCTTGCCGCCTTAGTTTCCGTCATACCGGTGTTATGTTCCTTGATTTTGCGTTCCTTGCGCGGTTGGGGTTATGGGACCCCCTTGATAGTTCGCTTTGAATAAAACTCCTCCAGCAAGGCCCAACCTTGGTTTTACATTTGCCTCACCTAAGCCTTTTCCCTTGGGTTCTGCAAACTCAAGGGTCATCTTTATTTTAACCCTCCGGGCCAGTGTTCCTCTGAGTGTTGGTCCGCACTAGAGTCCTTTGCAGCGGCACCTCGGGGAAACTTGAGGGCTGGTTTTAGTTGTACGGAGTGCTCATCCGGTGTGCCCTGAGAACGAGATATGTGCAGCTCCTATCGGGATTTGTCGGCACATCCGCGCGGTCTTGCTGGTCTTGTTTTACCATTGTCGAAATGTCTTGTAACCGGGTTTCCGAGACTGATCGGGTCTTTCCGGGAGAAGGAATATCCTTCGTTGATCGTGAGAGCTTGTGATGGGCTAAGTTGGGACACCCCTACAGGGTATTATCTTTCGAAAGCCGTGCCTGCGGTTATGTGGCAGATGGGAATTTGTTAATGTCCGGTTGTAGAGAACTTGACACTTGACTTAATTATAATGCATCAACCGCGTGTGTAGCCGTGATGGTCTCTTTTCGGCGGAGTCCGGGAAGTGAACACGGTTTGGGTTATGTATGAACGTAAGTAGTTTCAGGATCACTTCTTGATCACTTCTAGCTTCACGACTGTTGCGTTGCTCCTCTTCTCGCTCTTATTTGCGTATGTTAGCCACCATATTTGCTTAGTGCTTGCTGCAACTCCACCTCATTACCACATCCTACCCATAAGCTTAAATAGTCTTGATCTCGCGGGTTTTGAGATTGCTGAGTCCTCGTGACTCACAGATACTACCAAAACAGTTGCAGTTGCCGATGAGACCAGTGCAGGTGACGCAACCGAGCTCAAGTGGGAGTTCGACGAGGACCTTGGTCGTTACTATGTTTCGTTTCCTGATGATCAGTAGTGGAGTCCAGTTGGGACGATCGGGGATCTAGCAGTTGGGTTATCTTATTTTTCATTTGGTTGTCCGTAGTCGGACTATTTGTGTACTTTGAATGATGTATGTTTAATTCATGTATTGTGTGAAGTGGCGATTGTAAGCCAACTCTTTATCCCATTCTTGTTCATTACATGGGATTGTGTGAAGATGACCTTTCTTGCGACAAAACCACCATGCGGTTATGCCTCTAAGTCGTGCCTCGACACGTGAGAGATATAGCCGCATCATGGGCGTTACAAGTTGGTAATCAGAGCCATCCCCGACTTAGGAGCCCCCTGCTTGATCGAATCGCTGACGTTGTTGAGTCTAGAACAAAAATGTTTTGAGTCTTAGGATTATATATATCGGAGAGTAGGATTCTTTTTACTCCTCAGTCCCTTCGTCGCTCTGGTGAGGCCTCCTGACGTAGATGTTTAGTCTTTCCTAATTTCACTAAAAAAATTAGGATCACGCGGGTATCTTGGGATCGTTCCGATATTCTTGTGACGAGAACATTGTTCTTGGTGCCTCCTGTCATTTAGGGGTTATGGCAGTGTCCCGGGGAGTTGAGCTCCAAGGTGTTTTCGTCACAATTTTATCGTTGCAGTTCTGGAATACCTGAGTTTCGCCGACATCGGAAATCTCTTTTATGCAGCCAGTGGTGAGATAACCTCGACGCCACCCAGTACTGGGGCGGGAGTTCGGGAGTATTGCCATAGCTCGTATAACAGATGCTTTTCGAAGGTTGAGGTACACGATTTTCGGAGTTTTCTTGGTTATGTGTTGACGGATGGATACAGCTGGATGTAGGGATTGTTAGTTTGGGTGAGATATTGTGCTTCCCCTGTATCCCCAATACCAGATTGCATAACTAGAAAGTTTCGGGAGTTTATAGGTGGGAATTCAAGTAGCTCCTAGAATATCTTTTCCGATAGATGCATGATATGGGATTGGGTAAATCTCTATCATATGTATTTGTTCCGGCTTATTTTACAAGCCAATCCTTGTTTTGTTTTTGTTGTGGTATTCGAGTTGCTTCCATGTCAAGTGTTGATTCCATACCCTCCATAATCAGTGTTCTCATATTTCTGTGGGAGTGCTAATTCTTCTTGATCATTGAGATTGTCATCCCAATTCTATTTCCAACCGGTTTCGAGACGATCCGGTCATTCTCCCCATCCGCAAGATCAATTCTAAGTTTTCTCAACGGTGTTTATTCCGTCTGCCCGAAGTTGCCTTTGTTTCCCCGCCTTCCCACCCTTTTTCTTCAAGGACTCATATATCTTAATCAAGTATTCATTGTATTCATGTGAAGTCTCTTCATTCTTTTCCTCCATGTTCTTATCCGGTGGTTCTCATGAAGATGCTCTACAAGTTTATCATTCTCGATTCTCTTTTCTTCTCTGGTGGATCCAATTCAAGCTTTCAGTGTTGATCATATTCCTTTCCTCGTTTCAAATGTTTTCTCATGCCGGTGCACCTCTTAATCATCCACCTCTTGCTATTCATGTTTATCTGGAGTGCTGAAAATATCCCAGAAGATTCAAGTTTCTATTCGTAATCCTTTCAAGCTATTTCGAGGTCTTACCTTATTCAAACCATTTAATTCAACCGGCGCAATCTATCTTTTAAATCGTTCAACGGTGTTTTTTTAGTGGACCCTAACCCACAGGTCTTTTCCCAGGATCTTACCTGACTCTTCTAATTTTCCAGGAGCTATTCCCAAATTCATTTCAAAGTTTGACGTAAGAATGAGTTATCATCAGTCAAATGTCTTTCTCCAAGATCTTCCAAATTCTTTTCATTGTTGGTTCAACCTTTCTAATTTTCATCCCGGAGTATCTCAACAATTCATGGTGGTTTTTCTCGTCGTCAATCTCGGATCTTGAAGACCGAAGAAGAGTTTCTCTTAAATCTTACTCCATTCTCTTCAAGATTCATGGTTCTAGCTTGATGCCATCCTCTCATAATTGTTTTCGATTGTGAGAATTCTTTTCATAACCATCCGGAGCAATTCAGGAGTCTTTTTAGTTTGATTCTCCGGAGACCATCATCTCAGAATTATTCATTCCAGCTTCTAGCTCTTGTTCCCAAATCTTACCGGTGCATTGTTCAAGTATACTCTAGTCATCTCGTGATCTATTCGTTCAATTGTAGCTAAATTCTCTCAAGTATCTTCATTCGTTTTTCCAATTCTTCCCGGTGAATTGTGCCTTTGCTACGTTCATTTTCAATCTTATGGTGGTTCTTTCAAGATTTCTCTTCTCTTTATCATACCAATTCATTCGTTCTTTCCAATCCTACCGGTGGTTCATGAAGATTTTCCCAAGTTTGCGCTATATATCCTAAATCCCTTTCAAGAAGAATAAGTAGTATGCCAAATCCGTTGCTTGTCATCAATTTAAATTGGTGAAGGATACGCATAACATAATTGTTATTCTTGTTTCATCCAAGTGTTTAATTCTTTCTACCGTAGTTTGTTCGTGATATCAATTTCTCAGTTATATGTTCTTCATCTTTCTTTTCCGGAGTTCCAAGTTTTCTCGGTTATATCGTCGCAAAGCTCCATCTAAATCATTGCAAGGCTTCACCTTGTGTTCTCAACTTCTCTTTCTTTTTATCATCCTTTTATTACCGGAGTTCTTCATGGAGGCTCTACATGGTGGTTATTCTTTTCATTCTTCAATTGTTCGTCAAGTTTTCTCTCGGAGTTATGATCCGCCAAGCTATACTCAAAATTAAACAGGGTGCTTAACACATGTTTTGTTTTAAGGAGTTCAAGTATTCTTCTCCCTGCATTCCAAAGTGCAATTCGTTCTACCTTATCATTTGAGGTGGTGTTATGTCATTCTTGACAATTTGAGTTCGTGTTTCATGATTCACATGTTGTCAAGAATGAGATATTTTAAATCCATCAATCTTTTTGTTGGAGTTATCTTGGGTTAGATTTCACCTAAAGCATTCCCTAAGGAATGTTGCTTATTGCAGTGCCTATCGATAATCCAAGTTTCCTCCTATTCTCTCGGCAAAAGGAGTTTTCATCTCCTTGTTGACCTCAATCCAATCTATTGTTTTCGTTAGTGGCAGAATTTCACCTCATAATTTTGAGACGTTTTCCATAAGCCCACTACAAGCTTATTCGTTTCGTGGTTGGTTTCCAACAACTCCGTTATAACCTTCTTGGAAGGATGCTTTCCAAGTTCATTTGTGGCAGAAGTTGTCATTTTCTTCTCCGTGCCTTTATCCCAACAATCTAGCTTCTATTCTTTCATTCCGGAGGCATTGTGATGTTGCTTTCTTCATCCCATCATCTCGTTTTGCCAAGATCATGTTCTTTTTCTTGCTTATATCTATTTAATCGGAGTGCCACTCGAATCCTTTTATTCTTATTCCTTGCCCAGCTAATTTTAACCGGAGTGGCTTTAAAATCTATCTTGTCTCCTAAGCTCTTGTTTCATGTCTTTCAACCTACAAGGTTTTCACAATGTACCTTGTTCCTCTTTTCTAACGGAGTGTTTTCAAGTTCGTTCAACTCTGTTGTGTTCTTTCTTTCAAGCTTTCAACCTCTTAAGATTCGTGGTTTCACTCGTTTGTCGAAAAGCAACTTTGTTTTACCTCTTGCTCTTCCGCTTCTCTTCGGTGCCATCCTTAGATCTCGGGACGAGATCTTTTGTAAGTGGAGGAGTGTTGTGACGCCCCGAGACCGACGCTCCAAATGCCTTTCTTGTTTTTTGTTGTCGCCGTGTGTTTTTATTTTGCTTGTTGCATTTCATCATGTCATCATGGGCATTGCTTCCGCATGTTTTCATAAAACTCGTAGTCGTTCGTGGTTGCCGCTTCTCCCTTTGTCTCTGTTGACCTTCTCTCAGACCAACCGGACCGCTCTCTTCTCTCTTGTCTTCTCCGTGGCCTTTTGTTAGCCCCCGTTGTCTTTGATTTCCCCTCTCTCTAAATGTCAAGCCTCTCTGCACAGCCCTCGGACCCCTCGCGTGCAAGCCCGAAGCTTTCCCAAACCCGACCTGCTCAGTCACCACCGTTGGATCCGGATCATCCCTAATATATCTCCGTTTTCTTATTAGGACTCCCTAGCCTATTTTTTCTTCACTGTCCGATTACGATCGGAGGGACGAGGTAGCCCCTAACCTAATCCGTGATGTATATATTAGTCCACCCCTAGTCCATTTTGGCAAACCCTAAAAATCCTCTCCCTTGTCCCATCCATCCATCCCCGGCGAGCTCCGCCTCCCTCCGTCGCCGGAGCTCCGCGGGCTGCCATGCCAAGTCCCTGCACGCGCCCCTGCCGTGCCGTTGACCCCGACCTCTGCTTCACACGCCTGGGCCGCATCTCGGCAGCAAGGCCCTGCCAGCGCCAGGAGGGCCCAGCCTCCTCCGCGGCCTGCCCGCACCGCCAACATCGATCTGGGCCTTGGCCCATGGTGAGCCTCCAGCGCCCACGCCCCTATCGGGCCAGCTAGTTTCGGCCAGACGTGTTTTTTTCCTGCTGCGAATTTAGACATTATCCAGAGCCTGCCAGTTTTACAGAAAATCCCTTGCACTTCATGTATATAATAACTCCACAACCATGCATCATATTAAAATGTTTTCAACATGTAAAGTGCTTAGAATTTCATCTAGTTTCATAATATGCAACTTTCATCCATGTTAAAAATGTTTCAATTGCTGTTTGCCTTAATTTGCTAAAATGCCATGCTAAAATGCTTTATTTCACAACTAAATAACCGTAACTCAGAATTTAATAAACTTTATATGTAAATGGGGTAGAAAAATGCATAGATTAACATGGTGCACTCACTTGGCATGTTTAATAACTCTAAAATTGTGTATAGGGCAGAACAGTACCAAATCTAAAATTTGCACATGAGGATTTTCTGGAATTGTTGTTTGTTGTTCCAGCCTCATTTAAACTTGCCTAGATAAGTAGTTTTATTATGCTTCACCTCTTGCCATGTATAACAACATTTAATATTGTTGGTTACATAAACGAGAGCGAACTAAATAATCGAATGGGGTGTTTCGTCGATATGCAACTCGTTGCATATCGAGCTCCACTTAATTTGTAGTATTGTTTGTTGCACTTTGCCATGCCATGCCTTATTAAACCGGACATGCATCATACTTGATTGTGCATCATGCCATGTTCATGCTTGTTGGTTTACTATGTTGTTGGTTTCTTTCTGGTTTGCTTCTCTCGTTAGCTTCGGTTTCATTCTTGAGTTGTGAGGATCCGTTCGACTACGTCTGTTTGTCTTCTTCATGGACTCGTTCTTCTTCCTTGCGGGATTTTAGGCAAGATGACCATTACCCTCGATATCACTTCTATCTTTGCTTGCTAGTTGTTCGTTCTATCGCTATGTCACGCTACCTACGACTTGTTTATCACGCCTCCCATATTGCCATGTCAAGCCTCTAACCCATCTTCCTAGCAAATCGTAGTTTGGCTATGTTACCGCCTTTGCTCAGCCCCTCTTATAGCATTGTTAGTTGCAGGTGAAGTTGAAGTTTGCTTCATGTTGGAACATGATTATGTTGTGATATCACAATATCTTTTATTTTAATTAATGCATCCATATACTTGGTAAAGGGTGGAAGGCTCGGCCTTATGCCTGGTGTTTTGTTCCACTCTTACCGCCTTAGTTTCCGTCATACCGGTGTTATGTTCCTTGATTTTGCGTTCCTTGCGCGGTTGGGGTTATGGGACCCCCTTGATAGTTCGCTTTGAATAAAACTCCTCCAGCAAGGCCCAACCTTAGTTTTACATTTGCCTCACCAAAGCCTTTTCCCTTGGGTTCTGCAGACTCAAGGGTCATCTTTATTTTAACCCCCCGGGCCAGTGCTCCTCTGAGTGTTGGTCCGCACTAGAGTCCTTTGCAGCGGCACCTCGGGGAAACTTGAGGGCTGGTTTTAGTTGTACGGAGTGCTCATCCGGTGTGCCCTGAGAACGAGATATGTGCAGCTCCTATCGGGATTTGTCGGCACATCCGGGCGGTCTTGCTGGTCTTGTTTTACCATTGTCGAAATGTCTTGTAACCGGGATTCCGAGACTGATCGGGTCTTTCCGGGAGAAGGAATATCCTTCGTTGATCGTGAGAGCTTGTGATGGGCTAAGTTGGGACACCCCTACAGGGTATTATCTTTCGAAAGCCGTGCCTGCGGTTATGTGGCAGATGGGAATTTGTTAATATCCGGTTGTAGAGAACTTGACACTTGACTTAATTATAATGCATCAACCGCGTGTGTAGCCGTGATGGTCTCTTTTCGGCGGAGTCCGGGAAGTGAACACGGTTTGGGTTATGTATGAACGTAAGTAGTTTCAGGATCACTTCTAGCTTCACGACCGTTGCGTTGCTCCTCTTCTCGCTCTTATTTGCGTATGTTAGCCACCATATTTGCTTAGTGCTTGCTGCAACTCCACCTCATTACCACATCCTACCTATAAGCTTAAATAGTCTTGATCTCGCGGGTTTTGAGATGGCCGAGTCGTTGTGACTCACAAATACTACCAAAACAGTTGCAGGTGACGCAACCGAGCTCAAGTGGGAGTTCGACGAGGACCTTGGTCGTTACTATGTTTCGTTTCCTGATGATCAGTAGTGGAGCCCAGTTGGGACGATCGGGGATCTAGCAGTTGGGTTATCTTATTTTTCATTTGGTTGTCTGTAGTCGGACTATGTGTGTACTCTGAATGATGTATGTTTAATTCATGTATTGTGTGAAGTGGCGATTGTAAGCCAACTCTTTATCCCATTCTTGTTCATTACATGAGATTGTGTGAAGATGACCTTTCTTGCGACAAAACCACCATGCGGTTATGCCTCTAAGTCGTGCCTCGACACGTGAGAGATATAGCCGCATCGTGGGTGTTACATTTGGTGACCAATGAAACAATTTTTTTGAGAAATCCCGCCCACTGTATTGATTCATAGCAATATTCATATGTACAAGGTTTTGATCATGGGGTACCCTCAACCAAATGTGTTGGCTAGGCCCAAGATTACAACCAACTTGGCGAGATTATGAGCTTCAAAATTAAATGACCTACGCTCATGACTAAAGCTACAAGAAATAAAATCATTCCTACTAATATTGATCTCCCATATGATTGCGCCGTGTAATTCACCAGACTCATATCATATATCCTTGACGGACGAAACAAATGAAGTTCTATGTAAGGCGTTTGTAAATGGATGATATTTTGAACCGAAACAATCTTAATATGCATCTTTGGCGGTAGGCAATGACACATCCAATCTAATGGTATCATTTTGACGAAACCAATCTAATAGTTGCCGAACATAGAGAAGCTCGATTGCACACACTGTAGACCGTTATCTATTTCAGAGCGGAGAAGATCGAATGCCAATGAAAAAAACTACGCGTCTAACAAAAGTCTGTAGAGGATGTTGTAAAACAGAAGGGAAGGCGTTTGTATGAGATGGGTGAAAAGCACGAAAGATTGCGATCCTGAAGTGTGTGAATTACCTGAATTTTTTTGAAAAATTGTTTATTTAAGAGGGGAGTTTAAATATTGGATTGGTAAAAGCTTTGGCATAAACGATCTAGGAGAAGAAATTTGGCTAAATCTGTCCTGAGAATTAGTGAATTAAAATTAGTGTCTAAGTTTGTCTGACCGAAACCAATCCAATCTGTAAGGTGTGCTAGAAGGTAGAAACGCCTAAGGCCATGTTCGGTTGACAGGGTTGTGGAGGGGTTTTGACAGGGATTGAGGTGGATTAAATCCTCTACAAGTCAAATCCCCCCCCAAATCCCCTCCAATCCTCTTAGGGCAGGGTGTAACTGAACAAAGCCTAAGTGAATTTTCTATCACAAGAACCAAATACAGTATTTCAGTAACGAAACATATACTTTATCTAGCAGTACAAGTATTGCATTTTCTGAATTTTATTCCATGCCGTACCTCCGGAAGGTCTGGCCCTAAATATCGCATTATTTTGATGCCTTGTTCAGAGGATGGCCTCGCTGTTTTAGGTACTGATGGAGCAACCGGTATACCTGCAACTACCACATCATGCATGATCATGAGTTAATTATATGCAGACACTAGAAAAAAGCAATCCATTGAAAAAAAAAACAGAGATCCTACTTGTTTCTGATGCACAACAACACATGGAGGGATGAAGCGGCGATAGAGTACCTGGTGATGGAACTGGGAATCGAAGCCGCCCCAGGTTTGTTACCATCGTTGAGCTCTAACCACCGCGCCATCGCCCTTCTAGTGTGCATACTAAATTGGCTCGCGCATTTTTATTTGTTTCTTCTGGTTCGCGAACGCCCGGTTTTCGAAAGCTTCCAGAACCTTCCCAAAATGGTTTTCCCTAGTTCGTGGTTTAGTTTACGAACGGTTTTATTCGGTTTTTCCTTTTTCCTTTTCTTTTTCTTAAATGCATGATTTTTTAAAGGATTTCGTGTTTAAAAAATCGATGAACGATTTTTCAAAATCGATGAACTTTTTTTAGATTACATGAACTTTTTTTTAAATCGGATGAACTTTTTTTTAAATTCGATGAACTGTTTTCTTCAAATTCGATGAACTTTTATAAAAATAGATGAACTTTTTTCAAAATCGTTGAACTTTTTTAAATTCTTTGAAATTTTTTTCAAATTCAGTGAATTTTTTTCTGGTTTGATGAACTTTTATTTCAAACTTGATAAACTTTTTTCAAAAATCACTGAACTTTTTTTGAATATCGATAAACTTTTTTTTCAAATTCGATGAACTTCAAAACAGCTGAACTTTTTATCAAAATTGATGAACCTTTGTCAAATTCCATGAACATGTTTCAAATTTAAGTTTTTTTCTTTTTAAAAATTTGTGAACATTTTCCAAATTTGATGAACTTTATTGCAAAATCGATGAACTTTTGTTTAAAATCAATGAACTTTTTCCCTTTCCCCAAATAATTCAAAAGAATTAAGTGGTACAATAGGTGAATGGTTCAGTTCAATATACATAGCGCTGCGTACTGGTTATTAAGCATTTGCCTTTTCACGTATCACAAACGGCAAGTAGTTCGTGTGGATGGTCGCACCTGTGCGTTAGCACGATGTGGGCCTATCGCCAAAATCACAAGTCAGAGCAAGTATAATAGGGCGAGGATTTGGAGCACTCGGGTGCTCCGCACCCCTATACGAACAATTCATTCAAAAGAAATACCGAGAAATTTGAGAAAAAATCTGGGATTTTGGGATATCAAACGTGGGTTCCCGATCTACTCCCATGTGAAATTTCGTGAAAAAATACCAGGAAACGTATTCATGGCAAAAAAGACAAAAAATTCCTATGTATAGAAAAAAACTGTTTGGGTAGTTTTTTGTTCGGACTCGGACAGTATTTCCTTCGCCACGGATATGTTCTTGAGAATTTTTTCATGAAATTTCACACGAGAGTAGATTGGGAACCCATGTTTCATATCCCCAAATTTCAGATTTTTTTATTTTGTTTGGTATTTTTTATGATTATTTTTCATATAGGGGTGTGGAGCACCCAGGAGCTCCTGTGTATTTTTCAAGTATAATAGGCTTATGTAAGCAGGCTGTAAGGATTAAAATATTGTTTTTCTGCTGACGTGGAGGGAAGATAAGAGGAGAGAGAAGATGAGCCGGCTACAGAATAAGAGCTAGCTGCAGCACGTGCTCCTATGCACTATGTGAGAGTGAGAGGTGGGCCATGTATTAATGACGTATCACAACTTTGTATCTTACTATTATCCTTGAAGGCTACAAGGTTGGCTATAGATGACATGGCAATGTCATATAGCCATCAGCTGGCTGTACTATTAACCATGCTCTCAAGGATTACTCTTGCAAAGGTCAGTCTCAGTTTTCTCGGGTGCTGACAAGTGATAAATGATGTAATGTATATGTGCCATCAGGAGTTTTTTCTTTTTTTCGTAGATCCGTTTACTTAAAATGTTTTACCTTTTGAATCGTGCGTCCAAATCCCCATCCGTTTTCACCGTTGGATTTCTTGCTTTGAGATTTTCAAAACTAAATCCCATTTTAATAGGTTTGGACGAACTTTCTTTCACAAAAAAAAAAGAAACCGCAAACAAAAAGTGAGTACCGAAAGTTGTGTTTTTCACTTTCTTTTCTTTTCCAGAAGCACAACTTTTCATAGAAGCAAATATGTGTTTCCCCAAGAAGCAAATATGGGCTCCCGTGGAAGCACTGATAAGCACATTTTTCCCCTTTTCGAGAAGCACAATGACGCAAGCAAATTTGTGCTTCCAAGAGAAGCAAATCTCTATGCTTTCCTGGGAAGCACAAACTTTGTTTCCCGAGAAGCACAAGCATAAGCAAATCTACGCTTCTCATGGAAGCACATATTTTTTTCCCTTTTCGAGAAGTAGTTTCACAAAAGAAAAAATAAAACAATATTTTTCTTCGAAACCTAGGAAATCCATGCGAAAACCAAAAAGGCAAAAAAAAAACCTAAATCCCCAAAACGGATATAGTCAAAACAAAACTGAAATTCAGAGAAAACGCCCAACACGCAACACGTGACAGCGGCTGGGCGCACCACTTGGCGTGCTCCCAGGCCAAAAACTAACCCTTGCAGGAGGCCCCCAAGTGGTAGCCGTTGGTTTGTTGCTGTCTGCTTCTGCAGGACACCCCGCTCAAACTTGGGCTCGGCCTATTTATATCTTTCTTTTGCGTATCTATTAGAAAGGCTGGCCCATATAGGCTTCATATTTGCACAGGTTTTAGGAAGCTTCCAAATTAATTTTTTCTGTTTTCTGTTTTCTTTTGATTTATTGCTGTTTTTTGTTCGAAACAGAACCTGGTGTACCTCACAAGCTTGTGGTATTATATAAATTGTAAAGTTACTTGTTATGTTTATATTTTTAAGTTCACACTTAGACGTTGTTTGGAGCTATGATATTTCATTGTACCATTGTACCAACAAACTGCATTTGCTGAACCAATTTTTAGACTAAACTTCTTAAAATGGAAATTTCTAGCAAAAATATATAGGTAACGGTGACCCAAAAAATATATTACCAGGGTAATAATTTCTGGCAATTTGCGATCCTGCGCCAGGGACGCAATGGGTCATCTGGTGTAAAGAAAATATGATGAGCTTGATGATTTGTGCAACATCTACAACGCTCCCCGATAGCAACTGCCGGGTGATGCAGCAACACTGCTGCGAGCAGCTAGCACATACAACACCCTTGTCATGCGGAGCCATCAAGTATCAGGTGCACCACATCATCATGCATCAACTGGAGCACAAACAACGGCCGTGGGATGGTCAGCAGCTATCAGGTGCCCTATGTAACACCCCCAATGGTTAGCTACAGTGACCACATGCTAATGTCCCATGTTATCATGATCATCATAATTAATTTGCATGTAGAAAATAATCCCACTCTTAATTTGGTTCAAATTCAAATTTAAAATATAAAGTCCAGAAATTATTTCACCAAACACTAGGAAAAAAACATGTTCGATATTCTAAATAATCCCCTGGTAATTTTCCAAGTGAAACCAACATCAATTGAATTTTTAAATTAACAACAAAAACTTTTTCGTGGACCAATAACATTTAAATTGGCTTTTTAAAAAATAAACAAATATTTAAACCTTCCCAAATGGCCTAAAACATTTTGTGAAGCTCTGGTATATTATATTGTATTTATGTGGCAGTTTTCACATTTAACAAAATTCAAATGATAGCAGAAAGAATTAGAAAACAGGAGGAGATAAAAGAAACAGAAAATAAAACAATAAAAAGAAAAGCCCACTGAGCGGCTGGGCCTTAGGAGCCACAGTGAGGCCCAGCCCACCGGTGTTTTCTCCCACCTCCAGCTACAGGAGCGGGGGAGGCGTGGCGGGCATCCCGTGGCCATGGACGCGCCCGGCCACCTGCCGGCCATCCCCCGACCACCCAGCGTCGTCCAAGGTGCTCTGAAGATGAGAGTCCTCTCATTAGTACAAATAAAACTCATGCAAGTCAACCTACTCTACTGAACTACTCTCCGTAAACTAATATAAGAGAGTTTAGATCACTACTTTAGTAATCTAAACACTCTTATATTAGTTTACAGATGGGAGTATTTAGCAAGTTTTGACGATCACCGATAGAAAACTTCTCTGGGTTCCCTCAGAACACCCAAGCATGAACTAAAACAGCTAGCAGCTGCAGAGACAAAAGATATTATAATGAGCTCCTAGTTCAAAAACATTCCTCCCAAGTATCTTAGCATGACCCAAAATGTCTGAAAAACAGAAACTGTATTGAAATGACAATGACCAAAATTTGGTATATGTTGGTATAAAAAATAGCAGGATTTATAAGCTACATCAATTTATTGCACACAATCAGGTTCTTCTGAATCACAATGAGTACGCACGTTTAGTCTTCACTGTACATAAGTTCAGGGATTTGCATCAAAATATAATTGCAAATCTCACAAGCACATATCCCTTGATTTTTTAGTAGACCAAGGAACCAAAAATGTATGATACAGTTTTCTATGGCACAGGAACATTCAGACAAATGCATAATGCTACTAAATGTTAGTGCTTTTGTAATAATGGTACTGAAGATTCAGACAATATGGTGAGAAGAGAAAGAGGAAAAAGGAAAGAGAGCATCCATGTTAACTTGCCAAGTCAGTGGAGATAAGATAAGGTTAGGAGTCGGAACACAATTAAAAATTAGCTAGAACGAGGCAAACTATTTATCAGTAAACAAAGCTCAATTAAGCAGATTGCTCGCAGCTTGAGAAAAACATATCAGATTACTTGCCACACAAGTGCGTGTGCACAGGCAATACAACTTCAGACAACTTTTTCTCTGTTTTCAGTCACACAATCATTAGCTGAAATAGTTGTTCCATATACATAGACGTGATTTTGCAGTCATTAGCTGAAATGATTCCATACACATAGGTTGTGTATCTAACCATGTCAGTACATCCACCATTTTACTCTACTCCTACTATTTGCAGTACTAGAATGAACTGATTTGATAAGATAGTAGTAATTCAGATTCTTGCTATCCATCTCCAGCTTCCAGACCTTCTCCCACTCTGCCATGGGCCAGGGAGCGCTCCTACTGTCAAGGCAGCAGTCGTGTACATTTGATTTGAAGCAAGCCCCCTGAAACCTGCAAAGAAGAGCTAACCCATCAGTTGCATTATGTATGAATCTGATATACTACTGGAAGACAGAGGAGACAGGAAAGACAGAAACACAAACAAGCGCACAATAGATTTTCTGGACCTCACTGCAGCAAAGACAGAAGCAAAAACAACCGCACAAGAGATTTTCAAACCTCGGGGAAAAACAATGAAACTGCTTGATTAACCTAGAAGGCTCGAACGAATCAGATTTTCAAATCTCGGGAAAAACAATGAAGCGTATACATTTTTTCAAAACCTCGGGTCACCTCTGCGTGGACCACGGGCGAACCCACGTGTGAAGCTGTGGGGCCAGCTCAAATTTTCCTTCCACTTTATAATTGGTAATTTGGTATCATGTATACCACATATGCCCTCAATCAGTGTATTACCGTGCCCCCACTCAACTAAGCTCCTTGTGTATTTCTAGAAGCACCATGTTAGTCTAAACTCTCAAGAAGCAACCCAAAATCAAAAGAATTGATACATCCTACACACGTTGGTTGATCATCCATCCAATTAACTCGATCCAAGATTTCATATACACACGTCGACCATCACGCATGTGACGAAATCACGGAAGTCTGGCCTTGCCACTTACGCAGTCGCACAGACCGTGCAACCTCCTGGCAATAGTTGTAATATGTTGTATTTTGGCCTTTTACTTTTTAGTGCACGGGCTGTGTTTTGCATTTATCATGTAATATGCTGCCAGCAAGCTGTGTTGTGTATTGCTAAAACTTTGTCCTTTTACCGTCAGGGCTGGCTAGGGGTCAAGTGATTGAATTTACAATTTTACCCAATCACTTTTTTTTTTGACAAGCAGGCACATCTAAAGCCAGCTTCCTTGGACTTGATGAATTCTTCCGCCCGAGATCAAAATACGCACGCATACAACACAACACGGCTGACTGATATCTAGCATATTGACTCACAATACAGGCACACACACCAATGCGTGGCTCTATTCGTGGCAACCGGTACGTATCATACCTAATGTTTTTCTATTGATCTCTCACGGTTACGCAAATTACAAAGGGGTAGGATGTGTACTTCACTACTTATACACATACAAGCACAAGACCAAACCTATTCGTACGCAATCACTTGACATCTAGATTGGGTCGACATCACATATGTACTAGCCGGCGGCGACCATCTTGAGTTCTTATGATTACGTGCATGCTTCATATGTCTTCCTTGGCTCAGAGCACAAGTTAACTAGCTATAGTAGTATATTTTGTTGAACAAAATCTGAAAGCTACTCACAGGTGTTGGGAACTCATAGATATATCTTCTTTGTGTTAGTTTTGATTAATCGGTCCAATGAAACTTTATTATGGTATGGGGTTTGGCTATATATCCGAAGTTAGAGTTCAATTAAGCTTCGCATGGAATGATGTACAAAGGCAGGCCCGTTGACAAGGGTGTGCGAGCTGTGCGATGGCACAGGTCCCCCAAAACTGGGGGGCCTCGAAAGGAGAGAAAATCGGTAAAATTGCAGCTGCGTGGTTCACGATAGAAGGAAAATTACCGGTCATTCGGATTAAAAAGTAGTAGGGGCCGAGTTAGCCCAGTACCCATGCCCCAGTCTGTTTGGGGCTTTGGGCCTGTTTCTAGAAAATTAGATAAAGAAACACAAGGCAGGCCTACTCACGAAACCAGGAGCTCGTGTCTCCACGATTCCCAGCGGGGATAGCGAGGCGCTGCCGGCTAATTCAGCGACGAGATCGATCGGAGTCGCCTTCGGGTGTGTTTGGTAGGGTGTATGTGGGGTGCATTGGGGCAAAAATTCCCAATCCAACCCACTTTTGCTTGTTTGGTAGGGTGTATGGACTCACCCGGGCTATGTCCAACTCATGCAAAAAAGGGACCTTAGCCATGCCCATCTCATTCACCCCAGAGAGGGTGCATGGAGGCAGCCATGCTGGCCCCGACCCTCATCCCCACCCACCAGACCACGTCCAAATATATTTAAATCTTCAAAAAATGTTCAGAATTTCAAAATTTGTTTATATTTTCGAAGAAATTCATAAATTCATTTTTTTAATTTTCGAAAATGTTCAGAATTGTTTAAATTTTCAAAAAAGTTCATAATTTTAACTTGTTTTTAAATTTTCAAAAATCTTCAGAAAATCAAATTTTGTTTCAATTTTCAAAAATGTTTTGAATTCCAAATTTTGTTTAAATTTGCAAAAAATGTTTATAATTTCAAAAAAAGAATTTTTCATATTTTAAATTTTGTTTATTTAAAAAAAAAATAAAAAATCATTTATTTTAAATTTTAGAAATTTTTTAGCATTTTTAAATTTATATAAATTTTTAAAAAACTTTGGATTTTCTTTTTAAATTTTCAATAAAATATCACATTTTTTCAATTTTGTTCATCATTCAAAAAAATTTATCCGGAATTCAAAATTTTCAGCATGTCTACATACATACAGGTTGCCAAACAAACTCTTAACTCAGCATGTCTCAGCACATACATCGCTGCCAAACAACACCAAATGCATGAACTCAGCATGTCTACACTCAGCATGTATCAGAAGAGAAAAATTAGACTAGGTTCATACATGCTACCAAAGACACATGAGCCCACCATGCATCTGGCCGTCGCCGCCGGCTTTGCTACTGTAGTACCTCGTCCAATCATCCCCAAATATATCCCAAGTAAGCCGTAAATCATAAGTTTTTAATCAAATTCGATGGGCGATGAACACTGCATTAGGTCAATTTTTATATACAATCTTTCTCTCTCTGATTCTTTCTATATTTTCATGCCAAATCGAACGCAATCCCTACTAGTATAGTAGTACTACTCAGTTAGGCTTGTACTTGGTTCTAATCAAATTAATACGATCAATGTCATACACTGTCCGTAATCCAATTTTTAGTGCTAGTGCTAATTCTTCATACTTGTGTGATAGCTAGCTATACTTGCATATTTCATTTCAAGAAAGACCGAATATGTTGATGACAATAACAGTGGGAAATGATACCTTGAAGAAAATTATTACGAAGATATAAGTGAAATCTTCATTTCAAGAAACACAAGATGGATACTCATTTTTGTAAGAAGACGAGGTCAGTTTATTTCTTTAGTACTACCATCACTCTTTCAGCATTAGTTTCTAATATATTTCTAAATTATAGTATATGTGATAACACCCATTTGAAATTATGCAATTATCTGAGAATACGCTTAGCTGTATTAGGTTTTAGTTACATGGTTTTTTCTAAATTTTGGGGCCTATTTTGCATTTCGCACAGGGGCCCCGAATTCCTAGAGACGGCCATGTACAAAGGCATAGGCATGCCTATAATATGTGTAGTTTTCTATACAAAGAAAATGAAATAGAAACTAAAAAATAAAAATAATGAAGTTTTCTAAGAATACTAATAAAGTAGTTTCATTGTTAATAGCCTCTAAGAAAAAAAGGAAAGTGGAAATTTGAAAAGAAAATTTGCACACAACACATATTTTTTTATATAATATGCAAAAATAAGCATATAATAGTGCAATTTTTGTAGAAAAGTTGTCCCTTATAATAAGGATTGAATTAGTGGAATTGATATAGGGGGTTTGCCCCTACTTTGTTGCCGGTCTCAACTTTTTTCCTGGGTCCGCCCCTGCATAATGGAAATTGGGGGGGGGGGGGGGCTTGGCCCCCTCATGATGTCAAAGTAAGAACTGATTGTGCCCATATGGTCATGCATTCTTGCCCCCTCTCAAGTTTTTCGTTGGGTCCGCCCCTGGCGTGGACGATGTAGCCCATTTGCAATGCCGCCACGATCCCCAGGATGAGCACGAGAGCCCATATCCCGGGCTTGGTGGCCGGACAGCAGTGCGGCGCCTCCGCCGGCCCTGGCTCCGCCCAGATCTCCACCTTGGGCATGGGCTGCGGGCAGGAGGAGAAGCAGCAGCGTTGCTGCGAGTGGGAGGAAGCGAAGAAAGCGCGCCATCGAGTTGGAGTCGGAAGCAAGAGTGGGGTTTGGGCTTCGCTGTCTGTGCAAGTTGAAGACAAGTTGTAAGCGAGGTCGAGTGATTATAAATAGGCACAACCACGCGCTCAAGTGCCACTACATGCTTTTCTCAACAACAACAAAAGACTGCCACTAAAGGAGACAAAAATAAAGTTAGTTATTTCTTTCATCTATGGAAGAGGACCAAACTGATTAAGGCACCAACTAGTCATCAACACGTGCGAGCTGTATACACCGATTGATGTAGATGACGGGGGTTTTAACCCCCTTTTCCAAAAAAGAAGTAAACGTGGAAACACATAGTTGGAACTTTAGAGCAATATATTTAATATATGTTCAAACTTATAAGAACTCAATACATCAGCCCTTAGTTTTTAATGATAAATGGAATACATTTTAATGTTCCAATAATATATTTTTTTGCGGGTGAATGTTCCAAAAATATTACTCCCTCCATTCACAAATATAAGATGTTCTAGCTTTTTTTTCAAGTCAGAGACTTTTTGGTGTGTTTGCTCACTTATTTCAGTGTGTATATAGTCCATATTGAAATATTCAAAATATCTTATATTTGTGAACAAAGGGAGCAGAAGATAATTATAAACCACAACTGGGGCACGATGCACAACGGAAGTAATACCCTCCACGTTATATCTACAACAAATGAAGGGGTATATTATCCCTCAAAACAATGAAGGAGTAGGGGGGAGGGGCCCTGGCCCCCTCATGATGTCAAAGTAAGAACTGATTGTGCCCATATGGTCATGCATTCTTGCCCCCTCTCAAGTTTTTCGTTGGGTCCGCCCCTGGCGTGGACGATGTAGCCCATTTGCAATGCCGCCACGCTCCCCAGGATGAGCACGAGAGCCCATATCCTGGGCTTGGTGGCCGGGCAGCAGTGTGGCGCCACTGCCGGCCTTGGCTCCGCCCAGATCTCCACCTTGGGCATGGGCTGCGGGCAGGAGGAGAAGCAGCAGCGTTGCTGCGAGTGGGAGGAAGCGAAGAGAGTGCGCCATCGAGTTGGAGTCGGAAGCAAGAGTGGGCTTTGGGCTTCGCTGGCTGTCTGTGCAAGTTGAAGACAAGTTGTAAGCGAGGTCGAGTGATTATAAATAGGCACAACCACGCGCTCAAGTGCCACTACATGCTTTTCTCAACAACAACAAAAGACTGCCACTAAAGGAGACAAAAATAAAGTTAGTTATTTATTTCATCTACGCAAGAGGACCAAACTGATTAAGGCACCAACTAGTCATCAACACGTGCGAGCTGTATACACCGATTGATGCAGAGGCCGGGGGTTTTAACCCCCTTTTCCAAAAAAGAAGTAAACGTGGAAACACATAGTTGGAACTTTAGAGCAATATATTTAATATATGTTCAAACTTATAAGAAATCAATACATCAGCCCTTAGTTTTTAATGGTAAATGGAATACATTTTAATGTTCCAATAATATATTTTTTTGCGGGTGAATGTTCCAAAAATATTACTCCCTCCATTCACAAATATAAGATGTTCTAGCTTTTTTTCAAGTCAGAGACTTTTTGGTGTGTTTGCTCACTTATTTCAGTGTGTATATAGTCCATATTGAAATATTCAAAATATCTTATATTTGTGAACAAAGGGAGCAGAAGATAATTATAAACCACAACTGGGGCACGATGCACAACGGAAGTAATACCCTCCACGTTATATCTACAACGAATGAAGGGGTATATTATCCCTAAAAAAAATGAAGGAGTATATTTAACAGAAACGACATACCACAAAAGGAGTGATGGTTAAGTGGCTTGAATGCAAATGAAGAAGTCGTCAACACAATCCGCCCCTCAATTTAAAATTATATTCTTCTAAAAGAAATTAAAATTATATCATTATTTTTTTTCTGACGTGGAACTTAAGTGAGGTTGTGTCCTACAACCACTTTTTTTTGCGGGGTGTCCTACAACCACTCAGTCTGCATTCTTAGAGAGAAAACATGCACCACCTCGACCTATTGAATACTCCCCTCTGAAGCACACGTGATTTCTTTGTCTATACACACAACATATTTTTACATGGATTAGCCAGAAAAAATGGAATATCAACAATAATGGAATATGTGTGTACATAGGTGGAGACTTGATTTGTACCTGCAAGAGCAGCAACTAATTTGGATATGTAACAAACATAATCTGAAGTTTGAAACAAACCTAGGATATGTAGGTATCTATATAGTTACAGTTGCACGGAAATTTCATACTTCTTTTTAATATATAAAACACTTCCGCTTCGGTAGACCCCCTTCAACATAAGGACGGCTAAGATTGTCCCATACCCCTTCATAACGGAGGGCACAATGGGCATAATTCAAAAAAGAGGCTGCCCGCCCGCTGTCCCGCTCGTAACGTCGGCGTATTCGTATACGGGTTTTTTTTCGGCCGGGTCGTCCGGCCAGCGCGCCCACCCCCCACGCCCACGTCCCTAGCGCTAATTACGCCGCGGATAGGCATGCATGCATGCATAGCGCGGTTACGGGCCCCGCTGCCGCCTGCCGCCACTACTAGGGAAAAGCTTATAGGCAGGCGCTTACTAGTAGCGCGGGTTTATACCCCTCGCTACTGCTACTTACTAGTAGCGCTGGTTTTTACACCTCGCTACTTCTAAGTTGATAGTAATAGTGCGGGTTTTTAACCCTCGCTACTTGTCGTGGAATTGTCACGGCAGATGTCCTCGAGCTAGGACTTAGTTGTGGAGCCATCGCAGCTAGGAAGCTTGAAGGGGTTAATGCGGGACAAGGAACACGAGGGTTTATACTGGTTCGGCCCCTTACGGTGAAGGTAAAAGCCTACGTCCAGTTTGAGGTGGTATTAATTAGGGTTACGATCACCAGGGAGCTAAACTGCTATGCCTGGCTTTCGATGAGATTGTTCTTGTTCCTCAACCGCTGCCGGGTCGTCCCTTTATATAGGGAGGCTGACGCCCAGCAGCTCTTAGAGTCCCGGCCGGCTCATAAGAGTGTCTGGCTCGGACTCTCTACTATACTTGCCTTACACTACAAGTTCTACCGTAATGATGATTGCAACTACGGGCCTTAAGCCATATCCGGGTCTTAGGCCCATCTTTGGCCCATCGTCTTCAAGCTTGGCTCCGGGCTTCTGGCAACGACCATATGAGTAACCCGGCCCCTCCTGGCGGGTGACTCTAAGGTCTATATCCTCAACACTACTACTAGGTGCTCTCTGCCGTGCCGCCCGGAACATGCCATAGTAGTAGCGAGGGGTATAAACCCGCGCTACTACTAAGTTGATAGTAGTTGCGTGGGTTTATAACCCCCGCTACTACTAACTGGTCTCTACCGTGCCCACTCGGGACGTGCCATAGTAGTAGCGAGGGGTATAAACCCGCGCTACTACTATCGATCCACCAAGACATATGTACACATAGCGTGCGGAGGCCCAAATCCAAACCCACACTCTTCTGATTCCCCTTCTCCTCCCACTCGCCATTCCCTTCCTCACCCATCGCCACTGCCGGCGTCGCACCTCGGCGCCACTCACAAATCTGGCGACCTCCTCTCGCAGACCCCTCCCCTCCCCCTCCATCCTCCTTCTTCTCCGCTGTTGGAAGGAGAGGGTACCAGCAGAGCATCGTCCACATGGCGGCGGCCAGATCCGCCATGGACGCAACCACTTGCACCTCCTCGCCGGGTCAAGGGCCCGACGACAAGCAGCAACAGGTCACCAAGCTTCATCTACGGTTTCGGGCGTCGGCTCCAACTCCGGTGGCCACCGGTGAGTTCCTCCTCCTACTGCTCTCTATCTCTCTCTTCCTCTTTCTAATAATTTTCCCTTCCTTTGTAGCAGCAGTGGACGAGAGGTGTGGGCACAAGTTGTGTGGGGAAGCACCATCACCACGGACAACTTCATCCCCTCCAGGACCAGTAGCATCCATGAATGGAGAGGAAGATGATGCCCAGCAGAAGCAGCCGCCATGGCTGGAATTAATTTTTTTAATTCTCAATTAGTTAGTAGTAGCGCGGGGCCCTGACCCGCGCTACAACTAAGTAGTAGTAGCGCGGGTGGCAAACACGCTACTACTACTAGAAGTAGCAGTAGCTACTGCTAAATGTTAGCTGTAGCGCCCTAGCAGTAGCGCAGGCCCCCGCGCTACTGCTAGCAATTACCCCGCGCTACTACTAGGGTTTTCCCTAGTAGTGCGCGTTGCCGGCCCGCTGCCCTCAGCCGCCGCGTATCGCCTCCCTCCCCCCTGATAATCCCCAAGTGCAGGGAATCATCGTAGCAACTCCTAATGGTGGAAGTGATAAGTATGGAGTGTCGAACCCACATGGAGCTAAAGGTAAAATCAATATTCTCTCAAGTCCTATCTGCCACTGATATGACTCTACGTACACCGAACGTTTGCTTCCAACTAGACATGAGAAATAAAACTACGGTGTGGGTATGAAGAAGATAACTTTGCATGGTATCGGAGAGCTAAAATATAAAAGTAGGTGTTGTTATCATAAAGTTAGAATATATTACTAAATATTATAAATAGCAAGTGTGGAATAATGATGGGTCGGTGTGCGGAATTATCCTAAGCAATCGTTAACAAGACCGGTAGTCGTCATTGCAATTTCATATGAGGGAGAGGCATAAGCTAACATACTTTCTCTTCTTGGATCATATGCACTTATAATTGGAACTCTAGCAAGCATCCGCAACTACTAAAGATCAATAAGGTAAAACCCAACCATAGCATTAACATATCAAGTCCCCTTTATCCCATACGCAACAACCCCCTTACTCGGGTTTATGCTTCTGTCACTCAAGCAACCCACTATAAGCGAATCATGAACGTATTGCAACACCCTACAGCGGGAATCCCTCACGCTTGCGTGACACGGAGGGCACAATAGGACAGCACCAAAATAAAACATACAACTCATACCAATCTAGATCATCAATCAACCCAAAGACAAAGGATATCTACTCAAAACATCATAGGATGGCAACACATCATTGGATCATAATATGTGGCATAAAGCACCATGTTCAAGTAGGGCTTACAGCGGGGTGCGGGAGAGTGGACCGCGTAAAATAGATGAGGATGGTGATGATGATGGTGATGTTGATGAAGACGATCACCGCGGTGATGATTTCCCTCCCGATGGCACTCCGGTGCCACCGAGAGAGAGGAGGAGAGGTTCTCCCCCTTGTGCTTCCTCCTTCATGGCCTCCCCCTAGATGGGGAGAGGTTCTCCCCCTTGTGCTTCCTCCTTCATGGCCTCCCCCTAGATGGGGAGAGGTTCTCCCTCTGGTCCATGATACATATCCTTCGTATCTATAATTTTTGATTGTTCCATGCCAATATTATGCAACTTTCATATACTTTTTGGCAACTTTTTATACTATTTTTGGGACTAACATATTGATCCAGTGCCCAGTGCCAGTTCCTGTTTGTTGCATGTTTTTGGTTTCGCAGAATATCCATATCAAACGGAATCCAAACGGGATAAAAATGGACGGAGCTTATTTTTGGAATATTTGGAAAATCTGGGAGAAAGATCAACGCGAAACGGTGCCCGAGGTGGCCACGAGGCAGGGGGCGCGCCCCTGACCCTCGTGGGCCACCCGTAAGGCGGTTGACGCCCTTCTTCGGCCGCAAGAAAGCTAATTTTTGGTAAAAAATCACGGCGAAGGTTTCAGTCCAATCGGAGTTACGGATCTCCATATATATACGAAACGGTGAAAGGGCAGCGGGGAAGAACGCAGAAACAGAGAGAAACAGAGAGATAGATCCAATCTCGGAGGGGCGCCCCTCCCACGCCATGGAGGCCAAGGACCAGAGGGGAAACCCTTCTCCCATCTAGGGAGGAGGTCAAGGAAGAAGAAGACGAAGGGGCCCCCTCTCCCCTTCTCTTCCGGTGGCGCCGGAACGCTCCCGTGGCCACCATCATCATCACCGCGATCTTCACCAACACCTCCGCCATCTTCACCCCCTCTATCTACAGCGGTCCACTCTCCCGCAACCCGCTGTACCCTCTACTTGAACATGGTGCTTTATGCTTCATATTATTATCCAATGATGTGTTGCCATCCTATGATGTCTGAGTAGATTTTCGTTGTCCTATCGGTGGTTGATGAATTGCTATGATTGATTTAATTTGCTTGTGGTTATGTTGCTGTACTTTGGTGCCCATCATATGAGCACGCGCGTGGATCACACCATAGGGTTAGTTGTATGTTGATAGGACTATGTATTGGAGGGCAAGAGTGACAGAAGCTTCAACCTAGCATAGAAATTGATGCATACGGGATTGAAGGGGGACCAATATAACTTAATGCTATGGTTGGGTTTTACCTTAATGAACGTTAGTAGTTGCGGATGCTTGCTAATAGTTCCAATCATAAGTGCATAGAATTCCAAGTAAGGGATGACATGCTAGCAGTGGCCTCTCCCACATGGAACTTGCTATCGGTCTAGTAAAGTAGTCAATTGCTTAGGGACAATTTCGCAACTCCTACCACCACTTTTCCACACTCGCTATATTTACTTTAGTTGTGTCTTTACCTAAACAGCCCCTAGTTTTTATTTACACGCTCTTTATTTTCTTGCAAACCTATCCAAAAACACCAACAAAGTACTTCTAGTTTCATACTTGTTCTAGGTAAAGCGAACGTCAAGCGTGCGTAGAGTTGTATCGGTGGTCGATAAAACTTGAGGGAATATTTGTTCTACCTTTAGCTCCTCGTTGGGTTCGACACTCTTACTTATCGAAAGAGGCTACAATTGATCCCCTATACTTGTGGGTTATCAAGACCTTTTTCTGGCGCCGTTGCCGGGGAGCAATAGCGTGGGGTGAATATTCTCGTGTGTGCTTGTTTGCTTTATCACTAAGTAAATTTTATTTGCTGTTCTTAGTTGTTTTCTATCTTTAGTCATGGGTAGGAAACGCAAAATACCAAAAAAATTAGTTGTACCTACTGAACCAATGGTTGAAGAACCACTCAGAATCTATCACACTCCTGAAGCTTATTACTTGGATCATCTTCGATCCCTATGTGCTCGTGCTGAAACCCCAACTAGCTTAGTTGAGGGCAAATCTTTAGATGAGCATGCATGTTATGTGCGACACCGTATATCTGAAAAAGGGAAACTTTTGCTGGGTCAAATTCATCGTTTGCAATGCTATGCTTGGAATTTATGTTATATATATGATATTACTTGTTGTTCTGAAAGCCCTAAGAAACACCTTCCCTACCAATGTGAGTTTATTGATAATGGAATCTTATCTTCGTATACTAAAGGTGTTTATAGTTACTATGATATTCAAAAAATTGAAGAATTTGTTGCTTTTAAGGGTGCTTACGAAATTGCTTCTTTGATTGAAACATATGGTGCTACTCTTTACAAATCTGAAAATTTTGCCATACTTAAATATTGATATGATAATTATGCCTCTAATGCCTATGTTGAACCATATATTGAGGACTACTCCGCTGTCCAAGAAGAGATTAATATTTTGCAGGAATCTATGGAAGAAGAAGTTGATGAAACTGTGAGCTCATTGGATGAAAAAGATGATGAGGAGAGCGAAGAACAAAAGGAGGAAGAGCGGATTAGCTACCCGTGCCCACCTTCTAATGAGAGTAACTCTTCAACTCATACATTGTTTAATTTCCCTTCGTGCTTACCGAAGGATGATTGCTATGATGACTATTATGATCCCGTTGATTCTCTTGAAATATCCCTTTTTGATCATGCTTGCTATGCTTGTGGCCAAGATGCCAATATGAATTATGCTTATGGAGATGAACTTGCTATAGTTCCCTATGTTAAACATGAAATTGTTGCTATTGCACCCACGCATGATAGTCCTATTATCTTTTTGAATTCTCCCAACTACACTATATCGGAGAAGTTTACCCTTATTAAGGATTATATTGATGGGTTGCCTTATACCGTTGCATATGATGATTTTGATAGATATAATATGCATGTGTTTGCTGCTCCTACTTGTAATTATTATGAGAGAGGAACTATATCTCCACCTCTCTATGTTTCCAACACGATAAAATTGCAAGAAACTGCTTATACTATGCATTGGCCTTTACTATGTGTGCATGAATTGTTCTTTTATGACATGCCGATGCATAGGAAGAGAGTTAGACTTCGTCATTACATGATATATGTTACTTTGTGCTCACTACTAAATTACAAATCATTGCTAATTAAAATTGGCTTTGATATACCTTGGGATCCGGGTGGATTCACTACTTGAGCACTATATGCCTAGCTTAATGGCTTTAAAGAAAGCGCTGCCAGGGAGACAACCCAGAAGTTTTAGAGAGTCATTTATTTCTGTTGAGTGCTTTCATATAGTTTAAAAACAACAAAAATAAAGAGGGGAACCCAAAACTTTTCAAAAAGGAAAGTGAAAGTGAGAGAGACAAGCATTGTTGAAGTGGGAGAGCTCCTTGAACTTTGTTCATGCTCATGGAAACTTTGTGAATCTTAATTACAGAAACTTTTCAATAAAAATAATTATCCTCTTGTACAATTCCATTGTATTATAAAAATAATGTGCCAAGGTTTGCCTTTAGGATGTTTACAATGCTTGTTGGTTTGTACGGTGCAGGACAAAAACTTTGGCTGTAGTGCACGAATTTTAATATTTTACTGAAACGTCAAATGGTTCTGATTCTTTTTGCACTGTCTTGCTGTACACGTTTTTTATTTTTCCTAATTGTGGCAGAATTTTTCAATTATCAGAAGTATGGTGAATGTTCAGATTGTTACAGACTGTTCTGTTTTTGACAGATTCTGTTTTTGATGCATAGTTTGCTTGTTTTGATGAAACTATCAATTTATATCAGTGGATTAAGCCATGAAAAAGTTATATTACAGTAGACACAATGCAAAAATAAAATATGAATTGGTTTGCAACAGTACTTAGAGTGGTGATTTGCTTTATTATACTAACGGATCTTACCGAGTTTTCTGTTGAAGTTTTGTGTGGATGAAGTGTTCGATGATCGAGAAGGTTTCGATGTGAGAAGAAGGAAGAGAAGCAAGAGCTCAAGCTTGGGGATGCCTGAGGCACCCCAAGTAAATATTCAAGGAGACTCAAGCGTCTAAGCTTGGGGATGCCCCGGAAGGCATGCCCTCTTTCTTCAACAAGTATCGGTATGTTTTCGGATTCGTTTCGTTCACGCGATATGTGCAAATCTTGGAGCGTCTTTTGCATTTAGTTTTCATTTTTCTTTTCTGCACCATGCTGGTATGAGACACTACTAGGAAAAGGGCTCTAGATGGAATGGCCACTAATGGCGCACCAGACATGTGGTGCGCCATTGCTATATAGCAGTGGCGCACCATGTGCTGGTGCGCCATTAGTGTGAAAGACACTAATGGCGCACCAGACAAACGGTGCGCCATTAGTAACAAATTTTTTTTATTTTATTTTTCCAAACATACTAATGGCGCACCAGGGCACAGTGCGCCATTACTAGTTCTAACTAGTAATGGCGCACTAGCCACATAGTGCGCCACTACTATATTTTTTTTTATTTTTTTTGCAAAACTACTAATGGCACACCAGGGAACAGTGCACCATTACTAGCGATCCCCCTCCATCTCGATCGCTATCCCACCTCGCCAGATCCGGCCCCCTCACCGCCGAGCACCCCTCGCACCCTCTACCCCGCTCCACCGGGTGCCGCCGCCGACCCCCCGCACCCTCCCCCGCTCCACCGCCGCCGACGACCCACCGCACCCTAGCTCCCCTGCTCCACCGCCGCCGATGACCCACCGCACCCTCCCCGGCCCGCTCCACCGCCGCCGACGACCCACTGCACCCTCTCCGGCCTGCTCCACCGTCACAAATGAATGCTATAGCTAATTCCTCCCTCTCCCTCGCCAGTTCCCCTTCGTCCCTCTCCCTCGCGCCAGTTCCTCTCCGTCCGCTCCCAATCCGCGCCCCCGCCACCTCCCTCTCCCCATCCTCCCCTCCGACCCCACCCCACTCTCGCCGGAGCAGCGCCGCAGGGCCGACACCAACCTCGCCCTCGCCCGCGCGCGCCGCAACCTCCGCCTCGCATTCAACGGCTACACATTCTACACCGAGGACAAGGACATGAAGAGCGATGGTTATCAGAACTCCGGGGTAACGATGGAATCCTACACCGGTAACGACAAGGACAGAGCACCCCCCGCACCCCCCGACGGCCCACCGCACCCTCCCCCGCTCCACCGCCGCCGAGCACCCCCCACACCCACTCCCCCACACCCTGTTTTTATAAAAATTATTACTGTTTTTATAAAAAAATATTACTGTTATGATTTAAACAAGTTTAACATATTTAAACACAAATAAATATCAAACAACATTTTAAATGCATAAAAACAAAAATTGGGGAGCCTGGGAATCGAACCCAGGACCTCCTAGTGTGTGTGCTGCGTGCTGACCAGTCGGGCTAGTGGGCATGTTCTGATGGAGATAGGGTTAGGTGGAAATATAACCTGAGCAGTCGGGCTAGTAATTTCTAATGGCGCACCAGGGTGAGGTGCGCCATTGCTATCGTCGTACTTATGGCGCACTTGGGGGAGATGCGCCATTAGATAGACATCCCGCACTCCACCTATTCCCTCGCACTGTGGCCTCCCTCCCTCCCTCGCCAGATCCCCCACTCGACCCCAACCGGCCGCCCCTTGCCCCCCCCTCCGTCCGCCGCGCCTGCATGCCGTCGGCGACACCGACGCCGCTGTGGTCTTGCGCTGCCCCGACGCCGCCGCCCCGACCCCCGCGGGACTCCACCCCCGCCGTCCCCGCGCCCCTCGAACGAGATCGGCCGAGCGCTCCTCTTCTCTCCTCCTCCCTCCGACGAGCGAGGGCCTCCTCCGGCCCCTGCAGCAGCCGGCGAGCGAGGGCCTCCTCCTCCTCCGACGTGCCCACACCCGCCTGCCCCTGCCGTCCTCCGCCACCCGGCGACCAGCCGCGCCCGCCCAGGTACCCCTCCTCCTTCCTCCTTCCTCCCTCTCCACCCTTCCTCCCCATTCCCTCCCTCAGTAGCTAGCAAAAAAACATACATGAACACCTAAAAAAAAAATCTGATTTTGAGTTAAACATAAATAAACTTGCTAAGGGGTGATGAATGTACATATTTGTATGCAACACATAGGGATTAAACAAGTACGTTTAGGTGACCGACAGCCAATTAGCATCACCAGGCACAACACCTGCTGTGTTCCAGTTATTTAGGGAAGGAACCTGTTGTGTTCAATAGATGCAAGCAAACACCAACAGACCAATCATCAGTAAGAAGTGAGTGACTTGTAGGTTTATTAACTAAAATACTGCATAAGGCTAGGTATGCAGGGCTATTTGATATTAATAACACCAATAGTAGCGCGTTGATGCCGATGGTGCTCAGTTATCAGATGTATAGATGTACCAACTAGACTGTATATATCTATATTCAGCACATACATCAACATAGCCCATTGGAAGAAGGGAAGCAGAACCTTTAGCATTACTAAATTGTAATTTCTGAACAAATTAAATGATAACCTTATTTAAATTCTGGAATTTAAAGAAAGAGGCAATGAAATTCTCCTAGTTGAGAAGATAGTCATCTTGTAGGGCACTGAATTGACCCATGCTCAAGCTCAAAATAGCTTAGCAGTTTAAAAAACAAGGTACTAGAAATTCAGTAGATTGCAAGGAATAGAAACTTCCAGGCAAGAGGTCAGGTCACCACTTGATCTTGGCACCAACCAGATCAGGCAATTAGCTACTATATTAAAAAACTACTAAGAATTTGTGAATGAGATCTCAAGATTTATTCTGTTGTATTAAAAAACTACTAAGAATTTGTGAATGAAATTCTCCACCCTTCCTCCCCATTCCCTCCCTCCCTCCCCTCGACCGTGGTACACAATCTGTGCGTGCAAGTGCAATCTCTGGAGCCCCTTCGAGTATGGTCATAGAATAGTTCCATTATAAGAGTGCTATTATAAGAGTACAATATGCTAATGATACCCTTTTATTGTTGGAAAATGATGCTGGAATTGCTCTGAATCTGAAATGGATTCTAACCTGTTTTGAACAAATTGCTGGGATGACAATTAACTATCATAAGTGTACTCTTATCCCTATTAACTTGACAGTTAATGATCTCACTCCATTTGTGGACATTTTCCAATGCATAGTTGGGGATTTGTGGACATTTTCCAATGCATAGTTGGGCAATAAAAGATACATTCACTTGAATGCAGTGTGCTTTTTTCTTTTCCAAAGGAAAAGAAAATGTGGTGTATAACAAATGTATTATTTGGTGGAAATTGAGATATCATATTAATCATTGACAAATTGGCTTTGCACAAATAATCTTAAATCCATGCATACCTACACAATTCATCTATTTGCAATGTGATGTTGTAAGGGTACTAATTGGTCTCTTCTGCTGCTTATCAGAGATGGGGGGAAGCAGCCACCGCCGCTCTGCCTCACCGGAGTACGAGTTGGATGCTTTCGAGTTCTTCAGTGTCATACTTGGGACTTCAATATCAGCCACGAGGCAGGTATATAAAACGAGAGATCTCCCCTTCACCCATCTCATTATGATAACTCTGTTGTTTTCTACATCACTCCTTGTCCCAAATTGCAGAGGCTGCCTGACACTTTTATGAACATGCTGGGTGAAGATCCGCCAGATAATGTGAAGCTCCGACAGGCCAGCAGCGGGGTTCGCAGGCTGTGGGACGTGGAGTTGGTGATCGAGGAGGGCCACATGTACCTGTGCCGTGGTTGGGAGAAGTTCTACAGTGCCTACAACCTGCGGACTGGGTACTTTCTTCTCTTCAGGTACGACGATGACGCCACAATGCTCATCATGAAGGTTTTCAACACGACTATGTGTCGCATGCGCTACGCTGACGACGAAGATGCCAGTGCGTTCTGCCTCTTCTTATTCCTCTACATTTGGCTTTGTCTCACATCGATTGTTAACGGCCATTGTTGCATTTGGACAGGCAATGGGAGCAGCAGCAGCGACACTGGCTACAGCCAAAGCAGCAACGATTATGGCTGTAGCAAAAGCAACAACGATTCTGGCTTTAGCGAAAGCAGCAGCGATTCTGGCAGCAGCAAAGACAGCAAGAAGGATGATCCGGACTGGAGTGGGGGAGAAGAGGAGCAGAGTGGGGATGAGGAGCTGCAGGATGACGATGGGCATCAGGCTGAGGATGACCTAGCGCTGGTGGTGGCTGACCAAGGGCAAGAGATGGTGGTGGCTGACCATGGGCAAGAGATGGTTGTGGCTGACCATGGGCAAGAGATGGTGGTGGCTGAGGATGACCTAGTGATGGTCGTGCCCGTCCTGCCTGAAGGTGGCCTCGCGATGGTGGTGGTGCCTGACAATGACCACGCACCGGTGGTGGCGCAGGCGATCCCACAGCTGGGCGACATGACCACGCCAATTGTGGTAGAAGACTATATCCCACAGCTGCCTCCACCGCCTCGCCGCTCTTGGCGCATCAGGCTGAGGAAGGAGAAGGAGAAGAACAATGAGAACTGAACTATGTGAAACTTTTGTAATATGGTGTTGGATGGATAACGGTGTTGGATGAACAATGTGAAACTTTTGTAATATGTAACGATGGAACTATGTGTTGGCTATGTATGTATATATGATGAAACTTGTGTATTGGATATGATTGTTATATGGATGCTTGTTGTATATATATGTGTTGGATATCTCATATGTGAAATAGTGACCTGAGATTAAGAAAAAACGATTTTTTTAAAAAAATGTTACTAATGGCGCACTTCCATCTGGTGCGCCATTAGTATACCAGTTACTAATGGCGCACCTGTGGGATACTAATGGCGCACCCGTGGTGCGCCATTACTAAAATATTCTAGTGGCGTGGTGCTAGTGGCGCACCAGTAGTGCGCCATTAGTAGGCAAAACTGGTGCGCCACTAGTAAGCCTTTTTCTAGTAGTGAGATAGTCCTTGGTTGATTTATAGAATGCTCTTTGCACTTCACTTATATCTTTTGAGTATGGCCTTATAGAATGCTTCATGTGCTTCACTTATATCATTTGAAGTTTGGATTGCCTGTTTCTCTTTACATAGACAACCGCCATCTGTAGAATGCTCTTTTGCTTCACTTATAATTGTTAGAGCGTGGGCATATCTTTTGTAGAAAGAATTAAACTCTCTTGCTTCACTTATATCTATTTAGAGAGATGACAGGAACTGGTCATTCACATGGTTAGTCATAAAATCCTACATAAACTTGTAGATCACTGAATATGATATGTTTGATTCCTTGCAATAGTTTTGCGATATAAAGATGGTGATATTAGAGTCATGCTAGTGGGTGGTTGTGGATTGTAGAAATACTTGTGTTGAGGTTTGTGATTCCCGTAGCATGCACGTATGGTGAACCGTTATGTAACGAAGTTGGAGCATGACTTATTTATTGATTGTCTTCCTTATGAGTGGAGGCCGGGGACGAGCGATGGTCTTTTCCTACCAATCTATCCCCCTAGGAGCATGCGCGTAGTACTTTGTTTTGATGACTAATAGATTTTTGCAATAAGTATGTGAGTTCTTTATGACTAATGTTGAGTCCATGGATTATACGCACTCTTACCCTTCCATCATTGCTAGCCTCTTCGGTACCGTGCATTGCCCTTTCTCACCTCGAGAGTTGGTGCAAACTTCGCCGGTGCATCCAAACCCCGTGATACAATACACTCTGTCACACATAAACCTCATTATATCTTCCTCAAAACAGCCACCATACCTACCTATCATGGCATTTCCATAGCCATTCCGAGATATATTGCCATGCAACTTCCATCATCATCATATACATGACTTGAGCATTCATTGTCATATTGCTTTGCATGATCGTAAGATAGCTAGCATGATGTTTCCATGGCTTGTCCATTTTTTGATGTCATCGCTATGCTAGATCATTGCACATCCCGGTACACCGCCGGAGGCATTCATATAGAGTCATATCTTTGTTCTAGTATCGTGTTGTAATATTGAGTTGTAAGTAAATAAAAGTGTGATGATCATCATTATTAGAGCATTGCCCTAGTGAGGAAAGGATGATGGAGACTATGATTCCCCCACAAGTCGGGATGAGACTCCGGACGAAAAAAACAAAAAAATAAAAAAAAGAGAAAGGCCAAAAAAAGAGAAGGCCCAAAAAAAACAAAAACAAAATATGAGAGAAAAAGAGAGAAGGGGCAATGTTACTATCCTTTTACCACACTTGTGCTTCAAAGTAGCACCATGTTCTTCATATAGAGAGTCTCTTGAGTTATCACTTTCATATACTAGTGGGAATTTTCATTATAGAACTTGGCTTGTATATTCCAACGATGGGCTTCCTCAAATGCCCTAGGTCTTCATGAGCAAGCAAGTTGGATGCACACCCACTTAGTTCCAGTTTGAGCTTTCATATACTTATAGCTCTAGTGCATCCGTTGCATGGCAATCCCTACTCCTTGCATTGACATCAATTGATGGGCATCTCCATAGCCCGTTGATTAGCCGCGTCGATGTGATACTTTCTCCTTTTTTGTCTTCTCCACATAACCCCATCATCATATTCTATTCCACCTATAGTGCTATATCCATGGCTCACACTCATGTATTGCGTGAAAGTTGAAAAGGTTTGAGAACGTCAAAAGTATGAAACAATTGCTTGGCTTGTCATCGGGGTTGTGCATGATGTGAATATTTTGTGTGAAGAAGATGGAGCATAGCCAGACTATATGATTTTGTAGGGATAACTTTCTTTGGCCTTGTTATTTTGAAAAGACATGATTGCTTTATTAGTAGGCTTGAAGTACTATTGTTTTTATGTCAAATGATAGGCTATTGCTTTGAATCACTCGTGTCTTAATATTCATGCCATGATTAGATACATGATCAAGATTATGCTAGGTAGCATTCCACGTCAAAAATTATCTTTTTTATCATTTACCTACTCGAGGAAGAGCAGGAATTAAGCTTGGGGATGCTGATACGTCTCCGTCGTATCTATAATTTTTGATTGTTCCATGCCAATATTATGCAACTTTCATATACTTTTTTGGCAACTTTTTATACTATTTTTGGGACTAACATATTGATCCAGTGCCCAGTGCCAGTTCCTGTTTGTTGCATGTTTTTGGTTTCACAGAATATCCATATCAAACGGAATCCAAACGGGATAAAAACGGACGGAGCTTATTTTTGGAATATTTGGAAAATCTGGGAGAAAGATCAACGCGAAACGGTGCCCGAGGTGGCCACGAGGCAGGGGGCGCGCCCCTGACCCTCGTGGGCCACCCGTAAGGCGGTTGACGCCCTTCTTCGGCCGCAAGAAAGCTAATTTTTGGTAAAAAATCACGGCGAAGGTTTCAGTCCAATCGGAGTTACGGATCTCCATATATATACGAAACGGTGAAAGGGCAGCGGGGAAGAACGCAGAAACAGAGAGAAACAGAGAGATAGATCCAATCTCGGAGGGCCCCCCTCCCACGCCATGGAGGCGAAGGACCAGAGGGCAAACCCTTCTCCCATCTAGGGAGGAGGTCAAGGAAGAAGAAGACGAAGGGGCCCCCTCTCCCCTTCTCTTCCGGTGGCGCCGGAATGCTGCCGTGGCCACCATCATCATCACCGCGATCTTCACCAACACCTCCGCCATCTTCACCAACATCTCCATCACCTTCCCCCCTCTATCTACAGCGGTCCACTCTCCCGCAACCCACTGTACCCTCTACTTGAACATGGTGCTTTATGCTTCATATTATTCTCCAATGATGTGTTGCCATCCTATGATGTCTGAGTAGATTTTCGTTGTCCTATCGGTGGTTGATGAATTGCTATGATTGATTTAATTTGCTTGTGGTTATGTTGCTATCCTTTGGTGCCCATCATATGAGCGCGCGCGTGGATCACACCATAGGGTTAGTTGTATGTTGATAGGACTATGTATTGGAGGGCAAGAGTGACAGAAGCTTCAACCTAGCATAGAAATTGATGCATACGGGATTGAAGGGGGACCAATATAACTTAATGCTATGGTTGGGTTTTACCTTAATGAACGTTAGTAGTTGTGGATGCTTGCTAATAGTTCCAATCATAAGTGCATAGAATTCCAAGTAAGGGATGACATGCTAGCAGTGGCCTCTCCCACATGAAACTTGCTATCGGTCTAGTAAAGTAGTCAATTTCTTAGGGACAATTTCGCAACTCCTACCACCACTTTTCCACACTCGCTATATTTACTTTAGTTGTGTCTTTACCTAAACAGCCCCTAGTTTTTATTTACACGCTCTTTATTTTCTTGCAAACCTATCCAAAAACACCAACAAAGTACTTCTAGTTTCATACTTGTTCTAGGTAAAGCGAACGTCAAGCATGCGTAGAGTTGTATCAGTGGTCGATAGAACTTGAGGGAATATTTGTTCTACCTTTAGCTCCTCGTTGGGTTCGACACTCTTACTTATCGAAAGAGGCTACAATTGATCCCCTATACTTGTGGGTTATCAGTCCATGGCCTTCATGGCGATGATGGACCCTCCGGGATCCTCCTCCATGGCCTCCTGTGATGATGGCCCCCTCCGGCAGGGTGCCAGAGAGGGCATAGATTGGTTTCTCATGGCTACAGAGGCTTGCGGCGGAGGAACTTCTGATCTAGGTTATTTTCTGGAGGTTTGGTTATTTATAGGAGAGGTTGACGTCGAGAACAAGTCAGGGGGCCCCACGGGAAGTCCACGAGGCACAGGGGCGCGCCCTCCACCCTCATGGGGCCCACGGGCCTTCCCTCCGATAACTCTTCGTTCCAGTCTTTTTTATATTTTTTTAGAAAAATTCTCCGTTGATTTTCATCGCATTCCGAGAACTTCTATTTCTGCACAAAAACAACACCACGATAGTTCTGCTGAAAACATCGTCAGCCCGGGTTAGTTCTAATCAAATCATACCAAAATCATATAAAACTATTGTAAACATGACATGAATACTTCATAAATTATAGATACGTTGGACACGTATCAGCATCCCCAAGCTTAATTCCTGCTCGTCCTCGAGTAGGCAAGTGAGAAAAGAAATAATTTATGAAGTGTGAATGCTAGCAAGTGCATAAGTTTGATCAATGATAGTTCCAATCACTTTTTCTAGCATCATTATATATCATAACAGTAGCGCAACTCATAAAACTTCTCATGATCAAGTAACAAGCTATTCGTATGTTAAAGTATAGATCATAAACTTTCTTGAAAACTAACAAACCGTGCTCTTAGTCATTAAACAATTGTAATTCATCTTATTTTCGGGAAGGGTCTATGTAAGAGCTTTGATTCAGCATACTCCACATACTCAACTATCATTTAATCTTTCACAATTGCTAACACTCGTGTGATATTTATGGGCTCAAAGTTTTAATTAGACATAGAGAAAGATAGGGGCTTATAGTTTTGCCTCCCAACCTTTTACCTCAAGGGTATTGTCAACAATAATAATTTATGAAAACCTACATCCAAGTGGATATATATATCCGGATCGCTCCAACACAAAGTGCTTGCCAAAGGAAAAAGTGTAAAATGGAAAGGTGATGATCACCATGACTCTTGTGTAAGGGTAGAATATAAAAGTAAAAGATAGGCCCTTCGCAGAGGGAGGCAGAGGTTGTCATGCGCTTTTATGGTTGGATGCACAAAATCTTAATGCAAAAGAACGTCACTTTATATTGCCACTTGTGATAACGACCTTTATTATGCAGTCTGTGACGCCCCCGATTCAATCATACACTAATCATGCATGCAAACGTGTACGATCAAGACCAGGGACTCATGGGAAGATATCACAACACAACTCTAAAACATAAATAAGTCATACAAGCATCATAATACAAGCCAGGGGCCTCGAGGGCTCGAATACAAGTGCTCGATCATAGACGAGTCAGCGGAAGCAACAATATCTGAGTACAGACATAAGTTAAACTAGTTTGCCTTAAGAAGGCTAGCACAAACTGGGATACAGATCGAAAGAGGCGCAGGCCTCCTGCCTGGGATACTCCTAAACTACTCCTGGTCGTCGGCGACGGCCTGCACGTAGTAGTAGGCACCCTCGATGTAGTAGGGGTCGTCGTCGACGGTGGCGTCTGGCTCCTGGGCTCAAACATCTGGTTGCGACATCCAGGTAAAAAGGAAAGGGGGGAAAGAGGGAGAAAAGCAACCGTGAGTACTCATCCAAAGTACTCGCAAGCAAGGATCTATACTACATATGCATGGGTATTTGTGTAAAAGGGCAATGTCGGTGGACTGAACTGCAGAATGCCATAATAAGAGGGGGATAGCTAGTCCTGTCAAAGACTACGCTTCTGGCAGCCTCCATCTTGCAGCATGTAGAAGAGAGTAGATGGTAAGTTCACCAAGTAGCATCGCATAGCATAATCCTACCCGGCGATCGTCTCCTTGTCGCCCTGTTAGAGAGCGATCACCGGGTTGTATCTGGCTCTTGGAAGGGTGTCTTTTATTAAGTATCCGGTTCTAGTTGTCATAAGGTCAAGGTACAACTCCAAGTTGTCCTGTTACCGAAGATCACGGCTATTCGAATAGATAAACTTCCCTGCAGGGGTGCACCACATTACCCGACACGCTCGATCCCCTTTGGCCGGACACACTTTCCTGGGTCATGCCCGGCCTCGGAAGATCAACACGTCGCAACCCTACCTAGGCAGAACAGAGAGGTCAGCACGTCGGTCTAAATCCTATGGCGCAAGGGTCTGGGCCCATCGCCCATTGCACACCTGCACGTTGCGTGGGTGGCCGGAAGCAGACCTAGCCTCCCTAATACAAGAGCAGGCGTTCCAGTCCAATCCGGCGCGCGCCGCTCAGTCGCTGACGTCACGAAGGCTTCGGCTGATACCACGACGCCGGTTGCCCATATCTTGTCCCACGTGGCGGTTAGTGCATATAAGGTCAACGACCCAACTCAGTTCAAATACCAAGATCTCGTTAAGCATGTTATTATGAAGTAACCGCGGACGCCGACCAGGGCCAGGCCCACCTCTCTCCTAGGTGGTCTCAACCTGCCCTGTCGCTCCGCCACAAAGGTTCACTCAGAGGGCCGTCGGGACAAACATCCTTTCGGTCCAAATCCGTGAATCACTCGCGGGTACTCTACGAGCCGACCCGACTTTAGTCACCACATGTATCATATATTATGTATATAAGTATATACCCGTGATCGCCTCCCGAGTGATCACGGACCGATAGTATAGCATGGCAGAAGGACAAGAATGTAGGGCCACAGATGGAATACTAGCATCCTATACTAAGCATGTAGGATTGCAGGTAAAGATAACAACAGTAGTAGCAAGGACAGGCTATGCATCAGGATAGGATTAATGGAAAGCAGTAACATGCTACACTACTCTAATGCAAGCAGTAGAGAGAAGAATAGGCGATATCTGGTGATCAAGGGGGGGGGCTTGCTTGGTTGCTCTGGCAAGTAGGGGTCGTCCACAACGTAGTCGATCGGGGCACCAGCAGTGGCGTCGGTCTCGTAGTCTACCGGAGAGAAGAGGGGGAAGAAACAATGAATACAATGCAAACAAATGCATAACGATGCATGCCATGTCAAGTAACGGTGCTAGGAGTGCCCTAACGCGGTAGGAGGTGATACCGGCGAAGGGGGAAAGTATCTCGGGCAGATTAACCGGAGGGGGAAAGTTGCGTGTTCGCTATGCTAGGGATGTGTGGCGGACGAACGGGCTGTGTATTCAGATTCGTCTCGTCGTTCTGAGCAACTTTCATGTACAAAGTTTTCCATCCGAGCTACGATGTATTTTATATTAATTTTAAAAGATTTAATCATTTTTAGAATTTATTTAATTATTTTAATTCAACATTATCCAGAATAGCGTATGCTGACATCATCATGACGTCAGCAGTCAACAGGGCATTGACTGGGTCAAACTGACGTGTAGGTCCCGCCTGTCATTGACTGATTAATTAACAACAGTTAATTAGCTTAATATAATCATGATTAATTAAGTTAATTAATTAATATTTTAATTATTTTTATTTATTTATTTATTTAATTCTTTTTTATTAAAACGTTCTGCGGGTGGGCCCCCCGTGTCATAGGCAGGGGGGTCCTTAGCGGGCAAACGGGTTACGGGCATCGGGCGCAGGGGTGCCCGTGCACCCGAGGCCACCAGGGGAGGAGCACCGGCCACGGCGGCAGGCCGGAGCACGGCGGCGCAGAAACGGGGGCCGGCGGGCGGGCAGGCCAGCGAGAGGTTGCAGGCGGCGCGCGCGGGGAATGGCGGCCATTGCGAGAGCAGAGGCGTGCAAGGAGGGGCTGTGGGCGCGTGCGGGGAACGGCGGGCGCGGTTGGAGGCGCTGGCGACGGCGAGCGAGCAGCGAGGCGCGGCGCAGTGAAACAGCGAGGCCAGGTGGGGGTGGCACGACAGTGGGGGCTGCGAGGCAGAGTGCGGTGGCCACGGCGGCGCTGGTGCAGCTGGAGGCGGAGCGGACGCGAGGGGGGTGGCAGAGGAGGAGCGGGCTCACGGTTAGGGGAGAGCCGCAGTCGGTGTGGTGGCGGGGCTAGCAGGACGCGACGGAAGCGCGGGCGTGGCCTGGCGCAGCAGGAGGTGCGGGTAGCGGCGGGCGACACGACGGCCGGCAAAGGCGGGCGCGGCGGGAGCGAGTCGCGGCAGGAGCGGGTCTAGGCGAAAGCGGGCGTAGCGTGTGCGGGACGGCGCAGGCGCATGGTGACCGTGCGGGGCGGAGGGAGTGCGAGGAGAGGGGGAGCTCACGGGGGGGGGGGGGGGGGCGTAGGGACTGAGACAGCGGGGCGCGGGGAGGAGGACGGGGAAGACGGCGACGAGGCCCGGTGCGATCCGGCGAGGAAGAGGCGGTGGGGCGGTGTCGGCGAGGTGGCACCAGAGATGGCGAGCGGCGACGAGGCGCAACGTGGCTTGGGGAGGCCATCGGGGAGGAGGACCAGCGTGGGGCGGAGACGGGGAGGCGACGGCGGAGACGGGCGACGCTGGCAACGAGCCGGGGGGGGGGGGGGGTGGACGACGTCGCGGCGGTGGGGTGAGGCGTGGTCCGGTAGCATTGGGTCGTCGAGTCCTGATCTAGTTGTGGATCGGGGGGGGGGAGGAATGGGGAGAGCGACGTGGGGGGGGGGTGAGTGGGTGCGGTTAGGGTTTGCGGGGTTGAGGGGTGGACCGAGGGGATATGGAGGAGTGGGGTGGGCCTCCTGGTTGGCCCAGATGCCAGCTGGGTCGGGGCCGAGCGGGGGAGGGGGGTTTCTCTTTTATTTTTGTTTGCTTTCCTTTTATATTTTGTTTATTTTCTTTTACTGTTTTTCTTTTAGTTTCCTTTTGAATTTAGTTTTATAAAAATTACCACTAGTACCTAGATTTGCATTTATAAATATACTACTGCCCAAATAATTATGGCACCCATTTAAAATAGTTTAATATTTTATTAATTATAAAAGGAAATTAATTAATTGTTTTTGCTACTGTCTTACTTATTTTAGAGTAGTTAAACACTTTATAAAAGTTTGGTTTCTCCACCGTAATTACTTATGCATTATTTGGCACAACCCGAACAATTTGGTTTTAATATTTGAAAACTTTTATTGTTTGCTTTTAATTAAATTTTGAATTTGTTTTGGTTTTGAACTATCGAGAGTTTATCAACAGTAACAGAGGTGACGTGGCATCATTAGCGGGGGATCACTGTAACTTAATTATCCGGGCGTCACAATTCTCCTCCACTACAAGAAATCTCGTCCCGAGATTTACGAGGGGAAATGAGGGGGAAGATTTCATTACGAGATTCTAACGAATCTTCTCATCTTGGTTGCTCTTCTCGAAGAGGTCGATCCATTACGTTGATGTCTCCATTTCTCTGCTTCATGTCATCATCATGAAGTCGGCATCCTTTCTTCAGAAACTCCATCATACTTATGAAAGAATAAAGGGGGAGTATTCCGGGAACCTTGGCAAGGTTGACTATCTGGTTGAGAACATCGGGGAAGGTGGCAGAAAGTAACTCTTGTATTGAAACTTAAGAAATCATTCGATGGCTGAGCGTGAAAGGGGTTCAAAGCAACGGGAATAAATATTGTGTTTGATACCAGAATTGATGATCTCTCGGAAGGTGGCTCGTGAATTACACACAAGGCCACGCGCAAGGAACAACCTTGGGAACAGGGGGTACACAGGAGAGTCAGGTTTCGATCCTGTGGAACTGTGGGTTATGGGCCCACCATGTGGGTTAAAAGTAGGAAGGGCGGTGACGTCTTGCACGATCATGTACGCAAGGCATGTCAGGGGATAGCCTGTCAGTTATGTCGGTAACAACATCGGTACCAAGGACGAGGGACGAAGAGAACCATTTTCCTGCTCGTTGAACGAGGCGGACCAATAGGCAAAGTTCTCGTCCATCGGTGGTTACCGGAAGGTCATCAACAATAGTAACAAGGTCTTACTTACAGAGTTGTACACCAAGGTGTTTACATAAGCAAGGGAATTTTACTTCTTAGATCATACAATTCATAAGAAGGGTTAAACAAAACAATGGAAGGAAAATGTGTTTAAACACATTTCAGGGGTATATCCTTCCCAAGGACAAGCAGAGCAAGATATCCACGACAGGAGAGAAAGTAGAAACCATTTAGGTAAGGGGAGGGGAATTTCATGACAATACCCATACAACGGTGTTTTGGCATTGCTTCAACTGTTCTTATTGAAGATCGGAGTACCACCGACATGCTTCAAGATAGCATTGACATGGTTTTCAATCAGAGGTCGGACTCTGGATACACAAGGATTTATCAGGGATAACTTATAGAGTAAGCCTTACAATTTCCTCATGGAAGAATGGATAACTTTGCTAAAAAGGAAACTATAACAATAGGTCCTTCGGCCAGGTGTGCTCAGCATGACATCACCTTACCGGGTCATATAAAGACCAATGTTATAACTCTTGGAAATATGTTCTAACCATCATATCTGACCGATATTCAGGTCCGATTGGTGTCAAGATATCTCAGGCTCAGGATGCCTGAGAAGATAAAGGTGCGACACAATTTGACGAGATGACATTGTAAGATTCTCGAGAAAATGAACTATGGAAGCGAGTTCCAAAACAAGAGTTCATCATTAAACCAAGGAGAGGAAGAGGATGTGGCTGATGGACTCAACGACAATATATCAATATTAACAAAAGATGGATTTCCACAATTATGTGAACAAGGAGATAACAATTGTCTGATCAAATGATATAATGATGTATGTTCAAGGAAAACAACCACAATTAAACATCGGTTGAAAGGTGCACCCGAAATATGGCCTTAGGCAGCATGATCAATGTTAGAATGGTGATTCAATAATCAATAGTCTAAGAATGAACGGTCGACCATTAACTTCAAAGCAATAGGGTTGCTAGAAGGGCAGAATCCAGACAATATCATTCACCTGTTGGTATTCCCGGTTAGGCAATACGGGGATCAAGAAAGAATGGTGCTTGTGAGAAGTATCACTACACCAAGAATTCTTAAGAGATGGGGCAATTCTCACAACATCCTTGACATAAATATGGTAATACCCTAAGGTAGAACATAAAACACGTTGGATAGAAAGGAACTAAAGGTACTACACAAGACATGAACAGATTTGTGTTGGAGGGAGGGCAATAAAGTTGCCGATGAGAACACAAATCATTGAGGGGAAAGGATGGTATTTCTCATCAAGAATTCGATTGATATACTAGAAGAGCTCAGAATGTTGATGCTGATCATGACACATTTGTCGAGAGATTACCTGAAGATGTAATCAATCGGCGATGACATCAAGTCAAAGGAATAATGAGGCGAAAGGTTATTGGAACCACGGGTACGACAAAAACTCAAAATCAAGCTTGCTATTCAAGGTGAAATGATATGACGAGGAAAATCGACGTAAGCTTAGCTCATCGTCAAAAGTGGTGCTCCGGGAATAAGGACCAGGTTGCATAGTTAAAATCATCACAATAATGATATAGCCAAACATGCTAGGAATGACGTGATCGGTTACAAACTCGTAAGTAAAGAAGATTTCTAAGAGTTGCTGAACCGTAGTCCGGAGTCGGTTCAATTATTGGTGTCTTTGAGTGTTTAATAACTCAGAGCCCATGAAAAATTGGAATAAGTGAGAATGTAGTACTTGATGAAGAACTCATAAGAAGTTATGCAGTTCCATGATAATCTCGAGATACCAGGGGGTAGTACTCGATAACGGATCAAAGTAGAGGTTGGACTAGGGTATTGCTCAGTAGGAGACAAGTGCTTAAACATGCACGAGAAATGGTATTTTAAGGAGAACATGGTCGGAACCACGATTGCAAAAGGTCAGATCCTGGATATAAGATGAACTTATACCAAGGGAATAATTAATTTAAGAGAAGCTTTAATGAAAAGATCTACATCGTTTCCATGGGCATGAACACAAGTTCAAGGTCGACTCCCACTTCTTCAATGCATAACCTTTCATTCAGTGCTCTACTAAAAATGATTTGAGTGCGAAGATCTACCTGGTGAATTATTAGAGGAGTATGAACCTTGGAAATTTTTTGGGTTCACACAGATTATGGAAGGCATAGGTTCAACCCATCGGGGCATCTTAGAAACATATACCACAAGCTTCGAGAGTAATTACCACCAGCTCGAAGGCAGAGCAGGGTTGGCCAAATCATAGAATAGGATTTACCAATGGTATTATGTATCCGAGGAAAGGCTCACATAGCTAATGATAATGAAGGACGCTGTCGGATAAAAATCCAACAAAGGATCTGGTGGTCCACAAGGGATGTGATGTAGGCATCGGTACTCAACCAGAAGAAGAAAGAATGCAAGGAGATCATATGATAGCAACATCTGACTAATTCAAAAAGCTCAACTGCAGAGGAATTATGAATTCCAAGTCAAGGGATCAGAAGCAACGCTCTGATTAGGGATGGATAAGTTGAATAGCCTTAGGGGTAGAATCGACGAAAATTTGATTGGTTGAGAACCAGCTCCTGTTCAAAATGACGTCTGAGCCGGAAGGATGAATCATAGGATCCGATTGAGGATTGCGAGCATTCACAACTTATTGAATCAATGGACTCAAAATGATAGTGACAAAGGATGCCAATAAGATTACTATACTTATGGGATTAACCATAATGCAAGCAAGCAAGAATTTCAAGAGCAATAAGCTGCTGAGGATTTTTAGAGGATCGAATAGCATTTTTGAAGATCCTTGTGAAACACATGAACTAGTGATGAGCGGATACTCATTATGTGTGAGGAATTATCCTAGGGGTATTCATGTGGCAAAGAACTGCAAGGCAGTAGGCACAAGATATTCTCGGATCAATAGAGAGAATTTCGGGGTATCTTGTAATATCAAGATCAACTGGGAATAAAAGTAGGAACGACAAGTGCATGTATTTATCCATAGGGATATTTCGCTGGTAGGGAATTGAAAAAGCAACGGGCACAAAGTCTCGAGAGAACATCGGAGAGTATCTTCGAAATCCTTCGGTGCACCAAGTAATCATCTGGAGTAAGGTGCTCTCCGGGTGGAACTAGTTACGAGAACCTAGAGTCAGCGTTAGTAAAATCATTTAACCCGAATAGAAGACAGACCAAAGTCCTAGAGTATAGATTGAGGAGTAAAAGATCCTAATACCACCCAAATGGCGACGTGGGCCCGTAAGGCACACAACCATGTTAGTAAAAGTTTTGCAATGTCTAGACTCGACTCCGGCCAAGGAGTGTGGAGGGGGGTTCCTACAGGCAGTCGGCTCTGATACCAACTTGTGACGCCACCGATTCAATCGTACACATTTGCGTGTATGATTAGTGTACGATTGAATCGGTGGTGTCACACAGTCCGTCGCTTTTATTTCTTCCCTATCACAAGTTCGTATAAAGCTTATTTTCTTCGCACTAATAGATCATACATATTTAAGGAGCAACGTTTTATTGCATGCACCGATGACAACTTACTTGAAGGATCTTACTCAATCCATAGGTAGGTATGGTGGACTCTCATGGCAAAATTGGGTTAAGGAGTATTTGGCAGCACAAGTAGTATCTCTACTTGGTGCAAAGAATTTGGCTAGCATGATAGGGAAAGGCAAGCTCAACATGTTGGATGATCCAAGACAATATAATGTTTCGGATATAGGAAAACATAACCCATCAAGTTGTCTTCCTTGTCCAACATTAACTTTTTATCATGTCATATTTTAATGAGTGCTCACAATTACATAAGATGTCCAAGATAGTATATTTATATGTGAAATATCTCTTCCTTCAATATTCTTTCATGAATTGTTCAAGTGACCAATTCTACGTTTGCTAACTTTGAATAAGTTTACTACCTATACTTATTATGTGTGAAGTCATTACTCCCCATGTTATAAGCATATGAAACATATATAGATTCAGATTTATGATATTCAATTCATTCAACCATTTACTCATAGGATATACGTGAATCACGTGAGTAAATGACAAACTACTCCAAAAAGATATAAGTGAAGAACACTGAGTAGTCAAATAATTAACTAGCCATGGGAGGATTCTTTTTCATTCAAGATTTCAGATCCAATGATTTTATTCAAACAACATGTAAAATTGAAAATACGCTCCAAGCAAAACACATATCATGTGACGAATAAAAATATAGCTCCGACTATGGTATACCGATAGTTTTGAAAACGAAAGAGGGGATGCCTTCCGGGGCATCTCCAAGCTTAGGCGCTTGAGTCTTCCTTGAATATTACTTTGGGGTGCCTTGGGAATCCCCAAGCTTAGGGTCTTTCCACTCCTTATTCTCCTCATATCGATATCTCACCCAAAGCTTCAAAACTTCAATCACACAAAACTTAACGGAACTTCGTGAGATAGGTTAGTATGATAAAGAGTAAACCATTCACTTTGTTACTGTAAAAGAAAAGGTTCATAATTGTTCTCACACAATTCCTACTATACCATATCATTTCTACAATTTATATTGAGAAATATAAGCCATAGAAACTAGAAAACAAGCAAGCTATGCAACGAAAACAGAATCTGTCAGAAACAGAACAGTCTGTAATGATCTGAACAGCAACCATACTTATGCTACTCCAAAAATTATGAAATAAATTGGTGGACATGATGAATTTTTCTATTAATCTTATGCAAAAAGAATCAAATCAAAATCACTCTTTTGTAAAAAATGATAGCTAATCTCATGAGCGCAAAGTTTCTGTTTTTTACAGCAAAATCACATTAACTTTCACCCAAGTCTTCCCAAAGGTCTTACTTGGCACTTTATTGAAACAAAAGCTATAAAACATGATTAATACAGTAGATTAATCATGTAAACACACAAAAACAGTAAGGGTAAATATTGGGTTGTCTCCCAACAAGCGCTTTTCTTTAATGCCTTTTAGCTAGGCATCATGATTTCCATGATGCTCTAAAAGATAAGAATTGAAACATAAAGAGTGCATGATGTCTAATACACAACCTTATTATTGTAGACGTTGTTGGGCCTCCAAGTGCAGAGGTTTGTAGGACAGTAGCAAATTTCCCTCAAGTGGATGACCTAAGGTTTATCAATCTGTGGGAGGCGTAGGATGAAGATGGTCTCTCTCAAACAACCCTGCAACCAAATAACAAAGAGTCTCTTGTGTCCCCAACACACCCAATACAATGGTAAATTGTATAGGTGCACTAGTTCTGCGAACAGATGGTGATACAAGTGCAATATGGATGATAGATATGAGTATTTGTAATCTGAAAATATAAAAACAGCAAGGTAGCAAGCGATAAAAGTGAGTGTAAACGGTATTGCAATGCTAGGAAACAAGGCCTAGGGTTCATACTTTCACCAGTGCAAGTTCTCTCAACAATAATAACATAATTGGATCATATAAATATCCCTCTACATGCAACAAAGAGTCACTCCAAAGTCGCTAATAGCGGAGAACAAACAAAGAGATTATTGTGGGGTACGAAACCACCTCAAAGTTATTCTTTCGGATCGATCTATTCAAGAGTTCGTACTAGAATAACACCTTAAGACACATACCAACCAAAACCCTAATGTCACCTAGATACTCTAATGGCACCTCAAGTATCCATGGGTATGATTATACGATATGGATCACACAATCTCAGATTCATCTATTCAAACCAACACAAAGTACTTCAAAGAGTGCCCCAAAGTTTCTATCGGAGAGTCGAGACAAGAACGTGTGCCAACCCCTATGCATAAGTTCACGAGGTTACGGAACTCGCAAGTAGATCACCAAAACACACATCAAGTAGATCACGTGTATATCCCATTGTCACCACAGACAAACACATGCAAGACATACATAAAGTGTTCTCAAATCCTTAAAGACTCAATCCGATAAGATCACTTCAAAGGGAAAACTCAATCCATTACAAGAGAGTAGAGGGGGAGAAACATCATAAGATCCAACTATAATAGCAAAGCTCGCGATACATCAAGATCGTGCCAAATCAAGAACACGAGAGAGAGAGATCAAACACATAGCTACTGGTACATACCCTCAGCCCCGAGGGTGAACTACTCCCTCCTCGTCATGGAGAGCGCGGGGATGATGAAGATGGCCACCGGTGAGGGATCCCCCCTCCGGCAGGGTGCCAGAACAGGGTCCCGATTGGTTTTTGGTGGCTACAAAGGTTTGCGGTGGCGGAACTCCCGATCTATTCACTTCCCCGATGTTTTTAGGGTATATGGATATATATAGGCGAAAGAAGTCGGTCAGGGGAGCCACGAGGGGCCCACCAGGGTGGAGGGCGCGCCCAGGGGGTGGGCGCGCCCCCCTGCCTCGTGCTCTCCTCGTTGATTCCCTGACGTGCACTCCAAGTCCCCTGGATTGCTTCCGTTCCAAAAATAACTCTCCCGAAGGTTTCATTCCGTTTGGACTCCGTTTGATATTCCTTTTCTGCGAAACACTGAAACAAGGGAAAAAACAGAAACTGGCACTGGGCTCTGGGTTAATAGGTTAGTCCCAAAAATAATATAAAAGTGTATAATAAAGCCCATAAACATCCAAAACATATAATATAATAGCATGGAACAATAAAAAATTATAGATACGTTGGAGACGTATCAGCATCCCCAAGCTTAATTCCTGCTCGTCCTCGAGTAGGTAAATGATAAAAACAGAATTTTTGATGTGGAATGCTTCTTAGAATAATGCTCAATGTAAATCTTTTTATTGTGGCATGAATATTTAGATCCGAAAGATTCAAGATAAAAGCTTAATGTTGACATAAAAACAATAATACTTCAAACACGCTAACCAAGCAATTATGTCTTATCAAAATAACATAGCCAAAGAAAGCCTATCCCTACAAAATCATATAGTTAGGCTATGTTTCAATATTGTCACACAAACGTTCTCATCATGCATAACCCCGATGACAAGCCGAGCAATTGGTTCATACTTTTAACGCGCTTCAGCCTTTTCAACTCTTACGCAATACATGAGCGCAAGCCATGGATATAGCACTATGGGTGGAGTAGAGTATAATGATGGGGGTTATGAGAGAAGACAAAAGGTAGAAAGTCTCACATCGACGCGGTTAATCAATAGGCTATGGAGATGCCCATCAATTGGTGTCAATGAGAGGAGTAGGGATTTCCATGCAACAGATGCACTAGAGCTATAAATATGTGAAAGCTCAACAAAAGAAACTAAGTGGGTGTGCATCCAACTTGCTTGCTCACGAAGACCTAGGGCATTTTGAGGATGCCCATCATTGGAATATACAAGCCAAGTTCTATAATGAAAAATTCCCACTAGTATATGAAAGTGACAACATAGGAGACTCTCTATCATAAAAATCATGGTGCTACTTTGAAGCACAAGTGTGGAAAAGGATAGTAGCATTGTCCCTTCTCTCTTTTTCTCTCATTATATATATATATATAGTTTGGGCCTTTCTCTCTTTTTTATGGCCTCTTTTTTTCTCCCCTTTTTTTTATTTGGGCTTCTTTGGCCTCTTTTATTTATTTTTTCGTCCGGAATCTCATCCCGACTTGTGGGGGAATCATAGTCTCCATCATCCTTTCCTCACATGGGACAATGCTCTAATAATGATCATCATCACACTTTTATTACTTACAACTCAACAATTACAACTCAATACTTAGAACAAAATATGACTCTATGTGAATGCCTCCGGCGGTGTACCGGGATATGCGATGAATCAAGAGCGACATGTATGACAGAATTATGAACGGTGGCTTTGCCACAAATATGATGTCAACTACATGATCATGCAAAGCAATATGACAATGATGAAGCATGTCATAATAAACGGAATGGTGGAAAGTTGCATGGCAATATATCTCGGAATGGCTATGGAAATGCCATGATAGGTAGGTATGGTGGCTGTTTTGAGGAAGATATAAGGAGGCTTATGTGTGATAGAGCGTATCATATCACGGGGTTTGGATGCACCGGCGCAGTTTGCATCAACTCTCAAGGTGAGAAAGGGCAATGCGCGGTACCGTAGAGGCTAGAAAATTGTGGAAGGTTGAGAGTGCGTATAATCCATGGAGTCACATTAGTCATAAAGAACTCATGTACTTATTGCAAAAGTTTATTAGCCCTCGAAGCAAAGTACTACTACGCATGCCCCTAGAGGGATAGATTGGTAGGAACAGACCATCGCTCGTCGCCGACCGCCACTCATAAGGAAAGCAATAAAAGAACACCTATGTGTCAAAATTGTTACACAAATTTTACCATACGTGCATGCTACGGGACTTGCCAACTTTAACACAAGTATTTCTCAATTTCACAATTACTCAACTAGCACACTCTAATATTACCACCTTTTATATCTCAAAACACTTATCAAATATCTAACTTCTCATGATATTCAATGAACTTAATATGGAAGATTAATTTCACAATTAAAGCAAATTACCATGCTGTTTAAGACTCTCGAAATAATATAAGTGAAGCATGAGAGTTCATATATTTCTTCAAAATAAATCCACCGATGTGCTCTAAAAGATGTAAGTGAAGCACCAGAGCAAACAACAAACTACTCCGAAAGATATAAGTGAAGATCAATGAGTAGCCGAATAATTATCCAACTATGTGAAGACTCTCTAACATTTAAGAGTTTCAGATCTTGGTATTTTATTCAAACAGCAAGCAAAAAAAAAATGACGCTCCAAGCAAAACACATATCATGTGGTGAATAAAAATATAGCTCCAAGTAAAGTTACCGATGAACGAAGACGAAAGAGGGGATGCCTTCCGGGGCATCCCCTAGCTTAGGCTCTTGGTTATACTTGAATATTACCTTGGGGTGCCTTGGGCATCTCCAAGCTTAGGCTCTTTCCACTCCTTATTCCATAGTCCATCGAATCTTTACCCAAAACTTGAAAACTTCACAACACAAAACTCAACAAACAATCTCATGAGCTTCGTTAGCGAAAGAAAACAAAACACCACTTCAAGGTAGTGTAATGAACTCATTCTAAATTCATGTTGGTGTAATATCTACTGTATTCCAACTTCTCTATGGTTCATACCCTCCGATATTACTCATAGATTCATCAAAATAAGCAAACAACACATAGAAAACAGAATCTGTCAAAAACAGAACAGTCTGTAGTAATCTGTATCAAACGTATACTTTTGAAACTCAAAAAATTCTAAAATAACTTGGTGGACCTGAGGAATTTGTCTAGTAATCATCTGCAAAAAGAATCAACTAAATATCACTCTCCAGTAAAACGTTTTAGCTAATCTCGTGAGCGCTAAAGTTTCTATTTTTTACATCATGATCATAAAGACTTCACCCAAGTCTTCCCAAAGGTTCTACTTGGCACAAACACTAACTAAAACACAAAACCACATATAAACTTAAGCTAGATGGATTATTTATTACTAAACAGAACCAAAAAGAAAAAAACTAAAATAAAATTGGGTTGCCTCCCAACAAGCGCTAACGTTTAACGCCCCTGGCTAGGCATGATAATTTCAATGATGCTCACATAAAAGATAAGAATTGAAACATAAAGAGAGAATCATGAAGAATATGACTAGCACATTTAAGTCTAACCCACTTCCTATGCATAGGGATTTTGTGATCAATCAACTTATGGGAACAATAATCAACTAGCATTGGAAGGCAAAACAAGCATAACTTTAAAACTTTAAGCACATAGAGAGGAAACTTGATATTATTGCAATTCCTACAAGCATATATTCCTCCCTCATAATAATTTTCAGTAGCATCATGAATTAATTCAACAATATAACCAGCACCTAAAGCATTCTTTTCACGATCTACTTGCATAGAAAATTTACTACTCTCCACATAAGCAAAATTCTTCTCATTCGGAATAGTGAGAGTATCATAAGGGACTCGAATACTATAAATTGTTTCCACATTAAATGAGTAATGTTCAGAAAAAGGGTAAACATAATCATGACAAGTTTTATAAATATAATCATTACTACTCTTTATAGCATAAGTTTCATCACAATAATCATCATAAGTAGCAACTTTGTTCTCATCATAATCAATTGAAACCTCTTCCGAAATAGTGGATTCATCACTAAATAAAGTCATGACCTCTCCAAATCCACTTTTATAATTATCAGAATAAGATTCAACATCCTCCAAAATAGTGGGATCACTACTTCCTAAAGTTGACACTCTTCCAAACCCACTTTCATCAATATAATCATCATAAGTAGGAGGCATGCTATCATCATTATAAATTTGCATATCAAAACTTGGGAGACTAAAAATATCATCTTCATTAAACATAGCATCCCCAAGCTTGGGACAAACATTAATTGCAGAAAATATATTCTCAAAAACATCATCTTCATCAAACTAGCATCCCCAAGCTTGGGCCTTTTCATATCATAAGCATAATCACTCTCATCATTAATAGTATGGATAGCACCAATAGTATAGCAATTATCATCATCACGATGAGTAATAAGAGCAACATCATTTGGGAGAGATACCTTTCTACCTTTGCTTCTCCGTCTTTTCTTTTTCTTCTTCACATCATGTGTAGGTTCAATCCTCTTTTTGGAGCTCCTTATTGATGAGATTGGTTGAATAGAAGGCTCCTCCTCGTTACCTGATTCATCATAAGAAATAATAGGAGAATATTGGGAAGTCTCTTCCCTTTCGTTAGTATTCTCTTCATCTTCTATTTGTTTTATTTTCTTTATGTAATTGGCAATATAAGGATTTTCAATGCAATTCACCGCACAATACATATAAATTTCTTCTAGATCAATATCGATGAATTTCTCGAGGTTATATTCTGGAATAAACTTAGTTTGACGTTTCAATTCTTCATAACCCAAAAGCAGACTAAGTTCATTATGATGTGCAAGGGAAATCAAGTCATCACAATTTTGGACACGATTCAATCATGAAACAATTTGCATTTGATATTTAAATGACCATGTTCACTACAAAGTTCACAAGTATGGCTAAGATATTTTAATTTTTCAACACAAACGTCTAGCCTTTCTTACAACAATTTAGTTTCTAAATGCTTATGCCTCTTGCAATATCTATCTTCCCTATTTGGTGTGTACTTCCAAACCCAATGCACTCCACAAAAATTGACATGTTTATAGGAAAAAATTTCATCATAACTAGTGCAATCATCATTAGTACTATGGATATTCAAAGAGTTCATACTAACAACATTGAAATCATGCTCATCATTCAAAGATTTAGTGCCAAACATTTTATAGACTTCTTCTTCTAGCACTTGAGCACAATTTTCCTTTTCAACATACTTACGAAAGATATTAAAAAGATGAAGCGTATGAGGCAAACTCAATTCCATTTTTTGTAGTTTTCTTTTATAGACTAAACTAGTGATAAAACAAGAAACTAAAAGATTTGATTGCAAGATCTAAATATATACCTTCAAGCACTAACCTCCCCGGCAACAGCGCCAGAAAAGAGCTTGATGTCTACTACACAACCTTCTTCTTAGACATTGTTGGGCCTCCAAGTGCAAAGGTTTGTAGGACAGTAGCAAATTTCCCTCAAGTGGATGACCTAAGGTTTATCAATCCGTGGGAGGCGTAGGATGAAGATGGTCTCTCTCAAACAACCCTGCAACCAAATAACAAAGAGTCTCTTGTGTCCCCAACACACCCAATACAATGGTAAATTGTATAGGTGCACTAGTTTGGCGAAGAGATGGTGATACAAGTGCAATATGGATGATAGATATGAGTATTTGTAATCTGAAAATATAAAAACAGCAAGGTAGCAAGCGATAAAAGTTAGTGTAAACGGTATTGCAATGCTAGGAAACAAGGCCTAGGGTTCATACTTTCACTAGTGCAAGTTCTCTCAACAATAATAACATAATTGGATCATATACCTATCCCTCAACATGCAACAAAGAGTCACTCCAAAGTCGCTAATAGCGGAGAACAAACGAAGAGATTATTGTAGGGTACGAAACCACCTCAAAGTTATTCTTTCGGATCGATCTATTCAAGAGTTCGTACTAGAATAACACCTTAAGACACATACCAACCAAAACCCTAATGTCACCTAGATACTCCAATGTCACCTCAAGTATCCGTGGGTATGATTATATGATATGCATCACACAATCTCAGATTCATCTATTCAAACCAACACAAAGTACTTCAAAGAGTGCCCCAAAGTTTCTACCGGAGAGTCGAGGCGAAAACATGTGCCAACCCCTATGCATAAGTTCATGAGGTTACGGAACTCGCAAGTTGATCACCAAAACATACATCAAGTAGATCACGTGAATATCCCATTGTCACCACAGACAAGCACATGCAAGACATACATAAAGTGTTCTCAAATCCTTAAAGACTCAATCCGATAAGATCACTTCAAAGGGAAAACTCAATCCATTACAAGAGAATAGAGGGGGAGAAACATCATAAGATCCAACTATAATAGCAAAGCTCGCGATACATCAAGATCGTGCCAAACCAAGGACACTAGAGAGAGAGAGATCAAACACATAGCTACTAGTACATACCCTCAGCCCCGAGGGTGAACTACTCCCTCCTCATCATGGAGAGCGCCGGGATGATGAAGATGGCCACTGGTGAGGGATCCCCCCTCCGGCAGGGTGCCAGAACAGGGTCCCGATTGGTTTTTGGTGGCTACAAAGGCTTGCGGCGGCGGAACTCCCGATCTATTCAGTTCCCCGATGTTTTAAGAGTATATGGATATATATATGCGAAAGAAGTCGGTCAGGGGAGCCACGAGGGGCCCACGAGGGTGGAGGGCGTGCCCAGGGGGGTGGGCACGCCCCCTGCCTCGTGCTCTCCTCGTTGATTCCCTGACGTGCACTCCAAGTCCCCTAGATTGCTTCCGTTCCAAAAATAACTCTCCCGAAGGTTTCATTCCATTTAGACTCCGTTTGATATTCCTTTTCTGCGAAACACTGAAACAAGGGAAAAAACAGAAACTGGCACTGGGCTCTGGGTTAATAGGTTAGTCCCAAAAATAATATAAAAGTACATAATAAAGCCCATAAACATCCAAAACAGATAATATAATAGCATGGAACAATAAAAAATTATAGATACGTTGGAGACATATCAGTGCATCATGAAGAATATGACTAGCACATTTGAATTTAACCCCCTTTCTATGCCTAGGGATTTTGTGAGAACATAATTTATAGGAACAAGAATCAACTAGCATAGGAAGGCAAAACAAGTATAACTTCAAAACTTTAAGCACATAGAGAGGAAACTTGATATTATTGCAACTACTACAAGCATGTATTCCTCCCTCATAATAATTTTCAGTAGCATCATGAATGAGTTCAACAATATAATCATCACATAAAGCATTCTTTTCATGATCTACACGCATAGAAATTTTACTACTCTCCACATAAGTAAAATTCTTCTCATTCGGAATAGTGGGAGCAAACTCAACAAAATAACTGTCACGTGAGGCATAATCCAATTGAAAATTAAAATCATGATGACAAGTTTCAGGGTTAACATTATTCTTTATAGCATACATGTCATTACAATAATTATCATAGATAGCAACTTTGTTCTGATAATCAATTGGAACCTCTTCCGAAATAGTGGAATCATTACTAACTAAAATAGACACTCTTCCAGACCCACTTTCATAAATATCACACTAAGATTCAACATCCTCCAAAATAGTGGGATCACTAATTCCTAAAGTTGACACTCTTCTAAACCCGCTTTAGATGATAGTATTATTCATACTCCAAAAGATATAAGTGAAGTTCATGGAGAATCCTACAATTGATATTTACTAACCAATATCCAAGCTCAAAATATATCAGTGAAGCAGACGAAGCATTCTATGAAACCATACTCAAAAGATTTAAGTGAAGCACATAGAGCATTCTATAAGGTCATACTCAAAGGCTATAAGTGAAGCACATGAATCATTCTATAAATCGATGAAGGGATATCTCATACTACCATGGTTCTTAAAGAAAATAAAAACACAAAGGACACAAATCATGTGAACAAAACAAAAACCGAGGTATGCTGATAATTGTTGAAGAAGAAAGATGGGATGCCAACCGGGGCATCACCAAGCTTAGATGCTTGAGTATCCTTGGAATATTTAATTGGGGTGCCTTGGGCATCCCCAAGCTTGAACTCTTGCCTCTCTTTATTCTTCTCACATCGGTAACTCCTCATTTTTTGAACACTTCATCAACAAAAACTTAACAAAAACTTTGTGAGATTTTTTAAGATACAAGAACAAATCACTACCTTTAGGTACTATTGCAAACTCATTCCAATTTCATAATAGCACTTTATCTACTATATTCCAACTTCACCATGGTTCATACCCCCCGATACTTGATGTCCACTACGCAACCTTCTTGTAGACGTTGTTGGGCCTCCAAGTGCAGAGGTTTGTAGGACAGTAGCAAATTTCCCTCAAGTGGATGACCTAAGGTTTATCAATCCGTGGGAGGCGCAGGATGAAGATGGTCTCTCTCAAACAACCCTGCAACCAAATAACAAAGAGTCTCTTGTGTCCCCAACGCACCCAATACAATGGTAAATTGTATAGGTGCACTAGTTCGGCGAAGAGATGGTCATACAAGTGCAATATGAATGGAAGATATAGGTTTTTGTAATATGAAAATATAAAAAAGCAAGGTAACTAATGATAAAAGTGAGCGTAAACGGTATTGCAATGCTAGGAAACAAGGCCTAGGGTTCATACTTTCACTAGTGCAAGTTCTCTCAACAAGGATAACATAATTAGATCATATAACAGTCCCTCAACATGCAACAAAGAGTCACTCCAAAGTCACTAATAGCGGAGAACAAACGAAGAGATTATTGTAGGGTACGAAACCACCTCAAAGTTATTCTTTTTGATCAATCTATTCAAGAGTCCGTAGTAAAATAACACGAAGCTATTCTTTCCGTTCGATCTATCCTAGAGTTCGTACTAGAATAACACCTTAAGACACAAATTGTAGGTGTACAAAAAGAGGGGTGCATTTTGTACCCCTTTACCTGTGCACGGGCAGTCGGAGCCGCGCCCGCGGTCGCACCAAGCAGAACAGGGGAGGTGAGCCAAGGTAAGACCGAAGCCCAAGATAATCAGAGCAACGCCAAGGCCAAGAACACAAAGAGCAGAGGGACGAAGCAGGTTCCCCCGGCAAGACCCTTGCTGGGGCAGCCACAGCAGCCCCGGCAACTCGCCCCACACCAACAGAGCGAGCCACCCTTGAGCCCACGGTCCCCAACACCATCATCCACGTGGGTCCAGGACTCGGGAAGGCGCCTCTATGGTGGCATGCAGATCTTGTGAAGACATATTCAAGATCAGATGAGGATTAGAAGACGACGATCCTCGGCAAGATCCTTGCCGAGGAAGGCAACCAGACCCCCGGCAAGGCCCTTGCTGGGGACGACAGCGCGCCACGGCAAGACCCTCGCCGGGTCACTCGGCAAGACCCTTGCCGGGCCACCTGGCAAGGCTCTCACCAAGGACGCCAGCAGGGCCACCACCAGGCCCACGCCGACCGAGCTTCCACCGCCGTTCACATGCAGCTGCCAGCCCAACCAGCTGGGCGGGCACCTGCGTGGCAACATGCATGCAGCCCCCAGGCCAACTCATCAAGCCCCTGCGTGGCAGCATGTAGATCTTCGTGAAGGCTCCACCACCGCGCCACCTCAGCTGCCTGCCTGCCAACATGGCGCCGCACGCATCGCTGGCCAAGGCGTGTGTCGAAGCGAGGAGGAGCGGCGACGGATGGGACGGGCCTCGCCCCCGTCCCCGATAAAGCAGGGGGACACCTAAGCTACGCATTAAATGTGTCTTGTCCTGTAATGCGAGCGTTAAGCTCAGGGCACTGTAGGCCTTTCCACCTCCTGTGTGCCACTGTGGCAGCCCCTTCCGACTATAAAAGGAGGCCCATGGCATACTGGAGAAGGATTCGGCTCTTTCGAACCACGCACTCAGTTCGAGAGCTCAAGAACTCTCTGAAATACACCCACCAAAGCAGGACTAGGGTTTTACGCATCCTCGCGGCCTGAACCTGGGAAACGATTCTTGTGCTGGCTACTGATCCTGCTCTTCTTGCAACCCCGCGCCCCGGCAACCGTAGTATGGATTCTTGTGATCCCATAGGTGTCGTTCCACACCGACATCTTTGGCGCGCCAGGTAGGGGGAGCAATTATGAGAATCTGGTCTAGTAGTTAGCCTAGTAGTTCTTCGTCGCCATGGCTCCTAAGAAGAAGACAACCACGGCGATCGGCTCGTTGGGAGCCGAACGGCCCGTGCCGGTTCGGACGGGCAGTGGACCGGTCGCAGACAGGACCCGGGCCGCGGTCCGCGAGCACCAGCATCGCCCAGGCAGTCAGAGCCTAGCAAGCGGCGTCGTTCGCGCGCCAGACGACCGGCCGCACGTCGCCAGATCCAAAGACGGAGCTGGACCCCCGCAGGCGGCGCGGGGCCTTCCAGGGGTGTTGTTGTTGTGACGCCCCCGATTTGACCGTACACTAATCATGCACGCAAACGTGTACGATCAAGATCAGGGACTCACGGGAAGATATCACAACACAACTCTAAAACATAAATAAGTCATACAAGCATCATAATACAAGCCAGGGGCCTCGAGGGCTCGAATACAAGTGCTCGATCATAGACGAGTCAGCGGAAGCAACAATATCTGAGTACAGACATAAGTTAAACAAGTTTGCCTTAAGAAGGCTAGCACAAACTGGGATACAGATCGAAAGAGGCGCAGGCCTCCTGCCTGGGATCCTCCTAACTACTCCTGGTCGTCGTCAGCGGGCTTCACGTAGTAGTAGGCACCTCCGGTGTAGTAGGAGTCATCATCGATGGTGGCGTCTGGCTCCTAGGCTCCGGCATCTGGTTGCGACAACCAGGTAGAAGGGAAAGGGGGAAAAGAGGGAGAAAAGCAACCGTGAGTACTCATCCAAAGTACTCGCAAGCAAGGAGCTACACTACATATGCATGGGTATATGTGTAAAGGGCCATATCGGTGGACTGAACTTCAGAATGCCAGAATAAGGGGGGGATAGCTAGTCCTGTCGAAGACTACGGTTCTGGCAGCCTCCATCTTGCAGCATGTAGAAGAGAGTAGATTGAAGTCCTCCAAGTAGCATCGTATAGCATAATCCTACCCGGCGATCCCCTCCTCGTCGCCCTGTTAGAGAGCGATCACCGGGTTATATCTGGCACTTGGAAGGGTGTGTTTTATTAAGTATCCAGTTCTAGTTGTCATAAGGTCAAGGTACAACTCCGGGTCATCCTTTTACCGAGGGACACGGCTATTCGAATAGATAAACTTCCCTGCAGGGGTGCACCACATAACCCAACACGCTCGATCCCATTTGGCCGGACACACTTTTCTGGGTCATGCCCGGCCTCGGAAGATCAACACGGCGCAGCCATACCTAAGCACAATAGAGAGGCCAGCACGCCGGTCTAAATCCTATGGCGCAGGGGTCTGGGCCCATCACCCATTGCACACCTGCACGTTGCGAGGGCGGCCGAAAGCAGACCAAGCCTAGTAGGCGTTCTAGTCCAATCCGGCGCGCGCCGCTCAGTCGCTGACGTCACGAAGGCTTTGGCTGATACCACGACGTCGAGTGCCCATAACTGTTCCCGCGTAGTTGGTTAGTGCGTATAGACCAAATGGCCAGACTCAGATCAAATACCAAGAACTCGTTAAGCGTGTTATTTTGAAGTAACCGCGGACGCCATCCAGGGCCAGGCCCACCTCTCGCCTAGGTGGTCTCAACCTGCCCTGTCACTCCGCCAGAAAGTAACAGTCGGGGGCCGTCGGGAACCCAGGCCCACCTCTACCGGGATGGAGCCACCTGCCCCTTCAGCCCCCATCTCTGAACAGTACCATAAGTATTGTAACAGTATAAAGTATGTAGCGTATGCCCGTGATCACCTCCCGAAGTGATCACGGCCCAGTAGTATAGCATGGCAAACGGACAAGAGTGTAGGGTCACTGATGGAACACTAGCAGCCTATACTAAGCAGTAGGATAGCAGGTAAGGGTAACAACTGTAGCGACAATGACAGGCTATGCATCAAAATAGGATTAACCGAAAGCAGTAACATGCTACACTACTCTAATGCAAGCAGTATAGAGAAGGAATAGGCGATATCTGGTGATCAAGGAGGGGGCTTGCCTGGTTGTTCTGGCAAGGAGGGGTCGTCAAAACCGTAGTCGAACTGGGGTCACCGGCAGTCTCGGGGTCTACCGGAAAGAAGTAACGGAGGGGGAACACAATAAATAACAGTGCAATCAAAGCATCACAAAGCATAACATGGCAATGAGCGGGACTAGGTGTGCCCTAAGATGGTATTAGGTGATACCGGCGAAAGGGGGAAACATCCGGGAAAGTATTCCCGGTGTTTCGCGTTTTCGGACAGATGAACCGGAGGTGAAATGTTGTAGGTTCACTATGCTCGGGACGTGTGGTGGACGAACGGGATGCGTATCCAGATTTGTCTCGTCGTTCTGAGCAACTTTCATGTAAAAGGTTTTTCCATCCAAGCTACGGTTTATTTTATATTAATTTGAAAAGTTTAAACAATTTTCTGGAATTAATTAAATTCGAAAATATTAAATACGGCAGAATACTTTTTATACCCACAAGTGGACTAGCCTAGGTCTATGACTGTGGGGGCCAGGGGTGTGCTGAGTCAGCGGGTCAAAGGTCAAAGTTGACCAGTCAATGGGCAGGTGGGGTCCAGGTGTCATTGACTAGCATTTGTTTAAATTTAACTAAGTTGTTTTATTTAGGGGCGGACCCACATGTCAGTGATACATTAGACTAATCCTAATACACTAATTAACATCTAACCTATCTCTAACTAATCTAACAGGGCCGGCCCCTAATACCGAGAGCCAGCCGGCCTCTGGCTTTGTACACGGGCGTGCTGGGCTCAGGGCGCCAGCGGCCAGCGAGGGGGAGCACCGGCGGGAGCGGGGGAGTACCCAGGCAGCAAGGCCCCGGCAACCACGACGACCAGGAGGCACGAGCGCGGTTGGGAGGCGGCAGGGCGCACGAGGGGCGTCCTCGCGCGGGCGGGAGCGGGGCCTCTGGCGCGGACGCGCGCACGGGCCGTCGCCGGACAAGGGAGGGCCTGGGGGACGGGACAGGGTCGCGGTGGCTGTGGCGACACGAGCTGGCGAGGCCTGGGCGAAAGCAGGCGCAGGCGCGAGTGGACGTTCAAGCGGCGACGGTGAGGGTCGCACTGAGCGGGGAAGAGAGGAGAGGGGGCCGCTCACATCGTTGGAGAGAGGAGGATGGCGAGGCCGGTGAGAGGAGCTGGCGATGACGGGGCAGTCTAGCGGTGAGGCGGCGTCGGCGGGTGTCGGGGCGCCGGCGTCGGTTGGCGGCGGCATCGGAGTTGCTTCCCCCTCGATCCAGGCTGGATGGAGCAGAGGAGGGTCGAGGGAGATGGGGTCGGCGAGGAGGGGTTCAGGAGGGATGGCGGTCCTCGGGCTCGGGGGCGCGGGGAGGAGGAGATCGAACAGGGGGCGCCCCTCCTCTATGTGTCTGCGTGTGTGTGTGTGTGAGTCGTGGGTGACGACGCGGGGAGGGAACGAGGGAGAGTGAGGGATAGTGGTTAGGGTTTCTGGACAGGGGGTTAAGGGGAGTGGGGTGAGGCCGGATGGGCCACGTGGGCTGGCCGGCTAGATAGGCCAGTGGGCCGTTGGGGGGGACGTTCCCTTTTTATTTTTTTATTGTTAGTTTTAGTTTTTCTTTTTTTTACCTTATTTCTTTTCTGTTTTAATTCCTTTTCATTATTTAGGCCTCTTATAATAGCACGGTTCCTTCACCATAAGTACCTAGGCATTTATTTGCACACTCCGAACATTTTACTTTAATGTTCGAATATTTTTGATGTTTGACGAAAATTCAAATTTGAATTTTAACAGTTTTGATCCAACGCGGGATTAGCAACAGTAATCGAGGTGACGTGGCATCATTAGCAGAGGTTTACTATAGCTTGATTATTCGGGCGTCACAATTCTCTTCCACTACAAGAAATCTCGTCCCGAGATTTAAGAGGGGTGTAAGGGGGAAAGTTCGAGTTACGAAATTCTAGCGAGTGTTCTCGGTCTTAGTTGCTCTTCTCGAAGAGGTCGATTCATTACATTGAGGTCTTCATTTCTCTGCTTCAGGTCATCATGATGAAGTTGTCGTCCTTCCTTCGGGATCTTCATCGTACTTACGAAAAGGATAAGGGGCAGCTTCAAAAGCACAGACCTCTACAAGGTTGCTTATCTAGTAGATAATATTAGGGAAGGTGGTGGAAAGTAACTCTCGAGTTGAAACTTAAGAAATTATCGAGAGCAAAATAAGAAGGTGCACCATAGAAGTTTCAAGCGCATAGGCAATCGTTCGTTGCCTGATACGAAATGTGAAAGGGGTTCAGAGCAATGGGAATAAGTATTGCGTCTGATACCAGAATAGATCACTAGGAAGGTAGATCATGATCTTTCATACGAAGCCAAGCATGAGGAATATCTTTAGGAACAGGGGTGTACAGGAGAGTCAGGTTTCGATCCTGTGGAACTGTGGGTTATGGGCCCACCATGTCGGTTAAAAGTAGAAAGAGGGGTGACGTCTTGCACGATCATGTAAGCAAGGCATGTCAGAGAATAACCGATCAGTTATGTTGGCAGCATCGTTGGTACCAAGGGTGAGGGACGAAGAGAACCATCTTCTTGCTCGTTGAAACAAGGCAAGGATTAATCGAGATGTTACCCATACAACGGTGTTTGGATAGTTGAGCAGGAAACATTTAGCGTTGGGCTTCAAATGTTCTTGTTGAAAATCAGAGTACCACAGACATGCTTCGAGATAGCATTGACATGGTCTTCAAGCAAAGGACAGACTTTGGATACACAAATGATCCATCAAGATAAACTTATTAAACAATGCATTCAATTTCCTCATGGAAAAAATGGGTAACCTTGTTAAAAAAGGAAACTATAACACTAGGTCCTCCGGTCAGGCGTGCTAGGCATGACATCACCTTACCGGGTCATATGAGGATCAATGTTATAACTCTTGAAAATATGTTCCAACCATCATAGCTGACCGAGATTCACCTCTGATTGGTGTCAACATACCTCAGATAGGGGATGCCTGAGAAGATAAGATGCAACGCAAATTAACGAGATGACATTATATGATTCTCGGGAAATGAACTATGGACGCGAGTTCCGAACAAGGGTTCATCATTAAGCCGAGGAGGTGGTTGATGGACTCAGCGATAATTCAACAAATATCCAAAAATATGGATCGCCACAACTATGTGGATAAGGAGATAACATTTGTCAGACCAAATGATATAATGAAGTATGCTCGAGGAAAACATACACAATTAAACATTGGTTGAAAGGTGTGCCCGAAATATGGGTTGGGTTGCACGACCAATGTCGGAATGGTGATCCAATAACCAATAGTCTAAGAATGAACGGCCGACCATTAACTCGAAAGCAATATGGTTGGTAGAAGGGCAGAATCCAAACAACACCGTTCACTTGTTGGTACCCGTTGGAATCAACAAGAGGACCAGGAAAGAATGGTGATGGTGAGAAGTATCACTATACCAAGAATTCTTAAGAGGTGGACCAATCCCCACAACATTCTCGATAGAAAAGACAGTAATTCTTCAAGGAAGAACACAACTCTAGCTGGAGAGCACGTTGTATTCATAAGGTGGACAAGTTTGCGATGAAAGGAAGTCAAGGGTGTTGTCGATGATAATAAAAATCATCGAGGGCGAGGATGGTATTTCTCATCATGATCACAGTTGACATCTCAGAAGAAGTCAAAGTGTTGAAGGTGATCCGACACATTTGCCGGGAGGTTTCAAGAGGATGCAATCAAACAACAACGGCAACAAGCAAGGAAATGACGAAGTGGCAAGTTATAGGATCAATATATAAGATGCAAGCTCGGAACCAAAGTTGCCTTTCAAGACAAGCAACATGATGTTGAAATCTCGACGAAATTCATGCTCACACACTGAAGAATTCATGCACCAGAGAAGGACGAGGTAGCACAGTTAAAGATAGGAAGACCAGGATGCAGCCGATAGTCTAGGAATGACCAGATTGGGTTCAGAATTTCACAGTAAAAATACTAGGGGTATTTGATTTGTAGTGGGGAATAATTTCACTAGTCGGTGTCCTCGGTTGACAACAATCCAGAAACCGTAGAGTGATTACGACAAGGAAAGACATTACTTCAACAAAGTTAGTAAGATGTGGTGCAATGGCCAGACATCTTCGAGATACCAGGGGGTAATACTCGAAGGTAGAACATGATAGAAGTAGAACCGGGTCATTGACCTGTGATAGCAGATACTTCAACCTTGCCAAAAATAGACGAGGCACTGGAATGAATTCCCATCAGATATACCAGATCAGGACAGCGTGGTCGGAACCATAACGGTAAGGAATCAATTCAAGAATACCGAAAGAATCATACAGCTGGATAATCATTTTGCAAGAAGCTTCCGAGGCGGTCTACATCATTTTCATGGGCATGAACACAAAGTTCAAGGTCGACTCCCACTTCTTTAATGCATAACATTTCATTCACCTCTCTCTTTTATAAAATTGTAGTGTTGGAATTTTATCTGGTAGAACACCGAAAGAGTATGACCTGTGAAAACTTTTCGGTTCACACGGATTAGGGGAAGGCATAGGTTCAACCCATCGGGCATCTTAGTAACATATACCATAAGTTTCAAAAGTAAATACACAAGCTCGAAAGCAGAGCATGGTTGGCCAAGCAGAGGATACAGTTTACCAAAGGCATTATGTATCAGGGGAAGAACTCACAAGGTGATTGAATAAGAAGGACATTGTCGGATAAAAAATCCAACAATGGATCGGGCGATCCACAATGGAGCTGATGTGAGTATCGGTACTCACTCAGAGGAAGTAAGAATGCAGAGGCATCAGATTCAAGAATCACCTGATTAGTCTGATGCTTAAATAGAAAGAAACTGTGGTTTCCAAAATGAAGGATCAGAAGCAGAACCTCTGATCAAGGATGGATAAGTTGAAAACACTTAGTTGGACAATCAATAAAGGTTTGAATTGCCGAGAACCAACTCATGTCAGGAATGACGTCTGAGTCGGAAAGATAATTTTAAAAAGGATAACCTGATGACTGCGTGTGTACGCACATATTGAATCAATAGGTTCAAAATGACTAAGACAAGGGATGTTAACGAGGACTACTAGTCATATGGAATTAACCATAATGTAAGCAGGCAAGAATTTCAAGAATAATAGGCTACACAGGATTTTCAAAAGATTGAATAGTATTTTGAAGACTTTTGTGAAACACACGAACAACTGAGGAGAAACAAATCCTTGGTATGTGTGAGGATTAATTTGTAGGTGTATTCCGGCGAGAAGAAACTGCAAGGCAGTAGGCACAAAGGATTCTCGGAGCAATAGAGAGAACGCCGGGGTATCTTGTAATAACAAGATCAACGGGAAATGATTGTATGAATGACAAGTGTACGTGGTTATCCATCGGGTTTATCGATGGAAGGGAATTGCTAAAACGATGGCACAAAGTGTCGAGAGAACATCGTAGAGTATCTTCGGAATCTCCTGGGGCAGCAGGCGATCATCTATAATAATGGGCTCTCCGGGAGAAAGTAGTTACGAGAACCTAGAGTTAGATTTAGTAAAATCTTTTAACCTGAATAGAAGAGAGATCAGAGTCCGAGAGTATAGGCCGAGAAATAAAAGATCCTAATACCACCCAATGGCGACGTGGGCCCATAAGCCACACAACCATGTTAGTAAAAGTTTGGCAACTGACTAGACTCAACTTCGGCAAAGGAGTGTGGAAGGGGGATTCCTACAGGTAGTCGGCTCTAATACCAACTTGTGACGCCCCCGATTTGACCGTACACTAATCATGCACGCAAACGTGTACGATCAAGATCAGGGACTCACGGGAAGATATCACAACACAACTCTAAAACATAAATAAGTCATACAAGCATCATAATACAAGCCAGGGGCCTCGACGGCTCGAATACAAGTGCTCGATCATAGACGAGTCAGCGAAAGCAACAATATCTGAGTACAGACATAAGTTAAACAAGTTTTCCTTAAGAAGGCTAGCACAAACTGGGATACAGATCGAAAGAGGCGCATGCCTCCTGCCTGGGATCCTCCTAACTACTCCTGGTCGTCGTCAGCGGGCTGCACGTAGTAGCAGGCACCTCCGGTGTAGTAGGAGTCATCATCGACGGTGGCGTCTGGCTCTTGGGCTCCGACATCTGATTGCAACAACCAGGTAGAAGGGAAAGGGGGAAAAGAGGGAGAAAAGCAACCGTGAGTACTCATCCAAAGTACTCGCAAGCAAGGAGCTACACTACATATGCATGGGTATATGTGTAAAGGGCCATATCAGTGGACTGAACTGCATAATGCCAGAATAAGGGGGGGATAGCTAGTCTTGTCGAAGACTACGCTTCTGGCAGCCTCCATCTTGCAGCATGTAGAAGAGAGTAGATTGAAGTCCTCCAAGTAGCATCGTATAGCATAATCCTACCCGGCGATCCCCTCCTCGTCGCCCTGTTAGAGAGCGATCACCGGGTTATATCTGGCACTTGGAAGGGTGTGTTTTATTAAGTATCTAGTTCTAGTTGTCATAAGGTCAAGGTACAACTCCGGGTCATCCTTTTACCGAGGGACACGCCTATTCGAATAGATAAACTTCCCTGCAGGGGTGCACCACATAACCCAACACGCTCGATCCCATTTGGCCGGACACACTTTTCTGGGTCATGCCCTGCCTCGGAAGATCAACACGGCGCAGCCCTACCTAAGCACAATAGAGAGGCCAGCACGCCGGTCTAAATCCTATGGCGCAGGGGTCTGGGCCCATCGCCCATTGCACACCTGCACGTTGCGAGGGTGGCCGAAAGCAGACCAAGCCTAGTAGGCGTTCCAGTCCAATCCGGCGCGCGCCGCTCAGTCGCTGACGTCACGAAGGCTTCGGCTGATACCACGACGTCAAGTGCCCATAACTGTTCCCGCGTAGTTGGTTAGTGCGTATAGACCAAATGGCCAGACTCAGATCATATACCAAGAACTCGTTAAGCGTGTTATTTTGAAGTAACCGCGGACGCCGTCCAGGGCCAGGCCCACCTCTCGCCTAGGTGGTCTCAACCTGCCCTGTCGCTCCGCCACAAAGTAACAGTCGGGGGCCGTCGGGAACCCAGGCCCACCTCTACCGGGATGGAGCCACCTGCCCCTTCAGCCCCCATCTCCGAACAGTACGATAAGTAACGTAACAGTATAAAGTATGTAGCGTATGCCCGTGATCACCTCCCGAAGTGATCACGGCCAAGTAGTATAGCATGGCAAACGGACAAGAGTGTAGGGTCACTGATGGAACACTAGCAGCCTATACTAAGCAGTAGGATAGCAGGTAAGGGTAACAACTGTAGCAACAATGACAGGCTATGCATCAGAATAGGATTAACCGAAAGCAGTAACATGCTACACTACTCTAATGCAAGCAGTATAGAGAAGGAATAGGCGATATTTGGTGATCAAGGAGGGGGCTTGCCTGGTTGTTCTAGCAAGGAGGGGTTGTCAACACCGTAGTCGAACTGGGGTCACCGGCAGTCTCGGGGTCTACCGGAAAGAAGTAACGGAGGGGGAACACAATAAATAACAGAGCAATCAAAGCATCACAAAGCATAACATGGCAATGAGCGGGACTAGGTGTGCCCTAACGTGGTATTTGGTGATACCGGCGAAAGGGGGAAACATCCGGGAAAGTATTCCCGGTGTTTCGCGTTTTCGGACAGCTGAACCGGAGGTGAAATGTTGCAGGTTCACTATGCTAGGGACGTGTGGCGGACGAACGGGCTGCATATCCAGATTCGTCTCGTCGTTCTGAGCAACTTTCATGTAAAAGGTTTTTCCATTCGAGCTACGGTTTATTTTATATTAATTTTAAAAGTTTAAACAATTTTCTGGAATTAATTAAATTCGAAAATATTAAATACGGCAGAATACTTTTTATACCCACAAGTGGACTAGCCTAGGTCTATGACTGTGGGGGCCAGGGGTGTGCTGAGTCAGCGGGTCAAAGGTCAAAGTTGACCAGTCAAAGGGCAGGTGGGGTCCAGGTGTCATTGACTAGCATTTGTTTAAATTTAACTAAGTTGTTTTATTTAGGGGCGGACCCACATGTCAGTGATACATTAGACTAATCCTAATACACTAATTAACATCTAACCTATCTCTAACTAACTAACAGGGCTGGCCCCTAATACAGAGAGCCAGCCGGCCTCTGACTCTGTACACGGGCGCGCTGGGCTCAGGGCGCCGACGGCCAGCGACGGGGAGCACCGGCGGGAGCGGGGGAGTACCTAGGCAGCAAGGCCCCGGCAACCACGACGACCAGGAGGCACGAGCGCGGTTGGGAGGCGGCAGGGTGCACGAGGGGCGTCCTCGCGCGGGCGGGAGCGCGGCCTTCGGCGCGGACGCGCGCACGGGCCGTCGCCAGACGAGGGAGGGCCTGGGGGACGGGACAGGGTCGTGGTGGCTGTGGCGAGACGAGCTGGCGAGGCCTGGGCAAAAGCAGGCGCGGGCGCGAGTGGACGTGCAAGCGGCGACGGTGAGGGTCGCACTGAGCGGGGCAGAGAGGAGAGGGGGCCGCTCACATCGTTGGAAAGAGGAGGATGGTGAGGCCGGTGAGAGGAGCTGGCGATGACGGGGCAGTCCAGCGGCGAGGCGGCGTCGGAGTTGCTTCCCCCTCGATCCAGGCTGGATCGACCAGAGGAGGGTCGAGGGAGATGGGTTCGGCGAGGAGGGGTTCAGGAGGGATGGCGGTCCTCGTGCGCGGGGGCGCGGGGAGGAGATCGAACAGGGGGCGCCCCTCCTCTATGCGTCTGCGCGTGTGTGTGTGTGAGTGTGTGCCGTGGGTGACGGCGCGGGGAGGGAACGAGGGAGAGTGAGGGATAGTGGTTAGGGTTTCTGGACAGGGGGGTTAAGGGGAGTGGGGTGAGGCCGGATGGGCCACGTGGGCTGGCCGGCTAGCTGGGCCAGTGGGCCGTTGGGGGGAGGTTCCCTTTTTATTTTGTTGTTGTTAGTTTTAGTTTTTCTTTTTTACCTTATTTCTTTTCTGTTTTAATTCCTTTTAATTATTTAGGCCTCTTATAATAGCACGGTTCCTTCACCAAAAGTACCTAGGTATTTATTTGCACACTCCGAACATTTTACTTTAATGTTTGAATATTTTTTATGTTTGACGAAAATTCAAATTTGAATTTGAACAGTTTTGATCCAACGCGGGATTAGCAACAGTAATCGAGGTGACGTGGCATCATTAGCAGAGGTTTACTATAGCTTGATTATCCGGGCGTCACAGTTGTGCCACCTCCGGGCGGCGCAGCGACCTCCAAGACGCCCACACCAGCGACCACCGCGCGCTCTTCCCATGGCGTGCGCGCCGAGCAGCGTCACCACGTTGATGACCCTGGGCACCGCCGTGGGAAGAGCCCTGTGCATCATCCGCAAGATGAAGGGGTTCAACACGCTCGCCGAAGCGCTGGCGAAAATGGCACACAGCCGCTGGGTCGTAACGGAGCTCCTTCTAACATGGTTAGAAGTCGAAGCGCGCCACGATCCACACAACTGTCGCCGCCGCCCACGCCAGCGAAAGCTTTGGCGCGCGCGCAGCTGCTCCTCGACTTCCCTCCTGCTACGGTGAAGCTCGACGAGTGGAGGGCCACCATCCGGAGACTCATCCCCATCGCAAACAAAGACGATCCGCGACCGGCGGGGCCCTCGGGTCGGCGCTCGATCGAGCCACCACATGCTGGCGCTGGGAGGACCGGGGGAGCAGCGGCCACGGTGCACTCTCCTCCTCCTCGCCAGCCGCCACGGGCGTCGGCCCGTCGCGACGACGCTTGTGATAACATCTCCATAGCGTTGTCTGACCCGCGGACCCTCCGCGACCAGCGCCAGGTCCTTCGGGAGCGAGCTCACGAAGATGCCCGAACCACCGTCGAGCGCCGGTGCGAAATGCGCCGCTAGTCGGACAAGTGGGCGGGACCCGCTATGGACCACCCGGCACCGGGGCGGCCCAGTGGCCTACCTTACGAGGTGGGATGCCCGGCCTTTACCCGTGAGCTGCGGCAGTTCCAGTAGCCGTCCCGCATGTTCAAGCCCGACGTCGGCGAGAAGTACACTAGCAAGACCCATCCGTTCGAGTTCCTCAGCATCTACACCATCGCAATGCAGGCTGCTGGGGCTCATGACGACAAGGTGCTTGCCAACTATTTCTCGCTGGCGCTCAAGCCCAATGTGATGTCTTGGTTGATGCACTTGCCGGTGGATTCCATTTCTTCTTGGTCGGATCTGTGCCATGAGTTCGTTGGCGCCTTCACAGGAGGCCACCAAGCTCATGGCCAGGCCAGTGATCTGCATATCATTCCCCAGAAGGAAGGGGAGACCCCGCGCAAGTACATCCAGAGATTCAGCCGGGTGCAGTACAACATCCTCGACGTTCATCCTGCCGCTGTGATCAGCGCGTTCCACCAGAACATGCGCAACCGCAAGATGCGTGAAGAGCTGGTGATGACCAGAGTTAAGGATGTGGCCGAGCTCTACGTTCTGGCCGATAGGTGCGCCTGGGCTGAAGAAGGAAGGAAGTACACCGGTGAAGACGCTGGCGCGGAAACCGACTCTACCGATGAAGACGCCGCCACCCCGACGAAGAAGGGCCGACGTCGCAACAGGAAACGCAAAGGCAAAGCTGTGCTTGCCATTGAGGGATCTGACGATACCGGTGCCGGCAAGAAGGTCAAGGCAGACGCCCCCAGCAAGGAGATTGCCAGGTGCACCGCCTGCCGGGCCTTGGCGGCTACCGACAAGCCAGGAAGCTCCCGCAAGCAATACTGCTAGATCCATCGCACCAAGGGCCATGACCTCCAGAACTGCCGACAAGTCGAGCTGCTTGCTGAGAAGCAAAAGGCTGAGTACGAGAGGCGGGACAAGGAGAAGGACCAGGACGGTGCTGAGGGATCCGGCAAGAAGCGTGGCGGCCAAGGAGTCCGCCCCGACAAGGACAACCAGCAAGAGAGGCCCGCCCGGGGCCGCGACAAGATACAAGAAGATGATGATCACAAGGAGGACGACGAGTCTGGTGAGCAAGGGTTAGAGAAGGCTACGGAGGCCATGTGCGTCGATGGCGGCGCCTCACTGCATACCTCTCACCACCAGCTCAAGCAGTGGGCGCGTGATATTACAGCAGCAGAGTCATCGTTCGACGCTCAGAAGCCACTGAAGTGGTCCAGCACGCCCCTCATCTTTGACGCCGAGGACCACCCTGACCGCACTGCCGCGGTCGGGTGTTTGCCGTTGTTGGTCTCACCAATGATACGCAACCTCAGGGTGAACAAGATGTTGGTTGACGGCGGGGCCGACCTAAACCTGATCTCGCCTGTCGTGATCAAAAGGCTGCAAATCCCCGACGGAGACCTCGAGGAAACGGGCACGTTTCAAGGGGTCAATCTGGGGAGGAGCCAGCCGAAGGGAAAGGTCACATTGCCTATGACATTTGGAGGAGAGTTGAACTACAGGACGGAGAGGATCGTCTTCGACGTGGCCGAGATCCCCTTGCCCTACAACGGGATCCTCGGCCGCCCGGCACTAGCCAAGTTCATGGCGGTGTCGCACTACGCCTACAGCATGCTAAATATGCCCGGGCCGTTGACCATCATCTCCGTCCCCTCCGACAAGAAGGACACACTGATCTGCGCCGACCAACTCTACCGGGAAGCAGTTGCAACAGCTGCCATCAAGGCACCTGCTCCTGCCGCTGAAGGCCCGGGAGGGAAGAAGAAGCCCGGCAAGACCTCTCGCACCCACTCCGGCAAGCGCACCTCCTCGGAGTGTTGTGCTACCGTCGAGGACGTGCCAGAGGGCTCTACCGACAAGAGCAAGAGATCCAGAGCCGAGCCGCCGCAGACCAAGAAGGTGCCCGTCAAGGAGGATGGCTCGGGAGGGGCCTTCACCATAGGCTCCACCCTCGACAGCAAATAGGAAGGCGCGCTCGTCGCCTTCCTGCGGGCGGATGTCGATGTGTTTGCGTGGCAAGCATCCGACATCCCCGGTGTTCCCAGGGAGGTGATTAAGCACCACCTAGCTGTCTGCCCCCACGCGCGGCCCGTCAAGCAAAAGGTCAGAAAGCAGGCTCTGGAGAGGCAGGAGTTCATCACAGAGGAGATCAGGAAGTTGGAAGCGGCAGGTTTGGTGAGAGGAGTGCTCCACCTGACGTGGTTGGCCAATCCGGTAGTGGTGCGCAAGGCGAATGGGAAGTGGAGGATGTGTATTGATTATATAGATATCAATAAGGCTTGTCCTAAGGACCCCTTCCCGTTGCCGCGCATCAACCAGATTGTTGACTCCACAGCCGGGTGTGATCTGTTATCATTCCTCAACGCCTACTCAGGCTACCACCAGATCTTCATGACAAGAGAGGATGAAGAGAAGACAACATTCATCACCCCATACGTATTGCTTTTTATGGATGCCTTTCGGGTTGAAGAGTGCTGGCTCAACGTTCGCAAGAGCAGTCCAAATTGGTTTTGAACCTTAGCTCTATAGAAATATGGAGGCATACATGGATGACATAGTGGTCAAAACCAAGGACGGGCCAACTCTTGTGCAAGATCTGGAAGATACATTTGCCAACCTGCGCAAGATCAACCTCAACCTCAAGCTGAACCCTGAGAAGTGTGTCTTCGGTGTTCCGTCAGGCAAGCTTCTCGGGTTCTTTGTGTCACAGCGTGGGATCGAGGCAAACCCAGACAAAATCAAGGCTATTGAGCAGATTGAGGCGCCCAAGCGGATCAAAGATGTGCGTCGGCTCACCGGCTGCGTCGCCGCCATGAGTCGATTCATCTCCAAGTCCGTTGAGCGCGCGCTTCCTTTCTTCAAAATCTTGAAGAAGGCGGGCCTAATGGAGTGGACCCCAGAAGCCGAGGCAGCATTGCAGGATCTGAGGAAATACCTTTCCTCCACGCCAATACTGGTTGCGCCTAAACCACAAGAGCCGTTGTTGCTATATCTGGCGGCGACGAATCAAGTGGTCAGCGCCGCACTGGTGGCACAGAGGAAGGTCGACGAGGAGGCAGCGACGGCGACAGAACCAGCGGATGGCAAGCCAAAGATTCCCCGGCAAGGCCTGGTGCTAGTAAGGCGCGGCCCCCGGCAGAGTCTGATGCCACCAAGGCAGTGCCCGCACAGCCGAGTGAGGTGGTGCAGAAGAAGAAGATGATGCAGCACCCGGTTTACTTTGTCAGCTCCCTCTTGCAGGGGGCTAGGTCGAGGTATTCCGGTGTGCAAAAATTGCTCTTAGGCCTCCTTATGGCCTCGAGGAAGCTGCGTCATTACTTCCGAGCCCACGAGATCACTATCGTCACCCGCCTCCCATTGCAACGGATACTGCATAACCCAGATGCAACCGGAAGGATTGTGGAATGGGCCTTGGAGCTATCAAGTTTCGGTTTGAAGTTTGAAAGTACCTCGACAATCCAAAGCAGAGTCTTGGCGGAGTTGATTGCAGAATGGACCTCAACGCCTGACGAAGAAATCCAGGAGACCACCCTCCCCGGCAAGGAAGCAGACCGCGACTGGATCATGTACTTTGATGGGGCTTTCTCGCTGCAAGGCGCCGGTGCCGGTGTGTTGCTCGTCGCGCCCACCGGAGAGCACCTCAAGTACATGATCCAGATGCACTTCCCCAGAGAGATGTCCACCAACAACACTGCTGAGTACGAGGGATTGCTCGCCGGTCTCAGGATCGCGGCAGACCTCGGGGTTAAGAAGCTCATCGTCAGGGGTGACTCGCAGCTTGTTGTTAGGCAGGTCAACAAGGATTACCAGAGCCCATTGATGGAGGCCTACATAGATTAGGTGAGGAAGCTGGAGGAACGCTTTGACGGTATCCAGGCGGAGCACGTCCCCCGAATGGAGAACGACATCGCCGATTACCTATCAAAGCATGCCGCATTCAAGCTACCTGTGGAACCAGGTACCTTTTTGCTCCGGCTAACTCAACTATCCGTCGAGCCATCAACGTGGCAGAACAAGTGGAGAAAGTCAGGTCCCGGCAAGTACTTTCCTACCGAGCCCCCTGGGGCCGCCGGCAAGGGTGCTGCCGCGGACGCTGAGCCTGCCCAGGGGCAACTGGCTCCGGCAGGGCGTCAAGCCCTGGCCGTAGAGACAGTCGTTCCCATGGCAGAAGAAATGCCTTTGGCCCTTGCCGTCGAGCCCCAGGCTCCGGCATGGGCGCAGCATACCGTCCAATTCCTCCAAACAGGGGAGCTTCCTGAGGAGCAGGAAGAAGCGGAAAAGTAGCCCGTCGGTCCGCCCTGTACCAGTTCGTCGATGATGTCCTGTACAGGAGAAGACCAAACGGTGTGAAATTGAAGTGCATCCCCCAGGAGGAAGGACTAGAGCTGTTGGCGGAGATACACGGAGGCATATGTGGCTCCCACATAGGGTCGAGGGCCCTTGCCGGGAAGGCGTTCCGGCAAGTTTTCTTCTGGACCACCGCCCTGCAGGATGCGACTGCACTAGTAACCAAGTGTGAAGCGTGTTAGTTCCATTCAAAGAAGCTTCATCAACCAGCTCAAGCCCTTCAAACAACCCCTCTCTCCTGGCCATTCTCGGTCTGGGGGCTCGATATACTGGGCCCTTTCCCCCGCGCTGTCAGGGGCTTTGAGTACTTGTACGTTGCAATCGACAAGTTCACAAAGTGGCCGGAAGTGGAGGTAGTGAGAAAGGTGACTGCTCAGTCAGCCATCAAGTTCTTCAAGGGACTGGTCTGCCGTTTTGGTGTGCCAAACAGAGTCATCACCGACAACGGCACGCAGCTCACAAGCCACGCCTTCATGCAATACATTCAAGACCTCGGTAGCAAGGTCTGTTTTGCTTCCGTGGCACACCCACGGAACAACGGCCAAGCGGAGAGGGCAAATGCTGAAGTGTGGCGAGGCCTGAGAACGAAGACCTTTGACAAGCTGCACAAGAGTGGAAGGCACTGGATTGATGAGTTGTCGGCGGTTCTTTGGTCGATCAGGACGACGCCAAATCGAGCCACCAGCCAGACACCTTTTGCCCTGGTATACGGGGCAGAAGCAGTTCTCCCCACGGAACTCATATACGGGTCACCTCGAGTGCTTGCTTATGATGAGCTTGAGCTGTTGGGGAACGTACTAATTTCAAAATTCCTACGCACACGCAAGATCATGGTGATGCATAGCAACGAGAGGGGAGAGTGTTGTCCACGTACCCTCATAGACTGAAAGCGGAAGCGTTAGCACAACGCGGTTGATGTAGTCGTACATCTTCACGATCCGACCGATCATGTACCGAACGCACGGCACCTCCGAGTTCTGGACACGTTCAACTCGATGACGTCCCTCGAACTCCGATCCAGCCGAGCTTTGAGGGAGAGTTCCGTCAGCACGACGGTGTGGTGACGATGATGATGTTCTACCGGCGCTGGGCTTCGCCTAAGCACCGCTACGATATTATCGAGGTGGATTATGGTGGAGGGGGGCACCACACACGGCTAAGAGATCAAGAGATCAATTGTTGTGTCTATGGGGTGCCCCCTGCCCCCGTATATAAAGGAGCAAGGGAGGAGGAGGCCGGTCCTAGGAGGGGCGCGCCAAGGGAGTAGGATTCCTACTCCTAGTTGGAGTAGGGTTTCCTCCTTTCCTAGTCCAACTAGGAAAAGGGGCGAAACGGGGGAAGAGGAGAAGGAAGGGAGAGGGGGGCCGCGCCCCAAACCCCTTGTCCAATTCGGACTGGGCTTGGGAAGGGCGCGCGCCACCTCCTGGCTGCTGCCTGTCCTTCCCACTAAGGCCCATTAAGGCCCAATACTTCTTTCCCGTATTCCCGTAACTCCCCGATACTCCGAAAAATAGCCGAATCACTCAGAACCTTTCCGATGTCCGAATATAGTCATCCAATATATCGATCTTTACATCTCGATCATTTCGAGACTTCTCGTCATGTCCCCGATCTCATCCGGGACTCCGAACTACCTTCGGTACATCAAAACACATAAACTCATAATATAACCGTCATCGAACTTTAAGCGTGCGGAGCCTACGGGTTCGAGAACAATGTAGACATGACCGAGACACGTCTCCGGTCAATAACCAATAGCGGAACCTGGATGCTCATATTGGCTCCCACATATTCTATGAAGATCTTTATTGGTCAAACCGCATAACAACATACGGTGTTCCCTTTGTCATCGGTATGTTACTTGCCCGATATTCGATCGTCGGTATCTCAATACCTAGTTCAATCTCGTTACTGGCAAGTCTCTTTACTCATTCCGTAATACATCATCCCGCAACTAACTCATTAGTTGCAATGCTTGCAAGGCTTATAGTGATGTGCATTACCGAGTGGGCCCAGAGATACCTCTCCAACAATCGGAGTGACAAATCCTAATCTCGAAATACGCCAACCCAACAAGTACCTTCGAAGACACATGTAGAGCACCTTTATAATCACCCAGTTACGTTGTGACGTTTGGTAGTACACAAAGTGTTCCTCCGGTAAACGGGAGTTGCGTAATCTCATAGTCATAGGAACATGTATAAGTCATGAAGAAAGCAATAGCAACAAACTAAACGATCAAGTGCTAAGCTAACGGAATGGGTCAGGTCAATCACATCATTATCCTAATGATGTGATGCCGTTAATCAAATGACAACTCATGTCTATGGTTAGGAAACATAACCATCTTTAATTAACGAGCTAGTCAAGTAGAGGCATACTAGTGACACTCTGTTTGTCTATGTATTCACACATGCATTATGTTTCCGGTTAATACAATTCTAGCATGAATAATAAACATTTATCATGATATAAGGAAATATATAATAACTTTATTATTGCCTCGAGGGCATATTTCCTTCAGTCTCCCACTTGCACTACAGTCAATAATCTAGTTCACATCACCATGTGATTTAATACCAATAGTTCACATCACCATGTGATTAACACCCATAGTTCACATCGTCATGTGACCAACACCCAAAGGGTTTACTAGAGTCAATAATCTAGTTCACATCGCTTTGTGATTAACACCCAAAGAGTACTAAGGTATGATCATGTTTTGCTTGTGAGAGAAGTTTAGTCATCGGGTCTGCCACATTCAGATCCGTATGTATTTTGCAAATTTCTATGTCAACAATGCTCTGCACGGAGCTACTCTAGCTAATTGCCCCCACTTTCAATATGTATCCAGATTGAGATTTAGAGTCATCTGGATCAGTGTCAAAATTTGCATCGACGTAACCCTTTACGACGAACCTTTTTGTCACCTCCATAATCGAGAAACATAACCTTATTCCATTAAGGATAATTTTGATCGCTGTCCAGTGATCTACTCCTAGATCACTATTGTACCCCCTTGCCAAAATTAGTGTAGGGTATACAATAGATCTGGTACACAGCATGGCATACTTTATAGAACCTATGGCCAAGGCATAGGGAATGACTTTCATTCTCTTTCTATCTTCTGCCGTGGTCGGGCTTTGAGTCTTACTCAGTTTCACACCATGTAACACATGCAAGAACTCTTTCTTTGACTGTTCCATTTTGAACTACTTCAAAATCTTGTCAAGGTATGTACTCAATGAAAAACTTATCAAGCGTCTTGATCTATCTCTATAGATCTTGATGCTCAATATGTAAGCAGCTTCACCGAGGTCTTTCTTTGAAAAACTCCTTTCAAACACTCCTTTATGCTTTGCAGAATAATTCTACATTATCTCCTATCAGCAATATGACATTCACATATACTTATCAGAAATGTTGTAGTGCTCCCACTCACTTTATTGTAAATACAGGCTTCACCGCAAGTCTGTATAAAACTATATGCTTTGATCAACTTATCAAAGCGTATATTCCAACTCCGAGATGCTTGCACCAGTCCATAGATGGATCGCTGGAGCTTGCATATTTTGTTAGCACCTTTAGGATTGACAAAACCTTCTGGTTGCATCATATACAACTCTTCTTTAATAAATCCATTAAGGAATGCAGTTTTGTTTATCCATTTGCCAGATCTCATAAAATGCGGCAATTGCTAAGATGATTCTGACAGACTTAAGCATAGATACGAGTGAGAAACTCTCATCGTAGTCAACACCTTGAACTTGTCGAAAACCTTTTACGACAATTCTAGCTTTGTAGATAGTAACACTACTATCAGCGTCCGTCTTCCTCTTGAAGATCCATTTAATCTCAATGGCTCGCCGATCATTGGGCAAGTCAATCAAAGTCCATACTTTGTTCTCAAACATGGATCCCATCTCAGATTTCATGGCCTCAAACCATTTCGCGGAATCTGGGCTCATCATCGCTTCCTCATAGTTTGTAGGTTCGTCATGGTCAAATAACATGATCTCCAGAACAGGATTACCGTACCACTCTGGTGCGGATCTTACTCTGGTTGACCTACGAGGTTCGGTAGTAACTTGATCTGAAGTTTCATGATCATCATCATTAGGTTCCTCACTAATTGGTGTAGGTGTCACAGGAACCGGTTTCTGTGATGAACTACTTTCCAATAAGGGAGCAGGTATAGTTACCTCATCAAGTTCTACTTTCCTCCCACTCACTTCTTTCGAGAGAAACTCCTTCTCTAGAAAGGATCCATTCTTAGCAACGAATGTCTTGCCTTTGGATCTGTGATAGAAGGTGGTACCCAACTGTCTCCTTTGGGTATCCTATGAAGACACATTTCTCCGATTTGGGTTTGAGCTTATCAGGATGAAACTTTTTCACATAAGCATCGCAACCCCAAACTTTAAGAAACGACAACTTTGGTTTCTTGCCAAACCACAGTTCATATGGTGTCGTCTCAACAGATTTAGATGGTGCCGTTTTAACGTGAATGCAGCTGTCTCTAATGCATTACCCCAAAACGATAGTGGTAAATCGGTAAGAGACATCATAGATTGTACTATATTCAATAAAGTACAGTTATGACGTTCGGACACACCATTATGCTGTGGTGTTCCAGGTGGCATGAGTTTGTGAAACTATTCCACATTGTTTTAATTGAAGGCCAAACTCGTAACTCAAATATTTTACCTCTGCGATCATATCGTAGAAACTTTTATTTTTGTTACGATGATTCTCCACTTCACTCTGAAATTCTTTGAACTTTTCAAATGTTTCAGACTTGTGTTTCATCAAGTAGATATACCCATATCTGTTCAAATCATCTGTGAAGGTCAGAAAATAACGATACCCGCCGCGAGCCTCAACAGTCCTCGGATCGCATACATCAGTATGTATTATTTCCAATAAGTCAGTTGCTCGCTCCATTGTTCCGGAGAACGGAGTCTTAGTCATCTTGCCCATAAGGCATGGTTCGCAAGCATCAAGTGATTCATAATCAAGTGATTCCAAATGCCCATCAGCATGGAGTTTCTTCATGCGCTTTACACCAATATGACTTAGACGGCAGTGCCACAAATAAGTTGCACTATCATTATTAACTTTGCATCTTTTGGCTTCAATATTATGAATATGTGTATCACTACGATCGAGATCCAACAAACCATTTTCATTGGGTGTATGACCATAGAAGGTTTTATTCATGTAAATAGAACAACAATTATTCTCTAACTTAAATGAATAACCGTATTGCAATAAACATGATCAAATCATATTCATGCTCAACGCAAACACCAAATAACACTTATTTAGGTTCAACACTAATCCCGAAAGTATAGGGAGTGTGCGATGATGATCATATCAATCTTGGAACCACTTCCAACTCACATCGTCACTTCATCCTTAACTAGTTTCTGTTCATTATGCAACTCCCGTTTCGAGTTACTACTTTTTAGCAACTGAACTAGTATCAAATAACGAGGGGTTGCTACGAACACTAGTAAAATACACATCAATAATCTGTATATCAAATATACCTTTGTTCACTTTGCCATCCTTCTTATCCGCCAATTACTTGGGGTAGTTCCGCTTCTAGTGACTAGTCCCTTTGCAGTAGAAGCACTCAGTTTCAGGCTTAGGTCTATACTTGGGCTTTTTCACTTGAGCAGCAACTTGCTTGCCGTTCTTCTTGAAGTTCCCCTTTCTTCCCTTTGTCCCTTTACTTAAAACTAGTGGTTTTTGTTTACCATCAACACTTGATGCTTTTCTTGATTTCTACCTTCGTCGATTTCAGCATCACGAAGAGCTTGGGAATCATTTCCATTATCCCTTGCATATTATAGTTCATCACGAAGTTCTACTAACTTGGTGATGGTGACTAGAGAATTTTGTCAATCACTATTTTATCTGGAAGATTAACTCCCACTTGATTCAAGCGATTGTAGTACCCAGATAATCTGAGCACATGCTCACTGCTTGAGCTATTCTCCTCCATCTTTTGGCTATAGAACTTGTTGGAGACTTCATATCTCTCAACTCGGGTATTTGCTTGAAATATTAACTTCAACTCCTGGAACATCTCATATGGTCCATGACGTTCAAAACGTCTTTGAAGTCCCAATTCTAAGCCGTTTAAGCATGGTGCACTAAACTATCAAGTAGTCATCATATTGAGCTAGCCAAACGTTCATAACATCTGTATCTGCTCCTGCAATAGGTTTGTCACCTAGCGGTGCATCAAGGACATAATTCTTCTGTGCAGCAATGAGGATAAACCTCAGATCACGGATCCAATCCACATCATTGCTACTAACATCTTTCAACTTAGTTTTCTCTAGGAACAAATCAAAAATAAAACAGGGGAGCTAAACGCGAGCTATTGATCTACAACATAGATATGCTAATACTACCAGGACTAAGTTCACGATAAATTAAAGTTCAATTAATCATATTACTTAAGAACTCCCACTTAGATAGACATCCCTCTAATCCTCTCAGTGATCACGTGATCCAAATCAACTAAACCATGTCCGATCATCACGTGAGATGGAGTAGTTTCAATGGTGAACATCACAATGTTGAACAAATCTACTATATGATTCACGCTCGACCTTTCGGTCTCCGTGTTCCGAGGCCATATCTGTTATATGCTAGGCTCGTCAAGTTTAACTTGAGTATTCCGCGTGTACAACTGTTTTGCACCCGTTGTATTTGAACGTAGAGCCTATCACACCCGATCATCACGTGGTGTCTCAGCACGAAGAACTTTCGCAACGGTGCATACTCAGAGAGAACACTTATAACTTGATAATTTAGTGAGAGATCATCTTATAATGCTACCGCCGAACTAAGCAAAATAAGATGTATAAAAGATAAACATCACATGCAATCATAATATGTGACATGATATGGCCATCATCATCTTGTGCCTTTGATCTCCATCTCCAAAGCATCGTCATGATCTCCATCGTCACCGGCATGACACCTTGATCTCCATCATCTTGATCTATATCAATGTGTCGTCACATGGTCGTCTCGCCAACTATTTCTCTTGCAACTATTGCTATCGCATAGTGATAAAGTAAAGCAATTATTTGGCGCTTGCATCTTACGCAATAAAGAGACAACCATAAGGCTTCTGCCAGTTGCCGATAACTTCAACAAAACATGATCACCTCATACAACAACATATATCTCATCACGTCTTGACCATATTACATCACAACATGCCCTGCAAAAACAAGTTAGACGTCCTCTACTTTGTTGTTGCAAGTTTTACGTGGCTGCTACGGGCTTAGCAAGAACCGTTCTTACCTACGCATCAAAACCACAACGATAGTTCGTCAAGTTAGTGTTGTTTTAACCTTCTCAAGGACCGAGCGTAGCCACACTCGGTTCAACTAAAGTTGGAGAAACTGACACCCGCTAGTCACCAGTGTGCATAGCACGGCAGTAAAACCAGTCTCGCGTAAGCGTACACATAATGTCGGTCCCGGTCGCTTCATCCAACAATACCGCCGAACCAAAGTATGACATGCTGGTAAGCAGTATGACTTATATCGCCCACAACTCACTTGTGTTCTACTCGTGCATATGACATCTACGCATAAAACCTGGCTCGGATGCCACTGTTGAGGAACGTAGTAATTTCAAAAATTTCCTACGCACACGCAAGATCATGGTGATGCATAGCAACGAGAGGGGAGAGTGTTGTCCACGTACCCTTGTAGACCGAAAGCGGAAGCGTTAGCACAACGCGGTTTTTGTAGTCGTATGTCTTCACGATCTGACCGATCAAGTACCGAACGCACGGCACCTCCGAGTTCTGCACACGTTCAACTCGATGACGTCCCTCGAACTCCGATCCAGCCGAGCTTTGAGGGAGAGTTCCGTCAGCACGACGGCGTGGTGACGATGATGATGTTCTACTGACGCAGGGCTTCGCCTAAGCACCGCTACGATATTATCGAGGTGGATTATGGTGGAGGGGGGCACCGCACATGGCTAAGAGATCAAGAGATCAATTGTTGTGTCTATGGGGTGCCCCCTGCCCCCGTATATAAAGGAGCAAGGGAGGAGGAGGCCGGTCCTAGGAGGGGCGCGCCAAGGGAGTAGGATTCCTACTCCTAGTTGGAGTAGGGTTTCCTCCTTTCCTAGTCCAACTAGGAGAAGGGGGGAAAGGGGGGAAGAGGAGAAGGAAGGGAGAGGGGGGCCGCGCCCCAAACCCCTTGTCCAATTCGGACTGGGCTTGGGAGGGGCGCGCGCCACCTCCTGGCTGCTGCCTCTCCTTCCCACTAAGGCCCATTAAGGCCCAATACTTCTTTCCCGTATTCCCGTAACTCCCCGGTACTCCGAAAAATACCCGAATCACTCGAACCTTTCCGATGTCCGAATATAGTCGTCCAATATATCGATCTTTACGTATCGATCATTTCGAGACTCCTCGTCATGTCCCCGATCTCATCCGGGACTCCGAACTACCTTCGGTACATCATAACACATAAACTCATAATATAACCGTCATCGAACTTTAAGCGTGCGGACCCTATGGGTTCGAGAATAATGTAGACATGACCGAGACACGTCTCCGGTTAATAACCAATAGCGGAACCTGGATACTCATATTGGCTCCCACATATTCTACGAAGATCTTTATCGGCCAAACCGCATAACAACATACGTTGTTCCCTTTGTCATCGGTATGTTACTTGCCCATGATTCGATCGTCGGTATCTCAATACCTAGTTCAATCTTGTTACTGGCAAGTCTCTTTACTCGTTCCGTAATACATCATCCCGCAACTACTCATTAGTTGCAATGCTTGCAAGGCTTATAGTGATGTGCATTACTGAGTGGGCCCAGAGATACCTCTCCGGTAATTGGAGTGACAAATCCTAATCTCGAAATACGCCAACCCAACAAGTACCTTCGGAGACACCTGTAGAGCACCTTTATAATCACCCAGTTATGTTGTGACATTTGGTAGCACACAAAGTGTTCCTCCGGTAAACGGGAGTTGCATAATCTCATAGTCATAGGAACATGTATAAGTCATGAAGAAAGCAATAGCAACAAACTAAACGATTGAGTGCTAAGCTAACGGAATGGGTAAAGTCAATCACATCATTCTCCTATGATGTGATCCCGTTAATCAAATGACAACTCATGTCTATGGTTAGGAAACATAACCATCTTTAATTAACGAGCTAGTCAAGTAGAGGCATACTAGTGACACTCTGTTTGTCTATGTATTCACACATGTATTATGTTTCCGGTTAATACAATTCTAGCATGAATAATAAAGATTTATCATGATATAAGGAAATAAATAATAACTTTATTATTGCCTCTAGGGCATATTTCCTTCATGAGCAAGAGCAGTTGCGCCAAGATGACGCGACGCTCCTTGAGGAAGATCGTCTTCGGGCGGCTGTGAGAGCAGCACGCTACCAGCAAGCCTTGCGCCGCTACCATAGCCGCAAGGTTCATGCCCGAAGCTTTGAGGAAGGCGATCTTGTTCTTCGGCGCGTTCAGTCGGCCAAGAATTCCAACAAGTTGACACCGAAGTGGGAAGGCCCTTATCAGGTAATGCGAGTCACCAGGCCCGGCGCAGTCCGCCTGGAGACCGAAGATGCTGTCCCAGTGAGCAACTCCTGGAACATCGAGCATCTTCGCAAGTTTTACCCATAAGGCGCGGCTTGCCGGGCCTCCCGGCAAGCCATCTTTTGTACAAGCTTTGCCGGCAAGGCATGTGACCCTTTGTACAAAGCCAGACGCAGACCCTGAGCATAAATAAATGAAGCGCTGGTGCCCTAAGTTATAGCATGCATGCTAGGTCGAGTCTCTTCCTTGGTTAGGGTTGATAGTGCTTAGCAGCGACTAACCCCTAGCCTAGAGGTCGAGTGCGCGTCTATCTGTTCCTTTTTTGTCCTCCTTTGGTTCGCAGGGCACATGAGCACTTCTGCTGAGCTACTTGGAAAGAAGGCAACAGACCGACGTCCCGACCCTGGCAAACCAGAGTTGCCGGGGGCTGCAAGCACAAGGATCCAACCACGGCAAGACAAGGTTGCCGGGGGGCTGCAGATCCAGATAAGTCTTTCATCCTCTATCACGCATTTCGGAACAGGACTGGGGCATGTGAAGCCTCGTTTTTATCTCTAGGCTGTCGTGCTCCCCTTTTTCCTATACCTAAGGATTATTTCCTCGGTCCGGATTTGGTTGTCGCCGCGGTGGCAAAGAGGTAGAACGAGGGGCCTAAAGCCCACTTCATCCCTGCCTCCGCCAAGAGCGCGAGAACGGTCGAGTGGAGTGGGGGAACGGTAAGGCCTGTTGCCGGGTAAAAAACGTTTATCTTAAACAATAACAAGGATTCGCTCCTTGTCGTGGGATTTACCCACGAACGAAAAACCCGGCAAGCATCCCTTTTTCATTAAAAACATCCCATACATGTACAGTTCGTACGAAATGAAAAACATGAGCAAGGGGATTACAAGTTCTAAATTTAACAAAGGCCCGAAGGCTTACAAACTAAAAAAGAGATAAGATGCCCGTAATCCCTTTCTTGTCCCTCTCCTCAGGAGGCAGGTCAAGGAGGCGAGAGGGCAAAAGGGGCGCCTAGGCGAGCTACAAGCAGCAGAAAGCACCCAGAGGACACCTCAGTGGCCGCCCACGGGTGGGCCGGTGATGACGATGCCGGGAAAGGAGCTGGAAGACGAGGCGGCAGGACCGGCAATACGCGATGAAGGCGTCGGTGCCCGCGTACTCCGAGTTGACGGCCTTGCCGCCCGCCCTCTTCCTCTTCCGCAGCCTCCCGACGCCAGCCGCCCAAGGAGACGGCCCCGAGAAGTTCAAGGAGCTGGCCCCACCCCCGGCAAACCTCTGCCGGAGGAGCGGCCAGGTGCAGATGCTGCTGCTGCCGCACCCGCCCAGGCGCGGGGCGTCCGACGCCTAGTCGGACTAGTCCCCGTCATCTGCCCCGCTGTCCTCTTCATCACTTTCGCTCGAGGAAGAGCTTCCATCATCAGAATCTCCATCGGAGGAGCTCTCCACGCAGCAGTTCAGGCGAGTTCCGAACTCTCCGAAGACCTTGACGGAGAGCAGGCCGTCCTCCATTAATTTGAAGTAGAGGACGAGCCCCGCCGTCGGGCTGTGGATGCGAGTGAACGTCTTCCACCCACGACGAAGGTACATAACCCAAGGAGCCGGGAAGTCGACAACGACCCGCGTGCCCCCATTCCCACAACCCCTCATGTGCAATCTGAGGGATTGGGGCCGGTCATGCTCCATCTCCCAAGCAAACGGGGCGGGAAGACAGAGACGGCGATGCGGGGGCCCGTGCAGCCTGATGAAGAACTCGCGCGGCTGGTCTCCGACATGGCCTTCCATCGGGAAAGGCACCATTGGCGGGGGCGAAGCCGGCGCGCCGCCCCGTCCTCCTCTTCCCCAAGCACTACGACCTCTGCCCCGGCCTCGCCCACGGCCTCGCCCCCTCCCCCTTCCCCTCGCGGCCAGTTCCACCACCGCGGGCTCAGGAGGAGGAGGGATGCGCTGTCGAGCAGCGACCCTCGCCGCCACCGTCGAGGGACCCAGGTTCCCTTTCTCCATGGCGAGTGAAAGGAAGAAGCAGAAGCAAGAGGAGATAGATGACAGAAGAATGCGGGACGCCATCCCCCCTTCCCCCTCTTTATAAAGGGGTGGGGTCGGGGCTCGGCCGCCCCGCTCGGCCAATCCAGCCACCGGAGGCGCAGGGAATCAGGACCGACCCGCTGCCCCAACCAGCGATGGCCCGGTTTCCCGCCTCCACCGCTTACCATCCCGGACGCATGAAGGACGTGTGGTGGACGTGCAGAATTGAGGAGACGGGTGAAGCGACATCTCCCCACCCCGTGATCGTGGGGAGTGGACGCCTTGAAGACCGCGGCCCAGCCCCATTCAGTAAATGAGCCGCGCCTCCACGCCTCTCTCTTTTTTACGGGGAAGGCGCGAGCCGCCTCTTTACTGCGATATGACGCATGCGTGTGGAAACCGCCCCACGCATGCCGCCCACGTCACGCATGCCCCTCCACGCCGCGCCACGCGCGCGGGTCGTGGGAAGCGCAGCGCGCGAGATGTCTTACCGCGGTAAAAACCGCCCCGCCTGCCCGCGCACCGTTTTGGGCCTGGCCCAACAACGTGTCGCACTTATGTGTGGCCCAGGACCGGGGGCTCCTGTTGGTGTACAAAAAGAGGGGTGCATTTTTTGTACCCCTTTACCTGTGCATGGGCAGTCGGAGCCGCGCCTGCGGTCGCACCAAGCAGAACAGGGGAGGTGAGCCAAGGTAAGACCGAAGCCCAAGATAATCAGAGAAACGCCAAGGCCAAGACCACAAAGAGCAGAGGGACGAAGCAGGTTCTCCCGGCAAGACCCTTGCCGGGGCAGCCACAGTAGCCCCGGCAAGACCCTTGCTGGGGCAGCTCGCCCCAGACCAACAGAGCGAGCCACCCTTGAGCCCACGGTCCCCAACGCTATCATCCACGCGGGGCCAGGACTCGGGAAGGCGCCTCTGTGGTGGCATGCAGATCTTTGTGAAGACATATTCAAGATCAGATGAGGATTAGAAGACGAAGATCCTCGGCAAGACCCTTGCCGAGGAAGGCCACCAGACCCCCGGCAAGGCCCTTGCCGGGGACGACAGCGCGCCACGGCAAGACCCTTGCCGGGTCACTCGGCAAGACCCTTGCCGGGCCACTCGGCAAGACCCTTGCCGGGCCACCCGGCAAGGCTCTCACCAAGGACGCCAGCAGGGCCGCCACCAGGCCCACGCCGACCGAGCTTCCACCGCCGTTCACATGCAGCTGCCAGCCCAACCAGCTGGGCGGGCACCTGCGTCGCAACATGCAGCCCCCAGGCCAACTCATCAAGTGCCTGCGTGGCGGCATGCAGATCTTCGTGAAGGCTCCACCACCGCGCCACCTCAGCTGCCTGCCTGCCAACATGGCGCCGCACGCATCGCTGGCCAAGGCGCGCGTCGAAGGGAGGAGGAGCGGCGAAGGACGGGATGTGCCTCGCCCCCGTCCCCGATAAAGCAGGGGGACACCTAAGCTACGCATTAAATGCGTCTTGTCCTGTAATGCGAGCGATAAGCTCAGGGCACTGTAGGCCTTTCCACCTCCTGTGTGCCACTGTGGCAGCCCCTTCCGACTATAAAAGGAGGCCCATGGCATACTGGAGAAGGATTCGGCTCTTTCGAACCACGCACTCACCACAGCTAGTTCGAGAGCTCGAGAACTCTCTGAAATACACCCACCAAAGCAGGACTAGGGTTTTACGCATCCTCGCGGCCCGAACCTGGGTAAACGATTCTTGTGCTGGCTACTGATCCTGCTCTTCTTGCAACCCCGCGCCCTGGCAACCATAGTAGGGATTCTTGTGATCCCATAGGTGTCGTTCCACACCGACACAAATCAACCAAAACCCTAATGTCACCTAGATACTCCAATGTCACCTCAAGTATCCGTGGGTATGATTATACGATATGCATCACACAATTTTAGATATATCTATTCAACCAACACAAAGAACTTCAAAGAGTGCCCCAAAGTTTCTACCGGAGAGTCAAGACGAAAACGTGTGCCAACCCCTATGCATAGATTCCCAACGTTACGGAACCCGCAAGTTGATCACCAAAACATACATCAAGTGAATCAATAGAATACCCCATTGTCACCACGGGTATCCCACGCAAGACATACATCCAGTGTTCTCAAATCCTTAAAGACTCAATCCGATAAGATAACTTCGAAGGGAAAACTCAATCCATTACAAGAGAGTAGAGGGGGAGAAACATCATAAGATCCAACTATAATAGCAAAGCTCGCGATACATCAAGATTGTGCCGAATCAAGAAAACGAGAGAGAGAGAGAGAGAGAGAGAGAGATCAAACACATAGCTACTGGTACATACCCTCAGCCCCGAGGGTGAGCTACTCCTTCCTCGTCATGGACAGCGCCGGGATGATGAAGATGGCCATTGGTGAGGTATCGCCCCTCCGGCAGGGTGCCGGAACAGGGTCCCGATTGGTTTTTGGTGGCTACAGAGGCTTGCGGCGGCGGAACTCCCGATCTAGGTTATGTTTTCGAAGTTTGGGTATATAAGAGGTATTGGCATTGGGAACAAGTCCGGGGGGTCTCCGAGGCGGCCACGAGGTAGGGGAGCGCGCCCAGGGGGTAGGGCCCGCCCCCCACCCTCGTGGGGTGCCTCGGGACTCTTCTGGCCCATCTCCGATACTCCGTGGGCTTCTTCTGGTCCAAAAATAATGTTTTCCTTTTCTACGATGCTGAAAAACAAGGAAAAAATAGAAACTGGCACTGGGCTCTAGGTTAATATGTTAGTCCCAAAAATCATATAAAATAGCATATAAATGCATATAAAACATCCTAGATGGATAATATAATAGCATGGAACAATAAAATATTATATATACGTTGGAGACGTATCAAGCATCCCCAAGCTTAATTCCTGCTCGTCCTCGCGTAGGTAAATGATGAAAACAGAATTTTTGATGCGGAATGCTACCTAACATATTTATCAATGTAATCTTCTTTATTGTGGCATGAATATTCAGATCCGAAAGATTCAAGACAAAAGTTTAATATTGACATAAAAATAATAATACTTCAAGCATACTAACCAAGCAATTATGTCCTATCAAAATAACATGGCCAAAGAAAGCTTATCCCTACATAATCATATAGTTTGGCTATGCTTCATTTTCGTCACACAAAATGCTCTCATCATGCACAGCCCCGATGAAAAGCCAAGCAATTGTTTCATACTTTAGTATTTTCAAACCTTTTCAACTTTCACGCAATACATGAGCATGAGCCATGGACATAGCACTATGGGTGGAATAGAATATAATGATGGGGGTTGTGTGGAGAAGACAAAAAAAGGAGAAAGTCTCACATTGAGGCGGCTAATCAACGGGCTATGGAGATGCCCATCAATAGATGTCAATGCGAGGAGTAGGGATTGCCATGCAACGGATGCACTAGAGCTATAAATGTATGAAAGATCAACAAGAAAAACTAAGTGGGTGTGCATCCAACTTGCTTGCTCACTAAGACCTAGGGCATTTGAGGAAGCCCATTGTTGGAATATACAAGCCAAGTTCTATAATGAAAAATTCCCACTAGTATATGAAAGTGACAATATAAGAAACTCTCTATCTTGAAGATCATGGTGCTACTTTGAAGCACAAGTGTGGAAAAAGGATAGTAGCATTGTCCCTTTTGGGCCTTTATTTGGCCTTTCTCTTTTTTTTCTTTTTTTTCTTTTTTTTCTTTTTTTGGCCTTTCCCTTTTTTTGGCCTTTCTTTTGGGGACAATGCTCTAATAATGATGATCATCACACTTCTATTTATTTACAACTCAAGGATTACAACTCGATACTAGAACAAAGTATGACTCTATATGAGTGCCTCCGGCGGTGTGCCGGGATGGGCGATGAAACAAGAGTGACATGTATGAAAATATGCAAGGTGGCCTTGCCACATATACGATGTCAACTACATGATCATGCAAGGCAATATGACAATGATGAAGTTTGTCATAATAAACGGAATGGTGGCTGTTTTGAGGAAGATATAAGGAGGTTTATGTGTGATAGAGCGTATCTTATCACGGGGTTTGGATGCATCGGCGAAGTTTGCACCAACTCTCAAGGTGAGAAAGGGCAATGCACGGTACCGAAGAGGCTAGCAATGATGGAAGGTTGAGAGTGCGTATAATCCATGGACTCAACATTAGTCATAAAGAACTCACATACTTATTGCAAAATCAACAAGTCATCAAAACCAAGCACTATGCGCATGCTCCTAGGGGGATAGATTGGTAGGAAAAGACCATCGCTCGTCCCCGACCGCCACTCATAAGGAAGGCAATCAAAGAAACACCCCATGCTTCAAATTTGTCACACAATGGTTACCATACGTGCATGCTATGGGACTTGCAAACCTCAACATAAGTATTTCTCAATTTCAAAATTACTGAACTAGCACGACTCTAATATTACCATCTTCATATCTCAAAACAATCATCAAGTATCAAACTTCTCATAGTATTCAATGCACTCTATATGAAAGTTTTTATTATACCCATCTTGGATGCCTATCATATTAGGACTAGTTTCATAACCAAAGCAAATTACCGTGCTGTTCTAAAAGACTCTCTAAATAATATAAGTGAAGCATGAGAGATCAATAATTTCTATAAAAATAAAACCACCACCGTGCTCTAAAAAGATATAAGTGAAGCACTAGAGCAAACGACAAACTACTCTGAAAGATATAAGTGAAGATCAATGAGTAGTCGAATAATTATGTAACTATGTGAAGACTCTCTAACATTTAAGAATTTAAGATCTTGGTATTTTATTCAAACAGCAAGAAAAACAAAAGAAAATAAAACGATGCTCCAAGCAAAACACATATCATGTGGTGAATAAAAATATAGCTCCAAGTAAAGTTACCGATAGACGAAGACGAAAGAGGGGATGCCTTCCGGGGCATCACCAAGCTTAGGCTCTTGGTTGTCCTTGAATATTACCTCGGGGTGCATTGGGCATCCCCAAGATTAGGCTCTTGCCACTCCTTATTCCATAGTCCATCGAATCTTTACCCAAAACTTGAAAACTTCACAACACAAAACTCAACAGAAAACTCGTAAGCTTTGTTAGTATAAGAAAATAAATCACCACTTAGGTACTGTTCTGAACTCATTCTAAATTCATATTGGTGTAATATCTACTGTATTCCAACTTCTCTATGGTTCATACCCTCCGATACTACTCATAGATTCATCAAAATAAGCAAACAACACAATGAAAACAGAATCTGTCAAAAACAGAACAGTTTGTAGTAATCTGTATCATCGAATACTTCTGGAACTCCAAAAATTCTGAAATAAATTGGTGGACCTGAGGAATTTGTCTATTAATCATCTGCAAAACGAATCAACCTAAGATCACTCTCCAGTAAAAAAAATGGCAGCTAATCTCGTGAGCGCAAAAGTTTCTGTTTTTTTAGAGCAAGATGGCGTAGACTTCACCCAAGTCTTCCCAAAGGTTGTACTTGGCACAAACACTAATTAAAACATAAAACCACATCTAAACAGTGTCTTGATTAATTATTTATTACTAAACAGGAGCAAAAAGCAAAGAACAAAAATAAGATCGGGTTGCCTCCCAACAAGCGCTAACGTTTAACGCCCCTAGCTAGGCATGATGATTTCAATGATGCTCACATAAAAGATAAGAATTGAAACATAAAGAGAGCATCATGAAAAATATGACTAGCACATTTAAGTCTAACCCACTTCCTATGCATAGAGATTTCGTGAGCAAACAACTTATGGGAACAATAATCAACTAGCATAGGAAGGCAAAACAGGCATAACTTTAAGATTTTAAGCACATAGAGAGGAAACTTGATATTATTACAATTCCTACAAGCTTATGTTCCTCCCTCATAATAATTTTCAGTAGAATCATGAATGAATTCAAGAATATAACCATCACATAAAGCATTCTTTTCATGATCTACAAGCATAGAAAATTTACTACTCTCCACATAAGCAAAATTCTTCTCATTCGGAATAGTGGGAGCAAACTCAACAAAATAACTACCATGTGAGGCATAATCCAATTGAAAATTAAAATCATGATGACAAGTTTCATGGTTATCATTATTCTTTATAGCATACATATCATCACAATAATCATCATAAATAGCAACTTTGTTCTCATAATCAATTGGAACCTTTTCTGAAATAGTGGAATCATCACTAAATAAAGTCATGACCTCTCCAAATACACTTTCCTAATTATCACAATAAGATTCAACACCCTCCAAAATAGTGGGATCATTACTTCCTAAAGTTGACACTCTTACAAATCCACTTTCATCAATATAATCATCATAAATAGGAGGCATGCTATCATCATAATATATTTTCTCATCAAAACTTGGGGGACAAAAATACCATCTTCATCAAACATAGCTTCCCCAAGCTTGTGGCTTTGCATATCATTAGCATCATGGATATTCAAGGAATTCATACAAACAACATTGCAATCATGCTCATCATTCAAATATTTAGTGCCAAACATTCTAATGCATTCTTCTTATAGCACTTGAGCACAATTATCAGAATCCTTATTTTCACGAAAGGCATTAAAAAGATGAAGCATATGAGGCATCCTCAATTCCACTTTTTTGTAGTTTTCTTTTATAAACTAAACTAGTGAAAAAACAAGAAACTAAAAGATTCGATTGCAAGATCTAAAGATATACCTTCAAGCACTCACCTCCCCGGCAACGGCGCCAGAAACTCCTTGATGTCTACTATGCAACCTTCTTCTTGTAGACGTTGTTGGGCCTCCAAGGGCAGAGGTTTGTAGGACAGTAGCAAATTTCCCTCAAGTGGATGACCTAAGGTTTATCAATCTGTGGGAGGCGTAGGATAAAGATGGTCTTTCTCAAACAACCCTGCAACCAAATAACAAAGAGTCTCCTGTGTCCCCAACACAGCCAATACAATGGTAAATTGTATAGGTGCACTAGTTCGGCGAAGAGATGGTGATACTAGTGCAACATGGATGGCAGATATAGGTTTTTGTAATCTGAAAATATAAAAACAGCAAGGTAACTAATGATAAAAGTGAGCATAAACGGTATTGCAGTGCTAGGAAATAAGGCCTAGGGTTCATACTTTCACTAGTGCAAGTTCTCTCAACAAGGATAACATAATTAGATCATATAACAATCCCTCAACATGCAACAAAGAGTCACTCCTAAGTCACTAATAGCGGAGAACAAACAAAGAGATTATTGTAGGGTACGAAACCACCTCAAAGTTATTCTTTCTGATCGATCTATTCAAGAGTCCGTAGTAAAATAACACGAAGCTATTCTTTTCGTTCGATCTATCCTAGAGTTCGTACTAGAATAACACCTTAAGAAAAAAATCAACCAAAACCCCAATGTCACCTCAAGTATCCGTGCGTATGATTATACGATATGCATCACACAATCTTAGAGTCATCTATTCAACCAACACAAAGAACTTCAAAGAGTGCCCCAAAGTTTCTACCGGAGAGTCAAGACGAAAACGTGTGCCAACCCCTATCATAGATTCCCAAGGTTACGGAACCCGCAAGTTGATCACCAAAACATACATCAAGTGAATCAATAGAATACCCCACTGTCACCACGGGTATCCCATGCAAGACATACATCCGGTGTTCTCAAATCCTTAAAGACTCAATCCGATAAGATGACTTCGAAGGGAAAACTCAATCCATTACAAGAGAGTAGAGGGGGAGAAACATCATAAGATCCAACTATAATAGCAAAGCTCGTGATACATCAAGATCGTGCCAAATCAAGAACACGAGAGAGAGATCAAACACATAGCTACTGGTACATACCCTCAGCCCCGAGGGTGAACTACTCCCTCCTCGTCATGGAGAACGCCGGGATGATGAAGATGGCCATCGGTGAGGGATCCCCCCTCCGGCAGGGTGCCGGAACAGGGTCCGGATTGGTTTTTGGTGGCTACAGAGGCTTGCGGTGGCGGAATTCCCGATCTAGGTTACGTTCTGGAAGTTTGGGTATATATAAGAGGTGTTGGCGTTGGGAACAAGTCAGGGGGGTCTCCGAGGCGGCTACGAGGTAGGGGGCGCGCCCATGGGGGTAGGGCGCGCCCCCACCCTTGTGGGTGCCTCGAGACTCTTCTGGCCCATCCCCGATACTCCGTGGGCTTCTTCTGGTCCAAAAATAATCTCCGTGAAATTTTAGGTCAATTGGACTCCGTTTGGTTTTCCTTTTCTGCGATACTCAAAAACAAGGAAAAAACAGAAACTGGCACTGGGCTCTAGGTTAATAGGTTAGTCCCAAAAATCATATAAAATAGCATATAACTGCATATAAAACATCCTAAATGGATAATATAATAGCATGGAACAATAAAAAATTATAGATACGTTGGATACGTATCAATACTACCCATCGATTCACCAAAATAAGCGATCAACACATAGAAAACAGAATCTGTCAAAAATAGGACAGTCTGTAGTAATCTGGAAGTTTAGTATACTTCTGTAACTCCAAAAATTCTAGAAAAAATATGACAATTTAAAACAATTGTACATAAGTAATGTGCAAAAGGTTTCAGACCCATTTTACTTTCAAGTAAAAAATGTAAATTCACGCGCTATAGCTAAAGTATCTGTTTTTGTACTGCACATAGTAAACAAGCAATCTAATCATCCTAAAACCGAAGCTTGGCACATTATTTTTATAATACAATGGATATATACAAGGGGATAATTATTTTCAGAGAAGCTTCCATGAAATTTTTTACATTGTTTCGATGAGCATGAACACAAGTATTCAAGGTCGACCCTCACTTCTCCAATGCATAACCTTCCAATCACTTCTCTTATTGAAAAACTTTTTAGGCATGAGAGGCAAGTAAATTTTTTTGTATTTTCATTCTTAATTTTTTTTGTATGTTTCACCCACAACTAAACAGAAACAAAAAGGAAAAACAAAATCTACTTAGTGAAGAAAACAAACAAGCACACACGAGAATATCAACCCCACGCTATCGCTCCCCGGCAGCGGCGCTAGAAAAGAGCTTGATAATTCCCAAGTGCAGGGAATCATCGTAGCAACTCCCAATGGTAGAAGTGATAAGTATGGAGTGTCGAACCCACAAGGAGCTAAAGGTAAGATCAATATTCTCTCAAGTCCTATCTGCCACTGATATGACACTACGTACACTGAACGTTTGCTTCCAACTAGAAACGAGAAATAAAACTACGTTGTGGGTATGAAGAGGATAACTTTACATGGTATCGGAGGGCTGAAATATAAAAGTAGGTGCTATTATCATAAAGTTAGAATATATTACTAAATATTATAAATAGGGAGTGTGGAATAATGATGGGTCGGTGTGCGGAATTATCCTAGGCAATCGTTAACAAGACCGGTAGTCGTCATTGCAATTTCATATGAGGGAGAGGCATAAGCTAACATACTTTCTCTTCTTGGATCATATGCACTTATAATTGGAACTCTAGCAAGCATTCGCAACTACTAAAGATCATTAAGGTAAAACCCAACCATAGCATTAACATATCAAGTCCCCTTTATCCCATACGCAACAACCCCCTTACTCGGGTTTATGCTTCTTCACTCAAGCAACCCACTATGAGCGAATCATGAACGTATTGCAACACCCTACAGCGGGAATCCCTCACGCTTGCGTGACACGGAGGGCACAATAGGACAGCACCAAAATAAAACATACAACTCATACCAATCTAGATCATCAATCAACCCAAAGACAAAGGATATCTACTCAAAACATCATAGGATGGCAACACATCATTGGATCATAATATGTGGCATAAAGCACCATGTTCAAGTAGGGATTACAGCGGGGTGCGGGAGAGTGGACCGCGTAAAATAGATGAGGATGGTGATTTTGATGAAGACAATCACCGCGGCGATGATTCCCCTCCCGATGGCAGTCCGGCGCCACCGAGAGAGAGGAGGAGAGGTTCTCCCCCTTGTGCTTCCTCCTTCATGGCCTCCCCCCTGGATGGGGAGAGGTTCTCCCTCCGGTCCTTGGCCTTCATGGCAATGATGGCCTCTCCGGGATCCTCCTCCATGGCCTCCGGTGATGATGGCCCCCTCCGGCAGGGTGCCAGAGAGGGCCTAGATTGATTTCTCGTGGCTACAGAGGCTTGTGGCAGAGGAACTTCTGATCTAGGTTATTTTCTAGAGGTTTGGGTATTTATAGGGGAGGTTGACGTCGAGAACAAGTCAGGAGGCCCCACGGGAAGTCCACGAGGCATAGGGGTGCGCCCTCTACCCACGTGGGGCCCACGGGGCTCCCCTCAGGTAACTCTTCGTTCCAGTATTTTTTATATTTTCCAGAAAAAATCTCCGTTGATTTTCATCGCATTCCGAGAACTTTTATTTCTCCACGAAAATAACACCACGGTAGTTCTGCTGAAAACAGCGTCAGTTCGAGTTAGTTCTAATCAAATCATACCAAAATCATATCAAACTATTATAAACATGACATGAATACTTCATAAATTATAGATACGTTGGAGACGTATCACCCCCCCCCCCCCCCGCTGCTGCCGCCTGCTGCAGCATTGCGCCCCCCCCCCCCCCCCCCCCCGCTGCCGCCTGCTTCCGCCTTACCCGCCATGCCGCCCGCTTCCGCCTCGCCCGCCGCGCCGGCCTGCGTTGCCCGCTTCCGCCTGGGCCTGCGCCGCTGCTCAGCTGCCGCCTCGCCTCGCGTCGGCCGCCCCCGACGCCCCTCGTTCGCCGCGCTCGTCCAACGTCCCCCGCTTCCCCCGTTGAGGCGCTGCCGCCTGCCCCCCGCTGCCACGTTCCACGCCTGCCGGCTGCCGCATCGCCTACCCCGCTGCCGCGTGCCCCGTTGCCTGTCGTTAGCCACGCCTGTCCAACGCCCCCGACGCGTCTCTACCTCCCATAAAGCACAAACTGCCCCCGACCTGCGCTCGCCTCACAGAAACCACCCCGACCCCGCCTCTCCTCTTAGAAACCGCCCCCGACCCCGCGCTCTCCGTTCGATCTCCGGCGCCACGGCTCTATCCGGTGCGATGCCTCGTGGACGCGGATGCTTCGGCCGGCGTTGGTTCGGCTAGGGAGGCGGCAGTGGAGGCGTAGGGAGCAGTCGCCGGGCGGGAGGCGGCGGTGGAGGCGGCGACAGCGGCGGTGGACGCAGCGCCGGGCGGTCTGTGGCCCTCTAGCCTCACCGGGCCGCAGACCGTGGATATATACCGGCACGGCATCCCCGTGCAGTGTAATGTTACCTAGCACACGGCTGGCACGTGACGAGCGACGCCTATGCCACGCCTGGGCCGGCACAACCCGGTCCATGGAACCTCGAAGGTCGCCTGAACTTTTGGCAAGGCCGCGACTTCGACACCGACGTCAGCTTCTACAAGTCTCGGGGCATCCGTGCGGACGCTCCAAACGCGCCCCCCGCCGCCCCAGTCGTGCAGGGCCGTGCCGGTCGGCACGCTCGCGCAGGTGCGCCGGCCGCTCCAGCCGCCGCGCCGCCGCTCCAGCGACTGCCCATGAGTTTCAGATCCCGCTGGAACTGGCGGCGATGCAAGAGGAGGGTGACCCGTTGGAGTCGCCGGGGTTGATCCGCGCAATTCGGAACTCCACGTCAGAGACCGGTTGGATGCCGCCGGCGGATGTGGTTGACCCGAGGGGCCCGGCCGACGAGCCTGGATACTGGCAGGCGATCATGGATTCGGCCGATATGCTAGCGCAACAGTCGTCTACCGCGGAGGAATTTTTCGGTTACTTCGGCAGTTCCGATGACTCAGACGGCGGCCAGCCCGTAGTGGTTGATCTTCTGAGTAGCAAGGAGGATTAGTTAGATTTATTTTAGTGTTAATCTTTTTTCATGTAAAATTTCGTTCGAATGTAAAATATCCTAAACATGAACGAAATTATGTTGCTTTAATGAGTAATGGAATGAATAATGTATCAGTTATTCATAATGTTTTAGATATTAATGGGATATTTCGATTGATATTGTAAAAACGTGAAGTAAACACATGAAATACCGGAGACCCGACGTAGGGCCCCACGTACGAAATGCATCGAGCGTCGGAAAAATATGCAAATTGGCGTGGGTGCTGTCGACGGCGATGCCAACGTGTGGAAAAAGTTTCGTGCCATTTGGCGGAGTAAAAAAACGTAGTTGGGACCCCCCCCCCCCCTCGGGCAGACCGAAACAGGGCTCATTGCACAAGGTCTACGTGATCGCATGCATGCAATTGCACCAAAGTGTGCATACATGTGGGCACGACCGACATAGGGCCCCACGCAAGGTTGGAATGAAAACGGACACAAAACGAATGTTGCGTCATGTCCGACCAGTGTTTTAGGGCATTTTCACCGGGAAAATCCTAGGAAATGCATCGAGCGTCGGAAAAATATGCAAATTGGCGTTGGTGCTGTCGAAGGCGATGCTGACGTGTGGAAAAAGTCTCGTGCCATTTGGCGGAGTCAAAAAAATCGTTGCTCCGGTAGACCGAAACGAGGCTCGTTGCACAAGGTCTACGTGATCGCATGCATGCAATTGCACCAATGTGTGCATACATGTGGGCACGGCCGACGTAGGGCCCCACGCAAGGTTAGAACGAAAACGGACACAAAACGAACGTTGTGTCACGTCCGGCTAGTGTTTTAGTGCATTTTCACCGGGAAAATCCTAGGAAATGCATCGACTGTCGGAAAAATATGAAAATTGGCGTGGTTGTTGTCGACGGTGACGCCAACGTGTGGAAAAGTCTCATGCCATTTGCCGGAGTAAAAAAATCGTAGTTGGGAACCCCCCTCCGGTAAACCGAAACGGGGCTCGTTGCACAAGGTCTACGTAATCGCATGCATGCAATTGCACCAAAGTGTGCATACATGTGGGAACGGCCGACGTAGGGCCCCACACAAGGTTAGAATAAAAACGGACACAAAACAAATGTTGCGTCACGTCCTGATAGTGTTTTAGTGCATTTTCACAGGGAAAATCCTAGGAAATGCATTGAGCGTCAGAAACAAATATGAAAATATGCGTGGGTGCTATCGACGGTGATGCCAACGTGTGGAAAAAGTCTCGTGCCATTTGGCGGAGTCAAAAAAATTATAGTTGGGAACCCCCCTCAGGTAGAACGAAACGGGACTCGTTGCACAAGGTCAACGTGATCGCATGCATGCAATTGCACAAAATTGTGCATACATGTGGGCACGGCCGATGTAGGGCCCCACACAAGGTTGGATCGAAAATGGACACAAAACGAACGTTACGTCACGTCCGGCCAGTCTTGTAGGGCATTTTCACCGGGAAAATCCTAAGAAATGCATAGAGCGTCGGAAAAATATGAAAATTGGCGTGGCAGCTGTCGAGGGTGATGCCAATGTGTGGAAAAAGTCTCGTGCCATTTGGCGGAGTAAAAAAATCATAGTTGGGAACCCCCCTTTGGTAGACCGAAACGGCTACGTAATCGCATGCATGCAATTGCATCAAAGTGTGCATACATGTGGGCACAGCCAACGTAGGGCCCCACGCAAGGTTGGAACGAAAACGGACACAAAACGAATGTTGCGTCACGTCCGGCTAGTGTTTTAGGGCATTTTCACCGGGAAAATCTTAGGAAATGCATCGAGCGTCAGAGAAATATACGAATTGGCATGGATGCTGTCGAAGGCGATGCCAGTGTGTGGAAAAAGTCTCGTGCCATTTGGTGGAGTCAAAATAAAAACGTAGTGTGGAACCCCCCTCCGGTAGACCGAAATGGGGCTCGTTGCACAAGGTCTACGTGATCGCATGCATGCAATTGCACCAAAGTGTGCATACATGTGGGCCCGGCCGACGTATGGCCTCACGCAAGGTTGGAACGAAAACGGACACAAAACGAACGTTGCGTCACGTCCGGCTAGTGTTTTAGTGCATTTTCACCGGGAAAATCCTAGGAAATGCATCGAGCGTCGGAAAAATATGAAAATTGGCGTGGGCGCCGTCGACGGTGATGCCAACGTGTGCAAAAAGTCTCGTGCCATTCGGCGGAGTGAAAAAAATCGTAGTTGGGAGTCCCCTCCGGTAGACCGAAACGGGGCTCGTTGCACATGATTGCATGCATGCAATTGCACCAAAGTGTGCATACATGTGGGCACGGCCGACATAGGGCCCCACGCAAGGTTGGAACCAAAACGGACACAAAACGAACGTTGCGTCACGTCCGGCCAGTGTTTAAGGGCATTTTCACCGGGAAAATCTTAGGAAACGCATCGAGCGTCGGAAAAATATGAAAATTGGCGTGGGAGCTGTCGAAGGTGATGCCAATGTGTGGAAAAAGTCTCGTGCCATTTGGCGGAGTAAAATAATCGTAGATGGGAACCCCCTCCTGTAGACCGAAACGGCGCTCGTTGCACAAGGTCTACGTGATCGCATGCATGCAATTGCACAAAAGTGTGCATACATGTGGGCATAGCCGACATAGGCCCCCACGCAAGGTTGGAACAAAAACGGACACAAAACGAACGTTGTGTCACGTTCGGTCAGTGTTTTAGGGCATTTTCACCAGGAAAATCATAGGAAATGCATCGAGCGTTGGAAGCAAATTGGCGTGGGTGCTTCGAAGGCGATGCCAACGTGTGGAAAAAGTCTCGTGCCATTTGGCGGAGTAAAAAAAAGTAGTGTGGAACCCCCTCGGGTAGACCGAAACGGCGCTCATTGCTCAAGGTCTACGTGATCGCATGCATGCAATTGCACCAAAGTGTGCATACATGTGGGCACGGCCGACGTAGGGCCCCACACAAGGTTGGAATAAAAACGGACACAAAACGAACGTTGCGTCACGTCCAGCTAGTGTTTTAGGGCATTTTCATCGGGAAAATCTTAGGAAATGCATCGAGCGTCAGAGAAATATGCGAATTGGCATGGATGCTGTCGAAGGCGATGCCAGTGTGTGGAAAAAGTCTCGTGCCATTTGGTGGAGTCAAAATAAAAACGTAGTGTGGAACGCCCCTCCGGTAGACCGAAATGGGGCTCGTTGCACAAGGTCTACGTGATTGCATGCATGCAATTGCACAAAAGTGTGCATACATGTGGGCACGGCCGACGTAGGGCCTCACAAAAGGTTGGAACGAAAATGGAGACAAAACCAACGTTACGTCACGTCCGGCCAGTGTTTTAGGGCATTTTCACCGGGAAAATCCTAAGAAATCCATCGAGCGTCGGAAGAATATGAAAATTAGCGTGGGAGCTGTCGACGGTGATGCCAACGTGCGGAAAAAGTCTCGTGCCATTTGGCGGAGTAAAAAAATCGTAGTTGGGAACCCCCCCCCTCGGTAGACCGAAACGGGGCTCATTGCACAAGGTCTACGTGATCGCATGCATGCAATTGCACCAAAATGTGCATACATGTGGCCACGGCCGACGTAGGGCCCAACGCGAGGTTGGAATGAAAACGGATACAAAACAAACGTTGCGTCACGTCCGGCTAGTGTTTTAGTGCATTTTCACGGGGAAAATCCAAGGAAATGTATCGAGCGTCGAAAAAATATGAAAATTGGCGTGGGTGATGTCGGCGGTGATGCCAACGTGTGGAAAAAGTCTAGTGCCATTTGACGGAGTCAAAAAATCGTAGTTGGGAACCCCCCCCCCCCCCCCCTCCGGTAGACCGAAACGTGGCTTGTTGCACAAGGTCTATGTGATCGCATGCATGCAATTGCATCAAAATATACATACATGTGGGCACGGCCGACGTAAGGCCCCACGCAAGGTTGGAACGAAAACGGACACAAAACGAACGTTGCGTCACGTCCGGCCAGTGGTTTTGGGCATTTTCACCGGGAAAATCCTAGGAAATGCACCGAGCGTTGGAAAAATACGCAAATTGGCGTCGGTGCTGTCTAAGGCGATGCCAACGTGTGGAAAAAGTTTCGTGCCATTTGGCGGAGTCAAAAAAACGTAGTGTGGAACCCCCCTCCGGTAGACCGAAACGGGGCTCGTTGCACAAGGTCTACGTGATCGCATGCATGCAATTGCACCAAAGTGTGCAGATATGTGGGCACGGCCGGCGTAGGGCCCCACGCAAGGTTGGAACGAAAATGGACACAAACGAACGTTGCGTCACGTCCGGCCAGTGTTTTTGGGCATTTTCACCGGGAAAATCTTAGCAAATGCATCAAACGTCGGAAAAATATGCAAATTGGCGTGGGTGCTCTCGACGGTGATACCAACGTGTGGAAAAAGTTTCATGCCATTCGGCAGAGTGAAAAAAACGCTTTTATCAATCAATGTATTTTCGATAATGTTTTTTTAAACAAACGCAATTAATGGATGGGCCCAGATGCCGACGCCCCCGACACCACCTCACGCTGACGCCCCCGACGCCGACGCCCCCGACGCCACCTTCGAGCCGACGCCCGGACCCTGCCCCCGACGCCGCCCCAGACGCGATCTGATGCCGACGCCCGGCCATCGGCGCAGTGTGAGATCATAATTCTCTTCTTCTTGAATTAGCTGCTATGATAGGATATTAGGGTCATTAGATGAGACCATAATTCTCTTCTTCTTTCACTACTACAGTATAGGCCATAATTGACGAGTGCGCAAAGCCACATGTCACTGTTGATCCCCCACACAAATGACGAGCACATATTTTCTGCCCGTCGGTGATTTGTATTTTAAAAATAAGAAACTAAACCACATCATATTAATTAGTCCACATCATATATTTTTCAAGCCACACGAAGGTAATGAGCACAACTACAACATATCAAGACATATACTCCCTCCGTTCGGAAATACTTGTCGGAGAAATGAATGTACCTAGATGTATTTTAGTTTTAGATACATCCATTTTGAAGACAAGTATTTCCGAACGGAGGGAGTAGTTGTTTGTCCAAGATTTTGCATGTGTGTGACTACAGACTAACATATATTAGATGCATGAAATGGCATTCGAATGCAACTACTACAAGATCACGTCAACATATAGAGAACAAATCATGCATCGAGACATTAAGAAGTAGTTCATATACACGTGGGCACAAGATTTACTAATAACGTTGTTGCATGTACATGAACAAAAGAACTATAATGGCAAGATATAATAGTGTGGGTTTTGAGAATACTCTAGTTTTAATAACACAATATTTAGTGCTAGCCAAACATGTCACTGTAAATAAAACTATCGTATCTAAAAAAAGTAGTATTTTTAGAATACTTAGAAAACACAATAAGTTGCACCTTGGAATGTCTAATTTGATTATGTCTAATGTCAATGAGCTTATATATCTATGAATTTTATTTACAGTTAGCGACCGACGCCATCTGCCACCAATGCCACCGCGCCGTCTACCCCAGGGCCGGCCCTGATCCCATGGCACGAGGTACTATGCATTCATCATGTTTATCATGTACCCATATAAAGTAGCTAATATTATTTTTGCTCCTATTCCTAGTGATGGTGGAGTACGGAGAGATTTTTTGTTCGGCTGAGAAATGGTGTCTATTGGCCAGCAAACTAAACTCTAGGCAGAAAAAGCGTTTTGCAAGCACTAGTCTTGAAAAAATGTTGATGATTCCTAGTGTGCTCATGCGAAAATGTTTGCTGAAGTTCATTATTAAATCATATGCGTTGGACAGAAAAAGGTTCATCATGCCATCAAAAAAGGTGCGATATCAGTGCGCACTGAAGATGTGTTTGACATTTTCGGGCTATAGAACAAGGGCAAAGATGCCATGAAAGCGCTAGGTAAAGGGGCGTTAAAGGCGAAGGTGAAGGTGCCCAGTCGTTTTCTAGATTCCTATACGGGTGAAATGATGATAGACGAGCTGATTGAGAATATCGTTGCCAGTGGCACGTACGATAATGATTTTCTCTGTAGAATTGTTCTGGTTCTTCTAGGCACTGTTCTTGCACCGCAGTCCACGAAAGAAGTTCCTAATGCTTATTACAAGTTAGTGGATGATGTGGAGGCCATCAAAGCATTTAATTGGAACGTGTTTACTTTACGCGTTTGCGTTGAAGGCATCACAAAGACCTTATCAGATCTTACAAAATTTACTTGGCCGGTCGGAAACCTTGCCCTCATACAGGTAAATCTTATGTTATATTTGTTTCTTTCGAACTATGGTTGGTGAATAAAAATTGCTAATATACTTCATGTTCATGCAGTACTTGTTTTGGGAGAAAGTGCAGCCACTGGATGAAGAGGCATTTGATCCACTGGCTCATGAATATCCGTTGATGCTTAATTGGTCAGAACATGAGGCTAAGAAGCGTGACACGTAAGACACGTCATGCGGCCGTGGTAATGGGACAGTAAGTTTTAATGGTTCGTACTGCATCCACTTATGTTACTATTTATATGTTGAGCAATTTAAATTGATTTAACATGTCACAGATTGATGACGTGATAAGTGAGAAGTACAGACACGCATTAATTGCTCAACAAGGAAGAAAGGCGGAGGAAGAATTAGAGCCAGAAGGTCGAACAGGTCGTGCCCAAAAAAGGAAAGATAATAGAGAAGAGGCTTCGTCGAGTAGGGATAGTACATTAGATCAAGTGATGAAATGCATCAAAGATATGCAAAAAGAAATTATACTTCTCCCTGAAAAATGTGCTGAGGTAATGAGTGATGTGTACTTCAGTTTACATGGGATTATTCATAATTTTTGCATGTAGTTAATGCTTTCGATGTGTCATTGCAGATAGTAGTGGAGAAGCTGGAGAAGAAAGGTCTTGTCTTCAAGCCAAACAGGGGGTTTGGTGACGACGTTGAGTTTGTGGAGCATAGTGAAGACTGGGTGGGGAAGTATGGTCCATCAAAATACAAATCAAAATATTGTATAGATGTAAAATCAACTCCTGCAAAAGAAGATATGGACAACAGGGTGGAGGCATCCTTCACCACTGGGAACGGGAAGAAGTTGGCGCGTGAGAAAGGTGTGCATCACAACACACCTGGTACAGGAGATGAAGGCGACCCCTTCGTTATTGAGGAGAATGGTAATTCACCAACCCATCTCTTGCGATGATAGACACGAATGACTTTCCAGCTATTACTTCAACCCCCAAGAATATGAATGAAGTGTCAGACGGGTCTAGCACCGATAAATCTGAGGAGATTAGTATGGATAGTCTGAACACCCGTATTAAAAATGCGAAATAAAATGGCACTAAGGAGAATGATGGGAAACACAGGAGGAAACAGTCAAAATACTATCTTTCACCGTACCAGCAGAATTGTGGACGTAAACGTCCAAAGAAAAGTAAGTGCTAGGTAATTTATTCTTGCAAGATACTTCTGTCCTTGCATGCACACTTTATTAACTCATTGTTTTTTACTATTTTAGATCTGTTTGGTATAAGAGCTGCTATGATTAGTACCGATTACATTAATGAGGAACACATAGAGGCCGCGAAGGTTTATATCCAGACACTGGCAGACTCGGAGAAGCTTTGTGGGAAAACTATCGTGCACATGACGGGAATTGGTGGGGAAACATGTACACCTGATCTGCTTCAAGCCATCATTTCGAAAAAGTGGTTGCATGGCGCTGTAAGTATTAGCAATAATTTATTAAGTTGTACATGTTATTTATATAAATTATCTAATAGGCGTATTGTTGTTATGTTATTTTTAGATCATCAATAGTTATTGCAACCATATGCAGACCCATAATCCTCGTGCTGACCGTCACATATTATCATCTTGGGTGTCCCACTGGCTTATTCTTCGTGCTGATGGAAAGGTTAACAACTCTAAGAGGCATTTTATGGATCATTTGACAAACCAAACTAAAATGGTGTCTAGAGTTACTGAGGAGTATTTCATCAAAGATAAGGTACTTCAGTTTAGTATGATCCTTCGTAGTACATAACTATCTGTGTGTACACCAACATGAATAAACTTTGTTGTAGGCATACTTTCCTTTTCATGTGGAAGAAAATCATTGGATAACAGTTCTTATGCACAACAAGAAAAAAGAGTTTCAAGTTTTAAACTCTACTGGTGAATGCAGAAACAGAGTTCTTGCAAAGATTACTAAGCTGGTAAGCTTACAACGTTACATAAAACAATATATAGTTATTCGAAACGTACTTCATATGGATTTGTGATTTTCATTTCATAGGGCAGAAATAGCTAAATATACGATGGAGGTGAATGCACTTATTGGAACGAAACATCCTGACGTATCTTCCTGGCCAATAAGGGAGTACGATATGCCGTTACAAAAAAAGGGTATGTTGCAAATGTTGAATTAGTATGTACTTCTCTGATCCATCAATAATTGACTTGTGGTTTCTTGCAGAGTCTCTTGTGGTCTTTTCGTGGTGAAATGCGTTCAAAACTGGGACGGAGATGATTGGATATTTGAGTTTGACCAGGTAGAGGTTAATTCTTCAAGGGGACGCATTCTAGCTGAAATACCTTTTTCAGAATGCAACACGATGGAAGTAGTGAAAGAGAAGATCCTCAAGATCATGGAGAAGAAATGAGTCCGAGGATGGGGTGCTGGCTATTATCTCCACTAAATAAACGTGTCGTTGTCGGTAGTTGATACAATTTTCATATTAAGACATTTGTTTATTGTAATGCGGCATGGTTTTGCATGTTTTGCAACTAAATAAATGTGACGTGGTCGGTATTTGCTACAATATATATATTCAATGTCACTCTTATTTGCATCATTGTGGGTGTCACTCTTATTTGCATCATTGTGGGTGATGATTTTTCAACTTGTTATATACTGTGATGATTACGCCGTCGTGGCCGGCCTGGCACTGCTATTTTACACGTTTTGTATTTTGTACCATGATGAAATGCGGACGGGCGGCTGCTTTCTGTCAAAAACTTAAGTTATAAAAGTTAGAAAAAAATGCCCAACCACCGGTGCTGGGCCCATAGTAGCATACAGAACCTACCCAAATCAAGCCCGAAGGCGACTCGGGCGGCTGATTGAGCCCACTAATGGGCCCAGAAACAGGGTCCAACGGGGCTGCGGGTAGTACTAATAGAGGAGTTCGGTGGAGGGGTCGGAGACAGCTATTTAAGTCGCTCCTCGCGCCCCTGGCTTCCGAGGTGGGACTAAAGATGGTGCCCCCATCGCGCCCCGCACTGCACGTGGTCGCCGCATGGGTCACGGGCCTATTCTGCGCTGTCACCCACCGGCCCAGTTCGGCCCAATGGAGGCAGGCTGCCATCGACCCCTCCCCCGGCCCACGCCCAGTGCCCTCGCCCGCGCGACGCACACTTCAGTGTTTAGTCCCGGCTCGGAAGCGGGGGCGCGTGAGGAGCGGCTTAAATACCTGTCTCCGCCCCCTCCACCAAGCTCCTCTGTTATTACCACCCGCAGCCCCGTTGAGCCCCGTCTCTGTGCCCATTAGTGGGCTCAATCAGCTGCCCGAGTCGCTTAAGGCTTGATTTGGGTAGGTTCTGCCCGCTAGTATGGGCCCAGCAGCGGTGGTTGGGCAAATTTTTTTCTAACTTGCTTTTTGACAGAAAGCAGTGGCCGGCCGCATTTCAGCACAGTACAAAGGCATATAAAACAGTACAAAATAGCCACGGCCGGACGCATTTCATCACAGTACAAAGTCATACAAATCATCATCAAACAAAATAAAAGAATTTCAAAACTGCTGATAGAAACAGTACAAATCATCACATAACAGTACAAATCATCACATAACAATACAAATCACTTATCAAGTTTTCTTGCACACACGTACGAATAAAATATAGCATAGGTTATTCAGACATGACTCATGCGACCACTTTTATTCTTCCAACAAACCAAGCTGCTTCTCTACGCCCGGTTCCTGAACAAAATATAAAAAAATGGGTGAGAAAATAAAGTCGGTGAAATCAGATTGGGAACATAACAAAAATAAGAAGGTAGCAACTCACTTCTCGTTCAGACTACATGTAGCCTTGTTATGACCTGGGAGACTACACAGACTGCACAAATGACCACTTTTCTTCTCTGTAAAATCTTTTGGCCTACCATTCTTTGTAACGTTGGGGGCCCCCTTTGACCGCCCCTTCTTAGGTGCACCCTTCGTCGAAACTTTCTGAGGATCACCAATACCAGGCTCAAGTTGTTGCGCCTGACTTGCCTCCTTCTTAAGCATAGCATACCTTCTACTTCCTATAAGTTCCTCCTCTGAAATATTTTTCTGCGCTATTATGTTGTCCAGACACTTCATCAACTCGTCGAACAAGAAGGGATCATTTGCTGCAACATGAGCAGCTTCTGCGGTTTTAATGGTTATTGCACTATACCATTCTCTCTCCAATGGCCCTGACCAACCCCATCCAAACATATCACTCTTTCGCTGCACAGGCAACCCATCTCTCGCATGTTTGAACAACCGATGCAGGACACAACACTTTGGTATTTCAGTTAAGTTCAGATGATGGAGAACAACGAGAATGTGTTTGCATGGCGGCCCTTTCCGAACCATCCTAAGACAACTGCATGTAATAGTTTCTTCTGAGTTACCTTGTTCATAAACAACATTGTACCTGAACTTGTGGTTATCCTTCCATGTCACCATGAATGTCTCACGCCCAATTCCCACGAGCGTCTCAAATATCTCCAGCTGACCCAACTTATGAAAATCATCTTGCAGGATGTAGAAATTCGCAGGTGTGAATACTTTGGCGGCATGCTCCTCAAGGGCCTTATATTCAGTAACCGACGGTGGTTCCTTCTGGTATGCCTCGCAGTCATCGTACGCCTCGTTCTCACGCAGGCGAACTATACAATTCTCATAATGCACCACCAAATCAACAATTGTGATACCGTTGTCCAAGTGAAGGTGAAGGCAGGAGTTGAGGCTTTCACTCCTCTGGTTACTTCGCATACCAAGAAAAAACCATCGGAAAGATATGAAGCTGCTCAAAGTCTCCTCTTCCTGTACATCATGTCAAGCCACTCTTCAGTTCTATCCGTCTTCCACTTATCATAGAAAGCGGTCCATCTCTGCTCAAAGTTCGCTTGAGAGGTGGCATAGTACAGGAGCGATCTGAACTCATCCAATGACTTGTAATGCAGGTGCCTCTGCATATTTTTCTCGATACGCCAGGAGCAAAGACGATGGAAAAAATCTCAAAGGACAGTCCAAATAGCCCGGATCATTGTAGCGTCACCATCTGTGATTATTGACTTTGAATTCGCCTGACAGTTTGCCTTCATAAATGTCTGCAGCAGCCACACGTATGTCCCTTCCGTCTCGTCAGCAATGATGGCACAACCAAACACTGTGGTGCAACGGTGGTTGTTAACTCCGACAAAGGGGACGAACGGCATACCATATCTATTCATCTTATACGTGCTATCAAACACAACCACATCTCTGTAGTCCTGATAGTCCCTCCGCGACTTTGCATCGCACCAGAACATACTCTTCAGTCGCTCTTCCTTGTCAAGCACATACTAAAAAAATCAGGGTCCTTCTCCTTCCTGCTCCTCATAATGCCAACTGCCGTCTCTGTATCACCCTTTGCAATGAGCTTCATTTTTTCTCTGCAACAAAGATTGTAAATGTCCCTCCTGATAAGCCCGCACTTATCGTATGAACCGTATCTGGTGATGAAGTTGTCCATTATTATATGCTTTCTTATCCTAGCCGCTTCCATCGCCAATATCTCGGCCCTCTTGCCATCTCCAATCCGTCTGTGTGACCACAAAAAACAAACCTCATCGGGTCGAGCCATCGCGTGGTTGTGATCATCCACGAATGATGTGATGAACCAAACGCCACGTTCTCTGTCCAGCTTCACCACCATATGTGCACCGCAGTCGCAACGAGTCTCCGGTCTAAGCCTGCGCTTGCGGCCCTCCATGGTTACGAACTTGCTCTGCCTTCTCCCTGCCCTGGAGCAAAGAAACCGCCGGTACCGTATCATTCCTGAAGCACCTCGTTTCACCTTCTGTTTCCTAATGCATCCCCTTGCGACCGAAAGGTCATAGCCATGACCTTCCAATGTGTCTCCAGCATCTTCTGCTGCCTTTGAGCCTCCTCAATATCGATCTCTCCCTCATCGTGATCACCGCTAGGACCATCTGACTCCTCCTACAGCATTCATTTGAAAATATATATGTCAATTACTATCATTTAATTCATACTATTGATCGATGTACAACATCTATATATCAACTAACCTGGCTCAAGTTATCTGCAAATGATTCCTCAAAACTATTTTGCACATTGTCAACATCATCTTCCTGCAAATTTGTACACAAAGATATATAGTTAGCCATGCCATACTTTGCAAATTCAAAAATAAAATCAAAATATATGCCACTAACGTTTTCACTATTTGCGCCATGTTCATTATTATCAAAATCCTCCGGAGGTAAGATATCATATGACGAGACGGAATTGTTGTCGCTGCTGTCATCATCTTCGTTCAAATTATCGTTATCAGTCTTAGTCACCTTATCAGTATCATTCTCATCCCTCCCGAATGCGGATTCTTCGTCCGTGTCAACACGCCTAACTCACAGAACTGCAAAACATCGTGTGTTAGGTTTAGTACACTGCATCATGCCCAAAGCAACGTTAGTTCTCTAAATCACGCGCTAGTCCGTAGAGGAGGCGCTGCGGCGGGAGGTTTTGATGAACCCTAAACCCTAAATCAGTACATGCACGAACTAGCCCTCACTTCTATCCATCATGCCCGCCCCATGCCCGCTAGGTTTAGATGACAAACCTTGGCCCACGGTGTAGACGTCGCCGGCATTCGACGACGGCCTTCAGGCGGCGACGTGCACGACGAGCAACCGACCGGATGCTTGGCAGGATGCGCGGCGGCGGGGGGGAGGGGGGAGGGGCGACAGTGGTGCGGAGGCGGCGTCAGACGTTGGGCCCTTCACGTCCGCAGCGTCGGACGACGACTGTGAGATGCGGCGACGGACGACGTTGGGACGGCGAGGGCGGCGTCGGACGGGGTTCGGACGGCGAGGGCGGCGTCAGACGTCGGGCCCTTCACGTCCGCGGCATCGGACGACGACGATTAGATGCGGCGATGGACGACGTTGGGACGGCGAGGGTGGCGTCGGACGAGGTTCGGACGGCGGCGATCGGCCACTTGGAACTACCATGATCGGCGGGCGGGCGACCAGATGGGGCGGGCGAGAAGATGGGGCGAGCGTAGATCGTGCAACTGGTAGTTTTTTTTTTTGCATGCGCGCGGTATACGTATACCCGACACAACTGTACAATACGAGGTGGGTATACATTGTCTACCGAAGCAAGCCCCTATATAAAAACATCACTAATCTAGAGCCTTGTTGCTGTACAAAATTGAAATCCTGCAAATCATATCTTGTAGAACTCAAGTACTCTATGCAGGCTTAATTAATTTAGATGGCAACTTCTCTAAATTCTGATTACCAGAAATGACTATACACTCTATCGACATTGATCAAAGAAATCTAGGAAGATGGTATATGCTAAAATGTCATGTAAAACATTCAGAACCTAGGCATCATTTTTTCGATAGAGTGCTTTTTATTGACTCATAGTGTAGCATCAAGCGATACAATCATAATGAGTACACATCCGACCTTTGCATAATTAGGATGCACACGGCCAACACAAAACACACACGATCACGACGGCAAAGCAAAGTCATACAAGACCGAAGCGATCAGGGGTGGATCCACTAAGGGGCATGGATGTACAGATGTACACCCAAATATTTTTTGCAACAAAAATCGTATATATGTGTCTAATGCATATGTGACAGAAATACTAGCCTATAGTTCAGGAGCAGCCCACTAGCCCGACAGAAGTTCAGGAGCAGCCCACTTCTGTCCACGCATTTCTCAACGTCAGGGAGGGGAGCGTTCTAGTGTAGCAATTTACAAACTTCTCAAACTAGATGATACCCCGCGCGTTGCTGCGGAATATTTTATAATAATCAATTGTTGCACTGCCATAATGTGTGCGTAATTGTAATCTGCAGTAGCAACCAAATGAGATAATGCTAGACTACTAATCAAAATGTTCAAATAAATGTATGACAGAAACCCAGTAAAGGAACATTATTATACATAGACATTGTCCAAATATGTTGACTCTTGCCAAAAGAACAAAACCATTGGCCTTATGTGTAATTTGACTTACGTATTCTGTATTATAGACATTGTACCTGAATGGAGGTACTTCAGAACAGGTTACATGAAAGGATAATATCACATAGGTCTCTCACCAACTGCCAGGCAACCGGAAGCATGCTTAAAACCATTTGATGCTCCTATCCATAGGAGAAATAATAAAGTGAACCGAGCCAGTCAACTCATCCATGCTTATACTATAAAAAATGGTAAGTTCAGTCAGTTTAATTTAAAACTAAACAAAAAAGGGAAGAAAATGTACCTAGCTGGATGATCGTACAGGGAGCGCAAAGAATACTATTGTATGCATGGACAGGGTGGCAACAGACCCGTTTGAGCACCTATAAGAAATTTTGTCTTGTCTATTAATGGGAGCGACAACATACTATGCAACCAGAACCACCTAATCGTCGTCCTAGATTCTTACCATCAGCAGAAAATCGACCGGCACTTGCGGCTGGTGGGATGTGACCAAAACTGAAAGTAAGCTTGCCATCCATCACATATACGGTTTAACAATTTTTGACTGTTATAGATAGAAGCCATGAGAATCATATTTCCATGCTCTCTAAATAAGTATGAAGACTAACAGAATGGTCATACAATATCTCAACATCGAAAATAAAATTCAGATGTGGGATCTTGCGCTCTCTAGATAAGTACGGAGACTAACGGAATGTGCATATGATAACTCAGTATCAAAAATTCTTCGCAAAAAAAGAAACTCAGTATCAAAAATAAAATTCAGACATGGGAGCTTGGTGCTCTGTAAAAATAAGCAAGGAGACTAACAGAATGTGCATAAAAAGAGCACACTATTTGCAGGATCTTTTTTATGGTTTAGCCATAAGCGTCTGAATAAAGAATGTGATCAATGTGATTGTGCATCAGATGCAAAATCAAATGATTGCACATCTATAGTTCCACCTCACATACCTGAATGCTAAAGATATAGATATGAGATTGTTATGACCGGCCGGACCTATGGCCGTAGGAGGCCCACCGGGCAAGCTTAGCCCGCAAGTTATTTTAGTTTTTATTTCACGTCATGGTTATATATACAAGTTGTAAGACTATTTTGAGATTTAAGCAATAAGACTATTTCTATTGCCCGGCTCCCAGAGGAGCCGGAAACCCTAAACCCTAGCCGCCTCTTGTCTTCGCCGCCGCCGCACCACGCAAGGACGCGCCACGCCGCCGGCCGCCGTGCTCCATCCTCGCTCTCCTCCCTCGTTCCCCTACAACCTATGACCGAGACCGGGGAGAACCCTAGCTCCTATCACTTTGGTATCAGCTAGCTTGGTTTCGACCATGTCATCACCACCACCAAGCCCGTCACTGCCCCTCGCCACCACCGCCGCCGCGCCATCACCGATCGCCACTTCTGCATCCCTCGGCGCCGATGGGTTCCACCGTCGGCGCGTCGACCGGCCAGTCGCCGCCCCCCTCCACGGATCCGCCGCCATCACCGTCCACCACGCCGCTCCTCTACTCCCCGGAGGCCATGGCCGACGTCCTCAACGACCTGGTCGTCGTGGTCCAGGGAATCCGACTCTACCTGGCCAGCCCGTACGGGCCGCCTACGCCTCCGCCGCCGGCCGTTCCCTCCGGACCGTCGGCCCTGCCCTGGTACTCGGTCCCCGCGGCGATCGCCGTGGGCTACCCGGCGCTCCAGCGCCTTCCTGGCCACAGTGGCCCACGCCAGCGCTCGCGGCGCCACCTACGCCTCCCGCGCCCACCCCAGCCCCGCAGTGGCCGTACTGGCCCGCGCCGGCCCCATCCGCGCCTGCTGCATCGGTCCAGCTCCCACCACCGCTGCCCAGCTCCGGCCTGGGCCAGTCCACACCAGGAGGTCTCCCGATCCAACAGGTCCGGTTTCCGCCGTCACCATCTCCGATTCCGGCCTGGATAACCGGGACGTCGCCACCGCCAGTTTACACGGAGGCCGGGGACCCGTCGGTGCCCACGCTGCAGTACGGGGCCTGTCTGGCACCACGGGGGCCTATGCCGGCCTCCCCACCATTAACCGGGCACCGTCATCATCTCTCCGCACCGCCGAGCCAGTGGTCCCTGGCGCGACGACCCAGACGCCGCCCCGGTTCGCCAAGATCGACTTCGCCACCTATGACGGCTCGGAGGACCCGCTTAACTGGCTCAACCAGTGCGAGCAATTTTTCCGTGGACACCGCATGCTCGCGTCGGAGCGCACTTGGCTCGCGTCCTACCACCTCCGCGATGCAGCCCAGACATGGTACTACGCCCTCGAGCAGAACGAGGGCGGCATGCCCCCGTCGGAGCGCTTCCGTGAGTTGTGCCTCCTTCGGTTTGGGCCGCCGATGCACGGGAGCCGCCTGGCTGAGTTGGGCCGCCTACCCTTCACTCCATGGTGCAGGATTTCGCGGACCGCTTCCAGGCCCTGGCGTGTCATGCGCCCGGTGTGAGGGCCCTCCAGCGGGCCGAACTCTTTGTCGGCGGCCTTCCAGATCACATCCGCGTGGACGTCGAGCTGAAGGGGCCCCAAGACCTCCAGACGGCCAGGTACTATGCTCGGGCCTTCGAGCAGCGCGCCCGGGCTGTGACGCCGACACCATCGACTCGAGGGGACCGGCAACCCCCCCCCCCCCCCAACCACCCCCGACAGCACCCGCGCCTTCGGCCGCATCACCGACTGCCACCCCGGCTGCGACGCGACCTTTTTGGCGTCTCTCTCAGGCGGAGCAGCTCGAACGCCGGCGCTTGGGGCTTTGCTTTAACTGTGATGCGCCCTACGCCCCGGGCCATGTATGACCGCGACTCTTCTACCTGGAGACGGCCGACGAGACCGAGGATGACACCCGGTGATGGACTCGGCGACCCAGCCGCCGAGGAGCCCGCGCCTACACCCGCACCCGCGCCCGCTCCGGCGACGGCCCTCGTCGTCTCGCTCCACGCGCTGGCCGGCATCCGTGATGAACGGACGATGCTTTTACCGGTGACGACCCACGGCAAGCGTCTGGTGGCCCTCTTGGACACAGGTTCTACGCATAACTTCCTGCCTGAGGCCACCATGCGGCGCCTAGCGCTACAGCCGACAGGCGGGGAGCAACTTCGGGTCATCGTCGCTAATGGCGACCGCCTCCGCTACCATGGGCTCGCACGGGACGTGCCCATCACTATCGGCGACGAGCACTTCACCATCACATGCGCCGGCATCGACTTGGGCTGCTTCGACTTCATCCTCGGCGTCGACTTCTTGCGGACTCTGGGTCCCATCCTTTGGGACTTCGATGCCCTGACGATGACCTTCTGGCGTCTCGGCCGCCGCGTCTAGTGGAAGGGCATTGGAAGCACCCCGGAGGCGCCCTCGCTCCAGCTGGCCGCGGCCACCACCGAGGCCGAGCATCCGCTGTTGGACCACCTCCTGCAGCAGCACCGTGTTCTCTTTGAGGAGCCACAGGGCCTTCCACCGGCCCGGATCTACAACCACCGTATTCACCTCCTGCCGGGCTTGGCACAAGTGGCAGTACGGCCCTAACGGTATCCTCAGCTGCAGAAGGACGAGTTGGAGCGGCAGTGTGCGCTCATGCTTGCCGCGGGCATTATCCGGATTTCCACGTCGCCATTCAGCGCGCCGGTCCTCCTCGTTCGCAAGTCGGATGGCACGTGGCGTTTCTGCATCGACTACCGCGCCCTTAATGCTCTCATACTTAAGGACAAGTTTGCTATCCCAGTGGTCGATGAGCTCCTGGATGAACTGCATGGGGCGTGCTTCTTCACCAAGCTTGACCTCCGGTCGGGGTACCATCAGGTGCGCATGCACCCAGACGACATCGCCAAGACGGCGTTTCGGACTCATCACGGCCACTTCGAGTTCTTGGTGATGCCCTTTGGCCTATCCAATGCCTCGGCGACCTTTCAGGCCCTGATGAACGATGTCCTCCGGCCCTACTTACGTCGGTTTGTGCTCGTTTTCTTTGATGACATTCTTATCTACAGCGCCTCATGGGCAGAGCACCTCCAGCATGTCGCCATCGTCTTCAACGAGCTTCGGACGCACCATCTTCATCTTAAGCGCTCGAAGTGCTTGTTCGGGACGCCTTCTGTCGCTTACCTCGGCCACGTCATCTCGGCCGAGAGGGGGTGGCCATGGACGCCGACAAGGTGGCGGCCGTCACCGCTTGGCCGATTCCGCAGTCTCCGCGGGCTCTTCGCGGATTTCTGGGCCTTGCGGGGTACTACCGGAAATTCATCCGGGAGTTTGGCCTCATCGCGGCCCCGCTCAAGCGCCTCCTCCGTCGCGATGCCTTTTCTTGGGATGAGGAGGCCACCACAGCGTTCGAGGCCCTCAAGGGGGCCCTCACGACGGGTCCCGTCCTGCAGATGCCTGATTTCGACCTTCCGTTCACCGTCGACTACGACGCCTCCGGTGCGGGGTTCGGTGCGGTCCTTCATCAGGGCGATCGACCCCTCGCCTTCTTCAGCAGGCCCTTTGCCGCCCGCCATCTTAAGCTGGCGGCCTATGAGCGCGAGCTCATTGGCTTGGTACAGGCGGTGCGTCACTGGCGGCCCTATCTTTGGGTTCGCTCTTTCCGGATCCATACGGACCACTACAGCCTCAAGTTCATGCTGGATCAGAGGCTCTCGACCGTGCTGCAGCACCAGTGGATCAGTAAACTCTTCGGGTTTGACTTCACTGTCGAGTACCGTCCGGGTCGCCTTAACACCGTCGCCGACGCCCTATCTCGGCGTGACGCCGACACCGCCGATGGTGCGTCTGAGGGGGCGGCCTTCTGCATCATCACCGGGCCCTCCTTCGCCCTCTTCACCGACATCCGGCGGGCGACTGCAGCTGCGGCCGACGCGCTCCTCCTTCAGCAGCAGCTGGCTGCGGGGGAGCTGGATGAGCCGTGGCGCCTCGCCGACGGCATGCTCCTCCATGGGCGCCGGGTCTTTGTTCCGGCGCACGACGATCTCCGTCATCAGGTGCTTCGCCTCGCCCACTCGGCGGGCCATGAGGGTGTGCAGAAGACGCTCCATCGTCTCCGTGCCAACTTCTACTTTCCACGTGATCGTGCCCTGGTCCGTGACTGGGTACGGTCTTGTGTGACGTGCCAACGCAACAAGACGGAGACTCTACGGCCGGCCGGCTTGCTCCAGCCTTTGGAGGTGTCATCCCAGGTGTGGGCGGACATTTCCATGGACTTCATCGAGGGCCTCCCCAAGGTGGGCAGCAAGTCCGTGTGACACCCAAAATTTTATTTGGCTTTTTCAAAAAATTTATTTGACTTGAGGGAGGTGATTTAAATTTTCTTCTAAAGAACCCACCCTCTCAAAAACTTTCTTTGTGGCAAGTGCTTTGTTTTGGATTCACCCAAGGCTTGGTTCTTGGTCCTGGAAGTTTTTCCTTTTTATTTGGACTCAAACCAAAATGCTTTTCACTTGGAAAAATGCCCTTTGAAAATTCCTTTGAAAAGCCCTATGGCTTTTGGAATGATCCTTTTCCACTTTCAAAAATCTCTCTTGCCATGACCTAAGTGTAAATCCCCTCTCATAAACCTTTCCCCACCTTTGGATCATGATGTACCTCAACTACAGCAAGTTGAACCTCTCCATATATTTATTTTCCATTTATTTCTCATCAAAAATAATTTCTGCCTTCTATTCTAGCTCTTGGAGATTTACAAAGGAGCTACCCTTTCTGTTTTGATTTTTGCCCCCAAACCAATTTCCCTACCTAGTCCTTTGAGCCCTCAACCAGGATCCATGAAGATCCACTGGTCTCCAGTTCAAAATTTTCAAACTACACATGCTGCAAGTTTGGACCTCTTTTGCCAAATTTGATGAAATTCATTCAAATCCTTCTCCTAAAAATCTGAGAAAAATCAGGCAGCCTCTGGGTGCATTGAGAGGTCACCTCACCAAGTCCCAGCTCTAGGAAAAAATTTCTGCTTGCCAAATCATTTCATCGAACACCTGCTGGACACTGTTTCTATAATGTTCAGTCAAGTTCAGTTAACAGTGTCTGAAACTACTGTCGTTTCTTCAGTGTCTATTGTCGATCTCGCCAGTGCCCCGGCGTCGCCGTGTTTCCTGTCCCCTCCCCCTTGTCCTCTGCACCGCACGAGCGCCTGGAAGGTTGCGGGCGTCGGCGACGAGCAGGAGGAGGTGCGCCGCCCCGTGACCGACGCCAGCCGCGGCTTTGCGGCCGCCAGAGAGAGGCGCAGCGCAGACGGCGCCGTCCAGCGCCGCCCAAGCCACCGGAGGCCGCCGCGTGGTCTTCCACTCCCCAGTGCACGCTGCCACCCTCGTCGTGAACCGCTGGGCGCGGAGCGCGCTCTCTGCCGCCGCCATGCCCGTACGGCCACCCCGCCGTGGACCGGCGCCATTACGCCAAGACCAACCAGGATTAGCGGGGGAATGGCACCAGTACACCTCACTGATGCTGCCTGGCCACTTAAGCTCCTTGCCAAGCCACTGCCTCGCCGTAATTGCTCGCCGGAGCGATTCCGTTCACGGCCACCCCCTCGAGCCGCCTATAAATAGAGGCCCCGAGCTCCAACTCGAACCCACACCACCTCTGCACTCCACCAAGACCACGCCTAGCCACTGGAAGAGCCCCGAGGGAGTCTCCTTCCTCAACTCCGGCCGCCGCGACCCGCCACGGGATCTAGCTCGATTCGCTCCCGTGTGTGCACCTCTGCCTCTCATCTCTTGCCAATAGTTTCCCTATGCATCCACGCTCCTGACCCGTGCTTCAATTCGAAGTTTGCAGCACCCACCGGAGTTCTCCACCATCGCCCGAGCCGCCGTCCGCCGGAGAAAGTGTCGCCGTCGACGTGGTGCTCCTCGACGACCAAGTCCACCACCCACCGACGCGGAAGGACACGCTGAACCTCTTGGTACACTCCGATCTCCTGACTCGCCGTGGTTCGACGCCGGCGACCACTGCAGCCTTCGGGCGCCGGCGAGGTTTTCAAACCTGACATGTGGACCCCCCCCCACGTCAGCCTCTCTTTCTTTCCCCCCGAAGCGTTTTCTGTTGGCGCCTTCGGGCAAAGTACGTTTTCTCTGTGGGCTTGCGTGTTTCTCTTCGAACCGTTTTCTGTTTTCTTAGTTAAGTCCCTGGATCTTTTCTGTTTCATCACAGATTAGTCCCTGGACTAAAACCCTTATAACTTTTTAATAAAAAGTGATTTTTGAGTGATTCTTTTTCTGACAGTCTTATATTTTTGTCTAGTTTTTTATAGGATTTATTTGGAAAAAATTTGAGACAACTTTTATGCACGCGTTGGTTTTCACGTTAATATGTATTTTCGCTATACCGTAGGTTCCGGGAGAGGTGACGGAGCCGCGAACTTCGCCGAACTAGACTCCGACTTCTCCGAACCAGGCAAGCATGTTTGAACCTTTGATATGATAGGTGTTTTGCATGTTTGCGTGAAAGGTTGTGCATGGCATATGAGTATCGGTGAGTATCTTGTTGCATGTGAGGCAACCACCCGTGTGTTCCGAAGTTACTATGATCTCTGAGGAGAGATGGCCTAGTCATGTGGTGACATGAAGGGCAGTAAGGTGGTACTGTTGTAGCATGCCAGCCTTACGTCATCCGATAAATTCCGACGTTAACGTGGACGGAGTCACGTTATCGTTCTTCCCCCTTCCGTGCTACCACATGTATTCTGCCAGAATGCGGTTTAGTAAGTTGGTAACCTCTTTCCATGTACACACCAAATAGAGGGGCCGGGATGAGGGTTCCATGGCCCTGGATTAAAGCCAGTCATCCGGTCAGGGGGCATGGGTGTTTCCGGTTGGGACCGAGAGGGGGGCACCCCTTAGAGCGCGCGTATAGAAATTTGATCCCATGCTACGCGAGGTTGTAGCCTCCCCGTCTCAAGGTTTTTCTTGAACGTTGCCGAGGGTGATTCCTGGCTTCGGAATGTTGAATGGGTGTGTACTGGTTAGATGTGTTTCTTCCAAAACACCGTAAACGGAACTAGTCCCCGCGACTACTGAAATCCATTGGCTGTGGTTAAAGTACAAACTCTGCAGAGTCAAATCCTTCCGAGTCATCGTATCCGTGGTCAAGGACCGTGATCAGTGAACCCATATCTATGTCAAGTCCTCGTGGTATTTTCCCGGGTGAACAAGCTTGATTGGTATATTGGTTGAATATTATTCCATGGTCGGACTAACCCTGTTGTTTATTTCATATCTGATTATACCCTTGCAATATTTGAATTCTTGAGCTACTGACATATCAAGTTAGGATATATAAGCCCTTTATGTGATGTCGCTCAGACGTCCGACTGTGGCATGTTTGTCTTTTACTTTCAATATAAGCCCTTTATGTGATGTCGCTCAGACGTCCGACTGTGGCATGTTTGTCTTTTACTTTCAATATAAGCCCTTTATGTGATGTCGCTCAGACGTCCGACTGTGGCATGTTTGTCTTTTACTTTCAATATAAGCCCTTTATGTGGTGTCGCCCTGACGCCCGACTGCGGCATTGTTATTCTTGCATTTTCCTCTTGAGGAGTCATTCAGACCCTCGTTTGGCACCCAGTATTTATTTTGGGATTTCGGGAGGACTACCGCCCGACTTCTCTTTTATTTTCCATGCATTATTATCTCTATGACTGAGTGCACTTGTTAATCTGTTCATATGCATCATGTTTACATTTGTTATATCTTATGTCCGAACTGTCTTGCGAGTACTTTCATAGTACTCACCTGGCTTGTTGATTTGGCCAGATGTTGACGAAGGCGATCTCATGGATGAAGAGTTTGATAGTGAGTCCGACGCCTAGAGGAATCCCAGTCAGTCCCGTGCGTTCCTGGATATTGGTCACTTGTATTATATACGCTTCCGCCACCCGCAATAATTCTCCTCGAGCCTCACTCCGACGCTCGAAGAGCTGTTAGATTTCAGGAGTCTTATCACCCACTCCGCTGTGATATTTCCACCACCGTTGTTATCGTGAGATAGTAGTTATGCCACCCTATCCGCCATTATGTTTTATCGGCGTGCATGTAATAAATTGTTGGGCAGTCTTCGGTCAACCTTGTATTATATTCAGTACTCCTGGTACTTTCTTCTGTGACCAAGATATTGTCTACCAGTGAAAAGAAATTCTTCTTTACTGGTCCGTAAAAGGGATTGGCCTCTCAATAAATATTTTTATTGAAAAACCAGTCGTGACAAGCTTGGTATCAGAGCCAGGCTGACTGTAGGAAGCCACTAGGTGCGATCGCTAATCGGTTATTAGCGTCTTTTGTGCTTTTTCAGCATTTTGCAAATGTAGCTATTTTCTGTTGGTCATCATAAATTTATGACATGACTACTCAGAATTTTTGCCTACTTTTGTAGATGGCTGGCAGCAACTGCGAGACTCGAGTGTTCACGAACGTGCCCGAGGGGTTTGTCAAACTCCTCGTCTCCATCACCAAGCTCGCGATCGGGCCAGCGACTCGTCCGGAGTTCACGCTTTACCAGCACAAGCTAAGCGACGACGTGTCTATGCACCAGGCCGTGGTGCAATTCAAGGGAGGACGTTCTGCATCCCGCCACTTCCATTTTGTGGGAAGGGCCATGCCTACGGAGAGGCATGCCTTGCAGATGGCTGCCCGTGAGACAATAGCTCGCCTTCGGGACATCCTTCCTATGATGAAGACTCGTCGCTACCGCTATCTCCCATGCCATGTGCCATATACTTGTCACTATGCATTCGCCTGCCATAGGGGAGAGCAAGATGAAGCCATCGAGATGGTTTTTGAGTACCTCAAGGCTCTGGAGGAATCTTTCGACAACCTCGTGGACGATCTTGTGGCTGCCCGCATGGACTTAGTCCGAGGCGGTCCTGTCAGCAGGAAGGAGCTTCTCCACACGGCACCGCCTCTGACATTCGTCTCGTCTTTAGCATCTTATGCACCGGCCATTTTGGCCACTGCTCGCCGTCTGCCTACCACTGAGGAGTTCGACCGAGTCATCGCTCCTACTCCAGCCAGAGCTGCACCGCCTGCCTCACCCGCACTGCCGTCCGTCGCTCCCGCACCATCACCACAGCGCAGTGCTACGCGCCAGGAGCCTGCTAGAGAGGAGGTGGAGGTTGAATCTCCTGCACCGCTGAGTCTTGCCCTCGGCAAGGGAAAGGACATCGTCACCATCTCCGACTGAGAGCGCCGAGTAGCCGCGCGTTATGTCTGCTTGTATGATGTGTTTTATCTGTACGTTAGTTTGTAGTAGTGTGCACGCTGCTTTCCGAAAGAGTGTGCTAGTCTAATAACATGTCAGGAATGTGTACGCACATCCTGAGTGCTGTATCATGTGTTTGCTTTTCGCGTGTAAGATTTGTGTTAAGCAGTTCTTCTCCATGCGAAATCGTTTATGCTTTCTTGAAAAATCTTGAGGTCTTTTAAATTTTTGCCTTTGCAAGATTTTCCTTGTGCCACACAGTTCTTCTCATAAATTTTGCAAAATAATACCCCAGACTGGAAAAATGTCTCGTCCGTGGACTCGTTCCATGCCCAATCAGCCAGAAGAAGTTTATGGGACACAGACTAGCAACAACTTCACTCAGGGACAGTCCAGTCAATAGGACAGCGAAGCAACCTTGTCTCAAGTATGCCGCCTTTTCGAACAAAGCCAGCAACAGCACCAAGAGATGATGAATCACGTCATCAATATGGGAAACCACTGTGAGCCCTATCAACCACACTCCAAGCTGCCTGAATTGCAGAAGACACGCCCTCCAACGTTTGCTCACACCGATAGGCCGCTGGAAGCCGATGATTGGCTTCGTGACATCGAAAGGAAGCTGATTATTGCTCAGTGTTCAGATCATGAGAAGGTGCTTTATGCACCACACTACCTTACTGGAGCAGCTGCAGCATGGTGGGAAAACTTCCTACACATGCATCCCAGTGAACACAACATCACCTGGGAGGAGTTCAAGGAAGGCTTTCGTGGGGCACACATCCCCAGGAGCATCATAAAAATCAAGAAGAGAGAATTTGATGAACTCAAGCAAAGAGGCATATTAGTGACAGAATACAACGGTCAGTTTACCCAGCTATCTCGTTATGCCTACGACGAGCACATGACAGAGAACAAGAGGATGGAAAAATTCTTGGACGGCCTGGCACCGGCACTAAGATGCCAACTGGTTGTGCACACTTTCCCGGATTTTAAAACTCTGGTTGACAAGGCCATTACCTTGGAGAATGAGCGCCGTAGTCTGGAAGATATCCGCAAGCGAAAGAGGGATAAGACGACTCTTGCTCGCAACAACCGAAGCAAGACTGAGGTTCAGAGGACTAAAGCAAGGAAATCCACGACTACTGATCTAAGGCCAACCAGACAGTTTCATTCCAGCGAGAAGGACTTCACGTACCGTCCAGGGGTCACATGCTATGTTTGTGGTGAAGAAGGGCACTATGCCAAACAGTGCCCAAAGCCAAGGAACTCAGCCCCTAAGCCGAACAATGGTGGGAATAATCCAGCCCCCAAGCGCAACAACTTCAATCCCAACAACAACCACAGGAAGGGTCACCTGAACCATGTGACCAAGGAAGAAGCGCAGAATGCCCCAGACATCGTGCTCAGTACGTTCCCTGTCAACACAGTACCTGCCACGGTTTTGTTTGATTCTGGAGCTTCCCATTCGTTCGTTTCGAAGAGTTTTGTTTTGCAACATGGTTTTCCGATGCTTCCCTTGGAAAAATCTATGATCATCAAGTCCCCCGGAAATAAGCAAATTGCTCAGAGTTACTGCCAAGGAGTGATCATTGAGTTTGAAGGACTACAGTTTCAAGCTAATCTTATCGTGTTGGAAAACAAAGGACTGGATGTCATTTTAGGGATGGACTGGTTAACCACCAACAAAGGATTTATTGACTGTTTTAATCGGACCGTGATTCTCACGCACCATCACGGCAAGACAATAAAGGTTACAGCCCAAGAAAGACCACGGTCACAGCAACCAAAATTGAACAAAGTGGACATTTTAGAACTGAGAAAAGTTCCAGTGGTATGCGAGTTTCTTGATGTATTTCCTGAAGAACTACCAGGCATGCCACCAGACCGAGAGATAGAATTCAGCATTGAACTAGCACCTGGCACCGCTCCCATCTATAAGAAACCTTATAGAATGGCACCCTCAGAATTGGTAGAATTGAAGAAACAGATAAAGGAATTACTGGACAAAGGTTTTATTCGAGCTAGTTCCTCACCTTGGGGTTCGCCAGTATTATTCGCCAAGAAAAAGGATGGGACACTGAGACTGTGTATAGACTATCGAGCTCTCAATATGGTCACCATCAAAAACAAATATCCCATGCCACAGATAAATGATTTGTTTGACCAGCTCGCACAAGCCAAGGTGTTCTCCAAAATTGATTTGAGATCGGGGTATCATCAATTGAAAGTACGGACAGAAGATATCCCTAAGACAGCATTCACCTCCAGATACGGATTATATGAGTTCATAGTGATGCCTTTTGGACTAACGAACGCCCCCGCATATTTCGTCCACCTCATGAACAAAGTGTTCATGAAATTTATGGACAAATTTGTTGTGGTGTTCATTGACGATATTCTGGTTTACTCAAGGACACCAGAAGAGGATGCTGAGCATCTCAGAATTGTTTTGGGAGAATTAAGGAAACATCAGTTGTACGCCAAATTTAGCAAGTGTGAATTTTGGCTAAGGCAAGTTGGTTTCCTAGGCCATATATTAAACCAAGAAGGCGTGGCCGTAGACCCAGAAAAAGTCAAAGCCATACTTGACTGGAAACCACCCGCCAACGTAACAGATGTGCGAAGTTTCCTGGGAATGGCCGGATATTACAGAAGATTTATTGAAGGATTCTCCACTGTGTCAAAACCAATGACCCAGTTGCTCAAGAAAGACAAGAAATTTGTTTGGACGGAAGCATGCGAGAAAAGCTTCCAAGAACTCAAGAAGAAACTAACCACCGCACCGGTCTTAACCGTGCCAGACATACACAAGAGTTTTGAAGTATATTGTGACGCGTCCCGAAAGGGCCTCGGATGTGTGCTAATGCAGGATGGCAAAGTTGTCGCGTATGCCTCCAGGCAACTGCGGAAACATGAGGAAAATTATCCAACTCATGACTTGGAGCTAGCAGCAGTCATCCATGCACTCAAGGAGTGGAGGCACTTTCTGTTGGGAAATCGCTGTGAAATATATACGGACCATAAGAGCCTTAAATATATTTTCACACAGCCAGAGCTAAATTTACGCCAACGACGCTGGTTGGAATTGGTCAAGGACTATGATGTCGGCATTCACTACCATCCAGGGAAAGCTAATGTAGTGGCTGATGCCCTTAGTCGGAACCCCAGCCCGGACAACGACAGTCCACAAAACTTGAGGCCTGAGTTTCAGCAAGAGTTCGCTAAGCTCAACATGGTGTTAGTCTCTGAGGGCACCGTATCAAATCTGGAGATACAACCCACCCTAGTGGAACAAATTAAGAAGGCTCAACAGGGACATCCCAGCATCGAGGGCATAAAGAGGAAAATGAACCTTGGCAAGGCTTCAAAGTTCGTCACAGACAGTGAAGGAATATTATGGTACGGAGACAGACTTTGCGTACCTAACATTGAGGAACTCAAGCAACAAATCCTAACCGAAAGCCACACCGCTCCATACTCGATCCACCCTGGAGGAACCAAAATGTACAAAGACATTCAGGAAAGATTTTGGTGGCACGGTATAAAAAGAGATATAGCCGCATTTATTGCTTGTAGCGATTCATGTCAGCGCATCAAGGCCGAGCATCAAAAGCCAGCAGGGCTACTCCAGCCAAACAGGATACCGGAGTGGAAATGGGATGAAATAGGAATGGACTTCATCGTCGGACTACCTCGATCACAATGCGGTAATGATGCCATATGGGTCATCACAGATAGGCTAACCAAGGTAGCCCATTTCATCCCCATGAAGACAACCTACTCCACACAAAGGCTAGCCAGGCTTTATCTCTCCCGTATAGTTTGTTTACATGGAGTCCCAAAGACTATAATATCCGACCGAGGCACCCAATTTGTCTCCAAATTTTGGGATCACCTGCAACAAGCTCTGGGCACGCAACTAGCTTTCAGTACAACGTACCACCCTCAGACTGATGGACAAACGGAACGTGTGAACCAAATCCTAGAGGACATGCTGAGAGCCTGTGTACTCACCTATGGATCCAGTTGGGAAGAGAGTTTGCCGTATGCCGAGTTTGCTTACAACAACAGTTACCAAGCCAGCTTACAAATGGCACCCTTTGAAGCATTGTACGGACGGAGGTGTCGTACCCCACTAAATTGGTCAGAAATAGGTGACAGTCGTATCTTCGGCCCAGACATGCTCAAGGAGGCCGAGGAGAAAGTTAAGCAGATCAGGGACAGACTCAAGACAGCACAAAGCCGACAAAAGAGCTACTACGATCAAAAACATCGTGAGGTCAGCTTTGAACCCGATGATTCCGTATACCTACGAGTGTCTCCTATGAGGGGCCTGCAACGGTTCAAAATTAAGGGGAAGCTAGCCCCGAGATTCATTGGACCATTCTGTATAGTTGCACGAAGAGGCACGGTAGCCTACAAACTAGACCTACCCAAGGAGCTGTCAGACGTCCATGACGTGTTCCACGTCTCACAATTGAGAAAATGTGTAAGTAACCCGGAGAAGCATGTGTCCCATGAAGTCATTGATGTGCAACCAGACCTCACCTACAGAGAGCGGCCAGTAAAGATTTTGGAAGAGTCTGAAAGGAGGACCCGTCAGAAAACAACAAAAAATTTCAAAGTTCGGTGGAGCAACCACACTGAGGATGAAGAAACATGGGAAAGGGAAGATTTTCTCCAGGCAGAGTATCCATATCTATTTGAGGATCAGCTGAAATCTCGAGGACGAGATTTTTCCTAAGGGGGTAGGTGTTGTGACACCCAAAATTTTATTTGGCTTTTTCAAAAAAATTATTTGACTTGAGGGAGGTGATTTAAATTTTCTTCTAAAGAACCCACCCTCTCAAAAACTTTCTTTGTGGCAAGTGCTTTGTTTTGGATTCACCCAAGGCTTGGTTCTTGGTCTTGGAAGTTTTTCCTTTTTATTTGGACTCAAACCAAAATGCTTTTCACTTGGAAAAATGCCCTTTGAAAATTCCTTTGAAAAGCCCTATGCTTTTGGAATGATCCTTTTCCACTTTCAAAAATCTCTCTTGCCATGACCTAAGTGTAAATCCCCTCTCATAAACCTTTCCCCACCTTTGGATCATGATGTACCTCAACTACAGCAAGTTGAACCTCTCCATATATTTATTTTCCATTTATTTCTCATCAAAAATAATTTCTGCCTTCTATTCTAGCTCTTGGAGATTTACAAAGGAGCTACCCTTTCTGTTTTGATTTTTGCCCCCAAACCAATTTCCCTACCTAGTCCTTTGAGCCCTCAACCAGGATCCATGAAGATCCACTGGTCTCCAGTTCAAATTTTTCAAACTACACATGCTGCAAGTTTGGACCTCTTTTGCCAAATTTGATGAAATTCATTCAAATCCTTCTCCTAAAAATCTGAGAAAAATCAGGCAGCCTCTGGGTGCATTGAGAGGTCACCTCACCAAGTCCCAGCTCTAGAAAAAAAATTCTGCTTGCCAAATCATTTCATCGAACACCTGCTGGACACTGTTTCTATAATGTTCAGTCAAGTTCAGTTAACAGTGTCTGAAACTACTGTCGTTTCTTCAGTGTCTGTTGTCGATCTCGCCAGTGCCCCGACGTCGTCGTGTTTCCTGTCCCCTCCCCCTTGTCCTCTGCACCGCACGAGCGCCTGGAAGGTTGCGGGCGTCGGCGACGAGCAGGAGGAGGTGCGCCCGCCCCGTGACCGACGCCAGCCGCGACTTTGCGGCCGCCAGAGAGAGGCGCAGCGCAGACGGCGCCGTCCAGCGCCGCCCAAGCCACCGGAGGCCGCCGCGTGGTCTTCCACTCCCCAGTGCGTGCTGCCACCCTCATCGTGAACCGCTGGGCGCGGAGCGCACTCTCTGCCGCCGCCATGCCCGTACGGCCACCCCGCCGTGGACCGGCGCCATTACACCAAGACCAACCAGGATTAGCGGGGGAATGGCAACAGTACACCTCACTCATGCTGCCTGGCCACTTAAGCTCCTTGCCAAGCCACTGCCTCGCCGTAATTGCTCGCCGGAGCGATTCCGTTCACGGCCACCCCCTCGAGCCGCCTATAAATAGAGGCCCCGAGCTCCAACTCGAACCCACACCACCTCTGCACTCCACCAAGACCACGCCTAGCCACTGGAAGAGCCCCGAGGGAGTCTCCTTCCTCAACTCCGGCCGTCGCGACCCGCCACGGGATCCAGCTCGATTCGCTCCCGTGCGTGCACCTCTGCCTCTCATCTCTTGCCAATAGTTTCCCTATGCATCCACGCTCCTGACCCGCGCTTCAATTCGAAGTTTGCAGCACCCACCGGAGTTCTCCACCATCGCCCGAGCCGCCGTCCGCCGGAGAAAGTGTCGCCGTCGACGTGGTGCTCCCCGACGACCAAGTCCACCACCCACCGACGCGGAAGGACACGCTGAACCTCTTGGTACACTCCGATATCCCTGACTCGCCGTGGTTCGACGCCGGCGACCACCGCAGCCTTCGGGCGCCGGCGAGGTTTTCAAACCTGACATGTGGACCCCCCCACGTCAGCCTCTCTTTCTTTCCCCCCGAAGCGTTTTCTGTTGGCGCCTTCGGGCAAAGTACGTTTTCTCTATGGGCTTGCGCGTTTCTCTTCGAACCGTTTTCTGTTTTCTCAGTTAAGTCCCTGGATCTTTTCTGTTTCATTACAGATTAGTCCCTGGACTAAAACCCTTATAACTTTTTAATAAAAAGTGATTTTTGAGTGATTCTTTTTCTGACAGTCTTATATTTTTGTCTAGTTTTTTATAGGATTTATTTGGAAAAATTTTGAGACAAATTTTATGCACGCGTTGGTTTTCACGTTAGTATGCATTTTCGCTATACCGTAGGTTCCGGGAGAGGTGACGGAGCCGCGAACTTCGCCGAACTAGACTCCGACTTCTCCGAACCAGGCAAGCATGTTTGAACCTTTGATATGATAGGTGTTTCGCATGTTTGCGTGAAAGGTTGTGCATGGCATATGAGTATCGGTGAGTATCTCGTTGCATGTGAGGCAACCACCCGTCTGTTCCGAAGTTACTATGATCTCTGAGGAGAGATGGCCTAGTCATGTGGTGACATGAAGGGCAGTAAGGTGGTACTGTTGTAGCATGCCAGCCTTACGTCATCCGATAAATTCCGACGTTAACGTGGACGGAGTCACGTTATCGTTCTTCCCCCTTCCGTGCTACCACATGTATTCTGCCAGAATGCGGTTTAGTAAGTTGGTAACCTCTTTCCATGTACACACCAAATAGAGGGGCCGGGATGAGGGTTCCATGGCCCTGGATTAAAGCCAGTCATCCGGTCAGGGGGCATGGGTGTTTCCGGTTGGGACCGAGAGGGGGGCACCCCTTAGAGCGCGCGTATAGAAATTTGATCGCATGCTACGCGAGGTTGTAGCCTCCCCGTCTCAAGGTTTTTCTTGAACGTTGCCGAGGGTGATTCCTGGCTTCGGAATATTGAATGGGTGTATACTGGTTAGATGTGTTTCTTCCAAAACACCGTAAACGGAACTAGTCCCCGCGACTACTGAAATCCGTTGGCTGTGGTTAAAATACAAACTCTGCAGAGTCAAATCCTTCCGAGTCATCGTATCCGTGGTCAAGGACCGTGATCAATGAACCCATATCTATGTCAAGTCCTCGTGGTATTTTCCCGGGTGAACAAGCTTGATTGGTATATTGGTTGAATATTATTCCGTGATCGGACTAACCCTGTTGTTTATTTCATATCTGATTATACCCTTGCAATATTTGAATTCTTGAGCTACTGACATATCAAGTTAGGATATATAAGCCCTTTATGTGATGTCACTCAGACGTCCGACTGTGGCATGTTTGTCTTTTACTTTCAATATAAGCCCTTTATGTGATGTCGCTCAGACGTCCGACTGTGGCATGTTTGTCTTTTACTTTCAATATAAGCCCTTTATGTGATGTCGCTCAGACGTCCGACTGTGGCATGTTTGTTTTTTACTTTCAATATAAGCCCTTTATGTGATGTCGCTCAGAGGTCCGACTGTGGCATGTTTGTCTTTTAAATTCAATATAAGCCCTTTATGTGGTGTGGCCCTGACGCCCGACTGCGGCATTGTTATTCTTGCATTTTCCTCTCGAGGAGTCATTCAGACCCTCGTTTGGCACCCAGTATTTATTTTGGGATTTCGGGAGGACTACCGCCCGACTTCTCTTTTATTTTCCATGCATTATTATCTCTATGACTGAGTGCACTTGTTAATCTGTTCATATGCATCATGTTTACATTTGTTATATCTTATGTCCGAACTGTCTTGCGAGTACTTTCATAGTACTCGCCTGGCTTGTTGATTTGGCCAGATGTTGACGAAGGCGATCTCATGGATGAAGAGTTTGATAGTGAGTCCGACGCCTAGAGGAATCCCAGTCAGTCCCGTGCGATCCTGGATATTGGTCACTTGTATTATATGCGCTTCCGCCACCCGCAATAAGTCTCCTCGAGCCTCACTCCGACGCTCGAAGAGCTGTTAGATTTCAGGAGTCTTATCACCCACTTCGCTGTGATATTTCCACCACCGTTGTTATCGTGAGATAGTAGTTATGCCACCCTATCCGCTGTTATGTTTTATCGGCGTGCATGTAATAAATTGTTGGGCAGTCTCCGCTCAACCTTGTATTATATTCAGTACTCCTGGTACTTTTTTCTGTGACCAAGATATTGTCTACCAGTGAAAAGAAATTCTTCTTTACTGGTCCGTAAAAGGGATTGGTCTCTCAATAAATATTTTTATTGAAAAACCGGTCGTGACAGTCCGTCATTCTCACGGTGGTCGATCGCTTCTCCAAGTATGCTCACTTCATCACGCTCGGGCATCCCTACACGGCGGCCTCCGTCGCTCAGGCCTTCTTCGACGGTATTGTCCGTCTCCACGGGTTCCCATCTTCGATCGTCAGTGATCGGGACCCCGTGTTCACGGGACACGTGTGGCGCGACCTCTTCCGGCTTGCAGGCGTTAAGCTCCGCCTAAGCACGGCTTTCCACCCTCAGACGGATGGCCAGTCCGAGGTCGTTAACAAGGTGATTGCCATGTATTTGCGTTGTGTCACGGGTGATCGGCCTCGCGCGTGGGTGGACTGGCTATCGTGGGCGGAGTACTTCTACAACACCTCTTATCACTCCGCCCTCCGTGCTACGCCTTTTGAGGTGGTTTATGGACGGTCGCCCCCGCCGATTCTTCCTGTTGATCCGGCCCTGGCGAGGACCGAGGTGGCCGGTGCTCTTCTGCGGAACCATGACGAGATGTTGGCAGAATTCCGGGCCCAGCAGTTGGCCCAACCGTACTACGACGGCAACCACCGCAAGGCAGAGTTCGCGGTGGGGGATTGGGTCTGGCTGCGTCTACTTCATCGCTCTACGCAGTCCCTGGATCCCCGCGCGAAGAGGAAGCTGGGCCCTCGCTATGCCGGTCCCTTTGCTGTCCTAGAACGCATTGGGAAGGTGACTTACCGTCTTCAGCTTCCGGCAGGCGCGCGGATCCATGAAGTCTTCCACGTGGGTCTGCTCAAGCCCTTCCGTGAATTCTGAAGGTGTCCCTCCTGATCCCCAACAGTGCGCATCCTAAGGCGTGGTCAGTGGAGGCGGACAACGCCCTCCCCCCATGGCGTTCCCGAGCAGCGGTCGACATCTGGCATGGGTGGAGACCCTTTCCTCTCCGCCCAAGGGCTGCAGTTCGGTAACCGGCGCTGCCGGCCTGTCCTGTCGAGAAGCCACGCTGCGTTCAAGACAGGAAGAGCACATCAGCAAAAATATCAGTCCGCTGGGCACTGATTCCCTCCGGTGGAGGCGTGTGCTCGTGGACGGGCGAGGGCCGATTTGGCATGGACTGGTGAGCGCGGAGGCGGTGTCTCGCATTGGTGGCGGATTTGGATGGGCAAACCAAGAAGATGGAGCAGCGGATCGGAATTCGTTGGATTTTTAAAGAAGTGAAAGTAGAAGGGGAACAGGCTATCCATGCATACCGGAGACGACGTGGGCGGCATGGGCGTAGATGTCGAGGAGGAAGGGGCCGGTGAAGTTGACGCGCTGTTGGGCGGAGACACAGTGGCCGCGGCCATCGAGCACCATCAGCGGGATCTCCTCCGCCATGGGTCCCCTCGTTGTACCTTCAAGCGAGCATGACGATCGATCAACTATTCCTATCTCAGGTGGTCTGTATGCACGCGGCGAATAGATGTAAATGATGCAGGCGCTGGCATGGTGGTGAAAGGTTTGAAGTAGATCGAAGAAGACGCCGCCGTCGTAGTACAAATCCTGGATATAAGTACAACGGGGCGAGGATGTGAAGGGGAAATGTTAGTTTTGATGAGTGGAGATGAAGGGAAGCATCCGGGCAACCAATCCACTATGTTTAATCGAAGAATAAGAGGAAGGGGCGGAAGGAAACTATCAATGGCTATTAATTTCCTGCATGAGTGGAATCGGAGGAGACGAAGAGAAGAGGAATAGTGTGGAGACGACGACGTTTCGGGGAAAAAGATAGCAACACGGGCTATTTAATATCCTTCCATGGCCTCCCAACGTCCTACAGCCCATTCGAACTTCCTTGAGAACTGGCTTCCTACAGCTCAGTCAGAAGAAATCGAGTCGATAGCGAGAGCTAAAGCGCCGGACGTGGTCGGAATTGATAACGTGGCTGACTGCTGAGGTGGAGTGAGATAGATGGCTGCATGTTGACTAGTGTGGTGGATATGCTACATGTCGAGAAATAGGTTAGTGGAGGTGGACTATTTAGGTATTATAGATTATAGTTTGGTTCTAATCTTGTAAACCTTATCACTGGCATAATACTAGCGGCATAGGCCCGTAACGCCACTAACTGTGTTTTACAAACACCGCTAGCAGGCATTTCTGCACTAGTGAAACCAAATCCTTAATTGTTTCATAACACCTATTTTCCTTCTCTATGCCATATATGGGTCATTTCAGCAACGCACAGGCCGTGGCGCAATAAGAATGGCCGTCTTATTTTTTTTCTTTGTTCTTTTGTTATTTTTATTTCTATATTCCCATTCTCTTTTACTCATCTTAACTTTTGTTTCTCATCCTTTATATATTATATGTCTAGTTTTCTTGTTATTATTTTCCTAGGTAAATAATGAGTATTTGCATGAGATACATGAGTACTTCTTTTTGAACACGTGCCAAAAACATGAACATCTCTTTAAGATACATGAACATTTCCTTCACATGTAAGAATCCTTCCGAAATACTCTTATGGATGTGCATGAACATTTATATTTATCTCTTTTCTTACTTTTAGATTATTCTGTGTTTTGCCAAAAAAATAAGGTCTAAAAGGCGGAAAATAGCGCGCGTCGGCCCGCGGCCATTCCGGGTGTGGGAAGCCCATGTGAGCGAGGCGCCGCTGCAGAAAGCTCACAGTCCTCCCCCCGGGCGGATCCTATTTGACGCCCGGAGGCGTCAAAAGGAAGCCGCGACGCCCGCGTGCGATATCAGTTGGGCGGCCCAATACGGGTTTCACGTGCGGGGTTCTTTTCCGTTCACTGTTCGGGGGCAGCTCGCTTCTGTTTCGTACGCCTATCTGCTGCGTTCCTTCTGCTTTTCTTTCTCTGGTTTTCTTCTTTCGTTTTCTGTTTAGATTTTTCTTTACTCTGTTTTTGTGGGGTTTTCTCTCTTCCAGGTTTGGTTTCTCCACTGGTTTTTGTTCCGATTTTTTCCTTTTTTCAGATTTGGTTTTCTTTGGTTTATTCTTTCGGTCTTTTGTTTATTTTGTATGTTTTCTTCTCTTTTCTGTGTATTATATAATACGTATACAAAGAGCTCACACGTGTATTTACCAAAAATGTTCATCATACATTTAAGAAAATGTTCATCATATACTAAAATATTGTTGATTGTACTTTTCATAAATTATTCAGTGTGTATTTAAAAATTGTTCGGCGTATATCCCAAAAATGTTCAGTGTGTATTTATATGTTGTTCATCGTATATCACAAAATTTTCAATGTGTATTTAAAAATTGTTCAGCGTATATCCCAAAAATGATCACTGCGTATTTAAGTATTGTTCATCGTATGTCACAAAATGTTCAATGTGTATTTAAATATTGTTCAGCGTATATAAAAAATGGTCGATGTGTATTTAAATATTGTTCAACATATACTACAAAAATGTTCAATGTATATAGAAAACTTGTTCATCCTATATAAAAAGTTTCAATAACTGTTTGGAATTTCAGATTTGTGTTCATGTTTTTAAAAAAAAAATCACTTTTCCAAAAAATTGTTCAAGGTTCGAAATTTGTTCACAATTTTCAAACATTATTCATATTTTGAAGAAAATTTATTCACATTTTCTACAGGAAATGGAGAAATAAAACCGGATCTGCCGCTGTACTAAGTACTCTGACATTGACGCTGCAGTTGAGCTATCAAATGGTTGCTAGTTCGACTGGTGTTGCTTGGTGCCCTTGCTATTGAGGTCGTCGGTTCGACTCCACATCCCCGTTTTTTTATTTTTCTTGATATTTCCTTTGTTGCTTGCGAATGAGCCGGCCCGTACGCGCACTCGTTTCAGCGAAGGCTCAATCGTTTGCCGCTCGCGGGCGGTGAACAGGAGCTCCCCTCCCCCCGCTCGCCAGACTTGCTAGGGTTTACACTCTGCTCTCCTCTCCTCCGCCATCTCTGAGCAAGGTCGAGCGGCGGCGGGTACTCCCGGCCGGTCGAGCGGCGGCGGGTACTCCCGGCCGGTCGTGCTCAAGGAAGGTAACGCCGTTTTTCACTTCTCCTCTCTCCTCCTGAGAGACCCCTCCCTCTTCGTTCGTTGGTTCCCCGATTCGATTCGACATGTAGACGGTTTTTTTTATTCACTTTCTTGATTGATAGGGGAAACCAAACCGGTAGTATCATCCTCATCCTTAAACTTAGTTAATGTTGTAAAGCCATTCTCCTAGGTACTAGTAGTAGAAAGTATGTTTTTTGCCTAGGGTTGCAGGGCTCTGTGAGCTCAACTCATCAGCTGTGGCAAAATGATTGATTTCCTTGCTTTCTTTCTTGCCCAACCAAGAGCCACAAGAACCAACAATTATATGTATATATGCTCTGGTTTTCATGTTCAGATCCAGCAATTAGTAGTAATTCTGCTTGCAGAAATGCTTGCATCAATTCTAGCTCGTTTCTTTGTATTCTCTTAGTTGGTTCATTATTCAGGCTCTGCTTGCTACTTAATTAGTTAATTATGGTGGTAGATAGTTTAATTTAATTATGTGCCCTGGAGCTTAATTTTTTTTCTTTCTAACAATCTAGAGACAGACAAGGTGCTAGCTACTTCGATAAATCTCCATGCTTATGAAGAAAACACAAGTTTTGGATGGATACAGAAAAATGCTGAAAGTTCATCAGTACTATATTCTTCGTACTATATATATCCATCTATCTTCACATTCATGCATTATTCTGATATACCATAAGTTTGAGTCCAGCTTTTTGGTTGTATTCTGAACCTTGATATATATTACCTGATTGGTACAACTGAATTGAATTTGTTCGATGGAGGACCTACCGGAGGCTCTGATGACAGATTCTCAAGAGGATCACCACGACAAGTGATCTGAATTCTCTTTCCCTTGTGTCAAAGCAACTCTACAAGATAGAGGGGAATCAGAGGGGTGCTATCCATGTTGGTTCCCGTCTTTGCACTGCTACAGAAGCACTGACATCATTGTGCGCCCGCTTCCCAAATCTGCGGAAAGTGGAAATCGATTACTCTGGTTGGATACCTGGACATGGCAAGCAGTTGGACAACAAAGGCCTTTCTGTGTTTTCATCTCACTGTTCCTCGCTGATTGACCTAACCTTAAACTTCTGCTCATGCATCGATGACTCTGGGCTTGCTTGTTTAGCTTATTGCAAGACATTGGTGTCTCTCAGGCTCAACTACGCACCAAAAATAACGTCAGTTGGGCTTTTCTCGGTTGCAGTTGGTTGCAGAAGTCTATCTGCTCTCCACCTTATTGATTGCGAGAAAATCGACACTGTAGAGTGGTTGGAATACCTTGGTAGGGATGGATCGTTGGAAGAGCTTGTAGTGAAGAATTGCCAAGGAATCAATCATCATGACTTCCTAAAGTTTGGTTCAGGATGGATGAAGCTCCAGAAGTTTGAGTTTGAGAGTAAAAGAGAAAGATGTGATCGTCTTCCAGGTGATGTGGTCTATGACTCCTCGTACCATGCTCACAGCACGGATATATATGATTTCTGCTGTGAGAGTTTGAAGGATTTAAGGTTGGCTCATATTAAAACTTGGCCAGAAGTAGGTCTTCGTCTTGTCCTAGGGAAGTGTAAAGCATTGGAGAAGCTTTGCCTTGAGTATGTTCGTGCCCTAAATGACAATGACATTATTGCATTATCTCGGAGCTGCAGCAACCTTAAAAGCATCTCACTTTGGCTCAACCTGCAGCGCTACTCTAGTGATGTCAGCTATTGTGAGACGAGGACGTCATTTACTGATAACAGCCTTTACGCTCTAGCTCGAAACTGTCGTATGCTTCAGATGGTAGACCTCAGCTTTATAGGATGTTCCCGTGACTGGCCATCAGAAATAGGATTCACACAAGAGGGTTTTCTGGTGCTCATTCAGTCCTGCCCGATTCGTGTTCTCGTGCTAAACACCGCCAACTTCTTTGATGATGAGGGGGTGAAGGCCCTCTCATCCTCACCACATCTGGAGACACTCGAGCTTATATTGTGTCATGCGGTAACTGAGGCTGGGATGCGCTTTATTGCGCACACCCCATGCTTGAGTAATCTCACACTTGGTTGTGTCATAACGTTACTGATGTGGGAGTGGCTGAACTGGGACGTGCACATAACTTAGAGTCTTTGGTTGTCGAGTATTGTGGTGAGGTCTCTCTGCAAGCTGTGCAGGGTGTTGCCAAGTCAGTTCACTACAGTGACTATTCAGATTTCTTTATGAAGAAAATTGGTCTTGGCACCTATTGATGAAGTGGTCTCCAAAATTTTTAGTACGAATTTGCTACTGAAGCCATTAAGTTGTTCAGTGTGTATCATCCGACCCAGATTCACCTCTCTGAACTTTTTGTTGCCCTCTACCTTTACAGCAATGATTTTCCTTTATGACAGTCTATAATGATGTATTCGAGATGGCAACTAATTAATGAAACTTTAATAGTAGGCGCCACTTGTGTATTATTATCAACTGTAATTCTGGTTGCTTAATTTCTACCCTCTGTAGCCGTTTCGAAACCGGCATAAGTAGGCCACAGATTCCCTGTTTCTGCTGTGGAGGCACTATATGACCTTTTGGTGTTATTTGTAGGCCACAGCTATGCGTAAACCGGCTAATGGTAGGAGTTTTTAAACCGCCTTGCCAGTCGTTGATCTGCGTTAATTTAGGCCGCTTCATCCCTGAAGGATAACATCACTTCCATCGCAACAAAGCCTATCTCTCCAGCACCGATTGGTGCATCCTTGCTCCCGCGCAATGAGCTTCAGTTGGGCAGTTGGCCGACATGCACTAGCCGTAGCGCTCAGGTAGCAGCAGCTGCGTCACCTGTCATCTCACGCCAAAAACGCCGACGAGCCCACCATGCACGGGCCACGGCAGCAGCAACGTCACTGTTGTGACCACCCCCTTGAAGCACCGGCGAAGCTCCATTGAAGCACCGACAATGCTCCGGCGGGCCGGCAATGCTCCAACGCAGTACCGGCGATGCTTCGTTGCAGCACCGGCGAAGCTCCGGCGGCCCCGACGATGCTTCATTGCAGCTCCGGTGAGGTTTCGGCGGTCCGATGATGCTCCATTGCAGCACCCGTGAGGTTCCGGCGGCCGACGATGCTCTATGGCAGCACCGGTGATGCTCCGGCCGCCGATGATGCTCTATCGCAGCACCCACGATGCTCCGGCAGCCCCGACGATACTTCATTGCAGTGCCGGCAAGGTTTCGACGGCCTAATGATGCTTCACTGCGGCACCCGTGAATTTCCGGCGGGCGACGATGCTCTATCACAGCACAGGTGATGCTCCGGCGTCTGACGATGCTCCATCGCAGCACCGGCGATGCTCCGGCGGCCACGACGATGCTTCATGGCAGCGCCGGCTGCTGCAATAGGGTGGGTGGTCGCATCACCGGCTGCTGCAAAACCCTGACGGCATGCCCTGCTGCACAGCACCGCACCGCCGCGTCGATGTGGTGCAGCTCCTCGCTACAGCCAGAGATTACACCATGTGCTGTGAGCGGCACCTTGCGAAACTGCCATCGTCTACAGCACCGGCGGCCTCTATCCCCGTGGCCCCTGCAGCACCCCAACCATGAACATCATCGCCGTTTCGCGGCAAAGAGCTCGCTGTCCCTATGGTCGAATAGCAGGTCGTCGCAATGCAGCGCTGCCCCTTGCAGCAGCAGCAGCAGCAGCTCCACCGGCTGGAGTGAGATACGGGAGGAAAGGACGGGATGCTCTTCGGGAGAGAGCAGAGCAAAGTTGCAAAGGATTTGGGGAGAGAGCAGCAGCAAAATCTAGTTCAGAGGAAGAGGAAGAGGACGAGTCGAGAAGAAAGGGATAAGGCTGCAGGATGGATGGCGTGGCTACGAGGACGCGTGTCAATCCCTCGAGGCGGTTTACGCGTGCGTTAAATCAGTCGGTTGAAAGCAATCGTTTTCCTTGTTTGTATTATTTAAGCAAATGTCATGAACCCTTTTTTTATTGCGTAAGTGATTTTGAAGACATATGTCTGCCTGCTATATTCGCGTGCCAATTTTTGTATGGATGAATGTAGTAATAAGTCAAGTTTTGATGCTTGTTTTGTTGATATTGACTCCATTGGAGGATGTTTTTGATTGGTTCTCAAAAGAATAGTGCTAGTTACTACTCCCTCTGTAAACTAATGTAAGATGTTTTTGAAGTTTAAATTGAACTGCAAAAACGTCTTGTATTAGTGTACAGAGGTAGTAGCATAATTGTGGATGTTTAGATTCCAAAATGACCTGAAGTTGAGGAACAACTGAAACTTGAGTGACTACTGAAAGCATATAACATATCCATCACATCATGTCTTTGCTCTGGACATCCAGAAAACATTTTCTTAACTTTTTTGGGGGGTCGCATCTCTTTTTACCTATCAAGAGTATATATGTTGATAGCTCGTTGCATCAGTTCAGCTCGTAGGAACAGCATTTGCTTTGTATTTGTAGCTCATCAATATGCCAACTTTGCTTTGCTGGCTATTTAATTTGTGTTTTTTATACTTGAGCTAAAATGAAACCTGCGCCTTTCCCTTTCTAAAAAAGGGAGAATAGTTTATTTATTTACATTAGCAATCCGGCAGACGTACAGGAGGTTGCAATTTTTCTTCAGCTTGTGTGGGGTGTGGCCAAGATGCTGCTTGCTTCTAGATGCCTTGAATTTCACAAGATGCAGCCAAACACACAAATTACATTGTTGACTAGTTGGCTAAATAAAAACCCTGGAGGTTTATTAGTTCAACTATCGTCACACTTACAAAAACTAAATTTGCTAGCCCATGAGCTACAGAGTTTGCATCACTGTCTAGGAAAAAATTCACAGGAGAAAACAGAGGAATAGATGGCTGACACTGAAGAAGAAAATTTTGGCGCTTCAGATGTTACACGGCAACCAACACATACTGGGGCTGGTAGACGGACAAAAAGCGCCAGTAACCCACTTGAGTTTGTATTTTCTTCACTTTGTGTGGTCAAGATGCTGCTTGGCTGCACAGGCTTTGAGTTCAAGAAGTTGCAGCCATGGCCTCATATTCCCACGGACACACGACTTTCAACAAGACTTACGGTCCAGCATTTGTGTTAAACGGAATTCAACACTGAAACCTTTATTTCTACCACAGCCGGTGGATAGAATTCAAGCATGTAATTTTCCCGCAATTTGCAGTTGCATTGCATTGCGCCACCCGTCATGAGTCCTTATCTATACTTGGTCTATGTACCAGCTGAGAAGCGAAAAGGGAAACCTTTTAGAGAATAGCTTAAGACATATATACTGAAGCAGTTTTACATGATCAAATAAACAAGGAAGGATACCATCAAAGAAAAACTCTACTGCATTGTTAACTCAAGTCCATTCAGTGCATGAGTTGTTGACGGAGGAGAATTGGGAAATATATGAGCAGGCGTACGCCGTGGGGTATTGCTTTCTAGGAACAAGTCCTGTGTCATTTCTCCATAGGAATGAGGAGAGAAAATAGAGAAGAGATGGCGACGCTGAAGAAGGAAAACAGGCGCCCAGCAGCAGCTGCCAAAGGGATGTGCCAGCGTTCCAACAAAGAGCTTGGAACTTACAGCAGGCAGAGATGGCAACACTGAAGAATAGTCATCCAGTAGCAGCTTAAGACACTGAACCTTTTATTTTACCATCGGTAGAATCCCACGTTTAATCGTTGCATTGTGTTGCACCACCAGTCACGGTTCTGAAAAGCCAATGAGGGAAACATTAGTACTGTAGTGAACAGCTTAAGACAAGCTGCTTCAATTTCTTTAGTGGAATTGCCATACAAGTTACATGATCAAATAAACAAGAAATACTGATGGTGATGGACTCGAATCATGCAGATACATGTCTTGCACGAATCTTGGAGCAACCGAGAGTGTTCTTCACCGCAAGCCTCATTCGCAGGGACCTTGATTTTAAGAGTTCGTTCAGACGATGTTGAGGACTGAGGCACTGCTGCTCCCAGCCGAAGCACCCGGATGAAGGACAAGATTGCTGCAGTGCCGAGAACGCAGCTCCCGTGCAGACAATGTTGAGCATGACAAAAAGAAAGCAATAGTAATAGTGGAGTTCTTCTGATTATTCTCTGAAGTAAGGAAGCAATAGTAATACACCCTTTAGATTGCTCATAAATTACAAAAGGGCATACCTGGGAGTATTGGCGTGTCGGATGCTACACTGCAATCAACACGTATGCCGGCTGGCAAACATACAGAAAGCGCCAGTAACCACTCGAGCTTGGATTTTTGCTTCAACTTGTGTGGTCAACATGCTGCTTGGCTGTACAGGCTTTGAATTCCACAAGTTGCAGCAACTGCCTCATATTCCGTCGGACACATGACTTCCAACAAGACTTGGTGTCTAGGATTTGTATCAAAATCCAACACATGAACCTTTATTTTTACTGCCGCCGGTGGATAGACTTCCAGCACGGAATTTTTCCACAATTTATAGTTGTGTCCCGACTCCTTGTGCTAAATCTTTTGTTCTACGTACCAGCTGAAAAGCGAAAAGGAAAACATTGGTACTGTGGAGAATAGCTTAAGACAGGTTGCTTCCATACTTTATGGAATTGCCATAACTGAAGTAGTTACAAGTTACACGATCAAATGAACAAGAAGTACTGTCAAACCTATCACAGGTCATACCATCTGATAAAAACTCTACTGCAATGTTAACTCGAGCGTATTCGGTGCATAAGCTGTAGATGAAGGGGATCTGGAATATTTTCGGGAATTCTACCCCTGCCTTCAATTTCTTGGAATAATTACTGTGTCATTTTTTCCGCTGGCATGAGAAAAGAAAATAGAGGAATGATCCAAGAAGCAAGCGCTTCTATTCTATATTGTCATAAGAACTTTAGGTTTCTTTGATTTTTGCAGAAACAGAAGCAGATTTAATTTAGACAAACTGATTGTCATGCATGGACCTGAAGAGAATACAGGATAAACCTTTATTCACGTGCCAAGAGGTGCATGTCGAATCAAATTTTTGGTGCCTAGTATGTTACATATGGATTTGCAAACCTGAATCTTGAGTTCCTTGGCTTGTGTCGTTTTTATAATGGGCAGTGATCTGCGCCGGTGCGCCGGCCCAACAGTTGGGCCGGTCGAGCCCAGGCCGTCCGATGCACTGCCTCCCAACCGTCAGATCGATCCCCTTCCGCATCGTTCGTCTACCTTCCGCGTCAGATCGAGCAACGCAAGCGCCACGGGCCACCCCGCACCCAGCCATGGCGCGTCTACCTCGTCGTCATCCCCGTCGCCGTTCGCCCTTGCCCTCGCCGTCGCCGTCGCCGTTCGCCGGTTGGAGCACAGGTGCCCCATGGCCCCACCCCTCTTATGCAGCAAAAAAATGGGCCCAGCAAACAAAAATCGACCCCTGCCGGTTCCTGGAGTTCGTCGCCGTTGCAGCTCCGCCGGGAAGCCACCGCAGTAGTCAGTTGCATCAATGGTGAGTTGCCGATTCGAGCTTTTTGTCGCGGTCTCTGGTAGAAGCTTTTCAGAAATACGGTTGAAGCTTTTCAGAAATACGGTTGAAGCTTTTTGTCGCGGTCTCTGGTTGAAGCTTTTCAGAAATACGGTTGAAGCTTTTCATGTCAACAATTGCAACTTTTTTCGTTGTGTACTCGTGGGGGTGAAGCTTTCTATACAGTTGGTTGAAGCCTTGTATAAAGCAGGTTGAAGCTTTTCAATTCACGGTTGAAGCTTTCCAAGCCGACGGTTGTAGCTTTTTTTTTCTTTCGTAGTGTTCGCATGAAACTTATCTATTTCGCCGGCTGAAGCTTTTCAAATACAGTTTGAAGCTTTCGCATGAACGGTTGTAGCTTTTTCAGTTTGTATGGGTGGTCTGTTGAAAACTTTTGCAAACTACGACCGAAGCTTTCGTATGAACGATTGTAGCTTTTTTCAGTCATGGTGTCCAGTTGAAGCTTTATATACGAGCGGTTGAAGCTTTTGAATCAATCGGTTGCAGCTTTTTGGGTCATCGGTTGCAACATTGGTGCAGGCGCCGCCGAGCTTGTAGCATCTCCGGTGGGTGGTTCCAGCACGTGTACAACTGCTCGCGGATGGCATATCCATGGCGGCTTCCAACTCAGCCTCGCCGGGGCGGGGGGAACTTGTATCGGGCGGGGGGGGAGGGGGGGCGCGGCAGCGGAGAAGTGGGCAAGGGCGCTGAGGTTGGAGGTAGGGACCTGCACGAGATTGGGGCTGGGCGGCGGCGGGATCCGAGGGAGGAAGAAGAGGGCCAGCAGCGCGCTAGGCTGAGAGAGAGGGAGGGGATCGGGAGGAAGAAGAAAGAGGGAGAAGATAAGGTGGGCCAGGGTGATGCACGAGGTGTACGATGGGGGGCTCATCGCGTGGCTCGCGAGCGACCGGCCGAATCGTTCGGCCGGCGCACCGCGCTGAAACGTTTCCCTTTTATAATTGAATGTATTAGCATATCTCGAAAATCTCATTTATATCATTAAACAGAATTAGCAGTGTCACACAGACCCTCTTGTAAGTAGGTTATCTTCAATAGCGATGATTTAAAAGATCTAAGCAGAGTCATTGGTTCTGAAATTTTATCACACGTTACTAGTGCATATTTTTTTTTTGTTTCAACGGACAGCCGTGTGCCTCTTCCTGGGACTCTGCTCTGTGTGCCTCTTCCAGGAACGCTGCTCCGTGTGCCCCTTCCCGGGAAGCTGCTCCTTGTGGTGCCTCTGCCCTGTACTACGCTCTCCCGCTGCTGCTTCGACCCAAGTTCCGACACCATGGAGTTCGTCAAGGTATCACCCCCTCTCTGCTCTTTCTCTCTCACTCTTGCATGTTTTGCATGTCCCTGTCATCAGTTACCTGGAGATGTTGCTTAATACACCAATTTGGGTGTCTAGTATGATGTTTGTAAAGATGAGATGAGCTCTTGTCTGATTATCAGCACAATTTTTTCTTCTGCTGTGTGTAGTATGTTTTTGATTATGTATTCATGCCCGACCCGAGCTCTAGCAGCAGCACTAGCGGTACGTCATGCCCAATCATGTCCCAGGTTTAGCACTAGCAATTACATAGCTTCCAGAGCAAGATTGCATTTTTTTGTGGCTGTTATATGTACTACAGTTTTGCTTTTCCTAAAACCATATGATACTAAATGTATACCACACAAGGGAAAGCATTCCAGTATTAGAATTTTTTATGTTTGAAACAATTTTTCTTTCATCTGTTTAGTTAAATGTTTTATTTCTATCTATGCGACTGAATGTTTGACATATATTGGTTCTTGTTATCTTGGATTCACTACCGGAACAGGGTGCTACCCCGACGGCCAAAACAATGCCGACGGCCCCCGTCGGCCTCTTCGGAGCTATGCCGACAGCCTGGCCCTGGCCGTCGGCGTATTCTGGCCGTCGGGCTACACAGAGCTAAGCCGACGGCAACCGTCGGCATAGAACGGCCGTCGGCCTAGCTGCAAGTACGCCGACAGCTGCCGTCGGCTTACAACAGCCATCGGCATACTCGTGGGCCCGGCGACCCCGCTGGTGACGGGCGGCTAACGTCGTCGGAGCTATGCTGACGGCCGAGACGGGGGCCCGTCGGCATAGGTCCGCATGCCACGTCACCGATCCGGGCCGCACCGTCCAGAACATATGCCGACGGCTGCCGTCGGCATATGCGCCACGTCAGCGATCCGCGGCACACCGCCCGCCGCCTAAACCCTGGCCGTCTCTAGCCGTCGGCATAGTTAGATATTTTTTTCCTACATATTTTTTATGCTTTTTTATGTATTATTATATCAACTAACATGTAGCATGTTAAATATAAACATACATATGAATATATATGTAGTTTGTATTTTTTTCATATATTATGAATATATATATATATATATATAGTTTGTATTTTTTCGAGCACGTTAATAATGTGCGGTCATGTTCTTTTGAATGTAGATCCTTATATTTTATTAAAATCAAAAACAGCTATGCCGACAGAACTTTTGTGGCGGTTGCAAACGCCCGACACCCGTCTCCAGAGTGTGACCCCCCTCACGTCCGCGGTGTGCCCCCCTCATGGACGGCGCCGCCGCCGGCACCTGGAGGGGGGAAACGGACGCGTCGGGTCTACACGGAGTGGATGTAGCTGTGGGTTTGGCCCGGATGTTGCTCCCGGGTGTCCCTACGGGCCGACCTGACACAACCGGGTGGAGAGTTCCACTGGTCAAAGCCCGTCCGTGCAAAGTCAAAGGGCTAGATCTCGTGGTCAACCGCGCCAGGGTTAGGCGGGACGGGGGCCCTAGGGGGGGTAGCAATGCCACCGGAGCATCGTACCGGGCCCTCATACATGCGGGGTGGTGTTGTGGCATGTCCGAAGAGGCGGCACGCGTCTCCGGTGCGTGGTCCCCCTTACGGACGGCGCCGCCGCCGACACCTGGAGGGGGGAAACGGACGCGTCGGGTCTACACGGAGGGGATCTTGCTGTGGGTCTGGCCCGGATGTTGCTCCAAAGTGTTCCTATGGGCTGACCTAACACAACCGGGTGGGGAGGTCCACTGGTCAAAGCCCGTCCGTGCAAAGTCAAAGGGCTAGATCCCATGGTCAAACGCTACAGGGTTAGGCGGGACGCGGGCCCTGGGGTAGCAATGCCACCGGAGCGTCGTACCGGGCCCTCATACATGCGGGGTGGTGTTGTGGCATGTCCGAAGAGGCGGCACGCGTCTCCGGTGCGTGGTCCCCCTTACGGACGGCGCCGCCGCCGACACCTGGAGGGGGGAAACGGACGCGTCGGGTCTACACGGAGGGGATCTTGTTGTGGGTCTGGCCCGGATGTTGCTCCAAAGTGTTCCTATGGGCTGACCTAACACAACCGGGTGGGGAGGTCCACTGGTCAAAGCCCGTCCGTGCAAAGTCAAAGGGCTAGATCCCATGGTCAAACGCTACAGGGTTAGGCGGGACGCGGGCCCTGGGGTAGCAATGCCACCGGAGCGTCGTACCGGGCCCTCATACATGCGGGGTGGTATTGTGGCATGTCCGAGGAGGCGACACGCGTCTCCGGTGCGTGGCCCCCCTCACGGACGGCGTCGCCGCCGGCACCGGGAGGGGGGAAACGGACGCGTCGGGTCTACACGGAGTGGATTTAGCTGTGGGTTTGGCCCGGATGTTGCTCCCGGTGTCCCTATGGGCGGACCTGACACAACCGGGTGGAGAGGTCCACTGGTCAAAGCCCGTCCGTGGGAAGTCAAAGGGCTAGATCTCGTGGTCAACCGCTCCTGGGTTAGTCGGGACGGGGGCCCTGGGGGGTAGCAATGCCACCGGAGCGTCGTACCGGGCCCTCATACATGCGGGGTGGTGTTGTGGCATGTCCGAAGAGGCGGCACGCGTCTCCGGTGCATGGCCCCCCTCACGGACGGCGCCGCTGCCGACACCTGGAGGGGGAAACAGACGCGTCGGGTCTACACGGAGTGGATTTAGCTGTGGGTTTGGCCCGGATGTTGCTCCCGGGTGTCCCTATGGGCGGACCTAACACAGCCGGGTGGAGAGGTCCACTGGTCAAAGCCCGTTCGTGGGAAGTCAAAGGGCTAGATCTCGTGGTCAAGCGCTCCAGGGTTAGTCGGGACGGGGGCCCTGGGGGGTAGCAATGCCACCGGAGCGTCGTACCGGGCCCTCATACATGCGGGGTGGTGTTGTGGCATGTCCGAAGAGGCGGCACGCGTCTCCGGTGCGTGGCCCCCCTCACGGACGACGCCGCCGCCGGCACCGGGAGGGGGGAAACGGACGCGTCGGGTCTACACGGAGTGGATGTAGCTGTGGGTTTGGCCCGGATGTTGCTCCCGGGTGTCCCTATGAGCCGAACTGACACAACCGGGTGGAGAGGTCCACTGGTCAAAGCCCGTCCGTCGGAAGTCAATGGGCTAGATCTCGTGGTCAGCCGCTCCAGGGTTAGGCGGGACGGGGGCCCTGGGGGGTAGCAATGCCACCGGAGCGTCGTACCGGGCCCTCATACATGCGGGGTGGTGTTGTGGCATGTCCGAAGAGGCGGCACGCGTCTCCGGTGCGTGGCCCCCCTCACGGACGGCGCCGCCGCCGGCACCGGGAGGGGGGAAACGGACGCGTCGGGTCTACACGGAGTGGATTTAGCTGTGGGTTTGGCCCGGATGTTGCTCCCGGGTGTCCCTATGGGCGGACCTGACACAACCGGGTGGAGAGGTCCACTGGTCAAAGCCCGTCTGTGGGAAGTCAAAGGGCTAGATCTCGTGGTCAACCGCTCCTGGGTTAGTCGGGACGGGGGCCCTGGGGGGTAGCAATGCCACCGGAGCGTCGTACCCGGCCCTCATACATGCGGGGCGTGTCCGAAGAGGCGGCACGCGTCTCTGGGGTGTGCCCCCCCCCCCCACGGACGGCGCCGCCGCCGGCACCTGGAGGGGGGGAAACGGTAGTAGACGGATCAGGCACTCGCATAGTTACCGGATCAGGCACTCGGTAACGGTACCCCTCAGTCAGTTGCTCTCCTATGTATCACCTTTCGCGAGACCATAGAAAATATTTATATCATAAAGAAATGTTGCCCCCTCAATTTATTTCGAAATATTTTAACACAATGTACATTTTTTGTTAGTACAATTTAGCAAATATTTATATCATAAAGAAATGTTGCTGACCATAGAAAAAATTCGGTTCAGAAAAAAATATATGTGATATTTTAGAAAATTGTTGTACAATATAAAAAAAGGATCATGTAATTAAAAATAATGTTTCAAACCATTAAAAAAAAGAATCATGAAAATTGTTGTACATTGTAAATAATGTTCATGCATGTAAAAAATATGTATACCATGTATCATTTTTAATATAATTATATACCATGTGTCATTCAAAAAAATAAAAAAATAAAAATATATATATATATATGCCTACGGCTAAGCCGTCGGCATAGGTGCCACGTGGCGACCTCAGCGATGCCGACGGCTTAGCCATCGGCATAGATACCCCTTATCCCCTCGCGTCGACCCCGGGCCACTCATTCTATCTGCCCCGACCCCGACCAGCTGAGCGCCGCCGCCGCACCCCCCACCCCGACCTACCGCCGCCGCCGCACGCCCCTCCCCTGCCGCTGCACCTCCCACTCCAGCATGCCCCCTGCCGCCGCCGCACCTCCCACTCCCCTGCACACCCCTCCCCTGCCGCCGCCGCACCTCCCACTCCAGCCGCGTCGCCGCCCCCGCCTCCACACCCGCCGTCGCCGCCCTCTCCACCCGCCGTCGCCTCGGCCTTCTCCCGACCCCGCCGCTGCCCCGGCCTCCCCCGACCGCGTGCTGCCCCGGCCTCCCCCGACCGCGTGCTGCCCCGGCCTCCCCCGACCCCGCCGCTGCTCCTACAGCCGGCCGCGGCTGCTGCAGCCGGCCGCGGCTCCGTCCCTCCCGTCCCCGACCGCCCCTGCCTCACCATCCCCTCCACCGCCGCGCCCCCTGCCACGCCCCTCTCGGTGAGCTACTTTTTTTCATTTTTTTCATTTTTTTGGTACTGTTGGATGGATGAATGAATGCATGGATGGATGTTGGATGTTAGATTGTTAGGTTAGATGATGATCTTGTCATTTGAGATCTTGTCATTTGGATGTTAGATGGATGTTGGATGTTAGATGTTGGATGTGATGAGTGGTTATGTGAGATGTTGGATGTGAGTGGTTATGTTAGATGGATGAGATGTTAGAGGTTGGATGTGATTGAACCGGACAAAATTTGACACTTGACAAAATATGATTTTTTTTTCATAGTTTTAAGTGTCAATGCTTAATGTTAATTAGCTATGTGAGATGTGCTGCAAAATTATGATATGATGAGTGGTTATTTAATCATGATGATCTTGCTAAAAAAATTGAAGGACAAAATTTGACACTTGACGAAACATGATTTTTTTTCATAGTTAAAAGTATCAATGCTTAATGTGAGGTGATGACCTAAATTTTTTCCACTCGGTGTAATTAACAGGATTTGTAGTGTTCCATCTTCGTGGAGTGATTGTCGACGTTGGAGGTGTTGGTCCACGATCGTCCCTCTCCTTTGATCGACTACATCGGAGGGTGAGCAACAATTCCATGACCTCGCCCACTTTTTTTCCATGTCACTAGATTAAATTTTCACATCAAGTCGCGTAACCTAGGTCTCCCGTCCGAAAGGGTTGCATCGATAAATATGCATTCAATTGCATATTTATCATCGCATCTCTTTCGGATTGTCCAGCGCTTTCCACGGACAGCCCGAGGATGTGTAGATCGGGTACGTTGTTCATGCTCTACCCCGTTCCGAGACAGGATTTCGGCGGCGCCTCCCTGTTGTTCTCCGCATGCACATTCTCTCGGCATTTTGCCGAGACGTGTATTTGGAGAACAACGGGGAGGTGCTGCCGAAATTTTGTCTCGGAATGGGGTAGAGCATGGACAACGTACTCAATCTACACATTCTCGAGTGGGATTAGGACCCATCTTTACCTATTAGAGATGTAGGTGGATTAAATGTCGTTTCTCGTCAACCTTGTAAAAAATAAAATATTGATGTGAGTAATTTAAATGAATCCTTAATTTTGTTGTGTGGCTTCCAATAAAGCAGAGATGGCAGATAATCAGTGGATGTATAGTGGGTTTTTCCGTCGGAATCAAGTAACAACAGAGTGGGTCGAGAAAACTGATGTGTTTTTGAAAGAGATATTCCATAGTCCAATGAGGATGGTGCCAGAATGCCCGTGTGCCAAATGTAAGAGACGTATCCGCAGAGATAAGAGTGAGATGACTAAGCACCTTTGCACGCATGGATTTATACCCAACTTTAATATGCCGATAAACTTTGCCCAGCGGGACCGTGGTAGAGAGGAGGTGATACGACAACGCGTCGCTGGTTATGAGGACGATGGGGTTAGCGACATGCTAGATGATGTCTTTGCTGCACAGCCGACACCTCCGTCACATTCAGCGAATGAACCGGAGGAGCCGGAGGAAACCGCAAAGGCCTTCCTGGAAATCTTGGCCTCGTCAAAGAAACCTCTCTATGAGGGTGCCAAGCTGTCTGTGATGGATGCCATCTCGCAACTGATGGCAGTCAAGGCTGAGTACGGCTGTAGCCGAGGTTGCTTCGAAGCATTTCTGGGAGTATGGGCTAACAGCCTGCCTGAGGGCCATGAACTGCCAAAAAGCATGTACGCTACGAAGAAAATCATGAAGGCGCTCTCCATGGACTATGAGAAAATACATGTTTGTCCAAAGAATTGCCTTTTGTTTAGGCATGAGTATGCGGATGACAACTACTGTAGGAAGTGCGGTTCCTCTCGGTATATTGAGGTGGTCGATAAGCATGGTCAGAAGCAGCAGCTAAAAATCCCTGTGAAGGTTCTTCGGTATCTTGATTTTATAAAAAGACTGCAGCGCCTTTTCATCACCGAGGAGGAGGAGTATGTTCCTGATGGCGAGGAGGAGGAGGGTGAGGAGGAGGAGGGCGAGGAGGAGGAGGCCGAGGAGGAGGGTGAGGAGGAGGGCCACGAGGGTGGTGGAGGGGAGGTTGATCGCGAGTTGTGGGGTACCTTGCCACCGGGTGCTCCGCAGGGGTGGCTGCGTGGTAATGCCGGACTACCTACACCACCTTCTATCGAGGCGCACAAGTGGCTCATTGAACCCGCGGGGACAGAGTAAGTGCCTCTCAATCATATTTTCAACACAAGACAACATTTTCTTATTGTACACATGGCAATCCTTTGATTCTTTTGCAGTAACTGGATCCTTCACGGAAAGGGCCGTAAACGGAACGGCGTTATCACTGTCCTGTTGAAGGAGTTTTGGCCTGGCCTATTCTGCCCGCGGCCAGACAGGGACCCGCAGCTGCGGGTTTTGGCCACAAGCTGGGCCCACTACGAGGCTCGCAGCAACGCGGAGTACGGGACGGCCGCTAAGGCCGTGATCACCAAATTTTGGGTAAATTCTCTTCTGAATCACTTGTCTTCAGTTTCGTTCATAGTTTATCATTGAATCACTCAACTCATGCCTTGTTTGCTTCTGGTTTATGCATGATTGCAGCAACTCTATAGAGTTCTTGATGAGCACAAGGCCAGAGCCGACGTGGTCTTGCTTGCGGCTGCGAAGAAAAAAGCTCGTCAGTTGCAGTACGAGGTGCGCTGGGTTGCCGTCCCGCAGTACTACCACTCCTACCTGCACCAAAAGATGACCAAAACTCAAGCGCAGAAGCAACGACTTACCTTGAATAGGGAGCAGTTCATGATGGTAACTATTACTAACTTTTCATTGTTTCAAGCAGTCAACTATATGTTTCGTGCTCACATGTCATGCTTCCAAAATTTGCATAGGTTGTTCCTCGTTGGTGCTACGGAAGGCATGACGGATGGGCGAGTTTGGTGGATAGGTGGCTCGGCGACGATGCAGAGTTTGCTGCCAAGAGCATCAAGGCCCGGGCTAACCGTGAAAAAGACGGGACACACGGCCAAGGAAACAGGAACCACTGGGGCTTCAAGGCCATGAAGGTATATCTATATGCATGATGCATTTTTGTTCTTCTTTACCGTCATGTTCTTATGTATGGCTAACTTCTGTTTGACGTTGCAGGAGGACAAGTTGAAGAGGCCGCTCTCAGACATTGAGTCGTGGAAGCTGGCCCGCGAGCGGAGTGATCCCAAGGAGGGCGAGAGCCAGTACTACGGCAAGACCGAGGAGCACCTGGAGTCTTGCACTCAGCACTTTCAGAAGTTGCATCCGGATGTTCCTGTTGCTGAGGTCGCCCAGTCTCAGATCGATGACACGGCGGTGGTGGCCATCCAGGGGAAGTCACATGGCCGGTATCCGTGTTTCGATGGCTTGATCACTCCTTTGATCTCGTACACACGACTTCGGGCTACCTACTCGAGCCAGTTAGAGAGTACGGGGCGTTCACAGACTCCCTTAGCCCGCCAGCATGCTGTAAGTACTTCCCCTTTATCTTTTTCTCTCTAGCATTCTCAGTTTATTTTCAGCATTGCTCACTTAGAAGCAACCTAAATTATGTAGGCATATAAGGCCTTTGTCGAGCATAGGAATCTCGAGGTGCGAGAGTACTTGCAACGAGTGAAGGCAAACGATGATTACAACCGTCAGATGATGGCGGTTATTTTTGCCCTCTTAAAACCAAGCTAAATTTTTGCACTTTCATTCCTTCTGACCTTCTAGTTTGCTTGTTTAACTAACATCCAGGCTATGTTGGCGTCTTGGAGTAACCGCACGGATCCACCACAAATGGGACCCCCACCACCACCTGCGGGAGAACCCCCACACGTGCCCACGTTCGATGAATGGGTGGCACTAGGCAGTGATAGTCCGGTTAGTACATTTGCCTAACTACTGACAAACTAGTTCTCATCCATTCAACACTATCATATCATATTTACCATTAGAATCTTCTCTCAAACATGTAGGGGACCGGTGGCTCGACTCCTGCTCCATCGACCCCAGTCACTCCGATCTTCCAGAGTGATGGTGGTCGCGGTGCCGGTTTTGGCGGTGGCGATTTTGGCGGATGTGGTCTTGGCGGTGGTGGTCTTGGCGGTGGTGGTTTTGGCGGAGGTGGTCTTGCTTGATGTCGATGATGATTCCGTGCATGTGGTCGTCGTGCCATACCTTTCATGTTCCTACTTTTATGATGTCCCATGTCTTGCACTACTTTTATGTTCATGAACTTTCGCCGGTGATGATCTTTAGATGATGAACTTGACTATGTTTAAATGATGATGATGGACTTGAGTATGTTTAGATGATGAACTGTCATATTTCTGCATAATCCCATATTATTGTGCTTTGAATGCTGTCAAATGAATTGAAAAAGAGAAAACAAGGAAAATAAAAAAACAAAAAAAAAACTATGCCTACGGCAAAGCCGTCGGCATATATAAGCCCAGGACTTCCCAGGACGCGCCACGTGGCAGAGCTATGCCTACGGGAAAGCCGTCGGCATAGATGGAAACATATGCCGACGGCTTTGCCGTAGGCATAGCCCTGCCACCAGGAGGCACCACGGAGTGCCACGTGGCAGAGGTATGCCGACGGCCAAGCCGTCGGCATACCTCTGCCACGTGGCATTCCGTGAATCGTTAGCTCTTTTGACGGCGCCGCCCGTTGCCGTCAGGCGAAAAACACTGCCGACGGCTAAACTATGCCGACGGCTGACGCCCGGCCGTCGGCATAGGCCCCTATGTCGACGGCTATACTACGCCGACGGTCTGACAGGACTACGCTGACGTGATCTACGCCGACGGGGCTATGCCGACGACAGCCGTAGGCATAGATCTATGCCGACGGCAAAGGACCTATGCCGACGGCCCTGGGCTGTAGGCATAGGGCGCGAGTCCGGTAGTGATTAGCATTTTGAACTACTTCCTTTTGCAATTGGTGCTAGCTGCAGAGCCCAAATTTATATTCACAAATTTGTATCTTCCTAAACTCGTTTGTGCTACTACATGCCTGTTTAAGTTATCCATTTCTTCCTCTCCGTTGTACGTGTGTCTTTTTGCAGCTTTGAAACTTTAAAGTCAGCCATGAGTTTGAGTTGGCTTAAAAATTGCTTCCAGTAGGTTCGCATGTAGGATTTTATTTTTGGCTCGAATGAAATTCCATGGTTCGATGGTCTCTGTGGAGCTTATGATGCCAACACGAACATCCATCAAAAGCTTGTTGTTGTCAGCAACAAGAGTATTTACACGCCATATAGCTCTTGGTTATTCTCTTCCTGCCATGGCTACTTAGGTGGCTTTGCTAGACTCACTTGGCTTGGTAAATAACACTCTAGTGGTTGCCTGTTAGCTAGTTGTTAAACCACTGAATTTTCCTCTGGCTCTGTTCTAGAAAGATAAACGTGCCTCTGTTCTTGCCAAGTTAATTACCTGACATCTTTTCATCTTACATTATTTGGCTTGGTAAATTCCATGGAACACCGTGGACAGGGAAAAATTAGGCTCTAAGTTCTTGTTCTGTTGCTTATAATCTTCATACGACTTTCATTCTTTCTTTTTCCCACTTGATTGCATGACTGTTGGAATAATATGATATTTATTTTCCTGCGCGATTTTGGGCAGCAGGAGCCATGCTCCATGAACGAGGAGGATGACCGGGACTCCAAGCCCAAGCCGACGGGCACGACGAGGTAATCGTCAAGTACGAGGACCTTGACCTCGACTCCTCACACAAGGTCTTGGCTCTGCTCTTCTCGACTGTGAAGTTGTTCTGCTAATTTCTTATGTTTTTGTAGTGATATACAATATAATTCTTGTGTTATGAGTTCATTTCTGAACCAAAGTGACCATGAGCTAAAATACGGTTTCTATGCTCATATATGATTGTAATTTCTTTTCTGGTTATGAAACCAAACTAGCATAGTGAGTTCCGTTTTGTCTTTGTCTGGTCCACCCAAACTCAAACAAAAATCCATTTACCGAATGTGATCTAGGTGGCTGGTGCTTTCTTTCTTGCTTGTTCATTAGCTATTTTGTTGATAACTTTTGTTGTTTTCCAAAGTCGAAATAGCCAGCAGAATTAATGTTGCTTGGCATAGTTGTCCCTTATTGGGCCCCTTGTGGCATTTGATTTCCGGTCCTAGTTAGTTGTATTCACCCGTCTGCTATTGATGTGAATTTGCATATATGGCTGTCACTTGTAAATTCTCTCTAGATTGATCAATAGAGTAAAACAAGAAGACCAATTTACCTGTCTGGTGTCTTACGCATTTCCTATCTAAAATCTAGGATTTGTCATGTGTTAAACTTCTCTTGACTTGTTGCATGTGTTGCGCTTCAGATGCAAATGCACGGCAGTGCGAGATTGATGATGCCGACGTTGTTACCCCCAAAAGTGGCAAGGCGCTGAACGGCTGAGATGTGGAAGCATTATTGTGTAAAAAGGCAAGATGAGGCGGACTTGTGTTTTTCTTGGTCGGCTGGTAGTTGTGGAAGTGTGCTAAATGAAATGGCTGGTGATAGTTGTTCTTGTACACAAGATAAAATGGCATCGGTTTCTTGGTTTCGTGGCTTTGTTGGATGGTAGCTGTTGAAGTGAGCTCAAGTGTTGAATATTGATGGTTGTCATCTTGTTCATGTTGTTCCCAATCACTAATTAAAGCAATGTACTCCTGAGGGGTTGAAACTTGCCACTCCAAATTTATCAAACAGGTCTATCTTCAAGTTGTTCAATCAGGATGAGCAACATTTCAAACTGAATGTGCATAATGTTTTGTCGCTCATGAATTTCAGAATCAACATGCATATAGTTGGTGTCTGCTTGTATGCACCACTGGAATCAGTCTAGATCAGTGTTAGTTGTGAGGAGATGTAATCTAGGTTTATCTAGAGGCCCGTTTGTATCTAAAATGATGTGCCTCGACATACATTGGATTGACCATGATTTGAAAATAGAAACTCATGCTTCATGGTTACTGATAATTGTAGTGTGCAATGCTTGTATTTGATTGGAAATCAATATAGGCTCTAGCGCCTTTATTTTTTGTTAGAATTTGAAGGAAAATGAAATGACAGAGCAGCAACGGGAGAGATCAAACAAGGATAACAAGTGAGTGGCATGAGAATGTTGGTCTGAATATTCCAAAAATGTGGACTTAGGAACTTTGAATGTTTATATTTTTGGTTGAACATGGCATGGCAGCCATGCATGCACTTGGAGGCTCTCAACTACACGAGATGTGCTTGAGGTGCTACAGTTTAGTTTACCGGCTCTTTTCTGGTTTCTTAGATCTTCTTTTTTGAGGATCAGGTTTCTTAGATGTGTAATGCCTGTTTTAGTACTGTCCTCTAAATGTTTTAGTATTGCCCTCTAAATCGACATATATTACTAGTTCTGTTACTTGATAATTATCATTTGGAACAACGCTTCATTTTCAAATACAAAGCTTTCCATCCATCCATTCATCTGTAACGTGCCATCTTACTCGCCCGAATGTATGGGTCCTCCAGCCACGCAATAATTGCCTTTCTTGGAAACGCAACAAAGTGGATCGTCATCATCATGTCATTAAGCGTCCTAGGCCTTTCCTAGAAACGAAACGGATCATCATCATCATATCATTAGGCACCCTAGGGATGCCCATAGGACATCCAAGCTTGCGCCACCTCACCGATCAGCAGCACCGCGGCCTCCTCGTTCTTATCTCCATCATGCTTTCTTCTAAGACCATCTCTATATATACTAGAAAGGATCATCCATCCGCGTGTGACTTAGAACTTAGGTGACGACGAGAAGATGAGAGGAGGCGAGGGACGGTGGACCCGTGGAGCATGATGGTCTCCGTTGGCCGGTAGTGAGGTGCAGACGAAGCGCTGGCGCAGTAGCGGCGCCGTTGTAGGCCTAGGCCGGTTCTCTCCTCGCCGGCGTGGTAAGGAAGGAACGAGGCAAAAAGATGTGCCCACCCAAGTGGTATTGCAATTGACTGGAAAAGGAAAAAAGAAAGATTAACTCATGAGGATGTATGCGGGAGGAACTGAGTCACCGTAATCAATGGTCAATCCGGTGGCGCGGCACTGACCGGATCAGAAGGAGAATGAAAAGGGAAGATTCCGGCCGGGTGGGGAGGCGAGGCGAGGCGCGAGGCCACCGCGGAGGAGGAGGCACCGCGCGAGACCCAGGAATATCGTCGTCGCCGCACAATGGACCTCACCATGTCCATGAAGTGGGATCAGCAGATTCAGGTAAACCCCATCCCATTACCAGGTACTCTATCGCCGCTTCATCCCTCCATGTGTTGTTGTGCATCATATAAGTAAGTTAGATAACGGAAACAAGTAGGATCTCTGTTTTTTTTTCCAATGGATTGCTCTCTTCTAGTGTCTGCATAATTAACTCATGATCATGCATGATGTAGTAGTTGCAAGTATACCAATTGCTCGATCAGTGTCTAAAACGGCAAGGCCATCCTCTGAACAAGGCACCAAAATAATGCGATATTCAGGGCCATTCCTTCCGGAGGTACGGCATAAATTCAGAAACTGGAATACTTGTACTGCTAGATAAACTGAACAGTGTAGCATATGTAGCCGTTTCTACTTTCTAGCCTATCCAGCACGTCTTACATATTTTTTTACTTCATTGGTTCTCTGGACGAATAATTCTATTCTATTTGAAGTAAGAAGCCAAGCAATGCCATATTTCTTCTCCTAGATCGTTTATGCCAAAGCTTTTATGAATCCAATATTTAAACTCCCCTCTTAATTAAACAATTTTCATTCAAACGTTTTCTCTTCCGTTTTACCACATCCTCTACATATTTTTGTTAGACGTATATTTTTTTCATTGCCATTCGGTCTTCTCCGCCCTGAAATAGATAATGTTCTACAGTGTGTGCAACCAAACTTCTCTATCTTCAACAACTGTTCGATTTGTTTCGTCAAAAGGTACCGTTAGATTAGATTTGTCATAGGCTACCATCGAAGATGCATATTGGAGGTTCTTTCAGTTCAATATATCTCATTTACAAACAGAGTGGCTATGTTTAATTGATAATACTGATGTTGTTGTTCATTCAGACATATCCAACCTCAAGGCTAAACAAATACCTGGAATACTTCATCAGTTGAACTTCACTCTTGCTGTTTAAGTGATGAACTCTAATTTTTCCTTCTCTTAATCACAAAATGAATGCCTCCAAACTCAGCAATTCTGATAAAATCTCTTTGCTTCTACTCTCTCCGTTCCTAAATATTTGTCTTTCTAGAGATTTTAACAAGTGACTACATACAGAGAAAAATGAGTGAATCTACACTCTAAAATATATCTATATACATCCGTATGTGGTAGTCCATTTGAAATATCTAGAAAGACAAATATTTAGGAACGGAGGGAGTACAAGGAATAAGAACCTCGAGGCACCTGCTTCCCAAATGTTGCGACATAACCACATAATCCAATGATTATGTGACCATGGGATAGAGATCCAATTATGCAGGGGGAAATCCGAGAACTTAGTTTGTTTTTCAAAATAGGCTTATCGATTGATCATATCATGTCAATTATGAATTGACTTCATTGTTCATTTTTATGTCTAACACCATCTATTCCATATTCACCTCTTGCCAATTGTTATTTTTTGCCATTAGACCAACATTTAAAACAAACCGAGCCCAAAAAATCAGAAAAAACAAAGCAAAGGACATGATAAAGGGCTATACCTCTGATTCTCAAGGACCGTGGCGAGGGATTAGAGGGGCGTTGGGGGGTAGCCCCAGGCGCCAGTGCCATTGCCCGCCGCCCGGGAGCACTCCTTGGCGGCCTTCCTCGCACGTCGTAGCGTCACTTCTGAGTGTAGTATATAGCCTAGGCTCAAGGCGGCGATCATACCAAGGATAACCATCAGCGCCCAGATGCCTGGCTTGGCCTCCGATGGCACTGAGGCGAGAGCCCACGTCCACAACCAGGTAATGTATTAGCAGGTCATCAAGGAGAAGGAGGGGAGAAATTATCTTATATTTAGCTAAGGGGGGCAATGCCCCCCCCCCCCCTCAAACCAATCTATGAAGACTTATTCATGAGAGGGCTTAGAAGGGGAATTTTGCCTTTCCCTCACCTAGCACTACCACTACATACTAATATATATCATCATCATATTAGTGTGATGCCAGTTTGGGACACCTAGGTGCCTGGGCACCTTGCCTCTCCATCGTTGAATCGTGTTTAGCGATTGATTTGGAAACCAATAAAAATGCATCAATTGCTAGTTAATTTGGCAGGCTTTAATTCGTGGACCGTCCCATGCATGCATGTCGCGTGATAAAAAGGCAAGGTATTAATATGAGAATGCATATAATTTTGGTTATAGGTATTGCATACCCGTATTAGATAGTTAAAAAATAAAATAAAACGTAAATAGTTCTAAAAACAAATTATTTGGAATATACGTACCCGCATATGTACATAATTACATGAGTAGGTATTAGATACCCGTATTTGTACATAATATCGTTAATAGGTTTTTTTGTGGTATCGTTAGTAGGTATTAAATACCCATATATTTACATAAATTATTGGGTATATACGTACCCGATATGTACATAATTTCGTTAATAGGTATTAGATACTCATATTAAATAGTTAATAAAATAGAACGTAATAGTTCAGAGAATAATTTACTGGTTATATATACCCGCGTATGCAGATCATTTTATTAGTAAGTATTAGATACCCGTATTAGATAGTTAGGAAACAAAAATACGCGTATTAGATACCATTGTAGTTCAGAAGAAAATAAAATATTACTATGATTTATTGTATGCCAAGTCTTGCATGCCAAATAGTTAAAAACGAAAATAAAACATAAACATGGAAAGTCTTGCATGAAAAATAATTAGGAAACAAATCAAACATTCATTATGTGCGATACATACCTAAAACAATCAAGGTGCCCGGGCACCTAGGTGTCCCAGTTAATTTACCTATTATATATATTATATAGACGGTCTATTCTGCTAATATTATCAGCGAGAGCACTGCACTTTTTATAGCAAGAGCACTGCAATACAGACTAGTGAACTTTGTGTCGGAAAAAACTGCAACGCAGTGTTTTTCTGGTACTGTTTTCGCTCTAATTTTTTAACTGTTCATCGGAACGAGGCGTATAATATACCGTTGGAAAGCTATGGATTAGGCGCATCTTCGCCATGTTGAACACTTTTCGAGATTTTTCGCCGTTTAAAAGCAGTTTCAAAAACGGTGCGGCGGATGACGAGTGGCAGCGAGCGTATTTTCATGATTTTTTCTAAACCGCTCATCGGAATAAGGCAAATGATACGCCGTTGGAAAGATATTGTCAAGGCGCATATTTATCATATCTATTATTTTCTCTAATTCGTTACGGTTTAAGAGCAGTTTCAAATTTACTAAATCGCGGAATTACGTTTTTTTTGAAATTTTTGCAATTTTCGGTACTGTTTTCGCTGTAGTTTTTGAACCGTTTGTCGAAACGAGGCGCGTAATACGTCGTTGGAAAGCTATGGACAAGACGCAACTTTCATATGTAGAAATGGTTTTGAGATTCCTTACGGTTTTAAGTTAATTATGAAAATTGTGCAGCGGACGACGAGTGTCAGCGGTCGTTTTTCGTGAAATTTTTAGAAACTGCTTGTCGAAATGATTCAAATGATATGTCCTTGGAAAGATATCGACGAGACGCAACTTTTTCATGTAGAACACTCTCTCTAATTCCTTACGGTTTAAGAGCAGTTTTAAAATTAGCGAAATGCGGACACTCTGTTTTTCACGACACCAAAATCGACGAGTGAACTTCATCCGACAGAAAACCGCACTTCTTCAGTCAAAAATCGCAATGCATCAAACGGGCAAGCGAACTGCTTGATTTCTTTTTTTTACACGTAAATTTTCTCATGCGAGGAAGTGGACGGGGCTTCACATCGGGCGCAAGTGAACCCCAAAAGTATGGAAAAATAAACCGCATTACTTTATTTGTCGTTTTGGTAACATTTTTTCTTTGCACTTACAAGATGAACAACATCAAACACCCGACCGCACTGCTTCAGTTAGAAAACCGCACTGCATCAAATGGTCACTTACAAGATGAACAACATCACACACCCGACTGCACTGCTTCAGTTAGAAAACCACACTGCATCAAGTGGTCAAGTGAACGGCATTACTTTTTTTGTCGTTTCTCTACCATTTTTTATTTAACACATCTTTGGACTTCATTTCCTTCTTTCTTTTTCTGTTTGGAATTTTGGGTTTCCACATTGGTGAGCTGTACACGTGCGAAGAAGCGAACCGCATGGTCGAGGGAAATGAGCCGCAACACAATTCAAAATGAACTTCTTTGGTAAACAATTTTCAAACGAGTCCATATAACTTTTATACATAAAATCATCAAACACAGAAAACACCATTTTTGTACTGCATGTCCACATGGTCGAAACTGCATGCTCATATCTGAACATCACCATGTTTTGCTGCAATCAAATGAGTCCCTATAATCTTCATAAAAAAAATCCACACTACACTGCAACATCGGACATGGACGTAAATTTTTCTCAGACGAGAAAGTGGACCGCATTACTTTATTTGGTCGTTTTCATAGCATTTTTTCTGCACCTCACATTAAGAGGAAGTGAAGCACAACACTAGCAAAAGTGAACCTCAACACTATCGGTAGTGAACCGCATGAGTTTCTATTGTATTTTTTCAAACTTTTTATGAACGAGAGTGGACGAGGGAGTGTACGCATTAATCTGTGTCCAATTGTGTCTTTTAAACTTTTTCAACGAAACAAAAAAGTGAACCTCTACAACATGACCTTTTCGTGTTTTGAATTGCATGGGGGAGGCAAGAGAACTGCATTACTCCTCTGACCAAAATATTTCTTTTTACTTTTTTAGCAACGCCTACCACGAGGTGAACTTCATTGCCCTTTTTTCTGCAAATGCACCGCCAAGGTTTTCGTAATGAACTGCATCGATTTAACAAATTTTAAACCGGTCCATAAAAATTAGCACAAAACAACTCCTCCAGAAGTAATAAAAGGTGAACTCTTTTGTACATTTTTCGTACAGCTTGACCGAAGCTGTCTCGACAAACGAAAATATACTCCTCGTGGCTTTATTAGCAGAGAAGTGTACCCCAAATTCTTATCACAAAACAAGAGTGAGAAAAAAGTTTACTTTCGGACTGAAAAGTACTGAAGGAAAAGTAAGAGCTGCACTGCACGAGGGGGAATAAGAGGCTTGCTGAGATTGCTCCAACATGGCGAAGTGCACTGCAGGGCGGCGTAGATGTGGAAGACGACAGAGGGGTTTACAACTAACTGCACGCCAGGGGTTGCTTACCTCTCGCCAATAGGTGCCTCCGATTAGCACAAGCTGGACCAAGGCCACCGCCGATCCACCGTAGCATTTTTGCTGCTGAACCGCATGGCTACGGATCCCGAACTGCACGCCAGCAAAAACCAAAACATCATGAGAACATTTTGCACTGCAGTGCGGATGACATTGATGGCAACCGAAACGAACTGCATGTTAGGGGAGAAGAGAGCCGCAAGGGGGAAGGGGTTGCTTCGGCGAATTGAATCCCAGAGGAAGGGGGTGCCATAGCCGGTCCTAGCGTCATGGTCAGGGCTCGCCGCAGGTGCTCCGACGAGGTCGAGCTTGACGAGCGCGGCCACTGGCCATGGAGAAGGCGCGGGAGGGCAGGGGGCTCAGATCCGTTGGTCGCCGTGGTCCAGGTGGAGCCTGGTGGCTTCCGCAACCTCCCTGGGGGCTGTGGTGGCCGGATCTGGTGTCGGTGGCCGCGTGCGGGGGGTACTGTTTTCGGTTCAGCAGAATATTAGCAGAATATGAGGGGAGGGGATGCAGGAGAGCTCGTCGGAGGGGAGAGGAGGCAGGGGAACTTGACGGAGGGGATCAGGGCCGGGGCTGGCCGGCGTAGGGGCCGGGGCCTTGGAGGCCGGCCGTCGCGGGGCGGCGCGGGAGGCCGGCGTCGCGGGACGGGGTGGGCCGGGCAGACGAGGGCAGTGGAACCGGATCCCTCTGGATCCGGTGGTTGCTTGGCGGGGGCGTGGCCGGCCCTGGGGTGAGAACGGCGAGGCCATGGGGTTTGACGGCGGTAGGGCGGGCCCTATTGCCGGCGGGGGCGCTGGCTGTTGGTGGCGGTGGCTCACATCCAGAGGCGGCGTGAGAGGGATCCGGGATGGGGACGGGGGAGGGAGGCGGTAGGGGCGCGCCGCGCCGGAGAAGGTGGGAAGGGAGGTGGGGCGCGGCGCGGGGAGGGAGGTGGTGGTGGGCGGTGTCGCCGAAGAAGGTGGGGAGGGCAGGGGCGCGCCGCATCAGAGAAGGTGGGGAGGGAGGTGGGCTGGCGCGGGGAGAGAAGTGGCTGGCTGGGGTCGTGGGGAGAGTGGGAGGATAAGGTGGGGTGTGGTTTTTTTTGTCCTGTGCAGGTCGGTTCGTTTGTTCTGTGGGGTTAGTTTGTATATGGGTCAGCTTGATGGTGTTAGCAGAATAAGAGGGTGTTAGCAGAATAAGGTCTTAAGGGGTGTTATCATAATAGACCCACCTGGAGGTAGTTATCCCACATGTCTCATATACTATCATGTGGTAGTATATATTCTACTTTATCATTTTAAGTATATTCATATACTATATATAAGATACTTCAAAGTGAGTTACATGAAAAAATTAGAAGTCGGCCCATGGTTTTTATTATATTAGTGAAATACGTATATGTTTGTACGTAAAAATGAGCATACTCAAAATATGATACACACTACCAAAAAAATAGTATATATACTACCTAAACGTTCTTACATACTACATATTACGCGTACATATTCTCCGCTTTGATAGATACTACATACAAAACTCAAGAGGTGGTAACTACCACTGGTGGTAGATAATTTTTTTCCTATATATGTATATATTTATTAAAAGAACTTATCGATAAGTTTAATTTTACAACTCATATTATGCCTTTGGCTCACCCTTGGCAGATTTCACCTAACTTCATTACCACGCACTAGTATACAATTTATCAAAAGAACATATCAATATAATTAATTTTGCAAAAATTCTATGATGAAAAGGTTTAAATTATCAATTGTGAGTTCGAATAAAATCACGGTAATCATTAGCAGCCGTCTAAATTTATCAATTTTGATTTTCCACTCGCACTCACAATTAAACTTATTCAAACTTTGTAGGTAAAAATCATAATTTAAATTGAAGAACATGGAAATCATACTTTGAATAAGACAGATGAGAAGTCGCAGGTGTTCTTGCCTCGATGGCTCGGTGATGACCCACAAGTATAGCGGATCACAACAGTCTGCTTCGAGAGTAGTAGTTAACCCGAATTTAATTATTCGACACTAGAGGAGCCAAAGAATATTTACAAGCCTTATCAGTTGAGTTGTCAATTCAACCACACCTGAGAAATTATTTCTCTGCAGCAAAGTATTAGTAGCACAGTAGGATGATAGTTTTGATAGTAGTGGTAACAGTAGCAATAGTAATTGTAGCAGTGACGGTAGCAGTTTTGTAGTGATTATAATAGTAGTAACTTAGCAAAGACAATATAGCAAAGCGTAGTCATTGGATCAATGATGGATATTTGTATGGATGGCATTCATCATGTAACAGTCACAACCTAGAGCGATACATAATAGCTTCAATTCATCAGTTCAATGTAGGCATGTATTTTGTATATAGTCATACATGCTTATAATAAGAACTTGCATGACATCTTTTGTCCTACCCTCCCGTGGCAGCGGGGTCCGTAAGGAAAGAGAACCGGATTGAAGCATTTACGTGTGGTGAATACATGAACTCCCCGAATTACAGTCATCCCCGGAGAGTACCCCAATTATTGTCACCTTGGGGTCTACGGTTCAGAACAATAACAAGTGCATATAACTAGCAAATAGGATCAAGAACTCATATATATTCATGACAACATAATAGGTTCGAATCTGAAATCATGGCACTCGGGCCCTAGTGACAAGCATTAAGCATAGCAAAGTGATAGTAACAACAATATCAGAACATAGTGGATACTAGGGATCAAGCCCTAACAAATTGAGTCGATTACATGACAAGTCTCATCCATCCTCACTACTAGGGAAAAAGCTAGCAGCAGCGCGGGTTTTTGGCTTACCAGTAGCGCGGGTAACCGCGCTACTGATACGGCGCTACAGCTAAAGGTTAGCAGTAGCGTTTGTTAACACGCGCTACTGCTATATATACTTAGTAGTACCGCGTCCTTCAACAAGCGCTACTGGTAATTACTAGTAGCGCGTCTCACTGCCCGCGCTACTACTATTATTCCCTATTCTATTTCTTTTTTATTTTATGTCGTATTCATACACCTTTATACAAGTTTTCATACAGTAGCAATTTATAGATTGTTTTTATATTATAATGAGTTATTAAATCACTAGGTGAAAGAACCGCGGATTAGTTTCAAGTGGATGGATCCTAAGTGATCAAGTCATGGATTATCGTGACTTGGTCACTTAGGATCCATCCAGAAACTAATCCGCAGTTCTTTCATCCAATGATATAATAACTCATCATCATCATCATATTAATATAAAAACTCTTGTGTCATATCATCACCAACAACACTAGCTAATAATCATCATAGTCATTACCACCAACACTATTTAATCAGCATAGTCATAGTGTAGCTATCTAATCATCACCAACACTAGCAAATAATAATCATCATAGTCATTACCACCAACACTAGCTATTTAATCATCATAGCCATAGTGTAGCACATCATCATCTTCAAACTCATTCTAGCTAGCTAATCACTCCTGTTGCTCTCTCTCAGGTAAAATAGCATAGAACATGTGTAGCACTCCTGATTCATCATATTGGAGCATGTAGATGAACCTGCCTCCTAATTGTGGGATGTGCTTCTAATTGCTGCCCCTAGTACTTCTCTGCGGCCCTTCACAATTTTGCTCCAGTCTTTGACTATTAAGACTTGCTCGCTTTTAGAAATCCTGAATGCACTCATGTGCAATGTAGGATGTCTTGGCCGTAAGCTAACCATTGCCATGCGACCTTTAGGCTCGATCCAATGAGGCACAACTATCATCGGGAGTCCCTGTTGAAGAACATCATAGTAACATACTTAGCAATGAAGTTTAGCTTAAAAAATGTATGCAAAAGATGCACTGAGGACAAATAGTAAAAATCTTGCCATCTTTCCTATATAGATGTGACCGTAGTTCAATACGAACACTATTGGTCGCACATTTTGAGTACTAAGATTTTCAAGTCCAGGAAAATAATTTGTCTTGACAGTATCAAGATCCTCAAGCCATGAAACATAATGACTTATCTCCTCGCAGTTTAGTTCAGCCCTGGGACAGTGGTAGGTCATGTCTACCAAGCGTCGGACATGTTTGCTTGAATGGAAATAAGCTTCCAACAGAAATTAGTTGTCAACTATTTTTGAATAAATAATATTGAAGACATAAATATGGTTGAGAAACTCACATAATGGTAGAACTGGAAGCGTCTACACATCGACCCAGATGTCGATATTATCTTCAATATCATCTTCCGGACGAATATCAAAGGTGATAAGCATATCAGGCTCAATTGCATAAGCCTTGCATAGTGCTCTCCAATTTTTGCATTCAATGTAGGTGTAGATGTCTGCATTGTATAATTTTCCGGCAAAAGTATAACCATGCTCGGTCCGCAAGTGAACTCTCTTTACCTCCATAGTTTCCATAGGACTGAAACCAATCTTATCCAAGACAAAGATTCTTGCATGGCTGGGGATACACTAGTAGAATAGTAGAAAATTAAAATTATAAGTTGAAGCAAAAGAAGCAGAAGTCATGCTTAATTACGAAAAAAGACTTGTCGTTGTGACTTACTGTATCCACTTCGAAGGTCTCATCTAGTTTGATGCTGAAGCGCCTATCAACTAGGAAATTTCTGTCGCACATGCCGCGCTCGTCTTCGCAATATTCGCACATACCGAAATCCTTTTCGTCATTAGACATTGCCTATGTTCATAGTTGAAACATTAATTGAAAATCGATCGAAGGAAACTACCAGGAAACTCAACACACAAATCCAGAGCACTCGATATTTCCTACATATTCTAGCACAAGTCATGCTTAAATTCAGGAAAAAAAATCCGGCATGACCTTTGCTAAAATAGGACATATCGAGGGCCTGAAATTTGCCGGCATGGAAATGAATCAACACTCCGGCAAAACATAGGCCACTCGGATTTTCCCTGCGATACAAAGATGTTCATACACATACAACGATGCTTAAACTTGCAATTCCATCCGTATCAATTATCATAAGCATTTGCACATGAGCTCACCGACTAAATACCCTAGTTCTACTCTATTCAACACACCGAGGAGTGGAGAAGGAGGAGGTGGACTTTTAGCTCACCGACTCGAATGTAGAGGAAGTAGAGGTAGCTCGGATGACAATCACTCTAAGGAGACACGACTCTACAAAGCCTGCATATTCCACCAAGTAAAATTTTAGATCATCAAATCTCATACAACATTCTTTGATGACAAAGTGATAATGACACAAAAATAATTAAATTTTCCATACCTAAATTTTCTTCCTAAAAATAAACTAGTTCTATTAATTCAACTAGTTCAACTAAGCACTTACTATAAATAAAAATAATTAATTTTCTTACTAATTCAACTAGTTCAACTAAGCACTTACTATAAATAAAAATAATTAATTTTCTTACTAATTCAACTAATTCTATTAAGCACTTACTATAAATAAACTAGTTCTATTAACCATTTAAATTCTATGTACATTCTACAGAATTCTACCTATCTATACTATTGAAAAAACCTACATTCTACCTATCTATACTATCAACTAAATCTATGGAGGGGGGAGGGGCTGTGGATGGAGGAGGGGAGGGAGTAGGGGCTGTGGAGGGAGGAGGGGTAGCTAGAGGAGGGAGGTGGGAGGAGGAAGAGGAGAAGGAGGAGGCTTATCGAGGCCGGAGGATGGCGGCGACGCCGGCGGCGGCAATGCGGCGATGGGGGCGATGGCGCAGGAGGAGGACGACGGCCGCGACACAGTGAGACAGGAGATCGATTGAGGAAACGGGCGGGCGGGCGGGGGGGGGGGGGGGATAAGGCTGGCTTACCAGTAGCGCGGTTTAGGAGAAAACGCTACTGCTAAACTAGCTAGCACTAGCGCGTTTCATAGGAAAGCGCTACTACTAAACTTAGCCTGGCGGCGATGGTGGGGTAATTTTAGTAGTAGCGCTCTTTGCCCTGGCAGCGCTACTGCTATATTCATAGCAGTAGCACGTCCCTTTGCCTACTGCTAAGTACCAGTAGCGCCCCATTTTAACCAGCGCTACTGCTAAAGTTCTGTGTATAAGGTTTTCCCTAATAGTGCGTCATCACCGTCCAGCAAGCATGCGAATGAATTACTCATTCCCGTTGGTGAGCATCATGGAATTGTTGATGAAAAAGGGTTGATGATGACAACGAGGATGAATCCCCCTTCCCAGAGCCCCAAACGGACTACAGACAGCCCTCTCGATGAAGAACAAGAGGCGATGGCGGCTCCATATTGTAAAACGCGATGAGACTTCTTCTCATATATTTTTCTCAGAAAGACGGTACTTATGGAGGTGGAATTAGGTCAGACGAAGTCATGTGGGCCCCAAAAGACAAGAGGTTGTGCCCAGAGGATAGGTGCGCCCTGCTGCCTTGCGAGCAGCTAGTGGCCACCTCCAGTGCATATTTGCACCAGTATTTTTATTTATTCAATAAAAAATCTTCGCCAAGTTTCGTCCAATTCCGAGAACTTATATTTCTACACAAAAACAACACCAAGGTAGTTCTACTGAAAATAACGTTAGTCCGGATTAGTTTCATTCAAATCATGCAAATTAGAGGCCAAAACAAAAGCAAAAGTGTTTGAAAGTAGATATGTTGTAGACGTATCAACTCCCCCAATGCTTAACTCAATGCTTGTCCTCAAGCAATTCCATTTAAAAACTAAAAGTGACAAAGTAAAACTTTTACAAACTCTTTTGTTTCTGTTGCTATATGTAAGCTTAACTAGCAACCAAGTTTTCAGCAAATATCATGAACTAACCATGTGAATGATAACACTTAGAACTCATATATACTCATATGTCATATCAATAGAAGAATCAACTTGCGAGTCTCAAATGCCAACACTTTGTCAAAACAATCATGATATAATATGATAGCATGGTATCTCGCTGGCCCTTTCTGAGACCGGAAAACATAAATGCAGAGCACCTCTGAAGTTCATGCAGCGACTAAGCATTGTAATTCAGGGTAGAAGAGATACAGTCATGCTCACATCCAACACTAACTAGACTCAATGCATATTAAACTAAGAATGAAAATTGTGCTCTCAAAGTTGGTGCTTGAAAGAGAGGGTGATGACTCAACAATAAAAGTAATAACATGAAAGTAAATAGAAAGGCCATTCGCACAGGGAAGCAGAGATTTGCAAAGGTGGCAGAGCTCAGAGCAAAAAACAGGAATGAATACATTTTGAGTGGTGTGTTTTTCCTGTCAACGTCACAACAAAGGATTTCAACATCTTCCATGCTAAACACATTATTGGTGGTTCCCATGCAGAAAGGAAAATTTTTACTCCCCCCAAACCATACAAACACAATCCATGACTAGCCGAATCCTCGGGTGCCCTCCAACAATCAACTATAAAGGGAGAGTTTGTTTTATCATATTTTTTCTTTGTTTTTGTTTAATGGAACTGGGCATCGCAAATACTAGCCTCTTTCATGCAAGACGAGTGAATAAACTCTCATCATGAGAATGACCCGCTTAACATGAAAGATATTGACCGCTCCGTCCCTCCATGAGTGGTACCGACACACAAAACAGATGTATATTTGAATGATTAGATATGGCACATGCAATTTTACTTGGAACGACACAGTAATACCGTATATAGGTAGATATGGTGGACTCTTTTGGCATGACTTTGGGTTTCATGAATTTGGATGCACAAGCAGTATTCCCGCTTAGTACAGAAGAAAACTAGCAAATGGATTGAGAGGCGACCAACTAGAAAGCGACAATGGTCATAATCATGCATTTTGAATAATTAACATTGGACATGAGCATGAGTAAGATATAAACACCCTGAATATAAATATTATGAAGGCTACATTGGTTTTGAATCAACTACATGTGTGAACATGTGGCAAGTCAAGCCACTTGAATTCTTCAGAGGAGGATACCATCCTAACATACTACATCACAATCATTTTAATGCATGTTGACACCTAAGATAACATATTATATACTCATCGCTACTTAAGCATGACATGAGCAACTAGAATCTTTAATTGTCATCACAAACATGTTTACTCATAATATGCTGAATCAGGGCTATTGAGTTAAACATATTCATAAAAACAGAAACAAGAAGAGTTCATACCAGCTTTTCTTCGCCACACTCACTTCATTAAATCATCGTCATTATTGCCTTTCACTCGGACGACCGAATGATGTGAAATAATAATAGTGCAAGGGACCCGTGGACTAAGTTAAAATCTGCAAACACTTTATTCAAAGGAAAATACAAGGAAATATTGTCCCTTTCGTTAGATCAACAATAAAGCATGTAAGAGCCACTCGACAATTCTGATGAAAGTAAGTACATGTTTAAACTTATTTAGTTGACAATGAACATTTTTTGAGCGAGGTGAAACATTTTAAAATGCATGATGAATTTTTTTAACATGATAAAATACTACTTAATAATTTATATTACACAATGTGCATTTATTATTAATAATTACTCCCTCCGTCCCATAATGTAAGGCGTTTTTTGACACTATATTAGAGTCAAAAAACGTCCTATATTATGGGACAGAGGGAGTAGAACATTTTAAAACACATGTTGGACATTATTTTAAATACATGTTGGATATTTTCTTAATGCATGATGAATTTTGCAACATGTTATCGAACACTTTTAAGTACATGATAAACATTTGTTAAATCAACGTCGAATACTTTTTTCATACACATTGATTTTTTTACATGATGAACAGTTTTAAAGTACATGACGATTTTAAATTACATGTTGAATATTTATATAAAACTAGTAAGCTTGCACGTGCAACGCACGTCTCAGCTAATACATTTTTCAGAGATACGTCTACTCCCAATTAAATACTACCATATGCTTGTAGTTCTTGATGCTAGTGTAGGAAAATGACAACAACAAAAAACAACCGACGTAACATTCTTCAAAAGTAACAATTACAATATGGTGGCTTAAGTTGAGTTTGATCAATCTATACACTCTATTTTTCTTTCTTCTAAAGCAGCATATAGCTCTCTCAAGAGAGGACCACAAGTACGATGTACCACAGATGCTTCTTATCATCGACCCCTCTCTACGAGACTTGGATCTCATATTAAGCTCAAGACAACCAGCTCTGCTCTACAATAGTAGTACAGGCACAGTTACTTTGGCTACATGCGCTGCAGATGCTAAGGCTGAAGCGACCATGCAAGCAAAATACATGCTTGCCTCGTCTCATCCAATACTTTTGTTGTTATGCAGGCAATAAACTCCCAAAACACAAGTATGAATATGAATCGACACAAATGGCAATCAAGACCCACTATCAGTCTCATTGACCAGAAGGGATGCATGATCGATGCTATCTTACGACACAAATGGCTGCCCGTGCGTTGCCACGGAATAAAAATATGTTTTCGCATGGAATAAATATGTTTTTTAAGAACAAAATTTGTGCTGCTACTTTTGAAATGATGATGGTTGTAGGATAATTGCAACCAACAAAGGTGTTCGACAACAGTTTCTTCAATTTGTGAATGCAAGCGTCATACAAATGTCGTCTTTAGATTAAGACTCAATCAGAAACAGTAATTTCCTTATTTCATATTCTCACAACTCTTTTTATTTAAGTCATGCATCTCCTCAATCATTATATCCAGTACCGGATCTTCTTCAACTCAAGTATTTTCATATACCCCAGATTCAACACTCAACGTAAGGCCAGAATAACCACCTTCTCCATCTTCTCTTTACCCTACTACTCCACATGCGCCACCCCACATTGCTGCAGTTGAAATGGAAGACGGTCAATAAGTTGTCTTGATTAGATCCACCTGAGCAGCTTCAACCACAATAGATCCACCCGAGCAACTTTGATATATTTGCTTTGCAGCTGTCATGTATCCTGATTTTGGACCTGATCTGTACTGTAGTTAGAAGCATGTATCATCTAACAAAATGCCAATAAATCACAAAGTAAAAAAACTAAATTCTAGAAGAAATATAACTGGGAAACTGATTAAAAGATAAAGACTATTCTAGTTACATTGCATTGTGTACGACAAGCTTAAGCTATTTGATCTCCCACTGATTGATTGGAGCAAAGAGCCTTTGTCACATACTAAGCCATCTGATCCATGACTGATCAATTGACCATGATTCAAAATTACAAATACTGGAAGCACTATTACCCCTGCAGCTTAGCAGGATGAACATCATAAAGTAATTTTGTACAAAAAAGGACACCAAATAGACAATGTCACCAAGGGGAAACATTAGTACTAAGAAGGCAATCGACACAAGATGGGGGAATGGATTTAGACCTCGTTGGAACTAAACAACCTGACGAGGCAACGTTGAAGGTCGATCCCTCTTTCGACTTAAACATGCAACCATAGTCCAACCAAATTTTAGTGATGTGGTCGATATAAGATTTCAAACATTTTACTTGAGTTGGTAAAAAGTAAATGAAAGACCAAAACGCTGGTCAGGCCCTATACTCAACTGATAATGGCAGGCTAACACTTCCGCCAACACAAAGGAAGTTCTAGCTCGTACAGGTGAACATGCACTACAAGCCTACAAAATATACTTCCATCTCAGGTTTTAAAAGTTTTCGTTGAACCTTTTGCTCCCATATCCTATGCTACTTTTTAGGCCTTAAGGGACTATACTAATTGGCAGTTACTACTTCCTCCGATCCATAATAAGTGTCGCAGTTTTGAACTAAGGTTGAACACCTTAGTTCAAAGCTGCGACACTTATATTTGGATCGGAGGGAGCACAAACTAAGGGTAAAAGGAAATCTACAAAATTGTAACCAGCTAGTGTAGTACTGCAACCTTTAGTATAGATACCTGAACACAAAGGGAAAAAATGGAAATTAGTAGACATATATCACATCATCATAAAATTTACTTGGAAGTGACCAATATTGCTTAAACATCTCAACTAAATCAAAGCTTGAGAAGCAAAAGTTTATCTCCTCGATGCCTTCATCATAAAGGAAGTCACACATCTGCACTTTGCAAACCAACCAAAAAATTCAGATCCAGTAGAGGGAAGCCAACTAATGAGATGAGGGTGATGGTTAGTTGTTGGGTCGACAATCCGGCGAGGGTTCGGTGACTGCCAGCGGCAAGGCCAGGAGGCAGCGCCGTGGTGATCGTGGAGCCCACAGGTCTGAGCCGCCATGCCTGCCCATCGAACCCATGCGCAGCTGCAAGATTTGGAGAGCGAGTGGCCGACTGGCCGCGACAGCGTTACCAGAGCACTTCGTGGTCAAGACTAAAGCAACCTCTTCCTCTTGCCCAAGCATGCGACCTCCTAACCTCATCCTCCCAAATCATTTTTCCACTAATTTTACAAGGACACAGATGATTCAGATATTTATATGTATAGTTTTTCTAGAACTATTTGACATTTGGAAAATTATTATTCATGCGGGTGCACGTATGAATTTCTCCTATGCAGCTTGCTAGTTTTCTTCACCACCCAATTCCATTACCACTGAATCCGATCAGAAAAATAACAAGCTCACTAAATTGAATGCAGTGTGCATCAATATAATAACTCGTTAATATATAGCTCTGTGATCTCCAAAAATGAATGTAGACATTCAGTTATAAAGGCTGCATTTCTTTTAGTTCTTTCAAGAGACCGGCAGAAACATTGCCTTTGAATTACAAAAATAGAGTATGTTTAACAGTCATTAACATGTTTATTTCGTTGTAGTGGCAACCCAATGGGAGAACCTCTTCCGTACTTACACATTCGACTCGCGCTTTTTAACAAAAGGACAGTCAATTCACTGAATGAAAAGGAAATAATTGACGAAACAAATGTTGTGGTTAATTACCTGAAGCATACTACACATACTTAAATGTAAATGTGTTTGTCAACAGATTGTGCCACACATTTAGTCAAATCTAGATTGCAATGCACCCCTTCATTTTGTCCTCAATAATAACTTGATCTGCATGAAAGCATCCAAATTGAGAACAAACAAAGGATACGTAAAAAGACATGTTAAATATCTGGAACAAGTCTCCGCGCTACAACAAAGGTGAACAAGTGCCCATCTGCCAAAAAAGAATAAATCCTTTGGTCAAAATTGTATTAATAACAGCCACAATGTAACGTTGTCTCCTGCTGTTGATCCTGGTCGCAGGCCTGCACTCGATCCTAGCCTCCTTCATGCTGCAGTTAAGAGAGGAAAAACAAGTGAGAGAAAGAGGGCATGGGAGAGATGGGGGTATGTCCTAAATCGATCAATCTCTACGAGTAAGTGTTAATCTCTCTCTCTAATCAGCTTTGGGGACTCTGAAATTTCATATGCATATATATAGGGATTTATGCTTCTATTGTAATTGGATCGCGTAGATGTTCAGACGGGAACAATTCATAATGCAGAAAACGAATCGGTGGGTTGAAGAAAGGACAGAAGCTGAGGGGATCGCGTGCGTGCCTTGGGCTTGAAGATAAGAGCAGTGGAGGGCGGGGCGGCCAGCAGGGAGGAGACATGTGGTGAAGGGCGGCTCCGGCGGCGACCTGCGGCGAAGGGTGGCTCCGGGGCGGCGGCTGGGGAACCTGCGGGCCGCGTCGAAGGGCGGCTCCGGGGCGGCGGCTCGGCGACCTGCGGGCCACGGCGAAGGGCGGCTCCGGGGCGGCGGCTCGGCGACCTGCGAGCCGCGGCGAAGGGGATCCCGCGGCGAAGGGCGGCTCTGGCGGCGGCTCGGGCGCGACGGACGGGCTCGACGGCGGCTCCCGCGACGAAGGGGATCCCGCGGCTAAGGGCGTGGCGGTCGGCTCCGGAGGAATGGAGGAGCGGCGGGAGGCTCGGGAGGAGCGGCGAGGAACGGCAGAGGGCGAACGGCGGGGGAGGAGGAGCAGGGGCGAGAGGTCGAGGTCGTGCGGGCGGGGCGAGAGAACGTGGGGGCGTGCGTTGTTTGCTTTTTTTCTGAACGGCGGGGCAGTTTTATCGATGGATGGCTTGAAGCGTTAAACACTGGATGCGTGGTTTGTTCCGTCAAACATTGGAGGATTAAGGGCCGTTAGATCTTATTAATGGATGGATCTGATTGTTTGGTTCTCCGCCCTCTCTTTCTTTTATAGGGGTAGTAGATAGATAAGTGAAATAATAAAATAATAAAAGTGAGCAAATGGCAAATGGCAAGAAATAAAGATGCACAAAACAAAAGAGAAAAAAAACTTCTTAAAATAATAAAAGAAGGTATTTATTTCAAATTCATATGTACAATAAAATATAAAAGTGAGCAAATGGCAAAAAAAATCATTCGTAGCCTTCTTTGTTTTTAGAATTGTTCGTAGCCTATATAAGGGCATGGCCAATGCATAGCCTCATGGTGATGCCCCGTGTGCCATGTAGGATAGAATGTCAGAGAAAGTATGTTCGGATAGGGAAGCGGAATCCTCTGCAAAAGGAAGGTTCTTGGGGAGAAAAAGTGTGGTCCAGTGTGAAAAGCTGAAAAAATTGAAGTGAAGAGTAGAGATGCATATGTATTAAAGTTTTTATTTTCTATTTCTTGATGAGGCCCACTACTAGTAGCTTGCGTTGAGGAGAAAAAAAATCAATGTAGTTGCCTCAAGTTACTTTTTCTCATGAGGCATCTGTATCCATATGCCACCATTGTTCATGCCCTAAACCACTGGTACGCGTCGGTGCAATACAAACGGTTTTTAACCCTTTTCCGCGACAACATTTGGAACCATTGCCAAGTGAGTGTGGGCGAAGGGGGGTCCTTCCCACACGACCCAGAAACCGTCTGGGATAGGGAGCCAAGATGCATATACAGTACTCCTACTCGTTTGTGCTCGCATTGCGATCGCAGTCGGTATTCTGTGGTGCTACGTTTATGATGCGCCGCTAATCACAAACGTTTCATTATTAAAGAAAGTGTATGATAAGCATACAATCACACACAATCACTTTTCCCAAACCGTATGCGATAACTAATTAAGAAGATTATCTAATTGTCGTACGAGTGTCGGACATGATTATGAAATGTCGGACCGTCGTAACATCGTCGTACATGACAACTATCACACACACTATTCTGTGGTGCAACGTTTACGATGCATACTTCATCAGAAACAGTTCATGGTTGCGAATCGTGTACGATAAGGCAACTATCACAAATGTTTAGTTTGCCCGCGCCGTTTGTGATATTGTCTGACATCGCACACGCTTTGCAAACGATAACTGTGTGCATGCTTGCACACGTTTCCTCTCTGTGAACCATGTCGGATTATGTTGTATATCATAAATGTTTGTGTTTTACCAATCGTGTGTGTCGTAACGACCTGGATAGCATAAATTCACCGTAATTTAATTGCTGCTATTTCAAATTGTACCAGATTTCAATTTGAATTTGAATGTATGCTATAGCTTTATTCATATCCATCAGGTTCAAACAACCAATGCATTATTCGATTCATAGGTACATATGTTCAAGAATTACATAAGAACCAAATAAAGAATGATGAACCATAGTTATATACTTGTACTATTAAAGACGATAAAGAAAGAGGCGAAATACATTCTGGTTGCTGAACAAGGTGAAACAGAATGCCCATATATATTGTGCCCTCCTCCATGCAGAAGGCACACACGACTCTAGTCCAACCCTTTGTAATGGCCGACCGCCCATCCTTCACGGTCTTCATGAAAACATCTAGATAATCATCATGTTCTGGTAGAAATACTTTAACCTTTGCATGCCCACCAATCATGTAGTTTGAGAGGTAATCTTGAGTAAACTACTTTGGAAACCACTGCATAGGAAAAAGATTCAGACATTGTCATCTAACACAACTCATTATGGGCAGTAAATGAAAGGCTGCAAAGTTCTTACTTACCATCCTGCAGTTCGCTGTTGTCTTGGATAAAGTGTAAACAAATAGTTTAATTGCAATCTTTTGACCCATTTTACTAACAATCTTTATCAACTTCCTACTTGATGCTGGTTCATCGATATCTCATTTCCCCATACGCAGAAAGGGTCGAAGCGCGGATCTTTACCAATGACATATGTACCTAAAAGCACCAAGTTAATATTAGAAGCTAAAAAGCAATTGCACAATGATGTAGTACAACACTCTTTTATAATATCTTATAACATCCAATATACTCACATATTAGATGAATTAACATCTTATATTATGGGCCGGAAGGAGTTTATTGTATTCTTACAAATTATCGACTGAGTTAACTGCTGTTGTATCCATGGGTTAGAGTTAGTTTGAGCTAGTTCGGGCAAAAATAGCCCTAAAGTATATCCAAACATGAGGGCTAGTTTGAGCTAGTTGCATCTAACCCACCCCAAAAAACTATCCAACCCAAGAGGTGCTAATTGGAGCTTGTTCGCCTAGTGCATTTATTGTCAATCTAATCCTATCATCCAAACACCTCTTTGGATGGAGTTAGTTCAGGGTTAGTCATGAGCTAGAAACTAACTCTAACTTCTAGCTATGTTGAGTATCCAAACAGGGCTGTGTTGACATCATCAGAACATTAAGGTAACATTCTTCCTTGTTGCTATGTAGCCTAGGATTGCATATTTAGACATTAAGTACAGTGCATGTTGCTATGTAACCTCAGATATATTACATATGGCCCTAGTTAACCTAACGATAAATGGGTTACATATATATTCAGTTAAAAGTACGATTCATCAATTAGTCCCTTATCAGCCCCGGCCTATATGGTACCAGCTAACGATATCCTGAACAGTGAGTATATATAAGCCATGGGATGAAACTAACCTCGATGGAAAACAACAGTTGTTCCCAAAATTGTCCTATGTAGGTACATCGAGAGGCATGTTAAGCACAACAAGCTAAATATCAACCAAAATTATCCATGACAGACAAAATAATCTCCAAAAGATAGCTTCAGTGTGCAGGTTTAAGCACGCTAGTAAAACAAAACAAGTGGAAAGGTGTGTTAACTGCAACAGGCCTAACATTTAACAACAAGCAAACATAGTCATTCAAACTGGTATTGTGCCGGTCTAAGTACACTGGTTATTCTTAAATAAAAATGGAAAGGCGTGTTAACTACAAGATGCAGCAACCAAATGTAGTCATTCATAGTGGAATTGTTGAAACTGGTACTAATGAAATTGAACTGCACAGTTCATACTTGCACATATAGAACATCACGTTGTGAATGACCGGAATAAACAAGGCATACTACGAACTACCAAAGATAGCATTTGAAACTGGACATATGCTAACTACAAACAACCGAACAATCAAAAAACTTTAAAAGATGCATATGCTAGCTATAACAGGCTTAACAGCAAGCAAATATATGCATTCCTATCGGTATGTTTAAAACTGGATTGATGAAATGTACTGCACAGTAAATAATTGCACATACAAAGCATCACATTGTGAACAACTGAAATAAACAAGGCATACTGCAAACAACCAAATATAGCAATTAAAACTAGACATATTCTCACTACACTACAAAAGGGACTCGACAAAACAAATCATGGGTTTCCCCCTGTGAAGAGACACGGCAAAACAAATCATGGGTTTCCTCACTTGTCACAGATGGGCTCGTTCCCGTGGGAAGAGCACAGACCCTGGATGTGCTCCATGTTGTCGCAGATGGGCTCCTTCCCCTTGGAAGAGCACGGCTGTAGGGTGCCCTCCCTGATGTCGCAGACGGGCTCTTTCCCCTTGGAAGAGCAGATGGACTCTTTCCCCTTGGAAGAGCCGGAGAGGGTGCCCTCCTTGTGGTCGCCGTCGATGAGGTCTGACTTGGAAGCTGGGGATCCCAAGCCAGTGTCGCAGAACGTGTCCTTCAGAAATGACAAAAGGGGCTCGATGGCGATGTAGGATGGCAAATTCTTGACAGCGAGCCAGAGGAGATCAGCGGCGGGGCCATGGATGAGATCGACGGCGGTTGAACCCGAGGGGTTGGGGTGGGCCACTAACCTGTGACATAGCCCGCCTCAAGTCATCGCTGTCGACGACCTCGATGTTGTAGCTGGCGTCCGCGACATACCCGCATACTCTAGCCCGCTGATGGAGGGCCTGTGGCCAGTAATGGTCGTCAGCTTCCTCGGCAACGTCGGGCGAAGAGACCGCGATACACCTCTTTTGGGCCAATCGCTCCTCGAGCTCCACGGGAGCCGGGCTTAGGCTCCGACGCTCTGGAGTGGGGGATGGGGATGGGGATCTATGGGAAAGGGGGCGTTTGGCAGGCGTCATCTAAGAAACTCAGGGCGGCCTGGGTATGGAGATCGGTGGGTAAGCTGCACGGGCAAACCGACAGATGTTGACAATAGAGGCCTTGCGGTGGCGGCGGTGGCGGCGCGGACCTTGCTAGGGTTTCGAGCGAGGGAGGGTGTATGTGTATGTGCGCGCCCGAGGAGGTTTTAGTGTGTGTGTGTGTGTGTGTGGAGGGGGGGTGTTTGAGGAAATGACGTGGGTACTGAAAATTTTACTACGCGGGAGTCAAACGCGGGAGTGTGATAACCCACAAGTATCACTACAAAAAAAGACACATCCGTGACATTTTGGGCCGAACGATTTTTTCCTGTCATGCTTATGACACTTCTATGACGATAATTGTGACAAAACTCGGTATCATCATAGATGTGGTGGGCTCCTACTTCTATGACAAAAAATCATGACAGAAAATGGGCTTTTCGTCTTGGGCGGGCCGGAGACGCAACTGCATGACATTCTTTGGGCCGTCCATGACGGAAAAAATCATGGTAGAAGCGAGGGCGAGGAAAATATCGAGGAGTTCCCGGTTACGGTGGGTGGTCGGGGCTGAGCGATGCACGGATGTTTGCGCGTTTCTCTCGTACACGTACGCGCGTGTGTGCGAGGCGTTGCACTCTAACTGAACCTGAGCGAGGCGTTGGGCTCTAACTGAACCCGAGCGATTGCACTAGCTACGTTACTGAACCCCGATCGATCCCTTGCTATTAACTGAACCCGAGTGATTCCTTCGCTGCTGCTGCTAACTGAAGCCGATCAAAGTTGCCTCTTGATGAACAGTTCCCGGTGGGGGTTCGATGAACAGTTTCCGGTGGGGGTTGGATGAACAGGATCTCGTGGTAGTAGAGGCCGTTGCCGCTGTATGAACAGGACCCCGATCGAGGAGGCGTGGGAGTGGATGAACAATAGCTGGTGGAGGGACCCCGTACGTGGAGGGCCGGTTGAACAGGACCCCGTGGAGGGGCTGGTTGAACAGGACCCCGTGGAGGGCTGGTTGAACAGTAGCCGGTGGAGGCTGGATGAACAGGACACTGTGTAGGGCTGGATGAATAGTAGCCGGGGAGGCTGGATGAACAGGACCCCGTGGATGAACAGTAGCTGGCGGAGGCTGGAGGAAGTCGACGGTGGATGAATAGTAGCAGGTGGAGGCTGGAGGAAGTCGACGGTGGATGAACAGTAGCCCGTGGAGTCCCGTTTTGTTGGAAATATGCCCTAGAGGCAATAATAAAATGGTTATTATTATATTTCCTTGTTCATGATAATTGTCTATTGTTCATGCTATAATTGTGTTATCCGGAAATCGTAATACATGTGTGAATACATAGACCACAACATGTCCCTAGTGAGCCTCTAGTTGACTAGCTCGTTGATCAACAGATAGTCATGGTTTCCTGACTATGGACATTGGATGTCATTGATAACGAGATCACATCATTAGGAGAATGATGTGATGGACAAGACCCAATCCTAAGCATAGCACAAGATCGTGTAGTTCGTTTGCTAGAGCTTTTCCAAATGTCAAGTATCATTTCCTTAGACCATGAGATTGTGCAACTCAGGATACCATAGGAGTGCTTTGGGTGTGCCAAACGTCACAACGTAACTGGGTGGCTATAAAGGTGCACTACGGGTATCTCCGAAAGTGTCTGTTGGGTTGGCACGAATCGAGACTAGGATTTGTCACTCCGTATGATGGAGAGGTATCTCTGGGCCCACTCGGTAATGCATCATCATAATGAGCTCAATGTGACCAAGTGTTTGGTCACGGGATCATGCATTACGGTACGAGTAAAGTGACTTGCCGGTAACGAGATTGAACAAGGTATTGGGATACCGACGATCGAATCTCAGACAAGTAACGTACCGATTGACAAAGGGAATTGTATACGGGATTGATTGAATCCTCGACGTCGTGGTTCATCCGATGAGATCATCGTGGAACATGTGGAAGCCAACATGGGTATCCAGATCCCGCTGTTGGTTATTGACCGGAGAGTCGTCTCGGTCATGTCTGCATGTCTCCCGAACCCGTAGGGTCTACACACTTAAGGTTCGGTGACGCTAGGGTTGTAGAGATATTAGTATGCGGAAATCCAAAAGTCATTCGGAGTCCTGGATGAGATCCCGGACGTCACGAGGAGTTCCGGAATGGTCCGGAGGTGAAGAATTGTATATAGGAAGTCCAGTTTCGGCCACCGGGAAAGTTTCGGGGGTCACCGGTATTGTACCGGGACCACCGGAAGGGTCCCGGGGGGTCCACCGGGTGGGGCCACCTATCCCGGAGGGCCCCATGGGCTGAAGTGGGTGGGGAACCAGCCCCTGGTGGGCTGGTGAGCCCCCCTTGGGCCTCCCCCTGCGCCTAGGGTTGGAAACCCTAGGGGTGGGGGGCGCCCCACTTGGCTTGGGGGGCAAGCCACCCCCTTGGCCGCCGCCCCCTTGGAGATTGGATCTCCTAGGGCCGGCGCCCCCCAGGGGCCCTATATAAAGAGGGGGGAGGGAGGGCAGCCGCAGCTAAGCCCCTGGCGCCTCCCTCTCCCTCCCGTGACACCTCTCCCTCTCGCTAAACTTGGCGAAGCCCTGCCGAGATCCCCGCTGCTTCCACCACCACGCCGTCGTGCTGCTGGATCTCCATCAACCTCTCCCTCCTCTTGCTGGATCAAGAAGGAGGAGAAGTCTTCCCCAACCGTACGTGTGTTGAACGCGGAGGTGCCGTCCGTTCGGCGCTCGGTCATCGGTGATTTGGATCACGACGAGTACGACTCCATCAACCCCATTCACTTGAACGCTTCCGCTCGCGATCTACAAGGGTATGTAGATGCACTCTTTTCCCTCTCATTGCTAGAAGACTCCATAGATTGTTCTTGGTGATGCGTAGAAATTTTTTAATTTCTGCAACGATCCCCAACAGTGGTATCAGAGCCAGGTTTATGCGTAGTTTCTATGCACGGGTAGAACACAAACTTGTTGTGGGTGTAGATGTTGTCAATTTTCTTGCCACTACTAGTCTTATCTTGTTTCGGCGACATCGTGGGATGAAGCGTCCCGGACCGACCTTACACGTACGCTTACGTGAGACAGGTTCCACCGACTGACATGCACTAGTTGCATAAGGTGGCTAGCGGGTGTCTGTCTCTCCCACTTTAGTCGGATCGGATTCGATGAAAAGGGTCCTTATGAAGGGTAAATAGAAGTTGGCATATCATGTTGTGGTTTTACGTAGGTAAGAAACGTTCTTGCTAGAAACCTATAGAAGCCACGTAAAAACATGCAACAACAATTAGAGGACGTCTAACTTGTTTTTGCAGCATATGCCTTGTGATGTGATATGGCCAAAAGGATGTGATGAATGAAATATATGTGATGTATGAGATTGATCATGTTCTTGTAATAGGAATCACGACTTGCATGTCGATGAGTATGACAACCGGCATGAGCCATAGGAGTTGTCTTTATTTTTTGTATGACCTGCGTGTCACTGGATAACGCCATGTAAATTACTTTACTTTATTGCTAAACACGTTAGCCATAGAAGTAGAAGTAATCGTTGGCGTGACAACTTCATGAAGACACGATGATGGAGATCATGATGATGGAGATCATGGTGTCATGCCGGTGACGAAGATGATCATGGCGCCCCGAAGATGGAGATCAAAGGAGCAATATGATACTGGCCATATCATGTCACTATTTGGTTACATGTGATGTTTATCATGTTTTACATCTTATTTGCTTAGAACGACGGTAGCTTAAATAAGATGACCCCTCGCAATAATTTCAAGAAAGTGTTCCCCCTAACTGTGCACCGTTGCGAAGGTTCGTTGTTTCGAAGCACCACTTGATGATCGGGTGTGATAGATTCTAACGTTCGAATACAACGGGTGTAAGCCAGATTTGCACACGCAATACACTTAGGTTGACTTGACGAGCCTAGCATGTACAGACATGGCCTCGGAACACGGAAGACCGAAAGGTCGAGCATGAGTCGTATAGAAGATACGATCAACATGAAGATGTTCACCGATGTTGACTAGTCCGTCTCACGTGATGATCAGACACGGCCTAGTTGATTCGGATCATGTTTCACTTAGATGACTAGAGGGATGTCTATCTGAGTGGGAGTTCTTTGAATAATTTGATTAGATGAACTTAATTATCATGAACTTAGTCTAAAATCTGTACAATATGTCTTGTAGATCAAATGGCCCACGCTAATGTTGCCCTCAACTTCAACGTGTTCCTAGAGAAAACCAAGCTGAAAGATGATGGCAGCAACTATACAGACTGGGTCCGGAACCTGAGGATCATCCTCATAGCTGCCAAGAAAGATTATGTCCTAGAAGCACCGCTAGGTGATGCACCCATCCCAGAGAACCAAGACGTTATGAACGCTTGGCAGCAGCGTGCTGATGATTACTCCCTCGTTCAGTGCGGCATGCTTTACAGCTTAGAACCGGGGCTCCAAAAGCGTTTTGAGCAACACGGAGCATATGAGACGTTCGAAGAGCTGAAAATGGTTTTCCAAGCTCATGCCCGGGTCGAGAGATATGAAGTCTCCGACAAGTTCTTCAGTTGTAAGATGGAGGGAAATAGTTCTGTCAGTGAGCACATACTCAAAATGTCTGGGTTACACAACCGCTTGACTCAGCTGGGAGTTAATCTCCCGGATGACGCGGTCACTGACAGAATCCTTCAGTCGCTTCCACCGAGCTACAAGAGCTTTGTGATGAACTTCAATATGCAGGGGATGGAAAAGACCATTCCTGAGGTATATTCAATGTTGAAATCAGCGGAGGTGGAGATCAAAAAGGAACATCAAGTGTTGATGGTGAATAAAACCACTAAGTTCAAGAAAGGCAAGGGTAAGAAGAACTTCAAGAAGGACGGCAAGGGAGTTGCCGCGCCCGGTAAGCCAGTTGCCGGGAAGAAGCCAAAGAATGGACCCAAGCCTGAGACTGAGTGCTTTTATTGCAAGGGAAGTGGTCACTGGAAGCGGAACTGCCCCAAGTACTTGGCGGACAAGAAGGCCGGCAACACCAAAGGTATATGTGATATACATGTTATTGATGTCTACCTTACCAGCACTCGTAGTAGCTCCTGGGTATTTGATACCGGTGCGGTTGCTCATATTTGTAACTCGAAGCAGGAGCTGCGGAATAAACGGAGACTGGCAAAGGATGAGGTGACGATGCGCGTCGGGAATGGTTCCAAGGTCGATGTGATCGCCGTCGGCACGCTACCTCTACATTTACCTACGGAATTAGTTTTAAACCTCAATAATTGTTATTTAGTGCCAGCTTTGAGCATGAACATTGTATCAGGATCTCGTTTAATTCGAGATGGCTACTCATTTAAATCCAAGAATAATGGTTGTTCTATTTATATGAGAGATATGTTTTATGGTCATGCCCCGCTGGTTAATGGTTTATTCTTAATGAATCTCGAACGTAGTGTTACACATATTCATAGTGTGAATACCAAAAGATGTAAGGTTGATAATGATAGTCCCACATACTTGTGGCACTGCCGTCTTGGTCACATTGGTGTCAAACGCATGAAGAAGCTCCATGCAGATGGACTTTTGGAGTCTCTTGATTACGAATCATTTGACACGTGCAAACCATGCCTCATGGGTAAGATGACCAAGACTCCGTTCTCCGGAACAATGGAGCAAGCAACCAACTTATTGGAAATCATACATACTGATGTGTGCGGTCCAATGAGTGTTGAGGCTCGCGGTGGCTATCGTTATGTTCTCACTCTCACTGATGACTTGAGTAGATATGGGTATGTCTACCTAATGAAACACAAGTCTGATACCTTTGAAAAGTTCAAGGAATTTCAGAGTGAGGTTGAGAATCAACGTGACAGGAAAATAAAGTTCTTACGACCAGATCGTGGAGGGGAATATTTGAGTCACGAATTTGGCACACACTTAAGGAAATGTGGAATAGTTTCACAACTCACGCCGCCTGGAACACCTCAGCGAAATGGTGTGTCCGAACATCGTAATCGCACTCTATTGGATATGGTGCGATCTATGATGTCTCTTACCGAGCTACCGCTCTCATTTTGGGGCTATGCTTTAGAGACTGCCGCATTCACTTTAAATAGGGCTCCGTCGAAATCCGTTGAGACGACACCGTATGAATTATGGTTTGGGAAGAAACCTAAGCTGTCGTTTCTAAAAGTTTGGGGATGCGATGCTTATGTCAAGAAACTTCAACCTGAAAAGCTCGAACCCAAGTCAAAAAAATGCGTCTTCATAGGATACCCTAAGGAAACCATTGGGTATACCTTCTACCTCAGATCCGAAGGCAAGATCTTTGTTGCCAAGAACGGGTCCTTTCTGGAGAAAGAGTTTCTCTCGAAAGAAGTAAGTGGGAGGAAAGTGGAACTTGATGAAGTACTACCTCTTGAACTGGAAAGTAGCGCAGCTCAGGAAGATGTTCCTGTGGTGCCTGCACTGACTAGAGAGGAAGCTAATGATGATGATCAAGGTACTTCGGATCAAGTTACTACTGAACTTCGTAGGTCCACGAGGACACGTTCCACACCAGAGTGGTATGGCAACCCTGTCCTAGAAATGATGTTGTTAGACAACCGTGAACCTTCGAACTATGAAGAAGCAATGGCGGGCCCAGATTCCAACAAATGGCTTGAAGCCATGCAATCCGAGATAGGATCCATGTATGAAAACAAAGTGTGGACTTTGACAGACTTGCCCGAGGATCGGCGAGTGATAGAAAACAAATGGATCTTTAAGAAGAAGACGGACGCGGATGGTAATGTTACCATCTATAAAGCTCGACTTGTCGCTAAGGGTTATCGACAAGTTCAAGGGGTTGACTACGATGAGACTTTCTCACCCGTAGCGAAGCTGAAGTCCGTCCAAATCATGTTAGCAATTGCCGCATACTATGATTATGACATATGGCAAATGGACGTCAAAACGGCATTCCTTAACGGCTTTCTTAAGGAAGAATTGTATGTGATGCAGCCGGAAGGTTTTGTCGATCCTAAGAATGCTAACAAGGTATGCAAGCTCTAGCGCTCCATCTATGGGCTGGTGCAAGCATCTCGGAGTTGGAACATTCGATTTGATGAGATGATCAAAGCGTTTGGGTTTACACAGACTTATGGAGAAGCCTGTGTTTACAAGAAAGTGAGTGGGAGCTCTGTAGCATTTCTCATATTATATGTGGATGACATACTGTTGATGGGAATTGATATAGAATTCTTGGGAAGCATAAAGGCCTACTTGAACAAGTGTTTTTCAATGAAGGGCCTTGGAGAAGCTGCTTATATATTAGGCATCAAGATCTATAGAGATAGATCAAGACGCCTCATTGGTCTTTCACAAAGTACGTACCTTGACAAGATATTGAAGAAGTTCAATATGGATCAGTCCAAGAAGGGGTTCTTGCCTGTATTGCAAGGTGTGCAATTGAGCACGGCTCAATGCTCGACCCCGGCAGAAGATAGAGAAAAGATGAGTGTCGTCCCCTATGCCTCGGCCATAGGGTCTATTATGTATGCCATGTTGTGTACCAGACCTGATGTAAACCTTGCCGTAAGTTTACCAAAGTAATCCCGGCATGGAACACTGGACAGCGGTCAAGAATATCCTGAAGTACCTGAAGAGGACTAAGGATATGTTTCTCGTTTATGGAGGTGACGAAGAGCTCGTCGTAAAGGGTTACGTCGATGCTAGCTTCGACACAGATCTGGATGACTCTAAGTCACAAACCGGATACGTGTATATTTTGAATGGTGGGGCAGTAAGCTGGTGCAGTTGCAAGCAAAGCGTTGTGGCGGGATCTACATGTGAAGTGGAATACATGGCGGCCTCAGAGGCAGCACAAGAAGCAATCTGGGTGAAGGAGTTCATTACCGACCTAGGAGTTATTCCCAATGCGTCGGGCCCGATGACTCTCTTCTGTGACAACACTGGAGCTATTGCCCTTGCCAAGGAGCCCAGGTTTCACAGGAAGACCAGGCATATCAAGCGTCGCTTCAACTCCATTCGTGAAAATGTTCAAAATGGAGACATAGATATTTGTAAAGTACATACGGACCTGAATGTAGCAGATCCGTTGACTAAACCTCTCCCTAGAGCAAAACATGATCAACACCAAAACTCTATGGGTGTTCGATTCATCACAATGTAACTAGATTATTGACTCTAGTGCAAGTGGGAGACTGTTGGAAATATGCCCTAGAGGCAATAATAAAATGGTTATTATTATATTTCCTTGTTCATGATAATTGTCTATTGTTCATGCTATAATTGTGTTATCCGGAAATCGTAATACATGTGTGAATACATAGACCACAACATGTCCCTAGTGAGCCTCTAGTTGACTAGCTCGTTGATCAACAGATAGTGATGGTTTCCTGACTATGGACATTGGATGTCATTGATAACGGGATCACATCATTAGGAGAATGATGTGATGGACAAGACCCAATCCTAAGCATAGCACAAGATCGTGTAGTTCGTTTGCTAGAGCTTTTCCAAATGTCAAGTATCATTTCCTTAGACCATGAGATTGTGCAACTCAGGATACCATAGGAGTGCTTTGGGTGTGCCAAACGTCACAACGTAACTGGGTGGCTATAAAGGTGCACTACGGGTATCTCCGAAAGTGTCTGTTGGGTTGGCACGAATCGAGACTGAGATTTGTCACTCCGTATGACGGAGAGGTATCTCTGAGCCCACTCGGTAATGCATCATCATAATGAGCTCAATGTGACCAAGTGTTTGGTCACGGGATCATGCATTACGGTACGAGTAAAGTGACTTGCCGGTAACGAGATTGAACAAGGTATTGGGATACCGACGATCGAATCTCGGACAAGTAACGTACCGATTGACAAAGGGAATTGTATACGGGATTGATTGAATCCTCGACATCATGGTTCATCCGATGAGATCATCATGGAACATGTGGGAGCCAACATGGGTATCCAGATCCCGCTGTTGGTTATTGATCGGAGAGTCGTCTCGGTCATGTCTGCATGTCTCCCGAACCCATAGGGTCTACACACTTAAGGTTCAGTGACGCTAGGGTTGTAGAGATATTAGTATGCGGAAATCCGAAAGTCGTTCGGAGTCCCGGATGAGATCCCGGACGTCACGAGGAGTTCCGGAATGGTCCGGAGGTGAAGAATTGTATATAGGGAGTCCAGTTTCGGCCACCGGGAAAGTTTCGGGGGTCACCGATATTGTACCGGGACCACCGGAAGGGTCCCGGGGGCTCCACCGGGTGGGGCCACCTATCCCGGAGGGCCCCATGGGCTGAAGTGGGTGGGGAACCAGCCCCTGGTGGGCTGGTGCGCCCCTGGTGGGCTGGTGCGCCCCCTTGGGCCTCCCCCTGCGCCTAGGGTTGGAAACCCTAGGGGTGGGGGGCGCCCCACATGGCTTGGGGGGCAAGCCACCCCCTTGGCCGCCGCCCCCCTTGGAGGTTGGATCTCCTAGGGCCGGCGCCCCCCAGGGGCCCTATATAAAGAGGGGGGAGGGAGGGCAGCCGCAGCTAAGCCCCTGGCGCCTCCCTCTCCCTCCCGTGACACCTCTCCCTCTCGCTGAGCTTGGCGAAGCCCTGCCGAGATCCCCGCTGCTTCCACCACCACGCCGTCGTGCTGCTGGATCTCCATCAACCTCTCCCTCCCCTTGCTGGATCAAGAAGGAGGAGACGTCTTCCCCAACTGTACGTGTGTTGAACGCGGAGGTGCCGTCCGTTCGGCGCTCGGTCATCGGTGATTTGGATCACGACGAGTACGACTCCATCAACCCCGTTCACTTGAACGCTTCCGCTCGCGATCTACAAGGGTATGTAGATGCACTCTTTTCCCTCTCGTTGCTAGAAGACTCCATAGATTGTTCTTGGTGATGCGTAGAAAAAATTTAATTTCTGCAACGATCCCCAACACGTTTTGCGGTACGCCACACCCCTCCCGTTCAACAGGACCCCGTTTCGACTGTAGGCGCTCCAACACTAGTCCGTTTCCTCCGTTTTGCGGTACACCCCACCCCTCCCGATCAACAGGACTCCATTTCGACCGTACGCGGTCGAACACAAGTCCATTTCCTCCGTTTTGCGGTACACCAGACCCTTCCCGATGAACAGGTCCCCGTTTCGACCGTATGCGGTCGAACAAAAGGCCCGTTTCCACTGTTCTGCGGTACACCAGACCTCATTTCGGCTGTTCCGTCCAAGCCGGTTGGCTCCCGATGAACACGACATATTCTGTTGCCTCCCGATGAACACGATGCATTCCGTTTCCTCTCCATGAACACGACGCAATTTCTTCGTTCCGACCCAGCCGGTTGGCTTCCGATGAACATGATTAGTCGTTGTACGCATTAGAGACCCCGCCCGTATGTACGTACGTAGCCGTATTTACTGTCTTGCAGCATGGACGTACGTACGTGTACACGATATAGACGGGACTGCGTGACATGCTACGTCGGCGCCTCTACTTCAACACTTGCCGCTCCTTACTCAGCCATGGTACGTCGCCGCAGAGACACCGATCGACCGCTATGTACGTACATGTTCGCGGCCGGACAAATAACGCTACCTTCGCTTCAACCTGGTGGGTCCCCGCTGTCAGGGGGTAAGAAGGCAGTTCATTCCGTGCGAAGATAAAGCCGGTGGGTCCCAGCTATCAGGGGGAACTTTTTTTCGCGAAATACAGAGGCCCTTCCGGTAGGTCCGAGGTGTCAGGTGGAGGAATCATTATTTTGCGCGTAATAAGGAGGCACTTCCTTGCGTGCGGCCATGGACCCAGCTGTCAGCCTCTCCACTTACTGTCTCTTCTGATGTCTGTCGTTCGTTGACCGCATTGACAATGCCGTACCACCTGAGAGCACCAAGGTGGTGGACGACGGGCGACCTAGGAAGGGAACGACCCAGAGCCGGGGAATACACAGTAGTGGATGCCCACACGGAGGGGAGTACGCGGGTTGACTGCTTCGGCCGTGGTTTCAGGCTGCTGTCTCCAGAGAATAACAGGGGGTGTGGGTGAGTAGAGGGAAGGCCTGGCCAGTAGTAGTATGGTCGGGCGGTGAGGCCTGCGTGGCAGCACAGCTGGCCACGGGAGGCTGGAGCAGGCGGTATGGCGAGCGCAGGTTTGGGCGGCTGGAGCAACAAGACCTGAGGTTGAAGACACAGCTTGGCCGTTGGATTAACATCCAACGGTCAGTGCAGCTAGTATCGTTTATTGACTAAGTTGACAAAGCCCTGCATACACATTAACTTAGTAGGCCCACAAGTCAGCCTCCAAATCTGGTGGGTCCCAGCTAGCAGGGGGAATCATTTTTTTCGCGTAATAAGGTGGCACTTCCTTGCGTGCGAAGATGTTTTCTGGTTTTCTTGTTTCTTCTTTTTCAAGTTAGAATAAAAATAAAACAATTTAGCATCTTTGGTACAATCTATATTTTCATGAAAAGGATCATAATAAAGCTGGTGGGTCCCAGCTATCAGGGAAAGAAAACTTTTTATTTCCGCGTAATAAAGGAAGCACTTCCTTGCGTGCGAAGATGTAGCTGGTGGGTCAAACCTATCAGGGGGAGAAATTATTTGTTTTCACATAATACGGGGGCACTTGCTGCATGCGGCCATGGGCCATGTGGGTCCCTACTGTCAGCCAACCCACGTACATGCCTCATCTGATGGCTGTCATTTGTTGACAAAGTTGACCACGCCACGCTGAGAGAACCAACGCAGTGAACGATGGCGAGTATTACGAAGGGAACGACCCGGAGCCGGCGATGACACAACAGTGGATGCCCACGCGGAGGGGAGTACGAGGGTTCACTGGTTCGGCTGCGGTGTGAGGCTGCCATCACCGGTGAAGAACAGAAGGTGTTGGTGAGTAGTGGAATGGCTTGGACGGTGTTTGGGAGTAGGGTGGGCCGATGAAGCCTGCACGACACACTACTGCAGGATGCTGCTAACAAGACACTACGATCAGAGACCCTTAGAGAAACTGTGTGCGATGCAATAATTGCAAACGGTGGTGTATGAAAACCGTCAGAAATGTATAAAACGTTTGCGATGACGGATGCATCAAACACGGTTTAGGTTTTAGTTGCGTGTGCGATGAAGGGCATACAGTTCAGTTAATTAACTGTTTGCGATGAGGAGGAACAAATGAAACGGGCAGCCAGATGAAGGCGCGTGCGATACACAGCATACGGTTCACTCGGATGAACTGTTTGTGATTAGGCAACACAAAAGAAACGGGCAACCAGAGGAAGGTGTGTGCGATATACAGCATACGGTTCACTCGGATGAACTGTTTGTGATTAGGCAACATAAAAGAAATGGTCAGCCAGATCAAGGTGTGTGCGATATACGCATGCGGTTCACTCGGCCCTTGTCGTCAGTGTGTGACCTCTATGGCAACCGTTCGCTCCCCAGGCGCCTCTTCGTGTACCGTGGCAACCATCCACCGCATCTTCGCCTTTCCCTCTTGATTTGGAACTGCTGTCGCATGCTCTTCCTCCCTCCATTTGCCTTCACCCTTCCTTCTGCCATTGTTCGATCATCTTTTGCATGGAGGGAACAGGCCGGAAACGACCCCCGTTATTCTTGCCCGATCTGAAAGATGACATGGTTGAGGAACCCATTGATCGGTGCGACGTCATCACCTCGGCTAGCATGGCAGGTTCGTTCAGGACCATTCTCGACTCAATTAATAACATCATTACAAGGAACCCAAGGGTCCAGGAGCGGTTTGATCTCCCCTATCTTCTTCGCCGTGACCCTGCTGACTGGCGCGGGGACGAGGGAAGCCTCGCCTTGTGCAAGTTGATGCCGCTTGATAATGATACGTATGATGTTAAGATGCCATCACTTGAGGGCAAGGCTTGGGCAGGCGCAAATGGAGATTGGGTTGTTTATATTGGGTACAACTGCGAGTGGGAACTTGTGAATGTGTACACTCGTCACCGGGTTCCACTTCCAAAAATCTCAGACGACTGCCCAGAGGTTGAGTACATCGGTATTCTGCGTGAGTTCAAATACGGTCATGGTGACGGCGGCCATCTTCTCAGCTGCAGCGAGAAGCTTCTCCCTGGCCTCCAGCCGAGCTTTGTCTTCAGTGCCAAGCTTGGTGTGGGATGCCTAGGCCGCCTCCACTTCCTCCTTCAGCTTGTCCAGGCGACCGCGTTTCGTGGCCTGCTCCCAAGCCACCTACTCAAGCTCGGCGTCACGGTCGGCAACCGCAGCTTCCCGGGCCTTCAGCTTCTCCTCCCGTTCCTCAAGCTGGTGGGCATGGGTGGCCTGCTCGTCACAAAGGGTTTTCAGCTCGGCCTCCGCTACGCGGAAGCGCTCCCCGGCGGCCTTGGCGTCCTTCAACGCCGCGTCGCGAGCGGCTGCGGCTAGTCCGTCCACCTTCTGGCCCTCTTATGAGGCCGCCACGGCCTGGGTCCAGGCCGCCCTGATGGACGAGTCGGCCTGAAGCCACCCTGAGACCAACTGCAGGCGCCCCGACGCCCTGCGCCGGTCCGGATCCTGAAGATCATCTCGAAGCTGGTCCAGAGAAGAGAAGGCCTCCTCCAAAGCATCGGGCACGGCAGAAGAACCACGGCCCGGCGGCGTGACGGACGGGAGAGGAGACGGTGCCAGCGTCGAGACTGGCGCAGCAGCAGCAGCAAGGATAGCCGGGGGCTCCGAAGCCACCGAGTCCTCAGCAGGCGAGCTGAGGGCGAGCGCCTCCGGAGTCGGCCCGGCTGCAGGGGCTGTCTTCTCCTAAGGTTGGGCACCCGAGCCTCGGGAGTGCGACCCTACCACGGGAGCGCGCGGGGCAGTCTCGTCCTTTTGAGTCGGAGTCACTGCAACCACAGCAGGCCACTTGGCCGCGGCGGCCCCAGCATCCTCCTTCTTCCTTTTCGCCACCGGCGTTGGCCTGGCCGCAGAGAGGAAAATGTCAGAACACTACATCAAGAGCAGGAAGCAAAGACAAGATGGCGCACTTACTGGTCCGTGGCAACATACTCCCTCGTCCTCTTCAGGAGCGCGACGCCTGCAGGCTTCCTGGGCATGGGCGCCGTCGTGCCCTCAGGGGCGGACGAGTGCGCGGCAGGCTTTGCGATGAAGGCCAGCGACGAAGCAGAAGCGCCACCTCGGGGAAGCAATGCCGACCTGTCCTTCTTCGGGTCACTTGCCTCAGCCCCTTCAGAGGGGTGCGCCCGGACCTCGTGGCGACCCTGGTGGAGCACTCCCTGACTGGATGCTCGCCGTCGTCGTCATCGTCGGAGAGGCCGCGGAGGAGATCGGTCTATCGCGGGGGATAAGTCTCTCCTACCCCTTCCCAGGGCGCCTCCGAGTCCGCCTTCTCCTCCTCGCCAGACTCGCTGGAGGACACCGTCACCAGGGAGCCCAAGGGTTGGGAAGGCTCCAGTGGCACGAGCCCTCGCTCGTTGAAGACCGGCATGGCGGCGGCTATCTTCTCTCCGTTGGCACGAAGGTCCAACGAGAGATGGGTGTACGGGGGGCCACCTTGGTCCTTCGAGAGCAAGGTGTGCACGAGCTTGCCCAGCTCCTCATCTGACAGGTTGTCCGGGCGTAACCGGAGGTCATCTTCCGCGCCCTTGAAACTCCACAGAGGGCGCGAGTGCGCCTGGAGCGGAGCCAGGCGCTGCGTCAGGAACTCCTTGACGATCATGGCCCCCGTCTGCCTCTCCACCTTTGGGTCCTCCGCCTTCAGGTCGGCCGTCATCCTCTCTAGCAACTGCTTCGCCCGGGGGTCGGGGAGCTTCTCGTGAGCCCATCCATCCCGGGGAGTCGGCAGACCGGTCGGCTGCTCCAGCCGAGGATAGGAGCGCTTGACGTCCATGAAGATCCACTTGTTCCAGAAGTCCTCCACTTTCTTCCTGGCCCGAGAGATTGTGTTGCTGTCGTTGGCCGCGATGAAGCAGGCACACCCAGAGTACTGACCGCTGCTCGTCCGGAGGTAGAAGAAGTGGCAGAACAGCGCAACGGAGGGCATCACCCCCACGAACGCCTCGCAATAGAAGGCGAAGATCGACAGGAGGAGAATGGAGTTGGGATGAAGATGGAGGGCGTCGAGCCCATAATGGCGGAGGATGGCATTGAAGAAACCGGAGAAGGGGGGAACCAGCCTAGCGAAGACGTTGTGCAGGAAGAAGGGGTAGAAGGTGTCGCCCAAGGTTTCCGGCTTGGCGGAGCCGACCCGGAGCGCCGTCTCTCACCTCTCGTTGCTGCTGCACGCCGTCAGCTAGAGCGCGGCAGCGAGGTGCTTCTCCTCGGCGAGGGTGGACGCGCTCAGGGCTGGCTTGAACCAAGAAGCCGGGTGCGCGGTCGGAGGCGAAGACTTCGCCTTTCAGTGGCCATCGGTGGCAAGCTCAGGGAAGAGATCGGCAGATTTGGAGGTTTTCTGGACAGAAGGAGAAGGGGATCCAAAGAAAGACGAAGGAAACGCAATGAAGGCTCAGTGGCAGGCGCCAGCCTTTTTGTCAGCCAGGAACGGTTACCGAGGCCGCGTGGGGAAGCGGAGACGCCCACATCCCATCAATCGCCACGCGTCAACCATGGCCACAGGCGGTTAGGGCCTGCGGCGCTCCGCACTTGCCCTTTGGCTTCACCTCGAAGCCAAGTCCGAGCACGCCTTGGGCCCGGGGGCTACTATCGGCGTTCTGGGAACGGGGGTACCCAGACTTGCCTGCTTGCGGCCCACGGCGTGGCTCCACAAACGGCCCGGTACGACCAAGCTTTGACATCAACAATGCAAGACCCTCGCGAGGCGGACGACACCAAGACCTCCACGAGGAGCAGTCTCCTTAGGCTGGCTCCCGAGGAGCGGAGATCTCTATGCAAGATGCGCCTCGTGAGGTTCGGGTGACACGAGCTATGACGATCAAGGCCAGGCGGGCGCCAGTGGGCGCAGAGTACCAGTTTCCTCTTTGGTGCTAAGGAAGCAAGCGCAGGAGCGGAGTCCCGAGGAGTCAGCCAAATGTTTCCATTCCGGGGCAACAAGACCAAGACCGCAGAATGGCAGGGCGGAGGTCATCGCCGAGCCCACCACGGTGTCACGACCAGAGGCTTTTGCAAGCGAAGACTACTTTTGTCAGGATAGCTTGTACTAGTTGTCTCCCATCGAATTTGGCCGTTGTGGGATCCCTTCCCGCCTTTATTTGGGAAGAGGACCAAGGCCACTATAAATAGGACCTAGCCACCACCATAGGGGAGGGGATCATTCAGATCATACTCTCCCTCATCAGCTCAAGAACACTCCTCCTCCAGAGGTTGTTCCCCCACTGGACTTGTTCATCCTCAGCCCCTCGAGGCCAATCCACCACAAAGCAGGAGTAGGGTTTTACACCGCAAGGTGGCCCGAACCTAGGTAAACTGTTGTGTCTCGTCTCCTTCCCGTTCATCGAGTTAGGCCGTGAGATTGGCGAGTAGGTAGACTGGGGAGGTTGAGTTCTTCTCATGCACCCCAGAGTTCGAACCTCTCAAGGGTCTGTGGAACCCGAAATCCGACAGCTGCACCCTAACGTCGTTGACGGCATCGAGCTTCCACAGCCGGAAGCGGAGTTCCACACAGACACTGGTGACAACTCAGGTGAAGACCCCGGCGACGACTCCGACGACCAGTCCGGCGACGACTCCAACGACGACGGACAACTAGTTAGTCATCTATCCCCATTTATGTGTCAAATAGATCCTACAGTTTCCCTGGTTACTCTTGCCTCCCCATTTTTGGAATAGAAATCCAATGGTTATGTTCTCCCTATCCATGAAATCCGAGTAAGTTTCATTAGATCCGTGTAGTGTATTGATTGTTTAAATGGTACAAGTGATAAGTGATTAGTTGTTTCATCCGTGCAAATGATTTCTGCTAGTAATACGACTAGGGTTAGTGTTCGTGCTAATAATTCCTATCAAGGACTTGACAATTGATTTTGAATGACCTACATATATGTTTGTGCCATTATTTTCTTCAACATTGGTCTGTATAGACGACTATGCTTAAAAATCGAAACATAATCTCTGGATATGTATAAAAAAGAGCCATAAATTCCTAATCCTACTTCACGACATGTAAACATTGATTTGATGCCAAATTTGTTTTACTATTTGTATAGGTGCTGTCTGATGATGTGGACAGCGAGGATGAAGATGGCCAGAGGAGGTACAAGAGGCAAATCCTGAGGGAGCTTTATGCGGGAATGCATAACAGGCGTATTAGGACCTAGAACGGCGGCTATCGATGCCCATTTTGCAAGTACAAGTTTCATGACGCATATCTAAGTGTTCTAGTGCATGTAAGAGGACGGGCCGTTGGCTCCTTCAAGTAGAAGTATTCTCGCAGGGTGGCGCACGGCGCGTACGCCGAGTACCTGGAGAAGCTTCAGGATCATGCCGGCAGATGAGATGAGATATGGGATCGAACTATGTACGCTTGATTATGCTTAATGACGGTTGAACTATGTACTTATGGTTGAACTATGCTTGTGTATGCATATTATCTATGTCTGAGTATGTGTAATCTATGTTTACTTATGTCTAAATGTGGGATATGGATGCAATCAGTTCGGTTGATGGAATCTACCTCTGTCCTGGTTTATTGGCCCCCTTTGTAATTTGTGTTAAATTTTGACCAAAGATTTAACTGACAAATGTTAGATCAGGTAAGCAAAAATTATATCATTGGATGCATATTTGAACATAGTGTTCAATGATATAATTTTTTGTGATATGCATAAAAATTTCTTAGTTAAATATTTGGTCAAAATTTGGTGCAAATTACAAAGTGGACCAATAAACCAGGACGGAGGTAGTACGTCAATCACATACGGTTCCCAAAATTGGAACCATGTGCAATGACTTTCATTTTTCCTGTTGCATCAATCACACATGGTTGGCTCTAGCAAACCGTTGCCTCTGATATTCTTTGTGGGACAGAAAACCCTCACCACCCAATTCAAAAAAGAAAAAGGAAACCCTCACCATCCCCATGTCACAAAAACCCTCACCCCGCTCGCCACCCCCTACGGTCCTCATTCGCACCTACACAAGCTCCTCTCCATCTATGCATGGTACCGCCTATCTTGGTGGTAACCACTTAGCTCGACGCCTACCGCTGGGCTGCCGTCAAACCCCACCGCATTTCGCCACTTCCACTTGCCGCCGCCTATCGCTATCGACTTTCTCGACGCTGCTCGCGGTCGACCCAGCTCCGTTCGGTTTGGGAATCTGCCGTACTGAGGGTTCTTTCTCATGGCAACAAGGTAACTAATTTAATGAGATATTATCTCATCTCTTATCCTAGTTCATCCGCCTCCTTTAATTACCCGGCCGAAATCGCCGTGAATTCATTTTTATTTGAGTTGATTTGAGGGTTTTCTTTCATTCATAGAGTGTACAGTGCGCGGACACATCAGGACTTTGCGGCCTCCGCCGGACATTCCATCTCACCGTACCAGATGACTTGAGGATGCGCACGGTATGTTCAATCTCACCCTAAATCGTTGGCATGGCCTACTTTCCTGAACATATTCTAAATATTGCTACATTTGGATAAAAGGTGCCACATGCACCATATACACTGGTACGCGTCTGTGCTAAACAAACGGTTTTAACCCCTTTCTGCGATGACATTTGGAACCGTCGCCAAGTGAGTGTGGGCGATAGTGGTTCCTTCCCACACGACCCAGAAACCGTCAGGGATATGCGCTCCTGGCACACATGCTCGGCAATATGAGGTCGTGTGCGACCGGCGAGCGCTCAAATACAGAAATACGTAAAGTAGAGCTAAAAAAATACAATTATACGACGAAATTGTTTCCAATCGCAAGTACATCCCACACAGTCAGTCCCCGCTAAATGTTTTTCTGGTATGTACATCCCACATAGTCGCTCCAAGGAAGACGTTTCCGTTCACAGGTACATCACACACAATTTTTCCCGTTAAATCGTTTGTGATAGCGTTGCCATTGCACATGATATTAATAATTTTATCGTTTGCGTTATTGAATGCATCACATACGGTGCGTAGAAGAAACTGTGTGGCAAAGGCTGTCCATCACACACACTTTTTATGTGGTAAACGTTTGCGCAAGGTGGCCTAACGCAAACACTTTTCAAGAGAAAGTCGTGTGTGCAGTGGAGATTGATCGCACACGTAGTGGATCCTAGAAACGTTTCTGATCTCCACGTATATCACAGACGTTTCACTTTCGCAAACCGTGTGCAGTGTAATCCCTAATTAATCCCTAATTTAAAAATCACATGTTTTGAATTTGAAAGTAGGAAATCTCTTATTTTATATCCAACCATGTTTATTACAAATATAGGTTCAACCACGAATCCATAATTCGATGCACGGGTACATATACTGAGGAACTACAGAAGCACCAAGTAAAGAATGGTGAACCACAGTTGTAATAAAGACTATAAAGAGAGAGGCGAAAGACATTCTGGTTGCTGGAGAAGGTGAAGCAGAATGCCCATATTGTGCCCTCCTCCATGCGTAATGCGCGCACGACTCTAGGCCAACCCCTTGTGATGGTTGTCCGTCCATCCTTCACTGTGTTCATTAGGACTTCTCGATGCTCATTGTAGTCTGGATGAAATGCTTTAACCTTCATTGTGTGTCCACCAATCATGTACTTTGCGAGGTAATCTCGAGTGAATTGCTTCAGGAACCACTGGGAACAAAAAGATTCAGACATTGTTGTCCAACAACTCATTATGTGCAGTAAAAATAGAAGGCTGCAGAGTTTGTAGTTACCATCCTACAGCTCACTGTTGTGTTGGATAGAGCATAAACAAATAATTTGCTTGCCACCATTCGTATCTTTTTGCTAATAATCCTTATTAGTTTCCTCACTTGATGCTTGTTCATCAATATCTCATTGCCCCATACGCAAAAAGGGTCGATGCGTGGATCCTTGCCAAGGGCATATGTACCTACAAGCAACAAGTCAATATTAGAAGCTAACAAGTGTCCATGCCTGGATCTATATGCACTATATTATGGAACGACGGGGGGAGGGATGAAGCTAACCTCGGCGGAAAATGGTGGCCACTCCCGCTGTTGTCCTGCATAAGTAGTGGAAAGGCATGATAAGTACAACAATCTTAACATCAAACAAATATAGCAAAGGTAAACAACATCATCGCCAAATGATAGCTTGAATGTGTTGGTTTCAGCATGCTATTAAAGCAGATATAAAATGGAAGGCAATGTTACCGACAGCAGGCTTAACAGCCATCAAATATTGCAATTCAAACTGGTATTGTTGAAAATGAATATAACATAGGTAATGCTTAAACATCACACTGGATAAATGTGTAAAACTGAAATAAAGGGCATGTGTTAACTACACCAGGAATAACTGGAACCAAATATAGCCGTTCAAACTGGTATTGATGTAGTCGAGCGGCACAGTTCCGACTTGCACATAATGAACAACACATTGTGAATGACTAAAATAAACAAGGCATAAATGACCAGTATAACAACTAAATATGGCCATTGAAAACTAGACAGAGTCTCACTGCAACCAACCTAACAAGCAAATAGAGATAAACATGGCATATGCTTGAAAACTGGACAAATGCTCACTGCAACCAACCTAACAAGCAGATAAAGATAAACAAGGCATCTGTTTGATAACTGGACAAATGCTAAAAAATAGCAACCTAACAACCAAATATAGATAAACAAGGCATCTGCTTGATAACTGGACAAATGCTAAAAAAAGCAACCTAACAACAAAATACAGATAAACAAGGCATCTGCTTGATAACTGGACAAATACTCATTGCAACCAAACAAAGAACCAAATACAGATAAACAAGGCATCTGCTCGATAACTAAAAAATGCTCACTCCAACCAACCTAACAACCAAATACAGATAAACAAGGCATCTACTCACTATAAACAACCAAATATAGCCATTCATGAAACTAAAGTGGACAATTCATACTTAAACATCACATAGACCTATTGAAAAATACATTTTTGCATAACTAAAATAATTAAACACGTCACAGTTAAAGCACCGCACGACAAATGCTACTACAACAAAGGGTACGGGTTGGCAAGCTAGAAAAGGTAAGATTTGCTGATAGAATGTTGCCTCACATTTCATGGACGGGATCCTTCCAGTTGGAAGAGCACAGACCCGTGGTGCCCTCTTTGATGTCACAGATGGGCTTTTTCACCTTGGAAGAACCTTCGTGGGTGCCCTCCTCGTGGTCGTGGTCGATGAGATCTGACTAGGCAATTGAGGATCCCAAGCCGCCGCCATAGAACGTGTCCTTCAGTAGTGACAAAATGGGCTCGATGGCGTATAAAGCTAGCAAATCCTTGACCGCTCGGCGGAGGAGATCAGCGGCATGGCCATCGAAGAGATCGATGGTGGTTGAACCAAAGGGGTTGGGGATGGACCACTTAACCGGTGACATGGCCCGCGTGAAGCCGTCGGTGTGGACGAGCTTGATGTCGTAGCCAGCTTTCCCGAGATACAGTAATACACTAGTCGACTGACATGAAGCCTTCGGCATGACAACGTAGTCAACGCCTTTGCCGGCTTCCGTGGCGACGTGTTGCTTCGGGATCGACAGGTCGGGGCGAACGGCGGCCACCTCGCCAACGTCCGTCGGAGAGGCCATGATAAACCTCTTCTTGGCCGAACGCTCGCTGTGCTCCCTGGGATACGTGGTCGAGCTTAGGCTGCGACATTCTGGAGCTGGGGATGTGCATCTGGCAGGGAGGGATACCGCAGGCCTCATCTAAAAACTCAGGGGAGTGGGGCGACGGTATGGGAATCGCTGGGTAACCTAATCTAAGCTAGGAGGAACGAGCAGACCGACATGGTTGGCCGCGGCCGCGAGCTAGGGATCGAGGGGGGGGGGGGCGGGAGGGGGGCGGGTGGGGGACTGTGTGTGTGTGGGGGGGGTGGTGTTTGAGGATACGCCGCGGCTACTGATAATTTTAGTAATGGTGGGTGGAGATGGTGGTGGACGAGGGAGGGCGACGGTTCAAATGCTCGGCTACTACAATTTTACTATAAGGTCGGTGCTGGAGGAGTGTGGGCGACGGTTGAAGTACGACGGCTATTAAAATTTCGGTAAAGGAATTAATGCGGGGCGGGAGTGCCCAAGATCGCGCATGGTCCAATAACAATATGCGTGTATGATAATAAGGAAAAGTGGCGCGGATCCGCCGATTTTTGGAACGCTCAAGGCGGGTAGTTTGTTTTTTATATTTCTAGCTAGCTGGTCTATCGCACATGGTTCATCCTAATTTCCAAATAAACTTACCCGCCTTTAGCTTGCACAGGTGGTGATTTTACAACGCACTTGCATCGCACACGGTTAAGCCAGTACCTCCACCCTTTGCTCGCGCTTGCGCGGTCGTGGTGATTTCAGCGCACTTGCATCGCACATGGTTGAGCCAGTACCTCCACCTTAATTTGCTCGCGCTTGCGCGGTCATGGTGATTTTAGCGCACTTGCATCGCACACGGTTGAGCCAGTACCTCCACCTTAATTTGCTCGCGCTTGCGCGGTCGTGGTGATTTCATCGCACTTGCATCGCACACGGTTGAGCTAGTACCTCCACCCTTTCCTCGCGCTTGCGCGGTCGTGGTGATTTCAGTGCACTTGCATCGCACACGGTTGAGCCAGTACCTCCACCTTAATTTGCTCGCGCTTGCGCGGTCGTGGTGATTTCAGTGCACTTGCATCGCACAGTGTTGAGCCAGTACCTCCACCTTAATTTTCTCGCGCTTGCGCAGTCTTGGTGATTTTAACGCACTTGCATCGCACATGGTTGAGCCAGTACCTCCACCATAATTTGCTCGCGCTTGCGCGGTCGTGGTGATTCACATCGCACTTGTATCGCACACGGTTAAGATATTATACCCCGTGTCCGTTGAGGGTCACCAGAGTCTTTGCAGCAAAAAATAACGTTAGAGAGGGTCGAAAGACAGCCACACCAGCATGTGGCCCAAATATATATGAGTGAAAAGGGTGGTCTGTGATGTTCAAAATTCCAATGCACAACTTTGACCTCGCGGGCCCACGGTTGGGCGCGTCGTTGAAGATCGATGAGAGGGGCCAGAAGTCAAGAACCACTTGGAAGTGGCCAAATATATGTAGGAATATTGGGGATGTTTAAAACTTTAAATACACAATGCATAACTTGGGTGGCACCGGCCTCGCAAACCCGAAAGCACCCTAACAACCACCTAGCTAGGATATATATAATGACATAATGTCGTACCTAGCTAGGATGCTTGGCCCACCACCTCCCACTTCGTGTCAGCGGGGCGGACGCACGTAATGATCGATACTTTGGTCATACATGCATGTCGCCATGACCTACCATAAGACGGACAATGAATCTTTTGTTTGGTCAAATGACAGTTGTTGTTGTCGATAAACCGCTTGGGCCAATAGATTGAACCATCATAAAAATCGCATGAGAGGGACTACAAAACCAGCACCTCTTGCATGCGGCCCAATATGATGTACGTTGGGAAGGGGTGATGTGTGTTTTCAATATAGAATAATGTACAATTTAGATGTGGTGCCTACCTCTCGATACAAACAACAACCATGAAGTCAAGGTAGTTAAGGACGAGATACGTACGCAGGGTTTGATGTAGGTCAAACCTAGCAATCCGAGCATCTGGGAGGGAATCCTAACAACGCATGACCTCGAGCTTTGGTTGACCGACATTTGACGGTGACCGACCCTAACACGAACTAGGAGGAATCCATTCATGGCCAACTCATACCCCTCATCATCGGTCAAAGGGATGATATATATACACTTGGGGAGCCCACAGATATCCGTGTCGTCACAAAAAACCGCACAAGGGAGACGTGGTCGATCAGAAGACCCCGTATACACTGCATGCGGCCCGAAAATCTATATGGGTACGATGGTGTATGATGTGTTTAAATCCCAAATGCACAACTTCGATGGGCACGCGAACTACATTACAAACCGAACACCGTACCCGACTCCAAGCCTGCTTCAATACCTATGATGTCAGTTTCCCAACTTCGAGGCGGTGGCGGGGGGGGGGGGGGGGGGGGTCGTCCCACGCATGCGCTCAAACTTTATTTTGTCTAGCATGGGACACATCTATATACATCTATACATCTATATCTATACACCTATATAGTGTGCGAATAACTTTGAAAGTTGCTCGTTGGATGAAGCCAATCCGACGGTACAGAGATGGCAAATACGAGCACTACTGTCCGTTGGATATCATCTACATTCCACCAGATTCTGCCACATGTACAATCTAGAAGACTCCTTGGTTGAACTTAAGCATAATGCACAAACCTCAAAACACAAGCACTTCTCCTTTGTTCTCTAGAATCTTCCATATCTTAATTGCCTAAACCTTTTTTTCTAAATGAATTGTCACTTTTTTGTTTTTACCTTTACAATGCACAATCCCATGAATCTTAAAATAGTTTTTTGTAAAACTAATTGATTTTGGATGAGATGAACTATAAGAATTAAATGAACATCTACATCATGACTACTAGGGAAAACCTTATACACAGAACTTTAGCAGTAGCGCTTGTTAAAAAAGGGCGCTAGTGCTAAATAGCAGTAACACGTGCAGGATAAGGGCGCTACAGATACAAATGTAGCAGTAGCGCGCCTAACTATAAACGCGCTACAACTAAAATTCTCACGACTAAGCCGATAAGCTAAACATAGTAGTAGCGTTCTTGTTTAAACTGCGCTACCGCTATGTCTATTGTAGCAGCGCGTTTACGTAGAAAGGCGCTACTGCTAACGAAAAGAAAATAAATCAAACAACAAACAGAAAAGTAAATGAAAATGAAAGAAATAGAAAAAGGAGAAAGGAAAAAATAAAAATGTAAAGAAAAATAGATGAGAAAGGGAAAAAAAGAGACAGGCTTAGCAGTAGCGCGTTTTGTGAAACGCGCTATAACTAATTAGCTATAGCGCGTTTCCCTTAACGCATTACCGCTATGTTTCACTTAACCAGCGTTTTTCCCTCCACCCGGCCACCACTTCTCCCCCAAATCCCTCGCCCCCACTTCGCCGTCATGTCCCCAATTCTCCGTCGCCCCACTTCGCCGCCGTCTCCTGCCGACGTCGACGCCCCCGGAGGCACCAGTGCCGCGCGCCGTCGACGCCACCAGAGCCGCCCCCAACGCCACCGGAGCCGTGCGGCCTCATCAATGCCATCAAAGCCGCCCTCGGCGCCACCGGAGCCACCCTCGACGCCCCTGCCTTCCTCGCCACAACTGCCTCCCTCGCCACCACTGCCTCCCTCGCCACCACTGCCTCCCTCGCCACCACCGGAGCCATCGTCTGTAAGCACCCCTCGTCTCTCTCTCTCTGATGCATAGCACAAACATTGGACATACTAACTAGCTAGGTTAACTAGTTTAATTAGGTTAATTTTCTAGGTTAGTGCAAAAATGTAGTTAGGGCTTTCACAGAGAACTAGTTAGGTTAACTAGTTTAATTAGGTTAATTATCTAGGTTAAGAAAACATTTATTTAGGGCTTTGACAGAGAACTAGCTAGGTTAACTAGTTTAATTAGGTTAATTATATAGGTAAACAAGGTTAACAAGCTAGGTTAACTAACTAGCTAGGTTAATTTGGTTCGTTAGGTTAACAAGCTAGGTTAACTAGGTTCGCCAGGTTAGAGGAAAAATTTATTTTCGACCACTATTTTTCTAGGAAAAGAATTTAGGCAAGTTTTATTTTAAAGATGATCCCTTCCTAGACTTTTATTGTTTATTATATCTTTTCATTGAAGTGGTCATGTTATATCTTTTCATTGAAGTGGTTCGATTGTGCCCAAGTGGCCTTTTGTTGTTTCCAGGGAATGAAGCTGAGTGGCCTATGTTTTGCCGGAATGTTGATTCATTTCTGTTCCGACAAATTTCAGGTTCTCGATTTGTCCACTTTTTAGCAAAGGTCATGCCGAAATTTTCCGTGAATTTCGGCATGACTTGTGCTACAAACTAGGACATATCGAGTACCCGGGATTTGCCGCACCAGGAATTAGTCAATGTCCCTGCAAAACATAGGCCTTTTTATGTCATTATTCATTTTATTAGGTCTAGAATTAATTGACTAGATTTAATCGTAGGAAACATGGCTAGCAACGATGAAGGACAGGGTTCTGGTCATTGCGACAATGTCTACCTGGTGGCAGACAAACTTTTGAGCCTTGCCGACGATCAACCGATGTTGTTGCTGGGCCCACCGGTCGCATCGGGGACTGAGACCGACACACAGACCGGTGCTGAGACTGAGACAGGCGCGGAGACTGAGACCGGCATCGAGACCGGTGCTGCCTCGGGGAGCGGAGCTGGTGTAGAACCGAAAGCAAAGAGGCAATGACTTCCTAACGAACTCAGGACTACTAGACTGGTGGTCACGGAGGTGGACGACGACAATTTTGAGCCAAACACGCCCGAGGAAGTGCGCGCGTGCTACGGCAATCAAATAGGCTGCATCATACGGACAACCACCACCATCAACGATGAGAAACTATAGAAGATAGATAATATGAGGCCCTCCCTCTTAAAGAAGATGCACCAGATATTCTTGCACGAGGGCTTCTTGGGAGTCTACGCAAAGCACCGTGAATACGTGAGGGAATACATCGTCAATTTCATGCTCGCCAATAAGGACAAGGAGGCGATTCTCGTGCCTTATCATCCCCTGTAAGTCATCCGCATGGATATCCTTCCTTCGATTTCAATCATTCATTTGCATAGTGGAGGCTAATTAATTTGAGGTTTACTTATTTTGTGCAGCGGCGGGCACGCCGTCCTCATCATCCTCTACCCCCGATACCCCCACGCTCTTTACTTGGACTCGTCGAAGAACATTAACAAAAAGGATTACACCCACATCAAGGATATTCTCGACAGTGTATGTTTTACTACGACGCACGGGGTGGAGAGGTCAAGAACAAGAAGATAAGGGACGACAGGCCCGCCTTCGGCCATAAGACCGACTTCTGCTGCATCTAGCAACCGAGTGATTCTCTTAATGATGGATTCTATGTCCTACACCACATGCTGGAGTACAGACGGGATCACCAGAACCTTCGCATGTCACCTACATCCGACGATGCCCATATTCTGCAATGGGCAAAGAACGTAGGAGATATCGAGGATCATCGACTTCGAGCTGAGTTCTATCACATCCAGCGTGAACTTGCCCAAATCATCATGAAGGAGGTCGCCGAAAAAATAGGGATATTCTACGAAGAAGGACAAATGTCGCGGGAAGACGTCCGAACACGGGTAGCCGCTCAGTGTCTCGACCTGAAGCCTTTCACTAGGCTCGGGGACTATCTCCCTGACTTGGATGGATGGCACGACATGTTGGACTGATTGTCGATATATGACAATGTGTTTGTTTAGTCCATACTCGAAACTTTGAGTTATGCACGACGAAACTTTATTTTTGATGTAATTAAACCGTCCTCCTCGACTAGCGACGATCACTCTAGTTAGGGCATTTTGGGTACGATCAACTTTGTTATTTATGCTTATGATATGTTGCTTCTATTTTTGCCAAGTCTGTCTCTTTGTGTTGCTCAACTATATATGTTGCATATCATCGACTCATGTGACGATGCAGGTGCATAGATCATCGATGGCGAAGAAGTGCTACGCCAGGAGTATATATACGACGAGTGGCCGGAGTGTCAGGCCGAGGTGTACCGATTTCCGGTTTCCGAGCGACAGGCAGTAGTTAGTCTAGGTTCACGCTAATGCAAGAGAGGGATACGAACTCATGTACTGCATAGTTCCGCTCTCACTCAAAGTGATAGCTCTTCTCGTGTATATCATTGTTTAGATGGATAACAATGTAGTTGCAAGTAATCAAGACTTGTATCGCTATTTTCGAGATGATGACGAGAGACCACTTTGTGTTGGATGATGATTATGATGATGACATGATTTGATGAGACTATTTGTAGGTATATGCTATGATTACATTTGTATGTGTATGATATGGTAAAGATTATTTTATAAAGCCTATTCAAATACAAAACAAATATGCAGGAAAAAAACTAATAAAACTAGCAGTAGCGAGGGGAACAAAGTTAGCAGTAGCGCTGCCTTACCAGTAGCGCTTCCTGCTAAAAAGCGCTGCAGATATTAGCAGTAGCGCTCTTCACTAAAGCACGCTACTGCTAGCCATGTATAGCAGTAGCGTGGGATGACACGCGCTACTACTACACATTAGCTGTAGCGCTTTATCAGTAGTGCGTCGTCCCGCGCTACTGATAGGCAAAATACCCGCGCTACTGCTAGGGTTTTCCCTAGTAGTGCATGCATATCTGGGAGAAGAGGCGGGAAATCGATGAGAGGAGTGGAGAGAAATGGTAGCCTTTTTTGAATGAAAACCTAGTAGAGAAGGAAGCATGAGCTACACGACGCATGCGCACAGTGCTTACCCATGTACTGCATGTGCTGTCGAAAGGGCTCAGGGTTGCCATTCGATCTGGGAGCATCCAATGGTGCACACGTACGATCCGTGGGGTTTGGGTTCTGGCCAGTCAGAATACAGGACTCAGATCGCGCGTGCAGCGGGGGGGGGGGATATCATACGGAAACCAACGTTCGGTGGAAACCGGTGAAAACCACAAGAAAAAGATGTTTTGAAGTTTAAAAAAAATTCAAAAAAATGCGGGATGTTAAGAGGATGATGTTTTATTGCCACACAAAATTTCAAGTTGAAACACATTACGAGATGTGAGCTATGAAAAAGACAAAATCAGCGTTGAATAGTGCCGAATAGTAATGTCACTATTCAGGGCGGAATTTGTCTTTTTTCATAGCTCACATCTCGTAATGTTTTCAACTTGAAACTTTGTGTCGCAATAAAACATCACCTTCTTAACATCCCACATTTTTTTCTTCAGATTTTTATGAAACTGTAAAAATATGGTTTCCATGAAGTTTTCATTGAATACCAGCTTTTGCGAGTGAACCGTGTGCTATTTGAAAACATTTCGTGAGAAGAATCTCGGTTTTTAAATCCCCGTAAATCCAAAACTAAGCTGAATATCGTGAAACCTGCCATGGTGTCACGACGTCGCACTTATATGTCGAGGAATTTTTTCGTCCATTGTGGCGTAAGTTTTAATACAAGCCTCTACAAACCGGAGCTTCTCTCAAAGAAGCCTCGTGGTTCCGATAGGGAAACGTGTCCCCCTTGTGGGCGAAACGTAATCAGTGCCTCTTTTCGCCTTGTATTTTCTTCTACGGGCAACATGGAACGACAAGATATCCGTGCTGAAATTTAAACTTATTCAAGGTTCGTTTGGCCTTTTTATACACTAATTGAGTTTCCTAGGCATTTAATGTCCATAATTCAAATCTGAACTACAAATACATGCTCCAGTTCACAAAAATGGCTAGAAAAATTATACATGTGTCCTTGGTGCATGTTTAGGTCCCATGCCAGGAATGGGAATGAATTACAATCGTACCGGTGTCATGGCTCGTCCTCAAACATTTCAAATCTCGGTTTTTAAGTCCCCATAAATCCTAATCTCACCAGAAAGTCATCAAAGGTGGCATGGTGTCATATCATGGCACATATATGTCGTGGTAAAAACATTGTCCAATTTGGGCCAAGCTTTATTACAGACCTCTTACAAAAGCTGGAGCTTCTCTCAAAGAAGCCTCGTGGTTCTGATAGGGAAACGTGTTCCCCTTGTGGATGAAACATAATCACTGCCTCTTTTCGCCTTGTATTTTCTTCCACGGGCAACATGGAACGATATGATATCCGTGCTGAAATTTAAACTTATTCAGGGTTCGTTTGGCCTTTTTATACACTAATTGAGTTTCCTAGGTATTTAATGTCCATAATTCAAATCTGAACTACAAATACATGCTCCAGTTCACCAAAATGGCTAGAAAAATTGTATATGTGTCCTTGGGTGCATGTTTAGGTCTCATGCTAGGAATGGGAACGAATGACAACCGTACCGGTGTCCTGGCTCGTCCTCAAACATTTTGAATCTCGGTTTTTAAGTCCCCATAAATCCTAAACTCACCAGAAAGTCATCAAAGGTGGCATGGTGTCACGTCATGGCACATATATGTCATGGTAAAAACATTGCCAATTTGGGCCAAGCTTTATTACGAACCTCTTACAAACCGGAGCCTGTCGCAAGAACCCTCGTGGTTTCGATAGGGAAACGTGTCCCCTTGTGGGCCAAACGATAATCACTCCCTCTTCTAGCCTCGTATTTTCTTCTACACGCGACACGGAACAACTGAAGATTCGCGCTGAACATTGAAATTATTCAGGGTTCGTTTGACCTTTTTATTCATTAATTGAGTTTTGTAGGCATTTAATGTCCATCATTCAAATCCGAACTACAAATACATGCTCCAGTGCACCAAAATGGCTAGAAAAAACGTACATGTTTCCTTGGGGTGCATGTTTAGGTCCCATGGAACGAATGGGAACGAATTCAACCGTCTCGCCATCCTGGCTTGGCCACAAACATTGCGAATCTCGGTTTTTAAATGTCTGTAAATCCAAAACTCACCAGGAAATCATGAAACTTGGCATGGTGTCACTACATGGTACATATAATTGTCCAAGCCTTTTACAAACCGGAGCCTGTCGCAACCCTCGTGGTTCTAGTAGGGAAACATGCCCCTCTCGTGGGCGGAGCAATAATCGCTGCCTCTTCTCGCCTTGAACTTTGTTTTCTACAGGCAACATAGAATAACAGGAGTGTCGGGCTGAAATTTGAAACTGTTCACGGCTCATTTGGCCATTGTATATATATTACTAATTACTAAGTTTTCTATGCATTTAATGTAGTCCATAATTCAAATTTGAACTACAACCACATGCTCCCAAATGGGTGGGAAAACGTACACATGTGTCATTGGGTGTATGTTTAGGTCTCGTTTAAGGAATGAGAATGAATTACAAACTTGTCGTCGTCCTGAAACAATGAGAATCTCGGTTTTGAAATCCCAGTAAATCAAAAAGTCACAACAAAAAACATGAAACTTGGCATGGTTTCATGACATGGCACATATATGCTGTCGTAAAAAAAGGCGTCCAGTTTGAGAAGAGGCGCACACATTAGTAGCCAACGAAGTCCTTTTTCAAACAAAAGCTGACACATTAATATCACAAACGGTTGTATTATATTTACCGTGTCGAAATTTAACCATACTCGGTGGCATGCGTGCAGCTGTTTGATTAGACGGGACGAGCGCGAGAAGTCCGCCGTGCAGGCTCGACGGGACGCATGCGAGCAGTCCGCCGCGCAGGCTCGACGGGACGCGTGTATCCTGTCCACCTCGCAGGCTCGACGGGACACGTGCGAGCAGCAAGGCCACCCATGCTCACCGGGAAGCGAGCTCTTTGACCTCCATGCACCAGCTGCCGCCTGCCTCGCTCACAACTTATCCATTAATGGGTTAATTAAAGCACCTGGACGGAGGGTGTTTGCTTGTGATCCCATGGCAGCATTTGCTTTGTTCGTGTTTTCAACTCGTATTCCGCCCTAATTTAAATTGCCACATAGGGCAATGGATAATACGACCACAAATAAAATGGCAACGGATAATACGACGACAAATTTACAATGGCGCAGATAATAATTGTCTTACATATTTCGGATAATTTAAAATGCCACATGCGGCAAAGCCCGGAAGACACGGGGGCAAGAGAAGAAGGAATTGCAGACAACGAGCTGGGTCGCTACTGTCTCTACTCATCGATGCATCGCCGGGCGGCGAAATCCTCCAGCTCCTTCAATTCCTCACGACTTTGCTTGAAAGCAGCCACGGATTCCTCCACCTCCTGCTCGCGCTTGATCCGGAGCTTCCTCAAGCCACCCATCAGTTCCTCGACGACCGCTTTCAGCGTCATCTCTGAGGCACTGCTTTGCTCATGTAGCAGCTTCGAGCCGGCGGCCTTCTCCTCCTTCTCGGCGACCAACTTGAGGAGCTTCGCATTGTCACCCATGAGTTGCTCGACGAGGCCGGTCGCCTTGTCAACCGAGGCATCGCTGATCTTGAGCAGCTTCATCAAGCCGTCGACCAGCTCCTGCTACGTAGTGACGCCAGCGAGAATGTCGTCGTCGCCCGCGAAGGACTTCAGGAACGCCGGCTCGTCGCGATGGCCGACGCCGCGAATGCGCTTGTGAGAGCCCTCGCGTGCCCGTGAGAGCTCGTTCGAGGGCTCCGCGGCGCGCCGGGACATCTCTGCTGCGGCTGCGGCTTCGCGGCGGGACCTCTCTAGTGCTTCCGCGGCCTTGGTCTTTGCTGCCTGGTTATGTGTCCACCCTAAACACCTCCTACCGGTCATGGCGGAACAACTTGACAGAAAAAACCAGTTCTTTGGGTGATGAGGAGAGGAATTGTGAAGTAATTTTCGAGTGGGTAGTTTTTATAGCCCGGTGCTAAGTGTGAACACATATTAGTTTGATAGGTGTGAATAGATTTGCAGTTACTTATTACGTTGTAATCAGCAATGTGACGAGAAACAAGGTCAAAATTTATTGATGGTAGAAGGTTGACCACGTGGTTGCTCGCCGTTGAGGCGGCCGCGGCGCGCTCCGCTCTGGCGTCCCTGCGCGCGCTCTGCTCACCGTTGAGTCAAAGTTACAATGGCAACGGTTAATAATTCTTAATAATTGTCTTACATATTCAGGATAATTTAAAATGCTAAATGTGGCAAGGCCCAGAACACTCACGACCTACATATGCATACAATTATAATAAAATATAAGCTAAAAGGCTGAGCTGGCGGCCGTCCGATGATGGTCTTCTCGGACTCCATGATCAGCATAGCACCCTTGAGGCCGTTCACTCCGAGTGTCCCGACCCGCCTCCGCCTACGGAGCTGCTGGCGCTGGGAGGCTCTTGGGGCTGCTGGGCCCTTCCAGAAGAGCTTGACAGCATGCAATCGCGCGCATGACAACTCCGCGGAACCGCTCCATTTCCATGTCTCCGGCCTGGTAGCAAATTCCGTCGATCACTTGCATCCTCAAGATATCACGTTGGCGATGTTCTACTTTGTCGGGGACGTCAACTCCCCCAAGAATGCGCTCGAGCCTGGCCACCACATCATCGGGATCGAGGTTGACACGGCCGCCGCGGGCAATGATGAAGCTACAGGCTGCCTTTGTCTTGACTGAATCGCAGAGGTCCTCTGCCCATTCCTTGCTGGGCATCAGGCTCTAGAGGAGCACAGGTGACGACGGTTCTTCGGGTGGGTCGTCGATCATGCCGCCGAGCAGCTCTGGATCTTTTGCATGGTGGATGTCAAACTGCTCATCACACCTCCTCTGCAATATGTCGATTGTGCTCCCAAGGACTGTGACGCCGATATCGCTGCCGATGGGCCATGATGCCTGCACCGGCCGATGAAGCTCTTGCTCCCCGACCTGCTCCAGCTCATTCTCCTCGCCGAAGATGTAACATAGGTAGGCGTCGACGTCGAAGCTTTGGTCGTTGCCTGGCATGCTTGGAATAACTAATGGTACATGGGTGAGGACTAGATATTTGCAGAGTGTCACGGCGGTGCGTTGCCGCCTGGGTTATATGCAGCAAGCCGTTAGCTGGTGGCGGGAAACCAGTGAGGGAATAGGCGTGGATTTTACAATTCACCCATGTGGAGCGCAGGAAGATTAAGTGGAGCACACACACAACCCGAATACCGTATCCGGTGCCACGTGTTATTTATCACACAAGTGTTAACATAAGGAAATGCATGTCTAACTTACTAATCATCGCACACGAGTACTCGCAGACGCATCGTGTGCGATACTCCTAGCCACCGCAAGCAACTAGCTAGTTTGCATTTTCAAAGTTTTTTGTAAACACAGAATCTCACACGAACTAATTGTATTAACCATCTGTGTTGTAAATTCTCATCGCACAGTTCATCCGAGTCGGCTGTTTGCCACGTATCACACACATCTTGTTAAGTTGAACCGTTTTTGTTGTGTTCGCTAATAGAAAACAGTTCGTCCGAGTGAACGGTACGCCATATATCACACACACCTTGATCTGGCTAACCTTTTATGTTGCACTCCCTAATAGCAAACGGTTCATCGGAGCGAACTGTATGCCGTATATCGCACACACATTGATATGGCTGCCCATTTCTGTTGTTCTGCCTCATCGCAAACAGTTCGAACGGGTTAACCGTGTGCCCTGCATTGCATAGGAAACTAAAATATGAACCGTGTTTGATGCATCCTCCATCGCAAACGTTTTGCACATTTTTTGATAGTTTTTTTACATCCCCGTTTGTGAGTAATGCATCGCACACAGTTTCGTGAAAGGGTCTCTGATCGTAGTGTCGCGTTAGCAGCATCCTGCAGTAGTGATACGTCAAAGGGGATTTTTCCCTCTTCTTTCTATATAAAGAAATTAATGATGTATTGTTCTTTCGATTACTCTCATATTTCCATGACATCATGTTTACCCTATCTGTTTAATTATAGATTTTTATCCTTCGATTTCAGCTGTTGTACTATTCTTTCAATTTGGGCCATATTTGCATGTTACCATATTTTCTTTAACAATCCTACCATTTTCTGCAGCGCCTCCCTTGCTATGCAACAGAATCTATAGTGCACAATCTTTCCCTTTACATAAATCAAGACTGTAGGGATGTCATACTAAACACAAACCATGGATTTACAATCGTTGCTACTATAAGACTTGATGAACGTGGTGACTCCTATTTTGGCACTGGCCTTTGGAAAGAAATTTCTAAGTTTTATGTACTAAAAATTGGCACTATAATTGCATTGCACATAAAAGGGCTTGGTCATGAGATATATGCTAACTTCCCCGACGATATCATCCGTCCAGACTTTGTTCGAAGTAAGTTTTCTTTTCAAGTATCTGCATGTTGACTTACCCAGCAATATCAAATGAATTGTGTAGTATTTAAGCAACCAATTGTTATTCCATTTTCTTACTATATTCCTACCTAATAACTTCTAGTTACCAATACACTTTTCTATTGCCCTATTTTAACTAAATATTCCCTGTACTCCCACTTCTATCAGAAAGCGCCGCTGGGAAGGAGACTCCAGAGGTGGAGGGCGGGGCTGCCAAAAAGCGAAGGCGGGGCAAGCAAGAACCGCAAGCGACTCCAGCAAGCCTAGACTTCATCAGCAACCTCCCCGATGATATGTTGATAGTCATCATCTCCCTCCTCCCAATCAAATATGGGGCACGGACAACCGTCCTTTCCCTGTGGTGGTGCCCCCTATGGAACTCCACCCCTCTCGACCTCATCGACACCCACGAGCTCTGCCATGGCTATTGCAAAAGCTTGGATGCGTTCTCCAAGATCCTCGGCAGTCACCTTAGCCCAACCAGAGGCCTTAGAATGGGCAAGTTCCGTTCCAACGGCAAGGACCGAGCCAAGCTTGACAACTGGTTCGGATCCCCCACCCTAGATCAGCTCGAGGAGCTCACTTTTGATGATGGGCATATGTGCTTGCTGCCAACGTCTGTGCTCCGCCTCGCGCCCACGCTGCGCGTCGCCAAGTTCATGAACTGCCATTTGCCCCCCCTTAATGACACACCCGCTCTTATTCTATCACTACTGAGGCACCTCGAGCTCGGCGCCATCTGCCTCCCAAACAGTGACATGGAGCGCTTGCTACATGGCTGCACTGCACCCGAGTACCTTCGTCTTCAGGCGATCAATGGGTGGAGTAGCTTCCACATCACCTCCATGACTCTCCGGACTATTTTTGTGTGTTGCTGGTGCGGCAGGAAGACATCACAAGATGTGTACCACGGTACGGTCATTGAGGACACACCTACACTTGAGAGATTACTTGTAGTTGATCAAGAAGGTCCAACAAGAATCAGTGTCGTTTCTGCGCCGAAATTGACAGTGGTGGGCTACTTGTCTGACAAATACTCTGAACTTGTTATTGGATCCACACCCATTCAGGTACAACAGCCACTTTCTACCTCTGCTTCTACAAATTAACATTATTTCTAACTTTGAAGATGTTTGTTCGTCTGTCATCTAGAAAATGATTCCGACAAGCTTGACCCCGAAACTGCGCACAGTGAAGGTCTTGGCACTAGAATCTATCGGCCCCAACCTGGAGCAAGTTGTCAGTTTACTGAGATGCTTTCCGTGTGTGGAGAAGCTATATATCGAGGTGATGTTCCTTTCGTGTTAAATGTTAACCATAAGGGAGTTCAATTTGTGACACCCTTTTCCAAGTTTACAATGACAATGTACTACGATTTTTGAAGGATTCTTTTGGAGGATTTCAGTACATACATGTCCCCCCCATATTGGTTGCTTGATCCATATGGTTACAATCCATAAGCATTTCTCCTTTGGATTCTTCTGTACTGGTTTTCTTAGGGAACTTTTCATCCACTCCAACCTCTTGTGAAGAAGGCTATATTTTTCTAGAATGTAATCAAATGCCCATGTTAATCATGTCAGATCGAAGATGGCATGTTAGTGCATTTTACAAATCCTGCAAACCAAATAGGCATGTAGTAGTGTTCAAAACTGCATGTTGGCACTAACATGTTTTCTACTTTGGCAGATAAGATTAGGCCCAGTGGTGGATAATGTGATACAATATAACAATCACGTCAAATGCCTAGATCTGCATCTATCACAAATTACTTTGAACTCCTACCGAGGAAATTTACCGGAGATTATATTTGCCAGGTTCTTTGTTGTCAGAGCAAGGGTGCTGATGGTAATGAGGTTTGCCCTACATTTATTTCGCAAAAATGAATGGTTTGTTGATTAGTGCCGGCGCCTGCGGCTGAATGGAATAGGCTCCAAAAATGCTGAATTTCATTTTGGAACTTCAGATGACAGAGTAATAGGAAGTCATCGTCTGAACCCCATACATGACTTCTTAGTGGCTGACCCATTTGCAAAAATTATGAGGTTTCGAGACCAGACTTAGAAGTGGTAATATTAGTTTGAACCTCTCTAATATCCTTGTTCAGCGGTTCAGCGCGAGCGTTTATAGCTAATGAGCTGAATTTCATTTCTAATATCAGTTTGAACCTTGTAATCTTTGAATTTGAGCCATATAACTCTGGAATTTGAACCTTGTAATCTTTGAATTTGAGCCATATAACTCTGGAATTTGAACCTTGTAATATTTCGAGTTTTTGTGGTACAATCGTTGAAATGGCATCGTGTGAGACTCGTATATTAGTAACATTATTTTGACCTTAATATGCAATGGTCTTAGATTTTATTAACCATTCTCGAATCTATTTACCTTGTCGGTCTCACTGCACACAATCTGTATAACTAACTCAACTGCGATCTACGACATTATTGCACACAGTTGTTTTCTTCAACCGTGTGCCCTGTAGAGCACAGAATTAATTATCGCACTCGAGTGTCCATCATCACTCTTCTGTGTAACTTTGACCTCATCACCCACAGGTAAACTTATGACTGAAGTCATTCCACACACTTCATTTTGACAAAGCTTTTTGCCAATAAACGCCCACGATTTGTCGCTCTTCTAGCCGATGCATGGCCAAACTAGCCGGGCGGGAAGCTTGCGCGGTAAACTGCGCGGTAGCGCGGGAACAGGCTCACCGATGATATATTTGGTGCCTCTTCGAGCCCACGTGTGGTCAAACAAAACGCATGCAGTGCGGTGTTGTCAAGCGTGCATTGGAATCCTCCGCTATGAACACCGTGACAGGACGTGACGATTACAGGCCGGCCGCCCCCATTTATTACAGCGGCCATTTAACCCTTGTGTCTCTGCTTCAACCTTTCGATTGCGCCCCACCATTGCAAGAAGCACACCCACCATGACAAATTCTTAGAGGGTATCCTGCGCGGCTCCAATGGCATTCCGAGCGGCTGCCGACGACGAGCAGCAGTTCACCATGCATGCCGTGGTGGACACCCACAGAAGGTTCACGGACCTCTCGGTGGTGTACACCAACGACCCGGTCTGGGTGGAGCACTCCATCTACATCATGGAGCTATTGCTTCCCAAGGAGAAGTACAAGGTGGTCGGGTTCGATCTCGAGTACACCCACGCTCGTGCTGGGTCTCATCCCAAGGTCGCCGTCGCCCAGATGTGCATGCACCACCACGTCCTCGTCTACCACTATTGCCTGGCGACTAGGCCCTGTGAGAGTTTCGCCAGGTTTGTCAACAACCCCCACTACATGGTCGCTACGGTGGACGTCAATAACGATGTAAAGGCAGCAAGGAGCATGAGAAGGACTCACTAGTTCACCTCACCGAGGCCATCATTGACCCCTACTACAGAGACATGAAGGATTCCTACAACAAGGACAAGTGTGCCTGACACTCGGCCTGGATGGAGAAACACGACAAAGCTCATGTCGTGTACGCGGCCAAGGAGGCGTACACAAGCTACGACATGTACAGGCGGATCGTTGACATGAGGAAGTGACTCCTTCCCCAAAACGGCTAGGAATCCTCCCGGAAGCAGAGCAATGGCAAGCATCGTTGCAACAATAAGTAGATGATTAGATCCTCGTTTCTCCTAATTTAGTATGCATGTAATTGCTTACTTTGGTGTGTGGAAATGTTATGTTTGTAGTCACTTGTGTAATTGTATGCTTAATTTGGTTTTGCAATGCTGTCTTTTTAAGTATATATGTTGATTCTCTATAGATAGAGCAAATCACATCGCACATGGACTAAACAATGGAACCCGTCGGTGATGATTTCATCAATCATAGACAATTGTATACCAGTAATCGTTTGCTCACGACACACACGGGTTGTTAACCGGAATCGTCTGTGTTGTTATCGGTCTTCCCACACGTTTCCGATTACAGACCTGTTTGCCGCATATCACACACATCTTGTTAAGTTGGACCGTTTCTGTTCTCTTGGGTCGACGTAAATAGTTCATCCGAGTGAATTATATGCCGTATATCGCACACACCTTGATCTGGCTGACCGTTTATTTTGTGTTGCCTAATCACAAACAGTTCATCCGAGTGTACCGTATGCTATGTATCGCACACGCCTTCATCTGGGTACCCGTTTCTTTTGTTCCGCCTCATCGCAAATAGTTCATTGAACTGAACCTTATGCCCCTCATCCCACACGCAACTAAATTATGAACTGTGTTTGATGCATCCGTCATCGCAAACGTTTTGCATCTTTTTGACGGGTTTTTGCACCACTGTTTGCGATTATTGCATCGCACACCGTTTCATTGAAGGGTCTCTGAACGTAGTGTCTCGTCAGCAACATCCTGCAGTAGTGAATGACCGATCAGACATGCCGTAAAAACATGAGCATAAAAATTGCTTTTGACAAGTGCGATCTATCACTTTGGGACTAGTTTCACATATTGCAATTGCTTTTGACAAGCTCAAATGAATTTAAGTGAAGAACATGAGCATAAAAATTTTCATCTCTCAAAATAATATAATTGAAGTATGAGAGAATTTCTTCAAGGATATTAAAGCACACCGTGCTCAAAAAGATATAAGAGAAGCACTAGAGTAAATGACAAACTACTCCAAAAAGATAAAAGTGAAGATCAAACAAGTAGTTAAGTAAATGGGTAGCTATTTGAGGACTCTCTTTTATTTAAAAACTTTCATATCTAAGTATTTATTAAAATAACAAGCTAAACAAAACAAAATGACATTCTTAGAATAGCACACATCATGTGAAGAAGCAAAAACTTAGGCTCAATCGAGGCTAACCGATAATTGTTGATGGAGAAACGTGGGATGCCTACTGGAGAATCCCCAAGCTTAGATGCTTGAATTTCTTGGAATATTAACTTGGGATGGCTTGGGCATCCCCAAGCTTGAGCTTTTGTTCTCCTTAATTCCTTTTGTATCATGGTTTCCCTAAATCTTAAAAACTTCATCTACACAAAACTCAACAATAACTCATGAGATTCGTTAGTATAAATCAATGCAATAGTGATGTCGCTTGAAGCTACGTCGGTATTTCCCCAAAGAGGAAGGGATGATGCAGCACAACGGCGGTAGGTATTTCCCTCACATATGAAACCAAGGTTATTGAACCAATAGGAGAACCAAGAACCCAACGTAAACAGCCCCTGCACGCATATAACAAATCCTCGCAACCCGACGTGTTAAAGGGGTTGTCAATCCCTTCCGGGGTACGACGCCTCAAGATAGGCAAACAGACGTGAGGGCAAATATATGAGCAAGAAGACCCGGTGGCAAATATATAGAAATAAATAGAAATAAAACACAGAAAGATATTTTTGTATTTTTGGTTTAATAGATCTGAAAATAAATGCAAGAGAAAAGTAGATCGCAAAGGCAAATATCTGAGCAAGAAGACCCAGGGGCCTTAGGTTTCACTAGTGGCTTCTCTCGAGAAAAATAGCAAATGGTGGGTGAACAAATTACTGTTGGGCAATTGACAGAACTTCGAATAATCATGATGATATCCAGGCAATGATCATTATATAGGCATCACGTCCAAGATTAGTAGACCGACTCCTGCCAGCATCTACTACTATTACTCCACACATCGACCACTATCCAGCATGCATCTAGTGTATTAAGTTCATGGAAAAATGGAGTAATGCAATAAGAACGATGTCATGATGTAGACAAGATCTATCTATGTAGAGATAGACCCCATCGTTTTATCCTTAGTAGCAACGGTACATACGTGTTGTTTCCCTTTCTGTCACTGGGATCAAGCATCGTAAGATCAAACCCACTACAAATAACCTCTTCCCATTGCAAGATAAATAGATCCAGTTGGCCAAACAAAACCCAAATATCGGAGAAGAAATACGAGGCTATAAGCAATCATGCATATAAGAGATCAAAGAAACTCAAATAACTTTCATGGATATAAGAAGACAGATCTGATCATAAACTCAAAGTTCATCAATCCCAGCAAACACACCGCAAAAGAATTACATCATATGGATCTCCAAGAGACCATTGTATTGAGAATCCAGCGAGAGAAAGGAAGCCATCTAGCTACTAACTACGGACCCGAAGGTCTACAAAGAACTACTCAAGCATCATCGGTGAGGCACCAATGGAGGTGGTGAACCCCATCCGAGATGGTGTCTAGATTGGATCTGGTGGTTCTGGACTCTGCGGCGGCTAGATGAATATTTCGTCGATGTGCCTAGGGTTTCTGGAATATTGGGGTATTTATAGAGCAAAGAGGCGGTCTGGGGGCACCCGAGGTGGGCACAACCTACCAGGGCGCGGCTGGACCTCCTGGCACTCCCTGGTGGGTTGTGGCCCCCTCGGGGCACCCCCCAGGCATAGGTAGGGCCCGTTGTGTTCTTTCTGCCCCATAAAAATTCTCCGTCGAGTTTCGTGGCATTTGGACTCCGTCTGATAATGATTTTCTGCGATGTAAAAAACACGGAAAACAGCAACTGGCACTTGGCACTATGTCAATAGGTTAGTACCAAAAAATGATACAAAATGATTATAAAACATCCAAGATTGATAATATAACAGCATGGAACAATCAAAATTATAGATACGTTGGAGACGTATCAGCATCCCCAAGCTTAACTCCTACTCGTCCTCGAGTAGGTAAGTGATGAAAAATAGAATTTTTGATGTGGAATGCTGCCTAACATGTCATATCATATTCTTTTCTTTATAGCATGGACATTTGGACTTTTATGTGATTCAAAGCAATAGTCTAGTTTTGACATAATAATCTAGATACTCAAGCATATCAACAAGCAACCATGTCTTTCAAAATGTCAACACTGAAATAAGTTATCCCTAGCCCATCATGCTCAGCCATTGATCCATTCATGAAACACACTTGAATATTAGCTACACCCAATAGATAAGTACGATCATATTGCCTCCTAGTTGGTGCTTTTATAAGAGAAGATGGAGACTCAATTTCAAAAATAAAAATTGCATAAAGTAAAAGAAAGGCCCTTCGCAGAGGGAAGTAGGGATTTGTAGAGGTGCCAGAGCTCAAAGCGAAAAAACTTAGAGATAAAAACATTTTGGGAGGTGTATCCATCCCACCAATGAAAACGACTTAGAGTTCACAACACTTTCCATGCTAGATATATCATAGGCGGTTCCCAAACAGAAAATAAAGTTTATTCCTTTTTCCACCATACTTTCACTTTCCATGGCTAACCGTATCCATGGGTGCCCTCCATACCAACACTTCTAAGAAATTTATTATTTGACAACTTAAAGTAAATTCATTTTTGCATTTTGGGATTGGGCATCCCTAAAACCTTTGCCTTACTCTCGTGCAATGACAAGTGAATAAACACTCATCGTGAGAATAACACATCTAGCATGGAAAATATTAGCCACCCCTCACCGCTCTGCGAGCGAAACAAACACACAAAAGAGAAGTTTATTTTGAAAATTAGAGATGGCACATGCAAATTTGCTGAGAACCGCAAAAGAATACCGCATATAGGTAGATATAGTGGACTCATGTGGCAAAACTGGTTTAAAGGATTTTGGATGCACAAGTAGAGATCATACTTAGTGCAAAATGAAGGCTAGCAAAAAGATTGAGAAGTGACCAACCAAGAAATGGATAATCTCATAAGCAAGCATTAAGCATAATTAACACTGAATAATGCACCACAAGTAGGATATAAATTCATTGCATGATTATTGACTTTTGTACTTGCATAGGGAATCACAAACCTTAACACCAATATTCTTACTAAAGCATAATTACTCATCAACATAACTCACATATGACATCATCATATCTCAAAACTATTACTAAGAATCAAGTTTATTTTGTCCAATGATCTTCATGGAAGTTTTTATTATATCCTTCTTGGATATCTATCACTTTGGGACTAATTTTCATGTGTTGCTTTTCATAAGCTCAAACAAATATAAGTGAAGATCAAGGGCATAATTAAATTTCTTTCTCTCAAAATAGTTTAAGTGAAGCAAGAGAGAATTTCTTGAAAATTTTACTGACTCTCAAATAAATCTAAGTGAAGCAAGAGAGAATTTCTTCAAAAATACTAAGCACACCGTGCTCAAAAAGATATAAGTGAAGCACTAGAGCAAGTCCATAGCTCATAAAAATTGAAGTGAAGCATAGAGAAAAATTCTAATAAGTCATGACATAATTTTGGCTCTCTCAAATAGGTGTGTCCAGCAAGGGATCAAGACTTAAAACCCAAAATAAAAAAATCAAAGACTCATATCATACAAGATGCTCCAAGCGAAACACATATCATGTGACGAATAAAAATATAGTTTCGAGTAAAATACCGATAGTCGTTGGAAGAAAGCGGGGATGCCACTCGGGGGCATCCCAAAGATTAGCTGGTTTATCATTTTTGGATAATAGCTTGGGATGTCGGGGCATCCCCAAGCTTAGGCTCTTCTATCCTTCCTTCATCCCTCGCAAGATAACCCAAAACTTAAAAACTTCAATCACACAAAACTCAACAAAACCTTTGTGAGATCTGTTAGTATAAGAAAGCAAACCACTACTATAACTACTGTATCAAACCAATTCATATTTTATTTTTGTATTATATCTACTGTATTCCAACTTTTCTATGGAAAAATCTCATCAAAGAAATCTATAGAGCCATCAAAATAAGCACACAACACAAAGAAAACAGAATCTGTCAAAACAGAACTGTCTGTAGCAATCGGACTTTTTCGAAAACTTCTGGAACTCCAAAAATTCTAAAAACATAGGACGACATATGTAATTTGTATATTAATCTTCTGCAAAAAGAATCAGGGAAAAATCTCTTTCTGATAAAAAATGAGAATTGTTTTCGTGAGCGCAAAGTTTCTGCCTTTTTCAGCAAGATCAAACAACTATCACCCAAGAAGATCCTATCGGTTCTACTTGGCACAAACACTAATTAAAAAAACAATCATAACAGTAGCATAATTGTGTAAACACTCAAGAACAGAAAGCAAAAGCAAAAATAAAACTTATTCATTGGGTTGCCTCCCAACAAGCGCTATAGTTTTACGTCCTTAGCTAGGCATAAAGCAAGGATCTAAGTTTTGTCATCCTTGTCCAACTCTTCAATCAAACACTTAGGATCCTTCAGAGATTTAGCATAAAGATCTTCAATAACAATACTCCTAGGAATAAATTGAAAGAATTCATTCTTGCAGAAAGGATCTCTTATAACTTCAACAAAATCCGGGTGAATACTAATCATCTTAAGATCTTCTTTATTACCACTGCTATAAGCTGCACCCTTGTTCTTGGTAACCTTGCCAAATTTTATGGGAGTTTTTTCGGTAGTTTCAGCGGAAGCAAGTACTAAAGATTTCTTGTAGTTTATCAATCCAAGACGGGCTTTCTTCTATTCTTTCATGGATTATGGTACTTTTTTCTTTTAGCAACTTAAAAATTTCTCCCGCTCTTGACCCAATCTTGGTGGCAAGATATGCATCTTTTTATCCATAATTTCCATATGATCTTTAGTGAGCATTTTCTTTTCAATAGCATCTAATCTTCCAATAACATGCTCAAGAGTCAAAGTTGTTTCATTAATCATAAGAGGTGGTGAGGCCACCAAATTTCCCAAAGCATTAAAAGAATCAAGAAAGGGACACATCAAGAAATTTCCACCGGTAATCGTATCAAGGATGAATCTATACCATGTGGTGATGCCAACATAGAAGCAACAAAGAAGAACAATGGTAGATTGCTTACGAATAGATCTATTATGAGCAATGCAAATTCTATACCAAGCATCCTTTAAATTTTCTCCTCCCCTTTGTTTAAAGTTGAGAATCTCGTTCTCGGGAGTGCAAGCAATAGAGGAAGAACTATCCATAATGATAGTAATGGTAAACAAGATTGCATACAAAAACAGACCCCGCAAGAAAACGGCGAACGGAAAAAGAGAGGCGAATAAAATGGCAAATTTTTGTGAAGTGGGGGAGAGGAAAACGAGAGGCAAATGGCAAATAATGTAAATTGCAAGGAAATGAGATTTGTGATTAGGAACCTGTATATGTTAAAGATCCTCCCCGGCAATGGCGCCAGAAATTCCTTTTGACGCCGCTTGAAGCTACATCGGTATTTCCCCAAAGAGGAAGGGATGATGCAGCACAGCCGCGGTAGGTATTTCCCTCAGATATGAAACCAAGGTTGTCGAACCAGTAGGAGAACCAAGCAACACAACGTAAACAACCCCTGCACACAGATAACAAATCCTCGCAACCCGACTTGTTAAAGGGGTTGTCCCTTTCGGGGTACGGCACCTCAAGATTGGCAAACAAACGTGAGGTAAATTTGTAGTAGATTGAAAGATAGATCGCAAATGAAATAAATAGAAATAAAATGCAGCAAGGTATTTTTGTATTTTTGGTTTAATAGATCTGAAAATAAATGCAAGAGAAAAGTAGGTCGCAAAGGAAAATATATGAGAAAGAAGAACCAGGGGCCATAGGTTTCACTAGTGGCTTCTCTCGAGAAAAATAGCAAACGGTGGGTGAACAAATTATTGTTCGACAATTGACAGAACTTTGAATAATCATGACGATATCCAGGCAATGATCATTATATAGGCATCACGTCCAAGATTAGTAGACCGACTCCTGCCTGCATCTACTGCTATTACTCCACACATCGACCACTATCCAGCATGCATCTAGTGTATTAAGTTCATGAAAAAATGGAGTAATGCAATAAGAACGATGACATGATGTAGACAAGATATATCTATGTAGATATAGACCCCATCATTTTATCCTTAGTAGCAACGATACATACGTGCTGTTTCCCTTTCTGTCATTGGGATCAAGCACCGTAAGATCAAACCCACTAAAAAGCACCTCTTCCCATTGCAAGATAAATAGATCAAGTTGGCCAAACAAAACCCAACTATCAGAGAAGAAATACGAGGCTATAAGCAATCATGCATATAGAGATCAAAGAAACTCAAATAACTTTCATGGATATAAGAAGATATATCTGATCATAAACTCAAAGTTCATCGATCCCAACAAACACACCGCAAAAGAATTACATCATATGGATCTCCAAGAGACCATTGTATTGAGAATCCAGCGAGAGAGAGGAAGCCATCTAGCTACTAACTACGGGCCCGAAGGTCTACAAAGAACTACTCACGCATCATCGGTGAGGAACCAATGGAGGTGGTGAACCCCATCCGAGATGGTGTCTAGATTGGATCTGGTGGTTCTGGACTCTGCAGTGGTTGGAGGAATATTTTGTCGGCGTGCCTAGGGTTTCTGGAATATTGGAGTATTTATAGAGCAAAGAGGCGGTCCGGGGGGCACCCGAGGTGGGCACAACCCACCAGGGCGCGCCTGGGCCTCCTGGCGCGCCCTGGTGGGTTGTGCCCCCCTCGGGGCACCCCCAGGCACAGCCAGGGCCCGTTGTGTTCCTTCTGGCCCATAAAAATTCTCCATGGAGTTTCATGGCATTTGGACCGCGTCTGATAATGATTTTCTGCGATGTAAAAACAATGGAAAAAACAGCAACTGGCACTTGGCACTATGTCAATAGGTTAGTACCAAAAAATGATATAAAATGACTAGAAAATGATTATAAAACATCCAAGATTGATAATATAACAGCCTGGAACAATCAAAATTATAGATACGTTGGAGACGTATCAATCACCTTATCATTATCTACTGTAGCAAATCACTAAAATTATTATTTAACATTGCATACTAAATGCCTCTGCATATTTAATACTGCTATCCTCAAATAGAATCATTAACCGGCAAACATATGCAAACATATAACAACAATCTGTCTAAACAGAGCAGTCTGTAAAGGATGAAGAAGTATCCATACTTATTTAACTCAAAAAATTCTAAAAATTTACCACACTATAGAATATTTATCATAGCTTACTGTGCAGAAAAATTCAACATTTTATCACATTCTGACTTTTCTCAAGAATTTTTGCAACATCGATAAACTTTCTGTTTTGAAACAGCAACTCATATACTTGCAAACTAAGCATGGTAAAGGCCACACTTGATATTTTTATTGAAATAAAAGATGCAAAAAATAGTTATAAATAACATCAAGCAAATCCTAATAAAATAAAATGACGCTCCAAGCAAAACTCATGTCATGTGACGAATAAAAATATAGTTCCAAGTAAGGTTACCGACAATGTTGAAAATGAAAGAGGGGATGCCTTCCGGGGCATCCTCAAGCTTAGTTGCTTGGATCTTCCATGAATATTACCTTGGGGTTCCTTGGGAATCCCCAAGCTTATGGTCTTGTCACTCCTTATTCTCCTCATACCGATATCTCACCCAAAACTTGAGAACTTCAATCACACAAAACTTAACGGAACTTCGTGAGATGCGTTAGTATGATAAAACAAATCATTCACTTGGGTACTGTCTAGAAAAGATTCATAATTGTTTCCACTCAATGCCTACTGTAATCTATCATTTCCACAATTTATATTGACCAATATAATCCATAGAAACTATAAAACAAGCAAACTATGCATTGAAAACAGAATCTATCAAAAACAGAACAGTCTGTAATGATCTAAATTGTTCTCATACTTATGCAACTCTAAAAATTGTGAAAAATTAGGACAACGTGAGAAATTTGTATATCAAGCATTTGTACAAAATTCAGGTGAAAAACACGTTCCAGTGAATTTAAACAATTCTTCTACTGGATGCAAAAGTTTCGGTATTTTCACAGAATCAAATCAACTATCATCCACATCATTCCAAAGGCATTACTTGGAACTTTATTGAAACAAAAGATATAAAACGTGATTAATACAGTAGCTTAATCATGTGAACACATAAAAACAGTAGGTAAAAGTGTTGGTTTGTCTCCCAACAAGCGCTTTTCTTTTATGCCTTTTAGCTAGGCATGATGATTTCAGTGATGCTCGCATAAACGTAAAGAATTGAAACACAATGGGAGCATCATGAAGCATATGACTAGCACATTTAAGTCTAACCCACTTCCTATGAATAGGGATTTTGTGAGCAAACTATTTATGGGAACAAGAATCAACTAGCATAGTAAGGTAAAACAAGCAAAACTTCAAGATTTTCATCACATAGAGAGAAAACTTGATATTCTTGCAATATGTAAAAGCATAAGTTACTCTCTCATAGTAATTTTCAGTAGCATCATGAATGAATTCAATAATATAACTATCACATAAAGCATTCTTTTCATGATTCACAAGCATAGAAAATTTATTACTCTCCACATAAGCAAATTTATCCTCGTCAATAGTAGTGGGAGAAAACTCAAGAAAATAACTATCATGTGATTGAAAATTAAATTCATGATGACAAGTTTCATGGTTATCATTATTCTTTATATCATACATGTCATCACCATAATCATCATAGATAGTAGGCATGCTTTCATCATAATAATTTTTCTCATCAAAACTCGGGGGACTAAAAATATCATCTTCATCAAATATAGCATCCCCAAGCTTATGGATTTTCATATCATTAGCACCATGGATATTCAAAGAATTCATACTAACAACATTGCAATCATGCTCATCATTCAAATATTTTGTGCCAAACATTTTATTGAATTCTTCTTCTAATAATTGATCACAATTTTTGAATCCATCATTTTCACGAAAGACATTATAAAGATGAATAATATGAGACCACCTCAATTCCATTTTTTGTAATTTTCTTTTTATAAACCAAGCTAGTGATAAACAAGAAAACAAAAGATTTGATTGCAAGATCAAAAGATATACCTTCAAGCACTCACCTCCTCGGCAACGGCGCCAGAAAAGAGCTTCTTTGACGGGATGTGAGTGCCGCTTACCTAACCTCCCCGGCAATGGCGCCAAAAAAGAGCTTGATGTCTACTACACAACTTGTTCTTGTAGACTCGTGTTGGGATGTAACAGCCTGGTTTTTGGCCCATTTCTTTTTCCTTTGATTTATTTGGTTTTTGCTCTGATTTTTCTTTTTGGAGTGGTTCTGTGGCCTTGAAACCTTGGAGATCATCATTTATTCTTCTCCCAAGTGGCTAATCATCCTCAAACTCATCCCAAGACCATGCCATTTCCATCCTAGACCAACTCCATAATTCTTTTTTTTGGGGAAAATTCCTTTTCTATTAAAGGAATAACCTCAAGTGCCCTAGGTTGTGAAGCAACCTACATTTCTTTTACTCCAAAAATTCCCAAATAATTCTCATAAATTGTTTGGGTCATTTCTTGCTCAAATTTTCCCAAACATTTCCTTGGCCAGTTCAAAAATAATTCCCCAATATTCCTTCTTCTATTCTGTCCTGAATGGCATTTTATGAAGGAAGTGTCATTTATCTTTTCCTAGTTGCTCCCAAACTTTTGGGGCATTATTTTATGTCCAAATAATTGCCACATGCCAAAATTAAACTTTATTTGCCTAGCCAATCTTCCTCAGTGATATTTCAAAGTTTCTGTTAGACAGAAGGCTTTGTGAAGGAAGTACTAGCTAGGAGTATCCAAGTGAGTTGAAGTTTTGCATGCCTCTTCATGTGCTCATATCATTGCCCTCCTCCAATTTTCAGCTCCATCCCTTGATCTATGTGAGCACAGGATCAAATCTTTGCTTCTGTCAATATTTTCAGTTTGTGAAGCAAGTATATTTTATATTGCTTCATTTTGGCTGAAAATTTACCAGAGCATTCTCATGACCACAAATCCTCTCTCCACCAATTTTGGAACCACATCATCAAGCCACTATTCCTCTAGAAGTTTTGCAAGTTTATGGACAGTGAGGATGTTTGTGAAGCAAGTACCATTTTGGCTTGTCCAATTGGTATGAAATTTTTACAGTATCTTCATATGTCCAAATCCTTAGGCCTTGCCAAATTTGAGATCAAGTGGTTACTCTATGTGAGTGAACCATCATGACCACTTTTCTGGACCATTTTGGTCTGTTGCAAAGCAACTATATTAATCCTTGGTCCATTTACCCTCAAAACCTCCAGGATCATAGTTCTTCCTTAGTTAATCATCCTAGACAACACCTTTGACCCCAATCATTTCCCTGTTGATCACCAGTGCGTAGCCAAGTTTGCTACAGCAAACTTTCATTGAATCCTCACATCGCTCCAGTGCTCCTTTTCTCGATCTATCACCTCCCTCAAGCTCAGTGATGTAGGGACTCATCACTAGACATCTCATTGCAGCCTCTCTTGTCCTCTTCATGCTAGTGCCCATGGTGACTGCCCCCTTGGCATGTTATTTCATGCGCTCTGGGAGCGTTGGTCACGCTCTGGGCGTCGGGACGCGTCGGGCAGCTCCGTCTCGGCGAGTTTCGTGCGTCTGGGCATGCCGACCTGACTCCTCGTGCCTCACCCGTCGCTCTCCACCCCCTGCCCCCTCTCGAAGCCTCCTCACCGGAGCTAGACGCCGCGCGCCCACGGGTGCACTGTGCCCCGTTTGGCTTCGAGCTCGTTTCGGCCTCTTCCTCTTCTCCCCGGCGTCGCTTTCTTCTCCGTGACCCTCTGCATCAATGCCTTGTCATGTTCCCATGCCATCCGTGTGATCGCTAAGCTCGAGAGGGCTCGGCCGGACGTGCACGGCGGCACTCACCCTCGGCCATCCCCTCCCCCTCTATTTAAGGCCGTCCCGGGAGCGTTTCTCCTCACCACTCGACCTCACTCACTCCTCTAGCCCTCCCCAACCCCTCAGAACATCGCCGGAGCACCTCCTTGCCCTCCATTGCTAGCATGGCCGCCACCCCCTCCCTCTTAAATTCCGACGACCCCATGTCCATCTCTCCGTTCCACCACCACCAGAGCCCCTCACGACCTCCCCTGGATCCTACCTGCCCTTCGCCTCCTCCTCTGATGGCCTCTGGCCACAAGATCCATCGCCGCCCGAAGACGCCGCCCGCCGCGGCCGCAGCTCCGCCGTCTCTAGTGATCCTCGAGTGCTCCCCTCGTCGCCTTTGGGTGCGGGCCGTCACCCGGAGCTCACCGGTGGTCGGAGCGCGACAAACGGTGGCCGAAGCTGCCAAGACGAGCGCCGGCACTGGCGGCCTCCCTATGCACCGCGAGCAAACGCGAGGAGAAGACAAAGACGACGGCGTCGCCCTGCCAGCTGGCTGGTGAGCCCAGTGGCCCCACCCGTCAGCGAGCCAGCGCCGGCCCCGCTCCCTGCCTAGCTGGATAAGTGGAAGCGCCTTCCGTGCTTTACGCTTTCACCATGGGGTAAGCGTGTTTTGTTGGAATGCGCGACCCGCCGAGCTGCCAGGGGTCTGGTTGTGAATATTTTATTTACAGAATGGTCCCTGGTCTTCAACCCCTCATATCTTTTTGATCCTAACTCCAAATGAGGTGAGTCCAAATCCCACTTCTTCATCTCGTCGAGCTCGTTCTGATGGAATCATTTTCACCATGTGTTACCATTCTGAAAATGACCATTATGCCCTTACCCTTAATCAGCCCCCTCCAAGAGAGAACAGTTTCTGGTGATTCGTTCCGCGAGTTTCTCGCACATCTCACTGGTGTGCGCCGGTCCTAAACAAACGATTTTAACCCCTTTCCACGACGACATTTGGAACCATCGCTAAGTGAGTGTGTGCGATAGGTTGTCCTTCCCACACGACCCAGAAACCGTGGGGGATATGGAGTAGTGATCCAGAGGCCTTCCCAAAATGTAATCGTGTGCGATGCAGCACACACTAAATTCTTTCGCACGTGTGGTATCGGTGATTAGGTGTTTCTAATGACGCAGTGAAACCATGCGGTCTGTCATAACGAACCGTTTGGGAAACAGTATGTAAGGCACACGGGCCAACATATGAACTGTGTGCGATTTGTGCCCCATCGCAGACGAGTTTTCTGCGTAACCCGTCTGCCATGATAGACCCCATCGCACATGTTTTCCATCAATTACCGTCTGTGATAATGTTCTATCACAAACGGTTCAGGAGCCCCTTCGCACACATACAAGTGCTGCAAACCGTTTGTGATTTGTTGGGTATCACCGATGGGTGCGGCAAGAGTGATGTGTGCTTTTCGTTTGGGATCCCACACGTTTCCTGGAAAAATTACGACTGGGATTGTATTTTGCATTGGGCATGGTTTACTCCCAGTTGTCGTGTGCGATAACGCGATATCACAAACGGTTCCGGAGAACCTACGCACACGTAGTAGCACTGCAAATCGTTTGTGATCTGCTATGTATCACCGACGGTTCCCCTACGATTGACGTATGCTTTCCGATGTGGATTGCACACACTCATTTAGTTGAACCGTGTGCGGAGCAATTGCCAGGTTAAAACAAAAATATCCCATTTTGAATCGGCATGCAAAAAGCAAATTTGCCACAATATTCAATTGAACAAATGAACAAAAATATCCCATTTTGAATCGGCACGCAAAAAGCAAATTCGCCACAATATTCAATTGAAAAAATAGTGTCCACAGGAAGAACATTCATCAGATTTTGCAACAATTGCAATTGAACATATGGTAGGTAAATTCCAATGATTTGTCCAAACATATATGCATTACATAATTAATCATAGTGTACGAAATACGAAGACCTCAACAGATGGAAAACAATGGATCCATGCGCTATATGTTTAGCGGCTAACTCTTACTCAATGTTTCAGGAGAACGCATGCTAAAATCTTCATTATCACCAGTGGGATTGATGAAGTGATCCAGGAAGAAGTCGCTGATAAATCTCTGAACCATCAGCAATTCACCAGCTGGGAGCGGTTCAGGGGTCCTCGGTTTTAAGATGAGCTGCAGTATTTTTAAGATCAGAATGTGCCATATGAGTGGAGTAGAAGATATTAATTAAGATAGACTTACTGGTACTAATTCGCGAGGATTGTCACAACTATCAGCAGATTTGCAGATGGAGATCATGTGTGTGCAAACATAGTATCCACAAAGTTTGGTCCCTGCTTCTTGCTGAGGACAATGAAATTTTTGTACAAAATTAGTCATGCATTTGTCCTGTTAGGAACAACCTAACCGGTGTTAGATGTATTATTTTTTCTTTGGACAAATAGATAGAGGTTTATTTAGAAGCTTGAACATTTAACTAGCGCAAGGAAAGGTATTTGCAGACTGTTGGATAAATTTTCCGAAAATAACGGATTTCAGTGTGTTACCGGAGAAAGGATCTCATGCTGCACAGGTTGTTCCGTCTTGAACAGGTTCCCTGGTTTAGTTTTCCACAATGCGAGCACACTGCAAATGATGATGAATTTTGACAACATCAATTATTGAACCAGATATGAATGCAAATTAATTTCAACATCATAGAATTCAATACCTATCCCAGAATTGTTGAACATGCGTCAGATCCTGAGCGTTCGTTGACTCTCTGAGAGAATCGATGTAGTAAACTGTGTTCTTGTTTGGAACAATGAATACCAATATCCAGTGATTGCTACATATTAATAAAGCCATGAACTTACGAATGATGTCGAAATCGGAAAGACAATCAGTGTATGCGTGGTTGTTTACTTGACTTACCGTTCATGATATGGCCAGAGAAATGATTCTGCATGGGACGTGTTTTCGAAGATACGGAGGACCGTGTTAACGGCCCAGTCCCATCGGTCCTTACCATCTAATGCTGTGCCATTTGCTAATGCAGGATATATGAAATACTCACTCTCCATTTTTCTTCTCTTTGCGTTCAATCCCCCGAGAGGAATAAAATGCAGTTATCTGTTTATCATTTACATCTTTGTATCGAGAAGTTGATCAGAGTTTGTTAAGTACTTACAAAATCAGGCATCTAACAAGAGTGGCATTGAGCATGTTGAAGTTGAAGAAGAGATGTAAGTCCTCGAAACTCACATTGATGGAATCAGCATCATGTCAGAAATGATCTCTATTGTAGTGGACTAGCAAAGCATGATGACCTACCGACATTTGATCCATGCAATATTCATGTAACACGTGGCAACTGGAGCTGCACTCATCAAAGTATTCGCCAACAAGAAATGGCTGGCCATGGACGTAATTGCGTGCTTCACGTACGTGTCCTTTTCTTTTAGCAAGAAAAAATTCTACTTCTTCATCACCCATGGCGTCAGAAATAATATTACTCCCTGATTCGAACAAGCTGCTGTTAATTTGGTTCTAGACGATGAGTGCTTTAAGTAAGAGGCAATCATTCTCTTTCCTCTTCACGTTCCCGCTGCGCTTCCTCGTGGTCGTGGGTGTAGCCTTTTTGGCCACTTCCTTCTTGGTACTTGAAGCATTTCTGGTAGAACGTCTGGTTGCCTGCTAGGTAGACTGCTGAGCAGACGGTGAAGCTTGGACGGACTTCTTAGCAGACGGTTTATCTATGCCGGACCGCTGAGCTGGCGGTGCTATTGTGATGGACTGCTGGGTTGTAGGAGCAGAGGCATCAGACTGCTGACCATGCGTTGAAGCTATGTCGGGTTTCTGTGCAGGTGGTGCCAACTTGTCCGTGTGCTGAGGAGGCCATGCCAACGCGTTGGTTTGCTGAGCAGGAAGTGCTAACGCATTGGTATGCTGATCACGCGCCTGTGGACTGACAGACTGATGAGCAGTCGGTTCTGGACCTACATACTGCTTAGTAGGCGGTTCTGAAGCATCAGACTGCTTAGCAGTCTGTTCCACCAGCTTGGTCTGCTGAGCATGTGCTGCAGCTGGGTCTCCCCCCGCTGCTTCAGCGGCCGGCATCTGAACCGGTGGTGCATCATCAGCAGTTGTAGGCCTTGCCACTGGCTGCTTTGGGGTGGAGGATGACATGGCCAGTACGCCACAAAGTCAGTCCGGCTGATCACAGGTTGATGCATCAGCCCGCGAGAGCAGCTGTGGCAAGGAGAGCGTCACCGGTTGAGGGGTGACAGTGGTTGCTCTTGGCGGGGCTTCAGGAATCTCATCGATGAACTCTATTTCCTTTCGTGGCCACTAGATGTGATGTAACAGTGTTTCTCCCAAGGTCCTTTGCTCATCGGAGTCTCCTAGGACATTCTTCAGGGAAAATCCATTGAATCCAGGCTGTACTTCAGTCATGTAGCCCTTCACACAGCCCGTCTTCAATGGCACATTGTCCAAGAAGAGGCCATATTCCAAGAAGCGTGGGTAAACCCAGGTTGTTGCACATTTTAATGTACCTTCATAATGTGTAAGAACGCCCTTCAGTCTGTCTTTCATTCCAGATAGATCAGATATAGCATCATCACGAGTAGCTGCAGTCTCAGTGTCGCTGGGGTCAGCTGATGCACAACTACTCTTGTGCAGTGTTGTCGCGCAATAAGCAGAATCATCCATGCCCGCCTCCCCTCCCATCTGCTGGCTAGCTGTCAGTGTTAGAGTCTTCTGCATCATCATTGACTCCTCAACATCCTTTCGAACAGCCGGATAAATCTCCTTCTTCAACTTTTCAAACAATGCATTCTGCTTCATTTCACTCCTCGCTTTTTTCATGCTGAGCCTCTCTTCTTTGCTGAGTGTGAAAGCCCTCTTTTGCGGGACATTAACAGCTATACCCTTGCACGGCCAGGGGCTCTTTTGTGTCCAGAGCAATCGACAGAATATCACATGACCCTGAGTTCCTGTAGAACCTTCCAGGGATCTTGGAAGCCTCTACCATCACTTCATACAGTTTGGCGTCATGTGCATTTTCAAAGTAATAAGTTTCGTCATCACGCCTCTTTGCACGTGCCCGCAAGTAGTCTATGGCGCGTTCGCCCCTGATTTCACTAAAGGCCAGATTCCCACCCGCCGCTACTGCTTCTTTGTTCTCCTGTTCCCATATCAGTTTCATGCCGTAGTATCCTGCCACACCCATACGGTGGGGGTGTATGTTCTTCTTCTGAAGTTCCGATTTCTTGAAACTCTTCTCAGCAAACTTTGGAGTTGCCCTGACCCTTTTGAATTCTGCCCAGTCTGCCTTTGTAATTTGGGGGTATGCAGGGATTGGGTCCTTTCCTTCACTCAAGTACTTCTTGTACAACACGTGCTTCCAGTTTCTCCAAGCATCCCTAGCCTTCTTCAGTGCAGCATGTTCCACCTGCATTCTTCACTGCTCTGGAACGTTGAAGTGATCCATGATCTCCTGGACTAACCTTTGCCGTGTTTCCGTGTCAGCCTTCCGAAACCCTGGCAGATTAATGTTGAGGTTTGCCCTGCCAACAAATCCACACACACTCCTGAATCTCATGCGTGCTTTATCTGGTTTATTTGGAGCCCAGGACTTTAAATCAATCTCGGTTACTTCATGTACACCTTTAGGCTGGTGTGTGGGCTTCCTTGGAGCAGTCCTCCGTGTCCTAACTGGAAGGTTAATTGCTGCAACTCTATCCCGTTCAAGACTACTTGATCCCTCACAATCTGCTGAAGACCTAAGGTTGTCCGAATCAGATGAAGATACATGGCCTGAATGAGTGTTGTCACTTCTACTCGGCATCTACAGAGAACACATGCGAAACTTGGGAAAGGAGGATAAGCATAAAACTAACAACTTGGTATCAAGCTTTCCAAACATGCCATGCAATAATTTAGAAAATGTACGGCTAATTTGTTAAGTTTGTGTGACTCGGGTGCCCGCGATATTTAAATAGGCAGTAACTTATTGGAACAAATACAGCTTATATGTAGTAAGGAAGGTAGATAATGAACATATATACGCTCTCCATTATTTTATAACCAATTTGGGAACATACGGAATGAAATTGGAAGAGGGATTGCGAGGAAATATGCCTCACCGCGATGGAGAGCAGTAACTAACAGGCTTCTTAATGCGAACCCGACCGGACCACACGAGAGGCAAGGGTTACTGCATCGATATGTTCGAGGGTGGCTAGCGAGCAAACAAAGACGGTGAGGCGCGGGCCGCCGCGTGTTGGGAACGACAGTGGAGGTAGGCTTGACGCCGAAGAGCGGGCACACGGCCGGGGTGAGCACGGCGGCGCCGGAGAGGGTTCTGCTGTGGATCTGGTGGGAGGGGGGAGCTAGCGAAGGAGATTGGGGGTGGACTAGTTGATTGAAACGCGGGTGGACGGTGGTGGTGTTGGGGACTCCGGGTGTTGGCTGCCTAGGTGAAAAGGGTGAAAAATATCCCCAGTCACCGCGCGCGTGGAAAGGCTTATGCAAATAGTTGCCTCTAAGCGCTCGTGTGCACAAACAGGATAATTTCGTTTGAAATGAAGATGTGAGTTAATCGTTTCGCCTCTAAATTTTTCCCACGTAAACCAATCACAATTTTACCACGGGTTTGATTTGCTGGCGCATTTCAGGTCTCATGTGCTATATGTAAGATATTTTTTGGCATTTACCGTGCATGTTGGCATATAAATCAATTCCTAGCCGGACTGCATTTCCTGTCGAAAGGGATGAGGATTGCCGTTCGATCTGGGAGCATCCAACTGTGTAGACGTACAACCCGTGGGGTTTGGGTTCTGGCCAATCAGAATGCACGACTCAGATCGCGCACAGCGGGGGGGGGGGGGCATCGGCCACGGTTTGGTAGGCACACGGTTTTCGTGTGTGAACTGTGTGCTATTTGAAAACATTTTTTTGGGAGGGGCTATTTGGAAACATATACATGTGTTGTCGAAAGGGATGAGGATCGCCGTTCGATCAAGGAGAATCCAACGGTGCAGATATACAATCCGTGGGGTTTGGGTTCTGGCCAATCAGAAAGCACGACTCAGATCGCGCGCGTGGCAGAGGGGTGGGGGGGGGGTGCATCGGCCATGGTTTAGTGGACACACGGTTTTCGTGAGTGAACCGTGTCCTCTTTGAAAAAATTTACATTACCTAACATCATATTTTTGTTCGAATGAAAACATGAGTTCATTGTTTTGCCTCCAATTTTTTTCCACAGTAAGAAATCATGAGTATAGTGGAGAGTGTCATATACTAGTATCATGAATATACAGTATATATGATACTAGTGGATGATACTACCTTTAATTAATTATAGCGCATAGTATAATACGTAGAGTATAGTATCATATATAGATCATATTTATTGCCATGCATGACACAAATTAGCATCGCATTTAACATGATAGGTATCTACCTATATGTTACTCTAACCCTCTTTATATATATTTAATTCTTTGCCACATCAGCATACTTGCTATTTCCGAGTGCATGACATCGTCGGCTATGATACCACCACTATGGCCAGCCTTATATAGTGGGGAGTATCATATACTATATATATATAGTATCATCCATATGGTACTAGTGTATGATACTACGTACGCACCTTCATAGTGCATATATAGTATCATAGAGCAGTACTAGCTCCCTCTGTAAACTAATATAAGAGCGTTTAGATTACTAAAATAGTGACCTAAACGCTCTTATATTAGTTTACGGAGGGAGTATATATCATAGATGACCGTATTTATGGCCATGCATGACACAAAGTAGAATAGCATTTATTATATATATATATATATATATGTTACGGCACGGTATCTACATATGTTACTGCTTCTTTGCCACATCATCATATTTTCTATTCCCGAGTGCATGATACCGGCTATGATACCCCCACAATGGCCACCCTAATAACGCTGGTCGTAATATGGGAGTATCAAGCGGTATGATGCATGCCAACTAGACTTTTTGGATGATGTGGCACACAGTTAAACGATGAAAGAGAGGGTGTGGTATCATATCATGATACCGTATCATATTAAGTGTTGTACTACTTTGTGTCATGCATGACAATTAATAAGGAACCTAAGATACTAACTTATGATACTATGCATGCGTGCATTACAGAGGTATTGCCGATCATATACTAGTATCATGCATATATACTCCCTCCTTTTCGGTTTATAGGCTTATCTCAAAATTTTAGTTTTTCCATTTTATAAGGCTCAATTTGGTTGTTCCCCATCACATGTTCAGATTCCAAGGTACATTAAATCATTGCATGCAAGTATTAAGAGAAAGTTGACCAATGCATGTACTTTATATATGCATGCATGTATTGCAATTAATACATTGGAAAACATAAATTTTTCAGGAAAACAAAAGCATTAATTGGGTGTTTTTGCAAACTACAAAAAGTATTCCACCACTCACCATCTACCTTGGTTGGTGAGATTTTTGAATTGAGCCCTATAAGGCTGGTTGTAATGGGGAGTATCATATACTAGTATCATGCATATGATAGTGTAGGATACTACTTCCGTAATGCATATAGTATCGTAAGTTAGCATCTTAGGTTGCCTTACTAATTGTCATGCATCACAGAAAGTAGTAGTACAACATTTAATATGACACGGTATCATGATATGATACCACATCCTCTCTTTACTCATTTAATTGTGTGCCACATCATACTAGCTAGTCGTCTATGATATACTAGCTACCTCACTAAGAGCATGGTTAATAATATAGCCAAGGGTCGGCTATAAGAAGTTGCCATGTCATATACAGCCAACCTCTTAGCATGCATGTACAATAATAAGTTTTATATACGTACTAGTTTATCAATAGTTGGCCCACCTTACATCCTCACAAAGTGTCTTGGGTCTCATGTTGCAGCTGGCTCTACTAACCAAGAGCCCGCTTCTCTTCTCTTTCCTCCAACTAATAAGCACATATATATTATTCTATTCCTTATAGCCTGCTTAGACTACCCACAGTGGGAGTAACATAGGTAGTAACATCACACGTATCTAGATAAAATAGATGATGTGGCAAGCAATAAATGAAGAAAGAGAGGAAAGTGCTAACATAGCTAGTTAGACTGGCCACAATGGGTAGTAACATAGACTAGTAACATGCACATGTTACTAGTCTATGTTACTACCTCTATAGTGGGGAGTAACATATGTGTGGTAACATGCAACACTTCATTTATTAGGCTATACACTCATTTTGCCTTGATATGTGTGTGATGTTACTCATACTACTACTAACTAGCTATGTTACCACTTTCATCTCTTTCTTCATTTATTGCATGCCACATCATCCCACAGTGGGAGTAACATAGGTAGTAACATCACACATATCTAGGTTAAATAGATGATGTGGCATGCAATAAACTACCCACAGTGGGAGTAACATAGGTAGTAACATCACACATATCTAGGTTAAATAGATGATGTGGCATGCAATAAATGAAGAAAGAGATGAAAGTGGTAACATAGCTAGTTACTACTAGTATGAGTAACATCACAAAGGGAACGACCCGGAGCCGGCGATGACACAACAGTGGATGCCCACGCGAAGGGGAGTACGAGGGTTCACTGGTTCGGCTGCGGTGTGAGGCTGCCATCACCGGTGAAGAACAGAAGGTGTTGGTGAGTAGTGGAATGGCTTGGACGGTGTTTGGGAGTAGAGTGGGCCGATGAAGCCTGCACGACACACTACTGCAGGATGCTGCTAACACGACACTACGATCAGAGACCCTTAGAGAAACTGTGTGCGATGCAATAATTGCAAACGGTGGTGTATGAAAACCGTCATAAATGTATAAAACGTTTGCGATGACGGATGCATCAAACACGGTTCAGGTTTTAGTTGCGTGTGCGATGAAGGGCATACGGTTCAGTTAATTAACTGTTTGCGATGAGGAGGAACAAAAGAAATGGGCAGCCAGATGAAGGCGCGTGCGATACACAGCATACGGTTCACTCGGATGAACTGTTTGTGATTAGGCAACACAAAAGAAACGGGCAACTAGAGGAAGGTGTGTGCGATATACAGCATACGGTTCACTCGGATGAACTGTTTGTGATTAGGCAACATAAAAGAAATGGTCAGCCAGATCAAGGTGTGTGCGATATACGCATGCGGTTCACTCGGCCCTTGTCATCAGTGTATGACCTCTATGGCAACCGTTCGCTCCCCAGGCGCCTCTTCGTGTACCATGGCAACCATCCACCGCATCTTCGCCTTTCCCTCTTGATTTGGAACTGCTGTCGCATGCTCTTCCTCCCTCCATTTGCCTTCACCCTTCCTTCTGCCATTGTTCGATCATCTTCTGCATGGAGGGAACAGGCCGGAAACGACCCCCGTTATTCTTGCCCGATCTGAAAGATGACATGGTTGAGGAACCCATTGATCGGTGTGACGTCATCACCTCGGCTAGCATGGCAGGTTCGTTCAGGACCATTCTCGACTCAATTAATAACATCATTACAAGGAACCCAAGGGTCCAGGAGCGGTTTGATCTCCCCTATCTTCTTCGCCGTGACCCTGCTGACTGGTGCGGGGACGAGGGAAGCCTCGCCTTGTGCAAGTTGATGCTGCTTGATAATGATATGTATGATGTTAAGATGCCATCACTTGAGGGCAAGGCTTGGGCAGGCGCAAATGGAGATTGGGTTGTTTATATTGGGTACAACTGCGAGTGGGAACTTGTGAATGTGTACACTCGTCACCGGGTTCCACTTCCAAAAATCTCAGACGACTGCCTAGAGGTTGAGTACACCAGTATTCTGCGTGAGTTCAAATACGGTCATGGTGACGGCGGCCATCTTCTCAGCTGCAGCGAGACGCTTCTCCCTGGCCTCCAGCCGAGCTTTGTCTTCAGTGCCAAGCTTGGTGTGGGATGCCTAGGCCGCCTCCACTTCCTCCTTCAGCTTGTCCAGGCGACCGCGTTTCGCGGCCTGCTCCCAAGCCACCTGCTCAAGCTCGGCGTCACGGTCGGCAACCGCAGCTTCCCGGGCCTTCAGCTTCTCCTCCCGTTCCTCAAGCTGGTGGGCATGGGTGGCCTGCTCGTCACAAAGGGTTTTCAGCTCGGCCTCCGCTACGCGGCAGCGCTCCCCGGCGGCCTTGGCGTCCTTCAACGCCGCGTCGCGAGCGGCTGCGGCTAGTCCGGCCACCTTCCGGCCCTCTTATGAGGCCGCCACGGCCTGGGTCCAGGCCGCCCTGATGGACGAGTCGGCCTGAAGCCACCCTGAGACCAACTGCAGGCGCCCCGACGCCCTGCGCCGGTCCGGATCCTGAAGATCATCCCGAAGCTGGTCCAGAGAAGAGAAGGCCTCCTCCAAACCATCGGGCACGACAGAAGAACCACGGCCCGGCGGCGTGACGGACGGGAGAGGAGACGGTGCCAGCGTCGAGACTGGCGCAGCAGCAGCAGCAAGGATAGCCGGGGGCTCCGAAGCCACCGAGTCCTCAGCAGGCGAGCTGAGGGCGAGCGCCTCCGGAGTCGGCCCGGCTGCAGGGGCTGTCTTCTCCTGAGGTTGGGCACCCGAGCCTCGGGAGTGCGACCCTACCACGGGAGCGCGCGGGGCAGTCTCGTCCTTTTGAGTCGGAGTCACTGCAACCACAGCAGGCCACTTGGCCGCGGCGGCCCCAGCATCCTCCTTCTTCCTTTTCGCCACCCGCGTTGGCCTGGCCGCAGAGAGGAAAATGTCAGAACACTACATCAAGAGCAGGAAGCAAAGACAAGATGGCGCACTTACTGGTCCGTGGCAACATACTCCCTCGTCCTCTTCAGGAGCGCGACGCCTGCAGGCTTCCTGGGCCTGGGCGCCGTCGTGCCCTCAGGGGCGGACGAGTGCGCGACAGGCTTTGCGATGAAGGCCAGCGACGAAGCAGAAGCGCCACCTCGGGGAAGCAATGCCGACCTGTCCTTCTTTGGGTCACTTGCCTCAGCCTCTTCAGAGGGGTGCACCCAGACCTCGTGGCGACCCTGGTGGAGCACTCCCTGACTGGATGCTCGCCGTCGTCGTCATCGTCGGAGAGGCCGCGGAGGAGATCGGTCTATCGCGGGGGATAAGTCTCTCCTACCCCTTCCCAGGTCGCCTCCGAGTCCGCCTTCTCCTCCTCGCCAGACTCGCTGGAGGACACCGTCACCAGGGAGCCCAAGGGTTGGGAAGGCTCCAGTGGCACGAGCCCTCGCTCGTTGAAGACCGGCATGGCGGCGGCTATCTTCTCTCCGTTGGCACGAAGGTACAACGAGAGATGGGTGTACGGGGGGCCACCTTGGTCCTTCGAGAGCAAGGTGTGCACAAGCTTGCCCAGCTCCTCATCTGACAGGTTGTCTGGGCGTAACCGGAGGTCATCTTCCGCGCCCTTGAAACTCCACAGAGGGCGCGAGTGCGCCTGGAGCGGAGCCAGGCGCTGCGTCAGGAACTCCTTGACGATCATGGCCCCCGTCTGCCTCTCCACCTTTGGGTCCTCCGCCTTCAGGTCGGCCGTCATCCTCTCTAGCAACTGCTTCGCCCGGGGGTCGGGGAGCTTCTCGTGAGCCCATCCATCCCGGGGAGTCGGCAGACCGGTCGGCTGCTCCAGCCGAGGATAGGAGCGCTTGACGTCCATGAAGATCCACTTGTTCCAGAAGTCCTCCACTTTCTTCCTGGCCCGAGAGATCGTGTTGCTGTCGTTGGCCGCGATGAAGCAGGCACACCCAGAGTACTGACCACTGCTCGTCCGGAGGTAGAAGAAGTGGCAGAACAGCGCAATGGAGGGCATCACCCCCACGAACGCCTCGCAATAGAAGGCGAAGATCGACAGGAGGAGAATGGAGTTGGGATGAAGATGGAGGGCGTCGAGCCCATAATGGCGGAGGATGGCATTGAAGAAACCGGAGAAGGGGGGAACCAGCCTAGCGAAGACGTTGTGCAGGAAGAAGGGGTAGAAGGTGTCGCCCAAGGTTTCCGGCTTGGCGGAGCCGACCCGGAGCGCCGTCTCTCACCTCTCGTTGCTGCTGCACACCGTCAGCTAGAGCGCAGCAGCGAGGTGCTTCTCCTCGGCGAGGGTGGACGCGCTCAGGGCTGGCTAGAACCAAGAAGCCGGGTGCGCGGTCGGAGGCGAAGACTTCACCTTTCAGTGGCCATCGGTGGCAAGCTCAGGGAAGAGATCGGCAGATTTGGAGGTTTTCTGGACAGAAGGAGAAGGGGATCCAAAGAAAGACGAAGGAAACGCAATGAAGGCTCAGTGGCAGGCGCCAGCCTTTTTGTCAGCCAGGAACGGTTACCGAGGCCGCGTGGGGAAGCGGAGACGCCCACATCCCATCAATCGCCACGCGTCAACCATGGCCACAGGCGGTTAGGGCCCGCGGCGCTCCGCACTTGCCCTTTGGCTTCACCTCGAAGCCAAGTCCGAGCACGCCTTGGGCCCGGGGGCTACTATCGGCGTTCTGGGAACGGGGGTACCCAGACTTTCCTGCTTGCGGCCCACGGCGTGGCTCCACAAACGACCCGGTACGACCAAGCTTTGACATCAACAATGCAAGACCCTCGCGAGGCGGACGACACCAAGACCTCCACGAGGAGCAGTCTCCTTAGGCTGGCTCCCGAGGAGCGGAGATCTCTATGCAAGATGCGCCTCGTGAGGTTCGGGTGACACGAGCTATGACGATCAAGGCCAGGCGGGCGCCAGCGGGCGCAGAGTACCAGTTTCCTCTTTGGTGCTAAGGAAGCAAGCGCAGGCGCGGAGTCCCGAGGAGTCAGCCAAATGTTTCCATTCTGGGGCAACAAGACCAAGACCGCAGAATGGTAGGGCGGAGGTCATCGCCGAGCCCACCACGGTGTCACGACCAGAGGCTTTTGCAAGCGAAGACTACTTTTGTCAGGATAGCTTGTACTAGTTGTCTCCCATCGAATTTGGCCGTTGTGGGATCCCTTCCCGCCTTTATTTGGGAAGAGGACCAAGGCCACTATAAATAGGACCTAGCCACCACCATAGGGGAGGGGATCATTCAGATCATACTCTCCCTCATCAGCTCAAGAACACTCCTCCTCCAGAGGTTGTTCCCCCACTGGACTTGTTCATCCTCAGCCCCTCGAGGCCAATCCACCACAAAGCAGGAGTAGGGTTTTACACCGCAAGGTGGCCCGAACCTGGGTAAACTATTGTGTCTCGTCTCCTTCCCGTTCATCGAGTTAGGCTGTGAGATTGGCAAGTAGGCAGACTGGGGAGGTTGAGTTCTTCTCACGCACCCCAGAGTTCGAACCTCAAGGGTCTGCGGAACCCGAAATCCGACAGCTGCACCCTAACGTCGTTGACGGCATCGAGTTTCCACAGCCGGAAGCGGAGTTCCACACAGACACTGGTGACAACTCTGGTGAAGACCCCGGCGACGACTCCGACGACCAGTCCGGCGACGACTCCAACGACGACGGACAACTAGTTAGTCATCTATCCCCATTTATGTGTCAAATAGATCCTACAGTTTCTCTGGTTACTCTTGCCTCCCCATTTTTGGAATAGTAATCCAATGGTTATGTTCTCCCTATCCATGAAATCTGAGTAAGTTTCATTAGATCCGTGTAGTGTATTGATTGTTTAAATGGTACAAGTGATAAGTGATTAGTTGTTTCATCCGTGCAAATGATTTCTGCTAGTAATACGACTAGGGTTAGTGTTCGTGCTAATAATTCCTATCAAGGACTTGACAATTGATTTTGAATGACCTACATATATGTTTGTGCCATTATTTTCTTCAACATTGGTCTGTATAGACGACTATGCTTAAAAATCGAAACATAATCTCTGGATATGTATAAAAAAGAGCCATAAATTCCTAATCCTACTTCACGACATGTAAACACTGATTTGATGCCAAATTTGTTTTACTATTTGTATAGGTGCTGTCTGATGATGTGGACAGCGAGGATGAAGATGGCCAGAGGAGGTACAAGAGGCAAATCCTGAGGGAGCTTTATGCGGGAATGCATAACAGGCGTATTAGGACCTAGAACGGCGGCTATCGATGCCCATTTTGCAAGTACAAGTTTCATGACGCATATCTAAGTGTTCTAGTGCATGTAAGAGGACGGCCCGTTGGCTCCTTCAAGTAGAAGTATTCTCGCAGGGTGGCGCACGGCGCGTACGCCGAGTACCTGGAGAAGCTTCAGGATCATGCCGGCAGATGAGATGAGATATGGGATCGAACTATGTACGCTTGATTATGCTTAATGACGGTTGAACTATGTACTTATGGTTGAACTATGCTTGTGTATGCATATTATCTATGTCTGAGTATGTGTAATCTATGTTTACTTATGTCTAAATGTGGGATATGGATGCAATCAGTTCGGTTGATGGAATCTACCTCTGTCCTGGTTTATTGGCCCCCTTTGTAATTTGTGTTAAATTTTGACCAAAGATTTAACTGACAAATGTTAGATCAGGTAAGCAAAAATTATATCATTGGATGCGTATTTGAACATAGTGTTCAATGATATAATTTTTTGTGATATGCATAAAAATTTCTTAGTTAAATATTTGGTCAAAATTTGGTGCAAATTACAAAGTGGACCAATAAACCAGGACGGAGGTAGTACGTCAATCACATACGGTTCCCAAAATTGGAACCATGTGCAATGACTTTCATTTTTCCTCACCACCCAATTCAAAAAAGAAAAAGGAAACCCTCACCATCCCCATGTCACAAAAACCCTCACCCCGCTCGCCACCCCCTACGGTCCTCATTCGCACCTACACAAGCTCCTCTCCGTCTATGCATGGCACCGCCTATCTTGGTGGTAACCACTTAGCTCGACGCCTGCCGCTGGGCTGCCGTCAAACCCCACCGCATTTCGCCACTTCCGCTTGCCGCCGCCTATCGCTATCGACTTTCTCGATGCTGCTCGCGGTCGACCCAGCTCCGTTCGGTTTGGGAATCTGCCGTACTGAGGGTTCTTTCTCATGGCAACAAGGTAACTAATTTAATGAGATATTATCTCATCTCTTATCCTAGTTCATCCGCCTCCTTTAATTACCTGGCCGAAATCGCCGTGAATTCATTTTTATTTGAGTTGATTTGAGGGTTTTCTTTCATTCATAGAGTGTACAGTGCGCGGACACATCAGGACTTTGCGGCCTCCGCCGGACATTCCATCTCACCGTACCAGATGACTTGAGGATGCGCACGGTATGTTCAATCTCACCCTAAATCGTTGGCATGGCCTACTTTCCTGATCATATTCTAAATATTGCTACATTTGGATAAAAGGTGCCACATGCACCATATACACTGGTACGCGTCTGTGCTAAACAAACGGTTTTAACCCCTTTCCGCGATGACATTTGGAACCGTCGCCAAGTGAGTGTGGGCGATACGGGTTCCTTCCCACACGACCCAGAAACCGTCAGGGATATGCGTTCCTGGCACACATGCTCGGCAAAATGAGGTCGTGTGCGACCGGCGAGCGCTCAAATACAGAAATACGTAAAGTAGAGCTAAAAAAATACAATTATACGACGAAATTGTTTCCAATCGCAAGTACATCCCACACAGTCAGTCCCCGCTAAATGTTTTTCTCGTATGTACATCCCACATAGTCGCTCCAAGGAAGACGTTTCCGTTCACAGGTACATCACACACAATTTTTCCCGTTAAATCGTTTGTGATAGCGTTGCCATTGCACATGATATTAATAATTTTATCGTTTGCGTTATTGAATGCATCACATACGGTGCGTAGAAGAAACTGTGTGGCAAAGGCTGTCCATCACACACACTTTTTATGTGGTAAACGTTTGCGCAAGGTGGCCTAACGCAAACAATTTTCAAGAGAAAGTCGTGTGTGCAGTGGAGATTGATCGCACACGTAGTGGATCCTAGAAACGTTTCTGATCTCCACGTATATCGCAGACGTTTCACTTTCGCAAACCGTGTGCAGTGTAATCCCTAATTAATCCCTAATTTAAAAATCACATGTTTTGAATATGAAAGTAGGCAATCTCTTATTTTATATCCAACCATGTTTATTACAAATATAGGTTCAACCACGAATCCATAATTTGATGCACGGGTACATATACTGAGGAACTACAGAAGCACCAAGTAAAGAATGATGAACCACAGTTGTAATAAAGACTATAAAGAGAGAGGCGAAAGACATTCTGGTTGCTGGAGAAGGTGAAGCAGAATGCCCATATTGTGCCCTCCTCCATGCGCGCGCACGACTCTAGGCCAACCCCTTGTGATGGTTGTCCGTCCATCCTTCACTGTGTTCATTAGGACTTCTCGATGCTCATTGTAGTCTGGATGAAATGCTTTAACCTTCATTGTGTGTCCACCAATCATGTACTTTGCGAGGTAATCTCGAGTGAATTGCTTCAGGAACCACTGGGAACAAAAAGATTCAGACATTGTTGTCCAACAACTCATTATGTGCAGTAAAAATAGAAGGCTGCAGAGTTTGTAGTTACCATCCTACAGCTCACTGTTGTGTTGGATAGAGCATAAACAAATAATTTGCTTGCCACCATTCGTATCTTTTTGCTAATAATCCTTATTAGTTTCCTCACTTGATGCTTGTTCATCAATATCTCATTGCCCCATACGCAAAAAGGGTCGATGCGTGGATCCTTGCCAAGGGCATATGTACCTACAAGCAACAAGTCAATATTAGAAGCTAACAAGTGTCCATGCCTGGATCTATATGCACTATATTATGGAACGACGGGGGAAGGGATGAAGCTAACCTCGGCGGAAAATGGTGGCCACTCCCGCTGTTGTCCTGCATAAGTAGTGGAAAGGCATGATAAGTACAACAATCTTAACATCAAACAAATATAGCAAAGGTAAACAACATCATCGCCAAATGATAGCTTGAATGTGTTGGTTTCAGCATGCTGTTAAAGCAGATATAAAATGGAAGGCAATGTTACCGACAGCAGGCTTAACAGCCATCAAATATTGCAATTCAAACTGGTATTGTTGAAAATGAATATAACGTAGGTAATGCTTAAACATCACACTGGATAAATGTGTAAAACTGAAATAAAGGGCATGTGTTAACTACACCATGAATAACTGGAACCAAATATAGCCGTTCAAACTGGTATTGATGTAGTCGAGCGGCACAGTTCCGACTTGCACATAATGAACAACACATTGTGAATGACTAAAATAAACAAGGCATAAATGACCAGTATAACAACTAAATATGGCCATTGAAAACTAGACAGAGTCTCACTGCAACCAACCTAACAAGCAAATAGAGATAAACATGGCATATGCTTGAAAACTGGACAAATGCTCACTGCAACCAACCTAACAAGCAGATAAAGATAAACAAGGCATCTGTTTGATAACTGGACAAATGCTAAAAAATAGCAACCTAACAACCAAATATAGATAAACAAGGCATCTGCTTGATAACTGGACAAATGCTAAAAAAAGCAACCTAACAACGAAATACAGATAAACAAGGCATCTGCTTGATAACTGGACAAATACTCATTGCAACCAAACAAAGAACCAAATACAGATAAACAAGGCATCTGCTCGATAACTGAAAAATGCTCACTCCAACCAACCTAACAACCAAATACAGAAAAACAAGGCATCTACTCACTATAAACAACCAAATATAGCCATTCATGAAACTAAAGTGGACAATTCATACTTAAACATCACATAGACCTATTGAAAAATACATTTTTGCATAACTAAAATAATTAAACACGTCACAGTTAAAGCACCGCACGACAAATGCTACTACAACAAAGGGTACGGGTTGGCAAGCTAGAAAAGGTAAGATTTGCTGATAGAATGTTGCCTCACATTTCATGGACGGGATCCTTCCAGTTGGAAGAGCACAGACCCGTGGTGCCCTCTTTGATGTCACAGATGGGCTTTTTCACCTTGGAAGAACCTTCGTGGGTGCCCTCCTCGTGGTCGTGGTTGATGAGATCTGACTAGGCAATTGAGGATCCCAAGCCGCCGCCATAGAACGTGTCCTTCAGTAGTGACAAAATGGGCTCGATGGCGTATAAAGCTAGCAAATCCTTGACCGCTCGGCGGAGGAGATCAGCGGCATGGCCATCGAAGAGATCGATGGTGGTTGAACCAAAGGGGTTGGGGATGGACCACTTAACCGGTGACATGGCCCGCGTGAAGCCGTCGGTGTGGACGAGCTTGATGTCGTAGCCAGCTTTCCCGAGATACAGTAATACACTAGTCGACTGACATGAAGCCTTCGGCATGACAACGTAGTCAACGCCTTTGCCGGCTTCCGTGGCGACGTGTTGCTTCGGGATCGACAGGTCGGGGCGAACGGCGGCCACCTCGCCAACGTCCGTCGGAGAGGCCATGATAAACCTCTTCTTGGCCGAACGCTCGTTGTGCTCCCTGGGATACGTGGTCGAGCTTAGGCTGCGACATTCTGGAGCTGGGGATGTGCATCTGGCAGGGAGGGATACCACAGGCCTCATCTAAAAACTCAGGGGAGTGGGGCGACGGTATGGGAATCGCTGGGTAACCTAATCTAAGCTAGGAGGAACGAGCAGACCGACATGGTTGGCCGCGGCCGCGAGCTAGGGATCGAGGGGGGGCGGGAGGGGGGCGGGTGGGGGACTGTGTGTGTGTGTGGGGGGGGGTGTTTGAGGATACGCCGCGGCTACTGATAATTTTAGTAATGGTGGGTGGAGATGGTGGTGGACGAGGGAGGGCGACGGTTCAAATGCTCGGCTACTACAATTTTACTATAAGGTCAGTGCTGGAGGAGTGTGGGCGACGGTTGAAGTACGACGGCTATTAAAATTTCGGTAAAGGAATTAATGCGGGGCGGGAGTGCCCAAGATCGCGCATGGTCCAATAACAATATGCGTGTATGATAATAAGGAAAAGTGGCGCGGATCCGCCGATTTTTGGAACGCTCAAGGCGGGTAGTTTGTTTTTTTATATTTCTAGCTAGCTGGTCTATCGCACACGGTTCATCCTAATTTCCAAATAAACTTACCCGCCTTTAGCTTGCACAGGTGGTGATTTTACAACGCACTTGCATCGCACACGGTTAAGCCAGTACCTCCACCCTTTGCTCGCGCTTGCGCGGTCGTGGTGATTTCAGCGCACTTGCATCGCACATGGTTGAGCCAGTACCTCCACCTTAATTTGCTCGCGCTTGCGCGGTCATGGTGATTTTAGCGCACTTGCATCGCACACGGTTGAGCCAGTACCTCCACCTTAATTTGCTCGCGCTTGCGCGGTCGTGGTGATTTCATCGCACTTGCATCGCACACAGTTGAGCTAGTACCTCCACCCTTTCCTCGCGCTTGCGCGGTCGTGGTGATTTCAGTGCACTTGCATCGCACACGGTTGAGCCAGTACCTCCACCTTAATTTGCTCGCGCTTGCGCGGTCGTGGTGATTTCAGTGCACTTGCATCGCACAGTGTTGAGCCAGTACCTCCACCTTAATTTGCTCGCGCTTGCGCAGTCTTGGTGATTTTAACGCACTTGCATCGCACATGGTTGAGCCAGTACCTCCACCATAATTTGCTCGCGCTTGCGCGGTCGTGGTGATTCACATCGCACTTTTATCGCACACGGTTAAGATATTATACCCCGTGTCCGTTGAGGGTCACCAGAGTCTTTGCAGCAAAAAATAACGTTAGAGAGGGTCGAAAGACAGCCACACCAGCATGTGGCCCAAATATATATGAGTGAAAAGGGTGGTCTGTGATGTTCAAAATTCCAATGCACAACTTTGACCTCGTGGGCCCACGGTTGGGCGCGTCGTTGAAGATCGATGAGGGGATGTTTAAAACTTTAAATACACAATGCATAACTTGGGTGGCACCGGCCTCGCAAACCCGAAAGCACCCTAACAACCACCTAGCTAGGATATATATAATGACATAATGTCGTACCTAGCTAGGATGCTTGGCCCACCACCTCCCACTTCGTGTCAGCGGGGCGGACGCACGTAATGATCGATACTTTGGTCATACATGCATGTCGCCATGACCTACCATAAGACGGACAATGAATCTTTTGTTTGGTCAAATGACAGTTGTTGTTGTCGATAAACCGCTTGGGCCAATAGATTGAACCATCATAAAAATCGCATGAGAGGGACTACAAAACCAGCACCTCTTGCATGCGGCCCAATATGATGTACGTTGGGAAGGGGTGATGTGTGTTTTCAATATAGAATAATGTACAATTTAGATGTGGTGCCTACCTCTCGATACAGACAACAACCATGAAGTCAAGGTAGTTAAGGACGAGATACGTACGCAGGGTTTGATGTAGGTCAAACCCAGCAATCCGAGCATCTGGGAGGGAATCCTAACAACGCATGACCTCGAGCTTTGGTTGACCGTCATTTGACGGTGACCGACCCTAACACGAACTAGGAGGAATCCATTCATGGCCAACTCATACCCCTCATCATCGGTCAAAGGGATGATATATATACACTTGGGGAATCCACAGATATCCGTGTTGTCACAAAAAACCGCACAAGGGAGACGTGGTCGATCAGAAGACCCCGTATACACTGCATGCGGCCCGAAAATCTATATGGGTACGATGGTGTATGATGTGTTTAAATCCCAAATGCACAACTTCGATGGGCACGCGAACTACATTACAAACCGAACACCGTACCCGACTCCAAGCCTGGTTCAATACCTATGATGTCAGTTTCCCAACTTCGAGGCGGCGGCGGGGGGGGGGGGGGGGTCGTCCCACGCATGCGCTCAAACTTTATTTTGTCTAGCATGGGACACATCTATATACATCTATACATCTATATCTATACACCTATATAGTGTGCGAATAACTTTGAAAGTTGCTCGTTGGATGAAGCCAATCCGACGGTACAGAGATGGCAAATCCGAGCACTACTGGCCGTTGGATATCATCTACATTCCACCAGATTCTGCCACATGTACAATCTAGAAGACTCCTTGGTTGAACTTAAGCATAATGCACAAACCTCAAAACACAAGCACTTCTCCTTTGTTCTCTAGAATCTTCCATATCTTAATTGCCTAAACCTTTTTTTCTAAATGAATTGTCACTTTTTTGTTTTTACCTTTACAATGCACAATCCCATGAATCTTAAAATAGTTTTTTGTAAAACTAATTGATTTTGGATGAGATGAACTATAAGAATTAAATGAACATCTACATCATGACTACTAGGGAAAACCTTATACACAGAACTTTAGCAGTAGCGCTTGTTAAAAAAGGGCGCTAGTGCTAAATAGCAGTAACACGTGCAGGATAAGGGCGCTACAGATACAAATGTAGCAGTAGCGCGCCTAACTATAAACGCGCTACAACTAAAATTCTCACGACTAAGCCGATAAGCTAAACATAGTAGTAGCGTTCTTGTTTAAACTGCGCTACCGCTATGTCTATTGTAGCAGCGCGTTTACGTAGAAAGGCGCTACTGCTAACGAAAAGAAAATAAATCAAACAACAAACAGAAAAGTAAATGAAAATGAAAGAAATAGAAAAAGGAGAAAGGAAAAAATAAAAATGTAAAGAAAAATAGATGAGAAAGGGAAAAAAGAGACAGGCTTAGCAGTAGCGCGTTTTGTGAAACGCGCTATAACTAATTAGCTATAGCGCGTTTCCCTTAACGCATTACCGCTATGTTTCACTTAACCAGCGGTTTTCCCTCCACCCGGCCACCACTTCTCCCCCAAATCCCTCGCCCCCACTTCGCCGTCATGTCCCCAATTCTCCGTCGCCCCACTTCGCCGCCGTCTCCTGCCGACGTCGACGCCCCCGGAGGCACCAGAGCCGCGCGCCGTCGACACCACCAGAGCCGCCCCCAACGCCACCGGAGCCGTGCGGCCTCATCAATGCCATCGAAGCCGCCCTCGGCGCCACCGGAGCCACCCTCGACGCCCCTGCCTTCCTCGCCACAACTGCCTCCCTCGCCGTCACTGGAGACGCCCCTGCCTCCCTCGCCACCACTGCCTCCCTCGCCACCACCGGAGCCATCGTCTGTAAGCACCCCTCGTCTCTCTCTCTCTGATGCATAGCACAAACATTGGACATACTAACTAGCTAGGTTAACTAGTTTAATTAGGTTAATTTTCTAGGTTAGTGCAAAAATGTAGTTAGGGCTTTCACAGAGAACTAGTTAGGTTAACTAGTTTAATTAGGTTAATTATCTAGGTTAAGAAAACATTTATTTAGGGCTTTGACAGAGAACTAGCTAGGTTAACTAGTTTAATTAGGTTAATTATATAGGTAAACTAGGTTAACAAGCTAGGTTAACTAACTAGCTAGGTTAATTTGGTTTGTTAGGTTAACAAGCTAGGTTAACTAGGTTCGCCAGGTTAGAGGAAAAATTTATTTTCGACCACTATTTTTCTAGGAAAAGAATTTAGGCAAGTTTTATTTTAAAGATGATCCCTTCCTAGACTTTTATTGTTGATTATATCTTTTCATTGAAGTGGTCATGTTATATCTTTTCATTGAAGTGGTTCGATTGTGCCCAAGTGGCCTTTTGTTGTTTCCAGGGAATGAAGCTGAGTGGCCTATGTTTTGCCGGAATGTTGATTCATTTCCGTTCCGGCAAATTTCAGGTTCTCGATTTGTCCACTTTTTAGCAAAGGTCATGCCAAAATTTTCCGTGAATTTCGGCATGACTTGTGCTACAAACTAGGACATATCGAGTACCCGGGATTTGCCGCACCAGGAAGGAGTCAATGTCCCTCCAAAACATAGGCCTTTTTTATGTCATTATTCATTTTATTAGGTCTAGAATTAATTGACTAGATTTAATCGTAGGAAACATGGCTAGCAACGATGAAGGACAGGGTTCTGGTCATTGCGACAATGTCTACGTGGTGGCAGACAAACTTTTGATCCTTGCCGACGATCAACCGATGTTTTTGCTGGGCCCACCGGTCGCATCGGGGACTGAGACCGACACACAGACCGGTGCTGAGACTGAGACCGGCGCAGAGACTGAGACCGGCATCAAGACCGGTGCTGCCTCGGGGAGCGGAGCTGGTGTAGAACCGAAAGCAAAGAGGCAATGACTTCCTAACAAACTCAGGACTACTAGACTGGTGGTCACGGAGGTGGACGACGACAATTTTGAGCCAAACACGCCCGAGGAAGTGCGCGCGTGCTACGGCAATCAAATAGGCTGCATCATACGGACAACCGCCACCATCAACGATGAGAAACTACAGAAGATAGATAATATGAGGCCCTCCCTCTTAAAGAAGATGCACCAGATATTCTTGCACGAGGGCTTCTTGGGAGTCTACGCAAAGCACCGTGAATACGTGAGGGAATACATCGTCAATTTCATGCTCGCCAATAAGGACAAGGAGGCGATTCTCGTGCCTTATCATCCCTTGTAAGTCATCTGCATGGATATCCTTCCTTCGATTTCAATCATTCATTTGCATAGTGGAGGCTAATTAATTTGAGGTTTACTTATTTTGTGCAGCGGCGGGCGCGCCGTCCTCATCATCCTCTACCCCCGATACCCCCACGCTCTTTACTTGGACTCGTCGAAGAACATTAACAAAAAGGATTACACCCACATCAAGGATATTCTCGACAGTGTATGTTTTACTACGACGCACGGGGTGGAGAGGTCAAGAACAAGAAGATAAGGGACGACAGGCCCGCCTTCGGCCATAAGACCGACTTCTGCTGCATCTAGCAACCAAGTGATTCTCTTAATGATGGATTCTATGTCCTACACCACATGCTGGAGTACAGACGGGATCACCAGAACCTTCGCATGTCACCTACATCCGACGATGCCCATATTCTGCAATGGGCAAAGAACGTAGGAGATATCGAGGATCATCGACTTCGAGCTGAGTTCTATCACATCCAGCGCGAACTTGCCCAAATCATCATGAAGGAGGTCGCCGGAAAAACAGGGATATTCTACGAAGAAGGACAAATGTCGCGGGAAGACGTCCGAACACGGGTAGCCGCTCAGTGTCTCGACCTGAAGCCTTTCACTAGGCTCGGGGACTATCCCCTGACTTGGATGGATGGCACGACATGTTGGAGTGATTGTCGATATATGACAATGTGTTTGTTTAGTCCATACTCGAAACTTTGAGTTATGCACGACGAAACTTTATTTTTGATGTAATTAAACCGTCCTCCTCGACTAGCGACGATCACTCTAGTTAGGGCATTTTGGGTACGATCAACTTTGTTATTTATGCTTATGATATGTTGCTTCTATTTTTGCCAAGTCTGTCTCTTTGTGTTGCTCAACTATATATGTTGCATATCATCGACTCATGTGACGATGCAGGTGCATAGATCATCGATGGCGAAGAAGTGCTACGCCAGGAGTATATATACGACGAGTGGCCGGAGTGTCAGGCCGAGGTGTACCGATTTCCGGTTTCCGAGCGACAGGCAGTAGTTAGTCTAGGTTCACGCTAATGCAAGAGAGGGATACGAACTCATGTACTGCATAGTTCCGCTCTCACTCAAAGTGATAGCTCTTCTCGTGTATATCATTGTTTAGATGGATAACAATGTAGTTGCAAGTAATCGAGACTTGTATTGCTATTTTCGAGATGATGACGAGAGACCACTTTGTGTTGGATGATGATTATGATGATGACATGATTTGATGAGACTATTTGTAGGTATATGCTATGATTACATTTGTATGTGTATGATATGGTAAAGATTATTTTATAAAGCCTATTCAAATACAAAACAAATATGTAGGAAAAAAACTAATAAAACTAGCAGTAGCGAGGGGAACAAAGTTAGCAGTAGCGCTGCCTTACCAGTAGCGCTTCCTGCTAAAAAGCGCTGCAGATATTAGCAGTAGCGCTCTTCACTAAAGCACGCTACTGCTAGCCATGTATAGCAGTAGCGTGGGATGACACGCGCTACTACTACACATTAGCTGTAGCGCTTTATCAGTAGTGCGTCGTCCCGCGCTACTGATAGGCAAAATACCCGCGCTACTGCTAGGGTTTTCCCTAGTAGTGCATGCATATCTGGGAGAAGAGGCGGGAAATCGATGAGAGGAGTGGAGAGAAATGGTAGCCTTTTTTGAATGAAAACCTAGTAGAGAAGGAAGCATGAGCTACACGACGCATGCGCACAGTGCTTACCCATGTACTGCATGTGCTGTCGAAAGGGCTCAGGGTTGCCATTCGATCTGGGAGCATCCAATGGTGCACACGTACGATCTGTGGGGTTTGGGTTCTGGCCAGTCAGAATGCAGGACTCAGATCGCGCGTGCAGCGGGGGGGGGGGGGTATCATACGGAAACCAACGTTCGGTGGAAACCGGTGAAAACCACGAGAAAAAGATGTTTTGAAGTTTAAAAAATATTCAAAAAATGCGGGATGTTAAGAGGATGATGTTTTATTGCCACACAAAATTTCAAGTTGAAACACATTACGAGATGTGAGCTATGAAAAAGACAAAATCAGCGTTGAATAGTGCCGAATAGTAATGTCACTATTCAGGGCGGAATTTGTCTTTTTTCATAGCTCACATCTCGTAATGTTTTCAACTTGAAACTTTGTGTCGCAATAAAACATCACCTTCTTAACATCCCACATTTTTTTCTTCAGATTTTTATGAAACTGTAAAAATATGGTTTCCATGAAGTTTTCATTGAATACCAGCTTTTGCGAGTGAACCGTGTGCTATTTGAAAACATTTCGTGAGAAGAATCTCGGTTTTTAAATCCCCGTAAATCCGAAACTAAGCTGAAAATCGTGAAACCTGCCATGGTGTCACGACGTCGCACTTATATGTCGAGGAATTTTTTCGTCCATTGTGGCGTAAGTTTTAATACAAGCCTCTACAAACCGGAGCTTCTCTCAAAGAAGCCTCGTGGTTCCGATAGGGAAACGTGTCCCCCTTGTGGGCGAAACATAATCAGTGCCTCTTTTCGCCTTGTATTTTCTTCTACGGGCAACATGGAACGACAGGATATCTGTGCTGAAATTTAAACTTATTCAAGGTTCGTTTGGCCTTTTTATACACTAATTGAGTTTCCTAGGCATTTAATGTCCATAATTCAAATCTGAACTACAAATACATGCTCCAGTTCACAAAAATGGCTAGAAAAATTATACATGTGTCCTTGGTGCATGTTTAGGTCCCATGCCAGGAATGGGAATGAATTACAATCGTACCGGTGTCATGGCTCGTCCTCAAACATTTCAAATCTCGGTTTTTAAGTCCCCATAAATCCTAATCTCACCAGAAAGTCATCAAAGGTGGCATGGTGTCACATCATGGCACATATATGTCGTGGTAAAAACATTGTCCAATTTGGGCCAAGCTTTATTACAGACCTCTTACAAAAACTGGAGCTTCTCTCAAAGAAGCCTCGTGGTTCTGATAGGGAAACGTGTTCCCCTTGTGGATGAAACATAATCACTGCCTCTTTTCGCCTTGTATTTTCTTCCACGGGCAACATGGAACGACATGATATCCGTGCTGAAATTTAAACTTATTCAGGGTTCGTTTGGCGTTTTTATACACTAATTGAGTTTCCTAGGTATTTAATGTCCATAATTCAAATCTGAACTACAAATACATGCTCCAGTTCACCAAAATGGCTAGAAAAATTGTATATGTGTCCTTGGGTGCATGTTTAGGTCTCATGCCAGGAATGGGAACGAATTACAACCGTACCGGTGTCCTGGCTCGTCCTCAAACATTTTGAATCTCGGTTTTTAAGTCCCCATAAATCCTAAACTCACCAGAAAGTCATCAAAGGTGGCATGGTGTCACGTCATGGCACATATATGTCGTGGTAAAAACATTGCCAATTTGGGCCAAGCTTTATTACGAACCTCTTATAAACCGGAGCCTGTCGCAAGAACCCTCGTGGTTTCGATAGGGAAACGTGTCCCCTTGTGGGCCAAACGATAATCACTCCCTCTTCTAGCCTCGTATTTTCTTCTACACGCGACACGGAACAACTAAAGATTCGCGCTGAACTTTGAAATTATTCAGGGTTCGTTTGACCTTTTTATTCATTAATTGAGTTTTGTAGGCATTTAATGTCCATCATTCAAATCCGAACTACAAATACATGCTCCAGTGCACCAAAATGGCTAGAAAAAACGTACATGTTTCCTTGGGGTGCATGTTTAGGTCCCATGGAACGAATGGGAACGAATTCAACCGTCTCGCCGTCCTGGCTTGGCCAAAAACATTGCGAATCTCTGTTTTTAAATGTCTGTAAATCCAAAACTCACCAGGAAATCATGAAACTTGGCATGGTGTCACTACATGGTACATATAATTGTCCAAGCCTTTTACAAACCGGAGCCTGTCGCAACCCTCGTGGTTCTAGTAGGGAAACATGCCCCTCTCGTGGGCGGAGCAATAATCGCTGCCTCTTCTCGCCTTGAACTTTGTTTTCTATAGGCAACATAGAATAACAGGAGTGTCGGGCTGAAATTTGAAACTGTTCACGACTCATTTGGCCATTGTATATATATTACTAATTACTAAGTTTTCTATGCATTTAATGTAGTACATAATTCAAATTTGAACTACAACCACATGCTCCCAAATGGGTGGGAAATCGTACACATGTGTCATTGGGTGCATGTTTAGGTCTCGTTTAAGGAATGAGAATGAATTACAAACTTGTCGTCGTCCTGAAACAATGAGAATCTCGGTTTTGAAATCCCAGTAAATCAAAAAGTCACAACAAAAAACATGAAACTTGGCATGGTTTCATGACATGGCACATATATGCTGTCGTAAAAAAGTCGTCCAGTTTGAGAAGAGGCGCACACATTAGTAGCCAACGAAGTCCTTTTTCAAACAAAAAGCTGACACATTAATATCGCAAACGGTTGTATTATATTTACCGTGTCGAAATTTAACCATACTCGGTGGCATGCGTGCAGCTGTTTGATTAGACGGGACGAGCGCGAGAAGTCCGCCGTGCAGGCTCGACGGGACGCATGCGAGCAGTCCTCCGCGCAGGCTCGACGGGACGCGTGCATCCTGTCCACCTCGCAGGCTCGACGGGACACGTGCGAGCAGCAAGGCCACCCATGCTCACCGGGAAGCGAGCTCTTTGACCTCCATGCACCAGCTGCCGCCTGCCTCGCTCACAACTTATCCATTAATGGGTTAATTAAAGCACCTGGACGGAGGGTGTTTGCTTGTGATCCCATGGCAGCATTTGCTTTGTTCGTGTTTTCAACTCATATTCCGCCCTAATTTAAATTGCCACATAGGGCAATGGATAATACGACCACAAATAAAATGGCAACGGATAATACGACGACAAATTTACAATGGCGCAGATAATAATTGTCTTACATATTTCTGATAATTTAAAATGCCACATGCGGCAAAGCCCGGAAGACACGGGGGCAAGAGAAGAAGGAATTGCAGACAACGAGCTGGGTCGCTACTGTCTCTACTCATCGATGCATCGCCGGGCGGCGAAATCCTCCAGCTCCTTCAATTCCTCACGACTTTGCTTGAAAGCAGCCACGGATTCCTCCACCTCCTGCTCGCGCTTGATCCGGAGCTTCCTCAAGCCACCCATCAGTTCCTCGACGACCGCTTTCAGCGTCATCTCTGAGGCACTGCTTTGCTCATGTAGCAGCTTTGAGCCGGCGGCCTTCTCCTCCTTCTCGGCGACCAACTTGAGGAGCTTCGCATTGTCACCCATGAGTTGCTCGACGAGGCCGGTCGCCTTGTCAACCGAGGCATCGCTGATCTTGAGCAGCTTCATCAAGCCGTCGACCAGCTCCTGCTACGTAGTGACGCCAGCGAGAATGTCGTCGTCGCCCGCGAAGGACTTCAGGAACTCCGGCTCGTCGCGATGGCCGACGCAGCGAATGCGCTTGTGAGAGCCCTCGCGTGCCCGTGAGAGCTCGTTCGAGGGCTCCGCGGCGCGCCGGGACATCTCTGCTGCGGCTGCGGCTTCGCGGCGGGACCTCTCTAGTGCTTCCGCGGCCTTGGTCTTTGTTGCCTGGTTATGTGTCCACCCTAAACACCTCCTACCGGTCATGGCGGAACAACTTGACAGAAAAACCAGTTCTTTGGGTGATGAGGAGAGGAATTGTGAAGTAATTTTCGAGTGGGTAGTTTTTATAGCCCGGTGCTAAGTGTGAACACATATTAGTTTGATAGGTGTGAATAGATTTGCAGTTACTTATTACGTTGTAATCAGCAATGTGACGAGAAACAAGGTCAAAATTTATTGATGGTAGAAGGTTGACCACGTGGTTGCTCGCCGTTGAGGCGGCCGCAGCGCGCTCCGCTCTGGCGTCCCTGCGCGCGCTCTGCTCATCGTTGAGTCAAAGTTACAATGGCAACGGTTAATAATTCTTAATAATTGTCTTACATATTTAGGATAATTTAAAATGCCAAATGTGGCAAGGCCCAGAACACTCACGACCTACATATGCATACAATTATAACAAAATATAAGCTAAAAGGCTGAGCTGGCGGCCTTCCGATGATGGTCTTCTCAGACTCCATGATCAGCATAGCACCCTTGAGGCCGTTCACTCCGAGTGTCCCGACCCACCTCCGCCTACGGAGCTGCTGGCGCTGGGAGGCTCTTGGGGCTGCTGGGCCCTTCCAGAAGAGCTTGACAGCATGCAATCGCGCGCATGACAACTCCGCGGAACCGCTCCATTTCCATGTCTCCGGCCTGGTAGCAAATTCCGCGATCACTTGCATCCTCAAGATATCACGTTGGCGATGTTCTACTTTGTCGGGGACGTCAACTCCCCCAAGAATGCGCTCGAGCCTGGCCACCACATCATCGAGATCGAGGTTGACACGGCCGCCGCGGGCAATGATGAAGCTACAGGCTGCCTTTGTCTTGACTGAATCGCAGAGGTCCTCTGCCCATTCCTTGCAGGGCATCATGCTCTAGAGGAGCACAGGTGACGACGGTTCTTCGGGTGGGTCGTCGATCATGCCGCCGAGCAGCTCTGGATCTTTTGCATGGTGGATGTCAAACTGCTCATCACACCTCCTCTGCAATATGTCGATTGTGCTCCCAAGGACTGTGACGCCGATATCGCTGCCGATGGGCCATGATGCCTGCACCGGCCGATGAAGCTCTTGCTCCCCGACCTGCTCTAGCTCGTTCTCCTCGCCGAAGATGTAACACAGGTAGGCGTCGACGTCGAAGCTTTGGTCGTTGCCTGGCATGCTTGGAATAACTAATGGTACATGGGTGAGGACTAGATATTTGCAGAGTGTCACGGCGGTGCGTTGCCGCCTGGGTTATATGCAGCAAGCCGTTAGCTGGTGGCGGGAAACCAGTGAGGGAATAGGCGTGGATTTTACAATTCACCCATGTGGAGCGCGGGAAGATTAAGTGGAGCACATACACAACCCGAATACCGTATCCGGTGCCACGTGTTATTTATCACACAAGTGTTAACATAAGGAAATGCATGTCTAACTTACTAATCATCGCACACGAGTACTCGCAGACGCATCGTGTGCGATACTCCTAGCCACCGCAAGCAACTAGCTAGTTTGCATTTTCAAAGTTTTTTGTACACACAGAATCTCACACGAACTAATTGTATTAACCATCTGTGTTGTAAATTCTCATCGCACAGTTCATCCGAGTCGGCTGTTTGCCACGTATCACACACATCTTGTTAAGTTGAACCGTTTCTGTTGTGTTCGCTAATAGAAAACAGTTCGTCCGAGTGAACGGTACGCCATATATCACACACACCTTGATCTGGCTAACCGTTTATGTTGCACTCCCTAATAGCAAACGGTTCATCGGAGCGAACTGTATGCTGTATATCGCACACACATTGATATGGCTGCCCGTTTCTGTTGTTCTGCCTCATCGCAAACAGTTCGAACGGGTTAACCGTGTGCCCTGCATTGCATAGGAAACTAAAATATGAACCGTGTTTGATGCATCCTCCATCGCAAACGTTTTGCACATTTTTGACAGTTTTTTTACATCCCCGTTTGTGAGTAATGCATCGCACACAGTTTCGTGAAAGGGTCTCTGATCGTAGTGTCGCGTTAGCAGCATCCTGCAGTAGTGATACGTCAAAGGGGGTTTTTCCCTCTTCTTTCTATATAAAGAAATTAATGATGTATTGTTCTTTCGATTACTCTCATATTTCCATGACATCATGTTTACCCTATCTGTTTAATTATAGATTTTTATCCTTCGATTTCAGCTGTTGTACTATTCTTTCAATTTGGGCCATATTTGCATGTTACCATATTTTCTTTAACAATCCTACCATTTTCTGCAGCGCCTCCCTTGCTATGCAACAGAATCTATAGTGCACAATCTTTCCCTTTACATAAATCAAGACTGTAGGGATGTCATACTAAACACAAACCATGGATTTACAATCGTTGCTACTATAAGACTTGATGAACGTGGTGACTCCTATTTTGGCACTGGCCTTTGGAAAGAAATTTCTAACTTTTATGTACTAAAAATTGGCACTATAATTGCATTGCACATAAAAGGGCTTGGTCATGAGATATATGCTAACTTCCCCGACGATATCATCCGTCCAGACTTTGTTCGAAGTAAGTTTTCTTTTCAAGTATCTGCATGTTGACTTACCCAGCAATATCAAATGAATTGTGTAGTATTTAAGCAACCAATTGTTATTCCATTTTCTTACTATATTCCTACCTAATAACTTCTAGTTACCAATACACTTTTCTATTGCCCTATTTTAACTAAATATTCCCTGTACTCCCACTTCTATCAGAAAGCGCCGCTGGGAAGGAGACTCCAGAGGTGGAGGGCGGGGCTGCCAAAAAGCGAAGGCGGGGCAAGCAAGAACCGCAAGCGACTCCAGCAAGCCTAGACTTCATCAGCAACCTCCCCGATGATATGTTGACAGTCATCATCTCCCTCCTCCCAATCAGATATGGGGCACGGACAACCGTCCTTTCCCTGTGGTGGTGCCCCCTATGGAACTCCACCCCTCTCGACCTCATCGACACCCACGAGCTCTGCCATGGCTATTGCAAAAGCTTGGATGCGTTCTCCAAGATCCTCGGCAGTCACCTTAGCCCAACCAGAGGCCTTAGAATGGGCAAGTTCCGTTCCAACGGCAAGGACCGAGCCAAGCTTGACAACTGGTTCGGATCCCCCACCCTAGATCAGCTCGAGGAGCTCACTTTTGATGATGGGCATATGTGCTCGCTGCCAACGTCTGTGCTCCGCCTCGCGCCCACGCTGCGCGTCGCCAAGTTCATGAACTGCCATTTGCCCCCCCTTAATGACACACCCGCTCTTATTCTATCACTACTGAGGCACCTCGAGCTCGGCGCCATCTGCCTCCCAAACAGTGACATGGAGCGCTTGCTACATGGCTGCACTGCACCCGAGTACCTTCGTCTTCAGGCGATCAATGGGTGGAGTAGCTTCCACATCACCTCCATGACTCTCCGGACTATTTTTGTGTGTTGCTGGTGCGGCAGGAAGACATCACAAGATGTGTACCACGGTACGGTCATTGAGGACACACCTACACTTGAGAGATTACTTGTAGTTGATCAAGAAGGTCCAACAAGAATCAGTGTCGTTTCTGCGCCGAAATTGACAGTGGTGGGCTACTTGTCTGACAAATACTCTGAACTTGTTATTGGATCCACACCCATTCAGGTACAACAGCCACCTTCTACCTCTGCTTCTACAAATTAACATTATTTCTAACTTTGAAGATGTTTGTTCGTCTGTCATCTAGAAAATGATCCCGACAAGCTTGACCCTGAAACTACGCACAGTGAAGGTCTTGGCACTAGAATCTATCGGCCCCAACCTGGAGCAAGTTGTCAGTTTACTGAGATGCTTTCCGTGTGTGGAGAAGCTATATATCGAGGTGATGTTCCTTTCCGGTTAAATGTTAACCATAAGGGAGTTCAATTTGTGACACCCTTTTCCAAGTTTACAATGACAATGTACTATGATTTTTGAAGGATTCTTTTGGAGGATTTCAGTACATACATGTCCCCCCCATATTGGTTGCTTGATCCATATGGTTACAATCCATAAGCATTTCTCCTTTGGATTCTTCTGTACTGGTTTTCTTAGGGAACTTTTCATCCACTCCAACCTCTTGTGAAGAAGGCTATATTTTTCTAGAATGTAATCAAATGCCCATGTTAATCATGTCAGATTGAAGATGGCATGTTAGTGCATTTTACAAATCCTGCAAACCAAATAGGCATGTAGTAGTGTTCAAAACTGCATGTTGGCACTAACATGTTTTCTTCTTTGGCAGATAAGATTAGGCCCAGTGGTGGATAATGTGATACAATATAACAATCACGTCGAATGCCTAGATCTGCATCTATCACAAATTACTTTGAACTCCTACCGAGGAAATTTACCGGAGATTATATTTGCCAGGTTCTTTGTTGTCAGAGCAAGGGTGCTGATGGTAATGAGGTTTGCCCTACATTTATTTCGCAAAAATGAATGGTTTGTTGATTAGTGCCGGCGCCTGCGGCTGAATGGAATAGGCTCCGAAAATGCTGAATTTCATTTTGGAACTTCAGATGACAGAGTAATCGGAAGTCATCGTCTGAACCCCATACATGACTTCTTAGTGGCTGACCCATTTGCAAAAATTATGAGGTTTCGAGACCAGACTTAGAAGTGGTAATATTAGTTTGAACCTCTCTAATATCCTTGTTCAGCGGTTCAGCGCGAGCGTTTGTAGCTAATGAGCTGAATTTCATTTCTAATATCAGTTTGAACCTTGTAATCTTTGAATTTGAGCCATATAACTCTGGAATTTGAACCTTGTAATCTTTGAATTTGAGCCATATAACTCTGGAATTTGAACCTTGTAATATTTCGAGTTTTTGTGGTACAATCGTTGAAATGGCATCGTGTGAGACTCGTATATTAGTAACATTATTTTGACCTTAATATGCAATGGTCTTAGATTTTATTAACCATTCTCGAATCTATTTACCTTGTCGGTCTCACTGCACACGATCTGTATAACTAACTCAACTGCGATCTACGACATTATTGCACACAGTTGTTTTCTTCAACCGTGTGCCCTGTAGAGCACAGAATTAATTATCGCACTCGAGTGTCCATCATCACTCTTCTGTGTAACTTTGACCTCATCACCCACAGGTAAACTTATGACTGAAGTCATTCCACACACTTCATTTTGACAAAGCTTTTTGCCAATAAACGCCCACGATTTGTCGCTCTTCTAGCCGATGCATGGCCAAACTAGCCGGGCGGGAAGCTTGCGCGGTAAACTGCGCGGTAGCACGGGAACAGGCTCACCGATGATATATTTGGTGCCTCTTCGAGCCCACGTGTGGTCAAACAAAACGCATGCAGTGCGGTGTTGTCAAGCGTGCACTGGAATCCTCTGCTATGAACACCGTGACAGGACATGACGATTACAGGCCGGCCGGCCCCCATTTATTACAGCGTCCATTTAACCCTTGTGTCTCTGCTTCAACCTTTCGATTGCGCCCCACCATTGCAAGAAGCACACCCACCATGACAAATTCTTAGAGGGTATCCTGCGTGGCTCCAATGGCATTCCGAGCGGCTGCCGACGACGAGCAGCAGTTCACCATGCATGCCGTGGTGGACACCCACAGAAGGTTCACGGACCTCTCGGTGGTGTACACCAACGACCTGGTCTGGGTGGAGCACTCCATCTACATCATGGAGCTATTGCTTCCCAAGGAGAAGTACAAGGTGGTCGGGTTCGATCTCGAGTACACCCACGCTCGTGCTGGGTCTCATCCCAAGGTCGCCGTCGCCCAGATGTGCATGCACCACCACGTCCTCGTCTACCACTATTGCCTGGCGACTAGGCCCTGTGAGAGTTTCGCCAGGTTTGTCAACAACCCCCACTACATGGTCGCTACGGTGGACGTCAATAACGATGTAAAGGCAGCAAGGAGCATGAGAAGGACTCACTAGTTCACCTCACCGAGGCCTTCATTGACCCCTACTATAGAGACATGAAGGATTCCTACAACAAGGACAAGTGTGCCTGACACTCGGCCTGGATGGAGAAACACGACAAAGCTCATGTCGTGTACGCGGCCAAGGAGGCGTACACGAGCTACGACATGTACAGGCGGATCGTTGACATGAGGAAGTGACTCCTTCCCCAAAACGGCTAGGAATCCTCCCGGAAGCAGAGCAATGGCAAGCATCGTTGCAACAATAAGTAGATGATTAGATCCTCGTTTCTCCTAATTTAGTATGCATGTAATTGCTTACTTTGGTGTGTGGAAATGTTATGTTTGTAGTCACTTGTGTAATTGTATGCTTAATTTGGTTTTGCAATGCTGTCTTTTTAAGTATATATGTTGATTCTCTATAGATAGAGCAAATCACATCGCACATGGACTAAACAATGGAACCCGTCGGTGATGATTTCATCAATCATAGACAATTGTATACCAGCAATCGTTTGCTCACGACACACACGGGTTGTTAACCGGAATCGTCTGTGTTGTTATCGGTCTTCCCACACGTTTCCGATTACAGACCTGTTTGCCGCGTATCACACACATCTTGTTAAGTTGGACCGTTTCTGTTCTCTTGGGTCGACGTAAACAGTTCATCCGAGTGAATTATATGCCGTATATCGCACACACCTTGATCTGGCTGACCGTTTATTTTGTGTTGCCTAATCACAAACAGTTCATCCGAGTGTACCGTATGCTATGTATCGCACACGCCTTCATCTGGGTACCCGTTTCTTTTGTTTCGCCTCATCGCAAATAGTTCATTGAACTGAACCTTATGCCCCTCATCCCACACGCAACTAAATTATGAACCGTGTTTGATGCATCCGTCATCGCAAACGTTTTGCATCTTTTTGACGGGTTTTTTGCACCACTGTTTGCGATTATTGCATCGCACACCGTTTCATTGAAGGGTCTCTGAACGTAGTGTCGCGTCAGCAACATCCTGCAGTAGTGAATGACCGATCAGACATGCCGTAAAAACATGAGCATAAAAATTGCTTTTGACAAGTGCGATCTATCACTTTGGGACTAGTTTCACATATTGCAATTGCTTTTGACAAGCTCAAATGAATTTAAGTGAAGAACATGAGCATACAAATTTTCATCTCTCAAAATAATATAATTGAAGTATGAGAGAATTTCTTCAAGGATATTAAAGCACACCGTGCTCAAAAAGATATAAGAGAAGCACTAGAGTAAATGACAAACTACTCCAAAAAGATATAACTGAAGATCAAACAAGTAGTTAAGTAAATGGGTAGCTATTTGAGGACTCTCTTTTATTTAAAAACTTTCATATCTAAGTATTTATTAAAATAACAAGCTAAACAAAACAAAATGACATTCTTAGAATAGCACACATCATGTGAAGAAGCAAAAACTTAGGCTCAATCGAGGCTAACCGATAATTGTTGATGGAGAAACGTGGGATGCCTACTCGAGAATCCCCAAGCTTAGATGCTTGAGATTTCTTGGAATATTAACTTGGGATGGCTTGGGCATCCCCAAGCTTGAGCTTTTGTTCTCCTTAATTCCTTTTGTATCACGGTTTCCCTAAATCTTAAAAACTTCATCTACACAAAACTCAACAATAACTCATGAGATTCGTTAGTATAAATCAATGCAACAGTGATGTCGCTTGAAGCTACGTCGGTATTTCCCCAAAGAGGAAGGGATGATGCAGCGCAACGGCGGTAGGTATTTCCCTCACATATGAAACCAAGGTTATTGAACCAATAGGAGAACCAAGAACCCAACGTAAACAGCCCCTGCACGCATATAACAAATCCTCGCAACCCGACGTGTTAAAGGGGTTGTCAATCCCTTCCGGGGTACGACGCCTCAAGATAGGCAAACAGACGTGAGGGCAAATATATGAGCAAGAAGACCCGATGGCAAATATATAGAAATAAATAGAAATAAAACACAGAAAGATATTTTTGTATTTTTGGTTTAATAGATCTGAAAATAAATGCAAGAGAAAAGTAGATCGCAAAGGCAAATATCTGAGCAAGAAGACCCAGGGGCCTTAGGTTTCACTAGTGGCTTCTCTCGAGAAAAATAGCAAATGGTGGGTGAACAAATTACTGTTGGGCAATTGACAGAACTTCGAATAATCATGATGATATCCAGGCAATGATCATTATATAGGCATCACGTCCAAGATTAGTAGACCGACTCCTGCCAGCATCTACTACTATTACTCCACACATCGACCACTATCCAGCATGCATCTAGTGTATTAAGTTCATGGAAAAATGGAGTAATGCAATAAGAACGATGTCATGATGTAGACTAGATCTATCTATGTAGAGATAGACCCCATCGTTTTATCCTTAGTAGCAACGGTACATACGTGTTGTTTCCCTTTCTGTCACCGGGATCAAGCATCGTAAGATCGAACCCACTACAAATAACCTCTTCCCATTGCAAGATAAATAGATCAAGTTGGCCAAACAAAACCCAAATATCGGAGAAGAAATACGAGGCTATAAGCAATCATGCATATAAGAGATCAAAGAAACTCAAATAACTTTCATGGATATAAGAAGACAGATCTGATCATAAACTCAAAGTTCATCAATCCCAGCAAACACACCGCAAAAGAATTACATCATATGGATCTCCAAGAGACCATTGTATTGAGAATCCAGCGAGAGAAAGGAAGCCATCTAGCTACTAACTACGGACCCGAAGGTCTACAAAGAACTACTCAAGCATCATCGGTGAGGCACCAATGGAGGTGGTGAACCCCATCCGAGATGGTGTCTAGATTGGATCTGGTGGTTCTGGACTCTGCGGCGGCTAGATGAATATTTCGTCGATGTGCCTAGGGTTTCTGGAATATTGGGGTATTTATAGAGCAAAGAGGCAGTCTGGGGGGCACCCGAGGTGGGCACAACCTACCAGGGCGCGGCTGGACCTCCTGGCACTCCCTGGTGGGTTGTGCCTCCCTCGGGGCACCCCCCAGGCATAGGTAGGGCCCGTTGTGTTCTTTCTGCCCCATAAAAATTCTCCGTCGAGTTTCGTGGCATTTGGACTCCGTCTGATAATGATTTTCTGCGATGTAAAAAATACGGTAAACAGCAACTGGCACTTGGCACTATGTCAATAGGTTAGTACCAAAAAATGATACAAAATGATTATAAAACATCCAAGATTGATAATATAACAGCATGGAACAATCAAAATTATAGATACGTCGGAGACGTATCAGCATCCCTAAGCTTAACTCCTACTCGTCCTCGAGTAGGTAAGTGATGAAAAATAGAATTTTTGATGTGGAATGCTGCCTAACATGTCATATCATATTCTTTTCCTTATAGCATGGACATTTGGACTTTTATGTGATTCAAAGCAATAGTCTAGTTTTGACATAATAATTTAGATACTCAAGCATATCAACAAGCAACCATGTCTTTCAAAATATCAACACTGAAATAAGTTATCCCTAGCCCATCATGCTCAGCCATTGATCCATTCATGAAACACACTTGAATATTAGCTACACCCAATACATAAGTACGATCATATTGCCTCCTAGTTGGTGCTTTTATAAGAGAAGATGGAGACTCAATTTCAAAAATAAAAATTGCATAAAGTAAAAGAAAGGCCCTTCGCAGAGGGAAGTAGGGATTTGTAGAGGTGCCAGAGCTCAAAGCGAAAAAACTTAGAGATAAAAACTTAGAGATAAAAACATTTTGGGAGGTGTATCCATCCCACCAATGAAAACGACTTAGAGTTCACAACACTTTCCATGCTAGATATATCATAGGCGGTTCCCAAACAGAAAATAAAGTTTATTCCTTTTTCCACCATACTTTCACTTTCCATGGCTAACCGTATCCACGGGTGCCCTCCATACCAACACTTCTAAGAAATTTATTATTTGACAACTTAAAGTAAATTCATTTTTGCATTTTGGGATTGGGCATCCATAAAACCTTTGCCTTACTCTCGTGCAATGACAAGTGAATAAACACTCATCGTGAGAATAACACATCTAGCATGGAAAATATTAGCCACCCCTCACCGCTCTGCGAGCGAAACAAACACACAAAAGAGAAGTTTATTTTGAAAATTAGAGATGGCACATGCAAATTTGCTGAGAACGGCAAAAGAATACCGCATATAGGTAGATATAGTGGACTCATGTGGCAAAACTGGTTTAAAGGATTTTGGATGCACAAGTAGAGATCATACTTAGTGCAAAATGAAGGCTAGCAAAAAGATTGAGAAGTGACCAACCAAGAAACGGATAATCTCATAAGCAAGCATTAAGCATAATTAACACTGAATAATGCACCACAAGTAGGATATAAATTCATTGCATGATTATTGACTTTTGTACTTGCATAGGGAATCACAAACCTTAACACCAATATTCTTACTAAAGCATAATTACTCATCAACATAACTCACATATGACATCATCATATCTCAAAACTATTACTAAGAATCAAGTTTATTTTGTCCAATGGTCTTCATGAAAGTTTTTATTATATCCTTCTTGGATATCTATCACTTTGGGACTAATTTTCACGTGTTGCTTTTCATAAGCTCAAACAAATATAAGTGAAGATCAAGGGCATAATTAAATTTCTTTCTCTCAAAATAGTTTAAGTGAAGCAAGAGAGAATTTCTTGAAAATTTTACTGACTCTCAAATAAATCTAAGTGAAGCAAGAGAGAATTTCTTCAAAAATACTAAGCACACTGTGCTCAAAAAGATATAAGTGAAGCACTAGAGCAAGTCCATAGCTCATAAAAATTGAAGTGAAGCATAGAGAAAAATTCTAATAAGTCATGACATAATTTTGGCTCTCTCAAATAGGTGTGTCCAGAAAGGGATCAAGACTTAAAACCCAAAATAAAAAAAATCAAAGACTCATATCATACAAGATGCTCCAAGCGAAACACATATCATGTGACGAATAAAAATATAGTTTCGAGTAAAATACCGATAGTCGTTGGAAGAAAGCGGGGATGCCACTCGGGGGCATCCCAAAGATTAGTTGGTTTATCATTTTTGGATAATAGCTTGGGATGTCGGGGCATCCCCAAGCTTAGGCTCTTCTATCCTTCCTTCATCCCTCGCAAGATAACCCAAAACTTAAAAACTTCAATCACACAAAACTCAACAAAACCTTTGTGAGATCTGTTAGTATAAGAAAGCAAACCACTACTATAACTACTGTATCAAACCAATTCATATTTTATTTTTGTATTATATCTACTGTATTCCAACTTTTCTATGGAAAAAACTCATCAAAGAAATCTATAGAGCCATCAAAATAAGCACACAACACAAAGAAAACAGAATCTGTCAAAACAGAACTGTCTGTAGCAATCGGACTTTTTCGAAAACTTCTGGAACTCCAAAAATTCTAAAAACATAGGACGACATATGTAATTTGTATATTAATCTTCTGCAAAAAGAATCAGGGCAAAATCTCTTTCTGATAAAAAATGAGAATTGTTTTCGTGAGCGCAAAGTTTCTGCCTTTTTCAGCAAGATCAAACAACTATCACCCAAGAAGATCCTATCGCTTCTACTTGGCACAAACACTAATTAAAAAAAACAATCATAACAGTAGCATAATTGTGTAAACACTCAAGAACAGAAAGCAAAAGCAAAAATAAAACTTATTCATTGGGTTGCCTCCCAACAAGCGCTATAGTTTTACGTCCTTAGCTAGGCATAAAGCAAGGATCTAAGTTTTGTCATCCTTGTCCAACTCTTCAATCAAACACTTAGGATCCTTCAGAGATTTAGCATAAAGATCTTCAATAACAATACTCCTAGGAATAAATTGAAAGAATTCATTCTTGCAGAAAGGATCTCTTATAACTTCAACAAAATCCGGGTGAATACTAATCATCTTAAGATCTTCTTTATTACCACTGCTATAAGCTGCACCCTTGTTCTTGGTAACCTTGCCAAATTTTATGGGAGTTTTTTCGGTAGTTTCAGCGGAAGCAAAAGCCGTGCTTAGATTACTAAAGATTTCTTGTAGTTTATCAATCCAAGACGGGCTTTCTTCTATTCTTTCATGGATTATGGTACCTTTTTCTTTTAGCAACTTAAAAATTTCTCCCGCTCTTGACCCAATCTTGGTGGCAAGATATGCATCTTTTTATCCATAATTTCCATATGATCTTCAGTGAGCATTTTCTTTTCAATAGCATCTAATCTTCCAATAACATGCTCAAGAGTCAAAGTTGTTTCATTAATCATAAGAGGTGGTGAGGCCACCAAATTTCCCAAAGCATTAAAAGAATCAAGAAAGGGACACATCAAGAAATTTCCACCGGTAATCGTATCAAGGATGAATCTATACCATGTGGTGATGCCAACATAAAAGCAACAAAGAAGAACAACGGTAGATTGCTTACGAATAGATCTATTATGAGCAATGCAAATTCTATACCAAGCATCCTTTAAATTTTCTCCTCCCCTTTGTTTAAAGTTGAGAACCTCGTTCTCGGGAGTGCAAGCAATAGAGGAAGAACTATCCATAATGATAGTAATGGTAAACAAGATTGCATACAAAAACAGACCCCGCAAGAAAACGGCGAACGGAAAAAGAGAGGCGAATAAAATGGCAAATTTTTGTGAAGTGGGGGAGAGGAAAACGAGAGGCAAATGGCAAATAATGTAAATTGCAAGGAAATGAGATTTGTGATTAGGAACCTGGTATATGTTAAAGATCCTCCCCGGCAATGGCGCCAGAAATTCCTTTTGACGCCGCTTGAAGCTACATCGGTATTTCCCCAAAGAGGAAGGGATGATGCAGCACAGCCGCGGTAGGTATTTCCCTCAGATATGAAACCAAGGTTGTCGAACCAGTAGGAGAACCAAGCAACACAACGTAAACAACCCCTGCACACAGATAACAAATCCTCGCAACCCGACGTGTTAAAGGGGTTGTCCCTTTCGGGGTACGGCGCCTCAAGATTGGCAAACAAACGTGAGGTAAATTTGTAGTAGATTGAAAGATAGATCGCAAATGAAATAAATAGAAATAAAATGCAGCAAGGTATTTTGTATTTTTGGTTTAATAGATCTGAAAATAAATGCAAGAGAAAAGTAGGTCGCAAAGGAAAATATATGAGAAAGAAGAACCAGGGGCCATAGGTTTCACTAGTGGCTTCTCTCGAGAAAAATAGCAAACGGTGGGTGAACAAATTATTGTTCGACAATTGACAGAACTTTGAATAATCATGACGATATCCAGGCAATGATCATTATATAGGCATCACATCCAAGATTAGTAGACCGACTCCTGCCTGCATCTACTGCTATTACTCCACACATCGACCACTATCCAGCATGCATCTAGTGTATTAAGTTCATGGAAAAATGGAATAATGCAATAAGAACGATGACATGATGTAGACAAGATCTATCTATGTAGATATAGACCCCATCGTTTTATCCTTAGTAGCAACGATACATACGTGTTGTTTCCCTTTCTGTCATTGGGATCAAGCACCGTAAGATCAAACCCACTAAAAAGCACCTCTTCCCATTGCAAGATAAATACATCAAGTTGGCCAAACAAAACCCAACTATCAGAGAAGAAATACGAGGCTATAAGCAATCATGCATATAGAGATCAAAGAAACTCAAATAACTTTCATGGATATAAGAAGATATATCTGATCATAAACTCAAAGTTCATCGATCCCAACAAACACACCGCAAAAGAATTACATCATATGGATCTCCAAGAGACCATTGTATTGAGAATCCAGCGAGAGAGAGAGGAAGCCATCTAGCTACTAACTACGGGCCCGAAGGTCTACAAAGCACTACTCACGCATCATCGGTGAGGAACCAATGGAGGTGGTGAACCCCATCCGAGATGGTGTCTAGATTGGATCTGGTGGTTCTGGACTCTGCAGTGGTTGGAGGAATATTTTGTCGGCGTGCCTAGGGTTTCTGGAATATTGGAGTATTTATAGAGCAAAGAGGTGGTCCGGGGGGCACCCGAGGTGGGCACAACCCACCAGGGCGCGCTGGGCCTCCTGGCGCGCCCTGGTGGGTTGTGCCCCCCTCGGGGCACCTCCAGGCACAGCCAGGGCCCGTTGTGTTCCTTCTGGCCCATAAAAATTCTCCATGGAGTTTCATGGCATTTGGACTGCGTCTGATAATGATTTTCTGCGATGTAAAAACAATGGAAAAAACAGCAACTGGCACTTGGCACTATGTCAATAGGTTAGTACCAAAAAATGATATAAAATGACTAGAAAATGATTATAAAACATCCAAGATTGATAATATAACAGCCTGGAACAATCAAAATTATAGATACGTTGGAGACGTATCAATCACCTTATCATTATCTACTGTAGCAAATCACTAAAATTATTATTTAACATTGCATACTAAATGCCTCTGCATATTTAATACTCCTATCCTCAAATAGAATCATTAACCGGCAAACATATGCAAACATATAACAGCAATCTGTCTAAACAGAGCAGTCTGTAAAGGATGAAGAAGTATCCATACTTATTTAACTCAAAAAATTCTAAAAATTTACCACACTATAGAATATTTATCATAGCTTACTGTGCAGAAAAATTCAACATTTTATCACATTCTGACTTTTCTCAAGAATTTTTGCAACATCGATAAACTTTCTGTTTTGAAACAGCAACTCATATACTTGCAAACTAAGCATGGTAAAGGCCACACTTGATATTTTTATTGAAATAAAAGATGCAAAAAATAGTTATAAATAACATCAAGCAAATCCTAATAAAATAAAATGACACTCCAAGCAAAACTCATGTCATGTGACGAATAAAAATATAGTTCCAAGTAAGGTTACCGACAATGTTGAAAATGAAAGAGGGGATGCCTTCCGGGGCATCCTCAAGCTTAGTTGCTTGGATCTTCCATGAATATTACCTTGGGGTTCCTTGGGAATCCCCAAGCTTATGGTCTTGTCACTCCTTATTCTCCTCATACCGATATCTCACCCAAAACTTGAGAACTTCAATCACACAAAACTTAACGGAATTTCGTGAGATGCGTTAGTATGATAAAACAAATCATTCACTTGGGTACTGTCTAGAAAAGATTCATAATTGTTTCCACTCAATGCCTACTGTAATCTATCATTTCAAAAATTTATATTGACCAATATAATCCATAGAAACTATAAAACAAGCAAACTATGCATTGAAAACAGAATCTATCAAAAACAGAACAGTCTGTAATGATCTAAATTGTTCTCATACTTATGCAACTCTAAAAATTGTGAAAAATTAGGACAACGTGAGAAATTTGTATATCAAGCATTTGTACAAAATTCAGGTGAAAAACACGTTCCAGTGAATTTAAACAATTCTTCTACTGGATGCAAAAGTTTCTGTATTTTCACAGAATCAAATCAACTATCATCCACATCATTCCAAAGGCATTACTTGGAACTTTATTGAAACAAAAGCTATAAAACATGATTAATACAGTAGCTTAATCATGTGAAGACATAAAAACAGTACGTAAAAGTGTTGGGTTGTCTCCCAACAAGCGCTTTTCTTTTATGCCTTTTAGCTAGGCATGATGATTTCAGTGATGCTCGCATAAACGTAAAGAATTGAAACACAATGGGAGCATCATGAAGCATATGACTAGCACATTTAAGTCTAACCCACTTCCTATGAATAGGGATTTTGTGAGCAAACTATTTATGGGAACAAGAATCAACTAGCATAGGAAGGTAAAACAAGCAAAACTTCAAGATTTTCATCACATAGAGAGAAAACTTGATATTGTTGCAATATGTAAAAGCATAAGTTACTCTCTCATAGTAATTTTCAGTAGCATCATGAATGAATTCAATGATATAACTATCACATAAAGCATTCTTTTCATGATTCACAAGCATAGAAAATTTATTACTCTCCACATAAGCAAATTTATCCTCGTCAATAGTAGTGGGAGAAAACTCAAGAAAATAACTATCATGTGATTGAAAATTAAATTCATGATGACAAGTTTCATGGTTATCATTATTCTTTATATCATACATGTCATCACCATAATCATCATAGATAGTAGGCATGCTTTCATCATAATAATTTTTCTCATCAAAACTCGGGGGACTAAAAATATCATCTTCATCAAATATAGCATCCCCAAGCTTATGGATTTTCATATCATTAGCACCATGGATATTCAAAGAATTCATACTAACAACATTGCAATCATGCTCATCATTCAAATATTTTGTGCCAAACATTTTATTGAATTCTTCTTCTAATAATTGATCACAATTTTTGAATCCATCATTTTCACGAAAGACATTATAAAGATGAATAATATGAGACCACCTCAATTCCATTTTTTGTAATTTTCTTTTTATAAACCAAGCTAGTGATAAACAAGAAAACAAAAGATTTGATTGCAAGATCAAAAGATATACCTTCAAGCACTCACCTCCTCGGCAACGGCGCCAGAAAAGAGCTTCGTTGACGGGATGTGAGTGCCGCTTACCTAACCTCCCCGGCAATGGCGCCAAAAAAGAGCTTGATGTCTACTACACAACTTGTTCATATAGACTCGTGTTGGGCTGTAACAGCCTGGTTTTTGGCCCATTTCTTTTTCCTTTGATTTATTTGGTTTTTGCTCTGATTTTTCTTTTTGGAGTGGTCCTGTGGCCTTGAAACCTTGGAGATCATCATTTCTTCTTCTCCCAAGTGCCTAATCATCCTCAAACTCATCCCAAGACCATGCCATTTCCATCCTAGACCAACTCCATAATTCTTTTTTTTTTGGGGAAAATTCCTTTTCTATTAAAGGAATAACCTCAAGTGCCCTAGGTTGTGAAGCAACCTATATTTCTTTTACTCCAAAAATTCCCAAATAATTCTCATAAATTGTTTGGGTCATTTCTTGCTCAAATTTTCCCAAACATTTCCTTGGCCAGTTCAAAAATAATTCCCCAATATTCCTTCTTCTATTCTGTCCTGAATGGCATTTTATGAAGGAAGTGTCATTTATCTTTTCCTAGTTGCTCCCAAACTTTTTGGGCATTATTTTATGTCCAAATAATTGCCACATGCCAAAATTAAACTTTATTTGCCTAGCCAATCTTCCTCAGTGATGTTTCAAAGTTTCTGTTAGACAGAAGGCTTTGTGAAGGAAGTACTAGCTAGGAGTATCCAAGTGAGTTGTAGTTTTGCATGCCTCTTCATGTGCTCATATCATTGCCCTCCTCCAATTTTCAGCTCCATCCCTTGATCTATGTGAGCACAGGATCAAATCTTTGCTTCTGTCAATATTTTCAGTTTGTGAAGCAAGTATATTTTATATTGCTTCATTTTGGCTGAAAATTTACCAGAGCATTCTCATGACCACAAATCCTCTCTCCACCAATTTTGGAACCACATCATCAAGCCACTATTCCTCTAGAAGTTTTGCAAGTTTATGGACAGTGAGGATGTTTGTGAAGCAAGTACCATTTTGGCTTGTCCAATTGGTATGAAATTTTTACAGTATCTTCATATGTCCAAATCCTTAGGCCTTGCCAAATTTGAGATCAAGTGGTTACTCTATGTGAGTGAACCATCATGACCACTTTTCTGGACCATTTTGGTCTGTTGCAAAGCAACTATATTAATCCTTGGTCCATTTACCCTCAAAACCTCCAGGATCATAGTTCTTCCTTAGTTAATCATCCTAGACAACACCTTTGACCCCAATCATTTCCCTGTTGATCACCAGTGCGTAGCCAAGTTTGCTACAGCAAACTTTCATTGAATCCTCACATCGCTCCAGTGCTCCTTTTCTCGATCTATCACCTCCCTCAAGCTCAGTGATGTAGGGACTCATCACTAGACATCTCATTGCAGCCTCTCTTGTCCTCTTCATGCTAGTGCCCATGGTGACTGCCCCCTTGGCATGTTATTTCATGCGCTCTGGGAGCGTTGGTCACGCTCTGGGCGTCGGGACGCGTCGGGCAGCTCCGTCTCGGCGAGTTTCGTGCGTCTGGGCATGCCGACCTGACTCCTCGTGCCTCACCCGTCGCTCTCCACCCCCTGCCCCCTCTCGAAGCCTCCTCACCGGAGCTAGACGCCGCGCGCCCACGGGTGCACTGTGCCCCGTTTGGCTTCGAGCTCGTTTCGGCCTCTTCCTCTTCTCCCCGGCGTCGCTTTCTTCTCCGTGACCCTCTGCATCAATGCCTTGTCATGTTCCCATGCCATCCGTGTGATCGCTAAGCTCGAGAGGGCTCGGCCGGACGTGCACGGCGGCACTCACCCTCGGCCATCCCCTCCCCCTCTATTTAAGGCCGTCCCGGGAGCGTTTCTCCTCACCACTCGACCTCACTCACTCCTCTAGCCCTCCCCAACCCCTCAGAACATCGCCGGAGCACCTCCTTGCCCTCCATTGCTAGCAAGGCCGCCACCCCCTCCCTCCTAAATTCCGACGACCCCCTGTCCATCTCTCCGTTCCACCACCACCAGAGCCCCTCACGACCTCCCCTGGATCCTACCTGCCCTTCGCCTCCTCCTCTGATGGCCTCTGGCCACAAGATCCATCGCCGCCCGAAGACGCCGCCCGCCGCGGCCGCAGCTCCGCCGTCTCTAGTGATCCTCGAGTGCTCCCCTCGTCGCCTTTGGGTGCGGGCCGTCACCCGGAGCTCACCGGTGGTCGGAGCGCGACAAACGGTGGCCGGAGCTGCCAAGACGAGCGCCGGCACTGGCGGCCTCCCTCTGCACCGCGAGCAAACGCGAGGAGAAGACGAAGACGACGGCGTCGCCCTGCCAGCTGGCTGGTGAGCCCAGCGGCCCCACCCGTCAGCGAGCCAGAGGCCGGCCCCGCTCCCTGCCTAGCTGGATAAGTGGAAGCGCCTTCCGTGCTTTACGCTTTCACCATGGGCTAAGCGTGTTTTGTTGGAATGCGCGACCCGCCGAGCTGCCAGGGGTCTGGTTGTGAATATTTTATTTACAGAATGGTCCCTGGTCTTCAACCCCTCATATCTTTTTGATCCTAACTCCAAATGAGGTGAGTCCAAATCCCACTTCTTCATCTCGTCGAGCTCGTTCTGATGGAATCATTTTCACCATGTGTTACCATTCTGAAAATGACCATTATGCCCTTACCCTTAATCAGCCCCCTCCAAGAGAGAACAGTTTCTGGCGATTCGTTCCGCGAGTTTCTCGCACATCTCACTGGTGTGCGCCGGTCCTAAACAAACGATTTTTAACCCCTTTCCGCGACGACATTTGGAACCATCGCTAAGTGAGTGTGTGCGATAGGTTGTCCTTCCCACACGACCCAGAGACCGTGGGGGATATGGAGTAGTGATCCAGAGGCCTTCCCAAAATGTAATCGTGTGCGATGCAGCACACACTAAATTCTTTCGCACGTGTGGTATCGGTGATTAGGAGTTTCTAATGACGCAGTGAAACCATGCGGTCTGTCATAACGAACCGTTTGGGAAACAGTATGTAAGGCACACGGGCCAACATATGAACTGTGTGCGATTTGTGCCCCATCGCACACGAGTTTTCTGTGTAACCCGTCTGCCATGATAGACCCCATCACACATGTTTTCCATCAATTACCGTCTGCGATAATGTTCTATCACAAACGGTTCAGGAGCCCCTTCGCACACATACAAGTGCTGCAAACCGTTTGTGATTTGTTGGGTATCACCGATGGGTGCGGCAAGAGTGATGTGTGCTTTTCGTTTGGGATCCCACACGTTTCCTGGAAAAATTACGACTGGGATTGTATTTTGCATTGGGCATGGTTTACTCCCAGTTGTCGTGTGCGATAACGCGATATCACAAACGGTTCCGGAGAACCTACGCACACGTAGTAGCACTGCAAATCGTTTGTGATCTGCTATGTATCACCGACGGTTCCCTACGATTGACATATGCTTTCCGATGTGGATTGCACACACTCATTTAGTTGAACCGTGTGCGGAGCAATTGCCAGGTTAAAACAAAAATATCCCATTTTGAATCGGCATGCAAAAAGCAAATTTGCCACAATATTCAATTGAACAAATGAACAAAAATATCCCATTTTGAATCGGCACGCAAAAAGCAAATTCGCCACAATATTCAATTGAACAAATAGTGTCCACAGGAAGAACATTCATCAGATTTCGCAACAATTGCAATTGAACATATGGTAGGTAAATTCCAATGATTTGTCCACACATATATGCATTACATAATTAATCATAGTGTACGAAATACGAAGACCTCAACAGATGGAAAACAATGGATCCATGCGCTATATGTTTAGCGGCTAACTCTTACTCAATGTTTCAGGAGAACGCATGCTAAAATCTTCATTATCACCAGTGGGATTGATGAAGTGATCCAGGAAGAAGTCGCTGATAAATCTCTGAACCATCAGCAATTCACCAGCTGGGAGCGGTTCAGGGGTCCTCGGTTTTAAGATGAGCTGCAGTATTTTTAAGATCAGAATGTGCCATATCAGTGGAGTAGAAGATATTAATTAAGATAGACTTACTGGTACTAATTCGCGAGGATTGTCACAACTATCAGCAGATTTGCAGATGGAGATCATGTGTGTGCAAACATAGTATCCACAAAGTTTGGTCCCTGCTTCTTGCTGAGGACAATGAAATTTTTGTACAAAATTAGTCATGCATTTGTCCTGTTAGGAACAACCTAACCGGTGTTAGATGTATTATTTATTCTTTGGACAAAATAGATAGAGGTTTATTTAGAAGCTTGAACATTTAACTAGCGCAAGGAAAGGTATTTGCAGACTGTTGGATAAATTTTCCGAAAATAACGGAATTCAGTGTGTTACCGGAGAAAGGATCTCATGCTGCACAGGTTGTTCCGTCTTGAACAGGTTCCCTGGTTTAGTTTTCCACAATGCGAGCACACTGCAAATGATGATGAATTTTGACAACATCAATTATTGAACCAGATATGAATGCAAATTAATTTCAACATCATAGAATTCAATACCTATCCCAGAATTGTTGAACATGCGTCAGATCCTGAGCGTTCGTTGACTCTCTGAGAGAATCGATGTAGTAAACTGTGTTCTTGTTTGGAACAATGAATACCAATATCCAGTGATTGCTACATATTAATAAAGCCATGAACTTACGAATGATGTCGAAATCGGAAAGACAATCAGTGTATGCGTGGTTGTTTACTTGACTTACCGTTCATGATATGGCCAGAGAAATGATTCTGCATGGGACGTGTTTTCGAAGATACGGAGGACCGTGTTAATGGCCCAGTCCCATCGGTCCTTACCATCTAATGTTGTGCCATTTGCTAATGCAGGATATATGAAATACTCACTCTCCATTTTTCTTCTCTTTGCGTTCAATCCCCCGAGAGGAATAAAATGCAGTTATCTGTTTATCATTTACAGCTTTGTATCGAGAAGTTGATCAGAGTTTGTTAAGTACTTACAAAATCAGGCATCTAACAAGAGTGGCATTGAGCATGTTGAAGTTGAAGAAGAGATGTAAGTCCTCGAAACTCACATTGATGGAATCAGCATCATGTAAGAAATGATCTCTATTGTAGTGGACTAGCAAAGCATGATGACCTACCGACATTTGATCCATGCAATATTCATGTAACACGTGGCAACTGGAGCTGCACTCATCAAAGTATTCGCCAACAAGAAATGGCTGGCCATGGACGTAATTGCGTGCTTCACGTACGTGTCCTTTTCTTTTAGCAAGCAAAAATTCTACTTCTTCATCACCCATGGCGTCAGAAATAATATTACTCCCCGATTCGAACAAGCTGCTGTTAATTTGGTTCTAGACGATGAGTGCTTTAAGTAAGAGGCAATCATTCTCTTTCCTCTTCACGTTCCCGCTGCGCTTCCTCGTGGTCGTGGGTGTAGCCTTTTTGGCCACTTCCTTCTTGGTACTTGAAGCATTTCTGGTAGAACGTCTGGTTGCCTGCTAGGTAGACTGCTGAGCAGACGGTGAAGCTTGGACGGACTTCTTAGCAGACGGTTTATCTATGCCGGACCGCTGAGCTGGCGGTGCTGTTGTGATGGACTGCTGGGTTGTAGGAGCAGAGGCATCAGACTGCTGACCATGCGTTGAAGCTATGTCGGGTTTCTGTGCAGGTGGTGCCAACTTGTCCGTGTGCTGAGGAGGCCCTGCCAACGCGTTGGTTTGCTGAGCAGGAAGTGCTAACGCATTGGTATGCTGATCACGCGCCTGTGGACTGACAGACTGATGAGCAGTCGGTTCTGGACCTACATACTGCTTAGTAGGCGGTTCTGAAGCATCAGACTGCTTAGCAGTCTGTTCCACCAGCTTGGTCTGCTGAGCATGTGCTGCAGCTGGGTCTCCCCCCGCTGCTTCAGCGGCCGGCATCTGAACCGGTGGTGCATCATCAGCAGTTGTAGGCCTTGCCACTGGCTGCTTTGGGGTGGAGGATGACATGGCCAGTACGCCACAAAGTCAGTCCGGCTGATCACAGGTTGATGCATCAGCCCGCGAGAGCAGCTGTGGCAAGGAGAGCGTCACCGGTTGAGGGGCGACAGTGGTTGCTCTTGGCGGGGCTTCAGGAATCTCATCGATGAACTCTATTTCCTTTCGTGGCCACTAGATGTGATGTAACAGTGTTTCTCCCAAGGTCCTTTGCTCATCGGAGTCTCCTAGGACATTCTTCAGGGAAAATCCATTGAATCCAGGCTGTACTTCAGTCATGTAGCCCTTCACACAGCTCGTCTTCAATGGCACATTGTCCAAGAAGAGGCCATATTCCAAGAAGGGTGGGTAAACCCAGGTTGTTGCACATTTTAATGTACCTTCATAATGTGTAAGAACGCCCTTCAGTCTGTCTTTCATTCCAGATAGATCAGATATAGCATCATCACGAGTAGCTGCAGTCTCAGTGTCGCTGGGGTCAGCTGATGCACAACTACTCTTGTGCAGTGTTGTCGCGCAATAAGCAGAATCATCCATGCCCGCCTCCCCTCCCATCTGCTGGCTAGCTGTCAGTGTTAGAGTCTTCTGCATCATCATTGACTCCTCAACATCCTTTCGAACAGCCGGATAAATCTCCTTCTTCAACTTTTCAAACAATGCATTCTGCTTCATTTCACTCCTCGCTTTTTTCATGCTGAGCCTCTCTTCTTTGCTGAGTGTGAAAGCCCTCTTTTGCGGGACATTAACAGCTATACCCTTGCACGGCCAGGGGCTCTTTTGTGTCCAGAGCAATCGACAGAATATCACATGACCCTGAGTTCCTGTAGAACCTTCCAGGGATCTTGGAAGCCTCTACCATCACTTCATACAGTTTGGCGTCATGTGCGTTTTCAAAGTAATAAGTTTCGTCATCACGCCTCTTTGCACGTGCCCGCAAGTAGTCTATGGCGCGTTCGCCCCTGATTTCACTAAAGGCCAGATTCCCACCCGCCGCTACTGCTTCTTTGTTCTCCTGTTCCCATATCAGTTTCATGCCGTAGTATCCTGCCACACCCATACGGTGGGGGTGTATGTTCTTCTTCTGAAGTTCCGATTTCTTGAAACTCTTCTCAGCAAACTCTGGAGTTGCCCTGACCCTTTTGAATTATGCCCAGTCTGCCTTTGTAATTTGGGGGTATGCAGGGATTGGGTCCTTTCCTTCACTCAAGTACTTCTTGTACAACACGTGCTTCCAGTTTCTCCAAGCATCCCTAGCCTTCTTCAGTGCAGCATGTTCCACCTGCATTCTTCACTGCTCTGGAACGTTGAAGTGATCCATGATCTCCTGGACTAACCTTTGCCGTGTTTCCGTGTCAGCCTTCCGAAACCCTGGCAGATTAATGTTGAGGTTTGCCCTGCCAACAAATCCACACACACTCCTGAATCTCATGCATGCTTTATCTGGTTTATTTGGAGCCCAGGACTTTAAATCAATCTCGGTTACTTCATGTACACCTTTAGGCTGGTGTGTGGGTTTCCTTGGAGCATTCCTCCGTGTCCTAACTGGAAGGTTAATTGCTGCAACTCTATCCCGTTCAAGACTACTTGATCCCTCACAATCTGCTGAAGACCTAAGGTTGTCCGAATCAGATGAAGATACATGGCCTGAATGAGTGTTGTCACTTCTACTCGGCATCTACAGAGAACACATGCGAAACTCGGGAAAGGAGGATAAGCATAAAACTAACAACTTGGTATCAAGCTTTCCAAACATGCCATGCAATAATTTAGAAAATGTACGGCTAATTTGTTAAGTTTGTGTGACTCGGGCGCCCGCGATATTTAAATAGGCAGTAACTTATTGGAACAAATACAGCTTATATGTAGTAAGGAAGGTAGATAATGAACATATATACGCTCTCCATTATTTTATAACCAATTTGGGAACATACGGAATGAAATTGGAAGAGGGATTGCGAGGAAATATGCCTCACCGCGATGGAGAGCAGTAACTAACAGGCTTCTTAATGCGAACCCGGCCGGACCACACGAGAGGCAAGGGTTACTGCATCGATATGTTCGAGGGTGGCTGGCGAGCAAACAAAGACGGTGAGGCGCGGGCCGCCGCGTGTTGGGAACGACAGTGGAGGTAGGCTTGACGCCGAAGAGCGGGCACACGGCCGGGGTGAGCACGGCGGCGCCGGAGAGGGTTCTGCTGTGGATCTGGTGGGAGGGGGGAGCTAGCGAAGGAGATTGGGGGTGGACTAGTTGATTGAAACGCGGGTGGACGGTGGGTGGTGTTGGGGACTCCGGGTGTTGGCGGCCTAGGTGAAAAGGGTGAAAAATATCCCCAGTCACCGCGCGCGCGGAAAGGCTTATGCAAACAGTTGCCTCTAAGCGCTCGTGTGCACAAACAGGATAATTTCGTTTGAAATGAAGATGTGAGTTCATCGTTTCGCCTCTAAATTTTTCCCACGTAAACCAATCACAATTTTACCACGGGTTTGATTTGCTGGCGCATTTCAGGTCTCATGTGGTATATGTAAGATATTTTTTGGCATTTACCGTGCATGTTGGCATATAAATCAATTCCTAGCCGGACTGCATTTCCTGTCGAAAGGGATGAGGATTGCCGTTCGATCTGGGAGCATCCAACTGTGTAGACGTACAACCCGTGGGGTTTGGGTTCTGGCCAATCAGAATGCACGACTCAGATCGCGCACAGCGGGGGGGGGGGGGGGGGCATCGGCCACGGTTTGGTAGGCACACGGTTTTCGTGTGTGAACTGTGTGCTATTTGAAAACATTTTTTGGGAGGGGCTATTTGGAAACATATACATGTGTTGTCGAAAGGGATGAGGATCGCCGTTCGATCAAGGAGAATCCAACGGTGCAGATATACAATCCGTGGGGTTTGGGTTCTGGCCAATCAGAAAGCACGACTCAGATCGCGCGCGTGGCAGAGGGGTGGGGGGGGTGCATCGGCCATGGTTTAGTGGACACACGGTTTTCGTGAGTGAACCGTGTGCTCTTTGAAAAAATTTACATTACCTAACATCATATTTTTGTTCGAATGAAAACATGAGTTCATTGTTTTGCCTCCAATTTTTTTCCACGGTAAGAAATCATGAGTATAGTGGAGAGTGTCATATACTAGTATCATGAATATACAGTATATATGATACTAGTGGATGATACTACCTTTAATTAATTATAGCGCATAGTATAATACGTAGAGTATAGTATCATATATAGATCATATTTATTGCCATGCATGACACAAATTAGCATCGCATTTAACATGATACGGTATCTACCTATATGTTACTCTAACCCTCTTTATATATATTTAATTCTTTGCCACATCAGCATACTTGCTATTTCCGAGTGCATGACATCGCCGGCTATGATACCACCACTATGGCCAGCCTTATATAGTGGGGAGTATCATATACTATATATATATAGTATCATCCATATGGTACTAGTGTATGATACTACGTACGCACCTTCATAGTGCATATATAGTATCATAGAGCAGTACTAGCTCCCTCTGTAAACTAATATAAGAGCGTTTAGATTACTAAAATAGTGACCTAAACGCTCTTATATTAGTTTACGGAGGGAGTATATATCATAGATGACCGTATTTATGGCCATGCATGACACAAAGTAGAATATCATTTATTATATATATATATATATATATGTTACGGCACGGTATCTACATATGTTACTGCTTCTTTGCCACATCATCATATTTTCTATTCCCGAGTGCATGATACCGGCTATGATACCCCCACAATGGCCACCCTAATAACGCTGGTCGTAATATGGGAGTATCAAGCGGTATGATGCATGCCAACTAGACTTTTTGGATGATGTGGCACACAGTTAAACGATGAAAGAGAGGGTGTGGTATCATATCATGATACCGTATCATATTAAGTGTTGTACTACTTTGTGTCATGCATGACAATTAATAAGGAACCTAAGATACTAACTTATGATACTATGCATGCGTGCATTACAGAGGTATTGCCGATCATATACTAGTATCATGCATATATACTCCCTCCTTTTCGGTTTATAGGCTTATCTCAAAATTTTAGTTTTTCCATTTTATAAGGCTCAATTTGGTTGTTCCCCATCACATGTTCAGATTCCAAGGTACATTAAATCATTGCATGCAAGTGTTAAGAGAAAGTTGACCAATGCATGTACTTTATATATGCATGCATGTATTGCAATTAATACATTGGAAAACATAAATTTTTCAGGAAAACAAAAGCATTAATTGGGTGTTTTTGCAAACTACAAAAAGTATTCCACCACTCACCATCTACCTTGGTTGGTGAGATTTTTGAATTGAGCCCTATAAGGCTGGTTGTAATGGGGAGTATCATATACTAGTATCATGCATATGATAGTGTAGGATACTACTTCCGTAATGCATATAGTATCGTAAGTTAGCATCTTAGGTTGCCTTACTAATTGTCATGCATCACAGAAAGTAGTAGTACAACATTTAATATGACACGGTATCATGATATGATACCACATCCTCTCTTTACTCATTTAATTGTGTGCCACATCATACTAGCTAGTCGTCTATGATATACTAGCTACCTCACTAAGAGCATGGTTAATAATATAGCCAAGGGTCGGCTATAAGAAGTTGCCATGTCATATACAGCCAACCTCTTAGCATGCATGTACAATAATAAGTTTTATATACGTACTAGTTTATCAATAGTTGGCCCACCTTACATCCTCACAAAGTGTCTTGGGTCTCGTGTTGCAGCTGGCTCTACTAACCAAGAGCCCGCTTCTCTTCTCTTTCCTCCAACTAATAAGCACATATATATTATTCTATTCCTTATAGCCTGCTTAGACTACCCACAGTGGGAGTAACATAGGTAGTAACATCACACGTATCTAGATAAAATAGATGATGTGGCAAGCAATAAATGAAGAAAGAGAGGAAAGTGCTAACATAGCTAGTTAGACTGGCCACAATGGGTAGTAACATAGACTAGTAACATGCACATGTTACTAGTCTATGTTACTACCTCTATAGTGGGGAGTAACATATGTGTGGTAACATGCAACACTTCATTTATTAGGCTATACACTCATTTTGCCTTGATATGTGTGTGATGTTACTCATACTACTACTAACTAGCTATGTTACCACTTTCATCTCTTTCTTCATTTATTGCATGCCACATCATCCCACAGTGGGAGTAACATAGGTAGTAACATCACACATATCTAGGTTAAATAGATGATGTGGCATGCAATAAACTACCCACAGTGGGAGTAACATAGGTAGTAACATCACACATATCTAGGTTAAATAGATGATGTGGCATGCAATAAATGAAGAAAGAGATGAAAGTGGTAACATAGCTAGTTACTACTAGTATGAGTAACATCACAAAGGGAACGACCCGGAGCCGGCGATGACACAACAGTGGATGCCCACGCGAAGGGGAGTACGAGGGTTCACTGGTTCGGCTGCGGTGTGAGGCTGCCATCACCGGTGAAGAACAGAAGGTGTTGGTGAGTAGTGGAATGGCTTGGACGGTGTTTGGGAGTAGAGTGGGCCGATGAAGCCTGCACGACACACTACTGCAGGATGCTGCTAACACGACACTACGATCAGAGACCCTTAGAGAAACTGTGTGCGATGCAATAATTGCAAACGGTGGTGTATGAAAACCGTCATAAATGTATAAAACGTTTGCGATGACGGATGCATCAAACACGGTTCAGGTTTTAGTTGCGTGTGCGATGAAGGGCATACGGTTCAGTTAATTAACTGTTTGCGATGAGGAGGAACAAAAGAAACGGGCAGCCAGATGAAGGCGCGTGCGATACACAGCATACGGTTCACTCGGATGAACTGTTTGTGATTAGGCAACACAAAAGAAACGGGCAACCAGAGGAAGGTGTGTGCGATATACAGCATACGGTTCACTTGGATGAACTGTTTGTGATTAGGCAACATAAAAGAAATGGTCAGCCAGATCAAGGTGTGTGCGATATACGCATGCGGTTCACTCGGCCCTTGTCGTCAGTGTATGACCTCTATGGCAACCGTTCGCTCCCCAGGCGCCTCTTCGTGTACCGTGGCAACCATCCACCGCATCTTCGCCTTTCCCTCTTGATTTGGAACTGCTGTCGCATGCTCTTCCTCCCTCCATTTGCCTTCACCCTTCCTTCTGCCATTGTTCGATCATCTTCTGCATGGAGGGAACAGGCCGGAAACGACCCCCGTTATTCTTGCCCGATCTGAAAGATGACATGGTTGAGGAACCCATTGATCGGTGCGACGTCATCACCTCGGCTAGCATGGCAGGTTCGTTTAGGACCATTCTCGACTCAATTAATAACATCATTACAAGGAACCCAAGGGTCCAGGAGCGGTTTGATCTCCCCTATCTTCTTCGCCGTGACCCTGCTGACTGGCGCGGGGACGAGGGAAGCCTCGCCTTGTGCAAGTTGATGCCGCTTGATAATGATACGTATGATGTTAAGATGCCATCACTTGAGGGCAAGGCTTGGGCAGGCGCAAATGGAGATTGGGTTGTTTATATTGGGTACAACTGCGAGTGGGAACTTGTGAATGTGTACACTCGTCACCGGGTTCCACTTCCAAAAATCTCAGACGACTGCCCAGAGGTTGAGTACACCGGTATTCTGCGTGAGTTCAAATACGGTCATGGTGACGGCGGCCATCTTCTCAGCTGCAGCGAGACGCTTCTCCCTGGCCTCCAGCCGAGCTTTGTCTTCAGTGCCAAGCTTGGTGTGGGATGCCTAGGCCGCCTCCACTTCCTCCTTCAGCTTGTCCAGGCGACCGCGTTTCGCGGCCTGCTCCCAAGCCACCTGCTCAAGCTCGGCGTCACGGTCGGCAACCGCAGCTTCCCGGGCCTTCAGCTTCTCCTCCCGTTCCTCAAGCTGGTGGGCATGGGTGGCCTGCTCGTCACAAAGGGTTTTCAGCTCGGCCTCCGCTACGCGGCAGCGCTCCCCGGCGGCCTTGGCGTCCTTCAACGCCGCGTCGCGAGCGGCTGCGGCTAGTCCGGCCACCTTCCGGCCCTCTTATGAGGCCGCCACGGCCTGGGTCCAGGCCGCCCTGATGGACGAGTCGGCCTGAAGCCACCCTGAGACCAACTGCAGGCGCCCCGACGCCCTGCGCCGGTCCGGATCCTGAAGATCATCCCGAAGCTGGTCCAGAGAAGAGAAGGCCTCCTCCAAAGCATCGGGCACGGCAGAAGAACCACGGCCCGGCGGCGTCACGGACGGGAGAGGAGATGGTGCCAGCGTCGAGACTGGCGCAGCAGCAGCAGCAAGGATAGCGGGGGGCTCCGAAGCCACCGAGTCCTCAGCAGGCGAGCTGAGGGCGAGCGCCTCCGGAGTCGGCCCGGCTGCAGGGGCTGTCTTCTCCTGAGGTTGGGCACCCGAGCCTCGGGAGTGCGACCCTACCACGGGAGCGCGCGGGGCAGTCTCGTCCTTTTGAGTCGGAGTCACTGCAACCACAGCAGGCCACTTGGCCGCGGCGGCCCCAGCATCCTCCTTCTTCCTTTTCGCCACCCGCGTTGGCCTGGCCGCAGAGAGGAAAATGTCAGAACACTACATCAAGAGCAGGAAGCAAAGACAAGATGGCGCACTTACTGGTCCGTGGCAACATACTCCCTCATCCTCTTCAGGAGCGCGACGCCTGCAGGCTTCCTGGGCATGGGCGCCGTCGTGCCCTCAGGGGCGGACGAGTGCGCGGCAGGCTTTGCAATGAAGGCCAGCGACGAAGCAGAAGCGCCACCTCGGGGAAGCAATGCCGACCTGTCCTTCTTCGGGTCACTTGCCTCAGCCTCTTCAGAGGGGTGCGCCCGGACCTCGTGGCGACCCTGGTGGAGCACTCCCTGACTAGATGCTCGCTGTCGTCGTCATCGTCAGAGAGGCCGCGGAGGAGATCGGTCTATCGCGGGGGATAAGTCTCTCCTACCCCTTCCCAGGTCGCCTCCGAGTCCGCCTTCTCCTCCTCGCCAGACTCGCTGGAGGACACCGTCACCAGGGAGCCCAAGGGTTGGGAAGGCTCCAGTGGCACGAGCCCTCGCTCGTTGAAGACCGGCATGGCGGCGGCTATCTTCTCTCCGTTGGCACGAAGGTACAACGAGAGATGGGTGTACGGGGGGCCACCTTGGTCCTTCGAGAGCAAGGTGTGCACGAGCTTGCCCAGCTCCTCATCTGACAGGTTGTCTGGGCGTAACCGGAGGTCATCTTCCGCGCCCTTGAAACTCCACAGAGGGCGCGAGTGCGCCTGGAGCGGAGCCAGGCGCTGCGTCAGGAACTCCTTGACGATCATGGCCCCCGTCTGCCTCTCCACCTTTGGGTCCTCCGCCTTCAGGTCGGTCGTCATCCTCTCTAGCAACTGCTTCGCCCGGGGGTCGGGGAGCTTCTCGTGAGCCCATCCATCCCGGGGAGTCGGCAGACCGGTCGGCTGCTCCAGCCGAGGATAGGAGCGCTTGACGTCCATGAAGATCCACTTGTTCCAGAAGTCCTCCACTTTCTTCCTGGCCCGAGAGATCGTGTTGCTGTCGTTGGCCGCGATGAAGCAGGCACACCCAGAGTACTGACCGCTGCTCGTCCGGAGGTAGAAGAAGTGGCAGAACAGCGCAATGGAGGGCATCACCCCCACGAACGCCTCGCAATAGAAGGCGAAGATCGACAGGAGGAGAATGGAGTTGGGATGAAGATGGAGGGCGTCGAGCCCATAATGGCAGAGGATGGCATTGAAGAAACCGGAGAAGGGGGGGACCAGCCTAGCGAAGACGTTGTGCAGGAAGAAGGGGTAGAAGGTGTCGCCCAAGGTTTCCGGCTTGGCGGAGCCGACCCGGAGCGCCGTCTCTCACCTCTCGTTGCTGCTGCACACCGTCAGCTAGAGCGCGGCAGCGAGGTGCTTCTCCTCGGCGAGGGTGGACGCGCTCAGGGCTGGCTAGAACCAAGAAGCCGGGTGCGCGGTCGGAGGCGAAGACTTCACCTTTCAGTGGCCATCGGTGGCAAGCTCAGGGAAGAGATCGGCAGATTTGGAGGTTTTCTGGACAGAAGGAGAAGGGGATCCAAAGAAAGACGAAGGAAACGCAATGAAGGCTCAGTGGCAGGCGCCAGCCTTTTTGTCAGCCAGGAACGGTTACCGAGGCCGCGTGGGGAAGCGGAGACACCCACATCCCATCAATCGCCAAGCGTCAACCATGGCCACAGGCGGTTAGGGCCCGCGGCGCTCCGCACTTGCCCTTTGGCTTCACCTCGAAGCCAAGTCCGAGCACGCCTTGGGCCCGGGGGCTACTATCGGCGTTCTGGGAACGGGGGTACCCAGACTTGCCTGCTTGCGGCCCATGGCGTGGCTCCACAAACGGCCCGGTACGACCAAGCTTTGACATCAACAATGCAAGACCCTCGCGAGGCGGACGACACCAAGACCTCCACGAGGAGCAGTCTCCTTAGGCTGGCTCCCGAGGAGCGGAGATCTCTATGCAAGATGCGCCTCGTGAGTTTCGGGTGACACGAGCTATGACGATCAAGGCCAGGCGGGCGCCAGCGGGCGCAGAGTACCAGTTTCCTCTTTGGTGCTAAGGAAGCAAGCGCAGGCGCGGAGTCCCGAGGAGTCAGCCAAATGTTTCCATTCCGGGGCAACAAGACCAAGACCGCAGAATGGTAGGGCGGAGGTCATCGCCGAGCCCACCACGGTGTCACGACCAGAGGCTTTTGCAAGCGAAGACTACTTTTGTCAGGATAGCTTGTACTAGTTGTCTCCCATCGAATTTGGCCGTTGTGGGATCCCTTCCCGCCTTTATTTGGGAAGAGGACCAAGGCCACTATAAATAGGACCTAGCCACCACCATAGGGGAGGGGATCATTCAGATCATACTCTCCCTCATCAGCTCAAGAACACTCCTCCTCCAGAGGTTGTTCCCCCACTGGACTTGTTCATCCTCAGCCCCTCGAGGCCAATCCACCACAAAGCAGGAGTAGGGTTTTACACCGCAAGGTGGCCCGAACCTGGGTAAACTGTTGTGTCTCGTCTCCTTCCTGTTCATCGAGTTAGGCCGTGAGATTGGCGAGTAGGCAGACTGGGGAGGTTGAGTTCTTCTCACGCACCCCAGAGTTCGAACCTCAAGGGTCTGCGGAACCCGAAATCCGACAGCTGCACCCTAACGTCGTTGACGGCATCGAGCTTCCACAGCCGGAAGCGGAGTTCCACACAGACAGTGGTGACAACTCAGCTGAAGACCCCGGCGACGACTCCGACGACCAGTCCGGCGACGACTCCAACGACGACGGACAACTAGTTAGTCATCTATCCCCATTTATGTGTCAAATAGATCCTACAGTTTCTCTGGTTACTCTTGCCTCCCCATTTTTGGAATAGAAATCCAATGGTTATGTTCTCCCTATCCATGAAATCTGAGTAAGTTTCATTAGATCCGTGTAGTGTATTGATTGTTTAAATGGTACAAGTGATAAGTGATTAGTTGTTTCATCCGTGCAAATGATTTCTGCTAGTAATACGACTAGGGTTAGTGTTCGTGCTAATAATTCCTATCAAGGACTTGACAATTGATTTTGAATGACCTACATATATGTTTGTGCCATTATTTTCTTCAACATTGGTCTGTATAGACGACTATGCTTAAAAATCGAAACACAATCTCTGGATATGTATAAAAAAGAGCCATAAATTCCTAATCCTACTTCACGACATGTAAACATTGATTTGATGCCAAATTTGTTTTACTATTTGTATAGGTGCTGTCTGATGATGTGGACAGCGAGGATGAAGATGGCCAGAGGAGGTACAAGAGGCAAATCCTGAGGGAGCTTTATGCGGGAATGCATAACAGGCGTATTAGGACCTAGAACGGCGGCTATCGATGCCCATTTTGCAAGTACAAGTTTCATGACGCATATCTAAGTGTTCTAGTGCATGTAAGAGGACGGCCCGTTGGCTCCTTCAAGTAGAAGTATTCTCGCAGGGTGGCGCACGGCGCGTACGCCGAGTACCTGGAGAAGCTTCAGGATCATGCCGGCAGATGAGATGAGATATGGGATCGAACTATGTACGCTTGATTATGCTTAATGACGGTTGAACTATGTACTTATGGTTGAACTATGCTTGTGTATGCATATTATCTATGTCTGAGTATGTGTAATCTATGTTTACTTATGTCTAAATGTGGGATATGGATGCAATCAGTTCGGTTGATGGAATCTACCTCTGTCCTGGTTTATTGGCCCCCTTTGTAATTTGTGTTAAATTTTGACCAAAGATTTAACTGACAAATGTTAGATCAGGTAAGCAAAAATTATATCATTGGATGCGTATTTGAACATAGTGTTCAATGATATAATTTTTTGTGATATGCATAAAAATTTCTTAGTTAAATATTTGGTCAAAATTTGGTGCAAATTACAAAGTGGACCAATAAACCAGGACGGAGGTAGTACGTCAATCACATACGGTTCCCAAAATTGGAACCATGTGCAATGACTTTCATTTTTCCTGTTGCATCAATCACACATGGTTGGCTCTAGCAAACCGTTGCCTCCGATATTCTTTGTGGGACAGAAAACCCTCACCACCCAATTCAAAAAAGAAAAAGGAAACCCTCACCATCCCCATGTCACAAAAACCCTCACCCCGCTCGCCACCCCCTACGGTCCTCATTCGCACCTACACAAGCTCCTCTCCGTCTATGCATGGCACCGCCTATCTTGGTGGTAACCACTTAGCTCGACGCCTGCCGCTGGGCTGCCGTCAAACCCCACCGCATTTCGCCACTTCCGCTTGCCGCCGCCTATCGCTATCGACTTTCTCGATGCTGCTCGCGGTCGACCCAGCTCCGTTCGGTTTGGGAATCTGCCGTACTGAGGGTTCTTTCTCATGGCAACAAGGTAACTAATTTAATGAGATATTATCTCATCTCTTATCCTAGTTCATCCGCCTCCTTTAATTACCCGGCCGAAATCGCCGTGAATTCATTTTTATTTGAGTTGATTTGAGGGTTTTCTTTCATTCATAGAGTGTACAGTGCGCGGACACATCAGGACTTTGCGGCCTCCGCCGGACATTCCATCTCACCGTACCAGATGACTTGAGGATGCGCACGGTATGTTCAATCTCACCCTAAATCGTTGGCATGGCCTACTTTCCTGATCATATTCTAAATATTGCTACATTTGGATAAAAGGTGCCACATGCACCATATACACTGGTACGCGTCTGTGCTAAACAAACGGTTTTAACCCCTTTCCGCGATGACATTTGGAACCGTCGCCAAGTGAGTGTGGGCGATACGGGTTCCTTCCCACACGACCCAGAAACCGTCAGGGATATGCGTTCCTGGCACACATGCTCGGCAAAATGAGGTCGTGTGCGACCGGCGAGCGCTCAAATACAGAAATACGTAAAGTAGAGCTAAAAAAATACAATTATACGACGAAATTGTTTCCAATCGCAAGTACATCCCACACAGTCAGTCCCCGCTAAATGTTTTTCTCGTATATACATCCCACATAGTCGCTCCAAGGAAGACGTTTCCGTTCACAGGTACATCACACACAATTTTTCCCGTTAAATCGTTTGTGATAGCGTTGCCATTGCACATGATATTAATAATTTTATCGTTTGCGTTATTGAATGCATCACATACGGTGCGTAGAAGAAACTGTGTGGCAAAGGCTGTCCATCACACACACTTTTTATGTGGTAAACGTTTGCGCAAGGTGGCCTAACGCAAACAATTTTCAAGAGAAAGTCGTGTGTGCAGTGGAGATTGATCGCACACGTAGTGGATCCTAGAAACGTTTCTGATCTCCACGTATATCGCAGACGTTTCACTTTCGCAAACCGTGTGCAGTGTAATCCCTAATTAATCCCTAATTTAAAAATCACATGTTTTGAATATGAAAGTAGGCAATCTCTTATTTTATATCCAACCATGTTTATTACAAATATAGGTTCAACCACGAATCCATAATTTGATGCACGGGTACATATACTGAGGAACTACAGAAGCACCAAGTAAAGAATGATGAACCACAGTTGTAATAAAGACTATAAAGAGAGAGGCGAAAGACATTCTGGTTGCTGGAGAAGGTGAAGCAGAATGCCCATATTGTGCCCTCCTCCATGCGCGCGCACGACTCTAGGCCAACCCCTTGTGATGGTTGTCCGTCCATCCTTCACTGTGTTCATTAGGACTTCTCGATGCTCATTGTAGTCTGGATGAAATGCTTTAACCTTCATTGTGTGTCCACCAATCATGTACTTTGCGAGGTAATCTCGAGTGAATTGCTTCAGGAACCACTGGGAACAAAAAGATTCAGACATTGTTGTCCAACAACTCATTATGTGCAGTAAAAATAGAAGGCTGCAGAGTTTGTAGTTACCATCCTACAGCTCACTGTTGTGTTGGATAGAGCATAAACAAATAATTTGATTGCCACCATTCGTATCTTTTTGCTAATAATCCTTATTAGTTTCCTCACTTGATGCTTGTTCATCAATATCTCATTGCCCCATACGCAAAAAGGGTCGATGCGTGGATCCTTGCCAAGGGCATATGTACCTACAAGCAACAAGTCAATATTAGAAGCTAACAAGTGTCCATGCCTGGATCTATATGCACTATATTATGGAACGACGGGGGAAGGGATGAAGCTAACCTCGGCGGAAAATGGTGGCCACTCCCGCTGTTGTCCTGCATAAGTAGTGGAAAGGCATGATAAGTACAACAATCTTAACATCAAACAAATATAGCAAAGGTAAACAACATCATCGCCAAATGATAGCTTGAATGTGTTGGTTTCAGCATGTTGTTAAAGCAGATATAAAATGGAAGGCAATGTTACCGACAGCAGGCTTAACAGCCATCAAATATTGCAATTCAAACTGGTATTGTTGAAAATGAATATAACGTAGGTAATGCTTAAACATCACACTGGATAAATGTGTAAAACTGAAATAAAGGGCATGTGTTAACTACACCATGAATAACTGGAACCAAATATAGCCGTTCAAACTGGTATTGATGTAGTCGAGCGGCACAGTTCCGACTTGCACATAATGAACAACACATTGTGAATGACTAAAATAAACAAGGCATAAATGACCAGTATAACAACTAAATATGGCCATTGAAAACTAGACAGAGTCTCACTGCAACCAACCTAACAAGCAAATAGAGATAAACATGGCATATGCTTGAAAACTGGACAAATGCTCACTGCAACCAACCTAACAAGCAGATAAAGATAAACAAGGCATCTGTTTGATAACTGGACAAATGCTAAAAAATAGCAACCTAACAACCAAATATAGATAAACAAGGCATCTGCTTGATAACTGGACAAATGCTAAAAAAAGCAACCTAACAACGAAATACAGATAAACAAGGCATCTGCTTGATAACTGGACAAATACTCATTGCAACCAAACAAAGAACCAAATACAGATAAACAAGGCATCTGCTCGATAACTGAAAAATGCTCACTCCAACCAACCTAACAACCAAATACAGAAAAACAAGGCATCTACTCACTATAAACAACCAAATATAGCCATTCATGAAACTAAAGTGGACAATTCATACTTAAACATCACATAGACCTATTGAAAAATACATTTTTGCATAACTAAAATAATTAAACACGTCACAGTTAAAGCACCGCACGACAAATGCTACTACAACAAAGGGTACGGGTTGGCAAGCTAGAAAAGGTAAGATTTGCTGATAGAATGTTGCCTCACATTTCATGGACGGGATCCTTCCAGTTGGAAGAGCACAGACCCGTGGTGCCCTCTTTGATGTCACAGATGGGCTTTTTCACCTTGGAAGAACCTTCGTGGGTGCCCTCCTCGTGGTCGTGGTTGATGAGATCTGACTAGGCAATTGAGGATCCCAAGCCGCCGCCATAGAACGTGTCCTTCAGTAGTGACAAAATGGGCTCGATGGCGTATAAAGCTAGCAAATCCTTGACTGCTCGGCGGAGGAGATCAGCGGCATGGCCACCGAAGAGATCGATGGTGGTTGAACCAAAGGGGTTGGGGATGGACCACTTAACCGGTGACATGGCCCGCGTGAAGCCGTCGGTGTGGACGAGCTTGATGTCGTAGCCAGCTTTCCCGAGATACAGTAATACACTAGTCGACTGACATGAAGCCTTCGGCATGACAACGTAGTCAACGCCTTTGCCGGCTTCCGTGGCGACGTGTTGCTTCGGGATCGACAGGTCGGGGCGAACGGCGGCCACCTCGCCAACGTCCGTCGGAGAGGCCATGATAAACCTCTTCTTGGCCGAACGCTCGTTGTGCTCCCTGGGATACGTGGTCGAGCTTAGGCTGCGACATTCTGGAGCTGGGGATGTGCATCTGGCAGGGAGGGATACCGCAGGCCTCATCTAAAAACTCAGGGGAGTGGGGCGACGGTATGGGAATCGCTGGGTAACCTAATCTAAATTAGGAGGAACGAGCAGACCGACATGGTTGGCTGCGGCCGCGAGCTAGGGATCGAGGGGGGGCGGGAGGGGGGTGGGTGCGGGACTGTGTGTGTGTGGGGGGGGTGGTGTTTGAGGATACGCCGCGGCTACTGATAATTTTAGTAATGCTGGGTGGAGATGGTGGTGGACGAGGGAGGGCGACGGTTCAAATGCTCGGCTACTACAATTTTACTATAAGGTCAGTGCTGGAGGAGTGTGGGCGACGGTTGAAGTACGACGGCTATTAAAATTTCGGTAAAGGAATTAATGCGGGGCGGGAGTGCCCAAGATCGCGCATGGTCCAATAACAATATGCGTGTATGATAATAAGGAAAAGTGGCGCGGATCCGCCGATTTTTGGAACGCGCAAGGCGGGTAGTTTGTTTTTTTATATTTCTAGCTAGCTGGTCTATCGCACACGGTTCATCCTAATTTCCAAATAAACTTACCCGCCTTTAGCTTGCACAGGTGGTGATTTTACAACGCACTTGCATCGCACACGGTTAAGCCAGTACCTCCACCCTTTGCTCGCGCTTGCGCGGTCGTGGTGATTTCAGCGCACTTGCATCGCACATGGTTGAGCCAGTACCTCCACCTTAATTTGCTCGCGCTTGCGCGGTCATGGTGATTTTAGCGCACTTGCATCGCACACGGTTGAGCCAGTACCTCCACCTTAATTTGCTCGCGCTTGCGCGGTCGTGGTGATTTCATCGCACTTGCATCGCACACGGTTGAGCTAGTACCTCCACCCTTTCCTCGTGCTTGCGCGGTCGTGGTGATTTCAGTGCACTTGCATCGCACACGGTTGAGCCAGTACCTCCACCTTAATTTGCTCGCGCTTGCGCGGTCGTGGTGATTTCAGTGCACTTGCATCGCACAGTGTTGAGCCAGTACCTCCACCTTAATTTGCTCGCGCTTGCGCAGTCTTGGTGATTTTAACGCACTTGCATCGCACATGGTTGAGCCAGTACCTCCACCATAATTTGCTCGCGCTTGCGCGGTCGTGGTGATTCACATCGCACTTGTATCGCACACGGTTAAGATATTATACCCCGTGTCCGTTGAGGGTCACCAGAGTCTTTGCAGCAAAAAATAACGTTAGAGAGGGTCGAAAGACAGCCACACCAGCATGTGGCCCAAATATATATGAGTGAAAAGGGTGGTCTGTGATGTTCAAAATTCCAATGCACAACTTTGACCTCGTGGGCCCACGGTTGGGCGCGTCGTTGAAGATCGATGAGGGGATGTTTAAAACTTTAAATACACAATGCATAACTTGGGTGGCACCGGCCTCGCAAACCCGAAAGCACCCTAACAACCACCTAGCTAGGATATATATAATGACATAATGTCGTACCTAGCTAGGATGCTTGGCCCACCACCTCCCACTTCGTGTCAGCGGGGCGGACGCACGTAATGATCGATACTTTGGTCATACATGCATGTCGCCATGACCTACCATAAGACGGACAATGAATCTTTTGTTTGGTCAAATGACAGTTGTTGTTGTCGATAAACCGCTTGGGCCAATAGATTGAACCATCATAAAAATCGCATGAGAGGGACTACAAAACCAGCACCTCTTGCATGCGGCCCAATATGATGTACGTTGGGAAGGGGTGATGTGTGTTTTCAATATAGAATAATGTACAATTTAGATGTGGTGCCTACCTCTCGATACAGACAACCATGAAGTCAAGGTAGTTAAGGACGAGATACGTACGCAGGGTTTGATGTAGGTCAAACCCAGCAATCCGAGCATCTGGGAGGGAATCCTAACAACGCATGACCTCGAGCTTTGGTTGACCGTCATTTGACGGTGACCGACCCTAACACGAACTAGGAGGAATCCATTCATGGCCAACTCATACCCCTCATCATCGGTCAAAGGGATGATATATATACACTTGGGGAATCCACAGATATCCGTGTTGTCACAAAAAACCGCACAAGGGAGACGTGGTCGATCAGAAGACCCCGTATACACTGCATGCGGCCCGAAAATCTATATGGGTACGATGGTGTATGATGTGTTTAAATCCCAAATGCACAACTTCGATGGGCACGCGAACTACATTACAAACCGAACACCGTACCCGACTCCAAGCCTGGTTCAATACCTATGATGTCAGTTTCCCAACTTCGAGGCGGCGGCGGGGGGGTCGTCCCACGCATGCGCTCAAACTTTATTTTGTCTAGCATGGGACACATCTATATACATCTATACATCTATATCTATACACCTATATAGTGTGCGAATAACTTTGAAAGTTGCTCGTTGGATGAAGCCAATCCGACGGTACAGAGATGGCAAATCCGAGCACTACTGGCCGTTGGATATCATCTACATTCCACCAGATTCTGCCACATGTACAATCGAGAAGACTCCTTGGTTGAACTTAAGCATAATGCACAAACCTCAAAACACAAGCACTTCTCCTTTGTTCTCTAGAATCTTCCATATCTTAATTGCCTAAACCTTTTTTTCTAAATGAATTGTCACTTTTTTGTTTTTACCTTTACAATGCACAATCCCATGAATCTTAAAATAGTTTTTTGTAAAACTAATTGATTTTGGATGAGATGAACTATAAGAATTAAATGAACATCTACATCATGACTACTAGGGAAAACCTTATACACAGAACTTTAGCAGTAGCGCTTGTTAAAAAAGGGCGCTAGTGCTAAATAGCAGTAACACATGCAGGATAAGGGCGCTACAGATACAAATGTAGCAGTAGCGCGCCTAACTATAAACGCGCTACAACTAAAATTCTCACGACTAAGCCGATAAGCTAAACATAGTAGTAGCGTTCTTGTTTAAACTGCGCTACCGCTATATCTATTGTAGCAGCGCGTTTACGTAGAAAGGCGCTACTGCTAACGAAAAGAAAATAAATCAAACAACAAACAGAAAAGTAAATGAAAATGAAAGAAATAGAAAAAGGAGAAAGGAAAACATAAAAATGTAAAGAAAAATAGATGAGAAAGGGAAAAAAAAGAGACAGGCTTAGCAGTAGCGCGTTTTGTGAAACGCGCTATAACTAATTAGCTATAGCGCGTTTCCCTTAACGCATTACCGCTATGTTTCACTTAACCAGCGGTTTTCCCTCCACCCGGCCACCACTTCTCCCCCAAATCCCTCGCCCCCACTTCGCCGTCATGTCCCCAATTCTCCGTCGCCCCACTTCGCCGCCGTCTCCTGCCGACGTCGACGCCCCCGGAGGCACCAGAGCCGCGCGCCGTCGACACCACCAGAGCCGCCCCCAACGCCACCGGAGCCGTGCGGCCTCATCAATGCCATCGAAGCCGCCCTCGGCGCCACCGGAGACACCCTCGACGCCCCTGCCTTCCTCGCCACAACTGCCTCCCTCGCCGTCACTGGAGACGCCCCTGCCTCCCTCGCCACCACTGCCTCCCTCGCCACCACCGGAGCCATCGTCTGTAAGCACCCCTCGTCTCTCTCTCTCTGATGCATAGCACAAACATTGGACATACTAACTAGCTAGGTTAACTAGTTTAATTAGGTTAATTTTCTAGGTTAGTGCAAAAATGTAGTTAGGGCTTTCACAGAGAACTAGTTAGGTTAACTAGTTTAATTAGGTTAATTATCTAGGTTAAGAAAACATTTATTTAGGGCTTTGACAGAGAACTAGCTAGGTTAACTAGTTTAATTAGGTTAATTATATAGGTAAACTAGGTTAACAAGCTAGGTTAACTAACTAGCTAGGTTAATTTGGTTCGTTAGGTTAACAAGCTAGGTTAACTAGGTTCGCCAGGTTAGAGGAAAAATTTATTTTCGACCACTATTTTTCTAGGAAAAGAATTTAGGCAAGTTTTATTTTAAAGATGATCCCTTCCTAGACTTTTATTGTTGATTATATCTTTTCATTGAAGTGGTCCTGTTATATCTTTTCATTGAAGTGGTTCGATTGTGACCAAGTGGCCTTTTGTTGTTTCCAGGGAATGAAGCTGAGTGGCCTATGTTTTGCCGGAATGTTGATTCATTTCCGTTCCGGCAAATTTCAGGTTCTCGATTTGTCCACTTTTTAGCAAAGGTCATGCCGAAATTTTCCGTGAATTTTGGCATGACTTGTGCTACAAACTAGGACATATCGAGTACCCGGGATTTGCCGCACCAGGAAGGAGTCAATGTCCCTGCAAAACATAGGCCTTTTTTATGTCATTATTCATTTTATTAGGTCTAGAATTAATTGACTAGATTTAATCGTAGGAAACATGGCTAGCAACGATGAAGGACAGGGTTCTGGTCATTGCGACAATGTCTACCTGGTGGCAGACAAACTTTTGAGCCTTGCCGACGATCAACCGATGTTGTTGCTAGGCCCACCGGTCGCATCGGGGACTGAGACCGACACACAGACCGGTGCTGAGACTGAGACCGGCGCAGAGACTGAGACCAGCATCGAGACCGGTGCTGCCTCGGGGAGCGGAGCTGGTGTAGAACCGAAAGCAAAGAGGCAATGACTTCCTAACAAACTCAGGACTACTAGACTGGTGGTCACGGAGGTGGACGACGACAATTTTGAGCCAAACACGCCCGAGGAAGTGCGCGCGTGCTACGGCAATCAAATAGGCTGCATCATACGGACAACCGCCACCATCAACGATGAGAAACTACAGAAGATAGATAATATGAGGCCCTCCCTCTTAAAGAAGATGCACCAGATATTCTTGCACGAGGGCTTCTTGGGAGTCTACGCAATGCACCGTGAATACGTGAGGGAATACATCGTCAATTTCATGCTCGCCAATAAGGACAAGGAGGCGATTCTCGTGCCTTATCATCCCCTGTAAGTCATCTGCATGGATATCCTTCCTTCGATTTCAATCATTCATTTGCATAGTGGAGGCTAATTAATTTGAGGTTTACTTATTTTGTGCAGCGGCGGGCGCGCCGTCCTCATCATCCTCTACCCCCGATACCCCCACGCTCTTTACTTGGACTCGTCGAAGAACATTAACAAAAAGGATTACACCCACATCAAGGATATTCTCGACAGTGTATGTTTTACTACGACGCACGGGGTGGAGAGGTCAAGAACAAGAAGATAAGGGACGACAGGCCCGCCTTCGGCCATAAGACCGACTTCTGCTGCATCTAGCAACCAAGTGATTCTCTTAATGATGGATTCTATGTCCTACACCACATGCTGGAGTACAGACGGGATCACCAGAACCTTCGCATGTCACCTACATCCGACGATGCCCATATTCTGCAATGGGCAAAGAACGTAGGAGATATCGAGGATCATCGACTTCGAGCTGAGTTCTATCACATCCAGCGCGAACTTGCCCAAATCATCATGAAGGAGGTCGCCGGAAAAACAGGGATATTCTACGAAGAAGGACAAATGTCGCGGGAAGACGTCCGAACACGGGTAGCCGCTCAGTGTCTCGACCTGAAGCCTTTCACTAGGCTCGGGGACTATCCCCTGACTTGGATGGATGGCACGACATGTTGGAGTGATTGTCGATATATGACAATGTGTTTGTTTAGTCCATACTCGAAACTTTGAGTTATGCACGACGAAACTTTATTTTTGATGTAATTAAACCGTCCTCCTCGACTAGCGACGATCACTCTAGTTAGGGCATTTTGGGTACGATCAACTTTGTTATTTATGCTTATGATATGTTGCTTCTATTTTTGCCAAGTCTGTCTCTTTGTGTTGCTCAACTATATATGTTGCATATCATCGACTCATGTGACGATGCAGGTGCATAGATCATCGATGGCGAAGAAGTGCTACGCCAGGAGTATATATACGACGAGTGGCCGGAGTGTCAGGCCGAGGTGTACCGATTTCCGGTTTCCGAGCGACAGGCAGTAGTTAGTCTAGGTTCACGCTAATGCAAGAGAGGGATACGAACTCATGTACTGCATAGTTCCTCTCTCACTCAAAGTGATAGCTCTTCTCGTGTATATCATTGTTTAGATGGATAACAATGTAGTTGCAAGTAATCGAGACTTGTATCGCTATTTTCGAGATGATGACGAGAGACCACTTTGTGTTGGATGATGATTATGATGATGACATGATTTGATGAGACTATTTGTAGGTATATGCTATGATTACATTTGTATGTGTATGATATGGTAAAGATTATTTTATAAAGCCTATTCAAATACAAAACAAATATGCAGGAAAAAAACTAATAAAACTAGCAGTAGCGAGGGGAACAAAGTTAGCAGTAGCGCTGCCTTACCAGTAGCGCTTCCTGCTAAAAAGCGCTGCAGATATTAGCAGTCGCGCTCTTCACTAAAGCACGCTACTGCTAGCCATGTATAGCAGTAGCGTGGGATGACACGCGCTACTACTACACATTAGCTGTAGCGCTTTATCAGTAGTGCGTCGTCCCGCGCTACTGATAGGCAAAATACCCGCGCTACTGCTAGGGTTTTCCCTAGTAGTGCATGCATATCTGGGAGAAGAGGCGGGAAATCGATGAGAGGAGTGGAGAGAAATGGTAGCCTTTTTTGAATGAAAACCTAGTAGAGAAGGAAGCATGAGCTACACGACGCATGCGCACAGTGCTTACCCATGTACTGCATGTGCTGTCGAAAGGGCTCAGGGTTGCCATTCGATCTGGGAGCATCCAATGGTGCACACGTACGATCTGTGGGGTTTGGGTTCTGGCCAGTCAGAATGCAGGACTCAGATCGCGCGTGCAGCGGGGGGGGGGGGGGGATATCATACGGAAACCAACGTTCGGTGGAAACCGGTGAAAACCACGAGAAAAAGATGTTTTGAAGTTTAAAAAATATTCAAAAAATGCGGGATGTTAAGAGGATGATGTTTTATTGCCACACAAAATTTCAAGTTGAAACACATTACGAGATGTGAGCTATGAAAAAGACAAAATCAGCGTTGAATAGTGCCGAATAGTAATGTCACTATTCAGGGCGGAATTTGTCTTTTTTCATAGCTCACATCTCGTAATGTTTTCAACTTGAAACTTTGTGTCGCAATAAAACATCACCTTCTTAACATCCCACATTTTTTTCTTCAGATTTTTATGAAACTGTAAAAATATGGTTTCCATGAAGTTTTCATTGAATACCAGCTTTTGCGAGTGAACCGTGTGCTATTTGAAAACATTTCGTGAGAAGAATCTCGGTTTTTAAATCCCCGTAAATCCGAAACTAAGCTGAAAATCGTGAAACCTGCCATGGTGTCACGACGTCGCACTTATATGTCGAGGAATTTTTTCGTCCATTGTGGCGTAAGTTTTAATACAAGCCTCTACAAACCGGAGCTTCTCTCAAAGAAGCCTCGTGGTTCCGATAGGGAAACGTGTCCCCCTTGTGGGCGAAACGTAATCAGTGCCTCTTTTCGCCTTGTATTTTCTTCTACGGGCAACATGGAACGACAGGATATCTGTGCTGAAATTTAAACTTATTCAAGGTTCGTTTGGCCTTTTTATACACTAATTGAGTTTCCTAGGCATTTAATGTCCATAATTCAAATCTGAACTACAAATACATGCTCCAGTTCACAAAAATGGCTAGAAAAATTATACATGTGTCCTTGGTGCATGTTTAGGTCCCATGCCAGGAATGGGAATGAATTACAATCGTACCGGTGTCATGGCTCGTCCTCAAACATTTCAAATCTCGGTTTTTAAGTCCCCATAAATCCTAATCTCACCAGAAAGTCATCAAAGGTGGCATGGTGTCACATCATGGCACATATATGTCGTGGTAAAAACATTGTCCAATTTGGGCCAAGCTTTATTATAGACCTCTTACAAAAACTGGAGCTTCTCTCAAAGAAGCCTCGTGGTTCTGATAGGGAAACGTGTTCCCCTTGTGGATGAAACATAATCACTGCCTCTTTTCGCCTTGTATTTTCTTCCACGGGCAACATGGAACGACATGATATCCGTGCTGAAATTTAAACTTATTCAGGGTTCGTTTGGCCTTTTTATACACTAATTGAGTTTCCTAGGTATTTAATGTCCATAATTCAAATCTGAACTACAAATACATGCTCCAGTTCAGCAAAATGGCTAGAAAAATTGTATATGTGTCCTTGGGTGCATGTTTAGGTCTCATGCCAGGAATGGGAACGAATTACAACCGTACCGGTGTCCTGGTCGTCCTCAAACATTTTGAATCTCGGTTTTTAAGTCCCCATAAATCCTAAACTCACCGGAAAGTCATCAAAGGTGGCATGGTGTCACGTCATGGCACATATATGTCGTGGTAAAAACATTGCCAATTTGGGCCAAGCTTTATTACGAACCTCTTACAAACCGGAGCCTGTCGCAAGAACCCTCGTGGTTTCGATAGGGAAACGTGTCCCCTTGTCGGCCAAACGATAATCACTCCCTCTTCTAGCCTCGTATTTTCTTCTACACGCGACACGGAACAACTAAAGATTCGCGCTGAACTTTGAAATTATTCAGGGTTCGTTTGACCTTTTTATTCATTAATTGAGTTTTGTAGGCATTTAATGTCCATCATTCAAATCCGAACTACAAATACATGCTCCAGTGCACCAAAATGGCTAGAAAAAACGTACATGTTTCCTTGGGGTGGATGTTTAGGTCCCATGGAACGAATGGGAACGAATTCAACCGTCTCGCCGTCCTGGCTTGGCCAAAAACATTGCGAATCTCGATTTTTAAATGTCTGTAAATCCAAAACTCACCAGGAAATCATGAAACTTGGCATGGTGTCACTACATGGTACATATAATTGTCCAAGCCTTTTACAAACCGGAGCCTGTCGCAACCCTCGTGGTTCTAGTAGGGAAACATGCCCCTCTCGTGGGCGGAGCAATAATCGCTGCCTCTTCTTGCCTTGAACTTTGTTTTCTATAGGCAACATAGAATAACAGGAGTGTCGGGCTGAAATTTGAAACTGTTCACGACTCATTTGGCCATTGTATATATATTACTAATTACTAAGTTTTCTATGCATTTAATGTAGTCCATAATTCAAATTTGAACTACAACCACATGCTCCCAAATGGGTGGGAAATCGTACACATGTGTCATTGGGTGCATGTTTAGGTCTCGTTTAAGGAATGAGAATGAATTACAAACTTGTCGTCGTTCTGAAACAATGAGAATCTCGGTTTTGAAATCCCAGTAAATCAAAAAGTCACAACAAAAAACATGAAACTTGGCATGGTTTCATGACATGGCACATATATGCTTTCGTAAAAAAAGTCGTCCAGTTTGAGAAGAGGCGCACACATTAGTAGCCAACGAAGTCCTTTTTGAAACAAAAAGCTGACACATTAATATCGCAAACGGTTGTATTATATTTACCGTGTCGAAATTTAACCATACTCGGTGGCATGCGTGCAGCTGTTTGATTAGACGGGACGAGCGCGAGAAGTCCGCCGTGCAGGCTCGACGGGACGCATGCGAGCAGTCCTCCGCGCAGGCTCGACGGGACGCGTGCATCCTGTCCACCTCGCAGGCTCGACGGGACACGTGCGAGCAGCAAGGCCACCCATGCTCACCGGGAAGCGAGCTCTTTGACCTCCATGCACCAGCTGCCGCCTGCCTCGCTCACAACTTATCCATTAATGGGTTAATTAAAGCACCTGGACGGAGGGTGTTTGCTTGTGATCCCATGGCAGCATTTGCTTTGTTCGTGTTTTCAACTCATATTCCGCCCTAATTTAAATTGCCACATAGGGCAATGGATAATACGACCACAAATAAAATGGCAACGGATAATACGACGACAAATTTACAATGGCGCAGATAATAATTGTCTTACATATTTCTGATAATTTAAAATGCCACATGCGGCAAAGCCCGGAAGACACGGGGGAAAGAGAAGAAGGAATTGCAGACAACGAGCTGGGTCGCTACTGTCTCTACTCATCGATGCATCGCCGGGCGGCGAAATCCTCCAGCTCCTTCAATTCCTCACGACTTTGCTTGAAAGCAGCCACGGATTCCTCCACCTCCTGCTCGCGCTTGATCCGGAGCTTCCTCAAGCCACCCATCAGTTCCTCGACGACCGATTTCAGCGTCATCTCTGAGGCACTGCTTTGCTCATGTAGCAGCTTTGAGCCGGCGGCCTTCTCCTCCTTCTCGGCGACCAACTTGAGGAGCTTCGCATTGTCACCCATGAGTTGCTCGACGAGGCCGGTCGCCTTGTCAACCGAGGCATCGCTGATCTTGAGCAGCTTCATCAAGCCGTCGACCAGCTCCTGCTACGTAGTGACGCCAGCGAGAATGTCGTCGTCGCCCGCGAAGGACTTCAGGAACGCCGGCTCGTCGCGATGGCCGACGCCGCGAATGCGCTTGTGAGAGCCCTCGCGTGCCCGTGAGAGCTCGTTCGAGGGCTCCGCGGCGCGCCGGGACATCTCTGCTGCGGCTGCGGCTTCGCGGCGGGACCTCTCTAGTGCTTCCGCGGCCTTGGTCTTTGCTGCCTGGTTATGTGTCCACCCTAAACACCTCCTACCGGTCATGGCGGAACAACTTGACAGAAAAAACCAGTTCTTTGGGTGATGAGGAGAGGAACTGTGAAGTAATTTTCGAGTGGGTAGTTTTTATAGCCCGGTGCTAAGTGTGAACACATATTAGTTTGATAGGTGTGAATAGATTTGCAGTTACTTATTACGTTGTAATCAGCAATGTGACGAGAAACAAGGTCAAAATTTATTGATGGTAGAAGGTTGACCACGTGGTTGCTCGCCGTTGAGGCGGCCGCGGCGCGCTCCGCTCTGGCGTCCCTGCGCGCGCTCTGCTCACCGTTGAGTCAAAGTTACAATGGCAACGGTTAATAATTCTTAATAATTGTCTTACATATTCAGGATAATTTAAAATGCCAAATGTGGCAAGGCCCAGAACACTCACGACCTACATATGCATACAATTATAATAAAATATAAGCTAAAAGGCTGAGCTGGCGGCCTTCCGATGATGGTCTTCTCGGACTCCATGATCAGCATAGCACCCTTGAGGCCGTTCACTCCGAGTGTCCCGACCCGCCTCCGCCTACGGAGCTGCTGGCGCTGGGAGGCTCTTGGGGCTGCTGGGCCCTTCCAGAAGAGCTTGACAGCATGCAATCGCGCGCATGACAACTCCGCGGAACCGCTCCATTTCCATGTCTCCGGCCTGGTAGCAAATTCCGTCGATCACTTGCATCCTCAAGATATCACGTTGGCGATGTTCTACTTTGTCGGGGACGTCAACTCCCCCAAGAATGCGCTCGAGCCTGGCCACCACATCATCGGGATCGAGGTTGACACGGCCGCCGCGGCAATGATGAAGCTACAGGCTGCCTTTGTCTTGACTGAATCGCAGAGGTCCTCTGCCCATTCCTTGCGGGGCATCATGCTCTAGAGGAGCACAGGTGACGACGGTTCTTCGGGTGGGTCGTCGATCATGCCGCCGAGCAGCTCTGGATCTTTTGCATGGTGGATGTCAAACTGCTCATCACACCTCCTCTGCAATATGTCGATTGTGCTCCCAAGGATTGTGACGCCGATATCGCTGCCGATGGGCCATGATGCCTGCACCGGCCGATGAAGCTCTTGCTCCCCGACCTGCTCCAGCTCGTTCTCCTCGCCGAAGATGTAACACAGGTAGGCGTCGACGTCGAAGCTTTGGTCGTTGCCTGGCATGCTTGGAATAACTAATGGTACATGGGTGAGGACTAGATATTTGCAGAGTGTCACGGCGGTGCGTTGCCGCCTGGGTTATATGCAGCAAGCCGTTAGCTGGTGGCGGGAAACCAGTGAGGGAATAGGCTGGATTTTATAATTCACCCATGTGGAGCGCGGGAAGATTAAGTGGAGCACATACACAACCCGAATACCGTATCCGGTGCCACGTGTTATTTATCACACAAGTGTTAACATAAGGAAATGCATGTCTAACTTACTAATCATCGCACACGAGTACTCGCAGACGCATCGTGTGCGATACTCCTAGCCACCGCAAGCAACTAGCTAGTTTGCATTTTCAAAGTTTTTTGTACACACAGAATCTCACACGAACTAATTGTATTATCCATCTGTGTTGTAAATTCTCATCGCACAGTTCATCCGAGTCGGCTGTTTACCACGTATCACACACATCTTGTTAAGTTGAACCGTTTCTGTTGTGTTCGCTAATAGAAAACAGTTCGTCCGAGTGAACGGTACGCCATATATCACACACACCTTGATCTGGCTAACCGTTTATGTTGCACTCCCTAATAGCAAACGGTTCATCAGAGCGAACTGTATGCCGTATATCGCACACACATTGATATGGCTGCCCGTTTCTGTTGTTCTGCCTCATCGCAAACAGTTCGAACGGGTTAACCGTGTGCCCTGCATTGCATAGGAAACTAAAATATGAACCGTGTTTGATGCATCCTCCATCGCAAACGTTTTGCACATTTTTTGACAGTTTTTTTACATCCCCGTTTGTGAGTAATGCATCGCACACAGTTTCGTGAAAGGGTCTCTGATCGTAGTGTCGCGTTAGCAGCATCCTGCAGTAGTGATACGTCAAAGGGGGTTTTTCCCTCTTCTTTCTATATAAAGAAATTAATGATGTATTGTTCTTTCGATTACTCTCATATTTCCATGACATCATGTTTACCCTATCTGTTTAATTATAGATTTTTATCCTTCGATTTCAGCTGTTGTACTATTCTTTCAATTTGGGCCATATTTGCATGTTACCATATTTTCTTTAACAATCCTACCATTTTCTGCAGCGCCTCCCTTGCTATGCAACAGAATCTATAGTGCACAATCTTTCCCTTTACATAAATCAAGACTGTAGGGATGTCATACTAAACACAAACCATGGATTTACAATCGTTGCTACTATAAGACTTGATGAACGTGGTGACTCCTATTTTGGCACTGGCCTTTGGAAAGAAATTTCTAACTTTTATGTACTAAAAATTGGCACTATAATTGCATTGCACATAAAAGGGCTTGGTCATGAGATATATGCTAACTTCCCCGACGATATCATCCGTCCAGACTTTGTTCGAAGTAAGTTTTCTTTTCAAGTATCTGCATGTTGACTTACCCAGCAATATCAAATGAATTGTGTAGTATTTAAGCAACCAATTGTTATTCCATTTTCTTACTATATTCCTACCTAATAACTTCTAGTTACCAATACACTTTTCTATTGCCCTATTTTAACTAAATATTCCCTGTACTCCCACTTCTATCAGAAAGCGCCGCTGGGAAGGAGACTCCAGAGGTGGAGGGCGGGGCTGCCAAAAAGCGAAGGCGGGGCAAGCAAGAACCGCAAGCGACTCCAGCAAGCCTAGACTTCATCAGCAACCTCCCCGATGATATGTTGACAGTCATCATCTCCCTCCTCCCAATCAGATATGGGGCACGGACAACCGTCCTTTCCCTGTGGTGGTGCCCCCTATGGAACTCCACCCCTCTCGACCTCATCGACACCCACGAGCTCTGCCATGGCTATTGCAAAAGCTTGGATGCGTTCTCCAAGATCCTCGGCAGTCACCTTAGCCCAACCAGAGGCCTTAGAATGGGCAAGTTCCGTTCCAACGGCAAGGACCGAGCCAAGCTTGACAACTGGTTCGGATCCCCCACCCTAGATCAGCTCGAGGAGCTCACTTTTGATGATGGGCATATGTGCTCGCTACCAACGTCTGTGGTCCGCCTCGCGCCCACGCTGCGCGTCGCCAAGTTCATGAACTGCCATTTGCCCCCCCTTAATGACACACCCGCTCTTATTCTATCACTACTGAGGCACCTCGAGCTCGGCGCCATCTGCCTCCCAAACAGTGACATGGAGCGCTTGCTACATGGCTGCACTGCACCCGAGTACCTTCGTCTTCAGGCGATCAATGGGTGGAGTAGCTTCCACATCACCTCCATGACTCTCCGGACTATTTTTGTGTGTTGCTGGTGCGGCAGGAAGACATCACAAGATGTGTACCACGGTACGGTCATTGAGGACACACCTACACTTGAGAGATTACTTGTAGTTGATCAAGAAGGTCCAACAAGAATCAGTGTCGTTTCTGCGCCGAAATTGACAGTGGTGGGCTACTTGTCTGACAAATACTCTGAACTTGTTATTGGATCCACACCCATTCAGGTACAACAGCCACCTTCTACCTCTGCTTCTACAAATTAACATTATTTCTAACTTTGAAGATGTTTGTTCGTCTGTCATCTAGAAAATGATTCCGACAAGCTTGACCCCGAAACTACGCACAGTGAAGGTCTTGGCACTAGAATCTATCGGCCCCAACCTGGAGCAAGTTGTCAGTTTACTGAGATGCTTTCCGTGTGTGGAGAAGCTATATATCGAGGTGATGTTCCTTTCCTGTTAAATGTTAACCATAAGGGAGTTCAATTTGTGACACCCTTTTCCAAGTTTACAATGACAATGTACTATGATTTTTGAAGGATTCTTTTGGAGGATTTCAGTACATACATGTCCCCCCCATATTGGTTGCTTGATCCATATGGTTACAATCCATAAGCATTTCTCCTTTGGATTCTTCTGTACTGGTTTTCTTAGGGAACTTTTCATCCACTCCAACCTCTTGTGAAGAAGGCTATATTTTTCTAGAATGTAATCAAATGCCCATGTTAATCATGTCAGATCGAAGATGGCATGTTAGTGCATTTTACAAATCCTGCAAACCAAATAGGCATGTAGTAGTGTTCAAAACTGCATGTTGGCACTAACATGTTTTCTTCTTTGGCAGATAAGATTAGGCCCAGTGGTGGGTAATGTGATACAATATAACAATCACGTCGAATGCCTAGATCTGCATCTATCACAAATTACTTTGAACTCCTACCGAGGAAATTTACCGGAGATTATATTTGCCAGGTTCTTTGTTGTCAGAGCAAGGGTGCTGATGGTAATGAGGTTTGCCCTACATTTATTTCGCAAAAATGAATGGTTTGTTGATTAGTGCCGGCGCCTGCGGCTGAATGGAATAGGCTCCGAAAATGCTGAATTTCATTTTGGAACTTCAGATGATAGAGTAATCGGAAGTCATCGTCTGAACCCCATACATGACTTCTTAGTGGCTGACCCATTTGCAAAAATTATGAGGTTTCGAGACCAGACTTAGAAGTGGTAATATTAGTTTGAACCTCTCTAATATCCTTGTTCAGCGGTTCAGCGCGAGCGTTTATAGCTAATGAGCTGAATTTCATTTCTAATATCAGTTTGAACCTTGTAATCTTTGAATTTGAGCCATATAACTCTGGAATTTGAACCTTGTAATCTTTGAATTTGAGCCATATAACTCTGGAATTTGAACCTTGTAATATTTCGAGTTTTTGTGGTACAATCGTTGAAATGGCATCGTGTGAGACTCGTATATTAGTAACATTATTTTGACCTTAATATGCATTGGTCTTAGATTTTATTAACCATTCTCGAATCTATTTACCTTGTCGGTCTCACTGCACACGATCTGTATAACTAACTCAACTGCGATCTACGACATTATTGCACACAGTTGTTTTGTTCAACCGTGTGCCCTGTAGAACAGAATTAATTATCGCACTCGAGTGTCCATCATCACTCTTCTGTGTAACTTTGACCTCATCACCCACAGGTAAACTTATGACTGAAGTCATTCCACACACTTCATTTTGACAAAGCTTTTTGCCAATAAACGCCCACGATTTGTCGCTCTTCTAGCCGATGCATGGCCAAACTAGCCGGGCGGGAAGCTTGCGCGGTAAACTGCGCGGTAGCGCGGGAACAGGCTCACCGATGATATATTTGGTGCCTCTTCGAGCCCACGTGTGGTCAAACAAAACGCATGCAGTGCGGTGTTGTCAAGCGTGCACTGGAATCCTCCGCTATGAACACCGTGACAGGACGTGACGATTACAGGCCGGCCGGCCCCCATTTATTACAGCGGCCATTTAACCCTTGTGTCTCTGCTTCAACCTTTCGATTGCGCCCCACCATTGCAAGAAGCACACCCACCATGACAAATTCTTAGAGGGTATCCTGCGTGGCTCCAATGGCATTCCGAGCGGCTGCCGACGACGAGCAGCAGTTCACCATGCATGCCGTGGTGGACACCCACAGAAGGTTCACGGACCTCTCGGTGGTTTACACCAACGACCCGGTCTGGGTGGAGCACTCCATCTACATCATGGAGCTATTGCTTCCCAAGGAGAAGTACAAGGTGGTCGGGTTCGATCTCGAGTACACCCACGCTCGTGCTGGGTCTCATCCCAAGGTCGCCGTCGCCCAGATGTGCATGCACCACCACGTCCTCGTCTACCACTATTGCCTGGCGACTAGGCCCTGTGAGAGTTTCGCCAGGTTTTTCAACAACCCCCACTACATGGTCGCTACGGTGGACGTCAATAACGATGTAAAGGCAGCAAGGAGCATGAGAAGGACTCACTAGTTCACCTCACCGAGGCCATCATTGACCCCTACTACAGAGACATGAAGGATTCCTACAACAAGGACAAGTGTGCCTGACACTCGGCCTGGATGGAGAAACACGACAAAGCTCATGTCGTGTACGCGGCCAAGGAGGCGTACACGAGCTACGACATGTACAGGCGGATCGTTGACATGAGGAAGTGACTCCTTCCCCAAAACGGCTAGGAATCCTCCCGGAAGCAGAGCAATGGCAAGCATCGTTGCAACAATAAGTAGATGATTAGATCCTCGTTTCTCCTAATTTAGTATGCATGTAATTGCTTACTTTGGTGTGTGGAAATGTTATGTTTGTAGTCACTTGTGTAATTGTATGCTTAATTTGGTTTTGCAATGCTGTCTTTTTAAGTATATATGTTGATTCTCTATAGATAGAGCAAATCACATCGCACATGGACTAAACAATGGAACCCGTCGGTGATGATTTCATCAATCATAGACAATTGTATACCAGCAATCGTTTGCTCACGACACACATGGGTTGTTAACCGGAATCGTCTGTGTTGTTATCGGTCTTCCCACACGTTTCCGATTACAGACCTGTTTGCCGCGTATCACACACATCTTGTTAAGTTGGACCGTTTCTGTTCTCTTGGGTCGACGTAAACAGTTCATCCGAGTGAATTATATGCCGTATATCGCACACACCTTGATCTGGCTGACCGTTTATTTTGTGTTGCCTAATCACAAACAGTTCATCCGAGTGTACCGTATGCTATGTATCGCACACGCCTTCATCTGGGTACCCGTTTCTTTTGTTCCGCCTCATCGCAAATAGTTCATTGAACTGAACCTTATGCCCCTCATCCCACACGCAACTAAATTATGAACCGTGTTTGATGCATCCGTCATCGCAAACGTTTTGCATCTTTTTGACGGGTTTTTTGCACCATTGTTTGCGATTATTGCATCGCACACCGTTTCATTGAAGGGTCTCTGAACGTAGTGTCGCGTCAGCAACATCCTGCAGTAGTGAATGACCGATCAGACATGCCGTAAAAACATGAGCATAAAAATTGCTTTTGACAAGTGCGATCTATCACTTTGGGACTAGTTTCACATATTGCAATTGCTTTTGACAAGCTCAAATGAATTTAAGTGAAGAACATGAGCATAAAAATTTTCATCTCTCAAAATAATATAATTGAAGTATGAGAGAATTTCTTCAAGGATATTAAAGCACACCGTGCTCAAAAAGATATAAGAGAAGCACTAGAGTAAATGACAAACTACTCCAAAAAGATATAAGTGAAGATCAAACAAGTAGTTAAGTAAATGGGTAGCTATTTGAGGACTCTCTTTTATTTAAAAACTTTCATATCTAAGTATTTATTAAAATAACAAGCTAAACAAAACAAAATGACATTCTTAGAATAGCACACATCATGTGAAGAAGCAAAAACTTAGGCTCAATCGAGGCTAACCGATAATTGTTGATGGAGAAACGTGGGATGCCTACTGGAGAATCCCCAAGATTAGATGCTTGAGATTTCTTGGAATATTAACTTGGGATGGCTTGGGCATCCCCAAGCTTGAGCTTTTGTTCTCCTTAATTCCTTTTGTATCACGGTTTCCCTAAATCTTAAAAACTTCATCTACACAAAACTCAACAATAACTCATGAGATTCATTAGTATAAATCAATGCAACAGTGATGTCGCTTGAAGCTACGTCGGTATTTCCCCAAAGAGGAAGGGATGATGCAGCACAACGGCGGTAGGTATTTCCCTCACATATGAAACCAAGGTTATTGAACCAATAGGAGAACCAAGAACCCAACGTAAACAGCCCCTGCACGCATATAACAAATCCTCGCAACCCGACGTGTTAAAGGGGTTGTCAATCCCTTCCGGGGTACGACGCCTCAAGATAGGCAAACAGACGTGAGGGCAAATATATGAGCAAGAAGACCCGATGGCAAATATATAGAAATAAATAGAAATAAAACACAGAAAGATATTTTTGTATTTTTGGTTTAATAGATCTGAAAATAAATGCAAGAGAAAAGTAGATCGCAAAGGCAAATATCTGAGCAAGAAGACCCAGGGGCCTTAGGTTTCACTAGTGGCTTCTCTCGAGAAAAATAGCAAATGGTGGGTGAACAAATTACTGTTGGGCAATTGACAGAACTTCGAATAATCATGATGATATCCAGGCAATGATCATTATATAGGCATCACGTCCAAGATTAGTAGACCGACTCCATCCAGCATCTACTACTATTACTCCACACATCGACCACTATCCAGCATGCATCTAGTGTATTAAGTTCATGGAAAAATGGAGTAATGCAATAAGAACGATGTCATGATGTAGACAAGATCTATCTATGTAGAGATAGACCCCATCGTTTTATCCTTAGTAGCAACGGTACATACGTGTTGTTTCCCTTTCTGTCACTGGGATCAAGCATCGTAAGATCGAACCCACTACAAATAACCTCTTCCCATTGCAAGATAAATAGATCAAGTTGGCCAAACAAAACCCAAATATCGGAGAACAAATACGAGGCTATAAGCAATCATGCATATAAGAGATCAAAGAAACTCAAATAACTTTCATGGATATAAGAAGACAGATCTGATCATAAACTCAAAGTTCATCAATCCCAGCAAACACACCGCAAAAGAATTACATCATATGGATCTCCAAGAGACCATTGTATTGAGAATCCAGCGAGAGAAAGGAAGCCATCTAGCTACTAACTACGGACCCGAAGGTCTACAAAGAACTACACAAGCATCATCGGTGAGGCACCAATGGAGGTGGTGAACCCCATCCGAGATGGTGTCTAGATTGGATCTGGTGGTTCTGGACTCTGCGGCGGCTTGATGAATATTTCGTCGATGTGCCTAGGGTTTCTGGAATATTGGGGTATTTATAGAGCAAAGAGGCAGTCTGGGGGGCACCCGAGGTGGGCACAACCTACCAGGGCGCGGCTGGACCTCCTGGCACTCCCTGGTGGGTTGTGCCCCCCTCGGGGCACCCCCCAGGCATAGGTAGGGCCCGTTGTGTTCTTTCTGCCCCATAAAAATTCTCCGTCGAGTTTCGTGGCATTTGGACTCCGTCTGATAATGATTTTCTGCGATGTAAAAAACACGGTAAACAGCAACTGGCACTTGGCACTATGTCAATAGGTTAGTACCAAAAAATGATACAAAATGATTATAAAACATCCAAGATTGATAATATAACAGCATGGAACAATCAAAATTATAGATACGTTGGAGACGTATCAGCATCCCTAAGCTTAACTCCTACTCGTCCTCGAGTAGGTAAGTGATGAAAAATAGAATTTTTGATGTGGAATGCTGCCTAACATGTCATATCATATTCTTTTCTTTATAGCATGGACATTTGGACTTTTATGTGATTCAAAGCAATAGTCTAGTTTTGACATAATAATTTAGATACTCAAGCATATCAACAAGCAACCATGTCTTTCAAAATATCAACACTGAAATAAGTTATCCCTAGCCCATCATGCTCAGCCATTGATCCATTCATGAAACACACTTGAATATTAGCTACACCCAATACATAAGTACGATCATATTGCCTCCTAGTTGGTGCTTTTATAAGAGAAGATGGAGACTCAATTTCAAAAATAAAAATTGCATAAAGTAAAAGAAAGGCCCTTCGCAGAGGGAAGTAGGGATTTGTAGAGGTGCCAGAGCTCAAAGCGAAAAAACTTAGAGATAAAAACTTAGAGATAAAAACATTTTGGGAGGTGTATCCATCCCACCAATGAAAACGACTTAGAGTTCACAACACTTTCCATGCTAGATATATCATAGGCGGTTCCCAAACAGAAAATAAAGTTTATTCCTTTTTCCACCATACTTTCACTTTCCATGGCTAACCGTATCCACGGGTGCCCTCCATACCAACACTTCTAAGAAATTTATTATTTGACAACTTAAAGTAAATTCATTTTTGCATTTTGGGATTGGGCATCCCTAAAACCTATGCCTTACTCTCATGCAATGACAAGTGAATAAACACTCATCGTGAGAATAACACATCTAGCATGGAAAATATTAGCCACCCCTCACCGCTCTGCGAGCGAAACAAACACACAAAAGAGAAGTTTATTTTGAAAATTAGAGATGGCACATGCAAATTTGCTGAGAACGGCAAAAGAATACCGCATATAGGTAGATATAGTGGACTCATGTGGCAAAACTGGTTTAAAGGATTTTGGATGCACAAGTAGAGATCATACTTAGTGCAAAATGAAGGCTAGCAAAAAGATTGAGAAGTGACCAACCAAGAAACGGATAATCTCATAAGCAAGCATTAAGCATAATTAACACTGAATAATGCACCACAAGTAGGATATAAATTCATTGCATGATTATTGACTTTTGTACTTGCATAGGGAATCACAAACCTTAACACCAATATTCTTACTAAAGCATAATTACTCATCAACATAACTCACATATGACATCATCATATCTCAAAACTATTACTAAGAATCAAGTTTATTTTGTCCAATGATCTTCATGAAAGTTTTTATTATATCCTTCTTGGATATCTATCACTTTGGGACTAATTTTCATGTGTTGCTTTTCATAAGCTCAAAGAAATATAAGTGAAGATCAAGGGCATAATTAAATTTCTTTCTCTCAAAATAGTTTAAGTGAAGCAAGAGAGAATTTCTTGAAAATTTTACTGACTCTCAAATAAATCTAAGTGAAGCAAGAGAGAATTTCTTCAAAAATACTAAGCACACCGTGCTCAAAAAGATATAAGTGAAGCACTAGAGCAAGTCCATAGCTCATAAAAATTGAAGTGAAGCATAGAGAAAAATTCTAATAAGTCATGACATAATTTTGGCTCTCTCAAATAGGTGTGTCCAGAAAGGGATCAAGACTTAAAACCCAAAATAAAAAAATCAAAGACTCATATCATACAAGATGCTCCAAGCGAAACACATATCATGTGACGAATAAAAATATAGTTTCGAGTAAAATACCGATAGTCGTTGGAAGAAAGCGGGGATGCCACTCGGGGGCATCCCAAAGATTAGTTGGTTTATCATTTTTGGATAATAGCTTGGGATGTCGGGGCATCCCCAAGCTTAGGCTCTTCTATCCTTCCTTCATCCCTCGCAAGATAACCCAAAACTTAAAAACTTCAATCACACAAAACTCAACAAAACCTTTGTGAGATCTGTTAGTATAAGAAAGCAAACCACTACTATAACTACTGTATCAAACCAATTCATATTTTATTTTTGTATTATATCTACTGTATTCCAACTTTTCTATGGAAAAAACTCATCAAAGAAATCTATAGAGCCATCAAAATAAGCACACAACACAAAGAAAACAGAATCTGTCAAAACAGAACTGTCTGTAGCAATCGGACTTTTTCGAAAAACTTCTGGAACTCCAAAAATTCAAAAAACAGAGGACGACATATGTAATTTGTATATTAATCTTCTGCAAAAAGAATCAGGGCAAAATCTCTTTCTGATAAAAAATGAGAATTGTTTTCGTGAGCGCAAAGTTTCTGCCTTTTTCAGCAAGATCAAACAACTATCACCCAAGAAGATCCTATCGCTTCTACTTGGCACAAACACTAATTAAAAAAAACAATCATAACAGTAGCATAATTGTGTAAACACTCAAGAACAGAAAGCAAAAGCAAAAATAAAACTTATTCATTGGGTTGCCTCCCAACAAGCACTATAGTTTTACGTCCTTAGCTAGGCATAAAGCAAGGATCTAAGTTTTGTCATCCTTGTCCAACTCTTCAATCAAACACTTAGGATCCTTCAGAGATTTAGCATAAAGATCTTCAATAACAATACTCCTAGGAATAAATTGAAAGAATTCATTCTTGCAGAAAGGATCTCTTATAACTTCAACAAAATCCGGGTGAATACTAATCATCTTAAGATCTTCTTTATTACCACTGCTATAAGCTGCACCCTTGTTCTTGGTAACCTTGCCAAATTTTATGGGAGTTTTTTCGGTAGTTTCAGCGGAAGCAAAAGCCGTGCTTAGATTACTAAAGATTTCTTGTAGTTTATCAATCCAAGACGGGCTTTCTTCTATTCTTTCATGGATTATGGTACCTTTTTCTTTTAGCAACTTAAAAATTTCTCCCGCTCTTGACCCAATCTTGGTGGCAAGATATGCATCTTTTTATCCATAATTTCCATATGATCTTCAGTGAGCATTTTCTTTTCAATAGCATCTAATCTTCCAATAACATGCTCAAGAGTCAAAGTTGTTTCATTAATCATAAGAGGTGGTGAGGCCACCAAATTTCCCAAAGCATTAAAAGAATCAAGAAAGGGACACATCAAGAAATTTCCACCGGTAATCGTATCAAGGATGAATCTATACCATGTGGTGATGCCAACATAAAAGCAACAAAGAAGAACAACGGTAGATTGCTTACGAATAGATCTATTATGAGCAATGCAAATTCTATACCAAGCATCCTTTAAATTTTCTCCTCCCCTTTGTTTAAAGTTGAGAACCTCGTTCTCGGGAGTGCAAGCAATAGAGGAAGAACTATCCATAATGATAGTAATGGTAAACAAGATTGCATACAAAAACAGACCCCGCAAGAAAACGGCGAACGGAAAAAGAGAGGCGAATAAAATGGCAAATTTTTGTGAAGTGGGGGAGAGGAAAACGAGAGGCAAATGGCAAATAATGTAAATTGCAAGGAAATGAGATTTGTGATTAGGAACCTGGTATATGTTAAAGATCCTCCCCGGCAATGGCGCCAGAAATTCCTTTTGACGCCGCTTGAAGCTACATCGGTATTTCCCCAAAGAGGAAGGGATGATGCAGCACAGCCGCGGTAGGTATTTCCCTCAGATATGAAACCAAGGTTGTCGAACCAGTAGGAGAACCAAGCAACACAACGTAAACAACCCCTGCACACAGATAAAAAATCCTCGCAACCCGACGTGTTAAAGGGGTTGTCCCTTTCGGGGTACGGCGCCTCAAGATTGGCAAACAAACGTGAGGTAAATTTGTAGTAGATTGAAAGATAGATCGCAAATGAAATAAATAGAAATAAAATGCAGCAAGGTATTTTTGTATTTTTGGTTTAATAGATCTGAAAATAAATGCAAGAGAAAAGTAGGTCGCAAAGGAAAATATATGAGAAAGAAGAACCAGGGGCCATAGGTTTCACTAGTGGCTTCTCTCGAGAAAAATAGCAAACGGTGGGTGAACAAATTATTGTTCGACAATTGACAGAACTTTGAATAATCATGACGATATCCAGGCAATGATCATTATATAGGCATCACGTCCAAGATTAGTAGACCGACTCCTGCCTGCATCTACTGCTATTACTCCACACATCGACCACTATCCAGCATGCATCTAGTGTATTAAGTTCATGGAAAAATGGAGTAATGCAATAAGAACGATGACATGATGTAGACAAGATCTATCTATGTAGATATAGACCCCATCGTTTTATCCTTAGTAGCAACGATACATACGTGCTGTTTCCCTTTCTGTCATTGGGATCAAGCACTGTAAGATCAAACCCACTAAAAAGCACCTCTTCCCATTGCAAGATAAATAGATCAAGTTGGCCAAACAAAACCCAACTATCAGAGAAGAAATACGAGGCTATAAGCAATCATGCATATAGAGATCAAAGAAACTCAAATAACTTTCATGGATATAAGAAGATATATCTGATCATAAACTCAAAGTTCATCGATCCCAACAAACACACCGCAAAAGAATTACATCATATGGATCTCCAAGAGACCATTGTATTGAGAATCCAGCGAGAGAGAGAGGAAGCCATCTAGCTACTAACTACGGGCCCGGAGGTCTACAAAGCACTACTCACGCATCATCGGTGAGGAACCAATGGAGGTGGTGAACCCCATCCGAGATGGTGTCTAGATTGGATCTGGTGGTTCTGGACTCTGCAGTGGTTGGAGGAATATTTTGTCGGCGTGCCTAGGGTTTCTGGAATATTGGAGTATTTATAGAGCAAAGAGGCGGTCCGGGGGGCACCCGAGGTGGGCACAACCCACCAGGGCGCGCTGGGCCTCCTGGCGCGCCCTGGTGGGTTGTGCCCCCCTCGGGGCACCTCCAGGCACAGCCAGGGCCCGTTGTGTTCCTTCTGGCCCATAAAAATTCTCCATGGAGTTTCATGGCATTTGGACTGCGTCTGATAATGATTTTCTGCGATGTAAAAACAATGGAAAAAACAGCAACTGGCACTTGGCACTATGTCAATAGGTTAGTACCAAAAAATGATATAAAATGACTAGAAAATGATTATAAAACATCCAAGATTGATAATATAACAGCCTGGAACAATCAAAATTATAGATACGTTGGAGACGTATCAATCACCTTATCATTATCTACTGTAGCAAATCACTAAAATTATTATTTAACATTGCATACTAAATGCCTCTGCATATTTAATACTCCTATCCTCAAATAGAAAAATTCAACATTTTATCAAATTCTGACTTTTCTCAAGAATTTTTGCAACATCGATAAACTTTCTGTTTTGAAACAGCAACTCATATACTTGCAAACTAAGCATGGTAAAGGCCACACTTGATATTTTTATTGAAATAAAAGATGCAAAAAATAGTTATAAATAACATCAAGCAAATCCTAATAAAATAAAATGACGCTCCAAGCAAAACTCATGTCATGTGACGAATAAAAATATAGTTCCAAGTAAGGTTACCGACAATGTTGAAAATGAAAGAGGGGATGCCTTCCGGGGCATCCTCAAGCTTAGTTGCTTGGATCTTCCATGAATATTACCTTGGGGTTCCTTGGGAATCCCCAAGCTTATGGTCTTGTCACTCCTTATTCTCCTCATACCGATATCTCACCCAAAACTTGAGAACTTCAATCACACAAAACTTAACGGAACTTCGTGAGATGCGTTAGTATGATAAAACAAATCATTCACTTGGGTACTGTCTAGAAAAGATTCATAATTGTTTCCACTCAATGCCTACTGTAATCTATGATTTCCACAATTTATATTGACCAATATAATCCATAGAAACTATAAAACAAGCAAACTATGCATTGAAAACAGAATCTATCAAAAACAGAACAGTCTGTAATGATCTAAATTGTTCTCATACTTATGCAACTCTAAAAATTGTGAAAAATTAGGACAACGTGAGAAATTTGTATATCAAGCATTTGTACAAAATTCAGGTGAAAAACACGTTCCAGTGAATTTAAAAAATTCTTCTACTAGATGCAAAAGTTTCTGTATTTTCACAGAATCAAATCAACTATCATCCACATCATTCCAAAGGCATTACTTGGAACTTTATTGAAACAAAAGCTATAAAACGTGATTAATACAGTAGCTTAATCATGTGAAGACATAAAAACAGTACGTAAAAGTGTTGGGTTGTCTCCCAACAAGCGCTTTTCTTTTATGCCTTTTAGCTAGGCATGATGATTTCAGTGATGCTCGCATAAACGTAAAGAATTGAAACACAATGGGAGCATCATGAAGCATATGACTAGAACATTTAAGTCTAACCCACTTCCTATGAATAGGGATTTTGTGAGCAAACTATTTATGGGAACAAGAATCAACTAGCATAGGAAGGTAAAACAAGCAAAACTTCAAGATTTTCATCACATAGAGAGAAAACTTGATATTGTTGCAATATGTAAAAGCATAAGTTACTCTCTCATAGTAATTTTCAGTAGCATCATGAATAAATTCAATGATATAACTATCACATAAAGCATTCTTTTCATGATTCACAAGCATAGAAAATTTATTACTCTCCACATAAGCAAATTTATCCTCGTCAATAGTAGTGGGAGAAAACTCAAGAAAATAACTATCATGTGATTGAAAATTAAATTCATGATGACAAGTTTCATGGTTATCATTATTCTTTATATCATACATGTCATCACCATAATCATCATAGATAGTAGGCATGCTTTCATCATAATAATTTTTCTCATCAAAACTCGGGGGACTAAAAATATCATCTTCATCAAATATAGCATCCCCAAGCTTATGGATTTTCATATCATTAGCACCATGGATATTCAAAGAATTCATACTAACAACATTGCAATCATGCTCATCATTCAAATATTTTGTGCCAAACATTTTATTGAATTCTTCTTCTAATAATTGATCACAATTTTTGAATCCATCATTTTCACGAAAGACATTATAAAGATGAATAATATGAGACCACCTCAATTCCATTTTTTGTAATTTTCTTTTTATAAACCAAGCTAGTGATAAACAAGAAAACAAAAGATTTGATTGCAAGATCAAAAGATATACCTTCAAGCACTCACCTCCTCGGCAACGGCGCCAGAAAAGAGCTTCGTTGACGGGATGTGAGTGCCGCTTACCTAACCTCCCCGGCAATGGCGCCAAAAAAGAGCTTGATGTCTACTACACAACTTGTTCATATAGACTCGTGTTGGGCTGTAACAGCCTGGTTTTTGGCCCATTTCTTTTTCCTTTGATTTATTTGGTTTTTGCTCTGATTTTTCTTTTTGGAGTGGTCCTGTGGCCTTGAAACCTTGGAGATCATCATTTCTTCTTCTCCCAAGTGCCTAATCATCCTCAAACTCATCCCAAGACCATGCCATTTCCATCCTAGACCAACTCCATAATTCTTTTTTTTTGGGGAAAATTCCTTTTCTATTAAAGGAATAACCTCAAGTGCCCTAGGTTGTGAAGCAACCTATATTTCTTTTACTCCAAAAATTCCCAAATAATTCTCATAAATTGTTTGGGTCATTTCTTGCTCAAATTTTCCCAAACATTTCCTTGGCCAGTTCAAAAATAATTCCCCAATATTCCTTCTTCTATTCTGTCCTGAATGGCATTTTATGAAGGAAGTGTCATTTATCTTTTCCTAGTTGCTCCCAAACTTTTTGGGCATTATTTTATGTCCAAATAATTGCCACATGCCAAAATTAAACTTTATTTGCCTAGCCAATCTTCCTCAGTGATGTTTCAAAGTTTCTGTTAGACAGAAGGCTTTGTGAAGGAAGTACTAGCTAGGAGTATCCAAGTGAGTTGTAGTTTTGCATGCCTCTTCATGTGCTCATATCATTGCCCTCCTCCAATTTTCAGCTCCATCCCTTGATCTATGTGAGCACAGGATCAAATCTTTGCTTCTGTCAATATTTTCAGTTTGTGAAGCAAGTATATTTTATATTGCTTCATTTTGGCTGAAAATTTACCAGAGCATTCTCATGACCACAAATCCTCTCTCCACCAATTTTGGAACCACATCATCAAGCCACTATTCCTCTAGAAGTTTTGCAAGTTTATGGACAGTGAGGATGTTTGTGAAGCAAGTACCATTTTGGCTTGTCCAATTGGTATGAAATTTTTACAGTATCTTCATATGTCCAAATCCTTAGGCCTTGCCAAATTTGAGATCAAGTGGTTACTCTATGTGAGTGAACCATCATGACCACTTTTCTGGACCATTTTGGTCTGTTGCAAAGCAACTATATTAATCCTTGGTCCATTTACCCTCAAAACCTCCAGGATCATAGTTCTTCCTTAGTTAATCATCCTAGACAACACCTTTGACCCCAATCATTTCCCTGTTGATCACCAGTGCGTAGCCAAGTTTGCTACAGCAAACTTTCATTGAATCCTCACATCGCTCCAGTGCTCCTTTTCTCGATCTATCACCTCCCTCAAGCTCAGTGATGTAGGGACTCATCACTAGACATCTCATTGCAGCCTCTCTTGTCCTCTTCATGCTAGTGCCCATGGTGACTGCCCCCTTGGCATGTTATTTCATGCGCTCTGGGAGCGTTGGTCACGCTCTGGGCGTCGGGACGCGTCGGGCAGCTCTGTCTCGGCGAGTTTCGTGCGTCTGGGCATGCCGACCTGACTCCTCGTGCCTCACCCGTCGCTCTCCACCCCCTGCCCCCTCTCGAAGCCTCCTCACCGGAGCTAGACGTCGCGCGCCCACGGGTGCACTGTGCCCCGTTTGGCTTCGAGCTCGTTTCGGCCTCTTCCTCTTCTCCCCGGCGTCGCTTTCTTCTCCGTGACCCTCTGCATCAATGCCTTGTCATGTTCCCATGCCATCCGTGTGATCGCTAAGCTCGAGAGGGCTCGGCCGGACGTGCACGGCGGCACTCACCCTCGGCCATCCCCTCCCCCTCTATTTAAGGCCGTCCCGGGAGCGTTTCTCCTCACCACTCGACCTCACTCACTCCTCTAGCCCTCCCCAACCCCTCAGAACATCGCCGGAGCATCTCCTTGCCCTCCATTGCTAGCATGGCCGCCACCCCCTCCCTCCTAAATTCCGACGACCCCATGTCCATCTCTCCGTTCCACCACCACCAGAGCCCCTCGCGACCTCCCCTGGATCCTACCTGCCCTTCGCCTCCTCCTCTGATGGCCTCTGGCCACAAGATCCATCGCCGCCCGAAGACGCCGCCCGCCGCGGCCGCAGCTCCGCCATCTCTAGTGATCCTCGAGTGCTGCCCTCGTCGCCTTTGGGTGCGGGCCGTCACCCGGAGCTCACCGGTGGTCGGAGCGCGACAAACGGTGGCCGGAGCTGCCAAGACGAGTGCCGGCACTGGCGGCCTCCCTCTGCACCGCGAGCAAACGCGAGGAGAAGACGAAGACGACGGCGTCGCCCTGCCAGCTGGCTGGTGAGCCCAGCGGCCCCACCCGTCAGCGAGCCAGAGGCCGGCCCCGCTCCCTGCCTAGCTGGATAAGTGGAAGCGCCTTCCGTGCTTTACGCTTTCACCATGGGCTAAGCGTGTTTTGTTGGAATGCGCGACCCGCCGAGCTGCCAGGGGTCTGGTTGTGAATATTTTATTTACAGAATGGTCCCTGGTCTTCAACCCCTCATATCTTTTTGATCCTAACTCCAAATGAGGTGAGTCCAAATCCCACTTCTTCATCTCGTCGAGCTCGTTCTGATGGAATCATTTTCACCATGTGTTACCATTCTGAAAATGACCATTATGCCCTTACCCTTAATCAGCCCCCTCCAAGAGAGAACAGTTTCTGGCGATTCGTTCCGCGAGTTTCTCGCACATCTCACTGGTGTGCGCCGGTCCTAAACAAACGATTTTTAACCCCTTTCCGCGACGACATTTGGAACCATCGCTAAGTGAGTGTGTGCGATAGGTTGTCCTTCCCACACGACCCAGAGACCGTGGGGGATATGGAGTAGTGATCCAGAGGCCTTCCCAAAATGTAATCGTGTGCGATGCAGCACACACTAAATTCTTTCGCACGTGTGGTATCGGTGATTAGGAGTTTCTAATGACGCAGTGAAACCATGCGGTCTGTCATAACGAACCGTTTGGGAAACAGTATGTAAGGCACACGGGCCAACATATGAACTGTGTGCGATTTGTGCCCCATCGCACACGAGTTTTCTGTGTAACCCGTCTGCCATGATAGACCCCATCACACATGTTTTCCATCAATTACCGTCTGCGATAATGTTCTATCACAAACGGTTCAGGAGCCCCTTCGCACACATACAAGTGCTGCAAACCGTTTGTGATTTGTTGGGTATCACCGATGGGTGCGGCAAGAGTGATGTGTGCTTTTCGTTTGGGATCCCACACGTTTCCTGGAAAAATTACGACTGTGATTGTATTTTGCATTGGGCATGGTTTACTCCCAGTTGTCGTGTGCGATAACGCGATATCACAAACGGTTCCGGAGAACCTACGCACACATAGTAGCGCTACAAATCGTTTGTGATCTGCTATGTATCACCGACGGTTCCCCTACGATTGACGTATGCTTTCCGATGTGGATTGCACACACTCATTTAGTTGAACCGTGTGCGGAGCAATTGCCAGGTTAAAACAAAAATATCCCATTTTGAATCGGCATGCAAAAAGCAAATTTGCCACAATATTCAATTGAACAAATAGTGTCCACAGGAAGAACATTCATCAGATTTCGCAACAATTGCAATTGAACATATGGTAGGTAAATTCCAATGATTTGTCCACACATATATGCATTACATAATTAATCATAGTGTACGAAATACGAAGACCTCAACAGATGGAAAACAATGGATCCATGCGCTATATGTTTAGCGGCTAACTCTTACTCAATGTTTCAGGAGAACGCATGCTAAAATCTTCATTATCACCAGTGGGATTGATGAAGTGATCCAGGAAGAAGTCGCTGATAAATCTCTGAACCATCAGCAATTCACCAGCTGGGAGCGGTTCAGGGGTCCTCGGTTTTAAGATGAGCTGCAGTATTTTTAAGATCAGAATGTGCCATATGAGTGGAGTAGAAGATATTAATTAAGATAGATTTACTGGTACTAATTCGCGAGGATTGTCACAACTATCAGCAGATTTGCAGATGGAGATCATGTGTGTGCAAACATAGTATCCACAAAGTTTGGTCCCTGCTTCTTGCTGAGGACAATGAAATTTTTGTACAAAATTAGTCATGCATTTGTCCTGTTAGGAACAACCTAACCGGTGTTAGATGTATTATTTTTTCTTTGGAAAAAATAGATAGAGGTTTATTTAGAAGCTTGAACATTTAACTAGCGCAAGGAAAGGTATTTGCAGACTGTTGGATAAATTTTCCGAAAATAACGGATTTCAGTGTGTTACCGGAGAAAGGATCTCATGCTGCACAGGTTGTTCCGTCTTGAACAGGTTCCCTGGTTTAGTTTTCCACAATGCGAGCACACTGCAAATGATGATGAATTTTGACAACATCAATTATTGAACCAGATATGAATGCAAATTAATTTCAACATCATAGAATTCAATATCTATCCCAGAATTGTTGAACATGCGTCAGATCCTGAGCGTTCGTTGACTCTCTGAGAGAATCGATGTAGTAAACTGTGTTCTTGTTTGGAACAATGAATACCAATATCCAGTGATTGCTACATATTAATAAAGCCATGAACTTACGAATGATGTCGAAATCGGAAAGACAATCAGTGTATGCGTGGTTGTTTACTTGACTTACCGTTCATGATATGGCCAGAGAAATGATTCTGCATGGGACGTGTTTTTGAAGATACGGAGGACCGTGTTAACGGCCCAGTCCCATCGGTCCTTACCATCTAATGTTGTGCCATTTGCTAATGCAGGATATATGAAATACTCACTCTCCATTTTTCTTCTCTTTGCGTTCAATCCCCTGAGAGGAATAAAATGCAGTTATCTGTTTATCATTTACAGCTTTGTATCGAGAAGTTGATCAGAGTTTGTTAAGTACTTACAAAATCAGGCATCTAACAAGAGTGGCATTGAGCACGTTGAAGTTGAAGAAGAGATGTAAGTCCTCGAAACTCACATTGATGGAATCAGCATCATGTCAGAAATGATCTCTATTGTAGTGGACTAGCAAAGCATGATGACCTACTGACATTTGATCCATGCAATATTCATGTAACACGCGGCAACTGGAGCTGCACTCATCAAAGTATTCGCCAACAAGAAATGGCTGGCCATGGACGTAATTGCGTGCTTCACGTACGTGTCCTTTTCTTTTAGCAAGCAAAAATTCTACTTCTTCATCACCCATGGCGTCAGAAATAATATTACTCCCCGATTCGAACAAGCTGCTGTTAATTTGGTTCTAGACGATGAGTGCTTTAAGTAAGAGGCAATCGTTCTCTTTCCCTTCACGTTCCCGCTGCGCTTCCTCGTGGTCGTGGGTGTAGCCTTTTTGGCCACTTCCTTCTTGGTACTTGAAGCATTTCTGGTAGAACGTCTGGTTGCCTGCTTGGTAGACTGCTGAGCAGACGGTGAAGCTTGGACGGACTTCTTAGCAGACGGTTTATCTATGCCGGACCGCTGAGCTGGCGGTGCTGTTGTGATGGACTGCTGGGTTGTAGGAGCAGAGGCATCAGACTGCTGACCATGCGTTGAAGCTATGTCGGGTTTCTGTGCAGGTGGTGCCAACTTGTCCGTGTGCTGAGGAGGCCATGCCAACGCGTTGGTTTGCTGAGCAGGAAGTGCTAACGCATTGGTATGCTGATCACGCGCCTGTGGACCGACAGACTGATGAGCAGTCGGTTCTGGACCTACATACTGCTTAGTAGGCGGTTCTGAAGCATCAGACTGCTTAGCAGTCTGTTCCACCAGCTTGGTCTGCTGAGCATGTGCTGCAGCTGGGTCTCCCCCCGCTGCTTCAGCGGACGGCATCTGAATCGGTGGTGCGTCATCAGCAGTTGTAGGCCTTGCCACTGGCTGCTTTGGGGTGGAGGATGACATGGCCAGTACGCCACAAAGTCAGTCCGGCTGATCACAGGTTGATGCATCAGCCCGCGAGAGCAGCTGTGGCAAGGAGAGCGTCACCGGTTGAGGGGCGACAGTGGTTGCTCTTGGCGGGGCTTCAGGAATCTCATCGATGAACTCTATTTCCTTTCGTGGCCACTAGATGTGATGTAACAGTGTTTCTCCCAAGGTCCTTTGCTCATCGGAGTCTCCTAGGACATTCTTCAGGGAAAATTCATTGAATCCAGGCTGTACTTCAGTCATGTAGCCCTTCACACAGCCCGGCTTCAATGGCACATTGTCCAAGAAGAGGCCATATTCCAAGAAGGGTGGGCAAACCCAGGTTGTTGCACATTTTAATGTACCTTCATAATGTGTAAGAACGCCCTTCAGTCTGTCTTTCATTCCAGATAGATCAGATATAGCATCATCACGAGCAGCTGCAGTCTCAGTGTCGCTGGGGTCAGCTGATGCACAACTACTCTTGTGCAGTGTTGTCGCGCAATAAGCAGAATCATCCATGCCCGCCTCCCCTCCCATCTGCTGGCTAGCTGTCAGTGTTAGAGTCTTCTGCATCATCATTGACTCCTCAACATCCTTTCGAACAGCCGGATAAATCTCCTTCTTCAACTTTTCAAACAATGCATTCTGCTTCATTTCACTCCTCGCTTTTTTCATGCTGAGCCTCTCTTCTTTGCTGAGTGTGAAAGCCCTCTTTTGCGGGACATTAACAGCTATACCCTTGCACGGCCAGGGGCTCTTTTGTGTCCAGAGCAATCGACAGAATATCACATGGCCCTGAGTTCCTGTAGAACCTTCCAGGGATCTTGGAAGCCTCTACCATCACTTCATACAGTTTGGCGTCACGTGCGTTTTCAAAGTAATAAGTTCCGTCATCACGCCTCTTTGCACGTGCCCGCAAGTAGTCTATGGCGCGTTCGCCCCTGATTTCACTAAAGGCCAGATTCCCACCCGCCGCTACTGCTTCTTTGTTCTCCTGTTCCCATATCAGTTTCATGCCGTAGTATCCTGCCACACCCATACGGTGGGGGTGTATGTTCTTCTTCTGAAGTTCCGATTTCTTGAAACTCTTCTCAGCAAACTCTGGAGTTGCCCTGACCCTTTTGAATTCTGCCCAGTCTGCCTTTGTAATTTGGGGGTATGCAGGGATTGGGTCCTTTCCTTCACTCAAGTACTTCTTGTACAACACGTGCTTCCAGTTTCTCCAAGCATCCCTAGCCTTCTTCAGTGCAGCATGTTCCACCTGCATTCTTCACTGCTCTGGAACGTTGAAGTGATCCATGATCTCCTGGACTAACCTTTGCCGTGTTTTCGTGTCAGCCTTCCGAAACCCTGGCAGATTAATGTTGAGGTTTGCCCTGCCAACAAATCCACACACACTCCTGAATCTCATGCGTGCTTTATCTGGTTTATTTGGAGCCCAGGACTTTAAATCAATCTCGGTTACTTCATGTACACCTTTAGGCTGGTGTGTGGGCTTCCTTGGAGCGTTCCTCCGTGTCCTAACTGGAAGGTTAATTGCTGCAACTCTATCCCGTTCAAGACTACTTGATCCCTCACAATCTGCTGAAGACCTAAGGTTGTCCGAATCAGATGAAGATACATGGCCTGAATGAGTGTTGTCACTTCTACTCGGCATCTACAGAGAACACATGCGAAACTCGGGAAAGGAGGATAAGCATAAAACTAACAACTTGGTATCAAGCTTTCCAAACATGCCATGCAATAATTTAGAAAATGTACGGCTAATTTGTTAAGTTTGTGTGACTCGGGCGCCCGCGATATTTAAATAGGCAGTAACTTATTGGAACAAATACAGCTTATATGTAGTAAGGAAGGTAGATAATGAACATATATACGCTCTCCATTATTTTATAACCAATTTGGGAACATACGGAATGAAATTGGAAGAGGGATTGCGAGGAAATATGCCTCACCGCGATGGAGATCAGTAACTAACAGGCTTCTTAATGCGAACCCGGCCGGACCACACGAGAGGCAAGGGTTACTGCATCGATATGTTCGAGGGTGGCTGGCGAGCAAACAAAGACGGTGAGGCGCGGGCCGCCGCGTGTTGGGAACGACAGTGGAGGTAGGCTTGACGCCGAAGAGCGGGCACACGGCCGGGGTGAGCACGGCGGCGCCGGAGAGGGTTCTGCTGTGGATCTGGTGGGAGGGGGGAGCTAGCGAAGGAGATTGGGGGTGGACTAGTTGATTGAAACGCGGGTGGACGGTGGGTGGTGTTGGGGACTCCGGATGTTGGCGGCCTAGTTGAAAAGGGTGAAAAATATCCCCAGTCACCGCGCGCGCGGAAAGGCTTATGCAAACAGTTGCCTCTAAGCGCTCGTGTGCACAAACAAGACAATTTCATTTGAAATGAAGATGTGAGTTCATCGTTTCGCCTCTAAATTTTTCCCATGTAAACCAATCACAATTTTACCACGGGTTTGATTTGCTGGCGCATTTCAGGTCTCATGTGCTATATGTAAGATATTTTTTGGCATTTACCGTGCATGTTGGCATATAAATCAATTCCTAGCCGGACTGCATTTCCTGTCGAAAGGGATGAGGATTGCCGTTCGATCTGGGAGCATCCAACTGTGTAGACGTACAACCTGTGGGGTTTGGGTTCTGGCCAATCAGAATGCACGACTTAGATCGCGCACAGCGGGGGGGGGCATCGGCCACGGTTTGGTAGGCACACGGTTTTCGTGTGTGAACCGTGTGCTATTTGAAAAAAAAATTGGGAGGGGCTATTTGGAAACATATACATGTGTTGTCGAAAGGGATGAGGATCGCCGTTCGATCAAGGAGAATCCAACGGTGCAGATATACAATCCGTGGGGTTTGGGTTCTGGCCAATCAGAAAGCACGACTCAGATCGCGCGCGTGGCAGAGGGGTGGGGGGGTGCATCGGCCATGGTTTAGTGGACACACGGTTTTCGTGAGTGAACCGTGTGCTCTTTGAAAAAATTTACATTACCTAACATCATATTTTTGTTCGAATGAAAACATGAGTTCATTGTTTTGCCTCCAATTTTTTTCCACGGTAAGAAATCATGAGTATAGTGGAGAGTGTCATATACTAGTATCATGAATATACAGTATATATGATACTAGTGGATGATACTACCTTTAATTAATTATAGCGCATAGTATAATACGTAGAGTATAGTATCATATATAGATCATATTTATTGCCATGCATGACACAAATTAGCATCGCATTTAACATGATACGGTATCTACCTATATGTTACTCTAACCCTCTTTATATATATTTAATTCTTTGCCACATCAGCATACTTGATATTTCCGAGTGCATGACATCGTCGGCTATGATATCACCACTATGGCCAGCCTTATATAGTGGGGAGTATCATATACTATATATATATAGTATGATGCATATGGTACTAGTGTATGATACTACGTACGCACCTTCATAGTGCATATATAGTATCATAGAGCAGTACTAGCTCCCTCTGTAAACTAATATAAGAGCGTTTAGATTACTAAAATAGTGACCTAAACGCTCTTATATTAGTTTACGGAGGGAGTATATATCATAGATGACCGTATTTATGGCCATGCATGACACAAAGTAGAATAGCATTTATTATATATATATATGTTACGGCACGGTATCTACATATGTTACTGCTTCTTTGCCACATCATCATATTTTCTATTCCCGAGTGCATGATACCGGCTATGATACCCCCACAATGGCCACCCTAATAACGTTGGTCGTAATATGGGAGTATCAAGCGGTATGATGCATGCCAACTAGACTTTTTGGATGATGTGGCACACAGTTAAACGATGAAAGAGAGGGTGTGGTATCATATCATGATACCGTATCATATTAAGTGTTGTACTACTTTGTGTCATGCATGACAATTAATAAGGAACCTAAGATACTAACTTATGATACTATGCATGCGTGCATTACAGAGGTATTGCCGATCATATACTAGTATCATGCATATATACTCCCTCCTTTTCGGTTTATAGGCTTATCTCAAAATTTTAGTTTTTCCATTTTATAAGGCTCAATTTGGTTGTTCCCCATCACATGTTCAGATTCCAAGGTACATTAAATCATTGCATGCAAGTATTAAGAGAAAGTTGACCAATGCATGTACTTTATATATGCATGCATGTATTGCAATTAATACATTGGAAAACATAAATTTTTCAGGAAAACAAAAGCATTAATTGGGTGTTTTTGCAAACTACAAAAAGTATTCCACCACTCACCATCTACCTTGGTTGGTGAGATTTTTGAATTGAGCCCTATAAGGCTGGTTGTAATGGGGAGTATCATATACTAGTATCATGCATATGATAGTGTAGGATACTACTTCCGTAATGCATATAGTATCGTAAGTTAGCATCTTAGGTTGCCTTACTAATTGTCATGCATCACACAAAGTAGTAGTACAACATTTAATATGACACGGTATCATGATATGATACCACATCCTCTCTTTACTCATTTAATTGTGTGCCACATCATACTAGCTAGTCGTCTATGATATACTAGCTACCTCACTAAGAGCATGGTTAATAATATAGCCAAGGGTCGGCTATAAGAAGTTGCCATGTCATATACAGCCAACCTCTTAGCATGCATGTACAATAATATGTTTTATATACGTACTAGTTTATCAATAGTTGGCCCACCTTACATCCTCACAAAGTGTCTTGGGTCTCGTGTTGCAGCTGGCTCTACTAACCAAGAGCCCGCTTCTCTTCTCTTTCCTCCAACTAATAAGCACATATATATTATTCTATTCCTTATAGCCTGCTTAGACTACCCACAGTGGGAGTAACATAGGTAGTAACATCACACGTATCTAGATAAAATAGATGATGTGGCAAGCAATAAATGAAGAAAGAGAGGAAAGTGCTAACATAGCTAGTTAGACTGGCCACAATGGGTAGTAACATAGACTAGTAACATGCACATGTTACTAGTCTATGTTACTACCTCTATAGTGGGGAGTAACATATGTGTGGTAACATGCAACACTTCATTTATTAGGCTATACACTCATTTTGCCTTGATATGTGTGTGATGTTACTCATACTACTACTAACTAGCTATGTTACCACTTTCATCTCTTTCTTCATTTATTGCATGCCACATCATCCCACAGTGGGAGTAACATAGGTAGTAACATCACACATATCTAGGTTAAATAGATGATGTGGCATGCAATAAATGAAGAAAGAGATGAAAGTGGTAACATAGCTAGTTACTACTAGTATGAGTAACATCACACATATATATCAAGGCAAGATGTGTCTATAGCCTAATAAATGAAGTGTTGCATGTTACCACACACATATGTTACTCCCCACTATAGAGGTAGTAACATAGACTAGTAACATGGGCATGTTAGTAGTCTATATTACTACCCATTATGGCTAGTCTTACTAGTAGTATGAGTAAAATCACACATCTCAAGGCAAGATGAGTCTATAGCCTAATAAATGAAGTGTTCCATGTTACTACACATATGTTACTCCCCACTATAGAGGTAGTAACATAGAATAGTAACATTCTATGTTACTACCCATTGTGGCTAGTCTTAATTACGTCACTCTATTGTGTACTTGCTCTAATGCATAGTATCATAGAGTAGCTAGTATCATATGTAGTGCTTTATTTATATTGTCATGCATGACACATAGTAGCATAGCATTTATTATGACACGGTTTCATGATATGATACTTAACCCTCCCTTTCTTCATTTAATTAATTCTATGATAGCTCATCAAAATTTCCTAGTTGGCATGCATGATACTAGCTATGATACCCCCTTACTATCAGCCTAGCAAAGGTGTACAGATCATTTGTGCGTCGCTTTGTGAGTTTTCATCCGTTTGTTCGAGAAGCGGGGAGAAGTTTCAAACATTTTGGCCGCGAGGTGAGGCCACTGGCGTAGGCCTAGTTAGTATTTTAATTAGAGGAAATTCAGGTGGAGTTCGGACATCATCAAAATCGATGTGTGCATGTGGCGTGCTCGCACGACCCCGTGGAAAAAAATTTGGTAAAGTTTGGCACAAGTTTTGATGACCGCTCCTTCCAAACCGGAGCATCTCACATGAAGGATCATGGTTTTCCAAAAGGAGACGTGTCAATTCAAACTCCTGCGGCCGGTGACTTCATCGTTTGGTCTCATAAAAATTTCCCCACGGTACGCAATCACCAATATACCACTTGTTTGATTTTCTAGCGCATTTGAGGAACTGCATGTGCTGTCGAAAGGGATGAGGATCCCCGTTCGATCTGGGAGCATCCAACGGTGTAGACGTACGATCCGTGGGGTTTGGGTTCTGGCCAATAAGAAAGCATGACTCGGATCGTGGGCGGGGTGGCGTGGTTTGGTCGGCACACGGCTTTCATCAACGAACCGTGTGCTATTCGCAAACCAGATTGCATATATTTGTTCACACATACTGTAGTGAGATCAATTGAGTGTGCTACCTCTATGATATAATAATAATAATAATAACAAAAAACAGTTCATATTCATTGCCTGAGCTGACATCATATCAAGGTCAACGTATTAACGGTTCTTACATCAACAGAAAACCAGGCATAACTCACAAATTCAGTACACGCGACGGTTCTAAATTGAACGAATTAAGTTGCAGGGTAGGCATAAAGACTAGTCTTACAGCTTAATTCCCATGTACATGGGGGAACTGGGATCATTAAGTTGACCTCGAATGAACTTGGGGTTTTTTGATGATTTTACGCTGCTCTGTTGCACGGGTGCATGATCCCTTGGCTGGCAACTCATCAAATTCGTCGTACTCGTCCTGATCGGCAACATCGTCGACACCCAGTACCCTTCTCTTCCCATGCATCGCTAAATGGCTGTTCTTATGCAAGGGGTCTTCCACAAAGAAAATCTGGGTAGCATCGTTGGCAAGAATGAATGGGTCCGCGTGATATGCCATCGTTGTCCTATTAACACAAGTCTTCCTGTACTTATCAATCCTTACCTGACCAAGAGGGATCCATGCGCACCTGAATAATGCCACCTTAACTTTCACATAGTCAAGCTCCCAAATCTCTTTGATGGTTCCATAGTATACCCTTTTATCAGCTTCATTTACAGTCATGCATTCTATTCGAACAGAGCTGTCCTGATACGAGGTCTTCTTATCACGTTCCTCAGTGTAGAACGTGTATCCATTATGTCATATGCTTGGTACATCAGCACCGTAGATGATGGCTTTTGTGCCAACCATGTAGCAGTGTCATCGATGGATCCTTGTGCCAAACGATTCTTCACCCATTCGGCATAGTTATTAGTGTGCTCCTTCATCTCTACATCTGATGAAGGCACCATTGGTAAGAATCTTTGGCGTATCTCCGCCAAGTGTCCTTCAGCATAAGCGATGAGAACTGGGCTGTTAAGCAGTACCGTCAAATGGGATTTCTCTGCCAATTCTCCGGGTGCAGCCATTTGCGTGCCAGCAAGGACCGACTTACCTTCCAGCCTTCCCTCATGGCGAGAGAGGGGCAAACCTATAGGTCTTTGTTTCATGTATTCGGTGCAAAACTCAACCACCTCCTCCGCGGTATAACCTTGTAGGATGCTTGCCTTTGGATGGTTTCGGTTCTGACAAAAGCGCTTCAGTATTCCCATGAACCGCTTGCAGGGATACATGTTCGAAGAAACACAGGACCATAGTACTTTATCTCGTCGACAAGGTGCACAGTGAGATGGACCATGACATCAAAGAATGACGGTGAGAAAAACATCTCTACTTTGGACAATATTCTTGCAATATCATCTTGCATATGATCCAACTCTTCAGGATCTACAACTTTCTGCCATAGTTGGTTGAAGAAATCACAAAGGTCAATGAGTGTGTTTCTTATATCTTTGTCCTGATGGCCACCGGGAGGATTTGTGTTAACATTATGTGGCAATCATGTGACTTCATGTGTCCCAACTGCATTTTACTTGAGCTCACATCCACGAGACTTCTGATGTTTGCGCAGTAGGAAGAGGGTGTCTTAACTGACAACAAATAGGTGAAGAACTATGTTGCTTCTTTTGTACTGAAATTGTAACTCTGGCGGCTTTTATGAATTTGTCATCATCTTCTGCTTCACTCTTGCGTTGTGATTGATCAGCAAGCATATCGAGCCGTGAACCGTCGCCATCCTTTCTTTTACCTTTAATCTTGAGTAGAGTACCAAGGATGCTTTCACATACGTTCTTCTTTACGTGCATGACATCGATGCAGTGACATACACGTAGAATCTCCCAGTAAGGTAATTTCCAGAACACCGATTTCTTCTGAAACACTTGATCCTTGGGTGTTAGTTTTACCGTCAAAGGGTGGTTCTTGCCAAGCACAACATTAATTTTTTTAGCCATGTTGTGGACCACCTCCCCTTCATAGGGTCTTGGGGCCATAGCTGCCTTTGCCATACCATCAAATTCAGCTGTCATCTTTCGGTATGGGTGATTTTTCCGTAAGAACCAACGATGACGCAAATACACTATTTTGTGCGAGTTGGGAAGTCTTCTGCTAGCTTCCTATCCATGCATGTGACACACCCTACATCTCCCCTTGTTTTCTGCCCCGATGTGTTGCCTAATGCCGGCATATCTTGAATGGTGTGCACCAGCATCACATGTAGATCGAAAATCTCCTTTCTGTAAGCATCATAACATTTTACAGCTGGCGCATCTATCCACACTATCAGCAGTTCTTCTACCAGTAGCTGAAAGTAAATGTCGATGTCATTTCTAGGTTGCTTCGGGCCTTGGATAATCATTTACATCATAATGTATTTTTTCTTCATACACAACAAAGGAGCTAGGTTATATATGCACAGAAGCACCGACCATGTGTTGTGATTGGTGTTCATATCGCCAAAAGGATTCATCCCGCCAGTACACTCCCCGAGCCTTATACTTCTAGGATCCTTGGCAAAATTTTCAAACTTTTTGTCAATTAATTCCCACTGAGCCCCATCTTTCGGGTGCCTCATAAACCTATCTACAATTTGCTCATCATGATGCCACCGCAACCTCTTTGCCTCTTTAGGGTTTGCAAACAAACACCTCAACCTTGGAATTAAAGGCAAGTACCAAACAACCTTGAACGGGATTCCTGTCTTGATCTCATCATCCGATTTGTACTTGTCCTTTGCTCTCCTACGCTTGTATCGTGCATGCTTGCATGTGGGACATGCACGAAAATCTTTGTACTCACCACGGTACAATATACAATCATTCACACAAGCGTGTATCTTCTGTACTTCAAGTTCCAATGGGCAAACAATTTTCTTTGCTTCATTCGTGCTTCTTGGGAGCACATTATCTTCCGAAAGAATTTCTTTCAAAAGACCTAACATCTCTGTGAAGCCCTTGTTTGGTAGACCGCTTGCTGCTTTAAATCTGAGAAGCGCCAAGGTGGCACTCAACCTGGAATATTTCTTTTTGCAACCTGGATACAATTCTTTCTTGGAGTCCGCATCAATGGTTGGTAGATCCTTGTACCCAATCATATCCTTTTCTGGGCCCTCGAAATCTGCAATCATAGCAGCAAAATCTGGCATACCAAGATCGTCGTCATCTGCGTCGACGTCTTGGTTTTCCAGTGGGGGCTTTGGCTTTCCGGTGTTCCATTGGTAGCTTGACGCCTCTGCCCCGATATTAGATTCAACATCCATGTGACACTGATCGGGGTTTGGCATCTCGCTGCCCTGGGTATCTTCATCCATGACCTCCTCTTCACCGTGTCTGGTCCAACGTGTATATCCATCCATGAATCCCCTGGAGACTAAGTGCATCTGGACATCTGCAACTTCATGTAACTCTGTATTGGCACAATCAGTACATGGACTCTGGATGTAATGCACATCACTTTGTACTTTTAGCCAAATTCATGAACTCTGCCACGCCACTGATAAGATCTGTGGTTTTCCGATTCTTCATCCATCGAGATCGTTCCATCTACAGCACACAAATGGTAATTAAAAACAAAACAACAACACTAATACACGGATTAACTGCTGCCCAAAGATGCGTGCATCAATCACAAGGTTTTATTCTAATAATTACTGAGGGCGCTCCATGTTGTTATCCAGACATGCAATGACAAAAATTAATGGCAGTCAATTTACACGCAGAGTACTAGTACAACACTGCACTTAGGAATTGAATACCTTAATTTAGCCATTCACGAAAAGAATACCTTAATTAATTAGCCACGCGGCAACCTCCACCCAGCAGACAGACAAGCGCGATACGGCGGCACACCGAGATAGCAGGGTCGAGTAGCAAAGCATAGTGCAGCTGCCGCCTGAAGTTCGACCTCCCCTATCCCGCCATCGACCGCGATGGATGTGCTCGAATCACGCCGCCGCCGACCTCGATGGTTGAGCTCATCCTATCTCCTACCGCAGACCGAGGATTGACCTCCTATGACACCGCCACCGCCCACTGACCGAGGATTGACCTCTTCTCCGGTAGCCGCTGCCTAGGCCACCGCCGCCATCTCTATATGTAGAGCGGCTGTTTTTTTGACAGATATCCGCAGAGCGGCTGTTTACACGGTATCTCACCGGAACTCAATTATATGGATAGGGTAGTACATCACATACGGTTATGTAACGACAACTATATCTAACCTACGTTGTCTTCTCAGACGGTTTGGTGCGGAAATCGTGTGTGACGTTGTAATACCTAACACAAACGACATGTACAAACAGTGTGCCGTGTACAACATATATATAGTGCCATTAGTAGTTCCCGACCGTTAGCTTATCTCCACAGTTTCCCCATTTCCCCCAAATACCTACATAGCCTCCAAATTCCCTCGCGTGGTGCTGGCATTGGGGGAATGCGGACGAGTGGTGCTGATGGTGCCGGTGCGGCTACTCCTACTCGTATCGCCACCACGATGGCGGTCACCGCTGAGCACTTTCCTAAGGTCATCAGAAGGCAGGTGTACTACGGATCCGAATCGTCCTGTCAGGTTCCAATCTATCCCAATCTTTTTTAGCATGTCCAAAGTATGGCTCCTTGCTGAATCCGTCCTGAATGACCCCCTCCCCCCCAGGAAAGTGATATGCCGCCGGATCCGGAGCTTGACTCCAGACTCCCGCAACACGAGTTCGACTCCGAGTTTTGCGCCACCGAGAAGTACCAAAAGCCGAGTTGTGTGCACGGGCACACTCCCGCTTGACGTGTATGCACGGAGGGATTCGACATTGGCAGGCAGTTTCTCAGTTGCCCCTTAGAGGTTAGTGCTAATTAAGGTCATCATTTTACTTGAGTTAATGCCACCGCTCATCCAGAATACTATTTAACATTGGCAGGGATATGAGGCTTGTGCCTTTGTTAACTGGCTAGATGAAGAATGTCATGGCAGGGCTCGGAGTGTTATCACCAAGCTCGCAGAAGATAACGTAAAGCTGAAGAAGAAACTGGCTGATCTGGAATGTACAATCAATACGATGAAGCAAGAAAGAATCAATCACAGGCAACAGATGAAAGCAAGAGACAAGAAGGAACTAGCATGTGTAGTTGTGGTTGTCGCATTAGCCATGTTCTATGCGTTGTTTGCAATGATGATTAGGGGTTTTGTTTGATAGTATTGCTAAAGCACACAGATCTAGGTCCTATGCCATTGATGTTACGCGAAGATTCGTGCAGATATTTTTCTTTGTCTTTTTTCTTTTCCTTTCTTGTTTGATTATTACTGGCTTTATCAATAAGAAGAGCTCAATGTATTGCTTGCCAACTGTCCTACTCCGTTCGTACTGGTACCGGTGCATAATCCCAAAACTCATTCCTTGTTTTTGTCCTGAAAAAGGAAACCAACCAAATAGCCAATAGGACTCCTGCACAACCCCGGGAATTTAGAGCAACTGGGTACAAATAATTCCGGTTGATTATATCAGCGGTTACATAATACGTCAACCCCCTCTTCAATCCCCACTTCAATTGGCAGTTCCTCTTCTCTGCATACCCTGCTTAAGTGTCCACCATCTTCATCGTCCCCGGTAGGCCGCGCTATACACTGGCACACACTCTGCAGCCATGTCGAGCGACAGCGAGGACGACAGTTCGGCCAGCAGTCTGGCGCCCAATGATAGGTCAACATCAGAATCATCCCGCTTTTCTTCCATGAGTCTGGCGTCAAGCCTAGACCTCGATTTTATTCGGTTCATGGAAGGACGCCGCATCCGGAGTCGTCAGACGCCAACCAGACGGACAAGAATCCGTCGGAGGATGAAGAAGAGGTCGACGATGATGATGAGGAGGAATGGTTGAATGAGGAGGAGGAGGATGACGATGACAACGACGGCAGCGATAAAAAGCCAACGGTCAGCGGCAAGAAGCGTCCTCGCCAAGACGATGTCGTGGGGCCATCCAACAAGAACAACAACAAGAAGAAGGACTAAATTAAGCAGATTATATATATCTCTGTTTATCCTGTCAATCACATCGCAGAAGGTTAGTAATATGTATTCGACAGAGATCTTCTACATTATCGCCAATAGGTTGGTTTATTGAACTGTGTGCCCTGACGAGCACACAATTCACAAAAAAGACCGTATGGGCTATCTATAATGATCGCACACAATTCTGATTACCGACCTGTTTGCCGGGTATCACACACATCTTGTTACGCCGAACCGTTTGTGTTCACCTCACTCATCGCAAACGGTTCATCAGAGTGAACAGTATGCCGTATATCGCACACACCTTGATCTGGCTGCCCGTTTCTGTTGTTCTGTCTCATCGCAAACAATTCATACAGATCAACCGTATGCCCTTCATCGCACACGCAACTAAAACCTGAACCGTGTTTGATGCATCCGTCATTGCAAACGTTTTATACATTTCTGACGGTTTTCATACAGCACCTTTTGCGATTATTGCATCGCACACAGTTTCTTGAAGGGTCTCTGATCGTAGTGTCGCGTTAGCAGCATCCTGCAGTAGTGTCTTCCCAATGAATCCCCCCACCCCAGGCAAGCCACACCCTCCATTTGCATGATCGTAATGCAGTGACATGGTTTACTTATTTAAACTTGTTTAAAATATTGCATTAGCTATGTGTGATTTTGTTCATGGCATTTCTCGAAGTATTATTTTGATCTTGCTATTGCCATGATATTGTTTGGAGTTCTAGGACTAATATTTTGCAGCTTATGTGGATGACATGTTGCCTTTGGAGTATTAGTGGCTAGTATTATGATGTTGGTATCTGGTATTATATTTTGGAGTATTACTTTGGATGTCATGTTGCCTTTGGAGTATTAGTGGCTAGTATTATTTTTCATCGTGATGATAGTTGATATTATGTTTTGGAGTATGATTTCGGAGATGATGCTTGCATGTGGATGTTAGCTAGATAGCTTGTTCTTGCTATTGGAGTAGTAGTATTATCGTTCTTGGATTCATCATGCTAGTAGTGTTATGCTATCCTCGGAGTATTTTGGTATGACAACATTATGCTTTGGATTATTTGTTGGATAGAGCTATGACTTGGATTATAGGTTGATAGATGATATTGGAGTATTAGTCATCACTGTTATATTTTGGGGATAAATTTCGTCATTAAGTTGGTAAGGTGCCACCAACTCGGGCTTTTTTAGTGCAACCACATTTGCCTTTTATGGGAAGGCCCTAATGCGGTCTATTGTCCTGCCTCTCGCCAGTGCCTCCAACGAGGGAAGGTTATGGGCGTGCGGTACCCTGGCCCAGTAAGCAGACATAACCTTGTGTGCGTGTAGTTGTTGTTAGGCACCTTTTTGTCACCGTTTGGGACTGTTTTTGTTTTGCCATGACGGTGGCCGTTGATTCCTTTGGTAGGCACAGGGCCACCCATGACTTATCCCTGAGGGGGGCTGGTCGGAGTGGCCGGGAGAGTGTCATGGCAGTAGATCGGTTTTGTCAGAACGCCGTTGGTCCACCCGAATGGGAGTGCGAGGCCATGGGTTCCGTGGTGTGGGTAAAGTGCACTACCTCTGCAGAGTGTGTGTGTTTAATCTATCGATAGCCGCGTCCTCGGTCATGGGCATAAGTTCATACTAGGCCACTCCGTTCGATCAACACTCACTTGACGGAATGACTTATAGGTGATTTATATGATGATATTGTGAGCAGTAACAGCTTGGCAGGATGTTGGTGATGATATTGGGATGATCTCGAGGATGATCATTCAGTTTGTGATGTGGTCACGAGGTGATCACGTGGATGTTTTGATCACGAGGTGATCAAGTGGATCACAAGGTGATCGAGATGGTATATGGCTTAGCCCGTTAGCCAAGAGTGAGATGGTTGTTGAGATTAATGTGTTGGTTTATCAGTATTGTAGTAGTTTCATAGCATGCTTAGTAGTTGCTTTCGTATCATACTAGTTGTTAAATTAATAACCTGCTAATGCTATGTTGTTGTTTTGTCTTGATGCTTTTGGTTGTTGTGAGCTTGCAAGTACATTCAATGTACTGACCTGGCGTGTCATACCAGATTGTAGGTGATGCCATGTTTGATTGGTTGCTTGTCGAGGTTACCGTGTGTGCGAGCTAGATCGTGTCCCAGCCAGAGTCCCTGCAGAGTGGAATTCATCACCTTCGTCGTTGTTCCACTACTAGAAGTATTTCGGTGCTACGAGTTATTCCGCTGCTAGCATAGAGCAAGTGTAGTATCGTAGGCGTAGTGTCGCCGTGCTGATGTGATTCTTTGTAACATCAGACCCATGTATTAATTACCCTTTGTAATAAGAGCTGATTTGTTCTATGTCAAGCAGTGCCGTATTCCAGAAGACTTCACCTCGATCTCTGGGCTGTAATACGGGGCGTTCCGGTTTCTCTGAGCCGGGGTGCCACAGGCTTGGTATCAGAGCAGGTCTGGCTGTCGGATGCTCTAGTCAGCGCGAGCGGTAGAAGCCGGTAGAAATCGGTAGTATGGAGTCTGCCTTGTTTGTTGCATTTGCTTGCTGCATTTGTTTGTTGCATAGCATGCATATAGCCTTATTACTTGTTGCTAACGGTTTATCTTGTGAGTGTAGCTGGCATCGGTTTGGATCCACTACAGCTCAGCCCCTGCATTTCTTGCAATTTCTTTGCTTGCTCGTTCTTCGGTCTTTGGTGTCATTTCTGTCCCAGCAGAATGATGCCAAGTGATCCCGACACTGTTTTAAAAAATAGTGCTCAGGTATCGCGCCGATATCCTTCTTTCAGCCCCACCTATCGTTTCGGTGATGGATATGTTTCTATCCCGGATCATCCCTTTCATCTTGTCGTGTTGGCAACCCTTAATGATCTTAGTACTCAAGAAAGGGCAATGTTCGCAGCTCAGTTTCCCCTGCTATCCTATTCCTTGGACGAGTATGAATCCCTTCCGTCCACTTGATAATAATGTGGTCGCGACATTCATGTACCGCTACATGGTTACCAAGTACGTCCTCGCCTTCCAGTTAGTCAAGGATATTACCTTGCTAGCTAGCACTTGGTGTAGCCTTGTTTACACCAATCTTTCCACACATTTATTTGTCCTCGTGCACACCGTCACAACATGTTAGATCGTAGAACCGGAGATCCCGCGAAATTTGTGTGCTTGATACGTCTCCAACGTATCTATAATTTTTGATTGTTCCATGCTATATTATATTCTGTTTTGGATGATTATTTGGCTTTATTATACACTTTTATATTATTTTTGGGACTAACCTATTAACCGGAGGCCCAGCCCAAATTGCTGTTTTTTTGCCTATTTCAGTGTTTCGAAGGAAAAGGATATCAAACGGAGTCCAAACGGAATGAAACCTTCTGGAACGTGATTTTTGGAACAAACATGATCCAGAGGACTTGGAGTCTACGTAAAGCAATCAACGAGGAGAGCACGAGGCAGGGGGCGCGCCTACCCCCTAGGCGCGCCCTCTACCCTCGTGGGGCATATGTTGCTCCACCCACGTACTTCTTCCTCCTATATATACCTACGTACCCCCAAACGATCAGAGACGGAGCCAAAATCCTATTTCCACCTCCGCAACCTTCTGTACCCGTGAGATCCCATATTGGGGCCTTTTCTGGCGCTCCGTCGGAGGGGGCATTGATCACGGAGGGATTCTACATCAACACCATAGCCTCTCCAATGATGTGTGAGTAGTTTACCTCAGACCTTCGGGTCCATAGTTATTAGCTAGATGGCTTCTTCTCTCTCTTTGGATCTCAATACAAAGTTCTCCTCAATCTTCTTGGAGATCTATTCGATGTAATCTTCTTTTGCGGTGTGTTTGTCGAGATCCAATGAATTGTGGGTTTATGATCAAGTTTATCTATGAACAATATTTGAATCTCCTCTGAATTCTTTTATGTATGATTGGTTATCTTTGCAAGTCTCTTCGAATTATCAGTTTGGTTTGGCCTACTAGATTGATCTTTCTTGCAATGGGAGAAGTGTTTAGATTTGGGTTCAATCTTGCGGTGCTCGATCCCAGTGACAGTAGGGGAAACGACACGTATTGTATTGTTGCCATCGAGGATAAAAAATGGGGTTTATATCATATTACATGAGTTTATCCCTCTACATCATTTCATCTTACTTAAAGCATTACTCTGTTCTTGTGAACTTAATACTCTAGATGCATGCTGGATAGCGGTCGATGTGTGGAGTAATAGTAGTAGATGCAGAATCGTTTCGGTCTACTTGTCGCGGACGTGATGCCTATATACATGATCATACCTAGATATTGTCATAACTATGCTCAATTCTATCAATTGCTCGATAGTAATTCGTTTACCCACCGTTATACTTATGCTCTCGAGAGAAGCCACTAGTGAAACCTATGGCCTTCGGGTCTATTTTCCATCATATTAATCTTCCAACACTTAGTTATTTCTATTGCCGTTTATTTTACTTTGCATCTTTATTATAAAAATACCAAAAATATTATCTTATCATATCTATCAGATCTCACTCTCGTAAGTGACCGTGAAGGGATTGACAACCCCTTTATCGCGTTGGTTGCGAGGTTCTTATTTGTTTGTGTAGGTGCGTGGGACTCGCGCATGGTCTCCTACTGGATTGATACCTTCGTTCTAAAAAACCGAGGGAAATACTTACGCTACTTTGTTGCATCACCCTTTCCTCTTCAAGGGAAAACCAACGCAGTGCTCAAGAGGTAGCAAGAAGGATTTCTGGCGCCGTTGCCGGGGAGGCTTACGCAAAGTCAAGTCAAGATTTGATCTCCCGACAACGAGCCATTTCTGGCGCCGTTGCCGGGGAGTCTACGCACAAGTCAAGACATACCAAGTACCCATCACAAACTCTTATCCCTCGCATTACATTATTTGTCATTTGCCTCTCATTTTCCTCTCCCCCACTTCACCCTTGCCATTTTATTCGCCCTCTCTTTTCTGTTCACCTCTTTTTGGCTTGCTTCTTGTTTGCTCGTGTGTTGGATTGCCTGCTTGTCACGATGGCTCTACCTAAATTTGGTGATCTTCACCTTAAAAGGTTAGAAGAGATCGAAAGCAACGTTAGGAGTTTTATGACTTTACAATTTGAGCATAATAATTTCTTTAGAAACGATCTTAAGGAACAAAAAAGTTTTATGGGATATATGAACAAAGAGCTCGATGATATGTCTAAGGAATTTTATGGTTTAAAATCTCAGATTGCTCATCTTGAATAAATAATAGCTGAAGTTTCGAGTAAACAGGCCACCTTAGTCAATAAGATGGCCGCTAAACCAGAAAGTTTTTATGAAAAGAAAGATGAAGATCTAAAAGTTATTGATGTGTCTCCTATTAAATCTTTATTTTGCAGTATGAATCTTGATAATGTGGGGACTGAATATGAGTCACCTTTACCTAGGAGGCGTCCCAAAAATTCAGAGTTTTTAGATCTTGATGCAAAAATTGGTAAAAGTGGGAGTGAAGAGATCAAAACTTTAGATATTAATGAACCCACTATTTTGGATTCAAGGAATTTAATTACGATAATTGCTCTTTGATAGATTGTATTTCCTTGTTGCAATCCGTGCTAAATTCTCCTCATGCTTATAGTCAAAATAAAGCTTTTACTAAACATATTGTTGATGCTTTAATGCAATCTTATGAAGAAAAACTTGAGTTGGAAGTTTCTATCCCTAGAAAACTTTATGATGAATGGGAACCTAGTATTAAAATTAAAATTAAAAATCATGAATGCTATGCTTTGTGTGATTTGGGTGCTAGTGTTTCCACGATTCCAAAAACTTTATGTGATTTGCTAGGCCTACGCGAATTTGATGATTGCTCTTTAAACATGCACCTTGCAGATTCCACTATTAAGAAACCTATGGGAAGAATTAATGATTTTCTTATTGTTGCAAATAGGAACTATGTGCCCGTAGATTTTATTATTCTTGATATAGATTGCAATCCTTCATGTCCTATTATTCTTGGTAGACCTTTCCTTAGAACGATTGGTGCAATTATTGATATGAAGGAAGGGAATATTAGATTCCAATTTCCATTAAGGGAAGGCATGGAACACTTCCCTAGAAAGAAAATAAAATTACCATATGAATCTATTATGAGAGCTACTTATGGATTGCCTACCAAATATGGCAACACCTAGATCTATCATTGCTTTTATGCCTAGCTAGGGGCGTTAAACGATAGCGCTTGTTGGGAGGCAACCCAATTTTATTTTAGTTTTTTGCTTCTTTTGCTTCTGTTTAGGAATAAATATTTGATATATCCTCTGTTTAGATTTGTTTTTATGTTTTAATTAGTGTTTGTGCCAAGTAAAACCTATAGGATCTTCTTGGATGATAGTTATTTGATCTTGCTAAAAATTCCAGAAACTTTCAGTTCACGAAAACAATTGTTAAAAATCACCATAACGTGATAAAATACTGATTCCAATTGCAGCCGATCAATAAACAAATTGTCCAGGTCGTCCTATTTTGGTAGATTTTTCTGAGTTCCAGAAGTTTGCGTTAGTTACAGATTACTACAGACTGTTCTGTTTTTGACAGATTCTGTTTTTCGCGTGTTGTTTGCTTATTTTGATGAATCTATGGCTAGTAAAATAGTTTATAAACCATAGAGAAGTTGGAATAAAGTAGGTTTAACACCAATATAAATAAAGAATGATTTCATTACAGTACCTTGAAGTGGTGTTTTGTTTTCTTTCGCTAACGGAGCTCACGAGATTTTCTGTTAAGTTTTGTGTTGTGAAGTTTTGAAGTTTTGGGTAAGGATTTGATGGATTATGTAAAAAGGAGTGGCAAGAGCCTAAGCTTGGGGATGCCCATGGCACCCAAAGATAATCTAAGGACACCAAAAAGCCAAAGCTTGGGGATGCCCCGGAAGGCATCCCCTCTTTCGTCTTCGTCCATCGGTAACTTTACATGGAGCAATATTTTTATTCACCACATGATATGTGTTTTGCTTGGAGCATCTTGTATGATTTGAGTCTTTGCTTTTTAGTTTACCACAATTATCCTCTCTGAATACACCTTTAAGAGAGACACACATGATTCGGAATTTATTAGAATACTCTTTGTGCTTCACTTATATCTTTTGAGCTATATAGTTTTTGCTCTAGTTCTTCACTTATATCTTTTAGAGCACGGTGGTGGATTTGTTTTATAGAAATTATTGTTCTCTCATGCTTCACTTACATCATTTTTAGAGTCCTACAAAACAGCATGGTAATTTGCTTTAATTGAGAAATTAGTCCTAATATGCTAGGTATTCAAGATTAGTAAAATTTCTTATGAGTGTGTTGAATACTAAGAGAAGTTTGATGCTTGATGATTGTGTTGAGATATGGAGGTAGTGATATTAAAGTTGTGCTAGTTGAGTAGTTGTGAATTTTAGAAATACTTGTGTTGAAGATTGCAAGTCCCGTAGCATGCACGTATGGTAAACGTTATGTAACAAATTTGAAACATGAGGTGTTCACTACAAGAAACTTGTTAATCCATGACAGATTCTTGCTGACGTTCCTGCAATCCGTCACAGATTATGACGGTTTACCTCGGCCCGTCACTAGTACCGTCACCGATTTGTAAGCCGTGGTTGGGCCGGAAAACAGCAGGCCCTTGATGACGGACCACATGCTACCGTCACAGAAACTGTCATGAATCGACCAAGTGGGCTTAGACGGGCCTAGCATTTTTTTAATATACACCATCCAGACCGTCATGGATTGTGCTCTTGCTGATGTGGCGTACATGCCCATTCCTTGGCCCACATGTCGGTCAGACCATACGTTTTGCTTAAAAAAATAAAACTGTGAGGATACGTAGGTGCCATTGTATGCCCCACATGACAGTGTATTTTGCATTATGTTGCTTCCCGTAAAAAAATAGTGGATACTTCCTTTTCCCCGATTCTCACATTCTCCAGATCCCATCGACCACCACCGCCGCCGCCGCCGCCAGTGCCGCCAGCGACTGCCTGGGCGAGGGTGGTCAGATCCGGCGGGGTGGTCCGTCTCGGCGCCATCTTCAGGATCCCTTCAGTCTCTCTCCTCGTCGCCGGGCGCCCTTGCTGGGTCGACGAGCCAGCCTCCGCCCGCCATTGCCGCGCCAGCGATCCATCCGCCGCCTGCCATTACCGCACGGACGAGCCAGCCGCCGCCCGCCATTGCCGCACGGACGAGCCAGTCGCTGTCCGCACTTGCTGCACCGGACACTCCCCCATTCTTTCCCCACATCAACGCCAGCCAGGAGCGAGTGGTATGTCTCCGGCAGAAATCATCTCTCTCCTTCAGAATTTGTCGACTAAATATTGTGATTTGCAATTCCTCCCTTCAGAATTTGGGATGCACTTTTGTTCAATACACTTCAGTGGCAAGTTTATATGCTAATCATGCTCATTTGTTCAATAAACTTCAGTGGCAAGTTTATATGCCGAAGTTAGATGCTCACTATAATACATACTAAATTGAGGCATGGGTCCAGTTGTTCCTCACTCAATTTGGTGAGCAAGATTTCGTTTCAACGGGATGGGTTGTAACCATCAGTAGATGTTTAAGTAAACAATCAGATTTGTACCTAAAGGCTGCAACTAACTGCTGATAAGTTAACACTCTGCTTTAGCTAAAATCCTGTGAGGTATGTGAAGATCGATTACAAAGATTTAAGCGATCCATTAGCCTAATGGCTTAAGTAGCAGCTAAGTTATCTGTTGACATCCCAGTTTTAAAACAAACCACAACTCACTAAGCTAATTGAATTTCAGAACTATACCAGTCAGTTAACTGAATTTTCTCACTGATGGAGTGGCACATACAGTTAACAACTAAGCCCATTTAGTTCACTGGCTCAGTACACTGGGGTACAATTTTATATGCTGAAGTTAGACGCTTACTTAAATTCACACTAAACTGAATGATGTCGATGGGGCTGTAGAGATGTTGCTGCATCCTACTGCAGGATGCTAAGAATAGATTTTACCAATAGGTTAAGCGAGAATTGATCGAACATGTTTTTGCACTATTACACATCCTCTGTTTATGATGTTGTAATATACTAAAATCTTCCATGCACACTATCATGTTGACTTCTTCAGAAACGTTATACTATGGGCAAGCAAAATATTTTCATAACAAATGCCGGATTTTGTGTGTGCTCTTATCATACTTACCATTAAGAATGCAAAATGCAATAATTCACACAGAAATTTATGGATTTCTTTTTCGGGGTTATACTTATTACTTGGCCATTAATTAATCTTGTCTGTTTTCTGCGCCCAGAGATCAGCTCTTGTTGCCGCCATCTGATGGTTGTCGTCGTGATCTTCGGCTGCGGTGGTGCACTTCCTTGTGTATAACGAGACAGTGGGGTTGTCACCCCATAATCTTGGTGTCGGCTCCCACGACTGCCTTCTTGGTTACCACCACTCAGGTGAGTCCTTAGTATTATGTCCAGCACTAACGAGACAGAGGGGATGTCCAGATACATATTCAGAAAATATTATCTCAGTGTAGTTAGCATTTGGGATTTTAGTTCCATTTTCCTTATTTTCATGACACCATGGATGTGATACTTGAACCATGTACATTAATGTCGAATAATCAGTGAAATATTGTCAAGTGGTGTATGTTCCTTTGTCACAACAAAAGAAAAAAAATCTTTTGATGAACTGTGTTCACTATAGTGCGAAACAATATAATTTTAAATCTGAACATATTCTAGTTTGCTATACTGTACATGTCAATTTGATGGCCGGGGTAAACCTTTGATTGAGTTGGTTCTTTTTCTACAATGTAGATGGATAGACGTTGGATTCATGGTACATTGTTTTCCCGTGAGTACATCGAAGGTGTCAAAGAATTTATGAATTTCATTCAAGAGAAATTCAGCGAGGATGATAAAATACTTTGCCCATGTAGAAAATGCCTTAATCATCACTACCAGCATCAGACCGTTGCGAACACGCACATACTGACGTATGGCATGGAAAGTACGTATACTCGCTCGATATATCATGGAGAAGACTTTGATGTAGATGTTATTGAACATCCTGTTGATGTGCATGATACCGAGGATGGTGACAATGGCGCTGACCGGTTTGAAGAGATGTTTGAAGACCTACGCACAACCGTAGAACAAGCTCAGAGTGAAACTGAAAATCAAGATGCTAACAATGGTGGAAACCCTTCTGAGAATGAGTCTTTTTTGAAGAATGTGATGAAGGAGGCAAACCGGCAGCTTTATCATGGTTGTACCAAGTTTTCAAGGTTCTCCTTTGTGGTTAAGCTTCTTCACTTGAAGTCATACCATAGGATCCCGAATAGTGCATTTACTGAAATTTTGAAGCTATTAGCTGAAGCATTCCCTGAACCCAATACGCTCCCAAAATCGTATAAGGAAGCAAAGAATCGTCTAAAGGAATTAGGCCTTGGGTATGAGTCTATACATGTGTGCTTCAATAATTGCATTCTGTTCAGAAAGCAATATGCCAATCATGACAACTGCCCAGTTTGTGGACTGTCAAGGTGGAAAGACCCTGCTAGAAAGAAGATTCCACAGAAAGTGTTGAGGCATTTTCCATTGGTGCCTAGGCTAAAGAGGATGTTTCTTTCCAAAAAAGGTGCAGAAGAAGCACAATGGCATGAGCTAAAGAGGCAACCCAATGAGAAGGAACTGAGTCATCCAAAAGACGGTGATGCGTGGAAAGGCATGGAACACTTCCCTAGAAAGAAAATAAAATTACCATATGAATCTATTATGAGAGCTACTTATGGATTGCCTACCAAAGATGGCAACACCTAGATCTATCCTTGCTTTTATGCCTAGCTAGGGGCGTTAAACGATAGCGCTTGTTGGGAGGCAACCCAATTTTATTTTAGTTTTTTGCTTCTTTTGCTTCTGTTTAGGAATAAATATTTGATATATCCTCTGTTTAGATTTGTTTTTATGTTTTAATTAGTGTTTGTGCCAAGTAAAACCTATAGGATCTTCTTGGATGATAGTTATTTGATCTTGCTAAAAATTCCAGAAACTTTCAGTTCACGAAAACAATTGTTAAAAATCACCATAACGTGATAAAATACTGATTCCAATTGCAGCCGATCAATAAACAAATTGTCCAGGTCGTCCTATTTTGGTAGATTTTTCTGAGTTCCAGAAGTTTGCGTTAGTTACAGATTACTACAGACTGTTCTGTTTTTGACAGATTCTGTTTTTCGCGTGTTGTTTGCTTATTTTGATGAATCTATGGCTAGTAAAATAGTTTATAAACCATAGATAAGTTGGAATAAAGTAGGTTTAACACCAATATAAATAAAGAATGAGTTTATTACTGTAACTTGAAGTGGTGTTTTGTTTTCTTTCGCTAACGGAGCTCACGAGATTTTCTGTTAAGTTTTGTGTTGTGAAGTTTTGAAGTTTTGGGTAAGGATTTGATGGATTATGTAAAAAGGAGTGGCAAGAGCCTAAGCTTGGGGATGCCCATGGCACCCGAAGAGAATCTAAGGACACCAAAAAGCCAAAGCTTGGGGATGCCCCGGAAGGCATCCCCTCTTTCGTCTTCGTCCATCGGTAACTTTACATGGAGCTATATTTTTATTCACCACATGATATGTGTTTGTCTTGGAGCATCTTGTATGATTTGAGTCTTTGCTTTTTAGTTTACCACAATTATCCTCTCTGAATACACCTTTAAGAGAGACACACATGATTCGGAATTTATTAGAATACTCTTTGTGCTTCACTTATATCTTTTGAGCTATATAGTTTTTGCTCTAGTTCTTCACTTATATCTTTTAGAGCACGGTGGTGGATTTGTTTTATAGAAATTATTGTTCTCTCATGCTTCACTTACATCATTTTTAGAGTCCTACAAAACAGCATGGTAATTTGCTTTAATTGAGAAATTAGTCCTAATATGCTAGGTATTCAAGATTAGTAAAATTTCTTATGAGTGTGTTGAATACTAAGAGAAGTTTGATGCTTGATGATTGTGTTGAGATATGGAGGTAGTGATATTAAAGTTGTGCTAGTTGAGTAGTTGTGAATTTTAGAAATACTTGTGTTGAAGATTGCAAGTCCCGTAGCATGCACGTATGGTAAACGTTATGTAACAAATTTGAAACATGAGGTGTTCACTACAAGAAACTTGTTAATCCATGACAGATTCTTGCTGACGTTCCTGCAATCCGTCACAGATTATGACGGTTTACCTCGGCCCGTCACTAGTACCGTCACCGATTTGTAAGCCGTGGTTGGGCCGGAAAACAGCAGGCCCTTGATGACGGACCACATGCTACCGTCACAGAAACTGTCATGAATCGACCAAGTGGGCTTAGACGGGCCTAGCATTTTTTTAATATACACCATCCAGACCGTCATGGATTGTGCTCTTGCTGATGTGGCGTACATGCCCATTCCTTGGCCCACATGTCGGTCAGACCATACGTTTTGCTTAAAAAAATAAAACTGTGAGGATACGTAGGTGCCATTGTATGCCCCACATGACAGTGTATTTTGCATTATGTTGCTTCCCGTAAAAAAATAGTGGATACTTCCTTTTCCCCGATTCTCACATTCTCCAGATCCCATCGACCACCACCGCCGCCGCCGCCGCCAGTGCCGCCAGCGACTGCCTGGGCGAGGGTGGTCAGATCCGGCGGGGTGGTCCGTCTCGGCGCCATCTTCAGGATCCCTTCAGTCTCTCTCCTCGTCGCCGGGCGCCCTTGCTGGGTCGACGAGCCAGCCTCCGCCCGCCATTGCCGCGCCAGCGATCCATCCGCCGCCTGCCATTACCGCACGGACGAGCCAGCCGCCGCCCGCCATTGCCGCACGGACGAGCCAGTCGCTGTCCGCACTTGCTGCACCGGACACTCCCCCATTCTTTCCCCACATCAACGCCAGCCAGGAGCGAGTGGTATGTCTCCGGCAGAAATCATCTCTCTCCTTCAGAATTTGTCGACTAAATATTGTGATTTGCAATTCCTCCCTTCAGAATTTGGGATGCACTTTTGTTCAATACACTTCAGTGGCAAGTTTATATGCTAATCATGCTCATTTGTTCAATACACTTCAGTGGCAAGTTTATATGCCGAAGTTAGATGCTCACTATAATACATACTAAATTGAGGCATGGGTCCAGTTGTTCCTCACTCAATTTGGTGAGCAAGATTTCGTTTCAACGGGATGGGTTGTAACCATCAGTAGATGTTTAAGTAAACAATCAGATTTGTACCTAAAGGCTGCAACTAACTGCTGATAAGTTAACACTCTGCTTTAGCTAAAATCCTGTGAGGTATGTGAAGATCGATTACAAAGATTTAAGCGATCCATTAGCCTAATGGCTTAAGTAGCAGCTAAGTTATCTGTTGACATCCCAGTTTTAAAACAAACCACAACTCACTAAGCTAATTGAATTTCAGAACTATACCAGTCAGTTAACTGAATTTTCTCACTGATGGAGTGGCACATACAGTTAACAACTAAGCCCATTTAGTTCACTGGCTCAGTACACTGGGGTACAATTTTATATGCTGAAGTTAGACGCTTACTTAAATTCACACTAAACTGAATGATGTCGATGGGGCTGTAGAGATGTTGCTGCATCCTACTGCAGGATGCTAAGAATAGATTTTACCAATAGGTTAAGCGAGAATTGATCGAACATGTTTTTGCACTATTACACATCCTCTGTTTATGATGTTGTAATATACTAAAATCTTCCATGCACACTATCATGTTGACTTCTTCAGAAACGTTATACTATGGGCAAGCAAAATATTTTCATAACAAATGCCGGATTTTGTGTGTGCTCTTATCATACTTACCATTAAGAATGCAAAATGCAATAATTCACACAGAAATTTATGGATTTCTTTTTCGGGGTTATACTTATTACTTGGCCATTAATTAATCTTGTCTGTTTTCTGCGCCCAGAGATCAGCTCTTGTTGCCGCCATCTGATGGTTGTCGTCGTGATCTTCGGCTGCGGTGGTGCACTTCCTTGTGTATAACGAGACAGTGGGGTTGTCACCCCATAATCTTGGTGTCGGCTCCCACGACTGCCTTCTTGGTTACCACCACTCAGGTGAGTCCTTAGTATTATGTCCAGCACTAACGAGACAGAGGGGATGTCCAGATACATATTCAGAAAATATTATCTCAGTGTAGTTAGCATTTGGGATTTTAGTTCCATTTTCCTTATTTTCATGACACCATGGATGTGATACTTGAACCATGTACATTAATGTCGAATAATCAGTGAAATATTGTCAAGTGGTGTATGTTCCTTTGTCACAACAAAAGAAAAAAAATCTTTTGATGAACTGTGTTCACTATAGTGCGAAACAATATAATTTTAAATCTGAACATATTCTAGTTTGCTATACTGTACATGTCAATTTGATGGCCGGGGTAAACCTTTGATTGAGTTGGTTCTTTTTCTACAATGTAGATGGATAGACGTTGGATTCATGGTACATTGTTTTCCCGTGAGTACATCGAAGGTGTCAAAGAATTTATGAACTTCATTCAAGAGAAATTCAGCGAGGATGATAAAATACTTTGCCCATGTAGAAAATGCCTTAATCATCACTACCAGCATCGGACCGTTGCGAACACGCACATACTGACGTATGGCATGGAAAGTACGTATACTCGCTCGATATATCATGGAGAAGACTTTGATGTAGATGTTATTGAACATCCTGTTGATGTGCATGATACCGAAGATGGTGACAATGGCGCTGACCGGTTTGAAGAGATGTTTGAAGACCTACGCACAACCGTAGAACAAGCTCAGAGTGAAACTGAAAATCAAGATGCTAACAATGGTGGAAACCCTTCTGAGAATGAGTCTTTTTTGAAGAATGTGATGAAGGAGGCAAAACGGCAGCTTTATTATGGTTGTACCAAGTTTTCAAGGTTCTCCTTTGTGGTTAAGCTTCTTCACTTGAAGTCATACCATAGGATCCCGAATAGTGCATTTACTGAAATTTTGAAGCTATTAGCTGAAGCATTCCCTGAACCCAATACGCTCCCAAAATCGTATAAGGAAGCAAAGAATCGTCTAAAGGAATTAGGCCTTGGGTATGAGTCTATACATGTGTGCTTCAATAATTGCATTCTGTTCAGAAAGCAATATGCCAATCATGACAACTGCCCAGTTTGTGGACTGTCAAGGTGGAAAGACCCTGCTAGAAAGAAGATTCCACAGAAAGTGTTGAGGCATTTTCCATTGGTGCCTAGGCTAAAGAGGATGTTTCTTTCCAAAAAAGGTGCAGAAGAAGCACAATGGCATGAGCTAAAGAGGCAACCCAATGAGAAGGAACTGAGTCATCCAAAAGACGGTGATGCGTGGAAAGATTTTGATGAAAAATTTCCAGAATTTGCAAAAGATGCTAGAAACTTTAGGCTTGGCATTGCCACTGATGGGTTCAATCCTTTTGGAAATTTTAACACAACCTATAGTATGTGGCCTGTATTTGTTATACCATACAACCTTCCACCTTGGGCATGCATGGATCAGTCAAATTTTATGATGGCTCTGCTGATTCCAGGTCCCAAATCACCTGGCAAGCACTTCGATGTCATTCTACAACCACTTGTAGAAGAATTACTTGAGCTCTGGGAGGGTGTGCGTACATATGATGCTCTTAGTGGAAAAATGTTTGATCTTCATGCTGCAGTTCTATGGTGCATTCACGATTACCCAGCTCTGAGCACTCTTTCAGGGCGTACCACAAGAGGCTATTTTGCATGTATTCATTGTGACAAACACCCTCTTTCTTACAGCCTAAGGAGTAAAATTGGATATATTGGTCACTATCGTTTCCTTCCAACGGGTCATCATTTGCAGAGAAACAATGAATTGTTGGTCTTCATGAAAGCAACGATGAGCCAGGTAAATTCTCTGAGAAAGAGTTGCAGGCAGAATTGGAGAAGGTTAGACCTGGGATACAACAAGAAAGTAGGAAAAGGAAGCGTTCTGACTTGGGCAGCAAGAAGGATCATGTGCCAATTTGGGCCGGAGGGTTTGTTTGTGGGATTTGAAGTATTGGGCAAAGTTGAAGCTGAGACACAATCTTGATGTCATGCATATTGAGAAAAACATTTGTGAAAACCTCATCGGGACAATTCTGAATCTGGAGGGTAAGACAAAGGACACACTTAATGCTAGGATTGATCTCAAAGATTTGAATATTAAAGAGGAGTTGCAATTGAGGAAGGAGGGAGACTCATATGTGATGCCTCGGGCCCGATATACCTTGTCCAAAGAACAAGTGGTTGCATTTTGTCAATTTCTACGAGAGTTAAAGTTTCCAGATGGGTTTGCTTCCAACATCTCAAGATGCACAAGTGCTGATGGAACCAAGGTACAAGGCCTGAAAACACATGATTGTCACATTCTTCTGCAGAGAATCTTACCAGCCAGCATGAGAGGATTTTTGGACAGTGATATATATCAAGCAATAGCTGAGTTAGGCAAGTTTTTCAGAGAACTGTGCAGCAAAACTCTTAATAGGGATGTCTTGGCCGAAATGAAGAAGGAAATCCCTGTAATTTTGTGCAAGCTTGAGAAAATTTTCCCACCTGCATTCTTTGATGTGATGGTGCACCTTGCCGTACATTTACCTGAAGAGGGATTGCTTCGAGGTCCCGTACAATATGGGTGGATGTACCCAGTTGAAAGAAGGCTATATACTTTAAAGCGCTATGTGAGGAATAGGGCGCGACCAGAAGGTTCGATTGCTGAGGCATATATTGCAGATGAATGCCTGACATTTTGCTCCAGGTACATGGATGATGTTGAAACAATATTTAATCGGAAACCAAGAAATATAGGTTTTTCAGATGAAGAAGCCTATGGTGTTGATGTTTTTGGGCATGGAGTTAATTTCACTTCTGGATATGAATATGAATATGTGCATGAGCAAAAAGAATTTGACCAGATGGTGTGGTATGTGTTGAACAATTGTGATCAAGCTAAGAAATATATCGAGTACGTTGTCACTTCTGAAACTTGCGCTTGTTGCATTGTGTTGTACATATGTGATCTCGAGACTAATTTGTTTTATTTTAAAGTATGTTCAGAGATGAGTTAAAGAGAAAACGGTTGCCGAACAGTGATAAAGAGCTTCAACAAAAATTTCAGACATGGTTCAGGAACTATGTTAGTTTTCATTCACATCTAGTTATATTTTTTGGCTTGTCAAATTTCATTGCAGATTCTAATGTATTTGTTTGTGTGCTGTTGCAGATGGTGAGGCTGCGAGATGAGGTTGGCGAAGAGGTAGATGAAGATCTGTTTGGCTTGGCATGTGGTCCTGATCGGAGAGTCCGGAAATTCTCATCGTGCATAGTGAATGGGATTAGATTTAGCACTGTTGCTCGTGATAGCAACAAGAGGACGCAGAACAGTGGAGTCATGACCGAAGGTGAACATGACCGTAAGGTCATAGATTTTTATGGAACCTTGAAAGAGATCATTCAGTTAGATTATAACTTGGAAGATAGGTCAGTTGTTTTGTTTAAATGTGACTGGTTTAAACTTGATGGAAAGAAGACTGAACTTAAAAATGATGGGTTTTTCAAAAGCATACATGTTGGAAGTTTGTGGTACAAGGATGATTCTTTGATTCTGGCTACTCAGGCTAGTAAGGTCTTTTATTTGCCAGACACGAAGTATGGGAAAAATTGGCAAGTTTTGCAAACATTCGACCATAGGCATCTGTTCAATATTAGTGAAATTGAGGGTGTACCTTTTAGTGGTCCTGCATATCAAGAGGAGGAGTGTTGTGAAGAGGAGGGTAGGAGAACATCAGTTTCTGACCTTACATCTGAGAAGCCTTTGCATAGAGATGATGAGCAAGGCATTACTTTTGAAGCTGATGTCGTTGCCCGTTTGATGAAAGAAAAACCACAAAAGTGTATGAAGGTGGCGATGAAGATGAAGAAGATGACATAGGTTTGGAGTATTGCAGTGAAGACGAAGGAGGTGCCACAATGGATGTCGACAGCGATGACGAGTAGATGTTTTAATGTAGAAGGTACTATCTTCATTCATGTTGCATAATGTTTTCCTTTGCTACTGCAATATCCTGTTGCTGTTTACACACTACATGCTTGTTCAGTACAGTACATGGGAGACTGAGGTGTTTATCCACTACAAGTTTCTTCAGTTCAGTACATCGTCTCTTGTTGCATATGTACAGTTTGAATGCACTTCTAATTTTGAAATATTCGACAGGCGTTGCTGACAAGGCTGAGAAGGAGATGCTGAAAAAAGGTTGTGCTGCAAGCTTAAGTTGGTCTGTACAGTGCTTTTGGCTCTGTAATACTGTCATCTACAATGGTAGTATCTGGAGTTTTATTTTGTTTGCCTTGATACGGCAATGACCGCTGATCCTTGTTGTGATCCGTATCAGAGTTATAGTTTGTCAGTGTGTTAACGAAGTCGTTGTGGTTGTAATCCTTCTTGTATGCCTGACAATATATCGTTGTGGTTGTAATCCTTCTTGTATGCCTGACAATATATTATCTCTGTACCGGCTGTTGTGAGGATGGCATTTGTGTGCTGTCATTCGCTATTCAGGTACACAAATTATTCCTGAAATTCATATGGCTCATGTATGTTCATAATATGGCCTAAAATCAAGTTTGTTGTATCTAGTTTAGATGTCATCTTCCAAAACGTAATTCTGGTCATTTTAGACCTTTGTGAAGCGACCCCATGCTAGCCAACAGTCATGGCCGTGTAACTTGGCAGAATGACACTCCTTACTACCCTGACCATCTACCCAAAACCTCTGGACAAAATACCCTATGGAAAGCCAGTGCATCAGGCATCAAAGTTTGCCGCAGAAACTGATTTTCATCCAAACAGTGCAGCTATCCTTAGCCATTAACGTCTAGCTTCTTTGTATACCCTAGTTGAGCATAGAAGCACACTTTGACACGCTCGGTTGCCTGAACTAATGCACAGAGAGGGAGAGCGCGTGGTGACCAGTGACCTGGCATGCAATAATGGCGCTCTGTGTGTTTCTAGCAGCGCGACGAGCAGTTCAGGGCCCTACTCGCTCACCCCTCTCGCCTGTAGCTCTCTCCCGCCCCTGCGATCACTTCCCTCCAGCCGGAGTCGATGGGAGCTGCTCTGCCATGCCGGCCGGTGCGACACCGACGGCCCCAGGGTCCGGCACTGTCCAAACCCCCCTGGCGCCAAGGTCTCGTCCCACCTGCCCCCTCCAACACGTGAGAAGGAAAGAAGAAAAGAGGCACCAGATCGTGGGGAAAGAAGGATCGAAGGAAACAGAGAGAGGGCAGAGCACCAGATCGTGAGGCCTGGGAGGGAAAAGAAAGAAAGAAAGGGAAGGAAAAGAGAGAGGATTTAAAAAAGTACATGAATTGGAAAAATGTTTGATGATTCGAAAAAAAAACATAACGTTCAAAAGTTCATGGATTTAAAAAAATATCACGAATTTTAAAAATCATCATGAATTAAAAAGTTCACAAATTTGAAAATGTTCATGAATTTAAAAAAATGAGAAAACGTAAAGGAAAAAAGGAAACAAAACAAAGAACCAACCAAAATCCACGGAAGCTTCACAAAACCGAAGAGGGGTGGAGCTAGATGGCCCGACCTATTATAACCAGACACTCGGTTGTCGTGGACTCCCCTTACCATTTGAATTGTATTCGGCACAATATGTGCCAAATAGCACATTCCTCGATAGCATATGTCGCAGGCTTTCTTCCCTGTCCCATAGCACAAGATACAAATAGGATCCACTGATAAGGTTGCGCCAAATAGTAGCAATCAGGCGGCATTGTGGTGGTGCGGGCATGCAACCATGGACGCTCGGGCGACATGGCTGCGGGTGTTGTTGAGGTTGTGTATTGGTGCCCGGCATTCATGTATCTTACCTTGGGTCCGTATGGCGTGCGTTTGTTTCGGATGCTTCGATGTTGTGTTGGTGCTTTATAATATAAAGCCGGGGGAAACCCTCTTTCCTAAACCAAATAGTAGCAATCGGTACATAGGGGTTGTTTGGTTGAAACCCTGAGGAGCATGCGTGAGCTGTTCTCATGGCTGAATGTGGCCTGAAGTCGTATCAGAAATTGATTGATCAGGCATACATGCTCAAGCTTCCAATTTCATAGGACGTCCACGGGTCCTGCAGAGTCATATGGTCGTCTGATTCCTCCAATCGACTCCCCGGCGCTAGCGAGGCTCAAGGGAACGCGACTCCCCTGAAAGCTTCAGAGAGCACGCGCTCCGTTCGCGAGTTCTCCATCCGTCCACCCTGGAGGTCATGCCACCCATCGGTCGACGCGTATCGACGTCCTGCACCTCCATGTGATCAACTCAGATGGAGATGGCCGAATCAGCAAGTTGTTCGTTTTGACGATACAAAGGCTTTTTCACGTCATGCGTCTGTAACCAAGTTTATTGGAGTTGGTAGTTCCCTTGCTCATAATTTAAAAAACCAAACCGATAATCGAACCAGTGAGGCTGCCGATCCGGTTCGGTTTTCTAAACTATGTCATCGTTTCCCCTATGGTTTGTAAAAAAGTTGGCGCATATGTCTTGCTCATTCTAGTAATTATTTCCTAATAATAGTGCATAATTAAATATATGTCTAACTAATTACAGCAACCAATAATAAACTTGTGTTATATGCTCTAGAATGTTCTAAATTTGGCTCGGCGGCAAAAAGCGCGCGCACGCACGTTACAGTTTTCGCTCCAGCCGCGCCGCTGCGCCAAGGAAAAAAAACAACACAACGCGAATTGACGCTATTGCCTAGGAATGTTCCCCAAAATTACACATATGCATTCACCCACCAGCACCAGATGAAGGGCCTATTAGTAATTTTACACACACACACAATCTACCCCCACCGCACCACCAGCCAAATCCCCTCCCTTCCCCGCGTATCGCCAAATCCCCTCCCTCCCATTCCCCTTCCTACTCCGCCGCTGGCCACAACTTCACCTCCTCCACCGCCGAGCCCAACTTCCCTTCCCTTCCTCATCCACCTCCACCGCAGAGCATGAATCCCCTCCCCTCCCCTTCCCCTTGCTCTTCCACTGCCGGTCAAGACCCCCTTTCCCCCCACCATCCGCCTCCACCAAACCCTAGAGTAAGCCGTCGCCGCCACCGCCAACGCCACGACACTGCGCCACTGCTGAGCACGACTCCTCTTCTTCTTTCGCCTCCACCGCCGGTCACTACCCACCTCAACTGCCGGTCAAGAACCCCCTCCCCTCCTCTCCACTCCACCAAACCCTAGAACAAACCGTCACCGCGACCATACTGCGCCGCTTCAAGGACTCTGCGCCACACTGATGGGGAAGAAGACTGCAGCGAAGAAACCCCGAGGACGCAAGACAGCAGGTATAATCTTCTTAACCCACCCCACGCCTGCCTATTTTCTGTTCATGCATATGTATGTCTAATGGGTGTGTGGTAAAAGCGTTTTTCTTGTGTTTTATTTAAGTTGCTAGTGTTTCTTGTCCATTAGAGTTCTGGTCATACCTATGAAAAAAGGGTCTTGTCCCGCCAAGTGTAGATTTGGGTCACATATTGTTACAAACTTAATCAAAAAATAGTACTTTGTTATTAACTACAGATTATAAACATAGTAATTCGTGCTCATGTGTTCACTCATCTTAGAAGCACCACTACATCCTTTGGAGGATTCGCGCATCAGAACATGCATAAGGAACAATTCAAGGCTGCAAGCACTCGGAATTCCTGCACTATCGACATTGTTTGCAGCCAAAACTGTCATTTCACCTGAAAAAATAAACCCAAGCATAGTAGTGATGATTCTGAAGCTGAGTACCATCCTAACGAGGACAATACCAGTGAAGGAGAGTCATCCGATGATAGTTTAGTAGATGAAACAGAAGCACTGCAGTCCACACCTGCTGCTAGCTCAAACTCTAAGGTGCTAATTTCCTCCATCTAGTCATTCATTGCTTACATATGTTGCTTGTTTGCCGTTGCAGCAGAATTTTGTTACTGTTTGTTGATTAAACCATGTTTTCATATCTATCAGGGCTGTAAGAAGACTAGTCAGAAAACTAGTAAGAAAAGATCTGCTGCCATGCCCCCTGGTGGAGTCAAGCCTCGGCCTCCTAAGAGAGTTCATGCGGACCTCCCAACTAATCCACGAGTCACAAGGTCGAAGAAAGCTCTATTACAAGATGCTGATGCAGGTACTCAAAGTGAGGAAATGTCTGATCCTAAACATCAGACTCCAAGTGTCATCCATAAGCCAACTGCTTCTATGGCTTGTGTCCGCCCAGCTGAAGAAATTGTTCCCAACTTTGATGACCATGGTGTTGAAGGCAAGTTCCTAATATTATTATCATATCATGTCTTTTGTTTTGAATTGCTAGCCTAGGCTATTAGCTCTGATTGCATGATGAACATACTCTCACTGGATGCTTTTTTCTAAAAAGGTGATGATCCTGGACATTGTGATGATGACAACTGGATTGCCAATGGAGCTGATCTCATTGCCCATCGTGATGACGAAAATGAGATGGCGAACGAAGCTGGTGGTAGTGCCCAACCAAATCGGCAAACCCAACCTAACAATAACTCCGCAGGCATGTTATAACCAGAATCTTTCTAGCATCTATTAGAGTTAAACTTCTTGTTCAATCTATTGTTCTATGCATCTTCCTGTCTTAATTTATACCATATGTCACTACAGGAAACAGCTACTTTGCCGTCTGCCATGGCGGACGGCAAAGGCTCGAAAGGCGGACGGCAAAGACCTTTGCCGTCAGCCGCGGACGGCAAAAGGCTCCGGCAAAGAAGGCTACGGTAAACAGCTTCTTTGCCGTCTGCTTCCTGGCGGCGGACGGCAAAGGCTCTTTGCCGTCTGCGGCGGACGGCAAAGAGGGCGGACGGCAATATTTGCGCTGTCAGTCCGTTAAGTGGCTAACGGCAGACCTTTGCCGTCCGCCGCAGACGGCAAAGAGCCTTTGGTCTTTGCCGTCCGCCTTATGATGTCATCTACACGTCACTAGATGCCAGGTTCTTTGCCGTCTGCCACTGTAGGCAAACTGCAGGTTCTTTGCCGTCCGCCACGGACGGCAAAGTCTTTGCCGTCTGCCACTGTAGGCAAACTGACCAAATGGGTCAGCTCCCAGGAAGCACAGTTGGCTGCCACGTGGCTTCTTTGCCGTCCGCGGCGGACGGCAAAGAGCTCTTTGCCGTCGGTGGCAGACGGCAAAGAGCCTGCATATTGTCTGTTTTTTCTGTTTTTTGTTAAATCCCACAATTTGCACAGAAAATATATATGACATATAGATATATTTCACAGGCATTCATCACATAAACAAGTTCATACATCATTTCATACACAAACAAGGTCCATCCATCATTTCATACATAAACAAGTTCCATCCATCATTTCATACATAAAGAAGTTCCATTCATACATAAAGTAGCACTCCATAGCTAAGGTGACTAGAATGAGAAGACAAGAATGAGAAGACAAGAAGAAGAAGAGTAGAACAAGCACTCCATCCAGCACATAATGAAATCTGCAAAATGGCAAAATAAGAAAGTTAGAAATGGATCGTTTTTGAGGTAACTTAGTTGAAATGGATCGTTTTTGAGGTAACTAAGGTGAAATGGGTCGTTTTTTAGCTCACTTAGGTCAAAAGGATCGTTTTTGAGCTAACTTAGTTGAAATGGATCGTTTATGAGCTAACTTTGTTGAAATGGATCATTTTTTAGCTAATTTAGTTGAAATGGATCGTTTTTTAGCTAACTTAGGTGAAATGGATCATTTAAGAGCTAATTTAGGTGAAATGGATCGTTTTTTTTGCTCACTTAGGTCAAATGGATCGTTTATGAGCTAAATTAGTTGAAATGGATCGTTTATGAGATAACCTAGGTAAGATGGGTCATTTTGGAGTTAACGTAGGTGAAATGGGCCATTTTAAAGGTAACGTAGGTAAAATGGATCATTTAGGAGCTAATCTAGGTGAAATGGGTCATTTTTGAGCTAACTTGGATGAACTGCATCATTTATAAGCTAACCTAGGTAAAATGGGTCATTTTGGAGGAAAATAAGCTAACTCTAGGTCATTATGGTAAGCATATTGGAGGAAATAAAGCTAAGTCTAGGTCTTTATGCATTTGTTAAGCAAAACACTAGAGAAACTTACCGTGATCAGGGAGGTGTAGGACCGGGGTGGCTAGTGCCGCTACCTGGAGAAGGATCGTGCGATGCGTTTCTGGAGTTAAGCTGCAACAAAGATCATTTTCAATGTCTCGTTAGCATTACGACACTCAAATGTTGAGACTACCAACTAATGTCCATTCAAACTAAACTCACCGTGCTCCCAGGAGCAATCACTGGCATCGGCGGAGCGGGCTGACCGGACTTCTCGCACACAGACTGCACATTTGGTTTTCAGAACAGAGTCATACTAGTTAGTAATGAGACTCAAATGTTAAGACTAGCAAGTAATCTGCAGAAGAAACTTACCACAAGGAGCTCGTACATGGCCCTTGCCTGCATGTCATTCCGTGCCCTCTCCTCCTCCATCATCTTTCTCGTCCTCTCCTCCATCTCCCGCTGCCTCTCCGCCGCCTCCGCCAGAAGTTTCTCCGTTCTATCTCTCTCAGTCTATAGCAGCCTGCAACACCACTCACATGACCATTTGTAATCATTGATGGAAGCGCACACAATGTAATGGAGACAGATAACTGAGTACGTATCACTAACCTTGATGGCGAGTTGCACTGGCCGTTCACGAGGCCTTATCTCAGGAGCGGAGCTCGACTGGCGCGCCTTGATCTCCGGGAGAGTGCTAGGACAACGGATAAGTCCATCTCCAATGGCTATGGAGCCATGGGACCTCCCGCCACCAGATATCATCACCAGCTCTGGATCAATGGGACCCTGGCTCGGGTTAAAGTCCTCCCCTTTCCTCGCCTTCCCCTCATCTCTATATCTCACGAGCTTGTTGTGGGAGGAGATGTTGGTGAAGTTGTTTGCATCATCGAGGTCAGACTGAGAGAAAGCCTTGACTTTCTTGTAAGAGCCAGTGTGGGCCATGGCATACAGGTCGTACACCTCTGGCACCTTATCCGCCTTATTGTGGCGTGCCTGAAAGAGAGAAGCAATGAAAGTTAGTAATTAAAGGGCTCAAGCTAGCATGATGAATGAATTGCATGAATCATGAAGCAAACCACATACCCAGTTGCGCCCGAACTGATATAAGTTGGAGCTGCCTTGATGGTGTGGCACACCTTCCATTTGGGCACGTTTGTCCTTGGCCTGGTTGTGGAGGGCTAGCCATTCTTGTGAGCACCACTCATCGACCAACACCTCCCAACAATCCATCCGATCCGCACACCATCTCGGAGGCGCCTAAGTTAGCAAAATAGAAACTTGAGCGCTACGGCTAAGAATTACTAAATGAAGGAACTTAAGTAGAAGGCCTTAAGAATTACCTTCATGTACTGCTCCTTACTCAGGAACTTATCGCGGCACGCCGGCTTGGTCTTCTTGATACCACGCAAGGCGTAGTAGTCTCGAACAGCCTGCACCCGAGCCTCGTGCCGTAAGTTCTGGAGTAGGCGCTTGCAGACGTTCTCGATAACATTTGCGCAGTCCTCCTCGTATCCCTCCTCACACCTGTAGAATGTCTGCAATCAAATGAGACAATATTGATTAGTACAATTAATAACTAGCTAGTTGAAGATTTTGAAATGTGTAAAGGAGAAATTACCCAGAACGTCCTGATCACCATGTCTGCCCTCGTGTCGCACACGACACCGTCGATAATGACATCCGGCGGGGCCGGGGCAGCCACGTAGTGCTCCCAGCTCAACCCAAGCTCTGGAAGCCGACCCTCACCAGGCAACGTGACAAACCCCGGGAAGTTTTGCCGGCAAAGAACTCCAAGGACGGAGTTGGGCCGGCGGACACTATGATGGTGGTCCCAACCCCTGCAGCATGACAAGGCCAACGCATTAGTTATTTGAAGAAACGTGAATGCAGAAGGTACAAAAATTTTAAATGCACTTACGTACCTCTCCCCATCAGGGAAGATCAACCACCTCTGCTCGCGGGTCGCCGGCACGGACGGGAGCCGTGTAGCACCACGCTGGTAGACGGTGCCACCCTCCTCCTCAAGATCAGTCGGCTCCCCGCCATCATCAGCATGGCCACTCGGCTCCTCGGGCTGATCCGGCCAGGTACCCCATCCGGACGTGTGCTCCTCCGGGGTCTCGTGGGCCGAACTCTCGTGGGCCGAAGGCCAGTCGACCCGAGGCTCGTGGGCCCAAGACCCGTGGACCGGAGGCTCGTGGACCGGAGTCCGTGTAGCCTCCTCCTCGGACGAGTCCACCCTAGCAGTCACGTGCTCGGGTGAAACAGCTGGGGGTGGCGGCGAGGAAGGCGCCCTAGCAGTCACCCTACCTCCTCTCCCGCGACCACGTGCCCCACCTCCTCTCTTCCTACCTCGTCCCCTGCTGGGCACCGCGGTGGACGAAGAAGGGCCCGGCGGTGTGGACATACTGTCCAGCAACGCTCGGCGAAGAGGTACGTCTGGAATCGAAGACCTCAGACCACGCGCCGAGGAAGAAGGAGCCTTGGCGCGCTCCCGACCAGCGCCCACCATCTTTCAACACCTGCCATGACAAACAGTAAACGAAATTAGTACAACATAAAAAAAAGACCGACATGAATAATAATATGTGTATCACTTAAGTGTATCATCATCAAGTACAACATTAAAAAATTTAATACCTGACACTACTAATAATCTCGATCAGTATCATCAATAAATGCATAATCATCATCATCACTATAATCAATGACGGGCTCATAGGGTCCAGTGGCATCAACATGTGCAAGGCCACCTTGACGTAATCGGTCAAGCAATGACAGGTCATCCGCAGCAGTAACCTCTTCTTGTTCCGGCTCTTCTTGTTCCTCCTCTGGGGTGATGTCGGATTCACTGTCACTGTCTACTTCAATGTTTTGGGGTGAAGTATAGCGGTTCTTGAAACGCTTTTTGGAAAGACGTGTCTCTTGGAAGAATTCTCCTTCATATGTGTCTGGGTTAATGTGAGGTTCATAATCCTCTTCCTTTGGGGGAGATAGTCTAGCACGTGGCGGCACTTCATAAACGACATCCCAACCGTTCAGATTTGGATTAGTTTGGCAGGCCCACGGTAGATAGAATACTTGGGTTGCCTGTTGAGCCGTAATATAGACATCAGGAACATCTAAATGGGTGCTTTGGTTGATTTCAACTAGCCCTATATGTTCATGAGTTCTTCTAGTCTCCTTCGGCTGAAACCAATAACATTTGAAGACTACGACATTCGGTGGGTTTTCACCATAGAATAGAAGTTCATAAATTGCTTCAACTCTCCCATAATACTCGGTACCTCCTTCGCCGATAGCAGATACACAACAATTTGTAGACTTTCGGTCGGCCATAGATAGCTCTTTGCCATAGGTACGAAAGCGATACCCGTTGATGTCGTATTTGTCAAATGAACGGACCTTATAGTCAAAACCATTAGCGACTTGTCTCAATTCGGCATCCATAGACTCTGAATTAGCCTACAAGTTTAATATGAAAGGATTGTTGCATTACGCACAAATTAGCGAATGAAACCGGGATAGCCGCCTACAAATTAGCCTACAAGTCTAATAGAAATTACCGTTTGTTTGAACCAAGAGATGAAACCGGGATAGCCGCCACCTTGCTTTGCGAGAAGCTCATACTCTTCGACAGAATCCTTTTGGATCACCGCTCCATACGAGAATAAGGCGACGTATCGACTGTATGAAATATCCAGGAATAAGAGCAGTTCAAAGGAAATAGAAGTTGCGAAACTATGTACCGAGAACTTACTCGATGTACGGCCGCACTTCTATCAGGTTGTTGAAGATATACAACGAAATGGTCCGCCATTGTTCGTTATCCAAAGATACTGGATTTGAAACACTGGCTGGTGCGAGATTCCCTTTGAATAGGCTGAGGTTGGATCCACCCTTTTTAGGGTCGTCAGCATTGTACCGAGGCTTCGGATTATGCAAATGACGATTTTTGGCTTCGTAGTGTGCTGTCACGAAGTTTGCCGCCTCCTCAGTGATGAATGCCTCAGCCATCGATGCTTCAATTCTACGTTTATTTTTACATTTTTGTCGAAGCGTCTTCTGCATCCTCTCAGTTGGGTAGCACCAACGATTTTGCACGGGCCCCCCCAATCTTGCCTCGGTCGGGAGATGCAAAATCAAATGTTGCATTGGATTAAAGAAGCCCGGTGGAAAGATCTTCTCTAACTTGCAGATCAACTCCGGCGCCAACTCTTCCATTTCTTCTAGCACGCTAGGCGATAGTTCTTTCGCACAAAGAACACGGAAGAAATAGCTGAGTTCTGCCAGTACTAGCCATTCATCCTCAGGGATGAAGCCACGCAACATCACCGGCATTACCCGCTCAATCCATATGTGCCAATCATGACTCTTGAGACCAAATATCTTCAATTTATCAAGACTGGCTCCCCTCTGTAGATTCGCTGCATACCCATCGGGGAACATCAACTGCATTTTCACCCACAAGATAATTTCCTTCATAGCCGGCCTTCCAAGATTGAACCATGCCTTTGGCTTCGTCCAGTTCTGCTTTCCTTTCGGTTCTTTCATGTTTTGTAACGGCCTATCACATAGCGCCTCCAGATCGACTCTAGCCTTAGTATTATCCTTTGACTTCCCATCTATGCCGAACAATGTACCAAAAAGTGCCTCGGCGATATTCTTCTCAGTGTGCATCACGTCGATGTTGTGTGGGCAAAGGAGGTCTTTGAAGTAAGGCAGATCCCATAAGCATGTTTTGTGAGTCCAGGCGTGCTTAGAATTATACCCCTTGAAGTACCCTGGACGCTCGGGATCTGGCTCGAGAGCGTTTAACTGATCCAGGGTCTGTTGGCCTGTCAATGCATGTGGTGCAGAGTTTTTGACAACTCTACCTCTGATGAAGTTCTTCTTGTCTTTCCTGAACTTATGGCGAGGATTCAGGAACTCTCTATGCATGTCGAAGCAAGAAAACTTGCGACCGGCCTGAAGCCAACGAAACTCAAGAGCTCCCTTGCATGTGGGGCACGGGAACCTTCCATGCACACACCAGCCAACGAATAGCGCATACGCCGGCAAGTCATGCGTCGAGTACATGTACCAGACACGCATTATGAAGTTCCGTTTGCTATAGGCATCGTATGTCTTGAACCCATTATCCCAGGCTTCTTGCAATTCGTCCTTAAGCGGTTGCATGTACACATTCATATTTTTCCCCGGATAGTTGGGCCCTGGAATTATCAACGTCAGGAAAATGTTCTTTCTTTTCATAATCTGTCCGGGGGGGAGATTGAGTGGAAAGACAAATATGGGCCAACAACTGTATTGGGCTGCCATCATACCAAACACACTGAACCCATCCGTGCTGATGCCGACTCGAGGATGCCTCGGATCTGCCGCTTTGTCACCATGTAATTCATCAAACTTTTTCCACGCAACACCATCCGATGTGTGTACAATCATCAGATTCCCATCTGCATCTAGTTTGGTTCTTTTGCCCGTTTTGTGCCATGTCATCTGTCTGGCCGTCTCTTCGACCATGAAAAGACGTTGAAGTCTTGGTACGATTGGCATATACCGAAGAACACTAATGGGGATTTTGGTCTGTGTCTTCTCACCCATACCGTTGTCTACCACAACATACCTGGAAGACTTGCAAATGGGACAACAGTTCAAGTCCGCATAGTCAAGCCTAAACAAGACACATCCTTTCTCACAGGCATGTATCTTATCATAGGGCATCTTCAGTGCACGGAGGATTTTGTCCGACTGGTACAGGTTTGCAGGCATTACATGGCCTTTGGGTAGAAAGCGTCCAAATACTGTCATCATTGCATCATAGCATTCTCTGCCCAAGTTGAACTGAGCCTTCAGAGCCATTACTTGTGAGATGGCATCCAACTGACAAAGCTCAGTGTGCTCATGGAGCGGACGTTTTGCAGACTCCAACATTTCATTGAAGGCCTTTACAGATTCCTCCATCTCCTCGTCCGAATCCCGAGCATCATCAAAGTCTTGCACCATGTTTTCCATACCGGTACCATGCTCGTCGGTGCGACGACGATCCACCTCGGCTCGGTCACGTTGGGCAGACTCACCATGAAATGTCCACACCGTATAATCGGGCGTAAAACCACTCTTCTGCAGGTGTTTGCCCATTTCAGCCTCTGTCCTCTTTTCCCAATTGCCGCACCGTAAACAGGGGCACCAGGTTTTCCTCTGGCCATTTGCAAATGCGGCTCGCACAAACCCCTTGGTTTTTGTGAACCATTCAGTGCTCCATTTGTTCTGACCAGTGTGACCGGTGTACATCCACGCACGATCACTCATCTTGACTTTCAGAGCTACTAGACACACAACAAATATATATATATATAATTCACCATGTATGTATTCATCAGTTGATCTACTTTGTCAATTTTATTACGTCCATGCAACCTACACTCTAATAGGTAATGATAGGTCCTAATCCCACCCGAGTATGTTTAGATTGGGTTCATTTTCCCATGCTATGCCCCGGATCCTACGCAAAATTTCGGCAGCACCTCCCCGCTGTTCTCCTGATACACGTCTCTGCAATAAACAGAGAGGATGTGTACCCGGAGAACAACAGGGGAGGCACTGACGAAATTTATGCGTCGGATCCGGAGCAAAGCATATGGGAAAACGAACCCAATCTAAACATACTCGGGCTGTCCATGGATAGCGTTGGACAATTCGAAAGAATCAAGGTTATAAATATGCAAATGCATGCATATTTATAACTATGACGCTTTCGAACGGGAGACACATATTGGTTACGCATACTGATAATTCAAGACACATATATATCTAGCTATCAAGTTTCATCGGAATAGATCAAATAATTAATGGGGGAGGAGGACATGTCATTTGTGCTCACCCACGAACGAAGGGGCAGAGCTCGTCAAACGCACGGCGAGGTCGTCGAACACCAAACCTCGCAGCGATGAAACAACTGCACATTTAAAACTACCCGATCAACACAATTATATATGATGTTTTTCATAACAAAATCGAAACATATATGACCTAACTAATAATTCACAAATATATGACCCCGTCAGCTTCTGGAAGGCCAAAGAACACCTTTTCGGGACGTGTCGGGGGTCGGGGTGTCGTGTCGGTCTCGGGGTGCCGTGTCGGGGTCGGTGTTGGGGTCTCGGGGTCGGGGTGTCGGGTCGGGGTGTCGGGTCGGGGTCGGTGTGCCGTGTCGGTGTCGGGGTCGGGGTGTCGGGTCAGGCTCGGGGTCGGGGTGTCGGGGTCGGGGTCCGGGTCGGGGTATCGTGCTCGGGGTCTCGGGGTCGGGGTGCCGGGTCGGGGTCGGGGTGCCGTGTCGGTGTCGGGGTCGGGGTGTCGGGTCAGGCTCGGGGTCGGGGTGTCTTGTCGGGGTGCCGGGTCGGGGTCGGGGTGCCGTGTCGGTGTCGGGGTCGGGGTGTCGGGTCAGGCTCGGGGTCGGGGTCTCGGGGTCGGGGTGTCGGGTCGGGGTGCCGGGTCGGGGTGTCGGGTCGGGGTGTCGGGTCGGGGTGCCGTCTCGGGGTCGGGGTGCCGGGTCGGGGTCGGGGTGTCGGGGTGTCGGGTCAGGCTCGGGGTCGGGGTGTCGGGGTCGGGGTCGGGATGTCGGGGTCGGTGTCGGGGTCGGGGTGCCGTGTCGGTGTCGGGGTCGGGGTGTCGGGTCAGGCTCGGGGTCGGGGTGTCGGGGTCGGGGTCTAGGGGTCGGGGTGTCGTGTCGGGGTGCCGCGTCGGGGTCGGGGTGCCGTGTCGGGTCGGGGTTTTTTCCTCTTTTTTCCTTTTCTTCTTCTTCCTATTCTTCCTTTTCTTCCTCTTCTTCTTTTTTCTTCTCCTCCTCCTCTTCTTCTTCTTCCTTTCCTTTTTCCTCTTCTTCTTCTCCTCCTCTCCTCTTTTTTCTTCTTCTTCTTCTTCTTCTTCCTCTTCTTCTTTTTTCTTCTCCTCCTCCTCTTGTTCTTCTTCCTCTTCTTCTTTTTTCTTCTCCTCCTCCTCTTCTTCTTCTTCCTTTCCTTTTTCCTCTTCTTCTTCTCCTCCTCTCCTCTTTTTTCTTCTTCTTCTTCCTCTTCTTCTTTTTTCTTCTCCTCCTCCTCTTCTTCTTCTTCCTTTCCTTTTTCCTCTTCTTCTTCTCCTCCTCTCCTCTTTTTCTCTTCTTCTTCTTCTTCCTCTTCTTCTTTTTTCTTCTACAACCTAAACCTAAAACTAAACCTAAACCTAAAACTAAACCTAAAACTACAACTAAAACTAAATCTAAACTAAAACTAAAACTAAAAAGGAAAAAAAAAGAAAAAAAAAGAAAAAAAACTGAAAAATGGGGGCTCACCTGGGGGTGGAGGAGGCCGGTGGAGGAGGGGGCGGGGCGGTGGAGGAGGCGGCCTGGGGGCGACGGCGAGCCGGGGCGGCGGGGGGCGACGGGGCGGCGGGGGGGGCGGGGGCGCGGGGGGCGCGGGGCGGCGGGGGGCCGGGGGCGGCGGGGGGCCGGGGCGGTGAGGGCGACGGGGCCCCGGGGCGGCGGCGAGCCGGGGCGGCGGGGGCGACGGGGCGGCGGGGGCGACGGGGCGGCGGGGGGCGCGGGGGCGGGGGGCGCGGGGGGCGCGGGGCGGCGGGGGGCCGGGGGCGGCGGGGGGCCGGGGCGGTGAGGGCGACGGGGCCCCGGGGCGGCGGCGAGCCGGGGCGGCGGGGGCGACGGGGCGGCGGCGGCGCGCGGCGGGCGGCGGCGTGGGAGGAGAGAAACGGCGGCGTGGGAGGGAGAGGGAAGAAGCGAGTAACGGGCGGGGGTACGGGCCGTTAGGTAGTAGGCTCTTTGCCGTCCGCCCCCCTTTGCCGTCCGCTTTTTTGCCTCTTTGCCGTCTGCTAGCGGACGGCAAAGAGGTGGCCCGTTAAGTTTTTCAAAAACGGGCGGGGGGTGGGGGCCACCTCACTCTTTGCCGTCCGCCAGCGGACGGCAAAGATTCTTTGCCGTCAGCTGGCCGACGGCAAAGAGCTGGCAGACGGCAAAGAGCTTCTTTGCCGTCTGCTTTTGGGTAGCTGATGGCAAAGAGCTGGCAGACGGCAAAGAGCTTCTTTGCCGTCAGCTAGCAGACGGCAAAGAGCTGGCAGATGGCAAATTAGCTGATTCCAGTAGTGTGTGTGCATGATTTTTTATGAGTCATTCCAGTGCTGCACGATGATGATATTCTCAAGGACAACTCCATTTTGCTCATTTCTTAATATCACAGTATTTAAATAAGGACAATTTACATAGTAATGAATTTAAAATTGTGTTTCTTGAAATGGATTTATCATGATTTTAGTTGTATCTTCTTTTGTCTTTGTTGAAGATATTGCCTTGTTGAAATCTGCTCGAACCGTGTCTTCCGTTCCAGTTAACCTGTGCACTTGTAACAATCAGAAACACACCAACATGACAGATACTGCAATATTCCATTTAGTTGTTGTTGCCATATGGTTACTAGTATATTGCCTTGACTTTTTTTGTGAGCTTAATTCCTCCTGTTATAGTTACTCATTTTGAAACGACGTTCTCCATTTATTAATACACTTCTATACGTGTAATTGCGGTTTAATTGTATCCATTCTTGATTTTACCTTCTTTTCAGGTCCACAATCCTATGAGGAGCCAAGGGAAAGGGGCCCCAATTTGGGAAAAGGTCTAGAAAGGATCACTCGACGCCGGCAGGGCAAACTGCCGCTTGTCATTCCCGAAGGGAAGTTAAGGCCGGAGGCACCTCTTCTTGCTGCAAAGTTCGCAACTGAATGCAACGTCACAGTTAGACACCATATGCCCGTGTTTAAGCGCTGGAAGGATTACAAGGACCCAGATGGACATGTCCGAGATGGGATCTTCAAGAACTTTGTAGGAAAAGTTGGTGCAAGTACAAAGTCCAAGCCTTTCTCCCTCAAATTGCTATCAACCTGTCAATTTTTCCTATTGTGTCAATTATGTGCAATCATGATACTTACACATGTTTTTGACCCTCACCAACAACGATACAGGCTCAAGAAAGAGTATTTTATCCATCACCCACTCCATTTGGTGAGGAGAACGTCTCCTGTCCCCTCGATGACTGATGAGCAGTGGAATGAGCTAGTGGAAAGCTGGAAGGATCCCAAAAAGATGGTATGTTTCTTCCTCGAGACCAATCTCTCGCCTTCTACATGCTAATCAAGAAATTGTGCCTTACATGTATTTGGTCTCTTGATGTAGGGGATATGTGAAACTAACAAAAATAATCGAGCTCAAGTTAAGTTTCACCAAACCACTGGCTCGCGTAGCTACCCTGTGCACTGTGATAATCTGGTAAGTCAAACATGTCGCTCTGGATGTGCATTGTCATGAGAAATATTCTTGACTATAGGTTCATGTTAACTGTTGCGTCCATGTAGTAACTGTGTATGATGCTCCCTTGCCTTCATATTGGTTGTTTCCAGGGAGACAAATACAAAGATAAAGAACCCACTGCATTGGATTTGTTCAAGGAGTACCACTACAGCAAGAAAAAGAAAAGCTACACCGGTGTTGTCCAAGCTGCAATTGTAAGTCAGCTTCAAAAGACTACCAACCATCATTTTACCTTTTGGCTTACTAGAACTAATATTGTTTGAGTTACTCCACCAGATTGAAACTGATAATCAAATGTCAGTGTATCTTAATTGAAAATGTTAACATGTTCACTTAACTGTCTTGTAATAGCCTGTCCTGTATGATTGTGCCCTTTTTTATTTTCATACAACTGATAAGTTTTGAAGCGATTGAAAAACATCAGTTTTGATTTAGTATATGGCTAGATGAAATGTCTTTAATAAATGCGCATAATCACTTTGACATGTGACCAGTCGCCACCTAAAATTACAGATTTTTTTATTAATCTATTATTTGGCTTTATATATTGTAGTTTCGGCCATCCTCAATGTCTTATATTTTTAGTGTGTGTGTATATATATATTATAGACTGACCTCCAGAAATAATTTGATTTAAACATTACTCACTTCTAGTTAAATCAGGAAATAGTCCACTTTGTTGTAGATGATAGTATATATGAATAATTTGAATCACCTCCGCACAGAAAAAAGATTAATTCGACTGTTATCACAAGTGTCTACTTGTAAAGGATGCACGATAGCTTTCCTTACAAAGACGATGCATGTAAGCTTGCTGATGTTGTCTTCTCTACTTGTGCTTAAGCCGTCTTATAAGCATGTTTGTTGCTTGCATTGCTAGACCGAGATGGAAAACAAGGCCTCTCAGCCTACAGAAGATGGACAGGAATCGAACTCCGCGACCGAGGCTGTAGCTGAAGTGCTTGCTAAGCAAACTAAGAAGCCAAGGTTTCTTCAGCATGTGGGGATCCAGCATGTCCATGCGAGATCTAGCGATAGCAACTGTCAAGCAGAATTGGCAAAGAGGGGCAATGTCGAGCTTCGGGCACTTGTTGGCACCTTGACCATGCAGTTGAAGGAGTCCGAAGAAGCAAGGACCAGGCAACATGAGGAGCACATGAAGAGAGATGAGGACAACAAGAAGAAGCAAGCTGAGATGGATGCAAAACTGGACTTTTTGCTAAGTCAGTTGCAAGCAAGATCAGCTCAAGGGTAAGTTGTTTGTCCAAGATCAGCCGTCGTCTCTACTTGATGCATGGAAGCTATCTGAATGTGATATACTACTAGAACCTACCTTCTTATTTTGTACTGATTTTGTTGTGCAAACTGCACACTGTTGGATGCAAAATGGTTGCATTTTGCTGCTCCATTGTTGGTGGATTTGGAGATGTAAGCTCAATGTTACTGTGCTTTGTGATGTTGTTCTTCTTTTATGTATTTGTGCTGGATCTGGAGATGTAAGCTCTTAGGCCTGGAAACCCATTTTGTGTAGAAACAAAGAAGGGCTGGGTTGGATAGAGTTAACACTAATGGGCCGAATAAAGTGGGCCTCGAAACACACTTTCTGGCTAAAAAAAATACAGGTGCCGTATAATTTTAATGGGCTGATGTGCATATTGAACACGTGGAAATGGGCCAACGAGAGTGTAAATGATTATGGACCAAACAAACGGGCCAACCAGCTGCGGTAAAATGGCATAGGCCTGCCTGTACTAAAATAAATGGGCCAAACCACACTGGGCCGAATGCCATCGGCTTACACTGTGCCACATCAGCTCCACGTTGGCGCCACATCAGCTCCATGCTGGCGCCACGTCATCTCCACGCTGGCGCCACGTCATCTCCATGCTGGCGCCACGTCATCTCCACGTTGGCGCCACGTCAGATTGCGGGAGATGCCACATGGGACTTGTCTTTCTACACGTCATGTAAATCTGTGACGGAACAGTCTGTCACAGAGGACCGGGCCTTGGGCGGGCCGGGGGTCAGATCGGTGACGGTGATAGACCGTCATAATTAATGACGGAAACAAAAATCCGTCAAGGATGGGCGGGTGGGCAAATTATGACGCGATATACATGACGGATTTTCGGACCGTCACGCCCGGCCATCCTTGACAGTTTTTGCCATGTCTGTGACGGACACTGACTGTCATAGATTAACGACTTTCTTGTAGTGGTTCTTTGATTGTCCTCCTTATGAGTGGCGGTCGGGGACGAGCGATGGTCTTTTCCTACCAATCTATCCCCCTAGGAGCATGCGCGTAGTGCTTGGTTTTTGATGACTTGTAGATTTTTGCAATAAGTATGTTAGTTCTTTATGACTAATGTTGAGTCCAGGGATTATACGCACTCTTACCTTCCATCATTGCTAGCCTCTTCGGTACCGTGCATTGCCCATTCTCACCTTGAGAGTTAGTGCAAACTTCGCTGGTCCATCCAAACCCCGTGATACGATACGCTCTATCACACATAAGCCTCCTTATATCTTCCTCAAAATAGCCACCATACCTACCTATTATGGCATTTCCATAGTCATTCCGAGATATATTGCCATGCAACTTTCCACCGTTCCGTTTATCATGACACGCTTCATCATTGTCATATTGCCTTGCATGATCATGTAGTTGACATCATATTTGTGGCAAAGCCACCATGCATATTATTTCATACATGTCACTCTTGATTCATTGCCCATCTCGGTACACCGCCGGAGGCATTCATATAGAGTCATAATTTGTTCTAGTATCGAGTTGTAATCATTGAGTTGTAAATGAATAGAAGTGTGATGATCATTCATAGAGCATTGTCCCAATAAAAAAAGAGAAAGACCAAAAGAAAGAAAAAAAGAAAGGCCAAAAAAAGAAATAAATAAAAAGGGGCAATGCTACCATCCTTTTTTTCCATACTTGTGCTTCAAAGTAGCACCATGATCTTTATGATAGATAGTCTCTTGTTTTGTCACTTTCATACACTAGTGGGAATTTTTCGTTATAGAACTTGGCTTGTATATTCCAAAAATGGGCTTCCTGAAATGCCCTAGGTCTTCGTGAGCAAGCAAGTTGGATGCACACCCACTTAGTTTCTTTTCTTGAGCTTTCATACATTTATAGCTCTAGTGCATCCGTTGCATGGCAATCCCTACTCCTCACATTAACATCAATTGATGGGCATCTCCATAGCCCGTTGATTAGCCGCGTTGATGTGAGACTTTGTCCTTTTTTGTCTTCTCCACATAACCCCAATCATTATATTCTATTCCACCCATAGTGCTATATCCATGGCTCACGCTCATGTATTGCGTGAAAGTTGAAAAACGTTTGAGATTAGTAAAGTATGAAACAATTGCTTGGCTTGTCATCGGGGTTGTGCATGATGAGAGCATTCTTGTGTGATGAAAATGGAGCATGACCAAACTATATGATTTTGTAGGGATGAACTTTCTTTGGCCATGTTATTTTGAGAAGACATAATTGCTTAGTTAGTATGCTTGAAGTATTATTAATTTTATGTCAATATTAAACTTTTATCTTGAATCTTTTGGATCTGAATATTCATACCACAACTAACAGAATTACATTGAGAACTATGCCAAGTAGCATTCCTCATCGAAAATTCTGTTTTTATCATTTACCTCCTCGAGGACGAGCAGGAATTAAGCTTGGGGATGCTTGATACGTCTCCGACGTATCTATAATTTTTGATTGTTCCATGCTATATTATATTATGTTTTGGATGATTATTGGGCTTTATTATACACTTTTATATTATTTTTGGGACTAACCTATTTACCGGAGGCCCACCCCAAATTGCTGTTTTTTTGCCTATTTCAGTGTTTCGAAGGGAAAGGATATCAAACCGAGTCCAAACGGAATGAAACCTTCGGGAACGTGATTTTCGGAACAAACGTGATCCAGAGGACTTGGAGTCTACGTAAAGCAATCAACAAGGAGAGCACGAGGCAGGGGGGCGCGCCTACCCCCCTAGGCGCGCCCTCCACCCTCGTGGGGCCCATGTTGCTCCACCGACATACTTCTTCCTCCTATATATACCTACGTACCCCCAAACGATCAGAGACGGAGCCAAAACCCTATTTCCACCACCGCAACCTTCTGTACCCGTGAGATCCCATCTTGGGGCCTTTTCTGGCGCTCCGCCGGAGGGGGCATTGATCACGGAGGGCTTCTACATCAACACCATAGCCTCTCCGATGATGCGTGAGTAGTTTACCTCAGACCTTCGGGTCCATAGTTATTAGCTAGATGGCTTCTTCTCTCTCTTTGGATCTCAATACAAAGTTCTCCTCGATCTTCTTATAGATCTATTCGATGTAATCTTCTTTTGCGGTGTGTTTGTCGAGATCCGATGAATTGTGGGTTTATGATCAAGTTTATCTATGAACAATATTTGAATCTCCTCTGAATTCTTTTATGTATGATTGGTTATCTTTGCAAGTCTCTTCGACTTATCATTTTGGTTTGGCCTACTAGATTGATCTTTCTTGCAATGGGAGAAGTGTTTAGATTTGGGTTCAATCTTGCGGTGCTCGATCCCAGTGACAGTAGGGGAAACGACACGTGTATTGTTGCCATCGAGGATAAAAAGATGGGGTTTATATCATATTGCATGAGTTTATCCCTCTACATCATGTCATCTTACTTAAAGCATTACTCTGTTCTTATGAATTTAATACTCTAGATGCAGAATCGTTTCGGTCTACTTGTCGTAGACGTGACGCCTATATACATGATCATACCTAGATATTCTCATAACTATGCTCAATTCTATCAATCGCTCGACAGTAATTTGTTTACCCACCGTAATACTTATGCTCTCGAGAGAAACCACTAGTGAAACCTATTGGTTATGAGGTTCTTATTTGTTTGTGTAGGTGCGTGGGACTCGCGCGTGGTCTCCTACTGGATTGATACCTTGGTTCTCAAAAACTGAGGGAAATACTTAAGTTACTTTGCTGCATCGCCCTTTCCTCTTCAAGGGAAAACCAACGCAGTGCTCAAGAGGTAGCAGTGCTTAAGTAGGCATGCATATTGTGTGACTAGCAGTAATATGTGCCTTTGTTTGTGTGTGAATTTATTGATTGTGTGCTTTTGTTTTGTTGAGTTGTTTCTTTTGATTCTTCTTTTGGGCCCTCGGCGTTACCTTATTTCCCCTTATGGAAATTTCTCATCAAGAGACACCAGATTCGAAGAAGCAATAATGATTTTACAAATTTGGAAGAAGCTCAGCTGAACATTATGGTCTGCCCAGTCAACCGCATTAATATCTCTGCTCAGAATACCAATGGTGTCTTGGATTGATTATCAGCATCGAGTCTACATCAATACAAAATCATCACAGCAATAATGATCAAGCCAACAGAAAGACAAGTCAGTTGCAAGACCAATGGAATATTTTCAGTCAAAGGTATGGCTCATATACAAGGTCTGGCTCAGCAATGAATGATGCTTGAAATAGGTTATCATCGGAAAGAAAGGCAGAATGTGTTATGATCAAGGAAGACAGTCAAACAAAATTTTCTCATGCAAGGAATCAGTCACAGAATATTATGGGTGTGTGTATGGCTTTTAGTCTGCATATCACAATATGAAGTTTTGGATATGAGAAACTTAGTCTTCTTCCTCACGTTATCGTCAGAAGCGCATGGTGCAAGGCTTCTAAATTTTCCACAGTGCAATATTTGAACAGATTCCGGTCCAAGATACCCAGTCTTTCTCGGCAAGATACCTTAGTGAAAGCTTCTGACAGAGGGGAATGAATCTTTCCCAACAAGCAACCGGAGGAGAAGCTTCTCAAGTACGAAACCCAGGCTTCACCAGTATAATACTCAGGTCAAGCTTCGTTTGTAAGCTATCGCGATTTCTTCTCCACGCTACCCAGACAAAAGCCCCGAGCAGAAGCTAGCAAGTATTCCTCAGCAAGCTACTTAGATGGATTCTCTCGTAAGCCACTCAGTCTGCGTCAGTAACACATTATTACACCATCCTCAGAGATTATACGGTGAGTTGGCAGTATATGGCAGCGCAGTTCAAGGATCAGATTTGCAATAATTTTGTCAGAAGTACAATTCAGTCAAGACATATGCCTACCGCAAGGATCGAGTGTTCGGTGGCCTATCTTTCTTACATATGGTGAGCATGTATCCCCGGCCATACCAGTCACTCATACGAGATGCGACAAAGATCAAGTAGATATACCTAAGAAAGGTAGGGATTCAACAACCTCATGAGACATGCGAATGAAGATAAGCAAAGATACATCTCATGTAATACAAGGATCGACAAGCAAGCTCGGTACCGCAACAGGCCCCGAATATATGTCAGATATGTACGGACCGAGGTCAGGGCATAAGCACAAGGAATCATAACAAAAATATTGCAATAACCACATACATGGTCATACGAAGAATCACGGACATATGTGGCCAAGCTATTTTAGTACGGTACCCTGACAAATAAAATAATGACCGTCAAAGGATAAGACTAACATCAAAGGTATGATGATTTTTGCACGACCATCAGGGTCCAGATACCCAAGTTAGTTGGAGGCCATAATTTCCATATGGATCTACAAAGGCATACTCTCAGAGGCCTACTATGTTCTACAAGAAGTTCATATTCTGCTATCCCGTTTGCCCCACAACATCTGCCTAGAATGGTTAGTGTGGAATATCCAAGTCTGTTCTATCAGATCCAAGATTCCTTTGCAATCTCAGCAGTTTGACTTCAATGGCAGTGTTAAAGCATCATAGCATATTAACGCAGATGGGTATACCGACAACATGGGTAAATCAAAAGCTGAACCATCAGCTCAGACCAGGTATACTCACTAATGGAACCAAGTATACAGACAACCTGTCATGAAGAGTATTTTCCCGCCAGCAACCCTGTCAGGCCAGTCTCAAGATATTAACATTTGAGGTATGGTACAACTGTAAATACATACCCCTTTATATTGCTCAGGACAGAAGGCAGTCGAATTTTTGGTACATAGCTCATGCTTGAGCCAAATAAATAAATCAGGATAAATCAGTACCCCCTATGGCCATGATTCTCAGCATTTATGGAACCCAGAAGACATGCATTTGTTTCAGCAAACACCATGGCAGAAGTAAAAACTTTTACGAAAAAGGAATTTATGCTCAGATCCATTGGATATCACCGCAGATATGAGAGAATCAACGTCAGTAAAAGGATTTGGTATATGAGCAGAAACCTGTTAGAATATGGGGAAGGTGAAGCAAACCACCCCAGAGCGAGGTAAGAAAATCATATGAAATTCTTGATGGAACAATAAAGGAAAAGGATACCCGAGTTGCATACGGTGTCCTCAAGTCATACTTGTTCCCTGAGCAACCAAATCTCGAGGACGAGATTTCTTTAAGGGGGGGGGGAGGTTTGTAACAACATTGTTTTTGGCCCTTTTCTTTTTCCTTTGATTTATTTGGTTTCTTCTCTGATTTTTCTTTTTGGAGTGGTTCTATGGCCTTGAAACCTGGGAGATCATAATTTCTTCTTCTCCCAAGTGGCTAATCATCCTCAAAATCATCCCAAGACCATGCCATTTCCATCCTAGCCCAACTCCATAATTCTTTTTCTTGGGGAAAATTCCTTTTCTATTAAAGGAATAAGCTCAAGTGCTCTAGGTTGTGAAGCAACCTATGTTTCTGTCACTACCAAAATTCCCAAATAATTCTCATAAATTGTTTGGGTCATATCTTGATCATATATGCCCAAACATTTCCTTGGCCATTTCAAAAATAATTCCCCAGTATTCCTTCTTCTATTCTGTCCTGAATGGCATTTTATGTAGGAAGTGTCACTTATCTTTTCCAAGTTTCTCCCAAACTTTTTGGGAATTCTTTCATGTCCAAATCATTGCCACATGCCAAAATTCAACTTTATTTGCCTAGCCAATCTTCCTCAGTGATTTTTCAAAGTTTCTGTCAGACAGAAGGCTTTGTGAAGGAAGTACTAGCTAGGAGTATCCAAATGAGTTTAAATTTTGCATGCCTCTTAATGTGATCATATAAGTGCCCTCCTCCAATTTTCAGCTACATCCCTTGATCTATGTGAGCACAGGATCAAATATTTGCTTCTGTCAATATTTTCAGTTTGTGAAGCAAGTATATGTTATATTGCTTCATTTTGGCTGAAAATTTATCATAGCATTCTCATGACCATAAAACCTCTCTCCACCAATTTTGGGACCACACCATCAAGCCAATATTGCTCTGGAAGTTTTGCAAGTTTCTGGACAGTGAGGATGTTTGTGAAGCAAGTACCATTTTGGCTTGTCCAATTGGTATGAAATATTTACAGCATCTTCATATGTCCAAATCCTTAGGCCTTGCCAAATTTGAGCTCAAGTGGTTACTCTATGTGAGTGAACCATCATGATCTCTTTTCTGGACCATTTTGGTCAGTTGCAAAGCAACTATATTAATCCTTGGTCCATTTATCCTCAAAACCTCCAGGATTATAGTCCTTCCTTAGTTAATCATCCCAGACAACACCTTTGACCCCAATCAATTCCCTGTTGATCACCAGTGCGCAGCCAAGTTTGCGACAACAAACTTTCAGTGAAGCCTCACATCGCTCCAGTGCTCCTTTTCTCGATTTATCACCTCCCTCAGGCTCAGTGATGTAGGGACTCATCACTAGAAATCTCATTGCAGCCTCTCTTGTCCTCTTCATGCCAGTGCCCGTGGTGAATGCCCCCTTGGCATGTTATTTCACGCGCTCTGGCAGCGTTGGCCGCGCTTTGGGCGTGCCAACCAGACTCCTCGTGCCTCACCCGTTGCTCTCCACCCCCTGCCCCCTCTCAAAGCCTCCTCGCCGGAGCTAGACGCCGCGCGCCCACGGGTGCACTGTGCCCCGTTTGGCTCCGAGCTCATTTCAGCCTCTTCCTCTGCTACCCGGTGTCTCTTTCTTCTCCGTGACCCTCTACACCAATGCATCGTCGTGTTCCCGTGCCATCCCCATGATAGCTGAGCTCGACAGGGCTCGGATGGTCGTGCATGGCGACACTCACCCTCTGCCATCCTCTCCCCCTCTATTTAAGGCCGTACTGGGCGCGTTTCTCCTCACCACTCGACCTCACTCACTCCTCTAGCCCTCCCCAACCCCCCAGATCATCGCCTAAGCTCCTCCTTGCCCTCCATTGCCACCATGGCCGCTGCCCCCTCCCTCCTAAATTCTGATGACCCCATGTCCCTCTCTTCGTTCTACCACCACCAGAACCCATCATGACCTCCCCTGGATCCTGCCCGCCCTTCGCCTCCTCCTCCGATGGCCTCCGGCCACAAGCTCAGTCACCGCCCGAAGATGTCGTCCGCCGCGGCCGCAGCTTCGCCGTCTCTAGTGATCCTCGAGTGCTCCCCTTGTCGCCTTCGGGTGCGGGCCGTCGCCCCGAGCTCACCGGTGGTCGGAGCGCGGCAAACGGTGGCCGGAGCCGCCCGGACAAGCACCGGCACGGGCGGCATCGCTCTGCACCACAGGCGAACGCGAGGAGAAGACGAAGACGATGGCGTCGCCCTGCCAGCTGGCCGGTGGGCCCAGCGGCCCCACCCGTCAGCGACCTAGAGGCCGGCCTCACTCCCTGCCTAGCTGGATAAGTGGAAGCGCCTTCCGCGCTTTACGCTTTCACTGTAGGGTAAGTGTATTTTGTTGGAATGCGCGACCCGCCGAGCTGCCAGGGGTTTGGTTGTGAATATTTTATTTACAGAATGGTACCTCGTCTTCAACCCCTCATATCTTTTTTATCCTTACTCCAAATGAGGTGATTCCAAAGCCCACTTCTTCGTCTCGTCGAGCCCGTTCTGATGGAATCATTTTCACCCTGTGTTAACATTATGAAAATGACCATTATGCCCTTGCCCTTAATCAGCCTCCTCCGAGAGAGAACAGTTTTCGGCGATTCGTTCCGCGAGTTTCTCGCACTTCTACCTGATCAATCCCTCCACCCCAGGCAAGCCACACCCTCCATTTGAATGATTGCAATGCAGTGACATGGTTTAGTAATTTAAACTTGTTTAATATATTGCATTAGCTATGTGTGATTTTGTTCATGGCATTTCTCGAAGTATTATTTTGATCTTGCTATTGCCATGATATTGTTTGGAGTTCTAGGACTAATATTTTGCAGCTTATGTGGATGACATGTTGCCTTTGGATTATTAGTGGCTAGTATTATGATGTTGGTATCTGGTATTATATTTTGGAGTATTACTTTGGATGTCATGTTGCATTTGGATTATTAGTGGCTAGTATTTTTTTCATCGTGATGATAGTTGATATTATATTTTGGAGTATGATCTCGGAGATGATGCTTGCATGTGTATCGTAGCTGGATAGCTTATTCTTGCTATTGGAGTAGTAGTATTATCGTTCTTGGATTCATCATGCTAGTAGTGTTATGCTATCCTCGGAGTATTTTTGTATGACAACATTATGCTTTGGATTATTTGTTGGATAGAGCTATGACTTGGATTACAGGTTGATAGATGATATTGGAGTATCAGTCATCACTGTTATATTTTGGGGATAAATTCCGTCATTAAGTTGGTCAGGTGCCACCGAACCGGGCTTTTTCAGTGCAACCACATTTGCCTTTTATGGGAAGGCCCTAATGCGGTCTATTGTCGTGCCTCTCGCCGGTGCCTCCAACTAGGGTAGGTTATGGGCATGCGGTACCCTGGCCTGGTAAGCAGACATAACCATGTGTGCCCGTAGTTGTTGTTAGGCGCCTTTTTGTCCCCGTTTGGGACCTTTTTGTTTTGCCACGACGGTGGCCGTTGATGCCTTTGGAAGGCACGGGGCCACCCATGACTTATCCCAGAGGGGAGTCGGTCGGAGTGGCCGGGAGAGTGTCATGGTAGTAGATCGGTTTTGTCAGAACGTCATTGGTCCATCCGAATGGGAGTGCGAGGCCATGGGTTCCGTGGTGTGGGTAAAGTGCGCTACCTCTGCAGAGTGTGTGTTTAATCTATCGATAGCCGCGTCCTCGGTCATTGGCATAAGTTCATACTATGCCACCCCGTTTGATCAACACTCACATGACGGAATGACTTATAGGTGAGTTATATGATGATATTGTGAGCAGTAACAGCTTGGCAGGATGTTGGTGATGATATTGGGATGATCTCGAGGATGGTCATTCAGTTTGTGATGTGGTCATGAGGTGATCACGTGGATGTTTTGATCACGAGGTGATCAAGTGGATCACAAGGTGATCGAGATGGTATATGGCTTGGCCCGTTAACCAAGAGTGAGATGGTTGTTGAGATTAATGTGTTGGTTTATCAATATTGCAGTAGTTTCATAGCATGCTTAGTAGTTGCTTTCGTATCATAGTAGTTCTTAAATTAATTAACCTGCTAATGCTATATGTTGTTGTTTTGCCTTGCTGCTTTTGGTTGTTCTGAGCTTGCAAGTACATTGTATGTACTGACCTGGCGTGTCATGCCAGATTGCAGGTGATGCCATGTTTGATTGATTGCTTGTCAAGGTTACCGTGCATGCGAGCTAGATCATGTCCCAGCCAGAGTCCCTGCGGAGTGGAGTTCACCACCTTCATCGTTTTTCTGCTGCTAGAAGTATTCTGCTGGTATGAGTCTTTCTGGTGCTAGCATAGAGCAAGTGTAGTATCGCAGGCGTAGTGTCGCCGTGCTGATGTGATTCTTTGTAACATCAGACCCATGTATTAATTAACCTTTGTAATAAGAGCTGATTTGTTCTATGTCAGTGTCGTATTCCAGAAGACTTCATCTCGATCTCTGGGCTGGAATACGGGGCATGCCGGTTTCTCTGAGCCGGGGTGCCACATGGGCCTCCAAGCGCAGAGTTTTGTAGGACAGCAACAATTTTCCCTCAAGTGGGTGACCTAAGGTTTATCAATCCGTGGGAGGCGTAGGATGTAGATGGTCTCTCTCAAACAACCCCGCAACCAAATAACAAAAAGTCTCTTGTGTCCCCAACACACCAAATACAATGGTAATTGGTATAGGTGCACTATTCGGCGAAGAGATGGCGATACAAGTGTAATACTGATAGTAGATATAGGTTTTTGTAATAAGAACAATAAAAAACAATAAGGTAGCAATTGATAAAACGGAGCACAAACGGTATTGAAATGCTTGAAAATGAGGCCTAGCGTCCGTACTTTCACTAGTGCAATCTCTCAACAATGCTAATATAATTGGATCATATAACCATCCCTCAACGTGCAATGAAGAATCACTCCAAAGTTCCTATCTAGCAGAGAACATAAGAAGAAATTGTTTGTAGGGTATGAAACCACCTCAAAGCTATTATTTACGATCAATCTATCCTAGATTTCGTACTAAAATAACACCAAGCTATTCTTTCTGATCGATCTAACCAAGAGTTTGTACTAAAATAACACCATATGATACACATCAACCAACTCTAATGTCACCTAGATACTCCAATGTCACCGCGAGTATCCGTAAGTTGATTATACGATATGCATCAAACAATTTCAAATTCATAATACTCAATCTAACACAAAGAACCTCAAAGAGTGCTCCAAGATTTCTACTGGAGAAACCAAGACAAGAACGTGCATCAACCCCTATGCATAGATTACCCCAATGTCACCACAGGAATCCGCGAGTTGAGTGCCAAACATATATCAAGTGAATCAATATGATACCCCCATTGTCACCACGGGTATTCATATCAAGACATACATCAAGTGTTCTCAAATCCATAAAAGTATTCAATCCGATAAGAACGAAATATCAAAAGGAAAACTCAATTCACAACAAGATAGAGAGGGGAAAACACCATATGATCCAACTATAAACAAGGTCGCGATACATCCAGATCGTGCCATCTCAAGAACATGAGAGAGAGAGATTAAACACATAGCTACTGGTACAAACCCTTAGCCCCGAGGATGGACTACTCCCTCATATTCATGGTGGCCGCCGGGATGATGAAGATGGCCACCGGTGATGATTTCCCCCTCCTGCAGAGTGCCGGAACGGGGTCTAGATATGTTTTCCATGGCAACAGAGGCTTGCGGTGGCGGAACTTCTGATCTAGGGTTATTTTTAGGGTTCTGAAATATTTGGGAATTTATAGGGTGAAGAGGCGGTGCGGGAGGCCACTAAGGTGGGCAGAACCCACCTGGGCGTGTCCTGGTGGGTTGTGCTCCCCTCAGAGCCCCCCTCTGGTACCTCTTTGGCCCATCAGGTGTCTTCTGGTCCAGAAAAATTCTCCAAAAAGTTTCGCTACGTTTGGACTCCGTATGGTACTGATATTTTGCGAAGAAAAAAAAAGCAAAAAATAACAACTGGCACTGGGCACTATGTCAATAGGTTAGTCCCAAAAAATGATATAAAGTTGCTATAAAATGATTATAAAACATTAGAATGTAATATAACAACATGGAGCAATCAAAACTTATAGATACGTTGGAGACGTATCAAGATCTGTCAGAGATAAATCTCCACACGCCTTTCGGCGACACTTTAAGCATCACCAGACAAGGGCTAGGTGGAGAGACCTTATTCCATCTTCAATAAGCCGCTTTCGCCTTGTCCTCTTGAGCATGCCAGAAACCCTAACAAAACTCAGAAAATCACCTAAAAACAGAGCCCTCCGACCAGCAAGGACCGGGATCCACCGCGCCTTCATGGTTCGATGACCATAAGAGACAAGGCGGACTGACGGCGGTGCCGACGAGAGGCAGGGAAACCCTAGATGAGAGTTGCACGAGGGCAGGAGCGAAAGGGTAAGAGATACTCATAACCATCAAAAGCACACATGCTTCAGATCCATGCACTAGTCGAAAACAGGGCTTTGGTTTTTGCAGGTTCGGAGCAACATCACCGGTCATATTACGAACGGGGACTAATGCGTGCATCAGTCCCAGTTCGAGCGGCCAGAACGCCGGCCAAGCCTCGGTAGGTACCAGTCCTGGTTTGTCTGACCCCTTTAGTCCCGGTTCAAGACACGAACCGGGACTAATGGGCATCGCTCCTGGGGCAACTCCTTTGTCCCGGTTGGTGTCTAGAACCGGGACTAGAGGTCAGTCTTCAGTCCTGGTTCTAGACACCAACCGTCCCCATCGGCTCTCGTCCGGTCTATGATTTGGATGTGGTATATTATCTTATATAACTATTTGTTTCATTTAGTGTTATTCACAATTATGCCAACCAACATGACATAGATGTTTTTATCTAGGAGGTATGTGAACAGGAAATTCCAACGGACCCTCTTGTCGAGAGGTTAAATTTAGTTGAAAAAGAAAATGATTATTTGAAAGAAAAATTGAAAAGAATTGAAGAGGAGAAGATGAAATTGGAGTTGCATGTTGCCGATGTCGTCGATGATCACAAAATCCAGATGGATGAAATGCGCTTGAAGATTAGAAAGATTAGAAAATATGCCATTGATAATGAGGCTTGGTATCATTATGTTGTTGGATCAATTGTTACCTTAGTTGCGATTATGATCGCATTTGTTGTAGCATTTAAATGTTTTACATAGTTGCATGTTAGTTTCGATGTATGTTTTAATTAGATGCTCTAGAGAGCTGTATGTTGTTCTATGAAAACTATGTATGAACTTTATGTATTTTTTTAGTAATAACATTTGATCACTACTGTACTTTGGTTTTAATGTGATGATGAACTTGTATTAATTTGGTCAGTTCTCTATTGATGATGTTCTGTAATGGTTTTTGATATACTTAATTATATAATGCACGCAGATGAACCGACAATGGATGTATGGTGACCCACGCACCTCCGACTACATTGAGGGCGCGCATAATATTCTCGAAGTCGCTATGGAAAACAAGCAGGATGGTTTTATGTATTGTCCATGAACTGTCTGTGGGAATATGAAGGATCACTCTTCCTCGAAAACCCTTCACTTCCACATGCTTGATAAGGGTTTCATGCCACACTATAATGTTTGGACCAAGCACGGAGAAAGAGGGGTTATGATGGAAGACAACAAAGAAGAAGAGGATGTTCACAACTATCCTATCTTCCCTGAATACGGTGATACTGCAATGGGGGAAGCTGAAGATCAAGAGGCACCAGACGATGTGCCTGATGATGATCTTCGTCGGTCATTGTTGATGCACTTAGAGAATCCGAAAGTGAAAGGGAGAAGTTGAAGTTCAATCGCATGTTAGAGGATCACAAACAAGGGTGGTACCCAAATTGCAAAGATGACAACACAAAGCTCGGTACCACACTGGAATTGCTGCAATGGAAGGCAGACAATGGTGTATCTGACAACTGATTTGGGAAGTTACTGAAAATAATGAAGAAGAAGCTTCCAAAGGATAATGAGTTGCCTGACAGTACGCACGAAGCAAAGAAGGTTCTATACCCTCTAGCATTGGAGGTGCAGAAGATACATGCATGCCCTAATGATTGTATCCTCTACCGCGGTGAGTACGAGAATTTGAACGCATGCCCGGTATGCGGAGCATTGCAGTATAAGATTAGACGAGATGACCCTAGTGATGTTCAGGGTGAGCACCCCAGGAAGAGGGTTCTTGCCAAGGTGATGTGGTATGCTCTGATACGTCTCCATCGTATCTATAATTTTTGATTGTTTCATGCCAATATTATACAACTTTGACATACTTTTGGCGACATTGTATATGATTTATTTGACTAACCTATTGATCCAGTGCCCAGTGCCAGTTCTTGTTTTGCATGTTTTTTGTTTCGCAAAGTATCCATATCAAACGAAGTCGAAATGCAATAAAAATTTATGGAGAATTAATTTGGAATATATGTGATTTTTGGGACTTGGAATGAATGCAAACGGGGGCACACAGTGCCCACAAGACACCAGGGCGCGCCCCAGGGGCCAAGCGCGGCCAAGTGGGTTGTTCTCACCTCGTACGTCGGTTGGATCTCTAGTTCTGGCGCAAGGAAGCTTATATCCAAATAAATCGTGTTAAAATCTTAGCGCAATCAGAGTTACGGATCTCTGGGAATATAAGAAACGGTTTTCGGTCAGATCTTAGGGGCGTGAAAGAGAAGACAACAGAGAGGGAGATCCAATCTCGGAGGGGCTCCCGCCCCTCCGCCACCATGGAGGCCATGGACCAGAGGGGAACTCTCCTCCCATCTAGGGGGAGGCCAAGGAATAAGAAGGAGGGGGGCTCTCTCCCCATCTCTCCTGGTGGCGCCGCAGTGCCGCCGGAGCAAGGATCATGACGGCGATCTACATCAACAACCTTGCTACCGTCAACACCAACTTTCTCCCCCTCTATGCAGGAGTGTAACACCTCTTCTCCCTGGTGTAATCCCTACTTAAATATGGTGCTCAACACTATATAGTATTTCCCAATGATATGTGGTTATCCTTTGATGTTTGAGTAGATTCATTTTGTCCTGTGGGTAATCGTGATCTTGGTTGGTATGAGTAATATTTTTTTATGGTGATGTCGTGTCGTGCAAACGGAGGGATCCTCTCTGTAGGGTGTTGCAATATGTTCATTATTCGCTTATTGTCGGTTGCGGGGGTGACAGAAGCCTAAACACGGATAAGTGGGTAGTTGCGTGTGGGAGTAAAGAGGACTTGATACTTATTGCTATGGTTGGGTTTTATGACATTAATGATCTCTAGTAGTTGCGGATGCTTGCTAGAGTTCCAATCATAAGTGCATATGATCCAAGTAGAGAAAGTCTGTTAGCTCATGCCTCCCCCTCATATAAAATTACAAGAATGATTACCGGTACTTGTTATCGATTGCCTAGGGACAAATGACTTTCTTGTTGACAAAAGCTATCCACTTTTATTACCTTGTAGTTTATTCATAGTTTTATTCAACACAGTACTTCTAGTTTAATTCTTGTTCTAGGTAAAGCGGACGCTAAGTGTGCGTAGAGTTATATCGATGGTCGATAGAACTTGAGGGAATATTTGTTCTACCCTTAGCTCCTTGTTGGGTTCGACACTCTTACTTATCGAAGAAGGCTATAACAAGATCTTTTTCTGGCGCCGTTGCCGGGGAGCAATAGCGTGGGGTGAATATTCTTGTGTGTGCTTGTTTACTTTATCACTAAGTAGCTTTTATTTCTGTTCTAAGTGGTTCTCTATGTTTAGTTATGGATATGGAACACGAAATACCAAAAAAATTAGGTGTACTTTCTACTCATGGAGATGGGGAACCTCCTAAAACCCTTGATGCTTGTTATGTGAAAGATATTAAACATTACTTTGATAATCCTAAGAAAACCCCATTCAACTTGATAATGGGAGACACGTTGGATCAACGTGGATACTTTAGGCATTATCGCTTGACACAAAAAGGGAAACTGTTATGGGATCAAATTCATATGTTGAAATGGTATGATCGGGATCTATGCTTGAGATATGATTATACTTGTTGCTCTAGGATGAAGGCTTCACACCTTCCCTTTTCATGCAAATTTAGCAAATATGAAACCTTAGCTTCTGATGCTAATGGTAAATATGATTACTATGATGTGGAACAAATAGAAGAATTTGTTGCTTTTAAGGGTGCTTTTGAAATTGAATCTCTGTTTGAAAAGTATGAAGATTATGATGATTCTGTTTATAGGCCTGAAAATTTTGCTATACCTAAATATTGCTATGCAAATTATAAATACAATTCCAATATTGATGAATTTATTGAGAAAGTCTCCGCTGTGCAAGAAGAGACTAATATTTTGCAGGAGTCTATGGAAGAAGGAATTGATGAAACTTTGAGCTCATTGGTTGAAAAAGATGATGAAAAGAGTGAAGACCAAAAGGAGGAAGAGCGGATTAGCTACCCGTGCCCACCTTCTAATGAGAGTAACTCTTCAACTCATACATTGTTTAATGTCCCTTCCTTACCGAAGGATGAATGCTATGATAATTGCTATGATCCTATTGATTCATTTGAAATATCCCTTTTTTATGAACTTGATGCTTGCTATGCTTGTGGCCATGATGTCAATTTGAATTATGATTATGGAGATGAACTTGCTATAGTTCCTTATGTTAAGAATGAGATTGTTGCTATTGCACCCACACATGATAGTCCTATTATCTTTTTGAATTCTCCCAACTACACTATATCGGAGAACTTTGCTCTTATTAAGGATTACATTGATGGGTTGCCTTTTACCATTGCACATGATAATTTTGATGAATATAATATGCATGTGCTTGCTGCTTCTACTTGCAATTATTATGAGAGAGGAACTGCACCTCCACTGCTTTGTGTTTCCAACACGATAAAATTGCAAGAAACTGCTTATGCTATGTATTGGACTTTACTTGATGTGCATGAATTGTTCTTTTATGACATGCCGATGCATAGGAAATAGTTAGACTTCGCCATTGCATGATATATGTTGCTTTGTGCTCACTACTAAATGCCAAATTATTGTTAATTAAAATTGGCTTTGATATACCTTGGGATCTGGGTGGATCCATTACTTGAGCACTTTATGCCTAGCTTAATGGCTTTAAAGAAAGCACTACCAGGGAGACACCCCAGAAATTTTAGAGAGTCATTTATTTCTGTTGCGTGCTTTTATAAATTTTAAAAATAAAAATATATAGAGGGGAACTTAAAACTTTTTCCACAAAAGAGAAGCGATTCGAAGTTATGCATTGGAGAAGTGAGGGTCGACCTTGAACACTTGTGTTCATGCTCATGGAAACAATGTAGAATTTTTCATGAAGATTCTCACAAAAATAAATATCCCCTTGTACAAATCCATTGTATTATAAAAATAATGTGCGAAGATTTGCCATTAGGATGATTAGATTGCTTGTTGGTATGTGCGGTGTAAAAACAGAAACTTTGGCTGTAGCGCGTGGATTTTCATTTTTTACTGGAACATCAAACGGTTCTGAAACTTTTTGCACATTATTTCCCTACAAATTTTTCATTTTGTCCTTATGTTTCAGAATTTTTGGAGATACAGAGGTGCTCAACACTATATCCTATGATGTTTGAGTAGATTCCTTTTGTCCTGTGGGCCAATCGTGATCTTGGTTGGTATGAGTGTATATTTTTTATGGTGTTGTCCTGCGGTGCCCTCCGTGTCACGCAAACGGAGGGATCCTCGCTGTAGGGTGTTGCAATATGTTCATGATTCGCTTATTGTCGGTTGCGGGGGTGACAAAAGCCTAAACACGGATAAGTGGGTTGTTGTGTGTGGGAGTAAAGAGGACTTGATACTTAATGCTATGGTTGGGTTTTACGACCTTAATGATCTTTAGTAGTTGTGGATGCTTGCTAGAGTTCCAATCATAGGTGCATATGATCCAAGTAGAGAAAGTATGTTAGTGCATGCCTCTCCCTCATATAAAATTACAAGAATGATTACCGGTACTTGTTATCGATTGCCTAGGGACTAATGACTTTCTTGTTGACAAAAGCTATGCACTTTTATTACCTTGCAATTTATTCATAGTTTTATTTTCGCAAAGTACTTCTAGTTTTATTCTTGTTCTAGGTAAAGCGGACGTTAAATTTCCGTAGAGTTGTATCGGTGGTCGATAGAACTTGGGGGAATATTTGTTCTACCTTTAGCTCCTCGTTGGGTTCAACACTCTTATTTATCGAAGAAGGTTACAAACAATCGCCTACACTTGTGGGTTATCATGCTCCTATAATACCACGGTTGAAACGTCTGTTCAGAAACAAAGATCATGCCAAGTTGTTGCGATGGCACAAAGAAGACCGTAAGAAATACAAGAAGTTGAGAGTACCCGCTGATGGGTTGCAATGGAGAAAAATCGAGAGAAAGTTGCGGGAGTTTGCAGATGAAGCAAGGAACATATGGTTTGGTTTAAGTGCAGATGGCATTAATTCTTTTGGGGAGCCGAGCAGCAATCATAGCACCTGGCCCGTGACTCAATGTATCTATAACCTTCCTCCTTGGTTGTGCTTGAATCGGAAGATCAATATGATGACAGTGCTCATCCAATTCCCTAAGCAACCCGGCAACGACATTGATGTGTACCTAAGGCCATTAGTTGAAGAACTTTTACAGCTGTGGGATATCAAAGGTGTTCGTGTGTGGGATGAGCACAAATAGCAGGAATTTGACCCACGAGCGTTGCTGTTTGTAACCATCAATGATTGGCCTGCTCTTAGTAACCTTTTAGGACAAACAAACAAGGGATATCACACATGCACACACTATTTACATGAGACTGGCAGTATATATTTGGACAAATGCAAGAAGAATGTGTACCTGGGATGTCGTCGATTTCTTCTAACCAAGCATGCCTTAAGAAAGAAAGGCAAGCATTTCAAAGATGAGGTAGATCACCGAAACAAGACTGTCCTCCGTACTGGTGCTAATATACTTGATATGGTCAAGGATTTACAAGTAATCTTTGGAAAGGGTCCTGGCGGACAATCTGTTCCGAATGACGCTGAGGGACACGCACCCATGTGGTAGAAGAAATCTATATTTTGGGACCTATCATATTGGAAAGACCTAGAGGTACACTCTGCAATCGACGTGATGCACGTGATGAAGAATCGTGAACCTGCTAGGCTTCTTGGGCGTGTATGGGAAGATAAAAGATACACCGGAGGCACCGGAGGACCAGCAACGTGTGAACGGAAATGACGACATGCATCCAAAGCAGTATCAAGGTCCTACCAGCTATGCTCTTGTAGGATCGAAAGTAGGTCTAGAGGGGGGGGTGATTAGACTACTTGACCAAATAAAAATCTAGCCTTTTCCCAATTTTAAGTCTTTGTAGATTTTAGCAACTTAGCACAAGCCAAGTAGTCAACCTACACATGCAATTCTAAGAGTCTAGCAGCGGAAAGTAAGACATTGCATATGAAGGTAAAGGGAAGGGTTTGGAGAAGGCAGACGCAATGTAGACACGGAGATTTTTGGTGTGGTTTCAATAGGTGGTGCTATCGTACATCCACGTTGATGGAGACTTCAACCCACGAAGGGTAATGGTTGCGCGAGTCCACGGAGGGCTCCACCCATGAAGGGTCCACGAAGAAGCAACCTTGTCTATCCCGCCTTGGCCATCGCCCACGAAGTACTTGCCTCACTTGGGTAGATCTGCACGAAGTAGGCGACCTCCTTGCCCTTACAAACTCCTTGGTTCAACTCCACAATCTTGTCGGAGGCTCCCAGTGACACCTAACCAATCTAGGAGACACCACTCTCCAAAAGGTAATAGATGGTGTGTTGATGATGAACTCCTTGCTCTTGTCGTTCAAATGATAGTCTCCCCAACGCTCAACTCTCTCTCACATATTTGGCTATGGTGGAAAAATGATTTGAGAAGAAAGCAACTCGGGGAAGGCTAGAGATCAAGATTCTTGTGGTTGGATTGGAATGTCTTGGTTTCAACACATGAGTTGGTGGTTCTCTCTCAGAAAATGAGTAGTGGAAGTGTAGGCATGTTCTGATGGCTCTCTCTTGAATAGAGAAGGTGGTGGAGGGGTATATATAGCCTCCACACAAAATCCAACTGTTACACACATTTGACGCAACTCGGTCAGACATAATAGATGAACTCGGTGAGACCGATTTAGTTCAAAATGTGAATATTAGGAATCTCGGTGGGACTGACATGATCAACTCGGTGGGACCGATGTGCTAGGGCTAGGGCAAAACCTCATCTCGGTGAGACTGATTGCATGAACTCGGTGAGACCGATTTCAGCAATGATCGAATAGAGAGTTGGTCAGGAAAACTCGGTGGGACCGACCACTCATTTCAGTGAGACCAAAACGTTACGAAGGGAAACAGAGAGTTTGCAATGCGAACTTGGTGGGACCGAGATCCGTATCGGTGAGACCGAATTGTCTAGGGTTTCTGGCAGTGGCTATGTTAGCTAAACTCGGTGGCTCCGGATAGATCAAATCGGTGGGGCAGGGTTTGACTTTGGGTTTTGGACATATGTGGAGATGAGAAAGTGGTTGAGGGTTTTGGAGCAATATCACTAAGCACTTTGAGCAAGTAGACCATTAAGCAACACCTCATCACCTTTTAATAGTATTGGCTTTCCTATGGATTCAATGTGATCTTGGATCGCCAAAAATGAAAATGAAGAGTCTTGAGCTTTTTCCAATCATTGTCCTTTGCATTTTGAGGGGTCCACATCTCTAGTCCATGCCATGCCAATCATTGAACCTTTTGAAATATTTAAATTGAATGGATATTAGTTCAATGAGCTATGTGTTGTTATGAATTACCAAAACCACCAAGGGATTAGTTGCACTTTCAATCTCCCCCTTTTTGGTGATTGATGACAGCACATAGATCAAAGCTTCAACAAATGATAATATGAATGAAATACATCGTCGCTTTGAGAAGTATGTGATAATCAAGAGCTCCCCCTAAATTTGTGCATTATTTAAAATTTGTGTTTGAATGCAAATGCAAAATCGATTAGGATCATGGGTCACTCTTCCATGTAACATACATCTGGGTGGAGCGCTCAAAATGATAGAATTTAAACAACATGCATTCATCACCAAGGGATAAACATGATTGATCATATACAAATATCATAGATAGCATCAAGCAAGCACACATTAAGGCATAGTATGATCAAACACATGATCACAAGAGTATCTCACACACATAACACAAATATTGTAGCATGCATCAAACAAGCAAAGCAAATGACCAAAGTAGCAATAGAGGCAAAAAAAGCAAAACACACACACACACACACACTCTCTCTCTCTCTCGAAGCCTAATGATCTATACACTTTCTCCCCCTTTGGCAACAAGTTACCAAAAAGCTTGAAAATGCATAGTGCTATGCGGCACTCTAGGCACGATCTCCGGGAGCTCCGGAAGTGGTCTTCTGGCTGGTTGCTCCGGTGTGCGTAGATGGCATGGAGAGGAGTCCTTCAACGAAAGCATCTGTAGAAGACAATGGAGCTGGAGGGGTTGACACTGGAGGTACAACCGTGGTAGTTGCTGCAGGTGCTGAAAATGTAGTCCTGGTATCACCGACAACTAGCACCGCTGAAGACCTTTGTGCCCTTGGCACACTCCGAAATTTATCTGTGGTCTGTCTCTCCTACCTTTCCTCAGCTTCTTGTAGCTTCTCAACAGAGGTTTGAATCTCGGTGACCTTCACATCTAGATCATGAAGTTTAGTCTCAATGATCCTCTCAAGACTCTCTTGATTCTGAGTTAGGGTGGCCAAGCCCTTCTCAATCCTCACAGTAGCCTCAAGTAGATAATTGAGTTGATCTTGCTTGGTCTTGAGCATCATAGTTGAAGCATCTGGTGTACTGGCTGCCTTTGCTGCTTTTGCAGCCTTTGCTCTCTCTCTCTCTCTCTCTCTCTCTCTCTCTCTCTCTCTCTCTCTCTCTCTCTCTCTCTCTTCTACTGAGCTTCTGCACAAGTTGGATGAGATGCATCCATGACAACCTCATTGTCCTCAAATTCTGGCCTCAGGGGAAGGTGCTCTTTGTCTAGAAGATATGTCCCGGTTCCCATCTTGGAGTTGATCAACATTTGTATATGAGGGGCATATCCACATGATCTCTTCTCATCAGCTGCAGTTCTCTTCACTGTCTCAACAATCAAAGTCATCACTTTAAATTTGTGTGGCACATCAAACATGTGGAGCAAGTTGATTGAGTGACCATGGATCATCCTGTGATCTCCTGACTTGGGCAACAGAGTGTGCCTCAAGATGGTGTTGATTGTGGTCAGACCTGACAGCAGATAGTATATTAACCCAAGCTTGTGAGTCTCCAAGGCATCATCACGAATAGTCTTGTACATATTTTCCATGGAGTTGTGATCCTTCCTTGGCTTGTCATATACATCAATGTCACTCTCATCCTCCTCGGGGGCATTGATCAACTTGGCCCACTCAGAGATTGTTGATTGATACCATGTACCTTCAGTCATCCAGATAATCTTTCCACCTGGGTAGAAATGAGCAATGGAGTAGAATTGCATTACCATTTCATCATTCCACTTAGTCAACTTCTGACCAACAAACTTGTCAACTTCATTCATTTTGAAGCTCTCATGTACTCCTGGAAAGTAGTCCTCATTATCATCAATGTATTTCCAGTCAACCCATCTCATGTCACACACTATGGCCTTCTTGTCCAATAAGACTGTCTCATAGAAGTCTTGTTGTTCCTTAGTGTGGAAACGATAGTCTACAGCAGTTCTCCTTTTGATAGCATTGGGATCAGTCTGTCTCCATAATCTCAGACGTGCATCCTTTCTCAGCTTCATATTTCAGCAACAGGATGATTATCATCATGACCTGGAATCTTGGGCTTCAACTTTCTAAGCACCTGTAACTCTTAATCTTCTTGAACTTCAGGCACTGGGGCCTTGTTCTTCTCAGCAGCAGGGATGTTTCTGGTAGATCTCCTGGGAGTAGAAGGTTTTGGAGCTTGAGCAGATGGCTTGGGCTGTCTTGGGCATAGATGGAGTAGCCCGAGATCTTATAGCATCACCCATGAGCTTTTGGGTCTTTGGTGGAGGTGCAGCAGGTTCTTCCTTCTCCTCTTCTTCCACATTAGAGTCCCTCATCATAGATGATTTGCCAATGACTCTGGCAATAGTCTTCCTCACTCTCTCCTTCCTCTTCCTAGTAGCAGCCTTTGGCAAATTGCTTGGAGTGCTTCTGCTACCTTCATCATAACTGCTGTTGGAGGGACTAGTGACCTCTCTGAGATTCAATTGCTCTTCAGATCTGTTCTGGCTGTCATTGCCTTTTGACATATCTGAAACTGGCCCTGTGAATAGATGGATGTAGATGGAGTGGATGTGCATCACAAGGCACAACTATTTTGCAAAAATATTAAGACAGAAACTTGACTTTAGTTTTCTGCAAAAAGCATTTTGGAGCTACCGATTTGACAAACACGGTGACACCAAAGCATTAACAGAATCTAAACATACAATTTTGGTCAGACCGAAATGCAGTTCGGTGACTCCGAGATGCTAGGGTTCCACAGAGTAGGTAATTTATGTCACACCGATTAGTACGCTTTGGTCAGACCGAGTTGTACTTGTGCAATGGCCTAAGCCAAATCGGTGAGACCGAGATCCTCAGATCGGTCGGTGCGACATGTGTTCGGCAGAAATGTAACCCTAAGTTTTTGCATCAAATCTATTCTAATGGAATTTTTTCGGTGGATAGAATTATCTCATTCGTGGAAAGATTTTAGGTAATGAACTTTGTGCAAAAATACGAGTTAAGGAAAGCACAAAGGGGTCAAATCCGTACCCTAACTTGGCGAAGGATTTGCTACGGCGGCAACGATGGTGAGAACCCCATTGATGGCGACAGAGACCAGCGGTAGGAGGCACTGGCAATGATTCAGAGACCAAGGGGGCGGCAGAGCTGGGAGGTGTGGTCGGGTGGTTTGGAGGAATTTCCAATTTTTCAACCAGTGGTACATATACCCATTCACTATCCGTGTGACCGAGTGGAACGACTCGGTAGCACCGAGATGCAAAACTGCTAGCAGTTACTGCAACTCGGTGTGACCAAATTGTTCAAATTGGTTGCACCGAGGTGAAAACCTAGATCAACTTAATGAATTCGGTGAGACCGAGTGGGATGAGTTGGTCTGACCGAGATGCATTAAGACGTTTTGGAAGTTTAAGCCCTTGACGGATCGGTGGCTCCGAGTGCTCCTCACCCGGAGGGTCCGAATTTGACTTGTTTAAACTTTGTGATGTAGCATGAGTAGAGTTTGAGACGAGAAAAGCATTGATAGCTAGAGGGAGTACTTAGGCATTCTTGTCCATCCATTTGGCAAAAAGAAAAATCCAGACAATCAAAGCAACAAATGGATGTCCTCGAATGCAGAAAATTATGCAACCAACATGCTCACGCAACAAGATAGCAAATGAAATATGTGGCAAAGCATGCACAAACACTCTAGCATCTATCAAGCAATTGGCGATGACTAGGTCATCTATATATGAGTATATTGACTTAGGAGTCAAATGAGAACATTTGATCATAGGTCATACTCATCGTTTAAGCACAAGTGGAGTTACTTCTTTTACATAAAGTTGTCGGATTCAGGGCTCCGCAGACCCAAGGAAGGTTCGAACTCTGCGATGTGTGCAAAGAACTCAACCTCCCCAGCCTACCAAGTCGCCGTCCTCACAGCCTCGCACGATGAACATGAAAGGAAAGAGACACGACAGTTTACCCAGGTTCGGGCCACCTTGCGGTGTAAGACCCTACTCCTGCTTTGGTGTGGATTAGCCTCACGAGGGGCTGAGGATGAACTAGTACAGACGATGAACAAGCTCCAGAGGCTTTGGTGTGCAGTGGTGAGGTTTTCCGCCCCTCTCTATGGTGGTGGCTAACCTATATATAGAGAGGCCCCGGTCCGATACGTCTCCAACGTATCTATAATTTTTGATTGCTCCATGCTATATTATCTTCTATTTTGGACATTATTGGGCTTTATTATTCACTTTTATATTATTTTTGGGACTAACCTACTAACCGGAGGCCCAGCCCAGAATTGCTGTTTTTTTGCCTATTTCAGAGTTTCGCAGAAAAAGAATATCAAACGGAGTCCAAACGGAATGAAACCTTCGGGAACGTGATTTTCGAAACGAACATGATCCAGGAGACTTGGACCCTACGTCAATAAATCAAAGAGGAAGCCACGAGGTAGGGGGGCGCCTACCCCCTAGGGCGCGCCCTCCACCCTCGTGGGCCCCACGTTGCTCCACCGACGTACTCCTTCCTCCTATATATACCTACGTACCCCCAAACGATTAGATACGGAGCCAAAAACCTAATTCCACCGCCGCAACCTTCTGTACCCAAGAGATCCCATCTTGGGGCCTGTTCCGGAGCTCCGCCGGAGGGGGCATCCATCACGGAGGGCTTCTACATCAACACCACAGCCTTTCCGATGAAGTGTGAGTAGTTTACCTTAGACCTTCGGGTCCATAGTTATTAGCTAGATGGCTTCTTCTCTCTTTTTGGATCTCAATACAATGTTCTCCCCCTCTCTTGTGGAGATCTATTCGATGTAATCTTCTTTTGCGGTGTGTTTGTTGAGACCGATGAATTGTGGGTTTATGATCAAGTTTATCTATGGACAATATTTGAATCTTCTGAATTCTTTTATGTATGATTGTTATCTTTGCAAGTCTCTTTGAATTATCAGTTTGGTTTGGCCTACGAGATTGATCTTTCTTGCAACGGGAGAAGTGCTTAGCTTTGGGTTCAATCTTGCGGTGTCCTTTCCCAGTGACAGTAGGGGCAGCAAGGCACGTATTGTATTGTTGCCATCGAGGATAACAAGATGGGGTTTTTTATCTTATTGCATGAATTTATCCCTCCACATCATGTCATCTTGCTTAAGGCGTTACTCTGTTCTTATGAACTTAATACTCTAGATGCATGCTGGATAGCGGTCGAGTGTGGAGTAATAGTAGTAGATGCACGCAGGAGTCGGTCTACTTGTCTCGGACGTGATGCCTATATAGATGATCATACCTAGATATTCTCATAACTATGCTCAATTGTGTCAATTGATCAACAGTAATTTGTTCATCCACCATAAAATACTTATGCTCTTGAGAGAAGCCACTAGTGAAACGTATGGCCCCTGGGTCTATCTTCATCATATTAATCCTCCAACACTTAGTTATTTCCGTTGCTTTTTACTTTGCTTTTATTTTACTTTGCATCTTTATCACAAAAATACCAAAAATATTATCCTATCATATCTATCAGATCTCACTCTCGTAAGTGACCGTGTAGGGATTGACAACCCCTTATCGCGTTGGTTGCGAGGATTTATTTGTTTTGTGTAGGTGCGAGGGACTCGCGCGTAGCCTCCTACTGGATTGATACCTTGGTTCTCAAAAACTGAGGGAAATACATACGCTACTTTGCTGCATGACACTTTCCTCTTCAAGGGAAAACCAACGCAGTGCTCAAGAGGTAGCAAGAAGTGCTAAAGCTTGGTTTTCGTCTTTGCCTAAAAATAGTATTGATTCTTGGAATAAGTGCAAAGATGCTTTTATCTCTAAGTATTTTCCTCCCGCTAAGATTATCTCTCTTAGAAACGATATTATGAATTTTAAGCAACTTGATCATGAACATGTTGCACAAGCTTGGGAGAGGATGAAATTAATGATACATAATTGCCCTACTCATGGTTTGAATTTGTGCATGATTATACAAAAAATTTATGCCGGATTGAATTTTGCTTCTAGAAATCTTTTAGATTTGGCCGTGGGAGGCACTTTTATGGAAATCACTTTAGGAGAAGCTACTAAACTCCTAGATAATATTATGGTTAATTATTCTCAATGGCACACTGAAAGATCTACTAATAAAAAAGTGCATGTGATAGAAGAAATTAATGTTTTGAGTGGAAAGATGGATGAACTTACGAAATTATTTGCTACTAAGAGTGTTTTTCTGATCCTAATGATATGCCTTTGTCTACTTTGATTGAGAATAATGAATCTATGGATGTGAATTTTGTTGGTAGGAATAATTTTGGTAACAACGCATATAGAGGAAACTTTAATCCTAGGCCTTATCCTAGTAATTCCTCTAATAATTATGGTAATTCCTACAACAATTCTTATGGAAATTTTAGTAAGATTCCCTCTGAATTTGAGACTAGTGTTAAGGAATTTATGAATTCGCAAAAGAATTTCAATGCTTTGCTTGAAGAAAAATTGCTTAAAGTTGATGAATTGGCTAGGAACGTTGATAGAATTTCTCTTGATGTTGATTCATTGAAACTTAGAAATATCCCTCCTAAGCATGATATCAATGAGTCTCTCAAAGCCATGAGAATTTCCATTGATGAGTGCAAAGAAAGAACCGCTAGGATGCGTGCTAAGAAAGATTGCTTTATAAAAGCGTGTTCTTCAAATTTCTATGAAAATAAAGATGAAGATCTAAAAGTTATTGATGTGTCCCCTATTAAAACTTTGTTTTGCAATATGAATCTTGATAATGATGGGACTGAATATGATCCACCTTTACCTAGAAGGTGTTCCAAAAATTCAGAGTTTTTAGATCTTGATGCTAAAATTGATAAAAGTGGGATTGAAGAGAACAAAACCCTAGATGTTAATAAACCCACTATTTTGGATTCCAAGGAATTTAATTATGATAATTGCTCTTTGATAGATTGTATTTCCTTGTTGCAATCCGTGCTAAATTCTCCTCATGCTTATAGTCAAAATAAAGCTTTTACCAAACATATCGTTGATGCCTTGATGCAATCTTATGAAGAAAAGCTTGAGTTGGAAGTTTCTATCCCTATAAAAACTTTATGATGAGTGGGAACCTGCTATTAAAATTAAGATTAAAGATCATGAATGCTATGCTTTGTGTGATTTTGGTGCTAGTGTTTCCACGATTCCAAAAACTTTGTGCGATTTGCTAGGTTTCCGTGATTTCGATGATTGCTCTTTAAATTTGCACCTTGCGGATTCCACTATTAAGAAACCTATGTGAAGAATTAATGATGTTATTATTGTTGCAAATAGGAACTATGTGCCCGTAGATTTTATCGTTTTTGATATAGATTGCAATCCTTCATGTCCTATTATTCTTGGTAGACCTTTCCTTAGAACGATTGGTGCAATTATTGATATGAAGGAAGGGAATATTATATTCCAATTTCCATTAAATAAAGGCATGGAACACTTCCCTAGGAATAAAATAAAATTACCATATGAATCTATCATGAGAGCCACTTATGGATTGCCTACCAAAGATGGCAATACCTAGATCTATCCTTGCTTTTATGCCAGGCAACCCAATTTTATTTTTAGTTTTTTTTGCTTTTTGCTTCTGTTTAGGAATAAATATTTGATCTAGCCTCTGGTTAGATGTGTTTTTATGTTTTAATTAGTGTTTGTGCCAAGTTAAACCTATAGGATCTTCTTGGATGATAGTTATTTGATCTTGCTGTAATTTCCAGAAACTTTTTGTTCACGAAAATAATTGTTAAAAATCACCAGAACGTGATAAAATATTGATTCCAATGGCTGCTGATCAACAAACAAATTTCCTAGGTCGTCCTATTTTGGCTGATTTTTTGGAGTTCCAGAAGTTTGCGTTAGTTACAGATTACTACAGACTGTTCTGTTTTTGACAGATTCTGTTTTTCGTGTGTTGTTTGCTTATTTTGATGAATCTATGGCTAGTAAAAGAGTTTATAAACCATAGAGTAGTTGGAATACAGTAGGTTTAACACCAATATAAATAAATAATGAGTTCATTACAGTACCTTGAAGTGGTCTTTTGTTTTCTTTCGCTAACGGAGCTCACGAGATTTTCTGCTGAGTTTTGTGTTGTGAAGTTTTCAAGTTTTGGTTGAAAGATTTGATGGATTATGGAACAAGGAGTGGAAAGAGCCTAAGCTTGGGGATGCCCATGGCACCCCCAAGATAATCTAAGGACACCAAAAAGCCAAAGCTTGGGGATGCCCCGGAAGGCATCCCCTCTTTCGTCTACTTCCATCGGTAACTTTACTTGGAGCTATATTTTTATTCACCACATGATATGTGTTTTGCTTGGAGCGTCTTGTATTATTGAGTCTTTGCTTTTTAGTTTACCACAATCATCTTTGCTGTACACACCTTTTGAGAGAGTCACACACGATTCGGAAATTATTAGAATACTCTATGTGCTTCACTTATAACTTTTGAGTTATATAGTTTTTGCTCTAGTGCTTCACTTATATCTTTTAGAGCACGGTGGTGGATTTGTTTTATTGAAACTATTGGTCTCTCATGCTTCACTTAGATTATTTTTAGAGTCTTAAATAGCATGGTAATTTTCTTAAATAATTCTAATATGCTAGGTATTCAAGATTAGTAAAAGAAAATTCTTATGAGTGTGTTGAATACTATGAGAAGTTTGATGCTTGATAATTGTTTTGAGATATGAAGATCGTGATATTAGAGTCATGCTAGTTGAGTAGTTTTGAATTTTAGAAATACTTGTGTTAAAGTTTGTGATTCCCGTAGCATGCACGTATGGTGAACCGTTATGTGACGAAGTCGGAGCATGATTTATTTATTGATTATCTTCCTTATGAGTGGCGGTCGGGGACGAGCGATGGTCTTTTCCTACCAATCTATCCCCCTAGGAGCATGCGCGTAATACTTTGCTTTGATAACTTGTAGATTTTCACAATAAGTATATGAGTTCTTTATGACTAATGTTGAGTCCATGGATTATACGCACCTTCTTCCTTCCACCATTGCTAGCCTCTCTAATACCGCGCACTTTTTCGCCGGTATCATACACCCACCATATACCTTCCTCAAAACAGCCACCATACCTACCTATCATGGCATTTCCATAGCCATTCCGAGATATATTGCCATGCAACATACCACCGTTTCGTTATGACACGCTCCATCATTGTCATATTGCTTTGCATGATCATGTAGTTGACATTGTATTTGTGGCAAAGCCACTGTTCATAATTCTTTCATACATGTCACTCTTGATTCATTGCATATCCCGGTACACAGCCGGAGGCATTCATATAGAGTCATATTTTGTTCTAAGTATCGAGTTGTAATTGTTGAGTTGTAAGAAAATAAAAGTGTGATGATCGTCATTTTTAGAGCATTGTCCCAAGTGAGGAAAGGATGATGGAGACTATGATTCCCTCACAAGTCGGGATGAGACTCCGGACGAAAAAAAGAGTCCATAAAAAAGAAGAAGAAAAGGCCCAAATAAAAAAATGAGAGAAAAAGAGAGAAGGGACAATGTTACTATCCTTTTACCACACTTGTGCTTCAAAGTAGCACCATGATCTTCATGATAGAAAGTCTCCTATGATATCACTTTCATATACTAGTGGGATTTTCATTATAGAACTTGGCTTGTATATTCCAATGATGGGCTTCCTCAAAATGCCCAAGGTCTTCGTGAGCAAGCGAGTTGGATGCACACCCACTTAGTTTCTTTTGTTGAGCTTTCATATACTTATAGCTCTAGTGCATCCGTTGCATGGCAATCCCTACTCACTCACATTGATATCTATTGATGGGCATCTCCATAGACCGTTGATACGCCTAGTTGATGTGAGACTATCTTCTCCCTTTTTTGTCTTATCCACAACCACCATTCTATTCCACATATAGTGCTATGTCCATGGCTCACGCTCATGTATTGCGTGAAGATTGAAAAAGTTTGAGAATGTCAAAAGTATGAAACAATTGCTTGGCTTGTCATCGGGGTTGTGCATGATTTAAATATTTTGTATGGTGAAGATAGAGCATAGCCAGACTATATGATTTTGTAGGGATAACTTTCTTTGGCCATGTTATTTTGAGAAGACATAATTGCTTAGTTAGTGTGCTTGAAGTATTATTATGTTTATGTCAATATGAACTTTTGTCTTGAATCTTTCGGATCTGAATATTCATACCAGAATTAAGAATAATTACATTGAAATTATGCCAAGTAGCACTTCGCATCAAAAATTCTGTTTTTATTATTTACCTACTCGAGGACGAGCAGGAATTAAGCTTGGGGATGCTTGATACGTCTCCAACGTACCTATAATTTTTGATTGCTCCATGCTATATTATCTTCTGTTTTGGACATTATTGGGCTTTATTATTCACTTTTATATTATTTTTGGGACTAACCTACTAACCGGAGGCCCAGCCCAGAAGAGCTGTTTTTTTGCCTATTTCAGAGTTTCGCAGAAAAAGAATATCAAACGGAGTCCAAACGGAATGAAACCTTCGGGAACGTGATTTTCGGAACGAACATGATCCAGGAGACTTGGACCCTACGTCAAGAAATCAAAGAGGAAGCCATGAGGTAGGGGGCGCGCCTACCCCCCTAGGGCGCGCCCTCCACCCTCGTGGGCCCCACGTTGCTCCACCGACGTACTCCTTCCTCCTATATATACCTACGTACCCCCAAACGATCAGATACGGAGCCAAAAACCTAATTCCACCGCCGCAACCTTCTGTACCCATGAGATCCCATCTTGTTGCCTGTTCCGAAGCTCCGCCGGAGGGGGCATCCATCATGGAGGGCTTCTACATCAACACCATAGCCTTTCAGTTGAAGTGTGAGTAGTTTACCTCAGACCTTTGGGTCCATAGTTATCAGATCTCAATACAATGTTCTCCCAGTCTCTCGTGGAGATCTATTCGATGTAATCTTCTTTTGCGGTGTGTTTGTTGAGACCGATAAATTGTGGGTTTATGATCAAGTTTATCTATGAACAATATTTGAATCTTCTGAATTCTTTTATGTATGATTGGTTATCTTTGCAAGTCTCTTCGAATTATGAGTTTGGTTTGGGCTACTAGATTGATCTTTCTTGCAATGGGAGAAGTGCTTAGCTTTGGGTTCAATCTTGCGGTGTCATTTCCCAGTGACAGTAGGGGCAGCAAGGCACGTATTGTATTGTTGCCATCGAGGATAACAAGATGGGGTTTTTATCATATTGCATGAATATATCCCTCCACATCATGTCATCTTGCTTAAGGCGTTACTCTGTTCTTATGAACTTAATACTCTAGATGCATGCTGGATAGCGGTCGATGTGTGGAGTAATAGTAGTAGATGAAGGCAGGAGTCGGTCTACTTGTCTCGGACGTGATGCCTATATACATGATCATACCTAGATATTCTCATAACTATGCTCAATTCTGTCAATTGCTCAACAGTAATTTGTTCACCCACCGTAAAATACTTATGCTCTTGAGAGAAGCCACTAGTGAGACCTATGGCCCCTGGGTCTATCTTCATCATATTAATCCTCCAACACTTAGTTATTTCCGTTGCTTTTTATTTTGCTTAAATTTATTTTGCATCTTTATCACAAAAATACCAAAAATATTATCCTATCATACCTATCAGATCTCACTATCGCAAGTGTCCGTGTAGGGATTGACAACCTCTTATCGCGTTGGTTGCGAGGATTTATTTGTTTTGTGTAGGTGCGAGGGACTCGTGCGTAGCCTCCTACTGGATTGATACCTTGGTTCTCAAAAACAGAGGGAAATACTTATGCTACATTGCTGCGTCACCCTTTCCTCTTCAAGGGAAAACCAACGCAGTGCTCAAGAGGTAGCACGGTCCTCTTCCCCCAAAATGTAGAGGCGGGAAGGGATTCCACAACGGCCAGTTTGAAAGGGGACAAGAAGTACATCCTATCCTGAACAATGGTGTTCTTCGCCTACGAAGCTTCTGGCCGTGACGCCGTGGTGTGCTCGGCGATGACACCCGCCCCGCCGTCCTGGCGGTCTTGCTCTTGTAACATGGGAATGGAAACCTTTGGGTGATTCCTCGGGACTCCGCGCATGCACTTGCCTCCTTAGCACCAAAGAGGAAACCTGCCGCTCCGCGCCCGCTGGAGCCTGCCTGGCCTTGGTCGTCATGGCTTGCGTCATCCGGACCTCATGAGAAGGGCACTTACATAGCAATCTCTGCTCCTCAGGAGCCAGCCTGAAGAGGCCGCTCCCTCTAGTGGTCTTGGCGTTTTCCGCCTCGCGAGGCTTGGCCCCTCGGGAGGGACTTGTCTTGAAGGTGCTGAAGACGGGTCGTACTGGGCCGTCGATGAAGCCACGCCATGGGCTGCAGGCAGGCAAGTCTGGGTACCCTGGTTCCTAGAACGCCAGCAGTAGCCCCCGGGCCCAAGGCACGCTCGGACTTGGCTTCGAGGCGAAGCCAAAGGGCAAGGGCGAAGCGCCGCGGGCCCCAATCACCTACGGACCGAGCCGACGCGTGGTGCTTGATGGGACATGGGCGTCTCCACTTCCCCATGCAGCCTCGGCAGCCGTTCGACTTGACAATAGCCTGCTGCATGGAAAAACCATCATTACTAGGGATCGTGGGAGGCCAGCAGTTGGCCTCCCTCTGGCTATAAATGGGAGAGGGGGTGGAGCCCCCTGCTCATCTCTGTCTTCTTGCTGCTTGCTCCTCGCTCTACCTTCTTGTCCCGCTGTCTTGTCGAAGCGTCCATGGCGCCGGTGAGGAGGTTTTCCGCTGCAGAGAAGGGAAAAATCCCTCAGGTGGAACCTGAGCTACTCCCGCCGAAGAAGAGGTTCGAAGCCTTCTGCGACGCCGTCGCGGAGCCCAAGGTGACGCTGCCTTGGCCTGAACGGCCTCAGTCAGGCTTCCCAATCCCTGTGCATGCCCGCGCGCAGAGCCCCGCGCATAGGGGTAGCACCCGGCGCCGCGAGGAGCGGGGTCACGGAGGAGAACAGTCGGTGGGCGTACGACCACCCGGCTCGTGGACCCACACCGAAGGCACGGCCCGCGATTTTGTGGTGTGGGCGGCAATGCCACTACGCACATGGATCCGGCTCCCACGGTTCTTTGCAGAGGAGATACCGCCGAGGGGGCCTGTCGAGTAATGGCTACAACATGCTGGGTCTATGGCCAAGCTTCTGAAGCGGAAGTCGAGGTCGTCATCTCTGGCGATGTCTTCATTACTCGCGGGTGGGGCGAGATCGCCCGCGCCTGCTGCTCGGAGGGAGCTCTCGCCATCCACTTCGAATATGATGGATATTCAATGCTCTCCTTCAAGGTCTTCGGCGAGGATGGCCGGCGCCTGGAATGGTGCCCCGCGGGAGGCGGTCAAGGCAGCGCGGCCACGGGCGTTGAACTTTCCCTCGGCCTTGCCCGCAGCTCCTCCGATAGTAGCAGCGACGCTCCGGATTCAAGCGACGATGACAGTTACGAGCCGCCGTGCCCGGGGCACAGCAGTGGCATCATCCCGGTGCTGTCAGTGATGTCGCTAAAGCCGTGGTTCTCCAGTTTTTTCTTTTTGCTTCCTGTCTGTACAAAACCATGACGAGCCCCGTGGGGGTATGTAAAAATGGTGATGCTTTTGCCTTTATGCTATTATTCCCAATTCGGTGTTACGATCGCGTATCCCGCCTTGGCACGGTGCTCCCTTTCGTTTTCGTGGTAGCTTAGTGCTCTATGCCGACAGGACCCAGTCCCCAGGCAAGCTTCAGTCGTCACTGGTATGCCAGGTCGCGATGCCATGGTCAAGGCCAGGAGGTGAGCGGCCCGAGGTCTGGTAAGAGCCCCTGAGGCGCGATGCTCAGGAGATCCCCTTTAGCGCGCAAGCGGCTCATGGAAGGCTGAAAGGGAAGTATCCTTGCCCGAGCGAGATCGCGAGAGGGAAAACGCTAAATCGTAAGGTTCACGCCTGTGTGTATGGGATGACTTATCTTGGCGAGCCTGCGGTGATTCCTTCGCTGCGAGGATAGTTTTGGCGTGTAGCCTTGCTGTGCCCTGGTGGTGGCGCTCCCAAGCAAGGCTCGCGCCGACCCCTTCTACCCCGCTCATCTAGGTGCTCTATGTCCTCGGGTCCCTGTCAGGCTCAGCCGCCGCTGGTATGCCAGGTCGCGATGCTGTGGTCAAGGCCAAGGGGTGAGGGATCGAGAGCCAGTAAGAGCCCCTGAGGCGTGATGCTCATGCCACCCTGTAACGTGCAAGCAATTTTCATGTAAAAGGGGTGGCTGGCCTTGTGAGGGGTTGTGACTCGAGGTGCTGGCGGGGCCGCTCGCGATCCTGGCTCCGGATGTCCCGGCGACTTAGCCGAAGAAAGAAAACATAGCCGCGCTTGTTGTCCTGCCGGCGATCTTTCTACAAGAAGACGAAGGCACTAAGGACCTGGTGAGGTGACGTGCGCGCGGCCGGCCACCAGCCAGAGCTCGGTCTCTCAGATTTATCAGCGCTACAGGGACAGACCCGAGCATAGGCGTCGTGCCAGTAGCCACTGTTGCAGGATGAGCAAGAGGCGGGCTGGCAATGCGTAGAGGCCGCAAGGGGGCGACTCCACAAGTAATGAGACATCAAGAGTAATGCCAAACAACCATGATAACACAAGGCATGCAAAATGGTTCGGAGTACACGAATCAAAAGAGTGCGGCTGGGAACTGGCCCTGGCAGCTTGAGGATAATGCAACCCGAGGGGTGCCCTCAATAGAACAAACTAAAAAGGTCACCTGGCACCGTCGTTGAAGAAGTGTTCGAGTAGCTGAAGATGCATGCCGTAGAAGTCGCCCCTCATGAATCTCCTGTCTCTTGAGCCTCGTGAGGCCCCGGAGGTCTAGGGGCTCACGAGGGCTTGGCACCTCCTCCATTTGGATCACCTGGCGCCTGGTGATACGTCCATTTTGCATCATGTTTTCTTACTGTTATATATAATGTTTTTATCCATAATAATGCTTTTTGGAGTAATTCTAATGCCTTTTCTCTCATAATTTGCAAGGAATGCACCAAGAGGGAGAATTCCGGCAGTTGGAAATCTGGACCTGGAAAAGCTACGTCAGGCCACCTATTCTGCACGACTCCAAATAAGCTGAAACTTCATGGAGATTTTTCATGGATTATTTAAGAAATACTGGATCCAATAAACACCAGAGGGGGGCCACCAGGTGGGCACAACCCACCTGGGCGTGCCAGGCCCCCCCAGGCGCACCCTAGTAGGTTGTGGCCTCGTCAGCCCACCTCCGGTGCCCATCTTTTGGTATAGAAGTCACTTTGACCTAGAAAATATAAGCAGAAGGCTTTCGGGACGGAGCGCCGCCGTCTCGAGGCGAAACTTGGGCAGGAACACTTTTGTCCTCCGGCGGAGCGATTTCGCCGCGGAACTTCCCTGCCGGAGGGGGAAATCATCATCATCATCTTCACCAACAACTTTCCCATATAGGGGAGGGCAATCTCCATCAACATCTTCAACAGCACCATCTCATCTCAGAGCCTAGTTCATCTCTTGTATTCAATCTTATTACCAGAACCATAGATTGGTGCCTGTGGGTGACTGGTAGTGTTGATTACATCTTGTAGTTGATTACTATATGGTTTATTTGGTGGAATATTATATGTTCAGATCCATTATGCTATTTAATACCCCTCTAATCATGAGCATCTTTATTAATTGTGAGTAGTTACTTTTGTTCTTGAGGTCACGGGAGAAATCATGTGAACTTGATATGTGTTCGATATTTTGATAGTATGTATGTTGTGATTCCTTTAGTGGTGTCATGTGAATGTCGACTACATGACACTTCACCATATTTGGGCCTAAGGGAATGCATTGTGGAGTAGTAATTAGATGGTGGGTTGCAAGAGTGACAGAAACTTAAACCCCAGTTTATGCGCTATTCCGTAAGGGACCGATTGGATCCCAAAGTTTAATTCTATGGTTAGAATTTATTCTTAATACTTTTCTCGTAGTTGCGGATGATTGTGGGAGGGTTAATCATAAGTAGGAGGTTTGTTAAAGTAATAACAACACCTAAGCACCAGTCCACCCACATATCAAATTATCAAAGTAGCGAACACAAATAGAACCAACATGATGAAAGTGACTAGATGAAATTCCCGTGTACCCTCAAGAATGATTTGCTTATCATAAGAGACCGTTTTGGCCTGTCCTTTGCCTCAAAAGGATTGGGCTACCTTTCTGCATACTTGTTACTATTATCGTTACTTGCTCGTTACAAATCATCTTGCTATCAAACTACTCGCTACTTACAATTTCAGCACTTGTAGACATTACCTTACTGAAAACTACTTGTCATTTCCTTCTGTTCCTCATTGGGTTCAACACTCTTACTTCTCGAAAAGAGCTACAATTGATCCCCTATACTTGTGGGTCACCAAGGCTATTTTCTGGCACCGTTGCCGGGGAGTGAAGCGCCTTTGGTAAGTGGAATTCAGTAAGGAAACATTTATATAGTGTGCTGAAATTTATTGTCACTTGTTACTATGGAATCAATCCTTTGAGGGGTTTTTTCAGGGTATCTTCACCTTGTCCGGCATGACAATTATCTACCCCTCAACCTACTGTACCTAATGAAAATATTGAATATGGAATTCCTTCGGGTATGATAGAACAACTGCTGACTAATCCTGATGCAGGAGATGGCACCGAACATCCTAATATGCACTTGATATATGTGTAACAAATTTGTGGATTGTTTAAGCTTGCAGGTCTACCCAGGGATGAAGTTATGAATTTTTTTCCTTTATCTTTGAAGGGAAAAGCGTTGGCATGGTATAGGCTATGCGATGGTATTGGATCATGGAATTGGAATCATTTGAAATTGGAGTTCCACCAAAAAAATTATCCTATGCATCTAGTTCATCGTGATCGGAATTATATATATAATTTTTGGCCTCGTGAAGGAGAAAGTATTGCTCTAGCTTGGGGGAGTCTTAATTCAATGTTATATTCATGCCCCGATCATGAGCTCTCAAGAGAAATTATTATCCAGAATTTTTATGCTCGGCTTTCTCGTAATGACCAAACCATGCTTGATACTTCTTGTGCTGGTTCTTTTATGAAGAAGACTATTGATTAAACACAACTCTGAAGATTGGGAATTCGACGAAGGTAAAGAGTCAGGTATTAATCTTAAGTATGATTGTGTTAATTTTTTTAATGGATAGCGATGCTTTTCAAAAGTTTAGCATTAAATATGGACTTGACTCTGAGATAGTAGCCTCCTTTTGTGAATCATTCACTACTCATGTTGAACTCTCTAAAGAGAAGTGGTTTAAATATCACCCACCTATTAAAGAAGAAATTAAAAAACCAGTACCAGTTAAAGAAGAAACTATATTTTATAATGTTGATCCAGTTGTTCCTTCTGCTTATATTGAGAAACCACCTTTTCTTGTTAGAATAAAGGAACATGCTAAAGTTTCAACTGTGGTTAACAAAAGCTATGTTAGAACACCTAAACCCAATGAACAAATTAAAGTAGAACCTAGCATTGCTATGGTTAAAGATCTCTTGGGAGAAGATATGGATGGGCATGTTATTTACTTCTGTGAAGAAGTTGCTAGAATTGCTAAACCTGATGGAAAAGATAAACATAGACCTGTTGTGGGCATGCCTGTTATTTCAGTTAAAATAGGAGATCACTGTTATCATGGTTTATGTGACATGGGTGCTAGTGTGAGTGCTATACCTTACACTTTATATGAAGAAATTATGAAAGACATAACACCTGCAGAGTTAGAAGAAATAGATGTTACTATTGAACTTGCTAATAGAGACACTATATCACCAGTTGGGATTGTTAGAGATGTTGAAGTCTTGTGTGGGAAAATAAAATACCCTACAGATTTTCTTGTTCTTGGTTCCCCACAAGATTACTTCTGTTCCATTATCTTTGATAGACCTTTCTTGAACACAGTTAATGCTAAGATAGATTGTAAGAAACAAAGTATGGGTGTTAGCTTTGGTGATGAGTCTGTCTCGTGAGTATAATTTTTCCAAGTTTAGTAGAAATCATCATGAAAAAGAATTTCCTAGTAAGGATGAATTAATTGGTCTTGCTTCTATTGTTGTGCCACCTACTTATCCTTTAGAACATAATTTCTAGACAATGAAAATGATTTACATATGCATGAAAGAAATGAAATAGATGAGATTGTCTTTGAACAACGTCCTCTGCTTAAACATAATTTTCCTATTGAAACTCTTGGAGGTGCACCTCCACCTAAAGGTGATCCTGTGTTTGAATTAAAGCAATTTCCAGACACTTTGAAATATGCTTATCTTCATGAAAAGAAGATATATCCTGTTATTATCAGTGCTAACCTTTCAGAACATGAAGAAGAAAAATTATTGAAAGTTCTAAGGAAGCACCGGGCTGCTATTGGATATACTCTTGATGATTTAAAGGGCATTAGTCCCACTCTATGTCAGCACAAAATTAATATGGAACCTGATGCTAAACCCGTTGTTGATCACCAACGTCGGTTAAATCCGAAGATGAAAGAAGTGGTAAGAACAGAAATATTAAAACTTTTGGAAGCAGGTATAATCTATCCCATAGCTGATAGTAGATGGGTAAGTCTTGTTCAATGTGTCCCTAAGAAAGGAGGTATTATTGTTGTTCCTAATGATAAGAATTAGCTTATTCCACGAAGAATTGTTATAGGCTATAGAATGGTAATTGATTTTAGAAAATTAAACAAAGCAACTAGAAAAGATCATTACCCTTTGCCTTTTATTGATCAAATGCTTGAAAGATTATATAAGCACACACACTTTTGCTTCCTTGATGGATATTCTGGCTTTTCACAAATACCTGTATCTCAACCTGATCAAGAAAAGACCACTTTTACTTGTCCTATTGGAACCTATGCTTATAGACATATGCCTTTTGGTTTCTGTAATGCACCTGCTACCTTTCAAAGATGCATGCTCGCTATATTCTATGACTTCTGAAAAGATTGTTGAGGTTTTTATGGATGACTTTTCTGTTTATGGGAAGTCTTTTGATGATTGTTTAAGTAATCTTGAGCGAGTTTTGCAGAGATGTGAACAAACAAATCTTGTCTTGAATTGGGAGATGTGCCACTTTATGCTTAATGAAGGCATTGTCTTGGGTCATAAAATTTCTGAAAGAGGTATTGAAGTGGACCAAGCTAAGGTTGATGCAATTGAGAAAATGCCATGTCCTAAGGACATCAAAGGTATTCGTAGTTTCCTGGGTCATGCAGGTTTCTATAGGAGATTTATCAAAGACTTTTCTAAAATTTCTGGGCCTCTCACTAATCTTTTGCAAAAGGATATTCCTTTTGTTTTTGATGATGATTGTCTTGAAGCCTTTGAAACACTCAAGAAAGCTTTAATTACTGCACCTATTGTTCAACCACCTGATTGGAACTTTCCTTTTGAAATTATGTGTGATGCTAGTGATTATGCTGTTGGTGTTGTTCTAGGACAAAGAGTTGATAAGAAATTGAATGTTATTCATTATGCTAGTAAATCTCTAGATAGTGCTCAAAGAAATTATGCTACTACTGAAAAAGAATTCTTAGCAGTTGTGTTTGCTTGTGATAAATTTAGACCTTATATTGTTGATTCCAAAGTAACTGTTCACACAGACCATGCTGCTATTAAATATCTTATGGAAAAGTAAGATGCTAAACCTGGACTTATTCATTGGGTTTTCTTGTTACAAGAATTTGATTTCATATCATTGATAGAAAAGGAGCTGAGAACCCCGTAGCCGATAACTTGTCTAGGCTTGAAAATGTGCTTTATGACCCACTTCCTATTGTTGATAGTTTTCCTGATGAGGAGTTAGCTGCAATAAATGTTGCTAATGGTACTCCTTGGTACGCTGACTATGCTAATTACATTGTTGCTAAATATTTGCCACCTAGCTTTACATACCAACAAAAGAAAAAAATTCTTCTATGATTTAAGACATTACTTTTGGGATGACCCACATCTTTATAAAGAAGGAGTAGATGGTATTATTAGACGTTGTGTACCTGAGCATGAACAGGGACAAATCCTACGGAAATGTCAATCCGAGGCTTATGGAGGGCATCATGCTGGAGATAGAACTGCTCACAAGGTATTGCAATCTGGATTTTACTGGCATACTCTCTTTAAGGATGCCCGTAAGTATGTCTCATCTTGTGATGAATGTCAAAGAATAGATAATATCGGTAAGCATCAAGAAATGCCCATGAATTATTCACTTGTTGTTGAACCATTTGATGTTTGGGGATTTGATTACATGGGACCTTTTCCTTCCTCTAATGGGTATACACATATTTTGGTTGCTGTTGATTATGTTACTAAATGGGTAGAAGCTATCCCAACCAGTAGTGCTGATAATAACACCTCTATTAAAATGCTTAAGGAAGTTATTTTCCCAAGGTTTGGAGTCCCTAGATATTTAATGACTAATGGTGGTTCACACTTTATTCATGGTGCTTTCCGTAAAATGCTTGCTAAGTATGATGTTAACCATAGAATTGCATCACCTTATCATCCTCAGTCTAGTGGTCAAGTTGAACTTAGCAATAGAGTAATAAAATTAATTTTGCAAAAGACTGTGAATAGGTCCAGGAAGAATTGGTCTAAGAAATTAGATGTTGCACTTTGGGCTTATAGAACAACATTTAAAAATCCTATGGGTATGTCTCCTTATAAAATAGTTTATGGAAAAGCTTGTCATTTGCCTCTTGAGTTAGAACATAAAGCATATTGGGCAGTTAAAGAACTCAATTATGATTTCAAACTTTCTGGTGAAGAGGTTATTTGATATTAGCCCATTAGATGAATGGAGAACCCAAGCTTATGAAAATGCAAAGTTATTCAAAGAAGAAGTTAAAAGATGGCATGAAAAAATAATCCAAAAGCGTGAGTTTAAAGTCGGAGAATATGATCTTTTATACAACTCTCGTTTTAGATTTATTGCAAGGAAGATCCTCTCGAAATGGGAAGGCCCATATGTCATCGAGGAGGTTTACCGGTCTGGTGCCATCAAACTAAATAATTTCGATGGTACTAACCCGAAGGATGTTCATGGACAACGAATAAAGCATTATATCTCAGGTATGCCTATTAATGTTGAAAGTAATATTATCCAAACTTTGACACCGGAAGAGCACATGAAAGAGTCCTTCCGAACACTCCAGAATCTTGAAAATAAGGAGGTACGTGATACGGTAAGTAAACAGACTCCGAAAAATCCGCAAAAATATTTTTTGTCAGTTTTGGAATATTTTAGAATTTTGGAAATAAAGAAACTACCATGAAGCGTCCCCTGGTGGGCACAAGACACCAGGGCGCGCCAGGCAAGCGCGCCCAGGTGGGTTGTGCGCACCTAGGACACCTTCCGTACTCCCTTTTTCTTCCATGTACTTGTCCTCCAAGACAAAAAAATCTATATGTACTTCCCGAACCTGTTAACACCGTATCATGGAGAAAATCCTCTGTTCTCTTTTCTTGCTCTTTTCTGCGCAGTTTTGAAAAATATGTCTTCCCAAGACTCCGACGGAGAGAGCTATGTCTCACATCTCATTGCTGATCCAAAGACCTATGGGGGCTTATCTCCTGATGGTCGAACTACGGATGATGAGGAGGATGCTCATTTGACGAGGATCGATGATTCAAGTTCGGAGGAGGAGGATGTTCCTCTACCTCAACCTGGGGATATGCACGTGGAGTTCAAGAAGTCCAGTCTCCCTAAGAGAGCTAATAGGTCTAATAACCGATCTATTCCTCTTTGTTTTCGGCAGAAAAGCAAAGGAGATTTATGTGACAAGATCTTGAAGCTGGAGTTGGAGGTCGATGATTTAAAAGAAGAAATTGCTCTCCTCAACTACAATATGAAAAAGCTGAAGGCACAATTTTCATCACCACCATCATCTTCTTCACCACCAAAGGAGAACTGAGTATCGGGTATGGGCACTCCCCTTGGCTTCCGCCAAGCTTGGGGGAGGTGCCCCGGTATTGTATCATCCCACTATCCTTTTGCTTTTATTTATTTTAGTTCGATCTTTTTGCATTAGATGAATAAAAGTTAGTTCGAGCCTTTCTTCTTTGAGAGTTTGCTTAGTGATCTATCATTGTAATCGTGTGCAAGTTATATAATAAAGTTTAGTTTGAGTATTTGCTTTCTTACTTTCATGTTGCAAATAAAGGAAAGAAATAAGAAAAAAAGAAAAAGAGAAAAGAAAGTAAATAAAAGAAAGGAAATAAATCAATAAAATTATATACTAATCCTATGGTAGGTGATCGCACCACATAAGGAAAGGTATAAGTAAAAAAAATTTATTAGAGATTGACAAACATAACATTAGTCAATGATGCAACTCATGAAAGAATTAATAAGGGAAGAGAAGATTCACATATAAATATACTATCCTAGAAATCTTTTGTGATTGTGAACCCTCTTCAAAATATTTTATGCCAAAATTGTCGACGTTGGACAAGGAAGACAACTTAATGGTTTATGTTTGTTTATATTCACATAAAAGTCATATTGACATAGATCCTTCAACATGTGGTGCTTGCCCGCTATCTTTGCTAGCCAAAAATTCCTCTCTAAGTAGAGATACTACTTGTGTATCCAAAAACCCTTTAACCCAAATCTTTTTCAAGTGTCCACCATACCTACCTATGGATTGAGCAAGATCCTTCAAGTAAGTTGTCATCGGTGCAAAAAGGCAATAAAAATTGCTTCTAAATATGTGAGATCATTTAGTGTAAGAGAAAATTGAGCATTGTACAAACTTGGATGGCAAAGAATAAAAGTGACAGACTACATAATAAAGGTTGTCATCTTAAGGGGCAATACAACGTGACGTTCTCTTGCACTAAGGGATTGAGCATGCAAATAAATAAGTGCATGGCAACCTCTGCTTCCCTCTGCGAAGGGCCTATCTTTTACTTTTATGCAAAGAGTCAAAGATTTCCTTCTATTCCTTTTTATTTTCTCTTTTGGCAAGCATCATGTGGTGAGGAAAGATCTAGGCACATATGTCCAGTTGAATATAGATAGCATGAGTTATTATTGTTGACATCACCCTTGAGGTGAGTATGTTGGGAGGCGAAACTATAAGCCCCTATCTTTCTATGTGTCCGATTGAAATGTTTTGCTCATGGGTACAAGGTGAGTGTTAGCAATCATAGAAGACTATATGATGGTTGAGTATGTGGACTTGCTTAAAAGGCTCCGACACGTGACTCTTCCTGAAAAAATGATGAATTGTAGTTGCAAAGTTGACTGAGAACGTAGTTTGTTGGTTTCTAATAGAGTTTTTGCTTTATACTTTGATTATGTGATGAATTGTTAATTATTCACAGGAAGTATATGGTGCAAGTTCTATGATAAAAATCTTATGTTAAATTTTGTTGCTGTTATAATAATCAACATGATGCTTCTGTGTTCATATTTTGTTTTTATCGACACCTCTCTCTCAAAGCATGTGGACATGTTTTTCAATTTTGGTTTTCGCTTGAGGACAAGCGAGGTCTAAGAATGGGGAGTTGATACGTCCATTTTGCATCATGTTTTCTTACTGTTATTTATAATTTTTTTATCAATAATAATGCTTTTTGGTGTAATTCTAATGCCTTTTCTCTCATAATTTGCTAGGAACAAACCAAGAGGGAGAATTCCGATAGTTGGAAATCTGGACCTGGAAAAGCTACGTCAGGCAACCTATTCCGCACAACTCCAAATAAGCTGAAACTTTACGGAGATTTTTCATGGATTATTTAAGAAATACTGGAGCCAATAAACACCAGAGGGGAGCCACTAGGTGGGCACAACCCACCTGGGCGCACCAGGCCCCCCAGGCGCGCCCTGGTGGGTTGTGGCCTCCTCGGCCCACCTCCGGTGCCCATCTTTTGGTATATAAGTCATTTTGACCTAGAAAAAATAAGGAGAAGGCTTTCGGGACGGAGCGCCGCCGTCTCGAGGTGGAACTTCGCTCCTGGAGGGGGAAATCATCGTCATCATCATCACCAACAAATCTCCCATCTTGGGGATGGCAATCTCCATCAACATCTTCAACAGCACCATCTCATCTCAAACCCAAGTTCATCTCTTGTATTCAATTATAGATTGGTGCCTGTGGGTGACTAGTAGTGTTGATTACATCTTGTAGTTGATTACTATATGGTTTATTTGGTGGAAGATTATATGTTCAGATCCATTATGCTATTTAATACCCCTATGATCATGAGCATGTTTATTAATTGTGAGTAGTTACTTTTGTTCTTGAGGTCACGGGAGAAATCATGTTGCAAGTAAACATGTGAACTTGATATGTGTTCGATATTTTGATAGTATGTATGTTGTGATTCCCTTAGTGGTCTCATGTGAACGTCGACTACATGACACTCCACCATATTGGCCTAAGGGAATGCATTGTGGATTAGCAATTAGATGGTGGGTTGCGAGAGTGACAGAAACTTAAACCCTAGTTAATGCGCTATTCCGTAAGGGACCGATTGGATCCCAAAGTTTAATGCTATGGTTAGAATTTATTCTTAATACTTTTCTCGTAGTTGCAGATGCTTGCGTCTGGGTTAATCATAAGTAGGAGTTTTGTTCAAGTGAGAACAACGCCTAAGCACCGGTCCACCCACATATCAAATTATCAAAGTAGCAAACACAAATCGAACCAACATAATGAAAGTGAGTAGATGAAATTCCCGTGTACCCTCAAGAACGCTTTGCTTATCATAAGATACCATTTTGGCCTGTCCTTTGCCTCAAAAGGATTGGGCTACCTTGCTGCATACTTGTTACTATTTTCGTTACTTGCTCGTTGCAAATCATCTTGCTATCAAACTACTCGCTACTTACAATTTCAGCACTTGCAGACATTACCTTACTGAAAACTACTTGTCAATTCCTTCTGCTCCTCGTTGGGTTTGATACTCTTAATTATCGGAAAGAGGTACAATTGATCCCCTATACTTGTGGGTCATCACCAGGCCTCGTGAGCCTCCAGGATGGACCGCATGTGGCGCTGGTGCATAGAAGCTGCGTTCGGCAGGCCGAAAGGCATGCAAACTTAGCTGTGAGGGGGTTCGCACCAGCCGACGTGGGACAGCCAGAAGAGCTCCTAAGAAGCAGCTCTGTTGAGCCCTGGGATGTTGATGCAGACGCGTAGCTTGCTACCCACGTCAGGGGCGGCTGCTACACTGGGTGGTGCGGGGCGACGCTCGCCACGCATGGCTCCGCCTCCTGAAGCTCCTCTTGATCGTCTTGGGGATGAGCGCCTGGCATCTCGCGCCGTGCGCCCTGCTTGCGGAAGCGCACGTTGAAGCACGCCTCCATATGGTGCCCGAACGCCTCCCTCGTAGCGCTGGCCAGGTCGGAGGCCCTCCAGAGGAGAGCCCCCAAACCCAACCTGAGAGGGGCGTCGGGCGCGCCTTCCTATGCGAGAGGGGATGACGCAACGCAGCTTTGGAGTAAATGCCCGGCAGGCTGCCGCGCTCACGGGAGCCCGGCGCGGTGGGGGAACCTGATCTTGGTGCTCGCGTACCGCCGCCTCGGGTGGCAAATGGTCTTGACGTAGCGGTGCTGGGAGCGCGCGCGCTTCTCCTTGAGGCCGCTGCACCACCTGGCAACATTCTTCATCGCGCGACGGCGCCCTGCATGGCGGGTCACGCTGAGGGACCTCATGCCTGGGCTCGGGGATGACATTGCGCCGAAGAGGAGGAGGAGGTGCACCGTGCGCCACATCACCCGCCTGAGGCATAGGGGGAGGTAGTGAGCGAGATGGCGCAGGAGCCTCTGCAACGGTGCTGACGAACACGGCGATGCGATCCAACTAGTCCTCATAGAGATCATCGGCCGTGCAGTAGTGCAGAAGCTCGCGCGCCATGGTCAACGTAGCTTGCGCGTTTGCCAGCCCGCGACGAGCATGGGAGGACGAAGTAGCAGTTGGAGTCAGCGACGGAGTGGCGGTATGACCATCGCGCCGCACAGATGGTGGCAGCGATGAGTCCTGCCGCTCGTGGGCTGCGGGGCAGGTGGCGGCGTTGGCCGCGGGTGACGGGGAGCGGCGGGGGGTGCCGTAGTCCGCTGGCACTGTCTGAGTGACGCGAGCGGCGAGAACCGCCCATCGCTCTGCACGAACTCAACGAGCGTCGACCATGAGAACGGCGGAACGGCGGTGAAATGACCGTCGGAAGAGAGGCTTTGACACGCCCCTACTTGGCGCGCCAAATGTCGGATTCAGGGCTCGACAGACCCAAGAAAGGTTCGAACTATGCGGCGTGTGTGAAGAACTCAACCTCCCTAGCCTACCAACTCGCCGTCCTCACAGCCTCGCACGATGAACACGAAAGGAAAGGGACACGATAGTTTACCCAGGTTCGGGCCACCTTGCGGTGTAAGACCCTACTCCTGCTTTGGTGTGGATGAGCCTCACGTGGGGCTAAGGATGAACTACTACAGAGGATGAACAAGCTCCTGAGGCTTGGGTGTGTGGTGGTGAGGTTTTCCGCCCCTCTCTATGGTGGTGGCTAACCTATATATATAGAGGCCCCGGTCCTCTTCCCCAAAATGTAGGCGAGAAGGGATTCCACAACGGCCAGTTTGAAAGGGGACACGAAGTACATCCTATCCTGAAGAATGGTGTTCTTCGCCTACAAAGCTTCTGGCCGTGACGCCGTGGTGCGCTCGGTGATGACACCCGCCCTACTATCCTGGCGGTCTTGGTCTTGTAGCACGTGAATGGAAACCTTTGGGTGATTCCTCGGGACTCCGCGCTTGCGCTTGCCTCCTTAGCACCAAAGAGGAAATTTGCTGCTCTGCGCCCGCTGGCGCCCACCTGGTCTTGGTCGTCATGGCTTGCGTCATCCGGACCTCATGAGATGGGCGCTTGCAAAGGAATCTCCACTCCTCACACAACAAAAAAATACACATCCGTGACATTTTGGGCCAAACGAAAAAGTTTCTATCATGCTTATGACACTTTGATGATGATAATTGTGACAAAACTTGGTATCATCATGGATGTGGCGGGCTCCTACTTCTTTGACAAAAAATCATGACAGAAAATGGGCTTTTTGTCCTGGGCGGGCCGGAGACACACCTGCATGACATTATTTGGGCCGCCATGATGGAAAAAACCGTGGTAGAAGCGAGGGCGAGGAAAATATCGGTGAGTTCCCAGTTACGGTGGGTGGTCGGGGCCGAGTGATGCACGGAGGTTTGCGCGTTGCTCTCGTACATGTACACGCGTGTGTGCGAGGCATTGTGCAATAAACTGAACCCGAGTGAGGCGTTTGCCTACTGAACCCGAGCGATTGCACTGCAGGCTACATGTTACTGAATGCAAGCGATCGATCGATCTGGCTGTTAACTGAACCCAATCGAGCGATTCCTTTGCTACTTCTACTAACTGAAGCCGATCGAACCTGCTGCCTCTTGATGAACAGTGAACGTTGTTGGGGGGTTGGATGAACAGTTCCCGGTGAGGGTTGGATGAACAGGACCCCGTGGTAGTAGAGGCCGTTGCTGCTGGACTAACAGGACCCCGATCGAGCCGGTTGGGGGTGGATGAACTGGACCCCATGGAGGGCTGGATGAAAGGGACCCCGTGGAGGGTTGGTTGAACAGTACCCTGTGGAGGGCTGGATGAACAGTAGCTCGTGGAGGGGTGGTTGGACAGGACCCCGTGGAGAGGGTTGGTTGAACAGTAGCTGGTGGAGGAGCGGTGGAGGCTGGATGAACAGGAGCCTGTGGATGAATAGTCGCAGGTGGAGGCAGGAGGGAGACGTCATGGATGAATAGTCACAGGTGGAGGCTGGAGGAGGTCGATGGTGGAGATGAACAGTAGCCCGTGGAGTCCTGTTTTGCGGTACGCCACACCCCTCCCGATGAACATGACCCCCGTTTCGACTGTAGCGCTCCAACACAAGTCTGTTTCCTCCATTTTGCAGTACGCCACACCCCTCCCGATCAACAGGACCCCGTTTCGAATATAGGAGGTAGAAGATAAGTCCGTTTCCTCCGTTTTGCGGTATGCCACACCCCTCCCGGTGAACAGGATCCCATTTCGACCATAGGCGGTCGAACACAAGGCCGTTTCCTCCATTCTGCGGTATGCCAGGCCTCGTTTCGATCGATCGCACTACAAAAAAAGACACTTTTGTGTGATACGTGTTTGTCACAGTAGGTCATGTTGTCTGTCATGCATGTACATCCATGAAAAAATTATGGCAGAATCAAGATAGTCATACCTATGCTGTCGTAGAAGTGTCATGACATTACCAAAATTATCATCACGGAAGTGTCCACTTCCATGACAATAAATCACGCGTCATCGAAGTGCTTTCGGCAAGGGTGACCGACACGTGGCATCCACTGTAACGGGACGCCGTTAAGCTATCGGGTCCGGTTTTTGATCCGATAACCCGCTAACAGCCCGGACCAATGAGGATTTTCGACGTTTAAAATTCTCATTGGCCGGAGGAAACACGTGTTGGCTCACCGTTGGGACAGATGTCATCCATTCATTGGACAGGAGGCGCCTATGATACATTGACACGTGGCATGGCCCAACAGAGGCCCATTCTGGTGAAAAGGCCGGCCCGTTTGACTTGGTCAAAAGGTAACGGGCCGGCCCACGGAAAGCCTGTTAACGGCCTGTTCGTATATAGCCCATTTCGGCCTGCTAACTCACGGCCCGTTACAGCCTATCTGAATTAAGCCCAGTAGCTTCATCTGGACCTTCCAATATGATTCCAACCCGTTGTAACTTCGGCCCATGTATGGCCCATGATGTCTTTCAGCTCATACGAGACCATTTGTAACTCTTGGCCCATTAACGACCCGTGGTGAATCTGGCCCGCAATGAACAGTGTACTCCTTTATACCCATTAACGCCCATTATTCCACTGGGCCGTTTCCAACCCGTGTTATCTTTCCGCCTTCTCATGGCCCATTTATTCTTGGGCTCGTTTCCAGCATTCAGTTACTTACGGCCTGTCATTGGCCTTTTCTGCCTGTGGGCCAAATTCAGCTCGCGGTTACAATCGGCCCGTTTGCGTCCCGTTACTCGGTTGGGCCATTTTCATAATGTCATCAAATACGGCCGATTAACGACGACCTGTTATTGTCGGCCCATGAACGGGTGATTCCAAATCTAGCCCGTTTATGACCCATAATGCGGTTCGTTATTGGCCCATGTTTGGCCTATCGATCATACGGCACGTAGAAGGCCCATTGATGCTATGGCTCGTAGAAGGCCCATTCTTTGTACGGCCCTAAGAAGGCCCATTGTTTCTAGGGCCCGTAGGAGGCCCATGGTAACTACAGTAAATATGTAGCCCGTGGTTATTGTGGCCTAGTTTTAAAAAATAGGTTATTGCGGCCACTACCAAACCGCGGAAAAATAACTTCACTGACTACAATCAAACAAATAAAGAAGACGACAAGGAAATAAATAAGCAAGCAACTTACGCTAGGCTATCACGGCTATTACACATATTACATCCACTGGGCATCAAAGTTCGCCACCAGTGCAAATATAGGGAACAAAGCAGCATATCATATACACTCGTTGTCAAAGTTGGCGACCAGTGCAAATAAACGCCGCAGCAAAACAAGTCCAGAACTGGAACCACTTCAGAAGAGCTCAAGAAACAATATCCTGGGTACCCATAATGCTGGCAAGATGCTTAGAAAGCTTATTAACTTCCTCTTGTTTGGTGCTTAAATCCTCCAGCACTTGCTGTTGCACCAGAAAGTATGCATCTGAATTCTGCAGGGACTTCGTCCGTCCTTCGGCTTCCTATCGCTTAATATCTGATCGATGTCTTTCAACTTGAAGTTGAGACTCAAGAAGCTGAACTGATTCAGGCAGCGAGTTCGAAGAGCTGGAGCCAGCAGTAGTAGCCAGTAACTCGAACACTACATCAAGAAAGGACTTTGGGGTTGTCTCAGTATCTTCAATATTGTTTTTTATCAGCTTTCTTGGAGACCAACAGGGATGTCTCACTATCTTGAACCTTACCTGCATTACTTACTTTACCATTGCATAACGGGGTACTCTTCTCCAATATTTTATCTGCGTTCTAAAAGACAAACAAACAAACACATCACGGGTTTACAATGTAGCATATGAAACTCATTTTGGTAAACCAGTTTAGTAGTAAGGGGGACAGGATAACAGCATGAAACTAACATATATCTATGTAGTATGGTCACTGTATGGTCTATATCATTATAGTTTATGTTGCCAAATCAAGATAGATAAAGTTTGAATCATATCTATTTAAGACAAAGCAGCATAGACAGAATATAAGTGTGGGAAACTACACAGCAATAACAACACTTGTAATGTGCATGGCATGAGAACATAACCGTTTATTCAATTGAAACTGCAATCAACATAGAGCAAGTTACAACAGCAAACATGTTAAAGAAACAGGTTTAAAACATACCTGTTGCGCCATTGGAGTTTCAATTACATCCTTCAATTTGAAATTAGTTGGTATGAGTAAATACAGTGATGCAAGAGCAAAGTAGTATGAACCATAGCTACGGAACCTGACCTGAGAACAATTCTTCTTCTGCTTTAAGCATTGACTTGGGGTTAGGAGTGGTGGTCCTCGTGCTTTGGGCAGTGTAGTTGCCTTACTAACTGCTCGTGTTTGGGTGCTCTGTGGTGGAGACAGTGCTGTGTCAACTGGAACTGGGTTACTATCTTCTGGGGTTGGGGTTAGAAGGGGTGTAGCTGGTTCTCTGTCCAACTGGGTAGGGGTACAATCTGCGTGAGTCTGAGTTATGTGTGGTGGGGCAGGTTCTTGGGCAAGTACAACCGTGTTTCTATCTGCATTGATATGTAGCACAATCTTTTCTGAAGACCGTTTTTTTACTCCCACAAATACTGCCATCACCCCCTCCAATTAAAATGGCTGATAAACAAGAAAAGTAATTGAATGTACATACATTGTAAGATAGACAGGTGCAATAGATAGTAGGGAAGAAAACAGGGCATGAAATAATTCACATTTATGTTGTCTAACCAAACAGAATAGCAGTACATAATTTCACATATATGATGGCTAATTAAACAGGATAGCATGACACAATTTCAAATGTATGATGGCTAACTAATTAGGATAGAATGACATAATTCAAAATATGATGACTATGTAAACTGGATGAGATGATATAACTATATTATGTCTTTAGAAAATGGGTTGGCATGCCATAATTCAGATACATGCTGTCTATGTAAATATCTTGGCATGATATAATTCAAATATATGATTTATATACTAAGCAAGTGAGAAGAGGGCAATCACATATATGATGTGTCAACTAAGGAGATGGCATTCAATGTTGTGCATATAATGTAAAAACTAAGCATTGCAATACAACATATGCATGATATGAGTAATATAACCCTGCCAAGTTTGAGCATACACCTCAGGGGGATAATAGGACTGGTCATCTGCCTCTGAATCCTCCTCTGAAGAGCTATCTGTAACCAGCAAGATATCTGCTTCAGCAGGTAGCATTGTCTGCTCTAAAGACCTTGTTTTCACTCCAGATTTCTCCATCACCAATTCAAATGGCTGATGCACAGGAAGAGCAGTTGAATATAGAAACATTGTCGACAAATGCAACGAGAAATACAAAAAAGGACGGCATGATATAATTCACATATATGACGCTTGGCTAAACAGCATGGCATTGCATAATTCACATATATAATGCCTTGCAACAAGATAGCATTGCATAATTCACATATATAATGTCTTGCAACAAGATGTCATCACATAATTCACATATATGGTAATTAGACACAAAACAGGTGGCATTCACACAAAGCATGTCTAAACTAAGCAAATGACATAGCAATGCAAGATACCATACGCACGATATGAGCAACATAACCCTGCCAAGTTAGAGTAGGCACCTCGGGGGGAAATAGGACTGGTCATCTGTCTCTGAATCCTCCTCGGAGGAGCTATCCGTAACCAGCAAGACATGCGCTTCTTCAGATAGCATTGTCTGCTCTGAAGACCTTGTTTCCACTTCAGATTTTTCTGTGACCGTGCCGAATGGCTGATGCATAGGAAGAGTAATTGAATGTACTAAAACTGTTGACAAATTTAACACGTAATAAAAAAATGATGGCATGATATAATTCACATATAAGATGACTAGCTAACCAGGGTGGCATTGCAAAATTCACATATATGATGCCTGGCTAAACAAGATGGCATTGCATGATTCACATATATGATAAAGAAACTAAACAGATGACATTGACACAAAGCATGTCTAAACTAAGCAGATGACATATTTGATGTATCCAGTAAGCAATGCAAGGCACCATATGCATGATATTACCAACATCAGCATGCCAAGTTAGAGCGAAGACCTCAGGCGGTAAATAAGAGTGGTCTTCTCCTTCTGAATCTCCCTTAGAACAGTTATCTTCCTCTTGATTACGATCCGGAATGGGTGGAGGGGGGGCTGCCTTTGTGCCCACCATGGAGCGACGTCTGCATGAAATTTTATTGCCACGCAAGCTTTTGCTCGACATGTTCAGTTCCATTGTGTACAATAACTGACATGCATATGAATAAAACATAGTGAGATTATGCAAGGAGTGCATGCACAAATCCAGAGTGATGGTAGCAAACTGTGCATAGACCCAAAACCAATGATAGCAGGCAAATAATAGCTTTAGCTAAAAAATACAGATAATGGCTCCTTTAATGTTTGTTTGCACCCAACATGAAACTCATAGTAGACACCCGAGATTAACCAGATAGTAGACAGATAGTACTGATTGCTGCCCCAATATGTACCCCACAACCATTTAAAAACTCAAGTTTCAGCATTAGTTTGGACCTGACTCGGAGTCTAATAGGTGAACACGACGATAAAGTAGCATGTCATCATATTAAGCGATGATGCATAACGTAACCAGACACGGAAGAGTGCGACCTCTCTTGCGGACCCGTGTAGTCCTCAAGGTCATCTGCTCAGTTGATGATGGTAATGCAGTTGTTGTGGCTGCCAGCGGTGGGGAAGAAGATCTGAGGTGGCGAAAGACAGTTTGGAGAGCGGATCCCTGCTGTGGGGAACCCTTCCGTCGTTGGAGCAGCTGAGCTGGGGTGGAACACAGCGTAGCAGGAGCAGGACAAACCACACAAGGTTTTCTTAGACACATATCTGTAACAGAAGTAATTGTGTAAGGGCTTGTTTGAATTTGAGGATTCTAACAATGCAGGGATAGGAAATAGACAGGAATAGGATAGGAATGCACGTGCAAAACAGAGAACTTAAAAACACAGGATTTATGCCAATATGGGTGTTTGATTCACAAGAATTGGAAGATCACAGGATGCAAAGAAGCAAGGTGAGATTAAGTCAACCCACAAGAAAATATACGGTTATAATGCTATTATGCTACTATCTCTTAGTCTTGTGCTTCATGAAAAGGAGGACAAGTGGAAATTAAAATTCCTACGGTTTTTCTTTCAAGGAGACACTAAAGGAACAAATCCTACAGTTCTCCTTTGCTCCATTCCTTTGAACCAAATTCATGAATAGTAGTACCATAGGAAACTTTCCAATTCCTATGTTTTTCCTTCACTTTTCCTTTCAAGCACTGGCGATCCTAGTAGGCAGGCTTGAGCAAGGAAAAGCCTACACTCAAAAAATGTTTTTGTGCTACTTCTATTACTTTGGACCCAGGCCACTGCCCAACTAGCTCAACTCCCGGGCCCATCGACAAATTCACAGCTCAAATGCGCAGAGATAAATAATGATGGCGTTCAAGAGAGTCGATCACGGATAGCTCAGTTGCCTGGTACCTCACTGCTTGTCATATAGTTGGAGAAACTAATCGTATTTCACGTTACTGCGTGTGCTCAGTGGACAATATATATAACCTGTAGAGTAAAAAAGAGATGCAACAAGTGTACAACCTCCTTGGCGAAGCCATGTCGATCTCAGCGTGATTGGGTTGGTCGGTGAGGATGATCCGGCTGACTTGGCTGTCGGAGGAGGGGATGAATATCTTAGGCATCTGGAGATGGAGCACGGGGTACTGCTCCGCTGTGATGGAGGGTTTCATCGTTGGAGCAGCTCCGGTGAGTTGTACGACACCGAGGCTGAAGCAGGACAAGAGAGACAACGTTAACCTTATTGGAATTCTAATAGCATCTCCAATAGATGACGTAAAATACATAACCACAAAGTGCTAGATGTAAAATACATCAGCCGCTCATCTCTGAACTTAACTGTCGAAACTTAACTTAACTGTCGAAACTGAATTTTTCTGTCGAAACTGAATGCACTAGTAGCAGAAAACCAGTAGCAGCAGCAGCATCACGTGCGAGAGCCGGGGTAGATGGTCATGTAGCAGCATCAGGTGAGGCTACCCTGAGCCGCCAGCCACCACCGGCAAAACAGACTCCCCCCGCCGCCCGCGGCCGGTGGTGCGCCCCCCCCCCCCAAAACCACTCCCCATCGCTGGTCCGCCGCCGCCCTGGCCATCCCTCTAGGCCCCCCCCCGTGCCGAGCTTTTTCTTCGGCGATCCCCATGCCACCGGCCCTCCGCCACCCCCACCCTGAACCCTGAGATAGATAGTGGGGTACCTCTCCGGTGAGCCCCCATCCCCGCTGCGGCTGGTTCTTCCTTCAATCCGGCGAGCCCCCCACCCCTTGAAAATCGACTGACCCGAAAGTCGATTCAGTCGACTGAAGTGTAGCTAAATCGGAGCAGCATCGCAAACAAGAGCAAGAGCGAGAGCAGCAGCGCGAGCAAGAGCAAGAGCAATAGCCAGAGCAGACCAAGCAAGGGGCTGAGAGCAAGAGTAGAGCAGCAGCGCGAGCGAGAGCTAAAGAAGCAGCAGCTCCTACTGATGTGGACATTGTCGCCGAGGGAGCGACGTTGTGGAGGAAGTGGCCGGCGAAGCCGCCGTGGATGGAGGCGCGCCGTGTCGGCTCGGGACAGAGCGCCGGCAGCACCGTGAGATCGAATCAAGAAGAAAATGCGGCGATTAGTGTACAGCCTCTTTGGTGGCGCCCATTAGGCCCCAGCTTCATCCGAGGAAACGGTGATGATGATGCTCTTCCGGTGGTGCAGGTGAAGACGGCGGTGTGGGGCTGGAGGTGGCGCGAAAGACGAGTTGAACGCCGGGGTAGCTCCTTGGAGGTGCAGGACGGGGTGGCTGAACCGGCGGGACGACGAGATCGATGACAGATCCTCATCCGGTACGGTGGATGAGGGACGTCGAGGTGTTGCTGTGGACGACGTCGTCGGGGAAGAGGCTCCGGCTGGGTGGCGGATGGAGGAGGGTGTGGGGCTTTGCGGGTTTTCGCGGCCTCGGTGTACGAATGGGTGGGCGGATGGGATGGGAGCGGGGAACCATGGCTTAGGGACGCGCTTGTCTGAAATGTGGGGTAAGTTATGAAAGTACCCCCACCGATTTAACCTAGGCGGTTCTTTCGTTTCAGGGGTATCATGGGCATTTCGCGTGTCGGGATTCCACATGAGGTGGGAGTTTTCGCGAGCGTTGTAATTTTGGAATAGCAAGGCGCGGGGTTGAGATAGAGGGAGTTGTCGGAGCACAATGAGACAAAGATATATCTTAAATATTTTGGGGTAAGAAGGCGGGGGTTGAAGAGGCGGGAGTTTCGCAGTACGATAGACAGAGACACTAGCTTGAAATTTCGGCATAACAAGGCGCGGCTTGGAATTTCGGGAGAACAAGCTTAACGTGTACCCAAAAAAAGACAATTCGCACCTCATCACTAGAGAGAGCTATGTCCCGTTTTACTATATTACTAGAAATGCATTCAAATACAACAAAAAAACTAAAAAAATCAGGACAACAAACATAACGTGTACAGTACCAAAACAATTTGCACTTCCCTCAACAATAAAAAAACAATGTGTGTTGTCTAGCATATGGACTAAATTTGAGTACATTTTACCTGTTTGAATGGGATTGTACTCGGGTTAGTTATACAACCATCTAAATATTATCTTCACAACACATGACATGAATATAGGAGAAGTAAATTCCTAGATAAGTATGAACTACATGTACATACGATTTCAAATTCAAATATATGTATAGATTTTATGTTGAATTCAAATCATAGTACATGTATGCTCTAGCTAGATGTTCGGAATCTAAACCATGTATGATATACTACGTACAATGTGTTTAACAAGTACAACACACACACAAACACCATTTAGACTAGTAAGGTACACGTGCATTGCGCATGAGATTTGGCAACCAAATTATGAATAAATACCACATTATAGCATGTAAGCTTTGAGTCATATATGCATGATGTAGATGTTCGTTTAATTCTTATAGTTCATTTCATTCAAAATCATCTAGTTTTTATAAGAAAGCTAATCTATTTTAAGATTCATGGAATTGCGTGTTGTAAGGCATAAAGTAAAAACAAATAATGGCAAATCATTTAGAAAAACATTTGGGCAATTCTGATACGGAAGATTCTAGAACAAAGAAGAAGTTCTTGTGTTTTGAGGTTTGTGCATTATACTTAAGTTCAACCATGAAGTCTTCTAGATTGTACATGTGGCAAAATCTGGTGGAATCTAGATGATATCCAAAGGCCAGTTGTGCTCAAATTTGCCATCTCTGCACCATTGGATTGGCCTCATCCAATGACCATCTTTCAAAGTTAAAGTTATCCGCAAACTATATAAAAAATATAATATATAATATATATAGGGGTATAGATATAGATATGTGATGCGAAAGCCACCCATCATCTCCAATTAGAATAGTGCGTCCATGCATGGATGCAATGTGGCCAAACGATGTCTGCCATCGATATCTCAAATACAAATTAGTCTGACCTTGTTCAATGTGTATACAGTACAACATGCTCGTTTCCAAACCACACCACGCATATCTCAGTTATATTCATGGATGCATGGGTTTCAAACATCATGATCTCTTATTCAAATATTTGAATTCTACTTTACATTGATTATGACGTCACCTAGTCTTTTATACCCACACAGTCATCTTCTCTTTATAATTGTACTATTAACTTTCTCTCGTGCATGCATGCACACACTGTACCAGTCGGCATTATCCATCGCACACATGCAATCTTTTTCTTCAAGTCGGTCTCCCATGCATGCACACTCACACACCTCCCCCTCCCCATCATATCGGGCATTCTTTATCTCTCATGTGCGCGTGCAACGATCGATGTTCCTCTATGGGTGTGTGTATATAGCTAGGTCTTTCACAGTTTTCCACAGAAACCGGTCAATCTATAAATCTAGTGAGGTCTCACCCTCTTTCCCACGTCCACATCGATCAATATATACCTCTCTATATAGGATTACATAGCTAATACACCCACATTAATTATATATCCAACGCCCTCCTCTCATCATCCATGCCTCTGCTTCATCTCTCAGACGCGCGCACAGTGGCGAACACAGGGGCAGCAAGGGCCCTGCCCCCCTAACATCACTATATATCGAGGCTAATATGAATGTGATCTTTAGACAATTGCTGGTAAAATGGTTTAAGTTGATGAATTGGCCCTCCTCGTAAAGGATTAGAAATGATTGGCCCCCTAGCTCATTTATTTTTCATGGCTCCGCCACAGCGCGCAACAGCGCACGTTCTGGCCCCCTCTCTTCAAATATCGATCTCGCACTTGTGCACTCCTTCATAGTCTCCCTCCACTTGGCCCCTCGCACCATCTTCTAGCCCCCCACCGTATTTTGCCACATGTACAATCTAGCAGACTCCATGGTTGAACTTAAGCATAATGCACAAACCTCAAAACACAAGTGCTTCTCCTTTGTTCTAGAATCTTTCGTATCATAACTGCCCAATTTTTTTTTCTAGTTGAGTTGCCATTATTTGGTTGTTTGATTCGTAGGATTGTAAATCATAGAATTTTTTCGATAGGATTCATTTGCACTAGATTTCATAGGAAACATCCCATCCACCAAACCACTTTGAAACAATCCTGCATTTTTTCTATGCACAATCAAACACTCGTACAATCCTGTAGGATTCAAGACAACATTCCACTCTAATTCCATGTTTTTCACTACAAAAAAAATACACTTCCGTGATGATACGTCTTTGTCACAGTAGGTCGCGTTTTTTGTCATGCATGTACATCCATGACAAATTTATGACAGAATCAAGATAGTCATACCTGTGCTGTCGTAGAAGTGTTCCATGACATTACCAAAATTATCATCATGGAAGTGTCCACTTCCATGACGATAAATCGCGCGTCATAGAAGTGCTTTCATCAAGGGTGACCGACACGTGGCATCCACCGTAACGGAACGCCGTTAAGCTATCGGGTCGGATTTTGGAACAGATAACCCGTTAACGGCCCTGACCAATGGGAAATTTCCACGTGTAAAATTCTGATTGGCCGAAGGGAACACCTGTCAGCTCGTCAGTGGGCCAGATGTCGCCCGTCCATTGGAGGAGACATGCCTATGATAAGTCGACACATGGCTGGGCCCAACAGAGGCCCATATAGGTTAAAAAGGCCGGCCCAGTCAAAGGCCCGTAGAACTTAATCAGGTACTAGTGGGCCAGCCCAATAACTGCCTGCTTAATAAAGGCCCATTTACGGCCCGAAGCCAGATCTGGCCCGTTAATTGTTCGCCCAATATTTGGGCCCATTTACGGCCCGAAGCGACATCTGGCCCGTTAATTGTTCGCCCACTATTTGGGCCCATTTGCAGCCCGAAGCCAGATCTGGCCCGTTAATTGTTCGCCGAATATTTGGGCCCAACTACAGCCCAGTGACTTTCGGCCTGTTAGAGGCCTGATGTAGACATGGGCCCATTTCAGCACGGTGTGACTTTCGGCCTGGGAATGGCCCGTTCTGCCCATGGGCAATATATGGTCCAACGGGGCATCGGGCCCACTAATGGCTCGTGCTAAAGGTGGCAACAGTTAAGCCCAACGTGACTTTGGGCCTGTTAAAGGCCTGTCGCGTAATTCGGCCCGTTGATGCCTGTGCTAAGTTTTCGGCCTCTTAAAGGCCCATGATATCAGTGGGCCAACTAAGGCCTGAGATATTTTTCGGCCTGGTAACGGCCCGTGAGCTAACTGGGCCCAAAACGGCCCGGTCTACATTTCGACCTGCTGAAGGCCCGTCGACGACTAGTGAAAATTGAGGCCCAACATGCATTTTGGCCTGCTAAAGGCCCGTGGTTTCATCTCGGCCGTAACAGGACAGTACACTATTCAGCCTGTTAATGGCCCAACGCTACCTGCGCCAAACTAAGCGTGTTGGGGAACGTAGCAGAAATTCAAAAAATTTCTACGTATCACCAAGATCAATCTATGGAGTTTACTAGCAACGAGAGGGAAGGAGTGCATCTACATACCCTTGTAGATCGCGATGCGGAAGCGTTGCAAGAACGCGGATGAGGGAGTCGTACTCGTAGCGATTCAGATCGCGGTTGATTCCGATCTGAGCACCAAAGAACGGTGCCTCCGCGTTCAACACACGTGCAACCCGGTGACGTCTCCCACGCCTTGATCCAGCAAGGAGAGAGGGAGAGGTTGGGGAAGACTCCGTCCAGCGGCAGCACGACGGCGTGGTGGTGATGGAGGAGCGTGGCAATCCGCAGGGCTTCGCCAAGCACCGCGGCAGAGGAGGAGGAGGGAGAGGGGTAGGGCTGCGCCGAAAGAGAGAAGTTCTCGTGTCTTGGGCAGCCCCAAACCTCAACTATATATAGGGGGGGAGAGGGCTGCGCCCCCTCTAGGGTTCCCACCCCAAGGGGTGGCGGCCAGCCCTAGATCCCATCTAGGGGGGCGGCCAAGGGGAGGAGAGGGGGGGCGCCACTAGGGTGGGCCTTAAGGCCCATCTGGACCTAGGGTTTGCCCCCTCCCACTCTCCCATGCGCCTTGGGCCTTGGTGGGGGGCGCACCAGCCCACTTGGGGCTGTTCCCCTCCCACACTTGGCCCACGCAGCCTTCTGGGGCTGGTGGCCCCACTTGGTGGACCGCCGGGACCCTCCCGGTCGTCCCGGTACATTACCGATATCACCCGAAACTTTTCCGGTGACCAAAACAGGACTTCCCATATATAAATCTTTACCTCCGGACCATTCCGGAACTCCTCGTGACGTCCGGGATCTCATCCGGGACTCCGAACAACATTCGGTTACCACGTACATACTTTCCCTATAACCCTAGCGTCATTGAACCTTAAGTGTGTAGACCCTACGGGTTCGGGAACCATGCAGACATGACCGAGACGTTCTCCGGTCAATAACCAACAGCAGGATCTGGATACCCATGTTGGCTCCCACATGTTCCATGATGATCTCATCGGATGAACCACGATGTCGGGGATTCAATCAATCCCGTATACAATTCCCTTTGTCTATCGGTATGTTACTTGCCCGAGATTCGATCGTCGGTATCCCTATACCTTGTTCAATCTCGTTACCAGCAAGTGTCTTTACTCGTTCCGTAACTCACATCATCCCGCGATCAACTCCTTGGTCACATTGTGCACATTATGATGATGTCCTACCGAGTGGGCCCAGAGATACCTCTCCGTTTACACGGAGTGACAAATCCCAGTCTCGATTCGTGCCAACCCAACAGACACTTTCGGAGATACCTGTAGTGCACCTTTATAGTCACCCAGTTACGTTGTGACGTTTGGTACACCCAAAGCATTCTTACGATATCCGGGAGTTGCACAATCTCATGGTCTAAGGAAATGATACTTGACATTAGAAAAGCTCTGAGCAAACGAACTACACGATCTTGTGCTAGGCTTAGGATTGGGTCTTGTCCATCACATCATTCTCCTAATGATGTGATCCCGTTATCAACGACATCCAATGTCCATGGTCAGGAAACTGTAACCATCTATTGATCAACGAGCTAGTCAACTAGAGGCTTACTAGGGACATGGTGTTGTCTATGTATCCACACATGTATCTGAGTTTCCTATCAATACAATTCTAGCATGGATAATAAACGATTATCATGAACAAGGAAATATAATAATAACCAATTTATTATTGCCTCTAGGGCATATTTCCAACAGTCTCCCACTTGCACTAGAGTCAATAATCTAGTCCACATCACCATGTGATTAACACTCATAGGTCACATCACCATGTGACCAACATCCAAAGAGTTTACTAGAGTCAACAATCTAGTTCACATCTCTATGTGATTAACACTCAATGAGTTCTGGTTTGATCATGTTATGCTTGTGAGAGACGTTATTTAGTCAACGGGTCTGAACCTTTCAGATCCGTGTGTGCTTTACGAATATCTATGTCATCTTGTGGATGCTACCACGCGCTATTTGGAGCCATTTCAAATAATTGCTCTACTATACGAATCCGGTTTTTCTCCTCAGAGTCATCCGGATTAGTGTCAAAGTTCGCATCGATGTAACCCTTTACGACAAACTACTTTTCACCCCCATAATCGAGAAAATTCTTTGTCCACTAGATACTAAGGATAAGTTCGACCGCTGTCATGTGATCCATTCCCGGATCACTATTGTACCCCTTGACCAACTCATGGCAAGGCACACTTCATGTGCGGTACACAGCATAGCATACTGTAGATCCTACGTCTAAAGCATAGGGGACGACCTTCGTCCTTTGTCTCTCTTCTGCTGTGGTCAGGTCTTGAGTCTTACTCAATACTCACACCTTGTAACACAGCCAAGAACTCTTTCTTTGCTGATCTATTTTGAACTCTTTCAAAATCATGTCAAGGTGTGCGTTCTTTGAAAGTATCATCAGGCGTCTTGATCTATCTCTATAGATCTTGATGCCCAATATGTAAGCAGCTTTATCCAGGTCTTCCTTTGAAAAACTCCTTTCAAACAACCCTTTATGCTTTCCAGAAATTTTACATCATTTCGCATCAACAATATGTCATTCAGATATACTTATCAGAAATGTTGTAGTGCTCCCACTCACTTTATTATAAATACAAGTTTCTAACAAACTTTGTATAAACCCAAAAACTTTGATCACTCCATCAAAGTGTATATTCTGACTCCGAGATGCTTGCTCTAATCCATGGAAGGATCGCTCGAGCTAGCATACCTTTTAGCATCCTTAGGATCGACAAAACCTTTCTGATCGTATCACATACAACCTTTCCTTATGAAAACTGGTAAGGAAACTTGTTTTGACATCCATCTGCTAGATTTCATAAATGCTAACATGATTCCGACGGATTTAAGCATCGCTACGGATGAGAAAATCTCATCGTAGTCAACTCCTTGAACTTGTGGAAATACTCTTATCCACAAGCCGAGCTTCATAGACCGTAACATTACCGTCCACGTCTGTCTTCTTCTTAAAGATCCATTTATCTCGGATTTCATGGCTTCTAACCATTTGTCAAAATATGGGCCCACCATCGCTTCTCCACAGCTCGTAGGTTCAGTATTGTCCAACAACATGATATCTCAGACAGGATCACGTACCACTCTGAAGTAGCACGCATCCTCATCGTCCTACGAGGTTTGGTAGTGACTTGATCTGAAGTTTCATGATCACTATCATAAGCTTCCACTTCAATTGGTGTAGGTGCCACAGGAACAACTTCCTGTGCCCTGCTACACACTAGTTGAAGTGACGGTTCAATAACCTTATCAAGTCTCCACTATCCTCCCACTCAATTCTTTCGAGAGAAACTTTTCCTCGAGAAAGGACCTGTTTCTAGAAGCAATTACTTTTGCTTCAAGATCTGAAATAGGAGGTATACCCAACTGTTTTGCGTATTCTATGAAGACGCATTTATCCGCTTTGGGTTCGAGCTTATCAGCCTGAAACTTTTTCACATAAGCATCGCAGCCCCAAATTTTTAAGAAACGACAACTTAGGTTTCTCTAAACGGTGTCGTCTCAACGGAATTGCGTGGTGCCCCATTTAAAGTGAATGCGGTTGTCTCTAATGCCTAACCCATAAACGATAGTGGTAATTTGATAAGAGACATCATGGTATGCACCATATCCAATAGGGTGCAGTTATGATGTTCGGACACACCATCACGCTATGGTGTTGCAGGCGGTATTAATTGTGAAACACTTTCCACAATGTCTTAATTGTGTGCCAAACTCGTAACTCAGATACTCATCTCTATGATCATATCACAGACATTTTATCCTCTTGTCACGACGATCTTCAACTTCACTCTGAAATTACTTGAACCTTTCAATAATTCAGACTTGTGTTTCATCAAGTAAATACACTCAGCATCTACTCAAATCATCTGAAGTAAGAACATAACGATATCCACTGCATGCCTCAGCACTCATTGGACTGCATACATCAAAATGTATTACTTCCAATAAGTTGCTCTCTTGTTCCATCTTACTAAAAACGAGGCCTTTCAGTCATCTTGCCCATGTGGTATGATTTGCATGTCTCAAGTGATTCAAAATCAAGTGAGTCCAAACGATCCATCTGCATGGAGTTTCTTCATGCATATATACCAATAGACATGGTTCGCATGTCTCAATCTTTTCAAAAACGAGTGAGTCCAAAGATCCATCTACATGGAGCTTCTTCATGCGTTCTATACCAATATGACTCAAGTGGTAGTGCCACAAGTATGTGGTACTATCATTACTATCTTATATCTTTTGGCATGAACATGTGTATCACTACGATCGAGATTCATTTTAGGTGCAAGACCATTGAAGGTATTATTCAAATAAACAGAGTAACCATTATTCTCCTTAAATGAATAACCGTATTGCGATAAACATAATCCAATCATGTTCAACGCAAACACCAAATCTCGATAGTAGAGGGAGCATGCGATGCTTGATCACATCAACCTTGGAAACACTTCCAACATACATCGTCATCTCACCTTTAGCTACTCTCCGTTTATTCCGCAGCTTTTATTTCGAGTTACTAACACTTAGCAACCGAACCGGCATCTAATACCCTGGTGCTGCTAGGAGTACTAGTAAAGTACACATTCATATAATTTATATCCAATATACTTCTGTCGACCTTGCCTGCCTTCTCATCTACAAAGTATCTAGGGTAGTTCCGCTTCAGTGACCGTTCCCCTCATTACAGAAGCACTTAGTCTCGGGTTTGGGTTCAACCTTGGGATTCTTCACTAGAGCAGCAAATGATTTGCTGTTTCATGAAGTATCCCTTTTGCCCTTGCCCTTCTAGAAACTAGTGGTTTTACTAACCATCAACAATTGATGCTCCTTCTTGATTTCTACTTTCGCGGTGTCAAACATCGCGAGTTGCTCAAGGATCATCATATCTATCCCTGATATCTTATAGTTCATCACGAAGCTCTAATAGCTTGATGGCAGTGACTATGGAGAACCATCACTATCTCATCTGGAAGATTAACTCCCACTCGATTCAAGTGGTTGTGGTACTCAGACAATCTGAGCACATGCTCAACGATTGAGCTTTTCTCCCTTAGTTTGCAGGCTTAAGAAACTTGTCAGAGGTCTCATACTTCTTGACGTGGGCACTAGTCCGAAATCCCAATTTCAGTCTTCGGAACATCTCATATGTTCTGCGACATTTCAAAAACCGTCTTTGGTGCCACAATTCTAAACCGTTAGCATTACGCACTGAACTATCACGTAGTCATCAAAACGTGTATGTCAGATGTTCCGCAACATCTACAGACGACGCTGAGGTTCAGCACACCGAGCGGTGCATTAAGGACATAAGCCTTCTGTGCAGCAATGAGGACAATCCTTAGTTTACGGACCCAGTCCGCATAATTGCTACTACCAACTTTCAACTAAATTTTCTCTAGGAACATATCTTAACCAGTAGAACTAAAGCGCAAGCTATGACATAATTTGCAAAGACCTTCTGACTATGTTCATGATAATTAAGTTCATCTGATTAATGAACTCCCACTCAGATAGACATCCCTCTAGTCATCTAAGTGATACATGATCCGAGTCAAACTAGGCCGTGTCCGATTATCACGTGAGATGGACTAGTCATCATCGGTGAACATCTCCATGTTGATCGTATCTACTATACGACTCATGTTCGACCTTTTGGTCTCTTGTGTTCCGAGGCCATGTCTGTACATGCTAGGCTCGTCAAGTCAACCTAAGTGTTTTGCTTGTGTTCCGAGGCCATGTCTGTACATGCTAGGCTCGTCAACACCCGTTGTATTCGAACGTTAGAATCTATCACACCCGATCATCATGTGGTTCTTCGAAACAACGAACCTTCGCAACGGTGCACAGTTAGGGGGAACACGTCTCTTGAAATTTTTAGTGAGGGATCATCTTATTTATGCTACCGTCGTTCTAAGCAAATAAGATGTAAACATGATAAACATCACATGCAATCAAATAGTGACATGATATGGCCAATATCATTTTGCTCCTTTGATCTCCATCTTCGGGGCACCATGATCATCTTTGTCACCGGCATGGCACCATGATCTCCATCATCATGATCTCCATCATTGTGTCTTCATGAAGTTGTCACGCCAACGATTACTTCTACTTCTATGGCTAACGCGCTTAGCAATAAAGTAAATTAATTTACATGGCGTTAATCAATGACACGCAGGTCATACAAAAATAAAGACAACTCCTATGGCTCCTGCCGGTTGTCATACTCATCGACATGCAAGTCGTGATTCCTATTACAAGAATATGATCAATCTCATACATCACATATATCATTCATCACATCTTCTGGCCATATCACATCACATAGCACATGCTGCAAAAACAAGTTAGACGTCCTCTAATTGTTGTTGCATGTTTTTACGTGGCTTGTATAGGTTTCTAGCAAGAACGTTTCTTACCTACGTAAAACCACAACGTGATATGCCAATTTCTATTTACCCTTCATAAGGACCCTTTTCATCGAATCCGTTCCGACTAAAGTGGGAGAGACAGACACCCGCTAGCCACCTTATGCAACTAGTGCATGTCAGTCGGTGGAACCTGTCTCACGTAAGCGTACGTGTAAGGTCGGTCCGGGCCGCTTCATCCCACAATGCCGCCGAAACAAGATAAGACTAGTAGCGGCAAGAAGACTTGGCAACATCTACGCCCACAACTGGTTTGTGTTCTACTCGTGCATAGAAACTACGCATAGACCTAGCTCATGATGCCACTGTTGGGGAACGTAGCAGAAATTAAAAAAATTTCTATGCATCACCAAGATCAATCTATGGAGTTTACTAGCAACGAGAGGGAAGGAGTGCATCTACATACCCTTGTAGATCGCAATGCAGAAGCGTTGCAAGAACGCGGATGAGGGAGTCGTACTCGTAGCGATTCAGATCGCGGTTGATTCCGATCTGAGCACCGAAGAACGGTGCCTCCGCGTTCAACACACGTGCAGCCCGGTGACGTCTCCCACGCCTTGATACAGCAAGGAGATAGGGAGAGGTTGGGGAAGACTCCGTCCAGCAGCAGCACGACAGCGTGGTGGTGATGGAGGAGCGTGGCAATCCCGCAGGGCTTCGCCAAGCACCGCGGGAGAGGAGGAGGAGGGAGAGGGGTAGGGCTGCGCCGAAAGAGAGAAGTTCTCGTGTCTTGGGCAGCCCCAAACCTCAACTATATATAGGGGGGGAGGGGGCTGCGCCCCCTCTAGGGTTCCCACCCCAAGGGGTGGCGGCCAGCCCTAGATCCCATCTAGGGGGGCGGCCAAGGGGAGGAGAGGGGGGGCGCCACTAGGGTGGGCCTTAAGGCCCATTTGGACCTAGGGTTTGCCCCCTCCCACTCTCCCATGCGCCTTGGGCCTTGGTGGGGGGGGGGGGCGCACCAGCCCACTTGGGACTGGTCCCCTCCCACACTTGGCCCACGCAGCCTTCTAGGGCTGGTGGCCCCACTTGGTGGACCCCCGGGACCCTCCCGGTGGTCCCGGTACATTACCGATATCACCCGAAACTTTTCCGGTGACCAAAACAGGACTTCCCATATAAAAATCTTTACCTCCGGACCATTCCGGAACTCCTCGTGACGTCCGGGATCTCATCCGGGACTCCGAACAACATTCGGTAACCACGTACATACTTTCCCTATAACCCTAGCGTCATCGAACCTTAAGTGTGTAGACCCTACGGGTTCGGGAACCATGCAGACATGACCGAGACGTTCTCCGGTCAATAACCAACAGCGGGATCTGGATACCCATGTTGGATCCCACATGTTCCACGATGATCTCATCGGATGAACCACGATGTCGGGGATTCAATCAATCCCGTATACAATTCCCTTTGTCTATCGGTATGTTACTTGCCCGAGATTCGATCGTCGGTATCCCTATACCTTGTTCAATCTCGTTACCGGCAAGTCTCTTTACTCGTTCCGTAACTCACATCATCCCGTGATCAACTCCTTGGTCACATTGTGCACATTATGATGATGTCCTACCGAGTGGGCCCAGAGATACCTCTCCGTTTACACGGAGTGACAAATCCCAGTCTCGATTCGTGCCAACCCAACAGACACTTTCGGAGATACCTGTAGTGCACCTTTATAGTCACCTAGTTACGTTGTGACGTTTGGTACACCCAAAGCATTCTTACGGTATCCGGGAGTTGCACAATCTCATGGTCTAAGGAAATGATACTTGACATTAGAAAAGCTCTGAGCAAACGAACTACACGATCTTGTGCTAGGCTTAGGATTGGGTCTTGTCCATCACATCATTCTCCTAATGATGTGATCCCATTATCAACGACATCCAATGTCCATGGTCAGGAAACCGTAACCATCTATTGATCAACGAGCTAGTCAACTAGAGGCTTACTAGGGACATGGTGTTGTCTATGTATCCACACATGTATCTGAGTTTCCTATCAATACAATTCTAGCATGGATAATAAACGATTATCATGAACAAGGAAATATAATAATAACCAATTTATTATTGCCTCTAGGGCATATTTCCAACAAAGCGCTAGTTCGACAAAAGGCCCAACTAAAATATAGGCCGATGTAAGTTTGGGCCTGGCGCTATGTGTGAAGGCCCCAATCATTCGGACCCAAGAAAGACGCAGGCCAGCCCAATTGTGGCCCGCTAAAAACCTGGCCCGTTAGAGTCGAATGTTTCGGTCCGGTCGACTACATCTGATTTTTTTTCAGATAGCGAATGATGGCAGTAACTAGTAGGAATTAAGAACAAACCTACTCTATACATTAAAGAAATTATGGCATAGTAACTAAGAATAAACCTACACTATACAATAAAGGATTTAAGGTATATTACATCCACTAGGCATCGAAGTTCGCCACCAGTGATCATAAAGTGCAACGAAGAAGCAGATTACAAAAACTGGGCACCAATGCAGTGTAACAAAATAATACTGAACCGAGACCACTTCCAAGACAGTTCAAGAAAGGTTAGCCTTGCGGGGGAACTGCTGCGCAAGCTGCTGAGCAAGGCTGTGAGACCGGCCTAGCATGTCAGTCATAGCTTCCAGGGGTAGCTGTTTAGCGATGAGGTTCTCATTGGTGTTCTCCGCAATATTTCTTAGAGATAGGACTTCAAGTCGAAGTTGAGTTGCAGAATGCCTTTCTGCTAGAACTTGGGACTGAAGAAGTCGAACTGATTCAGACAACGAATTCTGTGAGCTTGTCTGACTGTTAGTCTCATGTAACTTGAACACTGTATCAATATAAGACTTTGGGGTTGTCTCGCTATCTTTAAGATGTTTTGCCTTCTTTGGTGCAATATATGTTGGGTTTGTCTCACAGCCTTGAGCAGACTTGTGCATGCCATCAGGCATATCACCCTGAAACAAAGCAGAGAGATGATAGGTTTTGCACGTGTATAAACAAAGATGATAACTGTTCTGTCAATTCTATCCAATTTCAAATTAGAAAATAAAGAGTAAGTTCAAAATATCAATAGCATAATTTGGCATTGTTCATAATGCGGGGAGCTTCACCACACTACTGAATTACCATGTCAACATAACAAGCATAGATGAAGGGCAAAGAAAATCATTGTATCTAATTTGGATAATGTGCATGGCATGTTGTTCATATCATCAGCCACATCAGTAAGATAAAACAGGAGATGACAAGGTGCAAACGTGGGCTACTTCACCACACACTGGATTATAGATCCACAAAAACAAGCATACATATAGGGAGTATTAAGTAATGTGCATGGTATGAATAAGGAATTTGGTTTTACAAGTAAAACTTAGAACTTACGGTTCTGACGAACATGCATTTTGGTAGAAACAACAAACTAAATAGCAGTAAACGATAGGGAGTATGAGCAAATTAAACAGCAGTTGAGGATAAAGGCTTTAGAAGGACTGACTTACATTAACAGTTAACACCGGCTTTATAATGCCCTTCTCCATGTCAAGGGAAGGATAACTCAAGAATTTCAGCACAGAATCTTCTTCACAAGCATTGCCTGTACTCTACATTTTGTAGAGAGTAATTATAGATATGATAATACTGGAAGGGATAGAGGATAATGAAGATAAGATGCAGATTGATGCTACATAATCAACTACCAATCCCTGGAAGTACAAGCATTACAGGACAAAATGTACTGACAAGAGCAATGGGCTACACTTCTGCACTGGCATTGTCTGTGTATTCTACTTGTTGGTAAGATTAAATATAGATCTGATCTTTTTTAGTAAATGGTGGGCGAGGGAGATAAGATGCAGAATGCTACAAAATGAACCAATCCCTCTTCCCATAATACAAGAGCATTTTGACCACTGGTGTACTGTACAAAACGTTCTTATGTTATGGGACGGAGGGAGTAGCTGTTAATGTAAGTACAGTGATAGACCATGTTCAGTCCTTACAAGGGGGCTGCAAAGCTAAACCTCTTCAAAAGCATTGGGTTGATTCTAAATTTATGTAAGAGTCAATACGGATCTTATACTGTCCACCAAATGGACAATTACGAGGCTAACATGTGCAGTGATGCTACATAATCAAACAACTATGAAAGTAAGTATGGTCACACAGGGCAAGAGGTACTCACAAGAGCAATGCAGTGTGCAGTATAGTTGCGAGATTCTGTGGTCCCTTGAGAACGGATGTTCTTCTGCTAACAGTTTTCGTACAAGTGAGACATTGAGGAAAATGTAGAAATGTAGTTCAAATTGTGATGTGATATCATATACAGTACCTTACGCTGCAGCCGAGACCAATGTGTAACAAGATTATTCCAGTCACCGTCGGATAAATGTAGCACCGGAGACTTTACAGAAATTTCATTCAGAGGCTTGTCATCGAAGTGCGCTTGCCTCAGGTAGGAACGATACTTCATCAACGAGTGCTTGAAAAGCACAACCAACCCTTGCTCGTCATCACAATCCAGTTTTCTCCTCGCCTATTTAAAAGAATGAAATCTTGTGTCTTCTGTCAGCAGAAACACATGCAGTAATGACCATGAATAACATTAGTACATTACTTACGCGTAAGTTGCGGAGGAAGACTGGAAATTGTTCTGTGTCCGCGATATAATCTTTCCATGAAGGAAAGATGCGCACAAAGTCCATGACAACAACACAAGCTTCGTCTTCTAAACTGGGAAGAAATGGAACAGGGGTCCTATTTGCTGCAATTGGGGCTCTCTCTGGTTCGAAAAGGGATTTGGCAACTGGATTTGGTGTACTCTTTGCTGGAATGGGGGTTTTGCGTCGTACATCTGGTGCTATGTCAACTGGCATAATCATACTGTTTGCTGCAGTTGGGGTCTGCTGAGTTGGGGCATCAGAAATGACCAGTGTAGTAGGGCTAGAGTCTGCTAGAGTTGGGGTATTTTGTGGGTCAGGTGATATTGCAACTACACCTAATGCGCTATTTGATTTATCAGGTGCCACTACCTTTTCCAAATACTTTTCTTGTGCTCCTCCACGATCAGCAATCGCCCTCTTCCTTTTGAACATCTGATACACAAGAACATCATTTGAATGGATAAATATGGTATGATGACAGATGGAATATGTACTGAAAATGGATAGGCAGGGCGTATTCACATACACGATGTGTAAACTAAGCTAATGGCAGTTCAACAAAGTAGAAGCAATGTAAAGCATCAGTTGCAAGATATGTGCGAGCAATGTAACCTTGGAAAGGTAGAGCAAGTCCTTGATGGGTGAATAAGATAGGGCTTCTTCCTCTGACTCCTCCACTAGGGAGCTGCATTGACTTAGGTCTCCCTCTAGCTCAGAATCACTGTTAGGATCATATTCTGAGTATGAATCTGTAGGTGGAGAGCGTTTGCATTGCATTGCATCCAGACTTGATTTCAGACCCTTAATGCCAAGTTTGACAGCCATGGCATTGTTCTGCTTTATTCTTTTCATGCGCGCAAGCTCATAATCATTATGGTGCTGTTCAGAATCTGAGATTCATGAAAACATAAAAAGTAGTCAGATTATCTATGGAGTGCATTGCGGATTCAACTCGGAGAGTGTCTCCCTATAAACCCCTGCATATGCAAAGTTCACCTCCCCAACCGTGCTGACCAGACCACACACAGAAATACAAACCCCTTATGTCTCTGTAACAGGTAGGTACACATTTCAAAACTGAAGTAGGAACACTAGAATTATATGAAATTTGTATTTGAACAAATAAACTAAGCAATTATGAGTGGCGTAATGTTTAGCTTCAAGGGTGGAGTGTTGGTAGTGCGACACAAAGCAAGTAGGCAGATTGTATTCCATGTAAAAGATCGAAACCCATGTAAAAGCTGGAAATGACACTTTCTTTCTATACAATGCAGTGTTCGTTACCCACACATGATGGAAGAGATCACATAGAGAAATACTATTCACTCATGTCTACGGTTCGAGTATTTAGAAACAGGGTGGTCCACCCTAAAAGAATATTGACAACAAATATGACAAGGCAAGCATAAATGTAGTGAATCAATCATTTACTTGTGAGCTTACTAGGACAAGTATGCAGAATTGTAACTGCAGTAAGAGACCGTCCAAAATCTGAATGAAGAAGTTTGTCTAGCACTTATTGTTTGAAACTAATCGATGTGAATAATTGGATATTATATCGAATGAGTAAGAAAGACAAGTAAAATGGTCAACAAACCTGGCTTGTAGTAGTAATCTGGGTCAATGTCACTACGACCAACAATCCAAAATGACTAGTTTCTGTTCCGAGGGCCGGAATTTTGAAAACCCTGTGAACTTTAGAGGTACTAAAGATTACCGAAATACATCTGAACCATTAAGTGTAGGTAGCACTGAGCACACAACAAACCCTAATGACAGTCCTGCCTAATGAGTAATGAATCAATTAGAAAATGGGTGATGAGGAGTGGCTGCTGAGTGTTGAGGACGTATCTCAGGATAAATCGGGTTCGCTTGGTTGGTGCTGCACACCTGAGCCCTGAACGGACTGGGAAGGTAGGCACGGCGGCGCGCCCGGGCAGCGGTGACGGTGTTGGGCGAGCGGCTCTTGGCCTCCTGTTAGTCCGGCGTCTCCTCCTAGAGTCATGTCGTCCGGGGACGGCAAGTCGCCGGCGAGGCAGGCGGCTGGGGGCGAGTAGAGATCGGAAGCACGCAGCAGAACAGAGGGGAATCGAGGCCTGGGATGACCCAAAATCCCAGGGTGGGCCGACCCACCGTGGGCACCCTGTAGAGATACACACCCGAGCGGCAAACATGCATTTTCGAAACTAATTTAGGAACATTTAGCTGACCAATTAAACAATTCTGTTTTAATAATATCAGATTCGTAATTGAACAACTAAGCTTGTTTAGCTTGATGGGTGGAGCAGTGTTATTATGACACGAAGCACGTATTCTGATCGTATAGTGATCATAAAAGGGGGAAACTCTAAGCATATTTTTTTAGCAAAAGAGGGTTTCCCCTCTGATTTCTATTAAAGAAACCACCATGGAACCAACATGATCAATTAAACCCTAAGCATGATCAATTAAACCGTATTATGGCTGTGCCATGGCAGATTTGAAGTTGCAAACCGGAGAAATGATATTTAGCATCCATTGTTTGCTTCGAACTAAGAACTAAATTCTAAGACTTGAAAAGAAAGTAGAGTAACCAAGTTAAGATCTATTTTCTGGTTGAGATCAAAAAGTTGAGGAGATATGAAGTACCACCTCTCTTGCGGAGCCGTGTAGGCATCGGGCGTGCGATGGCTGTCGGTGGCATTGCAGCAGATCTGCGACGGTAGACGGGTGCATCGGGGGATAAGTCCCGTTGCGGTGGAAGAGAAGGTCGTGTGAGCGGCCCTGGCAAAGAGGACGACGGCGCCAATGAAGCGAGAGGACGCGATGCAAGGCTATTGGTCCGTCACCGTGGATGAGAAACGTCCATCTCTAGCAGTGGACGACGCGGTCTTGGTAGGCGCTCCGGCATGGTGGAGGACGGTGGCGATGGATGTGGTGGAGAACGGCGGCGATGGATGGGGTGGCGGACGGAGGCTGGTGTGGGGATGGGGTGTTCTAGCGCGGATGGTGTATGAATGCGAAAATGGAGGGAGAGGAACGAGGAACCATGTTTTTGGGACGCGCCTGTCTGAAATATGGGAAAGTTACGAACTTAGCCCCCATTTAAAATTTGGATGTCTCGTCAGTTGGGATAGGACGGTAATCTCGCATCTTGCCAATATTTGCCCAGAGCGATTTCAGGCGAGGAGAGGGTGGTTGGCGCCCATGGTTGGCGCCCATGGTGTATGAACGGGGCTGACAGGTAGGGCCGTTGTGTCACGTCTGAGTGAAGTTACAAACCTGCCCCTATTGAAAATATTTGCCTACATCGATTTCGGCCGAGTCGAGTTTGTTTTGCCGCCCACCGTGTATGAATGGGGAATGGAGGGAGAAACAAAGGTCTTTCGGACGAGCTTGAATCAAATGTGTTTTGCCGCCCATGTTTGACGCCCACCGTGTCGGAATGGGCTCAGAGGCGGTCGTGTCACGTCTAATTGAAGTTACTAACCTACCCCTATTTAGAGCAGTGGAAATCGAGCTGATGGATTGTCTGTGTAATGGGTAGACAGTAATTTCCATCTCCCAAACACTTGGCTTCGGGCAGCCGACGTGGGAGTGGACATTTTGCTGCTTCTTTCGAATTTTGGGACAATAAGCATCCACGTTTACCCTGGCAACTAAATTCGAATCCATTTTGTATTCCTATATGAATCTTTATAAATCATTCTATGTGTTTTTATATATCTTCAAAAGGACGATAAAGATGTATTCCACTGTCATATATGAATATGGTTTACAAATGCCGATACTCAAATTCAGAAACTAGAATCCAGTTTAAGGTGAATTCGAATATTTGGAACACTTCATGTCCAACTCAAATGTCACACGCAGCATAATGTGTACTCCCATTTAGATATGTACACAAGCGATGTATCAAGATTCAAATACCGAGTCAATCAACCAAGAATGTACAGAACTAACAGACATATAAACACTTATAGAGTATATGGATCAATAATATCAACTAACATACATAAGCCAGGCCGCTGTACTTTTTTTTGGCTAGAACATCATCCTTTTTTTAGCCAGCATCTTGGCCCTTTCCGATGCGTGTCACTTATGGTCCATCTATACTACTACTATTGCTGAATGCACATTCAGCCCGATTGGCATATTTGTAGGTCTGGCACAGCAATCCAAATGAAATGTCTCCGAGTCTTATCAATTAATACAGACTTGTGCTCAAATAAAATTACAAACCAAAAAACAAAAAAACAATTATTACATGATCTCTAAAACAAATGGTTTGATTGATTACATGAACAGACAACGCAAAGGTTATTCAACTATGGAAAGAACATTTAACCTATGATTTACCAAGTAGGAATTTAATTTCCTTTTTTCCTTCAGGACCTTAACAATCTGGTCAGTCTCAGCTTGCTTCGTTTTGAAATCCACCAAATATTTAATGGTTGTCTTGAGTACTGCTTGTGATTGTGCTGTTTGCTTCCTCAACATGTCAACTTCATCTCTAAGTGCAGAAGCAAAATCTCTTTCTACCACTAGTTTAGCCTCTAGAGCATCAGCAGTTGGCAATTCATAATGCACGATTGGGTCGGTGCCCCTGTTGTGGGATGATGCAACGTCCATGGGGACCTCGCTCTTTGATCTTGGGCTAACTTGTTTTGCCATTAAAGTTCCGATTGGATTCAGAAAAGTTGAAGTTAGCAAAACATCTCAACTGGGAGTTATAACAGCAAAACAGTTAAACAAACAAGGAATTAAAGAGTTTTAATTGGATGCGGAAAAGTAGTTATTAACATCATTGTAACCCGCTGTTGCAGCAGCAAAGCAGTTAAACACACAAGTAGATATTTAAGTTAAGGCAAACAGGTAATTCTTAACAGTAAGTATCAAACACATAGATAGGCGCAGTCTACAATATGATTAACAGGCTGTGCCATTATGTAATCAGTAGCAAACTAAATTAAGCTAAGCAACGTAATTGAACAATTTTGCAATAAGTGGCTAACTAAAATTCTGAGAAGCAGGTAACTGAACTTACGCTAGTTCTTTGTACAGGCACACTGCAACTTCTTTTTCGCTTACAAGGTTGTACGAAGGAGTCCATGGCATCAATTGCTTGGATACGCAGTCCCAATACTTCTTTCTTCCCACACTGCATGGGTAAGTCGAATGGTTAATCTGGTAAGATGGTGTGTCCTTGATATGTTATATGAGGACGTGTAGTCAGACTAGTTGTAGCCAAACACATCACACTGGCTTTTACTGTATATTTCATGCGATTACTTTTGGCATATCGAGATCTAAGCAATCTACAATAGGATGAAAAGACTGGCATCCTTCACATTGTTGGCGAACTCAGTTCATAGAAACAAGCAATTCAACCATTCTGTGGGTAAATCAAAAGCTCCACTAGAATATTTTTCACTATCCAATCATACACGCAAAAAGGGGCGACGCCACCATAGGGGTTGGTATGGGCGGCCGCCTCAGGTGGCTGGAAAGTGTGCACCTAGTTTGAGTCGTCCAGGTTGGCCCACGCTAGTTTTGTTCGTCCCAACGCACGAGGAGGCAATGTAAAAAATGAATAAAAATGTTTCAATTTGGATGGGCCAATAACATAAGTGCAAGGCAGGCCCTATAGCAGGCTCGCGGCCCAAACGAGCGCCTCCCATATCGATCGACAACAGGAAAAATCCCAATTCATTCGCTCCAGCCTCCAGTCTGGTTCCCTCCTAACCTAGCCGCCACTGGACAGACCAACACATCACTTCCTTGCGCCCTCGTGGGAGGGCGGTCGCCGGGCTTCAAGCGAACGGAAGGACAAGAAGATGAAGATCCAGCCCTGGGTGTAGCCTGCGTGGGAGGCAGCGGCGGCAGCACGGGCATGGCATCGACCTTGCGCAAACGGACAGTCGCAGCTTGCAAGAGTAGCATGCGCAATGAGCAGGTATATCACATCCCTGATTATATCTAATTCAACTCTTCAATCTCTGGCCAATAGTTAAACCTGACGCTGTTGTAAAACTGATTGTATGTAGGGAATCTATGAGAAAATGAAACCAATTTCTACTTATTTTATAACTCCCCCAATCAATACTGAACTGACTGAATCTGATGTATCTAATCAAGTTTCCGGTGCAAACATACAAGCTCATGTTGTTCTTGAGCCTGAAGTGTCTAATGAACAGACTACTAATGAAGGATTTGATGCAAACATTTTACATGCTCCTGGTGATGAACATATAGTGTCTAATGAGGGATCTAATGCAAGCATTTTGCAAGCTCATTGAAGGATTTAGTGTCTAATGATGATCTACTATGTTGAGAGAGACAGAGATTTGCAGGCATTGATGACAAGCAAATTATAGTGCATTTTCATAGCTTGAGGAAACGTCGAGGCCATCTACCAGAAAGTCCCCGTAGCATGACAACATAGCATAAATACTTTTCTAATCTGTTGTTTGAAACTATTGGCATACTTGTGCAGGATAGATATATTGATATGCAGTTTGCGCACTAGTTATACGTGCAATTACACTTCGATATTTTCAGCCAGAGAACGAATAATTCAAGCAAGTACAGACCATGTTTGTAGTCCTTGTACACCATGTTGCATTTTGTGTTTTTTGGTGCTTGCATCATTTAGTGTTTATAATCTGAACTACTTTGGATCATTAGCTGGTTTTCAAAGTGCATGTAGCTTCACATTTCTGAAGTTATGTTGATTTCCGGAGTGCAAGTGCCTTCGTATTTTTTAAGTTAAATGTTCACCCCTGGTAACTTGAATTCGTGGATCAGCCACTTCACACAAATCATACACGAATGCCAGTACGAATTAAATGAAATGCAGGGACTTACGCTAGCTTGTTGTACAGGCTCACTGCAGCTCTGCTTGCGCTTGGGATGTTCCATGTACAAGTCCATGTTACCACTTGCTTGGATGTGCAGGCCTTGTGCTCCTTGCATCCCCCTCTGCATTTTTGACACGGCGAATGGTTGATCAAATAAGAGGAATCGACCTTGATGTTGTACCGGAGGACAGATACTTACAAGGTTATACGGGTGTGCAGGATGTGTACCAGATCCCGTAGCGCCGTCATGCTTCGCTAAAAAATGGATTTGCTTGTTTCAGATGATATCTCCAGAAGAAATAAGAGTTAAAGTCAGAGTTGCATAGGCGTGTAAGCTAAGAGAGTAGTGAAAGGATATCCAAACATCGTCGGAACAGTGCACAAGGGAGTGATGTGTGGATACCTAGTTCGGGCCGGCGTTTGGGCATGCTCGCCTAGCTAGAGTGCGGGTCACTTCAGAGCCGTTGAGGGTGATGCGCTGGCGTTGGCTGGCCGCGCACGGATGCAGATCTTGAGTGGCAGCGGAGCCCTACGATGCGGTGGACGAGACCGTTGGTGAAGCCCCAACGGCCTCGGGGGGCGGTGGTGCGACGATGTGCTCGGTGAAGTAGCCCCGGTGAGCTGGGAGATGGCGTCGGTGAAGCGCACCTGATGCGGTGGAACTCGGTGTCTGTGAGGCACGTCGGTTGCGGCGGCCGACGTTGTCGGTGGACCACCCGGTGCGGTGGACGGGGGCGTAGATGAGGTAGCTCCGTTGCGGTGGTGAAGCGCGACCGTCGTCTTCGTCGTCGTCGTCCGGCACAGAGGTGGGGAATGGTGGTGAAAGAGACGAGACGAGGGGCGATTCGAGGATTGGCCGCGAATTAGGGATTTGAGCAATCTGGGCGCGGAAGGGGACGGTGGAGAACAGAGATTTTGCAGGGCTGGAATTGGGGCCGCCAGATATTTCAATCCGAAATGTGGAAGCGCGAACTTATATTGTCATCATCCTTTTTTGGGGGGAGGGGGGTGGGTGGCTGGGTGCTACGCGTCCGTCCGACACACGCGACCACCCCGACGAGACTATGCTTCGGTGCCTTAAGGCACCTGCCTTTGTGTCCATGACATGTGGGCCCAATAGGTGGCTGGCCCACATGTCAGTGACCCAAAGGCAGTTGCCTTTAAGGCACCGAAGCAGCGTCCACCCCGACACGACTGCCTGGTGCGCCTACATTTGAGAATGCAAACGAATCTTCTTTCATTTGCAAATGAATGTATATGTATTACCATGCCCGTGTTTTCCTTGCAATAATTAGTCATTCGAAACAAGATACTCCATCCCTTCACTTTTGTAAGTCGTTTCAGACAACTTAAAATGAACTGTTTTGCACATTGTCTGAAATGTCTTCAAGGTCTTATAAAAGTGAACAGAGGGAGTACTATAAATTAATTAATGAGGAGTTATTTAAAAAAAATCGAAACGGTAACACGCTAACGTGGATTAGAGTGTGTGTCACATAATTAGTTATTTGAATTAGAGTGTGTGTCACGTAGTTAGTTATTTGAATTAGAGTGTGTGTCATGTAGCGATCTCTAATTCTAACGTGGATTTCGCATTTCACTGTATCCACTCTACTTTTTTTAATACAAATTCATATGTATATGATGAACACCATGGTAGTGAGAAAACTTTTGGATGGATTCAAACATATGACCTACAAAATAGCACAACAAACTGAGTCAATGATAGCTTTTCGAAACTTAGTATGGCACGAATTCGAAATAATTACACGTATGCCTGGTCCTCAGTTCAAAGCTTACAATGTACATCGAATTGAAACATCGATATTAAGTCTCGTACTATGTACATTCAAATGTTGTTTTTAGCCCCCCCCCCCCCCCCGCACAAACGCTACATATTTCCTGTATCGGTCAATCTTCCTCTCCTAACCACCTTAGGAAGCTATCGGTTTCCAACACACGTTCATTCTTTCTCTCCATGTTTCGATCTCTAAGTCTCTCCACTACACAACCCCTTTTTCCACTCTGTTACCAAATGTATTTACCACACACACCCGCCATTGCACCCCATGCCGAGCTCTCTCTCTCCCCCCTCTCCCTCTCACCCTCTCGCGCTAAATACATGCATTGCCTATCTAGCCCCCCAACCTCTCGTGCGCACGCACGTTGTATATCTAGGTCACTCCCTCGAGACTGTCTCACTCTTTCTTCCGCACGGCGGGCCACACTCGCTCAATCTCGCTCTCTTTATCTGAGTCTCGTTTAACCTCGTTTTCTTTAACACACAAATGATATATCTCCCTGTTCGGGCCTCGATCTACACACTCTATACTCTCTCACGCAGATTGTCTATCTAGGTCAGTCCATCCAAGCCGCCGCCACTCTTTCGACCTCATGGTGGGCCACGCTCACTCAATCTCTCTCTCTCTCTCTCCGTATGTCTCGATTGACCTTGCTCTTTCTCGGACAAAAACGATATATCACCATGTTTGAGCCCAATTCGACCTATTCACATTGTATACTCTCTCACGCACATCGTCTATCTAGGTCACTCTCTCCAACCCGTCTCACTCTTTCGATCGCACGGCGACCCTATGTGATCGGTTGACCTTGCTTCCTCCCACGCACAAAATATATCTACACGTCTGTGACTGGATCATCTCTCAAGTTCTATCTTACAGCCCTCACCCTTGCCAAAAAGCTCAATCGGACAATATCTCTCCAGAGCATATATATTTGTTCAATGAATGTCGGACCACACTCACTTTGTCTCTCTATCTAAATGTCTCTCGATTGACCTCGCTTTCCCACACCGTATCTTGCATGCGTTGAAGATACTACCTCTCCATCCCTCGCAAAGCCGGAGCTATTTACATTGCGAGGGGCACTCCAACCTTGGATTAATTTGTGTAGGCATTTATTCCGGTCGGTTTAGATTATATTTTCGTAGCATTCGGCCCACAACTACTCCAAACACCGTTGCAACCCACGCAACTCCCCTAGTTGATTTCCCTCTGGCTCGGTCATCGCTCTGTCGCATGTCCTTTCTCGCCTTCAACGTCGCACCATGGTATTATTGAAAAAACTATGTTGTTCTCTTTAATTATTATAAATGAGCTACAAAACTACACACCGATAGTCCACTTGGAATGGAACAAATTTCGACCCACAAATTAAAGTGCTACAAACTACACACCGAGGGGCCCACATGTCATGAAACAAATTTGGACCCATATACAAATTAAAAATAAAGGACGAGGATCGACCATGCGACCGGGCCTTCAAGCCGCACGTCAATAGGAAACATACGTAGAATAGCAATGTTTGTTGTACCCCCTTTGTTCACATAATGTTTTTATATTACCACAACCTAATTAATGGATAACATGTAATATTATTTTTAGTACTATTCGCCTTCACTTACTGGTGGGTTCCATGTGTGCTCTCTCTCTCCTCCCCTTCTGCGTTTAGACGCACGGGTAAACAGGAAGAACTCGCGGGCGATGTTGCCGTTGACCATATCTGGACGCGTTCACAAGTCACGGCACCAGTTTCACGTACTAGCAGCACTAGTCAGTGTGTACGTGCAATGCACGTTAATTTGGAAGTATATTAAGTGCATGCGGATATTAACTATTGGGATATTATTTGCGTGTTGTCATGTGATTAGCACTATTTTTGGCATGAAATTAACTGCACGCTAAACGTGTTGAGTGCTCGACATTGAAGCAGTCTAAGTCGTTGGATGACAAGGAATACATGTGGCTTGATGATGTTTTATATTTAATTTGATACGGCTCTAGCAGAACATTCAATCGATCAAACCATACATTTCGTTCAGTCTGACTCCGACTTTAAATTATACGACGATCGATATAAAATAAACGGGAATGATAAACATTCGGATTTTAAGCATGGCAATCCGAACGTTTTTCATGGCAAATTTAGATTACGTGGCGGCGGCGGGGGCGTCTCGCGCTGGGAAGCGGCTCCTGTGCCGTGCTCTGTGTGTCGTCGGGCCACTGACCGACGGCGACGGCGGCGTCTTGCGCCGTTGTTGGCGTACTCCTAAACGTTGGCCTAGCTTCAAGGAAGGCCAAAATATTTTGGACTTCGGAGCGAGACAACTGGCGGGAGGAGGCGACGGGCGTTGGTGCAAGGAAGCGGTCAACGGCGGCCATCCATGCCGCTGAGGGGGGCACTGGCACCCGCGCGGGGACATGCGCTGTCAACGGCGCGGCGGAGACATTCGTGTGCACAGGCACCGGCACGGGCGCGCACGTCAGTGCACACGCAGGCGCATGCGCTGGCAGGTTCACGGGCACCGGCACGGGCGTGTGCGTTAGTGCACGCGCAGGCGCATGCGCTGGCAGGCGCACGGGCGCGTGAAAGTCGGTGGGGACCTTGTGGAACCCTGTGGGATCAAGCTCGGCGACAATGTGCAGCTCCCAGCCCATCAATGCCACGGGGATGGGCGCTGGTGCAGTCGGGGCGACGGGAGCCGAAACGGGAGCGGGGACAAGCGCGGCGTCTTCCCGCAAGGCCAGTTCAAGCTCGTCCCAAAGCACCTTATGTTCTTGAGACTCCAGCTGGGTGTCTTCCTCAAGAAACTGGAACACTAAGGGCAGACCGGCATGGCGTACGTTTAGGTCAGGCTAGTTGGAGGTAGACGACAGGAGAGTTGGAGAGGAAGAGAGAGGATTGTAGCGATACCGGGTAGTGCGGGGTTGAATTTAAACTACGGCGCCGGCGACATTAAAAGTGGGAGCAGTTGGGACGACGGTGGGCGGCGGAGCCTGGTCAAAGGGCTCGCCTCCCGGTGAGCCTGCACAGCGGTCTGCTCGCATGCCTCCCTGACAGCCGCAGCAGCGGTCTTCTCACACGCCTCCCATCGACTCACATGCTTGCTCGGACGGCACCTGCCGATGAGAAGCGGGGACTCGTGGCGGCACGTAAATGCCCACGGTTTCAATAGTGAAAGCGTTCGCTTTAACGTGACAGGTCTTGGTTCGAAAATACCTTGGCTCTTCATTTGTGCAACTTGCCATAAGCAGCTTGTCTCAAATTTAAGAAAAAACTTACAAAGTAATATTTGTGCCATATCACGTGACCATGCTTAGTTTCAAGAATTTATGCTCACTTTTGCATTTTCTGAAATTTAAGATCCAGGATTCGAAACAATATCATAACATGCATCATGAAATAAATTTTCAAGCGGTACATCTGTCCTGTTGTATTTCTTAAGAAAGGATTTGGTCAAACATTTTGCTTAGTTAGACTTCAGACAAGTTATATATGCAGAGTAAAAGGATAATCCCTCCGTACCAGTGCATTGCCTGATATATTAACTCAAGTACTAGGCACGAACAAACGGGCTCAATTCGGTGCTCATTCTAGTGTAGTAGTAGTAGTAGTACTAGGCAATGCAGTTGACGGGTGACCTTGACGAGCGGCGACCGAGGGAATTGAACCGTGCTCGGCACGGTAGGTAACGCTGTGTAGTTACTAAAGCATCCCTCTGTTGTTCATCGGTAGTCATTATGGACCGGGGACATGAGGGGAATTTCCTAGGGCTGGAATTCTGGCCGCCAGATATTTCGACTTGAAACGCTAAGGCTCGACTGGTTGGGGTTGCCTAATGTGCGTACCACGGACGCCACCGAAGGACACGAGCCCGGTTTTTTAGGATCAACATGAGCCAAGGTCTGGCTGGTACGCCGTTGGGTCCTACCATTCGAGAATACGAAAGGAACCTCTTAAATTGCCAAACGAATCTATGTGTATTACAATACCCATATTTTCCTTGCAAATACTAATCTCAACGTGGTAATTGATTTATGACGAGTTGTTGAATTAGAGTGAGTTTGTGATATAGTGATCTCAACGTGGATTTCACATTTCATGGTATCTCTAGTAAGTTTTCTAATGCAAATTCAAATTTAAAAGATGAACAATATGGAGGTGAGAAATCTTTGTATGTATCAAGGATATGACCACACACACACACACAGACACACACGTACGAACACCACAACAATCCAATAAGTATAGTGCATCTATTTTTCCAAACTATGCATATATGACACGAATTCAAAAATACTCCTTCTATTCCTAAATATTAGTCTTTTAGAGAGTTCAACAAGTGACTACATACGGAGCAAAATGAGTGAATCTAGACTCTGAAATATGTCTATATACATCCGGATGTGCCAGTCCATTTGAAGCCTCTAAAAAGACTAATATTTAGGAACGAAGGGATCAAAATGTAAGACATCCATGGTCCTCAGTTCAATATTTAAAATGAACATGAAACTGAAACATGAATATTAAGTCTAGTACTACAGTACATGCAAATGTTGTGTTTAGGCGGAGCTATGATTGTCGGGGGTCAACCCCTCGACCTTAGATAAAATTGTGGAGCTCTATTTAGGGTTGTTTAGATTATATTTGTCCCCACCCTCCCAACCACGGATTGGTTGTGCACCCCCACCCCTCCTCCCTGGGAGAATATCATGTGCCCCCATACCTTAGATGCTATATGCCGATACAAGTTGCTTGGAGCTTGTAAATCTGAGATATAGCAGCTCACATGATGTGTCTTAATATGTTTGCAGGAAACCTTGATGAGTTTGAGAATTGCACACAATTTGTACAAAAACTACTTAGATACCATTTGATCCCATATCCAACGACCTCGAAGCTCGTATCACCGTAACATCTAAGATGAAGGAGGACATCATATTCTCCTATATGTAAGAATATCATGTGCTACCACACCTTAGATGCTTTGGTGATACAAGCTCTTCGGAGGCGTTGGATTTGTGACCCAACACCTCCTCGGTGGTTCGAATGGTTTTTTGCAGAAAAGCCCCAAAAGAGTTCGACCACTGCTTACAAGCACAAAGACTGCTCAGATGCCATTGGATCTCAGATCCAACGACCTCCAAGCTCGTATCACCGTAGCATCCAAGCTGCGCTAGTGCCTTATGTTTTCTCGCACGGGAGAGTATGAGGTGCTCCCGCACCGTACATTCTATGGTGATACGAGTTCACTGAGATCTAACGGCCCACAGTAGGAGGTTTGAATGTTTATGCAATATACGGCTGATAGAGTTTGGGAAATGCGCAGAAAGTACAAGTACTACGCATGTGCCATCTGATCACTGATCATACGACCTAGATGCTCATATCACCGTAGCGGGTAATTAAGCTACGGGGAGCACCTAATATGAGCACCGGGGAGCCGATGGATCGAAGATGCAGCGGCACACATGAGGCCTGAAAGTTTTATTTGCAAAAGAAACCTTTGGAGAGTTTCGAAATTGCGCATAATTACAAAGACTACTCCCAAGCCATTGGATCTCACTTCCAACGGTGTAAAAACTCGTATCACCATAGTATCTAAGCTGCGGGGTGGATGTGATATTCTATGCCGCTGTCATTTTTGTTCGTAAACTTGCAAAATACGTGTAACTCGTGCCGTTACTTGTCTAACCACGCAAAGTGTTTGTTCAAAAAAACCATCCTACACTGAAATATCAGAACAACACACGGGGGTCCCACTTGTCATTAATCAAATTTGGACCTAAAACTAACAAATCTGAAAGATGAGATTCGAACTGGCAACCTGGACTACAAAGCGTAAGTCGATAGCCTGAAAAAACGAACGGTTGTTAGCTTTGTCCCATAACTTGATTTTATACAGTACTTGCGTTGAGTAGAGTAGAGGGAGTGCCTCGTCAACACGTACATGACCGTTGTCTCACTTACTGGTGGGTCCCAGGTCTGCGATCTCAATCTCTCTTCTCTCCATCGTCTAACCTTTGCACGGGCAAACACGAAGAGCGGCGCTAGCTTGCCGTGGTGTTATTACAACTAAAAAAAAGCTTGGAAAATAGAAGAATCGCCTAGAACAAGAGACGTTGTGGCTGGTCGAGATGGAGCTAACCACATCTATCCTCCGTGCCATGTTTGCATGATGAAGCTGTGTGGCTAGTGGGATGTTTTCGACCGACAGGCTGGGTCCCAAGGTCGAACCTACGTCTGATACAGTATATTTTTACATGCACATTTTTCCTCCGTGCCGAGACGTGGCACACCCTACCGCGCGGTTTCGGGGTCCTCCCGGGTGGTGCACGCATATATTCTTGCTGTGGGACGCCCTACCGCACGTTTTCTGGGTCCTCCTCGGTCGTAGCGCCGAAGAAAGTAAATGAGTCATCAAATCACGAAAGACCACCTTTCCCGCCGAGTACATCAGTGAAGCACGGTGGCTAGCTAGTTGGGCTAGTTCGACCATTTAGCTAGGCCGCCGCCACATTTGTTTTTTCACCCCTTTTTTATCTACTTGCCGGCAGGTAAATTTAAATATCCACCGCGGCGTTGCTCTGGTGTTTGGGTGCGGCAGGATTTTAATTTTTTGATTGACGGGAGCAGGCGCTGCAGGATTTTTAATTTTTTGATTGACAGGAGCAGGCGCGGCAGCAATTAGTCACGATGACTCTGCCTGTAAAAACCCACTGCTCCCTGATGTGAGAAATCGTCGACTGGTGTTTTACCATGGTGAAAACCAAAAGATTCCCCGCTCCCTCCGCCTTCCCGTAGATTGCATTGCCTTTCAGCCGTTTCATCCCCTTTGCTTCCTCTCCCCATAGCTTCTACCTGGTGCCATGGCGCCTGACACAGGAGCTCCATGCCAAGGATGCGGAGCTCAGGGCCAAGGACGTGGAGCTCCGTGAGCTCAAGGAGGAGAGGAGTGCCATGCTCCTCCGTTATGTGCGGGAGTTCATGGAGCTTCAAAAGCGGCAGGCGTCCACCACAAAGATGCTCGAGGCGTCGGCGGCGTTGCTGCAGAAAGCAGGAGATACGATAGGCCGTCAGGGGAGCCGGCTGGAGCGCGAGCGGGCCGATCGTGACAAGGTCCAGGATCGCCTCAGCCAGTTGGTGAACCAAGTTGCCACGCACGTGTTGCGGCTGCGCGATACCTACCGTCGTGCCAGCGCGACGATGCCGGCCGTCGGGCTAAACCCGTTCGACCACCCGGTCGACTTCAATGAGTTGCGGCTTCCTGACCTGGTCTCCTTCTTCACCTATATCTCCGAGGAGTTGAGCCGTCTCCGCGCGATGGTGGGGGCTGAGCTGGACTAGGATGGGTTGCGGGCTGCCGTCGCCGCTGCCGGGCGAATCCTTTCAGGGCTCCGTCACCGGAATCCATTCATGCCATTGGACGTCGTCTTTGACGAGCTGGCTCCCGTCGACCGGGAGCGGGCTCTGCGGGCGGTTGCACCCTGCATCACCAACGTCGTGCACCTCGAGAAGCAGAGGGACTTCGGTGGTGTTTACGCGCCCTCTGCATGGGCATGTCCATGTCTCGGCGCAACATGATCGTTGGATCAAACTCAGACGGTGCAGATCAGTCACGGTAGCACAAAGCGTGTGGGTGTCTTTGGTTGCATTCTCATCTAAATATAGTTGTTTCCTCTTCGTGTATTTTTGTCAACCTACTAGTGTGGACTCATGTACCCTTCATGCACTCTGCCAAACACCCAAAAGTGGGTCGAGAAGGGAACTTTTGCTCCCATCCCGTGCACCCTTCATACACCCTGCCTAACACTATTCGTGCTTCATATGGTTCATGTTTCGTGGAGTACTGTAGCACCGTACTCTCCGTGCGCTGTGGACCTAGTTCTGTTAACATTGATCTCACCGTTCATTCTCGACCGGACAGTCGAAAAAGCGGTACTATGTTACATATAGGAGTAGTTGACATGCGCACAACATCATTTGTTATCGTCATATCTTACTACACTAGCAACAAGATTGTGTAGTACTGACGTATGAACCACTGCACATGCCTAGTTGTAGGAGCACTGTGTATGTTCAAGTGGCTGCCGTGTTTCACACTCCTTAGTCGTAAGAGTGGAAACGCTTGCTGTAATCATTTTTTTCTTCAGAAAAACAATGGACACGCTCTACCGTGCGGATCCTCCTCCAGCCATGCAGTAAATTACTCACTTTCGCCGACGTGTGGGACAGCCAGCACCTGGGTCTACCAGCCATGCACTAAATTACTCCGTAGTAGAGTGATGGTAGACTACCCCGATCGAACCGCCGTAGTAATGCCCAATCAGCCGCCAAATCACAAAACCCCCTCCTTTCCAGCAATAAGTTGGACGGACGAAGCAACCATCATTTCACTCTTCTCTCTCAGCTTCCTCTCTTGAAGAAAACCCCCACTCGCTTCGCTTCTCCCTCATCTTGTTCCTCCTTTCACTCTTCTCTCTCAGCTTCCTCTCTTGGATGGACGCCGGAGCACCGGCCAACGTGATCTCTATGGCTCTGGCCAAAACCATCGAGGCTCATGGTACGAAGAAGCGCAAGCACCCCGCCGAGACTACCGCAGACAAGCTCAAAGCCATCGCCCTGTCCAAGGCCCCCTCTCTGAGATCCCTCATTAAGCAAGTCCAGGTAATGTCTCTTGTTGACGATCTTTTTCTTGATCTTGATCGTGTTTTTTCATCTAACACGCAGTACTAGTACTGGTAGTACAACTTTCTGGGTGATCTTGCATGTGATTTTAATGTGCCAAATGACGGTTCTAAATTCCTCTTTTGACCAAGACATGCAAGAGGTTGGCACTGATTTCTTATAGATTACTTTCAACTACTCCCTCTGTCCCAAATTTCTTGTCTTAGATTTGTCTAGATACGGATGTATCTAATACTAAAATGTGACTTGATACATCCGTATCTAGACAAGTCTAAGACAAGAATTTTGGGACGGAGGAAGTACTTTATGAACATCAATGCTACCTTTTAAGAGGGTATATTTGCCTCAGTAACTTGTGTTATGGATATTGCATGTAATCCCTCTGCTCCCATGCCTTTGAAGACATGTTCTAGTGTCTTTGTTCACTCATTTCTGTGCGTATATGTAGTCATATATGGAGTATAATTTCGAAAATCATCTTATATTTCTGAACGGAGGTAGTAATAAAATATGGTTTTTGTTTGAATTAGAACTAGGTCCGCGTTGGAGATGAAGTTCTCAAAGTCATGCCGTGTGAACTGGAAGACCTGATGATGAGTTCTACTGCTGAACTATCCAGCTGCTGTGTCCTTGTCGCCACGTGTCCAGAACTAGTGTTTTCCTATAGCATTGTTGTCAGGCGTGTTCTCGAGGTTGTACTTGACCACAACAATTTCCTGGTTGTGCCTTCGATTACGAAGGGTGTGGTTCTTGTAAAGCTTCCCAACAAATCTGATGCGGCCTGTCTTCATCATCATGTTTATGGGTGGAAAGACCACTCTGTTAGGTTCTCCAAGGTTGACAAGATGGTGATGGTGCATGTAGACATCTCACCCGAAGTCCATGGCCTAGTCAGTTATGCGGGGTTCATCCCGTAGGTAGGTGGCAAGAAATAGTCTGCAGAGTTTAGTTAGTGCAACTTTGCTTGTCTGTAGTAAGTACTATTGTTCAGTACTTGATTTCTGTTTGTGAACCCTGTATTGTTTATTAGTACTGCCGCTTTTGGTGTGTGAACGGTCTATGTTAATGTCTGTCCACTCAATTCAGTCTGTATATTTTGAAGTATCCAGATCATATTTTTTGTGAGGACGGTTTATCAATTATGGTTACACTCCAATATCTGTATGCATTGCAGGGTTTATCGCACCCACCAGGATTTCTAGTCCCATGGATGTTCGGTCCATACGATTTGTCACGACCTTTGGACTGTCCTGCTTGTGGGAGTAGGCGGGGCCCCTGCATGCCACGCGTAGTTGGACGATCAATCTTCTGTTTAGTACTTCAACATAGTGATTTCCTGGTAAGGATTCACTCGTGTCACATGAAGTAAATCTTATTGATTTACTATCTAAATCTTATTGATTTAATGTCATGTTTTCTTTCTTTTCCTGCAATTTTACGATGCAGGTTTTTCCATGTGACATTCATCACAGAATAAACCGTTTAGTTTGCTCTATGATGGCTATTTTTGCAGGTTTTACTTCTTATGTCGTGTCAGTAATGAAGGCACTGTCCATCACTTATATTATTGGAAAAAATTGGATCAGTCTATTGTCTGAGTACAAGCTGAATCCCTATGATGAACTGCAGTTTGGTTTAACGAAAACGCCACAATTAGACCTTCTCGCGTTTAAAAGAAATGAAGAAAAAACTGGATCATGGTCACGGATCCTAGTCAAGTTAGAAAGCTGATCATAGCAGACCAGACACGATTGCCGCTGTCTCGCACAGATCGAGCACCGGCAGTTGCTCTAGCACTGCCAGCGGCATCAGCTTAGTCTGATCCAGCTGAGGATTGGGCAACGACCACGTCAGCGGATCAGTTTGATCTACCGGAGGATCGGGCATCGACACCGGCACCTGCTCCGACACCGGCACCAGCTCTACAAGGAGCACCATGTTCGGCAGCAGCAGCGGCTTCGGCACCTGCACAAACACTTGCACTTGCATCTGCTCCGGCCCGTGCAGTTGCACCGGCAACAGACTGGGCTGCACTTCGCACTTCATATACCTAAGTCCTTACAAAAACCGACATGTCCACCTTCTTGGTAAGCATTGGCCGCCCAAGTGCTTCGTTCTTTTTTCTTTCCATGTTGTTTCACATGATTGACTATGTTGATCTAACTGTTTGGGTATGTCTTCTTGTTTGCAAGCAGAGAATTCCTAGAGAAACGAGGGAGTCGTTCAACAATCCGGGCGACCGCGGCCAAGTTTCTCTTACCATGCGCAGCCCTGGTGTGAATGAACCTGCTCAATATACCGTAAGTACAAAGGATGGTCGCATGATGATTGATGCTAAAGGATGGTCAAGGTTCAAATCTAAATCATATCTTGCGGTAGGGGATGATGTCAAAATCAAACTTTCTCGGCAAGGAGAGCTGGTCCAAATCAACTTTGAAATTCTTCAGTAGCAGCACGCAACTGCCGAACTGATCTATCCTCCGAGAGATTTTGATGTAATAATCTGGCATGGTGAAACAAGTGTCCTGTGTGTATACATAGTACGACAGTATTATTTATCACATGGTATATCGTTGATAGAATTGCAACTCTGATTGCTGGTTGGAACTGTCGTTCGATTTCATTCCAACAACTGTCGTGCTTTATTCAATTTTGTGTATTAGCCTTGCGACATCATCTAAAACCAGCGTCGTACCGATCGCTTGCAATATGTAAAGCGCCGAGGTAGAACACATGGGCCCCCAAACATGCAGGGTCGGCCTGCGGCCCAATGTCCAGAACCGTGAGCCTATCTGAGTATTATATTCTCAGCTGAACCCCCATAAAAAAAGCTGAACCCCCATAATGCCCGTGCGTTGCACATGGAGTATATTTCTCGGCAAGGTGAGCCTATGATATAAAAGATTTGTAAAGAAATTTAAAGAGGGAGTATCTCTCTGTCAAAAAATATATTTATGTGTAAGTAGTTACTCCTGTCTTTCTACTTCCTTTCGCTGATATGTGGGGCAACCGGCAACGCGGTCCACGTGCCATATGCACAAATTAGAGTGCACAACTTCACGGTAGACACACCCCGGTCGTAGCGCCGCAGTAATGCCCAATGAGCCGTCAAATCACAACCCCCCTTTCCAGCTTTAGCAGTAAGCTGGACGGACGAAGCGGCAATATTTCACTAGGCATGAATCCCCTTCTCCCTCGTCTGCTTGTTCAGAGAAAACCCCCTCTCGGCGAGTGCATAGGGTTTTCTCATGGAGAACCAGGTACGAATTCTTCATCCATCCCCGATAAATCCAAGTCCCTTGGTCGGGTAATCCTAGGATGGCAGCCGCTGCCGTTCATGCATTTTTCTTCCTACTGAATCTAGTGTGTTTCATTTGCAGTGCCCAAAGTGCGAGTACCCTACAGGTTTCTGCGCCCTCGGCGAGATGCCACACTTGTTCCTTCTCATCCTAACACAGCATTTTGAAACGCGCACAGTATGTTCCTAGAATCGTCTTTTCTATCCGGGAGGGTTGGGTTTTTTGAACATGCTGTGTTCTCATATTATTTTTCCTGCAGTGTATTATTTGCTCTGCCAGAACACATGTACTCAAGATGCTCGGCCTTGCCATAACTGAATACGCTAGTTTAATGGTCACAGTGAAGACAAGCCATGGATATAAGTTCCGAGTTGGGTTCATGAACCAAGAAGATCGCTGCTTTTTTATGGCCGAACTTGGATAAACTTTCTCAAGTGTTACGGACTGAAAGTTGGCGCACAAATGTTGATGGAAATAGCAGAACCTGGTCTCATCTTCACTGCGATCTTCCACCCCGACGTCGTTCCAATTGTTCATCCATGTTAGTTTTGTATCTGGTTCTTGCTTGTTGCCTCGATTACTTCTTAATCCACCTATTCTGTCTAACTAATCACAATTTAACTTTAGAAGGAGCAACGAATCTCTCACGAAGATGCTACTTCTAACTAATATTTTCTTATAATTGGTGGCACGTGTAGGTTTTTTCAGAGTTAAGCAGTCTGCTCGTTTGTTACTCTGTAATAACTCGGCTGTTACTAATGGTAGTGAAGTTGACTGGATCGACATCCACAAGTTCCTACACTTTATTGATCGTCTTGAGGTCCTTGTGGGGCGTTTCAATGGTGGAAGGCCACATGGGAATGTGTGCCACTGCTGCACTTGTTGAACAGGTCCAACTGTGTCGGGAAACTTATGGTACGAGCTGTTTTCTGTTATACATGTTGTTCATAAACTATTGCTTATACACAGTTTTACAGCTGTGATCTTCTTGAAACATGAACTGTCGAGTTCTATTGTTCCTATACAGATGCCTGGGCATGGTCGGGTCAGACTTGCGCTTGGTCACAACATGATGTTTATGTCGACCTACTCAATTCCCCTTGGAGGTGAAAAGATACTTATTCATGGGTGGTCTCAAATAATGAAGGCCCGTCCATTTTGGAGAATAGGACAGAAGATTATGTTCATGCTTTTCCATGGCTCTAAACGAATATCCTATTTATTGACCACGTTGCGAGATGAAGCCGCTTTCAGAAGGTTGTGGATGCGCGGGGTGGCGCCTGGGCCTTGTCCTGGGGCTTGGCGGCCTCACCCTTGGTTAACTGTAGGCAAAGTAGCACTGTTCGAGGCGTGCTTTGTACGGTTGAACCTGTATAAGTACTCATACTGCTTTCAGCTTTGGTTGTTAAGTGCCCCTGCTGGTTTTAGTTAAGGTTGTTAACTACTCCTGCTGCTTTTACAGTCTGTCATGTTTCTGCAGTCCTGTCTTCCTCCAGCCGCCAAAACCAAACCAGCGCTGGCGGGGCCGCCTGCTTCCGCCTCCCACGGCTGGCTACGCCTCAGCGCACGCATCGCCGCCCCACCGTCTCCTAAATCGTTAACGCCGACGTCCTCCGCGCGCTTTGGTGCGATCGCTGCGGCGCCGCCCTCTCGCATTGTCAACATGGTCAACAAACAATAGGAATTGGCAGAAGTACGTGGAGAGGATGACAGTAGGGGCCCACCACGTCAGCGTATGGAAAAATAAAATGCTTCCTCCTAGTGTTTTCCTGACATCTGGGACCCACGACATTGTGAGCGTGTATACTCAATAGACAAGAGAACAGCACAAGATCGGCTGACACCTGGGACGTAGCTACTCGAGCAGTATATTTTTTTGTTTGGTATTGTTGAGACGGAGCAGGGTTTGAACTGGGCTGTGGCCCGTCTAGCCCAGGCTTATATTTTATGTTCACCATGTGACCAGCCCAGCTATTTTTTTCGTTGTGAAAATGAGCCCAGTTTATTTTTTCTGAAGAATACCCAATCCAGTCCTACTTATTTTTCTACGCCCTGATGGGCTGCAACTCTTTCAAGATGCCTGCAAATCTTGAAAGTAATATGAAATGGGTTGTAAATATAAAAACAGATGACAAATTGGCAATTACTTTATAATTTCTGAATTTTTTCACATTTTCATATTCCTATTTAACTGGGCATTAACCTAACTTAAATATATCTTCAAAGTACTTTAAATCTGGCTCGACATTTCGGTATTAAAAATAGTTTGGAACCCACAGAAATATGCGAAATTGGCCCTGGCCAACCAAAAAAAATGACTGCAATAAATTGCATAAGAAGTTGCCATGAGCTATATATAAATTATTAAAAAAAGAGGGAGTGGTCTCACTTGTGGGCCTGTTTAGTTGACGCGTATGCAAGATTTTTTTAGTTATTATATACGTCAACAAACGATGTCAATCCAACGGCCGTCGTGTTTCTTCAATCTCTGATCTTCTTGCTCCAGCCGCCCAAGCAGCGCCGGCGGGACCGCCTACTCCCGCCTCCCGTGGTCGGCTATGCTGCCGCAGGCCTCAGCGCCCCCTACTACTCCCACCGCTCGCCAGGGCATCCCTCTACTCACCCACACCCCCTGTTATCCTACGGCGACGGCAGCCTCACACCGCAGCCGAACCGGTGAACCCTAGTACTCCTCTCCGCGCGGGCTTCCACTTCCGCGTCTTCCCCGGCTCCGCGTCATCCCCTTCCTAGGCCTCGCCGTCGTCCACCGCCGTGGTGCTCTCGGCGCGGCGTGGTCAATGTGGTCAACGACCGACTTCCATCGGAAGAGTACTGTACGTGGAGAGGCTGACAGCTGGGTCCACGGCAGCCGCAAGGAAGTGCCTCCTTATTACGCGGAAAATAATTATTCCTCCAGCTGACAGCAGGGACCCACCGGACGGGCCACCAGTATTTCGCGGAAAAAAGTTTCCCCTGACTACTGGGACCCACAGGACGGGCCACCGTATTTCGCAAAAAAAGTTCCCCCCGCTGTCAGCTTGGACCCACCGGAAGAGCCTCCTTATTACGCACAAAAAATGAATACCCCCTGCTAGCTGGGACCCACCTTGGTGGGAGGCTTACTTGTGGGCCTACTAAGTTGACTGGGACGGAGGCCTTTGTCAACTTTAGTCAATATATGAACGATTCTAGCTCCGGTGACCGTACGATGTCCATCCAACGGCCGTAGTGCTTCTTCAACCTCTGGTCTTCTTGCTCCAGCCGTCCAAAGCAGCACCGGTCGTGCCGCCTGCTCCTGCCGCCCGTGGCTGGCTGTGATGCCGCGGAGGCCTCACCGCCCCTACTACTCCCACCGCTGGCCAGACCATCCCTCTACGCACCCACACCCCCTGTTATTCTGCGGCGATGGCAGCCTCACACCGCAGCCGAACGAGTGAACCCTCATACTCCTCTATGCGTGGGCATCCACTGCCGCGTCTTCCCCGGCTCCGCGTCGTCCCCTTCCTAGGCCTCGCCGTCGTCCACCGCCCTGGTGCTCTCGGCGCGGTGTGGTCAACATGGTCAAGGAATGGCTTCCATCGGACGTGGAATGTACGTGGAGAGGCTGATAGTTGGGTCCACGGCCGCAGCAAGGAAGAGCCTCCTTATTACGCGCAAAATAATTATTCCTCCACCTGACAGTGGGGACCCACCGGACGGGCCACCGTATTTCACGAAAAAAAGTTTCCCCCTGACTGCTGGGACCCACCAGCTACATCTTCGCACGCAAGGAAGTGCGTCCGAAAAAAACGATTCGCCCCTTGACTGCTATGACCCACCAGCTACATCTTCGCACGCAAGGAAGTGCGTCCGAAAAAAACGATTCGCCCCCCTGACTGCTGGGACCCACCAGCTACATCTTCGCACGCAAGGAAGTGCGTCCGGGTAAAGAAAAACGATCCCCCCTGACTGCTGGGACCCAGCAGCTACACCTTCGCACGCAAGGAAGTGCGTCCGGGAAAAAAAAACAAAACGATTCGCCCCCTGACTGCTGGGACCCACCAGCTGCATCTTCGCAGGCAAGGAAGTGCCTGACAGTCAGGACCCACCTGGTCGAAGCGTACGTAGCGTTGTCATTCTTGTCGCGAACGTGTACGTACATATATATACTGGTCGATGTAGAGGCGCGCACGTGTCGTAGTAGAGGCGCGTACGTGTCCTAGTAGAGGCGCGCACGTAGCATGTACACGTACGTACAGCGGCCAGGGTGCAAGAAAGAAAGTACGGCCATGTCCGTACATACGGGCAGGGTCTCGAACGCCTACTCGCGCATACGTACGGCCAGGGCTCGTGTACACGGCTGGGTCAGAATAGAGAAACAGCGTCATCGTCGTGTTCATGGGGAGGCAATGGAATGCGTCGTGTTCATGGGGAGGCAACGGAATGCGTCGTGTTCATCGGGAGGCAACGGAACGCGTGGGAGGCAACCGGCTGGGTTAGAATGGAATGTGTGGTCGTGTTCATCGGGAGGGCTTGGACGGAATAGGCGATGGAAACAAGGCTTGGCGTACCGCAAAATAGAGGAAACGGCCTTGTGGTCGACCGGCCATGTTCGAAACGGGATCCTGTTCATCGGGAGGGGTCTGGCGTACCGCAAAACGGAGGAAACGGACCTCCTACGGTCGAAACGGGGGTCCTGTTGGTCGGGAGGGGTGTGGCGTACCGCAAAACGGACGAAACGCCCCCCCTACGGTCGAAACGGGGGTCCTGTTGATCGGGAGGGGTGTGGCGTACCACAAAACGGACAAAACGGACCTCCTACGGTCGAAACGGGGGTCCTGTTCATCGGGAGGGGTGTGGCGTACAGCAAAACGGACGAAACGGCCCCCTACGGTCGAAACGGGGGTCCTGTTGATCGGGAGGGGTGTGGCGTACCACAAAACGGACAAAACGGACCTCCTACGGTCGAAACGGGGGTCCTGTTCATCGGGAGGGGTGTAGCGTACCGCAAAACGGGACTCCACGGGATACTGTTCATCTCCACCGCCGACCTCCTCCAGCCTCCACGGGCTACCGTCGACCTCCTCCAGCCTCCATGGGCTCCTGTTCATCCAGCCTCCACCGCGCGCTACTCCACCGGCTACTGTTCAACCCCCCCCTCCACGGGCACCCCTCCACCGTCTACTGTTCATCCAGCCCTCCACACCACGGGGTCCTGTTCAACCACCTCTCCACGGGCACCCCTCCACAGTCTACTGTTCATCTAGCCCTCCACACCACGGGGTCCTGTTCATCCAGAGGCAACGCCACCGCTCACTGTTCATCCAACCCCCCCCCCCCACAACAATCACTGTTCATCCAATCGATCGGCTTCAGTTAGTAGCAGTAGCTAAGGAATCGCTCGATCGGGTTCAGTTAACAGCCATCGATCGATCGCTCGGGTTCTGTAACGCATAGCATGCAGTGCAATCGCTCGGGTTCAGTTTGAGCCCAACGCCTCGCTCGGGTTCAGTTAGAGCCAACGCCTCGCACACGCGCGCGTACGTGTATGAGAGAAACGCACATCGCTCGGCCCCCGACCTCCCACCGTAACCGGGAACTCCCCGAAATTTTCCTCGCCCTCGATTCTACCATGGTTTTTTCCGTCATGGACGGCCCAAAGAATGTCATGCAGCTGCGTCTCCGGCCCGCCCAGGACGAAGAGCCCATTTTCTGTCATGATTTTTTGTCATAGAAGTAGGAGCCCACGACATCTATGATTATACCGGGTTTTGTCACAATTATCGTGATAGAAGTGTCATATGTATGACAGAAAAAAATTTCGTTCGGCCCAAAATGTCACGGATGTGTCTTTTTTTTGTAGTGTTTCCTATTCACGCGTTCTGGAAATCCTACGAATCAAAGAGGCCCTAGCTTTTTTATAAAAACTAATTTATTTTGAATGAGATGAACTATAAGAAGTAAATGAAGGTCTACATCAGGCATATATGACTCAGAGCTTACATGCTATAGTGTGGTATTTATTCATAATTTGGTTGCCAAATCTCATGCGTGCAATGCACGTGTACCTTACTAGTACTTCGAGTATGTGCAAACACGTAAATTAGAATTCCAATGGCACACCACACAGTGTCTTCTCTTACAGTTCATGAAGCTACGTGGCACATGTGGAGGCGTTGTCGCGACCTCCTTGTGTGCATTGATCACAGTGATGTGCTGCTGCTTCCAGAAGAATGTACTCGTCCTCTCTGAGCCACACTGGCGGTACATGCACGAAGCAAAGCTGTGCACGCACGCCACGCACTCACTCATTCCCTCGCACACACACGCGGGTACACGGGGCGACACATTTTTGTATGAAGATCCACCCCATGTGATAATTTGACGCGTGTAAAGTCCTTCATTCCATTGATGGTGAATTAATACAGCGCATGCAAATTGAGTGGACGTGAGGGAGGAAGAAAGACATTACTACTCCACTGTGCGCATGCGAGTAGTTAAATCATGGGGTGCCAGTACTTCCATTGGTCTCCTTCGTATTTTGTGCCAATTTTTGACCATATTTGTAAGTAACATAATATTTATGCATGACATAAAAAGTGGCACAAAAAAAGGGGGCCAATAAACCAGGACGCAGGCAGCATGATCAATTTTTGCCAGGGCTACTGTTGGTGGCCTTTGTATTTAAATACGGATGGAGTGGAGTAGTACTATATTTATCTTAGCCTCGTAGGGCTCTCCCAGCGCCTAGGCTCGCCTCCCCACCTCGCCCACCGGATCCCGCCATGGGTAATCCCTTAGATCCCAGGATCCCGCGGGCTGCCCTCTTGCTGCGGCCGCAGCACTGCCTCCTTTGAGCGAAACCCACATGTGTTTTAGAGGGGATCTATTGCTCTGGAATCACAGATTGGTGGCGCCGGAGGACATGCCAGGGCTGCATTTCAGGTGGTGGGCATCATGGGCAAATCGGATCAAGGAAGTGTCGCATCGATTAGAGAGAAGTTCCAAGGAGCTGCGCATGGCGCAGCACAAGGCGGAGGCGCAAGTCGATCTCAGGGGAGAGAAGCTGAGGGATGTCAGCATCTGGCAGCGTCGCATTCATTTCGAGCTAGGGCTAATGGCAGAGATCATATTCACGAAGTCAACTGTGGAGGAAAGAACGTGCATGCCTGCACAATGGCAAGAGCAGCCGGTGCAACTCTTCAAATGGGCGGTAGGAGAAGCCAAATCCAGGGACCAGTTGCGGCGGCGCCGGTGGGCATGCATCGTAGCGAGGTGAGCTGCCCTCCTTCCCCGGTAGCGATGCAGTGACCTAGTCGGTTGCTCCTGCAGTGAACTTGCAACGGTATGTCGGTTTGCAACCTTGACAATCACTCCATCTATATGTATTGTTTTCCTGTAAAAAATAATTGGTCGTTTCAAAAAAGATGGTAATTGATTTATCTCTAGTTTTATAATGCTTGGTCGTGACAATCAACCGAAGCCACAACCAGAAGTCTCCATCGCGTAAGTACTTTACGGTCGCTCGCACCAACAGACGGTCCATCGGACCCGCGTCTCACCGAAGGGACATGCATCGGTTTGGTCTGACATGTACGACCAGTTACATCACTGACTTGTGCGACCGCATTTGAGTAGTGAAGTACTCCCTCTATCTCAGTTTACAAGTCTTGCATGTGTACCTAGGTCGTTAATTTGACCAACTTAATAAAAGGCATACATTACGAAAAATATATCATTACAAACTTCAAATATTCTATTTTTTTAATGATATATTTTTTATGTTAAACAATTTATGTTCTACTAAACTCATCGGGAGTACTTGAAATTTATGTTCCACTAAACTCATCGGGAGCCGTTTCGGGCCTCGAAACCAAAACCATCAATTAATCTTTACCTTGTTCCCATCACATTCCAAAGTACTAGTGCTACAATTAAGTGCAAGCCTGCTCACACCTACCAGTACGTACCTAACCTGAACATGTTCCCACTATGCAGGTTTTAGTACTTGTGCTAGTACTTAGGTTATAAAAAGGGGAACTACCTAACCGAAAATTACTCTACCTTCCTCCTCATAAGTCCTCCTTCTTCGTCCGTCCTTGCCATGGCCGGTCAGAGCTCTAGGTCGAGAACTACTCGTAACAAGGGAGCGACAACCAAGGCTGCAGAAAAAAAAGAGGGCTCGCCGCCACGCAGAGACCTCGAAAGATCTCTCATGGGCAGGCGATGGATCCCAGGAGCGCCCTCACCACGGAGGCAAACATGCCGAGCTGGCGGCGCTGGAGTCATTATCCCTCGACGGCATGCCCGATCAGCTCAATAAGCACCTCAATAAGCAGAAGGAGTTCATCCACGGCTTGGTGGAGCTGCTGAAGGAGAGCCTCGACGACATGCCCGCTGAGCTCAATGAGCAGGGGGAGTTGGCCGCCGGCTTGGTGATGCTGCTGAAGAAGAGCATTGCCTCAGAGAACACTACAAAAAAAAGACACATCCGTTACATTTTGGGCCGAACAATTTTTTTTCTGTCATACTATTGACACTTCTATGACGATAATTGTGACAAAACCCGTTATCATCATAGATGTGGTGGGCTCCTACTTCCATGACAAAAAATCATGACAGAAAATGGGCTTTTCGTCCTGCGCGGGCCGGAGACGCAGCTGCATGACATTCTTTGGGCCGTCCATGACGGAAAAAACCGTGGCAGAAGCGAGGGCGAGGAAAATATCGGGGTGTTCCTGGTTACGGTGGGTGGTCGGGGTCGAGCGATGCGTGTTTCTCTCATACACGCACGCGCGTGGGTGCGAGGCATTGGGCTCTAACTGAACCCGAGCGAGGCATTGGGCTCTAACTGAACCCGAGCGATTGCACTGCAGGCTACGCGTTACTGAACCCGAGCGATCGATTGATGGCTGTTAACTGAACCCGATCGAGCCGATCGATGCTGCTGCTAACTGAAGCCGATCGATGCTGCCTCTAGATGAATAGTGAGCATTGCTGGGGGGGTTGGATGAACAGTTCCCGGTGGGGGTGGATGAACAGGACCCCGTGGTGTTGCCTCTGGATGAACAGGACCCCGATAAATCGAGCCTATTGGGGCTGGATGAACAGGACCCCGTCGAGGGCTGGATGAAGAGGACCACCCCGTGGAGGGCTGGATGAACAGTAGACGGTGGAGGGTTGGATGAACAGTAGCCCGTGGAGGGGTGGTTGAACAGGAGCCCGTGGAGAGGGCTGGTTGAACAGTAGCCGGTGGAGTAGCGCGCGGTGGAGGCTGGATGAACAGGAGCCCGTGGATGAACAGTCACAGGTGGAGGATGGAGCAGGTCGACGGTGGATGAACAGTAGCTCGTGGAGGCTGGAGGGGCTCAACGGTGGAGATGAACAGTATCCCGTGGAGTCCCGTTTTGCGGTACGCCACACCCCTCCCGATGAAAAGGACCCCTGTTTCAACCGTAGCGCTCCAACACAAGTCCGTTTCCTCCGTGTTGCGGTACGCCTCACCCCTCCCAATCAACAGGACCCCGTTTCGACCGTAGGAGGTCCATTTCCTCCGTTTTGCAGTACGCCAGACCCCTCCCGATGAATAGGATCCCGTTTTGAACGTGGCCGGTCAAACACAAGGCCGTTTCCTCTGTTCTGCGGTACGCCAGGCCTCGTTTCCATCGGCTGTTCCATCCAAGCCCTCCTGATGAACACAACGACTCATTCCGTTCCGACCCAGCCGGTTGGCTCCCCATGAACACGACGACGCACCCCTGGCCGGACGTATGAGCGAGTAGGCGTTCGAGACCCCGCCCGTATGTATGCACGTGGCCGTATTTTCTTTCTTGCACACTGGCTGCTGTACGTACGTGTACATGCTACGTGCGCGCCTCTACTACGACACGTGCGCGCCTCTACATCGACCAGTATGTACGTACACGTTCGCGCCTAGAATGACAACACTACGTACGCTTCGACCAGGTGGGTCCCGACTGTCAGGAACTTCCTTGCGTGCGAAGATGTAGCTGGTGGGTCCTAGCAGTCAGGGGGGCGAATGGTTTTTTTTTGCCCGGATGCACTTCCTTGCATGCGAAGATGTAGCTGGTAGGTCCTAGCAGTTAGGGGGGAAACGTTTTTTTGTGAAATACGGTTGCCCGTCCGGTGGGTCCCTGCTGTCAGGTGGAGGAATCATTATTTTCCGCATAATAAGGAGGCACTTCCTTGCTACGGCTGTGGACCCAGCTGTCAGCCTCTCCACGTACAGTCCATGTCCGATGGAAGCCGTTCCTTGACCACGTTGACCACGCCGTGCCGAGAGCACCAGGGCGGTGGACGACGGCGAGGCCTAGGAAGGGGACGACGTGGAGCCGGGGAAGACGCGACAGTGGATGCCCACGCGTAGAGGAGTATGAGGGTTCACTGGTTCGCTGCGGTGTGAGGCTGTCGTCGCCGCAGAATAACAGGGGGTGTGGGTGAGTAGAGGGTTGGCCTGGCCAGCAGTGGGAGTAGTAGGGGGCGGTGTGGCCTCCACGGCATCGCAGCCAGCCACGGGAGGCAGGAGCACGAGGCACGACCGGCGCTTGTTTGGGTGGCTGGAGCAAGAAGACCAGAGGTTGAAGAAGCACTACGGCCATTGGATGGACATCGTACGGTCACTGGAGCTAGAATCGTTCATATTGACTAAGTTGACAAAGCCCTCCGTCCCCGTCAACTTAGTTGGCCCACAAGTCAGCCTCACACTATTGTGGGTCCCAGCTAGCAGGGGGAGCATTCATTTTTTTGTGCGTAATAAGGAGGCACTTCCTTGCGTGCGAAGATATCGCTGGGGGGTCCGAGCTGTCAGCGGGGGTAACATTTTTTTCGCGAAATACAGAGGCCCTTTCGATGGGTCCCAGATGCCAGGTGGAGGAATCATTATTTTGCGCGTAATAAGGAGGCATTTCCTTGCGTGCGGCCGTGGACCCAGCTGTCAGCCTCTCCACGTACAGTCGACTTCAGATGCATGTCGGTCGTTGACCACGTTGACCAGGCCGCGCCGAGAGCGCCAGGGTGGTGCACGACGGAGAGGCCTACGAAGGGAACGACACGGAGGCAGGGAAGACTCAGCAGTTGTTTCCCACGCGGAGGGGAGTACGACTGTACGAGGGTTTACTGGTTCGTCTGCCATCGCCGGAGAATAACAGTAGGTGTGGGTGAGTAGAGGGATGGCTAGGCCAGCGATGGGAGTACGGCGGGGCGGTGAGACCTGCGCGGCAGCACAGCCAGCCATGGGGAGGAGGGAGCAGGCAGTCCTGCCGGCGCTTGTTTGAGCGGCTGGAGTAGGAAGAGCAGACATTGAAGAAGCACGACGGCCGTCGGATGGACATCCAACAGTCACTGCTTGTGCGTCAACCTTTTTTTTAGGAAAGCCTCAAATCTATGAAAAACAGCATACAACCCATCTGCCATTATTTCTAATAATTTACAGCCCATTTGCTAATTCTTACGGTTTTTCTGGAGCCCATATTATTTTTGTTAGCATTGCAGCCCATATTGTGGCCACGGTTAAAAAATTGTACGAAATTTTGCATATTTCGGTGCCGTCCGAACTGTTTGTAATCCCGAAATATTGAGTCACATTCAAATTGATTTTAAAAATAAATGTATATCAATATAAAATCCAACAAATTGTCCATGCATAAAAATCAATGCAATTTAAAATCTCAAAATGAAAAAAAGAAATTTGAAACTAAGTGTCGGTTTGAGGTGTTTTAAAAATGTACAACCCATTTCTCATTACTGACAGACCATTTTCTCGGCCAGCTGAATGAAGCTCTCCTCGTCTTGAAAGATTTGCAGCCCAACAGGCCTAAGAAAGCGACTTACTTGGCAAATCACAAAAAAACCTGGGCTGTGGCCGTGGACCCAGCTGTCAGCCTCTCCACGTACAGTACTCTTCCGAAGGAAGTCGGTCGTTGACCACATTGACCACGCCGCGCTGAGAGCACCAAGGGGGTGGACGACGGCGAGGCCTAGCAAGGGGACGATGTCGAGCCGGGGAAGACGCGGCAGTGGATGCCCACGTGGAGAGGAGTACGAGGGTTCACTGGTTCGGCTGCGGTGTGAGGCTGCCGTCGCCGCAGAATAACAGGGGGGCGTGGGTGAGTAGAGGGATGCCCTGGCCAGCGGTGGGAGTAGTAGGGGGCGGTGAGGCCTCCGCGGCATCACAGCCAGGCACGGGAGGCAGGAGCAAGCGGCACGACAGGCGCTGGTTTGGGCGGCTGGAGCAAGAAGACCAGAGGTTGAAGAAGTACTACAGTCGTTGGATGAACATCGTACGTTAACTGGAGCTAGAATCGTTCATATTGACTAAGTTGACAAAGCCCTCCGTCCCCATCAACTTGGTAGGCCCACAAGTCAGCCTCCCTCTATGCTGCGTTCTAGCTGGCTGGGGGAGTATTCATTTTTTTGTGCGTAATAAGGAGGCACTTCCTTGCGTGCGAAGATAGCTGGTGGGTCCGACCTGTCAGCGGGGGGCACGTTTTTTTCGCGAAATACAGAGGCCCTTTCGGTGGGTCCCAGATGTCTGGTAGAGGAATCAAAGACTTGAGAAGGCGTACAGAACAAGCTAGTGTACCAATAAAGAGACGTTGCTGAGTTTTAGAAAAAAGAGAGACGTGCTCCTGTAGCTGGTTCGAATCCAAACCTAGACTATGACTATATATGGTGCTATGCTACTCTACAAGTAATAAAACTGACGTATCCAACGTTCGCTTCTCCTCTTCTCTACTTACTCTGCCTAGCATCAGAAGCTCTGGCCGCAACAACCATGTCCGCTGGCTGCTCGTCCACCTGCTCTTCAGCAGGCAACAACCAAATATGCGCCAAGCCGCCACCCGTACCATCGCCTGTGGGTCTCATCACACCCCCGCCGGCACGCGCATCACAGCCGGTTGCTCATCGCAACCCGCTGCCGTTGGTGTGGTGCCACTGCTGCAAATCACACAGAGTAATCCATCGCCTCTCAACCACAATCCTCAACCCTGGCCGAGTCTTCTACAAATGCCCGAATCAGGGGTAATAATATGTTGAAGTGTTGTTCTGCTGCTTTCAGTTGCTGATTTTTTTAATAGTTTGGTTGATGATCTTCCAATTTGATTCATGTAGAAAAGGGAAGATCCGTGTGATTTGTATTTCTGGGAAGTCGCTGATGTGGGGGAGTGCAACTACGCTGATTATTTGGTTAGCCGAGGAATCCCAATACCAGCAGGTTGGGGTGTTGGACAAGTAACTGAAGGAACGGCAGAAGAGGAAGATGTAGAGCAGAAGGTTAAAGATGCAGTTCCTCTGATCATGGCCAAGCAACAGCTGCTGAACGGCCTTGACAGCAATGAGGAGATGAAAGAGCTTGCGAAGATAATGGGCAAAATCGATGTGCTCTGTAGGATGATTGTCTCTTTATTTGCAGTGTATGTAGCACTCGTGATGTATTCATTGGCTATGACATGAGCACTTTGCTGAAACTAGTAATGAATGAAACTTGTGTAGCAGGCTGGGCGTAGTGTTGTGAACATCTAATGATTTCTATTAACGGAAATCAGGGGGTATCCCCTTTTGCTCATAAATAAATAAATAAATAGTAGAGGCCCTTTTGGTAATAAATAAATAAATTAGCAGAGGCCCAGTCGGATCAGCTTTGTTCTCATTCGATGATGTCGAGCAAATTGCAGTGCAACAACAAACCATGTCATCAAATTCAAGTTTCACAGCCAAATATGAGTACAACTAAACAACAATGTCATCATGTTTTAGTCGTCATACAATCACCAAACACAAATCAACATACATAACAAGTGTTGTTCTCACAGTAAAATACTAAACAACAAGTTCATCAAGTTTCAGTTGTCATTGAAGGAAATATGCCCTAGAGGCAATAATAAAGTTATTATTTATTTCCTCATATCATGATAAATGTTTATTATTCATGCTAGAATTGTATTAACCAGAAACATAGACAAACATAGTGTCACTAGTATGCCTCTACTTGACTAGCTCGTTGATCAAAGATGGTTGAGTTTCCTAGCCATAGACATGAGTTGTCATTTGATTAACGGCATCACATCATTAGGAGAATGATGTGATTGACTTGACCCATTCCGTTAGCTTAGCACTTGATCGTTTAGTTTACTGCTATTGCTTTCTTCATGACTTATACATGTTCCTATGACTATGAGATTATGCAACTCCCGATTACCGGAGGAACACTTTGTGTGCTACCAAATGTCACAACATAAATGGGTGATTATAAAGGTGCTCTATAGGTGTCTCCGATGGTACTTATTGAGTTGGTGTATTTCGAGATTAGGATTTGTCACTTCGATTGTCGGAGAGGTATCTCTGGGCCCTCTCGGTAATGCACATCACTATAAGCCTTGCAAGCAAGGTGACTAATGAGTTAGTTACGGGATGATGCATTACGTAACGAGTAAAGAGACTTGCCGGTAACGAGATTGAGCTAGGTATTGAGATACCGACGATCGAATCTCGGGCAAGTAACATAACGATGACAAAGGAAACAACGTATGTTGTTTTGCGGTTTGACCGATAAAGATCTTCGTAGTATATGTAGGAGCCAAAATGAGCATCAAGGTTCCGCTATTGGTTATTGATCGGAGACGTGTCTCGGTCATGTCTACATAGTTCTCGAACCCGTAGGGTCCGCACGCTTAAAGTTCGGTGACGATCGGTATTATGAGTTTTTGTGTTTTGATGTACCGAAGGTAGTTCGGAGTCCCGGATATCATCGCGGACATGACGAGGAGTCTCAAAATGGTCGAGATGTAAATATCGATATATTGGAAGTGTTTCGGGAGGTTTCGGACATTTACCGGAGTACTGGGTGGTTACCGGAACCCCCGGGAAGTATATTGGGCTTAATGGGCCTTAGTGGAGAAGAGGAGGGGCGGCCAGGGCAGGCCGCGCGCCCCCTCCCCCTCTAGTCCGAATTGGACAAGGAGGGGGGCGGCGCCCCCCTTTCCATCCCCTCTCTCTCCTCCTTCCCCCTTCTCCTACTCCTACTAGGAAAGGAGGAGTCCTACTCCCGGTGGGAGTAGGACTCCCCCCTTGGCGCGCCCTCCTTGGCCGGCCGCCTCTCCCCCTTGCTCCTTTATATACGGGGGCAGGGGGGCTACTCTAGACACACAACTTGATCTGTGGATCTTTCCCAGCCGTGTGCGGTGCCCCCCTCCACCATATTCCACCTCGATCATATCGTAGCGGTGCTTAGGCCTAAGCCCTGCGTCGGTAGCAACATCATCACCGTCATCACGCCGTCGTGCTGATGGAACTCTCCCATGAAGTTCTGCTATATCAGAGTTCGCGCGACGTCATCGAGCTGAACATGTGCTGAACTCGGAGGTGCCGTACGTTCGGTACTTGGATCGGTTGGATCGTGAAGACGTACGACTACATCAACTGCGTTGTTCTAACGCATCCACTTTCGGTCTACGAGGGTACGTGGACAACACTCGCCCCTCTCGTTGCTATGCATCACCATGATCTTGTGTGTGCATAGGAATTTTTTTGAAATTACTACGTTCCCCAACGGTCATAGCAAACACAATTTCACATAGTAGATAAAAAAACGTCTCCTGACAGGCAAATACGACAAAAGCAATGTAATCATCATCCGCAGCAGCAGCGTCAACAACTTCACCATGTGTATCAGTCTGAACCATAATTCCCCACGGTGTCATCTTCTTCGTCCTCAACGTCCTCGAACATTGGCGTCTTCTTGATCAACTCTTGGATGTCCACAGCATGATAGGCAATCTTTTCGCCGGCATCATTGATGTGATGGTTCTCAAAGATATTAGGAACATCTGTGTTATCTTGTACACCAGGAGCAGTGTAAGCATCATCTTGTTGTGCAACTTCATTAACCGAATTCCTCTGCTCAAACCTTTGCAATACTCCCCAGTCATCGCTACGTGCAAATGTGTCTTGCAAGAAAAATATCTGTGTTGCTTGATTTGTCAAAATAAAAGGCTCGTTGGTCTGGTACGCCGCCTTGACATTGATGGATTTGAAATAATCATCAGCTCTGGGTTTTGCGATCCTGGAAAACAGGTTATACCAACGACAGCACAACAGAACCACACACCGATGATCCTCAAAACTGGAGATATACTACAACTGAACAATGTCTATTATGTTAGCATACATTTCAGTTGTCTCTTTGTCATACGTATCCGTGCTCAGGATGGCACTGTTTTGTGTCTTCCTGCCTTCGTCTCGTGCAAGGGTGTTGTAGCGCACATCTCCAACAAAGCAAGATTCATAATGTCTTACCCGAGTATCAGGACCCATTGCTAGTGAGTAAAGGGCATCATCAACTGCCTACCCATCCTCCCGCATCTTCTTAACCTATGGTTAGAAAATAGACAAGCTGATCATCTTATGTACTCAATATATTAAAAAAACTGACAATGCAATTCAAAAGCTTACATGGCTCTTGAACCATTTCGCAAATCCCGCCATAACCAGTTTGTCAATGTTTCTTGGATTTTGCGGCAGTAACTCCTTTTTGTAGATGGTGCACAACATAGTGATCGCGTCAAACATCTGAATATATAAGAATGTGCTGCAAGTTTAGTAGATTATGATGTATAAGCTGCATTACTTAGCACTTACTTGATATAAGGTAGTATCTCTGGACAGTTATTCAACACATACCAAACCATTTTGTCCAAATCTTTAGGTTTGTCATCTTGTGGACTCTTCCCTGTAACTCGAACAGAACAATCGTAAACATTGAGCCCGGGATTGTCTTCATCCACCTCTTTGCTAAGCTGATCAGCAGTTTCAATGTATTTTGAGCGTCAACGCTTCTGTAGCAATGTAGGCCTCTGCAATGGAACCCTCGGGTCTAGCTCTGTTCCTAACATAGACCTTGAAAGTGCCTAGCGACCTTTCAATAGGGTACATCCAGCCATATTGTACTGGACCTCTAAGTAGTGCCTCATCAGGTAGATGAACAACCAAATGCACCATCACATCAAAGAAGGCTGGAGGATATATCTTCTCAAGGTCGCATAGGATAGTTGGTATCTTGTCTCTAAGACGCTCCAAAGCATCTATCCTGATATTTCTACTTCAGAGTTCCCTGAAGAATTGTCCCAACTCTGCAACTGCTCTGTATAAGTCAGGGCAGCCCAATCCTCTAAGGATAACAGGTAAAACCCTTTGAAGTAGGATGTGGCAGTTATGAGTTTTCAACCCTTGTACCTTGTTTCCATCTGCACTGACTGTCCTTTCAGGGTTGGAAGAAAATCCATGTGGGAATCTCACACGTGACAGGACCTCGTAGAATTCTTTTCTTTTTACCTTGTCCAAGACGTACACAGCTGGTGCCATATCCCGTGGTTTACCTCCATCTTGCACCTGCAAATCCTGTCTGATACCCAGGTGTGTCAAATAAATCCTAGATTTTAAGGTATCTTTCGTCTTGCAGTCACATATGTTTTTCTCGATGTGCATCACATCAAGATTATGCTGCAGAGCCAAATCTTTCCAATACTCCAAGTCCCACAAAGTGGACCTGCGGCTAAACAATAATCTCTCTTCTGCCTTGCCATGCTTCCTTTTCCCGCTACCATTACCAGGATGGTTTCCTGGTGTAATATGCCTGACCTTCTCTAATTCCACTTGCAACTCATCGGCGGTGAGCCTCTTTGGCGCATCACGGTTTTCATGCTTTGCATTGAACACATGTCTTCGGTATTTTCTAGGATGCGGCTTGTCCTTGGCAAGGAAACAATAGCAACAAGGATCGAGTATAAAACGGGGTAGATCTATTCACCTAACAGATTGGCTACTAGACCATGGCAATCTACATCACAATAAATATATGGGAGGATATTTTAGCAACTATTCGGCCTTGGCATGCCATCTTAGCTAAGCAGATTGAGTGCAGAACAGAGCAAGGAAGCTTCTTAAGCAGAGCATATTGATTGTAAACTACTTTGGCAAACAGTGAGATTAACAGCGTCTATCAGCTAACATTCAGCGCGACACTGACATGCACGGGGCCTCAGTCTAGAATGCGCATACCTTGGGAGAAGCTGACCGCCGTGCGTCTCCACACGAACATTGCCAGCGGCGTGGCTAGAGGACGGCAGACTACGAGAACGTATTGTGGGAGCGAGAGGATCGCCGTGCGTCCCCCTCGATGAACCGCGACGCCGACTTATCGGTGCGGCGGGGAGGGCGGCTTTGGCGGAGCGAATGGAGTGCAGGGGGACGGGGGGAGGGGGGTTTGGGGAATATTATTGGCTAGTTGGCCGAAGGGCGGTTGACTCTAGGATTTGGGGGGAATTTTTGGGTGGGGGGGGGAGGATTTTCGCGCGGTGGGCGGGGGGAGTTTGGCGCATGGTTGGTTTCTCCAAGTGCAGTCCCACGTGTCAGTGAAGAGGCAAGCCGAAGTGCGTTCCGTTTGCGTGAGCCGTGTGCAGGACCGAACGTGTGTGGGGTGCAATGCGACCGCGACAGGGGTGCTGTGAGTGTACCGCCTTTTTCCTTTTAAACTAGGTGCTTCGCCCCCTCAAAAAAAACTTATTGCTTCGCGCGATCCATCGATACTACTACTAGTAATCCGGTAATCCCGACTAAAACGGCGCGGCCGGGTCATTTCCCGCGCGATATGCTGGGAGGTTGGCTTAGTTGGGTTTTTAGGACGAGTAATGCTACACCTACGTAATCCCAGTTACTCCCAGTTACGTAATTAATGTAATGTGAAATGTGTGAGCTATTGATTGTAGATTGGGGGGAGGGAGGGGCCCACCACCATGAAAATCAGGGGAGGAGAGTGAGAGGCACTTTACGTTAACCCTTTCGTAGGTTCCCGTAGATGTAGAAAGATGTGAAATGCGTGAATGTGTAGTGGACGTACTATTGGAGTGCCTAAGATAAGTTGTGTATGTATACACCCTATGTGTTTATTTTACTTCGCATGTTAGCTTTGTCTCGGTTCAATAAAAAACAGACTTGGTGATGATGATGTGCCTGTCATCCTGCAATATAGGCCGTCCGATCTATATCTAATAGATAGGAAGGAAACTATAACAATTTACCCGCACTCCTCTCCACATTTGCCAATAGGCCTTCTCTCGTTCATCCTTTTCTCCCACAAGATCTTGATCTTCCGTGCAACGCACGGGCATCTTGCTAGTACTCCTACAATATACTATATTATTGTGAAAGTTCATATACACCGGCCGAGATTCATGCCAACACGGCAGATTTTCATTACATTTCGAACTTTTATAGGACAGAAAAATAAAAGAAACCTGACCCTAAACCTATTCTACGGAGGCGACCGACGTCCTCCATCTGTGATCTCTATGTACAGGGGCGGGGTTCAAGACCCGTGAAGTGAAGGTGCGGTCTCCGGCGAGGAAGAGTAGAACACGGGATACGGACCGGCCAGTTGGCACACATGGCCCTGCCGCCTCCCATGCCCGACTCATCCTCGAAGGAGTCCCCGACCTCGGCGGTGCCGGACGTTGGACGGCGGCAAGTAGGACGAGTGGCTAACGGTGCTCCCGTCGTCGGCCGCCAGCGTGGCCATCGCTTGTGCGGCCGCGTCCGCGTCCGGCTACGCCGCTATTGCGTCGCGAGAGGTGACTTGAGCGAGGGCGGCTCCCTCAAGCTTCATCCCCGAAGACAAGCTATCCCGCAGAGCGTTCGCGCTTGCGGTCATGGCGGATGTGGTGCCAGGTAGGAGGACAATGCGCTATGGTGTGGAGGTTAGCTGGGCATTGCCGCTTTAAGTAGCGCATTCCGGTGAGGCCAAGCGTCCTGGTGCGTCATTAAGTCACCGGAGTTGGTTCCTCGGGCACCGAGCCTCTCAACGACGGCATACGGACGGACGGCATGAATGCGGGCAGCTGGCGCCGGCTGGGAATGCACCGCGCGACGGCGCGAGGGACAAGGGTTTATGGTGTGCCAGGGTAGTCAGCTACGGTCGTGGCAACGTTGGAGATGCCCTTTGCTCACATGCGATCGACGCATGGCATTGAAAAAGCAAGACGACCCGGTTTCCCTGTCGCTCACCGTGGTCGCCATATCCAGATGCGGTGCTGGAGCTGCGCCACGTTGTTGGCCCCCACGACCCACGTGAACGGTTGCCGGTGGCGAGGAGGTCGTGGGCCAGCTCCTCCATTGGACTAGTCTGCACTACGTCGTCCCGACAGGTGTGCCCCACATGTCGGTTTCCCTGTTCTCCCGGCCATATTCGAGCATCAGTGCTCCGCGTTGCGCATTAGGCCTTTCACTATGTAGGCCAAGCGAGACAACTTATTGTTTATTTGAGCCGTTCAAGTATAATCATGTGGCGTTTGCTTATTTCTCATTCCTCTCCAACCCTCTTCTCCATTGATCATGTCGCCCTCTGGTCGAGTCCATCCTCCCGCATGCCTCATTTGAACATTCCGCCAAGTATCATTCGCATGTGGGCCTAGACCATGCTTGTATTTCCAATGTTTTGTAATTTGTCCGACATGCATACAAACAAACGGTTCATTTAAAGTTTCACTTTGCCTCCACTACGTGTCACTTCGCGTCTTTGTTTTGACATCCCATTCGGTTCATGCCCCGACACATGTTGACGAGATCATAGAAATGACCCGCGGGGGGGGGGGGTGTCTGTGGGGATCAGAGGGAGTATATTGTACGTTCATAAGAGAAACGAATGTATTGTACCCACCCTAGTCCTCTTTCAGTCGATCTCCGGACCCCGAGATGAAATCGAGAGAGAACGAGTGGGGGCATGTGTGATACCTAAGGCGGATTCAAAATTTTGAACCGGTGCTCATAGCATCCGCAAATCATAGATAAAGGGTATTCAATGTTCGTTTCTTTTTGAACGTACAATATACTCCCTCCTATCCTTTCTAGTTTACATATAAGTTTTATGTGTAGTCAAAGTATCTCTACTTTGATCAAAAAAGTATCAACATTCAACAACGCCCAATCAATATTCTTAGATTCGTACGTACTCCTAGATTTGTACTCGAGATGGTTTCCAATTTGTTTTCAACCACGTGAATGTGCTTATTCTCGCGCATGCTCTTCCTACTAGGATTTCGCCACGTATAGCCAGTCCAATAGTAACTTTTTTAAGCTCCCTGTCCAATAGTAGTAGTGGAGTACTGACAACATCTGTACTAGAGTATACAGTGCTCATAGTAGTACTCCCTCCTTCCTTTATATAGGGCCTATGTGGAGGAGAGAGATGTGAAAAAGTATGGGGAGCGAGCTCTCATGCAAGAGCCTAGCTATATACGCATTCCTAGTTAAATACAACAAATATGAAGAAAGAGATGGAGAGGAGATGGAAAAAGGTACTAAGACAATAGCCAACCTTATAATTTTTTTGCGGGAAATAGCCCACCTTATAGCGCACACTACTGTATGAGTGCATATAATAGATGATGGCTATAGATGACATGGCAGTTCCACGTGTACGAGTAGCTAGAGGTCGAGGACAACCACGGTGCGGAGACACACGTCGGCAGCTACGGCTGGTTCGCGCGGGCAGACAAAGACGACGAGGCTGTCTTGTTCCGCGAGCGGTGATAGTTTTTCTTTATGTTGCTGTTTTTATGGATCTTTTGCTGTGTTAAAACATATATTGTTATGCAAGTCGCCTGACTTGGGTTAGTCTACCATTTCAGGCGGTTGGATCAATATCCTACATCTCCTAACCCTTCTTCCTCACCTCTTCTTCTTCTTCCCCAACAGACCACCTCACGGGCCGTACGGATACTCCCCAACATGCGGTTGGATAAACATACTCTATGAACGAAAATTATGTGTCAGCGGTTGGATGCTTGAGTTTGGTTTGTTCACATGCGACAGCACGTGTCAGTGAGGGTGTGTTTCCTTGGTTGGGTTTGCGGCGTGCAGGAGCGACTGTGTGAGGGTGCGGTGCGACCGCGGCGTGCAGGAGCGACCGTGTGAGGGTGCGGTGCGACCGCGAGAGCCGTGCGCAAGTGTACCTCCTTTTAATTTTGAAAACTTTAGGCAAGCTTGGCCAAAATGTGTGGCGAAGTATGGCAATGCAAGGCCTAGACGCAAATAGGATAAGTACGTAATACGTACTAGGATTACTAGTGTTAAAAAAGAAAGGCGGGGTTTTCCTTCGCGGGATTAATCGATACAAATCCTCATTTCACATGTCCATTAATGCGTATTTTTCTCCAAAGCCCAAAGAGCTAACCATCTCACGCCTCTCGCTTGATTAATGCAGCGCTATGCAAACCAACCTTCTCACTTCCGCATGCATGCAGGGGATATTAATGTCCTTGGTTGCTACTACGAGGCAAACCCCATCAATTTTGCCTCGATTAGTGTTAGTGGCCATTTGCAAACAATAATTTTGATATACTGGCCTTGTGTACAAAAAAATGGAGGTAGTAACTATATTTGACTTCCTTCCCCATTGCGGTGACGTCGACGATATCTCGAACGTTGTGGTTTGGTGAAGTGCGTTCGATGGGGAACACCATTGAGGGAGACCACGGTAAGTCGTTCGCAAGTGCCGCCTGCAAGCCAAGACAACCGCCTTATTTGGATCCAGGAAGTCCGTTGAACCAAAGGACGCGTAAATGTACTAGTACTACTCGTACACAATAGTGTCGTCCGTCCAGCTTAGTGCGGTGAGATGGTTTCTCGAAGAACACGATGGAGAAGCGGAGTCAGCGAAGAGTGAGATGATGGTTGCTTCGTCCGTGCTTTGTGATTTCACGCCTCACTGCTTTGTGATTTGTGATAGAGGGACAGGGGAGTAGACTCTGCGCTCTATACTGTACATGCGTCCAAGCACGGGAGAAAGAGGAGAGACGTTGCATTTTTGTATTCCTTCAATCAATCAATCAACGAGCTTCGGTTCCATCCTTTTGGCTTTGGCAACACCGTCCACAATGGTTCCCACGATGCCAAAAGCTATTTTTACATTTGGCTACACATTGTGGATGCCCTTAACCGTACCACTTGGTTTTGCTCATGTGTGCTATCTATATAAATCTCAATTATATTGACCTAAAAAATTATAGAATCAAGATTAGTAAAAAGGAGGTGATTTTGCCGCGCGGATGGCGGGGGAGGTTTCTTATTTTTAGAGGACATTGTCCTGGCGGTTTGCTAACATGCGGTCCCACGTGTCAGTACTTTACCAAGCCGATCCGCGTCCCACATGAGGCAGAACAACGGTAGAAGCAACACGTGGTTAACTTGAAGAAGATGAGGGAGAAGCGGATTCAGCAATGAGTGAAATGATGGTTTCTTCATCCCTCCAACTTCTCTTTTTAGCATTATTACTTCGTCCCTCCAACTTAACTGCAGGAAAGGTGCGGCTTTGTGATTTGATGCCTCATTGCTCATTACTACGCCGGCGCCATGACTGGGTGCTTCACCCCGGCTGCTCTGCACTGTATTCCGGTATGGCACGTGGACCCGGTAGCTTGATGTCCCACATGTCGGCGAAAGGGACTAGAAGATTTATGAAAGCGAGCACTCCACTCTTACGACCGAGGAGTACACGACACGACGGCCCAGTGAACTGTCACTTGTACTGTATAGTACTATAGTTTTGCTGTTTCGCACGGTCCATCGATACAAACCCGATTAAACAGGAAAGGGCGGGATTTTTCCCGCGCGGTATATGATACTGGCCATACATTTGAAAGGCAATTTTAATGTATGCAAACTGAATAATTAAGTAACAATATGATATCTAGTAAAACTAAAAACACATATGATTTATTTGATTAGAGTGTAGTAGTAGTGTTGTATTGCATAGTTGTTAGATGTAACATGCGAGAACGTGTAGAGATGTAGTTTCGGAGGGCCTACAGCGAGAAAAGCGTAATACATTCACCAAACTTCAGAATAAGCTGATTACGGTCACTATATACGTTTTGCGGTGATTATCCAGTTACTTGCTCACGGTCCAGCATGAGATTGCACTCTGTGGACCGGCCAAATAGTCTGCATGGCACCATGTTGACTAGTTAAATTGACCAGTTCCTTGTGGGTCCCACCTGTCAGTTTGCATAGGGAAAAGGTCAGATAAACACAAATTTACGCAGCCGCGACAAGATTCCAACCCGCGCGGGAATCACCTGGTTGTGTATGTGTCTGTCAGGGCTTGATGTGTGTGCATGCACCTGTAGGTTGAGCACTCGAGCGTGAGAGTGTGTGTTGGTCGTGTGGTATACTGGTGTGTGCATGCATGTGTGCCCGCGGTCTTGACTTCGAACCACCGTCCAATATTTTTTTGTCGTTTGTTTTCATTCTTACTAGCAAGATGCCCATGCGTTGCACGTAACATGAAGATGCATTTGTATGACTAGTTTATCTTGTGAGAGAAAAGGATGAATGAGGGAAGGCCTTATTTGCAAATGTGGAGAGGTGTGTGGGTACCTTTTTGCAAAATTGTCATAGTTTCTTTCCTATCCGTCAGATATAAATCGGACGGCCTATATTGCAGGATGGCAGGAACACCATCATCACCAACTCTGTTTTTTTAAGAGTATATTTTATATTTTATAAGAGTGTAGATATAGAGTAGATACAAGCCGACAGGTGGGCCTGATGGTAGTGAGATAATGTGATGCAAGACTAGAGGTGCCACGTGGAGTGTTTAACTGGTCAACTAGTCGTGTCTTGAGCAAATACAGAGTTGTACGGTGAGCCCGTGACTGTATAATAACCACAAAACGTAAATGGTGACCATAATGAGTAGATTCTGAAGTCCAATGTACGTATCATGCTTTCGCTTCAAATACAATGATCGTCACTGTATATATCGCGAGAGAAAGATGAAACATGCGTGAATGTGCTGGGGGCTTACTTCTAGAGGACCTGGAGATAGTTTGTGTGCGTACGTGAAAGGGGCGTAGAGGGGGGGTATGCGAGGGACAGAGAGATGCTCTTCGTTTCTCTTTATTATGACTAACTTCATATATAGTATAAAAATATACAAATTCACAGTGCGGAATAAATATCATTGTGGGCACCATGCAATGCAAATTAGCGTTCATACTCCTCCATATAACTTTGTAATGTTGTATATATGTAGAAATTCTAAAATAATTTTTTGGCCACACTTTATTCAAAAGGAGTGTTGTATGCGAAATAAACTTGCAGAGAGGGCTTTTTAGATCAATGGGGTACGTGATGTAAGATGTGTGAATGTGTAGTTGATGCATTTGGCAGGGCCTAGAGAGGTATGTGTGTGTTTTACGTATTCGAGAGAGGCATGGATAGAGGGGCCGGCGGGGGGGGGGCGTGGGAGAGATAGCACGAGAAATGAGAGTGGTCTAGAGAGAGAGAGACGAATATGACGTCACGGCGAGAGATTCCCTTGAGTGTGTATATGCAAGGGGGAGTGGATAGAGGCACCCGGAGAATATTTTTTTTGTGTGTGGTGACTATGTTGGTATGTGTGGGTGTGAGAAGATAACGAGACGTGGGGGCAGAGGGTGTGTCACCGCGTGAGGTCCGGTGGGTCGAGGTGAGGCCCTTCGTTCGGTTCCGTCCTGCGCCACATTGGTCGGCCCGTGACGCATTTAGGGAGACCCATGGATGACTAGTCGTACAAGACAAAGATAGCAAAATTGTGAAGGAGACTGTGTCCACTGACAAAGCCGGCTAGGATTTGTAACCCTAGGTTCTCCGACTATGGTAACCCCTTTATCTCTGATATTACTATTCATCCAACCTAACATTAAGGGGCATCCTACAGAATGCTCTGCTAGAATCATACTCGTCGATTAGGAAGAGAGTTGTGAGACAATGCGTGAGAGACAGGCCTAAAGATAATGTGCGTACAGGAGCGATGTAGGCAGGTCTATGTATATAGAAAGGGTCGATGGGGATTGTGCGTGTGTATGCTTGCGAGAGGAAGAGTGCTTGTGATAAAGGTTAGTGAAAACAGTCGTAAATGGTTACGAGAGGGAGGGAGGGTTATATCGAGAGCATGTGTGCGAGGAAGACACCTCGGGAGAGAGTGTGTGAGCATGTGTGAGAGACCACCTATGGAGAGTGAAACTACACGTAAAAGACTGTTGTACACATTGATTAAAGATATAAATTGTATCCAAATATTAGGATGGGATCATGATATTTGCAATTCGCATAAGGAACGGTCATTGGTCGATCAGACATCTAGATTCTATCGAATTTGAGCATATCTATGTTATTATTCGACACAATTGATCCACATAGTTAGTATTTTGAACTCCAGACAATGCATCGCTTTACCAATCGAATATAAACGTGAGTATAGTTCATGTTGTGTGTGTAAAGCACATTATACATACGAAAGTTACACAATGAACATTATAAATAGCTAGCTATGAACTAGCATACATTTGAATTCAACTTAAGGTGGTTTAAAAAAATCGAATTCAACATGAAGTCCATTCAATTCTTTGAATTTGATATCATGGCATTCGTAAATCATACCTAAATTATGGGGGCACCAATCTTTGCTCTGATTTCGTACATAATAGCATATGTAGTCGTGTACAAAATATATTCAAATTTAGCTCCTCCATTCCAAAATAATCGTAGTTATAGGATTTTCAAGTGTCAAAATTTCAAAAAAAGCGGATAATTTAATGAGGTTTTCAAACATACAAGGTCAAATTTAACGTTGTCTATTTAGGTCAATCCTCAAAGTTCAAGAGTACTCTAAATGTGAATGCTTGAGTTTCAAAATTTCGAACGAAGCGCCAAAAGAGCCTCTACTCGCCCAAAACCGCGTGAGACCCATGTTTGCTAGTACAAGGAAATTACTTTTCTAATAACTCCGACCCGTGAAACCTACTAGCCCGACGTCCAAAGGTCTAAACCGTGGTAGGTTTGTAGCTTCATCTAGACGCCACGCAACCGCCTCCGAAAAACATTCATACACAATGGCCGCTTAAGCACACATGCGCGCGGCCGAAATCGCTCCCGCCCACTATTTGGGACACCTGGGGTTACCATCCTACCCCCGACCCGTAGTAGGTCCGAAATTTAAGAGGGGGGCAAAGTTTGTACTTCCCCAAATTTCAAACAAGCGCGTCCCATCTTCTGTTCAAAATAGCCAAAAACAAGCGCGTCCTAGACCGAAACATGGTTCTCCCCTCCCCCCCGCCCACCCATCCGATTCCCCATTCATACTCCGTGGGCGCAAACACTACCTCTCCACCAGCCGCAAAACCCAAGCGTCCTCCGTCCGCCACCCCATCTAACGTATCAACCGCCACCCTCCTCCATCACGCCGGAGCCGATACCCCGAAGTCGTCGTCCACCACAACCTCAATCGCAATGCCCTCCACGGCTGGTAGTTGAAGCCGAGGCCGAGCCGTCCGTACCCGAGCCAGTTCAACCACGCCGTCCTGCGCCACACCGCTGCCGCTCCAACTTCGCCACCCTCCACCGCACCGGAGTTGTTCCTGCTACGCCGTCCTTTGCCGCCTCGGATCTGCTTCTCCTGCACCGATATATGGCCACGGCAACACAGTCAACAATTTGGCCATGGGTTTGTCCAAGGATCCACGGTTCTCCAAAACATCGGTTCCCTCGGGAGAAAAAAGAAGATCACCGCGACATATGGAGGAGACCACACATGCCACCGATAAGGGTACTCCTCTTCCCTTATTCGTGCAAATCTTACGTGTCTGCTTGCACGGTATTCATCCCACAGAAGACACTAGTTGACCGCTTATTCTTGATACTAGATGTTCCTAGTAACTCGCGATGCACAAGGTTTCTCCTCATATACTATTTCACCTTAGCTAGAGGTCCGTCGCCCCCCTGAATTTCAATTCCTGGTCAATTGATTCCCAATTAACGGAAGCATTCCTCGGCGTAACAGGCGGTAGTCCGCCGGGGAAGCAGTGCCTCGGTGTTTATCTTAGGGGCGTGTGGGGCCTAGAGCTACTGGTGCCCGATCTGGAAGTCGGTCGGGATTAAAGGGATGGCCTGGGGGCGCTGCCAAGCACGGCGGTGGTGTGAGGTCGAGGGGAGGGCCGGGCGGCGGAGGCAGGGGTCTGGGCCGGTGGTCGCTGGCGGTTCGAGAAAGATCGTCAACAGTGACTGGAGGGAGGTAGACGAAGGCCATCTGCCCGTTCCTTATAGATCAGACGGTTCATTAAAAAATCGACTCACCTATTTATTTTCAGTCGACTGTTATCTGGATATGATCACATGTGGTGGTGTGCTGGAGGAGTACCTGCATTTCTTGTGCTCATATATTACAAAATCATACGGAGTAGAATCTAATTTTTTTTGCCATGCAATGTTGTAGAGCTATCATATGTCTCCTGTCATTTATTTTTCAGCCACCTGCTATCTGCTACTTTTACAGTGCACTAGTTCTGCACACACTTCACCCATACTCTCACTATTGTGTTTTTATGCAAGGGTATCTCAGAGTCTGCCTCGAGAGAAGCAGAAAAGAAAAGAGAGAAGTTGCTCCAGCTTTCTACGCGGGTAAGCACGACACGTTACAACGCTATAAAGGGTGCAGTGTCAGCAGATGGAGACGGTAAACATAGGTCTGGAGTTGATGACCTCGCTCGCAATGAACCACCATGCCAGGTGCTTGCTTTAAATTCGCGGTGTCATATGTGGTTGCATGTTCCATATGGTGTCTAGCTTGTATTCGAAAGGCCGAAGTCGGTCTTTATTAAGATAAGGAAAGATATTTTTTACATGAACCACCATCCCGTGAGCACCAGAAGACAAATAGCTAGTCAGGGCACTGGCCGAGCCAGTGACAAGCCCAGCAAAGACAGGCATCACCTGGAAGCCAACCAAAAAGCCGCGATGGTGGCGAAGCAGCCCGACTCCCACCAGGCTCTCAGGTCCTAGATGATCATGCTCACCAATCCAGCCAGATGTCTAGCTTGTATTGCTTCCAATTTGCTTAAATTGCATCTGCTTAGCTTACACATTATACCTTTGAATATGACATGCCTTTCTATTTTTGGTACATACTAGTACATCTGTGTATTAACCATGTTCTTACACCAAACTAATGTTCTTGTGTATTCCTCATCAATCACTTATGATGAGGCAGTCGGGCAAGTGGACTACTCCTCATTTAAAGAATGCAGCGTCAGCCTCCCGACATGATTCTCAAGAAACAACAAAGCTGGATGAAGATAGTGAACGTAGCTCTGTAGTTGATTACCGCATTTCCCCTACACTAGCATCGCAGGTGCTTGCTCTAACTTGGCAGCGTGATATGTGGTTGCATGTTGCATATGGTGTCTAGATTGTAATTCTTCCAATCTGGTTAAACTGCATGTGATATTCTGCTTAGCTTATACATTATACCTGTTAATGTGACATGCCTTCCTGTATTTAGTACATAGTACATCTGTCTATTAAGCATGTCCTTACATAAAACTATTGTTTTTTTGTATCCTGCATCAATCAATATGACGAGACACCTTTAGTATATGCAGTGCGATATTAGTTGCATCTTTCATATGATTTTTAGCATGCGCTGCTTCTAATTTGTTGAAATTCCATTTATGATGGGACGCTTTTAACTTGGCAGAGTCATATTGGTTGCATATTTCATGTGGTGTCTAGCTTGCATTGCTTCTTATTTGTTGGAATGGTTTCTGCTTAGTTTACACAAACAGTTGTGAACATGCCATGCCGTCCTGTTTTTCGTACATATTCCATCCTGGTATCATGTGTTTGCCTTACATCAAAGTGGTGATTGTCAGTATCATGCATGAATGAGTTCTGAAGAGATAATTTTATTGTTTTTTCTTGTCGGTTTTACTTGACAACTCAAAATCAATAAAGCGGAAGGAAGTTAGCAAGGCAGCGAATAAAGGTGCTCCTTCCAAACGGAGGGCCTCTACAGTTTCTACTCCTCCATCCCCCCAAGATGATTTCCAAGACAACACATGCATAGACACTCAACGTAGCTGTGTTTATGATGAACATGTCTCCCCTAGTGCACCATCACCGGTGCTCCCTCTAACATGGCACTGTTATATGTGGTTGCATGTTATGTGTGATGTCTAGCTTGTATTGCTTCTAATTTTGTTGAATTCCATCTGCTTAGTTTACACATTTTACTTGAATAAGACACGTGTTCCTGTTTCTAGAACATACAATATCTGTCTATCACACCATGTTCTTACATCAAATTACTACTGTTGTGTAACCTACAACAATCACTTATCATAAGACACGTTTGACTTCGGAGTGTGACATAGGTTACATCTCGCACTCTTTTCTAGCTTATACTACTAATTTGTTGACATGGCACTTATGATGAGACAGTTTTAACTTGGTAGAGTGATATTCGTTGCATCTTTCATATGGTGTCTAGCTTTCATTGCTTGTAATTTGTTGAAATGCCTTCTCCTTAGTTTACACATAATAAGCTGTGAATATGCAATGGCACTCATGAAGAGAGACCTCTAACTTGGTAGTGTGATGTTATTTGCATCTTGCATATGATTTATTTCTTGTACTGCTTCACATTTGTTTAAACGCCATTTATGATGAGACACTGTTAACTTGGCAGAGCGATATTTGTAGCATCTTTCATATCGTGGCTACCTTCCATTGCATTGCTTCTAATTTAGTGAAGTCTTCTGCTTAGTTTACACATCATAGTTCTGGTTATCTCTTCCGTCCTGTTTTTTCATACATATTATATCCTCCTATCATGTGGTTGTCTAACATCAAAGTTCAATTCATCTGTATCACACATCAACTAGTTCTGAAGAACTAAATTGTTATTTGTTTTTCTTGTCGGCTTGACTTAACATGGCACAGAGAAAGAGGAAGAAACACAGAATTGCAAGGAATGGGAACCGGAAGAATCCTGTAGATTCTGCTCGTACTGATGGTGCAATAGAAGGTCAAAGTCCAGCGGAAAATTCTACAAACAGGGTATCCCAATGTACACGAGCTGCAGAAAAAGCCAAACAGAAACAAATAGCTACTACCAAACAAGCAGAGACAACCCTAGTTTTTGCAACACCTTCCACAGTACTACCAGCTCCACGAGTTATTCGTGCGTCAACTGAGCTAGCAGCACGTTCCCAAGCTCCCTTGCCACCTGACACTACTTCCCAAGCACTCTTGACACAAGACGAGTTGGCAAGATTAGATGAACCTTGTGAGCTTCAACAACAAGAAGGTAGTTGCTGGAGTCATGTTACAGTTGCATGCTTCTTTATATGTAGTCTCAAAGTTTGATGTACACTAACACTTCCTATGTTCTTTGTTGGACTAGCACCTAGGTGCAAGAGGAAACAAACATCAGGGATAATGCTCGATAGGTTAACTAAATCTAAAGGAGGAAGAATGGAGATCCGTTTTGAGGCAGGTTTAAAAAGGCCACGTGATGCTACAGAGTCAGCCAAGTTAGTATCAGAGGCAGCGGTTGCCGTTAGGTGTCATGTACGTATCCTCCCAACATGGATTCAGTGCAGGAATGACAAAGACGAAACCCAGTTCAACTCCTTCCTTGACCATTTATCTATAAGTATGGTTATGTATGGAAACAAGTAATCTCGTCTTGCTTTGTCCCATACTTTCTAGGTTGCTGATAATGAGACTCCCATAATTTTCAACAGATGCGGTTCAAGTTGGATAGCCAAGATGATGCATCCAGACAAGCTTGCACCCATGTTTTCAAGTCTGCTCTACGACAGTATCGGTATAACCTGAGGAAAACTCACTTTGAAGGCAAGGCTAACAGTGAACTTTCCCAAACATCTCTAGTGGAAAATATATCGGATGAAGACTGGAGGGGCCTTGTTAAACACTGGTCTGATCCGAAGTATCAGGTACAATATATATATGTGATCAGATCACATGTTGAAGTCCTATTTACGCATGTGCCACACAAATCTATGTTCTTGTAGGTGAACTGTTCAAAGAACAAGGCCAACCATACAAAAGTGAAATTCGAACAGATGCATGATCTCGTAGCTATATTGCACACCGCGAGGCTCTTGTAATTAGCTATTGTTTCACTCTTTTCGCTGTACCATATTATCAGATCTATATTGACTTGTTCCAAATGCAGAGGAAAGCCTGCAAGGACCAAAAAGTACCTGAACCAAATGTTGTGGAAATCTTCAAGGACTGTCGTACCAGCAAGAAGAAGGGCATGACTACACCAGTCAAAGCCGCTGTTGTAAGTCCTTAATCCTCATGCCTTTTAACTACTACTTACTCTGACTTGTGCCTTGAACTGCATGGTTTGCAGCCAATGTCTTTTACTCTTTTCAATTTTATACACAATTGTCTTAGCGTATCATTGCACCTTACAAGGTTTAAAGGAGAGGAGTGATGTTCCTTTGATCTTAACCTGTAATCTAGTTTCGTGCTGGACTTGCCCACACAACGTTACAATTGCCAGTTTATCTGTTCTTAGTTGTTTTGTGATATGAATGATGTCATACTATGCTTACCGTGTTATAAACTTCGTCTCTTTATCCTTAGCCCTCAATACAATGTGAAGAAATACACAATACATTAAAGATGGTACATGGTCATATGTTTGGAACCTGGTTTTATTATGTACTTCGCAATAAAATACAACTAATATTTTACATGGGTTCACCAGAATAAGTTCTGTATATAGACCAAAGCTATTTTGTTTGGTTTTGCTGCCTCCTTAATATCTTCTGTTCTGGCACTACTAATGTAAAACCTCAACTTTTCAGCGAGCTATGGAAAAAATGGTGGAACCGCCACCTTCTGAAGGTGGCGAGGCAACTATAACCGCAATGTCAGCTCTTGCTGCAGTGGGTGAGTACCTGTCCACTAACAGTGCCAAAAGCACATTCCTGCGTAATACTGGGTTGGTTGTTAAGGCAATCTCGTCCAAACTGCCTCATGATTAAGATGTGCAAGCTCCAAACAATGTTGTATCTACGCTCCAGACACAAGTCCATTCCCTAACAGAGACCCTTTGTGAAACAAGGAGAGACATTGTTCGATGTTGTCAAGACATGCATGGTTTTTAAACCAGACTATCAGACATTTGCTATGTTGTTTAGGAGCCTTGGAGAACTAAAGGTGATGGTTATGGTGCTCCATCGGACAATACATCATGAAAACATAACAGTCAGGTCAAATGAACTGAGCTTCTGAACTTCTGGTGGTGCATTTATCTACTAGACTGTTAACTTTTATGCTAGCCTTCCTTTTGTTTTATAGCTCTAATTAGTTTTGGTGCGATACAAAATTTGTTCTTAACATGCAGCCACCAGCTAAAGAAAACATCAAACCATTTTTGTATAGTGTAGGGCGTTCCCTATATTTGCACTGGTGGCGAACTTTGATGCCCAGTGGATGTAATATGTGTAATAGCCGTGATAGCCTAGCGTAAGTTGCTTGCTTATTTATTTCCTTATTGTCTTGTTTATTTGTTTTCTTGCAGTCAGTGCAGTTCTTTTTCCGTGGTTTGCTAGTGGCCGCAATAACCTATTTTTTAAAACTAGGCCACATTAACCATGGGCTACATATTTACTGTAGTTAACATGGGCCTCCTACGGGCCGTAGAAACAATGGGCCTTCTAAGGGGCGTAGAAACAATGGGCCTTCTACGGGGCGTAGAAAAAATTGGCCTTATACGGGCGGTAGACACAATGGGCCTTCTACGGGTCGTATCATCAATGGGCCTTCTACGGGCCATATGATCGGTTGGCCAAACATGGGCCAATAACAGACGACATTATGGCCGTAAATGGGCTAGAGTTGAAATCGTCCGTTCATGGCCCGACCATAATGGGCCGTCGTTAATCGGCCATATTTGATGACGCTATGAAAACGGCCCAACGTATTAACGGGCCACAAACGGGCCGACTGTAACCCCGGGCTAAATTTGGTCCCCAAGCAGAAAATGACAGTAACGAGCCGTAAGTAAACGAATGCTGGAAATGAGCCCAAGAATAAATGGGCCTTGAGAAGGCCGAAAGATAACATGGGCTGGAAACGGCCCAATGGAAGAATGGGCCGTTAATGGGTATAAAGTGATACACTGTTCATGACGGGCCAGTTTTACCACGGTCCATTAAATGGCCGAGGGTTACTAAGGGCCTCATATGGGCTGAAAGACGTCATGGTCCATACATGGGCCGGAAGTTAAAACAGGCTGGAATTATATTGGACGACCCAGATGACGCTACTGGGCCTAATTCAGATAGGCCGTAAACCGGCCCTGGGTTAGCGGGCTGTAAATGGGATATATGCGAACAGGCCATTAACAGGCTTGCCATGGGCTGGCCCGCCACCTTTTGACCAAGTCAAACGGGCCGGCCTTTTCACAGGAATGGGCCTCTATTGGGCCGTGCCACGTGTTGACGTATCATAGGTGCTTTGGGTCCAATGAATGGATGACATCTGTCCCAACGGTGAGCCAACACGTGTTTCCTCCAGCCAATGATGATTTTACACGTGGAAAATCCCCATTGGTCGGGGCTGTTAACGGGTTATCGGATCCCAAACCGGACCCGATAGCTTAACGGTGTTCCGTTACGATGGATGCCACGTGTCGGTCACCCTTGACGAAATCACTTCTGTGACGCGCGATTTATCGTCATGGAAGTGGACACTTCCGTGATGATAATTTTGGTAATGTCGTGGAACACTTCTATGACAGCACAGGTATGACTATCTTGATTCTGTCATAAAATCGTCATGGATGTACATGCATGATAGAAAATGTGACCTACTATGACAAACACGTATCATCACGGAAGTGTATTTTTTTGTAGTGGAAGAAGGCGACCGGCGAAATCCTGCAACTTCAGGAGGACAAGGCGAAGCTCTGCCACGAGCTCGACCTGCTGAAGGAGGAGAACGCTGGCTGGAAGAAGCTACATGAGAATAGTAGTTCCTCGATGAAGATGCTGCAGGCCGTCGTCATGGAATAGAAGGAGGAGTTGCCGAAGCTCCACATCAAGCACCCGGCTGCTGTCAACGTACGTAATGCGGCCGTGGAACAGATGATGAAGGCTTGCGTCGAGAAATCCCGCGTCATGTACACAATGAAGAAGATGGCGGAGGAGACGCGCAAGGAGATGGAGGTCGTGGAGGCGATGAAGAAGCAGTTACGACTTGAAGGAAATATGCCCTAGAAGCAATAATAAAGTTATTATTTATTTCCCTATATCATGATAAATGTTTATTATTCATGCTAGAATTGTATTAACCGGAAACATGATACATGTGTGAATACATAGACAAACAGAGTGTCAGTAGTATGCCTCTACTTGACTAGCTCGTTAATCAAAGATGGTTATGTTTCCTAGCCATAGACAAAGAGTTGTCATTTGATTAATGGGATCACATCATTAGGAGAATGATGTGATTGACTTGACCCATTCCGTTATCTTAGCACTTGATCGTTTAGTATGTTGCTATTGCTTTCTTCATGACATATACATGTTCCTATGACTATGAGATTATGCAACTCCCGTTTACCGGAGGAACACTTTGTGTGCTACCAAACGTCACAATGCAACTGGGTGATTATAAAGGTGCTCTACAGGTGTCTCCGAAGGTACTTGTTGGGTTGGCGTATTTCGAGATTAGGATTTGTCACTCCGATTGTCGGAGAGGTATCTCAGGGCCCACTCGGTAATGCACATCACTTAAGCCTTGCAAGCATTGCAACTAATGAGTTAGTTGCGGGATGATGTATTACGGAACGATTAAAGAGACATGCCGGTAACGAGATTGAACTAGGTATTGAGATACCGACGATTGAATCTCGGGCAAGTAACATACCGATGACATAGGGAACAACGTATGTTGTTATGCGGTTTGACCGATAAAGATCTTCGTAGAATATGTGGGAGCCAATATGAGCATCCAGGTTTAGCTATTGGTTATTGACCGGAGACGTGTCTCGGTCATGTCCACATACTTCTCGAACTCGTAGGGTCCGCACGCTTAAAGTTCGATGACAGTTATATTATGAGTTCATGTGTTTTGATGTACCGAAGGTAGTTCAGAGTCCCGGATGTGATCACGGACATGACGAGGAGTCTCGAAATGGTCGAGACATGAAGATTGATATATTGGACGACTATATTCGGGCACCGGAATGGTTCCGGGGGTTATTGGATATATACCAGAGTACCGGGGGGTTACCGGAAACCCCCCGGAGGTTATTGGTCCTCATGGGCCCAAGTGGTGGAAGCGGTGAGGCGGCGAAGGGGCAGCCGCGCGCCCCTCCCCCCTCCCAAGTACGAATTGGACAAGGAGGGGGGCGGCGCCCCCTGTCCTTTCCCCCTCTCTCTCCTTCCCTCTCCTCTCCTACTCCAACATGGAAGGGGGGAGTCCTACTCCCACCGGGAGTAGGACTCCTCATGGGGCGCACCAAGGGTGGCCGGCACCTCCCCCTCCTCCACTCCTTTATATATGGGGAGGGAGGCACCCCCTAGAGACACAACAATTGATCCCTTGGATCTCTTAGCCGTGTGCGGTGCCCCCTCCACCATAGTCCACCTCGGTCATATTGTAGCGGTGCTTAGGCAAAGCCCTGCGTCGGTAGAACATCATCGTCGTCATCACGCCGTCGTGCTGACCGAACTCTCCCTCAAAGCTCGGCTGGATCGGAGTTCGAGGGACGTCGTCGAGTTGAACGTGTGCTGAACTCGGAGGTGCCGTGCGTTCGGTACTTGATCGGTTGGATCATGAAGACGTACGACTACATCAACCGCGTTGTGCTAACGCTTCCGCTTTCGGTCTACGAGGGTACGTGGACACACTCTCCCCTCTTGTTGCTATGCATCACCATGATCTTGCGTGTGCGTAGGAATTTTTTTTGAAATTACTACGTTCCCCAACAGTGGCATCCGAGCCAGGTTTTATGCGTTGATGTTATATGCACGAGTAGAACACAAGTGAGTTGTGGGCGATACAAGTCATACTGCTTACCAGCATGTCATACTTTGGTTCGGGGGTATTGTTGGATGAAGCGGCCGGACCGACATTACGCGTACGCTTACGCGAGACTGGTTCTATTGACGTGCTTTGCACACAGGTGGCTGGCGGGTGCCAGTTGCTCCAAATTTAGTTCAACCGAGTGTGGCTACGCCCGGTCCTTGAGAAGGTTAAAACAACACTAACTTGACGAACTATCGTTGTGGTTTTGATGCGTAGGTAAGAACGGTTCTTGCTCAGCCCGTAGCAGCCACGTAAAACTTGCAACAACAAAGTAGAGGACGTCTAACTTGTTTTTGCAGGGCATGTTGTGATGTGATATGGTCAATGCATGATGCTATATTTTATTGTATGAGATGATCATGTTTTGTAACCGAGTTATCGGCAACTGGCAGGAGCCATATGGTTGTCGCTTTATTGTATGCAATGCAATCGCCCTATAATTGCTTTAGTTTATCACTAAGCGGTAGCTATAGTCGTACAAGCAATAGTTGGCGAGACGACAACGATGCTACGATGGAGGTCAAGGTGTCGCGCCGGTGACGATGGTGATCATGATGGTGCTTCGGAGATGGAGATCACAAGCACAAGATGATGATGGCCATATCATATCACTTATATTGATTGCATGTGATGTTTATCTTTTATGCATCTTATCTTGCTTTGATTGACGGTAGCATTATAAGATGATCTCTCACTAAATTTCAAGATAAAAGTGTTCTCCCTGAGTATGCACCGTTGGCAAAGTTCGTCGTGCCCAGACACCACGTGATGATCGGGTGTGATAAGCTCTACGTCCATCTACAACGCGTGCAAGCCAGTTTTGCACAAGCAGAATACTCAGGTTAAACTTGACGAGCCTAGCATATGCAGATATGGCCTCGGAACACTGAGACCGAAAGGTCGAGCGTGAATCATATAGTAGATATGATCAACATAGTGATGTTCACCATTGAAAACTACTCCATTTCATGTGATGATCGGTTATGGTTTAGTTGATTTGGATCACGTGATCACTTAGATGATTACAGGGATGTCTATCTAAGTGGGAGTTCTTAAGTAATATGATTAATTGAACTTAAATTTATCATGAACTTAGTACCTGATAGTATTTTGCATGTCTATGTTTGTTGTAGATAGATGGCTCGTGCTGTTGTTCCATTGAATTTTAATGCGTTCCTTGAGAAAGAAAAGTTGAAAGATGATGGTAGCAATTACACGGACTGGGTCCGTAACTTGAGGATTATCCTCATTGCTGCACAAAAGAATTACGTCCTGGAAGCACCGCTAGGTGCCAAACCTGCTGCAGGAGCAACACCAGATGTTATGAACGTCTGGCAGAGCAAAGCTGATGACTACTCGATAGTTCAGTGTGCCATGCTTTACGGCTTAGAACCGGGACTTCAACGACATTTTGAACGTCCTGGAGCATATGAGATGTTCCAGGAGTTGAAGTTAATATTTCAAGCAAATGCCCGGATTGAGAGATATGAAGTCTCCAATAAGTTCTACAGCTGCAAGATGGAGGAGAATAGTTCTGTCAGTGAGCATATACCCAGAATGTCTGGGTATAACAATGACTTGATTCAACTGGGAGTTAATCTTCCGGATGATAGCGCCATTGACAGAATTCTTCAATCACTGCCACCAAGCTACAAGAGCTTCGTGCTGAACTATAACATGCAAGGGATGGATACGACGATTCCCAAGCTCTTCGCAATGCTAAAGGTTGCGAAGGTAGAAATCAAGAAAGAGCATCAAGTGTTGATGGTCAATAAGACCAGCAGTTTCAAGAAAAAGGGCAAAGGGAAGAAGAAGGGGAACTTCAAGAAGAACAGCAAACAAGGTGCTGCTCAGGAGAAGAAACCCAAGTGTGGACCTAAGCCTGAGACTGAGTGCTTCTACTGCAAGCAGACTGGTCACTGGAAGCGGAACTGCCCCAAGTATTTGGCGGATAAGAAGGATTGCAAGGTGAACAAAGGTATATGTGATATACATGTTATTAATGTGTACATTACCAGAGCTTGCAGTAGCACCTGGGTATTTGATACTGGTTCTGTTGCTAATATTTGCAACTCAAAACAGGGACTACGGATTAAGCGGACACTGGCTAAGGACGAGGTGACGATGCGCGTGGGAAACGGTTCCAAAGTCGATGTGATCGCCGTCGACACGCTACCTCTACATCTACCTCCAGGATTAGTATTAGACCTAAATAATTGTTATTTGGTGCTAGCGTTCAGCATGAACGTTATATCTGCATCTTGTTTGATGCGAGACGGTTATTCATTTAAATCAGAGAATAATGGTTGTTCTATTTATATGAGTAATATCTTTTATGGTCATGCACCCTTGAAGAGTGGTCTATTTTTAATGAATCTTGATAGTATTGATACACATATTCATAATGTTGAAGCCGAAAGATGCAGAGTTGATAATGATAGTGCAACTTATTTGTGGCACTACCGTTTGGGTCATATTGGTGTAAAGCACATGAAGAAACTCCATACCGATGGACTTTTGGAATGACTTGATTATGAATCACCTGGTACTTGCGAACCATGCCTCATGGGCAAGATGACTAAAAACGCCGTTATCCGGAACTATGGAGCGAGCACTGATTTATTGGAGATCATACATACTGATGTATGTGGTCCAATGAATGGTGAGGCTCGCGGCGTGTATCGTTATTTTCTCACCTTCACAGATGATTTAAGGAGATATGGGTATATCTACTTAATGAAACATAAGTCTGAAACATTTGAAAAGTTCAAAGAATTTCAGAGTGAAGTTGAAAATCATTGTAACAAGAAAATAAAGTTTCTACGATCTGATCGTGGAGGAGAATAGAGTTACGAGTTTGGTCTACATTTGAAACAAGGCGGAATAGTTTCGCAACTCGTGCCACCCGGAACACCACACCGTAATGGTGTGTCCGAATGTGGTAATCGTACTTTACTAGATATGGTGCGATCTATGATGTCTCTTACTGATTTACCGCTATCGTTTTGGGGTTATGCTTTAGAGATGGCCGCATTCACGTTAAATAGGGCACCATCAAAATACGTTGAGACAACGCCTTATGAACTGTGGTTTGGCAAGAAACCAAAGTTGTCGTTTCTTAAAGTTTGGGGCTGCGATGCTTATGTGAAAAAGCTTCAACCTGATAAGCTCGAACCCAAGTCAGAGAAATGTGTCTTCATAGGATACCCAAAGGAAATTGTTGGGTACACCTTCTATCACAGATCCGAAGGCAAGACATTCGTTGCCAAGAATGGATCCTTTCTAGAGAAGGAGTTTCTCTCAAAAGAAGTGAGTGGGAGGAAAGTAGAACTTGATGAGGTAATTGTACCTGCTCCCTTATTGGAAAGTAGTTTATCATAGAAACCGGTTCCTGTAACGTCTATACCAATTAATGAGAAACTTAATGATGATGATCATGAAACTTCAGATCAAGATGTTACTGAACCTCGTAGGTCAACCAAAGTAAGATCCGCACCAGAGTGGTACGGTAATCCTGTTCTCGAGGTTATGTTACTAGACCATGACGAACCTACGAACTATGAAGAAGCGATGGTGAGCTCAGATTCCGAAAAATGGCTTGAGGCCATGAAATTTGAGATGGGATCCATGTATGAGAACAAAGTGTGGACTTTGGTTGACTTGCTCGATGATCGGCAGGCCATCGAGAATAAATGGATCTTGAAGAAGAAGACTGACGCTGACGGTAATGTTACTGTCTATAAAGCTAGACTTGTTGCAAAAGGTTTTCGACAAGTTCAAGGGGTTGACTACGATGAGACTTTCTCACCCGTAGCAATGCTTAAGTCTGTCCGAATCATGTTAGCAATTGCCGCATTTTATGATTATGAAATTTGGCAAATGGATTTCAAAACTGCATTCCTGAACGGATTTCTGGAAGAAGAGTTGTATATGATGCAACCGGAAGGTTTTGTCGATCCAAAGGAATCTAACAAAGTGTGCAAGCTCCAGCGATCCATTTATGGACTGGTGCAAGCCTCTCGGAGTTGCAATAAACGTTTTGATGGTGTGATCAAAGCATATGGTTTTACAGACTTTTGGAGAAGCCTGTATTTACAAGAAAGTGAGTGGGAGCTCTGTAGCATTTCTGATATTATATGTGGATGACATATTATTGATCGAAAATGATATAGAATTTCTGGATAGCATAAAGGGATATTTGAATAAGAGTTTTTCAATGAAGGACCTCGGTGAAGCTGCTTATATATTGGGCATCAAGATCTATAGAGATAGATCAAGACGCTTAATAGGACTCTCACAAAGCACATACCTTGACAAAGTTTTGAAGAAGTTCAAAATGGATCAAGCAAAGAAAGGGTTCTTGCCTGTGTTACAAGGTGTGAAGTTGAGTAAGACTCAATGCCCGACCACTGCAGAAGATAGAGAGAAAATGAAAGATGTTCCCTATGCTTCAGCCATAGGCTCTATCATGTATGCAATGCTGTGTACCAGACCTGATGTGTGCCTTGCTATTAGTTTAGCAGGGAGGTACCAAAGTAATCCAGGAGTGGAGCACTGGACAGTGGTCAAGAACATCCTGAAATACTTGAGAAGGACTAAGGATATGTTTCTCATTTATGGAGGTGACAAATCGCTCGTCGTAAATGGTTATGTCGATGCAAGCTTTGACACTGATCCGGACGATTCTAAATCGCAAACCGGATAGGTGTTTATATTAAACGGTGGAGTTGTCAGTTGGTGCAGTTCTAAAAAAAGCTTCGTAGCAGGATCTACATGTGAAGCAGAGTACATAGCTGCTTCGGAAGCAGCAAATGAAGGAGTCTGGATGAAGGAGTTCATATCCGATCTAGGTGTCATACCTAGTGCATCAGGTCCAATGAAAATCTTTTGTGACAATACTGGTGCAATTGCTTTGGCAAAGGAATCCAGATTTCACAAGAGAACGAAGCACATCAAGAGACGCTTCAACTCCATCCGGGATCAAGTCCAGGTGGGAGACATAGAGATTTGCAAGATACATACGGATCTGAATGTTGCAGACCCGTTGACTAAGCCTCTCCCACGAGCAAAACATGATCAGCACCAAGACTCCATGGGTGTTAGAATTATTACTGTGTAATCTAGATTATTGACTCTAGTGTAAGTGGGAGACTGAAGGAAATATGCCCTAGAGGCAATAATAAAGATATTATTTAATTCCTTATATCATGATAAATGTTTATTATTCATGCTAGAATTATATTAACTGGAAACATGATACATGTGTGAATACATAGACAAACAGAGTGTCACTAGTATGCCTCTACTTGATTAGCTCGTTAATCAAAGATGGTTATGTTTCCTAGCCATAGACAAAGAGTTGTCATTTGATTAATGGGATCACATCATCAGGAGAATGATGTGATTGACTTGACCCATTCCGTTAGCTTAGCACTTGATCGTTTAGTATGTTGCTATTGCATTCCTCATGACTTATACATGTTCCTATGACTATGAGATTGTGCAACTCCCGTTTACCGGAGGAACACTTTGTGTGCTACCAAACGTCACAACGTAACTGGGTGATTATAAAGGTGCTCTACAGGTGTCTCCGAAGGTACTTATTGGGTTGGCGTATTTCGAGATTAGGATTTGTCACTCCGATTGTCGGAGAGGTATCCCTGGGCCCACTCGGTAATGCACATCACTTAAGCATTGCAAGCATGGCAACTAATGAGTTAGTTGGGGGATGATGTATTACGGAACGAGTAAAGAGACTTGCCGGTAACGAGATTGAACTAGGTATTGAAATATCGACGATCGAATCTCAGGAAAGTAACATACCGATGACAAAGGGAACAACGTATGTTGTTATGCGGTTTGACCAATAAAGATCTTCATAGAATATGTGGGAGCCAATATGAGCATCCAGGTTCCGCTATTGGTTATTGACCGGAGACGTGTCTCGGTCATGTCTACATAGTTCTCGAACCCGTAGGGTCCACACGCTTAAAGTTCGATGACGGTTATATTATAGTTTATGTGTTTTGATGTACTGAAGGTAGTTCGGAGTCCCGGATGCGATCGCGGACATGACGAGGAGTCTCGAAATGGTCGAGACATGAAGATTGATATATTGGACGACTATATTCGGACACCGAAATGGTTTCGGGGGTTATCGGATATATACCGGAGTACCAGGGGGTTACCGGAAACCCCCCGGAGGTTATTGGGCCTCATGGGCCCAAGTGGTGGAAGAGGAGAGGCGGCCAAGGGGCAGCCGCTAGCCCCTCCCCCCCCCCAAGTCCGAATTGGACAAGGAGGTTATTGAGCATATGAAGTATTTTATGAATTCTAGAGATCTATTTTTAGCACTTAAAAAAATGTAGTTTCATAGGAGTATAAAAGTGCAGACAATGTGATTCTCAGAGAAGAAACTGCAAGTTTCAGTTTCAGATAAGAAACGGCAAGTTCAGTTTCAGACAAGAAACTGCAACTTTCAATAGAGCATTTATATTAACACGGCCTTTTCAAACAGGGTTAACATTATGTTGGAAGTTTTATTCATGGTCGAAAATGGAACTACCAGCCAGTTAACATCATGCTAATCAACAGTCATGCATAGCACATCTTCATATGATGCACAGTCAAAAAGATATGCTATTTTCAAAATGCCCACACAATGTCGAGTGTGTGAAAAACAGATAGAACGAGGGACGAAGTTTTGGCAAGTGTTGGACGTGGTGTGCGTAGATGACAATGGGGACCCACATGTCAATAATGGCAGAGGCAAAAAATTTGGAGATATTTTCCCTGCATCAAGTGGAATCGAACCCGGAAGGAACAGCTGTCGGGTAGTGTCACTTGGCCACTGGGCTAGTTCAGTACTTTCGTTACAAATAAGGCACTGCCTTGGGTGGTCCGATCACCTCCTGCGCCTTTGTGCGCTCGCCGCGGCGCCGCTGTCTGCCATTGTGAACATGCTGAACAAACGAGAGGAATCTGGAGAGGATTGTACGTGGAGAGGCGGACAGTCGGGACACACCAGGTCTATGGCCGTACGAAAGCAAGTGCCTCATCGAAAAAACTTCCTCCTAATGCTATACTGAAGTTGGGGCCCACGGGTTTGTCAACATAGTTACATTTTTTTAGGTGCTTCAACGTAGGAGATAAATTCACAACGAAGCTGTGGAGCTGGTGGGTAGTATCATTTATTATCACTGGGGCAGCAAGTATCCGCTGGATTTTGGGCTGCATCGTCTAGGCTTTCTTTTGAGGGTCGTCATGTATCGACCGGCCTATGGACCTCCCATCCGAGGTTTTACCTAAAACATCGGTAGCCCAATTTATGTATTTTTTTTGAAGAAAACACAGAGGTCTGTTCTATTTTTCTATATATTTAAATTATGCATATATTTAACAGATACTGACATATGTAAGAAAACAATATCCCATATCTTATTAACTTATAAAAATAGTTTCTTAACAATGAAATACTGGATTTTTTTGGCAACGAAAATCCTGGTTATTGTGTACAAAAGCTTGGTATGATTTAAGGACCAATGTAATAATAAATCACTTATTATTTAAATATATTTATAAAAAATGCTCAGCCCCTGTTTATTTTTTGATAACATTGTTGTGCCCAACCCCACATTATAATTAGAATCAGCCCAGCAAAATCGTGTATTGCGAGAAAGTGCAAATGGCCTATAATTTTTTAGGAGAAAAATTAATGGGCCGCATGGACGCTACATTATTTGTTCACCCAGCCCAACAAATGGACTGTAATTCTAAAAAAAAGATCAAATTGACTGTAAATTCTGAAAAAATGGGTTGAATACGTGCCACATTTTTGGAGGCTGAAATGTGGGCCAATAAGTCGAAGGCAACGCAAGTTGTTGTCAACTTAGTCAACAAATGATTCTGACATCGTTAGCCGTTGGATTTACATCCAACGACCGGCATCCATCTTCAATCTCTCGTCTTCTTCCTCTAGCGCCGCTGGGACCACCTGCTCCCGCCTCCTGCTGCTAGCAGCTCTGCTTAGCACACTTCGCTGTGAAGTGCTACCCCACCGTTGGCCAGCCATCCCTCCACCCCTCCACACCTCCTGTTCTTCTCCACCGACTGCCAAACCACACCGCACCAGAACCAGTTAACCCTCGTACACCTCTCCGTCTATGACTCTACTACCGCATCTTCCCATCTCCGGCTCGTTGCTGTCCGGGGCCTCGCTGTCGTCTACCACCTTGGATGCGCTCGGTGCGGAGTAGTCAACGTGGTCAACGAACGACATCCATCAGAAGTAGACTGTGCATGGAGAGGCTGACAACTGGGTCCATGGCTGCATGCAAGGAAATGCCTCCTTATTATGTTCAAAATAATGATTCCTCCACCTGACAGCTGGGACCCATCGGAAGGGCCTCTGTATTTCACAAAAAAAACGTTCCCCCTGCTGACAGGTCGGACCCACCAGCTATATCTTCGCACGCAAGGAAGTGCCTCCTTATTACGCACAAAAAAATAATACCCCCTGCTAGCTGGGACCCACCATAGTGGGAGGCTAACTTGTGGGCCTACTAAGTTGACGGGGACGGAGGGCTTTGTCAACTTAGTCAATATGAACGATTCTAGCTCCAGTGACTGTACGATGTCCATCCAACGGTGGTAGTGCTTCTTCAACCTCTGGTCTTGTTGCTCCAGCTGCCCAAACCAGCGCCGGTCGTGCCGCGTGCTCCTGCTTCCCGTGGCTGGCAATGATGCCGCGGAGGCCTCACCGCCCCCTACTACTCCCACCGCTGGCCAGGCCCTGCGGCGACGGCAGCCTCACACCGCAGCCGAACCAGTGAACCCTCGTACTCCTCTCCGCATGGGCATCCACTGTTGCGTCTTCCCCGGCTCCGCGTCGTCCCCTTCCTAGGCCTCGTCGTCGTCCACCACCATGGTGCTCTCGCCGCGGCGTGGTCGAACGACTTCCATCGGAAGAGTACTGTACGTGGAGAGGTTGACAGCTGGGTCCACGGCCGCAGCAAGGAAGTGCCTCCTTATTTCGCGGAAAATAATGATTCCTCCACCTGATAGCAGGGACCCACCGGACGGGCCACCGTATTTCGTGAAAAAAAAGTTTCCCCCCTGACTGCTGGGACCCACCAGCTACATCTTCGCACGCAAGGAAGTGCGTCCATATTACGGGAAAAAAATGATTCGCCCCCCAACTGCTGGGACCCACCAGCTACATCCTCGCACGCAAGGAAGTGCCTAACAGTCGGGACCTACCCTGTCGAAGCGTACGTAGTGTTGTCATTTTGGTCGCGAACGTGTACGTACATACTGGTCGATTTAGAGGCGTGCACGTGTGGTAGTACAGGCGCGCACGTAGCATGTACACACTACTAGGAAAAGGCCTACTAATGGCGCACCTAATTTGGCCATTAATGGCGCATTAGTGGTGCGCCATTAGTACCACGCCATTAGTATATTTTACTAATGGCGCACCACTGGTGCGCCATTAGTATCTGGTATACTAATGGCGCACCCCAGATGCGCCATTAGTATATACAACAGTGCGCCATTAGTATGCCTCCCAGGGGGCCATGTATACCCAGGTGCTTTGGCATACTAATGGCGCACAACAACAGGATGCGCCATTAGTAACTTCGGCATACTAATGGCGCACTGTTTAGTGATGCGCCATTAGTATCCTTTGGCATACTAATGGCGCACTATGATGTGATGCGCCATTAGTATGAATATTAGGTTTTTTTATTTTTTTATTTTCTGTTTTTTGTACAGGTTACAAAATGTATAATTAGACAAAATATAGACAGCACACATCAACAACAGATTCATCGAATACAATAGAAGATTAGTCTCTGAATACAATTCATCATTTTAGTCTCCGAATACAATTCATCATATTAGTCTCCGAATTGCAAAGACCGAACAAAGATAGAACATTATATTACAAGTCTCGAGACCGCGAGTTTGTCTTCACATTACAAGTCGATATCGATCATCTAAACTACCATCACATAGAAGAGAGCTGCGGTCATCACGATGAAACTCGTCTTCATCCGGTTCCTCCAACGCTCCCTCCCCTCTCCCGCTAGATAGCGGGCGTATCTTGATTCGGCCTCGGCCCTAGTGGCGTACCCTTTGTAACTGTTACCGCTGAATCGGTGAACCTGTCTCCGACACTCCTCCCAGTCGTCGTAGACTCCGGGAACCTTACCCTTGTACACGACATACCACGGCATCGCTATGCAGTAGCCAAACGAAACGTTAGTACCAATTCACAGACAATACATAAGCAATATATAAGTATGCAACAGAACGATCGGAAGAGAAAAGCAAGACATTAATAGCATCGATTACATCTAAGTTGAACGACTCTCGAAACCAAAGAGACATACTACAAGTTCATTAAAGTTTAATTACAACATGAGCCAATCGATGTTTCAGAACTAGACACAGCATCACTGCTTTCGACTCGACTCAAGGGACCGGAGCGTGGATGAAGCCACCGTCTATCGTGGGAGTCATGAAACAACGGGCGTTGTCAGCCTGCATTTGTAGGATTGTGTCGATGTCACTGTTGGACGGTTGATTTCTGAGGTAGAACTGCCCCGAGGTACGAAGGACATCTTGATGGATGATTTCCGCAAACTCCGACTGGATGCGAAAGAATTCTTGTCTGATGTCCGCGTCCTGGATTGCCGACACGCCCGCGGCCCAATCTTTGAGTCTACTCGGTAGCAGAAGTTGATGATGGTCCCGTACGATCGCCCGCATGTGATGGATGGCGTAGTAGGCACCCTTCTGACCGCCAGGCGGCTGCTTGACGCAGCAGAACGTCGTATTGTGGGAGAACACGTGCTTGCCGTACTTACGAATAGGCCTGGTGAAGGTGCCTCCAGATTTGACGTAGCCGGGGAGAACATCATCAAGAACCTTCTTGACATTTGTGTAGTATACGTTCGACTGACGGTCCGGGTCGAAATACGTGGCCATGGAATATTTGGGGATTAGGAGGATGAGCGTGCAATGTGTGTCACTGCAGAAAACACGGAATGTTAAAAGAAAAATGGTCGAAATCTAAGAATTCATATGTTACGGGGCGGTTGAGGGGAGGACTTACTCGGGAAAGTAAGACACGAGGAAGTTATCCTTATCTTGGTTTGCCAGAATGACGCCTTCGAGGTAAGAACTCGCGACTTGCCGGTCCCCAGCGCTGCCCAAGATCTTGGCACGCATGTAGAAGGGGTCGACTATCACGATGTCCGGGGTCTTGTCGCGAATGATCCGCATCTCCATACTCAGCGAAAATAGCCGAACGAAGGTGTAGTGCAGCAGATGAAGGTTCAACATAGCGTGGATGTCATCAAACCGCAGGACGATCGTACCCCCGATGGAGTTATCCACAAAGCCCTTGCCCTCTGGCACCTTGGCCGCGAAAACCGGGTATGCCACATCCTTCTCTCCGAGACGCCGCTTCTCCAAAAAAAGAACACTGTCATGCAGACTCCGCATAGCACCGGTTGCAGCATCGAGCATATTTCTCGGTAGCATCGGCCTACCCGCCACATGCACCCTCCTCGAGATATCCTCAGTTGAAGGTGGCCCGTCCTGAGCACGGATCGTACTCGGTGCCGGCTGGCCCGCACCCTTGTTAGTATTTCTTTTGCGTGCCTTCTTCTTCTCCTGTAATGGGACCGAGTTCTGCTCACAGACCGCCTTCTTGAGTGTGTTGGGGCTGATCATATTTCGCACCTCGCCTATCTGAGGCTCGGTGAAGTCGGCAGCTGGAGGCGTCTCCTGAGAGCTGAACTGCAGACGACGCCTATTGCAACTTGGCTTCTCCGCGGTACCAGCTAGATCGCACACGTCTTTTGTTGGGTTGGGTTCTTGAGAAGGAGGCCCCATGAAGTCGCCACCGTACCCATGATCGGCAAAGTACTGATCGACGTTCGCAAAAGTATCGTCGTCGTCGTCGTTCTGATCCTGTGCCATATGCATGTTTGGATCCAGTGGCATAGGGATGTCCGGCACCGTTGCGGCGGTCTTGCCATGGGGCCGACTTGGCGCCGGCACAACTGGTGGTGTTGTCTTTGGGGTGGTGTCCCCCGCCCCCAAACGAATCTGGCTCTTCGGCCAAAGCAGGGCCAGCTCAGGCAGGCGCTGAGGGTCATCACGTCATCATCGTCGGCCCCGATGGGTCCAATCGGAGGTAACAACTCGTCGCAGCCTAGCAGCACCCGAACCAGTTGAACCCTAAACAAGTTGGGTGGCATCTAGGTACCGTGGAACAAGGGGTTGCCCGGTTGAACGATTTTGCCTTTGGCGACATCGACCAATTCGTTGTTCACGAAGTGCAGGAGAGTGCACGGAACGTCGGCGGCGCCCTGCGAAAACATGTAGGGCGTTAGGGATGCCCAGTCAAAGGCAAGGAGATGAAGTCCTCGGCCGAGAGAGGCTTCATTAGTTACCGTGATGATGGCGTCGAGCTCGGCTAATGTTGAGGCACCGCCAACGGCGGGCGTGCAGTTGACGGAGGGGCCGCTTGCTGCAGAGGTGCCGGCCTGCGTACACCCGGGTGCATTAAGCTCCCATGCCGGCGTCGGAGACACCAATGCCGCCTCCGCCGGAGACACCAATGGCCCCGCCATCGCGTTCTGCGAGTTGCTGGCCGTGAAGCTAAGAATCGGGGTCGGCCCCTGTTGGCCGCCCGCAATCCACACACTAATCCCCTGGATCAAGGTAGCTACAATGGCGGTGATCGTCGCTCCGAGTTGTTGTTGCACTTGCTCTTGGACAATCTCCGGAATCCGCGCCACCTGTGCCCTGAGTTCTTGAACCTCGCGCGCTTGGCTTTCCGAGCTGGTCTTTTTCTCCTTTCGCCCACCAGTGTTATAGTATGACGACCATTTTGTCGACAAGCCTTTTCCGGCCACACGACCAGCTGACGTCGGCTTACTGAGCTTATCCTTGTTCTTCATTACATTCAACGCCCTATTTAGAGTGGTGTCCCATGGGTTGCTCTTAGTCGACCCCGCGCTACTGCTTTCAGTCGCCTGTGGAAGGAATGTGAACCATTTAGAAATTTGGCTTCATTAATTAGAATGCAACCATATGGAGCTAATTACGCGGGGGTGTATTCCTTACCAGAACAAGCTCAAGCGCCCTGGTCTTCGGATCCGTGGTAAGCTCCTTTGTTTTCGGGTCCTTCTTGTACCGGGCCCTGACAAAGTTCCTGGTCTGCTTGTCACCGTATTTATCGAAGAGGGGCAGTAGGCCTTGCTCGGCACGGTCCGCCTCCTCCTTGTCCCATATAGGCTCCGCCACTCTGTAACCGCCGGGACCGAGTGTGTGTTCCCCTAAGTTCAGCTCCCGCATTTCTTTCCCCCACTTACTTGATTCGGAGTTTGCGGTGCTCGAGCAATTGATCTTGAAGTCGTTGTAGTCATCTTCGGTGATCGAAGGATTTTCTCCTTGATCTTCTCATAACTCTCACCTTTCTCGATCATTCTCTTCACATTGCTTTTCCAAGTAGACAGGGCCTTGCTCATCTTCGTGAGGGCAGCATTGTTCACTTTATTCCCTTTGAGGCTTGTGTTTTCAAATTCAGCGGGGAACTTGTATCGTTCGTGCAGCTTCGTGAAGAGGAGGTTGCGCAAATTCCCTCGGTCAGGATGCCTCAGGTTCTCGGTGTTGATCGAGACGGTGCTTCAGAGAATGCACCCGAGCTGAAGCGAGTACCCCTTGACTATTCGTTCGGGCGCCGTTGGATTCTCGTCGGAGTCCACTTCAGTAACTTCCTCCTTGAGGGTGCGGAGCACGGTCGGGCGCCGGTCCTTCCGTTGCCTCTTCGGTTGGCTGCCATCTGTGCGTGCGCCGCCATCATCAGTGGTGGCATCCTTGGCGGCACCATCAGTGGTGGCATCAGTGGGGTCATCCTCGGCGGTACCATCAGTGGTCTCAGGATCGGTGGGGAAGGCGGCGTGCTCATACAAGTGAGGTTGTTCCTCCATCTCCTAGGACAGCTTCCAGAATGCCTTGACGCCCGAACCCCCGGCCTCATCGTTGTTGGCCATGTTTCTCTCTAAATAGGAACAAAGTTTGGTCAAAAAGTTGGTTATTGTCAAGGAACAAGATCATGGTCTCATCATTTAGGGTTTGTCGACACCGAGGCATCCTAAAAGCTAAGCTTTTATCATTGAGGGGTTTTCGACGCCGAGGCACCCTAAAATCCTAAGCTTTCATCATTTCGGTTTTTATCGACACTGAGGCACCCTAAAAGCCATGCATTAGTCACAAGTACGCCGGGGCACTTGATCCAACTTAATTAACTACTAAGATACCCCGGCCCATGCATTAGTCACAAGTACGCCGGGGCACTTGATCCAACTTAATTAACTACTAAGATACCCCGGCCCATGCATTAGTCACAAGTACCCCATATGTCCTATTTTTAGCAAAGTCATGCTAAAATTCATGGAAAATTTCAGCATGACCTTTGCTGAAAATAGGACATATGGAGTACCCGAATTTGCCGGAACGGAAGTTAATCGACATTCCGGCAAACTCAAGGGCCTCTCGGGTGGACAAGGCAAAAAAGGCCTCCATCACAACATGGAAAATACATTGGCATGTGAAGAGGTGAAACAATATATGCATCTCCAAGCAGTATCATTCAACATTTTGGACAAAACACTACAAGCAACATGAGACACTGAAAACAATTGCTACCAATGAATCTACACTTCTATAACAAAATAAATCAGAAACTTAGTCTGTCATCATTAGGCAGCCACCATTAGTTATTCCGTTATGTTAAAGCAGAAATAGAAAAATAGACTGAAAACACTAAAATCAGAAACAAATCCAACCGTACAGGCCAATGCATATAGGAAAAGTGAGGGGTTGAACTTCATTTTTTTTCAGGTTTTCTTGGGTGTATGAGGTCTGCTCTAATTTGTTTTGAAAAGTGAACCTGCTGTACTGGCCAATGCTTATAGGAAAAGTGAACCTAATGTACAGGCCAATGCATATAGGAAAATTAAGTCATGGAGAGTTGTTCATGATGTTCCTTGCCTTTTTTTGTGATACATAAGGTAAGGTTCAACAGCTTCAGAACTTTTTCTGTGATACAAATACTGCTTCAGTTTAAGAACATGTCTTAGTTTTGAATTCTCTTAGTGAAAACCTACTTCAGAGCATCAACACAAGTTGGGATACACAGCCAGACAGAGGCACATGAACATAAATGGCTAGTTTAAGCGTGAACCGCATCATACAAAATAGAAGAACTTCACTACACAACTGAAACTCAATTAAGCTAGTTAAATGGAGTTCATCTACTCACTAGCAGTACTACTAACTGGCAGTACTTAAACAAGTTAAGCTACTCACTACAGTATTGGCTACTCACTTAAGCTAGAAGCTACAAGTTAAACACATTTTACCAAGATTGGCTACTGAAAGATTGGCTAATTTCATCCGAACTGTCAAACAGGTTTTGCAAGAAGCAGTCGTGTTTCCAACAAGCAGAAAACTAAAACATCCGTGACAGAAGTTTCATTTCTCAATATATATGTACCAACACATTAATGATTAATAAAAGTACAGATAGACTCCTCAGAATACTTGGGCCAGATGCTGCACCAGTGCTATAGCATGATCAAGGTATAGTGCCACAAGGTTTTACCTAATATAATTTTCCACCCTTCCCTCTGTTTCAAACCTATACTTGTTAACCTTGCGGCAACTGTGGAGTTTTGCAATATGCTGGTTTTACTTACATGAACAAAATTTATGTTGGGAGCAGGGAGTATCCCTGCTGTACGTGTCAGAAAAAATATGGTTGATTCTAGAGCTAAGTTGATACTCCAAGAGGTGTTCTACGCATGGGAGCTCCATTTAAATCAAACATAGTATGCAGTTCCCAAACAAAATGTACTCAGGAGTCCAAAAGCGAAGTTCAGAGACAGATTGTTGTATTAGGAACATACACATGAGAATGTCATGGCACCACGAACCCTGTTGGGAAACAAAGAGAACTCCATAGAAGCTAATTCCAAAACAATAAAAGTGAAGAATTTGTATAGCTAGACCTATATGGACTGACATAGGATAGACTGAATACATAATTCAGCTAGTGGTGAGGCAATCAATGGTACTTCAATGCCAATAATTTCCAGAATTTGAATCATCTCTAAACCACAACAACGAAAACTCAATAACTTCAGCTCAAGAGCTAAACTCATTAACGAAATATGAAGAATAAAAATAGAGAATCATAAAGAGAACACATCTGATAATCATAAAGCAAGGTAACAATCCTAAAAGACCGATTGTGCATACACTGTTCGGGGAAAAGAGAACATTGAAGCAGTTGGGGAAGATTTTCTTTTAGCATAGTACACCTAGCTGACCACAAGGAAATTTTACGAATAAAAATAGAGAATCATAAAGAGAACACATCTAATAATCATAAAGCAAGGCAACAATCCCGAGGGGAAGAGAACACTGAAGCCGTTGGCAAAGAATATTATTTTAGCATATAATACAGCTAGATGATCACAAGGAAGAAGTAATCGAGCATGGGAATATAAAGCTACAGACATCTCAATGACATCATTTACTCAAACTGGGAACACAACCCTATGTTTTTGCAGTAATTAAACTTTTCCACAACTAAGTACAAGCAAATTCCCGCATTCCAGATAGGCTTGAACTGTTGGCTAATCTTACCATGAGTATAGCCCATACATAAGGACCAATCTTGGCATCACAATCAACAAATACAGATGCCCTAAATACCTATAATCACCAAGATGAACATAAAATCATGATTAATAGGCTACTTAAGCAATTAATTTAGGGGACCAGTACTACGACCCTGTTACAGACGGCAATTCCTCTACAAAAATGCAGTGCGAAAATTCAGTTAACACACTGTCAATACATTCAGTTTGAATTATTTCTCATGGCGATCCTCAACGAAATCTTATGACAGAACTACCAACTTTATAAACCCCAGATAAACCCTAGGAAGAATTAGAGAGGGAGAGGTCAAGGAGGGAGGAGCAGAGAGGGAGAGGTGGGAAATGGAGGCGGGGGTGATTTGGATGGGGTACCTGCAGGCGTAGAAGACGGGGGCGTCGACGGGGACGAAGACGTCGACGCTGTGGATGTTGGTGGTGGTCCGACGAGGTCCGGGAGGCGACGAGGTCTGGGTGGTGGTGGTGCTCCGAGGAGACGAGGAGAGCGGCGCCGAGGAGACGAGGAAGACGGGGCGGCGGGGCGGCGGCGTCGGGAGAGGAGAGGGCGGCGTCGCCGCGTCGGGGCGTCGGGGCGGAGACGAGGACGACGGGGCGGCGTCGAGGCAGCAGGGCAGCGGCGTCGGGAGAGGAGAGGGGAAGGGGATCGAGGGCGAGGGCGAGGGAGAGAGAGGGGATAGGTTTGGGCCGGGGATAGGAGAGGGGAAGGGGATCGAGGGCGAGGGCACAATACTAATGGCGCACCACCCCTCGGTGCGCCATAAGTACATCCATACTAATGGCGCACCTCACCCTGGTGCGCCATTAGTATTTTTTTTGATTTCTGCTCGAGCCAACAGGTTATCTTCCACCTGACCTGATCCACACCAAGTTCCCTCTACTAGCTCGACTGGTCAGCAGCCAGTTCTCACACCAGGAGGTCCTGGGTTCGATTCCCAGGCTCCACAATTTTTTTTATGCATTTAAAATGCTGTTTGATATTTATTTGTGTTTAAATATGTTCAAACTTGTTTAAATCATAACAGTAATATTTTTTTATAAGACAGTAATAATTTTTTTTAAAATATCATCAAACAGTAATGCCGGTGGAGCGGGGGAGGGTGCGCGGGGTGCGGGGGGCCGGTGGACCGGGGGTGCTCGGCGGCGAGGGGGACCGGATCTGGCGAGGTGTGATAGCGATCGAGATGGAGGGGGATCGAGATCGAGTGTCCATGAAATTTAAAAATATTCATGATAGTTCAAAAAGTGCCCATGAAATACAATCGAGAAATGAAGGCTACGATTTAAATACAATCGATCTTAGCTAGCTATCTGTTCACAATCTTCTTGCCCTTCTTTTTCGCAAATGGAGTTCTTCTGTGGAACGGACGTCCTTTAGGTAGGGTGGTCCTGCTTCTTCTTGTGGTGTATGCTGCTACTTCATCATCGTCGTCATGTTCGATTCTCGGGTCGCCGTACTTGTCGAAGTCTTGCTCATTGGCTACTCCATCCATTTCGATGATCTTCCTTTTGCCTCTCCTCACGACAACACGACTGGGCTTTGACGGGTCGGTAATGAAGAAGCATTGGTCCACTTGGGAAGCCAGTACCCATGGCTCATTTTTCGCGGTGACGTTTGCGCCTGCGGTCTTGGATTTGGCTTCGGGTATAACCATGGTGGTGAAATACCGGTCTTCTTTTAGGACGCTCTTGGCCCATCTGACACAGAACATCGGGACCTTCTCTCCAGCGTAGCTCAGCTCCCAGATCTCCTCGATCCTTCCGTAGTATCTGTCCTTGTCGTTACCGGTGTAGGATTCCATCGTTACCCCGGAGTTCTGATAACCATCGCTCTTCATGTCCTTGGCCTCGATGTAGAATGTGTAGCCGTTGATATCGTACGCCTCATAGGTCATCAGGTTGTGCTCGGCGCCCTGTGACAAGGCGAATATGAGTTGTTCTTCCGCGGAAGAATCCTCATGTAAAGGGTACGACAGAAGCTTCTGCTTGAACCAACGCGTGAAACATGAGTTGTGCTCTTTGAGTATATCTCCGTCCATCCTCTGTTGGCCTCGGTCATTGTACGTCTTCTTAATAAAGGTTTTGTGCTCTACCACCCAAGGATCGACCACGTCTATGTGTTGTAGCGCGACTAGGGTTGCTCTTTCAAAGTCGGCGAGTCGACCCTCGAAGTCGACATGCATTTCGCGGCGACCCTCACGGTGACCCCATCCAGCGAGCCTGCCGAGGTGCCTGTTGACGGGCAGACCAACGGGGTTCTCGATGCCTAGATAATTCGTGCAGTAGGAGATGCACTCTTCGGTCAGAAAGCCCCTGGCTATGCTTCCCTTTGGACGTGACATGTTGCGAATGTATCCTTTGATGACACCATTCATCCTTTCGAACGGCATCATGCTGTGCAGGAACGTCGGCCCGAGTTGGATGATATCGTCCACGATATGGACCATCAGATGCACCATAACGTCGAAGAATGCGGGCGGGAAGTACATCTCAAGCTCGCATAGTATCACCACGATCTCTTCCTGTAGCCTTCTGTGTTGCCTCACGCCAACAGACTTCCGAGAGATGACGTCGAAAAAGTTGCATAGGCCAAATAGCGTTTCACGGACGTGCTCGTCCATGATCCCATGGATTGCAACTGGAAGTATCTGCGTCATCAGCACGTGACAGTCGTGAGACTTCATCCCGCTGAACTTCAGCTTCGCTAGGTCTAGGTATCTGCTTATCTTCCCCGCGTAACCGTAAGGAAGTTTTACTCCTGCGAGGCAGGTGAAAAACTGCTCGATCTCCTCCTGACTTAGAGTGAAGCACGCGGGAGGGTAGTCATTTCCGGTCTTCTTGGGCTTTTTGCCTTTGCGACGACTTTCCGTGTCCTGCTTCGCCTCATCATCATCATCATCATCATCATCATCATATATAGCGTGAAGCTCCTGCCTGATGCCCATTGATTTCAAGTCTGCCCTTGCTTTCGGCCCATCTTTGGTCCTCTCTGGCATGTTGAGCAGGGTACCAAGCAGACTCTCGCACACGTTCTTCGTGATATGCATGACATCAAGGCTGTGAGGCACACGGTGGATCTTCCAGTACGGCAAGTCCCAGAAAACAGACCTCGTTTTCCATACCTTCAGCAGCGGCTCTGGCGCCTTTCGCTTCTTTCCCGGCTCTGGCGCCTTTTGCTTCTTTCCCGGTAGTGGGCAGTCTTTCCAATTTTTCAACAGCTCGTCTATTTCCTCGCCGCTCCTCGTACGCGGGCGTCCTCGGGGTTCGGTTTCACCATCGAATAGATCCTTGCGTTTTCTCCACGGGTCATCGTCGCGGAGCCACCTTCGATGTCCCATGAACACGGTTTTCGAAGACTCGGGATCTCTATCTAGCTGGCGATACGTTGTGTCATCCATGCACCTGACGCATCTAGAAAATCCGTGGACCACCTGCCCCGCGACATATCCGTAACAGAGATAGTCGTGCACCGTCGTGAGCAGCGCGGCTCTCATAGGGAAATATTCTTTCTCTGCGGCGTCCCACGTATTGGCTGGCGTTTTCCACAGCGTGTCAAGCTCCTCTTTCAGCAGCCCCAGATACAGATTGATGTCTTTCCCTGGTTGTTTCGGTCCTTCAATTAGCATACTCATGTGAATGTACTTCCTCTTCATGCACAACCAGGGGGGAAGGTTGTACATCCACACAAACACAGGCCAGGTGCTATGTGTGCTTCTCTGGCTGCCAAACGGATTGACTCCATCGGTGCTCGCGCCCAGCATGATGTTCCTTGGATCGTTCCCAAATTCTAGGTCTTCGAAGTTCAACGCTTGCCACTGGCTCGCATCCTTAGGGTGACTCAGCATCTTGTCTTTTTTATCTATCTCCGGATCATTTGCGTCATCTTCTCGCTTCTTCTCCTCCCTATCCGCGTGCCAACATAGGAGCTTTGCTACCTTAGGGTCCGCGAAATACCGCTGCAGACGAGGAGTGATCGGAAAGTACCACACCACTTTTCGAGGAGCTTTCTTCCTCTTCTTGTATCGAGTGACGCCGCACACCGGACATATGGTAGACTCCGCGTGCTCGTCCCGATAAATGATGCAATTGTTCATGCACACATGGTATTTCACGTGCGGTAAATCCAGAGGACACACGATTTTCTTCGCCTCCTCCAAACTGGTCGGGCACTTGTTCCCCTTGGGAAGATGTTTGTGCCAGAATGACATGTTCTCGTCGAAGCATGCGTCGGTCATTTTGTGTTTTACCTTCATCTCCAGAGCCATGAGCGTTACTTTCAGGCGAGTATCCTCGGGCCTGCATCCTTCATACAATGGAGTAACCGCGTCTAACTCAAGTTGATCCATCTTGGCTTTCTCTCGGGCGGCAGCTCTTGCGTTATCCGTCTGCTTGAGAAGCAGCTCTTGAATATGAGGGTCCTGCACCCAGCCCATCGATGGTCCAGCGTCGTCTGCTCCGCCGGCATCATCATCTTCATGATCATGCCCGTCGTCTGCTCCGGCATCTTCCTCATCATCATGTCCTGCATCTTCTACATGATGACTGTGTACAGCATCACCGTCGTGATCATCTCCTGGGGATTCTTCGTCTTCTCGCCCGCCCAAGCCGCGGTGGTTGTCTTGCTGCCCTTCCTCATTTCTTGCCCTGCCCCCATGGACGACTTCATAGTCATCTTCATCACCTTGCCACCGATAGCCATCCATGAAACAACGCAAGAGCAGGTGGTCCCGCACCTGCCCGGATTCCGGGTCCGCAATAAGGCTCTTCAGCTTGCATCTTCGACACGGACATCTTATCTCCGTCTCGTTCTTTTGAAGCATCTCGGCCTTCGCGGACCTCAAAAACCTATTCACGATGCCTTCGATCATCATGCGGACCACGGTCGCCTGCGGGGTAGAGCAAAACGATATTTTAGAACCAAGAAAAATTTTGGCATGACTTTCCCTAAAAATAGGACCAAAAAGAATGCTTAATGCCAAAATTCTCGCCGAAACGGAAATGAATCAACATTCCGGCAAAATATTGGCAACTATCGCATTTCAAATACCGGTACACCTCCAAACACAAACACATATGCAACACCACAAACATATGCAACACCAAGAACATACATAGATCTAGCTAGGCCATAAAAAGTGCATGTGCACATTGTTGTAGGGAGAACAACATAAATATAGCTTCCCCCCTTACTTACCTATCAAAACAAGGTAATTTAACCACTTAAATTGAATGAATCTATGGTGGAAATGAGGTGAAAAAGAGGAGGCACCCGAGACAAGGAGGAGGTGGAGAGAATGAAGTGGGGAGAAAGTGAGTGTGGGTAGGAGAGGCTGTCCAAAATATCTTGTTGCTGCCCACTTACTAATGGCGCACCAACTCTAAATGCGCCATTAGTAATCCAGGTTACTAATGGCGCACCTTTTGGTGGTGCGCCATTAGTAGTTTTGCAAAAAAAAACATACTAATGGCGCACTGTTCCACAGTGCGCCATTACTAATTTAAACTAGTAATGGCGCACGGTGGAAAAGTGCGCCATTAGTAGTTTTGCAAAAAAGGGAATAAAAAATATAATAGAAAAAACAACATTAGTGGCGCACTTTCCGGCAGGTGCGCCATTACTACTTACAACTAGTAATGGCACACTGTGTCTGGATGCGCCATTAGTATGTTTGGACAGGCGCACTAGTTAAAAAAAATTGATACTAATGGCGCACCCTGGGCCAGGTGCGCCATTAGTAGTTTCAACTCTAATGGCGTATCAGAAGGTGGTGTGCCATTAGTATATACTAATGGCGCACCGCTTGTCTGGTGCGCCATTAGTGTCAATCCCATCTATAGCCCTTTTTCTAGTAGTGACACGTACGTACAGCGGCCAGGGTGCAAGAAAGTAAATACGGCCACATACGTACATACGAATGCCTACTCGCGCATACGTACGGCCAGGGCTCGTGTACATGGCTGTGGCTGGGTTGGAATGGAGAAACTGCGTCGTCGTGTTCATGGGGAGGCAACGGAATGCGTCGTGTTTACCAGGAGGCAACGGAACGCGTGCTGTTCATCGGGAGCCAACCGGCCATGATGGAACAGCCAATGAAAACAAGGCCTGGCGTACCGCAGAACGGAGGAAACGGCCTTGTGTTCGACCGGCCACGGTGGAAACGGGATCATGTTCATCGGGAGGGGCCTGGCGTACCACAAAACGGAGGAAACGGACTTCTGTTGGACCTCCTATGGTCGAAGCGGGGTCCTGTTGATCGGGAGGGGTGTGGCGTACCGCAAAACGGAGGAAACGGACTTGTGTTGGAGCGCTACGGTCGAAACGGGGGTCCTGTTCATCGGGAGGGGTGTGGCGTACCGCAAAACGGGACTCCACGGGATACTGTTCATCTCCACCGTCGACCTCCTCCAGCCTCCACGGGCTACTGTTCATCCACCGTCGACCTCCTCCAACCTCCACTAGCGACTGTTCATCCACGGGCTCCTGTTCATCAAGCCTCCACTGCTCCTCCATGGGCTACTGTTCAACCAGCCCTCTCCACGGGGTCCTGTTCAACCACCCCTCGACAGGCTACTATTCATCCAGCCCTCCACCGGCTACTATTCAACCAGCCCTCCACGGGGTCGTCCTGTTCATCCAGCCCTCCACGGGGTCCTGTTCATCCACCCCTCCACTGGCTCGATCGATCAGGGTACTGTTCACCCAGCGGCAATGGCCTCTACTACCACGGGGTCCTGTTCATCCAACCCCCCCACCGGGAACTGTTCATCCAAACCCCCCAACAACGCTCACTGTTCATCCAGAGGCAGCATCGATCGGCTTCAGTTAGTAGCAGTAGCGAAGGAATCACTCGGGTTCAGTTAACAGCAAGGGATCGATCGATCGCTCGGGTTCAGTAACGCGTAGCCTGCAGTATAATCGCTCGGGTTCAGTAGGCGAACGCCTTGCTCGGGTTCAGTAACGCGTAGCCTGCAGTATAATCGCTCGGGTTCAGTAGGCGAACGCCTTGCTCGGGTTCAGTTATAGAGCCCAACGCCTCGCACCCACGCGCGTACGTGTATGAGAGAAACGTGCATCGCTCGGCCCCCGACCGCCCACCATACCGGGAACTCCCCGATATTTTCCGTGCCCTCGCTTCTACCATAGTTTTTTCCGTCATGGACGGCCCAAAGAATGTCATGCAGTTGCGTCTCCGGCCCGCCCAGGACGAAAAGCCCATTCTCTATCATGATTTTTTGTCATAGAAGTAGGAGCCCACCACATCTATGATGATACCGGGATTTGTCACAATTATCGTCATAGAAGTGTAATGAGTATGACAAAAAAAAAATTGTTCGGCCCAAAATGTCATGGATGTGTCTTTTTTTTGTAGTGTTGTTCCGTCCAAGCCGGTTGGCTTCCGATGAACACGACGCATTCCGTTGCCTCCCGATGAACACGACGACGCAGTTTCACCGTTCCGACCCAGCCATGTACACGAGCCCTGGCCGTACGTATGCGCGAGTAGGCATTCTAGACCCTGCCCGTATGTACGTACGTGACCGTATTTACTTTCCTACACCCTGGTTGTACGTACATGTACATGCTACGTGCGCGCCTCTACTACGACACGTGCCTTCCTTACTGAGCCACAGTTCATCGCTGTAGCATGCAGAAAGACTAATCGACCAGTATGTACGTACACGTTCACGACCAGAATGAAAACGCTATGTATGCTTCGACCAGGTGGGTCCTGACTGTCAGGGAGGATAAGGAGGAACTTCCTTACAGGCGAAGATGTAGCTGGTGGGTCCCAGCAATCGGGGGGAAACGATTTTTTTGTGAAATATGGTGGCCCGTCCCGTGGGTCCCTACAGTCAGGTGGAGGAATCATTATTTTGCACGTAATAATGTGGCACTTCCTTGCTGTGGCCGTGGACCCAGCTGTCAGCCTCTCCACGTACAGTACTCTTCCGATGGAAGTCGTTCCTTGACCACATTGACCACCCCACACCGAGAGCACCAAGGCGGTGGATGACGGTGAGGCCTAGGAAGGGGACGACGCGGAGCCGGGGAAGACGCGGCAGTGGATACCCACGCGGAGAGGAGTACGGGGATTCACTGGTTCGGCTGCGGTGTGAGGCTGCCATCGCTGCAGAATAACACCTGGCCAGCGGTGGGAGTAGTAGGGGCGGTGAGGCCTGCGCGGCAGCACAGCCGGCCACGGGAGGCAGGAGCAGGCGGCACGACTGGCGCTAGTTTGGGCGGCTGGAGCAAGAAGACCAGAGGTTGAAGAAGCACTACAGCCGTTGGATGGACATCGTACGGTCACTGGAGCTAGAATCGTTCATATTGACTAAGTTGACAAAGCCCTCCATCCCCGTCAACTTAGTAGGCCCAGAAGTCAGCCTCCCACTATGGTGGGTCCCAGCTAGCAGTGGGAGTATTCATTTTTTTGTGCGTTATAAGGAGGCACTTCCTTGTGTGCGAAGATATAGCTGGTGGGTCCGAGCTAACAGTGGGGGGCGTTTTTTCATGAAATACCAAGGCCCTTCCGGTGGGTCCAAGCTGTCAGGTGGAGGAATCATTATTTTGCACGTAATAAGGAAGCATTTCCTTATGTGTGGCCGTTGACCCAGCTGTCAGCCTCTCCACGTACAGTCCACTTCCGATGGATGTTGTTCGTTGACCACGTAGACCATGCCGCACCGAGAGCACCAGGGCGGTGGACGACGACGAGGCCTAGGAAGGGAATGACACGGAGCCGGGGAAGACTCGAAAGTGGTTGCCCAAGCGGTGGGGAGTACGAGGGTTTATTGGTTCGGCTGCCCTCACCGGAAAATAACAGGAGATGTGGGTGAGTAGAGGAATGGCCTGGCCAAGGATGGAGTAGGGTGGGGCGGTGCGGCCTGTGCGGCCGCACAGCCGGCCACGGGAGGCGGGAGCAGGCAGTCCCACCGGCGCTGGTTTGGGCGGCTGGAGCAAGAAGATCAGATACTGAAGAAGAAGCACGGTCGTTGGATTAACATCCAATGGTCACTGCTGCTAGAATCGTTTGTGGACTAAGTTGACAAAGCTTTTCGTACACGTCAGCCTAGTAGACCCACAAGTTAGCCTCAAAATCTGTCCCAAACAGCATACAACCCGAAATTTCTAGCCAGATTCAAATTAATTTAAAAACTAAACATACCTTAATTTAAATCCAACAAAATTTTACCAGCACAAAAACAATGAAATTTAAAATATCAAAATCCGAAAGAAAAAAGTATTTTGGAACTAATTTCCTGTTTGCTGTATTTTTTTCATTTTACAGCCCATTTATTATTACTTATAGCCCATTTCTTATTACTTATAGCCCATTTTCTGGGCAAGCCCGAATGCATCCCTCCTCGTCTTGAAAGATTTCCGGCCCAGCAGGGCGTAGAAAAGCAAGTAGGCCTACGCTAGTTATTCTGCAAAAAAGTAAATAGCTGGCCTAGCCATTTTCAGAAAGGAAAAAAACAAACTGGGCTAGTGATAACCCACAAGTATGGGGGATCGATTGTAGCCTTCTTCGATAAATAAGAGTGTCGAAATCAACGAGGAGCTAAAGGTAGAACAAATATTCCCTCAAGTTCTATCGACCACCGATACAAACTACGCACACTTAACGTTTGCTTTACCTAAAACAAGTATGAAACTATTTTGCAAGAATAAAACTACGAGTACTTTGCGAGAATAAAACTATGAATAAATTGCAATGTAATAAAAGTGGATAGCTTTTGTCAATAAAAAATTCATTTGTCCCTAGGCAATCGATAACAAGTATCGGTTATCATTCTTGTAATTCTATATGAGGGAGAGGCATGAGCTAACATACTTTCTCTACTTGGATCATATGCACATATGATTGGAACTCTTGCAAGCATCCGCAACTACTAAAAATCATTAAGGTCGTTAAACCCAACCATAGGATTAAGTATCAAGTCCTCTTTATCCCATATGCAACAACCCACCTACTCGGGTTTAAGCTTCCGTCACTCTCGCAACCTACCATAAGAGAATCATGAACGTATTGCAACACCCTACAGCGGGGGGCCCTCACGTTTGCGCGAGAACGGAGGGCACCATAGGACAACACCATAAATAAAATATACAATCATACCAACCAAGATCACGATTAACCCACATGACAAAATGGATCTACTCAAATATCATAGCATAACCATAGATCATTGGGAAATAATATATGTAGTTGAGCACCATGTTTAAGTAGAGATTACAGCGGGGAGAAGGTGTGTTACACCATTGCATAGAGGGGGAGAAAGTTGGTGTTGACGGTAGCAAGATTGTTGATGTAGATCGCCGTCATGATCCTAGCCCCGGCTGCACTCCGGCGCCACCGGGAGAGAGGGGGGGAGCCCTCTCCTTCTTCTTCTTCCTTGGCCTCCCCCCTAGATGGGAGGAGTGTTCCCCCTCTGTTCCATGGCCTCCATGGCGGTAGAGGGACGGGAGCCCCTCCGAGATTGGATCTCCCTCTTTGTTCACTTCTGTTTCATGTTCCCAGATCTGGCCGAAAACCGTTTCTTATATTCCAGGAGATCCGTAACTCCGATTGCGCTGAGATTTTAATACAATTTTTTTCCGGATATAAGCTTCCTTGCACCCGAAGTAGAGCTCCAACCGACGTACGAGGTGAGCACAAGCCTCCACCATGAGCCAGGCTTCTCTGGCGCGCCATGGTGTCTTGTGGGTTGTGTGGGCCTCCATTTGCGGTGATTCCAACTCCCAAAAATCACATATATTCCAAAATAATTCTCCATAAAATTTTAATCCATTTGGACTTCGTTTGATACGGATTTTCTGCGTGCAAAAAACATGCAAAAACAGGAACTGGCACTGGGCACTAGATCAATAGGTTAGTCCAATAAATCATATAAAAAGTTGCCAAAAATATGTGAAAGTTGTATAATATTGGCATGAAACAATCAAAAATTATAGATACAACGAAGACGTATCAGCTGGTCATGCGGTAAACATATGAAATAAAAGCCTGGGCTAGACAGGCCATAGTTCTCGGACAACCCAGTTGATACCCTTCTCCGTCCCAAAAAACAATTACTGCGCGCTGCTGGGTCCCTACTGTCATCCTCACCATGTACAGTCATCTCCTTATTCCTCTCGGTTGTTGACCATGTTGATAACACTGGAGGGCGGCGCCGCGGCGAGCTAACCAAGGCGGAAGATGATGGTGAGGCCTCGGACGGGAACAAACAGGAGCCGGGGAAGATGCACAAAGTTTTAGGGTGTGATGTGGCCACAATGCGTGCGTGGCAGCACAGCCAGCCGTGGGAGGCGGGAGCAGGCGGTCCCGCCGGTGCTGGTTTGGCTGGTGGCTGGAGGAAGAAGATACTGAAGAAACATGACAGACGTTGAATGTCAATCCAACAGTCAAGGTTGGCACAATCGTTTGTTGACTAAGCCGACACCAAGTAGCATACTTTTTTATATATAGGGAAAAAAGAAAACTGGGCTCCTTCGCCTGATAACATTCCCGAAACTGCGACCGTTCGATCTTGCGTCGCAACTAAAACTGCGAGGAAAATGCGTTTGTCTGCCGTCCTCCTCCCAGGGAACGTTCGCCACATAAGTGACTAGGACCCTTGGTTTTCAACCGAGAGGTCTTGGGTTCGAGTCCCACGAACTCTCAATTTTGTCCTCCTTCCTTCCTCGCAAAAAAGGGAAGAAAATCAGAGACTTGAGAAGGCATACAGAACAAGCTAGTGTACCAGTAAAGAGACGTTGCTGAGTTTTAGAAAAAAGAGAGACGTGCTCCTGTAGCTGGTTCAAATCCAAACCTAGACTATGACTATATATGGTGCTATGCTACTCTGCAAGTAATTAAACTGACATATCCAACGTTCGCTTATCCTCTTCTCTACTTACTCTGCCTAGCATCAGAAGTTCTGGCCGTAGCAACCATGTCTAATGGCTGCTCGTCCACCTGCTCTTCAGTAGGCAACAACCAGATATGCGCCAAGTCGCCACCCGTACCATCGCCTGTGGGTCTCATCACACCCCCGCCGGCACATGAACCGCCGCCGGTTGCTTATCGTAACTCGCTGCCGTTGGTGTGGTGCCACTGCTGCAAATCATGCAGAGTCATCCGTCGCATCTCAACCACAATCCTCAACCCTGGCCGAGTCTTCTACAAATGCCTGAATCATGGGGTAATAATATGTTTAAGTGTTGTTCTGCTACTTTCAGTTGCTGATTTTTTTAATAGTTTGGTTGATGATCTTCCAATTTGATTCGTGCATAAAAGGGAAGATTCATGTGATTTGTATTTCTAGGAAGTTGCTGATGTGGGGGAATACAACTACGCTGATTATTTGGTTAGCCGAGGAATCCCAATACCAGCAGGTTGGGGTGTTGGACAAGTAACTGAAGGAACGGCAGAAGAGGAAGATGCAGAGCAGAAGGTTAAAGATGCAGTTCCTCTGATCATGGCCAAGAAACAGCTTCTGAACAGCCTTGACAGAAATGAGGAGATTGTGGGCAAAATCGATGTGCTCTGTAGGATGATTGTCTCTTTATTTTCATTGTATGTAGCACTCGTGATGTATTCAGTGGCTATGACCTGTTTAGCAGGCTGGGCGTAGTGTTGTGAACATCTAATGATTTCTGTTAATAGAAATCCGGGGTACCCCTTTTGCTCATAAATAAATAAATAGCAGAGGCCCTTTTGCTCATAAATAAATAAATTAGTAGAGGCCCTGTCGGGTCAGCTTTGTTCCCATTCGAAGACGTCGAGCAAATTGCAGTCCAACAGCAAACTATGTCATCAAATTCAAGTTTCACAGCCAAATATGAGTACAACTAAAGAACAATGTCATCATGTTTTAGTCTTCATACAATCATCAAACACAAATCAACATACATAATAAGTGATGTTCTCACAGCAAATTACTAAAAAACAAGTTCATCAGGTTTCAGTTGTCATAGCAAACACAATTTCACACAGTAGATAAGAAAGTCTTTTAACAGGCAAATACGACAAAAGCAATCTAATCATCATCCGCAGCAGCGTTGTCAACATCTTCGCCATGTGTATCAGTCTGAATCATAATTCCCCACAGTGTCATCTTCTTCTTCATCCTCAATGTCCTCGAACATTGGCTTCTTCTTTATCAACTCTTGTATGTCCACAGCCCGACAGGCAATCTTTTCGCCAGCGTCATTGACGTGATGGTTCTCAAAGATATTAGGAACATCTGTGGAATCTTGTACATCAAGAGCAGTGTAAGCATCATCTTGTTGTGCAACTTCATTAAACGAATTCCTCTGCTCAAATCTTTGCAATACTCTCGAGTCATCGCTACGTGCAAATGTTTCTTCCAAGAAAAATATCTGTGTTGCTTGATTTGCCAAATAAAAGGCTCGTTGGTCTAGTACGCCGCCTTGACATTGATGTATTTGAAATAATCATCGGCTCTGGGTTTTGCTATCCGGGAAAACAGGTTATACCAATGACAGCACAACAGACCACACACCGATGAACCTCAAAATTGGAGATATACTGCAACTACACAATGTCTGTTATGTTAGCATACATTTTAGTTGTCTCTCTTCCGTATGTATCGATGCTCATGATGGCACTGTTTTGTGTCTTCCTGCCTTCGTCGCGTGCAAGGGTGTTGTAGCGCACATCTCCAACAATGCAAGAGTCATAATGTCTTACCCGAGTATCAGGACGCATTACTAGTGCGTAAAGGGCATCATCAACTGCCTGCCCATCCTCCCGCATCTTCTTAACCTATGGTTAGAAAATAGACAAGCTGATCATCTTATGTACTCAATATATTAAAGAAACTGACAGTGCAATTCGAAAGCTTACATGGCTCGTGAACCATTTCGCAAATCCCTCCATAACCAGTTTGTCAATGTTTCTTGGATTTTGCGGCAGTAAATCCTTTTTGTAGATGCTACACAATATAGTGATCGCGTCAAACATCTAAATATATAAGAATGTGCTGCAAGTTTAGTAGATTACAATGTATAAGCTGCAGTACTTAGCACTTACTTGATATAAGGTAGTATCTCAGGACAGTTATTCAACACATGCCAAACCATTTTGTCCAAATCTTTAGGTATGTCATCTTTTCGACACTTCCCTGTAACTCGAACAGAACAATCGTAAACATTGAGCCCGGGATTGTCTTCACCCACCTCTTTGCTAAGCTGATCAGTTGTTTCAATGTATTTTGAGCAGAATGTCAACGCTTCTGTAGCAATGTAGGCCTCTGCAATGGAACCCTCAGGTCTAGCTCTGTTCCTAACATAGCCCTTGAAAGTGCCTAGTCGCCTTTAAATAGGGTACATCTAGCCATACTGTACTTGACCTCTAAGTAGTGCCTCGTCAGGTAGATGAACAGCCAAATCCACAATCACATCAAAGAAGGCTAGAGGATATACCTTCTGAAGGTCGCATAGTTTAGTTGGTATCTTGTCTCTAAGACGCTCCAAAGCATCTATCCTGATATTTCTACTGCAGAGTTCCCTGAAGAATTGTCCCAACTCTGCAACTGCTCTGTATAAGTCAGGGCGGCCCAATCCTCGAAGGATAACAGGTAAACCCCTTTGAAGTAGGACATGGAAGTCATTAGTTTTCAACCCTTGTACCTTGTTTCCATCTGCACTGAGTCTCCTTTCAGGGTTGGAAGCAAATCCATGTGGGAATCTCACAAGTGACAGGACCTTGCAGAATTCTTTTCTTTTTGCCCTGTCCAAGACGTACAGACCTGGTGCCATATCCCGTGGTTTGCCTTCATCTTGCACCTGTAAATCCTGTCTGATACCGAGGTGTGTCAAATCAATCCTACATTTTAAGGTATCTTTCGTCTTGCCTTCAATATTAAGAAGTTTGCCGATAATGATGTCACATATATTTTTCTCGATGTGCATCACATCAAGATTATGCCGCAGATCCAAATCTTTCCAATATTCCAAGCCCCACAAAGTGGACCTGCGGGTAAACAATAGTCTCTCTTCTGCCCTGCCATGGTTCCTTTTCCCGCTACCATTATCAGGATGGTTTCCTGGTGTAATATGCCTGACCTTCTCTAATTCCACTTGTAACTCATCAACGGTGAGCCTCTTTGGCGCATCATAGTTTTCATGCTTTGCATAAAACACACATCTTCGGTATTTTGTAGGACGCGACTGGTCCCTTGCTAAGTATTGCCTATGACAGCGGATTTTTGTCACAGTGAACACATGCATTGTAACCATGTGTCGTTCGCCCTAACATAGTGCCCAAATCCGGATAATCATGGATGCACCAAATTATAACAGCACGCAGAAAGAAATCAGCTGGTGGGCTGCTATATAGGTCTCGAGTGAGAACACCCCTCCATAGCTGTTGAAGTTCCTCCAGAAGAGGCTCCACGAATAAATCAAAATCCTTTCCAGGACTTTTTGGACCTGGGATGAGCAAGGCCGTCATGTAGTTTGATTCTTTGGTGCAGACATTTCGAGGCATGTTGTAAGGGATAACAAGCACTGGCCACATGCTATATGTGGCGCTCTGGTGGCCAAATGGGTTAAATCCATCTGAAGCTAAACCAAGTCTAATGTTTACAGGTCAGCAGCAAACTTTTTGTGTTTCTGATTGAAGCTTTTCCAGTCACTACCATGAGATGGATGGCTCATTACATTCTGATCTATGTACTCCTGGTTCCTAGAATGCCACAGTACATCCTCTCTTGTTTCAGCATCATGAAACAACCTCTGCAATCTTGGTATAATTGGAAAATGTCTCAGAACATTATGAGGAATCCTCTTCACAACATCGCCATCTTTCCATCTTGATGATTTGCATTTTTGGCATTCACTTAAGTTGGCATAATCCTTCCGGAACAGAACACAATTATTCTTACAAACATGGATCATATCATATCCAATTCCAACTTCATGAAGGAAATTCTTCATTTTACTGTAGGTGTGTGGCAGCTCAGATGCATCTGGGAAAGATTTGCCGAAAGCAGCCAACATCACATTGAATGATTTGTTGGTCATCTGCTTAGATGTCTTCACGTGAAGAAAGGTGACCATAGCTGAGAATACTGACAGCTTATTTCCTGGGGTGACAGCCACATTGCATTGTTCCAACATGCGGGCCCACCATTTTTCTTCGCTAGGTGTAAGTTCACAAATGCACGAGCATTTCGTAACACTGTTTCCATGTTGGTCAAACACACTGGCTCCGCCACCACCACCTCCTCCTCCTCCTCTTCCACCTGAGCATCAGGCAGATCAAGATGGTGATCTGCTGCTTCCACATAGTCAGTAACATTGACGTTCACAGCTTCACCATGATGAACCCACCTAGTATATGTGACCGACATCCCATACAAGTGTAGATGATTTTGCACAGTTGATCGGGGTCTTGTAAGTTAATTGATACAACTGCTACACGGGCAGAGCACATCTGATTTCGGACCACCGTACTCAGCTCTAATAAAGTTCATGAAGTTTTCAACCCCCTCGACATATGCAGCGGAGAATCTTCGAGCAGAAGTTATCCAAGTCATGTCCATCTGTTACACATACAAATTAGTTCTTTTACTAGATATTACAGGAAAAACATATATGCTTTTTTATGAAGTCCAGAAAAAATACCTAGGACGATGTCTAAAGCTATGGCAAGATATTTGGACAAGCATATCTAAGTAACAAAATATATGTAAAGCTAATTCAGCAAACAGATTTGAGTGCTAAATTATGGCAGGCTGTTTCAACAGTCAATGAGGCCGAGCACACAGCCATCGAACTGTCGAAGGCAACCTCGGCAACAAAGATCGAGTATAAAATCGTGTAGAGCTATTTCACCTAACAGATTGGCTACTAAACCATGGCAATCTACCTCATAATAAATATATGGCATGATATTTTAGCAACTAATCGGGCTTGGCATGCCATCTCAACTAAGCAGTTTGAGTAAAGAATAGGGCAAGGAAGCTTCTTAAGCAGAGCATATTTACTGTAAACTACTTCGGCAAACAGTGAGACTAACAACGTCTACTAGCTAACATTCCGTGCTACACCGACATGCACGGGGCCTCAGTCTAGAACACGTGTACCGTGGGAGAAGCTGACCATCGTGCGTCTCCACACGAACGTTGCTAGCGGTGGTGGCGCTAACCGCCGTGCGTATCCACAAGAACAGCGCCAGCGGTGGCGGCACGGCTAGAGGACGACAGTCTACAAGAGCGTACTGTGGGAGCGAGAGGATCGCCGTGCGTCCCCTCGACGAACCGCGACGCCGACGTATCGGCGCGGCGGGGAGGGCGGCTTTGGTGGCGCAAATGGATTGGAGGGGGCCGGGGGGAGGTGGGTTTGGGGAATATTATTCGCTAGTTGGCCGAAGGGCGGTTGAATTTGGGATTTGGGGGAACGTTTAGGGGGATTTTCGTGCGGTGGACGGGGGGAGTTTGGCGCATGGTCGGTTTCTCCAAGTGTAGTCCCACGTGTCAGTGAAGAGGCAAGCCGAACCGCGTTCCGCTTGCGTAAGCCGTGTGCAGGATCGACCGTGTGTGGGGTGCAATGCGACCGCGACAGGGGTGCTGTGAGATACCTCCTTTTTTCCTTTTAAACTTGGTGCTTCGCCCCCTCAAAAAAACTTGGTGATTCGCGCGATCCATCCATACTACTAGTAGTAATCTGGTAATCCCGACTAAAATGGTGCGGCCGGGTTTTTCCCACGCGATATGCTGGGAGGTTGGCTTAGTTGGGTTTTTTAGGACAAGTAATGCTACACCTACGTAATCCCAATTACGTAATTAACATAATGTGAAATGTGTGAGCTGTTGCTTATAGATTGGGGGGAGGGAGGGGCCCACCACCATGAAAATCAGGGGGGAGAGAGAGAGGCAAATTATGTTAACCCTTTAGTAGGTCCTCATAGATGTAGAAAGATGTGAAATGCGTGAATGTGGAGTGGACGTACTATTGGAGTGCCTAAGATAAATTGTGTATGTAGACCCTATGTGTTTATTTACTTCGCATGTTAGCTTTGTCTCGGGTCAAACCTTCTAAGTTTATACACGCAAAAACGAATCATCATTCCATATACTCCTAAAATATATCTTACTATCATTGTGAAAGTTCATATACACCGGACAAGATTAATGCAAACACGACAGATTTTCATTACATTTCGAACTATTATAGGACAGAAAAATAAAAGAAACCCGACCCTAAACCTATTCTACGGCGGTGACCGACGTCCTCCATCTGCGATCTCCATGTATGGGGGCGGGGTTCAAGACCCGTGAAGTGAAGGTGCGGTCTCCGGTGAGGAAGAGTAGAACACGGGAGACGGACCGGCCAGTTGGCCCGCCATGCCCTGCCGCCTCCCATGGCCTACTCATCCTTGGAGGAGTCCCCGACCTCGGCGGTGCCGGACGTTGGACGGCGGCAATTAGGACGCGTGGCTGACGGTGCTTGCCTCGTCGGCCGCCAGCATGGGCACCGCTTGCGCGGTCGCGTCCCTATCCGGCTACGCCGCTATTGCGTAGCGAGCGGTGACTTGAGCGAGGGCCGCGACCTCGAGCTTCATCCTCGAAGACAAGCTCTCCGCAGAGCATTCGCGCTCGCGGTCATGGCGGATGTGGTGCCAGGTAGCAGGACGATGCGTTATGGTGTGGAGTTTAGCTGGGCGTTGCCGCTTTAAGTAGTGCATTCCGGTGAGGCCAAGTGTCCGGGTGCGTCATTAAGTCACTGGATTTGGTTCCTCAGGCACCAAGCCTCTTAACGATGGCATACAGACAGACAGTATGAATGCAGGCAGCTGGCGTCGGCTGGGAACGCACCACGCGACGGCGCGAGGGACGAGGGTTTTTGGTGTGTCAGGGTAGTCAGCTGCGGTCGTGGCAACGTTGGAGATGCCCTGTGCTCCCATGCGATCCCCACATGTCATTGAAAAAGCAAGACGACCCGGCATGGTCTCAGGTCCTGGGGATGCAGTTGGCCGCGCTACACCACTCCGCGGACGCGTCGCGATGCGCACACACTTAGGCGCCCCGTGCATTACTACCTCTTGAGCACTGCGTTGGTTTTCCCTTGAAGAGGAAAGGGTGATGCAGTAAAGCAGCGTAAGTATTTCCCTCAGTTAGGTATCAATCCAGTAGGAGGCCACGCACGAGTCCCTCGCACCTACACAAACAAATAAAATCATCGCAATCAACGCAATAAAAGGGGTTGTCAATCCCTTCACGGTCACTTACGAAAGTGAGATCTGATAGATAAGATAAAATAATATTTTTGGTATTTTTATGATAAAGATGAAAAGTAAAATAAAAGAAAAATAAACGGCGCTAGAAATAGCTTGTTGTCGGGAGATTAATATGATGGAAAATCGACCCGGGGGCCATAGGTTTCACTAGTGGCTTCTCTCGAGAGCATAAGTATTACGGTGGGTAAACAAATTACTGTTGAGCAATTGACAGAATTGAGGATAGTTATGAGAATATCTAGGTATGATCATGAATATATGCATCACGTCCGAGACAAGTAGACCGACTCCTGCCTGCATCTACTACTATTACTCCACACATCGACCGCTATCCAGCATGCATCTAGAGTATTAAGTTCAAAAGAACAGAGTAACGCTTTAAGTAAGATGACATGATATAGAGGGATAAACTCATGCAATATGATATAAACCCCATCTTGTTATCCTCGATGGCAACAATACAATACGTGCCTTGCTGCCCCTACTGTCACTGGGAAAGGACACCGCAAGATTGAACCCAAAGCTAAGCACTTCTCCCATTGCAAGAAAGATCAATCTAGTAGGCCAAACCAAACTGATAATTCGAAGAGACTTGCAAAGATAACCAATCATACATAAACGAATTCAGAGAAGATTCAAATATTGTTCATAGATAAACTTGATCATAAACCCACAATTCATCTGTCTCAACAAACACACCGCAAAAGAAGATTACATCGAATAGATCTCCACAAGAGAGGGGGAGAACATTGTATTGAGATCCAAAGAGAGAGAAGAAACCATCTAGCTAATAACTATGGACCCGAAGGTCTGAGGTAAGCTACTCACACATCATCGGAGAGGCTATGGTGTTGATGTAGAAGCCCTTCATGATCGATGCCCCCTCCGGCGGAGCTCCGGAAAAGGCCCCAAGATGGGATCTCACGGGTACAGAAGGTTGCGGCGGTGGAATTAGGTTTTTGGCTCCGTATCTGGTTGTTTGGGGGTACGTAGGTATATATAGGAGGAAGAAGTACGTCGGTGGAGCAACATGGGCCCCACGAGGGTGGAGGGCACGCCCCCCTACCTCGTGCCTTCCTGGTAGCTTTCTTGACGTAGGGTCCAAGTCCTCTGGATCATGTCCGTTCCAAAAATCACGTTCCCAAAGGTTTCATTCCGTTCGGACTCCGTTTGATATTATTTTTCTGCGAAACTCTGAAATAGGCAAAAAACAGCAATTCTGGGCTAGGCCTCCGGTTAATAGGTTAGCCCCAAAAATAATATAAAAGTGTATAATAAAGCCCAATAATGTCCAAAACAGAATATAATATAGCATTGAACAATCAATAATTATAGATACGTTGGAGACGTATCATGCATCCTCGACGAACCGGGTGTTGATCTGTTGGTCGTGCCACAGCGCTAACGCCACCCTCGGCACACTGAAGCCGACCGTGTCCAGCAACGATGAGCGTGTTTGTCACAGCGGTCGCCGTGTCCAGTGGCGGTGCGGGAGCTGCGCCACGTTGTTGGCCCCCACGACCCACATGAACGGTTGCCAGTGGCGAGGAGGTCGTGGTCCAGCTCCTCCATTGGACTAGTTTGCGCCACGTCGTCCCGACATATGTGCCCTCCATGTCGGTTTCCCTATTTTCCTGGACAAATTCGAGCTTTAATGCTCCGCATTGCGCATTAGGCGTAGAACAGGTGTCTTTTGTGCCCTGGTTCAAATGTGGTATAGTACCAAGTTGTTACCCTAGCCCCAAGTGTGGTGGTTTTGGGACGGCACCACCCTTTTCCTATTCAACTAATGAAGTGTAACACTTGATTAAGTAGCCGGATGATGTGCTAATGTAGGTGTCCGACTGTTTGAAGGAATAATTGAGGTGTGCCCGGTCCGTGCCCACATATAGGGGTCCAATTTACCATGTTCCGGTAGTAGTAACTATACTAGTCCCTGCGTACTCCCTCTGTCTTTATTCACTCCACATTTTTGATTTTCTCAAAGTCAAACTTTGTAAACTTTGACGAAGTTTATAGACAGAAATAATAACATATACAATAACAAATCAATACCATTAAATTCATTATTGAATATACTTTCACATCATATAGATTTTCTATTGTAAATGTTCATATTTTTTCTATAAATTTGGTCAAATTTTATGAAGTTTGACTTCAGTCAAACCTAATATGCAGAGTAAATACAAACGGATGGAGTATCTTACTCCGTGACCAAGACGGATGGGAAAACGAGACAACTTATTGTTTATTTGAGCCGTTCAAGTATAATCATGTGGCGTTGCTTATTTCCGATTCCTCTCCAACCCTCTTCTCTATCGATCATGCCGCCCTCCAGTCGAGTCCATCCTCCCGCATGCCTCATTTGAAAATTTCGCCGAGTATCATTCACATGTGGGCCTAGACCATGCTTGTATTTCCAATGTTGTAATTTGTCCGACATGCATACAAACAAATGGTTCGTTTAAAGTTTCACTTTGCCTCCACTATGTGTCGCTTCCCATCTTAGGTTTGACATCCCATTCGGTTCATGCCCCGACATATCTTGATGAGATCTATTGATGTTGAGAGATCAATTGCATGCCGTGCAAGGAGATAAATGTTTGGTCTATTTCTATGATAGAAATCACCCCCGGGGGGGCTGTGGGAATCAGAGGGAGTATATTGTATGTTCATAAGTGCAACGAACATATTGTACCCACCCTAGGCCTCTTTCAATCGATCTCCGGACCCCGAGATGAAACCGAGACAGAACGAGTGGGTGCATGTGTGATACCTAAGGCGGATTCAAAATTTTGAACCGGTGATCATAGCATCCGCAAATCATATATAAAGGGTATTCAATGTTCGTTTCGCTTTTGAACGTACAATATACTCCCTCCGATCCTTTCTAGTTTACATATAAGTTTTATGTGTAGTCAAAGTATCTCTACTTTGATCAAACTTACAGAAAAGTATCAACATTCAACAACGCCCAATCAATATTGTTAGATTCATACGTACTCCTTGATTTGTATTCAAACAGAGATGGTTTCCAATTTGTTTTCAAACATGTGAATGTGCTTGTTCTCGCGCATGCTCTTCCTACTAGGATTTCGCCACGTATAGCAAGTCCAATAGTAACTTTTTTAAGCTCCCTGTCCAATAGTACTATTGGAGCACTGACAACATCTGTAGTTGAGTAGGTAGTGCTCATAGTACTCCCTCCTTCCATTTATATAGGGCCTAAGAGCAAATCTAAAAAGGCCTAGTCAGCAGGCTATAAGACCTGACATGTCATTAAAATCCTACTTGGAGGACTGGGAAGAGAGAGAGAGAGACAGTGAAGCGGGCTCTTATTCTACAGCCCGGCCATAACACATAGATCAAGAAAAAATAGTATGCATGCAACTCTCTTCCAATCATATACCTTGCTCATGAAAATATTAAATGCTTAGAGCCAACCTAATAGCCATGCCAAGAGCCAACCTATTACTTATGTGAGTATTTTTTATGATGGCTCTAAGTCAGGTGGCATCTCTTCATAGCCAAGAGCCGGCTACATTATTAACCATGCTCTAATGCGTTTTTCAAAACTGCCTTTGACTATTGACAAGATTAATAGTACATGAGATGTATAATGTGAAAATTATATCATTGGAAGCTCGTTTCACATACGAATTTGACCGTATGCTTTGTGTAAGTTGCATGTCATATATTATTACTCTAATATTTGGTCAAAGTTAGCCTCGAAAAATGCATTAGGCCGTGTAGAGATGGAAGGAGGGAGTAGTAGTGGAAGTGGAACCTCTAACGTAGGTATCCCTGCCTTACCCTCCCTTTCGGTCAGTGACTAGTGGGCCCCATGCTTGCTAGGCCCCGCATGTCAGTTACTCAATGGGTTCGGCCACGTCTAGGGATCCTCATCCGTAGTATACTCCCTCTGATTTTATTTACTCCGCATAAAACAGAGGGAGTAGTAGTATAAATGACGTGGGCGGGGGAGGGGGAGCGACGTCGGTTTGCTCTCGACTGCGGTCCCACAAGCGAGCGAAAACGCAAGACGAAGCGCATTCCATTCAGTGAGCTACGTGGAGGGTCCAGCGTGCCGGGGTGCAACGCGAACGCGCCAAGATCGATGTACAGTCAAAACCGATTGACCGGTCGTCACCGGAACCACTATTCACACTAGAACCTTCGCTGCTCGGCCTACGCTAGCCACTACCCCAAAACCACACCTCCTCTCTAGCCCATTCCCCCACCTTTCGGTCCCCTAGCCTGCATCAAGCATCCCCTAGTTCTCCGGAAATCCATGGTGCACCGTAGGAACACATACTACAAGATGCTGGCGCCGGAGCACCGCGCGGAAATCGCGGCGGCGGTCGGCGCCACAGACCTCCGTTCCCAAGCTCGCTTTGCGGCGGGCCAATCCCCGAGTTCTCTGGAGCCAAGCTCCGAGGAGGAAGAAGCCGATCCAATGTTCATGGCGGAGGTCGCGGCGCAGAAGGACCCCGATGCGTATGAGACGATGGACGTCGACTTTGTGCCGGTGTCCGGGTCCCCCATGGTGCAGGCGGACCAGCGGCTCCACCTAGCGATACTAAAGGAGGACCGGGAGGCGGAGGATCAACTCGACGCGGAGCGCGCGCATGCCGCTGCCATCGAGGCTCTCCTGCAAGCGGAACCGGATGTCATGGATGTGAATTGGGCGGTGCAGGCTCAACTTAACGCGGAGTGCGCGGATGCCGCTGCCATCGAGGCGCTCCTGCAGCCGGAACCGGACGTCCTGGAATTGAACCGGGCGGTGGAGGTGTTGGAAATATGCCCTAGAGGCAATAATAAATTGGTTATTATTATATTTCCTTGTTCATGATAATCGTTTATTATCCATGCTAGAATTGTATTGATAGGAAACTCAGATACATGTGTGGATACATAGACAACACCATGTCCCTAGTAAGCCTCTAGTTGACTAGCTCGTTGATCAATAGATGGTTACGGTTTCCTGACCATGGACATTGGATGTCGTTGATAACGGGATCACATCATTAGGAGAATGATGTGATGGACAAGACCCAAGCCTAAGCCTAGCACAAGATCGTGTAGTTCGTTTGCTAAGAGCTTTTCTAATGTCAAGTATCATTTCCTTAGACCATGAGATTGTGCAACTCCCGGATACCGTAGGAATGCTTTGGGTGTACCAAACGTCACAACGTAATTGGGTGGCTATAAAGGTGCACTACAGGTATCTCCGAAAGTGTCTGTCGGGTTGGCACGAATCGAGACTGGGATTTGTCACTCCGTGTAAACGGAGAGGTATCTCTGCGCCCACTCGGTAGGACATCATCATAATGTGCACAATGTGACAAAGGAGTTGATCATGGGATGATGTGTTACGGAACAAGTAAAGAGACTTGCCGGTAACGAGATTGAACAAGGTATCGGGATACCGACGATCGAATCTCGGGCAAGTACTATACCGGTAGACAAAGGGAATTGTATACGGGATTGATTGAATCCTTGACATCGTGGTTCATCCGATGAGATCATCGTGGAACATGTGGGAGCCAACATGGGTATCCAGATCCCGCTGTTGGTTATTGGCCGGAGAACGTCTCGGTCATGTCTGCATGGTTCCCGAACCCGTAGGGTCTACACACTTAAGGTTCGATGATGCTAGGGTTATAGGGAATAGATATACGTGGTTACTGAATGTTGTTCGGAGTCCGGGATGAGATCCCGGACGTCACGAGGAGTTCCGGAATGGTCCGGAGGTAAAGATTTATATATGGGAAGTCTTATTTTGGTCGCCGGAAAAGTTTTGCGCATTATCGGTATTGTACTGGGAGTGCCGAAAGGGGTCCGGGGGTCCACCAAGGGGTCCACATGCCCCGGGGGGCCACATGGGCTGTGGGGTGTGCGCCTTGGGGAGGATGGACTCCTCCCTGGCCGCACCCTTCCTTGGAGGAAGGGCCAAGGCTGCGCCCCCCTCTCCCTTGGCCCTATATATAGTGGGGGGGGAGGGAGGGCAGCAAAACCTAAGCCCTGGCGCCTCCCTCTCCCTCCCGTGACACATCTCCCTCCTCCCGCAGTGCTTGGCGAAGCCCTGTTGGAATCCCGCTACTTCCACCACCACGCCGTCGTGCTACTGGATCTCCATCAACCTCTCCTTCCCCCTTGCTGGATTAAGAAGGAGGAGACATCGCTGCTCCGTACGTGTGTTGAACGCGGAGGTGCCGTCCGTTCGACGCTAGGATCATCGGTGATTTGGATCACGACGAGTACGACTCCATCAACCCCGTTCTCTTGAACGCTTCCGCTCGCGATCTACAAGGGTATGTAGATGCACTCCTTCCCTCTCATTGCTAGTAAACTCCATAGATTGATCTTGGTGATGCGTAGAAAATTTTGAATTTCTGCTACGTTCCCCAACAGTGGCATCATGAGCTAGGTCTATGCGTAGTTTCTATGCACGAGTAGAACACAAAGTAGTTGTGGGCGTTGATTTTGTCAATTTACTTGCCCTTACTAGTCTTATCTTGATTCGGCGGCATCGTGGGATGAAGCGGCCCGGACCGACCTTACACGTACACTTACGTGAGACAGGTTCCATCGACTGACATGCACTAGTTGCATAAGGTGGCTAGCGGGTGTCTGTCTCTCCCACTTTAGTCGGATCGGATTCGATGAAAAGGGTCCTTATGAATGGTAAATAGAAATTGGCATATCACGTTGTGGCTTTTGCGTAGGTAAGAAACGTTCTTGCTAGAATCCCATAGCAGCCACGTAAAACATGCAACAACAATTAAAGGACGTCTAACTTGTTTTTGCAGGGTATGCTAGGTGATGTGATATGGCCAAAAGGATGTGATGAATGATATATGTGATGTATGAGATTGATCATGTTCTTGTAATAGGAATCACGACTTGCATGTCGATGAGTATGACAACCGGCAGGAGCCATAGGAGTTGTCTTAATTTATTGTATGACCTGCGTGTCAATGAAAACGCCATGTAATTACTTTACTTTATTGCTAACCGTTAGCCATAGTAGTAGAAGTAATAGTTGGCGAGACAACTTCATGAAGACACGATGATGGAGATCATGATGATGGAGATCATGGTGTCATGCCGGTGACAAAGGTGATCATGCCGCGCCTCGAAGATGGAGATCAAAAGGCGCAAGATGATATTGGCCATATCATGTCACTTTATGATTTGCATGTGATGTTTGTCATGTTTACATCTTATTTGCTTAGAACGACGGTAGCATAAATAAGATGATCCCTCACTAAAAAATTTCAAGAGACGTGTTCCCCCTAACTGTGCACCGTTGCGAAGGTTCGTTGTTTCGAAGCACCACGTGATGATCGGGTGTGATAGATTCTAACGTTCGAATACAACGGGTGTTGACGAGCCTAGCATGTACAGACATGGCCTCGGAACACATGCGAAACACTTAGGTTGACTTGACGAGCCTAGCATGTACAGACATGGCCTCGGAACACAAGAGATCGAAAGGTCGAACATGAGTCGTATAGTAGATGCGATCAACATGGAGATGTTCACCGATGATGACTAGTCCGTCTCACGTCATGATCGGACACGACCTAGTTTGACTCGGATCATGTATCACTTAGCTGACTAGAGGGATGTCTATCTGAGTGGGAGTTCATTAAATAACCAGATGAACTTCATTATCATGAACATGGTCAAAAGGTCTTTGCAAATTATGTCATAGCTTACGCTTTAGTTCTACTGTTTAAGATATGTTCCTAGAGAAAATTTAGTTGAAAGTTGATAGTAGCAATTATGCGGACTGGGTCCGTGAACTGAGGATTGTCCTCATTGCTGCACAGAAGGCTTATGTCCTTAATGCACCGCTCGGTGTGTTGAACCTCAGCGTCGTCTGTAGATGTTGCGAAACATCTGGCATACACGTTTTGATGACTACGTGATAGTTCAGTGCGTAATGCTAACGGTTTAGAATTGTGGCACCAAAGACGTTTTGAAACGTCACAGAACATATGAGATGTTCCGAAGACTGAAATTGGGATTTCAGACTAGTGCCCACGTCAAGAGGTATGAGACCTCTGACAAGTTTCTTAAGCCTGCAAACTGAGGGAGAAAAGCTCAATCGTTGAGCATGTGCTCAGATTGTCTGAGTACTACAATCGCTTGAATCGAGTGGGAGTTAATCTTCCAGATAAGATAGTGATGGTTCTCCATAGTCACTGCCACCAAGCTATTGGTGCTTCGTGATGAACTATAACATATCAGGGATAGATATGATGATCCTTGAACAACTCGCGATGTTTGACACCGCGAAAGTAGAAATCAAGAAGGAGCATCAATTGTTGATGGTTAGTAAAACCACTAGTTTCTAGAAGGGCAAGGGCAAAAGGGATACTTCATGAAATAGCAAATCATTTGCTGCTCTAGTGAAAAATCCCAAGGTTGAACCCAAACCCGAGACTAAGTGCTTCTGTAATGAGGGGAACGGCACTGAAGCAAAACTACCCTAGATACTTGGTAGATGAGAAGGCAGGCAAGGTCGACAGAAGTATATTGGATATACATTATATGAATGTGTACTTTACTAGTACTCCTAGCAGCACCAGGGTATTAGATACCGGTTCAGTTGCTAAGTGTTAGTAACTCGAAATAAAAGCTGCGGAATAAACGGAGACTAGCTAAAGGTGAGATGACGATATGTGTTGGAAGTGTTTCCAAGGTTGATGTGATCAAGCATCGCATGCTCCCTCTACCATCGAGATTTGGTGTTTGCGTTGAGCATGATTGGATTATGTTTATCGCAATACGGTTATTCATTTAAGGAGAATAATGGTTACTCTGTTTAATACCTTCAATGGTCTTGCACCTAAAATGAATCTCGATCGTAGTGATACACATGTTCGTGCCAAAAGATATAAAATAGTAATGATAGTACCACATACATGTGGCACTGCCATTTGAGTCATATTGGTATAGAACGCATGAAGAAGCTCCATGTAGATGGATCTTTGGACTCACTCGTTTTGAAAAGATTGAGACATGCGAACCATGTCTATTGGTATATATGCATCAAGAAACTCCATGCAGATGGATCGTTTGGACTCACTTGATTTTGAATCACTTGAGACATGCAAATCATACCACATGGGAAAGATGACTGAAAAGCCTCGTTTTCAGTAAGATGGAACAAGAGAGCAACTTGTTGGAAGTAATACATTTGATGTGTGCAGTCCAATGAGTGCTGAGGCACGCAGTGGATATCGATATGTTCTTACTTCACAAATGATTTGAGTAGATGCTGAGAATATTTACTTGATGAAACACAAGTCTGAATTATTAAAAGGTTCAAGTAATTTTAGAGTGAAGTTGAAGATCGTCGTGACAAGAGGATAAAATGTCTATGATATGATCATAGAGATATCCGAGTTACGAGTTTGGCACACAATTAACACATTGTGGAAAGTGTTTCACAATTAATACCGCCTGGAACACCACAGTGTGATGGTGTGTCCGAACAACATAACTGCACCCTATTGGATATGGTGCATGCCATGATGTCTCTTATCGAATTACCACTATCGTTTATGGGTTAGGCATTAGAGATAACCGCATTCACTTTAAAAGGGGCACCACGCAATTCCGTTGAGACAACACCGTTTAGAGAAACCTAAGTTGTCGTTTCTTGAAAGTTTGGGGCTGCGACGCTTATGTGAAAATGTTTCAGGTTGATAAGCTCGAACCCAAAGCGGATAAATGCATCTTCATAGAATACCCAAAACAGTTGGGTATACCTCCTATTTCAGATCCGGAAGCAAGGTGATTGTTTCTAGAAACAGGTCCTTTCTCGAGGAAAAGTTTCTCTCGAAAGAATTGAGTGGGAGGATGGTGGAGACTTGATGAGGTTATTGAACCGTCACTTCAACTAGTGTGTAGCAGGGCACAGGAAGTTGTTCATGTGGCACCTATACCAATTGAAGTGGAAGCTTATGATAGTGATCATGAAACTTCGGATCAAGTCACTACCAAACCTCATAGGACGACAAGGATGCGTACTACTTCAGAGTGGTATGTAATCCTGTCTTGGAAGTCATGTTGTTGGACAACGATGAACCTATGAGCTGTGGAGAAGCGATGGTGGGCCCGAATTCCGACGAATGGCTCGAGGCCATAAAAACCGAGAGAGGATCCATGTATAAAAAAAAGTATAGACTTTGGAAGAACTACTTGATGGTCGTAAGGCTGTTGGGTGCAGATGGATTTTAAAAGGAAGACAGACAATGATGGTAAGTGTCACCATTAAGAAAGCTCGACTTGTCATTAAGATGTTTTCCGGCAAGTTCAAGGAGTTGACTGCGATGAGACTTTCTCACTCGTAGCGATGCTAAGAGTCTGTCGGAATTGTATTAGCAGTTACTGCATTATTTATGAAATCTTGCAGATAGGATGTCAAAACATTGTTTCCTCGTCTTAAGGAAAGGTTGTATGTGATACAACCAGAAGGTTTTTGTCAATCCTGAAAGATGCTAACAAGTATGCAAAGCTCCAGCAATCCTTCTAAGGACAGGAGTAAGCATCTCGGAGTCAGAATATACGCTTTGCTGGAGTGATCAAAGTTTTTGGGTTTATACAAAGTTTGTTAGAAACTTGTATTTACAATAAAGTGAGTGGGAGCGCTACAACATTTCTGATAAGTATATGTGAATGACATATTGTTGATCTGAAATGATGTAAAATTTTTGGAAAGCATAAAGGGTTGTTTGAAAGGAGTTTTTCAAAGGAAGACCTGGATGAAGTTGCTTACATATTGGGCATCAAGACGCCCGATGATACTTTCAAAGAACGCACACCTTGACATGATTTTGAAAGAGTTCAAAATAGATCAGCAAAGAAGGAGTTCTTGGCTGTGTTACAAGGTGTGAGTATTGAGTAAGACTCAAGACCTGACCACGGCAGAAGAGAGAGAAAGGACGAAGGTCGTCCCCTATGCTTTAGACGTAGGCTCTACAGTATGCTATGTTGTGTACCGCACATGAAGTGTGCCTTGCCATGAGTTGGTCAAGGGGTACAATAGTGATCCGGGAATGGATCACATGACAGCGGTCGAACTTATCCTCAGTATCTAGTGGACTAAGGAATTTTCTCGATTATGGAGGTGAAAAGGAGTTCGTCGTAAAGGGTTACGTCGATGCGAACTTTGACACTAATCCGGATGACTCTGAGTAGTAAACCGGATTCGTATAGTAGAGCAGTTATTTGAAATGGCTCCAAGTAGCGCGTGGTAGCATCCACAAGATGACATAGATATTCGTAAAGCACACACGGATCTGAAAGGTTCAGACCCGTTCACTAATAACCTCTCTCACAAGCATAACATGATCAAACCAGAACTCATTGAGTGTTAATCACATGGTGATGTGAACTAGATTGTTGACTCTAGTAAACTCTTTGGATGTTGGTCACATGGTGATGTGACCTGTGAGTGTTAATCACATGGTGATGTGAACTAGATTATTGACTCTAGTGCAAGTGGGAGACTGTTGGAAATATACCCTAGAGGCAATAATAAATTGGTTATTATTATATTTCCTTGTTCATGATAATCATTTATTATCCATGCTAGAATTGTATTGATAGGAAACTCAGATACATGTGTGGATACATAGACAACACCATGTCCCTAGTAAGCCTCTAGTTGACTAGCTCGTTTATCAATAGATGGTTACGGTTTCCTGACCATGGACATTGGATGTCGTTGATAACGGGATCACATCATTAGGAGAATGATGTGATGGACAAGACCCAATCCTAACCCTAGCACAAGATCGTGTAGTTCGTTTGCTAAGAGCTTTTCTAATGTCAAGTGTCATTTCCTTAGACCATGAGATTGTGCAACTCCCGGATACCGTAGGAATGCTTTGGGTGTACCAAACGTCGCAACGTAACTGGGTGGCTATAAAGGTGCACTACAGGTATCTCCGTGAGTGTCTGTTGGGTTGGCACGAATCGAGACTGGGATTTGTCACTCCGTGTAAACGGAGAGGTATCTCTGGGCCCACTCGGTAGGACATCATCATAATGTGCACAATGTGACCAAGGAGTTGATCACGGGATGATGTGTTACGGAATGAGTAAAGAGACTTGCCGGTAACGAGATTGAACACGGTATCGGGATACCGATGATCGAATCTCGGGCAAGTACTATACCGGTAGACAAAGGGAATTGTATACGGGATTGATTGAATCCTTGACATCGTGGTTCATCCGATGAGATCATCGCGGAACATGTGGGAGCCAACATGCGTATCCAGATCCCGCTGTTGGTTATTGGCCGGAGAACGTCTCGGTCATGTCTGCATGGTTCTCGAACCCGTAGGGTCTACACACTTAAGGTTCGATGACGCTAGGGTTATAGGGAATAGATATACATGGTTACCGAATGTTGTTTGGAGTCCCGAATGAGATCCCGGACGTCACGAGGAGTTCCGGAATGGTCCGGAGGTAAAGATTTATATATGGGAAGTCTTATTTTGGTTGCCGGAAAAGTTTCGCGCATTATCGGTATTGTACCGGGAGTGCCGAAAGGGGTCCGGGGGTCCACCAAGGGGTCCACATGCCCTGGGGGGGCCACATGGGCTGTGGCGTGTGCACCTTGGCCTATATGGGCCAAGGGAACCAGCCCCAAGAGGCCCATGCGCCAAGAGATAAGATAAAGGGAGAGTCCTAAAGGGGAAAGGCACCTCCGAGGTGCCTTGGGGAGGATGGACTCCTCCCTGTCCGCACCCTTCCTTGGAGGAAGGGCCAAGGCTGCGCCCCCCCTCTCCCTTGGCCCTATATATAGTGGGGGGGAGGGAGGGCAGCAAAACCTAAGCCTTGGCGCCTCCCTCTCCTTCCCGTGACACATCTCCCTCCTCCCGCAGCGCTTGGCGAAGCCCTGTTGGAATCCCGCTACTTCCACCACCACGCCGTCGTGCTGCTGGATCTCCATCAACCTCTCCTCCCCCCTTGCTGGATCAAGAAGGACGAGACATCGCTGCTCCGTACGTGTGTTGAACGTGGAGGTGCCGTCCGTTCGGCGCTAGGATCATCGGTGATTTGGATCACGACGAGTACGACTCCATCAACCCCGTTCTCTTGAACGCTTCCGCTCGCGATCTACAAGGGTATGTAGATGCACTCCTTCCCTCTCGTTGCTAGTAAACTCCATAGATTGATCTTGGTGATGCGTAGAAAATTTTGAATTTCTGCTACGTTCCCCAACAGGAGGCTCGACTCGACGCGGAGCGCGCGGATGCCGCTGCCATCGAGGCCCTCCTGCAGGCGGAATAGGACGTCCTAGAATTGAACCGGGCGGCGAAGGCTCAACTCAACGTGGAGCGTGCGGATGCCGCTGCCATCGAGCCCCTGCTACAGGCGGAACTGGACGTCCTGGACTTGAACCGGGCGGTGCTCTCATTCCTTCGGATCACACGAACGCTCCACGTGTACGAGTAGCTGGAGGCCGATGACAACCACTGTGCGGAGACACACGTCGGCAGCTATGGCTGGTTCGCGCCGGCAGCCAAAGACGACGAGGCCGTCTCGTTCCACGAGCAGTGATAGTTTTTCTTTATGATGTTGTTTTTAGGGATCTTTTGCTATGTAAAAACATATATTTCTGCAAGTCACCTGACTTTTATCATTTGGGTCAGTCGACCATTTCAGGCGGTTGGATGAATATCCTATGTCTCCTAACCCTTCTTCCTCACCTCTTCTTCTTCCCCAATAGAACACCGCACGGGTCGTACGGATCTTCCCCAACATGCGGTTGGATAAACATACTATATGAACATAAATTATGAGTCAATGGTTGGATGGCTGAGTTTGTTTTGATCACATGAGGTATCATGTGTCAGTGAGGGTCTGTTCCCTTGGTTGGGTTTGCGGCGTGCAGGAGCGACTCTGTGAGGGTGCGGTGCGACCGCCACAGCCGTGCGCAAGTGTAACTCCTTTTCATTCTGAAAACTTTAGGCAAGCTTGGCAAAAATGTGTGGCGAAGTATGGCAATGCAAGGCCTAGACCCAAACAGGATACAAGTACGTACATAGGAGTACTACTTGTGTTAAAAAAGAAAGGCGGGGTTTTCCTTCGCGGGATTGATCGATACAAATCCTCGTTTGACGTGTCAATTAATGCGTATTTGTTTCTCCAACGCCCAAAGAGCTAACCATCTCACTCCTCATCGCTTGATTAATGCAGCGCCATGGAAACCAACCTTCTCAGTTCCGCATGCATGCAAGGGTATATTAATGTCCTTGGTTGCTAGTATGAGGCAAACCCCATCCATTTTGCCTCGATTAGTGTTAGTGGCCTTCTGCAAATTGTAATTTTGATATACTAGCCTTGTGTACGAAAAAATGGAGATAGTAACTATTTGACTTCCTTCCCCATTGCGGTGACGTCGACGATATCTCGAACTTTGTGGTTTGGCGAAGTCCGTTCGACAGAGCACACCATTGAGGGAGACCACGGTAAGTCATTCGCTAGTGCCGCCTGCAAGCTGAGACAACCGCCTTATTTGCATCAAGGAAGTCCGTTCAACCAAAGGACGCGTAAATGTACTAGTACTACACAATAGCGTCGTCCGTCCAGCTTAGTGCAGTGAGGTGGTTCCTCGAAGAAGAAGATGGAGAAGCGGAGTCAGCGAAGAGTGAAATGATGGTTGCTTCATCCGTGCTTTGTGATTTGACACCTCAATGCTTTGTGATTTGCGATAGAAGGGACAGGGGAGTAGACTCTATGCTCTATACTATACATGCGTCCAAGCACGGGAGAAAGAGGAGAGACGTTGAATATTTCTATTCCTTCAATCAATCAGTTAGGGAGCTTCGGTTCCATCTTTTTGGCTTTGGCAGCACCATCCACAATGGTTCCCATCGATGCCAAAAGCTATTTTCACATTTGGCTACACATTATGGATGCCCTTAACCGTACCACTTGCTTTTGCCCCTGTGTGCTATCTATACAAATCTCAATTATATTGATCTAAAAAATTATAGTATCAAGATTAGTAAAAAGGAGGTGATTTTGCAGCGCGGATGGCGGGGGAGGTTTCTAATTTTTAGAGGATGTTGGCCTGGCGGTTTGCTAACGTGCGGTCCCACGTGTCAGTGCTTTACCAAGCCGATCCGCATCCCACATGAGGCAGAACAACAGCAGAAGCAACATGTGGTTAACTTGAAGAAGATGAGGGAGAAGCGGATTCAACAACGAGTGAAATGATGGTTGCTTCGTCCCTCCAACTTCTTTTTTTGCATTATTACTTCGTCCCTCCAACTTAACTGCGGGAAAGGTGCAGCTTTGTGATTTGACGCCTCATTGCTCATTACTACGCCGGCGCCATGACTGGGGTGCTTCACGCCTGCTGCTCTGTGATACGTCTCCAACGTATCTATAATTTTTTATTTCTCCATGCTGTTATATTATCTTCTTGGATGTTTTATAATCATTTTATATCATTTTTTGGTACTAACCTATTGACATAGTGCCAAGTGCCAGTTCTTGTTTTCTGCATGTTTTTTACATCGCAGGAAATCGATACCAAACGGAGTCCAAACGCAGCAAAACTTTTTGTGGATTTTTTGGACCAGAAGACATCCAATGGGCCGGAGAAGCGTCTGGGGGTTGCTCCGAGGGGAGCACAACCCACCAGGGCCCGCCAGGAGGCCCAAGCGCGCCGTGGTGGGTTGTGCCCACCTCGGGTGCCCCCTGAACCGACTCTTTCCCAATATTTTAGAAACCCGAGAGGAGTCGACAAAATTCAATTCCAACCGCCGCAGAGTCCAGAACCACCAGATCCAATCTAGACAGCATCACGGAGGGGTTCACCACTTCCATTGGTGCCTCTCCGATGATGCGTGAGTAGTTCTTTGTAGACCTTCGGGTCCGTAGTTAGTAGCTAGATGGCTTCCTCTCTCTCGTTCGATTCTCAATACAATGGTATCTTGGAGATCCATATGATGTAACTCTTTTTGCAGTGTGTTTGTTAGGATCCGATGAACTTTGAGTTTATGATCAGATCTATCTTTTTATCCATGAAAGTTATTTGAGTTTCTTTCATCTCTTATATGCATGATTGCTTATAGCCTCGTATTTCTTCTCCGATATTTGGGTTTTGTTTGGCCAACTTGATCTATTTATCTTGCAATGAGAAGAGGTGCTTTGTAGTGGGTTCGATCTTACGGTGCTTGATCCCAGTGATAGAAGGGGAACCAACACGTATGTATCATTTCTACTATGGATAAAATGATGGGGTCTATTTCTACATAAATAGATCTTGTCTACATCATGTCATTGTTCTTATTGCATTACTCCATTTTTCCATGAACTTAATACACTAGATGCATGCTGGATAGCGGTCGATGTGTGGAGTAATAGTAGTAGATGCAGGCAGGAGTCGGTCTACTAATCTTGGACGTGATGTCTATATAATGATCACTGCGTTTGCTATTTTTCTTGAGAGAAGCCACTAGTGAAACCTACGGCTCCCGGGTCTCTTTCTCATATTATTTGCCTTTGCGATCTACTTTATTTACCTTTTATTTTCAGATCTATTAAACCAAAAATACAAAAATACCTTGTTGCAATTTATTTTATTTGGCATTTGATCTATCAATATTTACAACTCTCTCACATCCGTTTGCCAATTTCTGGCACCGTTGCCCGAAAGGGATTGACAACCCCTTTAATACGTTGGGTTGTGAGTATTTGTTATTTGTGTGCAGGTGCTGTTTACGTAGTGTTGCTTGGTTCTCCTACTGGTTCGATAACCTTGGTCTCATCATTTAGGGAAATACCTACCGTCGTTGTGCTGCATCATCCCTTCCTCTTCGGGGAAATACCGACGTAGTCCTAGCAGACATCAAAAGGAATTTCTAGCGCCGTTGCTGGGGAGGATCATCAACATCTACCAGGTTCCTAATCACAAATCTCATCTCCTCGAAATTTACATTATTTCCCATTTGCCTCTCGTTTTCCTCTCCCCCACTTCATAAAAATTTGCCGTTTTATTCGCCCTCTTTTTCGTTTGTCGTTTTCTCTTCAGATCTATCATTTGCTTGCAATCATGAGTGATTTTGGTATGGAAGCAACAGATGATGGCCTAACTCCTAAGATTGGATGTACGGGCAATCTGTATGCTAAAACTTCTATCTTGGGGCAAGGGAATGTTATGGGAAAAGAACGTATCCAAGATTTTTTTCAATTGTGTTGGAAATTTAAGTATTGATGATGCTCCTATACTTAGGACTACTAGATCTTATGCGGATGCTATTTCAGCACTAGTTCTGAAACTTGAAATTAAATTTATCCATACTCATCCTACTTTGCAAAGATTGTTTTTTGAGCTTCCCGTTATAAAGAATCCTAAGGATAAAAGGTTGGCCACTCTCGTTCTTATGAATGAGTTTGACTACATAATACGAGAAGCTAGGGAAATCTTTGATTTTTATGGTATGAATCGTGAAAAGCCCGAGATAGATGAAATTCTTTACAATAGCGATTATGCGTTAAGACATGTGCTTGGGGATAATAAAATCTTTGATGAGAATCTTAAAAAGGAAGTCCCCATTCTATATATAATCCAACAAGTTTTCAATAATGTTAATCAACACTACTCTTGGATTGTTGCTGGAAATCAACGCAGTTATGATAATGGGCAACTTAATAGTGCTAAGGTTTCTATGGACTATATGTTTCATGTTGTTTTCACAAAATCTCATGACGAAAACACCTCTAAAGAAATGAAGAAGAAATATAACAAAACATAGATCCTTGCTATATGCCTAGCTAAGGGCGTAAAACGATAGCGCTTGTTGGGAGGCAACCCAATGAATAAAATTTATTTTTGCTTTTTGCTTTCTGTTCTTGAGTGTCAGCACAATTATGCTACTCTTATTATTGTGTTTTAATTAGTGTTTCTTCCAAGTAAAGCCTTTAGGATCTTCTTGGGTGATAGCTGTTTGATCTTGCTGAAAAACAGAAACTTATGCACTCACGAAAATAATTTTCATAAATCACAGAAACGTGTTTTTGCTCTGATTCTTTTTGCAGAAGATTAATATACAAATCTCTCAGGCTTTCCTAACTTCGCAAGATTTTTGGAGTTACAGAAGTATTAGAAATATCCAGATTGCTACAGACTGTTCTGTTTTTGACAGATTCTGTTTTCTTTGCGTTGTGTGCTTGTTTTGATGATTCTATGGTTTTCTTTGATGATTTTTTGCCATAGAAAAGTTGGAATACGGTAGATATAATGCAAGAATAAAATAAAAATTGGTTTGTGACATCACTTATAGTAGTGATTTGTTTTTTTATACTAACGGATCTCACGAATGTTTTGTTGAGTTTTGCGTGATTGAAGTTTTCATGTTTTGGGTTATCTTATGATGGATGAAGGAATAAGGAGTAAGAAGAGCCTAAGCTTGGGGATGCCCATGGCATCCCAAGTTATTATCCAAAGAGAAGCAAGCAACTAAGATTGGGGATGCCCCGAGTGGCATCCCCTCTTCCTTCTAACAACCTTGGTATTTTACTCGAAGCTATATTTTTATTCATCACATACTATGTGTTTTGCTTGGAGCGACTTGTATGATATGAGTCTTTGCTTGATTTGCTTTGTCTTTTTAGTCTTGATCCCTTGCTGGACACACTTGTTTGAGAGAGCCAAAATTATGCCATGACTTGTTAGAATTGCTCTCTATGATTCACTTAAAATTTTATGAGCTATGGATTTGCTCTAGTGCTTCACTTATATCTTTTTGAGCGCGGTGTGCTTTACTATTTTTGAAGAAATGATCTCTTGATTCACTTAGATTTATTTTAGATTTAGTAAAAATTTCAATAAATTCTCTCTTGCTTCACTTAAACTATTTTGGGAGTGTCGGGACCCCGATTCCAAGTCACACCGATCTAGCCTGTAACACCTCATATCACTTTGCGGCCTCACGCACGGTACCCCCACGGGTGTCGCCTTACCATGGCCGGGACCATTTGCGCCTTTTAGCTCACGTATATGAAAATGTCGCTAGCATCCATATGACAGAGAACCCGGGCCGACATGGCTGGTCGTGAACCCAAAGCGGCACTAACGTATGGGGACAGGCATACCTGAATCAACATCGAACGTGTCGGTCAGCAGCGTGCGAATCCGGGCTGTAGCACTGGGCTAACAGGACTCCGGGAACCCGGGCTGTAGCAGGCTAGGCAGGACTCCGGATGTCACCGCGTGACATTTCCCCGAAGGGACAGACACAGGAACGATATGAAACACATGCCGGCCAGTCAAGTGTTCCGGAGCAGTAGTGCTGGGCTAGCAGGACTCCGGTGAACCGGGCTGTAGCGGACTACTATGGCTCATGGGAGCACAAGACTACATTTCCCCATAGGAGAGGCTACCAAGGATAAACAACTAGGTTGTCGGATCCCACACATACCAAGCATTTCAATCATACACACAATATGCTCGATATGTGCAAATACAACATGGCATCACAACAAGACTCTACGACTCAGAGTATTTATTCATTAGGCTCCGAAGAGCCAGATATTACAAACATGGGTCTCATGACCCAACATTCAGAGCATACAAGTCAAAGCACATGCGGAAGCTTAACATGTCTGAGTACAGACATCTACAAATGAAAAAGGCTGAGAAGCCTGACTATCTACCAGATCCTGCCGAGGGCACAAGATCGTAGCTGAGGTATCAAGCTAAACGTCGAAGTCCACACGAAACTACTAGCGAGACTGGCGTCTCTCTGCAAAACATAAAATAGGCAAACGTGAGTACAAATGTACCCAGCAAGACTTACATCAGAACTAGCTACATATGCATCGGTATCAACAAAGGGGGGTGGTGGAGTTTAACTGCAGCAAGCCAGCTTTGACTCGGTGGCTATCCTAACTACGACTGCAAGCAACTCTTTTGAGGTGGTGCACACGAGTCCACCTAATCACCATATCAATACTCCACTATGGATCCGCTCCCGTCTCCCTACGAGAACGCCATCCATAGCACTCACGCTTATCTTGCGCATTTTAGAGTATCCACTTTCACTTGTCTATGAACTGTTATAGGCAACCCAGAAGTCCATTTCCGCGGACACGGCTATTCGAATAGATGATGTTAACCCTGCAGGGGTGTACTTCGTCACACACACTCTCGCCACTTACCACCATGTACACGTCGTGTACCTCGGCAACCTTCAAGCGGAAGCCTGGCGAGGGAGTCGGCCACAGCCTACCTAAACACTCAAGTCTCTAGTCCAGGTTTAGCCTATTCAGGTTCCATCCGCAGGGAGTCCGGCCGAGGTTTCCACATACGGCCCCGAACGATGTGTGCAGGGTTCCCGAGACACCAAACGGGCGCCCGGTACACCGTGCCACGTGCCTACCGCACCACAGCCCACCCCTCGGTCAGCGCTGTCCACGGCCTCCAGCATACTACTAACACCAGAAACTACATGCAACTCCTGGACAGAGGACAAGGGTGATTAAGAAGCCGAGAGGGTCCATTGGTTTCGGGCCCAATGCGTGGTAGTAACTGTATCATGGATCACAAACACATAACTCAGTTCCTGAGGACGGCTGCAATGAGACAACCCACCATGTACTCCTACATGGCCTCTCACCGCTACCTTTACCAAATCGTGTTCACACACTTAGCTCACACACAGTAGGACATGTTCATCACCATTCCAACTCATCCCCGATGAATCAGACCTGACACAACTCTAAGCAATAGCAGGCATGACAAACAAGCATGAATGAGTAGGCACACCAGGGCTCAAACAACTCCTACTCATGCTAGTGGGTTTCATCTATTTACTGTGGCAATGACAAGTCATGCAGAGGATAAGGGGTTCAACTACCGCAACAAGTAACGGTTGAATCGTTGTTGTCCTAATGTAGTAAAAGAGAGCAGGAGCGAGAGAGTGGGATTGTATCGGAATGAACAAGGGGGTTATGCTTGCCTGGCACTTCTGAAGATATTATAGTTCTTCATCGGTGTCATCGATCACGTCATCGGAGCATCGGCTACTGAGAGGGGACGGTTACCGGCAAACAAAGAAGGGCACGATCAATGCAATGCACAATATGATGCATGCTATGACATGGCAATATGAATGTGTTTTGGGCTAATGCCAGCTAGAACAGAATGGTTTGAGTTGATTTGAACCAAAGATTCAAATTCAAATTCAAACTATGAATTCAAATAGTGCATTATCATGTTTTCACCTATACAGCAGGTATAACTTAGTTTGACATGCATGAAAATGATACAGATGGATAGATTGCATTTTTCTGATAATTTTTCATACATAAATTATTTCATTCTGAGCTACGGTTGATTTTATATGATTTTTACAAGTTTATACTATTTTTTGGAATTTTCTGAATTATTTTAAATCCCGAAAATGCTTTACTGCGTCAGCCTGACGTCAGTGTGACGTCAGCAGGTCAACGGCGGCTGGTCCAGGTCAAACCTGACCAGTGGGTCCCGCGTGTCAGTCTCTCAGTGCCTAATTATTTTTAGGTTTAAACTAAACTAACTTTTAATAGGGGCTGGCCCCACACGTCAGGGGGGAAAATCAAACCCCGGTCAAGCAGGGTCAAACCCGCCGGACTTGGTCCACGGCTCGTCGCCGGTGAAACCCGGGACGGCGGAGGGGCTCGGGATTTGCCCACGGTCGACCAAATCGACCGCGGTTTGGTCCTACGCGTAGCTGGGGCTCGCGCGCATCTAGTAGGCCAAGCGGGAGGAGCTGGGGTGGTCTAAGTCGATGGCGGCGAGCACGAATGCGGCGGCCGGAGTTCGGGCGTCGGTGGTTTTGCTGCTGTAGCGTGCTAGTGGGTGAATGGATGCACTAGCGAGACGCTACGAGGTGCGGTGAGTGTGTTAGGCACCGCGCGTGACCAAATGGTCACCGGAGTGATGCTGGCGTCGAGCTCGCGCGGCGGCGTGCTACGGTGAGCAAGGGGGCGGCGTCTACAATGAGCAAATGGAGCAGAGAGGAGGGGGGTTCGACGCAGGGGCTCACAGTGAGTGCAGAGGTGGCCTCGGCGTGCTCGGGGAAGCACCGGAGCGAGAGGGGCGGCGAGAGGGATCTCCGGCGTTGGGAGGTTGAAGACGACGACGTGGAGGCACTCGGGGGCGTCCGGCGTTGCACAGCTCGACGAGGAGGAAGAGGGATACTAGGCGGAGCTCTTGGGCATCTCAGGGCGTCGCCGGGATGGCGGTGTCCGCGGTGGTGGCGAGCGATGGCGACGGAGGCGTTCGGGCGGAAGAACAGAGGAGGGGAGAGCGTTCGGGGGAGAGGTCGAGGCGTCGAGGGGGTGTCGTGGCGCCGTCTAGGTGCAACGGGGAGGAGCCAGGCAGGCTGGGAGGGAGGAGGTGGCCGCGGCGTGTAGCTGCGCGCGTCGGGCACGCGCCCTCGCCTACTGGCGCGAGGAGGAAGGCGACAGGAGAGCGCCTGGTGGGCTGGGCCGCCAGCTGGGCCGGCCAGGTGGGCTGCACAGTAGGTAGGTCCAGGTAACTTTCTCTCCCTCTTCTGTTTTCTAATTTGTTTTTGTTTTCTAATTATTTGCCTCTGTTTTGAGCTTAGGAAAAATACCAAGGCATTTCCTAAAATCCTGAAAATATTCATGGACACTTGCTGAATTATTTCAGTGGCCCAAAAATAGTTCCAACATTATTTGAACATTTAAATTATATATAGCATTTAAATGCCCAAAAGTCAAATACAATAAGATTTAATTCAAAATCCAGGATGGCCTAGAAATAGGTGCATCATTTTTGGCAGGGGTTTTCACCTTTAACAAAAATCATGAACTTTTCTAAAGGGCATTTGGGTTCATTGAAAATATTTTTTACTTGAACCTAGTTGAATGCATTTGGTGCTAGGGTTTCAACATCCCCATTTCAAGTTTCTTTGAAAATTAAACATGATGACATGAGGAACAAGCAAAAGTCAAACAAGGGCTGATCTGGGGCTGTGACAGGGAGAAAGAAAAATTATGCTCATGATCTTCACTTATATTTGTTTGAGTTTGTCAAAAGCAACACATGAAAATTAGTCCCAAAGTGACAGATATCCAAGAAGGATATACTAATAAACTTTCATGAAGATCATTGGACAAAATAAACTTGATTCTTAGTAATAGTTTTGAGATATGATGATGTGATATGTGAGTCATGTTGATGGGTAATTATGCTTTAGTAAGAATATTGGTGTTAAGGTTTGTGATTCCCTATGCAAGCACGAAAGTCAATAGTCATGCAATGAAATTACATCCTACTTGTGGTGGATTATTCGGCGTTAATTATGCTTAATGCTCGCTTATGAGATTATTCGTTTCTTGGTTGGTCGCTTCTCAATCTTTTGCTAGCCTTCATTTTACACTAAGTATGATCACTACTTGTGTATCCAAAATCCATTAAACCAGTTTTGCCACATGAGTCCACTATATCTACCTATATGTGGTATTCTTTTGCCGTTCTAAGCAAATTTGTATGTGCCATCTCTAATATTCAAAATAAATTTTTCTTTTGTGTGCTCGTACCTCTCGCGAGGTGGTGAGGGTGGCTAATATTTTCCATGCTAGATGTGTACGACGACTAGAATATTTGTTTCCATAACTTAATGCCACAAGTGTAGCGGTTCATGGCAAAATACCTAATGCCACAAAAACAAGGATTGTTGCCATAGTTTATTGCCACAGAACAGTACCACGAAACGAGCATCGTTGGCATAGGTTGTTGCCACAAATGTCTATCGCCCCAAGCTATCAGTCACCATGATTCGTTACATGTTGCATTAAAGCTATCTTCACAAAGCAAAATTGTGGCATCAGATGAGTGTTGCCACGGGAAAACATGTGGCGACTTCCCACATGGCTGTTGCAATAGCACTCTTTATTGCCACAGTTGCTTTTTGTGGAAATAACCTATTACCATGTGTCCAGTCGCAACGGCTGCCAATGAATGCTGTTTCGTGGCAATAGGTACTTATCGCCACAAATCAGCATGTATTGCGACGAACAATTTTGTTGCAATAGACCCGAATCTCTGTAGTGTGTTATTCTTACGATGAGTGTTTATTCACTTGTCATTGCACGAGAGTAAGGCAAAGGTATTAGGGATGCCCAGTCCCGAAATGAAAAATGAATTTACTTTATGTTGTCCAATAATAAATCCCGTCAAAAGTGTTGGTATGGAGGGCAACCGTGGATATGGCTAGCCATGGAAAGTGAAAGTATGGTTGACAAAGGATTAAACTTTATTTTCTGTTCGGGAACCACCTATGATATATCTAGCATGGAAAGTGTTGGGAGCTCTAAGTCATTTTCTGGGAAAAGTATGCCTCTCAAAATGTTTTTATCTCTCAATTTTCTCTTTGAGCTTTGGCACCTCTACAAATCCCTACTTCCCTCTGTGAAGGGCCTTTCTTTTACTTTATGCAATTTTTATTTTGAGTCTCCATCTTCTCTTATAAAGCACTAACTAGGGGGCACAATGATCGTACTTGAGCATTAGGTGTAGCTAATATGCGAGTGTGTTTCATGAATGGATCAATGGTTGAGCATGACGGGCTAGGGATAGCTTATTTTAGCGTTGATATTTTGAAAGACATGGTTGCTTCTTGGCATGCTTGAGTATTTAAGTCCTCATGTCAAAACTAGACTATTGATTTGAATCATATAAAAGTCCAAATGTCCATGCTATAAAGAAAAGAATATGAGGTGACTTGTTAGGCAGCATTCCACATAAAAAATTCTGTTTTTATCATTTACCTACTCGAGGACGAGCAGGAATTAAGCTTGGGGATACTGATACATCTCCAACGTATCTATAATTTTTGATTGTTCCGTGCTGTTATATTATCATTCTTGTATGTTTTATAATCATTTTATAGTTATTTTATATCATTTTTTGGTACTAACCTATTGACATAGTGCCAAGTGCGAGTTACTGTTTTCTGCATGTTTTTTACATCGCAGGAAATCAATACCAAACGGAGTCCAAACGCAGCGAAAATTTTTGTGGATTATTTTGGACTAGAAGACATCCAATGGGTCGGAGAAGCGCCTGGGGGTGCTCCGAGGGGAGCACAACCCACCAGGGCGCGCCAGGAGGCACAGGCGCGCCCTGGTGAGTTGTGCCCACCTCGGGTGCCCCCTGAACCGACTCTTTGCTCTATAAATACCCCAATATTCCAGAAACCCTAGGGGAGTCGATGGAAATCAATACTTGCCGCCGAAGATTCCAGAACCACCAGATCCAATCTAGACACCATCACGGAGGGGTTCACCACTTCCATTCGTGCCTCTCCAATGATGTGTGAGTAGTTCTTCGTAGACCTTCGTGTTCATAGTTAGTAGCTAGATGGCTTCCTCTCTCTTGTTCGATTCTCAATAAAATGGTCTACTGGAGATCCATATGATGTAACTCTTTTTGCGGTGTGTTTGTTGGGATCCGATGAACTTTGAGTTTATGATCAGATCTATCTTTTTATCCATGAAAGTTATTTGAGTTTCTTTGATCTCTTATATGCATGATTGCTTATAGCCTCGTATTTATTCTTTGATATTTTGGTTTTGTTTGGGCAACTTGATCTATTTATCTTGCAATGGGAAGAGGTGATTTGTAGTGGGTTCAATCTTACGGTGCTTGATCCCTGTGACAGAAGGGGAACCAGCACGTATGTATCGTTTCTACTAAGGATAAAACGATGGGGTCTATTTCTACATAAATAGATCTTGTCTACATCATGTCATCGTTCTTATTGCATTACTCCGTTTTTTCATGAACTTAATACACTAGATGCATGCTGGATAGCGGTCGATGTGTGGAGTAATAGTAGTAGATCCAGGCAGGAGTCGATCTGCTAATCTTGGACGTGATGCCTATATAATGATCATTGCCTGGATATCGTCATGATTATTTGAAGTTCTATCAATTGCTCAAAAGTAATTTGTTGATCCACCGTTTGCTATTTTTCTCGAGTGAAGCCACTAGTGAAACCTACGCCCCCTGGATCTCTTTCTCATATTATTTGCCTTTGCGATCTACTTTATTTACCTTTTATTTTCAGATCTATTAAACCAAAAATACAAAAGTACCTTGCTGCAATTTATTTTATTTGGCGTTCGATCTATCAATATTTACAACTCTCTCACATACGTTTGCCAATGTCTGGTGTCATTGCCCGAAAGGGATTGACAACCCCTTTAATACGTAGTATTTATTATTTGTGTGCATGTGCTGTTTACGTAGTGTTCCTTGGTTCTCCTACTAGTTCGATAACCTTGGTCTCATCACCGAGGGAAATACCCACCGTTGCTATGCTGCATCATCCCTTCCTCTTTGGGGAAATACCGACGTAGTCCTACCAGACATCACTCTGCACTGTATTTCAGTATGGCACATGGACCCGGTAGCTTGATGTGCCACATGTCGGCGAAAGGGACTCGAACAATTAAGAAAGCAAGTGCTCGACTCTTACGACGGACACGGCGGCCCAGTGAACTGTTACTTGTACTGTAGTACTACTATAGTTTTGCTGTTTTGCACGATCCATCGATACAAACCCGATTAAACAGGAAAGGGCGGGATTTTTCCCATGGGGTAGATGATATTGGCCATACATTTCAAAGGCCATTTTAATGCATGCAAACCAAATAATTAAGTAACAATATGAGATCTAGTAAAACTAAAAACACATATGATTTATTGTGTTAGAGTGTAGTAGTAGTGCTGTATTGCATAGTTATTAGATGTAACATGCGAGAACGTGTAGAGATGTAGTTTTGGAGGGCTTACAGAGAGAAAAGCATAATACGGTCACCAGACTTCAGAATACGCCTATTACAGTCACTATATACATTTTGCGGTGATTATACGGTCACTTGCTCACCGTTCAGCATCAGATTGCACTCTGTTGACCGGCCAAATAGTCTGCGTGGCACTATGTTGACTAGTTAAATTGACCACGTTCCTTGTGGGTTCAACCTGTCAGTTCGCATAGGAAAAAGGTCAGAGAAACACAAATTTACGCAGGCGCGACAAGACTCCAACCCGTGCGCGGGAACCACCTGGTTGTGTGTGTGTTTGTCAGGGCCTGATGTGTGCGCATGCACGTGTAGGTTGAGCACTTGAGCGTGAGAGTATGTGCTGGTCGTGTGGTGTGTGCATGCATGCGTGCGTGTGTGCGTTTGAGTGTTGCGTGCGTGCATGTCTGCGTGTGTATGTGTGTGTGTGTTGCGTGCGTGCGTGGCTGCATGTGTTCGTGTGAGTGTTGCGTGCATGCAGTTCGTGTGCATGCGTGCGTGTGTGTATAATCACCACACCAGCTCCTGTGTGTTAAAACAGACGGCTCCAAATACCAATACAAGGCCACCTTGTCCTCTGTGCCCGTGGTCATGACTTCGAACCACCGTCCAATATTTTTTTATCGTTTGTTTTCATTCTTACTAGCAAGATGCCTGTGTGTTGCACGTAACATCAAGATGCATTTGTATGAGTAGTTTATCTTGTGAGAGAAAATGATGAACGAGGGAAGGCCTTATTTGCAAATGTGGAGAGGTATGTGGGTACCTTTTTGCAAAATTGCCATAGTTTCCTTCCTATCCGTCAGATATAAATCGGACGGCCTGTATTGCAGGATGGCAGGCACACCATCATCACCAACTCTGTTTTTTATAAGAGTGTAGAGTAGATACAAGCCGATAGGTGGGCCCAATGGTAGTGAGATAATTCTATGCAACACTAGAGGTGCCACGTGGAGCGTTTAACTGGTCAACTAGTCGTGTCTTGAGAAAATACAGAGCTGTACGGTGAGCCCGTGACTGTATAATAACCACAAAACATAAATGGTGACCGCAATGAGTGGATTCTGAAGTCCAATGTACGTATCTTGCTTTCACTTCAAATACAATGATCGTCACTATATATATCGTGAGAGAAAGATGAAACATGCGTGAAATGTGCTGGGGGCGTACTTTTAGAGGACCTACAGATAGTTTGTGTGCATACGTGAAAGGGGCATAGAGGGGGTGTATGCGATGGAGAGAGAGATGCTCTTCGTTTCTCTTTATTATGACTAACTTTATATATAGTATAAAAATATAAAAATTCTTAGTGCGGAATAAATATCATTGTGGGCACCATGCAATGCAAATTAACGTTCATACTCCTCATCCATATAACTTTGTAATATTGTATATATGTAGAAATTCTAAAATAGTTTTTTTGGCCACACTTTATTCAAAAGGAATGTTGTATGCGAAATAAATGTGAAGATAGGGCTTTTTAGATCAATGGGGTACATGATGTAACATGTGTGAACGTGTAGTTGATGTATTTGGCAGGGCCTAGAGAGGTATGTGTGTGTATTACGTATTCGAGAGAGGCATGGATAGAGGGGCCAGCGGGGGGGGGGACGTGGGAGAGATAGCACGAGAAATGAGAGAGGTCTAGAGAGAGAGACGAATATGATGTCACGGTGAGAGATGCCCTTGAGTGTGTATATGCAAGGGGGGGATAGAGGCACGAGGAGAATTTATTTGTGTGATGTCTGTGTTGGTATGTGTGGGTGTGAGAAGATAACGAGACCTGGGGGCAGAGGGTGTGTCACTGCGTGAGGGCTGGTGGGCCGAGGTGAGGCCCTTGGTTCGGTTCCGTCCTGCGCCACATTGGTCGGCCCGTGACGCATTTAGGGAGAACCATGGAGGACTAGTCGTACCAGACAAAGATAGAAGAGTCGTGAAGGACTCTGTGTCCACTAACAAAGCCGGTTCGGATTTGTAACCCTAGGTCCTCGCACTAAGGTAACCCCTTATCTCTGATATTACTATTCATCCAACCTAACTTTAAGGGGCGTCCTACAGAATGCTCTGCTAGAATCATACTCGTCGATTAGGTAAAGAGGTGCAGACAATGCGTGAGAGACATGCCTAAAGATAATGTGCGTACGGGAGACACGTAGGCAGGTCTATGTATATAGAAAGGGTCAATGTGGATTGTGCATGTGTATGCTTGTGAGAGGAAGAGTGCTTGTGATAAAGGTTAGTGAAAACAGTCATAAATGGTTACGAGAGGGAGGGAGGGTTATATCGAGAGCATGTCTGCGAGAAAGACACCTCGGGAGAGAGTGTGTGAGCATGTGTGAGAGACCACTGATAGAGAGTGAAACTACACATAAAAGACTGATGTACACATTGATTAAAAATATAAATTGTATCCAAATATTAGGATGGGATCATGATATTTGCAATTCGCATAAGGAACGGTCATTGATCCATCAAACATATATATTCTATCGAATTTGAGCATGTCTATGTTATTATTCGACATAATTGATCCACATAGTTAGTATTTTGAACTCCAGACAATGCATTGCTTTAGCAATTGAATATAAACGTGAGTATAGTTCATGTTGTGTGTGTAAAGCACATTATACATACAAAAGTTACACAACGATAGTTATAAATAGCTAGCTATGAACTAGCATACATTTGAATTCAACTTAAGGTGGTTTAAAAAAATCGCATTCAACATGAAGTCCATTCAATTATTTGAATTTGATATCATGGAATTTGTAAATCATATCTCAATTATGGGGGCACCAATCTTTGCTCTGCTTTTGTACATAATAGCAATATAGTCGTGTACAAAATAGATTCAAACTTATCTCCTCCATTCCAAAATAATCGTTGTTATAGGATTTTCAAGTGTCAAAATTTCAAAAAAAAAAGCGCATAATTTAATGAGGTTTTCACATACAAGGTCAAATTTAACGTTCTCTATTTAGGTCAATCCTCAAAGTTCAAGAGTACTCTAAACGTGAATGCTTTTGTTTCAAAATTTCGAACGAAGCGCCAAAAGAGCCTCTACTCGCCCGAAACCGTGTGAGACCAATGTTTGGTAGAAGGAAATTACTTTTCTAACTCCGACCCGTGAAACATACTGGCCCGGCGTCCAAAGGTCTAAACCGGGGTAGGTTTGTAGCTTCATCTAGACGCCACGCAACCGCCTCCGAAAAATATTCGTACACAATGGCCGCTGACAGTGTCCTGGACTAGGGGGTACTCACCACGTCGGCTCCCGATCAGTTAGATTGGGCCGAGGACCCCCATGGCCGTATACTCATGGGCCAGTTCGGACAACCGATGTATACACGAGGAAGATTCCCCAAGACTTGGTGATCAAGACAAGGACTCCTCCCCACCGGTGTATTCGACTAGGACTCTTGTTATCCTAGGCCTCTGGTGCATTATATAAACCGAGCTTAGGCTAGTTGATAGAGAATCAATCATAATCATACAGACTAGACTTCTAGGGTTTAGCCATTACGATCTCGTGGTAGATCAACTCTTGTAATAGTCATATTCATCAAGATCAATCAAGCAGGAAGTAGGGTATTACCTCCATAGAGAGGGCCCGAACCTGGGTAAACATCGTGTCCCCTGTCTCCTGTTACCATCGACCTTAGACGCACAGTTTGGGACCCCACACCCGAGATCCGCCGGTTTTGACACCGACAGCCGCCTAAGCACACATGCGCGCGGCCGGGATCGCTCCCGCCCACTTTTTGGGACACCTGGTATTACCATCCTACCCCCGACCCGTAGTAGGTCCGAAATTTAAGAGGGGGGCAAAGTTTGCACTTTCCCCAAATTTCAAACAAGCGCGTCCCATCTGTTCAAAAAACCAAAAAACAAGCGCATCCCAAACCGAAACATGGTTCTTCCTTAGCTCCCCCCGCCCCCTCCCCCCCCCCCCCCCCCGTCCGATTGCCCATTCGTACTCCGTGGGCGCCAAAACTACCTCTCCACCAGCTGCAAAACCCCGGCGTCCTCCGTCTGCCACCCCATCCCACCCGTCAACCGCCGCCCTCATCCATCACGCCGGAGCCGATACCCCGATGTCGTCGTCCACCGCAACCATAACCGCAACGCCCTCCATGGCTAGTAGTTGAAGCCGAGGCTGAGCTGTCCGTACCCGAGCCAGTTCAACCACGCTGTCCTGCGCCTCACCGCTGCCGCTGCAACTTCGCCACTGTCCACCGCACCGGAGTTGTTCCCGCTACACCATCCTTCGCCGCCTCGGATCTGCTTCCCCTCCGCTGACAGACGGCCACCGCAACAGAGTCAACAATTTGGCCATGGGTTCGTCCAAGGCTCGACCCTCCTCCAAAACATCGGTTCCCCAGGTAAACCCAAGAAAATCGCCGCGACATCCAGAGGACCCAGCACTGGCAAGAGGAAATGGTACTCCTCTTCCCTTACTCGTGCAAATCTTACGTGTCTGCTTGCACGGTATTCATCCAACAGAAGACACTAGTTGACCGCTTCTTCTTGATACTAGATATTCCTAGTAACTCGCGATGCACAAGATTTCTCCTCATATACTATTTCACCTTAGCTAGAGGTCCGTCGCCCCCCTGGATTTCAGTTTCTAGTCAGCTGATTCCTGATTAAAGGAAGCATTCCCCGGCGTAACAGGCGCTAGTCTGCCTATTATGCCCGGGAATAAGCGCCTCGGTGTTTATCTTAGGGGTGTGTGTGGCCTAGGAGCTGCTGGCGCCCAATCTGGAGGTCGGCTGGGATTAAAGGGATGGTCGAGGGGCGCTGCCAAGCATGACGGTGGTGTGAGGTCGAGGGGAGGGCGGGGCGGCGGAGGCAAGGGTCTGGGCCGGTGGTCGCTGGCGGTTCGAGAAAGTTAGTCAACAGTTACTGGCGGGAGGTAGACGAAGGCCATCCGCCCATTCCTTATAGATCGAACGGTTCATAAAAAAATCGACTGGCTTATTTATTTTCAGTCGACTGTTATTTTGATAGGACCACATGTGGTAGTGTGCTGGAGGAGTACTTGCATTTCCCAGCCATCCCTGTGCTCATATGTTACAAAATCATACAGAGTAGAATCTAATATTGTTTGCCATGCAATGTCGTAGAGCTATCATATGTCTCCTGTCATTTATCACCTGGAAGCCAACTAAAAAGCCACGATGGTGGCGAAGCAGCCCGCCTCCCACCAGGCTCTTAGGTCCTAGATGATCATGCTCACCACTCCAGCCGTATGTCTAGCTTGTATTGCTTCCAGTTTGGTTAAATTGCATCTGCTTAGCTTACACATTATACTTTTGAATATGACATGCCTTCCTATTTTTGGTACATACTAGTACAACTGTCTATTAACCATGTTCTTACATCAAACTAATATTCTTGTGTATCCCTCATCAATCACTTATGATGAGGCAGTCAGGCCAGTGGACTACTGTGAGAAAAGATCCTCATTTAAAGAATGCAGCATCAGCCTCCCCACATGATTCTCAAGAAACAGGAGGGCTAGATGAAGATAGTGAATGTAGCTCTGTAGTTGATTACCACATTTCCCCTACACCAACATCGCAGGTGCTTGTTCTAACTTGGCAGCGTGATATGTGGTTGCATGTTGCATATGGTGTCTAGATTGTAATTCTTACAATGTGGTTAAATTGCATGTGCTATTCTGCTTAGTTTATACATTATACCTGTTAATGTGACATGCCTTCCTGTTTTTAGTACATAGTAAATCTGTCTATTAAGCATGTTCTTGCATAAAACTATTGTTTTATTGTATCCCGCATCAATCAATATGACGATACACCTTTAGTATATGAAGTGCGATATTAGTTGCATCTTTAATATGATTTATAGCATGCATTGCTTCTAATTTGTTGAAATGCCATTTATGATGGGACGCTTGGCAGAGTCATATTGGTTGCATCTTTCATGTGGTGTCTAGCTTGCATTGCTTCTTATTTGTTGAAATGGCTTCTGCTTAGTTTACACAAACAGTTGTAAATATGCCATGTCGTCCTGTTTTTTGTCATATTGCATCCTGGTATCATGTGTTTGCCTTACATCAAAGTAGTGATTGTCAGTATCATGCATGAATGAGTTCTGAAGTTTGAATTTTTTTGCTTTTCTTGTCGGTTTTACTTGACAATTCAAAATCAATAAAGTGGAAAGAAATTAGCAAGGCGGCGGATAAAGGTGCTCCTTCCAAACGAAGGGCCTCTACAGATTCTACTCCTCCACGCCCAAGATGATATTCAAGACAACACATGCATAGGCACTCAACGTAGCTGTGTTGATGATGAGCACATCTCCCCTAGTGCACCATCACAGGTGCTCCCTCTAACTTCGCACTGTTATATGTGGTTGCATGTTATGTATGATGTCTAGCTTGTATTGCTTCTAATTTTGTTGAATTCCATCTGCTTACTTTACACATTATACTTGTAAATAAGACAGGTGTTCCTCCTTCCAGACCATACAATATCTGTCTATCACACCATGTTCTTACATCAAAGTACTACTATTGTGTAACCTGCAACAATCACTTATCATAAGACACGTTTGACTGGGGAGTGTGATATAGGTTACATCTCGCATTCTTTTCTAGCTTGTACTACTTCTAATTTGTTGAAATGGCACATATGACGAGATAGTTTTAACTTGGTAGAGTGATATTCATTGCTTCTTTCATATGGTGTCTAGCTTTCATTGCTTCTAATTTGTTGAAATGCCTTCTGCTTAGTTTACACATCATAGCTATGAATATGCAATGTTGTCCTTTTTTCTTACACATTCAATCGTCGTATCATGCGGTCGCCTTACATTAAAGTAGTGCTCATCAGCATCCTGCATCAATGAGTTATGAAAAACGAATTTTTATTCATGCCGTCCTATTTTTCGTACATATTACATCCTCCTATCATGTGGTTGTCTAACATCAAAGTTCAGTTCAATCGTCTGTATCACGCATCAATTTGTTCTGAAGAACTAAATTGTTATTCCTTCTTCTTGTCGGCTTGACTTAACATGGCACAGAGAAAGAGGAAGGAACACAGAATAATAGGGGATGGTGTTAGTACTAAGGACACACGGAAATGGAAGCGGAAGAATCCGGCAGATTCTACTGGTACTGATTGTGCAATAGAAGGTTAAAGTCCAGCAGAAAATTGTACAAATGGGGTATCCTGTGCTACACGAGCTGCAGAACAAGCCAAATAGAAACCAATAGCTGCCACCAAATAAGCAGAGACAGCCCTAGTTGTTGCAACACCTTCCACAGTACCACCAGCTGCACGAGTTACTCATTCGGCAACTCAGCTAGCAGCACGTTCCCAAGCTCCCTTGCCACCTGACACTACTTCTGACGCACTCTTGACACAAGGCGAGTTGGCAAGATCAGATGAACTATGTGAGCTTCAACAGCAAGAAGGTAGTTGCTGGAGTCAAGTTACAGTTGCATGCTTCTTTATATGAAGTCTCAAAGTTTGATGTACACTAACACTTCCTATGTTCATTATTGGACTAGCACCTAGGCGCAAGAGGAAACAAACATCAGGGTTAATGCTCGATAGGTTAACTAAATCTAGAGGAGGAAGATTGGAGATCCGTTTTGAGGCAAGTTTAAAAAGGCCACGTGATGCTACAGAGTCAGCCAAGTTAGTATTAGAGGCAGCGGATGCCATTAGGTGTCATGTACGTATCCTCCTAACATGGATTCAGTACAGGAATGGCAAAGACGAAACCTAGTTCAACACCTTCCTCGACCATTTATCTATAAGTATGGTTATGTACGGAAACTAGTAATATCATCTTGCTCTGTCCCATACTTTCTAGGTTGCTGACAATGAGACTTCCATAATTTTCAACAGATGAGGTTCAAGTTGGATAGCCAAGATGATGCAACCAGACAAGCTTGCACCCATGATTTCGAGTATGTTCTACGACAGTATCGGTATAACTTGAGGAAAACTCAATTTGAAGGCAAGGCTAACTGTGAACTTGCCCAAACATCTCAAGTGGAAAATATATCGGATGAAGACTGGAGAGGCCTCGTTAAACACTGGTCTAATCCAAAGTGTAAGGTACATTATATGTATGTGATTGGATCACATGTTGAACTCCTATTTACGCATGTGCCTCACAAATCTATCTTCTTGTAGGTGAACTGTGCAAAGAACAAGGCCAACTGTACGAAAGTGAAATTCTAACACACGACTGGATCTCGTAGCTATATTGCACACTGCGAGGCTCTTGTAATTAGCTGCTGTTTCACTCTTTTCGTTGTACCATATTATCAGATCTATATTGACTTGTTCCAAATGCAGAGGAAAGCCCGCAAGGACCAAAAAGTACATGAACAAAATGTTGTGGAAATCTTCAAGGACTGTCACACCAGCAAGACGAAGGGCATGACTACACCAGTCAAAGCCGCTATTGTAAGTCCTTAATCCTCATGCCTTTTAACTACTACTTACTCTGACTTGTGCATTGAACTGCATGGTTTGCAGCCAATGTCTATTACTCTTTTCAATTTTATACACAATTGTCTTAGTGTATCATTGCACCTTACAAGGTTTAAAAGAGAGGAGTGATGTTCCTTTGATCTTGATATGTAATCTAGTTTCGTGCTGGACTTTCCCACACAACGTTACAATTTCCTATTTGTCTATTCTTAGTTGTTTTGTGATATGACTGATGTCATACTATGCTTACCATATTATAGACATTGTCTCTTTATCCTTAGCTGTCAATACAATGTCAAGAAATAGACAATACATTAGCCATGGTACATGGTCATATGTTTGGAACCTGGTTTTATTATGTACTTTGCTATAAAATACAACTAATATTTTACACAGGTTCACCGTAATAAGTTCTGTATATAGACCAAAGCTATTTTGTTTGGTTTTGCTGCCTCCTTAATATCATCTGTTCTGGTACTACTAATGTAAAAAACTCAACTTTACAACAAGCTATGGAAAAAATGGTGGAACTGCCACCTTCTGAAGGTGACGAGGAAACTATAACCGCAATGTCACCTCCTGCTGCAGTGGGTCAGTACCTGTCCACTAACAGTGCCAAAAGCATGTTCCTGCATAATACTGGGTTGGTTGTTAAGGCAACCTCGTCCAAACTGCCTCATGATCAAGATATGCAAGCTCAAAACAATGTTATATCTGCGCTCCAGACACAAGTCCATTCCCTAACAGAGACCCTTTGTGAAACAAGGACAGACATTGTTCGATGTCGTCAAGATATGCATGGTTTTGAAACCAGACTATCAGACATTTGCTATGTTGTTCAGGAGCCTAGGAGAAATGAAGGCGAAGGTTATGGTGCTCCATCGGACAATACAACATGAAAACATAATAGTCTGCTCAAATGAACTAAGCTTCTGAACTTCTGGTGCTGCATTTTGTTGGGGAACGTAGCAGAAATTTGAAATTTTCTACGTATCACCAAGATCAATCTATGGAGTCATCTAGCAACGAGAGAGAGGGGAGTGCATCTACATACAATTGTAGATCGCGCGCGGAAGCGTTCAAGAGAACGGGGTTGATGGAGTCGTACTCGTCGTGATCCAAATCACCGATGATCCTAGCGTCGAACGGACGGCACCTCCACGTTCAACACACGTACAGAGCGGGGACGTCTCCTCCTTGATCCAGCAAGAGGGGAGGAGAAGTTGATGGAGATCCAGCAGCACGACGGCGTGGTGGTGGAAGTAGCGGGATCCTGGCAGGGCTTCGCCAAGCGCAAGCGGGGAGGAAGAGGTGTCACGGGAGGGAGGGAGGCGCCAAGGCTTGGGGTGCTGCTCCCATGCGCCTCCCCACTATATATAGGGGTGGAGGGGGCTGGTTTCTTGCCCTCCAAGTCCATTGGGGCGTTGGCAAAGGTGTGGGAAAGAAATCCGATCATTTCCCTTCCCCACCGATTGTTATCCCCACTTTTTAGGGATCTTGATCTTATCCCTTCGGGATATGATCTTATTCCTTCTAAGGTGGGATCTTGGTGCACTTTGACCAGGGGTGTGGGGCCTTGCCCCCACTACCCACGTTCATGTGGGTCCCCCCATGCAGGTGGGCCCCACTTCGGAACCTTCTAGAACCTTCCCGGTACAATACCGAAAAATCCCGAACATTTTTCGGTGGCCAAAATAGGACTTCCCATATATAAATCTTTACCTCCGGACCATTCCGGAACTCCTCGTGACGTCCGGGATCTCATCCGGGACTCCGAACAACTTTCGGTTAACCGCATACTAATATCTCTACAACTCTAGCATCACCGAACCTTAAGTGTGTAGACCCTACGGGTTCGGGAGACATGCAGACATGACCGAGACGACTCTCCGGTCAATAACCAACAGCGGGATCTGGATACCCATATTGGCTCCCACATGTTCCACGATGATCTCATCCGATGAACCACGATGTCGAGGATTCAATGAATCCCGCATACAATTCCCTTTGTCAATCGGTACGTTACTTGCCCGAGATTCGATCGTCGGTATCCCAATACCTTGTTCAATCTCGTTACCGGCAAGTCACTTTACTCGTACCATAACGCATGATCCCGTGGCTAACTCCTTAGTCACATTGAGCTCATTATGATGATGCATTACCGAGTGGGCCCAGAGATACCTCTCCGTCATACGGAGTGACAAATCCCAGTCTCGATTCGTGCCAACCCAACAGACACTTTTGGAGATACCTGTAGTGCACCTTTATAGCCACCCAGTTAGGTTGTGACGTTTGGTACACCCAAAGCATTCCTACGGTATCCAGGAGTTGCACAATCTTATGGTCTAAGGAAATGATACTTGACATTAGAAAAGCTCTAGCAAACGAACTACATGATCTTGTGCTATGCTTAGGATTGGGTCTTGTCCATCACATCATTCTCCTAATGATGTGATCCCGTTATCAATGACATCCAATGTCCATGGTCAGGAAACCATAACCATCTATTGATCAACGAGCTAGTCAACTAGAGGCTTACTAGGGACATGTTGTGGTCTATGTATTCACACATGTATTACGGTTTCCAGTTAATACAATTATAGCATGAACAACAGACAATTATCATGAACAAGGAAATACAATAATAACCATTTTATTATTGCCTCTAGGGCATATTTCCAACAGTCTCCCACTTGCACTAGAGTCAATAATCTAGTTCACATCACCATGTGATTAACACTCAAAGTTCACATCGCCATGTGACTAATACCCAAGAGTTTACTAGAGTCAATAATCTAGTTCACATCACCATGTGATTAACACTCAATGAGTTCTAGGGTTTGATCATGTTATGCTTACGAGAGAGGTTTTAGTCAACGGGTCTGCAACATTCAGATTCGTGTGTGCTTTACAAATCTCTATGTCATCTTGTAGATGCAGCTACCACGCGCTACTTGGAGCTATTCCAAATAACTGCTCTACTATACGAATCCGGTTCACTACTCAGAGTCATCCGGATTAGTGTCAAAGTTTGCATCGACGTAACCCTTTACGACGAACCCCCTTTCCACCTCCATAATCGAGAAAATTCCTTAGTCCACTAGATACTAAGGATAAGTTCGACCGCTGTCATGTGATCCCTTCCTGGATCACTATTGTACCCCTTGACTAACTCATGGCAAGGCACACTTCAGGTGCGGTACACAGCATAGCATATTGTAGAGCCTACGTCTAAAGCATAGGGGACGACCTTCGTCCTTTCTCTTTCTTCTGCCGTGGTCAGGTCTTGAGTCTTACTCAATACTCACACCTTGTAACACAGCCAAGAACTCCTTCTTTGCTGATCTATTTTGAACTCCTTCAAAATCTTGTCACGGTATGTATTCATTTGAAAGTACTATTAAGCGTTTTTGATCTATCCTTATAGATCTTGATGCTCAATGTTCAAGTAGCTTAATCCAGGTTTTCCATTAAAACACTTTTCAAATAACCATGGATGCTTTCTAGAAATTCTACATCATTTCTGATCAACAATATGTTAACAACATATACTCATCAAAAATTTTGTAGTGCTCCCACTCACTTCTTCGGAAATACAAGTTTCTCATGAACTTTGTATAAACCCAAAATCTTTGATCATCTCATCAAAGCGTTCATTCCAACTCCGAGATGCTTACTCCAATCCTTAGAAGGATTGCTGGAGCTTTGCATACTTGTTAGCATCTTTCAGGATTGACAAAACCTTCTGGTTGTATCACATACAACCTTTCCTCAAGAAAATCGTCGAGGAAACAATGTTTTGACATCCTATCTGCAAGATTTCATAAATAATGCAGTAACTGCTAATATAATTCTGACAGACTCTTAGCATCGCTACGAGTGAGAAAGTCTCATCGCAGTCAACTCCTTGAACTTGCCGGAAAACATCTTAACGACAAGTCGAGCTTTCTTAATGGTGACACTTACCATCATTGTCTGTCTTCCCTTTAAAATCCATCTGTGCCCAATAGCCTTACGACCATCAAGTAGTTCTTTCAAAGTCTATACTTTGTTTTCGTACATGGATCCTCTCGGATTTTATGGCCTCGAGCCATTCGTCGGAATCCGGGCCCACCATCGCTTCTCCATAGCTCGTAGGTTCATTGTTGTCTAGCAACATGACTTCCAAGACAGGATTACGTACCACTCTGAAGTAGTACGCATCCTTGTCGTCCTATGAGGTTTGGTAGTGACTTGATCTGAAGTTTCATTATCACTATCATAAGCTTCCACTTCAATTGGTGTAGGTGCCACAGGAACAACTTCATGTGCCCTGCTACACATTAGTTGAAGTGATGGTTCAATGACCTCATCAAGTCTCCACCATCCTCCCACTCAATTCTTTTGAGAGAAACTTTTCCTCGAGAAAGGTCCCGTTTCTAGAAACAATCAATTTTGCTTCCAGATCTGAAATAGGAGGTATACCCAACTGTTTTGGGTATTCTATGAAGATGCATTTATCCGCTTTGGGTTCGAGCTTATCAGCCTGAAACTTTTTCACATAAGCGTCGCAGCCCCAAACTTTTAAGAAACGACAGCTTAGGTTTCTCTAAACCATAGTTCATACGGTGTCGTCTCAACGATATTGCGTGGTGCCCTATTTAAAGTGAATGCGGTTGTCTCTAATGCCTAACCCATAAACGATAGTTGTAATTCGATAAGAGACATCATGGTAGGCACCATATCCAATAGGGTGCAGTTATGATGTTCGGACACACCATCACAATATGGTGTTCACGCGGTATTAGTCGTGAAACAATTTCCACAATTTCTTAATTGTGTGCCAAACTCGTAACTCATATATTCATCTCTATGATCATATCATAGACATTTTATCCTCTTGTCACGACGATCTTCAACTTCACTCTAAAATTACTTGAACCATTCAATAATTCAGACTTGTGTTTCATCAAGTAAATATTCTCAGCATCTACTCAAATCATATGTGAAGTAAGAACATAACGATATCCACTGCGTGCGTCAGCACTTATTGGACTGCACACATCAAATGTATTACTTCCAACAAGTTGCTCTCTTGTTCCATCTTACTGAAAACGAGGCCTTTCAGTCATCTTGCCCATGTGGTATGATTTGCATGTCTCAAGTGATTCAAAATCAAGTGAGTCCAAATGATCCATCTGTATGGACTTTCTTCATGCATATATACTAACAGACATGGTTCGCATGTCTCAATCTTTTCAAAAACGAGTGAGTCCAAAGATCCATCAACATGGAGCTTCTTCATGCGTTTTATACCAATATGACTCAAGTGGCAGTGCCACAAGTATGTGGTACTATCATTACTATCTTATATCGTTTGGCATGAACATGTGTATCACTACGATCGAGATTCAATAAACCATTCATTTTAGGTGCAAGACCATTGAACGTATTATTCAAATAGACAGAGTAACCATTATTATCCTTTAATGAATAACCGTATTGCGATAAACATAATCCAATCATGTCTATGCTCAATGCAAACACCAAATAATTATTATTCAGGTTTAACCCCAATCTCGATGGTAGAGGGAGCATGCGATGCTTGATCACATCAACCTTGGAAACACTTCCAACACATATCGTCATCTCACCTTTAGCTAGTCTCCGTTTATTCCGCAGCTTTTATTTTGAGTTACTAACACTTAGCAACCGAACCGGTATCTAATACCCTGGTGCTACTAGGAGTACTAGTAAAGTACACATTAATATAATGTATATCCAATATATTTCTGTCGACCTTGCCAGCCTTCTCATCTACGAAGTATCTAGGGTAGTTTTGCTTCAGTGACCGTTCCCCTCATTTCAGAAGCACTTAGTCTCGGGTTTGGGTTCAACCTTGGGTTTCTTCACTAGAGCAGCAACTGATTTGCCGTTTCATGAAGTATCCCTTCTTGCCCTTGCCCTTCTGGAAACTAGTGGTTTTACTAACCATCAACAATTGATGCTCCTTCTTGATTTATACTTTCGTGGTGTCAAACATCGCGAGTTGCTCAAGGATCATCATGTCTATCCCTGATATGTTATAGTTCATCACGAAGCTCTAATAGCTTGGTGGCAGTGACTATGGAGAACCATCACTATCTCATCTGGAAGATTAACTCCCACTCGATTCAAGTGATTGTAGTACTCAGACAATCTGAGCACATGATCAACGACTGAGCTTTTCTCCCTTAGTTTGCAGGCTTAAGAAACTTGTCAGAGGTCTCATACCTCTTGACGTGGGCATTAGTCTGAAATCCCAATTTCAGTCTTTGGAACATCTCATATGTTCTGTGACGTTTCAAAACCATCTTTGGTGCCACAATTTTAAACCGTTAGCATCACACGCTGAACTATCAAGTAGTCATCAAAATGTGTATGTCAGATGTTTCATAACATCTACAGACGACGCTCGAGGTTCAGCACACCGAGCGGTGCATTAAGGACATAAGCCTTCTGTGCAGCAATGAGGACAATCCTCAGTTTACGGACCCAGTCCGCATAATTGCTACTATCAACTTTCAACTAAATTTTCTCTAGGAACATATCTTAGTAGAACTAAAGCGTAAGCTACGACATTATTTGCAAAGACCTTTTGACTATGTTCATGATAATTAAGTTCATCTGATTATTTAATGAACTCCCACTTAGATAGACATCCCTCTAGTCATCTAAGTGATACATGATCCGAATCGACTAGGCCGTGTCCGATCATCACGTGAGACGGACTAGTCATCATCGATGAACATCTCCATGTTGATCGTATCTACTATACGACTCATGTTCGACCTTTTGGTCTCTTGTGTTCCGAGGCCATGTCTGTAGATGCTAGGCTCGTCAAGTCAACCTAAGTGTTTTGCTTGTGTTCCGAGGCCATGTCTGTACATGCTAGGCTCGTCAACACCCGTTGTATGCGAACGTTAGAATCTATCACACCCGATCATCACGTGGTGCTTCGAAACAATGAACCTTCGCAACGGTGCACAGTTACGGGGAACACATCTCTTGAAATTTTAGTGAGGGATCAGCTTATTTATGCTACCGTCGCTCTAAGCAAATAAGATGTAAACATGACAAACATCACATGCAAATCATAAAGCGACATGATATGGCCAATATCATCTTGCGCCTTTTGATCTCCATCTTCGAGGCGCGGCATGATCACCTTCGTCACCGGCATGACACCATGATCTCCATCATCATGATCTCCATCATCATGATCTCCATCATCGTGTCTTCATGAAGTTGTCTCGCCAACAATTACTTCTACCACTATGGCTAACGGTTAGCAATAAAGTAAAGTAATTACATGGCGTTTTTCATTGACACGCAGGTCATACAATAAATTAAGACAACTCCTATGGCTCCTGCCGGTTGTCATACTCATCGATATGCAAGTCGTGATTCCTATTACAAGAACATGATCAATATCATACATCACATATATCATTCATCACATCCTTTTGGCCATATCACATCACACAGCATACCCTGCAAAAACAAGTTAGACGTCCTCTAATTGTTGTTGCATGTTTTACGTGGCTGCTATGGGTTTCTAGCAAGAACATTTCTTACCTACACAAAAGCCACGACGGTGATATGCCAATTGCTATTTACCCTTCATAAGGACCCTTTTCATCGAATCCGATCCGAATAAAGTGGGAGAGACAGACACCCGCTAGCCACCTTATGCATCAAGTGCATGTCAGTCGGTGGAACCTATCTCACGTAAGAGTGCGTGTAAGGTCGGTCCGGGCCGCTTCATCCCACAATGCCGCCGAATCAAGATAAGACTAGTAACGGTAAGCAAATTGAACAAATCGTCGCCCACAACTACTTTGTGTTCTACTCGTGGATAGAATCTACGCATAAACCTGGCTCATGATGCCACTGTTGGGGAACGTAGCAGAAATTTAAAATTTTCTACGTATCACCAAGATCAATCTATGGAGTCAGCTAGCAACGAGAGAGAGGGGAGTGCATCTACATACCCTTGTAGATCGCGCGCGGAATTGTTCAAGAGAACGGGGTTGATGGAGTCGTACTCATCGTGATCCAAATCACCGATGATCCTAGCGCCGAACGGACGGCACCTCCGCGTTCAACACACGTACGGAGCGGGGACGTCTCCTCCTTCTGGATCCAGCAAGAGGGGAGGAGAAGTTGATGGAGATCCAGCAGCACGACGACGTGGTGGTGGAAGTAGCGGGATCCCGGCAGGGCTTCGCCAAGCGCAAGCGGGGAGGAAGAGGTGTCACGGGAGGGAGGGAGGCGCCCAGGCTTGGGGTGCTGCTCCCATGCGCCTCCCCACTGTATATAGGGGTGGAGGGGGCTGGTTTCATGCCCTCCAAGTCCATTGGGGCGTTGGCAAAGGTGGGGGAAAGAAATCCCATCATTTCCCTTCCCCACCGATTGTTATGCCCCCTTTTTAGGGATCTTGATCTTATCCCTTCGGGATATGATCTTATTCCTTCTAAGGTGGGATCTTGGTGCGCCTTGACCAGGGGTGTGGGGCCTTGCCCCCACTACCCACTTTCATGTGGGTCCCCCCATGCAGGTGGGCCCCACTTCGGAACCTTCTAGAACCTTCCCGGTACGATACCGAAAAATCCCGACCATTTTTCGGTGGCCAAAATAGGACTTCACATATATAAATCTTTACCTCCGGACCATTCCGGAACTCCTCGTGACGTCCGGGATCTCATCCGGGACTCCGAACAACTTTCGGTTAACCGCATACTAATATCTCTACAACTCTAGCATCGCCGAACCTTAAGTGTGTAGACCCTACGGGTTCGGGAGACATGCAGACATGACCGAGACGACTCTCCGGTCAATAACCAACAGCGGGATCTGGATACCCATGTTGGCTCCCACATGTTCCACGATGATCTCATCGGATGAACCACGATGTCGAGGATTCAATCAATCCCGTATACAATTCCCTTTGTCAATCGGTACGTTACTTGCCCGAGATTCGATCGTCGGTATCCCAATACCTTGTTCAATCTCGTTACCGGCAAGTCACTTTACTCGTACCGTAACGCATGATCCCGTGGCTAACTCCTTAGTCACATTGAGCTCATTATGATGATGCATTACCGAGTGGGCCCAGAGATACCTCTCCGTCATACGGAGTGACAAATCCCAGTATTGATTCGTGCCAACCCAACAGACACTTTCGGAGATACCTGTAGTGCACCTTTATAGCCACCCAGTTAGGTTGTGACGTTTGGTACACCCAAAGCATTCCTACGGTATCCGGGAGTTGCACAATCTCATGGTCTAAGGAAATGATACTTGACATTAGAAAAGCTCTAGCAAACGAACTACATGATCTTGTGCTATGCTTAGGATTGGGTCTTGTCCATCACATCATTCTCCTAATGATGTGATCCCGTTATCAATGGCATCCAATGTCCATGGTCAGGAAACCATAACCATCTATTGATCAACGAGCTAGTCAACTAGAGGCTTACTAGGGACATGTTGTGGTCTATGTATTCACACATGTATTACGGTTTCCAGTTAATACAATTATAGCATGAACAACAGACAATTATCATGAACAAGGAAATACAATAATAACCATTTTATTATTGCCTCTAGGGCATATTTCCAACACATTTATCTGCCAGACTGTTTGCTTTTATGCCAACCTTCCTTTTGTTTTATGGTTGTAATTTGTTTTGTTGCGATACAAAAATTTTCTTAACGTGCAGCCATGCGCTGAAGAAAATAGCAAGCCATTTTTCTATAGTGTAGGGTGTTCCCTACATTTGCACTGGTGGCGAACTTTGATGCCCAATGGATGTAATCTGTGCAATCGCCTTAATAGCCTAGCATTAATTTCGGGCTTATTTATTTCCTAGTCTTCTTTTTCCTGGTTTGCTAGTGGCCGCAACAACCATGGGCCATATACGGACCGTGGTAACCTTGACCCTGCTACAGGCCGTAGGATCCATGGGCCTCCTACGGGCCGCCAGATAAATGGGCCTCCAACGGGCCATAGAATCGGTGGGCCTCTGGCCGTCGGATAAATGGGTCCACATGGGCCGTAAACGGGCGTAATTGGTATCCGGCCAGCACGGTAATAGACCGTTAACAGGCCGGAAGACAGCAAAGGCTTAATTCTGTCATAGGCATAACGGGTCGTTAATGGGCCAGAATATAGGACGGGCTGGAAACGGCGCAACGAGTTAACAGGCCACAAACGGGCCGATTCTAGCCACGGGCCGAATTTGGCCCATTAGGGGAACAGGTCAGTAACGGGCCTGAAGTAATCGAGGGCCGGAAAGGAGCCCAAGAACGTATTAGCCGTCAGTAGGCCGAAAGCTAACACGGGCTGGAAACGGCCCATGTGAATCATGGGCCGTTAATGGGTACAAAGAAATTTATTGTACATTATGGGCTAGAGTCACCATGGGCCACTAAAGGGCCTAAAGATACAAAAGGCGTCATATGGGCTGAAAGATGTCGTGGGCCATGCATGGGTCGAAAGTGAAATGGGCTCGAGTTATATTCGACGGTCCACATGACGCTGTTGGGCCGATTTCGGGAAGGCCCTAACGAGCCGTGAGTTACCGGGCCATAAAATGGGCTATTTGCGAACAGACCATTAATAGGCTTTTCATGGGCTGGCCCGCTAACTTGTGACCAAGTCAAACGGGCCGGCCTTTGTAAGCTAAATGGGCCAATGGTGGGCCGTCGCATGTGTCGACATATCATAGGCGCCTATCTGACCCAATGACGAGCTGACACGTGTTTCCTTCGGCCAATGAGAATTTTACACGTGGAAAATTGCCATTGGTCCGGGATGTTAACGGGTTATCGGATACAAAACCGGACCCGATAGCTTAATGGCGACCCGTTATAGTGCATGCCACGTGTCGGTTACCCTTGACGAAAGCACTTCCATGACGCGTTATTTATCATCATGGAAGTGAATAGTTCCATGATGATAATTTTGGTATTATCATGGAACACCTCTACGATAGCACAGGTATGACTATCTTGACTCTGTCATAAAATCGTCATGGATGTACAGACATGACAGGAAAGGTGACCTACTGTGACAAACACGTATCATCACGGTAGTGTATTTTTTTGTAGTGTCAGGAGCCAGCCTGAAGAGGCCGCTCCCTCTGGAGGTCTTGGCGTCGTCTGCCTCGCAAGGCTTGGCCCCTCGCGAGGGTCTTGCCTTGAAGGTGCTAAAGACGGGCCGTACCGGGCCGCCGATGGACCCACGCCGTGGGTTGCAGGCAGGCAAGTCTGGGTACCCTGGTTCCCAGAACGCCAACAAAAGCATTGTTGTGTTCAAACCATTTTAGTTGTTTTAGCTCAATTCTTAGAGAAAAGCTCCCCCTAGATGTGATATCCGCCCTTAGAGGGATGAACTAACCTTGGGTTTTGTCAATGATGACTTCAGTTGAAGATGTGGATGCTCAATGTTGATGTAGATCATTTGGAGCAGTCCTTTGGAGTGATACGTGTGCGCGTCGGTGCTATACAAATGGTTTTTAACCCCTTTCCACGACGGCATTTGGAATCATCGCCAAGTCAGTGTGGGCGATAGGGGACTCCTTCCCACACGACCCAGAAATTGTCGGGGATAGGCCCTCCTGGCACACCGGCTGGGGCCGTGTGCGATCAGACGAGGCATCGAAACCCAATCATTTCTGTAGGTATGTACATCCCACACGGTAATCCGAGAAAATCATTTCCGTAGGTATGTACATCCCACATGGTGAATCCCGGAAAAACATTTCCGTTCATATGTATCACACACAGTCAATCCAAGGAATACGTTTCTGTTCTTATGTACATCCCACACAGTCAATCCAGGGAAAACGTTTCCGTTCGTATGTACATCCCATACAGTATTATGTATACGCTCGTGTGTGAAAGGTGTAACTATCACACACGCTCTGCCATGGTTAACTGTTTGCTTTCATTAACTACATCACACACGATTTGACGTAGAAAACTGTGTGGCATTGGGCTATCCATCACAAGCGCTTTTACTGCCAGAACAGTTTGCAAAGGTCCATGACCGTCTTTTCTCTTTTTATTTTTTCCTGTAATTTATTATTCGAATTGGAAATTATGAAATATGAATCATGCAATTCAAATTCTCAGCACAATGGTTCAACAACGAATCCATAAATAAAATTGCCACTACAATATGTTCAGTAATTACACGATTAGGCAGCAATTGACTATGATGAACCATAGTATTTAAAGGCGGTAAAGGTGAAGAGACAAGTGTAAATCATTTTGACTGCTGACGGTGTTGAAGAAGCGGAATGCCCGTAATGTGCCTTCCTGCATGCCATAGGCACGAACCACTTTTATTCAACCCCTTCTGACGATCGCCCGCCCATCCTTCACCGCCTTCAGGAAGACTTCTAGAGCATTATCATGGTAGCATGAATTATATACTTTAACCTTAGTTGCCTCCACTCCGGTCTGTAGTTTGCAAGGTAATCATCAGTAAATAGCTTCGGAAACCACTGAAAAGAGAAAAATATCAGATACTGAGGTCTAATAGAGTAACTTGTTGTGGGCAGGGGGAAAAGGCAACACATTACTTACCATCCTAAAGTTCACTGTTGTCTTCGACAAAGTGTAAATAAAGAGCTTCATTCCAATCACCCGTTTATTTTGCCTAACAATCTTTCTTAGTTTCCTCACTGGACGGTTGTTCATGAATATCTCATTGCGCCATACGCAAAAGGGATCGAAGCGTGGATCAGTACCCTCATATATGTACCTACAAGCAACCAGTAAATGTTAGAAGCTAAACTGAGATTGCACAAATGATGTAAAATACAACTACCTATGTTCCTAAGTACAAGTATTTTTTGAGATTTCAATATGAACTACATACGGATGTATATAGAATTATAGATATAGTTTAGATTAGAATCTAGATTCACTCATTTTGCTCCTTATGTAGTCTACATTGGAATCTCTAAAAATACTTATATTTAGGAATAGATGGTGCATAAGACATGGGATGCAGCTAACCTCGACGACAAACAACAGCATCGCCCATTGTAGCCCTCTATAAGTACATGGAAAGCCAATGTTAACTACAACAGGGTTAACATCCACCAAAAATAGCAAATGGTAATAAAAGGCAGCATCTGTAGTGATATCTTCATTTCGAAAGAGTAGCACGGTAGCAAAGGGACGGATTAAAAAATGGATACAACTGTTAATTGCAACAGGCTTAACAACATCCTAATTTATGTTTTGTAAGTTTGTAGCCATTGAAATACAACTCTTTAAAAATGGATACAACTGTCAATTGCACCAGGCTTAATGGCCATTGAAACCGGTACTGATAAAAATGCAATTGGCAGAGTTAAACATCACAGGGCTGGTGTTGGGAGAGCAAATAATCACTACAGGAAACAGCTACTTTGCCGTCTGCCACGGCGGACGACAAAGGCTCGAAAGGCGGACGGCAAAGACCTTTGCCGTCAGCCGCGGACGGCAAAAGGCTCCGGCAAAGAAGGCTACGGTAAATAGCTGCTTTGTCGTCTGCTTCCTGGCGGCGGACGGCAAAGGTTCTTTGCCGTTTGCGGCGGACGGCAAAGACGGCGGACGGCAATAATTGCGCTGTCAGTCCGTTAAGTGGCTAACGGCAGACCTTTGCCGTCCGCCGCTAACGGCAAAATTTCTCTGGTCTTTGCCGTCTGCCACAGATGGCAAAGTGCAGGTTCTTTGCCGTCTGCCACAGATGGCAAAGTCTTTGCCATCTGCCACTGTAGGCAAACTGACCAAATGGGTCAGCTCCCAGGAAGCACAGTTGGCTGCCACGTGGCTTCTTTGCCGTCCGCGGCAGACGGCAAAGAGCTCTATGCCGTCGGTGGCAGACGGCAAAGAGCCTGCATATTGGCTGTTTTTTCTGTTTTTTATTAAATCCCACAATTTGCACAGAAAATATATATGACATATATAGATATATTTCCATATCACATATCCAGCACATAAGTTTCATATCACATATCACATATCACATCAGTTTCATCCATACACATTGTTCATACATAAGCAAGTTCCATCCATACACATTGTTCCATCCATATATATATTACAATGCAAAGTTTCATCAAGATAGCAAGTTCCATCATAGCAAGCTAGATACAATGCAAAGTTTCATCAAAGGAAAAGCAAGCACTCCATCATAGCAAGCTAGCTTCCATGAAGTGAATGAAATCTGCAAAATGGTAAATAAGAAAGTTAGAAATAGGTGACTAGAACAAGAAGAAGACTAGAACAAGAAGTATAAAATGGATCATTTATAAGCTAACCTAGGAGCTACTCAGGTAAATTGGGTCATTTTAGAGCTAACTTGGATAAACTGGATCATTTATAAGCTAACCTAGGTAAGATGGGTCATTTTGGAGCTAACCTAGGTGAAATGGGCCATTTTGGAGCTAACCTAGGTGAAATGGGTCATTTTAAAGCTAACGTAGGTAAAATGGATCATTTAGGAGCTAATCTACGTAAAATGGGTCATTTTAGAGCTAATTTAGTTGAAATGGATCTTTTTGAGCTAACTTAGGTGAAATGGATCATTTAAGAGCTAATTTAGGTGAAATGGATCGTTTTTTAGCTCACTTAGGTCAAATGGATCATTTATGAGCTAAATTAGTTGAAATGGATCGTTTATGAGATAACCTAGGTAAGATGGGTCATTTTGGAGTTAACCTAGGTGAAATGGGCCATTTTAAAGCTAACGTAGGTAAAATGGATCATTTAGGAGCTAATCTAGGTAAAATGGGTCATTTTTGAGCTAACTTTGATGAACTGCATCATTTATAAGCTAACCTAGGTAAAATGGGTCATTTTGGAGGAAAATAAGCTAACTCTAGGTCATTATGGTAAGCATATTGGAGGAAATAAAGCTAAGTCTAGGTCTTTATGCATTTGTTAAGCAAAACACTAGAGAAACTTACCGTGATCAGGGAGGTGTAGGAGCGGGGTGGCTAGTGCCGCTACCTGGAGAAGGATCTTGCGATGCGTTTCTGGAGTTAAGCTGCACCAAACATCATTTCCAACGTCTCGTTAGCATTACGACACTCAAATGTTAAGACTACCAAGTAATGTCCATTCAAACTAAACTCACCGTGCTCCCAGGAGCAATCACTGGCATCGGCGGAGCGGGCTGACCGGACTTCTCGCACACAGACTGCACATTTGGTTTTCAGAACAGAGTCATACTAGTTAGTAATGAGACTCAAATGTTAAGACTAGCAAGTAATCTGCAGAAGAAACTTACCACAAGGAGCTCGTACATGGCCCTTGCCTGCATGTCATTCCGTGCCCTCTCCTCCTCCATCATCTTTCTCGTCCTCTCCTCCATCTCCCGCTGCCTCTCCGCCGCCTCCGCCAAAAGTTTCTCCGTTCTATCTCTCTCAGTCTGTATAGCAGCCTGCAACACCACTCACATGACCATTTGTAATCATTGATGGAAGCGCACACAATGTAATGGAGAAAGATAACTGAGTACGTATCACTAACCTTGATGGCGAGTTGCACTGGCCGTTCACGAGGCCTTATCTCAGGAGCGGAGCTCGACTGGCGCACCTTGATCTCCGGGAGAGTGCTAGGACAACGGATAAGTCCATCTCCAATGGCTATGGAGCCATGGGACCTCCCGCCACCAGATATCATCACCAGCTCTGGATCAATGGGACCCTGGCTCGGGTTAAAGTCCTCCCCTTTCCTCGCCTTCCCCTCATCTCTATATCTCACGAGCTTGTTGTGGGAGGAGATGTTGGTGAAGTTGTTTGCATCATCGAGGTCAGACTGAGAGAAAGCCTTGACTTTCTTGAAAGAGCCAGTGTGGGCCATGGCATACAGGTCGTACACCTCTGGCACCTTATCCGCCTTATTGTAGCGTGCCTGAAAGAGAGAAAAAATGAAAATTAGTAATTAAAGGGCTCAAGCTAGCATGATGAATGAATTGCATGAATCATGAAGCAAACCACATACCCAGTTGCGCCCGAACTGATATAAGTTGGAGCTGCCTTGATGGTGTGGCACACCTTCCATTTGGGCACGTTTGTCCTTGGCCTGGTTGTGGAGGGCTAGCCATTCTTGTGAGCACCACTCATCGACCAACACCTCCCAACAATCCATCCGATCCGCACACCATCTCGGAGGCGCCTAAGTTAGCAAATAGAAACTTGAGCGCTACGGCTAAGAATTACTAAATGAAGGAACTTAAGTAGAAGGCCTTAAGAATTACCTTCATGTACTGCTCCTTACTCAGGAACTTATCGCGGCACGCCGGCTTGGTCTTCTTGATACCACGCAAGGCGTAGTAGTCTCGAACAGCCTGCACCCGAGCCTCGTGCCGTAAGTTTTGGAGTAGGCGCTTGCAGACGTTCTGGATAACATTTGCGCTGTCCTCCTCGTATCCCTCCTCACACCTGTAGAATGTCTGCAATCAAATGAGACAATATTGATTAGTACAATTAATAACTAGCTAGTTGGTGATTTTGAAATGTGTAAAGGAGAAATTACCCAGAACGTCCTGATCACCATGTCTGCCCTCGTGTCGCACACGACACCGTCGATAATGACATCCGGCGGGGCCGGGGCAGCCACGTAGTGCTCCCAGCTCAACCCAAGCTCTGGAAGCCGACCTCACCAGGCAACGTGACAAACCCCGGGAAGTTTTGCCGGCAAAGAACTCCAAGGACGGAGTTGGGCCGGCGGACACTATGATGGTGGTCCCAACCCCTGCAGCATGACAAGGCCAACGCATTAGTTATTTGAAGAAACGTGAATGCAGAAGGTACAAAAATATTAAATGCACTTACGTACCTCTCCCCATCAGGGAAGATCAACCACCTCTGCTCGCGGGTCGCCATGCACGGACGGGAGCCGTGTAGCACCACGCTGGTAGACGGTGCCACCCTCCTCCTCAAGATCAGTTGGCTCCCCGCCATCATCAGCATGGCCACTCGGCTCCTCGGGCTGATCCGGCCAGGTACCCCATCCGGACGTGTGCTCCTCCGGGGTCTCGTGGGCCGAACTCTCGTGGGCCGAAGGCCAGTCGACCCTGCATTTTCACCCACAAGATAATTTCCCTCATAGCTGGCCTTCCAAGATAATTTCCCTCATAGCTGGCCTTCCAAGATTGAACCATGCCTTTGGCTTCGTCCAGTTCTGCTTTCCTTTCGGTTCTTTCATGTTTTGTAACGGCCTATCACATAGCGCCTCCAGATCGACTCTAGCCTTAGTATTATCCTTTGACTTCCCATCTATGCCGAACAATGTACCTAAAAGTGCCTCGGCGATATTCTTCTCAGTGTGCATCACGTCGATGTTGTGTGGGAAAAGGAGGTCTTTGAAGTAAGGCAGGTCCCATAAGCATGTTTTGTGAGTCCAGGCGTGGTTAGAATTATACCCCTTGAAGTACCCTGGACGCTCTGGATCTGGCTCGAGAGCGTTTAACTGATCCAGGGTCTGTTGGCCTGTCAATGCATGTGGTGCAGAGTTTTTGACAACTCTACCTCTGATGAAGTTCTTCTTGTCTTTCCTGAACTTATGGCGAGGATTCAGGAACTGTCTATGCATGTCGAAGCAAGAAAACTTGCGACCGGCCTGAAGCCAACGAAACTCAAGAGCTCCCTTGCATGTGGGGCACGGGAACCTTCCATGCACACACCAGCCAACGAATAGCGCATACGCCGGCAAGTCATGCGTCGAGTACATGTACCAGACACGCATTATGAAGTTCCGTTTGCTATAGGCATCGTATGTCTTGAACCCATTATCCCAGGCTTCTTGCAATTCGTCCTTAAGCGGTTGCATGTACACATTCATATTTTTCCCCGGATAGTTGGGCCCTGGAATTATCAACGTCAGGAAAATGTTCTTTCTTTGCATAATCTGTCCGGGGGGGAGATTGAGTGGAAAGACAAATACGGGCCAACAACTGTATTGGGCTGCCGTCATACCAAACACACTGAACCCATCCGTGCTGATGCCGACTCGAGGATGCCTCGGATCTGCCGCTTTGTCACCATGTAATTCATCAAACTTTTTCCACGCAACACCATCCGATGTGTGTACAATCATCAGATTCCCATCTGGATCTAGTTCGGTTCTTTTGCCCGTTTTGTGCCATGTCATCTGTCTGGCCGTCTCTTCGACCATGAAAAGACGTTGAAGTCTTGGTACGATTGGCATATACTAGAAGAACACTAACGGGGATTTTGGTCTGTGTCTTCTCACCCATACCGTTGTCTACCACAACATACCTGGAAGACTTGCAAATGGGACAATAGTTCAAGTCCGCATAGTCAAGCCTAAACAAGACACATCCTTTCTCACAGGCATGTATCTTATCATAGGGCATCTTCAGTGCACGGAGGATTTTGTCCGACTGGTACAGGTTTGCAGGCATTACATGGCCTTTGGGTAGAAAGCGTCCAAATACTGTCATCATTGCATCGTAGCATTCTCTGCCCAAGTTGAACTGAGCCTTCAGAGCCATTACTTGTGAGATGGCATCCAACTGACAAAGCTCAGTGTGCTCATGGAGCGGACGTTTTGAAGACTCCAACATTTCATTGAAGGCCTTTGCAGATTCCTCCATCTCCTTGTCCGAATCCCGAGCATCATCAAAGTCTTGCACCATGTTTTCCATCCCGGTACCATGCTCGTCGGTGCGACGACGATCCACCTCAGCTCGGTCACGTTGGGCAGACTCACCATGAAATGTCCACACCGTATAATCGGGCGTAAAACCACTCTTCTGCAGGTGTTTGCCCATTTCAGCCTCTGTCCTCTTTTCCCAATTGCCGCACCGTAAACAGGGGCACCAGGTTTTCCTCTGGCCATTTGCAAATGCGGCTCTCACAAACCCGTTGGTTTTTGTGAACCATTCAGTGCTCCATTTGTTCTGACCAGTGTGACCGGTGTACATCCACGCACGATCACTCATCTTGACTTTCAGAGCTACTAGACACACAACAAATATATATATATATATATATATATATATATATATATATATATATATATATATATAATTCACCATGTATGTATTCATCAGTTGATCTACTTTGTCAATTTTATTACGTCCATGCAACCTACACTCTAATAGGTAATGATAGGTCCTAATCCCACCCGAGTATGTTTAGATTGGGTTCATTTTCCCATGCTATGCCCCGGATCCTACGCAAAATTTCGGCAGCACCTCCCCGCTGTTCTCCTGATACACGTCTCTGCAATAAACAGAGCGGATGTGTACCCGGAGAACAACAGGGGAGGCACTGAAGAAATTTATGCGTCGGATTCGGAGCAAAGCATATGGGAAAACGAACCCAATCTAAACATACTCGGGCTGTCCATGGATAGCGTTGGACAATTCGAAAGAATCAAGGTTATAAATATGCAAATGCATGCATATTTATAACTATGACACTTTCGAACGGGAGACACATATTGGTTACGCATACTGATGATTCAAGACACATATATATCTAGCTATCAAGTTTCATCGGAATAGATCAAATAATTAATGGGGGAGGAGGACATGTCATTTGTGCTCACCCACGAACGAAGGGGCAGAGCTCGTCAAACGCACGGCGAGGTCGTCGAACACCAAACCTCGCAGCGATGAAAAAACTGCACATTTAAAACTACCCGATCACCACAATTATATATGATGTTTTTCATAACAAAATCGAAAGATATATGACCTAACTAATAATTCACAAATATATGACCCCGTCGGCTTCTGGAAGGCCAAAGAACACCTTTTCGGGAGGTGTCGGGGGTCGGGGTGTCGTGTCGGTCTCGGGGTGCCGTGTCGGGGTCGGGGTCTCGGGGTCGGGGTGTCGTGTCGGTCTCGGGGTGCCGGGTCGGGGTCGGGGTGCCGTGTCGGTGTCGGGGTCGGGGTGTCGGGTCAGGCTCGGGGTCGGGGTGTCGGGGTCGGGGTCGGGGTCGGGGTCTCGGTGTCGGGGTGTCGGGGGTGTCGTGTCGGGGGTCGGGGTGTCGTGTCGGTGTGGGGTGCCGTGTCGGTGTCGGGGTGCCGTGTCGGGGTCGGGGTGCTGTTTCGGGGTCGGGGGTCGGTGTGTCGTGTCGGGGTTAGGGGGTCGGGGGGTCGGGGTGTCGTGTCGGGGTCAGGGGGTTAGGGGGTCGGGTGTCGGGGTGGAGTCGGGGTCGGGTGTCGGGGTGTGGTGTCGGGGTTGGGGGGTCAGGGGGTGAGGGGGTCTTCTCATTCTTCTACTACTTCTACTTCTTCTCATTCTTCTACTTCTTCTCATCCCCCGTCTTCTTCTTCTTCTTTCTCCTCCTCCTCCTCCTCCTCCTCCTCCTCCTCCTCCTCCTCTTCTTCTTCTTCTTCTTTCTCCTCCTCCTCCTCCTCCTCCTCCTCTTCTTCTTCTTCTTCTTCTTCTTCTTCTTCTTCTTCTTCTTCTTCTTCTTCTTCTTCTTCTTCTTCTTCTTCTTCTTCTTCTACTTCTTCTTCTTCTTTCTCCTCCTCCTCCTCCTCCTCCTCCTCCTCCTCCTCTTCTTCTTCTTCTTCTTCTTCTTCTTCTTCTTCTTCTTCTTCTTCTTCTTCCCCCTTCTACTTGACCTAAACCTAAACTAAAAACCTAAACTAATTAAAACTAAACTATTTAAACTAATTAAACCTAAACTAATTAAACTAAATAACCTAAACTAATTAATTCTAAACTGAAAAAACTTAAACTAAGAAACCTTATCTAAACAGAAAAGAAAAACAAAAAACAGAAAAAAAATGGGAGGGGCTCATTGTGGGGGGCGGCGACGGGTCGGGGAGGGGCCGGCGACGGGGGGCCGGGGCGGGGCGGTGGAGGAGGCGGGGCGGCGGGGGCCCGGCCGGCGGGGGCCCGGCCGGCGGGGGGCCGGGGCGGCGGGGGGCCGGGGCGGGGCGGTGGAGGAGGCGGGGCGGCAGGGGGCCGGGCGGCGGGGGGCCGGGGCGGCGGGGGGGCCGGGGCGGGGCGGTGGAGGAGGCGGCCTGGGACGGCGGGGGGCGCGGGGCGGCGGGGGGGCCGGGGCGGCGGTGGGCCGCGGCGGCGGTGGGGCGCGGGGCGGCGGGGGGCCGGGGCGGGGGGCGACGGGGCGGTCGGGCGGCGGGGAGCCGGGGCGGTGGAGCGACGGGGCGGCGGGGGCGAAGGGGCGGCGGCGCGCGGCGGGCGGCGGCGGCGGCGGCGGGGTGGGAGGAGAGGCGAGGAGGAAGTGAGTAACGGGCGGGGGGTACCTGCCGTTAGTCAAGTGCCCTCTTTGCCGTCTGCCAGCCTTTGCCGTCCGCCTTTTTGCCTCTTTGCCGTCTGCTAGCGGACGGCAAAGAGGTGGGCCGCTAAGATTTTTTCAAACGAGCGGGGGGTGGGGGCCACCTCACTCTTTGCCGTCTGCCAGCGGACGGCAAAGATTCTTTGCCGTCTGCTGGCAGACGGCAAAGAGCTGGCAGATGGCAAAGAGCTTCTTTGCCGTCAGCCTTTTCTTTGCCGTCTGCTTTTGGGTAGCTGATGGCAAAGAGCTTCTTTGCCGTCAGCTAGTAGACGGCAAAGATCTGGCAGATGGCAAATTAGCTGATTCCAGTAGTGTAATGGCCCAGTTGTCTATAAAAAGGTAGGGAAAATAGCTAAAACGTGTTAGGCATGTTTACTACAACATCCTTAATACATCGACCGTACAAAACATACCCATTAACTGCAACTGGTATTGGTAAGATTGAACTGGTGAGTACATACTTGGTAAGTCCTGAGAGGTAGTTGCTGGGGCACTTCATCTTGGCCAGAGCCCGCCCAAAGTCAGCGGAGGCGAGCTATTCCTCCGGGTCAAAGCGTGGATCAGTGCCACTAAAATGTGTACCTATAGGCAACCAGTAAATGGTAGAAGTTAAATTGCAATTGCACAAATGATGTGAAATACTTTAAGACATGGGATGCAGCTAACCTCGACGGCAAACAACAGCATCGGCCGTTATGACCCTGCGTAAGTACATGGACAACCATGTTAAGTACAACAGGGTTAGCATCCAACAAAAATAGCAAATAGGCAGCATCTCTAGCATATCTTCATTGCGGAGAGTAGCATGGTAGCAAATGGATAGATTAAAAAATGGATACAACTGTTAATTGCAACAGGCTTAACAGCATCCTAAGTCATGTTTTGTATGTTTGTGGAAATTGAAATACAACTGTTTAAAAATGGATTCAACTGTTAATTGCAATAGGCTTAATAGACATTGAAACCGGTACTGATAAAAACGCAATTGGCATAGTTAAACATCACAAGGCAGGTGCTGCCAGAGCAGAGAATAGCCCAGATGTCTATAAAAAGGTAGGGAAAGTAGCAAAAACATGTTAGGTATGTTTATTAGAACATGCTTAATACATTGACCATACAGAACATAGCCATTAATTGCAACTGGTATTGGTAAGATTGAACTGGTGAGTACATACTTGGTAAGTCCTGAGAGGTAGTTCGTGGGGCACTTCATCTTGGCCAGAGCCCGCCCAAAGTCAGCGACGGCGGAGGCGAGCTATTCCTCCGGTTCGAAGCGTGGATCAGTGCCACTGACATGTGTACCTACAGGCAACCAGTACATGGTAGAAGTTAAACTGCAATTGCACAAATTATGTGAAATACTATAAGACATGGGATGCAGCTCACCTCAACGGCAAGCAAAAGCATCGGCCGTTATGACCCTGCGTAAGTACATGGGCAGGCATGTTAAGTACAACAGGGTTAGCATCCACTAAAAATAGCAAACGGGCAGCATCTCTAGTGATATCCTGAGTCATGTATTGTAAGTTTGTTGCTGGTATTGGTGAAATTGAGCTGGACACGGTAATATTTGGACATCACACAGTGTGCAGTACTGAAATAAACAAGGCACGAACATGCTTAATACATCAATCGTACAGATCATAGCCGTTGCAAGTGGTATTGGTAAGATTTAGCTGGTCAGATCTTACCTATTAAATCCTGGGGGGTAGTCACTGGGGGACTTCATCTGGGCGAGAGCCTGCACCATGTCGGCGGCAGTGGTGGAGGCGAGGTGTTCCTCCGGGTCAACACACACAGCGGCCATCGCGCCATGGACCACCATCCACTCCTGGCGGGGGGATTTGGAGGCATGAGGATGTTTCGCAAGCGCCATTTAAGTAATCAGGCCGGGACGTGATAGATATTGGTGGGTTACCTGACTGGATCCGAGCAGAACGTAGATGTGGTTGAAGCTATGGTTGCGGCGGTGGCTGTTTGAGATGTCGGCAGGGGGAGGCGCGAGGGAGGAGGGTTACTAAGGCTGGAGACGTGGTTGGAGGAATAAATTCTGAAATCCTGCGCCTAATGAAAATTTCTCTGCAAAACTTGAAACTTGGGCGGGGGAAACACACAATGCATACGAAGCGCGTAAAATACTCGTGTGCGAGAAAAAAGAAAGTTGGCTGATCCCGTCTCCAAAAAAATGTACACGTGTACTTGATTTTTTTTGGTCCATGGTATGCCTGGTTTATTAGGAAACATCGCACAGGTAACTGACTTATGGGTCATTAACGCAAAAAAACGCAGACGGGTACGGCATAGAAACCATGTGTTTTGTGATCTTCTAATGATTAACGCAAAAAAACGCACACAGGCAGACATGCTAATCAACGCTCAAAGCCCTCAAAGGATGCTCTTACCGACATTGTACGTTAATACTACAAACTTAAAGTACTACTGGTAATTTGCTCTAAAACTACAAACTTAACCTACTTCTCACATGCTGCCATCAGGGCATGCTGGCTAGACGCCGGCGTTCTCCTTCCCGGCCTTGTAGGTGGCAGCCCACCGTGCTTCGATCTCCGCCAAGCTCTCCTCACCATGGTGTGTGACCTCTTTTTTCTTGTGGCGGCGGGACTCTCTTTTCTTGACTGCTTTCTGCCTTTTCCGCTCCTTCTGTGCGGCTTTGGCTGCCTCTAGATCTGCCACCCATTTGGCCATGGCAGCCTCAAAGTCCGCCCATGTAACTGTCTGGCCGCCGGCAGCCATGAACTAGGCGCGGAGAGATGCCATCGCTTCCTTACCATGTGTGCGGTCGCGGGCGGCGAGGAACGCGGCGCGGCAGGATGCCATCGCTTCCTTACCAGTTACTGTGCACCGCGGTGCCATGGACGAAGCCTGGAGAGAGCTCTAGGATGGAGGGGCCGAGCAGCCGTACAGTGCGGTGGTATTCAAGAGCTCAACGACAAACGACAACAGAAATTTGGCTTCCCTTACAATTTTGCTCGTTCATTATCGCACACGGTTCATCTCCGTCGCTTCCGGAAACAGTGTGCGCTGAGCCTATTGTGTGTTGTGTTATGATTGGCTGGAACCCCAGCCACGCGGATCGCGCGTGTGCACCGTAGGATGCGTCGCGATCGAATGGCAATCCACGTCCCTCACATCACACCCGTGCACATGTAGCTAGATAGGATTTATATGCGCTAAATGCCTAGAAAATGCACATAATCCCCTAAATATGGTAAATGAGCCCGGGAAAATGCCAAATTTGAACACGGTGATTTGCAGGGTGTATGTTCGTCGTAGAAAAAACTCCAGGGCAAAGAGCGAAGAAAATTTGGATTCCCCTTCAATCTTGGGGATTTCCCTCTCGAAAGCATGGAACTTCCTCGGTGATGGTTCGATTTATGAAAAGCGTGCATGACGACATAAGCCAAACCTTCTCAAATTTTTACCAGGGCATGGTGAGGTCAGACCATGGCACCATGCCAGGGGTCATGTTTTTTAAGCATTTACTTAATTTTTTCTATAGTTGAAAACCCAACAAACAAACATTTGTGGTTGACTATTGCCACACATTTCATCGAAATATCTGTCCATACCTTGTAAAAGGCATGAGAATTCACTAAATGGCACGAGCATGGTTTTCTAGGCCGTTCTTGTGGACCCTTTCATGCACCGATTGTTTGAACTTGAATTATGCGCATTAATGCCTAGGAAATGCACATAATCCCCTAAATATAGAAAATGAACCCAGAAAAGTGCCAAATTTGAACACGGTGATTTGCAGGTTGTATGTTCATCGTAGAAAAAAAACTCGTGGACAAAGGAAATTTGGACCCCCCCTTCAATCTTGGTGATTTCCCCCTCGAAACCATGAAACTTCCTCGGTGATGGTTCGCTTTATGAAAGGCGCGCATCACGACATAAGGAAAACATTCTTCAATTTTTACCAGGGCATGGTGAGGGCATACCATGGCACCACGCCAGGCGTCATGTTTTCCAACCATGTGTTTCATTTTTTTGTATAGTTGTTAACCCAGTAAACGATGCGTTTATGGTTGACTATATATTGCCACACATTTCCTTGAAATATCTGCCCATTCCTTGTAAAAGGCATGAGAATGTACTAAATAACACGAGCATGGTTTTCCAGACCTTCCTTGTGCACCTTTTCATGCACCGATTGTTCGAATTCGAATTATGTCCATTAATGCCTAGAAAATGCACATAATCCCCTAAATATGGTAAATGAGCCCGGGAAAATTTCAAATTTGAACACGTTGCATTTGAGGCGGTATGTTGATCGTTGGTAAAAAACTGAATGACAAACTAGGACAAAAATTTGGATTCCCCTTCAATCTTGGGGATTTCCCTTTCGAAAGCATGGAACTTCCTCGGTGATGGTTCAATTTATGAAGGGCGTGCATGACGACATAAGCCAAACCTTCTCAAATTTTTACCAGGGCATGGTGAGGTCATACCATGGCACCATGCCAGGGGTCATGTTTTTTAAGCATTTATTTCATTTTTCTATAGTTGAAAACCCAACAAACAAACATTTGTGGTTGACTATTGCCACACATTTCATCAAAATATATGTCCATTCCTTGTAAAAGGCATGAGAATTTACTAAATGGCATGAGCATGGTTTTCCAGGCCGTTCTTGTGGACCCTTTCATGCACCGATTGTTTGAACTTGAATTATGTGCATTAATGCCTAGGAAATGCACATAATCCCCTAAATATGGCAAATGAACCCGGAAAAGTGCCAAATTTCAACACGGTGATTTGCAGGCTGTATGTTCATCATAGAAAAAAAAACTAATGGACAAAGGACAAAGGAAATTTGGATCCCCCTTCAATCTTGGTGATTTCCCCCTTGAAACCATGAAACTTCCTCGGTGATGGTTCGTTTTATGAAAGGCGTGCATGATGACATTTTTACCAGGGCACGGTGAGGTCATACCATGGCACCACACCAGGCGTCATGTTTTCCAAGCTTGTATTTCATTTTTGTATAGTTATTAACCCAGTAAACGACGCGTTTATGGTTGACTATTGCCACACATTTCCTTGAAATATCTACCCATTCCATGTAAAAGGCATGAGAATGTACTAAATAGCACGAGCATGGTTTTCCAGACCATTCTTGTGCACCTTTGCATGCACCGATTGTTCAAATTTGAATTATGTGCATAGTTAATGCCTAGAAAATACACATAAACCCCTAAATATGGTAAATGAGTTCGGAAAAATGTCAAATTTGAACACATTGCATTTGAGGCGGTATGTTGATCACTGGAAAAAAACTGAATGACAAACTAGGACGGAAATTTGGATTCCCCTTCAATCTTGGTGATTTCCCTCTCTAAAGCATTGAACTTCCTCGGTGATGGTTCAATTTATGAAGGGTGTGCATGAAGACATAAATCAAACCTTCTTAGCTTTTAACCAGGGCATGGTGAGGCCATACCATGGCACCATGCCAGCCGTCATGTTTTTCAAGCACATATTTCATTGTTCTATAGTTGATAACCCAGTAAATGACGCATTTGTGGTTGACTATTGCCACGCATTCCATTGAAATCTCTACCCATTCCTTGTAAAAGGCTTGAGAAATTACTAAATACCACGAGTATGGTTTTTCAGACCGTTCTTGTGCACCCTTTCATGCACCGATTGTTTGAATTTTAATTATGTGCATTAATGCCTACAAAATGCACATAATCCCCTAAATATTGTAAATGAAGCCGGAAAAGTGTCAAATTTGAACATGGTGATTAGTAGGGTTTATGTTCATCGTAGAAAAAAATCATGGATGAAGGACAAAGGAAATTTGGATTCCCATTCAATCCCGGTGATTTACTATCGCACACGATTCATCTCCGTCGCCTCTGCGAACCGTGTGTGTTCACTCACACATGCAAAAGGAAAAAACAAAACCCTCGCCCACTTTGTCCCCACTCACTCGCCGCGGACTCCTCCGCAACTCTGCACCCTAAGGTCGACGGCTGTTGGCGGCGGGCGTAGGTCGCGCTCCAAACGGCACCAGATTTCGCCCCTACCGCTTTCTGCCGGCTATCTGCACCGACATTCTAGATTCAGGTCGACTGGGGTTTTCTGCAGGATTGGGCTGGGGATTTTTCTCATGGAGAAGGTAATGAAATTAATTAGCGAAATATTCACTCATCTCTTATCGCAGTCCATTCGTCGCTGTTAATCAACCGGCGGAAATCGCCGTGGAATCATTTTTGTTCTAGCTGATTCGTGGGTGTTCATTCATGTGTCCACAGTGCGAGCACAAATCGGGCAACTGTGGTCGTGGCCAGTCAGAAACGAAGTTCTATCTCACCATTCCGGATGACTTCAGGGAGCGCTTGGTATGTTCAATCTCAACCTACCACGGTCGGCATGGCCTAAATTTGTGAACATATGCCGTCTATTGCTACATTATCTATATATTTGCATCAAATCTTTGTTACATTATCTATTTTTATTCTATATTTTTGTACTTTGCTTTCATCTATATATATATGGATCTGTTCTATCAGTTACTCCCATATTTCCATCTTGCTCTGTTATTTCAATATATCTAATTTATGATCTTAATTTTCATTTCAAGCAGTACATCCCTTGCTTTGCAAGAACAATAGTAGAAGGAAATCTTGGGCTTTACTTTGCTGATGACTCCCAGGATGTCATATTGACAACGCAACATGGATTTACAATGACGGTTAGCGTAAAACTTGATAAAGATGGTCACTCCTATTTTAATGCGGACCTTTGGAGAAAAATGTCTAAGTGTTATGAACTGAAAGATGGCAATAAAATTCTAGTGCGTGCACCACAGCCTTGTCTAATTAACATGGATGTTTACTTCCCCAACGTCATCAGCCGATCAAAGTCTGATCGAGGTTAGTGTCCTTTCAACTTTCTCCATGCTATCATATTACTATTTAAGCTACCAATTGATCACTATTTAAGCAACCAATTGTGATATCATAGTCTGACTCCGTTCCTTGGCAGTAACAAATTCTATTTACCAATTTATGCGCACTATATATTCTTCTGCCACGTTCTAAATAAATAATACCTTTCCACCTTTTAAGCAGGATATGTTGGATGCATAGTGAAAGATCTGTATGTTACTAAGCGTACCAAATTTCACAGGAAGGACTTGAAGCATGTCATAAACTTTGTTGATAATCTGACAGAGAAAGCACAGCATATGAACGCTGGATTTTGGATGGGATTAATTAGACCTATGGTGCACACACTGAACAAGACCAATTGTGTGCACAAAACGCTGGTAAAAAGTCTTATTTTAATGTTGATGCTCATAAACTATATATATCTTCAACGATATGTTACAATTTTTTTTATTCTACATGTCAACAGAAATTGCCCCCTATAGCAGTTCCTGGATCGATTTCCCGGCGTGGTCGAATTACACTTGTGCCTGCTAATAACGCCAAAGTGATTGCAAGGTACTGCATTTCCCACAGAAATAGAACCATTCAAATTAACAAGTTCTTGCTTCTCATGGCAATGCATCCATATTGGAAAATTGGAGACACTGTTCTACTCATGCTCTACCAAGGGACAGGAGGGCTCTTCCTTTTCAATGACGAGATGCCGAGTCGCCGTGATCAAGCTGCTTCCAGTGGATAGTTGTGGTCGTTGGCCATCAGCCTCTTAAAATGTGCTAGTTGTTACTATATATGTTAAGTATGTAGATATGGACCATATGGTTGTTGGCCCTTAGCCTCTTAAAATGTGATAGTTGTTACTATGTTAAGTATGTAGATATGGATATGGTTGTCAAAACTGTGTTACGAAGATCCTCCTTTTGTCGAATAGTGTAACCACTATATATATGTTACTCAAATGTTGTTACCCAAGTTCATAAATTTTCATGGAAAGTATTAGTATCGTACACAGTTCATTGAGTTTAAGCGTGTGCCCGATGTCCAGAAGGCATTTGCATATTAACTGCCCATATTGCAAATTCACACACATGTTAACATAAGGAAACGTATGTGTAACATACTAATCATCGCACACGAGTACTCGCAGACGCATCGTGTGCGATACTCCGCCACCGCAAGCAACTAGTTCGCATTTTCAAAGTTGTTTGTACACACAGAATCGCACACGAAGTAACTGTATTGACCGTCTGGGTTGTAATTTCTCATCGCAAACAGTTCATCCGAGTCGGCTGTTTGCCACGTATCACACACATCTTGTTTACACGACTCGTTTGTGTTCTTTTGGCTCATCGCAAACAGTTCATCCTTGTGAACTGTATGCCGCATATCACGCACATCTTGTTAAGTTGAACCATTTCTGTTGTGTTCCCTAATCGAAAACAGTTCGTCCGAGTTAACCGTATGCTGTATATCGCACACACATTGATATGGCTACCCGTTTCTCTTGTTCTACCTCATCGCAAACAGTTCGAATGGATTAACCGTGTGTCCTGCATCGCACACACATTGTTATGGCTGCTCATTTCTGTTGTTCCGCCTCATCGCAGACAGTTCGAATGGATTAACCGTGTGTCCCGCATCGCACACGCAACTAAAATCTGAACCGTGTTTGATGGCTCCGCCATCGCCAATGTTTTGCACCTTTTTTAACTGTTTTTTTACACCATCGTTTGCGATTATTGCATTGCACACAGTTTCGGCAAAGGGTCTCTGATCATAGTGTCGCGTTAGCAGTATCCTGCAGTAGTGTGAGTTTCACTTTCAATACCTACATGGGTTAGTCCCACAAGGAACAAACAAGGATATCCATAGACATAGAGTGAAGTACATATATGATGATGTCCATGAAGGCATTACGTTACCTGTCCCTTGACTTACCAACAAGAGGGTTTCTGACTCCTTGAACTAGTGAAGTTGATTGCACTTGTCCTTGCCAAAATGAATATGAATGAAGTATGTTGGCGGAGTGACCCTCAAGAACTCTCTAGTTCTTCTTCTTTGGGACCCACATGAACTTGATGGGAATCCTTGGAGTTGTAGTCGTATTTGATGAAGTAGAACTTGATGTAGTCTTGGGAACCCACTTGACCAAGGCCTTACGAGCTTCTTCAAATGCATCAATCTCCTCTTGTAGCTTGTCCTTGCCTTTTTTCTTGTGGTCTTGTGGTGGAAGATCATCGTGAGCTTGTGTTCCCTTGAAAGAAGTGGGGTCATACTTCTCTTGTTGAGGAACAAACTTCGTCTTGGGGTATTAATCTTCTTCCCACTCAACTCCGTTGCCATTGAACTTGCGTTCAAAACCAACACCTTGATTCTTCACGTGCCTTCCTTGCTTGCGTATAATTTCCTCAAATTGCTTACTTCCGGCAAGGATCTTGTAAACACCTTTCTCTAAAATTCCCTTCAACAGGCTATTTTCTTGCTCAAGTGTAACTTGGCTAAGAGAATCATTAGTGGAATCAAGAGAACTACTAGAAGCAACAATATTGGATTTAGCATGATTATTGTTACTACTAGAAGAACAATCTTTCTTGCTCTTGTTGCTAGATTTTACTTGTGGCATGTAAGTAGACAAGAGTAAATGCTTGGCAATGTAAGAAGAACTTTTCTTTCAAAGATCATCATTGATTGCTTTTAAGAACCCATGCTCTTGCTCTAAATTGAGCTTCTCAAAGCGTAGCTTCTCATGAGTCTTTAAAAGCTTTCGATGATCCTCTAAGGTAGTCTCATGAGCTAACTTAAGAGTGTTTAGTTCTTTAGCTAGACACTCAATCCCCTTCTTATCATTGTCATTTGTTTCATCTTGATTAGCATGATTAATAGCAACTCCATCATAGTTTTCATCACTAGTGTTGTCAACAAGTAAATCATCATCACCTAGCAAATCATCTTCATCATTATTGAAATCAACATACTCGGGGTGTGATACCATGGGGCCTTTAGCCATGAAGCATCTTCCAATCCCTTCATTTGGTGAGTCAAATATGTCGTAGGAGTTGGATGACACAAGTGAAAGACCGACAACACCTTCATCTTTAGTGTAACATCCCAAATTTTCAATTTGGAATATGAATAGGTCATAATATGCATATCATATTTCATTTGCATCTCATTTGCGATCCTAGATAATCCTAAGCAACTCAAGGACCCACGGAGAGAGTTGGGGATTTCATTTATTTTCATATTTCAATTTTTCTCAAATTTGAAAATAGGATCATTTTGGTTTTAATATTTTTCGCTCTGAAATATTTCCAATATAAAAATAAAAGAGAGGAGATAAAAGGACTTCTCCAAAATAAAAGAAATATTGGAGGAAAATATTAAAATCAAATAAATATTTTATTTGGATTTTATTTGAGATTTTATTTGAATTAGAAAAAAATATGAATTTTTCAAAATTGCATTTTTAGGCCAGAAAAATGTTCACTTTGTTCTAAATATTTTATTTAGACGGTGAAATTTTTTTTGGCATTTTTAGAAAAAAATATTATTTAGGATTTTCTTTGGCGGAATTGTTTAAAAAAACGTTTCGCCCGACTGGGCCAACGGCCCAGCCGAGCAGGCCGAAGCCCATCGCGCCGCCACCGCCCTCTCCCGCTCGGAGTCCAGCGCGGACACGCCGCCGGAGTCCCGAAGGACTCCGTGACGCCGCCACCGCCTCGGGATGCCCCCCCCTTTAAAAGGGCCGGCCCCGGCCCCCTCTGCCCTCGTCTTCCCCCGCCGCCGCCATAGCCGCCACCCGCAACCCCAAGCCGCCACCTCGTCGGAGCCCGCCTTGCCGGAAACCGCCGCCGATCCGCCGGTTTTTCTTGCCTATTTTAGGTAAAACCTAGATCGGTTTTTTTAGGCTTTTCTCGGTTTATTTTTCCGTTCGGTTCGCTAATTAGCGAACGTTCACCCGTTAGTTCGTTTTAACGAACGAATTCATTCGTTTGTCTCTGTTAGCGGACATTCGTCCGATAGACTTTTCTTTTTTCTGTTTTATTTTCGCCAGGGACCTATCCACGATTTTTTATCGCAGATTAGCCCCTGATCTTCAAACCCCCGTAAATTTTTAATCGTTCGTCCAAATCCAGTGTAACCAACGCCAAAATCTCCGTCCCGAACCCCTCTTTCCAGTTAACCAACTTGAACATTGTTTTGACAATTTAAAATTTTGGTTTCAAGCAGATTTAAATTCGAATTTCTTTTGAACACAGTTTGAGTTTCGTAGTTCTGATTTGGTTGATTCTTTTTGTAAATCGAAGCACTTCCGTTGAACTTTTAGTTTGATCTTTATTATCTAAGTTTTACCCTTGCATCTATGCTTGAGTGCTTATGTATGCTATTTTTTGTTTGCGATAGAATTTCCGGAGTGTGAATCGTGCTACTACGAGTCTCTAGGGTTTGCAGATCGTCAGCAAGGCAAGTAACACTTTGATCATACCCCTTTATTACGTAGTTTTTATGCATTAGTTCCAATCCTCCAACATTGCATGAGTAGGATCTGATTAATATGTGGGCATTGGGAAGTAGATGATGAGGTAGAACCTATTGCCCTTTATTATCAAACCCTGGGAGTTACTTCTACGTTATGCTATTACTGCTATGCTATGCTCGTAGACATTGATTGGTTGAGTGTATCCATGACAGATGTGAGAGATATTAATGGTTAACTTAAGGTGGCTACTTAAATACACATCTGGGTGGATTGGTTGCTGATACGTCTCCAACGTATCTATAATTTTTTATTGTTCCATGCTATATTATATTCTGTTTTGGACATTATTGGGCTTTATTATACACTTTTATATTATTTTTGGGACTAACCTATTAACCGGAGGCCCAGCCCAGAATTGCTGTTTTTTGCCTATTTTAGAGTTTCGCAGAAAAAGAATATCAAATGGAGTCCAAACGGAATGAAACCTTCGGGAACGTGATTTTTGGAACGAACGTGATCCAGAGGACTTGGAGCCTACATCAAGACATCAACCAGGAGGGCACGAGGTAGGGGGCGCGCCTACCCCCCTGGGCGCGCCCTCCACCCTCGTGGGCCCCCTGTTGCTCCACCGACGTACTCCTTCCTCCTATATATACCTGCGTACCCCCAAACTACCAGATACGGAGCCAAAAACCTAATTCCACCGTCGCAACCTTCTGTACCCGTGAGATCCCATCTTGGGGCCTGTTCCGGAGCTCCGCCGGAGGGGGCATCGATCACGGAGGGCTTCTACATCAACACCATAGCCTCTCCGATGATGTGTGAGTAGTTTACCTCAGACCTTCAGGTCCATAGTTATTAGCTAGATGGCTTCTTCTCTCTTTTCGGATCTCAATACAATGTTCTCCCCCTCTCTCGTGGAGATCTATTCGATGTAATCTTCTTTTGCGGTGTGTTTGTTGAGACTGATGAATTGTGGGTTTATGATCAAGTTTATCTATGAACAATATTTCAATCTTCTGAATTCTTTTATGTATGATTGGTTATCTTTGCAAGTCTCTTCAAATTATCAGTTTGGTTTGGCCTACTAGATTGATCTTTCTTGCAATGGGAGAAGTGCTTAGCTTTGGGTTCAATCATGCGGTGTCCTTTCCTAGTGACAGTAGGGGCAGCAAGGCACGTATTGTATTGTTGCCATCAAGGATAACAAGATGGGGTTTATATCAGATTGCATGAGTTTATCCCTCTACATCATGTCATCTTGCTTAAAGCGTTACTCTGTTCTGATGAACCTACTACTCTAGATGCATGCTGGATAGCGGTCGATGTGTGGAGTAATAGTATTAGATGCAGGCAGGAGTCGGTCTACTTGTCTCGGACGTGATGCCTATATACATGATCATACCTAGATATTCTCATAACTATGCTCAATTCTGTCAATTTCTCAACAGTAATTTGTTCACCCACCGTAAATACTTATGCTCTTGAGAGAAGCCACTAGTGAAACCTATGGCCCCCGGGTCTATTTTCCATCATATTAATCTCCCGACAACAAGCTATTTCTGGCGCCGTTTTTATTTTGCTTTCTTTACTTTGCATCTTTATCATAAAAATACCAAAAATATTATCTTATCATATCTATCAGATCTCACTCTCGTGAGTGACCGTGTAGGGATTGACAACCCCTTATCGCGTTGGTTGCGAGGATTTATTTGTTTGTGTAGGTGCGAGGGACTCGTGCGTGGCCTCCTACTGGATTGATACCTTGGTTCTCAAAAACTAAGGGAAATACTTACGCTACTTTGTTGCATCACCCTTTCCTCTTCAAGGGAAAACCAACGCAGTGCTCAAGAGGTAGCAAAAGGATTTCTGGCGCCGTTGCCGGGGAGTCTACGCAAAAGTCAATATACAAAGTACCCATCACAAACCCTTATCTCCTGCATTACATTAGTTGCCATGCCTCTCGTTTTCCTCTCCCCCACTTCACCCTTGCCGTTTTATTCGCCCTCTCTTTTCCGTTCGCCTCTTTTTGTTCGCTTCTTGTTTGCTCGTGTGTTGGATTGCTTGCTTGTCACGATGGCTCAAGATAATACCAAATTGTGTGAATTTACCAATACCAACAATAATGATTTCCTTAGCACTCCAATTGCTCCTCTTACCGATACTGAATCTTGTGAAATCAATGCTGCTTTGTTGAATCTTGTCATGAAAGATCAATTCGCCGGCCTTCCTAGTGAAGATGCCGCTACCCATCTAAATAGCTTCGTTCATTTGTGTGATATGCAAAAGAAGAAAGATGTGGACAATGATATTGTTAAATTGAAGCTATTTCCTTTTTCACTTAGAGATCGTGCTAAAGCTTGGTTTTCGTCTTTGCCTAAAAATAGTATAGATTCTTGGAATAAGTGCAAAGATGCTTTTATCTCTAAGTATTTCCTCCCGCTAAGATCATCTCTCTTAGAAACGATATTATGAATTTTAAGCAACTTGATCATGAACATGTTGCACAAGCTTGGGAGAGGATGAAATTAATGATACGTAATTGCCCTACGCATGGTTTGAATTTGTGGATGATTATACAAAAAATTTATGCCGGATTGAATTTCGCTTCTAGCAATCTTTTAGATTCGGCCGCGGGAGGCACTTTTATGGAAATACTTTAGGAGAAGATACTAAACTCCTAGATAATATTATCGTTAATTATTCTCAATGGCACCCCGAAAGATCTACTAATAAAAAAGTGCATGCGATAGAAGAAATTAATGTTTTGAGTGGAAAGATGGATGAACCTATGAAATTATTTGCTACTAAGAGTGTTTCTTCTGATCCTAATGATATGCTTTCATATACTTTGATTGAGAATAATAATGAACCTATGGATGTGAATTTTGTTGGTAGGAATAATTTTGGTAACAACGCGTATAGAGGAAACTTTAATGCTAGGCCTTATCCTAGTAATTCCTCTAATAATTATGGTAATTCCTACAACAATTCTTATGGAAACTTTAATAAGATGCCTTCTGAATTTGAGACTAGTGTTAAGGAATTTATGAATTCGCAAAAGAATTTCAATGCTTTAATTGAAGAAAAATTGCTTGAAGTTGATGAATTGGCTAGGAACGTTCATAGAATTTCTCTTGATGTTGATTCTTTAAAACTTAGATCTATTCCTCCTAAGCATCATATCAATGAGTCTCTCGAAGCCGTGAGAATTTCCACTAATGAGTGCAAAGAAAGAACCGCTAGGATGCGTGCTAAGAAAGATTGCTTTGTGAAAGCGTATTCTTCAAATTTATATGAAAATAAAGATGGAGATCTAAAAGTTATTGATGTGTCCCCTATTAAATCTTTGTTTGGCAATATGAATCTCGATAATGATGGGACTGAATATGATCCACCTTTACCTAGAAGGCGTTCCAAAAATTCGGAGATTTTAGATCTTGATGCTAAAATTGATAAAAGTGGGATTGAAGAGATTAAAACATTAGATATTAATGAACCCACTATTTTGGATTTAAAGGAATTTAATTATGATAATTTCTCTTTGATAGATTGTATTTCCTTGTTGCAATCCGTGCTAAATTCTCCTCATGCTTATAGTCAAAATAAAGCCTTTACCAGACATATCGTTGATGCTTTGATGCAATCTTATGAAGAAAAACTTGAGTTGGAAGTTTCTATCCCTAGAAAACTTTATGATGAATGGGAACCTACTATTAAAATTAAAATTAAAGATCATGAATGCTATGCTTTGTGTGATTTGGGTGCTAGTGTTTCCACGATTCCAAAAACTTTGTGCGATTTGCTAGGTTTCCGTGATTTTGATGATTGCTCTCTAAACTTGCACCTTGCGGATTCCACTATTAAGAAACCTATGGGAAGAATTAATGATGTTCTTATTGTTGAAAATAGGAACTATGTGCCCGTAGACTTTATTGTTCTTGACATAGATTGCAATCCTTCATGTCCTATTATTCTTGGTACACCTTTCCTTGGAACGATTGGTGCAATTATTGATATGAAGGAAGGGAATATTAGATTCCAATTTACATTAAAGAAAGGCATGGAACACTTCCCTAGAAAGAAAATAAAATTACCTTATGAATCTATCATGAGAGCCACTTATGCATTGCCTACCAAATATGGCAATACCTAGATCTATCCTTGCTTTTATGCCTAGCTAGGGGCGTTAAACGATAGCGCTTGTTGGGAAGCAACCCAATTTTTATTTTTAGTTTTTTGCTTTTTGCTTATGTTTAGGAATAAATATTTGTTCTAGCCTCTGGTTAGATTTGTTTGTATGTTTTAATTAGTGTTTGTGCCAAGTTAAACCTATAGGATCTTCTTGGATGATAGTTATTTGATCTTGCTGTAAATTCCAGAAACTTTCTGTTCACGAAAAAATTGTTAAAAATCACCAGAACGTGATAAAATATTGATTCCAATTGATTCTGATCAATAAACAAATTGTATAGGTCTTCCTATTTTGGCTGAATTTTTGGAGTTCCAGAAGTTTGCGTTAGTTACAGATTACTACAGACTGTTCTGTTTTTTGACAGATTCTGTTTTTCGTGTGTTGTTTGCTTATTTTGATGAATCTATGGCTAGTAAAATAGTTTATAAACCATAGAGAAGTTGGAATAAAGCAGGTTTAACACCAATATAAATAAAGAATGAGTTCATTACAGTACCTTGAAGTGGTCTTTTGTTTTTTTCGCTAACGGAGCTCATGAGATTTTCTGTTAAGTTTTGTGTTGCGAAGTTTTCAAGTTTTGGGTGAAAGATTTGATGAATTATGGAACAAGGAGTGGCAAGAGCCCAAGATAATCTAAGGACACCTAAAAGCCAAAGCTTGGGGATGCCTCGAAAGGCATCCCCTCTTTCGTCTACTTCCATCGGTAACTTTACTTGGAGCTATATTTTTATTCACCACATGATATGTGTTTTGCTTGGAGCGTCTTGTATGATTTGAGTCTTTATTTTTTAGTTTACCACAATCATCTTTGCTGTACGCACCTTTTTAGAGAGACACACATGATTCGGAAATTATTAGAATACTCTATGTGCTTCACTTATATCTTTTGAGTTATATAGTTTTTGCTCTAGTACTTCACTTATATCTTTTAGAGCACGGTGGTGGATTTGTTTTATAGAAACTATTGATCTCTCATGCTTCACTTAGATTATTTTGAGAGCCTTAAACAGCATGGTAATTTGCTTAAATAATCCTAATATGCTAGGTATTCAAGACTAGTAAAAACTTTCTTATGAGTGTGTTGAATACTAAGAGAGGTTTGATACTTGATGATTGTTTTGAGACATGGAGGTAGTGATATCAAAGTTGTGCTAGTTGAGTAGTTGTGAATTTGAGAAATACTTGTGTTGAAGCTTGCAAGTCCCGTAGCATGCACGTATGGTAAACGTTATGTAACAAATTTGAAACATGAGGTGTTCTTTGAGTGTCTTCCTTATGAGTGGCGGTCGGGGACGAGCGATGGTCTTTTCCTACCAATCTATCCCCCTAGGAGCATGCGCGTAGTGCTTGGTTTTTGATGACTTGTAGATTTTTGCAATAAGTATGTGAGTTCTTTATGACTAATGTTGAGTCCATGGATTATACGCACTCTCACCTTTCCATCATTGCTAGCCTCTTCGGTACCGTGCATTGCCCTTTCTCAAATTGAGAGTTGGTGCAAACTTTGCCGGTGCATCCAAACCCCGTGATATGATACGCTCTTTCACACATAAACCTCCTTATATCTTCCTCAAAACAGCCACCATACCTACCTATTATGGCATTTCCATAGCCATTCCAAGATATATTGCCGTGCAACTTTCCACCGTTCCATTTATCATGACACGTTCATCGTTGTCATGTTGCTTTGCATGATCATGTAGTTGACATTGTATTTGTGGCAAAGCCACCGTTCATAATTCTTTCATACATGTCACTCTTGGTTCATTACATATCCCGGTACACCGCCGGAGGCATTCATATAGAGTCATACTTTGTTCTAGTATCGAGTTGTAATCATTGAGTTGTAAATAAATAGAAGTGTGGTGATCATCATTTTCTAGAGCATTGTCCCAAGTGAGGAATAAAAAAAGAGAAAGGCCATAAAAAAGGAGAAAAAGGCCCAAAAAAGAGAGAAAAAGAGATAAGGGACAATGCTACTATCCTTTTTCCGCACTTGTGCTTCAAAGTAGCACCATAATCTTCATGATAGAGAGTCTCTTGTTTTGTCACTTTCATATACTAGTAGGAATTTTTCATTATAGAACTTCGCTTGTATATTCCAACAATGGGCCTCCTCAAGTGCCCTAGGTCTTCGTGAGCAAGCAAGTTGGATGCACACCCACTTAGTTTCTTTTGTTGAGCTTTCATATATTTATAGCTCTAGTGCATCCGTTGCATGGCAATCCCTACTCCTTGCATTAACATCAATCGATGGGCATCTCCATAGCTCATTGATTAGCCTCGTTGATGTGAGACTTTCTCCTTTTTTGTCTTCTCCACATAACCCCCGTCATTATATTCTATTCCACCCATAGTGCTATATCCATGGCTCACGCTCATGTATTGCGTGAAGGTTGAAAAATTTTGAGATTACTAAAGTATGAAACAATTGCTTGGCTTTTCATCGGGGTTGTGCATGATGAGAGCATTCTTGTGTGATGAAAATGGAGCATGACTAAACTATATGATTTTGTATGGATGAACTTTCTTTGGCCATGTTATTTTGAGAAGACATAATTGCTTAGTTAGTATGCTTGAAGTATTATTATTTTTATGTCAATATTGAACTTTTATCTTGAATCTTTCGGATCTGAATATTCATACCACAATTAAGAAGAATTACATTGAAATTATGCCAAGTAGCATTCCACATCAAAATTTCTGTTTTTATCATTTACCTACTCGAGGACGAGTAGGAATTAAGCTTGGGGATGCTTGATACGTCTCCAATGTATCTATAATTTTTTATTGTTCCATGCTATATTATATTCTGTTTTGGACATTATTGGGCTTTATTATACACTTTTATATTATTTTTGGGACTAACCTATTAACCGGAGGCCCAGCCCAGAATTGCTGTTTTTTTGCCTATTTCAGAGTTTCGCAGAAAAAGAATATCAAACGGAGTCCAAATGGAATGAAACCTTCGGGAACGTGATTTTCGGAATGAACGTGATCCAGAGGACTTGGAGCCTACGTCAAGACATGAACCAGGAGGGCACGAGGTAGGGGGCGCGCCTACCCCCTGGGCGCGCCCTCCACCCTCGTGGGCCCCCTGTTGCTCCCCCGACGTACTGCTTCCTCCTATATATACCTACGTACACCCAAACTACCAGATACGGAGCCAAAAACCTAATTCCACCGTCGCAACCTTCTGTACCCATGAGATCCCATCTTGGGGCCTGTTCCGGAGCTCCGCCGGAGGGGGCATCGATCACGGAGGGCTTCTACATCAACACCATAGCCTCTCCGATGATGTGTGAGTAGTTTACCTCAGACCTTCGGGTCCATAGTTATTAGCTAGATGGCTTCTTCTCTCTTTTCGGATCTCAATACAATGTTCTCCCCCTCTCTCGTGGAGATCTATTCGATGTAATCTTCTTTTGCGGTGTGTTTGTTGAGACCGATGAATTGTGGGTTTATGATCAAGTTTATCTATGAACAATATTTCAATCTTCTGAATTCTTTTATGTATGATTGGTTATCTTTGCAAGTCTCTTCGAATTATCAGTTTGGTTTGGCCTACTAGATTGATCTTTCTTGCAATGGGAGAAGTGCTTAGCTTTGGGTTCAATCATGCGGTGTCCTTTCCCAGTGACAGTAGGGGCAGCAAGGCACGTATTGTATTGTTGCCATCAAGGATAACAAGATGGGGTTTATATCAGATTGCATGAGTTTATCCCTCTACATCATGTCATCTTGCTTAAAGCGTTACTCTGTTCTGATGAACTTACTACTCTAGATGCATGCTGGATAGCGGTCGATGTGTGGAGTAATAGTATTAGATGCAGGCAGGAGTCGGTCTACTTGTCTCGGACGTGATGCCTATATACATGATCATACCTAGATATTCTCATAACTATGCTCAATTCTGTCAATTGCTCAACAGTAATTTGTTCACCCACCGTAAATACTTATGCTCTTGAGATAAGCCACTAGTGAAACCTATGGCCCCCGGGTCTATTTTCCATCATATTAATCTCCCGACAACAAGCTATTTCTGGCGCCGTTTTTATTTTGCTTTATTTACTTTGCATCTTTATCATAAAAATACCAAAAATATTATCTTATCATATCTATCATATCTCACTCTCGTGAGTGACCGTGTAGGGATTGACAACCCCTTATCGCGTTGGTTGCGAGGATTTATTTGTTTGTGTAGGTGCGGGGGACTCGTGCGTGGCCTCCTACTGGATTGATACCTTGGTTCTCAAAAACTAAGGGAAATACTTACGCTACTTTGTTGCATCACCCTTTCGTCTTCAAGGGAAAACCAACGCAGTGCTCAAGAGGTAGCAAAAGGATTTCTGGCGCCGTTGCCGGGGAGTCTACGCAAAAGTCAATATACAAAGTACCCATCACAAACCCTTATCTCCTGCATTACATTAGTTGCCATGCCTCTCGTTTTCCTCTCCCCCACTTCACCCTTGCCGTTTTATTCGCCCTCTCTTTTCCGTTCGCCTCTTTTTGTTCGCTTCTTGTTTGCTCGTGTGTTGGATTGCTTGCTTGTCACGATGGCTCAAGATAATACCAAATTGTGTGAATTTACCAATACCAACAATAATGATTTCCTTAGCACTCCAATTGCTCCTCTTACCGATACCGAATCTTGTGAAATCAATGCTGCTTTGTTGAATCTTGTCATGAAAGATCAATTCGCCGGCCTTCCTAGTGAAGATGCCGCTACCCATCTAAATAGCTTCGTTCATTTGTGTGATATGCAAAAGAAGAAAGATGTGGACAATGATATTGTTAAATTGAAGCTATTTCCTTTTTCACTTAGAGATCGTGCTAAAGCTTGGTTTTCGACTTTGCCTAAAAATAGTATAGATTCTTGGAATAAGTGCAAAGATGCTTTTATCTCTAAGTATTTCCCCCCGCTAAGATCATCTCTCTTAGAAACGATATTATGAATTTTAAGCAACTTGATCATGAACATGTTGCACAAGCTTGGGAGAGGATGAAATTAATGATACGTAATTGCCCTACGCATGGTTTGAATTTGTGGATGATTATACAAAAAATTTATGCCGGATTGAGTTTCGCTTCTAGAAATCTTTTAGATTCGGCCGCTGGAGGCACTTTTATGGAAATCACTTTAGGAGAAGCTACTAAACTCCTAGATAATATTATGGTTAATTATTCTCCATGGCACACTGAAAGATCTACTAATAAAAAAGTGCATGTGATAGAAGAAATTAATGTTTTGAGTGGAAAGATGGATGAACCTATGAAATTATTTGCTACTAACAGTGTTTCTTCTGATCCTAATGATATGCCTTTGTATACTTTGATTGAGAATAATAATGAACCTATGGATGTGAATTTTGTTGGTAGGAATAATTTTGGTAACAACGCGTATAGAGGAAACTTTAAAGCTAGGCCTTATCCTAGTAATTCCTCTAATAATTATGGTAATTCCTACAACAATTCTTATGGAAACTTTAATAAGATGCCTTCTGAATTTGAGACTAGTGTTAAGGAATTTATGAATTCGCAAAAGAATTTCAATGCTTTGCTTGAAGAAAAATTGCTTAAAGTTGATGAATTGGCTAGGAACGTTGATAGAATTTCTCTTGATGTTGATTCTTTAAAACTTAGATCTATTCCTCCTAAGCATGATATCAATGAGTCTCTCAAAGCCATGAGAATTTCCACTAATGAGTGCAAAGAAATAACCGCTAGGATGCGTGCTAAGAATGATTGCTTTGTGAAAGCGTATTCTTCAAATTTCTATGAAAATAAAGATGAAGATCTAAAAGTTATTGATGTTTCCCCCATTAAATCTTTGTTTGGAAATATGAATCTTGATAATGATGGGACTGCATATGATCCACCTTTACCTAGAAGGCGTTCCAAAACTTCGGAGTTTTTAGATCTTGATGCTAAAATTGATAAAAGTGGGATTGAAGAGATCAAACCATTAGATATTAATGAAACCACTATTTTGGATTTAAAGGAATTTAATTATGATAATTGCTCTTTGATAGATAGTATTTCCTTGTTGCAATCCGTGCTAAATTCTCCTCATGCTTATAGTCAAAATAAAGCCTTTACCAGACATATCGTTGATGCTTTGATGCAATCTTATGAAGAAAAACTTGAGTTGGAAGTTTCTATCCCTAGAAAACTTTATGATGAATGGGAACCTACTATTAAAATTAAAATTAAAGATCATTAATGCTATGCTTTGTGTGATTTGGGTGCTAGTGTTTCCACGATTCCAAAAACTTTGTGCGATTTGCTAGGCTTCCGTGATTTTGATGATTGCTCTCTAAACTTGCACCTTGCGGATTCCACTATTAAGAAACCTATGGGAAGAATTAATGATGTTCTTATTGTTGCAAATAGGAACTATGTGCCCGTAGACTTTATTGTTCTTGACATAGATTGCAATCTTTCATGTCCTATTATTCTTGGTACACCTTTCCTTAGAACGATTGGTGCAATTATTGATATGAAGGAAGGGAATATTAGATTCCAATTTACATTAAAGAAAGGCATGGAACACTTCCCTAGAAAGAAAATAAAATTACCTTATGAATGTATCATGAGAGCCACTTATGGATTTCCTACCAAATATGGCAATACCTAGATCTATCCTTGCTTTTATGCCTAGCTAGGGGCGTTAAACGATAGCTCTTGTTGGGAAGCAACCCAATTTTTATTTTTAGTTTTTTGCTTTTTGCTTATGTTTAGGAATATATATTTGTTCTAGCCTCTGGTTAGATTTGTTTGTATGTTTTAATTATTGTTTGTGCCAAGTTAAACCTATAGGATCTTCTTGCATGATAGTTATTTGATCTTGCTGTAAATTCCAGAAACTTTCTGTTCACGAAAAAATTGTTAAAAATCACCAGAACGTGATAAAATATTGATTCCAATTGATTCTGATCAATAAACAAATTTTATAGGTCTTCCTATTTTGGCTGAATTTTTGGAGTTCCAGAAGTTTGTGTTAGTTACAGATTACTACAGACTGTTCTGTTTTTTGACAGATTCTGTTTTTCGTGTGTAGTTTGCTTATTTTGATGAATCTATGGCTAGTAAAATAGTTTATAAACCATAGAGAAGTTGGAATAAAGTAGGTTTAACACCAATATAAATAAAGAATGAGTTCATTACAGTACCTTGAAGTGGTCTTTTGTTTTTTTCGCTAATGGAGCTCATGAGATTTTCTGTTAAGTTTTGTCTTGCGAAGTTTTCAAGTTTTGGGTGAAAGATTTGATGAATTATGGAACAAGGAGTGGCAAGAGCCTAAGCTTGGGGATGCCCATGGCACCCCCAAGATAATCTAAGGACACCTAAAAGCCAAAGCTTGGGGATGCCTCGGAAGGCATCCCCTCTTTCGTCTACTTCCATCGGTAACTTTACTTGGAGCTATATTTTTATTCACCACATGATATGTGTTTTGCTTGGAGCGTCTTGTATGATTTGAGTCTTTATTTTTTAGTTTACCACAATCATCTTTGCTGTACGCACCTTTTGAGAGAGACACACATGATTCGGAAATTATTAGAATACTCTATGTGCTTCACTTATATCTTTTGAGTTATATAGTTTTTGCTCTAGTACTTCACTTATATCTTTTAGAGCACGGTGGTGGATTTGTTTTATAGAAACTATTGATCTCTCATGCTTCACTTAGATTATTTTGAGAGCCTTAAACAGCATGGTAATTTGCTTAAATAATCCTAATATGCTAGGTATTCAAGACTAGTAAAAACTTTCTTATGAGTGTGTTGAATACTAAGAGAGGTTTGATACTTGATGATTGTTTTGAGACATGGAGGTAGTGATACCAAAGTTGTGCTAGTTGAGTAGTTGTGAATTTGAGAAATACTTGTGTTGAAGCTTGCAAGTCCCGTAGCATGCACGTATGGTAAACGTTATGTAACAAATTTGAAACATGAGGTGTTCTTTGAGTGTCTTCCTTATGAGTGGCGGTCGGGGACGAGCGATGGTCTTTTCCTACCAATCTATCCCCCTAGGAGCATGCGCGTAGTGCTTGGTTTTTGATGACTTGTAGATTTTTGCAATAAGTATGTGAGTTCTTTATGACTAATGTTGAGTCCATGGATTATACGCACTCTCACCTTTCCATCATTGCTAGCCTCTTCGGTACCGTGCATTGCCCTTTCTCAAATTGAGAGTTGGTGCAAACTTTGCCGGTGCATCCAAACCCCGTGATATGATACGCTCTTTCACACATAAACCTCCTTATATCTTCCTCAAAACAGCCACCATACCTACCTATTATGGCATTTCCATAGCCATTCCAAGATATATTGCCGTGCAACTTTCCACCGTTCCATTTATCATGACACGTTCATCGTTGTCATGTTGCTTTGCATGATCATGTAGTTGACATTGTATTTGTGGCAAAGCCACCGTTCATAATTCTTTCATACATGTCACTCTTGGTTCATTACATATCCCGGTACACCGCCGGAGGCATTCATATAGAGTCATACTTTGTTCTAGTATCGAGTTGTAATCATTGAGTTGTAAATAAATAGAAGTGTGGTGATCATCATTTTCTAGAGCATTGTCCCAAGTGAGGAATAAAAAAAGAGAAAGGCCATAAAAAAGGAGAAAAAGGCCCAAAAAAGAGAGAAAAAGAGATAAGGGACAATGCTACTATCCTTTTTCCGCACTTGTGCTTCAAAGTAGCACCATAATCTTCATGATAGAGAGTCTTTTGTTTTGTCACTTTCATATACTAGTAGGAATTTTTCATTATAGAACTTCGCTTGTATATTCCAACAATGGGCCTCCTCAAGTGCCCTAGGTCTTCGTGAGCAAGCAAGTTGGATGCACACCCACTTAGTTTCTTTTGTTGAGCTTTCATACATTTATAGCTCTGGTGCATCCGTTGCATGGCAATCCCTACTCCTTGCATTAACATCAATCGATGGGCATCTCCATAGCTCATTGATTAGCCTCGTTGATGTGAGACTTTCTCCTTTTTTTTCTTCTCCACATAACCCCCGTCATTATATTCTATTCCACCCATAGTGCTATATCCATGGCTCACGCTCATGTATTGCGTGAAGGTTGAAAAATTTTGAGATTACTAAAGTATGAAACAATTGCTTGGCTTGTCATCGGGGTTGTGCATGATGAGAGCATTCTTGTGTGATGAAAATGGAGCATGACTAAACTATATGATTTTGTATGGATGAACTTTCTTTGGCCATGTTATTTTGAGAAGACATAATTGCTTAGTTAGTATGCTTGAAGTATTATTATTTTTATGTCAATATTGAACTTTTATCTTGAATCTTTCGGATCTGAATATTCATACCACAAATAAGAAGAATTACATTGAAATTATGCCAAGTAGCATTCCACATCAAAATTTCTGTTTTTATCATTTACCTACTCGAGGACAAGTAGAAATTAAGCTTGGGGATGCTTGATACGTCTCCAATGTATCTATAATTTGTGATTGTTCCATGCTATATTATATTCTGGTTTGGACATTATTGGGCTTTATTATACACTTTTCTATTATTTTTGGGACAAACCTATTAACCGGAGGCCCAGCCCAGAATTGCTGTGTTTTGCCTATTTCAGAGTTTCGCAGAAAAAGAATATCAAACGGAGTCCAAACGGAATGATACCTTCGGGAACGTGATTTTCGGAACGAACATGATCTAGAGGACTTGGAGCCTACGTCAAGAAATCAACCAGGAGGGCACGAGGTAGGGGGTGCGCCTACCCCCCTGGGCGCGCCCTCCACCCTCGTGGGCCCCCTGTTGCTCTACCGACGTGCTCCTTCCTCCTATATATACCTACGTACCCCCAAACTACCAGATACGGAGCCAAAAACCTAATTCCACCGCCGCAACCTTCTGTGAGATCCCATCTTGGGGCCTGTTCCGGAGCTCCGCCGGAGGGGGCATCGATCACGGAGGGCTTCTACATCAACACCATAGCCTCTCCGATGATGTGTGAGTAGTTTACCTCAGACCTTCGGGTCCATAGTTATTAGCTAGATGACTTCTTCTCTCATTTTGGATCTCAATACAATGTTCTCCCCCTCTCTCGTGGAGATCTATTCGACGTAATCTTCTTTTGCGGTGTGTTTGTTGAGACCGATGAATTGTGGGTTTATGATCAAGTTTATCTATGAACAATATTTGAATCTTCTGAATTCTTTTATGTATGATTGGTTATCTTTGCAAGTCTCTTCGAATTATCAGTTTGGTTTGGCCTACTAGATTGATCTTTCTTGCAATGGGAGAAGTGCTTAGCTTTGGGTTCAATCTTGCGGTGTCCTTTCCCAGTGACAGTAGGGGCAGCAAGGCACGTATTGTATTGTTGCCATCGAGGATAACAAGATGGGGATTATATCATATTGCATGAGTTCATCCCTCTACATCATGTCATCTTGCTTAAAGCGTTACTCCATTCTTATGAACTTAATACTCGAGATGCATGCTGGATAGCGGTCGATGTGTGGAGTAATAGTAGTAGATGCAGGCAGGAGTCGGTCTACTTGTCTCGGACATGATGCCTATATACATGATCATACCTAGATATTCTCGTAACTATGCTCAATTCTGTCAATTGCTCAACAGTAATTTGTTCACCCACCATAAATACTTATGCTCTTGAGAGAAGCCACTAGTGAAACCTATGGCCCCCGGGTCTATTTTCCATCATATTAATCTCCCGACAACAAGCTATTTCTGGCGCCGTTTTTATTTTGCTTTCTTTACTTTGCATCTTTATCATAAAAATACCATAAATATTATCTTATCATATCTATCAGATCTCACTCTCGTAAGTGACCGTGGAGGGATTGACAACCCCTTATCGCGTTGGTTGCGAGGATTTATTTGTTTGTGTAGGTGCGAGGGACTCGTGCGTGGCCTCCTACTGGATTGATACCTTGGTTCTCAAAAACTGAGGGAAATACTTACGCTACTTTGCTACATCACCCTTTCCTCTTCAAGGGAAAACCAACGCAGTGCTCAAGAGGTAGCAGTTGCGGACACCTGAAGAATCCAGTGTTGTCCTAGGATATCCCGGAGTACCCGTGTGATCATCCTACGGTTCGCCACTCAGGCTCAAAGGGATTATAAGATAATTCATGCTGGAAACTTCCGTGTGCAGCCACAAGCCATTATGGGCTCTGGCATAGTTGAGTATGTTGCATGACCTCTTTCAGTGGTAGGCTAGCAGATGTAGGGGATGTAGGTGGTACTGTCTACCCAGAGTAAAGAGTTAATGCTTCTGAAAGACTGTGTCTCGGTCATCCATTTCACAAACACTATGTAGTGCGAGAAATCCAATGTAGGAGATCGAGTCTGGTGGCGAAAAGTGCGCAAACCTCTGTAGAGTGTACAAACTAATCATGGTTAGCCGTGTCCCCGGTTATGGACATCTTGAGTATCTAGTTCTTGAATTATCATGTTGATCTCATCACTCTAAAATTAATTTGTTGGGTTATTAATACTGCTTAATTGGGATTGAGTTGGAGGAACCTTCTCAATGTTTATCAACCACCATGATAGTTAAACAAAATATATTCCTTTGTTGTAGGAAAAAATTGGCTTTTCGCAAAACCATGATAACCATAGAGCCTCCACCAGCCATATGCATGTAGTGTTAGCATTTACCTGTTCATTGCTTTACTATGTTATCTTGCGAGCATATTCCATGTGATGACCCGTTTCGGGCTGCAACGTATTATGTTGCAGACTTTTCAGACGAAGAGTAAGGTGTGCTAGGTCCTTGCCGTGCACTCAGCTATGCCGTTGGAGTTCATGGACTCATTACCTTCGATGCTTCCGCAGTTATCTTATTTAGATGGCCTTAAGCCATATATTATTGTAATAAGTTCTCTTTTGAGACATTCGATGTAATAAGTGTGTGATTGGACTCTGCTATAAATCCTTCAAGTACTGTGTGTGTCAGCATTACCGATCCAGGGATGACACTTATGCACAGAGATTTGGCCGTATGAGGTCAGATCGCTACAAGATGGTATCAGAGCACACGCTGATTGTAGGACATGACCACAAAGATAAGCCATACGTCACTCTTCTCTACTCATTTCCGACTCCTCTCCAATTTCCACTCTATAGATGGCGGACTCAAGGAACAAGTTTGCTCAACCGGATGAAGACACACCTTTTGGACGACACTTGAAGGAAGTCACTAGGTACCTGAACATAGGAATACCAAGCTTCACCGGGACCTACACCGCCACTTTACCAGAAGAAGAGTGTTGGATGATTCGAGTTCAAGTTCTAGGAAGGACATTCATGCCAGTCACTGAGCCCATAGAGTTTTCCTTTGATGCACCAACCTGGAGTTTAGGAAAGAGCATGCATGGCAGCTCACATCGCCATGGGACGCATAGGCGAAGTTTATCACAAGGACCTTAAGGACACCATCTACTAGATATGTGGGCGCCGAGATGAGCAATGGGAGATGATCAGTACTAGGAGGGACAGGTCCATTGCAGCTTTCATCCAGGAGTTAAACCAGCACATTCGCTGCCAGGAGAACCAAATGTGCGCAAGCATGATAGATCTGAAGAAGGTGATGACCAGGAACATGGAGCTTGAAGAGGAACTCAAGTCTACACGTGACGGATACGAGGAGGAAATCGCAATACTAGCAGAAAAGAATGACGACCTGACGAGGAAGCTAGGAGTATTCATGGGAGACCCCGCGCCAGGAGGAGATGTCGACCATCCCGAGGACTACATCATCATCGACGACACCGACTCCGACCCCGGCAGTAGTGATGATGATTACGAAGACGAAGCTGGAGCGGATATCATGGAGTCTTCCACCGATCAAAATTTCTAGATGAACCCCATATTATCAGTAGTATTTCCCCCATGTATATAGTAGTAGTCCGAGTATCTTTGTAACGGTAGTTAGATCGTTTGTATGCCCTTGTTTGAATTGAGTGGTGTGATATGAATGTGTTTGTCTCATGTGCATATGGGTAGTGCTATTCTCTTTAGACCCCACTCTATTCTAATCTCTCCCCTCTAAACCCATCAGATGCCTCCGAGACGTGACCCCGGATTTGTCTTCCCACCGGAGCTCACTCAGTTGATCCAACAGTAGAATGCCTTGATGCAGCTACTAGTCCAGAACCAAGGCAACAAAAACAACAACAACAACAACAACAACAACCCACCGCCACCACCTCCAGTTGACAACTTAGCCCGTTTTCTGAGGTTGAATCCGCCGGTGTTTTCAAGTAGCACCGAGCCGATTGTTGCTGATGACTGGCTATGCAGGATTGGAAGGGAGTTGACCACCGTAGGTTGCACAGATGCTGAGAAGGTGCATTTTGCCGCACATCAATTGGATGGACCCGCAGCCTCATGGTGGGAGAATTACACAGCCACTTTCCCCATAGCCAATGTCACTTGGGATCAGTTTCAGCAAGCTTTCCATACCGCCCATGTCTGAACTGGAGCTATGAGCATGAAGAAGCGTGAGTTTCACAACTTACGCCAGGGAAATCATATTGTGGGGCAGTACGTGGATGAGTTCAGTAAGTTAGCTCGCTATGCCCTGGATGATATGGCCACAGACGCCGCGAAGCAAGAGAAGTTTATAGAAGGGATGAATGATGAGTTGAGCATGCAGTTGATGGTAACTACATTTGCTACCTACCAGGACATGGTAGATAGGGCTCTTATGATCGAAGGGAAGCAGCAGCAGATAGAGAGCCGCAAAAGGAAGTACGGAGAAGGGACGTATAATACTGGAGCATCGCAGAAGCCTCGTTTTACCCCGAACTCGGGAGGGTATACAAATAACCATGGAGGACACACCCACAATGGAGGAAGTACACATAACCACAATGGCCCCAGGAATGGGAATGGAAATGGAGGAAGCAGCAGCCAGAACGATTCCAACCCAGCAACACCCGCCAAGAAGGATCTAAGTCACATTACTTGTTTCAAGTGCGGGAAGACTGGACACTACGCCACTGAGTGTTCTGAAGCAAAGAAGGCAAATGGCAATGGAAGTTCAGGAAAGAAGCTAAATCCCTTCACCAGAGGTCAGGTGAACCACATCAATGTGGAGGAGGTTGAGGAGCAGCCAGATGCAGTTATCGGTAAGTTTTTGGTTAAGTCATTTACCGCTCTCGTTATTTTTGATACTGGTGCATCGCATTCATACATATCAAGGGGATTTGTGGACAAGTTTAAGTTACCCACCTTAGCCCTTAGGTCACCCATGCTAGTAAGCTCGTCAGGAGAAGAGTATATGGCCAGCCGATGGTGTGATCGGTTACCCTTAACCATTGGTAGCCATGTTTCCCCTCTGACCTAATAATTTTGGAGTCCCAAGGATTGGATATAATACTAGGCATGGATTGGCTATCGAAGTATGGAGGAAACATTAACTGTGCTAGTAAGTCAATTCTGCTCACCACCCCGGAGGGGAAAAGGATTAAGTATGTATCCAGGCATGCGCCAAGGAGAACCCAAGTAAATTCCCTCTCAGGAGTTGTTCAGGAGGAAGTGCCTGTAGTGAAGGATTACCCAGATATATTCCCAGAGGAGCTACCAGGCATGCCGCCGGATCGAGACATTGAATTTTTTATAGAGTTGTTACCAGGCACCGAACAGATATCGAAGAGACCATACCGGATGCCCGCAAATGATCTGGAGGAGATTAAGAAGAAGATTAAGGAGTTATTGGAGAAAGGTTACATTCGACGAAGTTCGTCACCGTGGGGAGCCCCGGTGCTTTTGGTTGAGAAGAAGGATGGATCCTTGAGAATGGTTGTTGATTATCGTGCATTGAATGAGGTGACAATCAAGAACAACTACCCGCTGCCGATGATCAATGATTTGTTTGACCAGCTGCAAGGAGCTAAAGTATTCTCCAAGATTGATCTGCGATCAGGATACCACCAGCTGAAGATTCGAGAACAGGATATACCTAAGACAGCCTTCACCACAAGGTACGGGCTATATGAGTACATGGTTATGTCATTTGGATTGACTAATGCCCCTGCCTATTTCATGAGTATGATGAACAAGGTGTTCATGGAGTTCTTGGATAAGTTTGTTGTGGTGATCATTGATGATATTTTGGTATACTCAAAGAATGAAGAGGAACACAAGGATCATTTGCGCTTAGTTCTCGAGAAGCTCAGGGAACATCAGTTGTATGACAAATTCAGCAAATGTCAGTTTTGGTTCAAGGAAGTTGGATTCCTTGGACATGTTATCTCAGGAGAAGGTATAGCAGTAGACCCTACCAAGGTTCAGTCAGTCACTGATTGGCTAGCACCCACCTCAATAGGAGAGATCCGCAGTTTTCTTGGACTCGCAGGATATTATCGGAGATTCGTTGAGAATTTCTCCAAGATTGTGAAGCCTATGACGGAGTTGTTGAAGAAATACACTAAGTTTAAATGGACAGATGAATGTGAGGCAAGTTTTCAGGAGCTGAAGAAACGTTTGGTTACAGCCCCGGCCCAGTGCTGATTCTGCCGGATATACGCAAGGATTTCCAAGTGTATTGCGATGCTTCTCGCTTAAGACTTGGAGGTGTACTTATGCAAGACGGAAGAGTTGTTTCATATGCCTCACGACAGCTTCGACCGCATGAGTTGAATTATGCCACGCATGATTTGGAGTTAGCCGTTGTAGTTCATGCCCTTAGGACCTGGAGACACTTTCTTATTGGAAACCATTGTGATGTGTACATTTTCACACAGAAGGAGCTGAATCTCAGGCAAAGGAGATGGTTGGAGCTTATAAGGGATTATGATATGAAGCTACACTATCATCCAGGCGAGACCAATGTCATAGCAGACGCTTTAAGCCAGAAGAGTTACGTCAATACCATCATAAGCGGAGGATTACCAAAGGAGTTAGCCGAAGATCTCAAGGAGCTTCGTTTGGAGATAGTTCCTAGAGGTTTTGTTGCAGCAATGGAGGTTCAGTCAACATTATTGGGAAAGATTCGAGAAGCTCAGAAGGATGATAAGGAGATTGCTGAGCTAAAGGAGAAAATGAGCAAAGGAAAAGCCAAAGGTTTTCGTCAGGATGAGCACGACACTTTATGGTTTGAGGACCGTGTTTATGTACGCAATAAAGAAGAGATCAGGAAGTTAATACTTCAGGAGGCCCATGACTCGCCATACTCGATACACCCCAGAAACACCAAGATGTATTTGGATTTGCAAGAGCGTTTCTGGTGGACTGATATGAAGAAGGATATTGCCGAGTATGTAGCCGTATGTGATGTATGTCAGAGAGTGAAGGCAGAACATCAGAAGCCACCAGGATTACTGCATCCTATGCCGATACCCGAATGGAAGTGGGACAAGCTTAGCATGGATTTCATCACTGGATTACCCAGGACCCGGTCAGGGTATGATTCTATCTGGGTAGTAGTGGATCGTTTGACCAAAGTGGCTCACTTTATCCCAGTGAAAACCACCTATACGAGTGCGAAGTTGGCCAAGATATATATGACCAGGATCGTATGCCTGCATGCAGTTCGGAGGACCATCGTATCAGATAGAGGAACACAGTTTACCTTGAAGTTTTGGAATCAGCTGCACCAGACTTTGGGTACCAGGCTAGAGTTCAGTACAGCCTTTCATCCGCAGATAGATGGACAGCCGAGAGAGTCAATCAGATTCTGGAGGACATGTTGAGAGCCTGTGCATTAGATTATGGATCCAGTTGGGATGATAATTTTCCATACGCGGAGTTCTCATACAACAACAGTTACTAAGCCAGTTTGAAGATGGCCCCTTTCGAAGCCTTGTATGGAAGGAGGTGCAGGACCCCGTTGATGTGGGATGAAGTTGGAGACTGTGAGTTGTTTGGACCAGATTTGATCAAAGAGTCCGAAGAGAAGGTTAAGTTGATTCGAGATAGACTGAAGGTAGCTCAGTCCAGGCAGAAGAGTTATGCCGATACAAAATGCAAGGAGGTAGTCTATGAAATCGGAGACAGAGCATATCTACGAGTGTCACCTCTCCGAGGAGTTAAACGTTTTGGAGTTAAGGGAAAGTTAGCCCCGAGATTTGTAGGACCATACCGAGTTTTGGAACGTATGGGAGAAGTGGCCTACAAGTTGGAGTTACCCGAAGGACTGTCAGGAGTCATGATGTGTTTCACGTTTCCCAGTTGAACAAGTGCCATGCAGAGATGGCTGATATTCCTCTGGGAGATACAGTGCCCCTGGAAGCAATTCAGCTGGATAGTGATTTGACCTACGAGGAGAAACCCGTCAAGATTCTCGAGTTTTCCAGCCGAGTTACACGCAGCAAGGTTATCAAGTTTTGCAAAGTTCAGTGGAGCTACCATACCGAGGATGAAGCCACCTGGGAATGAGAGGAAGACCTACGGAAAGACCACGCGCACCTATTTTCTAGCCAACCTGAATCTCGAGGGCGAGATTCATCTTAAGGGGGGTAGGTTTGTAACATCCCAAATTTTCAATTTGGAATGTTATACATAGGTCATCATATGCATATCATATTTTATTAGCATCTCGTTTGCGAACCTAGAAAATCCTAAGCAACTCAAGGACCCACGGAGAGAGTTGGGGATTTCATTTATTTTCATATTTGATTTTTCTCAAATTTGAAAATAGGATCATTTTGGTTTTAATATTTTTTGCTCTGAAATATTTCCAATATAAAAATAAAAGTACTTCTCCAGAATAAAAGAAATATTGGAGGAAAATATTAAAATCAAATAAATATTTTATTTGGATTTTATTTGAATTAGAAAAAAATATGCATTTTTCAAAATTGCATTTTTAGGCCAGAAAAATGTTCACTTTGTTCTAAATATTTTATCTACACGGCGAAAATTGTTTTTGGCATTTTTGGAATTTATTTATATTATTTAGGATTTTCTTCGGCGGAATTGTTTAAAAAAACGTTTCGCCCGACTCGGCCAACGGCCCAGCCGAGCGGGCCGAAGCCCATCGCGCTGCCACCGCCCTCTTCCGCTCAGAGTCCGGCGAGGACATGCCGCCGGAGTCCCGAAGGACTCCGCGATGCCGCCATCGCCTCAGGACGCCCCCCCTTTAAAAGGGCCGGCCCCGACCCCCTCTACCCTCGTCTCGCACTGCCGCCGTCCGCTTGCGCCGCCGCCTAGCGTCGCCGCCGCTGCTCCGCCGCGCCGCCGCCCACTCGCGTCGCCGCCCGCACGCCGCCGCAGCCCCGCCGCCCCAAGCCGCCGCCTCGCCGGAACCCGCCTCGCCAGAAATCGCCGCCGACCCGCTGGTTTTTCTCGCCGGTTTTAGGTAAAACCTAGATCGTTTTTTTTAGGGTTTTCTCGGTTTCTCGGTTTATTTTTCCGGTCGGTTCGCTAATTAGCGAACATTAACCCGTTAGTTCGTTTTAACGAACGAATTCGTTTCGTTTGTCTCTGTTAGCGGACGTTCGTCCGATAGACTTTTCTTTTTTTCTGTATTATTTTTGCCAGGGACCTACCCGCAATTATTTTTATCGCAGATTAGCCCCTGATCTTCAAACCCTCGCCACTTTTTAACCGTTCGTTCAAATCCAGTAAAACCAACACCAAAATCTTTGTATTGAACCCCTCTTTCCAGTTAACCAACTTGAACATGGTTTTGATAATTTAAAATTTTGGTTTCAAGCATATTTGAATTCGAATTTCTTTTGAACGTAGTTTGAGTTTCGTAGTTCTGATTTGGTTGATTCTTTTTGCAAATCGAAGCACTTCAGTTGAACTTTTAGTTTGATCTTTATTATCTGAGTTTTATCCTTGCATCTATGCTTGAGTGCTTATGTATGCTATTGTTTGTTTGCGATAGAATTTCCGGAGTGCGAAGCGTGCTACTACGAGTCTCTAGGGTTTGCAGATCTTCAGCAAGGCAAGTAACACTTTGATCATACCCCTTTATTACCCAGTTTTTATGCATTAGTTCCAATCCTCCAACATTGCATGAGTAGGATCTGATTAATATGTGGGTATTGGGAAGTAGATGATGAGGTAGAACCTATTGCCCTTTATTATCGAACCCTGGGAGTTACTTCTACGTTATGCTATTACTGCTATGCTATGCTCGTATACGTGGACTGGTTGAGTGTATCCATGACAGATGTGAGAGATATTAATGGTTAACTTAAGGTGGCTACTTAAATACACATCTGGGTGGATTCGTTGCGGACACCTGGAGAATCCAGTGTTGTCCTGGGATATCCCGGACTACCCGTGTGATCATCCTACGGTTCGCCACTCAGGCTCAAAGGGATTATAAGATTATTCATGCTGGAAACTTCTGTGTGCAGCCACAAGCCATTATGGGCTCTGGCACAGTTGAGTATGTTGCGTGACCTCTTTCAGTGGTAGGCTAGCAGATGTAGGGGATGTAGGTGGTACTGTCTACCCAGAGTAAAGAGTTAATGCTTCTGAAAGACTGTGTCTCGGTCATCCGTTTCTCAAACACTATGTAGTGCGAGAAATTCAACAATCTTGGGTACACAGACGAACCATTCTTCCTAGCCAATGATGTGGCGCAGGTTTTCTTTGTGAAGGACAGGTCTACCAAACTGAGAAAAAGAAAAGATAAGGAAGCGAATGCATCATAAGATGAGCCAAAGCGCCACATAGTTTTTTTAGGGAAAATAAATATCGTGGGAGTGGAGGACAAGACATAAATGTCTGAAGATTATGAAAAGTTTCATGAAATTCCTCCCTTCAAAGTGAAGGCTGAACCAAGCACCCTGTTAAACGATCAAGATTATCCATGGTTACGGCGCAATAAGCAAGGGACACACATGAAGAAAAAGTGAATACTTATTTTCTAGTGAAGACAACATATCAGATGGCCTTGATCTAGAATATCACTGCAGTACATGTCAAAAAATGAATTCCCTTTGTAATAGATGAGTTTTCGTCCGAAACCCTGATAGTTCGAAAGAGATTGTCCAGTTTGTACACGAAGTGCATCCAGTTTTTGTCGTAACCCTCTCAACTTTTTATCACATGCTATGTGGGTGAAATTATGATACCATGCCAAGTTTAACCTTTTCAGAGTTCATTTGTAGTGCTTTTCAATTTCAGGGTCATTTAGCTCAAAATAAATCATTAAATGCATGAAAAATAGCAAATGAAGTCAGAAAAGGGTTGAAAATTGAAGATGTGGCTTTGAATGGTGCATATTGAACGCACAAAAATTCTGGAGTTAAAATATGTTACAAAAAATGAAATCTCTTTTGTAATAGATGAGTTTTCGTCCGAAACCCTGATACTTCGAAAGAGATTGTCCAGTTTGTACATCAAGTGCATCCAGTTTTTGTCGTAACCCTCTAAACTTTTTAGCACATGCTATGTGGGTGAAATTATGATACCATGCCAAATTTCAATCTTTTGAGAGTTCATTTGTAGTGCTTTTCAATTTCAAGGTCATTTAGCTCAAAAAATCATTAAATGCATGAAAAAATAAAATACTAAACTAAAACCTAGCTTTAGTCCCGGTTGGTGGCACCAACCGGGACTAAAGGCCTACCGTAGATTTTCACACCAGTATTTAGTACCACCTCGCCAAGTGACGAGCTAGTCGGCCACCTTAAATATCCGGGTCATCCAGAAGGGATAAGCTTCTGACACCATTGCATCCTTTGTTAAGGATATGGACTCTTAAGATTAAACTAATTAAGATTCGTCATAAGGGTCTATCTCCTTAACATAGAACAATGGTGTCGGATTTTTTGAATCACTATGTGTCTATGCATCAAAATAAATTAGGTTAACAAAAAGTATTAGGTTAAATTAAATTACTTAACAGAAAATAAAATATAACATTATTAGGTTAAGAAAAACAATTTTATAATATTCTTCATTTATAGTGCTTTTTAATTTCAGGGTCATTTAGCTCAAAAAATATTGAAATGATCAACTAAAAAGCTTTTATAAAACTATAATAGCAAAAATAATGAACTAAAAAGAATCAATTAAAATATTTTCTTATGATCAACTAAAACAAAACTATAATATTCCTCAATAGCAAAAAGAATCAACTAAAAAGCTTTTACAAACCTCTAGTTATGATCAAAATAATATTAACTTAAAATTATATAAAATTTATGCAACTAAAATTATCAAAGTATTTTTTGTTAAAAATTTAATAGCAAAAAGAATTTTCAGAAAGTATTTTTTGTTAAATCTTTAATAGCAAAAAATTTCATGAAGTATTTCTAAGAATTTCGTATATTTTAATGATTTACTTTAATAATCATGAGCATTAAACGTAAGTGAGTATGTATAAAAATTAGAATGTGATTTGAAGAAGCTCAAAAAATTGACATAACATATGCAAAAAATGACATAAGAAATAAAAAATGCCCGCCTACTAGTCTACCACAGCCTGCATATGACTAGAAACCCAACTATACATGGGCCAGGATGCATGCCCGTGGGGCAAGTGGGCCCAACAGGGCAAAGAGAGTGTTAGGCATGTACTGCCTCAATAGAGAGGAGCTCGAGAGCAGCCGCAGCGGGGCTTATAAACAGGTGTGAGCGCCCTTCGCTTGGCGAGGTGGGACTAAACTTCCACTGCCCCGCGGTTGTGTCAGGAATAGCCCTTTAGTCCCGGTTGGTGGCTCCAACCGGGACTAAAGGCGCCCCTTTAGTCCCGGTCAGATCCACCAACCGGAGCTAAAGTCCTAGGCTTCCCGCCTTTTCGCCTGGTGAAATTCACCTTTAGTACCGGTTGGTGGCTCGGACCGGGACTAAAGGCCTGTTCCTGGCACAGCCGCGGGGCTATATAAGCAGGACTTGGGAGAATTTTCCCCCATTCTCTCCCCCGACGCCGAACCCCCCACCGCTAGGCTGCAGCGCCGGAGATCGCCGTCGCCTCTGAGCCCTCTCGGCCTCGTCGCTGGGCCTCCTCACCATCGCCGCCCCTGTCGAGCTCGGCTGCTTTGACTACGACGACCGGTGCCGTTCTCCGTCGATCCTGCGCCCCCGTCGAGCTCCGATGTGGCCCCCGCCGTCGTTCTCCACCCACCCCGCTATTGTCTGCTACTACTACTCCCTTGGTGAGCATCACTCTTTCCCCCTTTGTTTCCTGCCTCGACTCATCGTCGTGGCCGCCAGCCCCTTGCGCCCTCTGTTTCCTGCCTCGACCCGTCGCCGTCGCCGCCGGCCCCCTGCGCCCTCTGTTTCCTGCCTCGACCCATCGCCGTGGCCGCCCCCTGCGCCTGAGCTAGACATGTTTTGTTTTTGGTGGAATCATTTTAGGAGCAAGATGATGTCGATTTTGAGGTTGTAGAACTAACAGGTTAGGGGCAAATGCCAAGTTGCGCATAACAACAATGACCGAGTCAGGTCCTTGCTCATTCCACGACATGGATGAACTCGATCTAGGAGCACTGAGATATGTCTAATTACTGGCAATCAGACAGTCTTAACAGCCTAATTAAGATTTTTGTGAATGTTGCATAAACTAGTTATATCAAGATGCTTATTTAAAGGCTGCTTGTCTCAGTGATAGAGGAACACATAGTTCGAAGACAGCAGTTGCATATTTGCTTAGAGATATAACAGCAGATTCTAGCAAGATCGATCAAGATTGCATTTTTTGCAATTTTTCTGGTGGGCCACGTGCTTGCTCCCACTGCCAAGCATAACTACGGTACACATATATTTCTTGGAAGCACTAAAACCACATAGGCAAAATGAAAGAATCGAACTAGGGAGGTTATGTGTGGAAGCATCCCAAGCTGTCAGAAAGTTCAAGGCTGATGTTTCCAAGAGGAACCCAACTATTCATATCGTTGGATGTCATCTTTTTCTCTAGGGGTAGAACTGCACATTTTTGCAACCATTTGTCGCATTTTTTCATCTTGCATTATTTGTTGAACTGAACTTAAGACAAATCCACGGAATTTGTAGGGAATATGTATTAGAAGGAGTTGGCAAAAAACACAGAAGATGTATGTTAAAAATGCCTAATGATGTATGTTAAAAATCCCACGATGTATGTTAAAAATGGCAAAAAAAACACACACAAAAACACAGAAGACCTTCATGATTAGTATGGAGCAGTGTGTTGTAATCTCATTGCCTTAGGTACTAGCTAGTTCTTTCTTGTTAATTTTGATTACAACATTGGTGACATGTCACTAAATTCTTATCAAGAGAAGCATCTTCTGTAGCCAAGTAATAGGATTCCGCATGCTCATGTATCCACAAATCCATTATCATCTTCTTGTTTTCATTGTGTTAACAGAAAAAAAAATTGCCATGTCAAGTGTTGTATTTTGGTGACAAATATACTTCCTTTTACTAGGGTTTTTTGCCATGCAAGCGCTACTATACTCGGGTTTTGCCTAATTTTTTTTCAATTGGTGGAATTACAGGTTGTGGTGTTGCATCTCCGTGTAGTTGGTCCCTGATCATCCCTCTATTGTTCGAAAAAAGGTGTCCATTTTTGTATGTTGAGTTTTGTTCATAGGATGATGGTTGGTTCATTTGTTGAGTTGCGTATTCATCCATGTGCATAAATCTTGTATTCATTTTGTATTCATCTTGTGTATAAAATCTTGTATTCGTCTTGTCGTTAAAACATAACCCCGACATATAACTTTGATTTTGAATTATATGAAAACAAGAGAGAGGGGGTCGTTAAAACATACCCCGATCACTTCGACATGAGGGGGGTCATTAAAACATAACCCCGATAACTTTGATTTTGAGGCATATGAAAACATGATTGGCACATCGGACAGGCATGAGAGAGGCGGTCCGCAAAGTATCCTCTCTCAAAAGATAGGAGGACTCATCAGACATGAGGGGGGAGGAGTCCTCGACGATCGTCTGGAACTGACTGTTATAAAACTTTTCAACTTTGCATGATGTTTGCCACTAATCCATTGCTCATATGCATATGATTCCTTGTTGTGATTAGGTCTATGTTTGCCACTAATCCATCTCTCATGGTTGTATATTGCCAGGTTGTAATATTTGCAGAAACTATGCACAGAGACTTAGAAAAAGAAGAGTTGTTGGGGGATATAATCCGCGACAGAGGTGATGATATCACCTTGTTGTTTCTCAACGACGCCGATGGTGAGGGAAGAGAGGATGACGGCTCCGGTGATCGAATGGAGGAGGGAGGATATGACGGCTCCGCCGGTGTGGGAGCTTTAACTGTTGCAAAGTACGGTGAGGTATATGTATATATATATATATATATATATATATATATATATATATATATATATTAGTTAAGCCTCTGCTGACTAGATGCATTACTTGTTTCGTATGTACATATATTAACGCTTCTTTCTTCTATTAGCCCTCCGGATCGAGCCAAACTTCTATAAGGAGACGAGGCCCGAAGAAAAGGTTGGGCGAGAATGAAAGGTTCACGATCGAAGAAGTCACTCCAGATGGCCAACCGATTGCTCCCAATTGGGCCAAAGGAAAATTTGTACATCAATGCGGAGTTGTTGTTAGGGACACCATCTTGATCAGCATCCAGGAATGTAATAAGAAGGACGGTGAAGTTTCTTATGTTGACGATAGACAGAATGCTGAGCTTGGAACTCGCTGATGACAAATTTCAGCCTACCGCTAGAGGAGGATCCGAATAACCCAGTTATACAGCGACAAGTCAAGGTGTGGGCTCTTAAGAAGATGGCAGAACTATTCAAGAACTCGAAGAAAAGATTGAACGAGTTTGTCGACAAAGACGAGACTCCAGAATTCACCGGTCAATATGCGAAGATAAAAGATCACTGGCCCGCATTTGTGGCGTACAAGAAATCAGAGAAAACTAAGAAAAGGTCACAAACAAATAAGCTAAATGCCGCACAGAAGAAGTATCACAATGTTATAGGCTGAGGTGGCTACAGCAAAGCCCGACCTACGTGGTACAAAGCTGAGAACGACCTGCTTGCTAAAGGGGTCCAACCAGCGACATTGAACTGGCCCGATCGGGTAAGGACTTGGTTCTTAGGGGTTGGGGGAACTTTGGACCCAGAAACAGGGAAGTGTGTTTTCATGAAATCTCAACTTGAAACACCCGTCAAACTGATTCTGGACGCAATCAAGGACATGTAGGAAGGGAGGTTCCATCCCGACAAAAAGAAGGACAAGCTGTCACACACCCTCGGGAATCCTGAACACCCTAGACGAACACGAGGCACATCAGGCTCCGTTGCATGGAAGTATGGGTTTCCGAATAGCACTAGTTATAGAAGCCGAGGGAGAAAGAAGAAAGAGGAAGCAGACCGGATGCAGAAGATGCAAGAAACATTAGCACTACATAATAAGAAAATAGAGGCACTTACCAGTCAGCGAGCTTCTTAGTAGCACGAAGATCCTTCATTCAATACGCCCACGAAGCTACCCCACCACATCAGCGGAAAAGCAGTGTTGCTTCCACGGAGCTCGTTCAGCCTGATATCCCGGCTCCTTGCTACCCCGTGGATGGTATCACGGAGAATGAACATTGTGAGCTAATTGCGAAATGCCATAACCTAACCTTGAAGGTGGCGGTCGGCTATGTCTTACCTCCTCGACCTGATGGAACTTTCCATTTTGCTCTGATTCGAGATGGCTTTGCTATTGTCGGGGTGGATGAAATAATGAACTGATTTGAGGGGCCGGAGCTTGACTGCCCTACAGGTGAAGGGGAGATTCATCTGGAAAATGCCTTAAGGATTACCTGTCTATGGAGAAAGGAAAACATATTGCTTCCAAACTGGACGTCGCCTTAGCAGACTCAGCCGGAGGAGGCCCCTCAGCAGACTCCTTACAGTCCAGCTCTGCTATCTCCGCTGCCTCAGTCGTCTCCGGCGCGTCAGCTATCTCCGCCGCCTCAGCAGACTCCGTCGCGGGAGGCCCCTCAGTAGAATCCTCCTCCGCCTCAGCTGTCTCCGCCGCGTCAGCGGACTTTGCCTCCTCCGTCGTGGCAGTGGACTCTGCCTCCTCCGCCGCGTCAGCTGACTCCGCCGCCTCAGCAACAGCGGAAGAGAGCCGCCGCCGCATCGCGACTAGCAGTACAACAGGGAAGAAATTCAGAGCTGGTCCAAGCCTCAAGGCTCCTGCCAAGTTACCATATGAGATGACTGACGAGGAAAACAAGGACATCGTGGCTACCAATGTGAAACACTAGCTTGCACCGAAATGTCCACCTCCAAAGGAGAAAATAGATCTGGTAAAAGTGAAGCGCTCTCTGGATGCCCTGAGGCGACCACCACCGCCTCCACCGCTATCACACAATGACCGCTGTATTGAAAAGACATTTGATGAAGCACAGCGGTCGGGAATTACTAGCAGTGCTACAAGACGAAGTGGGAAAACAATTCCCCAGCTCGGCGAATAGGAAAAGCAATCCTACCCCCGCTCAAGGTGTCTACCGATATCGCTAATGATCTGGGGGTAGCGGGCGGTGGTCTTGATCTCTCTCTTGGTGATTACATAGACGATAATGTACAGTTCGAATTGGCTGAGGTAGTTACCTTTAGATACGAGCACGGGAAGCCTCTCGCCAAACCTGAGCAGCTCCCGCGTCTATCAATGATGCTGCGAAGATGGCATGACTGGTACTTGAAAACCTACAAGGATGGGACCGACAGTATCTTGCTGGGAATTAAAGATGAGCATGACTTCATTGGAGTCGACATGTTGTACGTTGAATTTAAAGAATTATTTCAGTTATACAATCAAGACGCCCTCGACAAAACTCTCATGACTTGCTATTGTCTGTAAGTATTATTTTAGTAATTAAGTCTCTAGCTCAGCTCGTTCATTGCATGTATAATTATCCTCACTATATTATGCAGATTGAAGATCGTTGAATGCAATAGAGGACAAATCTATGACATTGGGTTCATTAACCCAAATACCATAAATGAATATACAGTACAAATGAACCCCGATGAAACTGAGAAAAACTTGCTAAAGGCGTTACTTCGACAACAAAACGGAAGGGAAATACACTTTTCTTACAACTTCAAGTGAGTGTTACTGTCTTGTGCATATTCTGTTTCGCTTACTCGAGGTTAAGTGTAATTGATGAGTTGTGCATGCACAGCTTCCACTTTATTCTGCTACCATTCAGCTTGACGCGCGATAGGTAATTGTCTTCGACTCGAGACATAAAGAGCCTAAGGAGTGGCCGAACATGAGTGAAATGCTCCAGAAGTAAGTTCAACCATTATCGCACCATATGGGCAACTTTCAATCATTTCCTGATATTAAGTAATCACTTTCTTTGCGGGCAGGGTTTGGAAAAAGTTCACCAATAAGGTTAAGGGTGAATGGAAAAAGGAGCTGCGATCTACACACCCCAAAGTAAGTAGTACTAGCTAGTTCCGCGAATCTCTCATTGATTCTATTTTCAATACCATTATCATGCTTGATTATCATTTTGATTGAACTCTATTCTCGTAAAGTGCTTGTGGCAGGCACCCGGAAATAATTTATGTGGATACTACGTTTGCGAGTTCATTCGCCACTCGACCTCTGAGCGGGCCAGATCTTCACGACAACTTGAAGTACGTAAACAATATTCACGGTTTTATTTTAGTACCATCAATTGTGTTGAGTTTCATTCATATATATGTATTGACCCCCTTCTTTAAATTATATCTGGGAGAAGCGGAACGAACTCCTACCAAATGATCGCATAAAAGAAATTCAAGAGGAATTGGCGGGATTCTTTGTCGAGCACGTCATACCTGAAGACGGAGAATATCATCGGGAATTGCAATGCAATTTTTGTAGATGATGTCAGGGATCTTAAGAGATGTTACATTGTATATATGCATGATCGTGTACTATATGTAGTAGCGTCGGATAGATATACGAAAACTTGTTGTTCGACCAAGCACGAAGAAAGAGAGGTCACTTCTCTCTATATACGTTCATGACGATGTTGTATAATGGTTCCTTCATTTGCTATATGTAGTAGCTAGCGTCGAGTTGAATGGAAAACATAAAATAAAAATTAAACCCTAAACGTAAATGAATTGAAGGGTGAACACAAAAACAAAAGGGGGAACACAATATTAAAACCCCTAAATCCTCCAAAACCCTAAACCTCTGCTTTCAAAAAAAACTAATACCCTAGCACCTGCAGCTGCTGATGTGTAGCTGCCTTTTAGTCCCGTTCGGTGTTACAAACTAAGACTAAAGGTCCTCCTGCCTAGGCGCCCCACAGCGGCCAGGTGGAGCCCCGTTAGTCCCGGTTCATAACACGACCGAGACTAAAAGTGGTGGGTGAGGGAGTCCTGGACTAAGGGGTCCTCGGGCGCCCGGCCTGTTATCCATGGGCCGGACTGATGGGCTGTGAAGATACGAAGGCCCAAGACAATACCCGTGTCCGGATTGGACTCTACTTGGCGTGGAAGGCAAGCTAAGCGACCTGTTATGAAGATTTCCTCCTATGTAACCGACCTCATGTAACCCTAGATCTCTCCAGTGTCTATATAAACCGGAGAGCATAGTCCGGATAGGACAGATTCATTACCATATTCACGTAGGCTAGGCTTCTAGGGTTTAGCCATTACGATCTTGTGGTAGATAAACTCTTGTAACACTCATATTCATCAAGATCAATCAAGCAGGAAGTAGGGTATTACCTCCATAGAGAGGGCCCGTGTAACAGCCTGGATTTTGGCCCTTTTCTTTTTCTTTTTGATTTATTGGTTTTTGTTATGTTTGTCTTTTTGGAGTGGTTCTGTGGCCTTGTCACCTGGGAAATCATCCTCATTTCCCCTCCCAAGTGGCTCATCATTCTCAAAACCTTGCCAAGATCATGTCAGTCCACTGCTTGACCAAACCCTAATTTCTTTTTCTCAGGAATATTCCTTTTTCTATTAAAGGAATAACCCTGTCTGCCCTAGGTTGTGAAGCAACCTTTATTTCCATCACTCCTAAAATTCCCAAATAATTCTCATAAATTTTTTGTGTCATATCTTTCTCAGATATGGCAAAATATTTCATTTGTCATGTTTATCATCTTGCTCAAATAATTCATTTCCTATTCTTCCCTAAATGGCACATTGTGAAGCAAGTGCTATTTTCCTTTTCCCAATTGACCTCAAACTCCTTGGAAACCTTTTCCTGTCCATATCATTGCCATATGCCAAAATAAAACCTCATTTGCCTAGTAATTATTTAATTATGATTTTTCCAAAGTTTCTATCCAGAAAGAAGCTTTGTGAAGGAGGTGCAAGCTAGGAATATCCAAATGAGTTGCCATTTTGCATGATCCCTCATATCATCATATCATAGACCTCCACCAAAGTAGAGCTCATGTCATGCCTCCATGTGAGCACATCTTCAATTCTTTGATTCTACCCAAAATTACAGTTTGTGAAGCAAGTATATTTTATCTTGCTCCATTATGGCTGCCAATTTTTCTAGGCCTTCTATTATCCATATAACCTACCTCCACCCATTTTGGGCATGATTCATCAAGCCATTATTCCTCTAGAATTTTTGCAAGTTTCTGGTCAGCAAGGATGTTTGTGAAGCAAGTACCATTTTGGTAAATCCAATTGGTATGAAACTAATACAGCATCTTTATATGATCAAATCATGAGGCCTTGCCAAACTTGAGCTCAAGTGGCCACACCATTTGAGTGCATCATCCAAATCTCATTTCTGAACCAGATTTGGCAGTTGCAAAGCAACTATGATTTATCTTGATCCAATTCTTCTCCTAGTTACCAGGATGAAAGTCCTTCTTTACCTCAACCTCGCAGACAAACTCTATGGCTCCAAAACCCTTCCCGTTGATCACTAGTGCTCACCCAAGTTTACTGCAGTAAACTTCAGAGACTGCTTACCGTTTCACCAGATCACTTTTAATCGATCTACCACCACGGTGGCAACCTCCCCTGGATGGACTACGCCCTAGACAATGTTTGTCGACCCTTGGCATCTTCTCCTCGCCAATCTGGGCGATGACCACCGACTTGGCATGCAGTGCGCGCGTCCAGAATGGCTTCTTGCCCGGGCTCCTTCTCTGCTCGGCGTCTCAGCAAGCATGAGCATGTCTAGCAATTTTACCGCGTCGTCGCCGTCCTCCTGGACCTCTCTCCCTCTCCGTAAAACCACTCGCCGACGCTCGCCCACGGGCGCACTGTGGCCGACCGAGCATTAATGGCGCCGTGGCTTCTTCCTCTTCTTGTCCCCGAGCTCCGCTCATCTCCGTGACCTCTGCCGCTCGTCCGCACCCCCCTCCCTCGTCGCGTTCCCGCGCCTCCCCGTGATCGCTGGCCATCGCCAGAGTCTCGGCCGGACGTGCCCGGCGACACCCGAGCCCGTGTCCCTCGCCCTCGCCTATATAAGGCCACCCCGAGGCCCTCCCGAGCTCACCAGCCTCCTCACAAACCTCCCAGCTCCCTCCCCAACCTCTCCATTGAGCTCGAACGGCCCTCCTGCTCCACCATCACCGCCATGGCCGCCGCGGCCACGCTCTCGGATTGCTCAAGCCCGAGCCCCTCTCCCACTTCCTCCTCCACCAGAGCACCTACCAGACCATGGCTGAGCTCCCTCGCCGTTCCCCTCCTCTGCCAGAGCCCCGTAGCATCGAGTTCGACGGTGCCCGAAGCTCTTGTCCGCCGTGGCCGAGGCCCTGCTTCCTCCAACTCTCGCCGGTGCGCGTGAAGAGCCTAGGCGGATGCGCCTCCCCGTGCTGGTCACTCCGGTGGCCGGGGCGTCGCCTGAGTCGACCCGAGCCGCCCGGACGAGCATCGACGTCGGCGGCCTCCCTCTGGTCCACGGGCGAGCGCGAGGGAGATGAAGATGATGACACCCCGCGCGTGGGACCCACACGTCAGCCACTCCGCGTTGACCCAGCCCAGTGGTGACGTGGATAAGTGGCCGGCCCCACCCGTAAGCCTCACATCTCTGACCAGCCCCGGGCCCGCGTGTTTTAAGTGAAAATGTATTTCTGTGAGTACGTTTTCGCCTCTGGAAAACGCGTTCCCTTTCTTCCTCGGCCCAGAGTAAGCTTTCTCTTTCTGAAAGCGCATTTCTCTAAAGGCGTTATCTGTTTTTCTGTTCAGGCCCGGTTGGAAAATATTTTCTTTATAGAAAGGTCCCTGGCAGAAAACACCTTATATCTTTTTACACCCAACTCCAAATCAGGTGATTCCAAAGCCCACTTCTTTGTTTCTTCGAGCCCGTTCTGTTGGTATCATTTTCACCATGTTTTGACATTCTGAAAATGACCATCTTGCCCTTGCGCTTAATCAGCCCCCTCCGAGAATGAACGTTTTTTCGGTGATTCGTTCCGCGAGCTTCTCGCATTTTCTCCTGGTGATTTCTTCCACCCCGGGCAAGCCACACCCTCCATTTGCATCACTGTAATGCAGTGACATGGTTTAATCTATTTGAACTTGTTTAAAATATTGCTTTAGTTACATGACTTTGTGCATGGCATTTTCTCGGAGTATTATTTTGATCTTGTTGTTGCCATGCTCTTGTTTGGATTACTAGGAGTTATATTTGTAGTTGATGAGTGTCAGGTTGCCATTGGAGTATTAGTGGTTGATATTATGATTATTTCCATGATGGTAACTGTTATTATATTTTGGAGTATTACTTTGGATATCATGCTGCCTTTGGATTATTAGTGGTTAGTATGATTATTTTCATGATGCTAGTTGATGTTCTGTTGCTTGGAGTATTATTTTCGGAGATGATGTTTACATGTGTATCTTAGCCGAATAGTTTTATTCTTGTTATTGGAGTAGTAGGATTATTGTTTTCGGATTCATCATGACAGTATTGTTGTGCTACCCTTGGAGTATTTTGAGATGATGATATTATGCTTGGATTATTTGTTGGATATTGCTATGACTTGGATTATAGTTTGATAGTTGATATGAGAGTATCAGTTACCACAGTTGTATTTTGGGGATAAATTCCGTCATTAAGTTGGTCAGGTGCCACCGAACCGGGCTTTCTCCAGTGCAACCACATTTGCCTTTATGGGAAGGCCCTAATGCGGTCTATTGTCGTGCCTCTCGCCGGTGCCTCCAACTAGGGAAGGTTATGGGCATGCGTACCCTGGCTCGGTAAGCAGACATAACCTTGTGTGCCCATAGTTGGATGATAAGCGCTTTTGTCCCTGTTTGGGACGGACCATGACGGTGGTCGTTGTGTCTTTGGTAGACACGGGGCCACCCAGGACTAGCCCAGTGGGGAGTGAGTCGGAGTGGCCGGGAGAGTGTCATGGCAGTAGATCGGTTTTGTCGGAACACCGTTGGTCCACCCGAATGGGAGTACGAGGCCATGGGTTCTGTGGTGTGGGTACAATGTGCTACCTCTGCAGAGTGTATTTAATCTATCGATAGTCGCGTCCGTACTAGGTCCCACCGTTCGATCAACACTCACATGACGGAATGACTTATAGGTGATTTATATGTTGATATGTTGAGCAGTACAGATTGGCAGGACGTTGATGATGATGTTTGAGACCAAGTGTTGGTCATGGTAGTGATCGCCGGAAGGATCACGTTTGAGACCAAGTGTTGGTCGTGGTTGTGATCGCCGGAAAGATCACCGTTTGGTTTTGATCACGAGGTGATCGGGATGGTATATTGCTTGGCCGGTTAGCCCAGAGAGATATGGTTATGGAGATCTGAGATGGTGATTTATTAGTATTGTAGTAGTTTCATATCATGCTTAGTAGTTGCTGTCGTATCATGGTAGATGTTAATTTAATTAACCTGCTTAATGCTATGTTGTTGTCTTGCCTTGATGTTTATGGTTGTTGTGAGCTTGCAAGTACATTCAATGTACTGACCTGGCGTGTCATGCCAGATTGCAGGTGCTGCCGTGATTGCTTGATTGTTTGTTCAGGTGTCCGTTCGTGCGAGCTAGATCGTGTCCGAGCCAGAGTCCCTGCGGAGTGGAGTTCACCACCTCCGTCGTTATTCCGCTGCTAGAAGTTTTCCGCCGCTACGAGTTGTTCCGCTGCTAGCATAGAGCAAGTGTACTATCGCAGGCGTAGTGTCGCCATGCTGATGTGATCATTGTAACATTGGACCCGTGTAATTATTATTCTTGTAATAAGAGCTGATTTGTTCTCTATCAAGCAGTGTCGTATTCCAGAGACTTCTCCTCGATCTCTGGGCTAGAATACGGGGCGTTCCGGTTTCTCTGAGCCGGGGTGCCACAGCACGAACCTGGGTAAACATCGTGTCCCCCGTCTCCTGTTATCATCGATCCTAGACGCACAGTTCGGGACCCCCTACACGAGATCCGCTGGTTTTGACACCGACATTGGTGCTTTCATTGAGAGTTCCACTGTGTTGTCGACGAAAGGTTTGATGACCCCTTCAATTGTCAATAATGACGCTGTCCAGGGAGGGACCTTCCTCCCCGGACAGGTTTTTGTGTTCGGCGGCTTTGCACTACGGGCCAACTCGCTTGGCCATCTGGAGCAGATCGATAGTTACGCCCCAGGCCACCAGGTCAGGTTCGGAAGCTTGAACTACGTCGCGGATATCCGTGGAGACTTGATCTTCGAGGGATTTGAAACTGCGGCAATCGCTCCCCCCTTCTCCGATGAACATGACTTAAATCTGTCATCAGAGCACACCCAGGAGATGGATCCTGTTGCTGCAACGGCCTCGGTACCGAAGCAGACCATCCCCTCCGAGGCCATGAAGTCCGCGGCATTAAAGCCGCACACGGACTCGACATCCCGCAATGCTTGCGTCAACGGAACCCCGGACTCGTCTCCGGCTACGTGTTCCGAATCAAGTGCGCCTGCGGACACCGAGCTGGATCGGTCATCGATTTTCGAATTTAGCGCCACAGACATCTTCCAGCTTTCGCCTTTGGGTAACGTACTAAATTCTTTGAAGAACTTGTCCTTGGAGGAAGACTCATAGCTGAACTATGTTCGGTTCGAGCGAGAGGCGGACGACGAGGAATTTTGCTTCCCACCCGCCACCCACTTCATAGCCACCGTCGACGACTTAACCGACGTGCTTGGCTATGGCTCCGAAGACATCACCGGTATGGATGACGATGCCGAGAATGAGCAAGGCCAAGACCCGCCATTCACTGGACGTTGGACGGCCACCTCTTCGTACGACGTATACATGGTTGATACACCCAAAGGATCTGGCGACGACAAAGAAGAGCCAGATAAGAATAAACCTTCTGAGACGCAGTCCAAGCGCCAGTGCCCCAAACGCCGTTCTAAGCCTCGCCACTCAAAAGATAGCAACACTGGTACCGGAGAAAATAGCACTCTAGGCGACGCCGAAAACAATGAAGACCCTGTCGGTGCTGCATCCGAACAGGAGGAACATGACGACAGGCAAGACAACCCTGATGAGCAGGCCATAGAAGATGACTCGGGGGACGATAGTTACCGTCCACCCTCCAAAGAGGAGACAAGCCTCGGCAACGAAGATTTCATCATGCCTGAGGACCCTCTGGAGCAGGAGCGCCTTAAGCTTCAACTCATAGCCACTGCAAGGAGCCTCAAAAAGAAATAGCAGCAACTTCAAGCTGAACAAGATCTGCTTGTCGACAGATGGACTAACGTCCTGACAGCAGAAGAATACGGCCTCAAGCGCCCAGCCAAGAGCTACCCGAAACGAAGACTGCTACCTCAATTCGATGAGGAGGCACCGGAGCACACATCTCCCTCGCATAATGCAAAATGACCACCACGTGGTCGCGACAGGGCGGCCGACCGGCCACCACGCGGTCGGGATAAAGCGGCAACTCAGGCCGAACAGCAGCCTGCCCAACCGCCCCGCAAAAATAAAGACGGAAGAGTTCGGGGTCACACGTATGACCTCCGGCAGACCCTGGACAATAGAGCAGGACATACAAGATTGATCTACGGATCGCGAGGACGTGCCTCGAGGCACAAAGACGGCTACCTATTCAGACGTGACAAACCTAACCACGCCCGGTCCGAATGCCGCATACGGACTCCATCAGAGCTACGCCGCGACACGGCCCGGTACAAAGGTGCCGCACACCCTCTCTGCTTCACAGACGAGGTACTGGATCACGAATTCCCCAAGGGATTCAAGCCCGTCGATATTGAATCATACGACGGCACAACCGATCCCACAGTGTGGATCGAGGATTTCATCCTCCACATCCACATGGCTCGAGGAGACGATCTCCACGCCATTAAATACCTCCCACTCAAGCTCAAAGGGCCAGCTCGGCACTGGCTTAACAGCCTGCCTGAAAATTCTATCGGCAGCTGGGAGGACTTGGAAGAAGCTTTCCTAGACAACTTCCAAGGAACATATGTCCGGCCACCAGACGCCGATGATCTAAGCCACATAGTTCAACAACCTAGAGAATCAGCCAGAAAATTCTGAACTAGGTTCCTAACTAAAAAGAACCAGATCGTTGACTGTCCGGATGCCGAGGCCTTGGCAGCCTTCAAACACAGCATCCGGGATGAATGGCTAGCACGCCACCTCGGCCAAGAAAAGCCGAAGTCCATGGCAGCCCTTACGGCACTCATGACCCGCTTTTGCATGGGAGAGGATAGTTGGCTGGCCCGTAGTAACAACACAGCCAGCGAGACAGGCCCCTCGGAGGCCAAGAATAGCACTGGCAAGCTTCGGTGCAATAGACACAAACGCCAAAGCAATGACAACAACACCGATGACGCCACAGTCAACGTCGGATTCACTGGCTCCAAGTCCGGCCAGCGGAAGAAGCCCTATAAAAGAAATAGTGAAGGACCTTGGACCTCATACTCAACCGTCCAGGCCAGATACACGGCACCCCGGACAAGCAAGCCAATCATACCAACAGGGATTGTTGGGTTTTCAAGCAGGCCGAGAAGTTAAATGCCAAAAACAAAGAAAAGGGATCACAAAGTGAGGATGAGGACGAAGAGCCCCGGCAGCCGAACGATGGGGGGCAGAAGAAATTTCCCCCTCAAGTGAAAATAGTGAACATGATATACGCTACACACATCCCCAAAAGGGAGCGTAAGAGTGCACTCAGGAACGTCTACGCGGTCGAGCCAGTCGCCCCCAAATTCAATCCATGGTCGTCATTTTCGATCACCTTTGATCGTCGAGACCACCCAACCAGTATCCGTCATGGCAGTTTGGCCGCATTGGTCCTCGACCCAATCATCGACGGATTTCACCTAACACGAGTCCTAATGGACGGTGGTAGCAGCCTCAACCTGCTCTATCAAGACACAGTTCGGAAGATGGTCATTGACCCCTCACGAATCAAACCAACAAAGTCTACCTTCAAAGGAGTCATACCAGGCGTCGAGACCCGCTGTACAGGCTCAATCATGCTGGAAGAGGTCTTCGGCTCTCCGGACAATTTCCGAAGCGAGGAGTTAATCTTCGACATCGTCCCCTTCCGCAGCAGCTACCACGCATTACTCGGACGAACAGCATTTGCTAGATTCAATGCAGTGCCACACTACGCTTACTTGAAACTCAAGATGCCCGGTCTATGCGGCGTCATGACAGTCAACGGCAACACGGAATGCTCTCTCCGAACAGAGGAGCACACCGCCGCCCTAGTAGCAGAGGTACAGAGCGGCCTTCTCAAGCAGCAGCATAGTGCGGCTGCCGAGCCCCTGGACACCATCAAGAGGTCCCGAACTACACTGCAGCAGGACAGCAAGGCTCGTCAAGAGCTCGACTAGAAATTCGGCTTCCGTCCCAGTCCGGATGAAGTAGTGGCATTCGTACCACGCGTACATAATTACGCACTCGAGATTCCATGGACATCGACGGAGGCACAAGCTCAACGGGATCTACAGTTTGGCTAGACCGACCCCGGATACACCTCTTTCTTTCTGTTTCAGGTTCCCTTTCCCGCGAGCCTGATCACAAGCCCCTTCGAAGGATTGGCATACAAAGGGGACATGCAGCATAGGTGTGTAGGGTAACCTCCATATGTTCTTCTTGACGGTATTTTTCCTTCTTTCTCAGGACCCGTACGCTGCCCCCTCTTGATTCCGGCATATTACATAGCCCGGGTGCTTAACGCGCTATTTGTACAAAATACGCCTTAACGTATCCATTCAGTTATAATGATAATGATTTGCGGCCCAGTTTTTGTGGTCTTCGCCCCTTACTTCATTTCATTTCGATCTGCTTATTAGCTACATCGGTACTCTTTTGTACGTGTCATATTCGCCAGGGGCTGCTTATCGCCCCACAATAAGGCAACAAAGTCCGAACACTTTTTGTATAAAAGTTCGGCACCCCGAATTTAGCATTATATGCATTAGCTCCGAATCATGTCTTTAGTCAATAGTTGGGTTCCCCGGCTCCTGTGCTTGCTACCCTACGTTCCGCTCTATCGGCTAGGGTAGTAAAGGGAGAACTACTGCGATTGTGCCCTGGCCTTGACCGGATGAGCACCTCAGCAGAGAAAGCCGGGTTAGTAAAAGGTACTGCCTCTCCGCACACTTGCTTTGCATCTTAAAAGCCTTACCCGCCGTGATCTTCCTGGCCTCCTGGATCTCCTAGATGACGCCCTGGGCCTCATTCCGCGCGGTCTCCGCGCCCTGACGAGCCTTGGTGAGTTCGGCCTCCTGAGCCGACGCATCATTCTCCAAGGTCTCACATTTTTTCACTGCATCTTGGAGCTCCTGCTGGATTTCCTTGACACGGGCCTCGAGCTTATTACGGGCGGCTTGCTGCTGGATAGCCTTCTCCTCGGCCTCGCCCAGGGCCTTCCTCAGGGCCTCGACCTCGGTCGCGGCACCTGCATACATTTTGACATTATAGTCAATACACAGCGTCTCCGCTTTCCGAACACACGGCAAGACGTTACTTACCTTGCTTCTCCTGCAGCTGCACTCTAACCTCGCCGAGCTCGTTCTCAGTCCGCTCCAGCCTCTGCTTCAGTTCAGAGGCTTCGGCAGCATGTGAGGTCGCGGCCAACAGCGACGCCTGCTCACGCACACACATCACGTTAGTCTCCTACACTAGTGGATTGACCCTCTGTCCAGTTCCTCTTACCGAGCACCGGACAGTGTCTCGGGGGCTACTAACTATATGGGGTTTTTTCCCGTTATTTACCTCGAAACCTGTTAACAGGTTGTTGCAGGCTTCGTTCAGTCCACTCTTGGCTGACTGAACCTTCTCGATCACCACGCTCATAAGAACACGGTGCTCGTCCATAACGGAGGCGCCTCCATCAGGTTATCCAACGCCCCTGTATGGACAGGGACCACCGGCGGAAGCGGTGCACCCCCCTCCTTCAAAGGGGGCTGCCCGCCCGACCCCGAAGCCATATGGGTCTCCAAAATTGTATTCGGCTGAGGGCCAAGCTGGATGCGGCCCTCTTCGCCAGTCTCCATGGGGATCGTCCCCTCCATATGTCCGGCAGTGGAGGCTTCGCCAAGTGGCGCCTCCCGGATAGTGTCCTGGGTTCCTCCCCGGTTCGGATCGGCCTTCCGGGAAAGCACTTCGGTGTCGTCCCCGGCCCGGGGGAATAAGCAGGCGGCGGCGACTGGCTCGCCATCTCCGACGGAGCCAACGAACTTCCAGACGAGGATCGCTGGATTAGGTCGCGGGCCGGACTGCAATGGTACGGTTAACTACATCAAGATAATGGAGAGAAAGGACTGGACGTGCGCATAAATAAGCCATGTCACTTATGGTGCGGCCTAGGGCTTAGTGCGGGGGCGTCGTTCCGGACTACTGTCAACGTCCCACGCGGTGTTGGCCGCCGGAACGCCCTTCCCCTTTTTGGGCGCCTCCGCCTCCAGATGCGCCGGAGCCGCCCTCTTCTTCTTCCTCTCCTCAGGGGGAGGATTGTTTTCTTCCTCCTCCTCCTCCTCTTCCCCGTCATTGTCCTCCGGGACAGAGGAATGAGTTTCATCATCTTCGGACGCCGCGTCCGAAGTACCCTTACGACGGAGGCCACTCTTGGCCCCCCTTGCCTTCTTCTTGGCCTTCTTCTCCGGCGCCTTATATGGCGCCGGTACTAGCATCTCCGCCATGCGCGGGATGACTGGTTCTTCGGGCAGCGGAGCCAGACACTGGATCCACTTCGCCCTCTCCGTCCAGTCCTGAAGGAGCAGTAATAAAAGCTCAGACATCATCCTCGAAACAATTAGGTTGAGGACTCATTCGAAATAACATACCTTGCTGGCGGGGTGTGTACAATCATGACCACGGTTTGAATCCGTGGCTGGTGGTTTTTCATTGCCCTTGAAGAGCAATTTCCATGCGCATTCGTGCGTAGTCTCGAAGAGCGTCGCCAGGGTCCGGTGCTTCTTTGGATTGAACTCCCATAGCGGGCGGCTTGGGCGCTGGCTTGGAAGGATCTGGCGAACTAACATCACCTGGATCGCATCAACAAGCTTGACGCTCTTGGTTACCATGCTCTGAACGCGCGTCTGCAGCGCTATCAGCTCGTCAGGAGAACACCAGTCCGGACTCTTCTCGACCCAGGAGGTGAGTCGCATAGGAGCGCCGGAGCGGAATTCGGCAGCTGTGGCCCAGGTGGTGCTGCGTGGTTCTGTTATGTAGAACCACTGCTTCTGCCACTCCTTTACCGTATCCACGAAGGTGCCTTTGGGCCAGGAGACGTTGGACAATTTGCTCACCATTGCCCCTCCGCACTCCGCGTGCTGGCCATCCACCACCTTCGGCTTCACGTTGAAGACTTTGAGCCACGGCCCAAAGTGGGGTGGGATGCGGAGGAAGGCCTCGCACACGATGATAAACGCTGAGATGTTGAGGAAGGAATTCGGGGACAGATCATGGAAATCTACCCCGTAATAATACATTAACCCGCGGACGAAGGGGTGGAGTGGAAACCCTAGCCCGCGGAAGAAATGGGGGAGGAATACCACCCTCTCTGTGGGCTCCGGCGTGGGGACGATCTGTCCCTCGGCCGGTAGGCGGTGGACAATCTCCTTCGCCAAATATCCGGCCGCCCGGAGCTCAGTAATGTCCTCCTCCGTGATGGAGGAGACCATCCACTTGCCTTGACCACCGGATCCGGACATGGTTGCTGGGGTGGAAAGGAGATTGGAACTTGGGCGCTGGAGCTTGAGGTTGGGAAGGCAGAGACAGAGAGAAAGCGTGAGAAGAGGAAGGGGGAATCCTTATCTCCTTATAAAGGCAGCAAATATTAAACGCCTCCTCACTCGCCTTGAGATTCGCCTATTCCCAAGGGCTGTGTAAACGGCACGGTTGGGTGCCCTCATTGATGAGAATCCCGCAATAAGGGGACACGATCTCTGCCTCGACAAGACGTGCCAATAGCAACCGCGTCTTGAAACATGGAACAAACGGTTTGAAATTATGACCGAACGGACGTAATGTCACATTGCAGAAAGCTGTCAGCGGATGGAACTCGTGTAAAATATATATATTCTCTCTGCGGTTGTACATGGTGTATAACAGGTCCGGATACAATTATCGCGTCCGAAGACTATCTTGGAGTTCGGAAGAAGGGGAACCCGCCTTGCAATGCCGAAGACAATCTGCGCGCCGGACTCCTCGTCATTGAAGCCAAGTTCAGGAGCTACTGAGGGAGTCCTGGACTAAGGGGTCCTCGGGCGTCCGGCCTGTTATCCATGGGCCGGACTGATGGGCTGTGAAGATACGAAGGCCGAAGACAATACCCGTGTCCAGATTGGACTCTACTTGGCGTGGAAGGCAAGCTAGGCGACCTGTTATGAAGATTTCCTCCTATGTAACCGACTTCATGTAACCCTAGATCTCTCCGGTGTCTATATAAACCGGAGAGCATAGTCCGGATAGGACAGATTCATTACCATATTCACATAGGCTAGGCTTCTAGGGTTTAGCCATTACGATCTCGTGGTAGATCAACTCTTGTAACACTCATATTCATCAAGATCAATCAAGTAGGAAGTAGGGTATTACCTCCATAGAGAGGGCCTGAACCTGGGTAAACATCGTGTCCCCTGTCTCCTGTTATCATCGATCCTAGACGCACAGTTCGGGACCCCCTACCCGAGATCCGCCGGTTTTGACACCGACAGTGGGCATTAGTCCTGACTATTTAGTCCCCATTGGAGAATCGGGACTACAGGCCCTCTGGAACCGGGACTGATGCCCTGTTTTCTAGTAGTGATGACTCCATAAACTACAAAGTATGTGGTAGTACTTCTATAAAGGATGTTAGCGTGTTTTAAAAAAACAAAAAATATGCTAGAGTACCCATCTTCCTAGGATTTCTGCGGGCCTGAATGCCCTCGGCGGAGTCCGTTGCGCAAGGGCCTCCTGCGGCTGGCTCCCTGACGCACAGTGTCGTCCATACAGCATGCACTCCTCACATCCGTCTGGTTTTCCCCAGGGTCCATGACGGGTTGCCCGCGGGCGCGGCCAGCGCCACGTCATGTGGTGTTTTCGGTCACGCGCGACAAGGACGTCGGGTCCGCCTGTTAGCGTCACTTTCCCCACACCGGGTTGGTTGGCTGGTGCGAGCCAGGAGTGGGCGAGCACACGGTTCTGTGCGGTGCGTGTCGGATGGTCGGAGAGGGACATCTATCTGGCGGTTGTGACGTCGGGCCAGCCAGCCTTGAGGGCCATTCGGCTAGATGTCGCAGCGGCAAGAGGCCGGGTGGCTAGCGTTGTGTTTGCCGAACCCAACATGCATCATTGGTTGTTTGGTCTTTTTCATAAGGCGGGCACTGGTGTCACAACGTGCGTAACATCCAACTGCCCGGCTGTACGCGCGTGTCGGACAATCGATGACTATATTTTTTGCGCATTTTAGAGCTCATTTGTTGCACTTTATCTTCTATATCATGTCTCATTGAACCAAGCATTGCACAGTTTGTGATTTTATTTAGTTTATATTAGTTTCCATTATTTTGTTGTACCTAGATGTGTTTTGGAGCAACTTAGGACCAAACACAATGAAAAGGCAAAGGATGGGTTGAATAGAGAGGATTTCTATGCACTAGACTTGCGCATTTGGATGGCAAAAATTATATTTTTCCTGAAGTTCTCCAAATCAAGATCAAATGACATAAGTGTCCCGGTGTCATTCATACGATTCCAACGAACCCAAGAACGTCAAGATACGAGTTCGAATGAAGAATTTCAACCATTTTGCCAAGGGACAAATGTATTTTTGACCTTAGTTGGAACCACCCTGTTGGCGTTCTGGGAACGGGGGTCCCCAGACATGCCTGCCTGCGGCCCATGGCGTGGCTGAGCAAGCAGGCCGTATGGCCCATCTTCAACAACAAGGCATCCAAGACCCTTGCAAGGGTCCGAGCCTCGCGAGGTGGACGACGCAAGACCTCCTCTGGAGTGGCCTAGCCAGGCAGGCTCACGAGGAGCGGAGATATCAAGGCGGGGCAAACCTCACGAGGCTCCAATGACGTGAGCCATGACGAACGGCACCAGGCGGGCACCAGCGCGCACAGCGTCCTTATTTCCTCTTTGGTGCTAAGGAGGCCAGCGCAGGCGAAGAGTACCGAGGCATCAGACAAAGGTTGCTATATTGGTGCAACGAGACCAAGACCAGGAGGACGGCAAGACGGAGGTCATCGTGGAGCCCAAGGCAGCGTCACCACAAGAGCTTTTCGCAGGCGAAGACCGCTTTTGTCAGAATAGCTTGTACTAGCTGTCCCCCTTCAAATTTGCCCGCCGTTGTTGGCTCCCTTCCCGCTCGATATTTGGGAACAGGACCAGGGCCTTTATAAGTAGAGCTAGCCACCATAGTGGGGGCATGATCTCATCTTAGCTTGATCCAATCTGATCGAGAGCCTAGCCACAAGAACACCTCAACCTCAAGAGGTTGTTCTTCCCTTGTACTGTTCATCATCAGCCCAAGAGGCAATCCACCACCACCACACCGGAGTAGGGTATTACACCACAACGGTGGCCCGAACCAGTATAAACCTCGTGTCTTTCTGTGTTGCGAGTTCGTCGAGTTCGTCCGCGAGATCTTAGCGAGCTAGAGCGTAGATCAGTAGGAGGGAAAGACTTCGCGCGCACCCCAGTGTTCGAACCTTAAGGGTTTGCCGGAACCCCACATCCGACATTTGGTGCGCCAGGTAGGGGTGCGCCGGAGCTTCTTCTCCACCAACCAGCTCGTCGACGCTCCACAGCCACGATGGTCGGCGACTCAAGAGCCGGCTCCGATCGCTGGGCAGCCTGACCAGCCCGGGCAGCGCCGCCTGCCCATGAAGATCTCGACCCCACACTCTAGGCGGCGTGAGCGCTGCCAAACTCCACTGGGCGCGGGCAGCGCGGCTAGGCCTCGTCCACCCTCACCCCTCGGCAAGTACAAGCCGCGGCGAGAGCAGCGAGTCATGCCGCGGCAACAGCACCGCACTCGCGGCGGGAGCAAGCAAACATGCGGGCGGCACTCACGGTGGCAAGGGAGCTGCTAAGATGCAGGCTGATGGAGAGCGGTCGGGATACGCTGCTGGAGCGTGTTGCCGAGCTGCTGGATGCAGCAGCGCGCCACCCTTCTGCTATCGGCTTCCTCCCCAGGCCACTGCAGGGCCGCGCGGTGAACCTCAACACGCCCGCGCGCCATCAACTACGCCCGGGGGGCTTCATCAACATCAGCACGGCCAGTGGCGTAGGGGGCTCCGACTCCCCCATGCCGCCCACGACAAGCACGAGCGCAAGCGTCGCCCTCCGTAGTCCCAGCCGGATGCCACGCTACCATCCTCAGGACGCCACCCTGGGCCGAGCAACATGGAGCGTGGGGCACCACGGCGAGGTGTTCGGGGTGACGGCCCCGGAAGCCTACGTGCCCCGCATGATGGACCAAGAGTACGCACCAGAGGACGACCCCGGCTCATTCATTGGAGAAGATTGGGGAGAGGGGCGCTAGGAGCCGAAGCCTTTCAAGAACCAATGGAGAACCACAATGATTGCTTCGGCAACGGCAACTACAGGGTACCGCTAATCTCTCAGGAACAGGCTTATGCTAACCATGGGCTGCAGATGAACTAGGTTGCAGCGTCGATCGACGACTCTGGCACGGCGGCACCCGTTCCAACAAGGGAGACACGCTGGGGGCCGCCGGGAGGGAGCCAGGAGCAAGGCCCCTCCCCGCGGCATGCGACGTCTGGCGACACCCGGAGGTAGGCCCTCTGCCGGGGAGGCTTCGACAACCCTTCCCCCGGCAGAGGACCTGTGGTCACCAAGGGAACCATTGGCGTCATCTTTCCCTCCTTTGTGTCGTCCTGGTGACCGGTCGGCTTAGAGGAGGTCGAGGGTGGCACAAGGCGGGGCCCTTGTCTGGCGATATGAAGCAAGGCCGGTACCTGTGAAGAAAGCCCAGTGCCTGTGAAGCTCGCCGCCCGTGACACTCTCACGTAATAATGAGTTGGGGTTGTACATGCCCCAGAGTCTCAGGAGCGCCGGCCTCAGGCGCTGGGGCTCCCTCCCACGCCTAGTGGCAGCACTTAGCTCCGCGCTAGTGAGAAGACTTGAAGACCAGAAGACTAGACTAGGTGCCGGACGCGGCCTTTTGCTTTGGATCTCTTTCTCTGTAGCTTTGCTTTCTGGATCTGGATTTGAGTTGAAGTAGCTTTGCTTTCTGGATCTGGATTTGAGTTGAAGTTGAATTTTTATTGATGCACGCGGGGGGAGCCTTTTCTCGTTCAAAGCAATTTCTTGCCTTCTGAACCTTGTTTTGTCTGGGACTCATGTCCGTTGCTTTCCCTTCACGAGCTCCTCGCGAGCGGGACAGCGCAGAGCACGCACGCCAAGTGCGCGCTAGCACTACAACTGGTGCTCACCTCTAGTGGGGCCCCTTCCGACGGGGAGACGAGCTCCACAGGGTTCTCAGAAACTCGACGCTTCGCGACCCAGCTCGAAGCTGGCACTGACTAAGGTAAACCACGACAGAGAACTCGCACCCGGATTCATGAGCTCACGAGGACACAAACTCGCATTGCATAGGAAAGTAAAAACTGCAGTTTGCTTACATGAGGGGCTCTCCCTCTCAAAATGCTCTTACAAGTTTTCCAAGGGCCACGCCCGAGTTTGTGCGCAGGGTGAAATGACTAGAGAACAAGGGATCAGCCAGAAATGTCGCTCGCTGCGTCACCCGCGGATGCGTCACTCGCGTTGTCGTCGTCTTCATCGGCATCGTCGCCGCCATCGGCGACGCCCCCGTCGGCGTCGTCAACCACGTCGCCTTCGTCTGCGACGACCACCACCGCGTCATCTTCCAAAGTGAAGGCCCTGACCAACGCGTCCACATTGTCCTCAACCCAACGCGCTAGGTCGCCCCGGACAGCCGTGGGTACGGGAGCGATAGCGGCGTCAAAATCAAAGTTGGGGTCGGCATTCAGGAGATGGCTAAAGACACGGGAGAAAGCGCGCTTGAGCAGGCCATGACCCCTTTCCTCCACAAGCTGGTGAGCTCTGGCAGATCGAGCCTCCAGGCGCGTCACCACCTCGGCGAAGAAGGTTAGGTGGCTGGCATAATCATTCGAGTGAGGGGCCGGCGCCTCCACGTCGCAAATATGGCCCGGGGCGATGTTGGCCCTGTTCCGAAGATCCTGAAGCATAGGATCATGCTCGCGCTCCAGCGTTCGTCACTGGAGCACTTCCTCCGTGTTTTGCCTCGCGACGGCCTCTGCGTCATCAACCCGCCTTCGGAGGGAACGCAGCTCGGTGCGGGCGGAGGCCAAGTCCACCTGCACCGTAACCAGGGCGGCGGATGTGACTTCCGCACGCCTCTCAGCCTCGTCCAACCTGGGCCTGAGGGCAGCTGCCCTGCCCTCATCCTCCGCACCTGCGAGCTTCAGCTTCAGGTCATACCTACCCTCCAGATCTGCGCGAACCTCGGCCACCTGGGGATCAACCTCCTCCTCGACTCTGGCCTCGCGAGCACCGATGGCGTCCTCCGCCTGAGCAACTTGACGCTCTCTCGTCTCCAGTTGCTCGAGCTCAAGGCTGCGCTCCACGGCTTCCAGGGCCAGCGCCTCCACGCGCTTCCGGACCTCTTCTTCCTCCGCAGGCGTCCCCCTCAGGGACGCAAGGGCAGCTCTGCGCGCCTCCACCTGCTGCTCAAGGGACGTGCTCTAGGCCTGGAGCTCCCACGCACGCTTCTCCACAGCCTCGCGGCGGCGGTCAGCCTCGCGAGCCTCTTCCAAAGCTCGTGAGCGGGCTTCATGGAAACCTTGAGAGATGCCTCGGCCTTCGCGTTCTCGAGGTCACACTGATAGCGGCCGAGGTTGATGGCCACCTTCAGCTTGCGCTGCTCCTCCGCCAGCCGGAGACCTTCAGCCTCAAGACGCGAATCGACACTCGCGAGCTATTCACCAAGTCGACGCACTGCGCCCATTGCCTCCTGGAAGAGCTCGTGATGAACCACGCTCCGCCCGCGCTCGAGCTCGAACGCTCGGCCCACCTCGTCCTCCGCCTCGGGGGCTGCGGGCGTGGCACCAAGTGGTGCGCCCCCTCCAGGCAGGGGGCTGGGGGCTGACGCCGAGCCTGACGTCAACCAGTCCTCGCAAGGAGCCCGAGCTGACTAGGGCTCGCTGCTTGAAGAGGAGCCGAAGATTGAAGCCAACAAATTGGCGTCCAAGACCAGCGGAAGAGTCTTGGGCATGCCTGCCAAGCTCCACGCCAGACCGGGAGGGAGGAACTGCAAGGCCGCAGGTTCAGCGCGCCAAGAAGGCAGGAGTGCCCCTTCAACCAACCCTGCTCCAGGGGCAACAAGCGGACTCGGAGCGCTCGAGGCCGGCGGAAGAGTTGAGGAAGAAGGAGGCCATTCCTCAGGAGACTCGGCAGCCTCGGTGGAAGGAGCCCTGAAAGACTGGCGTCAGGAGAAGAAAGTAGCGTGTGATAAGCCATGGCGGCACGATACTTACACGTCGACGGCGATGTACTTCCTTCGCTTCAACGGCCCAAAGATATTGCTGGCGCCAGGGGACCCTTTCCTCTTGCGGAGCTCTTCGAAGTCCACGCAAAGCCGACCAAAGCGCTGGACGTGACGGCCGGTGCGCGGCGGAGATGAAGAAGGGCATGGAAGGATGTCTTCAAGGGTGCCCGGTTGCGGTGAACAGCCAGGCACCGTTTCACCGCAACCTCCTGAGACCCTAGAAGCCTTGGCCTCGGGAGTCGCATGCTGCGTCTCCTTGACAACCGACGCCTCAGGAGGGGGGTGGCAGGCTCCTGAGGACGATGCCCCAGGATCACCACTCGGCATGTTCTCCTCAGCACTCGAGCCACCGGCCTCCGCCAGAGCTCGCCCACCTACACCGTCGCTTGGGGCGAGCTCGACACCAGGGGCAAGGAAGGGAACCACGACGACGGGGTTCTCACGAGGCCCCTCCAGACCGATCGGCCACGGCCCCCACTCATCAAAAGGAGGCATGTTCTCTGCAAATTCATCCTTGTTCTTGCAGCGGTACAGTAAGCAATTCTTCCCAGGTAGTTCGGTCGGCAAAGGGACACCCGTCAGGACCTTGAGCACTGTCTGCCGCGTCCCGAGAAGGAGCCCGAACTCCTGAAACCTCATGTGGTCCTGGCTGTTGAGCAAGGTCCACATTGTGCGAGAATGGCGCTGAAGCGGAGCAACCCGGCGCTTGCCAAATTCCTTCACCACCATCGGCACGGTCACGCCGCTATCCTTCAGCAACCTCAACCTGAGCCAGACGTGGGCAAGGCGGGGGCTCGTGAGCCGCTGATGGCTCCAGCCGGAGTTAGGAACAGCGGGCCCTGGCGGAGCCTGGAGCAGAGGACTGAGCACGCCGGCATCGACGAACACCCATCGTGTCCGAAATTCGCCCGTGAATGGAGGAAGCTCAAAGTCGATCCCCTCGCCCGCCGTCGCGGCCACCGCCTGGAAGCTCACGCACCCTGAGCTTTGCTGAGGGTCGATCAGATGCAATGAGAAGAAATGGCAGAGGAGGGCCACAGAAGGGGCTATGCCAACCATGGCTTCGCACACGAAGGCGAAGACGGCGAGGAGAGTCATGGACTGAGGGTCAAGATGCAACATGTGGATCTGATAATGCTCAAGCACCGCGTTGAAGAAGGCGGAGAAGGGAGGAATCAGGCCAGCCCAGAGGGCATCTATGAAGATTGGGACTTCGGTGGCCGCCTGAGCCGTGCGAGTGCGAGACGCAGACCAAGCCACCGTCTCCCCCACTCGTTGAAGCTGGAAGCAAGCATCGGGCGCACCTTGTCCATGGCCTTGTCGTTGAGCACCCGAGACCAGTCGAGCGCCGGCGCAAAGGACGGAGGCGCAGCTGGCAGAGACAGAGGTCTCTTCCCCTTTTCAGTTTGTTTCGGCGCCATGGCGATGGAGCAGGCGGAGCGCAAGTCAGATTGGAGAAGAGAAACAGAGTCTCGAGGAAGCAGGGGGATTGGGGAAGCAAGGCGCAAGCGACGGGGAATAACTGTGTAAGCCGCTGGGGGCCGCATAGCTAGGCGGATTCGAAGCCATCATGGGGAGGCGGAGACGCCCACGTCCAATCAACCGCCACGCGTCAACCGAGGCCGTAGGCTTTTGGGGCCCGCGGTGCTCCGAACTTGACCCTTGGCTTCGCCACGAAGCCAAGCCCGAGCGCACCTTGGGCCCGGGGGCTACTGTCGACGTTCTGGGAACGGGGGTCCCCAGACTTGCCTGCCTGTGGCCCACGGCGTGGCTGAGCAAGCAGGCCGTACGGCCCATCTTCATCAACAAGGCATCCAAGACCCTCGTGAGGGTCCGAGCCTCGCGAGGCGGACGACGCAAGACCTCCTCTGGAGTGGCCTAGCCAGGCAGGCTCACGAGGAGCGGAGATATCAAGGCGGGGCAAACCTCACGAGGCTCCCATGACGTGAGCCATGACGAACGGCACCAGGCGGGCGCCAGCGCACGCAGCGTCCTTATTTCCTCTTTGTTGCTAAGGAGGCCAGCGCCGGCGAAGAGTACCGAGGCATCAGGCAAAGGTTGCTATATTGGTGCAACGAGACCAAGACCAGGAGGACGGCAGGACGGAGGTCATCGTGGAGCCCAAGGCAGCGTCACAACCAGAGCTTTTCGCAGGCGAAGACCGCTTTTGTCAGGATAGCTTGTACTAGCTGTCCCCCTTCAAATTTGCCCGCCGTTGTTGGCTCCCTTCCCGCTCGATATTTGGGAAGAGGACCAGGGCCTATATAAGTAGAGCTAGCCACCATAGTGGGGGCATGATCTCATCTTAGCTTGATCCAATCCGATCGAGAGCCTAGCCACAAGAACACCTCAACCTCAGGAGGATGTTCTTCTCCCCTTGTACTGTTCATCATCAGCCCAAGAGGCAATCCACCACCACCACACTGGAGTAGGGTATTACACCACAACGGTGGCCCGAACCAGTATAAACCTCGTGTCTTTCTGTGTTGCGAGTTCGTCTAGTTCGTCCGCGAGATCTTAGCGAGCTAGAGCGTAGATCGGTAGGAGGGAAAGACTTCGCGCGCACCCCAGTGTTCGAACCATAAGGGTTTGCCGGAACCCCACATCCGACACACCCCACGGGTTTTACCCTTACTTTCAGCACTGCTCAGTTTTGCCCTTAGATTTGTCTCTGAGGTCGTCCGCGTGCCCTTTGACCGTTTGACCAATACTTTGAAAATTCATAACAAATTCGTATGAACTCATAAAAATGCAGACAAGATATCCATACATTCAGAAAAACACTACTTTTATAAGCATGTCATTGGCATTTAGGAAAAAAGTATTCTTTAAACTACCGAATGTTATTAATGTTATTACCATAATTAAACATAAAAGGTATAAACAATAATTTTTTCATGAATAAAAATTATATGCAAATGTAGGTGATGTTTTCTGAACATTCTCATATCTCATTTGTATTTTTCTCATTTCATATGTTTATTATGAATTTACAAATGACTTTCACGATTACATTGAAATGACAAGTTCATATGAACTCAGAAAAATGTAAATAAGATATCAAAATGTTTAGAAAACAAAGCCTACATTTGCCTGTAATTTTTTTCATGAAAAAGGTATTATTTATACCATTTCATGTTTAAAAATTATAATAACATTAATATCTTTAGGTAGATTGAACATTAGTTTTTTCAGAATGCAAATGACATGCTCATAAAGGTAATGTTTTTCTAAACATTTGGATATCTTATTTGCATTTCTTTGAGTTCATATGAATTAGTTATGAATTTTTAAAGTATTGGTCAAATGGTCAAAGGGCACACGAATGATCCCTGAGACAAATCTAAGGGCAAAACTGATCATAGCCGAAAAGTAAGGGCAAAACCCGTGGTGTGGCACAACTAAGGGCAAAAGTGTAATTGTCCCTTTTTGCCAAAGGAGTCCAAAGCATTCGACAATGCATGGTACGACCGTGCTACGTCGTCTCTCAGCTCGTACCACTTCATGACAAGCCAGAAAAGGATCATATCAGATAGGATTCTTTGGTGATTTTGTCCCCTCTTGATCCCACATTTCCTGGCCATCAAGGGATGTTTTGGCAAGGGATTTGGCTCATCTAGAGCCCTTGGATCAAAGCATAAAAGCTACATCTACTGTGGATGCTTTTGGAGAGCCCTTATATATACACCTCCAACCCTAGCTACCCCTTCCATCATTTCATTGATCCGAGATTAATATCCATCACCTCCATTGCTGCTCCAACACCTCCTCCATAGAAGAAGGGATAATATCAAAGAGAAGGAAGACGAGGCTCCGCCACGCATCGAACCAGTCTTCGGGCTAGTGCCATATCCACCACTCCGCCTCCATCGGCACCGCCTCCATCACTTTGAGAATAACATGTGGACCCGACAATGGTATCAGTGCCAGAAGTTTAGCTGCTTAGGTGACAACAAATCTGAGGCTCGAGTGAGTGATGGCTCGTGTCCGCGTTAGTATTTCCCCGAAGAGGAAGGGATGATGCAGCACAGCTACGGTAGGTATTTCCCTCAGTTATGAAACCAAGGTTATCGAGCCAGTAGGAGAACCAAGCAACACTATGTAAATGGTACCTGCACACAAAGAACAAATACTTGCAACCCGACACATAAGAGGGGTTGTCAATCCCTCTCGGGTAAAAGATTGGTAAAGAGGTAGATTGGTAGATGCAAATAAAATAACGGTAAATAAAATTCAGCGAGCTATTTTTGGGTTTTTGGTAATATAGATCTAAAAATAAAAGATGCAAATAAAGAAAAAGGCAAATGGCAATATAGATCCGAAAATATATGATGAGAAAATAGACCCGGGGGTCGTAGATTTCACTAGTGGCTTCTCTCGAGAAACTAGCATACGGTGGGTAAACAAATTACTGTTGGACAATTGATAGAACCTCAAATAATTATAATGATATCCAAGCAATGATCATTATATAGGCATCGCGTCTAAGATTAGTAGACCGACTCATGCCTGCATCTACTACTATTACTCCACACATTGACCGCTATCCAGCATGCATCTAGTGTATTAAGTTCATGGAGAAACGGAGTAATGCAATAAGAACGATGACATGATATAGACGAGATCTATTCATGTAGGAATAGCCCCCATCTTGTTATCCTTAATAGCAACAATACATACGTGTCTTGCTGCCCCTTCTATCACTGGGAAAGAACACCGTACAATCGAACCCATCACAAAGCACATCTTCCCATAGCAAGAAAAATCAATCTAGTCGGCCTAACTAAACCAAAGATTCAAAGAAGAAATACGAGGCTATAAATAATCATGCATATAAGATATCAAAGAAACTCAAATAACTTTCATGGATATATAGATTTGATCATAAACCAAAAGTTCATCGGATCCCAACAAACACACCGCAAAAAAGAGTTACATCAAATAGATCTCCAAGAGACCATTGTATTGAGAATCAAAAAGAGAGAAGAAGCCATCTAGCTACTGCCTACGGACCCGTAGGTCTACAATGAACTACTCATGCAACATCGGAGAGGCACCAATGAGGATGATGAACCCCTCCATGATGGTGTCTATATTAAATTTCATGGTTCTGGAACTTGCGGCGGCAGGAATTGTGTTTCGTCGAATCCTCTATGGTTTTTGGATTTTTTGGGTATTTATAGAGCAAAGAGGCGGTGCGGGAGGCCACCGAGGTGGGCACAACCCACCAGGGCGCGCCTGGGTCCCCAGGCGCGCCCAGGTAGGTTGTGCTCCCCTCGGGGCACCCCTCTGGTACTTCTTTGGACCAAGTTGTTCCTTCCGGTCCATAAAAATTCTCCAAAAAATTCTGCTGCGTTTGGACTCCGTTTGGTATTGATATTCTGTGAAGTAAAAAACAAGCAAAAAATAGCAACTGGCACTGGGCACTATGTCAATAGGTTAGTCCCAAAAATGATATAAAGTTGCTATAAAATGATTGTAAAACATCCAAGAATGATAATATAACAGCATGGAACAATCAAAAATTATAGATACGTTGGAGACATATCAACATCCCCAAGCTTAATTCCTACTCGTCCTCGAGTAGGTAAATGATAAAACAGAATTTTTGATGTGGAATGCTGCCTAACATGTTCATCACATATTCTTTTCTTTTGTAGCATGGACATGGGGACTTTTATATGATTCAAAGCAATATTCTAGTTTTGACATGAAGATTTCAATACTCAAGCATATCAACAAGCAACCATGTCTTTCAAATTATCAACACTAAAGCAAGTTATCCCTAGCTCTTCATGCTCAATCATTGATCCATTCATGAAACACGCTCACATATTAGCTACATCCAATGCTCAAGTACGACCATAGTGCCCCTTAGTTGGTGCTTTGTAAGAGAAGATGGAGACTCAAATAAAAATAAAAATTGCATAAAGTAAATAGAAAGTCCCTTCGCAGAGGGAAGTAGGGATTTGTAGAGGTGCCAGATCTCAAAGCTTAAACTGAGAGATAAAAAAATTGGGAGGCATACTTTTCCTGTCAACGACAACGACCAAGTAATTCCCAACACTTCCCATGCTAGATATATCATAGCCAGTTCCCAAACAGAAAATAAAGTTTATTCCTTTTTCACCTTCTTTCACAATCCATGGCTAGCCGTCTCCACAGGTGCCTTCCATACCAACACTTTCCAAGGAATTTATTATTTGACAACATAAAGTAAATTTCTATTTCATTTTGGGACTGGGCATCCCTATTTACCGCCGTACTGTCATCCAATAACAAGTGAATAAACACTCATCTTGAGAATAACACATCTAGCATGGAAAATATTGGCCACCCCTGCCGCTTCATGAGCGGTACGTGCACACAAAAAGAAATTTATTTTGAAAATTAGAGATGGCACATACAAATTTGCTTAGAACGGCACGGAAATACCGCATATAGGTAGGTATGGTGGACTCATATGGCAAAATTGGGTATAAGGATTTTGGATGCACGAGTAGTATTTCTACATAGTACAAGTGGAGGCTAGCAAAAGATTGAGAAGCAACCAACCAAGAAACAAAAAATCACATAAGCAAGCATTAAGCATAACTAACACCGAATAATGCACCACAAGTAGGATGTAATTTCATTGCATGTCTATTGACTTTCGTGCTTGCATAGGGAATCACAAACCTTAACACCAGTATTCTTACTAAAGCATAATTACTCACCAACATGACTCACATATTATTATCATCATATCTCAAAACTATTACAAAGGATCAAGTTTATTTTGTCCAATGATCTTCATGAAAGTTTTTATTATATCCCCTTAAATATCTATCACTTTGGGACTAGTTCCATATGTTGTTTTTGATAAGCTCAAACAAATTTAAGTGAAGAACATGAGCAAAAAAAATTCGTCTCTCAAAATAATATAAGTGAAGCATGAGAGAATTTCTTCAAAATTACTAACTATCAAATAAATCTAAGTGAAGCTTGAGAGCAGTTCTTCAAAAATATTAAAGCACATTGTGCTCAAAAAGATTTAACTGAAGCACTAGAGCAATTCCATAGCTCAAAAAAATTAAGTGAAGCATAGAGAGCAGTTCTAAAAAATCATAGCACAATTTTGGCTCTCTCAAATAGGTGTGTCCAGCAAGGATACTTGTGACAAACTAAAAAGAAAAACAAGCAAAGACTCTTATAATACAAGATGCTCCAAGCAAAACTCATGATATGTGATGAATAGAAATATAGCTCCAAGTAAAATACCGATGGTCGTTAGAAGAAAGAGGGTATGCCACTCGGGGCATCCCCGATCTTAGTTGCTTGTTTCTCTTTGGATATTAACTTGGGGTGCCATGGGGCATCCCCAAGCTTGTGCTCTTCTTACTCCTTATTCCTTCATCCATCGTGATCTCACCCAAAACTTGAAAACTCCAATCACACAAAACTTAACAAAACCTTCATGAGATCCGTTAGTATAAGAAAACCAATCTTTACTTTAGGTACTGTTACAAACTGATGTCTACTACTCAACTTTATTCTTGTAGACTCGTGTTGGGCCTCCAAGCACAGAGTTTTGTAGGACAGTAGCAATTTTCCCTCAAGTTGACGACCTAAGGTTTATCAATCCATGGGAGGCGTAGGATGAAGATGGTCTCTCTCAAACAACCTTGCAACCAAATAACAAAGAGTCTCTTGTGTCCCCAACACACCAATTAAAATGGTAATTTGTATAGGTGCACTAGTTCGGCGAAGAGATGGTGATACAAATGTAGTAATGATAGTAGATATTGATTTTAGTAGTAGGAACAATAAAAACAGCAAGGTACAATTGATAAAACGGAGCACAAACGGTATTGCAATGCTTGAAAATGAGGCCTAGGGTCCGTACTTTCACTAGTGCAATCTCTCAACAATGCTAATCTAATTGGATCATATAACCATCCCTCAAAGTGCGATGAAGAATCACTCCAAAGTTCCTATCTAGCGGAGAACATAAGAAGAAATTGTTTGTAGCTATTCTTTCCGATGTATCTATCCAAGAGTTCGTACTAAAATAGCACCAAGTTATTCTTTCTGAACGATCTATCAAGAGTTCGTACTAAAATAACACCAAGTTATTCTTTCCGATTCATCTATCAAGAGTTCATACTAAAATAACACCAAAGTAAATTCAGATTCATAATACTCAATCCAACAGAAAGAACCTCAAAGAGTGCCCCAAGATTTCTACCAGAGGAATAAAAGACGAGAACGTGCATCAACCCCTATGCATAGATTATCCCAACGTCACCTCGGGAATCCGCGAGTTGAGTGCCAAAACATATTCCAAGTGAATCAGTAGGGCGGACTACTCCCTCATCATCGTGGTGGCCGCCGGGATGACGAAGATGGCCATCGGTGATGATTTCCCCCTTCAGCAGGGTGCCGGAACGGGGTCTAGATTGGTTTTTCATGGCTACAGAGGCTTGCGGCGGCGGAACTTCTGATCTAGGGTTATCTTTGGGGGTTTTGGAATATTTGGCAATTTATAGGGCGAAGAGGCGGTGCGGGAGGCCACCGAGGTGGGCATAACCCACCTGGGTGCGCCTGGGCCCCCAGGCGCGCCCTGGTGGTTTGTGCTCCCCCCCCCTCCCCGGAGCTCCCCTCTGGTACTTCTTTTTCCCACCTGGTTTTGCTTCACTTCTTTGCCTTTTGTAGCCAATGTCAACACTTTAATTGGCTCTTTGTTATTTGAGATCAAATCTGAGGTAGCACACTTACGACCATCTTTCTTGACCCGCTATACTTGCTTGACCACCTCTTTCCTTGTCCATGGGGTCCGGACCGATTCTTTTTTATTGAAACGGTCTTTAACATATGATTGTTCATCAAACTTTGACCTTCTTGGAGCTACACAATGTTGGTGAGATGGTCTAAAATAAGATGGAGAATGTGCTCTTGTATCATACATGTCCGACAAAGGATATGGATTTACATGAGCATGGGGAGGCATCCATGGCATTGGCATTGGCGGCCCAAAATAAGGATATGAATATGTTGCATTCAAATTCTCACTTTGCCAATACCGGCCATCAGATTTGCACCTAGGGGGTGATCTTGAAGCTTTTGAATTACTTGCCTGACAAGCAATTTTATCCTCACTTGTCTTCTGATATTTTTCCAATAGTTGCGCGAAGTGACTTTCGACTTTTTACCTTTGTGCTTACCTCGGCCTTTGCTTGCATCGATCTTTGGATTTTTTTTTATTGCCCCCCCCCCCAAGTATTGGGCGTCTTCATTACAACTTTGATGGAATTTTCTCCCTCAAACATATTATCATTATGCTCTTGAACAACTTACTTATTTGAAAGCTTGATCCCAATATCTGTAGTTTTTAACTTCTCATGTTTAAATGGATCAGCTTGAAGCAGCTGATGTAAAAACCATTTGCCATCGGGACCAATCAGAATAGACTGGTCATCACTTGGTGTCTCAACAAATTTCAATCGTCCTTTATCAATGGCCGATTTGGCTATTTGACGAAACACGTTGCAATCCTCAACACTATGCTTGGATGAATCATGCAACTTACATACATTCGTCCCTCAAAAATTCTAATATAATTATTTCTCAACAACAAATCAAAGATTTGATCACACATGTTTGAATTGAAGGTAATTTTTTTATTTTCTAGCCAATCTTGCTGTGAGAACGACTTTGGAGTTAAGCAAGCGAATGGTTCAGATTTTGCATCATCCCATTCGGCTATGATTTTTATTTTGCATTCTTTTGCCGATGTCATTGGATAAGATATTATACTAGCATCGGTTTTCTGAAAAGAATTTAACCTTGGATTTAAGTTTCCGAAACAAAAATAGTTAGAACATGCATGCCTCAATTGAGACCAAGAGTAAGCCAAGTATGAAACAAGCAAAGCTACCCAAGTAGATATGAACTTTAAATAAAGCAATGAGGAAAGCCTTGGTTGTAACAATAAGTCAGTAACGGTCTTTATAAATGGCGCAATGGGTTGACCGATATGTTCTATAACAATTTTATTGCTAATAAGTAAATTACCCTTCCTCATTGGTCTTTAAAAATTATTTATGAGGGTTTTTCTAATAGATGCATCAACAATAAATTTTTGACCAAATCTGACAATGGGTAAATTACTTGCTAGCCATACCTCTTCAAATATGTTGGGAGAGCATGATGGTAGTGTGACTTGAACAATATCTTGCTCCGTATTTGGATAGCTCCCCAACGCCTTGTCATCATCTTTTTCTTTATTCCGTGCATCATTACTATGAAGATCCTTGTCAGCCAAACTTTGTTCGGCTACTTGCTCTTGTCCTTGAGGCTTCTCAATTTCTACGGCATGGAACTCATAGGGCAGGAAGTAGGTTCCATTAACTTTAGAAAAATCAAGCATGGTCGTTTTGCTACGCTTGCCATGCCCTTTCTCAATAATACTTGCCTCTTTGGATTTGATGGACTCGGAATATATACTACTTGATTCGGCTTTTTCAACTGAAGCACTTTCATGTTCCGAACCATCCTTCTTTTCGTTGATTCTACCAATTGGCAATGCTTCTTTTATCTGAGCCAATTCTTTTTTCTGTTCTTTTCTAGCGGCGAGCGGCAAAATTGGCTTTAAGCTTTTTCTCAATTTCAGCCCAGTCCGGATATGATTGCCCCCCCCCCCCCAATGCTTTTAGATTGTTTCAGCAATGACACGTGGGTGTTGCCGAAACTTTACAATTGTGTAGGGGTGTATAATATGATGTAGTACTAGCTGAAGGCATATGCATTGTTGTAAAACCATATTTTTGCTCGCCAATTTTACCAATTGGCAAAGATTCATCTTTTTGCAAAACTCTAGCTTTTATTGCATTATAATCAAGAACTAGCCCCTTATCATGTTCTTCAAGGCAAAGAGCACTAATCTTATTATTTCGGTCTATATCCCTTTTTAATTTAGTCATTTTCAATTTTCTGTAAGGGGTTGCTCCACAATACTTTTAGATTCTTTCAACAATGAGGTGTTGCCGAAATTACGCAATTGCGTAGAGGATGCATTATATGCTACAATATTAGATGATGGCATGTGCACTCCTGGAAATTTTTTACTTATTCGGCTATGACCATGAAGGTGCGGAGCCGAATTATGAGCATCTACAGTTGTATACGGTGCCGAAAAATTACTAACATGAGGTGTAGCATATGACAATTGAGAGTAACTGGCCGAATAGCCAGTAGTAGCATGGCCAATTCTCTCATTCATCGGCATGGTTGGATTAGTATATTGCACATTAATTGCCGATGAATAAAAGGGTGAAACACATTCTTGCATGGCATCGGAAATTCTAACATGAGGTGTTTCAAATTTATTAAGCGAACTCACCATGTTGTTCATCAGCATAACGATTTGTGGGGTTGTCGATGCAGGAGAGTTGAGATACATATGGTGCATGTTACTAGTATCATAAGAAGTTGAAGCATGTAAATTACTTTGAATCGTCCTATGCACGTAATTAGATGCATGATTGCGTAAACTAGGGATGGCCAATAGAGTATACTCATTGAATGATTTAGTAACACCTTATGAATTATTTGCATCTACAGTAGGGAATTGTGTGTTCATATTACCTTTGTAGATTGCAAACCCTAGATGACGATCTCTTCGTACCAAGAACGGGCTGGAGACCGTTCAAAGCTTCGTCCCCAGCAGAGTCGCCAAAAAGTGTGTAAGCCCAAGTGGGTAACCATAGTGGGTCGTCTTTGTCGTTCCAATCCTCGTACTTCACGATCTTTGGTCATCCAACCGGCAATCGCTCCCAGCACCATACAGAAAGTATGAGCATACAACCACCAATACCTCCATCCGTTGAGGTCCTACAACAGGCTTCATCCAACTTCACATAGAAGAAAACACGGTTCAATTAACAGGAAAATCGCATTGATAATGTATCAATGAAGTGAAAATAAACAGTTGCCTTCCTGTCTATATAAGTAAGCCAGTGTCGCCGAACCCCAACTCCATTTGCTATCGAAGACGGTCAACGCCTTCAGCCACATCCATGGAGCATTCTTGCATGTGCCATCAGCAAACATAGCCCTGGATATAACGTACCACATGTAGACACGAGCATATTTCTTGACCTGATCATCATTAGCATCCTCAGGGCAATACCCAAAGTGGAATGCAATCCAGGTGAAAGGAGCACCGGCTACGACTCTTTTCTTCTTCTTGTCTCCTTATGGTTCCTGAGGCTCTGGAGGAACCATACCGATAAGGGCATGCATCTGCTCGCGCCACCCATTAGAATCGGTGCTCATACAAAGAGGATTCCCCTCGATAGGAAGACCGGAGATCATAGCAATATCCTGGAGCGTCACGGTCATCTCCCCGGTCCGAAGATGGAAACTGTGTCTCCGTCCTCCAACGATCAATAAGCGCGGTGATTGCTGCAGAATTGAAGTTCGGCGTCGACCGGCTGACCAACTGAATGAAGGGGAGGAGTCATGTCTCCCTTATGTATGGTGTCTACCGCTCATCATAGTGCATCCCCCCAAGGGTGACCCCGTGAGACCGAATCTTTAGAGGTTGAAGCTCCTACAAACAAGCAAATCAGGAAATTACATATGGGGCATTTGTGTTTTAAATAAACACAAAATTCATAATACCGGCCACTTACATTATTACCCGCTGCTCCATCGACATAAAGTATGCCCGGTGTCGCGTGTCCCAGTGATCATCAAGAAGCCAAACCATCCTACAAATTTCAAACAATAAACATATGTTAGCTTACTCTCTATGCTTTATTTCATATGCGAGCATTATTTCATATGTATTCAACAATCGGTAAACACTAAAAGGAAAGTTGAATACTAATCTAAGATATACAATGAAAGCACTTCAACAATCATCACAAATACACATCATAAATACTAGGGTCCAACAATGATTACAGATCATCTACTAATCCTAATCACACAAATCTATATCAATATTACATACAAATCTACACAAGGGTTCCACAAAAACTTGAACAATCTAGGGTTCCACAATGACTACAAATCCTAAATCACACCACACTATTTCAATTTTATCATATAAAAATCAAATCCAAGCAAATCAAGGGTTCCACCAAAACTTGGCTGAATGAGAAAAATGTGAACGAATTTACTGAGGAAAAGAAAGGGATCGGACGAGTTAACCTTGTACGAGGGATTAGGGAAGAAACTCACAGCCAAAAACCATGGAGTAAAGAAATTACATCCTTATTATTCTAGGCAAAAATGACAAAATCACAGCTATATTAAAAAAATACTGTTTAATGAATAGTAAGGCCTCAATTGTATTTTCTTCACTAAGAATACCACGGGTGCCAATACTTCATGAAACTTCACACGTGAGTAGAATGGTGATGATTTTCTGGTGCCTATTTTGTTTGCAGAGATTAACAATATTTGGAAGATGGTATGGTTTGCCGGACACGAACCAGAACAAGAACAAGAACGAGAAGGAGCTTAAGTAGGGCCATGTCAGGGTGTCCTGGGAAAACAGTATTTTAGCCAGAGTAGGAAATTGTCGCTGGCGCTAAATACCAAGGGAACCAACAATTCTTTTTTCTACAGAGGTAACGAATTTTTTGGGTCTAATTGAACTATAAATTATTGCCTATTTAGAGGGACCAAGCTGAGCAGGCCATCAACATCATATTCATGCTTATCTTTGTTTTCTTTGTATTTGTATTATTAATCTTGGTTTCAACTAGCGTCTTGAGTGCAATCTTCTGGGTGCAATCCGCAAATATGGGATGTCGTACAAGCCTTAATTCAACATCTGGATTGGCTTATGATGGCATGGCGTTCAATCGTTTCGGCTGCTCATCGCAGGGAGTGTGGCTGGTGCTTGCGGCAGCAGCAGAGCGGCATGCATGAGCGCGGTGTAGGCAGTGGCAAAGGCTCATCGGCCACTACGAGTACACCGTTGGCACCAGGTTCATGACACTGTAAAAAAAATCTTGATTCAAGATAAATGAAACATTTCCTATATACAATCAGCTTTTTATTAAAGGCTGCGTTTCATGGTTTATTGGTTATTCAGTGTTTCTGATTAACTTTATTAATTTTTAGGGTGGAAGAGCATTTGAATTTAGATGGTAGTCGGAGGAGTGGGCCAGGTACTTAGCAAAAGCTTTAGCTGTTTTTTTTATAACAAAGATGAAGCGTGGGTGACCGGAAGATCCAACACAGAACGTGAAGTAGTGTGTTTAAGTCGAACAAGGAAAAAATGCTAGAGAGGGGGACCAGCCAAAGGGTGAATATCTTGTGCACATGGTCCTTTTGTTGGCATCTTTGAATGTTTTGAGAAAATAGCTAATAAATATGGTTGACATTCATAAATATTTTTTGAAAATAAAATCTAAAAAATATACGACTTAGATGAGATAGGCCATATTTGCAAATGGAACAACCGTGTCACAAGTTTGAAGTCAAATTCATAACATAGTTCAAGAAAAAAGATGAATTCGAGAGTACACAACACTAGGTGGGCTTTGAATTTGGCCCATTACCACTGTCGATACTATTTTTGTTTTTCGAGTTGGCTTTCAAAAGGTACTTGATTTTCATGACAATCGGTTCGTTTTATGCCTATATGCGGACCTTTTCTCGGTTGTTTGAAATATTTTTTTTAAGTACAAACCGATGTCCGGGTGCACTACGAACCTGTTGCACTATATACTTACCAATGGCCATGGTTAACAATTTGGGCCTAATATTTGACATGAACTAAACAGTTTGCAATGTTTTTTCAGGCTGATTGTTGATAGAAGAATGGAATGGTCATGCTATTGATAAAGAACACTATCGGAAGTTGGATCTCTCTTTTTGTGCTATTATTGCTGAATTAAGAGGCTCATTACAAGGAATTGTCAGGTTTTGTGTACCTTGTAATAGTGACATGCATGGACGTGTGAAGTTGAGTGATATTGATACTATTTAATAATGGATGGTATAAGTTCTTTGGTGGTGAGCGATTATCTGGTTTAGGAGACACCAAGACTGCCGAGAAAGAAAGATGCCTAAGAGAGTTTGAATTTGTCGCTATTTGATGAAACCAGCTGCCACCATGCTTAACATATATTTCTGAATTACAATATTAATTTGATACATGCGTATATTTCTATTATTTCATGGCAATAGACGGTCATCCGGCTTTTGCCCATAGCAACGCACGGGCATTCTCCTAGTCACATTGGTATCGTAACCTGCAGTTAAGGTGTATACCAAATATCATATACAGCTTTAACTTCTCCTTTCATAGGAAAACTTATTTTAACTACATAAACCAAAATCAATATGATACTAATAAACTATGCCCCGAAAGCATAGACTAACAACCTGAGGAAGGTAATCTCAAATAGCTAAAGCAATATCCGTAAATTTTTACCAACACAATACGGACAACCAGCATCTCACATGCAAAATAGGAAAGACGTTTCAGTCATGTAGGACTGTACACGGAAGCAGATTGTGCATGAATTTGCTGCACGCCAAGATAATTTCCATCTCATATATTCTACAACATACAAACTAACACTAGCATTGCAATGTTTAGATGCAGTATCATGCATGGTTCTAGATAATTAACAATGTTGAGAGACAAATGAAAAGCTAGTTCCACTTGGCTGTCAGATCAACACCAAGAACAAAATGTACAAACTATCAAAAGAGACTAAAAACCAAATTAAGGAAAGTAGGTGATAGGATCTACTGTCCACCATGGAATCTAGAAGCAACAGTCGCTACACAATCAGACTGAGGGATAATAGGCAACGTAAGTTTTTTGATGAAGTTCTCTGTAGGTGAGATGATACTGTTAATGAAGAAGTGTTTGTTTCCCCTCCTATTTAGTTGAAACTGAATTGGAAAGCACGACTCACCAAGTTTGGTTAAAAAAGCAGGGGAAAGACATGCTCAGAATTTATACGGATGTCAGAATACTAAGTAATGTGCAATTAAATGTTCTGTTCTGAAGTTTGTAGCAAATTAGTGTAACTACTACAGGAATAGATGCATTAAGCTTTCAATTAGGCAACAAATATCATGAATCATTTGCGTTACTCTTTTCTTCTACAAGGAATAAGAACCTCGAGTCACCTGCTTCCCAAATGCTGCAACATAACCACATAATCGAATGGTTATGTGACCATGGGATAGCGATCCAATTATGCGACAAAAATCTGAGAACTTAGTCTGTTTGTCAAAATAGGTTTATCGATTGATCATGTCATGTCAATTCTGAATTGACTTCATTGTTCATCTTTATGTCTAACACCATCTGTTCATATCCACCTCTTGCCAACTGTTTTTTTCTTTGCCATTAGACCAACATTTAAAACAGACCGAGCTCAAAAAGTCAGAAGAATACAAAGCAAAAGACATGAAAAAGGCCTATACCTCTGATTCTCAAGGACCGTAGCGAGGGAGAGGAGGTGCGTTGGGGGTGCTGCTTGGGAGTGCTCCCTCACTCGCTCCTTGGCCGCCTTTCGCGCGCGGCGAATCGCCAGCTCGGAGTGGATGATATATCCGTCGCTGAGGGCATCGATGATGACGAGAATGATGGCCAGGGCGGTGATGATTACAACAACATCCCACCAAGTAAGTTCTAAGATGCAGAGTGAAGAAGCCCTCGAAAGAAAAAGATACCCTGCCACCTCTCCTTTCCAGAAGTTGATGGCGGTGAAGACGGAGGTGAAGATGACTGGCGGAGCTATGTTGAGGCCACGGGGCGGTGGCCGCCCCTCCTTTCCAGAAGTTGATGGCGGTGAAGACGGAGGTGAAGACCAATGGCGGGGCTATGTTGAGGCCAAGGGGGGCATGCCCCGCTAGCCTTGGGATATTCTCTGGAGAAGTTTTTTCTATGGTTGCATAGATTGAAGACTTTTATCCCTTCATATTTTTCCATTGGCCCCCTCAGTCATCCCAAGCTAGCTCTGCCACTTGTGAGGACGATGTCCACATCCATATGCTCCGGCAGCTGCTCGCCGGGACCGCCGCCATCGCTCCTGTTCACAACATCCAACCATGATTATTCAAATCATCATCGTAGATAAGAAGAGGTAAATCAGATGGCGTTCCTGAACAAGATGTCATGGTCCTCTGCTTTTCCTCTCGTTGTACAACTTCCTTCTTTTGGGCTTGTGTTGTGCTCTCTCTATAACTAGATCGGGTTCGCGCCTGGCGCGAGGCTGCCGGTCTCAATGTTTTATCGAAGCATGTAAAAACATGTAAGTAGGAACCTAAGTATAGCATTTGTACTTATACATGATGATAATTAAGTAAAGAAACATTCAATTGCGACAGAAGTAAAACACAATGGATCTCAAGATCAACATCAGATTAGAAGACAGGATCAAGCTCGGTGCGTTCATCCGATCACAAAATACGGGCATTGAACACGAAGCTCGGTACCAAGAGCGAGAACACATAAGAAGAGTCAACTACGAAGCCATAATCGCTAAGCATACTATGTGACGTAATTCATCTACCTTATCAATTTATTTCATAGTGACCGCCTCACACGAACTTGATACAAACAAATTGTGAGATACATAGAGCACATTGAGTTCTCCACCCAAGCATCTTGAAAGTGCAATATATGTATGGCAAGACGAAATCACCTTGATAGGCATAGGAGCAGCTGTGAATTTGAAGAGGCACCATCTAATAGTGCGACCTTTTATCCAGATGTCCTTCCAAGCGAATGCTTGTGTCTTCTATAGTGCTAGGAAGATCTCCAACAGAGTAGTCCATGGCAACAACATTTCTAATGTACACAAGAAAGTAATGCATGTATCTCACGGCATGAAGCCAACCTCTAGCAAGCATCATGTTATTGATCGTTGACTCCTTTAACTGCTCCCGGAAGCGCTCGACACGACCTTGATGTCATTTGGACGAAGCAAAGTTCAAGTCTCTGACAACCATGTTAGTCATATCCTCTATGTATCTGATAGCCTTTATCGCAATGGTATCCTCGGCAACCTCATCGTCGGTGCAATAAAGCCCTGGCACAGAAATGTCGTTGATTGGGCCCCCAAGGTTAATAGTAGATGTGTTGAAAGAGACGGTCACACGGATCGTGCCGTCCTCATGAACAACACGCTCGTACTCGGCTTGTGATAACCCAAGGTGTGCTAGCAGACCGTCAAGAACTGTTCTGTGCAGAATCCTAAACACTCGTTGGTTTTCCTATAGTACCCAAGAACACAAAATGTAAGGTCAGGGGAACTGCTTAAAGCAATTGAGAAAACAATAAAGGAGAGAAATTAAAAAAACAATCTTAGTGATAAATAAGAGATGCTAAGTCTCTAATCATAGTAAGAGTAGCTTAGATGGCATGGTTGTTATGATTGTATAATGTGGAAAGACGGAAAGCTAATTCGTATAATGCTTGGTCTTTCTAAAGAAATCTACCTACACGGTATCAAAGAAATAGAGTTTAAATCATCCCAAGACATGGATCTAATTATCATTATTTATTTGATATTCCTAGATCATGCGTGAGATTGCGGAGTCACATACTGGCACCGGCAGAGCCTCGTGGAGGTGAAACAAGACCACGTCCCCCCTTTCTGAAAGTGCATACATTGCAAAATTCTGCTATCCGTTGCTAAATTATGTTGATCCTCCAAAACTATGATCACACCCCAAGACACAACACAAGGGACTCGTAATTGACCAGCTCATGTACTCGCGTCCAGCCCTCGAGTGTGTGTGCGTGGCACGGGAAGATGGCTCGTTATATTAATTTAATGTGCATATTATCTGACCTTGGACTACCCTGAATATTTCTAAGCCGTGCTATCAATTAGCTCCCCTCTCTAATTTCTGACCATAGTTTTGCAGCCGTCTATATAAATCAGAGAGGGGATGTGATGCATCTCAGCTGACCTGTGCAAGTGTGCGCGAATAGCTGTTGGTGGAGCCAGCGGAGCCTGGCGAGCCATGAACCTGGAGCTCATCGTCAGCCACCGCGACCTGAATAGATCCAAGAAATTCCTGAGATGCAGGCACATATGCAGGGCTCAGAAGGAGCAATAACCATGTGATGTGCGTAGGTGAGGTCTGAACTGGTTACCGGAGCTGAGATGTGTAGCGACGACCGAAGAGGAGCCTGGCGAGCGATGAACCTGGAGCTCATCGTCAGCCATCGCAACCTGAATAGATCCAAGAACCTGGAGCTCATCGTCAGCCTTGGCGCGAGGGTGCCGGTCCCAACATTTTCGTCAAACAGGTAATGCTAAGTTAGTATTAACCCAGAATCATACAGGATAACATGCAGTGAAGAATATGATAGGAGCGAGATATAGATGTGCAGAAACTTCTTAAATTGAACGAACATTTTTGAAACATGTGAACAGATTTCAAAATTATAGTAATATTTTTAAAATATGTTAACACTTCTTAAGTTACACGGAAAAAGGCTATAATAGTCAACAAATCCACCAAGTGCTCTGTAGTAGAAATATCAGCCAAAATATGCACTACTGATTATCTGAACAGGAGCATCACATTCTGAACAAGAAACATGAATATATTTAATAGACAACGTACTGAACTTGATTCACAGGACATGACATTCCTTAGGATATGAACCTTGTAAAAATAAAAGATGTATTTACTATATCATCTATCATTCTAGCATAGCGAGTACAGACTTAAGATAAAAAGACGATTCACAATGGAGTTGACAGATGCCATGAGGACGATCAAGAGTACATAATCAGTTGGGCTACAAAGCAGCTGAGCAAGTCTGTGAATATAGACCGTACAAGCCGCTTTCATAGTTACAAAGGGAAGAATCCTGTCACAAAGACTTTGTGACCCTGACGAAGAACAGACAAATGGATGGGCTTCATCTGTGGATAAAAGAAAACATATTCAAATAAACATCAGGAAAACAGGCTACAAGACACTATCTAATGATAGAGGATAACAATGCACAATGGAAATCTAATGATCATAGAGAATAACAATAAAACCTGAAGTATCCTAAAGTAATTTCTTAAAACATGAAGAGAAAGCGTGTACCACATCACATATATGTGCAGAAGAATAGCAATAAAATTCAGTAGCCAAAGAGAAAAGAAGAAAAAATGTATTCGAGGATATACTCTGAAAGACAATACAACGCAGGGTACTACTAATTTATTATAGGGCCATGTCGGTAAACTTAAAAGGGATTTCTACTAATTATTACAATTAAAGACAATACAACGCATGCTACTACAATTATTATAGTTGAGGCATAAACCTTGGGGAAAAATGTTTTGAGTCTCCATACATTTTCCATCTTTATCTTTCATAAGTAATTTTAGGGATTTTTCGATATGACCCGCGACACTACAACATACAACTGTCCATGGATAGAACATGATATTTCAGATATAAATTCTGACAAAGGACAATGTCTAGCCCTGGTTCATATTTATTGTCGTGGAATAACATAGTCGGACATAAAATTGTCGTCTTTTCAAAGTGAAAGGCCCTTTGGTTTTCTAAAGCATCAATTATATTTGGTACGCAAACAACCTCTCCTATAGGAGAACACATCATAATAATAGCTTGAATGTACAATCGGCAAGCTCTCTAATGATAAGAATACTTTATGTTCAAGAAAATTGATTATAGAAATAGCATTCAGAACTCAGGTGGATGTAACACAGTGCTTTCTTTTAACATCATCATCGGAATTAGCCATTGAATCACAGCTCAAATACTCTCGTCTGTGCTGAGGGACCATTGACAGGATAAAAAATATTGACTTTGACAGCCACATAAATGGTTGGACTTAAGATAGCTCGCTCATGAAGAATAACCATGGATGAACAGAAAACAATTAAGAGTGAATAATGCATAGCATGCTTTACCTTCATGAACCGAACGGTAAAAACAACAGCCAATAGTGCACGGAACAGCAAGGTTGCCACCAAAATGGAAGAAACAATCAACAATTAGTATATATATATATGGTGTATATATATGATCCACTATTGCAGTAAAAATCAACATTTACCAAACGATATCCTAAACAGAGTTGCCAGGTGTATATATATGATCCACTATTGCAGTAACAATCAGCATTTACCAAGCGATATCCTAAACTGAGTTGCCAAGTGTATATATATGATCCACTATTAAAGTAACAATTACAGCAATCCACAACAATCTTAGTGATCCCTACAGGCATAAATGATTACCATAAAGAGGAACGGGACTGAGAGATACACACATAGAGTGAGAGATGAGATCCTCACAGTAGGACCACCTTGTTCAGCGACCTGCAGCTCAAGCTTGCCGCTCAGCCGGCGGACACGACACCGACCTCTCACTGCATCGGCGTACAGAAGTTAAAACCAGAGAAACAAAACAATACATACATAGGAATTGACCATAGCAAAACACACAAACTAATTTAACAATGCAAGACTATAAAGGATTCATCAAACATCGGCTTGTTTAGTCATGGAAGGAAACATCGCATTTATATACACGGCAGGAGCAACCTAATTTGAGAAAACATGCATCCATTTAAGCTATCTCTTTTCCAGATTGTATAGGATATTGTAGCTGCTAGCAAAGAATCCTGTGAAATAATACAAAGAGGATATGCTATATCAGCGGAGGTAGAAAATTAAGTAAACTGTAAAAGTATACCCATAGTCTCATACCATGATTTATGATTATATTATTGCCGAACCCAATAAATAGTCTAAGTAGATTCCGTTCAATCTCTACACGGTAGCACACACGTCATAAAGTAAAATCCAAGGAAAAACCATGGGAGGTATATAATAAATATACATGATATGTAAACTTCAAAACTATATAGAAAATGAGCTTACTGCAGAGAGATAAATGCAGATTTGGAAGAAACATATTCATAGAGACACAATTGCAGCAAAACTACGCGTTAGTATATATGATGTCAATTTTATTTAACTTCACAAAAACACAAATTTTATGCCGACCTACTTCTAATCTAGTTCGTGTTTGTGCAACCTTCTCGGACCCCAACGACATTTATCTAACCCAAGAATCAAATAAGGACCAAAGCTGACATTTTCAAAGGTATGTGGATTAAAATGTAGGATGGCCCACACAACCCTCCCAACGAGGGCGAGGGGCAAGCCAGCAGGAGACATGGCGGTGACCAGCATGCCAAGTCAATTGGAGGAGAGGCAGTCAGAGAGAGAGACAATAGACACCAACCTGTAATAGCTCAGAGTTAGACAGTAAATATCATATGCCATTCTGAGGAAAAGAAGAAATGAGAAATCAAATAAGGTCCACAGCTGACCTTCTCAAAGTTATATGGATTCCAATCTAGAATGATCTTCTCGTGCCAATTCAGAGCTAGGTGTGAAGAGTGCACATCATCATCGAAATAGAATCTCACCATAGGTGTGTCTCGTCATCATAATAATAAATCCACAACCCAAATGGACCAACAAAGTGCAACTTACTCTTTACCAGATTAAATTAAGAACCAACAACAAACAATAAAAGATCAAGAACAACTTATATGTAGTGAAGATATGAGAGAGAGGAAATCTTTACATAAGATGGCTATAAACACTGGAGCATAAATAAGCAACACCTTTAAATACAAATAAAAAGGGTTCAGGGTTCATTGCATAGTGGGCTCAGATTAACCTTTCCTCGATCATATAACCTGCCTCCGTCATCTCTTATCACCAGCTCAATCTGTTTATACAATAGAGCTGCCCTGGTTATCACTCAACAAGAATGACCATCCAAGGACAACAACAAGCATCACAGGATCAAAAAGGATTCTAGAGACAAGAGGGAGGATCCAACTTGATACCCACAGGTGCCTCGATTGCTCAAAGGCACACTACTTTCAGCCAAGGTAATCATCATCGCCCTAGCACGAACACCACTTGAGCATAAATAAGCAACACCTTTAAATACAAATAAAAATGGTCCAGGGTTCATTGCATAGCCGCCATGGAAGCCATCGCCGGCGCCGCTGATCCGCCGCCCCCCTCTACGGCCACTGCCGCAGTCGCCGTGGTTGGTGGGAGCCGCCTAGGCGTGCGGGGCCGCGCGGGGGCATGTTGGGGGAGGAAGAACGCGGGCGCGGGAGCTGCAACCGCCGTAACCGGATGAGGAGCGAGCGAGTGAGGGAGGTGGCTGCGTGGAAGGGAGGGAGGGAGGCGGCTGCAGGAGCGAGCGAGAGAGGAGGAGGCGGCTAGGTCTCCATCACAGGAGCGCCCCCCTTTTATAACCCCCCCCCCTATGTGAAGTGACCCAAATGCCCTCGGTGGGGTAGGCTAATTACACGCAATGGCATGCTGGAGAGGGCACTGTTCATTACCACAATGTCTCGGTTTGATCCGGCGGCTGAGATCAATCGGCAGTGAGATCCGATGCCCGGAAACGCATCAAGGAAACAATCGGACGGCCGAAAGTGCCTGAGCTCTAAGGAGCCAGGGAAGGTGCTTCGGTTCTTATTTCTGGATTCTGGATAAGCAACACCTTTAAATACAAATAGAAAGGATGTAGGGTTCATTGCATAGTGGACTCAGATTCGCCTTTCCTCGATCATATAACCTACCCCTGTCATCTCTCGCTCACCAGATCAATCTGTTCATACAGTAGAGCTGCCCTGGTTATCACTCAACAAGAATGACCATCCAAGGACAACAACAAGTATCACAGGATCAAAAAGGATTCTAGAGACAAGAGTGACGATCCAACTTGATACCCACAGGTGCCTCGATTGCTCAAAGGCACACTAATTTCAGCCAAGGTAATCATCATCGCCCTAGCACGAACACCACTTGAGCATAAATAAGCAACACCTTTCAAAACAAATAAAAATGGTTCAGGGTTCATTGCATAGTGGGCTCAGATTCGCCTTTCCTCGATCATATAACCTACCCACGTCATCTCTTATCACCAGATCAATCTGTTTATACAGTGGAGCTGCCCTAGTTATTACTCAACAAGAATGACCATCCAAGGACAACAAAAAGTACCACAGGATCAAAAAGGATTCTAGAGACAAGAGGGAGGATCCAACTTGATACCCATAGGTGCCTCGATTGCTGAAAGGCACACTTATTTTAGCCACGATTAATCATCATCGCCCTAGCACGAACGCCACTGATCAATCTAGCAAATCCAGGAGCATAGCTATAGGACCAGGGCATCCACATGTGAACCAGAGCATCAAATGAGCTCCTATGATAGCGACTAGACATGAAAAGCAGCCTGCAAACCCTAAGATAGCATGGATCCACAACTACAAAGCTCAAGTAGGAACCGATGCATGAGTAGGCCATAGAGCATCAACCAGACGAGCACCACATCAATATAGCCACGGCCATGTCCCATACAGTAGTCGAAGCAGAGGAGCAGAAGGAAGATGGAGCTCACCGAGGGAGGTTATAGCCAAGGCAGTACTCAATGCGCATCGGGGTTGCGCCTGAACGCCGTCCAACCGGCGAGGAACCACGCCGGAGTTGCGCCTTGCACCGTCCCGCCGACAAGCACGAACGCATCAAACAACCAAGTGACTCTGTGCATGGAATACATGTCAAACAATATAAACAATCAGATATGCCATCACAATAGGCGAATAAACATCTAGTAAAAACAGAACAATGTAAGATCCACACTCACCTAAGATGAACCGGGGCATGCCTATATGTGCTCCATTCAAATGCTTAACGCTACACAGATCAAGATGGAAAGGAACAAATCAGGTAGAAATTAACTCACCCACATCACCAATATAAGAAACAAACAAAAGATATTTTCCCCCGATAACACGAACTTGCAGCCACAGCGCAAAAAGCCTCCTGGAAGTTGAATTTGGCATCGACCTGGACTGCGAGCTATGAGAAGGGCTGCTCGGAGATCACGTCTCCTCAACGACATATGCCATCTTAGGGAGTCTAAACACCTCTCTCCAGTTCATAGCTGACACCACTACAAACAAAAGGGAAAGGTTTCGATAAGTACAAGTAAAGGAAGAAAAGGCCAACAACAATTAAGTAAGTGAATAGTTTCCATACTTTGAGGATACTCTTATCAGAAAAAATGAAGCTAAATATGTAAATAAAAGTTTCAGACCTATCCTCTGTGCAATTATCAGAGTTGTTATTTTTAGTAAGCACAGTATCATTGGTCTCAAATTTGCATATCTGCCTTTGCAGCTGTATCGACCACAAAACAACGATCCAAAAATTTACCATTAAAGACATTCCACATCACACGTCCATAAATCATGAATCACACAAAAGAATGAAAAAGACGGGAGGGAGGTGGTATACCTGAATTGGAGAGGTTTCTGGCAAGGAAGTACAACTTTGTACAACGACAGCTACACCTTTGGGATAGCCGTGCTGCACACAAAATAGGCTCCTGTCACGGAATTGAGCGCCATGGAGAGGAGAGGTGGCCATTAGTGTGACAATGAGAAAAACCTACAACAATCGGCGAGTGAGCATAGGCCTAAAATTCATGTAGTTGCATTCTGCAAGACCTAGGTTGTTATTTGAAACTCATAAAGTGATAGGCCTGACAAACAGATGATCTATGAAGAGCAAGAGCGTGTAGAAATCATCTGATCTATATATATAGAGAGAGAGAAAAAAACACCTATAATCCGGCACCGTGTCAAATTTTAAACTTGTTCAGAATAAGAATTCATGTGCCTAACAAAAAGATGCCATCCCATAGCAAAGCTTTTCTCTTCTCCTCTCTGTTACCTTGAGTAGTTGCATTAGCTTCTCATTTAATTATTTCTACTATATGAAGAGAAGCACTATTTTAATAGATATGTTTGACAGAACTGGCAATAATTCTTTCAACTCAAGACATAAAATAGACAAGCCTTCCAGTATGGGGACTGGTATTTCCTAGCTGCAAGTATTTAGAACCATTGACAGAACTGCTAGTCTATTTTGTCACAGAAATCAGCACATATGTAAACAACATATCTAGATTTAGGAACACTACAAACACACGAAGCATAGACCGATAATATCTAATAATCTGTAAATCATACTTGCTATGGTGTTATGTTTAAGAGATGCATGTGATCTGATTGAGAAAAACACCTTGTGTGGCCATTCTGCTTGTGTGACCACCCCTGCTCCTCACTACTGCAAACATCAATTAAACCATAATTGCAATTCAATATTTGGAAACTCAGATCATTACACCCTTGCCTCGGTTATTGTTGAATCATACGAGCATAGTAGAAAGAAACAATAAATAAAACAAGCAAAGGGATAAAATAACCAACATTCCATGCACAAAGGTGAAAGGACCAACAATCATAGGCCCTACAAAGATCCAGACAAGGAACAACAAGCATATATCTAGGCTCCACTAAAAACAAGCAGTGAAGGAAGGAAACGACAGACATCCAGTGCAAAAAGACAAAAATACTTTTGGCCTTTAACAGAAAGGACATGATCTACAAGCAGAACAGAGCGAGGCAAAAAATGCATACTGCCATACAATCCTACAACTAGGTCTAGAAAGAAGAGGAGGGGAAAGGAGGAGAAGAGGGGTTGATCCGCAGATCCATGAACGAAGATGGACGAAGCTGCTAGTAGATGATGTGCATGCACAGATCGAAGGAGTCACCGACCAGGGGATTGACCAGAAGGTCATGAATCGTGGACCAATCTGCATGAAAAACAGATGAAAAAATAATGATTAGCAATAGCCAATAACCAAAACAGAACAAAATAGTGACATACCTACGGATCGACGAGTGCAGCAGAGGTGGAGCACCATGGTGCGGTGTGCTTGCGGCCCGAGCTACGGCGCAGCCGCGGCGCCGAGTGGTAGTGGCAACCTGTGCTCGGAAAGCAGATCAACGGACGAGGACCAAGGAGAAGGGGCACCTCTGGCACGAGCAAGGGACCGCGCTGCTCGGGTCGAGCACTGGCGCGTCTCTACAGCTCGAGCCCGGCGACGGGAAGTGCGAGAGGAGATGGGGCGGCGATGGCATGAGAGAGGCAGCAGGGAAACGAGTGCAAGAAAGGAGGGGCTAGGAGATCGAGCATGGGATCGAGTGGACGGCAGTAATCCACCGCCGCCACGGACGCCATCGCCGGCGCTGCTGATCCGCGGCCCTCCTCCGTGGCCGCTACCGCCGTCGTCGTGGTTGGTGGGAGCCGCCTAGGCGTGCGGGGCCACACGATGGCGTGTTGGGGAAGGAAGAACGCGGGCGCGGGAGCCGCCGCCGCCGTCGTCGGATGAGGAGCGAGCGAGTGAGGGAGGCGGCTGCAGCAGCGAGCGAGGGAGGAGGCGGCTAGGTCTCCATCACAGGAGCGCCCCCCCCCCCTTTATACCACTCGTACGCGAAATGACCGAAATGCCCTCGTCGGGGCAGGCTAATTACACGCGGTGGCACTCTAGAGAGGGCACGATTCATTACCACAACCTCTCGGTTTGATCCGGCGGCTGAGATCGATCTGGAGCGAGATCCGACGCCCGGAAACGCATCAAGCAAACGATCGAACGGCCGAAAGTGCATGAGCTCTGAGGAGCGCCCGCGAGACCTTCGTTTCTTCTTTCTGGATGACCACGAGTTGTATGAGTGTTCCCTTTAAATAGAGATGGGTACCCCGTGCCACAAAAGTATCATGTGCGTGCACCGAAGAAAACAGTGTGGACTGGGTAAACCAAGAATTTGTTTTTTGTCTTTTAAATAAATATATCATTTAATTCATTTTTTTAGAGTTTCGGCCTTTTGTACGCCTGTGCAGCCAGTCACATTAGGGTTTCCCGTGCCTTTCACTGGAGCCGCCGCCGGTCTACCTCGTTTTCTGTGATCTTAGGGCCATGGAGGCGTGCTGGATCCCAACCCTTGCCAGCATGAGGGCTCCCTTTTAATGTTTTTTTGATTTTTGTTGAGGATTGTGTCCTGCTCAAAAAGGCGAGGCAGCGGTGGCTCCCTTAAGATGAAAGAATATTCTCCCCGCCTAGCCCCCATCCTGGTGGTGTTTCTAGCATCCTCGGAGGGTGTGTGGAGGTTTGGCTCGAACGGATCTCAGGGGATACAGTCGGCGTTTGTCTTCGATCGATCCACGCGGATCATGTCTTCATTCGTCTATATTTTTGTGTTTATATGTTGGATCCTTTTGATCTACACTTCTTTTCATCAGTGGCGGTTGATATTCTGATGCGCCGGTCCTAGGAGCCTTAGCACGATGATTCAAACTGTCTATAATAACAAGGTTTGCTCGGCTCCGAGGAGGAAGAAGCGATGACGGTGCCGCGCCTTGTGATTGTAGTTCTCGCTAGCTGGTCTACTAATCTGGACGTATTTTTTGCTTCTCGTGTTCTTTATATTACATTGACAGTTGATGAAGAGATTTGAAGTTTTCCTCACAGAAATAATAAAAATTATACACCTATTTTGTAACGGCATTCACGAATTTGAAAACTACAATTTTGAAAAACTATTCATAAATTGGAATAGATTGGAAGTGTACACAAATTTGCAAAAAAAATACACATTTGAAAAATGTTCATGCATTCAAAAAACGTTCATGAATTTAAAAAGTATTCACAATTTTCTAAAAAAAATCATGAAACTAAAATTGTTCCTGAATTCAAAAAATGTTCATGAATATGCTTTTTGAAAATTTATTAAAATTCATGAATTTCAAAACACATTGGAGAATTCAAAACATCATGAATTTGAAAAGTGTTTGTGAATTCAAAAAATGTACAAGAATTTGAGGAAAGTTCATGAATTTTAAAATTGGCAATGAAGTTGATAAATTACTCACAAATTCTAAAAATATTAATGAATTTTAAAAATGCCCGCAAAAAAGATAAACTGTTTGTGCATTTAAAAAATAAAAGAGAAACACAAAATAGAATATATTTTTTAACTAACAAGCAAAAATAAGAAACCCAAAAAAATGAAATATAAGAAGGAAAAAATCTTTCTAGAACCTTCTCAAAACAAGGTGGAAGGTTCTAGAAAGATTCCTAATACCGATTTCTGACTGACATATATTCTGGGGCATAAATAAGCTAGCCCACGGTGTCACAGATAGGCAGCGGGTATGTGCTCGCTACGGGCAATGCATATCATTTCCGGATTTGTTTTGCCTCAAAAAAATCCTGATTTGTTTCACTTCGTTTTTTCTGTCTTTCTAGTCTGTTCTTCCTCCCCCACCCCCCACCCCCCACTAAACGATTGGACGTCTTTTTTAAAGATTAAAAAATATTATTGCAATATTGTTTTTTAAGGAATTTAGGAAATATCCACAACTTTGAAAAAATGTTCACAAGTTTACAAAATTTTCACAAAATTTTCAAAATTTTCAACATCAGAAAATGTTGATGGATTTCAAAAAATATTCTTGAATTTTAAAAAGTGACCGCGAATTTTATCAAATGTTCACTAATTTATAAAATTTCTAGAACTACAGAATTGAAACTTGTGGGTCCTTTACTCGTCTGATCGTTGACGAGGCCGTCGGACGAGCCAGAGAGGAGGATGGCTGAGGCTGTGAGGTGAAGGAGACCTTTGGTGGCCGCTAGGGTTGAGAAACATTATATATACCTAGGTTAATGTTTATACTAAGCTAGGTTAATGTTCTAATTAGCCGAACTGAATTCATTACCAAGAAGTTACACTCTTCATTACCGACAAGTTACATTGTGGAATAGACCGTAGATTAGATGAAAAGTAATCAAGTGGTTTTGCACCTAAGAGGCACTAAACTGGCTCCCCCACACCACACTGCATGTCTCGGTCAAGTCGGTCACCCAGCCAGCATCAGCCGATGCCACCTAAAGTCCTAAAGCCTACGGAGAGGTCGTGAAGGTAGCTAGGCTAGACTCGACCGCTGCTGCAATGTCAACAAAAGCAAATGGATCATTACGAACAAGTTACACTCTTCAATGGAGAGGTCGTGGAGGTAGCTAAGGGCATCTTCAACGCTGCCCGCAAATTTGCTCCCGTATCTATAGGTAGACAGAGCAACCAGTTCATGAACATTGATACTCCAAAGACCGCCATCCAATGCAGCCCGCATACATTTTAAATAACTTGTTAACTAATCAGATGAAATTTACGCACACACTATGGATTCTCATATAAATCGGACGAGATTCATTCAACACGACGGAGTTCATATAAATCGGACGAAATTCATTAATTCCGGACATACTTCAACTAAAAGCGGAGGTTGTTCGACTCTAGAGCAGCGCCGCCTGCTGTCGGTGTCAAAACCGGCCGATCTCGGGTAGGGGGTCCCGAACTGTGCGTCTGAGGATTGAAGGTAACAGGAGACAAAGGGGACGCGATGTTTACCCAGGTTCAGTCCCTCTTAAAGGAGGTAATACCCTACTTCCTGCTTGATTGACTCTGATGAGTATAGGGGTTACAAGAGTCGATCTACCTCGAGATCGTAATGGCTAAACCCTAGTTGTCTAGCCTATGTGAATTCTGATAGCCTCTACGGACTAAACCCTCCGGTTTATATAGACTCCGGAGGGGCCAAGGGTTGTACAGGGTCGGTTAACAGAGGAAGGAAACTACACATCCGGACGCCAATCTTGCCATCCACGCAAAGGAGAGTCCCATCCGGACACGGGGAAAGGTCTTCTGCCTTGTATCTCCACGGCCCATCAGTTCGGCCCATGTTACATAGCCCGTACACCCGAGGACCCCTTAATCCAGGACTCCCTCAGTAGCCCCTGAATCTGTCTTCAATGGCGATGTATTTGTCACGCAGATTGTCTTCGGCATTGCAAGGCGGGTTCCTCCTCCGAATACTTCAAAGTAGTCTTCTGAATAAGAGATCTGTATCCGGCTCTGTATAACATTCACAACCCTCAACCACAAAGGCACAACACTTTAATCAAAATAAGGTCCGTCTACTGACAACTTTTTCGGCGAAACATTACGCCTGGCCTCTTTATATTTCGAACCGTTTTTTGGCCTCCCGCTTCGCGTTTCGAGGTACGGCCTCCATTGACACGTCTTGTCAAAACAAATATCGTGTCCACTTATTGCGGGATTCTCATCAATACGGGTCTGGGTAATCCAACCGTACCATTCACACGACCCCTTGGGAACAGGCGAGTATCAAGGCTTGAGGGGGGGCGTTTGATATTCACTGCCTATATAAGTGGATAAAGATCCTCCTTTTTACCCCACGCCTTCTTCCTTCCTCTGCCTTCCTATCCTCGAGCTCCAGCGCCCAAGCTTTGATCTTTCCCACCGCCACCAACTTCTCCGGCCATGTCCGGATCCGGCTCACAGGGCAAGTGGGTGGCCTCCTCCGTAACGGAGAAGGACGTCAAGGAGCTCGGGGAGGCGGGGTACCTGGTTGCGGACGTCGGGCACAGGCTCCCTGCCAAGAAGCAGGTCATCCCTACTCCAGATCCCGGCGAAAGAGTGGTGTTTATCCCCCACTTCCTCCGCGGACTAGGGTTTCCCCTTCACCCCTTTGTCTGCGGCCTCATGTTCTACTACGGGCTGGATTTTCACGATCTAGCCCCAAATTTCTTCCTCCACATCTCGGCGTTCATCGTTGTGTGTGAGGCGCTCGTCCGCATCCCTCCACACTTCGGCCTATGGCTCAAGGTCTTCAACGTGAAGCGGAAGGTGGTCGACGGGCAGCATGCGGAGTGCGGCGGCGCCATGGTGAGCGAGCTCCCCAACACCACCTGGCCCAAAGGGGTCCTCGTGGAGACCGTCAAAGTATGGCAGCAGGAGTGGTTCTACATCACCGAGCCTCGCGGCGCCACATGGGCAGCCACTCCTGAGTTTAGATCCGGACCCCCAATGCGGCTCGCGTCGTGGACCAACAAGGGTCTGGACTGGGGGTCGGCCGACAAAGTGATGATGCTGCAAAAGCGCATAAAAAATATGATAGAGAAGAACACCCAGTCTCACTGATGTGATTCAGGTGATGCTTTTCTGCCGGATCCTCCCCTGCCAGCGCCGGCCTCTCCATATGTGGGAGTTCAATCCGGAAGGGCCGCGAACCATGCAGCGATTCTTCGGCACAACGCACGAAGAGATCTTGAAGCTGCTCTTCAAGGCCCAGAAGATGTGGCCGGAGACGACCGATGACATCGGCCTCGACAGTGCGCATCCGGCCACCCCGGTAAGCATTTAGTTCCCGAACATAACTTCAGTTCATAAATCAAAGGGTATGCTGAGTCTTTCATCCTTCAATCAGGGCTGGACAAAGAAGGCGGAGCGGATCAAGTGTCCGGCTTCGCTACCCGAAGACCCAGCCATCCCTCTGCTAATGAGGATGCTGGTCCCGGCGCCATATCAGGCGCCGGATAAGAAGGCCAAGAAGAAGAGCAAGGAGGCCAAAGGTGGCCTCCGCCGTAAAGGTACTTTGGACGCTGTGTCCAGAGAGACCGAAGCTCCCTCGTCCCACGAGGGAGATGAAGACGAAGAGGAGGAGGAAGCAGAAAGCAATTCTCCCCTTAAGGGGAGGAAGAAGAAAAGGGCGGCCTCCGTAGACCCGGAGGCAGAGGCATCCAAGAGAGGGAAGGTATCTGCCGAAGCCATCCCCGAGCGGCGCCCCACGCCCCAGACCGCATCGTAAGTATTCAAGGATGCTTTACATATATCCTGTCTTTTATGATTGTAGGATAACATATTTATATTATGTGTTTCAGTCCGGCCTGCGACCTCCCCCACCCATCGTTATCTGAGGGGACTTCTCTGGCACAGGAGATGGTGGAGAGCGAGTCGCATCTGCGAGCCTCTCCGCCAACCATCGTGGATGACACCGAGGTGTTGTCCCGAAGGGCCTCTCCGGGACACGGAGAGGTAAGGGAGGCCGCCAAGACAGTGCCAGAGGGTAATGCCTCGACGGCCGAGAACATGGGGGGTGCAACCCCCATGGAGACTGACGACGGGGGCCCTGACCAGTACGGCCCCGAGCCGAAAAATATTCCAGAGACCCAAGTGGCTCCGGAATCGAGCGAGCAACCCCCTTTGAAGGAGGGGGGAGCACCGGCTCCAGCGGTGACCTCCACTAATCCGGAGGCGCCGAACACTCTGAAGGAGGCACTACGACGTGCCTCCATTGTGGAGGAGCACCGCATCCTGATGGGTATGGTGGTTGAGAAGGTTCAGTCCGCCAAGAGCAGGCTGAACGAAGGCTTCACCAGCCTACTAACAGGCTTCGAGGTAGGCGACGTAATATTCTTAGACACTTTCATATGAAAAAAATATGCCTGTATATAGATAGTATTCCCTGAGACTCTGTTCGGCTTTGAAAAAGGGCTGAATAGAGGATCAAGTAAAAATTGCAGGAGGTAAAGTACTCGTCTATTGGATAAACAGGCTTCCCTGTTGGCGGCGACCGCCCAGGCCACTGAAGTTTCCGAACTCAAGCAGAAGCTGAAGCTAGCCGATGATGATCTCGACCACGTTAACAAGCGGTTCGATGAGGCGCAGGGTATGTTGAAAAGATCTTGTACATGCCTGAATTAATATGTGAATTTTGAGTTTAAGCTCATGCGCTGTAATGCTCATGATTGCAAGCAGCGCGGCCGAGGTCGAGACCCTCAAGACTGCCCTTGCCCAAGCCAAGGAGCAGGCGAAGATGAGCAAAGTGGCCGCTGACAAAGCGGCTGTGGATTTAAAGGCCGAACAGGTTGCCCGCCGCCAGTACTGGAAGAGGGTGACCGAAGTAGAGCAAGAGCTCAAGGACGCCGCCGGCAAGTGCGAGGCCTTGGAGGAGAAGAATAAGGCCCAAGCGGCCGATCTCGCCAAGGCCCTTCAAGAGGTTAAAGAAGCGCGGTACAAGTCCCGTGCGGCTCGTGAAGAGGTCCAGCAGGCCGAACAGATAGCGGCTGGTAAGCCCTTTCTTTTGCAGAGTATATTTGGCGGTCAAAGATATGCTTTTCTCACTCGGATGTGGAGTTCTCCAGACGCATTTGCGGATCTGCTGAAGAGTGCTGCCGACGTCGCGCAGTTCTACCGGCCTACACTACTAGGAAAATGCTAATACATAGAATTTTAGCAGTAGCGCCTGTTTGGGCGCCCACGCTACTGGTATGTACCAGTAGCGCCGGCCAAAACGGGTGCTACTGCTACTGTATAGCAGCAGCGCTGGTTGGCGCAGGTCGCGCTGCTGTTTAGCGGGCCGCCAGGCCAAAATGGCAGGCCACTTAGCTGTAGCGCGTGATGTACGCCGGCGCTACAACTAGTGGGCTTAGCAGTAGCGCTGGCCCATTACCCGCTCTGCTGCTAAGCCCACTCCCTCCCCCGGCCCGCGCGCCGGCCGGCCTGCTCGCACTCGCGGCCTCATAACTCAGCTCACTCACACACTCCACTCCCTCCCTCAATCCCCCGCGCCGGCCCTCCCTCCCCGCCGGCCTCCTCCCCCGCCAGCCGCCCCGGCCCTCACGCCGGCCGCCCCCCCCCCCCCCCCGCCCCGCGCCGGCCCTCCTCCACCGAGAGGTACATCCTCCTCCCTCCTTCCTCCTCCTCCCTAGTTTCTTTTGAACCCTAGCTAGTTGAAAATTTTAGTTGTTTAATCTTAGGAAAATGTAGTATGAAACCTAGCTAGTTAATCTTAGGATAATGTAGTATGAATCTTAGGATAATGTAGGGTTTTAATCTTAGTTGTTTAATCTTAGGATAATGTAGTATGAACCCTAGCTAGTTAATCTTAGGATAATGTAGTATGAATCTTAGGATAATGTAGTATGAACCCTAGCTAGTTAATCTTAGGATCATATTTTAAACTATCACATTTGTTGTTATTTTTTTAGAAAAACAATTATTCCTGTTACATGCAAATTTGAAATGGATATTTTGAAGTGGATATATGTCATATTTTGAACATGTCACAATCTTAGTTGTTTAACCGAGTGGCCTATGTTTTGCCACAATGTTGATTCGTCCACGTTCTGGTAAATTTCAGGCGCTCGATATGTCTTGCTTTTAGGAAAGGTCATGCCGAATTTTGCTAAGTGTTTATTAATTTTGTTTTCATAGTTAAGCATTTTGTTCTCGATGTCGACGATGCCTATCACGCATCCTCGTCGTCGACCCAGCGGAGGAGGCCTGCTTGAGCAGAGGGGCCATGTCCGGGACTGGGCTCCGCCGTACTGGGTTGTGCTACCATCCGGTGAGCGCAGCTTAGTGAGGAGCCAGCGCATCGTCGACCCGGAGCGTTTTTGGTGGCGGTCACGTGGGCCTGCATCGGTGCAGAGGCTTGAGTCCCCCGCGCAGGTGGTACAGCACCGTGTCACGGAGGAGGACGCGCACGTCCATCGCTACATGGTTGCGTTGGCAGACGGCGGGTTCTCCAATACCTGGCAGATTCTTCAAGGATCTCACCGGAGCTATGATCATGGGATGGTTCCTTCTCTTTAGGTGTCCACCGCCCGCGGCCCACTGAACCTAGAGGAGCTATTATTCGAGATGTATTAGTGATATTATATGATGATCTTTGCTACAAACTACTATATATGTATTCGATGATGGATTATTAATTACCTATTAGTTATTTGCTTATTGAATGCATGCTAATTTGAATGGAGTAATTTGTTTTATCTCTATTATGATTTAGTTTTGCTTATTGAATGCATGCTAATTTGAATGGAGTACTTTGTTTTATCTCCATTATGATTTTAGTTTTGCTTATTGAATGCATGTCTGTTTCAACAATGAACATATAGGAAATGTCTGACGACGAACGGGAATTCGCTATGTGCGAGTACTGCGAAGATGAGCGCGGTCTGTGCGACAGGCCTCACCTGGTAGAAGGCCGGCGCTTCAGCATCAAGCTCCAAGAGACCTTCGATGTTGAAACGGTACGCAACGACAGCAAGTGTTTTTTGTTATTTTTTGCACGACTTCTTTGCTTCTTCAACGTGTAATTTTCGTCTTTTACAATTCGAATAGCTTATCCCATGCCATGCAAGATGCTATGTCTTGGAGAAGATGGGTTTTGAAGATCATGAAAGCATGGAGACAAAGATAATTCAACTAAGGACCCATCATGGTTATGATTTTGCTGTAAATCTATACAATTCTGTGAACTCATCCAATTTTGGTTGCCTGAATTGGGAAGCACTTTGCAAGGCGTATGATTTTCATGAGGGTATGCTTCTCACCTTCGATCTTGGTGATCCTAACATCGACGAAAAGAATATGACCATTTCGGTCCTTGTTGACACGCTTCTAGTTCTACCGCTGTATGAGTTTCTCACACATATTTAGTAAGTAATTTATATTGCTTATTTCAAAATAGTTGACAGCTTATTTTCATTGACAACTTATTTTCATTCTTAAAAAATGTACGGAAGATGGTAGACAGAACCTACTACTACAATGATGAAGCACAATTAACTTATAAGGAGAAAGATGGTCTTATCGCATTTTTTACTGATCTTGAGAATTACAATAGCTATTATCAAACTCCTCCACATTATGGTCAATACGTGCCACTAGTGCACGTGTTGAACTACGGTAACATCAATGGAGATAGCATGGTAAGATTTTCTACTATTACGACATCCGTGCATCTTTTGCATAAATTCTTCTAAAACTAAACTACATTGCTAACTACAAAGTTATTACTATGTTTTTGAACAGAAAATCCCGATGGATTGTGTGCCTCATCTGATGTTGCCGAGAGGTCGCATTGATGTTATGAGCTTACGGCCACCACGGCCAGGTCAGGCACAGTATCCACATCACTCCTGTCCATACCGGATTTCTAAAAGCGAGGAAGCCATGATAATAAATGATTTGAAAAAATGTTGCGACCATCGTAGAGAGCTACTTGGAAGCAACATTGTGCGTAGGCCAAGACTTGGAGACAGGATGATCTCCGTTCTTTATTATAGAGAGTCCATTTTCCTTAATGGAGAGTCAATGCCTATCTTGTTTTATAATAAGTTACCTAAGAGAGGGAAGAGTAGGTCCTATGAGAGGAGTAGGTCCTAGGTAGAATGTGTTATTATGTGCTACAATGTGTTAGAGTTGATGATGATGAGGAGGAGTTGTGATTATGACTAGTGACCAACTTTTTATATGATGTCTCATTGACGAACATTGTTTGGTGGTGATGACTAGTGGTAAAGAATATGCTATTTAAACAGACTAGTTCATGATGAGTTATTATTGTATAAAAGATATATCTGTTTAAACATGTACAGCGGCAAAATGCGAAAAAACATAAATTTTAGCAGTGGCGCGGGCCAAAACATTACTAGCATCGCTCATTTACCAGTAGCGCTTTCCAGTGGCGCGCTACTAGTATCTGAACATACCAGTAGCGCTGGCCTAAACAAGTGCTACTGCTACAAAATAGCTGTAGCGCTGTAGCAGTAGCGCGAGCGCCCGCGCTACTGGTAGCTCAAAAACCAGCGCTACTGGTAAGGTTTTCCCTAGTAGTGCTAGGAGGGGCACATGATGGAGAAGCTCTTCTGGTCGCAGTACCTGGCGCCGGAGCGCCCAGCATTATTGAACAACCAGATGATGCAATGGGCGGAGCTGCATCGGATGTCCGGTTTGGCCATGAAGGACCTCATAGTCTGGCTATGGCCAACTGAACCCATTCCTAGCAGCTACTTCGGCCTGGTGAAACGACTCGCCGACGCCCTGCCTCGAGTTGAAGCTGTGAAGCGCTCGGCGTGCATAGAAGGTGTGCGAACGGCCTTCGCCCGTGTCAAGATGCACTGGGTGAAGATGAAGGCCACCGTCGTGGAGGTCGAGGGCCCACCCGAAGGCAAGGACCACCGCAAGCCGGAGTGGTATTTTGAAGACGTCCTAGAGGGTGCCCATTTAATAGAGGGTCAATGCTCGAAGGATATCATGTTTGAATGAATGTATCAGGGCTGCCCAGACATTGTTTTATGAACTAAGGCTTTGTAATATATTTATTCCTTTATCTGAAATTACTTGCCTCCTGTGCGACCGTACTGTGTTATTCTGAAAGTTTGCCAGTCGTCGGCTTCAGCCCCCACGTAGATACTACGGGGGTGTTCGGAATAACGCATGATCACTCTTGACCCAACGTCTTGGTCCGTAAAGGAGGTGTCTGCGTAGCGAACCAGGCAATCAAACTATGCGGCTTTAGCACTTTCACTTAGCCATAGGAGTTTGACGGTGGGACTAAGTACTAGCCCCTGGTGCATATGCAGTCATCCGAACTGGGATGCCTTAGGCGCATGACTGGATGGAGGCCGGTACTTCATATAATACGAAAGAAATCGCAAGAGATTTATAATAAGTCGCCGAATCGCTGACCAGCTCTCGTCGTATCATGACAGTCAGTTTTCGGCTTTCTCTATGGAGGTGCTTTAACCAGACGAACCAGAAACACAATCACAGTAGTTCTCCCTTTACTACCTTAGCCGAACGAGCGGAACGTAAGGTAGTAACCACAGGAGCCGGGCAACCCAACTATTGACCAAAGACATGATTCGGAGCTGATGCATATAATGCAATATTCGGGACTCCGAAGTATACTCTAAAAGTGTTCGGACTTTTTTATGAAAATATATGTGGCCGAATAAAGCCCCTAGCATTTTGGGCCATGCCGAAATTTATATGCCAATCTGACGTGAAGAGGGAATACAGATTATGAAATAAACCAATACCAAATGGGGTTGGTAACAAACTGTTTCCATTATAGTCGGATTGATACGTCAAAACGTGCTCTTACAGATAACGCCATAAGCATCAAGGCTATTTTACATGCCGATAATTTGTAAACAAGGGAAAGCTGTATACAGGTCCTAAAAAACAAAAGGTAGTCTTGAAGATCCTTTGGTCACCCTGCCGCACGTCTGCGCCGCTTTTCGCCTTGGTGGAGGATCCTTTGAGAGGATCGATGATCAAGTATATAAAGGGGCCTGGAAAAGGGCCCTTGTACCACCGTAAAGTGATTTAGGTTTTAAAGAACCTGTAATATGAGAGAAAAGAGAAAAAGAAGAAAGAAAAGAAGAAGAAGAAGAAGAAGAAGAAGAACATTAAGGTCCGAATAGGGTCGAGCCGCATTATGGACCTCGTCCTCAGTGTGCCTCCGTCATCGCCCAAGGTACTTTGAGTGCGTAGTTATGCACACGCGGTACATATGCCATGATTAGATGGGGCGACTGACAGAGGCGGAATTGCTAATCCAGCTCTAGATGGACCGAGCTGTCATTCTGCAGGGTAGACCGGACTCATTTGATAGTGTCCGGAGGCTTGATGGTCGATGAAGTATTCGGCTTGATAAAGCCGCTCTGTACCTCGGCTGCAAGGGCCGCGGTGTGCTCCTCAGTACGGAGGGAGCGCTCCATGTTTCCATTGACTGTGACAATGCCGCGGGGTCCAGGCATTTTGAGCTTTAAGTAAGCATAATGCAGGACCGCATTGAAGCGGGCGAAGGCGGTTCATCCGAGCAGTGCATGATAACCACTGCGGAAAGGGACGATGTCGAAGATCAAGTCTTCGCTTCGGAAGTTGTCCGGCGAACCGAAGACTACTTCCAATGTTAGTGAGCCCGTGCAGCGGGCCTCGACGCCGGGTATCACTCCTTTAAAGGTAGTGTTGCTAGGCTTGACTCCTAACGGGTCAATACCCATTTTACGGACAGTGTCTTGATAAATCAAGTTGAGACTGCTGCCGCCGTCCATAAGGACTCGAGTGAGATGGTATCCGTCGACAATTGGATCAAGGACCAGGGTTGTCGAACCTCCATGACGGATACTGGTCGGGTGGTCCCTACGATGGAAGGTGATCGGACAAGCCGACCACGGGTTGAATTTGGGGACGACAGGCTCTACAGCGTAGACGTCCCTTAGTGCGCGCTTGCGTTCCCTCTTGGGGATATGCGTGGCATATATAATGTTCACTGTTTTCACCTCAGGGGGAAATTTCTTTTGTCCCCCTGTGTTCGGTGGGCGAGGCTCTTCATCATCCTCGCTTGGCAGCCCTTTCCCCTTATGTTCGGTATTTAACTTACCGGCCTGTTTAAAGACCCAACAATTTCTGTTGGAATGATTAGCGGGCTTGTCGGGGGTGCCATGAATCTGGCAAGGCCGATCGAGTATTTTGTCCAAACTGGATGGACCATCTTTATTTTCTTTGAATGGCTTCTTCCGCTGACCGGATTTGGAGCCACTGAATCTGGCGTTGACCGCCTTGTCTTCGGTATCTTCATTGTTGCTTCGACGCTTGTGTTTGTTGCGTCGTGGCCTACCGTTGCCATCTCTGGCTTCGGAGGTGCCAGGGTCGCTAGTATTGTTGCTTCTACGAGCCAACCAGCTGCCTTCTCCCGCGCAAAAGTGGGTCATCAGTGCGGTAAGAGCTGCCATGGACTTCGGCTTTTCTTGGCCGCGGTGTCGAGCGAGCCATTCGTCACGGACGCTATGTTTAAAGGCCGCGAGGGCTTCGGCGTCCGGACAGTCGATGATTTGGTTCTTTTTAATTAAGAACCTAGTCCAGAGTTTGTAGGCTGACTCTCCGGGTTGCTGGACTATATGACTGAGGTCATCGGCATCCGGAGGCCGGACGTAGGTGCCTTGGAAGTTGTCTCGAAAGGCATCCTCCAAATCTTCCCAGCTACCAATGGAGTTCTCTGGGAGGCTGTTTAACCAGTGTTGTGCTGGTCCTTTCAGCTTTAAGGGGAGGTATTTGATGGCGTGGAGATCATCACCACGAGCCATGTGAATATGGAGGAGGAAATCCTCAATCCATACCGCAGGATCTGTCGTGCCGTCGCATGATTCTGTGTTTACGGGTTTAAACCCTTCTGGAAACTGGTGTTGCATTACCTCATCGGTAAAGCATAAGGGGTGTGCGGCGCCTCTGTATCAGGCAACGTCACAACAGAGTTCGAATGACATTCGTGTTCGGTTTTTAGCCCAGGTGAGGTTATGCCTATCGCGCCAGGCTTGATGGCCGTCTTCTCACATTGGGGCACGCCCCCTTGATCCATACATTGATCTAGCTTGGCCGGCTCTATTGTCCAGGTCATGTCGTAGGTCGTAGGTGTATCCTGGAGCCTCTACCTCTTTGCCTCTACGGCGAGGTGGTGCGGGTTGGTGTTTGGTGTAAGTAGCCACTTTATCTCGCCCACGTGGTGGTTGGTCTGGTTCATCAGCGTGGTCATATCTTGATGGTATTGGCTCAAGGGCCTCGCCGTCGAATTGTGGTAGTAGCCGGCGCTTCGGATAACTCTGTTGGGCGCTCGAGGCCGTATTCTTTGGCAGCTAGGACCTGGGTCCATCTGTTGTTGAGGGTATCCTGTTCGGCTTGGAGCTGTCGCTGCTTCTTTTTTAGGCTTCTCGCAGTTGCGATTAGCTGACGCTTAAAGCGCTCTTGCTCGAGGGGTTCCTCTGTGTCGGTGTACGAAAGTAGGGGCACTCTTTTGTACCCCTTTACTTGTGTACGGGCAGTTAGAGCCACACACCACGGCCACACCTAGCAGGGCAGAAGAGGGAAGCCGGAGAGAAGCCAAAGGCACAAGATGGTCAAGGCAACGCCAAGACCAGAAACACCAAAGAGCAAGAGGCCGAGGGAGACCCCCCCCCTCCCGGCAAGGCCCTTGCCGGGGCGGCCTCCGCGGCCCCGGCAAGAGCCTTGCCGGGGCAACTTGCCCAACACCAACAGAGTGAGCCACCCTTGAGCCCACAGGTTCCGACCCAACCAACTACGTTGGGACCAAGGCTCGGGAGGCACCTCTGTGCTGGCATGCAGATCTTTGTCAAGATCATAAACATGTGAGATCAGATGAGGACCAGAAGACGGTGACCCTCAGCGGGATCCCAGCCGAGGGAATCCAGAAAGACCCCCGGCAAGCGCCTTGCCGGGGACGACTGCGACGCCACGGCAAGACCCTTGCCGGGCCCCCTGGCAAGACCCTTGCCGAGGACATCAGAGGGGCCACTGCCAGACCCGCATCAGCCAAGACTCCACCGCCGTCCCCAAGCAGCTGCTAGCTCAACCAGCTGGGCAGGCACCTGCAGGGCGACGGGCGGACTCTACGCCAACTCAGCAAGCACCTGCGTGGTGGCATGTAGATCTTCATGAAGGCTCCACCACCGCGCAACCTCAGCTGCCTGCCTGCCTACATGGCGCCACATGCATCGCTGTCCTGGGCGTGTGTCGAAGCGAGGCGGAGCGGCGACCGACGGGACGAGCCTCGTTCCCGTCCCCGATAAAGCTAAGGGACACCTAAGCGATGCATTAAATGCGTTTTGTCCTGTAATATGAGCGATAAGCTCGCAGCACTGTAGACCTTTCCACCTCCTGTGTGCCACTGTGGCAGCCCCTTTCGACTATAAAAGGAGGCCCATGGCATACTGGAGAGGGATTCGGCTCTTTTCGGCAGGTTACACCCCGTAGCTAGCTTAAGAACACAAGAACACTCAATACATCCACCAAAGCAGGACTAGGGTATTACGCAACCTCGCGGCCCAAACCTGGGTAAACGATCCGTGTGCTTTCTGTTAGACCTGCTCTTCTCACGACCCCGCGCCCCGCCAACCGTAGTAGGGATTCTTGTGATCCCATAGGTGTCGTTTCCCCGACATCTTTGGCGCGCCAGCTAGGGGGCGGCGCAGTTGTGGGAATCTGGTTTAGCAGTCGGCTGAGCAGTTTCTCGTGGCCACGGCTTCCGGAGAAGAAGGCGGCCAAGAGAGCGGCGCTGCCTGCAGGCGCGAAGGGCGCCCGTGGGGCGCCAGAAAAGCTAAGTCATGCGAAACTTTAAGCAATTTCCTTTTTGTATAAGGTTATCCCCCCCCCCCCCCCGCAATTGGCAATGGCCTTGTTCTGTTTCGAGTCCGCTCAACAGCTCAAGCGGCCGCGTCGAGAGTGGCAGGGTAGCCTTCCGCAATTGGCAACGCTCTCGATTCTAACTCGAGTCAAGCTCGACAGTTCGAGCGGCCGCGTTAAGGGCGGTAAGGTGGTTCGCCCGGCAGCAAGCACACCCGACAAGCCAATGGGGATCCGTCCTCAAGATGCTGCCCTGGGTTTACGCGCCGGCAAGCCTACCCGGTTAACGTAGGGTGGACATACAAAGGAAAATCGAACAGGAAAATAACATGCATTGTATCAAAAGTACTGCAGAGTTATATTACATCACTTGTTGCCGCAGTTCTAACTAAAGATAAAAATTGTCTTGGTTGTGAACCTGCAGCAACAAAAAGAAACGGGGTGCCTAATCCCGGCGCTGGCCCTCCACCCCCTGGATTCCGTCGATGCGTCTGATAATGGGCTTGATACGCTCCTTGAGCGTCGGATGTCCGCATCCTCCGGCAGGCTCTCCAGCGCAGCTTCGAAGTCGAGGTCACGATTCCAGTACGCCACCTTGGCGAGGACCTTGGTCATGGCACCCCGGCAGAGCCTCCGGGACTCATCGGCCAGAGAGGCCTCCCGGTTGGAGTGGAGCTGCTCCAGGGCCCCGAGGACACCCTCGAAGAATAGGGTCAGCTTGGCGTTGGGAGTCCCGCTGCGCTCTAGGGCATACCTCACATTAGGCAACCCCATGGTAGCCAGTTGCGTGGTGATCCTGCTGGCGACGTCCTCGAGGCGGCTGATCCAGCGATTCTCGCCCTCCACAAAATCCTTGTGGCTGGCGGCTTCGTTCTTCCGCTGCAGCTTCTCGGCCTCCAGGTCCTTGGCCAGGGTCTCCTCCCGAGCCTTGGCCTCTGAGAGCATCTCCTCGAGGCCCTCCAGCTTCAGCTTCAGGTCTTTGATGGAGTTGTTGGCTTCGGAGAGCTCCCCGGCCCTGCTGACGGTCGCGCCCTGCGCCTCCGTTAGGGCGCCCTTGAGCGTGTCCTTCTCCTTGGACAGCTTCAGGGCCTGCTCCTTCAGCTCGTCCCGCTCCATCTCCAGCTCCTTCACCCTGCCGGCGTGAACCTGAGCCTGGGCATCGAGCGCCTCCCTGTGCCTCTGCTCCAGCTCTTGGGTCCGCTGCACGATGAGCTTCTCCACCTCCTCATCCTTGCCGCGGAGCGTTGCGGCAAGCTTCTCCTCACGCGCAGCAAGATCCTCCTCCTGGGAGTCCAGCGCGGCCTGGTGCTGGGCTCGAGCGGCATCGGCCGCGGCGGCAAAGTTCTCCGCCGTCTCCTGGGCCTTCTCGATGTCGGCCTGCTTCATGGTGAGCTCCACATCACGCTTGGCCAGCTCGCCCTGGGCGGCCTTCAGCTCTTCACAAGCCTGGTGGAACCAAGTCTGCGTCTCGGCGACGCGCACCTTGAGGTCCGCCTCCGCCTTGTCCACCGTTGCCATCCTGGACTTGGCCTTGTCCAGGCGGGCGTGATGGAGCGCCTGGAGCTTCCGGAAGTTGGCGCACATGGCCTGGAGAAGCCGCTCCTCCTGAGAACCATCGCCACCGGTGCTCGGCTCATCAACAACCTCGAGCCCGGCGGCGGCGAGCGCCTCCTCGTCGAACACCTCTCCCTCGACGGGCGCCCTGGAGCTCGACGCCCCTGGAAGGTGGACGAAAAGGTCATCGCCCACCCTCAGATACCTGCCGGAGCCAGAGGCAGTGGAGGAGGAAGGCTAGTCATCAACCACCTCCTCCTCGGCAGCGGCCTTGCCGGCCTCCCCGGCAGGCCCCTTTCCGGCCTCCTCGGCAGTGGCCTTGCCAGGCTCCCCGGCAGGCCCCTTGGCGGCGTCCTCAGCAGTGCCCTTGGCGGTATCCTCGGCAGCAATCTCCTCGACCTCCACCGCGGCGTCCTTGGCGACATCCTCGATAACGATGTCGACGTCCTCTGGGTCTACCGAGGGGAAATCTAGATACCGAGAAGGGGATGAGGCGAGGCCAAGATCAAGATTCAGAAAGAACGAAAAAAAGAACAGGGACGAAAGGGAAGTGGCTTACCCGTGCCGGGCTGGGAAGTAGAGGTCCCCTTCCCGCCAATGTTTGGCGCTGAGGCAAAGCCACCAGCGCCCGAGTTCGCCTCCTCCTCCTCCGTGTGCATGGGCTCGGTGCTTGGCGCCCTTGCCGGGGACGCCCCTCGGGGCGACGTGGTCGATGGGGGCAGCGTGTTGGGGGTTGCCCTCTGTGGCTCCTCCTGCTGCTGTCCCCCTCCTGCAATCGCGGCAAAGATAGCACCAAGGGACCGTGCCCCCAACACACGTTGACGAGGGGAGAGTGATGGACTTACGCTGGGGGCTGTGCCGGGAGGTAAAGTGAGCAGCGCGCCTGCGGTTATCCCTTTTTACGGGGAAGGCGCGGGCCGCCTCCTTTCCCATTAACTGCGACATGACGCATGCGTGCAGGAACCGCCTCGTGCATGACCCCCACGTCATGCACGCCCCTCCACGTCGCGCGTTCAATGCGGGTCGTGGGGAAGCGCAGCGGACGGAATAGTTACTGCGGTAAAACCCGCCCCACCTGCCCGCACACCGTTCTGGGCCTGGCCCAACAACATGTCGCGCTTATGTGTGGCCCAGGCCCGGGGGCTCCTGTCGGTGTACAAAAGTAGGGGCACTCTTTTGTACCCCTTTACTTGTGCACGGGCAGTCAGAGCCACGCACCACGGCCACACCTAGCAGGGCAGAAGAGGGAAGCCGGAGAGAAGCCAAAGGCACAAGATGGTCAAGGCAACGCCAAGACCAGAAACACCAAAGAGCAAGAGGGCGAGGGAGACCCCCCCCCCCGGCAAGGCCCTTGCCGGGGCGGCCTCCGCGGCCCCGGCAAGTGCCTTGCCGGGGCAACTTGCCCAACACCAACAGAGCGAGCCACCCTTGAGCCCACGGGTTCCGACCCAACCAACTACGTTGGGACCAAGGCTCGGGAGGCACCTCTGTGGTGGCATGCAGATCTTTGTCAAGATCATAAACATGTGAGATCAGATGAGGACCAGAGACGACTGCGACGCCACGGCAAGACCCTTGCCGAGGACATCAGCGGGGCCACTGCCAGACCCGCACCAGCCAAGACTCCACCGCCGTCCCCAAGCAGCTGCTAGCTCAACCAGCTGGGCGGGCACCTGCGTGGCGACGGGCGGACTCTACGCCAACTCAACAAGCACCTGCGTGGTGGCATGTAGATCTTCGTGAAGGCTCCACCACCGCGCAACCTCAGCTGCCTGCCTGCCTACATGGCGCCACATGCATCGCTGGCCTGGGCGTGTGTCGAAGCGAGGCGGAGCGGCGACCGACGGGACGGGCCTTGTTCCCGTCCCCGATAAAGCTAAGGGACACCTAAGCGATGCATTAAATGCATCTTGTCCTGTAATACGAGCGATAAGCTCGCAGCACTGTAGACCTTTCCACCCCTGTGTGCCACTGTGGCAGCCCCTTTCGACTATAAAAGGAGGCCCATGGCATATTGGAGAGGGATTCGGCTCTTTTGGGCAGGTTACACCCCGTAGATAGCTCAAGAACATAAGAACACTCAATATATCCACCAAAGCAGGACTAGGGTATTACGCATCCTCGCGGCCCAAACCTGGGTAAACAATCCGTGTGCTTTGTGTTAGACCTGCTCTTCTCACGACCCCGCGCCCCGCCAACCGTAGTAGGGATTCTTGTGATCCCATAGGTGTCGTTTCCCCGACACTCTGGCACGATGAAGTCTTCGTTGCCGAGGCTGACATCATCCTCGAAGATCAGTAGATAGTTACTATCTTCCGAATCCTCATTCCCAACCGGCTCGTCGGGGTTAACTTGTCCCTCCTCCCAATCATCTTGTTCCGACGTAGGCTCGACGGGGTCTTCGGGATCTTCGGCGTTGTCTGGAGTGTTATTATCTCCGGTGCCGGTATTGTTGTCCTTTGCGTGACGTGATTTTGAGCGGCGTCGCTGACGTCGATGTTTCGGTGGTCATCTGCGGGCTTGTCCTCACTCGGATCTTTCCTGCCATCGTCGTCGTCCTCTTTGGGTGTATCCACAATATACACATCATATGTGAAGGTAGCCGTCCAACGCCCGGTGAATGGCGGGTCTTGCCTTTGTTCGTCTCCGGCATCGTCGTCCATACCGTCGATGTCTTCGGAGGCATAATCCAGCATGTCGGTCAAATCCTCGACAGTGGCTATTAAGTGGGTGGTGGGTGGGACGTAAAATTCCCCGCTCTCAGCCCCTAGTCCAAGCTGGCCGTAGTTCGGAGGTGATACTTCCGTAATGGCGAGGGATCGCATTAGGTCCAAGGCCTCGTTTAAGAGCGAAGGCCGGACAGGGAAACAAGGACCTGCAGGGCTAGGCTCGGCGGATTCTGCCAGGTTGTGCTTACTAGATGCAGACCTTGACAGTTCGGAATTTGCATCCTGAGGCGGGTTCAGCTCTCCGATGATAGCGAGAGTCCTGCTTGATTCCAGGCTCGCCGAAGACATAGCTGCCTCTGGGTCTCCGGAGAAAAGTTCCATAGTAGGAGAGAGTCCGGTGGATTTCGGATACCCATCTTCGGATGAAGTAGTCTGCTTCGGATCTAAGGCAAGGGCAGGGATGATAGTTGGTCCTTGAACGGTGCCTGATGACGGATCCGATGAGTTTCCTTCGGTGGTCGAGGCCACAAACCCTTCGAAGATCAAGTCTCCTCGGATGTCAGCGGCGTAATTCAGGCTTCCGAATCTGATCTGATGACCAGGGGCGTAGCTGTCCATCTATTCAAGGTGACCAATTGAATTGGCACGCAGAGCGAAGCCGCCGAACACAAAAAGTTGACCGGGGAGGAAAGTTTCCCCGAAAACAGCATCGTTGTTGATGATCGAACGAGCCATCAAACCTTCTGCCGATGACACAGTGGAACTCTCAATGAAAGCACCAATGTCGGTGTCAAAACCGGCCGATCTCGGGTAGGGGGTCCCGAACTGTGCGTCTGAGGATTGAAGGTAATAGGAGACAAAGGGGACGCGATGTTTACCCATGTTCGGGCCCTCTTAATGGAGGTAATACCCTACTTCCTGCTTGATTGACTTTGATGAGTATAGGGGTTACAAGAGTCGATCTACCTCGAGATCGTAATGGCTAAACCCTAGCTGTCTAGCCTATGTGAATTCTGATAGCCTCTACGGACTAAACCCTCCGGTTTATATAGACACCGGAGGGGCCTAGGGTTGTACAGGGTCGGTTTACAAAGGACGGAAACTACACATCCGGACGCCAATCTTGCCATCCACGCAAAGGAGAGTCCCATCCGGATACGGGGAAAGGTCTTCTGCCTTGTATCTCCACAGCCCGTCAGTCCGGCCCATGTTACATAGGCCGGACACCCGAGGACCCCTTAATCCAGGACTCCCTCACCTGCTCCGCCACGTCAGCGTCCGGCATGATTGCCCTGTCGGCGGCGAACTGCTCCTCCGCCTACTGGTCCTCTTGGAGGAGCCGAAGGTTATAGGCCGCGTCAGCCTGCGCCTCCCGCTCCTCCCGCACCATGTCCATTTAATGGGTACGGGCCTCGTCGATGGTCATCGTACAATGCACCAGCGAGGGTGGCACCGACGAGGAGGGTGCGTCGGCTCGTCCTTGGCCGCGGTCGAGTCCTGCATTGCGACACGTCGTTGGCCTCCGGGTGCCAGTCGGCAGCAATGCAGCCCATCTCCTTCTTCTGCTCCAGTGATAGTCCGTCTCAGAGAGCTTTGGAGCGCGAGGAGGACATGGTAGGAGTGGTGTTGAGAGGAGAAAGGGCCGAAGAAGGATGAGTGCGGCTATGGTCGGGGTTGCAACTTATATAGCAGGCGAATGGCAATGGTGGACGGCAGACGGACGAATGGGTGGCGCCGGAGTAGGTTCCTCGGCAACCGCGTGTCATTAATGTTTTCAATTTACTGTTCACTGAGTGTAAATAAACATTTTCCTTATTAAACACTACCATCAAACCATGTAAAAATATCAACCTGCGGTTGGATGGTTAGAGGGACAGTGGTATCCCCGGCCACCAGGGTTCAAATCCTGGTGCTCGCATTTATTCCTGAATTTATTTCAGGATTTCCGGCGATGCGCATTCAGTGGGAGGAAACGTTCCCGTCAACGACAAGGTGCCTACGATGACTTCGTAAATTTTTAAGATGATATGTCTTTCGGAGATGCTCATGGGATAGGGGGTGCATGTATGCGTTCATAAGGATGAGTGTATGCGCGTGCGTATGTACTGTGTTAAAAAAACCATGTAAAAATATCAAATTTCTCGTGCCGACACGTTGTGCGCTAGTCGGTACCTCCATCCCGGATCACACGCCGATTAACCCTGTTTTAGGTCAAACTTATTAATTAATCAAGTTTATAAAAGAGAATTTCCCTGTTTTCTATAAAAGAGATTCACTATGTACGCGATAATAAATACATTATGAAAACACAGCCCATGGCTCGTCCGGCGGCGAGAGACGATGCCATCTACAAACGTAACTGTCATTTTCGATTGTTTATATGTGTAGGTCAAACATGGATCGAAACCTTATATTAGAAAATCATTTTGCTGGCTGACTTCATTTTCCATGAGATTTTCTAAGTTTTTCTTTCGTCAATACGCACGAGTGCGCTACTACATATTGCAGAAGAGAAAGAGGTAAAGAACCCCCTCCACGTGGTTGAGATTTTTCTAAGTTTTTTCATACAGGCTTACCCTAAGTTAAATGCATGTGCAGCACCGGCATGTGGTGTCGAGGACGCGCGACCGAGCACGCGACCACCATACTGATCGATCTACCTGCCCTCCGGCCCCGCGTGGTCTGATCCTGATCGATCTATCTGCCCCCGTTTACTGCACATGCTGCCGCATGTTGTCAGTCGCCCTCCGCACCTCAGTTTCAACGTTGATTAATTGGGTGCCGTTGAGACCATGCAGTCGATGGATGGATCGTCGCCATTAATCGGTCGAGTTTCTGCCCTCGGCTCAGAGCATCTACCGCCGAACTTTGCAAATTCGGTTCTCAAACATACGCGTTCGGACGTGTCCGTAGACATTGACGGTCAAGTTTTAGATTTGCCTTCTCACAATCGGACACCTTAATTATTATATATCAAATCAATACAAACTCATGCAACTACGTCGATGCATTACATACATCGTCCGGCTACTTCATCACTACAAACATGCTATCGGATTATCAAAATTTGGCATGTTTGACTATGATGGAGATCATCCAAGGCTGTCTTTGTCGTCCTTCTCGCGGAAGTACCGGCCGAAGACGCAGCAGGATCGAGTCGGATCTTCTCGTCGACGGAGCTGTGCTCGCTGTCGTCGTCCTCCTTCTCCTCCTTCGGTGGCAGCCCGACCATGACACGGACCACCCGATTCTACTCTCGGGCAAGGGCGCGTGTGTTTGGCCGATGTCGTTTCTTCACAATGGGGCGTGGATGGCTTCCTCCTTTGCGGCCGCGGCGCCGCTGCATCTGCTGCCTCCGCCGCCGTCATTTCTGCCGGCGATACGCGCCTCGACGACCCTTATACTCTCCTTCCCACGGCGGGCCGCCGGTTCCCAGTGGGACTCATAGTCCGCCCTGACCGGTGATGGGGAAGGAGAGATTTTCTGGCAGCTAGGACCGCGATGATCCAACCCCAGAGGACCCGAGTTCCAGTTGAGCCGACGCTATGAAGTCGCGCCAGACAGATCGTGCCATCGACCGGGCCCTGTCCTCCTGGGAGTGGCGGAGTGCAATGTGGACTGTCATTGCCTCCTCCAACCCGCACGGGATTACACCCCAGTCGGCGGATCCGGACGTGTCGCCTCGTCGGAGTCAGATCTGTTGCCCGATATGCCGGAGACGGCCGAAAATCGCCGAAGGTGAGCTTGGGTGGCGGAGGGAGTGGAGGGGAGTGGGATGTGAAGTGCCTAAGGTTTGGTCCGGCGAGCAGATGAGGACGAATATATGTGGGGTCAGATAGGCCAACGTGGGTCGTGCCCATATCCGCTCCGCCCTATATTTGGACTAGATATGAGGAGTGCATGTCAGTCTGAGCGTTTGAGGCGTCCACCTGAGTCTGAATTTCATGACCGCCGAGTGACTGGACGGGCCGTCCAGACGTTTGAGACGGGTTTAGGACGCCCGACCGTAAATGCTCTTATGTGTGCCATATTGGTGCGGTGTGACTGATGCATACTACTACGATCGAGCAGGTAGGTAACGTACCCCGGTGGCCCACTTGCAACGGGACGCTGTTCTGGTACCATGCACGATCGCTCTGTCTCGTTGTCAACGTGTTAGCGAAAATCAATGCAAAGGAAGGAATTTCTTTACTCCATAGTACTCTTAACTAGCCCACGCAATGGGAAAGTAGTGTACTAGTACTCGTACTTGTATTACTACCAAATCATCACAGCAGGCACGCGGACAGAGCATTTATTTACCTTGATTATATATGAAAGAATGACTATATACGAGCATTAGTATTGACGTGTTTCGTAGATTGCATAAGGATCATACATGCTCCAGCCGAAAAAGATTCAGCTGTTTGCTCCCCCGCACGCTTGCTCGGGCCTGCATAGTACGAATCCCAAAACATCCCCGACCCAAGCTTCGGAGGAACATACAAATCGACTGTTTCCCAGATGTATGCTTGTTGTAGCAATTTACACTATGAGGAAAGATGCAGACTGAGATAAATCCAAACGACCAAAATGGCTAGAGCGCGCATATCCTCGAACAGGCTCCGCCGTAGCGGCATACTACCAAACAGCTCCTACGACGTGTATCTCACGTAGTAATAATTCAGCCGAGCCGGCTCATGAAAAATAAACTTGCTGTAATAAACATGGGGACTGATCAAGGGATAGAGTCCACCGAACTACAGCCGCGCGCGTTGGTTCAAAGGTAGGTGGACGAACTCCCTCCACACTCGCACAATGCATCGGTCAAGTCGGCGTCACCTAGCTAGGCAGCTAGCTCAAGCGACAGACCCATCGCGAAGGTAGCTGCTACCTACTCGACCGCTGTTGCAATGGCGACAAAAGCAGTAGAGAAAGGACGTCGGGCGGGCCGGCGGGCGGTCGGCGTCATGGTCACGATGGCCTCGCCCAAACGCCCACACAGACGCATCCATCCATACATGGAAGGAAAAGTAGTATCCGCGTTGAAACCGATAACCTACACTTTATATGAAGAAGGGCAAAAGTAAGCAAAGTTAGATAGACCGAGGAAAACTAAGCACAACTAAGAAAGAAGGGGCACAAAAATAATCCCCTAGCATTGGCAAAGCCCTTTTATTAAAAAAAACGCATGTAACCCATCCTGGCCAAGAGCTTTGAGATATCCAATGTCAGATAACGCCTTCTTAACATCTTACGGGGTGAAAGGAGCCAATAAAGCATCGTTCAGTGCAATGTTGAGATGCAGTATCATGCATGGTTCTAGATAATTAACAATGTTGAGAGACCACCGTCCACCGTGGAATTGAAGAAGGCAGTGCAGTGCAGACGCCATTTGTCAGTTTCCTGTGAATCGAGAATTTGCATTTCAGAGGAGTGTAACATAAAGGAAATGGAGCATTTGCATTTCAGAGGAGTGTAACATAAAGGAAATGGAGTATTTGCATTTCAAAGCAGTGTAACACTGGCGGATCTTAGTGTACTTCAGGGGGGGAGTGTAACATACAACAAATTGAGGCTTTGCAATTCAGAGGAGTGTAACATACAGGAAATGGAGCATTTGCATTTCAGAGGAGTGTAACATACATGAAATGGAACATTTGCATTTTAGAGGAGTGTAATATACAGGAAATAGAGCAGACGAGAAACTATGCCATCCACCATGGAAGCTAGAAGCAACAGTCGCTACACAATCAGATTGAAGGATAATAGGGAACGAAAGTTTTTAGATGAAGTTCTTTGTAGGTGAGATGATATTGTTAATGAAGAAGTGTTTGTTTTTCCTCCTATTCAGTTGAAACTGAATTGGAAAGCACGACTCACCAAGTTTGGTTCAAAAAAGCAGGGGAAAGACATACTCAGAATTTCTACAGATGTTAGAATAGTAAGTAATGAGCAATTAAATGTTTTGTTCCGAAGTTCGCATATAGATTTTCTAAATTGCAGCTTTGCAAGCAAATTAGTGTAGGAATAGATGCATTAAGCTTTCAATTAGGCAACACAAATAGCTTGAATGATTTGTGTTACTCTTTGCTTCTACAAGGAATAAGAACCTCGAGACACCTGCTTCCCAAATGCTGCGACATAATCGTACATAATCCAATGATTATGTGACCATGGGATAGCGATCCAATTATGCGACAAAAAATCTGAGAACTTAGTTTGTTTATCAAAATAGGCTTATCGATTTATCATGTCATGTCAATTCTGAATTGATTTCATTGTTCATTTTTATATCTAACACCATTTGTTCATATCCACCTCTTGCCAATTGTTTTTTTTTTTTTTGCCATTAGACCAATATTTAAAACAAACCGAGCCCAAAAAGTCAGAAAAATACAAAGCAAAAGACATAAAAATGGCTATACCTCTGATTCTCAAGGACCGTAGCTAGGGAGAGGAGGTGCGTTGGGGAGGTAGCCCCAGGCAGCGGTGTTGGCCGCCGCTTGGGAGCGCTCCCTCGCGCGCTCCTTGGCTGCCTTTCGGGCGCGGTGAATCACCAGCTCATAGTGGACGATATATTTCTCGTTGAGGGCGGCGATGATGGCGAAAATGATGACCAGGGCCCAGATGCCCAGCGACGCCGCGGGGCAGGTCGCCGACAGGGCCGGCTGGCCGGCACCGTTGCCACTAAGGCGGCTGGTGGTGTCTGCAGATCAAGGATATGTACTAGGTTAGAAGGGGACTGAGCTTCACTGCCTTAAGGCAGGTGCCTCTGTGTGCATGACATGTGGGCTCTACAGGTGGCTAGCCCACATGTCACGCACCCAAAGGTAGGTGCAGTTATGGCACCAAAGTTGCATCCGTTAGAAGGAGGGGAGAAAGAGAAGAAAGATTGGGCCTGGCAGAGGGGGAAGGGGAGATGCCTTGGGCGTGGGCCACTGCCAAGATGAGAAGGAGGAGGAGGAGGAAGAGGAGTGCTTGGGCCGATCTGCGCCTGCGGGAGAAAAGGGAGAAACAGTTAATAGTTATTACAACAACATCGCACCTACAGTAAGTTCTAAGATGCACAGTGAAGAAGTGCCCTCGGTCGGTAAAGACGAAAGGTGAAGAAAAATATACCCAGCTAGCCCTCGAAAGAAAAGGATACCTGGCCGCCTCTCCTTTCCAGAAGTTGATGGACGGTGAAGACGCCCCCCTAGCCTTGGGATATTCTCTGGAGAAAGTTTTTCTGTGGCTGCATAGATTGAAGAAAATACAGACTTTCAGCCCTCCAAGAGTTCATATTTTTTTCATTGGCCCCCTCAGTTATCCCAAGTTAGCTCTGCCACTGGTGAAGACGACGCCCACATCCATGCGCTTTGGTAGCTGCTCGTCGGACCGCCACTGGTGAAGACGACGCCCACATCCATGCGCTCCGGCAGCTGCTCGTCGAACTCCGCCACTGGTGAAGACAACGCCCACATCCATGCTCGTCGGGACCCCCCGCCACCCCCGTCGCTATTTCACAACATCCAACCATGATAATTCAAATCATCATCATAGATAAGGAGAGGCAAATCAAATGGCATCGCTGAACAAGGGGAGGAGGAGAAATTTATCAAGATAGATAGAGGGAGAACCTTTGGTGGTGTTCGCTGCCATGGTCCTCTGTTGTTAGGGCATAATTTTCCCTGGTTTGTTTTGGTGATTGATGACAATACTTTTGCGGACTAATCGTGTGCCTTAAGCTTTTCAGGTTATCTAATATAAAGGCACTATGCGATTGTTACCCCTCGAGGACTCCACTTTAGACGGATTATTTTCCCTCGTTTCTTTTCGGTGGAATTGAGTCGTAGGGATAACCATACTATCAAGAGGGGATCCGTTTCGGAAGAGTATGGGTGGAATCATCACGTACACACTTTCCTTGCACCCTCGCCTTCTTCCTGCTTCTTTGGAGTATCCGTGCTGTGCAAAACAAGGGGTGTTGTGTGCTAAGCGGTAGTACCGCTTGTTAGTGCCGCTGGTACTACCGCCCCTGCTGTGGTCTCGATTTTTCGTGTCGGGTTTCCGTAAAAGACCACGCAGGGAGCGGTAGTAGGGACGGCAGTAGGGCGCGGTAGTACCGCTCCTACTGCCGCTCCAACTGCGGCCCAGCTCCCTGCCCTCCTCTGTTTTCCAGCGGCTGTAGGGAGCGGCAGTACCGCTTATCGGCGGTAGTACCGCCTTCAAAGCGGTAGTACCGCCCTAGTGCGTGTACCTCTTCTCCCTCAGCCCTGGTTGCCCTATGCCTGCTTGCCACAGCGGTAGTACCGCTGTGGCAGCGGTAGTACCGCCCAGATGCGGGCTGCGGGCTGCATAATGGTTGGATATGTCCCCCCACTATATAAAGGGGTCTTCTTCTCCAAGAAGACTTACCTCTTTTCCCCCAAACTCCATTGTTGCTCCACAAGCTTATTTTCGCCCGATCTCTCTCCCTAGCCAATCAAACTTGTTGATTTCTAGGGATTGGTTGAGACGGCCCAGATCTACACTTCCACCAAGAGAATTTTGATTCCCCCCACTAATCCCTTGCGGATCTTGTTACTCTTGGGTGTTTGAGCACCCTAGACGGTTGAGGTCACCTCGGATCCATATTCCATTGTGGTGAAGCTCCGCGGTTTCGTTGGGAGCCTCCAATTAAGTTGTGGAGAGAGCCCCAACCTTGTTTGTAAAGTTCCGGTTGCCGCCTTCAAGGGCACCAATAGTGGAATCACGGCATCTCGCATTGTGTGAGGGCGTGAGGAGAATACGGTGGCCCTAGTGGCTTCTTGGGGATCATTGTGCCTCCACACCGCTCCAACGGAGACGTACTTCCCCTCAAAAGGAAGGAACTTCGGTAACACATCCTCGTCTCCACCGGCTCCACTCTTGGTTATCTCGTGCCTTTACTGATGCAAGCTTATTTGTGTTATATCCCTTGCTTGCTTGTGTGCTTGTTGTTGTTGCATCATATAGGTCGCTCACCTAGTTGCATATCTAGACAACCTACTTTGATGCAAAGTTTAAATTGGTAAAGAAAAGCTAAAAATTGTTAGTTGCCTATTCACCCCCCCCCCTCTAGTCAACTATATCGATCCTTTCAATTGGTATCAGAGCATCGTATCTTTATTAAGGACTTTGTCGTCCGAAGAGTATGGTTGACACCGTAGACGGTGGGGAGGAGCACTCCGGTGTGAATCCATTCTCGTCTACGGCCGATGGGGGAACCGCGGTCTCTCGTGAGGAATTCAATGTGGCCTTGGACACATTGAAAACCTCCATGACGACCGAGGTTGAAAGCATGTTTAACAAATTCTTAGAAGGGCTTAAACTATCCACCACACCGATGAAAGTGGGTGATCCCACTAACAAGGTGACGGATGCTAACTCCGACAAGGGGGAAGCTACTAGTGAAAAGGCTCCTTCTACTAGTGGTAAAAATGGCAACGACATCTATGCCCATGTGGAACCTCCACTTATGTATGGTGGACCGATTCCTTCCACTCATTTGAATCATGTCGCCCCCCCCCCCTAAGATTGTGAAAAATGAGGACTTTGATTCTTGGGTTTGTCGCTTTAAGCGTCATTTAAACCATGTTAATACTAATCTTTGGAGAATCGTTGAAGAAGGTTTTTATCCGCATGACCGAAGCAACTTCACCCCTAGAGAAGCCGCGGACAATCAATTCAATGTGAATGCTCTCTTCATCATCCAAGGTGCTATTCCACCCGAAGATCTTGCTCACCTCCGGCCTTTCACCATGGCCAAGGATGCATGGCGCCATGTTGTGTCCCTCTATAGGGGAAGCGGAAGCATTCAACGCTCCAACTATGAAGTGGTGCAAGATGAAGCCGTTGAGTTTGCAATGAAAGAAGATAAAGAACCTCGTGAGCTTTATCGGAGATTAACTACTCTCGCGGTCTCACTCCGAGATCATGGGAGCAAGGATACGAATGACAATTGGATCAAGCGCAAATTCCTCAAGGCCATGATGCCTTACCACAAGGCCATGTCCTCCGTCATTCGTCAAAGGCCATACTTCCACACCTTGTCCTCAAGTGAAGTGTTGGATGAGTTTGTGGCTATGAGCATCTTGGACAAGACTGCCGACAATGCAGTGTTACGTTCTCAAGGAGCAAAGAAGCCCAACCTTGCATTGAAGGCCAAGGTTAGTGTGGAAGAAGAGGACGAATAGGAAGAAGAGGAGAGCAACCCCGAAGATACAAACTATGCCTATCATGAACACATGGCTCTTGCTTCAAGGTAATTTTGGAGCAAGAAGAACACAAGGCCCAACTTCAACAAGAACAACTCAAGTGGCGCGAAGGTCAAGCAACGAGTGAGGACTTGCTATAATTGTGGCAATGTGAGCCACTTTGTTGCGGAATGTCCTTATGAGAAGAGGGAAGACAATGGTGGCAAGCTCATCCAAAAAGACAAGGCCAAGTCTTTCCCCAACAAGAGCAACTTCACCAAGAAGACTCCTCCCAAGGGATTGGTAGCACACGAAGAGTACAATGAGGATGATGATGATGATGATGATGAAGATGGTGAGTCGGTTGCCATGGCCTCCGTTGCCATTGCGACAACTCCAAGGGTGTCTCTCTTCGACTCGCCCAATGAAAACATCACCGCCAAGTGCCTCATGGCCAAAGCCACCAACAAGGTAACCCCCAACATCAAAACTACCATCATTACTAATCCTTCTTTGACGGATTGCATTGATGAAAATGAGGGGTCTAATGGGGAGGAAAATGAATTTGAGTCTTTCATGTGTAAGCTTAAGGGGAAATCCAAGAAGCACTTTGTTGCTCTCTTGAAACAACTTGGTGAAGCCAATGCGTGATTGAGGCTCACGAAGAAACCATCTCTAAGATGGAGGGGCATAGTCGTGACTATGCCGATGAGATATCGGATCTCTCTAACGCTCTTGAAGAAGAGTGTGGTCATCGTTTGGCTCTTGAGAAGTCATACAACGATGGTCATGCTAAACTAAAGAAAGATCTTGATCATGCTCTTGTTGTATCTCGTGTGCTAAATTCAGAGAAGGCCAAACTTGGGGTTGATCTTGCTAGACTCAAGGAGGAGTTTGATATACTTGACAAGGCTCACAAGGCCTTGAAGGGTATTCATGCTAGTCTTAAAGAGTCTCATGATCAACTTCAAGTGAAGCTAACCAAGGAGAAAGCCACAATTCCTCATATGGTTTTAATTGATAATGCAAATGCTACTAACCATTGTTGTGAGCATGTGCGTCTTATTGACGAGAATGCAAAGTTGAAGGAGCAACTTGAGAAAGGCCTTGTGTCGTGCATACAAGGTGAGAAGAACCTCAATGACCTTTTGAGCAATCAAAAGGAAGTTGTAGCCAAGGAGGGGATTGGGTTCGCACCCAAGCCCAAGAACAAGAAGAAGAATGACAAGACCAAATGACCTCCTCCTCTCAAGCAAAATTTTGTGAAGGACGGAGAGGGTGATTCTAAGGAAAAGAAGAACAATGCGAAGGGTGGTGGTGTCAAGAAGGGAAATGCCACCCCTTCCAACAAAGCCGACGACTTTAACCCTTCTTATGTGTTGTGTCGTGCTAGTGATGGGCATGTTTATGCCAAATTTGTTGGTTCTCCTTATGAGTACATTGAATGGTCTATTTGGGTTCCTAAGACCCTTGTCATTAATATCAAAGGACCCATTACAAAATGGGTACCTAAAACCAAGCATTGATCTATTGTAGGTGTTTGCTTCCGGTGGGGGATCATGGTTGCTCGATAGTGGAGCTACAAATCATATGACCGGAAGCAAGGACTTGGTGGTGGACGTGCACAAGATTCCATCTATGCCCACCAATGTCGAGTGGGGTGATGCCTCGTCTTCTAAGGTATTGGGACTTGGCAAGGTTGTCATTTCTCATGATCTCGCGATTGAGAAGCTCATGCTTGTTGAGTCCCTTGCATACAATTTACTTTCCGTTCGTCAACTTGCACTCATGGGCTTTGCCACTTTCTTTGATATTGATACCGTGGCCCTCTTGTGGAGCAAGACTCTTAAAGTAGCCTTTGTTGGGCATGTCGAGAACAGTCTCTATGTGATTAACTTTTTGGAGTGACCCACTAAGACCACGACATGCCTAATGGCTAAAGTTGACGTGGGATGGCTTTGTCATCGCCGTCTAGCCCATGTCAATATGAGATCTTTGCAAAGTCTTCTCAAGGGGGACCATGTCCGTGGACTAACAAATGTTAGTTTTGCTAAAGTTTGTGCTTGCAATGCTTGTATCGAAGGAAAGCTACATGAGAAGGCTCACCCTCCCACGACTATCATTTACTCGAAGAGGCCTTTGGAGCTCCTTCACATGGATCTCTTTGGGCCTCCATCCTTGATAGTCTTGGGGGTAGAAAGTATTGCTTGGTGATTGTGGATGATTATTCAAGATACACTTGGGTATATTTCTTCAAGAGAAAGAGCGAGACCCAACAAACCGTCATTGACTTTGCAAATGAAGCCCAACGTCAACACAATGCAAAGATCTTGACTATAAGAAGTGACAATGGCACTGAGTTCAAGAACTACACCTTGGATGAGTTTCTTAGTGATGAGGGGATCAAGCATCAATATTCCGCACCATACACCCCTCAACAAAATGGTGTAGCGGAGAGGAAGAACCGGACGATGATGGATGCGGCAAGGACCATGATGGCGGAGTTCAAGTCTCCATACAACTTTTGGGCCGAAGCCATCAACACCGCGTGTCATGCATCAAATCGGCTCTATCTCCGCAAAGGCTTGAACAAGTCTCCATATGAGATACTCACCGGTAACAAGCCCAACCCGAAGTACTTTCGGGTGTTCGGGTGTAAGTGTTTCATTCTCAAGAAAGGTGTTCGTTTGTCTAAATTTTAGGCTAGAGCTAAAGAGGGCATATTTGTTGGTTATGCTACAAACTCTCATGCTTACCGTGTCCTCAATAAATCCACGGGACTTATTGAGGAGACGTGTAACGTGGAGTTTGATGAGAATAACGACCCCCAAGTGGAGCAAAGTGGCACTTGTGATGTAGGTGATGAAATTCCTCCCCAAGCCATAAGAAGAATGGGAGTTGGTTTTATCCTACCCATTGAGGAACCCCTTGTCGCCGAAGGAGAAGTACAATGCTCCACTCAAGTGGAGCCATCACCAACCCAAAGCCCACATGCCTCCGAAGAACAAAGTGAAGGCCCTCAACATCATGAACAAGACCAAGGGCAAGATCAATCTCAAGACGGTGTTGAATCACCAAGTGATGCCCAAGGTCAAGTTCTCTCCTCCGAGCAAGTTCAAGATCAAGAGCAACCTCAAGATCAAGAACAAGCTCAAGACGGCACTCAAGATGACCAAGTGACCGCCCCTCAACTCACCCCCGAGGAGGAATTGGAGCGTCATGCCGCCAAGATTGCATCCAAGCTCTCTACCAAGGGTCATCTCATGAAGAATGTGCTTGGAAGCATTCAAAAGGGGGTAAGCACTCGTAGACAATTGGCAAACTATTGTGAACATCACGCGTTTTTCTCTTGTGTTGAACCCCATAAGGTTTATGAGGCGCTAGAAGATCCGGATCGGCTCAATGCCATGCATGAAGAACTCAACAACTTCGAGTACAACAAGGTGTGGAGATTGGTGCCTAGGCCAACGGGGAACCATAATGTCATTGGAACCAAGTGGATATTCAAGAACAAGCAAGATGCTCATGGGACCATCGTTCGCAACAAGGCAAGATTAGTAGCACAAGGCTACTCCCAAGTCGAGGGTATCGACTACGGTGAAACCTTTGCTCCCGTTGCTCGCCTTGAATCCATTCGTTTGTTGATTGCTTATGCTTCTCATCATAACTTTAAGTTGCAACAAATGGATGTGAAGAGTGCTTTTTTTAATGGTCCTATTAATGAGTTGGTGTATGTCAAACAACCCCCCGGGTTCGAGGATCCCTACTTCCCCGATCATGTGTATCAACTCGATAAGGCACTCTATGGCCTTAAACAAGCCCCACGTGCGTGGTATGACCACCTTACCAAGTTGTTGCAAGATCGTGGATTTGAAGTTGGGAAAATCGATCCCACTCTTTTTACTAAGAAGGTCAAAGGGGATTTGTTTGTGTGCCAACTATATGTTGATGATATTATCTTTGGTTCCCCTAAAAAAGCTTTCAATGAGGAATTTGCCGCTCTCATGACCTCAAAGTTCAAGATGTCTTCGATGGGAGAGTTGAAGTTCTTTCTCGGGTTCGAAGTCAAGCAAAGAAGAGAAGGAACCTTCATCAACCGCACCAAATATACTCAAGACATGCTCAAGAGATTCAAGTTAAGCGATGTCAAGCCGGCTTCCACTCCAATGCCCGTCAAATGCCAACTTGACATATATCCCAATGGTCAAGCGGTGGATCAAAAGGTATATCACTCCATGATTGGATCCTTGCTTTACCTTTGTGTATCTAGACCGGATATCATGTTGAGTGTGGGAATGTGTGCACAGTTTCAAGTCGCACCTAAGGAAAGCCACTTTGTGGCGGTCAAGCGAATCTTTCGATATTTGGCTCATACCCCAAACTTTGTCTTATGGTACCCAAGAGGAGAAAACTTCAAGCTTGTAGGATATTCGGACTCCGATTGGGCGGGAGACAAAGTGGATAGGGAGTCCACTTCCGGAGGGTGCCAATTTCTTGGTTGCTCTTTGGTGTGTTGGTCTTCCAAGAAGCAAAGTTGTGTATCTCTCTCGTCCACCGAAGCGGAGTATGTGGCGGGCGGTAGTTGTTGTGCTCAACTCATATGGATGAGGCAAACTTTGAAGGATTACGGTGTCATTTGTGACAAAGTGCCTCTTTGGTGTGACAATGAAAGTGCCATCAAGATTTCTCTCAACCCGGTTCAACACTTCAAGACGAAGCATATTGAGATTCAGTATCACTTCATCCGAGATCACATTAGGCGAGGGGAGATCGAGCTCAACTATGTCAACACTCATGATAACCTTGCAGATATTTTCACGAAGCCCTTGGATGAAGCAAGATTTCGCGAGCTAAGGCATGAGCTAAGTATCATTGATTCGAGCAATGTTGCTTGAACCCTTGCACACCCCACCATACTCAACTTGTTATCTTGTTTAGGTGTAGGCATGGACATAGGGGTAGTGTTGTTCTCTCAATGAACTCTCCCTCCCCCCATTATGCATAAATTGATCAACTCTTTCACATTAGCCATTGTTGATGGTACTTGTGCCTCAAAGATGAGTTTTGGTCATGGGCCCAAGGTTAAAATCTTCACGGCGCCATATGGTATAGCTCAAACATAGGTGGTCTCAACCACCGCCCTCTCTTCTAGAGAGTTTGTCTGTGTGTTGTTTCCTTTTGCCTGTGCTTCTCTTTTGAGTGGTTGTGCTCTGGTGTTGTCGTGTTCGGGTTTGTCTTGGTCTGTCTCGTGTCTTGTGTGTGCTTCTTAGTTTTTGTTAGTCGCGCATAAGCCATTTTTTCCCGTTGATCCTGCTTTGGGGCGCGTGAGCGGTACTACCGCGATAGCAGAGTGGTACTACCGCTTATAAGCGGTACTACCGCCTTGCCAACACGGTACTACCGTGGAGCGGTACTGCGGGGCACGTTGTGCTCCAGATCTGTGCCAGAGTGGTACTACCGCGCCTTGCGCGGTACTACCGCTTAGGGCCGGGTGCGTGGGATATGTATCGAGCAGGGGGAGTTTCTACTCCCCCATACCCATTCAGTTAGCCCCATCTCCTCGTCCTCTCCTCTCTCAGGCGACTCCCCAAGCACCGGCGGTCCGTCGCTGGGCCGCCGGTTCGCGGCCGTCTCCCTCGTTTCCAACCGGTGGGATCGTTCCCCACCCTCTCCTCCTGCCATGGATGCCGGTATTTCCCCCGTTCTTCTATCCCTAGGTTCTCTTTCTTGAATCTAGGTTTTGGGCTATATTCGTTGCATTCCTCGATGTGTTTGTTGAATCGAGGCTTAGGAAGGACTTGGGAGACTGCTAGACTAGGTAGATTGATGATTAGGCACAGAAATATGGACTTTTGCATCTCCGGTAGTACCGGATCTTGCCGCGGTAGGTGTCAGCCCGCTGACAACCGCTCCGGCGGTACTACCACTCCACCATAGCGGTACTACCGCTTATAAGCGGTACTATCGCTCTGGTGCGCGGTACTACCGCTCTGAGATGCCAATGCCCATGTTTCCCTCCCTAATTTTCCATCTTTGGTGTTTGTCTTTCCTTGGCTTATGCACTCTTGCTCTTGTGGTTCTTGTGTGTGTGTGTGTGTGTTTCAGGTGGTAGTAGCTCCGGGCATCAGGCTCGCCGCAAGAACCCAGATCGTGCAACAGGTTCCAAGCGTTATCGCTCTTCGGGTGAACCAGAGGCTGCTGCTACTGTTGCTGAGGGTGGCTCGACTGAGCCGCCAAAACGCAAGGTCAAGGTTCCAACGACGAAGACCTCCGCTGGGCACAAGCGTGCTAATCAGATGTCTGCAATGGAGTTCTGTACCAAGAGGAAGCACAATCCCTACCATGTGGACCAGGACGTTGCTCTTCGGGGCAGTCCGTTCTGGAACAGGTTTCAGCAGTCCATCTATCACGATGTCTTGAGGCAAAAGAAGAACTTGTTTGTGAAGGTCAAGTCTGTCGATCTCTCGCACATGGAGAAGGACTTGCCATACTTTGGGAATGCTCTGCAGAGGTGTGAGGAGTTGGATATCAAGAGGATCATTTCCTTCAACAAGGACATTGATGCCGAGCTCGTGGCCCAGTTCTTTACCACCGTTCACTTTGGGCATGATCCGGCCCGCACTCTGTCTTGGATGACCTATGGCCGTCTTCTGTCCGCACCTTGGAAGGACTTCATGGTCAGCTTATCGTACAATGATGAGGGTGCCCAGACCCCACTTGGGTTTCGCCCTCATAAGGAGATAGCCGCTACTCATAAGGAAAAGCTTTGGCCCTATTCTACTAGGAAGGTGTCTAAGACTGGGAAGGTTTCTTATGAGCTCTGGCCCTTCCTAGACATCATGCATCGGATCTTCCAGAACACCCTGTTTCCTCGGGTCGGCAACTTGGATCAGGTGCACTCTTACCTGGTTGACTTGCTTCTATTCTGTCAAGAAGAGCAGGGCTCTCAGCAGGTGCTGGATGTGTCACATGTGATGTGGTCTGAACTTCACTCTGCTGTCATGGAGCGCAAGTGCATCATTTATGGACCCTATCTTATGCATCTTATCGAGGACACTTGGGTAGCCAAGTTTCCAGGAGAGGAGCTTGTTTCAGACAATCTAGTTTCTCATGACATTATCGAGCTGCGTCAGAAGGAGAAGTGGAGTTCGTCTACTCCGGCACCTCCAGTGCAAGAGACTGCCCTATCTGATGCAGATGATGAAGACGATGATGGGCCAGAGTATGTGCCCCCATCTGAGGAGCCCTCTTGGGCGAAGAATCTCAAGGAGAAGATGAAGCGTCTGTTCTGCTTCCAGGCCAAGGGCCAGTACAAGGCTCACAAGGAGGCCAAGATGGCTCGTCGTCGTGACAAGGCCATTATGAGACAGGTTGGCCTTGAGGTTGCTGATGGCTCTGAGGAGCGGATCACTGGTCTGACAAGGCCATTTAGAGTGCATTGCCCGTGGTCTGACACTGAGGAGGACACTGGAGTTCGCGCTTCTCCCCGTATTGCAGAGGTCTCTCAGGAGGAGGAGGAGGAGGAGCATGACTGGTGATGCCATGGAGATCTACTACCATCGTGTCTTGTGTCGTCCCTTTCCCTTTGGTGTCTTGCTGCCAAAGGGGGAGAGTTAGGGATTTGCTTTGGGTTTTGTGTTTGTGTGTTCGTTTGTGTTCGTTCGCTTTCTCGTTTTGAACTCTGTTCGGCTGTGAGTGAGACCACATGGTGTAAGACATATGTGAACTATCCTATCTTATCTACTTTGGTACTCTGTTATCCTGTCTGATGCATCATTACCGGCACTTATATTATTGCTCTCTTGCTTATCCTTGCTTAGTTGTACCTGTTATTATTCCTATATGCAAGGAAGTTGCCTGTCTATAAAATATAGGGGGAGTTTGATCCTAAAGATGTGCACATAGCCTTTCATGCTAATTTCCTTGGTGCACACCTCTAGGGGGGGCCGTCTATATTTTGTAGGGAGTTGGTTTGCTTAATTTCCAGTTACTATTTCTTGTGCAAATCCCGTGTTGTCATCAATCCACCAAAAAGGGGGAGATTGTTAGGGCATAATTTTCCCTGGTTTGTTCTGGTGATTGATGACAATACTTTTGCGGACTAATCGTGTGCCTTAAGCTTTTCAGGTTATCTAATATAAAGGCACTATGCGATTGTTACCCCTCGAGGACTCCACTTTAGACGGATTATTTTCCCTCGTTTATTTTCGGTGGAATTGAGTCGTAGGGATAACCGTACTATCAAGAGGGGATCCGTTTCGGAAGAGTATGGGTGGAATCATCACGTACACACTTTCCTTGCACCCTCGCCTTCTTCCTGCTTCTTTGGAGTATCCGTGCTGTGCAAAACAAGGGGTGTTGTGTGCTAAGCGGTAGTACCGCGGTCAGAGCGGTAGTACCGCCTATTGGCGGTAGTACCGCTTGTTAGTGCCGCTGGTACTACCGCCCCTGCTGTGATCTCGATTTTTCGTGTCGGGTTTCCGTAAAAGACCACGCAGGGGAGCGGAAGTAGGGACGACAGTAGGGCGCGGTAGTACCGCTTATCAGCGGTAGTACCAATCCTACTGCCGCTCCAACTACGGGCCAGCTCGCTGCCCTCCTCTGTTTTCCAGCGGCTGTAGGGAGCGGCAGTACCGCTTATCGGCGGTAGTAACGCCCTAGTGCGTGTACCTCTTCTCCCTCAGCTCTGGTTGCCCTATGCCTGCTTGCCACAGCGGTAGTACCGCTGTGGCAGCGGTAGTACCGCCCAGATGCGGGCTGCGGGCTGCATAACGGTTGGATATGTCCCCCCACTATATAAAGGGGTCTTCTTCTCCAAGAAGACTTACCTCTTTTCCCCCAAACTCCATTGTTGCTCCACAAGCTTATTTTCGCCCGATCTCTCTCCCTAGCCAATCAAACTTGTTGATTTTCTAGGGATTGGTTGAGACGGCCCAGATCTACACTTCCACCAAGAGAAATTTGATTCCCCCCACTAATCCCTTGCGGATCTTGTTACTCTTGGGTGGTTGAGCACCCTAGACGGTTGAGGTCACCTCGGAGCCATATTCCATTATGGTGAAGCTCCGCGGTTTCGTTGGGAGCCTCCAATTAAGTTGTGGAGAGAGCCCCAACCTTGTTTGTAAAGGTCCGGTTGCCGCCTTCAAGGGCACCAATAGTGGAATCACGGCATCTCGCATTGTGTGAGGGCGTGAGGAGAATACGGTGGCCCTAGTGGCTTCTTGGGGAGCATTGTGCCTCCACACCGCTCCAACGGAGATGTACTTCCGCTCAAAAGGAAGGAACTTCGGTAACACATCCTCGTCTTCACCGGCGCCACTCTTGGTTATATCGTGCCTTTACTTGTGCAAGCTTATTTGTGTTATATCTCTTGCTTGCTTGTGTGCTTGTTGTTGTTGCATCATATAGGTCGCTCACCTAGTTGCATATCTAGACAACCTACTTTGATGCAAAGTTTAAATTGGTAAAGAAAAGCTAAAAATTGATAGTTGCCTATTCACCCTCCCCCTCTAGTCAACTATATCGATCCTTTCATCTGCTTTTCCTCTGGTTATACACCTTCCTTTCTTTGGGCTTGTGTTGTGCTCTCTCTGTGCAACGACCACGTGTTGTGCGACTGTTCCCTTTAAATAGAGACGGGTAACCTGTGCCACAAAAGTAGCATGTGCGCGCACATATGAAAACAGTGTGGACCCGGTAAACCAAGAATTTGTTTTTTGTCTTTTAAATAGAATATATCATTTCATGTTTGAGAGTTTCGGCCCCTCGTACGCCTGTGCACCCAGTCACGCTAGGGTTTCTTGTGCCTTCCGTCGACACAACCGCCACCTCATTTTCTATGGTCTTAGGGCAATAGAGGCGTGTTGGATCCCAGTCTTTGCTAGGTGGTCTACGAATCTGGACGTATTTTTTTACTGTTGATGTTCTTTATATTACCTTAACATTTGACGAATAGATCAGAAGTTTTCCTCGCAAAAATAAATAAATATATATATTATATCACCTATTTTGTAGTAGCATTCATGAATTTGAAAATACATTCACAAACTGATTTTGAAAAACAATTCATGAATTTCACAGCTATTTGTCACAAATGTGAAAAGTGTAGACAAATTTGCAAAAATATACATATTTCAAAAATGTTCATGCATTCCAAAAAAATCATGAATTTGAAAAGTATTCATTTTTTTTGGAAAAATCATGAAATTCGAACTGTTCTTGAATTCAAAAAATATTCATCAATATGAGTTTTTGTGAATTCATTAAAATTCATGAATTTCAAAACACATTGGAGAATTCAGAAAATCATGAATTTCAAAAGTGTTTCTGAATTCAAAAATGTTCAAAATTTGAGGAAAGTTCATGAATTTTAAAAATGGCAACGAATTTGATAAATTATTCACAAATTACAAAAATATTAATGATTTTTTAAAATGCTTGCAAATAAGATAAATTGATTTAAACACAAAATAGAAAAGAAAAAAACTACTCCCTCCTAAACTAACATAAGAGCGTTTAGATCACTACTTTATTTATCTAAACACTCTTATATTAGTTTATAGAGGGAGTAACAAGCAAAAATAAGAAACCCAGAAAAACCAAAATATAAGAAGGAAAAAACTTTCTAGAACCTTCTCAAAATCGGGTTGAAGGTTACAGAAAGATTCCTAGTACCGATTTCTGCCTGACATTTATTGTAGCGCATAAAAGGCTAGCCCACTGTCTCGCAGTTATGTGCTTGCCACGGGCAATGCATATCATTTTCGGATTTGTTTTACCTAAAAAAATTCAGATATGTTTCGTTTTGTTTTTTTTCTAGACTTCCAGTCGCCTCCCCACCCCCCCCCCCCCCCCACCCCCCAAGAATGATTGGAGGTCTTTTTTAAAGGTTTTAAAAAATATATTATTGCAATATTATTTTTTTAAGGAATTTAAGAAATCTCCACAAATTTGAAAGAACTGTTCACAAGTTTACAAAATGTTCACAAAATTTGAAAATATTCAATATCTAAAAATGTTCATGTATTTGAAAAAATAATCTTGAATTTTAAACAGTGGCGTGTATTTTATTGAATGTTCATTAATTTAGAAAATTTCTAGAACTACAGAACTGAGACTTGTGGGTCCTTTACTCGTCTGATCGTTGACGAGGCCGTCGGACGAGCCAGAGAGGAGGATGGCCGAGGCTGTGACGTGAAGGAGACCTTGGGTGGCCGCTAGGGTTGAGAAACATTATAGTATATACCTAGGTTAATGTTTATAATAACTTAGGTTAATGGTCTTATTAGTCGAACTAAATTGATTACTAAGAAGTTACACTCTTCATTACCAACAAGTTATATTGTGGAATACACCGTAGATTAGATATTTTTAGAAAAGGCGGATGACCCCCGGCCTCTGCATCTGGGTGATGCATACGGCCACTTTATTAATTATTCTCACAAGACCTTATAAAGTCATACAACAGTAAGACTAAAGCCACCGTCTAAGCAACAACTGTCGCTACACCTATCCAATTGATGAAGGGGCGCTGATAGCCTGGGCCTAATACCAAACAGACATCGCAGCCAGACCTAACATCTAAGACCTGAGGTCCCAACCAGGACACCTGCCGGGTATGGGCACCCACCAGTTCGGCGTGCTCCTCAACCAGGACGCCTGCCGGGTATGAAGCCGCCGCAGCCACTTGCCACCAATCCATCTTCAGAGCTGTACTGCTGCATCTACCTTGCACGATCTAGCTACCGTCGACGCCACCACGACGCCAGACAGCTTCCTCCTCCTGCGCAAGTCCATCTCCGTGCATCGTACGCCGAGTCTCCACTGCGCCATGCCGCCGAGACCCACCATCGATGATACTGTTGATGCCACACCGCTCCACCTACATGTCATCTCGCGTCGACTCTGAACTACCAGCAACTCCACCACCCTGAGCGGTCCTCGGCCGACGCCTTCAGGAAGGAACACGACACCAAAGTGCCATCGTCGCCCAAACAGAGGAACAGAGGCTTTCGCCTGCGCTCATGGCAGAGGTGGGGGGCGTATGATCCACACCGAAGCCTCCAGGAAGGGAATCGACGCCGAGGGCGTCGACTTTGGTGCGGCCGCCATGCCGGCCTGGAGTTTCCCTCTGATCCATGCCCACTCGCCAGATCCATCCAGGCAGTATAGGCGTCGACCGTAGTCGCTACCGTAGTCAGCACAAACCGGAGTAGATCGAGTCGGAGACGACGCCTCCCATGAAACTCCGGTCGGCCATTGAGGAGCCACCGTAGCGCCGCTGCCTCCACGCCGCCCACGCAGCCGTGGAAGGCCCCGCATCTGCACCCGCGGGTGCCGCCCGCCAGGCAGGCCGCACCGCGCGCCACCGATCGAGGCCGCCGCCCCAAGATCCCCGCGCCGCCCGAGGCACCGGCGGTCAGATCTGAAACAGATCGACCACGACCACCATAGGAGCGCCCCGAACGGCCCCCCACGCGACCACCGGGGGAAGCAGCTCCTTCCGTCGCCCCCTGAGTCCTCGCCGGCGCGTCGCCAACCGCCGCCGAACGCCACCCGCGCCAGCTCCGGCCGCTGCGGGGAGGAGAGATCCCGCCGCCGTCGACGCCAACTGGGCTTTGCCCGGCGGCGGGCAGGAGAGGTGGGAGAGGGAGCCGAGGGCTTGGCGGCGCTAGGGTTCTGTAACACCCCGGTGTAATGATGCTACAGTAATCCCTGAGATCAAGCTAATCATTTTGCTATAACAGTGCTTAGTCACTTTGATCAATATTCCATTTCAAATTCCAGTTGAATTCAATTTCAAATTCTGAGTGAAATTCAAATTGCTCAAACATGAAAACTAAAATGTTCATCTTGTGCCAAATAATGCATAATTAATATTGGTGGTGAACCAACATTTTTGCAAAGTGTCTAAATGGCCTAGAATAGCTAAAACGGAAAGTTTTTAAAAGAAAAGGCAAAAGTTAAAAATAAAAATAAAAGGAAAAGGAAAAGCAAAGGGGTGGGAGAGCCCCTGGCCTTCCCATGGGCCTCGGCCCATCCCAGCAGGCCGGCCCACTCCCCCTGCCCGGTCACTTCCTGTTCCTACGACCGGGCGGGACAGCGCGCGCCCGTCGCCGTCCAACCACCTTGCCGGCGACGCCCGACGAGAGGATAAGGCCCGGGACGCCTCGAGTCCTCCCCCTCACCTACCGCCACTCCCGCTTCTCCATCCCCCTGGCTCTCCCCACCAGATCCCCCCTCGTTCCCCATCCACCTCCGAGCGCCATCGCCGCCGCGTCTTCGTCATCTCCGCGGCCACCGTGCCTTCAACGCGGCCTGGCTGTGCTCGTCGGCATCGCCGTGGACTGCCGCGTCCTCTGGAGCCACTGGAGGGAGCCGAGGAGCTCTACATCGCCGACCTCGGGTCGCCGGCGATCCCCATCTTCCCCGGCGACGTTCTGCTACTCCTAATCTCCCAAGGGCCATCTTGCGTGCCGCACGGTGAGCTCCTCCGTCTCCTGCTCCCCTCCTTTTAGCCTCTTCACGCGCCGTAGCTAGCTGCTGCCGCGCCCGAGCTCTGTTTGCCACCGACGAACTCGTGGCCGTGGCCATGGCCCTTGTCATGCTCGCCTGAGGCCTCCGTCGTGCTCCTGGTGTTCCCATGAGCCCAACGCTCACGCGCGCGAGCCTTCCCGTGCCCCCTAGCGTCGTGCTCGTCGAGGACCCGAACGCAGCGCCACGGAGCTCGTCGCCGGCGTGTCTCCGGTGACCAAATGGTCGCGGGCCAGTGGCCGTTGCACTCCCCACACCGCGTAGATACTCCCCAGCCTCTCCATTTGCTCGCTAGCGCACCATAGCTCAGTTTTCGTCGAGCACCCATGCACGCCGCCACCTCCACCGCTCGCCGGCGCCGATTCCGGCCAAGTCCGGCGGTGCTACGGCCACTACTCGACACGGCGCTGAGAGCTCGTTCGAATGAGCCTAGCCCCGCTCCTCCCCGAGCCCTGTACGCGTTTTCCGGCGAGATCCGAGCCGCGACGCCGCGTTTGGTGTCACCGGTGTTGAGCCACCGGCCACCGCCAACGTGGCACACCTGGGCCACCCCTGGGTCACTGCCAGCGGGCCCCGCGGGCCCCATTAACTGGGTTGACCCAGTCAATGTGCTGACTAGGCGTCTCTGTGACGCTGACGTGCGGGCCCCACCGCTTAATCCTCTAATTAAAATATTTTCATAATTAAAACTAATTAATTTAATTAATTAGTCCATGACAGGTGGGGCCTTCCTGCTAAATAACTCTGTTTTAGTTAGTTTAAACTTCTGTTAGTCCATTGTCTATGAAGGGTGGGACCCATTGGTCAGTTTGACCAGTCAGGTGGTCCATTGACTTGCTGATGTCATGCTGACACTCTGCTAACGTCATAATTCCATTTCTGTTATTTTAAATAGTTTCTGAAAATGCTTTAATCTTTGAAAATTAATATAAAATAAACCGTGGCTCGAATGGAAAAACTTTATACATGAAAGTTGCTCACAAAAATCCAATGAATCTGAATACACGGTCCGTTCATCTATCACATGCCCCTAGCATGTTGAACATGGAACATTCCCCCTCCGGTCATCTGTCTGACACAGGTCCGGAACCGGGAAAACATTCCCGGTTGAATTCCCCCTTCACCTATATCATGTAGCCATACGTTAGGTCACACCCGGCACATCATGTTGCCATGTTATGCTTTGTGATGCTATGTTTGCTTTATATTTATTGTTTCTTCCCCCTCTTCTCTCCGGTAGACCCCGAGACCGATGCTGCCCCTGTGATCGACCACGTCGACGACGACACTTCTTCCTTTTCAGCAGAGCTTCCAGGCAAGCCCCCCCTTTGATCATCCCGACATCGCCCATTCAATTCTCTCATGCTTGCATTAGATTTTGCTACTGTTATTGTTTGCTCCTATTCTGATGCATAGCCTGCTTTTGTAACCTGCTTATTGTTACCTTACCTGCTTATCCTAAACTGCTTAGTATAGGTTGGCTAGTGATCCATCAATGACCCCCACCTTGTCCTTTGTTGCCCCTGCTTCATCATCGACGACTCGATCAACGTGATCGACGACCAGAGCCCGACACCTCACATCACATCACGCCCCTTTTATTGCTCGACTCTGCAGAGTTACCATCGAGTGCCGAGGGTGGAACCTCATATATCACTCCTGATGAGATCTCTGTAGTGTAGCTATTCGGTCGTGGTCATCGAGGGTGATTTCCTCCTTAACCACTTCCGATACGACTCTGTCGTGCAACCCCTCAAGTGTGAACCTCGAGGGGGGTTCCTCTTACGTTCACCTTGATGATTACATCGAGTGCAATCCACTGAGGGTGGTTCCTCGGGGTTCCCCTTGGTGTTAGACACACAGTTACTATGGTTACTATGACTTTACACTGAACCATGTTACTAAAGACGGGTCGGCCCTGAGGGGTACCTGCGCGAGCTTAATTGCGAGTGATGTGGAGTCGGGTTGACCTGGAAGGTGCCCGCGAGATACTTACGAGGCGTGGCCGGGCATTCTTAGCCCTTGCCGCAAGTCCTCGAAACGGGGCGATGGGGTCACATCTTTCGTGAGTCTCCGCTTGTTACCACGCGCTCCTAATCCACTATGATTTGGATATTTGATCCGAGGGGCCTCTGGCCTGATAGCACTAACCATCACGTGGGCATAGTATGGGCGTTCTGCGTCGTATGCATCAGCCAAAGCTTAATGGACGTCAGCGACTGAGCGGCGCGCGCTGGGTTGGACTGCGTAAGAACCTGCCTTTTTAAGGAGGTAGCTAGGTCTGCTCACCGGCCGCCCTCGCAACGTGGAGGAGTTCCCGGGGCGATTGCCCAAGACCCCTGGGGGCATAGGTTTAGTCCGGCGTACTAACCTCGCTATTAAGCCTAGGTTGGGTTGCGGCGTATTGTTTGGCCGAGGCCGGGCATGACCCAGGTAAGTGTGTCCGGCCGGATTTAAGAGAGCGTGGTGGGTAAGTTGGTGCACCCCTGCAGGGAAGAAAACATCTATCGATAGCCTGTCCTACGGTAAGGGACACTCGGAGTTGTATCCCGATCGATACAACTAGAACTGGATGCTAAGGCATGATTTGGATATGTTGCTTCGGGAGTCGAGAAAGGATCCCGTAGCGTTGATACAACAACATAAATATGACTTATGTTATAATACTCTACTCCCTCCTGTTGCTGCAAGATGGTGGTTTCCAGAAGATGCTAGTCTTCGATAGGACTAGCTTCTCCCCCTCTTATTCTGGCATTTCTGCAGCCCAGTCCACATATACAGCCTTCCTTTGATAATGTTGCATATGTAGTGTAGATCCTTGCTTGTTGAGTACTTCGGATGAGTACTCGCGGTTGCTTTGCTTCCTCTTTTCCCCTTTTTTCCATTCTTCTCGGTTGTCGCAACCAGATGGTGGAGCCCAGGATCCAGACGACACCACCGACGACTACTACTACCCCGAGGGTGCCTACTACTACGTGCAGACCGCCGACGACCAGGAGTAGTTAGGAGGCTCCCAGGCAGGATGTCGTGCCTTCTCGATCGATGTTGCTTTTGTGCTAGCCTTCTTAAGGCAAACTTGTTTAACTCATGTCTGTACTCAGATATTGTTGCTTCCGCTGACTCTTGTGTTTTCGAGCTGATGTATTCGAGCCCTCGAGGCCCCTGGCTTGTAATATAAGGCTTGTATTATTTTATTTGTGTCTAGAGTTGTGTTGTGATATCTTCCGGTGAGTTCTTGATCTTGATCGTACACAATTGCGTGTATGATTAGTGTACGATTCAATCGAGGGCGTCACAAGTTGGTATCAGAGCCGACTGCCTGTAGGTAGCCCCCTTTCCAACTCCTTGGCCGAAGTTGAGTCTAGTCACTGAAAAACTTTTACTAACATTGGCTGTGTGTCTTACGGGCCCACATCGCCATTGGGTGGTATTAGGATCTTTTACTCCTCGTCTATACTGTGGGGCTCTAATCTCTCTTCCATTTAGGTTAAACGAATTTACTAACTCTAATATTAGGATCCCGTGACCACATTCACCCAAAGTTGGATAAGCCGTAGTTATTCCTTAGAATAGTATTTTGAATAGTACACACAATGTCGTGTTGACTACTAAGTGGTATCCATCGTACCTTCATTATGCATGTTTCATCATGAATGATCCTTGTCTTTGCAAATGCTCAATGCTGAACTACCCCCTGTTACATGTTAGCAGGATGGTTAGACCCACTGGTCGTGGCCGTGGTGCCAACGATCCACCACCGCCCGAATTCTTTGCCGGAATGATGCAACAATTTGAGCTGAACCGTCAGTTCATGGTAGGAATGATGGCTCAGTTTCCTCGTCCGAACATGAATCAACAGCCAACCCCAGTAACTCTGCAGGACTTCATGCGCCTCAACCCAACTATTTACCGTAGCTCAACTCAGCCCCTTGATGCTGATGACTGGCTCCGCGACATCAAGTATGAAGTGGAGTCTGCTAGTGTGTCCCTTGCTAGCTATGTCACCTTTGCATCATTCTTTCTGAAGGGTCCCACTGCTCAATGGTGGGACAGCCATAGGCGTACCCTGCCTACTGGGACGGTCATCACTTGGCCGGATTTCCAAGCTGCCTTTCGTGCCCGCTTCATTCCTCAGGGAATCATGGACAGGAAGAAGCGAGATTTCCGCAACCTCACCCAAGGCAACAAGTCTGTAGATGCTTATCAGCGGGAATTCTTGGACTTGTCCCGCTACGCTGAAGAAGACATTGCTACTGATGCTCGTAAGCAAGAGAAGTTTCGTGACGGACTTCACCCTGATATCAAGCTAGCACTACTCGTTCATGACTTTGCCGACTTAGCCACCTTGGTGAACAAGGCTATTCATGTTGAGACTAGTCTGCAGGAACACCAGGGATCCCTCAAGCGCAGCCGTGACGCTGGCTCATCTTCGGGCCCGTCAGCGCAGAAGCGTCAGATATGGATTCCCCATAACATGTATCGTCCAACTGCATCTGCACCAAGACAGTCTTATGCCGCACCGCGTCTGCCTCCACCCCCGCAGAGGCAGCCTCTTCGAACTGTACCACCTCGAGCTCCTGATCCCAATCCCAATGATGGTATGTGCTTCAAGTGTGGCCTTCCAGGTCACCGCTCCAGGAACCGTCCTCAGAATCAGAATCAGCTGGCTCTACCTTCTAATGCCCGTGGAAACAATCAGCCCCGCAACAACAATGCCAAGCCTTATGGTCGTGGGCAGGCTAACAACATTGATCTGAATGAAGCTCAAGACCAACCTGCTACTGTGATGGGTACTCTCCTTGTTAATTCATTACCAGCTGCTGTTTTATTCAATATAAGAGCATCACATTCTTTCATATCAGAAGATTTTGCATTCATGCATGGCATTAAATACGAAGAGATGCACATTCCATTAGTGGTAAACACCCCCGCGGGCCAATGTCGAACCACCATGGTTAGCCACAACGTCGTCATTGAGATTCAAGGATTAGAGTTCCATGCCTCTCCCATTATTCTGAAGTCTTCCAATATTGACCTCATTCTAGGAATGGATTGGTTGAAAGCACATACGCCTTCTATCGTTTGCGCCACTAAAACTGTCCACCTTCTGCACCCTTCAGATGAGATAGTAAGCTACAATGCTTGTCTGGTTCAAAACGCTGAAGCACGACTTTATGGCTTGAATGCGTTGAACGCAGCACCTCTTGAGGGGATTGAAAAGATTCTAGTTGTTCGCGATTTCCTAGATGTCTTTCCAGAAGAACTTCCAAGAATACCCCCTGCCCGGGCTGTCGAGTTCGTCATCGACTTGAAACCAGGCACCGTTCCTATTGCCAAACGACCCTACAAGATGCCACCTCATGAACTCCTTGAACTTAAGGAGGAAATCTACAAATCTCTTCGCAAGGGTTTCATTCGTCCAAGTTCCTCTGCTTGGGGAGCACCTTCTCTCTTCGTCAAGAAGAAGGACGGAACGAACCGTTTGGTCCAAGACTACCATCCTATCAACCAAGCTACAATTCAGAACAAATATCCCCTTCCTCGGATCAATGATCTGTATGATCAACTGGCTGGTTCATCGATATTCTCTAAACTCGACTTGAGGTTGGGTTACCACCAGATCCGTGTTCGTGAAGAGGATATTCCAAAGACCGCATTTGTCACTCGTTATGGTTCTTACGAGTACACCGTCATGTCTTTTGGCTTGACCAATTGTGGCACCCCGGCTCAGAGCGACCGGTTTACCCTGCATTGCCAGCCCAGAGACCGTGTCTTCTGGCAACACACAACATCTTGGTACAGAAAACAACCGCTTTATTGATGCTAGCGGATCAGAGTTTATATTACAATAGATGTCGAGGCCAAGCGGCACGCACGGTGCGGCTAAACAATATGTACATAATTTAGTGAACATAAAGGGGCCTCGATCATGACAACTACGCGGCAGCGGAACAACGTCGTAGCGGAAGCTCCATAGCACAGGGACACCGATGTGGACACGATCTAGACCCGGACAACACTCCTTTCCAACGAGACTTTCCTGAAATCTGGCATGATACGCCAGGTCAGTACATTGAATGTACTTGCAAGCTCACAACAGGCATAATCATAATGACAAACAATATCATGATAATTAACCAATTAATAATAATGCAACACCATATGTCCAACATGCTGTGGTCATGCTCGAACGTCCCTCGGGACGGACTTACCAACCGTGATCATTTACGGATCACCAACAAATCGCCATCGTGGTCTTGACAAGAGTAACTCGTGATCCTTACGGCGATCACAACCACGACCAATATTTGGTCCCGAACATCTCGATGGCCTTTCCGCCATCATCAACAGTGCAAAGTTCATAACTTAGTGTGCAAATTTATTAAACGTTGACTCATGGTGGGACCTACTACAAGGCGTCCGTGACCGTGGACTCGGCTATCGATAGATTATACACTCTGCAGAGGTAGCACACTGTACCCACACCACGGAACCCATGGCCTCGCACTCCCATTCGGGTGGACCAACGACATTCCGACGAAACCCCTCCATTGCCATGACACTCTCCCGGCCACTCTGACCCAATCCCCAACGGGCTAGTCCTGGTGGCCCCGTGTCTACCAAAGACACAACGACCACCGTCGTGGCCAAAACGATCCCACTCGGGGACCCAGTACCATAATCTCAACAACGGGCACACAAGATTATGCCTGCTTACCGGGCCAGGGTAAGCATGCTCATAACCTTCCCTAGTTGGAGGCACCGACCAGAGGCATGTCAATGGACCGAATCAAGGCCTTCCCACAAAGGCAAATGTGGTTGCACTGGGAAAAACTCGATTGAGCGGCACCATGACCCAGTCAACGATATATTCAAGTTGAGTTATATTCAGGTTCAACTTAAAATGAAAATGACTGGTGTCATAGCATGCCATGAAATGCAATACTACACATGCATCACATATTAACGAAAATGACTGACGTCAACCATATTCACACTAAGCATAAACATCAACAACTTATATTACTTTCCTGGTCAGGGTAACTCTCACTTTAACAAGATATTTTGTAGCAAGTTTCATTATTTTTCTCATGCAAGAAAATAACTTCGATTAATTTCTCATATGCATAGCAAAAATTATACTATCATCACCACAAGCAAATCCTAATTTCTTTACAACCAAGTTAGGTTCAAACATTCTGTAAATCAAGCAAAATGGTAAACAAGCACTTAACAGAATATTTTCTAGCAAATTTTACTATTTTATTTGTGCAAGAAAATAACTTTAAGTAATTACTCATATGCATAACAAATCATTTTATCATTTGTGAAAGCCAAGGATACCCAAGTGTTTAAGTCCATATGAAAAGATTTAAAAATTCCAAATTTCAGAATAACTCCAAATGAAAATCAGGCAAATAAGAGGGGGCAAAAACCAGGCTGTCACACCAATGCTCCAGCCACATTCTCTCGTCTGATGAACTACATATTCATGGATTACCTTGACAAGTTCGTCATAGTCTATCTGGATGATATCCTGGTATATTCGAAGAACAAAGAAGAACATGCTGAACATCTTTGACTTGTTCTAGAGAAGCTTCGAGAACATCAACTTTATGCCAAGTATTCCAAGTGCGAATTTTGGTTACCCGAAGTCACCTACCTTGGTCATGTCATCTCCAAGGATGGTATTGCCATCAACCCAGAGCGCATTCAGGCTATTCTTGACTGGACCCCTCTGAAGACTGTCAAGCAAGTCAGAAGCTTTCTCGGACTAGCCAGCTATTGTCGCCGCTTTGTCGAGAACTTCTTCAAGATCGCCAAGCCACTGACCAATCTGCTTCACAAGGGCGTTAAGTTCGATTGGACAAACAAATGTCAGGAAAGTTTCTAGGCACTCAAGGACAAGCTGACATCTGCCCCAGTGCTTGCTCCCCCTGATTCTCGCAAAGACTTCGTCATCTATTGCGACGCTTCACGACAAGGATTAGGCTGTGTCCTAATGCAAGAGCACAGAGTGATTGCTTATGCCTCCCGTCAATTGTGTCCTCATGAAGAGAACTACCTAGTTCACGACCTCGAGCTTGCTGCGGTTATCTTTGCACTGAAGCTATGGCGACAGTACCTTCTCGGTAATCGTTGCGAGATCTTCACCGATCATCAGAGTCTGAAGTATGCGTTTACTCAGCCAGATCTGAACCTCCGTCAGCAACGATGGATGGAAGCTATTGCTGACTACAACTGCGATATATCCTATACCCCTGGCAAGGCTAATGTAATGGTCGATGCCTTGAGCCGCAAGTCTTATTGCAATAACCACATGGTTCATAAAGCTCAACCCCGCTTTTATGAAGAACTTTGCAAGTTGAACCTTCAACTAGTTCCACAGGGTTCTCTGAATAACCTTGTACTGGAAACAACTCTTCTGAAAGCAATTAAGTCTACTCAAGCCAAAGATGCTCATGTTGATTTGATGAAAAAGGATCTTGCCTTGGAGAAATCCAGAGATTTCTCACTTGGTGAAGATGGAACCTTATACTTCAGAGATCGCATTGTAGTACCCCGGTTCGAGCTTATGATAGAGAAGGTGATGAAAGAAGCGCATGACACCCCTCTCTCTATTCATCCAGGAAGTACCAAGATGTATCTAGACATCCGTCAGAAGTACTGGTGGTCTAAGATGAAGCAAGACATTGCTCAATATATTGAAGAATGTGACGTTTGTTGTCGCGTCAAAGCAGAACATCAGAAACCGGCTGGACTTCTACAACCACTTCCGATTCCTGAATGGAAGTGGGATAAGATTCAGATGGACTTCGTCACTGGCCTTCCCAAGTCTCAGAAAGGTAACGATGCTATCTTTGTCGCCATCGACCAATTCTTGAAGGTTGCTCACTTTCTGCCAGTCAAGGAGACTATCACTGCTAGTCAATTAGCAAACTTGTATATCTCCAGAATTGTGTCACTCCACGGCATTCCGAAGGAGATCAGTTCAGACCGCGGCAGTATATTCACTTTGAAGTTCTGGGATAGTTTCCAAGAGGCAATGGGAACTCATATTACCTGGAGCACTGCTTATCATCCCCAATCCCAAGGCCAAGTCGAGCGAGTCAATCAAATTCTTGAAGACATGCTTCGAGCTTGTGTTAATTCTTTCGGCAAGAAGTGGGAAGAATCTCTCCCTTATGCGGAGTTCTCTTATAACAATAGCTATCAAGCCAGCTTGAAGATGGCACCCTTTGAAGTGCTATACGGACGTAAGTGCCGAACCCCTCTGAATTGGTCAGAAACTGGGGAACGGACGCTCATTGGTCCAGACATTATTCAACAAGCTGAAGAGTAGGTTCGCATTGTCCGGGATAATCTCAAGGCGGCCCAGTCCCGCCAGAAGAGCAACTATGACCGGAAACACTGGGGTTCAACTTATCAACCTGGTGAACAAGCTTATTTGCGTGTCACTCCTTTGAGAGGCACTCATCGGTTCGGAGTCAAGGGCAAGCTAGCTCCACGCTACATTGGTCCTTTCCGCATTCTCTCCCATCGTGGACTGTTGGCTTATCAATTGGAGTTGCCACCTGAGTTCTCTCACGTTCATGACGTCTTCCACGTGTCGCAACTTCGTCGATGCTTCAAGGATCCGGAACGTGAAGTGGATCCGGAATTGATTGAAGTTCAAGATGATCTCACATACAAAGAGCATCCGATCCGCATTCTTGAAGAAGCTGAACGTCGAACCCGCCAGAAGGTTACCAAGTTCCTCAAGGTGCAATGGTCGAATCATACTAAAGAGGAAGCCACTTGGGAACGCGAAGATAACCTCCGAGATGAATACCCCGACCTGTTCCCTTCTACCTCATAATTCTCGGGACGAGAATTTCTTTTAGAGGAGGAGAGTTGTAACACCCCGGTGTAATGATGCTACGGTAATCCCTAAGATCAAGCTAATCATTTTGCTATAACAGTGCTTAGTCGCTTTGATCAATATTCCATTTCAAATTCCAGTTGAATTCAATTTCAAATTCTGAGTGAAATTCAAATTGCTCAAACATGAAAACTAAAATGTTCATCTTGTGCCAAATAATGCATAATTAATATTGGTGGTGAACCAACATTTTTGCAAAGTGTCTAAATGGCCTAGAATAGCTAAAACAGAAAGTTTTTAAAAGAAAAGGCAAAAGTTAAAAAAAAGAAAAGGAAAAGCAAAGGGGTGGGAGAGCCCCTGGCCTTCCCATGGGCCTCGGCCCATCCCAGCAGGCCGGCCCACTCCCCCTCCCCAGTCGCTTCTTGTTCCTCCGACCGGGCGGGACAACGCGCGCCCGTTGCCGTCCAACCACCTCGCCGGCGACGCTCGACGAGAGGATAAGGCCCCGAACGCCTCGAGTCCTCCCCCTCACCTACCGCCACTCCCGCTTCTCCATCTGTCGGTGTTCTGGGAACGGGGGTCCCCAGACTTGCCTGCCTGCGGCCCGCGGCGTGGCCCTGTGCGTGGGCCCGTACGGCCCACCTTCATCAACAAGGCATTCAAGACCTCGCGAGGCGGACAACACAAGACCTCCTCAGGAGCGGCCACCCTAGGTTGGCTCGTGAGGGGCGGAGAGATCAAGGCAAGGCAAACCTCATGAGGTTCTTGTGGCATGAGCCATGACGATCAAGATTAGGCAGGCGCCAGACGGGCGCCAGCACGCGCAGTGTCCTTGTTTCCCCTTTGGTGCTAAGGAAGCGAGCGCAGGCGCAGAGTACCGAGGCGTCAACAAAGGTTTCCATATCGGTGCAACGAGACCAAGACCAGCACGACAGCAAGACAGAGGTCACCATGGATCCCAAGGCGGCGTCACCACCAGAGCCTTTTGCAGGCGAAGACCGCTTTTGTCGGGATAAGCTGTACTAGCTGTCCCCTTTCAAATTGTCCATTGTTGGCTCCCTTCCCGCTCAATATTTGGGGAGAGGACCAGGGCCTATATAAGTAGAACTAGCCACCACCATAGGGGAGAACGGATTCGGAGGCATCTCATCTGATCCTTAGCCACACACCAAGCACAAGAACACCTCAACCTCAGGAGGCTGTTCTTCCCCCTTTGTACTGTTCATCATCAGCCCAAGAGGCAATCCACCACCACCACACTGGAGTAGGGTATTACACCACAACGGTGGCCTGAACCAGTATAAATCTTGTGTCTCTTGTGTTGTGAGTTCGTCGAGTTCGTCCGCGAGATCTTAGCAAGCTAGGGCGTGGATCGGTAGGGAAGAACTTCGTGCGCACCCCAGAGTTCGAACCTTAAGGGTTTTGCCGGAACCCGTGATCCGACATTTGGCGCGCCAGGTAGGGGTGCGCCGAAGCCTCTCTTCCGTCGCTTCGCGTCACGTCGCTTCATCGTCCTCATGGCGGACGCACGCCGCGCCCGCGCCGAGCGCCGGGCTGCCCTCGCCACCCACGTTGCTCAGACGGCCCCTGTCGGCGGGCCACCCCGTCGCTCTCCGTCGCCTGCCGCCAATGCCGCCACCGGCCCGGTGGGGAACGAGCAGCAAGCATCCATGTTGCACCCCTCGGTGCGACAGGACGGCCGCACCACCACTCCATTGTCGACTCCCGCTGGTTCGTCGTCTCACGCTCGTCGTGCTCCCATGGACGCACGGGCCGCGCTCCTCATGGCGCACGAGCTCCTGCGCTACCGTCCGGTCGATGACCTCTACGAGGACTGGCTCGACCGCATCGCCGAGCTTGTCCGCGCCGCAGGGGGCTCCCCTGCGCCGTCCCTCTCTCTGCCTCACCCTCCGCCAGCTACAGGCGACGTAGCTCACGGAGCACCTCCACCACCTCTGCACCAAGACGGCGCCCTGGCGCCAAGGCGCGCGGCTCCACGGCACGACCCACCGCGTCCGGCGCCCGCGCGTGAGGAAAGAAGCTGTCAAGAAGTCCCTCGACCGCAAGAGAACACTCCGCCACTCCTCGCACCGCCGCGCCAAGATTGCTTGCCGCGGCAAGGCCCCGCGCCGCTTGCCGTAGCGGTGCACGGGCATCAAGACCAAGCTCCACCTCCAAGACGGGCCCCGGTGACCACGGTCAGCTGCCGCGCCTTCACCCCAGAGCTGCGTAGCGTCGCCTGGCCGGGCAAGTTCAAGCCGGATCTACCTCCTCGCTACGACGGCACCCCCGACCCTGCGGAGTTCCTGCAGCTCTACGAGCTGAGCATCGAGGCGGCCAACGGTGAAGAGAAAGTCATGGCGAACTGGTTCCCCATGGCGCTCAAAGATGGCGCCCGCTCCTGGCTCCTGAACCTGCCTCCAGGCTCGATATCCCCCTGGGACGAGATGCACGACCGCTTTATCGCCAACTTCCAGGGCACTCGTGACCGCCCCCCGGCCGCGGGTGACCTGTGTCGCGTCAAGCAACAACCAGGAGAGACCCTCCAGAAGTACATCCAGCGCTTCAACAACGTTCGTCTCAAGATCCCCAAGGTGACGGACAAGGCCATCATCTCCGCGTTCTCTGATGGCGTCCGTGAGATCAAGGAGGAGCTCGCCACCCACGAGGAGCTATGCACATCCCTGGAGCTGTTCAACCTGGCGACCAAGTGCGCAAGAGCTGAGGAAGGACGCCTCTCCCTCTTTGAGCTCCCGGCTGCGGACCCGGAGGAGAAGAAAGCCAAGGGCAAGGACGTGAAGCGCAAGGGAGCAGTCGTGCTCGCGGCGGAACCGGACACCAAGCGCGGCAGAGGCCAACCCGAGTCATCCAAGAGCAGCCGACCATTCTGCGCCTTCCATAACCTGCATACCCACAACACCAGCGACTGTCAAGAGCTCAGAGCCATTCGAGAAGGACACTTTGGTCGACGCCCTGAGTGCAGCGACCGGGGCTACGGCCGAGGAGGAGGACGTGGTGGCGGACGCTGGGACGACCGTTGCCCGCGCCAGGAGTGGCGCGATCGGCCTCGTGAGGACCGTTGGCAGGATCAGCCTCGCGAGGGCGCCTGGAGGGACCAGCCTCGTGAGGAAAGTCCTCAGGGCAATGCCGGTCTTCCCCCACTACCGCCACCGCCAAGAAGGAATGACGACCACCATCAAGACGAGGGGGCTGGGGGCTTCCAGGAGCCGCGTGCTATCGCCTGCATCTTGGGCGGAGCTCAAGCCCCAGCCTCGCAGCATATCTTCAAATAGTTTGCTCGCGAAGTGAATGCAGTCCTCCCCAAGCTTGAGGCCACACGCCCGCTCAGGTGGTCCAAGTGCGCCATCACCTTCAGTTCGGCAGATCAACTTAAGTGCGCGGCTACCGCAGGTGCCCTCCCGATGCTTTGCTCCCCAGTCATCAGCAACGTGCAAGTTACCAAGACCCTCATCGACGGCGGCGCAGGGCTCAACGTCCTGTCCGTCGACACGTTCGACAACCTCCAAGTGCCATATGACCAGCTTCAGCCTACCAAGCCTTTCTCAGGAGTGACCGACGGTTCCACCACACTGATAGGGCAAGTCCGCCTTCCTGTCACCTTCAGAGAACGCAAGAACTACCGTACCGAACTCATCGACTTTGATGTCGCGCACATCCGTCTGCCGTACAAAGCCATCCTCGGGTATCCAGCACTGGCCAAGTTCATGGCGGTTACCCATCACGGCTACAATGTCCTCAAGATGCCAGGAAGAGGCGGAATCATCACGGTCCCATACGAAGAAAGAGATGCGGTGTGCTCCCTTGAGCGTGCCTTCCAAGCTGCAGCAATCGACGACCCCGACAGCAAGGGCGAGCGCCCTCCTGAGGCCACCCCCAAGAAGAAGAAGCAGTTGCGCCACGCAGGACCTCAGGAGGATGGCCTCGCGACACGAACCTCATCAGGATCAGCGCCCTCGCCAGGGGCGCCTCCCTCCATCGCATAGGAAGGCGCGCCCGGCGCCCTTCTCGGGTAGGGCTCGGGGGCTCTCTTCTGGAGGGCCTCAGACCTTGCCAACATCACGAGGGAGGAACTCGGGCACCACTTGGAGGCGTGCTTCACGGCACGTCTCCCTCGGGAGGACACAGGGCGAGGAGCGCCCACCGCTTAGGAGTTCATCACCAAGACCACTCAGGAACTGCAAGACGCAAGGGCCATGCGCGGCGACCGCCGCTCACGAAGCGCAACTCCCCATCCAAGCGAGGATGCTGCGTTGCGCGTCTGCATCGACGTCCCAGGGCTCAACAGGGCCGCATCTCAGGAGCCCTTCTGGCCTTCGCGCGTGGGCCGCTGCAAGGGTCCACCGCACAGCTACGTTCGCATGCCTTTTGGCCTGTCGAGCGTGTCGTCCGCCTATCAGCGTAACTTGTGGCGCGTCCTGGCAGCTCAGGAGGCCAGGCATCACGCCGTCCTGACAGAGATGGATACGGTCCTCAAGGAACCGCCCGGACCCCCAGAGCCTCCTGAGGCTCAGGGCCCCGGTGGCTCGTGAGGAGCAACTCCTTCGCCGCGTGCCTTCAGCTGCCCCGACATCCCTTCATCGACAGAACCAGGTGACATTTTCCAAGTTCATTTAGCTGGGAGCGCCCCTCGGGCTGCATCATTCCCAGGCCGCGTGGGTCCGTCCCTGTGGCATGTATCCCTTTTCTTATGTCTTTAGCTTACCTTGCTGGGGGCGCCCCTCGGGCTGCATCATCCCCAAGCCGCTCGGGCCTGACCCAGTGGCATGTATCCCCCTTGCATTTACTTAAGCCTGCTGCTTCCATGCTTAATCTATCTATGACTATTACCTGCTTGATCGTCACCCATCGTGGGAGCCGCGCGTCGGCTGTCTTTCTTCAGGACCATTCGCGTGAGTAGGTTAAGCACGGCGTCTGTGCTCGGGCCCATCCCTGCAGCATCGATAAATCCAACGGCTGAGCTCTGTCTGGCGGGCAGGCCCCGTTCACGTCACCTCCTGGGGCCGTTGGTGCTTGGCCCTCTCACACGATAACCTCAGGAGATTCGTTCGGCGCAGGTTGTCTGACCACCTCGCAGGACCAGCACGGCGAACAAGAACCAAGACCAGGCGCAACCCGCCTTGAGGTAGGGCCTCGTGAGTCCCGCGCTGGCTCACGAGTGCCCAGACACACCTCGTCTAGCCCTCCCGTGCAAGCCACATGTCAGGGCGGGGCTGTACACGCCCCGAGGGCTCTCCGCAGTAGGGAGTCCCCCACCCACGCACCAGTGGAAGCACCATGCTCCGCGCTGGCCGTCGACACTGTCGAGGAGCGGCTATGCCCATGCACAAGCGGAAGCACTACGCTCCGCGCTGGTGATAAACAACTGAGGGTGGCCTCACGGCCGTACCAACCTCAGGGAGCCCCAGAGCTCAGTGTCCGGCCTCACCGCAATGCCTCCCCTCGGGAGAGTCGCGCGAGGGGGCTGGGCACGGGGGCTGCGCTCGGGTCATGCCCAAGCGTATGCCACCCAACTAGGTCCCTCGGACCTGGTCGTCGCACGCCCCTCCCGAGCCGAGCATCGGCGAGGGCAAAGGTATGGAGATTGTTTGCACGTCAAGGGGGACTCCTGAGCATCGCGACTCAGGAGCCTAACTGGTCACGTAGCCCCTCACTCCTTGGTCCGTCCTGGTCTCTGGTCGGCCCAACGGCAGTTGAGGTATGCGCGGGGCCGGGCCCTGCCGACGTAGAACATTAACCTATCCTCGTGTATCCTTCCTATAAGCTGTTTGCGCGTCAAGGGGGACTCCTGAACATCGCGACTCAGGAGCCTAACTGGTCACGTAGCCCCTCACTCCTTGGTCCGTCCTGGTCTCCGGTCGGCCCAACGGCAGTTGAGGTATGCGCGGGGCCAGGCTCTGCCAACGCAGAACACAAAGCAAATAGGAAGAAAATCGCAAAATCTCAAAGCAAATATTACAAGACATATTGTTCTCACAATATCAAACGCGAATTTAACGCCTCCATGAGGCATGGTGCATGTTGCAGGAATAAAACAGAAAAGCAGCCGCAGGTCACCCCTGGACACCGCTGTTGCCCACGAGAGGTGCTCCTTCCTTGGTGGCATCGCCTTCGCCCACACCGCCAGCTGGAACCGCGGGATCGGTGGCACTATCGGTCGAAGGCGCAGGGGTGAAGCCACGGAACTTCTTCAGCAGGGCCTCCACCTGGCCTTTCACGGCTGCGGCGGTAGCCATGCAGTGTTCATCAGCTACAGGCTCCAGCAGCTCGTCAAGACGAGCGCTGGGGTCACGAAGGTGCAGGTGGCTGAAGACCCGCGTCAGCACGGCTGAAGAAAGGACGCGAGCCTCTGCCTCCGCCATGGGACCGATGCCCTCCACGACTTCCTCGAGCGCCTTCACCAAGAAGGGAAGCAGCTGAGCAGGGCCATCCTTGTCGGTGGTCAGCGGCTTCTCCAAGCCCTTCTTGTACAGTGACTTCAGCGCCACGCGGGACCTCTCCTCAAGGAGCGAGAAGGCCACACGGTCTTCGGCCAGGACCTTCGCCTTGGCCTCAAGATCGACCTTCTCCGCCTCCACCTTCTGCTCCAGCTCCTCCAGCCGGCCGCGTTCAGCGGCCTGCGTCTTCGCCAGCTCCCCCAGCTCGGCGTCGCGGTTCTTGATGGCGTCCTCCCGAGCCCTCATCTCCTCCTCCTTCACTCGGCGGCCACGAGCTTCTTCTGTGTGCTCATCGCGCAGGCTCTTCAGCTCCTTCTCCAACGCCCGGCAGCGGTCGTGGGCGGCCTTGGCGTCCTTCAGCGCCACCTCGCGATCGGCCGCAGCCTGGGCGGCGGCTCGCTTCTCCTTCTCGGAGGCCGTCGCGGCCTGGTTTAGCATCGCTCGGACCGCCGTGTCAGACTGAAGCCAGCCGGATGCCAGCTCCAGGCGCCCGGCCACCAGGCGCGGATCCGCACTCCGGAGATCTTCCCACAGCTGGTTCATCTCTGAAAGGGCACGCTCCAAGACAGCAGAGGAGGCAGAAGAACCTGAGAACAATGGCGCGGCAGGAGAAAGAGGCGACGCCGTCACCAAGGCCTGGGAGACCAAGGGCTCCTGAGCCTTTGGGGCCTCGGCGGCCGAGCCGAACATCGGCACTTCCGGAGCCAGCGGGGCCTCGGGGGCTGACTCCTCATGACGACGCTCCTCCTGGTCTCGCGAGGGCGACCGGGCCGGAGAGGTGCGAGTGTCGTCACCTCCTTTCCCCGCGGAAGGGGGCGCGACCACTGCATCCTCCTTCCTCTTCTTCGCCGAAGGCAGCGGCCTGGCCAACCAAGGACAGACGGCAGGAGGCAGCAGTATAAGCAAGAACAAGACGAAGCTCAAGCACTTACTGGTCCACCGCAGCATAGTCCACCCTCCGCTTGGTAAGCTTGAAGCCCAAGAGCCTCGAGGCTTGAGGCGCGGGCGCGCCGGCTCCAGAAGCAGAGGACGGCGCAGCAGAAGGGCCGGAGGTAGCTCCGGGCGGCGTCAAGGCGGGGGCAGCGTCTCGGGAGACCAGCGATGATCTGTCCCTCGTCGGGACGCGGGCAGCACCCCCTCCTCCTGGTGGGCGTCGGTCTCGGCGTCGTCTGGTAGGGCGCGGAGGATGTCAGCTTTGCTCAAGGGGGAAGTTTCCCCCATCTCCTCGGGGGTCGCCTCCGAGTCCACCTCTTCTTCTTCCTTCCCACGGGACTCGTCAGAAGACAGCTCCACCGGCTTCGGCGCCGCAGGGACCCCAGCGGGCGCCGGCAGCACCAGCCCGCGCCCGTCGAAGGTAGGCCTGGAGGCCACAGCCTGCTCCCAGTCCGTGCGGCGGAACAGAGGAACAAAGGCCCTCGGAGGGTACTCTTGGTTGTCCCCGACCAAGAGGCGCAAAACTGCAGACAGCTCATCGTCAGGCAAGGGCTCCGGGCTCAGGCGAGTCTTGTCCTCTTCATCCCCGAGCCTCCACAAGGGGCACGCACACGCCTGAAGAGGAGCGACATGCAGCGTCAAGAATTCCCTCAGGAGCATGGCCCCCGTCACCTTGGCCGCCCTCGCATTTCCCGGCTTCAGGTCAGCCTTCATCTGCTCCAACACCGACGACGCCCGCTCGTCAGTAAGCTCTGCACGAGACCACCCCTTGTCGGACTGGGGCATCTCCGTCGGCAGCGCCAAGCGCGGGTGGATGCACTTGGCGCCCATCATGACCCATTTGGCCCTGAGGTTGTCGGCCTTCTTCCCGGTGTTCGAGATCGAGTTGGCCTTGCCGGGCGCAATGAACTTGGCGCACCCGGAGATATGGCCCTTGCTGACGCAGAGGAAGAAGAAGTGGCGCAGCAGAGCCACGGACGGCATCATGCCCAGATACGCCACGCAATAGTAGGCGAAGATGGACAGGAGAAGGATGGAGTTGGGATGAAGATGCAGCACTTGCAGCCTGTAGTGGCCGAGGACCTCATAGAAGAAGTCAGAGAAGGGGGGAACCAACCCTGCGGCGGTGCTACTCGTGAGGAAGTGGAAGAACGCGCTTCCCTCGGGCTCCGGCACGTCGGAGGCAACCCGGAGCTCCGTCTTCCCCCTCTCGTTGCTCTCCCCCGCCGTCAGCAAGCGCGTGGCGGAGAGGTTCTTCTCCGAGACATTGGGCGCGTCAAGAGCGGGTTCGTACCAGGCCGGCGACGAGGAGGGCTTGACCTTGCGTGGCGCCATCGGTCGCTGGAGCGAAGGAGGATGGAAGCAGATCTGGAGGTTTCGGTAGCAAGGAGCGAGAAAGGGGATCTGGAGCAAGGCGAAAGGGAGCAGTAAAGGCAAGCACTGTCTGTGACAGCCCTTGTCAAGACGGGCAGTTGCCGAGGCAGCGTGGGGAAGCGGAGATGCCCACGTCCAATCAACCGCCATGCGTCGACCAGGGCCGCGGGCTATTGGGGCCCGCGGCGCTCCGCACTTGACCTTTGGCTTCGCCTCGAAGCCAAGCCCGAGTGCGCCTTGGGCCCGGGGGCTACTGTCGGCGTTCTGGGAACGGGGGTCCCCAGACTTGCCTGCCTGCGGCCCACGGCGTGGCCCTGCGCGTGGGCCCGTATGGCCCACCTTCATCAACAAGGAATTCAAGACCCTCGCGAGGGGCCAAGCCTCGCGAGGCGGACGACACAAGACCTCCTCAGGAGCGGCCTCCCCGGGTTGGCTCGTGAGGGGCGGAGAGATCAAGGCAAGGCAAACCTCACGAGGTTCTCATGACGTGAGCCATGACGATCAAGATCAGGCGGGCGCCAGGCGGGCGCCAGCACGCGCAGTGTCCTTGTTTCCCCTTTGGTGCTAAGGAAGCGAGCGCAGGTGCAGAGTACCGAGGCATCAAGCAAAGGTTTCCATATCGATGCAATGAGACCAAGACCAGCAAGACGGCAAGACGGAGGTCACCATGGAGCCCAAGGCGGCGTCACCACCAGAGCCTTTTGCAGGCGAAGACCGCTTTTGTCAGGATAAGCTGTACGAGTTGTCCCCTTTCAAATTGGCCATTGTTGGCTCCCTTCCCGCTCAATATTTGGGGAGAGGACCAGGGCCTATATAAGTAGAACTAGCCACCACCATAGGGGAGAACGGATTCGGAGGCATCTCATCTGATCCTTAGCCACACACCAAGCACAAGAACAGCTCAACCTCAGGAGGCTGTTCTTCCCCCTTCCACCACCACCACACTGGAGTAGGGTATTACACCACAATGGTGGCCCGAACCAGTATAAATCTTGTGTCTCTTGTGTTGTGAGTTCGTCGAGTTCATCCACGAGATCTTAGCAAGCTAGGGCATGGATCGGTAGGGAAGAACTTCGCGCGCACCCCAAAGTTTGAACCTTAAGGGTTTTGCCAGAACCCGTGATCCGACACCATCCCCCTGGCTCTCCCCACCAGATCCCCCCTCGTTCCCCATCCACCTCCGAGCGCCATCGCCGTCGCGTCTTCGTCATCTCCGCGGCCACCGTGCCTTTGACGCGGACTGGTCGTGCTCATCGGCATCACCGTGGACTGCCGCATCCTCTGGAGCCGCTGGAGGGAGCCGAGGAGCTCTGCATCGCCGAACACGTCGTCGTCTTCCTCGAGTCGTCTTCCCCGGCGATGTTCTGCTGCTCCTAATCTCCCAAGGGCCATCTTGCGTGCCGCACGGTGAGCTCCTCCGTCTCCTGCTCCCCTCCTTTTAGCCTCTTCACGCGCCGTAGCTAGCTGCTATCGCGCCCGAGCTTTGTTCGCCGACGACGAGCTCGTGGTCGTGGCCATGGCCCTTGTCACGCTCGCCTGAGGCCTCCGCCGTGCTCCTGGTGTTCCCATGAGCCCAATGCGCACGCGCACGAGCCTTCCCGCGCCCCCTAGCGCCATGCTCGTCGAGAACCCGAACGCAGCGCCGCGGAGCTCGTCGCCGGCGTGTCTCCGGTGACCAAATGGTCACGGGCCAGTGGTCGTTGCACTCCCCACACCGCGTAGATACTCCCCAGCCTCTCCGTTTGCTCGCTAGCGCGTCGTAGCTCCGTTTTCATCGAGCACCCGTGCACGCCTCCGCCGCTCGCCGGCGCCGATTCCGGCCAAGTCCGGCGATGCTACGGCCACTACTGGACGCGACGTTGAGAGCTCGCTCGAATGAGCCTAGCCCCGCTCTTCCCCGAGCCCTGTATGCATTTTTCGGCGAGACCGAGCCACGCCGCCGCGTTTGGCGTCGCCGGCATTGAGTCGCCGGCCACCGCCAATGTGGCACACCTGGGGCCACCCCTGGGTCACTGCCAGCGGGCCCCGTTGACTGGGTTGACCCAGTCAATTTGCTGACTGGGCGTCTCTTTGACGCTGACGTGCGGGCCCCACCGCTTAATCCTCTAATTAAAATGTTTTCATAATTAAAACTAATTAATTTAGTTAATTAGTCCATGACGGGTGGGGCCTTCCTGCTAAATAACTCTGTTTTAGTTAGTTTAAACTTCTGTTAGTCCACCGTCTATGACAGGTGGGACCCATTGGTCAGTTCGACCAGTCAGCTGGTCTGTTGACCTGCTGATGTCATGCTGACACTCTGCTGACATTATAATTCCATTTCTGTTATTTAAATAATTTCTGAAAATGATTTAATCTTTGAAAATTAATATAAAATAAACCGTGGCTCGGATGGAAAAGCTTTATACATGAAAGTTACTCAGAAAAATCCAATGAATCCGAATACGCGGTCCATTCATCTGTCACATGCCCCTAGCATGCTAAACATGAAACATTCCCCCTCCGGTCATCTGTCTGACACAGGTCCGGAACCGGGAAAACATTCCCGGCCCGGTTGAATTCCCCCTTCACCTATATCATGTAGCCATACGTTAGGTCACACCCGGCACATCATATTGCCATGTTATGCTTTGTGATGCTATGTTTGCTTTATATTTATTGTTTCTTCCCCCTCTTCTCTCCGGTAGACCCCGAGACCGATGCTGCCCCTGTGATCGACCACGTCGACGACGACACTTCTTCCTTTTCAGCAGAGCTTCCAGGCAAGCCCCCCCTTTGATCATCCCGACATCGCCCATTCAATTCTCTCATGCTTGCATTAGATTTTGCTACTGTTATTGTTTGCTCCTATTCTGATGCATAGCCTGCTTTTGTAACCTGCTTATTGTTACCTTACCTGCTTATCCTAAACTGCTTAGTATAGGTTGGCTAGTGATCCATCAATGACCCCCACCTTGTCCTTTGTTGCCCCTGCTTCATCATCGACGACTCGATCAACGTGATCGACGACCAGAGCCCGACACCTCACATCACATCACGCCCCTTTTATTGCTCGACTCTGCAGAGTTACCATCGAGTGCCGAGGGTGGAACCTCATACATCACTCCTGATGAGATCTCTGTAGTGTAGCTATTCGGTCGTGGTCATCGAGGGTGATTTCCTCCTTAACCACTTCCGATACGACTCTGTCGTGCAACCCCTCAAGTGTGAACCTCGAGGGGGGTTCCTCTTACGTTCACCTTGATGATTACATCGAGTGCAATCCACTGAGGGTGGTTCCTCGGGGTTCCCCTTGGTGTTAGACACACAGTTACTATGGTTACTATGACTTTACACTGAACCATGTTACTAAAGACGGGTCGGCCCTGAGGGGTACCTGCGCGAGCTTAATTGCGAGTGATGTGGAGTCGGGTTGACCTGGAAGGTGCCCGCGAGATACTTACGAGGCGTGGCCGGGCATTCTTAGCCCTTGCCGCAAGTCCTCGAAACGGGGCGATGGGGTCACATCTTTCGTGAGTCTCCGCTTGTTACCACGCGCTCCTAATCCACTATGATTTGGATATTTGATCCGAGGGGCCTCTGGCCTGATAGCACTAACCATCACGTGGGCATAGTATGGGCGTTCTGCGTCGTATGCATCAGCCAAAGCTTAATGGACGTCAGCGACTGAGCGGCGCGCGCTGGGTTGGACTGCGTAAGAACCTGCCTTTTTAAGGAGGTAGCTAGGTCTGCTCACCGGCCGCCCTCGCAACGTGGAGGAGTTCCCGGGGCGATTGCCCAAGACCCCTGGGGGCATAGGTTTAGTCCGGCGTACTAACCTCGCTATTAAGCCTAGGTTGGGTTGCGGCGTATTGTTTGGCCGAGGCCGGGCATGACCCAGGTAAGTGTGTCCGGCCGGATTTAAGAGAGCGTGGTGGGTAAGTTGGTGCACCCCTGCAGGGAAGAAAACATCTATCGATAGCCTGTCCTACGGTAAGGGACACTCGGAGTTGTATCCCGATCGATACAACTAGAACTGGATGCTGAGGCATGATTTGGATATGTTGCTTCGGGAGTCGAGAAAGGATCCCGTAGCGTTGATACAACAACATAAATATGACTTATGTTATAATACTCTACTCCCTCCTGTTGCTGCAAGATGGTGGTTTCCAGAAGATGCTAGTCTTCGATAGGACTAGCTTCTCCCCCTCTTATTCTGGCATTTCTGCAGCCCAGTCCACATATACAGCCTTCCTTTGATAATGTTGCATATGTAGTGTAGATCCTTGCTTGTTGAGTACTTCGGATGAGTACTCGCGGTTGCTTTGCTTCCTCTTTTCCCCTTTTTTCCATTCTTCTCGGTTGTCGCAACCAGATGGTGGAGCCCAGGATCCAGACGACACCACCGACGACTACTACTACCCCGAGGGTGCCTACTACTACGTGCAGACCGCCGACGACCAGGAGTAGTTAGGAGGCTCCCAGGCAGGATGCCGTGCCTTTTCGATCGATGTTGCTTTTGTGCTAGCCTTCTTAAGGCAAACTTGTTTAACTCATGTCTGTACTCAGATATTGTTGCTTCCGCTGACTCTTGTGTTTTCGAGCTGATGTATTCGAGCCCTCGAGGCCCCTGGCTTGTAATATAAGGCTTGTATTATTTTATTTGTGTCTAGAGTTGTGTTGTGATATCTTTCCGTGAGTCCTTAATCTTGATCGTACACAATTGTGTGTATGATTAGTGTATGATTGAATCGAGGGCGTCACAGGTTCCCCCTGGTCGCCGCACGGGGACGACCCAGGGGATTAAGGAGGTGGTTAGATAAATAAACCGGGTTTTTTTAAGCACCGCCTATTTTTATAGGAAAGACGCCTAACTAAGCGCCTGCCCTGCACAAATAAGTATCGATGCTTAAGAAAAGTCTGTTTTTTTTCTCTAAACACCTTCCATCGTACAAAGCCTAAAAGGCACTAAACTGGCTCCCCCACACCACACTGCATGTCTCGGTCAAGTCGGTCACCTAGCGAGCATCAGGCGATGCCACCTGAAATCCTAAAGCCTACGGAGAGGTCGTGAAGGTAGCTAGGCCAGACTCGACCGTCGTTGCAATGGCGACAAAAGCAAATGGATCATTACGAACAAGTTACACTTTTTAATGGAGAGGTTGTGGAGGTAGCAAGGGCATCTCCAGCCCCCAAATTTGCTCCGGCATTTATACACAGTCAGGACGATCAGTTCGTGGACACTAATACCAAAGACCATCATTCAATGTTGCCCGTATACATTTTAAATAATTTTTCAACTAACCGGATGAAATTTACGCAAACATTTTGAATTTTCATATAAATCGGACGAGATTCATTCAGCACGATGGAGTTCATATAAATCGAATGAAAGTTATTACATTCCGGACATACTTCAACTAAAAGCGGAGCTCCTCCGAATAATTTCGGACATACTTCTACTCTAAACCTAATCTAAATGATCGCCCGCACCCGTTGTCATGTCCGGCCATGAGCCCCGAGAACTGAAGCTCCGACACTTGCCCTCGCCTTCTCCAGTTGCACCTCAGCACTCTCCAACTCTGCCTCCGCAACCTCCGCCACCGCGGCTTGAGTAACTAATAAGCCGACGATTATCAGCCCGCCAAGCTTGGGTTCAGGCGGAGAGGAATAGCGATGGCCTTCCTGGGACCCGAGCGGTGCCAACCTACCATGCACTACTTTTACTCGATGTCGGCGGCGCCCACAGACGTGTCGGCTTCTTGGTCGTGGTGGCGGGCCGGGTGCGGCCTTGGCAGAGCCGGCTATGTCCTCCTCGTCATTGCTCTTGCCCTACACCTCGTCTGCAGCTGCCTTGTAGAACTCCTTGTAGTCGGCTTCCAGTTACGCCTGACGCTGGCGATACCGCCAGCTGTCAAGGCGGATCTCGCGGGCGAAGCGGTAGGACTCCAGCAGCGCCGCTTGCTCCGCCACATCTGCGTCCGGCACGATCGCCCTGCCGGCGGCGAGCTGCTCCTCCGCCTGTTGGTGCTCCTGGAGGAGTTGAAGGTTATAGGTCGTGTCGGCCTACGCCTCCCGAAACTGCTCCTCCCGCACCAAGCCCGTGTAATGGGTACGGGCCTCACCGATGGTCGTCGTACAATGCACTAGCGAGGGTGGCGTCGACGAGGAGGGTGATGCCGGCTCGTCCTCGGCCGCGGCCAAGTCCTGCATTGCGACACATCCTTGGCCTCCGAGCTGCCAGCCGGCAGCAAAGCAGCCCATCTCCTTCTTCTGCTCCGGTGATAGTCCGTCCGAGAGAGCTTTGGAGCGTGAGGAGGCCATCGTATGAGTGGTGTGGAGAGGAGAAATGGACCGGAGGAGGATGAGTGCGGCTATGGTCGGGGATGCAGTTTATATAGCAGGCGAATAGCAATGGTGGACGGCAGCCGGACGGACGGGTGGCGCCAGAGTACGTTTGTCGGCAACCGCGTGTCATTAATGTTTTCAATTTACTGTTCACTGAGTGTAAATGAGCCTGGACACTGTTTTGAATTATCAAGCCAACGATACATAATAAATAATCATCAGCTGTGAAAAAAAAACATTTTCCTTATTAAACACTACCATCAAACCATACAAAAATATCAGACTTCTCGTGCCAGACACGTTGTGCTAGTCGGTACCTCCATCCGGGATCACACGGCCGATTGATCCTGTTTTTGGTCAACCTTCCCTGTTTTCTATAAAAGAAAATTACTATATATACGCGATAAATACATTATGAAAAGATAGTCCACAAATGTAACTGTCCTTTTCGATTGTTTATATGTGTAGGTCAAACATGGATCAAACCTTATAAGATCCGTAGAACGTCATTTTGCTGGCTGACTTCATTTTCCATGAGATTTTCCTTTTTTTTTTTACATACGCTTGCCGTAAGTTAAGTGCACATGTCCCTCGCAAAAAAAAAAAGAGGTTAAGTGCACATGTAGCATCGGCATGTGTTGTCGAGCACGCGACCACCATACTGATCGATTTATCTACCCTCCGGCCCCGCGTGGTCTGAGTCTCTGATCGATCTATCTGCATCTGCCCCATTTACTGCCCATGCATCCGCATGTTGTCAGAGCATGGTTAATAATATAGCCAGCTGCTGAAAGGCTGTGTCATGTCATCTACAGTTCATCTTATAGCCAACATATACAATAGTAAATCAAAAAAATATACTACTTTTTTTTATTATATGACCCACCTTTCATTCTCACAAGTGTCTAGGGGCACGTGCTAGAGCTGGGTCTTCACGAAGAGCCCGCTTACCTTCTCTTTCCTCCAACTAAGCAGAAATATACTATTTTAATCCTTATAGCCCGCTGACTCAGCTCTATTGTACTTGCTCTCGGTCGCCCTCCGCGCCGTCTACTACCAGTAACCTCAGTTTCAACGTTAATTAATTGGCTGCCGTTGAGACCATGCAGTCGATGGATCATGGATCGTCGCCATTAATCGGTCGAGCTTTCTGCCATGGCTTGTGTGCGCCATATTGGTGCGCTGTGACTGTGATCCATAGTACTCCCTCCGGTCTAATTAGTTGACTTGAATTTGTCTAAATACGGATGTATCTATACTTGTGTAGTATCTAGATACATCCGTGTCTAGATAGATATGGGTCAAGTAATTTGGAACGGAGGGAGTATGTTGGAGCAGGTAGGTAACGTACGTCCCCCGGTGGCCCACTTGCAGTGGGACGCTGTACTGATGCCATGCACGTTCGCTCTGTCTTGTTGTCAACGTGTTAGTGAAAATGAATGCCAAGGAAGGAATTTCTTTACTCCATAGTACTCTTAATTGGCCCAAACAACGGGGAGGTAGTACTACTAGTACTCCCTCCGTCCGGGTTTATTAGGCCTCTTAGCATCATAAGCATGTCCCTTTTTATAAGGCCTCATTTTTGAAAGATGCATGCATGCAATCATTTCATTGGTTGCATTGAAAGCCATTGCTATTGGTGCCATGGCTGGGAAATTAATACACTTGATGCGTATTTTTTCATTGGTTGCATGCATGTGAGATAGTGCATTGGGAGTGGAATGGAAGAAATAATGTGAGCAAATTACTATGTGTCTTGGTCTAAGAAAAGTTGTCTTTAGGCCTAATAAACCCGGACGGAGGGAGTACTCCTGTTAGTACCAAATCATCACATCAGCCACATGTAAAGACTAAAGAGCATTTAGTTACCTTGATTATAAATGGAATGGCTTTATATATACGAGCAGTAGTACTAATCTGTTTGGTAGACTGTTGGTTAAAAAAAAAACCTGTTTGGCAGACTGAAATTTCAAAAAAAAAAAAAACTTGATTGGTAGGCTTCACAAGGTTTGTACCCGCACGCTTGCTCGTCGCTGCATATCACAAATCCTAAAGCACCTCCTCCCAGCCAGGCTGACTCGTTGCAGTGCAATTTACACAACGGGGAAGGATGCGGGGTAAGATAAATGCAGACGGCCAAACCAGGCATGACCAGGGCGTGCATGCCCTCGGAACAGGTTTCACTGCGCCAGGCTGCCGGAAAACGCAAAAGAAAAAGAAAAACATGCAGTATATCGGACAGCTCCTGTGTCTGTGTGTATGTATGAGTGTACCCCCACGTAGTGGTAACAATACAGCGTAGAAACATGGAGAGTAGTGGAGCGATAGCCCACCGAACGAACCTTAGCCGCGCGCGTTGGTTCAAAGGTTGGTGGACGGGCTCCCTCCATGCTTGCACACACAGTGCACCGGTCAAGTCGGCGTCACCTAGCTAAAGCGAGAGACCCATCGCGAAGGGGTAGCTGCTACGTACGTAGTCGCCGCTGTTGCAACGGCGACAAAGGCAGTAGGTAGAGAAAGTACTACGTCGGGCGGTCGGTCGGCGTCATGGTCACGATGATCATCCCAAACGCACACGCACGTCCATCCATCCATCCATACATGGACCGGAAGGAAGGCGAGCGGCACTCCACTCCTGCCGCCGATACGCTACACTTTCTACCTCCCCCCAACCAATCATGGCAATATGGCATGGCATCCATTGCAAGTCCATGGCAGGCGCGGTGGTGCCGGCGTCGCCATCGGTAGGTGAGGTGAGATGAGAAAGAGGCGCGGTGCGGTGCTGCCCCAGCGTCTCCGTCCGTCCCCGTGCCGAGCGTGTTGGCAGTGTTAGCAGTGTTAGTGTAACCTCCCTCCCTCCCAGGGATGCTGATTAGCACGCACCAACCGGCCAACAATAATAGCATCACCATTCACCCAGTAGTAATATTTCTTTGCGGATGTAGTGTAGCATCTGCGCCTTTTTTTTCCTTCTTTGCCTTTGGGGCGGGCGGTGTGCGCTTTGCCTTTCGCCTTTGCAGCCTTTTCGCTCGCCCGCACCGGCCCGTCGCTTGCAGCCGCAGTCGCTTGCAGTGGGTGTGGCCGACGCCCCCACTTCCCCTTCACCCCCGTCGCTTCCTCCACTCCCCCCTTCTTCTTCTTCACCTTCCCCCCTCTCTGCTCTGCCGCTTCGCTGCTCCCCCGCCCCCGCGCGCGCACAATGCTGCCCTCCTCCAGATCAAGGTGCCCTCTCCTCTCCCCTCCTTCTTTCCTGCCATTTTTGTCTGGCTGCTCTTCTTCGTTTTCAGTTTTTCGGTTGGGTTGGTTGCTTCTATCTTATCTTCCCCGCGCCGCGGCAGATCTCGCCGGCGTCTCCCCCTCCCCCGTCTCTGCTGCTTCCCGCCGTCTCGCGGCGGCAGCGCATGCGGATGCAGCCGTCTTGGCCTCTTGGGAGTTGGGAACCGACGGTTTCCGTCCGTCGGCGGCCTCTGGCCTCACTCGGAACTGCTTCTTGATCCACTTAATTCCGCCCCTCTGTGTCACAGCTTCAATTTTTTCTCCGGCCAATGGCGGGGACTGCTTGATTTTGTTTGCGGTTTGCTCGTGATTCTGGGCGGGGTCTTGCATTTGGCAATTCGTACTGATGGATGTGGAAGAGGTCGAAGCTCTAATCGATGGCGGTGTGCTGTTTGTTTACAGATCTGGGCCGAATGAGTCGCCCGTCGGCAGCAGGACCAGGCCCAGCACGCCCTCCTCCGGCCACCGCCCCTCCACGCCCTCCTCCGGCTACCGCCCCTCCACCCCGGGCGGCACCAGGAGGGGCACAACTGCCGCTGCCACCGGCGGGGGCACGCCGTCCACGCCGCGGGGCTCGCGCGGCAACACCGGCGGGCCCTTCAGGTCCGAGCCCAACTCGCCGCCGGCCGCCGCGGCGGCCCGGCCGCGCCTCTCCTTCGACCGCTCCCCGAGATCCGCCGACGCCAAGCCCGTCGCCGAGCGCCGGGTGCCCAAGATCGGCACGCCTCCCCCCGACGTGAGTTTCACTTCAAAGCACAAACTTTACGCTGTCGGCAGGGTGAAAGTGACGTGCGTTCGCCTGAATTGACTTGCGAATTCTCTGTGCGATGGCTGCAGCAGAAGCAGCTGCGGAGGGAGATCGAGCTGCAGTCGCGGCTCGAGTCCGCGCACGACGACCTCAAGAAGGCCAAGGACCAGCTCTCCTTCGTCGTCGGCGAGAAGGACCGCCTCGTCGGTGAACTGAATGAAGCCAAGAGGGTGGCTGATGAGATACATGAGAAGCTCCAGGACGCGCTCATGGCCAAGAGGTGGGCCGAGGAGGCCACCGAGATCGAGAAGTTCCGCGCCGACGAGCTCGAGCAGGCCGGCATCGACGAGTCGCAGAAGAGGGACGAGGAGTGGCAGAGGGAGGTCGAGAGCGTGCGCAGCCAGCACGCCGCCGATTTGGAGACGCTGGTCACCACCACCGAGGAGCTCGAGAGGTTCAGGCGCGAGCTCTCGATGGCCAACGAGGCCAAGAAGGCCGCGCTTGGCCACGCGGACGATGCCATGAAGATTGCGGAGGTCAATGCGGACAAGGTGGAGATCCTCTCCGGCGAAGTCACCCGCTTGAAAGGATTGCTTGATTCCAGCGCGGCGGTCGAGGAGAGTAAAAACCGTGAAAGGGAGGAGTTTGTGAAGAATTTGGAATCCGAGATTTCAGTTCTCAAAGTCAAACTAGAGGAGGCAAGAGTTCTTGAGGAGAGCTTGGCCGACGTGGAGAAACTGACCGAGGAGCTTAAAGCACAGTTGGCTGATGCAAAGAAGGCCGAGTCAGAAGTCCATCAGCAGTTTGAGGAATGGAAGGACAAGGCTGGATCACTTGAAATTGAATTGGAGGAGGCTACTCTCTCCGAGAAGGCCAAAAGCGATACCCTTATATCCACGGAAGAAGAATTGAGCAAGACCCAGTCTATCTTACAGGACAGAGAATCTGAGATGGAAGTGCTGAAAGGAAAGACAACGGCATTGGAAATTGAGGTGGCGAGGCTTTCAACAGAAATCAACGAATCCAGCGAGCACCTGGACGCCTCTCAGCAGGAGTTGTTTGGGCTGCAGACAACAATAGATGTTCTGAAAAACAAGCTTGAGGCTGCTGAAGAAGTGGCCTCAGAGGCTTTAAACAATGAGAAGACTGCTAATGCAAATATTGTAAGCCTGACCGAGGAGAAAATCAAGTTAATTAACGAGTTGAATGATGCTAAGGACAGAGAGGAGAAAGAGAGAAGGGCAGTGGAGGATCTCACCGCTGCGTTAAGTGAGGCATCTGGCAAAGCAGAGGAAGCACATGAGAGATTTCTGAAGAAAGAAGATGATTATGAGCACGCTCTCACTCAGATTGGCGATCTCAAGATGTCCCTAAATAGTACCAAAGAGAATTATGAGGTAATGATAGAGGAGGCACACTATGACATCACTTGTTTAAGGAATACAGTCGGAAAATTGGAGGCTGAGGTGAGCAAGTATAGAGAAGAATGCGAAGCTAAGGAGCTTGAGATTGTCAGTTTAAACAAGCAGTCGGAGGAAGAAATTGCCACTCTTAAAGCAGAAGCTGACAGGGTAGGAGCATCATTGCGAGATGCAGAGCACGAACTACAAACTGTCAATGAGGAGAAAGAGATACTTCAAGAGAAGCTATTGCACACGGAATCAGCAGTTGTTGAAGCTAACAGGGCTGTGCAGGAGGTCAAAGCTGAGAAAGAGGGTCTTCAGGAGCAGCTAATGCGCACGGAATTAGCGGTTTCTGAAGCTAACAAGGCTATTGAGGAGGTAAAGGCTGAGAAGGAGGATCTTCAAGAGCAGCTAATGCACACGGAATCAGCGGTCGCTGAAGCCAGCAAGGCTTTACAGGAAGTAAAGGCTGAGAAGGAGGATCTTCAAGAGCAGCTAATGCACACGGAATCAGCGGTTACTGAAGCTAACAAGGCCTTGCAGGAGGTAAAGGCTGAGAAGGAGGATCTTCAAGAGCAGCTAATGCACACAGAATCAGGGGTTGCTGAAGCTAACAATGCTGTTCAGGAGGTGAAGGCTGAGAAACAGGGCCTTCAAGAGCAGCTAACGCACATGGAATCAGCAGTTGCTGAAGCTAACAAGGCTGCGCAGGAGGCAACGTCTGAGAGTTTGCAACTGAAGGATAGGTTACTTGATAAAGAGAACGCATTGCAGAGCTTAACCCAGGAGAACGACGAATTCAGGCTGCGAGAGGCTGACGCCATGAAGAAGATAGAGGAATTATCTGCTCTCCTTGCTGAAGCCATGGAAAAGAAGCATCCTGAGGAGGAAGAGAAGCTAGTTGTTGTGGATGAGGTGCACAGTTCAGCGCGTGAAGTTGCTGAGACAGCTGCAGAAACTGAAGACACAGAAGGAGAGAGTGACAAAAAACCGAGCATGGAGCTCGTCGTCGCAAATGGAAACTCCAATGGCGACATGAACCAAGAGGAAGAGAAACACGACAGCAAGGTTGAGCAGCAGGAAGCCAAAAGTGATTTCACCACGGTACACGAGAGTGACAAAGTTGTCGAGAAGCAGCTGCAGGCAGATGTGAAACAGGAAACCGAATCGTCGAAAGACGACCTGTCCTCCAAGGAGGACAGCAGCACCGAACACGCAAATGCAAACGGAACAGCAGCATCAGCAGAGGTAACCAGCAAAGTCGCAATGTCCCCAACAACAACAAAACCGCAGAAGAAGAACAAACCCCTGCTGAAGAAGTTTGGTAACCTACTGAAAAAGAAGAACAGCAAGTAGTAGCAGGTGAACAGAAGAAAAACACATGTACTATTACTGGTGTTTATTATTACCCTGATCTTTCTTTTTCTTCTTCTTGTTTGATGACAGCAAGGTAGTGTGCTTAATTTCCACGTGTAATTTTTATACTGTCGACGCCTGTACTTTTGTGGTGATTGCAGTAGCTTTGTGGGTGTTTTCATTTTTCTCTCTTTTTTCTATAAGCTGGACCTCCTGTTCTTTGCCCTATGGCTGTGGTTATTATTATCTACACGATCTGTGGCCGTTTGTTTGTAGCCCCTCCTGATTAAATACTGTGTAGCCCCTTATGGCAAGCTGATGTCACTCATATCATGCACCTGCACTACTATAATGTAATGTGATGTGATGTTGTTACCAGTGGGTGATAAACCCTAATACTATAACTAACCATCATGCTTGTTGGCATGATCTGTTGTTGGCTATTCTAGTCATGGCTGTTGGCATAAAGCATTATTCACATGTCTGCTGCTGGCATTCTAATTTCTAACCATGTCTGTTGAGAGAGGGCAGCACTCATGTTTGTTGCCATGTTGGCCATCCCATCCATGGTTTGTTTTTTCAACGGCTGGGATGGATTGATGTGATTTGGCTTTATTTTTTATACTCTTTATTTACTTGCTTTTTGGGTGTGGTTGGACCCTCCTAATCTTGGTTGCTTGGGAAGATGGCATCGACCGAATCAGGTGCGTGGAAAAGAAATGACAATGATGTATTTATATTGGAGGTGGTACAGCTAAAATAGCTGTGATTTGATGATGGGGCTGGATGGGGCTGGGTGGGTGGGTTTTGTCACATGCACCCATGTGGCCTTTAACTGTTGCATAATTGCATCCTGGCTGGGTGTAAAGTATCAAATGAGAGCAGCATTCATTTGCTTTCCAGTGTTTCTATTATTATTATTTTCTTTCAGAATTATGGAATTTTAATAATAATAATCATCATCATCATCATCATCTAATGTGTTCTTCGGACTGCCTAGTGAGCTGATGTGTGTGCGTGAGCACTCTGTTTTGTTGTATGTCTGGAATGTAAATAAATTTGGCCATTGCAGATAATAACATATCAAACATACATGCATCTGTAGGTGTCCAAAAGAAATTTCTTATCTTTTTATTTTTACTTTTTCTAAGAACAAAACAACACCTTATCTGTTTGCATCAGCTTTAACTTGCTACTGACACCAATTCTGCAAAAGAAAAGGAAAAAGGAAAAGACATGCAAAAAAAAGAGGCGAAGGCACAAGTTGAGCCCACGGCCCATCTCAGAGCTACTTCTGGCCCAACGTCGTGCACACCCCGACGTGCCGAGCACGAGCAGCAGCACAGGCCGCGACCCAGGACAGCACACACCCCCGGGACCCACATCTCAGAGACTAGAGCTCCCAGAGCCCTGCACCATGCCATCACCACCACTTCTCTTCCACTACCACCTACTGCCCGCTTCCGTTCTTCTGCCAATGAATCAAGCATCTCCGCCGGAAGATTGCTACGAAGTATTCGGTTCCTGCTCTGCCCCTTCTCCTCTGTTCTTCCTCCTCTCCGCCGCCGCCGTCTCGTTCATCTTAGAAGATGACATACATCCACGCTGCAAATGTAGGCAATGCACATTGCTGACCTTCCAGTTCGAGTCCTGTGTGCAATAGGACTGATCAGCAGCAGGGATGCATTCATGATCAGGTCTTGTGTGCGCTGGAGGAGAAGGTGAACTAGGGAGGGAGGTTGGAGGAAGACGAGGGGCTGGCTAACCGGCGGCTGGAGAAGCGCGGCGGCGGAGGAGAGGCAGGATGCTGCAGCGGGCGGCCAGCAACGCCTACTCGTGGTGGTGGGCGAGCCACATCCGCACCAGGCAGTCCAAATGGCTCGACAGCAACCTCCAAGGTCCGTTCCCCTTCTTCGTTGCGCCAACCCATATACGCGCCTAGATCTCAATGCTTGCTCGGCACATCTTTGATTATTTTTCGTGGTCAGAAGTTTGCATGCTGTCCTGCAGAAGTTGTCAAATGAAGTAACATTTCGTGTACAGTCAGTTGCTTCATGAATGTATCATGGAATCTAGTTGCAGCAAAATATGTACTTTGCATTGCCATTCTGACCAAGAAACACATGGATTCTGTAATGAAATACACACTACATCACTGTGAGGTGTTTATGAAACTTGTGTATGGCTCAGGTTAGCAGAAATGTATCTCACTAGTTTCTTTTTTTGCGGGGGGTATCTCACTAGTTGATAGCAAAGATATGTGGTGATGTTTGGTCACTCGGATAAAGAAATACTGTTTTTAGACTAGCATAAGCATATATACAGTTAAATCCCCTCACAAAAAATGATGCACCATTCGAGCTGTTCATGATTAAAAACATAGGCATACTATTCTACAGAAATTAAGTGTACGAGCGGAAACCACTTGGATATCAACCCAACACCAATTAACTGCTTTGGTGCCAACATATCTTTAATCAGGGTACTATGAAACATCCTTTAAGCAAATTTCAGCAATTCTGCACATGCAATTGGATATTGATTGTGAGCAATTGCCTTTACATGCGATTTCTCCAAAAAAATAATGTTGAATTGCATTGTGGTGTAACTGAATACATGTTAGCACTACTATACTTTTGGTCGGGCATTGAGCAATTGCATTTGATGCGCAGATATGGAAGATAGGGTCAAATGCATCCTCTTACTCCTTGGAGAGGAAGCAGATTCTTTCGCAAAGAGGGCAGAAATGTATTACAAGAGGCGACCAGAGGTGATCAGCTCCGTGGAAGAAGCGTACCGGGCATACAGAGCCCTTGCAGAACGCTATGACCACATGTCAGGAGAGCTACACAAAGCAAACCACACTGTTGCAACTGCCTTCCCTGACCAGGTTCAGTATTCTATGCTCGAAGAGGATGATGACAGTCTCCCGAAAGCATTCACGGCGGTTGATCCTCGTAAAATCCACAAATCAACGGTGGAGGGGCTGATGAATAAGAAGAAAGGAAGGAAACCAGGACAGAAAGATGGAGGAAAGAATTGTGCAGCTCCAGTCAACAAGGAGAATGCGCAAAAGGAGATCAGCAGGATGCAGAAAGAGATATTGGTGCTGCAGACTGAGAAAGAGTTCATCAAGAGCTCTTACGAGAGTGGAATCGCAAAGTACTGGGATCTTGAAAAGCAAATCAATGACATGCATGAAGAAGTCTGCTACTTCCAGGAGGAGTTCAACGAAAGCGCTGTGATTGAAGATGATGAGGCGAGAGCTTTGATGACAGCGAGTGCCCTTAAATCTTGTGAAGACGCCATTGCCAGACTGCGGGAGCAGCAGAAGCTATCGTTCAGCCAAGCAATGGTTGAGCTGGAAAGGGCCAGTGTTTCCAGAGAGAAACTGAAGAACATCATGAAAGAGCATGGTAAATTCCTGTCGGATTCAGGAAATTCTCTTTACGAGAATGTGAGAAATGATGCCACCGTTAAGATGGATGATCTGTACTCTATGAAGCAGGAGAAAATTGGAATAGAAGCAATAGTAGATAAGATCAAGGAATACTTTCAGAAAGACACTGATATTTCTGTGGCAGAGATTGCAGAGAGAATTGATGACATGGTCAATAAAGTTGTGGACTTGGAACTCATGGTTTCATCACAGACTGCTAAGATAGATAGGCTGTGTCTGGAAAACACAGAGCTGGAGATATCACTGCAGGAACTGGAGGGAGAGCAGGCAGTAGTAAACAGTGGTTCAGGTGAATTGAATGACAAGCTAGAGAAGGCAGAAGATGAGCTGATGAGAGTGCAGTACCTTGAGAGCTCCTTCCATGCAGAGGAAAGCATAGTCTATTCAAATTTCGCTGAAACCGCAAGTAGCTTTTGTTGTATTACAGACTTATTGCAGTCACCTCCTGTTGAGCACCAAGCTGGTTCTGCGCCCAGGCTGACTCATGAAGCGACACCATCCGCTGACACTGCATCATCTGGCAAGTGCGAGAAAACAGAACCTGAAGAAGATCCTCAGATGGATAAACCTACAACAAAGCCTGACATGGATGGGGTCCCTGATAGTTCTGGTAAATTGGAGCTAGCTACGGTCAGCGATAACTGTCACCATGACATCAAGGAAGAAAGGCAATACTGCGCAGATGATTTGGAGGATTTGTGGGATTGCGGGCTTGAAAGAAAGTCGAGCTTTGCAGATGCATCGGTAAATAAGGAAACAGCAGAAAATGTTATTACAGGTATGTTGCAGACACCTCTTACTGAGCACCAAGCTGGTTGTGTGCCCACACTGGCTGATGAAGCAACACCACCCGCTGACACCGAACCATCTGGCGAGTATGAGAAAATAAAACCAGAAGAAGATCCTCTAATGGATAAAGCTACAAGAAAGCCTGACATAGATGGACTCCCTGATTGTTCCAGTAAGTTGGAGCTAGCTACAGTCAGTGACAACTCTCACCAGTCTAACTGTTACAATGACATTAAGGCAGAAAGGCATGACTGCACAGATGATTTGGAGGATTTATGGGATTGTGGGTTTGAAAGAAATTCTAGCTTTGCAGTTGCATCAGTAAATAAGGAAACAGCTGAAAATGCAGGCAGTGATACTACAGATATGTTGCAGTCACCTCTCACCGAGCACCAAGTTGGTTATGTGCCCACAATGACTGATGAAGCAACACCACTCGCTGACTCCAAACCATCTGGCAAGTGTGAAAAAATAAAACCAGAGGAAGATAATCAGATGGATAACGATACACAAAAGCTTGACATAGATGGATTCCTGGATTGGTGTGGTAAGCCAGAGATAGCTATCATCAGTGCTGATTCAGAGAATTTGTGGCAGTTTGAGCTTGACGGTGAATCTAGCTTTGCAGCTGCATCAGTAGATAATGGAACAGCAGAAAATGCAGATAACAGTACATCTGGTGAACATAACAATGCAGAAGTGAAATATAATCATGGAGCCATTGGCAGCAACATGCAACCATATGTTGTACATTCTCATGAGCAAGGTTCGGTAGATCGATTGCATCAAAGTTCACCTGAAGCCCCATGGGATCACGACCTAAAACAAGTGGATGGCAAGCAAGATTCATCGACAGTGGATCATAGCATTTTTGGAGGCCACTCGGAACAAGATATGAACATAGAAGAACGGTTAGAAGACTCGCATTTCACTGAAAATTTCACTCCTGGCAATGGAAAAGCTGTTGGTGTTGGAGATCAAGAGAACAACATGGCTAATATGCAGCAATTGCATATGAGTGGACTCCAAGACAAGAAAATGGTACTATTAACCGAGTGCAAGGAAAAAGAATCAGAAGAAGATCCTCAGATGGATAAAGCTACAAGGAAGCCTGAAATATATGAATTCCCTGACTTTTCCAGTAACTTGGAGCTAGTAAACAGCAATGACAACAGGCAGCCATCTAACAGTTACCAAGAAATTATGGCAGAAAAGCATGACAGTGCGGGTGATTCAGAGGATTTGTGGTATTGTGGGCTTGAGAGAAAATCTAGCTTTGCAGTTGCAACGGTAAATAAGGAGAAGGCAGAAAATATAGACAATTACACATTTGGTGAACATAACAATGGCATCAGCATGCAACCCTATGTTGTTCATTCCCATGAGCAGGGATCATTAGATCGATTGCATCACATTTCATCTGAAGTCCCAGGAGATCATCATGCGAAGTTAGAGGATGACAAGCAAGATTCATCAACAGCGGGCCATAGCATTTCCAAAGGCCACTATGAACAAGAGATGAAGAAAGCAGAAGAGTCAGAAGACACACATGGCACTGAAAATTCAATTCCTGGCAGTGAAATTGCTGTTGTTGTTAGAGATCAAGAGGAGAACATGGCTAATCTGCAGAAATTGCTTATGAGTGGACTCCAAGACAAGGAAAAGGTACTACTGACCGAGTACACTTCTATCCTCCGAAATTACAAAAATGCAAAGAGAAGGCTTACAGAAGTGGAGATAAAGAATCAGGAATGTTTGGATGAGATGAAAGCCATGATGAGCGAACTACGCTCTGCCAATGAATTGAAGGATAAGGAGATTCGGTCACTACGTGAACTCCTGAACACTTCTACTGTCAAAGATGCACATCAGAATGGCCATCAAATGAATACATACACGTCCTTGAGTATCAAGAGTGGGTCCTTCAGGGGGCACCGAAGGATCCCAAGCTTTTTGCCAGGTCATCAAAGGAGAGAAAGTGCTTCTTCCATTTCGAGGATAATCATGAAGAATTCTAGCCCGAAGAACAAAGATGATGCCTCACATGATGCTGTTTTTCAGGCAGAAAGAATCGGTATGGGTGACATCAGATTAACTAATATTCTTGAGATGCAGAACGCCTCACCTCTTGAGGACAAGTTCAGAAGAGACATCGATGGGCTTTTGGAGGAGAACCTAGACTTCTGGATGAAGTTCAGCACATCATTCGAAAAGATTCTAGAATTGCAGACCAAGCATGATCAGCTTCAATCAGAGATTGGCAAGCGAACAAACGCGGACAGGCTCAAGGAAAACAGCGGTGGCACAAGTGATCCTCGTGCAGAAGCTGAACCCGAAACCATAGAGAAGCGGCTACGGGAACTTAAGATTGAAATGCAAGTATGGCTGGAACAGAATGCGATGTTCAAAGGGGAGCTCCAGTGCAGGTTTGCTTCCCTGTGCAGTATACAAGAGGAAATCCAGGCAGCAATGGAGATGGATGCAGAGACTGTGGAAGGAATCCAATTCACTTCATACCATGCTGCCAAATTCCAAGGGGAGATCTTGAGCATGAAGCAGGAGAACGACAAGGTTGCGGATGAACTGCAGGCTGGCTTAGATTATATAAGAGGCCTACAAGAAGAAGTCGAAAAGATCCTGGCAAAGATACTGAAGAGCACCAGCTTATCTGGGTCGAAAGGCAGCAGCCCTTGGAGGAATGCACCCTCTAAGTCACGAGTGCCGCTCCGGTCGTTCCTGTTTCCAGCCAAGAAAAAGAAACCATCCCTGCTGGCATGCATGAATCCAGCACTTCAGAAGCAGTACAGTGACATGGCATTCTTTGCTAAAATGGAATAGGTAAACCCTGTCTGTCTCTTCTTATGCATTAATGGCTATACTTTCAGCTAGTGTTGTTCTTCCTATGAGTTGGTGGACTAACACGCTGTATCGGTAATCAGGCCTTCATGATGGAACCGAATTCATCACACACGGAGCCAGATGAGCTGTGTCTGTGAGGCAAACATGACCTGAAATATGACTATCAGGTTGTATCAGACAGCTTCATTGTTGGGCTAACTACAAGGTTCTCACGGCATATTTAGTGGAGAAACTAGGGATTACATTTAGCTATTTCTTTTCAGAGGACATACATATATATACTTTTGTCAATAATTTATTCATGGCACATTAGTTTAGCTACAAAAGGCAGGAGTTTCATCTGTGCGACTTATGAGATCAGCTGCGTGATTGGTTTGACCCTGCTATAGTGCCGTTCAACGAGGACGACAACACGCGCATTCCGAAACCTCTTATGATGTGGCGCCATTAAAGCAGCCATGAAATAATCGTGAATTCCTTCATCTCGGGACGATCCAGAGAGAAGAGGGACATATAGCATCAATGGCAGTCGAACAAAACGGAGCAAAGACGTACAGTGTAGTGATCCTTACCAGCTTTGGGCTCTTTCTTATGCCACCGCGCGGCGTTGGCCGCAGCCGCATTCCGTCGAACAGGTCGCGGGCATCCGGCGAGGCAGGCCCATTTCTACTCTTCCTCCTCTTCTCCCCACGACGGCGACGCGCTTAGCCGAGGCAGCCCTCACCACCCACGCGGCAGAGGCGCGCGTGGCGCCCCGAGCCTCGCCCGCCTCCACGGACGGCGGGGGAGATGAGGGCACTGCCGCCGCTGCTTTGGAATTGGTACCACCGATCTCTTCCCATCTCCGTTTCTGTAGAGTTTCGTTCGATCTTTCCTAGCTCGATCTCCGCGGGTTTTGTTCGTGATCTCGAACTGATGGGCTGGCGTAATTTGTGAGAACCGCGATCCTTGTTCGTCGTGGACTCGCAATAGGTGCCAGGAGAGGACCCAAGCCACGGCTCCTCTGAAGATAACTGAAGCAGCGTCGACGAAGCTGAAGAAGAAGCAAAGGTTCAGACAAGCAACGGCCCAGATTGCCTGAGGACTCGTGTGAGGACCAAATTACCAGAACAAGGCGATCCTCTCAATCTCTTGCATTATCAGTGGAAAAACAGTAGAAATTTAGGGATACAACTTGGGGAATTTCGCGAGATCAGAGACCCCGACTTGGTTCGCTAGCTAGGGTTCTACCAACTACAGCATATGCTAAGAATCTTCTTGACCATCTCCTCCCCTTAGCGTGCCTTATAAGCTAACAGGACAGCTCACAGCTCACAACTAACGGCACTGTTACAGATCACAACGGTGTCGACAAAAGTAACAGTTACAGGAAACGGTGAGGATGGAATCCGAGCCGTTGATATCTCTAGCGCTCATCTTGACCGTCGCTTCCCTGAATCTTCTGTGGCTGCATCTCTTCGTCAGTAAACTCTCGGCTTGGGTCCTGACAATGCCGCCGCCATGACGATCGCCTTGTCCTCGAGGCGAAAAAGCTTGTGACCTGGGAATGTTTTGTTGAGGAATGTGGCGTCCTCCCATGTTGCATCATTTGGAGCCAAACTTTCCCACTGTACCAAGCACTGACCTACTGGAGTTTTGTTCCTCTGGATGACGCGACGATCCAGCACTGCTACTAGTATGGTTTTGACATAGCCTTCTGGTGTAACCAGCGGAACATGAGGGAGAGGATTAGCTCGGTGGCCGATGTGTTTCTTCAGCTGGGTGTATGTTAGTCCCCTCTGGCAGATCAAGTTTGTAAGATACTTCTCCAATTCTTTCCAGTATCTTATATGGACCATAAAACTTTGAGCGAAGTTTGAGTGAACCCCTCAGACCAAAGGCATTCTGTCTGTATGGCTGGATTTTAAGGAATACCCTGTCTCCCACTGCTAACTGCCTCTCAGTCCTTTTCCTGTCTGCAAAGTGTTTGATCCTGCTTTGGGCATGTTCCAGGTTTGCTTTCAGGCGTTGCATCATGTGCTCTCTTTCAGAAACTGTCAGCTTTGCTTCAGGAGATAGCAACTGGTCAGAGGCAAACTCCCCAATCTGAGGAGGTTTATAACCATAGAGAGCTTGAAAGGGGGTGCATTTTAATTATGAGTGGTAACTAGTATTGTACCACAGTTCTGCCAAAGGTAACCACTGTAGCCATTTCTTTGGCTCTTGGAACACCATGCCCATGAGATAAGCTTCCAAACACTGATTCACTCGCTCGGTTTGACCATCAGTTTGAGGGTGTGAGGCAGTACTGAATCTGATTTGTACTCCAAACGCATTGAAAAGTTCTTGGTATAGTGCACTAGTGAATATAGAATCTCTATCAGACACTATGCACATGGGCAAGCCATGCAGTTTAATGACATTATCCATTAGTGCCTGAAAACTGTTTGGACTGTGCAAGGATGAGCCAATGGAATGAAATGAGAGTATTTGGTCAATCTGTCCACAACCACTAGAATTACCTCTTTGCCTTGAGAGTTAGGCAATGCAGTAATAAAATCCATGGTTATGTGGGACCAAGCCATATCAGGCACTGGCAGTGGTTGCAACAGTCCAGGAGGATATATGTGTTCTACTTTGTTTAACTGACACACAGGGCACTGACTGACAAATCTTTCAATGTCTTTCTTCATGTTGGGCCAATAAAACACCTTTTTAATCCTGTAATAAGTTGCTTTAATGCCAGAATGCCCCCCTAAAGCAGAGGAGTGAAATGTTTGCAACAATTACTGTCTGAATTGTGTGCTGGCCCCCACATAGATCCTGTTGTTATACTTCAAGAACCCATTGTGTGTGGAGAATTTTGGAGTGGGATCATTGTCTGCAGCAACTTTTTGCAAGATTTTGTCAGTATCTGCATCTCCCTAATAGCTTTTCATCACATCTTCAGTCCATGCTGGTATCACTGTAGTCACACTATTGCAGTGCATTGGGAAAGTGCTATCTCTTCTAGATAATGCATCTGCTACTGTGTTTTCCTTCCCCTTTTTGTATTCAATGGAATAATCATATTCCAAGAGTTTAAGAAGCAACTTGTGCTACACTCCTTCAGTTAATCTCTGAGTAGCCATATACTTTAATGACTGTTGATCTGTCTTGATGATCAGTTTGTTTCCCCACACATAATGCCTCCACTTTTGTAGAGCTTCTAAAATTGCCATAGCTTCTTTTTCATAGATGGACTGAGCTGCAGACTTGGGACCTAAACTTTTACTGAGATATGCAATAGGTCTCCCTTTCTGCATGAGAACTGCCCCTATTCCTTTTGCACATGCGTCAGCTTCAATTGTGAAAGGGAGAGAGAAATCTGGCATAGCAAGAACAGGACAAGAGGTCATAGTGTTCTTTAGTGTTTGAAAAGCTTTGCTTTGTTCAGGTCCCCATTTGAAAGCATCTTTCTTTAACATGTCATGCAGTGGTCTGCAAATGTGACCATAATCTTTCACAAATCTTCTGTAGTATCCAGTCAGACCAAGAAAACCTCTTAGTTTTGTGACATTTGTAGGTTCTGGACATTCCTGCACTGATCTTATCTTGTCTGGATCTGTAGCTACTCCTTTGTCAGAGATTATGTGTCCCAGATATGCAACTTGGTCTATGGCAAAAATGCATTTGGACTGTTTCACATATAACTCATGTTTCCTTAAGATAGTGAAAGTTCTCTCTAAGTGTCTGAAATGTTTCTCCATAGACTTGCTGAAAACTAACATGTCATCAAAGAAAACCAGAATGCACTTCTCTCCTTCTGATTCATTTATTTCATCACACACAGTGTTCATGAGACCTTGGAAAGTACCTGGACCACAAGCAAGTCCAAATGGTACTACAGTGTATTCATAATGGCCCATATGAGTCCTGAAGGCAGTTTTTGGAATATCCTCTATGGCCATTCTGATTTGATGATATCCTGACCTCAGATCTAATTTGGAGAACACTTTTGCACCATGTAGTTCATCCAGTAGATCTTCAATAATGGGCATTGGGAACTTGTTTTTCACAGTTAGTGCATTTAATTCCCTATAGTCCACACATAACCTCCATCCACCATCTTTTTTCCTGACCATAATTGCAGGAGATGTAAAAGGACTGAAGCTTTCCTGTATTTCTCCCTTTTTATCAGTTGTTTTATGATCTCTTCCATGGCAGCTTTCTGATAGTGTGGCACTCTATAAGGCCTTAAGTTGGGAGGTTTTGCTCCTTCTTGTAAGATGATCTTGTGATCACAAGTCCTTTTTGGAGGGAGTGAAGTTGATTCTGCAAATATGTCTGCAAATGTTTTCAGCAGAGGTTGCAGTGCCATTGGGGGTGGTGCAGGGTTTTTGTTGTTCTCAGTTTGTATTTCATTAATCTGTAGAATATATCCCATAACACCCTTCTGTAGTAACTTTTCCATTCTAGCTGCTGATAACAGACAGTGTTTTTCTGGTATTGAATGGTCATATAGTGTCACTAGTTGTCCTTGTTTTGTAACCACCAACAGTCTTTCTACTAGATCTAGACAAATAGGACTGTATTGGTAAATCCAATCTGCTCCTAATATGATGTCATAAGATTGTAACTCCAGTACTTTGAAACTGCTACAGAATGTATGTCCTTGGATCTTAAAATCCATTGTTGGTACTTTGGACAGTGAGATTAGTTTCCCTCCACCAGCAACAGTTACTTTCCTTGGCTGGATTGGTTGCTGATAACAGTTGCTTTTTACTACAAAATCTCTGCTTATAAATGTGTCTGAAGATCCACTGTCAAACAAAGTTGTAGCTTTCTTTCCTGCAATCTCCACAATCAATGAGAGTGTATTTGGCCCAGGAGTGCCTTCTGCAGCATGTACTGAAATGTGCATAACTTGTGCAGGTTTTTCTACAGGACTGCTGTTTTTATCTTTGTCAGGAGTGTTTGGAGCAGTGTGGTAAGCTTGATCTGCACCTGCACCTTCTTCTGCAGTATCACTGTCCTCATCCTCATCCAGTTCTTGCAGAATATGTAAAGTTTTCCCAATTTTGCACTTGTGTTGTCTTGTCCATGGCTCTCTGCAGTACCAGCAAGCTCTGGCCTCCTTTGGAAAAGGGACAGTAGACTTTTCTGGAGAAGGTACTTGCACTTGTAATGGGGCTGATTGATTTCTATAAGAAGAAGAATAGTTTCTTGATTTGTAAGCTGGGAAAGCCTGAACTTTCCTAGCAGCTGCAGCTTTCTCATAGACTTTTGCATACCAATAAGCTTCTATAATCCCAGTCGGTTTTTGTCCACAGACCTCATGTTTGAAGTCACTCCTTAAACCCCCAATGAAACAGCTCAACAGAAAATTTTCTTGGAGACAAGGATGATCTCTTTTGACTAGAGCTACACATTGCTCAAAGTTGTCAATGTACTAAGTGACAGTGTTGGTTTGCTGAATATTCTTCAGTAACTCCACTGCTTCATGAACACTTGCTTCTGAGAACCTGTCAGCTATCATCTGGCAGAACTGTTGCCAAGTAACCATTTGCCATGGAACACAAATATTTTTCAGCCAGTTCGAAGCTCTGCCTTGTAGATGACCAGTAGCCAAATTAACCCATTGCTCATATGGAGTGTCAAACATGTCAAAGAATTTTTCACAGGATATGAGCCATCCAATAGGATCCTCTCCATTAAAAAGAGGAATTTCCAACCTTGGTCCTTTGAGAACTGCTTCTGCAAAATATGATGGACCTCCTAATTGAGTAGAATGTTGATTTCTCTGCAGATCATATAGATTTCCTACTGCTTGATACACAGGAGAGACCCCTTGAGCTGTTGTTGTTGTATTGATGTACTGGCCTGTGATGGGATTGTATGTGTGAGGTGGAGAGAAAAGTGGAGCACTAACAGGAGCAAAGTACCCACTGTTGCCTGAAAATCCCAGAGTACGAGCCTGTACTGTTGCATTGACACTTGTAGGAGCTCCTCTGAACTGCCCACTAATTGGAGCCTCTTGTTGTGAAACAGTACTAATTCTTGTGCTTTCAGTTACTAACTGTGATACTGGCAATCCAGTTGAGAGACCAGCTGTGTTTGTGACCGACAAATTCTCTTGTCTTCTGAACTCCTGCTCTAAATTTCTCATCACTGGATCTGCTTCATTCTGCACATTGTTCTGCTTTGAAACTGGTACATGACCACCAGCAGCTGTCTGACTTTCCTTGACTTTAAGATCTGAAGAGACTGGCTCTGCTTTCTGAGTTGATATGTTCATCTTCTCCAAAATCATCTGTAAGGTTTGCTGAATTCCTTCGTTCATTTCAGAGAGCTTGGCCTCTACTTTCGGCATAGTGACCATCTCTGACCGGAGTTTTGATACCTCTTGTTTGAGCTCTTGTAAACCTTCTACCTCTGCTCTCATATCTGCTACCTCTTTCTCCACTCGATCCACTGTGATCTGGACCTTGGCTCTTGTGTCCGCCATCTGCGACTGAGACCGATCCCGCTAGCCTCGCTCAACGGAATCTTCCTCTTGACGCACGGATCCCGTCAGACCCCGGACTTTTACCACCGAGAGAAGATCTCTCAGCAACCGGATCGGACTCGGGGATCTGCGCCCGAATTTCACCGCCGCCGTGTCGCCGCCACCGCAAACTGGGAGGGACGGGAGGGATTTTACGAGAGAACCCAACCTCCTGCTCTCCATAGCCTGATTCGCCGCCGTCAACTCGCCGCCGAGGACTGCAACCTGGCTCTAATACCTTTGTGAGGACCAAATTACCAGAACAAGGCGATCCTCTCAATCTCTTGCATTATCAGTGAAAAAACAGTAGAAATTTAGGGATACAACTTGGGGAATTTCACGAGATCAGAGACCCCGACTTGGTTCGCTAGCTAGGGTTCTACCAACTACAACATATGCTAAGAATCTTCTTGACCATCTCCTCCCCTTAGCGTGCCTTATAAGCTAACAGGACAGCTCACAGCTCACAACTAACGGCACTGTTACAGATCACAACGGTGTCGACAAAAGTAACAGTTACAGGAAACAGTGAGGATGGAATCCGAGCCGTTGATATCTCTAGCGCTCATCTTGACCGTCGCTTCTCTGAATCTTCTGTGGCTGCATCTCTTCGTCAGTAAACTCTCGGCTTGGGTCCTGACAGTGGAAATGAACGTCCCGGATGGATTTCAATTCAAAACTAATCACTTTCATCTCTACTATATACTTAGAAGTACTATTAAAAAGGAGTCCGCGGTTGTGATGGTCGTAATGGTTTCATCACCCCTCCCGTCCCACCTTGCTTTTCTTCATCGAAACGGTTGTGCACATGAAAGAGTGTGCATGATGGCCCTATCTAGTGGTGAGTGGACTGTCTATTGCCATTCATGGATAGCTTGATTGGTTTGTCGTCCAGAATTGGTGGGCACAATCAGTGGCGGAGCTTGGGCTGAATTTCTGGAGGGGCCAATGGGCTGGAGGGGCAAGAAACATGACTTTAGGCTGATTTTACCTGAACATATGGGCTGAATACTAGGGGATATATGCTAGCTTTCTCATGGACTGGGGGGCGATGGCCCACTAAGCTCCGCCACTGGGCACAATGTCATCCCTGGTGTTATAGGAAGGAGTAATAATCAGGAAATATAGTGTATAATATGGTTACTGTCTCACGTAAATATGAAAAAGAAACGACCTACCATTGTTTTTTTAAAGAAAGCTTTACAGATCATAGATAGAAATAGAGAGATCAACTCCCCATAATTAACAAATCAGAGATAGATACCACGTGACATATGTGATAAGCAATTCAAATAATTAAAAAAAAATCAGAGTAGATGATGTCAAAAAGGAAAACAAGAAAATCTCAAAAAGAAAAAAGAAAAATCAGAGCCTTACCGAAGGACATCGAACGATCTAGAGCCTTACCGAAGCAGCTAAGCCAGCCCCTATTTACGGATTTGCCCTCATTGACTTCCCTCCTATCCTCTTCCACTCCGCCGCAACCCCTTCCTTCCTCAACACCCGCAACATCCTTGCTCGTCGTTTCCTCCGCCTCTCTCTCCTCTCCTCACGCGCTCTCCCCTCCCCTCTGAAGCCGCGACTCTTCTGAACCCCTAAACCGTAGATCCCCGCGCAGCAGGAGCGAGATTTACTCCCGCAAGCATGAGGTGATAGCCGCTCGCGATCCTTCTCTGGGCGTTCTCTTGTTCTAATTGATTGACGAGATTCATGTGCGGTCGCGTGGTGGTAGGTCGCCATGCCGCCGGCTGACCGGGCTGGGCTGGGATTGATTGACGGGGCGCTGCTATTTTAGTTTGGTTATTACAGTAGGATTCTGCATATGGTCTTCTTGTCTGTCTGTCTGTCATATACAGTAGTACTAGTTTGTTTAGTCAGTTAGATTAGATTGGATCATGGGTCTGGAAGTTGGGACCTGGGAGTCTGGACATTGCGCCTTGTAAGTTGCTGTATTTCTTGGTTAGGCGGCACAAGCGTGCGTGTCCTAGTTTTTTTGTTCAAAGGGCCGCCCTGTTTTGGCGTTCCAGAGCATGATTGGTTGATTACCATTTGTTTGGCCAACCTCACAAACTATTGGGTGGAATCAAGTGACAAGGTTTTGTTTGGATGTTGCACCTTGTGTGTGCCCCAATTCTTTGCTTGTTTGTTTGTGTGTGATCTTTAGAGATCACTTTTTTGGTGTGATCTCTAGAGACATCAACAATTCTTTGCTAGTTTTGTTGCTTCAGACTCGAGGTTTTGTGTGTGATCTCTGGATAACATATTTTGGTTGTTTGTGTGTGATCTCTAGAGAACATGATAGAAGCAAACGGTCTCTTGGAGTACATAAGAAGCGCAAGTTGCGGTGAATCTGAAACAGCCTAAATCAGATGACTTGCGTTGCTATAGTGATGTCTCACATCGCATTGTATTGTTTCTAATTGGTTATCAATTATTTGGAGGTCTCTCATTGTCCATCAATCCTATCTGTTCTCGCACCAAGAAATTGGTTATCAATTACTCCCTCCGTCCCAAAAAGTTTGTCACTCAAATGGATGTATCGGGAGTACTACACATACATGATCACTAGTTTGAGAAGTTGCCTGTTAGCATATGGATCAAGGATAGGACAAAATATGTATATACTGGAACCAAGACTATTTTCTCTCTCGGATAAGCTGTATATGCAACACTGTGAGTTGTGATTACCATGACTATATGGCTAATACAGATAATTAAGGATCAAGACAGTTTGGCCGAGTGGTCTAAGGCGCCAGATTTAGGCTCTGGTCCAAAAGGGCGTGGGTTCAAATCCCACAGCTGTCAAACTTTTTTTTTTCAATGTACCTTTTATTTTTCTCCTTCTGTAAATCCACGAATCTTGTAGAAGTGCACTAATCATTACTAAATTAGATTCTGCACCTTGGAGTTGGGACCTGGGAGTCTGGACGTTGCGCCTTGTAAGTTGCTGTATTTCTTGGTTAGTAGGCACAAGCATGCGTGTTATTGTGATTTGTGATATCCTAGGTTTTTGCTAAAAGGGCTGCTCTGTTTTGGCGTTCCAGAGCATGATTGGTGACTGATTACCATTTGTTTGGCCAACCTCACGAAAAGTTGCCCTTTTTTGGCCAACAAATTGTCTGGCCATTTCTTATTTGTTGATAATGATTTTCGTGATTGTAGAAACGAGATTTGATTGAAATCGTGACGGGGATTGTTTTGAGTGCAGTCGCCACCCGAGCACTAAGTGGGCGCAGAGGCTGGACAAGGTTTACTTGACGATTGAGCTGCCCGACGCAAAGGATGTCAAGCTCAACCTGAGGCCTGATGGCCATTTCAACTTCTCAGCAAAGGCCCCTGCTGATGACATGCAGTATGAGCTTGACCTTGAGCTCTTTGATGCTGTCAGTGTTGAGGTTGGTGTCTGCAATTACTGGCAAATGTCATCTTCTTGGGGGTGCACTTTTTACATGCTGGACTGCTGTTATTTATGTGTTTACATTACATGCAGGAGAGCCAAGCGGCTGTTGCCCCGAGGGCTATATGCTACCTTGTCAAGAAAGCTGAGGGCAAGTGGTGGCCTAGGCTGCTCAAGAAGGAAGGTAGGCCGCCTGTGTTCCTGAAGGTTGACTGGGATAAATGGCAAGATGAGGATGATGAAGATGCCGGATGTAAGTAATGTGGTTCAAACATGTGTTTGTTTGGGTCCTATACCATACTACGCTGTTCGGGGTGAACTGACCTCAGGTTATCTGTCTCGCAGTTGGTGACTTTGGTGATATGGACTTCTCGGTATGGGCCTGGTACAATCTTTCTTCGGTTACCAAGTAAATGTTAGCAAGGCTTCTCATTGTTCTTTGTGTTTGCAGAAGCTGGACATGGGAGGTGGTGATGACGATGATGATGAGATTGAGGAGGAGGATGAAGACAATGTGGTTGACAGTGCTAACAAAGGTAGCTTATGATGTTTATCTTGCACCTCATCATTTGTTTGGGAAGCATGTGCCTGTTCAAGGCTTCATATTTCTGTCCTGCTATTTGATTAGTGCCATGCCGATAATGTTCAGAACGAGGATACTAGTATGACATTTTGCTGAATCCTACTCTTAACTAATTTAGCCTTTTAGTGGCGAACCCTCAGTTTTTCTGGAGGTCCAATGCGAGAGTAGCATAGACATATCTTCAGTGTTGCTTTCATAATCTGCCTATCACATACACATGCCTGTGGAAGTGTCAGACTCTGTCCAGTGTTGTTCAATGCAAGTCGAGGCGACTGTATTAACCATCTGTTCCAAGAACAGTACAGAAAGACTTTGGCTGGCCTTCTCTTTTATGAATTACTCCTCGACTTTCTGTACTGTATTACAAAATTTTGATTTGGTCTATTTATTGCAACCTAGCATAAATAAATTGACCATTTCGAAAACACACACAAAGAACTTGTGGAGTCTGGTCTCGACTCTTGGATGTTGAAAATGGATTTTATGGGTAGTACTGTGTGCTCAACTACTAACCATGTTGCTGTAAATGCAGGTGATGTAGATGCTGAGAGAGAGCCGGGGAGCAAGGGAGGGGAAGCTCCATCAGCTGCTGGTGAAGAAGCAAAGCCATAAGATTGGAGGCGATGGCATCGGTCGTTACAACTTATGATGATCATGAGATCTGTTTCTAGACGCGAGGTAGAATTTTGGTGTGCCCCTGAAGTTGGGTAGTAGAGGTGGTGTTGGTAGCTTTTGGCTTGGGGCTATCTGTAGTGTTCAACGTTATTCTGCACCTTTTGTTTACTAGTAAATTTTATGTGCTTTGCATGTCACTTAAATATATAAAAGCATGGGAAAATACATTTGAATATGTATTTCCTTTCCTAGAATCATATTAGACAATAGTCCCAGTTCCCAGAATCTGACCGCTTCGCTCAGAATCTTTGAGCCGCATTTGTTTTATTATCCTATCTAGTTAGGGTCTAATTAGTTAGGATTGTAAAACAAATGGGGTCAAAGATTCTGGAAGAAGTTAAGGAGGGATAGATTGCGGGAGAATCTTGCAAAAGACCTGGGTCTTACCTCTCTAGAATCTAGATTGTTCTAGTCTCCTTTTGTTAGAGTATCAGATAAGCATGTGGAAAGATACTTCTAAAAAACATGAGAACAACACATCCACGCACACAGGCCTCATGACCAGCGCGGCGTGTCGCCACGACTCTGCGTGCTAGTACAAAGTATGAGCATCTGTAACAGATCCCGTATACCAACGGCCCTTATCGCGGATAAGGGCCGAGAAATCAGAGATTTACAGGTTGCGCATGGCTGCGGCCGAACAAAGTCCGTATTTGAAACCGAAAATTTTGAAAAAGTATTCCGGTAAGAAGTGAAAAACACAACTACATTCATGGATTGATCATCGCTATATAGAAAGTTATTTTACATAGTGCATTCGCAACCGGGTGCGGCCCTACTACATTCGCAAAATCGGAGCTCATCGGAGCTCACCGCCATCCCTCCTCTGCTCATTCGTTGTTGTTGGAGGAAACAAGATCGACGTACTTGTCTTGCTCCTCCTACTCGCGGCGCAATTGAGCCGAGGTCGCTGAGCTCCTCGTCCCCCCGGCGACACGCATCCTCCTCATGTTCGTGCGCAGAGCGCTCGGCGAGCGTCGCTTCAAAGGCGTTCGTGTTCGGCCCGGCGAGGTAGTCCTTTGGGCCGGTGACGTCGCGGTTGCGCAGGGGCTTCTCCCCTTCCTCGATCTTGATGGCGCGGAGCGGAGTGAGCTCGCCGTGCTCCCTCTTCACCGGCAGCAGCGGTGCGTCGACGAGCTCCCCGCGTCGAAGAGGCGCGCATGGCGGCGGTCGTATTCCTCCGTCTCGCGACGGAGGAGGGACGGTGGCACCGGGAGCCCGCAGTTCGTGCAGCGCTTGCGCGCCGCGTCGGCCATGACGCAACGCTTGCGCTTCGGGTCTTCGCCGCTACCGCGATAGCCAGAGCTCGACATCGGCGCAGATGGGTGGGCGGGGGGCAGTGGTTTTAACTCGCCGACAGCGAGAAATTGGAGAGGGGATTGAGGATTCACGGCGGCGGACGGATAGGGTTTCGGCCCGTATCCTCGCGGTAAACCCGTAGATATATCGCGTGAGGAGGGGGCGGTTTGCGGGTCACCGTAAAATAATTTACAGGCCAAGCTACTGTGCGGGCTCTGGTCTGGCCGGAAAAACGGGTCGGGCCGTATAGTGGCTGAAATTTTATCGCGCGAGTGTACGGAGAGATGCTCTAAAAAGTGGCATATAGTCAATGTACTACCAAGGGTTGATTATTGCCCAACCAGAACCGAGTGATTGGCGCACACAGTGGCAGAGAGGGGAGAGAGCACGGGTGGGGTGGAGACCGGAGCGGCGAGGGTTTTGGTGCCAGCGTTGCTGCCCTGGGTGGAGAAACCCCACCCCTCGCGCCCTCCGCCCGCCTCGGGAGTCCGGCAGGGCTCCGGATCTACCCGGCCGCCGCCGCCGGCATCAGGCCCTTCGCTTCGGTGGGAAGTTCTCCGTCGCGTCGCCCCGTCTCCCGCGTCAGTTTCCCCCTTCGATTCCTCCGGCTTTCCGGCGGTTTCATGCTTTGTTCCGGTCGATCTCGGCGTAGATGTACGTACTTTGGTAGTCTGTTTGGTGATTTGTAGTAGTATATTTTCCGCATGCTTCATGGATTTTCCCTTGGAATTGGCCCGATGATGATTAGGCTGGAACCCCCAATGCGGGGATGTGGATGAATATATAGATAGATCGGCTCAGATCTGAGCTCGAAATGGCTAATGCTGCGCTGGCTTCTCTTTTCTGGGCGCCGAGGCCTGTGTCTGGGTCAGCCGTTGCTTCCGCTGAAGCTCTGCCACTGACCTAGGGCCGGCCCTTGTTGAGGTCGGTCTACCTCTCCGTCCTTCTCCTGCTCGCCGTCATCGCCGCCGCACTTTTGCCATGGCCTCGCCTCGCTGCTTCTTTCGGTTCACCCAGACACGCCCCAGTACCGGCTTTGGAGCCTGCCGCATTAGCCTGCGATGAAAACTGAAATGTGAGGGCCATATTGTGATGCAGAATTCTCAGTATTTTTGTCTGAATCGAACTCTTTTGCATGGTCACACTGTAAAACAGACAGCTTCTGCACATTGTGTTATATTGTAGTGTAGTATGCAGTGGTGGAATGGAATGCCATCTTACATTGTGTGGACCACTCCTAGGCTAGTGATTTGGTAGGATAATTAATCGATTGCACTGAATCACCCGCACTAATCTCCTATGGCTATTTTCCTCTTTGTTTCCTTCGGCTTTCTGGTGGTTTGATGCTTTGTTCTGATCGATCTCGGCATAGATTTACTTCTGTGGTTTGTTTTGTGCATTTGTAGTGTATGCTATGTTTTTGCTTGTTGCATGGTTTTTTCCTTTCTCTTGGCCTGATGATGATTAGGGTGAAAGGCCCATGTGGGGATGGATAGATAGATCGATTGATCGGCTCAGGTTTGAGCTTGAAATGGGATCAGCCGTTACATTCGCAAGGTTGAAGCCCCTGAAATGGCTAATACAGCGTCGGCCTTCTCTGTTCTAGGCGCTGAGGCATGTTCGCTTGGGTTAGCCGTTGCTTTTGCTCAAGCTCCGCCACTGACTGATGGGATGGTTCCCTTCTTCTTTCTCTTTCTACCAGCTCACGTGTCACCATTGGTGACACAGCTGTCGCTGCCGTCTCGTCGTTGTCGTCACCACCACCACCATTGCCTGGTCTTCTCTATTGGTCCACCCAGACACGTGACAGTGCCAGTTTTGAAGCCCGCTGCATTAGCCTATGTTGAACCTGAAATCTGAGGGCCATGTTGTAATACGAATTCTCGGGATTTTCATTTGAATCGAACTCTTTTGTGTGGACTCACTGTAAAACAGACAGCTTACACATGGCGTTATACTGTTGTGTAGTGCGCAATGGTGGAACGCGAACTCACAATGTGTGAAGCAGTGCTTTGGGCCATGCATGTGCGCCTGCCTGTCTTTGTCGAGATCTAGGCTAGTGTTTTGGTAAGATAATTAACTGGTCACACTGAATTAGTCACCCATCCCTCGTGTGTTAGATATGATGGCGTAGGATCACACTGACAGATCTTACCACTTCATCTGAGGTTCATTTTTTGTACATCTATATTCTTGTTTTCGTTTCTTTTACCTTATTCTGTGTCATGTGTCATTTCAATAACTGTCCATTTGCCATTCGTCAATGCAGGTTGGCTCTTTTGTAGGGAATATGATATGCTTTTGCTAAAGAAATAGTGATTAAACACTTTTGAGTTGTTCTCCGCCGCATTGCCCCGTCTCCTACGTCTATTTACCCCTTCGATTTCTCTGGCTTTCCGGTGGTTTGATGCTTTGTTCTGGTCGATCTTGGCGTAGATGTACTTTGGTAGCCTGTTTGGTGATTTGTAGTATATTTTTCGCATGCTGCATGGATTTTCTCCTGGATTGGTCCGATGATGATTAGGCTGAAACCCCCAATGCGGGGATGTGGATGGATGGATAAACAGATAGATCGCCTCAGATCTGAGCTCGAACAGCGATCAGCCGTTGCGTTGCAAGGTTGAAGCCCCTGAAATGGCTAATGCGGCGCTGGCTTCTCTGTTATGGTCGCTGAGGCCTCTGTCCCGGTCAGCCGTTGCTTCCGCTGAAGCTCTGCCACTGACCTAGGGCTGGCCCTTGTTGAGGTCTACCTCTCCGTCCTTCTCCCCATGCTCGTCGTCGCCGTTGCACTTTTGCCATGGCCTCGCCTTGCCTCTTCTTTCGGTTCACCCAGCCACGCCCCAGTGCCCGCTTTGGAGCCCGCCGCATTAGCCTACGATGAAACTGAATTCTGAGGGCCATGTTGTGATACAGAATTCCCGGTATTTTCGTCTGAATCAAACTCTTCTGCACGGTCACACTGTAAAACAGACAGCTTCGGCACATTGTGTTATATTCTACTCCCTCCATTCCAAAATATAGTGCGCCCGCGCTTCCTGAGGTCCAACTTTGACCATAAATATAACCAACGCGACTGACTGCAGCGATCGAAAAAATTATATAATTGAAAACTTCTTTTGAATACGAATTCACTGGTATAACTTTTGCTCCCGCCGCAGTTGGTCTCGTTGGTTAAATTTATGGTCAAAGTTGAAGCACGGGAATAGAGGAAGCACTATATTTTGGAACGGAGGGAGTATAGTGTAGTATGCAATGGTGGAATGGAATGCTATCTTACAATGTGTGGAGCACTCATAGGCTAGTGATTTGGTAGGATAATTAATCGATTGCACTGAATCACCCGCGCTAATCTCCTATTGGCTATTTTCCTCTTTGTTTCCTTCGGCTTTCTGGTGGTTTGATGCTTTGTTCTGATCGATCTCGGCTTAAATTTACTTTCGTGGTTTGTTTGTGCATTTGTAGTGTATATACTATGTTTTCGCTTGTTGCATGGATTTTCCTTTCTCTTGGCCTGATGATGATTAGGGTGGAAGGCCCATGTGGGGATCGGTAGATAGATCGATTGATCGGCTCAGGTTTGAGCTTGAAATGGGATCGGCCGTTGCATTCCCAAGGTTGAAGCCCCTGAAATGGCTAATACAGCGCCGGCCTTCTCTGTTCTAGGCGCTGAGGCATGTGCTTGGGTTAGCCGTTGCTTTTGCTCAAGCTCCGCCACTGACCGATGGGCTGGTTCCCTTCTTCCTTCTCTTCCTACCAGCTCACGTTGACACAGCTGTCGCTGCCGTCATCGTCCTTGTCTTCACCACCGCCACCATTGCCTGGTCTTCTCTATGGTCCACCCAGACACGTCACAGTGCCAACTTTGAAGCCCGCTGCATTAGCCTTTGATGAACCTGAAATCAGAGGGCCATGTTGTAATACGAATTCTCGGGATTTTCATTTGAATCGAACTCTTTTTGTGTGAACTCCCTGTAAAACAGCCAGCTTGCACATGGTGTTATACTGTTGTGTAGTGGGCATTGGTGGAATGCGAACTCACAATGTGTGAAGCAGTGCTTTGTGCCATGCATGTGCGCCTGCCTGTCTTTGCCGAGATCTAGGCTAGTGTTTTGGTAAGATAATTAACTGGTCGCACTGAATCAGCCACACCCATCCCTCGTGTGTTAGATATGATGGCGTAGAATCACACTGACAGATCTTACCAGTCCATCTGAGGTTCATTTTTTGTACATCTATATTCTTGTTTTTGTTTCTTTTACCTTATTCTATCTATGTCATGTGTCATTTCAAGAACTGTTCATTTGCCATTCGTGAATGCAGGTTGGGTCTTTTGTAGGAAATAGGACATGCTTTTGCTAAAGAAATAGTGATTAAAACACTTTCTTTCAGTTACTTTTCTTAGCAGTTTAATCTCATATTACATCTTCCATTTAATAAGATCCCAACTGTGAACTTTTGGCTTTGCACCAAAATTTCTGTTTTGAGTTTTTGACTATATCATGATGGTATTTTTCTGGGATGGTGGTTGGAAGCATGTATTGCCTAATGATGAAAACTAATGTCAAGAGATGGCACATGACATGATCCCTCCCCCTTCTCTCTCTCTCTCTCTCTCTCTCTCTCTCTCATGTTTGTGTGTTCGCGCGCTCTCATGTTTGTGTGTTCGCGCGCGCGTACATTGGCAGAGGATCTACCTTTCTTCATGCCCTTACGGGTGAATTGAAGATCACCTCTTGTGCCATCAATGAATGCTACATATTTGAACATGTGAAGGCACTGGCTTCATTTTCGTATCACAAATTATTGGCGAAGTTATGTTTGACATATTTATTTGGTATCATCTTCCAGATCTGTATATATTTGCTTGATGCGAACCCTTCATTTGCACTGTTATTTCTTATGCTTAGATTATGTTAATTTCTATTGTGACAGAATCGTGATGTTTCATTTTGTTCTTGATGGTGGATAGAATCATATAAGTGTTCTCTTCTATACATCGCCCGATGATGAAAATTGAAAATATAGAGATGGCACTTGGACATGATCCTCTCCTCCCTGTCCTCCTCCTCCTCTCTCTCTCTCTCTCTCTCTCTGCGTGATGCTTAATGGCACATGCAGCAGCAACAGCAGCAGCAGATCAATCTTCACATGCCTTATGGACAAAAGGGAGATCATATCTTGTGCCATCAATGAATGCTACATCTATGGCACCTGAGGGCATGATGTTTTTTTCATACCTTACACGGATTACCGGCAAAATTTGCATGCATATATTTATTTTCAGTTCCATCTTCCAGATTATCTCTGTTGGCTTGATGGGGACCCTTCAGTAGCATTGATGTTCAGATTTTGCATCATTTTTGCTTTGCTTCATCATTTTTGTGCATTTGCTATGGTTTCATCTGATTATGGTTAAGTTTGCTCCGTTGATTTTTCATTACTTTTGTAGTACTCCCTTTGTCCCAAAATAACTGTTGCTGATTTAGTACAAAGTACAAAGTTCTACTAAATCAGTGACACTTATTTTGAGACGGAAGGTGTACCTTTTTAGCTTGTTTTGCTTTTCACCTCAGCAGAGGAAAATATTTGGTGTTTCATGATTTATCATGAGGGATCACTGTTGTAAATCAGCTTGCATTTGAGTTCCAATCACGAAGTGGTAGCTCTTTACCAGGGTGAAGGTTTTGAAGTGGCCAAAGCATTGTTGGTTTCTCTTTGTAATGTTTATTAGTGGTTTTAAATTAGTATTTTGGTTATGATTTGTGCTTCAAAATTTTCCCTGAAGTGCTGATACCAGTTCTATACACCAAGATTAGTCTTTTGGATGGTGGTTAGAAGTATAGAAATGCCTTCTACAGTGTATTGCCCCATGATGAAAACTAATACGTAGAGATGGTGCGTGACATCGTCCCTCCCTCTCTCTTGCTGTAATAAATTGGATAAAATTTATTTTAAGGTGGCTAATCTAAATATAGGAGGATGTGGTTGCAGACCTTGGGATGTTTTCCAGTTTTTTGTTTGGAAATAATTGATCTGCTTTTAATTTGAAGATGACGAGGAGATAAGGAGGAGGAAAATTAAAAGGCTTCTTTGGTGGAGGGGTAGGAGAAGCCTGGATCAGCCAACGAAGCAGGCGAGCTGTCGTGTATGGATCGGGTGAGCATTACTGGAATCAGCTAATTTGCCATCTGCCAGCTCTTTGCCATCTGCTAGCTGACGGTAAAGAAGCTCTTTGCCATCAGCTACCTAAAAGCAGACGGCAAAGAAACGGCAGACGACAAAACAGGCCTTTGCATTGCCGTCCGCTGGTTGACGGCAAAGAGAGAGGTGGCCCCCACCCCCCGCCCGTTTAGAAAAACTTAACGCCCTACCTCTTTGCCGTCAGCAGACGGCAAAGAGAGATAAATGCGGACGACAAAGATTGGCGGACGGCAAAGAGCAGACTAACTAACGACCCCCACCCCCTCGCCCGTTACTCTCTCTTCTCTCCCTCTCTCCTTCCCGACGCGCCCCGCCACCAGATCCCACGTCCGCCGTCGCCGCCGCCCCCGCCGCCCGCCGTCGCCCGGCGCCGCCCTCCCCCCGCACCCGCTTGGCACGTCGCCCCACCACCCCTCCGCCTCCACCCCACCCGCCGACGCCCCGTCGCCCTGCTGCCCGGCGCCGCCCCCGGCACCGCCCCCGCCGCCCGACGCCCCCCCGCCACCGCCCCCGCCGACCGTCCCATTGCTCCTGTGAGGGACTACTTTTTTTCTTCTTCTGTTTTTTCATTTTTTTCTGTTTAATTGTTAGTGCTAGATTGTGTTAGTGTTAGTGTTAGAAAAGAATGAGAAGAAGTAGAAGTAGTAGAAGAAGTAGAAGAAGAAAAGAGAAGAAGTAGAAAAAAGATGAAAAAAGAAAAAGAAGAAAAGAAGTAGAAGAAGAAAGGAAGAAAAGAAAAGAAGTACAAAAAAGATGTAAAAAGAAGAAGAAAAGAAGTAGAAGAAGTAGAAGAAGAAGAAACGAAAAGAAGTAAAAAAGTAGAAAAAAGATGAAAGAAGAAGAAGAAGAAAGGAAAGAAGAAGAAGAAGAGAAAGAAAGAAGAAGGATAGAAGGAAACACCCCGACCCCTTGACCCCGACACCCCGACCCCTGACCCCGACACCCCGACCCCGACACCACACCCCGACCCCGACACGACCCCCCGACCCCCTGACCCCGACACCCCGACTCCGACACCACACCCCGACACCCCGACCCCGACACGACACCCCGACCCCCTGACCCCAACACCGTCACCACACCCCGACACCCCGACCCCGACACGACACCCCGACACCTGACCCCCTGACCCCCCAACCCCGACACCACACCCCGACACCCGACCCTGACTCCACCCCGACACCCGACCCCCTGACCCCGACACGACACCCCGACCCCCCGACCCCGAAACAGCACCCGACCCCGACACGGCACCCCGACACCGACACGACACCCCGACCCCCGACACCTCCCGAAAAGGTGTTCTTTGGCCTTGCAGAGGCCGATGGGGTCATATATTTGTGAATTATTAGTTAGGTCATATATTTTTCGATTTTGTTATGAAAACATCATATATAATTGTGTTGATCGGGTAGATTTAAATGTGCAGTTGTTTCATCGTTGCGAGGTTTGGTGGTCGACGACCTCGCCGTGCGTTTGACGAGCTCTGCCCCTTCGTTCGTGGGTGAGCACAAATGACATGTCCTCCTTCCCCGTTAATTATTTGCTCTGTTCCGGTGTTCGTGCCGATGAAACTTGATAGCTAGCTATATATGTGTCTTGAATCATCAGTATGCGTAACCAATATGTGTCTCCCGTTCGAAAGTGTCATAGTTATAAATACGCATGCATTTGCATATTTATAACCTTGATTCTTTCGAATTGTCCAACGCTATCCATGGACAGCCCGAGTATGTTTAGATTGGGTTCGTTTTCCCATATGCTTTGCTCCGGATCTGACGCATAAGTTTCGTCAGTGCCTCCCCTGTTGTTCTCCGGGTACACATCCTCTCTGTTTATTGCAGAGACGTGTATCAGGAGAACAACGGGGAGGTGCTGCCGAAATTTTGCGTAGGATCCGGAGCATAGCATGGGAAAATGAACCCAATCTAAACATACTCGGGTGGGATTAGGACCTATCATTACCCATTAGAGTGTAGGTTGCATGGACGTAATAAAATTGACAAAGTAGATCAACTGATGAATATATACATGGTGAATTATATATATATATTTGTTGTGTGTCTAGTAGCTCTGAAAGTCAAGATGAGTGATTGTCTCATTACTAACTAGTATGACTGAGTCGTCAAAACCAAATGTGCAGTCTGTGTGCGAGAAGACCGGTCAGACCGCTCCGCCGATGCCAGTGATTGCTCCTGGGACCACGGTGAGTTTAATTTGAATGGACATTACTTGCTAGTCTTAACATTTGAGTGTCATCATGCTAACAAGACATTGGAAATGATCTTTGGTGCAGCGTAACTCCAGACAAGCATCGCACGATCCTTCTCCAGCTACCGACACAAGCCAGCCCGCTCCTACACCTCCTGGATCATGGTAAGTTTATCTAGTGTTTTGCTTAACACATGCATAAAGACCTAGACTTAGCTTTATTTCCTCCAATGCTTACCATAATGACCTAGACTTAGCTTCTTCTCCTCCAAAATGACTTAATAAGCTTACTGACCTCCAAAACCATCCATTTTACCTAAGTTAGCTCTAAAACGATCTGTACTTAGCTTACTTATGTCAAAAATTGCATAATTAGCTTAGTTAGCTCATAAACGATCCATTTTACCTAAGTTAGCTCTAAAATGACCTATTTTACCTTGGTTAGCTTATAAATGATCCAGTTCATCCAAGTTAGCTCAAAAATGACCCATTTTACCTAGTTTAGCTCCTAAATGATCCATTTTACCTACGTTAGCTTTAAAATGACCCATTTCACCTAGGTTAGCTCCAAAATGACCCATCTTACCTAGGTTATCTCATAACCGATCCATTTCAACTAATTTAGCTCATAAACGATCCATTTCACCTAAGTTAGCTCAAAAACGATCCATTTCACCTAAATTAGCTCTTAAATGATCCATTTCAACTAAGTTAGCTCAAAAAGATCCATTTCAACTAAATTAGCTCATAAATGATCCATTTCACCTAAGTTAGCTCAAAAACGATCAACTCATAAATGATCCATTTCACCTAAGTTAGCTAAAAAACGATCCATTTCACCTTAGTTACCTCAAAAACGATCCATTTGACCTTAGTTAGCTCATAAACGACCCATTTCAACTAAGTTAGCTCATAAATGATCCATTTCACCGTAGCTAGCTCATAAACGACCCATTTCAACTTAGTTAGCTCATATATGATCCATTTCACGTAAGTTAGCTCATAAATGACATATACTTCTTGTTCTAGTCTTCTTCTTGTTCTAGTCTTCTTATTCTAGTCACCTATTTCTAACTTTCTTATTTTGCCATTTTGCAGATTTCATTCACTTCATGGAAGCTAGCTTGCTATGGAGTGCTTGTTTTTTCTTTCATTCTCTTCAATTATTCTTCTAGCTTGCTATGATGGAACTTGCTATCTTGATGAAACTTTGCATTGTAATATGTATGGATGGAATTTGCTTATGTATGAATGGATGGAACTTGCTTACGTATGAATGGATGAAAGTTATGTGCTGGATATGTGATATGTTTGCTGTTAAATAGGCCTGTGAAATATATCTATATATGTCATATATATTTGCTGTGAAAATTGTTGGATTTAATAAAAAACAGGAAAAGAGCCAATATGCAGGCTCTTTGCCGTCTGCCACCGACGGCAACGGGCTCTTTGCCGTCAGCCGCAGACGGCAAAGAAGCCACGTGGCAGCCAACTGTGCTTCCTGGAAGCTGACCCATTTGGTCAGTTTGCCTACAGTGGCAGACGGCAAAGACACTAGAAAGTTTGCCTACAGTGGCAGACGGCAAAGACACTAGAAAGTTTGCCTACAGTGGCAGACGACAAAGACACTAGAAAGTTTGCCATCAGTGGCAGACGACAAAGACTTGCCGTCAGCGGCGGATGGCAAAGGCCTGCCGTTAGCCACTTAACGGACTGACAGCGCAATTATTGCCGTCTGCTCTCTTTGCCGTCCGCTGCAGACGGCAAAGGCCCTTTGCCGTCAGCCGCCCGGAAGCAGACGGCAAAGTAGCTCTTTGCCGGACCTTACTTTGCCGGAGCCTTTTGCCGTCCGCGGCTGACGGCAAAGGCCTTTGCCGTCCGCCGTTCATGCCTTTGCCGTCCGCCGTGGCAGACGGCAAAATAGCTGATTCCTGTAGTGGAGGGAGGAGGTGTCTTGTGCTGTAAGGGTGTCTCGCAGACTGATTTTCTTGATTTGATGTATTGCCATTGCATATATCATTATCTCCAAGTCTGGTTAGTGTTTGATTTTGCACAGATTTGTTTGGGATCTGCTTTGAAGCAAGCATCGTTCCTTGCGGTCACAGGTAAATTTGCACAGTCCTGTCTATTAATAGTTTTCTGGTCCAGAACATTTGGAGCATAGTGACAAGTTTCAATTTTAAGGATTTATGATACCCCATTTTCACTGGTTTTTCCCCAATATGTCAATGTGTGATGTGTCTAAACCCCATTATTTCCCTTTGTTAGTCATTATTCAGCATGGAGCAGAATCGCTGCACACTTATCAATGTATCATTCATATAAAACTTGATATATTGCAGAGTTGTGCTTCCATCATTTCCTAAGATATACTGAAATTTAAAGTTCAGCTTCTATTTATCGAGCTGGTTTCTTTTCACAGCCGACAGCTGAAGCTAAATAAAATGTCCTTAATATGCTTTAATTCCTATAATCAACGGCTACAGATTTCTTCTAACACTGTAATGCTAGGCTGGAGTTTGAGGTTTTCGCTACTGCTCTCATCTTCGATTCTATCTCAAACTACTAAAATTTAAAAATATGTTTCGTTTTCACCAGGATTAGGTTCTTTTATCCATGTGGTGGTATGATTTAAATGCGAGAACAGAGGCCATGTATTGCCATGACGTACATTGTAGTTTTGAGTTTTCATCAATGCTGTTGCTATTTTTATCTATTTGTAGCGTCATATAAATGAGTTTTGACATGGTCATTTTACAGAATGAGTAAACCATGGCTGGTCGGTAGAAGCTTCACTTGCGACTGTGCTGCTTGATTCTCTTGTGCAAATGGATAATTTATTCAGAGATAAAAAACATGTAAATATAAGAGGTGGTGACCGAGTGAGTGCTTGTTTGGGTGGGGCTGGCCAAACATGGTCATCCTTTCTAAAGAATCGCAAATACATATATCCCTCATGTCATGTATGATGAACACTCAACTCACTCTCGTGATGATGTATGTGCCTTGCGCTTGGTAGTGTTGTCTTTACAAGAGGATTGTGATGCTTTTCTCTCTAATTGCCAATCTAGTCCTTGTGTTGCAGCTTTGATATTTATTATAGTTTTTATTGGCTGCTATATGTATATCAGACAAAGGAAAGCATTTTAGTATTATATTTTTGTATGTTTGAAGAAACTAGCCGAGCAAGTATTTCCAATTCTTATTTGCTTCACCTTTGATGCTTGAAACATTATTGTTTTCCTCTGTTTATTTCGAAGTTTTATTTGTATTTATGCAACTGAATATTTGACATTGTTTCATGTTATCTTTAGTTAGCATTCTGAACTAGTAAGTTCTGAACATTCTGATGCCTATTTTTGATGCAGAGTTGCAGCTGGTATGATCATGCTTGGTCGTATGTGAACATGGAAGAAGAAGTGGGGCATGCCGGGAGAGGTGCGTGATGATGCGGTTTCGCATGCCTGGTCCGGCCCTGACGCCATGGAAGGTGACCATGACTTACAAATCTATGTTTCCAGAATGGGAAGTTGCAGAAAGAGAGGAAAGGTGCGCCACTCGGATGTGGCTCATTGACGATGTAGGATTGAATATGGTTAAGGGTAGGATTGGCTTTTGGTGGTATGCTTGATAATTTCCCCGTGTAGTTGGCATGCGTAAGCGGGTGAATGGATTATCTTGTAATGAACTTCTAGTTTCTTGCAGCAGCAACAACTATGTCCTCATTTGTAGAATTTGCTTGAGAAATGCATAGTTTAATTAGTTTGCTATTTTAAAAACTCTGCAGTTTGCTCTCCCAACTTTTATGTAGTTTCTAGATTCATCTCCCATAAGGGGTACCATTGCTTAGTTTCGGCATGGTGGCTCGCTCATCTCATTTAATCTTGTGAATTCAATTATTGCTACATGTCAAGTGCTGACGTCACCGCAGTTCTATTAGAACTACAAAGATCAATATGCAGTTCACCATCTCCGAATGCTTTCTCTCTATGTACTCCTTTTAGGTGCATATTACAGCTAACCTCTCATGTTGATCAAACAATGCCCCACTTCCTGGTGGACAACAAAAACTGTTTAGATGCAAGATTCGGTCGAACTGCATTGTCAAGCGTCGTGTCTAGATGTTGTGTTGCTGTAATTGCTTGTTTCTCCATGCCTTGAATTTGTAATGGCACCACCTGTCGAGTTCTCTCAACTTGCTGCGATGGGCTGCGTCCAGTGGCTCTTGTAGTTTCCTGAGTTTCAGAACTTGCCCTGACGCCTAGGGAGTGTGCTTCAATCTCATTCATTTTTCACCCTTGTATTGTTCGGTGAAAATATATCGAACCGCATCACGGCTCTCAAGCCTGAATATCTGTAGCAGACCATGTTTTGATGAGTAAAACTGCCCCTTTAGAGTCTCATTCTGTTACATTATATATATTGACCTAATATACATTTAGTAGAACATGAACAAGAGCCCCTGCAAATGCAGGGTTCAGACTAACTCTATCATCAAACATCATGTTGTGTTTCTCTCCTCAGATTTTATAACATGATGTAACATTATTGCAACCCCCATGGTGTGAGTTCTCTCATCTCGCCGTGATGGACTCGGTCCAGCGGCTCTAGCTTTTAGCTTATTAATGCCGGTTAGATCAACAGTATTATTGAAGAATTCTTGGAGAAAACAGAGTAGATCATTCTTGAACATATCCTTCAAAAATTAATAGAACTCATTTGTGTAGCAATCAGTCATGAGCAGGCATGGTGCTCTCAAGCTTTGTTACCTTGACACATTACCTTGTCGATTTCCATTAAAGAAACCACCAGTGTTTTAGAAAGCAAAACAAAGAACAAAGATTCCCTAAGAAGTGAAGAATTTGAGTGATGCCCACAACATGATGCAAGTACAATATGCAAGTACTCAAAAGAAAAACATGCATCCAGATTGCAGCACACACAATTTAGCTACACTGCGGGGTCCACACTGATCAAGTACTCTCAGGCTATCAGTACCTAGAAATTAAATTATTATTGGGCACGCCATAACACGAAAGCTCATGAGCTCTGGTGGTTAGGCGCAATCATTCGCCAGCAGGACGGTTCGATCCCTATTGCGCGGGCATAGCTGCTACGAGCATTATCATCCCCACGGCTGAGGAGGATTCATGTGTGAGTCGCTCCTTGATCCGACGCCTGCGACCTTTATCCACCTGGGATCTCCTTGGGTAAATGGCATCACATTTCTCGCATGGGACTTCACCACGCAACTCGATTCTCTTCAGCCTCACAGCTCGCTCCATGACTAGCCTTATGTAGTTTGTCACCTTGTCTTCATCCTCAAAACCGTACATCCGGAGCAACTTCAAGTTTAGGTGCTTCAAATCCTTGGATGGTTCCCACTCCACGTTGGTCTTCTCGGCACTGTCCTCGGACGGTATGGCACATGCATGCCGCTCTCGAGATAACTTATTTCAAGGGCATACAAGACAAATAAGACAAGTTGATTGAACTCGACACCAACCCATGCAGGACAATGTAATAACAGTACAAACTAAATATATCTGCCATTTAAAAATTTGCAACATGTTCAGTACTACTCCCCCCGTCCCACAATGTAACTAATGTCAAAAAACGTCTTACATTATGGGACGAAGGGAGTACACTAGTAGAAAACAGGGCTTTGGTTCGGGCCTGGCCAGCCCATTAGTCCCGGTTCTTCATGAACCGGGACCCATGGGGGGCATTAGACCCGGTTCGTGAGCCCAGGGGGCCGGCCGGGGCCTCGTGGGCATTGGTCCCGGTTCGTCTGGATCTATTTGTTCCGGTTCTAGGCACGAACCGGGACTAATGGGCCGCGCTCCTGGCCCACAACCATTGGTACTGGTTCGTGCCTAGAACCGGTACAGAAGGGGGCTGTTTAGTTCCGGTTCCTGCCAGGAACCGGGACAAATAAGTTGCCTATATATACCCCATCGCCGCAGCAGAGCACTCCACAGTGCTCTTTTTTTGCTGGCCGGCGAGGGGGAGGGCATTGGGTGCTCTAGCTCACCTCCTATGCACATGAGGTGTTCGATGAAATGCCCGAGCCACACTAGTTAAGCTTTCTCCTCTCGAAGCTCGACCTCGGAGCTCCATTTTTCCCGAGATTTGTCTAGGTTTAGTGGTCCGTCACGCCCCGTCCTCGTTTTCACCGCCGTCGATCGCCCACGCCGATCTCGTCGCCGGCACCACCGTGGAGCCTCTTGTTCTTATCTTCTTTATGATTTTCTTACTTTAGATAGATACTTGTCTTTTTCTTACTTTAGATAAATACTTGTCTGATTTTCTTACTTTTGACACACATAATTATATATAATGCACGCAGATGAACCGACAATGGATGTACGGTGACAGACACACCTCCGAGTACATTAAGGGCGTGCATGAATTTCTCAAAGCGGCTGAGGCAAACAAGCAGAATGGTTTTATGTGTTGTCTATGCCCTAAATGTGGGAATATGATGTCTTACTCTGACCAGAAAATCCTTCACGCCTACCTGCTTTACAAGGGTTTCATGCCACACTATAATGTTTGGACGAGGCACGGAGAAATAGGGGTTATGATGGAAGACGGCGAAGAAGAAGAGGGCGATGACAACTATGTGCCCCCTGAATACGGTGATGCTGCAACGGGGGGAGCTGGTGAAGATCAAGAGGAACCAGACGATGTGCCCGATGATGCTGCTGAAGATCAAGAGGAACCAGACGATGTGCCCGATGATGATGATCTCCGCCGGATCATTGTCGATGCAAGGACGCAATGCGAAAGTCAAAAGGAGAAGCTGAAGTTCGATCGCATGTTATAGGATCACAAAAACGGGTTGTACCCCAATTGCGAAGATGGCAACACAAAGCTCGGTACCGTACTAGAATTGCTGTAGTGGAAGGCAGAGAATGCTGTGCCTGACAAAGGATTTGAGAAGCTACTGAAAATATTGAAGAAGAAGCTTCCAAAGGATAACGAATTGCCCGACAGTACGTACGCAGCAAAGAAGGTCGTATGCCCTCTAGGATTGGAGGTGCAGAAGATACATGCATGCCCTAATGACTGCATCCTCTACCGTGGTGCGTACGAGGATTTGAACGCATGCCCGGTATGCGGTGCATTGCGGTTAAGATCAGACGAGATGACCCTGGTGATGTTGACGGCGAGCCCCGCAGGAAGAGGGTTCCTGCGAAGGTGATGTGGTATGCTCCTATAATACCACGGTTGAAACGACTATTCAGAAACAAAGAGCATGCCAAGTTGATGCGATGGCACAGCGAGGACCGTAAGAAAGACGGGAAGTTGAGAGCACCCGCTGACGGGTCGCAGTGGAGAAAAATCGAGAGAGATTACTGGGCTGAGTTTGCACGTGACCCAAGGAACGTATGGTTTGGTTTAAGCGCGGATGACATTAATCCTTTCGGGGAGCAGAGCAGCAATCACAACACCTGACCCGTGACTCTATGTATGTATAACCTTCCTCCTTGGATGTGCATGAAGCGAAAGTTCATTATGATGCCAGTTCTCATCCAAGGCCCTAAGCAACCCGGCAACGACATTGATGTGTACCTAAGGCCATTAGTTGAAGAACTTTTACAGCTGTGGAATGGAAACGGTGTACGTACGTGGGATGAGCACAAACAGGAGGAATTTAACCTGCACGCGTTGCTGTTTGTAACCATCAACGATTGGCCCACTCTCAGTAACCTTTCAGGACAGACAAACAAGGGATACCACGCATGCACGCACTGCTTAGCTGACACCGAAAGTATATACCTGGACAAATGCAGGAAGAATGTGTACCTGGGCCATCGTCGATTTCTTCCGACCAACCATCAATGTCGAAAGAAAGGCAAGCATTTCAAAGGCGAGGCAGATCACCCGAAAAAGCCCGCCATGCGTACCGGTGATCACGTACTTGCTATGGTCAATGATTTACACGTAATCTTTGGAAAGGGTCCCGGCGGACTAGTTGTTCCGAATGGTGCTGAGGGACGCGCAACCATGTGGAAGAAGAAATCTATATTTTGGGACCTACCCTACTGGAAAGACCTAGAGGTCCGCTCTTCGATCGACGTGATGCACGTGACGAAGAACCTTTGCGTGAACCTGCTAGGCTTCTTGGGCATGTATGGGAAGACAAAAGATACAGCTGAGGCACGGGAGGACCTGCAACGTTTGCACGAAAAAGACGGCATGCCTCCAAAGCAGTATGAAGGTCCTGCCAGCTACGCTCTTACCAAAGAAGAGAAGGAAATCTTCTTTGAATGCCTGCTTAGTATGAAGGTCCCGACTGGCTTCTCGTCGAATATAAAGGGAATAATAAATATGCCAGAGAAAAAGTTTCAGAACCTAAAGTCTCATGACTGCCACGTGATTATGACGCAACTGCTTCCGGTTGCATTGAGGGGGCTTCTACCGGAAAACGTCCGATTAGCCATTGTGAAGTTATGTGCATTCCTCAATGCAATCTCTCAGAAGGTGATCGATCCAGAAATCATACCAAGGCTAAGGAGTGATGTGGTGCAATGTCTTGTCAGTTTCGAGCTGGTGTTCCTACCATCCTTCTTCAATATCATGACGCACATCCTAGTTCATCTAGTTGACGAGATTGTCATTCTGGGCCCCGTATTTCTACACAATATGTACCCCTTTGAGAGGTTCATGGGAGTCCTAAAGAAATATGTCCGTAACCGCACTAGGCCAGAAGGAAGCATCTCCATGGGCCATCAAACAGAGGATGTCATTGAGTTTTGTGTTGACTTCATTCCTGGCCTTAAGAAGATAGGTCTCCCTAAATCACGGTATGAGGGGAGACTGACTGGAAAAGGCACGCTTGGAGGGGACTCAATAATATGCAGAGACGGATATTCTTGGTCTCAAGCACACTACACAGTTCTACAGAACTCTACATTGGTGACCCCGTATGTCGATGAACACAAGAACAGTCTGCGCTCCAAACACCCCGAGCAGTGCGACGACTGGATTACATGTCAACAAATCAGGACTTTCAGCAGTTGGTTGGAAACACGTCTCAGAGGTGACAACACTGTTTGTGATGAGCTGTACTCGTTGTCCAGGGGACCATCTTCGACTGTATTGACTTACAAAGGATACGAGATAAATGGGAATACATTTTACACGATCGCCCAAGATCAAAAGAGCACCAACCAAAACAGCGGTGTCCGCTTTGATGCAGCAACCGAGAGGGGAAAGGACACATATTATGGTTACATAGTGGACATATGGGAACTTGACTACGGACATGATTTTAAGGTCCCTTTGTTTAAGTGCAAATGGGTCAATCTGTCAGGAGGCGGGGTACAGGTAGACCCACAGTACGGAATGACAACAGTGGATCTGAACAATCTTGGGTACACTGACGAACCGTTCGTCCTAGCCAATGATGTGGCACAGGTTATCTATGTGAAGGACATGTCTACCAAACCGAGAAAAAGAAAAGATAAGGAAGCGAATACATCATACGATGAGCCAAAGCGCCACATAGTTCTTTCAGGAAAAAGAGACATCGTGGGAGTGGAGGGCAAGTCAGACATGTCCGAAGATTATGAAAAGTTTCATGAAATTCCTCCCTTCAAAGTCAAGGCTGACCCAAGCATCCTGAGAAATGATGAAGATTATCCATGGTTCCGGCGCAATAAGGAAAGGACACAGGGGAAGAAAAACCGAAGGCTTTCTCTCCACAACTATTATGATGATACCATGCCAACTTTCAACCTTTTCGTAGTTCATTTGAAATCCCTTTGTAACAGACGAGTTTCTGTATGAAATCCTGATACTTCGAAAGAGATTGTCCGTTTTGTACACGAAGTGCATCCAGTTTTTGCCGTAACCCTCTCAACTTTCTTGCACATGCTATGTGGATGAAATGATGATACCATGGCAACTTTCAACCTTTTAGAGTTCATTTGAAATGCTTTTCAATGTTAATGTCTTATAGCTCAAAGTAATCAGTAAATGCATGAAAAATGGTGCATGAAAAATAACAAATAAAATAAATAAGTAATTAGAAACAAAATAATATAAACTTTAATAAAATATATAAGTAGAAACAAAATAAAATAAACTTTAATAACATAAATAAAATTTATGAAACTAAAATTATCAAAGTATTTTCTCTTCAAAACATTATAATCCCGACTGTTGTCGTGGGGGTAGCTTCTCCTTCGTTCCCGTGTGCTAGACAATTTGGTGTAATGCACTCGGGAACGAAAGGAGGAGCTACCATCACCGACGGTCGCAAATGTCAGAGAGGAATCAGTGAGGGAGAGTTCCACCATATATATATGAGAGGACGAAGAATCCCGACTGTTGTCGTGGGGGTCGCTTCTCCTTCATTCCCGTGTGCTAGACATTTTGGTGTAATGCACTCGGGGATGAAAGGAGGTGCGACCATCACCAACAGTCGAATGTATACACCACGTGAGCTGAGAGTTTTCAAGAAAAGACTCGACAGACCGATAGTCAACCTGTGATGAATAATAATGATCTAACTTAGGTTTTTAGTACATATATTTAATTGTAGATGTTTAATATTTAAATTATGAACATAGGAAATGTCGTACTCGGACGACGAAAGTCTCCTGGGGGAGTGCGACTGGTGCCACGACGACTGAGGTTTGTGCGACAGGCCTCACCTGGACGAAGATCGGCGCTTCAGCATTAAGCTGGAGGAGACCTTCGATGTTGAAACGGTACACAACGACGACAAGTGTTATTTTTTCGTAATTAAACACGACTTCAAATATTTCAACGTGTACTTTTCATCTTTTACAATTCGACTAGCTTATCCCATGCCATGCAAGACGCTATGTCTTGGAGAGGATGGGTTTTGAAGACCATGAAAGTTTCGAAACAAAGAAAATTCACCTAAGGACCCATCATGGTGTGGATTTTGAAGTAAAGCTGTACAATTCTGAGAGCGTAACCCATTTTGGTTGCAAAAAATGGGAAGCACTTTGCAAGATGTATGGTTTTGATGAGGGTATGCTTGTCACCATGGATCTTGGTGATCCTGAAATCAAGCAAGACAATATGGACATTTGGGTCCTTGTTGATACACCTCCAATTCTACCGCTATGTGAGTTCCTCAAACATAGTTATTAGCTAATTTATATTGTTTATTTCAAAATAGTTGACAGCTTATTTTGATTGTTCAAATAATGTGCGGAACATGGTAGACAAAACCCACTACACCGATGGCTCCGAATTAACTTATCAGGAGAAAAATCATCTGGTCAGATTTTGTACTGATATTGAGAATTACAATATCTACAATCAAACTCCTGAACATTATGGTCAATACGTGCCACTAGTGCACGTGTTGAACTACGGTAACTACCATGGAGATACCCTGGTAAGATTTTTTACTATTACGACATCCGTGCATCTTTTGCATACTTCTAAAACTAGTACATCATTGCTAACTATGAAGTTATTACTATGTTTTTCAATAGAGAATCCCAGAGGACTGTGTGCCTCATTTGATGTATCAGAATGTCAGCCTTCGTGTTTTGAACATATATCCAGGTCATCCTACGAATCTCAACTGTTCATACCGGATTTCTCAAAGAAGTGGAGACATGCTAATCAAAAAATGGAAAAAATGTATGGACAGTTGTAAGGAGGTTCTTGGAAGGAAAAGGAAGCGAAGCGCAAGAATTGGAGACAGGATGATCTTCATTCTGCATAATGGAGAGTCAGGGTCTATATTGTTTTATGCTATTTTACCTTAAAGAGGGTATTTAGGTCCTACCTAATACTGATGATCATGTGCTAAGAACAATTAAGTAGGGTTGGTTCGATGACTATGAGGATGATGATCGTATGACTTGTTATTAATAACGAGTAGAAGTTGTATGATGATGATTAGTAGGACTTGTTATTATATATGATGATGCATGATGCGAGCATGAAGAGTTATTATATATCAGCGGGTGAAATGAACATGGATTGGATTGAAGTGAAGGCAACATGCATGTGCTGCATGTCGAAAGTAGTACAATCCAAACTTGATCAAAGTTAGGATTAGTATTACTTTCGACATGCACCACATGTTGCCTTCACTTCAATCTAAGCCATGTTTAGGCATAGCAGTAGCGTTGGTAAACCAAGCACGGAGATATAAGAGAGGACACTTCTCTCTATTAGCTAGCTAATAACAACCTAAATTAACCTCCAAAACCCCTAAACCAGCCCCTTAAAAAAAAAGCTTCAGCCAGTTGCTGACGCGTGGATGCCTTTTGGTCCCGGTTGGTGTCACCAACCGGGACCAAAGGCCCCCCTGCCTGGGCTGGCCGCAGCGGCCACGTGGAGGCCCATCTGTCCCGGTTCGTGTAAGAACCGGGACTAAAGACCAAGGGCATTAGTAACGACCTTTTAGTCCCGGTTCCAAAACCTGGATAGAAGGCCCTTACGAACCGGGACAAATGACCCTTTTTCTACTAGTGGTAGTATCTAATCTAAGTGTATGCCTGTGTAGAGTTTGGACAACCTTGCATGAACTAAATCCTAGGCAAAGTAAAATATGCTAATACGCTTCAGGTAACGCTAACACTAATGCGATCCAACATGATTTATTTATTTTTGGTCTTGCACGGACATTGTCTCTCTGCAAAATCGAAATGGAATGCCAGAACTTTTGTTTGCATTGCACTATCATTCATAAACAATACAATCCATGTGTTCCATATATCCCAATTACTATGCGTACTCTATGCGCTACTTCTAAAATACTATGTGATAGACTACAGTTGGTGAGTGATTGAAAATCAGATTAACTTTCTCGTGTGTTGTTAATGCTGAATATTCGGAAACCTGGCTGTCATACTAGACGGAGTCATATCCAGGCTAAGGTGTGGACTAATCAAATTAAAAATAAGGTAGAGTAACAGGCTTACTGTAAATTTGTGCAGGGCAGGTGCAGCTTCGAGGATAAATAGGGTCCTGCTCAGATCATGTATGAGATTATGATTGCACGATGTATTGCTCTCGTGCATAGGCACGTATATATGATGTACAAAGGTGGGCCACGGATCTCAACTATACAAGAAACTAGGAGGCGGGCCCAATATACAATATGCACATAACACATATACTCAACACCCACCCCTCCCCCCCCCCCGCGCAGTCAAAGTGGCACAGCGGCTGACGCAAAGACTGGACCGGAACTCCTCAAATAACGCCGTAGGCAAGCCCTTGGTCATGATATCTGCAAATTGTTGGGAAGTAGGGACGTGTAAAACACGAATATGGCCAAGGGCCACCCGTTCCCGAACAAAATGAATATCCAACTCAATATGCTAGGTCCGTCGATGATGCACTGGGTTAGCGGAGAGGTAGATCGCCGAGACATTGTCGCAGCAGACCACCGTGGCATGGTCAACAGGGCAAGAGAGCTCCTGAAGCACCTGGCGAAGCCACGAACACCCGGCGACGATGTTGGCCACCGCACGATACTCAGCCTCAGCACTGGAACGAGAGACCGTAGGCTGCCGCTTGGACGACCACGAGATAAGTGAGGGTCCAAGGTAGACACAATAGCCCGAAGTGGAGCGACGAGTGTCAGGGCAGCCCGCCCAGTCTGCATCGGAGTAGGCGGTGAGGGCGGTGTCGGCGGAGGCGTGAAGCATGACGCCAAGGTCCATAGTGCCACAGATATAGCGGAGAATCCGCTTGACGACAGCCCAGTGAACGTCTCGAGGAGCATGCATATGAAGACACGCCTGCTGCATGGCATACTGGATCTCCCGCCGAGTCAGAGTGAGGTACTGGAGAGCACCAACGATAGACCGATAGAAAGGAACATCCGAAGCAGGATAACCATCCGCGTCAGAAAGCTTGGCCTTCGTATCAACAGGCGTAGTGGCAGGCTTGCAGTTAAGCATGCCGGCGTGCTCTAGGAGCTCGTGAGCATATTTCCGCTGATGAAGAAAGAAGCCATCCGGACGGCGCACCACCTCTACACCGAGGAAGTAGTGCAAAGGACCCAAGTCCTTGATGGCGAACTCAGCGCGAAGACGAGCCGTGAGCTGACTGAGGAGACCAGCCGTACATGCCGTCAGGATGATGTCGTCGACATAGAGCATCAAGTAGGCCGTGTCAGAGCCCTGATGGTAGACGAAGAGCGAGGCGTCCGAGCGGGTAGAGCGGAACCCAAGCTGGTGGAGAAACGCCGCAATGCACTGGTACCGAGCGCGCGGAGCCTGCTTGAGGCCGTACAAGGACCACGAAAGCAGGCACACGTGGTCGGGAAGCGCCGGGTCAACAAACTCGGTGGGCTGCTGGCAGAAGACCTGCTCCTCGAGGTGACCATGGAGGAAGGCGTTGGAGACGTCCATCTGGTGCACCGGCCAAGCACGGGAGACAACAAGGTGGAGAACCGTGCGTATCGTGCCGGGCTTGACGACGGAGCGAAGGTGTTGGTGAAGTCGATGCCAGCACGCTGTCGGAAGCCACGAACGACCCAGCGCGCTTTGTAGAGATCAAGGGTACCATCAGGACGGAGCTTGTGTTTAAAAACCCACTTTCCGGTAATCACGTTGGCGTGCCGGGGACGGGGAACAAGCTGCCACGTCCGGTTGCGCAATAGGGCGTCAAACTCCTCTTGCATCGCAACCATTCAGAGCGGGTCACGCAGAGCGGCTTGAACGGAGGACGGCAACGGCGATGGTCAGAGGTGGACGCCGCATGGACGTAGTCATCCGAGGCGTAGTGCGAGCTCGGGCGAAAGACGCCCGTACGGGCGCGGGTGACCGGACCGGCCACAGAAGGCACCGAGGAGGCCGGGGGGCCGGTGGCGCCGAGGGGGCCGCAGGTACCGGGGGCGCTGGGGGGGCCGCCGGCGCCGCGGCTGTAGGAGGCACCGCATGCGGGGGGCGCGCCTCAAAGCCAGGGGCGGGCCAAGTGAGGCGCGCGAGCGCCCTGGGAGTGGCGTCGAGGAGCCCGCGTCACCGGTGGCGGGAGGAACAGCCGGGGGTACCTGCTGAAACGGAAACACATGCTCATCAAAATAAACGTGCCGGGAAGTGAACACACGGTGGGAGACGGGATCGTAGCACCGACATCCCTTGGAGTTGGAGGGGTAGCCGATGAAGATGCAAGCGACAGAACGAGGTGCAAGTTTATGAGGAGCGGAGTCGACAGTGCTAGGATAGCAAAGGCACCCGAAAATACGCAAGCCATCATAAGATGGGGGCGTACCGAAGAGAAGATGGTGAGGTGCATAGTTCCACCGTGGACGGCAGGGGCGAAGGTTAATGAGAAGTGAAGCAGTAGCGAGTGCGTCCGGCCAGAAACGAGGCGGCACATTAGCATGGAATAGGAGCGTGCGAACGCAGTCGTTCAAAGTGCGAAGGACGCGTTCGGCTCGACTGTTCTGCTGTGAAGTATACGAGCATGTGAGACGAAAAACTATGCCGTGGTGTGACAGAAAAGTGCGGAAAGCAAGGTTGTCGAACTCTTTTCCATTGTCAGTCTAAAGAGCAAGGATGGGACGCCCAAACTGCGTGCTAACATAGGAGTAAAAAGCCGTCAAAGTGGAAAGTGCATCCGACTTTCATCGTAAAGGAAATGTCCACACATAGTGAGAATGATCATCAAGGATAACCAGATAATATAAGTAGCCCGAGTTACTAGGAACCGGAGAGGTCCACACATCGCTATGAATCAACTGAAAAGGAAAATAAGCTATGGTGGTGGAGTTATTAAACGGGAGGCGAACATGTTTGTCGACACGACAAGCATGACAGGTGTGATCCTCTATCTTATTACAACTGAAACTGAAACTCCTAAGAATATGACGAAGTGTGAAGGGGTTGGGATGACCCAAACGAGCGTCCCACAGATCGACGCCAGCGGAGAGAGCAACCGGTGCGGTGGTGGAGGAGGACGACGAAAGCACCGGATAGAGCTCGTCGAGGCTGTCACATCGGTGAAGTACCATCCTGGTTCGAGCGTCCTTGACACAAAAACCAAGCTCGTCAAATTCAACAGTAACAGGATTTTCACGAGTTAAACAACGAACGGAAACAAGGTTCTTAATAAGATGAGGCGACACAAGTATGTTAGACAAAGTAATAGACATGGAATTAGAAGGAAAAGAAGTGTTCCCGACATGTCTGATGGGGAGTGTGGAACCGTCGCCGACAATGATGCGGCCGTCGGTGGTGACAGGAGTGAAGGAGGCAAGATTACCAGGATGAGCAAACATGTAAGCAGTAGCCCCGGTGTCCATGTAACAATCACCGCCTCCAGTGTAGTTGTTCGGCATAGGCGCGGTGTGCAGCACGGCGAGGAGCGCCGGATCCCAGGGCGCCGGCGGCGGGGCCGCAAGGAGACCGTAGGCGCCGCTCAGCTGCGGCAGGGGGTAGCCACCGTACGGCTGCGAAGCCACGTAGTACGCCTGATGCGCCGGCGGGCGCGGCACAGGAAGGGTCGGTGCAGGAGCCCGCGGAACCGGAATGGTGTAGGCATGAACAACACCGGTCCACAGGTTGTAGCCGGAGGCCCACGGAGGGGGCACCTGGAACTTCTGCTGCTGCTGACGGGGCTGGCCGGCGCCCTGCGACTGCTGCTGCTGACCGCCGCGGTGGCCCGCACCGCGCCGACCCCCACGGCGCCATTCAGCGGGAGGGGCGGGCGGCCCATAGGGCAGCGGGAGCAGCCCCGGCTGCTGGGTGGCCGGGTACGACGGTGGCGCCGGGAACGACGCCGGGTGGCGCCGCGGAGGGGGCAACATCGGGGCGGCTGGAGGCGTCGAGGAGCCGCCGGGGGTGGTGCCGGCGGCGAGGGCGGTGTGGATGGCCCGCGCCTTCACCTGCTTCATCCGCCGCTCCTCCAAGCGGAGGTACGCAACGAACTTGGCGAAGGACAGGTTGGGGATGAGGCTGAGGTTCGCCGCGGCATTGCCGAAGTCCTCGCTGAGCCCGGCGGTGAGCATGCCGAGGAGGAGGTCGTCATCGATCTTCACGCCAATATCGCGTAGCTCATCAGAGAGAGTCTTGAGGTGGCGACAATAGTCGTCGACGGAGGTGTTGTCCTGGTGACACCCAAAAAACTCTTGCTGCAAAAAAACGCGACGCTGGAGCTGGTTGTCGGTGAAGAGCCCGTTCAGCTTGGTCCATATGGCGCAGGCATCGTCACCGTCTGCCACGACCGTCTGGAAGAGGTCCGGCGAGATGGTGAGGAAGAACCACCGGATGATGATGGTGTCGATGGTGGACCAGTCATGAAACTCGGGGACGAGGCTGGAGTCGACAGTGCCATCAACGTGGTCGATGAGATGATACCTCCGGAACACGAGGGAGAAATACGTCTTCCACGTGTAGTAGGAGGAATCCGCCTGGGAGAGACGAACCGGCACACGCTCGAAGATGTTCAGATTGCGGATGTCGTTCATGTCGGGAGGGTTGGCATCGGTGAATGGGTTGGAGTTGGTGGACGCGGAGGAGGTGACGGACGACATGGCAAGGACGAGACGGCGCGGTTGTTGCAGCGAAATCTAAGAGGAAGGGGACGGCTACGAGATGGAGCGGCGGCGGCGGCACTGTGTAGCGGCGGCGCCTGCTAGGTGGAGCGGCTCGGTGGCAGCGATCGCGGGCGGCGTGGTGCTTCAGTGCGTTGGCGGCGATTGATCTGGTAGCTTGCGGGGCTAGCTAGCGATTGATCTGGTGGCTTGCGTAGGGATTGATCTGGTGGCTTGCGTAGCTAGCTAGCAATTGATCTGGTGATGGGCAGCGTTGGCGGCTAGCGATTGTGGCGCTTCGGGATCGGGCTAGCGATCGGGCGGCGTTGGTGGCTACCGAGCGAGGCGGGTGGGACGCTGGGCTAGCGGGCGATCAAGGCAGCACGCGAGCACGCGAGCGGCGGCCGGCGCGTTAGGCGCGCAAGCGGAGGCGGCTAGGTGGCGGCGGTGGCGGCTCGGAGGAGCGCGGCGGCGGCAGCGGAAGACTAGGGTTAGAACTTAAAACCGGATACCAGGTATGAGATTACGATTGCACGATGTATTGCTCTCGTGCATAGGCACGTATATATGATGTATAAAGGTGGGCCACTTACCTCAACTATACAAGAAACTAGGAGACGTGCCCAATACACAATATGCATATAACACATATACTCAACTCAACAGATCACACTCAGGAATGATACCAGAAAGGGACACTTCGGCCAGATTTCTGAATACGGCAGTGAGACGCTTGGGATGTTCCAGCCGAATCCATATCTGCATCAAGAAAAGGAACACAAATAAATAGACAGCTGAAATTTAGTAAAGAAGATCACAAATATGATATGTGTGCAGAAGAAAATTAGCTTTTACCATTTGGTGGCAAAATTGAGATGCAATTTCAACAGGTTATTTGCGCTACTCCTTGAGAAGCATTTGCTCAGCAGGAATGGCACCTGCCATGCCTTGGCCTTATAGGCGAGGCTGACTTGACAAAGCTGTGGAACATAGCGAAAGCACACCGGAGGGTTCTTGGAGCGCCAAGAATGGCACAGCACCGTCCCGAGCCTGGGGACGGAGATGAGGAGGATCCGCTTGCAATGAAAGTGCATAAACTCGAGCTCTTGGATCCCAGAACATGGTGTGCCAATCTTTAGCACGTGGCACTATCGACCAGTCCGCAGGAGTTCATGTTGAGATGCTTGAGCTTATCGGAAGCAGTGATGAGGTCGGCGACGTCGGAGTCCCCGAACGCAAGGCTCTTGAGGCGCAGCCTCGTGAGCGAGCGGAAGGCCGGCTGGTAGGTGCGGGAGAAGGACATGAATTGCTGCCCTAGCTCGGGGATCTGCGGGCCGGAGTTTACCCCCGGGGGCGGGGATACTTGGAAGGCGAGGTGTCTGGTCTTGCCGTGGCTGGCGATGTCTTGGATGGCGCTGCCGATGGAGCTCAGATGAGAGGCCGACGACAGGAAGAAGTGGAGGTCGATGAGCTTCATGGCCATGGCACGGCCGCACTGGCACTCGCAGTTGCGCTGGGCACAGACGGACGTCAAAGCGGCCGTGAACGCATCCATGGTTTCGACCAGCGTGGCGCGGGGGAAGCGGCGGGCGTCGAGTGCCACGAAGGAAAGCTGGTGAGGGAGGTGCCGCCACCGCTTGGAGACCGTGCCGGCGTGGACCGCCCGGCGCAGGCCGAGCCGCTCGAGGATCCGTAGGAGGAGCTCGTCGGGAAGTGCGCTGATCCTGTCCTTGCCTCGGGCGGCGTTGAGCTTGAGCGGCGGCAGCTCCATGGCCGGGATTGGGGGGCCGGTTGATGGATCGAAACCCTAGCTAGATAGAACCAATCACCGACATGCTCCGAGGCCACGGCTCCGCCACGCACCTCCGGCGTGTGGCCCGTCGATCGCCGGATCCGACTCTTCCTCCTCCTCCTTCTCCTCCTCGATTCCCCTCCGGCCAGCGTGGTTAGCTTCGATTTGGCGGTTGGTTTGATCGTGGTGCATTGGATTGGACTGGATTTGTGCTCTGGTACTGCTAGCGAGGGAGGATTCGAGCGGATTGTTCCTCTCGGTGGCTGGACGGACTAGGGAGAGAAACAAGAAGAGCACGGGACAAGAGGGGGAAGGGGATGAGGCATGATACGTCCATTTTGCATCATGCTTTTATATCGACATTTATTGCATTATGGGCTATTATTATGCATTATGTCAGAATATTTATGCCTTTTCTCTCTTATTTTACAAGGTTTAGATGAAGAGGGAGAATGCCGGCAGCTGGAATTCTCGGCTGGAAAAGGAGCAAATATTAGAGACCTATTCTACGCAACTCCAAAAGTCCTGAAACTCCACGAAAGTCAGTTTTGGAATATATTAAAAATATTGGGCGAAGAAAGCACCAGAGGGGGGCCACCCACCGTCCACGAGGGTGGAGGGCGCGCCCCCTGCCTCGTGGGCCACCTGGCAGCCCCCGATGCCTATCTTCTGATATAAGGTGTCTTTTGCCCTGGAAAAAATTAGAAGGAAGCTTTCGGGACGAAGCGCCGCCGTCTCGAGGTGGAACCTGGGCAGAACCAATCTAGGGCTCCGGCGGAGCTGTTCTGCCGGGGAAACATCCCTCCGGGAGGGGGAAATCGTCACCATCGTCATCACCATCGATCCTCTCATCAGGAGGGGGTCAATCTCCATCAAAACATCTTCACCAGCACCATCTCCTCTCAAACCCTAGTTCATCTCTTGTATCCGATCTTTGTCTCAAAACCTCAGATTGGTACCTGTGGGTTGCTAGTAGTGTTGATTACTCCTTGTAGTTGATGCTAGTTGGTTTATTTGGTGGAAGATCATATGTTCAGATCCTTCATGCATATTAATACACCTCTGATTATGAACATGAATATGATTTGTGAGTAGTTACGTTTGTGCCTGAGGACATGGGAGAAGTCTTGCTATAAGTAGTCATGTGAATTTGGTATTCGTTCGATATTTTGATGAGATGTATGTTGTCTTTCCTCTAGTGGTGTTATGTGAACGTCGACTTCATGACACTTCACCATTGTTTAGGCCTAGGGGAAGGCATTGGGAAGTGGTACGTCTCCGTCGTATCTATAATTTTTGATTGTTCCATGCCAATATTATACAACTTTCATTTACTTTTTGGCAACTTTTTATACTATTTTTGGGACTAACATATTGATCCAGTGCCCAATGTCAATTTCTGTCTGTTGCATGTTTTTGGTTTCGCAGAATATCCATATCAAACGGAGTCCAAACGGGATAAAAACGGACGGAGCTTATTTTTGGAATATTTGGAAAATCTGGGAGAAAGATCAACGCGAAATGGTGTCCGAGGTGGGCACGAGGCAGCGGGGCGTGCCCCTGACCCTCGTGGGCCACCCGTAAGGCGGTTGATGCCCTTCTTCGGCCGCAAGAAAGCTAATTTTTGGTAAAAAAAATCACGGCGAAGGTTTTAGTCCAATCGGAGTTACGGATCTCCATATATATACGAAACGGTGAAAGGGCAGAAAAGGGGAACGCAAAAACAGAGAGAGACAGAGAAACAGATCCAATCTCGGAGGGTCTCTCGCCCCTCCCACGCCATGGAGACCATGGACCAGAGGGGAAACCCTTCTCCCATCTAGGGAGAAGGTCAAGGAAGAAGAAGAAGGAGGGGGGGCTCTCTCCCCCTCGCTTCCGGTGGTGCCGGAACGTCGCCGGGGGCCATCATCATCACCGCGATCTACGCCAACACCTCCGCCATCTTCACCAACATCTCCATCACCTTCCCCCCTCTATCTACAGCGGTCCACTCTCCCGCAACCCGCTGTACCCTCTACTTGAACATGGTGCTTTATGCTTCATTTTATTATCCAATGATGTGTTGCCATCCTATGATGTCTGAGTAGATTTTCGTTGTCCTATCGGTGGTTGATGAATTGCTATGATTGATTTAATTTGCTTGTGGTTATGTTGCTGTCCTTTGGTGCCCATCATATGAGCGCACGCGTGGATCACGCCATAGGGTTAGTTGTATGTTGATAGGACTATGTATTGGAGGGCAAGAGTGATAGAAGCTTCAACCTAGCATAGAAATTGATGCATACGGGATTGAAGGGGGACCAATATATCTTAATGCTATGGTTGGGTTTTACCTTAATGAACGTTAGTAGTTGCGGACGGTTGCTAATAGTTCCAATCATAAGTGCATAGAATTCCAAGTCAGAGATGACATGCTAGCAGTGGCCTCTCCCACATAAAACTTGCTATCGGTCTAGTAAAGTAGTCAATTGCTTAGGAACAATTTCGCAACTCCTACCACCACTTTTCCACACTCGCTATACTAACTTTATTGTGTCCCTATCTAAACAACCCCTAGTTTTTATTCTCATGCTTTTTATTATCTTGCAAACCTATCCAAAAACACCTACAAAGTACTTCTAGTTTCATTCTTGTTCTAGGTAAAGCGAACGTCAAGCGTGCGTAGAGTTGTATCAGTGGTCGATAGAACTTGAGGGAATATTTGTTCTACCTTTAGCTCCTCGTTGGGTTCGACACTCTTACTTATCGAAAGAGGCTACAATTGATCGTTTGCAATGCTATGCTTGGAATTTATGTGAAATATATGATTTTACTTGTTCTGAAAACCCTAAGAAACACCTTCCCTACCAATGTGAGTTTAGTGATAATGGAATCGTATCTTCGCATGCTAAGGGTGTTTATAATTACTATGATGTTCAACAAATTGAAGAATTTGTTACTTTTAAGGGTGCTTACGAAATTGCTTCTTTGATTGAAAAGTATGGTGCTACTCTTTACAAATCTGAAAATTTTGCCATACTTAAATATTGCTATGATAATTATGCTTCTAATGCCTATGTTGAACCATATATTGAGGACTACTCCGCTGTCCAAGAAGAGACTAATATTTTTCAGGAGTCTATCGAAGAATAAATTGATGAAACTGTGAGCTGATTGGATGAAAAAGATGATGAGGAGAGCGAAGAACAAAAGGAGGAAGAGCGGATTAGCTACCCGTGCCCACCTTCTAATGAGAGTAACTCTTCAACTCATACATTATTTAATTTCCCTTCGTGCATACCGAAGGATGATTGCTATGATGACTGTTATGATCCCGTTGATTCTCTTGAAATATCCCTTTTTGATGATTCTTGCTATGCTTGTGGCCAAGATGCCAATATGAATTATGCTTATGGAGATGAACTTGCTATAGTTCCTTATGTTAAACATGAAATTGTTGTTATTGCACCCATGCATGATAGTCCTATTATCTTTTTGAATTCTCCCAACTACACTATATCGGAGAAGTTTGCACTTATTAAGGATTATATTGATGAGTTGCCTTTTACCGTTGCACATGATGATTTTGATGAATATAATATGCATGTGCTTTCTGCTCCTACTTGCAATTATTATGAGAGAGGAACTATATCTCCACCTCTCTATGTTTCCAACATGATAAAATTGCAAGAAACTGCTTATACTATGCATTGGCCTTTACTATGTGTGCATGAATTGTTCTTTTATGACATGCCGATGCATAGGAAGAGAGTTAGACTTCGTCATTACTTGATATATGTTGCTTTGTGCTCACTACTAAATTACAAATCATTGTTAATTAAAATTGGCTTTGATATACCTTGGGATCCGGGTGGATCCACTACTTGAGCACAATATGCCTAGCTTAATGGCTTTAAAGAAAGCGCTGCCAGGGAGACAACCCAGAAGTTTTAGAGAGTCATTTATTTACGTTGTGTGCTTTTATAAAGTTTAAGAATAAAAATAATGTGCCAAGGTTTTCCTTTAGGATCTTCACAATGCTTGTTGGTTTGTACGGTGCTGGACAGAAACTTTGGCTGTAGTGCGCGATTTTTCGTTTTTTACTGGAACGTCAAATGGTTCTGATTCTTTTTGCAATGTCTTTCTATACAAATTTTTTATTTTTCCTAATTTTTGCATAAATTCTCAAGTAACAGAAGTATGGTGAATGTTCCGATTATTACAGACTTTCTGTTTTAGACAGATTCTGTTTTTGATGCATAGTTTGCTTGTTTTGATGAAACTATCAATTTATATCAGTGGATTAAGCCATGGAAAAGTTATATTACAGTAGACACAATGCAAAAAAAATATGAATTGGTTTGCAACAGTACTTAGAGTAGTGATTTGCTTTATTATACTAACGGATCTTACCGAGTTTTCTGTTAAAGTTTTGTGTGGATGAAGTGTTCGATGATCGAGAAGGTCTCGATGTGAGAAGAAGGAAGAGAGGCAAGAGCTCAAGCTTGGGGATGCCCAAGGCACCCCAAGTAAATATTTAAGGAGACTCAAGCGTCTAAGCTTGGGGATGCCCCAGAAGGCATCCCCTCTTTCTTCAACAAGGATCGGTATGTTTTCGGATTCGTTTCGTTCATGTTATATGTGCAATCTTGGAGCGTCTTTTGCATTTAGTTTTCATTTTTCTTTTATGCACCATGCTGGTATGAGATAGCCCTTGGTTGGTTTATAGAATGCTCATTGCACTTCACTTATATCTTTTGAGTATAGCTTTATAGAATGCTTCATGTGCTTCACTTATATCATTTGAAGTTTGGATTGCCTGTTTCTCTTCACTTAGACAACCGCCATTTGTAGAATGCTCTTTTGCTTCACTTATATTTGTTAGAGCATGGGCATATCTTTTGTAGAAAGAATTAAACTCTCTTGCTTCACTTATATCTATTTAGAGAGATGACAGGAATTGGTCATTCACATGGTTAGTCATAAAATCCTACATAAAACTTGTAGATCACTGAATATGATATGTTTGATTCCTTGCAATAGTTTTGCGATATAAAGATGGTGATATTAGAGTCATGCTAGTGGGTAGTTGTGGATAGTAGAAATACTTGTGTTGAGGTTTGTGATTCCCGTAGCATGCACGTATGGTGAACCGTTATGTACCGAAGTTGGAGCATGATTTATTTATTGATTGTCTTCCTTATGAGTGACGGTCGGGGACGAGCGATGGTCTTTTCCTACCAATCTATCCCCCTAGGGGCATGCGTAGTAGTACTTTTCTTCGAGGGCTAATAAACCTTTGCAATAAGTATATGAGTTATTTACGACTAATGTGAGTCCATGGATTATACGCACTCTCACCCTTCCATCATTGCTAGCCTCTTCGGTACCGTGCATTGCCCTTTCTCACCTCGAGAGTTGGTGCAAACTTCGCCGGTGCATCCAAACCCCGTGATATGATACGCTCTATCACACATAAGCCTCATTATATCTTCCTCAAAACAGCCACCATATCTACCTATCATGGCATTTCCATAGCCATTCCGAGATATATTGCCATGCAACTTCCATCATCATCATATACATGACTTGAGCATTTATTGTCATATTGCTTTGCATGATCGTAAGATAGCTAGCATGATGTTTTCATGGCTTGTCCGTTTTTTGATGTCATTGCTACGCTAGATCATTGCACATCCCGGTACACCGCCGGAGGCATTCATATAGAGTCATATCTTTGTTCTAGTATCGAGTTGTAATATTGAGTTGTAAGTAAATAAAAGTGTGATGATCATCATTATTAGAGGATTGCCCCAGTGAGGAAAGGATGATGGAGACTATGATTCCCCCACAAGTCGGGATGAGACTCCGGACGAAAATAAAAAATAAAAAAAGAGAAAGGCCAAAAAAAGAGAAGGCCCAGAAAAAAACAAAAAACAAAAAAATGAGAGAAAAAGAGAGAAGGGGCAATGTTACTATCCTTTTACCACACTTGTGCTTCAAAGTAGCACCATGTTCTTCATATAGAGAGTCTCTTGAGTTATCACTTTCATATACTAGTGGGAATTTTCATTATAGAACTTGGCTTGTATATTCCAACGATGGGCTTCCTCAAATGCCCTAGGTCTTCATGAGCAAGCAAGTTGGATGCACACCGACTTAGTTTCAGTTTGAGCTTTCATACACTTATAGCTCTAGTGCATCCGTTGCATGGCAATCCCTACTCCTCACATTGACATCAATTGATGGGCATCTCCATAGCCCGTTGATTAGCCGCGTCGATGTGAGACTTTCTCCTTTTTTGTCTTCTCCACATAACCCCCATCATCATATTCTATTCCACCTATAGTGCTATGTCCATGGCTTGCGCTCATGTATTGCGTGAGGGTTGAAAAGGCTGAAGCGCGTTAAAAAGTATGAACCAATTGCTCGGCTTGTCATCGGGGTTGTGCATGATTTGAATATTTTGTGTGGTGAAGATGGATCATAGCCAGACTATATGATTTTGTAGGGATAACTTTCTTTGGCCTTGTTATTTTGAAAAAGACATGATTGCTTTATTAGTAGGCTTGAAGTATTATTGTTTTTATGTCAAATGATAGACTATTGCTTTGAATCACTCGTGTCTTAATATTCATGCCATGATTAGATACATGATCAAGATTATGCTAGGTAGCATTCCACATCAAAAATTATATTTTTATCATTTACCTACTCGAGGACGAGCAGGAATTAAGCTTGGGGATGCTGATACGTCTCCGTCGTATCTATAATTTTTGATTGTTCCATGCCAATATTATACAACTTTCATATACTTTTGGCAACTTTTTATACTATTTTTGGGACTAACATATTGATCCAGTGCCCAGTGCAAGTTCCTGTTTATTGCATGTTTTTGGTTTCGCAGAATATCCATATCAAACGGAGTCCAAACGGGATAAAAACGGACGGAGCTTATTTTTGGAATATTTGGAAAATCTGGGAGAAAGATCAACGCGAAACGGTGTCCGAGGTGGGCACGAAGCAGGGGGGCGCGCCTTCCCCCTGGGCGCGCCCCTGACCCTCGTGGGCCACCCGTAAGGCGGTTGATGCCCTTCTTCGGCCGCAAGAAAGCTAATTTTTGGTAAAAAATCACGGCGTTTGTTCCTGAGGACATGGGAGAAGTCTTGCTATAAGTAGTCATGTGAATTTGGTATTCGTTCAATATTTTGATGAGATGTATGTTGTCTTTCCTCTAGTGGTGTTATGTGAACGTCGACTACATGACACTTCACCATTGTTTAGGCCTAGGGGAAGGCATTGGGAAGTGATACGTCTCCGTCGTATCTATAATTTTTGATTGTTCCATGCCAATATTATACAACTTTTATTTACTTTTTGGCAACTTTTTATACTATTTTTGGGACTAACATATTGATCCAGTGGCCAGTTCCTGTTTGTTGCATGTTTTTGGTTTCGCAGAATATCCATATCAAACGGAGTCCAAACGGGATAAAAACGGATGGAGCTTATTTTTGGAATATTTGGAAAATCTGGGAGAAAGATCAACGCGAAACGGTGTCCGAGGTGGGCACGACGCAGCGGAGCGTGCCCTTGACCCTCGTGGGCCACCCGGAAGGCGGTTGATGCCCTTCTTCGGCCGCAAGAAAGCTAATTTTTGGTAAAAAAATCATGGCGAAGGTTTCAGTCCAATCGGAGTTACGGATCTCCATATATATACGAAACGGTGAAAGGGCAGAAAAGGGTAACGCAGAAACAGAGAGAGACAGAGAAACATATCCAATCTCGGAGGGGCTCTCGCCCCTCCCCCGCCATGGAGACCATGGACCAGAGGGGAAACCCTTCTCCCATCTAGGGAGAAGGTCAAGGAAGAAGAATAAGGAGGGGGGCTCTCTCCCCCTCGCTTCCGGTGGCGCCGGAACGCCGCCGGGGGCCATCATCATCACCGCGATCTACACCAACACCTCCGCCATCTTCACCAACATCTCCATCACCTTTCCCCCTCTATCTACAGCGGTCCACTCTCCCGCAACCCGCTGTACCCTCTACTTGAACATGGTGCTTTATGCTTCATATTATTATCTAATGATGTGTTGCCATCCTATGATGTCTGAGTAGATTTTCGTTGTCCTATCAGTGGTTGATGAATTGCTATGATTGATTTAATTTGCTTGTGGTTATGTTGCTGCCCTTTGGTGCCCATCATATGAGCGCGCGCGTGGATCACATCATAGGGTTAGTTGTATGTTGATAGGACTATGTATTGGAGGGCAAGAGTGACAGAAGCTTCAACCTAGCATAGAAATTGATGCATACGGGATTGAAGGGGGACCAATATATCTTAATCCTATGGTTGGGTTTTACCTTAATGAACGTTAGTAGTTGCAGATGCTTGCTAATAGTTCCAATCATAAGTGCATAGAATTCCAAGTCAGGGATGACATGCTAGCAGTGGCCTCTCCCACATAAAACGTGCTATCGGTCTAGTAAAGTGGTCAATTGCTTAGGGACAAATTCGGAACTCCTACCACCACTTTTCCACACTCGCTATACTAACTTTATTGTGTCCTTATCTAAGCAGCCCCTAGTTTTTATTCCCGTGCTCTTTATTATCTTGCAAACCTATCCAAAAACACCTACAAAGTACTTCTAGTTTCATTCTTGTTCTAGGTAAAGCGAACGTCAAGCGTGTGTAGAGTTGTATCGGTGGTCGATAGAACTTGAGGGAATATTTGTTCTACCTTTACCTCCTCGTTGGGTTCGACACTCTTACTTATCGAAAGAGGCTACAATTGATCCCCTATACTTGTGGGTTATCGGGAAGTAATAAGTAGATGATGGGTTGCTAGAGTGACAGAAGCTTAAACCCTAGTTTATGCGTTGCTTCGTAAGGGGCTGATTTGGATCCACATGTTTCATGCTATGGTTAGGTTTACCTTAATTCTTCTTTCGTAGTTGCAGATGCTTGCGAGAGGGGTTAATCATAAGTGGGATGCTTGTCCAAGGAAGGGCAGTACCCAAGCACCGGTCCACCCACATATCAAATTATCAAAGTAACGAACGCGAATCATATGAGCATGATGAAAACTAGCTTGATGATAATTCTCATGTGTCTTCGGGAGCGTTTTCCTTTATATAAGAGTTTGTCCAGGCTTGTCCTTTGCTACAAAAAGGATTGGACCACTTTGCTGCACCTTGTTTACTTTTGTTACTTGTTACCCGTTACAAATTACCTTATCACAAAACTATCTGTTACCGATAATTTCAGTGCTTGCAGAGAATACCTTACTGAAAAGCGGTTGTCATTTCCTTCTGCTCCTCGTTGGGTTCGACACTCTTACTTATCGAAAGGACTACGATAGATCCCCTATACTTATGGGTCATCAAGGCAGAAGAAGCTCACCAGTCCCAAGCTCACTGTTTTCTTTCTTTCTTTGAACCGCATTTTTTTCTTTTTATGCAGTAAATCCCATTCACTTCGAGTAGGTAGATCATCCCTCAATATGCGTTGTTATATTCCACAAGGTTCTACTTCATTTCATTTTCGAAAACACTAACGCCCACACGTGTCGGCGTTTGCATCTCGCCCACACGCATGGATCAACGTCCGTTTATGTTTGCACGAATCTTGGCATATTTTGCCATACTTTTTATGCCATGTAGGATGGGGCTAGTGTGTGGGCGTTGGAGAGTTCGCCCACACACCCGCAGCACGCGGTTTGCCAGCTGCGCTGTGTGGGCGAACTAGTTTCTGCCCACACAGCCACCACCTAGTCCATGCACGTGTGGGCGAAATACATTGTTGGATGGCAACCGCAGTTACACGTACGTGGCAACTAGGTAAACACACATGGCAACCATGATTCGTTGCTAGACGGCAACTGCAGTTGCGCGTACGTGGCAACCAGATAAACACACATGGCAACTGTGATTAACCATACATGGCAAATATGGTTAGACCACACGTGGCAACTAGGTAAACACACATGACAACTACTGTTTGACCATATGTGGCAAGTAGTTAATCACACACGGCAACTATGGTTTGATTACACGCGGCAACTACCACAAATTAGACATGGCAACTATAGTTAACCAAAATAGATAGAGTTGTCATACTTTTACAACTATATTTGCCATGCCGGATAACTACATGTGCCATCCCGAATAACTACATCTGCCATCCTGGATGGCAACTAAATCGTCATCCCGCGGGTACCTAACGAGCTACGCCAGGATGTGTGGGCATTTTTGCTTCGCCACACACACGGGATGGAGATGAGTAGTATTTGTTAGGCGTGTGGCACGAAGTAGCTGCGCTCACACATGTGGGCAATTATAATGTTCGCCCACACACAGCCGTGTGGGCTGCCTACTTCTCATGCTACACACGGTGTGTGGGCATATGTCTAGTATGCCACACGTGTGGGCGTTATCGGTGTCCTTCATTTTCCAAAGCTACTACTGTGGCATGAACTTTCCACAAAATCTCGTAAAAACACACGGTACATATTATTTATTTATTTCGCGGGAAATGGATACATATATTTCAATAGAAATTAATACGGATGTTTGCATGGAAACATATAACTATGTACTTTTGGGAGTTAAATACACTACAGGTGCCCTAACTTGTCCGACGCGGTCAGTTTGGTGCCTAAACTTGAAAAATACACAAAAGTGATGTCTTAACTTGTCCGAGTGTTCAAATACGGTGCCTCTGGACGTATGCCGCCGTATCGAGTCGCTGGGCAACATGTCAGTGGTTGCCTACGCGCGCTGTGAGCTATGCATGTTGTTTTTTACAGAAATGCCCCTGGATTTTAATTAATTCTCGCAAAAAATACCCCTTGATTTTAAGTAATACTCGCAAAAAATACCAGAAAGCAAGCGTACAGGAAATTCGAACATGGGACATCCTCGTTGCCAGACAATCGAGCGGACTAGCCGGCTACGGTCTGGTTTGCGCTTAATTATCAGAAAGCAGTTTATATAGATGATTGCACGTATCGCTCTGCATATGCTTTTACTGGAATAATTTTCCTTTTATTTATTCTAAGTTACTATCTTGTCTTTCTTCGATTGAAGTTTCTGTTTAGTTTTCATGATACATAAATTTTTCCATTTGAAAAATAAAATAATTATAAATATATAATTTTGTTTATTTTATATCTCTATTCTATTTCCATTATTGTGTACTTTCAAGAGATAAACATGAGCTTTTTCTAAAATTGATGCGGAATTAAAGAGTTGAACGTATATTAAAAACATGGTGAGCATTTTTTGAAAGACACGTCCATGTTCATGTTCATTTTTCATTTCCATATTATTTTAGAAAATGTTCACCGTGTTTTTTGAAAATGTTGAATGCATCTTAAAAAATATTCTGTAATATTATTCTTAAATTTCTACAAACACACTTAACATGTTAGTACATTTCTGGAATTTATTCTTGTCACACAATAATATTTAATACACGTTGAACAGTTTTTAAAATACTATATTGTCAATTTTCAATAATTGAGCGTTTTAAAAATAGAATGAAGATACACAATAATTGTTCGTGCTTATGGTCCTCAATGAAGATGCATAAATTTACACAATAATTTTTAATATACGTTCAACTTTTTATGTCCACACAAATTTTAGAAAAATTTCATGTTTATTCTTCAAGGTACACAATAATGAAAAGAGAGTAAAGATATAAATTAAATAATAATTACATATTGATAATTATTTTAGTTTTTCATATGAGAAAAATTTATGTATCATGAAAATTAAACAGAAACTTCAGTCAAAAAAACATGTGCAAAGCGATACGCGGAATCGTGCATATAAGTTGCTAGCTAGCAGTTAAATGTAAACCAAAGTGTGGCCTGTTGGTCCACTTGTTTGTTAGGCAACCAGGATGTCCGTGGTTTGAATTCCTTCCATGCCAGCTTGTGTTTATATTTTTGTGAGAATTAATTAAAGTTCAAATGCGTCCCATAAAAAAACAGCTTGCGTTCCAGCATGCGTAACGTTTTGCGTCCAGCATGCGTGCAAAACAAATAAATTCTCGGCCATAATATCATAGTCGGCCGTATAAGAGCAGAGCACTTATAATTCCAGGCGCCAAAACCTTTCAAACTTCCCGCTCACATCGAAATATCTCGCGCCCGAAAGTTTAGCATTGCGATATTGCTGTTTTACCCCTGCCACATGAACGAAAAAGGGCTGTTTTGGTAACTCCATTGGTTTCCCCTCTTTGCCCCTCCCCGACCCCCCAATCACGGCAAGCCGCCGAATCTAGTCCTCCGCCGCAGCGGTGGACCTCACACCCCGCCGGATCTACCTTCCGCACCTTGAAACCCCCAACTGCCAACTCACCACTTCACTGGAGCCGCTTCAGCGACTGGCTTGTCCACCGCTCCAGATCTCCTTGACCGCCATCATGGTCCACCGCACCAGATCTGCTTAACCGGCGCCCTCGTCCACCACAGTGTAGGCCCTTCACTGACTCCCTCTTCCGCCCCATCGCTGGCCCTTCATACAAGCCCTCGTCCGCCGCAATAGATCCGCCTCACCGAAAGCACTGTACACCGCGCCCGCCGAAGCCTTCGTCCACTGCACCGGACCCGCTCCACGGACACCATATTCAACTCCACCGGCCCTGCTTTACCGAAGTCGCAGCCTCATCAGGTTATATCGATTTGTACTCCTTCGGTTTTTCTCTTCTTTATCATGCAACTGTTCACTTACCACAGATGAGCTTTCTTGTATGTCGACAGGCGCCGCAACCGAAGCACCGGAGCCGCTTCAGCGACGGCGACAGCCGGCCCAAACTCAACCGCAATACGAGCACCATCGACAATCCTTAGCTATCAAGTATGACAACGATACCCATACACCGCCGAGAATCAAGTTCTATTATCCAACGGCCGGCGCCTACGTTCACTTTCTTAGTATAAGCACCACACCTTTGAATTTCTTTAGGGCATCATTCAATTTTTCATGAGACGCGTTATTCTGCTTGCACCTGTAGGACCAAACTTCTGGCAGTGAACATGTTACATGTGCTAAATTACATACCAGTGCACATATAGTTAAAATGCTTTAGTTTTGTCCTAAGTATTACTGTACTTCCTAGATACCACAGCCTACTATTTTACTTCTTGCATGCTATATTTATGATAATGGTGTTGTTCTGATGCCACCTGTTGGTTCCATCAGACTGCTTCATGTTCTCTATGCTTAATTACACATCAGCAAACTAGCATGTGGTTCCGCTGTTTTTGTTCGTTTTACCCTACATTTTCTGATGCTAGCTATTACATCACTGATAACCCACAAGTATAGGGGATCGTTTGTAGCCTTTTTTGATAAATAAGAGTGTCGAACCCAACGAGGAGCTAAAGGTAGAACAAGTATTCCCTCAAGTTCTATCGACCACTGATACAACTCTACGCACAGTTGACGTTCGCTTTACCGGAAACAAGCATTAAACTAGAAGTACTTTGTAGGTGTGATAGGTGTTGGGGAACGTAGTAATTTCAAAAAATTTCCTATGCACACACAAGATCATGGTGATGCATAGCAACGAGAGGGGAGAGTGTTGTCTACGTACCCTCGTAGACCGTAAACGGAAGCGTTTATGAACGCGTTTGATGTACTCGTACGTCTTCACGATCCGACCGATCCAAGTACCGAACGCACGGCACCTCCGAGTTCTGCACACGTTCAGCTCGATGACGTCCTCGCCTTCTTGATCCAGCAAGACGGGCGAAGTAGTAGATGAGTTCCGGCAGCACGATGGCGTGATGACGGTGTCGATGAAGAACAATTTCCGCAGGGCTTCGCCAAGCACTACAGAAACTATGACGGAGGATAAACTAGAGAGGACGGGGTTGCCAGCACACGGCTTGGTGTTTCTTGACGTGTCTCTGGTTCTAGCCCTGCCCCTCTATTTATATGTTGAGCCTTGGGGTCGAAACTTGGAGTAAAAGCCTCCACAAAGTCGATTTCACCCGAAAGGCAAGAGTCCTTCTCGGACTCCAGGGCCAGACGCCAGGGTTCCCGGCGTCTGGACCCAGACGCCAGGGACCCTGGCGTCTGGCCCCTGGATTCCGCAAAACTTCCTTTTGCGCTTTCCAAAACCTTGTGGGCTTTCCCCTTTGGCCCAAATAAAGTGTTCTCGTACCCAAACATTTCGGGAAACATCCGGAACCCCTTCCGCTGAATTCCGGAACCCTTCCGGTGACCAAACACTATTATTGCATATATCAAACTTTATCTCCGGACCATTCCGGAGTTCCTCGTCATGTCCGTGATCTCATCCGGAACTCCGAACAACATTCGGTCACCAACATACATAACTCATATGATACTATATCGTCAACGAACGTTAAGCGTGCGGACCCTACGGGTTCGAGAACTATGTAGACATGACCGAGACACCTCTCTGGTCAATAACCAATAGCGGAACCTGGATGCCCATATTGGCTCCTACATATTCTACGAAGATATTTATCGGTCGAACCGCATAACAACATACGTTGTTCCCTTTGTCATCGGTATGTTACTTGCCCAAGATTCGATCGTCGGTATCCTCATACCTAGCTCAATCTCGTTACCGGCAAGTCTCTTTACTCGTTCCGCAATGCATCATCCCGCAACTAACTCATTAGTCACATTGCTTGCAAGGCTTATAGTGATGTGCATTACCGAGAGGGCCCAGAGATACCTCTCCGACAATCGGAGTGACAAATCCTAATCTCGAAATACGCCAACTCAACAAGTACCTTCGGGGACACCTGTAGAGCACCTTTATAATCACCCAGTTATGTTGTGACGTTTGGTAGCACACAAAGTGTTCCTCCGGTAAACGGGAGTTGCATAATCTCATAGTCATAGGAACATGTATAAGTCATGAAGAAAGCAATAGCAACATACTAAACGATCAAGTGCTAAGCTAACTGAAAGGGTCAAGTCAATCACATCATTCCCTAATGATGTGATCCCGTTAATCAAATGACAACTCATGTCTATGGCTAGGAAACTTAACCATCTTTGATTCAACGAGCTAGTCAAGTACAGGCATACTAGTGACACTCTGTTTGTCTATGTATTCACACATGTACTAAGTTTCCGGTTAATACAATTCTAGCATGAATAATAAACATTTATCATGAAATAAGGAAATAAATAATAACTTTATTATTGCCTCTAGGGCATATTTCCTTCAGTCTCCCACTTGCACTAGAGTCAATAATCTAGGGGATAATTGATTTTATACCCCTAGTTGGGTCACACTCGGCAGGTTTTCCCCTAGTTCTCAAAAAACCTCGGTCTTGCCCAAGTGCGGTTGGTTCTCTTGTGCTTTTGCCCTTCCGTCTCAATTCCGTCCAGTCAAAGGTGTTTGACCGTTAGAGGGATATTTCTCTGGACTATTTTGCCCCTCCTTATAACTCCAGTAAAAATATGAAGAGAAAAAAACATGACATTTACAAGTGGGTCCCAACCACATTGTAAAGAAAAAATACCAAATAGAAAATTAGTCTCTCTCTCCTCTCTTACTCTCTCTGTTGCTGGGCAAACAACAACAGCGACGACAAGCAATTAACGTCGAAAAGTCAGGGCAGGCCGGCGAGTTGGTGAGCTGGGACAGGGGCGCGAGGAGGCGTTAGGCGAGGTTAACTGCAAGGGGCGGCGACGGATGTAGGAGAGGACCGAATCAGCATGGGGCATGCGGGCGCGGTGGAAAGACGGGCGGATCCCGCCGCGGGAGGCTCGGGATGGACCAGATACGATCGAGATGGAGGTCGGGGAGGCGCTGGCGACCGGCGGCGAGGTAGATGGCAGTTGTTTTCGTCCCGGGGCTCATGGCGCCATTGCCATGGTGGCTTGAACCTGCGGGAGAATGACAGCGCACTCAGACAGGAAGAAACAGAGGGGGAGGAAGGAGAAGGGCGACGCGGTCCTGCTGCTTTTCTCCGGTGGTGGTCCAGCGGTGCGGTGGCCTGGGCAGGCGCCAGATCAACCGGCGCAGCGTGCATCCTCTGCTGGTGGCGGCGCTATCTGGAGGGAGCGAGGGATTGGCGCTGGCGGCGACGTTGTCAGCAGTGCCATGGCAGCCATCCGTATTGGACTGCGACGCTTAGTGGCCGCGCTGGGCATGGCGGGGCCGGACACTCCCCCGACGGACCGGGCGTGAGCGGGGAACGGGGCGGTGCTGGATGTCAACGGTGACGAATTTCGGCAGGCGAGGTAGGATGGTCGGGGTCACGCAGATCCGGTGGTGGGGTCGACAGATCTGGCACGGCTGCTCGCGGTGGCGCTCAAAACGGACGGTGGCTGAGAACTACCAGGGCGGCGACGACCTCCTGTTTCTTGCAGAGAGGGAGAGGGGAGGCGGGCACGCAAAGAGAGAGAGAGAGAGAGGACGCATAAAGAGAGGAAGGGTAAAATGGTCCAGAAAAATGTCTAACTAACGGTCAAACGCCTTTGACCGGATGGAACTAGGACGGAAGGGCAAAAACATAAGGGGAACAAACGCACTTGGGCAAGACCATTTGTTTTTTGAAATTAGGGGCAAAACTGCCGAGTGGGACACAACTAAGGGCACCAAATTAATTATCCCATAATCTAGTTCACATCGCCATGTGATTTAACACCAATAGTTCACATCACCATGTGATTAACACCCATAGTTCACATCGTCATGTGACCAACACCCAAAGGGTTTACTAGAGTCAATAATCTAGTTCACATTGCTATGTGATTAACACCCAAAGAGTACTAAGATGTGATCATGTTTTGCTTGTGAGAGAAGTTTAGTCAACGGGTCTGCCACATTCAGATCCGTATGTATTTTGCAAATTTCTAGGTCAACAATGCTCTGCACGGTGCTACTCTAGCTAATTGCTCCCACTTTCAATATGTATCCAGATTGAGACTTAGAGTCATCTGGATCAGTGTCAAAACTTGCATCAACGTAACCCTTTACGACGAACCTTTTGTCACCTCCATAATCGAGAACATACCCTTATGCTACTAAGGATAATTTTGATCGCTGTCCAGTGATCTACTCCTAGATCACTATTGTACTTCTTTGCTAAACTCAGTGTAGGGTATACAATAGATCTGGTATACAGCATGGCATACTTTATAGAACCTATGGCTGAGGCATAGGGAATGACTTTCATTCTCTTTCTATCTTCTGCCGTGGTCGGTTTTTGAGTCTTACTCAATTTCACACCTTGTAACACAGGCAAGAACTCTTTCTTTGACTGTTCCATTTTGAACTACTTCAAAATCTTGTCAAGGTATGTACTCATTGAAAAAACTTATCAAGCGTCTCGATCTATTTCTATAGATCTTGATGCTCAATATGTAAGCAGCTTCACCGAGGTCTTTCTTTGAAAGAACTCCTTTCAAATACTCCTTTATGCTTTCCAGAAAATTCTACATTATTTCCGATCAACAATATGTCATTCACATATACTTATCAGAAATGCTGTAGTGCTCCCACTTACTTTCTTGTAAATACAGGCTTCACCGCAAGTCTGTATAAAACTATATGCTTTGATCAACTCATCAAAGCGTATATTCCAACTCTGAGATGCTTGCACCAGTCCATAGATGGATCGCTGGAGCTTGCACATTTTGTTAGCACCTTTAGGATCGACAAAACCTTCTGGTTGCATTATATACAACTCTTCTTTAAGAAATCCATTAAGGAATGTAGTTTCGACATCCATTTGCCAGATTTCATAAAATGTGGTAATTTGCTAATATGATTCGGACAGACTTAAGCATCGCTACGAGTGAGAAAATCTCATCGTAGTCAACACCTTGAACTTTGTCAAAAAACCTTTTTCGACAAGTCTAGCTTTGTAGATAGTAACACTACTATCAGCGTCCGTCTTCCTCTTGAAGATCCATTTATTTTCTTTGGCTTGCCGATCATCGGGCAAGTCAATCAAAGTCCACACTTTGTTCTCATACATGGATCCCATCTCAGATTTCATGGCCTCAAGCCATTTCGCGGAATCTGGGCTCATCATCGCTTCCTCATAGTTCGTAGGTTCATCATGGTCAAGTAACATGACCTCCAGAACAGGATTACCGTACCACTCTGGTGCGGATCTCACTCTGGTTGACCTACGAGGTTCGGTAGTAACTTGGTCTGAAGTTACATGATCATCATCATCAGCTTCCTCACTAATTGGTGTAGGAGTCACAGGAACAGATTTCTGTGATGAACTACTTTCCAATAAGGGAGCAGTTACAGTTGCCTCATCAAGTTCTACTTTCCTCCCACTCACTTCTTTCAAGACAAACTCCTTCTCTAGAAAGGATCCATTCTCAGCAACGAATATCTTGCCTTCGGATCTGTGATAGAAGGTGTACCCAACAGTTTCTTTTGGGTATCCTATGAAGATTTACTTCTCCGATTTGGGTTCGAGCTTATCATGTTGAAACTTTTTCACATAAGCATCGCAGTCCCAAACTTTAAGAAATGACAGCTTAGGTTTCTCGCCAAACCACAGTTCATACGGTGTCATCTCCACGGATTTAGATGGTGCCCTATTTAACGTGAATGTAGTTGTCTCTAATGCATAACCCCAAAACGATAGTGGTAAATCGGTAAGAAACATCATAGATTGCACTATATCCAATAAAGTACGGTTATGACATTCGGACACACCATTATGCTGTGGTGTTCCAGGTGGCATGAGTTTGTGAAACTATTCCACATTGTTTTAACTGAAGGCCAAACTCGTAACTCAAATATTTGTCTCCGCAATCAGATCGTAGAAACTTTATTTTCTTGTCACGATGATTTTCCACTTCACTCTGAAATTCTTTGAACTTTTCAAATGTTTCAGACTTATGTTTCCATCAAGTAGATATACCCATATCTGCTCAAATCATATGTGAAGGTCAGAAAATAACGATACCCGCCGCGAGCCTCAACACTCATCGGATCGCATACATCAGTATGCATTATTTCCAACAAGTCAGTTGCTTGCTCCATTGTTCCGAAGAACGGAGTCTTAGTCATCTTGCCCATGAGGCATGGTTCGCAAGCATCAAGTGATTCATAATCAAGTGATTCCAAAAGCCCATCAGCATGGAGTTTCTTCATGCGCTTTACACCAATATGACCTAAACGGCAGTGCCACAAATAAGTTGCACTATCATTATTAACTTTGCATCTTTTGGCTTCAATATTATGAATATGTGTATCACTACAATCGAGATCCAACAAACCATTTTCATTGGGTGTATGACCATAGAAGGTTTTATTCATGTAAACAGAACAACAATTATTCTCTAATTTAAATGAATAATCATTGCAATAAGCATGATCAAATCATATTCATGCTCAACGCAAACACCAAATAACATTTATTTAGGTTCAACACTAATCCCGAAAGTATAGGGAGTATGCGATGATGATCATATCAATCTTGGAACTGCTTCCAACACACATCGTCACTTCACCCTTAACTAGTTTCTGTTCATTCTCCAACTCCCGTTTCGAGTTACTACTCTTAGCAACTGAACTAGTATCAAATACCGCGGGGTTGCTATAAACACTAGTAAAGTACACATCAATAACATGTATATCAAATATACCTTTGTTCACTTTGCCATCCTTCTTATCCGCCAAGTATCTAGGGCAGTTCCACTTCCAGTGACCAGTCCTTTTGCAGTAGAAGCACTTAGTCTCAGGCTTAGGTCCAGACTTGGGCTTCTTCGCTTGAGCAGTAACTTGCTTGCCGTTCTTCTTGAAGTTCCCCTTCTTCCCTTTGCCCTTTTCTTGAAACTGGTGGTCTTGTCAACCATCAACACTTGATGCTTTTCTTTATTTCTACCTTCATCGATTTCAGCATCACGAAGAGCTTGGGAATCGTTTCCGTTATCCCTTGCATATTATAGTTCATCATGAAGTTCTAGTAACTTGGTGATAGTGACTAGAGAACTCTGTCAATCACTATCTTATCTGGAAGATTAACTCCCACTTGATTCAAGTGATTGTAGTACTCAGGCATTCTGAGCACATGCTCACTAGCTGAGCAATTCTCCTCCATCTTGTAGGCAAAGTGCTTGTCAAAGGTCTCATACCTTTCGACATGGGCATGAGTCTGAGATACTAATTTCAACTCTTGGAACATCTCATATGCTTTGTGGCGTTCAAAATGTCTTTGAAGCCCCGATTCTAAGCCGTAAAGCATGGTGCACTAAACTATCAAGTAGTCATCATATCGAGCTTGCCAAACGTTCATAACATCTGCATTTGCTCCTGCAATCGGTTTGTCACCTAGCGGTGCATCAAGGACATAATTCTTCTGTGCAACAATGAGGATAATCCTCAGATCACGGATCCAATCCGCATCATTGCTACTAACATTTTTCAACTTAGTTTTCTCTAGGAACATATCAAAAATAAAACACGGGAGCTAAACGCGAGCTATTGATCTACAACATAGATATGCAAATACTATCAGGACTAAGTTCATGATAAATTAAAGTTCAATTAATCAAATTATTAAAGAACTCCCACTTAGATAGACATCCCTCTAATCATCTAAGTGATCACGTGATCCATATCAACTAAACCATGTCCGATCATCACGTGAGATGGAGTAGTTTTCAATGGTGAACATCACTATGTTGATCATATCTACTATATGATTCACGCTCGACCTTTCGGTCTCTAGTGTTCCGAGGCCATATCTGCATATGCTAGGCTCGTCAAGTTTAACCTGAGTATTCCGCGTGTGCAAAACTGTCTTGCGCACGTTGTATTTGAACGTAGAGCTTATCACACCCAATCATCACGTGGTGTCTCAGCACGAAGAACTTTCGTAGCGGTGCATACTCAGGGAGAACACTTATACCTTGAAATTTAGTGAGAGATCATCTTATAATGCTACCGTCGATCTAAGCAAAATAAGATGCATAAAAGATAAACATCACATGCAATCAATATAAGTGATATGATATGGCCATCATCATCTTGTGCTTGTGATCTCCATCTCCAAAGCACTGTCATGATCACCATCATCACCGGCGCGACACCTTGATCTCCATCGTAGCATCATTGTCGTCTCGCCAACTATTGCTTCTACAACTATCGCTACCACTTAGTGATAAAGTAAAGCAATTACAGGGCGATTGCATTGCATACAATAAAGCGACAACCATATGGCTCCTGCCAGTTGCCGATAACTCGGTTACAAAACATGATCATCTCATATAATAAAATATAGCATCATGTCTTGACCATATCACATCACAACATGCCCTGCAAAAACAAGTTAGACGTCCTCTACTTTGTTGTTGCAAGTTTTACGTGGCTGCTATGAGCTGAGCAAGAACCGTTCTTACCTACGCATCAAAACCACAACGATAATTCGTCAAGTTAGTGCTGTTTTAACCTTCACAAGGACTGGGCGTAGCCACACTCGGTTCAACTAAAGTTGGAGAAACTGACACCCGCCAGCCACCTGTGTGCAAAGCACATCGGTAGAACCAATCTCGCGTAAGCGTACGCGTAATGTCGGTCCGGGCCGCTTCATCCAACAGTACCGCCGAACCAAAGTATGACATGCTGGTAAGCAGTATGACTTGTATCGCCCACAACTCACTTGTGTTCTACTCGTGCATATAACATCTACGCATAAACCTGGCTCGGATGCCACTGTTGGGAAACAAAGTAATTTCAAAACTTTTCCTACGCACAGACAAGATCATGGTCATGCATAGCAATAAGAAGGGAGAGTGTTGTCTACGTACCCTCGTAGACCGTAAACGGAAGCGTTTATCAACGCGGTTGGTGTAGTCGTATGTCTTCACGATCCGACCGATCCAAGTACCGAACGCACGGCACCTCCGAGTTCTGCACAGGTTCAGCTCGATGACGTCCTTGCCTTCTTGATCCAGCAAGACGGGCAAAGTAGTAGATGAGTTCCGGTAGCACGACGGCGTGATGACGGTGTTGATGAAGAACAATTTCCGCAGGGCTTCGCCAAGCACTACAGAAACTATGACGGAGGATAAACTAGAGGGAACGGGGTTGCCGGCACACGGCTTGGTGTTTCTTGATGTGTCTCTGGTGCTAGCCCTGCCCCTCTATTTATATGTTGAGCCTTGGGGTCGAAACTTGGAGTAAAAGCCTCCACAAAGTCGGTTTCACCCGAAAGGCAAGAGTCCTTCTCGGACTCCAGGGCCAGATGCCAGGGTTCTCAGCATCTGGACCCTGGCGTCTGGCCCCTGGATTCCGCAAAACTTCCTTTTGTGCTTTCCAAAACCTTGTGGGCTTTCCCCTTTGGCCCAAATAAAGTGTTCTCGTACCCAAACATTTTGGGAAACATCCGGAACCCCTTCCGGTGAATTCCAGAACCCTTCCGGTGACCAAACACTATTATCCCATATATCAAACTTTATCTCCAGACCATTCCGGAGTTCCTCGTCATGTCCGTGATCTCATCCGGAACTCCGAACAACATTCGGTCACCAACATACATAACTCATATAATACTATATCGTCAATGAACGTTAAGCGTGCGGACCCTACGGGTTCGAGAACTATGTAGACATGACCGAGACACCTCTCTGGTCAATAACCAATAGCGGAACCTGGATGCCCATATTGGCTCCTACATATTCTACGAAGATATTTATCGGTCGAACCGCATAACAACATACGTTGTTCCCTCTGTCATCGGTATGTTACTTGCCCGAGATTCGATCGTCGGTATCCTCATACCTAGCTCAATCTCATTACCGGCAAGTCTCTTTACTCGTTCCGTAATGCATCATCCCACAACTAACTCATTAGTCACATTGCTTGCAAGGCTTATAGTGATGTGCATTACCGAGAGGGCCCAGAGATACCTCTCCGACAATCGGAGTGACAAATCCTAATCTCGAAATACGCCAACTCAACAAGTACCTTCGGGGACACCTGTAGAGCACCTTTATAATCACCCAGTTACGTTGTGACGTTTGGTAGCACAAAAAGTGTTCCTCCGGTAAACGGGAGTTGCATAATCTCATAGTCATAGGAACATGTATAACTCATGAAGAAAGCAATAGCAACATACTAAATGATCAAGTGCTAAGCTAACGGAAAGGGTCAAGTTAATCACATCATTCTCTAATGATGTGATCCCGTTAATCAAATGACAACTCATGTCTATGGCTAGGAAACTTAACCATCTGTGATTCAACGAGCTAGTCAAGTAGAGGCATACTAGTGACACTCTGTTTGTCTATGTATTCACACATGTACTAAGTTTCCGGTTAATACAATTCTAGCATGAATAATAAACATTTATCATGAAATAAGGAAATAAATAATAACTTTATTATTGCCTCTAGGGCATATTTCCTTCAATAGGATAGGTTTGCAAGATAATAAAGAGCACGTAAATAAAATCTAGGGGATGTTTAGAAATAGACACAACTTAGTTAGTTTTAGTAGAGAGCTTTTGTCAACAACAAAGTTATTTGTCCCTAGGCAATCGATAACAAGTACCGGTAATCATTCTTGCAATTTTATATCAGGGAGAGGCATGAGCTAACATACTTTCTCTACTTGGATCATATGCACTTATGATTGGACCCCTAGCAAGCATCCGCAACTACTAAAGATCATTAAGGTCGTGAAACCCAACCATAGCATTAAGTATCAAGTCCTCGTTACTCCCATACGCAACAACCCACCTACTCGGGTTTAAGCTCTGTCACTCTCGCAACCCACCATAGGCAAATTATGAACATATTGCAACACCCTACGGCGAGGGCCCCTCATGTTTGTGCGAGAACCGAGGGCACCATAGGACAGCACCATAAATAAAATTTACAATCATACCAACCAAGATCACGATTAACCCATAGGACAAAACGGATCTACTCAAACATCATAGGATAACCATAGATCATTGGGAAATAATATATGGAGTTGACCACCATGTTTAAGTAGAGAATACAGCTGGGAGAAGTGGTGTTACACCGCTGCATAGAGGGGAGAAAGTTGGTATTGACGGTAGCAAGATTGTTGATGTAGATCGTCGTCCCGATCGTTGCCCCGGTGGCACTCCGGTGCCACCGGAAGCGAGGGGGAGAGAGCCTTCCTACTTCTTCTTCTTCCTTGGCCTCCCCCTAGATGGGGAGGAGAATTCCCCCTCTGGTCCTTGGTCTCCATGGCGGCGGAGGGTCAGGAGCCCCTCCGGGATTGGATCTCCCTCTCTGTTCTCTTCTATTTCGCGTTCTCCAGATCTGGTCGTTCACCGTTTCTTAAATTCCCGGAGATCCGTAACTCCGATTGCGCTGAAATTTTTACACGATTTTTTTCCATAAATTATCTTTTTTTTGCCAGAAGAAGGGCCCCAACCGACCTTCGAGGAGGGCACAAGACACCTGGGCGCGCCAGGGGGTGCCTGGCATGCCTTGGTGGGTTGTGGGCTCTATGGGCCCCCGTTTGCGTTGATTCCACCTCCCAAAAATCACATAAATTCCAAAATAAATCTTCGTAAATTTTTATCGCGTTTGGAGTTCGTTTGATATGGATTTTCTGCGATACAAAAAACATGCAACAAACAGGAACTGTCACTAGGCACTGGATCAATAGGTTAGTCCAATAAATCATATAAAAAGTTGCCAAACATATGTGAAAGTTGTATAATATTGGCATGAAACAATCAAAAATTATAGATACGACGGAGACGTATCAGCATCCCCAAGCTTAATTCCTGCTCGTCCTCGAGCAGGTAAATGATAAAAAAGATAATTTTTGATGTGGAATGCTACCTAGCATAAACTTGATCATATATCTAATCATGGCATGAATATTAAGACATAAGTGATTCAAAGCAATAGTCTATAATTTGACATAAAGACATCAATACTCAGGCATCCCAACAAACAATCATGTCTTTCAAAATATCAACGCTAAAGAAAGTTATCCCTACAAAATCATATAGTCTTGTCATGCTCTGTCTTCTTAACACAAAGTATTTATCATGCACAACCCCGATGACAAGCCGAGCAATTGGTTCATACTTTTTAACACGCTTTAGATTTTTCAACCCTCACGCAATACATGAGCGCAAGCCATGGATATAGCACCACGGGTGGAATAGAGTATGATGATAGGGGTAAACATAAAGAAGACAAAAAAGTAAGAAAGTCTCACATCGACGCAGCTAACCAATGGGCTATGGAGATGCCCATCAATTGATATCAACGTGAGGAGTAGGGATTGCCATGCAACGAATGCACTAAGAGCTATAAGTGTATGAAAGCTCAATATGAAACTAAGTGGGTGTGCATCTAATCCTATAATGAAAAATTCCCACTAATATATGAAAGTGACAAAATAGGAGGCTCTCCATATGAAAAACATGGTGCTACTTTGAAGCACAAGTGTGGTAAAGGATACTAACAATGCCCCTTCTCTCTTTGTTTATTTTTTTCTTTTTCTTTTTTTTTCCTTTTCCTTTTTCTCTCATTGTCCGGAGTCTCATCCCGACTTGTGGGGGAATCATAGTCTCCATCATCCTTTTCTCACTGGGGCATTGCTCTAAAAATGAATAATGATGATCATCACACTTCTATTTACTTATAACTGAAAAGAAATAAAAATTACAACTCGATACGTATGACAAAATATGACTCTATATGAATGCCTCTGGCAATGTACCAGGATGTGCAATGATCTAGCATAACATGTATGAAAAATGATGAACGGTGGCTGAGCCACAACTACTATGTCAGCTGTATGATCATGCAAAGCAATATGACAATGAATGCTCAAGTCATCAAATGGAAGCGGTAGAAGTTGCATGGCAATATATCTCGGAATGGCCATGGAAAAGCCATAATAGGTAGGTATGGTGGCTGTTTTGAGGAAGATATAATAAGGCTCATGTGTGATAGAGCGTATCATATCACGGGGTTTGGATGCACCTGCGAAGTTTGCACTGACTCTCGAGGTGAGAAAGGGCAATGCACGGTACCGTAGAGGCTAGCAAATTGCGGAAAGGTAAGAGTGCGTATAATCCATGGACTCACATTAGTCATGAAGAACTCATATACTTATTGCAAAAGTTTATTAGCCCTCGAAGAAAAGTACTACTATGCATGCCCCTAGGGGGATAGATTGGTAGGAAAAGACCATCGCTCGTCCCCGACCGCCACTCATAAGGAAGACAATCAATAATAAATCATGCTCCAACTTCATAGCATAACGAGAGACTATACGTGCATGCTTTGGGAATCACAAACCTTAACACCAATATTCTTACTAACCACAACCGTTTACTAGTACCTCCCACATTTTCCATCTCTATATCGCAAAACTATTGCAAGGAATCAAACATATCATATTCAGTGATCCATAAGTTTTATGTAGGATTTTATGACTAACCATGCAATTGACCAATTCCTTTTGAATCTCTAAATAGATATAAGTGAAGCATGAGAGTTTAATTCTTTCTACAAAAGATGGTTTTCTAGTATATATAAGTGAAGCAAAATAGCATTCTACAAACAACGGTTTTCTATAGGAAGAGAAACAGGCAATCCAAACATCAAATGATATAAGTGAAGAACATGAAGCATTCTATAAAGTCATACTCAAAAGATATAAGTGAAGTGCAATGAGCATTCTATAAATCGACCATGGACTATCTCATACCAGCATGGTGCATAAAATAAAAATGAAAAATAAATGCAAAAGACGCTCCAAGATTTGCACATATCGCATGAACGAAACGAATCCAAAAACATACCGATACTTGTTGAAGAAAGATGGGATGCCTTCCGGGGCATCCCCAAGCTTAGACGCTTGAGTCTCCTTGAATATTTACTTGGGGTGCCTTGGGCATCCCCAAGCTTGAGCTGTTGCCTCTCCTCCTTCTCCTCACATCGAGACCTCCTCGATCTTCGAACACTTCATCCTCACAAAACTTAACCGAATTTTTAGTGGCGGGTTTAGTGAATATGGCAATGAAATCCCATCATGTACTGCTGTAACATTATTGTATAATTGTAAACAAACATTACCCACTGTATGCTATCACAATTCTATGGCCCCAAGTGAAGGAGGCTTCAACAAGAATTCAGACATACACAAATAATGAAGCTATAACAACAATCTGTGAAAACAGGACAGTCTGTAAAGATTCGAACATCCACCATACTTCTGTAACTCTAAAAATTCCAAAAAATTAGGAAGAAATAAAAAATTTGTATAGAAAGACTGTGCAAAAAGTTTCAGAATTTTATGGCGTTCCAGTTAATTTAAACAATTGTATTTCTGGGAACAAAAATTTCTGTTTTTGCACCGCGCAAACCAACAAACAATCTAATCATCCTAAAGGCAAATCTTGGCACATTATTTTTATAATACAATGGAATTGTACAAGGGGATAATTATTTTTGTGAGAATCTCCATGAAAAATTCTACATTGTTTCCATGAGCATGAACACAAGCGTTCAAGGTCGACCCTCACTTCTCCAATGCATAACCTCCAATCGCTTCTCTTTTGTGAAGAAGTTTTTAAGTTCCCCTCTATATTTTTTTGTTTTTTAAACTTTATAAAAGCACTCAACAGAAATAAATGACTCTCTAAAACTTCCGGGTTGTCTCCTCGGCATCGCTTTCTTTAAAGCCATTAAGCTAGGCATAAAGTGCTCAAGTAATGGATCCACCCGGATCCCAAGGTATATCAAAGCCAATTTGAATCAACAATGATTTACCATTTAGTAGTGAGCACAAAGAAACATATATCAATCAATGACGAAGTTTAACTCTCTTCCTATGCATCGACATGTCATACAAGAACAATTCATGCACATCAAGTAAAGGCCAATACATAGCATAAGCAGTTTCTTGCAATTTTATCGTGTTGGAAACATAGAGAGGTGGAGATATAGTTCCTCTCTCATAATAATTGCAAGTAGGAGCAGCAAGCACATGCATATTATATTCATCAAAATCATCATGTGCAACGGTAAAAGGCAACTCGTCAATATAATCCTTAACAAGAGCAAACTTCTCCGATATAGTGTAGTTGGGAGAATTCAAAAAGATAATAAGACTATCATGTGTGGGTGCACTAGCAAAAATGTCATTCTTAACATAAGGAACTATAGAAAGTTCATCTCCATAAGCATAATTCATATTGGCATCTTGGCCACAAGCATAACAAGCATCAAGTTCATCAAAAAGGGATATTTCAAATGAATCAACGGGATCATAGAAATTATCATAGCATTCATCCTTCGGTAAGAACGAAGGGGCATTAAATAATGTATGAGTTGAAGTGTTACTCTCATTAGAATGTGGGCATGGGTAGCTAATCCGCTCTTCCTCCGTTTGTTCTTCGCTCTCCTCCTCATCTTTTTCATCCAATGAGCTCGCAATTTCATTAATTTCTTCTTCCATAGACTCCTGCAAAATATTAGTCTCTTCTTGGACAACAGAGTTATTTTCAATAAATACATCAATATCATAATTGTATTTATAATTATCATAGCAATATTTAAGGATAGCAAGATTTTCAGGTCTATAAACTGAATCATCAAAATCTTCAAACTTTTTAAACAAAGATTCAATTTCATAAGCACCCTTAAAAGCAACAAATTCTTCTATTCGTTCCACATCATAGTAATCATATATACCTTTAGCATAAGAAGCCAAGGTTTCATTATCATTAAATTCGCAAGAATAGGGAAGGTGTGGAACCTCAATCTAAGAGCAACAAGTATAATCATATCTCAAGCATAGATTCCAAGCATACCATTGCAACATTTCAATTTGATCCCATAAATGTTTTCCCTTTGAGTCAAGCGATAATCCCTAAAGTATTCACGTTGATCCAACGTTACTCCCATTATCAAGTTGAACGGGGTTTTCTCAGGGTTATCAAAGTAGTGCGTAACATTTTTCACATAATGAGCATCGAGGGTTTTAGGAGGTTTCCCATCTCCATGAGTAGCAAGTACAACTATTTTTTGGTGTTTCGTGTTCCATATCCATAACTAAAGATAGAGAACAAGTTAGAACAGGAAATAGAACTACTTGGTGATAAAGCAAACAAGCACACACGAGAATATTCACCCCACGCTATTGCTCCCCGGCAACGGCGCCAGAAAAAGGTCTTGATAACCCACAAGTATAGGGGATCGTTTGTAGCCTTTTTGATAAATAAGAGTGTCGAACCCAACGAGGTGCTAAAGGTAGAACAAATATTCCCTCAAGTTCTATCGACCACAGATACAACTCTACGCACACTTGACGTTCGCTTTACTGGAAACAAGTATGAAACTAGAAGTACTTTGTAGGTGTGATAGGATAGGTTTGCAAGATAATAAAGAGCACGTAAATAAAATCTAGGGGCTGTTTAGAAAAAGACACAACTTAGTTAGTTTTAGTAGAGAGCTTTTGTCAACAATAAAGTTATTTGTCCCTAGGTAATCGATAACAAGTACCAGTAATCATTTTTGCAATTTTATATGAGGGAGAGGCATGAGCTAACATAATTTCTCTACTTGGATCATATGCACTTATGATTGGACCCCTAGCAAGCATCCGCAACTACTAAAGATCATTAAGGTCATGAAACCCAACCATAGCATTAAGTATCAAGTCCTCTTTACTCCCATACGCAACAACCCACCTACTCAGGTTTAAGCCTCTGTCACTCTCGCAACCCACCATAGGAAAATCATGAAATATTGCAACACCCTACAACGAGGGCCCTCACGTTTGCGCGAGAACGGAGGGCACTGTAGGACAGCACCATAAATAAAATATACAATCATACCAACCAAGATCACGATTAACCCATAGGACAAAACGGATCTACTCAAACATCATAGGATAACCATAGATCATTGGGAAATAATATATGGAGTTGAGCACCATGTTTAAGTAGATAATACAGCGGGGAGAAGAGGTGTTACACCACTGCATAGAGGGGGGATAAAGTTGGTGTTGACGGTAGCAAGATTGTTGATGTAGATCGTCGTCCCGATGGTTGCCCCGGTGGCACTCCGGTGCCACTGGAAGCGAGGGGGAGAGAGCCCCCTGATGACCCACAAGTATAGGGGGTCAATTTTAGCTCTTTTAGATAAGTAAGAGTGTTGAACCCAACGAGGAGCAGAAGGAAATGACAAGTAGTTTTCAGTAAGGCAATGTCTGCAAGTGTTGAAATTGTAAGTAGCGAGTAGTTTGATAGCAAGGTAATTTGTAACGAGCAAGTAACGATAATTGTAACAAGTATGCAGCAAGGTAGCCCAATCCTTTTGAGGCAAAGGACAGGAAAAAACGGTCTCTTATAATACTCAAAGTGTTCTTGAGGGTACACGGGAATTTCATCTAGTCACTTTCATCATGTTGGTTTGATTTGCGTTCGCTACTTTGATAATTTGATATGTGGGTCGATCGGTGCTTAGGTGGTGTTCTTACTTGAACAAATCTCCTACTTATGATTAACCCTCCCACAAGCATCTGCAACTACGCGAAAAGTATTAAGAATAAATTCTAACCATAGCATTAAACTCTAGGATCCAATCGGCCCCTTACGGAATAGTGCATAAACTGGGGTTTATGTTTCTGTCACTCTCGCAACCCACCATCTATTTACTATTCCACAATGCATTCCCTTAGGCCCAAATATGGTGAAGTTTCATGTAGTCGACATTCACATGACACCACTAAGGGAATCAAAACATACATACCATCAAAATATCGAACACATATCAAATTCACATGATTACTTGCAACATGATTTATCCCGTGACCTCAAGAACGAAAGTAACTACTCACAAATAATAAACATGCTCATGATCAGAGGGGTATTAATATGCATAATGGATCTGAACATATAATCTTCCACCAATTAAACCATATAGTAACCAACTACAAGATGTAATTAACACTACTAGTCACCCCCTAGCAACAATCTATAGTTCTGGTAACAAGATTGAATACAAGAGATGAACTAGGGTTTGAGATGAGATGGTGCTGGTGAAGATGTTGATGGAGATTTCCCTACCCAAGATGGGAGAGTTGTTGGTGATGATGATGACGATGATTTCCCCCTCCGGGAGGGAAGTTCCCCCGGCAGAATCGCTCAACCGGAGGGCAAAAGTGCTCCTGCCCAAGTTCCGCCTCGAGACGGCGGTGCTCCGTCCCGAAAGTCTTCTCCCTACTTTTTCTAGGTCAAAATGACTTATATACCAGAAGATGGGCACCGGAGGTGGGCCGAGGAGGCCACAACCCACCAGGGCGCGCCAGGGGGGCCTGGCACGCCCAGGTGGGTTGTGCCCACCTGGTGGGCCCCCTCTGGTATTTATTGGCTCCAGTATTTCTTAAATAATCCATAAAAATTCTCCGTAAAGTTTCAGCTCATTTGGAGTTGTGCAGAATAGGTGGCCTGATGTAGCTTTTTTAGGTCCAGATTTCCAGCTGCCAGAATTCTCCCTCTTGGTGTGTACCTTGCAAATTATGAGAGAAAAGGCATTAGAATTACTCCAAAAAGCATTATTATGGATAAAAACATTGTAAATAACAGTAAGAAAACATGATGCAAAATGGACGTGTCAACTCCCCCAAGCTTAGACCTCGCTTGTCCTCAAGCGAAAACCGAAATCGAAAAACATGTCCACATGCTTTGACAGAGATGTGTCGATGAAAATAAAATACGGACATAGAAGCATCATGTTAATTATTATAAAAGCAAAAAATTTAAACATAGTACTTTTATCATAGAACTTTTATCATACACCTCCCATGAATAAGTAATAGTTCATCACACAATCGAAGTATAAAGCAAAAACTCTATTAGAAACCAACAAACTATGTTCTCAGTCAACTTTGCAACTACAATTCATCATCTTTTCAGGAAGGGTCACGTGTCAGAGCCTTTAGGCAAGTCTACATACTCAACCATCATATAGTCTTCTATGATTGCTAACACTCACCTTGTACACATGAGCAAAACGTTTCAGCCGGACACATAGAAAGATAGGGGCTTATAGTTTCGCCTCCCAACATACTCACCTCAAGGGTGATGTCAACAATAATGACCCATGCTATCTATATTCATGTGGACATATGTGCCTAGATCTTTCCTCACCACATGATGCTTGCCAAAAGAGAAAAATAGAAGGAATAGAAGGAAAACTTTGACTCTTTGCATAAAAGTATATACATAAAAGTAAAAGATAGACCCTTCGTAGAGTGAAGCAGATGTTGCCATGCGCTTATTTGTTTGCATGCTCAACCCCTTACTGCAAAAGAATGTCATGTTACATTGCCCTTAAGATGACAACCTTTATTATGCAGTCTGTCGCTTTTATTCTTTGTCATCCAAGTTCGTGCAATGCTCAATTTTCTCTTACACTAAAAGATCTCACATATTTTAGAAGCAATTTTTATTGCCTTTTTGCACCGATTACAACTTACTTGAGGGATCTTGTTCAATCCCTAGGTAGGTATCGTGGACACTTGAAAAAGATTTGGGTTTAAGGGTTTTTGGATGCACAAGTAGTATCTCTACTTAGTGCGGAATTTTTGGCTAGCAAATATAGGGGGCAAGCATCACATGTTAAAGGATCTATGACAATATGACTTCTATGTGAATATAAACATACATAAACCATTACGCAGTCTTCCTTGTCCAACGTCAACAATTTTGGCATATAATATTTTGATGAGGGCTCACAATCACAAAAGATTTCTAGGATAGTATATTTATATGTGAATCTTCCCTTCCCTTATTAATTCTTTCATGAGTTGCATCACTGACCAATGCTATGTTTGTCAATCTCTAATAAAATTTTCTTACTTATACTTTTCCTTATGTGGTGCTATCACCTACCATAGGATTAGTATATGGTCTTATTGATTTATTTCCTTTCTTTTGTTTTCTTTCTTTCTCTTTCTCTTTTCTTTATTTGCAACATGAAAGTAAAGAAAGTAAAAACTCAAACTAACTTTATTATATAACTTGCACACGATAACAATGATAGATTACTAAGCAAACTCTTAAAAAAAGATCAAACTAAACTTTATTCATCTAAGCAAAAGATTGAACTAAGATAAGTAAAAGCAAAAAGATAGTGGGATGATACGATACCGGGGCACCTCCCCTGTGACGCCCCAAGACCGACGCTCTAGACGCCTTCCATGTTTTTTGTTATCGTCATGTGTATTTATTTGTTTGCTACATTCATCATGTCATCATTTGCATTGCATTGGTAGTCCGCTGCCATCATTTTCATAAAACTTGCATCCGCTCGTAGTTGTCGCTTCTTGTCTCTGTTGACCTCCTCTCAGATCAACCGGACCGCTCTCTTCTCTGAACCCATCAAAACCCGTTGTCTCCGTTGACCTTTGGTGAGACCCCTTTATCTTTGTCGACCTCGACCCCTTTATCTTTGTCGACCTCTCTCAGACCCCCTCGCGTGTGCGTCCGAAAACTTCCCCGAACCCAAACAGGGCTGTCGTGACCAATGGGTCCGGATCATCCTCAAACATCCCTAAAATATCTCCGGTTTCTTCTTTGACTCTCCTAGCCTAATTATCTCGACTGCCCGTTTTCGATCGAACAATCCAAACCCTCTCCTCATCTGTTATATAAGCAGTCAAACCCTAGTCCGAGGAGCCGTCACATCCATTCCATCCGTCCCATCCGCCGCCACCTCCTCGTTTTCCTCTCCTGCCCGATCCAACCAGCAGCCTCCGACCATCTGCCTTGATTTCCGCCGCCACTTAACCAGTGCATCCCTCCCGATCCACCTGCCACAACACCTGCACCCTCCTCCCTCTTCGAGCCCGAGGCCATGCCTCCTCTGCTCGATATCCACCGCAAGCCGCAGCCGCGCCTCCTGCTCCCTCCTCGATCCAGATCGAGAGGGGTTCGATCCCCAGCCTCCCCGTCCTCCTCCTTACCTCGTCGCTGGTGAGCGTCATCGTCGGACCAAGCCGGCCAGGCCAGTACCCCGTCGTCCCGCTGCCTTCCTTCTCCTTCCCACGAGCTCCCTCCTGTCTCTCAAATCTCCCTCATCTCTGCAGGAGCTCGTCAACCGCGCCCCTGCTTAGCCTCGAACAGTTGTATCTTTGTCCCGCTCCTCTGCTTCAACAGCCAGGCACCCGAGGCTACGCGCCCCTCCCCTCGTGCAACACCTCACCGCCGTCCAGAGCCTCCTCGCACCGTCGCCGTCCGGCAAGTAACCAGACTAGGACCCCTCGCCCGCTGGCCACCTCTCCGACCAGGAGCTCCTGCTGATGCCTCCTGCTGATGTCATGGCTCCTAGACCTAAATTCTCTTGCCCGCGCCAAGTTCCAGCCGCGCCAGGCCGCCCCTACATCCTCTGCTTCCAGCCGCGCCACCGCCCGTCTTCTTCGTACACGGCGAGCACTGCTGCTATGCTGCTCGCCTGCGCCAAGTCCCTCTGGCCAATCTGCCAAGTCTGGCGCCACCGTCCTATGCCTCGCCCGTGCGCCGACGTCTTCTGCTTCGCCCTCCTGCCATGTCCCGCCGCGAGCTGCTGCCGCTGAGCCTCTGCATCGGGCCGCTGCGTCCCTCTGTTCGTCTCGAGCCAGGGCGTTGACCGCGTCGCTGCCCAAGCCGCCTGCTGCTTCCGCCAAGGCCCAGCTCCCTGGAGCCCAATGTGAGCAGCCACCAGCCCCTCCAGATTCGGCCTTTAGACCTTTTTTCCCGTGTTGCGATTTTAGGATTATCCAGAGAACGCCAGTTTTGCAGAAAAACCCTTGCTGTTCATGCATTTAATAACCAAATAACCATGCACCATATGTTAAAACTTCAAATATGAAAAGTGCTTAGAATTTCATCTAGTTTCATATTTTTCAACTCTCATCCATGTTTAAAATTTTTAAACTTGCTGTTTGTTTAATTTTGCATAAATGCCATGCTAAAATGATTTATTTCATAACTAATTAACGGTAGCTCCGAATTTAATAAACTTTATATGTAAATGGGGTGGAAAAATGCATAGATAAACTTGGTGCACTTTTTTTTTTACTATTTAACAACATTAAAATATGGTTTATGGCAGAACAGTAGCAAATTCATAATATGCACATGGGGATTTTCCAGAATTGTTGTTCGTTGTTCCGGCCTCATTTAAACTTGCCTAGATAGGTAGTTTTCATATGCTTCACCCCTTGCCATGTTTAATAACATTTAATATTGTTGGGTACATAAACGAGAGAGAACTAAATAATTGATGTGGTGTTTCGTCAATATGCAACTTGTTGCATATTGAGCTCTACTTAATTTGTAGTTTTGTTTGTGCACTTTGCCATGCCATGCCTCATTAAACCGGACATGCATCATGCTTGATTGTGCATCATGCCATGTTTATGTGATGGTTGTTTACCATGTTGTTTGCTTCTTTCTGGCTGCGCTTCTCCTTGATAGTTCCGGTTACGTTGTGATTGTGAGGATCCATTTGACTACGCCCGTTCATCTTCTTCATGGACTCGTTCTTCTTCCTAGCGGGATTTCAGGCAAGATGACCATTACCCCCGATATCACTTCTATCTTTGCTTGCTACTTGATCGTTCTATCGCTATGTCGCGCTACCTACCGCTTGTTTATCAAGCCTCCCATATTGCCATGTCAAGCCTCTAACCCACCTTCCTAGCAAACCGTTGATTGGCTATGTTACCGCTTTTGCTTAGCCCCTCTTATAGCGTTGCTAGTTGCAGGAGCGGTGCAAGTTGTTCCATGTTGGAACATGGATATGTTGGGATATCAAAATATTATCTTATGTTTAATTAATGCACCTATATACTTGGCAAAGGGTGGAAGGCTTAGTGATGCCTACTACGCAACCTTCTTCTTGTAGACGTTGTTGGGCCTCCAAGTGCAGAGGTTTGTAGGACAATAGCAAATTTACCTCAAGTGGATGACCTAAGGTTTATCAATCCGTGGGAGGCGTAGGATGAAGATGGTCTCTCTTAAGCAACCCTGCAACCAAATAACAAAGAGTCTCTTGTGTCCCCAACACACCCAATACAATGGTAAATTGTATAGGTGCACTAGTTCGGCGAAGAGATGGTGATACAAGTGCAATATGGATGGTAGATATAGGTTTTTATAATCTGAAATTATAAAAACAGCAAGTTAACAAGTTATAAAACTGAGCGAAAACGGTATTACAATGCTTCGAAACAAGGCCTAGGGTTCATACTTTCACTAGTGCAAGTTCTCTCAACAATAATAACATAATTAGATCGTATAACAATCCCTCAACATGCAACAAAGAGTCACTCCAAAGTCACTGATAGCGGAGAACAAACGAAGAGATTATTGTAGGGTACGAAACCACCTCAAAGTTATTCTTTCCGATCAATCCATTGGGCTATTCCTATAAGTGTCCCAAACAGCCCTAGAGTTCGTAGTAAAATAACACCTTAAGACAACCTTAAGACACAAATCAACCAAAACCCTAATGTCACCTAGATACTCCAATGTCACCTCAAGTATCCGTGGGTATGATTATACGATATGCATCACACAATCTCAGATTCATCTATTCAACCAACACAAAGCACTTCAAAGAGTGCCCCAAAGTTTCTATCGGAGAGTCAAGATGAAAACGTGTGCCAACCCCTATGCATAAGTTCACAAGGTCACTGAACCCGCAAGTTGATCACCAAAACATACATCAAGTGGATCACGTGAATATCCCATTGTCACCACAGATAAGCACATGCAAGACATACATCAAGTGTTCTCAAATCCTTAAAGACTCAATCCGATAAGATAACTTCAAAGGGAAAACTCAATCCATTACAAGAGAGTAGAGGGGGAGAAACATCATAAGATCCAACTATAAAAGCAAAGCTTGCGATACATCAAGATTGTGCCGAATCAAGAACATGAGAGAGAGAGAGAGATCAAACACATAGCTACTGGTACATACCCTCAGCCCCGAGGGTGAACTACTCCCTCCTCGTCATGGAGAGCGCCGAGATGATGAAGATGGCCACTGGTGATGGATCCCCCCTCCGGCAGGGTGCCAGAACAGGGTCCCGATTGGTTTTTGGTGGCTACAGAGGCTTGTGGCGGCGGAACTCCCGATCTAGGTTTCTTTCTGGGGGTTTTTGTATTTATAGGAATTTTTGGCGTTGGTCTCATGTCAGGGGGATCTCCGAGTCGTCCACGAGATAGGGGGACAAGCCCAGGGGGTAGGGCGCGCCTTCCACCCTTGTGGACGGCTCGGGACTCTTATGGCCCAACTCTTTTACTCCGGGGGCTTCTTTTGGTCCATAAAAAATCATCAAAAATTGGCACGTCAATTGGACTCAGTTTGGTATTCCTTTTCTGTAAAACTCAAAAACAAGGAAAAAAACAGAAACTGGCACTGGGCTCTAGGTTAATAGGTTAGTCCCAAAAATCATATAAAACAACATATAAATGCATATAAAACATCCAAGATGGATAATATAATAGCATGGAACAATAAAAAATTATAGATACGTGGGAGACGTATCAAGCATCCCCAAGCTTAATTCCTGCTCGTCCTCGAGTAGGTAAATGATAAAAACAGAATTTTTGATGTGGAATGCTACCTAACATAATTATCAATGTAATTTTCTTTATTGTGGCATGAATGTTGACATCCGAAAGATTCAAGACAAAAGTTTAATATTGACATAAAAATAATAATACTTCAAGCATACTAACAAAGTAATCATGTCTTCTCAAAATAACTTGGCCAAGGAAAGTTCATCCCTACAAAATCATATAGTTTGGCTATGCTCCATCTTCGTCACACAAAATGTTCAAATCATGCACAACCCCGATGACAAGCCAAGCAATTGTTTCATACTTTAGTATTCTCAAACTTTTTCAACTTTCACGCAATACATGAGCGTGAGCCATGGACATAGCACTATAGGTGGAATAGAATGGTGGTTGTGGAGAAGACAAAAAAGTGGTCTCACATCAACTAGGCGTATTAATGGGCTATGGAGATGCCCATCAATAGATATCAATGTGAGTGAGTAGGGATTGCCATGCAACGGATGCGCTAGAGCTATAAATGTATGAAAGCTCAACAAAAGAAACTAAGTGGGTGTGCATCCAACTTGCTTGCTCACGAAGACCTAGGGCATTTTGAGGAAGCCCATTGTTGGAATATACAAGCCAAGTTATATAACGAAAATTCCCACTAGTATATGAAAGTGACAAAATAAGAGACTCTCTATCATGAAGATCACGGTGCTACTTTGAAGCACAAGTGTGGAAAAAGGATGGTAGCATTGTCCCTTCTCTCTTTTCTCTCATTTTTTTTGGTTTGGCTTCTTTGGCCTCTTTTTTCTTTGGCTTCTTTGGCCTTTTTTTTTCTCACACGGGACAATGCTCTAATAATGATGATCATCACACTTCTATTTATTTACAACTCAAGGATTACAACTCGATACTTAGAACAAAATATGACTCTATATGAGTGCCTCCGGCGGTGTACCGGGATGTGCAATGAATCAAGAGTGACATGTATGAAAAATTATGAATGGTGGCTTTTCCACATACGATGTCAACTACATGATCATGCAAGGCAATATGACAATGATGAAGCGTGTCATAATAAACGGAACGGTGGAAAGTTGCATGGAAATGTATCTCGGAATGGCTATGGAAATGCCATAATAGGTAGGTATGGTGGCTGTTTTGAGGAAGGTAAATGGTGGGTTTATTGTACCGGCGAAAGTTGCACGGTACTAGAGAGGCTAGCAATGGTGGAAGGGTGAGAGTGCGTATAACCCATGGACTCAACATTAGTCATAAAGAACTCACATACTTACTGCAAAAATCTACAAGTAATCAAAACCAAGCACTATGCGCATGCTCTTAGGGGGATAGATTGGTAGGAAAAGACCATCGCTCATCCCCGGCCGCCACTCATAAGGAAGACAATCAAAGAAACAACTCACGCTTCAAATTTGTTACACAACGGTTACCATACGTGCATGCTACGGGATTTGCAAACCTCAACACAAGTATTTCTCAAATTCACAATTACTCAACTAGCATGAATCTAATATCAATCTTCATATCTCAAAACAATCATCAAGCATCAAACTTCTCATAGTACTCAATGCACTTATATGAAAGTTTTTATTATACCCATCTTGGATCCCCATCATATTAGGAAGCAAATTACCATGCTGTTCTAAAAGACTCTCAAAATAATATAAGTGAAGCATGAGAGATCATCTATTTCTTCAAAATAAAACCACCGTCGTGCTCTAAAAAGATATAAGTGAAGCACTAGAGCAAATGACAAACTAGTCCTAAAGATATAAGTGAAGATCAATGAGTAGTCGAGTAACTATGTGAAGACTCTCTAACATTTAAGAATTTCAGATCTTGGGATATTATTCAAACAGCAAGCAAAACTAAATAAAATAAAATGAAGCTCTAAGCAAAACACATATCATGTAGTGAATAAAAATATAGCTCCAAGTAAAGTTACCGATGAACGAAGATGAAAGAGGGGACGCCATCCGGGGCATCCCCAAGCTTAGGCTCTTGGTTGTCCTTGAATATTACCTTGGGGTGCATTTGGCATCCCCAAGCTTAGGCTCTTGCCACTCCTTATTCCATAATCCATCGAATCTTTACCCAAAACTTGAAAACTTCACAACACAAAACTTAACAGAAAACTCGTAAGCTCCGTTAGTATAAGAAAATAAATCACCACTGAGGTACTGTTGTGAACTCATTCTAAATTCATATTGGTGTAATATCTACTGGATTCAAACTTCTCTATGGTTCATACCCTCCGATACTACTCATAGATTCATCAAAATAAGCAAACAACACATAGAAAACAGAATCAGTCAAAAACAGAACAGTCTGTAGTAATCTGTATCATTAGAATCCTTATGTAACTCCAAAAATTATGAGATAAATTGGCGGACCTGAGGAATTTGTCTATTAATCTTCTGCAAAAAGAATCAACTTAAAATCACTCTTTAGTAAAAAATGGCAGCTAATCTCGTGAGGGCAAAAGTTTCTGTTTTTTACAGCAAGATCGCAAAGACTTCACCCAAGTCTTCCCAAAGGTTCTACTTGGCACAAACACTAATTAAAACATAAACCACATATAAAAATAGGCTAGATTAATTATTTATTACTAAACAGGAGCAAAAAGCAAAGAACAAAAATAAAATTGGGTTGCCTCCCAACAAGCGCTAACGTTTAACGCCTCTAGCTAGGCATGATGATTTCAATGATGCTCACATAAAAGATAAGAATTGAAACATAAAGAGAGAATCATGAAGAATATGACTAGCACATTTAAGTCTAACCCACTTCCTATGCATAGGGATTTTTTTAGCAAACAACTTATGGGAACAATAATCAACTAGCATAGGAAAGCAAAACAAGCATAACTTCAAGATTTTAAGCACATAGAGAGGAAATTTGATATTATTGCAATTCCTACAAGCATATATTCCTTCCTCATAATAAGTTACAGTGGCATCATGAATGAATTCAACAATATAACCATCACATAAATCATTCTTTTCATGATCCCCAAGTAAATTAATTTTATTACTCTCCACATAAGCAAAATTCTTCTCATTCGGAATAGTGGGAGTATCATAAGAAACTCGAATACTATAAATTGTTTCCATATTAAAAGAGTAATGTTCAGAAAAAGGGTAATCATAATCATGACAAGTTTTATAAATATAATCATCACTATTTTTTATAGCATAAGTGTCATCACAATAATCATCATAAGTAGCAACTTTGTTCTCATCATAATCAATTGAAACCTCTTCCAAGATAGTGGAATCATTACTAAATAAAGTTGACACTCTTCCAAACCCACTTTCATCAATATAATCATCATAAATAGGAGGCATGCTTTCATCATAATAAATTTGCTCATCAAAACTTAGGGGACAAAAAATATCATCTTCATCAAACATAGCTTCCCCAAGCTTGTGGTTTTGCATATCATTAGCATCATGGAATTCATACTAACAACATTGCAATCATGCTCAACATACAAAGATTTAGTGCCAAGCATTCTAATGTCTTCTTCTTCTAGCACTTGAGCACAATTTTCCTTTCCATCATTTTCACGAAAGACATTAAAAAGATGAAGCATATGAGGCAACCTCAATTCCATATTTTTTTGTAGTTTTCTTTTATAAACTAAACTAGTGATAAAACAAGAAACTAAAAGATTTGATTGCAAGATCTAAAGATATATCTTCAAGCACTCACCTCCCCGGAAACGGCGCCAGAAAAGAGCTTGATGTCTACTACGCAACCTTCTTCTTGTAGACGTTGTTGGGCCTCCAAGTGCAGAGGTTTGCAGGACAATAGAAAATTTCCCTCAAGTGGATGACCTAAGGTTTATCAATCCGTGGGAGGCGTAGGATGAAGATGGTCTCTCTCAAGCAACCCTACAACCAAATAACAAAGAGTCTCTTGTGTCCCTGTAACACCCCGGATGTAACTTTCCATATTTGTAACTCCAACTCTCGCCATTTTCGGCTTTGTATTATGATATTCCCTCCGTGGTCGGGTTTTTTCTTTCGTTTTGCATTTTGTCCATGTCATGCATTCCATATCATGTCATCATGTGCATTGCATTTGCATACGTGTTCGTCTCACGCATCCGAGCATTTTCCCCGTTGTCCGTTTTGCAATCCGGCGCTCCCATCTCCTCCGGCGCACCCCTCTTGTTTCTCTTTCGTGAGCGGGTGTCAAACGTTCTCGGAATGGACCGAGGCTTCTCAAGTGGCCTTGGTATACCACCGGTAGACCACCGGTCAAGTTTCGTTCCATTTGGAGGTCGTTTGGTACTCCAACGGTTAACCGGGTAACCGCAGATGCCTTCTGTGTGTTCCAGCAAAAACCCCCTCTCAAACCAGCCCAAAACCCACCAAACTCTCTTCCATGCTGTAGGTCGTTCGATCACGATCGTGTGGGCGAAAACCGCACCTCATTTGGACTCTCCTAGCTCCTTATACCTATAAATATGTGAGACCTCCCGTATACTTTCGCAGACGAAACCCTAACCACCTTCCTCTCCGCGGCCGGACGCGTCGAGCCGCCGCCGGACGAAGCCCGCAGCCACTCGCGCGTTGACACGTGGCAGCCGCGCCGCCGCCCGTACCCCGCGCCGCCGCGGCCCGCCGAGGCCCGGGGCCGGCCCCCGCGGCCCACGGCGCCCCGTCGCCCGCGCCTGCCTCCTCCCCCGCGGCCGCCGCTCGGGTGCCCTGCCGCCCGCTCCGGCGTGCTCCGCCGCCGCCCGCCGACCGACCTCGCCGCGCCTCACCGCCGTGCTCGCCGCCCTCCCTCCGGGCGCCGCGCCTTTCCTCCCTCCGGTCGCCGCCCGCCTCCTCCTCCTCCCTCGCCCGAGCTCCGGCGAGCTCGAGGAGCAACTCCGGCGAGCTCGAGGAGCAACTCCGGCGAACTACTCCCCGATCCAGATCCACCGTACGAGAAGGTTGACTTTCCCGAACCCCGAAAATATTCTATCATTTTCTGTCATAGCATGTGCACCTGTTCATAGCATCGTAACTTTCTGTTTATAGCTCCGTTTCGCGCGTGTAATATATCGATTTGTTCGTCTCTTGATGCTCTACATTTTGTTCAATTGCACCATGTTCATTAGAGGCCATCTTGATGCCCAAATCTCTGTTGCAAGAGTGCTAGTTGCTGTTATCTACTGGTTCTTGGCAGAACTTGGAGATTTGTTATTTTTGTATCATTTAATATGTGCATCTTATGGGCATGAGCTCTACATGTGTTTTGTTGTATGCCATGCCATCTTTCCAGGGGTGTATGCCATGTATTTTTGTGATCTCTGTGGTGACTAGCACAAGCATGCAAACTAGGCTCCGTAATGTTTCTGATTTCAGGGACTTAGTAATTTCTCTAAGTCCTTGTCTGCTGTTATTTTGTTGCCATGTAAACTTGATGCTACAGAGAGTTTCATGCATATTTTGGAGATGTTCATTAAGGATGTTTTGTAGATATTGTTGTAATTGATCCATTCCTGCACTTGTTTGTAATTATGGAGTGCCATAGCATGACTCAATCTTGCTCTACGTTTGCTATAAAATATTTCTGGCAGATTGTTTACGTGTTATTCAATTTTGCCAAGCTTGTTGTAGTTGATCTATACATGCTATGTATTTGTTCTTGCCATGTATAGCTTTATAAACATGCCATCTTGCTGTAGGTATGCTTATTTTGTCATGAATTGCCTTGTGGTGAGTGCATCAAGCTCATTAAGATGCCTTCATATTATTATTTCTGCCATGCTCTGTTTTCTGCAAAGTCTGAAACCTGTTAACGAAACTTGCTATGTTTACTTGGTTGCCATCATATCTTATGGTCCTTTTTGGCTTATGGTCAGTAAGGGACTTTTGTCATATGCATTTAGTAGAACACTGCCATGCCTTGTTTTGCCATGATAGGTTCCTGTAGCATGTTGTTTTCATGCTCTGAACGTTGCTACATGATGTTGTTTCAGGCAAGTCTGTGATCCTGTTATCTTTTGCACTTTTGCCATGCTTGTTTGAGCTTGTTATGTTGTGATCTAGCCGTAGCTCAGTGTTCATCTTTTGTCAAGCATCTCCTGTAGATTACTGCCATATACTTTGTTGCTACGTTGGAGTGCTGTAGCATTGTTACTTGTTGCATTCTAAGTGCTATCTTGCTGTTAATCACAGATTCGTGTCATTCTTGTTTTGCTTGCCATTTGCAAACCGTGCATCCGTTTCCGGTGATCTTTATATCGATTTCGACCGAAATCATCTCATCTTTCCAGTGGCATGCTTGGTTTGCCAAGTTACTGCCTTGTTCATTATTTTTCGTCCGGAGCACGCATATGCATCGCATATCATGTCTCGCATATCATACATGTTTTGCATCATGTTGCTTGTGCATTTCTCGTGATTGATTGTGGTTCTGTTGCTTGTGTTCTTGTCTTGGGTAGAGCCGGGAGACGAGTTCGTGAATGAGGAACCTGTTGAGTACGCTTACGAGGATCAAGCTTTCGACAACTCTGAGAACCTTGCAGGCAAGATGACCACCCCTCGAAATCACTTCTATCTTTGCTGTGCTAGTTGTTCGTTCTATTGCCATGCTGCGCTACCTACCACTTGCTATATCATGTCTCCTATATTGCCATGTCAGCCTCTAACCATCCTTTCCTAGCAAACCGTTGTTTGGCTAAGTTACCGCTTTTGCTCAGCCCTTCTTATAGCGTTGCTAGTTGCAGGTGAAGTTGAAGCTGGTTCCATGTTGGAACATGGATATGTTGGGATATCACAATATCTCTTATTTAATTAATGCATCTATATATATTTTGGTAAAGGGTGGAAGGCTCGGCCTTATGCCTGGTGTTTTGTTTCACTCTTGCCGCCCTAGTTTCTGTCATACCGGTATTATTTTCCTTGAGTTTGCGTTCCTTACGCGGTTGGGTGATTTATGGGACCCCCTTGACAGTTCGCCTTGAATAAAACTCCTCCAGCAAGGCCCAACCTTGGTTTTACCATTTGCTTCCCCCGGGTTTTCGCGAGCCCGAGGGTCATCTTTATTTTAACCCCCGGACCAGTGCTCCTTCGAGTGCTGGCCCAAACCGAGCGATGTCCGGCGCCCCTGGGCAACCAGGGTCTATGCCAACCCGACGTCTGGCTCATCCGTTGTGCCCTGAGAACGAGATATGTGCAGCTCCTATCGGGATTTGTCGGCACATTCGGGTGGCTTTGCTGGTCTTATTTTACCATTGTCGAAATGTTTTGTAAACCGGGATTCCGAGACGGATCGGGTCTTTCCGGGAGAAGATTTATCCTTTGTTGACCGTGAGAGGTTATGATGGGCTAAGTTGGGACACCCCTGCAGGGTATTATCTTTCAAAAGCCGTGCCCGCGGTTATGAGGCAGATGGGAATTTGTTAATGTCCGGTTGTAGAGAACTTGTCACTTGACCCAATTAAAATACATCAACTGTGTGTGTAGCCGTGATGGTCTCTTCTCGGCGGAGTCCGGGAAGTGGACACGGAATGGGTTATGAATGACGTAAGTAGGAGTTCAGGATCACTTCTTGGTCATTGCTAGATGACGACCGTTCCGTTGCTTCTCTTCTTGCTCTCATTTGCGTATGTTAGCCACCATATATGCTTATTGCATGCTGCAGCTCCACCTCATTACACCATCCGCTCCTATAAGCTTAAATAGTCTTGATCTCGCGGGTGTGAGATTGCTGAGTCCTCGTGACTCACAGATTCTACCAAAACAGTTGCAGGTGCCGACGATGCCAGTGCAGATGATGGGGTCGATCTCAAGTGGGAGTTCGACGAGGAACGTGGTCGTTACTATGTGTCTTTTCCTGATGATCAGTAGTGGAGCCCAGTTGGGACGATCGGGGATCTAGCATTTGGGGTTATCTTATTTTCATTTGGATCTTGACTGTAGTCGGTCTATGTGTTTTTTTGGATGATGTATGAATTATATTTATGTATTGTGTGAAGTGGCGACTGTAAGCCAACTCTTTATCCCATTCTTGTTCATTACATGGGATTGTGTGAAGATGACCCTTCTTGCGACAAAACCACAATGCGGTTATGCCTCTAAGTCGTGCCTCGACACGTGGGAGATATAGCCGCATCGTGGGCGTTACACCCCAACACACCCAATACAATGGTAAATTGTACAGGTGCACTAGTTCGGCGAAGAGATGGTGATACAAGTGCAATATGTATGGTAGATATAGGTTTTTGTAATATGAAATTATTAAAACAGTAAGGTAACAGGTAATAAAAGTGAGCGAAACCGGTATTGCAATGCTTCGAAACAAGGCCTAGGGTTCATACTTTCACTAGTGCAAGTTCTCTCAACAATAATAACATAATTAGATCATATAACAATCCCTCAACATGCAACAAAGAGTCATTCCAAAGTCACTAATAGCGGAGAACAAACGAAGAGATTATTGTAGGGTATGAAACCACCTCAAAGTTATTCTTTCTGATCAATCCATTGGGCTATTCCTATAAGTGTCACAAACAGCCCTAGAGTTCGTAGTAAAATAACACCTTAAGACAACCTTAAGACACAAATCAACCAAAACCCTAATGTCACCTAGATACTCCAATGTCACCTCAAGTATCCGTGGGTATGATTATACGATATGCATCACACAATCTCAGATTCATCTATTCAACCAACACAAAGCACTTCAAAGAGTGCCCCAAAGTTTCTATCGGAGAGTCAAGATGAAAACGTGTGCCAACCCCTATGCATAAGTTCACAAGGTCACTGAACCCGCAAGTTGATCACCAAAACATACATCAAGTGGATCACGTGAATATCCCATTGTCACCACAGATAAGCACATGCAAGACATACATCAAGTGTTCTCAAATCCTTAAAGACTCAATCCGATAAGATAACTTCAAAGGGAAAACTCAATCCATTACAAGAGAGTAGAGGGGGAGAAACATCATAAGATCCAACTATAAAAGCAAAGCTTGCGATACATCAAGATTGTGCCGAATCAAGAACATGAGAGAGAGAGAGAGATCAAACACATAGCTACTGGTACATACCCTCAGCCCCGAGGGTGAACTACTCCCTCCTCGTCATGGACAGCGCCGGGATGATGAAGATGGCCACTGGTGATGGATCCCCCCTCCGGCAGGGTGCCGGAACAGGGTCCCAATTGGTTTTTGGTGGCTACAGAGGCTTGCAGCGGCGGAACTCCCGATCTAGGTTTCTTTCTGGGGGTTTCTGTATTTATAGGAATTTTTGGCGTTGGTCTCACGTCAGGGAGATCTCCGAGTCGTCCACGAGATAGGAGGACAAGCCCAGGGGGTAGGGCGCGCCCTCCACCCTCGTGGACGGCTCGGGACTCTTCTGGCCCAACTCTTTTACTCCGGGGGCTTCTTTTGGTCCATAAAAAATCATCAAAAATTGGCACGTCAATTGGACTCCATTTGGTATTCCTTTTCTGTAAAACTCAAAAACAAGGAAAAAACAGAAACTGGCACTGGGCTCTAGGTTAATAGGTTAGTCTCAATAATCATATAAAACAACATATAAAGGCATATAAAACATCCATGATGGATAATATAATAGCATGGAACAATCAAAAATTATAGATACGTTGGAGATGTATCACTTAGCCTTTTACTTGGTGTTTCGTTCCACTCTTGCCGCCCTAGTTTCCGTCATACCGGTGTTATGTTCCTTGATTTTGCGTTCCTTACGTGGTTCGGGTTATGGACCCCCTTGACAGTTCGCTTTGAATAAAACTCCTCCAGCAAGGCCCAACATTGGCTTTTCCATTTGCTTAATAACAACTAAAACTTGCATAGGGACTTTCTGGACCCCGAGGATAATTAATCAACCCCCCGGGCCAGTGCTCCTCTGGGTGCTGGTCCAAACCGAGCAGACTGCGGGGCCACCATGGGGCAACTTGAGGTTTGGTTTTACTCGTAGGATGTCTCATCCGGTGTGCCCTGAGAACAAGATACGCGTGGCTCCCATCGGGATTTGTCGGCACATTCGAGCGGTCTTGCTGGACTTGTTTTACCATTGTCGAAATGTCTTGTAATCGGGATTCCGAGTCTGATCGGGTTGTTCCGGGAGAAGGAATATCCTTCGTTGATCATGAGAGCTTGTGATGGGCTAAGTTGGGACACTCCTGCAGGGTATAAACTTTAGAGAGCCGTGCCCGCGGTTATGTGGCAGATGGGAATTTGTTAATATCCGGTTGTAGAGAACTTGACACTTAACTTTATTAAAATGTGCCAACCACGTGTATAACCGTGATGGTCTCTTCTCGATGAGGTTCGGGAAGTGAACACGGTTGGGTTATGATTGAACGTAAGTAGTTCAGGATCACTTCTAGCTCTACGTTCGTTGCGTAGTTTCTCATCTTACAATTGTACTCGTATGTTAGCCACCATATTTTCTTAGTGCTTGCTGCAACTCCACCTTGTATCCACACCTTACCTTTAAGCTTAAATAGTCTTGCTACCGTGGATTACAAACACAGTTGCAGGTACCAATGAGACTGATGCAGGTGATGCCACTGAGCACAAGTGGGAGCTCGACGAAGACAGTGGTCGTTACTACGTTTCCTTTCCGGATGATCAGTAGTGGTGCCCAGTAGGGTCGATCGGGACTTAGCTTGGGTGGTTGTCTTTTATTCGTTTGATTTCGTCCGTAGCCGGACTCTGTGTTCATCTTGAATGATTGTATAACTTGATGATATTTGTGTGACATTGTGGCGAAGCCAAAGCTCGTATTCTATCTAATCAGTACATGAGATGAACAAAGATACAACCACTCTTGTGACCATACCAATATGCGCTTATACCCCAAGTCGTGCCTCGACACGTATGGAGTATAGTCGCATATTGGGCGTGACATCCCCAAGCTTGGCGGAAGCCAAGGGGAGTGCCCATACCCGATACTCAGTTATCCTTTGGTGGTGAAGAAGGTGATGGTGGTGATGAAGCGATCCTATCCTTAAGGGTCAAGAGATCCTGCAGCCGACGGATGATGCTCTGGAGATGGATAATATGCTCTTGATGCAAAATATTTTCGCGAGTGAGATACTTGTTTTGTATGCGAACTATTTCAATGACGCGAAAAGCTTCAATCTCAGCAGGGGTAAGATGAGTAAGGTAGGGCTTAAGGATATCTTCTCCCTCCTCCTCGGCCAGCAGTGCTTGTGCTGTCACCGGGGATGGATTTACGGTAGCTTCCTTGCCCTTGCCTCCCTTGACGGTGTTCGTAGGGTCCTCCCTCTTCGTCTCGATCTTCACCAGCCAAGCATATTCTTCCATGTTGTTGGAGGAGCAGGAAGACATGATGTCTGGCTTGATAAATCTGACCAGAAACAGCAAGAAAAGAGAACAGAGGATTTCTTCGCGATACGGTGGTTAACAGGTTCGGGAAGTATATATAGAATTTTTATCTTGCAGGACAAGTATACAGAAGAAAAACGGAGTCCGGAAGGTGCCCCAGGTGGGCACAAGACACCAGGGCGCGCCAGGCCTGGCGCGCCCTGGTGTCTTGTGCCCACCAGGGGACGCTTCCTGGGAGTTTCTTTATTCCCAAAATTCTAAATTATTCCAAAACTGACAAAAAATATTTTTGCAGATTTTTCGAGTCTGTTTACTTATCGTACCACATACCTCCTTATTTTGACGATTCTGGAGTGCTCCGGAAGGACTCTTTTATGTGTTCTTCCGGTGTCAAAGTTTGGACAATATTGCTTTCAACATTAATAGGCGTACCTGAGATATAATGCTTTATTCGTTGCCCGTTGACAACCTTTGGGTTAGTGCCTTCGAAATTATTTATTTTGATGGCTCTAGACCGGTAAACCTCCTTGATGACATAGGGGCCTTCCCATTTTGAGAGGAGTTTGCCTGCAAAGAATCTGAAATGAGAGTTGTACAAAAGAACATATTCTCCGACTTTAAACTCACGTTTTTGAATTCTTTTGTCATGCCATCTTTTAACTTTTTCTTTGAATAACTTTGCATTTTCATAAGCTTGGGTTTTCCATTCATCTAATGAGCTTATATCAAATAACCTCTTTTCACCAACAAGTTTGAAATCATAGTTGAGTTCTTTAACTGCCCAATAAGCTTTATGTTCTAACTCAAGAGGTAAATGACAAGCTTTCCATAAACCATTTTATAAGGAGACATACCCATAGGATTTTTATAAGCTGTTCTATAAGCCCAAAGTGCATCATCTAATTTCTTAGACCAATGCTTCCTGGACCTATTAAAAGTCTTTTGCAAAATTAATTTTATTTCTCTATTGCTAAGCTCAACTTGACCACTAGACTGAGGATGATAAGGTGATGCAATTCTATGGTTAACATCATACTTAGCAAGCATCTTACAAAAAGCACCATGAATAAAGTGTGAACCACCATCAGTCATTAAATATCTAGGGACTGCAAACCTTGGGAAAATAACTTCCTTAAGCATTTTAATAGAGGTGTTGTGATCAGCACTACTAGTTGGAATAGCTTCTACCCATTTAGTAACATAATCAACAGCAACCAAAATGTGTGTATACCCATTAGAAGAAGGAAAAGGTCCCATGTAATCAAATCCCCAAACATCAAATGGTTCAACAACAAGAGAATAGTTCATAGGCATTTCTTGACGCTTACCAATATTACCTATTCTTTGGCATTCATCACAAGATGAGACATACTTACGAGCATCCTTGAAGAGAGTATGCCAATAAAATCCAGACTACAATACCTTGTGGGCAGTTCTATCTCCAGCATGATGCCCTCCATAAGCTTTGGAGTGACATTTCCGTAGGATTTGTCCCTGTTCATGCTCAGGTAAACAACGTCTAATAATACCATCTACTCCTTCTTTATAAAGATGTGGGTCATCCCAAAAGTAATGTCTTAAATCATAGAAGAATTTTTTCTTTTGTTGGTAAGTAAAGCTAGGTGGCAAATATTTAGCAACAATGTAACTAGCATAGTCAGCATACCAAGGAGTACTATTAGCAACATTTATTGCAGCTAACTGCTCATCAGGAAAACTATCATCAATAGGTAGTGGGTCATCAAGCACATTTTCAAGCCTAGACAAGTTATCAGCTACTGGGTTCTCATCTCCTTTTCTATCAATAATATGCAAATCAAATTCATGTAACAAGAGAACCCAACGAATAAGTCTAGGTTTAGCATCTTTCTTTTCCATAAGATATTTAATAGCAGCATGGTTTGTGTGAACAGTTACTTTGGAATCAACAATATAAGGTCTAAACTTACCACAAGCAAACACCACTACTAAGAATTCTTTTCAGTAGTAGCATAATTTCTTTGAGCACTGTCTAGAGTTTTACTAGCATAATGAATAACATTCAATTTCTTATCAACTCTTTGTCCTAAAACATCACTCACAGCATAATCACTAGCATCACACATAATTTCAAAAGGCAAGTTCCAATCAGGTGGTTGAACAATAGGTGCAGAGATTAAAGCTTTCTTGAGTGTTTCAAAGGCTTCTAAACAATCATCATCAAAAACAAAAGGAACATCCTTTTGCAAAAGACTAGTGAGAGGCCTAGAAATTTTAGAGAAGTCTTTAATAAACCTCCTATAAAAACCAGCATGACCTAGGAAACTACGAATACCTTTAATGTCCTTGGGACATGGCATTTTCTCAATTGCTTCAACCTTAGCTTGGTCCACTTCAATACCTCTTTCAGAAATTTTATGACCCAAGATAATGCCTTCATTAACCATCAAGTGGCACTTCTCCCAATTCAAGACAAGATTTTATGACCCAAGATAATGCCTTCATTAAACAATCATCAAAATACTTCCCATAAACAGAAAGGTCAACCATGAAAACCTCAACAATCTTTTCACAAAAGTCAGAGAATATAGCCATCATGCATCTTTGAAAGGTAGCAGGTGCATTACATAAATCAAAAGGCATACGTCTATAAGCATAGGTTCCAAAAGAACAAGTAAAAGTAGTATTTTCTTGATCAGGTTGAGAAACAGGTATTTGTGAAAAGCCAGAATATCCTTCAAGGAAGCAAAAGTGTGTGCTTAGATAATCTTTCAAGCATTCGATCAATAGAAGGCAAAGGGTAATGATCTTTTCTAGTAGCTTTATTTAATTTTTCTAAAATCAATTACCATTCTACAACCTGTAACAATTCTTTGTGGAATAAGTTCATTCTTATCATTAGGAACAACAATAATACCTCCTTTCTTAGGGACACAATGAACAGGACTTACCCATCTACTATCAGCTATAGGATAGATTATACCTACTTCCAGAAGTTGTAATATTTCTGTTCTTACCACCTCTTTCATCTTCAGATTTAACCGATGTTGGTGATCAACAACTGGTTTAGCATCAGGTTCCATATTAATTTTGTGCTGACATAAAGTGGGACTAATGCCCTTTAAATCATCCAGAGTATATCCAATAGCAGCTTGGTGCTTCCTTAGAACTTTCAATAATCTTTCTTCTTCATGTTCTGAAAGGTTAGCACTGATAATAACATGATGTATTTTCTTTTCATCAAGATAAGCATATTTCAAAGTGTCTGGCAATTGTTTTAATTCAAACACAGGATCACCTTTAGGTGGAGGAGGACCTCCTAGAGTTTCAATAGGCAAATTCTGTTTAAGTAGAGGACGTTGTTCAAAGAAAATCTTATCTATTTCATTTCTTTCATGCATATGTAAATCATTTTCATGGTCTAGCAAATATTGTTCTAAAGTATCAGTAGGTGGCACAGCAATGGAAGCAAGACCAATTAATTCATCCTTACTAGGCAATTCTTTTTCATGATGATTTCTACTAAACTTGGAAAAATTAAACTCATGAGACTCATCACCAAAACTAACACCCACAGTTTGTTTCTTGCAATCTATCTTAGCATTAACTGTGTTCAAGAAAGGTCTACCAAAGATAATGGGACAAAAGTCATCTTGTGGGGAACCAAGAACAAGAAAATCAGTAGGGTATTTACCTTTCCCACACAAGACTTCAACATCTCTAACAATCCCAATTGGTGATATGATATCTCTATTGGCAAGTTTAATAGTAACACCTATGTCTTCTATCTCAACAGGTGCTATGTCTTTCATAATTTCTTGATATAAGGAGTGAGGAATAGCACTCAACTAGCACCCATGTCACATAAAACATGATAACAGTGATCTTCTATTTTATCTGAAATGACAGGCAGGCCAACTACTGGTCTATTTTTATCCGTTTTTTCGGGTTTGGCAATTCTAGCAGCTTCTGCACAGAAGTAGATAACATGCCCATCCACATCTTCTTCTAAGAGATCTTTAACCATAGCAATATTAGCTTCAACTCTAATTTGTTCATCAGGTTTAGGTGTTCTAACATAGCTTTTGTTAACCACAGTTGAAACTTTAGCATGTTCCTTTATCCTAACAGGAAAAGGTGGTTTCTCAATATAAGCAGTAGGAACAACTAGATCAACATTATAAAGTAAAGTTTCTTCTTTAACCGGTACCGGTTCTTTAATTTCATCTTTAATAGGTGTGTGATATTTAAACCACTTCTCTTTAGGGAGTTCAACATGAGTAGCAAATGATTCACAAAAGGAGGCTACTATCTCAGAGTCAAGTCCATATTTAGTGCTAAACTTTTGAAAAGCATCGGTATCCATAAAAGATTTAACACAATCATACTTAAGCTTTATACCTGACTCTTTACCTTCATCGAGTTCCCAATCTTCAGAGTTGCGTTTAATTCTTTCCAAAAGATCCCACCGGAATTCAATAGTTTTCTTCATAAAAGAACCAGCACAAGAAGTATCCAGCATGGTTTGATCATTACGAGAAAGCCAAGCATAAAAGTTTTGGCTAATAATTTCTCTAGAGAGCTCATGATTGGGGCATGAATATAATATTGACATAAGCCTCCCCCAAGCTAGAGCAATACTTTCTCCTTCACGAGGCCAAAAATTATATATATAATTCCGATCACGATGAACTAGATGCATAGGATAATTTTTTTGGTGAAACTCCAATTTTAAACGATTCCAATTCCATGATCAAATATTATCGCATAGCCTATACCATGCCAATGCTTTTCCCTTCAAAGATAAAGGGAAAACCTTTTTCATCACCTCATCTCCGCGTAAACCTACAAGCTTAAACAATCCACAAATTTGTTCCACATATATGAAGTGCATATCAGGATGTTCGGTTTCATCTCCTGCATAAGGATTAGCTAGCAGTTGTTCTATCATACCCGAAGGAATTTCATATTCAATATTTTCAGTAGGTGCAGTAGGTTGAGAGGAAATTAATTGTGGTTTCGGACATGGTGAAGATACCCCGAACAAATCCCTCAAAGGATTGTTTTCCATAGTAGCAAGTGACAATAAATTTCAGCACACTATATAAACGTTTCCTTACCGAATTCCACTTACACTACAAAAAAATACACTTCCGTGATGATACGTGTTTGTCACAGTAGGTCACTTTTTTGTCATGCATGTACATCCATGACAAATTTATGACAGAATCAAGATAGTCATACCTGTGCTGTCGTAGAAGTGTTCCATGACATTACCAAAATTATCATCACGGAAGTGTCCACTTCCATGACGATAAATCGCGTGTCATAGAAGTGCTTTCGTCAAGGGTGACCGACACGTGGCATCCACCGTAACAGGACGCCGTTAAGCTATCGGGTCTGATTTTGGATCCGATAACCCGTTAACAGCCCGGACCAATGGGAATTTTCGACGTGTAAAATTCTCATTGGCCAGAGGAAACACGTGTCGGCTCAATGTTCGGACAGATGTCATCCACTCATTGGATAGGTGGCGCCTATGATACGTCGACACGTGGCACGACCCAACACAGGCCCATTCCAGTGAAAAGGCAGGCCCGTTTTACTTGGTCAAAAGGTAACGGGCCGGCCCACGGAAAGCCTGTTAACGACCTGTTCGTATATAGCCCATTTACGGCCCGCTTACTACTGGCCCGTTATGGCCTATCGGAATTAACCCCAGTAGCTTCATCTGGGCCGTCAAATATGATTCCAGCCCGTTGTAACTTTCGGCCCATGTATGGCCCATGATGTCTTTCGGCCCATATGAGGCCCTTTGTAACTCTCGGCCCATTAAAGACCCGAGATGAAACTGGCCCATAATGAATAGCATATTGCTTTATGTTTGACGAGTTTTTGTGCATTTTTGCATAAAATAACTCTTTTGGTGATTTTTGGTGAGTTTTAAGTGCAGATTTTATGTATAAATACTCCTTCACACATGCACACATCATTTAACCCATGCACGTAGCAATGCTTCCTCATATGCATATACTATACATGTACGTATACGGGTATCTGCGGCCGGCCGGCATGCTCGCGTTTGTACGTACTAGTTAACATGCCCACGATGCATTGTTTGGTATGGATCTAACTTGTTTGCGCACATGAGAAAGTTTTGTGCAGCATATTTGGAAAGTAAATGAGTCGTCGGTGGCTAGCTAGCTAAAGTTGGCAATACATACCTGCACGAGATTTCGTTTCCTTTTTTTCATGCAGACTTGTGCGTCAAGAACATCAGCAAAAAGGAAGCTTTGGTCACGTCCAACTACTGCTAGCCACCTATAAATACAAGAAGACGGGCAAGAGCCAGGCACGCACACCCCAGGCCAAGACCAGAACCTACACTGAGAAGATGGCGCACCCTGGCAGCATCATCGATGTGGAGAAGACGCGCCTCTAGCGGCAGCGTCTCGCCGACGGACATAGCCGGGAGACGCCGCAACCGACGCGCCTCTGACATCAACAGTTTTTTTGTTTCTTTGTCTTATTGTTTTATCAGGTTTTCACGTGGGAAGCACGCATGCATCAAGAGGAGCCCAGCAACAAACACTCGACAGGGAACCACCCGAGGACAGAACTCAAGCATGCAGCAGCGGACGCGCCTGCGGCGGCGGCGGCCTGCAAGCCATGCATCAGATGGAGGGAGACGCGCCCGCCAAGGAGGAGCGCGGCGGTGCCTTCGCAGTCTTGGCGGATACACCGGCGGCGATAACCATGGAGCGATGCATCATGTTTCATGAGCTAGCATGCCCTCTTCTCTCTACGCACATATTTTTTTCCATGTACCAGGTACAATCGAGAGAGTTGACGACGCGTGAGGCGGAGATGCACGTGGACGACGCGGCGGTCTGCTCGTACCCAGATGTAATGGAGGTGGCAGACGACACACCCAGCGGATGTCGCCACGGACGATGCGGCGCTCTTCTCATACCAGATACAATGGAGGTGCTGGACGACGCCGCCAGACCAGTGGACTACATCGACACCGCCAGGCCCATCGCCAATATCGTCAACCCGGTGCCGTGAAGGACCGTGGCGTGGAGCTGGCGAGGATGCGGCCACCCTGACATGGAGGATGGTGACACGGAGCCCGCCAGGACGACGCTCGTCGCCTTCGTCATCAAACAGGCGCCATGTAGGATGGAGGTGTGGAGCTCCTGAGGATGGCGCCGCCGTGCCACGGAGTATGGCAACACGGAGCCTGCCAAGACGACACTCATCATCAACATCATCAAGTCGATGCCGCGGTGGACGGAGGCGTGGAGCTCGCGGGACGACACCACCGATGTCTACCTCATCAAGACGGAGCCCGTGACCCGGAGCCCATGAAGATGATACACGCCCCCTGGTGCTCCACCACGACGCCCTACCTGGCCCCGACGAACAGGTCGCGACGCACAGATCATGGCGAACAGGTCTCGATGAACAGGTCCATGATGTTCCAATCACGGTGTACAAACTCCGATGCACCGGTCCTCGGAGAACAGGTCACTGGTGCACAGGTCCATGGTGCCCCGAACAGGTCTCGCGCCTTGCTTCCCAGAGGAGACGACATGGCGGAGCCGGAGCTCGCGACGATGTAGCCCAAGACAAGTCCATGACGAACATGTTTCTCCGGTGCACAGGTCCATGGCGTTACGATCACGGTGGACAGGTCCATGGCGCCCCGGACAGGTCTCGCGCCTTGCTTCTTGGAGGGGACGATGTGGCGGAACCGGTGCTCACGACGATGCAGCCCTAGACCGGTCCCACCTATGAAAGTGCACCCACCATCGCGAACAGGTCCTTGGCATATATGTCTCAGCGTGCTACTTGTCTCGGTAAACCACCGAATACGGCGTTTAGCCGAGATGAGGCACCCACCATGGCGGACAGGTCCTCGACGTATAGGCCTCGATGTACAGGTCCATGGCGTCCCCGGCGTATGGGTCCCCTTTCGATGTAGCACCCACCCAAGAAAATGAAACCTCTACAACATCTCTTCACGAGTTCGCCGGGTGGCATCCTTGACAAAACGGACTGCCATAGACTTGGCGTTCAATCAAGTGAGACACACCTATCACGGCGCACAGGTCATTGGTGAACAGCTTCCGGCGTACACACTACAAAAAAAAGACACATCCGTGACATTTTGGGCCGAACGAAATTTTTTCTGTCATAAATATGACACTTCTATGACGATAATTGTGACAAAACCCGGTATCATCATAGATGTGGTGGGCTCCTACTTCTATGACAAAAAATCATGACAGAAAAGGGGCTTTTCGTCCTGGGCGGGCCGGAGATGCAGTTGCATGGCATTCTTTGGGCCGTCCATGACGAAAACACCGTGGTAGAAGCGAGGGCGAGGAAAATTTCGGGGAGTTCCCGATTACGGTGGGAGGTCGGGGGCCGAGCGATGCGCGTTTCTCTCGTACACGTACGCGCGTGTGTGCGAGGCGTTGGCTCTAACTGAACCCGAGCGAGGCATTGGGCTCTAACTGAACCCGAGCGATTGCACTGCAGGCTACGCGTTACTGAACCCGAGCGATCGATCAATGGCTGTTAACTGAACCCGATCGAGCGATTCCTTCGCTACTGCTGCTAACTGAAGCCGATCGATGCTACCTCTGGGATGAACAGTGAGCGTTGCGGGGGGGGGGGGGGGGGGGGGTTGGATGAACAGTGAGTGGCGGCGTTGCCTCTGGATGAACAGGACCCCGTGGTGTGGTGGAGGGCTGGATGAACAGTAGACGGTGGAGGGGTGCACGTGGAGGGGTGGTTGAACATGACCCCGTGGTGTGGAGGGCTGGATGAACAGTAGACGGTGGAGGGGTGCCCGTGGAGGGGTGGTTGAACAGTAGACGGTGGAGGGGTGCCCGTGGAGGGGTGGTTGAACAGTAGCCGGTGGAGTAGCGCGCGGTGGAGGCTGGATGAACAGGAGCCCGTGGAGGCTGGAGGAGGTCGATGGTGGAGATGAACAGTATCCCGTGGAGTCCCGTTTTGCGGTACGCCACACCCCTCCTAATGAACAGGACCCCCGTTTCGACCGTAGGAGGTCCGTTTCGTCCGTTTTGCGGTACGCCACACCCCTCCCGATCAACAGGACCCCCGTTTCGACCGTAGGAGGTCCGTTTTCTCTGTTTTGTGGTACGCCACACCCCTCCCGATCAACAGGACCCCCGTTTCGACCGTAGGAGGTCCGTTTCCTCCGTTTTGCGGTACGCCACACTCCTCCCGATCAACAGGACCCCCGTTTCGACCGTAGGAGGTCCGTTTCCTCCGTTTTGCGGTACGCCACACTCCTCCCGATCAACAGGACCCCCGTTTCGACCGTAGGAGGTCCGTTTCCTCCGTTTTGCGGTACGCCACACCCCTTCCCATGAACACGACGCATTCCGTTGCCTCCCCATGAACACGACGCATTCCGTTGCCTCCCCATGAACACGACGACGACGCTGTTTCTCCGTTCCGACCCAGCCATGTACACGAGCCCTGGCCGTACGTATGCGCGAGTAGGCGTTCGAGACCCCGCCCGTATGTACACATACGTGGCCGTATTTTCTTTCTTGCACCCTGGCCGCTGTACGTACGTGTACATGCTACGTGCGCGCCTCTACTACGACACGTACGCGCCTCTACTACGACACGTGCGCGCCTCTACATCCACCAGTATATATGTACGTACACGTTCGCGACCAGAATGACAACGCTACGTACGCTTCGACCAGGTGGGTCCCGACTGTCAGGCACTTCCTTGCCTGTGAAGATGTAGCTGGTGGGTCCCAGCAGTCAGGGGGGCGAATCATTTTTTTGCCCGGACGCACTTCCTTGAGTCCGTAGATGTAGCTGGTGGGTCCCAGCAGTCAGGGGCAAACGTTTTTTCGCAAAATACGGTGGCCCGTCCGATGGGTCCCCACTGTCAGGTGGATGAATAATAATTTTGCACGTAATAAGGAGGCACTTCCTTGCTGCGGCCGTGGACCCAGCTGTCAGCCTCTCCACGTACAGTCCACGTCCGATGGAAGCCGTTCCTTGACCACGTTGACCACGCCGCGCCGAGAGCACCAGGGCGGTGGACGACGGCGAGGCCTAGGAAGGGGACGACACGGAGCCGGGGAAGACGCAGCAGTGGATGCCCACGCGTAGAGGAGTACGAGGGTTCACTGGTTCGCTGCGGTGTGAGGCTGCCGTTGCCGCAGAATAACAGGGGGTGTGGGTGAGTAGAGGGATGGCCTGGCCAGCGGTGGGAGTAGTAGGGGGCGGTGAGGCCTCCACCGCATCGCAGCCGGCCACGGGAGGCAGGAGCACGAGGCACGACCGGCGCTGGTTTGGGCGGCTGGAGCAAGAAGACCAGAGGTTGAAGAAGCACTACGGCTGTTGGATGGACATCGTACGGCCAGTGGAGCTAGAATCGTGCATATTGACTAAGTTGACAAAGCCCTCCGTCCCCGTCAACTTAGTAGGCCCACAAGTCAGCCTGCCACTTTACTGGGTCCCAGCTAACAGGGGGAGTATTCATTTTTTTGTGCGTAATAAGGAGGCACTTTCTTGCGTGCGAAGATATAGCTGGTGGGTCCGAGCTGTCAGCGGCGGTAACATTTTTTCGCGAAATACAGAGGCCCTTTCGGTGGGTCCCTGATGTCAGGTGGAGGAATCATTATTTTGCGCGTAATAAGGAGGCATTTCCTTGCGTGCGGCCGTGGACCCAGCTGTCGGCCACTCCACGTATAGTCCACTTCAGATGCATGTCGGTCGTTGACCACGTTGACCAGGCCGCGCCGAGAGCACCAGGGCGATGGACGACGGCGAGGCCTAGGAAGGGAACAACATGGAGGCAGGGAAGACTCGGCAGTTGTTTCCCACGCGGAGGGGAGTACGACTGTACGAGGGTTTACTGGTTCGTCTGTTGTCGCCGGAGAATAATAGCAGGTGTGGGTGAGTAGAGGGATGGCTAGGCCAGCGATGGGAGTACGGTGGGGCGGTGAGGCCTGCGCGGCAGCAGAGCCGGCCGGGGGGAGGAGGGAGCAGGCAGTCCCGTCGGCGCTTGTTTGAGCGGCTGGAGCAGGAAGAGCAGAGATTGAAGAAGCACGACGGCCGTTGGATGGCCATCCAACAGTCACTGCTTGTGCATCAACCTTTTTTTAGGAAAGCCTCAAATCCATGGAAAATAGCATACAGCCCATCTGCCATTACTTCTAATAATTTACAGCCCATTTGCTAATTATTAAGGTTTTTTTGGAGCCCATATTCTTTTTGTTAGCATTACAGCCCATATTGTGGCCACGGTTAAAAAATTATACGAAATTTTGCATATTTCGGTGCGGTCCGAACTGTTTTTAATCCCGAAATTTCGACTCACATTCAAACTGATTTGAAAAATAAATGTATATCAGTATAAAATCCAACAAATTCTCCACGCATAAAAATTAATGTAATTTAAAACCTCGAAATGAAAAAAAAGATATTTGAAACTAATTGCCGGTTTGATGTGTTTTAAAAATGTATAACCCATTTCTCATTACCGATGGGCCATTTTCTCGGCCAGCCGAATGAAAGCTCTCCTCGTCTTGAAAGATTTGTAGCCCAACAGGCCTGACAAAGCGACTTACTTGGCAAATCACAAAAAAACTGGGCTGTGGCCGTGGACCCAGCTGTCAGCCTCTCCACGTACAGTACTCTTCCGATGGAAGTCGTTCCTTGACCACGTTGACCATGCCGCGCAGAGAGCACCACGGCGGTGGACGACGGTGAGGCCTAGGAAGGGGACGACGCGGAGCCGGGGAAGACGCGGCAGTGGAAGCCCGCGCGGAGAGGAGTACGAGGGTTCACTGGTTCGGCTGCAGTGTGAGGCTGCCGTCGCCGCAGGGCCTGGCCAGCGGTAGGAATAGTAGGGGGCAGTGAGGCCTCCGCGGCAGCACAACCGGCCACGGGAGGCAGGAGCATGCGGCACGACCGGCGCTGCTTTGGGCGGCTGGAGCAAGAAGAACAGAGGTTGAAGAAGCACTACGGCCGTTGGATGGACATCGTACGGTCACTGGAGCTAGAATCGTTCATATTGACTAAGTTGACAAAGCTCTTCGTCCCCGTCAACTTAGTAGGCCCACAAGTCAGCCTCCCACCAAGGTGGGTCCCAGCTAGCCGGGGGAGTATTCATTTTTTGTGCGTAATAAGGAGACACTTCCAGTGGGTCCGAGTTGACAGCGGGGGGAACATTTTTTTCGCGAAATACGGTGGCCCGTCAGGTGGGTCCCAGCAGTCAGGGGGCAAACGTTTTTTTTTGCAAAATACGGTGGCCCGTCCAGTGGGTCCCTGCTGTCAGTTGGAGGAATCATTATTTTTCGCGTAATAAGGAGGCACTTACTTGCTGCGGCCGTGGACCCAGCTGAGACTCTCCACGTACAGTATACTTCCGATGGAAGTCATTCCTTGACCACGTTGACCTCGCCGCATTCCGTTGCATGCATGCGTCCATGGGCGTGGTGCGTCCCCACTGTCAGCCTCTCACGTATAATCATCTTCCGATGACTCTCGGTTGTTGACCACGTTGACCACACCGTGCCGAGCGCACCCAGACTGGAACGACCCGGAGATGGGGAAGACGGGGCAGTGGAGTCGCAGATGGAGAGGAGTGGGAAACTTCACTGGTTCGGGTGCGCGGCAGCACAGCCGCGGTGTCGCCCACGGGGGACAGGAGCAAGAACAGAGGTTGAAGAAGGAGCACGGCTGTTGGATTAACATCCAACGATCCAGCTGCTAGAATCATTTGTTGATTAAGTTGACAAAGCCATGGGTACACGTCCGCTTAGTAGGCTCACAAGTCAGTCACCAAATCTGACGGGTCCCAGCTGTCAACGGGATGAATATTTTTTTCGCAAAACAAGGAGGCACTTCCTTCCGTGCGAAGAGACAGCCGGTGGGTCCCAGCTGTCAGGTGGAGAAATATTTTTTTCGCAAAACAAGGAGGTCCCACCTGTAGCTGGTTCGAATCCAAACCTAGATTATGACTATATATGGTGCTATGCTACTCTGCAAGTAATGGAACTGACATATCCAACGTTCGCTTCTCCTCTTCTCTACTTACTCTTCCTAGCATCAGAAGCTCTGGCCGCAGCAACCATGTCCGCTGGCTGCTCGTCCACCTGCTCTTCAGTAGGCAACAACCAGATATGCGCCAAGTCGCCACCCGTACCATCGCCTGTGGGTCTCATCACACCCCCGCCGGCACGCGCACCGCAGCCGATTGCTCATCGCAACCCGCTGCCGTTGGTGTGGTGCCACTGCTGCAAATCACGCAGAGTCATCTGTCGCGTCTCAACCACAATCCGCAACCCTGGCCGAGTCTTCTACAAATGCCTGAATCATGGGGTAATAATATGTTTAAGTGTTGTTCTGCTGCTTTCAGTTGCTGATTTTTTTTAATAGTTTGGTTGATGATCTTCCAATTTGATTCGTGCAGAAAAGGGAAGATTCGTGTGATTTGTATTTCTGGGAAGTTGCTGATGTGGGGGAATGCAACTACACTAATTATTTGGTTAGCCGAGGAATCCCAATACCAGTAGGTTGGGGTGTTGGACAAGTAACTGAAGGAACGGCAGAAGAGGAAGATGCAGAGCAGAAGGTTAAAGATGCAGTTCCTCTGATCATGGCCAAGCAACAGCTGTTGAACGGCCTTGACAACAATGAGGAGATGAAAGAGCTTGTGAAGATAATGGGCAAAATTGATGTGCTCTGTAGGATGATTGTCTCTTTATTTGCAGTGTATGTAGCACTCGTGATGTATTCAGTGGCTACGACATGAGCACTTTGCTGAAACTAGTAATGAATGAAACCTGTGTAGTAGGCTGGGCGTAGTGTTGTGAACATGTAATGATTTCTATTAACGGAAATCAGGGGGCATCCCCTTTTGCTCATATAAAAAAATAAATAGCAGAGGCCCTGTCGGGTCAGCTTTGTTCTCATTCGAAGACGTCGAGCAAATTGCAGTCCAACAGCAAACTATGTCATCAAATTCAAGTTTAACTGCCAAATATGAGTAAACCTAAACAACAATGTCATCATGTTTTAGTTGTCATACAATCACCAAACACAAATCAGCATACATAACAAGTGATGTTCTCACAGCAAAATACTAAACAACATGTTCATCAGGTTTCAGTTGTCATAGCAAACACAATTTCACATAGTAGATAAAAAAACGTCTTCTGACAGGCAAATACGACAAAAGCAATGTAATCATCATCCGCAACAGCAGCGTCAACATCTTCGCCATGTGTATCAGTCTGAATCGTAATTCCCCACGATGTCATCTTCTTCTTCGTCCTCAACGTCCTCGAACGTTGGCTTCTTCTTGATCAACTCTTGTATGTCCACAGCACGACAGGCAACCTTTTCGCCGGCGTCATTGACGTGATGGTTCTCAAAGATATTAGGAACATCTGTGTTATCTTGTACATCAGGAGCAGTGTAAGCATCATCTTTGCAATACTCTGCTCAAACCTTTGCAATACTCTCCAGTCATCGTTACGTGCAAATGTGTCTTCCAAGAAAAATATCTGTGTTGCTTGATTTGCCAAAATAAAAGGCTCGTTGGTCTGGTACGCCGCCTTGACATTGATGGATTTGAAATAATCATCAGCTCTGGGTTTTGCGATCCTGGAAAACAAGTTATACCAACGACAGCACAACAGAAGCACACACCGTTGATCCTCGAAACTGGAGATATACTGCAACTGAACAATGTCTGTTATGTTAGCATACATTTCAGTTGTCTCTTTGTCATACGTATCCGTGCTCATGATGGCACTGTTTTGTGTCTTCCTGCCTTCGTCTCGTGCAAGGGTATTGTAGCACACATCTCCAACAACGCAAGATTCATAATGTCTTACCCGAGTATCAGGACCCATTGCTAGTGAGTAAAGGGCATCATCAACTGCCTGCCCATCCTCCCGCATCTTCTTAACCTATGGTTAGAAAATAGACAAGCTGATCATCTTATGTACTCAATATATTAAAAAACCGACAATGCACTTCAAAAGCTTACATGGTTCTTGAACCATTTCGCAAATCCTGCCATAACCAGTTTGTCAATGTTTCTTGGATTTTGCGGCAGTAACTCCTCTTTGTAGATGCTGCACAACATAGTGATCACGTCAAACATCTAAATATATAAGAATGTGCTGCAAGTTTAGTAGATTACGATGTATAAGCTGCAGTACTGCACTTACTTGATATAAGGTAGTATCTCAGGACAGTTATTCAACACATACCAAACAATTTTGTCCAAATCTTTAGGTTTGTCCTCTTGTCGACTCTTCCCTGTAACTCGAACAGAATAATCGAAAACATTGAGCCCGGGATTGTCTTCACCCACCTCTTTGCTAAGCTGATCAGCTGTTTCAATGTATTTTGAGCAGAATGTCAACGCTTCTGTAGCAATGTAGGCCTCTGCAATGGAACCCTCGGGTCTAGCTCTGTTCCTAACATAGCCTTTGAAAGTGCCTAGCCGCCTTTCAATAGGGTACATCCAACCATACTGTATTGGACCTCTAAGTAGTGCCTCATCAGGTAGATGAACAGCCAAATGCACCATCACATCAAAGAAGGCTGGAGGATATATCTTCTCAAGGTCGCATAGGATAGTTGGTATCTTGTCTCTAAGACGCTCCAAAGCATCTATCCTGATATTCCTACTGCAGACTTCCCTGAAGAATTGTCCCAACTCTGCAACTGCTCTGTATAAGTCAGGGCGGCCCAATCCTCTAAGGATAGCAGGTAAAACCCTTTGAAGTAGGACGTGGCAGTCATGAGTTTTCAACCCTTGTACCTTGTTTCCATCTGCACTCACTCTCCTTTCAGGGTTGGAAGCAAATCCATGTGGGAATCTCACACGTGACAGGACCTCGCATAATTCTTTTCTTTTTACCTTGTCCAAGACATACACAGCTGGTGCCATATCCCGTGGTTTACCTTCATCTTGCACCTGCAAATCCTTTCTGATACCCAGGTGTGTCAAATCAATCCTAGATTTTAAGGTATCTTTCGTCTTGCCTTCAATATTAAGAAGTGTGCCGATAATGCTGTCACATATATTTTTCTCCATGTGCATCACATCAAGATTATGCCGCAGATCCAAATCTTTCCAATACTCCAAGTCCCACAAAGTGGACCTGCGGGTAAACAATAATCTCTCTTCTACCCTGCCATGCTTCCTTTTCCCGCTACCATTACCAGGATGGTTTCCTGGTGTAATATGCCTGACCTTCTCTAATTCCACTTGCAACTCATCGGCAGTGAGCCTCTTTGGCGCATCACGGTTTTCATGCTTTGCATTGAACACATGTCTTCGGTATTTTCTAGGATGCGGCTTGTCCTTGGCAAGGAAACGGGGGTGTCCAATGTAACATATCTTGCTAAGTATTGCGTATGACAGCGGATTCCTGTCACAGCGAACACATGCATTGTAACCATGTGTCGTTCGCCCTGACATAGTGCCCAAAGCCGGATAATCATGGATGCACCAAATTATAACAGCACGCAGAAAGAAATCAGCTGGTCGGCTGCTATATAGGTCTCGAGTGAGAACACCCTTCCATAGCTGTTGAAGTTCCTCCACAAGAGGCTCCATGAACAAATCAAAATCCTTTGCATGACTTTTTGGACCTGGGATGAGCAAGGCCATCATGTAGTTTGATTCTTTGGTGCAGACATTTGGAGGTATGTTGTAAGGGATAACAAGCACTGGCCACATGCTATATGTGGCGCTCTGGTGGCCAAATGGGTTAAATCCATCTGAAGCTAAGCCAAGTCTAATGTTTCTCGGGTCAGCAGCAAACTCTTTGTGTTTATCATTGAGGCTTTTCCACTCACTACCATGAGATGGATGGCTCATTACATTCTGATCTCTGTACTCCTGGTTCCTAGAATGCCACAGTACATCCTCTCTTGTTTCAGCATCATGAAACAACCTCCGCAATCTTGGTGTAATTGGAAAATGTCTTAGAACATTATGAGGAATCCTCTTCACAGCATCACCATCTTTCCATCTTGATGATTTGCATTTCGAGCATTCACTTAAGTTGGCATAATCCTTCCGGAACAGAACACAATTATTCTTACAAACATGGATCATATCATATCCAATTCCAACTGCACGAAGGAAATTCTTCATTTTACTGTAGGTGTGTGGCAGCTCAGACGCATCTGGGAAAGATTCGCGGAAAGCAGCCAACATCGCATCGAATGATTTGTTGGTCATCCGCTCAGATGTCTTCACCTGAAGAAAGGTGACCATAGCTGAGAATACTGACAGCTTATTTCCTGGGGTGACAGCAACGTTGCATTGTTCCAACATGCGGGCCCACCGTTTTTCTTCTGTAGGTGAAAGTTCACGGAATGCATGTGCATTTCGTAGCATTGTTTCAATGTTGGTCAAACTCACTGGCTCCGCCACCACCACCTCCTCCTCCTCTTCCACCTGAGCATCAGGCAGATCAAGATGGTGATCTGCTACTTCCACGTAGTCAATAACATTGACGTTCACAGCTTCACCATGATGAACCCACCTAGTATATGTGACCGACATCCCATACAAGTGTAGATGATTTTGCACAGTTGACTGGGGTCTTGTAACTGAATTCATACAACTGCTACACGGGCAGAGCACATCTGATTTCGGACCACCGTACTCAGCTCTGAAAAAGTTCATGAAGTTTTCAACCCCCTCGACATATGCAGCGGAGAATCTTCAAGCAGAAGTTATCCAAGTCCTGTCCATCTGTTAGACATACAAATTAGTTCTTCTACTAGATATTATAGGAAAAACATATATGCTTTTTTATGAAGTCCAGAAAAAAATACCTATGTCGATGTCTAAAGCTATGGCAAGATATTTGGACGAGCAGATCTAAGTAACGAAGTATATGTAAAGCTAATTCAGCAAACATATTTGAGTGCCAAATTATGGCAGGCTGTTTCAGCAGTCAATGAGGCCGAGCACACAGCCATCGAACTATCGAAGGCCATCGCAGCAACAAAGATCAAGTATAAAACGGTGTAGAGCTATTTTACCTAACAGATTGGCTACTAGACCATGGCAATCTACGTCACAATAAATATATGACAGGATATTTTAGCAACTAATCAGCCTTGGCATGCCATCTCAGCTAAGCAGATTGAGTGCAGAACAGGGCAAGGAGGCTTCTTAAGCAGAGCATATTGACAGTAAACTACTTCGGCAAACAGTGAGATTAACAGCGCCTATCAGCTAACATTCAGCGCTACACCGACATGAACGGGGCCTCAGTCTAGAGTGCGCGTACCATGGGAGAAGCTGACCGCCGTGCTTCTCCACACGAACGTCGCCAGCGGTGGCGACGCTGACCGCCGTGCGCCTCCACACGAACGTAGCCAGAGGTGGCGGCGCGGCTAGAGGACGGCAATCTACGAGAACGTACTGTGGGAGCGAGAGGATCGCCGAACTGCGGCACCGACGTATCGGCGCGGCGGGGAGGGCGGCTTTGGCAGAGCGAATGGAGTGGAGGGGGACAGGGGGGAGGGGGGTTTGGGAATATTATTGGCTAGTTGGCCGAAGGGCGCTTGAATCGGATTTGGGGGGAATTTTTGGGTGTGGGGGGGGGGAGGATTTTCGCGTGGTGGGCGGGGGGAGTTTGGCGCATGGTCGGTTTCTCCAAGTGCAGTCCCACGTGTCAGTGAAGAGGCAAGCCGAAGCGCGTTCCGTTTGCGTGAGCCGTGTGCAGGACCGAACGTGTGTGGGGTGCAATGCGACCGTGACAGGAGTGTTGTGAGTGTACCGCCTTTTTTCCTTTTAAACTAGGTGCTTCGCCCCCTCAAAAAAAAATTGTTGCTTCGCGCGATCCATCGATACTACTACTAGTAATCCGGTAATCCCGACTAAAACGGCGCGGCCGGGTCTTTTCCCGCGCGATATGCTGGGAGGTTGGCTTAGTTGGGTTTTCTAGGACGAGTAATGCTACACCTACGTAATCCCAGTTACGTAATTAATGTAATGTGAAACGTGTGAGCTGTTGATTGTAGATTGGGGGGAGGGAGGGGCCCACCACCATGAAAATCAGGGGAGGAGAGAGAGAGGCAATTTACGTTAACCCTTTCGTAGGTTCCCGTAGATGTAGAAAGATGTGAAATGCGTGAATGTGTAGCGGACGTACTATTGGAGTGCCTAAGATAATTTGTGTATGTATAGACCCTATGTGTTTATTTTACTTCGCATGTTAGATTTGTCTCGGTTCAATAAAAAGCAGAGTTGGTGATGATGGTGTGCCTGTCATCCTGCAATATAGGCCGTCCGATCTATATCTAAGGGATAGGAAGGAAACTATGACAATTTACCCGCACTCCTCTCCACATTTGCAGATATGGCTTTCCCTCGTTCATCCTTTTCTCCCACAAGATCTTGATCTTCCGTGCAACGCACGGACATCTTGCTAGTACTCCTACAATATGTATATTATTGTGAAAGTTCATATACACCGGCTGAGATTAATGCAAACATGGCAGATTTTCATTACATTTTGAACTTTTATAGGACAGAAAAATAAAAGAAACCCGACCCTAAACCTATTCTACGGTGGCGACCGACGTCCTCCATCTGCGATCTCTATGTACGGGGGCGGGATTCAAGACCCGTGAAGTGAAGGTGCGGTCTCCGGCGAGGAAGAGTAGAACACGGGATACGGACCGGCCAGTTGGCACACCATGCCCTGCCGCCTCCCATGCCCTACTCATCCTCGGAGGAGTCCCCGACCTCGGCGGTGCCGGACGTTGGACGGCGGCAAGTAGGACGCGTGGCTGACGGTGCTCCCGTCGTCGGCCGCCAGCGTGGCCACCGCTTGTGCGGTCGCGTCCGCGTCCGGCTACGCCGCTATTGCGTCGCGAGAGGCGACTTGAGCGAGGGCGGCGACCTCGAGCTTCATCCCCGAAGACAAGCTCTCCCGCAGAGCGTTCACACTTGCGGTCATGGCGGATGTGGTGCCAGGTAGGAGGACGATGCGCTATGGTGTGAAGGTTAGCTGGGCGTTGCCGCTTTAAGTAGCGCATTCTGGTGAGGCCAAGCGTCCGGGTGCGTCATTAAGTCGCCGGAGTTGGTTCCTCGGGCACCGAGCCTCTTAACGATGACATATGAACGGACGACATGAATGCGGGCAGCTTGAGCCGGCTGGGAGCGCACCGCGCGACGGCGTGAGGGACGAGGGTTTTGGTGTGCCAGGGTAGTCAGCTGCGGTCGTGGCAACATTGGAGATGCCCTTTGCTCACATGCGATCCCCGCATTTCATTGAAAAAGCAAGACGACCCGGCATGGTCTCAGGTCCAGAGGATGCAGTTGGCCACGCTACACCACTCCACAGACGCGTCGTGCCCCGTGCATCCTCGATGAGCCGGGTGTTGGGGTGTGTTTGGATTGTGGCCAAAGTGCACCTTACCAAAATTTTGGTCATGACCCAAAGATTGGTCTTTGTTTGGATGGTTGCCATTTTTTTGGCATGCCAATGAACTCTAGCCAACTCTAGTTCATTTTTTCTTGCCAATGTCGGCCAAATCACGGGCAACCAATACCTCAACCAAAATTTTGGTCATGACCCAAAGATTGGTCTTTGTTTGGATGGTTGCCATTTCGTTGGCATGCCAATGAACTCTAGCCAACTCTAGTTCATTTTTCTTGCGAATGTCAGCCAAATCATGGGCAACCAATACCTCAACCAAAATTTTGGCTACCCAATGCTTTGATGGGGCAACCTTGGGCACAAACCAAACATACCGTTGGTTGTGCCACAGCACTAACGCCACCCTCGGCACACTGAAACTGACCGTGTCTAGCGACGATATGAGCGTGTCGCTCACCGCGGTCGCCGTGTCCAGAGGCGGTGCTGGAGCTGTGCCCTGTTGTTGGCCCCAACGACCCACATGAACGGTTGTTGGTGGCGAGGAGGTCGTGGGCCAGCTCCTCCATTGGACTAGTCTGCGCTACGTCGTCCCGACGGGTGTGCCCCACATGTCGGTTTCCCTGTTTTCCTGGCCATATTCGAGCGTCAGTGCTCTGCGTTGCGCATTAGGCCTTTCACTATGTAGGCCAAGCGAGACAACTTATTGTTTATTTGAGCCGTTCAAGTATAATCATGTGGCGTTTGCTTATTTCTCATTCCTCTCCAACCCTCTTCTCCATCGATCATGTCGCCCTCCAGTCGAATCCATCCTCCCGCATGCCTCATTTGAACATTCCGCCGAGTATCATTCGCATGTACCCACCCTAGTCCTCTTTCAATAGATCTCCGGACCCCGAGATGAAATCGAGAGGGAACAAGTGGGGGCACGTGATACCTAAGGCGGATTCAAAATTTTGATCCGGTGATCATAGCATCCGCAAATCATATATAAAGGGTATTCAATGTTCGTTTCGTTTTTGAACGTACAATATACTCCCCCTATCCTTTCTAGTTTACATATAAGTTTTATGTGTAGTCAAAGTATCTCTACTTTGATAAAAAGGTATCAACATTCAACAACGCCCAATCAATATTGTTAGATTCGTACGTACTCCTAGATTTGTACTCGAGATGGTTTCCAATTTGACTATTGACAAGATTAATAGTACATGAGATGTATAATGTGAAAATTATATCAATGGAAACTCCTTTCACATACGAATTTGACCGTCTGCTTTGTGTAAGTTGTATGTCATATATTATTACTCTAACATTTGGTCAAAGTTAGCCTCGAAAAACGCATTGGACCCTGTATGCTTTGTGTAAGTTGCATGTCATATATTATTACTCTAACATTTGTGTAAGTTGCATGTCATATATTATTACTCTAACATTTTGTCAAAGTAGTATAGTGGAAGTGGATCCTCTGACGTAGGTATCCCTACCTTACCCTCCCTTTCGGTCACTTACTTGTGGACCCCATGCTTGCTAGGCCCCGCATGTCAGTTATTCAATGGGTTCGGCCACGTCAGGGGATCCTCATCCGTAGTATACTCCCTCTGTTTTTATTTACTCCGCATAAAACGGAGGGAGTGGTGGTATAATAAATGACGGGGGCGGGGGAGGGGGAGGGACGTCGGTTTGCTCTCAACTGCAGTCCCACAAGCGAGCGAAAACGCAAGACGAAGCGCGTTCCATTCGGTGAGCGACGTGGAGGGTCCAGCGTGCCGGGCTGCAACGCGAACGCGACAAGAGCGATGTACAGTCAAATCCGATTGACCGATCGTCACCGGAACCACTATTCACACCAGAACCTTCGCTGCTCGGCCTACGCCAGCCACTGCCCTAAAACCACACCAAATCTCCAGCCCATTCCCCCACCTTTCGATCCCCTAGCCCGCATGAAGCGTCCCCTAGTTTGCTGGAAAGCCATGATGTGCCGCAAGATCACTTACTACAAGATGCTGACGCCGGAGCGCCGCGCAGAAATCGCGGCGGCGGTCGGCGCCACAGACCTCCGTTCCCAAGCTCGCTTTGCGGTGGGCCAATCCCCGAGTTCTCTAGAGCCAAGCTACGAGGAGGAGGAAGCCGATCCAATGTTCATGGCGGAGGTCGCGGCGCAGAAGGCCCCCGATGGGTATGAGACGATGGACGTCGACTCCGTGCCGGCGTCCGAGTCCCCCATGGTGCAGGCGGACCAGCGGTTCAACATGGCGATACTAAAGGAGGACCGGGAGGCAGAGGCTCAACTCGACGCGGAGCGCACGCATTCCGCTGCCATCGAGGCTCTCCTGCAAGCGGAACCAGATGTCGTGGATGTGAACCGGGCGGCGGAGGCTCAACTTGAGGCGGAGCACGCGGATGCCGCTGCCATCGAGGCCCTCCTGCAGGCGGAACTGGATGTCCTGGACTTGAACTGGGCGGCAGAGGCTCGACTCGACGCAGAGCGTGCGGATGCCGCTCTCATCGACGCCCTCCTGCAGGCGGAACCGAACGTCCTGGACTTGAACCGGGCGGCGGAGGCTCGACTCGACGCGGAGCGCGCGGATGCCGCTGCCATTGAGGCCCTCCTGCAGGCGGAACCGGACGTCCTCGACTTGAACCGGGCTGTGCTCTCGTCCGTGCAAAGCGCCCGCACGCTCCGCTTGAACGAGTAGCTGGAGGCCGAGGACAACCACAGTGCGGAGACACACATCGGCAGCGACGGCTGGTTCGCGCCGGCAGCCAAAGACGATGAGGCCGTCTCTTTCCGCGAGCAGTGATAGTTTTTCTTTATGTTGTTGTTTTTATGGATATTTTGCTGTGTAAAAACATATATTTGTTATGCAAGTCGCCTGAATTGGGTCAGTCTACCATTTCAGGCGGTTGGATGAATATCCTATGTCTCCTAACCCTTCTTTCCTTCTTCCTCACCTCTTCTTCTTCCCCAACAAACCACCGCACGGGCCGTACGGATACTCCCCAACATGCGGTTGGATAAACATACTCTATGAACGAAAATTATGTGTCAGCGATAGGATGGCTGAGTTTGGTTTGTTCACATGCGACAACACGTGTCAGTGAGGGTGCGTTCCCTTGGTTGGGTTTGTGGCGTGCAGGAGCGACTGTGTGAGGGTGCGGTGCGACCGCAGCATGCAGGAGCGACCGTGTGAGGGTGCGGTGCGACCGCGACAGCCGTGCGCAAGTGTACCTCCTTCTCATTTTGAAAACTTTAGGCAAGCTTGGCAAAAATGTGTGGCGAAGTTTGGCAATGCAAGGCCTAGACCCAAACAGGATAAGTACGTACGTACTAGGAGTACTAGTGTTAAAAAAGAAAGGCGGGGTTTTCCTTCGCGGGATTTAATCGATACAAATCCTCGTTTCACGTGTCAATTAATGAATATTTTTTCTCCAAAGACCAAAGAGCTAACCATCTCACTCCTCATCGCTTAATTAATGCAGCGCCATGCAAACCAACCTTCTCACTTCCGCATGCATGCAGGGGATATTAATGTCCTTGGTTTCTAACCCCATCAATTTTGCCTCGATTAGTGTTAGTGGCCCTTTGCAAATTGTAATTTTGATATACTGGCCTTGTGTACAAAAAAATGGAGGTAGTAACTATATTTGACTTCCTTCCCCATTGCGGTGACGTCAACGATATCTTTTTTTGGGTGGTTTGGCGAAGTGCGTTCGACGGAGAACACCATTGAGGGAGACCACGGTAAGTCGTTCGCAAGTGCCGTCTGCAAGCCGAGACAACCACCTTATTTGCATCCAGGAAGTCCTTTACTAGTACTACTAGGAGTACTAGTGCGGTGAGATGGTTTCTCGAAGAATACGATGGAGAAGTGGAGTCAGCGAAGAGTGAAATGATGGTTGCTTCGTCCGTGCTTTTGTGATTTGACGCCTCACTGCTTTGTGATTTGTGATAGAAGGGACAGGGGAGTAGACTCTGTGCTCTATACTGTACTACATGCGTCCAAGCATGGGAGAAAGAGGAGAGATGTTGCATTTTTCTATTCCTTCAATCAATCAATCAGGGAGCTTCGGTTCCATCTTTTTGGCTTTGGCAACACCGTCCACAATGGTTCCGACGATGCCAAAAGCTATTTTCACATTTGGCTACACATTGTGGATGCTCTTAACCGTACCACTTGGTTTTGCTCCTGTGTGCTATCTATACAAATCTCAATTATATTGATCTAAAAAATTATAGAATCAAGATTAGTAAAAAGGAGGTGATTTTGCCGCGCGGATGGCGGGGGAGGTTTCTTATTTGAGCAATGCTACATCCACGTAATGGTTTACGTAAAGTTACGAACTGATGTGATGTGGGACTATTTGATTGGATTAAAGGAGAGGATTAGGCCGACCCCACCTGAAAATCAGGGGGGCATATATAGATTAGATGGAAAATATACGTAGCAGCTACGTAGCCCTTTGTAAGTCTAGGATTAGGCTTCTTATTTTCGGAGGACGTTGTCCTGGCGGTTTGCTAACATGCGGTCCCACATGTCAGTGCTTTACCAAGCCGATCCGCGTCCCACATGAGGCAGAACAACGGCAGAAGCAACACGTGGTTAAGTTGAAGGAGATGAGGAAGAAGCGGATTCAGCAACGAGTGAAATGATGGTTGCTTCGTCCCTCCAACTTAACTGCGGGAAAGGTGCAGCTTTGTGATTTGATGCCTCATTTCTCATTACTACGCCGGCGCCATGACTGGGGTGCTTCACCCCGGCTGCTCTGCACTGTATTCCGGTATGGCACGTGGACCCGGTAGCTTGATGTCCCACATGTCGGCGAAAGGGACTAGAAGATTTATGAAAGCGAGCGCTCCACTCTGACGACGGAGGAGTAGACGACACGACGGCCCAGTGAACTGTCACTTGTAGTACTATAGTTTTGCTGTTTCGCACGATCCATCGATACAAACCCAATTAAACAGGAAAGGGCGGGATTTTTCTCGCACGGTAGATGATACTGGCCATACATTTCAAAGGCAATTTTAATGTATGCAAACTGAATAATTATAAGTAACAATATGATATCTAGTAAAACTAAAAACACATATGATTTATTGTGTTAGAGTGTAGTAGTAGTGCTGTATTGCATAGTTGTTAGACGTAACATGCGAGAACGTGTAGAGATGTAGTTTTGGAGGGCCTACAGAGAGAAAAGCGTAATACGGTCACCGAACTTCAGAATAAGCTGATTACGGTCACTATATATGTTTTGCGGTGATTATACGGTCACTTGCTCATAGTTCAGAATCAGATGCACTCTGTTGACCAGCCAAATAGTCTGCGTGGTGCCATGTTGACTAGTTAAATTGACCATGTTCCTTGTGGGTCCCACCAGTCAGTTCGCATAGGCAAAAGGTCAGATAAACACAAATTTACGCAGGCGCGACAAGGCTCCAACCCGTGCGCGGGAATCACCTGGTTGTGTATGTGTCTGTCAGGGCCTGATGTGTGCGCATGCACGTGTAGGTTGAGCACTTGAGCAGTGTTGCGTGCGTGCGTGGCTGCGTGTGTACGTGTGAGTGTTGCGTGCATGCATGGGTGCATGTGTTTGTGTGAGTGTTGCGTGGATGCAGTTCGTGTGCATGCATGCGTGTGTGTATAATCACCACACCAGCTCCTGTGTGTTAAAACAGACGGCTCAGCATACCAATACAAGGCCACCTTGTCCGCTGTGCCCGCGGTCATGACTTCGAACCACCGTCCAAATATTTTTTTGTCGTTTGTTTTCATTCTTACTAGCAAGATGCCCGTGCGTTGCACGTAACATCAAGATGCATTTGTATGACTTGTTTATCTTGTGAGAGAAAAGGATGAACGAGGGAAGGCCTTATTTGCAAATGTGGATAGGTGTGTGGGTACCTTTTTGCAAAATTGTCATAGTTTCTTTCCTATCCGTCAGATATAAATTGGATGGCCTATATTGCAGGATGGCAGGCACACCATCATCACCAACTGTTTTTTATAAGAGTGTATTTTATGTATTTTATAAGAGTGTAGATGTAGAGTAGATACAAGTCGACAGGTGGGCACGATGGTAGTGAGATAATGTGATGCAACACTAGAGGTGCCACGTGGAGCGTTTAACTGGTCAACTAGTCATGTCATGAGCAAATACAGAGTTGTACGGTGAGCCCGTGACTGTATAATAACCACTAAACATAAATGGTGACCGTAATGAGTGGATTCTGAAGTCCAATGTACGTATCGTGCTTTCGCTTCAAATACAATGATCGTCATTGCATATATCGCGAGAGAAAGATGAAACATGCGTGAATTTTCTGGGGGCTTACTTTTAGAGGACCTGGAGATAGTTTTGTGCATATGTGAAAGGGGCGTACATTGGGGGTATGCGATGGAGAGAGAGAGATGCTCTTCATTTCTCTTTATTATGACTAACTTTGTATATAGTATAAAAATATACAAATTCACAGTGCGGAATAAATATCATTGTGGGCACCATGCAATGCATATTAGCGTTCGCACTCCTCCATATACCTTGGTAATGTTGTATATATGTAGAAACTCTAAAATAATTTTTTGGCCACACTTTATTCAAAAGGAATGTTGTATGCGAAATAAACGTGAAGAGAGGGCTTTTTAGATCAATGGGGTACGTGATGTAACATGTGTGAATGTGTAGTTGATGCATTTGGCGGGGCCTAGAGAGGTATGTGTGTGTATTACGTATTCGAGAGAGGCACGGATAGAGGGGCCGACGGGGGGGGGGGGGGCGTGGGAGAGATAGCACGAGAAATGAGAGTGGTCTAGAGAGAGAGAGACGAATATGACGTCACGACAAGAGATTCCATTCCCTTGAGTGTGTATATGCAAGGGGGGAGGGAATAGAGGCACCAGGAGAAATTTTCTGTGTGTGTGGTGTTTGTGTTGGTATGTGTGGGTGTGAGAAGATAATGAGACGTGGGGGCAGAGGGTGTGTCACCGCGTGAGGTCCGGTGGGTCGAGGTGAGGCCCTTCGTTCGGTTCCGACCTGCGCCACATTGGTCGGCCCGTGACACATTTAGGAAGACCCATGGATGACTAGTCGTACAAGACAAAGATAGCAGAATTGTGAAGGACTCTGTGTCCACTGACAAAGCCGGCTAGGATTTGTAACCCTAGGTTCTCGGACTAAGGTAACCCCTTTATCTCTGATATTACTATTCATCCAACCTAACTTTAAGGGGCATCCTACAGAACGCTCTGCTAGAATCATACTCGTCGATTAGGAAGAGAGGTGTGAGACAATGCGTGAGAGACAGGCGTAAAGATAATGTGCGTACATGAGACACGTAGGCAGGTCCATGTATATAGAAAGGGTCGATGAGGATTGTGCGTGTGTATGTTTGCGAGAGGAAGAGTGCTTGTGATAAAGGTTAGTGAAAACAGTTGTAAATGGTTACGAGAGGGAGGGAGGGTTATATCTAGAGCATGTGTGCGAGAAAGACACCTCGGGAGAGAGTGTGTGAGCATGTGTGAGAGACCACCGATGGAGAGTGAAACTACACGTAAAAGACTGCTCTACACATTGGTTAAAGATATAAATTGTATCCAAATATTAGGATGGGATCATGATATTTGCAATTCGCGTAAGGAGCGGTCATTGATCCATCAGACATCTAGATTCTATCGAATTTGAGCATGTCTATGTTATTATTCGACACAATTGATCCACATAGTTAGTATTTTGAACTCCAGACAATGCATCGCTTTAGCAATCGAATATAAACGTGAGTATAGTTCATGTTGTGTGTGTAAAGCACATTATACATACGAAAGGCACACAATGGACATTATAAATAGCTACCTATGAACTAGCATACATTTGAATTCAACTTAAGGTGGTTTAAAAATCGAATTCAACATGAAGTCCATTCAATTATTTGAATTTGATATCATGGCATTTGTAAACCATACCTATATTATGGGGGCACCAATCTTTGCTCTGATTTTGTACATAATAGCATATGTAGTCGTGTACAAAATAGATTCAAATTTAGCTCCTCCATTCCAAAATAATCGTAGTTATTGGATTTTCAAGTGTCAAAATTTCAAAAAGAAGCAGATAATTTAATGAGGTTTTCAAACATATAAGGTCAAATATAACGTTGTCTATTTAGGTCAATCCTCATAGTTCAAGAGTACTCTAAACGTGAATGCTTGTGTTTCAAAATTTCGAACGAAGCGCCAAAAAAGCCTCTACTCGCCCGAAACCGCGTGAGACCAATGTTTGGTAGTACAAGGAAATTACTTTTCTAATAACTCCGACCCGTGAAACCTACCGGCCCGACGTCCAAAGGTCTAAACCGGGGTAGGTTTGTAGCTTCATCTAGACGCCACGCAACCGCATCCGAAAAACATTCATACACAATGGCCGCCTAAGCACACATGCGCGCGGCCGAAATCGCTCCCGCCCACTATTTGGGACACCTGGGATTACCATCCTACCCCCGACCCGCAGTAGGTCCGAAATTTAAGAGGGGGGCAAAGTTTGTACTTTCCCCAAATTTCAAACAAGCGCGTCCCGTCTTCTGTTCAAAAAAGCCAAAAACAAGCGCGTCCCGGACCGAAACATGGTTCCCCCCACCCGTCCGATTCCCCATTCGTACTCCGTGGGCGCCAAAACTACCTCTCCACCAGCCGCGAAACCCCGGCGTCCTCCGTCCGCCACCCCATTCCACCCATCAATCGCCGCCCTCCTCCATCACGCCGGAGCCGATACCCTGACGTCGTCGTCCACCGCAACCTCAACCGCAATGCCCTCCACGGCTAGTAGTTGAAGCCGAGGCCGAGCCGTCCGTACCCGAGCCAGTTCAACCATGCCGTCCTGCGCCTCACCGCTGCCGCTCCAACTTCGCCACCCTCCACCGCACCGGAGCTGTTCCTGCTACGCCGTCCTTCGCCGCCTCGGATCTGCTTCCCCTCCGCCGACATACGGCCACGGCAACACAGTCAACGATTTGGCCATGGGTTCGTCCAAGCCTGCACCCTCCAGAACATCGGTTTCCCCGGTAAAAAGAAGAAGATCGGCGCGACATGTGGAGGTGACCACACCGGCAACCGAAAAAGGTACCCCTCTTCCCTTATTCGTGCAAATCTTACGTCTCTGCTTGCACGGTATTCATCCCACAGAAGACACTAGTTGACCGCTTCTTCTTGATACTAGATGTTCCTAGTAACTCGCGATGCACAAGGTTTCTCCTCATATACTATTTCACCTTAGCTAGAGGTCCGTCGCCCCCCTGAATTTCAATTTCTGGCCAGTTGATTCCCAATTAACGGAAGCATTCCCCGGCGTAACAGGCGCTAGTACGCCTATTACGCCGGGGAAGCAGCACCTTGGTGTTTATCTTAGGGGCGTGTGCGGCCTAGAGCTACTGGCGCCCGATCTGGAGGTCGGCCAGGATTAAAGGGATGGCCTGGGGGCGCTGCCAAGCATGGCGGTGGTGTGAGGTCGATGGGAGGGCGGGGCAGCGAAGGCAGGGGTCCGGGCCGGTGGTCGCTGGCGGTTCGAGAAAGATCGTCAATAGTGACTGGTGGGAGGTAGACGAAGGCCATCTGCCCATTCCTTATAGATCGGACGGTTCATTAAAAAATCAACTGACCTATTTATTTTCAGTCGACTGTTATCTTAGATATGACCACATGTGGTGGTGTGCTGGAGGAGTACTTGCATTTCCTGTGCTCATATATTACAAAATCATACGGAGTAGAATCTAATTTTGTTTGCCATGCAATGTTGTAGAGCTATCATATGTCTCCTGTCATTTATTTTTCAGCCACCTGCTATCTGCTACTTTTACAGTGCACTAGTTCTGCACACACTTCACCCTTACTCTCACTATTGTGTTTTTATGCAAGGGTATTTCAGACTCTGCTGCCATGAGAGAAGCCAAAAAGAAAAGAGAGAAGTTGCTCCAGCTTCGTATGCGGGTAGGCAAGACACGTTACAGCGCTATAAAGGGTGAAGTGTCAGCAGATGGAGACGGTAAACGTAGCTCTGGAGTTGATGACCTCGCTCGCAATGAACCACCATCCCAGGTGCTTGCTTTAACTTCGCGGTGTCATATGTGGTTGCATGTTCCATATGGTGTCTAGCTTGTATTCGAAAGGCCGAAGTCGGTAAGATAAGGAAGGATATTTTTTTACATGAACCACCATCCCGTGAGCACCAGAAGACAAATAGCTAGTCAGGGCACTGGCCGAGCCAGTGACAAGCCCAGCAAAGATAGGCATCACCTCGAAGCCAACTAAAAAGCTGCGATGGTGGCGAAGCAGCCCGCCTCCCACCAGGCTCTCAGGTCCTAGATGATCATGCTCACCACTCCAGCCGGATGTCTAGCTTGTATTGCTTCCAATTTGGTTAAATTGCATCTGCCTAGCTTACACATTATACCTTTGAATATGACATGCCTTTCTGTTTTTGGTACATACTAGTACATCTGTGTATTAACCATGTTCTTACATCAAACTAATGTTCTTGTGTGTCACTCATCAATCACTTATGACGAGGCAGGCAGGCAAGGGGACTACTCCTCATTTAAAGAATGCAGCGTCAGCCTCCCGACATGATTCTCAAGAAACATAAATGCTAGATGAAGATAGTGAACGTAGCTCTGTAGTTGATTACAGCATTTCCCCTACACTAGCATCGCAGGTGCTTGCTCTAACTTGGCAGCGTGATATGCGGTTGCATGTTGCATATGGTGTCTAGATTGTAATTCTTCCAATCTGGTTAAACTGCATGTGCTAGTCTGCTTAGCTTATACATTATACCTGTTAATGTGACATGCCTTCCTGTATTTAGTACATAGTTCATCTGTCTATTAAGCATGTCCTTACATAAAACTATTGTTTTTTTGTATCCCGAATCAATCAACATGACGAGACACCTTTAGTATATGCAGTGCGATATTAGTTGCATCTTTCACATGATTTATAGCATGCGCTGCTTCTAATTTGTTGAAATTCCATTTATGATGGGACGCTTTTAACTTGGCAGAGTCATATTGGTTGCATCTTTCATGTGGTGTCTAGCTTGCATTGCTTCTTATTTGCTGGAATGGTTTCTGCTTAGTTTACACAAACAGTTGTGAACATGCCATGCCGTCCTGTTTTTCGTACATATTGCATCCTGGTATCATGTGTTTGCCTTACATCAAAGTAGTGATTGTCAGTATCTTGCATGAATGAGTTATGAAGAGAGAATTTTATTGCTTTTCTTGTCGGTTTTACTTGACAATTCAAAATCAATAAAGCGGAAGGAAGTTAGCAAGGCAGCGGATAAAGGTGCTCCTTCCGAACAAAGGGCCTCTTCAGTTTCTACTCCTCCACACCCCCAAGATGATTTCCAAGACAACACATGCATAGACACTCAACAAAGCTGTGTTTATGATGAGCATGTCTCCCGTAGTGCAGCATCACCGGTGCTCCCTCTAACTTGGCACTGTTATATGTGGTTGCATGTTATGTGTGATGTCTAGCTTGTATTGCTTCTAATTTTGTTTAATTCCATCTGCTTACTTTACACATTATACTTGAATAAGACACGTGTTCCTGTTTCTAGAACATACAATATCTGTCTATCACACCATGTTCTTACATCAAATTACTACTGTTGTATAACCTGCAACAATCACTTATCATAAGACACGTTTGACTTCGGAGTGTGATATAGGTTACATCTCACATTCTTTTCTAGCTTGTACTACTAATTTGTTGAAATGACACTTATGACGAGACAGTTTTAACTTGGTAGAGTGATATTCGTTGCATCTTTCATATGGTGTCTAGCTTTCATTGCTTCTAATTTGTTGAAATGCCTTCTCCTTAGTTTACACATCATAAGCTGTGAATATGCAATGCTGTGAATATGCAATGGCACTAATGACGAGAGACCTCTAACATGGTAGTGTGATGTTGTTTGCATCTTGCATATGATTTATTTCTTGTACCGCTTCACATTTGTTTAAACGCCATTTATGATGAGGCACTGTTAACTTGGCAGAGCGATATTAGTAGCATCTTTCATATGGTGTCTACCTTCCATTGCATTGCTTCTAATTTGGTGAAATGTCTTCTTCTTAGTTTACACATCATAGTTCTGGTTATCTCTTCTGTCCTATTTTTCATACATATTACATCCTCCTATCATGTGGTTGTCTAACATCAAAGTTCAGTTCATCTGCATGACGCATCAATTTGTTCTGAAGAACTAAATTGTTATTCGTTTTTCTTCTCGGCTTGACTTAACATGGCACAGAGAAAGAGGAAGAAACACAGAATGGCAGGGAATGAGAAGCAGATGAATCCTGTAGATTCTGCTGGTACTGATGGTGCAATAGAAGGTCAAAGTCTAGCGGAAAATTCTACAAACATGACATCCCATGCTACACGAGTTGCAAAAAAAAGCCAAACAGAAACAAATAGCTGCCACCAAACAAGCAGAGACAGCCCTAGTTCTTGCAACACCTACCACAGTACTACCAGCTTGACGACTTACTCGTGCGTCAACTGAGCTAGCAGCACGTTCCCAAGCTCCCTTGCCACCTGACACTACTTCCAAAGCACTCTTGACACAAGACGAGTTGGCAATATCAGATGAACCTTGTGAGCTTCAACAGCAAGAAGGTAGTTGCTGGAGTCAAGTTACAGTTGCATGCTTCTTTATATGTAGTCTCACAGTTTGATGTACACTAACACTTCCTATGTTCGTTGTTGAATTAGCACCTAGGCGCAAGAGGAAACAAACATCAGGGATAATGCTCGATAGGTTAACTAAATCTAGAGGAGGAAGAATGGAGGTCCGTTTTGAGGCAGGTTTAAAAAGGCCACGTGATGCTACAGAGTCAGCCAAGTTAGTATCAGAGGCAGCGGTTGCCGTTAGGTGTCATGTACGTATCCTCCCAACATGGATTCAGTACAGGAATGACAAAGACGAAACCCAGTTCAACACCTTCCTCGACCATTTATCTGTAAGTATGGTTATGTATGGAAACTAGTAATATTGTCTTGCTCTGTCCCATACTTTCTAGGTTGCTGATAATGAGACTCCCATAATTTTCAACAGATGAGGTTCAAGTTGGATAGCCAAGATGATGCAACCAGACAAGCTTGCACCCATGTTTTCAAGTCTGCTCTACGACAGTATCAGTATAACTTGAGGAAAACTCACTTTGAAGGCAAGGCTAACAGTGAACTTTCCCAAACATCTCAAGTGGAAAATATATCGGATGAAGACTAGAGGGGCCTTGTTAAACACTGGTCTGATCCGAAGTATCAGGTACATTATATATATGTGATCAGATCACATGTTGAAGTCCTATTTACACATGTGCCACACAAATCTATCTTCTTGTAGGTGAACTGTTCAAAGAACAAGGCCAACCGTACGAAAGTGAAATTCCAACATACGACAGGATCTCGTAGCTATATTGCACACTACGAGGCTCTTGTAATTAGCTGTTGTTTCACTCTTTTCGCTGTACCATATTATCAGATCTATATTGACTTGTTCGAAATGCAGAGGAAAGCCCGCAAGGACCAAAAAGTACCTGAACCAAATGCTGTGGAAATCTTCAAGGACTGCCACACCAGCAAGAAGAAGGGCATGACTACACCAGTCAAAGCCGCTGTTGTAAGTCCTTAATCCTCATGTCTTTTAACTACTACTTACTCCGACTTGTGCCTTGAACTGCATGGTTTGCAGCTAATGCCTATTACTCTTTTCAATTTTATACACAATTGTCTTAGCGTATCATTGCACCTTACAAGGTTTAAAAGAGAGGAGTGATGTTCCTTTGATCTTGACCTGTAATCTAGTTCCATGCTGGACTTGCCCACACAACGTTACAATTGCCTGTTTGTCTGTTCTCAGTTCTTTTGTGATATGAATGATGTCATACTATGCTTACCGTATTATAAACTTCATCTCTTTATCCTTAGCCCTCAATACAATGTGAAGAAATATACAATACATTAGCGATGGTACATGGTCATATGTTTGGAACCTGGTTTTATTATGTACTTTGCAAAAAAATACAACTAATATTTTACATGGGTTCACCAGAATAAGTTCTGTATATAGACCAAAGCTATTTTGTTTGGTTTTGCTGCCTCCTTAATATCTTCTGTTCTGGTACTACTAATGTAAAACCTCAACTTTTCAGCAAGCTATGGAAAAATTGGTGGAACCGCCACCTTCTGAAGGTGGCGAGGCAACTATAACCGCAATGTCAGCTCTTGCTGCAGTGGGTCAGTACCTGTCCACTAACAGTGCCAAAAGCACGTTCCTGCGTAATACTGGGTTGGTTGTTAAGGCAATATCGTCCAAACTGCCTCATGATCAAGATATGCAAGCTCAAAGCAATGTTGTATCTGCGCTCCAGACACAAGTCCATTCCCTAACAGAGACCCTTTGTGAAACAAGGAGAAACATTGCTCAATGTCGTCAAAATATGCATGGTTTTGCAACCAGACTATCAGACATTTGCTATGTTGTTCAGGAGCCTAGGGGAAATGAAGGCGAGGGTTATGGTGCTCCATCGGACAATACAACATGAAAACGTAACAGTCAGGTCAAATGAACTGAGCTTCTGAACTTCTGGTGGTGCATTTATCTACTAGACTGTTAAGTTTTATGCCAACCTTCCTTTTGTTATATAGTTGTAATTTGTTTTGGTGCGATACAAAATTTATTCTTAACGTGCAGCCACCGGCTGAAGAAAACAGCAAGCCATTTTTGTATAGTGTAGGGTGTTCCCTATATTTGCACTTGTGGCGATCTTTGATGCCGAGTGGATGTAATCTGTGCAATCGTCTTAATAGCCTAGCGTTAGTTTCGGCCTTATTTATTTCCTAGTCTTCTTTTTCCCTGGTTTGCTAGTGGCCGCAACTACCATGGGCCATATACGGGCCGTAGGATCCATGGGTCTCCTACGGGCCGTCGATAAATGGGCCTGTAATCGGTGGGCCTCGGGCCGTCGGATAAATGGGTCTACATGGGCCGTAATCGGGCATAATTGGTATCGGCCCAGCACGGTAACAGGCCGTTAGCAGGCCGTAGGATAGCAAAGGCTTAATTCTGTCACAGGCATAACGGGTCGCTAATGGAAACCGCGCAACGGGTTAACAGGCCAGAAACGGGCCGACTCTTGCCATGGGCCAAATTTGGCCCATTAGGGTAACAGGCCAGTAACGGGCCGACTCTTGCCATGGGCCGAATTTGGCCCATTAGGGGAACAGGCCAGTAACGGGCCGACTCTTGCCATGGGCCGAATTTGGCCCATTAGGGGAACATGCCAGTAACGGGCCGGAAGTAATCGAGGGCCGAAAAGGAGCTCAAGAACGTATGGGCCGTCAATAGGCCGAAAGCTAACACGGGCTGGAAACGGCCCATGTAAATCACGGGCCGTTAACGGGTATAAAGAAAATTACTGTTCATTATGGGCTAGAGTCACCGTGGGCCTGTAAAGGGCCGAAAGATACGAAGGCCTCATATGGGCCGAAAGACGTCGTGGGCCATACATGGGCCGAAAGTGAAATGGGCTGGTGTTATATTCGACGGCCCACATGACTTTGTTGGGCCGATTTCCTTTAGGGCCTAACGGGCCGTAAAATGGGCTATTTGCGAAGAGACCGTTAACATGCTTTTCATGGGCCAGCCCGTTAACTTTTGACCAAATCAAACGGGCCAGCTTTGTAAGCTAAATGGGCCAGTGGTGGGCCGTGGCACGTGTCGACATATGATAGGCGCCTATCTGACCCACTAACGAGCTGACACGTGTTTCGTCCGGCCAATAAGAATTTTACACGTGGAAATTTCCCATTGGTCGGGGCTGTTAACGGGTTATCGGATCCAAAACCCGACCCGATAGCTTAACGGCGTTCCGTTACGGTGGATGCCACGTGTCGGTCACCCTTGACGAAAGCACTTCTGTGACGCGCGATTTATCGTCATGGAAGTGGACACTTCCGTGATGATAATTTTGGTAATGTCATGGAACACTTCTACGACAGCACAAGTATGACTATCTTGATTCTGTCATAAAATCGTCATGGATATACATGCATGACAAAAACGCGACCTACTGTGACAAACACGTATCATCACGGAAGTGTATTTTTTTTTGTAGTGGCAGGTCCACGGCGTCGCCGGTGTACATGTCCCCTTTCTATGGCCATGTGAGGTGGCATCCTTTTCCTTGGCGGACCGCCGTAAACTCGGCGTCCAACCGAGACGAGGTGCCAACCACACCGGCATTGCGGATATGAGCGAGCGTTGGTTTTACACCAAAGCTAGTCTCCATAAGAACACTCCGGCGAGGCAACCCCTTGCATACCCGACGAAGCCGCTACATCGTCAAGAAGTCCGAGCAGAGCAGGACCCATGCAACTTCAACACCGACTACATCAACGCTGTCAAGACCGACGAGGCGCGACGGCGAGGGCGAACGTGGCCAACACAAAGCCATGTTTTGAGTGGCGCGTGTATCGACGAGGACACGGGCTTTGCCGCCGCCCACACCATACACTCACACCATCATCATCATGCATGGAGAACGCGAAGCGAAGATGACCACACGGCTTAATCGAAGGTATCTCGCGGAGCAACCCGTGGGAGTAATTAACCGGGAGCTTTTCAAGGCCCCGGGAACCAGGAGACCGCACGTCGCCATAGTCAGGCAGGCCGCGCTAGTAGGCGATGGAGCGCAACCATTTTTTATGGGATCTTGTAATTTTGTTCATCCAAAGAGATAAATGAAATACTTGTTTCCCGTATCATTTTTCTTTGTGTACTATGGTACACTGGCACGCCCGCATTTTTCTTTTTCCCCGGCGCATGAGAGAAATCCACACTCCTTCTCTTCCCTTCTTCCGAAGTGCACCTAAGATTTTTCTCGTGTCAAACAAATTGGCACGCTCGGTGGGACGTGGTTCTCCTCCCATCTTTGCTTCGTTGTGGTCGTCGATTTTTCCGTCGAGATCTTCTCCAACAATATGAGATGGTGCAAATCATGGGTGCAATTTATATTTGCCTCATCATCGTCGAGCATTGGCGACCAAATTCGTGTCCATGTGATGTTGCTATTTTCTGGGGGCAATTCGTTGTTCCTAGGGCAAGGAGGTGACGTCTATCCATGAAGACAGACATATGGAGCGGGGGCATGCTCTATGCCCTTAGTTCTTCACTAAAAGGGGCGCAGGGTGCATCGCACTCGTCATACTCACCTTCTCAAAAGGACGCGCCTGTAGCGGGAGCCTGGGCGCAAAGTCACCGAACGACATGCACGTGTCTGAGTCCTGTCCAATGGCGACACGTGCACCAACGAGATGCCCCTATGATGGCAGCATGGAGGACGAGCCGACGGTGGTGGCATACTAGCTCGGCAACACACGCGCCCTAGCCCCATCCCCGACAGTCGTGCAATGGGGAGACAACCTGCGCCGGCAGCATCTGTGGGGCACATGGAGAAGCTGCACACCCGGGGATGGGCACCCACAGTGGTGGTGTCGCATGGTCGACAAGAAAGCGGTACTATGCCTGGCTCGGCGGACACGCCGACAGCGGCAACGCCATGCTGCAAGAGGCATAACATTGCATTTTTTCCCTCTACTTTCTCTTCTTTCTTGCAGAAGGGCATGCATCCGGTGGAAGTTCGTCTACACGAGATCGGCTCGCATCTGGCGGATACTCACTGAAGGGAGGCACCCAGCCAGGAAGAGACTTTGCCCGTGGTGGCAGCGTCGAGGAGGCGCACCCGACAAAGGCTAGCTCGCAGCGGCGCCATGCCGGTGGTGGTGCGAACTACGTCCGAGCTTGAAGATGCACCAATGATGGCGACCTCGGACAACACCAGAAGAGGCAGCGACGCGGACGTAGGCATCGCGCCAAGGAGGAGGGCGTCCAGGGTACACCCGTAGCCGAGGAGGACACGGATGACGCGCAGGCGGTCACGGCAGCAAGGCCGGACGCACATGGAAAACCAGCCAGTGGTGCCTCCTTCAATCTACTAGAACACGCTACATCAACCCATATGACATGTACAACAGTGGTAAGCACATGCGTCGGCAGAGACTGCGAACAATGCGCCAAGCGGAGGAAAAAGGCCAAGGAGGCGACGGTGCGCCCTCAGAGGCAGCGTCATGTAGGTCGCGCTCATCAGAGACGGCACACCCTGACCTAGCCTGCGCGTGCGCTGGGGGGGGGGGGGGGGGGGGGGGGGGGGGGGGGGGGGGAGCAGGACAAAGGAGACACGTGAGGGTCAGCCCGCAGCGTCGTGCTGGCCCCGGTGCCCTCACCCACACATCTTGCATGCTGGATTCCGCGGACATGCCGTGCAGAAGAACATGCCATGCGCGTTAAGGTATGGTCGTATTGTTTTCTATCTTGCAGATGGCCTACCGATGAACATGGGTGAAGCATGGGTCCATGTGTGGCCATGCACGAGTACACAAGATCGTGAAGAAATTCCAGCGGCCACACATGCTACTCTCGTTGGAAGGAGAGTACCTCGGCCGGCCCTCTAAACGCCGATGATGGAGCCAAGGAGATGGACGAAGGGGAGCCGCAACACATAGTACGCCCCACATGCAGAAGAAATGAAGAGACCGTGACTATAGGCGCGCCAACGAAGTCCGCAGGCACCGCGCTGAGGAGGAACACACGCTGGGTGAACTCATAGCTGGGATGGTAGCGGATGACACGCCGGCGACCGACGATGACGGACGTCCGCGGGCGAGGCCGGCGAAGCCTTCTTTCATATAGGATGCCGCATGCTACATCAACACAGATTATGCTCCGATGGAGGATGCACACATAGCCGAAGGCAGCGACACGCGCACCAAGGGATGTCACGCCGAGGAGGGACCCGCACCGGGCATGCATACTTGAAGTCAGCATGGAAGCCGCGGACGATGTAACAGCGGCTGTAGAGCCATGGACGCTAACGCCTGGCGTGCACCATGGAACAGGCCGGCGGTGCCTCCTTCTGCGGACGCCCACACATACATCGATTACACGCGCCAATGGTGGCCGCGGACGACACAACAGCTGTCGCAGAGCCATGACAACGACGCCGGATGCATGTCGGAGAAGAGGCCGGTGGTTCCTTCCTCGATGTACACCATACCGACACACACAAGTCGGAGGCATGAGAGCACCACGCCGAGGAGCACCCTGCCGTGAGTACAGGAGTTGCCGGAACGCACGGCTACAGATAACGCACCGACGGTCGCGGCTCCCTACACGTACCGCGGCGACGATGTACGCATATCAGAAAACGACCCAGCGATGCTTTCTTCTATCTGCATCAACACTCGCATCCGGAAGTAGCCCGTGCCTTCTCCCATCTACACCGACATCCTACACCAATGCATACGATGTATAGAAGAAACGAAGGCATCCATCATCAAGTGAAATGCGTGCACACGCCAGAAGGAGGAAGCTAGCGTCCAAGGCTCCACCACTATCCACCTCCACACCGAGAAGAACAAAATCATGGCGTCCGTCTTCTTCAATGGGACACCCGCATATTTAATGTCTATCTATCTCTCTTTTCATCTCTCACTGCAGCGAGTGATGACGCACAACGCGCCCCGATGGACGACGCACACACTCAGTCGGAGGCAGTGACACCACGCCACCAATATAAGCTGCGCCAAAGGGAAGCCGCGGGAGAGGCCCTAGCACGTGACGCACTTTTACCCAAGGCATGCTTCCACAACGACAGTGACAAGGCTACCGGAGAGTAGCTCGGTGCTAACTCCGCGCCGGCGATGACATCGGAGGGGCTGCCGGTGTGCGGCCTGGCGCCATCTACACCATTCATGACCATGTTGGAGTCGTCATCATCAACCTCCGGCTCAAAGAGGAAGGATGCTACATCATCATGTCGTCACCATCTTCATTAACTCCACACCCGACGGGGACACCGACTACATCGACACATTGCTATCCGACTACATCGACACATTGCTATCCGACTACATCGACACGGTGTCGCAATCTTCATCAACTCTTCATCTAGCGAGGGTTTCGTCTACATTGATGCTGACGGATGTCCACATGACTTCGCCATCTTCTTTGACTTATTACCTGGCGAGGACACAGACTGCACCGTCACACCTCTATTCTTTTAGACCAACCGTCTACACTGAGCGGCGGTTGTCCCCGTAACTGCGACGCCCCAAGGTCTACATCGACGAGTTAGTATTATTGTCGTCTTTAAGCACCACTATCATGCGGCGACACTCAAGTCTACTCCAACTTCTACATCAACACACTTCCCCGACATCGTCCAAGCTCCGACAAGGCAAAGCTATACTCCATCGACATGTCTTTTTACGATGAAGCAATCCATGTCTTGCCAAGCACCGACGCGGCGAAGGCAAGTCATCCATCCCGACACTGACAAGGCGGACACCTCTAGGCCGGGCACCGACGAGGCGAAGGCCGCCCACTTCATTATCGGACAATCGGCAAGACAGAGGGATATGGATAACCACGGCCGAAGCGATGGGCGTACCGTTCTCCCCTTCACTTCATCACCACATCCCCACCATCTACACCAAGGCAATGGTGCAATTGAAACCTTCAACAAGACACTCAACAAGATACTCAAGAAGATGGTGACAAGGAACAAGAGAGACTGCCATACCGTCTCTTCGAGTCCTTATGGGCGTACCACGTTACAGTCCATACCCCAACATAGGCGACTCTGTTTTCTCGCGTTTACCAGAGTGAAGCTGTCCTGCGACTGGAGGTCCAGCTACCCTATTCGAGGGTGGCTATCCAAGATGAGATCACCCACGATGAACAGGTACAACTGCAGTTTCAGGAGCTCGACGCCCTTGAAGAGGGGCGACTTCATGCCCTATAGAACCTGGAGCTTTACCGCCAGAATATGGTGAGAGCTTACGACAAGCTCGTCAAGCAACGCGTCTTCCGAAAAGGCGAGTTGGTCCTTGTGCTCAGGCGGCCCATCGTCGTGACGCACAGGACGAAGGGCAAGTTCGGGCAAAAGTGGGAAGGTCCATACGTCATCGAGCAAGTCTACGACAGGGGAGCATACCAGCTTGTCGATTCCCAGGGAGTCCGACCTATGCCCCCAATCAACGGAAGGTTCCTCAAAAAATATTTTTCTTAAAATTTTGCCTCTTTTGTTGCCTTTTGGATTTTCATTGGGGAAACTTTTTCTGTGGGCTTTCGGATCCATGATGCATTCTCCTTAGCATTTTGTGGATATATTTAGTTTTCCCCAATTTTTACGGACTAAGTCCAACAACAAAAAATGGCTTCCCCCTGTCGCACTACGTTGTTGATTGAAGTTTAGGCTACCCTAGGACTTGTTGGAGGGCGGCACAATGTGTCAAGTTGCAGGTGGAGCGGCTCCTACACCCACAATACACGACACGTACCAGGTGTATGTTTCCGGAGGCAGCGGGGATGATTACTTGGGCACTTCTGAGTATTGAGACCCACGCTCTTCGTGTTTCCCGGCATGCCTCGTGTTCACAGAGGCTCGCACTCCAGGGAAGACTATAGGAAAAGATCATGGAGGGCTGCCTGACCCAGCACAAGTTGGTTTGGTGCGTAGTCACATGGCAACCCTGGGGTGTGCCACCAGAAGCCCTAGATAAAGTGCTAGAGGGTTTTTCCTAGTCCACAGAGGTGAACAGTTCCCTTCCAAGTTCCCAAGGTGGGTCCCCAAGAAATCATGGAAGAAGAGTCCTCAAGAAGTTTGAGCCGAATGTCAAAGCAAAAGTCCGCGGCAATCAATCATCCGTGTGGGCAATCAAGATGAAATTCAAAAAGTCCAAGAAGAAAATTCAAGAAAGAAGATCCCAACAGTCCAAGAAGCAATCAAGTGGTCCCAAGCAGTAAGGAACCCACTGAAAGGAAGGCGGGAGGTAGCTGTTCACCACCCCTCAATATGCATGAGGAAAAATCGCAAGTCCCTGGGTTCATGGGGTGTGTAGAGGGGGCATGTCGAGTTGTGGGGCCCTCAACATGATGATGGGCTAGAGTATGAATTTCCGTTGCCTCTTGGAAGCATCCCGAAACACGGCGTCTTCATACACGTACACCGAAGCTATTTAAGTTGTTGAGTTGCAATCGTCAAGGTCTTTCGAAGGTTCCCAATGAAAAGTTCCTTCGGTAGCCTTCTCGGATATCACGCCTAATAGCTGGTGTATAACGGGAAAGCCAACATTAAAAAAACCGCAACCTTTTTTTTTCTTTCTTTGTTTCTTCTGCCTGTTTTGTTTGGTGTTTCCAGTTGTTCTCCTCCAACATCTTTGCAGGCATGGAGAGACACTCCGTGTCATCGTCGGCGGCATTCAGACGACAACCACTACATCCAACTACGTCATGGGTGTTTGGGTGCAGCAATACCCATGCATCCCTGACAACGCCGACGATACCCCGACAAACAATGGTCTGCACCGACGGGCACACAATGGGCGCCAGAAGGCAACACCTGCATTCATGAAGCTGGCGCTGACGTATCTCAGTGGCCCCGTCTTCAACAACAATGAAGCATGGGGGCAACATCAACCCCTCAATCATTCACAAGGCTGATGGCGTCCTGGCATACCACCAGAATTGTCACACCATGATTGGTGTGGCGATTCACTCAATGAAGGGGAGCTATCGACGGTCTACCGGTGCCTCGCCTACATCAACACAATGAGATCATGGGAGCAGTGCAACGCGCCAGTGCGGCCAGCGTGAACCTGTGAAACCCTCCAATCAAGTCGGTTGGCACTGTAGCAGCTAAACGGTCGCGGCGAGATTGGTAAAATTTTCTTCATTTTCAGGACAAGGCATGTTATTTCGCCATGAAATGAAGACGAGACAAGGTTGCCTCGTTGACTGGCACCATGCTTGTTATACGATCCAATGAGCTCCCTAAATGACACACTTGTGGATGGACATACCTATACTAAGACATGTCGTTACTAATGAATCATCTTCGGAATGGCGTGCACAGCCTCACGGAGAGGTCATCTCTGAACCGGTTCTTCGGGCTGCATATAAATCATGCGCCATGTAAAAAATAAATATTCGCCAAGTCAAGCTCTACTTGCTCCACACTCAAACTCAACTTGGCGAGGGGGCATTTGTTTGACAAGTTTTTGTTCATTTTTGCATAAAATAATTCTTTTGGTGATTTTTGGTGATATATATAAATACTCCTTCACACATGCACACATCATTAAACCCATGCACGTAGCAATGCTTCACTACAAAAAAATACACTTCCGTCATGATACGTGTTTGTCACAGTAGGTCGTGTTTTTTGTCATGCATGTACATCCATGACAAATTTATGACAGAATCAAGATAGTCATACCTGTGCTGTCGTAGAAGTGTTCCATGACATTACCAAAATTATCATCACGGAAGTGTCCACTTCCATGACGATAAATCACGCGTCACAGAAGTGCTTTCGTCAAGGGTGACCGACACGTGGCATCCACCGTAACGGAACGCCGTTAAGCTATCGGGTCGCGTTTTTGATCCGATAACCCGTTAACAGCCCCGACCAATGGGGATTTTCCACGTGTAAAATCATCATTGGCTGGAGGAAACACGTGTCGGCTCACCATTGGGACAGATGTCATCCGCTCATTGGACCGAAGGCGCCTATGATACGGCGACACGTGGCACGGCCCAACAGAGGCCCATTCCTGTGAAAAGGCCGGCCCGTTTGACTTGGTCAAAAGGTGGCGGGCCGGCCCACGGAAAGCCTGTTAACGGCCTGTTCGCATATAGACCATTTACAGCCCGCTAATCCAGGGCCCGTTACGCCCTATCCGAATTAGGCCCAGTAACGTCATCTGGGCCGTCCAATATGATTCAGCCCGTTTTAACTTCCGGCCCATGTGTGGCCCATGACTTCTTTTGGCCCATATGAGGACCTTTGTAACTCTTGGCCCATTAACGGCCCGTGGTGAAACTGGCCCGTAATGAACAGTGTACCACTTTGTACCCATTAACGGCCCGTTATTCCATTGGACCGTTTCCAGCCCAAGTTATCTTCCGGCCTTCTCAGGGCCCATTGATTCTTGGGCTCATTTGCAGCATTCGGTTACATACGGCCCGTTACTGTCATTTTCTGCTTGTGGGCCAAATTCAGCCCGTCGTTACAGTCGGCCCGTTTGCGGACCATTAATATGTTGGGCCATTTTCATGTCAAAAAAACCCGTTGGGCTGTTTTCATAGAGTTATCAAATACGGCCTATTAACAGCCCGTTATGGTCCACGAATAGTACGGCCCATGATTGGCGAAATGATGATACACCCCGTAGAAGGCCCATGTATCCTACGGCCCGTATGAGGCCCATGGATAGTACGGCCCGTAGAAGGCCCATGGATCGTACGGCCCGTAGAAGGCCCATGGACCCTACGGCCCGTAGAAGGCCCATGGACCCTAAGGCCCGTATAGATGCCGATGGATCCTACGGCCGGACGAAGGCCCATGGATCATACGGTCTACAGGAGGCCCGTGGTTACAACAGTCTGTGTGTTGCCACGATTATTTTGGCCTAGCTACCAAAAATAGGCTATTGTGGCCACTAGAAACATACAGAAAAAGAACTGTAGTGACTACAAGCAAACAACTAAACAAGACAATAAGGAAATAAATAAGCAAGCAATTAACGCTAGCCTATTACCGCTATTACACATATTACATCCACTAGGCATCAAAGTTCGCCACCAGTGCAAATATAGGGAACAAAGCAGCACATTATATACACTGGCCGTCAAAATTGGCCACCAGTGCAAATAAACGCGGCAGCAAAACAAGAGCATAACTGAAACAAGTTCAGAAGAGCTCAAGAAACGTTATCCTGGGTATCCACCATGCTGGCAATAAGCTTAGCAAGCTGATTAGCTTTGTCCTGTTTGGCACTAAAATCCTCCAACGCTTGCTGTTGCACCAGAAAGTATGCATCTGAATGCTCCAGGGACTTCCGTAGTCCTTCCGCTTCTTGTCGCAGCACAGCTGATCGATGTCTTTCAGCTTGTAGTTGAGACTCAAGAAACCGAACTGATTCAGACAGTGAGTTTGAATAGCTTGTGCAAGCGGTAGTGGCCAGTAACTCGAACACTAAACCAAGATAGGACTTTGGGGTTGTCTCGCTGTCTTCAAGATAGTCTTCCTTAGCTGTTTTACCAGCTTTGTTGGAGACCAACAAGGGTGTGTCACTATCCTGAACCTTATCTGCATTACTTCCTTTACCATTGCTTAATAAGGCACTCTTCCCCAATATTCTGTCAGCATTCTAAAAGAAGAAACAAGCAGACACATAACAAGTTTAGCATGTACTAGTATATGAAACTCATTTCGGTGAACCAGTTCATTAGTAAGGTGGATAGGATTAGACTACCAACTCTTCTATTGCCAAGTACTAGTACATAATAAAAGCATCAAACAAACATATATCTATGTCCTATGGTCACTGCATTGTCTTGCCAAATCAAAATAGAGTCACGGTTCAAATCATATCAGTTCAAGACAAAGCAGCAGTGAAAGAATATAAAGCGTGGGAAACTACATGGCACAACAAGATTTCAGATGGGTACCACGGGTCTACATGTACAACAACACTATTGGCTCTGTTGTGATGCTAGTAATGTGCATGATATGAAAGTCAACTGTATACACAATTGAAATTGAAATCAACAGAGCTATTGATAAGAGCAAACCTGTTAAAGAAACATGCGTGAACATACTTGCTGTGCCATTGGAGTTTCGATTGGATCCTTCAATTTAAAAATAAGTTTGTATGAGTAAATACAGTGATACAAGAGCAAAGCAATCATAGTTAAAAAGGCGCGCCTAAGCGAGCGCTTAAGCGCGCCTAGGCTCTAGGCGTTGGCAAAACGCATTGCGCATAACTACGCATAATCTGTGCATAACTGCGCATAAGCATGCGTTTTGGTCAGTAAAGCGTAAGGCGGTGGCAAAACGCACAATTAACGCCTAGCACTTTTTTGAACTATGATAGCAATGGAACCTTAAATTAAAACAGTTGTTCTTCAGGTTTAGGCACTTGTTCTACATGAACAGAGTACAGTAAGACGCAAGAATATAATACTTAAAAATAGAAAATGAGCTCATAGACCTTACCACATTATTGGTTCGGGACCAGTACAGAACAAGGCGTTCCCAGTCATCGTCCAGTAAATGTGTCTCAGGAGAACGTAAGGGAATTTGATGAGTTTCTTTGCCGGTGAAGTACCTTTTCTTCAGGTAATTCCGATACTGCCACCAAGCATTCTTGAAGATAGCAGAGGTATTAGCACAGGTTACCTCATCCTGAGTTTCCAAATCGGTCCTTCTCTATAGAGAAAAATGGGAAAATTTGCTGTATTGTAACAATCATGGAGGTAGGATGTATGGGACGAAGCAAAGTAATTGCCATGAATAACATTACTTACACATAACTCCTGGACAAACACCTGCAACTGGCATTTTCCTTCATCTTTAGTATAATATTTCCAAGATGGGAAGATACGCACATACGATTTAACAACATCAAATGCGATAGATGCTAAACTACTAAACTACGACTAGCTGGTTGTGCTTCCTCCACAGGAATAGGCGTACTAACTGGTGGAGTTGGGGTTCGCCGTGATAGTACTGGCCCTTTGGGCACTGGAGCTGCCTTACTAACTGCTCTTGTTTGGGAGCTCTGTCGTGGAGATGGTGTTGTGTCAACAGGAACTGGGTTACTATCGGCTGGGGTTGGGGTTAGATTGGGTGAAGCTGGTTCTCTGTCCATCGCAGTAGGGGTACAATCTGCGAGAGTTTGGGTTATGTGTGGTAGGGCTGGTTCTTGTGCATGTACAACCGGGGTGCTATCTCCACCAAGAGGTAGCACTGTTTTATTTGAAGACTGTGTTTTTAGTCCGCTAGATACTGGCATCACCCGCTCCAATTCAAATGGCTAATAAACAGGAAACATAGTTGTATGTACAGACATTGTATGAGAGACAGATGCAATAGATAGTGTGGAAAAAAGAGGGCATGAAATAGTTGACATGTATATTGTTTAACTAAAACGGATAGCATGACATAATTTCACATATATGATGTCTATCTAAACTGGATAGCATAGCATAACATAATTCAAAGATATGATGAATAACTAAACAGGATCGCATGACATAATTCACCTACATGTTATCTAAGTAATCAGGATCGCATCATTTAATTCACATATGTGATTTATATGCTAAACAGAGGGCATTCGATATGATGTCTGAACTAAGAACATGGTGTTGAATATTGTGTATATGATGTCTAAACTATGCAATGCAAGACACCGTATGCATGATATGAGCAGTATAACCGTGCCAAGTTAGAGCATACACCTCAGTGGGGGAATAGGACTGGTCATCTGTCTCTGAATCCATCTGTGAGGAGCTATCGGGACCCAACAAGAGATCTGCTTCGACAGGTAGCACTGTCTGCTCTGAAGGCCTTGTTTTCACTCCAGATTTTTCCATCTCCCACCCAAATGGCTGATTCACAGGAAGAGTAGTTTAATACTTTAATGTACAAGCATTGTCGACAAATGGAAATGTAATGAAGAAAAGGATGGGTAAGATATCATTCAAATATATGATGCCTGGTTAAACAGGATGGCATTGCACATTTCACATATATTATGGCTGGCTAAAAGACATGAGACTGCATAATTCCCATATATGATATAGAAACTAAACAGGTGGCATAACAGAACATGTCTAAACTAAGCAGATGACATATATGATGTCAGAAGTAGGCACTGCAAGGCAACATATGCATGATATGACTAACATCATCATGCCAAGGTAGAGCAAACACCTTGGGGGGTAAATAGGAGTGGTCAGCGGAGTCTGAATGCGCCTCAGAACAGATATCTTCCTCTGGATTACAATCTGGAGAGGGGTGGGGAGGGTTTGCCATTGAACCCACCATGGAGCGATGTCTGCATGACATTGTATTGCCGCGCAAAACTCTTCTCTTTTTCTCTACATGTTCAGCATGACTGTGTACAATATCTGACATGCATATGAAAAAAATATGGTGAGATTAGGTAAGGAGAGCATGCAGAAATTTAGAGTGATGGAAACAACCAGTGGATCGACGTTTTTCCATTGAACCAAAATAGCCCTAATGGATCGACGTGAATGTATAGTAATAAGTGATGCAACAAGTGTACAACCTCTTTGCCGTAGCCGTGTCGACCTCAGCATCATTGGATTGGTCGCTGAAGCAGTTGAGGCAGAGGTGGCTGTCGGAGGTGTGGAGGAAGATCTGAGGAATCTGTAGACGGCGTCCAGGGCACTGCTCTGTTGTGATGGATCGTTCTGCCGTTGGAGCAGCTCCGGTGAGCCGTAAGACGCCAAGGCTGAAGCAGCACAAGACAGACATCATCAATCTCAAGTGGGATTCTAATAGCATCTCCAATAGATGATGTAAAATGGATGTAAAATTAACATCACCAAAAACCACCTGACTACAACAGATGAGGTAAAAACTGTTGACTCTGAACTTAACTGTCAAAACTGAAATTTACTGTGGAATCTGAATGCTACTGTCGAAACTGAACACAATGGTAGCAGAGAGGCACTTGACATGTAGTTTAGGGAGGGCCTGCAGTTCATCTTCAACCTGCACCCCCCTAAGCCGCCAGCCACCATTGGCCGAACCGCCGGCCCCAGCGCCGCCTCGCCGCCCCGAAACAACTCGCCACTGCCGCCCCGGCCAGCCCTCTAGGCCCCCCGCCCCCACCCTGAACCCTAAGATAGATAGTGGGGTACCTCTCCGGCGAGCCCCCGTCCCCGCTGCGGGTGGTTCTTCCTTCACTCCGGCGAGCCCCCCAACCCCTGAAAATCGACTGACCCAAAAGTCGATTCAGTCGACTGAAGTGTGGCTTAATCGGAGCAGAGCAGCAGCACGAGCGAGGGCGAGAGCAGCGGCAGCAGCTGGGCGAGCGAGCGATCGAGCGAGAGCCGGAGCAGCAGCAGCAGATCCGGCTGGTATGGCCGCCGCCGCCGAAGGGGCCTCGCACTGGGGGAGAGCCGCCGTGGAGATGTCGCCCGCGGCGCCGGCTTCAAGGTAGCCGCTCCATGGGGGTGCGGGATGGAGCACCGTCGGCGCCGGGAGGTCGAGTTAAGGAGAAGGTGCGATGCGATGAGTGTACAACCTCTTTGGTGGTGCCGAGTAGGCCTCGGCTTCGTCCGAGGAGTCGGTGAGGATGCTGCGGTTCCGATGGAGCAGGTTAAGGCGGCACTGTGGGGATGGAGCAGCCGCGGTAGACAAGGCGATCGTCAGAGCAGCTCCTTGGAGGTGGAGGACGGGGCGGCTGAACCGGTGGGACGGCGAGATGGACGACGGATCCTCATCCGGGGAGGTGGACGAGGGACGTCTAGCTGTTGCGGTGGACGACGTCGTCGGGGAAGAGGCTCCGGCTGGGCAGCGGTGACGTGGAGGACGGAGGAGGGTGGGGTTTCGCGGCTGGAGCGGAGAGGTTATGGCGGCTTGGGATTTCCAATGGCGAAAAGGGGGCAATGGGAGAGGGTGAAGCATGAGTTAGGGACGCGCTTGTCCAAAATGTAGGGTGTGTTACAAAAGTACCCCCCACCGATTTGAACTAGCAGCCCTTTCGGCTCAGGGTTAGAAGGGGGATTTCGCGTGTCGGGATTTGGCAGCTGGAGGGAGTTTTCGCGCGCGTTGTAATTTCGGGATAGCAAGGCGTGGGTTGTGAAGGCGCCAGTTTTGGGAGCACGATATCTGAATTTTCGGGATATAACAAGACGCGGGTTGAATTTTAGGGACAAGCCTAACATGTAGTAATATTGTACTTGTACGTACCAAATCAATTCGCACTTCCCTCAACCAAAAAGAAAACAAAAAAAATAAAACTATTCACACCACACAAAGAGAGAGTCTTGCCCCGTTTTACTATACAAATGCTATTCAAAGCTACTCACTCCTTCCATCTATATAGGGCCTAATGCGTTTTTCGATGCTAACTTTGACCAAATATTAGAGCAATGATATATGACATGCAACTTACACAAAGCACACCGTTAAATTCGTCTGTGAAAGGTTCTTTCAATGATATAATTTTCACATTGTGCATGTCATGTACTATTAATCTTGTCAATAGTCAAAGGCGGTCTTAAAAATCTCATTACGCCCTATATAGATGGAAGGAGGGAGTATGAATCCATGTTATGTCCGACTAATTTTTTTGTCTTGTTGTATAATGCATGTAACCTACTCATACCAACATTTTAGTGCATTCCAAATGTCTATACTACCGCTGCAATTCGAACTAAATTTGAATTCGTTTCTCTATTTCAATAAGAATCTACAATCATGATTGTTGCCAACTTCAACCATCATAGTTTCCTTTCTATCCGCCAGATATAAATCGGACAGCCTATAATGCAGGATGGCAGGCACACCATCATCAACAACTCCGTTTTTTATAAGAGTAGAGATAAAATATATTAAATGCACTATAACATGTTCATAACCACACCATGTGTATCACCGTTATATATATTCACACATGCGTCGGTTTGAAACACTATGATAAATTCTTCAAATATCCGAATTCACTTTTTATAATGAAGTATATATGATCTCTATTCATCTTTTACACCCACACAACCCTCTTATCTTTGTAGCTAGCACTAACTTTCTCTTGTGCATGCACACGCCCGCATCCCTCTCACCCTCCCTCAGCATTCTCTAGCTCCATCGCGCAAGTGTGTAGGCCCCCCAGCTCCTTTACGGCACACATCGATCGATATGCCTCTCTAGCCAGGTGTGCCTAGCACAAACACAAGCTTCCCCTGTTCTCTTGTCACCGTCCATGCCTCACTCCCACCACTCTTTTCATCGTTCTCGTACTCGCACACTCCTCCCCCCTCGATATAGTATGCCTCTCGTACCACCTCCTACATGCATCCCCCTCTCTCTCTATCCTTCTCCTCGTGCCTCATTTGCTTCTAACACACACATGCATGTATACCGATCGATCTCCCAACATATACCTAGATCGACTTTAACTACCCCCCATCGATCAACGCACCTCACAAGTTATGTCTCTCCTTTCTCTAACAAAGGGCGATTGATCTTCCTATGTAGTTACGTCTGCTTACCACAGCCACATCGTCCCCCCTCATCATTCGTGCATGCCTCCTGACCCGTCTCTCACACGCACGTGCACAGACAACAAACAACCATCTCCTCTCTTATTGATATTGCGGGCGTGCCCTCCGTTTGTCTAGCAAGCCTATCCCACCATTTGTTAGAAGCAACTCCACTACCACCCCCTCCAACACTCTAGCTCTGTCTCTCTCCCAACCTTATTCCTCTCCTACACATATGCATGGATGCCGATCGATCTCCCTTAATACATGAGGCAGATCGATCTCCTTAATACATGAGGTAGGCCTCTCTCCTCCTCCACACATATACCAGACATTGTACCTCTATAGTTAATTGGGCCTCCCTCTTCCCCCACCACACACCGATAGTCGATCGCTGCAGGTAGGTATCCATGCCACAGAGACAAACTGCACATGTCCCATCTCACGTTCCAGTAGGCTAGCCACTCTATATATTTGACGTGGGCACACACAAATTCGATGGCACTCTTTATCGATCGCGCGCGCACACACACACACATCATCCCTCTCTTCGATTCTATGGACACCTCAAGCCGATGATACCTCCACTCTCTTCTCGTGGATCGCCCCCTCTATATATGTTATATCCAGGACTCTATTTCACACACATTGCATATGTTACATTTTTTGATTGACCCCCCCAAAACTCTCAAGAACTCACACACTATATCTCTCTAGGTTTGTATCTCTCTCACACAACCCCACGTAGGTGGTGTACGTATACAAGAAGAGAATAGGTGCACCGTGCACGTACTCACTGTTAGAGTAGTCATTATGGTATACGACTTCTAGTCCAAGTCAGTTTTGTACCCCTACCCCAAGTCGGTTTGTACCCTCTTATATACTCTTGTATGCCGCACCAAATCATCAATAAGAAACAGTTTTATTCAGTTTTCATGGTATCAGATACCGGTCCCAGGGTTTAGGGTATGGCTCCGCCAACGCCACCGCCGCCGCCGCCGCCCGGCTACTTCGAGCGCCGGGCCGCACTCATCGCCAAGGCTGCCAACGCCGCGGCCGCTTCTCTCTCGGCCCTTACCATAGCTCCACAAAACTACCCTGCACCCATCCTCGCCGCACCAATATCTCTTGCTGACACAATCTCCGACGTCAGCCCCTACATCCCCATAGTTCTTGATCTCGCCGCCCACAACTACTACCATTGGAGACATCTCTTCGATCTCCACCTCGGCCGCTGCAACCTGCGCTCGCATGTTGCCGCCAACTGTCTTCCCCGCCCCGATGATCCGCAATGGTTGAAAGACAATCTCGCGATCGTCCAGTGGTTCTACACCCGCATCACCACCGAAATCTTCAACATGCTCGATCACGACGGCGCCACCGCTGCCAACATCTGGCACTCCCTCCGTCAGCTCTTCCAAAGCAACACCGACGCTCGAAAAAACGCTCTCCACACCGAGCTTCGCAATATGGTGCAAGGAGACGGCCCGGTGCACCTGTTCTGCCAGCGCGTTAAGACCATTGGTGATGAGCTCCGCGAACTCGGCGATACAGTTAGCGACTCACAGCTAATCAATATCGTCGTCGTCGGCCTCAGCGAAGACTTTGACAAGCAAGCCTCGTTCATACCGATGATACGGCCCCCTCCTACCTTCGCTGAAGTTCGTTCCTTGCTACAACTCGCGGCGGAAACACAAGCTCGCAAGGACTCTCGCCCCAAGGTCTTTCATGCTGCGGCTCATCCTCCTCTGCCGTCTACACCAGCGCCGCCTTCCAGGCCGGCTCCTGCCGCCGGGCCATCCGCATCTTCATCTGTTCAACCGCCCCCAGGCTAGCATCCTAGTCTGAACTACCGCAGCAAAAACACGATCTACAGGCCGCCGTCGACTCGTTCGGTTCCGCCTACGACATCACCAGCACCGAGTCCTGCACCACCCACCAGTGCGCCATCTGCGGTTGCATGGCGGCCTCCTCATGATCCTTGGACGGGGCTTGTTCAAGCATGGCCCATGCCCTGGTCCTCTCCGTCCACCCTCGGTGCTCCGCCGGCATACTCAGGTGCCTGGCAACCCGGCCTTCGGCCGCCTACTGGTGCTCCCGGGGTTCTCAACCCCCGACAGCCGGCCAATGCCTATCACGCCGCCCCGACGTATGCTCCTTATGGTCATTACAGCACCGACGGCGGCGCCTACTACACACCTCAGCCGGCCGTGCTCCCGACGCCACCCCCACCACAGCCGGCCAATGCCTAGTACACTCCCCAGCCGGCCCTACTGCCTTCACCATCGTATCCGCCGGCACTGCTTCCGACGCCACCCTCACCTGCGACGCCGAGCTGGGATCAAGCTGCCTTTCTCCAGGCCATGAATAACTTTGCTGCACAAGGAAACTCAGGTACGGATTGGATCTTTGATTCAGGGGCCTCTAGTCATATGTCTGCATCTAGTAATTGGTTATCTTCTTGCACTAAATCTCCTTTCCCTTCCATTATCCTTGGAGATGGATCATCTATTCCTATATATTGTGTTGGTCAGGCTCAACTTCCCTCTTCCACCAAACCTCTTTTACTTCATGATGTTCTAGTTGCACCCGCCCTCATTAAAAATCTTATCTCTGTTCGCCAATTTACTTGCGACAATCTAGTGTCGGCTGAATTTGACCCTTTTGGTTTATCTGTGAAGGATTACCTGACCAAGGCCAAGATCGCTCGCTTCAATAGCTCCGGTGATCTTTATTCTCTTAATGGAGTTCCTGCCGCCACCCCTCCAACATCCATGCTGGCCTCCGTCGATCTCTGGCATCGTCGCTTGGGCCATCCCAACCCCGCCGTCTTAGCTTCTATGCTTAGTGAATTTACCATACCATCTAATAGGGACTCTCATAATTCTGTGTTTTGCGAGTCTTGTCAATTAGGCAAACATGTGCGTCTTCCCTTTAGTTCCTCTAGTTCTTGTAGCACTTATCCCTTTGAATTAATACATTGTGATTTATGGACCTCTCCCATTGCAAGTGTTTCGGGTTTTAAATACTACCTTGTTATCCTAGATGATTTCACCCACTTTGTCTGGACTTTTCCTCTACGCAACAAATCCGAGGTCCATTCTCTTTTCCTTAATTTTCAACGCTATGTGTCTGTTCACTTCTTCCTCCCAATTCGCTTTATCCAATGTGACAATGGTCGCGAGTTTCATAACATTAAAAATCGTACTTTCTTCTTACAACATGGCATCCTGCTTAGGTTCTCATGTCCCTACACCTCCCCTCAAAATGGTAAAGCAGAACGCTCTCTTCGCACCCTCAATGATATAGTTCGCACTCTCCTCATTCAATCATCTATGCCTCCCAAGTTTTGGGCTGAAGCCCTACACATGGCCACCTTCCTTCTAAATATTCGACCTTCCAAAACTAAACCCAACACTACTCCCTATTATTCCTCTTTCTTTCCCACCCCGACTACTCCGCGGTTCGTGTTTTCGGCTGTCTCTGTTTTCCCGATGCCTACGCCACTTCTGCAAATAAATTGTCACCACGCTCTATCCCATGTGCTTTTCTCGGCTTCCCTGACGAGCACAAAGGCTATCGCTGTCTCGACCTTCACACCGGACACGTTCATGTCTCTCGTCATGTCACGTTTGCTGAGCACATTTTTCCTTTCTCACAACGCACTACTACACCATCCAACACCCCTAGCTCCACAAACACCCCCTCTCCCCGTCCTTTCCAACTATATACTCCCCTACCTGCCGAACACAACTTATCACCACCACCATTAACACCCACCATAGTCAATCCCAACCATACACTCACCCCACCCGAGACGTCCCCAACACCCCCGACCCCTGCTCCCTCCCCAACACCCCCGGCCCCTACTCCCACTCCACCACCCAGCCCTGCTCCCACTCCACTACCCAGCCCTACTCCTTCGTCCGACTCTTCCGCTGCGCCGGACTCACCAGTACCCACCTTACCCCCTCGTGCTATTCCTACAGCAGCCCCGATTAATGATCATCGCATGCGTACTAGGGCCAAATCAGGATTTCATCAACCCAGAGACCGCCTAAACCTTCATACCTCCGTATCTCTCACTTCTCTTCCAAAGAATTACAAAACTGCTCTACTTGATCCCAATTGGGCCGCTGCCATGCAAGAAGAATATAATGCTTTACTTCAAAACAACACCTGGCAACTTGTTCCTCGTCCTCCCAATACAAATATTGTTTCTGGCAAATGGATTTTTCGCCAAAAGTTCCACTCCGATGGGAGCCTCTCACGATATAAAGCCAGGTGGGTTTGTCGTGGCTTTTCTCAGCAACAAGGAATTGATTACGAAGAAACCTTCTCTCCTGTTGTTAAACCTAGCACCATTCTCACCGTTCTTAGTGTTGTTGTCTCCTCTTCATGGCCCATTCACTAACTTGATGTTAAAAATTCTTTCCTCCATGGTTCCCTTCAAGAAACTGTCTACTGCCAGCAACCTCTGGGTTTTGAAAATCCATCCTTTCCAACTCATGTATGTCTTCTTCAGAAATCTCTCTACGGTCTTAAACAGGCCCCACGAGCTTGGTTTCAACGCTTCTCCTCCTTCATTCAAACAATAGGCTTCACTCCATCTCTCTCCGACACCTCTCTTTTTGTGTATCATCAAACTTCTGACACTGCCTATTTACTTCTCTATGTAGATGATATCATTCTTACCGCCTCCTCTCAAAAGTTCTTAGATCATATTGTCTCTCTTCTTAGATCTAAATTTTCTATGACTGACCTAGGACTCCTTCATCATTTCTTAGGCATTGCTGTTGTTCGAGATTCCTCCAGCCTTTTTCTTTCCCAACGCCAGTATATTCTTGATCTTCTTAATCGTGCTGGTATGCTTGACTGTCAATCATCTCGCACTCCTGTCGATACTAGTTTTAAACTTTCGGCTACCGGTGAACCCTTTTCCGATCCTACTCTCTATCGTAGCCTAACAGGTGCTCTCCAATATCTCACCATTACTCGTGCTGAAATCTCTTTTGTTGTTCAACAAGCATGTCTCTATATGCATGATCCCCGGGTTCCTCACTATAATCATGTTAAATGCATTCTTCGGTATTTAAAAGGAACTCTCAATCATGGTCTCCACCTCAATAATTCTTCTCCAAACTCGCTTACCGCATACTCTGATGCAGACTAGGCTGGTTGTCCTGACACTCGAAGGTCCACTTCCGGTTTTTGTGTTTTTCTTGGTAACAATTTGATTTCTTGGTCTTCGAAAAGACAGGTTACAGTCTCACGTTCGTCGGCCGAGGCTGAGTATCGCGCTGTGGCACATGCCGTTGCAGATACAATCTGGATTCGGCAGTTACTCTCTGAGCTACACAGGCCTATTGAGCAGGCCACTATTGTCTACTGTGACAATATATCAGCAGTCTACATGACCAGCAATCCAGTTCAACACTGACGCACAAAGCATATTGAGATTGATATTCATTTTGTTCGTGAAAAGGTTGCTCTTGGTCAGGTTCGGGTGCTTCATGTTCCCTCTACGGCTCAGTTTGCTGACATTTTCACCAAGGCACTGCCTACTAAGCCGTTTCAAGATATCTGTTTCAGTCTCAACGTCGTCGAGCCTGCCGTTGATACTGCGGGGGGATGTTAGAGTTGTCATTATGGTATACGACTTCTAGTCCAAGTCAGTTTTGTACCCCTACCCCAAGTCGGTTTGTACCCTCTTATATACTCTTGTATGCCGCACCAAATCATCAATAAGAAACAGTTTTATTCAGTTTTCACTCACGCTTCGTGCCCAGCCACACCCACACGGGTACACGGTGGAGCTCATTTCTTTACGAAATGGCAGCCCACGTGCTAATTTGAACGCCTGTAGCGGTTGTTTACCTAGGGAGGTCGTGTACCACGCGTGCACGAAACAAAGTTCGACTTGACGTGTTGCCGCGTTATTTTTAAATAAAGTTATAGCGCTCAATGTCACGTACACAGAATATAAAACGATTTTTATGGAGAAAAATGTAGTCCGCTCACTATATAAAATGGAGCCTGCCTACCTGGTTTGTCGCTCTTTAGAGTATCTCACACAAGGCTGCGGTGGCCTCTCTCTCTCACACCGTTGGTCACTGATCCGGCCGCATCCCGTCCGCCGGGGGGAAGGGAGTGTGGTGGCCTCTCTCTCTCTCTCACAGTTGGTCACTGATCCGGTCGCATCCCGTCCGCCGAGGGAAAGGGAGTGCGGTGGCCTCTCTCTCTCTCACCGTTGGTCACTGATCCGGCCGCATCCCGTCCGCCGGGGGAAAGGGAGTGCGGTGGCCTCTCTCTCTTTCACCGTTGGTCACTGATCCGGCCGCATCCCGTCCGCCGAGGGAAAGGGAGGAAGTGCATCGTTTCTCCATTTGACGGTGCCGATGCAGCACGTCCCGATCTGCGGTACACGTCGTTCTCTCTGACCAAGCTCCGGCGCGGCAGGGCCTACGCCACCTGCTCGCAGATTCCGCCCGCCGCTGCTCACCTAGTTACATCCCGACGACCTCCAGGTATCCCCTCCGGCCTTGCTCCACTGCCCGTCTTCCCACGTCGCTGCATGTGGATCTTCCATAGTTCTTTGCCCAAAACGTAGCTCGTCCGGCGTACTTTCCATATTGCATTCTCGTCCTCACACCGTTTTAGACAAACACAACAATGTTGTTATCTTCCCTTAGGACAAGGAATATGCTTCTTTTTTGTGGTCGCATGTGTCATCAACTGTTATTGGCCAGTAATTGTTTCCTTTCTACTCGTTGCTATTGCGACCTTTTGGTGAACTGCACAAATCACTTTTTTCTTAAGAGTGTTTTGTGCAATTGTACTAAAATGTCACACGGGCAACATCTCTACATTTCAGTGCGACTGCACAAAGGGAGATTGGTTTTGCTCTATCCTCCTCATCCAACTCCGAGCCTAATCTTCTCCAACTAGTTAGTCTTAAGAGAGACTGCAAAGGTGACCGGCTTCTATTTGTGTGTTTATTGTTTCATCAGCAGTCCTCTATTATCGTAATCACACTTAATATCTTTGGAACAGGGACGCTCAGCTCTATTTTAGTGGAACTGCACAAAATGATCGGAATGTTGCATGCTCCAGACAGCTACTTTTTTCCCAACATGCCTTGTTGATTTAGACAGATCTGGGGGGACGTTGCTGCCAATGAAAGCATGGATCAATTTTAATTTAACACCTTCTCACAACTCTGTCTTCAGTTGTGATGTAATTATTAGCTCTGATCTGCTAATAATTGACATGCATTAGCAAGGAAGTTAGTTTTTTATTGTTTCCGAAAGAGCATCGATGGCAAGACACACGAAACAAAAGTTGAAAGCTCACACCATTGTACAATTTCATGTCGCTGGAAAATTATTTGTATAGTACGTCAATTATGTAAACAAATGATGGAAGCTTGATAGCATTGCCAGAAGCCTCTTCATCATCCGGGTCCATGTGCCATGCACAAAATTATACTCCTTCGTTCCTAAATATTTGTCTTTTTACAAATTTCAAACGGGCATATTTTAGAGTGTAGATTCACTCATTTTGCTTCGTATGTGTACTCCCTCTGTTCCTAAATATTCTATTCGTCTTTCTAGAGATTTCAACAAGTGACTACATACGGAGCAAAATGAGTGAATCTACACTCTAAAATATGTCTATATACATCCGTATGTGCCAGTCCATTTGAAATCTCTAAAAAGACAAATATTTGAGTAGTCACTCGTTGAAATCTCTAGAAAGACAAATACTCCGGAGTATATTTAAGAACCGAGGGGGTAGTGCACAACCGCATGGGAGACTCAGCCCGGTCGTTGCGCCGCATTAATAGTAAGTAATGAGCAGTCAAATCATAAGCCCCACCTTTCCCACTGTAAGTTGCTCTGAAGAAGCAACCATCAATACACTCTTCTTTGAATCCGCTCATACTACTCCATCCGTCACCGTTTATATAGCGCGCTTCAGAAAAAAGAAAAAAAATCTGTGGGACCAAGGCGACTAGCGATCGGCCTGAAAAATAGCATTGGTAGTTATAGCACGGCGTCTATTACTAGAGGGAATAATGCGTACACACATGCATGCAGTGCTTCCACCCCGGGTACACACATGCATGCACTTACTCCACTCCGTAGTAGTACAGTACATGGAGAGAAAATTGTGGACTTGATTGTGGTTACCACGCCCTAATTAATTGAGCATTAAACCAAACACGTCTAAAGTCTCTCTGGTGGTGGAAATGCATTGAGAGAAATGCATCATAATGAAGCGCGCCCTGTAAACTGTGACAGAGGGAGGAGTAGTATGTGAAGGAAATATGCCGTAGAGGCAATAATAAAGTTATTATTTATTTCCTTATATCATGATAAATGTTTATTATTCATGCTAGAATTGTATTAACCGGAAACATGATACATGTGTGAATACATAGCCAAACAGAGTGTCACTAGTATGCCTCTACTTGACTAGCTCGTTGATCAAAGATGGTTATGTTTCCTATGAGTTGTCATTTTATTAACGGGATCATATCATTAGGAGAATGATGTGATTGACTTGACCCATTCCGTTAGCTTAGCACACGATCGTTTAGTATGTTGCTATTGCTTTCTTCATGACTTATACATGTTCCTATGACTACGATCGTTTACCGGAGGAACACTTTGTGTGCTACCAAACGTCACAACGTAACTGGGTGATTATAAAGGTGCTCTACAGGTGCTTCCGAAGGTACTTGTTGGGTTGGCGTATTTCGAGATTACGATTTGTCACTCCGATTGTCGGAGAGGTATCTCTGGGCCCACTCAGTAATGCACATCACTATAAGCCTTGCAAGCATTGTAACTAATGAGTTAGTTGCGGGATAATGTATTACAGAACAAGTAAAGAGACTTGCCGGTAACGAGATTGAACTAGGTATTGAGATACCGACGATCGAATCTCGGGCAAGTAACATACCGATGACAAAGGGAACAACGTATGTTGTTATGCGGTTTGACCGATAAAGATCTTCGTAGAATATGTGGGAGCCAATATGGGCATCTAGGTCCCGCTACTGGTTATTGACCGGAGACGTGTCTCAGTCATGTCTACATAGTTCTCGAACCCGTAGGGTCCGCACGCTTAACGTTACGATGACAGTTTTATTATGAGTTTATGAGTTTTGATGTACTGAAGGAGTTTGGAGTCCCGGATGAGATCGGGGACATGACGAGGAGTCTCGAAATGGTCGAGACGTAAAGATCGATATATTGGACGACTATATTCGGACATCGGAAAGGTTCCGAGTGATTCGGGTATTTTTCGGAGTACCGGAGAGTTACGGGAATTCGTATTGGGCCTTAATGGGCCATACGGAAAAGGAGAGAAAGGCCCCAAAGGGTGGCCGCACCCCTCCCCATGGACTAGTACGAATTGGACTAGGGAGGGGGGGCGGCCCCTTCCTTCCTTCTCCTTCTCCCTTCCCTTCTCCTACTCCAACAAGGAAAGGAGGAGTCCTACTCCCGGTGGGAGTAGGACTCCCCCCTTGGCGCGCCCTCCTCCTAGGCCGGCCGCCTTCCCCCTTGCTCCTTTATATACGGGGGCAGGGGGCACCCCATGGACACAACAATTGATCTATTGATCTCTTAGCCGTGTGCGGTGCCCCCATCCACCATATTACACCTCGATAATATCGTAGCGGTGCTTGGGCGTAGCATTGCGTCGGTAGAACATCATCATCGTCACCACGCCGTCGTGCTGACGAAACTCTCCCTCAACACTCGGCTGGATCGGAGTTCGAGGGACGTCATCGAGCTGAACGTATGCTGAACTCGGAGGTACCGTGCGTTCGGTACTTGATCGGTCGGATCGTGAAGACGTACGACTACATCAACCGCGTTGTGTTAACGCTTCCTCTTTCGGTCTACGATGGTACGTGGACAACACTATCCCCTCTCGTTGCTATGCATCACCATGATCTTGCGTGTGTGTAGGAAATTTTTGAAATTACTACGTTCCCCAACAGTGAGGTTAAAATGAGACAGGTGGTAATACTTCTTTGGAATTGCCGCTTGCACTACGCAGAGAGACTAGGACTAATGCTGGAAAGCCTCCGGTACGATATGGCTATGAGCATGACATTGCATCCGAGCCTGGTTTTATGCGTAGATGTCATATGCATGAGTAGAACACAAGTGAGTTGTGGGCGATATAAGTCATACTGCTTACCAGCATGTCATACTTTGGTTCGGCGGTATTGTTGGATGAAGCGGCCCGGACTGACAATACGCGTACGCTTACGCGAGACTAGTTCTTCCGACGTGCTTTGCACAGAGGTGGCTGGCGGGTGTCAGTTTCTCCAACTTTAGTTGAATCGAGTGTGGCTACGCCCGGTCCTTGCGAAGATTAAAACAGCACCAACTTGACAAACTATCGTTGTGGTTTTGATGCGTAGGTAAGAACGGTTCTTGATAAGCCCGTAGCAGCCACGTAAAACTTGCAACAACAAAGTAGAAGACGTCTAACTTGTTTTTACAGGGCATGTTGTCATGTGATATGGTCAAAGCATGATGCTAAATTTATTGTATGAGATGATCATGTTTTGTAACCGAGTTATTGGCAACTGACAGGAGCCATATGATTGTCGCTTTATTGTATGCAATGCAATCGCCCTGTAATGCTTTACTTTATCACTAAGCGGTAGCGATAGTCGTAGAAGCATAAGATTGGCGAGACGACAATGATGCTACGATGGAGATCAAGGTGTCGCGCCGGTAACGATGGTGATCATGACGGTGCTTCGGAGATGGAGATCACAAGCACAAGATGATGATGGCCATATCATATCACTTATATTGATTGCATGTGATGTTTATCTTTTATGCATCTTATCTTGCTTTGATTGACGGTAGCATTATAAGATGATCTCTCACTAAATTATCAAGGTATAAGTGTTCTCCCTGAGTATGCACCATTGCGAAAGTTCTTCGTGCTGAGACACCACGTGATGATCGGGTGTGATAGGCTCTACGTTCAAATACAACGCGTGCAAAACAGTTGCACACGCGGAATACTCAGGTTAAGCTTGACGAGCCTAGCATATAACAGATATGGCCTCAGAACACGGAGACCGAAAGGTCGAGCGTGAATCATATAGTAGATATGATCAACATAGTGATGTTCACTGTTGAAACTACTCCATCTCACGTGATGATCGGACATGGTTTAGTTGATATGGATCACGTGATCACTTAGAGGATTAGAGGGATGTCTATCTAAGTGGGAGTTCTTAAGTAATATGATTAATTGAACTTAAATTTATCATGAACTTAGTCCTGATAGTATTTTTGCAAATTATGTTGTAGATCAATAGTTTGCGTTGTTGCTTCCCTGTGTTTATTTTGATATGTTCCTAGAGAAAATTATGTTGAAAGATGTTAGTAGCAAAGATGCGGATTGGATCCGTGATCTGAGGATTATCCTCATTGCTGCACAGAAGAATTATGTCCTTGATGCACCGCTAGGTGACAGACCTATTGCAGGAGCAGATGCAGACGTTATGAACGTTTGGCTAGCTCAATATGATGACTACTTGATAGTTTAGTGCACCATGCTTAACGGCTTAGAATCGGGACTTCAAAGACGTTTTGAACATCATGGACCATATGAGATGTTCCAGGAGTTGAAGTTAATATTTTAAGCAAATACCCGAGTTGAGAGATATGAAGTCTCCAACAAGTTCTATAGCTAAAAGATGGAGGAGAATAGCTCAAGCAGTGAGCATGTGCTCAGATTGTCTGGGTACTACAATCGCTTGAATCAAGTGGGAGTTAATCTTCCAGATAAAATAGTGATTGACAGAATTCTCTAGTCACCATCACCAAGTTAGTAGAACTTCATGATGAACTATAGTATGTAAGGGATGACGAAAGTAATTCCCGAGCTCTTCGCGATGCTGAAATCGACGAAGGTAGAAATCAAGAAAGAGCATCAAGTGTTGATGGTTAACAAGACCACTAGTTTCAAGAAAAGGGCAAAGGGATAGAAGGGGAACTTCAAAAAGAACGGCAAGCAAGTTGCTACTCAAGTGAAGAAGCCCAAGTCTGTACCTAAGCCTGAGACTAAGTGCTTCTACTGCAAAGGGACTGGTCACTGGAAGCGGAACTGCCCCAAGTATTTGGTGGATAAGAAGGATGGCAAAGTGAACAAAGGTATATTGGATATACATGTTATTGATGTGTACTTACTAGTGTTTATAGCAATCCCTTAGTATTTGATACTGGTTCAGTTGCTAAAGAGTAGTAACTCGAAACGGGAGTTGCATGAACATAAACTAGTTAAGGATGAAGTGACGATGTGTATTGGAAGTGGTTCCAAGATTGATATGATCATCATCGCACACTCCCTATACTTTCGGGATTAGTGTTGAACCTAAATAAGTGTTATTTGGTGTTTGCGTTGAGCATGAATATGATTTGATCATGTTTGTTGCAATACGGTTATTCATTTAAATTAGAGAATAATTGTTGTTCTGTTTACATGAATAAAACCTTCTATGGTCATACACCCAATAAAATGGTTTGTTGGATCTCGATCGTAGTGATACACATATTCATAATAATGAAGCCAAAAGATGCAAAGTTAATAATGATAGTGCAACTTATTTGTGGCACTGCTGTTTAGGTCATATTGGTGTAAAGCGCATGAAGAAACTCCATACTGATGGGATTTTGGAATCACTTGGTTATGAATCACTTGATGCTTGCGAACCGTGCCTCATGGGCAAGATGACTAATACGCCGTTCTCCGGAACTATGGAGAGAGCAACAGATTTGTTGGAAATCATACATACAGATGTATGTGGTCCGATGAATATTGAGGCTCGTAGCAGGTATCATTAATTTCTGACCTTCACAGATGATTTGAGCAGATATGGGTATATCTACTTAATGAAACAGAAGTCTGAAACATTTGAAAAGTTCATATAATTTCAGAGTGAAGTGGAAAATCATCGTAACAAGAAAATAAAGTTTCTACGATCTGATCGTGGAGAAGAGTATTTGAGTTACGAGTTTGGCCTTCAGTAAAAACAATGTGAAATAGTTTCACTACTCACGCCACCTGGAACACCACAGTGTAACGGTGTGTCCGAACATCGTAACCGTACTTTATTAGATATGGTGCAATATATGATGTCTCTTACTGATCTACCACTATCGTTTTGGGGTTATGCATTAGAGACAGCTACATTCACGTTAAATAGGGTACCATCTAAATCCATTGAGACGACATCTTATGAACTGTGCTTTGGCAAGAAACCAAAGTTGTCGTTTCTTAAAGTTTGGGGTTGCGATGCTTATGTGAAAAAGTTTCATCCTGATAAGCTCAAACCCAAATCAGAGAAATGTGTCTTCATAGGATACCCAAAGGAGACAGTTGGGTACACCTTCTATCACAGATCCGAAGGCAAGACATTCGTTGCTAAGTATGGATCCTTTCTAGAGAAGGAGTTTCTCTCGAAAGAAGTGAGTGGGAGGAAAGTAGAACTTGATGAGGTAATTGTACCTGCTCCCTTATTGAAAAGTAGTTCATCGCAGAAACCAGTTTCTGTGACGCCTATACCAATTAGTGAGGAAGTTAATGGTGATGATCATGGAACTTGAGATCAAGTTATTACTGAACCTCGTAGGTCAACCAGAGTAAGATCCGCACCAGAGTGGTACGGTAATCCTGTTCTAGAGGTTATGTTACTAGACCATGACGAACCTACGAACTATGAAGAAGCGATGGTGAGCCCAGATTCCGCAAAATGGCTTGAGGCCATGAAATCTGAGATGAGATCCATGTATGAGAACAAAGTATGGACTTTGATTGACTTGCCCAATGATCGGCGAGCCATTGAGATTAAATGGATCTTCAAGAGGAAGACGGACGCTGATAGTAGTGTTACTATCTACAAAGCTAGAATTGTCGCAAAAGGTTTTCGACAAGTTTAAGGTGTTGACTACGATGAGAGTTTCTCACTCGTATCTATGCTTAAGTCTGTCCGAATCATGTTAGCAATTGTCGCATTTTATGAAATATGGCAAATGGATAAACAAAACTGCATTCCTTAATGGATTTATTAAAGAAGAGTTGTATATGATGCAACCAGAAGTTTTTGTCAATCCTAAAGGTGCTAACAAAATATGCAAGCTCCAGCGATCCATCTATGGACTGGTGCAAGTATCTCGGAGTTGGAATATACGCTTTGATAAGTTGATCAAAGGATATAGTTTTATACAGACTTGCGGTGAAGCCTGTATTTACAAGAAAGTGAGTGGGAGCACTACAACATTTCTGATAAGTATATGTGAATGACATATTGTTGATCGGAAATAATGTAGAATTATTCTGAAAAGCATAAAGGAGTGTTTGAAAGGAGTTTTTCAAAGAAAGACCTCAGTGAAGCTGCTTACATATTGAGAATCAAGATCTATAGAGATAGATCAAGACGCTTGATAAGTTTTTTCAATGAGTACATACCTTAACAAGATTTTGAAGTGGTTCAAAATGGAACAGTCAAAGAAAGGTTTCTTGCCTGTGTTACAAGGTGTGAAATTGAGTAAGACTCAAAGCCCGACCACGGCAGAAGATAGAAAAAGAATGAAAGTCATTCCCTATGCCTCGGGCACAGGTTCTATAAAGTATGCCATGCTGTGTACCAGATCTATTGTATACCCTACACTGATTTTGGCAAGGGAGTACAATTGTGATCTAGGAGTAGATCACTGGACAGCTGTCAAAATTATCCTTACTGGAATAAGGATATGTTTCTCGATTATGGAAGTGACAAAAGGTTCGTCGTAAAGGGTTACGTCGATGCAAGCTTTGACACAAATCTAGATGACTCTAAGTCTCGGTCTAGATACATATTGAAAGTGGGAGCAATTAGCTAGAGTAGCTCCGTGCAGAGCATTGTAGACATAGAAATTTGCAAAATACTTACGGATCTGAATGTGACAGACCCGTTGACTAAAATTATCTCACAAGCAAAACATAATCACACCTTAGTACTCTTTGGGTGTTAATCACATAGCGATGTGAACTAGATTATTGACTCTAGTAAACCCTTTGGGTGTTGCTCACATGACGATGTGAACTATGGGTGTTAATCACATGGTGATGTGAACTATTGATGTTAAATCACATGGCGATGTGAACTAGATTATTGACTCTAGTGCAAGTGGGAGACTGAAGGAAATATGCCCTAGAGGCAATAATAAAGTTATTATTTATTTCCTTATATCATGATAAATGTTTATTATTCATGCTAGAATTGTATTAACCGGAAACATGATACATGTGTGAATACATAGACAAACAGAGTGTCACTAGTATGCCTCTACTTGACTAGCTCGTTGATCAAAGATGGTTATGTTTCCTAGCCATAGACATGAGTTGTCATTTGATTAACGGGATCATATCATTAGGAGAATGATGTGATTGACTTGACCCATTCCGTTAGCTTAGCACATGGTCGTTTAGTATGTTGCTATTGCTTTCTTCATGACAACTCCCGTTTACCGGAGGAACACTTTGTGTGCTACCAAACGTCACAACGTAACTGGGTGATTATAAAGGTGCTCTACAGGTGCTTCCGAAGGTACTTGTTGGGTTGGCGTATTTCGAGATTAGGATTTGTCACTCCGATTGTCGGAGAGGTATCTCTGGGCCCACTTAGTAATGCACATCACTATAAGCCTTGCAAGCATTATAACTAATGAGTTAGTTGCGGGATGATGTATTACGGAACGAGTAAAGAGACTTGCCGGTAACGAGATTGAACTAGGTATTGAGATACCGACGATCGAATCTCGGGCAAGTAACATACCGATGACAAAGGGAACAACGTATGTTGTTATGCGGTTTGACCGATAAAGATCTTCGTAGAATATGTGGGAGCCAATATGGGCATCCAGGTCCCGCTACTGGTTATTGACCGGAGACGTGTCTCGGTCATGTCTACATAGTTCTCGAACCCGTAGGATCCGCACGCTTAACGTTACGATGACAGTTTTATTATGAGTTTATGAGTTTTGATGTACCGAAGGAGTTTGGAGTCCCGGATGAGATCGGGGACATGACGAGGAGTCTCGAAATGGTCGAGACGTAAAGATCGATATATTGGACGACTATATTCAGACATCGGAAAGGTTCCGAGTGATTCGGGTATTTTTCGGAGTACCGGAGAGTTACGGGAATTCGTATTGGGCCTTAATGGGCCATACGGGAAAGGAGAGAAAGACCCCAAAGGGTGGCCGCACCCCTCCCGATGGACTAGTCCGAATTGGACTAGGGAGGGGGGCGCCCCCTTCCTTCCTTCTCCTTCTCCCTTCCCTTCTCCTACTCCAACAAGGAAAGGAGGAGTCCTACTCCCGGTGGGAGTAGGACTCCCCCCTTGGCGCGCCCTCCTCCTAGGCCGGCCGCCTCCCCCTTGCTCCTTTATATACGGGGGCAGGGGGCACCCCATGGACACAACAATTGATCTATTGATCTCTTAGCCGTGTGCGGTGCCCCCTGCACCATATTACACCTCGATAATATCGTAGCGGTGCTTGGGCGTAGCCCTGCGTCGGTAGAACATCATCATGGTCACCACGCCGTCGTGCTGACGAAACTCTCCCTCAACACTCGGCTGGATCGGAGTTCGAGGGACGTCATCGAGCTGAACGTGTGCTCAACTCGGAGGTGCCGTGCGTTCGGTACTTGATCAGTCGGATCGTGAAGACGTACGACTACATCAACCGCGTTGTGTTAACGCTTCCGCTTTCGGTCTACGAGGGTACGTGGACAACACTCTCCCCTCTCGTTGCTATGCATCACCATGATCTTGCATGTGCGTAGGAATTTTTTTAAATTACTACGTTCCCCAACAGTATGAAGGTGCAAAACGAAGTACGCGTATGGCCAGTCGGTCAACGCACCTCCTCTTGGCATATCACTGACATGTGGGACAGGAGTGTGAGCAAACCGATCTCAATTGACGGCAAAGAGCCAACCCGCCGTTCCTTGAGGGAGACGAGGAGCGAGAACACACAGACGGGCTCGCACGAAGGCCAAGATATATTCGAGCATGGTTGGTTGATCGATATCATTCATTACGTGTTGGGCTGCCGTTTTCCACCCTTCTCCAGAATAAACGTGTACTTTATCAGAGATAAAAAAATAAGAGTACAGACGCTCCACCATGCGGTTCTAGTAGTAGTACTACTCGTACTACTGCGCTTGGCTCTTCACCTCTTCGTGAAGTCGAACAATGATGGTACTCCGCATGTTGGGTACTACAGTGTATGACTCTGACAATCTGACACCGAATGGACTGATGCATGTCCGCCGAGGGTAGGTTGCATTAGTCAAAAGGCGTAAGCGAGCTTCACCTTGTCCTGCAAGCTTCTCCTCGTTCTGCGAGTTGACAGGACACACAAAAAAGTAGTGCTAGTACATACTCCCTCCTTTCCGGTTAATATGGCTTAATCTTTTTTGTGGGTAAATGAGAGAGCTTTATTCATATATAAGCATTCTTAGGACGATCAGCCAAGACACTGGTCACTAGGAAGCGAGGTACCCCGCAAAAAAAGAAGTAGGAAGCGAGGTGTTTCATCAAGCCAGCTCTCGGCCACATTCAATGTGCAGCAAGCACGGTTCGCACGAAGATGTGCCGCAAGGTTTGCTGACCTGTTTACATGCTGAATAACAAAAAAAGAGGAAATATTACCGAGCGCTACTATTTGTAACAGGATATGAGCCAGAATTAAGCGAGAATTGTGGCGAGTGTTCCATGCAATCAACTTCCATTATCACATGCGAGAACCCTCGAAGAGAACCAAATGTGTTGAAGATTGCTTTATCACATTTTAAAATTATAATAAGAGTGCAGACGCTCCTCCATCCGGTTCCTAGTACTAGTATAGTACGTACCTTTATAGACTATAGTAGTAGTACTAGTAAACTTTGCGCTTGGCTGTTCGCCTATTCGGGAAGTCGAACAATAATAGCACTAGTAGTATAGTGTATGCTTCTGGCAATCTGACACCGAATAAACTGTTGCACGTCCACCGCCTGAGCGAGGGAGAGCTTGCATTAGTCAAAAGTTTCTCCTTGTCCTGCGAGCCACCGCGCGCAAGCTTCTCCCGTCCTGCAACCTTCTCCTCGTTCGGCAAGTTGACGGGACACAGCAAAGTAATGCTAGTCCATACTGCCTCCTCTCCGGTTAATATGGCTTAATTTCAAACGAGATAAATACACTGTCTGTCACTGTATATTTGTAAAAATACAATCAGTGGACTTCATAATACGCTCATTGCGCTCAATATATACATTTTCCGGTGTTTATACGGTCACGAGCTCACCCTGACTGAGTATGTGTGTGCATGCACGTGTAGGTTGAGCACTTGAGCGTGACCGTGTGTGTTCCGTCGTGTGCTCGGACATGCATGCATTAGGGCGCCGCGCGCATTTTTGCGTCCATGTGTACGTGTGACTGTTGCATACACGTAGGGGGAGTACGTGTAGGGGCCACTAAGGAGCAGTCAAATCACACAGTAAGTTAGTCGGAAGAAGCAACCATCATTTCACTCTTGAATGACACGTACGCAATATAAAATGGTTGATATGGAGAGAAAAAGAAAACCACTATATATACACTAGCAGGAGCCTAAGCTACAAGCCTGCTTGCTTAGGTTCCTCTCTTCACAAGCATAGAACGACGGGCCTGATCCCGCAGCTGGGGGAAGGGAACAATGTTCTGCGTAGACGCGGTCGACATCGGCGAGGGAGAAAACCCACAGTCGGTGCGTACCAATCGGGGGTCACTGCGGTATGGGCCGATGCCGCGTCCCAACCGCCCTTCTAGCTACAGCCCGACGTTCCAGGTAGTCCATCTTCCTTTTGGAGCCGGCTTGCTCCACTGCCGTAGCTCCATCTCCATGTCGATCTTTCTCTACTTCTACCGTCTTCTACTTGTGATGAGTTTATGTCTCATGAACTAGTGCCAGTACTATTATTCTAATCACACTTCTTCAATATCTTTGCCTTCAGGGATGCTCAGGTCGATTTTAGTGGAACTGCACAAAAGCATCGTATGATCCGAGGGTGCCAGCCGTCTTTCCTTCGACGGGTTCTACCTGGCCAGGAAATTAAATCATGTTTAGGGTTTAGGGTTTAAGTCGTAGTGACCCCATCAGTAGTTTTTCTTTCGTACACGCTCTCAAAACTTTTTTCTTTACTTGTGAAGTAAATATTGGCTATGATCTGTGAATCATTGAGATGCATCAGCATGTGTGTTAGTTTTCCTTTGTATTTGATGGAATGTTGTAACGGGGCAACCTTGGAATAGGAATGGAAATGGAGTGGAAAGTTTCCGTTTTTCCGGAGAAAAAATGAAAACGGAGAGAAGCCAACATTTCGTTTCGTTGGATCGCGCCATCGAGCAAAACCAACGTTTAAATCACGTCTGTCGTGTTCGTGTCTCACCCTCCTCCACGGCTCGACCCCACACGGTCGCTCGGCATGCCACTCACCGCAAACCGAGTATACGATAACTTTCCCGCCTGCTTGTCGATGGATCGCGCCATGGAGTACTAGCACTACTGGAAGAGATTGACGAGTTGGGGGAGGACAGCTAGCTGTAGCACGGACTCCCAAGAACTTTTCACATGCATGTTGTAGCCGGCTATTGCGACCTTTGAACGCGGAGCAGCCGCGTGCACCCGAAAGCGGCGCGGGCGACGCTCTCTCGGCCGGCGCGCCGCTTCAATGCCGGCGCCAGTGAGAGGTCATGTCCGCTCTTGCCGGGCATGAATGCGGCACTGACCGTTTCGGGCGGGAAGCACGCGCGGGTGATGAAGAGGGTTCGGGTTGGTCAGGACCGGCCATGGCAGCGGTCCGGACGTGCGCAAACAAGAGATGCTCTACATTAATATTGCTGCGTATATAATTAACAATGTAAATAATGTGCTAGTTGGACAAATATGATTGGAGATGGAGATGGAAATGGAATTTTACGTAAACACGGATATGCATGTCTATGTCTATGTGTGTGTGCGCGACGACTCTCGCGACCTGGAAGCGGGGGCGTGTTTTTGATCGAGTTTTCTTTCTTGGTACGTTAGAAAAATTGTCCGCCAGTTTTCGTTTCTTTTTTCCGGGAACGCGCGTATTCTATTTAAAACCACTGCTATGGAGAGATTTTTTTACTCCATTATAGCCTCTTGTTTGATAGAGTTTCTCGCGTCTCGCTCTCTCACCCTCTCCATATCAAAGCAAGATGACAATGTCCACTCTATCTCTCTCCTCACCGGTGGTCACAGATCCGGCCGAATCCCGACCGCTGCGGGAGGTGAGGAGGTGCAGTGTTGACGTTGTCGCCGTCGGCAACGGAGGAAGCCGATGCGCACCGTCCTCTCGGAGCCGGCGCTGGCGCGGATGAAGATCCTCCGCGCCCTTGTTCGCTGCCGTCGTGTGGGCAGATCCCGCCCGCCCGCCTAAACGACATCTCGCCCACCTGAGGTATAACTTCTTGTACTAGTCCAGCTCCCCAGGTCGCTGCGTGCGGGTTTTCTTCTATGCGACTACTCCCCAGCTCCCCTTGCATAGTAGCTAGGGTTCGTCAGCTGGTCCAACATCACCTACCAGTACTATTATAGGGGAAATGCCACTCGAAAAGTTGTCCTGATTTATGCCTCGGTGGAGGTATACATGTTGTTTCGACAAAAAGTACATGGTGGTTGTGCGGTCATTGTCCATATGGTGGTAGTACTATCACTGGTTAAATGAAGAAATGCTTTTTTTCTCGGGTATCCTGGTTTAGTCCCATGAAGATAATTATGATGCTTCTGTTTGTTGGTGTACTTTTCATTAATTCTTATTGACAATTGAGATGTCGTTGCTAACCCTTTTTATATTTTTGGAAACAGCGATGCGTGTCTCCATACCCGGGCATGTCTTCCTCAATTTTAGTGGAACTGCACAAAATTGGATGGCCATTGTTGTTACGCCTCACTGTTCTCTGCCACGTGGTTCTTCCTTCCTCGAGCTTGATTACTGAGAAGAAACAGACCACAGTGAGGATTTGTCGAACTTCATAGGTGCCTCACCCAAACTTGATGCCAAATGGATGATGCATCACCACGATGACCTATTGATGCTCATGGTTGCGCCTCATGGTTGCGTCGGCTGGTGAAGCTGATCGATTTTCAATGAAAAACAACCTGTCTTCCATCGGTGCTCTTTGCTTGTTACGCACAAAGATGATATCCTTCGTCAGTTCACCTTGGTTGCGTTGGAGACGCAGTCGTCTTTCACGTTGGTGCAATTTTATCACACAATTGTCTATGAACCAAATGTTTCCTCGAAGAAGGATCTACGTTGGTACTAAGAGCATAAGTTTTGTATTGATTTCTAGCCTTCTCACAACTTTGTCTCCAGCTCCCCTGTAATTTTATTTGTCCAGCTATTAACTTTGATTTAAAAAATGGTGTGGACTAAAAACCCGGATGGACGTAGTAGCCCTCCATTTTTGTTTACTCCACATATTAGATTTGACTGAAGTCAAACTTTGTAATACTCTCAAACCTTTCCGATAATTGAAATTAAAATTCTTCATTTGTACACACTCTCACACGTTTCCGATAATTTGGCGCATGTGTGGTTGTTCACTTAAGGGAGGGTAGTGTACCACACATGAAGGACAGGAAGTGCGACCAGGACGCGTGGGCGTGGATCGTTAGTTCATCGGAAGTAGTACTAGTTTTCTTCACTATACATTAAATAAAGAGTTTCGTTTCGTACTTACACAATTTAAAACGATTGTTATGGAGAGAATAAGAAAACCACTCCACTCTATATTAGTCGTATATACGAGAGTACTATATGGACGCAGCTTCATTAACTTATTGCACCTCCCTTTGGATTTATGACAGGTGGGCCCAAAATGTGGCTGGCTCACCTGTCATACAGCCAAAAGCAGGTGCAGTGAAGGCACCGGAGCTCAGTCCGTACTACAGTAGTATATATATAAGTGGGAGCCTCAGCGCTTGTTCGCTAGGGTTTGCACTCTCCACACGCTCGCCGCACTACATATATGTTACACGCTGGAGGCTCAGCGTTCATTTGCTAGGGCTTGCTATATTCACAGTCTCTCACCCTCTCTTCACCAGATCTAAACAAGACTGTGTTGGCCTCTTGTCTCTCTCTCCCCCCTCACAGCTGGTGAAGGAGGCGTCCGTATCCCGTCGCACCGGGAAAGGGAGGAGGTGCAGCGTTCACTCTATCGCCTTCGGCGAGGGAGGCAATCCACTGCCGGCTGCGCTGTTCTCTTTCACCCAGCGCTTGTGCGGGAGGGCCACTGACCCCTTCTTCCTCGTTGCCGTACGTAGTGTGGGCAGATCTGGCCTCCCGCCGCACGCCTTGCCACATCCCGACGACCCTAAGGTATAAGTTTCTTTGAAACGTCATTGCTCTAGCTGCATGTGGATCTTTTTCGATATGTAGTCGAATTTAGGTCTTGCTTCAAAGAGGAAAGAAGGGTGCGGTGTGCTGGAGCAAGAATCTAGGATGTGGTTCAATGAGGAAAGGAGGGGCGGAAAGTAGTATAGACTGGCTATCCAGCCGCTTTGTAGGTCGAAAAGGGAAAAAGGGGGTAACCCAGTACACACATCTGTAAGGAACCGATCTCTTTGTTGAAAAGGGAAAGAAACTGGGGGGTCGGGTAGTTTGTGCAGGACTAGATTTGCTGCCCTCACATAGGAAGAAGGTTCAAAGAGAACAAATATGGGACCAGCGCATATATGCTGCTTGGCTACATACTCTGCATCACCCATTTATACGTGTGGACGCACATGGTGCTGGCATGTCCCATACAGCTATTTTTCTGTTGTTAATCTAAGAATGCCGCCGGAAAATTGAAGCAATGCCACTGTTAAAAGTAAATTACATTTTTTAACGAATGTTGTTTCAAGAGAATGTCTCTGTTAATATGAATCAATGCAACCGTTTTAGAAATGCTACTGTCCTACTTTGTTTTCCATCCAAGATAAGTTAGATGCTTCTTTCTGTCATCGTTTGTTTCATCCTCCTTTATCGGTAAGTAATTGTTTCCTTTTCTGCCCCTGTTAAAACAGGGCTATCAATTCAACTTGTTGCTATTGCGACATTTTGCTTCACTACTCGAAACACTTATGTTTTAAGAGTGTTTTGTGCAGTTCAACTTGAATGTCACACCGGTGACTTTGCTTAATTTTGGTGGAACTGCACAAAAGGAGATCGAGATTCGTATTTTATCTTTGTACGTCTCATGAAAGGTCAGTACAGGCCTTCATCCACATGATTGTGCAGTGTGCTTTGAGATGTTGTGCTACTTGTATGGGTACTGTTTGAAATAAATGTTGAATTGAAGCTATTGTATTGCTGTCTTTTCCCATTAAGTAGTGAACAAAAAATGGGACCAACCCAGACATGATGCTTGTTGCTTTGTTACAAGAAACTCTGCATCACCCCCTTTATAAGTAGATGGAAGCACATACTGTTGTTGCGCCCACTCTCCCCTGGAACTGTTTACGCTTTTCGTTAATCTACTGCCGCTGCTAAAATTAAGCAATGCCACTCTCAGAATTAATTAACTACTGAATCTTAGTTCAAAACTGCAACACTTGTTAGGAATGGTACTATCCTGCTTTGTAGTTCTTTCTACATGTTTAACCAAGGTATTGTTAAGATAATGTCTCTGTTAAAATGAATTAGTTGCATTGTTTTAGGAATGGTACCTTTCTGCTTTGTCGTTCTTTATACATGTTGAAACAAGGCACTGTTAAGATAATGTCCCAGTCAATATGAATGAATCACACTGATGGAGAATTGCTACTCTCCTGCTTTGTTTCCCATTAAGATAAAGTAGATCAGTAGATGCTTTTCTTCTGGGAGTACAAGTCATCAACCGTTATTTCTCAGTAATTGTTTCCCTTATACCTATTGTTGCTTACAGGGATATCAAAATTAAAGCTCGGTTTTATTCCAACTTCGATTTTAGTTGAACTGCACAAAGGGAGCTAATGTGTCCAAGGCAAACTGCTGCATTACTAGGTCCAGTTGGTCGTTCCACTTTGCAGAAAGAAGCAGTCACTGTTTGCGCTACATTACAGAAGGAATGACCGAGAAGCTTTATAGAGTATTATTAGACACCGGTGACATGACAATTCTGCAGAGACCATTGGCAATTTAACAACACGTGGAGTGCCCTGGGCAAAAAGTTCCCAAACAAGTACAAGAAGCTACGACAGGACTCCACGATCATAGGCATTACATATTTTGAATGGGAAAAGCTTGTCAAAGTTTAATCATTGATGTTAGCAAGAAGACGTTAGTTTAATATATTGGAATTGGAAAACCTTGTCAAAATTTGCTCATTGATGTTAGGCAGAAGACATGCATTTGATATTTTTGAGTGGACGCCCTTGCTGTGAGCAGCGCCGGGTGCTTTTTCCTATTCCTGTGTTTAGTTTAGAAGTAAATAGTTACTCTGCTGAGATATTCCTGTGTTAAGAATTTGTTCTGAATATTGTCTATGTAATGCCAGGCCTTGTGTTTGATTGCAAAGTTGAGCTTGGAATGTTGTGGCATGCGGCATCATGAGCTGTTCACTGTTCACCGTGCCTCCTGAGAATAATGCTTCGTATTGTTTTGCATGTCGATCTAATGCCAGTGATTTGCTTGTTAAGAAGATCATCCTCTTCTGTTGTTTCCATGCTTAAGAAGTTCATCGTCTGATGTTTCATTCATAGCCTATACGACAAGTCGGGTAGGTTAGACGTGAAACCATATGATCTTCCGACCAACTCATGATATTAGGCCGTGATTGGATCGTCGTTTTCCAACCAAAACCGCTTGTAAAACTGACGCTTGTAAATTAAAGCAGATGGTCTCGGGCGAAGGCGCTTGGTTGGTCGATTTCGACTAGTAAAATATCGAAAGTACTTCACACACGATAAAAACGCCGAACGACACTCGGACGATTGCTAATCCAGCCGTTAGCTTTTGTTTCAGCCTTGCCCATGGATGGCATGATACGCACGTCGTGCATGTATCGTCTGGTAATATCGTCCATATAGCAGTGCTCGTAAAATATACACTGGTCTCTCAAATTACACGCGTAACCCGCCGGTTTTACTTACAGACCTCGGGCACTCGGTTTCATCACGCCTGTATTTTACACGTTGTTTCTGATGATGAGTAAATTACACTTGTATGTTAATACAGGTTTGAAATAAACCAGAGCTCCCAAGCGCGGCCTTACCGTTTCATGCCGTCTCAGTTTCTCGAAGGTGCTCATAGGTGTCCGATGATCCTGGCTTCCTGAATGAGCAACGGGCGCTGTATCAGACCATCCGTAGGGCCCGTGAGGCCCTCTCCGTTGTCCTTCGAGTTGTTGCGCTCGCCGTGGCGCCGAGCATTGTTAACATCGTCAACGAACATGAGGATTCAGGAGATGACTTTATTTTGACTGGATGACACTAGGGACCCACTAGGGCCATAGCCGTACGTACGCAAGTGCCTGCTTATTATGTACAACTATATTTTTTTGCTTTCTCCTGGTTTCCTGACATCACGGTCCCACACAATTGTCAACCTATGTAGTCAATATAAACGAGAGAATTGCACAAGGTGCGGCCGACAGCTGGGACCAAGCAGCTCGAGCAGTATTTGTGTTTTTGAGGCGTGAGCACTGCAGAGTTTTTCTTAGCGATGATTTCGTTGTTGTTCAGAGGAGAGCAGGGTATTAACTGGGTGGGTGGTGGCCCGTCTAGCCCAGGCCAGATATCCAGCCCAGATACTAAATTTTTCAAGATGAAAATGGCTAGCCCAGCTATACGTCTTTTTGAGGAATACCCAGGCAAGGTCAACTTGTTATTCTCCGCCCCGCTGGGCTGCAAATCTTTCCTAGGAGGGACGCATTAGGCTTAACAGGAAAATGGGCTTTAAAAAATAATAAATGGGATGTAATTATAAAAACTGGGCAGTAACTATAAAAAATGCACTAAACATGAAATTAGTTTATAAAATATTATTTATGGATTTTGAAAATCTTAAATTTTCATTGTTGCGCGCGCAATATTTTGTTGGATTTTTACGTAATACAAATTTATATTTAATCTGACTAGAAATTTCGGGATAAAAATATTTCGGATCCCATCAAAATGTGGGAAATTTTATTGAATTTTGTCTTCAACGGTTGGTTGAAATAATTAATCGTTGTCCTAGCTAGAAAATGGGTTGTACTTTTAACAAACTGTAAATGGGATGTTGTAAATTCCATTAGAATTCCAAAATGGGTTGTATATTCTTACAGAACGCAAATGGGCTATAAGTTCTCTGCCACACACTTGTGGGCCTACTAAGTGACGTGTCCCCTAACAAAAATAAGTTGACGTGTATGCAAGGCTTTGTCAACTTATTATAGTCAACACACGGTTCTAGCAGCAGTGGCCGTTGGATGTCTATCCAACGGATGTCGTGCTTCTTCTTCAATCTCGGATATTCTTAGCTTCGGCCGCCCAAAAAATGATTCCTCCCCCTGACATCTGGGGCGCACCGTTTCGGAGGCTGACCTGTGGGCCTACTAAGGTTGAGCGTACCAAGGGCTTTGTCAACTTAGTCAATATAAACGATTCTAGCTTCAGTGACCATATGATGTCCATCCAACGACCGTAGTGCTTCTTCAACCTCTGGTGTTCTTGGTCCAGCCGCCCAAAGCAGCGCCGGTCATGCCGCCTGCTCCTGCCTCTCGTGGCCGGCTGTGCTGCCGCGGAGGCCTCACCGCCCCCATACTACTCCCACCGCTGGCCAGGCCATCCCTCCACTCACCCACACCCCCTGTTATTCTGCGGCGACGGCAGCCTCACACCGCAGCCGAACCAGTGAACCCTCGTACTCCTCTCCGCACGGGCTTCCACTGCTGCGTCTTCCCCGGCTCCGCGTCCTGGTGCTCTCGGCGCGGCGGGGTCAACGACCGACTTCCATCGGAAGAGTACTGTACGTGGAGAGGCTGACAGCTAGGTCCACGGCGGCCGCAAGGAAGTGCCTCCTTATTACGCGCAAAATAATTATTCCTCCACCTGACAGTAGGGACCCACCGGACGGGCCACCAGTATTTTGCGAAAAAATCGTTTTCCCCTGACTGCTGGGACCCACCGGACGGGCCATCGTATTTCGTGAAAAAAACGTTCCCCCCGCCGTCAGCTCGGACCCACCGCAAGTGCCTCCTTATTACGCACAAAAAAAATGAATACTCCCCCGGCTAGCTGGGACCCACCTTGGTGGGAGGCTGACTTGTGGGCCTACTAAGTTGACGGGGACGAAGGGCTTTGTCAACTTAGTCAATATGAACGATTCTAGCTCGAGTGACTGTACGATGTCCATCCAACGGCTGTAGTGCTTCTTCAACCTCTGGTCTTCTTGCTCCAGCCGCCCAAAGCAGCGCCGGTCGTGCCGCATGCTCCTGCCTCCCGTGGCCGGCTGTGCTGCCGCAGAGGCCTCACCACCCCCTACTATTCCCACCGCTGGCCAGGCCCTGTGGCGACGGCAGCCTCACACCGCAGCTGAACCAGTAAACCCTCGTACTCCTCTCCGCGCGGGCTTCCACTACCGCGTCTTCCCCGGCTCCGCGTCGTCCCCTTCCTAGGCCTTGCCGTCGTCCACCGCCGTGGTGCTCTCCGCGCGGCGTGGTCAACGTGGTCGAGGAACGACTTCCATCGGAAGAGTACTGTACGTGGAGAGGCTGACAGCAGGGTCCACGGCCACAACCCAGTTTTTTTGTGATTTGCCAAGTCGCTTTGTCAGGCCTGTTGGGCTGCAAATCTTTCAAGATGAGGAGAGCTTTCATTCGGCTGGCCGAGAAAATGGCCCATCAGTAATGAGAAATGGGCTGTACATTTTGAAACACATCAAACCGGCAATTAGTTTCAAATATCTGTTTTTCATTTCAAGATTTTAAATTACATTAATTTTTATGCGTGGAGAATTTGTTGGATTTTATATTGATATACATTTATTTTTAAAATCAGTTTGAATGTGAGTCGAAATTTCAGGATTAAAAACAGTTCGGACCACACCGAAATATGCAAAATTTCGTATAATTTTTTAACCGTGGCCACAATATGGGCTGTAATGCTAACAAAAAGAATATGGGCTCCAAAAAAAACCTTAAGAATTAGCAAATGGGCTGTAAATTATTAGAAATAATGGCAGATGGGCCATATGCTGTTTTCCACATATTTGAGGCTTTCCTAAAAAAAAGATTGACGCACAAGCACTGACTGTTGGATGTCCATCGAACGGCCATCGTGCTTCTTCAATCTCTGCTCTTCCTGCTCCAGCCGCTCAAACAAGCGCCGGCGGGACTGCCTGCTCCCTCCTCCCCGCGGCCGGCTGTGCTGCCGCGAAGGCTCACCGCCCCACCGTACTCCCATCGCTGGCCTAACCATCCCTCTACTCACCCACCTGCTGTTATTCTTCGGCGACGGCAGACGAACCAGTAAACCCTCGTACAGTCGTACTCCCCTCCGTGTGGGAAACAACTGCCGAGTCTTCCCTGCCTTCGTGTCGTCCCCTTCCTAGGCCTCGCCGTCGTACACCGCCGTGGTGCTCTCGGCGCGGCGTGGTCAATGTGGTCAATGACCGACTTCCATCGGAAGAGTACTGTGCGTGGAGATGCTGACAGCTGGGTCCACGGCCGCAGCAAGGAAGTGCCTCCTTATTACGCGCAAAATAATTATTCCTCCACCTGACAGCGGGGACCCACCGGACGGGCCACCATATTTCGCGAAAAAACGTTTCCCCCCTGACTGATGGGACCCACCAGCTACACCTTCGCACGCAAGGAAGTGCGTCCGGGTAAAAAAACGATTCTCCCCACTGACTGCTGGGACCCACTAGCTACATCTTCGCACGCAAGGAAGTGCCTGACAGTCGGGACCCACCTGGTCGAAGCGTATGTAGCGTTGTCATTCTGGTCGCGAACGTGTACGTACATATATACTGGTGGATGTAGAGGCGCGCACGTGTCGTAGTAGAGGCGCGCACGTAGCATGTACACGTACGTACAACGGCCAGGGTGCAAGAAAGAAAATACGGCCATGTATGTGTACATACGGGCGGGGTGTCGAACGCCTACTCGCGCATACGTACGGCGAGGGCTCGTTGACATGGCTGGGTCGGAACGGAGAAACAGCATCGTCATCGTGTTCATGGGGAGGCAACGGAATGCGTCATGTTCATGGGGAGGCAACGGAATGCGTCGTGTTCATCGGGAGGCAACGGAACGCGTGGGAGCCAACCGGCTGGGTCGGAACGGAATGCGTAGTCGTGTTCATCGGGAGGGCTTGGATGGAACAGGCGATGGAAACGAGGCCTGGCATACCGCAGAACGGAGGAAACGGCCTTGTGTTCGACCGGCCACGTTCGAAACGGGATCCTATTCATTAGGAGGGTCTGGCGTACCGCAAAACGGAGGAAACGGACCTCCTACGGTCGAAACGGGGGTCCTGTTGATCGGGAGGGGTGTGGCGTACCGCAAAACGGAGGAAACGGACCTCCTACGGTCGAAACGGGGGTCATGTTGATCGGGAGGGGTGTGGCGTACCGCAAAACGGACGAAACAGACCTCCTACGGTCGAAACGGGGGTCATGTTGATCGGGAGGGGTGTAGCATACCGCAAAACGAACGAAACGGACCTCCTACGGTCGAAACGGGGGTCCTGTTCATCAGGAGGGTTATGGCGTACCGCAAAACGGGACTCCACGGGATACTGTTCATCTCCACCGTCGACCTCCTCCAGCCTCCACGGGCTACCGTCGACCTCCTCCAGCCTCCACGGGCTTCTGTTCATCCAGCCTCCACGGGCTACCGTCGACCTCCTCCAGCCTCCACGGGCTTCTGTTCATCCAGCCTCCACCGCGCGCTACTCCACCGGCTACTGTTCAACCACCCCTCCACCGTCTACTGTTCATCCAGCCCTCCACACCACGGGGTCCTGTTCAACCACCCCTCCACGGGCACCCCTTCACCGTCTACTGTTCATCCAGCCCTCCACACCACAGGCTCCTGTTCAACCACTCCTCCACGGGCACCCCTCCACCGTCTACTATTCATCCAAGCCTCCACACCACGGGGTCATGTTCATCTAGAGGCAACGCCACCGCTCACTATTCATCCAACCCCCCCCCCCCCCCCCCCCCCCCCCCGCCCGCAACGCTCACTGTTCATCCCAGAGGCAGCATCGATCGGCTTCAGTTAGCAGCAGTAGCGAAGGAATCGCTCGATCGGGTTCAGTTAACAGCCATCGATCGATCGCTCGGGTTCAGTAACGCGTAGCCTGCAGTGCAATCGCTCGGGTTCAGTTAGAGCCCAGCGCCTCTCTCGGGTTCAGTTAGAGCCAACGCCTCGCACACACGCGCATACGTGTACGAGAGAAACGCGCATCGCTCGGCCCCGACCTCCCACCGTAATCGAGAACTCCCCGAAATTTTCCTCGCCCTCGCTTCTACCACGGTTTTTTCCGTCATGGACGGCCCAAAGAATGTCATGCAGCTGCGTCTCCGGCCCTCCCAGGACGAAAAGCCCATTTTCTGTCATGATTTTTTGTCATAGAAGTAGGAGCCCACCACATCTATGATGATACCGGGTTTTGTCGCAATTATCGTCATAGAAGTGTCATATGTATGACAGAAAAAAAATTCGTTCGGCCCAAAATGTCACGGGTGTGTCGTTTTTTATAGTGCTTCCTCATATGCATATACTATACATGTACGTATACGGGTATCTGCGGCCGGCTGGCATGCTCGCATTTGTACATACTAGTTAACATGCCCACGATGCATTGTTTGGTATGGATCTAACTTGTTTGCGCACATGAGAAAGTTTTGTGCAGCATATTTGGAAAGTAAACGAGTCGTCGGTGGCTAGCTAGCTAAAGTTGGCAATACATACCTGCACGAGATTTCGTTTCCTTTTTTCATGCAGACTTGTGCGTCAAGAAGACCATCAAAAAGGAAGCTTTGGTCACGTCCAACTACTGCTAGCCACCTATAAATACAAGAAGACGGGCAAGAGCCAGGCACGCACACCCCAGGCCAAAACCAGAACCTACGCTGAGAAGATGGCGCACCCTGGCAGCATCATCGATGTGGAGAAGACGCGCCTCTAGCGGCAGCGTCTCGCCGACGGACATAGCCGGGAGACACCACAACCGATGCGCCTCTGACATCAACAGTTTTTTGTTTCTTTGTCTTATTGTTTTATCAGGTTTTCACGTGGGAAGCACGCATGCATCAAGAGGAGCCCAGCAACAAACACTCGACAGGGAACCACCCGAGGACAGAACTCAAGCGTGCGACAGCGGACGAGCCTGCGGCGGCGGCGGCCTGCAAGCCATGCATCAGATGGAGGGAGACGCGCCCGCCAAGGAGGAGCGCGGCGGTGCCTTCGCAGTCTTGGCGGATACACCGGCGGCGATAACCATGGAGCGATGCATCATGTTTCATGAGCTAGCATGCCCTCTTCTCTCTACGCACATATTTTTTTCCATGTACCAGGTACAATCGAGAGAGTGGACGACGCGTGAGGCGGAGATGCATGCGGACGACGCGGCGGTCTGCTCGTACCCAGATGTAATGGAGGTGGCGGACAACACACCAAGCGGATGTCGCCACGGACGATGCGGCGCTCTCCTCATACCAGATACAATGGAGGTGGTGGACGACGCCGCCATACCAGTAGACTACATCGACACCACCAGGCCCATCGCCAATATCGTCAACCCGGTGCCGTGAAGGACCGTGGCGTGGAGCTCGCGAGGATGCGGCCGCCCTGACACGGAGGATGGCGACACGGAGCCCGCCAGGACGATGCCCGTCGCCTTCGTCATCAAACAGGCGCCATGTAGGATGGAGGTGTGGAGCTCCCGAGGATGCCGCCGCCGTGCTATGGAGTATGGCGACACGGAGCCTGCCAAGACGACGCTCATCATCAACATCATCAAGTCGGTGCCACGGTGGACGGAGGCGTGGAGCTCGTGGGACAACACCACCGATGTCTACCTCATCAAGACGGAGCCCGTGACCCAGAGCCCATGAAGATGATACACGCCCCCTGGTGCTCCACCACGGCGGCCTACCTGGCCTCGACGAACAGGTCGCGACGCACAGATCATGGCCGACAGGTCTCGATGAACAGGCCCATGGCGCCGCGGACAGGTCTTGCGCCTTGCTTCTTGGAGGGGACGATGTGGCGGAACCGGTGCTCACGACGATGCAGCCCGAGACCGGTCCCACCTATGAAAGCGCACCCACCATCGCGAACAGGTCCTTGGCGTACAGGTCTCGGCGTGCTACTTCTCTCGGTAAACCACCGAATACGGCGTTTAGCCGAGATGAGGCACCCACCATGGCGGACAGGTCCTCGACGTATAGGACTCGATGTACAGGTCCATGGCGTCCCCGGCGTATGGGTCCCCTTTCGGTGTAGCACCCACCCAAGACAATGAAACCTCTACAACATCTCTTCACGAGTTCGCCGGGTGGCGTCCTTGACAAAATGGATTGCCATAGACTTGGTGCTCAATCAAGTGAGACACACCTATCACAGCGCACAGGTCATTGGTGAACAGCTTCCGGTGTACAGGTCCACGGCATCGCCGGTGTACAGGTCCCCTTTCTATGGCCATGTGAGGTGGCATCCTTTTCCTTGGCGGACCGCCGTAAACTCGGCGTCCAACCGAGACGAGGTGCCAACCACACCGGCATTGCCGATATGAGCGAGCGTTGGTTTTACACCGACGCTGGTCTCCATAAGAACACTCCCGCGAGGCAACCCCTTGCATACCCGACGAAACCGCTACGTCGTCAAGAAGTCCGAGCAGAGCAGGACCCATGCAACTTCAACACCGACTACATCAACGCTGTCAAGACCGACGAGGCGCGACGGCGAGGGCGAACGTGGCCAACACAAAGCCATGTTTTGAGTGGCACGTGTACCGACGAGGACACGGGCTTTGCCGCCGCCCACACCATACACTCACACCATCATCATCATGCATGGAGAACGCGAAGTGAAGACGACCACACGGCTTAATCGGAGGTATCTCGCGGAGCTACCCGCGGGAGTAATTAACCGGGAGCTTTTCAAGGCCCTGGGAACCAGGAGACCGCACGTCGCCATAGTCAGGCAGGCCGCGCTAGTAGGCGATGGAGCGCAACCATTTTTTATAGGATCTTGTAATTTTGTTCATCCAAAGAGATAAATGAAATACTTGTTTCCCGTATCATTTTTCTTTGTGTACTACGGTACACTGGCATGCCCGCATTTTTCTTTTTCCCCGGTGCATGAGAGAAATCCACACTCCTTCTCTTCCCTTCTCCCGGAGAGCCCATAAGATTTTTCTCGTGTCAAACACTTTATACCCATTAACGACCCATTATTCCGTCGGCCATTTCCAGCCCATGTTAACTTTCGGCCTTCTAAGGGCCCATTTATTCTTGGGCTCATTTCTAAAATTCGGTTAGATACGGTCCGTTATTGGTCTGTTCTATTTGTGGGCCAAATACAACCCTTGGTTACATTCGGCCCGTTTGTGGCCCGTTAACCCATTGGGCTGTTTTCATAGCATTACCAAATACGGCCTATTAACGACCCGTTATGGTCTGAATAGTACGGCCCATGTCTGGCGAAATGATTATACGCCCCGTAGAAGGCCCGTGGATCCTACGGCCCATAGAAGGCCAATGGATCCTACAACCCGTAGAAGGCCCATGAATCATACGGCTCATAGAAAGTCCATGGATCCTACGGCCCATAAAAGGCCCATGGATCCTACGGCCCGGAGAAGGTCCACGGATCCTACGGCCCGCAGGAGGCCCATGGTTACAACAGTCCGTGTGTTGCCTTGATTATTGTGGCCTAGTTACCAAAACAAGGTTACTGTGGCCACTAAAAAAACGCGGAAAAAGAACTGTAGTGACTACAAGCAAACAACGAAACAAGACAATAAGGAAATAAATAAGCAAACAACTAACGCTAGCCTATTACAGCTATTACACTGGGGATCAAAGTTCGCCACCAGTGCAAATATATGGAACAAAGCAGCATATTACATACACTGACCATAAAAATTGGCCACCAGTGCAAATAAACACAGCAGCAAAACAAGTCCATAACTGAAATAACTTCAGAAGAGCTCAAGAAACGTTCTCCTGGGTATCCACCATGCTAGCAATAAGCTTAGCAAGCTTATTAGCTTTGTCCTGTTTGGCGCTAAAATCCTCCAACGCTTGCTATTGCACCAGAAAGTATGCATCTGAATGCTCCAGGGACTTCCGCACTCCTTTCGCTTCTTGTCGCAGCACAACTGATCGATGTCTTTCAACTTGTAGTTGAGACTCAAGAAACTGAACTGATTCAGACAGTGAGTTTGAATAGCTTGTGCAAGCGGTAGTGGCCAGTAACTTGAACAGTAAACCAAGACAGGACTTTGGGGTTGCCTCACTGTCTTCAAGATAGTTTTCCTTAGCTGTTTTATCAGCTTTGTTGGAGACCAACAAGGATGTCTCACGATCCTGAACCTTATCTGGATTACTTCCTTTATCATTGCTTAATAAGGCACTCTACCCCAATATTCTGTCAGCATTCTAAAAGAAGAAACAAGCAGACACATAACAGGTTTAGCATGTACTAGTATATGAAACTCATTTCGGTGAACCAGTTCATTAGTAAGGTGGACAAGATTAAACTACCAAGTCTTCTATTGCCAAGTAGTACATTATAAAAGCATCAAACAAACATATATCTATGTCCTATGGTCCCTGCATTGTCTTGCCAAATCAAAATAGAGACACGGTCCAAATCATATCAGTTCAAGAGAAAGCAACACTGAAAGAATACAAAGCATGGGAAACTAAATGGCACAACAAGATTTCAGATGGGTACCACGGGTCTACACTAACAACAACACTATTGGCCCTGTTATGATGCTAGTAATGTGCATGATATGAAAGTCAACTGTATACACAATTGAAATTGAAATCAATAGAGCTATTTATAAGAGCAAACCTGTTAAAGAAACATGCATAAACATACCTATTGTGCCATTGGAGTTTCCATTGGATAGTTCAATTTAAAAATAAGTTTGTATGAGTAAATACAGTGATACAAGAGCAAACCAGTATGCACGATAGCAATGGAATCTTAAATGAGAATAGTTGTTCTTCAGGTTTAAGCACTTGTTCTACATGAACAGAGTGCAGTAAGACGCAAGCATATAGACCTTACCACATTCTTGTTTCGGGACCAGTAAAGAACAAGGCGTCCCAAGTCATCGTCCAGTAAATTTGTCTCAGGAGAACGTAAGGGAATTTGATGAGTTTCTTTGCCAGTGAAGTACATTTTCTTCAGGTAATTCTGATACTGCCACCAAGCATTCTTGAAGATAGCAGAGGTATTAGCATAGGTTACCTCATCCTGAGTTTCCAAATCAATCCTTCTCTATAGAGAAAAATGGGAAAATTTGCTGTATTATAACCATCATGGAGGTAGAATGTATGGGAAAAGGAAAGTAATTGCCAGGAATAACATTACTTACACATAACTCCTGGACAAACACCTGCAACTGGCATTTTCCTTCATCTTCAGTATAATATTTCCATGATGGGAAGATATGCACATAGGATTTGACAACATCAAATGCGATAGATGCTAAACTATGAATGGCTGGTTGTGCTTCCTCCACAGGAATAGGTGTACTAACTGGTGGAGTTGGGGTTCGCCGTGGTAGTACTAGCACTTTGGGCACTGGATCTGCCTTACTAACTGCTCTTGTTTGGTAGCTCTGTGGTGGAGATGGTGCTGTGTCAACAGGAACTCGGTTGCTATCTGCTGGGGTTGGGGTTAGATTGGGTGAAGCTGGTTCTCTGTCCATCGCAGTAGGGGTAAAATCTGCGAGAGTCTGGGTTATGTGTGGTAGGGCTGGTTCTCGTGCATGTACAACCAGGGTGCTATCTCCACCAAGAGGTAGCACTGTTTTATTTGAAGACCGTGTTTTTACTCCGCTAGATACTGCCATCACCCGCTCCAATTCAAATGGCTGATAAAATAGGAAACATAATTGAATGTACAGACATTGTATGAGAGACATATGCAATAGATAGTGTGGAAAAAAGAGGGCATTAGATAATGTACAGATATTGTTTAACTAAAACGAATAGCATGACATAATTTCACATATATGATATCTATCTAAACTGGATAGCATATCATAACATAATTCAAAGATATGATGACTAACTAAACAGGATCGATGACATAATTCAAATACATGTTATCTAAGTAACCAGGAACGCATGATTTAATTCACATATGTGATTTATATGCTAAGCGGAGGGCATTCGCATATATGATGTCTGATCTAAGAACATGGAGTTGAATATTGTGTATATGATGTCTAAACTATGCAATGCAAGACACCATATGCATGATATGAGCAGTAGAACCATGCGAAGTTAGAGCATACACCTCGGTGGGGGAATAGGACTGGTCATCTGTCTCTGAATCCATCTTTGAGGAGCTATCGGGACCCAGCAAGAGATCTGCTTCGGCAGGTAGCATTGTCTGCTCTGAAGGCCTTGTTTTCACTTCAGATTTTTCCATCACCCACTCAAATGGATGATTCACAGGAAGAGTAGTTTAATGTGCAAACATTTTCGACAAATGGAAATTTAATGAAGAAAAGGATGAGCTAGATATCATTCAAATATATGATGCCTGGTTAAACAGGATGGCATTGCACATTTCACATATATTATTGCTGGCTAAAAGACATGAGACTGCATAATTCCCATATATGATATTGAAACTAAATAGGTGGCATTACAGAAGATGTCTAAACTAAGCAGATGATATGATGTCGAAAGTAGGCACTGCAAGGCAACATATGCATGATATGACTAACATCATCATGCCAAGTTAGAGCAAACACCTTGGGGGGTAAATAGGAGTGGTCAGCTGCATCTGAATCCGCCTCAGAACAGATATCTTCCTCTGGATTACAATCTGGAGAGGGGGGGGAGGGTTTGCCATTGAACCCACCACGGAGTGATGTCTGCATGACATTGTATTGACGTGCAAAACTCTTCTCTTTTTCTCTACATGTTCAGCATGACTGTGTACAATATCTGACATGCATACAAAAAAAATAGTGAGATTATGTAAGGAGAGCATGCAGAAATCTAGAGTAATGGTAACAACTAGTGGATGGATCCAAAAATAATGATAGCAGGCTGATGATTACTTTAATTTAATAAAAAAACAGATTATGACTGCTTTACTATTTGTTTCCCACCCAAGATGAACAACATAGCCATACCCTAGGTGAACCAGATATTAGACAGAGATACTATTCATTGCTGCCTCGATATGTGCCCCACAACTAATTTAGAACTCAAGTTTGAACATCAATTTGGATCTGACTTGGAGTCTAAGAGGTGAACAGGACAATAAAGTAGCATGTAATATTAAGCAATGCATAACATAAGCAGAAACAAAAGAGTGCGACCTCTCTTGTGGACCCGTGTACTCCTCAGGTTCATCTGCTGAGTCAATGATGGTGATGCCGTTGCGGTGGGTGCCGGCGGCAGGGAAGGAGATCTGAGGCGGCGAAAGACTGTCAGGAGTCGTGATGTCTGGCTTGGTGGATGCTTCTGTCAATGGAGCAGCTCAGGTGAGGTGGACGACGTCGCGGCAGGAGCAGGACAAACCACACAAAGTTTTCTTCAACGCCTACCTGTAACTGAAGTAATTCTGTAAGGGCTCATTTGGCTTGCATGATTCTAAAAACGCAGGGATATGAGGAAAAAACACCAGAATAGGATAGGAATGCACATGGGAAACAGAGCATTTGTGAAAACAAGATTTCTGTCAACTTGGGTGTTTGGTTCACGGGAACAGGAGGAGCAGAGGAATGCAAAGAAACACGGCCAAAATAAAGTGAAACCCTATGAAAGCGTGTACAGTTAGAATGTTATTCTGCCACTAATGCACTTGGTCTTGTTTTCATGCATAGGATTTTGAAAAGTAGGCCCAGGTGGATGTTTTGCTCCATTCCTTTCAACAAAATGCATGAATAATTGAATAGTAGAGTGCCATAGGAAAATTTCCTATTGCTATGTTTTTCCGTTGAACTACAATAGCCCTAATGGATCGGCATGAATGTAGAGTAATAAGTGATGCGACAACTGCACAACCTCTTTGCCGTAGCCGTGTCGACCTCAGCATCATTGGGTTGGTCACTGATGAAGTTGAGGCAGAGGTGGCTGTCAGAGGTGTGGAGGAAGATATGAGGAATCTGTAGACGGCGTCCAGGGGACTGCTCTGTTGTGATGGATCGTTCCGTCCATGGAGCAGCTCCAGTGAGCCGTAAGACGTCAAGGCTGAAGCAGCACAAGACAGACATCGTTAATCTCAAGTGGGATTCTAATAACATCTCCAATAGATGATGTAAAATGCATTACCAAAAAGTGATAGATGTAAAATTTACATCACCAAAAACCACCTGACTACAACAGATGAGGTAAAAAACTGTTGACTCTGAACTTAACTGTCGAAACTGAAATTTACTGTGGAATCTGAATATTACTGTTGAAACTGAACGCAATGGTAGCAGAGAGGCACTTCACATGGGATAGTTTAGGGAGGGTCTGCAGTTCATCACCTGCACCCCCATGAGCCGCCAGCCACCACCGGCCGAACCCCGCGCCGCCTCGCCGCCTCACCGCCTCGAAACAACTCCCCACCGCCGCGTCGCCGCCCGGAAACAACTCCCCACCGCCGGTCCGCCGCCGCCTCGCCGCTCCGAAACAACTCCCCACCGTCGGTCCGCCGCCGGCCCGGCCAGCCCTCTAGCCCCCCCCCCCGCGCCAAGCTTTTTCTCCGGCGGTCCCCACGCCATCGCCCCACCACCGTGCCCTCCCACCACCGGCGAGCAGCACCCCACCCAGAACCCTAAGATAGATAGTGGGGTACCTCTCCGGCGAGCCCCCCCGCTGCGAGTGGTTTTTCCTTAACTCCGGCGAGACCCACCACCCCCTGAAAATCGACTGACCCAAAAGTCGATTCAGTCGACTGAAGTGTAGCTAAATCGGAGTAGAGCAGCAGCACGAGCGAGGGGAGAGCAGCAGCGTGAGCGAGCGAGCAAGAGCCCGGGCAGCAGCAGCAGCACGAACGAGTGAGAGCCGGAGCAGCAGCAGCAGCGCAAGCGACCGAGCGATAGCCGGAGCAGCAGCAGCAGATCCGGCTGGTATGGACGCCACCGCCGAAGGGGCCAAGCACTGGGGAGAGCCACCATGGAGATGTCGCCCGCGGCGCCGGCTTCGAGGTAGCCGCTCCATGGGGGTGCGGGATGGAGCACTGTCGGCGCCAGGAGGTCGAGTTAAGGAGAAGGTGCGATGCGATGAGTGTACAACCTCTTTGGTAGCGCCGAGTAGGCCTCGGCTTCGCCCGAGGAGTCATTGAGGATGCTGCAGTTCTGGTGGAGCAGGTTAAGGCGGCGCTGTGGGGATGGAGCAGCCGCGATAGACGAGGCGATCCTCCGAGCAGCTCCTTGGACGTGGAGGACGGGGCGGCTGAACTGGCGGGACGACGGGATGGACGACGGATCCTCATCCGGGGAGGCGGATGAGGGACGTCAAGCTGTTGCGGTAGACGACATCGTCGGGGAAGAGGCTCCGGCTAGGAAGCGGTGAGGTGGCGGATGGAGGAGGGTGGGGTTTCGCGGCTGGAGCGGAAAGGTTATGGCGGCCAGATTACGAATGGAGAAAAAAGAGGCGATGGGAGGGGGGAACCATGACTTAGGGACGCGCTTGTCCAAAATGTAGGGTGTGTTTCAAAAGTACCCCCACCGATTTGAACTAGCGGCCCTTTCGGCTCAGGGTTAGAAGGGGGATTTCACGTGTCGGGATTTGGCAGCTGGAGGGAGTTTTCGCGCGCGTTGTAATTTCGGGATAGCAAGGCGCGGGTTGTGAAGGCGCCATTTTTGGGAGCACGATATCTGATTTTTTGGGATATAACAAAGCGCGGGTTGAATTTTAGGGACACGCCTAACGTGTAATATTGTACTTGTACATACCAAATCAATTCGCACTTCCCTCAACGAAAAAAATGAAAAAATAAAAACTAGTCACATCACACGAAGAGAGAGTCTTGTCCCATTTTACTATACAAATGCTATTGAAAGCTACTCCCTCCTTCTATCTATATAGGGCCTAATGCGTTTTTCGAGGCTAAATTTGACCAACCAAATATTAGAGCAATAATATATGACATGCAACTTACATAAAGCACACCGTTAAATTCGTGTGTGAAAGGAGCTTTCACTGATATAATTTTCACATTGTGCATGTCATGTACTATTAATCTTGTCAATAGTCAAAGGCGGTCTTAAAAAATGCATTAGGACCTCTATAGATGGAAGGAGGGAGTATGGATCCATGTTATGTCCAATTAAAAAATTTCGCTAGCTGTATAATGCATGTAACCTACTCATGCCAACATTTTAGTGCATTCCAAATGTCTATACTACCGCTGCAATTCGAACTGAATTTGAATTCGTTTCTCTATTTCAATAAGAATCTACAATCATGATTGTTGCCAACTTCAACCATCATTCGTGTATTACCTTAACAACACACTACATGATTACTATAGAGATAGATATGAACTATGTGTACTACATGAACTCGAATTCAATTTTTTGAATACACTTGATGTTAATTCCAAATAATAGTACATTTGATGTACTAACTATATATTCATAATCTAAACCATGTTCCATACGTACACCGTGTTTATCACACAAAGTATAGTGCCCCGCCCCCTACATTATGACAAGTATTTAGCCCTGAGCTGCAAAAGCCACACATTAGCCCAAATTATAATCAATGTTATACATTATGATATCTTCTTCAACTATCCGTATCCACTTTTTTATAATGAAATATGATCTATGTTCGTCTTTAACACCTTCACGATCCTCTTCTCTTTGTAGCTAGCTAGCGCTAATTTTCTATCGTGCATGCACACGCCCACCCCCCTCTCACCCCCCCTCAGTGTCCCCTCCATCGCGCACGTTCGTTATTTCTCTTTAGGTCGTTCACCCGTGGTGTGTGTAGGCCCCCCGACTCCTTCTTTCCGGCACACACCGGTCGATATACCTCTCTAGCAAAGTGTGCCTACCACAAACACATACTTCCCCTCTTCTCTTCTCACCGTCCATGCCCCCTATGTCCAATACGGTTCCACGCAGGTGCACACTCCCGCTCCTCTTTTCATCGATCTCATAGTCGCACACTCCTCCCCCCTCGACATAGTAGGCCTCTCGCACCACCTTCTAGCCACACCCCTCTCGCCATGTCTGTCTCTCCAAACCTTATTTGCTTCTAACACATGCATGCATGTATACGTACTGATCTCCCTACATATAGCTAGGTCGACTATAATTCTTTTCCCCACGCACCGATAGACTTACCTCACTAGTTATGTCTCTCCCTTTCTCGGACACACGACAGTTGATCTTCCTATGTAGTTACGTATGCTTACCACAACCATATCGTCTCCCCTCATAATCCTTACATACCTCCAGACCCGTCTCTCACACGCGCGTGCATAGATAGACAGACATCCCCACCCTCTCTTATTGATATTGCACTCGTACCCTCTGTTTGTCTAGCAGGCCTGTCCACCCATTTGTGAGACGCCACTCCACCATCAACCCTTCGACACTCTATCTTTGTCTTTCTCCCAACCTTACTCCTCTGCTACACATATCCATCGATGCCAATCAATCTCCCTCTATACATAGCTAGGTCTCTCTCCTTCTCCACACATATACTAGTCGATCTACCTCTCTATAGTTAGGTCTCTGCCCCCTCATCCCCCCCACCGATAGTCGAACGTTGTAGGTAGGTATCCATGCCACAGAGAAAAACTGCACCTCTGCCCTCTCAAATTCCAGTAGGCCAGCCGCCCTGTATCTTTGACGTGGGCAAACACAAATTCGATGGCACTCTTTATCGATCGTGCAGCCACACACTTCATCCCTGTTTTTGATTCTATCGATATCTCACGCCGATGATCCATCCACTCTCTTCTCGTGGATCGCTCCCTCTATATATGATATATCCATGACTCTGTTTCACACACATTGCATATGTTACTTTTTTTGTTTGAGATATCATCGACACATTGCCTCGTTTCGCACAAACCATCTCTCTCACATGCACCCACGTACGTACCTGCACCTAAAGAAGACGTACACACAGGACGCATGTACTCACGTCTCGTTCCCGGCCACACCCGCGCGGGTACACGGTGGAGTTTGTTTCTGTACGAAAAGGCAGCCCACGAGATAATTTGACGCGTGTAGCAGTTGTTTACTCGAAGGAGGGTCGGGTACCATGCCTAGACGGAACAAAGTTCGACTTGATGCATTTGTATTAAATAAAGTTATATATTCCTCCTCAATGGCGCGTAGTAGAGAATATAAAATGATTGCCGTGGGGAAAATGGAAGAATCTGCTCCACTATATAGAACGGAGCCTGCCTGCCGGGGTTTGTCTCTCGTCACACCATCTCACACAAGGCACGGTGGCCTCTCTCTCTCACCGTTGGTCAGTGATCCGGCCGCATCCCGTCTGCCGGCGGAAAGGGAGGATGTGCATCGTTTCTTCGTTCGACGGCGTTGAGGCAGCACGTCCCGATCTGCGGTACCCGCCGTTCTCTCTAACCAAGCTCCGGCGTGGTAGGGCCTTCGCCACTTGCTTGCTGCCGTAGTATGGGCGGATCCCGGCCGCCGGCGCCCTCCTAGTAACATCCCAACGACCCTCCGGTACAGCTTCCTCCACTCTTGCTCCACTGCCCATCTTCCCACGTTGCTGCATGTGGATCTTCTTTAGTTGTTTGCTTAAAACGTATCTCGGCCGGCGTACTTTCCATCTTGCAATCTCGTCCTCAAACCATTTTTGATAAACCACCATGCTGCTATCTTTCCCTTATTACATGGAATATGCTTCTTTTTTGTTGGTGTATGGTCTTCAACTCGTGTTATTCGCCAGTAATTGTTTCCTTTCTACCTCTTTTTTGCAAACATGGCTAGCCATTTCACCTCGTTGCTATTGCGACCTTTTGGTAAACTGCACAAATCACTTTTTTTCTTATGAGTGTTTTGTGCAGTTCTGCCAAAATGTCACACGAGCAACGTTTTTATATTTCTCTGGGACTGCAGGAAGGGAGATTGGTTTTGCTATCCTCCTCATCCAACTCCTGCCTAATCTTCTCCAACAAGTAGTTAGTCCTAAAGAAAAGATCGCAGAGGTGATCGGCTTCTATTTGTGTGTGTTTTGTTTCATCATCTAGTTCCACTATTATTGTAATCACACTGACTGGATATCTTTGCAAACAAGGATGGTCAGCTCGATTTTAGTGGAGCTGCACAAAATGATCGGATTGTGGTGTCCTCCGGACACCCCCTTTTGGCTACAGCACTGGGTGAAACTAGCTGCCAAACAATGAACACTGTGCCCAGGAAATGGACCCATGCTTACGAACAACATCGATCAATTATATATTTTTCTTTATTTGTACACCTTCTCACAACTTTGTCTTCAGTTGTGATGTGAATATTGGCGCTGATCTGCGAACCATGGTGATGCATTAGCAGCCATGGTACTCCCTCCATTTTTGTATACAAGGCCACAAACCCATATTACAGGTACCAAGGTAGAAATTAATGGCCTCTTAAGCCAATGTTGCAAACTAGTCTTTTCTCCTCACTTGACGTGTTAATTAATGTGTATTTTCTCTCCAACGCACAACAAGACAGCTCTCTCACTCCTCGTTGGTTGATTAATTCGGTGCATTCAAACCAACCTTCTCACCCCCGCATGCATGCATGGGGTATTAATGTCCTCGGTTGCTAGTCCGAGGCAAACCTCATCAATTTTATCTCAATTGGTGTTAGTGGCCTTGTATAGCTGCAAATTGTAATTTTGATAGTGGCCTTATATACAAAAATGGAGGGAGTAGTTTCATTTGTATTTGATGGAATGTTGTAACGAGATAATCTTGAGGCAAGAGGACACATGAATCCTAAGTTGAAACCTTTTTTTCCTGTGGGAACCAAAGTTGAAACCTTCATATCATCACAGTACAATTTCATTAAAATTTTGCGTACATATAAACAAATCCTGAAGGATTGATAGCAATGCCAGAAACAATTCAACTTCGTTTCGCCGACATGTGGGACATCCTTCATCCGGCTCCACCTGCTGTCCAGCAATATTGAGTGCACAACTGCAGGAAAAGATTCAGTCTAGTCGTTGCGCCGCATTAGTAATGACTAATGAGCAGTCAAATCGCAGAGCCCGACCTTCGCCATTGTAAGTTGCTCGGACGAAGCAACCATCATTTCTCCGTTCCTTGAATCCGCTGGTACTCCCATATTCCCAGAGTAATAAGTTGCTCAGGCGAAGCAACCATCACTTCACCTTTTCCATAGTAAGTACCTCCTTGGGCCCACTAAAAATCACTTTTCTATCACCATCAAGTGCACTTATTGTCAATTTAACCCTGTCACCGAAACACCTCTTTGGCTACAGTTAGTTCAGAGTTAGTCATGAGTTAGTCTAAACTCTAGCTAAGTTAGAGTATCCAACAGGAGCAGTATAGGACATGCAAGTTGCTCAAAGCATACAGTCAAATTCATACGCGAAAGGATCTTTTTTATTTTTGAAAACGGAACATGAAAGGATCTTCGAATGATATAATTTTCAAATTATATAAAATCTTATCAATAGTCAAAGGCATCCTCCAAGAATGCATTAGGCCCTACTCCCTCCGTCTAGGTGTATAAGTCACCTTACGAAAGCCAAATAATCCCAAAATACTTAGGCGCGGTGCATTAACTCCCACCATGTTTCTTGTTTCTTGACATATCCACCAATAAGAGATGTGGAGCGTGCATGTTTTCAATGACTTAGACTACCAAACACGACATGCAATGGTTAGTTCATTGCATGCAATGCTATTAATTAGCAAATAAATATTATATTCTCTCGTTTTCCCCTCTTCCTTGGTCACGGTGCACAATATAAGATGACTTATTCACTAGACGGAGGGAGTATATAAAATCTTACCAATAGTCAAAACCAAGTGTTACTACTACACCAAATAAGTTCAAAACGAGAAACTGGACCCACTCACGGCACGGCACGCCTCTCTCGTTTGGTCTGTCGGTCAAAGCGCTTCCTCTTCTTGTCATAACAATAGAGTACGTTAATATTTTTAGAATGCTCTTGGCATGTCGCTAACATGTGATGAGTTAACCGACCTCAATAGATGGCAAACACGCCAGCCCGCCGCACTTTGAGAGAGACGAGGAGCGAGAAGCGATACGGGCTGGTGGATTACTAGAGCTAGGTGTCGCACGGAGGCCAAGAAATATGGTGATAGCGAGGGCTGGCCACGTACAGATGATGTAACTACACTGGGCTGCCATGTTTCGTACTCTTACGGTCTACTGTGGGGATGATTGGTTGATTTTATATCGCTAAATAATATAAAATACTATGAGTGCAGACGCTCCACCACAAGGTTCCTTGCTCCTTCTCGGTCGTCGGGAATCTATGTTCTTCCACTCTCTTTTTTACATGACCTTTGTTCATCATTTTGCCAACACGCGGGACATCTAGCATCAAGGTGCACGTGTCATGCAAGAAAATGGAGATAAGCCGTGCGTAAGTGAGTCATGCACTACGATGGCACCTAGTACTACGTAGTAATATTTTTCCTACTCGATGGCACGTGAATACTGCACGTACTCAATGACGGAGCACGGGATGGTAGCCATGGACTGATGGACATGGTCGACCCTTTTTGGAGAGAGTATTGAATACGTATTAAATTTGATGTGTCCCGCCAACTCGCAGAACGTCGAGAAGCACACACTGAATGACGGAGCACGGGATGGTAGCCATGGACATGGTCAACCCTTTTTGGAGACAATGCACTACTTTTGATGTGTCCGGTCTACTCGCAAACAAGGAGAAGCTTTGCTTACTAGTAGTACACTATCGACTATAGTACCATCATCATTGTTCGACTTTCGGAAGAGACGAGAGAACTTAATGTTTATTTGCTAATTAATAGCATTGCATGCAATGAACTAACCACTCCATGTCATGTTTGCTAGTCTCAAGTCATTAAAAGCATGCACACCCACATCTCTTTGGTTGATATGTCAAGAAACAAGAAACGAGGTAGAAGTTAATGCACCGCGTCCAAGTATTTTGGGATTATTTGGTTTTCGTAAGATGACACCTAGACGGAGGGAGTATTATACTTGAAGGCTACAAGGTTGGCTATAGATGACGTGGCAGTGTCATGTAGCCATCAGTTGGTTATACTATTAACCATGCTCTTATAATACTCCTATATTTAGGAACGGAGGGAGTAGTTGGCATGCATGATACTACCTACAATAATCCCATTACAACCAGCCTGGTAGAATTAAAATACCTGATCTAAATGGTTGCCGCCCGATCTCTTTGTCCTCCTCCAGCATCCGGCAGAAGAAGAATCGAGCAAGACACCGGCTGTATTCGCTGGTGTCGCCTCGGCAGTGGCCTTCATGGGATACAATCGGCGGCGGCGTCCCGTGTTCTACTTTTCCTCGATGATGGCGGCGGGCGGGGACGTGCTGCCCGTCACCTCGTCCACATCCGCATAGCCGCATCACCTCGTCGACATCCGTGACGGCTTCTTTCTCTGCTTGCATGTCGCGGCTACGGGCGCGTCGACGGCGGATGGCGCAGTCGCAGACACTGGAGGCGCTGTACGACGCGGCAGCGTCGAGGGCAGCGGCGATGCCCATGCCGCCGTGCTCCCCGACAAGCCGGCGTGGAGCAAGTCGGCACTCTTCCTCGAGCTGTATTGGAGAGGCCAGCTGCGGAACCATGCGCTGGCTTAGTGTGGCAACTAGCTCCGACGGGCTAGGCTAGGTAGGTGGAGAAGCGAGCTGCCGGGCTCGGCGGGCCCCAGACAGCTTTTATGCCGGAGAACTGCTCTTCCTGCTCGTCGGATGCCGCAGAAAGAGTGGACAAAATGGTGGAAGGAGGAGCTTGGCCGGCGTCCTGCTCCTGAACAGACGTGTGTGGCCGGAGTTCATTTCTCGCATTCCACGCGGGTTTCTATATCTATACTACTATATATATTATTATTATATACTATATAGTGTACCAATTTTAAGTAGGACTAAGAACATCAATCATAACCGTTGATCTTCTAAATCCAATGGCCAATATCAGTAGGATTCGTAGGAACACTACACTGCTGCTACCTCATCTGTGTTCTAGAACAATCAAGACGGAGGGATGTGATGGTTGCTTGTCCGTTTGTTTTACCAGGCCACTTATTAGTGGTTGGGTTTTCTGATATGATGGCTTTACTGCCGCGAGACTCGCGTGCAGCGCCGCCCTCTACACTAGTACTACATCGGTCGTGGTTTATTAGTCCCCGTTTGAATTTGACTGAAGATTTAACTGACAAAATGTTAGTGCATGTCAACAAAAACTATATCGTTGGATTAGTATTTGAACATAGTTTTCAATGATAATTTTAGGTGACATGCATCAGCATTTATCATACTATATATAATGTTAGTTCAATTTTTGGTTGTACTAATCTATAGTAAGGTGCCCGTGTGTTGCGCGGAATAGTGAAATGCATTGATCGGGGAGTTGTTTATTTTGACAAAGGATGTGGGGTCATCTCATGTGTAACGGATATCGATAGGTTTCTTCGAAGGGGGTGGCTAGGTCTCAATCCAAGTCTCAGTCAAATGATATAGTATAAGAAGAAAAATAAAAAAAATAAAAATAAATTTTTTGTACTAATCTCCATGCAAAATCAAAGGACTATATCATCGACTGAGACATAACTAAGTCTCAGTCGACTGAGACATAGCAAAACTATTCTTCGAATATTATTTCATCTCTAGAGCTCACAAACATCCGGGTGAAATAGATAAAAAAGTATCTTTTGCAAAGAAAAGCGTTCAACTGTTCAACCTGCATCCAAAACTTGTGAAGAAATAACACTTATTGTGCTTTGCAAGAAATGATCTTTAAGAATTAGTTTTTGAGTATCGATTGTTATACATGTTGGCTACAGATGACATGGTACTTTCTTATAGTCAACAGTTGGCTATACTATTAAGTACCATGCCCTTATACACCTAGACGGAGGGATTAAATAAGGATGACTTGGAAGGGGGCAGAGGAGATGTAAGAAATGGTTTTTCATAAGTCTTTCACCAGTACTGCAGTAAAAATTTCATACATGGAAGATTCAAGACTAAACCATAAATGGATACACTTTTATTCATGCGCGATACTCCAATAGAGCAAGATCATGCATGGAAGTCTCCACATGCTTAGACAGCGGATTACATTGAGCAAAGACTAATGATCAACATTTAACTTCGTAATGCATATGTCCAGGTGAACCTCCTTGGAGTCCCCGTACACATTGTTGGGGGTCAAATCATGCCATGCGTCTTCCATGTCCACATCGGCGGGAAGGACCCAGCTCGGCACAGTCCTAGTCAGCTCGACATAGCCAGTTTCGCCGCCCACGTACCTCCGAGGGGTAGTAATAGTGAGCATGCACCCGTACATAGGCCTCGTGTCAGTGTCAGCTGAGGGAGTCCTGGACTAAGGGGTCCTCGGGCGTCCGGCCTGTTATCCATGGGCCGGACTGATGGGCTGTGAAGACATGAAGGCCGAAGACTGTACCCGTGTCCGGATAGGACTCTTCTTGGCGTGGAAGGCAAGCTTGGCGATCAACTATGAAGATTCCTTCCTATGTAACCGACTCTATGTAACACTAGATCCCTCTGGTGTCTATATAAACTGGAGGGCGTAGTCCGGATAGGATATACTCATTACCATAGTCATACAGGCTAGGCTTCTAGGGTTTAGCCATTACGATCTCGTGGTAGATCAACTCTTGTAACACTCATATTAATCAAGATCAATCAAGCATGAAGTAGGGTATTACCTCCATAGAGAGGGCCCGAACCTGGGTAAACATCGTGTCCCCTGTCTCCTGTTACCATCGACCTTAGACGCACAGTTCGGGACCCCCTACCCGAGATTCGCCGGTTTTGACACCGACATTGGTCCTTTCATTGAGAGTTCCACTGTGCCGTCGACGAAAGGTTCGATGGCCCCTTCGATCGTCCATAGTGACGCTGTCCAGGGAGAAACCTTCCACCCCGGACAGATCTTCGTGTTCGGCGGCTTCGTATTGTGGGCCAACTCGCTTGGCCATCTGGAGCAAATCGATAGTTACGCCCTGGCCATCAGGTCAGATTCGGAAGCTTGAACTACGTCGCAGACATCCGCGGAGACTTGATCTTCGACAGATTCGAGACCGCGACAATCGCTGCCTCTCGCTCCGATGAACATGACTTAAATCCGTCATCGGGTCACATCCAGGAGATGGTTCCTGTTGCTGCAATGGCCTTAGAGCCGGAGCAGATCGTGCCATCCGAGGCCACATTGTCCACGGTGTTGGAGCCGCACACAGACTCGACACCCTGCAATATTTGCATCAATGGAACTCCGGACTCGTCTCCGGCCATAATTTCCGGACCATGTACGCCTGCGGACACCAAGCTGGATCGGTCATCGATTTCGAATTCAGCGCCGCAGACATCTTCCAGCACTCACCTTTGGGTGATGTGCTAAAATCTTTAAAGAATTTGTCCTTGGAGAAGGACTCACAGCTGAACTATGTTCGGTTCGAGCTAGAAGCTGATGATGGGGAATTTTGCTTCCCACCTGCCACCCACTTCATAGCCACTGTCGATGACTTAACCGACGTGCTTGATTATGGCTCTGAAGACATTGACGGTATGGACGACGATGCCGACAAGGAGCAAGGCCAAGACCCGCCATTCACTGGACGTTGGACGGCCACCTCCTCGTACGATGTGTACATGGTTGACACACCTAAAAAAGCTAGCGACAATGACAAAGAAGATCCAGTTGCGAAAAAACCTTCTGAGACATAGTCCAAGCGCGCCGGCACTCTAAACGCCGCTCTAAGCCTCGTCTCTCAAAAGATGGCAACAATGGCACCGGACAAAATAGTACTCCGGGCGACGCCGAAAACAATGAAGACCCTGTTGGAGCTACATCTGAACAGGAGGAACAAGACAACGGGCAAGTTAACCCTGATAAACAGGCCATGCCCAATGACCCGGATGACGATAGTTATCGTCCAGCCTCCGAGGATGAGGAGAGCCTCGACAGCGAGGATTTCATCGTGCCGGAGGCACCCTCGAGCAGGAGCACTTCAAGCGCCAGCTAATAGCTACTGCAAGAAGCCTGAAGAAAAAGCAGCAGCGGCTCCAAGCCGATCGAGACCTACTCATTGACAAATGGACTGATGTCCTGGCAGCCGAAGAACACGGCCGCAAGCGCCCAGCCAAGAGTTACCCAAAGCGTAGACTGCTACCTCAGTTCGACGAGGAGGCACCAGATCCCATACCTCCCTGCGTAATGCGGAACGACCACCGCGTGGTCGAGGCAGTGCGGCGGACCGACCACCCCGCGGTTGGGACAAAACGGCAACTCATGTCGAACAGCAGAACGCCCCACCGCCCTGCAAAAACAGAGACAAAACAGCTCGGGACTATACATATGACCTTCAACAGGACCTGCACAGTAGAGCAGGACATACCAGATCAATCTACGGATCGCGAGGACGCTTCCCGACTCGGGGTGACGGCTACCTATTCGGACGTGACAAACCTAGTCACGCCCGGGCCGATAACCACAGACGGACTTCATCGGAGGTGCACCGTGACGCGGCCCGATATAGAGGCGTCGCACACCCTCTCTTCTTCACAGATGAAGTACTAGATCATGAATTCCCCGAGGGGTTCAAGCCCGTCAATATCGAATCATACGACGGAACAACCGATCCCGCAGTATGGATCGAAGATTTTATTCTCCACATACATATGGCTCGAGGAGATGACCTCCATGCCATCAAATAGCTCCCACTAAAATTAAAAGGGCCAGCTAGACACTGGCTAAATAGCCTGCCTGAAAATTCCATCGGCAGTTGGGAGGACTTGGAAGAAGCTTTTCTTGACAACTTCCAAGGCACTTATGTCCGACCATCAGATGCCGATGACTTAAGTCATACTAGGAAATATGCCCGTGTGTTGCAACGGGAATAAAAAAATATCTTTGCGTCTAGAAAACACAACATGTAAAATTAAATAATGAAAAAACCATGTACTGTTATGTCCTAAAGATATTTTAAAAATTAGACTATGGAAATTTAGCACAACAAAATTCAATTATCCATTTTGTTACTGGGAACAAAAGTCGATTACATAACTTTGATATCCCAAGTTCCCAACACTGATTTCTATATAGTCCGAATTAACCTTATCTATCATCTAAGGCATGTTGAGCATCTTGTACTCCCATATATGCATCTAAATAAATACTATATTTTATTGTATGTTTGTGGTTTTTGAGGGAATTCTTTTATGTTTGTTCCAAAAAACGTGTGGAGATGTTGTGCTGCCTTTTAATTTTATTTTTTCTTATGGGGTGCAACGTCTTCTCCCCTTTTAAAGCGACTTAATTATTGGGCTATCTAACAAATTTCAGCATAATAACATTTATTAGGGAACCAATTACGTGAAAAAAATTCCATTTAATGGAAAGAAATGTGGCCAGTTATGTCATGAAAATTCCATTTGATGGAAAGAAATGCAGCCAATTATGTCATGAAAATTCCATTTCATGGAAAGAAATACGGCGTGCATGTGGTACTTTATTGGGTTTCTCGAAATCCCACTTAATTTTCCAATAAAGCTCACAATCCATATAATTGGAGTCAATTTCCTGCACGTCCTTCCTTATCTCGGGTCTTTCACTTTTATTGGCATCTTCATGTCCACATTTAGCGGGATTTTTTGTAATTGACACATGCATTCCCTTTTTTTGAGGTATTTTCCATTTTCTAGGCAACTCGTAATTAGGTAACGACCATGTTTTACACACGGAACAAATGGTAGGTGAGTTGGTTGTTCCGTTATGGTCGGTAGTAGAGGTCTCAAGTTCGAGTCGTCTGCGCATATATATGTTTCCTTCTCATCAAAAGAAGCGAACCATGCCCACCTTGGCCCATGCTAGCGACTGGCCGGCCCATGTAGGGAGCAGAAATTGTGGGACGGGCTTTTTCTGGATTGCGGGTTTGCTCTTAAAAAAGTGAAGGGTTTTTCTGCAAAAACGATGACGACGGACCAAGAATACCTATTTCTTTTATTAGTAGGTATAGGTATAGATAGTTCAACAACCTGGAGAATCAGCCAGAAATTTCTGGAATAGGTTCCTAACCAAAAAGAACCAGATCGTTGACTATCCGAATGCCAAAGCCCTAGTGGCCTTCAAACACAGCATCCGCGACGAATGGCTCGCCCGCCACCTCGGCCAAGAAAAGCCGAAATCCATGGCACCCCTCATGGCACTCATGACCCGCTGTTGCGTGGGTGAGGATAGTTGGCTGGCTCGCAGTACAAACACAGCCAACGAGGCAGGCCCCTCCGAGGCCAAAAACAGCACCGGCAAGCTCCGGCGCAATAAACACAAACGCCGAAGTAATGGCGATAACACCGATGACACAGCAGTTCATGCCGGATTCAGCGGCTCCAAGTCCGGCCAGCGGAAGAAGCCCTAAAAAAGGAACAATGAGGGACCATCCAGCTTGGACCGCATACTCGACCGTCCGTGCCAAATACATGGCACCCCAGACAAACAAGCCAATCATACCAACAGGGATTGTTGGGTTTTTAAACAGGCTGGCAAGTTAAATGCCGAGAACAAGGAAAAGGGATCACAAAGCAAGGGCGAGGACGAAGAGCCCCGGCAGCCGAACACTGGGGGCAGAAGAAATTTCCACCTCAAGTCAAAACGGTGAACATGATATACGCTACACACATCCCCAAAAGGGAGCGCAAGCGAGCACTCAGGGACGTCTACACGATAGAGCCAGTCGCCCTGAAATTCAATCTGTGGTCGTCATTCCCGATCACCTTCGATCGTCGAGATCATCCAACTAGTATTCGCCACGGTGGTTCGGCCGCACTGGTCCTCGACCCAATCATCGATGAATTTCACCTAACACGAGTCCTAATGGACGGTGGTAGCAGCCTCAACCTGCTCTATTTGGATACAGTGCATAAAATGGGCATTAATCCCTCACGAATCAAGCCCACAAAGACTACCTTTAAAGGAGTCATACCAGGCGTAGAGGCCCGGTGCATGGGCTCAATCACGCTGAAAGTTGTCTTCGGTTCCCCGGACAACTGCCGAAGCGAAGAGTTAATCTTCGATATCGCCCCCTTCCAGCGCGGCTACCACACACTGCTCGGACGAACTATGTTTGCTAGATTCAATGTAGTGCCGCACTATGCTTATCTCAAGCTCAAGATGCTCGGTCCACGCAGCGCCATAACAGTCAACCGAAACACTGAACACTCCCTCCAAACAGAGGAGCACACAGCCGCCCTAGCAGCAGAGGTACAGAGCGGCCTTCTCAAGCAGAACCAGAATCCGGCTGCCGAGCCCCTGGACATCACTAAGAGAGTCCGGACCACACTACAACAGGACGGTTTGGCTCATCAAGAGCTCAAATAGCAATTCGGCCTCCGTCCCGGTACTGATGAGGTAGCCGCATCCGCACCTCACATACATAATTACGCACTGAAAATCCCATGGGCATGACGGGGGCACAACTAGCTTGTGATCCACAGTTAGACTACACCGATCCCGGACTCACTAGTATCTTTGCTATTTCCTTTTTCTCTTTTTCCTTTTCAGGTATCTTTTATACAGGCCTCCTCCGATGGCCTGATTACCGGTCCTGTGAAAGGACAAGTACACCAGATTGGCACAGAGCAAGGGCATATAGGGGAAGCCCTAGAGGACAACTCAACGACTACTCTACCTATCTTTTAGTACCCAAATGCAGCTCTCCTCTGGTTTTGGCATGTTAAATAGCCGGTTGCTTATCGCATTACTTGTATAAATGTGCTTTGACGCATTAACCCAACTACAATGGAAATAGTTTACGGCCCACATCAAGGGGCCCCAGATACTACCTCTGCTCTTTTTCTGTTTCCCGTTGCTATTAATTACTTATATCCTCGCACCCGTACAGTTTGGTACGTTTCATATTCGCCAGGGGCTTCCTATCGCCCCATAATACGGCAAGAAAGTCCGAACACTTCTTATAGATAAGTTCGGCACCCCGAATTTAGCATTATATGCATTGGCTCCGAATCATGTCTTTGGTCAATAGTTGGGTTGCCCGGCTCGTGTGGTTGCTACCCTACGTTCCGCTATACCGACTAGGGTAGTAAAGGGATAACTACTGCGATTGTGCCCTGGCCTAGACCAGATGAGCACCTCAGTAGAGAAGCCAAAAACTGACTGTCATGATGCGGCGAGAGCCGGTCAGCCGTTCGGAGGTCACAAATCGTTGGAGATTTTTTCCGCATTTCGTGAAGGATCGGTACTTCCCGATCAGACGCTGACAGCACCCTGATTTGTATAACAGGGGCTGCACCTATGTTTTATTATAAAACTCGTATGGCTAAGTGAGGGCGTTTAAGCCGCATAGTCTGATTGCCTGGTTCGTTGCGCTAAACAACTCCTTCAAGGACCATATAATTGGATCAAGATTGTTTAGATTCCGTCCCGAACACCTCCGTACTACCTACGTGAGGGCAGAAGTTAACGACTGGCCAACCGTCAGATTTAATATAACATGGCCTGCACAGGAGGAAACAATCAAAAGATAACAAACATTATATTACAAACCGGATTTGTTTTCATCATACAAGGCAAAGGAAAAAACGAATGTCTTCATTCGAAAATAAGGTCCTGCCCGCACTGCGCGGCTGCAAGACGAGATCTCTCCAGGACATCCGCAAAATATTGCTCGGGTGTGCGGTGCTCCTTGCCCTCCGGTGGCCCGCTGGCCACCTTGACGGCGTCCATCTTCGCCCACCACATCTGGCAACGAGCGAAGGCCATGCGGGCACCCTCGATGCAGACTGATCGGTTGACGATGTCTAGCCGCGGGCATGCCTCCATCACCCGCTTCACGAGGCCAAAATAACTGCTGGATAACGCCTCGGCAGGCCACAGCCGGATTATTAAGTCCTTCATGGCCAGTTCGGCCACCCTGTGCAGCTCGACCAGCTGTTTCAGCTGATCAGTAAAGGGCACCGGATGTTCTGGCATAGCGTATTGCGTCCAGAACAGCTTCTCCGTGGAGCTCCCTTCTTTGGCTCGGAAGAACTCCGCCGCATCGGACATGCTGCGTGGTAGATCCGCAAAAGCCCCTGGGCAACTCCGAATCCGGGTTAGTAAAAGGTACTTCCTCTCCGCATACTTGCTTTGCATGTTAAATGCCTTACCCGCTGCGATCTTCATGGCCTCCTGGATCTCCTGGAGAGCGCCCCGGGCCTCATTCTGTGCGGGCTCCGCGCTCTAGCGAGCTTTGGTAAGTTCGGTCTCTCGAACGGACGCTTCGCGCTCCAAAGCCTCACACTTTTTCACCGCGTCCTGGAGCTCCTGTTGGATCTCGTCGACCCGGGCCTTGAGCTTCTTATGGGCGGCTTGCTGCTGGACAGCCTTCCCCTCAGCTTCGGTCAGGGCATTTTTCAGGGCCTCAACCTCGGTCGCCGCCCCTACACACATTATGACACTCCGGTCAATACTCACCACTTATTCTTTCCGAATACACAGCAAGTCGTCACTCACCTTGCTTCTTCTGGAGCTTCATCTTCACCCCGCCGAGCTCGCTCTCAGCCCGCTCCAATCTCTGCTTCAGTTCAGAGACTTCGGCAGCATGCGAGGTCGCGGCTAACAGCGACGCCTGCTCATTCTTATATATCAAGTTAGTCTCCTACAAGGGTTGATCCCCTGTCCGGCATTTCTTTCCAAACACCGGACAGTGTCTCAGGGGCTACTGTCAGCACGGGGTATTCTCTTCCTATGTGACTTACCTCAAAACATGTCAACAGATTGTTGTAGGCCTCATTCAGTCCGCTCTTGGCGGACTGAATTTTCTCGATCACCGTACCCATAAGGACACGGTGCTCGTCCACAATGGAGGCGCCTCGTAGTGCCTCCATCAGGTTACACCCCTCCTTCGAAGGAAGGCGCGCGCCAGATTCCGGGGCCGTATCGGTCCCCAGGATCGTATTCGGCTGAGGGCCGAATTGAATACGTCCCTCTTCGCCATCCTCCATGGGGATCTGCTCCCCCATATGTCCGGCAGCGGAGGTCTCGCCTTGCCACGCCTCCTGGACAACGTCCTGGGGCCCTCCCCGACTCGGAGCGGTCCTCCGGGACAACATTTCAGTGTCGTCCTTGGCCTCAGGGGAGTAAGCGGGCGGCGGCGACATACTGGCCATTTCCGCCGGATCCAACGAACCCCCTGAAGAGGATCACTGGATGTTGCCGCGGGCCGGACTGCAATGGCACAATTAACCACCTCAAAACGATAAAAAGGAGAGGCCGGGTACACTTATGTACGGGAGTCATAGTACTTATGATGCGGCCCGGGACTTAGTGCGGAGCCGTCGCTCCGGACTGCTGTCAACGTCCCACGCGGTGTCGACCACAGGGGCACCCTTCCCCTTCTTGGGCGTTCCCGCCTCCAGATTCTGTCACGACCAGATTTTCGGGATAATAATTTCCCAGAAAAACGGCCTTTGTGCTCACCAGCCCCAGGATTACTGTTAGCTGATGAGGCACCAACTTGATACAAGAATTCCAAGCAAAGTACAAAATATGTAGTACAAGACCATTGTGGCCTAGGAGTACAACACATGGTTTCTAGTGGTTGATGGCGCAAGCAGTTTGTTGAACATCTACGTCTATGGGACTCCATTTCCCACAAGAACAGCTGACCAGGATAACTCCTATCTTCACGAGGCCGCTATCATCATAGCGTAGGTTCCGGGGCTGTCATTGCAAGGCTCTCTCCACGTAAGAAATCTGGCCAAGACAATAGCCAGGGACAAGCCAGTGAGTACGTTTGAATGTACTCGCAAACATTAAGAACACGGGTATAATATAACAAGGGGTAATCATACTCCGAAACATTTTATGATGATAAGTCTGCCATGAAGTAAACGAAAATGGTGATGCACGCGTGCGGTTAAAACATGAGTATGCAATACGGGAGTAAAAATGGAATGCTCTGAGTGAGTGTCTGAAAAGACTCCTCGAAAGGTTGCAAATAAAATGACAATGCCGCAGTCGGGCGTCTGAGCGACACCACATAAAGGGCTTATAAAGGATAAATAAATATCCAACAAGCCGCAGTCGGGCGTCTGAGCGACACCACATAAAGGGCTTATATAAGAATAATCACAGTGAGTATCCAGGAGGTAGAACCGTCCCAGGGATACTCAATAATTCAGGAAAAATAACTGGTTAGTCCACAATAATAATAAACAAAATCCTCATGTGTCACAGGTCATAAACAAAATCTAGTCTAGCCGTTTCTCCATCCGAAGACCGTCACTGAGTTCTAGTTAAATCGTTCTCCATCCGAATACCGTTACTATGATCCAGTTAGCCGTGTCTCCATCCGAAAACCGTCACTAGATTCAACTCAGACTGTGGTCCTTACCCATGAACATGGCTATCCAAATGGATATGCCCTCTGTAGAGAGTGTACTCTTTACACACGAGTAACGGAATTATTTAGCCCATCGGGACTAATTCCGCCTATGGCCTTTTAATTGAAAACACGCCCGACCTGCACACACCAGCTTAACTCACCGTTGTCTGGAATCACCCACGACACCTGCCAAGCAAAACTCTAAGTGGGGAGGCTACAACCTCGACATAGCATGGGATCAAATTTATATTCGCGCGCTCTAAGGGGTGCCCCCCTCTCGGTCCCAACCGGAAACACCGATGCCCCCGGACCAAGTGGCATGCCTACCGGAGGCCTCCGGTATCTTCCACCATGGCCTCTCTGTACGGTGTGTGCTTTGGTAAGGGGTTGACAACTTACTGAACCATACCCCGTCTGCGACAGGGACAAGTGGTAGTACCAACAATTAGGGAAGTTACTGATCAAGACTCGACCTACGACCGACCCAGGTGGTCCAAGTATTCTCCGAATGATCAGCATAACCAACAATATTACCATTAACAGATAAAATCACCACTCATCAAGTCTCACCATGCCATACCGGACATACTCGTCTCGTCGAGGAACTAGGGACAAGCTCGTGTCTACCCAAGACCACGACTTTCCCGGCTTCCTTCCGGCATGCATGAGAAGCTCATGAGGATGATCAAAATCACCAGTGTATCCACTTATAATAGCAAGGAAAACTCCAATATGCATGTGACTTTACCGTTACATAAGAATAACGTATGCTCCAAGTCAAAGTGGTGTTGTAATCGTATCAAAACACCACACAAAAATATTATGCCAGGGTTCAGAACGCTTGCCTTCAAGAGTATGCAAAGGGTGCACCTTTTGAAAGCTTTCTCTTCTCTCCATTTTCCTATTTTGAAAAATATTCAAATAACAAATATTTCAAACACAGTACAAAAAGTTGCCCCAAATATTTTTGAAATAAATCTTAAAATAAACTAGATGAAATTTGAGAGAGGTAGGAAAAAGAATCAACTCATTTGGAGTTTTATTTTAAAAGTTATAGCTAGTCAAAGATCAGTCAAACTTCTGTTTTTAAATAAAACCAGAAAAGAAAATGTTTCGGGAGAAATACGCTTTCGCAGCAGAGGAGACGTACTCGGGACTTATGCGCCTTCACTTAACCAGAGAGGACGGCGCGCGGGTCACTGACAGTGGGTCCAGAGGACCCACTGGTCAGGTTTGACCGTTCTTCCCTCTCCCTCCCCTTCTCTGCCCGACGGGAGCGGGACTCTGGCGATCGTCGGCGACGAACGGCGGCTCCTCGAGGGCACCTGAGGGCACGGATGGACCCGCCAGACCTGGGCGGTCCTCTCGGTGGTCGTCGGGCCGACGGTGGTGGGAGGAGTCGCCGGCGGCGAGCTCCGCGGCGGAGAGGGCTACGGGAGGGAAGTGATTTTTGGGCTCCGGAGGTCTCCGGTCGAGGCTGAGGCGTTGGGCGGCTCCGCAAGGACAAGAGGAAGCTAGTGGTGGCGCTGGATGGGTGGGGGAGTGGCTGGCTGCGACGTATTGCACCGGAGCTCGGCGGCGGCCGAACCGGCCGGAGTTGGGGAAGCTGGCCTCTCCCGGCCAATCCACAGCTACGGGAGAACTAGGGGAAAAATCTGATGTCGCCTGAGGTCTTGTACGAGCTCGGGGATCCCTTAAATAGGCGCTCGGGGTTGGACCGCGGCGGCTGAGGATAAGATCACCGGCGACAGCCGTGCTGTAGCTGCAGGGCGACGTGGTGGCGACGAGCGCTTGCCGACGAGCTTCGGGATAAGCTTGAGCTGTTCACAGGGGCAGCTGGCGTGCTGGGGTGGTTTGGGCGGCGCCGTCCATGGCAGAGGCTCGCTGCCGACGCCGGCGTGCCGCCAAATGCTCTGCCAGCGGCGCTGTAGGGGGGCAGGGGTGTCGTGGAGAGTGGGCGAGGTAGTGCGCGGTTCAGCAGGAGAGCAGGGGCCAGGGACGGGTCGCGTCGAGTGCGGCAGTGCGACGCGGCGGCTCAGTGCGCGCGCATGCAAAACGTGCGCTCTGGGCGCGCCCAGAGCACGCACGGGACATGCTCGACGAAATGCCAGGGCGGTCTAGAGCGCGAGGGTGGGGCTGGCAATTAACAGGACTAGGATAGAGATAGCTAGGGGTTTAGTGGACAAGGTTGCTAGGTCATTAGAGCAAGATCACAGTGCAAACTAGGAAACATGCCCAAAACTGACTGTGCACACCAAGTGTTCGACAGAATGCCAAGTGAAATTAGGCAACTCTTGGAGTGGTCAAAATCTCCAGATCAGGGTCTCTCTAGTTGTAGGTGATGATGGTAAGATCATTTGGGCAAAACCAGAAACTTGTTAGTGCAAGTTTTGCAAAGCCACAGTTTTGGACAGAAAGAAAAAGGGCTCATTGCATGCACTTAAAATCCCCCAATGAGTCCACTCTCCTGGACTTAAGGGTTTTGCAGGGAGGGCTTCAAGCAGGAAAAAGCTCAGGGTCACTAGAGCAAAATACAATAGGGTTGCAGTACAAATCACCAAACTGGACCAGAATGAAAAAGAGGTTGATTCACTCAAAATTTTCAAGGATCATCACTCGGTTTTTATATGAAGTTGAATTATATGCATCCACTGACATCTCCAAACACTTGGAAGAATTTTTAAAGGATGATTTAAATAGGTTGTAGTGCAAAAATGCCTACTGGACCAGATTTGAAAAATTGATGTAGAGCTCAAAATCTCCAATAACCAAAAGATATTTTTGCATAAAAGTGATGTGGAACCATCACATGACATCCCCAAATTTTGGTGGAAATTTTAAATGCATTTGTCAAATGGTTGCAGTGCAAAACAGGCTCCAAATTTTATGAAAGATCATTTTAAAAGAATAAAGCTCTGAGAAACAATTATGCAAATAAATCCCCTGATAAAGAATTGTTTTTATAAAGAGGGCATATAAGTCCAACAATACTTTTTGAAAGTTTTCCACTTGAGGTAAAAGATCCACAATACCAAAAGGGTAAATCTTGACAAATGGGAAAGTTTTATTTCCTGGCAAAAAATTTAATTAATAAAACAAGGTCAAAAATTTTGGGGTGTCACAACACTACCCCCCCTTAAGAAAAATCTCGTCCTCGAGATTTGTTTAAAGATGTTTTGAACAACATTGTATTTACCAAAAGAAATCACTCAACTGTGCAAAAACAAAGCGGCTACAGTGAGAGGGCAATTAGTGGTGTAAAATCACAGTGTGGTAGACTCGCGAAGCGTGGAAAAAATCCAGGGTCGGGGAAAAGGAGATATTTCTACGCTGGGTACTGTAAATTTAGGATAAATCCTAAATTACTGAAATACGCTGGTCGCACCCGAGAGCACAGTGCTCTCTCTGGCTGACAGGTCGACCCAGGGTCCACTGTCGGCCTCTTCTTCTACCTCCGGCTCTCTCTCTTCTCTCTCGTGTGCTCTCCCGCGGTTCACCGGCGATGCCTAGCTCGAAGGGCATCTAGGCCGTACTGCGGTAGTGCGCGGCGTGCTAGCTGCCGGGGCAGCGTGCACTCACCTCGCGGGCCAGTGCGCTGTCGGCACTGCTCGCGGACTCGCCTCCGAACACCGGCGACCGAGCGACGAGCGGCGTTGGTGGACCTCGCCCACCGCACACCGATCTCGAGCTATAAAACGATCGCGGTGCTCCTCTCTTCTTCCTCACACGTGGCCTCGCTTCTACTTCTCCTTCCTTCTCCTCCATTGCTGCTGGCAGGAGCTCGAGACGAGGCTCTGGCGGAGGCGATGCCGGACTGGTATGTGGTCCTGGTGTGTGGAGGCTTGGCGGTGCTGCTGGGGCTATCCGTGCTCCTGTGTGCGATGATCCTGGATGATCGTCGTGATGCTGCCGCTCGGGTGTTAGCTCTCCGCGGCGGCGACGATCACGGGGATTAGGTGCGGCATCGAGTGCTAACTGCTGTCAGTGTGCTGGGGCAACTCGTGCCCGAATGATCACTCAGAAATCTCTCTTAGTGAGACTGTGGTGTACTCGGGTGTGATTAGTTAGGTGCAAAAAGTGTACACGAGGATTTGCAATTAGTGCTCGAGGTCGAGTGATTGAGGTTGTGAGCTTGCTGTTACGATGCTGCGTGAATAAAATAAAATAAGAAAAATCTATGCCGTGAGGATATATACGCTGCAGCAACTCGGGGAAAGAAATCTCATCATAAATTTTATCGCGAGAAAGATTTAGTTAAAACAAAAAAAATCAACAGCTGAAAAACCGCTCTCGTAAATGAAGCCAAAAATAGGATCCATCGCACAAATCGTGGGTACCCTGCACAAATTACATGAATAAATACTGGGATAATAAGTACAACGGTGACGTTTACAAGGAAAACGGCAAAAGGACAGGGTCCTGAGAAAACGCCTCTGGTACTGGGGCACACTCCTCTTCTATCGGGGGAAGCAGGTTGACCAGTCGATGAATGCGCCTCTCCTGGTCAGGCCTTAGTGGTCTGCCAATAGCGATCCGAGGATTTAAATCAGCGAGGCTCTGGAGATAACCCATCACCCGCTGAGTCAAACGCTCCTGAGCGATAACGTACTGGGTAAGGTTGGTCAGTACTGGATCTCTCTCAATTCGTCCACCGGGAAAAGATGCAACTTCTCCGGGTGCTGCACGACTCGGAAAATAATAATATCCTCGCTCGCAGGCATAGGGCACCGCGAATCGAAGACGAGCGAGCGCCTCGTACGCAGCAGCTTCTATGGCCATATGCGGAGTCGGCATGGATTTCCCCACGAAGGAGACTTCCGTTGGGTCCTGGTTTGGGTATGCGGGAGGGATGTGCACCACTGCCCAATATTTCGAGGTGGATGGGGTGATCCTCGATTTGAGCAACTCGTACTGGGGTGGATGGGTGGCACTCATGGTACTGCAGGTAAAGTCCCACAATAATTTAACAAAAATATCCGGGGTTGCGTCTGGGGTTCTTAGATAAATACTGGGGGTCGGCATGGCAAAGGAATGGCTGTGAGTGCTGCGCACAATGGTGAGAGGTACTCGGCAAGGTCACGAAGTGGCCTTTATATAGCATTGGGGCTGGGTTATCCACCGGGGAGAAGGGTAACTGGTTGTCGATCCTGTTCTCGGGTAAAAGCCACAGATATACATATCACATAAATGTGACGCATTACTGTGGGTGCCGTCGGGGTTGGTCTTGGTAGCTGCGCCCGAAATTTAAAAATGCAACTGTACGCCAACGTACATATGCATAGTTACTACTCCAAAAATAGGAGCGTTCAAGCAGACATCATTAAATAAAAGCGATACAAGGCCACACCGTTACAAAGCGTAGGAAAACTAAGGCTCGATACAACTCGAGCGACTTAGTCTACTTCGTTAATGTCTAAGTGGGCTGGCCTGGCGGGTGCCGAGGTTTCTCCACGGGTTTCTCCGTCAGGATTTGCCGCCTGAGGTTGAGGGGCTGCAGGGTCGGGGTAGTGGTGATGACCATCGCGGGGGTTGTTGGCCACAATCCCGTTGGAATGGGTTCCCAAAAGGCGACGAAGCGCTTCTGGGGACACCAAAGCACTCTGGTTGATGGCTGGGGCAGACCTCAAGGGATCGATCGGGTGTCCGAACAGCACGACTGGGTTGTCGGCGTCGGGCTCCACTTCCCTTCTCGCCGGGGCTCGGCGAACCAGTTCTCCACGAGCTGCGATCAGATCAACGGTGACCTGATCGAACAGTTGCTCTAGTGCGTTTACATAGCGCACCAGATGCAATAGTGCAGGATCTGTCTCGTGATCTCCGTTGGCGACCTGGGGCGGCCTACCATACCCGTAACGACTGGGGTAGTAGTAGAATGAGCGACAGTTAACTCTGGGCGACAAGTGCCGGAGTTGAACTATAGCTTCTCGGGCTGCCAGTTGGATGGCTTGTGGCTCAAAGGAAGTTGTCCTTCCGGTGAACCTGTAGGGGCGTTCTGGCGACAGACCCCTACCATAGATGTGCACAGTGGCCCAGTACTGACGGCTCTCACCGTACATGGGTCCTTGGTACACAACATATTCTGGGGGCTCTTCCAACGCATAGGCATGGCGGGTGAGGTTTGCGAGCACGGTCACAAAACCTCCAAGGTTGGTTGCTGTGGTCTCATTGTGAACAATGGGGCCAGGCATCGTGGCTTAGTTTTGGGGAAAGAGGTTGTGATGTGCTATGTTGAGGCTAGCGTGCCCTTTTTATAGGAAAAGGGGACGGAGTCTTCCTCCGCACGCCTGCGAATGAGACGGGTTGGGTGTCGGTCACTGGCGCGTGATCGACGGGCTAGGCTGATAGGTTGGGCACCGTCCGCCGAAAGGCGTCGGGTCACTGTGGGGCTATCTTACGCGGGAAGTTTGACCGGGGTTAGGCTAAGGTTTGGTGGTTTGGTTAACCTAGGTATATTGACCTGGCTAAGATAGGGTTAGCCAATGGTCAGCCTGGCTCTGATACCAAGTCTGTCACGACCGGATTTTCGGGATAATAATTTCCCAGAAAAACGGCCTTTGTGCTCACCAGCCCTAGCATTACTGTTAGCTGATGAGGCAGCAACTTGATACAAGAATTCCAAGAAAAGTACAAAATATGTAGTACAAGACCATTGTGGCCTAGGAGTACAACACATGGTTTCTAGTGGTTGATGGCGGAAGCGGTTTGTAGAACATCTGCGTCTATGGGACTCCAGTTCCCACAAGAACAGCTGACCAGGATAACTCCTATCTTCGCGAGGCCGCTATCATCATAGCGTAGGTTCCGGGGCTGTCATTGCAAGGCTCTCACCACGCAAGAAATCTGGCCAAGACAATAGCCAGGGACAAGCCAGTGAGTACGTTTGAATGTACTCGCAAACATTAAGAACACGGGTATAATATAACAAGGGGTAATCATACTCCGAAACATTTTATGATGATAAGTCTGCCATGAAGTAAACGAAAATCGGTGATGCACGCGTGCGGTTAAAACATGAGTATGCAATACGGGAGTAAAAATGGAATGCTCTGAGCGAGTGTCTGAAAAGACTCCTCGAAAGGTTGCAAATAAAATGACAATGCCGCAGTCGGGCGTCTGAGCGACACCACATAAAGGGCTTATAAAGGATAAATAAATATCCAACATGCCGCAGTCGGGCGTCTGAGCGACACCACATAAAGGGCTTATATAAGAATAATCACAGTGAGTATCCAGGAGGTAGAACCGTCCCAGGGATACTCAATAATTCAGGAAAAATAACTGGTTAGTCCACAATAATAATAAACAAAATCCTCATGTGTCACAGGTCATAAACAAAATCTAATCTAGCCGTTTCTCCATCCGAAGACCGTCACTGAGTTCTAGTTAAATCGTTCTCCATCCGAATACCGTTACTATGATCCAGTTAGCCGTGTCTCCATCCGAAAACCGTCACTAGATTCAACTCAGACTGTGGTCCTTACCCATGAACATGGCTATCCAAATGGATATGCCCTCTGCAGAGAGTGTACTCTTTACCCACGAGTAACGGATTTATTTAGCCCATCGGGACTAATTCCGCCTACGGCCTTTTAATTGAAAACACGCCCGACCTGCACACACCAGCTTAACTCACCGGTGTCTGGAATCACCCACGACACCTGCCAAGCAAAACTCTAAGTGGGGAGGCTACAACCTCGACGTAGCATGGGATCAAATTTATATTCGCGTGCTCTAAGGGGTGCCCCCCTCTCGGTCCCAACCGGAAACACCCATGCCCCCGGACCAAGTGGCATGCCTACCGGAGGCCTCCGGTATCTTGCACCATGGCCGCTCTGTACGGTGTGTGCTTTGGTAAGGGGCTGACAACTTACTGAACCATACCCCGTCTGCGACAGGGACAAGTGGTAGTACCAACAATTAGGGGAGTTACTGATCAAGACTCGACCTACGACCGACCCAGGTGGTCCAAGTATTCTCCGAATGATCAGCATAACCAACAATATTACCATTAACAGATAAAATCACCACTCATCAAGTCTCACCATGCCATACCGGACATACTCGTCTCGTCGAGGAACTAGGGACAAGCTCGTGTCTACCCAAGACCACGACTTTCCCGGCTTCCTTCCGGCATGCATGAGAAGCTCACGAGGATGATCAAAATCACCAGCGTATCCACTTATAATAGCAAGGAAAACTCCAATATGCATGTGACTTTACCGTTACATAAGAATAACGTATGCTCCAAGTCAAAGTGGTGTTGTAATCGTATCAAAACACCACACAAAAATATTATGCCAGGGTTCAGAACGCTTGCCTTCAAGAGTATGCAAAGGGTGCACCTTTTGAAAGCTTTCTCTTCTCTCCATTTTCCTATTTTGAAAAATATTCAAATAACAAATATTTCAAACACAGTACAAAAAGTTGCCCCAAATATTTTTGAAATAAATCTTAAAATAAACTAGATGAAATTTGAGAGAGGTAGGAAAAAGAATCAACTCATTTGGAGTTTTATTTTAAAAGTTATAGCTAGTCAAAGATCAGTCAAACTTCTGTTTTTAAATAAAACCAGAAAAGAAAATGTTTCGGGAGAAATACGCTTTCGCAGCAGAGGAGACGTACTCGGGACTTATACGCCTTCACTTAACCAGAGAGGACGGCACGCGGGTCACTGACAGTGGGTCCAGAGGACCCACTGGTCAGGTTTGACCGTTCTTCCCTCTCCCTCCCCTTCTCTGCCCGACGGGAGCGGGACTCTGGCGATCGTCGGCGACGAACGGCGGCTCCTCGAGGGCACCTGAGGGCACGGATGGACCCGCCAGACCTGGGCGGTCCTCTTGGTGGTCGTCGGGCCGACGGTGGTGGGAGGAGTCGCCGGCGGCGAGCTCCGCGGCGGAGAGGGCTACGGGAGGGAAGTGATTTTTGGGCTCCGGAGGTCTCCGGTCGAGGCTGAGGCGTTGGGCGGCTCCGCAAGGACAAGAGGAAGCTAGTGGTGGCGCTGGATGGGTGGGGGAGTGCCTGGCTGCGACGTATTGCACCGAAGCTCGGCGGCGGCCGAACCGGCCGTAGTTGGGGAAGCTGGCCTCTCCCGGCCAATCCACAGCTAGGGGGGAACTAGGGGAAAAATCTGAGGTCGCCTGAGGTCTCGTACGAGCTCGGGGATCCCTTAAATAGGCGCTCGGGGTTGGACCGCTGCGGCTGAGGATAAGATCGCCGGCGAGAGCCGTGCTGTAGCTGCAGGGCGACGTGGTGGCGACGAGCGCTTGCCGACGAGCTTCGGGATAAGCTTGAGCTGTTCACAGGGGCAGCTGGCGCGCTGGGGTGGTTTGGGCGGCGCCGTCCATGGCAGAGGCTCCCTGCCAACGCCGGCGTGCCGCCAAAAGCTCTGCCAGCAGCGCTGTAGGGGGCCAGGGGTGTCGTGGAGAGTGGGCGAGGTAGTGCGCGGTTCAGCAGGCGAGCAGGGGCCAGGGACGGGTCGCGTCGAGTGCGGCAGTGCGACGCGGCGGCTCAGTGCGCGCGCGTGCAAAACATGCGCTCTGGGCGTGCCCAGAGCACGCACGGGACATGCTCGACGAAATGCCAGGGCGGTCTAGAGCGCGAGGGTGGGGCTGGCAATTAACAGGACTAGGATAGTGGTAGCTAGGGGTTTAGTGGACAAGGTTGCTAGGTCATTGGAGCAAGATCACAGTGCAAACTAGGAAACATGCCCAAAACTGACTGTGCACACCAAGTGTTCGACAGAATGCCAAGTGAAATTAGGCAACTCTTGGAGTGGTCAAAATCTCCAGATCAGGGTCTCTCTAGTTGTAGGTGATGATGGTAAGATCATTTGGGCAAAACCAGAAACTTGTTAGTGCAAGTTTTGCAAAGCCACAGTTTTGGACAGAAAGAAAAAGGGCTCATTGCATGCACTTAAAATCCCCCAATGAGTCCACTCTCCTGGACTTATGGGTTTTGCAGGGAGGGCTTCAAGCAGGAAAAAGCTCAGGGTCACTAGAGCAAAATACAATAGGGTTGCAGTACAAATCACCAAACTGGACCAGAATGAAAAAGAGGTTGATTCACTCAAATTTTTCAAGGATCATCACTGGGTTTTTGTATGAAGTTGAATTATATGCATCCACTGACATCTCCAAACACTTTGAAGAATTTTTAAAGGATTATTTAAATAGGTTGTAGTGCAAAAATGCCTACTGGACCAGATTTGAAAAATTGATGTAGAGCTCAAAATCTCCAATAACCAAAAGATATTTTTGCATAAAAGTGATGTGGAACCATCACATGACATCCCCAAATTTTGGTGGAAATTTTAAATGCATTTGTCAAATGGTTGCAGTCCAAAACATGCTCCAAATTTTATGAAAGATCATTTTAAAAGAATAAAGCTCTGAGAAACAATTATGCAAATAAATCCCCTGATAAAGAATTGTTTTTATAAAGAGGGCATATAAGTCCAACAATACTTTTTGAAAGTTTTCCACTTGAGGTAAAAGATCCACAATAACAAAAGGGTAAATCTTGACAAATGGGAAAGTTTTATTTCCTGGCAAAAATTTTAATTAATAAAACAAGGTCAAAATTTTTGGGGTGTCACAGATTCGTGGAGGCCCCCTCTTCTTCTCCTTATGGGGAGGTTTCTTCTCCTCCTCCTCCTCCTCCTCCTCTTCCCCGTCGTCATCCTCAGGGACGGAGGAATGGGCTTCCTCGTCTTCGGACGTCACGTCCAAAGTGCCCTTGCGACAGGGGCCACTTTTGGCACCCTTGGCCTTCTTCTTGGCCTTCTTCTCCGGCGCCTTATATGGCGCCGGCGCCAGCATCTTCGCCAGACGCGAGATGACTGGTTCTTCAGGCAGCAGAGCCGGACACTGGATCCACTTCGCCCTCTCCATCCAATCCTGAAAAAGCAATGATAAAACTAAAACATCATCCTCGAAACAATTAAGTTGGGGATACGTCAAAAATAACATACCTCGCTGGCGAGGTGTTTACAATCGTGGCCACGGATTTACAATCGTGGCCACGGTCTGAATCCGTGGCCGGCGGTTTCTCGTTGCCCTTAAAGAGCAACTTCCAGGCACCTTCGTGAGTAGTGTCGAAGAGCCTCTCCAAGGTTTGGTGCTTCTTCGGATTAAACTCCCACAAAGAGCGACTTCTGCGCTGGCACGGGAGGATCCGGCGAACTAGCATCACCTGGATTACATCGACAAGCTTGACATTCTTGCCTATCATACTCTGAACGCACATCTGCAGCGCTATCAGCTCATCGGGCGAACACCAGTTCGGACTCTTCTCAACCCAGGAGGTGAGTCGCATGGGAGCACCGGAGCGGAATTTGGCAGCTGCGGCCCAGGTTGTGCCTAGTGGTTCTGTGATGTAGAACCACTATTTCTGCCACTCCTTTACCATCTCCACAAAAGTGCCTTTCGGCCAGGAGACGTTTGACAACTTACTCACCATGGCTCCCCCGCACTCTGCGTGTTGGCCATCCACCACCTTCGGCTTCACATTGAAGACTTTGAGCCATAGCCCAAAGTGGGGTTGGGTGCGGAGGAAGGCCTCACACACGATGATAAACGCCGAGATGTTGAGGAAGGAGTTCGGGGACAGATCGTGGAAATCTATCCCGTAATATTACATCAGCCCGCGAACAAAAGGGTGGAGCGGGAACCCTAGTCCGCGGAAGAAATGAGGGAGGAACACAACCCTCTCATTGGGCTCCGGCATGGGGACGACTAGTCCCTCGGCCGACAGGCGGTGGACGATTTGCTTCGCCAAGTATTCAGCCGCCCGAAGCTCAGTAATGTCCTCTTCCTTGATGGAGGAGACCATCCACTTACCCTGACCTCCGGATCCGGACATGGTTGAGTGCTAACTCGAGTGGAAAAGAGATGAGAACTTGGGCGCTGGAGCTCGAGATTGGAAGGGCGGAGATATAGAGAAGGTGTGGGAGAAGTAGGGCGAGCCCTTATCCCCTTATAAGGCAGTAAATGTTGAGCGCCTCCCCACTCGCCTTAGAATTCGCCTATTCCCAAGGGCTGTATAAACGACATGTTTAGGGTTACCCATACCCGCATTGATGAGAATCCTGCAATAAAGGGACACGATCTTTTATTTGACAAGATGTGCCAATGGCCACCACGTCTTAGAACGTGGGGCGGTGAACACAAAACGGTCCAAAATTATAATCGGGCTGACATAATGTCATGTTGTAAAAAGCTGTCAGCGAATGGGATTCGTGCAAGTATTATATTCTCTCTGCGGTTGTGTGTGGTACATGTTACAGGTCCGGATATTATCATTGCGTCCGAAGACTATCTTGGAGTTCGGAAAGAAGTGAACCCGTCTTGCAATGCCGAAGACAATCTGTGCGCCGGACTCCTCATCATTGAAGCCAGGTTCAGGGGCTACTGAGGGAGTCCTGGACTAAGGGGTCCTCGGGCGTCCGACCTGTTATCCATGGGCCGGACTGATGGGCTGTGAAGACATGAAGGCCGAAGACTGTACCCGTGTCCGGATAGGACTCTTCTTGGCATGGAAGGCAAGCTTGGCGATCAAATATGAAGATTCATTCCTATGTAACCGACTCTATGTAACCCTAGATCCCTCCGGTGTCTATATAAACTGGAGGGCGTAGTCCGGATAGGATATACTCATTACCATAGTCATACAGGCTAGGCTTCTAGGGTTTAGCCATTACGATCTCGTGGTAGATCAACTCTTGTAACACTCATATTCATCAGGATCGATCAAGCAGGAAGTAGGGTATTACCTCCATAGAGAGGGCTCAAACCTGGGTAAACATTGTGTCCCCTGTCTCATGTTACCATCGACCTTAGACGCACAGTTCGGGACCCCCTACCCGAGATCCGCCGGTTTTGACACCGACATCAGCGTCAGCGGCGTCACCCCTGACGCACACTACAGAGACGGGGCGGCGTCCTGCGCGGGCCTCGCTGGTGCCCACGATCAAGAGGAAGACGCTGCCATCCTCCTCCGAGACTAGCAGGCGGCGGTGATCCTTCAGCGACTCCGGCACGGTGAACGGGTAGCACGTCTCGTACTTGATGTTCTTTGCCACGGGCCAGTAGTGATAGACGGACGCCTGCGTGAGGTGATGCACGAGGTCCGCCGCCGAGCCCCAAAATGGCATCGGGCACTCATCGCATTAGACGAAGGGCTCCTTGGAGGCATCAACCAGGCCGTCCATGAAACGGGAGTGGCTGTAGGGGACGGTGCGCCAGTTGAATATATGAGCAAGTTACTACGAGATTTAGTCTGAATAAGCACAAAATAAATCATGATGGCTATAAACAGAGATTAAACTAATCATGTGGACTTGCATAGTAGATGAACAGATCGAATATAGGACACGGACTAGAAACATGAATTCTACCACGATTTCGAACAGGAAGGAAAGAAACACATACAGTGCAACGGGAGCAGCACCGTTGGCGTTGAGGTTGTCGCCCATGTCATTGAGGAAGAGGTTGCCGAGGTCGGGGAAGAAGTCGTCGCTGCCAGCAGTCACGAGAGTGCGCTCCCAATATTTCAACAGCGCCCGCCGAATGGAGCGCAGGAGGGAGTGGCTGTAGGGGACATTGCGGCCGCCGAATGGAGCGCAGGAGTAGCCTACGAAGCAGTAGATGGTGCTCCCCTAGTCTCTACTCTTATCTCTATCTCTACTAATCTTCTTTGTTTTTTATAATATACTAGTAGTAGCTGTCAAATCAAATAGTACCGCACCGTCCATTGCACGCCCGGCTGAACACGCCTCCTCGCCTCCATCAAAGCCCTTTGTTAAACCCGCATAACTAGCTCATAACTAGCTTCAATGGGCTGTGTTGCCACATGACCACCAGATGGTTTGAGTTAGCCCAGTCGAGATGGTTTAGTAGGATTATGTGGATATTTCTAAAAAAAGAACACGTGGAAAAAGTGAAGCAACGTGCAGTTCTTTTTAAATGAACGTACAGTTTTATGGCATGAATACTAATTCCCGCTTTTACAATATTGAACTAATACTGGCATTTATACATCACTATAATTTCTTTTTCTTTGAATCTATTAGCACATATATTACTTCTTTTCCCTTTTACCAAAATCACTATGTTATATTAAGACATGCCTTGCACGTGTATACATACTAGTAAATGTAGGTTTTTGAATGCGGCGAGGAGGCGGGTACAGCTGGGAGTGCAGCGGACGGTGCCCTGGGCCGACGCGCCGCTTCAAATGGCGGATGCAGTGATAGGTCGCGTCCGACCTGACCCCCTTGACGGTGCACGTCACCTTGTGTCCAGATCTGAGATGCCACGTGTACCAGATGAATGACTCCAAGCTCGACCACTGTGATGCAAGAGGTGCGATCCGAGGAATGCTGTTGGAGACACCCTCCTCGTCATCATCTGATTCCTAGAAGATCTCACCCACATCATCATTAGGCATGCAGCAGCCTTCATAGACAACATGCGTAGAAGGAGTAGAGGTGCCTGGGGACGCACCACGTCATGGGCACTCCGTATGTGCTCGTGTGCGTGCAGCGGGCGTGCTTTTCCATCGGTGCTAGCTCTAAGGCCGAGGCTGCGGTCGTCTTCGTCTCTGGCTAGTCGTTGAGCAATGATGGCAAAGAGGTGCTGCAAGAGTTGCGTAGGCACCGTTGTGTGCGAGCTTCGCCGTTGCACGACGAACCGGACATCACCGCAGATGGCGCACGCCTCCATGCAGCCGAGTGTGTGCGCATGCATGTGTTATTCACGTGCATTCTGCGGTCGAGAGTGTGTGCATGCATCTGTTGTCTACATGCGTTGTGCGCTCTATGCTGTGCGCGTTTGTGCATGAGTTGGATCGGCATGAGTTAGTGTGTTGGCGTGTGTACATGCGTGGCTGCATGCGTCCTATACATGCGTGGCTTCTTGCGTGGTTATCAATATAAACTAATAAAATATCTTCAACTTAGCATCCTGATGTATCGTCTCTAGTGGTTAGCGAAGAGTTCATGTTCTTTTTTGTTTATAGGCGGGCAGGCGGCAAAAAACAGGGGAAACGTGCAAGGTTCCTTGCAGACACTCCACCGCGAGGTTCCTTGCTCCTTCTTGGTCGTCGGGAATCTATGTTCTTCCACTCTTTTTTTACGTGAGCTTTGTTCATCCTTTTGCCAACACGTGAGACATCTAGCATCAAGGTGCACGTGTCATGCAAGAAAATGGAGATAATCAGATAAGCAGTGCGTAAGTGAGTCGTGCACTTCGATGGCGCCTACTCCTATACGCAATATTTTTTCTCCTCGATGGCACGTGAATAGTGCACGTACTCAACGACGGAGCACGGGATGGTAGCCATGACATGGTCAGCCCTTTTTGGAGAGAGTACGTACTACTAAATAACTTTGATGTGTCTCGTCAACTCGCAGAACGACGAGAAGCTTGCTTACTATGCCTTCTCCCTCGCCAATGCGTGCGCGGTGGCTCTCAGCATGAGGGGAAACTTTTGCTTACAAGCGGTGGATGTGGAGAAGTTCATTTGGTGTCAGACTGCCAGAAGTACTACTGTAGTACCACCATTATTGTTCGACTTCCGGAAGAGGCGAAGAGCCAAGCGCAAGGCTAGCCATAGTGGGAGTAACATAAGTAGGAGTACCTCCTTTTTTTATTCTAGAAACAACCACACGCGAATATTGGACGGTAGCAGCACAGCAACTGAATCAAAAATCAAAACCTTCCCGCCCGGCGCCAGTTGAGCCCGTCGCTCCACATTGATGGCAAGTTAGGGCGACGCGACCTCTCACTGCTTCCGCCGTTGAAGCGGCGCACCGACCGAGGGCACCGCCCGCTGCTCGCCCGGCATTTCACACTACACATACTTTGTGAGACAAAAGGTGGGGCCATTATTAATGATATAGTATTATACTAAAGGGACTAACTATTGTAAGCAGGCTACGTATTAGGTTGGTTCTAGATGATGTGTCAACTTCATATAGCTGGAAGTTGGCTATACTATTAACCATGCTCTAAGCGTGGTGTGAGTCGGAAAATTTATTAAGTTTTTAGTTAATAATTAACGGACGCCTTAATTACTCATCCGTTTCTGATTCTTTTGGATAGTGGGGCTATTATTGACTTGGACGTGGGGTTTGGGCCAAAGGCCTACTATTATACAGTACCTGGTCTTACTCGCACGACCGACCTGATAGGCTCTACCCTAGCCGCCGCTGTATCATATGGTTTCGCACCGTTCCAGATCTTAGCGCAGCCACGCAATTCTTCTCCATCCCTCCTTCCGGCGTGCACCACGAGTAGGGACAGCAGTCCTCCGAACCCCGCCTTTCGTGATCTTGTACGGGAGAGGGGCGATCAGGTTTTTGGGGAGCACACTCATGTGACTGCTGCCAGCGACGACTTCCTCAACGGCAACCTTCTTTCCTGACCTCGGTAACCTCCTCATCAATGACATGAGTGACAACATCAACCACAGCGGTTCTGCTCCCGCTGTACAATATGTGATTCTGTCCTCCTGGTTTAGTACGCATCATTACTTTGATCTTTGCAATTGTCGTCATGATCTATTTACTGTTGATTCGGATTACATCTCATAGTAAATTGCTCATATATTCAACAATCCAATCCAAAATCCTGATTATAAGCAATTTACTCCGAGTGGTTTTGCTGCGCTTTTGAAGCCGCCTACTCTTAAGGGGGTTCAATATAAAAGGTGGCGCACAAGAGCAGTATATTGGTTTCAGATCATGTACTGCTATGACGCCACTAAGGGTAAGCCTGGGGGTGATCTTAATCATACACAACAGGAAGCTTTTGAGAACAGGGATACCCTCTTCAAAGCCGCCCTACTGAGTGTTCTTGACGATTCCATTATGGATTCATATATGTCGTTTGCCAGCGGCAAAGACATGTGGGTTGCGCTCGAGGCCACGTTTGGGGCCTCGGGCGCTGGCAACGAGTTGTACGTCATGGAGCAATCTGTGACTACAAGATGACTGATGAGCGCTCTGTTATTCAGCAAACTCATGAGATACAGTCACTCGCTAAGGAACTTGAGTACTTCAAGTGTGTGTTGCCGGACAAATTTGTTGCTGGGACCATCATTGCCTAGCTTCCACCTTCGTGGAATGATTTTACTACTTCTCTGAAAAACAAGAGACATGAGTTTTCTGTTTCGGATCTCATTAGCACTCTTGATTTTGAAGAGAAGGCGAGAGCAAAAGACACACCTGCTTGGGTTGCTGAGGGAGCTTCTCGTGCCCACATGGTACACGAGAAGAACTTCCAGCCCAACCAGCCCCAAACAACAAGAACAAACCTCAGGGGAAAGGCAAGTTTGATGCAAAGAACAAGCCGTCACATTCTACCAACTTCAAGAAGAATTCTCATAACGGGAAGGGATACAAACCTCAATTTTGGTAGCACCGCACAAAACTTATATGGCTGCATCTACCTGCTGTCAGCTAACCTCATGGTGCTCTAGGTATTCCTACATTCGTAACTAGGTACAATCACCACCGCAAGATGAAATAAGCTTATTTGTACGTTGACTTGCTGATTGCAGTGCGAAACGATCATGTCATGTGTGGAGTAGCAAACAAGTAGTGCAGCCGAAGGTGGAAATCAACCAAGGACTTATGAAATTATATATAATGTTCCTCAGGCAGGTCAGTATCCCCTTCGTCCAGATGATCATGTTTTGTCATGCCGAGCTATTGATATGTGCTACTGTTTTGCAACATCGTTTATGTCTAGCTATTGTTTTCCTATCTTTTCAGATTCAGGACAATGAAGATAATTTCAGAGGAACCGCACAATATGGACTCATGTAAAGTCATCTCTATTGCCTCATGTGTTTGCTGCAAATGTGCTTGCTGCAAATGTGTCAGCATCAATTGCAAGATGAGGCAGCTAGCTAGCTGTGGAGTTGCCAACATGCTCAAAGTGCTCGCAACATTGAGAAGAAACAAGCATGCCCAGGAAATTAAGGAAATTAATGCATGCGCAGGGAGGCCCTTTGCTCAGAGAAGCATCGACCGATTTTCTTTATTTCCACACCTTCTCACAGCTTTGTATTGGTTATAGTATGGTGAATCATTGAGGTGCATAAACATGCTGAACTTTTGTTCTTCTAAATGTTAGTATGCATATACCGTATCTTCTGAAGCTTAGTTTAATGTAAATGTTGACTAGCCTGTGAACCTTCACAATCTAGTAAGTATATTGTAGGCCTGTTATTTGACACCTCACTTTGCCGCGCTACGCGACCAGTGTGAGTGTCTGCATCCAGTACCGCATCCTCTAATTTGGTGGATGCCAAGTTGAAAAAGGTTACCGATGAGTAGCCATAAGCTGGAGGCGTCTCTCTTTTTCTTTCGAATGGGCAATAAGCTGGAGAGTGTCTCGGGCTGCCTCTAGCACAAGGCCCTCCAGTATGAAACACGGGCAGCCGACTGGGCCGATACAAAAGCCTATCCATCCTAAAGCCCATTTGTTTTTTTCTGCGAGGAGAAGCCCATATTTCTTGAAGAGGGGGCGATCCCAGGAAAACCCTCCTTCCTCCTCGCTTCCACTTACGCTTCCGTCTCGCCCCAATTCCCCCCGCTCCCCATCTTCCTCACTATTCCAAAAAAACCCCGCTCACCTTCTTCCTCACTCGTACAGAAAACGCCTGCTCCTCTTCTTCCACTCCTACAGAAAACCCCAGCCCTCCTTCTTCCCCACTCGCACTACCACTAGCCTCGTCTCTGGCTACTCTGCTCAAACCCGTGAGCTGGGCGCGACGCCCACAAGGAAAATGGAATCTGAGGAACCGGTAGAATCTCCGGTGGACCACATCAGCGATCTCCCGGACATCATCCTTGAGGAGATCATCTCGCTTCTCCCCACCAAGGATTGCTGCTGCACACAAGTCCTCTCAACTCGGTGGCACCCTCTATGGCGCACCGCGCCCCTCAATCTCGACCGTCGTCAGATATCTGTCCTTCCTGAATTTGGTCTCCTCAGAGCCACCGTCTCCTCTCACCAGCAGGGCCCCGTTCAACGCATCTGCATCCCGACACACTACCTGTTGTCCATACCCGGCAAGGTGGACGCTTGGCTGACATCCCCTGAATTCAGAAAACTCTAGCAGTTTGAGTTCTACCATTACCACGAAAGTTTCATACCACGAACATACCAAGAATTCGTGCCCACACCACCGTTGTCCATCTCGCGGTTTTCCTCCTCTTTCCACACCGCCACCTTCGCCCGGTGCCATCTACCAAACGATCTGGTACAAATGCTTCGACTCCCACTACTAAAAAGACTTTCGCTTGTGGTGGTTTATCTGTTGGAGGCCTCACTGCACAGCATCATCCACTCCAGTTGCCCTGCCCTGGAGCACTTGCTGGTTGTTTTGGGAATAGAAATCCCTATTAGTTGTCTCCAAATAAAGTCGTCTCGCCTTAAAAGCATTGGAATTTGTTTTGAAGGACAGCAGCTCATCATCGAAGATGTCCCTTCACTTGAAAGGTTGCTCCTTGATAATTGTTATAAACCTTCACAAATAATTGTCGTCTCTGTGCCCAAACTGGAGACCTTGGGTGTAATTCGTGATCCGTTTAATGATCACAAGAAGTTGGTGTTTGGCTCCTCACCTTTTCAGGTACCGTATATTATCATCTACACATTTGTAATCATAAGCTGCATTTTTCATTTGTGCGCATAAGTTTTATATCATCTTGGAGTACACTTTGGGTACTAATATTATGTTATGTGCTCAATGAAGAGTTCTTCATGGATAGCCTATCAATGCTGCTGGATTCTGTCAAGATCTTATATATCGGAATGTATACTTATGATCTGAACATAATTATTGGCTTGTTGCGATGCTTTCGATCTCTGGAGAATTTATATATGGAGGTGATGATTTCATGCACATTGAAAGAATGTATATATTGTACTAGAATTAACCGTTCAGTTGTTGCTCTTTCGACATAATCTTTTTCAGACCTTAACTGTTTTCAAATCTTCATGTCTACTTAGGTACTGGAAGTACATGGACAAAAACGTATAACCAATCGGTGGCGTAATAAGCACCAGGATTTTCTCAGTTCTCATGACATTCGTTTGAGGACAATAACGATGGAAGGATATGCATCGAACCAGGCAAACAGAAGCTTTGTCACATTCTTCCTGTTGAATGCGAGGTTACTATTCTCCCTGAGGCTTAAGTTTTACCGCAAGAGATTTCTCATGGACGGACACGTTGAAGAGCAAAAAAAGAAGTTTCAGGTGAAAAAATGGGCTTCTAAACATGCTCGGCTTCTATTTACAACAAGTTGTAGTCTTCGTGCAATAAATTTTTATGCACAGGATGTTGATTTTATGGATCAAACCGATCCATTTGTTTGTGACTGCGAAAAAGAGTGGTTGGGTTAGATGTTACTGCCATGTTCAATCTGGGTTTTGTCTAAAAATTTGATGAACAATTAATCCTTGGGTTTTTTGTACCGTTTGTAAGCTTGAGTTGCATGTTGTTGCCCTCGTACTCCCCTCCACCTGCCACTACACTGCCGCATTTTCCACGGCTGCTGTTCCTTCCCGTCCGAGGCCTCCTCGTCGTTCTCTGCCTTGGTTCCCTCGCTGTGCCCGCCTCCGTCTGGCGTTGTCAACATGGTCAACAACCAAGAGGAATCAGGAGATGACTGTACGTGGAGAGGCTGATAGTAGGGACCCGCCAGGGTCATTGCATTACGCAAGCAGGTGCCTCGTTATTACAAGCCAAAAAATAGTTCCTTCTAATTCCTCACTGCTAGAAAATCACTTAAATGTCTTAAAAGGTCAAATGACCCCTGAAATTTTCCAAAATTTGACATGACAGTTGTATTAGTACTATAAAATTTCTCGTTCATTTAAAACACCATCTGTTGCCACTTTACTCCAAATTCGTCTTTCACAGCTAATAAAAAATATGTACAACATCACACACAGTTGTTTTCTAGGAACCATTTTGATGAAAATATCTGGGTCTATTTAAGTCTCCCTCCTTAAGCTTCGCCGGCTCATCTGCTCCAGTGTCGGCAATCCCCGAATCCACGAATCCAAATCCCCATTCCCGCACCCCCTTCTTGCAAAGATGACGCCGTGGAAACGCTTCGTAAAGGCAAGTACGATGGTCTCGTCTCCCCCCCGAGTGCTGCCACCTGCGCCGAGAGCACGGCCGCCTACGCCAAGAGTCCCGCCGCATCCGCATTGAGCGTGGCCACTTCCGCCGAGAGGGCGTCTGCGGCAGCCAACAGGGCAGCCGCGGCAGCCGAGACGGCTATAGCTGCTGCTGCGATGGCGGCTGCAAACGCCGAGAGCACTCGAGCTGTCGTCCGTGCCGCCGATGTCGCCCTGGCCTGGGTCGAGGCCATCCATGCCAAGATCGAGGATGCACACGCCAAGATATTCCAGGCCACCTCCGACTCCAGCATGCAACCCACGTCTGAAAAGGCGGCGGTGGCCATGGAGCACCTGCTTCCTCATGAGGTCGCCGAGCGGGAGATGGAGATGCAAGAGGCGGCGGAGATAGAGGAGCGCCGGGAGGAGGAGTTGCACGTGGACGAGGTCGAGGTAGAGAAGAGTCTGTCCGTCGAGGAATCGGCGATGGAGTACCAACGCGAGCTCTGGCGCAGCCACTACTATGAGTACTACAACCTTGAGGGCGGCGCCGACGAGGAGGACGAGGACGAGGATGACGATGCGGTCGACTTCAGCAAGGGGGCGTGGAGTCCACCAACGGTGGCATGTCGCCAGGACAAGTCATCTATGTCTCATCTCACACCGGCGATGCATAGGCCGGCGCGGCGGCGGATTTGTTAAAATTACACAACGAGCGGATAACACCAGGGACCCAGCAGCTCGCCCAGTTGTTTTTTTAGTTTCAGAGACGGATCTCAACTGCGCACTGTGCGGGGGCTGTGGCCCGTCTAGCCCATGCTTACGCTTTTATTTAAGCACATGACGAGGCCAGTAGATATCTTTTTTCTTTCTGAAAATGGCTAGCCCATTTCTTTTTTTAGAACACCAAAACCGAGGCCTACTTGCTTTCTTAGCCCTACTGGGCAGCAAATCTTTCAAGACGAGGAGGGAGGGATGTAAAGTAGTAAGAAATGGGCTTCCCCAGAAAATGGGCTATAAGTTGTAAGAAATGGGCTGTAAATTTTTAAACCAAAGCCAACCGGCAATTACATTAAAATATCATTTTTTCTGGACTTCTCTACTCTCTACTCTTATAAAAACCAAAGCCAACTGGCAATTACATTAAAAGATCGTCTTTTCTCCAACAAGATAAACTACTCATACAAATGCATCTTCATGTTCTGTGCAACGCACGGGCATCTTGCTAGTTAATATTTTAAATTTCATTCATTTTTTTTGCGGAGAATTGTTTTTTGAAATTTATTTGATATAATTTTTTAAAAATTATTTTTAACGCGGCTCGAAATTTCATGATTAAAAGAGTTTGGACCGCACCGACATATGAAAATTTTCGTTGATTTTTTTAGCAGTGCCCAGAATATATGGTCTGTAATACTAATAAAAAGAATATGGGCTTCAAATATCCTTAAGAATTAACAAATGGGCTGTAAATTATTGAAAATAATGGCTAATGGGCAGTATGTTGTTTTCCACAGATTTGGAGGCTGACTTCTGGGCCTACTAGGTTGACGATGACGCTGTCCTAATTTTTTTTGATGCGTACACAAGGCTTTGTCAACTTAGTCAACACAGAGCAGTGACTGTTGGATGTCCATCCAACGGCCGCCGTGCTTCTTCAATCTCTGATCTTCCTGCTCCAGCCGCCCAAACCAGCGCCGGCGGGACTGCCTGCTCCCTCCTCCCTTGGCTGGCTATGCTGCCGCCAGGCCATCCCTCTACACACCCGCACATCCTGTTATTTTCCGGCGACGTCAGCCTCACCGCGCAGCCGACCAGTCAGCGCTCGTACACCCCTCAGCGTGGGCATCCGCTGCGGTGGCTTCCCCGGCTCCGGGTCGTTCCCTTCCTGGGCCTCGCCCTCGTCCACCGCGTTTGTGCTCTCGGCGCGGCGAGGTCAACATGGTCAACAAACAACAGCCATCCAAAGAGGCTGGCAGTTGGGGTCCACAGAAGGAAATGCCTCTTTACTACGCGTAGATTCCTCCACCTGACAGCTGGGACCCACCGGAAGGACCTCTGTATTTCTTGAAAAAAAGTTCCCCCCGCTGTCAGCTCGGACCCACCAGCTATATCTTCGCACACAAGGAAGTGCCTCCTTATTACGCACAAAAAAATGAATACTCCCCCTGCTAGCTGGGACCCACCATTGTGGGAGGATGACTTGTGGGCCTACTAAGATGACGGGGACGAAGGGCTTTGTCAACTTAGTCAATATGAACGATTCTAGCTCCAGTGACCGTACGATGTCCATCCAACGGCCATAGTGCTTCTTCAACCTCTGGTCTTCTCGCTCCAGCCGCCCAAAGCAGCGCCGGTCGTGCCGCCTGCTCCTGCCTCCCGTGGCCGCCTGTGCTGCCGCGAAGGCCTCACTGCCCCCTACTATTCCCATCATTGGCCAGGCCCTGCGGTGACGGCAGCCTCACACCGCAGCCGAACCAGTGAACCCTCATACTCCTCTCCGCGTGGGCATTCGCTGCCGCATCTACCCCGGCTCCGCGTCGTCCCCTTCCTAGGCCTCGCCGTCGTCCACCAACCTGGTGCTCTCGGCGCGGCGTGGTCAACGTGGTCAAAGAACGACTTCCATCGGAAGAGTACTGTACGTGTAGAGGCTGAAAGCTGGGTCCACGGCCGCATCAAGGAAGTGCCTCCTTATTACGCGGAAAATAATGATTCCTCCACCTGACAGTGGGGACCCACCGGACGGGCCACCATATTTCATGAAAAAACGTTTCCCCCTGACTGCTGGGACCCACCAGCTACATCTTCGCACGCAAGGAAGTGCCTGACAGTCGGGACCCACCCGGTCGAAGCGTATGTAGCGTTGTCATTCTGGTCTCGAACATGTACGTACATACTGGTCGATGTAGGGCGCGCACGCGTGGTAGTAGAGGCACGCACATGTGGTTGTAGAGGCGCGCACGTAGCATGTACACGTATGTACAGCGGCCAGGGTGCAAGAAAGTAAATACTGCCATGTACGTACATACGGGCAGGGTCTCGAACGCCTACTCGCGCATACGTACGGCCAGGGCTCGTGTACATGGCTGTGGCTGGGTCGGAACGGAGAAACTGTGTCGTCGTCGTGTTCATGGGGAGGTAACGGAATATGTCGTGTTCATCGGGAGGCAATGGAGCGCGTGCTGTTCATCGGGAGCCAACCGGCTTGGACAGAACAGGCGATGGAAACGAGTCCTGGCGTACCGCAGAACTGAGGAAACGCTTCGTGTTCGACCGGCCACGGTGGAAACAGGATCCTGTTCATCGGGAGGGGTCTGGCATACCGCAAAACGGAGGAAACGGACCTCCTACAGTCGAAATGGGGTCCTGTTGATCGGGAGGGGTGTGGTGTACCACAAAACGGAGGAAACGGATTTGTGTTCAAGCGCTACGGTCGAAACGGGGGTCCTGTTCATTGGGAGGGGTGTGGCATACCGCAAAACGGGACTCCACGGGATACTGTTCATCTCCACCGTCGCCCTCCTCCAGCCTCCACAGGCTCATGTTCATCCACCGTCGACCTCCTCCAGCCTCCACCTGCGACTGTTCATCCACGGGCTCCTATTCATCCAGCCTCCACCGCTCGCTCCTCCACCGGCTACTGTTCAACCAGCCCTCTCCACGGGGGTCTTGTTCAACCACCCCTCTCCACGGGGGTCTTGTTCAACCACCCCTCCATGGGCTACTGTTCATCTAGCCCTCCACTGGCTACTGTTCAACCAGCCCTCCACCGGCTACTGTTCAACCACCCCTCCATGGGGTCCTGTTCATCCACCGGCTCGATCGATCGGGGTACTGTTCATCCAGCGGCAACGGCCTCTACTACCACGGGGTCCTGTTCATCCAACCCCCACCGGGAACTGTTCATCCAAACCCCCCAACAACGCCCACTGTTCATCAAGGGAAGGAGGCAGCAGTGTTTGATCGGCTTCAGTTAGCAACAGTAGCGAAGGAATTACTCGGCTTCCGTTAACAGCAAGGGATCGATCAATCGCTCGGGTTCAGTAACAGGTAGCATGCAGTGCAATCGCTCGGGTTCAGTTAGAGCCCAACGCCTCGCTCGGGTTCAGTTAGAGCGCAACGCCTCACACACACGCACGTACGTACGAGAGAAACGTGCATCGCTCGGCCCCCGACCACCCACCATAACCGGGAACTCCCCCGATATTTTCCTCGCCCTTGCTTCTACCACGGTTTTCTCCGTCATGGACGGCCCAAAGAATGTCATGCAGCTGCGTCTCCGGCCCTCCCAGGATGAAAAGCCCATTTTCTGTCATGATTTTTGTCATAGAAGTAGGACCCCACCACATCTATGATGATACTGGGTTTTGTCACAATTACCGTCATAGAAGTGTCATAAGTATGACAGAAAAAAAATCGTTCGGCCCTAAATGTCAAAGATGTGTCTTTTTTTGTAGTGTTACCAAAGGCGCTTCACTCCCCGGCAACGGCGCCAGAAAATAGCCTTGATGACCCACAAGTATAGGGAGGTCAATTCTAGCTCTTTTCGATAAGTAAGAGTGTCGAACCCAACGAGGAGCAGAAGGAAATGACAAGTAGTTATCAGTAAGGTAATGTCTGCAAGTGCTGAAATTGTAAGTAGCGAGTAGTTTGATAGCAAGGTAATTTGTAACGAGCAAGTAACGATAATTGTAACAAGTATGCAGCAAGGTAGCCCAATCCTTTTGAGGCAAAGGACAGGCCAAAACGGTCTCTTATAATAATCAAAGTGTTCTTGAGGGTACACGGGAATTTAATCTAGTCACTTTCATCATGTTGGTTTGATTTGCGTTCGCTACTTTGATAATTTGATATGTGGGTGCACCGGTGCTTAGGTGCTGTTCTTACTTGAACAAATCTCCTACTTATGATTAACCCTCCCCGCAAGCATCCGCAACTACGAGAAAAGTATTAAGAATAAATTCTAACCATAGCATTGAACTCTAGGTTCCAATCGGTCCCTTACGGAATAGTGCATAAACTGGGGTTTAAGTTTCTGTCACTCTCGCAACCCACCATCTATTTGCTACTCCAGAATGCATTCCCTTAGGCCCAAATATGGTGAAGTGTCATGTAGTCGACGTTCACATGACACCACTAAGGGAATCACAACATACATACCATCAAAATATCGAACACATATCAAATTCACATGATTACTTGCAACATGATTTATCCCGTGACCTCAAGAACGAAAGTAACTACTCACAAATAATAAACATGCTCATGATCAGAGGGGTATTAATATGCATAATGGATCTGAACATATAATCTTCCACCAAATAAACCATATAGTAATCAACTACAAGATGTAATTAACACTACTAGTCACCCCCTAGCAACAATCTATAGTTCCGGTAACAAGATTGAATACAAGAGATGAACAAGGGTTTGAGATGAGATGGTGCTGGTGAAGATGTTGATGGAGATTGCCCTCCCCAAGATGGGAGAGTTGTTGGTGATGATGATGACGATGATTTCCCCCTCTGGGAGGGAAGTTCCCCCGGCAGAATCGCTCCGCCGGAGGGCAAAAGTGCTCCTGCCCAAGTACTGCCTCAAGACGGCGGCGCTCTGTCCCGAAAGTCTTCTCCCTATTTTTTCTAGGTCAAAATGACTTATATACCAGAAGATGGGCACCGGAGGTAGGCCGAGGAGGCCACAACCCACCAGGGCGCGCTAGGGCGGCCTGGCGCGCCCAGGTGGGTTGTGCCCACCTGGTGGCCTCCCTCTAGTGTTTATTGTCTCTAGTATTTCTTAAATAATCCAAAAAATTCTCCATAAAGTTTCAGCTCATTTGGAGTTGTGCAGAATAGGTGGCCTGACGTAGCTTTTTCAGGTCCAGATTTCCAGCTGCCAGAATTCTCCCTCTTGGTGTGTACCTTGCAAATTATGAGAGAAAAGGCATTATAATTACTTCAAAAAGCATTATTATGGATAAAAACATTGTAAACAACAGTAAGAAAGCATGATGCAAAATGGACGTATCACCCCCCTACTTCTTCTTCTTCCTTGGCCTTCCCCCTAGATGGGGAGGAGAATTCCCCCTCAGGTCCTTGGTCTCCATGGCGGCGGAGGGGCGGGAGCCCCTCCGGGATTGTATCTCCCTCTCTATTCTCTTCTGTTTTGCGTTCTCCAGATCTGGCTGTTCACTGTTTCTTAAATTCCCGGAGATCCGTAACTCCGATTGCGCCGAAATTTTTACATGATTTTTTCCATAAATCATCTTTCTTGCGCCAGAAGAAGGGCCCCAACTGACCTTCGAGGAGGGCACAAGACACCTGGGCATGCCAGGGGGCGCCTGGAGTGCCTTGGTGGGTTGTGGGCTCTGTGGGCCCCCGTCTGCGTTGATTCCACCTCCCAAAAATCACATAAACTCCAAAATAAATCTCCGTAAATTTTTATCGCGTTTGGACTTCGTTTGATATGGATTTTCTGCGATACAAAAAACATGCAACAAACACGAACTGGCACTGGGCACTGGATCAATAGGTTAGTCCAATAAATCATATAAAAAGTTGCCAAACAATAAATCATATAAAAAGTTGCCAAACATATGTGAAAGTTGTATAATATTGGCATGAAACAATCAAAAATTATAGATATGACGGAGGTGTATCAATCACTGCTCCGATCCTCTGTTCATTACTTTTTTGTGTGTTCTTGATCTTCCCAAGTTGCATGACTAATTTGATGCTTCTATTAATTATGGAGCTGCCAACCCCATGAAGCAAAATATTTGTTCTTTTGGGGCTAGCACCTCGAACAAGCATAAAAATAGAGTGAAGCAGATATATTGTCGTGTAAGCACACACCCTTCTTTCATTAGTTTAGATGAACCATTGATGATCAATTCAAACCAGTGCATGCGATTCAAATTAATTTTACCTAAATAGAGGGTGCAGAATAAACTAGAACAACTAGATCTGCAACCACGGGGTGCTGATGATATCTTCAAAGAACATTGCTGTCGGATTGTGGGTTCCGTAGACCCTTGAGAGGTTTGAACTCTGGGGTGCGCACGAAGGACTCTTTCTCCCCACCCTGCCTACCCAACGATTCCACGGCCTATCTCGATGAGCCCAAAGAACAAGAGACACGGAGATTTATACTGGTTCGGGTCACCGTGTGGTGTAATACCCTACTCCAGTGTGGTGGTGGATTGCCTCACGAGGGCTGAGGATGAACTAGTACAGTGGATGAACAGCCTCAGAAGGGGAGGTGTTCTTGAGCTCGATGAGCTGGCGGGTGTTAGGATGGAATGGATCCGATCCAAGATGAGATTGTTGGGGAATGCAGTAATTTCAAAAAAAATCCTACGCACACGCAAGATCCATCAAGATGATGCATATCAACGAGAGGGGAGAGTATTGTCCACGTACCCTTGTAGAACAAAAGCAGAAGCGTTATGACAACGCAGTTGATGTTGTCGTACGTCTTCATGATCCGACCGATCTTAGCACCGAAAGTACGGCACCTCCGCGATCTGCACACGTTCAGCTCGGTGACGTCCCACGAACTCTAGATCCAGCTGAGGTCGAGGGAGAGTTTCGTCAGCACGACGGTGTGATGATGGTGATGATGAAGTTACCGACGCAGGGCTTCGCCTAAGCACTACAATGATATGACCGAGGTGGAAATATGTGGAGGGGCACCGCACACGGCTAAACAATCAACTTGTGTGTCTATGGGGTGCCCCTTCCCCCTATATAAAGGAGTGGAGTAGGGGAGGGCCGGCATCTCATGGCGCGCCCAAGGGGGAGTTCTACTCCCAGTGGGAGTAGGATTCCCCTTTCCCTAGTTGGAGTAGGAGAAGAAGGAAGGAGGAGAGGGGGAAAGGGAAAGGGGGGGCCAGCCCCCCACCCCAATTCGGATTGGGCTTGGGGGCGCCCCCACCTTGGCCGCCTCCTCCTCTCTCCCACTAAGGCCCAATAAGGCCCATAGACTCCCCGTGGGGTTCCGGTAACCCTCCGGTAAATGCCCGAACTCACCTGGAACCATTCCGATGTCCAAACATAGCCTTCCAATATATCGATCTTTATGTCTCGACCATTTCAAGACTCCTCGTCACGTCCATGATCACATCCGGGACTCCGAACAACCTTCGGTTCATCAAAACACATAAACTGATAATACCGATCGCCATCGAACGTTAAGCGTGCGGACCCTACGGGTTCGAGAACTATGTAGACATGACCGAGATTCATCTCTGGTCAATAACCAATAGCGGAACCTGGATGCTCATATTGGTTCCTACATATTCTACGAAGATATTTATCGGTCAAACCGCATAACAACATACGTTGTTCCCTTTGTCATCGGTATGTTACTTGCCCGAGATTCGATCGTCGGTATCCGCATACCTAGTTCAATCTCGTTAACGGCAAGTCTCTTTACTCGTTCCGTAATGCATCATCCCACAACTAACTCATTAGTCACATTTCTTCCAAGGCTTATAGTGAGGGCCCAGAGATACCTCTCCGACAATCGGAGTGACAAATCCTAATCTTGATCTATGCCAACTCAACAAACACCATCGGAGACACCTGTAGAGCATCTTTATAATCACCCAGTTACGTTGTGATGTTTGATAGCACACTAAGGCGTTGTTTGGATAGTCAATTTTAGCCATGGGTATATATAGTACGAGTTTTTAGCTGAATTTTCGTAAAACCGGTTTTAGTATATGTTTTTCGATTAACGAGTTTATAGAAAACTTTGTTTGGGTTAGCAAAGAATAGAACCGGGCTGGTACAGTTCATTGTTTGGATAGCCAACTCTTATTTTCCTTTTGCGTGTCATCTGTGAGCCCGTGACCTTCTCCTTCTTCCTCTATTGTTCATTGACGAGAGTACATGACCAAGCTCCAGGTATGATTCTTCCTCGGCCCAGGCTGCTGCTCTCCTCCAGTCGGGCCCACCAAGCTCCAGGTATGATTCTTCCTCGGCCCAGCCACGCGGCGGCGACCATGCCTGCGCTGGAGCTTAGTCTATCACTTGAAGGTCAAATTGCTGTTCTCATCTCGCGGTCGCCAATCGAGGAGGTAAATGTTTGATCAACCGAAGGACTTATACTCTTCCTGAAGCAAGGCTAGAGCAAACGAATTGTTGTGGAACGAGAGAGATGAGGAGAAAAGTAGTTGCGATCAGAATTTGAGAAACGCGTTTTTGCAAAAACGACTAATTGTCGTTTTTCCACAAACCCGAAATCCTGGGTTTCTGGAAACCAAGTTTCCTAAATCCATGGATTAGGTGGAGTAGCCAAACAAGATTTTATACGGTTAAACAGTTCTCCTAGTTTATAGAGATCTGATTTTCTATATTCTTCCTATCCAAACAACGCCTAAGTGTTCCTCCGGTTTTCGGGAGTTGCATAATCATTATAGAAACATGTATAAGTTATGAAGAAAGCAATAGCACTAAACTAAACGATCATAGTGCTAAGCTAACAGATGGGTCAAGTCAATCACATCATTCTCGAATGATGTGATCCCATTAATCAAATGACAACTCATGTCTATGGCTAGGAAACTTAACCATCTTTCATTCAATGAGCTAATCAAGTAGAGGCATACTAGTGACACTCTGTTTGTCTATGTATTCACACATGTACTAAGTTTCCGGTTAGTACAATTCTAGCATGAATAATAAACATTTATCATGATATAAGGAAATATAAATAACAACTTTATTATTGCCTCTAGGGCATATTTCCTTCAGTCTCCCACTTGCACTAGAGTCAATAATCTAGATTACACAGTAATGGTTCTAACACCCATGGAGTCTTGGTGCTGATCATGTTTTGCTCGTGAGAGAGGCTTAGTCAACGGGTTTGCAACATTCAGATCCGTATGTATCTTGCAAATCTCTATGTCTCCCTCCTTGACTTGATCGCGGATGGAATTGAAGCGTCTCTTGATGTGCTTGGTTCTCTTGTGAAATCTGGATTCCTTTGCCAAGGCAATTGCACCAGTATTGTCACAAAAGATTTTCATTGGACCAGATGCACTAGGTATGACACCTAGATCGGATATGAACTCCTTCATCCAGACTCCTTCATTTGCTGCTTCCGAAGCAGCTATGTACTCCGCATCACACGTAGATCCCGCCACGACGCTTTGCTTAGAACTGCACCAACTTACAGCTCCACCATTCAATATAAATACGTATCCGGTTTGTGACTTAGAGTCATCCGGATCAGTGTCAAAGCTTGTATCGACGTAACCATTTACGATGAGTTCTTTGTCACCTCCATAAACGAGAAACATATCCTTAGTCCTTTTCAGGTATTTCAGGATGTTCTTGATCACTCTCCAGTGATCCACTCCTGGATTACTTTTGTACCTCCCTGCTAAACTAATAGCAACGCACATATCAGGTCTGGTACAAAGCATTGCATACATGATAGAACCTATGGCTGAAGCATAGGGAATGACTTTCATTTTCTCTCTATCTTCTGCAGTGGTCCGGCGTTGAGTCTGACTCAACTTCACACCTTGTAACATAGGCAAGAACCCTTTCTTTGCTTGATCCATTTTGAACTTCTTCAAAACTTTATCAAGGTATGTGCTTTGTGAAAGTCCAATTAAGCATCTTGATCTATCTCTATAGATCTTGATGCCCAATATATAAGCAGCTTCACCGAGGTCTTTCATTGAAAAACTTATATTCAAGTATCCTTTTAGGCTATCCAGAAATTCTATATCATTTCGAATCAACAATATGTCATCCACATATAATATTAGAAATGCTACAAAGCTCCCACTCACTTTCTTGTGAATACAGGCTTCTCCAAAAGTCTGTATAAAACCATATGCTTTGATCACATTATCAAAACGTTTATTCCAACTCCGACATGCTTGCACCAGTCCATAAATGGATCGCTGGAGCTTGCACACTTTGTTAGCATCCTTTGGATTGATAAAACCTTCGGGTTGCATCATATACAACTCTTCTTCCAGAAATCCATTCAGGAACGCATTTTTTACATCCATTTGCCAAATTTCATAATCATAAAATGCAGCAATTGCTAACATGATTCGGACGGACTTAAGCATTGCTACGGGTGAGAAGGTCTCATCGTAGTCAACTCCTTGAACTTGTTGAAAACCTTTCACAACAAGTCGAGCTTTGTAGATAGTAACATTACCGTCAGCGTCAGTCTTCTTCTTGAAGATCCATTTATTCTCGATGGCTTGCAGATCATTGGGCAAGTCAACCAATGTCCACACTTTGTTCTCATACATGGATCCCATCTCAGATTTCATGGCCTCAAGCCATTTCGCGGAATCTGGGCTCATCCTCGCATCCTCATAGTTCGTAGGTTCGTCATGGTCAAGTAACATGACCTCCAGAACTGGATTACCGTACCACTCTGGTGCGGATCTTACTCTAGTTGACCTATGAGGTTCAGTAGTAACTTGATCTGAAGTTACATGATCATCATCATTAGCTTCCTCACTAATTTGTCTAGTAGTCACATGAACTGATTTCTGTGATGAACTACTTTCCAATAAGGGAGCAGGTACAGTTACCTCATCAAGTTCTACTTTGCTCCCACTCACTTCTTTCGAGAGAAACTCCTTCTCTAGAAAAGATCCATTCTTAGCAATGAATGTCTTGCCTTCGGATATGTGATAGAAGGTGTACCCAACAGTCTCCTTTGGATATCCTATGAAGACACATTTCTCCGATTTGGGTTCGAGCTTATCAGGTTGAAGCTTTTTCACATAAGCATCGCAGCCCCAAACTTTAAGAAACGACAACTTTGGTTTCTTGCCAAACGACAGTTCATAAGGTGTCGTCTCAACGGATTTAGATGGTGCCCTATTTAACGTTAATGCAGCCATCTCTAAAGCATAACCCCAAAACAATAGTGGTAAATCAGTAAGAGACATCATAGATCGCACCATATCTAGTAAAGTACGATTACGACATTCGGACACACCATTACGCTGTGGTGTTTCGGGTGGCGTGAGTTGCGAAATTATTCCCATTTGTTTCAAATGAAGACCAAACTCATAACTCAAATATTCTCCTCCACGATCAGATCGTAGAAACTTTATTTTCTTGTTGTGATGATTTTTCACTTCACTCTGAAATTCATTGAACTTTTCAAATGTTTCAGACTTATGTTTCATCAAGTAGATATACCCATATCTGCTCAAATCATCTATGAAGGTCAGAAAATTACGATACCCGCTGCGAGCCTCAATGTTCATTGGACCACATACATCAGTATGTATGATTTCCAATAAATCTGTTGCTCGCTCCATTGTTCCGGAGAACGGGGTTTTAGTCATCTTGCCCATGAGGCATGGTTCGCAAGTACCAAGTGATTCATAATCAAGTGATTCCTGTCGGATCACGGGTTCCGGCAAAACCCTTAAGGTTCGAACACTGGGGTGCGCACGAAGATTTCCTCCCTACCGATCCACGCCCTAGCTTGTTAAGATCTCGTGGACGAACTCGACGAACTCACAACACAAAAGACACAAGATTTATACTGGTTCGGGCCACCGTTGTGGTGTAATACCCTACTCCAGTGTGGTGGTGGTAGATTGCCTCTTGGGCTTGATGAACAGTACAAGGGGAAGAATAGCCTCCTGAGGTTGAGGTGTTCTTGTGCTCGGTGTGTGGCTAAGGATTGGCTCCCGGTCAGACGAGATGCCTCCGAAGGAGTTATCCCCTACGGTGGTGGCTAGTTCTACTTATATAGGCCCTGGTCCTCTCCCCAAATATTGAGCGGGAAGGGAGCCAACAAAGGCCAATTTGAAAGGGGACAGCTAGTACAGCTTATCCTGACAAAAGCGGTCTTCGCCTGCAAAAGGCTCTAGTGGTGACGCCGCCTTGGGCTCCATGGTGACCTCCGTCTTGCCATCCCGCTGGTCTTGGTACCGTTGCACCAATATGGAAACCTTTGCTTGATGCCTCGGTACTCCGCGCCTGCGCTTGCCCTCTTAGCACCAAAGGGGAAACAAGGACGCTGCACGCGCTGGCGCCCGCCTGGTCTCGATCGTCACGGCTCACGTCACGAGAACCTCGCGAGGTTTGCCCTGCCTTGATCTCTCCGCTCCTCGCGAGCCAACCTGGTGAGGCCGCTCCTGAGGAGGTCTTGTGTCGTCCGCCTCGTGAGGCTTGGCCCCTCACGAGGGTCTTGAATGCCTTGTTGATGAAGATGGGTCGTACAGGCCTGCCAGCACAACCACGCCGTGGGCCGCAGGCAGGCAAGTCTGGGGACCCCCGTTCCCAGAACGCCGACAGTAGCCCCCGGGCCCAAGGCGTGCTCGGGCTTGGCTTCGCGGCGAAGCCAAAGGTCAAGTACGGAGCGCCGCGGGCCCCAATAGCCTGCGGCCTTGGTCAACGCATGGCGGTTGATTGGACGTGGGCGTCTCCGCTTGCCCATGCTGCCTTGGAATCCGCCTGGCTATGCGGCCCCCGCAACCTACACAGTTATTCTTCCATCGCCCGGGCCATTCTTCCCTGATTCCTCTGCTTCCCCGAGACTCTGCTCCTCCTCCCAATCTGGCCTGCGCTCCGCCCACTCCATCGCCATGGCGCCGAAGCATGCTGACAAGGGGAAGAAGCCTCTATCTTCTGTCGGTGCGCCTTCGGCCGTCGAGCCCACGGTTGGCCGATCGCTGGTACTCAATGATGAGGCCATGGGCAAGGTGCGCCCCATGCTCGCCTCCGGTTTCAATGAGTGGGGGAAGACGGCGGCCTGGGCGGCGTCTCATGCTCGTATCAACCGGGCAGCCACCGAGGTCCCAATCTTCATCGATGCTCTTCGGGCTGGCCTAGTCCCCCCTTTCTCCGCCTTTTTCAACGCAGTGCTTGAGCATTACCAGATCCACATGCTGCATCTCGACCCCCAATCCGTGACTCTTCTTGCCGTCTTGGCCTTTGTTTGCAAGGCCATGGTGGGCATTGCCCCCTCCGTGGCCCTTCTTCGCCACTTCTTCTCGTTGCACCTGATGGATCCCCGGCAGAGCTCGAGATGCGTGAGCTTCCAGGCTGTGGCTGCGACGGCAGGCGTGGGGATCAACTTCGAGCTTCCTCCACCTACGAGCGAGTTTCGGACACGGTGGGTATTTGTCAATGCCGGAGTGCTCAGCCCTCTGCTCCATTCTTCATCGGCGCCTGCCGTTCCCAACCCTGGTTGGGGCCATGAGAAGCTCGCGAGCCCCTGCCTTGTCCCCATCTGGTTCAGGCTGAAGAGGCTGACGAGGCTGAAAAATAGCGGCGTGACCGCGCCCATGGTGGTGAAGGAGTTTGTCAGGCGCCGAGTCGCTCCGCTTCAGCGCCATTCTCGCCTGATGTGGGCCTTGCTCAACAGTCAGGACCATATGAGACTTCAGGAGTCCAGGCTTCCTCTTGAGATGCGGCAAACTGTGCTCGAGGTCCTGACGGGCGTCGCATCGCCGGACGACATGCCAGGGAGGAGCTGTCTGCTGTACCGCTACAGGAACAAGGCAGAATTCGTGGAGCACATGCCTTCCTTTGATGAGTGGGGGCTGCGCCCGGTCGGCCTAGTGGGGCCTCACGAGAACCCCGTCAACGTGGTTCCCTTCTTCGTCGCCGGCGCTGAGCTCACCCCGAATGTGGATGCAGGGGGGCGAGCACCACCAGTGGCTGGCGGCTCGAGTGCTGAGGTGCAGATGCCGCCTGGGGCTCCTGGGGATTCGTCCTCAGGAACTCATGATTCTTCCTCTGGGGTGTCGGTCGCTGAGGCGATGCAGCATGCGGCTCCCGAGGCCGAAGCTCCGGAGGCCTTGGGAGGTCGCGGTGAGATGGCACCCGACTGCTCTCCGCAGCCCGGCACCCCTGAAGCTGTCCCCTCGAGCACTTCTCCGGCTGCACCCCGTGCCGGCCGCCACGTCCAGCACTTCGGTCGGCTTTGTGTGGACTTCGAGGAGCTCTGCAAGAGGAAAGGACCCCCGAGCAGCATTGGTATCTTCAGGCCGTTGAAGTGAGGAAAGTACATCGCCGTCGACGAGTAAGTACTGCACCTTGTGATTTCTTGATTGTTGCTTTCCTCCCTGACATTGGCTCGTCAGGACCCCTTCCGTCAGGGCCGCTATGTCCCTCGAGAAGCGATCTCCTCTATCCTCAACTCCCCCGCTGGCCTTGAGCGTCCCAAGCCTGCATGTCGTACCTGGAGCAGGGTCATACGGAGAGGTGCGCTCGCCTTCACGGTGCTTCGAATCTGCGGCCTCGTCATCCCTCCTCTACGGCCTGGCTTGGAGCTTGGCGGGCGTGCCCAGGACCCCTCCTCTGGTTTTGGACAGCAGCTGGTTGGTTCCGGTCTTCGGCTCCTCTTCAAGCAGCGGGCCCCGACTAGCTAGGGCTCCTCGTGAGACCTGGCCGGCGCCCGGGGCGGCGCTAGCCCCCAGCCCCCTGCTGAGAGGGGGTGCGCCGCCTCTTGCCCCGCCTGCGGCCCCCATGGCGGAGGACGATGTGGACCGTGCGCTTTAGTTTGAGCGCGAATGAAGCGTCGTCCGCCACGAGCTCTTCCAGGAGGCGATGGGCGTGATGAACCGAGTTGGTGGCGAACTTGCGAACGTCGACGCGTGCCTCAGGGCTGAGGGTCTTCGGCTGGTGGAGGAACGACGTAAGCTGAAGGTGGCCATCAACCTTGGCCACTACCAGCGTGATCCTGATAATGCGAAGCCCGAGGCATCCCTAAAGTTTTCCTATGAAGCTTGCTCCCGAGCTTTGGAGGAGGCTCGCGAGGCTGACCGCCATCGTGAGGCCACAGAGAAGCGCGCGTGGGAGCTCCAGGCCTGGAGCACGTCCCTGGAGCAGCAGGTGGAGGCGCACAAAGCCGCCCTTGCATCAATGAGGGGGGCTCCCACCGAGGAGGAAGAGATCCGGAAGCTTGAGGAGGCAATGGCGTTAGAGGCCGTGGAGCGCAGCCTCGAGCTAGAGCGGTTGGAGACGAGGGAGCGCCAGGTCGTCCAAGCGGAGGACACCGTCGATGCGCGGGAGGCCAGGGCTCAGGAGGAGGTTGATCGCCGGGTGGCCGAGGCTCGCACGGATCATGAGGGTAGGTATGACTTGAGGTTGAAGCTTGCGGGGACGGAGGATGCAGGTAGGGCCGCCGCCCTCAGGCCCAAGCTGGCTGGAGTAGAGAGGCGCGAGGAGGCTACGGCAGCCGCCCTGGTCACAACGCAGGCGGAACTGGCCTCTGCCCGCGCTGAGCTGCTCTCTCTTCAGAAGCGCGTTGATGACGCCGAGTCTGTTGCTCGACAGAATAGGGAGGAAGTGCTTCAGCGGCGGACGCTGGAGCGTGAGCACGCCCCCATGCTCCAGGACCTCAGGGTCAGGGCCAACGCGGCGTTGGGCCACGTCTGCAATGAGAATGCTCCGCACCCACACTCGAATGACTACGCCAGTCATCTGCGCTTCTTCACCGACGTGGTGACAGGCCTGGAAGCTCGGTCCGATAGAGCTCACCAACTCGTGGAAGAGAGGAGTCGTGGCCTGCTCGGGCGCGCGTTTTCCCGCGTCTTCAACCATCTTCGGAACTCCGACCCCGACTTCGACTTCGATGCCGCCATTGCCCCCGTACCCGCGGCCGTCCGGGGCGACCTAGCACGGTGGGTGGAGGACAACGTGGATGCGCTGGTCAGGGCCTTCACTTCTGAGGACGACGCAGTGATGGTCGCGGCAGATGAGGGCGACGTGGTTGACGACGGCGATGCCGGCGCCGGCGAAGGTGGAGGCGACGCCAACGACGGTGACAGCGACACCAGCGGTGCGTCTGTAGATGACATGGGGGATGCGGCGAGCGACATATCCGGCTGATCCCATGTTTTCCTGCTTTTACCCTGTAAAAACTTGGGAGCGGCCCCTGAAGATTGTAAGAGCATTTTGAGAGGGGGAGCCCCTCATGTAAACAAACCGCTGCTTTTATTCTTTTATGTCAAGTTGGGTATGCGTCTTCGCATGACCGTGAGTCCGATGGAGGGTTTTTGGTACGGCTTACCTTAGCCAGCGCATGTCCCGAGCTGGGTCGCAGGGTCGTGCGTTTCCGAGGCTCCTGAGGGGCCTGCCGATCCTTCCGAGGGGGCCTTGTGAGAGGTCAGCATCTGTTGTGATGCTGGCGCGTGCGTGGCACGCGTGTGCCTCGCCTAGTCCCGGTCGCGAGGTGCTCGTGAGGGGAGGTAAATGGCGCGAGCTCCAAATAAGGCGAGAACCGGAAAGCAAGAAATCGCTCGAACGAGAAAGGCACCCCCCGCACGCATCAATGAAAATTCAACTTCAACTTAAATCCAAATCAAGAAGGCAAGGCTACAGAAAAGAGATCCAAAGCAAATGGCCGCGTCCGGCGCCTAGTCTAGTCTTCTGGTCTTTGAGTCTTCTCACCAGCGCGGAGCTAAGTGCTGCCACTAGGACGTGGGAGGGAGCCCCCGAGGCCCGAGGGCGGCTCTCCGGAGACTCCGGGGCCTGTACAGCCCCACTCATTATTACGTGAGAGTGTCACGGGCGGCGATCTTCACAGGCGTGAGCCTTACTTCATATCGCCAGACGAGGGCCCCACCTTGCGCCTCCCTCGGCCACCGTTGGGGGCGACCGGAAACTAGGACGCCACCAAAGGGGCAAAGGGGACGCTAGCGACGCCCTCGGCGACCACGGGTCCTCTGCCGAGGGTAGGCTTCTCAGCACCTCCCCAGCAGAGGGCCTACCTCCGGCGATCACCTTGCTCCGTGCGACGCGGAGAGGGATCTGGCTCCCGACCCCTCTCCTGTAGCCCCTAGCACGATCCCCCTGGCGGAAGAGAGGTCGCCGAGCTGGGGCCGCCAGCCGCTATGGTGACCTGATCCCCCTGGCGGAAGGGAGGTCGCCGAGCTAGGGCCGCCAGCTGCTGTGGTGACCTGGTCCCCCTACGACTCATGGTTAGCGTAAGCTTGCTCCTGAGGGATTAGTGGTACCCTGTATCTGTTGTCCATGGCGCGGTTGGTGGGGCTCTCTGGCGGCTCCTGGAAGGCTTCAGCTCCTAACGCCTCCTCCTCCCAACTTGGCCCGAGGAACGAGCCAGGGTCGTACTCCGGCGTGTACTCCTGGTCCACCATGCGGGGCACATAGGCCTCCGAGGCCGCTGCTCCGAAGACCTCGCCGAAATGCCCCACGCTCCATGTTGCCCGGCCCGTCATGCTGTCCTGAGGATGGCAGGGCTGTGCTCCGATGGGGCCGTACGCAGCAACACTTGTGCCCGCACCCATTTGGGGCGGTGCGGGCACGGTAGGGCGCCCTCCACCATGGGTCATGTTGACGTTGACGAGGCCCTCGGGTGCACCCGGGAGCACGCGGGCGTTGCGTGGCCCGCCATGGGACCCAGCCGCCGCCTGAGGCGTGAGCTGATAGTAGAAGGGTGGCGCTCCCATGGCCGCCGCGTCCAGTAGCTCGGCGACGCGTTCCAGCAGCGCATCCCGGCCGCTCTCCATCAGTCGGCACCGCAGTACTCCTGCGCCACTGTGAGTGCGACCCGCATGTTTGCCTGCTCCCACTGGGTGTGTGGCGCCGTTGCAGCGGCGTGGCTTGCGGCCCTTGCGGTGGCTCGCGCTTGTCGTGGAGTGAGGGTGGACGGCACCTGGCCGTGCCGCCCGCGCCCAGCAGCGTTAGGTGCCGCCCGTGCCACCTGGAGCGCGGGGTCGAGGTCTTCCTGGGCAGGCGGTGCCGCCCGGGTGGGCCAGGCCGCCCAGCGGTCGGCGCCAGCCCTCGGGTCGCCGGACATCGGAACCGCGGAGCGTCGGCAGATCGACTGGTGGGGAAGAGACTCCGGCGCACCCCTACCTGGCACGCCAAATGTCGGATCATGGGTTTTGCTAAAACCCTTAAGGTTCGAACACTGGGGTGTGCACAAAGATTTCCTCCCTACCGATCCACGCCCTAACTTGCTAAGATCTCGCGGACGAGCTCGACGAACTCACAACACAAAAGACACAAGATTTATACTGGTTCGGGCCACCGTTGTGGTGTAATACCCTACTCCAGTGTGGTGGTGGTGGATTGCCTCTTGGGCTTGATGAACAGTACAAGGGGAAGAACAGCCTCCTGAGGTTGAGGTGTTCTTGTGCTCGGTGTGTGGCTAAGGATTGGCTCCCGATCAGATGAGATGCCTCCGAAGGAGTTATCCCCTACGGTGGTGGCTAGTTCTACTTATATAGGCCCTGGTCCTCTCCCCAAATATTGAGCGGGAAGGGAGCCAACAAAGGCCAATTTGAAAGGGGACAGCTAGTACAGCTTGTCCTGACAAAAGCGGTCTTCGCCTGCAAAAGGCTCTAGTGGTGACGCCGCCTTGGGCTCCATGGTGACCTCCGTCTTGCCATCCCGCTGGTCTTGGTACCGTTGCACCAATATGGAAACCTTTGCTTGATGCCTCGGTACTCCGCGCCTGCGCTTGCCCTCTTAGCACCAAAGGGGAAACAAGGACGCTGCACGCGCTGGCGCCCGCCTGGTCTCGATCGTCACGGCTCACGTCACGAGAACCTCGCGAGGTTTGCCCTGCCTTGATCTCTCCGCTCCTCGCGAGCCAACCTGGTGAGGCCGCTCCTGAGGAGGTCTTGTGTCGTGTGCCTCGCGAGGGTCTTGAATGCCTTGTTGATGAAGATGGGTCGTACAGGCCTGCCAGCACAGCCACGTCGTGGGCCGCAGGCAGGCAAGTCTGGGGACCCCCGTTCCCAGAATGCCGACAATTCCAAAAGTCCATTAGAATGGAGTTTCTTCATGCGCTTTACACCAATATGACCCAAACGGCAGTGCCACAAATAAGTTGCACTATCATTATCAACTATGCATCTTTTGGTTTCAATATTATGAATATGTGTGTCGCTACTATCGAGATTCAACAAAAATAGACCACTCTTCAAGGGTGCATGACCATAAAAGATATTACTCATATAAATAGAACAACCATTATTCTCGAATTTAAATGAATAACCGTATCGCATCAAACAAGATCCACATATAATGTTCATGCTTAATGCTGGCACCAAATAACAATTATTTAGGTCTAAAACTAATCCCGAAGGTAGATGTAGAGGTAGCGTGCCGACGGCGATCACATAGACTTTGGAACCATTTCCCACGCGCATCGTCACCTCGTCCTTAGCCAATCTTCGCTTAATCCGTAGTCCCTGTTTCGAGTTGCAAATATTAGCAACAGAACCAGTATCAAATACCCAGGCACTACTGCGAGCACTAGTAAGGTACATATCAATAACATGTATATCACATATACATTTGTTCACCTTGCCATCCTTCTTATCCGCCAAATACTTGGGGCAGTTCCACTTCCTGTGACCAGTCCCTTTGCAGTAGAAGCACTCAGTCTCAGGCTTAGGTCCAAACTTGAGCTTCTTCACTTGAGCAGCAACTTGCTTGCCGTTCTTCTTGAAGTTACCCTTCTTCCCTTTACCCTTTTTCTTGAAACTGGTGGTCTTGTTGACCATCAACACTTGATGCTCCTTCTTGATTTCTACCTCTGCAGCCTTTAGCATTGTGAAGAGCTCGGGAATTGTCTTATCCATCCCTTGCATATTATAGTTCATCACAAAGCTCTTGTAGCTTGGTGGCAGTGATTGAAGAACTTTTTCAATGACACTATCCTGAGGAAGATTAACTTCCAGCTGAGTCAAGTGGTTGTGGTACCCAAACATTCTGAGTATATGTTCACTGACAGGACTATTCTCCTCCATTTTGCAGCTGTAGAACTTATTGGAGACTTCATATCTCTCAATTCGGGCATTTGCTTGAAATATTAACTTCAACTCCTAGAACATCTCATATGCTCCATGACGTTCAAAACGATGTTGAAGTCCCGGTTCTAAGCCGTAAAGCATTGCACACTGAACTATCGAGGAGTCATCAGCTTTGCTTTCTCAGACGTTCTTAACGTCATCAGCAGCATCTTCAGCAGGCCTGGCACCTAGCGGTGCTTCCAGGACGTAATTCTTCGGTGCTACCATCATCTTTCAACTTAGATTTCTCTAGGAACACATTAAAATTCAAAGGAACAGTAGCACGGGCCATTGATCTACAACAACATAGACATGCAAAATACTATCAGGTACTAAGTTAATGATAAATTAAAGTTCAATTAATCATATTACTTAAGAACTCCCACTTAGATAGACATCCCTCTAATCATCTAAGTGATCACGTGATCCAAATCAACTAAACCATGTCCGATCATCACGTGAGATGGAGTAGTTTTCAATGGCGAACATCACTATGTTTATCATATCTACTATATGATTCACGCTCGACCTTTCGGTCTCAGTGTTCCGAGGCCATATCTGCATATGCTAGGCTCGTCAAGTTTAACCCGAGTATTCTGCGTGTGCAAAACTGGCTTGCACCCGTTGTATGTGAACGTAGAGCTTATCACACCCGATCATCATGTGGTGTCTCGGCACGACGAACTTTCGCAACGGTGCATACTCAGGGAGAACACTTGTACCTTGAAATTTAGTGAGAGATCATCTTATAATGCTACCGTCGAACTAAGCAAAATAAGATCCATAAAGGATAAAAATCACATGCATCAATATAAGTGATATGATATGGCCATCATCATCTTGTGCCTTTGATCTCCATCTCCAAAGCACCGTCATGATCACCATCATCACCGGCGCGACACCTTGATCTCCATCGTAGCATCGTTCTCGTCTCGCCAACTATTGCTTCTACGACTATCGCTACCGCTTAGTGATAAAGTAAAAACAATTATAGGGCGAGTGCATTGCATACAATAAAGCGACAACCATATGGCTCCTGCCAGTTGTCGATAACTCTGTTACAAAACATGATCATCTCATACAATAAAATTTAGCATCATGTCTTGACCATATCACATTACAACATGCCCTGCAAAAACAAGTTAGACGTCCTCTACTTTGTTGTTGCAAGTTTTGCGTGGCTGCTACGGCCTGAGCAAGAACCGTTCTTACCTACGCATCAAAACCACAATGATTTTTTGTCAAGTGTGTTGTTTTAACCTTCAACAAGGACCGGGCGTAGTCACACTCGATTCAACTAAAGTTGGAGAAACTGACACCCGCCAGCCACCTGTGTGCAAAGCACTTCGGTAGAACCAGTCTCGTGTAAGCGTATGCGTAATGTCGGTCCGGGCCGCTTCATCCAACAATACCGCCGAATCAAAGTATGGCATGCTGGTAAGCAGTATGACTATTATCGCCCACAACTCTTTGTGTTCTACCCGTGCATATAGCATCTACGCATAGATCTGGCTCGGATGCCACTATTGGGGAACGCAGTAATTTCAAAGGTTTTCCTACGCACACGCAAGATCCATCAAGGTGATGCATAGCAACGAGAGGGGAGAGTGTTGTCCACGTACCCTTGTAGACCAAAAGCGGAAGTGTTATGATAACGCGGTTGATGTAGTCGTACATCTTCACGATCCGACCGATCTTAGCACCGAAAGTACGGCACCTCCGCAATCTGCACACATTCAGCTCGGTGACGTCCCACAAACTCTAGATCCAGCTGAGGTCGAGGGAGAGTTTCGTCAGCACGACGGTGTGATGACGGTGATGATAAGTTACCGACGCAGGGCTTCGCCTAAGCACTACAACGATATGACCGAGGTGGAAATCTGTGGAGGGGGGCACCGCACACGGCTAAACAATCAACTTATGTGTCTGTGGGGTGCCCCCTTCCCCCGTATATAAAGGAGTGGAGGAGGGAAGGGCCGGCCCTCTCATGGCGCGCCCAAGGGGGGAGTCCAACTCCCGGTGGGAGTAGGATTCCCCTTTCCCTAGTTGGAGTAGGAGAAGAAATAAGGAGGAGAGAGGGAGAAGGAAAGGGGGGCCGGCCCCCCACCCCAATTCGGATTGGGCTTGGGGGGCGCGCCCCCACCTTGGCCGCATCCTCCTCTCTCCCACTAACGGCCCAATAAGGCCCATAGACTCCCTGTGGGGTTCCGGTAACCCTCCGGTACCCCGGTAAATGCCCGAACTCACCTGGAACCATTCCGATGTCCAAACATAGCCTTCCAATATATCGATCTTTATGTCTCGACCATTTCGAGACTCCTCGTCATGTCCGTGATCACATCCGAGACTCTGAACAACCTTCGGTTCATCAAAACACATAAACTCATAACACCGATCGTCATCGAACGTTAAGCGTGCGGACCCTACGGGTTCGAGAACTATGTAGACATGACCGAGATTCATCTCCGGTCAATAACCAATAGCGGAACCTGGATGCTCATATTGGTTCCTACATATTCTACGAAGATCTTGATCGATCAAACCGCATAACAGCATACGTTATTCCCTTTGTCATCAGTATGTTACTTGTCCGAGATTCGATCGTCGGTATCCTCATACCTAGTTCAATCTCGTTACCAGCAAGTCTCTTTATTCGTTCTGTAATGCATCATCCCGCAACTAACTCATTAGTCACATTGCTTGCAAGGCTTATAGTGATGTGCATTACCGAGAGGGCCCAGAGATACCTCTCCGACAATCGGAGTGACAAATCCTAATCTCGATCTATGCCAACTCAACAAACACCACCGGAGACACCTGTAGAGCATCTTTATAATCACCCAGTTATGTTGTGACGTTTGATAGCACACTAAGTGTTCCTCCGGTATTCGGGAGTTGCATAATCTCATAGTTATAGGAACATGTATAAGTTATGAAGAAAGCAATAGCAATAAACTAAACGATCATAGTGCTAATCTAACGGATGGGTCAAGTCAATCACATCATTCTCGAATGATGTGATCCCGTTAATCCAAAGACTACTCATGTCTATGGCTAGGAAACTTAACCATCTTTCATTCAACGAGCTAGTCAAGTAGAGGCATACTAGTGACACTCTGTTTGTCTATGTATTCACACATGTACTAAGTTTCCGGTTAATACAATTCTAGCATGAATAATAAACATTTATCATGATATAAGGAAATATAAATAACAACTTTATTATTGCCTCTAGGGCTTATTTCCGTCAGATATGCCTCCTACGGTGGTGGCTAGGTCCTATTTATAGAGGACCTGGTCCTCTTCCCAAATGTAGGTGGGAAGGGATCCCACAACGGCCAATTTTGAAGGGAGACAACTAGTACAAGCTATCCTGACAAAAGTAGTCTTCGCCTGCCAAAGGCTCTGGTGGTGACGGTGTTGTGGGCTCCGCGATGACCTCCGTCCTGCCGTCTAGGCGGTCTTGGTCTTGTTGCACCCATAAGGAAACATTTGCCTGATTCCATGGGACTCCTCGCCTGCGCTTGCTTCCTTAGCACCGAAGGGGAAACTGGTACACGACGCCCGCTGGCGCCAGCCTGGCCTTGGTCGTCATGACTCACGTCATGTGAACCTCGCGAGGTGCCCCCTGCATAGATATCTCCACTCCTCGGGAGCCAGCCGAGTAACACCGCTCCTAGGAAGGTCTTGGTGTCGTCCTCCTTGCGAGGCTTGGCCCCTCACGAGGGTCTTGTGCTGTTGTTGCCGAAGTTCGGTCGTACCAGGCCATTGGTGGAGCCACGCCATGGGCCGCAGGCAGGCAAGTCTGAGCACCCCTTTTCCCAGGACGCCGACAGTAGCCCCCGGGCCCAAGGCGCGCTCGCACTTGGCTTCGAGGCGAAGCCAAAGGGCAAGCGTGGAGCGCCGTGGGCCCCAACTGCCTGCGGCCTCGGTCGATGTGTGATGATTGATGGGGCGTGGGCGCCGCCGCTTCCCCACGCTGCCTCGGCAACTGTTCGACTTGACGAGACCCTGCTGCATGCAGAGGAAAAAACCATCATTACGTGCAATTGTGGAGGCCGGCAGTTGGCCTCCTCCTTGTTATAAATGAGGAAAGGGGTGAAGCCCCCGTTGCTCATCTCCTTCTCCTTGCCGCGTGCTTCTTCTTCCTCCTCCGCGCCTCGCCGTCTTGCTGTGACACTTATGGCACCGATAAAGAGGTTCTCCGCCGTGGAGAAGGGCAAAGCCCCCCGCGAGCAGCAGGGACCACCTCCGCCAAAGAAGAGGCTCGGCTGCTCCCGCGACGCTGGCGCGAGGTTGGAGGTGGCGTGCCCTTGGTACGAGTGTCATCCTCCCGGCTTCCCGCTGCCCTTGTATGCCCAGGCGCAAGGCTTTGGAGGAGGAGGCAACGCCCCGCGCTGCTCACAACACGGCCGTGGTGGCCAAGCAGTGGTGGCACGAGCCGCCGACCCACGAACCCATGCCAAGAGCTCCTCGCGGGAGTTCGTGGTGTGGGCAGTGATGCCACCGCACACATGGATCCAGTTCCCGTGGTTCTTCACCGAGGAGATGCCGCCGAGGGGGGTGCTTGAGTTGTGGCTGCAACACGCCGGTTGCTGCACCCTGGCCACGGGGGCAGAGGTTGACGCCGTCCCTCACGGCAAGATCTTCATGACCCAAGGATGGGGCGAGGTCGCCCGCGCTTGCCGCGCAGAGGGGGCCCTCGCCATCCACATCGAGTATGACGGCACCTGCACTTTGTTCTTCAAGGTCTTCGACGAGGAAGGCCGCCGCCTGGAGTGCTGCCCTAGAGGGAGTCGCCAGGGGTGCGCGGCCGCAGGCACCGAGTCTGCCCCCGGCCCTGCCGACAGCTCCTCCAGCAGCAGTGACGGCTCCTGGGAGTCCAGGGACTCTCCCGAGCCTGACGAGTCTCCGGAGACGAGCAACGACAGCTACGCGCCATCGAGCTCTCGCCGTGCCCGGAGCGCGGCAGCGGCATCCGCCCGTCGTCACCGGTGACCTGGACGGGATTGGCGTCGGCCTTCCGTGGCCCACTGTTGATGATGGCATCGGTGGCGACATCTGTAGCTAGGACTTCTGGAAGCCTTCTTCTTTTGTTCCCTGCGAGGAATCGAGATCAACCCCATAGGGGTGTGTAAAGAATCTATAGTGCTTTTGTGCCAATGCTTAGTATTCCCATTATGATGTTCGTGGTTGCATGTCTTGCTTCGACATTGTCCCCCCTTTTCATCCTCGCGGTAGCTTAGCGCTCTACGCCGACAGGTCCCGGTCCCTAGGCAGGCTTTAGCCGTCGCTGGTATGCCAGGTCGCGATGCCGTGGTCAAGGCCACGAGGTGAGCGGCCCAAGGTCCGGTAAGAGCTCCTGAGGCGCGATGCTCAAGAGGTCCCCTTTGGCGTGCAAGCAGCTTCCTGAAGGCAGAAAAAGGAAGGCGGCATTGCCGGAGCAAGGCTGAAAGAGTCGAAAATCCTGAGTCGCAGCGCTGGGCTAACTCGAATACATGACTTATCTTAGCGAGCCTGGGGTGATTCCTTGCGTAGCGCCCGATTTGTGCATCAGCGACGGTGGTACTGCTAGGTTAGGCTCGCGCCAGCTTCCCCCTTTCACGCTCTTGTAAGTGCTCTGCATCTTCGGGTCCCGACCCTCGAGCGAGGCTCAGCCGCCGCTGGTATGCCAGGTCGCGATGCCGTGGTCAAGGCCAGGGGTGAGGGCTGGAGAGTCGGTAAGAGCTCCTGAGGCGCGATGCTCAGGAGCCCTCCCTTTAACGCGCAAGTGAATCGCATGAAAAAGAAGCAGCTGGCAGGGCCACCCGTAGTTAAGCTCTAGAGATTCCTGCGGGTTAGTCCGAGAGGGGAATATAGCTCATAATCGCGTTCGCTATCCTGCCACTGATCTTTCCGCAAGAAGATGAAGGAACTGAGGATCTGGTGAGGTGACGTACGCGGGGCGGTCCGCGACCTAGAGCTCGATATCTCAGGTTTTTCAGCGTTGCAGGGACGGACCCGAGCACAAGCGTCGTGCTAGCCTGTGTAGCCCCCGTTGCGGGATGAGCAGGCCGGTCAGCAACGCGGGATGCCGCAAAGGGTAATAGGCAGGCATAAATTATCTCAAAGGGCCAAGCAACACTAATTCAGATAGATGCAAGAACAATACATGCCACAGGGATGGACCCATGCAGCCTGGGGATGATGCAGCCCGAGGGGCGCCCCCAACAGAGTAAGTTAAAGATGCAAAAGGATGCACATCGCAGGGACAGGCCCATGCGACCTGCGGATGATGCAGCCCGAGGGGCGCCCCCAGCTGAATAAACCAGAAAATGTCACCTGACATCGTTGTTGAATAGGTGTTGGAGTAGCTGAAAACGCATGCTGAAGAAGTTGCTCCTCATGATCCGCCTGGGTCCTGAGCCTCAGGAGGCTCTGGGGGCCCAGAAGGCTCATGGAGGACCGTCGCAATCTCTGCCAGGACCGCCTGGTGCCTGGCTTCCTGAGCCGCCAGAATGCTCCGCGGGTGGTGCTGGGAGGTGACAGCCGCGTTCGGCAAGCCGAAAGGTATGTGAACGTAGCTGTGAGGCGGACCCTCACACCGATGAACTCGCGATAGCCAGAAGCGCTCCTGAGATGCGGCGCTGTTGAGCCCTGGAATGTTCACGCAGACACGCAGCTCGTCATCCTCGCCAGGATAGGGAGCTGCACCAGGTGGTGGGCGGCGGTCGCCGCGCATGGCTCTTGCCTCTTGAAGCTCCTCGGTGGCCTTGGTGATGAACTCCTAAGCACCAGGCACCTCGTGCCTTCTGCCCTGATGAGGGAAGCGTGCGGTGAAGCATGCCTCCACGTGGTGCCCGAGCGCCTCCCTCATGACGCTGGCTAGGTCTGAGGCCCTCCAGAAGAGAGCCCCCGAGCCCAGCCTGGGAGGGCGCGCCTTCCTATGCGAGGGAGGGAGGCGCCCCATTTGCGGGCGCAGGTCCTGAGGTGGTGCCGCTGGAGACACCGCTCTCCTGAGGCCCTTGGTGGAGCAGCTTCTTTTTCTTCTTGGGGACGGCCTCAGGAGGGTAGGTGGTGACTTCATTGTCTAGGTCCTCGACCGCCGCGGCCTGGCAGGCGCGCTCGAGAGAGTACACCGCGTCCTTCTCTTCACAGGCGACCGTGATGAAGCCGCAGCTCCCTGGCATCTTGAGGACGTTGTAACCATGGTGAGTCACTGCCATGAACTTGGCCAAGGCTGGATACCCGAGGATGGTGTTGTACGAAAGGCGAACGTGGGCGACGTCGAAGTCAATGAGCTCGGTGCGGTAGTTGTCGCGCTTGCCGAAGGTGACAGGTAGGCGGATCTGCCCTATCAGGGTGGTGGAGCCGTTGGTCACCCCTGAGAAGGGCTTGGTCGGCTGCAGCTGATCATATGGCACTTGGTGGCGGTCGACGTATCGATGGAGAGAACATTGAGCCCTGCACCGCCATCGATGAGGGTCTTGGTGACAAGGACATTGCCGATGATGGGCAAGCAGAGCATCGGGAGGGTGGCGGCAGTTGCCGCGCACTTGAGCTGGTCGGACGAGTTGAAGGTAATGGTGCACTTGGACCACCTGAGCAGGCGCTTGGCCTCGAGCCTGGGGAGGGCCGCGTTCACCTCGTGAGCGAACTGCTTGAAGATGCGCTGGGAGCCTGGTGTTGGGGAACGTAGCAATTTCAAAATTTTCCTACGCACACGCAAGATCATGGTGATGCATAGCAACGAGAGGGGAGAGTGTTGTCCACGTACCCTCGTAGACCGAAAGCGGAAGCGTTTAACACAACGCGGTTGATGTAGTCGTACGTCTTCACGATCCGACCGATCAAGTACCGAACGCACGGCACCTCCGAGTTCAGCACACGTTCAGCTCGATGACGTCCCTCGAACTCCGATCCAGCCGAGTGTTGAGGGAGAGTTTCGTCAGCACGACGGCGTGGTGACAATGATGATGTTCTACCGACGCAGGGCTTCGCCTAAGCACCGCTACGATATTATAGAGGTGTAATATGGTGGAGTGGGGCACCGCACACGGCTAAGAGATCAATGATCAATTGTGTGTCCAGAGGTGCCCCCCTGCCCCCGTATATAAAGGAGCAAGGGGGGGTTCGGCCGGCCAAGGGGAGAGGCGCGCCGGGAGGAGTCCTACTCCTACCGGGAGTAGGACTCCCCCCCTTTTCCATGTTGGACTAGGAGAGAGAGGGGGAAGAGGTGGAGGGGAGAAAGGAAAGGGGGGCGCCCCCCCCCTCTCCTTGTCCTATTCGGACTGGGGGGAGGGGCGTGCGGCCCTGCCCTGGCCTCCTCTCCTCTCTTCCACCTTGGCCCACTAAGGCCCATTAAGTTACCGGGGGGTTCCGGTAACCTCCCGGTACTCCAGAAAAATCCCGATTTCACCCGGAACACTTCCGATATCCAAACATAAGCTTCCAATATATCAATCTTTATGTCTCGACCATTTCGAGACTCCTCGTTATGTCCGTGATCACATCCAGGACTCCGAATAACCTTCGGTACATCAAAACATATAAACTCATAATATAATTGTCATCGTAACGTTAAGCGTGCGGACCCTACGGGTTCAGAAACTATGTAGACATGACCGAGACACCTCTCCGGTCAATAACCAATAGCGGAACTTGGATGCTCATATTGGTTCCCACATATTCTACGAAGATCTTTATCGGTCAGACCGCATAACAACATACGTTGTTCCCTTTGTCATCGGTAAGTTACTTGCCCGAGATTCGACCGTCGGTATCTCGATACCTAGTTCAATCTCGTTACCTGCAAGTCTCTTTACTCGTTCCGTAATACATCATCCCGCAACTAACTCATTAGTCACAATGCTTCCAAGGCTTATAGTGATGTGTATTACTGAGTGGGCCCAGAGATACCTCTCCGACAATCGGAGTGACAAATCCTAATCTCGAAATACGCCAACCCAACAAATACCTTTGGAGACACCTGTAGAGCACCTTTATAATCACCCAGTTACGTTGTGACGTTTGGTAGCACACAAAGTGTTCCTCCGGTAAACGGGAGTTGCATAATCTCATAGTCATAGGAACATGTATAAGTCATGAAGAAAGCAATAGCAACATACTAAACGATCGAGTGCTAAGGTAACGGAATGGGTCAAGTCAATCACATCATTCTCCTAATGATGTGATCCCGTTAATCAAATGACAACTCATGTCTATGGCTAGGAAACATAACCATCTTGGATCAACGAGCTAGTCAAGTAGAGGCATACTAGTGACACTCTGTTTGTCTATGTATTCACACAAGTATTATGTTTTCGGTTAATACAATTCTAGCATGAATAATAAACATTTATCATGATATAAGGAAATAAACAATAACTTTATTATTGCCTCTAGGGCATATTTCCTTCAGTCTCCCACTTGCACTAGAGTCAATAATCTAGATTACATAATAATGATTCTTACACCCATGGAGTCTTGGTGCTGATCATGTTTTGCTCGTGGAAGAGGCTTAGTCAACGGGTCTGCAACATTCAGATCTGTATGTATCTTGCAAATTTCTATGTCTCCCACCTGGACTAAATCCCGTAAGGAATTGAAGTGTCTTTTGATGTGCTTGGTTCTTTTGTGAAATCTGGATTCCTTTGCTAAGGCAATTGCACCAGTATTGTCACAAAAGATTTTCATTGGACCCGATGCACTAGGTATGACACCTAGATCGGATATGAACTCCTTCATCCAGACTCCTTCATTTGCTGCTTCCGAAGCAGCTATGTACTCCGCTTCACATGTAGATCCCGCCACGACACTTTGCTTAGAACTGCACCAACTAACAGCTCCACCGTTCAATGTAAACACGTATCCGGTTTGCGATTTAGAATCGTCCGGATCAGTGTCAAAGCTTGCATCAACGTAACCATTTACGATGAGCTCTTTGTCACCTCCATAAACGACAAACATATCCTTAGTCCTTTTCAGGTATTTCAGGATGTTCTTGACCGCTGTCCAGTGATCCACTCCTGGATTACTTTGGTACCTCCCTGCTAAACTTATAGCAAGGCACACATCAGGTCTGGTACACAGCATTGCATACATGATAGAGCCTATGGCTGAAGCATAGGGAACATCTTTCATCTTCTCTCTATCTTCTACAGTGGTCGGGCATTGAGTCTTACTCAATCTCACACCTTGTAATACAGGCAAGAACCCTTTCTTTGCTTGATCCATTTTGAACTTCTTCCAAACTTTGTCAAGGTATGTGCTTTGTGAAAGTCCAATTAAGTGTCTTGATCTCTCTCTATAGATCTTGATGCCCAATATATATGCAGCTTCACTGAGGTCTTTCATTGAAAAACTCTTATTCAAGTATCCCTTTATGCTATCCCGAAATTCTATATCATTTCCAATTAGCAATATGTCATCCACATATAATATCAGAAATGCTACTGAGCTCCCACTCACTTTCTTGTAAATACAGGCTTCTACAAAAGTTTGTATAAAACCAAATGCTTTGATCACACTATCAAAGCGTTTATTCCAACTCCGAGAGCCTTGCACCAGTCCATAAATGGATCGCTGGAGCTTGCACACTTTGTTAGCTCCCTTTGGATCGACAAAACCTTCCGGTTGCATCATATACAACTCTTCTTCCAGAAATCCATTCAGGAATGCAGTTTTGACATCCATTTGCCAAATTTCATAATCATAAAATGCGGCAATTGCTAACATGATTCGAACAGACTTGAGCATCGCTACGGGTGAGAAAGTCTCATCGTAGTCAATCCCTTGAACTTGTCGAAAACCTTTCGCAACAAGTCGAGCTTTATAGACAGTAACATTACCGTCAGCGCCAGTCTTCTTCTTGAAGATCCATTTATTTTCAATGGCTTGCCGATCATCGGGCAAGTCAACCAAAGTCCATACTTTGTTCTCATACATGGATCCCATCTCGGATTTCATGGCTTCAAGCCATTTTGCGGAATTTGGGCTCACCATCGCTTCTTCATAGTTCATAGGTTCGTCATGGTCTAGTAACATAACCTCCAGAACAGGATTACCGTACTACTCTGGTGCGGATCTTAATCTGGTTGACCTACGAGGTTCAGTAATAACTTAATCTAAAGTTTCATGATCATTATCATTAACTTCCCCACTAATTGGTGTAGTTGTCGCAGAAACTGGTTTCTATGATGATCTACTTTCCAATAAGGGAGCAGGTACAGTTACCTTATCAAGTTCTACTTTCCTCCCACTCACTTCTTTCGAGAGAAACTCCTTCTCTAGAAAGGATCCATTCTTAGCAACGAATGTCTTGCCTTCGGATCTGTGATAGAAGGTGTACCCAACAGTCTCCTTTGGGTATCCTATGAAGACACATTTCTTCGATTTAGGTTCGAGCTTATCAGGTTGAAGTTTCTTCACATAAGCATCGCAACCCCAAACTTTAAGAAACGATAACTTTGGTTTCTTGCCAAACCATAGTTCATAAGGCGTCGTCTCAACGGATTTCGATGGTGCCCTATTTAGAGTGAATGCAGCTGTCTCTAAAGCATAACCCCAAAACGATAGCGGTAAATCAGTAAGAGACATCATAGATCGCACCATATCTAGTAAAGTACGATTACGACGTTCGGACACACCATTACGTTGTGGTGTTCCGAGTGGCGTGAGTTGCGAAACTATGCCGCATTGTTTCAAATGTAGGCCAAACTCGTAACTCAAATATTCTCATCCACGATCTGATCGTAGAAACTTTATTTTCTTGTTACGATGATTTTCAACTTCGCTCTGAAATTCTTTGAACTTTTCAAATGTTTCAGACTTATGTTTCATTAAGTAGATATACCCATATCTGCTCAAATCATCTGTGAAGGTGAGAAAATAACGATATCCGCCACGAGCCTCAATATTCATCGGACCACATACATCTATATGTATGATTTCCAACAAATCAGTTGCTCTCTCCATAGTTCCGGAGAACGGTGTTTTAGTCATCTTGCCCATGAGACACGGTTCGCAAGTACCAAGTGATTCATAATCAAGTGATTCCAAAAGTCCATCATTATGGAGTTTCTTCATGCGCTTTACACCGATATGACCTAAACGGCAGTGCCACAAATAAGTTGCACTATCATTATCAACTCTGCATCTTTTGGCTTTGACATTATGAATATCTGTGTCACTACTACTGAGATTCATTAAAAATAGACCACTCTTCAAGGGTGCATGACCATAAAAGATATTACTCATATAAATAGAACAACCATTATTCTCTGATTTAACTGAATAACCGTCTCGCATCAAACAAGATCCAGATATAATGTTCATGCTTAACGCTGGCACCAAATAACAATTATTTAGGTCTAATACTAATCCCGAAGGTAGATGTAGAGGTAGCGTGCCGACGGCGATCACATCGACTTTGGAACCGTTTCCCACGCGCATCGTCACCTCGTCCATGGCCAGTGTTCGCTTAATCCGTAGTCCCTGTTTCGAGTTGCAAATATTAGCAACAGAACCAGTATCAAATACCCAGGTGCTACTGCGAGCTCTGGTAAGGTATACATCAATAACATGTATATCACATATACCTTTGTTCACCTTGCCATCCTTCTTATCCGCCAAATACTTGGGGCAGTTCCGCTTCCAGTGACCAGTCTGCTTGCAGTAGAAGCACTCAGTCTCAGGCTTAGGTCCAGATTTGGGTTTCTTCTCCTGAACAGCAACTTGCTTGTTGTTCTTCTTGAAGTTCCCCTTCTTCTTCCCTTTGCCCTTTTTCTTGAAACTAGTGGTCTTATTGACCATCAACACTTGATGCTCCTTTTTGGTTTCTACCTCCGCAGCCTTTAGCATTGCGAAGAGCTCGGGAATTGTCTTATTCATCCCTTGCTTGTTATAGTTCATCACGAAGCTCTTGTAGCTTGGTGGCAGTGATTGAAGAATTCTGTCAATGACGCTATCATTCGGAAGATTAACTCCCAGTTGAATCAAGTGATTGTTATACCCAGACATTTTGAGTATATGCTCACTGACAGAACTATTCTCTTCCATCTTGCAGCTGTAGAACTTATTGGAGACTTCATATCTCTCAATCCGGGCATTTGGTTGAAATATTAACTTCAACTCCTGGAACCTCTCATATGCTCCATGACGTTCAAAACGTCGTTGAAGACCCGGTTCTAAGCCGTAAAGCATGGCACACTGAACTATCGAGTAGTCATCAGCTTTGCTCTGCCAGACGTTCATAACCTCTGGTGTTGCTCTTGTAGCAGGCCTGGCACCCAGCGGTGCTTCCAGGACGTAGTTCTTCTGTGCAGCAATGAGGATAATCCTCAAGTTATGGACCCAGTCCGTATAATTGCTACCATCATCTTTCAACTTTGCTTTCTCAAGGAACGCATTAAAATTCAACGGAACTGCAGCACGGGACATCTATCTACAATTAACATAGACAAGCAAGATACTATCAGGTACTAAGTTCATGATAAATTTATGTTCTATTAATCATATTACTTAAGAACTCCCACTTAGATAGACATCCCTCTAATCATCTAAGTGATTACGTGATCCAAATCAACTAAACCATAACCGATCATCACGTGAAATGGAGTAGTTTTCAATGGTGAACATCACTATGTTGATCATATCTACTATAGGATTCATGCTCGACCTTTCGGTCTCAGTGTTCCGAGGCCATATCTGCATATGCTAGGCTCGACAAGTTTAACCTGAGTATTCTGCGTGTGCAAAACTGGCTTGCACCCGTTGTAGATGGACGTAGAGCTTATCACACCCGATCATCACATGGTGTCTGGGCACAACGAACTTTGGCAACGGTGCATACTCAGGAAGAACACTTTTATCTTGAAATTTAGTGAGAGATCATCTTATAATGCTACCGTCAATCAAAGCAAGATAAGATGCATAAAAGATAAACATCACATGCAATCAATATAAGTGATATGATATGGCCATCATCATCTTGTGCTTGTGATCTCCATCTCCGAAGCATCGTCAGGATTGTAACACCCCGGTGTAATGATGCTACAGTAACCCTTGGGGTTAAGCTAATATTTTTGCTAAACATGTGTTTGTTCATCCTTGGTTCTCACTCCTTTAAAATTCCAGTTGAATTCAAATTCAAATTCTAAGTGAATTTCAAAATGCTCAGACATGAAAACTAAAATGTTCATCATGTGGACAATATTCTTCTGATAATATTGGTGGTGGTCCAACATTTTTCCTAAATGTCTAAGTGGCCTAAAATAGCTAAAACAGAAAAGCTTTTAAAAAACTGTTTAAAAAGAAAGAAAAAAAGAAGAAGAAGGGCCTCAGCCCCTGGCCTTCCCATGGGCCTCGGCCCACCACAGCAAGTCGGCCCAACTCCCAGCACCGCGCCCCCTCCCTGTTCCTCCGACCGGGCGGGACAGCGCGCGCGTGCCCGTCGCCATCCAACTACCTCGCCGGCGATGCCTGGGCGAGGGGATAAGGCTCCTCGCCTCCCCGCCTCCACTCACCCCCCAGTCCCTGGCGTCCTCATCCACTTCTTCCCCTCTCCCTCGCCCGCTTTCTTCCTTCTCCACGGGCACCCGTCGCCGCCGCCACCATGGCCGTGTCTTAGAGCGGCCACCGAGCCCCGAGTGCCTCTCTGACAAGCCCGACCACTCCACCTTCTTCATCTACTTCCTCTCCGCCCTCGGGATCGAGCCCGACGCCACCACAGCCTCGGGATCGAGCTCCTCCCCAACCCCGGCCGTCGCCGATCGCCGTCGCCGTACGCCTCCGACGAGCCTCCACGAGCACGCTGCCGTCCCCCTACAGCCTCGCCGTGAGCTTCTCCCCCTCCTCCCCCTGTCCTTTCGCTCTCACGCGCCCCCTAGCTGCTTTCCCCACGTGCGCCCGATCGCAGCGCCGCGGAGCTCGTCGCCGGCGGGTCTCCGGTGACCAATTGGTCATGGGCGTATGCCCGTTAGCTTGACCGCATCGTGCAGCACCCGCCTAACTGGTTAGTTTGGCCGCTCGCGCGCTCTAATGCCGCACCCACTCGAGCCCGAACTCCAGCGCCGCTTCTGCTCGTCGCCGGCGCCGTTTCCGGCAGCTCCAGCTCTGGTCGGCCTCACCACGCGACGCGGCGGGCTCTCCCCGTTCGAACGCGCCCGCCCGCGCCCGTGTAGGCCCCCTGTAGACGAATCCCGACGAGGCCGAGCGCCCTCCGCCGCGTTTTCGAGCTCGCCGGCGTTCAACCGCCGGCCTCCTGAGCTGGCACACCTGGGGCCACCCCTGGGTCACTGCCAGCGGGCCCCGCAGGCCCCGTTGACTGGGTCAACCCAGTCAACGTGCTGACTGGGCAGGCCCCAGCCACTGACGTGCGGGCCCCACCACTTAAATAACTAATTAAAATGATTTTATAATTAAAAGTAATTAGTTTAGCTAATTAGTCACTGACATGTGGGACCCAGCTGCTAATTAACCACGTTTAATTAAAAAACCACTGTTAGCCCTATGTCTATGACATGTAGGACCCACTGGTCAGTTTGACCTGGTCAGCGAGTCTGTTGACTGCTGACGTCATCAGCACGTCATGCTGACGTCATTTTATCTTTTCTGTTAATTTAAAAAAAATCCAGAAAATGGTTTAATCTTTGAAAATTCATAGAAAATAAACCGTAACTCGGATGAAAATGTTTTCTATATGAAAGTTGCTCAGAAAAATCCAACGAATCCGAATACGCGGTCCATTCATCAGTCAGATGCCTCTAACTATCTGAACATGGAACATTCCCCCTCCGGTCATCTGTGTGACACAGGTCCGGAACCGGGAAAACATTCCCGGTTGAATTCTCCCTTCACCTATATCATGTAGCCTTACGTTAGGTCACACCCGGCACCGCATATTGCCATGTTATGCTTTGTGATGCTTTGCCTGCTTTATATTTACTGTTTCTTCCCCCTCTTCTCTCCGGTAGACCCCGAGACTGATGCCGCCCCTGTGATCGACTACGTCGACGAGGACCCCTCCTTGCCAGAGCAACCAGGCAAGCCCCCCCTTTTGATCATCCCGATATCGCCCATTCCATTCTCTCATGCTTGCATTAGATTTTGCTACTGTTATTGTTTGCTCCTATTCTGATGCATAGCCTGCTTTTGTAACCTGCTCATTGTATCTACCTGCTTATCCTAAACTGCTTAGTATAGGTTGGTTAGTGATCCATCAGTGACCCCCACCTTGACCTTGTTGCCCCTGCTTCATCATCGAAGACCCGATCAACGGGATCGAAGACCAGGCCCCGGCATCGCACATCACTTTCTCCTTAGTTGCTCGACACTACTGGGTTACTATCGAGTGCCGAGGGTGAGACCTCTACAGTACTTCTGATGTTAACCCTGTAGTGTAGCTATTCGGTCGTGGTCATCGAGGGTGATTCCGCCTTAACCACTTCCGATACGACTCTGTCGTGCAACCCCTCAAGTGTGAACCTCGGGGGCGATTCCTCTTATGTTCACCTTGATGATTACATCGAATGGAATCCACCGGGGGCGATTCCTCGGGTTTTCCCCTTGATGTTTGGACACACAGTTACTATGGTTACTATGACTTTACACTGAACCATGTTACTAGAGACGGGTCGGCCCTGAGGGGTACCCGCGCGAGCTTAATTGCGAGTGATGTGGAGTCGGGTTGACCTGGAAGGTGCTCGCGAGATAATTACGAGGCGTGGCCGGGCATTCCTAGCCCTTGCCGCAATTCCTCGAGACGGGGTGACGGGGTCACATCTTTCGTGAGTCTCTGCTTGTTACCGCGCGTTCCTAATCCAATACGATTTGGATATTTGATCCAAGGGGCCTCTGGCCTGATAGCACTAACCATCACGTGGGCATAGTATGGGCGTTCTGCGTCGTATGCATCAGCCGAAGCTTAATAGACGTCAAGCGACTGAGCGGCGCGCGCCGGGTTGGACTGGTAAGCTCCTACCTTTTTAAGGAGGTAGCTAGGTCTGCTCACCGGCCGCCCACGCAACGTGCAGGAGTTCCCGGGGCGATGGCCCATGACCCCTGGGGGCATAGGTTTAGTCCGGCGTGCTTGACCCCTCTATTAAGCCTAGGTCGGGTTGTGGCGTATTGTTTGGCCGAGGCCGGGCATGACCCAGGAAAGTGTGTCCGGCCGGAGTTAATCAAGCGTGGTGGGTAAGTTGGTGCACCCCTGCAGGGAAGAAAACATCTATCGATAGCCTGTCCTACGGTAACGGACACTTGGAGTTGTATCCCGATCGATACAACTAGAACTGGATACTTGTGATGAGACTTGGATATGAGAATTGGATTATAATTGGAACTGGATAGTATGGCTCTGGGATTGCTTTCTCGCAGGGAGTCGAGAAAGGATCTCTGGCCGAGGTTGATAACACTTCTACTACTTTACTTTATGCTACTCTACTCCCTCCTGTTGCTGCAAGATGGTGGTTTCCAGAAGATGCTAGTCTTCGATAGGACTAGGCCTTCTCTCTATTCTGGCATTGCTGCAGCCCAGTCCACATATACAACCTTCCTTTGATAATGTTGCATATGTAGTGTAGATCCTTGCTTGCGAGTACTTTGGATGAGTACTCACGGTTGCATTGCTCCCCCTCTGCCCCTTTCTTCTTCTTTCCGGTTGATGCAATCAGATGTCGGAGCCCAGGAGCCAGATGCCACCGCCGATGCCTGCTACTACGTGGAGACCGCTGACGACCAGGAGTAGTTAGGAGGCTCCCAGGCAGGAGGCCTTGCCTCTTCGGTCGTGTTGCTTTTTGTGCTAGCCTTCTTAAGGCATCCCTGTTCAACTTATGTCTGTACTCAGATATTGTTGCTTTCGCTGACTCTTGTGTAATCGAGCTCATGTATTCGAGCCCTCGAGGCCCCTGGCTTGTAATTTAAAGCTTGTATTATTTTAATTTGTGTCTAGAGTTGTGTTGTGGTATCTTCCCGTGAGTCCTTGATCTTGATCGTACACCTTTGCGTGTATGATTAGTGTACGATTGAATCGAGGGCGTCACAATGATCACCATCGTCACCGGCGCGAAACCTTGATCTCCATCGTAGCATCGTTGTCGTCTCGCCAACTATTGCTTCTATGACTATCGCTACCGCTTAGTGATAGAGTAAAACAATTACATGGCGATTGCATTGCATACAATAAAGCGACAACCATATGGCTCCTGCCAGTTGCCGATAACTCGGTTACAAAACATGATCATCTCATACAATAAAATTCAGCATCATTTCTTGACCATATCACATCACAACATGCCCTGCAAAAACAAGTTAGACGTCCTGTACTTTGTTGTTGCAAGTTTTACGTGGCTGCTACGGGCTTAGCAAGAACCGTTCTTACCTGCGCATCAAAACCACAACGATAGTTTGTCAAGTTGGTGCTGTTTTAACCTTCGCAAGGACCGGGCGTAGCCACACTCGGTTCAACTAAAGTCAGAGAGACAGACACCCGCCAGTCACCATTAAGCAATGAGTGCTCGCAATGGTGAAACCAGTCTCGCGTAAGCGTACGCGTAATGTCGGTCCGGGCCGCTTCATCTCACAATACCGCTGAACCAAAATATGACATGCTGGTAAGCAGTATGACTTATATCGCCCACAACTCACTTGTGTTCTACTCGTGCATATAACATCAACGCATAAAACCAGGCTCGGATGCCACTGTTGAGGAACGTAGTAATTTCAAAATTTTCCTACGCACACGCAAGATCATGGTGATGCATAGCAACGAGAGGGGAGAGTGTTGTCCACGTACCCTCGTAGACCGAAAGCGGAAGCGTTTAACACAACGCGGTTGATGTAGTCGTACGTCTTCACGATCCGACCGATCAAGTACCGAACGCACGGCACCTCCGAGTTCAGCACACGTTCAGCTCGATGACGTCCCTCGAACTCCGATCCAGCCGAGTGTTGAGGGAGAGTTTCGTCAGCATGACGGCGTGGTGACAATGATGATGTTCTACCGACGCAGGGCTTCGCCTAAGCACCGCTACGATATTATCGAGGTGTAATATGGTGGAGGGGGGCACCGCACACGGCTAAGAGATCAATGATCAATTGTGTGTCCAGAGGTGCCCCCCTGCCCCCGTATATAAAGGAGCAAGGGGGGTTCGGCCGGCCAAGGGGAGAGGCGCGCCAGGAGGAGTCCTACTCCTACCGAGAGTAGGACTCCCCCCTTTTCCATGTTGGACTAGGAGAGAGAGGGGGAAGAGGTGGAGGGGAGAAAGGAAAGGGGGGGCGCCGCCCCCCTCTCCTTGTCCTAATCGGACTGGGGGGAGGGGCGTGCGGCCCTGCCCTGGCCTCCTCTCCTCTCTTCCACCTAGGCCCACTTAGGCCCATTAAGTTACCGGGGGGTTCCGGTAACCTCCCGGTACTCCGGAAAAATCCCGATTTCACCCGGAACACTTCCGATATCCAAACATAGGCTTCCAATATATCAATCTTTATGTCTCGACCATTTCGAGACTCCTCGTTATGTCCGTGGTCACATCCGGGACTCTGAACAACCTTCGGTACATCAAAACATATAACTCATAATATAACTGTCATCGTAACGTTAAGCGTGCGGACCCTACGGGTTCGAGAACTATGTAGACATGACCGAGACACCTCTCTGGTCAATAACCAATAGCGGAAACTGGATGCCCATATTGGTTCCCACATATTCTACGAAGATCTTTATCGGTCAGACCGCATAACAACATACGTTGTTCCCTTTGTCATCGGTATGTTACTTGCCCGAGATTCGACCGTCGGTATCTCGATACCTAGTTCAATCTCGTTACCGGCAAGTCTCTTTACTCGTTCCGTAATACATCATCCCGCAACTAACTCATTAGTCACAATGCTTGCAAGGCTTATAGTGATGTGTATTACTGAGTGGGCCCAGAGATACCTCTCCGACAATCGGAGTGACAAATCCTAATCTCGAAATACGCCAACCCAACAAATACCTTTGGAGACACCTGTAGAGCACCTTTATAATCACCCAGTTACGTTGTGACGTTTGGTAGCACACAAAGTGTTCCTCCGGTAAACGGGAGTTGCATAATCTCATAGTCATAGGAACATGTATAAGTCATGAAGAAAGCAATAGCAACATACTAAACGATCGAGTGCTAAGCTAACGGAATGGGTCAAGTCAATCACATCATTCTCCTAATGATGTGATCCCGTTAATCAAATGACAACTCATGTCTATGGCTAGGAAACATAACCATCTTTGATCAACGAGCTAGTCAAGTAGAGGCATACTAGTGACACTCTGTTTGTCTATGTATTCACACAAGTATTATGTTTCCGGTTAATACAATTCTAGCATGAATAATAATCATTTATCATGATATAAGGAAATAAATAATAACTTTATTATTGCCTCTAGGGCATATTTCCTTCAGCTGGGGCCTCAGCGCCACCCAAGATGCAGGCGATAGCGCGCGGCTCCTGGAAGCCCCCAGCCCCCTCGTCCTGGTGATGATCGTCGTTCCTCCTTGGTGGTGGTGGCAGCGGAGGGAGGCCAGCCTTGCCCTGAGGATGGTCCTCACGAGGTTGATCCCTCCAGGCACCCTCGCGAGGCTGGTCCTGCCAGCGGTCCCAACGTCCCCCACTCCTGGCGGGGGCCGCGCTCGTCCCAGCGTCCCCCACTTCGTCCTCCTCCTCGGTCGTAGCCTCGGTCGTTGCGCTCGGGGTGTTGACCGAAGCGCCCATCACGGATGGCCCTGAGCTCCTGACAGTCGTTGGTGTTGTGGTTGTGTACATTGTGGAAGGCGCAGAACGGACGGCTGTCTTTGGACGACTCCGGGTGGTCGCAGCCACGCTTCATCTCTGGCTCAGCCGCGAGCACGGCCGCTCCCTTGCGCTTCACATCCTTGGTCTTGGCCTTCTTGTCTTCTGGGTCAGCAGCTGGAAGCTCGAAGACGGAGAGGCACCCCTCTTTAGCTCTCGCGCACCTGGTGGCCATGTTGAACATCTCCAGAGCCATGCATAGGTCCTCGTGTATGGCGAGGTCCTCCTTCATCTTAACGTCGCGGACGCCATCAGAGAACGCGGAGATGATGGCCTCGTCCATCACCTTGGGGATCTTGAGGCGAACGTTGTTGAAGCGCTGGATGAACTTCTGTAGGGTTTCTCCTCGCTGCTGCTTGATGCACCACAGGTCACCCGCGGCCGGTGGGTGGTCGTGAGTGCACTGGAAGTTCTCGACAAAACGCTCACACATCTCGCCCCAGGAGGAGAATGATCCCGCGGGAAAGTTCAGGAGCCACGAGCGCACGCCGTCTTTGAGAGCCATGGGAAACCAGTTCGCCATGACTTTCTCATCGCTGTTGGCTGCCTTGATGCTTAGCTCGTAGAGCTGCAGGAACTCAGCAGGGTTGGGGCTGCCGTCATAGTGCGGAGGAAGGTCGGGCTTGAACTTCCCGGGCCAGACGACGCTGTGCAGCTCGGGAGTGAAGGCGCGGCAGCCTACTGTAGTCACTGGAGGCCGTCGTGGAGGCGGAGCCTGGTCTTGGTATCCACGCGCCGCCACCGCAGGCGGCGCTCGGTCTTGACGTGGTGGTGCTGGAAGTGCAGGAGCATCTTCTTGCGGTCGAGGGACCTCCTGGAAGCTTCCTTCTTCGCGCGCGGGCGCCCTGCGCGGTGGGTCGCGCCGCGGGACCGCGCGTCTTGGTGCGAGGGTGACATCTTGACGCGGAGGTGGTGGAGGCGCTCCATGGGCCACGTCGCCCGCAGCAGGAGGCGGACGAGGCAGCGAGAGGGATGGTGCAGGAGAGCCCCCAGCGGCGCTGACGAGCTCGGCGATGCGGTCCAGCCAGTCCTCGTAGAGGTCGTCGACGGGGCGGTAGCGCAAGAGCTCGCGTGCCATGAGCAGCGCAGCCTATGCACCCGCGGGCCCGCGGCGAGCATGGGACGACAAGCCGGCCGGAGTCAGCGACGGGGTGGTGGTGTGTCTATCCCGCCACACAGAGGGGTGCAACAACAAAGCTTGCTGCTCGTTCCCCGCTGGGCCGGTGGCGGCGTTGGCAGCGGGTGATGGAGAGCGACAGGGAGCCTGCCGATGGGCGCCATCTGGGCGACGGGGGCGTTGAGAGCGGCTCGGCGCTCAGCACGGGCTCGAAGAGCATCAGCCATGGAAGCGGTGGAGCGGTGGTGCGCGGATCGATGCAGGAAAAGCTTCGGCGCACCCCTACCTGGTGTGCCAAATGTTGGATCGTGGGTTCCGCAGACCCTTAAGAGGTTCAAACTCTGGGGTGCGCACCAAGGACTCTTTCTCCCCACCCTGCCTACCCAACGATTCCACGGCCTAGCTCGATGAGCCCGAAGAACAAGAGACACAGATATTTATAGTGGTTTGGGCGACAGTGCGGTGTAATACCCTACTCCAGTGTGGTGGTGGATTGCCTCACGAGGGCTGAGGATGAACTAGTACAGTGGATGAACAGCCTCAGGAGGAGAGGTGTTCTTGAGCTCGATGAGCTGGTGGGTGTGAGGATGGAATGGATCCGATCCAAGATGAGATGCCTCCTACAGTGGTGGCTAGGTCCTACTTATAGAGGCCCTGGTCCTCTTCCCAAATGTAGGCGGGAAGGGATCCCACAACGGCCAATTTTGAAGGGAGACAACTAGTACAAGCTATCCTGACAAAAGTAATCTTCGCCTGCCAAAGGCTCTGGTGGTGACGCTGCTGTGGGCTCCGCGATGACCTCCGTCCTGCCGTCCTGGCGGTCTTGGTCTTGTTGCACCGATAAGGAAACCTTTGCCTGATTCCTCGGGACTCCTCGCCTGCGCTTGCTTCCTTGGCACCGAAGAGGAAACTGGTACACTGCGCCCGCTGGTGCCCGCCTGGCCTTGGACGTCATGGCTCATGTCATGTGAACCTCGTGAGGTGCCCCCTGCATAGATATCTCCGCTCCTCGGGAGCCAGCCTAGCGAGGCCACCCCCAGGGTGGTCTTGGTGTCGTCCGTCTTGCGAGGCTTGGCCCCTCGTTAGGGTCTTGTGCTATTGCTACCGAAGTTGGGTCGTACCAGGCCGTTGGTGGAGCCACACCATGGGCCGCAGGCTGGCAAGTCTGGGCACCCCCGTTCCCAGGACACCGACAATTGCAACAGCAGCAAGGCTTCACAGCAACATATGGTAAGCCAGTGTGTTTTAGTACATGTGAAATGTAATGTGTGTGGGCTGCTTTCTTGGCTTGTGCCCTCAACCTGTAATCCTACAGAATTACAAATAGTTCAGTAGTCTGCTTTGCTGTATTGCTTGATTCGAATGCTTTTTGTTACTTGTTAGGCTATACCTGAGTTGGCCAATATGTCAGCAGTGCCTGCTGTACTATCGTAAAGAAATGCATGCCTAGTTCATTTGAGTCCTTAACTTTTCCTCTGAACTTCATCACAAGATTGTCTTCGTAGTTTATATGAGGCCACACTGTTAAGTGCTTTCTCAGATTATTTCAACTCCTTAGATGCCTTGGCAACTTAAATATAGCGGTGGTACACTCCCTTTCAACTAGGATGTCAACTGGGTCCCATTTAATCCCGATTAAAGTCCACTAGTGGTATGATAGTTCAAAAGAGTTTTTGTTTCGTCCCTAGTTTCATCCCTAGTTTCAAAAACTAACTAGATGGGACTGGAGGATGTCGTTTATTTCCCACTTACATCCCTAGTTTCATCTTACCATTTTAATTTCTTTTCAGCTGATGCTGCTTCGAACCATTTAAATATAGCTTGCCATGCACTAGTAGAAAACAGGGCTTTGGTTCGGGCCTGGCCAGCCCATTAGTCCCGGTTCAGTCATGAACCGGGACCCATGGGGGCATACGTCCCGGTTCATGAGCCCAGGGGGCCGGCCGGGGCCTCGTGGGCATTGGTCCCGGTTCGTCTGGACCCATTTGTCCCGGTTCTAGCCATGAACCGGGACCAATGGGCCTCGCTCCTGGCCCACAGCCATTCGTCCCGGTTCGTGTCCCGAACCGGGACAGAAGGGGGAGCTTTAGTCTCGGTTTCAGCCACGAACCGGGACAAATGAGTTGCCTATATATACCCCATCGCCGCAGCAGAGCACACCATAGTGCTCTGTTTTTTGCTAGTCGGCGAGGGAGGGCATTTGGGTGCTCTAGCTCACCTCCTATGCACATGAGGTGTTCGATGAAATGCCTGAGCCCCACTAGTTAAGCTTTCTCCTCTCGAAGCTCGACCTCCGAGCTCCAATTTTTCCCGAGATTTGTCTAAGTTTAGCGGTCCGTCACGTCCCTTCCCCGTCTTCACCGCCGTCGATCGCCCGTGCCACCGTGGTCAGCCTCTTGTTCTTATCTTCTTTATGAAAGAAAAAATTCTTACTTTAGATAGATACTTGTCTAATTTTCTTACTTTTGACACACATAATTATATATAATGCACGCAGATGAACCAACAATGGATGTACGGTGACCGACACACCTCCGAGTACATTAAGGGCGTGCATAATTTTCTCGAAGTGGCTGAGGCAAACAAGCAGAATGGTTTTATGTGTTGTCCATGCCCTAATTGTGGGAATACGAGGTCTTACTCTGACCAGAAAATCCTTCACACCCACCTGCTTTATAAGGTTTCATGCCACACTATAATGTTTGGACGAAGCACGAAGAAATAGGGGTTATGATGGGAGACAGCGAAGAAGAAGAGGACGATGACAACTATGTGCCCCCTGAATACGGTGATGTTGCAACGGGGGAAGCTGCTGAAGATCAAGAGGAACCAGACGAGGTGCCCGATGATGATGATCTCCGCCGGGTCATTGTCGATGCAAGGACACAATGCGAAAGTCAAAAGGAGAAGCTGAAGTTCGATCGCATGTTAGAGGATCAAAAAAAAAGGGTTGTACCCCAATTGCGAAGATGGCAACACAAAGCTCAGTACCATACTGGAATTGCTGCAGTGGAAGGCAGAGAATGCTGTACCCGACAAAGGATTTGAGAAGCTACTGAAAATATTGAAGAAGAAGCTTCCAAAGGATAACGAATTACCCGACAGTACGTACGCAGCAAAGAAGGTCGTATGCCCTCTAGGATTGGAGGTGCATAAGATACATGCATGCCCTAATGACTGCATCCTCTGCCGCGGTGCGTACGAGGATTTGAACGCATGCCCGGTATGCGGTGCATTGTAGTATAAGATCAGACGAGGTGACCCTGGTGATGTTGACGGCGAGCCCCGCAGGAAGAGGGTTCCTGCGAAGGTGATGCGGTATGCTCCTATAATACCACAGTTGAAACGACTATTCAGAAACAAAGAGCATGCCAAGTTGATGCGATGGCACAGTGAGGACCGTAAGAAAGACGGAAAGTTGAGAGCACCCGCTGACGGGTCGCAGTGGAGAAAAATCGAGAGACAGTACTGGGCTGAGTTTGCAGGTGACCCAAGGAACGTATGGTTTGGTTTAAGCGCGGATGGCATCACTACAAAAAAAAGACACATCCGTGACATTTTGGGCCGAACGAAATTTTTTTCTGTCATACATATGACACTTCTATGACGATAATTGTGACAAAACTCGGTATCATCATAGATGTGGTTGGCTCCTACTTCTATGACAAAAAATGGGCTTTTCGTCCTGGGCGGGCCGGAGACGCAGTTGCATGACATTCTTTGGGCTGTCCATGACGGAAAAAACCATGGTAGAAGCGAGGGCGAGGAAAATTTTGGGGAGTTCCGGTTACGGTGGGAGGTCGGGGGCCGAGCGATGCGTGTTTTTCTCGTACACGTACGCACGTGTGTGCGAGGCGTTGGCTCTAACTGAACCCGACCGAGGCGTTGGGCTCTAACTAAACCCGAGTGATTGCACTGCAGGCTACGCGTTACTGAACCCGAGCGATCGATCGATGGCTGTTAACTGAACCCGATCGAGCGATTCCTTCGCTACTGCTTCTAACTGAAGCCGATCGATGCTGCCTCTGGATGAACAGTGAGCGTTGCTGGGGGGTTTGGATGAACAGTTCTCGGTGGGGGTGGATGAACAGGACCTCGTGGTGTTGTCTCTGGATGAACACGACCCTGATCGACCGAGCCGGTTGGGGCTGGATGAACAGGACCCCGTGGAGGGCAGGGTGAACAGGACCACCCCGTGGAGGGCAGAATGAACAGTAGATGGTGGAGGGATGGAAGAAAAGTAGCCCGTGGAGGGGTGGTTGAATAGGAGCCCGTGGAGAGGGCTGGTTGAACAGTAGCCGGTGGAGTAGCGCGTGGTGGAGGCTGGATGAATAGGAGCCCGTGGATGAACAGTCGCAGGTGGAGGCTGGAGGAGGTCGACGGTGGATGAACAGTAGCCCGTGGAGGCTGGAGGGGGTCAACGGTGGAGATGAACAGTATCCCGTGGAGTCCCGTTTTGCGGTACGCCACACCCCTCCCGATGAACAGGACCCCCATTTCGACCGTAGCACTCCAACACAAGTCTGTTTCCTCCGTTTTGCGGTACACCACACCCCTCCCGATCAACAGGACCCCCGTTTCGACCGTAGGAGGTCCGTTTCCTCCGTTATGCGGTATGCCAGACCCCTCCCGATGAACAGGATCCCGTTTCAAACGTGGTCCGGCGAACACAAGGCCGTTTCCTCCGTTCTGCGGTACGCCAGGCCTCGTTTCCATCGGCTGTTCCGTCCAAGCCCTCCCGATGAACACGACGACGCATTCCGTTCCGACCCAGCCGGTTGGCTCCCCATGAACACGACGACGACGTTGTTTCTCCGTTCCGACCCAGCCTTGTACACGAGCCCTGGCCGTACGTATGCGCGAGTAGGCGTTCGAGACCCTGCTCGTATGTACGTACGTGGCCGTATTTTCTTTCTTGCACACTGGCCGCTGTACGTACGTGTACATGCTACGTGTGCGCCTCTACTACGACATGTGCGCGCCTCTACATCCACCAGTATATATGTACGTACACGTTCGCGACCAGAATGACAACGCTACGTACGCTTCGGCCAGGTGGGTCCCGACTGTCAGGCACTTCCTTGCCTGCGAAGATGTAGCTGGTGGGTCCCAGCAGTCAGGGGGGCGAATCGTTTTTTTTTTTGCCCGGACGCACTTCCTTGCGTGCGAAGATGTAGCTGGTGGGTCCCAGCAGTCAGGGGGAAACGTTTTTTCGCGAAATACAGTGGCCCGTCCGGTGGGTCCCAGCTGTCAGGTGGAGGAATCATTATTTTCTGCGTAATAAGGAGGCACTTCCTTGCTGCGGCCGTGGACCCAGCTGTCAGCCTCTCCACGTACAGTCCACGTCCGATGGAAGTCGTTCCTTGACCATGTTGACCATGCCGCGCCGAGAGCACCAGGGCGGTGGACGACGGCGAGGCCTAGGAAGGGGATGACGGGGAGGCGAGGAAGACGCGGCAGTGGAAGCCCGCGCGGAGAGGAGTACGAGGGTTCACTGGTTCGGCTGCGGTGTGAGGCTGCCGTCGCCGCAGGGCCTGGCCAGCGGTGGGAATAGTAGGGGCGGCGAGGCCTCCGTGGCAGCACAGCCGGCCACGGGAGGCAGGAGCATGCGGCACGACCGGCGCTGCTTTGGGCGGCTGGAGCAAGAAGACCAGAGGTTGAAGAAGCACTACGGCCGTTGGATGGACATCGTACGGTCGCTAGAGCTATAATCGTTCATATTGACTAAAGTTGACAAAGGCCCCCGTCCCAGTCAACTTAGTAGGCCCACAAGTCAGCCTCCCACCATGGTGGGTCCCAGCTAGCAGGGGGAGTATTCATTTTTTTGTGCGTAATAAGGAGGCACTTCCTTGCGTGCGAAGATATAGCTGGTGGGTCCGAGCTGTCAGCGGCGGTAACGTTTTTTTCGCGAAATACAGAGGCCCTTTCGGTGGGTCCCTGATGTCAGGTGGAGGAATCATTATTTTGCGCGTAATAAGGAGGCATTTCCTTGCGTGCGGCCGTGGACCCATCTGTCGGCCTCTCCACATACATTCCACTTCAGATGCATGTCGGTCGTTGACCATGTTTACCAGGCCGCGCCACGAGCACCAGGGCGGTGGACGATGGCGAGGCCTAGGAAGGGAACGAAACGGAGGCAGGGAAGACTCGGCAGTTGTTTCCCACGCGGAGGGGAGTGCGACTGTATGAGGGTTTACTGGTTCGTCTGCCATCGCCAGAGAATAACAGCAGGTGTGGGTGAGTAGAGGGATGGCTAGGCCAGCGATGGGAGTACGGTGGGGCGGTGAGGCCTGCGCGGCAGCAGAGCCGGCCGCGGGGAGGAGGGAGCAGGCAGTCCCGCCGGCGCTTGTTTGAGCGGCTGGAGCAGGAAGAGCAGATATTGAAGAAGCACGACGGCCGTTGGATGGCCATCCAACAGTCACTGCTTGTGCGCAACTTTTTTTTAGGAAAGCCTCAAATCTGTGGAAAACAGCATACAGCCCATCTGCCATTATTTCTAATAATTTACAGCCTACTAATTATTAAGGTTTTTTTGGAGCCCATATTCTTTTTGTTAGCATTACAGCCCATATTGTGGCCACGGTTAAAAAATTATACGAAATTTTGCATATTTCGGTGCGGTCCGAACTGTTTTTAATCCCGAAATTTCGAGTCACATTCAAACTAATTTTAAAAATAAATGTATATCAATATAAAATCCAACAAATTCTCCACGCATAAAAATTAATGTAATTTAAAATCTTGAAATGAAAAAAAAAAGATATTTGAAACTAATTGTCGGTTTGATGTGTTTTAAAAATGTACATCCCATTTCTCATTACTGATGGGCCATTTTCTCGGCCAGCCGAATGAAAGATCTCCTCGTCTTGAAAGATTTGCAGCCCAACAGGCCTGACAAAGTGTCTTACATGGCAAATCACAAAAAAACTGGGCTGTGGCCGTGGACCCAGCTGTCAGCCTCTCCACGTATAGTACTCTTCCGATGGAAGTCGTTCCTTGACCACGTTGACCACGCCGCGCGGAGAGCACCACGGCGGTGGATGACGGCGAGGCCTAGGAAGGGGATGACACGGAGCCAGGGAAGACGCGGCAGTGGAAGCCCACGCGGAGAGGAGTACGAGGGTTCACTGGTTCGGCTGCGGTGTGAGGCTGCCGTCGCCGCAGGGCCTGGCCAACGGTGGGAATAGTAGGGGCGGTGAGGCCTCCGGGGTAGCACAGCCGGCCACGGGAGGCAGGAGCATGCGGCACGACCGGCACTGCTTTGGGCGGCTGGAGCAAGAAGACCAGAGGTTGAAGAAGCACTACGGCCGTTGGATGGACATCGTACGGTCACTGGAGCTAGAATCGTTCATATTGACTAAGTTGACAAAGCCCTCCGTCCCCGTCAACTTAGTAGGCCCACAAGTCAGCCTCCCACCATGGTGGGTCCCAGCTAGCAGGGGGAGTATTCATTTTTCTGTGTGTAATAAGGAGGCACTTCCGGTGGGTCCGAGCTAACAGCGGGGGGAAGTTTTTTTTGCGAAATACGGTGGTCCGTCTGGTGGGTCCCAGTAGTCAGGGGCAAACGTTTTTTCGCGAAATATGGTGGCCCGTCCGGTGTGTCCCATCAATCAGGGGGGAAATGTTTTTTTCGCGAAATACTATGGCCCGTCCGGTGGGTCCCAGCTGCCAGGTGGAGGAATAATTATTTTGCACGTAATAAGGAGGCACTTCCTTGCGGCTGCCGTGGACCCAGCTGTCAGCCTCTCCACGTACAGTACTCTTCCGATGGAAGTCGGTCGTTGCAAACATTGACTACGCCGCGCCAAGAGCACCACGGCGGTGGACGACGGCGAGGCCTAGGAAGGGGACGACGCGGAGCCGGGGAAGACGCGGTAGTGGATGCCCACGCAGAGAGGAGTACGAGGGTTCACTAGTTCGGCTGCGGTGTGAGGCTGCCATCGCCGCAGAATAACAGGGGGAGTGGGTGAGTGGAGGGATGGCCTGGCCAGCGGTGGGAGTACTATGGGGACGGTGAGGCCTCCGCGACAGCACAGCCGGCCACGGGAGGTAGGAGCATGCGGCACGACCGGCGCTGCTTTGGGCGGCTGGGGCAAGAAGACCAGAGGTTGAAGAAGCACTAGGGTCGTTGGATGGACATCGTTGACCACGCCGCGCCGAGAGCACCAGGGCAGTGGACGATGGCGAGGCCTACGAAGGGAACAACACGGAGCCGGGGAAGACACGGCAGTGGCTGCCCATGCGGTGGAGAGTACAAGGGTTGACTGGTTCGGCTGCCGTCGCCGGAAAATAACAGGAGGTGTGGGTGACTAGAGGGATAGACAGGCCAGGGATGCGAGTATGATGGGGCCGTGAGGCCTGCCCGGCAGCACTACCGGACACGGGAGGCGGGAGCAGGCGGTTCCGACGGCGCTGGTTTGGGCGGCTGGGGCAGGAAGATGAGAGACTGAAGAAGCACGATTGCTGTTAGATTGACATCTAACGGTCTGACGCTGGTAGAGTCGATTGTTGACTAAGTTTCTTTTTTGAGAAACCTTGTGTACGCATGCACTTAGTAGGCCCACAAGTCAGCCTCCAAATCTGTGGCAAACAACATAAAGCACATTTGCTATTTTTTATAATTTGCAGCCCATTTGCTAATTCTTAAGTAATTTATTACAGCCCATTTTCTGCCCAGGACCACGGTCAAAAAGTTCAACCTTATTTTGCATATTTCGGTGGAGTCCGAACTATTGTAATCCCGAAATGATAAACATTTTTTAAGAACTTATTGATTTGCCAAAAAAATCATTTTTTTGTAAGCAAATAAGATGTGGGACAATTGAGTTGGTTTAAGGGAAAACCTGTGGTAAAAAATCAGCGTTAGGTGGGAAAAAACAACAAAAATAAGGATGTAAATATGAAAAGGGAATTTTATGTGTTTTCAATATAATGATACGTGTATATGAACTAGTAAAACTATAGGTAGAGATTAGAAAACGGATGCAGGACATGCGTTTCAAGAGGAAAATAGAACTGGGCTGTGTGTTTGATTCGGTAAAAAAACTGCCTGCGGATGTTGTAAGACAAAATATAACTAACGCTGGCGGGCCAGAGGCCAGTAGATACCTGCTGGATCTTTGTGCCCCGTTGTCCTCATGGGCTGGGCCTGTTAAAAACAAAACCAACCCTGGGCAGTCTACAGCCAGTTGAAACTTGCTCGACCTGAAAAAACAATATACGTGCTCAATAAACGAGAGAATTCTGCAAGTACAAACTGATAACTGGGATGCAGCACGGATATTATTTTTTATCGTGATAATAAGTGCATGCACTTGTTTCGAAAAAATTGGAGAACTGGGAATTCGAACGGCGGGTGCTTATGCTACCCATCAAATAAAAATCAGGTGCCTGAAAATTCGTTTCGAAACAAATGATTCAGCTTTATATCCACGTCGACCCTCGGCATGATGGTTGGAAGCAAATGCAAGTTCATACTAAAAGATCGTTAACAACAATACCAACTTGCGGACAACAAGGTAGTACAACTACCAATACCAAACTAACTTATAATCTTTTTACTCCTGGCCCTAGTGTTCGTCTGGTAGAAAATCTTAGAGAGGACCAGCTCCCGCTCCTTCTCTTGCTCCAGGTCCCCGAGGTGGTACTGGTGCATCACCCAGTTGGTCCTCTGCTGGTCGAAGTTCTTGTGGGTGTGCAGCACCAGAACCTTTTTTTCTGCCCGTCTTGCCGGCCGTTGACCATCACCGGGAAGGTATTGCCAGTCTTGTGCCACATCGCGTGCATGCTGCACTCCGACTGTATCTGGCGACGCGTCCACGTGCCCCTTTTGAACGCCCTGGAATTGCGCTAGAAGAAATGCTTCCTTAGGCCACTCAGTGTGATACCTGCAGTATTGTGGAATACGGGTTTTAGTGTACCTAGTTGGCATTTTCATAACATCTTTGGCATGTTGCAGTCACTTGTTTCACTTTTTATTAACTATCAAATTGTAATTGCTTCACCAGGACTGCGTCTAAAAAGAAAAATAGAGCTATAAACAAAGGAATATGTTTGTGCAAGTAGACGGCCGATCGGTGTCTTACCTGGAAGTTTCTCAGGTTGGGTGTAGCATATGCCGTGCTCGCTGTCGATGGTCGGTATGAACAAATAGATGAGAGATTGAAATCTCGCGCTGTCAGCACTCACTTCGGCCTCAAGGTGCTCGATCAGCTCCTGATCCGTGGGATCGAACTTGACGCCAGCCGGCAGCACCGGCCAATCCTTCTTCGACTTGCATCGGTAATTCCAGTTATATGGTACTCAATGTATGATCAATCGACTGTTTTAAGTGAATGATGAAAGATTTCGACAGATAAGTGGTACTCCAAATCTGAAGTCCAGAATACTCGAACATGCCACCGGGATTCTTGTGTCACCTCACGCGCAGCGTGTTGTCACGTCAATTCAATGTGTGGACATGATGAATAATTTGACCGACGTATACTAGTACTACTACTGTACTACTTACTAGTCGTATTTAGTGTCACAATTTATACATAGGTTTAACTAACAAGTACGCACTTGAAGCCTAACTGATATATATATGGCTTCTGCACATCATCTCCATCATCATTATCAGTACATCCTACGCAGGTGAGTTAGGATGCACTTGATCCCAGGAAGGTATCTATCCTTCAAACCAGAGGAGTGCTTCAAACTAACAACAGTACATAATATCCAACAAAAGAGGGTCGTGCTACAGCAGCAGAATACATGGCTCAGTCTAGATATCAGCACGAATCAAGTTGTGCATATTTGCTGTTGGCATGAACCACATCGCCGCATGTCGGGTTTGCAAAATCCATCCATTGCATGGAAGCTTGATGCCTTTCACACACTGAAGATTATCTGGCAACAAGCTGTGTCGACGAATCTCTGGATATGGTGATTCATGAAACCCATGGTATGATGTGTAAACACAGCCCCCCCTCGCGAATGGAAGTTGCATAGCACAGTAATCATCGCCGGTGATATGATCGATGATTGGTTGGATGATCGGATAATTGAGCCCGAGGAACAAGGAGTGGTTGCCGAGGCTGTAAACCCGCCTCCAGTTGAATACGCCTGGCCCAATGGAGCTGGGACCTTTCTCGAACACGAAGCAGCCATAGCCATCAATGTCATGAACGCCCCACGCATTATACTGCATGTGGTTTGATGTAATGGTTTGGTCAATTTGGTACGTGCGAATGAGCATCAAATGACCGCCGTCAGCTGAACGAGCGATAAACCACCACCCATCGGTTGGTATGATTCCAGGTCCTGGAATCATGAAGGCCAGCGCATTTGCGTCTGCTGCAACAATTCAAATTGGAGACCAAAAAGACAAAAATAAACAATCGTGTTCAGAGTATGTGTTGAATTAAGATTATTATAACAGTGACACATATCATAGACAGAGAATTGCAATGCCGTGGTCATAATCATACCCCAAGTTAAAAAATAAGCCAATGGCTTTCATATTCTAGCAATATGTCATGGTTCAAACATCATGTAACAATGAGAGGAAAACAGATATGATAGCGCCTACTCATATTCTACCATAGCACTTACTACTACTGTTCTCATATCAACTCTAAGCAATAACATGCGTTGTTATAAAAATCTTGTAAACGAGAGTAACATATAGCAATCATGATGTTATGCTCATAATATGTATTCTAACAATCATTAGATGCCAATTGTTCTCATGTCAACTCTAACAATAACATGTGTGGTCATAAAAATCTAGGAAATGAGAGGAACATATAGCAATGATGTGGTTATAGACATGCTATGCATTCTAAATTTGTAACAAATGAACAGGCAGTCGTATTCATAAGATAAATATGAGATGAGATAGAACAATTACACGACGATAGATTCCACCAGTATAGGCAGCCAATCTGTGCGTCGACCGCGTAAACGATGCCATCGTGCACTATAGCATCAGACAGAAATGTTGCCTCAACAGGATTGATGATGAGCCATAACCATGTATGGCGACCGGATTCCAGATAGACTAATCCCATGTTGAACAAGGCAATGAGCTTGTAATCCATGTAGTCTTCTGATGGTGTGGGCAATTCGCAGATTACAACTTTCTGCAAACAGAGGTCGAGCCAAAAGCTTGACGCGTCTCGTGCATCTCTGGCGGGAGTGTCCGGCGGTCGAGGCAGGAGTGTCCGGCGGGCCGCGAGGCTCAATGGCGGCGGTATCCAACGATGGAAGGGTGATCTCTCGCTGGGTGTAGATATCCACGAGACGCCACGGACTACCGGTGTGGTGGATGAGGATGATCCAGTTGGCCTTCATGCCCGTCCAGTAGTGGCCGCGCATGAAGGACAGGTGGACGGGTAGTGGTAGCATGTCGAGGGGAACCACGGCAACCTCCGTAGGATCATCAAGTCGGTGTCTGGGCCACCTGCGAGGATCGGGCATCAGCAAGCAGGGTGTCTTGAAAAGAGCCGGCCGGTTGCAGACGAGTAGACGGTAGAAAGACACCGAGCATGCGGCCAGACGGACAGTGCTGAGTAGGTCCATACGACTACAGATCTGCTCCAAGAGAACATCGGGGAGGGAATTCCAATCGCGGCTCTGCGTGTCAGTCGGTTCTGCCATTGGGGTTTTCGGTGCCTGCGAGCCAGCGGGGAAGTGGATTCGGGCGGGCGAGCGAAGAAGCTTCTCCTCGTGTGGTCTAGCAGTGAGCGGGGGGATATGGTACGCGTGAGCTACCAAGGAAGATGGCGCGGGCGGGCGAGCAGTGAGCGGGGGTAAATGGTGTGCGGCCGACGATGGGGAAGAGAGGAGGAAGAAGAGTGGAAGACGGGGAAGAAAGTGCATTCAATCTCAATTCTACTAGTACTACTACCAGGATATACCGTCCTTCGGAGTGTAAATAGTTACACCGATGACATGTGGGTCTACCACAACAGGGCCCATATGTCAGTTAATGGAGGACAGAGGTGCGTAGGCGTATTTGCGGAAGCGTGCTCTACTGGCAAACATGATGGCAGTACTGGGTAAGGCTGATTTACAACACCAACACGCTGGTTCAGCTTATTAATTACGTGTCCATCTGCTGCAGCGTGTATTGTCACTTCACTGCGAAGACTAGTTGAATAGTTCTCTCTGACCGAGATGGAAAATAATGGATCGCGATGACTTCCTTTCTACAGTATCACTATGCCTCTACGCTCACTTCACTCATTTTGCTCCATACCTAGTCACTTGTTGAAATCTGAAGAAAGACAAATACTCTGTATTTGGGAACAGAGGGAGGCTTTTACTCTGTACTATTTGGGAATAGAGGGAGTATCACCATATGGAGGGAACAGAGGAAGCTTGAAATATAAACATGTCAATGGGAGGGAGTAAGCCCCATGCATGCATGCATGCAACATGCAACACTCACACGTACACATGGACACACGCAACACTCACGCACCCATGCGGCACACAGCACACGACGCAACACACACGCTCACGCTCAAGTGCTCAACCTACTCCCTACGTCCGTGAAAGACAGTACATTTAGAGATTTACACATTGACCAGGGCATAATTAACGCCCAAAAGTAGCAGACTTATGTGTGCATGCGACCATTGAGATAAGAAGATTAAATGAAGGCCGTTGCATGCTGTAATTAAGGATAGACATGTAGCCTATACCTACAGCACAAGTTGGTGCATTAGTCAATCAATATCGATTTAGATTAAAGGCTAAATGCATTGGAAGTGTAGATGTACATCATGTACTACACTCTTTGTTTTATAGCCGATGTACACTCTTTGTTGGAAGACCGAGGGAGGACACGTGCATGCACTCACATACACAGCGAGGGCGGTTCGCGCGCAAGGGTTGGACTCGTGTCGCGCCTGCGTAAAGTTTTGTTTAACTGATTTCTTTGCTCTGCCAACTGACAGGTGGGACCCAGAAACCAGGTGACAATTTAACCAGTCAACAAAGTGCCACGTCGACTATGTGGCCAGTCAGTAGGGTGCAATACGGTGCTCTACGATGAGCTAGTGATCGTATAATCGCCGCAAAACTATATGTAGTGACCGTAAAGAGCGTATTGTTACATACGTTGACCGCCAGTGTATTTTTCTCATTTCAAATTAAGCCATATTAATGGAAAGGACGCAGTATGGACTACTACTACTAGTACTAGTACTGCTTTGATGTGTCCCGTCAACTCGCTGAACGAGGAGAAGCTTGCTTACTACGCCTCTCCCTCGCCCATGCGCGCGGTGGTTCGCAGGACGAGGAGAGGGTTTTGACTACAGCGCCCTCTCCCTCTCCCTCTCCCTCTCCCTCTCCCTCTCCCTCGCCCTCACCCTCACGATGGACGTGCAGCAGTTCAATCGGTGTCAGATTGCCAGAAGCATATTGTACTGCAGTATCATCATTGTTGGACCTTCCGAAGAGGCGAAGAGCCAAGTGCAAGGTTCACACGAGTACGAACCGTTGAACCTCCCGAAGAGGCAAAGAGCCAAGCGCAAGGTTTTATAGGAGTTGTCGTCCTAGTAGGAGTGTACTACAACTATAGCGAACGATGCTACTGTATGATGCCGCCACGTCATGTATATCCAAAGCTGTGCCACCTTTTTTTCTCAAAGAGCGTGTTGGAGCCCGTGCAACAACCACACAAGTTGCACGTACACATAACACATTTACTAGTAATAAATTCTAAAGGACAAATGCGAGTATGCCACACAAGTTCATCTCCAATTCATGTGATAAATTTGTGCACGACTAGTCTACATATATTCACAGCGCTACCATTCACAATTACCGTACTCCACTTACACGTTATAGATGGGCTACATGTCCTCCTCCAGGTTCCAGTCCCAGGTGTTCTTCATGGATGGCACGATCCATAGCGGTGGGCAACGGGAATCATTGTCGCAGATTTCTAGTCCGGTTCCACACGATGGAGACTCATCCAAGCTGAAGCGGCATAAATCAGGGATAGCGTGTCCCATCATGACGTTCATCCGGCGGTGCGCACTGAAGACACAACCATGCTTCATGAACGGCAGGCCTTCCGTGTCGTGCACGGAAGGTGGCATCCGCTGCACAATGGGGTAGTTGTCCCCGATGAAAAGCGAGTACTCTCCAAGAGTGTTCCTCGGCACCCACGTAGCATCACGGGGGTCGAACTCGGCGCCGTTCATCTGGTACACGCGGCATCCCAGATCTGGACACATGGTGACGTACATAGTCAAGGTCCATGCATAATAATGTTGTGCTCAAATATGGCGGTCAGTAATACTGTGCAGCAAATAGTACTACTCCGGTATAGAGGAAGTAAAATAACCGTCTTATTATATATAGCCACTCTTGGCTACATGGATGAGATAGTAAGACATGGAAAAACAAAAATGGTGGCAGCTAGTGGGTTCAAGTCTTCAAGGGCCTAGCTGGCTATACGCGTCCTCCAAGGTAAAAAAGTACTCCTACTAGTACTACAAAGTATACTACTAGTACAACAATGAAAGAGAAGGCGAGAGGGTTAAAAAATGGAATACCTGGGTAGATGGTGACGGTCCGATCGTGGTAGATTGTGTGACCATGTTGCACATCAGTGGTACCATGGGTAACGACTGCTAAGATAGTTGATCCCAATATCCCAAAGTCAGCTACAAGGTTCCAGGTTAGACCGAATCGCGGATGCAAATGCACATCCAGGATCGGCGATCTTATTTTGATCGGGGGATGACTGGTCCCTGCAAAATAATGGAGTACTGTTAGGGATGCAAATGATGGTTTTTGCATTCCGTTTGTAATCTCCCGTACCGTAGGATGGCAACGAGATGAAACAAGTCCCCTGGCTTGTCACCGCAAAGATGCGGCCTAGATGGCGCACGGCGTCTTCGAACGTGTAGGGGTACAAATCTGCCGCCGCCAACATGCGCCAGCCTCTGCCGTTACTGCCTCTTGCATTGATGGCAATCCTTATGTCGAACACCGCGATGAGATAGTAATCGTCGTAGCCGCGTCGCTTTGTCGGCAGGTCCGCAATTGCTATCTTCTTCAATCTCATGTAGGCATCATCATACGTATTCAAGCCCAGCCAGTCCGGAAGGCCGATCCCAATGGTGGAAAAGGGGTCTACCGGAACGGCCGCACTGCTGTGGATGTTGTGCAAAATGATGGTGGTATCCGGCCGGAGGTATGCAAGCCAATCTTCGTTGGCACCGACCCAGACCTATATATAAGACGGTGGGCAGCGGAGAAATTACGGGATGGAAAAGGAATAACTAAGTACTACATGATCAAACTCCATTACTGACCTGCTCATCGGATAAAATCCGACTACCTCTCAACGTCGGCAACTCTAGCGGAGTCAACGTGCAACCATGGCCAGGGAGCAGTGGACTGTTCGAAGGATTGTCCCATAGAAGAACCTTCTCCTCGAGGATGCATGGAAGACCAACAAGCATGGCCTTTTCCCAAGCCTATTTAAGCAGCGTCTTGAAAAAGGTTGTGCAGGAAGCACCGAGTCTTGCGGCGGTGAGGACGTCAGAGCGGCGTGCGATTTCTCCTAGAGGATCATCGTCCTAGGTCTCCCAGCCCCGACGAGGAGGAGAACCGCCTGGCGAATCCATGGGTGCAGCGACGAACTGCCTTCTCTTCGGGGGGAGGGGAACTGGCGAGGAGGAGATAAGAGTGTAGTAACCGCAGGGCCTCGTCCCTTCCAACTGTAGATCGTTCCTCAGCGAAGGGGTGAGGCTATTATTTACTACTAGTACTAGCATTATGGAACGTTATGGGATTGCATTATACTGTAAATAATAGCACTAGTAAGAAATTTTTGGCACTAGGTAGTAGTTTTTGGCGTGGATTAAGAAATTTTGGGTATGTTTTTTGCCATTTTTTGTACACGCCAACTAGTGTCGAAAAACGTCTTACATTATGTGACGGAGGAGTACGTACTCGTACTGTAGCAGTATTAGTACTACTTTTCTCAACTAGTAGTGTGATGTACTGTACTTCTAGTCTAGTCTAGTATGTGCACCAGTTTTGAACTCTTGAATCTCAGGGCCAAGGAGCTACAGTTGGAAGTGGAGGGTACTACTGTTCTCTAGAACCATCGCTGTACTATCAATGCAGGGGAAGTACACCTGCGTAGTGGCCTAGTGGGTACTCTCGGTGCTCTATTCAGCCGCTCCTCTCACGTAGCTGGCCTACTCAGCCGCTCCTCTCACGCACACTAGCAGCCTGTTTATCAGCGACGGTTACTGCGGGGGCAGAACATTTGAGTTATTTGATACAGCGAGACTAGGCTTTTCGCTTCCATTTGTGGAGGTGTAATGGATCTCGTCGAACTTTGTTAGTAGTTCCTTCTTTATGAATGAGATGAAGCAAAGCTTTTGCCTCCGTTTCAAAAAAAAACCACGTCAAGAGGAATTTCTTTTATAGTAGAGCCGATAATGGGGTGAAGTCCATGCATGCAACGCCACAAGCTACAGAGTAGTAGTAGAGCACTTTACATACAGAGCCATATTGCACAGTTCCCAATGCCCCGCCAGGCTTTTCCGGCTCCTCGGGCATAATTGGGAGGCGCTAGTTTAAATATGCTACTAGCTGGAAGCTGCAAGCGAGGTGCGGCTAGGGCGAGCACGCGAGCCACGGGATGCTGGGGAGGAAAACCCGTTCACGTGGCTAGACTGTCAAGTGCACCCAGATTGTGGGGCCGCACGTCCGTTTGACTTCAAAACTCAAACTACCAGTGTAAAATATTGGCTCGCAGCGAAGTGTAGTAGTACTATTTTAAAAAAAAGGTCATCGTGCGTTCGGCCGGGATCGAACCCACAAAACGAGGTATACACTCCCGCGACCACTAGTAGTACTCGTTGGAGTACAACGCAACCTAGAATCGCCTTTTGTCGCTAGTAGTACGTACATTGTTCCTTACAAGAAACCCCTAATGGTTAATAGTATAGCCAGCTGCTGGCTATAAGCCAGTGCCATGTCATCTACAGCCCATCTTATAGCCAACATGTACAATAATAGATCAAAAGAGTGTACTACTTTTTTATTATGTGGCCCACTTCTCATTCTCACAAAGTGCCTAGGAGCACGTGCTAGAGCTGGCTCTTCACGAAGAGCCCGCTTACCTTCTCTCTCCTCTTCTCTTTCCTCCAACTAAGCAGAAATATACTAGTTTATTTCTTATAGCCCGCTGACTCAGCTCTATTGTACTTGCTCTAATAATGCAAGAAACCAATAAAATGCCAAGAAACTACTACCACTTGCATACATGGCAGACTTAAGATAAGACTACCTTATCAACCATTGTACATGCTCTTACCAACAAAAATCCTCGAGTGACCTCCTACCTCCGGCCCGTCCACCTAGTCATCCTCGGCCATGGGACACAGCTACCGTGGCCGGCAGAAGGCGAGGTTAAAACCGCCGGCGGTGCGGAGCCCATATTGCGGCAGCCCGGATGCCAGCTCCATCCGGCGCTCACGGCCGCTAGCTAGCCAAGATAGCTCCGTCCAGCTGCTTGTCTGCAAGGTTTGCTAGCTAGATTGGCACGGCAGCGCGGCGGCTTGCTCGCGCGCGCCGTGCTAAGGCCAGCCATCTGGCTCGAGCGAAGGCCAGCGCGGCGGCTTGCTCCCTCGTGAGTCACGCTCGGGCCAGCCTGCCAACCCGTGCGGAGGCCAGCGCGGCGTCCGGCCCGTCCGGCGGAGCGGCGGCCAACTCGCTCATCACTGGCGCCACCGACAAACATGCATCAGTACTGTTTGAAGTAATGTTCAGGAAAAATAATGATTTGAGGGGGAATAACAGGATAGAAGGTCAGATGTGGGTCCCTCGTGTCAACGGCCAAACAAAATGTGTTGGTTTAAGCTGCCTCTCAGCACGGACGTGTGGGCCAACCCTGTCATAAATGGGTTTAAACGAACCTAATCGGTAGGAGTACTAGGTAGTTTTTGGCGTGGATTAAGAAATTTTCGGTATGTTTTTGCTATTTTTTGTACAACAGATTCTTCCTAGGGCTGGTTGAAAGTGGTAGTTTTTTGTTAAATACTCTACATATTGTAAGTAGGAGCGAAAGTTAAGCTTTGGAAGCCAATAAGCAAGGCTAGTTACATAGTGCATATGTGTACATGATTGAAAGTAAATATCAACCTTGAGTGACTAATATCTTGATGGAAAACTCAAAACTATGGAATACTAGGAAAAAAATGCATGGTTGGAAATACTAGCAATGTTCATGTCCGTTGCAACAAATCATAATTAGAATAATACTTATTCACAAACTTGGTACAAAACACTCTAATTTTGATATACATATGTCACTAGAGATATATTATGTTTCAATTAGAATATATTCCTTGGGCTGTTTTGGTGAGGTCAGGGAGGGATGTGGTTGGTTTTAAGATACTAATTATGGGTTTTTCTGCAAATTGGTAGACAAGTGGGATGTTGGTGAGAAAAGGCAACAACTTACCTCACAATCGTTAGAAGTAGATCTAATGGTCAGAAACGACGGATGGCAGACACACCAGCATCACCAACTTAGTCTTGTGTAGGAGTACTAGCAAGATCCGTGCAGTGCACGGAACATCAAGATGCATTTTTTTATAAAACACTTGTTGTGATTGACCCTTGCGGGAGTAATCCCATGTGTAAAAACTAATGATATCTCGAGAAATATGAGATAAGGTGAAGAGGAGTGGGGTGTGGTGGTGGTTGGTGGTCGGACTGAGCGGGGGCATGGGGATTGACGACGCCGGCAGCGGCCACCAGGCCAGTTTGTTCCAGAGGCTTCCTTTCTTAATTGCTCAACAATGAGGTTTGTTGGAGATAAGGATGAACGAGGGAAGGCCTTGTCTGCAAATGTGGATAGGGGTGCGGGTATCTTTTAGTTTAATTTCCATCCGTCAGATATAGATCGGACGGTCTATATTGCAAGATGGCACATGTACCATCATCACCAACTCGGTTTTTTATAAGAGAAGAAATATAAGTATGGAGATACAAACGTATTATCGATAATTGCTTCCGTAAACTAGCATCTACATTCTATTCAACGCCTCGGCATGTGGGGCCTTAGCACAATGACTTCTCGACTGTGTAAAACAAAGATTTTCCCGTCGCCGACAAGGAGGGGGTGACGGCGGCGCGCTTTTGGCTTGCTCTAGTCCTAGTAGTCATACTAGGTGGTCTAAGCACGTGTAGATTTATTCTTTTTCATGTCTCGTGTTCGCTGTACTGCCACGACTGTTGATGAATAGACTGTAAGTTATTCACGGGGAAACCCTTGTTGAGCGTGTTTGCGAGAGAGAGAGAGAGAGAGAGAGAGAGAGAGAGAGTGTGCGTGTGTTATATGTTAGAGACTGAGGCAATGATAACAGATTCTTTGTGTCTATGTGTGTGGAGGATAGAGAGAGACATGTATATGGGGCTTTGTGTTGTGTAACATGGAGACACATATACATAATTAGAGAGTGAGTGTGTGAGATACACATGCGGACATGAGGAGAGATGAGGATCCAGATAAATGGGTGTTTGTGCGTGTCTGTGTGTGTTTGTGCACGCGTTTGTGTGTGAGAGGGAGAGAGTGTATGTGGAGTAGAGAGACCACTGATGATGTAAACCTAGTATAAGGGAAGGGAGAATGGTGTGAGATGTGTAGTAGCGAGATAGCACGGGTGCAGGCGGGGGGAGCAGACTATTTGGAAGAGACATCGAGTGTGTGTGTGGGAGAGGGGTGTGAGAGCGAGAGAAATATAGAGCTAGCGACGGAGAGAGAGAGAGAGAGAGAGAGAGAGAGAGAGAGAGAGAGAGAGAGAGAGAGAGAGAGAGAGAGAGAGAGAGAGGAAGAGAGGGGGCGAGAGGGGTCGTTTGTGTCCATAAATGGCGTATAGATAGGGAGACAATGTTGATGTTGTCCGAAATTGGCCTATGAACGGAGACGCAAGGGAAGCGAGTAATCGTGTGTGTGATAGGGACTTCATGAGAGATCTAGAATAGATGGTGTAGATAACAATGTGCGAAATCGAGAACGATTATACATTAGGGAGCTATGCAAAGAGTCACGACATATATGTATACAGGGAAGGAGCTGGGGCGGGTCCGCATGTGGGAGAGATAGAAAGAGGAGAGTGGTGCACAAGGAGACAAAGTGTGCTTGTTTGAAGTGGGGGTGGTGTGTGAGGTGAGTGCGCGAGAACCACATGACTAGGGAGATAGACATTTGGGGGCGACGTTTTGTGTGTATGGGAAATATACACTCTACATAGTGCGTGTGCTTGGGTAAGAGAGATAGCGGGAGACCTAGAGAGTGAGGGAAGAGATGTGTGCATGCCCGAGAGACAAAGTGATAGAGACCTATGTTGGGGTCCGGACTTTACAAGAGAGAGGGGTGTTAATGTGCTCGTGTGTTGGTGTTTGGGGAGAGAACGACTTCTCTATGTGTGTGTGTGTGTGCTGGTGGGGGGGTTGACTTCAGATAAAGAGTGAGGTGTCTATATTTGAGGGACTTTAGCGTAATTGAGATATTGTGCACTCATGGTTGATCAATTTGTTTCACAGTTTGTACTATGAGATAACGATACTTTTGAACATGCATGATATACCTTGATGTACCAGAATTACAAACCTAAGATTGGAATTTTGGAATTCAACTCCATCATTAGCTTTTGTAATTCATTTAAACGGAGGTACATTTTTTAAGCCGGGATTTCGTGATTTCAAATTCATATATCAAACCTAGAGATATACACATACGGGCATGTTCAAACTTTACAATCATCCACTTTATTCATACACATACACATTTTTGCTTTTGTCGTCATATTTAGGATAAACACATTTGGAATTTCATTTGAATTGGACCGTATGATGGTATTTGCTTGTAGTAGCTCAATGATCCATATTTGAATTGAATGGACAATCTAAGTTTCGAGTTGGAGACATTGATTTTCAAAACTTGCACATTTTTTTGCGTGCAAAACAAACAAATTGTCGGCCATGATATCATAGTCGGCCGTACAAGAGCAGAATACTTATAATTTTAGGCGCCAAAAGCTTTCAAACTTCCCTCTCACATCGAAATATCACGCGCCCGAAAGTTTAGCCCTGCGATATTCCTGTTTTACCCCTGCCACATGAACGGAAAAGGGCTGCTTTGGTAACTCCATTGTTTTCCCCTCTTTGCCCCCAACATTCTTCCCCAGAGCCCCTCCCCTTCCCCTCCCCGACCCCCCCAACCACGGCAAGCCGCCAAATCTAGTCCTCCGCCGCAGCGGTGGACCTCACACCCCGCGGGATCTACCTTCCGCACCTTGGAACCCCCAACTACCAACTCACCACTTCACCGGAGCCGCTTCAGCGACTGGCTTGTCCACCGCTCCAGATCTCCTTGACCGCCATCATGGTCCACCGCACCGGATCTGCTTAACCGGCGCCCTCGTCCACCACAGCGTAGGCCCTTCACTGACTCCCTCGTCCGCCCCTTCGCTGGCCCTTCATACAAGCCCTCGTCCGCCGCAACAGATCCGCCTCACCGAAAGCACTGTACAACGCGCCCGACGAAGCCTTCGTCCACTGCACCGGACCCGCTCCACGGACGCCATATTCAACTCCACCGGCCCTGCTTTACCGACGCCGCAGCCTCATCAGGTTATTTCGATTTGTACTCCTTTGGCTTTTCTCTTTATCATGCAACTGTTCACTTACCCCAGATGAGCTTTCTTGTATGTCGACAGGCGCCGCAACCGTAGCACCGGAGCCGCTTCAGCGACGGCGACAGCCGGCCCAAACTCAACCGCAACACGAGCACCATCGACGATCCTTAGCTATCAAGTATGACAACGATACCCATACGCCGCCGAGAATCAGGTACTATTATCCAACGGCCGGCGCCTACGTTCACTTTCCTAGCATAAGCACCGCACCTTTGAATTTCTTCAGGGCATCATTCAGTATTTCATGAGACGCGTTATTCTGCTTGCACCTGTAGGGCCATACTTCTGGCAGTGAACATGTTACATGTGCTAAATTACATACCAGTGCACATATAGTTAATATGCTTTAGTTTTGTTCTGATGCCACCTGTTGGTTCCATCAGACTGCTTAATGTTCTCTATGCTTAATTACACATCAGCAAACTAGCATGTGGTTCCGCTGCTTTTTGTTTGTTTTACCCTACATTTTCTTATGCTAGCTATTACATCACTGCTCCGAGCCTCTGTTCATTACTTGTTTGTGTGTTCTTGATCTTCCCAAGTTGCATGACTAATTTGATGCTTCTATTAATTATGGAGCTGCCAACCCCATGAAGCAAATTTTTTGTTCTTTTGGGGCTGGCACCTCTAACAAGCATAAAAATAGAGGGAAGCAGATATATTGTCGTGTATGCACACACCCTTCTTTCATTAGTTTAGATGAACCATTGATGATCAATTCGGACCAGTGCATGCGACTAAAATTAATTTTACCTAAATAGATGGTGCAGAATAAACTACAACAACTAGATTTGCAACCACGGGATGCTGACGGTATCTTCAAAGAACATTGCAACAACAGCTAGGCTTCACAACAACATATGGTAAGCCAGTGTGTTTTAGTACATGTGAAATGTTATGCGAGCGGGCTGCTTTCTTGGCTTGTGCCCACAACGTGTAATCCTACCGAATTACAAATAGTTCAGTTGTCTGCTTTGCTATATTGCTTGATTTGAATGCTTATTTGTTGTTACGCTATACCTGAGTTGGCCAATATGTCAGCAGTGACTGCTGTACTATCGTAAATAAATGCATGCCTATTTCATTTGAGTCCTTAACTTTTCCTCTCAACTTCATCACAAGATTGTCTTCGTAGTTTATATGAGGCCACACTGTTAAGTGCTTTCTCAGATTATTTCAACTGCTTAGATGCCTTGGCAACTTAAATATAGCAGTTGTACACTCCCTTTCAACTAGGGATGTCAACTGGGTCCCGTTTAATCCTGATTAAAGTCCACTAGTGGTATGATAGTTCAAAAGAGTTTTTGTTTTTTGAGGAAAATGAACTAGGGAGGTAGCAAAAACTAACTAGATGGGACTGGCGGATGTCATTTATTTGCCACTTACATCCCTAGTTTCATCTTACCATTTTAATTTCTTTTCGGCTGATGCTGCTTCGAACCATTTAAATATAGTTTGCCATGCTCGGCAATAATTCATCCGTCGTTTACCATGTAAGCTTACTGCCTAGATCATACGATAACTATCTCTTACTGATGTCCAGCAGAAACCTTTCAGGATGCCGTTCACACTAGGACACAATGTACAACCCCAGAATCTATTTGTGGAAGCAGTGCGCCATCCATGTTACCAGATGGTAGCAGTTCAGAGGCCACACTGCCGGAGAGCAGTCTGAGCAGAGATATTATAGTGCTTGAGGCTCTACTAGAGGCAGAAAGAGATGGTGTGGCTGCCATGAATGAGGTAATCTTTATCTTGAGGCTGGAAATTACGGAATTAGCGGCACGCATTATGCAAGGAACCCAAGAATTGGAGGAAGTAAGAATGTTGCATTTGAAGATGGAGGAGGTCCTGCTGTTTCTGCTATCTGAAGCCCAAGGTAATCCCAGTTCTTCTTTAGATACTAGTTGAAATTGTCATTAGATTATTGTACTTGCATGTTGTGTCATCTCTCTGAATGGATTATGTTGTAAGACCCCCTATGTTGTAATGATCCGAATTTTTTAGGCGAGGTAATCCTCAGTACTTGTATGATTGACATAAGGTGAACTGTTTTTCGTGTGAGCATATTGTATTGGATGAAATAACTGTTTGACTCAGAGTGTATACGACCTACTAAATTCGAAGATCACGACATTTCTAAATCATAATCATATATAAAGGTGGAATAAATCTTTGTTGTGGTTTTGAAGAAATAAATAACAAAATGTATAATTATCTGTGGATATTCGTAATCGAATACAAATTGGATTTGAATTTAGTTTGCCAGTTCCCAGGGCAAACGTGAATGCTAATTCTCCCAAGTTTTGAACGAAGCGGCTAAACACCCCCTATAATTTGTGGGCTGCCCGAAGCAAGTGTTTGCGAGATGGAAATTACTATCTACCCCTGACACTTGACATCCTTATCGACCGGATTTACACTGCTGTCGATAGGGGTAGACTAGTAACTTCAATGAGACGTGACACGACGGCCTCTGAGCCCATTCAGACACGGTGGGCGCCAAACGTGGGCGGCAAAACACATTTGATTCAAGCTCGTCCGGAAGACATGTGTCTCTTCCTCCATTTCCCCATTCATACACGGTGGGCGGCAAAACAAACTCTCCTCGTCCGAAATTGATGTAGGCTAATATTTTAAATAGGGGCAGATGTGTAACTTCCATCAGACGTGACACAATCGCCCTACCAATCAGGCCCGTTCATACACCGTGGGCGCCAACCGTGGGCGGCAAAACACCCTCTCCTCGCCCGAAATAGTTACCGGCAAATATTTGGGAGATGCGAGATTACCGTCCTATCCCCAACCGACGCGATGTCCGAAATTTTAAACGGGGGATAAGTTCGTAACTTTCCCCCATTTCAGAGAAGCGCGTCCCAAAGTTTGAGATCCCCCCTCCCCTCCATTTCCCCATTCATACACCGTCGGCGGCATGACAACCTCCGCACTGCGGCCAGCCTCCTCCGTCCGCCACCCCATCCTCCACCTTGCCGGAGCCGCTACCCCTACCCCGTCGTCCACTGCAAGAGATGGACGTCTCTCATCCACGGCGCTGGACCAGGGTCCTTTCATCGCCTCCTCTCACTTCATCGGCGCCGTCGTCCACCTTGTCGTTGCCGCTCCTACGACTGCCTCGTCCACGGCAACAGGATATATCCCCCGACCAGGCCGTCTGCCATCTAAAGTCTTCTTCCCCGCCGCCGACAGCCATCGCACCCGCAGCACCCTCAACGTATCAGCATAGGCCTACACGGCGTCGCAAGAGAGGTGGTACTCTTCCATATGTGCTTAAGTTATTGATCTCACCCAGAAAATAGATCGTAATTTGTTAATGTACTTTTCTTGTTCGTACCAAATCGTAGTGGCTAGTTGAAAGCAAACATTGGTTGCGAAGTAGCTTTGTCCGGTTTGCACCTTCAGATCCGCCATGGCATGGGCACTATACTCGTAAAGCTTATGGTTTCCCCACTTTATATTCACTACCATCATCGTAGGTGCTTCGTGTCGTGCTAGCACTGCTCCTCAAGACCTCAGCCCAAAGCTTACGTGTTGAAATACGAATCTGATATGATGCTCATATCACTAAAACAGAGAACGTTTAATTGGTCACCTAATGTTCCTATATTCGTTTCGAAAAGCATGTGCGCCACCCACTGGTCCAGCTAGTTCCACTTTCCTGATTTTTCTCTTGATGCTTAGGGTTTTCCCCTTTTATCTACTCTACTATGATCTGCGTAGGTGCTTTCTGTCGTACTAGCATTACTCCACCCTTCAAGCTAAACAACACAACACTCAGAATTCGAAAGCTTAGTTGTTCAAATATGATTGTGATATGATACTGATATTAGTTAACCGACACATTTAATTGGTTAGCTAAAGGTCCCACTTGAGTTTCCAAATGCATGTCGCGACATATAGAGAGACAGCATAATTGCATTTCTTTATCACTTGTTGACCGTACTTTCTTGTCCATACCAAATCTTAGTTGTTATTTCAAAGCAAACATCGGTTGCTAACTACCCTTTGCGCGGTTTGCAGCTTCAGATCTGCCATCCCACTGCCACGGTCAACACTGTACTCATCATGCTTATGTTTTCCCCATTTTATGATGACCACAATCAGCCTACGTGGTTCGTGTCGTAATAGCACTGCTCCACCCATCGAGCTAAACAAGCTTAGTTGTACAAATTCATATCTGATATTATTGCTGATATTAGTAAAACTGAGAGATGTTTATTTGGTCAGCTAAATGTTCCTACTTTAGTTTCGAAATGCATGTGAGCCACATATGGAGAGACCAGAAAGAATAGTATTTCTTTGTGCGCTCTGGTTCATCATGGGTGGCCAACCGACATTGTATTGAAAGACTTGTAATATCTTCAATCTGCTTGCTCTTCTGCTCTTCTTTAAGATGATACTCTTCTCTTGCGGTCGACTGGTCAGGTCGAGTTGTTCTCCCTTAGTATATTTCGAATCTGTCAGGTCAGGTCGACTTGTTCTTCTTTACTATATGTTGAAGCTATCATCTGCGAAGTGTCATCACTTCTGGAGCTCTCATATTTTGAGTAGTAGGCCACATTATATTAATGCACACAACAAATTAGAGCATGCATGGCATCTTTTAAAAGAATTGCGGAGATAGCACAAAGGGGTTTACAGGGAGGCAGTATTGGATTAGAATCACTTCTGCATTACAAAGAAAATCTCACTTGTTTTTATGTTTTCATGCATGTCAGATATTGAACATTATCAAAATGAATATGAGAATGGGCGCACGAGAGGAATATTGCAGAACGATCCACTGGCTAACAAACTTGGCATGGTGGAGGATGGCCTATCTTATTCACCCATCAAGGTGCTTGCTCTAACTTTGCAAAGTTGTATTGGTCGCACATATTTTGCATCTGACCACTTGCATTACTTCTACTTTGTTACACCATCTGCTTAGTTTAAGCATCATATATGAGTATATGCCATACCTATCCATTTTCTGTACCTATTCCATGTGTCGTCACACTATGTTTTTCTAGTCAAATGTTGTTCTTTCGTAATAGATGTCCAAAAGGAAGAGGGTGAGTGCAGATCCTCAAGGAGTACAAACTAGGTATTTGGAAAAGGTAGTGATACCTGTTAAATCAGATAGATCAGCAGCCACAGAAAACACAGGCCCAACTGTACCACACTTTACCCCTACTCCAGTGGCCAAACCCCTATTAGAACTGCTGGGAGCCCAGCGTCAGGTACTGTCTATGATATCAATTCAAAATTTGAACTCCTAAATTTCTGCTTGTGCCTTACCTTCTCTCTTGTATGAAAACTAATTTCAGATGAATCTCCTTGCTCAAAGGATCATACGATCTCAAAACAATAATGGGCTCTGCATTGCTCTTGTCAGTACCTCTCTCCCTTTTGCCTTGTAACGCTGTACTTAATTAATTGCTATTTGATTATGTATCATCAGTCTGCACCTGAGCTTCATTATCCTCTATTTCTTCCAATATTATTTGATCTATATTTACTCTTTGCAAAATGTAGAATAATGGCAACGCTTATAAAGAATTTTCTTTGGGGAATTTATTGAATTATCCTTCCATCAACATGGAGAAGGGCTTTCTCCAGCCCGTGTTAACATGTAATGTAAGTTCATCCTTCTCAAGCCTTCAAACTTTGTTCTAGTATAGATTTGGATAGGCATCATTTCCTCCACTGTTGTTTGCTTTGTTGTTTACATCTGATTGGATGTTTGCAACAACTACCAGTTTCAAATTGTAGTTGTAAAAACATGTTCCTTATGCAGAACAGATCCATTTATTTGCTTATATAATTGTGAAACCTGTTACGTGTCTCCTTGTTTCTCTTTCAGATTCGTATCTCTTACGCCAGGCAGAACTTTAGGGAAGATAGTGAGCCAAACCATCTTGAGGACAGCGAGATGACCCCAAGGTCCTGTCTTGATGAAGACAGTGAGTTGAAGCTACTCACCAGCAGGTGTGAGACAACCTCTGTGCAGTCGCTGCCTCAATTAGTTCGACTTCTTCAGTCTCAACTTAAAGCGGAAAGGCTTGCTTCAGCTCAGCTCCGACTTGAAGTCAAAGATGCAATGAAGATGTCAGAGGACTGCCGTGCGCACCATCATGCCTTAAATCTAGTGTTGCTGCATCTATCGTTGACACAACTGAGGTCTACTCAGCTTCTTCAGCTGTTTGGGGGGGCGACGTGGCCAGGCCTAGTGCCTTCTGAAGTGCTCTCAGTTTTGTATATTCTTTTGTCGGCGCGTTTATTTGCACTGGTGGCGAACTTTGATGCCCAGTGGATGTAATATGTGTGATAGCCGTGATAGCCTAGCGTAAGTTGCTTGCTTATTTATTTCCTTGTTGTCTTGTTTATTTGTTTGCTTGTAGTCATTGCAGTTCTTTTTCCGCGGTTTGCTAGTGGCTGCAATAACCTATTTTTTAAAACTAGGCCACAATAACCATGGGCTAATATTTACTGTAGTGACACTGGGCCTCCTACGGGCCGTAGAAACAGTGGGCCTTCTACAGGCCGTAGAAACAGTGGGCCTTCTACGGGCCGTAGAAACAATGGGCCTTCTATGGGTCGTAGAAACAATGGGCCTTCTATGGGCCGTATCATCAATGGGCCTTATACGGGCGGTATGATCGATTGGCCAAACATGGGCCAATAACAGGCCGCATTATGGCCGTAAACGGGCTAGAGTTGGAATCGTCCGTTCATGGGCCGACCATAACGGGCCATCGTTAATAGGTCGTATTTGATGACGCTATGAAAACGGCCCAACGTATTAACGGACCACAAATGGGCCGACTGTAACCACGGGCTGAATTTGGCCCAGAAGCAGAAAATGATAGTAACGGGCCGTAAGTAAACGAATGCTGGAAATGAGCCCAAGAATAAATGGGCTCTGAGAAGGGCGAAAGATAACATGGGCTAGAAATGTCCCAACGGAATAACGGGCCGTTAATGGGTATATAGTGATACACTATTCATTACGGGCCAGTTTCACCACGGGCCATTAATGGGTGTAAAGTGATACACTGTTCATTACGGGCCAGTTTCACCACGAGCCGTTAATAGGCCAAGAGTTACATAGGGCCTCATATGGGCCGAAAGACGTCATGGGCCATACATGGGCCAGAAGTGAAAACGGGCTGGAATCATATTGGGTGGCCCAGATGACGCTACTGGGCCTAATTCGGATAGGGTGTAACAGGCCTTGGGTTAGCGGGCTATAAATGGGCTATATGCGAACAGGCCGTTAACAGGCTTTACATGCACTAGTACAAAACAGGGCTTTCGTCACAGGGCAATATTCACATTAGTCCCGGTTCAGTCACGAACCGGGACTAATGTGAGCATTGGTCCCGGTTCGTGCGGCTAAGGCATTAGTCCCGGTTCACCTGGGCCCTTTAGTCCCGGTTGGTGCCACGAACCGGGACTAAAGGGTGCGATGCCCATTAGTACCGGTTGGTGGCACCAACCGGGACTAAAGGTTAGTCCTTTAGTCCCGGTTGGTGGCACCAACCGGTACTAATGGGCTTTGAGGCATTAGTACCGGTTCATGGCACGAACCGGTACTAAAGGGCCCATCAAACTCTACCCCCCCCCCCCCCCCCCCCGTGGACCGCCTTTTCAGTTTTAGAAAAAACAAAAGAAAATGATGGAAATTTCAAAAAAATAAAAATAAAATAAGTTTCCCATGTGATATGTGGTCTAGTTGTTGGGAAAATTAACAAATATGAATTTTGACTTTATTTGCAAAATCTCTCTGGAATTTCTTAAAATGGGCATAACTTTTGCATACAAACTCGGATGAAAAAGTTTTTTATATGAAAAATCATCTACTCGAAAAGTTACATCTGAGGGAGAATAGAACCCGGAAGTTAAGCGTGCTCAGGCTGGAGTAGTGAGAGGATGGGTGACCGTCCGGGAAGTTAGATGATTTGGAATGATGAGGGGTGATTAGAGATTAGAGGATAAATTGAGCAGTGATGAGGGGTGGTGATTAGAGATTAGAGGTTAAAATAATTCAGAAAATTGAAAATCAAACAAAATTAAAAAAATTCGCAAAAAAAATTTCAAAAAAAAAAATCATAAAATTTCCTTTAGTCCCGGTTGGTAACACCAACCGGGACTAAAGGTGGAGCTCCAGGCTGCGTCCACGTGGACGGCCTTTAGTCCCGGTTCGTGTAAGAACCGGGACTAAAGGGGGGAGGCATTAGTAACGACCCTTTAGTCCCAGTTCAAAAACCGGGACTAAAGGCCCTTACCAACCGGGACAAAAGCCCCCTTTTCTACTAGTGATGGGCCGGCCCGCCACCTTTTGACCAAGTCAAACGGGCCGGCCTTTTCACAGGAATGGGCCTCTGTTGGGCCGTGTCGACGTATCATAGGCGCCTTCTGTCCAATGAGTGGATGACATCTGTCCCAACGATGAGCCGACACGTGTTTCCTCCAGCCAATGATGATTTTACACGTGGAAAATCCCCATTGGTCGGGGCTGTTAACGGGTTATCGGATCCAAAACCCGACCCGATAGCTTAACGGCGTTCCGTTACGGTGGATGCCACGTGTCGGTCACCCTTGACTAAAGCACTTCTGTGACGCGGGATTTATCGTCATGGAAGTGGACACTTCCGTGATGATAATTTTGGTAATGTCATGGAACACTTCTACGACAGCACAGGTATGACTATCTTGATTCTGTCATAAAATCGTCATGGATGTACATGCATGACAGAAAATGCGACCTAGTGTGACAAACACGTATCATCACGGAAGTGTATTTTTTTGTAGTGCATTAATCCTTTCGGGGAGCAGAGCAGCAATCACAGCACCTGGCCCGTGACTCTATGTATGTATAACCTTCCTCCTTAGATGTGCATGAAGCGGAAGTTCATTATGATGCCAGTTCTCATCCAAGGCCCTAAGCAACCCAGCAACGACATTGATGTGTACCTAAGGCCATTAGTTGAAGAACTTTTACAGCTGTGGAATGGAAACGGTGTACGTGTGTGGGATGAGCACAAACAGGAGGAATTTAACCTGCACGCGTTGCTGTTTGTAACCATCAATGATTGGCCCGCTCTCAGTAACCTTTCAGGACAAACAAACAAGGGGTACCACGCATGCACGCACTATTTAGCTAACACTGAAAGTATATACCTGGACAAATGCAGGAAGAATGTGTACCTGGGCCATCATCGATTTCTTCCGACCAACCATCAATGTCGAAAGAAAGGCAAGCATTTCAAAGGCGAGGCAGATCACCGGAAGAAGCCCGCCATGCGTACCGGTGATCACGTACTTGCTATGGTCAATGATTTACATGTAATCTTTGGAAAGGGTCCTGACGGACTAGCTGTTCCGAATGACGGTGAGGGACGCGCACCCATATGGAAGAAGAAATCTATATTTTGGGACCTACCCTACTGGAAAGACCTAGAGGTCCGCTTTTCAATCGATGTGATGCACGTGACGAAGAACCTTTGTGTGAACCTGCTAGGCTTCTTGGGCGTGTATGGGAAGACAAAAGATACACCTGAGGCACGGGAGGACCTACAACGTTTGCACGAAAAAGACGGCATGCCTCCAAAGCAGTATGAAGGTCCTGCCAGCTACGCTCTTACCAAAGAAGAGAAGGAAATCTTCTTTGAATACCTGCTCAGTATGAAGGTCCCGACTGGCTTCTCGTCGAATATAAAGGGAATAATAAATATGCCAGAGAAAAAGTTCCAGAACCTAAAGTCCCCTGACTCCCACGTGATTATGACGCAACTGCTTCCGGTTGCATTGAGGGGGCTTCTACCGGAAAACGTCCGATTAGCCATTGTGAAGCTATGTGCATTCCTCAATGCAATCACTCAGAAGGTGATCGATCCAGAAATCATACCAAGGCTAAGGAGTGATGTGGCGCAATGTCTTGTTAGTTTCGAGCTGGTGTTCCCACCATCCTTCTTCAATATCATGACGCACGTCCTAGTTCATCTAGTCGACGAGATTGTCATTCTGGGCCCCGTATTTCTACACAATATGTACCCCTTTGAGAGGTTCATGGGAGTCCTAAATAAATATGTCCGTAACCGCGCTAGGCCAGAAGGAAGCATCTCCATGGGCCATCAAACAGAGGATGTCATTGGGTTGTGTTGACTTCATTCCAGGCCTTAAGAAGATAGGTCTCCCTAAATCGCGGTATGAGGGGAGACTGACTGGAAAAGGCACGCTTGGAGGGGACTCAATAATATGTAGGGACGGGCATTCTTGGTCTCAAGCACACTACACAGTTCTACAGAACTCTACCTTGGTGACCCTGTATGTCGATGAACACAAGAACAGTCTGCGCTCCAAACACCCGAAGCAGTGTGACGACTGGATTACATGTGAACACATCAGGACTTTCAGCAGTTGGTTGGAAACATGTCTCAGAGGTGACAACACTGTTTGTGATGAGCTTTACTTGTTGTCCAGGGGACCATCTTCGACTGTATTGACTTACAAAGGATACGAGATAAATGGGAATACATTTTACACGATCGCCCAAGATCAAAAGAGCACCAACCAAAACAGCGGTGACCGCTTTAATGGAGCAACCAAGAGGGGAAAGGACACATATTATGGTTACATAGTGGACATACGGGAACTTGACTACGGACATGATTTTAAGGTCCCTTTGTTTAAGTGCAAATGGGTCAATCTGTCAGGAGGCGGGGTACAGGTAGACCCACAGTATGGAATGACAACAGTGGATCTGAACAATCTTGGGTACACTGACGAACCGTTTGTCCTAGCCAATGATGTGGCACAGGTTATCTATGTGAAGGACATGTCTACCAAACCGAGAAAAAGAAAAGATAAGGAAGCGAATACATCATACGATGAGCCAAAGCGCCACATAGTTCTTTCAGGAAAAAGGGAAATTGTGGGAGTGGAGGGCAAGACAGACATGTCTGAAGATTATGAAAATCTTCATGAAATTCCTCCCTTCAAAGTCAAGGCTAACCCAAGCATCCTGATAAACGATGAAGATTATCCATGGTTACGGCGCAATAAGCAAAGGACACAAGCGAAGAAAAAGTGAAGACTTTCTCTCCACAACTATTATGATGATACCATGCCAACTTTCAACCTTTTCGTAGTTCATTTGAAATGCCTGTTGTAACAGACGAGTTTCCGTATGAAACCCTGATATCTCGAAACAGATTGTCCGTTTTGTACACGAAGTGCATCTAGTTTTTGCCGTAACCCTCTCAATTTTTTAGCACATGCTATGTGGGTGAAATGATGATACCATGCCAACTTTCAACCTTTTCAGAGTTCATTTGTAGTGCTTTTCAATTTCAGGGTCATTTAGCTCAAAAATATCAGTGAATGCATGAAAAATAACAAATGAAGTCAGAAAGGGTTGAAAATTGCTGATGTGGCTTTGAATGGTGCATTTTGAACACACAAAGAATCTGGAGTTCATATAAGTTCAAAAGAATGAAATCCCTTTGTAACAGATGAGTTTTCGTCCGAAACCCTGATACTTCGAAAGAGATTATCCGTTTTATACACGAAGTGCATCCAGTTTTTGCTGTAACCCTCTCACCTTTTAGCACATGCTATGTGGGTGAAATGATGATACCATGCCAACTTTCAACCTTTTCAGAGTTCATTTGTAGTGCTTTTCAATTTCAGGGTCATTTAGCTCAAAAATATCAGTGAATGCATGGAAAATAACAAATGAAGTCAGAAAGGGTTGAAAATTGCTGATATGGCTTTGAATGGTGCATTTTGAACACACAAAGAGTCTGGAGTTCATATAAGTTCAAAAAAATGAAATCCCTTTAATGAAACTCTAATAGCAAAAATAATAAACTAAAAGAATGAACTAGAAAACTTTAATGAAACTCTAATAGAAAAAAGAATGAACTAGAAAAGTTTAATGAAACTCTAATAGCAAAAGGATTCAACTAAAAATCTTTTATAAAATAAATAAATAAAGCAAAAAATAAAATAAATGTGTAGAAACAAAATAAAATAAATAAGTGGAAACAAAATAAACTTTAATAAATAAGTAGAAACAAAATAAACTTTAATAAAATAAATAAAAATAGCAAGAGGAAGTATTTTGTTGTAAGTAGAAACAAAATAAAATAAATAAAGCAAAAAATAAAACAAAAAACTGGGAAAAAAATAAAAAAATGCCACCTACTGGGCCACCACGGCCTGAATACGACTAGAAACCCAACCATGGGCCAGGATTCAGGCCCATAGAAGGCCCAGTAGGCCCACAGGCAGCATAGTGTGTGAGTAGGCCCAGTAAGCCTGCATTTGAGAGGAGCTCGAGTGGGCAGCCGCAGTGGGGCTTATAAACCACTCCAAGCTCCTCTCAACTAGCGAGGTGGGACTAAACATTTGGGCGTGGGCAGGACAAGGCCTTTGGTCCCGGTTGGTAGCACCAACCGGGACGAAAGAGGGGCATTGGTACCGGTTCGTGGCAGCAACCGGGACCAATGCCCCCTTTAGTCCCGGTAGGTGCCACCAACCGGGACCAAAGGTCTCTGTTTCCCGCCCTTTGGCCTGCTGAAAAGAGGCCTTTGGTCCCGGTTGATGTTACGAACCGGGACCAAAGGGGTGGATTCGTCCCGGTTCGTGCCAAGAACCGGGACTAAAGCTTCATGTATATAAAGAACATTTGTGAAAATTTTGGTTTTCATCTTGCAGTTTGCCCTCGACGACGCGTGCGGACCTCCTCGACGCCGCCAGGCTGCCGGACACCGTCGCCCACGCCCCCGCCCCGGAGCCCATGCCAACGCCGTCCCGTCCGCCGCCCACGCCGTCGCCTTCGCCCGTGCGCCCCTGCCCCCGCGCGCCCCCGCACGCCGTCGCCCGTGTCGCCGTCGCCCGCCCCCGCCATCGCCCTCGTCGGCCGGCCCCGCTGTGAGACGCCACCGCCCCGGCTCTCTTTTTTCATTTTTTTCATATATGTATTTTTTCCATGTATATATACTAGTAATTTGTACAGATTATTATGTATAGTCACAGTACTAAATTATTAAATTACAGAGTAAAAAATTTATTTGAACATTCTCTGATTTAGGTTAGTACATTAGATGTTAGGTTAGTGTGCATTTTAGGTTAGTTGAATTAGATGTTTTTTAGTAAGTGTTTAATAGAATTAGTTAGAAAAATAATAGAACTAGTTAAACTAGTTTATTTTTAGTAAGTACTACTTTATTTTATTTATAGTAAGTTCTTAGTTGAACTAGTTGATTTAATAAAACTAGTTTATTTTACTATAGAAGTAGTTTATTTTTAGTAAGAAAATTAATAGAACTAGTTTATTTATTTTTTTAGTTAAAGCAATTATTCCCGCATCGACGTCGACGATGCCTATCCCACATCCTCGTCCTCGACTCGGCGGAGGAGGCCTGCTTGATCAGAGGGGTCATGTCCGGGACTGGGCTCCGCCGGGCTGGTATTGGGAGGTGCTACCTTCCGGGGGGCGTAGGTTGGTGAGAAGCCAGCCCGTCGTTGACCCGATCCTTGTTTCGTGGCGGTCGCGTGGGCCAGTGATGGTGCCAAGGCTTTCGGACACCGCAGAGGTGGTACGTCACCGTGTCAACGAGGAGGATGAGCACGTCCGTCGCTACATGGTTGCGTTGGAGGGCAGGTTCTTCAGGGATCTCACTGGAGCTATGATCCTGTGATGGTTCCTTCTCTTTGGGTGTCCACCGCCCGCGCCGATACCCGTCGGGCGCTATGGTTCTAGCTGTATTAGCGATGCTATATGTATGATACTATTCGAGGTGTATTAGTGATAATATTCGACGATGTACGGACGCAAGAGATGATGTAGTTTTGCTTATAATTGAATGCATGATAATTTGAATACTACTTTATTTTACGATTTGGTTTTGCTTATTGAATGCTCAGATTGGAAAACTACTCCTACTTTGAATGCTAAAATTGGAGAGCACTATGCAAGGCGTATGCATTTGATTAGTTGATAGCTTATAGGGTTTTTGTTTTTGCAGAAATCTAGGAGCCCCCTCCATCATCCCCGCCGTCGTCCCCGTCACCGACCCCCCTCCGACCTCAAGGTGAGACCAGCCAAATCTCCATGTCAATATGAGTCCTATAAGATATTTTGAAATGTTTTTTCTCATATTTTCAACCATTGAAATGTAATGGCCATCAAGTTTGAATGCTCATATGATGTAGATAAAAACATGTACATTTCCGTTCCGGCAAATTTCAGGCGCTCGATATGTCCTTTTTGGAAAGATAATTAAACGATATTTCGGGTTGATTTTAAGTCTATCGAGTCTCTACCACATATGAGAGGACGAAGAATCCCGACTGTTGTCGTGGGGGTAGCTTCTCCTTCGTTCCCGTGTGCTAGACAATTTGGTGTAATGCACTCAGGAACTAAAGGAGGAGCTACCATCACCGACGGCCGCAAATGTCAGAGAGGAATCAGTGAGGGAGAGTCTCCACCATATATATATATGAGAGGATGAAGAATCCGGACTGTTGTCGTGGGGGTAGCTTCTCCGTCATTCCCGTGTGCTAGACAATTTGGTGTAATGCACTCGGAACGAAAGGAGGAGCTACCATCACCGACGGTCGAATATGTACACCACGTGAGCTGAGAGTTTTCAAGAAAAGACTCGACAGACCGATAGTCAACCCGTGATGAATAATAATGATCTAATTTAGGGTTTTTAGTACATATATTTAATTGTACAAGTTTAATATTTGAATTATGAACATAGGAAATGTCGTACTCGGACGACGAAAGTCTCCCGGGGGAGTGCGACTGGTGCCACGACGACCGAGGTCTGTGCGACAGGCCTCACCTAGACGAAGATCGGTGCTTCAGCATTAAGATCGAGGAGACCTTCGATGTTGAAACGGTACGCAACAACGACAAGTGTTTTTTTTCATAATTAAGCACAACTTCAACTATTTCAACGTGTAATTTTCATCTTTTACAATTCAACTAGCTTATCCCATGCCATGCAAGACGCTGTGTCTTGGAGAGGATGGGTTTTGAATACCATGAAAGTATGGAAACAAAGAAAATTCACCTAAGGACCCATCATGGTATGGCTTTCGAAGTAAATCTGTACAATTATGAGAGCGTAACCCATTTTGGTTGCAAAAAATGGGAAGCACATTGCAAAATGTATGGTTTTCATGAGGATATGCTTGTCAGCATGGATCTTGGTGATCCTGAAATCGAGCAAGACAATATGGACATTTGGGTCCTTGTTGATACACCTCCAATTGTACCGCTATGTGAATTTCTCAAACATAGTTATTAACTAATTTATATTGTTTATTTCAAAATAGTTGACAGCTTATTTCCATTGACAGCTTATTTTCATTCTTCAAAGAATGTGCGGAAGATGGTAGACAAAACCCACTACACCAATGGCTCCGAATTAACTTATCAGGAGAAAAATCATCTGATCGCATTTTGTACTGATCTTGAGAATTACAATATCTACAATCAAACTCCTCAACATTATGGTCAATACATGCCACTAGTGCACGTGTTGAACTACGGTAACTACCACGGAGATACCCTGGTAAGATTTTGTACTATTACGACATCCGTGCATCTATTGCATACTTCTAAAACTAGTACGTCATTGCTAACTATGAAGTTATTACTATGTTTTTCAACAGAGAATACCGACAGATTGTGTGCCTCATTTGATGTATCAGAATGGTAGCCTTGATGTTTTGAACATACATCCAGGTCATCCTATGAATCTCAACTGTCCATACCGGATTTCTAAAAGAAGTGGAGACATGCTAATCAAAGAATGGAAAAAATGTATGGACGGTCGTAAGGAGGTTCTTGGAAGCAAAAGGAAGCGAAGCGCAAGAATTGGAGACAGGATGATCTCCATTCTCCATAATGGAGAGTCAGGGTCTATATTGTTTTATGCTATTTTACCTTAAAGAGGGTATTTAGGTCCTACCTAATACTGATGATCATGTGCTAAGAACAATTAAGTAGGGTTGGTTCGAGACTATGAGGATGATGATCGTATGACTTGTTATTAATAACGAGTAGAAGTTATATGATGATGATTAGTAGGACTTGTTATTATGATGATGCATGATGCAAGCATGAAGAGTTATTATATATCAGTGGGTGAAATGAACATGGATTGGATTAAAGTGAAGGCAACATGCATGTGGTGCATGTCAAAAGTAGTACAATCCAAACTTGATCAAGTTAGGATTAGTATTACTTTCGACATGCACCACATGTTGCCTTCACTTCAATCTAAGCATTGTTTAGGCATAGCAGTAGCGTTGGTAAACCAAGGGCGGAGATAAGAGAGGACACTTCTCTCTATTAGCTAGCTAACAACCTAAATTAACCCCCAAAACCCCTAAACCACCCCCTTTCAAAAAAAACCTCAGCTCCTGCTAGCTGCTGACGCGTGGATGCCTTTTGGTCTCGGTTGGTGCCACCAACCGGGACCAAAGGCCCTCCTGCCTGGGCTCGCCGCAGTGGCCACGTGGAGGCCCATCTGTCCCGGTTCGTATAAGAACCGGGACTAAAGGCCTAGGGCTTTAGTAACGACCCTTTAGTCCCGGTTCCACAACCGGGACAGATGGGCCTTACGAACCGGGACAAATGGCCCTTTTTCTACTAGTGATGCTCGGCAATAATTCGTATGTCATTTACCATGTAAGCTTACTACCTGGATCATGCGATAAATATCTCTTACTTATGTCCAGCGGAAACCTTTCAGGATGTTGTTCACACTAGGACACAATGTACAACCCCAGAATCTATTTGTGGAAGCAGTGCGCCATCCATGTTACGAGATGGTAGCAGTTCACAGGCAACACTGTCGGAGAGCAGTCTGAGCACAAATATTATAGTTCTTGAGGCTCTACTAGAGGCAGAAAGAGATGGTGTGGCTGCCATGAATGAGGTAATCTTTATCTTGAGGCTGGAAGTAACGCAATTACCTACACGCATTATGCAAGCAACCCAAGAATTGGAGGAAGTAAGAATGTTGCATTTGAAGATGGAGGAGGTCCTGTTGTTTCTGCTATCTGAAGCCCAGGGTAATCCTAGTTCTTCTTTAGATACCAGTTCAAATTTTCATTAGATTATTGTACTTGCATGTTGTGTCATGTCTCTGAATGGATTATGTTGTAAGACCCCCTATGTTGTCCATGTGTTGTAATGATCTAAATTTTTTAGGCGAGGTAATCCTTAGTACTTGTATGATTGACATAAGGTGAACTGTTTTTCGTGTGAGCATATTGTATTAGATGAAATAACTGTTTGACTCAAAGTGTATCCAACCTACTGAATTCGAAGATCACGACATTTCTAAATCATAATCATATATAAAGGTGGAATAAATCTTTGTTGTGGTTTTGAACAAGGGACAATTGCATTTTTACCCCTAGTTGGTTCCTACCCACGGGTTTTGCCCTTAATTTTCGAGCTTGCTCAGTTTTGCCCTTACTTTTTCCGTCGAGGTCCCTCGAATGCCCTTTAACCGTTTGACCAAAACTTTGAAAATTCATAACCAATTCATATGAACTCAGAAAAATACAAATAAGATATCAAAATGTTCAGATAAACATTACTTTTGTGTGCATATCATTTGCACTAAGGACAAAAGCACCCTTTAAACTACCTGAGGTAATTAATGTTATTAACATTATTAAAAATAAAAAGGTATAAACAATATTTTTTTTCATGAATAAAAATTACATGCAAATGTAGGTGATGTTTTCTGAACATCCAGATATCTTATTTGCATTTTTCTGAGTTCGTATCATCTTGTTAAGAATGTTCTAACGACTTTGACCATTATTTGGAAACTTCATAACAAGTTGATACGAACTCAGAAAAATGCAAATAAGATATCAGGATGTTCAGAAAACATCACCTGCATCTGCATGTAATTTTAATTCATGAAAAAATATTTTTATACCTTTTTATTTTTAATAATGTTAATAACATTAATTACCTCAGGTAGTTTAAAGGGTGCGTTTGTCCTGAATGCAAATGATATGCACATAAAGGTAATGTTTATCTGAACATTTTATATCTTATTTGCATTTTTATGAGTTCATATGAATTAGTTATGAGTTTTCAAAGTTTTGGTCAAACGGTCAAAGGGCATTCGAGGGACCTCGACGGAAAAAGTAAGGGCAAAACTGAGCAAGCTCGAAAAGTAAGGGCAAAACCCGTGGGTAGGAACCAACTAGGGGTAAAAATGCAATTGTCCCTTTGAACAAATAAATAACAAAACGTAGAATTACTTGTGGATATTCGTACAAATTGGATTTGAATTTAGTTGCCAGGGCCCAAGGCAAACGTGAATGCTAATTTTCCCAAGTTTTGAACGAAGCGGCTAAACACCCACTATCATTTGTGGGCTGCCCGAAGCAAGTGTTTGTCAGACGGAAATTACTGTCTACCCCTGACACTTTGACATCCTTATCAACCGGATTTACACTTCTGTCGATAGGGGTAGACTAGTAACTTCAATCAGACATGACACGACCGCCTGTGAGCCCATTTAGACACGGTGGGTGCCAAACGTGTGGGCAAAACACATTTGATTCAAGCTCGCCCGAAAGACATGTGTCTCTCCCTCCATTTCCCCATTCATACACGGTGGGCGGCAAAACAAACTCTCCTCGTCCGAAATCGATGTAGGCAAATATTTTAAATAGGGGCAGATGTGTAACTTCCCTCAGACGTGACACAACCGCCCTACCTGTCAGCCCCGTTCATACACCGTGGGCGCCAACCGTGGGCGGCAAAACACCCTCTCCTCGCCCGAAATCGCTACCGGCAAATATTTGGGAGATGCGAGATTACCGTCCTATCCCCAACCGACGTGATGTCCGAAATTTTAAACGGGGGATAAGTTCGTAACTTTCCCACATTTCAGACAAGCGCGTCCCAAAGTTTGTGATCCCCCCCCTCCCCCTCCGTTTCCCCATTCATACACCGTCGGCGCCACAACAACCTCCTCAATGTGGTCAGCCTCCGTCGTCCTCCACCCCATCCTCCACCTTGCCGGAGCCGCTACCCCTACCCCGTCTTCCACTGCAGGAGATGGACGTCTCTCATCCACGGCGCCGGACCAGGATCCTTTATCGTGTCCTCTCGCTTCATCGGCGTCGTCGTCCACGTTGTCGTTGCTGCTCCTACGACCGCCTCGTCCACGGCAACAGGATTTATCCCCCGGCCTGGCCGTCTGCCATCTAAAGTCTTCTTCCCCGCCGCCGACAGCCATCGCACCCGCAGCACCCTCAACGTATCAGCAGGGGCCTACACGGCGTCGCAAGAGAGGTGGTACTCTTCTATATGAGCTTAAGTTATTGATCTCATCCGAAAAATAGATCATAAATTATTTACTGTACTTTTCTTGTCCGTACCAAATCGTAGTGGCTAGTTGAAAGCAAACATTGGTTGCGAAGTAGCTTTGTTCGGTTTGCACCTTCAGATCCGCCATGGCACGGTCACTATACTCGTAAAGCTTATGGTCACCCCTTTATATTCACTACCATCATCGTAGGTGCTTCGTGTCGTGCTAGCACTGCTCCTCATGACCTCAACCCATCAAGTGAAACAACATGCCACTCATAATTCCAAAGCTTAGGTGTTGAAATACGAATCTGATATGATGCTCATATTACTAAAATAGAGAACTTTTAATTGGTCACCTAATGTTCCTATATTCATTTCGAAAAGCATCTGCGCCACCCACTAGTCCAGCTAGTTCCACTTTCCTGATTTTACTCTTGATGCTTAGGGTTTTCCTCTTTTATCTACTCTACTATGACCTGCATAGGTGCTTTCTGTCGTACTAGCATTACTCCACCCTTCAAGCTAAACAACACAACACTCAAAATTCCAAAGCTTAGTTGTTCAATATGTTTGTGATATGATACTGATATTAGTTAATAGACACATTTAGTTGGTCAGCTAAAGGTCCCACTTGAGTTTCCAAATGCATGTCGCGACATATAGAGAGACAGCAGAATTGCATTTCTTTGTCACTTGTAGACTGTACTTTCTTGTCCATACCAAATCTTAGTTGTTATTTCAAAGAAAACATCGGTTGCTAACTACCCTTTGCGCGGTTTGCAGCTTCAGATCTGCCATCCCACTGCCACGGTCAACACTATACTCATCATGCTTACGGTTTCCCAATTTTATGATGATCACATCAGCCTACGTGGTTCGTGTCGTAATAGCACTTCTCCACCCATCGAGCTAAACAAGCTTTTACAAATTCAAATATGATATTATGCTGATATTAGTAAAACTGAGAGATGTTTAATTGGTCAGCTAAATGTTCCTACTTTAGTTTCGAAATGCATGTGAGCCACATATGGAGACACCGGAAGGAATAGTATTTATCTGTGCGCTCTGGTTCATCATGGGTGGGCAATCGACATTGTATAGAAAGACTTGTACTATCTTCAATCTGCTTGGTCTTCTGCTCTTCTTTAAGATGATCCTCTTCTCTTCTTTAATAAGTATGTTCCTTGTTGGGAAGAGTAGCAGAGACATTTGTGGTCGACTGGTCAGGTCAAGTTGTTCTCCCTTAGTATATTTTGAATCTGTCAAGTCAGGTTGACTTGTTCTTCTTTACTATATGTTGAAGCTGCCATCTGCGAAGTATCATCACTTCTGGAGCTCTCATATTCTGAGTAGTAGGCCACATTATATTAATGCACACACCAAATTACAACATTCATGGCATCTCTCAGAAGAATTGCAGAGATAGCACAAAGGGGTTTACAGGGAGGCAATATTGGATTAGAATCACTTCTGCATTACAAAGATAATCTCACTTTTTTTTGTTTTCATGCATGTCAGGTATTGAACATTATCAAAATGAATATGAGAATGGGCGCACGAAGGAATATTGCGGAACAATCCACTGGCTAACAAACTTGGCATGGTGGAGGATGGCTTATCTTATTCACCCATCAAGGTGCTTGCTCTAACTTGGCAAGGTTGTATTGGTCGCAAATATTTTGCATCTGACCTCTTGCATTACTTCTACTTTGTTACACCATCTGCTTAGTTTAAGCATCATATATGAGTATATGCCATACCTATCCATTTTCTGACCTATTCCATGTGTCGTCATACTATGTTTTTCTAGTCAAATGTTGTTCTTTTGTAATAGATGTCCAAAAGGAAGAGGGTAAGTGCAGATCCTCAAGGAGTACAAACTAGGTATTGGAAAAGGTAATGATACCTGTTAAATCAGATAGATCAGCAGCCACAGAAAACACAGACCCAACTGTACCACACTTTACCCCTACTCCACTGGCCAAACCCTTATTAGAACTGCTGAGAGCCCAGCGTCAGGTACTGTCTATGATATCAACTGAAAATTTGGACTCCTAAATTTCTGCATGTGCCTTACCTTCTCTCTTGTATGAAAACTAATTTCAGATGAATCGCCTTGCTCAAAGGATCATAGGATCTCACAACAATACTGGGCTCTGCATTGCTCTTGTCAGTACCTCTTGCCCTTTGTCAGCATACTTACACTCATTGTTGTTTGATCATGTAGCATCACTGTAAATGTGCGCTTCTTTATCCTCCCTTTGCTTGAAATTATAAGATCTATATTTACTCTTAGATAAATGTAGAACACAATGGTTATGAAGTTTTGGATTGCTCATGTAAGTACCCGTTGTCATGTACCACCTCTGTATCGAATTAATTGTTGATCAATTGGATGTATTTACAACTTAATAGTGCTAGATACATCCATTTGAGCGACAAGTAATAATGGACGGTGGTGGTATTACTGTACTTGCATCGTGAGATAGTTGATTGTCTAGCATTACTCTGCATCTTATCTTCCCTGCCTTCCACTTTCTCCAAATTATCATATCTACATTTACTCTTACCAAAATGTTGAATAAAGCCAATGCCACTGCACATGTTGATGTCTGCATTCCTCTTGTCAGTACCTTTTTCCTTGTAACCCTGTACTTAATTAATTGCTATTTGATTATGTATCATCAGTCTGCACCTGAGCTTCATTATCCTATGCTTCTTCCAATATTATTTGATCTATATTTACTCTTTGCAAAATGTAGAATAATGGCAATGCTTATAAAGAATTTTCTTTGGGGAATTTATTGAATTATCCTTCCATCAACATGGAGAAAGGCTATGTCCAGCCCGTGTTAACATGTAATGTAAGTTCATCCTTCTCAAGCCTTCAAACTTTGTTCTATTATAGATTTGGATAGGCATCATTTCCTCAGTGTTGTATACTTTGCTGTTTACATTTGATTGGATGTTTGCAACAACTACCAGTATTAAATTGTAGTTTAAAAACATGTTCCTTATGCAGAACAGATCCATTTATTTGCTTATATAATTGTGAAACCTGTTACGTGTCTCCTTGTTTCTCTTTCAGAGTCGTATCTCTTATGCCAGGCAGAACTTTAAGTAAGATAGTGAGCCAAACCATATTGAGGACAACGAGATGACCCCGAGGTCCTGTCTTGATGAAGATAGTGAGTTGAAGCTACTCACCAGCAGGTGTGAGACAACCACTGTGCAGTCGCTGCCTTAATCAGTTCGACTTCTTCAGTCTCAACTTAAAGCGGAAAGTCTTGCTTCAGCTCAGCTCTGACTTGAAGTCAAAGATGCAATGAAGATGTCAGAGGACTGCCTTGCGCACTATGGTGCCATACAGCTAGGGATGGAGCATCTATCGTTGACACAACTGAGGTCTCATCAGCTTGTTCGGCTGCTTGCGGGGCCCGTCCTGGCCAGGCCTAGTGCCTTCTGAAGTGCTCTTAGTTTTGTATATTATTTTGTCGGCGCGTTTATATGCACTGGTGGTGACCTTTGATGCCTAATGTATGTAATCCGCGGTCACATTGCGCTTTATTATCACCGGTAGCGAACTTTGATTCCCAGTGGATGTAATATGCCGTAATTTCTTTATTGTATAGTCTAGGTTTATTCTTTGGTCGGTATGCTGTAATTTAGGCCGAAAGGTTTAGTGGATCTCAGTGTTGTCGGTCTTCAGGCCGTCCCGTTACTCATATGGGCCAAAACGTGGGCCTATAATCATCTTGGGCCATTAGCAGGTCTAAACCTATAGTAGTTTCCCGCCTTTAACAGGCCGAGTAAAGTTCTAGCCAGTTGCGCCAGAGAATACCATGGGCTTTTAACAGGATAAAACCTAGATTGGGGTAGCATTGGGCCGAAAAATTCACGGGCCAATACAGGCCGAAACTGCCTAAGGCCCATGTTTGGCCCAAATAGGACGAGCAGTTAACAAGCCAAAATATATCTCGGGCCTGTTTGGCCCAATAAAATTATGGGTTTAAGCAGGCTGGTATCCACACGGGCCATAGGCCCAAAAGTGTCACGAGCCATTATCAGATAGGCTGTAAGCAGGCCGGATTCAACGCGGGCTGTAATTAGGCACAACTATTACACTGGCCATTAACAAGCCGATAGGCCAGTTGGGCTGAAATTTACCACGAAGACTACGGGCTGTTAAGAGGCCTAAAGTTACTTCGAACAAGAAATAGCCCAGTTTCTGCATGGGCCGTTAAATGGCCTAAAGTTAAACCGGGCCGGCAACGTCCCAGATGCACCACGGGCCGCTAACATGCCGAAACTATTATCGGGCCGAACTGGTAAACGGGCATTTAACAGGCTGAAATACAAACATGTCTTAGAATGTGCCCAAAAGAACAGTGGCCTGTTAACGGGCCTGATCCGATATGGGCCGTAATTTGGCCCAAAACACGGCAGGCTGTGAACGAGCCTGATCTGGTATGGGGCTCAATTTGACCCAAAACATGGCAGGCTGTTAACGTGCCAGCCCACTAGTGTCTGAAAAAACATGATGGGCCTTTAGCTGGGCCAGCCTTTTCACCGGAATGGGCCTTTGTTGGGCCGTGCCATGTGTCGACGTATCATAGGCGCCTCATGTCCAATGAGTGGATGACATCTGTCCCAACGGTGAGCAAACACGTGCTTCCTCCGGCCAATGAGAATTTTACACGTGGAAAATCCCCATTGGTCCGGGCTGTTAACGGGTTATCGGATCCAAAACCGGACCCGATAGCTTAACGGCGACCTGTTACAGTCGATGCCACGTGTCGGTCACCCTTGACGAAAGCACTTCTATGACGCGCGATTTATTGTCATGGAAGAGGACACTTCCGTGATGATAATTTTGGTAATGTCATGGAACACTTATACGACAGCACATGAATGACTATCTTGATTCTGTCATAAAATCGTCATGGATGTACATGCATGACAGAAAACGTGACCTACTGTGACAAACATGTATCATCATGGAACTCGGAGTGACAAATCCTAATCTCGATCTATGCCAACCCAACAAACACCTTCGGAGATACCTGTGGAGCATATTTATAATCACCCAGTTACGTTGTGACGTTTGATAGCACACAAGGTATTCCTCTGGTATCCGGGACCTGCATAATCTCATAGTCGAAGGAATATGTATTTGACATGAAGAAAGCAATAGCAATAAAACTGAACGATCATAATGCTAAGCTAACGGATGGGTCTTGTCCATCACATCATTCTCCTAATGATGTGATCCCGTTATCAAATGACAACTCATGTCCATGGTTAGGAAACCTTAACCATCTTTGATCAACGAGCTAGTCAAGTAGAGGCTCACTAGGGACGCGGTGTTTGTTTATGTATTCACACATGTATTTAGCTTTCCGATCAATACAATTCTAGCATGAATAATAAAACTTTATCATGGATAAGGAAATATAAAATAACAACTTTATTATTGCCTCTAGGGCATATTTCCTTCAGTCTCCCACTTGCACTAGAGTCAATAATCTAATTCACATCGCCATGTGAATAACACTCAAAGAGTAATGAGGTGTGATCATGTTTTGCTTGCGAGAGAAGTTTGGTCAACGGGTCTGTTACATTCAGATCCGTATGTATTTTGCAAATTTCTATGTCTAAAATGCTCTGCATGGAGCTACTCTAGCTAATTGCTCCAACGTTCAATATGTATCCAGATTGAGACTTATAGTCATCTAGATTAGTGTCAAAGCTTGCATCGACGTAACTCTTTACAACGAACTCTTTATCACCTCCATAACCGAGAAACATTTCCTTAGTCCTCTTTAAGGCACCTAAGGATAATTTTGACCGCTGTCCAGTGGTCCACTCATGTCCATGGTCAGGAAACCTTAACCATCTTTGATCAATGAGCTAGTCAAGTAGAAGCTCACTAGGGACACGGTATTTGTTTATGTATTCTCACATGTATTTAGGTTTCTCATCAATACAATTCTAGCATGAATAATAAACATTTATCATGAATAAGGAAATATAAAATAACAACTTTATTATTGCCTCTAGGGCATATTTCCTTCACCGACATAGGCCACCACTGCCAGTCTAAGTCGCTGCTCTAGATCATCCATCTCCGGGTTCTGACAGAGGACAAAGATGCCACCGACTTCTTGCCCAGACCCCATAGGCACGGTGTCAACCGCTATCGGCAAGGGCCTCACCACCGGAGAGACCTACCGAGTCGTCGGCGACAGCCTGCTCGCAGGTCCGGCAGGCAGCAACGGTAGGGTTGTCCGTGCCACCTTGGCCACGGCATCACGCCAGAGCTCCTCCTCCGACCTAGGGCTCCTTGGCCACTTGCATTTCGAGGAGATATGGCCCTCGAGACCGCAAGGGATGCACATCGGCTTGAACGTGCAATCTTCCTTGTGGTGACCCTCCCGGAAGCACTTGAAGCAGAGGTCGAACATGTCCGATGGGATTTCTCTCCTTTCCAGCAAGGAGGATGACGAGCGCGGTCTCGACCTGCCCGCTTCCGCCTGCTTTTGAAGCACCTTCCTCTTGCACCACATCGCCTTGTGTGAGGGGCGTGGCTTCCTCCATGGCGCCGTCGGGCCCGAAGCAGGGCCATGTTGGGGAACGTAGTAATTTCAAAAAATTTCCTACGCACACGCAAGATCATGGTGATGCATAGCAACGAGAGGGGAGAGTGTTGTCCACGTACCCTCGTAGACCGAAAGTGGAAGCGTTAACACAACGCGGTTGATGTAGTCGTACATCTTCACGATCCGACCGATCAAGTACCGAACGCACGGCACCTCCGAGTTCAGCACACGTTCAGCTCGATGACATCCCTCGAACTCCGATCCAGCCGAGTGTTGAGGGAGAGTTTCGTCAGCACGACGGCGTGGTGACGATGATGATGTTTTACCCACGCAGGGCTTCGCCTAAGCACCGCTACGATATTATCGAGGTGTAATATGGTGGAGGGGGGCACCGCACACGACTAAGAGATCAATAGATCAATTGTGTGTCTCTGGGGTGCCCCCCTGCCCCCGTATATAAAGGAGCAAGGGGGGAGGCGGCCGGCCTAGGAGGAGGGCGCGCCAAGGGGGGAGTCCTACTCCCACCCACCGGGAGTAGGACTCCTCCTTTCCTTGTTGGAGTAGGAAAAGGGAAGGGAGAAGGAGAAAGAAGGAAGGGGGCGCCCCCTCCCCCCCCCACTCCCTAGTCCAATTCGGACTAGTCCATGGGGAGGGGTGCGGCCTCCCTTTGGGGCCTTTCTCTCCTTTCCCGTATGGCCCATTAAGGCCCAATATGAATTCACGTAACTCTCCGATACTCCGAAAAATACCCGATTCACTCGGAACCTTTCCGATGTCCGAATATAGTCGTCCAATATATCGATCTTTATGTCTCGACCATTTCGAGACTCCTCGTCAAGTCCCTGATCTCATCCGGGACTCCGAACTCCTTTGGTACATCAAAACATATAAACTCATAATATAACTGTCATCGTAACGTTAAGCGTGCGGACCCTACGGGTTCGAGAACTATGTAGACATGACCGAGACACCTCTCCGGTCAATAACCAATAGCGGAACCTGGATGCTCATATTGGCTCCCACATATTCTACGAAGATCTTTATCGGTCAAACCGCATAACAACATACGTTGTTCCCTTTGTCATCGGTATGTTACTTGCCCGAGATTCGATCGTCGGTATCTCAATACCTAGTTCAATCTCGTTACCGGCAAGTCTCTTTACTCATTCCGTAATACATCATCCCGCAACTAACTCATTAGTTACAATGCTTGCAAGGCTTATAGTGATGTGCATTACCGAGTGGGCCCAGAGATACCTCTCCGACAATCGGAGTGACAAATCCTAATCTCGAAATACGCCAACCCAACAAGTACCTTTGGAGACACCTGTAGAGCACCTTTATAATCACCCAGTTACGTTGTGACGTTTGGTAGCACACAAAGTGTTCCTCCGGTAAACGGGAGTTGCATAATCTCATAGTCATAGGAACATGTATAAGTCATGAAGAAAGCAATAGCAACATACTAAACGATCGAGGGTTAAGCTAACGGAATGGGTCAAGTCAATCACATCATTCTCCTAATGATGTGATCTAGTTAATCAAATGACAACCCATGTCAATGGCTAGGAAACTTAACCATCTTTGATCAACGAGCTAGTCAAGTAGAGGCATACTAGTGACACTCTGTTTGTCTATGTATTCACACATGTATTATGTTTCCGGTTAATACAATTCTAGCATTAATAATAAACATTTATCATGATATAAGGAAATAAATAATAACTTTATTATTGCCTCTAGGGCATATTTCCTTCAGGCCAGTGGGCACCTCGCCCGCCCCCGCCGAGGCGTGCGCAGATGCAGGCGACGCCGACCACCACAGGCCAGAAACCACAGGGTGCAGCCTCGAGGACACTGACGCCGGGCTAGCAGAGTCGGGCGCCATAGCCGCAGGACCAGAGAGGTCAGCTGCGCCGAGCGGGTGGGCGCCGGAGACCGGAGTGGTCACTGGCGAAGGGTGGGTGGGCGTCGGGGCCAGAGTCGAGGGAGGGGAGAGCAAAGTTGTGTCAAGCCTACTATTTTCAAAGGTACCTTGTATCAGACATGTCGTTTCGTTGTTATGGAATGGAGCCGGGGCTGTAGCCATTTTCCTCTAAATATAAATGGAGCAAGGCCATGGGTGTACGATACTGATGCTTACCAGCTTGACAGGATACTGAGCAGGAAGCTCCAGATGCCTCGATTCTGATGGAGCAGGTCTTGATGCGTAAACGACAGCCAAATCGATCACCCCGCGCGGCCTGGGCGAGGCCGGCATTCCGTCGAACAGAGTGCGGGCACCCGCTTACTCTTTCCTCGACGGCGAAGCCTTCAGTCTCTGTTCCCCTCGATGGCGACGCGCTCGGCCGAGGCAGAGGCCCCCACGCGGCAGGGGCACTTGTGGCGTGGCGCCCCGAGCCGCGGCCACCTGCGTGCCCAGATTCCATCGCCCCACCTCAGTGCTCGCGCGCGCGACGCGAGTAGGCGCGAGTGCGGCACGAATCTGATCCTCCCATATAAGAAGAAGAGGGGGTGAGTGGGCGGATGGGAACACGGCCCAGCCCGCGAAACCGAATCCTCCCTCCTCCTCCTCCTCCGGGTGCTGCTTCGGAATCGGTACGACTGATCCCCTCCCATCTCCATTTCTATAGAGTTTCGTATTGATTTCTCTTTTCCCCTTGCTTGATCTCCGCGGGCTCGTTCATTATCTGGTTCTCACGAATTTGTTTGGCTCATCGGTGGCTTAATTTGTGAAGTGTGATCCTTGTTCACCGTGGATTTCCTCATCTGCGCGTCAATTTTCAGATTGAATAATAGGTCATCAGTCCGGAATTATATGTGGCAAGTGGGAATCCTAATCCACATTTTCCTTTCCCTTCCCCCCTTTCCTTCTCCTCCTCCTATAGCCTTATAGGGCGCACCAGCCCCTTGTGGGCTGGTGTGTTCCTTCACAAGGCCCATATGGCCCATAGGATTGCCGGGGGTACCCGAAACACCTTCCGGTGACCCGATAAGTACCAGATACCCTCCGGAACACTTCCGGTGTCCGAATACTATCGTCATATATATCAATCTTTACCTCTCGACCATTTCAAGACTCCTCATCATGTCTGTGATCTCATCCGGGATTCTGAACAACATTCAGTCACCAAATCACATAACTCATATAATACTATATCGTCATCGAACGTTAAGCGTGCGGACCCTACGAGTTCGAGAACTATGTATACATGACCGAGACACCTCTCCGGTCAATAACCAATAGCGAAACCTGGATGCTCATATTGGCTCCTACATATTCTACAAAGATCTTTATCGGTCGAACCGTTATGACAACATACGTTATTCCCTTTGTGCATCAGTATGTTACTTGCCCGAGATTCGATCGTCGGTATCTTCATACCTAGTTCAATCTCGTTACCGGCAAGTCTATTTACTCGTTCCGTAATACATCATCTTGCAACTAACTCATTAGTCACTTTGCTTGCAAGGCTTCTTATGATGTTTATTACCGAGAGGGCCCAGAGATACCTCTCCGAAACTCGGAGTGACATATCCTAATCTCGATCTATGCCAACCCAACAAACACCTTCGGAGATACCTGTGGAGCATATTTATAATCACCCAGTTACGTTGTGACGTTTGATAGCACACAAGGTATTCCTCCGGTATCCGGGAGTTGAATAATCTCATAGTCGAAGGAATATGTATTTGACATGAAGAAAGCAATAGCAATAAAACTGAACGATCATAATGCTAAGCTAACGGATGGGTCTTGTCCATCACGTCATTCTCCTAATGATGTGACCACGTTATCAAATGACAACTCATGTCCATGGTTAGGAAACCTTAACCATCTTTGATCAACGAGCTAGTCAAGTAGAGGCTCACTAGGGACACGGTGTTTGTTATGTATTCACACATGTATTTAGCTTTCCGATCAATACAATTCTAGTATGAATAATAAAACTTTATTATGAATAAGAAAATATAAAATAACAACTTTATTATTGCCTCTAGGGCATATTTCCTTCAGTCTCCCACTTGCACTAGAGTCAATAATCTAATTCACATCGCCATGTGAATAACACTCAAAGAGTAATGAGGTGTGATCATGTTTTGCTTGTGAGAGAAGTTTAGTCAACGGGTCTGTTACATTCAGATCCGTATGTATTTTGCAAATTTCTATGTCTAAAATGCTCTGCATGGAGCTACTCTAGCTAATTGCTCCCACGTTCAATATGTATCCAGATTGAGACTTATAGTCATCTAGATTAGTGTCAAAGCTTGCATCGACGTAACTCTTTACAACGAACTCTTTATCACCTCCATAACCGAGAAACATTTCCTTAGTCCTCTTTAAGGCACCTAAGGATAATTTTGACCGCTGTCCAGTGGTCCATTCATGTCCATGGTTAGGAAACCTTAACCATCTTTGATCAACGAGCCAGTTAAGTAGAGGCTCACTAGGGACATGGTATTTGTTTCGATCAATACAATTCTAGTATGAATAATAAACATTTATCATGAATAAGGAAATATAAAATAACAATTTTATTATTGCCTCTAAGGCATATTTCCTTCACCGACATAGGCCACCACTGCCAGTCTAAGTCGCTGCTCTAGATCATCCATCTCCGGGTTCCGACAGAGGACAAAGATGTCACCGACTTCCTGCCCAGACCCCATAGGCATGGTGTCAACCGCTACTGGCGAGGGCCTCACCACCAGAGAGACCTACCGAGTCGCCAGCGACAGCCTGCTCGCAGGTCCGGCAGGCAGCAACGTAGGGTTGTCCGTGCCACCTTGGCCACGGCATCACGCCAGAGCTCCTCCTCCGACCTAGGGCTCCTTGGCCACTTGCATTTCAAGGAGATATGGCCCTCGAGACCGCAACGGATGCACACCGGCTTGAACGTGCAATCTTCCTTGTGGTGACCCTCCCGGAAGCACTTGAAGCAGAGGCCGAACATGTCCGATGGGATTTCTCTCCTTTCCAGCAAGGAGGATGACGAGCACGGTCTCGACCTGCCCGCTTCCGCCTGCTTTTGAAGCGCCTTCCTCTTGCACCACATCGCCTTGTGTGAGGGGCCTGGCTTCCTCCATGACGTCGTCGGTCCCGAAGCAGGGCCAGGGGGCACCTCGCCCACCCCCGCCGAGGCGTGCGCAGATGCAGGAGACGCCAACCACCACAAGCCAGAAACCACAGGCTGCAGCCTCGAGGACACCGACGCCGGGCTAGCAGAGTCGGGCGCCATGGCCGTAGGACAAGAGGGGTCAGCTGCGCCGAGCAGGTGGGCGCCGGAGACCGGAGTGGTCATTGGCCAAGGGTGGGTGGACGTCGGGGCCAGAGTCGAGGGAGGGGAGAGCAAAGTTGTGTCAAGCCTACTACTCCCTCCGTGCGGAAATACTTGTCGGATGAATGGATGTATCTAGATGTATTTTAGTTTTAGATGCATCCATTTATATTCATTTTCGTGACAAGTATTTTCGGACGGAGGGAGTATTTTCAAAGGAGGGGAAGATATCTGGTGCTCCGGGAGCACCTAAACTTAAGTGCTTCGGGAGCTTCTCAGTCGTTGGATCTAAAATCCAAAGGCCATGGAGAGAGCTCGCGCATTTATTCAAAAAAAAACACCTAGAAGTCCGTTATTACAACCAGATCCAACGCATCCCTAGATGACCGTCAGATTATAGATCCAACGGCTGAGAAGCTCCCGGAGCACCTAAGTTTAGATGCTCCCGAAGCACCATATATCTTCCCTTCAAAGGAGTACCTTGTACTCCCTCCGTCCGAAAATACTTGTCGAAGAAATGCATAAAAATGAATGTATCTAGAACTAAAATATATCTAGATACATGCATTCCTCCGACGAGTATTTCCAGGAGTATCAGACATGTCGTTTCGTTGTTGCAATGGAGCCGGGGCGCCTGGAGCCCTTTTCATCTACAAAAAATGGAGCAAGGCCATGGGTGTACGATGCTGATGCTCACCATCTTCACAGGATACTGAGCAGGCAGCTCCTGATGCCCCGATTCTGGCGGAGCAGGTCTTGATGCGCCAAACGACGGCCAAATCGATCGCCCGGGGCGGGGCGGGCGAGGCCGGCATTCCGTCGAACAGAGCGCGGGCGCCCGCCTACTCTCTCCCCGACGGCGAAGCCTTCAGTCCCTGTTCCCCTCGACGGCGACGCGCTCGGCCGAGGCAGAGGCCCCCACGCGGCAGGGGCGCTTGTGGCGTGGCGCCCCGAGCCGCGGCCACCTGCCTGCCCGGATTCCATCGCCCCACCTCAGTGCTCGCGCGCGCGGCGCGAGTGGGCGAGTGCGGCGCGAATCCGATCCCCCCGTATAAGAAGAAGCGGGGGTGAGTGGGCGGATGGGAACGCGGCCCGGCTCGCGAAACCGAATCCTCCCTCCTCCTCTCCTCCGGGTGCTGCTTCGGAATCGGTACGACTGATCCCCTCCCATCTCTCGTTTTGATTTCCCTTCCCCCTTGCTTGATCTCTGCGGGCTCGTTCATGATCTAGAGGTCATGGAATGAATGAACGCCATGATACATGGATCGATCGCAGATGAATCTGGTTCTCAGGAATTTGTTTGACTGATCGATGGTTTAATTTGTGAACTGCGATCCTTGTTCACCGTGGATTCCTCATCTGCGCGTTAAATTTCAAATTGAATAATAGGTCATCAGTCCGGAATAATATGTGGCATGTTCAACCGGTGTTGAGCAGAAGTCCTGAAACAAAGAGAAATTGCCTGTGAGGTATACGGGATAGTTGCCGCCAAGATCAAAGAGCTTAGCCAAGCTTACTCGCAGCCACCTCTTATAGTCCGAATTAATCCATTTTAAATTTGTCTAGCTGCATCAAATTTCAAACTGATTAAAGAACTTCAATTCTTTAGCACCTAAGGTCGAATATATCCCTGGACGGATATAGCACGCTGATGCATGCGTTTATCTCCGGCGTTTACGGTAGATTCTACATATATATTTTGTCGTTACTTCTCTATGTTTTCAATTTTTCTTTGATAAAAGTGGAGCTCTGCCAATCAGTTAAAAGAAATCCGGTCAGTAACAAGTAATAAGTTCTTTTTAGCAGAAATTGCCAATTCATGAGCTAGCCAGATTTCGAAGATGAACATCCAATACCTAGCTATCCATGTCAAGAGAAGCCCTCCTCCTTTCGTGCACACTTTGTGTTCGCCATCTGCACCTTCCTGACGACCACGTCATTGCATCACATAGTATCGTAGTGATTAACTTCTCAAAATTGTCTCAGATACTACCATCGAACTTGGCCTTAGGACCTACAAGTACATTTTTTGGCAAAGAAACCCACAAAGGAGGCGCCATTTTTGTTTATCTTTTGCTAGCGAGTTTGGCTGAGACCTTTTTTCTTTACTTGCACCGGATGTTGTCACTATGTTTCGTTATACTTTGATAGTGGAAACCTTGCATAAGGGTTGTATGGGGAAAAAAGTAGAAGGCGCCTAAAGCGATATTAGTTTGTTCTTCTCACGTCAATCTTCATGTCTGATCCACCATCTTCCAACGACATTTTGAGGTACATGCCCAACCATGTGTGAGCAACGCATTTTCATCATGGCCCATGTAAAAATGGGTTGTGCAACCTTCATAGTGATATTGATAAGATAAGGAAAGCGCGAATAAAGTTTGGGAGAACAGGGGGACATGGTCCGATCCACCACTGGGTGCCACTTTATACCATCATCTTGACTTGTTTTTTTTTTGCTGGGAATCTTGGTTTGGGATTAGCAGCATGCATGTTGATCATGTGTAATGTTGTATGCTAATCCAAATACATGAATCCTTTTTACCATGACTACTAAACCCTGAGAACAGGATGGCATGAGCAGTCAAACAATGCCACGGCTTGTAGACCTTGTGCATTTGGTTGGAATAAGAAATTACAGCTACACAGACCCTGTGTTACATGGGTCAAGTCAGCTTAGCCCAAGATTTTTTCAAAAATTGTTCGGCTAGCCCTCCCATCCTTAATCCACCTGCAAATGACACTCCTTGGCATATGTTGGGAACATATCATGCCATCCATGACTGGGGCACAGGCTCCATGGTCGAAAAACCTGTTCTCGGGAATGAAGCTCTCATAGTCAACTCATCACCGTACTCCACCTCCACGGAAAAACACATTTAGGTTTAAGCACAAAGAGAAGCGACTCGTCCTAGCAATTGCTCCAAAGTAGGACCCACACCACTATGTATCTCCTCTCCACCCACATGGGTCCAAGTTCTAGAGCTTGTATAGGTGCACATGGCTTGTGGCCCTCGTCACAAATTGGTAAAGCTAGACAACTCGATATACAATGATTGAGTAAGCTACTATGGCTTTGAGCTGGAATAATGTTTCAGATTGTTACATCAATGGTTATACAATTCATACATGCTATGACAATCTAATATATATACTTCTTCTCCATGTAATATTTCTTTTCTCTCAATATAATTTGCTGAGGATAAATACTTTCACATTTTCTTAGAGATACATCCTTGCAGGTAAGTCAGCAACGCAACAATGGAAGAAGGGAAAGACAAGAATAACACCACCGAGAAGGGGCTGTTCTCAAACATGATGCATGGTTATCCACCTCATGGAGGATACGGATACCCTCCTCAAGGTTACCCGCCACCGGGGGTCCCCTACCCTCCTCCCGGGGCGTATCCTCCTCCACCACAATATGGGTACCCTCAGCCCGGTGGCTACCCACCTCACGGTGGATATCCCCCCGTCGGCTACCCTGGTATGCATTGCTTGTTGATCAGTTATACATAATGCACGTCCTAATTGTGTCGTGTCTGGGGAGTTAATTTGCTCAGTTGGACCTCAATGATATGAGCAACACTGTAATTGATCTTTCAGTTATTAGCTCGGATTTATTTATGTCATCACTTCTTGATAATCTGTTTCAGGCTACGGGGGTGGCCACGGAGGCCATGGCTACGGCGGCGGGCACATGGGCTACGGAGGCGGCTACGGCGGCGGCAGCCATGCTCTCGGGCACCACCACGGAGGCCACGGCTACGGCCATTATGGTCACGGAGGCCATGGCTACGGACACCACGGTCACGGACACTACCACGGCGGGCACGGCTGGGGGCACCATGGCCATGGATATCACCACCACCACCACCACGGCAAGCACGGTTACGGCAAGTTCAAGAAGTGCAAGTGATGTGCGTCTGCGCATGGTGATTGCGCCTCATCAACTATCTTAAGTAAGCTTGGTTCCAGAAATACCCCCGCGGCTGGGAAGAGCGGTAGCATGTCTCCTGTGAGACTGCGATGATGCAATGCACCTGTGCTGTTACGATATACCATATAATTTGGTGCGGTATAGCTAATAAGGTTTGATAATAAGTAGCGGAATCAGATGCCAGTCATTTGCTGCAGTTCAGACGTTCTATTTCGTCCGTACACAGATGTGCTAGCTAGATATCATGCTCGATCAGATCAGTGCTCAGTGCATGCCCCTAGTACACACGTCATGTGAAGGACGGCGCCTGGGTGCGACCGTGGTGATCATCCTGCGCAGTTGCACGGCGCAAGGCCGGCGTTCATCATGTAGTGGCAGGCTGGCAGCCGCTGGGGAGGCGAGCTCCGGCGAGCAGCTACCCCCTCCCTCCCTACCGTGCCACTAATAAGTAGCGGAATCATATACCACATATCAGTCATTTGCTGCAGTTCAGATGTTCTCTTTCGTCTAGCTACTGGCTAGCTAGATATCATGCTCGATCAGATGAGTGGTCAGTTCATACCGCTAGTACGCACGTCATGTGAAGGCCGGCGCCTGGGTGCGACCGTGGTGATCATCCTGCGCAGCCACGGCGAGAGGCCAGCGTTCATCATGTAGCAGTGGCAGGCTGGCAGGCGCCGGGGAGGAGAGCTCCGACGAGCGGCGACTCCCTCCCTCCGTGCCGCGCCGTTCCTGGCCGTCGTGGAGGCAGCAAAAGAAACCAGAGCACAGCGTCGCACGCTCAAACGAGGCTCGTTTGTGTAGGCAAACACACAGGCTCAAGCGAGAGCAAAGAGAGTGTTTTTCTTTTTTGAGGGAAATCATGGTCTCTTTATTGCATGATAATATATGGTACAATTGTAGTGTCATTCCGCTGCAGCAGCCAGTTATATCGACCATGAGCTAATTAATGATACAACGCTTTTTATAAAATTGTGAGCCTCCATATTGGACATTCTGCATTCATGGATAATCCGGACCAATGCTTTTTTTGGGGGAGCAAAGAGAGTGTTTGGGATAAAGACTGGCCCAATGCTTTTGGACTCCTAATCTGCTAATTTGCCCGTCGCGTCTGCCTGGGCTGGTGGACCGAATCCAGGCCCAGCCGGAGAAGCGCCCACACGCGCCACGTGCCGGCTGGTCGTCGTTTCAACGCGCAAATATCCCCTGAGCAAAGCAACGTGGGGTTCCTTCGCCGCGTTGCTTTCTTGCTCGCCCCCACGACGGACGACGCGCTTCGGCCGCGCCTGCCTCGAGCCGCGGGAGCCCAGGGCCCCCACCTGTCATCCACGCGGCGTACCAATGTCAAATCCTATCCATCCACCCACGAATAATAACTCCAGGCCGCGGGACCCGCCCGGGATTCGGTGCGCGGGCGAGGAGGAAGGTGCCAACGCCTGCGATGCGAGCCGGAAGGAAGCGCGTACACGAGCCCACCGCCCCTGTATAAAATCCCCCAGCACACACAGCCACAGCAACCCAATATACACGGAGAAGAGATCGTCATCATCCGCCAAACCAGATCGGCTCGGCTGCTTCCTCTTCTTCAACTTCGCAGAATCGCTGGTCTTCTCGTCCTCTAGGTATGCGCGCCTCCTTATCCATTCCATGCTCCTACAGTCCTGCGAATCCGCGGCCCCTCTTGGCTCCGAGTAGTAGATCGTGGTAAATTTTACTGGAGGGGATTTTTTTTTTTGCTCTGTTCGACCAACTGGGTGGGGATTTTTTCCTTTTCGAGGTCGGCCCTGGGAAAGGGGGATCGGTCACGGATTTGGCTCCGCTGGATCTGAGTGGCTGGTTGCCGTGAGAAAACCCAGTTCGTCGTTGTGGAAAGGGCGCCCAAATTAGCCGTTAATGTGTGCGAAGTCATGCCCGAGGACTTTCGTCAGTTGGATCGACGCGGCTCTTAATCGATCGATCGATCATGCCATTAGTTTGGCAGGGTTGTTGTGGAATTCGTAGTCAGGATGCGTAAGCTAAATCTAGCGCTACTTGCACTGGGTTTGGGTAAAAAAACTCGCAGAGTCTCTCCGATTGGTTAATAATCATGTATGTATGCCCTTCCTTCATGTTTGATTAGCACATGCATGTTTCAACCGTCTTGTATGAATAGGTTGCCGCTTGTTAGGCACGATGGACATGGTTTGGTCAAGTGGAAATTGAAATGGGAATTGAGTAGGCAGTTAGGCACGATGGCTGGTTGTTGCTGCCCTGTTTATTTTAGTCAGAGGACCATGTCTGATTGCTTGCACGCAGCACTCACTCAAGAATATGGTTCTTTTACCAAGTCAAATGTTCTGTTGTGAGGACGGCTAGTTCTGCTCTAGCTGGCATAAACACATCAATGTGGTGCTACCAGCTCTCGAACCGACAAGAAAATTTGTTAACTGTACATACATAACATGTCCTGGTGGCAATTCATATGCTTGTATGCAAAGATTCCTTGATCGTGAAATTCGACTAGAAAAGGAATGTGTGGCGCTGCTGCTGTTGTAATGCCAACTTGTATGCTTGTAGACAGCAAGATTTCTCTATCGTGTACTAACATTTGCCTACCTGATCAACAATTTGTACAGTTAAGTCCCTCGACAGCAATGGGAGGAGGCAACGACGGTCATGGGTACCCACCCGGTGGCCAGGGGGGATACCCTCCGCAAGGGTACCCGCCGCAGCAGGGAGGTTACCCTCCACAGCAAGGATACCCGCCTGCACCTGGAGCTTACCCACCTGCACCTGGGGCATACCCTCCTGCACCTGGGGCATACCCTCCTGCGCCCGGAGCGGGTGGCAGTGACGGGGAGAAGGGGCTCCTCTCCAACATCATGCACGGTGTTGCCGGTGCTCATGGTGGTGGCCATGGCTACCCATCTGGTGGCCACGGGTACCCCCCGCAGCAGCATGGATACCCTCAGCAAGGCTACCCTCCTCAGCATGGCTACCCACCGCAACAGCATGGCTACCCTCCACAGCAGCATGGCTATCCCCCTGCTGGCTACCCTGGCTCATCTGGTATATACCACTCCCTTGTTTTTCAGTCATTGATATTGATAAGGATCTGTGCAAAGCCATCATAGCACCCTCTCTGTTAGGAACATTTACATTTCCACGATTTCTATGCATTTATATGTGTAGTATGCGCTGGATTGATATGCATTTAGATGTGTAGTATGCGCTGCATCTTCAACAGCCTGCAATTTCAGTCTAGTATATGAGTGGTGGTTTATCTTGATGTTAAAGAGTCCCAAGTTCTGTTGTATCAAACTTGTGTCATTCTTCAGCATCCGTCCTCATCGGCTATTGTTTTTTCAGGTCACAGTGGTAGCCATGGAGGAGGAGGCATGGGCATGGGCGGCATGCTAGCTGGAGGCGCAGCAGCTGCTGCCGCCGCTTACGGAGCACACAAGATTTCTCACGGCGGCCACGGTGGAGGTGGACACATGATGGGAGGCATGATGGGCGGCCATGGAGGCTATGGCGGCGGGTACGGCCACCACGGCGGCAAGTTCAAGCACGGGAAGCACGGCCACGGCAAGTTCAAGCACGGCAAGCATGGGAAGCACGGCATGTTCGGCGGCGGCGGAAAGTTCAAGAAGTGGAAGTAATGCGCTAGCTAGTAGCTTCACCATGGCTGATGAATCAAAAAAATACCTAAACTCTTCGTGTAGGCTTCCAGAACTTGGTTTGGTCAGGGAAAGCCTTTGAGATGTATCTAAGCAGGGTGTGGTGTGGTTGCTGCCCGGATCTCGTGGAGCTTCCATCCTTTCCTCTATATGATTTGGCACTCTAGTCTGCGTCTGTGACAAGATATGACTTGCTAATAAGTACCTGAATTCTGTCTGGTGCTATGCTTTACCGCTGTTCATATGTCGTTGCTCTTTCTGCGGCATCTTATTCTGAATTGGTGTCGTGTTTGCTTTGCTGTGATTTCAACTGTTCGATGCTCCTCCAAAAGGGCGGGCAAGCAACATTTTGTAAAATGCTGCTCCATATAGCAATAGTAATGCACCTAATCAACTTTGTAGAGCATCCTGTTACAAACTTGTTCTGATCCTGTAAAGAACAGACTTAGCTGTTCGATGCAACATTCTGTAGCAATGTGTTTCAGAACGCTAATCTTGCATAGCAGTTTTACAATCGGTTTCAGAACAATATGATCTCTAGACGCACTAGTCATTTTTCCTGGGCACTAGTCGATGAGGTGGGTATTCACTCGGTGGAAAATACCCAGACCAATATTCAATCGGTTTCAAAACATTCCCCTGACTTAATCCCCGCTCATATGATTAAAAAAAATGGCACAAGCCCAGAATTGACGGACGAAATTCGGCATGAAAACATGCGGCCTCAGCCCAAACGACTTTGAGGTGCAGAAAAACAAAAATTATTTGTCATCGTCATCACACAGAAAACGGAGCGGTGGCTTGTCTGGCCATGGCTAGTCGGCGAAGACGGAGTCGTCGATCTGGAAGGCCTTGGTGAAGAAGGCCGGCCAGCAGAGGTAGGTGGAGAGGATGCTGCTGACGGTGGAGGCCCCCATGAGCATGTTCATCACCACGATCTGCAGCTGGATGGCCTCCAGCGGCGACGCGCCGCCCATGATGAGCCCCGTCATGGCCCCCGGCAGCGCGATCAGCCCCACCGTCTTGGCGTTGTCAATCACCGGCGACAGCGCGATCACCAGCGACCGGCGCACCTGCTGCGCCGTCGCCTGCCGCGGCGTCGCCCCCAGCGCCAGCGCCGTCTCCACCTGCGATGAAATGATCAGAAATATGAAGCGTCACCTGGAGTCCATTTTTCTGAATTCGTGATGAAAATAGTTCAGAATTTTGTACTAGTAGTTTCTTCTTGAATTTGTTTTAAATGTCGAAAAAGGTTGCGCAGTCGTGCAGACCATGATCATCAACTTTAAACTGAAAGAAAGAATGCACACACCTTCGCAGAATGGCGTAAAAGATATTATACTTGACCTTTTCTAACAAAGTTATTAACAATGCAAGATGACGGTGAGTCACTACGCAAAGTGAATCGGCATACTATTTGATTGATTTTCATGGAAGACTTACGAGGCTCCGCTGCGTCTTGACGTCCTCGTGGAGCTTCTTCATGGTGACGCCGGTGACGGTCATGGCGTTGCCGACCATCATGCCGGCGACGGGGATGATGTACCTCGGCGTGAAGGGGAACACGCTGAGCACCACGAGCAGGAACATGGTGACGGCCGTGCCGGCCAGGATGGACACGCCCGCGATGTACCCGCCGCGCGGGACCTGCCGGGCGCGGCGCCCCGCGGTGTAGCCGGCGACGGTGACCATGAAGAGGTAGGCGAGCAGGATCCAGAGCGCGCTGCTCTGGGTGAAGATGAAGTGGAGCACGAAGCCGATGACCGAGAGCTGCAGGAAGGAGCGCGCGATGGCGTAGAGCATCTCCGCCTCCACGCCCAGCCGCTGCGTGAAGCTCAGCGCCACCGCCATGGCCACCACGGCGGTCGCCGCCAGCGGCTTGAGCATGCCCACGGCGAAGTCCCGCCAGAACCCCGGCGCCCACGGGTCCACCTCCTGCGCCAGGTGCAGCGACGCCGCCGTCGCCATGGCCGCCGTGCGTTGCTGCGAGGGGTGAGCTGAGCTGAGCTGAGCGCCGGCGGGGGTGGCTTCTTGAGCTTTGAGAGGCTCGGTGGGAAGTGGGGGAGGGAGCAAGCGAGAAAGGCGCTGAATGGGAGAGGTCCTTCCTGCTCTGCTTTGCGGCGTGGCGCTTGGGTGGGTGCTACGTGGTGGAGGGCGGGGCGAGGCACCTTGGTGGCCCAGTGGGTGCACACTCTGCTAGATGCCACAAAGACAAAAGGTACCGAGACGTCGCCCACATCTAAAAATCCAAAATTTGACCATAAACTAAACCAGCCAAATATGAATTCTACCGTTGAATTCATATTGAAAAGAAGTTTTCGGTGGTATAATTTTCAAGTCACAAAAATTATGAAATTTTGAAAAATGTGCAAAGCAAAAGACAATATCCTGCCCTGTTTCACAAAGCATCGGCAAGTTGCGAGAGAATCTACGCTGACGCCCTCACAAGGTAGCGATTGCACAAAACTCACCAACCATGGAACAAATGAAAAAAAAAATCATCAGAATGCAGGAAAAAGAAAAACTTCAGCAGCAAAAGTCAACAAGTTTCCTGCCCCATTCCACAAGCATTGGCAAATTGTGGGAGAATCTAAGCTGACGCTCTCTCAGGAAATCATTGGCAGAAAACTTAACAACCTTGGCTTAAAACAAATGAACAATCATCAGGATGCAAGTCAAACGGAAAATGGCTCCTCAAAAACGTCATGAATCACGCAGTCTAACAGGTCATTTCATCCATTAATTCGTTCATTCACAAACGTGCCGCCATCATCTACTAAATTTCATCCCCAGGACAGAGTCTTAAAACGGAGTGGACAGAGTCATTGCTCAAATGATATATAGTGAACCTACTAAGTGATAGTAATAACAATTAGCATGCTAAGCGGTCGGTCATGCTCTAATGGAGGGGTGGGGGAGCGGGCTGACTAAGCCTTGTTCTTGCTGCCATCCTCGGGCTTCTTGTAGGCATGGTCCAGCTCCTTGGCCTTGCCCATCAGGCCCTGCATGTAGTTCTTGATGTTGGGGACGTCGTAGTTCTGGGCGATGTAGATGCCGCCCGCCGCGCCGACAAGGAGCGAGAAGGTGCTCTGGATGAAACCCATTGGAGCTAGTCTGTAAAACAGGAACGAAAGAGGATATACTGTCAAAGCACTGCTTACCAATATGAGAATCTCATCTATATATGCAAATTCGTCTATGAATACTGTCCAGCGAATTCCATCTATCTGTAGGTAGATCATCAAACCAAAGTGAATTGAAAAAGCGGCAATGGCAAAACTTTGGCAGTTGGCAAGAACTGAAGGTTGTTTATTTTGGCTTTTTTCTAGCAAGGTTCAACATATACAGATTTTTTTTAGTGATTTCTAACATATACAGATGGATCATATCATCTTAGAATACAAAGCAATGCCATAAAGCATAAATCAATAAGACCAAAAAAGCTAAAAACTTGGTATCTAGCATGGACAAAACAATGGGCCATATTTTGGCTTTTTCTGTATATAGCTAAAAACGCTGAGTACTATATACAGCTAAAAGAAAATTCAAGCATCTACAAAAGAGGTGTGAACTAAAAAGAACAAGTGCCAGCAGCAAACATGCCTATCAGAAGAAGTACAGCCCTACTCCCTGATGCACGCAGCGTTTCACAGCATGCAGTAAATTGCTCATCATATTAGCGTGCTTACATTCTCATAACGTCAGTATTAGTTAACCAAAATTCAACCTACAGAGTTCTAGTACAGCGAGTAACTCCCAATTCTTTTAATAGGAGCACAATTAACAACAGAACTAGGGAGTCTAGGACAATGCCACCAGATAGAATTTGAAGGAAAAACGTTCTTCCAGAACCTTCAAGCCACAATCATACATAGAGTGGCTGATCATATAAGCTATATTTAAATAAACATCAACTAAACTTGATAACAAGAACTACGATCACATTGATCAATTCTTAAACTAATTCTAACCAGATTTATAAGTACTCATGGACACCAGTTGCATCAGCGGCACAGCACTAGATTACACCACCTACCAAACCAGCCAAACAATCAAGCTGGAAATAGTTGGCTGAACCATGGCTAACCATACTCCAACCTACAAAGTTAATCTGCACTGAAAGACTTTTACATCCTTTTTTTAGGGTGACTTCTACATCCTTGTAAACAGCACAGCACAATTGGAAAAAAAAAATACTAACAGCAATTGTCAGGGATTACAGCAGTTTTTTCTCAGATTTTTGTAGATGTCAAATCAGATTAATCACGACCTCAACTAAACTGGATTACAGGTATCGTGTCGAATTAATTCTAAGCATCTGCAATTGAAATATCAATCTGCATTTATAGCTACTGAACTAGATTCAAGGGTATGACTAACCCTACACCGATTTTAAGCTAAAAAAGAGAGTAAATTAGTCAGCTCGCAGATTGGACCCCAAGGGCAAGCCCCCGGTAACTACAAAGAGCTCGAAATCGACCACGACTAGCAGCAACTAGAGATCGCAAGCACCGACCGGCGATCGACCGCCTTTACCGGACCCCTGGTCGGAGAACCTCGCGGGAACCAACCACGGATCGACACCAAGCCAGATTCAGCAGCACGCCGCGGGGGAGGAGGGGAGTGGGGAGGGAGGATCCGGATATTTACCTAGGACGGGCGGAGGAGGGGACGGAATCGAGCTCGGCGGAGGCGACGGGAGGAGGTCGGAAGCACCGGAGGCGATCGCCGAGGAAGGGGATTGGAACGATTTTTTTATTTTTTTGCGACTGAGGGGATTGGAACGATTGTGGTTTGGGTTTGGTTGGCTTCGCCTTGCGTTCGTCCTTATTATGGCCCCCACCGGAGGGGGTTGCCGGACTTGCTGTCCAAGAAGAACTCGTTCCGTTCTGGGCCGGGGTGTGCCCGGACTGGGATTTCCTCATCCGGCCGTGACTGCCTCAGACTCTCTCTTTCCTGTATGGATCTTCACGGCCCAAAATAGTACCCTGCACTGGGCTGGGTCACCTTGGCCCAAATAACCCACTCTCTTTCCTGTATGGATCTTCACGGCCCAAAATAGGACCCTGTACTGGGCTGGGTCACCTTTGGCCCAAATAAAATGATAGGTCTTCTCTAATTTTTGTTTGTTCATGATCCATAATCCACCGAGAATCTGATTTTCCTTTTATTATTATTATTATTAGCAGCTGAGGCTGCTTCTGCCTCTTACAACTCAAAAGTGTGTCAACCGATCTTCAAGGCTTGAAGGTTGCATTGTCAGCGGTAAAACACCTACTTTTTACCGATGAGAGCCAGCTATTTTTCAAAGCAAATGAGGAGACTCTTATCAGGTACATGAGGTATTCGATATGCATTGTTTGACTTTGAGGAATCGCATTAGCACATCTAAGTCCGCAATCTTCTTCAGCAATGGTGCCCTTATATCTCGCCATCAGCGAGACGGGAGGAACCCATCGCTTACGGGTGGCTCGAGTTGGGATGGCCCAGCCGCACGGGAACAACAACTTCGTTTTCTGTTTTTTTCATGCTTTTTGTTTTTGTTTTTTGCTTTTTTTCTTCTTTTGTTTATACTTTCCAAATATTCTAAATAAATTTATTTAAACATCACTCTATATACAAACATTTGAAAAATGTTGACCAAGCAATTGAAAAATGTTAACTATGTATGGAGAAAATGTTTATCACCTATACAAAAAATGTGTATGAAACAATTTGATCATGTATTTCAAAAATGTTAATCAAGCATTTGAAAAATGCTGAAAAAGTGTTTGAAAAATGTTAATCAAGCATTTGGAAAATGTCAAATGTGTATAGAATTTTTTTGATCATGTGTTTAAAAATATGATGAACAAATTTTGATACCATTTGTTCAAAAATATTAACCATGTATGAACAAATGACGGAAAAAGTGTATAAAATGTTAATCAAGTATTTGAAAATATTGAGCAAGTATTTCAAAAATATTAAATGTTTATATAAAAAATGTTAACCATGTATGAACAAATGACGGAAAATTTTGTTCATATTTATAAAAATGTTAATCGAGAATTTTTTAAAAAATTGAACAAGTATTTGAAAAAAATACTAATCAAGCATTTGAAAATGTTAAATGTGTTTAAAAAAATGTTGACCATGTGTTCAAAAAATGTTAAATATTGCACTAAAATTTGTATCAAAGTGTTTGAAAAATGTTAAATCTGCATATAAAAAATGTTGACCATGTGTTAGAAAAATGTTAATCTTGTATTCGAAAAATGGTAATCAAGCATTTGCTTTTTGTAAGTGTGTATAGGAAAATGTTGACCATGTATTCGATAAATGTTAATCTTGTGTTTGAAAAATGTTAATCAAGCATTTAAAAAATGTTAAATTTTGTATAGAAAAAATGTTGAGCTTATATCTAAAAAGTTAAATTTGTATTGGAAAATGTTAAACATGTATTAGAAAAATGTTGTTGACATATAAAAAAATGTTGAATTAAAACCAAAAAGAAACAAAGAAAACAAAAAAATAAAACTTAAAAAGGAAATAAATAAAGCAAATAAAAAGGAAAATGAAAATTTTGATAAAAACAACGAAAGAAACAAAGAAAGACCAAAAAACGGAGGATATAACAAAATCAAACAAAAAACAAAAGAAAAGGGAAAAAACTCGGGGAAAACCGAATGAAAATAAAGAAAGAAGAAAGAAAAGAAAAAACCAATAAAAACAAGGAAAGAAATGATGAAAAACCAATTTTGAAAACCTATAAAACTTGTATTTGAAAACAGAGAAAAGACAGTGGAAAAAAGGTAAAAGAAAAAACTATGAAAAACTGGACCGTGTCGTCTTAAGTAGGACATGCCCTATGTTTCTCATCAATAATCCGATGCGAGCACAGTGGTTAGCCGCTTTGCGAATTACCCAGGAGACCCGGAATCGAATCCAACCCCCCCCCCCCCCCCCCCCGCCGCCCCAATGGGTCGGCCCATCACTATAGACTGTCAACGGGAGAGTACCTTCTGTCTCGCTTAATGCGAAACATAGCTCTCACGTGCCAGCTCTAGACTCTTTTCTCTATGGATTTCATGGCCCAAAATATTCCCTGTACTGTGTTGGGTCACGCTGGCCCAAATATGAAGATAGGTCTTCTTTAAAAAGGGGTTTTTCTTAAGCAGGTTATTAATTCCTCATTGTAACCCACCGTGGTGCTCATGCTCCATAATCCGCCGAGGATCAGATTATCCCCTTTTTTATTGGCAGCCTGCTTCTGCCTCTTAAAATTCTAAAGTGTGTCATCCGATCTTCAAAGCTTGAAGGTTGCATTGTCAGCTTCGACGGTAAACCACCCACTTTTTTTGCCGATGAGAGCCTGCTGTTTTTCAAAGCAAATGAGGAGACTCTTATCAGGTACATGAGATATTCGATATGCATTGTTTGACTTTCAGGAATTGCATTAACACAGTTAAGTCTGCAGTCTTCTTCTGTAAGGACTGCCCGGAGGAACAAACTCAAATACATAAAAGCATGTCCAGTGCGAGTCACTCTCCAAAAAGTACCTGAGTATGCCCACTGATGTAGGGAGAGACAAGAATGGTGAGCTTCAATATTTGAAGGATAGATTATGGAAGACAATACAAGGATGGATCGAACACTATCGACATGGTCAACATATTCCCATTTAATAGTAGCTCGGGGAATCTTGCCATGGCATGCTTCAAGCTTCATCGTGTACTTTGTGAGAATTTGAATTAAATCCTCCGAAAGTTTTGGCATGGGAGAAAAGAAGGGAAACCTTAGAGCAACTCTAGCAGACCCCGCATCCCGCCCCGACCCGCAAAATAACTGCCAAAATGCAGGTTGGGGCGGAAAAACCTGCCCGATCAGACCCCGCATCCCGTTGTTGGGGAACATAGTATTTCAAAAAAAATTCCTACAACCACGCAAGATCTATCTAGGAGATGCATAACAACGAGACGGGAGAGTCTGTCCACGTACCCTCATAGACCGAAAGCGGAAGCGTTTAGTAACGCGGTTGATGTAGTCGAACGTCTTCACGATCCAACCGATCCAAGCACCGAACGTACGGCACCTCTGTGTTCAGCACACGTTCAGCTCGATGACGTCCCTCGAGCTCTTGATCCAGTTGAGGACGAGGGAGAGTTCCATCAGCACGACGGCGTGGCGACGGTGATGATGAAGTTACCGGCGCAGGGCTTCGCCTAAGCATTACGACGATATGACTGAGGTGTGTAACTTTGGAGGGGGCACCGCACACGGCTAAGAGAAGACTTGTTTTGTCTTTGGGGTGCCCCCCTCCCACGTATATAAAGGAGGGGGGAAGAGGAGGCCGGCCCAAGGGGGGTGCGCCAAAGGGGGGATTCCTACTTGGACTCCCAGTCCAAGTAGGATCCGCCCCCTCCCCCCCTTTCCTATTCCAACTAGGAGAGCAGGGAAGGAGGAAGAGGGGAGAAGAAAGAGGGGGGCGCCGCCCCGTCCTAGTCCAATTCGGACTAGCCATGGGGGGCACCCCTTGAGGCCCTTCTCTCCTTTCCCCTAAAGCCCATTAAGGCCCATTACTTCCCCGGGGGGTTCTGGTAACCTCCCGGTACTCCGGAAAATACCCAAAACACTTCGAAACCATTCCGGTGTCCGAATATAACCTTTCAATATATCGATCTTTACCTCTCGACCATTTCGAGACTCCTCGTCATGTCCGTGATCTCATCCAGGACTCCGAACAAAATTCGCTCACCAAATCACATAACTCATAATACAAATCGTCATCAAACGTTAAGCGTGCGGACCCTACGGGTTTGAGAACTATGTAGACATGACCGAGACACATCTCTGGTAAATAACCAGTGGAACCTGGATGCTCATATTGGTTCCTACATATTCTACGAAGATCTTTATTGGTCAAACCACATAACAACATACGTTGTTCCCTTTGTCATCGGTATGTTACTTGCCCGAGATTCGATCGTCGGTATCATCATACCTAGTTCAGTCTCATTACCGGCAAGTCTCTTTACTCGTTCCGTAATGCATCATCCCGCAACTAACTCATTAGTCACATTGCTTGCAAGGCTTATAGTGATGAGCAACCGAGAGGGCCCAGAGATACCTCTCCGATACACGGAGTGACAAATCCTAATCTCGATATATGCCAACTCAACAAACACCATCGAAGACACCTGTAGAGCATCTTTATAATCACCCAGTTACGTTGTGACGTTTGATAGCACACAAAGTATTCCTCCGGTATTCGGGAGTTGCATAATCTCATAGTCAGAGGAACATGTATAAGTCATGATGAAAGCAATAGCAATAAAACTAAACAATCATTATGCTAAGCTAACGGATGGGTCTTGTCCATCACATCATTCTCTAATGATGTGATCCCGTTCATCAAATGACAACACATGTCTATGGTTAGGAAACTTAACCATCTTTGATTAATGAGCTAGTTAAGTAGAGGCATACTAGGGACACTCAGTTTGTCTATGTATTCACACATGTACTAAGTTTCCAGTTAATACAATTCTAGCATGAATAATAAACATGTACTAAGTTTCCAACAAGTCAGTTGCTCGCTCCATTGTTCCGGAGAACGGAGTTTTAGTCATCTTGCCCATGAGGCATGGTTTGCAAGCATCAAGTGATTCATAATTAAGTGATTCCAAAAGCCCATCTGTATGGAGGTTCTTCATGCGCTTTACACCAATATGACCTAAACGGCAGTGCCACAAATAAGTTGCACTATCATTATTAACCTTGCATCTTTTGGCTTCAATATTATGAACATGTGTATCACTATAATCGAGATTCAACAAAAATAGACCACTCATCAAGGGAGCATGACCATAAAAGATATTACTCATATAAATATATAGAACAACCATTATTCTCTAATTTAAATGAATAACTGTCTCGCATCAAACAAGATCCAGATATAATGTTCATGCTTAACGCTGGCACCAAATAACAATTATTCAAGTCTAAAACTAATCCCGAAGGTAGATGTAGAGGTAGCGTGCTGACGGCGATCACATCGACTTTGGAACCATTTCCCACGTGCATCGTCACCTCATCCTTAGCCAATCTTCGTTTAATCCGTAGCCCCTGTTTTGAGTTGCAAATATGAGCAACAGAACCAGTATCAAATACTCAGGCTCTACTACGAGCATTAGTAAGGTACACATCAATAACATGTATATCAAATATACCTTTCACTTTGCCATCCTTCTTATCCGCCAAATACTTGGGGCAGTTCCCCTTCCAGTGACCAGTCCCTTTGCAGTAGAAGCACTCAGTCTCAGGCTTAGGTCCAAACTTGGGCTTCTTCACTTGAGCAGCAACTTGCTTGCCATTCTTCTTGAAGTTCCCCTTCTTCCCTTTACCCTTTTTCTTGAAACCTAGTGGTCTTGTTAACCATCAACACTTGATGCTCCTTCTTGATTTCTACCTCCGCAGCCTTTAGCATCGCGAAGAGCTCGGGAATTGTCTTATCCATCCCTTGCATATTATAGTTCATCACAAAGCTTTTGTAGCTTGGTGGCAGTGATTGAAGAACTCTGTCAATGACACTATCATCAGGAAGATTAACTCCCAGTTGAGTCAAGTGGTTGTGGTACCCAGACATTCTGAGTATATGTTCACTGACAGAACTATTCTCCTCCATTTTGCAGCAATAGAACTGTTGGGGAATGTAGCATTTCAAAAAAAATTCCTACGATCACGCAAGATCTATCTAGGAGAAGCATAGCAACGAGCGGGGAGAGTGTGTCTACATACCCTCATAGACCGAAAGCGGAAGCATTTAGTAATGCGGTTGATGTAGTCGAACGTCTTCACGATCCAACCGATCCAAGTACTGAACATACGGCACCTCTGTGTTCAGCACACGTTCAGCACGATGACGTCCCTCGAGCTCTTGATCCAATTGAGGACGAGGGAGAGTTCCGTCAGCATGACGGCATGGCGACGGTGATGATGAAGTTACCGGCGCAGGGCTTCGCCTAAGCACTACAACGATATGGCCGAGGTGTTAAGTGTGGAGGGGCGCCGCACACAGCTAGGAACAATTGATGTGTCTTCTAGGGTGCCCTCCCCACGTATATAAAGGAGGGAGAGGGAGGGAGGCAGCCTAGGGCGCGCCCAAGTAGGAGGAATCCTACTTGGGCCCCTAGTCCAATTCACCCCCCTTACCATATTTGGACAAAGGGGGAGAGGAAGGAGGGGGAGGGGAGGGAAGTAGGAGTCCTAATTCATACTTTCCTTTTCCTCCTATCCTTTCCCTTTCTCCCCACGTGGCTGGCCCTATAGGGGGCGCACCAGTCCCTTGTGGGCTGGTGTGTTCCCTTACTTGGCCCATTAAGCCCATATCTTTAACGGGGTTGCCCGGAACCCCTTCCGGTGACCCGGTATCACCCGAAACACTTCCGGTGTCCAAATACCATCGTCCTATATATGATTCCTTACCTCTCGACCATTTCGAGACTCCTCGTCATGTCCGTGATCTCATCCGGGACTCCGAATAAACTTCGGTCATCAAATCACATAACTCATAATACAAATCGTCATCGAACGTTAAGCGTGCGGACCCTGCGGGTTCGAGAACTATGTAAACTTGACAGAGACATATCTCCGGTCAATAACCAATAGCGGAACCTGGATGCTCATATTGGCTCCTAAATATTCTACGAAGATCTTTATCGGTCAAACCGCATAACAACATATGTTATTCCCTGTGTCATCGGTATGTTACTTGCCCGAGATTCGATCGTCGGTATCATCATACCTAGTTCAATCTCGTTACCGGCAAGTCTCTTTACTCGTTCCGTAATGCATCATCCCGCAACTAACTCATTAGTCACATTGCTTGCAAGGCTTATAGTGATGAGCATTACTGAGAGGGCCCAGAGATACCTCTCCGATACACGGAGTGACAAATCCTAATCTCGATCTATGCCAACCCAACAAACACCTTCGGAGACACTCATAGAGGATCTTTATAATCACCAGTTACGTTGTGACGTTTGATAGCACACAAGGTGTTCCTCCGGTATCGGGAGTTGCATAATCTCATAGTCAGAGGAATATGTATAAGTCATGAAGAAAGCAATAGCAAATAAAACTTAACGATCATTATGCTAAGCTACCAGATGGGTCTTGTCCATCACATCATTCTCTAATGATGTGACCCCGTTCATCAAATGACAACACATGTCTATGGTCAGGAAACGTAACCATCTTTGATTAACGAGCTAGTCAAGTAGAGGTATACTAGGGACACTCTGTTTTGTCTATGTATTCACACATGTACTAAGTTTCTGGTCAATACAATTCTAGCATGAATAATAAACATTTATCATGATATATGGAAATATGAATAACAACTTTATTATTGCCTCTAGGGCATATTTCCTTGAGTCTCCCACTTGCACTAGAGTCAATAATCTAGTTCACATCGCCATGTGATTTAACACCAATAGTTCACATCTTTATGTGATTAATACCCATAGTTCACATCGCCATGTGAACAACACTCAAAAGGTTTACTAGAGTCAATAATCTAGTTCACATCACTATGTGATTAACACCCAAGAGTAATAAGGTATGATAATGTTTTGCCTGTGAGAGAAATTTCAGTCTATGGGTCTGCAACATTCAGATCCGTATGTATTTTGCAAATTTCTATGTCTACAATACTCAGCACAGAGCTACTCTAGCTAATTTCTCCCACTTTCAATATGTATCTAGATCGAGACTTAGAGTCATCCACATCGGTGTCAAAGCTTGCATCGACGTAACTCTTTACGACGAACTCTTTTATCACCTCCATAACCGAGAAATATTTCCTTAGTCCTCTAAGGATAATTTTGACCGCTGTCCAGTGATCTACTCCTAGATCATTATTGTACTCCCTTGCCAAAATCATGCTATGGTATACAATAGGTCTCGTACACAGCATAGCATACTTTATAGAACCTATGATCGAGGCATAGGGAATGACTTTTCATTCTCTTTCTATTTTCTGCCATGGTCGGGTTTTGAGTCTTTACTCAAATTCACACCTTGCAATACAGGCAAGAACTCCTTCTTTGACTGTTCCATTTTGAACTACTTCAAAACTTGTCGAGGTATGTACTCATTGAAAAAACTTATCAAGCATCTTGATCTATATCTATAGATCTTGATGCTCAATATGTAAGCAGCTTTACCGAGGTCTTTCTTTGAAAAACTCCTTTCAAACACTACTTTATGCTTTCCGCAAAATTCTACATCATTTCTGATCAACAATATGTCATTCACATATACTTATCAGAAAGGCTGTAGTGCTCCCACTCACTTTCTTGTAAATACAAGCTTCACCAAAAGTCTGTATAAAACCATATGCCTTGATCACCTTATCAAAGAGTATATTTCAACTCCGAGATGCTTGCACCAGCCCATAGATGGATCTCTAGAGCTTGCACACTTTGTTAGCACCTTTAGGATTGACAAAACCTTCTTGTTGTATCATATACAACTCTTCTTTAAGAAATCCATTAAGGAATGCCGTTTTGACATACATTTGCCAGATTTCATAAAATGTGGCAATTGCTAACATGATTCGGACAGACTTAAGCATCACTACGAGTGAGAAAATCTCATCATAGTTAACACCTTGAACCTGTCGAAAACCTTTTTGCGATAATTCGAGTGTGACGCCCCCGATTCGACCGTACACTAATCATACACGCAAATGTGTACGATCAAGATCAGGGACTCACGGGAAGATATCACAACACAACTCTAGACACAAAGAAAATAATACAAGCTTCATATTACAAGCCAGGGGCCTCGAGGGCTCGAATACAAGCTCGATACACAAGCGTCAGCGGAAGCAACAACATCTGAGTACAGACATAAGTTAAACAAGGATGCCTTAAGAAGGCTAGCACAAAAGCAACACGATCGAAGAGGCAAGGCCTCCTGCCTGGGACCTCCTAACTACTCCTGGTCGTCGGCGGTCTCCACGTAGTAGCATCTGTCGGCGGTGGCATCTGGCTCCAAGGATCCACCATCTGGTTGCATCAACCGGAAAGAAGAAGGAAGGGGGAAAGGGGTAGCAAAGAAACCATGAGTACTCATCCAAAGTACTCGCAAGCATCAGATCTATACTAAGTATGCATTGGTATCAAATGGAAGGGCTGTATCTGTGGACTGAACTGCAGAATGCCAGAATAGAGGGGAAGGCCTAGCCTATCGAAGACTAGCATCTTCAAGCAGCTCCAAGCGTCTTGCGGCATGTAGAAGAGTATAGAATAGCAGTTTAATTAACAAGCATGTTGTAACATTAATGCCCAGAGATACTTCCTCGACTCCCTGCGAGAAAGCAATCCCGGATCCACATATCCAATACATATCAAGTATCCATTTATAGTTGTATAAGATCAAGATACAAGTCTGAACGTCCATTACCGAGGACACGGTATTCGAATATATAACTTCCCTGTAGGGGTGCACCACGTTTTCCAACATGCTTGATTACTCTGGCCGGACACAATTTTCTGGGTCAATGCCCGGCCTCGGAAGATCAACAAGTCATAGCCCTACCTAGGCTCAGCAGAGAGGTCCCCGCCTGTCTACATCCTAAGCACTCCGGGGTTTGGGCCCATCGCCCGTTGCACTCCGGATCATTGCGCGCAGGGTGATACAGGCCACCTCCACTGGGGCGCCGACCAGGCCGTGCCGCAATGCTGAACTGGACGTCTGGCAAAGCTTTGGCTGATACCACGACGTCGAGGCCCATAACTATTCTCACATGGTGGTTAGTGCATAAAGGCCAAAGGCCAATTCAGCACAAATACCCAAACCTGTTAGTGCATTAACAATTAAAGTAGTGACGGCTGTCGGGACAAGTCCGGAGCTATCACCCCTCCTGGGTGATACCGCTAAACAGCCAGCCGCCACCGTCACATCGCACGGGTGCTCTCCGGGCCCGCCCAGCTTTCACAACGGTCTCAAGTAAAGTCAAGGTAACTGTGTGTCCAGACATCAAGGGGAAAACCCGAGGAATCACCCCGGTGGATTCCACTCAATGTAATCATCAAGGTGAACGTAAGAGGGACCACCCTCGAGGTTCACACTTGAGGTGTTGCACGACAGAGCCGTATCGGGAATGGTGAAAGAGGAAATCATCGTCGATGACCACAACCGAATAGCTACACTACAGAATTATCATCAGGAGTGCGTTATGAGGGATCACCCGCGGCACTCGATAGTAGCTCTGCAGAGTCGAGCAACAAAAGGGGCGTGATGTGATGTGAGGTGTCAGGATCTGGTCGTCGATCACGTTGATCGAGTCGTCGATAATGAAGCAGGGGCAACAAGGACAAGGTGGGGGTCACTGATGGATCTCTAACCAACCTATACTAAGCAGTTTAGGATAAGCAGGTAGGTAACAATAGCAGGTACAAAAGCAGGCTATGCATCAGAATAGGAGCAATCAATTACAGTAGCAAAATCTAATGCAAGCATGAGAGAATGGAATGGGCGATATCGGGATGATCAAAGGGGGGGCTTGCCTGGTTGCTCTGGCAAGGAGGGGTCGTCGTCGACGTAGTCGATCACAGGGGCATCAGCAGCGATCTCGGGGTCTACCGGAGAGAAGAGGGGGAAGAAACAGTAAATACATAGCAAACAGATGCATGACAAGACAATAGGCGGTGTTAGAGGTGTTCTAACATGGCGTTACACAATACCGTGGAAGGGGGGAAACATCCGGGAAAGTTTTCCCGAAGTTTGCATTTTTTGGACAGATGAAACGGAGGGGGAAAGTTGCATGTTCAGGTAGTTAGGGGCATGTGGCAGACGAACGGATCTTGTATTCGGATTCGTCTCATCGTTCTGAGCAACTTTGATGTAGAAAGTTTTTTCATCCGAGCTACGGTTTATTTTATATGGATTTTCAAAGATTAAAACATTTTCTGAATTTTCTGATTTAAATTAATTCGAAAACATTAAATAGCTAAATTGCTATGGGTACACAGAAGCGTACCCAGCAACATGCACATGCAGCTGACAGTGGGGTCCAGGGGGGTGCTGAGTCAACATGGTCATCAGTCGGTCAAAAGGTTGACTGGGGTCCACCTGTCATTGACACATCTAGCTAATTAGATGATTTAGTGGGCTAACTAATTAGTTAGTTTAACTAAACCAATTTAATTAAGTTAATTAATTGATTAATTAACTAATTAATTAAATATTTTTATTTTTAAATCTTAATATATTTTTTAAAACTTTTATTTTTGGCGCTAATTTAAATTTGAAATTGAATCGATTTGAATCTAAGCGAGATTTGCAACAGTAACAGGGATGACGTGGCATCATTAGCAGAGAATTACTGTAGCTTAATTATCCGGGCGTTACAATTCTCCTCCACTACAAGAAATCTCGTCCCGAGATTTAGGAGGTAGAAGGAAACAAAACGGGGTATTTAGCTCGAAGACGATCCTCGAGTTCCCAGGTGGCTTCATCTTTAGAAGGATTTGACCACTGAACCTTTTAGAATTTTGAAAGCCCTCTAACGGTGCGACGTTCGGTTTGACTGAGAACGCGGACCGGACAGATACTTCAGGCTTCGAAGTAGTATTTTTTTATGCATCGAAGGAATAAATCCGTGCTTCAGCATTCCGAACAAGATGAACATGGTAGCTCACTATCTCGCCTGACGGATGTAGTAGATGCACGGTTTTAGTGGCGCAAATGATTGAAGCAGTATGTGTTTTCAACCATTCCATTCCCAGAATGAGGTCGATATTGGACGTCTTCAAAACAATGGGGGAAACATGGAATTCCAGCCCTTCAATTTCAACATGGACGTTGAGGCTAACCATGGTGGTTCGACATTGGCCGGCAGGGGTGTGTACCACTAGCGGATTGTTCATTCCTTCAAACTTAAGGCCATGCATGGATGCAAAATCTTCTGATATGAATGAATGCGATGCTCCTGAATCGAATAAAACAGAAGCTGGTATTGAGTTAACAAGAAGAGTACCCAACATAGTAGCAGGTTGATCTTGAGCTTCATTCAGATCAATGTGGTTGGCCTGACCACGACCATAAGGCCTGACATTGTTGTTGCGGGGCTGATTGTTACCACGACCAGTTGGAGGAGATGCAAGCTGGTACTGATTCTGAGAGCAGTCTCGGGCACGGTGACCTGGTTGACCACACCGGAAGCATAGCTGTGGCACCCCGATCCGCATGGAGCAGGGGCCCTTCGCACGTCAGCCCAGGATAACACCTGACGCACGACAGGTCCATAATACAGCATTCCAGGTACAAAAATATTCATCAAATACATGTATATGAGATTACATCATTGATGAATACAATTATCTAGCATAGCCCTAAGGCTATTAAATGACAGCAGAAGTCTGATAAAAATGGCGGCGGAAGTCTTGGTTTGGCAGCATAACAACTCTGGCTGGGCTCCACAACTCACAGGACTGGCAAGATTACGGCCTAGCACGACGGATCAAGCGAGCAATACGGGTACGACCTACAAAACTGGCATGACACGCCAGGTCAGTACATTGAATGTACTTGCAAGACAACCAAATACATAGCATCCAAACAAGCTGCAGACAAAGCAAGAACGGAGCGCATGCAACACCCTATCTCATATCAATTACTAAACATGGCATGATAAAAATCAACTAAGCATGAACAAAATCATAACATCTACTAACATGGCAATGACATGGCATATCAGAACATGATTATAACATTGTAATAGCAAAACATAGAATTTTATCTCAATCATGGCATAACTTAACATGTCAATCAAAGCATAGCATGGCATCAAGAAACTATGCTAAAAATAAACTACCAATAATATCCAATGCAGACATAGCATGTTAACATTATGCAATCATCTTCTGTTCTATCATGGTTCTTTAAATGCAAATAATGATATATTATTTCAGCAATGCAACCAAACTTGTGCACCGAGTCCCTCGGACTCTCTTATCAACTGCGATCATCTCTGGATCACAAACACACCACCAAAGTGGTCTTTCCCAAGAACAACTCGTGATCCTTACGGCAATCACAACCACTTATCTCATCACAAAATATCATCGTGACTCCTCACGACTATCTCATAGTTCAAGTTACCATATTCTTGTTATCACATATTTATTTACCAACTTAATTATTTCGGTTTGTCCTCATTTCAACCAAGACCTGATAGTGGGACCTACTACGAACTGTTGCCATCGATAGACTTTATACACTCTGCAGAGGTAGCACACTGTACCCACACCTCGGAACCCATGGCCTCGTCATCCCATTTGGGTGGACCAACGACATTCCGACGAAACCAACCTATTGCCATGACGCTCTCCTGGCCACTCCGACCCAATCCCCAACGGGCTGGTCCTGGGTGGCCCCGTGTCTACCAAAGACACCCCGGCCACCGTCGTGGTCAACTCCCACTCGGGGATACTCCCACTCGGGGACTGGTACCAAAAATCTCAAAAACGAGCACACAAGGTTATGTCCGCTTACCTGATCAGGGTAAGCACGCCCATAACCTTCCCTAGTGGGAGGCACCGGCGAGAGGCACGACAATAGATCGCATTAAGGCCTTCCCAAAAAGGCAAATGTGGCTGCACTGAAAAAGTTCGGTTTGGCGGCACTATGACTCGATCCCATCGATGACGGAGGAGGTTTGTTATTACAAAGTCATTTTATTTCCTTCTCCATCATCATGAACATATTTAACATGAGTGCAACATGCCGCATACAAATGCACGAACAAAATATTGAACTCCTCAAGTGCACAACTATAACATAAAGGACACGACAATAGTATATCAACGGTGCATTACAATCCTCATAACAGTTTATAACGATGACATGCAAATAAAGTAGAGTAGTGGCATGGCATTATTAATAATAAAATTCTAATTAACATGGAAAAGGTATCATGAAACACAAGCATGCAAGATAGGCATGAAGAAATAACTGCCGATGAAAACGATATAAAACAACTGCAACTACACACACACACAAGGTGCAAGCAAAGTCAACATGCAAGTTCGGAGCTCATGATAAGAGGTTGGCTTGCCTGGGGGTCGACAAATACTCCGGGAAGAAGTGCGAAATGATCGCGAAAAGATTTGCCGGAAACAGTTCTATCTCGGAGGGGGCTGTTTACGGGCAAGGGCAAAAAGGTCATTTTCACTGGGTGAAAATATTATCAAAATGATATCAACGGAACGGGCTCGACGAAACGAAGACGTGGGCTTTGGAATCACCTGATTCGGAGCTACGGGTAAAAAGATATGACTGTTTAACTACCAGGGGCCTATCTGTAAAGAAAATCATTACAAACTGGGCCCTGGCAGAAAAACAGATCGCGTCTTTCTCAGAAATACGCTTTCCAGAAAGGAAAACGCATTCCGGCCTGAAGAAGGGGAAGAATACGCTTTCAGTGATTGAAAGCGCACTATCCAGCAATACGCTTTCGCGTGGGGAAAACGGCTTTTTGGCGGGGGCGCCGCCACTTATCCACCCTGGCACTGGGCCAGGCCCTTCGGTCGCCGACAGGTGGGGCCGCGCGAGGAGGGGCCCGCCTGGCCTGGCTTCTTCCTCCTCCCGCTCGACGCGCGCCTGGCCGAGGGGAGGCGCCCGCCCCGACGGCGCTCGCCGGCGCGTCCGGCCACGGCAGGCGACGGGCGACCTACCCACGGGCTCAGGAGGAGGAGGCGCACCCCGGGGTAGTCTCCGTTTCCGGCGAAATGGCACTGGAGAGGGAGCCACCCGGCCCGCGGCGGAGTGGGGCTTCGGCCTCCGGTGAACTAGGGGCTCCGGTGGGGACACGGTCGGGCGAGGCAACGGGGAGGCTCACAGGGCACTGGGGAGCGTATTGGAGGAGGTGGAATGGCGAGAGAAGCGCGGTATCGCCAGAATCGAGCAAAGCCCGAGGCGCCGATGGCTCGGCCATTGGAGGGGATGGGGAGCTCCGAGGCGAGGGGGAGAGCTGCGAGTGGTTGGGGAGGGTTGCTGATGATCTCCAGAGGCTCGAGGGCGGGCTATTTATAGCCGGGGCAAAGAGGGGAAGAGGTGGCACGTGGCGGGCGACGTGTCCGTGTGCCGGCGAGGGGCGCAGTGTCGGCAGACGCGGCCAAAGCTCATGGGAAGCGGCGGGAAGGCGACGAGGAGGGTGAGGACGAGCGCCAGAGGCTCACGGAATCGAGCAAAGCTCGCGGACGAACGGAGAAGAGGACATGAGCGAGGAAGGCAACGATGGCTACAGTAGCTCACTGGTTGGTCCTTGGCACGGCTCGCCAGAGAAGAGAACTGAGGGGGCCAGAGGTTCAGAGGGAAGACGACGTCGAGGGGGAGCTGTTGGGCATTAATGGACAGGCCAGAGACGGTCGGAGCAGCGCTGCCGACGAGAATAGTGGCTAGACCACCGTTTTGGCTGGCTGCCCTCGTAGTCACCACTGACATGGCGCGCTCTGGAGTTTTTACTAAGGCCAGCTCATGTCTACCGCGTAGTCCTTCCTGAGTGGAGTATTACCATGGTAAAGAAACGGGCAGAGACAAATTGAGCTGCGTAAACCAAGCTGCACAAGTTTGCTGTTGCAAACTTGGCAACATCCTAGAGATAAAACCAGAGAGTTTAAATGGTAAAATGGTTGTCTGGGAGGCTTAGGGTAGAAAGGACTACGGTCCTGGGAGTTTTGAGGTAATTTGGACAACTATTTACCATAGTTGTTGTACAACTACCAAATCTGACCCAGAAACTGAATCATGATGAAGCACTCACTAGGAATAATGGATTGAGCTAAAACTTGGCAAAGCCTGATGATTTGGACATACCATGATGCTGTAAAAAGTTCATACCAAATGGACTTACCAAAATGGTACTTCCTTCACAGCTATCATTTCTGTCCAAAAACTTCATAAAAATCCTCATGGCAATTGGTCAAGTCAAATGAGCCACAATCTTGTGGAGATAGGTTATATGAGTAGGATAAGGCCTGGAAAAATTATCAGCCATAATGGAGCTAGATAAAATACACTTGCTTCACAAACTGAAAATTTGGACAGAAAACAAGAATTGCTCCTGTGCTCACATAGTTTAATGAAATGAACTGAATTTGGGTGGAGGATAATTATTTGAGATACTTGAGAGGATGGAAAAGTTTCATCCCATTTGGAAACACTATGAAGGTACTTCCTTCACAAACTTGTGTTCTAGTCAGAAACTTTGAAAAATTGCACAGGGAGCTAGGGTGAATGGATTGAGCTCATCTTTGGTATCCATGGGTTATTTAACAATGTTAAACACCCTGCCAAATTGTAGCTCAATTGGACTTAGCAATAAAGCACTTCCTTTGCAAATTTCAGAGAAGGCAGAAACTTGCATTGGATCATGTGCCAAATTTTGAACTGTGGAATCATGATATTAGGATGGAACTAGTGATTATATAGCAAGGACAAGCTCCACAATTTATGTGGGAATTTTCTCTGCTATAAAAATAGTAGTTCCTTTGGAAATTGGCAGAAATGCAATATTGGCATTAAATAGGAAAAGGCAAATTTCCTTATTTAATTATGGCCAATATACTTGCGAGAGCTTGGATTAGGCATAAGCATCAACTCCACCAATTCTCATGAATTTAGGAGATGGCTAGATATGCCTTTGGATTTTATTCCTCAGAAAGGCAAGAAAAGGAATAAATCATAATTCAAAAATATTGCATTGGATTTAGCAATATTTTTGCATATCCAAGGTTAAGAAAGATAGGATGATCTCTGGGATCAATTGGGAGGATCAACAGAACAAGGAAAATGGTGGCTCCTTTGTAATCACAAGGGCATATCCAAATTCCAAAAATTTGGAATTAGGGTTTAAGAGGAATTGAGCTGATGCAAATGAGGTCTTGCCCACTGAAAAAGACATGAGCAGGATTTTGAAAGGTTGGAAATGGCAAAATTTTCTCAGGGTCATCCAGCAAACTCAGGAGAAAATTTTGAAAATGAGTGCCAGGAGAGAATAACAACACAAAAATTGATAACCAAATTTTGGGGATGTTACAATAGCCCATCATTGGGATGGGGAGCAGGAGCTCGGGGTGGTGCAGCTTGAAGTCTTGGCTGTCCAGGCGGTGGAGGAGGCAGATGATATGCAGCAGGGGACTGTCTTGGTGCAGGGCAGCTGGTGGATACATGTTGTGGGGGATCCATATCTTACGCTTCTGCGATGACGGGCCCGAGGATGTTCCCACGTCACGGTTGCGCGTGAGGGATCCGAGGTGTTCCTGTAGACCAGTTTCGACATGAATGGCCTTGTTCACCAAGGTGGCGAAATCAGCAAAGTCATGCACGAGGAGCGCCAGTTTGATATCAGCTTGAAGTCCATCTCGAAACTTTTCCTATTTACGTGCATCAGTGGCAATATCATCTTCAGCATAGCGGGACAAGTCAAGGAACTCCCGCTGATAAGCATCCACAGTCTTGTTGCCTTGGGTGAGATTGCGAAAATCACGCTTCTTCCTGTCCATAATTCCCTGAGGAATGAAGAGAGCACGGAAAGCAGCTTGGAAATCCGGCCAAGTGATGACCGTTCCAGCAGGTAGTGAACGCCTGTGGCTGTCCCACCATTGAGCAGCGGGACCCTTCAGATAATATGCCGCAAAGGTGACATAGCTGGCAGGGGCTACACCAGCAGACTCGAGCTCGAAAGTGATGTCACGGAGCCAGTCAGCAGCATCAAGTGGCTGAGTTGAGCTGCGGTAGATGCTTGGGTTAAGATGTGCAAAGTCATTCAATGTCATAGTGGCTGGCTGTTGGTTCAAGTTGGGGCGAGGAAACAGAGCTATCACTCCTTCCATGAACTGGCACTTCAGCTCAAACTGTTGAATCATACCAGCCATGTACTCAGGCGGTGGTGGGGCGTTGCCACCACGACCAGCGGGTCTAACCATCCTGCTAACATGTAACAGGGGTAGTTCAGCATGACGAAATTTTGCAAAGACAAGGAATCATTCACGATGAAACATGCATACTGAAAGAAGTTCGGTGGATAAACATAGTAGCCAAACACGACATACAGATCCATACATAAGTTCGCTTACAAGCCATAAGTATGAGTTCAGAAAAGGAAAGGTAGTCTAGACCAACTAGGTGGCGCGCAGGCACGCGGTGGAGGGATACAACAATGCGACATAGCGGTATGCTACATCAACGTCGGGGAAAACATCTGAAGTCTGGCAGCTGTCGGTGAAAGAAAGCACGGCGATGCTCGAGGGAAGGAGGCTGCATGCTGTGGCGGCTCTGGTGTACCAGCTGATCTCCAGGCGGAAGAAGAGGTCCACGAGCAGGGGTATCACCACCAACCTCAGGCCACACAAGACCTGGTGGCATCTCCGTCCTGCGCGGGAGTAATGAACGGAGGAAGAATCGTTGTGGTGCCTATTGGACGCATCTGCTCCAGGGTGTCGTAGTGGCGTGCACGCATGGCGTACAGCTCAACCGTCAAAGCTCGAACAGTGCGATCCAGAACCTCAATGTATCGAACCATATACTGAGGGTCGTACCGACGGCTCACGTAAGGGGTACACACAGCAGTGTAGCGCCTAGTATCATCCCCAGCTGGTGGGTATGGGAAGTATCTGAACCCAGTCTCCTCCAAGCGTGGATGCTCTCTACAGAGGCTGGTGATAGCAACATAGGCAACCTCCTGTACTGCCATCTTGACAATCACTCCAATACCCTCAAAGGTATGCAACTCGTGGGTGGAGTTGTTCTGCCGATCATAGATATCAACCTTAGCGTGATACATCTCCTGGTTGAACTCGCGGTAGATCTCGTACACAGTGTATTGTGGGTACCAGCGATATCCCAGCAGGGTCAAGAGGTCGACCAGAATGGCCGGGAACCCAGGCGTGCTGATCGCCATGGTCTGGCGGACAATCTGCGTTGCGGGACGCATCTGAAATAAGGAAGTTCAAGGATGTCAAATGACGATATGAGTATTATTCAAAATACAATTCAAAGGAATAGTTGTAGATAATCCAGCTCTCCGGGTGGATGTGATTACGAGATCCTAATGTTGGAGTTAGTAAAATCATTTAACCCGAGTAGAAGAGAGATCAGAATCCCAGAGTAAAGGTCAAGGAGTAAAAGATCCTAATACCACCAAATGGCGACGTGGGCCCGTAAGCCACACAACCATGTTAGTAAAAGAGTTTTTTTAAGACTAGACTCAACTTCGGCCAAGGAGTTGGAAATGGGGTTCCTACAGGCAGTCGGCTCTGATACCAACTTGTGACGCCCCCGATTCGACCGTACACTAATCATACACGCAAATGTGTACGATCAAGATCAGGGACTCACGGGAAGATATCACAACACAAATCTAGACACAAATAAAATAATATAAGCTTCATATTACAAGCCAGGGGCCTCGAGGGCTCGAATACAAGTTCGATACACAAGCGTCAGCGGAAGCAACAATATCTGAGTACAGACATAAGTTAAACAAGGATGCCTTAAGAAGGCTAGCACAAAAGCAACACGATCGAAGAGGCAAGTCCTCCTACCTGGGACCTCCTAACTACTCCTGGTCGTCGGCGGTCTCCACGTAGTAGCATCCGTCGGCGGTGGCATCTGGGTCCAAGGATCCACCATCTGGTTGCATCAATCGGAAAGAAGAAGGAAGGGGGAAAGGGGTAGCAAAGCAACCGTGAGTACTCATCCAAAGTACTCGCAAGCATCAGATCTATACTAAGTATGCATTGGTATCAAATGGAAGGGCTGTATCTGTGGAGTGAACTGCAGAATGCCAGAATAGAGGGGAAGGCCTAGCCTATCGAAGACTAGCATCTTCAAGCAGCTCCAAGCGTCTTGCAGCATGTAGAATAGCAGTTTAATTAACAAGCATGTTGTAACATTAATGCCCAGAGATCCTTCCTTGACTCCCTGCGAGAAAGCAATCCCGGAGCCACATATCCATCACATATCAAGTATCCATTTCTAGTTGTATAAGATCAGGATACAAGTCTGAACGTCCATTACCGAGGACACGGTATTCGAATATATAACTTCCCTGCAGGGGTGCACCACGTTTTCCAACACGCTTGATTACTCTGGCCGGACACAATTTTCTGGGTCAATGCCCGGCCTCAGAAGATCAACACGTCGTAGCCCTACCAAGGCTCAGCAGAGAGGTCCCCGCCGGTCTACATCCTAAGCACTCCGGGGTCTGGGCCCATCGCCCGTTGCACTCCGGATCGTTGCGCGCAGGGCGATACAGGCCACCTCCACTTGGGCGCCGACCAGGCCGTGCCGCAATGCTGAACTGGACGTCTGACAAAGCTTCGGCTGATACCACGACGTCAAGGCCCATAACTATTCCCACGTGGTGGTTAGTGCGTAAAGGCCAAAGGCCAATTCAGAACAAATACCCAAACCTGTTAGTGCATTAACAATTAAAGTAGTGACGGCTGTCGGGACAAGTCCAGAGCTATCACCCCTCCTGGGTGATACCGCTAAACAGCCAGCCGCCACCGTCACATCGCACGGGTGCTTTCCGAGCCCGCCCGGCTTTCACAACAGTCTCAAGTAAAGTCAAGGTAACTGTGTGTCCAGACATCAAGGGGAAAACCCGAGGAATCACCCCCAGTGGATTCCACTCAATGTAATCATCAAGGTGAATGTAAGAGGGACCACCCTCGAGGTTCACACTTGAGGTGTTGCATGACAGAGCCGTATCGGGAATGGTGAAAGAGGAAATCACCCTCGATGACCACAACCGAATAGCTACACTACAGAATTATCATCAGGAGTGCATTATGAGGGATCACCCTCAGCACTCGATAGTAGCTCTGCAGAGTCGAGCAACAAAAGGGGCGTGATGTGATGTGAGGTGTCGGGCTCTGGTCGTCGATCACGTTGATCGAGTCATCGATAATGAAGCAGGGCAACAAGGACAAGGTGGGGGTCACTAATGGATCTCTAACCAACCTATACTAAGCAGTTTAGGATAAGCAGGTAGGTAACAATAGCATGTACAAAAGTAGGCTATGCATCAGAATAGGAGCAATCAATTACAGTAGCAAAATCTAATGCAAGCATGAGAGAATGGAATGGACGATATCGGGATGATCAAAGGGGGGGCTTGCCTGGTTGCTCTGGCAAGGAGGGGTCGTCGTTGACGTAGTCGATCACAGGGGCATCAACAGCGATCTCGGGGTCTACCGGAGAGAAGAGGGGGAAGAAACAGTAAATACATAGCAAACAGATGCATGACAAGACAGTAAGCGATGTTACATGTGTTCTAACGCAGCGTTACACGATACCGTGGAAGGGGGGAAACATCCGGGAAAGTTTTCCCGAAGTTTGCATTTTTCGGACAGATGAAACGGAGGGGGAAAGTTGCATGTTCAGGTAGTTAGGGGCATGTGGCAGACGAACAGATCGCGTATTCGGATTCGTCTCGTTGTTCTGAGCAACATTGATGTAGAAAGTTTTTTCATTCGAGCTACGGTTTATTTTATATGGATTTTCAAAGATTAAAACATTTTTTGAATTTTTTGATTTAAATTAATTCGTAAACATTAAATAGCTAAATTCCTATGGGTACACAGAGTGTACCCAGCAACATGCACATGCGGCTGACAGTGGGGTCCAGGGGGGTACTGAGTCAACATGGTCAACAGTCGGTCAAAAGGTTAACTCGGGTCCACCTGTCATTGACGCATCTAGCTAATTAGATGATTTAGTGGGCTAACTAATTAGTTAGTTTAACTAAACCAATTTAATTAAGTTAATTAATTGATTAATTAACTAACTAATTAAATATTATTATTTTTAAATCTTAATATATATTTTTAAAACTTTTATTTTTGGCGCTAATTTAAATTTGAAATTGAACCGATTTGAATCTAAGCGAGATTTGCAACAGTAACAGCGATGTCGTGGCATCATTAGCAGAGAATTACTGTAGCTTAATTATCCGGGCGTTACATCGAGCTTTGTAGATAGTAACACTGCTATCAGCGTCCGTCTTCCTCTTGAAGATCCATTTATTCTCAATGGCTTGCCGATCATCAGGCAAGTCAACCAAAGTCCACACTTTGTTCTTCATACATGGATCCCATCTCAGATTTTCATGGCTTCAAGACATTTCACGGAATCTGGGCTCATCATCGCTTCCTCATAGTTTGTAGGTTCGTCATGGTCTAGTAACATGGCTTCCAGAACAGAATCACCGTACCATTCTGGTGCGGACCGTACTCTGGTTGACCTACGAGGTTCAGTAGTAACTTGATCTGAAGTTTCATGATCATCATCATTAGCTTCCTCACTGATTGGTGTAAGAATCACCGGAAGTGATTTTTGTGATGTACTACTTTCAAATTTGGGAGAAGGTACAATTACCTCATCAAGCTCTACTTTCCTCCCACTCACTTCTTTCGAGAGAAACTCCTTCTCTAGAAAGGATCCATTCTTAGCAACGAATATCTTGCCTTCGGATCTGTGATAGAAGGTGTACCCAACAGTCTCCTTTGGGTATCCTATGAAGACGCATTTCTCCGATTTGGATTCGAGCTTATCAGGTTGAAGCCTTATCACATAAGCATCGCAGCCCCAAACTTTAAGAAACGACAGCTTAGGTTTCTTGTCAAACCATATTTCATACGGTGTCGTCTCAACGGATTTGGACGGTGCCCTATTTAACGTGAATGTAGCTGTCTCTAATGCATAACCCCAAAATGATAGTGGTAAATCGGTAAGAGATATCATAGATTGTACTATATCCAATAAAGTACGGTTATGACGTTCGGACACACCATTATGCTGTGGTGTTCCAGGTGGCATGAGTTTGTGAAACTATTCCACATTGTTTTAATTGAAGGCCAAACTCGTAACTCAAATATTCACCTCTGCGATCAGATCGTAGAAACTTTATTTTCTTGTTACGATGATTCTCTACTTCACTCTGAAATTCTTTTTCAAATGTTTCAAACTTGTGTTTCATCAAGTAGATATACCCATATCTGCTCAAATCATCTGGGAAGGTCAGGAAATAATGATACCCACCATGAGCCTCAACACTCATCGGACCGCATACATCGGTATGTATTATTTCCAATAAGTCACTGGCTCTCTCCATTGTTCCGGAGAACGGAGTCTTCGTCATCTTGCTCATGAGGCATGGTTCGCAAGCATCAAGTGAAGGAAATATGCCCTAGAGGCAATAATAAAGTTGTTATTTATATTTACTTATATCATGATAAATGTTTATTATTCATGCTAGAATTGTATTAACCGGAAACTTAGTACATGTGTGAATACATAGACAAACAAAGTGTCACTAGTATGCCTCTACTTGACTAGCTCGTTGAATCAAAGATGGTTATGTTTCCTAACCATAGACATGAGTTGTCATTTGATTAACGGGATCACATCATTAGTGAATGATGTGATTGACTTGACCCATTCTGTTAGCTTATCATTTGATCATTTAGTATATCGGTATTGCTTTCTTCATGACTTATACATGTTCCTATGACTATGAGATTATGCAACTCCCGAACACCGGAGGAACACTTTGTGTGCTACCAAATGTCACAACGTAACTGGGTGATTATAAATGTGCTCTACAGGTGTCTCCGATGGTACTTGTTGAGTGGGCATAGATCAAGATTAGGATTTGTCACTCCGATTGTCGGAGAGGTATCTCTGGGCCCTCTCGGTAATGCACATCACTATAAGCCTTGCAAGCAATGTAACTAATGAGTTAGTTGCGAGATGATGCATTATAGAACGAGTAAAGAGACTTGCCGGTAACGAGATTGAACTAGGTATTGAGATACCGACGATCGAATCTCGGGCAAGTAACATACCGATGACAAAGGGAACAACGGATGTTGTTATGCGGATTGACCGATAAAGACCTTCGTAGAATATGTAGGAACCAATATGAGCATCCAGATTCCGCTATTGGTTATTGACCGGAGTTGAGTCTCGGTCATGTCTACATAGTTCTCAAACCCGTAGGGTCCGCACGCTTAACATTCGGTGACGATCGGTATTATGAGTTTATGTATTTTGATGTACCGAAGGTAGTTCGGAGTCCCGGATATGATCACGGACATGACGAGGAGTCTCGAAATGGTCGAGACATAAAGATCGATATATTGGAAGCCTATATTTGGACATCAGAATAGTTCCGGGTGAAATCGGGATTTTACCGGAGTACCGGGAGGTTACCGGAACCCCCGGTAAGTGTATGGGCCTTATTGGGCCATAGTGGAGAGAGAGAGAGAGAGGAGACCAGGGCAGGCCGCGCGCCCCCTCTCCCTTTGGTACGAATTGGACTAGGAGGGGGCGGCGCCCCCCTTTCCTTCCTCCCTCTCACCCCCTTCCTTCTCTCCTAGTCCAACTAGGGAAGGGGGGAATCCTACTCCCGGAGGGAGTAGGACTCATCCAGGGCACGGCATAGGAGGGCCGGCCCTCCCCCCTCCTCCACTCCTTTATATACGGGGGAGGGGGCACCCCATAGACACACAAGTTGATCATTGATCTCTTAGCCGTGTGCGGTGCCCCCCTCCACCATAATCCACCTCGTTCATATCGTAGCGGTGCTTAGGCGAAGCCCTGCGTCGGTAGCTTCATCATCACCATCATCATGCCGTCGTGCTGACGGAACTCTCCCTCGAAGCTCTACTGGATCGTGAGTTCGTGGGACGTCACCGAGATGAACGTGTGCAGATCGCAGAGGTGTCGTATGTTCAATACTAAGGATCGGTCGATCGTGAAGACGTACGACTACATCAACCGCATTGTCATAAAGCTTCCGCTTACGGTCTACGAGGGTACGTGGACGACACTCTCCCCTCTTGTTGCTATGCATCACCATGATCTTGCGTGTGCGTAGGAATTTTTTTGAAATTACTACGTTCCCCAATAGTGGCATCCGAGCCAGGTTTATGCGTAGATGTTATATGCACGAGTAGAACACAAGTGAGTTGTGGGCGATACAAGTCATACTGCTTACCAGCATGTCATACTTTGATTCGGCGGTATTGTTGGATGAAGCGGCCCGGACCGACATTACGCGTACGCTTACGCGAGACTGGTTCTACTGACGTGTTCGCACACAGGTGGCTGGTGGGTGTCAGTTTCTCCAACTTTAGTTGAATCGAGTGTGGCTATGGCCGGTCCTTGTGAGGGTTAAAACGGCACATACTTGACGAAATATCATTGTTGTTTTGATGCGTAGGTAAGAACGGTTCTTGCTCAGCCCGTAGCAGCCACGTAAAACTTGCAACAACAAAGTAGAGGACGTCTAACTTGTTTTTGCAGGGCATGTTGTGATGTGATATGGTCAAGGCATGATGCTAAATTTTATTGTATGAGATGATCATGTTTTGTAACAGAGTTATCGGCAACTGGCAGGAGCCATATGGTTGTCGCTTTATTGTATGAAATGGAATCGCCATGTAATTGCTTTACTTTATCACGAAGCGGTAGCGATAGTCGTAGAAGCAATAGTTGGCGAGACGACAAGGATGCTAGGATGGAGATCAAGATGTCGCGCCGGTGACGATGGTGATCATGACGGAGCTTTGGAGATGGAGATCAAAGGCACAAGATGATGTTGTCCATATCATATCACTTATATTGATTGCATGTGATGTTTATCTTTTATGCATCTTATTTTGCTTAGCTCGACGGTAGCATTATAAGATGATCTCTCACTAAATTTCAAGGTATAAGTGTTCTCCCTGAGTATGCACCATTGCGAAAGTTCGTCGTGCCGAGACACCACGTGATGATCGGGTGTGATAAGCTCTACGTTCACATACAACGGGTGCAAGCCAGTTTTGCACATGCATAATACTCGGGTTAAACTTGACGAGCCTAGCATATGTAGATATGGCCTCGGAACACTGAGACCGAAAGGTCGAGCGTGAATCATATGGTAGATATGATCAACATAGTGATGTTCACCATTGAAAACTACTCCATCTCACATGATGATCGGACATGGTTTAGTTGATATGGATCACGTGATCACTTAGATGATTAGAGGAATGTCTATCTAAGTGGGAGTTCTTAAGTAATTTGATTAATTGAACTTTAATTTATCATGAACTTAGTACCTAATAGTATTTTGCATGTCTATGTTGTTGTAGATAGATGGCCCGTGCTGTTGTTCCGTTGAATTTTAATGCGTTCCTTGAGAAAGCAAAGTTGAAAGATGATGGTAGCAATTACACGGACTGGGTCTGTAACTTGAGGATTATCCTCATTGCTGCACAAAAGAATTACGTCCTGGAAGCACCGCTAGGTGCCAAACCCGCTGCAGGAGCAACGCCAGATGTTATGAACGTTTGGCAGAGCAAAGCTGATGACTACTCGATAGTTTAGTGTGCCATGATTTACGGCTTAGAACCGGGACTTCAATGACGTTTTGAACGTCATGGAGCATATGAGATGTTCCAGGAGTTGAAGTTAATATTTCAAGCAAATGCCCGGATTGAGAGATACAAAGTCTCCAATAAGTTCTACAGCTGCAAGATGGAGGAGAATAGTTCTGTCAGTGAGCATATAATCAAAATGTCTGGGTATAATAATCACTTGATTCGACTGGAAGTTAATCTTCCGGATGATTGTGTCATTGACAGAATTCTTCAATCACTGCCACCAAGCTACAAGAGCTTCGTGATGAACTATAACATGCAAGGGATGGATAAGACAATTCCCGAGCTCTTCGCAATGCTAAAGGCTGCAGAGGTAGAAATCAAGAAGGAGCATCAATATTTGATGGTCAACAAGACCACCAGTTTCAAGAAAAAGGGTAAAGGGAAGAAGGGGAAATTCAAGAAGAACGACAAACAAGTTGATGCTCAAGTGAAGAAGCCCAAGTCTGGACCAAAGCCTGAGACTGAGTGCTTCTACTACAAAGGGACTGGTCACTGGAAGCGGAACTGCCCCAAGTATTTGGTGGATAAGAAGGATGGCAAGGTGAACAAAGGTATATGTGATATACATGTTATTGATGTGTACCTTACTAATGCTCGCAGTAGCACCTGGGTATTTGATAGTGGTTCTGTTGCTAATATTAGCAACTCGAAACAGGGACTACAGATTAAGCGAAGATTGGCTAAGGACGAGGTGACGATGCGCGTGGGAAATGGTTCCAAAGTCGATGTGATTGTGGTCGGCACGCTACCTCTACATCTACCTTCGGGATTAGTTTTAGACCTGAATAATTGTTATTTGGTGCCAGCGTTGAGCATGAACATTATATCTGGATCTTGTTTGGTGCGAGACGGTTATTCATTTAAATCTGAGAATAATGGTTGTTCTATTTATATGAGTAATATCTTTTATGGTCATGCACCCTTGAAGAGTGGTCTATTTTTGATGAATCTCGATAGTAGTGATACACATATTCATAATATTGAAGCCAAAAGATGCAGAGTTCATAATGATAGTGCAACTTATTTGTGGCACTGCCGTTTGGGTCATATTGGTGTAAAGCGCATGAAGAAACTCCATTCCGATGGACTTTTGGAATCACTTGATTATGAATCACTTGGTACTTGCGAACCATGCCTCATGGGCAAGATGACTAAAACGCCATTCTCCAGAACAATGGAGCGAGCAACAGATTTGTTAGAAATCATACATACTGATGTATGTGGTCCGATGAATGTTGAGGCTCGCGGCGGGTATCGTTATTTTCTCACCTTCACAGATGATTTGAGCAGATATGGGTATATCTACTTAATGAAACATAAGTCTGAAACGTTTGAAAAGTTCAAAGAATTTCAGAGTGAAGTGGAAAATGATCGTAACAAGAAAATAAAGTTTCTACGATCTAATCGTGGAGGAGAATATTTGAGTTATGAGTTTGGTCTACATTTGAAACAATGCGGAATAGTTTCGCAACTCACGCCACCCGGAACACCACAACGTAATGGTGTGCCCGAACATCGTAATCGTACTTTACTAGATATGGTGCGATCTATGATGTCTCTTACTGATTTACCGCTATCATTTTGGGGTTATGCTTTAGAGACGGCTGCATTCACGTTAAATAGGGCACCATCGAAATCCGTTGAGACGACGCCTTATGAACTATGGTTTGGCAAGAAACCAAAGTTGTCATTTCTTAAAGTTTGGGGCTGCGATGCTTATGTGAAAAAGCTTCAACCAGATAGGCTCGAACCCAAATCAGAGAAATGTGTCTTCATAGGATACCCAAAGGAAACTGTTGGGTACACCTTCTATCACAGATCCGAAGGCAAGACATTCGTTGCTAAGAATGGATCCTTTCTTGAGAAGGAGTTTCTCTCGAAAGAAGTGAGTGGGAGGAAAGTAGAACTTGATGAGGTAACTGTACCTACTCCCTTATTGGAAAGTAGTTCATCACAGAAATCTGTTCCTGTGAGTCCTACACCAATTAGTGAGGAAGCTAATGATGATGATCAGGTAACTTCAGATCAAGTTACTACCGAACCTCGTAGGTCAACCAGAGTAAGATCCGCACCAGAGTGGTACGGTAATCCTGTTCTGGAGGTCATGTTACTTGACCATGATGAACCTACGAACTATGAGGAAGCAATGATGAGCCCAGATTCCGTGAAATGGCTTGAGGCCATGAAATCTGAGATGGGATCCATGTATGAGAACAAAGTGTGGACTTTGGTTGACTTGCCCGATGATCGGCAAGCCATCGAGAATAAATGGATCTTCAAGAAGAAGACTGACGCTGAAGGTAATGTTACTGTCTACAAAGATGGACTTGTTGCGAAAGGTTTTCGACAAGTTCAAGGAGTTGACTAAGATGAGACTTTCTCACCCGTAGCGATGCTTAAGTCCGTCCAAATCATGTTAGCAATTGCCGCATTTTATGATTATGAAATTTGGCAAATGGATGTAAAGACTGCATTCCTGAATGGATTTCTGGAAGAAGAGTTGTATAAGATACAACCTGAAGGTTTTATCGATCCAAAGGATGCTAACAAAGTGTGCAAGCTCTAGCGATCCATCTATGGACTGGTGCAAGCATCTCGGAGTTGGAATAAACGTTTTGATAGTGTGATCAAAGCATATGGTTTTATACAGACTTTTGGAGAAGCCTGTATTTACAAGAAAGTGAGTGGGAGCTCTCTAGCATTTCTAATATTATATGTGGATGACATATTGTTGATTGGAAATGATATAGAATTTCTAGATAGCATAAAAGGATACTTGAATAAGAGTTTTTCAATGAAAGACCTCAGTGAAGCTCCTTATATATTGGGCATCAAGATATATAGAGATAGATCATGACGCTTAATTGGACTTTCACAAAGCACATACCTTGATAAAGTTTTGAAGAAGTTCAAAATGGATCAAGCAAAGAAAGGGTTCTTGCCTGTGTTGCAAGGTGTGAAGTTGAGTCAGATTCAATGCCCGACCACTACAGAAGATAGAGAGAAAAATGAAATGTGTTCCCTATGCTTCAGCCATAGGCTCTATCATGTATGCAATGCTGTGTCCCAGACCTGATGTGTGCCTTGCTGTTAGTTTAGCACGGAGGTACCAAAGTAATCCAGGAGTGGATCACTGGACAACGGTCAAGAACATCCTGAAATACCTGAAAAGGACTAAGGATATGTTTCTCGTTTATGGAGGTGACAAAGAGCTCGTCGTAAATGGTTACGTCGATGCAAGCTTTGACACTGATCCAGATGACTCTAAGACACAAACCGGATACGTGTTTGTATTGAACGGTGGAGCTATCAGTTGGTGCAGTTCTAAGCAAAGCGTCGTGGCGGGATCTACATGTGAAGCGGAGTACATAGCTGCTTCGGAAGCAGCAAATGAAGGAGTCTGGATGAAGGAGTTCATATCCGATCTAGGTGTCATACCTAGTGCATCGGGTCCAATGAAAATCTTTTGAGACAATACTGGTGCAATTGACTTGGCAAAGGAATCCAGATTTCACAAGAGAACCAAGCACATCAAGAGATGCTTCAATTCCATCCGCGATCAAGTCAAGGAGGGAGACATAGAGATTTGCAAGATACATATGGATCTGAATGTTGCAGACTCGTTGACTAAGCCTCTCTCACGAGCAAAACATGATCAGCACCAAGACTCCATCGGTGTTAGAATCATTACTATGTAATCTAGATTATTGACTCTAGTGCAAGTGGGAGACTGAAGGAAATATGCCCTAGAGGCAATAATAAAGTTGTTATTTATATTTCCTTATATCATGATAAATGTTTATTATTCATGCTAGAATTGTATTAACCAGAAATTTGTACATGTGTGAATACATAGACAGACAAAGTGTCACTAGTATGCCTCTACTTGACTAGCTTGTTGAATCAAAGATGGTTATGTTTCCTAACCATAGACATGAGTTGTCATTTGATTAACGGGATCACATCATTAGTGAATGATGTGATTGACTTGATCCATTCCGTTAGCGTAGCATTTGATCGTTTAGTATATTGCTATTGCTTTCTTCATGACTTATACATGTTCCTATGACTATGAGATTATGCAGCTCCCGAATACCGGAGGAACACTTTGTGTGCTACCAAACGTCACAACGTAACTGGGTGATTATAAAGGTGCTCTATAGGTGCCTCCGATGGTACTTGTTGAGTTGGCGTAGATCAAGATTAGGATTTGTCACTCCGATTGTCGGAGAGGTATCTCTGGGCCCTCTCGGTAATGCACATCACTATAAGCCTTGCAAGAAATGTAACTAATGAGTTAGTTGCAGGTTGATGCATTACGGAACGAGTAAAGAGACTTGCCGGTAACGATATTGAACTAGGTATTGAGATACCGACGATCGAATCTCGAGCAAGTAACATACCGATGACAAAGGGAACAACGTATGTTGTTATGCGGTTTGACCGATAAAGATCTTCGTAGAATATGTAGGAACCAATATGAGCATCCAGGTTCCGCTATTGGTTATTGTCCAGAGATGAGTCTCGGTCATGTCTATATAGTTCTCGAACCCATAGGGTCCGCACGCTTAATGTTCGGTGACGATCGGTATTATGACTTTATGTGTTTTGATGTACCGAAGGTAGTTCGGAGTCCCGGATATGATCACGGACATGACGAGGAGTCTCAAAATGGTCGAGACATAAAGATCGATATATTGGAAGCCTATATTTGGACATCGGAATAGTTCCGGGTGAAATCGGGATTTTACCGGAGTACACGGAGGTTATCGGAACCCCCCGGTAAGTGTATGGGCCTTATTGGGCCATAGTGGAGAGAGAGAGAGGAGACCAGGGCAGGCCGCGCGTGTTGGAGATCGTTGCATAATTTTAAAATTTTCTACGCATCACCAAGATCCATCTATGGAGTATACTAGCAACGAGGGGAAAGGAGTGCATCTACATACCCTTGTAGATCGCGAGCGGAAGCGTTCAAGTGAACGGGGTTGATGGAGTCGTACTCGCCGTGATCCAAATCACCGATGACCGAGTGCCGAACGGCCGGCACCTCCGCGTTCAACACACGTACGGAGCAGCGACGTCTCCTCCTTCTTGATCCAGCAAGGGGGAAGGAGAGGTTGATGGAGATCCAGCAGCACGACGGCGTGGTGGTGGAAGTAGCGGGGATCCCGGCAGGACTTCGCCAAGCGCAAGCGGGAGAGAGAGGTGTCACCGGAGGGAGAGGGAGGCGCCAGGGGCTAGGGTGCAGCAGCCCTCCCGCCCCCCTTTATATAGGCCCCCTGGGGGGGCACCGGCCCCTGGGATCCCATCTACAAGGGGGGCGGCGGCCAAGGGGGGGGGAAACTTCCCCCCCAAGCCAGGTGGGGCGCCCCCACCCCCAGGGTTTCCAACCCTAGGCACAGGGGGAGGCCCATGGGGGGCGCACCAGCCCACTAGGGGCTGGTTCCCCTCCCACTTCAGCCCATGGGGCCCTCCGGGATAGGTGGCCCCACCCGGTGGACCCCCGGGACCCTTCCGGTGGGCCCGGTACAATACCGATAACCCCCGAAACTTCCCCGGCGGCCGAAACTGGACTTCCTATATATAATTCTTCACCTCCGGACCATTCCGGAACTCCTCGTGATGTCCGGGATCTCATCCGGGACTCCGAACAACTTTCGGGTTTCCGCATACTAATATCTCTACAACCCTAGCGTCACCGAACCTCAAGTGTGTAGACCCTACGGGTTCGGGAGACATGCAGACATGACCGAGACGCCTCTCCGGTCAATAACCAACAGAGGGATCTGGATACCCATGTTGGCTACCACATGTTCCATGATGATCTCATCGGATGAACCACGATGTCGAGGATTCAATCAATCCCATATACAATTCCCTTTGTCAATCGGTACGTTACTTGCCCGAGATTCGATCGTCGGTATCCCAATACCTTGTTCAATCTCGTTACCAGCAAGTCACTTTACTCGTACCGTAATGCATGATCCCATGGCTAACTCCTTAGTCACACTACTAGAAAAAGGGCTATAGATGGGATTGACACTAATGGCGCACCAGACAAGCGGTGCGCCATTAGTATATACTAATGGCGCACCACCTTCTGATACGCCATTAGAGTTGAAACTACTAATGGCGCACCAGGCGCAGGGTGCGCCATTAGTATAAAAAAAATTAACTAGTGCGCCTGTCCAAACATACTAATGGCGCATCCAGACACAGTGCGCCATTACTAGTTGTAACTAGTAATGCCGCACCTGGCCCAGGGTGCGCCATTAGTATCCAATTTTTTTTAACTAGTGCGCCTGTCCAAACATACTAATGGCGCATCCAGACACAGTGCGCCATTACTAGTTGTAACTAGTAATGGCGCACCTGTCCCAGGGTGCGCCATTAGTATCAATTTTTTTTAACTAGTGCGCCTGTCCAAGCATACTAATGGCGCATCCAGACACAGTGCGCCATTACCAGTTGTAACTAGTAATGGCGCACCTGGCCCAGGGTGCGCCATTAGTATCAATTTTTTTTAACTAGTGCGCCTGTCCAAACATACTAATGGCGCACCTTCTGGTGGTGCGCCATTAGTAACCTGGATTACTAATGGCGCATTTAGAGTTGGTGCGCCATTAGTAAGTGGGCAGCAACAAGATATTTTGGACAGCCTCTCCTACCCACACTCACTTTCTCCCCACTTCATTCTCTCCACCTCCTCCTTGTCTTGGGTGCCTCCTCTTTCTCACCTCATTTCCACCATAGATTCATTCAATTTAAGTGGTTAAATTACCTTGTTTTGATAGGTAAGTAAGGGGGGAAGCTATATTTATGTTGTTCTCCTTACAACAATGTGCACATGCACTTTTTATGGCCTAGCTAGATCTATGTATGTTCGTGGTGTTGCATATGTTTGTGGTGTTGCATATGTGTTTGTGTTTGGAGGTGTACCGGTATTTGAAATGCGATAGTTGCCAATATTTTGCCGGAATGTTGATTCATTTCCGTTTCGGCGAGAATTTTGGCATTAAGCATTCTTTTTGGTCCTATTTTTAGGGAAAGTCATGCCAAATTTTTTCTTGGTTCTAAAATATCTTTTTGCTCTACCCCGCAGGCGACCATGGTCCGCATGATGACCGAAGGCATCGTGAATAGGTTTTTGAGGTCCGCGAAGGCCGAGATGCTTCAAAAGAACGAGACAGAGATAAGATGTCCGTGTCGAAGATGCAAGCTGAAGAGCCTTATTGCGGACCCGGAATCCGGGCAGGTGCGGGACCACCTGCTCTTGCGTGGTTTCATGGATGGCTATCGGTGGCAAGGTGATGAAGATGACTATGAAGTCGTCCATGGGGGCCGGGCAAGAAATGAGGAAGGGCAGCAAGACAACCACCGCGGCTCGGGCGGGCGAGAAGACGAAGAATCCCCAGGAGATGATCACGACAGTGATGCTGTACACAGTCATCATGTAGAAGATGCAGGACATGATGATGAGGAAGATGCCGGAGCAGACGACGGGCATGATCATGAAGATGATGATGCCGGCGGAGCAGACGACGCTGGACCATCGATGGGCTGGGTGCAGGACCCTCATATTCAAGAGCTGCTTCTCAAGCAGACAGATAACGCAAGAGCTGCCGCCCGAGAGAAAGCCAAGATGGATCAACTTGAGTTAGACGCGGTTACTCCATTGTATGAAGGATGCAGGCCCGAGGATACCCGCCTGAAAGTAACGCTCATGGCTCTGGAGATGAAGGTAAAACACAAAATGACCGACGCATGCTTCGACGAGAACATGTCATTCTGGCACGAACGTCTTCCCAAGGGGAACAAGTGCCCGACCAGTTTGGAGGAGGCGAAGAAAATCGTGTGTCCTCTGGATTTACCGCACGTGAAATACCATGTGTGCATGAACAATTGCATCATTTATCGGGACGAGCACGCGGAGTCTACCATATGTCCGGTGTGCGGCGTCACTCGATACAAGAAGAGGACGAAAGCTCCTCGAAAAGTGGTGTGGTACTTTCCGATCACTCCTCATCTGCAGCGGTATTTCGCGGACCCTAAGGTAGCAAAGCTCCTGCGTTGGCACGCGGATAGGGAGGAGAAGAAGCGAGAAGATGACGCAAATGATCCGGAGATAGATAAAAAAGACAAGATGCTGAGTCACCCTAAGGATGCGAGCCAGTGGCAAGCGTTGAACTTCGAAGACCTAGAATTTGGGAACGATCCAAGGAACATCGTGCTGGGCGCGAGCACCGATGGAGTCAATCCGTTTGGCAGCCAGAGAAGCACACATAGCACCTGGCCTGTGTTTGTGTGGATGTACAACCTTCCCCCCTGGTTGTGCATGAAGAGAAAGTACATTCACATGAGTATGCTAATCGAAGGACCGAAACAACCAGGGAACGACATCAATCTGTATCTGGGGCTGCTGAAAGAGGAGCTTGACACGATGTGGAAAACGCCAGCCAATACGTGGGACGCCGCAGAGAAAACGAGGTCTGTTTTCTGGGACTTGCCGTACTGGAAGATCCACCGTGTGCCTCACAGCCTTGATGTCATGCATATCACGAAGAACGTGTGCGAGAGTCTGCTTGGTACCCTGCTCAACATGCCAGAGAGGACCAAAGATGGGCCAAAAGCAAGGGCAGACTTGAAATCAATGGGCATCAGGCAGGAGCTTCACGCTATATATGATGATGATGATGATGATGATGATGAGGCGAAGCAGGACACGGAAAGTCGTCGCAAAGGCAAAAAGGCCAAGAAGACCGGAAATGACTACCCTCCCGCGTGCTTCACTCTAAGTCAGGAGGAGATCGAGCAGTTTTTCACCTGCCTCGTAGGAGTAAAACTTCCTTATGGTTACGCGGGGAAGATAAGCAGATACCTAGACCTAGCGAAGCTGAAGTTCAGCGGGATGAAGTCTCACGACTGTCACGTGCTGATGACGCAGATACTTCCAGTTGCAATCCGTGGGATCATGGACGCGCACGTCCGTGAAACGCTATTTGGCCTATGCAACTTTTTCGACGTCATCTCTCGGAAGTCTGTTGGCGTGAGGCAACTCAGAAGGCTACAGGAAGAGATCGTGGTGATACTATGCGAGCTTGAGATGTACTTCCCGCCCGCATTCTTCGACGTTATGGTGCATCTGCTGGTCCATATCGTGGACGATATCATCCAACTCGGGCCGACGTTCCTGCACAGCATGATGCCGTTCGAAAGGATGAATGGTGTCATCAAAGGATACGTTCGCAACATGTCACGTCTAGAGGGAAGCATAGCCAGGGGCTTTCTGACCGAAGAGTGCATCTCCTACTGCACGAATTATCTAGGCATCAAGAACCCCGTTGGTCTGCCCATCAACAGGCACCTCGGCAGGCTCGCTGGATGGGGTCACCGTGAGGGTTGCCGCGAAATGCATGTCGACTTCGAGGGTCGACTCGCCGACTTTGAAAGAGCAAACCTAGTCGCGCTACAACACATAGACGTGGTCGATCCTTGGGTGGTAGAGCACAAAACCTTTATTAAGAAGACGTACAATGACCGAGGCCAACAGAGGACGGACGGAGATATACTCAAAGAGCACAACTCATGTTTCACGCGTTGGTTCAAGCAGAAGCTTCTGTCGTACCCTTTACATGAGGATTCTTCCGCGGAAGAACAACTCATATTCGCCTTGTCACAGGGCGCCGAGCACAACCTGATGACCTATGAGGCGTACGATATCAACGGCTACACATTCTACACCGAGGCCAAGGACATGAAGAGCGATGGTTATCAGAACTCCGGGGTAACGATGGAATCCTACACTGGTAACGACAAGGACCGATACTACGGAAGGATCGAGGAGATCTGGGAGCTGAGCTACGCTGGAGAGAAGGTCCCGATGTTCCGTGTCAGATGGGCCAAGAGCGTCCTAAAAGAAGACCGGTATTTCACCACCATGGTTATACCCGAAGCCAAATCCAAGACCGCAGGCGCAAACGTCACCGCGAAAAATGAGCCATGGGTACTGGCTTCCCAAGTGGACCAATGCTTCTTCATTACCGACCCGTCAAAGCCCAGTCGTGTTGTCGTGAGGAGAGGCAAAAGGAAGATCATCGGAATGGATGGAGTAGCCAATGAGCAAGACTTCGACAAGTACGGCGACCCGAGAATCGAACATGACGACGATGATGAAGTAGCAGCATACACCACAAGAAGAAGCAGGACCACCCTACCTAAAGGACGTCCGTTCCACAGAAGAACTCCATTTGCGAAAAAGAAGGGCAAGAAGATTGTGAACAGATAGCTAGCTAAGATCGATTGTATTTAAATCGTAGCCTTCATTTCTCGATTGTATTTCATGGGCACTTTTTGAACTATCATGAATATTTTTAAATTTCATGGACACTCGATCTCGATCCCCCTCCATCTCGATCGCTATCCCACCTCGCCAGATCCGGTCCCCCTCGCCGCCGAGCACCCCCCGGTCCGCCGCCCCCCCCGCACCCCGCGCACCCTCCCCCGCTCCACCGGCATTACTGTTTGATGATATTTTTTAAATAATTATTACTGTCTTATAAAAAAATATTACTGTTATGATTTAAACAAGTTTGAACATATTTAAACACAAATAAATATCAAAGAGCATTTTAAATGCATAAAAAAAATTGTGGAGCCTGGGAATCGAACCCAGGACCTCCTGGTGTGAGAACTGGCTGCTGACCAGTCGACCTAGTAGAGGGAACTTGGTGTGGACCAGGTCAGGTGGAAGATAACCTGTTGGCTGGAGCAGAAATCAAAAAAAAATACTAATGGCGCACCAGGGTGAGGTGCGCCATTAGTATGGATGTACTTATGGCGCACCGGGGGGTGGTGCGCCATTAGTATTGTGCCCTCGCCCTCGCCTATCCCCGGCCCAAACCTATCCCCTCTCTCTCCCTCGCCCTCGCCCTCGATCCCCTTCCCCTCTCCACTCCCGACGCCGCTGCCCCGCCGCCTCGACGCCGCCCCGTCGTCCTCGTCTCCGCCCCGACGCCCCGACGCCGCTGCCCCTTCCCCTCTCCTCTCCTGACGCCGCTGCCCCGACCTCCTCCTCGCCCCTCGACGTCGCCCTCGATCCCCTTCCCCTCTCCTCTCCCGACGCCGCCGCCCCGTCGTCCTCGTCCTCGCCCTCCCCCTCGTCCGCGCCACCGCCGCGCCGCTCCGACCTCCTCCTTGTCCCCTCCGGCCTCCTCCGCCTCCTCGGGTACTGCCCCCACCTCTCCCTCCCCCTCCGGCCTCCTCCTTCCCCTTTGTAAATTTTAGGGTTGTTTTGTTACTCAAAACTACATTTTTGCTCTGTTTCTTCATGTTACGACTGCTGTCATCAAGTTTGGATGTGCAAGACTTAATCATATTGTTCCTGTAGCTCTCTGATGTGCAAGTTTATTTGGATACATAGGAACTTTGCTTGACTAATAATTTAAGTTTGGATTTACATTGTCAAGATTCCTCGAAGTCCCAATCAGGTCTAGGTGACCTGCACTTCATGTTACCACTGCTGTCATCTAGGTGACCTTCACTAATAATTACGTTTATATTTGGATCCATAGGACCGTTGCATGTTTTTTTTATAGTTTAGATTTATATTGTCAACCAAGTCTAAGTGAACCTGCATGCCTATTGATACGTACCTGTGAGTTGGATCATCTTCTTTAGGTTTCTGACGTGCAAGTTTTTTTGGATCCTTTGCATGACTAATTGTTAAGCTGATACAATATGAGTAGAACTTCACGTGTTATATCAGTAGATGGTGATGCTATTGGTCTTCTTAAAATAATCTGTCCTCTTTTGTGCTCATACAATTTTGGAATGGTATGCGTGTCTGCACCCATCAAGCCATTGTTAATTCTGGATGCTGGCCATCAAGACTACATACTACTGCATTGTGGTGCACCTCCAACGACCACATAACAGCAGCCCAAATTTTAATTTTCTTGCTACTGCTGCTTGTTTGTGGTGCACTTGTTGTAGCAGCAGCACTACATCAAGCACAAGTCTTGTAGTAGTTAGCATAGCAGCCTAGTGGCACTCTTGTTAAGCTATTGCATTGTACTATGTAGACTTGTAAAGGCCTTGCTTTTGGGTAGTCCATATGCATATGTGAACCTTGTTGTTTAGTTGATGCAGCTACATGTTGCTTTTGGGTGGTCAGTATGCATATGTGAACCTTGCAGTGTAGTTGATGCAACTACATATGAACCTTGTTGCGTAGTTGATGCAACTACATGTGAACCTTGCTGTTAAGTTTAGATGATGGATGTGTACTCCTATGAACTAATTTCCTGATATTATGAACTATGTTGCTGGTAATGATGCCATTAACTATCAAGACTTGTGTGAAAATATTGTGTAATTATCTATGACATATTTCCAAATAGGTCATGCCAAACTTTTTAACATAAGATGTGTGATGTCAGATTTTCAAATAGGTCATGCTAAAATACTGTGTAACATTAGATGTTACTCTAGTGGCAAAAGCAATATTTGGCGAAAACTGGAGTGTCAAAAGCAAAACAAATAACATAGGGCAATATGGTCTTTTCCCTGCTCCGTTTGGTCAAAACATCCATTAACCTAACAGAATGGCAATTGTGATAATTGTCACAAACTAAGAGTGGCAAAAGCGAGATGTCAAAATCTAGAGTGGCATAAGAAAATTTGACAAATAACCTGTGCAAAAAACAGAAAATAAAAAAATAAAAAAAACCTAATATTCATACTAATGGCGCATCACATCATAGTGCGCCATTAGTATGCCAGAGGATACTAATGGCGCATCACTAAACAGTGCGCCATTAGTATGCCGAAGTTACTAATGGCGCATCCAGTTGTTGTGCGCCATTAGTATGCCAAAGCACCTGGGTATAGATGGCCCCCTGGGAGGCATACTAATGGCGCACTGTTGTATATACTAATGGCGCATCTGGGGTGCGCCATTAGTATACCAGATACTAATGGCGCACCAATGGTGCGCCATTAGTAAAATATACTAATGGCGTGCTACTAATGGCGCACCACTAATGCGCCATTAATGGCGAAATTAGGTGCGCCATTAGTAGGCCTTTTCCTAGTAGTGTCACATTGAGCTCATTATGATGATGCATTACCGAGTGGGCCCAGAGATACCTTTCCGTCATACGGAGTGACAAATCCCAGTCTCGATCCGTGCCAACTCAACAGACACTTTCGGAGATACCCATAGTGTACCTTTATAGTCACCCAGTTACGTTGTGACGTTTGGCACACCCAAAGCACTCCTACGGTATCCGGGAGTTGCACGATCTCATGGTCTAAGGAAATGATACTTGACATTGGAAAAGCTCTAGCAAACGAACTACACGATCTTTTGTGCTATGCTTAGGATTGGGTCTTGTCCATCACATCATTCCCCTAATGATGTGATCCCGTTATCAATGACATCCAATGTCCATAGTCAGGAAACCATGACTATCTGTTGATCAACGAGCTAGTCAACTAGAGGCTTACTAGGGACACGTTGTGGTCTATGTATTCACACATGTATTACGATTTCCGGATAACACAATTATAGCATGAACAATAGACAATTATCATGAACAAGGAAATATAATAATAACCATTTATTATTGCCTCTAGGGCATATTTCCAACAGTCTCCCACTTGCACTAGAGTCAATAATCTAGTTACATTGTGATGTATCGAACACCCATAGAGTTCTGGTGTTGATCATGTTTTGCTCTAGGGAGAGGTTTAGTCAACGGATCTGCTACATTCAGGTCCGTATGTACTTTAAAAATATCTATGTCTCCATTTTGAACACTTTCACGAATGGAGTTGAAGCGACGCTTGATATGCCTGGTCTTCCTGTGAAACCTGGGCTCCTTGGCAAGGGCAATAGCTCCAGTGTTGTCACAGAAGAGAGTCATCGGGCCCGACGCATTGGGAATCACCCATAGGTCGGTAATGAACTCCTTCATCCAGATTGCTTCTTGCGCTGCCTCTGAGGCTGCCATGTATTCCGCTTCACATGTAGATCCCGCCACGATGCTTTGCTTGCAACTGCACCAGCTTACTGCCCCTCCATTCAAAATATACACGTATCCGGTTTGTGACTTTGAGTCATCCAGATCTGTGTCGAAGCTAGCGTCGACGTAACCCTTTACGACGAGCTCTTCGTCACCTCCATAAACGAGAAACATATCCTTAGTCCTCTTCAGGTACTTCAGGATATTCTTGACCGCTGTCCAGTGTTCCATGCCGGGATTACTTTGGTACCTTCCTACCAAACTTACGGCAAGGTTTACATCAGGTCTGGTACACAGCATGGCATACATAATAGACCCTATGGCCGAGGCATAGGGGATGACACTCATCTTTTCTCTATCTTCTGCCGTGGTCGGGCATTGAGCCGTGCTCAATTGCACACCTTGCAATACAGGCAAGAACCCCTTCTTGGACTGATCCATATTGAACTTCTTCAATATCTTGTCAAGGTATGTACTCTGTGAAAGACGAATGAGGCGTCTTGATCTATCTCTATAGATCTTGATGCCTAATATATAAGCAGCTTCTCCAAGGTCCTTCATTGAAAAACACTTATTCAAATAGGCCTTTATACTTTCCAAGAATTCTATATCATTTCCCATCAATAGTATGTCATCCACATATAATAAGAGAAATGCTACAGAGCTCCCACTCACTTTCTTGTAAACACAGGCTTCTCCATAAGTCTGTGTAGACCCAAACGCTTTGATCATCTCATCAAATCGAATGTTCCAACTCCGAGATGCTTGCACCAGCCCATAGATGGAGCGCTGGAGCTTGCATACCTTGTTAGCATTCTTAGGATCGACAAAACCTTCGGCTGCATCATATACAATTCTTCCTTAAGAAAGCCGTTAAGGAATGCCGTTTTAACGTCCATTTGCCATATCTCATAATCATAGAATGCGGCAATTGCTAACATGATTCGGACGGACTTCAGCTTCGCTAGGGTGAGAAAGTCTCATCGTAGTCAACCCCTTGAACTTGTCGATAACCCTTAGCGACAAGTCGAGCCTTATAGATGGTCACATTACCATCCGCGTCTGTCTTCTTCTTAAAGATCCATTTATTTTCTATGGCTCGCCGATCATCGGGCAAGTCAGTCAAAGTCCATACTTCGTTTTCATACATGGATCCTATCTTGGATTTCATGGCTTCTAGCCATTTGTCGGAATCCGGGCCCGCCATCGCTTCTTCATAGTTCGAAGGTTCACCGTTGTCTAACAACATGATTTCCAGGACAGGGTTGCCGTACCACTCTGGTGCGGAACGTGTCCTTGTGGACCTTCGAAGTTCAGCAGTAACTTGATCCGAAGCTTCACTATCATCATCATTAACTTCCTCCCCAGTCGGTGTAGGCACCACAGGAACATCTTCCCGCGCTGCGCTACTTTCCGGTTCGGAAGGGGTGACTATCACCTCATCAAGTTCCACTTTCCTCCCACTTAATTCTTTCGAGAGAAACTCTTTCTCCAGAAAGGACCCGTTCTTGGCAACAAAGATCTTGCCTTCGGATCTGAGGTAGAAGGTATACCCAATGGTTTCCTTAGGGTATCCTATGAAGACGCATTTTTCCGACTTGGGTTCGAGCTTTTCAGGTTGAAGTTTCTTGACATAAGCATCGCATCCCCAAACTTTTAGAAACGACAGCTTAGGTTTCTTCCCAAACCATAATTCATATGGTGTCGTCTCAACGGATTTCGACGGAGCCCTATTTAAAGTGAATGCGGCAGTCTCTAAAGCATAGCCCCAGAATGAGAGCGGTGGATCGGTAAGAGACATCATAGATCGCACCATATCCAATAGAGTGCGATTATGACGTTCAGACACACCGTTTCGCTGAGGTGTTCCAGGCGGCGTGAGTTGTGAAACGATTCCACATTTCCTTAAGTGCGTACCAAATTCGTGACTTAAATATTCTCCACCACGATCTGATCATAAGAACTTTATTTTCCTGTCACGTTGATTCTCAACCTCACTCTGAAATTCCTTGAACTATTCAAAGGTTTCAAACTTGCGTTTCATTAGGTAGACATACCCATATCTACTTAAGTCATCAGTGAGAGTGAGAACATAACGATATCCTCCGCGAGCCTCAACACTCATTGGACCGCACACATCGGTATGTATGATTTCCAATAAGTTGGTTGCTCGCTCCATTGTTCCGGAGAACGGAGTCTTGGTCATCTTACCCATGAGGCATGGTTCGCACGTGTGAAATGATTCGTAATCAAGAGACTCCAAAAGTCCATCTGCATGGAGCTTCTTCATGCGCTTGACACCAATGTGACCAAGGCGGCAGTGCCACAAGTATGTGGGACTATCGTTATCAACTTTACATCTTTTGGTATTCACACTATGAATATGTGTAACATCACGTTCGAGATTCATCAAGAATAAACCATTGACCAGCGTGGCATGACCATAAAACATATCTCTCATATAAATAGAACAACCATTATTCTCGGATTTAAATGAGTAGCCATCTCGAATTAAACGAGATCTAGATACAATGTTCATGCTCAAAGCTGGCACTAAATAACAATTATTGAGGTTTAAAACTAATCCCGTAGGTAAATGCAGAGGTAGCGTGCCGACGGCGTTCACATCGACCTTGGAACCATTCCCGACGCGCATCGTCACCTCGTCCTTCGCCAGTCTCCGCTTATTCCGTAGCTCCTGTTTTGAGTTACAAATATGAGCAACCGCACCGGTATCAAATACCCAGGAGCTACTACGAGTACTGGTAAGGTACACATCAATTACATGTATATCACATATACCTTTGGTGTTGCCGGCCTTCTTGTCCGCTAAGTATTTGGGGCAGTTCCGCTTCCAGTGACCACTTCCCTTGCAATAAAAGCACTCAGTCTCAGGCTTGGGTCCATTCTTTGACTTCTTCCCGGCAACTGGCTTACCGGGCGTGGCAACTCCCTTGCCGTCCTTCTTGAAGTTCTTCTTACCCTTGCCTTTCTTGAACTTAGTGGTTTTATTCACCATCAACACTTGATGTTCCTTTTTGATCTCTACCTCCGCTGATTTCAGCATTGAATATACCTCAGGAATGGTCTTTTCCATCCCCTGCATATTGAAGTTCATCACAAAGCTCTTGTAGCTCAGTGGAAGCGACTGAAGGATTCTGTCAATGACCGCGTCATTTGGGAGATTAACTCCCAGCTGAGACAAGCGGTTGTGTAACCCAGACATTCTGAGTATGGGCTCACTAACAGAACTATTTTCCTCCATTTTACAGCTGAAGAACTTGTCGGAGACTTCATATCTCTCGACCCGGGCATGAGCTTGGAAAACCATTTTCAGCTCTTCGAACATCTCATATGCTCCATGTTTCTCAAAACGCTTTTGGAGTCCCGGTTCTAAGCTATAAAGCATGCCGCACTGAACGAGGGAGTAATCATCAGCACGTGATTGCCAAGCGTTCATAACGTCTTGGCTCTCTGGGATGGGTGCTTCACCTAGCGGTGCTTCTAGGACATAATCTTTCTTGGCAGCTATGAGGATGATCCTCAGGTTCCGGACCCAGTCCGTATAGTTGCTGCCATCATCTTTCAGCTTGGTTTTAGACTAAGTTGAGGGCAACGTGGGCCATTTGATCTACAAGACATATTGTAAAGATTTTAGACTAAGTTCATGATAATTAAGTTCATCTAATCAAATTATTCAATGAACTCCCACTCAGATAGACATCCCTCTAGTCATCTAAGTGAAACATGATCCGAGTTAACTAGGCCGTGTCCGATCATCATGTGAGACGGACTAGTCAAGATCGGTGAACATCTCCATGTTGATCGTATCTTCTATACGACTCATGCTCGACCTTTGGGTCTTCCGTGTTCCGAGGCCATGTCTGTACATGCTAGGCTCGTCAAGTCAACCTAAGTGTATTGCGTGTGTTCCGAGGCCATGTCTGTACATGCTAGGCTCGTCAACACCCATTGTATGCGAACGTTAGAATCTATCACACCCGATCATCACGTGGTGCTTCGAAACAACGAACCTTCGCAACGGTGCACAGTTAGGGGGAACACTTTCTTTAAAATATTATAAGGGATCATCTTACTTACTACCGTTGTTCTAAGCAAATAAGATGCAAAACATGATAAACATCACATGTAATCAAATAGTGACATGATATGGCCAATATCATTTTGCTCCTTTGATCTCCATCTTCGGGGCGCCATGATCATCTTCGTCACCGGCATGACACCATGATCTCCATCATCATGATCTCCATCATCGTGTCTTCATGAAGTTGTCACGCCAACGATTACTTCTACTTCTATGGCTAACGCGTTTAGCAATAAAGTAAAGTAATTTACATGGCGTTATTCAATGACACGCAGGTCATACAAAAAATAAAGACAACTCCTATGGCTCCTGCCGGTTGTCATACTCATCGACATGCAAGTCGTGATTCCTATTACAAGAATATGATCAATCTCATACATCACATATATCTCATTCATCACATCCTTTTGGCCATATCACATCACAAGGCACATGCTGCAAAAACAAGTTAGACGTCCTCTAATTGTTGTTGCAAGTTTTTACGTGGCTTCTATAGGTTTCTAGCAAGAACGTTTCTTACCTACGTAAATCCACAATGTGATATGCCAATTTCTATTTACCCTTCATAAGGGCCCTTTTCATCGAATCCGTTCCGACTAAAGTGGGAGAGACAGACACCCGCTAGCCACCTTATGCAACTAGTGCATGTCAGTCGGTGGAACCTGTCTCACGTAAGCGTACGTGTAAGGTCGGTCTGGGCCGCTTCATCCCACAATACCGCCGAAACAAGATAATACTAGTAGTGGCAAGAAAAATTGACAACATCTACGCCCACAACTGCTTTGTGTTCTACTCGTGCATAGTAACTACGCATAGGCCTGGCTCATGATGCCACTGTTGGAGATCGTTGCAGAATTTTAAAATTTTCTACGCATCACCAAGATCCATCTATGGAGTATACTAGCAACGAGGGGAAAGGAGTGCATCTACATACCCTTGTAGATCGCGAGCGGAAGCGTTCAAGTGAACGGGGTTGATGGAGTCGTACTCGCCGTGATCCAAATCACCGATGACCGAGTGCCGAACGGACGGCACCTCCGCGTTCAACACTCGTATGGAGCAGCGACGTCTCCTCCTTCTTGATCCAGCAAGGGGGAAGGAGAGGTTCATGCAGATCCAGCAGCACGACGGCGTGGTGGTGGAAGTAGCGGGGATCCCGGCAGGGCTTCGCCAAGCGCAAGCGGGAGAGAGAGGTGTCACCGGAGGGAGAGGGAGGCGCTAGGGGCTAGGGTGCAGCAGCCCTCCCTCCCCCCCTTTATATAGGCCCCCTGGGGGGGCGCCGGCCCCTGGGATCCCATCTACAGGGGGGCGGCGGCCAAGGGGGGGAAACTTCCCCCCCAAGCCAGGTGGGGCGCCCCCACCCCCAGGGTTTCCAACCCTAGGCGCAGGGGGAGGCCCATGGGGTGCGCACCAGCCCACTAGGGGCTGGTTCCCCTCCCACTTCAGCCCATGGGGCCCTCCGGGATAGGTGGCCCCACCCGGTGGACCCCCGGGACCCTTCCGGTGGGCCCGGTACAATACCGATAACCCCCGAAACTTTCCCGGTGGCCGAAACTGGACTTCCTATATATAATTCTTCACCTCCGGACCATTCCGGAACTCCTCGTCACATCCAGGATCTCATCCGGGACTCCGAACAACTTTTGGGTTTCCGCATACTAATATCTCTACAACCCTAGCGTCACCGAACCTCAAGTGTGTAGACCCTACGGGTTCGGGAGACATGCAGACATGACCGAGACGCCTCTCCGGTCAATAACCAACAGCGGGATCTGGATACCCATGTTGGCTCCCACATGTTCCATGATGATCTCATCGGATGAACCACAATGTCGAGGATTCAATCAATCCCGTATACAATTCCCTTTGTCAATCGGTACGTTACTTGCCCGAGATTCGATCGTCGGTATCCCAATACCTTGTTCAATCTCGTTACCGGCAAGTCACTTTACTCGTACCGTAATGCATGATCCTGTGGCTAACTCCTTAGTCACATTGAGCTCATTATGATGATGCATTACCGAGTGGGCCCAGAGATTCCTCTCCGTCATACGGAGTGACAAATCCCAGTCTCGATCCATGCCAACTCAACAGACACTTTCGGAGATACCCGTAGTGTACCTTTATAGTCACCCAGTTACTTTGTGACGTTTGGCACACCCAAAGCACTCCTACGGTATCCGGGAGTTGCACGATCTCATGGTCTAAGGAAATGATACTTGACATTGGAAAAGCTCTAGCAAACGAACTACACGATCTTTTGTGCTATGCTTAGGATTGGGTCTTGTCCATCACATCATTCCCCTAATGATGTGATCCCGTTATCAATGACATCCAATGTCCATAGTCAGGAAACCATGACTATCTGTTGATCAACGAGCTAGTCAACTAGAGGCTTACTAGGGACACGTTGTGGTCTATGTATTCACACATGTATTACGATTTCCGGATAACACAATTATAGCATGAACAATAGACAATTATCATGAACAAGGAAATATAATAATAACCATTTATTATTGCCTCTAGGGCATATTTCCAACAGCGCGCCCCCTCTCCCTCTGGTCCGAATTGGACTAGGAGGGGGGCGGCACCCCCCCTTTCCCTCCTCCCTCTCTCCCCCTTCCTTCTCTCCTAGTCCAACTAGGGAAGGGGGGGAATCCTACTCCCGGTGGGAGTAGGACTCCTCCAGGGCGTGCCATAGGAGGGTTGGCCCTCCCCCCTCCTCCACTCCTTTATATACGGGGGAGGGGGCACCCCATAGACACACAAGTTGATCATTGATCTCTTAGCCGTGTGCGGTGCCCCCCTCCACCATAATCCACCTCCGTCATATCGTAGCGGTGCTTAGGCGAAGCCCTGCGTCAGTAGCTTCATCATCACCGTCATCACACCGTCGTGCTGACGGAACTCTCCCTCGAAGCTCTACTGGATCGTGAGTTCATGGGACGTCACCGAGCTGAACGTGTGCAGATCGCGGAGGTGCCGTATGTTCAGTACTAAGGATTGGTCGATCGTGAAGACGTACGACTACATCAACCGCGTTGTCATAACGCTTCCGCTTACAGTCTACGAGGGTACATGGACGACACTCTCCCCTCTCGTTGCTATGCATCACCATGATCTTGCGTGTGCGTAGGATTTTTTTTTTGAAATTACTACGTTCCCCAACATCAAGTGATTCCAAAAGTCCATCCGCATGGAGTTTCTTCGTGCGCTTTACACCAATATGACCTAAACGGCAGTGCCACAAGTATGTTGCACTATCATTATCAACTTTGCATCTTTTGGCATCAATATTATGAATATGTGTATTACTACAATCGAGATTCAATAAACCCTTTACATTGGGTGTATGACCATAGAAGGTTTTATTCATGTAAACAGAACAACAATTATTCTCGGACTTAAATGAATAACTGTATTGCAATAAACATGATCCAATCATATTCATGCTCAATGCAAACACTAAATAACATTTATTTTAGGTTCAACACTAATCCCGAAGGTAAAGGGAGTGTGCGATGGTGATCTTATCAACCTTGGAATCACTTCCAACACACATCGTCACCTCACCCTCAACTAGTCTCTGTTCATTTTGTAACTCCTGTTTCAAGTTACTAATCATAGCAACTGAACCAGTATCAAATACCCAGGGACTACTATGAACACTAGTAAAGTACACATCAATAATCTGTATATCAAATATACCTTTGTGCACTTTTACATCCTTCTTATCCGCCAAGTATTTGGGGTAGTTCCACTAACAGTGACCATTCCCTTTGTAGTAGAAGCACTCAGTTTTAGGCTTAGGTCTAGCTTTGGGTTTCTTCATGGGAGTGGCAACTTGCTTGCCATTCTTTGAAGTTCCCTTTATTTTCCTTTGCCCCTTTTCTTGAAACTAGTGGTCTTGTTAACCATCAACACTTGATGCTCTTTCTTGATTTCTACCATCGCCGATTTTAGCATTGCGAAGAGCTCGGGAATCGTTTTGTCATCACTTGCATATTATAGTTCATCATGAAGTTCCAGTAACTTGGTGATAGTGACTAGAGAACTCTATCAATCACTATCTTATCTGGAAGATTAACTCCCACTTGATTCAAGCGATTGTAGTACTCAGACATTCGGAGCACATGCTCACTGGTTTAGCTATTCTCCTCCATCTTGTAGGCAAAATACTTGTCAGAGGTCTCATACCTCTCGACTCGGGCATGAGTCTGAAATACCAATTTCAACTCTTGGAACATCTCATATGCTCCGTGGCATTTCAAAACATTTTTGAAGTCCCGGTTCTAGGCCGTAAAGCATGGTGCACTAAACTATCAAGTAGTCATCATACCGAGCTTGTCAAATGTTCATAACGTCTGCATCTGCTCCTGCAATAGTTCTGTCACCTAGCGGTGCATCAAGGACATAATTCTTCTGTGCAGCAATGACGATAATCCTCAGATCATGGACCTAGTCCGCATCATTGCTACTATCATCTTTCAACTTAGTTTTTCTCTAGGAACATATCTTAAATAAAACGGGGAAGCTATACGCGACCTATTGATCTACAACATAGATATGCAAAAACTATTAGGACTAAGTTCATGATAAATTAAAGTTCAAGTAATCATATTACTTAAGAACTCCCACTTAGATAGACATCCCACGAGTCATCTAAATGATCACGTGATCCATATAAACTAAATCATGTCCAATCATCACGTGAGATGGAGTAGTTTTCAATGGTGAACATCACTATGTTGATCATATCTACTATATGATTCACGCTCGACCTTTCGGTCTCAGTGTTCCGAGGCCATATCTGCATATGCTAGGCTCGTCAAGTTTAACCCGAGTATTCTGCGTGTGCAAAACTGGCTTGCACCCGTTGTATGTGAACGTAGAGCTTATCACACCCGATCATCACGTGGTGTCTCGGCATGACGAACTGTAGTAACGGTGCATACTCAGGGAGAACACTTATATCTTGAAATTTAGTGAGAGATCATGTTATAATGCTACTGCCGTACTAAGCAAAATAAGATGCATAAAGGATAAACATCACATGCAATCAAAATAAGTGATATGATATGGCCATCATCATCTTGTGCCTTTGATCTCCATCTGCAAAGCACCGTCATGATCACCATCGTCACCGGCTTGACACCTTGATCTCCATCGTAGCATCATTGTCGTCTTGCCAACTATTGCTTCAACGACTATCTCTACCGCTTAGTGATAAAGTAAAGCAATTACATGGCGATTGCATTTCATACAATAAAGCGACAACCATAAGGCTCCTGCCAGTTGCCGATAACGGTTACAAAACATGATCATCTCATACAACAATTTATATCTCATCACATCTTGACCATATCACATCACAACATGCCCTGCAAAAACAAGTTAGACGTCCTCTACTTTGTTGTTACAAGTTTTACGTGGCTGCTACGGGCTTCTAGCAAGAACCGTTCTTACCTACGCACCAAAACCACAAAGATTTTTCGTCAAGTGTGTTATTTTAACCTTCAACAAGGACCGGGCGTAGTCGAACTCGATTCAACTAAAGTTGGAGGAACAGACACCCGCCAGCCACCTGTGTGCGAAGCACGTCGGTAGAACCAGTCTCATGAATGCGGTCATGTAATGTCGGTCCAGGCCACTTCATCCAACAATACCGCCGAATCAAAGTAAGACATTTCTGGTAAGTAGTATGACTATTATCGCCCACAACTCATTGTGTTCTACTCGTGCATATAACATCTACGCATAGACCTGGCTCGGATGCCACCGTTGGGGAACGTAGTATTTCAAAAAAAAATCCTACGATCATGCAAGATCTATCTAGGAGAAGAATAGCAATGAGCGGGGAGAGTGTGTCTACGTACCCTCGTAGACCGAAAGTGGAAGCGTTTAGTAATGCGGTTGATGTAGTCGAACGTCTTCACGATCCAACCGATCCAAGTACCGAACATACGGCACCTCCGTGTTCAGCACACGTTCAGCACGATGATGTCCCTCGAGCTCTTGATCCAGTTGAGGACGAGGGAGAGTTCCGTCAGCACGACGGCATGGCGACGGTGATGATGAAGTTACTAGCGCAGGGCTTCGCCTAAGCACTACGACGATATGACCGAGGTGTTAACGGTGGAGGGGGGGCGCCGCACACGGCTAGGAACAATTGATGTGTCTTCTAGTGGTTCCCTCCCCACGTATATAAAGAAGGGAGAGGGAGGGAGGCAGCCTAGGGCGCGCCCAAGTAAGAGGAATCCTACTTGGGCCCCTAGTCCAATTCGCCCCCCCCCCCCTTACCATATTTGGACAAAGGGGAAAGGAAGGAGGGGGGAGGGGAAGGAAGTAGGAGTCCTACTTCATACTTTCCTTTTCCTCCTCTCCTTTCCCTTTCTCCCCACGTAGCTGGCCCTATAGGGGCGCACCAGCCCCTTGTGGGCTGGTGTGTTCCCTTACTTCGCCCATTAAGCCCATATCTTTGCCAGGGTTGCCCGGAACCCCTTCCCGTGACCCGGTATCACCCGGAACAATTCCGGTGTCCAAATACCATCGTCCTATATATGAATCTTTACCTCTCGACCATTTAGAGACTCCTCATCATGTTCGTGATCTCATTCAGGACTCCGAACAAACTTCGGTCATCAAATCACATAACTCATATTACAAATCGTCATCGAACGTTAAGCGTCCGGATCATACGGGTTCGAGAACTATGTAGACATGACTGATACGTCTCCAACGTATCTATAATTTTTGATTGCTCCATGCTATATTATCTTCTGTTTTGGACATTATTGGGCTTTATTATTCACTTTTATATTATTTTTGGGACTAACCTTTTAACCGGAGGCCCAGCCCAGAATTACTGTTTTTTGCCTATTTCAGAGTTTCGCAGAAAAAGAATATCAAACGGAGTCCAAACGGAATAAAATCTTCGGGAGCGTGATTTTTGGAACGAACAAGATCCAGGAGACTTGGACCCTACGTAAGAGAAGCTTCCAGGAGGCCACGAGGTAGGGGGCGCGCCTACCCCCCCAGGGCGCGCCCTCCACCCTCATGGGCCCCCTGTTGCTCCACCGACGTACTCCTTCCTCCTATATATACCTACGTACCCCCAAACGATCAGAACAGGAGCCAAAAACCTAATTCCACCGCCGCAACCTTCTGTACCCACGAGATCCCATCTTGGGGCCTGTTCCGGAGCTCCGCCGGAGGGGGCATCCATCACGGAGGGCTTCTACATCAACACCATAGCCTCTCCGATGAAGTGTGAGTAGTTTACCTCAGACCTTTGGGTCCATAGTTAGTAGCTAGATGGCTTCTTCTCTCTTTTTGGATCTCAATACAATGTTCTCCCCCTCTCTCGTGGAGATCTATTCGATGTAATCTTCTTTTTGCGGTGTGTTTGTTGACACCGATGAATTGTGGGTTTATGATCAAGTTTATCTATGAACAATATTTGAATCTTCTCTGAATTCTTTTATGTATGATTGGTTATCTTTGCAAGTCTCTTCGAATTATCAGTTTGGTTTGGCCTACTAGATTGATCTTTCTTGCAATGGGAGAAGTGCTTAGCTTTGGGTTCAATCTTGCGGTGTCCTTTCCCAGTGACTGTAGGGGCGGCAAGGCACGTATTGTATTGTTGCCATCGAGGATAACAAGATGGGGTTTTTATCATATTGCATGAATTTATCCCTCTACATCATGTCATCTTGCTTAATGCATTACTCTGTTTTCATGAACTTAATACTCTAGATGCATGTTGGATAGCGGTCGATGAGTGGAGTAATAGTAGTAGATGTAGGCAGGAGTCGGTCTACTTGTCTCGGACATGATGCCTATATACATGATCATACCTAGATATTCTCATAACTATGCTCAATTCTGTCAATTGCTCAACAGTAATTCGTTCACCCACCGTAAAATACTTATGCTCTTGAGAGAAGCCACCAGTGAAACCTATGGCCCCCGGGTCTATCTTCATCATATTAATCTTCCAACACTTATTTATTTCCTTTGCTTTTTTACTTTGATTTTATTTTATTTTGCATCTTATCATAAAAGTACCAAAAATATTATCATATCTATCAGATCTCACTCTCGTAACTGACCGTGAAGGGATTGACAACCCCTTATCGCGTTGGTTGCGAGGATTTATTTGTTTTGTGTAGGTACGAGGGACTCGCGCGTAGCCTCCTACTGGATTGATACCTTGGTTCTCAAAAACTGAGGGAAATACTTATGCTACTTTGCTGCATCACCCTTTCCTCTTCAAGGGAAAACCAACGCAGTGCTCCAGAGGTAGCAAGAAGGATTTCTGGCACCGTTGCCGGGGAGGTCTACGCAAAAGTCAACATACCAAGTACCCATCACAATCCCTTATCTCCCGCATTACATTATTTGCTATTTGCCTCTCGTTTTCCTCTCCCCCACTTCACCCTTGCCGTTTTATTTGCCCTCTCTTTTCCTTTTGCCTCTTTCTCATTTGCTTGTCGTTCTGGCTAGTCTTCTAACTTCTCCGTTGTCTCCCGAGAATGAAGTTCTAAATTTTAAGCAAAGGGAGGGAGAAAATCTAAAAGACGCTTGGTATAGAATTTGCAATGCTCAAAATAGATCTACCAGGAAGCAATGTACTTCCGTTCTTCTCCGCAATTTTTATGTAGGTGCTAATCCTTGGTATAGATATATCCTTGATACCATTACCAGAGGGAATTTCTTGGGTAGCCATACTTTTGATTCTTATAATGCTATGATAGATTTGTTTGGCTCACCGCCCCTTTTGGTTAATGGAACTATGTTAACTTTGGAGCATGTAATGCAAAGACTTGAAAGTATTGAAAATAAGGTTGCTACCGTAGAGTTAATTGAAAATTTGGATAAAAAGATCCACAACCGAATCACTCAATATGGATCTAAAGTAGGAGTCACCTTGAAAAATATTAAAGAAAAGGAACCCATAGTTAATGAGAAAATAAATCAGGATTCCACTAGGATCGATAAACTTGAGGATATCATTACCAACTTGGGAACCACTTTTCCTTCCGTTAAGAATACTCCAAGTCCTCCTACTAAAATTGCCAAGCTTATGTATGTTCCTAAAAATAAGGGTGAATCCTCTAGTAAGGAAACTGCGGATCTCAAATCTATAAGTATTCATCCCAATCTTTTTGCTATCATTAAGGAACCATTTATTGCAAATGAATTTTTCAATCTTGTTTCTAAAAGTTTTATAATCAATAAAAAGAAAGAAATTCCTAAGGATGGTAGATGCCTCATTGAAGAATTGCCTACCAAAGATGGCAATACCTAAGATCTATCCTTGCTTTTATGCCTAGCTAAAAAGGCTTTAAAGAAAAGCGCTTGTTGGGAGACAACCCAATATTTATCCTTGCTGTTTAGCAATAAATCTTTGATCTAGCCTCTGTTTAGATGTGTTTTTATGTTTTAATTAGTGTTTGTGCCAAGTTAAACCTATAGGATCTTCTTGGAAGATAGTTATTTGATCTTGCAGAAATTTCCAGAAACTTTCTGTTCACGAAAACAATTGTTAAAAATCACCAGAACGTGATAACATACTGATTCCAATTGATACTGATCAATAAAAAAATTGTCTAGGTCGTCCTATTTTGGCTGATTTTTTGGAGTTCCAGAAGTTTGCGTTAGTTACAGATTACTACAGACTGTTCTGTTTTTGACAGATTCTGTATTTCGTGTGTTGTTTGCTTATTTTGATGAATCTATGGCTAATAAAATAGTTTATAAACCATAGAGAAGTTGGAATACAATAGGTTTAACACCAATATAAATAAAGAATGAGTTCATTACAGTACCTTGAAGTGGTCTTTTGTTTTCTTTCGCTAACGGAGCTCACGAGATTTTCTGTTATGTTTTGTGTTGTGAAGTTTTCAAGTTTTGGGTGAAAAGATTTGATGGATTATGGAACAAGGAGTGGAAAGACCCTAAGCTTGGGTATGCCCATGGCACCCCCAAGATAATCTAAGGACACCAAAAATCCAAAGCTTGGGGATGCCCTGGAAGGCATCCCCTCTTTCGTCTACTTCCATCGGTAACTTTACTTGGAGCTATATTTTTATTCACCACATGATATGTGTTTTGCTTGGAGCGTATTGTATGATTTAAGTCTTTGCTTTTTAGTTCACCACAATCATCCTTTCTGTACACACCTTTTGAGAGAGCCATACATGATTTGGAAATTATTAGAATACTCTATGTGCTTCACTTATATCTTTTGAGTTATATAGTTTTGCTCTAGTACTTCACTTATATCTTTTAGAGCACGGTGGTGGATTTGTTTTATAGAAACTATTGATCTCTCATGCTTCACTTAGATTATTTTGAGAGTCTTAAATAGCATGGTAATTTGCTTAAATAATCCTAATATGCTAGGTATTCAAGTTTAGTAAAAACTTTCTTATGAGTGTGTTGAATACTAAGGGAAGTTTGATGCTTGATGATTGTTTTGAGATATGGAGGTAATAATATCAAAGTCGTGCTAGTTGAGTAGTTGTGAATTTGAGAAATCCTTGTGTTGAAGTTTGCAAGTCCCGTAGCATGCACGTATGGTAAACATTATGTAACAAATTTGAAACATGAGGTGTTCTTTGATTGTCCTCCTTATGAGTGGCGGTCGGGGATGAGCGATGGTCTTTTCCTACCAATCTATCCCCCTAGGAGCATGCGCGTAGTGCTTGGTTTGTGATGACTTGTAGATTTTTGCAATAAGTATGTGAGTTCTTTATGACTAATGTTGAGTCCATGGATTATATGCACTCTCACCCTTCCATCATTGCTAGCCTCTTCGGTACCGTGCATTGCCCTTTCTCACATTGAGAGTTGGTGCAAACTTCGCCGGTGCATCCAAACCCCGTGATATGATACGCTCTTTCACACATAAACCTCCTTATATCTTCCTCAAAACAGCCACCATACCTACCTATTATGGCATTTCCATAGCCATTCCGAGATATATTGCCATGCAACTTTCTGTTGGGGAACGTAGCAGAAATTCAAAATTTTCTACGCATCACCAAGATCAATCTATGGAGTAATCTAGCAACGAGGGGAAGGGGAGTGCATCTACATACCCTTGTAGATCGCGATGCGGAAGTGTTGCAAGAAGGCGGATGAAGGAGTCGTACTCGTAGCGATTCAGATCGCGGTTGATTCCGATCTAAGCACCGAAGAACGGTGCCTCCGCGTTCAACACACGTGCAGCCCGGTGACGTCTCCCACGCCTTGATCCAGCAAGGAGAGAGGGAGAGGTTGGGGAAGACTCCATCCAGAAGCAGCACGACGGCGTGGTGGTGATGGAGGAGTGTGGCAATCCCGCAGGGCTTCGCCAAGCACCGCGGGAGAGGAGGAGGAGGGAGAGGGGTAGGGCTGCACCGAAAGAGAGACGTTCTCGTGTCTATGGGCAGCCCCAAACCTCAACTATATATAGGGGGGAGGGGGCTGCGCCCCCTCTAGGGTTTCCACCCCAAGGGGTGGCGGCCAGCCCTAGATCCCATCTAGGGGGGCGGCCAAGGGGAGGAGAGGGGGGGCGCCACTAGGGTGGGCCTTAAGGCCCATCTGGACCTAGGGTTTGCCCCCTCCCACTCTCCCATGCGCCTTGGGCCTTGGTGGGGGGGGGGGGGGCGCACCAGCCCACCTGGGGCTGGTCCCCTCCCACACTTGGCCCACGCAGCCTTCTGGGGCTGGTGGCCCCACTTGGTGGACCCCCGGGACCCTCCCAGTGGTCCCAGTACATTACCGATATCACCCGAAACTTTTCCGGTGACCAAAACAGGACTTCCCATATATAAATCTTTACCTCCGGACCATTCCGGAACTCCTCGTGACGTCCGGGATCTCATCCGGGACTCCGAACAACATTCGGTAACCACGTACATACTTTCCCTATAACCCTAGCGTCATCGTACCTTAAGTGTGTAGACTCTACGGGTTCGGGAACCATGCAGACATGACCGAGACGTTCTCTGGTCAATAACCAACAGCGGGATCTGGATACCCATGTTGGCTCCCACATGTTCCACGATGATCTCATCGGATGAACCACGATGTCGGGGATTCAATCAATCCCGTATACAATTCCCTTTGTCTATCAGTATGTTACTTGCCCGAGATTCGATCGTCGGTATCCCTATACCTTGTTCAATCTCGTTACCGGCAAGTCTCTTTACTCGTTCCGTAACTCACATCATCCCGTGATCAACTCCTTGGTCACATTGTGCACATTATGATGATGTCCTACCGAGTGGGCCCAGAGATACCTCTCCGTTTACACGGAGTGACAAATCCCAGTCTCGATACGTGCCAACCCAACAGACACTTTTGGAGATACCTGTAGTGCACCTTTATAGCCACCCAGTTACGTTGTGACGTTTGGTGCACCCAAAGCATTCCTACGGTATCCGGGAGTTGCACAATCTCATGGTCTAAGGAAATGATACTTAACATTAGAAAAGCTCTGAGCAAACGAACTACACGATCTTGTGCTAGGCTTAAGATTGGGTCTTGTCCATCACATCATTCTCCTAATGATGTGATCCCGTTATCAACGACATCCAATGTCCATGGTCAGGAAACCATAACCATCTATTGATCAACGAGCTAGTCTCCTAGAGGCTTACTAGGGACATGGTGTTGTCTATGTATCCACACATGTATCTGAGTTTCCTATCAATACAATTCTAGCATGGATAATAAACGATTATCATGAACAAGGAAATATAATAATAACCTATTTATTATTGCCTCTAGGGCATATTTCCAACACTTTCCACCATTCTGTAACACCCCGCATGTAACTTGCCATATTTGTAACTCCGACTCTTGCCATTTTCGGCTATGTGTTACGATATTCCCTCCGTGGTCGGGTTTTGTCTTTCGTTTTGCATTTTGTCATGTCTTGCATTTTCATATCATGTCATCATGCGCATTGCATTTGCATACGTGTTCGTCTCATGCATCCGAGCATTTTCCCCGTTGTCCGTTTTGCAATCCGGCGCTCCTATCTCCTCCGGTGCACCCCTCTTGTTTTCTTTCGTGTGCGGGTGTCAAACATTCTCGGAATGGACCGAGGCTTGTCAAGTGGCCTTAATATACCACCCGGAGACTACCGGTCAAGTTTCGTTCCATTTGGAGGTCGTTTGGTACTCCAACGGTTAACCGGGCATCCGCAAAGTCCATTTGTGTGTCCAGCAAAAAAACCCCTCTAAAACCAGCCCAAAACCCACCAAACTCCCTTCCATGCTCTAGGTCGTTCGATCACGATCGTGTGGGCGAAACCGCACCTCATTTGGAGCCTCCTAGCTCCCTCTACCTATAAATATGTGGGCATCCCGAAATACCAATCTCACTCCAAACCCTAGCTTCGTCCCTCCGCGCACCGGACACGTCTGCCCGGCGCCAGACAAAATTCCCGCGCGTCCGCCGCCGCCACGTGTCGCCGTCGCCCGCGCCGTACGCCGCGGCCCGCCCGGCCCGCAGCTGGCCCGCGCGGCCCGCGCGTCCGCCGCCGCCCTCCTCCTTGCGCCCGAGGCCGCGCGCCTCCGGTCGCCGCCGCCGCGCTCTCCGCCTCGCCGCGCCGCCGCCGTGCTCGCCGGCCGGCCCCGCCGACCTGATAACGAAACTTGCTATGTTTACATGCTTGCCGTCATATCTTCTGGTCCTTTTTGGCTTATGGTCAGTAAGGGACTTTTGTCATATGCATTTAGTAGAACACTTCCATGCCTTGTTTTTCTATGTTAAGTTCCTGTGGCATGTTGATTTCGTGCTCTGAACATCGCTACCTGATGCTGTTTTCTGCCATGTCCAGTTTTTCACCAAGTCTGTGATCCTGTTATCTTTTGCTCTTTTGCCATGCTTGTTTGAGCTTGATATGTTGTGAACTAGCCGTAGCTCAGTGTTCATATTTTGTCAAGCATCTCCTGTAGATTACTTCCATGTGCTTTGTTTCTATGTTGGAGTGCTGTAGCTTTGTTGCTTGTTGCATTTTAAGTGCTATCATGCTGTTAATCGCAGATTCGTGTCATTCTTGTTTTGCTTGCCATTTGCAAACCGTGCATCCGTTTCCGGTGATCTTTATATCGATTTCGACCGAAATCATCTCATCTTTCTAGTGGCATGCTTGGTTTGCCAATTTACTGCCTTGTTCATCATTTTCCTTCCGGAGCACGCATATGCATCGCACATCATATCTTGCATATCATACATGTTTTGCATCATGTTGCTTGTGCATTCCTCGTGATTGATTGTGGTTCCGTTTGTTTGTGTTCTTGTCTTGGGTAGAGCCGGGAGACGAGTTCGTGAACGAGGAACCTGTCGAGTACGCTTACAAGGATCAAGCTTTCGACAACTCTGAGAACCTTGCAGGCAAGATGACCACCCCTCGAAATCACTTCTATCTTTGCTTTGCTAGTTGTTCGCTCTATTGCCATGCTCCGCTACCTATCACATGCTATATCATGTCTCCCATTTTGCCATGTCAGCCTCTAACCATCCTTTCCTAGCAAACCGTTGATTGGCTAAGTTACCGCTTTTGCTCAGCCCCTCTTATAGCGTTGCTAGTTGCAGGTGAAGTTGAAGTTTGTTCCTTGTCGGAACATGGATATGTTGGGATATCACAATATCTCTTATTTAATTAATGCATCTATATATATTTTGGTAAAGGGTGGAAGGCTCGGCCTTATGCCTGGTGTTTTGTTCCACTCGTGCCGCCCTAGTTTCTGTTATACCGGGATTATGTTCCTTGAGTTTGCGTTCCTTACGCGGTCGGGTGATTTATGGGACCCCCTTGACAGTTCGCCTTGTGTTGAGGATATAGACCTTAGAGTCACCCGCCAGGAGGGGCCGGGTTACTCTAATGGTCATTACCAGAAGCCCGGAGCCAAGCTTGAAGACGGTGGGCCAGAGATGGGCTTAAGACCCGGATATGGCTTAAGGCCCATAGTTACAATCGTTATTATGGTAGAACTTGTAGTGCAAGGCAAGTATGGTTCAGAGTCCGAGCCGGACGCTCTTATGAGCCGGCCGGGACTCTGAGGGCTGCTGGGCGTCAGCCTCCCTATATAAAGGGACGACCCGGCAGCAGTTCAGGGACAAGAACAATCTCATCGAGAGCCGGGCATAGCAGTTCAGGGTGTGCATTCGGTTTTTTCGGTTTGATTCGGTTCGGTTTATACGGTTTTTGGTTTATAAGGTTTTTATACTTTGGTTTATACGGTTTTATACGTAAATACAGTTCGGTTTCGGTAATAACCATTTATTTTCGGTTCGGTTTCGGTAATAACCAAAATAACCAAAGTTTACGCGAATTTTTGAATGACACATGATATTTTGGTCAGATGATTCGGTCTATGTATGTAGGTTAGATGTTTCTGTGATGTATGAGAACTAAGAACTATGTATGTAGGTTAGATTATTAGAATTTAGATGGCAGAAGACATGATTTGGTCCATGGCATATGTGTGTACGTACAGCCGGTGGTGCACTTGCGTAGTTTTTTTCTTTGAGGGCAAGTACTAAGTACTACTACTAAGTAGCGTTGGTTTTAGTTCAAAAAAAAGTAGCGTTGGTTTGGTGGTACAGAAGCAATACGAACAGCCTTTTTTTAGTAGAGCAAAGAAGCGACCAACCGCACCAAGTGCCCAGGTCAAACAATAGGCCCAACAGAATTAAACAAGCACCAGCGTGGGCTGGAATATTTGAGGCCCAAACACTAAAACAAGCACTGATGCAGTCGCTAGGAGAGAAGGAAGTGTGGTTTAGTCCCACATCGGCGAGCGGAGACAGGAAGTGGTGGCCAAAGAGCTATAAAGGGAAGGGCGGGTGAAGGGTTTTACTCATAGCGTTGGTTATTTTCTGCACACCGAAGCTACTTTCGGTTTTTTTTTGGTTTAACCAAAAACCGTTCGGTTTAAACCGAAAAAACCAAAGTTCAAATGGTTTCCAAATTTGGAAACTGAAACTGAAACCAAAACCTGAGAAAACAGAAGTTTCAGTTCGGTTTGGTTTTTTTCGGTTCGGTTTATGGTTTCAGTTCGGTTTTGCATAGGCTGAATAGCAGTTTAGCTCCCTGGTAATCGTAACCCTAATCAATACCACCTCAACTGGACGTAGGCTTTTACCTTCACCGTAAGGGGCCGAACCAGTATAAACCCTTGTGTTCCTTGTCCCACATTAACCCCTTCAAGCTTCCTAGTTGCGATGGCTCCACGACTAAGTCCTAGCTCGAGGACATCTGCCGTGACGATTCTACGACAGTTGGCGCCCACCATGGGGCCAGCGCACGGTGGATTGGAGTTCTTGAAGGGCAGCTTCGAAGGGCTCAAGGGATACGCTGTGGGCCGGATGACCAAGAGTCGTCGCGGCAAGCTCTACATCGACGATGCAAACTGGGGCCCCGACGCCGGCTCAATTGAGTACGAGTACCGGGTCCCCTTCGGCGGAATTCATGTCTTCATTGGCAAGATTGGTGAACCGGGACCTGAGCCGGATCTCTGCGCCGATCTCATCGAAACGGCTCAGCGCGCACGACCCGCCCGGGCCCGGCCTGCCTTAAGGCGCGCTTTTGTGGGATGCATCCATGGAGGGCCCTTTGATCCAGCTGGGTCTGGTGATGAAACGGCCGCCGGCTCTGACGGCGAGTCGGCCACCGATGGGTCAAACTCGTTGTACCAACTTCAGGATGGCAGGCTCATGGGTTGTTCCGATGGTGACAGTATTCCGGACCTATTTGAGCCGCCAAGTCAGGTTGGAGTTTTTATGGCTGGTGCGCAGCCTGTTCAGAACCCCGCTACTGGAGCGGGAACCCCGGTGCCTTCGCCGGCTCAGGTGCTAATGGATCTCACGGACAAGATGACGGCCCTGTTAACCGCCACGGTTGATCCGGCGGATCAAGCTCGGCATGACGCGGAGGTGGCACAGTTAAAATTGGATCTAGTGAAGGCTAAAGAGGATCTTGCAGCGGAGGGGATCAGGCTGGCTGCGGAGAGGGCTGCTCTCGATGCCCAAACTCAGCTGATCCAGGCGCAGTCCTTCCAACTCACGATGGATCAAAACGCGGCCAATGAGGTCCTGAGAAGGAGACATCAAAAAGCCCAATCTCGACTCCCTCCGGTTCACGATCCACGCAACCTCTTCAACACGCCAGGTGCAGGGTCTAGTAACCCGCCAGGGATCATAGCGCCCGGGTCTGGACCCCTTATCCAGCCACGAGTGATGGGGCCTCCCCAGGTGCCCCCTGCCCCGCCTCAGTATGTGCCAATACCCCCGGGTCATTATAATAACCCGCTGGAGAACATGGTCGCTGCGGCAGCACGACTGGCGGCTCTACCAGTTGACGGCGACTCTCCGACGGCTATTGAAACCCGCCGGGTCAGGGAACTCCTTCAGACAGCACTGGCGCAGCAAGAGGCGTACTCCTACAGCCGGGACAGGATCCACTCGACCCCTCGTCCAGGCCAGAGCCCGAGTTACAGCCGGCACATGGTCTCAGCAACCGGCTCAAGTAACATCCGACGCCATGACCCGCCCCCTGGCCATGGCCCGGCTCATAATGGAGCCTTTTACGCAGCAGACCAAGCGCGGCAAGAGGCGGAGCAAGTGCCGCAATTGACGGCTTACCAGACCCCCCCGGCTTATCCGACGGCTTCCATTGATGTGGGTATCCCTACCAGGACCGGGGGTGTCCCTTGTTTAGTGTCAGCTATCCGTAATGAACGTCTACCTAAGGATTTCAAGGGCCCTAGGAAGGTGCCTAATTACACGGCTGACTTACAACCCGCAGCCTGGATCGAGAGTTATGAGATGGCTATGGAGCTGCTGGAGGTCAGTGAGGCGGCCATGGCCAAGTATTTCACCATGATGTTAGATGGGACTGCCCGCACTTGGTTGAAAGGGCTACCACCGAATTCCATTGGGTCTTGGGCTGAGCTGAAGGCCCGGTTCATCCAAAACTTCAAAGATACCTGTAGGCAGTCTATGTCAATTGTGGATTTGACTAACTGTAAGCAGCAGGAGGGTGAGTCTACGACACATTGGGTTCGCCGGGTTAAGGAGATCATACACTCGTCAGACAAGATGGATGCCGGCTCAGCGGTTTTAATGCTGGAGCAGAATTGTCGTTTTGTGCCCCTGAATATGAAACTCGGGCGGCTTAAGCGCGACTGCAGTGATATGAGTACACTAATGGCAGCTCTTGTCAAGTACGCCGATTCTGATGGTACCAAGGATCCCCCTTCAGATGATGAAAGGACAGGGAAGGGAAAGAAGAACGGCAATGGCAAGGGTCCTCAGTTTAACCCGGGGAACCAAGGAGGAGGCAAGCGCAAGGCAGAGAGCCTAGAGTTTGTGGCCAACGCCAGCGCACAAGGCAATAACCAGCGACGCAAGGGGAGGCCCCCTCCCCGAGGCGGCGGGTCAGGACCTTCACTGGAGCAGCTGTTGAATGAGCCTTGTCCGAGGCACGGCTCTAGAGAGAAGCCAGCGACTCATCTATGGAAGGATTGCGCAATCATGAAGGCCTTTAAGAACTACAATGGCCCGGGCGGCGGCTCAGGCGCCGGCGGCTTTCATGGCCCGGGTGGCGGCTCAAATTCCGGTCCTCAGAACGGTCAAGGGGGCTTTAATCAACAGTCTGGCCAGGGTCATCAACAGCAGCAGGGGGTTATCAGACCAATCCAAAGCAGCTTAGCGGTGGACAGTATCATGTGTTTACCACTAGTTTGTGCAAGAGAGATCAGAAGCTTCACAAGAGGGCTGTGAATGCTGTTGAGCCGGCAGTTCCATGCTACTTGCGGTGGTCTGAACAGCCTATAGTATGGAGCAGGGAGGATCACCCTCCCCGGGTGGATAACCCGGGCCACTTGGCATTAGTGGTGGCCCCTCAAGTTGGAGGATATAAGTTCACAAAGGTGCTGATGGACGGAGGCAGCAGCATCAACATCCTCTATTATGAGACTTTCCGCCATATGGGGTTGGTTGATAAGAACCTCAGCCAGTCAAACACTATCTTTCATGGTGTAGTACCTGGTAAGTCGGCTTATCCAGTCGGCAAGATCGAATTGGAAGTGGCCTTTGGTGATGAGAACAACTACAGGGTGGAGAAATTGACCTTTGAGGTGGTCAAGATAAGAAGTCCATACCATGCTATATTTGGACGGCCGGCTTATGCCAAGCTCATGGCACGGCCGTGTTATGTGTATTTACAGCTCAAGATGCCGGGTCACAATGGGACCATTACGGTTCACGGCAGCCGGAAAGTGGCTCTGGAGTGTGAGGAAGGCGATGCGGCTTATGCAGAATCTGTGTGTGCTACAGAGGAGTTGAAGTTTTACAAGGACAATGTTGACCCAACAGATATGACCTCTCTGAAAAAGCCAACTACAGAACAAGAGTCGGCAATGAAATTTAAATCAGCCGATGAGACTAAACTTGTTGATTTTGTTCCAGGTGACTCATCTCAGCAGTTTAGCATCAGTGCAAATCTGGATCCAAAATAGGAAAGCGCGCTCATCGAGTTCATCCGTGGGAATAGGGACATCTTCGCATGGAAACCTTCTGACATGCCAGGTGTACCTAGAGAACTCGCTGAGCATACTCTCAATAATGATCCTAAGTTTAAGCCGGTCAGACAGTTCCTTCGGCGGTTTAATGAAGAGAGGCGGAAAGCTATTGGTGAGGAGGTGGCCCGGCTCTTGGCGGCCGGGTTTATTGTTGAAGTCTTCCACCCAGAGTGGTTAGCCAACCCGGTGCTCGTACTCAAGAAGAACGGCACCTGGTGGATGTGTGTGGACTACACGGACTTAAATAAGGCGTGTCCGGCTGATCCTTTTGCCCTTCCCCGTACTGATCAAATTATTGATGCTACGGCCGGTTGTGCGCGCTTAAGTTTCCTGGATGCCTATTCCGGATATCATCAGATTAAAATGGCAGTTAAGGACCAGGAGAAGACGGCGTTCATCACTCCCTTTGGAGCCTTCTGCTATGTATCCATGCCCTTTGAACTCAAGTGTGCACATGCGACTTATCAGTGTTGTGTACAGAACTGTCTTCATAAACAGATTGGGCGCAATGTTCACGCTTACGTGGACGATATTGTGGTTAAGTCCATAAAAGAGGAAACCCTGATAGATGATTTAAGGGAAACCTTTGATAATCTCCGGGTCTATAAGATGATGCTTAACCCGGCCAAATGTGTCTTTGGTGTTCCTGCAGGCAAACTCTTGGGCTTCTTGGTTTCTGACAGGGGCATTGAGGCTAACCCGGAGAAGATCAAGGCCATCACCTCCCTGGCTAAGCCGGCGTGTATAAATGATGTTCAGCGCTTGGCGGGTCGCATTGCTGCTTTAAGCCGCTTTATAAGCCGTTTGGGTGAGAAGGCCATGCCCTTATATCAGTTGATGAAGAAAACTGATAACTTTGTCTGGAATGATGCAGCTAATACCGCCTTTGAGGATTTGAAGAAGCAGCTGGCAGAGCCCCCAGTCCTTGCTGCTCCGGTTGATAAGGAGCCCTTGCTACTGTATGTGGCGGCAAATGCACGAGCCGTCAGTGTGGCTATTGTGGTAGAGCGCAAGGAGGCGGGTAAGGAACATCCGGTTCAGCGGCCGGTTTATTATGTCAGCGAAGTGCTCATTGAGTCCAAGCAACGGTACCCGCATTGGCAGAAGCTTGTGTATGGCGTGTTCATGGCAAGCCGGAAACTTAAGCATTATTTTCAGGGTCATCCCATCACTGTGGTCAGCTCTGCCCCCCTTGGTGACATCATCCAAAACAGAGAGGCCACAGGGAGAATTGCTAAGTGGGCTATAGAACTTGGACCTCATGGTCTCAAATATGTGCCACGCACTGCTGTTAAATCTCAGGCCTTGGTGGATTTCATCAATGATTGGACAGAGTCACAAGTGCCTGAGCAGAAGCCGGATAACACATATTGGACTATTCACTTCGATGGGTCCAGGCAGTTGGAGGGCTCGGGGGCTGGTGTTGTATTGGCCTCCCCTAAAGGTGACAAGTTCCATTATGTGCTACAGTTGATGTTTCCTTGCACCAACAATGCGGCTGAGTACGAGGCCTTGCTCCACGGTCTTCGGATGGCTAAGGAAATGAGCTTGAGCCGGGTAAGATTCTTCGGTGACTCAGACTTGGTGGCTCAACAAGTATCTGGCAAGTGGGACTCTAAGGACCCGCTCATGGCGGCTTATCGCCGCGAAGTTGATGCCATTGCTGGGCACTTTCAGGGCTACCAAGTAGAGCACATTGATCGCAGGAAGAACGAGGCGGCTGATGCCCTAAGCCAGCTAGGCTCTCACCGAAAGCCGGTGCCGCCTAACACTTTCCTGGATGTCCTGTATAGCCCTTCGGTTAAGTTGCCTACGGAGGAAGACTTGGCTGTCCCTGACCCGGAGGCACGACTGGTGGCGGCTCTCCATGTCATACCAGACTGGACAATGCCATATCTGGCTTACATGACCCGGGGCGAGTTGCCTGAGGATGAAACTTTGGCCAGGCAAATAACCCGGCGGGCCAAGTCAATGATTGTTATCGATGGCGAGTTACATCATCGCAGTGTTACAGGAGCGTTTCAGCGTTGTGTTTCCCCTGAGGAAGGTCAAGAGATCTTGCGTGAGATCCATGAAGGGGATTGTGGCCATCACGCCGGCTCAAAGTCTCTTGTGGCCAAGGCTTTTCGTCATGGTTTTTATTGGTTGACGGCTCATGCTGATGCAGAGGACTTGGTCAGTAAATGTGATGGTTGCCAGAGGTTCTCACGACGGGCTCATGTGCCGGCTCAGGAGCTGAGGATGATCCCAATCACTTGGCCCTTTGCGGTCTGGGGGCTTGATATGGTTGGGCCTTTTAAAAGGTCCAAGGATAAGAAGACCCACCTCTTGGTGGCAGTTGATAAGTTCACAAAGTGGGTGGAAGCTGAGCCAGTTAGCAAGTGCGATGCAGCCGCAGCGGTTCAATTTATGAAAAAGGTGATTTTCCGCTTTGGTTTTCCGCACAGCATCATAACTGACAATGGCACCAATCTCTCCAAAGGCGCCATGGAAGAGTTTTGTCAACGAGAGCATATCCGACTTGATGTTTCCTCAGTGGCTCATCCTCAATCCAATGGTCAAGCTGAGAGAGCTAACCAGGAGATTCTGAAGGGCATCAAGCCCCGGCTTTTGGTCCCTTTGCAACGGACGTCGGGTTGTTGGGTGGAGGAGTTGCCCTCCGTCTTATGGAGCATCAACACTACTCCTAACAGGTCTACAGGCTTCACGCCTTTCTTCATGGTTTATGGAGCAGAAGCAGTCCTCCCCAGCGACATCTGTCACGACTCACCTCGCGTGGTGGCTTATGTTGAGACGGATAATGAACAGGCGCGCCAAGATGCTCTTGACTTGTTGGACGAACAGCGTGATGTGGCAGCAGCCCGTTCAGCGATTTACCAACAAGACCTGCGCCGTTATCATAGCCGCCGGGTCAAATCCCGGGTCTTCCAGGAAGGCGACCTTGTGCTCCGGCTCATCCAGGATCAAACAGATGCACACAAATTATCCCCGCCTTGGGAAGGGCCCTTTGTGGTCAGCAAGAACTTGCACAACGGGTCATATTACCTCATTGACATTCGGGAGCACAAAGATTCACGTAAGTCAGAGGAGGAGACCCGTCGGCCGTGGAACATAGCTCAGCTTCGGCCTTACTACACTTGAGCCACCGGCTCTCGTGGTGTACATATTTCTCTCAGACATGTATATATTATGATAAAGCAATAAAGCAGGACCTCTGTCCTATTTTCTCCTCCAAATATGCATGTGTTGTTTTTATTACAAGATTACATGATGGCTTAAAGGAGGATCCGGCTTATGATCGTATTCGAATCGAGCCGTAAGCAGTAAAGTCACTTGGGGGCTTCCTGTTCAAACATGGGTCGTATTCGAACCAAAGAGAACATAGCTGTCGATACCCATTTGATTGGCAAAATGCCGAGCTCATTGGGAGGTTACCTTTGGTCACATTTGAATCATAGTTTAACCCCTCTGAGAACCGACGTGGATCATATTCGAATCAGCGTCGTTAAACAATTTCTTAAAATCACTTGGGGGCTTCCTATTCAAACATGGGTCGTATTCGAACCAAAGAGAACATAGCTGTCGGTACCCTCTTGATTGGCATCGCCACACCCACTGGGGGCTATATGATCGTATCCGAATCTTAGCTTAAACCCCTTTGGGCCGGGTCTCTGGTCGTATTCGAACCGGAAGCCCCTAAGTTCTTCTGCTTTATCACAAGTTTACTCTGATTATGTCAAGATGTGTACGGCCGGGTCTCACTTTGCCGGCTTAAAATGTTAGTTGAACACCATGGGTGTCATTAAAACAAGTAACTCAGAGTTGAGGTACCAACCTTGTTACCCGGGTTATCTAACCCGGAAGCATGCTACAGGCTGCTAAGTGTGTTATCACGGCTGTCTTCAGGATACTACTGAGGGCCAGTCTTTTTTGATTCATATTCCGGGTTATCTATCCAAAACACCTGATTCTCAGGGCGGTAAGCCGCCTCGAGACTTGTGATTTGCCTTTCTATGCAGGATACTTAAAGGCACCTCTTTGAGGTTGAGAAAAACAAAGGGATGATTATGACCCGGAGAAACATCAAAGAGACAACTTCAAAAGACCTTGGCATTCAATATGTGCACGATGGCACGGCAGAGATAGACTGTTGCACCTACTTTATTACAACACTCATCAAATCTAACAAGGGTGGAGCATTGTTTGGTAAACCGACAGCCGAGTTATGATGCCCGCTGGGTGGAAGTCTCCGGCTCGTTCCTGTCCTCTCCTCCAGCTGATCCCAAGACCTGGAAGGTTGATGACTTCCAGTCGATGCCGCTGAGAGCCTCGAACTGGGCTTCCTCGTCAATTAACCCGGCCGGGTCAATCTCCGGGGCGAAGGTGTGCTGACGAGCCGGCGGGATCAGGTTGAGGGCTTCATAGCGAGGGGTTGGAATCCTCTGATTCTCCGCGTCATAACCCGGCTGGTACTTGGTCAGATCTGTGTCATTCCCGATGAGGGTGGCCACCGGGCGTACAGCCTTCACGCACGCTGCGAAGTCCTTCTGATCGAAAGCTGAGCCGTCTTCCTTCAGGCTTGGATAGCCAAGGGCAATGTCTGCCGGGTCTAACTCCGGCAGGAATGCCTTGGCCCGGCTCAGCGCGGCGATTGCTCCGGCTCTCGCAGAAGCCCGTCGCAGCTCCTGGATCCGCTGAGGCAGAACGGCGAGCCGGCGCAGGACTTCTGCCAGGTGAGTCGGCACCTCGTTGGATAGGGCCACCACAGCTAAGGCACGCTGTGACCCGGTGTAGAGCTGCTCCACCAGGGTATACACGGCCTTTAGCTTGGTGACCACGCTCTGGTTGAGGTTGGCACTTCTGGGACCTATTTAACAGAATCAAGTAAGTCGGCGACAAGGATGAATCATGAGATATAAACATTCTAACATTGATGAAAGCCGGTGAGGCGACTTACCGAAGATGGCGGCCACCATTTGGGAGACCTGGCGCTTTCGGCCGGAGAGCTCGGCGGTCTTCTCAGAGAGAGCCTTCTCCGCCTGTTCCGCCCGGGTCACCAGTGCGGCCTTTTCTTCGGCCCAGGCTTTCCGCTCAGCATCAAATTCTGTCTTCAGCTTCTCTTGAGCGGCGATGCTAGATACAAACTTGGCGTTTGCCTTCCGGGTCTCCATCTCCTGCGTCTTCAGCCGGCTCTTGAGATCCGCAAGGTCCGCCTCTAGCTTCATGCCAACAGCCTGCATAAATTTCCGGGTTATTAACAGTCATTATATAAGTCCCAAGCGTTTTCCAAGCAAAGACACTTGGCACTTGGGGGCTAATGCATATTGAACGTATCTATCTACATACTGCCGGCTCAATTGAGTAAGCCGGAACCTAAGTCTACAACATATTCAAATCATAAGTCGTCGACTTGGGGGCTAGCATGGCAAAGGTAACTATGCAGTAAGTAAGAAGATAGCAGAAGGATACCTCAGATTTTTGCTAGATCTGGTTTACTATGGCGACCTCGGCGTCCCGGCTCTTGTGTACTTGGCTGATGTAGCCAGAGACGAGCTCTCCAATGCTCAGGTTGCTGTAGTTGGAGAGGTCCAGATTCGCCCGGTGGGGCTGCAGCAACTCCCCCTTAGTGGAGCACTTGGCCAACACGGTCGGTCTCCCCGGCTCAACATACTCCGTCCGGGTGATTACCACGTCCGGGTCGTCTGCTGGAGGAGCTGAGCCGGAGGCCTCCGGGTTAACCGAAGCTTCGGTCGTTGCCTTGGTAGTTGGGGCGGTGGCTTCAGGTGCCGTGTCCATTAGAGTGGTGGCTTCGGGGGCGGAGGCAGCTGGCGGTTCTTGGACTGTCACCGCCGGCTCAGGCAGATCCGGCACTCCGGCCGACTTGGTTTTCTTCACCCTCTTGGTGAGCTTTGCCTGGGCACTGAAAGAACAACAAAGGTTAGTACAAAGAATATGAGTAAAGATCAGAACAACATGAGATGATTGTTGTTACCCGGGCGCGGTCTTGAAAGCCGGCAGATTTGACTGCATGGAGTCACCCGAAGAGGGGGAGGTCTCCTGGTAATTGGAGTCAGAAGAGTTGAGTGGCTGACGGATAACACCCGCCAACGGGTGAAAAGGGTACAAGTGGGAAATAACCTCAGTTCGGCGTTTCCTTGTTGCGTCGGGTAACCCGGCGGAGAGGTCGGTGTCCTTGTTGGTCCGGGTGTGACGCCGGCTTTCGTGAACCTGTCGCTTCAAAAGAAATTGAGGGTCTTGATGAGATAAAGGATGTGAAAAGCTTACTTTCCGGGTTACCCTTCGGACTTTCAGCCGTGGCAAGGGCTCCGAGTCGGAGGAAAGTGACATTACCTCTTCAACCACCGGGTTACTTGCGCCGGTGTCATCCTGTCAATGAGCAAGTATCGATAAGGCCGACAGCAACAAGCAGTGAATATAGTAAAGACTTAAATGCTCAGGAGTTACCTCTGACTCGGAGCTGTCGCTTAATTGCATCAGCTCCGAAGCAGTAGGCCTGCTTCCTTTTTTGCGAGGGGCGGCTTTCTTGGCGGCTTTCTTCGCCTTCCTGGCTTTCTTGGCCGCCTCATGGTCATATTTGACCCGCCAGAACTTATCATCAGCCTGAAAAATACAATGATGAATTCTTAAAACGGTTCAGATGAAGGTTATACGCAGACGAAGATAAAAAGTTAAAGTCAGCGGCTTACTGCTGGGGCTGGATTGGTCTTGCAGAAGGGGGCTAACCCGGTCCTTCCGCAGTCTGCCAGGCTCTCGTTTAAAAGAGCCTTGGTCTCCTCCTCTGCAACGTCTTCTGGAAGATCATTGCGGCTGTGCCTCTGAGGGTCATCCTTTCGCCCTGTGTACTCACACATTAAGCCGGGGCGGTGGCTCAATGGGATCACCCGCCATGAGATTCAGACCCGGACCAGGTCGATTCTGTTCAGACCGTTGCCCAGGAGGGCCTTGATTTTGTTGATAGTAGGAAGCAGAGGCTGGCGCTCCGCTTGAGTCAGCTTGTCCGACAGTGGGTGAGTCGGCTCCAGACGTGTTGGGCGAAAGCCGGGCAGCGGGCTTTCATCAGCCGGGGACGTATCTTGGCAGTAGAACCAAGTCATGTTCCAGTCCTTGGGGTGGCTCGGCGGCTCTGCGTAAGGGAAAAGACAGTCCCTACACCGCTGGATGGAAATGCCACCTAACTCCAGACTTGGCCCATTGGCGCACTCATTCTGGCGGTTTAAATAAAAAAGCTCTCTGAAGAGCAGCAGACTAGGTTCTTCTCCAAGGTAAACCTCGCAGAAGACTTGAAAATTGCAGATGTTGGATACGGAGTTGGGCCCTATATCTTGAGGCCGCAGGTCAAAGAAGTTGAGCAGGTCCCTAAAAAACTTTGAGCCGGGCGGTGCGAAGCCCCGGCTCATATGATCTGCGAAAATCACTACCTCCCCGTCCTTTGGCTGTGGTCTCTCTTCTGACGGGTCAGGGGCACGGTAGGACATGATTTCCTTCTTAGGCAGATATCCGGACTTAACAAAATTGGCTAGGGTCTCGTTGGTGACATTGGACCTCATCCAGTTGCAAGTGATGGGAGCCTTGAGAGGCATGATGAAAGTTGGCGGTCTATGACAAAAAGGAAAAATGTCCGGGTTAATTATAAGCCGGAGATCTACAGTTCAAAACTAAGGTGGCGGCTTATGAAGGGGACTAATGATATATACTCAGGTACAGTGGGTTATTTAAGCCGCAGGGGCATTCAGAATAAGTTGGTTATCTACGGCCTTACCACAGTTAAGCCGGAGGATTTTACGGAGCATGGTTCTCTTTAAGCCGGAAGGTTCTACGGCGCGTGTTTTCTTTAAACCGGAATTGTAAGCCGCCAAGATTCAATGGTTGCAGTTTTTACTAAGTGTGGTAAAACAAGTTTCACATGTTGCAGTAACTTTTTTGGATCAAAATGGTCGGGTGAAATGAAAATTTTCTAGACCTAGAAACAGACGAGCGGATGTTCTTGAGCTCGAATGAAGCCTTTATGCAGTAGAAAGAGATTTATGAGCATTTGAAATGAGTCCTAAACAACCGCCGCAACAGTTCTATACAAGGCTAAAGATCAAACAAGGGCAGAACTATGAGAACTGCCGAAGCTTGCGGGCAATGGCGAAGAACACGGACGAACTATTTGAACCCTACCGCAGATCTGTTCTAGCAGGGCAGAAGAGACTCACCGGAGCTGGAGAAGAACGGAGGTCGCCGCCATTTATCTGGTCCGAGTCAGGGTGATGCAGCAGCCAAGGTTGACGAAGACCGGAGGCGAGACGACGGCGGCGGAGTGCGAGCTCAGTGAGAGACGCAGCGGTGCGAGGAGGAAGAAGAGTGGCAGAGAAGCCCGTCGGGCCGGCCTATTTATAAGGCGAGCTCATAAAGCGGGCGCGAGAATCAAGGAGACCGTGGCATGATTATCCTCCCCCCCCACGGCGCCTCGATTTTCGGGATGACAGTAAAAGCAAAGATCCGTTGCGGATCTGGTGAAGTAAAAACGGGCTTAATAGAAGATGACGTCACGGCGGATTATCCGGAGTCCAGAGGATGACGTCACGCCGGGTTATGGCCTCACATGAAAGGTAAGCCGGAGATTTTTTCTGTCGGAAGAGTTGAAGATTGACATGAGCCGGCTCAAATCAATCTGGGGCCTAATGTTGAGGATATAGACCTTAGAGTCACCCGCCAGGAGGGGCCGGGTTACTCTAATGGTCATTACCAGAAGCCCGGAGCCAAGCTTGAAGACGGTGGGCCAGAGATGGGCTTAAGACCCGGATATGGCTTAAGGCCCGTAGTTACAATCGTTATTATGGTAGAACTTGTAGTGCAAGGCAAGTATGATTCAGAGTCCGAGCCGGACGCTCTTATGAGCCGGCCGGGACTCTGAGGGCTGCTGGGCGTCAGCCTCCCTATATAAAGGGACGACCCGGCAGCGGTTCAGGGACAAGAACAATCTCATCGAGAGCCGGGCATAGCAGTTTAGCTCCCTGGTAATCGTAACCCTAATCAATAACACCTCAACTGGACGTAGGCTTTTACCTTCACCGTAAGGGGCCGAACCAGTATAAACCCTTGTGTTCCTTGTCCCACATTAACCCCTTCAAGCTTCCTAGTTGCGATGGCTCCACGACTAAGTCCTAGCTCGAGGACATCTGCCGTGACGATTCTACGACACCTTGAATAAAACTCCTCCAGCAAAGCCCAACCTTGGTTTTACCATTTGCCACCTAAGCCTTTTTCCCCAGGTTTTCTAGAGCCCGAGGGTCATCTTTATTTTAAACCCCCGGGCCAGTGTTCCTCTGAGTGCTGGTCCAAACTAGAGCCCTTTGCAGCGCCACCTTGGGGAAACTCGAGGATTGGTTTTAGTTGTATGGACTGCTCATCCGGTGTGCCCTGAGAACGAGATATGTGCAGCTCCTATCGGGATTTGTCGGCACATTCGGGCGGCTTTGCTGGTCTTGTTTTACCATTGTCGAAATGTCTTGTAAACCGGGATTCCGAGACTGATCGGGTCTTTCCGGGAGAAGGTTTATCCTTCGTTGACCGTGAGAGCTTATGATGGGCTAAGTTGGGACACCCTTGCAGGGTATTGTCTTTCGAAAGCCGTGCCCGCGGTTATGAGGCAGATGGGAATTTGTTAATGTCCGGTTGTAGAGAACTTGTCACTTGACCCCAATTAAAATACATCAACTGCGTGTGTAGCCGTGATGGTCTCTTCTCGGCGGAGTCCGGGAAGTGAACACGGTCTGAGTTATGTATGACGTAAGTAGGAGTTCAGGATCACTTCTTGGTCATTGCTAGATGACGACCGCTCCGTTGCTTCTCTTCTCGCTCTCTTTTGCGTATGTTAGCCACCATATATGCTTATTGCCGCTGCAGCTCCACCTCAGTACACCATCCTTTCCTATAAGCTTAAATAGTCTTGATCTCGCGGGTGTGAGATTGTTGAGTCCTCGTGACTCACAGATTCTACCAAAACAGTTGCAGGTGTCGACGATGCCAGTGCAGATGATGGGGTCGATCTCAAGTGGGAGTTCGACGAGGAACGTGGTCGTTACTATGTGTCTTTTCCTGATGATCAGTAGTGGAGCCCAGTTGGGACGATCGGGGATCTAGCATTTGGGGTTGTCTTATTTTCATCTGGATCTTGACCGTAGCCGGTCTATATGTTTGTATTTTGGATGATGTATGAGATATATTTATGTATTGTGTGAAGTGGCGATTGTAAGCCAACTCTTTATCCCATTCTTGTTCATTACATGGGATGTGTGAAGATGACCCTTCTTGCGACAAAACCACTATGCGGTTATGCCTCTAAGTCGTGCCTCGACACGTGGGAGATATAGCCGCATCGTGGGCGTTACAAGTTGGTAATCAGAGCCATCCCCGACTTAGGAGCCCCCTGCTTGATCGAATCGCTGGCGTTGTTGAGTCTAGAACAAAAATGTTTTGAGTCTTAGGATTATATATATCGGAGAGTAGGATTCTTTTTACTCCTCAGTCCCTTCGTCGCTCTGGTGAGGTCTCCTGACGTAGAAGTTTTGACTATTCTCTCCTCAAATTTCACAAAAAAAAATTAGGATCACGCGGGTATCTTGGAATCGTTCCGATGGTTTTGTGACGAGAACATTGTTCTTGGTGCCTCCTGACATTTAGGGGTTGTGGCAGTGTCCCGGGGAGTTGAGCTCCGAGGTGTTGTCGTCACAATTTTATCGTTGCAGTTCTGGAATACCTGAGTTTCGCCGACATCGAAATCTCTTTTATGCAGTTGTTGGTGAGATCACCTCGACGCCACCCAGTACTGGGGCGGGAGTTCGGGAGTATTGCCATAACTTGTATAACGGATGCTTTTCGAAGGTTGAGGTAAACGATTTCCGAAGGTTTCTTGGTTATGTGTTGACGGATGGATACAGCTGGATCTAGGGATTGCTAGTTTGGGTGATATATTTTGTGTCCCCTGTATCCCCTACACCAGATTGCATAACCAGAAAGTTTCGGGAGTTTATAAGTGGGAATTCTAGTAGCCTTAAGATATCTTTCCGACAGAGGCATGATATGAGATTGGGGTTCGACGTCTAGTGGTCCGCCTGTAAACGGTTGGTTTTACAGTGGTCTCGTAGTGTCTTAAAGAGTCCATGGCTATGCCGACTCGGGGACGCTTCGTATGTCATGTGCACAGCCTTGTACATGATGGTGCTGTACGATTGAGCCCGTGTGGGCCCCACCACGAAAACTTCGGACGAAATATCTATCCTATGTTTGTTCCGGCTTATTCTGCAAGCCAATACTTGTTTTGTTTTGAATTGTGGTATTCGAGTTGCTTCGAAGTCATATGTTGATTCATATCTTTTCTAAGTGGCTTCTCAACTTATGGAAGTGTGATGATTTACTACGGAATTCATTCGTTCATCTTCGTTTGAATGTCTATTGTGAAGACTATATGTTGCAATTTCTATCCGTTAATTCTACTTATCTATTTGTCTATCAAGATGCTAACGGATGTCACCCTCTTCAGGATGGCTCCGCCAACGCGTCAGAATCCGGATCGCAATGAAGGGAGTCAAGCGAACCCTCCGCCACCACCTCCGCCTCCGGAGGCATGGCAAGCTATCATGGCAGCCACCAACGCCAATGCTCAGATGATTCTGCAACTCTTGCAAGAACGTACTCAAGGGCAAGGCAATCAAGGCAATCAAGGTCAAGGCAACAATCAGCTTCACTTTGCCACTCTCAACCAGTTTCTCACAAATCAGCCCAAGTCTTTCAGCTACTGTGTCGAGGCCACGGATGCCGATGATTGGCTCGTGGACATCAACAAGCATTTTGAATGTAGCAATGTCAGGCCTGAGGACTATGTCAAGTTCGCTTCTTTCTAGCTCAAGGACCAAGCTGCTGATTGGTATCAACAATACAAAGATTCCAGAGGAGGTCGTGTGATCACTTGGACTGACTTCTGTCGGGATTTCAAAGCGCACCACATTCCACAAAGTGTTGTTGAGAGCAAGCGTGAGGAGTTCTGCAATCTCAAGCAAGGCAACATGTCTGTGTATCAATACAACATCCAGTTTCAGAAACTTGCTCGCTTCGCTAAACAAGACGTTCCTGATGAAAAGAGTATGATCTATCACTTCAGAGGTGGCCTTAAAGAGGATCTGCAGTTAGCTCTCGTTCTTGTTGAGCCTACTCAGTTTGATCAATTCTACAATATGGCACTGAAGCAAGAGGCTGCTCAGCTCAAGTGTGAGGCTTCTAAGAAAAGAGTCAGGGACGCAGTTCAGTCTTCTTCTTCCTCACTTGTGACAGCTAAGCAATAGAAGTTCTGGTTGCCTCCTCATCCTCCGTTTCGTCAGCCTTACCAGCAGAAGAACAAAGGTGGCCATGGTTCTTCCAACTCTGGCTATCAGAACAAGTCTCAGAATCAAGCTCCAAAGTCCAATGCTCCTTATCACCGTCCACTCTCAGAGGTGACTTGCAACAAATGTCAGCAGAAAGGTCACTATGCTAACAAGTGCTTCAACCAAAGGCGCCTTCCTCCTCCTCCTGTCAGATCTTCCAGCAATGCAGTGGTCAAGCATAATCCAAAGTCTGCTAAGGTGAACATGATGAATGCAGCTCAAGCGGAGGAATCTACTGATGTGATAATGGGTAATCTTCCTGTTAATGATATTCCTGCAAAAGTTCTTTTTGATACTGGTGCATCGCATTCTTTCATTTCTAGACCTTTTGTGGCTATCCATGATCTGGTTACTGAAGTATTGCCGAGTCCTCTGTCTATTGTTTCTCCGGCTCGACAACTTACTTCTCGAGAATTCGTTCGGGATTCCGCTATCAAGATGGGCGACTATGAATTTATGTCTTCTCCAATTGTTCTTGGTGACTCGGATATTGATCTTATTCTCGGGATGGACTGGCTTTCTAAGCACAAGGCTCAACTTGATTGTGCTGCCAGGGAAATTCAATTGACACACTCTTCTGAGGATGTGATTATTTATGCCACTCGTGATGAAACCATTCGGTTATTTTCTCTCAATGAGAAGGGCGAATTGAATGCCATCTCGCAAATTCCAGTCGTTTGTGAGTATCAAGATGTCTTTCCAGAAGAGCTTCCGGGTATGCCTCCTCATCGCCCAGTTGAGTTCGTTATCGAACTAGAGCCTGGCACTGAACCCGTTTGCAAGCGTCCATACAAGCTTGGACCCAACGAGCTGAAGGAATTGAAGAAACAGATCCATGAACAAGAGCGTCTGGGTTTGATCAGACCGAGTTCTTCTCCATGGGGTTGTGGTGTTCTTTTTGTCAAGAAGAAGGATGGCACGGACCGACTTTGTGTCGACTACCGTCCATTGAACAAGAAGACAATCAAGAACAAGTACCCACTTCCCAACATCAATGAGCTATTTGAGCAACTCAAAGGGGCTAAAGTATTCTCGAAGCTTGACCTTCGTATGGGTTATCATCAGATTCGCATTCGTGAAGAAGATATTCCCAAGACAGCATTCAGAACAAGCTTTGGTTCTTATGAATATACTGTCGTGTCTTTCGGCCTTGTCAATGCTCCTCCAGTATTCTCTCGGATGATGAATTTCATCTTCAACCCCTATACCAATGAATTCGTTCTGGTGTATCTCGATGATATCTTGGTCTTCTCCAAGAATAAGCAGGATCATGCCAAACATTTGCGATTGGTGCTCGACAAGCTCAGAGAGTATCAATTCTATGCGAAGTTCTCAAAATGTGAATTTTGGCTCGATGAAGTTCTTTTCCTTGGTCACATCATCTCTGCCAAGGGCATCGCTGTTAACCCCGAGAAGGTGTCCGCAATTGTGAATTGGGAACCTCCTCAGAATGTCAAGCGGCTCCGCGGTTTTCTTGGTCTTGCAAGCTATTGCCGAAGATTCGTTGAGAATTTCTCCAAGATTGCAAAGCCTCTTTCCAACCTCCTCCAGAAGCATGTGAAGTATGTCTGGTCTCCTGAGTGTGACGTTGCTTTCAACACTCTCAAAGAGAAACTTGTCACAGCTCCTGTCTTGACTCCTCCAGATGAATCCAAGCCGTTTGAAGTTTTCTGTGATGCTTCTCTCCAAGGTCTCGGTGCTGTGTTAATGCAAGAGAAGAAAGTTGTGGCCTATACCTCTCGTAAGTTGAAGCCCAACGAGAAGAACTACCCCACTCACGATCTTGAGTTGGCGGCAGTTGTCCATGCATTAATAACGTGGAGACATCTCTTGTTGGGAAGACAAGTGGACATATTCACCAATCACAAGAGTCTCAAGTATATCTTCACTCAGCCCAACCTCAACCTCAGGCAGACTCGATGGGTCGAAATGATTCAAGAGTACAATCCGAGTATCAAATATACTCCAGGCAAAGCAAATGTCATTGCAGATGCTTTAAGCAGGAAGGCTTATTGCAACAGCTTAATTCTCAAGCCTTTCCAACGGGATCTTTGTGAAGCTTTCCGCAAGCTGAATCTCCAAGTTGTCCCTCAAGGATTTCTTGCCAACCTCATAGTATCTCCTACTTTGGAAGATCAAATTCGTGAGGCACAACTCCTTGATGCCATGGTGAAGAAGGTGAAACGTGGTATCGACAAGGGTCTTTCCAAATACAAGTGCTATCGCATTGATGACAGAGAAACTTTATTCTTCGAGGACCGGATTGTGGTTCCTAAAGGTGATCTAAGGAAAGTTATAATGAACGAGGCGCACAATTCTCTCCTTTCCATTCATCCTGGAAGTACGAAGATGTACCATGACCTCAAGCAGTCGTATTGGTGGACTCGAATGAAGCGAGAGATTGCTCAATTCGTGAATGAATGTGATGTCTGCCGAAGAGTGAAAGCAGAACACCAACGACCAGCTGGTCTCCTTCAACCTCTTGCTATCCCAGAATGGAAGTTTGATCATATCGAGATGGACTTCGTGACTGGATTTCCAAAGTCCAAGCGCGGAAATGATGCTATCTTCGTTGTCATCGACAAGCTTTCTAAAGTGGCTCATTTCCTTCCAATCAATGAATCTATCACAGCAGCTCAGCTGGCAGAGCTCTACACCTCCAGAATTGTCTCCTTGCACGGCATTCCACAATTGATTTCTTCAGATCGTGGAAGCATTTTCACCTCTAAGTTCTGGGACTCCTTCCAGAAGGCCATGGGCACAAACATTCGCTTCAGCACAGCTTTCCATCCTCAAACTAGTGGCCAAGTCGAGCGAGTCAATCAAATTCTTGAAGATATGCTCAGGGCTTGTGTCATTTCCTTTGGCATGAAATGGGAAGATTGTCTTCCATATGCTGAATTCTCCTACAACAACAGCTTCCAAGCGAGTTCGGGCAAGGCCCCATTCGAGATTCTCTATGGCAGAAAGTGCCGTACTCCTCTCAATTGGTCAGAACTAGTGAACGCCAACTTCTTGGCAATGACTTAATCACTGAAGCTGAAGAAATGTGTAAAGTCATCCGTGTTAATCTCAAAGCCGCGCAATCGTGCCAGAAGAGTTACTATGATAGTAAGCATCGTGATTTGGCTTTTGAGATCGGAGACCATGTCTACCTCCGCGTCTCTCCAATGAAAGGCACTTGTCGCTTCGGTATCAAAGGGAAGCTTGCCCCTAGATACGTGGGTCCTTTCAAGATCATTGGCAAAAGAGGCGACCTCGCCTATCAACTTGAGCTTCCTTCCAACTTCGCGAACGTGCACGACGTGTTCCACGTGTCACAGCTCCGCAAGTGCTTCAAGACGCCTGAGCGCACTATCAACTTCGAAGAGATTGACCTACAAGAAGATTAGTCTTATCATGAGCACCCCGTTGCTATTCTTGAAGAAACTGAGCGCAAGACTCGCAACAAGTCAATCAAATTCCTGAAAGTGAAGTGGTCGCACCATTCCGACCGGGAAGCCACCTGGGAACGCGAGGACCGTCTCCGTTCCAAATATCCGGAGTTCTTTCAGTCCTAGATCTCGGGACGAGATCCTCTCGTAGTGGTGGAGTGTTGTAACACCCCGCATGTAACTTGCCATATTTGTAACTCCGACTCTTGCCATTTTCGGCTATGTGTTACGATATTCCCTCCATGGTCGGGTTTTGTCTTTCGTTTTGCATTTTGTCATGTCTTGCATTTTCATATCATGTCATCATGCGCATTGCATTTGCATACGTGTTCGTCTCATGCATCCGAGCATTTTCCCCGTTGTCCGTTTTGCAATCCGGCGCTCCTATCTCCTCCGGTGCACCCCTCTTGTTTTCTTTCGTGTGCGGGTGTCAAACATTCTCGGAATGGACCGAGGCTTGTCAAGTGGCCTTAATATACCACCCGGAGACTACCGGTCAAGTTTCGTTCCATTTGAAGGTCGTTTGGTACTCCAACGGTTAACCGGGCATCCGCAAAGTCCATTTGTGTGTCCAGCAAAAAACCCCTCTAAAACCAGCCCAAAACCCACCAAACTCCCTTCCATGCTCTAGGTCGTTCGATCACGATCGTGTGGGCGAAAACCGCACCTCATTTGGAGCCTCCTAGCTCCCTCTACCTATAAATATGTGGGCATCCCGAAATACCAATCTCAGTCCAAACCCTAGCTTCGTCCCTCCGCGCGCCGGACACGTCCGCCCGGCACCGGACAAAATTCCCGCGCGTCCGCCGTCGCCCGCGCCGTACGCCGCGGCCCGCCCGGCCCGCAGCTGGCCCGCGCGGCCCGCGCGTCCGCCGCCACCCTCCTCCTCGCGCCCGAGGCCGCGCGCCTCCGGTCGCCGCCGCCGGTGCCGCCGCGCTCTTCGCCTCGCCGCGCCGCCGCCGTGCTCGCCGGCCGGCCCCGCCGCCCGCGGCCGCCGCCTCCGGCCTCCCTCCGCCGGCGCCGCACCGCTCCCCCTTCCTCCGGCCGCCGCCCCGCCTCGCTTTCCCTCTCCTCCGGCCGTCGCCGACGGGCCTGAGCCCGAGCTCCCTCGGTTGCAGCCCAGATCCGATCGGTGAGCTCGCGTTGACTTTCCCCCGTTCCCCGTTTTTTTCTTCCAAGTCATTGATTTCATACAGCAAGTGCCCCTGTTCATTGCATCGTAACTCCTTGCATATAGCTCCGATTCGCGCGTGTAATATGTCAAATTGTTCGTCTCGTGATGCTCTACATTTTGTTCAATTGCACCATGCTCATTAGAGGTCATCTTAATGCCCAAATCTCTGTTGGAAGAGGGCTAGTTGCTGTTATCTGCTGGTTCTTATTAGAACTTGGAGATTTGTCATTTTTCTATCATTTAATTTGTGCATCTTATGAGCATGAGCTCTACATGTGTTTTGAAGTATGCCATGCCATCTTTCCAGTGGTGTAGTCCATTTATTTTTGTGATCTCTGTGGTGACTAGCACAAGCATGCAAAGTAGGCCCCGTAATATTTCTGATTTCTGGGACAGTGATTTCTCCAAGTCCTTGTCTGCTGTTATTTTATTGCCATGTAAACTTGATGCTACAGAGAGATCCATGCATATTTTGGAGATATTCAGTAAGGATGTTTTGTAGATATAGTTGTAATTGATCCATTCCTGCCCTTGTTTGCAATTATGGAGTATCATAGCATGACTCAATATTGCTCTACTTTTGCTATAAAATATTTATGGCAGATTCTTAACATGATATGCAATTTTGCCAAGCTTATTGTAGTTGATCCATACATGCTATGCTTTTGTTCTTGCCATGGATAGCTTCACAAGCATGCCATCTTGCTGTAGGTGTGCTTGGTTTGTCATGCATTGATCTGTAGTGAGTGCATCAAGCTCACAAAGAGGCCTACATATTATTGTTTCTGCCATGCTCTGTTTTCTGCTAAGTCTGAAACCTGATAACGAAACTTGCTATGTTTACATGCTTGCCGTCATATCTTCTGGTCCTTTTTGGCTTATGGTCAGTAAGGGACTTTTGTCATATGCATTTATTATAACACTTCCATGCCTTGTTTTTCTATGTTAAGTTCCTGTAGCATGTTGATTTCGTGCTCTGAACATCGCTACCTGATGCTGTTTTCTGCCATGTCCAGTTTTTCACTAAGTCTGTGATCCTGTTATCTTTTGCTCTTTTGCCATGCTTGTTTGAGCTTGATATGTTGTGAACTAGCCGTAACTCAGTGTTCATATTTTGTCAAGCATATCCTGTAGATTACTGCCATGTGCTTTGTTGCTATGTTGGAGTGCTGTAGCTTTGTTGCTTGTTGCATTTTAAGTGCTATCATGCTGTTAATCGCAGATTCGTGTCATTCTTGTTTTGCTTGCCATTTGCAAACCGTGCATCCGTTTCCGGTGATCTTTATATTGATTTCGACCAAAATCATCTCATCTTTCTAGTGGCATGCTTGGTTTGCCAATTTACTGCCTTTTTCATCATTTTCCTTCCGGAGCACGCATATGCATCGCACATCATATCTTGCATATCATACATGTTTTGCATCATGTTGCTTGTGCATTCCTCGTGATTGATTGTGGTTCCGTTTGTTTGTGTTCTTGTCTTGGGTAGAGCCGGGAGACGAGTTCGTGAATGAGGAACCTGTCGAGTACGCTTACAAGGATCAAGCTTTCGACAACTCTGAGAACCTTGCAGGCAAGATGACCACCCCTCGAAATCACTTCTATCTTTGCTTTGCTAGTTGTTCGCTCTATTGCCATGCTCCGCTACCTATCACATGCTATATCATGTCTCCCATTTTGCCATGTCAGCCTCTAACCATCCTTTCCTAGCAAACCGTTGATTGGCTAAGTTACCGCTTTTGCTCAGCCCCTCTTATAGCGTTGCTAGTTACAGGTGAAGTTGAAGTTTGTTCCATGTCGGAACATGGATATGTTGGGATATCACAATATCTCTTATTTAATTAATGCATCTATATATATTTTGGTAAAGGGTGGAAGGCTCGGCCTTATGCCTGGTGTTTTGTTCCACTCGTGCCGCCCTAGTTTCTGTTATACCGGGATTATGTTCCTTGAGTTTGCGTTCCTTACACGGTCGGGTGATTTATGGGACCCCCTTGACAGTTCGCCTTGAATAAAACTCCTCCAGCAAAGCCCAACCTTGGTTTTACCATTTTCCACCTAAGCCTTTTTCCCCCGGGTTTTCTAGAGCCCGAGGGTCATCTTTATTTTAAACCCCCGGGCCAGTGTTCCTCTGAGTGCTGGTCCAAACTAGAGCCCTTTGCAGCGCCACCTTGGGGAAACTCGAGGATTGGTTTTAGTTGTACGGACTGCTCATCCGGTGTGCCCTGAGAACGAGATATGTGCAGCTCCTATCGGGATTTGTCGGCACATTCGGGCGGCTTTGCTGGTCTTGTTTTACCATTGTTGAAATGTCTTGTAAACCGGGATTCCGAGACTGATCGGGTCTTTCCAGGAGAAGGTTTATCCTTCGTCGACCGTGAGAGCTTATGATGGGCTAAGTTGGGACACCCCTGCAGGGTATTATCTTTCGAAAGCCGTGCCCGCGGTTATGAGGCAGATGAGAATTTGTTAATGTCCGGTTGTAGAGAACTTGTCACTTGACCCCAATTAAAATACATCAACTGCATGTGTTGCCGTGATGGTCTCTTCTCGGCGGAGTCCGGGAAGTGAACACGGTCTGAGTTATGTATGACGTAAGTAGGAGTTCAGGATCACTTCTTGGTCATTGCTAGATGACGACCACTCTGTTGCTTCTCTTCTCGCTCTCTTTTGCGTATGTTAGCCACCATATATGCTTATTGCCGCTGCAGCTCCACCTCAGTACACCATCCTTTCCTATAAGCTTAAATAGTCTTGATCTCGCGGGTGTGAGATTGCTGAGTCCTCGTGACTCACAGATTCTACCAAAACAGTTGCAGGTGCCGACGATGCCAGTGCAGATGATGGGGTCGATCTCAAGTGGGAGTTCGACGAGGAACGTGGTCGTTACTATGTGTCTTTTCCTGATGATCAGTAGTGGAGCCCAGTTGGGACGATCGGGGATCTAGCATTTGGGGTTGTCTTATTTTCATCTGGATCTTGACCGTAGTCGGTCTATATGTTTGTATTTTGGATGATGTACGAGATATATTTATGTATTGTGTGAAGTGGCGATTGTAAGCCAACTCTTTATCCCATTCTTGTTCATTACATGGGATTGTGTGAAGATGACCCTTCTTGCGACAAAACCACTATGCGGTTATGCCTCTAAGTCGTGCCTCGACACGTGGTAGATATAGCCACATCGTGGGCGTTACACATTCTGTTTATCATGACACATTCATCATTGTCATATTGCTTAGCATGATCATGTAGTTGACATAGTATTTGTGGCAAAGCCACCATTCATAATTCTTTCATACATGTCACTCTTGGTTCATTGCATATCCCGGTACACCGCCGGAGGCATTCATATAGAGTCATACTTTGTTCTAGTATCGAGTTGTAATCATTGAGTTGTAAATAAATAGAAGTGTGATGATCATCATTTTCTAGAGCATTGTCCCAAGTGAGGAATAAAAAAAAGAGAAAGGCCATAAAAAAGAGAAGGCTCAAAAAAAATGAGAGAAAAAGAGAGAAGGGACAATGTTACTATCCTTTGCCACACTTGTGCTTCAAAGTAGCACCATAATCTTCATGATAGAGAGTCTCTTGTTTTGTCACTTTCATATACTAGTGGGAATTTTTCATTATAGAACTTGGCTTGTATATTCCAACAATGGGCCTCCTCAAGTGCCCTAGGTCTTCGTGAGCAAGCACGTTGGATGCACACCCACTTAGTTTCTTTTGTTGAGCTTTCATACATTTATAGCTCTAGTGCATCCGTTGCATGGCAATCCCTACTCCTTGCATTAACATCAATTGATGGGCATCTCCATAGCTCATTGATTAGCCTCATTGATGTGAGACTTTCTCCTTTTTTTTCTTCTCCACATAACCCCCATCATCATATTCTATTCCACCCATAGTGCTATGTCCATGGCTCGCGCTCATATATTGCGTGAAGGATTATAAGTTTGAGATTACTAAAGTATGAAACAATTGCTTGGCTTGTCATCGGGGTTGTGCATGATGAGAGCATTCTTGTGTGACGGAAATGGAGCATGACTAAACTATATGATTTTGTAGGGATAAACTTTCTTTGGCCATGTTATTTTGAGAAGACATAATTGCTTAGTTAGTATGCTTGAAGTATTATTATTTTTATGTCAATATGAACTTTTATCTTGAATCTTTCGGATCTGAATATTCATACCACAATTAAGAAGAATTACATTGACATTATGCCTAGTAGCACTCCGCATCAAAAATTCTGTTTTTATCATTTACCTACTCGAGGACGAGCAGGAATTAAGCTTGGGGATGCTTGATACGTCTCCAACGTATCTATAATTTTTGATTGCTCCATGCTATATTATCTTCTGTTTTGGACATTATTGGGCTTTATTATTCACTTTTATATTATTTTTGGGACTAACATATTAACCAGAGGCCCAGCCCAGAATTGTTGTGTTTTGCCTATTTCAGAGTTTGGCAGAAAAAGAATATCAAACGGAGTCCAAACGGAATGAAACCTTCGGGAGCGTGATTTTTGGAACGAACAAGATCTAGGAGACTTGGACCCTATGTAAGAGAAGCTTCCAGGAGGCCATGAGGTAGGGGGGCGCGCCTACCCCCCAGGGCGCGCCCTCCACCCTTGTGGGCCCCCTGTTGCTCCACCGACGTACTCCTTCCTCCTATATATACCTACGTACCCCCAAACGATCAGAACAGGAGCCAAAAACCTAATTCCACCGCCGCAACCTTCTGTACCCACGAGATCCCATCTTCGCGCCTGTTCCGGAGCTCCGCCGGAGGGGGCATCCATCACGGAGGGCTTCTACATCAACACCATAGCCTCTCCGATGAAGTGTGAGTAGTTTACCTCAGACCTTCGGGTCCATAGTTAGTAGCTAGATGGCTTCTTCTCTCTTTTTGGATCTCAATACAATGTTCTCCCCCTCTCTCGTGGAGATCTATTCGATGTAATCTTCTTTTTGCGGTGTGTTTGTTGAGACCGATGAATCGTGGGTTTATGATCAAGTTTATCTATGAACAATATTTGAATCTTCTCTGAATTCTTTTATGTATGATTGGTTATCTTTGCAAGTCTCTTCGAATTATCAGTTTGGTTTGGCCTACTAGATTGATCTTTCTTGCAATGGGAGAAGTGCTTAGCTTTGGGTTCAATCTTGCGGTGTCCTTTCCCAGTGAAAGTAGGGGCAGCAAGGCACGTATTGTATTGTTGCCATCGAGGATAACAAGATGGGGTTTTTATCATATTGCATGAATTTATCCCTCTACATCATGTCATCTTGCTTAAGGCGTTACTCTGTTTTCATGAACTTAATACTCTAGATGCATGCTGGATAGCGGTCGATGAGTGGAGTAATAGTAGTAGCTGCAGGCAGGAGTCGGTCTACTTGTCTCGGATGTGATGCCTATATACATGATCATACCTAGATATTCTCATAACTATGCTCAGTTTTGTCAATTGCTCAACAGTAATTCGTTCACCCACCGTAAAATACTTATGCTCTTGAGAGAAGCCACTAGTGAAACCTATGGCCCCTGGGTCTATCTTCATCATATTAATCTTCCAACACTTATTTATTTCCTTTGCTTTTATTTTACTTTGCATCTTATCATAAAAATACCAAAAATATTATCCTATCATATCTATCAGATCTCACTCTCGTAGGTGACTGTGAAGGGATTGCCAACCCCTTATCGCATTCGTTGCGAGGATTTATTTGTTTTGTGTAGGTACGAGGGACTCGGGCATAGCCTCCTACTGGATTGATACCTTGGTTCTCAAAAACTGAGGGAAATACTAACGCTACTTTGCTGCATCACCCTTTCCTCTTCAAGGGAAAACCAACGCAGTGCTCAAGAGGTAGCAATGACCGAGACACATCTCCGGTCAATAAACAATAGCAAAACCTGGATGCTCATATTGGCTCCTACATATTCTACAAAGATCTTTATTGGTCAAACCGCATAACAACATACGTTATTCCCTTTGTCATCGGATGTTACTTGCCCGAGATTCGATCGTTGGTATCATCATACCTAGTTCAATCTCGTTACCGGCAAGTCTCTTTACTCGTTCCGTAATGCATCATCCCGCAACTAACTCATTAGTCACATTGCTTGCAAGGCTTATAGTGATGAGCATTACCGAGAGGGCCCAGAGATACCTCTCCGATACACGGAGTGACAAATCCTAATCTTGATCTATGCCAACCCAGCAAACACCTTCGAAGACACCTGTAGAGCATCTTTATAATCACCCAGTTATGTTGTGACGTTTGATAGCACACAAGTTGTTCCTCTAGTATTCGGGAGTTGCATAATCTCATAGTCAGAGGAATATGTATAAGTCATGAAGAAAGCAATAGCAAATAAGACTTAACGATCATTATGCTAAGCTAATGGATGGGTCTTGTCCATCACATCATTCCCGTTCATCAAATGACAACACATGTCTATGGTCAGGAAACATAACCATCTTTGATTAACGAGCTAGTCAAGTAGAGGTATACTAGGGACACTCTGTTTTGTCTATGTATTCACACATGTACTAAGTTTCTGGTTAATACAATTCTAGCATGAATAATAAAAATTTATCATGATATAAGGAAATATAAATAACAACTTTACTATTACCTCTAGGGAATATTTCCTTCAAGAACTTATTGGAGACTTCATATCTCTCAATTCGGGCATTTCCTTGAAATATTAACTTTAATTCCTGGAACATCTCATATGCTCCATGACGTTCAAAACGTCTTTGAAGTCCCGATTCTAAGCCGTAAAGCATGGCACACTGAACTATCGAGTAGTCATCAGCTTTGTTCTGCCAGACATTCATAACGTCCGGAGTTGCTCCTGCAGCGGGTCTTGCACCTAGCGGTGCTTCCAGGACGTAATTCTTCTGTGCAGCAATGAGGATAATCCTCAAGTTACGGACCCAGTCCATGTAATTGCTACCATCGTCTTTCAACTTAGCTTTCTCTAGGAATGCATTAAAATTCAAAGGAACGGTAGCACGGGCCATTGATCTACAACAACATAGACATGCAAAATACTATCAGGTACTAAGTTCATGATAAATTAAAGTTCAATTAATCATATTACTTAAGAACTCCCACTTAGACAGACATCCCTCTAGTCATCTAAATGATCACGTGATCCATATCAACTAAACCATGTCCGATCATCACGTGAGATGGAGTAGTTTTCAATGGTGAACATCACCATGTTGGTCATATTTACTATATGATTCACGTTCGACCTTTCGGTCTCAGCGTTCAGAGGCCATATCTGCATATGCTAGGTGATACGTCTCCAATGTATCTATAATTTTTTATTGTTCCATGCTATTATATTATCTGTTTTGGATGTTTGATGGGCTTTAATGTGCTCTTTTATATTATTTTTGGGACTAACCTATTAACCGAAGGCCCAGTGCCAGTTTCTGTTTTTTTTTTGCCTATTTCAGTGTTTTGCAGAAAAGGTACCAAACGGAATCCAAACGGAATGAAACCTTCGCGATGATCTTTCTTGGAACAAATGCAATCCAGAAGACTTGGAGTTGAAGTATGGAACCCCGCGAGGCGGCCACGAGGAAGGAGGGCGCACCCAGGGGGTAGGCGCGCCCCCACCCTCATGGGCCCCACGGAGCTCCACCGACGTACTTCTTTCGCCTATATATACTCTTATACCCTAAAAACATCAGGGGGGCCACGAAACCACTTTTCCACCGTCGCAACCTTCTGTACCCGTGAGATCCCACCTTGGGGCCTTTTCCGGCGATCTGCCGGAGGGGGAATCGATCATGGAGGGCTTCTACATCAACACCATAGCCTCTCCGATGAAGCGAGAGTAGTTTACCACAGACCTTCGAGTCCATAGTTATTAGCTAGATGGCTTCTTCTCTCTCTTTGGTTCTCAATACGAACTTCTCCTCGATGTTCTTGGAGATCTATTCGATGTAATACTCTTTTGCGGTGTGTTTGCCGAGATCCGATGAATTGTGGGTTTATGATCAAGATTATCTATGAATAATATTTGGTTCTTCTCTGAATTCTTATATGCATGATTTGATATCTTTGCAAGTCTCTTCAAATTATCGGTTTAGTTTGGCCTACTAGATTGATCTTTCTTGCAATGGGATAAGTGCTTAGCTTTGGATTCAATCTTGCGGTGTCCTTTCCCAGTGACAGTAGGGGCAGCAAGGCATGTATTGTATTGTTGCCATCGAGGGTAAAAAGATGGGGTTTATATCATATTTCTTGAGTTTATCCCTCTACATCATGTCATCTTGCTTAATGCATTACTCTGTTCTTATGAACTTAATACTCTAGATGCATGCTGGATAGCGGTCGATGTGTGGAGTAATAGTAGTAGATGCCGAATCGTTTCGGTCTACTTGACACAGACGTGATGCCTATATTCATGATCATTGCCTAGATATTCTCATAACTATGCACTTTTCTATCAATTGCTCAACAGTAATTTGTTCACCCACCGTAATATATGCTATCATGAGAGAAGCCACTAGTGAAACCTATGGCCCCCGGGTATATTTTACATCATATTAGTTCCCGTCAACTTGCCAATTTCTGTCGCCGTTTATTTTGCAATCTTTACTTTCCAATCTATACAACACAAATACCAAAAATATTTACTTTACTATCTTTATTAGATCTCACTTTTGCAAGTGACCGTGAAGGGATTGACAACCCCTTTATCGCATTGGTTGCAAGGTTCTTGATTGTTTGTGCAGTTACTAGGTGACTTGCGTGTAATCTCCTACTGGATTGATACCTTGGTTCTCAAAAACTGAGGGAAATACTTACGCTACTTTGCTGCATCACCCTTTCCTCTTCAAGGGAAAACCAACGCATGCTCAAGAGGTAGCAAGAAGGATTTCTGGCACCATTGCCGGGGAGATCTATGCTCAAGTCAAGACATACCAAGTACCCATCATAAACTCTTCTACCTCGCATTACATTATTTGCCATTCGCCTCTCGTTTTCCTCTCCCCCAATTCTAAAATGATTTTCGAAAACCTTTGCCTTTTCTTCGCCCTCCTTCCGTTCGATCTTGTGTTACCATGTGTCTTCTTTTTGCTGGCATCTTCGCTTGCTAAAAGTTTATGGATCCTCATCCCCATGCTAATATTTTTAAGAGATCCAATTATGATGAACCAATTTCTAGTGATTTGAGTGCACTAGATTATCTTTATGAGGTTTTGCTTGAAATTCGTGAATCTGAAAATTGTGATGAAGAAATTTATGAAGAGATTCACGATAGCTCCTTGAATAAAAAGCATGATTGCAATGATTTTACTATAAATTCTCTTCATGTCAATTGTGCTAATAATATGCAAAACCCTAAGCTTGGGGATGCTAGTTTTGCTATGTCTACTACTTGTTGCAATGATCATGATTGGGTGATTCTTCTTATGATCTTGAAAATTTATTTAAGCCCCATGATGAATATGAGATTGATAATAGTGTTTGCAATAATATTGAAAGTGGGTTTGGAAGAGTTTCAACTTTAGATCCCACATATTTGGAGGTTTTTCAATCTTATGATTTTTTTTATAAAAGTGGGTTTGGAGAGGTCATGACTTTAGTTAATGTTAATCCCACTATTTTGGAAGAGTGTCAACTTTGCATGCATGTGGTTCATAAAGAGAATATTTTATGTGATAGATATATTGTTGAATTTGAGTATGATCCCACGTGTAATTATTATGAGAGAGGAAAATATGGTTGTAGAAATTTTCATGTTACTAAATTACCTCTCGTTATGTTGAGATTGCTATTGTTTCTTTCTTATTCCTTGCATATGCTAGATCTTGCTTGCCTTGCTAATTTGTTTTCCTATAAAATTCGTATGCATAGGAAGCAGTTTAGACTTAGATGTGTTTGTCACGTGTTTTATGATGCTCTCTTTGCGCTTCAATTCTTGTCTTTCATGTGAGCATCATTAAAATTATCAATGCCTAGCTAGGGGCGTTAAACGGTAGCGCTTGTTGGGAGGCAACCCAATTTTATTTTTGTTCCTTGCTTTTTGTTCCTGTTTGGTAATAAATAATTCATCTAGCCTATGTTTAGATGTGGTTTTATGTTTTAATTAGTGTTTGTGCCAAGTAGAACCTTTGGGAAGACATGGGTGAAGTCTTTGCAATCTTGCTGTAAAAAAGAGAAACTTTTGCGCTCACGAGATTAGATGCCATTTTTTTACTGGAGAGTGATTTTATGTTGATTCTTTTTGCAGATGATTAATAGACAAATTCCTCACGTCCACCAATTTATTTCAGAATTTTTGGAGTTCATAAGTATTCGTTTGATACAGATTGCTACAGACTGTTCTGTTTTGACAGATTCTGTTTTTCGTGTGTTGTTTGCTTATTTTGATGAATCTATGAGTAGTATCGGGGGGTATGAACCATAGAGAAGTTTGAATACAGTAGGTTTAACACCAATATAAATAAAGAATGAGTTCATAACAGTACCTTAAAGTGGTGGTTTATTTTCTTATACTAACGGAGCTCATGAGATTTTCTGTTTAAGTTTTGTGTTGTGAAGTTTTCAAGTTTTGAGTAAAGATTTGATGGATTTTGGAATAAGGAGTGGCAAGAGCCTAAGCTTGGGGATTCCCAAGGCACCCCAAGGTAAAATTCAAGGACAACCAACAGCCTAAGCTTGGGGATGCCCCGGAAGGCATCCCCTCTTTCGTCTTCGTCTATCGGTAACTTTACTTGAGCCTATATTTTTATTCACCACATGATATGTGTTTTGCTTGGAGCGTCTTGTATGATTTGAGTCTTTGATTTTTAGTTTACCACAATCATCCTTGCTGTACACACCTTTTGGAGAGACACGCATGAATCGGAATTTATTAGAATACTCTATGTGCTTCACTTATATCTTTTGAGCTAGATAATTTTGCTCTAGTGCTTCACTTATATCTTTTTAGAGCGCGGTGGTGGTTTTATTTTATAGAAATTATTGATCTCTCATGCTTCACTTGTATTATTTTGAGAGTCTTTTAGAACAGCATGGTAATTTTCTTTGGCTATAAAATTAGTCCTAATATGATGAGCATCCAAGATGGGTATAATAGAAACTATCTTATAAAGTGCATTGAATACTATGAGAAGTTTGATTCATTATGATTATTTTGAGATATGAAGATGGTGATATTAAAGTCATGCTAGTTTAGTAGTTGTGAATTTGAGAGATACTTGTGTTAAAGTTTGTGATTCCTGTAGCATGCACGTATGGTGAACCGTTATGTGATGAAGTCGGAGCATGATTTATTTATTGATTGTCTTCCTTATGAGTGGCGGTCGAGGACGAGCGATGGTCTTTTCCTACCAATCTATCCCCCTAGGAGCATGCGCGTAGTACTTCGTTTTGATAACTAATAGATTTTTGCAATAAGTATGTGAGTTCTTTATGACTAATGTTGAGTCCATGGATTATACGCACTCTCACCCTTCCACCAATGCTAACCTCTCTAATACCGCGCACCTTTCGCCGGTATCATACACCCACCATATACCTTCCTCAAAACAGCCACCATACATATTATGGCATTTCCATAGCAATTCCGAGATATATTTCCATGCAACTTTCCACCGTTCCGTTTATTATGACACGCTCCATCATTGTCATATTGCTTTGCATGATCATGTAGTTGACATCGTATTTGTGGCAAAGCCACCGTTCATAATTTTTCATACATGTCACTCTTGAATCATTGCACATCTCGGTAGACCGCCGGAGGCATTCACATAGAGTCATATTTTGTTCTAAGTATTGAGTTGTAATTCTTGAGTTGTAAGTAAATAAAAGTGTGATGATCATCATTATTAGAGCATTGTCCCAGTGAGGAAAGGATGATGGAGACTATGATTCCCCCACAAGTCGGGATGAGACTCCGGACGAAAAAAAAGATGCCATAATAAAAAAAGGAAGACAAAGGCCCAAATAAAAAAAGAGAGAAAAGGAGTGAAGGGACAATGCTAATATCCTTTTACCATACTTGTGCTTCAAAGTAGCACCATGATCTTCATGATAGAGAGTCTCCTATGTTGTCACTTTTATACTAGTGGGAATTTTACATTATAGCACTTGGCTTGTATATTCCAATGATGGGCATCCTCAAATTTCCCTAGGTCTTCGTGAGCAAGCGAGTTGGATGCACACCCACTTAGTTTCTTTTGTTGAGCTTTCATACACTTATAGCTCTGGTGCATCCATTGCATGGCAATCCCAACTCACTCACATTGATATATATTGATGGGCATCTCCATAGCCCGTTGATACGCCTAGTTGATGTGAGACTATCTTCTCCTTTTTGTCCTCTCCACAACCACCATTCTATTCCACCTATAGTGCTATGTCCATGGCTCACGCTCATGTATTGCGTGAAGATTGAAAAAGTTTGAGAACATCAAAAGTATGAAACAATTGCTTGGCTTGTCATCGGGGTTGTGCATGATTAAATACTTTGTGTGATGAAGATAGAGCATAGCCAGACTATATGATTTTGTAGGGATAACTTTCTTTGGCCATGTTATTTTGAGAAGACATGATTGCTTTATTAGTATGCTTGAAGTATTATTATTTTTATGTCAATATTAAACTTTTATTTTGAATCTTATGGATCTGAACATTCATGCCACAATAAAGAGAATTACATTGAAAATTATGTTAGGTAGCATTCCACATCAAAAATTCTGTTTTTATCATTTACCTACTCGAGGACGAGGAGGAATTAAGCTTGGGGATGCTTGATACGTCTCCAATGTATCTATAATTTTTTATTGTTCCATGCTATTATATTATCTGTTTTGGATGTTTAATGGGCTTTAATATGCTCTTTTATATTATTTTTGGGACTAACCTATTAACCGAAGGCCCTATGCCAGTTTCTATTTTTTTTGCCTATTTCAGTGTTTTGCAGAAAAGGAATACCAAACGGAATACAAACGGAATGAAACCTTCATGATGATCTTTCTTGGAACAAACGCAATCCAGAAGACTTGGAGTTGAAGTCTGGAACTCCGCGAGGCGGCCACGAGGCATGAGGGCGCACCCAGGGGGTAGGCGCGTGCCCACCCTCGTGGGCCCCATGGAGCTCCACCGATGTACTTCTTTCGCCTATATATACTCCTATACCCTAAAAACATCAGGGGGAGCCACGAAACCACTTTTCCACCGCCGCAACCTTCTGTACCCGTGAGATTCCATCTTGGGGCCTTTTCCGGCGATCTGGCGGAGGGGGAATCGATCACGGAGGGCTTCTACATCAACACCACCATAGCCTCTCCGATGAAGCATGAGTAGTTTACCACAGAGCTTCGGGTCCATAGTTATTAGCTAGATGGCTTCTTCTCTCTCTTTGGTTCTCAATACAAAGTTCTCCTCGATGTTCTTGGAGATCTATTCGATGTAATACTCTTTTGCGGTGTGTTTGCCGAGATCCGATGAATTGTGGGTTTATGATCAAGATTATCTATGAATAATATTTGGTTCTTCTCTGAATTCTTATATGCATGATTTGATATCTTTGCAAGTCTCTTCGAATTATCGGTTTAGTTTGGCCTACTAGATTGATCTTTCTTGCAATGGGAGAAGTTCTTAGCTTTGGGTTCAATCTTGTGGTGTCCTTTCCCAGTTGCAGTAGGGGCAGCAAGGCACGTATTGTATTGTTGCCATCGAGGATAAAAAGATGGGGTTTATATCATATTGCTTGAGTTTATCCCTCTACATCATGTCATCTTGCTTAATGCGTTACTCTGTTCTTATGAACTTAATACTCTCGATGCATGCCGGATAGCGGTCGATGTGTGGAGTAATAGTAGTTGATGCAGAATCGTTTCAGTCTACTTGATACGGACGTGATGCCTATATTCATGATCATTGCCTAGATATTCTCATAACTATGCGCTTTTCTATCAATTGCTCGGCAGTAATTTGTTCACCTACCGTAATATATTCTATCATGAGAGAAGCCACTAGTGAAACCTATGGCCCCCAGGTCTATTTTACATCATATTAGTTTCCCGTCAACTTGCCAATTTCTGTCACCGTTTATTTTGCAATCTTTACTTTCCAATCTATACAACAAAAATACCAAAAAATATTTACTTTACTATCTTTATTAGATCTCACTTTTGCGAGTGACCGTGAAGGGATTGACAACCCCTTTATCGCGTTGGTTGGAAGGTTCTTGATTGTTTGTGCAGGTACTAGGTGACTTGCGTGTAATCTCCTACTGGATTGATACCTTGGTTCTCAAAAACTGAGGGAAATACTTACCCTGCTTTGTTGCATCACCCTTTCCTCTTCAAGGGAAAACCAACGCATGCTCAAGAGGTAGCACTAGGCCCGTCAAGTTTAACCCGAGTATTCTGCGTGTGCAAAACTGGCTTGCACCCGTTGTATGTGAACGTAGAGCTTATCACACCCGATCATCACGTGGTGTCTCGGCACGACGAACTGTAGCAACGGTGTACTCAGGGAGAACACTTATACCTTGAAATTTAGTGAGGGATCATCTTATAATTCTACCGCCGTACTAAGCAAAATAAGATGCATAAAGAATAAACATCACATGCAATCAAAATATGTGACATGATATGGCCATCATCATCTTGTGCCTTTGATCTCCATCTCCAAAGCACTGTCATGATCTCCATTGTCACCGGCTTGACACCTTGATCTCCATCGTAGTATCGTTGTCGTCTCGCCAACTATTGCTTCTACGACTATCGCTACCGCTTAGTGATAAAGTAAAGCAATTACATGGCGATTGCATTTCATAGAATAAAGCGACAACCATAAGGCTGCTGCCAGTTGCCGATAACTTTTACAAAACATGATCATCTCATACAACAATTTATATCTCATCACGTCTTGACCATATCACATCACAACATGCCCTGCAAAAACAAGTTAGACGTCCTCTACTTTGTTGTTGCAAGTTTTACGTGGCTGCTACGGGCTTCTAGCAAAAACCGTTCTTACCTACGCATCAAAACCACAATGATTTTTCGTCAAGTGTGCTGTTTTAACCTTCAACAAGGACCAGGCGTAGTCAAACTCGATTCAACTAAAGTTGGAGAAACAGACACCCGCCAGCCACCTGTGTGCGTAGCACGTCGGTAGAACTAGTCTCATGAACGCAGGCATGTAATGTCGGTCCGGGCCGCTTCATCCAACAATATCGCCGAATCAAAGTAAGACGTTGCTGGTAAGCAGTATGACTATTATCGCCCAATATTCTTTGTGTTCTACTCGTGCATATAACATCTACCCATAGACCTGGCTCTGATGCCACTGTTGGGGAACGCAGTATTTCAAAAAAAATCCTACGATCACGCAAGATCTATCTAGGAGATGCATAGCAACGAGACGTGAGAGTGTGTCCACGTACCCTCGTAGACCGAAAGCGAAAGCGTTTAGTAACACGGTTGATGTAGTCGAACGTCTTCACGATCCAACAGATCCAAGCACCGAACGTATGGCACCTCCGTGTTCAGCACACGTTCAGCTCGATGACGTCCCTTGAGCTATTGATCCAGTTGAGGACGAGGGAAATTTTCGTCAGCACGACGGCGTGGCGACGGTGATGATGAAGTTACCGGCGCAGGGCTTCGCCTAAGCACTACGACGATATGACTGAGGTGTGTAACTGTGGAGGGGGGCACGGCACACGGCTAAGAGAAGACTTGGTGTGTCTTTGGGGTGCCCCCTCCCACGTATATAAAGGAGGGGGGAAGAGGAGGCCGGCCCAAGGGGGCGCGCCAAAGGGGGGGTCCTACTTGGACTCCCGGTCCAAGTAGGATTCGCCCGCCCCCCTTTCCTATTCCAACTAGGAGAAGGAGGGAAGGAGGAAGAGGGGGGCGCCGCCCCCTCCTAGTCCAATTGGGACCAGCCATGGGGGGCGCGCGGCCACCCCTTGAGGCCCTTCTCTCCTTTCCCCTAAAGCCCATTAAGGCCCATTACTTCCCCGGGGGGTTCCGGTAACCTCCCGGGACTCCAAAAATACCCGAAACACTTCGGAACCATTCCGGTGTCCAAATATAACCTTCCAATATATCGATCTTTACCTATCGAACATTTCGAGACTCCTCATCATATCCGTGAACTCATCCGGGACTCCGAACAAACTTCGGTCATCAAATCACATAACTCATAAAATACAAATCGTCATGAAACGTTAAGCATGCGGACCCTACGGGTTCGAGAACTATGTAGACACATCTCCGGTCAATAACCAATAGTGGAACCTGGATGCTCATATTGGCTCCTACATATTCTACGAAGATCTTTATCGGTCAAACCGCATAACAACATACGTTGTTCCCTTTGTCATCAGTATGTTACTTGCCTGAGATTTGATCATCGGTATCATCATACCTAGTTCAATCTCGTTACCGGCAAGTCTCTTTACTTGTTCCGTAATGTATCATCCCACAACTAACTCATTAGTCACATTGCTTGCAAGGCTTATAGTGATGAGCATTACCGAGAGGGCCCAGAGATACCTCTCCGATACACGGAGTGACAAATCCTAATCTCGATCTATGCCAACTCAACAGACACCATCGGAGACACCTGTAGAGCATCTTTATAATCACCCAGTTACGTTGTGACGTTTGATAGCACACAAAGTGTTCCTCCGGTATTCGGGAGTTGCATAATCTCATAGTCAGAGGAACATGTATAAGTCATGATGAAAGCAATAGCAATAAAACTAAACGATCATTATGCTAAGCTAACAGATGGGTCTTGTCCATCACATCATTCTCTAATGATGCGATCCCGTTCATCAAATGACAACACATGTCTATGGTTAGGAAACTTAACCATCTTTGATTAACGAGCTAGTTAGGTAGAGGCATACTAGGGACACTCTGTTTGTTTATGTATTCACACATGTACTAAGTTTCCGGTTAATACAATTCTAGCATGAATAATAAACATTTATCATGATATAAGGAAATAAAAATAATAACTTTATTATTGCCTCTAGGGCATATATATTTCCTTCACCCGCCTCGGCTCGCAAAAAAATTTGAGGGGCGCGGCAAAATCTCGGCCCCAACCCGCGTATTCGCGGGTTTCCCCCTCGCCGCTGCGATGCCCTGCATATAAGCGGAAGTGGTTGGTGGGGGACATTTCAGCCCGCGCTTTCCCCACCAACCACCTTCCCTCTCCCCCTCGCGCCGCAGCCCAAGATTTCGGCGAAAGCAACCGGCAGGAGCTCGCCGAAAGGCCGCCACATGCACGAGGCCTCCCCTCTTCCCCCTGCACCGGCGGGCCGCCAGATTTGTGGATCTGCAGACCTTCAACGCGGGCCACCGGATTTGGCTTTTCCGGCCGCCGGTGGCTGGGCCAAGCGATGGAGTGGTAGGGGAGCATCTCCCGCAGCCCCGGCAAGGGCGCATCGCCGCACGCAGAAACGGGTTCGTCCTCCCGCCGCCGCCGATGATTTGCGGGCATGGATTTGTCCAGCCGTCCACCGGGCTCGGCACTCGCGCAGCGGCTCTGTGGCTCGCCGATGCCGTTCATACAGTGCGACGACTGCACGCGGACAATGCTGCGGCTAACTTCGGGCACGCCGAAGCACCCCGGATGGGTGTTCTTCAAATGCGAAAACGACGGGGTACGTGCACTTGCGGTAGCTAATTTTGATAGCTCATTCTTTGGTTTAATTGCGGTAGCTCATTTCGAACATGCTCATTCATGTGTGTAGGAAGATGGATGCTCATTTTCGTTTTGGGAAGGCGAATACACTGATTTATTGATAGAAAGAAACTTAATAGACGTCCGTGCACTCCTTAGTAGAATCGAAGGCAATGATGCGGCTGCATTTGCAACTAGAGGGGAAGCAACGTCTACTTCTTTTGAACCAAAGATGAAGAATGAAGAAGGCAAGATCAAGAATCCGCAGATCAAAAATGAGTGCATGGAGAATATATTGCTTCAACTAGTGGGAGCAGTTATGGAAGTTGGAAATCTTCTAAAATGCATTCTTGTGGTTCTTGTTTTCTTTGGTCTTGCTATTCTCGCAAAGATTTGGTGATGTATTATGTATCCAACGTTGTTGAAAAAGCAAAGAAATGCATTATGTTGGATCAAATTAAGGTGCAAATTTAGGTTTTCCGGACCAGGAGGAGCTGCGCCAGATCAGACCCCGCAAAGCCGACCCATAAAAGAGCATATTCTGCGAATATCCTTTTTTACGGGTACGTTATGCGGGGTCTGCAACTTCGGCCGTTCGCGCCGGCCCGCAAAGGCGTTTCCCGCGAACTGCAAACACGTTTTGCGGGCCGGCCGGATGCGGAGTCTGCTAGAGTTGCTCTTATTGGGTTGAGTTATTGCTTTGTGTGGGGGGGGGATAGGCTGGTTTTCAAGACATTGAGCTTTTCAACATTGCCTCCTTGTCCATTAGGCATGGTGGATATTACAGGATCCAGGAAGCCTTACTGCTCCAATACTCAAGTCGAAATACTATACAGATGGAGATTTTATGGTTGCATTGGTTGGCTCTCATCCATCACAGGTTTCGAGTCTGATCATTGAGGAACAAGGCACTTTGAAGTTGGGGCTTGTGAAAAAGAATAAGAACAAGAGCTAGCTCATCAATGCTAGGAGTGAGAATTGGATTCCAATGGAAAGTTCAGTGCGTCCTATCGCATGTATGCAACCTGAACCGCGAATGTTGGTGAGTGAATTTATCAAAGCACTATTTGCAACGTGAAACAAACAAAAGTTGCGTGTTCTGGGTCGGTATGTGCCTGTGGACTGGATCTGCTTCCTTTTTTAGCACATGGACTGGATTTACATTTTTTTTAGAAAATGGACTAGATTTACTTTTTTTAGGGGTTGGTCTGGATTTACTTTATGCAGTTATCCTTTTGCTGGGTGTTAATGCCAGTTCCGGGCAATTTGCAAACGGGCGTCTGAAGCAGTCCAAGCTCGGCCGGCCCATCTTTTTTTTCTTGTTTTTTAGAAACGTTAAAAAGGTGCACTCCTTAGTAGACGTCTGTGCACTCCTTAGTAGAATCGAAGGCAATGATGCGGCTGCATTTGCAACTAGAGGGGAAGCAACGTCTACTTCTTTTGAACCAAAGATGAAGAATGAAGAAGGCAAGATCAAGAATCCGCAGATCAAAAATGAGTGCATGGAGAAGATATTGCTTCAACTAGTGGGAGCAGTTATGGAAGTTGGAAATCTTCTAAAATGCATTCTTGTGGTTCTTGTTTTCTGTGGTCTTGCTATTCTCGCAAAGATTTGGTGATGTATTATGTATCCAACGTTGTCGAAAAAGCAAAGAAATGCATTATGTTGGATCACATTAAGGTGCAAATTTAGGTTTTCCGGACCAGGAGGAGCTGCGCCAGATCAGACCCCGCAAAGCCGACCCATAAAAGAGCATATTCCGCGAATATCCTTTTTTACGGGTACGTTATGCGGGGTCTGCAACTTCGGCTGTTCGCGCCGGCCCGCAAAGGCGTTTCCCGCGAACTGCAAACACGTTTTGCGGGCCGGCCGGATGCGGAGTCTGCTAGAGTTGCTCTTATTGGGTTGAGTTATTGCTTTGTGTGTGGGGGGGATAGGCTGGTTTTCAAGACATTGAGCTTTTCAACATTGCCTCCTTGTCCATTAGGCATGGTGGATATTACAGGATCCAGGAAGCCTTACTGCTCCAATACTCAAGTCGAAATACTATACAGATGGAGATTTTCTGGTTGCATTGGTTGGCTCTCATCCATCACAGGTTTCGAGTCTGATCATTGAGGAACAAGGCACTTTGAAGTTGGGGCTTGTGAAAAAGAATAAGAACAAGAGCTAGCTCATCAATGCTAGGAGTGAGAATTGGATTCCAATGGAAAGTTCAGCACGTCCTATCGCATGTATGCAACCTGAACCGCGAATGTTGGTGAGTGAATTTATCAAAGCACTATTTGCAACGTGAAACAAACAAAAGTTGCGTGTTCTGGGTCGGTATGTGCCTGTGGACTGGATCTGCTTCCTTTTTTAGCACATGGACTGGATTTACTTTTTTTTTAGAAAATGGACTAGATTTGCTTTTTTTTAGGGGTTGGTCTGGATTTACTTTATGCAGTTATCCTTTTGCTGGGTGTTAATGCCAGCTCCGGGCAATTTGCAAACGGGCGTCTGAAGCAGTCCAAGCTCGGCCGGCCCATCTTTTTTTCTTCTTGTTTTTTAGAAACGTTAAAAAGGTGCGAGAACGGGTATTCGAACCGCGCCCCACTCGTTGCAACCGCTCTGCTCTAACCACCAGTCCATCGCCCCTCTAGTGCACAAAGATATTTCGCTTCTTCATTTATTTCGTTTCTTCACGTTCGCCAAACCCGGTTTTGCGAAGCTTCCAGAAGCTTCCCAAACCCGGTTTCCTCGGTTCACGGTTTAGAGTACGAACAGTTTTATTAGGTTTTTCCTTTTTCTTTCCTTTTTTTGTTTTTTATTGCATGATTTTTTTAAGAATTTCATGTTTTTGAAATCAATTTTCGAGTTTTTTAAAATTGATGAATTAATTTTCAGATTGGATGAACTTTTTTAAAAATTCGATGAACTCTTTCCAGATTACATGAACTTTTTTCAAAATCAATGAACTTTTTTTAAAATCAATGAGCTTTTCTTCTAGACCGATGAATTTTTTCAAATTTGATGAACTTTTTTCAAAATCAATGAACTTTTTTCAAATGGATGATTTTTTTTTTGAAAATTTATGTATTTTTTTAAATATGATGAGTTTTTTAAAAATTGGATGACCTTCTTCAAAATTCGTGAACTTTTTTGAAATCTCAATTTGTGTCGTTTAATTTTTGTCTTTTTTTAAAGCAATAGTTGACCAATACGCCTGTACTACAACACGAGCATGGCTTCGCCTTGGTGGCTAGTGCGCGACGCCTGTGAACGACATGATGCAGGTTTGATTCCTGCCGGTGCATGATTTTTTGTTTCTTTTATCTATTTGTTCTAGTCAACGCAAATTTTCAAACGACTCTGATTTAGTGGTGGAAATTGCGAACGAAAAAGAAGCCTCTCACAGTAGCCTTTTCCCTGAAGAAAAGTTGGGCATTTATGTGATGACGTACAAAGCAGGGGGGTTTGTGCTAGCCCAGACTTGATACTGACATGTAAAAATTTACCAAAAGCGATATCAATTCACATGTAATGCCTTCATTATGGTACTTTCGTACAATTAACTATCCCGCAAAAAGTAAAATAAAATAATAGACTTGCGCTGGGCTGGGTCACTCTGGCCCGTGTAAAAAAGATTGGTTTTCCCTTGAAAAGACAAATTTTAATGAAAAAAAAAAGGTGTAACCCACCATGGCACGTACAGACGCACTCGTCACATTCGGATAAGCTGTACGGCATGCATGCGACGCGGCGGTACACGCACATCACGCGCCGTGCATCTTCTGTAATAATGCGTACGCGCGGGGTGTTTAATTAGCACCTCGTCGGAACTGATTTCGTCCGTATATGATGATGATGGACGCGAACGCGACAGCTCTGTTTTCTACGTACATTTATACTACATGTCTGCTTGCAGGAACACGACATGATCCGGTACGTATGGTGGTGGCCTGCACGCAGAAATTAACGCGTGCGCGTGCGTCCTAGGTGCAATGGACCATCCGTCCGTGCCGTGCGTGCGTGCGTCCACCGCTGCGGTGCATGCATGCAATTCACTGGGCCAGTAAACATCCACCCGTGCGCAAGCTCGCACGCACGTATCCTCCAAATATTTCGGTAATTCAGTGTGCGTACGCACTTTTTCATCGAAAGTTCCCTTCTACACCCGAGCTCATATGAGCTCGGGATGAACAGTAACTCGAAAAACATTTGAAAAAATTTCAAAAAATTCTGAATTTTTCTATGTCGAACTTTGACAAATGATCTAAGGGCTTGCAAAATTTCATCATGAAATCATATTTGTGGAATTCGTGATAAAAAAATAAAATCAGTGCTCCAAAATGATTTTGAAAGTAGTATCTTTAGTGTATCGATTTTTTCCACAACTTCCACAAATGTGATTTCATGATAAAACTTTACAGGCTCTTAGAACGGTTGTTGAAGTTTTCCATAAAAATTTTCCTGTTTTTTAACACTTTTTAAATATTTTTTCCTTTTTAGGTTCATCCAAGCTCATTTGAGCTCGGGTGCAAAAACTTCACTTCCCTTTTCATGTGTTTTATCGCTCTTGTGCGTCGAACGAGTGCGAGTATCCATGTCAATCTGGTTCATGGGCTGCGCTGTAGTGAAATAAAGAAAAGGTTCATGGGCTACGCTTGAGATGGGGCGCCTCATACCTTGGAAAAAAAACCGACTTTCGTTTTTCTATAGATGGAGAAAAAGGTGTATATTCTAAAAATGTTCATAAATTTGAAAGAAAAAACTTGTAGGTTAATTTTTTCATGAAATTTGAAATATGTTCACAAATTTTTAAAAGCATAAATTTTTATAAATTTTCCAAGAATCTGAAAAAAATATTACAATTTAATTTGTTTCATAATTTTTGAAAATTCACAACGTGAAAATGCTCATATTTTTCAAAAAAAAGATAAAACCAAATAAAAAGCACGCAAAAATGAAAGTTGTCATTATAATCAACCTACTACGCGTGATGCACCTAAAAGTTGTCGTTATAATCAACCTACTACGCGTGTTTGACAAATCCCAAAGTACACCGTCCGGCATGAAGGAACTCAACACTCTCATGGTGTAAGAAATTTGGCATACGTTAACTTTTACATGATTGTACTTATAAGTAAATGATGATGTGATCTTGTAGTATACAAATCGATTGGGTCTGTTAAACACAATTGCTCTTCCAATAATGTGCTCCCATTGTTATCGGCATACTTGTTACTTTAACTATGCCCATGACCAGGAAAATAGGATCATCATGCGAGCATGACCTAGTCTTAGATACGAGACTAGGAATCTACCTGTTGTTTATTATTAAACACGTGCGGTTTTCCTCCGAATTTCAGGGTTATTCTAGATTTGAGAACCATTGCAATTATAACATGGAAAACAAAATATTAATTACAAACATAAAAATAAATAATAAGATTTATTATTGCCTCTGGGGTATATTTTCTTCAGTGTGCTTCCTTGAGGTGGGAAGGGCGAGGCGACACCTCAACATGCAAAACATGCATAAACAAACGGCACGCCTGAATGATTATTTACAATAAATATTTTTAGATTTATTTTTCATGTTATTCATCAAAATATTCATGTTTCAAATAATCAAATACGAAGTATATTGCAACCAATTCCTGGCGCAACGTGCGGAGTATCATCTGGTTTTTATTAGTGTTGGTGTTATATTCTGTCAAATTATTTTGATTGTGTATTTATGTTTGAAGATGTATTGGGTCCTTAGTTAAGATGCCCTCTAGGAGGTCACACTTTGATGGCCTAGGCCGGCCCCACTCATATATTATATCTTGGCGATTCACGAGAGTGGGGAGGGGCGCAGCTATGTGTCGCTTACTGCGATCCAAACCGCTGCCTCGCCTACAGGGCGCAGTGGTCGGCCGACCCAGTAGGATGAAGTACGTCCAGCTGACGTCATGCTCATGTCACTCGAATAACTTTTTTCTTATATATATATTTTAAATGAAAATGGTTCAAAAACTAAAATTTACCTATGCAAATTTAAAACCAGGAATTTGGAAAATTGGTAACCTAGTATAAACAAATTGTTAGCGTAGTTATAATAAAATGTTGATAACCTTTAAAAAATCATGGATTTTGTCCATGTTTAAAAAAAAATATGCGATTTTTTTACAAAATGTGCATACAATGTAATAAAATATTTTGTACCACTAAAAATGCACCTGACATTTTATTAAAATATTACCACGTTAAAAAAAATGTCGTGACATTTTTAAATATGTTATATACAATGTAAAAATGTTCACATAGTTTAAAATTTCATTGCATTTAAAAATGTATGTGACACTTTAAATAAATAATCACGTGTTTCCAAAAATTTCCCGTGAAATCGCTCAAAAATGTTTATACAATCCAATAAAATGTTTGCGTAGTTTAGAAAAATGTTTATTGCCATTAAAAAATGTAGAACATGTATTTGGAAAAATGTTATCATGTATTCAAAAAGTATTCAAAACATGTATTTGAAAAATGTCCAATGTGTACCATAAAAATGTTTTACATGTGCTCTAGGAATGTATGATGTGTACTGAGAAAAAGTAGACATGTGTTCCAAAGAAGAAAGCGATAAACCGACAAATAAACAAAAAGAAAAGCAAAAAAACAAAGAAAAACAACGAGAAAACAAAGAATACCAAAGCAAAATGATGGGAAAAAAAGGAAAACCAAAGAAAACAGGTGAAACAACAAATAAACCAAAGATAAAAAAACCCATGGATAACCAGACCTGAACGAACCTACCACACGTAGCGAAAAAACGGTGCTACTAGGCAGGCTTGCTAGACGTTGCCCTTAGGTGATTCCTATTAGGAATTGGTACGGGCAGCATATAGCCCTCGCGAGTGGGGAGTTCTATCAGTCCTTGATTGACAAGCTCGGCGAGCCCATGCCCTAGAAACCCTGTGGCAGCATTAGAGACACCACTGGTGTTGGTTGCGGCATAGCAGGAACCTAAGCATGAGCTGTTCGTAACTCGGCACCACCAAACAAAAAATTGGTGATGAAGTGGGCGATGTTGGAGAGCACTGGGGGCGGGCGGTATGAGCAGAGAGTTGAAGTCGTCGTTGAAGGCAAGCATGTAGCGGTCTTGGTCCATCGCCGACAGTGCCCATTGGCACGAAGGACAACTTGTATTGTAACGGAAGCGGTAGCTGGAGCAACTCTTGAGTGAAGATCAAGAGCGGGACGACCGACATGGCGGAGTGACGAACTAGTGGGACTGAGAAGGGGACTTGCAGCAAACGCTGGTGGGGTTGACCGACATGTTGCGGATTATAAACTTTACAAAGCTTGATTTAAGATGAGACATTCAAAGTTAAAAAGAAACATGGAGGGTATGTTCTTCTCGTTGTATTTAGATTTTTTTCTCAAAAAGGGAAAAATATGTAGATTTTTTTAGAAGAAGAAAAACATTTAGATGTGGGTCCATTTGGAATTGGACCACACTCGTCGTTGGGCCAATGCCGTTGGTTAATTACATGAGTAAATCCATCTGCGTGCGGCTGCGCAGTGGTGGTTATCGATTCGATTTGATTGTGTGTGTGTGGTCGATCTCTGTTGGGCTGGGGACCAGATGGGCCGGCGACAGGGAAGAACATTCTCCATCTTGCACACTCAGTTTGAACTTGAACTTAGTTTTATGTTGGCCCCATGCCATGTCAGTTAATTATTTAATTAACGAGCGCATATACAGCACTCCATGCAAGTGGCGCGCCACCAGTAGCTACGAAACCATCAATAATTAAGGCGGTGTTAAAAGCTAAAGAAAACGACATTTATTTATATTTAAATTACACACAGAGGCAGAAAATCTCAAAATTGCTCTGAATCTTCTCGAACAAATCTCATTTTTACCTTGGTGAATCCGGTCAAACTTGAATTCGACTCTAGTCCCCAATTTTGAGCTTGTCTGTTTTTAGGATACCCATGCACTAGTGGGGGGCAACAAGGAACATTTCATCCATGCATACACACTTTGAAGCTAAGATGCATGTCGATGGAGCAAAAGCTTAGCTATTGCATGCGGTAAAACGTTTCATGCGTAAGTACGACCTCGCTACGACTATACCTAGCTAGTCCTTGGCTAGCTGGGGCAGCATGCACTTGCCACCTTCACATTCCATAATGTCACTACACTAATCAATCAATGCATGCATTCGCTTCTCTTCCTGCCGCCAACCTACCTACACTCCTACACCGCATCAAGCTGAAGATCATCAGGTACTAACTGAAGCGGATTAATAATCAACGAAAAATCGATGGGAATTACTACAAAGATACTGCTAGTATGATAGTACTCCTACGTACTGCTGCTGCTGCTCTACCTGCGTACGTACAACGCGCGCGAACGCGCGCAACGTACGGACTGCTCTACGTACTACGACGACCACTGCTGCTGCTGCTGGTAGCTAGCTATAGGTTGGAGGTAGCTAGGCGACGTCGCGATGCTCCTCCTTGATCGCGCCGGGGAAGAGGTCCAGCGTCTTCAGCGGCCGGCAGAACAGCCCCGTCGTCGCCGTCACCGGCGCCGCCTGATCTTCCGTCGCCGCGGTCAGCTGCTGCTGCTGCTCGTACCGCGACGGCCGGCACGTGTCGTCCACCACGCCGAAGTTGCCCAGCCTCCCCAGCGAGTACTCCGGCGATCCTACGATGCCTCCACCCTGAAATCACAGTGGTATATATGAGGTCAGGTCATGCATGATGAGCTCAAGATGAACGTAGCTTGTACGAGCAAGTAGCTAATCGATGGAGGAGAGGAGGACGACAAGGTAGCTTAGGTTCGTACCTGGTGATGGAAGGACAACGGCGTTTTGGGCGGCGAGGGGTCGGCGCACCGGCTCGCCGGCACGGCGGCGAAGGGGTAGGCGTACCCAGCAGCAGTAGCGTAAGCGGAAGCTGGGACGGTCGTCGGGAGGAGGTGCTGGTCGTAGCCGCCGCCGGCGCAGGAGGCGGAGTAGTACTGCTGCTGCTGCTGCTGGTGCTGCAGCAGCGGAGGGGGGACCGCGCCGGCGCCGAGGAGCTGCTGCTGGTGGTGGTACTGGCCGGCGTTGGCGGCGGCGTAGTAGTGCGCGCAGGAGAGGAGGTGGTGGCTCATGCAGAGCCTGCGGCGGAGCTTCTGGCGGTCCCGGGCCTTGTGGTTCTGGAACCAGTAGAAGACGTTCTTGCCCTCGATGCGGCCGTAGTGGGCCAGGTGCGCCGTGATCTGCTGGATCTGCGACGCGTTGGGGGTGCGCAGCCCGCCGCGGTACATCTCCTCCAGGATCATCAGCTGCTCCGGCGTCGGGCACCACCGCGTCGTCCCCGTCACCACGCTCGTCGCCGCCGCCGTCGCAGTCGCCGTCGCCGCCATCGCACGTGCCAAGGCTCTAGCTAGCTCTTGGTGGAGAGTGGTGTGTGTGGACTGTGGACGGAGAGACAAAAGGTGTACTAGGATGAAGAAGAAGAGAAGAGAAGAGGAGTTTGCTGGTTGGTTGGGTTCGTTTGGTTTGGTTGCTCCCTGTGTGGCAAGCCAAGGATGGCCGGGCAGGGGTTATTATAGGCAGCCGCGTGCGCGCGGCGACACTCTCCAGTGAGTAGAGAGAGAAAGAGAATCTAGCTCAAGAGAGAGAGAGAGAGAGAGTGAGTGAGTGTATGTGTGTGTTAGAGAGGGAACGGTCTAGAGAGAGAGTGCATGGGTGTGTAGAGTGACACAAGGAGGAATGGAGAGTGGCCAAGGGTGCATGCATGCATGCAAGAATTAATGTGTGTGTGTGTGTGTGTGGTGTACCGTTGTAGGGTGGATTTCGTGATTGTATAATCGATTGCACCATGATGGTGGTGGCCGGCCCGTTGTATGACGCTCCGATTGGATACATTTGTCTTCGAGACATTTTGGTTCTGTCTCCTCCTGGACACACGTACTCGTGTGGTACGTACGATCGATGTATACGTGGTGATGGATATACGCAGAGTTATTTGCCACTCGTGGTACTCGCATGTGCTCTATAACACTAGGCGCGTAGTGTCGCGCGTTGAAGCGGAATATACATGTCAGTGGGTACGTGCATACGCTACTAAGTACTACGTGTTTCCTGCCATGCACGGACAGGGGCGCAGAGAGGGGGGAGCAATGCATGCATGTGAGGTTCAGTTAATGTTATGTCGTATACGTGTCCGTATATGCTGTATGTGGAAGTTGCAAAATTGGAGAGGCATGCACGGGCACGGAATTCGGCTTGGGAAGTTGGCTCAGTGAGTGAAATCGTGGCTTTTGGCTGCATGATGTGAGGAGCTTGTGACCACCACGCCTTTTTGTTTTAACTAAATAGCATAAAACTACTAGTTTACAGGCTATGGTTCCAAAAAAACTACCGAATTTATTTTTTTCGCTGATAACTACCAAGTCAGGGGTTGGCTGTTTCAAAAAACCCCAAATTCTCTTTGTTAAAAAATTAAACAGGTTTATGATAGGTCGGGCCCGCCACTAAACACACCGTTTGGTTGACCATTTGTTTGACCGTTAACTGACTTGTGGGGGCCACATGTCAGCGCCTCATCAACAGAATTTTTACAGATTAGCCCCTACAAATATTTTTAAAAAGCAATCGGGTCCCTGGAATCAATTTCAAAAAGCAATCGGGTCCTTGGACTGTCGCCGCCGCGCCTCCAAAGGGCTCTGCCCGTGGTCGCCGTTGCGCATCCATGGGGCTCCGCCCGTGGTCGCCGCTGCACGTCGCCATGGGTGGTCGCCACCGCGCACTGCCGCCATGGGGTTCCGCCTGCGATCACCGCGCGCCATGGGGCTTCGCCCGTGGTCGTCGCCGCGCGCGCCATGGGGGTCCGCCCGCGGTCGTCGTCGCGCCGCCACCCGCGCCGCAGACAGCACCAGCAGTCCCCGCCCGCTCCCGCAACCCCTGACCTCCGCCACCAGCGCGACAGAGCCAGCAGCCCGCACCCACCTCGAGTTGGCACGAGGAGGAGAGAAGAGGGAGAAGCCGAACTATGGGGAGCACACCGCGGTTGCGGGCACGGCTCGCCGGCCGGAGGAGGCGGCCGCCGGCACACACGCTGCACCATGGATCTGTTGGGGCCGAACGGGAGGTCCACCCCGCGCGCAGTGTACGACGACGGGCGACCGAAGGGAGGCCCGCGGCGACGACGGGGCTATTGGCCGGCGAGCTCCTCACGGCTGGGCTGCTGGCCGGCGAGTTCATCCGGCGGGGCTGCTGGCCAGCGCAGCTCCTATCGTTCTGGAGCACAGGGACGGGAGGGACCCGATTGCTTTTGTAAAAATTTATAAGGACCTGATCGCGGTTTTTTAAAACAGACAGTGACATGTGGCCCCCACAAGTCAGTTAACGGTCAAACAAATGGTCAACCAAACGGTGTGTTTAGTGGCGGGCCCGACCTGTCATAAACCTGTTTAATTTTTTAACAAAGAGAATTTGGGGTTTTTTGAAACAGCCAACCCCTGACTTGGTAGTTATCAGCGAAAAAAATAAATTCGGTAGTTTTTTGGAACCATAGCCTGTAAACTAGTAGTTTTATGCTATTTACTCTTGAGTTTTGCATGTTCAAGAGAAGGAACTGAGAGTAGAGCGAGGGGCTGAATGAACAATTTTTTTATCAGAGATACTATGGCCAAACCCTCGGAAACAAATGAAGGGAAAACTTCGATCTATTCAGTACAAAGAAGACAAAAAATAATAAAAATTACATTCATGTTCATAGACCATCTAGTGAGGACTACAATCACTGGAGTGAGCCGAAGACGTGCCGCCATCATCGTCCCTCTCTTACCTTAGCCGGACAAGCCTTGTTATAGTTGATAGTCGAAAATCGTCGTGCTAAGGCCCCAGAGAACCCGCACACCAGAACAACTACCCTCACCGATGAAGAGAAGCTATATCGAAAGGATCCAGCTGTAGACATGCGAACGCAGACAAACCAAGACCGGATCCCAGCAGATCCACCGAAGACAAACACCGAATGAATCCTGCAAGATCTACCACACACACCTCCACACGTCAACCAACGACAGTAGAAGCGCTGCCAGGGCAGTGGCTACGTAGGGAGAACCTTATTCCATCTTAGGAAGTTGTCGATGCCTCCTCTTCAACACAAACCCCAAACAATTTTTTTAAATAAACTAAGAATGAAGTAGAGTCCTCCCGTCGGGCAAGAGGCGGGATCCATCGCGCCTCCATAGCACTAAGGCCAGAGAAGACGAGACAGATGAGGGTCGACGTTGACGGAAGGCAGGGAAACCCTAGACGCCCGAGGAGTTGCTTGTGGACGACGAGGAGAAAAAGGCACGTCCGTGTCAAACCCTCAATTTGATATTACAAATAATGCAGAAGCTAACATTTTTGGACTCTTATTTCATCTGTATAATTCCTACAAATGCACAATATTCCATGAATCATTTCGAACTCACTAAACTTGGCTATCATATGTTGGATCACTTTACCCGTGTAGATTATCAAAGAACTGAATCGTGCCTAGAAGGTTGTAGCAGAGATTCGGAAAATAGAAGCGAAAAGTTGGCTCGTATTATTTCATATGATTACGCACGTAGCAAGATCCGCTGAAACAACTTTTTGGTTACTGTAGAGAGCAGTACTGTAAGTACGTTAATCTATAGAAAATGCGTCCTGGCTTCTCTACTGCAAACGCCTTCAATGTTTGATCCGTATCTAATACGGTTCTATTAACACGTATGTGACGTCTTCTCCTTTCTCTCTGCCATGGCATCAGACAGACCCAGCTAGATGAGAGAGAGAGAGAGAGAGAAAGAGAGAGAGAGAGAGAGAGAGAGAGAGACTTTCAATTGCATTCAAGGGTGGAATTACACGTAGGATTCTGGAGATCTGTCTCGGATTGCGGGCGAGTGGAAGAAAAAGGACTAGCTCGGAAATTATGAGGCGATGATGGCCTCTGCACCGGCACTAAACGCGGCAGCGGCACAACCATCCCGTCTCATCTCTCTCTCACACACACATCGGAGTTGCTGTAGCGAGCGTGTCGTCCTTGCAAGGGCTGACTAAATGGTGCTTTTACTTCTGCCTTTCTAGCATAAACCCCTAGGCTTTGTAGTAGCACGCTGTGCTGCGCCTCCATGGCTGCCAAGATACCGTACGTAGGAGCCCTAGCTATAGCTAGCTACGGTTCAGCTCACTGCGATTGTGAGTGAATCCGCTAAGAAATCCATTTTGATTATCACCCTCCCAAACATTTTGATTATGAATGAATTCCTTCCGTTCTTTGGTTGCAGTTTAATCATGCATGCACGCCGTCCACTCGGTTGTCGGCCACCTGCCATGCAAAGCATGCATGTTGTGTTTCCCCACGTATTCAATCGGAATTATGAGAGTGGCCTTGATCCAAAAGTTGGACCGGATGTTTAGCCGGCGTAACTAGCTAGACAGACTGACAGATTAAGCACACTCAGAGACGGGGCAGCATACACCATAAGTGGGCAGTTATACGGTGCTTTTAGGTGGACCACCACGACAGCTACTTAACAAACGGCGTACGGGGCGTGTCAGGTAGAGGCGATTCATAATTACGTACTGTAATTAATCTGACTGGTGCCGAGGAACACGTAGCACTAAATTGCAACTGATTTAAACATGCCAGTTTCGTCCGTGTATATATATTACTACCTAGCACTATCTAGCCCCCCCCCCCCCCCCCCCCCCCCAGCTAGTTAGCTAATTGTTCCCTACAAAGGATTAGACTAATTAGTGACACTTGCTAGTCTTTATTTATCCTTGTGTCTACACCTGAGGATTACTCCGTCCGTTCAGGTTCAATTTATATCAGTCAAACATATTTTTTAGTAAAAACTTTGATCATTAATATGATTAATGATATACGTATTATATGCCATAAAATTATGTACTCGGAAACTTCTTTCAAATGTTAATCCAATTATATAGCACTCTTTGTGGCATATAACTAAAAACATGTTGACAAAAAATATTATGTTGATTAAAATTTTAAAATAGTGGTCAAAAGTTTTTCTTAAATGACGTGGGCCTTATAAACCCGAACGGAAAAAGTATACGCTGGGCTGATGGGCGCACACACTCATCAAGGAAAAAACATATGTATGCCTTCTTTTTCTTGACGGTTTCTCACCGTCACTAATTAAAACCATGTTGGCAAGCCAGACGTACTATCGATATTTTTTTCTTAACGGTTATCTACCATGACTGCTTTCGACGCGAATGATTTTGACTTGCCAGACCGGAGGGGCGAGCAAGTCATACAATAATATATCTTCTTCATTTATTTTATTCTGTTTACCATGAATCCAAATTAGCCAAATGTTTGAATCCCCTCCGCTTCCATGCTATGGCTCTGGACATTGGCATGGTCCTTACAATACCAATTTAAATCTCACCTTGTGGTAAGTAACTACAATACCACCCTCCATTTTACAATATAGGGTGTATTTTCCAAAAGGCAAACATTTCTATGTTTGACCATATTTAGAAAGGAGAAAAGTAACTACAATATCAAATAAAAAAATGTAATGAATCTAATTATACTGATTTCTTAATTTCTCTACAAACTAATTGATTGAGCATATAGAAGTTTGACTTCTCAAAAATGTTACACATCTTACATTTTGAAGCGTACAGAGTATATGTAAAACCAACGTAGTAAAAAAGTGCATGTGGCCTTCTGTTGTCATGTGCCATCGTGGTTTCTATGCAGCTGCTTGCGGGTTGGCTTCGATGATGGATCTCTACCGTGAAGTCGGAGTCGCTCGCACGAAGGTAACCGGTGATGACGATGTGTTTGCCACTCCTCGGAGGACGTCTTTTCTTCTTTGTAGCTCTGTGTTCCATGTCAATAGCCAGGTTGGCCGGTGGTACCATGTTATATGGGTTGGACCCGGTTTTCCGTCAATTAACTTGGCAATTCTCACTCTCTTCTTAATAAACGATTGCCACACCTACGGTTAGGCAAGTTTGAGACTAAGTTTGGTTTGAGACTAAGTTTGCCAAAGATTGCCACACCTAAGGTTAGGCAAGTTTGATCAACTTAGATATGTGTTTGGTTCAAGCCACATCTTAGGCAAGCCACACTAGGGTCCCACATCACATACACTCAAAAAGTGTGGTAAGATTCTCTTAGGCTTGCCAACTTATGGCTCTCATTTTGAAGAACTAACCTTAGGCAAGTTTGACAATATTGTATGGCAAAGTGTGGCACTCCTAGGTCTAGAACCAAACAGCCCCGAAAATGGCAAGCCTTTTGCCTCGTTTCAAAAACGAAAAGTTTTGCAGCCAAAACCTGCCGTTCATTTTTGGCAACTTTTAGATGAAGCCAGAGGCCATTTCAAACGCGAATCAGATTCAACTGAGTTAAACGTTCACCTTTTGACAGGACGAGCAGGGAACCCACGTAGGCAGCTATATAGACCCAGGCGGCATAGCCATAGGTGGTAGCGACGCAGAGGGATTAATATGGAATCGACGCGCCGGCCGGCCGGCCGTCCGGCCCTGCTGCTGGCTGCTGCCACACGGAAACCGATCAAAATGCATATACTAGTACCCCCGCTGGTACGCCGCGGTGGTACCAGCATGTAGGAGTAGTAGTATATGCATGCACAGTACCGCGCCTGCATGCAACGCAACGGTGGATGGTGGAAATGTGACGTGTTGTCTGAAGGAATTGAATGGAAGAACCGGATCAGAAGCATGCTGGTGCTGGTGCTGGTCAGGAGGCGTCTAGTCTTGTAAAGTCAGTGGCCAGGGCCTCACAAACTGGCTGGAGCTGCGGGTGAGAAACAGGCGCGTGCAGCGCCTAGCTGAATGCCTTGTCCTCTCCATCCATCCATCCATCCGTCTCCAATCTCTTGAGTTGGATCGGTGCAAGAGACATACACATACTAATGTACTGTATTTGTCTCTGTTTCTTTCTTCGATTTCGTGTTGAGTTGTTTGCCTACGGCCAACCACAGGAGCTAGATTCTTTTGCCGCCTACTCATTGGTGCATCATTGTGTCGTTGATCCGACTGCACGCCCTGCGTGCTCGGCCTTTTGTTCGTGGAGAGAAAAGAGAACAACATAAAACTAGGTTTTCAATCTGTGAAAGAACAAATATCACGCGCGTATATCAATCTGTGCAATCCATGTACGCTCAAAACATGGCACGTACATACGTGCCAGGCTGCCAGTATTGTATATTGCACCCGTAGTATATAAGAAATTAATCCAGAACATTCAGACGGTGACATGTTCATTGCTCATTTCGTGTACACACGCATGCTTGCATGTACCTGCTGTGTGTAACATCTTCCGCATATATTTGCATGGATTCCAAGTATCAGACACACATCACATGCATGCATATTAGTTGCACCCACGTACATACAACGGTACAATAATAACCGAAATGTCATGTTTCTGCATTCACGCATGTCCGTGTGTGCAAATGTGATGTGTATATGTAAAAAGTATGTAATGTACTACCCAAGACACAGTAAACTCAAAGGCGCAGTGCATAGCCGTAGTAACAGAAAGTTATTGCTAATTCTGGTACGTACTTGGTCCCAAATATATATCCAAGATACGCGCGAATGGTATCGTCTACGTACACTTAACTCCTTGGCCCGTTTTTCTCTCCTCGTGTCAGACCCGCTACACGTACGTGCCCAGCCGTGTGTACCTGGCCAGCCTAGTTACTCCAGCCGTACATGTAAACAAAAATATTTGCTCCAGCGTGCCTGTGGCTGCGTGTGTGTATGTGCGTCTGATCGATTTGATAGATCGGTCGAGGAGTTGACCGGGATGCCATGCTCATATTACTACAACCTCCAAAAGTATTTATTGTTAGGGCTACTGCAGCGGCAGTATCATCTTATCACAGACTAGTCCATGCAGGACGTAGTAGGATGGATGCTACCTGCAGTATGCATGCGCTGTGTGTCTGCGTTGATCTCTGTGGTGTTCTGCGTGTCTCTGGCTCTCGGGAATACGATCCATGTACAGTACGTAGCGGCAGCATGCACGCACCGGCCTACATGCATGCAACGTCACGCGAGATCTCCTCTCTTCCGCGGATCGGCGGTGCCAGCGGCACAGTAGTATTTTCTAGTCGTATTATTCATTCTTCTTCTCTGGCTTCCTTCCATGGCTCGACAAAGTTGACAAACTTATTGCTTGTCAGTAAGCGTTCACTCCTGTCAGAACGGAAGAAAAGGCTACCCCGCTTTCTCTCTCTAGAACTCTAGCTGGGTGATAGCTTCTTCCTCTCTAGGCGCTAGCTGGTTGTTTCACCATGAAAGGCGACCTCAGCTCCGGCCCGCCGGCCCGCCGGCCTTCGTGATGTCCCGTCTCCTCAGTGGTGTACTGTTGAATATATACAGCTAGCTAGCTATAGGCTTTGGGGTTCAGTTAATTGGCAAGAGAGAGAGAGAGAGAGAGTAATTAAGGGTGAACAGAGACAGGACCATAACAGCTTTCAGAGGGTACTTGCAGCCGGAAGATTTCAGAAGTAATTAAAGTACTCTGCGTGCGGTACTGCGTGTGTGTGTGGGCAGTGAAGAACCAAGCAGGTCCTCACGTGATGCCATTATTTATGTTTTTATTTCTGTACTAATGGTAACAATCTATGATTTACATGTATTTTTTGTACTAGAGGAAACACGTTATGATGCATGCTGGACAGTTGGATGTGTACTAAGGGCATCTCCAAACGCAGACCCTCGAACCGCCCCATCCGTCCGGATCGCGGCTCATACGTGTTTTGTCACCTGTTCTCACCCAAAACCCTCTCCGTCGCCCGCGGCCTTTCCTGTCCAAAGTGGTCAGTGCCGCATTCATTCCGGCCCAGAGCAGCCGCAACCTCTCACATTGCTCTAACATTGAAGCGGCGCGCTGGCCGAGGCCAGTGCACGCGCCTTCTCCGCGTTTAAAGGACAACCTGTCCATCCGCATCCCTCCATTAAACATATGCGGTTGCCGAGGAACCTACTCCGGCGCCACCCGTCTATCCGTCTGCCGCCCACCGTTAATCATCTCGTCGCACGGCCTGCTATCCGCCCGCTATAAAAACTCCAAGCCCGGCAACAGCCGCATCCAACCACCTCAGCTCCCTATCACATCTCACCTGACATGGCCTTCTCGAGCTCCAAAGCCCCGTGGGACAACCTCTCATCCGAACTGAAGAAGGAGATCGCCGCCATTGCGGTCGGCTGGCACGCGGCAGAGAAAGAGCTCTCTGGAGGCTAGCGCTGCTGACAAGCCAATGGAAGAGGTGGGCGACGACGAGCCGGCGCCACCATCCTGGCTGAGGAGCATGCCGACCAGGCCTAGAAACTCCGCTTCCTCGAGGACATGGTGTTGGAAAAGCGGAGGAGCAACTCGTCGCTAGCACGGGCATCACGGAGGATGTGGACGTGGATGAGCAGGAAGCGCTGTACCTATCCTACCTCTTTGCCTGTGAAATCCGCTGTGAGCGGTGGCGGTACCGCGTCCTGCACGCGAAAAAAAACCGGCCTTAACGGAGATCGACAAGGCGGCTGATGAAGTTTACGGCAAGGACGCGGATGATGTCGCCAGCTCCGCATCGACCGTACCCAGCCACCATGACGACGAAGCTGGCACGTCCGCCGGCGCCGTCGGCAACGCGGAAGAGTAGAGCATTGGAGTCCGCTGGCGCTTGGAGCCCACAAAGGACACCACTCTCACTCCTGTTGAAGTTATGCTTGGTAAGCTCATCATCGTCGGCTAATTAGCCGCTTGCCGGCTTCGCGGAGGTGGAGTTTCATTTTTCAGGGCTCATGACCGGCTGTTGAGCTGCCGGACATGGGGACCAGGCGCCGGCGACCATTTAGACTAGGTTAGAATAAGGTTTAGTCCAAATATGTTGAAAATGTAATGCATGTGCTCTGGTTTAGATGTAAATAATCCGATTTTATGTAAAAGTTATCCAAGTTTCAATGAAACTCGTCCAATTTGTTTAAATTTCATCTTTTTTATATTTTCATTAAATTCCGTTCAAATTGTCTCCGGACATTTGCGACTACGGTTGGATGGCTGGCTCCCGCATCAGTGTCGCGGACTGGTTCCCATCGGTCCAGGGACGGACGCGGCGTCCGGTTTGGCAGTCAAACATTGGAGATGCCCTAATAGAATTTTTTTAAACATAAAAATACATTTTAATGCTAAGTTTTAAGGGAGTACCTAGAACTCATCTAGATGAGACGTAATTTGGTCTCATTCATCTGAAAAACAAGAACGGATACAACCCATATCAGCACACACGCATCTTATAGCACCACATCCAATGGCTATAAAAGGTGAACGAGACCAAATTAAATCTCATCTAGATGAGTTGTAGCAAAACTGAAGTTTTAATGAAGTGGGTCACGCGTCCAAATTTTTACTCAGCGTCTCCCAAATAAAAAATGGCACAATTTTTAACTCATAACAATATCGGCAAAAAAATAACTTTAAGTATTATATCAATATGAATATTTTGATGAAAATGTAAAAATACATTGCTGTGAATAAATAGTGATGCTGATTTCTACATAGTCTTTGACGTGTAATTTTGGGCCAGAATTTAATATGAATATTTTGGTAAAAAATACAAAATTACAATATTATGGAAAAATTCAAGACAAATTTACTGCCACTATATTCTCGGGATTAATAAATTACGGGCTGTTTTGATTCCAAGGAATTTCACAGGGTGTTTGTTGGAGGATTATTATCCTTAGATTTTTTTTTCTGTATTGGTTGTTTGATTCATCATTCATAGAATTCTATAGAAATGCACCTCAGGAATGGTTTTTACTACATACCATATGTAATCTAGCATCCGCTCCAACCTATTGGAAAATCCTTTTTTCTTTTCTTTTGTGATGCAACCAAATAAACTCAAACCATGTAGGATTCGAATGGGCATGGCAACTCATTCCTATGTGTCTTTTTATTTCTGCGTTTTTACAACCCTGCAGATCATTTTTTTTTTGAGAAATACCCTGCAAATCAAATTGGCCCTACTAGTCAAAGTTTGATGGTGTTGACTAGCCTAGTCATCTATTTTCGAACATTGGTGGTTACCACTCTTGCATGCTCCAAGCCTCCAACCACTAACCGAGGGAAGTGAATCTTGGATGAGGATACTGACTCTGCATGCATGCTACTAGCTAGTACTGCCGCCGCATCCTAAAAGGTTGAAATGTTAATACTACCACAGTACACCACCAATTGCAAAGGCACCCAACTTTATGTCTTGCTATCACACTCTCTTATGTGATCTGATCAAAGGCTATCTAGCTGCTACTGTGGCTGGCCGGCCTGCATGCAGTAACTACACAAACATGTATACGACCCCTTGCTAGACTTTTTACTGGTGCAATAACTTAACAGAAACAAAAACACGAGGGTATCCTTCTGTCTTACTGCTCCTGCAGTCCTAGTAAGTAGGCATTGATTGATTGTCATGCATGCACATCGGCATATACAATTCTTTCTTGAAGAATTCAGTCGGTACACACCGATCAGTACCACTAGCTGGAGTAGTATTCACTCACTGACCACACAGCTGCTGATCATCTCCAATTCAAAACACATTCTTCCCCAGCACCTCTTTTATGGCCCTGTGTGTGCATCAGCTAGCTAGCTAGCTGTGCATTTGCATGCATATTGAACTCATCTGCATGCGAAATAAACATCTTGTCTCTCCCTGTTCCTCTCCTCTTTTTTTTTTGAACTTTTCTGCTCCTATCCATCTCTCTTTCTCTCTCCATCCCTCCCCCCTTCATCCATTAATACATTCATTGTGTCTCTGTGCAATGGTTAAGTGGCACACTATACATACATATTCTTTTTTTTTTGCGCATAACTATACATACATATTCGTATGCACGTACACAAGGATGTATGCATGTCATCGGTAGCTAGCTTTGCTTTGGCTTTGCACTCTTGTAGCCAGTAGCCATAGGCCAATGGCTATGATGCAGCACTTCTCTGCTTGCAATCGATGTTGCAATTACTAGTAACCTGTGTGCAGCTAGGAGCTATATAGCGTGTATTTATATGCAAGTAGTGAAGCTATATAGTTGTTTTTTTTTTGCGATGGAAGCTATATAGGAGAGGTCTCCCTATCTACTCCCTGCCGTGGGACTGAAATCTTGCACCAGAGCTTCTAAAAGAAAACACAAAAGGTGAAGGGCTGCATGTAACACTAAATGAGATCATATCTTTCCTCAAAAAGAAAAGAAAAAGAAGAGATCATATCTAACTACACTATTGGGAATTAGGAACCAGGCCGGACATTGCATCGGGGGACGGGCTCCAGGGAGCCCGTTATTTGTATTATCATCCAAGATACTTTTTCCACATATCAAAAAATTCTGAAAAAATATACACGTAAGAAAATATTTGTAGTATACATGTACGTATTTTCATGAACACAATACATAGATCAAAATGTTTTTTATTTGTTGTATTTGGGTTTGTTTTTTTTGTCTTTTTTCTGTAGCCTGCAAATAATAGTATTATTCGGTGAAACTTTACAAATACCTACAGAACATGTATATGTATTTGTAGACTTGTTTTTGATTTTTGAACTTAGGGACGTGTAGAAAATTCAACAAAAGAAAAGGAATTTCAAAAGAAAATCAAATGTTGGAAAAAGTGAATCATTCATAAGAAATATGTATTACATAAATAGTGCACATTTTTCATTTGACTAGCTTGACCCTTGACACCCACAGTTTCTGTTTACAATACTTCTGATAGTTTCAAATTTCATCACATAAGCTTTCTAGGAAATTTGTATTATAGAAATAAGTGCAGATCACCCCTTCATTTGTAATCCAAGCCTAAATTCTTACATTTTCTATTTTTCCTCATTCTAAAATGCATACTTGTTTTTAATCCATGTGGCCATTGTATCATAAATAAAGTTTGACATTAAGTGCCCCGTAAGAAAAACAACCCAACTCCAATAACAGTTAGATCACACTCCTGAACTCTATAAGTCATTTACTTTACCTCCTCCACCCAAATTGTGGTGGTTTTGGTTGTACGTCAAGGTGTCAATATTAGTGATGGCAAAATGTCCATGTGGGAAACAACAGTTATGTAACCATAGCCCATAATGGAAAATAGTAAATCCAATTCTTAACTAAATAATCAGTAATTTTAGGAAAGTTGTATTTTTTAAATAATGAACTTTAGAATATGATGTAGATACTTTATAAAGGTAAAAAAATACATTTTTGTCTAAACTAAGGAAAATAATAAAATAAAATAAAATCACAAATTTTGTTAAAAGCGAAAAATATTTCTGGATGAAAGTAGTTAGTTAGATACCTAGATAAGGTTCACATATTTTTCTTATGCTACATTTTTGTTAGTATTGTATTTTATACCTTATCTTTAATGTGAAAATTTATTTCAAATATGAATTATTTCTTTTTCTGAAACTGCCTTATCCCTAAAATGCTCTATTATTGTAATTCTTTGTGTATATTTTCTATGGCCTCAATCTGAACTAATACTTTGTATCCATGTGGAAACATATGTCAGAACAAAGCATTGGCAACTAAATGACACATTAGTCAAAATGACTTGATTCCAATATTGGCTAGATCATACTCCCCATTCTCGGAATCATCTATTACCCCCTCCACTCTATTTTAGCGCTTTTGGCTATCATGACACCTAGGTGTCAATAATATTAGCGTTATAATGTCCATGTGGTAAAAAACAAGATGAGGACAACTAAAAAGTCAGAATAATAAATCCAAACATTCAAACAAACATAAAATAGCTATTACTAAAAAATACAAAGAACGAGAACTCAGAACTTGAATAGTGTGAAAATTATTTAAAATTTGTAAGATACAAAAAAAGAAAAGTGAAGGGGGAGGGGGCTATGGACAAGCTAGAAAAACATATACACAAACTTTAAATATATTTTAATTAATATTTACATGCTATTATATTTCTGATCATCTTGGAGATGTTGATTACTAACATTATCCAGTTTCCGTTTTTATGAAACTCCATTTTTTTCTAAAAAATCTCCCTATTTTCTATTAGTGTTTCTTTGCTAACTGTGTCAAAATTATTTCACAAGAACTATTGACACCTAAGCGACATGTTACTCAAAACCACCCTGGTTCTGCTAGAGGGAGGCCATCAATGTGTTTGCGTGTGTATTTGGGGGGGGGGGGTGGTGGTGGTAAGTCAACGAGTTTGAGATTTTTCTATCCACATGACCATTATATCACAATAAGGAGTCACACTTAACAATCGAACTACAATACCGATTAGAGCACACTCCTAAGAATCATTTACCAGGCCATGTCCTCCCAAATCGTGGTGGCTTCGGTTGTTGCAACATCTAGGCGTCAATATTATTCACAGTGTCATGTCTATGTGGTAAACACATAGTTGAGTAATTGTAACCTAGTTTGGAAAACATTAAACCCAAATATTAAATAAATACTAACTTTTGGTGAAAAATTTAATTTTTTCCAAAGGAATTTCATAAAGTAGGGTAGAAACAATTTCAAAATTTAAAAAGTCATCATAAATTAATGAAAATAAACAAAGAAAAATAGTAGATAAAAGATAAACATAGAAAAAATAGCATCGAGAAAGGAAATTGTAGAAATGTCTAAAAGTGCATTTAAAATCTTACCAAAACTTCAAATGGTTAAGCATATACCTAGATATCATCAAATTATTTTATATGATAAAAATATCATTATTACACTATATAATTTAATTTCATCATTTTTTATATTTATCTTTATTTTGAAATTCTACTTAACATATCTTCCAAATCATCTTTTCTTGTAATACAACTTGTTCATTTTCTAGTTCTAGACCCACATTTCTTTCCATGTGGGTGATGAGTGTTATTTTTACGCTCATCATACCGTAGTTTAAACCAGTATTATCTTATAAATCTGAGATATTCACTCCGATATTACTACTAATGACTAATCGAATGCAAGATATTGCGAAATCCTCACTTCATTTGTTTCCATGGGAAACTGGGCTCTATATTGGTAAAATCAAGCATATACATGGAAAGGAACAAAATGAAGATAGAGGAGATTAAGTGGGAGGCACAACAGAAGCAACAGAGCGCAAGACAATGTTAGGTATGGGCGCAAGTGCTCGTACCAGGTGCCCACGACACCGCCTCATCCAACCAAGCAACTATTACAAAGGGGCCTTTGTCAAATTTGCAACACAGCAGTCGCCAGAACCATATCTCCGCACCAAAGGCCATTCACCAACCCTAGCCGCCGCCATTTCCCATCTCATCTCCATAGCCGCTGCCATTACCATCACGGCAGCAAACCACCTCCAAGTTAGCCATACTTATTATCGTTTATCGCAACCGACAACCATTGTACGACATATTATAATAAAGCATTCATCTTGATGTGTTCTTCAATGATTTCTTCTTGTGATCCAATCGCCATGTTTGTGTAATTTGGTATGGTCATGGGTTGAGGCATGGCCTTGCAACCCGATGTGTTTGTTTGAGGAATCAATGGAAGGACTTTGAACTAATGTCATCTATGTGTGAAATAAATTGCATCATAGTTGTGTCTTTTCTCTCTCGCGTTATTCAACCCTGCAGGTACCCAGGATCACGGAGTTCGAGCCACGAGGAGGTTAAGGGAAGGGATAACGTGAAGCTCTATTCGTAAGGCTAGTGACAAAAAGGTTTAGTATGGTAGCGTGGATCCATTCTGTGGGGATACATGAGGTGTAGTCATTAGACACCCAATGCTTTTGTCCGATTTATCCTAATAATCGAGGTAACCACACGCCATGGAAAGGGCCTACGGTTGGACAACTAACTCTTTATGCAGGGCACATTCCGGTTAAGACGTAATTTGGACGCATTACTGATGTCTACTACATAACTTTATTCTTGTAGACTCCGTTAGGCTTCTAAGCGCAAAGTTTTGTAGGACAACAAAAAATTTCCCTCAAGTGGATAACCTTATTGGGGAACGTAGTAATTTCAAAAAATTTCCTACGCACACGCAAGATCATGGTGATGCATAGCAACGAGAGGGGAGAATGTTGTCTACGTACCCTCATAGACCATAAGCGGAAGCGTTATGACAACATGGTTGATGTAGTCGTACGTCTTCATGATTGACCGATCCTAGTACCGAAAGTACGACACCTCCGCGATCTACACATGTTCGGCTCGGTCACGTCCCACGAACTCACGATCCAGCAGAGTGTCGAGGGAGAGCTTCGTCTGCACGACGGCATGATGACGGTGATGATGAAGCTACCGGCGCAGGGCTTCGCCTAAGCACTGCAACGATATGACCGAGGTGGATTATGGTGGAGGGGGGCATCGCACACGGCTATGAGATCAATGATCAACTTGTGTGTCTATGGGGTGCCCCCTGGCCACGTATATAAAGTATGGAGGGAGGAGGAGGCCGGCCCTCATAGGGCGCGCCCAAAGTGTGGAGTCCTACTAGGACTCCCTAGTCCTAGTAGGATTCCACCTCCCACATGGAATAGGAAAAAGGGAAGGGAGAAGGAGAAGGAAGGAAGGGGGCGCCCCCTTTCCCTGGTTCAATTCGGACCAGTCCATGGGGAAGGGGCGCGACCACCCTTGAGGCCTTTCTCTCCTTTCCCGTATGGCCCATTAAGGCCCAATACGAATTCCCGTAACTCTTCCGTACTCCGAAAAATACCCGAACCACTCGAAACCTTTCCGATGTCCGAATATAGCCTTCCAATATATCGATCTTTATGTCTCGACCATTTCGAGACTCCTCGTCATGTCCCCGATCTCATCCGGGACTCCGAACAAACTTCGGTCATCAAATCACATAACTCATAATACAAATCGTCACAGAACGTTAAGCATGCGGACCCTACGGGTTCGAGAACTATGTAGACATGACCGAGACTCATCTCCTGTCAATAACCAATAGCGGAACCTGGATGCTCATATTGGTTCCTACATATTCTACGAAGATCTTTATAGGTCAAACCGCATAACAACATACGTTGTTCCCTTTGTCATCGGTATGTTACTTGCCCGAGATTCGATCGTCGATATCTCAATAACTAGTTCAATATCGTTACCGGCAAGTCTCTTTACTCGTTCCGTAATGCATCATCCCGCAACTAACTCATTAGTCACATTGCTTGCAAGGCTTATAGTGATGTGCATTACCGAGAGGACCCAGAGATACCTCTCCGACAATCGGAGTGACAAATCCTAATCTCGATCTATGCTAACTCAACAAACACCATCGGAGACACCAGTAGAGCATCTTTATAATCACCCAGTTACATTGTGACGTTTGATAGCACACAAGGTGTTCCTCCGGTATTCGGGAGTTGCATAATCTCATAGTCTGAGGAACATGTATAAGTCATGAAGAAAGCAGTAGCAATAAAACTGTAATGATCATAATGCTAAGCTAACGAATGGGTCTTGTCCATCACATCATTCTTCTAATGATGTGATCCCGTTCATCAAATGACAACACATGTCTATGGTTAGTAAACATAACCATCTTTGATAAACGAGCTAGTCAAGTAGAGGCATACTAGGGACACTTTGTTTTGTCTATGTATTCACACATGTACTAAGTTTTCGGTTAATACAATTCTAGCATGAATAATAAACATTTATCCTGAAATAAGGAAATAAATAATAACTTTATTATTGCCTCTAGGGCATATTTCCTTCAGTCTCCCACTTGCACTAGAGTCAATAATCTAGTTCACATCGCCATGTGATTTAACACCAATAGTTCACATCACCATGTGATTAACACCCATAGTTCACATCGCCATGTGACCAACACTCAAAGTGTTTACTAGAGTCAGTAATCTTAGTTCACATCGCCATGTGATTAACACCCAAAGAGTACTAAGGTGTGATCATGTTTTGCTTGTGAGAGAAGTTTAGTCAACGGGTCTGCCATATTCAGATCCGTATGTATTTTGCAAATTTCTATGTCAACAATGCTCTGCACGGAGCTACTCTAGCTAATTTCTCCACTTTCAATATGTATCCAGATTGAGACTTAGAGTCATCTGGATCAGTGTCAAAACTTGCATCGACGTAACCCTTTACGACGAACCTTTTGTCACCTCCATAATCGAGAAACATATCCTTATTCCACTAAGGATAATTTTGACCGCTGTCCAGTGATCTACCCCTAGATCACTATTGTACTCCCTTGCCAAACACAGTGTAGGGTATACAATAGATCTGGTACACAAGATGGCATACTTTATAGAACCTATGGCTGAGGCATAGGGAATGACTTTCATTCTCTTTCTATCTTCTGCCGTGGTCGGGCTTTGAGTCTTACTCAATTTCACACCTTGCAATACAAGCAAAAACTCCTTCTTTGACTGTTCCATTTTGAACTACTTCAAAAATTTGTCAAGGTATGTACTCATTGAAAAAACTTTGTCAAGCGTCTTGATCTATCTCTATAAATCTTGATGCTCAATATGTAAGTAGCTTCATCGAGGTCTTTCTTTGAAAAACTTCTTTCAAACACTCCTTTATGCTTTCCAGAAAATTCTACATCATTTCCAATCAACAATATGTCACTCACATATACTTATTAGAAAGGCTGTAGTGCGCCCACTCACTTTCTTGTAAATACAAGCTTCACCGCAAGACTGTATAAAACCATATGCTTTGATCACACTATCAAAGCGTATATCCAACTCTGAGAGGCTTGCACGAGTCCATAAATGGATCACTAGAGCTTGCACACTTTGTTAGCACTTTTAGGATTGACAAAACCTTCTGGTTGCATCATATACAACTCTTCTTTAATAAATCCATTAAGGAAGACAGTTTTGACATCTATTTGCCAGATTTCATAAAATGTGGCAATTGCTAACATGATTCGGACAGACTTTAAGCATCGCTACGAGTGAGAAAATCTCATCGTAGTCAACACCTTGAACTTTGTCAAAAACCTTTTTCGACAAGTCTATCTTTGTATATAGTAACACTACTATTAGCGTCCGTCTTCCTCTTGAAAATCCATTTATTCTCAATGACTTGCCGATCACTGCGCAAGTCAACCAAAGTCCATACTTTGTTCTCATATATGGATCCCATCTCAGATTTCATGGCCTCAAACCATTTCGTGGAATCTGGGCTCATCATCGCTTCCTCATAGTTCGTAGGTTCGTCATGGTCTAGTAACATGACTTCCAGAACTGGATTACCGTACCACTCTGGAGCGGAACGTACTCTGGTTGACCTACGAGGTTCGGTAGTAACTTGATCTGAAGTTTCATGATCATCATCATTAACTTCCTCACTAATTGGTGTAGGCATCACTGGAACTGATTTATGTGATGAACTACTTTCCAATTCGGCAGAAGGTACAATTACCTCGTCAAGTTCCACTTTCCTCCTACTCACTTCTTTCGGGAGAAACTCCTTCTCTAGAAAGGATCCATTCTTAGCAACGAATGTCTTGCCTTCAGATCTGTGATAGAAGGTGTACCCAACAGTTTCCTTTGGGTTTCCTATGAAGACGCTGATACGTCTCCAACGTATCTATAATTTTTGATTGCTCCATGCTATATTATCTTCTGTTTTGGACATTATTGGGCTTTATTATTCACTTTTATATTATTTTTGGGACTAACCTATTAACCGGAGGCCCAGCCCAGAATTGCTGTTTTTTGCCTATTTCAGAGTTTCCAGAAAAAGAATATCAAACGGAGTCCAAACGGAATGAAACCTTCGGGAACGTGATTTTCGAAACGAACATGATCCAGAGGACTTGGACCCTACGTCAAGAAATCAAGCAGGAAGCCACGAGGTAGGGGGGCGCGCCTACCCCCCCAGGTGCGCCCTCCACCCTTGTGGGCCCCACGTTGCTCCACCAACGTACTCCTTCCTCCTATATATACCTACGTACCCCCAAACGATCAGATACGGAGCCAAAAACCTAATTACACCGCTGAAACCTTCTGTACCCACGAGATCCCATCTTGGAGCCTGTTCCGGAGCTCCGCCGGAGGCGGCATCGATCACGGAGGGCTTCTACATCAACACCATAGCCTCTCCGATGAAGTGTGAGTAGTTTATCTCAGACCTTCGGGTCCATAGTTATTAGCTAGATGGCTTCCTCTCTCTTTTTGGATCTCAATACAATGTTCTCCCCCTCTCTTGTGGAGATCTATTCGATGTAATCTTCTTTTGCGGTGTGTTTGTTGAGACCGATGAATTGTGGGTTTATGATCGAGTTTATCTATGAACAATATTTGAATCTTCTGAATTCTTTTATGTATGATTGGTCATCTTTGAAAGTCTCTTCGAATTATCAGTTTGGTTTGGCCTACTAGATTGATCTTTCTTGCAATGGGAGAAGTGCTTAGCTTTGGGTTCAATCTTGCGGTGTCCTTTCCCAGTGACAGTAGGGGCAGCAAGGCACGTATTGTATTGTTGCCATCGAGGATAACAAGATGGGGTTTTTATCATATTGCATGAATTTATCCCTCTACATCATGTCATCTTGCTTAAAGCGTTACTCTGTTCTTATGAACTTAATACTCTAGATGCATGCTGGATAGCGGTCGATGTGTGGAGTAATAGTAGTAGATGCAGGCAGGAGTCGGTCTACTTGTCTCGGACGTGATGCCTATATACATGATCATGCCTAGATATTCTCATAACTATGCTCAATTCTGTCAATTGCTCAACAGTAATTTGTTCACCCACCGTAAAATACTTATGCTCTTGAGAGAAGCCACTAGTGAAACCTATGGCCCCCGGGTCTATTTTCCATCATATTAATCTTCCAAGACTTAATTATTTCCGTTGCTTTTTATTTTGCTTTTATTTTACTTTGCATCTTTATTATAAAAATACCAAAAATATTATCTTATCATATCTATCAGATCTCACTCTCGTAAGTGACCGTGTAGGGATTGACAACCCCTTATCGCATTGGTTGCGAGGATTTATTTGTTTGTGTAGGTGCGAGGGACTCGCGCGTAGCCTCCTACTGGATTGATACCTTGGTTCTCAAAAACTGAGGGAAATAATTACGCTACTTTGCTACATCACCCTTTCCTCTTCAAGGGAAAACCAACGCAGTGCTCAAGAGGTAGCAAGAAGGATTTCTGGCGCCGTTGCCGGGGAGGTGTTCGCAAAAGTCAACATACCAAGTACCCATCACAAACCCTTATCTCCCGCATTACATTATTTGCCATTTGCCTCTCGTTTTCCTCTCCCCCACTTCACCTTTGCCGTTTTATTCGCCCTTTCTTCGCCTTCTTCCCGTATGTCTTTTTGTTTGTGTTTCCATGTGCCTTCTATTTGCTTGCATCTTTGCTTGCTAAAAATCTATTGATATGGATCCACTTAAAGTGTTCTACTTGGCTTCGATCCTTATGCGCTCGTGCTGAAACCCCAACTGGCCTAGTTGATGGGAAATCTTTAGATGAGCATGCTCATTTTATGCGTCACCGTTTGTCTGAAAAAGGGAGACTCTTATGGAATCAAATAAACAGATTGCTGTGTTATGCTTGGAATCTTTGTGAAATTTATGATTTTACTTGTTGCTCTAAGAACCCTAAAAAACACCTTCCTTACCTATGTGAGTTTAATGAAAATGAAATCTTATCTTCTTATGCAAAGGGTGTTTATAGTTACTATGATATCGAACAAATTGAAGAATTTGTTGCTTTTAAGGGTGCTTATGAAGTTGCTTCTTTGATTGAAAAGTATGATATTACTCTCTACGAATCTGAAATTTTTGACATATTTAAATATTGCTATGAAAAGTATGCACATAATGTCTATGTCAAAGAATTTATTGAGAGAATGACTGTTGCTTTGGAAGGAAATAATGATATGCATGAATCTATAGATAATGATGATTCCGATGATTTGATTGAAATATCCCTTGATGAAAATGATGCTTGCTTTCTTGTGGCCATGGTGCCAATATTTATGAAGATGAATTTGCTATAGTTCCTTATGTTAAACATGAGATCGTTGCTATTGCACCCATACTTGGTAGTTCCTTCGATGAAAAGCATGATTGCAATGATTTTACTATAAATTCTCTTGATGTCAATTATGCTAATAATATGCAAAACCCTAAGCTTGGGGATGCTAGTTTTGCTATGTCTACTACTTGTTGCAATGATCATGATTGGGGTGATTCTTCTTTTGATCTTGAAAATTTATTTAAGCCCCATGATGAATATGAGATTGATAATAGTGTTTGTAATAATATTGAAAGTGGGTTTGGAAGAGTGTCAACTTTAGATCACACATATTTGGAGAATATTCAATCTTATGAAATTTTTGATAAAAGTGGGTTTGGAGAGGTCATGACTTTAGTTAATGTTAATCCCACTATTTTGGAAGAGTGTCAACTTTGCATGCATGTGGATCGTGTTGAAAATATTTATCGTGATAGCTATTTTGTTGAATTTGCTTATGATCCCACATGTAATTATTATGAGAGAGGAAAATATGGTTGTAGAAATTTTCATGATAATAAATTACCTCTCGTTATATTGAGATTGCTACTGTTTCTTTCCACTTCCTTGCATATGCTAGTTTTTGGTTGCTATGATAATTTGTTTGCCTATAAGGTGCCTATGCATAGGAAGTATGTTAGACTTAGATGTGTTTGTCACGTGTTTCATGATGCTCTCTTTGTGCTTCAATTCTTGTCTTTCATGTGAGCATCGTTGAAATCTTATGCCTAGCTAGGGGCGTTAAACGATAGCACTTGTTGGGAGACAACCCAATTTTATTTTTAGTTGCTTTTTGCCTCTTTTCAGGAATAAATATTTGTTCTAGCCTCTGGTTAGATGTGTTTTTATGTTTTAATTAGTGTTTGTGCCAAGTTAAACCTATAGGATATTCTTGGATGATAGTTATTTGATCTTGCAGAAAATTCCAGAAACTTTCTGTTCACGAAAATAATTTTTAAAAATAACCAGAACGTGATAAAATCTTGATTCCAATTGCTACTGATCAATAAACAAATTTTCTAGGTCTTCCTATTTTGGCTGATTTTTTGGAGTTCTAGAAGTTTGTGTTAGTTACAGATTACTACAGACTGTTCTGTTTTTGACAGATTCTGTTTTTCGTGTGTTGTTTGCTTATTTTGATGAATCTATGGCTAGTAAAAGAGTTTATAAACCATAGAGAAGTTGGAATAAAGTAGGTTTAAAACCAATATAAATAAAGAATTAGTTCATTACAGTACCTTTAAGTGGTCTTTTGTTTTCTTTCGCTAACGGAGCTCACGAGATTTTCTGCTGAGTTTTGTGTTGTGAAGTTTTCAAGTTTTGGGTGAAAGATTTGATGGATTATGGAACAAGGAGTGGCAAGAGCCTAAGCTTGGGGATGCCCATGGCACCCCCAAGATAATATAAGGACACCTAAAAGCCAAAGCTTGGGGATGCCCCGGAAGGCATCCCCTCTTTCGTCTACTTCCATCGGTAACTTTACTTGGAGCTATATTTTTATTCACCACATGATATGTGTTTTGCGTGGAGCGTCTTGTATGATTTAAGTCTTTGCTTTTAGTTTACCACAATAATCCTTGCTGTACACACCTTTTGAGAGAGACACACATGATTCGGAAATTATTAGAATACTCTATGTGCTTCACTTATATCTTTTGAGTTATATAGTTTTTGCTCTAGTACTTCACTTATATCTTTTAGAGCACGGTGGTGGATTTGTTTTATAGAAATTATTGATCTCTCATGCTTCACTTAGATTATTTTGAGAGTCCTAAATAGCATGGTAATTTTCTTAAATAATCCTAATATGCTAGGCATTCAAGAATAATAAAAACTTTCTTACGAGTGTGTTGAATACTAAGAGAAGTTTGATGCTTGATGATTGTTTTGAGACATGGAGGTAGTGATATCAAAGTTGTGCTAGTTGAGTAGTTGTGAATTTGAGAAATACTTGTGTTGAAGTTTGGAAGTCTCGTAGCATGCACGTATGGTAAACGTTGTGTAACAAATTTGAAACATGAGGTGTTCTTTGATTGTCCTCCTTATGAGTGGCGGTCGGGGACGAGCGATGGTCTTTTCCTACCAATCTATCCCCCCTAGGAGCATGCGCGTAGTGCTTGGTTTTTGATGACTTGTAGATTTTTCCAATATGTATGTGAGTTCTTTATGACTAATGTTGAGTCCATGGATTATACGCACTCTCACCTTTCCATCATTGCTAGCCTCTTCGGTACCGTGCATTGCCCTTTCTCACATTGAGAGTTGGTGAAAACTTCGCCGGTGCATCCAAACCCCGTGATATGATACGCTCTTTCACACATAAACCTCCTTATATCTTCCTCAAAACAGCCACCATACCTACCTATTATGGCATTTCCATAGCCATTCCGAGATATATTGCCATGCAACTTTCCACCGTTCCGTTTATCATGACACGTTCATCATTGTCATATTGCTTTGCATGATCATGTAGTTGACATAGGATTTGTGGCAAAGCCACCATTCATAATTCTTTCATACATGTCACTCTTGGTTCATTGCATATCCCGGTACACCGCCGGAGGGATTCATATAGAGTCATACTTTGTTCTAGTATCGAGTTGTAATCATTGAGTTGTAAATAAATAGAAGTGTGATGATCATCATTTTTCTAGAGCATTGTCCCAAGTGAGGAATAAAAGAGAGAGAGAGAGAAAGGCCATAAAAAAAGGAGAAGGCCCAAAAAAAGAGAGAAAAAGAGAGAAGGGACAATGTTACTACCCTTTCACCACACTTGTGCTTCAAAGTAGCACCATAATCTTCATGATAGAGAGTCTCTTGTTTTGTCACTTTCATATACTAGTGGGAATTTTTCATTATAGAACTTGGCTTGTATATTCCAACAATGGGCCTCCTCAAGTGCCCTAGGTCTTCGTGAGCAAGCAAGTTGGATGCACACCCACTTAGTTTCTTTTGTTGAGCTTTCATATATTTATAGCTCTAGTGCATCCGTTGCATGGCAATCCCTACTCCTTGCATTAACATCAATCGATGGGCATCTCCATAGCTCATTGATTAGCCTCGTTGATGTGAGACTTTCTCCTTTTTTGTCTTCTCCACATAACCCCCATCATCATATTCTATTCCACCCATAGTGCTATATCCATGGCTCACGCTCATGTATTGCGTGAAGGTTGAAAAAGTTTGAGATTACTAAAGTATGAAACAATTGCTTGGCTTGTCATCAGGGTTGTCCATGATGAGAGCATTCTTGTGTGACCAAAATGGAGCATGACTAAACTATATGATTTTGTAGGGATGAACTTTCTTTGGCCATGTTATTTTGAGAGGACATAATTGCTTAGTTAGTATGCTTGAAGTATTATTATTTTTATGTCAATATTGAACTTTTATCTTGAATCTTTCGGATCTAAATATTCATACCACAATTAAGAGGAATTACATTGAAATTATGCCAAGTAGCATTCCACATCAAAAATTCTGTTTTTATCATTTACCTACTCGAGGACGAGCAGGAATTAAGCTTGGGGATGCTTGATACGTTTCCAACGTATCTATAATTTTTGATTGCTCCATGCTATATTATCTTCTGTTTTGGACATTATTGGGCTTTATTATTCACTTTTATATTATTTTTGGGACTAACCTATTAACCGGAGGCCCAGCCCAGAATTGCTATTTTTTTGCCTATTTCAGAGTTTCGCAGAAAAAGAATATCAAACGGAGTCCAAACGGAATGAAACCTTGATCCAGAGGACTTGGACCCTACGTCAAGAAATCAAGCAGGAAGCCACCAGGTAGGGGGGCGCGCCTACCCCCCAGGCGCGCCCTCCACCCTCGTGGGCCCCATGTTGCTCCACCGACGTACTCCTTCCTCCTATATATACCTACGTACCCCCAAACGATCAGATACAGAGCCAAAAACCTAATTCCACCGCCGCAACCTTCTGTACCCACGAGATCCCATCTTGGGGCCTGTTCGGAGCTCAACCGGAGGGGGCATCGATCACAGAGGGCTTCTACATCAACACCATAGCCTCTCCGATGAAGTGTGAGTAGTTTACCTCAGACCTTCGGGTCCATAGTTATTAGCTAGATGGCTTCCTCTCTCTTTTTGGATCTCAATACAATGTTCTCCCCCTCTCTTGTGGAGATCTATTCGATGTAATCTTCTTTTGCGGTGTGTTTGTTGAGACCGATGAATTGTGTGTTTATGACCAAGTTTATCTATGAACAATATTTGAATCTTCTGAATTCTTTTATGTATGATTGGTTATCTTTGCAAGTCTCTTCAAATTATCAGTTTGGTTTGGCCTACTAGGTTGATCTTTCTTGCAATGGGAGAAGTGCTTAGCTTTGGGTTCAATCTTGCGGTGTCCTTTCCCAGTGACAGTAGGGGCAGTAAGGCATGTATTGTATTGTTGCCATCGAGGATAACAAGATGGTTTTTTTTGTCATATTGCATGAATTTATCCCTCTACATCATGTCATCTTGCTTAAAGCGTTACTCTGTTCTTATGAACTTAATACTCTAGATGCATGCTGGATAGCGGTCGATGTGTGGAGTAATAGTAGTAGATGCAGGCAGGAGTCGGTCTACTTGTCTCGGACGTGATGCCTATATACATAATCATGCCTAGATATTCTCATAACTATGCTCAATTCTGTCAATTGCTCAACAGTAATTTGTTCACCCACCGTAAAATACTTATGCTCTTGAGAGAAGCCACTAGTGAAACCTATGGCCCCTGGGTCTATTTTCCATCATATTAATCTTCCAACACTTAGTTATTTCCGTTGCTTTTTATTTTCTTTTATTTTACTTTGGATCTTTATTATAAAAATACCTAAAATATTATCTTATCATATCTATCAGATCTCACTCTCATAAGTGACCGTGTAGGGATTGACAACCCCTTATCGCGTTGGTTGCGAGGATTTATTTGTTTGTGTAGGTGCGAGGGACTCGCGCGTAGCCTCCTACTGGATTGATACCTTGGTTCTCAAAAACTGAGGGAAATACTTACGCTACTTTGCTGCATCACCCTTTCCTCTTCAAGGGAAAACCAACGCAGTGCTCAAGTGGTAGCAGACGCATTTCTCCGATTTGGGTTCGAGCTTATCAGGTTGGAACTTTTTCACATAAGCATTGTAACCCCAAACTTTAAGAAACGACATCTTAGGTTTCTTGCGAAACCATAGTTCATACGGTGTCATCTCAACAGATTTAGATGGTGCCCTATTTAACTTGAATGTAGCTGTCTCGAATGCATAACCCCAAAAATGATAGTGGTATATCGGTAAGAGACATCATAGATTGTACTATATCCAATAAAGTACGGCTATGATGTTCGGACACACCATTACGCTGTGGTGTTCCGGGTGGCGTGAGTTGTGAAACTATTCCACATTGTTTTAAATGAAGGCCAAACTCGTAACTCAAATATTTTCCTCTGCGATCAGATCGTAGAAACTTTATTTTCTTGTTATGATGATTCTCCACTTCACTTTGAAAATCTTTGAACTTTTCAACTGTTTCAGACTTTTGTTTCATTAAGTAGATATACCCATATCTGCCCAAATCATCTGTGAAGGTTAGAAAATAACGATACCCGCCGCGAGTTCTAACACTCATTGGACCGCATACATCGGTATGTATTATTTCCAATAAGTCAGTAGCTCGCTCCATTTCCGGAGAACGGAGTTTTAGTCATCTTGCCCATGAGGCATGGTTCACAAGCATCAAATGATTCATAATCAGGTGATTCCAAAAGCCCATCAGCATGAAGTTTCTTCATGCGCTTTAAACCAATATGACCTAAACGTCAGTGCCACAAATAAGTTGCACTATCATTATTAACTTTGCATATTTTGGCTTCAATATTATGAATATGTGTATCACTACGATCAAGATCCAACAAACTATTTTCATTGGGTGTATGACCATCGAAGGTTTTATTCATGTAAACAGAACAACAATTATTCTTTGACTTTAAATGAATAACCGTATTGCAATAAACATGATCAAATCATATTTATGCTCAACACAAACACCAAATAACATTTATTTAGGTTCAACACTAATCCCGAAAGTATAGGGAGTGTGCGATGATGATCATATCAATCTTGGAACCACTTCCAACACACATCGTCACTTCACCCTTAACTAGTCTCTGTTCATTCTGCAATTCCCGTTTTGAGTTACTAATCTTAGCAACTGAACTAGTATCAAATACTGAGGGGTTGCTATAAACACTAGTAAAGTACACATCAATATCATGTATATCAAATATACCTTTGTTCATTTTGCCATCCTTCTTATCCGCCAAATACTTGGGGCAGTTCTGCTTCCAGTGACCAGTCCCTTTGCAGTAGAAGCACTTAGTCTCAGGCTTAGGTCTAGACTTGGGCTTCTTCTCTTGAGCAGCAACTTGCTTTCCGTTCTTCTTGAAGTTCCCCTTCTTCCCTTTGCCCTTTTCTTGAAACTAGTGGTCTTGTCAACCATCAACACTTGATGCTTTTCTTGATTTCTACCATCGTCGATATCAGCATCGCGAAGAGCTTGGGAATCGTTTTTGTCATCCCTTGCATATTATAGTTCATCACAAAGTTCTAGTAACTTGGTGATAGTGACTAGACAACTTTTGTCAATTACTATCTTATCTGGAAGATTAACTCCATCTTGATTCAAGCAATTATAGTACCCAGACAATCTGAGCACATGCTCACTGGTTGAGCTATTCTCCTCCATCTTGTAGGCAAAGTACTGTCAGAGGTTTCATACCTCTTGACACGGGCATGAGTATGAAATACCAATTTCAACTCTTGGAACATCTCATATGCTCCGTGGCATTTCAAAACGTCTTTGAAGCCCCGATTCTAATCCGTAAAGCATGGTGCACTAAACTATCAAGTAGTCATCATATCGAGGTTGCCAAACGTTCATAACGTCTGTATCTGCTCCTGCAATCGGTCTGTCACCTAGCGGTGCATCAAGGACATAATTCTTCTGTGTAGCAATGGGGATAATCCTCAGATCACGGATCCAATCCGCATCATTGCTACTAAAATATTTCAACTTAGTTTTCTCTAGGAACATATCAGAAATAAAACAGGGGAGCTAAACGCGAGCCATTGATCTACAACATAGATATGCAAATACTATCATGACTAAGTTCATGATAAATTAACGTTCAATTAATCATATTACTTAAGAACTCCCACTTAGATAGACATCCCTCTAGTCATCTAAATGATCACTGATCCAAATCAACTAAACCATGTCCGATCATCACGTGAGATGGAGTAGTTTTGAATGGTGAACATCACTATGTTGATCATATCTACTATATGATTCACGCTTGACCTTTCGGTCTCCAGTGTTCCGAGGCCATATCTGCATATGCTAGGCTCATCAAGTTTAACCCGAGTATTCTGCATGTGCAAACTGGCTTGCACCCGTTGTATGTGAATGTAGAGCTTATCACACCCGATCATCACGTGGTGTCTCAGCACGAAGAACTGTCGCAATAGTGCATACTTAGGGAGAACACTTATACCTTGAAATTTTAGTAAGGGATCATCTCATAATGCTACCGTCGTACTAAGCAAAATAAGATGCATAAAGGATAAACATCACATGTAATCAATATAAGTGATATGATATGGCCATCATCATCTTGTGCCTTTGATCTCCATCTCCAAAGCACCATCATGATCACCATCGTCACTGGCTTGACACCTTGATCTCCATCAAAGCATCGTTGTCGTTTCGCCAACTATTGCTTCTACGACTATCGCTACCGCTTAGTGATAAAGTAAAGCAATTACATGGCGATTGTATTTCATACAATAAAGCGACAACCATATGGCTCCTGCCAGTTGCCGATAACTCCGTTACAAAACATGATCATCTCATACAATAAAATTTAGCATCATGTCTTGACTATATCACATGACAACATGCCCCGCAAAAACAAGTTAGACGCCCTCTACTTTGTTGTTGCAAGTTTTACGTGGCTGCTACGGACTGAGCAAGAACCGTTCTTACCTACGCATCAAAACCACAATGATTTTTCGTCAAGTATGTGCTGTTTTAACCTTCAACAAGGACCGGGCGTAGCCACACTCGATTCAACTAAAGTTGGAGAAACTGACACCCGCCAGCCACCTGTGTGCGAAGCACGTCAGTAGAACCAGTCTCGCGTAAGCGTACGCGTAATGTTGGTCCGGGCCGCTTCATCCAACAATACCACCGAATCAAAGTATGACATACTGGTAAGCAGTATGAATATTATCGCCCACAACTCACTTGTGTTCTACTCGTGCATATAATATCTACGCATAGACCTGGCTCTGATACCACTGTTGGGGAACATAGTAATTTCAAAAAATTTCCTACGCACACGCAAGATCATGGTGATGCATAGCAACGAGAGGGGAGAGTGTTGTCTACGTACCCTCGTAGACCGTAAGTGGAAGCGTTATGACAACACATGTGATGTAGTCGTACGTCTTCACGATCGACCGATCCTAGTACCGAAAGTACGTCACCTTCGGATCTGCACATGTTCGACTCGGTCACGTCCCACGAACTCATGATCCAGCAGAGTGTCGAGGGAGAGCTTCATCAGCACGACGGCGTGATGACGGTGATGATGAAGCTACCGGCGCAGGGCTTCGCCTAAGCACTGCAACGATATGACCAAGGTGGATTATGGTGGAGGGGGGCACCGCACACGGCTAAGAGATCAATGATCAACTTGTTTGTCTATGGGGTGCCCCTGGCCACGTAAATAAAGGACGGAGGGAGGAGGAGGCCGACCCTCATAGGGCGTGCCCAAAGTGTGGAGTCCTACTTGGACTCCCTAGTCCTAGTAGGATTCCACCTCCCACATGGAATAGGAAAAAGGGAAGGGAGAAGGACAAGGAAGGAAGGGGGCGCCCCCTTTCCCAGGATCAATTCGGACCAGTCCATGGGGAAGGAGCGCGACCACCCTTGAGGCCTTTCTCTCCTTTCCTGTATGGCCCATTAAGGCCCAATACGAATTCCCGTAACTTTTCGGTACTCGAAAAATACCCGAATCACTTGGAACCTTTTTGATGTCCGAATATAGCCTTCCAATATATCGATATTTACGTCTCGACCATTTCGAGACTCCTCGTCATGTCCCCGATCTCATCCGGGACTCCGAACAAACTTCGGTCATCAAATCACATAACTCATAATGCAAATCGTCACAGAACGTTAAGCATGCAGACCCTACGGGTTCGAGAACTATGTAGACATGACCGAGACTCATCTCCGGTCAATAACCAATATCGGGACCTGGATGCTCATATTGGTTCCTACATATTCTACGAAGATCTTTATCGGTCAAACCGCATAATAACATACGTTGTTCCCTTTGTCATCGGTATGTTACTTGCCCGAGATTCGATCGTCGGTATCTCAATACCTAGTTCAATCTCGTTACCGGCAAGTCTCTTTACTCGTTCCGTAATGCATCATTCCGCAACTAACTCATTAGTCACATTGCTTGCAAGGCTTATAGTGATGTGCATTACCGAGAGGGCCCAGAGATACCTCTCCGACAATCGGAGTGACAAATCCTAACCTCAATCTATGCTAACTCAACAAACACCATCGGAGACACCTGTAGAGCATATTTATAATCACCCAGTTACATTGTGACGTTTGATAGCACACAAGGTGTTCCTCCGGTATTCGGGAGTTGCATAATCTCATAGTCTGAGGAACATGTATAAGTCATGAAGAAAGTAGTAGCAATAAAACTGTAACGATCATAATGCTAAGATAACAAATGGGTCTTGTCCATCACATCATTCTTCTAATGATGTGATCTCGTTCATCAAATGACAACACATGTCTATGGTTAGGAAACATTACCATCTTTGATAAACAAGCTAGTCAAGTAGAGGCAACATAGGGACACTTTGTTTTGTCTATGTATTCACACATGTACTAAGTTTCCAGTTAATACAATTCTAGCATGAATAATAAACATTTATCATGAAATAAGGAAATAAATAATAACTTTATTATTGCCTCTAGAGCATATTTCCTTCAGACCTAAGGTTTATCATTCCGTGGGAGGTGTAGGATGAAGATGATCTCTCTCAAACGAGACTGCAATCAAATACAAAGAGTCTCTTGCGTCCCCAACACACCCAATACAATTAGGTTTTCTAGTTGGCTACGTTAGTCTCGGTGTCCCCGCGTCGTCCCCTCTAGGGTGACTTGGGCGGCGCCCTAAAGCCAGCAGCCCGGGGCGTACAGTCCCTCCTCCCCTCCCTCTGTCGCCGCCGAGGGACGCCGCCATTCTAAGCCCGGGGGCCAACGGCGGTGGCGGAGGACATCGCCTCTTCCCCGCGGATCTGGGGTTGTGCGGGGGCCCCGAATCACGTGGAGGCGCACCCGATCCGATCGGCACAACTGCGATGGTGGTGGCGCGATAGCGTCGGAGGCGGCGTGGCCTGCGGGCACGGCGGCCAGCCCCGTTTGGGCGGTGGAGGAGCTGCGGTCGGCGTGCTATCTGCCTTTGGATTGGCGACGGTGGCGTGGAGGGCATGGTGATAACCCACAAGTATAGGGGATCGCAACAGTTTTTGAGGGTAGAGTATTCAACCCAAATTTATTGAATCGACACAAGGGGAGCCAAAGAATATTCTCAAATATTAGTAGCTGAGTTGTCAATTCAACCACACCTGAAAGACTTAATATCTGCAGCAAAGTATTTAGTAGCAAAGTAGTATGGAAGTAACGGCAACGGTGGCAAAAGTAACAGTAGCAGTTTTTGTAGCAATCATAACAGTGGCAACGGAAAAGTAACTAAGCAAAGATCAATATGTGAAAAGCTCGTAGGCAATGGATCAATGATGGATAATTATGTCGGATGCTATTCCTCATGCAACACTTATAACATAGGGTGACACAGAACTAGCTCCAGTTCATCAATGTAATGTAGGCATGTATTCTGAATATAGTCATATGTGCTTATGGAAAAGAACTTGCATGACATCTTTTGTCCTACCCTCCCGTGGCAGCGGGGTCCTATTGGAAACTAAGGGATATTAAGGCCTCCTTTTAATAGAGTACCAGACCAAAGCATTAACACTTAGTGAATACATGAACTCCTCAAACTACGGTCATCGCCGGGAGTGGTCCCGATTATTGTCACTTCGGGGTTGCCGGATCATAACACATAGTAGGTGACTATTGACTTGCAATATAGGATCAAGATCTCACATATATTCATGAAAACATAATAGGTTCAGATCTGAAATCATGGCACTCGGGCCCTAGTGACAAGCATTAAGCATAGCAAAGTCATAGCAACATCAATCTTAGAACATAATGGATACTAGGGATCAAACCCTAACAAAACTAACTCGATTACATGGTAAATCTCATCCAACCCATCACTGTCCAGCAAGCCTACGATGAGATTACTCATGCACGGCGGTGAGCATCATGAAATTGGTGATGGAGGATGGTTGATGATGATGACAGCGACGGATTCCCCTCAAAGGAGCCCCGAACGGACTCCAGATCAGCCCTCTCGAGGAAGATTAGGGCTTGGCAGCGGCTCCGTATCGTAAAACGCAATGAATCCTTCTCCTTGATTTTTTCTCCCCGAACATGAATATATGGAGTTGGAGTTGAGGTCCGTGGAGTCTCAGGGGGCCCACGAGGCAGGGGGGCGCGCCCTGCACCCTCGTGGACAGGGTGTGGACCCCCTGATGCTGATTCATTCGCCAGTATTTTTTATTAATTCCAAAACGTGTCTCCGTGGATTTTCAGATCATTCCGAGAACTTTTATTTCTGCACAAAAATAACACCATGGCAGTTCTGCTGAAAACATCGTCAGTCCGGGTTAGTTCCATTCAAATCATGCAAGTTAGAGTCCAAAACAAGGGCAAAAGTGTTTGGAAAAGTAGATACGTTGGAGACATATCAACTCCCCCAAGCTTAAACCTTTGCTTGTCCTCAAGCAATTCAGTTGACAAACTGAAAGTGATAAAGAAAAACTTTTACAAACTCTGTTTGATCTTGCTGTTGCAAATATGTAAAGCCAACATTCAAGTTTTCAGCAAAGATTATGAACTAACCATATTCATAATAACATTTAGGTCTCATCTTTACTCATATCAATGGCATAATCAACTAGCGAGCAATAATAATACATCTCAGATGACAACACTTTCTCAAAACAATCATAATATGATATAACAAGATGGTATCTCGCTAGCCCTTTCTGAGACCGCAAAACATAAATGCAGAGCACCTCTGAAGATGAAGGACTGACTAGACATTGTAATTGATGGTAAAAGAGATCCAGTCATAGCCATAGCAATGCATATGAATGATAGCGGCGCTCTCCAACTGGTGCTTTTTAATAAGAGGATGATGACTCAACATAAAAGTAAATAGATAGGCCCTTCGCAGAGGGAAGCAGGGATTTGCAGAGGTGCTAGAGCTCGAGTTTTGCATACTTTCATTGTCAACATAACAACCAAGAGATCTCGATATCTTCCATGCTACACACATTATAGGCGGTTCCCAAACAGAATGGTAAAGTTTATAGTCCCCCACCACCAACAAACATCAATCCATGGCTTGTCCGAAACAACGGGTGCCTCCAACTAACAACAATCCCGGGGGAGTTTTGTTTGCAATTATTTTGATTTGAGCATGGGACTGGCATCCCGGTTACCGGCCATTTTCTCATGAATGATGAGCGGAGTCCACTCATTGTGAGAATAACCCACCTAGCGTGGAAGATATAGACAACCCTAGTTGATACATGAGCTATTCGAGCATACAAAATAGAATTTCATTTGAAGGTTTAGAGTTTGGCACATACAAATTTACTTGGAACGGCAGGTAAATACCGCATATAGGAAGGTATGGTGGAATCATATGGAATAACTTTGAGGTTTATGGAAGTGGACGTACAAGCAGTATTCCCGCTTAGTACAAGTGAAGGCTAGAAAGAGACTGGGAAGCGACCAACTAGAGAGCGACAACAGTCATGAACATGCATTAAGATTAATAAACAATGAGTGCAAGCATGAGTAGGATATAAATCACCATGAACATAAACATCGTGGAGGCTATGTTGATTTTGTTTCAACTACATGCGTGAACATGTGCCAAGTCAAGCCACTCGAATCGTTCAAAGGAGGATACCACCCTATCATACCACATCACAACCATTTTAATAGCATGTTGGCACGCAAGGTAAACCATTATAAACTCCTAGCAAATTAAGCATGGCATGAGCAACTATAATCTCTAATTGTCATTGCAAACATGTTTCATTCATAATAGGCTAAATCAGGAACGATGAACTAATCATATTTACAAAAACAAGATAGGTCGAGTTCATACCAGCTTCTCTCATCTCAATCAGTCCATCATATATCATCATTATTGCCTTTCACTTGCACGACGTGCATTGGACTAAGCTGGAATCTGCAAGCATTTAATACAAGGGAGAAGACAAGGTAATATGGGCTCTTGGTTAAATCAACAATAATGCATATGAGAGCCACTCAACATTTTCATCATGGTCTTCTCCTCTCGACCCCCAAAGAAAAGAAAAGAGATAAACTATTTACACGGGAAAGCTCCCAACAATCAAAAGAAGAACGAGAAATCTTTTTGGGTTTTCCTTTAATTACTACTACTACAGGCATGGAAAGTAAACTAGCTAAAAGCTAAAACTAATTTTTTGGTTTTTCTTAAGGTTTTTCAAACACAGAAGAAGAAGGCTTAAAACAGAAAATAAACTAGCTTGGATAGTACAATGAAAAAGTATGAGCACCGACAACTGGCATGAGTGTGTGAACATGAATGTAATGTCGGTGAGAAATACGTACTCCCCCAAGCTTAGGCTTTTGGCCTAAGTTGGTCTATGGCCACTGCTTGCCTGGCGGATATCAAAAGTCATAGCTGGGGTCATACTGAGATGCAGCAGCTACTGCCTGACGAGCTGCAGCTTGGAGAGCTGCCTCCATCCTCCTCTCATACTCGTTCGCCTCCTCCCTGGTTATAACATATCTCATTTTTGCCTGAAAGTTAAAGAAAGTAGGAGCAGGGAGGGCAACATGGACAGTGCACCATCTGTCAAAGATTAGCTGGTACTGGAGGAATTGTTCATTCCTCTCAACAAACTGATGGCGAACCATGGCACTATAATCTTGATAAGCAGGAGGCAATTCCACATCATTTTCATGTATGGGTACATCAAGATAATTAGCTACACGAGTTGCATAAATTCCACCAAACAAATATCCACTTGTACCGTTAAGATGCAACCTTCGTGCAACAATAGCCCCCAAGTTATATTGTTTATCACATAATACCGCACTCATGGGGAACAAAGATCTGGAACGCACATGTGACAAGCCTCATCTTTACCGTTAATGCATCTACCTATAAAGAGAGCAAAATAATGCATGGAAGGGAAATGAATGCTCCCTATGGTAGCTTGTGTGATTTATCTAGATTCCCCCACAGTGATACTAGCAAGAAAGTCTTTATATTCAGATTTGTGAGGTTCACTAACATTGCCCCACTGTGGGAGTTTACAACCAGTATTAAAATCTTCTAGGTCCATGGTATATGATTTATCATAAAGATCAAATAAAACAGTGTGAGAATTGCGCGAGGATGTAAATTTAAACCTTCTCACAAAGGAATCAGTTAGGTAGCGGTATTGCAGGCACTTATCTGACACGAAGTCCTCAAGATCAACATTACGTACATACGCGTCAAATTCATCCTTGATACCTGCTTGGACCATAAACTCCTCTGACGGCCATTCACAAGGCCGCACTTGAGCTTCCCTCGGTGGTTCATCGTCCGGATAACGTATCGCGAGCCTTGATCCTTGCTTCCTTGAGGAACCACCTTGGTACATTTTCCTAAACATCTTTCCCTCTCTAAAAAATTTCTGAAATTTTTTAGTCACTCAAAATAAAAGTGAACCAAACTCAACAAGATTGATAGCAACTACTCCCACAAGTGCCTAGAGGCTAAATCATGCATTAAAACTACTTTTGACCATATAAATTTAACATGCAAGCTCAAGAACGGGGTCACCTCAGCAGCAAAAATTTGCAATAAATAAAGCACTAGAACAAAAACTAATTGGACCATTGGAGGAGTCACATACCGAAGAACAATCTCCCCAATAAGTTTTGTGAATGGAGCTTCAAGCAAGGAGATAAAAAATGGCAGCAAGATGAGCTGGAACACGGGTTTGAGCTATGGAAGGATTTTTTTCTGGAGGAAGACGAAGTGAGTGGGTGCTGGAATAAGTGGAGGGGGTCCACGTGGGGCCCACGAGGCAGGGGGCGCGCCCCAGGGAGGTGGGCGCGCCTTGGACCCTCGTGGCTAGATGGGGGGGGGTCCCCCTGGTGTGTTCTCAGTGCAAGATATTCTTAAATATTCTACAAAAAATCATATTTCATTTTCAGGACGTTTGGAGAACTTTTATTTTTGGAGTATTTTTATATTGCAAGGATAATTCAGAAAACAGACAAAAATACTATTTTTTCTTTATTGAATCTAAATAACAGAAAGTAAAAGGAGGGTACAGAGAGTTGTGCTTTCTAACTTCATCCATCTCATGCTCATCAAAAAGGAATCCACTAACAAGGTTGATCAAGTCTTGTTAACAAACTCTTTCCGAATCGCATGAAACTGGAGAATTTTCGAATAACACTAGGTTACCTCTACGGGGATATGTATGTCCCCAACAACAAGAATATCATATTTCTTCTTGACGGTAGGAAGAGGGAATTCAAAACCTCCGATAGTAATCGTTGAAATTTTTCCAATAGAATTGACACTACAGGAATCAGCTATTTTGCTGTCTGCCACGGCAGACGGCAAAGGCATGAACGGCGGATGGCAAAGACCTTTGCCGTCCGCCGCGGACGGCAAAAGGCTCCGGCAAAGTAGGCTACTGTAAAGAGCTACTTTGCCGTCTGCTTCCGGGCGGCTGACGGCAAAGGCCCTTTGCCGTCTGCCGCGGACGGCAAAGAGAGCGGACGGCAATAATTGCGCTGTCAGTCCGTTAAGTGGCTAACGGCAGGCCTTTGCCGTCCGCGGCAGACGGCAAACTTTCTAGTGTCTTTGCCGTCCGCCGTATGATGTCATCTACACGTCACTACATGGCAGGCCTTTGCCGTCCACCGCTGACGGCAAAATTGTTTACTCTTTGCCGTCTGCCACTGTAGGCAAACTGACCAAATGGGTCAGCTCCCAGGAAGCACAGCTGGATGCCACGTGGCTTCTTTGCCGTCCGCGGCGGACGGCAAAGAGCCCGTTGCCGTCGGTGGCAGACGGCAAAGAGCCTGCATATTGGCTCTTTTTTCTGTTTTTATTAAATCCAACAATTTTCACAGCAAATACATATGACATATATAGATATATTTCACAGGCATTCATATCACATATATCCAGCACATAAGTTCCATACATTCATACATAAGCAAGTGCAATCCATTCATACATAAGCAAGTTCCATCCATACATATTACATAAGCAAGTTCCATCCATCAATTCATACATAAACAAGTTCCATCCATACATAAACAAGCACTCCATAGCAAGCTAGCTTCCATGAAGTGAATGAAATCTGCAAAATGGCAAAATAAGAAAGTTAGAAATAGGTGACTAGAATAAGAAGACTAGAACAAGAAGAGTAGAACAAGAAGAGTAGAACAAGAAGAAGACTAGAACAAGAAGAGTAGAACAAGGAGAAGACTAGAACAAGAAGAGTATGTCATTTATGAGCTAACTTACGTGAAATGGATCATATATGAGCTAACTAAGTTGAAATGGGTTGTTTATGAGGTAGCTAAGGTGAAATGGATCATTTATGAGCTAACTTAGTTGAAATGGGTCGTTTATGAGCTAACTAAGGACAAATGGATCGTTTTTGAGGTAACTAAGGTGAAATGGATCGTTTTTTTAGCTAACTTAGGTGAAATGGATCATTTATGAGCTAACTTAGTTGAAATAGATCGTTTTTGAGCTAACTTAGGTGAAATGGATCATTTATGAGCTAATTTAGTTGAAATGGATCTTTTTGAGCTAACTTAGGTGAAATGGATCATTTAAGAGCTAATTTAGGTGAAATGGATCGTTTTTGAGCTAACTTGGTGAAATGGATCGTTTATGAGCTAAATTAGTTGAAATGGATCGTTTATGAGATAACCTAGGTAAGATGGGTCATTTTGGAGTTAACCTAGGTGAAATGGGTCATTTTAAAGCTAACGTAGGTAAAATGGATCATTTAGGAGCTAATCTAGGTAAAATGGGTCATTTTTGAGCTAACTTGGATGAACTGGATCATTTATAAGCTAACCAAGGTAAAATGGGTCATTTTAGAGCTAACTTAGGTAAAATGGATCGTTTATGAGCTAACTAAGCTAATTATGCAATTTTTGACATAAGTAAGCTAAGTACAGATCGTTTTAGAGCTAACTTAGGTAAAATGGATGGTTTTGGAGTTCAGTAAGCTTATTAAGTCATTTTGGAGGAGAAGAAGCTAAGTCTAGGTCATTATGGTAAGCATTGGAGGAAATAAAGCTAAGTCTAGGTCTTTATGCATGTGTTAAGCAAAACACTAGATAAACTTACCATGATCCAGGAGGTGTAGGAGCGGGCTGGCTCGTGTCGGTAGCTGGAGAAGGATCGTGCGATGCTTGTCTGGAGTTACGCTGCACCAAAGATCATTTCCAATCTCTTGTTAGCATGATGACACTCAAATGTTAAGACTAGCAAGTAATGTCCATTCAAATTAAACTCACCGTGGTCCCAGGAGCAATCACTGGCATCGGCGGAGCGGTCTGACCGGTCTTCTCGCACACAGACTGCACATTTGGTTTTGACGACTCAGTCATACTAGTTAGTAATGAGACAAACACTACATGAATGTTTTGGCTAATCTGCAGAAGAAACTTACCACAAGGAGCTCATACATGGCCCTTGCCTGCATGTCATTCCGTGCCCTCTCCTCCTCCATCATCTTTGTCGTCCTCTCCTCCAACTCCCGCTGCCTCTCCGCCGCCTCCGCCAGAAGTTTCTCCGTTCTATCTCTCTCACTCTGTATAGCAGCCTGCAAAACCACTCACATGACCATTTGTAATCATTGATGGAAGCGCACACAATGTAATGGAGAAAGATAGCTGAGTATGTATCACTAACCTTGATGGCGAGTTGCACTGGCCGTTCACGAGGCCTTATCTCAGGAGCGGAGCTCGACTGGCGCGCCTTGATCTCCGGGAGAGTGCTAGGACAACGGATAAGTCCATCTCCAATGGCTATGGAGCCATGGGACCTCCCGCCACCAGATATCATCACCAGCTCTGGATCAATGGGACCCTGGCTCGGGTTAAAGTCCTCCCCTTTCCTCGCCTTCCCCTCATCTCTATATCTCACGAGCTTGTTGTGGGAGGAGATGTTGGTGAAGTTGTTTGCATCATCGAGGTCAGACTAAGAGAAAGCCTTGACTTTCTTGAAAGAGGCAGTGTGGGCCATGGCATACAGGTCGTACACCTCTGGCACCTTATCCACCTTATTGTGGCGTGCCTGAAAGAGAGAAACAATGTAAATTAGTAATTAAAGGGCTCAAGCTAGCATGATGAATGAATTGCATGAATCATGAAGCAAACCACATACCCAGTTCCGCCCGAACTGATATAAGTTGGAGCTGCCTTGATGGTGTGGCACACCTTCCATTTGGGCACGTTTGTCCTTGGCCTCGTTGTGGAGGGCTAGCCATTCTTTTGAGCACCACTCATTGACCAACACCTCCCAACAATCCATCCAATCCGCACACCATCTCGGAGGCGCCTAAGTTAGCAAATAGAAACTTGAGCGCTACGGCTAAGAATTACTAAATGAAGGAACTTAAGTAGAAGGCCTTAAGAATTACCTTCATGTACTGCTCCTTACTCAGGAACTTATCGCGGCACGCCGGCTTGGTCTTCTTGATACCACGCAAGGCGTAGTAGTCTCGAACAGCCTGCACCCGAGCCTCGTGCCGTAAGTTCTGTAGTAGGCGCTTGCAGACGTTCTCGATAACATGTGCCGCGTCCTCCTCGTATCCCTCATCACACCTGTAGAATGTCTGGAATCAAATGAGACAATATTGATTAGTACAATTAATAACTAGCTAGTTGAAGATTTTTAAATGTGTAAAGGAGAAATTACCCAGAACTTTCTGATCACCATGTCTGCCCTCGTGTCGCACAAGACACCGTCGATAATCTCATCCGGCGGGGCCGGGGCAGCCAAGTAGTGCTCCCAGCTCAATCCAAGCTCTGGAAGCCGACCCTCACCAGGCAACGTGACAAACCCCAGGAAGTTTTGCCGGCAAAGAACTCCAAGGACGGAGTTGGGCTGGCGGACACTATGATGGTGGTCCCAACCCCTGCAGCATGACAAGGCCAACACATTAGTTATTTGAAGAAACGTGAATGCAGAAGGTACAAAAATATTAAATGCACTTACGTACCTCTCCCCATCAGGGAAAATCAACCACCTCTGCTCGCGGGTCGCCGGCACGGACGGGAGCCATGTAGCACCACGCTGGTAGATGGTGCCCCCCTCCTCCTCAATATTAGTCGGCTCCCCACCATCATCAGCATGGCCACTCGGCTCCTCGGGCTGATCCGGCCAGGTACCCCATCCGGACGTGTGCTCCTCCGGGGTCTCATGGGCCGAAGGCCAGTCGACCCGAGGCTCGTGGGCCCAAGACCCGTGGACCGGAGGCTCGTGGACCGGAGTCCGTGTAGCCTCCTCCTCGGACGAGTCCACCCTAGCAGTCACGTGCTCGGGTGAAACAGCTGGGGGTGGCGGCAAGGAAGGCGCCGTAGCAGTCACCCTACCTCCTGTCCCGCGACCACGTGCCCCACCTCCTCTCTTCCTACCTCGTCCCCTGCTGGGCACCGCGGTCGATGAAGAAGGGCCCGGCGGTGTCGCCATACTGTCCAGCAACGCTCGGCGGAGAGGTGCGTCTGGAATGGAAGACCTCAGACCACGCGCCGACGAAGAAGGGGCCTTGGCGCGCTCCTGACCAGCGCCCACCATCTTTCAACACCTGCCATGACAAACAGTAAACGAAATTAGTACAACATAAAAAAAAGACCGACATGAATAATAATATGTGTATCACTTAAGTGTATCATCATCAAGTACAACATAAAAAAAATTTAATACCTGACACTACTAATAATCTCGATCAGTATCATCAATAAATGCATACTCATCATCATCACTATAATCAATGACGGGCTCATAGGGTTCAGTGGCATCAACATGTGGAAGGCCACCTTGACGTAATCGGTCAAGCAATGACAGGTCATCCGCAGCAGTAACCTCTTCTTGTTCCGGCTCTTCTTGTTCCTCCTCTGGGGTGATGTCGGATTCATTGTCGCTGTCTACTTCAATGTTTTGGGGTGAAGTATAGCGGTTCTTGAAACGCTTTTTGGAAAGACGTGTCTCTTGGAAGAATTCTCCTTCATATGTGTCTGGGTTAATGTGAGGTTCATAATCCTCTTCCTTTGGGGGAGATAGTCTAGCACGTGGCGGCACTTCATAAACGACATCCCAACCTTTCAGATTTGGATTAGTTTGGCAGGCCCACGGTAGATAGAATACTTGGGTCGCCTGTTGAGCCGTAATATAGACATCAGGAACATCTAAATGGGTGCTTTGGTTGATTTCAACTAGCCCTATATATTCATGAGTCCTTCTAGTCTCCTTCGGCTGAAACCAATAACATTTGAAGACTACGACATTCGGTGGGTTTTCACCATAGAATAGAAGTTCATAAATTGCTTCAACTCTCCCATAATACTCGGTACCTCCTTCGCCGATAGCAGATAGACAACAATTTGTAGACTTTCGGTCGGCCATAGATAGCTCTTTGCCATAGGTACGAAAGCGATACCCGTTGATGTCGTATTTGTCAAATGAACGGACCTTATAGTCAAAACCATTAGCGACTTGTCTCAATTCGGCGTCCATAGACTCTGAATTAGCCTACAAGTTTAATATGAAAGGATTGTTGCATTACGCACAAATTAGTGAATGAAATGAAATTGTCTAATAGAAATTACCGTTTGTTTGAACCAAGAGATGAAACCGGGATAGCCGCCTCCTTGCTTTGCGAGAAGCTCATACTCTTCGACAGAATCCTTTTGGATCACCGCTCCATACGAGAATAAGGCGACGTATCGTCTGTATGAAATATCCAGGAATAAGAGCAGTTCAAAGGAAATAGAAGTTGCGAAACAATGTACCGAGAACTTACTCGATGTATGGCTGCACTTCTACCAGGTTGTTGAAGATATACAACGAAATGGTCCGCCATTGCTCGTTATCCAAAGATACTGGATTTGAAACACTGGCTGGTGCGAGATTCCCTTTGAATAGGCTGAGGTTGGATCCACCCTTTTTAGGGTCGTCAACATTGTACCGAGGCTTCGGATTATGCAAATGACGATTTTTGGCTTCGTAATGTGCTGTCACGAAGTTTGCCGCCTCCTCAGTGATGAATGCCTCAGCCATCGATGCTTCAATTCTACGTTTATTTTTACATTTTTGTCGAAGCGTCTTCTGGATCCTCTCAGTTGGGTAGCACCAACGATTTTGCACGGGCCCCCCCAATCTTGCCTCGGTCGGGAGATGCAAAATCAAATGTTGCATTGGATTAAAGAAGCCCTGTGGAAAGATCTTCTCTAACTTGCAGATCAACTCCGGCGCCAACTCTTCCATTTCTTCTAGCACGCCAGGCGATAGTTCTTTCGCACAAAGAACACGGAAGAAATAGCTGAGTTCTGCCAGTACTAGCCATTCATCCTCAGGGATGAAGCCACGCAACATCACCGGCATTACCCGCTCAATCCATATGTGCCAATAATGACTCTTGAGACCAAATATCTTCAATTTATCAAGACTGGCTCCCCTCTTTAGATTCGCTGCATACCCATCGGGGAACATCAACTGCATTTTCACCCACAAGATAATTTCCCTCATAGCTGGCCTTCCAAGATTGAACCATGCCTTTGGCTTCGTCCAGTTCTGCTTTCCTTTCGGTTCTTTCATGTTTTGTAACAGCCTATCACATAGCGCCTCCAGATCGACTCTAGCCTTAGTATTATCCTTTGGCTTCCCATCTATGCCGAACAATGTACCAAAAAGTGCCTCGGCGATATTCTTCTCAGTGTGCATCACGTCGATGTTGTGTGGGCAAAGGAGGTCTTTGAAGTAAGGCAGATCCCATAAGCATGTTTTGTGAGTCCAGGCGTGCTTATAATTATACCCCTTGAAGTACCCTGGACGCTCTGGATCTGGCTCGAGAGCGTTTAACTGATCCAGGGTCTGTTGGCCTGTCAATGCAGGTGGTGCAGAGTTTTTGACAACTCTACCTCCGATGAAGTTCTTCTTGTCTTTCCTGAACTTATGGCGAGGATTCAGGAACTGTCTATGCATGTCGAAGCAAGAAAACTTGCGACCGGCCTGAAGCCAACGAAACTCAAGAGCTCCCTTGCATGTGGGGCACGGGAACCTTCGATGCACACACCAGCCAACGAATAGCGCATACGCCGGCAAGTCATGCGTCGAGTACATGTACCAGCCACGCATTATGAAGTTTCGTTTGCTATAGGCATCGTATGTCTTGAACCCATTATCCCAGGCTTCTTGCAATTTGTCCTTAAGCGGCTGCATGTACACATTCATATTTTTCCCCGGATAGTTGGGCCCTGGAATTATCAACGTCAGGAAAATGTTCTTTCTTTGCATAATCTGTCCGGGGGGGAGATTGAGTGGAAAGACAAATACGGGCCAACAACTGTATTGGGCTGCCGTCATACCAAACACACTGAACCCATCTGTGCTGATGCCGACTCGAGGATGCCTCGGATCTACCGCTTTGTCACCATGTAATTCATCAAACTTTTTCCACGCAACACCATCCGATGTGTGTACAATCATCAGATTCCCATCTGCATCTAGTTCGATTCTTTTGCCCGTTTTGTGCCATGTCATCTGTCTGGCCGTCTCTTCGACCATGAAAAGACGTTGAAGTCTTGGTACGATTGGCATATACCGAAGAACACTAACGGGGATTTTGGTCTGTGTCTTCTCACCCATACCGTTGTCTACCACAACATACCTGGAAGACTTGCAAATGGGACAATAGTTCAAGTCCGCATAGTCAAGCCTAAACAAGACACATCCTTTCTCACAGGCATGTATCTTATCATAGGGCATCTTCAGTGCACGGAGGATTTTGTCCGACTGGTACAGGTTTGCAGGCATTACATGGCCTTTGGGTAGAAAGCGTCCAAATACTGTCATCATTGCATCGTAGCATTCTCTTCCCGAGTTGAACTGAGCCTTCAGAGCCATTACTTGTGAGATGGCATCCAACTGACAAAGCTCAGTGTGCTCATGGAGCGGACGTTTTGAAGACTCCAACATTTCATTGAAGGCCTTTGCAGATTCCTCCATCTCCTCGTCCGAATCCCGAGCATCATCGAAGTCTTGCACCATGTTTTCCATCCCGGTACCATGCTCGTCGGTGCGACGACGATCCACCTCAGCTCGGTCACGTTGGGCAGACTCACCATGATATGTCCACACCGTATAATCGGGCGTAAAACCACTCTTCTGCAGGTGTTTGCCCATTTCAGCCTCTGTCCTCTTTTCCCAATTGCCGCACCGTAAACGGGGGCACCAGGTTTTCCTCTGGCCATTTGCAAATGCGGCTCGCACAAACCCCTTGGTTTTTGTGAACCATTCAGTGCTCCATTTGTTCTGACCAGTGTGACCGGTGTACATCCACGCACGATCACTCATCTTGACTTTCAGAGCTACTAGACACACAACAAATATATATATATATATATAATTCACCATGTATATATTCATCAGTTGATCTACTTTGTCAATTTTATTACGTCCATGCAACCTACACTCTAATAGGTAATGATAGGTCCTAATCCCACCCGAGTATGTTTAGATTGGGTTCATTTTCCCATGCTATGCTCCGGATCCTACGCAAAATTTCGGCAGCACCTCCCCGCTGTTCTCCTGATACACGTGTCTGCAATAAACAGAGAGGATGTGTACCCAGAGAACAACAGGGGAGGCACTCACGAAATTTATGCGTCGGATCTGGAGCAAAGCATATGGGAAAACAAACCCAATCTAAACATACTCGGGCTGTCCATGGATAGCGTTGGACAATTCGAAAGAATCAAGGTTATAAATATGCAAATGCATGCATATTTATATCTATGACGCTTTCGAACGGGAGACACATATTGGTTACGCATACTGATGATTCAAGACACATATATAGCTAGCTATCAAGTTTCATCGGAATAGATCAAATAATTAATGGGGGAGGAGGACATGTCATTTGTGCTCACCCACGAACGAAGGGGCAGAGCTCGTCAAACGCACGGCGAGGTCGTCGAACACCAAACCTCGCAGCGATGAAACAACTGCACATTTAAAACTACCCGATCAACACAATTATATATGATGTTTTTCATAAAAAAAATCGAAAAATATATGACCTAACTAATAATTCACAAATATATGACCCCGTCGGCCTCTGGAAGGCCAAAGAACACCTTTTCGGGAGGTGTCGGGGGTCGGGGTGTCGTGTCGGTGTCGGGGTGCCGTGTCGGGGTCGGGGTCTCGGGGTCGGGGTGTCGGGTCCGGGTGCCGGGTCGGGGTCGGGGTGCCGTGTCGGTGTCGGGGTCGGGGTGTCGGGTCAGGCTCGGGGTCGGGGTCGGGGTGTCCGGGTCGGGGTCTAGGGGTCGGGGTGTCGTGTCGGGGTGCCGGGTCGGGGTCGGGGTGCCGTGTCGGGTCGGGGTTTTTCCCTCTTTTTTCCTTTTCTTCTTCTTCCTCTTCTTCATTTTCTTCCTTTTCTTCCTTTTTTTCCTTCGTCTTCTTCGTCTTCTTCTTCTTCTTCTTCTTCTTCTTCTTCTTCTTCTTCTTCTTCTTCTTCTTCTTCTTCTTCTTCTTCTTCTTCTTCTTCTTCTTCTTCTTCTTCTTCTTCTTCTTCTTCCTCCTTTCCTTTTTCCTCTTCTTCTTCTCCTCCTCTCCTCTTTTTTCTTCTTCTTCTTCCTCTTCTTCTTTTTTCTTCTCCTCCTCCTCTTCTTCTTTTTTCCTTTCCTTTTTCCTCTTCTTCTTCTCCTCCTCTCCTCTTTTTTTCTTCTTCTTCTTCTTCTTTCCTCAAACTAAACTAAACCTAAAACTAAACCTAAATCTAAAACTAAAACTAAAACTAAAACTAAATCTAAACTAAACATAAACCTAAAACTAAAAAAACAAAAAAAGGAAAAAACTAAATCTAAACCTAAAACTAAATCTAAACTAAACATAAACCTAAAACTAAAAAAACAGAAAAAAGCAAAAAAAGAGGAGGTAGAGCTCACCTGGGGCAGGGTCGGTGGAGGAGGTGGCCGGTGGAGGAGGGGGGCGGGGCGGCCTGGGGCGGCGGTGCCGGGCCCGGGGCGGTGGGGCGCGGGGGGGCCGGGGCGCGCCGGCGCCGAGACGGTAGGGCGGCGGGGGCGACGGGGCGGGGGGCCGGTGGGGCGCCGGGTGGTGGGGCGACGGCGCCGGGCGGCAGTGGCGACGGGGCCGGGGGCCGGTGTGGCGGCAGGGTGGTGGGGCGACTGGGCGGCGGCGAGTGGTGGGGGCGGCGGCGCGCGTGTGAAGAGCAGGGAGAGAAACAGGGCGGGGTGGGGCGCGGCCGTTAGATATGTTAAATCTTTGCCGTCCGCTTTTTTGCTCTTTGCCATCTGCTAGCAGACGACAAAGAGGGGGGCCGTTAAGTTTTTTTTAAGCAGCTCGTCAATGGGGCCCCCTCCCTCTTTGCCGTCAGCTAGCCGACGGCAAAGAATCTTTGCCGTCAGCTAGCGGACGGCAAAGAACTGGCTGATGGCAAAGAAAGTCTTTGCCATCAGCCAGTTCTTTGCCGTCAGCTTTTGGGTAGCTGATGGCAAAGAGCTTCTTTGCCGTCTGCTAGCTGACGACAAAGAGCTGGCAGATGGCAAAGTAGCTGATTCCAGTAGTGTATGGACTTGAGAATGTTTCCTCGGAAGGTGTACCGTATGCTCATTAGCATTAACATGAAAAGTGACATTGCCTTTGTTGCAATCAATAACAACCCCTGCAGTATTCAAAAAGGGTCTACCAAGGATAATGGACATACTATCGTCCTCGGGAATATCAAGAATAACAAAGTCCATCAAAATAGTAACGTTTGCAACCACAACAGGCACATCCTCACAAATACCGACAGGTATAGCAGTTGATTTATCAGCCATTTGCAAAGATATTTCAGTAGGTGTAAACTTATTCAAATCAAGTCATAAAGAGAGAGGCATAACACTAACACCGGCTCCAAGATCACATAAAGCGGGTTGAACATAGTTTCTTTTAATGGAGCATGGTATAGTTGGTACTCATGGATCTCCTAGTTTCTTAGGTATTCCACCTTTAAAAGTATAATTAGCAAGCATGGTGGAAATTTCAGCTTCCGGTATCTTTCTTTTATTTGTAACAATATCTTTCATATATTTAGCATAAGGATTCATTTTAAGCATATAAGTCAAACGCATACACAAAAAGATAGGTCTAATCATTTCAGCAAAGCGCTCAAAATCCTCATCATCCTTTTTCTTGGATGGTTTAGGAGGAAAAGGCATGGGTTTCTGAACCCATGGTTCTCTTTCTTTACCGTGCTTCCTAGCAACGAAGTCTCTCTTATCATAACGTTGATTCTTTGATTGTGGGTTATCAAGATCAACAGCAGGTTCAATCTCTACATCATTGTTATTGCTAGGTTGAGCATCAACATGAACATCGTCATTAACATTATCACTAGGTTCATGTTCATTACCAGATTGTGTTTCAGCATCAGAAATAGAAATATCATTGTGATTCTCAGGTGTGTCAACAACAGGTTCACTAGGAGCATGCAAAGTCCTATGATTTTTCTTTTTCTTCTTCTTAGAAGGACTAGGTGCATCAACATTAGTTCTCTGAGAATCTTGCTCAACTCTCTTAGGGTGGCCCTCACGATACAGAGGTTCCTGAGTCATTTTACCCCCTCTAGTCATAACTCTAACAACATTATCATTTTTCTTATTATTTAATTCATTGAGCAAATCATTTTGTGCTTTAAGCACTTGTTCTACTTGAGTGGTAACCATAGAAGCATGTTTACTAATAAGTTTAAGGTCTCCTTTAACTTTAGACATACAATCACTCAAGTGTTCAATCATATAAGCATTATGTTTCAATTGTCTACCAACATAAGCACTGAAGTTTTCTTGTTTAACAATAAAATTATCAAACTCATCCAAGCATTGGCTAGCAGACTTATTACGAGGAATATCACCTTTATCAAATCTATAGAGAGAATTTACCTTTACTACCTGTGTCGGGTTATCAAGACCATGTATTTCTTCAGTAGGTGGTAAATTCTTAACATCTTCAGCTTTAATACCCTTTTCTTTCATAGATTTCTTTGCCTCTTACATATCTTCAGGATTGAGAAATAGAATACCCCTTTTCTTCAGAGTTGGCTTAGGAGTTGGTTCAGGAAGTGTCCAATCATTATCATTACTCAATATATTATTCAATAGCAATTCAGCTTGCTCAATAGTTCTTTCCCTGAAAACACAACCAGCACAACTATCCAGGTGGTCTCTGGAAGCATCGGTTAGTCCATTATAAAAGATATCAAGTATTTCATTTTTCTCGAGAGGATGACCAGGCAAAGCATTAAGTAATCAGAGAAGCCTCCCCCAAGCTTGTGGGAGACTCTCTTCTTCAATTTGCACAAAATTATATATTTCGCTTAAGGCAGTTTGTTTCTTATGAGCGGGGAAATATTTAGCAGAGAAGTAATAAATCATATCCTGGGGACTACGCACACAACCAGGAGCAAGAGAATTAAACCATGTTTGAGCATCACCCTTTAATGAGAACGGAAATAGCTTAAGGATATAGTAGTAACGAATTTTTTCCTCATGAGTGAATAGGTTGGCTATATCATTTAATTTTGTAAGATGTGCCACAACAGTTTCAGATTCATAGCCATAAAAAGGATCAGGTTCAACCAAAGTAATTAAATCATGACCGACAGAGAAATCATAATCCTTATCAGAAATACAGATGGGTGAAGTACCAAAAGCAGGGTCATATTTCATTCTAGCATTCAAAGATTTTTCTTTCAGCTTAGCTAACAGCTTTTTAAGATCATATCTATCTTTGCAAGCAAAAAGATCTCTAGCAGTTTCTTCATCCATAACATAACCCTCAGGCACGTCAGGCAATTCATATCTAGGGGGAGAATCTTCATCATCACTTTCATCAATATTATCAGTTTCAATAATTTCATTCTCTCTAACCCTAGCAAGTTGTTCATCAAGAAATTCACCTAATGGCACAGTATTATCAAGCATAGAAGTAGTTTCATCATAAGTATCATGCATAGCAGAAGTGGCATCATCAATAACATGTGAAACATCAGAATCAATAGCAGGAGTAGGTGTCGCAAGTTTACTCATAACAGAAGGTGAATCAAGTGCAGAGCTAGATGGCAGATTTTTACCTCCCCTCGTAGTTGAGGGATAAATCTTGGTTTTTTCATCTTTCAAGTTCCTCATAGTGATCAACAGATATAGATCCCAAGTGACTCAAAGAATAGAGCTATGCTCCCCGACAACGGCCCCATAAAATAGTCTTAATAACCCACAAGTATAGGGGATCGCAATAGTTTTTGAGGGTAGAGTATTCAACCCAAATTTATTGATTCGACACAAGGGGAGCCAAAGAATATTCTCAAGTATTAGCAGCTGAGTTGTCAATTCAACCACACCTGAAAGAATTTATATCTGCAGCAAAGTATTTAGTAGCAAAGTAGTATGGAAGTAACGGTAACAGTGGCAAAAGTAACAGTAGCAGTTTTTGTAGCAATCGTAACAGTGGCAATGGAAAAGTAACTAAGCAAAGATCAGTATGTGAAAAGCTCGTAGGCAATGGATCAATGATGGATAATTATGTCAGATGCGATTCCTCATGCAACACTTATAACATAGGGTGACACAGAACTAGCTCCAGTTCATCAATGTAATGTAGGCATGTATTCCGAATATAGTCATACGTGCTTATGGAAAAGAACTTGCATGACATCTTTTGTCCTACCCTCCCGTGGCAGCGGGGTCCTATTGGAAACTAAGGGATATTAAGGCCTCCTTTTAATAGAGTACCGGACCAAAGCATTAACACTTAGTGAATACATGAACTCCTCAAACTACGGTCATTACCGGGAGTGGTCCCGATTATTATCACTTCGGTGAGGGAAGTGAGCCTAGCTCACTTGGCTAGTGGAGTGGATGTACAACCCAGCCACCCAGGTTCAAGTCCTTACGGGCGTGTATTTGGGTTCTTATTATTTAAAAAAAACTTGCTGTGGGGGGCTTCCCCTACCGCTTTCCTTTCAATATTATCACTTCGGTGTTGCCGGATCATAACACATAGTAGGTGACTATTGACTTGCAAGATAGGATCAAGAACTCACATATATTCATGAAAACATAATAGGTTCAGATCTGAAATCATGGCACTCGGGCCCTACTGACAAGCATTAAGCATAGCAAAGTCATAGCAACATCAATCTTGGAACATAATGGATACTAGGGATCAAACCCTAACAAAACTAACTTGATTACATGGTAAATCTCATCCAACCCATCACTGTCCAGCAAGCCTACGATGAGATTACTCACGCACGGCGGTGAGCATCATGAAATTGGTGATGGCGGATTATTGATGGTGACGACGGCGACGGATTCCCCTCTCCGAAGCCCCGAACAGACTCCAGATCAGCCCTCCCGAGGAAGATTAGGGCTTGGCGGCAGCTCCGTATCTTAAAACGCGATGAATCCTTCTCCTTGATTTTTTTCTCCCCGAACATGAATATATGGAGTTGGAGTTGAGGTCGGTGGAGTCATAGGGGGCCCACGAGGCAGGGTGCGCGCCCTGTACCCTCGTGGATAGGGTGTGGACCCCCGGATGCTGATTCTTTCGCCAGTATTTTTTATTAATTCCAAAATGTGTCTCCATGGATTTTCAGGTCATTCCGGGATTTTGTATTTCTGCACAAAAATAACACCATGCCAGTTTTGCTGAAAACAGTGTGAGTCCGGGTTAGTTCCATTCAAATCATGCAAGTTAGAGTCCAAACAAGGGAAAAAGTGTTTGGAAAAGTAGATACATTGGAGACGTATCACATGGCGGTCGCGTCGGCGGCACCTTCGGTCAGATCTGTTCTGACCAGTGCAGTCGGTAGTGGTGGTCATCTCTTCCGTCAGAGGTGGTCGGCCTGCAGCTGGGTGGTCGGATCTTGAGATTCATCATCTAGTCCCGACTACGAGTCAGGGAGACATAGTTGTCGGTGAAACCGAGCCATTAACAGGCAATGGCAGCGTTTTGTGCCGTTACCTTGATGAAGGCATCGTCATGTAACTGTTGTCGACCCACGCATGCTGCCTCGGTGGAAACCCTAGGATTTGGTTTTCCAGATCGGACGATGGCGGTACTACGGTGTCGTTTCTCTCTTGGGAGCATCATTTGTGGAGCAGCGCTGGAAGACACAGGCAGGTGGTTGAGCGTCTTTGTCTTGCACAGAGCTATGGTGGAGCTGTCAAGTCATGCCTGGCTAATAGGTGTTACCACTACAAAAAAAGACACATCCATGACATTATGGGCCGAACGAAATTTTTTGTCATGCTTATGACACTTCTATGATGATAATTGTGACAACAACACGTATCATCATAGATGTGGTGGGCTCCTACTTTTATGACAAAAAATCATGACAGAAAATGGGCTTTTCGTCCTGGGCGGGCCGGAGAGACACCTGCATGCATTCTTTGGGCCCTCCATAACGGAAAAAATCATGGTAGAAGCGAGGGCGAGGAAAATATCGGGGAGTTCCCGGTTACGGTGGGTGGTCGGGGCCAAGCGATGCACTATGGTTTGCGCGTTTCTCTCTCGTACTCGCGTGTGTGCAAGGTGTTGGCTCTAACTGAACCCGAGTGATCGCACTAGCTACGTTACTGAACCCGAGCAATCGATCCCTTGGCCAATCGTTAACCCTGGCCGGTTCTTCGTCTCATGCACGCCACACAATCGCTAACCCCGGCCGGTTCTTCGTCTGATGCACGCCGCGCTCCCATGGAGGCGCGGGCCACGCTCCTTGCGGCAAACGAACTCCTGCGCTACTGCCCCGTCGATGACCTCTACGAGGAGTGGCTCGACCGCGTCGCCGAGCTCGTCCGCGCCGCAGGGGGCTCCCTGGTGCCGTCCCTCTCTCTACCTCACCCTCAGCCAGCCACGGGCGATGAGGCCCATGGCGCGCCTCCACCACCTCTGCCCCAAGACGACGCCTTGGCACCAAGGCGCGCGGTCCCACGGCGTGATCCACCACGCCCGGTGCCTGCGCGCGAGGAAAGAAGCTGCCAAGAAATCCCGCGGCCATGAGAAGCTGCACCTGCGCTCCCCGCGGCGCCTCGTCAGGACCGCGCGCCGCCCGCAGCGGCGCCGCGCGGACCTCATCAAGACTAAGCTCCACCTCCGAGACGGGCACCAGCGACCACAGCTGGCTGCCGCGCCTTCACCCCCAAGCTGCGTAGCGTCGCCTGGCCGGGCAAGTTCAAGCCGGACCAACCTCCTCGCTACGACGGCACCGCCGACCCTGCGGAGTTCCTGCTGCTCTACAAGCTGAGCATCGAAGCGGCCAACGGCAATGAGAAAGTCATGGCGAACTGGTTTCCCATGGCTCTCAAAGATGGGGCCCGCTCCTGGCTCCTGTACCTGCAGCACGGCTCGATCTCCTCCTGGGACGAGATGCGCGACCGCTTCGTCGCCAACTTCCAGGACACTCGCGACCGCCCGCCGGCCGCGGGTGACCTACGCTGCATCAAGAAACAACCGGGAGAGACCCTCCAAAAGTACATCCAGCACTTCAACAACACCCGCCTCAAGATCCCCAAGGTCATGGACGAGGCCATCATCTCCGTGTTCTCTGACCGCGTCCGCGACGTCAAGATGAAGGAAGAGCTCGCTATCCATGAGGAGCTCTGCACATCTCAGGAGTTGTTCAACCTGGCGACCAAGTGCGCAAGAGCTGAGGAGGGGCGCCTCTCTCTCCTCGAGCTGCCAGCTGCAGGAGCGGAAGAGAAGATGGCCAAGGCCAAGGACGTGAAGTGCAAGGAGGCAGTGGTTCTCGCAGTGGAGCCCGACACCAAGCGGGGCAGAGATCAGCCCGAGTCATCCAAGAACGGCCGACCGTTCTGCGCCTTCCACAACCTGAACACCCACAACACCAGCGACTGTCAAGAGCTCAGAGCCATATGGGAAGGACGCTTCGGTCGATGCCCCGAGCGCAATGATCGGGGCTACGGCCGTGGAGGAGGACGTGGAGGCGGACGCTGGGACGACCGTGGCCCGCGCCAGGAGTGGCGCGACAGGCCTCATGAGGACCGCTGGCAGGACCATCCTCGCGAGGGCGCCTGGAGGGACCAGCCTCGCGAGGATCGCCCCCAAGGCAACACCGGTCTTCCCCCGCTGCCGCCGCCGAGAAGGAACAACGACCACCATCAGGACGAGGGGGCTGGGGGCTTCCAGGAGCCGCGTGCAATCACATGCATCTTGGGCGGGGCCCAGGCCCCAGCCTCTCAGCGCATCTTCAAACAGTTCGCTCGCGAGGTGAACGCGGTGCTCCCCAAGCTCGAGGCCACGTGCTCGCTCAAGTGGTCCCAATGCGCCATCACCTTCAACTCGGCAGATCAGCTCAAGTGCGTGGCCACTGTCGGCGCCCTCCCGATGTTGTGTTCCCCAGTCATCAGCAATGTGCAGGTTACCAAGACGCTCATTGACGGCGGTGCAGGGCTCAACGTCCTGTCCGTTGACACGTTGGACAATCTCCAAGTACCATACGAGCAGCTCCAGCCAACCAAACCTTTCTCAGGAGTGACCGACGGCTCCACCACACCGTTAGGTTAAGTCCGCCTGCCTGTCACCTTCGGCGAACGCAAGAACTACCGCACCGAGCTCATCGACTTCGACGTCGCGCACATCCGCCTGCCGTACAACGCCATCCTCGGGTATCCGGGCCTGGCCAAGTTCATGGCGGTCACCCACCACGGCTACAACGTCCTCAAGATGCCGGGAAGCGGAGGAATCATCACGGTCCCGTGTGAAGAAAGAGATGCGGTGTGCTCCCTTGAGCACGCCTTCCAAGCTGCAGCAATCGACGACCCCGAAAGCAGAAGTGAGGGCCCTCTGGAGGCCATCCCCAAGAAGAAGCAGCTGCGCCACGTAGGACCTCAGGAGGATGGCAACGCGGCAGGAGCCTCATCAGGATCAGCGTCCGTCCCAGGGGTGCCTTCCTCCATTGCATAGGAAGGCGCGCCCGGCGCCCTCCTCGAATAGGGCTCGGGGGCTCTCTTCTGGAGGGCCTCAGACCTTGCCAACCTCACGAGGGAGGCGCTTGGGCACCACTTGGAGGCGTGCTTCGCGGCACGTGACCCTCAGGAGAGCACAGGGCAAGGAGTGCCCACCACTCAGGAGTTCATCACCAAGACCACTCAGGAATTGCAAGAAGCAAGAGCCATGCGCGGCGACAGCCGCTCGCGAGGCGTAGCTCCGCATCCTGGCGAGGATGCTGGGCTGCGTGTCTGCATCGACGTCCCCGGGCTCAACAGGGCCGCATCTCAGGAGCACTTCTGGCCATCGCGTGTGGGCCACGAGGGCCCACCACATAGCTACGTTCGCATGCCCTTCGGCTTGCCGAGCGTGGCGTCAGCCTATCAGCGCAACATGCGGCGTGTCATGGCGGCCCAGGAGGCCAGGTACCACGCCATCCTGGAGGAGATGGAGACGGTCCTCAAGGAACCTCCCGAGCCCCCAGAGCCTCCCGAGGCTCAGGGCTCCGGTGGCTCATGAGGAGTCACTCCTTCGACGCACGCCTTCAGCTCCACCAACTCTACTTCGTCTACAAAACCAGGTGACATCTTCCAAGCTCGTTTAGCTGGGGGCGCCCCACGGGCTGCAGCATCCCCAAGCCGCTCGGGCCAGACCCAGTGGCATGTATCTTCCTGCATTTACCTAAGCTGATCTGCTTTCCATGCTTAACCTGCCCACCGCTATCACCTGCTCGATCATCGCCTCCCACGGGGCCACCTCGCAGGCACGGCACTGGTGCATGGGTCCGTCCCTGCCACGTCGACAAATCTGAGCGGTCGAGCTCTGGCTCGCGGCACGCCTCGCGCACGTCACCTCACCAGGCCCTCAGTGCCTTCACTTCATCCAAAGCAACCAGCGGCAGGCTGACAGCTATAATGGCGAACCATGTTTCTGCTTGTGCCTGTTCACAGGGATCCCATGGGAAGGATAGCAGGCGGCACCGCGGGTCTCCTTTCTCTTGTGCAATCTGCTTGCGTGTTAAATGGGGGGCTCCTGAGCATCGCGACTCAGGAGCTCTTACTGGCTCTCCAGCCCTCACCCCCTAGCCTTGCACACGGCATCGCGACCTGGCATACCAGCGACAGCTGAGCTCGCTCGAGCGCTAGGACCTGGGGACACAGAGCGTTAAGGAGAGCATGGGGAGCGAAACTCGTATGGGCTGGCCTGGCTATGCCGCACAAGTTGGCGCGCAGGCCTAGCGCACCATCAGGAATCGCCGCGAAGTCAACAAGGTAAGTCTCGCCCTCAGATCAGTTAAATGTTCGGGCCTAATGGTCACTCACGCCTTGTCGCAACCCCGTTGCGGCCATGTCGACTCCCTTTCTCGCCTTACCATGGCTGCTTGGGCGCTAAGGGGGACCTCCTGAGCATCGTGCCTCAGGGGCTCTTACTGGACCTCGGGCCGCACTCCTCCTGGCCTTGACCACGGCACGCGACCTGGCATACTAGTGACGGCGGTAGCCTACCTGGGGACCGGGACCTGTCAGCGTAGAGCAATAAGCTATCGCGAGGAAAGAAAGGGGGGACCGAGCCTTAACGGGACATGTGTTCACCAAATTCTCATAACAGGGAAGATAGGCACAAAAGACATTACAGACCCTTACATGCCCCCATGGGCTAATTCATGATTCTTCGTAGGGAAGAAAAGCTGAAACTAAGGGGGATCCCATCTACACCCTCCCGTGGCAGACGCCATCATCAACAGTGGGTCACGGGAGGCCGGCGCCAATGCCATCCAGATCAGCGGCGGCGACGGCCCAACACTGCAGCTCTGCTCCGAGCGCGGTGAGAGCTCGGGGGCGTGTACCTGTCGTCGCTCGTCTCCGGAGTCTCATAGAGCTCATGAGAGCTGCTGGACTCCCAAGGGCTGCTGCTGCTGCTGGAGTGGCCGCGAGCGGAGCGCGGGTCAGCTTGACGCTCCTCTCCGGAGCAGCACTCCAGGCGGCGGCCCTCTGCATCGAAGACCTTGAAGAAGAGCGTGGAGACGCCGTCGAACTCAAAGTGGATCGCGAGGGCACCCCTCGCGCGGCAGACCCGCGCGATCTCGCCCCAGCCGCGAGTCATGAAGATCTTGCCGGCGGGGACCGCTTCGATCTCTGCTCCGGTCGCCGGAGCGCTGCAGTCGGCGTGCTGCAACCAGAGCTCGAGAGGCCCCCTTGATGGCATCATGTCGGAGAAGAACCGTGAGAAGCGGATCCAGGAGCTTGGAGGCATCGGCGCCCACAGCACCAGCTCGCGCGAGGAGTCCGCAGCGTGGATTCCGGGGGCGACGGCACGCGTCGCTCTGGCGCGGCGACCCCGGACGCGGCGTGGGCGGCGCTGCTCGTCGCTCCATCCTCCCGAGCCCTCGGCTCGGGCGTACAAGGGTAGCGGGTACCCCGAAGGAGGCCGCTCGCACCAAGGCCTTGTCACCACCTGCATCGCCGCTTCATCGCGACGATGGACCGACCGCTTCTTTGGCGGAAGTGGCCCCGGGTCATTCCGGGGAACCTTTCCCTTCTCTTCGGCAGAAAACCTTCGGATAGGTGCCATTGTTGTTAGCAGTGGAGCAAGGAGGAAGAAGCAAGAAAGCTAGGAAGAGATGGGCAATGGGGGCTCCGCCCCCTCCCCATTTATAGCAAAAGAAGGCCAATCGGCGCCTCCCACGATTGCAGGTAATGATGGTTTTCCTTGCATGTCGCAGGGACTTGTCAAGTCGTGTAGTTGCCGAGGCAGCGTGGGGAAGCGGAGACGCCCACGTCCAATCAACCGCCACGTGTCAACCGAGGCCGCAGGCTTTGGGGGCCCGCGGTGCTCCGTATTTGGCCCTTGGGTTCGCCGCGAAGCCAAGCCCGAGCGCACCTTGGGCCCGGGGGCTACTGTCGGCGTCCTGGGAACGGGGGTCCCCAGACTTGCCTGCCTGCGGCCCACGGCGTGGCTGAGCTAGCAGGCCGTACGGCCCATCTTCATCGACGAGGCATTCAAGACCCTCGCGAGGGGCTAAGCCTCGCGAGGCGGACGACGCAAGACCTCCTCAGGAGCGGCCAAGCCAGGCAGGCTCACGAGGAGCGGAGATATCAAGGCGGGGCAAACCTCACGAGGCTCTCGTGACGTGAGCCATGACGATCGACACCAGGCGGGCGCCAGGCAGGCGCCAGCGCGCGCAGCGTCCTTGTTTCCTCTTTGGTGCTAAGGAGGTCAGCGCAGGCGAGGAGTACCGAGGCATCAGGAAAAGGTTGCTATATTGGTGCAACGAGACCAAGACCAGGAGGACGGCAAGACGGAGGTCATCGTGGAGCCCAAGACGGCGTCACCACCAAAGCCTTTTGCAGGCGAAGACCGCTTTGGTCAGGATAGCTTGTACTAGCTGTCCCCCTTCAACTTTGCCCACCGTTGTTGGCTCCCTTCCCGCTCAATATTTGGGAAGAGGACCAGGGCCTATATAAGTAGAGCTAGCCACCACCGTAGGGGCATCGAGCAGTTCACCCAGCTCTCACCCGCTGAGTCACCAAGCACAAGAACACCTCAACCTCAGGAGGCTGTTCTTCCCCTTGTACTGTTCACCATCATCCCAAGAGGCAATCCACCACCACCACATTGGAGTAGGGTATTACACCACAACGGTGGCCCGAACCAGTATAAATCCCGTGCCTTTCTGTGTTGCGAGTTCGTCGAGTTCGTCCGCGAGATCTTAGCGAGCTAGGGCGTCGATCGGTAGGAGGGAAAGACTTCGCGCGCACCCCAGTGTTCGAACCTTAAGGGTTTGCCGGAACCACCGACAGGTGGGGGTTGGATGAATAGGACCCCATGGTAGTAGGACATTGCCGCTGGATGAACAGGACCCCGAGGAGGCCGCCACACACCCCATCCGGATGGTGGTGGATGAATAGTACCCCGTGGAGGCTGGAGAAGGCCAACAGTGGAAGAACAGTAGCAGGTGGAGGCTGCTGGAGGAAGTCGACGTTGGATGAATAGTATCCCATGGAGTTCCTTTTGCAGTACGCCACACCCCTCCCAAGGAACATGGCCCCATTTCAACCATAGGCGATCAAAGAGAAGTCTGTTTCCTTCATTTTGTGGTGCGCCAGACCCCTCCCGATCAACAGGGCCCCGTTTTGACCATAGGAGCTCGAATAGAAGTCTGTTTCCTCTGTTTTGCAGTACGGCAGACCCCTCCTGATGAACATGGTCCCGTTTCGACCGTAGACAATCTAACAGAAGGCTGTTTCCTCCGTTCTGCGGTACGCCAGGCCTCATTTCGGCTGTTCCATCGAAGCCGGTTGGCTCCTGATGAACAGGACGCATTCCATTGCCTCTCGATGAACACGAGGCAGTTTCTCTGTTTCGACCCAGCCGTCTGGCTTCCGATGAACAGGAAACCATTGCTCATGTCCGCTGGCTCTCCATGTACACGAGCCCTGGCCGTATGTATGCAAGAGTAGGCATTCGAGACCCCGCCCGTATGTACATACGTGGCCATATTTTTTGGCATGTGGCTGTACGTACGTGTACACAGTTTAGAATGATATGCGTGAACTGCTATGTTAGAGGCTCTACTACTATAGGTGCCGCTGCTTGCTTGGCCATGGTTCATCATTGCAGAGAGACCGATCGACCAGTATGTACATACATGTTCGCGACCAGACAAACAACGCTACGTACGCTTCGATCGGGTGGGTCCCAACTGTCAGGGAGGATAAGGACGCCCTTCCTTCCGTGCAAAGCTATAGCTGGTGGGTCCCAGCTGTTAGGGGGAGGAATCATTTTTTCGCATAATATGGAGGCACTTTCTTGTGTTCGAAGATGTAGCTGGTGGGTCCAGCTGTCAGCCTCACCAACTAAAGTCCTCTTCCGATGACTGTCATTCATTGACCCCGTTGACCAAGCCACGCCGAGAACATCAGGGCAGTGGATGACGGCGAGGCCTAGGAAGGGAACGACGTGGAGCAAGGGAAGACGAGGCAGGTGGATGCCCACGCGGAGGAGAGTACGAGGGTTCATTGGTTCGGCTGTGGTGTAAGGCTGCTATCGTTGGAGAATAATAAGGGGTGTTGGTGAGTAGAGGGAAGGCCTGGCCAGTGGTAGTATGGTCGGACGGTGAGGCCTACGCGCCAGCACACCCGGCCATGGGAGGCTGGAGCAGGAGGTACGGCGGGCACTGGTTTGGGCGGCTGGAGCAAGAAGACTAGAGGTTGAAGATGTAGCACAACCGTTGGATTAACATCCAACGGTCACTGCAGCTAGAATTGTTTATTGACTAAGTTTACAAAGCCCTGCGTACGCATCAACTTAGTAGGCCCACAAGTCAACCTCCAAATGTGGTGGGTCCCAGCTAGCAGGGGGAATCATTTTTTTGCGCGTAATAAGGTAGCACTTCCTTGCGTGCGAAGATGTTTCTGGTTTTTTTAGTTTCTTCTTTTTAGAGTTATAATAAAAAGTAAACAATTTAGCATCTTTGATACAATCCATATTTTCAAGAAATGGATCATAATAAAGCTGCTAGGTCCCAGCTTTCAGGGAGAGGAAACTTTTTTTCCACGTAATAAAGGAAGCACTTCCTTGCATGCGAAGATGTAGCTAGTGGGTCAAACTTGTTAGTGGGAGAAATCATTTGTTTTCTCATAATAAGGATGCAGTTGCTGCGTGTGGCCATGGGCCATATGGGTCCCTACTATCAGCTACTACACATACATGCCTCTTCCGATGGCTGTCGTTTGTTAACAAAGTTGACCATGCCACGCTGAGAGAACCAACGCGGTGGACGATGGCGTGGCCTAGGAAGGGAATGGCCAGAAGCTGGTGAAGACTCAACAGTGGATGCCCACGCGGAGGGGATTACGAGGGTTAACTGGTTCGGCTGCTGTGTGTGTAAGTGCATCTAGTGCCCCTTAGTGATTTTGGTGTATTGAAGATTTATAGGTTAAGGGACTAATGTGTTTATGAGTGTACAGATGTCTATAAGTCTACGAGGAGTTTCATATTTACAGAGAAAGTCGACCCCTAAAAATGAAGTTCTTCGACTGAAGACTTTGGGTTTCTGTCATGACCGGTTTTTCAATAAAATAATTATTGAGAGACCAATCCCTTTTACGGACCAGCGAGGAAGAATTCCTTCTCACTGGTAGACAATATCTTGGTCACAGAAGAAAAATACCAGGAGTACTAAATATAATACAAGGTTGAGCAGAGACTGCCCAACAATTTATTACATGCACGCCGCTAAAACAAAACGGCGGATAGGGTGGCGACTACTAACTCACGATAATAACGGTGGTGGAAATATCACCGCGAAGCGAGTGATATGATTCCAGAAGACTACAGCTCTTCGAATGTCGGAGTGAGGCTCGAGGAGACTTATTGCGGGTGGCGGAAGCGTATACAATACAAGTGACCAATGTCCGGGATCGCGCAGGACTGACTGGGACTCCTCTAGGCATCGGACGCGCTATCAAACTCTTCATCCAAGAGATCGCCTTCGTCAACATCTGGCCAAATCAACAAGCCAGGCGAGTACTATGAAAGTACTCGCAAGACAGTTCGGACATAAGGTATAACAAATGTAAACATGAAGCACATGAACAAGTTAACCAGTGCGATCATACATAGAGATAATAAATACTGGGTGCCAAGCGAGGGTCTGAATGACGCCTCGAGCGGAAACTGCAGAATAGTAATACTGGTGCCAAACGAGTGTGTGAAAGACTCCTCGAGCGGAAAAATGCGGAATATTAATGCGGGTGCCAAACGAGTGTCTGAAAGACTCCTTGAGCGGAAAATGCGGAATGATAATGCGGGTGCCAATCGAGTGTCTGAAAGACTCCTCGAGCGGAAAATGCGGAATGATAATGTGGGTGCCAAACGAGTGTCTGAAAGACTCCTCGAGCGGAAAATGCGGAATGATAATGCGGGTGCCAAACGAGTGTCTGAAAGACTCCTCGAGAGGAAAATGCAGAATAATAATGCCACAGTCGGGCGTCGGGGCGACACCACATAAGGGGCTTATAACAGAAAATAAAGACAGTGCATGCCGCAGTCGGACGTCTGAGCGACATCACATAAAGGGCTTATATTTAATGCAAGAAACAAAAACACGCCACAGCCGGACGTCTGCGCGACGTCTCATAAAGGGCTTATATCACAGCTCAATAATACAACAGTTTGGGAACATAATTTATCACGAGCATGAAACAAATATAAAGATAGTCCATCCACAGGAATAACAATAAATCTGAATTTACCACTTGAGCTTGTTCACCGGGGACAAGTTTTTCACACAGATAGATATGGATATAATACTTACACTGCTTGATCATGGATACGATGATTTGGAAAGAATTGACTCTGCAGAGTTTGTACTTAACCACAGCCAACAGATTTCAGTAGTCACGGGGACTAGTTCCGTCTACGGTGTTTTGGAAGAAACACGTCTAACCAGTACACACCCAATTCAACCATCCGAAGCCAGGGATCACCCTCGGCCACATTCAAGAAAAACCTTGAGACGGGGAGGCTACAACCTCGCGTAGCATGGGATCAAATTTCTATACGCGCGCTTTAAGGGGGTGCCCCCCTCTCGGTCCCAACCGGAAACACCCATGCCCCCTGACCGGATGACTGGCTTTAATCCTGGGCCAAGGTACCATCATCCCGGCCTCTCTGTTTGGTGTGTACACGGAAAGAGGTTACCAACTTACTAAACCGCATCCTGTCAATGAGACATGTGGTAGCACGGAAGGGGAAAGAACGGTAACGCGGCTCCAACCACGTTAACGTCGGAGAAAGTCGGATGACGCAAGGCTGGCATGCTACAAAAGTACCACCTTGCTGCCCTTCATGTCACCTCATGATTAGGCCATCTCTCATCAGAGATCATCGCAACTTTGGAACATGCGGGAAAAGATCGATAACGTGGCTCCAACCACGTTAACGTCGAAGAAAGTCGGATGACGCAAGGCTGGTATGCTACAACAGTACCACCTTGCCGCCCTTCATGTCACCACATGATTAGGCCACCTCTCATCAGAGGTCATCGCAACTTTGGAACAACCGGGTCGTTGCCTTACAAGCAACGAGGTATTTACCGACACTCATTATGCCACGCACAAACTCTCACGTGAACATGTAAAACCCCTGTCATATCAAATGTTCAAAACATGCTTGCCTGGTTCGGAGAAGTCGGAGTCTAGCTCGGCGAAGTTCGCGGCTCCGTCACCTCTCCCGGAACCTACGGTAATCACGAAGCGGGTACTAACGTGAAAACCAACACATGCACAGAAACTTTTCCAAATAATTTTCAAATAAATCCCATAAAAAACTAGACAAAATTTGAAGATTGTCAGAAAAAGAATCACTCAAAAATACCTTTTTATTAAAAAGTTATAAAGGTTTCTGTCCAGGGACTTATCTGTAATGAAACAAAAAAGTTCCAGGGTTTTAACTGAGAAAACAGAAAACGCTTCGGCTGGGAATGCGCAAGCGCAAAGGAGAAGACGTATTTTGCCCGAAGGCGCCAACAGAAAACGGTTCGCGAATAAAAGAACAGAGGCTGACACGCGGGGTCCACATGTCAGGTTTGAAAAGCTCGCCGGCGCCCGAAGACTGTGGTGGACGCCGGCGTCGAACCGCGGCGAGTTAGGAGAAACGGAGGGTACCAAGAGCTTCAGCGTCCTCTTCCGCGTCGGTGGGTGGTGGACTCGTCCAACGGGGAACACCACGTCGACGGCGACACTTTCTCCGGCGGACGGCGGCTCGGGTGAGGATGGGGAACTCCGGTGGAGGGCTGCAAACTACGAATTGAGGCGCGGGTCAGAACGGGTGACGCAAGGTGAAGCTACTGGCAAGAGAATGGAGGCGGAGGAGCACACACGGGGGTGAATCGGGCTGGATCCCGTGGCGGGTCGCGGCGGCCGGAGTCGAGGAAGGAGACCTCCTCGGGGCTTTTCCAGTGGCTAGACGTGCTCTAGGGGGAGTGCAGGGCTGGTGGGTGCTCGAGTTGAAGCTCGGGGCCTCTATTTATAGGCAGATCGACGGGGTGACCGTGAACGGAGAATCTCCGGCGAGCGATTACGGCGGAGCAGTGGATGGGCAGGTGGTTTGAGCGGCCAGGCAGCATCAGTGGAGGTTACTGGAGCCGTTTTACAGCTAAACGGAGACGGTCTTGGCGTAATGGCGTCGGTCCACGGTGAGGTGACCGCACGGGCTCAACGGCGGCAGAGAGCGCGCTCCGCGCCCTGCGGTTCACGACGAGAGCGGCAGCGCATTCGGGGGAGTGGAAAGCCACGCGGCGAGCTCCGGTGGTTTGGGCGGCGCTGGGTGGCGTCGTCGGCGCCGTGTCTCCCGCTGGCGCCCGCAAAGCCGCCGCCGGCGTCGGTCACGGGGCGGCGCACCTTCTGCTGCTCGTCGCCGATGCCCGCAAGGCGCCAGGCGTTCGCGCGGTGCAGGAACAAGAAGGCGGGGACGAGGAGCAAGGCGACGCGGTGGCACTGGCGAGATCGACGTCCGCTTCTGAAGAAAACTACAACAGCCACTGACTGAATCTCTGAACTCTGAACATGACAATGACCATGCACTGCAGGTGTTCGACAGAGAGATTTTGCAATGAGATGAATTTTTCTGGAGCTGTAACTTGGTGAGATGACCACTCAAAGCACCCAGGGGCTGCCTGATTTTACTTGGAATTTTTGGAGAAGGTTTTGAATGAATTTCACCAAATTTGACAAATCTGGTCCAAACTTGCAGCAAGTGTAGTTTGAAAATTTTGAACTGAAGACCAGTGGATCTTCATGGTTCTAGGTTGAGGGTTCAAAGGACTAGGAGGGGAAAAAGGTTTGGTGGCAAAAACCAAGACAGAAAGTGGAGTTCCTTTGTAAATCTCCAAGTGCTAGAAAAGAAGGCAGAAATTTATTTGAATAGAATTTGAATGGAAATAGATACATGGGGAGGTTCAACTTGCTGGATCTAGTGTAAAACATGATCCAAAGGTGAGGGAAGGGTTAGGAGAGAGCATTTGCACTAGGGCCATGGCAAGAAGGAATTTGTTGAAAGTGGCAAAGGAGTTTTCCAAAAGCCATAGTGCAAATTCAAAAAAAAGATTTTTAAAAGTTGTTTTCCCCAAAAGAAAAACATTTGGTCTTGAGTCCAAATGAAAAGCAAGAACCTCCAAGACCAAAGACAGATCTTGGGTGAATCCAAATAAAACTTTTGCCATAAGGAAAAAATATTTGAGAGTGAGAGTTCTCTTAAAGGAAAAATTTAAATCACTCCCCTCAAGTCAAATAGAAATCTTTTGAAAAATCCAAATAAAAACTTGGGTGTCACAACACCTACCCCCTTAGGAAAAATCTCATCCTCGAGATTTCTGCTGATCCTCAAATAGATATGGATACTCTGCTCGAAGGAAATCTTCCCTTTCCCATGTGGCTTCATCCTCAGTGTGGTTGCTCCACTGAACCCTGAAAAATCTTGTCGTTTTCTGACGGGTCCTCCGTTCAGACTCTTCTAAAATCTTTACTGGCCTTTCTCTGTAGGTGAGATCTGGTTGCATATCAATGTCCTCATGAGGTACATGTTTTTCTGGGTTGCTCACACATTTTCTTAACTGTGAGACGTGGAACACGTCATGGACGTCTGACAGTTCCTTGGGGAGGTCTAGTTGGTAGGCTACCGTGCCTCTTCGTGCCTTTACACGAAATGGTCCAATAAATCTTGGGGCTAGCTTCCCCTTAATTTTGAACCGTTGCAGACCCCTCATAGGAGATACTCGGAGGTATACGGAATCACCGGGTTCGAAGTTGACCTCACGATGCTTCTGATCATAGTAGCTCTTTTATCGGCTCTACGCCGTCCTGAGTCTGTCCCTGATCTATTTAACTTTCTCCTCGGCCTCTTTAAGCATATCTGGGCCGAAGATACGGCTGTCACCTGTTTCTGACCAATTCAGTGGGGTACGACACCTCCGTCCGTACAATGCTTCAAAGGGTGCCATTTGCAAGCTGGCTTGATAACTGTTGTTGTAAGCAAATTCGGCATATGGCAAACTCTCTTCCCAACTGGATCCATAGGTGAGCACACAGGCTCTTAGCATATCCTCTAGGATTTGGTTTACATGTTTTGTTTGTCCATCGGTCTGAGGGTGGTATGCTGTACTGAAAGCCAGTTTCGTGCCCAGAGTTTGTTGTAGGTGATCCCAAAATTTGGAGACGAATTGGGTGCCTCGGTCTGATATTATAGTCTTTGGGACTCCGTGCAAGCAAACTATACGGGAGAGATAAAGTTTTGCCAGTCTTTGTGTGGAGTAGGTAGTCTTCACGGGAATGAAATGAGCAACCTTGGTTAGTCGGTCTGTGATGACCCATATGGCGTCATTTCCGCGTTGTGATCGGGGTAATCCGACAATGAAGTCCATTCCGATTTCATCCCATTTCCACTCCGGTATCCTGTTAGGCTGGAATAGCCCTGCTGGCTTTTGGTGCTCGGCCTTGATGCGCTGACATGAATCGCAACAAGCAATGAATGTGTCTATATCTCTTTTCATCCCGTGCCACCAAAATCTTTCCTGAATGTCCTTGTACATTTTGGTTCCTCCAGGATGGATCGAGTATGGGGCGGTGTGGCTTTCCGTCAAGATCTGTTGCTTGAGTTCCTCAATGTTAGGTACGCAAAGTCTGTCTCGGTACCATAATGTTCCTTCACTGTCCGTGACGAATTCTGAAGTCTTACTAAGATTCATTTTCTTCTTTATGCCTTCGATGCTGGGATGTCCCTGTTGAGCCTTCTTAATTTGTTCCACCAGGGTGGGTTGTATCTCCAGGTTCGATACGGTGCCCTCAGAGACTAACATCATGTTGAGCCTAGCGAACTCTCGCTGAAACTCAGGCCTCAAGTTTTGCGGACCGTCACTGTCCGTGCTGGGGTTTCGACTAAGGGCATCGGCCACTACATTTGCTTTCCCTGGGTGGTAGTGAATGCCGACGTCATAGTCTTTGAACAGTTCCAACCAGCGTCGTTGGCGTAAATTCAGCTCTGGCTGTGTGAAAATATATTTGAGGCTCTTATGGTCCGTATATATTTCACAGCGATTTCCCAACAGAAAGTGCCTCCACTCCTTGAGTGCATGTATAACTGCTGCTAGCTCCAAGTCATGTGTTGGGTAATTTTCCTCATGTTTTCGCAGCTGCCTGGAGGCATATGCGACAACTTTGCCATCCTGCATTAGCACACATCCGAGACCTTTTCGGGACGCGTCACAATACACTTCAAAGCCCTTGTGTATGTCTGGCACAGTTAAGACCGGTGCGGTTGTCAGCTTCTTCTTGAGTTCTTGGAAGCTCTGCTCACATGCTTCCGTCCATATGAATTTCTTGTCCTTCTTGATTAATTGTGTCATAGGTTTTGCCACAGTGGAGAAACCTTCAATAAATCTCCTGTAATATCCGGCCATTCCTAGGAAACTCCGCACATCTGTAACATTGGCGGGTGGCTTCCAGTCTAGTATGGCCTTGACTTTCTCTGGGTCCATGGCCACGCCTTCTTGGTTCAATACATGGCCCAAGAAACCAACTTGTCTTAGCCAAAATTCGCATTTGCTAAATTTGGCGTACAACTGATGTTTCCTCAATTCTCCCAAAACAATTCTGATGTGTTCAGCATGCTCTTCTGGTGTCCTCGAGTAAACCAGAATGTCGTCAATAAATACCACCACAAATTTGTCCATGAATTTCATGAATACTTTGTTCATGAGGTGGACGAAATATGCGGGGGCGTTCGTTAGTCCAAAAGGCATCACTGTGAACTCGTATAACCCATATCTGGAAGTGAATGCTGTCTTGGGAATGTCTTCTGTCCGTACCTTCAGTTGATGGTATCCCGATCTCAAATCAATCTTTGAAAATACCTTGGCTTGTGCGAGCTGGTCAAACAAATCATTTATTCGTGGCATCGGATATTTGTTTTTGATGGTGACCATATTGAGGGCTCGATAGTCTATGCACAGCCTCAGTGTCCCATCTTTCTTCTTGGCGAACAACACTGGCGAACCCCATGGTGAGGAGCTGGCTCGAATAAATCCTTTGTCCAACAACTCCTTTATCTGCTTCTTCAACTCCACCAATTCTGAGGGTGCCATTCTATAAGGCTTCTTATAGATGGGAGCGGTGCCAGGTGCTAGTTCAATGCTGAATTCTATCTCTCGGTCTGGTGGCATGCCTGGTAGTTCTTCGGGGAATACATCAGGGAACTCGCATACCACTGGAACATTTCTTAGTTCTGCAATGTCCATTTTGTTCAGCTTTGGCTGCTGTGATCGTGGCCTTTCTTGGGCGGAAACTCTTATAGTCTTGCCGTGATGGTGAGTGAGAATCACTGTCCGATTGAAACAGTCGATGAATCCTTTGTTGGTGGTCAACCAGTCCATCCCTAAAATGACATCCAGTCCTTTACTTTCCAACACAATGAGATTCGCGTGGAATCGTAGTCCTTCAAACTCAATGACCACTCCTTGGCAGTAACCTTGAGCGATTTGCTTATTTCCGGGGGACTTGATGATCATAGATTTTTCCAAGGGAAGTATCGGAAAACCATGTTGCGAAACAAAACTCTTCGAAACGAACGAATGGGAAGCTCCAGAATCAAACAAAACCGTGGCAGGTACTGTGTTGAGAGGGAACGTACCGAGCACGATGTCTGGGGCATTCTGCGCTTCTTCCCTGGTCACATGGTTTAGGTGACCCTTCCTGTGGTTGTTGCTGGGGTTGAAGTTGTTGCGCTTGGGGGCTGGATTGTTTCCACCATTGTTCGGCTTGGGTGCCGAGTCTCTTGGCTTCGGGCACTGTTTAGCATAATGCCCTTGTTGACCACAAGCATAGCAGGTGACCCCTGGACGGTATGTGTACTCCTTATCCCTGGCATGAAATTGTCCGACGGGCCTTGGCTCAGTAGTCGTGGATCTCCTTGCGTCTGTCCTCGGGACCTCAGTCTTACCTCGGTTGCTGCGAGCAAGAGTCGTCTCGTCCCTCTTTCGCTTGCGGATATCTTCCAGACTATGGCGGTCATTCTCCAGGGTGATGGCCTTGTCCACCAGCGTCTTAAAATCCGGAAAGGTGTGTACAATCAGTTGGCATCTCAGTGCTGGTGCCAGGCCGTCCAGGAATTTTTCCATCTTTTTGCTTTCTGTCATGTGCTCGTCGTAGGCATAATGAGACAGCTGAGTAAACTGACCATTGTACTCTGTCACTGACATGCCTCTTTGCTTCAGGTCATCAAACTCTCTCTTCTTGATCATTAGGATGCTCCTGGGGATGTGTGCCCCACGGAAGCCTTCCTTGAACTCTTCCCAGGTGATGTTGTGTTCCCTGGGATGCATGTGTAGGAAGTTCTCCCACCATGCTGCGGCTGCTCCAGTAAGATAGTGTGGTGCATAAAGCACCTTCTCATGATCTGAGCACTGAGCAATAATCAGTTTCCTTTCAATCTCACGAAGCCAATCATCGGCTTCCAGCGGCCTATCGGTGTGAGCAAAAGTTGAGGGGCGAGTCTTCTGTAACTCAGATAACTTGGAATGTGGTTGATAGGGTTCACGGTGGTTTCCCATGTTGATGACATGGTTCATCATCTCTTGGTGCTGTTGCTGGCTTTGCTCGAAGAGACGGCATACTTGAGACAGTGCTGCTTCGCTGTCTTGTTGGCTGGACTGACCCTGAGTGAAATTGTTGCTGGTCTGTGTCCCGTAAACCTCTTCTGGCTGATTGGGCATGGAGCGAGTCCATGGGCGAGACATTTTTCCAGTCTGGGGTATTATTTGCAAAACCCATGAGAAAAATTGTGTAGCACAAAAATCTCGCAAAGGCAAAAATCAAAAGGCTTCAAGGTTTTCAAAGAAACACAAATGATTTTTCATGGAGAAGAAGTGCTTAACATAAATCTTACATGCGAAAAGCAAACACAAGATACAGCACTCAGGATGCGCGTACACAATCATGACATGTTATTAAAAACCAGCGTACTACTCCGGAAGGCAGCAAACACACCAATACAAACTAGCGTACAGATAAAACAACACATCATACAAGCAGGCATAACAGGCGGCTACTCGATGCTCTCAGTCGGAGATGGTGAAGATCTCCTTCCCCTTGCCGATGGCAAGGCTCAGCGGTCCAGGAGAATCAACCTCCTCCTCTCTAGCTGGCTCCTGGCGCGCGACGCTGCGCTGCGGTGATGGTGTGGGGGCGACTGGTGGTAGAGCGCGTGCGGCAGGCGGTGCGGCTCTGACTGGAGTGGGAGCGATGACTCGGTCGAACTCCTCAGTGGTAGGCAGACGGCGAGCAGTGGCCAAAACGGCCGGTGCATACGAGGCTGAAGACGAGACGAATGTCAGAGGCGGCGCCGTGTGGAGAAGCTCCTTCCTGCTGGCAGGACCGCCCCGGACTAAGTCCATGCGAGCAGCCACAAGATCATCTACGAGGTTGTCGAAAGACTCCTCCAGAGCCTTGAGATATTCCACAACCATCTCGATGGCTTCATCTCGTTCTCCCCGATGGCAGGCGAACGCATAGTGGCTGGTGTAAGGCACATGGCACGGGAGGTAGCGGTAGCGACGAGTCTTCATCGTAGGAAGGATGTCCCGAAGGTGAGCTATCGCCTCACGGGCAGCCATCTGCATGGCATGCCTCTCCGTAGGCATGGCCCTTCCCACAAAACGGAAGTGGCGTGCAGCAGAACGTCCTCCCCTGAACTGCACCACGGCTTGGTGCATAGACACGTCATCACTGAGCTTGTGCTGATAGAGTGTGAACTCCGGCCGAGCTGCTGGCCCGATCGCGAGCTTGGTGATGGAGACGAGGAGCTCGACAAACCCCTTGGGCACGTTGGTGAACACTCGATTCTCACAGCTGCTGCCAGCCATCTACAAAGGTAGGCAAAAATTCTGAGTAGTCATGTCATAAATTTATGATGACCAACAGAAAATAGCTACAATTGCAAAATGCTGAAAAAGCACAAAAGATGCTAATAACCGATTAGCGATCGCACCTAGTGGCTTCGTACAGTCAGCCTGGCTCTGATACCAAGCTTGTCACGACCGGTTTTTCAATAAAATAATTATTGAGAGACCAATCCCTTTTACGGACCAGCGAGGAAGAATTCCTTCTCACTGGTAGACAATATCTTGGTCACAGAAGAAAAATACCAGGAGTACTAAATATAATACAAGGTTGAGCAGAGACTGCCCAACAATTTATTACATGCACGCCGCTAAAGCAAAACGGCGGATAGGGTGGCGACTACTAACTCACGATAATAACGGTGGTGGAAATATCACCGCGAAGCGAGTGATATGATTCCAGAAGACTGCAGCTCTTCGAGCGTCGGAGTGAAGCTCGAGGAGACTTATTGCGGGTGGCGGAAGCGTATACAATACAAGTGACCAATGTCCGGGATCGCGCAGGACTGACTGGGACTCCTCTAGGCATCGGACGCGCTATCAAACTCTTCATCCAAGAGATCGCCTTCGTCAACATCTGGCCAAATCAACAAGCCAGGTGAGTACTATGAAAGTACTCGCAAGACAGTTCGGACATAAGGTATAACAAATGTAAACATGAAGCACATGAACAAGTTAACCAGTGCGATCAGACATAGAGATAATAAATACTGGGTGCCAAGCGAGGGTCTGAATGACGCCTCGAGCGGAAACTGCAGAATAGTAATACTGGTGCCAAACGAGTGTCTGAAAGATTCCTCGAGCGGAAAAATGCGGAATATTAATGCGGGTGCCAAACGAGTGTCTGAAAGACTCCTCGAGCGGAAAATGCGGAATGATAATGCGGGTGCCAATCGAGTGTCTGAAAGACTCCTCGAGCGGAAAATGCGGAATGATAATGCGGGTGCCAAACGAGTGTCTGAAAGACTCCTCGAGCGGAAAATGCGGAATGATAATGCGGGTGCCAAACGAGTGTCTGAAAGACTCCTCGAGAGGAAAATGCAGAATAATAATGCCACAGTCGGGCATCGGGGCGACACCACATAAGGGGCTTATAACAGAAAATAAAGACAGTGCATGCCGCAGTCGGACGTCTGAGCGACATCACATAAAGGGCTTATATTTAATGCAAGAAACAAAAACACGCCACAGTCGGACGTCTGCGCGACGTCTCATAAAGGGCTTATATCACAGCTCAATAATACAACAGTTTGGGAACATAATTTATCACGAGCATGAAACAAATATAAAGATAGTCCATCCACAGGAATAACAATAAATCTGAATTTACCACTTGAGCTTGTTCACCGGGGACAAGTTTTTCACACAGATAGATATGGATATAATACTTACACTGCTTGATCATGGATACGATGATTTGGAAAGAATTGACTCTGCAGAGTTTGTACTTAACCACAGCCAACGGATTTCAGTAGTCACGGGGACTACTTCCGTCTACGGTGTTTTGGAAGAAACACGTCTAACCAGTACACACCCAATTCAACCATCCGAAGCCAGGGATCACCCTCGGCAACATTCAAGAAAAACCTTGAGACGGGGAGGCTACAACCTCGCGTAGCATGGGATCAAATTTCTATACGCGCGCTTTAAGGGGGTGCCCCCCCTCTCGGTCCCAACCGGAAACACCCATGCCCCCTGACCGGATGACTGGCTTTAATCCTGGGCCAAGGTACCATCATCCCGGCCTCTCTGTTTGGTGTGTACACGGAAAGAGGTTACCAACTTACTAAACCGCATCCTGGCAATGAGACATGTGGTAGCACAGAAGGGGAAAGAACGGTAACGCGGCTCCAACCACGTTAACGTCGGAGAAAGTCGGATGACGCAAGGCTGGCATGCTACAACAGTACCACCTTGGTGCCCTTCATGTCACCACATGATTAGGCCATCTCTCATCAGAGATCATCGCAACTTTGGAACATGCGGGAAAAGATCGATAACGTGGCTCCAACCACGTTAACGTCGAAGAAAGTCGGATGACGCAAGGCTGGTATGCTACAACAGTACCACCTTGCTGCCCTTCATGTCACCACATGATTAGGCCACCTCTCATCAGAGGTCATCGCAACTTTGGAACAACCGGGTCGTTGCCTTACAAGCAACGAGGTATTTACCGACACTCATTATGCCACGCACAAACTCTCACGTGAACATGTAAAACCCCTGTCATATCAAATGTTCAAAACATGCTTGGCTGGTTCGGAGAAGTCGGAGTCTAGCTCGGAGAAGTTCGCGGCTCCGTCACCTCTCCCGGAACCTACGGTAATCACGAAGCGGGTACTAACGTGAAAACCAACACATGCACAGAAACTTTTCCAAATATTTTTCAAATAAATCCCATAAAAAACTAGACAAAATTTGAAGATTGTCAGAAAAAGAATCACTCAAAAATACCTTTTTATTAAAAAGTTATAAAGGTTTCTGTCCAGGGACTTATCTGTAATGAAACAGAAAAGTTCCAGGGTTTTAACTGAGAAAACAGAAAACGCTTCGGCTGGGAATGCGCAAGCGCAAAGGAGAAGACGTATTTTGCCTGAAGGCGCCAACAGAAAACGGTTCACGAATAAAAGAACAGAGGCTGACACGCGGGGTCCACATGTCAGGTTTGAAAAGCTCGCCGGCGCCCGAAGACTGTGGTGGACGCCGGCGTCGAACCGCGGCGAGTTAGGAGAAACGGAGGGTACCAAGAGCTTCAGCGTCCTCTTCCGCGTTGGTGGGTGGTGGACTCGTCCAACGGGGAGCACCACGTCGACGGCGACACTTTCTCCGGCGGACGGCGGCTCGTGTGAGGATGGGGAACTCCGGTGGAGGGCTGCAAACTACGAATTGAGGCGCGGGTCAGAACGGGTGACGCAAGGTGAAGCTACTGGCAAGAGAATGGAGGCGGAGGAGCACACACGGGGGTGAATCGGGCTGGATCCCGTGGCGGGTCGCGGCGGCCGGAGTCGAGGAAGGAGACCTCCTCGGGGCTTTTCCAGTGGCTAGACGTGCTCTAGGGGGAGTGCAGGGCTGGTGGGTGCTCGAGTTGAAGCTCGGGGCTCTATTTATAGGCAGATCGATGGGGTGACCATGAACGGAGAATCTCCGGCGAGCGATTACGGTGGAGCAGTGGATGGGCAGGTGGTTTGAGCGGCCAGGCAGCATCAGTGGAGGTTACTGGAGCCGTTTTACAGCTAAACGGAGACGGTCTTGGCGTAATGGCATTGGTCCACAGTGAGGTGACCGCACGGGCTCAACGGCGGCAGAGAGCGCGCTCCGCGCCCTGCGGTTCACGACGAGAGCGGCAGCGCATTCGGGGGAGTGGAAAGCCACGCGACGAGCTCCGGTGGTTTGGGCGGCGCTGGGTGGCGTCGTCGGCGCCGGGTCTCCCGCTGGCGCCTGCAAAGCCGCCGCCGGCATCGGTCACGGGGCGGCGCACCTTCTGCTGCTCGTCGCCGACGCCCGCAAGGCGCCAGGCGTTCGTGCGGTGCAGGAACAAGAAGGCGGGGACGAGGAGCAAGGCGACGCGGTGGCACTGGCGAGATCGACGTCCGCTTCTGAAGAAAACTACAACAGCCACTGACTGAATCTCTGAACTCTGAACTTGACAATGACCATGCACTGCAGGTGTTCGACAGAGAGATTTTGCAATGAGATGAATTTTTCTGGAGCTGTAACTTGGTGAGATGACCACTCAAAGCACCCAGGGGCTGCCTGATTTTACTTGGAATTTTTGGAGAAGGTTTCGAATGAATTTCACCAAATTTGACAAATCTGGTCCAAACTTGCAGCAAGTGTAGTTTGAAAATTTTGAACTGAAGACCAGTGGATCTTCATGGTTCTAGGTTGAGGGTTTAAAGGACTAGGAGGGGAAAAAGGTTTGGTGGCAAAAACCAAGACAGAAAGTGGAGTTCCTTTGTAAATCTCCAAGTGCTAGAAAAGAAGGCAGAAATTTATTTGAATAGAATTTGAATGGAAATAGATACATGGGGAGGTTCAACTTGCTGGATCTAGTGTAAAACATGATCCAAAGGTGAGGGAAGGGTTAGGAGAGAGCATTTGCACTAGGGCCATGGCAAGAAGGAATTTGTTGAAAGTGGCAAAGGAGTTTTCCAAAAGCCATAGTGCAAATTCAAAAAAAAGATTTTTAAAAGTTGTTTTCCCCAAAAGAAAAACATTTGGTCTTGAGTCCAAATGAAAAGCAAGAACCTCCAAGACCAAAGACAGATCTTGGGTGAATCCAAATAAAACTTTTGCCATAAGGAAAAAATATTTGAGAGTGAGATTTCTCTTAAAGGAAAAATTTAAATCACTCCCCTCAAGTCAAATAGAAATCTTTTGAAAAATCCAAATAATAACTTGGGTGTCACAGTTTTTGAAGACCTTCTGAAGACTTTGAAAGTGAAGAAATTGGTGTGACCTTGAAGTCTTGGTATTCATTTGAGGAACATGGAGCGTGAAGACTTTTGTTTTCGTAGTTTCATTTTCTCTTTCTTGGGTCATAGGAAACACCTTACTGTTAAAGGGGGTCGAGGAAATACTAAGGAAAAATTTCCATGTGATGCTCAACTCAAAATCCTACACCTACCAATACCTTCGAGTGAAGCCATTGGAAATCTCATACAGTTTAGTCATATTCTTCAGTGACAGACACGAAGTTCTTCTGGTCTCTGAGGAATTTGTTCTCACTGAGGAGTTAGGAATTCGCCAGTGCAGATTGCCTACACAGTGAGGAACATGATAGCCCTGAGGAATTTGATACTCAAATTTCCGACTGTTGCTGTGCTATGCGCCAGCTGTCCCAAAATATCTACCCACCTAAAGGTCATATCATTGAAGGGCATTTATGTCTTATCATGTCAGGCTGCTCCCTAGGCTATAAATAGCCGCCCCCTACAACCACTAGCTGGTTGGCTGCTCCGAGAGAAACTGACACTTGTCATTTGAGAGCATCCCATTCTCCGAGGACTTTGAGCGAAAATCATCAAGTGAGGAAAACCCAAACCCAAACACCTACAAACCCAAAGTGATCGAGCATCACTGAAGAGATTGATCCTGCGTGGATCCGACGCTTGTTACCTTTGAAGAATGTGCTTCTTCCAGACGGTTAGGCGTCATGGTCTAGAGCATCCAAGAGGAATTGTGGATCGCCGAGTTACCGCGTTTGTGAAGGTTCGAAAGTCACCTGAAGACTTACCAAGAGTGATTGGGCGAGGTCTGTGTGACCTTAGCTCAAGGAGAATACGGTGAGGAGTATGTGTCCGGGACTGTGTGTCCTCAGGTTTAAATACCTAGCTGCTCCAACCAGATGTATAACTGAGACAGCAGTTGGAACTGGTCTACCAAATCATTGTCTTCACCAAGCTTACTGGTTCTATTTCCTCAACTCTTTCATTTCCACATATCTGTGTTTGAAGACTTTGACTGAAGACTTTCTCAATTTCCTCAGTTCAATTTCTTTAGTCTGTTTGTCTTCATCCTGTATTATCCCGTGATTACGCTTTCTGTACTCTGTGCTTGTCTTCATTTCATCATGATGACCATGCTTGTGTTCTGTTATGTTTACTTTTGAGTACTTATTCCGCTGCTAGTAGTTCTTCGCTAAGGAATTTCCTCACCTGCAAATTCCTCAGTGAAGAATTCATAAAAATCGCCTATTCACCCCCCTCTAGTCGATATAACGCACTTTCAATTGGTATGAGAGCAAGGTACTCCCTTGTTCTGTGTGATTTTGGTTTAACCGCCTGGAGTTTAGTTATGTCGACCGCAGGTATGATCAAGGTCTCTGCTGGGTGTCCTACCTTCGATGGGACGGACTACTCCTACTGGAAGAATAAGATGCGAATGCATCTTGAGGCAATTGATAACGATCTCTGGTATGTTGTGGAAAATGGTGTTCCCTCAGTCACACCTTCTCTGAATGCTGCCGATGTGAAGAGATTCAAGCAACTCGATTCTCAAGCGAAGAATATCATATGTGGCCATCTGAGCAAAGGACAGTATGGAAGAGTGAGTGCTTTGGAAACTGCTAAGCTTATCTGGGATAGGCTATCCAAAGTCAATGAAGGAGTCTCAACACAGCGTGACTCTCGAGTTGATGTTCTTCGCAATCTCTTCAACCGCTTCAAAAGACTCGACAATAAAAATGTTCAACAAACCTTCGATCGCCTCACTGACATCTCAAATGAGCTTCAAGCGCTTGGTGCCACTGACATCACCGACCATGAGGTGGTGAAGAAATTGCTGAGATCGCTTGATTCCTCATTTGATACTCTGGCATTGATGATACAAGAACGTGCTGATTACAAGTTACTTGATCCCGCTGATATCCTCGAGAGGCTAAATACTCATGAGTTCCAGCTTGCTGAGAAGAGAGATCTCTATGGTTCGAGCTATGGCAGATCATGTGCCCTGAAGGCCAAGTCTGTCTCTGAATCTGAAGGTGAAGATTTTGGTAGTAGCGTTGGTGATCCTGAAGAACTGAGCCAGGAGCTAGCACTCCTCATGAAGAAATTTCAGAGGTTCTCAAGATGTGGTCGCTTTGGAAAATCCTCAAGGAGCAATGATTCCTCATCCAGTGACTACAACAAGAGGCTTTGTCACAAATGCAAGAAGCCTGGTCACTACTATCAGGATTGTTCTTAGTGGGAAAAGGAATCAAAGAAGAAGAAATTCGAGGATTACAGTTCTGATGATGCGAAGAAAAAGAAGAAATCTTCAAAATCTTCATCATCAAAATCCTCGAAGTCTTCGTCTCACAAGAAGAGAAGCTCCAAGAAGGCTCGGGCATTCATTGGCAAGGAAATGGACTCTGAGACTGAATCTGAGGAACATGAGGAAGAGGAGGCATCTGAGGAGTCCGAGTCTGGTGTGGCGAGTCTAGCTCTCGCTACTGCATTCGTCAGCAAGTCTATCTTCAATTGTGAAGAAAATGGCTTCACCAACAAGGCTGATGAAGGCAACGATGACTACGCTCCCACCTATTGCATCATGACAAAGGGTGCCAAGGTACTCAAATATACCTCCTCTGAATCAAGTGAGAATGAATCTGATGTAAACCTCAAGCCCAGCTACTCTAAACTTGCTAAGATTGCTGTGAAACAACAAAAGGCTTTTGAAAAGGTTCAAAACATGCTAGACAAAAGTGATGATATGTTGGGTGAAGAAATGGATCGCACTAAAACCTTGACTGAAAATCTTCAGAGACATCAGACTAGGTTTGACAACCTTCAAAGTCATCATAACACTCTCTTGTCTGATCATGAAAAGCTTTCTTATGAATTCCTTCAGAGAAAGCAAGATCTTGAGAAGCTAAGAGTGAGTTATGAAGATCTTCAGAAGGAGCGCGATTCATTACTTGCTCAACAAATCAGCGCTTCTCAGGAAGAATTTGTTCCTCCATGTTTGAAATGCATTGAACGTGAATCTGCTAATTCTTCACCTGAATGTTCAAATGCTTCTAATGCTAAAAATTCTTCAACTGTCTCTGCTATCACTAATTCCTCATCTAAGGACATTGCTAGTATCACTGATGATGCAGGGCTGAAGGAATTGTACATGACAGGCATGTACAAAAGCCTCAAAAGGCATCAGACTCTTTGTGATGTGCTTAAAAAGCAGATCCTCAACAGGAACCCTAGGAAGGACGGTATTGCCTTTGAGAGGAAACTCAATGCTGATGGTACATATTGGAAGCCTGAGCAGTACCCCAAAACCTCATGGGTTGCTGCAAAGGGACCTCCAGTTGATCCATCCAATTTATCTGGCTTTACATGTGAATCTCCTCATTCTTCTGATGAGTCATCTGACTCCAACTATAAACTGTTCAAAAATCAGAATGGTGAAGTATTTGCTAGATATGTTGGTACTAACTGCAGGAACAGTTCCCCTATGAAGAAAATCTGGGTTCCCAAAAGATGCCTTGAAAGTCTTCAGGTGAATGTCCTCATGACATTGTCGGTGTCAAAACCGGCGGATCTCGGGTAGGGGGTCCCGAACTGTGCGTCTAAGGCGGATGGTAATAGGAGGCGGGGGACACGATGTTTACCCAGGCTCGGGCCCTCTCGATGGAGGTAATACCCTACTTCCCGCTTGATTGATCTTGATGATATGAGTATTACAAGAGTTGATCTACCACGAGATCGTGTAAGCTAAACCCTAGAAGCTAGCCTATGATTATGATTGTTCTTGTCCTACGGACTAAACCCTCCGGTTTATATAGACACCAGAGGGGGCTAGGGTTACATAGAGTCGGTTACAAGGGAGGAGATCTGCATATCCGAATTGCCAAGCTTGCCTTCCACATCAAGGAGAGTCCCATCTGTACACAGGACGAAGTCTTCAATCTTGTATCTTCACAGTCCAACAGTCTGGCCAAAGTATATAATCTGGCAGTCCGAGGACCCCCTAATCCAGGACTCCCTCAGTAGCCCCTGAACCAGGCTTCAATGACGACGAGCCCGGCGCGCAGATTGTCTTCGGCATTGCATGGCGGGTTCCTCCTCCGAATACTCCATAGAAGATTTTGAACACAAGGATCGTATCCGGCTCTGCAAAATAAATTCGACATACCACCGTAGAGAGTATAATATCCCACAAATCTAATCTGCTGACACATTTTGCATCATGACATCATGCCACGGCCCGGTCATTATTCAAACCGTTTTTCTCAACCAGCCACTACACGTGTTGCGAGGCGATTTTATTGGCACGTCTTGTCGAAGCAGAGAACGTGTCCCTCTTTTCACGGGATTCTCATCAATACGGGTGTGGGTAACCCAATCGTGCCCGCTGGTATGACTCCTCGATTTTAGGCAAGTCCCAGACGGTCGTGCGGAGGGCGCTTGATATTCACCCACTTTATAAAGGGGCCAAGGCCTGTCCTTTTCTTCTCGCGGTCGATCTTTCCCTTCTCCCACCTCGAATTCCAACACCCAAGGCGGAGGCTAAGCGCTTCGTACCTTCGATCATGTCCGGATCCAACCATCAAGGCCGGTGGGTGGCCTCCTTCGTCATAGAGGAGGACATCAAGAAGCTAAGAGAAGCCAGGTATCTGACCGCCGAAATCTCGCACAGGCTGCCTGCTCAGGGGCAGGTCATCCTCACTCCCGAACCCAACGAGAGTGTCGTATTTGTTTCCCACTTCCTCCGAGGGCTAGGCTTTAGTCTTGACCCCTTTGTTAGAGGGCTTATGTTCTACTACGGGCTCGATTTCGATGATCTGGCTCCGGATTCCATCCTTCACATCTCGTCATTCATCGTCGTGTGTGAAGCCTTCCTCCGCATCACCCCACACTTCGGCTTATGGCTCAAGACCTTCAATGTGAAGCCGAGGATGATCGATGGGCGACACGCAGAGTGCGGAGGTGCCATAATAAGCAAAGGCACCAATGCTCCATGGCCAGGGGGTTCCTTCCCGGAGATGTCCAACTTATGGCAGCGGGAGTGGTTTTACATCACGGCTCCCCGAAGTACTAAGTGGGCAGCTACCCCCGCCTTCCGTTCGGGCCCCCCCGCCACAACTGGCATCGTGGATCAACAAGGGGCTGGACTGGGGGCCGGTTAATGACGTGTCGACACTGCAGTCGCATCCGAGATCTCCTCGAGAGAGATGTCAGCCTTGTCAAGGTAATACAGATTATGCTAGTTTGTCGGGTCCTGCCGTGCCAACGTCAACCTCTCCGTATGTGGGAGTTCAACCCGGAAGGACCGTGAACTATTTAGCAATTCTTCGGCGTAACGCTCGAAGGGATGTATGAATTGTTCTTCGGACCACGAATAAAGTGTCCGGACACCACCGAGGATGTGGGTCTAAACTACAATCGTCCAGATACCAAGTGACGGAGTAATTGACCACGGGTACCCCGAAGACGACAAGACAATAATTCAAGACATCGGGGCTAGCAAAGCCCCTCAGTCCGACTGCCCGGCCGCTCCTGCCGGCTCCCCGTCCGACTGCTCCACCCGGCCGGCTGCCCGAAGGTGGCCGCTGCACCGACAAGACCCCGACAAGACCCTGACGGGACAGCCACACCGCGACATCATCTACAGTGTACCTGTCCCCTTGGCACTATTTTATAAAGTGCCTAGGGGACAAGCATGACACCCATCATGCCTTGCCCATACTACTACATGGCTTGGTTTGTAAGCTACCCAAGGTAGCTTACAACCAACGCCACCACCACCCATGCTAAGCTAGCCATGCCTATTTATATGGGCATCCATCCATCCACCAAGGGAGGAGAACACCCACAGCCACGCCACATGCACTTGGCCGGCCACAAGGCCACTCACGCATGCATGCTCAGGCACATGCAGCCACTAGCTCATATGCATATATACCAAGTCAGATGCCTATGGCACTGACTTCAGATACAGCTCCAGGAGCACTTTGTACTGCCCGATGTACACCTCAGATATATACTCAGACATGCAGGAGTAGGGGTATTATCTCTCCGGAGAGCCCCGAACCTGGGTAAACTAGCGCGTGCTACTCGCATACCCGCTCCCGGTCCTATCAGCAGCAGTCTTACCCTCACACTAAGCCCTTGTGGCATCTGTCGCCTCGCAACCCCCCCGTGAGAATACCACGACAGTTGGCGCCCACCGTGGTGTGGTACTACTACTATGCTGCCACGCTGCTGCTGGTTCACAGTCCGGGCGGGACCATCTTCGCCATCACCGCCGCGGCGTCGCGCCGTCTCTCCGGTAGCGCTCGGGGGCTCGACTTCGACCCGCCCCCGGAGCGGCCGTGCTGGACGGCGCCTCCTCGTCGTCGGCTTCGCCGGCTTCGTCATCATCACCGTTGCGATGCCGGCCGTCCATCCGCGCACGCGCCGCGCGTGCGGTGCCTCGCTTCGGTCAGCCGCATCCGTGCACGCGCCGTGCCGCGTCGCTCGCGTCTACTCCCTTCCGCGTTGTGCCTTGCTCCGGCCGAAGCGCGCGTTTGCCACTCCATATCTCATATATGCAAGCAAGCTAGATACAAGTCAAACCATGGTCAAACCATTAGCCAAACACCACCTATGCATTAGTCAGACACTGCCCATACACTTGCCAGATGCAAACTATGCATGCCTCGTTACATGCCTTGGATAATAGTTAGATATTCCTCATACACGAGACAGACAATAGTCAGATTACCTGTACACATCCTGTACGCTAGCTGGATACTAGCTATGCACAGCTCGCCTCTTGTGCGTCCAGTACGCCGGCTGCAGTTCTGCACCCGCCGCAGCTCCGCTGCTCAGCAACTCCAGCGCCTCCTGCTGCGCCGCCTCACGCTACTCTGGCCTCACGCAGCCGGCCACCACCCGGTCCAACTGGAACACCTCCTGCTTGGTGGCTCTGGACGCCACGCGCCTGCGCCGCCGAGCCGCTTCCATCTGCCTGCTGCAGAACCGGGCAAGCCGCCTCCAACGCCACCGCCCCGACTGGCGCTCCCTAGTGCTCGTCCTCGACCAGCACGTTGTGCTTCTCCCCATTGCGCTCTCCAAGCCGCGAGCGCGCGGCACCGTCCGCGGCCTCCCCCGCCGTCGGCTTCGCTACGACCCCTGGCCGCGTCCGCATCTCCTGCGCGCGCTGGCCGCACTCCGCCAACTGCTACGCGCATCCTGGCCGGCGTCTGCGCGTCCGAGTCCCCAGCGTCGCTTCCGCCCAGTCGGCCTGGCCGAATCCTGGCCCCCCGCCCGTGGCTGCCTGCCCCCGCGCAGGCCGACTCCTCACCCGGCCGGCCTGGCCGGTTGCTGGCCCCCGCTTGCCCCGTGGCCGGCTCGCCGGGTCCGGCCACTCCCGCTGCGGCACGCACCCACACCCGGCCGGCTTCGGACCTCTCCGCCTCCTCCGCAGGACCCGATCCCGTCTCCCGCGGCCGCCCCATGACCTTGCCGACTGCGCCCTCGCACGCGGGCCCCGCCTGCCGCCGCGGCCGAGTCGCCCGATGCCGACCCCCCGCCTGCCGACCCCCGCACGCCCGCCTGGTATCCCCGCGCGCGGGACCTACCGCCGCTTCCATCCCGGGCTGGAGGCCCGCCTCTCCTCCGAGCGACGGCTCGCGTCTGGCGTCTCGCCCCTCGGCGCCGGCTGCTGCGCCCTCGCCCGCCGGCTCGCTGCAGCCGGCTGCGCCCCGCGCGCCCCTGCCGGGTCCCGCTCGAGCCGCCTGCTATGGCCGGCACCTGAAGAAAGAGACAAGAAAAAGAGAAGAGCCGGCTGAAGAAAAGTTAGAGGTGTCGGCTGGTTAAAAAAAAGTGTGTTGCACCCGCTCGGTCGGCTCCTCAACTCGGCCCCGCCTCGCCTGGCCACCCGGATGCGCTGTGACAAAAAAGAGAAGAAAAAAATGGGGCCGGGTGGAAAGGAGAGTCCGACTGTTAGAAACGAGTCGGGCCGGCTGCTAAGAAAGAAAAAGAGAAAAAAGAGCGTCCGTCTGTCCGTCCGTCTGCTTCGTCACTCGGACGACCAGACGCAACCTGGCCTGCCTGCCTGCTTCAACGCCTGGCCGGCAGGAGCGCCGGCCCGGCCGCCTGTCCGCCTCATCGCCCGTTTGGTCGGACCCGACCGGCTGGGACCCTCCTTCGAGCACCCAGAGGCTCGAAAGCCAGCGGGTGCGCCGGCGCGGTCAGTGAGCATCGAGCCGCACCGGCTGGTTTTTGCAACCTCCGCCTCGACTACACGAAAAGCAATGTGAGCTTCTCACCCGCTTATTTTTGCACCACGCAAACACTGATAACCCTGAGCGACGCTCGGTGACCACCTCCGCATTTTATTATAGTTGCACCACTGTTCGCCCCAGCGCCAGCCAGAGTTGGCCCGGAGGCTGGCCGCTTGGCCTGAGACGTTAGTTCCCGCAGACGGCTTAGTAGCGTGCGCGGTACCAAAGGCCCACTCTTAGTCACATACCGCAGAGCGGCTGTCCGGCTAGCAAGAGTGAACGCTGGAGGCCACCCACGCGAAAAACGTCCGGGAAGAAAAAACGGTTCGGGCGACCCGGTCGTTTCTTTTACGAGTATCTGCTCGGTCAAATCTGCTCCCAGAGTCTGAGTACTGTACACTCCAGTCTGTGGCCCACTGTCAGCCACAGACCGCAGAGCGCCTGTCCGGCAAGCGAGAGCACAAGCCAAAGAGTGGAGGGAACATGAAGAAGATTGAAGGGGGCTCGGACGAAACCGAGTCGGTACCCTCCGCATAAAACTTGCAGCGCTAAAAGCAAACATTTGATATATCTGCGCGGACTAACTTTGTCTTTTGCATGATCATTTTCGTGGGGAACCCCCCCCCCCTCGCTCGGAGGCTCGAAGGCTACACCCAGTGGGTGAGCTGACGCGCCCCCACTGGAAGAAAGACGCGCCGGTTGCAGCCCGCAGCCGGCTGTCAGCAACAGCATCAGTCGACGGACCCCCGCGTCCGCGCCCGACACCATCAGTCGGCGGATCCCGCGACTTCGTGTCCGCGCCCGGCACCCACGACGCCATTGTCTGCACCAACAACCGCGAAAAGCCTCCGCACAACTTTTCCAAGTTGCCTGGAGGCTTGGAGGCTACACCCAGCGGGTGCGCTGGCGCGCCCCCGCCCGAAGCAAGCTACGACGGCTGCGGCCTGCGGCCGGCCGTCATCGACATTTTCTACATCAACACCCGCCAAAAAACCTCCGCCCAACTTTGCCAAGTTGCCCGGAGGCTTGGAGGCTACTGACGGAGTAATTGACCGCGGGTACCCCGAAGACGGTAAGACAATAATTCAAGACATCGGGGCTAGCAAAGCCCCTCAGTCCGACTGCTCGGCCGCTCCTCCCGGCTCCCTGTCCGACTGCTCCACCCGGCCGGCTACCGGTTGCTGGCTGCCGACTCCCCGAAGTCGGCCGCTGCACCGACAAGACCCCGACAAGACCCTGACGGGACAGCCACACCGCAGCATCATCTACAGTGTACCTGTCCCCTTGGCACTATTTTATAAAGTGCCCAGGGGACAAGCATGACACCCATCATGCCTTGCCCATACTACTACATGGCTTGGTTTGTAAGCTACCCAAGGTAGCTTACAACCAACACCACCACCACCCATGCTAAGCTAGCCATGCCTATTTATATGGGCATCCATCCATCCACCAAGGGGAGGAGAACACCCACAGCCACGCCACATGCACTTGGACGGCCACAAGGCCACTCACGCATGCATGCTCAGGCACATGCAGCCACTAGCTCATATGCATATATACCAAGTCAGATGCCTTTGGCACTGACTTCAGATACAGCTCCAGGGGCACTTTGTACTGCCCGATGTACACCTCAGATATATACTCAGGCATGCAGGAGTAGGGGTCTTATCTCTCCGGAGAGCCACGAACCTGGGTAAACTAGCGCGTGCTACTCGCATACCCGCTCCCGGTCCTATCAGCAGCAGTCTTGCCCTCACACTAAGCCCTTGTGGCATCTGTCGCCTCGCAACCCCCCGTGAGAATACCACGACACCCAGGTAAGTAATTCTGCGGCCGAACACGCTGTGTTTTTATTTTTCACAACATCATTCTGAAAAGTCGCTCTTTGACCAGGACTGGATAAAAAAGGCGAAGATGATTAGGTGTTCGGCCCCCCTTCCCGAAGGCTCACCGGATCCTGTACTAGCCAGGATGCTTGAGCTTGCGCCTTATCAAGCGCAATCAGGGGAAGATAAAGGGATGAATAAAGAAGACGAAAGCGGGCCTCACTCATTATTCATCCAAACCGGGGGAATTAGTGCCTCCGCGAAGGAGTATAACCTGGGAGAAGAATATAAAATATCCTCTCCCCAAGGAAGGAAGAGGACCGCCTCTGAAGACTTGGAAACAATGGTTTCCAAACGAGGGAAGAAACCTTCGCCAGGGGGGCCTGCCCCGGAGGGCATCCTTACCGCACAGTGCCCGCAAGGGGCTCAGCCCTCCACCGAGCTGTAAGTAAACAAAAGTACCTTATAGTAAATATATCCTATTTCATCTCTGAGGACAATAACCGAGACGGATGTCTTGCAGTTCGGATCATAGCCCATCTCAATAGAGTTCGTCTTCGGGGGATCTTCTTCCGGAGATGATGGAGAGCGAAACGCCTCCCCGCCTCATGAGGCGGGCGACCCAGAGGTGTCGTCAAATAGGATTTCTCCTGATCCACCAAGGCCAGAAGGTAACCCTTCGGCCACCCGAAGTCCGGAGTATTCGGCTCCTAAGGAGAACAATAGAAAGAGTCTGGGACTGTTCGGTGCTCGACCAGACACACTGATGGGTCTTTTGGAGCAGGCGGCTATCTTAGAGGTGCATCGCACTTTAATGGGTACGGTGGTTGAGAGGATTTCATCTGCTGAAAGTGGGTTGCATGAAGCTTTTATGAGCCTGCTGAGAGGCTTTGAGGTACGCAAAGTAATATGTATATTTTTGACGGTACTGCACACGCTAGGTGTGCCCTATGCATATAGTAGCCCCTGAGACTCTGGTTGCTGTCGAAAAAGGCGGCAAACAGAGGATCATAGTACCAGGTAATGATCATGCCGCTTTCATGTGCAGGCGGCTGAGGGTCCGGTGGCCAGCCGGACTAGTGAGTTTGCCAAACTGAAGCAGCAACTTGATGCGGCAGATGCCGACATCGTGCTTGTAAACAGGCGGCTTGACGAGGCACAGGGTATGTATTCTCCGGTGGTCAACATATGTTAAGAGGAGCATGATGCTAGTATCTATAATATGCTGTGACTGCAGATGGAGCTGCCGCCGTGGAGACCCTTCGGGCGGAACTTGCCCGAGCCAAGGAACAAGCCAGGAGGAGTGATGCGGCCGCCCTAAAGGCGGTCGAAGAGTTAAGAGCTGAACAGACTGCGCATCGCCAGAGCAAAGAGAAAATAGCCAAGATGGCTGTTGAGTTGAAAGATGCCACCGACCGTTATGAGCTTCTTGAAAGGGAAAGCCAAACGAAGAAGGCGGACCTGGAGAAAGCCATGGTAGCAGACAAGGAAACCCGCTCTAAAATCAGAGCGGCGAAGGAGGAGCTACGTCAAGCCGGAGATATCATGGCTGGGAAGCCCTTTTTGTTGCAGACGAAGTTCGGAGATCCTAAGTATGCCCTTCCGGATCAATTATGGAGTTCTGCAGACGCGTACTTGGATTTGGCAGCGAGTGCTGCTGATGCGACCGAGTTTTTCAAAGATAAAAAAGATCACGAAGTGGAAAAGTTGTTTTGGTCGCAGTTCAGTGCTCCAGCGCGTTCGCTGCTATTAAATGAGCAAATGGCCGAGTGGGCCGAGCTCCATAGGTTGTCCGGCCTTGCCATGAGGTCTGTTGTGGATCATCTTTGGCCGAAAGGACCAAGGCCGAATTGTTATTTTGGTTTAGTGCAACGATTTCTTGGTGCTGTGCCGCATATCGACGCTGTAACCTGTGCGGCCGTTTATGTATGTATATAACCTGAAAGTTTGCAGTCGTCGGCTTCAGCCCCCACACATATAATGCGGGGGTGTTCGAAAAAGCGTGTGTTCACACTTGATCCAACGTCTTGGTCCGTTAAGGAGGTGATAGCACGGCGAACAAGGCAATCGGACTATATTGCTTTAACACTTTCACTTAGCCATAGGAGTTTGATGGTGGGGCTACTATATAGCCCCTGGTACTTCCGCATCTATCCGAATGATGCGCGTACATACATGACCGGGAAACCGGTCCTTCGTTAATGCGGAGGAATCACGAAGATTCCGATGAGTCATCGAGTGGTTGACCAGTCTCGTGCTTTATCATGACATTCAGTTTTCGGCTTTCTCTACTGAGGTGCTCGTCCAGATGAACCAGGGCACAATCGCAGTAGTTCTGCCGGTGCCACCTTGGCCAATAGAGCGGAACGTAAGGTAGCAAAACACGGGAGCTGGGCAAACCCAACTATTGACCAAAGACATGGTTCGGAGCTGATGCATATAAGGGCAAACTCGCGACGCCGAACACTCCCTAAGGTATTCGGTCTTTACAACATATACCGGGCTGAGTAACGCCCTTGATAATGAACCCTGAATTTCCAGGTACGTGCATTAATCTGACGTGGCGTAATGCCAATAAACGCCAGCATCCCTCTCGGTTGTGTTGAGTATCCGGAGGGTGTGAAGCAACAAGAGACAGTAAGAAAGGTTTAAACAGGGTCTTGATCTAAAAAGAAACCTTTGAGCGGGGCCCTGCTGCACGTCTGCGCCTGTGTCTCCGTTGTGCCGTATCCTGGAAGGGTGTAGCACGATTATCATCTGTTAAAAGAGAAGAACTTAGGTGAAAGTTGTCGTGCGAAAAATTGGTTATTCTTAATAAACCATTAAAATTCAATATAAATAAGGTCGAGCCAAACTGTAGCCTTTTTTACATGCGGGAAGACCCTAGCACCATCTATGGGGGTATATTCATCAACCCAATCTCAGGTTTATCTAAGCTGTTACAGCTAGTGGTGCGCCGGACTCGTCTAGTCGTGTCCACGGTCTTGACAACCGATCGTTTATGCTAGTTGGAGAGGCCATTTAGTGTTCGGCTGCTAAAGCCGTCGCACATTCTTCCGCGCGTAAGAAAAGCTCAGTGTTTCCGCTAACTATGATGATGCCGCGTGGACTGGGCATCTTAAGCTTAAGATAAGCGTAATGCGGTACTGCATTAAAACGAGTGAAGGCCGTTCTCCCGAGTAGTGCTTGATAGCCGTTTTGGAATGGAGCGATGTCGAAGGTTAACTTTTCACTTCGGAAGTTGTCGGGAGAACCGAATACAACCTCTAGTACGAGAGAGCCCGTGCAGCGGGCCTCTGGGCCTGGTATTACTCCTTTAAAGGTAGTATTGCTTTGGCTAATTCTCTTTGGGTCTATCCCCATTTTGCGGACTGTGTCCTGATATATCAGATTAAGACTACTGCCGCCATCCATAAGTACTCGGGTGAGATGGTATCCGTTGATTATTGGGTCCAGCACCAAGGCAGCCGATCCTACGTGCCGGACATTGGTCGGGCTATCCCTGCGATCCAAAGTGATCGGGCAGGCCGACCAAGAGTTGAACTTGGGGGTGACGGGCTCTACGGCACATATGTCTCGGAGTGCGTGTTTGCTCCTCCTCTTCGTCACGTGAATCATGTTCACTGTTTTGACCTCTGCTGGGAACTTTTTCGGTCCCCCCAGTGTTTTGCTGGCGAGGCTCATCCTCGTCTTCACTTGGTCTCTCCCTCCCCTTGTGTTCGGCGTTGAGCTTACCGGCCTGCTTGAAAACCCAACATTATCTGTTGGTGTGATTCGTAGGTTTGTTGGACGTGCCATGAATCTGACATAATCTGTCTAGGATCCTGTTTAGGCTGGACGGTCCATCTCTGCTGCTTTTAAATGGCTTCTTCCGTTGACCGGGTCGAGAGCCCCTGAATCCGGCGTTTACCACCGTGTTGTCTGGGCTGTCTTTGTTGTTTCGACGCTTACTTTTATTGCGTCATGGTTTTCCATTACCGTCGCTAACTTCGGATGTGCCTGGGTCGTTGGTGCCGCTACGGGCCAGCCAACTGTCTTCGCCCGCGCAAAAGCGGGTCATAAGGCTTGTTAGGGCTGCCATTGTCCTCGGGTGTTCCTGGCCGAGGTGTCTGGCGAGCTATTCGTCCCGGACACTGTGTTTGAAAGCCGCTAAAGCTTCGGCATCCGGGCAGTCGACGATCTGGTTCTTCTTAGTGAGGAATCTGTTCCAAAGCTTTCGGGCTGACTCTCCGGCTATTGAATTATATGACTTAAATCGTCTGCATCCGGAGGTCGGACATAGGTCCCTTGAAAATTAGCCTGAAAAGCATCCTCAAGCTCTTCCAAACATTCGATTGAGTTTTCGGGGAGGCTCTTCAACCAGTGCCTGGCTGGTCCTTTCAACTTGAGGGGCAAGTATTTGATGACGTGGAGATCATCTCCACGAGCCATATGGATATGAAGGATAAAGTCCTCGATCCAGACCCCAGGGTTTGTCGTTCCATCGTATGCCTCTATGTTCACGGGCTTGAATTCCTCTGGAAATTCGTGATCCAGCACCTCATCGGTGAAGCATAGGGGGTGCGCAGCACCCCTGTACTTGGATGTGTCATGACGTTCTGACGGTTGTAGTGTTCGGTTTTGATTCTGTGCCGGAGCGCGCTTCCTAGATCCATAGATGGACCTGGTCATACCGACATCGTTAGCCGACCTATCGCGGCCACGGGGTGGTCGATCTGGCTCATCGGCCGTTTTATTTTTCGGCTGTATAGGCTCTAAAGCCTCGTCATCGAATTCAGGCAGCAGCTTGCGCTTTGGATAGCTTTTTGTGTGGCGACTTCCACCGTACTTTTCTGCTGTGTCGAGCACTTTGTTCCATCTACTGTTGAGTGTATTCTGCACGGCCTTGAGCCTTTGCTTCTGCTTCTTTAGACTTCTCGCAGTGGCGAGAAGCCTTCTGTGGAGGTTCTCTTGCTCCAAGTGCCTTTCCGGGCTGATGTGTGCATCATCGTCCCAACAGTTCTCTTCTCCAGAGACAGGTTGATTAGCTTTATCCTCGGCGCCATCGTGATCGGACAGCGGCCCCGTACTATGTTCGCGTCCGCTGGCTCGTCCTGCTCTATTGCTGGGTCCGTGTGGTAGTCGTTGTTTCCTCTGGATTCAACCGGGGTATTATTTTTTCTTGCGCTGTTATCGCTATTTTTGCCGAGGTGGGATTTGGAGTGGCGCCTACGCCGTCGCTTTGGTTGCTTCTCGAGGGAACTATCCCTCGCTGCATCCTTCCGTTCCTCGTTATTGTTTTCTTTGGATGTATCCACCATATATATATCGTGTGATGAGGTGGCTGTCCAGCGCCCTGTGGGCGGTGGTTCCTGTTCCTCTCCTGCATCGTCGTCCATACCGTCGATGTCTTCGGAGTTGAAATCGAGCATGTCGGTTAAGTCGTCGACAGTGGCTATTAAGTGGGTGGTGGGTGGGAAACGAATTTCTTCGTCGTCCGCTTCCCGCTCGAGCCAGACATAGTTCGGCCAAGGGCCTCCTGAAAAGGAGAGAGACCTTAATGAATTTAGCACATCGCCAAAGGGCGAGTGCTGAAAGATATCCGCGGAGGTAAACTCCATGATCGGCGCCCAATCAGATTCGATAGGCATGGATGCAGGCGGTTCGGAGCCTGTGGCCGGGGACGAATCCAAGGATCCGGCGACACAGGTCTCATAGGAGGTGAAGTCAGTATTCGGCTCTATCGCCACTGAGTGTGTGGCCTCCGAGGCGATGTCCATCCACCCGTCCTCGGACGGTGCAATCGGCTCCGGATCTAGGGCTGGAGTAGCGACAAGTGTGATCTCCCGAACACCGTCCGACGACAGAGCTAAGTCGTGCTCGTCGTGACTGTGCGGCGCACCTGACATGGGCTCGAATCCGTCAAAGATCAAGTCTGCGCGGATGTCGGTAGTATAGTTTAAGCTTCCATACCTGACTTGACGGCCAGGGGCGTAGCTTTCGATCTGCTCTACATGGCCAAGCGAGTTGGCCCGTAGTACGAAGCCGCCGAATACGAAGATCTGTCCGGGGAGAAAAACCTCACCCTGGATCGCATCATTGTCGATGATCGAAGGAGCCATCAAGCCTTATGGTGATGACACAGTGGAACTCTCAGTGGAAGCACCAATGTCGGTGTCAAAACCGACGGATCTCGGGTAGGGGGTCCCGAACTGTGCATCTAAGGCAGATGGTAGCAGGAGGCGGGGGTCACGATGTTTACCCAGGTTCGGGCCCTCTCGATGGAGGTAATACCCTACTTCCTGCTTGATTGATCTTGATGATATGAGTATTACAAGAGTTGATCTACTACGAGATCGTGTAGGCTAAACCCTAGAAGCTAGCCTATGATTATGATTGTTCTTGTCCTATGGACTAAACCCTCCTGTTTATATAGACACCGGAGGGGGCTAGGGTTACATAGAGTCGATTACAAGGGAAGAGATCTACATATCTAAATTGCCAAGCTTGCCTTCCACGCCAAGGAGAGTCCCATCCGGACATGGGACGAAGTCTTCAATCTTGTATCTTCACAGTCCAACAGTCCGGCCAAAGTATGTAGTCCGGCAGTCCGAGGACCCACTAATCTAGGACTCCCTCAAACACCACCTGTGAAGAATAGGAACCCCAGATCAAACTCTTCATATGGACCAAATTCTTCATATGGATCCAAGTCCTCATACGGACCAAATTCCTCACATGGATCAAATTCCTCAAAAGGATCAAAGTCCTCATATGAATATCATCATGCTAACAACTCTGTTTCGCAGGGAAGAGCTAAGGGCTATGAATATGAGCATTATTCTTCTAACCATTATGTTCATAAGTCCTCGAAGAATTTCTCTGCTTATTCATATGCTTATCCTAACTCCTCTTATGTGAAATGAAATGGATTAGCTTCTATGCCACCTTTCTCATATGGAGCTCGCAGAGTGATGAACTCTTTGCCACCCCTTCAGATGTGGGTGGTGAAGAAAAGGAATTAATCTCTTCTGCAGGGTCAGGTCTCCAGACGTGCTCAAACGTCTGAAGAATTTGCTAGGGACCTGAAAAGTGCCTGAAAGGACACAGGCTAATCATGAATAAATGAACTTTCATTTCTCACGTCCTCATACTGCTTTATCTGTTGCATTGCTTGATGAAATTGATCTGATGAATTGATGTCATATTCTTCACTGATGAAGTATATGAAGTTCGTAAGTTGCACTAATTCATCTACAGGATGATCAACCCAAAGCCACTGAGTGGGTCCTCGATAGTGGATGTACAAATCACATGACTGGTGACAAGAATCTATTGATGGATGCTCCCTTATCTCCATCGCATCTGAAGCATATCATCTGCGCTGACAAAGGCAAAAGTCAGGTATTGGGTCTAGGTAAGGTTGCGATCTCAAAGGATCGACACATGGACAAAGTCATGCTTGTCGAGTCCTTAGGATACAACCTCATGTCTGTCTCAATGCTTTGTGATCTTGATATGGTTGTTGTCTTTGGCAAGTATCGGTGTGTTGTGGTCATGGAAGCTGGCAATTCCAAAGTCTTCGAAGGCTTTAGGAGAGGAGACTTGTATATTGTTGATTTCTCTACAGGACCACAACCAGCCGTGTGCCTACTTGCAAAGGCTTCAGAAGGCTGGCTACGGCATCGACGACTTGGTCATGCAGGCATGAGGAATTTGCACACGCTTGCGAAGAAGAAGCACGTCATTGGCATAGAAAATGTCAAATTCCTCAATGATCACTTATGTGGAGCCTGTGAAGCTGGAAAGATGACCAAGGCTAAGCATCCAGCGAAGACAATCATGAACACTACTCGACCATTTGAATTGCTTCATATGGATCTCTTTGGTCCTAACCATTATTCTGCAGTTTCAAATGATGCATCTCAATATGGCTTTGTTATTGTTGATGATTACTCTCGTTACACATGGGTACATATTGTCACTTACAAACACGAAGTGCAGGAAGTCTTCAAATGATTTTCCTCGAGGGCTTCAACCAACTTTGGTGTGAAGATCAAGCACATTAGAACTGACAATGGAACCGAGTTCAAGAATTCTGGTCTTGATGAACTTGGTATTACTCATGAGTTATCTGCTCCTTATACTCCTCAGCAGAATGTCGTCGTGGAGCGCAAGAACAGGACTCTTGCTGAGATGGCTCGCACTATGCTTGATGAATACAAAACGCCTCGTCGTTTCTGGATTGATGCAATTGATATTGCGTGCCACATCATCAACAGAGTATATCTTCACAAATTCTTCAAGAAGACTGCCTATGAACTCCACACTGACAAGAAACCCAATGTGAGTTATTTCAAACTCTTTGGTGCTAAATGCTGGATTAGAGATCCTCATCACAACTCAAAATTTGCACCAAAAGCACATGAAGGTTTTATGCTTGGTTACGGAAAGGACTCGCACACCTACAGAGTCTTCAACAACGTTCTTCACAAGGTTGTTAAAACTATAGATGTGCGGTTCGATGAAACTAATGGCTCGCAAAGAGAGCACCTACCTTCTGTGATAGATGAACCAGCACCTAAGGAAACTATCAAGTTCAAGGCTACTGAGGATGTCATTCCGACCGAAGAATCTGCTGAAGAATTCATTCCAGAACGTGAAGAACGTCGAGCTAATGCACCTGAAGAAAATGCTGATGAAGAAAATGCTGATCAAATTCCTCGACGACAACCAGCTCATCCTCGCGTTGCAAAAGAAGTGCAAGTTGAAAAGATCATCGATGACATTGAAGCACCAGGTCCTCTCACAGGCTCAAGAGCTTCACATTTATCTAACTTTTGTGGGCACTATGCTTTTGTCTCTATTACAGAGCCCACTAAGGTAGATGAAGCATTTATGGAGCCTGAGTGGATCCAGGCCTTGCAAGAAGAATTGCATCAATTCAAGCTCAACAACGTCTGGGAACTGGTCAAACGTCCAGATCCTCGCAAGCACAATATCATTGGCACAAAGTGGATCTACCGCAACAAGCAAGATGAAAATGGCCTTGTGGTGAGGAATAAGGCACGGCTAGTAGCTCAAGGCTACACACAGGTTGAAGGAATTGATTTTGATGAAACTTTTGCACCTGTTGCTAGACTTGAGGCTATTTGCATATTACTTGCTTATGCTAACCATCATGATATCACTTTATATCAAATGGATGTGAAAAGTGCATTTCTCAATGGTAAGCTTGAGGAAGAAGTATATGTAGCTCAACCCCCAGGTTTTGAAGATCCAAAGCATCCTGACAAAGTCTTCAGAATCAATAAGGCCCTCTATGGCCTCAAGCAGGCCCCTCGGGCATGGTATGATACTTTGAAGGAATTCCTCATGAAGAAAGGCTTCCAACCCGGTTCACTCGACCCTACTCTTTTCACTAAATCTTATGATGGTGAACTGTTTGTGTGCCAAATCTATGTTGATGATATAATCTTTGGCTGTATTGACCAACGTTATAGTGATGAATTTACCTATATGATGGGTGAAGAATATCAAATGTCTATGATGGGAGAATTGAAATTCTTCTTAGGTCTTCAAATTCGTCAACAGTGCAATGGCATATTCATATCTCAGGAGAAATACCTCAAGGATGTACTGAGGAAATTCAGCATGCAAGATTGCAAAGGCGTCAAAATTCCTATGCCCACAAATGGCCATCTCTGCACTGATGAAAATGGTATTGACTTCGATCATAAGGTATACCACTCCATGATTGGTTCTTTATTGTACTTATGTGCATCTAGGCCAGATATAATGCTTAGTGTTTGCATGTGTACCCGATTTCAAGCTACACCGAAGGAATCACACCATAAGGCTGTGAAGCATATTCTTCGATATCTAGCTCACACACCAACACTCGAATTATGGTACCCCAAGGGCTCGGTTTTGATCTCATTGGATATTCAGACTCTGACTATGCTGGTGATCGTGTGGACCGCAAGTCAACATCTAGTACATGTCATTTCCTCAGACGATCTTTGGTCTGTTGGTCCTCGAAGAAACAGAACTGCGTACTGTCTACTGCTGAAGGTGAGTACATTGCTACTGGTTCTTGCTGTGCTCAATTGCTGTGGATGAAGCAAACTCTCAAGGACTACGACATCAACGTGAAGAATGTGCCTCTCTTCTGTGACAATGAGAGTGCCATCAAGATTGCTCACAACCCAGTTCAGCACTCGAAGACAAAGAACATTCAGATTCGTCATCATTTTCTTCGCGATCATGTGTTGTAGGGCGACATTTCTATTGAGCATGTGAAGACTGAAGAACATCTAGCCGATATCTTCACAAAGCACTTGGATGAGAAGAGATTTAGCAAGTTGCGGTGTGAGCTAAATATCTTAGAGTCTTTGAATGTTCTTTGAAAAGGACACTCATCCTAACATTTATGCAAAATTGATGACTTAGATGTGCAACGCATGAAGAAACGTTTTTCTTCAATCAATGAAGAATAACACTCGAAGTGTGAAGGAATTAACGAAGAATTTGATTCTCAGAACCCTACGACAATTGTACACGGTGTCTGAAATCATCATTCTTATACGGTGGGTCACGCCACCACCAAAGTTGAAAATCTTCAATTTGAGTTTTTCCTCAGTTTTGAAATTCCTCAGTTGTTCATTTTCTTCAACTTTGCATTGTCTTCACCATTTCCGTCGTTTTTCTTCATTGGCTATATATATATATATATATATATATATATATATGAGTTTATGTCCTCTACAGCATTCACTTATTGCTATTTCTTCAAGTTGTTTTCTCTGCTAAGTGAATGTGATCGGACCCTTCCCCCTCTATGCTAAACTCAACCCATTGTATTCACAAATTCTTCATATGCGTTCTATTTGAAACTCGTTCAAAATCTTCACTGTGTCCTTGTCAGCTGAAGAACTTGCGAACGGAACGTTAAAACTTATCTTATCCAAAATTTTCGGTTTTGCCGCTCAAACCGTTCCGCATCCCACGAAAACAGTTATCTATTCACCCACGATCTCACACGATCTCCACTTCTAAGTACGTGGGTGACACATGTTAAGCGAATGAGAAGGGTCAGGGGCACGTTCGTCCAAATTCTTCAGGCGAACAGTTTTACACCATGGCTATAAATACCCCTTCCCTTCCTCACTTCTCCTTTACTCCGCTCGACCTCTCTCCCGCTCGAGCTTCTCAAACCCTAGCGCCGCCGCTACTTCATTGTCGCCGTTGAGGAAGAGCTTCACTGCCTCGACCTCGTCGCCGCCGTACTCGTGCCGGTCGCGGATTTCTTCACTCCGCCGCCGCCGTAGATGTCTTCCTTAGCCGAGTTAGGGCGTGGAAGATCTGCACTGATGAACTTCACATCTCCACTTCCCAGTTCGTCGTGTTCTTCGTCCAGGGTAATTAAAAGTTACTTTTACTGCCCTCTTTGATTCAAATGATTTCTACAAAATCTTCAAATGTGTTTATTCTTCTGATTCTCACACACTAAAACACCTCACATGTCACCTGCTCTTGTCTCATTTCTCTAAGCTATATTTTTCTTCAAGATTCCTCAATTGTGTGGATTTCTGATCCGTACAACTCTGGAACCTAAGACAAAGAACGCTTAGTGAAATTCCTCAAGACTCATTTGGTCAAAATCCTCAACTTTGTTCTTTTTACAAAACCTTCTGAGAACGCATATGACCTCTCCAAATTCCTCGCAACTATACTCTGTTCACAGGTACTCATGTCCGCTGCTGAATCACTAGGTTCTCATCACCTTAACTCATTTGCAGCGTTCCTCGAAGAAAAGTTGCATACATCTTCAGAAAATTCCATCGTTCAAATTCCTCATCTGAAGAAAATGGCTGATGGAAAGAAACCATAGAAAGGAGGAAAGAGGCCTGAGGTCAACACTGCTTTTGAAATCCTTGAGGACATCTATGCTGGGTACTGCACACCCCCTGAGGAAGATAAAAATCAGCGCAAGGTGCGCATTCAAAAGATTGAGAGGAGATGGGCAAGAGAGTGGAGAGAGTACAGATATGTTACTCCAAAGTACATGAAGAAATTCGCTATTACCCCTCCATGCTCAAGACATCCATTGGCACCTGGCCAAGTAGCTGATCCCACTAGCCTCAAGCGCGGTGAGGACTATCCTGAATAATGGGCCAAGCGCCAAGCCAAGTTGGCCAAACAGGCAAAAGATCCAGTGAGGAAATTCAATGAGGACTCTGCTGCTTCTGCCTGTGCTGAGGCCTCTGCTGTCAAGCCTAAGAAGGCCATGGCAAAGAAGCCTGCGCATAAGCCAAGTGCTTCACCTTCAATGCCCTCACGGCCAGATTCCTCAAAGCCCACACAGCCAACTCCTCAAACTACACCTGCTCTTCCAAAGTCCTCAGCTCCTCCGCCAAAGTCTTCAGCTGCTCCGTCCAAATCCTCAGCACCAGTGCATCTCGCCACGTGCCAAAGGACCACAGCCATATCTATTGCCTCAGGAGCCTCTGCAAGTTCCTCAACTGCTCCAAGTTCCTCAGCTGGTCCATCTCTGCTGAAGAAGAAGACCACTGCTGGACGAGGTCCTCGACCAAATCCTCACAAGAAGCAGGTTGCTTTCCAAGTGCCCTCTGATGATGATGAGGCTGATGATGAACAACTAGCCGAAATCATCAGAGACAGACAAGTCAAGGCCGCTAGTGCCAAAGGAAGCAATGTGCCACTGCTTTTGGATCCGAAGCTGATCCTAGACTTCATCAATCTCTGGCACAAGGATCCCAACACACCTTTGCCTGAGATGAACCTCACACCAGGTCAAAGTCATGTTTTGACTACCTTCATTGAAGAAGAGAAATGGAAATTTGAGAAGGCAAGGCAGCTGAAGAAAGCTCAGTACAGGAAGGAGCGCTTCCTGAAGAAAAACGTTGTCTCTATGACAACTGAAGAACTAGTGAAGATCCAGGCTGAAAGCAAAGGCCTCAGCGGTGACTTTAATGCTTACTATGCTGATTGGCAAGGAGCCAAGGTCAGGTTTGTAAAACTGACTGAGAAATTCACTTCAAAGGTTGCAGCTCCATTGCAACCAGAAATTCCTCAAGCCGAAGCATCTGCTCAACCAACAGAAGAACACGCCAGCACCGCTGATGAAAATCAGGCTGCTGAGGAAAATGCTAGTTCCAGGGCTGATGACTGCATTCCAACCGCTGAAGAAATTGCCAGGGCATCCACTAGTGGTGCGCCTGAAGAAAATGAAAAGTCAGGGCAACTGCATCAGTTGTGCCTAAAGAAACTCCACCAAATTCCTCTGCTCCTCCAGCGCCTACTCCAACTCTGATCCTTCCATCTGCATCAGATGTGAAGAAGACCAAGGCTGCAGAGCGTGCAGCTGTGAAGAAAAGGAAAGCATCAACTTCATCAGATTCTTCAGCACCGAAGAAGATGAAGAAATTGACAAGCTCATTTGCAAATCCAATTGATGTTGTTCCTGTTTCCTGCATGCCATCCAAGGAAATCGTCCCTTTCGATGAAGAATATGTGATCCCCAGCGGATCTGATGAAGACATTCCCTCTGCTGCTTCCTTAGAGCAGATGGATGAAGAAATTGAAGCGGACGCAATCCCTTCAACTCCAATTGTCTCCTCGCCCATGCCTCAGTTCACTGCTGAAGAGGCCGGCGTTGAGGAATTGGATGAACAAAATTCTGACGTGGACATTGGGAGTACCACTCCATTGATGAATGATGATTTTTGGGGTAGTCAGCATCCCAACTCCCCTCTGTTCACACCATTGCAACAAATCCCTCAGTCCCCTGCACAAACTGTTCAAATGGGCTATGAAGAAAATCAACCCACTGCATCTGTACATGAAGAAATTCCAGCCACTAGTGCTGAAGAAACTGCTGCTGCTGATTCATTGAAGACACAGACTGCCACTGAAGAGGAACCAGAAATTCCTCAGCCTGAAGAACCTGAGATTGCGATTCCTGAGGTTGTGATGCAACTGACGGACACTTCTCAACCCAAGGCAAAGGATCCATTCTCAAGGAAGGAAAAATTCAAAACTGATGATTTGTTCGGCGAGCACGTATTCTTCACTGATTACAACCCCTATGACCTGCTCGCATCAGGAAGAGGCATTTCTGGACTGCCAGCCAGGCAAGTTTTTATTCCTCAGTGTTGTTCAACAAAGGCAAAGTCTTCGATCATGAGCACATTCCTCACGTGGATATGGAATCTCTGTCGTGCTTCGTGCCAGTCCTTAGTGTTCTTCATGACGCTAGACTGTTAAATTTCTGCACTGACATCTGTGATTGGAATGAAGAACTCATTCTTCAATTCTATGCAATGCCGCACATCACCGGAGACTCTGAAGATGTGAATTCATGGGTGTTGGACTGGATGACTGAAAATATCACTATAAGGCACCAGCTACTGAATTGCTTCGTGCTTTGCCTCTCAGTTCTCCCATTGAAGCTTCTCATTGCATGTACCAAGAGCCTGAGCTTACAGATCACTATATTCAAGTGCTGATGAAGCCATTGAAGCCAGGTCAGGCCCCAAGAACAAAATTCCTCGTGAAGGAATTGTTATATGTGCCTCGGACTGTCTATCACATTTTGACGAAGACATTAAGTCCTATCAAGGGCCACGACTCGAATGAAGAAGAAGTCGTTGGCATCATGAAGAATCTGCTTTTCAATATCATGCATGGCATTCCCGTCAACTTCCATGATTTCTTCATGAGGACTCTGGCCAATGTCGCAATGTCACCATTTGAGTTGAAGCCTTATGCTCCGTGGATTATGAGATTCATTAGAACAAGGTCTTCACTCAACTACAAAGCTGATACACTGAACCATTGCAACTACTTGCCCCCGATTGAAGTCCTTAAACGGACATTTTCCTCAGCTGATGACAAGGGCAAGGCTTCTGCTGTTATTGATGAAGGCATTCGTCCACTTGATGGTCAATTTCGCAAAGCTGCATCCTACTCCATCAATGACGACTCTGTCACTCATGACTCTGCCGCCAACGCAACCATGCCAAATCCTCAAGGCACAACACCTAGGGTGATGACTGATCATGAGATTCTCCTCAGTCTTCACCAGATGGTTGATCGCAATCACAAATGGGTTAAGCGTTAGTTTGGTTCAATTCTTCACAACATGACTGCTACCCACAATGCAGTGAAGAAAAAGCATTACTACCTCCATGAAACCTTCAACCGTACCTGGGTTGTTCTGTCTCACATTTATAGCACAGAAGATCTGAAGAAAATGGGTCTCAAGGAAGATTTTGACTGGTCTGCTCCTCCACCGAAGAAATACAAGAAGGTCAAGGTTCCTTCCTTGGTGGCCAGCTCCTATTCTTCATCGCGCGACACCGACGAGCATGAAGACTTGGACGACACTGTGGCAGGCCCTACATAAACACACGACCCCAACAACGTTGGTGCTCCTTCATCATCTTGATATTCTCCAGGGGCGTTAGTCCTCAGTTTCGATCCTTTTGGTCATTCGATGACAAAGGGGGAGAAATTTGAGTTAGTATTCAAGCGGGTCTATCTTATATGGGCGTTTTTTTCTAAGTTACAACTCTTGTTCTTTTGATGACTTTGCTGGATCGAGATGTAAATTTAAACTCTATGGTGGCCTGATACTTTTGCTGTGTTTTCTACATGCTTATTCCTCATATATGTTAATGCACGCATGCTGAATTACATCAGTCACCATATTTCATCATGCATTTCAAGTTCTTCATATTATATGTCAAATGCGTGTATGAATTACAAGATATAGGGGGAGATCTCAATGATTTTACTCTTCAAGTGTGCATTGCTTCAAGAGCAAATTCCTCACTATGCACATCTTCAGGGGGAGTTCTTCTATATCTTGCAATCAAATTCCTCAATATCAGTATTTACGCTTCATCTGTTTATCCCCATTGAAAACTTAACCTATATTGTCATCAATCACCAAAAAGGGGGAGATTGTAAGTGCATCTAGTGCCCCTTAGCGATTTTGGTGTATTGAAGACTTATAGGTTAAGGGACTAATGTGTTTATGAGTGTACACATGTCTATAAGTCTATGAGCAGTTTGATATTTATAGAGAAAGTCGACCCCTAAAAATGAAGTTCTTCGACTGAAGACTTTGGATTTCTGAAGACCTTCTGAAGACTTTGAAAGTGAAGAAATTGGTGTGACCTTGAAGACTTGGTATTCATTTGAGGAACATGGAGCGTGAAGACTTTTGTTTTCGTAGTTTCATTTTCTCTTTCTTGAGTCATAGGAAACACCGTACTGTTAAAGGGGGTCGACGAAATACTAAGGAAAAATTTCCATGTGATGCTCAACTCAAAATCCTACACCTACCAATACCTTCGAGTGAAGCCATTGGAAATCTCATACAATTCAGTCATATTCTTCAGTGACAGAGAGGAAGTTCTTCTGGTCTGAGGAATCTGTTCTCACTGAGGAGTTAGGAATTCGCTAGTGCGGATTGCCTACTCAAATTTCCGACCGTTGTTGTGCTATGCGCCAGCTGTCCCAAAATATCTACCCACCTAACGATCATATCATTGAAGGGCATTTATGTCTTATCATGTCGGGCTGCTCCCTAGGCTATAAATAGCCGCCCTCTACAACCACTAGCTAGTTGGCTACTCCGAGAGAAACTGACACTTGTCATTTGAGAGCATCCCATCCTCCGAGGAATTTGAGCGAAAATCATCAAGTGAGGAAAACCCAAACCCAAACACCTACAAACCCAAAGTGATTGAGCATCACTGAAGAGATTGATCCTGCGTGGATCCGACGCTTGTTACCTTTGAAGACTGTGCTTCTTCCAGACGGTTAGGCGTCATGGTCTAGAGCATCCAAGAGGAATTGTGGATCACCGAGTGACCGAGTTTGTGAAGGTTCGGAAGTCACCTGAAGACTTACCACGAGTGATTGGGCGAGGTCTATGTGACCTTAGCTCAAGGAGAATACGGTGAGGACTATGTGTCCGGGACTGTGTCTACTCAGGTTTAAATACCTAGCCGCTCCAACCAGATGTACAACTGAGTCAGCAGTTGGAACTGGTCTACCAAATCATTGTCTTCACCAAGCTGACTGGTTCTATTTCCTCAACTCTTTCATTTCCTCATATCTGTGTTTGAAGACTTTGACTTTGACTTTCTCAATTTCCTCAGTTCAATTTCTTCAGTCTGTTTGTTTTCATCCTGTGTTATCCTATGATTACGCTTTCTATACTCTGTGCTTGTCTTCATTTCATCATGATGACCATGCTTGTGTTCTGTTATGTTTACTTTTGAGTACTTATTCCGCTGCTAGTAGTTCTTCGCTAAGGAATTTCCTCACCTGCAAATTCCTCAGTGAAGAATTCATAAAAATTGCCTATTCACCCCCCTCTACTCGATATAACGCACTTTCAGTGTGAGGCTGCCGTCGCCGGAGAATAACATGAGGTGTTGGTGAGTAGAGGAATAGCCTAGACGGCGATGGGAGTAAGGTGGGCCGGTGAGGCCTGCGTGGCAGCATAGCCGACCATGGGAGGCGGTAGCAGGTGGTCCCGCCGGCGGTGGTTTGGGCGGCTGAAGCAAGAATATCCGAGATTGAAGAAGCACGACAGCCATTGGATGGACATCCGACGGACACTGCTGCTAAAATCATGTGTTGACTATAAGTTGACAAAGCCTTGCGTACGTGTCAACTTAGTAGGCTCACAAGTGAGCATCACATCTATGACAGAGAACATATAGGCCATTTGTGATTTGTAATAATGTACAACCCATTTTTGAATTCTAATGGAATTTACTACAGCCAATTTACAGTTTGTTAAAATTACAGCCCATTTTCTAGCCAGGACAACGAATAATAATTTCAACCAATCGCTCAAAATAGAATTCAGCAAAATTTCTCACATTTTGATGGGATCCGAAATATTTTTATCCCGAAATTTAGAGTCAGATTAAATATAATTTCAAAATAAATTTGTATTAGGTAAACATCCAACGAAATTTTGCGCGCGCAACAAGTAATGAAATTAAAATTTTCAAAATCCAAAAATAATATTTTTTAAACCAATTACCTGTTTTGTTGTGGTTTTGTCACGTCAGATGTCCTAGAGAAAGGACTTAGTCGTGGAGCCATCGCTACGGGTTAGCTTGAAGGGGTTAAAGCGGACAAGGGACGCAAGAGAGTTTTATACCAGTTCGGCCCCTTCGATGAAGGTAAAAGCCTACGTGTAGTTGTGATGGAATTGATGGGGTTTCGATGACCAGGGAGAGAATACGCTTTGGCTGAGTCTCGAGTTGTTGTCCGTTTTCCTTGAACCGCCGCCGGGTCGTCCCCTTATATACGTGGGTTGACGCCCGTCGGTTTACAGACCCCGAGGCCGGCTCATAATAGTGTCCGGCTCGGTCTCTACTACGCATATCTTACAACACAAGTTTAGATCTCAATGCCGGTTTGTGTCTACATGACTTAAACCGGCTTTGGGCCCTGGGCCTTCATGAAGCATCACCGTCTGTTTTCATGGGCTTCAGATACAGAAGAACTACTTATGAAGTTAACACGGCCTCTCCTGGCCGGTTTACGCCCAGTGGTAATATCCCCAACATTAGGCCCCAGATTGATTTGAACTGGTTCATGTCAATCCTCAATACTTGAGAAAATTTCTTCTTCAACATCTTCACACAATCTTGTAAACCACCATGACATCATCTTCTCAGATCTTGGTAAACCGCCGTGACGTCACCTGTCATTAACGAGCCTCCGACAATCGAGGCGACAACATCACCTTATATCCAAAAATCCGGCTCCTCGATTTTCGCATTTGTCGTTTATCTCCTTATAAATAGGGCCAGGGGGTCTTTCCAGTTTCCCCCTCGTGCCTCTTCGCTTCATCTTCATCCTCGCGACGCCCGAACCTTCGACCTCTGCCGCCGCCGTCAACCTTCGACTGCTGCACCAACCTTGGCCGCTGCATCGACCTGAACGTACCAGAGTTCCTCCGCGTGCCGCCGCTGCTCAACAACATCCGTAAGTCTCCCCTTTCTCTTACCATAGATCTGCACTTAGGGTTTCTGTCGTTCATCGGTGTTCGTCGCCGCCCTTCTTTTCCCTTATTTATATCCATGGGTTAGATCCAAAAAACCACATAGGTCTCGTGCGGTAGTAGTTTAAACCACATAGATCTCACGCTTTAGCAGTTTCAGCACCTGTTTGATATCCAACTCATCTCATCTTGGTGAACCTTCAGTACACTAGAATTTAGGTCAGAATATATTTCGTTTTTCCTACGCGCGGTAGATCTGAAATTACCATAGCAAGATGTGAACTTGTTTCTTCCTTCTCTTACACCCTTTGAATACCAGATTGGCCGGTTCAACCTTACAGAAAAAATGATGACCCGGTATATACCATTAGTCCCCTGTTGAACCGCCAATGCATTACACCGTTCCATTGCCGGACTCCGGTTTACGTATAACCAAATCCGGTTTACCAATATGCTAGTATCCTCATACGGCTGTATAGTTGTCCACTATAAATCTTAAACCGGTAATACTCATGTTTTAGATTTTCCTTGTCATGGCTAAACAAGTCTATGAGTGCAATTGGGCTGCCTCTCGAGTAACCGAGGAGCAATTAGACAACCTTGTTAAAACGGGCACTTTAGCCAAGAAAGATGTCATCCACTGGAGGGTCCCTGGCCCGGAAAATCCTCCTACACCCAAGGATGGAGAAGTCACTACAAAAAAATACACTTCCGTGATGATACGTGTTTGTCACAGTAGGTTGCGTTTTCTGTCATGCATGTACATCCATGACAAATTTATGACAGAATCAAGATAGTCATACCTGTGTTGTCGTAGAAGTGTTCCATGACATTGCCAAAATTATCATCACGGAAGTGTCCACTTCCATGACGATAAATCGCGCATCACAGAAGTGCTTTCGTCAAGAGTGACCGACATGTGGCATCCTTCGTAACGGAATGTCGTTAAGCTATCGGGTTGGATTTTGGATCCGATAACCCATTAACAGCCACGACCAATGCCGATTTTCCACGTGCAAAATTCTCATTGGCTGACGGACCGACACGTGGACCGGCCCAAAAGTGGCCCACAAAGTTTAAATGGGCCGGCCCAACCGAAGGCCCATAAGATTTAGCGGACCATAATGGGCCGGCCCAGCTAAATGCCCACAAAATTTAGCGGACCATAATGGGCCGGCCCAGCTAAAGGCCCACACGATTTTGCAGACCATAATGGGCCGGCCCAGCTAAAGGCCCACAAGATTTTGCAGACCACAATGGGCCGGCCCAGATAAGGCCCACAAGTTTCTGCAGACCATAATGGGCCGGTCCAGCTAAAGGCCCAACATTCTCTGTCAAATCGGCCCGTCAACGGCCTGTCCTAAACATGTCATCAACGTGGCCCATGGTCACTTCTGGCCCGTTAACAGTCCGCTAAGTAATTGGGCCGAATTACGGCCCGGTGTATTTCCGGCCTGTTAAAGGTCCGGCTTCATTTGGGCCCATTTACATGCCATCAAAACTTTCGGCCCATAAACGACCGTGAAGGATTTGGGTCATATTCGACCATGTCTCACATTCGGCCTGTTAGAGGCCCACTATAGCTTTGGGCCACTTCGGCCTGTTGTCATTTTCGGCCTGTTAACGCCGGACGTAAACCATGGGCCATATGTGGCCCAACGTCATATCGGGCCCATTAACGGCCCATATAAAAATGACGATAATCTAGCCCGACCGAAGTTCCGGCCTGTTAAAGGCCCGTGTATTAGGTCGGCGCATTTACGGCCCGTCCGAATTTCGGCCTGTCAAAGATCCGCATCGTAAATTGGCCACCATTTCGGCCTGCTAAGTCCAGTGGGTTATTTGGCAGAATCAAGGCCCAATCTCACTTTTGGTCCATTAAAGGCCCATGTTTTTATGGGCTCGAGATATTTACACCTATAAACGGCCTATTTTTACTGAGGGCCCAAATTATGCTTAGGCCTGTTAAAGGCCCACTATGGGCACAGGCCTACCAGAAAAATATGAAAGCTTATGCTGATTTAGGCCCAGATATTTTTAGTGGGCTACATGCCAACTTTAGCCCGTAATCGTTTTTAGCCAATTGGAATGGGCCCGACGAATGTTGGCATGTTGGGCTCCTACGAAGCTTTCGGCCGAATACATTACTAAGATAAACCTACACTATACAAAAATAGCGTCGTAATTACTGCAGCCTGAGGCAGCATCATAAATGTTGTATCACAACAAAATAAATTCCAACCATACAACAAAAGGCCTGTTGGCATAAAGTTTACAGTCCTTCCAGATAAAAACACCATCAGATGTATAGAAGCACAGATGATTTGACCTGAGTGCTAATGTTTCAGGCTGTAGAATCTGATGGAGCAGCACGATCTCCACCTTTTTTCCGCCATTGCTCTTGAACAACGAAGCGAATGTCTGATAGTCTGGTTTCAAAACCATTCATATCTTGACGACATTTCTCAACCACTATTCTTGTTTCCGAAACAACATCCATTAGGGATTGGACTTGTGTCTGGAGCACAGATATATCACTCTGTCTAGCAGGAAGATTTTGTTCAGTAGGCGATTTGGACGAGGTTACCTTGACAACCAACCCAGAATTACGCAGGAAGGTGCTTTTTGCACTGTTAGTGGAGAGATACTGACGCACTCCAGCAAGAGGTGACATTGTGCCTGTAGTAGCCTCGTCACCTTCAGGTGGTTGTGGCTGTTCAATCATTTGTTCCATAGCTTCCCGAAAGTTTGAACTTGTAGATTAGTGTACCGGATAAGTTAGTAATGAGATAAAAACAAACAAAGTAGGTTAAACGTTTATACATAACTTATTTTGGTGAACTACTGTAATACATTAGCTTGTATTGTAGTGCCAACTACATAATAAAATCACTTTCGGAACATATGTCCGTGTAGCATGCCTACTGTATTGTCTATTTCCTCACATTCGTTGACATCTAAGGATAAAGAGACATGGTTTAAAGTAGGATGAACATAGTATGACATCATTCATATCATGGGCAAACAGATATAAAACAAACAGGCTATTTTATCATTGTGTGCGCACGTGAACATAACAACCAGTTTACAGATCAAGAGCAAAAGAATATCCTTCATCTCTTTTAAACCATGTAAGGTGAAATGATACGTTAAGACAACTGTGAATAAAAGTGAACAGAGTAACTGACATTGGCTGCAAACCAAGTAGTTAAATGGACACATCACAGTACCAATCAGTTCAAGGCAGGAGGAGTAAGGACTTACAACAGCGGCTTGAACTGGTGTGCTCATGCCCTTCATCTTGCTGGTGTGGCAATCCTTGAAGATTTGCACTGCATTCGGTTCAGGTTCTTTTTGGTCCGCACGGGCTTTCCTCTATATTTGGCACAAGTCAATATAGATATGATAACATGGCACAAAAAAGAAAAAGGAAGTAGCAGCTATTTACAAGAGCCTCGCAGTGTGCAATATAGCTACGAGATCCTGTTGCCTGTTGGAATTTCACTTTAGAACGGTTGGTTTTGTTCTTCAAACAGTTAGCCTAGAAGAAGATACACTTGTAAGGCACATACATAAATGCAAGTTCAATATGTGGTCTGATCAAATACATATAGCCTACCTGATACTTTGGATCAGACCAGTGTTTAACGAGGGCTATCCAGTCTTCATCTGTAATATATTCCACTAGAGATGTTTGGGTGATTTCATTGTTAGCCTTGCCTTCAAAGTGAGATTTTCTAAGGTGGTACCGATACTGTCGCAGAGCTGACTGAAAAACATGAGTGCATGCTTGTTTAGTTGCATCATCTTTCGGATCCAACTTGAACCTCATCTGTTGAAAAAAGAATGTGAGTCTTATTAGGAGGAAGCTAGAAAGTATGGGACAGAGCAAGACAATATTACTAATTGCGATGAATAACATTACTTATGGATAAATGGTCAAGGAAGGTGTTAAACTGGGTATTGTCTTTCTCATTCCTGTACTGGATCCACGTTGGGAGGATACGTGCATGACACCTAACGGCAACGGCTGCCTCTGATACTAACTTGGCTGACTCTGTAGCATCACGTGGCCTTTTTAAACCTGCCTCAAAATGGATCTCCATTCTTCCTCCTTTAGATTTTGTTAATCTGTCAAGCATTATCCCTAATGTCTGTTTCCGCTTGCGCCGTGGTGCTAGTTCAACAACGAATATGGAAAGTGTTAGTGTACATCAAACTGTGAGAGTACATATAAAGGAGCATGCAACTGCAACTTGACTCGGTCAGGTACCGTATTGGTGTTGATGCTCATGAGGTTCATCTGATCTTGCCAAGTCCTGTTGTGTCAGCAGTGCTTCGGAAGTAGTGTTAGGTGTGAAGGCAGCTTGGGAACTGGTCAGTTCCGGAGCAAACGAACGAGTAACTGGTTGAGATGCTGGTACAGTTGAAGCGGATGCTGCAGTTGGTGGAGCAGGTGATACTGTGTTTGTTGATTTAGCCGGTGGACTTGGACCTTCTACTGCACTATAAGTACCAGCAGAATCTCGACGGCAGAACCTTTGCCGTTTCACCCGACGAGTAACAGCACTCCCTACTATATTATTTTCCTTGCTCTTTTTTGACTTTGCCATGTCAAGCTGTACCCACAACACAAAAGAATAAAATCACTCTTCAGAACTCATTGATGCATGATACAGACAAGCAATACTTTGATGTAAGACAACCGTATGAGGATGGAATATGTAAGAAAAACAGGACGGCATGCCATATTCACAGCTACGATGTGCAAACTAAGCAGAAGGATTTTCAAAAAAAAATAGAAGTAATGCTAGCTAGACACCATATGAAAGATGCAACCAATATTACTCTACCAAGTTAAAAGTGTCTTGTCATAAGTGGCAATTCAAAAAATTAGAAGCAGTACAACGTAGAAATCAATGCAAGATGCAACCACTATCAAACTGCCATGTTAAAAGCGTCCAATCATGAGTGACTGATGCGGGATACACAACAACAGTACTTTGATGTAAGAACATGGTATGATAGATAGATGAAGTGTACTCTAGACACAGAAAGCCATGTCATATGCACATGTATAACGTATGAACTCAGCACGTGCAACTTAATCAAAATAGAAGAAATACATGCTAGACAACATATGCAACATGAAACCAATTATCACACTGTCAACTTAGAGCAAGCACCTGCGATGGTGGAGTATGGGAGATGAACTCATAATGTAGACTTGGGACTTCAACTTCATTAGCAGTAGCAGTGGCAAATTTAGAGAGTCTCTATTTGCGTCGGTTCGGAGGACCACCAACATCCACTAACTTACTCTTTTCCTTCATATTTTCTGATATTGCCTTATGAAGTCAAAACCACAAGAAGATGAATAAAATTAGCTCTGCATAACTAGTTGATGCATGATACAGACGAACACTACTTTGATGTAAGGCAAGCGCGGGATAGGAGGATGGAATATATACAAAAAAAGACAGCGTTTCATATTCACACGTACGATAGGAGGATGGAATATGTATGAAAAAACAGTAAGAGGAAGGCATTTCAACAAAATTAGAAGAAATGAAAGCTAGGCACCATATGAACATGCAACCAATATCACTCTATCAGGTAAAAAGTGTCTCGTCGTAAGTGCCATTTCAAGAAATTAGAAGCAATACAAGCTAGAAGACAATGCAAGATGCAACCTACATCACAGTCCCAAGTTAAATGTGTCTTATGGTAAGTGATCGTTGCAGGTATAAGTTGTAAGCTACACAGATGCAATTCAACATAATCCGAAGCAATACAAACTAGACATCATATGGAAAACGCAACCACGTATAACAGTTCCAAGTAAGAGCAAGCACCTGTGATGGTGGAGTAGGGGAGATGTGCTCATCATGTACACGTATGTTCTAGAAATAGGAACACGTGTCATATTCACAGGCATTATGTGTAAAGTCAGCAGATGCAATTCAAGTTAGAAGCAATACATGCTAGACATCATACGCAACATGCAACTACCTATAATAGTGTCAAGTTAGAGCAAGCACCTGTGATGGTGGAGTAGGGGAGATGTGCTCATCATCTACACAGCTACGTTGACTGTCCAGCCTTGTGTTGTCTTGTGAATCTTGTTGGGAGGATGGCGGAGTAGAATCTGTAGAGACCCCCTATTTGAGTTGCTCCGAAGGACCACCATCATCCACTGCCGGACTAATATCCTTCAGCTGTAATGATTTTGCATTGTGAAGTCAAACCGATAATAAAAAGGAATAAAATTCGCTCTTTAGAACTCATTCATGCATGATACTGACGAACACTACTCGGATGAAAGGCAAACACATGATGCGAGGATGGAATATGTATGAAAAACAGGATGGTGTGACATATTCACACCTATGATGTGGTAACTAAGCAGAAGGAATTTTAACAAATTAGAAGCACTGCAAGCTAGACACCATATGAAAGATGCAACCAATATCACTCTGCCAAGTTCAAACTGTATGGTGTTTCAACAAATTAGAAGCAGTACATGCTAGAAATCATATGCAAGACACAACCAATATCACAGTGGCGACTTAAAGGTGCCTTATCATAAGTGACTGATGCGGGATATGCAAGAATAGTAGTCTGATGTAGAAATATGAACACATGTCATATTCACAGGCATTATGTGTAAAGTAAGCAGATGCAATTCAACAAAGTTAGAAGCAATACAAGCTAGACATCATACACAACATGCAACCACATATAATAGTGTCAAGTTAGAGCAAGCACCTGTGATGGTGGAGTAGGGGAGATGTGCTCATCATCTACACAGCTACGTTGACTGTCTAGCCTTGCGTTGTCTTGCGAATCTTGTTGGGAGGATGGCGGAGTAGAATCTGTAGAGAACCTCTGTTTCAGTTGCTCGGAAGGACCACCATCATCCAATGCCTTGGCAATTTCCTTCAGCTTTATTGATTTTGCATTATGAGGTCATACCGACAAGAAAAAGGAATATCATTCGCTCTTCAGAACTCATTCATGCATGATACTGACGAACACTACTCTGATGAAAGGCAAAGTCATGGTACGAGGATGGAATATGTACGAAAAAATGGACGGCTTGACATATTCACACCTATGATGTGGTAACTAAGCAGAAGGCACTTCAACAAATTGGAAACACTGCAAGACACCATATGGAAGGTGCAATCAATATCACTCTGCTAAGTTAAAACTGTCTCGTCATAGGTGGCGTCCATCAAACTAGAAGCAATACATGCTAGAAATCATATTCAAGACGCAAACCAATATCACACTGCCAACTTAAAGGTGTCCCATCATAAGTGACTGATGCAGGATACACAAGAAGAGTAGTTTCATGTAAGAACATGGTGTGATAGACAGATATAGTATGTACCAAAAACAGGAAAGCGTGTCATATTCACATGTATCATGTGTAAGCTAAGTAGATGCAGGTTACACTAATTAGGAGCAATACGAGCTAGACACCATATGCAACATGCAACCAGATATCACACTGCCAAGTTAAAGCAAGCACCTTGGATGGTGGAGTAGGGGAGCGGAGACTTGGACCTTGTAATGCACTATCAGTACAAGGAGAATCGGTACAGATGCTCCATTTACGTTGCTGCAGAGGACCACCAGCATCGCCTTCCTTACCATTTTCCTTCCTCTTTCTTGATTTTGCCTTGTCAAGTCAAACCCACAAGAAAAAGGAATAAAATTTACTCTTCAGAACTCATTGACGCATGATACTGACGAACACTACTTTCATGTAAGGCAGCCACATGATAGGAGGATGGAATATGTATGAAAAACAGGACGGCGTGACATATTGACATGTATGATGTATAAAGTGTAAACTAAGCCCAAGGTGCTTGAACTTGTTAGAATCGATGCAAGCTAGAAACCATATGAAAGATGAAACCAATATCACTCTGGCAAATTAAAAGGGTGCCCTAACAAATGTATTTGACCAAATTAGAAGCAATACATGGCAACAGACTAGAAATAATATGCAATATGCAACGAATAAAGGTGACTCATCGTAAGTGATTGATGCAGGATACAGAAGAGAGGTAGTTTCATGTAAGAACAAGGTTAACACATAGATGTAGTGTGTACCAAAAATAGGAAGGCATGTCATATTCACAGGTATAGTGTGTAAACTAAGCAGATGCAATTTACCCTAATTAGAAGCATTACAAGCTAGACACCGTATGCAACATGCAACCACATATCACAATGCAGAGTTAGAGCAAGCACCTGTGATGGTGGTGTAGGGGAAGTGCGGTCTTCAGGTACAGAGCTACATTCAATATCTTCATTTAGGCTTGTTGTTTCTTGAGAATCATGTGGAGAGGATGAAATTGCATTCTTTATAAGAGTATTGCGTCTCATATTAATCCACGCGCGTGACTGTCTCATCATAAGCGATAGACGCAGGATACACAAGAACTGTAGTTTGATGTAAGAACATGGTGTGATAGGCAGATGTAGTATGTACCCAAAAAAGGAAGGCGTGTCATATTCACATGTATAATGTGTAAGCTAAGGAGATGCAATTTAACAAATTAGGAGCATTGATGAGGGATACACAAGAAAAGTAGTTTGATGTAAGAACATGGTTAATAGAAAGACGTAGTATGTACCAAAAACAGGAAGGCATGTCATATTCACAGGTATAATGTGTTAACTAAGCAGATGCAATTTACCCTAATTAGAAGCATTACAAGGTAGACACCATATGCAACATGCAACCACATATAACACTGCCAAGTAAGAGCAAGCACCTGCGATGGTGGTGTGGGGGAATTGCGGTGATTAGCTAGAGACCTACGTTGACTATCTTCATTTAGCCTTGCTGTTTGTTGAGAATCATGTGGGGAGGATGACACTGCACTCTTTAAACGAGCAGGGCGTCTCCCAGTAACCCACTCGGGTGACTGTCTCATCATATGTGATTGACGTGGGATACAAAAGAGCATTAGTTTGATGTACGAACATGGTTAATAGACATATGTAGTATGTATCAAAAACAAGAAGGCATGTCATTATCAAAGGTATAATGTGTAAAGTAAGCAGATGCAATTTAACCAAATTGGAAGCAATACAAGCTAGACACCATATGCAACATGTAACCACATTTGACAGCGCGAAGTTAAAGCAAGCACCTGGGATGGTTGTGTGTGGCAATTAAGATCATCAACTGCAGAGCTACGTTTACTGTCTCCAACTGCTGACACTGCACCCATTAGAGCGCTGAAACACTTAGTGCTTATCTTCGAATTACACTGGAGCAACTTCTATCTTTTCTTTTCTGCATTCATCAACACTACGTCAGAGTCTGAAATACCCATGCATAAAAAAACAATAGTGTGAGTATGGGTGAAGTGTGTGCACGATTAGTACAGTGTAAAGGTAGCAGATAGCAGGTCGGTGAGAAATAAATGACGGGAGACATATGATAGCTCTACAACATGCATGGCACACTAAATTACTACAGGATTCTATGAAAACAACAGTCGACTGAAAGCAAATAGGTCAGTCCATTTTTTCTGCACCGTCCGATGTACAAAGAACGGGCAGATCGCCTTCATCTACCTCCAGCCAGTCAGTGTTGACGATCTTCCTCGAAACGCCAGCGACCACCGGCCCAGTATTCCTCCCCTGCCTGCACCCTACCCTCGACCTCATCGCACCGCCGTGCTTGGCACCGCCCCCCGGCCATCCATTCAAGCCCCGCTGACCTCCAGATCAGGCGCAAGCAGCTTCTGCGCCCCACACCCCTATGATAGACACCGATGCGCCGCTTCCCCAGGGAACAGGAGGACTAGGTGCTCCACGCACCTAAGCGGGTGCTGCTTCTTTTAATTGCGGTTCGACTGACCCTGAATTGAAATCCAGGCGGGCTACTGACCTCTAGCAAAGGTGAAATAGTAAAAGGGAGGAAACCTTGTGCATTTAGTATCACGAAGAAGATGCAGTAAGAAGCGCTCAACTAGTTTCTTTCGTGGGATGAATACGGTGTGAGCGGAGACGTAAGATTTGCACGAATAAGGGAAGAGGAGTACCTCTTTCTGCTGGCAGTGCTGTGTCCTCCTTCTGTTTTTCCGACGATCTTCTTGTTGTTCGCCAGAAACCAGAAGTTGTGGAGGAAGGTGCAGCCTTGGACGAACCCATGGCCAAGTTGTTGAGTGTGGTGCGGTGGCCGTCTGTCGGCGGTGGGGAAGCAGATCCGAGGCGGCGAACGACGGCGTAGCGGGAACAGCTCCGGTTCGGTGGACGGTTGCGACAGTGGAGCCGCAGCAGTGAGGCGCAGGACGGCGTGGTCGGAGTGGTTCTGGTACGACGCACGTCGGCGTCGGCGTCGTGGAGGCAGCTCGGCCTCGGCTTTAGCTGCTAAGTCCTTGAGGGCGTTGCGGTTGCGGTTGCGTTGGACGAGGACGTCGGGGTACCAGCTCCGGCGTGATGGAGGAGTGCGGCGGTGGATTGGCCGCTATGGGGTGGAGGACGGAGGAGGCTGGGGTTTCACGGCTGGTGGAGAGGGCGTTTTTGCGCCCACGGAGTATGAATGGGGAAACGGAGGGAGGCGGGGAACTAAGGGGGAACAATATTTCGGTTTGAGACGCGCTTGTTCGAAATTTGGGGAAAGTTAGAAACTTTGCCCCCATCTAAAATTTCGGACATATTGCGGGTTGGGGTTAGGACAGTCATGTCAGGTGTCCCAAATGTGGGCGGGATAGATTTCGGCCAAGCGCATGGGTAGGCACCCACGGCGTATGAATGCTTCTCGGAGGCGGTTGAGACTGGCGTCTTGGTGAAGTTACAAACCTACCCCGGTTTAGACCTTTGGACATCGGGCCGATAGGCTACACGGGCCAGAGTCAGGACAGTAATTTCCTACCACCAAAACATTAGTCTCGCGTGGTTTTGGGTGACCAGAGGCCTATTTGGCACTTCGTTCAATATTTGGGAGCAGAAGCATTAACGTTTTCGGTTCTCTTGAATTGAACTTTCAGGATTTATCAAACTTCACAAATCTTTACTCTTGAAAATCCTAAAGCTACGATTATTTTGGAATGGAGGGGGTACATTTGAATATACATTGTACACGAGTATATATTAAAAAATATGCAACTTACCTCAGTTCGTCCATGGTTCCAGATATAATCTCCTTGGTTGCAAAAAAAAGTTAGATATGCGTATGAATATATATAGCATGTTCAAACTCACAATAAAGATTGATGCCCCCTTTTACATCTGATTTACAAATGCCATTATCTCGGGTTCAAATAGATGAATGCACTTCCTATGAATTCGAATCTTCGAAACCCCCTTTATGTTGAATTCGACATGTATTCTATTTCGTAGCTAGCAATTTGGAATGTATCCATGCAAGTGACAAATGTATAAAGTGCTTCACACTAACAACATGGAGTGCACTAATTAATGTTTATATATAAATTGCAAAAGCATCCATTGCCTGTATTTCAAACCGCTCTCACTCTATGGATCGATAATATGAAATAAACACATGCACATGCTAGAATTCAATAGAGTATGGGTGTCTGATAGACCGATTTTCGTCCATACGCAATTTGCAAAATTCATGATCTCATCCAAAAATAATAATGCCATTTATATTTTAATTTAATGCGCACACCGCCTTTTACACGTAGATGCACTATGCCTCGCCCCGTTCTCACAAAAGCGTTATATATCTCTCTATCTAACGCATAAGTGCACACACTTTATATGCATCGTCATTTCTCTTTCACACATGCTCACAATCTCTCAGGGTGTCGGGGTGTCTCATGCACATGCTCTCTCTATTTCTCTCTCTCTTTCTGACTACTATGTACCACTCTTTTCACTAATCTCAGTTGGAAAACACTATTTCTCTCACATGCATATATACACATGCACGGTCTCTACTAGCCCTCTATACGCACATATATGTGCCTACGTGTCTCCCGCACGCACATTATCTTTAGGCCTCTCTCGCACACATTGACCCCCCGACACACCTCTCTCTTAGTAGTTGGCAGATATGATTTCATCATATCATTCCGTAGGATACCCCTGGCTGTTAGGCTGGATGGTAATACGAGGCAAAGTTTTACCCTAGTTCGGATCAGACCCTTGCAGTTGAAGAAAGAGCCTACTCCTGGTACTGTATATTAGTGATAGGGGTGTGTACAAAGTACACGTGAATACCAGGCATTGTGCGTGTGTGTATACTATCGACGAACTAGCCCCCAAGCTTGTATAACATACTAAGGGCCTAGGGTTACAAATCATATATAGTCGGCTTATCACCAGTGGGGATAGAGTCCTCCGCGACTCTGGTAGCTTCCTGTTGTACGCCGAGTCCTCCACATGGGTCTTCGTATAACACATCTCGGTCCAACCTATATGTGGCGCAGGATGGAACCGACCCATGAGTCTTCATGTTGACCCACCACAACTAGAAATGATGTGCCCACCACACCACACACGCAATCGGCCACTAAGAAAATAAGCATATACAATTGTACAACGGTATCTAGCTCACGATACGTCTCCATATTTTGTTGATGAAACTGACGGACTTTGCATTTGATGCGTGCTCCGTATTTTGTTGACGACACTTATGGTCATTGTATTTGAAGCGAAAGAACGATATGGTCACTGGACTTCAGAATAAGCTCATCACGGTCACCACATACATTTTGTCGTGCTAACCAACATGTGGTTGGATGGTTAGAGGACAGTGGTTTCTCGAGCCCACAAAGGTTAAAGTCCCGGTGCTCGCATTTATCTTGTGTTAATTTCAGTATTTTCCGACGATGTACGTTCAGTGGGAGGAGACGTTCCACTTGACTACGAGGCACCTATGGTGACTTCGTAAAATCTCAAGATCATATATGCTGGCCCACTCTCTCGAAGGTGCTCATAGGGGTAGGGTTCGTGTGTGTGCGTGCTTATAGCGGTGAGTGCTTGCGTGTATATATGAGCCCTTGCGGCTGTACCATGTTGAACAAATACATATCATGATTATACGGTCACTGGCTCACCCGTACAACTCCGTATTTTGTTGATGACACAATCAATTGACGAGTCAAACGTTCCACGCGGCGCAACTAGTGTTGCACCATCGGGGCCCGTAACCGTGGGGCCCACCTGTCAGCCCGTATATGAAAGAAAGAAATGGTAGTTTGAGTGTGTACTGTGTTTATAAAATAGGAGTACATTTTATGGTGATCATACGGTCACTGGCTCACCATACAACTCCGTAATTTGTTGATAACACGATCAATTGACCAGCCAAACGGTCCACATTCAACAGCGCACATTACCATAGGGCCCACCCGTCAGCGCGTATATGAAGGACATAAATGGTAATAAATTAGTGGTCGGTGGGTATTCGAAGTCGTGAGACCTCTGGTTGGCAGTCACCGGCGGTTGGGGGGGCGTTCATTGGGCGGTGGGGTGGGGATCCCCGGAGAAAAAACTCGGCAGGGGGGGCCTAGAGGGATGGCGGGTGCGGCGGCGGACCGGCGGTGGGGAGTGGTTTCGGGGAGGGCGGGCCGGCCGCGGGCGACGGGGGCTGGCGGTTCGGCTCGTGGTGGCTAGCGGCTCAGGGGGGTGGAGTTTCATGATAAACTGGAGGCCCTTGATTTCGTATCCAACGGCTAGAAAATCTAATGACCAGAGATGAAAAAGTCAGTCGACTGACGTGTAGCCTCACCCCGCACGTACACATGCACGCACGCAAGACACGGACGCATGTAGGCGTGCAACATTGACACGTACACACGCACGCATGCTGGCTTGCAACACTGACACGTACACATGCACTCACGAACACACGCACGTACGCACCCATGCATGCAACACTGAAACGTACCCTTGCACGCACGCAACACTCGCACACCTGCATGCACACAGCACACGATGCAAGACACACGCTCAACCTATACGTGCATGCACCCTTTGTTAAGGACATGGATTGTTACGGGTATTAATCAATCTTATCTGTGATAAGCAGAACATTGATGTTTGCAGCGGTCTTTATGAAACACAACGTATCGAACAGGCTATCAACATAGTAGGCTTATCTACATGAAAAAGATGATGTCACACTCAATGAACAATCATCGGTTTATGAAATGCCCGCTTCTGACCGCCCTGGCCCACCAAAGGTTCCTCTGCTGTGCGCTGCCTGCGTTGGGTCACTGACATGCAGGCCATGCACCCAAAGAGCCCACACGTCTGTGGAAGAATGGCGCGGTGTCCTAGTCAGAGTCAAGGGCGCCACTCGCGGCACGCCCGGCTGAACACGCCTCCGTGCCGCATTCAAACGCCTCCATGAACCCGCCCGTGTGGATGCCGAGAAACCCACTCTTGACACACGTCCGCTCAAGACCGGGCCGGCGTTAAATGCAACGCCGGCCGAGCTCCTCCCGTCTGCCGTCTATTTAATCTCCTATTTAAACGAGGCCAAACGCCGGCCAAGAATCGCACACCTCCGCCGCTCCCCTATCTCCTCCACCATTTTGTCCACTCTTACAATGGCTTACGAAGAGTAGTTATTCCTCATCCAAGCCGGCTAGGTAGCCCGCCGGATACGAGCTATGCAGCTCGCCGATCCACCTCCCTCCCCTCGCCCGATGGAGCCAGTTGCCGCCCCAAGCCGGCACGCGGTTCAGCAACTCGCCGCTCCAGGCCAGCTCGACGAGGAGCGGCGCACGGGCGTCGTTGCTGCCGTCCACGCCGCCGCCTCGTACCGCGTCTCCCGTTTCTGTGGCCGAGACTCTCATGCCGGCGGCCGCGCCATGCAAGCAGCGACAGAAGCCGGGTGCGCGGAGAGCGACGAGTCGGTCGCCAGCACCTCCGCGTCTGCCGCCATCATCGAGGAGAAGTAGAACACAGGAGGCCGCCGCCGCTTGGGTCCCATGAAGGCCACCGGGGAGGCGACGCCGGCGTACACACCAGGTGTCTTGCCGGATCCTTTTGTTGCGAGGACCTTCGTCGACCCCGCATGGGTTCCACGGAAGAGGGAAATGTTAGGATGAACTAGAGCCGGTGCCAGCCATGGCGAAGTAGTGGCCGGTGATGAACTCGAACCGGCACCGGCCACCATCATCTTCGGCACTAGCCAATGATATCAATTGGGCAGTGGGGAAGTGAGCCATCCTTTGCGCTGAAGTATATACCTCCGGGGCTCCCGACAGTCCGGTGATCGTGCTGCCGGACATGAGGAACACAAATCAATCGGCGGGCGACCATTTAGGCCAGGTATTATATACCTGTGCTGTCCAGAACTAGCACCGTGTAGTTCATTTGAATTTAATGAAATCCGTCATGTTTGCATGAAAATCCGGTATTTTATATGAATTCCGTCGTTGTTTATATGAAATATCAGTTTGTCTACGTGTTTGCGTGAATTTCGTCCGGTTGGTTGAGTTGCTATCATAATGTGTGCGACTACGGTTGGATGGCGTAATTTGTGGGTCGCCGGTCGGTCTGTGGGCGGCTCGGGCGGCGTTGTGGGACAAAAAAACACAGCTCGTGCGAGCTCGTCTCCAACGTGCGCGCTGGAGGATGCATGACAGCATGAGCACCTGAGCCATTCCACGTTCATTGGTGGCAAAGGCACCGGTGGACAAAAGGGTCGCCAATATTTTGGCTACCCCGGGCAAGATCCAAACAGCCCCTCCCAACAGATTCAAATCCATCGTTCGTCATGGAATTTTGCCATGTGTTGTTTTCATGGACTAGCAAGATGCCCGTGCATTGCACGGAACATCAAGATGCATTTTTTTACAAACTCCCGCATGCATGCAAGGGATAATTAATGTCCTCCTTTGCTAGTACCACGAGGCAAACACCATTAATATTGCATCTATTAGTGTTAGTGGCCTTGTATATCTGCAAATTGTAATTTTGATAGTGGCCCCTTGTATATAAAAATGGAGGGAGAAAGATGAGAGATAAGGTGAGGAGGAGTGGGGCGTGGTGGTGACTGGTGGTCGGACTGGGCGGAGGCATGGGGATGGACAGTGCATTATGTCTAGGTTTGTATCTCTATCACACACACCCACGTAGGTGGGGGACATGCACGAAGAGAAGAGGTGCACGCACGGCGCATGTACTCCCGTCTCTTTCCCAACCATACCCGCGCGGGTACATGGTGGAGCTCATTTCCGTACGAAAAAGGCAGCCCACGCGGTAATTTGGCACGTGTACTGGTTGTCCACTTGGTGGAGGGAGGATCGTCTACCACGGGTGAACAAACAAATTGCGACTTGACGCGTTATGTTAAATTAAAAAAAGAGGCAAGCCATGTGGGGCCTACCTTAGAGGCAAGGCTCTATACACTGGAGTACTTTTGATGTGTCCCGTCAACTCGCAGAACGAGGAGAAGCTTGCTTAGTACGCCGTCTCCCCCACCCATGGGCGCGGTGGCTCGCAGGATGAGGTGAAGCTTGCTTACGAGTAGTAGTAGTAGTAGTAGTAGTAGTAGTAGTAGTAGTACTACTGTACGCCTTTACGCCCGCTCCCTCGCCCACGCGCGTGGTGGCTCGCAGCACGAGGAGAAAATTTTACTACTCCCTCCGTTTACTCCTCGTCCCTACTACGTACTTTGGTTAGTACTCCCTCCATTTACTTATACAAGGACACTATAAAAAATACATTTTGCATCTATACAAGGCCACAAATAGTAATCGAGACAAAAGTTACTACTCCCTCCTTTCCAGTTTATGGCTCAATTTCAAAATCTCTCCAACCAAGGTAGACGGTGAGTGGTCGAATTAATTTCGTAGTTTGCACAAGTAATTAGTACGCTCGTTTTTCTCAAGAAGTTATGTTTACCGAGGCATTAATTAGAACGAATGCATGAATGACCACTAAATTTCCATGAACTTGTACATGCATTGGTTAGTTTCCTCTTGACACTGCTTGCGTCGGGTGATCTAACGCACCTCGAAATCCAACATGTAATGGTACTACTACTAGTATAGTAGAATTGAGACTTATCAAACGAAAAAACGAATGTTTTTTAGATGAGCCCTATAAACCCTAGTGGGTACGTACTTGGTAAAAACAGATTTTTCCAAAACTAAGTCGCTCCCTTTCATGAATTCTGTAGTATACTCCTCCGTCGACGCTCCCTTTCATGAATTCTGTACTTCCTATCGCCGACATGTGGGACATATAGTAACCGGGTCGACGTCTCAAGCACCAAATAACAGTGCAGAACAGCAGGGGGACGCACCCCACTCGTACCGGCCCAGTAGTAGTAATGAGCAATGAGACGTCAAATCACAATGCCGCACCTTCCCAGACGGACGAAGCAACCATTATTTCACACTTCGGTTCACCATCATCTCAAACCACGTAGTATTGCTTCTGCCTCAAGAGGGACACGCGCATCGCCTTGGTACATCATGACACGTGGGACCACATGACATGCCATGCTCCCCCGCCGATCGGTCGGTAAAATCACCTCATTTTTACTATACTTCCTCCGTATCGGTTTACTACATGGCATGCACGTCGCTCTAGGTTGAGAATTTAACTGGCTATATATGTGATGAACAATAGTCTAGCCTTTTAAAAAATGTATACTTTTGTACAGTAGTACTATCGATGGATTGCGCCATGGAGCAAAAATTGAAATTAAAAAAAGGTGGTACATATAGAGAGCGCTCATCGCCAAATTATGCATATAGTACTATTAAAAAAGCTAGTACGTGCTTAATTGGGGTGCTAAATTCTATTTAAGAAATACTAGTAGTATGTGTATACTAAAGAGTTAAAGTAACGAGAAGAAACATAACATAGTTCTGCTTGGGGCTCAGCACAACACACCCCTCAAATTAAACTAAGCATACCTAAAACTAAACTATGCAACTATTCCGGTAGACACTGCAACCTTACTCGGAGTCCTCGTCCACGTCCTCGACTTCGTCCTTGCCCCTCTTCCTCTTGGCCGATACTTCTTTGCTTGAACCACATACTTGGCTGTTGCTCTTCATCCAACCCTTGTAGATATTAAAACAAAGGTAGCCATCCATTGCAGCGTAGTGGATGTGGTATATATCTAGTACATTCCGCTGCCATGCATGACGATGAAACGTGTAATGAGGTTTCTCCAGTTTACGCTACGAAGGATGAACCATGGCTCCTGCCAGGGTCAGCATTGAAGGCTGACGAGAGGGCACCAGCCGATTCTTCTGGAGGTCGAAGGGGTTGCCTACAACGAGGCCTATCCGACCCAGGACTTCTTTGTCGTTCTTAAAGTCTACAGTAACGAATTTCACTGTTTTGTCCTTGAGGAAGTTCTTAAAATCCTGGCACTCAACGTCGGCATGGCATATGTGGTAGACCAAGCAAACGTTATGTACGCAAACCTGGATCACGGCGGGCTTCTTCCTCTCTTCGTCCTTTAGATCCTTCTCTCGTCCCAGGACTGTGGTGTACTCAACATCTGGCCCAGCGACCCACTCATCATCTGAGTTTTCGAACATGCGTCTGAAGCGAGAAAGGCATCCTTTCACCATCGCGGAAGAACGGGTGTAGATGACGTCAAACTCATCGCCGATGATGGTTCTAACCTTGTACTCACCGCCGATCGTGGAGATTTGGGACGCCATGGATTTGGGAGGAGGGTTAGGATTAGTGGAACTGCCGTAATGTGAATGGACGGGACGACTTGGAGCGAACCGCCGTAGTATTGAACGACGTGTGGGGACGAGTAGGAGCGAACTGCCAGCGTGCGAACGGCAGGGTAGTGGCTTTCCATTCTCCCATGATACGGGCTTCCGAGAGCCCTTGGATCTGAGATCGAACGGTTGCATGGCGTGATTCTAGACCTATGGGTGAATATCCTATCCTGGAGGGTTATTCTACAAATTTTCAGCAACTTAGCATGCGACCGTTTGATCTCAGATCCAAGGGCTGCCCACAGACCGTATCATGGTCGCGCCTACCACGACCGTCGCGTCACTCGCGCGGTCGCGCCCTTGGAGATTTAACACGGTGCGTTAGGCTATCTGATGTTGGCATGTCATACATAGTCATCACTTAGTCACTCATACTACAACAAGGTTGGCTATAAGTGTAATTTTTTTACTCCTCTCTATCTCTTTCTTCGTACTCCCTCCGTCCCATAATATAAGAACGTTTTTGACACTAGTGTAGTGCCAAAAACGTTCTTATATTATGGGACACAGGGAGTACTAGTATTTATTGCATTTGCCAAGGAGTGACCTCTTCCAATGAAAGGGTGTTGCTAAGTTTGCTTCATTTAATTAGCTATAGACTCAAAATTGTCTTTTAACCTAGGTACACACGCTTAGCACCGTTTTTTACTTGGGTCACCAAACTAGTCTGTCTCTTCTTGATTAACTTGCCACATCGGACTTTATGCCTATGTGGCAAGCTTAAGCACCTGTAGGAGCAAGTAAAAGTAAGTACAATAGTGCGCTTTACATGGCATTTTTGCATATGTGGAGGAAAGAGAGGCAAGGAAAAAGTGGAGAAGTGTGCTCTCATGCAAGAGCCAGCCTCTACTACATGGTGGAGCATTGGGAGAGGCACCTGTATGGAGGTGGTCAGGAATCGGGAGACTCACGCCGGTCGTAGTGCCGCAGTTAAAATGATAATGGCAAGTCAAATCACGGGGCCCCACCTGTCCAGCAGTAACTCGCTGTCAAATCACACAGCCCTACGTTTGCAGCAGCCTACTCCCTCGTCTTCTCGCGTCTTTGTCGAACCGACTAGGCGGAACTGCCCCGCCTACCGCGTAGGAAAAGCCCCGCCCTCGACTTTTAAATACAACTACATCCCTTAAGAATCCAATGATATACTTTTTGTGACATAGTACCTCATAGTTAGTTAGTCAAATGGATGACCTAGAGCTACGTGCGGGCCCTATAAACCGAGACGCCTAAAAATAAAAAAGGGAGAAGGAGAGGGTAGTTCACCACGTATCTTTTTAGATCAATATAGTTGGGATTCACCAAGGAGCAAAACCAAGTGGTAGGCTGCTCCTGTCGTGTTGGCGTAGCAACTCAAGCAGGGTCAGTCCGCACACGAAATGGCGACACACTTAACAGGACCCCTTTGGCCGACATGTGGCTCATCCACCATCTTGTTCCACGTGCGATGCACCAAATTACAGTTTGGAGCAGCGGTTGGAATTGGAGGCAGCCCGGTCGTAGCGCCGCAGTAGTAGAAAATGAGTGATGAGGGGTCAAATCACAAAGCCCCACCTTTCCCACATTAAGCTGGACGGACAAAGCAACCATCATTTCACTCTAGGGCGCAAGAGCATAAAGAAAAGAGAAAACAATGATGCGTGCAGCAGCTACCTAGGGCACCCTAGGGTAGGGGTCTCCACTACAGATCCTTTTTTTTTGAAAGCGCCTCCACTACAAATCGGCTTCTCCCACGTCCTCTTGAAGAAAACCGATGATGAGTGCGGCGGTAGGGTTTGTAGGACTACTACGGCGTGCGGGGCCACGTCGTAGTAAACGGGTTCGAGTTGACGCCTTAAATATGTGTGGGCCGCTTGGTTTTACGGGAACGAGGCAGCATTTTGGGTTCGGGGACCAGTGGAGATATAGTACGTACAAAACATTGTGGACGTAGGTTCGACCGAAAGGCAATGATGCATGGGCCCTGCATTTTGATATACCCGGGGCCGCGTGAAATTTGCTACTCTACTCAAAACTAGTAAGGTACACATGTATTGAACGCATGAGATTTCGAAACCAAATTACGAATAAATACACACTATAGCATGTAAAGCTTTGAGTCATATATGCATGATGTAGATGTTCGTTTAGTTCTTATAGTTCATCTCATTCAAAATCAATTAGTTTTATAAAAATGTTAAGATTCATGGGGTTGTGCATTGTAAATCATAAAGTAAAAAACAAATAATGGCAATTCATTTAGAAAAAAATAATCAATTATGATACAGAAGATTCTAGAACAAAAGAGAAGTGCTTGTGTTTTGAGGTTTGTGCATTATGCTTAAGTTCAACCATGGAGTCTTCTAAATTGACATGTGACAGATCTGGTGGAATGTTGATGATATCCAACGGCCAGTAGTGCTCGGATTTGCCTATCTCTGCACTGTCGGGTTAGCTTCATCCAGCGACCGTCTTTCAAAGTTATTGGCACACTATAGTTCTTGTGCCATAGTTGCATGTTTTGGAAAAAACTACTAGTGGGTTGTACTATCTATTTAGGAATAGAAGATGTATACATGGAAGTTGTAGGGAAAGAGATGACATGGAGCACCTCAATTCCTATGAGTAGGGATTGGAAAAGAGATGTCATTTGGTTCACATCATAGGAACTTTTCTATTGAATCTAGAGATGACATGTATCTCAATTCCTATGAGGAGGGATTACAAAAGAGATGTAATTTGGTTCATATCATAGGAACTTTTCTATTGAATATACGCTAATGTTTATTTTCCTTTGAAATTAAGGGAGTATAGGAATCCATTCATATGAACCAAGTGGCTCTAAAGCTATAGAAATGATATCATGTTTATTTCCTTTCAAATGTGGAGTATATGAATCTATTCCTATGAACCAATTGGCTGTAAAGGAAAAAATCCTATAAAAAATCATATCATATAGAGTTCCTATGATATTCCTCGACACCAAAGGTTGCTTGAAATTGCTGCGGGTGATACGATGGTCTTTCTTTGTAGACTCCTCACCCATCTTTATAGTTACCTCTCGAAGATGAATGAAATGATATATACATGGTATTCTACATGTGCAATTTGGTACACGAAAACTTGGTAGAAGTTTGCGAGGTTCGAATTTTCAATAAAGCTATATGCACTGCATTTCAGAACGGAGGGAGCATACGGCAGTTGCTAACACTCACGTGGAAGATTTGTGTGTAGGAGGAGTGGCTGTTCTGTTAAATGACATGGCAAAACTGACACTATCGGATGCCGATCTAACGGTTTTTACGGCGTTCGTCAGGAAAAGGCTTGTGGCGAACGTTTGTCGGATAATGATTTACGCACGCATGCATTGCGTTGATACGTGCCCCCATCTCTCTCACGCACACACACCCTCATGAGTCACAACTCTCCCGAGTCCTCTCACAGACTTGCACGTCGCACCCACCATCTATCTGCAGGTAGACGTCACGCACATATGTGCTCTTCACACCCTACCCTCATAACTTCTAAAAAACAAAAGACGGCGCGCACATTTTATTTTAGCTCACACGTCACACACTTATACTATTACTCTTGCGGCGAACGTTCTTTGGGCATAGTATATTGTACTCTCACGAAGAGAAGCGGTGCACGCACGCACTAGTTCTCTCACACCCACTCGCGGGTACACGTAGGAGCGCATTTTTTTGAAGCTGGTACAACAAAATCACTCCACTATATATAAAAGCAGGAGCCTTAGCGCTTGCTTTACTAGGGTTCCTCTCGTTCACTCTCTCATGCTCTCCAGATGTAAGCAACACATAGGCGGCCACACTCTCTCTCAGCTCACAGCTGGTCACAAATCCGGCCGGACAACCTTGACCGGGGCAGGGGTGTAGGTGCATCGTTCACGCTGTCGTCGGCGGTGAGGGAGGAGACCAACGGCTGCCCGCGCGTCCCGATCGGCTACCGTGCCGTTCTCTCCGAGAGAGCGACGGCTCGGGAGGGCCTCCGACCCCTTCTTCCTCCTTGTGGTATTGTGGCCAAGATGCGGCCTCCCGACGCCGTCTTTGCCACATGCCGACGACCCTCAGGTATATATTCCTTCGAAACCTGCCTTGCTCTACTACCCCAGCTCCCTTCGTGTGGATCCTTTTCTACTTCTGTCTGATGTTCCAAAGCCACCTAGACTTCTAGTATTATTAGAAGTAAAGCTAGTTCGTACAGTCGACTCAAAGCGTTGGTTCAAACAGGGAAGAAAGTGGGAAAGTTGTAGCATGAATCTAGGACTTGGTTCTAAGAGGAATCAGGGGAAAGTAGTAATATCTGTCACTGTTTAAATAACCGTATTTCGTATTTGTGCAAACAGGGATGTCTGTCTCCGTATCGTTTCTATCTGCGCAATCAAAAGCACACACCATAGTTTTAGTACAACTGCGCAAAATGAGATGGCTATCCCTTGTTGCCGTCGTCTAACCTCCCGTCTTCAAGGTATCCCTACATTGGTACTAGTAACTAAGGTAGAATGACCAACGCAATCTAAAAGAAGCTGATTCATACGTTTTACTTCCTGATTGCAGTGCAGGGAAGAGCGAAAACAACTGCATCCTAGTCCGGAATGCACTTTCTACCAGTTCATCCATGGACCGAGGACTAGCTGGCACGGCTGCATGGCAGTTTTTTGGACAGGTGCGTGGACAAGAGGCATTGTGGTCTGCTTATTTCTGCAAATAGCGGTGCTTAAATTTAGTGGAATGCACAAGCATTTCAGCTGGTCAGTACACTGCATGCTTCAGTTGAGCATTCCAGCTGAGACAACAATTATAATTGGTTATTCTGGAATGAGAGAACCTAACCCTGAATGGTGGCAACAAGAAAAAACCAGAGTGAACTCCAGGAAATTTAAGCCTGCCGGGAGGCCCTTTGCTCAGAGAAGCCTTGCTTGTTTTTTCCTGATTTGTAAAACTCTCACAACTTTGTCTTTTGCTGTGACCTAGTATATGTTTGTTATGTTCTATGAATCATTGAGATGTATAAAATTGCTTAACTTATGCTTTTCAAGTTTTTTATGAAGACGAGTTTAATGTGAATGTTCCACATGAGCGCTGGACTAGCGTGTGAACGTTTGGAATTTATTACATTGTGGCCTCAATTAACTGCATGAACCACTGTAACAAGATACATAGTTGATTATATGTCAGACAGCAGATTGTTGATTGTTAGCTGGTCGATAGCCTAGTGTTGAAGCGAGCTGAGCCAATGTGCCGTGTTTTGCACAACGGCTTACAAGTGGGGTAGCACCAACAGTGTTTACAAGTACTTATGTATACGTCGGCGGACGGTTCTCGAACGAGTGCTCTATTTCATCAAAACACACACTGCTCGTATGATAAACCGTGACAACTTATGTCTTACCATGCCATATTCATAAAAAAACTAGTGAGGACGCATCTGTTTCGGCAACAATTACGATGGTTCTCACATGATTCACGGGCTCACAAAACTAGCAGTAGTTCCCATAGACGGATTCAAACAGAGTACTAGCCCCAGAGGGGTCGATAACAGGCAAGGTTCGGATAATTAGACACAATCCAAACTACTATTAAACACTAGCTGGGGCAACTATTTCTTGCCTCGATCTAATTTGGGCTGGACACAAGACGGACCTTGCCATGAACATCATCGAGGACGTCCCACAGCAGCTCAATCCTGTGATCCTTCCTGAAGATAACCTTGTGGCCTTGCCACTGATAAACTTGTTTGTGGAGGCATGCCACGTCATCTTCCTGCGTAAGCATGACAAGAACAGTATGCCTCACAAACGAAGGAGTAGCTTTGAACTTCTTGTGCTTCAGTACACCCTGGACAACACGCCTGACAATAGTGAGGCTGGAATACAACTCTTCATTGGTATAACTGCAAATGGCTTCCAGGATCCAACAGCCTAAGAACTCTGTTTTCCCAGTGCGTATATTCAGGTCGTCCGCCTCATAGCGAGTGACATGTACAACCACACAATCCTTGTCTGCATCAGGGCTCTAATTGAAACAGAAACAAATTCTGAATTACTTTTTAGTACAAGAAACAAGGGTTATTTAAACCACTATGTATAGCATGGCATCGAAGCTAATAAAATTTTGCATTATTAATCACCACATACTTCCTTTTCTAAAAAAATCACCACATACTTAGATGAAAAACCTCAATCGAGATCGGCAAAGAAGGAAATCACCTTGGGCAGCTCAGCGCGGGGGCCGGGGGGGACACATCCTCGAAGGGGGAAAACTGCTCCTGCATTGCCACGGGGGCTGTAACCTCAAATGGGGCGTTGACCATCTCAGTAGTGGCCGTGAGCGTATCTGGGGTCAGCTGGGTGGTTGCCTCCATCTTCTTGCAGCTCTCTGTCTCGTGGGGATCAGCCTCCCGCGTCTGCTCCAATATCGGCAGATCTTTGCCTGGTTCTCCTTGGTCCATCATGAAACTAACGAATACTAGGAGACCACTGAAAGGAAAACAAAATCGCAATGAGAATGAAACAAAAAAGAGAGTGAGGATCGGTTACTGCTTTGCAAAAGTTCTTTTTTTTCTCTGAACGAAAATATACCAACATCACGGATCCGCTTACCTTCCCTTCGTTCGGAGAGAAGAACAGTGGCAGATGCGAGTGTTGCCTTTCTTGAAGACGGTGAGGGAGAAGGATAGTCCGAGGGAGAAGGGGATTCAGCGAAGAGTGAAATAATGGTTGCTTCGTCCGTCAAACTTAGACTGTGGGGAGGTGGGGTTTTGTGATACGATGGCTCGTTACTGCCGCGCTACAACCGGGGTGACTCTCCGCCTGCATACTGCCTTCTAATTTGGTGGATGGCATTTGGGCCCGCGCGCTGCATGGCCCGCATGTCGGTGAACAAAAGTATAACGACATTCAGTAGCGGGAGACATTTCAATGACCTAGGAGGAGCCAGAAGCGGTAGAGTGTCTCCACTGTACTTGTAGTAATTGTTTCTCTGGGCCCAAGACAAAACAACCCATCCACACTAGTAAATAGTAAAATCAATTCAAAAGCCCATCCACACTGGGTGCTCTTCTTCCTCCTCGCTCCCACCCACCTCACGTCGGCTCGCTCCACTCGTACCCCAAATTCCTCACCTCACTCCTACAGAAAACCCCAGCTCCCCTTCTTCCTCACTCCTACAGAAAACCCCCAGCTCCCCTTCTTCTTCGCTCGCACTACAACTAGGCTCGTCATTCGTTACTCTGCTCAAATCCGTGAGCGCGACGCGATGCCCTCGAGGAAAATGGAGTCGGCTAACCCCAGCGCCAAGAAGATGAGGTCCCGCCATCGGCGGCGCCTGTTGTAGATCCCGCACCCGGCAGCGCGGGGAGAAGCGGCGACCCCGCCCCCACCGGATCCCAGGAACCCGTAGAATCTCGGGTGGACCGCATCAGCGATCTCCCGGATGCCATCCTTGGGGAGATCATCTCGCTTCTCCCCACCAAGGATTGCTACCGCACCCAAGTCCTCTCAATTCGGTGGCGCCCTCTATGTCGTGCCGTGCCCCTTAATCTCGACTGTCGTCAGCTATCTCTCTTCAATGATTTTGAAATCCCCAGAGCCATCATCTCCTCCCACCAGGGCTCCGTTCAAAGCCTCTGCATCCGGTCATGCTACCTGAGCAAGCATACCATGCCTTGCACAGTGGACGCCTGGCTGAAATCCCCTGAATTCACAGAACTACAGTTGCTTGAGTTCTACTATTCCCCTGGAAATCACATACCACATACCGAACGCCATGAACTTGTGCCCTCAGCACCGTTGTCCATCTCACGGTTTTCCTCCTCTCTCCACACCGCCACCTTTGCGATGTGCTATCTACCAGACAATCTGGTACTAAACCTTTGACTCCCATTTCTCAAGAAACTTTCACTTGTGCGGGTTCGTATATCGGAGGCCTCATTGCACAGCATCATCCACTCCAGTTGCCCTGCGCTGGAGTGCTTGGTGCTTGTTGTCACAGTTAGAATCGGTTATCTCCAAATAATGTCTCCTAACCTTGTAAGAATTGGAATTTCTTTTGATGGAAGGCAGCTCATCATCCAAGGTGCCCCTTCACTTCAAAGGTTGATCCTTGATTCTAGTTATTCACCGTTGCAAATAACCGTCCTCTCTGCGCCTAAACTAGAGACTTTGGGTATAATACATGATCTCTGTGCTCATTTCAATATGGTGTTTGGCTCCACAGTTCTTCAGGTACTTTATATTATCATCTACACTTGTAACCATAAGCTGCATTTTAAATTTCTGCGCATAATTTATATATCATCTTGGAGTACACATTTTGTACTAATATTATGTTCTATGCTCAATTAAGAGTTTGTCCATGGATGGCCTATCAATGGTGCTGGATTCTGTCAAGATCTTATATATCCAAATGAATAGTTTTGATCTGAACAAGATTATTGGCTTGCTGCAATGCTTTCCATGTCTGGAGAAGTTGTATATAAAGGTGATAATTTCACGCACATTGGAAGCCCGCATATAGTGTACTAGAATTAACCGTTCAGCTGTTGCTCTTTCGACACTCTTCTTTTAGACCTTAACTGTTTTCAATCTTCATGTCTATTTAGGCAACAGGATGGGGTAAGAAAGTTATAACCAATCGGTGGATCCGTAAGCATCGAGATTTTCTCACTTCTCATGAGATTCGATTGAAGACAATAACGCTAGAACGATATGTAGCCAACCGTGCAAACACAAGTTTTGTCACAGTCTTCCTGCTGAATGCGAGGATACTATTGTCCATCAGGCTTAAGTTTATCAGCAACATGGTTTTGACGGATGGGTATGTCGAAGAGCAAAAAAGGGGTTTCAGGTGGGCAAAAGAGCTTCTGAATGTGCCGGGCTTCTATTTACAACATATTGTGGTCATAATCCAGTAAATTTTATGACCCAGGATGTTCATTCTATGGACCTGACCGATCCATTTGACTGTGACTGCCGAAAACAGTGCTGGAGTTAGATGTTGTTGCCCTTTTCAATCTGGGGTTTTTTGTAAACCTGATGAACAATTAACCCTCGTGCTTTTGTACAGTTTGTAAGCTGGAGTTAGATGTTCCTGCCCTTTTCAACTCGGCTGTGACTGTCATATTTTCTTTGAAACAAGGCAAATGGCTTGCCATTCGTTTAATTTAGAGTGAAATATTGAAACAAATCCCAACCAAGGGAAATAACATCACTCTCGCCGGCTGCTTGAGCTCACTGTGCATTACAGAAGCCAAGTGATTAGCCCCCACTAGCACCCACAAACTTATTTCGAACTAGCACATCAAATGGGCTCTAAAGTTTCATAGGAAAGGCTGCATGACCGTGACAGATTTGGATTCTGACATTTGGGACCTGCGAGGAAATAGCCTATCCATGGTGGTGTCGACTTACTAGCCAGTCAACAAACGATTCTGCCTACCACCCATTGGATTGACATCCAACATCTGTCGTGTATCTTCTATCTCTTGTCTTCTTCTTCCTCCAGCCGCCCAAACCAAACCACCCCGTCGGCCGCCTGCTCCCGCCTCCCGTGGCTGGCTGCGCGTCCGCCGCCCTACCGTACGTACCCTCCAACGTTGGCCAGTCCCTCCCTCTATTCCCCCACACTTCCTGTTATTCTCCGGCGACGTCAGCCCCAACACGCACCCGCGCCCGAACCAGTCAACCCTCATACTCTCCTCCGACTACGACTGGACCGGCGCATCTTCAACGGCTCCTGTTCGTTCTGTCCGAGGCCTCGCCGTCGTCCTCCGCCTTGCGGCCTTGGTTCGCTCGCCGTGCGCGGTGTGCCGCCCTCTTGCGTTGTCAACGTCGTCAACAACCGAGAGGAAGAAGGAGATGACTGTACGGGGAGAGGATGACAGTAGGGACCCACCAGCGTCATGGCAGTACGCAAGTAAGTGCCTCTATAGTACAAGCCCAAAAATATGGTTCCTCCTAATGGTTGGACATCTGGGGCTCATGCCATTGTCAACGTAGTCAATAAACGAGAGAATTACACTACGAGCGGCTGACACCAGGGACCCAGGAAGTCGTGCAGTTTTTTTTGAGGAACAAGCAGTTGTTATTTATACTAGTTTTAGCGACGGATCAGGGTAACAACGGGGCTTTGCGGGGGCTGTGGCCCGTCTAGCCAGGGTTTTATTTATGTTTACAACATCATGAGCCCAGTTGTGTTTTTTTCTTGCTGAAAATGGCTAGCCCAGTTCTATTTTTTTTAAAGAAATACCCAAACAAGGCCTACTTGCTTTATCGGCCCTGCTGGGCTGCAAATCTTTCAAGACGAGGAGAGTTTCATTTGGTTTGCCCAGAAATGGGCTGTACATTTTTAAAACACATCAAACCAGGAATTAGTTTCAATTTTTTTCATTACAAGATCTTAAATTCCATTGATTTTTATGCGTGGACAATTATTTGGATTTTATATTTATATAAATTATTTTTCAAAATAGTTTGAATGTGAATCGATATTTCTAGATTAAAAACAGTTGACCGCACCGAAATATGCAAAATTTCGTATACTTTTTAACCGTGGCCACAATATGGGGTGTAATGCTAACAAAAAGAAGATGGGCTCCAAAAAAATTCTTAAGAATTAGCAAATGGGCTGTACATTATTAGAAATAATGGCAGATGGGCTGTATGCTGTTTTCCACAGATTTGAGGCTGACTTGTGCGCCTACTACGGGTTGACGCGTATGCTTTCATAAAAAAAAGGTTGACGCACACGCAACGCCCTGTTAACTTAGTCAACACACGAGAGCAGTGACTGTTGGATGTCCATCCAACGGCTGTCGTGCTTTTTCAATCTCTGATCTTCATGCTCCAGCCGCTCAAACAAGTGCCGGTGGGACTGCCTGCTCCCTCCTCCAGCGGCCGGCTATGCTGCCGCACAGGCCTCACGGCCCCACCGTACTCCCATCGCTGGCCTAGCCATCCCTCTACTCACCCACACATGCTGTTATTCTTCGGCGATGGCAGACGAACCAGTAAACCCTCGTACTCCTCCGTGTGGGAAACAACTGCCGAGTATTCCCTGGCTCCGTGTCGTTCCCTTCCTAGGCCTCACCGTCGTCCACCGCCCTGGTGCTCTCGGCGCGGCCTGGTCAACGTGGTCAATGAACGACATCCATCAGAAGTGGACTGTACGTGGAGAGGCTGACAGTTGGGTCCACGGTCGCACGCAAGGAAATGCCTCCTTATTACGCGCAAAATAATGATTCCTCCACCTGACAGCTAGGACCCACAGGAAGGGCCCATGTATTTCACAAAAAAAACGTTCCCCCCGCTGACAGGTCGGACCCACCAGCTATATCTTCGCACGCAAGGAAGTGCCTCCTTATTACGCCCAAAAAAATTAATACCCCCTGCTAGCTGTGACCCACCATATTGTTGGGCTGACTTGTGGGCCTACTAAGTTGACGGGGACGGAGGGCTTTGTCAACTTAGTCAATACTCCAGTGACCATATGATGTCCATCCAATGGCCATAGTGCTTCTTCAACCTCTGGTCTTCTTGCTCTAGCCGCCCAAAGCAGCGCCGGTCGTGCCGCCTGCTCCTGCCTCCCGTGGCCGGCTGTGCTACCGCGGAGGCCTCACCGCCCCCATACTACTCCCACCACTGGCCAGGCCATCCCTCCACTCACCCACACCCCCTGTTATTCTGCGGCGACGGCAGCCTCACACCGCAGCCGAACCAGTGAACGCTCGTACTCCTCTCCGTGTGGGTATCCACTGTCGCGTCTTGCCTGGCTCCGCGTCGTCCCCTTCCTAGTCCTCGCCGTCGTCCACCGCCGTGGTGCTCTCGGCACGGCGTGGTCAATGTGGCAACGACCGACTTCCATCGGAAGAGTACTGTACGTGGAGAGGCTGACAGCTGGGTCCACGGCAGCCGCAAGGAAATGCCTCCTTATTATGCGGAAAATAATTATTCCTCCACCTGACAGCGGGGACCCACCGGACAGGCCACCAGTATTTTGCGAAAAAAATCGTTTCCCCCTGACTGCTGGGACCCACCGGACGGGCCACCGTATTTCACGAAAAAAACGTTCCCCCCGCTGTCAGCTCGGACCCACCGGAAGTGCCTCCTTATTACGCACAAAAAAATGAATACTCCCCCGGCTAGCTGGGACCCACCTTGGTGGGAGGCTGACTTGTGGGCCTACTAAGTTGACGGGGACGAAGGGCTTTGTCAACTTAGTCAATATGAACGATTCTAGCTCCAGTGACCGTACGATGTCCATCCAATGGCCGTAGTGCTTCTTCAACCTCTGGTCTTCTTGCTCCAGCCGCCCAAAGCAGCGCCGGTCGTGCCGCATGCTCCTGCCTCCCGTGGCCGGCTGTGCTGCCGCAGAGGCCTCACCGTCCCCTACTATTCCCACCGCTGGCCAGGCCCTGTGGCGACGGCAGCCTCACACCACAGCCGAACCAGTGAACCCTCCTACTCCTCTCCGCGCGGGCTTCCACTGCCGCGTCTTCCCCGCCTCCGCGTAGTCCCCTTCCTAGGCCTCGCCGTCATCCACCGCCGTGGTGCTCTCCACGCGGCGTGGTCAACGTGGTCAAGGAACGACTTCCATAGGAGTACTGTACGTGGAGAGGCTGACAGCTGGGTCCACGGCCACAGCCCAGTTTTTTTGTGATTTGCCAAGTAAGTCGCTTTGTCAGGCCTGTTGGGCTGCAAATCTTTCATGACAAGGAGAGCTTTCATTCGGCTGGCCGAGAAAATGGCCCATCGGTAATGAGAAATGGGCTGTACATTTTTAAAACACATCAAACCGACAATTAGTTTCAAATATCTTTTTTTTCATTTCAAGATTTTAAATTACATTAATTTTTATGCGTGGACAATTTCTTGGATGTTATATTGATATACATTTATTTTTAAAATCAGTCTGAATGTGAGTCGAAATTTCGGGATTAAAAACAGTTCGGACCGCACCGAAATATGCAAAATTTCGTATAATTTTTTAACCGTGGCGACAATATGGGCTGTAATGCGAAAAAAAGAATATGGGCTCCAAAACAAACCTTAAGAATTAGTAAATGGGCTGTAAATTATTAGAAATAATGGCAGATGGGCTGTATGCTGTTTTCCACAGATTTGAGGCTTTCCTAAAAAAAGGTTGACGCACAAGCACTGACTGTTGGATGTCCATCCAACTGCCGTCGTGTTTCTTCAATCTCTGCTCTCCTGCTCCAGCCGCTCAAACAAGCGCCGGCGGGACTGCCTGCTCCCTCCTCCCCGCGGCCGGCTGTGCTGCCGCGCAGGCCTCACCGCCCCACCGTACTCCCATCGCTGGCCTAGCCATCCCTCTACTCACGCACAACTGCTGTTATTCTCCGGCGACGGCAGACGAACCAGTAAACCCTCGTACAGTCGTACTCCCCTCCGCGTGGGAAACAACTGCCGAGTCTTCCCTGCCTCCGTGTCGTCCCCTTCCTAGGCCTCGCCGTCGTCCACCGCCGTGGTGCTCTCGGCACGGCGTGGTCAATGTGGTCAACGACCGACTTCCATCGGAAGAGTACTGTGCGTGGAGACGCTGACAGCGGGGTCCACGACCGCAACAAGGAATTGCCTCCTTATTACGCGCAAAATAATTATTCCTCCACCTGACAGCGGGGACCCACCGGACGGGCCACCGTATTTCGCAAAAAAAACGTTTCCCCCCAGACTGCTGGGACCCACCAACTACACCTTCGCACGCAAGGAAGTGCGTCCGGGCAAAAAAAAACAAAACGATTCGGCCCCCTGACTGCTGGGACCCACCAGCTACATCTTCGCACGCAAGGAAGTGCCTGACAGTTGGGACCCACCTGGTCGAAGCGTACGTAGCGTTGTCATTCTGGTCGCGAATGTGTACGTACATATATACTGGTGGATGTAGAGGCGCGCACGTGTCGTAGTAGAGGTGCGCACGTAGCATGTACACGTACGTACAGCGGCCAGGGTGCAAGAAAGAAAATACGACCACGTATGTGTACATACGGGCGGGGTCTCGAACGCCTACTCGCGCATACGTACGGCGAGGGCTTGTTGACACGGCTGGGTCGGAACGGAGAAACAGCATCGTCGTCGTGTTGATGGGGAGGCAACATAATGCGTTGTGTTCATGGGGAGGCAACGGAATGCGTCGTGTTCATCGGGAGGCGACGGAACGCGTGGGAGCCAACCGGCTGGGTCGGAACGGAATGCGTGGTCGTGTTCATCGAGAGGGCTTGGACGGAACAGGCGATGGAAACGAGGCCTGGCGTACCGCAGAATGGAGGAAACGGCCTTGTGTTCGACCGGCCACGTTCAAAACGGGATCCTGTTCATCGGGAGGGGTCTGGCGTACCGCAAAACAGACGAAACGGACCACCTACGGTCGAAACGGGGGTCCTATTGATCGGGAGGGGTGTGGCGTACCGCAAAACGGACGAAACGGACCTCCTACGGTCGAAACGGGGGTCCTGTTGATCGGGAGGGGTGTGGCGTACCGCAAAACGGACGAAACGGACCTCCTACGGTCGAAACGGGGGTCCTGTTCATCGGGAGGGGTGTGGCGTACCGCAAAACGGGACTCCACGGGATATTGTTCATCTCCACCGTCGACCTCCTCCAGCCTCCACGGGCTACCGTCGCCCTCCTCCAGCCTCCACGGGCTCCTGTTCATCCAGCCTCCACCGCGCGCTACTGCACCGGCTACTGTTCAACCACCCCTCCACGGGCACCCCTCCACCGTCTACTGTTCATCCAGCCCTCCACACCACGGGGTCCTGTTCAACCACCCCTCCATGGGCACCCCTCCACCGTCTACTGTTCATCAAGCCCTCCACACCACGGGGTCGTATTCATCCAGAGGCAACGCGACCGCTCACTGTTCATCCAACCCCCCCCCCCCCCCCCGCAATGCTCACTATTCATCCGATCGATCGGCTTCAGTTAGCAGCAGTAGCGAAGGAATCGCTCGATCGGGTTCAGTTAACAGCCATCAATCGATCGCTCGGGTTCAGTAATGCGTAGCCTGCAGTGCAATCACTCGGGTTCAGTTAGAGCCCAAAGCCTCGCTCGGGTTCAGTTAGAGCCAACGCCTCGCACACACGCGCGTACGTGTACAAGAGAAACGCGCATTGCTCGGCCCCCGACCTCCCACCGTAACTGGGAACTCCCCGAAATTTTCCTCGCCCTCACTTCTACCACAGTTTTTTTCCGTCATGGACTGCCCAAAGAATGTAATGCAGCTGCGTCTCCGGCCCGCCCAGGACGAAACACCCATTTTCCGTCTTGATTTTTTGTCATAGAAGTAGGAGCCCACCACATCTATGGTGACACCGGGTTTTGTCACAATTATCATCATAGAAGTGTCATATGTATGCCAGAATTTTTTTCGTTCGGCCCAAAATGTCACGGATGTGTCTTTTTTTTGTAGTGAGTAGTCGTGTTTGCTGATCATCTCGGACGAGGTTTTAGCCCTCCCGGTTCAAAAAATTTCCGAGATGTGCTAGCCAATTTTCATCTGCGCCCTCAAGACATCGGTCCCAACTCTGTCACCAACATCTGCCACTTCCATGTATTCTGTGAAGCTTATCTGCAAGAGGAACCTACAGTCGAACTGTTTAGGGATTTATTTCACTTAAACCATCGCACCGTGTTCTCAGATGGACCCAATACGGAACTGGGCGGAATGGCGGTTCAGAAGAGGAAAGAAGTCACCTTCCCCCATCCAAAACTCCACAGTCACCCCAAAGAGTGGAACCAAAGCTGGTTTTACTGCATGGATACCTCTCCATGTGACGAAAACCCCCTGCTGGGTTACCGCCCTGAACGCCTGAGCAACACACACACCCGTTTCCTCGGAGGTTGACAGCACGAGAACGGGCCAACTATGCTCCCCAACTATCAAAGCTTAGAGCCTTCATGGCGAACGGTTTGACAGGAGTTGATCTTGCTCGTTGCTTGATAAGCTGGAGCATTCTGCCCTTAAGCCGGCGCCCCGGTTTGATGTGTGAGTACACGGGTCGTCTGAAAGATGCTCAACGGCACATTGATATTCAGCTTATACATGAAGAAGTCACTGAGGCTGTAAAGAAAATACTCAACGAACCGGAGGCCGCCTATGCCCAAATCGGACTACTCCCTTTCTGCACCTTCAACAAACCACCAGCTGTAAGAATCATACAATCCTTTGTATCTGAATTTGCTTCCGTCCAAATATTCTCTGAAAGTGTGATTACTTTCTGATAGGGTGATGGTCTGTTCTGGAACAAGAAACTATCACAAGATAAACCGGCAAAGCCACAAGACAAACCGGTCAAGCCAGTATCCTAAGACCAAGGTTGTTAAGAAACCTACCAAGAGAAGGACCACTCCATCCTCCGATTTACCAGGTGATGACGATGTGCGTAATCCAGAACCAGAGGTAAAACTTGACTCCCTTGGTTCATTTTTTGTACATCTCATTAACAAAGATTATTATCAGGACAACGCTGAAGGCAGTCACGCTGAGGACGTAGAGGTAACTATTCTTTCCTCCAATTCAGATCTTCTGCCAACATCAAAAATCCGTCAAGAAAACCGGAAAGTAAAATTTTCTCACCCTCTTGCTTATTTGGATCCAAACTTTCTTTTGAAGACGCAGCAGCACGAAGCTCGCCGTACAACCCGGCACAGCGGCCAGGTAGTTACCTACGTTGGTTTACCGAATAGTCCGGTTCGGGAACGCCGATCAGAGGTCTCTTATCCCATTGATATTTCATGCCCAACAGCAGGTTGTTTTCGCCAGCCTCTTAACCCGTCTGATTCAAATTATCAGGGTACTTCTCACTCATCCTCTAGCGAGTCCTTGGCCACACAGCTTCCACCCCGCAAAACAGTTCCTGGGTGAGTTATGCACATGTCTTTATTCTTGATGTGTTTTACATACTGTACTGATCCTTATGTCTATCTTTTCTCAGCGCCAAGCCAAGACCCAGCAAGAAAGCTCGGTTAAACAAACCGGCTGATGATAATGTAGCTGCTGAACTGGAAATAGCTCCAGAGACGGAAGAAACCGATGTTGATGTCATGATTCACGATCCGCCGCTTCAAGACCATGACTTCCAAGCTGAACAAGTGCAAGTTGACAGTACTAGCCATGCAGACCGGCCAACCAGCCCTGTCCGAACTGATGACAAACCAGTCAGTCCAGTTAAGGACACTGATAAACCGCCAACTCCGGTGAAGGCTGCTGACGAAGAAGATGATGATATTATGATTACTGGCACTGGCCACACCACTCCTGGCAATCATGTAGCTTTGTCAAAACATACTGCCAAGGATGATCTCTCTGCTATCGGCAAAGGCAAATGGAATGCTGATTTATCAAGCTACGCCCAACTCAATGCTCAAGACATTCACTCTGGCTTCTTGAACCGTCTGTATACCAGCCGTGATTATGAAGCTAGTTTGCTAAACTAGAGGTAACTACGATTTTTCTCTTTTGTCCAATTGTAGTTTATCAATTCCTAGTAGCCCCCAAGTGACGGTTTATGATACCGATCTAGACCGGGACTTTTGTCACAACTTATCTTTGCATATTTTGCCTCCAGAGACCGGATTACCTTGTTAAGATGAACCGGTTTCTTTAAAATTTGCCATACTGCTCTTTCACCGGTATAGCCCCCAAGGGCCGGTTTAACTTTGTAAAGATGAACCGGGACAGTAGAAGAACTCCCATACCAACAGCTTTTGAGCGAATACACATTAGCCCCCAAGTGCCAAGACTAATACTTGTATTGTGCTTGGGACTTGTAGAAATTTCTGATCAAGAGCAAACATGCATTAGCCCCCAAGTATCAAGGGCATAACTTGTTATGGGCTTGGTACTTCAAATATATAATGTCAACTCCTGATACATCTGTCCCTTTACAGGCGGAGCTGAGCAAGAAGGAACGCCAAACCGCTGATCTGCAGGAGAACATCAAAACCCAGCAAGCTGAAGCCTCCAAAGCGAAGGAAGAGTTGACCCGCGCTCTAGGCGCTATGGAGAAACTGAAAGAGGGCTTCAACAAAGAGCGGGCGGATTGGGAGACTGAAAAAGCCGCTTTGATAAAAAGGGCTAAAAACGCAGAAGCCGCTCTTAAACCGGTGGTTAACGAGCTGACTGGTGTAAAGCAGCAAGTACATGCTATGACTGCTGCTGTGTTTGGTAAGCATCCTTCCTTTATGCTTTCAACATATCCTCCCATGCGTTGCCGGTTTACTGATGTTTGTAATGATACAGGAACTCGCATTAGCCATCTGGGCTCTGATGTGCAGAAGAAGTTGAAAGCTGCCTACACGCTGATAGAGCAACTGTATACCGGCGCACAACGGATTATCTGCATCGCTTCTCACAATAAGCCACCCCCGACGTGGATGAAGGATACCTTAGAGAGGCTATCTATGTTGCCTGGCCGGATAGAAGAGCTGAAGAGGTCTGCTGCCAGGGCTGGCGCTCTGACCGCGCTAACCCGGGCAAAAGCATGGGTGCCTGATCTTGACCCGTTGGACGTGGCTAAAGGCTACCCAAGCTTGAAAGAAGACGGATCAGAATTTTGCACTGAAGATCTCCGCCCCATAAATCGGGAAGTACGTCCACTGGCTTGTCAACTTACTGAAGAAGCTGATCTTTCACATTATCAGGCGAGTTATGATATCAATAACAAGCGGATTCCTGCACCAGCTCCTGAGGCTCAAAACCTGATCCCTCCAATCCGTAAGCACACTTATGCCCCTGATATTGAACTCTCCACCCTTATTAGCGATGAAGCTGTGTTTCAAGCTTTAACTGGGATCGACTGGACAACTGTTGACTTCCAGCCGCTGGGTAGAGATGAAGAAGTTGAACCGGTGCAAGATGACCCACAGCCGTCAGGTCAAGTTGATAAGCAATCATAATCCGGGGGCCGGTTTAGTCTGCCATGCTGCAATGCTTATTGTTAAACAATTATCCGTTGGGTACTAAAACGCCTTGTAATAGGCTAGTTAAAATACTTAGTCTGTTATGCCTTCGTGCATATTTATCTGCAACTGATGCGTGTTAATCCGCCATGCTTAAGATATGATGTTCATAATCCATAGCTATTTATTCAAGCTGTTCCTGCAGAGAAGAAGCTTAAAGCGCCCTGGCGGTTTACCACCGGGCGGGTCATGATACCCAACTATATATATGACCAAGGTTTATAACCAAGGTTGTAAAAGATAATCAAATATGGAAATATATGATACCTGTGACCTTTAGGCTTAGTGTTGGCTGACCAACCTTGTAATGAGGGTAATAACCCTGATCTGGAGTAAAAGTATCTCCTGTTAAATAATGCCGGTTTACAACAAAACTGTTCCGGGTTGTGGTAAACACCGGCTTATTCCATACTGGTGACTATGAGTCAAAACCAGACCGGGCTGATAGTCTTCGGATTATAACTTGGTCATGTACTGACAAGTTGTAGTTGACAGCCCAACCGGGTTGATAAACACTGGTTTGAAAACATCACAAATCTTAGCAAAAGAAAAAGAAACTTAGCAAAACAGTTGTTGTCGAGGCTTTTCACGGGCTGCCAGGCCCCAAATTTGATCAAGAGGTGTTGCTATGGTTCCGGATCGACCAAGCCCCCAAGTGACGCTGTGGCTTTACGCCGATCAAGAGGCATTGCTGTGGTTCGGGTTCGACCAAGCCCCCAAGTGATTCTGTGGCTTTACGCCGATCAAGAGGCGTAGCCATGGTTCGGGTTCGACCATGCTCCCAAGTGATTCTGTGGCATTACGCCGATCAAGAGGAGTGCCTATGGTTCGGATACGACCAAGCCCCCAAGTGATCTGATATCAAGCTTTGAAAAGCTGAATCAAGGGGTAAACCGGACGCCGCTTTGTAAGCTCCATGTAACCACAGATGATGTAAGAAAACAACAGATACCACGCTTTACCTGAGGTTCTGGTTTATTATATTGATCATAATATATACAATGTCATAATATGTACATGAGCAGAGCCTGTAGCTCAAGTATAGTAGTGCCGAAGATGAGCAATATTCCACGGCCGGTTGGTCTCCTCCTCCGATTTACGTGAGTCTTTGCGTTCTCGAACATCGATTAGGTAGTATGACCCGTTGTGCAAATTCTTGCTGACCACAAAAGGTCCTTCCCAAGGGGGGGATAGCTTGTGCATATCTGTCTGATCCTGGATGAGTCGTAGCACCAAATCTCCTTCCTGAAAGGTTCTGGTTCTATCCCGGCAGCTATGATAACGATGCAGATCTTGCTGATAAATCGCCGAATGGGCTGCCGCCATGTCACGCTCCTCATCTAACAGGTCAAAAGCTTCCTCCCGCGCCTTCTCGTTATCTGCTTCAACATATGCCGCTACACGAGGTGAGTCATGACGAATGTCACTAGGAAGAACCGCTTCCGCTCCATAAACCATGAAGAACGGCGTGTAGCCTGTCGATCTGTTGGGTGTGGTATTGATGCTCCATAACACTGAAGGTAACTCCTCAACCCAACGACCCGGCATCCGTTGCAAAGGAACCATAAGCTGGGGTTTGATGCCTCTCAAGATCTCTTGATTGGCCCTCTCCGCTTGACCATTGGACTGAGGGTGAGCCACTGATGACACGTCAAGCCGGATGTGCTCACGTTGACAGAACTCCTTCATGGCACCCTTTGACAGATTGGTACCATTGTCTGTTATAATGCTGTGTGGAAAGCCAAACCGGAAGATCACCTTTTTGACGAATTGAACTGCAGTGGCTGCGTCACACTTACTAACTGGCTCTGCCTCCACCCACTTCGTGAACTTATCAACCGCCACCAAAAGGTGGGTCTTCTTGTTCTTGGACCTCTTGAAAGGCCCAACCATATCCAGCCCCCAAGTTGAAAACGGCCAGGTGATTGGAATCATCCTCAATTCTTGAGCTGGTACATGAGCACGCCGCGAGAATTTCTGACAGCCATCACATCTTTTAACCAAGTCCTCGGCATCAGCATGAGCTGTCCACCAATAGAAACCGTGACGAAACGCCTTGGCCACCAAAGATTTTGAACTGGCGTGGTGTCCACAATCTCCTTCGTGGATCTCACGCAAAATTTCACGGCCTTCCGCAGGAGACACACAGCATTGAAATGCCCCTCTCACACTGCAATGATGTAACTCTCCATTGATAACAGTCATGGACTTGGACCGCCGGGTTATCTGTCTGGCCAAAGTTTCATCTTCTGGTAACTCGCCCCGGTTTATGTACGCCAAATATGGAACCGTCCAGTCCGGGATAACATGTAGAGCTGCCACCAACTGAGCCTTCGGATCAGGAATAACCAAATCCTCTTCACCAGGGAGCTTGACGGACGGATTATGCAAAACATCCAGGAAGACATTAGGTGGAACTGGTTTACATTGGGAACCCAGGCGGCTTAAAGCGTCTGCCGCTTCATTCTTCCGCCGGTCCACATGATCCACCTGATAACCTTTGAAGTGACCTGCAACAATATCCACCTCACGACGATATGCTGCCATTAGTGGGTCCTTGGAATCCCAAGTGCCAGACACTTGTTGAGCCACCAGATCCGAGTCACCGAAGCATTTAACTCGGCTGAGATTCATCTCCTTAGCCATCCGAAGACCATGGAGTAAGGCCTCATATTCAGCTGCATTATTAGTGCAAGGGAACATTAAACGGAGAACATAACAAAACTTATCACCTCGTGGGGAAGTTAACACGACTCCAGCCCCCGAGCCCTCCAATTGCCTGGACCCATCAAAATGAATAGTCCAATAAGTGTGATCCGGCTTCTCTTCTGGTGCTTGTAATTCTGTCCAATCATTGATGAAATCCACAAGTGCCTAAGATTTGATCGCCGTTCGGGGTATGTATTTCAACCCGTGAGGCCCGAGCTTGATAGCCCACTTAGCAATCCGACCAGTTGCCTCCCTATTCTGGATTATATCCCCCAAAGGAGCAGAGCTGACCACCGTGATGGGATGACCCTGGAAATACTGCTTAAGCTTCCGGCTTGCCATGAAAACCCCATACACCAATTTTTGCCAATGCGGGTATCTCTGCTTGGATTCAATGAGTACCTCACTAATATAGTAAACCGGCCGCTGAACCGGATATTCCTTTCCTGCCTCCTTGCGCTCCACCACAATAGCCACACTCACAGCCCGAGCGTTAGCTGCCACATATAGCAACAATGGCTCTTTGTCAATGGGAGCAGCGAGAACCGGCGGATTAGCTAGCTGCCGCTTTAAGTCCTCAAATGCTTCATTAGAGGCGTCATTCCTGACGAAGTTATCCGTTTTCTTCAGCATCTGATACAAAGGGATGGCCTTCTCCCCGAGGCGACTGACAAAACGGCTCAACGCGGCAATCTGGCCTGCCAGGCGTTGAACATCATTGATACACTTCGGTTTAGCCAAGGAGGTGATGGCTTTGATCTTTTCTGGATTAGCTTCAATGCCCCTGTTAGACACCAAAAAGCCCATGAGCTTCCCTGCAGGTACACCAAAGACACATTTGGCTGATAAAGCATCATTTTATAAACCCGCAGGTTATCAAAGGTTTCCTTCAAGTCATCAATCAATGTCTCCTTCTTCCTTGATTTTACCACACTATCATCCACATAGGCATGAACATTAAGGTTGTTCTGTTTATGAAGACAATTATGTACACACCGTTGATAAGTTGCCTGTGCAATCTTAAGCCCAAAGGGCATGGACACATAGCAGAAGGCTCCAAAGGGAGTTATGAAGGCTGTCTTCTCCAGGTCCTTAACTGCCATTTTGATCTGATGATAACCAGAATATGCATCCAAAAAACTTAAACGCTCACAACCCGCCGTAGCATCAATAATTTGATCAATACGGGGGAGGGCAAAAGGATCTGCTGGACAAGCTTTGTTGAGATCTGTGTAGTCCACACACATACGTCAAGTGCCATTCCTCTTGAGGACCAGCACCGGATTAGCCAACCACTCAGGATGGAATACTTCAATGATAAATCCATCCGCCAAGAGCCTGGCTACTTCTTCCCCAATAGCTTTGCGTCTTTCTTCATTGAACCGGCGGAGAAACTGCTTGACCGGTTTATACTTAGGATCAACATTGAGAGTGTGCTCAGCGAGTTCTCTCGGTACACCGGGCATGTCAGAAGGCTTCCATGCAAAGATGTCCCGATTCTCACGGATGACCTCGATGAGCGCGCTTTCCTATTTCGGATCCAAGTTAGCGCTGATGCTAAACTGCTTGGACGAATCACCAGGTACGAAGTCAACAAGTTTAGTCTCATCAGCCGATTTAAACTTCATGGCCGGATCATGCTCCGTAGTTGGTTTCTTCAACAAAGTCATATCTGTCGGATCAACATTGTCCTTGTAAAACTTCAACTCTTCTGTTGCACAAACCGACTCAGCATAAGCCGCATCACCTTCTTCACACTCCAGAGCAATCTTGCGGCTCCCTTGCACGGTTATAGTTCCCTTGTGACCAGGCATCTTGAGCTGCAGATAGACATAACAAGGCCGTGCCATGAACTTAGCATAAGCTGGCCGTCCAAATAGGGCATGATATGGGCTGCTGATTTTCACCACTTCAAAGGTCAAGGTTTCTGATCTTGAGACATGCTCATCTCCAAAAGCCACCTCCAAAGCTATCTTACCAACAGGCTATGCCGACTTACCAGGCACCACACCATGGAACACCGTATTGGACGGTTTAAGATTTTTATCTGTTAACCCCATGCGACAGAAAGTTTCATAATAAAGGATAATGATGCTACTCCCTCCATCCATGAGTACCTTAGTGAACTTATAGCCTCCCACCTAAGGTGCCACCACCAGAGCCAGATGACCCGGATCGTCAACCCGGGGTGGATGATCTTCTCTACTCCACACAATCGTGTCATAGCCCTAGCCTTGGCCTTGCTTGTCATTGCATCATCATCTTGCATCATGTTTAAATTCAAATGAAATTTGAATTGAGGAATTTTCAAAGCCTCAGATATCTTTTAAAAATGATCAACATTAAAATCTTCTCAAAGAAGCCTAAGAAAATGTTCCTGTTAAACCTTGAAAAATATTGGCAAGAATAAAATTCAAACCAATATTTTTGGAAGGTTTAACATATTTATTTTGGGCCTTTGAATTAATCCAATAACTATTTGAATTGGATCTATATTTGTTATATAATAAATATATGTTCAATACTTCTGGAAATTGTTGTGTAGCTTTGGATAAGTCCATTTGGTTTACACAATTATTTTCATGAATTTTGAAAATGGTTTGGTCTTTGATCTGAATCAAAACATAATAGCAAAAATAGAAAACTGAAACAAAAGAAAAGGACAGAAAACCTACCCGCACTTACCTGGCGCTCACCTGGCAGCCCATCTGGCCGGCCCAGCCCACCAGGGGCAGGGAGGTCTTCTTCCTCCCGCCAGTCGGACGCATAGCGCGTGCCCGACGTGCGCACGGCCACCGCATGCCACCTCCAGCCTGCCTGGCTCCTCCCCGATGCACCTAGACGGCGCCACGACACCCCCTCGACGCCTCGACCTCTCCCTCAAGCTCATCCCCTCCTCTGTCTCCCTCACGCGCGTCCACCCGAACGCAGCCGTCGCCGCCGACAAGCACCACCGCGGCCACTGCCTCCCCCTCGCCCCCTGGACATGCCCAGGAGCTCCGCCTCCATTCTCCGCGCCTCTCCGTCAACTCGCGCGACGCCGAACCCTCTGCATCACCCTCTGCACCGCCATCTTCGCCGCCTCTGCCCCGAGATCGCCGGTGACCTCCCGTCGTCGTCAGCCCCTCCCCGAGCTCCCCGAGGCCACCATCGCAACCGCCGTGAGCTCCTCTCTCTTTAACCCCTAGACACGCTGTCCAAGTCGCTCTCTAACCCCGCCTGCCACCACGGCCGAGAGCTCGGCTCCGCCGGCCAAATCGCCGCCATGGCCACGTCCACCCGAGCTCAAAACGGAGTTCATCATCTCGCTCAGCGCATCACCAGCTGCCCGTAGCACCCAGCCATGCCTCTTTCATGCAGCATAACACCGACTCGAGCACACCCGCACGCCGGCCGCCGCCGCGAGCTTGATTCCGGCGAGCCCGGTCGACCACAGCTCCTCCCGCTTGCTTAGCTGGATGCGGCTGAGCGCCAGCTACGCGTAGTTGATCGCCGCCGCTGTTTTGGTCGCCGGAGGGCGTTTCCCGAGCCCCTCCGCCGCGTCCGTCGCCGCCGGCGTCAAGCCGCCAGCGCATTTGACCTTTTGACCAGGGGTTTGACTTCCCCTAGGTCACTGACAAGTGGGCCAGGCCCTATTTAACCCTAGGTTAGTTTCTTTAATTAGTGACTAATTAAAAGTGTTAATTAGTTATGACACTGACGTGGGGGACCCCACTGGTCAGGTTTGACCTGACCGGGTTAGTTGACCTGCTGACGTCACACTGACATCAGGCTGACGCAGTAAAGCATTATCTGGATTTAAGTTTATTCAGAAAATTCTAGAAAATAGTATAAACTTCTAAAAATCATATAAAATCAACCGTAGCTCAGAATGAAATAATTTATATATGAAAAATTATCAGAAAAATGCAATCTATCCATCTGTATCATTTTCATGCATATCAAACTAAGTTGTACCTGCTGTATAGGTGAAAACATGATAATGCACTATTTGAATTCATAGTTTGAATTTGAATTTGAATCTTTGGTTCAAATCAACTCAAACCATTCTGTTCTCGCTGGCATTAGCCCAACACACATTCATATTGCCATGTCATAGCATGCATCATATTGTGCATTGCATTGATCGTGCCCTTCTCTGTTTGCCGGTAATCGTCCCCTCTCAGTAGCCGATGCTCCGATGACGTGATCGATGACACCGATGAAGAACTATAATATCTTCAGAACTGCCAGGCAAGCATAACCCCCTTGTTCATTCCGATACAATCCCACTCTCTCGCTCCTGCTCTCTTTTACTACATTAGGACAACAACGATTCAACTGTTACTTGTTGCGGTAGTTGAACCCCTTATCCTCTGCATGACCTGTCATTGCCACAGTAAATAGATGAAACCCACTAGCATGAGTAGGAGTTGTTTGAGCCCTGATGTGCCTACTCATTCATGCTTGTTTTTCATGCCTGCTATTGCTTAGAGTTGTGTCAGGTCTGATTCATCGGGGATGAATTGGAAAGTTGAGAACATGTCCTACTGTGAGTGAGCTAAGTGTGTGAACACGATTTGGTAATGGTAGCGGTGAGAGGCCATGTAGGAGTACATGGTGGGTTGTCTCATTGCAGCCGTCCTCAGGAACTGAGTTCTGTGTTTGTGATCCATGGTACAGTTACTACCACGCATTGGGCCTGAAACCAATGGACCCTCTTGGCTTCTTAATCACCCTTGTCCTCTGTCCAGGAGTTGCAAGTAGTTTCTGGTGTTTGTACTATGCTGGAGGCCGTGGGCAGCGCTGACCGGAGGGGTGGGCTGTGATGCGGTAGGCACGTGGCCGGGCACGCCCGGCGCTCGTTTGGTGTCTCGGAACCCCGCACACATCGTTCGGGGCCGTATGTGGAAACCTCGGCCGGACTCCCTGCCGATGGAACCTGAATAGGCGATAAACCTGGACTAGAGACTTGAGTGTTCAGGTAGGCTGCGGCCGACACCCTCGCTGGGCTTCCGCTTGAAGGTTGCCGAGTACATGTCGTGTAAACGGCAGTAAGTGGTGAGAGCGTGTGTGTCGAAGTACACCCCTGCAGGGGTAACATCATCTATTCGAATAGCCGTGTCCGCGGAAAAGGATTTCTGGGTTGCCTATAACAGTTCATAGACAAGTGAAAGTTGATACTCTAAAATGCGCAAGATAAGCGTGAGTGCTATGGATGGCGTTCTCGTAGGGAGATGGGAGCGGATCCATAGTGGTGTATTGGTATGGTGATTATGTGGACTCGTGTGTGCCACCTCAAAGAGTTACTTGCAGTCATAGTTTAGGATAGCCACCGAGTCAAAGCTGGCTTGCTGCAGTCAAACTCCACCACCCCCTTTGTTGATACCGATGCATATGTAGCTAGTTCTGATGTAAGTCTTGCTGAGTACATTTGTACTCACGTTTGCCTATTTTATGTTTTGCAGAGAGACGCCAGTCTCGCTAGTAGTTCCGTGTGGACTTCGACGTTTAGCTTGATACCTCAGCTACGATCTTGTGCCCTCGGCAGGATCTAGTAAATAGTCAGGCTTCTCAGCCTTCTTCATTTGTAGATGTCTGTACTCAGACATGTTAAGCTTCCGCATGTGCTTTGACTTGTATGCTCTGAATGTTGGGTCATGAGACCCATGTTTGTAATATCTGGCTCTTCGGGGCCTAATGAATAAATACTCTGAGTCGTAGAGTCTTGTTGTGATGCCATGTTGTATTTGCACATATCGAGCGTATTGTGTGTATGATTGAAATGCTTGGTATGTGTGGGATCCGACAACCTAGTTGTTTATCCTTGGTAGCCTCTCTTATGGGGAAATGTAGTCTTGTGCTTCCATGAGCCATAGTACTCCGCTACAGCCCGGTTCACCGGAGTCCTGCTAGCCCAGCACTACTGCTCCGGAACACTTGACTGGCCGGCATGTGATTCACTTCGTTCCTGTGTCTGTCCCTCCGAGGAAATGTCACGCGGTGACATCCGGAGTCCTGCCTAGCCAGCTACAGCCCGGGTTCCCGGAGTCCTGTTAGCCCAGTGCTACAGCCCGGATTCACAAGCTGCTGACCGACATGCTCGATGTTGATTCATGTATGCCTGTCCCCGTAATTTAGTGCCACTTTGGGTTCACAACTAGTCATGTCGGCCCGGGTTCTCTGTCATATGGATGCTAGCGACATTATCATATACGTGAGCCAAAAGGCGCAAACGGTCCCGGGCCATGGTAAGGCGACACCCGTGGGAATACCGTGCGTGAGGCCGCAAAGTGATATGAGGTGTTACAGGCTAGATCGGTGTGACTTAGAATCGGGGTCCCGACAGCGTTGGTATCAGAGCCTGACTGCCTGTAGGATTACCAAGCCAAACTGGTCGAAGTTGTGTCTAGAAATGCTTTAGTTATATAAGGGAATTGATTGTGGAAGGGAACGTAAGGCTCTTTTTACTCCTTTACCTTATGCCCTTCTGATCTGAGTCACCCTCTTCTCTTCTACGGGGATTAAGAACTAGGCTTCTCATCCTTCTATCAGGATCACATGTTAGTAATCCGTAGACTCATAGGATTGATGGATTTAAGCCTCAGTTCAGTTTCTACTACTTCCGTATGTTGACCATTGATTCCGGAAGTTTATATTGTGATGTTGAGTGGTTATGCCACCATTTTGTAGGATGTCTCAAATCCTTTGAGCATTTACAGCCGTTATGATGTCCGAGTCATCCCAGGTTTCTAAACAGTCTGATGCATTTGCAAATCCCTTCCTCCCGTACCTGATGTCCTTTTGGGCCGGATTAAGCACACTAATCGGTCTGTTGAGGTACTCCGTTACCTCGTCGTGTATGTTTGAGTTATTATTATGACCCTAGGTGTCATAGAGGACCACTCAGTAATCTAGCAATGCTTGCATCCCCAGTGTGATGATTCTGGCCACTATTCTCGAAAGCATCCCGTGATGCCATTTAGTTAGTAGGTATTCTATTCCTGGGTTCTTGAACCCAAGATTCACTCTACTTAACTCGTGTAGCTAGTATTTGCTCGTCCCTTTAGGTTATTAGTAACCTTGCATTAGTCCTCGAGGTCCGTGGTATTTCATTCTTCCAATACCATGAACCAACATGGCAGAAGTTCTTTTAACCAAAAGATCACAACCAGGGCGCTCTTGAGGAGTACTCCATTCATATTATGGCTCTGCCAGTCCTTCCTTTCTGCATGGGTTATCTAGAAGAAACTTGTTGGACTTGGTTCGACATACTAATCTATGCATCCACAACTCAGAAAAACATATGTTCCTTTGAGTTGTCTCTCTATAGTTATTTTCTGGCCCTCGTCTATCAATTGATAGTCAGGAGTAATTGTGCATTTGTGTTATCGATGCCTATTATTCTTGTGGTCTGTCAAGCCATTCTAATCCGGAATGACTAGGAGAAACAAACTCCAGTACCTCGTCCATCTCTGGGATTGGGTCAAAGTAGTTGTATTCCGCAGATCAAATGCCTAACCAGCTTTTGTTCTGATCTACCTATGAGTATTACCCTCTTTATGTCGGGAATCTCATGAGGATTGCACCAACCCTTATGAATTCTTGTTGCAATGATACTTCTGGCCATCGTTATTCATTCCTCGGTCTCCGTGTTATCGTAACCGGAATACTGACAAGTGAATCGTGGTGTGTGAAATCTATACTCCTAGCAACTCCGTTGCTTGGTAGTTAAAGGACAATAATTTCATCCTTAGCGTGTTGGTTATTGAATCACCATCCTGAGGTTGATCGTGCTACCTAGTCCATATTCCCGGTGTACTTTTCGATCAATGAGTTAGGATAGTGTCAGTCCTTGCTTATTCGGTCGTATCGTCTTGCCCTGAAAAGCAAGATTGTTCTCGATCTTACTAACATGTCGGTGGATCGTGATTTTCCAAATATCTCCTTGGAAGTACCACCAGGTTGTCCCTGACCGATATATTGAGTTTGTGAACAAGTTGGTTTTCCAATAAACCACCCCTTCTCCAAGAATCTGTGTTGGATACCCCTGAGCTAGTTGGTCAAGCTAAACAACAACTTGGAGAGTTGGAAGATAAAAGGTTGTCTAACTTAGTTCATTTCCAAAGGGATATCTTGTGTCTGTGTGTGTGTTGAAGAAAGATGATATCTTCATTGATTGATCCTCCTGATCAATTGTTGGATCTATTGTCTTACGCAAATCTTTGATTTGCGTATGGGCTATCACCAAATCAAGTCAGAACCAATGATATGCATAATGTTGTCTTACTCGTGGTTGATCCCTCGAGCATACACCATTACATCCTTTGGTATGACCAGTGCTATCACCATGTTCACATAGTTATGGAATTACATTTTATATGGAAACCTGGATGAATTGTTGTTAAGCCCATTGACAACATTTTCATCTTGTCCATGATTCATGTTGAACATCTAAGTTAGTGTTGGAAACTTTTTGAAAGCATTTTCTTTGTGCTAGTTCATGAAGCCTATGTTTGGATGAAAGGAGTGACTTCCTCTAATTCATGTGCACTTGGTGTAAGTTGCCGCCGTGAATTCCAGAAAGTCAATGTTGTTTCCTCTGGAATCATCCCAAGTCAATCATGCATGTGCAAAGTATCCTGTGGTATGATAGACTGATCATGTTCATTCCATATGCATCCCTAGCACACCAAGCCACTGATTGATTTGTTCAAGATAAAGGAGTCTGTTCTAAGGTGAATTCTTTGGACTTCCACGCGTGGAGACTTCGATGTCATTAATGATGGTTCCCCACCTGAACTCGGTAGTGTTTTAGCATAAGACTACTATGTGGTCATGCTTGTCTGGGACAGCTTGTTCACATGTGTTTGTAGCAGAACCAGCTCGTGTTTTGGAGCTTGCTATCGTAGTTCATCCCCTGAGAATCTCGCAACGTCATCTCGTCGATTTGTGTTGCAAACCTTCATTTTTCTTCCTAGACTTGACGAGTCTGGAATATTCTGACACCAACCAGATCTAAATCTCAGGCAGACATGATGGTTGGAACATTCTCCAAGAATTATAATATTGCCCTCTCGATAACCGGTAAAGTGGATGTCGTGGCCAACACATCCAGCCGGAAGGCCTATTATTGTAGTATCTTGATTGATAAAGTTGGCCACCTCCCCATAAGGATTCCCTAGGATTTACTTCCGTAGTTGTTCCTTATGGATTCCTGCACTCCCGAAGTCCGACCTACTACTTGATGTTCAAGATAGCAAACCACATCTAATGGGTTACGCTAGAACATCGGTGTGACTTAGAATCGGGGTCCCGACAGCTCGGCTACTCGGACCAGCGCAAATAATGGGGCACGGCCGGTTCAACGGCATTCACTACCCTTTTATGAAGCTTCTGATCGCGCTTGTCCAAGCTAGTGGTGAATACATGATACTGTCCACTGTTCAACTGCTTTGGGTTGCTCTGGTAACCTGACTGCTGCTATTGATTGCCCTGATGATTATAGCCACTTTGATTACCCTGATTACTTTGATTGTTATGTCCACCCTGATTGCAATGGAATCCTGAACCGGAATTTCCTCCACCTGAACCGCCTCCTAATCCATGATCATACCGGAAAGAGTCAGAATTTTTGAACTCTTGCATGATGTAACAATCTTTCTAGAGGTGTGTGGATGGTTCCTCCTTCGTCCCATGCTTTGGACAGGGCTGGTTTAACAGATACGACAAACGGTCGGTTTAGGATTTGGCATTCCATTGCGCCGGGGCGGTTTACTCTTACGCCGCTGGTCCTTGTCATGTGTATTAGTGTTAGCCACAAAGTCTAAATCGTGGTCCGCTTTATGCTTGCCGCCGTTTCCATGACCCGCCGGGTTGTGGTGCTGCCCCTTGGCGTTGCCGCTCTTCTTTCCCTTCCCTGTCTTATCATCGTCAGACTCGGGATCCTTGGTACTATCAGAGTCGGCATACTTCACTAGTGGAGCCATGAGGGTTCCCATGTCATTACAATGACGTTTAAGCCATCCCAACTTCAACTTCAATGGTTCAAACCGGCAATCGCCTTCCAATGTCAAAACTGCGGTGTCAACGTTGATGCGGTCTGATGAATGCAAAATCTGTGAAACCCGGCGCACCCAATGGGTTGTTGACTCTCCTTCCTCCTGGACACAGGCAGCTAGGTCCACAATTGACATGGGCTGCTTGCATATATCCTTGAAATTCTGAATAAATCAGGCTCTCAACTCGGCCCATGACCTCATAGAATTAGCCGGTAAGCTCTTTAGCCAAGTGCGGGCCGTTCCTTCTAGCATCATGGTGAAGTACTTCGCACATGCCGCATCATCCACGTCCAGCATCTCCATGGCCATCTCATAGCTTTCGACCCATGTTTCAGGGGATAAATCGGCGGTGTAATTCGGCACCTTGCGCGGGCCCTTGAAATCTTTGGGCAGGCGCACATTGCGCAACGCCGGGACTAGACATGGCACTCCCAAGGAACTAGAGGTAACTCCTGGTTCCACCGATGTGGTTGGACAAACCGGAGTAAGCTGACGAGCTTCATGCTGCGGCGCTAACTCGGCCTCTCTGCGTGCCCGAGCCCAGTCCACCACATTATGAGCATCACCGACACCACCCGCCGGGTTATGGCCACGGGGCGGATCACGGTTCCGCGCATTGGTTGATACTGCCGGTTCATCCATACGCCTGCTGTAACTCCGGCTTGGACGGGGAGTGGAATGAACCCGATCGCGACTATATGAATAAGCCTCCTGTTGAATCAAGGCTGTTTGAAGTAGCTCCTTAACCCGACGCGTCTCGACCGCTGCTGGAGAATCGCCTTCGATCAGGATGGCCGCCAGCCGTGAAGCGGCAGCGGCAATGTTGTCCATTGGGTTAGAATAATGACCCGGCGGTGTGGGGACATGAGGTACCACAACGTTGTTCTGACGAGGCGGATCCACCGAACGTGGCTGAACCGGCGCCCCTGCTCCTGGTGCCTCTGCCCGGTTTACCACCGGCGGATTACTGGTTCCTGCTCCTAGGGTGTTAAAGAGATTTCTAGCGTCATAAACCGGCGGCAGGCGAGATCGGTGCCTCCACTTCAGGACTTCGTTCGACGCACTCTGATCCAGCATAATCCGGTAAGATTGTGCATCCAAAGCGGCCCGCTCCGCGGCTATCCTGGTATCCTCAGCTGCTAAGTCGGCTTTTGCCTGGGTGATCTGATCTTTCACTTTCGCGATTTCCGCATTGTGTGTATCCTGATCCACCGGGTTAACCTCCGCCATCAGGGTTGCCAACATATCAACCAAATCAGATAGAACCTGAGCTGGCGGTCGCAGAGGGCCTCCTGCCCCAGCCGCTGCCGCCGCTGCTGATACGGAAATCATCGCCGCTGCGGTTGAAGAGTGGAGCGCTGGTTGCGTGCCGGCCATGAAGATCGCCACCCGGCTTGGCAGATCAGAGGGGTCCAGAATACTGTCGCCATCGGAACAGCCCCCAATCCGGCCATCTTGTAACTGATATAACGACTCGGTCTCTCCAGTCGATGACTCGTCGCCGGAATAAATGACGGTCTCACCACCAGATTCCGATCTATCCTCAGATTCCCCTCCATGGATAACTCCCACGAAGGCACGCTTCATGAAAGGCTTGACCCGGGCAGATCTCGCACGCTGAGCCGTGTCGACGAGGTCGGTGCAGATGTCCGGCTCAGGGCCCGGTTCGTCAATCTTGCCAATGAAAACGTGTATGCTCCCAAAGGGGACCCGATACCCGTATTCGATTGAGCCGGCCTCGGGGCCCTAGCCTGCATCATCGATGTAGATCTTGCCACGACGACTCTTGGTCATCCGGCCCACAGCGTAACCCTTGAGTCCGTCGAAGTTGCCCTCTAAGAACTTGAAACCATCGTGCGATAGCCCCACGGTGGGCGCCAACTATCGTGGTTTTGTCATGGCACATGTCCTAGTGAAAGAACTTAGTCGTGGAGCCATCGCTATGGGTTAGCTTGAAGGGGTTAAAGCGGACAGGGGACGCAAGAGAGTTTTATACTAGTTCGGCCCCTTCGATGAAGGTAAAAGCCTACGTCTAGTTGTGATGGAATTGATGGGGTTTCGATGACCAGGGAGCGAATACGCTTTGCCTGAGTCTCGAGTTGTTGTCCGTTTTCCCTGAACCACCCCCGGGTCGTCCCCTTATATACATGGGTAGACTCCCGTCGGTTCACAGACTCTGAGGCCGGCTCATAATCGTGTCTGGCTCGGTCTCCACTACCATATCTTACAACATAAGTTTACATCTCAATGCCGGTTTGTGTCTACATGCCTTAAACCGGCTTTGGCCCTTGGGCCTTCATGAAGCGTCACCGTCTGTCTTCATGGGCTTCAGATACAGATGAACTACTTATGAAGTTAACCCGGCCTCTCCTGGCCGGTTTATGCCCAGTGGTAATATCCCCAACATGTTTGGTTCTTTTTTTATATTTACAACCCAATTTTTATAATTACATCCCATTTATTATTTCTTAGAGCCAATTTTCTTGTTAAGCCTAATGCATCCCTCCTATGAAAGATTTGCAGCCCAACGGGGAACTAGTTGACCTGGGTTGCGTATTCCTCAAAACAAAGTATAGCTGGGCTAGCCATTTTCACCTTGAAAATTAATATCTGGGCTGGATATTTAGTTGACATAAAATAATAGCCTGGGCTAGACGGGCCAAAGCCCGCCCCGTTGATACCCTGCTCCTCTGAACAACAACAGAAACATCGCTCAAGAAAAACTCTGCTCACTCCTCAAAAAACAAATACTTCTCGAGCTGCTGGGTCCCAGCTGTCGGCCGCTTCTTGTGCAATTCTCTCGTTTATTGACTATATAGGTTGACACTAGTGTGGGACTGTGATGTCAGGAAACCAGGAGGAAGCAATTTTTTTATCGTTGTAATAAGGAGGCACTTGGGTACGTACGGCTATGGCCCTGGAGGGTCTGTACTGTCATCCTCTCCACGTAAAGTCATCTCCTGATTTCTCGTGTTCGTTGACCATGTTGACAACATGAGACGGCGGCTCCACGGTGAGCGCAACAACTTGAAGGACGACGAAGAGGGCCTCACGGGCCCTACAGATGGTCTGATACAGCGCCTGTTGCTCATTCAGGAAGCCAAGATCATAGTGCCATATGTCCGCGACGGCATTGTCATTTGCTTGGTCGCCGGTGATTCCTCCCTCCGCGAGCCGGCGCTCGTTGAGGAGATGGAGGTTGTAGCACTGGTCCGCCCTGCGCTTGCCGGAATGCCGATTCTGGTGGCGCTGGTATCTCTTCCGCCATTAGGGTGTCAAAGTGCGACCTCACATGCTCTATGGTGAACTCGACATGAACCGGCTTGGGCGGTGGTGCCGGCTCCTGGTCAGAAGCCTCGTCCATCGTCTGGTTGTCGTTGTTGAGCTCGCGCTGGTAGCTATTCCGCCATTCGGGCGTCGAAGTGCGACCGCACCTGCTCTATGGTCAGCACGGCATGAATCGGCTCGGGCGGTGGTGCTGGCTCTTGGTCAGAAGCCTCGTCCATCGTCTGGTTCTCGTTGCTGAGCTCGGCGAGCTCGCTGGCGAGCCAGCATGTCCGACTGCTGGACTGGACCGCTGCCAAGCACGAGTCTTACCACCCTGGCCTATCTAGATCCCCCCCCTCACCCGCGTGCGCTTTCCTCCCTAAACGGTCAGAGCCGCCCGTGTCGCTTCCCGGTGCAGGCGACTGTTCCGTGTTCAAACGACACAAGTGCCATCCGTCCGTCGATCCGCCACCCACATTAATGATACGTGGTAGCAGAGGCGGCTACTCTGACACCACCCGTCTGTCTCTCTGCCGCCCACCATTGCTATATAAACTGCTGCGCAGGCCATAGCCGCAGTCATCCGCCTCCGTTCCCTTTCTTCTCTCCACACCACTCCCACCATGGCTTCCTCGCAATCAAGCGCTCTTCGGGACAGGCGGACGACGGTCCAAAAGAAGGAGATGGCAGCTGTTTCTGCCGATTGGCTGGCCAGCAGGCAGCCGGAGGACGACACCGTCCCAATGGAGAACATGGTCGTCGATGATCCGGCGCTAACCCCCTCCTCTGTGCCATCCTCGTCGGTGCATTGCACCACGACCATCGACAAGGCCCGTGCCCAATACCTGCACATGGTGAGGCAGAAGCATGAGGAGAAGTTCTGGGAGGCACAGGCCAACGCCGCCTACAACCACCATGTCCTCCAGGTGCACCTGCAAGTGGAGGAGCAGATCGTCGCGGAGCGAGCGGAGCAGGAGGCGCTGCACGAGTCGTACTACTCTGCCCGTGAGACCTGAAGGAAATATTCCATAAAGGCAATAATAAAGTTGTTATTTATGTTTCCTTATATCATGATAAATGTTTATTATTCATGCTAGAATTGTATTAACCGGAAACTTGATACATGTGTGAATACATAGACAAAACATAGTGTCCCTAGTATGCCTCTACTAGACTAGCTCGTTAACCAAAGATGGTTAAGTTTCCTGACCATAGACATGTGTTGTCATTCGATGAACGAGATCACATCATTAGGAGAATGATGTGATGGACAAGACTCATTCGTTAGCTCAGCATAATGATCATTAAGTTTTATTGCTATTGCTTTCTTCATGACTTATACATATTCCTTCAACTATTAGATTATGCAACTCCCGAATACCGGAGGAACACCTTGTGTGCTATCAAACGTCACAACGTAACTGGGTGATTATAAAGATGCTCTACAGGTGTATCCAAAGGTGTTTGTCGGGTTGGCATAGATCGAGATTAGGATTTTTCACTTCGAGTATCGGAGAGGTATCTCTGGGCCCTCTCGGTAATGCACATCATGGTAAGCCTTGCAAGCAATGTGACTAATGACTTAGTTGCGGGATGATGCATGACGGAATGACTAAAGAGACTTGCCAGTAACGAGATTGAACTAGGTATGGAGATACCGACGATCGAATCTCGGGCAAGTAACATACCGATGACAAAGGGAATAACATATGTTGTCATAACGGTTCGACCGATAAAGATCTTCGTAGAATATGTGGGAACCAATATGAGCATCCAGGTTCCTCTAATGGTTATTGACCGGAGAGGTGTCTCGGTCATGTCTACATAGTTCTCGAACCCGTAGGGTCCGCACGCTTAACGTTCGATGATGATTTGTATTATGAGTTATGTTTTTTGGTGACAGAAGATTGTTCAGAGTCCCGGATGAGATCACGGACATGACGAGGAGTCTCGAAATGGTCGAGAGGTAAAGATTGATATTTGGACGATGGTATTCAGACAACAGAATGGTTCTGGAGTGTTTTGGGTATTTTTCGGAGTACCGGGAGGTTACTGGAACCCCCCGGGGAAAGTAATGGGCCTTATGGGCCATAGGGGAGAGAGAGGACAGCCCACAAGGAGGTGGCACCCCCCATGGGTAGTCCGAATTGGACAAGGGGAGGTGGCGCGGCCCCCCTTTCCTTCTCCCTCTCCCTCTCCTTCCCCCTTTCCCCCTTCGAAAGCAGGAAGGGGGAGGCCGAATAGGACTTGGAGTCCTAGTAGGAGTCTCCCCCCTTGGGGGCGCGCCTAGGCCGGCCTCCTCCCTCTCCCTCCTTTATATACGGGGCAGGGGGCACCCCGAAGCACATCAATTGTTCTTAGCCATGTGCGTTGCCCCCTCCACCGTTTGGTCCTCCGGTCATATTGTCGTAGTGCTTAGGCGAAGCCTTGCGAGGATCACTTCACCATCACCATGACCACATCGTCGTGCTAATGAAACTCTCCCTCGACACTTTGCTGGATCAAGAGTTCGAGGGACGTCATCGAGCTGAACGTGTGCAGAACTCGGAGGTGTTGTACGTTCGGTACTTGATCGGTTGAATCGAGAAGATGTTCGACTACATCAACAACGTTAATCTAACGCTTCCTCTTTCGGTCTATGAGGGTACGTGGGAACACTCTCCCGCTCTGGTTGCTATGCATCTCCTAGATAGATCTTGCGTGAGTGTAGGATTTTTTTGAAATTACGTGCTACGTTCCCCAACAGTGGCATCCGAGCGAGGTCTATGCGTAGATGATATGCATGAGTAGAACACAAAGAGTTGTGGGTGATGAAAGTCATACTGCTTACCACCAACGCCTTATTTTGATTCGGCGGTATTGTTGGATGAAGCGGCCCGGACCAACCTTACGTGACCACGTTCATGAGACCGGTTCCACCAACAGACATGCAACTTGTTTTGCATAAAGGTGGCTAGCAGGTGTCTGTTTCTCCAACTTTAGTTGAATCGAATTTGACTATGGCCGGTCCTTGTTGAAGGTTAAAATTGCAAACTTGACGAAACATCGTTGTGGTTTTGATGCGTAGGTAAGAACGGTTCTTACTAGAAGTCCGTAGCAGCCACGTAAAACTTGCAACAACAAAGTAGAGGACGTCTAACTTGTTTTTGCAGGGCATGTTGTGATGTGATATGGTCAAGACATGATGTGATATACGTTGTTGTATGAGATGATCATGCTTTGTAAAAATTATCGGCAACTTGCAGGAGCCTTATGGTTGTCGCTTTATTGTATGAGGTACACACACCATGTAATTGCTTTACTTTATCACTATGCGTTAGCGATAGTTGTAGAAGCAATAGTTGGCGAGACGACCACGACACTACGATGGAGATCAAGGTGTCAAGCCGGTGACGATGGAGATCATGACGGTGCTTTGGAGATGGAGATCAAAGGCACAAGATGATTATGGCCATATCATGTCACATATTTTGCTTGCATGTGATGTTTATCTTTTATGCATCTTATTTTGCCTAGTACGGCGGTAGCATTATAAGATGATCCCATACTAAAATTTCAAGGTATAAGTGTTCTCCCTGAGTATGCACCGTTGCGACAGTTCGTCATGCCGAGACACCACGTGATGATCAGGTGTGATAATCTCTACGTTCACATACAAAGGGTGCAAGACAGTTTTGCACGTGCAGAATACTCGGGTTAAACTTGACGAGCCTTGCATGTACAGACATGGCCTCGGAACACTGGAGACCGAAAGGTCGAGCGTGAATCATATAGAAGATATGATCAACATAGAGATGTTCACCATTGAAAACTACTCCATCTCACGTGATGATCGGACATGGTTTAGTCGATTTGGATCACGTGATCGTTTAGACGACTCGAGGGATGTCTATCTAAGTGGGAGCTCTTAAGTAATATGATTAATTGAACTTAATTTATCATGAACTTAGTCCTGATAGTTTTTGCATATCTATGTTGTAGATCAATGGCCCGTGCTACCCTTCCCTTGAATTTTAATGCGTTCCTAGAGAAAGCTAAGTTGAAAGATGATGGCAGCAACTACACGGACTGGGTCTGTAACTTGAGGATTATGCTCATTGCTGCACAGAAGAATTATGTCCTTGATGCACCGCTAGGTGTGCCACCCCCTCTAGCAACTGCAGACATTGTGAATGCATGGCAGTCGCGTGTTGATGACTACTCGATAGTTCAGTGTGCCATGCTTTACGGCTTAGAATCGGGACTTCAAAGACGTTTTGAACGTCATGGAGCATATGAGATGTTCCAGGAGTTGAAGTTAATATTTCAAGCAAATGCCCGAGTTGAGAGATATGAAGTCTCCAACAAGTTCTATAGCTGCAAGATGAAGGAGAACAGTTCTGTCAGTGAACACATACTCAGAATGTCTAGGTACCTTAACCACTTGACTCAGCTGGGAGTTAATCTTCCGGATGATAGTATTATTGACAGAGTTCTTCAATCACTGCCACCAAGCTATAAAGGCTCCGTGATGAACTATAATATGCAAGGGATGGAGACGAGTATTCTCGAGCTCTTCGCATTGCTCAAAGCTGTGGAGGTAGAAATCTAGAAGGAGCATCATGTGTTGATGGTTAACAAGACCACTAGTTTCAAGAAAAAGGGCAATGGAAAGAAGGGGAACTTTAAGAAGAATGGCAAGCAAGTTGCCACTCATGGGAAGAAGCCCAAGTCTAGACCTAAGCCAGAAACTGAGTGCTTCTACTGCAAAGGGATTGGTCACTGGAAGCGGAACTGCCCTAAGTATTTGGCAGATAAGAAGGATGGCAAAGTGAACAAAGGTATATTTGATATACATGTTATTGATGTGTACTGTCGGCGTTCTGGGAACGGGGGTCCCCAGACTTGCCTGCCTGTGGCCCACAGCGTGGGTAAGCAACAGGCCGTACGACCCATCTTCATCGACAAGGCATCCAAGACCCTCGCGAGGGTCCAAGCCTCGCGAGGCGGACGACGCAAGACCTCCACTGGAGTGGCCTAGCCAGGCAGGCTCACGAGGAGCGGAGATATCAAGGCGGGGCAAACCTCACGAGGCTCTCGTGACGTGAGCCATGACGGACGACACCTGGCCGGCGCCAGCGCGCGCAGGGTCCTTGTTTCCTCTTTGGTGCTAAGGAAGCCAGCGCATGCGAAGAGTACCGAGGCATCAGGCAAAGGTTGCCATATTGGTGCAACGAGACCAAGACCAGGAGGACGGCAAGACAGAGGTCATCATGGAGCCCAAGACGGCGTCACCCCCAGAGCTTTTCGCAGGCGAAGACCACTTTTGTCAGGATAGCTTGTACTAGCTATCCCCCTTCAAATTCGCCCGCCGTTATTGGCTCCCTTCCCGCTCGATATTTGGGATGAGCACCAGGGCCTCTATAAATAGGACTAGCCACCACAGTAGGAGGCAACTGATCTGGAACTGACTCAAATCATCCTCAACTACACAAGCACAAGAACACCTCAACCTCAGGAGGTTGTTCTTCCCCTTGTACTGTTCATCATCATCCAAAGAGGCAATCCACCACGACCACACTGGAGTAGGGTATTGCACCTTAGCGGTGGCCCGAACTAGTATAAACCTCGTGTCTTTCTATGCTACGATTTCGTCGAGGTTTTCCGCGAGATCTTATTGAGCTAGGGCATCGATCGGTAGGAGGGAAACACTTCACGCGCACCCCAGTGTTCGAACCTTAAGGGTTTGCCAGAACTCCACATCCAACATTTGGTGTGCCAGGTAGGGGTGCGCCGTAGTTTCCCTTCCATCAGTTCGTCGCTCCATCGCCCCGTTGTTTCCATGGCAGACGCTCGCCGTGCTCGAGCTGAGCGTTGGGCTGCCCTCTCCGCCCGTGTCGCTCAGACGGCTCCCGTTGGCGGGCCATCTCGTCGTTCTCCGTCTCCCGCCGCCAACGCTTCCACCGGCCCGGCGGGGAACGAGCAGCAGGCGTCCTCACTGCATACTTCGGTGCGGTAGGACGGCCGCACCGCTACTCCATCGCTGACTCCTGCCGGTTCTTCGTCTCACGCACACCGCGCCCCCATGGAGGCACGTGCCGCGAGTGGCTCGACCGCGTCGCCGAGATCGTTCGCGCTGCAGGGGGCTCTCCGGTGCCGTCCCACTCTATGCCTCCCCCTCACCCAGCCGCGGGCGACGGGGCTCATGGCGTGCCTCCACCACCTCAGCCCCAAGATGGCGCCTTGGCACCAAGGCGCGTGGCTCCGCGGCGTGATCCGCCACGCCCGGCGCCCGCGCGCAAAGAGTGAAGCTGCCAAGAAATCCCGCGGCCGCGAGAAGCTGCACCTGCGCTCCCTGCGCCACCTCGTCAAGACCGCGCGCCGCCCGCAGCGGCGCTGCGCGAACCTTGTCAAGACCAAGCTCCACCTCAGAAGTGGGCCCCGGCAACCACAGCAGGCTGCCGCGCCTTCACCCCCGAGCTGCATAGCGTCGCCTGGCCAGGCAAGTTCAAGCCAGATCTGCCTCGTCGCTACGACGACACCGCTGACCCCACGGAGTTCCTGCAGCTCTATGAGCTGAGCATCGAAGCGGCCAACGGCGACGAAAAAGTCATGGCGAACTGGTTTCCCATTGCTCTCAAGGATGGAGCCCGCTCCTGGCTCCTGAACCTGCAGCACGTCTCGATCACCTCCTCGGACGAGATGCACTACCGCTTCGTCGCCAACTTCCAGGGCACTCGCGACCGCCCACCGGCCGCGGGTGATCTATGCCGCATCAAGCAACAACCAGGAGAGACTCTCCAGAAGTACATCCAGCGCTTCAACAACACCCACCTCAAGATCCCCAAGGTCACGGACGAAGCCATCATCTCCGCGTTCTCAGACGGCGTCCGTGACGTCAAGATGAAGGAAGAGCTCGCTATCCATGAGGAGCTCTGCACATCTCAGGAGCTGTTCAACCTAGCGACCAAGTGCGCAAGAGCTGAGGAGGGGCGCCTGTCTCTCCTTGAGCTGCCAGCTGCAGGAGCGGAGGTGAAGATGGCTAAGGCCAAGGACGTGAAGCGCAAGGAGGCAGTTGTGCTCGCAGCGGAGCCCGACACCAAGCGGGGCGGAGATCAGCCCGAGTCATCCAAGAACGGCCGACCGTTCTGCGCCTTCCACAACCTGAACACCCACAACACCAGCGATTGTCAAGAGCTCAGAGCCATACGAGAAGGACGCTATGGTCGACGCCCCGAGCGCAATGACCGGGGCTACGGCCGCGGAGGAGGACGTGGAGGCGGACTTTGGGATGACCGTGCCACGCGCCAGGAGTGGCGCGACCGGCCTCGTGAGGACCGCTGGCAGGACCAATCTCGCGAGGGCGCCTGGAGAGTTCCGCCTCGTGAGGATCGCCCCCAGGGCAACACCGGTCTTCCCCCGCTGCCACCACCAAGAAGGAACGACGACCACCACCAGGACGAGGGGGCTAGGGGCTTCCAGGAGCCGCGTGCAATCGCCTGCATTTTGGGCGGCGCCCAGGCCCCAGCCTCTCAGCGCATCTTCAAATAGTTCGCTCGCGAGGTGAACGCAGTGCTCCCCAAGCTCGAAGCCACGTGCCCGCTCAGGTGGTCCCAATGTGCCATCACTTTCAACTCGGCGGATCAGCTCAAGTGTGCAGCCACCGCTGGCGCCCTCCCCATGTTGTGCTCCCCAGTCATCAGCAATGTGCAGGTCACCAAGACCCTCATCAACGGCGGCGCAGGGCTCAACGTCATGTTCGTCGACACGTTCGACAACCTCCAAGTGCCATATGAACAGCTCCAGCCAACCAAGCCTTTCTCAGGAGTGACCGACGGTTCCACCACACCGATAGGGCAGGTCCGCCTGCCTATCACCTTCGGGGAGCGCAAGAACTACCGCACCGAGCTCATCGACTTTGACGTCGCACACATCCGCCTGCCGTACAATGCCATCCTCGGGTATCCAGCCCTGGCCAAATTCATGGCAGTCACTCATCACGGCTACAACGTTCTCATGATGCCAGGAAGCGGAGGAATCATCACGGTCCCGTGTGAAGAGAGGGATGCGGTGTGCTCCCTTGAGCGCGCCTTTCAATCCGCAGCGATTGACGACCCCAATAGCAGAAGTGAAGGCCCTCCGGAGACCATCCCCAAGAAGAAGCTGCCACGCCGTGCAGGACCCTAGGAGGATGGCGTCGCGGTAGGAGCCTCGTCAGGATCATCGCCCGCTCCAGGGGCGCCTCCCTCCATCGCATAGGAAGGCGCGCCCGGCGCCCTCCTCGGGCAGGGCTCGGGGGCTCTCTTTTGGAGGACCTCAGACCTTGCCAACCTCACGAGGGAGGCGCTTGGGCACCACTTGGAAGAATGCCTCGCGGCACATGTTCCTCAGGAGAGCACAGGGCAAGGAGTGCCGACCACTCAGGAGTTCATCACCAAGACCACCCAGGAACTGCAAGAAGCAAGAGCCATGCGCGGCCACGGCCGCTCACAAGGCGCAGCTCCCCATCCAGGCGAGGATGCCGGGCTGCGTGTCTGCGTCGACGTCCCGGGGCTCAACAGGGCCGCATCTCAGGAGTGCTTCTGGCCATCGCGTGTGGGCCGCTGCGAGGGCCCACCACACAGCTACGTTCGCTTGCCCTTCGGCATGCCGAGCGTGGCGTCGGCCTATCAGCGCAACATGCGGCAAGTCCTGGCGGCTCAGGAGGCCAGGTTCCACGCCGTCCTGGAGGAGATGGAGATGGTCTTCAGGGAACCTCCTGAACCCCCAGAGCCTCCCGAGGCTCAGGGTCCCAGTGGCTCATGAGGAGTCATTTCTTCAGTGCACGCCTTCAGCTGCACCAACTCTACTTCGTCTACAGAACCAGGTGACATCTTCGAAGTTCGTTTAAGCTGGGAGCGCCCCTCGGGCTGCATTATTCCCAGGCCACATGGATCCGTCCCTGTGGCATGTATCCCTTTTGCTTATGTCTTTATCTTACCTTGTTGGGGGCGCCCCTTGGGCTGCATCACCCCCAAGCCGCTCGGGCCGGACCCGGTGGCATGTATCTTCCTGCATTTATCAAAGTTGATCTGCTCTTCACGGTTAACCTGCCAACAGCTATCGCCTGCTCGATTACCGCCCGCCACGGGTCTGCTCATCCTATGCAATCCGCTTGCATGTTAAAAGGGGGGCTCCTGAGCATTGCGACTCAGGAGCTCTTACTGGCTCTCCAGCCCTCACCCCCTGGTCCTGACCACGACATCGCCACCTGGCATACCAGCGGCGGCTGAGCTCGCTCGAGGGCCGGGACCTGACGATGTAGAGTGCTTGCATCTAACCGCCTTGCAGGAACATACAGTCACCAAGACTCAAGACCAGGCGCAACCCGCCTTAAGGTAGGGCCTCGTGAGTCCCGCACTAGCTCACGAGTGCCCAGATAGACCTCGCAACCCTGCCGTGCAAGCCACGTGTCAGGGCAGGGCTGTACACGCCCCGGGGGCTCCTCCCGGAGGGGGGCCCCCATCCCACGCCCAAGTGGAAGCACCATGCTCTGTACTGGCTATCGACACTGCCGAGGAGCGGCTATGGCCGTGCACAAGCGGAAGCACTATGCTCCGCGCTGGTGATAAACAACTGAGGGCGACCCCACGGTCGTGCCAACCTCAGGGAGCCCAGAGCTCAGCGCCCAGCCTTACCGCAACGCCTCCCCTCGGGAGAGCCATGCATGGGGGCTGGGCACGGGGGCTGCGCTCGGGTCACGTCCAAGCGCACACCACCAAATCAGGTCCCCCGGACCTGGGCATCGCACGCCCCTCCCGAGGCCTCGGCGAGGGCAGGTATGGAAATTGTTTGCACGTCAAGGGGGACTCCTGAGCATCGCGACTCAGGAGCCTAACTGGTCACGTAGCCCCTCACTCCTTGGTCTGTCCTGGTCTTCAGTCGGCCCAATGGCGGTTGAGGTATGCGCGGGGCCGGGCTCTGCCGACGTAGAACATTAATCTATCCCCACGAACTCTCCCTATATGCTGTTTGCGCGTCAAGGGGGACTCTTGAGCATCATGACTCAGGAGCCTAACTGGTCACGTAGCCCCTCGCTCCTTGGTCCGTCCTGGTCTCCGGTCGGCCCAATGGCGGTTGAGGTATGCGCGGGGCCGGGCTCTGCCGACGCAGAACGCAAAGCAAATAGGAAGAAAATCGCAAAATCTCGAAGCAAATATTACAAGCATATTGTCCTCACAATACCAAATGAAAAGTCTAAATGCCTCCACAAGGCCTTATACATGTTGCAGAAACGGAACGGGAAGAATGGCCGCAGGTCACCTCTACACGCCGCCGTCGCCTGCGGAAGGCGCTCCCCCGTGAGCAATTTTGTTTTCACCTTCACCACCAGCCGCAAGGTCGACGACGCCGGACAGAGGAGTGGAAACAAAGCCGCGGAACCTCCTCAGCAAGGCGCCCACCTGATCCTGCACGGCTGCGGCAGCCGCCTCGTATTGATCTTCAGCTACAGGCTCCAGCAGCTCGTCAAGGAAAGCGTTGGGGTCGCGAAGGTGCAGGTGGCTAAAGACGCGAGTCAGCGCGGCTGAAGACAGGACGCGAGCTTCTTCCTCCGCCATGGGACCGAGACCATCAACGACCTCCTCAAGCGCCTTCACCACGAGAGGAAGCAGCTGGGCGGGGCCGTCCTCGTCGGTGTCCAGAGGCTTCTCCAGGCCGTGCTCGTAGAGCGTCTTCAGCGCCTTGCGAGATCTCTTCTCGAGATCGGCAAAGGCCACGCGGTCTTCGGTCAGGACTCGCGCCTTGGCATCAAGATCGGCCTCCCTCGTCCCCATCTTCTGCTCAAACTCTTCCAACCGGTTGCGCTCGACAGCCTGCTTCTTCCCCAGCTCTGCCAACTAAGCATCACGGTACTTGACGGCTTCCTCCTGGGCCTTCATCTCCTCCTCCTTCGCTTGGCGGCAGCGCACCTCTTCGGCGTGCTTGTCGCGCAGGCTCTGCAGCTCGCTCTCTAGCACTTGGCAGTGGTCACCAGCGGCCTTGGCGTCTTTTAGCGCCGCCTCATGATTGGCTGCAGCGCTGGCGGCTCTTGCTTCTCCTTCTCGGAAGCCGCAGCAGCCTGGCCCAGCACCGCGCGAACTGCCAGGTCGGAGTGAAGCCAGCCAGAGGCCAACTCCAGACGCCCGGCCACCAGGCGCGGGTCTGTGCTCAGCAGATCCGCCTACAGCTGGGCCATCTCCGAAAGGGCATGCTCCAAGACGGCAGCAGGAGCAGAAGAACTAGGGAGTGGAGGTGCAGCAGTGGGAGGAAGCGACATCGTCACCAGGGCTTGGGAGACCGCGGGTTCCAGAGCAGCTGGGACCTCCTCAGCCGTGCTAAGTACCGGCAACTCCGGAGCTAGCGGGGTCATGGGGGCTGATTCCACATGGCGATGCTCCTCTTGGCCTCGCGCGGACGATCGGGCAGGGGAGATGCGGGCGCTGTTGCCTCCTTTCTCCGCGGGAGGCACGGCCGCTGCGTCTTCCTTCCGCCTCTTCGCCGAAGATGTCGGCCTGATCAACCAAGGGCGAGTATCAGGAAACGACGAGTACAAACAAGGACAAGGCAAAGCTTAAGACACTCACCGATCCACTGCGATGTATTCCACTGACCACTTGGAAAGCTTGAAGCCTGACAGCTTCGGGACCTGAGGAGTAGGAGTTCGGGCTCCGGCGGTGCCAGGCGGAGCAGAGGCAGAGCCGGAGCCAGCCCCAGGAGGTGCCAGGACGGAGGCAGCACCACGGGCTACCAGCGACGACCTACCCTTCGTCGGGATGAGGGGTTGCTCCCTCTCCCCTTGGAAGGCGTCGGCCTCGGCATGATAAGGAAGGGCGCGGAGAATCTTGGCCTTGCTCAGGGGGGATGTCTCCCCCACCTCTTCCAGGGTCTTCTCCGAGGCCACCTCCTCTTCTCCCTCTCCGCGGGACTCACCAGAAGACACCTCCACCGGTTTCTGCACTGAAGGAGCTCTCGGAAGCGCCGGCGGCACCAGCCTGCGCGCATCAAAAGTCGGCCTGGAGGCGACGAATTCCTCCCGGTCCCTGCGTTGGAACAGGGGAACGAAGGCACTAGGCGGGTACTCCTGGTTGTCCACGACTATGAGGCGCAGGACGGCATCGAATTCATCACCAGGAAGGTCCCCTGGCCTCAGGCGGGTCTTGTTCTCCTCTTCTTCAAGCTCCCAGAGGGGGCGCGCGCATGCCTGGAGGGGGGCAACACGCAGCATCAAGAACTCCCTCAGGAGCATCGCCCCCATTACCTTGGCCGCCCTCGCGTTGCCCGGCTTCAGGTCGGTCATCATCTGCCCCAACACCAAGGATGCCCGCTCGTCGACGAGCTCCGCCTTGGGCCACCCCCCGTTGGGAGGGGGCGCCGCTATTGGCAACGCCAGACGCGGGTCGGCGCGCTGGGCATCCATCATGACCCATTTGGATCGGGTGTTGTCGGCCCTCTTCCCGGTGCTCGAGATCGAGTTGGCCTTGCCGCATGCGACGAAATTAGTGCACACAGAGGTGTGCTCGCCGCTGACACGGAGGAAGAAGAAATGGCGCAGGAGCGCCACGGACGGCATAACGCCCAGGTACGCCTCACAGTAGTAGGCGAAGATGGACAGGAGGAGGACAGAGTTGGGATGGAGATGCAACGCCTACAGCCCGTAATGGTCGAGGACTTCATAAAAGAAATCAGAGAAGGGAGGAACCAACCCGACGGCGATGCTACTCGAGAAGAAGGGGAAGAAGGTGCTCCCCTCAGGCTCCAGCTCGTCGGACGCGAGCCGGAGCTCCGTCTTCCCCCACTCATTGCTCTCGCCAGCCGTCAGCAGGCGCACGGAGGTGAGGCTCTTCTCTGTGACGGTGGGCGCCTCGAGGGACGACTCATACCAAGCCGGTGTTGAGGAAGTCTTGACTTTGCGCGGCGCCATGGGCGGCAGATGCAGGGCAAGGATGGAGCAGATCTGGAGATAGCGGCGGCAAAGAGCGAGAAAGGGGATCTGGAGCGAGGCATGGAAGAAGCAATGAAGGAAAGAACTGCCCGCGCCGGCCTTTGTCAGGGCAAGCAGTTGCCGAGGCAGCGTGGGGAAGCGGAGACGCCCACGTCCAATCAACCGCCACGCGTCAACCGAGGCCGCAGGCTTTTGGGGCCCGCGGTGCTCCCAACTTGACCCTTGGCTTCGCCGCGAAGCCAAGCCCGAGCGCACCTTGGCCCCGGGGGCTACTGTCGGCGTTCTGGGAACGGGGGTCCCCAGACTTGCCTGCCTGCGGCCCACAGCGTGGCTAAGCAGCAGGCCGTACGACCCATCTTCATCGTCAAGCCATCCAAGACCCTTGCGAGGGTCCAAGCCTCGCGAGGCGGATGACGCAAGACCTCCTCTGGTGTGGCCTTGCCAGGCAGGCTCACGAGGAGCGGAGATATCAAGGCGGGGCAAACCTCACGAGGCTCTCGTGACATGAGCCATGACGGACGGCACCAGGCAGGCGCCAGCGCGCGCAGCGTCCTTGTTTCCTCTTTGGTGCTAAGGAGGCCAGCCAAGGCGAAGAGTACCGAGGCATCAGGCAAAGGTTTCCATATTGGTGCAACGAGAACAAGACCAAGAGGACGGCAAGACGGAGGTCATCGTGGAGCCCAAGACGGCGTCACCCCCAGAGCTTTTCGTAGGCGAAGACCACTTCTGTCAGGATAGCTTGTACTAGCTGTTGGGGAACGTAGTAATTTCAAAAAATTTCCTACGCACACGCAAGATCATGGTGATGCATAGCAACGAGAGGGGAGAGTGTTATCCACGTACCCTCGTAGACCGAAAGCGGAAGCGTTAACACAACACGGTTGATCTAGTCATACGTCTTCACGATCCGACCGATCAAGTACCGAACGCACGGCACCTCCGAGTTCAGCACACGTTCAGCTCGATGACGTCCCTCGAACTCCGATCCAGCCGAGTGTTGAGGGAGAGTTTCGTCAGCACGACGGCGTGGTGACGATGATGATGTTCTACCGACGCAGGGCTTCGCCTCAGCACCGCTACGATATTATCGAGGTGTAATATGGTGGAGGGGGGCACCGCACACGGCTAAGAGATCAATAGATCAATTGTTGTGTCTATGGGGTGCCCCCCTGCCCCTGTATATAAAGGATCAAGGGGGGAGGCGGCCGGCCTAGGAGGAGGGCGCGCCAAGGGGGGAGTCCTACTCCAACCGGGAGTAGGACTCCTCCTTTCCTTGTTGGAGTAGGAGAAGGGAAGGGAGAAGGAGAACGAAGGAAGGGGGCACCCCCCCTCCCTAGTCCAATTCGGACTAGTCCATGGGGAGGGGTGCGGCCACCCTTTGGGGCCTTTCTCTCCTTTCCCGTATGGCCCATTAAGGCCCAATACGAATTCCCGTAACTCTCCGATACTCCGAAAAATACCCGAATCACTCGGAAACTTTCCGATGTCCGAATATAGTCGTCCAATATATCGATCTTTACGTCTCGACCATTTCGAGACTCCTCGTCATGTCCCCGATCTCATCCGGGACTCCGAACTCCTTCGGTACATCAAAACTCATAAACTCATATTAAAACTGTCATCGTAACGTTAAGCGTGCGGACCCGACGGGTTCGAGAACTATGTAGACATGACCGAGACACGTCTCCGGTCAATAACCAATAGCGGGATCTGGATGCCCATATTGGCTCCCACATATTCTGCGAAGATCTTTATCGGTCAAACTGCATAACAACATACGTTGTTCCCTTTGTCATCGGTATGTTACTTGCCCGAGATTCGGTCGTCGGTATCTTAATACCTAGTTCAATCTCGTTACCGGCAAGTCATTTACTCGTTCCGTAATACATCATCTCGCAACAAACTCATTAGTTGCAATGCTTGCAAGGCTTAAGTGATGTGTATTACCGAGAGGGCCCAGAGATACCTCTCCGACAATCGGAGTGACAAATCCTAATCTCGAAATACGCCAAGCCAACAAGTACCTTCGGAGACACCTGTAGAGCACCTTTATAATCACCCAGTTACGTTGTGACGTTTGGTAGCACACAAAGTGTTCCTCCGGTAAACGGGAGTTGCATAATCTCATAGTCATAGGAACATGTATAAGTCATGAAGAAAGGAATAGCAACATACTAAACGATCGAGTGCTAAGCTAACGGAATGGGTCAAGTCAATCACATCATTCTCCTAATGATGTGATCCCGTTAATCAAATGACAACTCATGTCTATGGCTAGGAAACATAACCATCTTTGATCAACGAGCTAGTCAAGTAGCGGCATACTAGTGACACTCTGTTTGTCTATGTATTCACGCATGTATCAAGTTTCCGGTTGATACAGTTCTAGCATGAATAATAAACATTTTGTCATGATATATGGAAATAAATAATAACTTTATTATTGCCTCTAGGGCATATTTCCTTGAGTCTCCCACTTGCACTAGAGTCAATAATCTAGTTCACATCGCCATGTGATTTAACATCAATAGTTCACATCACCATGTGATTAACATCCATAGTTCACATCGTCATGTGACCAACACCCAAAGGGTTTACTAGAGTCAGTAATCTAGTTCACATCGCTATGTGATTAACACCCAAAGAGTACTAAGGTGTGATAATGTTTTGCTTGTGAGATAATTTTAGTCAATGGGTCTGTCACATTCAGATCCGTAAATATTTTGCAAATTTCTATGTCTACAATGCTCTGCACGGAGCTACTCTAGCTAATTGCTCCCACTTTCAATATGTATCTAGACCAAGACTTAGAGTCATCTAGATTAGTGTCAAAACTTGCATCGACGTAACCGTTTACGACGAATCTTTTGTCACTTCCATAATCGAGAAACATATCCTTATTCCACTAAGGATAATTTTGACCGCTGTCCAGTGATCTACTCCTAGATCACTATTGTACTCACTTGCCAAAATCAGTGTAGGGTATACAATAGATCTGGTACACAGCATGGCATACTTTATAGAACCTATGGCCGAGGCATAGGAATGACTTTCATTCTTTTTCTATCTTCTGCCGTGGTCGGCTTTTGAGTCTTACTCAATTTCACACCTTGTAACACAGGCAAGAAACACTTTCTTTGAATGTTCCATTTTGAACTACTTCAAAATCTTGTTAAGGTATGTACTCATTGAAAAAACTTATCAAGCGTCTTGATCTATCTCAATAGATCTTGATGCTTAATATGTAAGCAGCTTCACCGAGGTCTTTCTTTGAAAAACTCCTTTCAAACACTCCTTTATGCTTTGCAGAATAATTCTACATTATTTCCGGTCAACAATATGTCATTCACATATACTTATCAGAAATGCTGTAGTACTCCCACTCACTTTCCTGTAAATACAGGCTTCACCGCAAGTCTGTATAAAACATCCTTTGATCAACTTATCAAAGCGTATATTCCAACTCCGAGATGCTTGCACCAGTCCACAGATGGATCGCTGGAGCTTGCATATTTTGTTATCACCTTTAGGATTGACAAAACCTTCTGGTTGCATCATATACAACTCTTCTTTAATAAATCCATTAAGGAATGCAGTTTTGTTTATCCATTTGCCAGATTTCATAAAATGCGGCAATTGCTAACATGATTCGGACAGACTTAAGCATCGCTGCGAGTGAGAAAATCTCATCATAGTCAACACCTTGAACTTTGTCAAAAACCTTTTTTGACAAGTATAGCTTTGTAGATAGTAACACTACTATTAGCGTCTGTCTTCCTCTTGAAGATCCATTTAATCTCAATGGCTCACCGATCATTGGGCAAGTCAATCAAAGTCCATACTTTGTTCTCATACATGGATCTCATCTCAGATTTCATGGCCTCAAGCCATTTTGCGGAATCTGGGCTCACCATCGCTTCTTCATAGTTCGTAGGTTCGTCATGGTCTAGTAACATAACCTCCAGAACAGGATTACCGTACCACTCTGGTGCGGATCTTACTCTGGTTGACCTACGAGGTTCAGTAATAGCTTGATCTGAAGTTACATGATCATCATCATTAGCTTCCTCACTAATTGGTGTAGGAGTCACAGGAACAGATTTCTGTGATGAACTACTTTCCAATAAGGGAGCAGGTACAGTTACCTCATCAAGTTGTAGTTTCCTCCCACTCACTTCTTTCGAGAGAAACTCCTTCTCTAGAAAGGATCCATTCTTAGCAACGAACGTCTTGCCTCCGGATCTGTGATAGAAGGTGTACCCAACAGTCTCCTTTGGGTATCCTATGAAGACACATTTTTCCGATTTGGGTTTCAGCTTATCAGGATAAAACTTTTTCACATAAGCATCGCAACCCCAAACTTTAAGAAATGACAACTTTGGTTTCTTGCCAAACCACAGTTCATAAGGCGTCGTCTCAACGGATTTAGATGGTGCCCTATTTAATGTGAATGCAGCTGTCTCTAATGCATAACCCCAGAACGATAGTGGTAAATCGGTAAGAGACATCATATATTGCACTATATCCAATAAAGTACGGTTATGACGTTCGGACACACCATTATGCTGTGGTGTTCCAGGTGGCACGAATTTGTGAAACTATTCCACATTATTTTAATTGAAGACGAAACTCATAACTCAAATATTTGTCTCCACGATCAGATCGTAGAATCTTTATTTTCTTGTCACGATGATTTTCCACTTCACTCTGAAATTCTTTGAACTTTTCAAATGTTTCAGACTTATGTTTCATCAAGTAGATATACCCATATCAGCTCAAATCATCTGTGAAGGTCAGAAAATAACGATACCCGCCGCGAGCCTCAACACTCATCAGATCGCATACATCAGTATGTATTATTTCCAATAAGTCAGTTACTCGCTCCATTGTTCCGGAGAACGCAGTCTTAGTCATCTTGCCCATAAGGCATGGTTCGCAAGCATCAAGTGATTCATAATCAAGTGATTCCAAAAGCCCATCAGCATGGAGTTTTCTTCATGCGTTTTACACCAATATGACCTAAACGGCAGTGCCACAAATAAGTTGCACTATCATTATTAACTTTGCATCTTTTGGCTTCAATATTATGAATATGTGTATCACTACGATCGAGATCCAACAAACCATTTTCGTTGGTGTGTATGACCATAGAACGTTTTTATTCATGTAAACAAAAGAACAATTGTTCTCTAACTTAAATGAATAACCGTATTGCAATAAACATGATCAAATCATATTCATGCTCAACGCAAACACCAAATAACACTTATTTAGTTTCAACACTAATCCCGAAAGTATATGGAGTGTGCGATTGTAACGCCCACGATGCGGCTATATCTCGCACGTGTCGAGGCACGACTTAGAGGCATAACCGCATTGTGGTATAGTCGCAAGAAGGGTCATCTTCACACAATCCCATGTAATGAACAAGAATGGGATAAAGAGTTGGCTTACAATCGCCACTTCACACAATACATAATTAAATCATACATCATTCAAGATACACACATAGGTCCGACTATGGAACCAAAAGAAAAGAAGACAACCCAACTGCCAGATCCCCGATCGTCCCAACCGGGCACCACTACTGATCAATATGAAAAGAAACAACACAACGAACAAGATCTTCATTGAGCTTCCACTTGAGCTCAGTTGCGTCACCTGCACTGGTATCCCTGGCACCTGCAACTGTTTGGGAAGTATCTATGAGTCACGAGGACTCAACAATCTCACACCCGCGAGATCAAGACTATTTAATCTTAAGGGTAGGAAAGGGGTAAAGTGGTGAGGTTGTAGCAGCGACTAAGCAAGTATGGTGGCTAACTTACGCAAACAAGAGCGAGAAGAGAAGCAAAGGAACGGACGTGAAATAGCAATGATCAAGAAGTGATCCTGAACTGCTACTTACGTCAAACATAACCCAGAAATCGTTTCACTTCCCGGACTCCGCTGAGAAGAGACCATCACGGCTACACACGCGGTTGATGCGTTTCAATTAGGGTCAAGTGTCAAGTTCTCTACAACCGGATATTAACAAATTCCCATCTGCCACATAACCGCGGGCACGGCTTTCGAAAGATAATACCCTGCAGGAGTGTCCCAACTTAGCCCATCATAAGTTCTCACGGTCAACGAAGGATAAACCTTCTCCCGGAAAGACCCGATCAGTCTCGGAATCCCGGTTTACAAGACATTTCGACAATGGTAAAACAAGACCAGCAGAGCCGCCCGAATGTGCCGACAAATCCCGATAGGAGCTGCAGATATCTCGTTCTCAGGGCACACCGGATCGTCCAAGCTTCCGGTAGGCCAGCCCAGAGTTGCCCCTGGTGGCCACCGGCGACTGACAGGTTGGACCAACACTCAGAGGAGCACTGGCCCGGGGGTTTAAAATAAAGATGACCCTTGAGTCTGCAGAACCCAAGGGAAAAAGCCTTAGGTAGGCAAATGGTAAAACCAAGGTTGGGCCTTGCTGGAGGAGTTTTATTCAAAGCGAACTGTCAAGCGGGTCCCATAAATCACCCAACCGCGTAAGGAACGCAAAATCAAGGAACATAACACCGGTATGACGGAAACTAGGGGCGGCAAGAGTGGAACAAAACACCAGGCATAAGGCCGAGCCTTCCACCCTTTACCAAGTATATAGATGCATTAATTAAGATAAGAGATATTGTGATATCCCAACAGAGTTCATAAAATCCATGGTCCAACAGGAACAAACTTAATCTTCACCTGCAACTAGCAACGCTATAAGAAGGGGCTGAGCAAAAGCGGTAGCATAGCCAAGCAACGGTTTGCTAGGAAGGGTGAAAAGATTAGGGGCTGACATGGCAATATGGGAGGCATGAAACAGCAAGTGAATAGGTAACGCGGCATAGCAATAGAGCGAACAACTAGCAAGCAAAGATAGAAGTGATTTCGAGGGTATGGTCATCTTGCAACAACATGAAGGAAGGGAGAGGTGATGATACATGGGCATGGCTTGAGAGAGAGATAGCAAGGGCTGAAGCACCCACAACATGAAAGTAATATGTAACATAAGGATGAGTGCAATGCACATGATGCTCATGGAAACAACATGAATGAAAAAAAGCAATATGACAAGAGATAGGCATGGGAATTATTTTGCAAGTGTGTTCCGGTTAATTCCAAACTAATGGAATATTTATAATAGCTCCATAAATATTAGGAGGATATGTTATAAAGAGAAATCACCATGTGAATTCCCTCGATTTAAATGGACCGAAGATCCATGCAATTTATTTAGGTGGGTTTTTATGCAAAGATTAATGACATGATGACATGATGACATGATGCAATGCAAAAATAAAAGAGCAAGCACCGAAAGAAACACGCGGTGATCACGAAAATAAGGAAGTATTCTGAAGCGTCGGTCTCGGGGCGTTACAACACTCCACCACTACAAGAGGATCTCGTCCCGAGATCTAGGATGGCACCGGAAAGAAACGGAAGGGGAAGAGGGAAAACAAATTGCTTCTATGAAAAACGAGTGAAACCAAAGAACCTTGCGAGGTCGCAAAGCTTGAAGAAATGACACGACGGAGGTGAACAAAATTTAAAACACTCCGGTCATCAAGAGGAACAAGGAACATTACAAGAACCTTGAGGTTAAGTGACATGATAGATATTTGAACCACTCCAGTTAAAACAAGATAGGGAAAGAATAAGAATGATATAATTTGGGCAGCACTCCGACTGTAAATGGAAGGAATTGAACATGATCTTGACAAGATGAGAGGATACTCGATGAAATTAACAACACATTGCCTCCGGAACTAAAGAAAGAATGGCACAAGGGGTAAGAAAGATTTCAGACAGCACTCCGGTTGAGAAGGGAGGCAAAACTTGTCAGAATGGGAAGAACTTGAAAAGAGGGCACGACACTCCAGTTAGAAATTGATAAGCACGAAAAGAGCACGGTCCTCACAAACCGAGAAGATGAGTGAAGAGAGCAACATCACGATGCCTCCGGAAACAATGCATGATAGTTAGATAGTTGGAGTGAATAGAACGAAGAGTGAAACCAACATCTCCTACCATAAATGAATTTTTTAAGAGCATCCTTACGAAGTAGGATTGAAAGAGTTGTTGGAAAAATCAACAACGAAAAGAACAAGCTTGTAGTGGGCTTATGGAAACACATTCTCAAAATTATGAGGTGAGCTTCTTCCACCAATGGAAACAAATGATTAGATTGATATCAACAAGGAGACGAGAAACTTATTTCACCGGGAGGACAAATGAAGAACTTGGGTCATTTATAAGCACCATAAATAGCAAAATCCTTAGGGAAAGCTTTAGGTGAAACATGACACAAGATAAATCCAACGACGAGATTGATGGATTTAAAATACCTCATTCTTAACAACAAGTGAATCATGGAACATGAGTGGAAATTGTCAAGAAGGACATAACACCATCTCAAAATGAGGTAGAAAGAATTGCACTTCGGAATGCAGGATGAAGAATGCTTGAACTCCTCAAAACAACACATGTGTTGAGCACCATGTTTATTTTAGAGTATAGCTTGACGGATCTTAATTTCGAGAGAAATTTTGAAGAACAATTGAAGAATGAACGGAATCCTTGACGAGCCACCATGTAGAGCCATCGTGAGAACTCCCGTAATAAAAGGATGATAAAAGAAGGAGAAGTTGAAAGAACAGGATGAATCCTTGCAATGATTTAGATGGATCTTTGAAATGATATAATTGAAATAACTTGGAGCTCCGGAAAGAAAAGATGAACAACTTTGAACCAAAAATTTGATATGATGCACAACTTCGGAAAGAAGAAATTAGATCACTTGGATGAAACAATAATAAGAATTATGTTATGCGTATCCTTCACCAATATAAATTGATGACAATCAACGGATTTGGCATACTACTTATTCTCGTAGAAAGGATTAAGATAGATATTGCGCAAACTTGTGAAGGTCTTCATCGAACCACCGGTAGGATTGAAACAACGAATAAATTGATATGATAATGAAGGAAGAGAAATCTTGAACGAACCACCGTAAGAATTGAAAATGAAAGTAGCAAAGGCACAATTCAACGGAAAGAATTAGAAAAGAATGAAGATACTTGGCAGAATTTAGACAAATGAGAATGAAAGATCATGAACTGATTAGAGGATATTTGAACGATGCACCGGTAAGATTTGGAGAACGAGAGTTGAATGTTGAGAACGAATAAATCTTCTGAAATGATGGCCTTCGGATGATCAAGAAATGAAAACAACTCTGGAATTCTCCGGATGGGTAAGAAAAGAATTACGCGATTGGAAACAATTTGAGAGGATGGCAACAAGTAAGAACCATGAATCTTCAAGAGAACGGACCAAGATCCACGAGAATTCTTCTTCGGTCTTCAAATGTGGAGAATGATGATGAGAAACACCACCAAGAATTATTGAGGCACTCCGGAATGAAAAATTAGAAAGGTTGAACCAACGATGAAAAGAATTTGAAAGCGATCTTGGGGAAGAAATATGACTGATGATAACTCATTCTTACGTCAAACTTTGAAATGAATTTGAGAATAACTCCGGAAAAATTAGAAGAGTCAGGTAAGATCCTGGGAAAAGACCTGTTGGTTAGGGCCCACTCAAAAGATACACCGTTGAAATGATTACTTGAAAAGGAGATTGCACCGGTTGAATTAAATGGCTCAAAAGAGATAACAACCTCGAGATAGCTTGAACATATTGGGAATGGAAATGCGAGTCTCCTGAGATATCTTCAGCACTCCAAATAACATGAATAGCAAGAGGTGGATGATTAAGAGATACACCGGCATGAGAAAACATTTGAAACGAGGAAAGGATATGATCGACAAAGCTTGCATTGAATCCACCACAGAAGAAAAGAAACGAAGAATAATAAACTTGAAGCTCCGTTATTATCTTCATGGGAAATCACCGGATAAGAACATTGATTGAAAAGAATGAAGGAACTTCGCATCAATAAAAAAGATACTTGATTAAGAAATCTGAGTCCTTGAAGCAAGAGGGTGGGAGGGTGGGAAAAGAAAGACAACTTGGGACGGATGAAGCAAACACCATTGCAAAGAACTGAGAATTGATCTCGCAGATGGGGAGAATGATGGGATCATCTTGAAGAGAAACACGCCGGTTGGAAGGAATTAACATGACGACCTCGATGATCAAGAAGGATTATCATCCACATAGAAATATGAGAACACCACTTAGAATAAGGTATGGAATCAACACTTGTCATTGAAGCAACTCGAATACTACAAATAAAACAAAACAAGGGATTTGGCTTGCAGAATAAGCCGGAACAAACATATGATAGATATTTCGTCCGAAGTTTTCGTGGTGGGGCCCACACGGGCTCGATCGTACAGCACCATCATGTACAAGGCTGTGCACATGACATACGAAGTGTCCCCGAGTCGGCATAGCCAAGGACTCTTTAAGACACTACGAGACCACTGTAAAACCAACCGTGGAAAGGCGAACCACTAGACGTCGAACCCCAATCTCATATCATGCATCTGTCGGAAAGATATCCTAAGAGCTACTTGAATTCCCACTTATAAACTCCCGAAACTTTCTGGTTATGCAATCTGGTGTTGGGATACAGGGGACACAAAATATATCACCCAAACTAACAATACCTAGATCCAGCTGTATCCATCCGTCAACACATAACAAAGAAAACTCCGGAAATCGTTTACCTCAACCTTCGAAAAGCATCCTTTATACTAGTTATGGCAATACTCCCGAACTCCTACCCCAGTACTGGGTGGCGTCGAGGTGATCTCACCAACAACTGCATAAAAGAGATTTCGATGTCGGCAAAACTCAGGTATTCCAGAACTGCAACGATAAAATTGTGACGACAACACCTCGGAGCTCAACTCCCCGGGACACTGCCACAACCCCGAAATGTCAGGAGGCACCAAGAACAATGTTCTCGTCACAAAACCATCGGAACGATTCTAAGATACCCGCGTGCTCCTAAAATTTTTTTTTAGTGAAATTTGAGGAGAGAAGAGTCAAAACTTCTACGCCAGGAGGCCTCACCAGAGCGACGAATGGACTGAGGAGTAAAAAGAATCCTACTCTCTGATATATATAATCCTAAGACTCAAAACATTTTGTTCTAGACTCAACAACGCCAGCGATTCGATCAAGCAGGGGGTTTCCTAAGTCGGGGATGGCTCTGATTACCAACTTGTAACACCCACGATGCGGCTATATCTCCCACGTGTCGAGGCACGACTTAGAGGCATAACCGCATTGTGGTATGGTCGCAAGAAGGGTCTTCTTCACACAATCCCATGTAATGAACAAGAATGGGATAAAGAGTTGGCTTACAATCGCCACTTCACACAATACATAATTAAATCATACATCATTCAAGAAACACACATAGGTCCGACTAAGGAACCAAAAGAAAAGAAGACAACCCAACTGCCAGATCCCCGATCGTCCCAACCGGGCACCACTACTGATCAATATGAAAAGAAACAACACAACGAACAAGATCTTCATTGAGCTCCCACTTGAGCTCAGTTGCGTCACCTGCACTGGTATCCCTGGCACCAGCAACTGTTTTGGAAGTATCTATGAGTCACGAGGACTCAGCAATCTCACACCCGCGAGATCAAGACTATTTAAGCTTAAGGGTAGGAAAGGGGTAAAGTGGTGAGCTTGTAGCAGCGACTAAGCAAGTATGGTGGCTAACTTACGCAAACAAGAGCGAGAAGAGAAGCAAAGGAACGGACGTGAACTAGCAATGATCAAGAAGTGATCCTGAACTCCTACTTACGTCAAACATAACCCAGAAACCGTTTCACTTCCCGGACTCCGCCGAGAAGAGACCATCACGGCTACACACGCGGTTGATGCGTTTTAATTAGGGTCAAGTATCATGTTCTCCACAACCGGATATTAACAAATTCCCATCTGCCACATAACCGCGGGCACGGCTTTTGAAAGATAATACCCTGCAGGGGTGTCCCAACTTAGCCCATCATAAGTTATCACGGTCAACGAAGGATAAACCTTCTCCCGGAAAGACCCGATCAGTCTCGGAATCCCGGTTTACAAGACATTTCGACAATGGTAAAACAAGACCAGCAAAGCCGCCCGAATGTGCCGACAAATCCCGATAGGAGCTGCACATATCTCGTTCTCAGGGCACACCGGATTGTCCAAGCTTCCGGTAGGCCAGCCCAGAGTTGCCCTTGCTGGCCACCGGCGACTGACAGGTTGGACCAACACTCAGAGGAGCACTGGCCCGGGGGTTTAAAATAAAGATGACCCTTGAGTCTGCAGAACCCAAGGGAAAAAGGCTTAGGTAGGCAAATGGTAAAACCAAGGTTGGGCCTTGCTGGAGGAGTTTTATTCAAAGCAAACTGTTAAGGGGGTCCCATAAATCACCCAACCGCGTAAGGAACGCAAAATCAAGGAACATAACACCGGTATGACGGAAACTAGGGGCGGCAAGAGTGGAACAAAACACCAGGCATAAGGCCGAGCCTTCCACCCTTTACCAAGTATATAGATGCATTAATTAAGATAAGAGATATTGTGATATCCCAACAGAGTTCATAAAATCCATGGTCCAACAAGGAACAAACTTAATCTTCACCTGCAACTAGCAACGCTATAAGAAGGGGCTGAGCAAAAGCGGTAACATAGCCAAGCAACGGTTTGCTAGGAAGGGTGAAAAGATTAGGGGCTGACATGGCAATATGGGAGGCATGAGACAGCAAGTGAATAGGTAACGCGGCATAGCAATAGAGCGAACAACTAGCTAGCAAAGATAGAAGTGATTTTGAGGGTATGGTCATCTTGCAACAACATGAAGGAAGAAGGAAGGGAGAGGTGATGATACATGGGCATGGCTTGAGAGAGAGATAGCAAGGGCTGAAGCACCCACAACATGAAAGTAACATGTAACATAAGGATGAGTGCAATGCACATGATGCTCATGGAAACAACATGAATGACCAAAAGCAATATGACAAGAGATAGGCATGGGAATTATTTTGCAAGTGTGTTCCGGTTAATTCCAAACTAATGGAATATTTATAATAGCTCCGTAAATATTAGGAGGATATGTTATAAAGAGAAATCACCATGTGAATTCCCTCGATTTAAATGGACCGAAGATCCATGCAATTTATTTAGGTGGGTTTTTATGCAAAGATTAATGACATGATGGCATGATGACATGATGCAATGCAAAAATAAAAGAGCAAGCACCGAAAGAAACACGCGGTGATCACGAAAATAAGGAAGTCTTCTGAAGCGTCGGTCTCGGGGCGTTACAACGATGATGGTCATATCAATCTTGGAACTACTTCCAACACACATTGTCACCTCGCCTTTTACTAGTCTCTGTTTATTCTGCAACACCCGTTTCGAGTTACTACTCTTAGCAACTGAACCAGTATCAAATACCGAGGGGTTTCTACGAACACTAGTATAATACACATCAATAATCTATATATCAAATATACCTTTGTTCACTTTGCCATCCTTTCTTATCCACCAAATAGTTGGGGTAGTTCCTTTTCGTGTGACCAGTCCCTTTGCAATAGAAGCACTTAGTCTCAGGCTTAGGACCAGACTTAGGCTTCTTCCATTGAGCAGCAACTTGCTTGCCGTTCTTCTTGAAGTTCCCGTTCTTCCCTTTGCCCTTTTCTTGAAACTAGTGGTCTCGTCAACCATCAACACTTGATGTTTTTCTTGATTTCTACCTTCGTCGATTTCAGCATCACAAAGAGCTCGGGAATTACTTTCGTCATTCCTTGCATACTATAGTTCGCCATGAAGTTCTACTAACTTGGTGATGGTGACTAGAGAATTCTGTCAATCACTACTTTATCTGGAAGATTAACTCCCACTTGATTCAAGCGATTGTAGTACCCAGACAATCTGAGCACATGCTCACTGCTTGAGCTATTCTCCTCCATCTTTTAGCTATAGAACTTGTTGGAGATTTCATATCTCTCAACTCGGGTATTTGCTTGAAATATTAACTTTAACTCCTGGAACATCTCATATGGTCCATGACGTTCAAAACGTCTTTGAAGTCCTGATTCTAAGCCGTTAAGCATGGTACACTAAACTATCAAGTAGTCATCATATTGAGCTAGCCAAACGTTCATAACGTCTGCATCTGCTCCTGCAATAGGTCTGTCACCTAGCGGTGCATCAAGGACATAATTCTTCTATGCAGCAATGAGGATAATCCTCAGATCACGGATCCAATCCGCATCTTTGCTACTAACATCTTTCAACATAATTTTTCTCTAGGAACACATCAAAAATAAACACAGGGAAGCAACAACACAAGCTATTGATCTACAACATAATTTGCAAAATACTATCAGGACTAAGTTCATGATAAATTTAAGTTCAATTAATCATATTACTTAAGAACTCCCACTTAGATAGACATCCCTATAATCCTCTAAGTGATCACGTGATCCATATCAAATAAACCATGTCCGATCATCATGTGAGATGGAGTAGTTTCAACGGTGAACATCACTATGTTGATCATATCTACTATATGATTCACGCTCGACCTTTCGGTCTCCGTGTTCCGAGGCCATATCTGTTATATACTAGGCTCGTCAAGCTTAACCTGAGTATTCCGCATGTGCAACTATTTTGCACCCGTTGTATTTGAACGTAGAGCCTATCACACCCGATCATCACGTGGTGTCTCAGCATGAAGAACTTTCGCAACAGTGCATACTCAGGGAGAACACTTATACTTTGATAATTTAGTGAAGGATCATCTTACTACCGTCAATCAAAGCAAGATAAGATGCATAAAATATAAACATCACATGCAATCAATATAAGTGATATGATATGGCCATCATCATCTTGTGCTTGTGATCTCCATCTCCGAAGCACCGTCATGATCACCATCGTCACCGGCGCGACACCTTGATCTCCATCGTAGCATCGTTGTCGTCTCGCCAATCTTATGCTTCTACGACTATCGCTACCGCTTAATGATAAAGTAAAGCATTACAGGGCGATTGCATTGCATACAATAAAGCGACAACCATATGGCTCCTGCCAGTTGCCGATAACTCGGTTACAAAACATGATCATCTCATACAATAAAATTCAGTATCATGTCTTGACCATATCACATCACAACATGCCCTCCAAAAACAAGTTAGACGTCCTCTACTTTCTTGTTGCAAGTTTTACGTGGCTGCTACGGGCTTAGCAAGAACCGTTCTTACCTACGCATCAAAACCACAACGATAGTTTGTCAAGTCGGTGCTGTTTTAACCTTCGCAAGGACCGGGCGTAGCCACACTCGGTTTAACTAAAGTGAGAGAAACAGACACCCGCCAGTCACCTTTAAGCAACGAGTGCTCGCAACGGTGAAACCAGTCTCGCGTAAGCGTACGCGTAATGTCGGTCCGGGCCGCTTCATCTCACAATACCGCCGAACCAAAGTATGACATGCTGGTAAGCAGTATGACTTATATCGCCCACAACTCACTTGTGTTCTATTCGTGCATAACATCAACGCATAAAACCTGGCTCTGATACCACTGTTGGGGAACGTAGTAATTTCAAAAAAATTCCTACACACACGCAAGATCATGGTGATGCATAGCAACGAGAGGGGAGAGTGTTGTCCACGTACCCTCGTAGACCGAAAGCGGAAGCGTTAACACAACGCGGTTGATGTAGTTGTACGTCTTCACGGTCCGACCGATCAAGTACCGAACGCACGGCACCTCCGAGTTCAGCACACATTCAGCTCGATGACGTCCCTCGAACTCCGATCCAGCCGAGTGTTGAGGGAGAGTTTCGTCAGCACGACGGCGTGGTGACGATGATGATGTTCTACCGACGCAGGGCTTCGCCTAAGCACCGCTACGATATTATCGAGGTCTAATATGGTGGAGGGGGCACCGCACACGGCTAAGAGATCAATAGATCAATTGTTGTGTCTATGGGGTGCCCCCTGCCCCTGTATATAAAGGAGCAAGGGGGGAGGCGGCCGGCCTAGGAGGAGGGCACGCCAAGGGGGGAGTCCTACTCCCACCGGGAGTAGGACTCCTCCTTTCCTTGTTGGAGTAGGAGAAGGGAAGGGAGAAGGAGAAGGAAGGAAGGGGGCGCTTCCCCTCCCTAGTCCAATTCGGACTAGTCCATGGTGAGGGGTGCGGCCACCCTTTGGGGCCTTTCTCTCCTTTCCCGTATGGCCCATTAAGGCCCAATACGAATTCCTATAACTCTCCGGTACTCCGAAAAATACCCGAATCACTCGGAACCTTTCCGATGTCCGAATATAGTCGTCCAATATATCGATCTTTATGTCTCGACCATTTCAAGACTCCTCGTGTCCATGATCTCATCCGGGACTCCGAACTCCTTCGGTACATCAAAAGTCATAAACTCATAATAAAACTGTCATCGTAACGTTAAGCGTGCGGACCCTACGGGTTCGAGAACTATGTAGACATGACCGAGACACGTCTCCGGTCAATAACCAATAGCGGGACCTGGATGCCCATATTGGCTCCCACATATTCTACGAAGATCTTTATCAGTCAAACCGCATAACAACATACGTTGTTCCCTTTGTCATCGGTATGTTACTTGCCCGAGATTCGATCGTCGGTATCTTAATACCTAGTTCAATCTTGTTACCGGCAAGTCTCTTTACTCGTTCCGTAATACATCATCTCGCAACAAACTCATTAGTTGCAATGCTTGCAAGGCTTAAGTGATGTGTATTACCGAGAGGGCCCAGAGATACCTCTCCGACAATCGGAGTGACAAATCCTATTCTCGAAATACGCCAAGCCAACAAGTACCTTCGGAGACACCTGTAGAGCACCTTTATAATCACCCAGTTACGTTGTGACGTTTGGTAGCACACAAAGTGTTCCTCCGGTAAACGGGAGTTGCATAATCTCATAGTCATAGGAACATGTATAAGTCATGAAGAAAGCAATAGCAACATACTAAACGATCGAGTGCTAAGCTAACGGAATGGGTCAAGTCAATCACATCATTCTCCTAATGATGTGATCCCGTTAATCAAATGACAACTCATGTCTATGGCTAGGAAACATAACCATCTTTGATCAAGGAGCTAGTCAAGTGGAGGCATACTAGTGACACTCTGTTTGTCTATGTATTCACACATGTATCAAGTTTCCGGTTGATACAGTTCTAGCATGAATAATAAACATTTATCATGATATAAGGAAATAAATAATAACTTTATTATTGCCTCTAGGGCATATTTACTTCACTAGTTGTCCCCCTTCAAATTCGCCAGCCGTTGTTGGCTCCCTTCCCGCTCGATATTTGGGAAGAGGACCAGGGCCTCTATAAATAGGACTAGCCACCACAGTAGGAGGCAGCTGATCTGGAACTGGCTCAGATCATCCTCAACTACACAAGCACAAGAACACCTCAATCTCAGGAGGCTGTTCTTCCCCTTGTACTATTCATCATCAGCCCAAGAGGCAATCCACCACCACCACACTGGAGTAGGGTATTACACCACAACGGTGGCCCGAACCAGTATAAACCTCGTGTCTTTCTGTGCTGCGAGTTCGTCGAGTTCGTCCGCGAGATCTTATCGAGCTAGGGCGTAGATCGGTAGGAGGGAAAGACTTCGCGTGCACCCCAGTGTTCGAACCTTAAGGGTTTGCCGGAACCCCACATCCGACATGTACCTTACTAATGCTCGTAGTAGCTCCTGGGTATTTGATACTGGTTCTGTTGCTCATATTTGCAACTCGAAACAGGGGCTACAGATTAAACGAAGATTGGCTAAGGATGAGGTGACGATGCGCGTCGGGAATGGTTCCAAGGTCGATGTGATCGCCGTCAGCATGCTACCTCTACATCTACCTTCGGGATTAGTTTTAGACCTGAATAATTGTTATTTGGTGCCAACATTAAGCAAGAACATTATATATGGATCTTATTTGATGCGAGACGGTTATTCATTTAAATCAAAGAATAATGGTTGTTCTATTTATATGAGTAATATATTTTATGGTCATGCACCCTTGAAGAGTGGTTTATTTTTGTTGAATCTCAATCGTGGTGATACACATATTCATAATATTGATGCCAAAAGATGCAAAGTTGATAATGATAGTGCAACATCTTTGTGGCACCGCCGTTTAGGTCATATTGGTGTAAAGCGCATGAAGAAACTCCATGCAGATGGACTTTTGGAATCACTTGATTATGAATCATTTGATGCTTGCGAACCATACCTCATGGGCAAGATGACCAAAACTCCGTTCTCCGGAACAATGCAGCGAGCTACTGACTTATTGGAAATAATACATACCGATGTATGCGGTCCGATGAGTGTTGAGGCTCGCGACGGGTATCGTTATTTTCTGACCTTCACAGATGATTTGAGCAGATATGGGTATATTGACTTAATGAAACATAAGTCTGAAACATTTTAAAAGTTCGAAGAATTTCAGAGTGAAGTGGAAAATCATCGTAACAAGAAAATAAAGTTTCTATGATCTGATCTCAGATTCGAATATTTGAGTTACGAGTTTGGTCTTCATTTAAAACAATGTGGAATAGTTTCAGAACTCACGCCACCTGGAACACCACAGCGTAATCGTGTGTCTGAACGTCGTAACCATACTTTATTAGATATGGTGCGATCTATGATGTCTCTTACCAATTTACCACTATTGTTTTGGGTTATGTATTAGAGGCAATTGCATTCACGTTAAATAGGGCACCATCTAAATCCGTTGAGACGAAACCGTATGAACTATGGTTTGGCAAGAAACCTAAGCTGTCGTTTCTTAATGCTTGGGGTTGCGATGCTTATGTGAAAAAGCTTTAGCCTGATAAGCTCGAACCCAAATCGGAGAAGTGCATCTTCGTAGGATACCCAAAAATAAACTGTTGGTTACACCTTCTATCACAGATCTGAAGGCAAGATATTTGTTGTTAAGAATGGATCCTTTCTAGAGAAGGAGTTTCTCTTGAAAGAAGTGAGTGGGAGGAAAGTAGAAGTTGATGAGGTAGTGGTACCTTCTCTCGAATTGGAAAGTAGTTTATCACAGAAATCAGTTCCAGTGATGCCTACACCAATTAGTGTGGAAGCTAGTGATGATGATCGTGAAACTTCAGATCAAGTTAGTACCGAACCTCGTAGGTCAACCAGAGTACGTTCCACACCGGAGTGGTATGGTAATCCTGTTGTAGAAGTCATGTTACTAGACCATGATGAACCTATGAACTATGAGGAAGCGACGATGAGCCCAGATTCCGCGAAATGGCTTGAGGCCATGAAATCTAAGATGGGATCCATGTATGAGAACAAAGTATGGACTTTGGTTGTCTTGCCTGATGATCGGCAAACCATAGAGAATAAATGGATTTTCAAGAAGAATACTGACGCTGATGGTAATGTTACTATCTACAAAGCTTGACTTGTTGCAAAAGGTTTTCGACAAGTTCAAGGAGTTGAATATGATGAGACCTTCTCACCTGTAGCGATGGTTAAGTCTGTCTGAATCATGTTGGCAATTGCCGTATTTTATGATTATGAAATTGGCAAATGGACGTCAAAACTACATTCCTTAATGGATTTCTTAAAGAAGAGTTGTATATGATGCAACCAGAAGGTTTTGTCGATCCTAATGGTGCTAACAAAGTGTGCAAGCTCCAGCGATCCATTTATGGACTGGTGCAAGCATCTCGGAGTTGGAATATACGCTTTGATAGTGTGATCAAAGCATATGATTTTATACATACTTTTGGAGAAGCCTGTATTTACAAGAAAGTGAGTGGGAGATCTGTAGCATTTCTAATATTATATGTGGATGACATATTGTTGATTAGAAATGATATAGAATTTCTGGATAGCATAAAAGGATACTTGAATAAGAATTTTTCGATGAAAGAGCTCGGTCAAGCTGCTTATATATTGAGCATCAAGATCTATAGAGATAGATCAAGACGCTTAATTGGACTTTCAGAAAGCACATACCTTGATAAAGTTTTGAAGAAGTTCAAAATGGATCAGTCAAAGAAAGGGTTCTTGCCTGTGTTACAAGGTGTGAAATTGAGTCTGACTCAATGCCTGACCACCGTAGAAGATAGATAGAAAATGAAAGTCATTCCCTATGAATCAATGCCCGACCACCGTAGAAGAAGATAGATAGATAGAAATTGATGTGTGCCTTGCTATAAGTTTAGCACGGAGGTACGAAGGTAATCCAGGAGTGGATCACTGGATAGCGGTCAAGAACATCCTGAAGTATCTGAAAAGGACTATGGATACGTTTCTCATTTATGGAGGTGACAAAGAGCTCGTCGTAAATGGTTACATTAATGCTAGCTTTGACACTGATCCGGATGACTCTAAGTCGCAAACCAGATACGTATTTATTTGAATGGCGGAGCTGCCTGTTGGTGCAGTTCCAAACAAAGCGTCGTGGCGGGATCTACGTGTGAAGCGGAGTATATAGCTGCTTCAGAAGCAGCAAATGAAGGAGTCTGGATGAAGGAGCTCATATCCAATCTAGGTGTAATACCTAGTGCATCGGGTCCAATGAAAATCTTTTGTGACAATACTGGAGCAATTGCCTTAGCGAAAGAATCCAGATTTCACAAGAGAACCAAACACATCAAGAGACACTTCAAATCCATCCACGATCAAGTCAAGGAGGGAGACATAGAGATTTGCAAAATACATACAGATCTGAAAGTTGCAGACCCGTTGACTAAGCCTCTTCGACGAGCAAAACATGATCAAAACGAAGACTCCATAGGTGTTAGAATCATTACAATGTAATCTAGATTATTGACTCTAGTGCAAGTGGGAGACTGAAGGAAATATGCCCTAGAGGAAATAAAAAAGTTGTTATTTGTATTTCCTTATATCATGATAAATGTTTATTATTCATGCTAGAATTGTATTAACTGGAAACTTGATATATACATATGTGAATACATAGACAAAACATAGTGTCCCTAGTATGCCTCTACTAGACTAGCTCATTAATCAAAGATGGTTAAGTTTCCTTACCATAGGCATGTGTTGTCATTTGATGAACGAGATCACATCATTAGGAGAATGATGTGATGGACAAGACCCATCCGTTAGCTTAGCGTAATGATCGATAAGTTTTATTGCGATTGCTTTCTTCATGACTTATACATATTCCTTCAACTATGAGATTATGCAACTCCCGAATACCGGAGGAACACCTTGTGTGCTATCAAACGTCACAACGTAAGTGGGTGATTATAAAGATGCTCTACAGGTGTCTCCAAAGGTGTTTGTTGGGTTGGCATAGATCAAGATTAGGATTTGTCACTCCGAGTATCGGAGAGGTATCTCTGGGCCCTATCGGTAATGCACATCATGATAAGCCTTGCAAGCAATGTGACCAATGAGTTAGTTGTGGGATGATGCATTATGGAACGAGTAAAGAGACTTGCCAGTAACGAGATTGAACTAGGTATGGAGATACCGACGATCGAATCTCGGGCAAGTAACATACTGAATAGGACTTGGAGTCCTAGTAGGACTCGTCCCCCTTGGGGGCGCGCCGAGGCTGACCTCCTCCCTCTCCCTCCTTTATATACGGTGCAGGGGGGCACCCCAAAGCACTTCAATTGTTCTTAGCGGTGTGCGGTGCCCCTCCACCGTTTACTCCTCCGGTCATATTGTCGTAGTGCTTAGGCGAAGCCCTGCGCGGATCACTTCACCATCACCGTCACCACACCGTCGTGCTGACGAAACTCTCCCTCGACACTTTGCTGGATCAAGAGTTTGAGGGACGTCATCGAGCTGAACGTGTGCAGAACTCGAAGGTGCCGTACATTCGGTACTTGATCGGTTGAATCGAGAAGACGTTCGACTACACCAACTGCGTTAATCTAACGCTTCCGCTTTCGGTCTACGAGGGTACGTGGACACACTCTCCCCCTCTGATTGCTATGCATCTCCTAAATAGATCTTGCGTGAGCGTAGGATTTTTTTTTTTGAAATTACATGCTATGTTCCCCAACAAGAGCCGCCTTGCGCGCTGGTGGTACCGCATGCGGGTGGCAGAGGTTGTGGCCGCCTACAAAGAGACCGATGACGAGGCGGAGGAAAATGCCGGCTCTGCGAGGCCCCACCTAGCCGGCACCTGGGCGGAGGACTGTGCCCGCTACAGCGTGGCCCTGCTGCGCCGAGGCCCCGCACCGCCAACAACGAGGCAGAGAACATCGCCGGCTCCGTCGAGGCCCCGCCCTGCTGGCAACAAGGGGGATGATTTCCCCCACTCCGATGAGGCGCCGCCCCGCCGGCAAGGAGGCAGAGGACATCGCCGGCTCTGTTGAGGCCCCGCTCCCGCCACCAACAAGGCCGCGCCACACAGAAAACGAGGAAGAGTAGAAGACGGTAGGTTGCCACCACTCGGGTCCAAGTAAGGCCACCTCTCCTACCTTCCAGTTGAAGCCAAGCTTGGCGGGTTGAACATTGATGGCCAATTAGCTGCTTGGCTGCGACGTTGAGTCGGATAGTTTACTTCCTGTGGCTCCGGAGGCGGATCTGGCGAAGAAGATTCAGTTCTTGGGGCTCAACCGGACATGGGGAATGGGCACCTGAGATCATAGATTGGGTTAATTAACTATACCTCTAGCTTACCCCTTTTTAGTTGAAGAATGTCTGAAATGTAATGAAATCCGTCATGTTTATATGAAATCCGGCCGCGTATGCATGAATATAGTCCGATTAGTTTGAATTCTTGTATCAATGGCATTAGTTAAACTTGCAAAACAATACGTACTAGCATTATTCTCAGGACGCACGGTGATCACCTCGTTTGCAGTAGTTTCACACGTACAAGCGTGCCTGTACATTGCAATCAAACTCACAGGCCTGGCAATTCATAGACAACATTCACACCAATCGATGATTATGCATCTCAATGATTCACAGGTCAGAGCCAATATGTACTTCACAACTAAGACATAAATAAAGAAAAATTTACCGATGCCGCTGACGGCAGAGGGCGTCCCATTCCAAAATATCAAACACATGTCTTCTTGCTAACATCAATGAGCAAAATTTGACAAGGTTGTCCCATTCCAAAATATCAAATGCGTGTCTTTTTGCGTACATCAATGAGCAAACTTTGACAAGGTTTTCCCTTTCCAAAATATCAAATGCCTACGATTGTGGAATGGGCGGGGTTTGCCATTAGTTTGCACATTGACATGTCACCTCGTGCTAAATAAATCAGCTATTCTTTTTGTGCAGTTCCACTAAAATCAACCAACTTTGCGTGTAGCTTGTAGGATTTTTCCTTTATATGTTGTAATGCCTTGAACATATCGACACCTCCTTTGTTGTAGCTAATTTTGTGGCTGAAGGTAGAAATGAAAGATTCAAGAACATTCGATGTATTGTGCATGATGAAGTGTAACGGAGGGCACGCACCATCAGAAAATTTTGTGCAGTTCCCATTGAAATCAAGCTGAGCATCCCTGTTTGCATAAGTACAAAAAAAGTGATTAGTATAAAGCAAATTGTATTGTGAATTTACAGTTTAAACATGCACCTACATGATCCATGTAGAGCACACATTAAAAAGATGGAGCTAACCAGAAAGAATCCTAAAGCAACATTGTATTGGCCATCACAGCAACAAGAGATGGAGATCTGTGAATCCTTCTGAGCTGAAGTTAGTTAGTTCTTGTGGGCAGTAATGTAACCATCCTTCAACTGCTCCCTTCTAATAAGAAGAGAGAATTGGCTGCTTCTTCATCCTGGCATATTCTCCATCACAAGAGGATGATCCTGTTGTGCGAAGACAAGAGAACAAGTAAATGCAAGCGTCCCTGTTTGCTCGAAAAAAGGAAATATTTAAAATAGCCATTACATTAACAATGGGAGTAACTGATGAAATGTATAGTCACAAAGAGATGCATCCTCATTATCCTCATAGGAAATGATATGATACCAAAGACAACAGCTCAACTTGAACAGTACTATTACTTCATTTTATCAGTGGCTATAACGGTGGCAAACTGGTGCCTCCATTTAAGTGGCCTTAGATTAACATGCAAAACAATACCACTTTCTCATGACCGTTGCTAAACAGTAGCACAACACCAATAGAGATGACAAAGCTCAATCATGTGGATGAAATCCATGGGCCGGTACCAACCTTTGTCAGGAGGCTTATAGTGTAGAGCAAACAAATGAAGCACTTCTCGGGGACCATCCGTTATTATCTATTGTGGTTACCATGCTTACTACATACTCCTCGATCAGTTTAACGTTTCCAACATCTTCTTGTGCAGTTCCACTAAAATATATGTTATCTTCAAACAAGATCCCAGTTTGCACAAGTAGAGATAATTACATATTACATTAAGAGTGGCATCAAATCACAGTGGCAAAACAATTGCTCATTCCAGCCATAGCAATAAATTAAGATGCAAAACTATATCATTACTTGTGTCATCACAGTTCTAGTGCTTCATTACAGCACCGGGAGTTAATTTTTGTTCTTCTTCCGCTTGTTCTCCCCTTCATCACTTGGTTCAGTAACAGACAAGCTTCGCCTTCAATGTAAGATTTGGCATGTCAATTAGGGAGCACAATTATAGCACTAAACAATAACATTAATTTTTTGATGACAGTAGCAAAATACAGGCCAACCATTGTGAAATATCATTATCTTACATCAATGGGATAGTACGGTGCACATACAGATTGGAAGTCTGATCTCCTTTTGTGTAGTTCACTAAAATCAAGCAACATTACCGTATAAGTAGCACAACATATGAAAGCACACTGCACAATCATGTGAAGAAGGCCAGTACTGACATCTCATGACGCGTAATTCAAACAACTCACACGAAGAAGATCTCAAACAAATTTTCCAACATGGATAGGAAGTCTGATCTCCTCTTGTGCAGTTCCACTAAGATCAAGCAATCAAGCAACATTGTCGATGTGACATTTTAGTTGAACTGCACAAAACACTCTTAAAACAAAAGTGCTTTGTGCAGTGTAACAAAAGGTCGCAATAGCAATGAAGTAGAGTAGATAACCCCGTTTACACAGAGGTGCAAAGGAAACAATTACTGGTCAATAACGGTGGATGACACAGAAGCCCACAAAAAGAAGCATCTAAAGTATCTAAATGGGAAAGAAAGCAAGACAGCAGCATTTCTCAAACTGTGGCATTGATTCATACTAAAAGAGATTTTATATTAACAATAAAATTTGTTAAACATGTAATTTGCTTTTAACTGTGGCATTGCTTCAATTTTCCAGCGGCACTATTAGATTAACAACAGCTAAAGAGTTGTATGGGACAGTGGACGCACCAGCACCATGTGCATTCACTGATATATAAAGCGGTGATGCACAGTCCGTTGCAACAAACAACCAAGGAGCATATTTGTGTTGGTCCCATTTTTGTTCTCTTTAGACAGCTTTCCCTTTGTGAGGGCAGCAAATCTAGTCCTGCTCAAACTCTATAGCCTTGTCCCCCACCCACAGAAAGATCATTTCCATACACATGTGTGTACTGCGTTTGTCATTGTTTTCCCTTTTCGACCAACATAGGTGTTGGATAGCCAATCTGTACTACTTTCCCGCCTTCCTTTCCTCTTTCAACCACGTCCTAGATTCATGCGGTACAACTTTCCCCACTACTCTCATGTTTGATCCAACACCTAGATTCGAGTGCAGAAGCAAAAAAAATCCACAGGCAGCTAGAGCAATGCTTGTGGATTAAGTAAATTATACCTTAAGGTTCTCGGGGTGTGACTCATGTTGGAAATATGCCCTAGAGGAAATAATAAAATTGTTATTATTGTATTTCCTTGTTCATGATAATTGTCTATTGTTCATGCTATAATTGTATTAACTGGAAACCGTAATACATGTGTGAATACATAGACCACAACATGTCCCTAGTAAGCCTCTAGTTGACTAGCTCGTTGATCAATAGATGGTGCATACCATGATGTCTCTTATCGAATTACCACTATCGTTTATGGGTTAGGCATTAGAGACAACCGCATTCACTTTAAATAGGGCATCACGCAATTCCGTTGAGACGACACCGTATGAACTATGGTTTAGAGAAATCTAAGCTGTCGTTTCTTAAATGTTTGGGGCTGCGATGCTTATGTGAAAAAGTTTTAGGCCGATAAGCTCGAACCCAAAGCGGATAAATGCATCTTCATAGAATACCCAAAACAGTTGGGTATACCTCCTATTTTAGATCCGGAAGCAAAAGTGATTGTTTCTAGAAACGGGTCCTTTCTCGAGGAAAAGTTTCTCTCGAAAGAATTGAGTGGGAGGATGGTGGAGACTTGATGAGGTTATTGAACCGTCACTTCAACTAGTGTGTAGCAGGGCACAGGAAGTTGTTCCTGTGGCACCTACACCAATTGAAGTGGAAGCTTATGATAGTGATCATGAAACTTCGGATCAAGTCACTACCAAACCTCGTAGGTCGACAAGGATGCGTACTACTTCAGAGTGGTACGTAATCCTGTCTTGGAAGTCATGTTGCTAGACAACAATGAACCTACGAGCTATGGAGAAGCGATGGTGGGCCCGGATTCCGACGAATGGCTCAAGGCCATAAAATCTGAGAGAGGGTCCACGTATAAAAGCAAAGTATAGACTTTGGAAGAACTACTTGATGGTCGTAAGGCTGTTGGGTGCAGATGGATTTTAAAAGGAAGACGGACAATGATGGTAAGTGTCACCATTAAGAAAGCTCGACTTGTCGTTAAGATGTTTTCCGACAAGTTCAAGGAGTTGACTATGATGAGACTTTCTCACTCGTAGCGATGCTAAGAGTCTGTTGGAATTATATTAGCAGTTACTGCATTATTTATGAAATCTTGCAGATAGGATGTCAAAAACATTGTTTCCTCGACGATTTTCTTGAGGAAAGGTTGTATGTGATACAACCAGAAGGTTTTGTCAATCCTGAAAGATGCTAACAAGTATGCAAAGCTCCAGCAATCCTTCTAAGGACTGGAGTAAGCATCTCGGAGTTGGAATGTACGCTTTGATGAGATGATCAAAGATTTTGGGTTTTTACAAAGTTTATGAGAAACTTGTATTTCCAAAGAAGTTAGTGGGAGCACTATAGAATTTTTTGATGAGTATATGTTGTTAACATATTGTTGATCAGAAATGATGTAGAATTTCTGGAAAGCATACATGGTTATTTGAAAAGTGTTTTTCAATGGAAAACCTGGATTAAGCTACTTGAACATTGAGCATCAAGATCTATAAGGATAGATCAAAAACGCTTAATAGTACTTTCAAATGAATACATACCGTGACAACATTTTGAAGGAGTTCAAAATAGATCAGCAAAGAAGGAGTTCTTGGCTGTGTTACAAGGTGTGAGTATTGAGTAAGACTCAAGGCCTGACCATGGCAGAAGAGAGAGAAAGGACGAAGGTCGTCCCCTATGCTTTAGACGTAGGATCTACAGTATGCTATGTTGTGTACCGCACCTGAAGTGTGCCTTGCCATGAATTAGTCAAGGGGTACAAGAGTGATCTAGGAATGGATCACATGACAGCGATTGAACTTATCCTTAGTAACTAGTGGACTAAGGAATTTTCTCGATTATGGAGGTGGTAAAAGAGTTCGTCGTAAGGGGTTACGTCGATGCAAACTTTGACACTAATCGGGATGACTCTGAGTAGTAAACTGGATTCGTATAGTAGAGCAGTTATTTGGAATAGCTCCAAGTAGCGCGTGGTAGCTGCATCTACAAGATGACATAGAGATTTGAAAAGCACACACGGATCTGAATGTTGCAGACCCGTTGACTAAAACCTCTCTCATAAGCATAACATGATCAAACCCTAGAACTCATTGAGTGTTAATCACATGGTGATGTGAACTAGATTATTGACTCTAGTAAACTCTTGGGTATTAGTCACATGGCGATGTGAACTTTGAGTGTTAAGCACATGGTGATGTGAACTAGATTATTGACTCTAGTGCAAGTGGGAGACTGTTGGAAATATGCCCTAGAGGCAATAATAAAATGGTTATTATTGTATTTCCTTGTTCATGCTATAATTGTATTAACTGGAAACCGTAATACATGTGTGAATACATAGACCACAACATGTCCCTAGTAAGCCTCTAGTTGACTAGCTCGTTGATCAATAGATGGTTATGGTTTCCTGACCATGGACATTGGATGTCCTTGATAACGGGATCACATCATTAGGAGAATGATGTGATGGACAAGACCCAATCCTAAGCATAGCACAAGATCGTGTAGTTCGTTCCCTAAAAGCTTTTCTAATGTCAAGTATCGTTTCCTTAGACGATGAGATTGTGCAACTCCCAGATACCTTAGGAATGCTTTGGGTGTACCAAACGTCACAACGTAACTGGTTGGCTATAAAGGTGCACTACAGGTATCTCCGAAAGTGTCTGTTGGGTTGGCACAAATCGAGACTGGGATTTGTCACTCCGTATGACGGGGAGGTATCTCTGGGCCACTCGGTAATGCATCATCATAATGAGCTCAATGTGACTAATGAATTAGCCACGGGATCATGCGTTACGGAACGAGTAAAAAGACTTGCCGGTAACGAGATTGAACAAGGTATAGGGATACCGATGATCGAATCTCGGGCAAGTAACATACCGATAGACAAAGGGAGTTGTATACGGGATTGATTGAAACCCCGACATCATGGTTCATCCAATGAGATCATCGTGGAACATGTGGGAGCCAACATGGGTATCCAGATCCCGCTGTTGGTTATTGGCCGGAGAACGTCTCGGTCATGTCTGCATGGTTCCCAAACCCGTAGGGTCTACACACTTAAGGTTCGGTGACGCTAGAGTTGTTATGGGAAATAGTATGTGGTTACCGAAGGTTTTTCGGAGTCCCGGATGAGATCCCGGACATGACAAGAAGCTCCGGAATGGTCCGGAGGTGAAGATTTATATATGGGAAGTCATCATACGGTCACCGGAAATATTCGGGGGTATACCGGTATTTTACCGGGACCACCGAAGGGGTTCGGGGGTCCACCGGGAGGGTCCACCTTCCCCGGAGGGCCTTATGGGCTGTAGGTGGAAGGGTACCAGCCCCTAAGTGGGCTGGGCGCCATCCCCCCTAGGGCCCATGCGCCTAGGGTTGGGGGGAACCCTAAAGGGGGGCGCCCCCCTTGCTTGGGGGGCAAGCCCCCTTCCCGTTGGCCACCGCCCCCCCTCTAGATCTCATCTAGAGGGGCCGGCTGAAAGAACATGCGGTGCCCCCATGTTTGGTTTTGGTAATTGATGACAATCTCTATGGACTAATGGTTGCCTTGAGTAATATTTGAAGGATTTGTCCATAGGCATTTCTTGAAGTCCATGTGTTGGTTTCAAGGAGTTTATGTGGTGACCAAGGTGTTATTAAGGAATTATCCAAAGATTGGTCATGTGAGAGTAGAGCTTATTGCAAGCATGTCTTGAAGAAGAAGATTGTGTGATCATTCATGTTTACCTTCAAGACATCATCCAAATGAAGAGAGTTGGAAAGAGTCAAGGTTGATCAAGACTAAGTCAAGGGTGAATCAAGTTGATCAACACACAAAGCGCACAAGATGTACTGAGAGGGATCAAGCGATCCCATGGTGTGGTAAGCATTGTCGATTACGCTTTGTGTACTAACCCATGATCTTCGTGAGAGTTCTTTGTGGGGTTAGGTTGCGGTGTGCAAGTTCAAGTGAAGCATCATGAAGAGATCAAATGCTTGAAGCTTGCCGTCCATTGTGGCGACAATGGACTTGCGAAGATGTTGCGGTGTGCAAGTTCAAGTGAAGCATCATGAAGAGATCAAATGCTTGAAGCTTGCCGTCCATTGTGGTGACAATGGACTTGTGAAGATGTGTGGAAGAGTGGCTCACCCATAGTGGAGTATGGGGGAGCAATCAACTAGTCTTCATCGAGCCAACACAACCAAGAAAGGTGGTCCAACTTGAGGGAGTCAAGATCGTCATCATCTAGCTCAAGTGGACCATGTGCAAGGCAAAGGTTTGCTCTTGATAGGTTTTCTATTTTACCGGTCTCATGATGGTGGTTGGGAGACCGGGTTATAGGATCGATTGCCGTACTATCAAGGGGGGCTCTCGATGAGTAGCTTGATCGTATCATTCATAGAGAGCTCAAACCATTGCATCCTTGCATCATCTTTGTTGGTTCTTGTTTGGTTCTTCTCTTTGTGAGTTTTGGAGCTTATGGTCATCTTGATGACAAGCTCGAGTTCATCGAAAACAGAGTTCACTCGCATCTTCTATGATGTTTTCGATGTTGGAGGTTATGCCGGTTCTTCTCGGTTGGAGGTTTCACTCCTCTATTTGTTTTGATGCTACTCGTCTTTCTCAATCCAACAAGCTTGAGTTTGCTCAATTCGGAGCTCATATGCAGAAGTTATGGCAGTTTTGGTTTCCTAGCGGTAGTACCGCGGCCAGAGCGGCAGTACCGCTTATCGCCCCAAGCGGTAGTACCGCTGTCCAAAGCGGTAGTACCGCCTATGGCCATAAGCGGTAGTACGGCTACGGTTCCGCGCTGGTACCGCCTCGATTTTGGGTCTTGCATTTTTCTGACGACTTTTGCAGTAGTTGCACGGCAGTAAGGCACGGGAGTTCCGCCTATAAGCGGTAGTACCGCCCCGATGGGCGGTAGTACCGCCTGTAAGCGGTAGTACCGCTCCGGTCGGGCGGTAGTACCGCTACTGCATTTTTGGTCCCGTGTTCTGCTCCTCCAGCGGTAGTACCGCTGGGGTGCGCGGTAGTACCGCTTATAAGCGGTACTACCGCCCCAAGGTTCATGTTTGGTTGCTCCTTTTCCCTGCTTCTTCCGCCAGAGCGGTAGTACCGCTCGTGGACGGTTGGTGGTGTTCGGAGCTCAATCATTGTGGTGTAAAGCTCCGGGCAAGCGTCGGGGTCTCCAATTAGGTTGTGGAAATCGCCCCGAGCAATTTGACGGGTACCGGTGACCGCCCCCAAGGGTTGCCAAAGTGTACGGGTTCGGTGACCTCCCCCAAGGGTTGCCATTTGTACGGGTTCGGTGACCGCCCTCAAGGGTCCCTTAGTGGAATCACGGCATCTAGCATTGTGCGAGGGCGTGAGGAGATTACGGTGGCCCTAGTTGCTTCTTGGGGAGCATTGTGCCTCCACACCGCTCCAAACGGAGATTAGCATCCGCAAGGGTGTGAACTTCGGGATACATCGTCGTCTCCGCGCGTCTCGGTTATCTCTTACCCGAACCCTTTACTTATGCACTTTACTTTGTGATAGCCATATTGTTTCTTTTCATATATCTTGCTATCACTTAGTTGTTTATCTTGCTTAGCATAAGTTGTTGGTGCACATAGGTGAGCCTAGTTGTTGTAGGTTTTGTGCTTGTCAAATTAACCGCTAGGTTTATTCCGCATTTGTTCAAGCCTAAACCGTAATTATTTTAAAACGCCTATTCACCCCCCCTCTAGGCGACATCCACGATCTTTCACCGGCCCCCTTCCCCCTTCTCCCTATAAATAGAGGGGTGGAGGGAGGGCTGCAATAACACATCCCTGGCGCAGCCCTCTCCTCCTCCAACTCCTCCTCCTCCTCCGTAGTGCTTAGCGAAGCTCTGCCGGAGAACCACGAGCTCCATTGCCACCACCCCGTCGTGCTGCTGGAGTTCTCCCTCAACTTCTCCTCTCCCCTTGCTGGATCAAGAAGGAGGAGACGTCCCCAGGCTGTACGTGTGTTGAAAGCGGAGGCGCCGTACATTCGGCGCTAGATCGAATTTTCCACGATTTGAATCGCCGCGAGTACGACTCTATCAACCGCGTTCTTGTAACGCTTCCGCTTAGCGATCTTCAAGGGTATCAAGATGCACTCCCTCTCTCTCATTGCTAGCATCTCCTAGATTGATCTTGGTGACACGTAGGAAAATTTCGAATTATTGCTACGTTCCCCAATGGCTCAGTGGGCGGCCGGAGGCCGATCTGCCCACACTATGTACGACATCGAGGAAGAAGGGGTCGGAGGCCCTCCACGCGCCAGTGCTGGGTGAAAGAGAACAGCGGCAACGGCATTCCCTCCCTTGCCGACGATGACAGCGTTAAGCCTCCTTCCCTTCCCCAGTGGACGGGATCCTGCCGGCTCTTTGTCCAGCAGTGAGGAAAGAGAAAGAGAGAGGCCAACGCAGTCTTGTTTAGATCTAGAGAGGGTGAGAGAGTGTCAAGAGAGCAACTATAGGCGCTGAGGCTCCAACGTATATATATATAGTGGAGACAGAGTGTGAAGAGAGCAAACCCTAGAAAACAAGCGCTGAGGCTACATCGTATAGATATATAGTTGGAGTGGTTTTCTTTTGCTCTCCATAAAAATCGTTTAAAATTGTGCACAACACAGAACTCTTTATTTAATGTACTAGTGAAGAAAAATACTAGGGCAATGCTAATACGCAAAGAAAATTTAACGCTGGAAGGAGTCAGTTCGTACTATCGTTCACATGTGGTACCCGACCCTCCGAAGTGAACAACAACTGAACCACACACGGTCAAAATATCGGAAAGGTGTGCTGCACCATCTTCCAGTTTTAAATATTTTCGAGAAATTCAATTTTAATTATTTTGTATGTACACATTTATTTTCCAGCTCATTTCATTATTTCATCAACGGCATTTTGATACAGGGAAGTACATTCACCAATTCTTTGCTAGGAGAGAAAGACCAAAGAAAAAAAGAACCATAATTAGACATTTTAAAGGATATCCAATTTCCATAACTGCTCCCACTAATTGTATTAATATCTTCTCTACGTCTTCATTGTTGATCTGTGGCTTCTCGAGCTTGCACACTTCTTCCTTCTTCGATTCTAAAGAACTAGACGTTGCTTCACATCTAATATCATCTCTAGTCTCACCTCTAGCCTCTATTCTAGCAGGGAGTGCACGAGCATCTATCAAATTTCGTGCTATCAATAGATCGATGTATTCTTCTTCCGAAAACCAAAACTTGCATCCATCCTACTCACAAGTTTCAGTATAAGCTGTCGAACATGCGCCGAATAAGGAAGCACAACCGAATCCAAATAAGTACTACACACCTTATCTTTTTTGGACTTGATGAACACCCATGCGGGATGTTCCGGCATGGTTGAAACGCGGCGCACAACCTGCCGCAAGCAGCCATCACACTTTATGAGCGGCAACGGTGAACCGACTAGCCGCTGGGCCAGGGCCGAGCCCGAACGATGGCCGGCCGTGTCTTTTCCGGCAACCACCGACGAGACAGATCCTAGCGGCTAGTGGCGGATTCAGTACCTTCATGCGATGTGGAGGCATTGCTATTGTTGTGCGACCTGGTACCCGGACAATCCATGGCAAGGCGCAGTCGCAAGCGACTAGAATGCTCCAAGCTGCTTGTAAAAATGTCTTACATTGTGACACGGATTAGTAGTACTATACGATTTAGCCGCGAGAGTCTGTGTATCCTCTCATTTCTGGGCGTCCGGTCAGGACAGCTGCCAGGCCCGCTCCTGAACGCCCTAGCCCACCCAAACCCCCACCATCGCCCGCGCGCGCTTCTCACCCGAAACGGTCAGCACCGCTCCAGAGAATCGGTGCCGCATTCATGCCCGCGCAGAGTGGACGCGACCTCTCACTAGCGCTTGCGTTGAAGGAAGAAGTGGATTCAACGAAGAGTGAAGGTTCCTTCGTCCGTCCAACTTACTGCCGGGTCTATGTGATTTGAGGGCTCATTGGTCATTATTACTGAGGTGGTATGATCATGCTGAGTCTCAGTTGTACTGTACACTTTACTTTGGTGCATGACACGTGCACCAGATGCTGGATGTCCCACGTTTCGGCAAAAGGAGGTAGTAGAGCATCTCCACTCTTTTTCATTCTTCTATTCTATGATAAAACTACAATTTTCTCGGCTCTTATAGAGGGGGAGTGCGAAAGCAGCGAAAACACGGTAGCTCAGTGATTACATGGCCCACCTTGCACTATATTTTTTGGACACCGTGTGACACCTAACTCTTTAGTACACAGTACTGTAATTTCTCAGCGAGATAAAATTGTACAATGCTATGAACCTTTCAGCTTCTGTTTCATGCGTCTTGCATCCAAGGTTGCCCCATTGCAACATTCGATCAAATACAAAGGAGTCTAACATGCATGTTGTTGCATCTCAATGATTTAGTACAAAGTTGTACTAAACTTGAGACACTTATTTTGGAACAGAGACAAACTAAAGAAAAAAAATGATCCATGCAGTCCCTAGGCCTTGAACCAAAACCCTAACCAGGCTTTAATTTGCAGGCGAGGTTGAACCGTCCGAAGGAATGAAGTTTGCAACCCTTTGACCATCGGATCATTTTGTGCAGTTTCACTAAAATCAAGCTGAGCATCCCTGTGGCAAAGAAATGGAAGAAGTGTGATTAGAATAAGACTAGTGGCACTAGTTGATGAGACATAAACTCATCACAAATATAGTAGAAGCCAGTAGAGGTACGTGTAGGGCAAAGAAGTAGAGAAATATCCACATGGAGTGATGTGGGCAGCTGGGGCAGTGGTGCAAGCCGGCTGTAAAGGAAGTTGTACCTGAGGAATGTCTGGACGTAGCTAGGAGGGGCGGCGGGAGGTGGCATCTGCCCACGTCGCGACAGCGAGCAAGGGACGAAGGCAACCGCGCCTGGTTGGTGAGAGTGAACGACAGGGATACCTGAAAGGGACGTGCCGACAGTGGGGTTTCGCCCTCGCCGACGTCGACCACATCTACACAAAACATCCTCCCGTTCCCTCGTCGAACGTGATCCTTCCGGATGTGTAACTAGAGATGTGGCCACAATCGTTTTGTTGGAGAGAGTGTGAAGAGAGCAACCCTTGGCTGTGTATATAGTGGAGCGGTTTCTTTTTATTTCCATATGAACCTATTTATATTGTGTACACGCCACTCAAGAAAAAAGACTTTATTTATAAATAACACGACACTGTTCTGCGTGGTTCTCGACCCTCCATTAAGTGAGTAACTAGTCACGCGTCAAATTATCACGTGGGCTTCATCTTCGTATACAAATGAGCTCCACCATGTCACGTGTGTGATTGGGGAAGACGTTGAGAGTACTATGTGCGTGGGTGCGTGCACCTCTTCTCTTCGAGCATGGTTATTAAAAGTATAGCCAACTACTCTACCACGCGGTTACTAATGGCCAAAGAGTATAGGCTGTAGTGATAATGACTAATGAGCCATCAAATCACGAGGCCCACGTTTCCCTAAGTTTGAGTGAGGTAGCAACCATCATTTCACTCCTTGTTGAATATCCATCCGCTGCTACCTCTGCAGCATGGTTAATAGTATAGCCATGTCAATCACGACGTAGAAATGTCATTCACTGATACAATAGGGCTGGCTCTAAGGCTGGTGATTTTTTCTACTTTGTCACTTTCTCTTTTTCTCTCATTTACTCATTTTACATAGGATACAATAGGGCTGGCTCTAAGGCTAGTGATTTTTTCTACTTTGTCACTTTCTCTTTTTCTCTCATTTACTCATTTTACATAGGAGCACATGTAGAGGATGGCTATTCCTTTCGAGGGACTTCTTCATGGGGTTTAATACTAAGCAGCTCCGAATATTATTCCCACTGCCCACCACTCTGAATCATGCCATCTATGATACGTACTTGTATGATACTCCCATTGCAACAATGAGGTCCAGTAGGTCTAGCATGTCCTGTAAGAAGAAACTGTGACGCAAAACATACATTCTTGTTGCCTTCTTCCCCATAAAGTACATACTACTACTAGTACTACTACTCGTTCTCCTATAAACCTTGCGCTTGGCATCTCAAAATATTAACCTCGCACTTGCCTCTTCAACTCTTCGGGAAGTCGAACAATGATGGCACTAAAATATATGGTTATGGCTATCTGACACCGAATGAATTGCTGCACGTCTGCCACGTGGGTGAGGGGCGAGGGGTGAGGGAGAGTGTGTACAAATATGTCTGTTTCAATATGTACTACATACGGAGCAAAATGAGTGAATCTACCCTCTAAAATACATCTACATATACATCATGTAACATCCCAATTTTCAATTTAGATGTTAATAATTAGATCATTCATATGCATTCATAATTTTTGCAGCTTTTGAATTTTGTTTTTGTTGGAAGTTGATCCAAGGGACTTTAAGCAACTCAAGGACCAAAATGAGAGAGTTGGAAGTTCCCCAAAAGACCCACATTCTTATTTCTTTCCCAGTCGGTTTGGATCAAACAAAATTTTGTCAATTTTCAGTTCCAATATTTTTACAATAAATAAAATAATGAGAGAAGATAACATGACTTCTTCAAAGACAGAATAGAAATATTGGAAATTGAATTTTGAGTCAAAATACATTTATTGGATTTTTATTTGCAAAGATATTTATTAGTACTAAAATGTTTGTTTTTATTTTAGTCATTTAGGCCCAGAAAAATGTTCACAAGGTCAATAATAAGGCCCTAAGTATATGTGAATTTTTCTGCTATTTTAGGATCCATATTTATTATAGTTTTCGTGTCTTTCCGCCGACTGGGCCGACCCAGCAAGCCAGGTCGCAGCCCACCCGCGCAGCCTACCCGCGCCTCGTCCCCGACACCGAGCCGGTGTCCGGTCGGCGTACGCCGCCGCCGCCGTGACCGAGGAGGACTCCTCCATGCTGCCCCTTGCCCAAGCCACCGTCGCCCCTCCCCTGGCATTTAAAAACCGAACCCTGACCCCCTCCTCTCCGCACAAAAACGCCGCCGCCGGAGCCGCTGTAGCAACCACCTCCGCCGCAAGCCACTGCCGCCGCCGCAAGCCATCACCGCCTCCACTAGCTTCGCGGCCCCGCGCCGCAACCACTGCCGCCGGAGCCGCCGACCGCCACTGCCGAAGTCGCCGTCCCCGTCCGAAGCCGCCGCAGCCACTTTTCCCCATCGCTGGCGATCTCCACCGCCACGGCAACCCCGCCTCTCCTCTCATCCATCCGATCCTAGATCTAAGGCCTAGATTGTCTTAGTTTTTTTTTTGAAACATTTTTTTATTTACTGAACGATCATTAGATTAGCCTCTGTAGTGAACAAATTCGTCGAATTAGGTTCTGTAGCGAACGTACCTTCGATAGCTTTATTCTTTCTCTTTTATTTTCTGCTAGGGACCTATTCGCTAGTTTTCTTTTACAGTTTAGCCCCTGCTTTTCAATCCCTCACAACTTCTTACTCGTTTGTCCAAATTCGATGAAACCAATGCCAAACTTTTTAGTATGATCTCATCTATCCAGAAAACCAACTCAAATTTATTTTTGAATGTTTTAAATTTTGAATTCAAACAGTTTTGAATTTGAACTTCTTTTGATCGTATCTTGAGTTTCGTAACTCTGTTTGAGTTGATTCTTTTTGCAAATCAAAGCTCTTGAGCTAAACTTTCTGTTAAGATCTAATCCACACAATTTTAGTACTGTTGAAAATTGTTTCCTGTTCGCAAGAGCTATTTGCTTGTTTTCAAAGTTTTCCGAGATCTTTTCTTTGAATCTTGTGCATGAGTGCTTATGTGTGTTATTACTTGCTCACGCTAGATTGTCCGGAGTGCCAAGAGTAGAATTGTCAGGACTTTGAGTGCGGAGTACATCATCAACTTTAAACAAGCAAGTTTGCACTTTTGACCATACCAATCCTATGTTTTTACTTTGCATGTAGTGCCCTCTATCAACACAGTAGTATGCATGTGTATGACTACTATCCTATGTGTCGGGGATATACCCCGCGGTGTAACCCGCCGGATGTATGACTCGGCTGGACCTTGGCGACTCACTCGCGACCTGCCCGGACCTGGCGGTTTACGGGCAACCCGCCTGAATATTGCGACTCACTGGTGACCCGGCGGGCGGGTCAGACGGACGACAAGGCCCAAGGCTCAGTAGGCCGGTTCATATGATGGTGGGCCGTCCTAAGAGGAAAGGTGTGACGAATATTTCCCATACAAGGAATCAAGACCCGTACTTGTATCCGGCTTGTGTTAGAAGATAGACTAGTCTTTTTTTTTTGATAAACTAGAAGATAGACTAGTCCTACTCCTACTAGGACTCCACATGTAACCCGCCCCTCCAACTTATATAAGGAGGGGCAGGGCACCCCAAAAGGAGGGGGATAATCTCTAAGCCTAGATACAACAAAGGGGAGCCGACTTATACAGCAACTCCCTCATGAGCATAATGAGACCTAGCCTCAAACAGCATGTAGGGCTATTACCGGATGATGTTTCTCGGGGCCCGAAGCTGTCTCAATCCTTGCCTTGTGTGTTGACCCGCCTCGCGTCTCTCGATTCCGATCAACCCCTCTCAAGCTACCATATAGATGTGTTGGCCTCACGACTAAGTCGTCACACTAGGACATCTGCCGTGAGAAATCCACGACAGTTGACGCCCACCGTGGGGCCGGCGCACGATGGTGATGAGTTTTTGAAGAGATCTTTTCTCAGGGATCAAGAGAGAAATTAGGGTTGCGCGTGAACGTGAGCCGGCGAGCCGTCGTATCCAAGGACGAGTCGATATTCGTTTTAAACGGCCGCCCTGCAAATTGAGGCGAAGATCTGCTTTGGCGAAGTAGCCAATATTCGTATATCCACTGGATGAACAAAACAACATTACAGGAGCAGTTCTGCAGAAATTTGGATTTGATCATTGTTTTAGCGACATGGGAACATCAGAGGTATTGAAAGGAGCAAACAACAACGACTCCATCATCGATTCTAGCCAACTCATGATTCCAACCGTTCCACGCCAAAGTTAACCAGATATTTCGCTGCTAGCCATGTCAATCGTTTACTCTGGCCGGTTTCCGTATGGCAGCACGTCCAAGTCAGAGTGCAACTTGGTTTTGCAATGTTCAAGGAATAGTTTAAAAGCAAGAGCCCATCACTGGTAGAAGTCAAAAAGAAGAAAAATAGCATGATTTGCCTCATGTGAACATACAGGATTCCAAACACCTGATCGGACTGTCAAGTCAACGCCAAAGCTTGGATGAGGCCACGGACTAGGCTCAGCTTCCGTTTTCAGCCATCGCTGGGTGCGTTTCTGACTGCCGCCCGTCCACGTATTGGCGCCTCTCCAACTTGCTGACGGCTCAGCTGCGCTTGGCCACCTCTTCCCCATTCTGCGCGTAGCTGCCCCGGCTCGCGCCTCAGATCTACGCCGCGCGCTACCACTGCTTTAAGCCGCCGTGTTTGCAACACTGCCTCGCCGCGAGTTGCCGCTCTGATCCGAGTCGTCGTCTCTTAAACCGCCTCGCTGTTGGGGAAAACTTTGAACCGGCCACGGCTCTGAGCCGCCGCGCCCGAGCAGAGGAGCGACACCTGTGAGCCGCAGTGGTGGGCCCTATGTGGTGACAGCGCGGTTGCTGCACAGTGGTGTGCGTGTCAGCGGCGGTGCGGGCTGGCTTGTGCCGACTGCGTGAGGATGTTGGTCGTGTCCCTTCTCCAAGCGCAAGCTTGCCCGGCTTTGGCCGGCCGGCGGTGGCGGCGCCTACGGGCGCCGTTTCCTTTGTTGAAGGCGCCGCCGTGGAGTGCTTTGACCTGCTAAAACCTCGGATCTGGTTCTTCGGGCGAAAGCCTAGACCCATCTGGGTCGGGCAACGACTCCGTCCATAAGGTGTTTCCTCCTTTGGGGCGTTGCTTTGAAGACCGGTGATCCTTTCCCATGCTTCCTTTAGGCTGGGTGTGCACGGTGTCTAGGTTGGCAGGTGCCCAACCTGTGATGCGAGTGGTTGGCGTTGCGACTCGTGTGGCGACGACGATGGTGATGTGCGGAGCTGGGTCGCGACTTGCCCTTTTGATATTGGCGGTTCAGTTTGCCTTTGGGTGTGCCTATGCTTGTTTCTCACTATGACAAAGAAGTCGAAGCTGTGTGCGACGGGGCCCATGCGGAAATGATGACTCCATGAGGGTGGTTTTGGCGGACGGTGCTCTCCGCAGGTCGTGTTGGACTAGGTCGGTGCGAGGCTTGCAACTTTCTCCTGTGAAGCTCATCAACAAAATCGGAGCTGCCGGTCCTCGACGTTTGCGGCTGATTATTTGGCCCTCGGGTGCCGTTCGTTCGGAGGGGTCTTGATGGTCGTCAGCGAGGAAATCGGAGTCGCCTTCTTAGCGGAGAGGCGATGACGATAACATTGTTGGTAGCTGTGACGGTGTCCTCTCCTCGGCGGTGTATGGGGTCTTGTGAGTGCTAGGTCGGTCGGATTGCCCTATTCGATGGGCGAGTTGTAACGATTTTTGCCTGGTTTTCCGTTAATTAACCGAGCAACTCTCTTCTTCTAAATCAATGAAAATGGCAAATCTTTTGCCTCGTTTCAGAACACCTGTGAGCCGCCTTCACTCCACTGCCGCCGCCGAGCCGCCGTGGCCGGCTTGACGCGCCGCCTCCGCCAACTCGTCACCCGTCTCCACCGGCGGGTCTCACTGCCACCTCTGCCGCGTGGCCGCAGCCCCGTCAAATGGCAGCTGCCGCCTCGCCTTGCCTCCAAGACGTCCTCCGCGGCTGTGCCTTGAGCGGTTGAGTCGGGCGCCTGTCTCCTACTGCGCCGGCCTCTGTTGTTTGCTTCTACCTCTGGGAGCCTCGTCAAATTGCAGCCTCCGCCATGGTCACAAGCCCTTGCCGCCGCACCATTGAGCCGCCCCGGATCAACCCACTTTCGCCGTGGCCGCGGCCCGCTTCACTCTACCTCGGGCTGGCCTCGCTGGTTCGCCGTTTCGAGTCCCGCCGGCCACGTTCGAGCCGCTGCTCCTCTGCTGTTGCCAGCTTTGTGAAGCCACCGGCCGTTTTCACCGACGCGCCGCTGCTCCTCTGTCAAGCCGCATCTCCGTTACCTTCATTAAGAGGTTGTGAGCGGAGTTCGGTTCAGTTCGAGATCTTCTAAAAAAAGACAAGATTTTCTATCAGCAGTGCACCTGTATTTTCATCGTTGGTTACCCGAGATCTCCCGAAGAGTGTGCAATGGAGAAGCCATGTTGTGTCCGGGATGCCAAGGAATGCTGTTTGGTTTTTTCTCTGTCAGTTTATTTGATCGCTAGTGTTTCGCCAAGACACCGAAAGTTCCTGGAGAAGATCAATCGGTCCTATCGTTGCTGAATTAGCTATCTTTGCAAATACAATTCTGAAGCAGTAGAAAACAATTCTGAAAAAGGCTTCACTGCAAGTCGCCATCACCTCCACCTGAGAGATGTCCGTGCCAGGTTTTGCCTCGCCCTACCTCCACACGCCTCTGTGGCTGTGCCTGACATGGCCTCGCCTTCTGATTATGCCATAACCCGCCGATGGTTTGATTGAGAGAGACGAAGTCAACGGAGCGCACATGGCTATATTTGCTATCGGTACATGGCATCTTGGAGGCCTATTTCTTATGGCTCGATCTCCGTTGAAATTACTTGAGGGTATTCACAGACGTTATATATGACTCCGTCTATCATCCAGACGAATCAGGTGATATCCATCCAAGTTTAATTTTATTAGCATATATTGTTTTATCAAAGAACATTTTATTTTTTGCCTTGGTCTGCGATATTGTTTATGCAGGACAATTGTTCATTGCAAGAGCGATGGTCATGTCATGGATGTATAGCTCGCGCTACCATTATCATGCGCTAGCATCTGACCGTGCTATGATGCTCGACGAATATATGTGCAAACCACCGTTTTATGGCCCAATTTACATCAATATGACGTGGTTGACTCGCCCGTCCACGCGGCCTATCGCGCATGTGATTGCCTCGCCGTCCACGCTTGCTTACAACACAGCGGCCGGCTCATCTGTCTGCTCCTGCGGCCGACTCGACTGTGATTGATTTCAGCTTCACAATGGTGATCATCAACTCCGCGGTAGATAATTACTGGCCTGACATATTGGGTGAAATCCATCCAGTATATTTTTTACATATTACATATTGCTTTCTTTGAAAGAGCAATTACTCTATCTTGTGAGGTTTTTTGGTGCACGACAAAATTGTCTACTGCAAAAGTGACCGTCATATCACGGAGGTTTATTGAATAACTCATACCGAAAGTGTGCAATGAGTGTTGCGAAGATTGTCAATTCGCTTCAAACTTCCAGTTTACATAAATTTCAGCGTTCCGCTATTCAACTATATGCTGGTTTATATCACGACCAAGTATGAAGAATCTCAATCCAACTCCTCGAGTGGTCTTAAGACTCCGAGGCTACACAGATATAACTCCGTAAATCTTGCCAATTTCAGCATATTCAAGAACCCCGGGTCATTGAAGGAAGAAAAATAACCCGGCCTCGGATGCTACTGTCCTATTGGTGAGAATTTAAAGGCCGTCAGAAAGTTTCCGGCTTAAAAAAGAAGAAGGATTCCGGTTCAAAATCCGGCTTAATGGAAATCTGTCTCCCACAAAGTTCTGAAGCTCTCAATATCCGGTTTAAAATTCCGGCTCAAGAAGAATTTATCTCTCGCGAGGTTCGAGTTTTTAGAAAGTTATTAGGTTGCCGAAGAGAACATGCTGCCATGATGCGCGGTCAAACATGGGTATCCTACCTTATTGGCTTATCTTATTGGTCACTTCGGGGCTTCCTGCTCTATGAGCATAGCTGTGCTTACCCTCTTGATCCGGATTACATGCCTTATTACAAATCACTTGGGGGCTTCCTGCCCGAATTAAAGGATAACCAAAGAGAACATGCTGCACTGCGTAGTTCAAACATAGGTATCCTGGCTTGAGGCTCATTATATGTCATTTGGGAGCTTCCTGTTCAAACATTGGTGTATTCATCAAAGAGAACATAGTGTTACTACCCTCTTGATTGGCTTGGGATGCCAGGTGTATTCACCAAAAAAATTTGGGTTATCCCGCCTGTATGTCATTGGTACTCCGCCCAGGTAATCCTGGAATGACCCGCCATGTTTTTAGCAAGTCAATCTTTTAAAATAAGACCCTGAACTTGCTAAAGTTAGACCGGCGGTTTGTCATGTGAGGACCGGCTTACAGATAGCGAGGAGAAACCCAGGCTATTAAGCCGCCTTCATTGAAACTTGGTTAAACCTGCCTGTTTGCAAGATGCTACCCTGAACCCCGTGTACTCTCGATAAGTCAATCCATATGGACCCTGAACTTATCCAGGTTAAAACATCGATTGGGTCATGTGAGAGCCGGCTTATGGAAAGCAAGGATACTCCAGTGGCTATCATGCTAGTTTCATTGAAGTAAGACTCGAGCTTCGAAAGCCGACATTTTTTTAGACTCTGTTATCATACGCAAATAGCATCATACATTGCATCATCATAGCATGCATCACATATGCATGGATATACTGGTTTATCTGGCAGGAATCGGTTTTCAAGCCGGGCTATATTATTCAAATCTTTAATAGCCAACTTGGCTGGATTTTCATTATGACATTGAATGATTGAGGTTTTCAAAGTCGCTTCAGTGCAATGGCTATTATTTCTTTATCAATGGATAAGATTTATTCTGCAATGGAAGGAATAGTCCCGAGTGGTTGCAGGCTTACGACCCGGCACTTGGGGGCTACATTATTCAGATTGAGATTACATCAAGTATGCAAGTCCCATGTCGCTGCAAGCATGCACCATGGCACTTGGGGGCTAATGCAAAGTCATTTTTAGCTTGCCTTATTGAAGACCCGACTCATCACAACCTAATGAGCCGGCCCTTGGGGGCTATCAATTGCTCCTATCAAAAAAACAAAGTACACAAGCCTTAAATCCATTATATTGAAGGGTCCACTGCTCAGTTGGTAGAGTACAAGGCTCTTAACCTTATGGTCGTGGGTTCAAGCCCCACGGTGGGGGCTACATCATATGAGTTATTTTCAATGAAGTATATATAAAGTCCCAACTCAGTATGATCTTACTGAGCCGGCCCATGGGGGCTACACGTTGCTGCTCAAATCTACATGATCATATCTAAAAAGTCCCTGCTCATTATTGCATAATGACCCGACCCTTGGGGGCTACACTGATTGAAATTTTTATGAGCATAATGCAATTACAAGTCCCAGGTTGCTCCAAGCATGACAACCCGACACTTGGGGGCTACATATCTGGAATATTCAGTTTTGACTAGTGACTGAGATGAACAACCCGGATTTGTTCAAGATTGCGACATTTATATTGAGCAAGTTTTAAGATGTTACTACGCTCCCTTCTTAAGACTTGGGGGCTACAGGTCATATGCATATAAGGAGGTACACTTTCAAGATTGGTGTTAGCAACAATTATGACTCGTTGCCATCAATATTTACAAACCGGCGATTTTGGAAATCATAACTCGGCAAGTTCTACATTTTTTCAAGCCGGCTGAATATCAGTTGAATATTTCAAGACCAATATTTTTGTCAAGCTAGAGCATTGGAAGCCGAGTCAAATGTATTATTATTTATAATATTTTTTCTACAAGAAACCAATATCAGCAAATTGATTATGAAGCTGGCCTATTGACCCTGATCTTTCAGAAGAAGTGCCCGGATTTTTTGCATTGGCAAAGTTTGAACATATCTGCTAAAGGAGATTTGCTATGAGATCATGGATACGCATCCAGGAGGAAATGACAAGGACTTAAGGATGATCAGGTGTCGGCTCAGGAAAAATTTTAAACCGGAGCGCAACCTGTCTAATTTGTTCTTGTGTTTATTTTGTAGCATAAGTTTACCATGGATAAATCCAAGCTAAACTGGGGGCTAATGTCGGGGATATACCCCGCGGTGTAACCCGCCAGATGTATGACCCAGCTGGATCTTGGCGACTCACTGGCAACCCGCCCGGACCTGGCGGTTTACAAGCAACCCGCCTGAACATTACGACTCACTGGTGACCCGACGGGCGGGTCAGACGGACGACAAGGCCCAAGGCCCAGTAGGCCAGTTCATATGATGGTGGGCCAGCTTAAGAGGAAAGGTGTGAGGAATATTTCCCTTACAAGGAATCAAGACCCATACTTGTATTCGGCTTGTATTAGAAGATAGACTAGTCCTAGTCCTACTAGGACACCACATGTAACCCGCCCCTCCAACTTATATAAGGAGGGGCAGGGCACCCCAAAAGGGGGGAGATAATCTCTAAGGCTAGATACAAGAAAGGGGAGCCGACTTACAGCAACTCCCTCATGAGCAAAATGAGACCTAGCCTCAAACAACATGTAGGGCTATTATCAGATGATGTTTCTCGGTACCCAAAGCTATCTAAACCCTTGCCTTGTGTGCTGACCCGCCTCGCGTCTCTCGATTCCGATCAACCCCTCTCAAGCTACCATATAGATGTGTTGGCCTCATGACTAAGTCCTCACACCAGGACATCTGCCGTGACAAATCCACGACACCATGTTAAACCCAGTTAGGATAGCCATATGTTTAGCCTGATCCTCATAGTCTTTCCCGCCACTTTGGGAATCGTTGTAGTGTAGTTATTGCTTAGCCATGCTATGGTAGACGTGGATTGGGTACCGTGTGATTCATGAAAGTTGCGAGAGAACTTATGGAATGACTACATTAATAACTTACATGTATTGTATTTCCTCAGAGGCTCTGCAATACCAATGAATCAATCATCTGGGCAGAAAGGTTTGTCAGGACCAGTCGACAAGTATGTAACCTCCGGGGGGCTCTACATTACTCAGGAAAAGGTGGGGAATGCCGCCCAGGTTCAAAAAGGTTGGACATGTTTCATATCAAGTAGCTTCCGTATGCAGCCACAAGCCATTATGGGCTCTAGCATAGTTGATTAAGTTGTGGGAAACCTTTCCATGATAGGCTAGCAGATGTAGGGAAATTGTAGGTGTACCGACCTATCTATCAGTTAAGGGGACCTCTTCGGAAAGACTATGTGTCGATCATCCGGTTCTCAAACATCAGGCAGTGCGAGGAATTCAACAGAGGAGATCGAGTCTTGTGGGGAAAAGTTCGCAAACCTCTGCAAAGTGTACAAATCATGATTAGCCGTGTCCCCGGTTACGGACAACTTTGAGCAACTGGACTTGAAATCTCTGGAAGATCTTCTCATCCTAAATAATTTTTCTGATGTGGGTTTAATTAAACCATGATCCCCGGGGGCTCTCATGGAAATAACAATTTGGGAACCTATGATCCTCGGAGGCTCTCATATGTGGGTTAAGTTGGAGGCGGTCCAATTTAACAATAGGTTAATAAAAATGTAAATGGAATAAATTTGGCTAGTGAGTAGAAGTAGGACAAAATTGGCTTTATGCAAAATAAACCTTAGAGCTATCCACTTGTTATATCCTTGCATGTAGTTGATAGGTCTATTTCATACTTTGGGTGTGACTTGCCAATACATTCAATGTATTGACCCTTTGTGGCTGCAATGTTTCATGTTGTAGATTTTTCAGACGCAGAGTAAGGTGCGATAGGACGTTGTTCTGCACTCAGTTTTGCCGTGGAGTTGGATGGACTCATTTACCTTCGAAGATTCCGCAGTTATTTTATTTAGATGGCCTTCAGCCATATTATTGTAATAAATACTCTTTTGAGGACCTCGATGTAATAAAGTGTGTAATTGAACTCTGTTATAATTCCTCGAGTACTGTGTGTGTCAGCATACCGATCCAGGGATGACACTTAAGCAGAGTGACTTTGATCCATTGGGATCGGGTCGCTGGAAGAAGGTATCAGAGCATACGCTGACTGTAGGATGCGACCACTAGGAATGGAAAAGCCTTAGCATGGAAAAAAACTTATTTTAGAATTTCCATATATATTTGTTGGTCTTATGCTCTTCTCTATTCATTTCTACCTCTTCTCTATTTCAACAAGATAGATCATGCCCTTTGAAGATGACCCTGACAAAGATGAAGCTGGAGCTGACATTGTTTTGAGGAGAACTAGTTTGACCACCACTACCAAGGAAAGCGATAAACGATTCTGCGGTAGTATGATGAGATCATATCTCTTGTGGATATGACCTTACCTGTAGGTTTTGCTTGTATGGTGTGCCTTGTGTGAATGGTGTGATTTGGAATTTATTTGTCTCATATGCATATGGGTAGTGAAATCTCTCATTAGTCCTTATTATATTCTGTTTCTCACCCCTCTAACCTATCCAACTTGAATCTTGAGGAAGAGATTCATCTTAAGGGGGGTACGTTTGTAACATCCCAATTTTCAATTTGGATGTTAATAAATAGATCATTCATATGCATTCATAATTTGTGCATTTTTTGAATTTTGTTTTTGTTGGAAGTTGATTCAAGGGACTTTAAGCAACTCAAGGACCAAAATCAGAGAGTTGGAAGCTACCAAAAAGACCCACATTTTTATTTCTTTCCAAGTGGGTTTGGATCAAACAAATTTGTGTCAATTTTCAGTTCCAATATTTTTACAATAAATAGAATAATGAGAGAAGATAACATGACTTCTTCCAAAACAGAATAGAAATATGGGAAATTGAATTTTGAGTCAAAATACATTTATTGGATTTTTATTTGCAAAGATATTTATTAGTACTAAAATGTTTGTTTTTTATTTTAGGCATTTAGGCTGAGAAAAATGTTCACAAGGTCAATAACAAGGCCCTACGTATATGTGAATTTTTCTGCTATTTTAGGATCTATTTTTATTATAGTTTTCGTGTCTTCCTTATTTCTGGAAAAGTTAAAAAAAAAACTTCCCGCCGACTGGGCGACCCAGCAAGCCAGGTCGCGGCCCACCCGCGCAGCCCACCCGCGCCTCGTCCCCGACACCGAGCTGGTTTCCGGCCGGCGTACGCCGCCGCCGTCGTGACCGAGGAGGACTCCTCCTCCTTGCTGCCCCTTGCCCAAGCCATCGCCGCCCCTTCCCTGGCATTTAAAAGCCAGACCCGACCCCCTCCTCTCCGCCCAAACACGCCGCCGCCGGAGCCGCCGCAAGCCACTGCCGCCGCCGCCGCTAGCTTCGCCGGCCCGTGCCGCAACCACCGCCGCCGAAGCCGCCGACCGCCGATGCCGAAGCCGCCATCCCTGTCCGGAGCCGCCGCCGCTGCTTTTCCCCGTCGCCGGCGATCTCCACCGCCACGGTAACCCCGCCTCTCCTCTCGTTCGTCCGATCCTAGATCTAAGGCCCAAATCGTTTTAGTTCTTTTTTGAAATGTTTTTTTATTTGGTGAACGTATTAGATTAGCCTCTGTAGCGAACAAATTCGTCGAATGAGGTTCTATAGCAAACGTTCGTTCGATAGGTTTATTCTTTCTCTTTTATTTTCTGCCAGGGACCTATTCGCTAGTTTCCTTTATAGTTTAGCCCCTCATTTTCAATCCCTCACAACTTCTTAATCGTTTGTCCAAATTCGATGAAACCAACGCCAAACTTTTAAGTATGATCTCATCTATCCAGAAAACCAACTCAAATTTATTTTTGAATGTTTTAAATTTTGAATTCAAATAGATTTGAATTTGAACTTCTTTTGATCGTATCTTGAGTTTCATAAATCCGTTTGAGTTGATTCTTTTTGCAAATCAAAGCTCTTGACCTAAACTTTCTGTTAAGATCTAATCCACACAATTTTAGTACTGTTGAAAATTGTTTTCTGTTTGCAAGAGCTATTTGCTTGTTTTCGAAGTTTTCCGAGAGCTTTTCTTTGAATCTTGTGCATGAGTGCTTATGTATGTTATTGCTTGCTCACGCTAGATTGTCCGGAATGCCAAGAGTAGAATTGTTAGGACTTTGAGTGCAGAGTACTTCTTCAACTTTAAACAGGCAAGTTTGCACTTTTGATCAAACCAATCCTATGTTTTTACTTTGCATGTAGTGCTCTCTATCAACATAGTAGTATGCATGTGTAGGACTACTATGCTATGTTAAACCCAGATAGGATAGCCATATGTTTAGCCTGATCCTGATAGTTTTTGCCGCCACTTTGGGAATCTTTATAGTGTAGTTATTCCTTAGCCATGCTATGGTAGACATGGATTGGGTACCGTGTGATTCATGAAAGTTGCGAGAGAACTTAAGAAATGACTACATTAATAACTTAAATGTATTGTATTTCCTCAGAGGCTCTGCAATACCAATTAATCAATCATCTAGGCGGAAAGGTTTGTCGGGGCTAGTCGACAAGGATGTAACCTCCGGGAGGCTCTGCATTACTTAGGAAAAGCTGGGGAATGTCGCCCAGGTTCAAAAAGGTTGGACATGTTTCATATCAAGTAGCTTCCGTGTGCAGCCACAAGCCATTATGGGCTCTGGCATAGTTGATTAAGTTGTGGGAAACCTTTCCATGGTAGGCTAGTAGATGTAGGGAAATTGTAGGTGTACTGGCCTATCTATTGGTTAAGGGGACCTCTTCAGAAAGATTATGTCTCGATCATCCGGTTCTCAAACATCAGGCAGTGCGAGGAATTGAACGGAGGAGATCGAGTCTTGTGGGGAAAAGTGCGCAAACCTCTGCACAGTGTACAAACTAATCATGATTAGCCGTGTCCCCGGTTACGGACAACTTTGAGCAACTGGACTTGAAACATCTGGAAGATCTTCTCATCCCAAATAATTATTCTGATGCGGGTTTAATTAAATCATGATCCCCGAGGGCTCTCATGGAAATAACAATTTGGGAACCTATGATCCTCGGAGGCTCTCATAGGTGGATTAAGTTGGAGGCGGTCCAATTTAACAATAGGTTAATAAAAATGTAAATGGAATAAAATTTGGCTAGTGAGTAGAAGTAGGACAAAATTGGCTTTATGCAAAATAAACCTTAGAGTTATCCACTTGTTATATCCTTGCATGTAGTTGATAGGTCTATTTTCATACTTTGGGTGTGACTTGCCAATACATTCAATGTATTGACCCTTTGTGGCTGCAACGTTTCATGTTGCGGATTTTTCAAACGCAGAGTAAGGTGCGATAGGCGTTGTTCTGCACTCAGTTTTGCCGTGGAGTTGGATGGACTCATTTACCTTCGAATCTTTCACAGTTATCTTATTTAGATGGCCTTCAGCCATATTATTGTAATAAATACTCTTTTGAGGACCTCGATGTAATAAAGTGTGTGATTGAACTCTGTTATAATTCCTCGAGTACTGTGTGTGTCAGCATACCGATCCAGGGATGACACTTAAGCACAGAGACTTTGATCCATTGTGATCGGGTCGCTACACATCAGTATTTGGAGTATGTAGTTCATATTGAAACCTGATAAGAGACATATATTTCAAACAATATGATAATCTCTCTAATGATGGTAGGGACGAGGAGTATACGTCTAACGGAGGGAGTGGTAAAATCTTCTCCTCGTCTTGCGAGCCACCGCGCTCATGGGCGAGGGAGCGAGCGTAGGCATAGTAAGCAAGCTTCTCCCCATCCCGCGACTCCGCGAGCCACCGTACCCATTGGCGGGGGAGAGGGTGTACTAAGCAAGCTTCTCCTTGTTCCGCGAGTTGACGGGACACATCAAAAGTAGTACAGAAGTGCCTACTTTCCGGTCTATATGGCTCAATTTGAAATCTCCCTAACCGAAATAGATCCTGAGTGGTACAATAATTTTTTTACTACCATAGTTTGCAAAAGTACTGAACATGTGATGGTGAACAGAGGGAGTACGATTCCATTAGTACAAGTACAGTTCTATTGGAGGGGTTGTAGTAGTCCCTCCCATTCACATGTTCACATTTCAAGCTTCAATAAAAATGTTGCATGCAAGGACTAAGATAAAACTCAGCAATGCATGTACTCCCTCAATCCATATAGGGTCTAAAATGCGTTTTCGAGGTTAACTTTGCCCACATGTTAGAGCAATACTATGACATGCAACTTACACAAATCATACCATCAAATTCGTAAGTGGTCATTGAACTTCTAACACATGCATGCGTTCCAATTAGTACGTGCATGTTACAATAGTAAACACTCACTATCTAGTAGTACTAGTTCATTGGTTGGTTTAGATTTGGAATTGAGCCCCATAAACCGGAAGGGAGGGACATTATTTTCTGGTACCATCCCCATACGGCCATACTTGATGTTTTAGAGAAGGGTTATATGTCTTGCTACAATAGTACCGTACAATCTTCACGTGTGGTGTTTTCCTTGGAAAATTATTACGAGAGGATTCTATGATGTGTGAAATGATGTGATGTTCGTGCATTGTGGCTTTGAGATTTAGCGGCTCATTAGTAGTATTCCTTGCGTTTGTGCACTCATAATTTGGTGCATGGCACGTGGACCCGGATGCTGGATGTCCCACATGTCGAGGAAAGGAAGTTCTGTGCTCCTAATGGTTTCTCGCAATGCTATCGACCTTTCAGCATCTATTTATATATACTGTGCTAGTAAATATAATTTCTCAGCGAGATAAAATTATACTAGTACAGTGCTACGAAGCTTTCAACTTTTCTTTCACGTGTCTTGCCTTGAAGGTTTTCTTGTTAAAACATTTCATCAAACACAAAGGAAACTAACATGCGTGCTAATGCATATCAATGATTCACATATCAGACCCAATATTCACTTCACAACTTAAGACAAAGTTGTGAGAAGGTATACAAATAAAGAAAAAAATGATCGATCAGGTCCCTAAGCATGCTTTCATTTACTGGCCACGGTGGACATGTTGGCAGCCATATTCACGCGACTCATTGATGCCTGCCAAGACATGTAGCACTTGGATGCATGCACCATCCCATCATTTTTTGCAGTTGCACTAAAATGGAGCTAAGCATCCCTCTTGACAAGGATATTGAATAAGTGTGATTGCAATAATAGTGGCACTGTTGATGAAACATGGAAAGTACGCCGGCCGAGCTACAGTACGTTTTAGGCAAAGAACTAGAGAAGATCCACATGCAGCGACGTGGGAAGACGGGCGGTGGAGCATGGCCGGTTCCAGAGGAAACTGTACCTGAGGGTTGTCGGGATATAACAAGGAGGGCAGCAGCGGGCGAGATCAGCCCATACTGCGGCCGTGAGCAAGGGGCAAAGGCACTACCACGCCGGAGCTTCCTTAGAGAGAACGGCGGGTACTGTAGTTTGGGACGCGCCGGCAGTGGGTTTCCTGCATCGACGCGATGACCGGACGAACATTGCACATCGTCCCTTTCTGCCCGTGGACTGGATCCAGCCGGATCAGGGACCAGCGACGAGAGAGAGAGAGAGAGAGAGAGAGAGAGAGAGAGAGAGAGAGAGAGAGAGAGAGAGAGAGAGTGGACACCACCATCTTATGTGAGAGAGTAGAAGAGATCGACCCCAGCAAGCAAGCCTTGAGGATCCTACCTATATTATACTAAAGTATAGTATAGTGGAGCTATTTTCATTTTTCTCTTGATAACAATTGTTTTATATAATGTACGTGAGCCATTGAGGAATAAAACATTTTTTGAATAACGCGCCAACGCGTCAAGTCGCACTTTGTTTGTTCACGCGTGGTACATGATTCTCAACTGGACAACCGGTACATATGTCAAATTACCACGTGGGCTGCCTTTTCGTGCAGAAATGAGCTCCACAGTGTACCTGCGCGGGTGTGGATGGGAAAGAGATGGGAGTACGTGTGTCGTGCGTGCACCTCTTCTCTTCGTGCACGTACCCCACCTACGTGGGTGGGTGTGAGAGAGATACGAACCTAGAGAGAGATGGCGTGTGCGCTTGTGAGTGTTTTGGGGGGGGGTCGCATTTTGTTTGTTCATGCGTGGTAGAAGATCCTCAAGTGGACAACCAGTACATGTGTCAAATTACCACGTGGGCTGCCTTTTCGTATAGAAATGAGCTCCAACGTGTACCCGCGCGGGTTTGGTTGGGAAAGAGACGGGGGTACGTGCGTCGTGCGTGCACCTCTTCTCTTCGTGCACGTACCCCATCTATGTGGGTGGGTGTGAGAGAGATATGGCGTGTGTGTTCGTGAGTGTTTTGGGGGGTGGGGATGATTTCGCGAGTGTATTTGTGGGAATATGTGTCGATCATCTTCTTAAAAAAATGTGTCACATGCAATGTGTGTGAAATAGAGGCCTAGCTATATCATATATAGAGGGGGCGATCCACTAGAAGAGATGGAGGGATCATAGGGGTGAGATATCGATAGAATCGAAGAGAGGATCAAGTGTGTGCACTACAAAAAAATACACTTCCGTGATGATACGTGTTTGTCACAGTAGGTCACGTTTTCTGTCATGCATGTACATCCATGACGATTTTGTGACAGAATCAAGATAGTCATACCTGTGCTGTCATAGAAGTGTTCCATGACATTACCAAAATTATCATCACGGAAGTGTCCACTTCCATGACGATAAATGGCGCGTCATGGAAGTGCTTTCGTCAAGGGTGACCGACACATGGCATCCACCAACGGGTCGCCATTAAGCTATCGGATCCGGTTTTGGATCCGATACCTCTCTAACAGCCCGGACCAATGAGGATTTTCCACGTGTAATATTCCCATTGGCTGGAGGAAACACGTGTTGGATCACCGTTGGGACAGATGTCATCCATTCATTGGACAGGAGGCGCCTATGATACGTCGGCACGTGGCACGGCCCAACAGAGGCCCATTCCGGTGAAAAGGCCGGCCCGTTTGACTTGGTCAAAAGGTAACGGGCCGGCCCACGGAAAGCCTGTTGACGGTCTGTTCGTATATAGCCCATTTACGGCCCGCTAACTCATGGCCCGTTACGGCCTATCAGAATTAAGCCCAGTAGCTTCATCTGGGCCATCCAATTTGATTCTAGCCCATTGTAACTTCCGGCCCATGTTTGGCCAATGATATCATTCGGCCCATACGAGGCAATTTGTAACTCTTGGCCCATTAACGGCCCATGGTGAATCTGGCCCGCAATGAACAGTGTACCGCTTTATACCCATTAACGACCCATTATTCCATTGGGCCGTTTCCAACCCGTGTTATCTTTCGCCCTTCTCAGGGCCCATTTATTCTTGGGATCATTTCCAGCATTCTGTTACTTATGGCCCGTTACTGGCCTTTTCTGCTTGTGGGCCAAATTAAGCCCGTGGTTACAATCGGCCCATTTGCGGCCCGTTAATCCGTTGGGCCATTTTCATAGCGTCATCAAATACGGCCAATTAACGACAGCCCGTTATTGTCGGCCCATGAAGGGACGATTCCAAATCTAGCTCGTTTACTGCCCATAATGCGGTCTGTTATTGGCCCATGTTTGGCCTATCGATCATACGACACGTAGAAGGCCCATTGATGCTACGGCCCGTAGAAGGCCCATTGTTTCTACGGCCTTAGAAGGCCCATTGTTTCTACGGCCCGTAGGAGGCCCATGGTAACTACAGTAAATATGTAGCCTATGGTTATTGTGGCCTAGTTTTAAAAAATAGGTTATTGCGGCCACTACAAGCAACCAAATAAACAAGACAACAAGGAAATAAATAAGCAAGCAACTTACGCTAGGCTATCACAGCTATTACACATATTACATCCACTGGGCGTCAAATTTCGCTGCCAGTGCAAATATAGGGAACAAAGCAGCATATCATATACACTGGTTGTCAAAGTTGGCAACTAGTGCAAATAAACGCCGCAGCAAATCAAGTCCAGAACTGAAACCACTTCAGAAGAGCTCAAGAAACAATATCCTGGGTACCCATAATGCTGCCAAGATGCTTAGCAAGCTTATTAACTTTCTCTTGTTTGGCGCTTAAATCCTCTAGCACTTGCTATTGCACCAGAAAGTATGCATCTGAATTCTGCAGGGACTTCCTCAGTCATTCGGCTTCCTGTCACATAACATCTGATCGATGTCTTTCAACTTGAAGTTGAGACTCAAGAAGCCGAACTGATTCAGGCAGCGAGTTCGAAGAGCTGGTGCCAGCAGTAGTAGCCAGTAACTCGAACACTACATGAAGACAGGACTTTGGGGTTGTCTCAGTGTCTTCAGTATAGTTTTTATCAGCTTTCTTGGAGGCCAACAGGGATGTCTCACTGTCTTAAACCTTATCTGCATTACTTCCTTTACCATTGCATAACGGGGTACTCTTCTCCAATATTTTATCCGCGTTCTAAAAGAGAAACAAGCAAACACATCACAGGTTTACCATGTAGTATATGAAACTCATTTTGGTAAACCAGTTCAGTAGTAAGGTGGACAGGATAACAGCATGAAACAAACATATATCTATGTAGTATGGTCACTGTATGGTCTATATCATTCTAGTTTATGTTGCCAAATCAAGATAGATACAATTTGAATCATCTATATTTAAGACAAAGCAGCATAGACAGAATATAAGTGTGGGAAACTACACAGCAATAACAACACTTGTAATCTGCATGGCATGAGAACATAACTGTTTATTCAATTGAAACTGAAATCAACATAGAGCAAGTTACAATAGCAAACATGTTAAAGAAACATGTTTAAACATACATGTTGCGCCATTGGAGTTTCAATTGCATCCTTCAAATTTGAAATTAGTTGGTATGTGTAAATACAGTGATGCAAGAGCAAAGTAGTATGAACCATAGCTACGGAACCTGACCTGAGAACAATTCTTCTTCTGCTTTAAGCGTTGACTTGGGGTTCGGAGTGGTGGTCCTTGTGCTTTGGGCACTGCAGTTGCCTTATGAAAGTGCTAGTTATCGACTAGAGGGGGGTGAATAGGCGATTTTTATGAAAGTCTTCAAAACATGAGAGTTTCGAAGACAAACAATGGAAATGAACCTATTGATATGCAGCGGAAGGTAGACTACACTAAGCAAGCCATAGTCAAGTATGCAATGAAGTGAAAGCACGAAGACTAATAGCTACTAAGTAGTAAGGATCAGGATGGAAGATGGTATGAAGCCAAACAACGATAGTAGGGACACAGTGAAGACAAATAGGTAAAGCAACCAGGCAATGACTTCGCGAAGACAAACCGTAAGTAAGGAGAGGGAGAGGATAGAAGCAGTCACTTGTTGAGGACACGTGATTTGTTGGACCATTTCCAGTTGCTGTGACAACTTTACGTCTGGTTAGGGAGGCTGAGATTCAACTCAGAAGACCGCGTCTTCACCTTATTCCCCTTGAGCTGAGGACACCCAGTCCTTGCCCAATCACTCTGGTAAGTCTTCAAGGTAGACTTCCAAACCTTCACAGACTTCATTCACCGGCGATCCACAATGACTCTTGGATGCTCAGAACGCGACGCCTAACTGGCTGGAGGATTCACAGTCCCCAAGCGTAACAAGTCTTCAGGGCACGTAGACAGAAAAACTTCAGTGATGCCTAACACTCTTTGGCTCTGGGTGTTTGGGCTTTGTCCTCGCAAGGATTTCTCTCTCTCAAAAGCTTCGGAGGTGGGTTGCTCTCAAACGACAAAAGTCGTACAGTAACTCTGAGCAGCCACCAATTTATGGTGTAGGGGGTGGGCTATTTATAGCCACTAGGCAACCCAACCTGATTTGTCCGAAATGACCCTGGGTCACTAAGGAACTGACACGTGTTCCAACGGTCAGGTTTCAAACACACGCGGCAGCTTGACTTGGGCTACAAGTAAAGCTGACTCATCCAGCTCTAGATAAGATTTGCTCTCATTGTATTCGCTTGAAGACATAGGATTTGGTTGAGCATCACTTCAGTCACTCTGACTTTGTTCACTGGGACCCCACTTAACGGTACGGTGGTTCCAATGACTCAACAAAGAAGAAAAAGGAAACAACGAAACAACTAAGTCTTCGCGCTCCATAGTCTTCACGCAATGTCTTCCCTTGTCATAGTCTTCAATGTGAATATCTTCACATACCACCGTTGCCTTCAATGTCTTCATACATTTTTAGGGGTCATCTCCGGTAGGTAAACCGAATCAATGAGGGACTACTACCTGTGTTATCCTGCAATTCTCACAAACACATTAGTCCCTCAACCAGGTTTGTCGTCAATATTCCAAAACCAACTAGGGGTGGCACTAGATGTACTTACAATCTCCCCCTTTTGGTGATTGATGACAAACTGGTTGAAGTTTTCAACGGGGATAAAAGTATGTGAAATTGTAAATGATTTAGGTATTGTCTTCATAAGTTGCAAAAGGCTCCCCCTGAAGATGTGCATATAAGTAATTTGCTCTTGGAATGCAAATGCACATGGCAGGTTGTAATTGTGGAGATCCTCTTGAAATTATGAAGACAATTCATCATGCATGATTTGATATAACGAAGATAATGATATGCATAATGAAAAATGGACGTCTGCAATATGACTCCATGCGGGATTTATCATCGCACATGCGGAATTTATCATCGCATCACAGAATAGCAAACAAGTAGCAGACATCCATCAAGTTTAAGCGTTACAACTCCAAAAACCAAATGTATCAAAAGAAAGAGTTGTAAACACTAGGCAAAATATAAAGCAACCGCCCATATGGACCCGCTTGAAGACTATCAACTCATATGCTTCTCCCTTTTGTCAGTATGGACCAAAAAGGTTTGAAGACATAGAGCCTCTACTCGTTCCCAGAAGGAGTAGGAGAAGATGTAGGGTCGGCGTCGGGGTTTGGCGGTGCAGAAGAACTTGGAGCAGTGTCGATACACGCTGAAGTAGGAGGTGGTGAAGTAGCATCATCTTGATAATCTATCACTCTGGCATTTACCGTTGCAGCGGAGGAGGAATAATCAGAGTCTTCAAGAGACGGAGTTCGACGCAAGACAACATTCCTTGGAGGAGTGGAGTCAAACTTGAATCTTTCAGTGATGCCATCGTCTTGAAGATCTGCTTCAGCACTGAGCAAAGTCAAACTCTTCCATGACCTCCGACAGGTTTCATGAGTGACAAAGGCATTCTTGGTGGCAAGATTGCGAATTCGATTGACGTCCACCAAGAGGCTTTGCATCTGCCGCTTCAGCCAGTAGTGATGCTTATCATGTTTCTGATGCAGGGCAACGAGAAGCTCTCGGTCATTGAGAACACGAGATCGCTTCCGAGGCCTTTGAGCAATAGTGCTTTCAGTGGCTTCAGTTTGAGCACGGTGAGGTAAGCGTGTATTGCCAGCCAAAGGATAAACACCAGTGACTGCCTGGACTCCTTCAATAGGTTGCGTGAAGCTTTGGTGATCAGCATTGTGAAGACAAACAGGCTCGTTGGCAGGCTCTGGGTATATGGCCTCAACTGACATATCAACCTCTGGCAGAAAGATCAAATGATTGTGAGCAGAGGGATGATAGTTGACAGCTGAATGTAGCTTGATGAGGCGCATGACCCATGGAGCATAGAACTTCAGTCCAAAGAGATCAGAGCCAGATGCAGCCAACTGCCTGATAAAGAAGTCTTGAGCATTGAAGCTGATGCCGTTGAAGATATAGAAGACCAAAGTCTTCATTGCTCCTTCAAGTTTTGCTGCTGAAGAATGTCCTTTGACAGGCCATAGAGTTCGCCTGATGATGTGATAAATAGTGCGGGGCAGATACTCTAGGTCTTCGACAAAGAACTCTTTTGGGTAATCAGCGTCATGTGGCAGAGGCTTCATCATGCTCAGCATTTGGCTCATGTTGGGCTCTGGCTTATGGAAGATACTCTCCAATGCATTGTGGTGAAGCTGACAACCAGGCTCATATAGATCTCCTGGAGTGGGCAGGCCAGTTAGCTCAATGATGTCAAGAGCTTTGGCTTCATGATGGACATTGTCTGTCATCCACTCAAGGACCCAAGTCTTCGGATCACTGTTGTAGCTGCAAATGTGGAGGGTAGCATAAAATTGAAGCAGAAGCTCTTCATCCCAATGCTCCTTATCAGTCACAAAATTCAGCAATCCAGCATCACGGAAGCAGTCAAGGGCTTCTTCAAGGCATGGCAGTCCAGCAATGGCTTCACAGTCAAGACGCATATGAGGGAAGATGTGCCCTTGATCATAAAGAACACAAGAATAATAACTGCGCTGCTGATAGCTCCAGAACTGATCTGATGAAATCCTTGGCTTGGAATAGGGGTTCTTGGCGCTATCAAAGAAAGTGTTGTGCGCAATGAAGCCTTTTTCATTGAAGGACCCTAGTGAAGTGGCAGTACCTGGAAACTTGGGTATTCTTGGCTTGGGCTTCTGGACCTGAGGCCTGTGCTCGACATGATAATCAAATTGCGGACCAGCAGCAGGAGGAGGAACCAGAATAGGCCATCTGACAGTGACCAGCTGACCATATAGTTGTATGCTTGCTCAATAGTATGTGGCCTGGCAGACTAAGGCATAGCCTAGTGGTGGGAAGGGGTTGATGCCTTCCCACCCACCCAGGTTCAAGGCATGGTACTTGCAATTTGGGTTTGTTGCACCAATTATACTATAAGGGGTTCCCTTACAGTCTTTCTGTCAAAAAAATAGTATGTGCCTGGGAGGCGGTACAGGAGCAGTGGAAGTGGCAGTGGCAGTGGCTTCAGGTTGCAGATTTGCATCAGGTGCAGCACTAACTTTAGGTGCTATCACTTTAGGCACCACATTGACTTTAGGCGCCACATTAGCTTTAGCCATGACAACGTCATTGGCTTCAGTGTTGGTGTTGGTGGTCGCCTCAATGTTGTTAACCTCCACTTGAGTAGCTAGAGGGTCAGACACGTTCTCTTCGAGAACAACTTGGTTGGTTGGGGGTGTAGCAACACGTTCTTCTTCTTCTCTTGGTTCTTCTTGGTCATCGGCTCATGCAGCCGGAATATCTTCAGCCATGTTGGCTTCAGTCTCGGGGTTGTTCACAGTTGGAGACGCTTCTTCTTCTGCTTGGCAGCCATCTTAGGGTCGATGCCAGGATGCCCAAGTGCCTTGCGCTTCTCAGCTTCATTGTAAGCTTGAACACACTTGGTAGAGAGAATCTTCATGCGCTCACGAGAACCTGTGGCTTCTTCACGTTTCTATGGAAATGCTTCCTTGAGCTCAGGCAGCATGACCTTGAAGTTCTGGACGTCTGTTACGCTGAGCTTGGCCACATGCTTCTTGAACTGAGCCTTTTCATAATCAATCTTATGCTTCAGCTCAACAATTTTCTGAGCAAGGGCCAGCTCAGGAGCAATGGCTCCATGGAAGGAGACGCTTAGGCCAATCGGAAGTTGCAGATCGTCAAAGCTGAGATTGGGGGTGTCAAACCGCTCATCAATGAAGTTGTTCAATACATACACATCAAAGAGAGGCAAATCATTGAAGATTTCTGCCTCTTGCTTGCTTTTTATCAGCTGCTCAAGAGCGTCATCAGCAAGATCGTCGTCACTTGACAGCTCAATGGCGTCGTTTTCATTCCTCAGAACAGCAGCAGGGGTCAAAGCTGGGCCAGTGGTGTGCATGGGCTTCTTCTTCTTTTTCTCAGACTTGGAGATGCGTGAGAGATCTTCAGAATGCACACTTGATGCAGGAGGAGCAGTGGCCAGAGGCTTCACTCGCGAAGCATTTGGTGCAGGGGAAGGCTTCAAAGCCTTGGGTTTCTTCAGCTTCTTTGGCTTCGGTGGTGCAGGCGCTTCGTCAGAATCAGCGTCGTGTGCAGGTCCCTTGAACCATAATATGAGTGATGAGACCTTCTAGATTGTAGAAGGGCCCAACAAGATTGGGTTCAGCTTCGCGTGTGCCATCGGCAGGAGGAGCAGAGGGACCTGGATTGAAGTCTAATCCCCACGAGTTCTTGTTTTCCTTGGCCAAGTCCTTGGCAAACTGGAAGTTGCGCTTGAACAGATTGTCATCCCGACACCATAGCAATGAAGATGGGTCGGCATCTGCAGGCTGTGGTCCACGGACCATGCAAGGGTAGAAGCCTTGTTCAATGGCTTCAGCTCTGGACCTGGGAGGAAGATTTTTGGACAAGATGTCTTCCCAGGGTCGCTTGATGGCATTCTTCTCAGCATATTCCTGGGTCACGAACCTGTACTTGTACCATTGTTGTGATCAATATCTTTGAATCCATTGCATTCGGGTTTTTCGCTGATTGTAGTCCTCCTTTGGATCTGTCTTGTACAGCTCAAAGAGGCCAGGAGGCAAATCTCTTGATGTGTTCCCACGGCACTGTCTGCCACCCTTCCTTGCAGACTTTTCTGTTGCCATGAAGTTCAGACTGAATGGCTTCAACACTGTCACAGGCTTCCGTCTGCTGGTCAGACAGGAACTGGCTTCGAGAGAGTTGATATGATGCTGTAAGAATTCTGCAAATGAATGCAGACTATGAGAACCAAGGGATTCTCCCACGGACATGTACCACACGATGAACTGCTAGACGGAGTAGAAGATGAGGCCGAGCAGTTCGATCTTCCGTGCCCTAACTTGGCGACAGAGGAAACCTACAGCGGCGGCGGAGAGGACGATGTCCGCTGCCGGCGTGAAGACGACGTCGGAGAGGTCGCGGCAGCTAAGCGCTTCGTCGCCGGTGTCGTCGAGAGCTAGCGGTGGCGCTAGGGTTTGTCGAGGTGGAGAGGTGGAAGAAGAATTTTGACCGCGATTGGACGTGTATTTATAGGGAAAGGGATGGCACAGTGCAATTACGCAGGTGCCCCTGGCGGTTCACATCTGAGGGTCCCGTGGCGAACATGCAACACATTGGGAGTTGTCCCACGTTCCCATGCCTGCCTGGACTGTCGGATGGTCGTTCCGGCTTCTCCGGGTTTCAGGCAATAAGAATTGAACATTTAAAACAGATTTAATGTTTGTCTCTGTATCTTCTGCTGACAAGGACGCAAAGAAGACATTCGACAGTTTCAACAGAATGCATATGATTTGGATAGATAGAGTTTGAGGTAGAAAGCATAGAGAGGTTAGGGTCCGATCACATCCACTTAGCCAAAAGATTCAAACGAGAAGACATAGCTATAAGTGAATGCTATAGAGGACAGAACACTAATATATGTATATATCAGACTACAACCAAAACAACATAGTGAAGATAAACATGAAGACAAGTTGAATTTGAAGACAAACCAAATGTGAAGATATAGCAAATGTAACGCCATGAGAAAAACACTTCAAACAGAAGAATTTGGTGGTGGCGTTACCCACCGTATAGGAAGTATTAGACCCAGACACGGCGCACAATTATCGTGGCGCTCCGAAGTCAAATTCCGCGTTAATGTATTCACACTTAGAATGTAAGTCTTCATTGATTGAAGATATACTTTACTTCATGTGTTGCACATCTAAGTCATCAACATGCATAAGTGTTAGGATGCGTGCCTGATCACAGGACATTTGAGGATTCCAAGATATTTAGCTCACACCGCAACTTGCAAAACCTTTTCTCATCCAAGGGCTTTGTGAAGATATCTGCCAGTTGCTCTTCAGTGTTGACGTGTATGATATATATCAATATCTTCCTTCATGGCATGATCTCTGAGAAAGTGATGACGAATTTCAATGTGCTTTGTCTTCGATTGCTGAACTGGGTTGTTGGCAATCTTGATGGCGCTTTCCTTGTCGCAGTAGAGTGGTACTTGTTTCAGATGGATGCCATAGTCCTTGAGTGTTTGCTTCATCCATAGAAGCTGAACGCAGCAAGATCCAGCAACAATGTATTCAGATTCAGCAGTGGAGAGTGATACACAGTTCTGCTTCTTTGAAGACCAACAGACAAGTGATCGTCCCAGAAAGTGACATGTGCCCGATGTAGACTTGAGATCCACCTTGTCACCAGCATAATCAGCATCCGAGAATCCAACTAGATCAAATTCTGAGCCCTTTGGATACCATAATCCTAATGTTGGGGTGTAAGCCAAATATCGAAGAATTCGCTTCACAGCTAGGTGATGCGATTCCTTTGGTGCCGCTTGGAATCGAGCACACATGCAAACACTAAGCATAATATCTGGCCTAGATGCACATAAATAAAGTAAAGAACCAATCATGGAGCGGTATACCTTTTGATCGAACTCTTTACGATTGGCGTCAGGACCCAGATGACTCTTGGTTGGCATTGGCGTCGTGTAACCTTTGCAGTCTTGCATTCCAAACTTCTTCAGGCAATCTTTGAGGTATTTCTCTTGAGATATGAAGATGCCATTGCTTTGCTGACGAATTTGAAGACCAAGGAAGAACTTCAGCTCACCCATCATGGACATCTAATATTGCTCTTGCATCAATTGTCATAACTCATCACTGTATTTCTGGTTGGTTGTAACAGCCCCAAAATTGGGTTATCAAATTTTGTGTTGTTATTCCTTCCTGGCACTCATTTTCAAAATCTTTCTCCTGAGTTTGCTGGATGACTCTGAGAAATTTTGTCATTTCCAACCTTTCAAAACCTTGCTCATGTCTTTTTCAGTGGCCTCATTTGCATCAGCTAAATTCCTCTCAAACCCTAAATTCCAAATTTTTGGAATTTGGATATGTCCTTTGTGCTTACAAAGGAGCCATCATTTTCCTTGTTCTGTTGATCCTCCCAATTGATCCCAGAGATCATCCTATCTTTCTTAACCTTGGATATGCAAAAATATTGCTAAGTCCAATGCAATATTTTCGAATTATGATTTATTCCTTTTCTTGCCTTTCTGAGCAATAAAATCCAAAGGCATATCTAGCCATCTCCTAAATTCATGAGAATTGGTGGAGTTGATGCTTATGCCTAATCCAAGCTCTAGCAAGTATATTGGCCATAATTAAATAAGGAAAATTGCCTTTTCCTATTTAATGCCAATATTGCATTTCTGCCAATTTCCAAAGGAACTACTATTTTTATAGCAGAGAAAATTCCCACATAAATTGTGGAGCTTGTCCTTGCTATATAATCAATAGTTCCATCCTAATATCATGATTCCACAGTTCAAAATTTGGCACATGATCCAATGCAAGTTTCTGCCTTCTCCAAAATTTTGCAAAGGAAGTGCTTTATTGCTAAGTCCAATTGATCTGAAATTTGGCAGGGTGTTTAACATTGTTAAATAACCCATGGATACCAAAGATGAGCTCGATAATTCACCCTAGCTCCCTGTGCAATTTTTCAAAGTTTCTGACCAAAACACAAGTTTGTGAAGGAAGTACCTTCATAGTGTTTTCAAATGGGATGAAACTTTTCCATCCTCTCAAGTATCTCAAATCATTATCCTCCACCCAAATTCAGTTCATTTCATTGAACTATGTGAGCATAGGAGCAATTATTGTTTTCTGTCCAAATTTTCAGTTTGTGAAGCAACTGTATTTTATCTTGCTCCATTATGGCTGATAATTTTTCCAGGCCTTCTCCTACTCATATAATCGCTTGACCAATTGCCCTGAGGATTTTTCTGAAGTTTTTGGACAGAAATGATAGCTGTGAAGGAAGTACCATTTTGGTGAGTCCATTTGGTATGAACTTATAGCCCAATCCTTCACTCCTAGCAAGTGTTTCATCATGATTAAGTTTATGGGTCAGTTTTGGTGGTTGTACAGCAACTATGGTAAATAGTTGTCGATTTTTCCTCAAAACTCCCAGGACCGTAGTCCTTTCTACCCCAAGCCTCCTGGACATCAAGTTTACCATTTGCCCTCTCTGGTTTAATCTCTAGGATGTTGCCAAGTTTGCAACAGCAAACTTGTGGAGCTTGTTTCACTCATCTCCATTTGTCTCTGTCCGATATTTCACCATGGTAACACTCCACGCTGGACGGACTACGCAGTAGACATGAATTTACATCAGTTAAAACTCCAGAGCGCGCCATGTCAGTGGTGACTACGAGGGCAGCCAGCCAAAACGGTGGTCTAGCCACTGTTCTCGTCGGCAGCACTGCTCCGACCGTCTCTGGCCTTGCCATTAATTAATGCCAAACAGCTCCCCCTCGATGTCATCTTCCCTCTGGAACTCTGGCCCCCTTCGTTTTCTTCTCCGGCGAGCCATGCCAAGGACCAAACAGTACGCCACTGTGAATCGTCGCCTTCCTCCCCGGTGTCCTCTTCCTCCATTCGTCCGCAAGCTTTGCTCGATTCCATGAGCCTCTGGCACTCGTCCTCACCCTCCTCGTCGCCTTCCTGCCGCTTCCCGTGAGTATTGGCCACGTCTGCCGACACTGCGCCCCTCGCCGGCGCACGGACACGTCGTCTGCCGCGTGCCACCTCCTCCCCTCTCCCTCGAGCCCTCCCGCGGCTATTTAAGCACGCTCCGAGCATCCTCGCAGTTCACAACCCCCTCCCCGAGCCTCTCCCCGAGCTCAGAGCCCCTCTCTGACCCCATCACTACCGTGGCCGCTGCCTCGGGCCTCCATAGATTCCGGCACTCCCGAGCCCTCCTCGCCGTTCCTCCACCACCACTACAACCTATAGATCCCAGCAAGTCTCCCCGTAGCCTCGGCCCTTTCTCTCCCCTACCAGAGCACCTTGCTCCACCGGTGGCCGAAACTCCTCTCCGCCGCGGGCCTTGCTGCTCTCTCTGCAGCGCCTCTCGCCGTCAACGGAGACCACCTCTGGATGCGCCTCCCTCCCCTGGTCATCTGGGTAGGTCGCACGACCCCCGCCGTGGCCGGAATCGCCGGTAGTCGCCGTCGGGGTGTCCTCCTCCCTCGGCCAGGCGCGTGCCCGAGCGTGAGGAAGAAGAAGCCAGGCCAGGCGGGCCCCCTTCCCGCGCTGCCCCACCTGTCGGTGACCGTAGGGCGTGGCCCCGCTTGCCACATCGGATAAGTGGCGGCGCCACGCCGTAAAGTCGTTTTCCCCGCGCGAAAGCGCATTTTTGGAAAGTGCGCTTTCAATCTCAGAAAGTGCATTTTTTCTCTCCTTCGGCCGGGAATACGTTTCCCTCTCTGGAAAACGTATTTTCAGTAAAGACACGTTTTGTTTAAACTACCAGGCACCTGTTTGTAGAAGTATTTTTACAGACGAGTCCCTGAGCTTTAAACGTCCATATCTTTTTACCCGTAACTCCGAATAAGGTGATTCCAGTGCTCACGTTCTCTGTTCGTCGAGCTCTTTCCGTTGGTATCATTTTCATAATATTTTCACATAGTGAAAATGACCATTTTGCCCTTGACCGTAAACAGCCTCCTCAGAGAGAGAACTGTTTCCAGCAAATCTTTCCGCGATCGTTTTGCACTTCTTCCCGGAGTATTTGTCGACCCCCAGGCAAGCCAACCTCTTATCATGAGCCCCAAACTTGCTTGTTGACTTTGCTTGCACCTTGTGTGTGTGTGTAGTGGTAGTTGTTTTATATCGTTTTCATCGGCAGTTATTTCTTTATGCCTATCTTGCATGCTTGTGTTTCATGATACCTTTGCCATGTTAATTAGAATGTTATTATTAATGATGCCATGTCACTATACTTTATTTGCATGTCATCGTTATAAACTGTTATGAGGATTGTAATGCACCGTTGATATACTATTGTCGTGTCCTTTATGTTATAGTTGTGCACTTGAGGAGTTCAATATTTTGTTCGTGCATTTGTATGTGGCATGTTGCACTCATGTTAAATATGTTCATGATGATGGAGAAGGAAATAAAATGACTTAATAATAACAAACCTCCTCCGTCATCGATGGGATCGAGTCATAGTGCCGCCAAACCGAATTTTTTCAGTGCAGCCACATTTGCCTTTTTGGGAAGGCCTTAATGCGATCTATTGTCTTGCCTCTCGTCGGTGCCTCCAACTAGGGAAGGTTATGGGCGCGCTTACCCTGATCAGGTAAGCGGACATAACCTTGTGTGCTCGTTTTTGAGATTTTTGGTACCAGTCCCCGAGTGGGAGTGTCCCCGAGTGGGAGTTGACCACGACGGTGGTCGGGTGGCTTTGGTAGACACGGGGCCACCCAGGACCAGCCCGTTGGGGATTGGGTCGGAGTGGCCGGGAGAGCGTCATGGCAGTAGGTTGGTTTCGTCGGAATGCCGTTGGTCCACCCGAATGGGATGACGAGGCCATGAGTTCCGTGGTGTGGGTACAGTGTGCTACCTCTGCAGAGTGTATAAAGTCTATCGATAGCAACAGTTCGTAGTAGGTCCCACTATCAGGTCTTGGTTGAAATGGAGGACAAACCGAAATAATTAAGTTGGTAAATAAATATGTGATAACAAGAATATGGTAACTTGAACTATGAGATAGTCGTGAGGAGTCACGACGATATTTTGATGATGAGATAAGTGGTTGTGATCACCGTAAGGATCACGGGCCAAATATTGGTCATGGTTGTGATCGCAGTAAGGATCACCGTTGGAGACCAAGTGTTGGTCGTGGTCGTGATCGCCGTAAGGATCACAAGTTGTTCTTGAGATAGACCACTTTGGTGGTGTGTGATCCAGAGATGATCACAGTTGATAAGAGAGTCCGAGGGACTCGGTGCACAAGTTTGGTTGCATTGCTGGAATAATATATCATTATTTGCATTTAAAGAACCATGATAGAACAGAAGATGATTGCATGATGTTAACATGGTATGTCTGCATTGGATATTATTGGCAGTTTATTTTCAGCATTGTTTCTTGATGCCATGCTATGCTTTGATTGACATGTTAAGTTATGCCATGATTGAGATAAAATTTTATGTTTTGCTATTACAATGTTATAATCATGTTCTGATATGCCATGCCATTGCCATGTTAGTAGATGTTATGATTTTGTTCATGCTTAGTTGATTTTTATCATGCCATGTTTAGTAATTGATATGAGATAGGGTGTTGCATGCGCTCGGTTCTTGCTTTGTCTGCAGCTTGTTTGGATGCTATGTATTTGGTTGTCTTGCAAGTACATTCAATGTACTGACCTAGCGTGTCATGCCAGTTTTGTAGGTCGTACCCGTATTGCTCGCTTGATCCGTCGTGCTAGGCCGTAATCTTGCCAGTCCTGTGAGTTGTGGAGCCCAACCAAAGTTGTTATGCTGCCAAACCAAGACTTCCGCCGCCATTTTTATCAGACTTCCGCTGTCATTTAATAGCCTTAGGGCTATGCCAGATAATTGTATTCATCAATGATGTAATCTCATATACATGTATTTGATGAATATTTTTGTACCTGGAATGCTGTATTATGGACCTGTCGTGCGTCAGGTGTTATCCTGGGCTGACGTGCGAAGGCCCCCTGCTCCATGCGGATCGGGGTGCCACATTGGTGCAGCCGAAGATAATGTAATCATCATATGTCTTCGTGAAGAGTGTGGGATCCACGGAACCAGGTTTGAAGACTTTGCTCTTTAGGAAGTCTTTGAGTGTGTCATACCAAGCGCGAGGGGCTTGTTTGAGTCCATACAGTGCCTTGTTTAGCTTGTACACCATATCAGGATGTTTTGGATCTTCAAAGCCAGGAGGTTGTGCAACCTACACTTCTTCTTCAATCTTGCCATTGAGAAATGCACTCTTCACATCCATTTGATACAGCAAGATGTTGCGATGGTTTGCATAGGCTAGCAATATGCGAATAGCTTCAAGCCTAGCGACAGGAGCAAACGTTTCATCGAAGCCAATCCCTTCAACTTGAGTGTATCCTTGAGCAATGAGACGAGCCTTGTTTCTGACAACTTGACCATGCTCATCTTGCTTGTTGTGATATATCCATTTTGTGCCTATTATGTTGTGCTTGCGAGGGTCAGGACGCTTGACAAGTTCCCAAACATTGTTCAGCTTGAACTGTTGAAGCTCTTCTTGCATAGCTTGAATCCATTCAGGTTCCATGAAGGCTTCAACAACTTTCTTGGGTTCAGATATTGAGACAAAAGCAAAGTGCCCACAAAAATTCGCTAGCGGTGTTTCTCTTGAACGAGTGAGTGGACCAGGCGCATTGATGCTATCAATTATCTTCTCAATATGTACTTCATTTGCAACACGAGGATGAACCGGACGAAGATTTTGCTCTTGCTGATCATTGTCATTGTTAGGAGGATTGTCTTCGGGCTGAGCATTGTCTTCAGGTTGATTAGGTGCAGAAATGATAAGTTCCTCTTCAGGCTGTGCTTCAGACGATATGATTTCTCCAGTTCCCATGAGCTTGATGGATTCACTAGGTGGAACTTCATCTAGCACATTTGGCAGGTGCTCTCTTTGCGAGCCGTTAGTCTCATCGAACCGCACATCCACAGTTTCAACCACTTTATAGTGAAAGAGGTTGAAGACTCTGTAGGAGTACGAGTCCTTTCCGTAACCAAGCATAAAACCTTCATGTGCTTTCGGTGCAAATTTTGAAGTGTGATGTGGATCCTTCATCCAGCACCTAGCACCAAATACTCTAAAGTAACTGACATTTGGCTTCTTACCAGTGAGGAGTTCATATGGTGTTTTCTTCAGAAGCTTGTGAAGATAAACACGGTTGATGACATGGCATGCAGTATCAATAGCTTCAGGCCAGAACTTTCTTGGTGTCTTGTATTCATCGAGCATCGTCCGAGCCATCTCAATGAGTGTTCTGTTCTTGCGCTCCATGACGCCATTCTGCTGAGGTGTGTATGGAGCTGAGAACTCATGAGTGATGCCTAATGTATCCAAATAAAGATCGAGGCCGGTGTTCTTGAACTCTGTGCCATTGTCACTCCTGATATGCTTGATCTTGACGCCATAGTTGTTCATGGCACGGTTGGCGAAGCGTCTGAAGACATCCTGCACTTCAGTCTTGTAGTGCATTATGTGCACCCATGTATATTGTGAATAATCATCAACAATGACGAAGCCATAGAGACAAGCAGTAGTAGTGAGAGTAGAGTAGTGAGTAGGGCCAAATAAGTCCATGTGTAGCAGCTTGAAGGGTTGAGATGTCGTCATGATTGTCTTCGTGGGATGCCTAGCCCTAGTCATCTTTCCAGCTTCGCAGGCACCGCACAAGTGATCCTTCTTGAACTTGACGCCCTCGATGCCTATGACATGCTTCTTCTTTGCGAGAGTGTGTAAGTTCCTCATGCCAGCATGCCCTAGCCTCCGATGCCAGAGCCAGCACTCTGAAGCTTTTGCAAGAAGACATACGGCAAGCTGTGGCCCTGCTGAGAAATCTACCATGTACAGATCATCTTTTCGGTACGTACCCTTCAAAGACTAGAGACTTGTCAGATTCCATTAGTACAAGGCAACGATATTTTCCAAATATCACAATCATGTTCAAGTCACAAACCATTGAGACAAACATTAAGTTGAAACCAAGGGATTCAACAAGCATCACGTTATCCATGTGCTGATCCTTTGAGATTGCAACTCTACCTAGACCCAATACCTTGCTTTTACTAGTGTCAGCAAATGTGATGTGACTCTTGTTAGATGGACGTAAGGTTGAGTCCATGAGAAGACTTCGATCACCAGTCATATGATTAGTGCATCCGCTGTCCATAATCCATTCTGAAGCATGAGGTGTCATACCCTACAGTACAATTAGGGGGATAGGCTTCACCAAGAGTATTGTGAAGCATAAACATTTGACGGGCAAGAGGATTATCAAAGCTCAGATCAAGATTAGGACTGATAGGATGATTGGCCAACAATTCAGGAACAAAATACATAGTGAGACCATTTGGGCATTTGATATTGCGCCCTACAAGATGTTTTAGGTCCCCAGCAATAGCATCAGATGCCTTTGATTTCCGGCTGGAGACCTTTCCCTACAAAAGAAAGTTAATTCTTCTTAACCACCCACATCTTCAGGGGTGGCTTGGAAGCAATGAGTCTAAGTGCAACATCTAAGAACTTCGGCTTTGGAGCCCTAGCAAATAGCCTTGCAGGAGATGAATGATACTCATATGAATAAGCAGAAAAGTTCTTAGTTTTATGAACATAGCGGTTTGAAGAAACACGCTCATATTCATAAGTCTGAGTATGGTTTCCCTGCAAAACATTGGCGTTAGGGTGACTCAGGTGAGTGCTCTGTCTGTACGAAGCCTTTGGACCATATGAAGCCTTTGGTCTGGGATTTGTTTTCTTCCCAGGTGGTGTCATGATGACATTCACAGGAAGATTCTCAAGACAACTTTTCGGAACCCAGATCTTCTTCATATGTGGCCCATTCCTGCAGTTAGTACCAATATACCTGGCAAACACTTCACCATTCTGATTCTTAAATAGTTTATAGTTTGCATCAAAGGATTCATCAATGATAATAGGGTTAGCACAAGTGAAGCCAGATAAGGTGGATGAATCCCCTGAAGGTCCCTTTGCTGCAACCCATGTGGTTTTGGGGTACTGCTCAGGCTCTCAGTAGGAGCCATCAACATTCGTTTTCCTCTCGAACCCAACACCCTCTTTCCTAGGGTTTCGATTCAGAATCTGCATTTTGAGGACATCACACAGTGTCTGATGCCCTTTGAAGCTTTTGTACATCCCTGTTTCAAGCAATGTATTCAACCTAGCATTTTCATCAGCAATAGTAGTGGTATCCTCAGCAGAGGGGTTAGTTACCACATCAGCAGTTGAAGATATTGCAACAGTAGCAGCAGTAGAACATTCAGCAATAGAAGTAGTGTTATCACGCTCAAGGCATTTTAGACAAGGTGGTTCAAATCCTTCCTTAGCGGAACTGATCTGTTGAGCGCGAAGTGACTCATTCTCTTTTTGAAGATCTTCATGAGCCACTCTCAATTTCTCAAGCTCTTGCTTCCTTTGAACATAATCATAGGAGAGCTTTTCATGAGTGGTTGAGAGCGTTTCATGACGACATTCAAGTTCCTGGTACTTAACATGAAGATTTTTTATGTCTTCAATTAAGGACTGAGAACGGGTCATTTCCGCGTCCAACAGGTCATCGCTTTTGTCTAACAGTTTTTGAGTATGTTCCATAGCTTTCTGTTGTTCACTTGCAATTTTAGCAAGTGTTTTGTAGCTGGGTTTGGATTCACAATCAGAGTCATCTTCACTTGATGTTTGAAAGTAAGCATCTCGTGATTTTACCTTGGCACCACGTGCCAAGAAGTAGTAGGTGGGAGCAGAGTCGTCCTTGTCATTAGCTTCAGCGTTGGTGACGGGGCCATTGTCTTCAGTGTTGAAGATGGACTTGGCAACGTAGGCTGTAGCTAGAGCCAGAATTGCAACGCCAGGGTCGGACTCCTCCTCGGACTCCACCTCCGCCTCCTCAGAAGCAGACTCCTCCTCTGAATCCATCTCCTTGCCAACAAAAGCACGAGCCTTGCCAGATGAGCTCTTCTTATGAGATGAAGACTTGGATGAGGACTTGGAAGAAGACTTTGAGGATTTTTTCTTCTTCTTCTTGTCATCAGAATCATATTCCTTGCTCTTCTTGTTGTTGTTCTCATTGTCCCACTTTGGACACTCATAGATGTAGTGTCCAGGTTTCTTGCACTTGTGACATGTTCTCTTCTTGTAGTCATGAGTGGAAGCTTCATCATTTCTTGAGCTGGATCGTGATGACTTTCTGAAGCCCTTCTTCTTAGTGAACTTCTGGAACTTCTTCACAAGCATAGCAAGTTCCTTTGCAATCTCTTCAGGATCATCACAACTGCTGTCAGATTCTTCTTCAGACGAGGAAACAGCTTTTGCCTTCAAAGCACGAGTTCGGCCATAGTTGGGACCATAGATATCTCTTTTCTCAGATAGCTGGAACTCATGTGTATTGATCCTCTCAAGTATATCAGACGGATCAAGTGTCTTGAAGTCAGGGCGTTCTTGTATCATCAGGGCAAGGCTGTCGAACGAGCTGTCAAGTGATCTCAGTAGTGTATTGACGATTTCATGGTTGGTGATCTCAGTGGCGCCGAGAGCACGAAGCTCATTTGTGATGTCAGTGAGGCGATCAAACGTGAGCTGGACGTTCTCATTGTCGTTTCTCTTGAAGCAGTTGAAGAGGTTTCTAAGAACACTGATCCTTTGATCTCTCTGGGTTGAGACGCCTTCGTTGACCTTGGAGAGCCAGTCCCAGACTAGCTTCCACGTTTCCAGAGCACTCACACGACCATACTGTCCTTTGTTCAGGCAGTAGAATCCAGTTTTATGAACTTCTTGACATCCGGAGGGGTGACTGTCGGTGTCAAAACCGGCGGATCTCGGGTAGGGGGTCCCGAACTGTGCGTCTAAGGCGGATAGTAACAGGAGGCGGGGGACACAATGTTTACCCAGGTTCGGGCCCTCTCGATGGAGGTAATACCCTACTTCCTGCTTGATTGATCTTGATGATATGAGTATTACAAGAGTTGATCTACCACGAGATCGTAGAGGCTAAACTCTAGAAGCTAGCTTATGGTATGATTGTTGTTGTCCTACGGACTAAACCCTACGGTTTATATAGACACTGGAGGGGGCTAGGGTTACACAGAGTCGGTTACAAGGGAGGAGATCTACATATCCGTATTGCCAAGCTTGCCTTCCACGCCAAGGAGAGTCCCATCCGGACACGGGACGAAGTCTTCAATCTTGTATCTTCATAGTCCAACAGTCCGGCTAAAGTATATAGTCCGGCTGTCCGAGGACCCCCTAATCCAGGACTCCCTCAGTAGCCCCTGAACCAGGCTTCAATGACGATGAGTCCGGCACGCAGATTGTCTTCGGCATTGCAAGGCGGGTTCTTCCTCTGAATACTCCATAGAATGTTTTTGAACACAAGGATAGTGGTCGGCTCTGCAAAACAGATTCCACATACCACCGTAGAGAGAATAATATTTCCACAAGTCTAATCTGCTGACACGTTCGGCAGCATGACATCATACCACGACCCGGTCATTATTCGAACCGTTTTTCTCAACCAGCGACTGCACACATTGCAAGGTGGTTTCCTTGGCACGTCTTGTCGAAGCAGAGATCGTGTCCCCTTATCACGGGATTCTCATCAATACTGGTGTGGGTAACCCAACCGCGCCATCAATTACGGCGCTTGGGGAATAAGCGAATTTACCAGGCAAGTGGGGAGGCGTATAGTTTCTTCCGCCCTTATGAAGGGACAAGGATTCATCCTTTTCACCCACGCCTTCTTCCTCCTTGCTCATCCATTCTCGCACACTCGAGCTCCAGCGCCCAAGTTCTCACTTCCTCCTCAAACCACTCCAAGCATGTCCGGAGCGGGAGGGAAGTGGATGGTCTCCTCTGTCATGGAGGAGAACATCGCAAAGCTACGGGGAGCCGGATATCTGGCTGCGGACATCGCACACCGGCTGCCAGATGCGGGGCAGATCATCCCTACTCCAGAACCCCATGAGAGGGTTGTTTTTCTTACCCACTTCATCCGCGAACTGGGATTCCCCCTTCACCCGTTTGTCCGCGGGCAAATGTTCGACTACGGGCTGGATTTTCACGATCTGGCCCCCAATTTCATCCTCAACATCTCGGCATTTATCGTCGTGTGCGAGGCCTTCCTCCGCATCAGGCCCCACTTCGGCCTGTGGCTGAAGACCTTCAATGTTAAACCGAAGGTTGTGGTCGGCCAGCAAGCGGAGTGTGGAGGAGCCATGGTGGACAAAATGCCTAACGTCACCTGGCTCGAAGGCTCCTATGTGGAGACCATAAAGGGGTGGTATTCGGGGTGGTTCTACATCACCGAGCCGCGCGACACCAACTGGGTGGCGGCCCCCAAATTTTGATCCGGAATCCCCATGCGGCTAACCTCCTAGAAAGAGAAGGGCCTGTCCTGGGGTTCCTCGGTAGAGCTGACCAGACTCCAGACATGCATCAAAAACATGATGAGCAAGAAAATCAAGCTCGTCAACGTGGTCCAAGTCATGCTCTTCCGCCGGATCCTCCCGTGTCAAAGACGGGCATTCAACTTATGGGAGTTCGACCCGGCTAAGCATCAGACACTGCGAGAGCTCTACGACACGACGCACAAAGACATCCGGAAGGTGCAGTTCAAGGCGCCGAGGTACCTCCTCCCCTTACCAAGGATCGCGGACTCGACGCAAGGCGCCCCGCCAATCCGGTAAGTCTTCTACATCTCATAAGATGTTATTTCCCCCAGTATAACCACGCGCGGGATATAAGCCTCCACGCCATTTTAACAGGACCGGGTAGAGGCAGCGGAGAAGATCGATTGTCCAGCCCCACTGCCCAAAGATGTAGTAGACGCTCTTGTAACGGAGATGCTGGTTCCGGCGCCTTATGAGGTACCGGCAAAGAAGGCCAAGAAGAAGGCCACGAGGACCCGTAAGGGTCTCCGGTGCAAGGTTATATCAGACTCATCGTCCGAAAACACAGAGGCGCACTCCTCCCACGAAAACTAGGAGGAGGAAGAGGAAAGTTCTCCCCCCCAGCCGGGGGGGGGGGGGACAAGAAAAGGAAGACCGCCCCATCCGGGGAGGCCGAAGGGTCCAAGAAGGGAAGGACCCTCCTCCCGGACTGCTCCACGATGGCCGCCTATAGCGACGACGAGTGGTTGCCCAGGGACAAGCCCCTGGCGAAGTCGTACGTATCCGGATACCGTAGTAATTCATGGTAGGTCTTATTGGACTGCTTCTCATCACGCCGAACATGACTATGCAGTCCGTCCCGAGCCCATATCGACGTATCTTCGTCGGATGGTTCTTTGGACCCGTCGGATATGAATAGCGATTCACTTCCGACCGCCTCCTCCCCTCGCCCTATGGACAACGTCGAGGTGTTGTCTCAAAGGGCACCTAGCCTAGGGGAGGTAGTCCTGGTGGCGCCTCAAGGCAACATTCCGGACCCTGGGCGCAAGGGGAGCAAGACTCCCGTGGGCTCCGAATTCGGCCCCCAGCCGAACACTGCGTCGGAACCTCCAGTGGTTCCGGACTCTGTCAGGCGACCCCTCGTTAAGAGGGGCAAGCCGCCTTTGCCAGTTGCCTCTGTCCATCCAGAGGCACCGGACAACTTGCTGGAAGCGCTTCGCGGCGCTTCCATCGACGAAGAGCACCGCACTATCATGAGTGCGGTGATCGAGAAGGTTCATTCCGCCAAAAGCGGACTAACTGAAGCCTATGCCAGCCTCCTAACAGGCTTTTAGGTAAGTAATCAAATTATAAGAAAATATTACCGCATAGACAGTAGCCCCTGATGCTCTGTTTGGCGTTCACAAAGAAAGGCCGAATACAGGATCAAATAATGACTGCAGGAGTCTAATCAGAATATGTCTATGTGCATATGCAGGCTCCACTGCTGGCCGCTGCCGCACGCACTGCGGAGGTCGCTGCACTAAAGCAGGACCTTGAGCGGTCCAAGGAAGAGCTCGGCCTTACCAAGAGGCACCTCGAAGAGAACAAAGGTAAGCGATACCCCGTCTGTATATTAAAAAGAAATCAGGTTGTAAAATAATAGGATCATCATGAATTTGCCGGTAGCCACGACCGAAGTGGCGACCCTGAAGAAGGCGCTATCTGAGGCCGAAGACAAAGCGGCCAAGGAGCACATCGAGCGAGAAAAGCAAGAAGCCCGGGTAGGCGAGGTGCAGCAAGAGCTCCAGGCTCTCACCAAAAAACACGAGTCCTTGGAGCTTGACTCTAAGACGCGAGAGTCCGAGCTTGCGAAGGCCCTCGAAAGTGCACAAAACGCCAAGGCTGAAGCCCACAAGGCCCTCCAGGAAATTGAGGAGGTTAAGAAGATAGCAGCGGGTAAGGCATTCATTATGCAAAGCAAGCATGTGAAGGAAACTTTCCTTTTACTTACCCGAGTTCGGAGCTCTCCAGGAGCGTTCGCAGATCTACCCCGCAGTGTGTCGGATGCCGCGGAATTCTACCGGGCTGAGGAGGGGAGCTCGACAGAGAAGTTGTTCTGGTCTCAGTATACTGGGACCGAACACCCAATGCCCTTGAGCGACCAGCTGAAGCAACTGGTTGAGCTCCATAAGGCGGCCGAACAGGCCATGAAGGGTCTTATAATTCGGATGTGGCCTGGCGATCCCTTGCCTGACAGCTACTTCGGTCTGGTGAGGCGGCTTGTGAATGCCTACCCATGGCTTGAAGTCATAAAGCGGTCCGTTTGCATCGAGGGTGCGCGCATGGCTTTTGCCCGGGCGAAGGTTTACTGAGCGAAGATGGACGCCGTAAAGCCGGTGAAGGAGGGGCCGCCGGAAGGCAAGGACATCGCCACCCCGAAATATATTATGACAGTGTCCTGAAGGGTTCCCGCCTTGTGGCGGAGGAATGTGCTAAGGATGTAATATTCGAATAAATGTACTCATGTGATCCTGTAATATGAAACGAGTTCATGTGCGCTATGCAACGCTTGTTGATTTAAAATATTACCTTCTGTGCGGCCGTTTATGAAATCTGAGAGTTGGCCAGTCGTCGGCTTCTGCCCCCATGTAACTAGTACTGGGGTGTTCGGGATAAACCTGAGCACTCTTTATCCCAATTTTGGGTCCTTCGAAGGAGGTGTTCAGCACAGCGAACCAGGCAATCGGACTATAAAGCTTTATCACTCTCACTTAGCCATAGAAGTCTACAATTTTAAATTTTGGCGAAGCCCCTAGTATTCGGAAGGCCGAATTTGGGGCGCTATATACGCCTAAGTCGGGCAAGGCCGACTCCTCGCCCGAAGCGGAAAAATTCTTTAAGGACTTCAGACCTCTCGAACAGCGACCAGCTCTCGCCTCATCATGACAGTCAGTTTTCGGCTTTCTCTACTGAGGTGCTCGTCCGGAAGAATCGGGACACAATCACAGTAGTTCTCTCAGTGCTACCTTAGCCAATATTGCGGAACGTAAGGTACCAAAACATGGGAGCCGTGCAAACCCAACTATTGACCCAAGACATGATTCGGAGCTGATGCATATAATGCTATAAGTTCGGGGTGTCGCACTGTCGAAAGTGTTCGGACTTCTCACGCCGTATTATGGGGTATGCTGAAGCCCCTGCCGTACTAGTCGTACTAGAATGTACGGGTGCAATCTGTCATAATTAGGCAGACCAGAGAAAGAAAAGAAAAAAGAAAGGGTAATGCAATAATAGGCTAACGCTACGCATTGTTATTAAATAGTACGTCGAAGCGTACGGATACAAGTAGTGCAATAATCAGAAAATAGGGCCATTTGACATGTCCTATCCAAGGGCAAGTTGCGTGCGGGTATGTAAAACATATATTTTGATCGTTATCAGAGACCACATGGGGATTCGCTTGTACGTCAGACCGTCTTGCTTCCTTGGTATTTCCTTACTGCGATGAGTCCAACAATTAGACTGCCGGAAAGGGCTTCCAGAGAGTAAGGTCCTGAAAGAGAGAAAATGATAAAGGTATACAACCCCTGGGGCAGTTGAGCCGCATTGTGGGACGTGCCGTATTGGTGCCTCCGCCTATGTCCATGGTACCTTGAGTGCGTAGTTATGTACGCGTGGCACGAATTTCGCCATTTGACTGGGGCTAGGACGGAGGCCGAATTGCTAGTCGAGCTCAAAACGTGCCTGTCCGGGGTCTTTTTCGCCGAATTGGCGGTTTGCCTAATAAGGCAGCTTTGCGCTTCTGCAGCGAGGGCCACAGTGTGCTCCTCTGTGCGGAGCGAGCGCTCTGTGTTTCCATTGACTGTTATTACCCCACGAGGTCCTGGCATTTTGAGCTTGAGGTATGCATAATGCGGTACCGCATTGAATCTTGCAAATGCGGTTCGCCCGAGCAGTGCGTGATAGCCACTGCGGAACGGGACGATATCGAAGATTAACTCCTCACTTCGGAAGTTGTCCGGAGATCCGAAGACCACTTCCAGTGTGATTGAGCCCATGCAATGGGCCTCTACACCCGGGATGACGCCTTTAAAGGTGGTTTTAGTGGGTTTGATCCTCGAGCAGGTTCAGGCTGCTGCCGCCGTCCATAAGGACTCGAGTGAGGTGAAATCCGTCAATGATGGGGTCGAGGACCAATGCGGCAGATCCGCCATGACGGATACTAGTGGGGTGGTCCCTGCGATCGAATGTGATCGGACAAGAGGACCATGGGTTGATGTTTGGGGCGACTGGCTCCATCGCATAGACGTCCCTTAGTTCACACTTCCGTCCCCACTTGGGAATGTGGGTTGCGTATATCATGTTCACCGTTTTCACTTGTGGGGGGAACCTCTTCTGTCCTCCCGTGTTCGGCTACCGGGGCTCCTCGTCGTCGTCGCTATGCTGCCCCTTGTCCTTGTTCTCGGCATTCAGCTGGCCGACCTGCTTGAACACCCAGCATTCTCTGTTGGTGTGATTGGCTAGCTTATCGGGGGTGCCGTGAATTTGACACGAGCGATCGGGTATGCGGTCCAAACTGGACGGGCCCGGAGTACTTCTTTTGAATGGCTTTTTCTGTTGACCGGATTTAGAGCCACAAAATCCGGCATTGACTGCCGTATCTTCGGTGTTATCTCCGTTGTTGCGGCGCTTGTGTCTGTTACGACGTGGTCTGCCATTAGTATCTTTGGTATCTGAAGTGCCAGGATTCCTTGATGTGTTGTTGCTGCGAGCCAGCCAGCTATCCTCGCCCGCGCAAAAGCGGGTCATGAGTGTCGTGAGGGCTGCCATAGACTTCGGCTTCTCCTGGCCGAGGTGCCGGGCGAGCCACTCGTCATGGATGTTATGCTTAAATGCCGCTAAGGCCTCTGCATCCGGACAGTCGACACTTTGGTTTTTATTAGTTAGGAACCTGGTATAGAATTTCCTGGCCGATTCCCCTGGCTACTGAATTATGTGGCTCAAGTCATCAGCATTCGGTGGTCGCACATAAGTGCCCATGAAGTTGTCAAGGAATGCATCTTCCAAATCCTCCCAACTGCCAATGGAGTCAGCTGGCAAGCTATTCAGCCAATGCCGAGCTGGTCCTTTGAGTTTTAGTGGGAGGTACTAGATGGCATGTAGATCATCACCGCGAGCCATGTGGATGTGGAGGAGGAAATCCTCGATCCATACCGCGGGGTTTGTCGTACCATCATATGATTCAATATTTACGGGTTAAAAACCCTCTGGGAATTCGTGATCCACTACTTCATCAGTGAAGCATAGGGGGTGTGCGGCGCCTCTGTGCCGGGCTATATCACGACACAATTCATACGAGTATTGTCTGCTGTATTCGGCCCGGCCGGATTTGCTTTTTGTATATCCGGCGTGACGATCATCGTCCCACGTTGGGGCGCGACCCCGTGATCCGTAGATCGATCTTGTATGCCCTGCTTTGTTGTCCAATACGTCTCGCAGGTCCCGCGTGTTGCTCCGGGCCTTGGTGTTTTTGGTTGAACAAAGGCGGGGTGCGGTCTGGGCTTCGGGCTGGTATGCCTCTCTGTCTCGGCCATGAGGTGGCCAATCAGCTGCATCGTACGCTGGTGATGTGGGTTTTAATGCTTCCTTCTCGAGTTGGGGTTGCAACCTGCGCTTTGGGTAACTCTTGGAGGGGCGTTCGAGTTCGTATTCCTCGGCCGCAAGGACTTCAGTCCATTTATCCGCTAGCAAATCTTGATCAGCTCGAAGCTGTTGTTGCTTTTTCATTAGGCTTTTTGCTGTGGCTATAAGCCAGCGCTTGAAGCGCTCCTGTTCGACGGGATCCTCAGGCACGATAAATTCCTCGTCACCGAGGCTCACCTCGTCTTCGGAGAGAGGCATGTAATTGTCATCCTTCGTTTCTCCGTCTGCTGCCTGTTCTGGAGGGCTAGCTTGTTCATCCTCCCGCTCTAAATCTAGTTGGAGGGGATTGTCATCGTCTTCGACACTATCCGGAGTGCTATCGTCTCTTGTGCCGGTATCGCTACTTTTGTTATGGCAGGACTTAGAGCAGCGCCGCTGACGTCGGTGCTTGGGTTGCTTCTTGGAGGGGTCATCCTCCGCTGTCTTATCGCCATTGCCTTCTTTGGGGGTATCCACCATGTATATTTGATATGATGAGGTGGCGGTCTAGCGCCCTGTGGGCGGTGGTTCCTGTTCGTCTCCTGCATCGTCGTCCATACCGTCGATGTCTTCGGAGTCGAAGTCGAGCATGTCGGTTAAATCGTCGACAGTGGCTATTAAGTGGGTGGTGGGTGGGGAGCGAATTTCTTCGTCATCCGCATCACATTCTAGCCGGACATAGTTCGGCCAAGGTTCTCCTGACAAGGAGAGAGACCTTAATGAATTTAGCACATCGCCAAAAGGCGAGTGCTGAAAGATATCCGCGGAGGTAAACTCCATGATCGGTGTCCAATCGGATTCGATAGGCACAGACGTAAGCGGCTCGGAGCCCGTGGCCGGGGACGAATCCAATGGTTCGGCAACGTGGCTCTCGTAGGAGGTGCAGTCAGTATTCGGCTCTATCGCCATTGAGAATGCGGCCTCCATGGCGGGGTCTATCCACCCGTCCTTAGATGGCGCAATTTGTTCCGGATTGAGGGCCGGAGTAGTTGCAGGTGTGATCTCCCGAACAGTGTCCGACGACAAAGTTAAGTCATGCTCGTCGTGATTGTGCGGCGCAACTGACATGGGATCGAATCCGTCGAAGATTAAGTCTCCGCAGATGTCGGCAGTATAGGTCAAGTTTCCGAACCTGACCTGATGGCCAGGGGCGTAGCTCTCGATCTGCTCCAGATGGCCAAGCGAGTTGGCCCGCAGTACGAAACCGCCGAATACGAAGATCTGTCCGGGGAGGAAAACCTCACCCTGGATCGCATAGTTGCCGATGATCGAAGGAGCCATCAAGCCTTACGGTGCCGGGATAGTGGAACTCTCAATGAAAGCACCAATGTCGGTGGCAAAACCGGCGGATCTCAGCTAGGGGGTCCCGAACTGTGCCTCTAAGGCGGATGGTAACAGGAGGCGGGGGACACGATGTTTACCCAGGTTCGGGCCCTCTCGACGGAGGTAATACCCTACTTCCTGCTTGATTGATCTTGATGATATGAGTATTACAAGAATTGATCTACCACGAGATCGTAGAGGCTAAACCCTAGAAGCTAGCCTATGGTATGATTTCTGTTGTCCTACGGACTGAACCCTCCGGTTTATATAGACACCGGAGGGGGCTAGGGTTACACAGAGTCAGTTACAAGGGAGGAGATCTACATATTCGTATTGCCAAGCTTGCCTTCTACGCCAAGGAGAGTCCCATCCGGACACGGGAAGAAGTCTTCAATCTTGTATCTTCATAGTCCAACAGTCCGCCTAAAGTATATAGTCCGGCTGTCCGAGGACCCCCTAATCCAGGACTCCCTTAGTGACACCTTCACCAGTCTTGGGAACGCCATTCTTGACGACATACCAGAGGTCGACATCAATGGCTTCAAGATGCATGCGCATGTTATTCTTCCAGTAGGGATATTCAGTTCCATCGAAGACGGGGCAAGCAGCAGAGACTTTGATTATCCCTGCAGTCGACATAGCTAAAACTCCAGGTGGTTAAGCCGAATCACACAGAACAAGGGAGTACCTTGCTCTCACTACTACAAAAACAGCTATAGCCAATAAGGACACTAATGGCGCACTGTACATGTGGTGTGCCATTACTAAATACTAATGGCGCACCATGTGTTGGTGCGCCATTAGTGTGCAAATACTAATGGCGCACCACATCCACGCTGCGCCATTAGTAATTTTTTTAATTTTTTCAAAACTACTAATGGCGCACCGTGGGATGGTGCGCCATTACTAGTTCAACTAGTAATGGCGCACCACTCCCACAGTGCACCATTAGTAATTATGTTTCAAAAAAAATTTCAATTCTTTTTATTTTTATTTTTTAAACTACTAATGGCGCACCGTGGGAGTGGTGCGCTATTACTAGTTGAACTAGTAATGGCGCACCATCCCACCGTGCGCCATTAGTAACTTGGCCACCACTTCCACCGAATGCACCCCCCCTGGACCGCCTTTTCAGTTTTAAAAAAATAAAAAAATGATGGAAATGTCAAAAAAATAAAAGAAAATAAGTTTCCCATGTGATATGTGGTCTACTTGTTGTGAAAATTTACAAATATGAATTTGGACTTTATTTGCAAAATCTCTCGAGAATTTGTAAAATGGGCATAACTTTTGCATACGAACTCGGATGAAAAAGTTTTTTATATGAAAAATCATCTACTCGAAAAGTTACATCCGAATTTAATTGGGGGAACCCCGTTAAACATTTTCAAAATCCTCAAAAACCTAACAGAAAAAAAGATACGGGGCTTTTAAGATCTGAAGAGGCAAAAAAATTCAAAAAAATTCAAACTTACTAATGGCGCACCTGCCCATGGTGAGCCATTACTATCTTCCCGCGTTCAAAATTCAAACTAAGTCAAAAAAATAAAAATAAAAAGTTACTAATGGCGCACCTGCCCATGGTGCGCCATTAGTATCTTCCCTCCTTCAAAATTCAAAATAAATCAAAAAAATAAAAACAAAGTTACTAATGGCGCACCTGCCCACGGTGCGCCATTACTATGCCGTATATATGGCTGGGCGTGGTCCTCTCCTCCTTACCTCTTCATTCTTCTCCTCCACTCCATCTCCTCCTCTCCTCCACTCCATCTTCCCTTCTCTCCTCCACCATACTACCCTCCTCCTCTCCGGCGACCTCCTCCTCCTCTCCGGCGACCTCCTCCTCCCTCCTCTCCTCCCCTCCCCTCCCCTCACGGTTTCTCCTCCCTCCTCTCCGGTGAGCTCCTCCTCCCTCCTCTCCGGTGAGCTCGTCCTCCCTCCTCTCCTCCCATCCCCTCATGGTTTCTCCTTCCTCCTCTCTGATGCTCCGGTGAACTCCTCTCCAGCGAGCTCCTCCTCCTCTCCGGTGATGTAGGCGAGCGCCTCTCCGGTGACCTCCTCCTCATCCTCTCCGGCGAACTCCTCTCCGGCAAAAGAACACGGCAAAAGAACACGGCAAAAGACGTACAAGATCCAAAAACAGGAACAAAATTTGAAATAATATCGTGCAAAAAAATGAGCAAAAAAACAAGCAAAAAATGGGAAAAAAACGTGATCCAGATCCAAATTCAAAATACAAAAATAGCAATGGCGCACGGTGGGGGTTAAAGGGTGCACCACTACTATTTTCCCGCCTTCAGAATTCAAAAATACTAATGGCGCACCATGGCCTATAGTAATGCCGCACCAGTGGTGCGCCATTAGTATACCAGATACTAATGGCGCACCACTGGTGCGCCATTAGTAAAAAATACTAGTGGCGTGGTACTAGTGGCGCACCAGTAGTGCGCCATATGTAGGCAAAACTCGTGCGCCACTAGTAGGCCTTTTCCTAGTAGTGTCTGATACCAATTGAAAGTGCTAGTTATCGACTAAAGGGGGGGGGTGAATAGGCGATTTTTATGGAAGTCTTCAAAACATGAGAGTTTCGAAGACAAACAATGGAAATGAACCTATTGATATGCAGCAGAAGGTAGACTACACTAAAAAAGCCATAGTCAAGTATGCAATAAAGTGAAAGCACGAAGACTAATAGCAGCTAGGTAGTAAGGATCAGGATGGAAGATGGTATGCAGCCAAACAACGATAGTAGTCACATAGTGAAGACAAATTGGTAAAGCAACCAGGCAATGACTTCGCGAAGACAAACTGTAAGTAAGGAGAGTGAGAGGATAGAACCAGTCACTTGTTGAGGACACATGATTTGTTGGAACAGTTCCAGTCGCTGTGACAACTGTACGTCTGGTTAGGGAGGCTGAGATTCAACTCAGAAGACTGCGTCTTCACCTTATTCCCGTTGAGCTATGGACACCCAGTCCTCGCCCAATCACTCTGGTAAGTCTTCAAGGTAGACTTCCAAACCTTCACAGACTTCGTTCACCGGCGATCCACAATGACTCTTGGATGCTCAGAACGCGACACCTAACTAGCTGGAGGATTCACAGTCCTCAAGAGTAACAAGTCTTCAGGTCACGCGGGCAGAAAGACTTCAGTGATGCCTAACACTCTTTGGCTCTGGGTGTTTGGGCTTTGTCCTCGCAAGGATTTCTCACTCTCAAAAGCTTCGGAGGTGGGTTGCTCTCAAACGACAAAAGCCGTGCACTAACTCTGAGCAGCCACCAATTTATTGTGTAGGGGGAGGGCTATTATAGCCACTAGGCAACCCGACCTGATTTGTCCGAAATGACCCTGGGTCACTAAGGAACTGACACGTGTTCCAATGGTAAGATTTCAAACACATGCGGCAGCTTGACTTGGGCTACAAGTAAAGCTGACTCATCCAGCTCTGGACCAGATTTTCTCTCATTGTCTTCGTGTCGGAGTAAATGGCCACGGGTAGCCCAACCGACTACCCCTGGTTCTTCAGAAAAATTATCAGGCCTTTGGGCCTTCAAGCACTCCAGGCATTCGGGCCGCCTTCCCTGGCCGGCTACCTCTGAAGCCGACTCCCGGAGGGCGACCCTGCCTCAGCAACCCCTCCCCAGGACGATTACAGGGTGGCCGACTCCAAGAAGCCGGCCAAGACGGACGCCGACTCCAAAGAGCCGGCCGAGACCACAACCACTCGAAGCCACTCCCACATAACGGCGACAAGACGGGGTGTGGCCACAGTGCGGCCCACTACCCCCGAAGCCCGAGGCGGGCATGGCTACAGGAGGCCGTACGGGACGGCTGTCTCCCGTGCGGCTCGGCACTGTAGCCATGCTAGCCTCGACGTCACCCACGACTGACTCCCGTACGGCCCACAGGCGGCGGGCCCCTTCAGCCAGAGAGAGGCATGAAGGCGGCCCGGCCTTTCCCAGTCGGCCAAGAGCGTAGCCGGCCTCAAGAAGCCGGCTACTCCCTTCCTCGAAGCAGGAGCCCCATTAAGGAGACAAGACGAGGTAAGGCTACAGTGAGAGCCCCCGAGGTGGCCCACTGTAGCCACGCTTACCTGGACAAAGCCCTCGTCATCAGAGGCGCGGCTACAGTAAGCAGCCGCCGACAAGACCCTAGGCGGTGGGGCCGGCCTGTCGACCAAGTAGCCGGCAGCCGGCGGGACCCACCAGCCGGCGGGACCTAGCAGCCGGCGGAGTAGCCGGCGAGCGTAGACACTGACGGCTGGGACCAGAGCCCAGCCGGATTACCATTGTACCCCTGGGGGGTAGGCCTATATAAACCCCCCGGAGCACCCATGCAAAGGGTTGGCCTCTGAGCATAGAGTTGCCTTCTAAGCATAGCACACACACCATAGATAGAGAGAAGCAAGAGCTAGCCTTGTTCTTCTTCTCCCTTGATCACAAACAGCTCTAGGAGCGATTGTAGCTACCCTTTCTCGATCTAGTGATCATGCGGAGACCCCGCAGAGCAGGACTAGGGGTGTTATCTCCTCGGAGAGCCCCGAACCTGGGTAAGATCCGCCGGCATGCATGTCTTCGCCTCATCCCGTTTCCGGGCACCGGCGACGTATTATTGGCTCCCACAATGATAAGACATCCCTTGGCATACGTCGCACCAACCACCCGACTTTGGTCGCCCACCATGGGGCCAGGTGCACCGTCGTCCGGAGACCTGTTCTGGACGGGAACCCTCTTCCTCCCCCGCGAGCGCAGCCAGCCTGTTGCGCCCGATGGCGTTTGCCTCGACGCGCTGCAAGGTGTCGACGACGCCTGCGCAGCGAGCCGCCTCGCCGATCTGCTCGGCGAGACTCGCATCTCCGACGAGCCTGCGTCCGACGCAGGCACCAACTACCCCGAGAGCCGCCTCGTCAGCCTCCTCGACCAACTTCACGTCTCCAGCGAGCCTGCTGCGGACATGGAGTCGGTCGGCTCCACCGACCCGATGCTCATCGACTCCGACACCGCGTCGCTTGACGCCTACCCTTCCGACGTGGTGGTCTTCGACGACCCCCTCCTCGAGCTGACAGCGGCAGCAGCGCTGTCACCGAAGTGCTCGTCATCAGCCACGTCTCCAACTCGGGCGAGAATGCCCGCGACGCTCAGCAAGCGGCGATGCACGACCTCTCCGTCCCCATCCCGGCCGACGCCGACGCCGAGACCCTGGAGGCACGCCGCCTTGCCCTCATCGTGGAGGGCCAGAAGATAGCCTCCATGAGACGCCTCACCGAGGCCCACCAGCGCGAAGTCGACCGCGCCGCCTTCGGTACGCCGCCGCCTAGCGGCCCGAGCCGAGCCGGCTTCGTCCAGAAGCGCGGCGCAGCCGTCGCCAGCATGCTGGGCGCAAATCGCCCCGTCTACGCCACCCCGCTCGAGAATCTGCGAGCCGCTCAGGCGGCTGCAGAAAAGATGGGCTGGGAGCTGATGAGCTCCCCTACATGACGAGACGGATCCAACAGCTGCTCGACGCGGCTGCAGAACGGCGCGAAGCCGGCACCCGTGCTGATAGTCATCCCCCGCGCTGGGAGCACGCCGCAACGTCCCGCTCGCCGACTGCGAGCGGCGCGCGCCAGAAGAAAGACAAGGAGCCGGCTGCCAGCCGCAGCCGAACTCGCATCACCATCGAGCGCGACGCGGATGGCCGCCCTCGAGTTGTAGAGCACCAAGGAAATCTGCCTCCTCCCCCGCCTGGAAGAGAAAGACGCCTCACTCCGCCGCCTATCACGCACCCAACTCTTGGCGACCGACTCGGCCGCCGAGAAGGAGTCGGCGAGAACGACGCCCGCCACAGGATCGACCGCCTTGCTCGATCCTTGGCGCTAGAAGAAGAAGACGATGTCGGCCCGCCATGCTTTGGCCCCCGCATCCGCGACGAGCCCTTCCCCAAAGGGTTCTCGCTCCGCAGAGACACGCCCAAGTACAACGGCTCAGTGAAGCCGGAAGATGGGCTCATCGACTACTCCACGGCCGTCAGCATCGCCAACGGCAATCGGCGCGTCGCCGTGAAGTACGTCCCCCTCATGCTGCAAGGCACGGCGCGCACATGGCTCGACAGCCTCAAGCCCTACAGCATCAACAGTTGGCTGGACTTCACCGAAGTTTTCGTCCGCAACTTCACCAGCACCTACAAGCGGCCTCCCAAGCCTCGCCAGCTCTCCCTCTGCGTCCAGGGGCCCAACGAGTCGACCCGCGACTACCTCACGCGATGGGCCGAGCTCCGCAACTCCTGCGAGGGAGTGCACGAGGTCCAGGCCATCGAGTACTTCACCGCCGGGTGCCGAGAGGGCACCCTCCTCAAGCACCGACTCCTCTGCGATGAGCCGGCCACCCTCGATGAGTTGCTGGTCATCGCCGACAAATACGTCACCGCCGACTCCTCAATGAAGACCGAGCTCCGAGTGGACGCCTCGGGGAAAGTGATTGCTCCGGCTCCCAAGACGCCGGCTGGCGACCCTAATCGGCGCCCCTACCAGAACGACCACAAGCGCAAGGGCCCCATGCCGACTTCTTCCAATCGGCAGGTGGCCACAGTTGAAGACGAGCAGCCTGAAGAACGGCCCACTCCCAAGAAGAAGGGTGGAAGGCCGGCTTGGCAGCCGTCTTTCTCCTACGAACAAGCACTCGATGCCCCCTGCAAGTTCCATAGCGGCGCGAAGCCGTCCAACCACACAACCCGGAAATGCCACTGGCTCACCCGCATCACCAAGGGCGAAGGGATGTTGCCGCCTCCAGTCCCCCAGTAGCCGGCGGCTCGGCCGGCAGTCGGCGCCATCCAAGACGAATTCCCCGAAGAGCACGCCGCCTACGTCGTCTTCACAAGTCAAGCCGACGACAAGCGCAGCCGACGCCGGCAGCACCAAGAAGTGAATGCAGTCGCCACTAGCACTCCTGAGTTCATGCATTGGTCAGAAAAGCCAATCAGCTGGAGCCAGGCCGACCACCCAGAGGTGATGCCTTCGCCTGGCTCCTATGCAATGGTCTTGGATGTCACCCTCGCGACGGAGAGGCGAGCTGCCAGATTTTCCCGCGTCCTGATAGACGGCGGAAGCAGTATCAACATACTGTACCGCGATACCATGGAGAAGCTGAACATCAAAGCGAAGCAGCTCATGCCGAGCCGCGCCGTCTTCCATGGTATCGTACCCGGCCTGTCTTCCTCTCCAATCGGCAAGATCAAAATGGATGTCCTCTTCGGAGACAAAGATCATTTTCGCCGGGAAGCAATATGGTTCAAGGTAGTGGATTTGGAGAGCCCCTATCATGCATTGCTTGGCCGACCTGCTTTGGCCAAGTTTATGGCTGTGCCCCACTACGCCTACCTGAAAATGAAGATGCCGAGCTCGAAGGGGATCATCACGATAGCCGGCGACTACAAGAAGTCCATCGAGTGCGCCATGGCCAGTAGCCGGCTGGCCGAGTCCCTTGTGGTGGCAGAAGAGAAGAAGATGTTGGAGTGGGTTGTGGCCATGGCCGGCAAGCAGCCGGCCTTGTCCCCCAACCCCAAGGATTGTGATGCGCAGGGCTCCTTCCAGCCTGCAAAAGAGATGAAGAAGATACCTCTGGACCCGGAGAACCCGGAGAGGTTCGCTGTGATTGGGGCGAACTTGGACAGTAAATAGGAAGGCGAGCTCGTCGACTTCCTCCGTGAGAATCGAGACATCTTTGCATGGTCTCCAAAGGACATGCCGGGTGTCCCGAAGGATTTCGCCGAGCACAAATTACATGTCCGAGATGACGCGAAGCCGGTCAAGCAGCCCCTCCGCCGACTGTCAGAAGAGAAGCGAAGAATTGTGGGAGAAGAAATAGCCCGGCTCCTTGCCGCCGGCTTTATCATGGAAGTGTTCTTTCCAGAGTGGCCTGCCAACCTAGTTCTGGTTCTGAATAAGAATAACAAGTGGCTTATGTGTATAGACTACACTAGTCTGAATAAGGGCTGCCCGAAGGATCCGTTTGCTCTGCCACGGATTGACCAAGTGATAGACTCCACAGCCGGATGCGAGGTGTTAAGTTTTTTGGATGCATACTCAGGGTATCATCAGATCAAGTTGGACCCGGCTGACCGCCTGAAGACTGCCTTCATCACACCCTTTGGAGCTTTCTGCTACCTGACAATGACATTCGGCTTGAGAAATGCCGGTGCCACTTTTCAGCGTTGCATGCAGAAATGTCTCTTGAAACAACTCGGCAGAAATGCCCACGTCTACGTAGACGACATTGTGGTGAAGACAGAGAAGCGCGGTACCTTGCTGGAAGACCTGAAAGAAACATTTGCCAACTTGCGCTGATTCCAAATCAAGCTCAACCCCGAGAAGTGCGTGTTCGGAGTGCCAGCCGGCCAGCTGCTAGGCTTCCTAGTCTCCGAACGCAGCATTGAGTGCAACCCCGTCAAGATCAAGGCCATCGAGAGGATGGAGATTCCCACCAAGCTGCGAGATGTGCAGAAGTTCACTGGCTGCTTAGCCTCCCTGAATCGTTTTATCAGCCGACTAGGAGAAAAGGCTCTCCCCTTGTACCGACTCATGAAGAAGTCCACTCACTTTCAGTGGAATGATCAAGCCGACCAAGCCTTCCATGAGTTGAAGAAAATGTTGACCACTCCGCCTGTCCTGGCAGTGCTGTCTGAGAAGGAGCCCATGCTCCTCTACATCGCCGCGACTAGCCGAGTCGTCAGCACTGTTGTTGTGGTCCAGCGCCCGGAGGAAGGCCGAGCCCAGCTGGTCCAGAGGCCGGTCTACTATCTCAGCGAAGTACTATCCAGCTCAAAGCAAAACTACCCGCACTACCAAAAGATGTGCTATGGGGTGTACTTCGCTGCCAAGAAATTGAAGCCCTACTTCCAAGAGCACCCCATCACGGTCGTGTGCACTGCCCCGCTCGCCGAGATCATAGGCAGCCGGGATGCATCCGGCCGGGTGGCCAAATGGGCCATTGCCTTGGCGCCCTACACGATCTTCTATCAACCCTGCACCGCCATCAAGTCGCAAGCATTGGCCGACTTCCTCGTAGACTGGGCCGAGACCCAGTACTTACCGCCGGCTCCCGACTCTACCCATTGGCAGATGCACTTTGACGGGTCCAAGATGCGCACCGGCTTGGGAGCCGGCATCGTCCTCACCTCTCCCAAAGGCGACAAGCTCAAGTACACGCTGCAGATCCACTCGCCGCCTCCAACAACATGGCCGAGTACGAGGCGCTCGTACACGGGCTCCGGCTAGCCAAAGAGCTTGGCATACGCCGGATCCTGTGCTACGGCGACTTAGACTTGGTGGTCCAGCAATCATCTGGCGATTGGTATGCCAAGGACGCGAACATGGCGAGCTATCAATTCCTCGTCCAGCAGATAAGCGGATACTTCGAAGGATGCGAGTTCCTTCACGTGCCAAGGGCCGACAACGACCAAGCAGATGCCCTAGCACGGATCGGCTCCACCCGACAAGCCATACCGACTGGCGTCTCCCTCCAGCGCCTCCTCAAGCCGTCCATCAAGCCGTCTCCAGAGTCGGATTCCATCTTCGTACCGCCTGCGCCAGATACAGCCGGATCCGACTGGAGAAATCCCGCAGGCGGCACGGGGACTTCGACAACTGGCCCGGGGACTGTTGTAGTGGCACCCGGCCCGGGGACTGCAGCAGTCGGTCCGGGGACTGCAACGACACAAGAAGCGGTGGCCGACTCCAATGCAACACCCAACCCACCCACCCGAGTCATGGTGGCCACATTAACAGAAGAAGAAGTCACAGCTCCCTCATGGGCCCAGCCCATCCTCAAGTTCCTAGTCAGCAGAGAGCTGCCGGCTGATGAGATCTCAGCAAGACTAGTGCAACGACGAGCCGTAGCATACACAATAATCAACAGAGAGCTTGTGAAGCGCAGCGTCACTGGAGTCTTCCAGCGTTGCGTCGAGCCAGAAAAAGGAGTGGCAATCCTCAAAGACATCCACCAAGGCGAATGCGGCCACCACGCAGCCTCAAGATCCCTTGTGGCCAAGGCTTTCCGCCATGGTTTCTTCTGGCCGACTGCCTTGGAGGATGCTAAAGAAATAGTCAAGAGCTGCAGAGGATGTCAAGTTTTTAGTTCCAAGCAACACCTGCCGGCTTCTGCCCTCAAGACCATTCCCCTTACTTGGCCTTTTGTCGTATGGGGACTGGACATGGTGGGCCCTTTCAAGACAGCCCGCGGCGGCCTGACACATCTACTTGTTGCTGTGGACAAGTTCACAAAGTGGATTGAAGCAAAGCCAATCAAGAAGCTCAATGGGCCGACTGCCGTAACATTCATCACCGACATCACTACTCGGTACGGCATGCCGCACAGCATCATCACCGACAACGGCACGAACTTCGCCAAAGGAGCACTGGCACGTTTCTGCGCGACGCAGGGCATCCGACTGGACTTAGCGTCCGTTGCCCACCCGCAGTCAAACGGCCAGGTCGAGCGAGCAAATGGACTCATCCTCTCCGGCATCAAGCCCCGACTGGTTGTACCACTGGAGCGATCGGCCGGCTGCTGGCTCGAAGAGCTGCCGGCTGTCCTCTGGAGTCTGCGCACTACACCCAACAAGTCAACCGGCTTCACTCCATTCTTCCTCATGTACGGTGCCGAGGCTGTCATCCCAACAGACATCGAGTTCGACTCGCCTCGGATCACCATGTACACGGAGGAGGAAGCCAAAGAAGCAAGAGAAGACGGCGTCGACCTACTAGAAGAAGGCCGGCTGTTAGCCCTCAGCCGGTCCGCCATCTACCAGCAAGGGCGGCGCCGCTACTACAACCGCAAGGTCAAGCCAAGATCCTTCCAAGAGGGCGACCTTGTGCTCCGGCTGATCCAGCGAACAGCCGGCCAGCACAAGCTCTCGGCCCCTTGGGAAGGCCCCTTCGTCGTCAGCAAGGCACTCGGCAACGACTCCTACTACTTGATCAACGCGCAAAAACCCAGAGCACGCAAGAGAGATGACTCCGGCAATGAGTCGGAGCGACCATGGAACGCAAACCTCCTAAGACGATTTTACAGCTGAAAAGCAGTATGTATCACGCTCCCCTTTTGTATTAAGTACAAACCAACAGGCCCCCCGAACAGTACTCGGGGACTGCCTTTTATTTATCTATGAATGATGAGTGTCATATCCATGAATGTATTATTACATTTTGAATTTTTGTCCGGCACCGGGCTCGACTAGTCGGCCCGGGGACTGGCCGCCTTGAGCTATATCGAAAGTTTTTCCTAAAGTCAGAAAAGTAGTGCGCCGGCTCGCGAGTCCTCTCTTGTTGAAAGTCGCAGCTCAAAGAACTGACTGTCCGACTAGCAAGAGGAAAGACAGAAAGGACGCCCACACGAAAAACGGCTAAGGAACAACGAACCTATATAGCAAAGAGACGGCCTCCAAATATGCCTGCCGGCTACCAGAGCAGCCGGCTGGCCGGCTTCGTAAAAAACTTAGCTTTAGTCCAGAAGAGCTAGAGTACTTCCCCCCCCCAATCGGCCACGCACTCCTCAGGCTACAGATTGCAGAGCAACTGTTTGACTGGGGAAGCGGCAACCAAGGGAGGGCGGCAAAGGAAAAAGCAGAAGGACAAAAAGCAAAAGTACAAGGAAAGACCAAATGCATAAGTTATATATACATAAAGCCCCCAACAGGCGGCAACAGACATAAGTTCGAATACACCCAGTGGGTGGAATTGTGCAGAATTTAACCAAACATTGTTCTAAAGAGTAACAAGACAGGAAAAGCAAAAAAATGGCGGACTAGGACACGACATGGAGGCCGAGCTGGATGGTGAAGGCGGCCTCACCGGCCGAAGGAGTGGCCGCCTAGCGGGTCTCGGATTGGCCACCACCTACGGCAGGCGACGCGCTCGCGCTTGACGTGGTGCTGGAGGTGCGGTCAGGCTGAGGCTGGCCGGCTGCTCCACTAGCCGGCTCGGCGTCTTCACCTTCCTCCTCCTCTTCTTCACCCTCGTCGCTGGATTCGATCTCCTCCGCCGAGTCTTCGCCGTACGCCGGGTCCAGCCCGAACCACTCCTCCGGCTGGGCAACTCCATTGTCGTCCACCTCGGGGGCGAAGACGCTGGTGTCGGTGTAGTCGGCGATCGCCGAAGCCCGCCGAATGATGGCCGGCCGCGCCGGCTCCAGCTCCGTGTCGGCTTGCTGCCGCCAGGTAGCCAGCTGGTCCAGGCTCAGGCCGGGATACCAGGCCTTGACGAACTCCAGCGCCCGCCTGGCGCCGGAGCGAGCAGCCGAGGCCTTCCAAGCCTCGAAGCGGCCGACTGCCACCTCCAGCCAGTCGGCGGTCCGACTGGGGGTGCGAGGGACCACTTGGCCGGGCCAGAGGGCGGCTAAGACCTGCGCCCCGGCACGCTGAAGCCGGCGGAGCAGCCGGTGAGCTGGCTGGATGCGAGCCTGGATCGCCAGGAGCTGTTCCTCCAGCGAGCGGCCGGCGGTTGGCGAGATTTCAAAGCCGGCTTGCCTCCGCGCCTGGCAACGGGCCTCGATGGTCTGGTTGGCGGCAGTCGAATAGCCAGGGAAATACTCTGCGCGAAGAAGAAGAAAGGAAGAGAAGAACACCAAAATCAGAAAGCAAGCCAAAGTGGCAGACGACAAGAAAAGACGGAGAGGTAGGCGGCTTACTGTCAACCAGATCTTCGATCTGGCCGTAGCCAGAGACCAGAGTCTGCCTGGCCTCAGCCCAGCCAGCCGCCTCCGTCTCGAACTCGGCCTGGAGAGTGGCTTCGCGATCCTGCGCAGCCTTCAGCGCCGCCTTGTGGCCTTCCTCCTGGTCGGCCAGCTTCTTGACCAGGCGGTCGCGCTCCTGCACCAAGGCGGCAAGCTCGGCGTCCTTGGCACGAAGAGCAGTCTGGGACTCCCCCAGCTGTGCCCTCAGACTGGCGTTGGCTGCTGCAGAAACCACGGAAGAAGAAGAAAAGTAAGAAGTCGTCAAAGAAGATCCGACCCGACTGCTCAGCAGTCGGCCCGAATCTCGGGGACTACACCCAGTGGGTGCGCTGACGCGCCCCACATGAGATAAAGATCATGTCACGTACCTCGGCTCTCAGTAAGGTCGGCGGTCTTCTGAGTCAGCTCCCGAGCCTGGGAGTTGAAGGCGGCCGCTCGAAGGTTGTGGTAGTCCTGCAAGATGGACAGAAGACCGAAGTGAGAACAAAAACAGCAAAGACAAAACCTCCAAGAAGTTCCAAGCCGCCTGCTCAGCAGCCGACTCGGAACTCGGGGACTACACCAAGTGGGTGCGCTGACGCGCCCCCACGGAAGAAATCAAGATCAAGAGGAGAAATCAAGTTCAAGAAGAAACAAGATGGGAATACTAACCCGTATGGCCGCCCGCGTTGCGAGGAACTCGTCAGTGAAGTGCCTCAGCGCCGCAGCTTGGCTTTGGAGCCGGGTCCGGACGTCTTGTGCAGCCACGTTCACTACGGCTGTCCCTCCGCCTGGCGTCCAACCCGAGGTAGCGCTGGCCGCCTCCGCATCTCGGGCCGACGAGCTGGAGCCCACGGCCGGCTGTGGCTCCGACGCGGCCTTCCCGGCGCGCCGGCTCGGCGGCACCCGGACCGCCACCTCAGCCCTCGCGGCCGGCTCGCCCTCCGCCGACTGTGCAGGCGGCGGATCAGGCCGGCCGCCTTGGGCCGCTCCAGTTGGCGGGGTCGGCTCCGGCGCCTTCTCCAAGATGATGACGTCGTCGCCGCTTCCCCCCAGCCCTGGCTGGTCGCCGCTGGCTCCCCCTGGCGAGGGCTCCATGTCCCCAGGCGCCATGAAGCGCAGCGGGGTGACCATCAAAACTTCCCCCGCCGCCGCCGCGGCCTCAGCCTCTGCCTGGGCCCTGGCTGCGGCCTCGGCGAGTGCCTTCGCCGCCTCCTCCTCCCGTGCCGCCTGGGCGGCAGCCGCCTTTCGTGCCTCCGCCTCCCGTGCCTCCTGCTCCTCCCGCGCCTCCCGCGCGTTCCTTTCCGTCGCCTCCTGGAGGTCGGCGCGGGGGTCCACGCGGCGGGTGGTGCTCTCAGAGCCCCTTGGCGACTCGACAACGGAGCCGGCAGCCGCCCGCTCAAGTGACAACGGAGCTCTGATCGTTGAAGAAAAAGACGAGAGTTCAAGAACCACCAAAGAAAGAAAGAGAGTACACAGAGAAAGAGAACTTACGCCGACACAGTCTACGGTTGCTTCACCACTTTACGGAAACGAGCCGCCTTCGCGGCCGCCTCTTCCCGCCTGGTGGCTACCGCCCCGCCCCTGGGCTTCTTCGTTCGGCTGCCAAATAGACCCTGGGCGGCGCGACGTTTCTGCCCTCCGCGCCGAGCAGGCGGTGCAGCAGAGGAACCCGCGCCGCGTCCGGACGCCGGCTGGCGGCACGGGACGACTTCGGCTTCATCGTCGTCCGGCCAGTCGTCAAAGGTAGCAGTGAACCCGGAGCCGCCTGCTTCACCACCGGCTTTGCCACCGCCCGGCTCGACGTCGTCGTCCATATGGACCGCCCCCAGGTCGGGGTCCTCCAGGTCATGTTCGGACCGGTCGGGGACGAAGCGGCGCTCCGCGTCTGACCCGCCGGCCGGCCGAAGCAGAGGGCTCTGTCGAAGAACAAGCCGACTAAGTCAGAGTCGGCCAAGAGATGCTCGGCAACAAGGCTGAGAGAGAGAGAGAAAAGAGACAAGGGGAGCATACCGTAGGCGGAGGATTGGCTCGGCTATATGGCTCCTTGCCGAACTGCCACTCTTCAGTGAGTTTGCAGTTTGCAAGGTAGTTCACCATGTAGGCGACCTCATGGCGCGGCATCTCCTTGGTGCACATTCAGCTCGGATCGAGCTGGCCGCTCATCTGACAGATTAGATGAGGCCGGCTCTGGAGCGGAAGAACCCGGCGCGTGACGAACGCAGCCAGAAGATCGGGCCCCGTTAGGCCCTCCGACTGGACCATCACCCGCAGTCGGGCGATGGCGGCGTTTCCAGCCGGCGACAGCGTCACCGCCCAGAAGGACCACTGGGGCAGCCTGCCCGCCGGTGGGCCGGCTACGTAAGCCGGCAGATTGATGTAGTTGCCCCGTGAAGCGATGTTCCGCACGTAGCAGTACGACTTCTGCCACTTCTTCACCGATTGGATCAGCGTGATGACGGGGAAGGGGTTGTCGGCGCCCGATCTCCGCAACGCGATGAAGGCGCCAGTATGAGCCGGCACGCCCTTACTGCGCGTGCCCAGCTTCGACTGGAAGAACTCCCCCAGAGCTCAAGGGTGGGGAGGACGCCGAGATAGCCCTCGCACAGGGTGACGAAGGCGGACAGCAGCACCACCGCGTTGGGGGTGAGATGGTGCGGCTGGAGCTGGTAGAATTGGAGCCAGGAGCGGAAGAAGGCGCTCACTGGCAGGCCGAAGCCGCGCAAGAAGTGCGAGCGGAAGACCACCCGCTCGCCCTCCTGCGGCCTCGGCGAGATTTCCTTCGCCGGTGCGAGGCGGACCTCCACTTTGTCCGCGCTGGGCAGCCGCCGCGTGTCGCGGAGGAAGTCGACGTGGTCGTCATGGACGTTGGAGCCGTCCCAATCCCCGCCAAGCTGCTCTACGGTGGGAGGCATGGTGAAAGCTAGCACGGCAGCGGAGGAGCGTGCGGTGGAAGAGCGCGGCGGCGAGGCACTGTCGCAAGAACTGGCAAGAGGAAGAAGACGGTGGAAGTAGGAGGAGCGTGCGAGGACGTGGGATTAACTGCGCCCACTCCCCCCACGTCTCGCGATTATTGCGCATAAGTGCGAGCCGAAACTGCCGCACGGAACGTGCGGGCGGTTTCGGGATACAAAGGATCCGCGCCTGGGCCGGGGCACGGACGTGGCGGGCCCCCTCCCTGCGGCGACGTCCCGTCACGCGCGTGGGCTGGCAGGCTTTCCGGCCACGTGGTTCGCCAACGGCCCGTGGCCGGCCCGCGGCCCGGTGCACGTGCCACCGGGCTCCCGCCCTCCGACTCCAGAAGATTTCGACTCAGGCGGCGCGCCTGACCAAGGCAGGCTCCCAGCTGCCGGCTTGTCAAGATAGGAAGCTGATCGAGCTTCTCAACCCCTACTCCACCTCGAAGCCCAACCAGCTTCGGGGACTACTGTCGGAGTAAATGACCACGGGTAGCCCAACCGACTACCCCTGGTTCTTCAAAAAATTATCAGGCCTTTGGGCCTTCAAGCACTCCAGGCATTCGGGCCGCCTTCCCTGGCCGGCTACCTCTGAAGCCGACTCCCGGAGGGCGACCCTGCCTCAGCAACCCCTCCCCAGGACGATTACAGGGTGGCCGACTCCAAGAAGCCGGCCAAGACGGACGCCGACTCCAAAGATCCGGCCGAGACCACAACCACTCCAAGCCACTCCCACATAACGGCGACAAGACGGGGTGTGGCCACAGTGCGACCCACTACCCCCGAAGCCCGAGGCGGGCATGGCTACAGGAGGCCGTACGGGACGACTGTCTCCCGTGCGGCTCGGCACTGTAGCCATGCTAGCCTCGACGTCACCCACGATCGACTCCCGTACGGCCCACGGGCGGCGGGCCCCTTCAGCCAGAGAGAGGCATGAAGGCGGCCCGGCCTTTCCCAATCGGCCAAGAGCGTAGCCGGCCTCCAGAAGCAGGAGCCCCATTAAGGAGACAAGACGAGGTAAGGCTACAGTGAGAGCCCCCGAGGTGGCCCACTGTAGCCACGCTTACCTCGACAAAGCCCTCGTCATCAGAGGCGCGGCTACAGTAAGCAGCCGCCGACAAGACCCTAGGCGGTGGGGCCGGCCTGTCGACCAAGTAGCCGGCTGCCGGCGGGACCCACCAGCCGGCGGGACCCAGCAGCCGGCGGAGAAGCCGGCGAGCGTAGACACTGACGGCTGGGACCAAAGCCCAGCCAGATTACCATTGTACCCCTGGGGGGTAGGCCTATATAAACCCCCCGGAGCACCCATGCAAAGGGTTGGCCTCTGAGCATAGAGTTGCCTTCTAAGCATAGCACACACACTATAGATAGAGAGAAGCAAGAGCTAGCCTTGTTCTTCTTCTCCCTTGATCCCAAACAGCTCTAGGAGCGATTGTAGCTACCCTTTCTCGATCTAGTGATCATGCGGAGACCCCGCAGAGCAGGACTAGGGGTGTTATCTCCTCGGAGAGCCCCGAACCTGGGTAAGATCCGCCGGCGTGCATGTCTTCGCCTCATCCCATTTCCGGGCACCGGCGACGTTTTATTGGCTCCCACAATGATAAGCCATCCCTTGGCATATGTCGCACCAACCACCCGACACTTCGCTTGAAGACATATGATTTGGTTGAGCATCACTTCAGTCACTCTGACTTTGTTCACTGGGACCCCACTTAACAGTATGGTTGTTACTATGACTCAACAAAGAAGAAAAGGAAACAACGAAACAACTAAGTCTTCGTGCTCCATAGTCTTCACGCAATGTCTTCTCTTGTCATAGTCTTCAATGTGAATATCTTCACATACCACCATTGCCTTCAATGTCTTCATACACTTTTAGGGGTCATCTCCGGTAGGTAAACCGAATCAATGAGGGACTACTACCTGTGTTATCCTGCAATTCTCACGAACACATTAGTCCCTCAACCAGGTTTGTCGACAATACTCCAAAACCAACTAGGGGTGGCACTAGATGCACTTACACCTTACTAACTGCTCGTGTTTGGGTGCTCTGTGGTGGAGACGGTGTTGTGTCAACCGGAACTGGGTTACTATCTGCTGGGGTTGGGGTTAGAAGGGTTGTAGCTGGCTCTCTGTCCAACTGGGTAGGGGTACAATCTGCGTGAGTCTGGGTTATGTGTGGTGGGGCTGGTTCTTGGGCAAGTACAACCGTGGTTCTATCTGCATCAACAGGTAGCACGATCCTGTCTGAAGACCATGTTTTTACTCCCACAGATACTTCCATCACCCCCTCCAATTGAAATGGCTGATAAACAAGAAAAGTAATTGAATGTTCAGACACTGTAAGATAGACAGGGCAATGGATAGTAGGGAAGAAAACAGGGCATGAAATAATTCACATTTATGTTGTTTAACCAAAAATAATAGCAGGACCTAATTTCACATATATGATGGCTAATTAAACAGGATAGCACGACACAATTTCACAAGTATGATGGCTAACTAATTATGAAGAATGACATACTTGAAAATATGATGACCGTGTAAACAGGATGACATGATAGAACTATACGATGTGTCTATTAAAGTGGTTGTCATGCCGTAAATCACAAACATGTCGTCGATAGAAACATGATGGCATGATATAATTCATGGATAGAATGACATAATTCAAAATATGATGACTATGTAAACAGGATGAGATGATATAACTATATTATGTCTTTAGAAAATGGGTTGGCATGCCATAATTCAGATACATGCTGTCTATGTAAACATCATGCATGATATAATTCAAATATATGATTTATATACTAAGCAATAGGTAGAGGGCAATCGCATAGATGATGTGTCAACTAAGGATATGGCATTCAATATTGTGTATATGATGTAAAAACTAAGCATTGCAATACAACATATGCATGTTATGAGTAATATAACCCTGCCAATTTTGAGCATACACCTCAAGGGGATAATAGGACTGGTCATCTGCCTCTGAATCCTGCTCTAAAGAGCTATCTATAACCAGCAAGATATCAGCTTCAGCAGGTAGCATTGTCTGCTCTGAAGACCTTGTTTTCACTCCAGATTTCTCCATCACCAATTCAAATGGCTGATGCACAGGAAGAGCAGTTGAATATACAAACATTGTCGACAAATGCAATGAGAAATACAAAAAAAGGACGACATGATATAATTCACATATATGACGTTTGGCTAAACATCATGGCATTGCATAATTCACATATATAATGCCTTGCAACAAGATAGCATTGCATAACTCACACATATAATGTCTTGCAACAATATGGCATTGCATATTTCATATATATGGTAATTAGATACTAAACAGGTGGCATTCACACAAAGCATGTCTAAACTAAGCAAATGACATAGCAAATTTAAGATACCATACACGATATGAGCAACATAACCCTGCCAAGTTAGAGCATGCACCTCGGGGGGGGGGGAATAGGACTGGTCATCTGTCTCTGAATCCTCCTCTGAGGAGCTAACCGTAATCAGCAAGACACGCGCTTCGTCAGATAGCATTGTCTGCGCTGAAGACCTTGTTTCCACTCCAGATTTTTCCATGACCGTGCCTTATGGCTGATGCACAGGAAGAGTAATTGAATGTACTAAAATTGTTGACAAATTTAACACGTAATAAAAAAATGATGGCATGATATAATTCACATATAAGATGACTGGCTAACTAGGGTAGCATTGCAACATTCACATATATGATGCCTGGCTAAACAAGATGGCATTGCATGATTCACATATACAATAAAGAAACTAAACAGATGGCATTGACACTAAGCATGTTTAAACTAAGCAGATGACATATTTTATTCATAAAGTAAGCAATGCAAGGCACCATATGCATGATATTACCAACATCAGCATGCCAAGTTAGAGCGAAGACCTCAGGGGGTAAATAGGAGTGGTCTTCTCCTTCTGAATCCCCCTCAGAACAGTTATCTTCCTCTTGATTACGATCTGAAATGGGTGGAGGGGGGGCTGCCTTTGCGCGCACCATGGAGCGACGTCTGCATGAAATTTTATTGCCACGCAAGGCTCGTCTCTTTTGCTCTACATGTTCAGTTCCATTGTGTACAATAACTGACATGCATAGGAATAAAACATAGTGAGATTATGTAAGGAGTGCATGCACAAATCCATAGTGATGGTAGCAAACTGTGGATAGACCCAAAACCAATGATAGCAGGCAGATAATAGCTTTAGTTAAAAAATATAGATAATGGCTCCTTTAATGTTTGTTTGCACCCAACATGAAACTCATAGTAGACACCCGAGATTAACTAGATAGTAGACAGATAGTACTCGTAGCTGCCTCAATATGTACCCCACAACCATTTAAAAACTCAGCATTAGTTTGGACCTGACTCGGAGTCTAATAGGTGAACACGACGATAGAGTAGCATGTCATCATATTAAGCGATGCATAAGGCAAGCAGACACGGAAGAGTGCGACCTCTCTTGCGGACCCATGTAGTCCTCAAGGTCATCTGCTCAGTTGATGATGGTAATGCAGTTGTCATGGCTGCCGGCGGCGGGGAAGAAGATCCGAGGCGGCAAAAGATAGTCTGGAGAGTGGATCCCTACTGTGGTGAACCCTTCCGTCGTTGAAGCATCTAAGCTGGGGTGGAACACAGCGCAGCAGGAGCAGGACAAACACTAGTAGAAAAAGGGCCTATTGTCCTGGTTCGTATGGCCCTTCTGTCCCTGTTTTTTAACCGGGACTAAAGGGTCGTTACTAATGCCCTAGGCCTTTAGTCCCGGTTATTACACAAACCGGGACAGATGGGCCTCCACGTGGCCGGTGCAGCGAGCCCAGGCAGGAGGGCCTTTAGTCCTAGTTGGTGGCACCTACCGGGACCAATAGGCATCCACGCGTCAATAGGTGATAGGAGCTGAGCTTTTTGTTTTTTCTAAAAGGGGGTGGTTTAGGGGGTAATTTAGGGTGTGTAAGCTAGCTAACAGAGAGAAGTGTCCTCTCTTATTTCCGTGCTTGGTTTACCAACGCTACTGCTATGCCAAAACATGGCTTAGATTAAAGTGAAGGCAACATGTGGTGCATGTCAAAAGTAATATTAATGCTAACTTGATCAAGTTTGGATTAGTACTACTTTCGACATGCACCACATGCTTGTTGCCTTCACTTCAATCCAATCCATGTTCATTTCACCCACTGATATATAATAACTCTTCATGCCCGCATCATGCATCATCATAATAATAAGTCCTACTAATCATCATCATACAACTTCTACTCGTTATTAATAAAAAGTCATACGGTCATCATCCTCATAGTCATCGAAGCAACCCTACTTAACTGTTCTAGGCACATGATCATCAGTATTAGGTAGGACATAAATACCCTCTTTAAGGTAAAATAACATAAAAGAATATAGACCCTGAATCTCCATTATGAAGAATGGAGATCATCCTGTCTCCAGTTCTTGCGCTTCGCTTCCTTTTGCTTCCAAGAACCTCCTTACGACTGTCCATACATTTTTTCCATTCCTTGATTTTCATGTCTCTACTTGTTTTAGAAATCCGGTATGGACAGTTGAGATTCGTAGGATGACCTGGACGTATGTTCAAAACATCAAGGCGACCACTCTAATACATCAGATGAGGCACACAATCCTCTGGGATTATCTGTAGAAAAACATAGTAATAACTTCATAGTTAGCAATGATGTACTAGTTTTAGAAGTATGCAGAAGTTGCACGGATGTAGTAATAGTAAAAAATCTTACCAGGTGTCAGTGTGGAATGACACCTATGGGATCACAAGAATCCCTACTACGGTTGCCGAGGCGCAGGGTTGCAAGAAGAGCAGGATTAGTAGTCAGCACAAGGATCGTTTACCCAGGTGCTTGCCGCGAGGATCCCTAAAACCCTAGTCCTGCTTTGGTGGATGTATTGAGTGTTCTTAAGCTCTTGAACTAGATACGGTAGCTGAATGGTTTGAAAGAGCCGAATCCTTCTCCAGTACGCCATGGGCCTCCTTTTATAGTCGAAAGGGGCTGCCACAGTGGCATACAGGAGGTGGAAATGCATACAGTGCTACAAGCTTATCGCTCGTATTACAGGACAAGGCGCATTTAATGCACCGCTGAGGTGTCCCCTTGCTCTATTGGGGACGGGAACGAAGCCCGTCCCGTCCGTCGCTGCTCCTCCTCGCTTCGACACGCGCCCAGGCCAGTGGTGCATGCGGTGCCATGCAGACAGGCAGGCAGCTGAGGTGGTGGGGTCTTCATGAAGATCTGCATGCCGCCACGCAGGCGCCTGCCGAGTTGGCCTGGGAGCTGCATGTCGCCACGCAGGTGTCTGCCCAGCTGGTTGGGCTGGCAGCTGCATGCGAATGGTGGTGGAGACTTGGCTGGTGCGGACCCGGAGGTGGCCCCCTGGCGCCCTTGGCGGGGGCCTTGCTCAGTGGCCCGGCAAGGATCTTGTCGTGGCGCGCTGTTGTCCCCGGCAAGGATCTTGCAGGGGGTCTTGTGGTTCCCCTCGGCAAGGATCTTGCCGAGGATCGTTGTTGTCTAATCTGTTGGGTTCTACCATAGGGTGCGTCGACTACAAATTAAAATTTCCTACGCGCAGAACAGATAAGAACATGCTACGGGAGATGGATCACAGTTCGTTACCACTAGACGCACAGTGCCGTGCAGCGGAAGAAGAGTTGGGGCAGCGCGTCCACGTGGATCGTCTCGTCCTCGTCTGATCTGCCTCGAGCAGCCGGTCATTGATTCCCACATAAAGGTTCGCCGGAGCGGCGCAGGTCCACCACCTCTAACGGTATCCGCGCATGCGGGAGGAACACCGTGCGGCGGACTGCTAGGTCCGATCACACAATCGGCGGCGAGTGGAGGTGGCTATTCGCAACACATGCAAACCCTAGTGATAACGCCGAAGCGATCAACCGCGTGAGTGTGCCGCACCTCCACTTTATATAGGCGTCCGTCGCGGGCTCAACACTTGGGCCTCGCACGGACCCTAAAGCCCATAAGTCTACTCGGCCACAATCCGAATATAGCTCGGATCACATCCGACCAATGTCCTCGGATCCTACCTCGTAGGTTCCTTCCCTTAAGCGCGCTACCCCTTAGGTTCAAGCCAGCTCGGTCGCAGTTCGGATCACCTCCAAACTACATGGCTGGTAGCGGCCTCTAGCAAGGCGTGCCGACCACCAAGCAGACGATGAAGCTGGTTAGGCGAACCTGTACATCACACTTCCATTCCTTTTGCCACACGATATGTGTTGTCGCGCTCAAGGCGAGTCTGTCATCCTTGTGCTAGCCCGACCTCTTTCTCGTTCCAGTGATGTCGACCACAAACCGGATTATCTCATAATCCATGTCGCATGGCCATGCTTATCTTGGTCGGATCACACAAGGGGCCCAGAGTATATCCCTCCTGATCGGAGGGGTAAATCCCATCTTGCTCGACCACGTCTCACAGCATGGGTCTAGACAAACCCGAAACCTACCTTTGTAACTACCCAGTTAAGGAGTAGCGTTTGGTCGGCCCAAAGCAAGTCTGTCACCATCCCGAGTACATGCGTCAGCTCAGGTCTTAGGACATAGAACGTATGTTCAACAAGAGACTCGCATATGACATATCGCTGCGTCTCATAGTTGGGTCTGTCCGACTCGGACCTTATCTTGACTCGGATCCGACTACGTCAAATCCGACCAGACCTTTCCAAGCCCATATTATCCGGTTAGCATCCAATGCTCTATGGCTGGTGAGACCAAAGCCATCGACCGTGTCATATGCTAGTCTAGTTGGCTGCGCGCCACATAGCCCTTTTGACTAGGGACCTTTTAGGACAGTTATCATACAATGGATAGTCCCACAAACAAGTCACGTACTTGCTGATACACATCATTGATAATGTCCAAGGACTATCTTTATTCATAAACATATAGGAAATATCATCATACATGATTGTCTCTAGGGCATATCTCCAACAGTCTCCGACTTGCACTAGAGTCAATCAAATAGACATCGAATGCCCATAGCTCTAACGTGCCCCTCATGCTTGGGTTGTGGAAGCGGCTTAGTCAATGGATCTGCAACATGTGCATCCGTGTGAATTTTGCATAACTCTACATCACCATTCTTTATGATCTTTCGTATCAGGTGATATTTCCGATCTATGTGTCTGGTCTTGTGGTGATTCCTCGGCTCCTTGGCTTGTGCGATGGCACCAGAATTATCACAATAAAGGTCCAACGGTTTTACCGAGGCTGGGAAAATACCAAGATCATCCAGAAAGTTCCGGATCCAAACACCTTCCTTTGCAGCTTCACAAGCCGCAATGTATTCGGCTTCTGTGGTAGAATCGGCCGCCGTATGTTGCTTGGAACTCATCCAGCTCACTGCTCTGCAATTCATGACGTACACGAATCCGGACTGTGATCGACAATTATCTCTGTCGGTTTGGAAACTAGCGTCGGCGTAACCCCTTACGACGATTCTTCCTCACCTCCATAAACTAGGAACATCTCTTTAGTCCTTTTTAGGTACTTCAAAATAGTCTTTACCGCTGCCCACTGACTCTCACCTGGATTGGCCTGGTATCTGCTTGTTAGGCTTATTGCAAAAGCAACATCTGGCCTTGTACATATCATGGCATACATGATGGATCCGATTGCCGAGGCATACGAAATCCTACTCATCCTGCTTCGCTCATCAGATGTCGAAGGACTCTGAGTCTCGCTTAGCCTTATACCATGTGAGAGTGGCAAGAACCCTTTCTTCACCTCACTCATGTTGAACCGCTTCAACACTTTATCTATGTACGTGCTCTGGCTTAAGCCGAGCAGCCTCCTCGATCTATCTCTATAGATTTTAATGCCTAAAATGTACATTGCCTCACCAAGGTCCTTCCTCGAAAACTTGCCATTCAATGACTCCTTGATTGAGTTTAGCATCGAAACGTCATTTACGATCAGTAGTATGTCATCCACATACAAGATCGAAAACACTATTAAGCTCCCACTTAACTTCTTGTATAAACAAGAGTCCTCTTCACCTTTGATGAAGCCGAAACCAGTGACGACCTCATCAAAACGAATGTTGCAGCTCCGAGATGCTTGCCTCAACCCATAAATGGATCTCTTGAGCTTGCATACCTTACTAGTGCTAGTCGGATCGACAAAACCCTTGGGTTGTATCATATACACGTCCTCGGTTAAATTTCCGTGAAGGAAAGCCGTCTTGACATCCATCTGCCATATCTCGTAATCGAAATATGCAGCTATAGCTAGTACGATCCTCACTGACTTCAGCATCACTACCGGCGAGTAAGTCTCATCGTAGTCAATTCCTTGAACTTGTCCATAACCCTTAGCGACAAGCCGAGCTTTGTGGATCTGAACATTTCCATCCACATCGGTTTTCTTCTTAACGACCCATTTGCAACCAATGGTTGTTACACCAGGCGGCGGATCAACCAAGTCCCAGACTTGATTCTCATCCATGGACTTTAACTCGGATCTCATGGCCTCCAGCCATGCCTCGGAATCTGGGCTCACCATCGCTTTTGCATATGTGGCCGGCTCGTCGCTTTCGAGCAACAATACATCGCGCACTCCGCGCAATCTCTCCGACCTCCGTGGTTCCGGTGCCCTTCCACTACGGGTTCCCTAACTGACTCCGGTATGGTCTCATCACCAGCCGAGCCGTCCCTGAGTGGTCCTCGAATTTCTTCGAGTCGGACCGTCCTCCCACTGGCCTCCCGACTGAGAAACTCTTTCTCAAGGAAAACCCCGTTCCGAGCAACAAACACTTTGTTCTCTTCCCGGTTGTAGAAGCTATATCCCAAGGTTTCCCTCGGATATCCCACGAATATGCATTTATCCGACTTAGCTGTAAGCTTGTTTGACATAAGTCGCTTGACAAATGCTTCACAGCCCCAAATATTTAGAAAAGACAAACTGGGACTCTTCCCGGTCCACATCTCATGTGGTGTCTTATCTACGGATTTTGATGGTACCCTGTTAAGTGTGAAAGCTGCAGTTTCTAGAGCGTATCCCCAAAATGACAAGGGTAAATCCGATTTGCTCATCATTGACCGGACCATGTCCAACAAGGTACGATTCCTCCGTTTCGACACGCCGTTTCTCTGTGGCGTACCCGGAGGTGTGAGCTGAGGTACTATACCTCGGCTTTTCAGATGATCATCAAACTCCTGGCTCATGTACTCACCTCCACGATCTGATCGTAGAAGCTTTATAGTCTTGCCGAGCTGATTCTCAACCTCGTTCTGAAACTCTTTGAACTTTTCAAAAGTTTCCGATGCCTCATCAAATAGATATATCCATATCTACTCAAGTCATCGGTAAAAGTCACGAAGTACTGATAGCCACCTCTGGCAGTTGTGCTCATTGGACCACACACATCACTATCACTACAAAAAAAGACACATCCGTGACATTTTGGGCCGAACGAATTTTTTTTGTCATACATATGACACTTCTATGACGATAATTGTGACAAAACCCGGTATCATAATAGATGTGGTGGGCTCCTACTTCTATGACAAAAAATCATGACAGAAAATGGGCCTTTCATCCTGGGCGGGCCGGAGACACAGCTGCATGACATTCTTTGGGCTGTCCATGATGGAAAAAACCGTGGTAGAAGCGAGGGCGAGGAAAATTTCGGGGAGTTCCCGGTTACGGTGTGAGGTCGGGGGCCGAGCGATGCGCGTTTTTCTCGTACATGTATGCGCGTGTGTGCGAGGCATTGGCTCTAACTGAACCCGAGCGAGGCGCTGGGCTCTAACTGAACCCGAGCGATTGCACTGCAAGCTACGCGTTACTGAACCCGAGCGATCGATCGATGGCTGTTAACTGAACCCGATCGAGCGATACCTTCGCTACTGCTGCTAACTGAAGCCGATCGATGCTGCCTCTAGGATGAACAGTGAGTGTTGCGCGGGGTTTGGATGAACAGTGAGTGGTGGCGTTGCCTCTGGATGAATAGGACCCCGTGGTGTGGTGGAGGGCTGGATGAGCAGTAGACGGTGGAGGGGTGCCTGTGGAGGGGTGGTTGAACAGGACCCCGTGGTGTGGAGGGCTGGATGAACAGTAGACGGTGGAGGGGTGCCCGTGGAGGGGTGGTTGAACAGGACCCCGTGGTGTGGAGGGCTGGATGAACAGTAGACGGTGGGGGGTGGTTGAACAGTAGCCGGTGGAGTAGCGCGCGGTGGAGGCTGGATGAACAGGAGCTCGTGGAGCCTGGAGGAGGTCGACGGTAGCCCGTGGAGGCTGGAGGAGGTTGACGGTGGAGATGAACGGTATCCCGTGGAGTCCCGTTTTGCGGTACGCCACACCCCTCCCGATGAACAGGACCCCCGTTTCGACCGTAGGAGGTCCGTTTCGTCCGTTTTGCGGTACGCCACACCCCTCCCGATCAACAGGACCCCCGTTTCGACCATAGGAGGTCCGTTTCATCCGTTTTGTGGTACGCCACACCCCTCCCATTCAACAGGACCCCCGTTTTGACCGTACGAGGTCCGTTTCCTCCGTTTTGCGGTACGCCACACCCCTCCCGATCAACAAGACCCTGTTCCGAACGTAGGAGGTCCGTTTCCTCCGTTGTGCGGTACGCCAGGCCTCGTTTCCATCGCCAGTTCTGTCCAAGCCCTCCCGATGAACACGACCACACATTCCGATCCGACCCAGCCGGTTCGCTCCCACGCGTTCCATTGCCTCCCGATGAACACGACGCATTCTGTTGCCTCCCCATGAACACGACGCATTCCGTTGCCTTCCCATGAACACGACGACGACGCTATTTCTCCGTTCTGACCCAGCCATGTCAACGAGCCCTCGCCGTATGTATGCGCGAGTAGGCGTTCGAGACCCCGCCCGTATGTACACATACGTGGCCGTATTTTCTTTCTTGCACCCTGGCCGCTATACGTACGTGTACATGCTACGTGCGCGCCTCTACTACGACACGTGCGCGCCTCTACATCCACCAGTATATATGTTCGTACACGTTCGCGACCAGAATGACAACGCTACGTACGCTTCGACCAGGTGGGTCCCGACTGTCAGGCACTTCCTTGCGTTCGAAGATGTAGCTGGTGGGTCCCAGCAGTCAGGGGGGCGAATCGTTTTCTTTTTCTGCCCGGACACACTTCCTTGCGTGCAAAGGTGTAGCTGGTGGGTCCCAGCGGTCAGGGGAAACGTTTTTTCGCGAAATACGGTGGCCCGTCCGGTGGGTCCCCGCTGTCAGGTGGAGGAATAATTATTTTGCGCATAATAAGGAGGCACGTCCTTGCTGCGGCCGTGGACCCAGCTGTCAGCGTCTCCACGCAGAGTACTCTTCCGACGGAAGTCGATCGTTGACCACATTGACCACGCCGCGCCGAGAGCACCACGGCGGTGGACGACGGCGAGGCCTAGGAAGGGGACGATACGGACGCAGGAAAGACTCGGCAGTTGTTTCCCACGCGGAGGGGAGTACGACTGTATGAGGGTTTACTGGTTCGTCTGCCGTCGTCGGAGAATAACAGCAGGTGTGGGTGAGTAGAGGGATGGCTAGGCCAGCGATGGGAGTACGGTGGGGCGGTGAGGCCTGCGCGGCAGCACAGCCGGCCGCGGGGAGGAGGGAGCAGGCAGTCCCGCCGGCGCTTATTTGAGCGGCTGGAGCAGGAAGAGCAGAGATTGAAGAAGCACGACGGCCGTTGGATGGACATCCAACAGTCAGTGCTTGTGCGTCAACCCTTTTTTAGGAAAGCCTCAAATCTGTGGAAAACATCATACATCCCATCTGCCATTATTTCTAATAATTTACAGCCCATTTGCTAATTCTTAAGGTTTTTTTGGAGCCCATATTCTTTTAGTTAGCATTACAGCCCATATTGTGGCCACGGTTAAAAAATTATACGAAATTTTGCATATTTCGGTGCGGTCCGAACTGTTTTTAATCCCGAAAGTTCGACTCACATTCAAACTAATTTTGAAAATAAATGTATATCAATATAAAATCCAACAAATTCTCCACGCATAAAAATTAATGTAATTTAAAATCTTGAAATGAAAAAAAAAGATATTTGAAACTAATTGCCGGTTTGATGTGTTTTAAAATTGTACAGCCCATTTCTCATTACTGATGGGCCATTTTCTCGGCCAGCCGAATGAAAGCTCTCCTCATCTTGAAAGATTTGCAGCCCAACAGGCCTGACAAAGTGACTTACTTGCCAAATCACAAAAAAACTGGGCTGTGGCCGTGGACCCAGCTGTCAGCCTCTCCACGTACAGTACTCTTCCGATGGAAGTCGTTCCTTGACCACGTTGACCACGCCCCGCGGAGAGCACCACGGCGGTGGACGACGGCGAGGCCTAGGAAGGGGACGACGCGGAGCCGGGGAAGACGCGGCAGTGGAAGCCCGCGCGGAGATGAGTACGAGGGTTCACTGGTTCGGCTGCGGTGTGAGGCTGCCGTCGCCGCAGGGCCTAGCCAGCGGTGGGAATAGTAGGGGGCGGCGAGGCCTCTATGGCAGCACAGCCGGCCACGGGAGGCAGGAGCATGCGGCACGACCGGCGCCGCTTTGGGCGGCTGGAGCAAGAAGACTAGAGGTTGAAGAAGCACTACGGTCGTTGGATGGACATCGTACGGTCACTGGAGCTAGAATCGTTCATATTGACTAAGTTGACAAGGCCCTTCGTCCCCGTCAACTTAGTAGGCCCACAAGTCAGCCTCCACCAAGGTGGGTCCCAGCTAGCCGGGGGAGTATTCATTTTTTGTGCGCAATAAGGAGGCACGTCCGGTGGGTCTGAGCTGACAGCGGGGGGAACGTTTTTTTCGCGAAATACGGTGGCCTGTCCGGTGGGTCCCAGCAGTCAGGGGGCAACGATTTTTTTCGCAAAATACTGGTGGCCCGTCCGGTGGGTCCCAGCAGTCAGGGGGAAATGATTTTTTTTGCAAAATACTGGTGGCCCGTCCGGTGGGTCCCCGCTGTCAGGTGGAGGAATAATTATTTTGCGCGTAATAAGGAGGCACTTCCTTGCGGCCGCCGTGGACCCAGCTCTCAGCCTCTCCACGTACAGTACTCTTCCGATGGAAGTCGGTCGTTGACCACGTTGACCACGCCGCGCCGAGAGCACCTGGGCGGTGGACGACGGCGAGGCCTAGGAAGGGGACGACGCGGAGCCGGGGAAGACGCAATAGTGGAAGCCCGCGCGGAGAGGAGTACGAGGGTTCACTGGTTCGGCTGCGGTGTGAGGCTGCCGTCGCCGCAGAATAACAGGGGGTGTGGGTGAGTGGAGGGATGGCCTGGCCAGTGGTGGGAGTAGTATGGGCGCGGTGAGGCCTCCGCGGCAGCACAGCCGGCCACGGGAGGCAGGACCAGGCGGCACGACCGGCGCTGCTTTGGGCGGCTGGACCAAGAAGACCAGAGGTTGAAGAAGCACTACGGCCATTGGATGCACATCGTACGGTCACTGAAGCTAGAATCGTTTATATTGACTAAGTTGACAAAGCCCTTGGTACGCTGCAACTTAGTAGGCCCACAGGTCAGCCTCCAAAACAGTGCGCCCCAGATGTCAGGGGGAGGAATCATTTTGTGGGCGGCCAAAGATAAGAATATCCGAGATTGAAGAAGAAGCACGACATCCTTGGATAGACATCCAACGGCCACTGCTGCGATAACTGTGTGTTGACTATATTAAGTTGACAAAGCCTTGCATACGCGTCAACTTATTTTTTTAGGGGACGCGTCACTTAGTAGGCCCACAAGTGTGTGGCAGAGAACTTATAGCCCATTTGCGTTTTGTAAGAATGTACAGCCCATTTTTGAATTCTAATGGAATTTACAACAGCCCATTTACAGTTTGTTAAAAGTACAACCAGTTTTCTAGCTAGGACAATGATTAATAATTTCAACAAACCTACGAAGACAGAATTCAATAAAATTTCCCACATTTTGATGGGATCCGAAATATTTTTATCCTGAAATTTCTAGTCAGATTAAATATAAATTTGTATTATGTAAAAATCCAACGAAACATTGCGCGCGCAACAACGAAAATTTAAGATTTTCAAAATCCATAAATAATATTTTATAAACTAATTTCATGTTTGGTGCATTTTTTAATAGTTGCTGCCCAGTTTTTATAATTACACCCCATTTATTATTTTTTAAAGCCCATTTTCCTGTTAATCCTAATGCATCCCTCCTAGGAAAGATTTGCAGCCCAGCGGGGCGGAGAATAACAAGTTGACCTTGCCTGGGTATTCCTCAAAAAGACGTATAGCTGGCCTAGCCATTTTCATCTTGAAAAAATTAGTATCTGGGCTGGATATCTGGCCTGGGCTGGATATCTGGCCTGGGCTAGACGGGCCACAGCCCGCCCAGTTAATACCCTGCTCTCCACTGAACAACAACGAAATCATCGCCAAGAAAAACTCTGAAGTGCTCATGCCTCAAAAACACAAATACTGCTCGAGCTGCTTGGTCCCAGCTGTCGGCCGCACCTTGTGCAATTCTCTCGTTTATATTGACTACATAGGTTGACAATGGTGTGGGACCGTGATGTCAGGAAACCAGGAGAAAGCAAAAAAAATATATAGTTGTACATAATAAGCAGGCACTTGCGTACGTACGGCGCCACGGCGTTAACAATGCTCGGCGCCACGGCGAGCGCAACAATTCCCTAGTGTCATCCAGTCAAAATAAAGTCATCTCCTGAATCCCCATGTTCGTTGACGATGTAAACAATGCTCGGCACCACGGCGAGTGCAACAACTCGAAGGACAACGGAGAGGGCCTCGCGGGCCCTATGGATGGTCTGATACAGCGCCCGCTGCTCATTCAGGAAGCCAGGATCATCGGACACCTATGAGCACCTTCGAGAAACTGAGACGGCATGAAACGGTAAGGCCGCGCTTGGGAGCTCTGGTTTATTTCAAACCTGTATTAACATACAAGTGTAATTTACTCGTCATCGGAAACAACGCGTAAAATACAGGCGTAATGAAACCGAGGGCCCGAGGTCCGTAAGTAAAACTGGCGGGTTACGCGTGTAATTTGAGAGACCAGTGTATATTTTACGAGCACTGCTATATGGACGACATTACCAGACGATACATGCACGACATTTGTATCATGCCATCCATGGGCAAGGCTGAAACAGCAGCTAACGGCTGGATTAGCAATCGTCCGAGTGTTGTTTAGCGTTTTTATCGTGTGTGCAGTACTTCCGATATTTTACTAGTCGAAATCGACCAACCAAGCGCCTTCGCCCGAGACAATCTGCTTTAATTTACAAGCGTCAGTTTTACAAGCGGTTTTGGTTGGAAAACGACGATCCAATCACGGCCTAATATCATGAGTTGGTCAGAAGATCATATGGTTTCACGTCTAACCTACCCGACTTGTCGTATAGGCTATGAATGAAACATCAGACGATGAACTTCTTAAGCACGGAAACAACAGAAGAGGATGATCTTCTTAACAAGTAAATCACTGGCATTAGATCGACATGCAAAACAATACGAAGCATTATTCTCAGGAGGCACGGTGAATAGCTCGTGATGCCGCATGCCACAACATTCCAAACTCAACTTTGCAATCAAACACAAGGCCTGGCATTACATAGACAATATTCAGAACAAAGTCTTAACACAAGAATATCTCAGCAGAGTAACTATTTACTTCTAAACTGAACACAGGAATAGGAAAAACACTCGACGCTGCTCACAGCAAGGGCGTCCCACTCAAAAATATCAAATGCATGTCTTCTGGCTAACATCAATGAGCAAATTTTGACAAGGTTTTCCAATTCCAATATATTAAACTAACATCTTCTTGCTAACATCAATGATTAAACTTTGACAAGCTTTTCCCATTCAAAATATGTAATTCCTATGATCGTGGAGCCCTGTCGTAGCTTCTTGTACTTGTTTGGGCACTTTTTGCCCAGGGCACCCACGTGTTGTTAAATTGCCAATGGTCTCGGCAGACTAGTCATGTCACCGGTGTCAAATAATACTCTGTAAAGGTTCTCGGTCATTCCTTCTGTAATGTAGCGCAAACAATGACTGCTTCTTTCTGCAAAGTGGAACGACCAACTGGACCCAGTAATGCAGCAGTTTGCCTTGGACACATTGGCTCCTTTTGTGCAGTTCAATTAAAATCGAAGTCGGAATAAAACCAAGCTTTAAATTTGATATCCCTGTAAGCAACAATAGGTATAAGGGAAACAATTACTGAGAAATAACGGTTGATGACTTGTACTCCCAGAAGAAAAGCATCTACTGATCTACTTTATCTTAATGGGAAACAAAGCAGGAGAGTAGCAATTCTCCATCAGTGTGATTCATTCATATTGACTGAGACATTATCTTAACAATGCCTTGTTTCAACATGTATAAAGAACGACAAAGTAGAAAAGTATCATTCCTAAAACAATGCAACTGATTCATTTTAACAGAGACATTATCTTAACAATACCTTGGTTAAACATGTAGAAAGAACTACAAAACAGGATAGTACCATTCCTAACAAGTGTTGCAGTTTTGAACTAAGATTCAGTAGTTAATTAATTCTGAGAGTGGCATTGCTTAATTTTACCAGCGGCATTAGATTAATGAAAAGCATAAACAGTTCCAGGGGAGAGTGGGCGCAATAACGGTATGTGCTTCCATCTACTTATAGAGGGGGTGATGCAGAGTTTGTTGTAACAAAGCAACAAGCATCATGTCTGGGTTGGTCCCATTTTGTTCACTACTTAATGGGAAAAGACAGCAATACAATATCTTCAATTCAACATTTATTTAAAATAGTACCAATACAAGTAGCACAACATCTCAAAGCACACTGCACAATCATGTGAATGAAGGCCTGTACTGACCTTTCATCAGACCGACAAAGGTAAAATACGAATCTCGATCTCCTTTTGTGTAGTTCCACCAAAATTAAGCAAAGTCACCGGTGTGACATCCAAGTTGAACTGCACAAAACACTCTTAAAACATAAGTGTTTCGAGTAGCGAAGCAAAATGTCACAATAGAGACAAGTTGAATCGATAGCCCTGTTTTAACAGAGGCAAAAGGAAACAATTACTTGCCGATAAAGGAGGATGAAACAAATGGTGACAGAAAGAAGCATCTAACTTATCTTGGATGGAAAACAAAGTAGGACAGTAGCATTTCTAAAACAGTTGCATTGATTCATATTAACAGAGACATTCTCTTGAAACAACATTCGTTAAAAAATGTAATTTACTTTTAACAGTGGCATTGCTTCAATTTTCCGGCGGCATTCTTAGATTAACAACAGCAAAATAGTTGTATGGGACATGCCAGCACCATGTGCGTCCACACGTATAAATGGGTGATGCAGAGTATGTGTGGGCAGCAAATCTAGTCCTGCACAAACTACCCGACCCCCAGTTTCTTTCCCTTTTCAACAAAGAGATCGGTTCCTTACAGATGTGCGTACTGGGTTACCCCCTTTTTCCCTTTTCGACCTACAAAGCGGCTGGATAGCTAGTCTATACTACTGTCCGCCCCTCCTTTCCTCATTGAACCACATCCTAGATTCTTGCTCCAGCCCACCGCACCCTTCTTTCCTCTTTGAACCAAGACCTAGATTCGACTACAGATCGAAAAAGATCCACATGCAGCTAGAGCAACGACGGTTTCAAAGAAACTTATACCTTAGGGTCGTCGGGATGTGGCAAGGCGTGTGGCGGGAGGCCGGATCTGCCCACACTACGTACGACAACGAGGAAGAAGGGGTCGGTGGCCCTCCCGCACAGGCGCTGGGTGAAAGAGAACAGCGCAGCCGGCAGTGGATTGCCTCCCTCGCCGAAGGCGATAGAGTGAACGCTGCACCTCCTCCCCTTCCCAGTGCGACGGGATACAGACGCCTCCTTCACCAACTATGAGGGGGGAGAGAGAGAGAAGAGGCCTATGCAGTCTTGTTTAGATCTGGTGAAGAGAGGGTGAGAGACTGTGAATATAGCAAACCCTAGCAAAGGAACGCTGAGCCTCCAGCGTGTAACATATATGTAGTGCGGCGAGCGGGTGGAGAGTGCAAACCCTAGCGAACAAGCGTTGAGGCTCCCGCTTATATATATACTGCTGTAGTACGGACTGAGCTCCGGTGCCTTCACTGCACCTGCTTTTGGCTGTATGACAGGTGAGCCAGTCACATTTTGGGCCCACCTGTCATAAATCCAAAGGCAGGTGCACTAAGTCAATGAAGCTGCGTCCATATAGTACTCTCGTGTATACCACTAATATATAGTGGAGTGGTTTTCTTATTCTCTCCATAACAATCGTTTTAAATTGTGTAAGTACGAAACGAAACTCTTTATTTAATGTACAGTGAAGAAAACTAGTACTACTTCCGATGAACTAACGATCCACGCCCACGCGTCCTGGTCGCACTTCCTGTCCTTCACGTGTGGTACACTACCCTCCCTTAAGTGAACAACCACACATGCGCCAAATTATCGGAAACGTGTGACAGTGTGTACAAATAAAGAATTTTAATTTCAATTATCGGAAAGGTTTGAGAGTATTAGAAAGTTTGACTTCAGTCAAATCTAATATGCGGAGTAAATAAAAATGGAGGGCTACTACATCCATCCGGGTGTTTAGTCCACACCATATTTTAAATCAAAGTTAATAGCTGGACAAATAAAATTACAGGGGAGCTGGAGACAAAGTTGTGAGAAGGCTTAAAAATCAATACAAAACTTATGCTCTTAGTACCAACGTCGATCCTTCTTCGAGGAAACATTTGGTTCATAGCCAATTGTGTGATAAAATTGCACCAACGTGAAAGACAACTACGTCTCCAACGCAACCAAGGTGAACTGACGAAGGATATCATCTTTGTGCGTAACAAGTAAAGAGCACTGATGGAAGACAGGTTGTTTTTCATTGAAAATCGATCAGCTTAACCAGCCGACGCAACCATGAGGTGCAACCATGAGCATCGATAGGTCATCGTGGTGATGCATCATCCATTTGGCATCAAGTTTGGGTGAGGCACCTATGAAGTTTGACAAATCCTCACTGTGGTCTGTTTCTTCTCAGTAATCAAGCTCGAGGAAGGAAGAACCACGTGGCAGAGGACAGTGAGGCGGAACAACAATGGCCATCCAATTTTGTGTAGTTCCACTAAAATTGAGGAAGACATGCCCAGGTATGGAGACACGCATCGCTGTTTCCAAAAATATAAAAAAGGGTTAGCAATGACATCTCAATTGTCAATAAGAATTAATGAAAAGTACACCAACAAACAGAAGCATCATAATTATCTTGATGGGAACTAAACCAGGATACCCGAGAAAAAAAGCATTTCTTCATTTAACCAGTGATAGTACTACCACCATATGGACAATGACCGCACAACCACCATGTACTTTTTGTCGAAACAACATGTATACCTCCACCGAGGCATAAATCAAGAAAATTTTCTTGTGGCATTTCCTCTATAATAGTACTAGTAGGTGATGTTGGACCAGCCGACGAACCCTAGCAACTATGCATGGGGAGCTGGGGAGTAGTCGCATAGAAGAAAACCCGCACGTAGCGACCTGGGGAGCTGGACCAGTACAAGAAGTTATACCTCAGGTGGGCGAGATGTCGTTTAGGCGGGCGGGATCTGCCCACACGACGGCAGCGAACAAGGGCGCGGAGGATCTTCGTCCGCGCCAGCGCCGGCTCCGAGAGGACGTTGCGCATCGGCTTCCTCTGTCGCCGACGGCAACAACGTCAATGCTGCACCTCCTCACCTCGCGCAACGGACGGGATTCGGCCGGATCTGTGAGCATCGGTGTGGAGAGAGATAGAGTGGACACTGTCATCTTGTTTTGATATGGAGAGGGTCAGAGAGCGAGACGCGAGAAACTCTATCAAACAAGAGGCTATAATGGAGTAAAAAAATCTCTCCATAGCAGTGGTTTTAAATAGAATACGCGCATTCCCGGAAAAAAGAAACGAAAACTGGCGGACAATTTTTCTAACGTACCAAGAAAGAAAACTCGATCAAAAACATGCCCCCGCTTCCAGGTCGCGAGAGTCGTCGCGCACACACACATAGACATGGACATGCATATCCGTGTTTACGTAAAATTCCATTTCCATCTCCATCTCCAATCATATTTGTCCAACTGGCACATTATTTACGTTGTTAATTATATACGCAGCAATATTAACGTACAACATCTCTTGTTTGCGCATGTCTGGACCGCTGCCACGGCCGGTCCTGACCAACCCGAACCCTCTTCATCACCCGCGCGTGCTTCCCGCCCCAAACGGTCAGTGCCGCATTCATGCCCGGCCAGAGCGGACGCGACCTCTCACTGGCACCAGCATTGAAGCGGCGCGCCGGCCGAGAGAGCGTCGCCCACGCCCGGGTGCACGCGGCTGCTCCACGTTCAAAGGTCGCAATAGCCGGCTACAACATGCATGTAAAAAGTTCTTGGGAGTCTGTGCTACAGCTAGCTGTCCTCCCCCAACTCGTCAATCTCTTCCAGTAGTGCTAGTACTCCATGGCGCGATCCATTGACAAGCAGGCGGGAAAGTTATCGTATACTCGGTTTGCGGTGAGTGGCATGCCGAGCGACCGTGTGGGGTCGAGCCATGGAGGAGGGTGAGACACGAACACGACAGACGTGATTTAAACGTTGGTTTTGCTCGATGGCGCGATCCAACGAAACGAAACGTTGGTTTCTCTCCGTTTCCATTTTTTCTCCAGAAAAACGGAAACTTTCCACTCCATTTTCATTCTTATTCCAAGGTTGCCCCATTACAACATTCCATCAAATACAAAGGAAAACTAACACGCATGCTGATGCATCTCGATGATTCACAGATCATAGCCAATATTTACTTCACAACTAAAGAAAAAAGTTATGAGAGCGTGTACGAAAGAAAAACTACTGATGGGGTCACTACGACTTAAACCCTAAACACTAAACGTGATTTAATTTCCTGGCCAGGTATAACATGTCGAAGGAAAGACGGCTGACACCCTCGGATCATACGATGCTTTTGTGCAGTTCCACTAAAATCGACCTGAGCATCCCTGATGGCAAAGATATTGAAGAAGTGTGATTAGAATAATAGTACTGGCACTAGTTCATGAGACATAAACTCATCACAAGTAGAAGCCGGTAGAAGTATAGAAAGATCGACATGGAGATGGAGCTACGGCAGTGGAGCAAGCCGGCTCCAAAAGGAAGATGGACTACCTGAGACGTCGGGCTGTTGCTAGAATGGCGGTTGGGACGCGGCATCGGCCCATACCGCGGTGACCCCCGGTTGGGACGCACCGACTGTGGGTTTTCTCCCTCGTCGATGTCGACCGCGTCTATGCAGAACATTGTTCCCTTCCCCCAGCTGCGGGATCGGGCCCGTCGTTCTATGCTTGTGAAGAGAGTAACCTAAGCAAGCAAGCTTGTAGCTTAGGCTCCTGCTAGTGTATATATAGTGGTTTGCTTTTTCTCTCCATATCAACCATTTTATATTGCGTACGTGTCATTCAAGAGTGAAATGATGGTGGCTTCTTCCGACTAACTTACTGTGTGATTTGACTGCTCCTTAGTGGCCCCTACACGTACTCCCCCTACGTGTATGCAACAGTCACACGTACACATGGACGCAAAAACGCGCGCGACACCCTAATGCATGCATGTCCGAGCACACGACGGAACACACACGGTCACGCTCAAGTGCTCAACCTACACGTGCATGCACACACATACTCAGTCAGGGTGACCTAGTGACCGTATAAACACTGGAAAATATATATATTGAGCACAATGAGCGTCTTATGATGTCCACCGACCGTATTTTTACAAGTATACTGTGACACCCAAGTTTTTATTTGGATTTTTCAAAAGATTTCTATTTGACTTGAGGGGAGTGATTAAAATTTTTCCTTTAAGAGAACTCTCACTCTCAAATATTTTTTCCTTATGGCAAAAGTTTTATTTGGATTCACCCAAGATCTGTCTTTGGTCTTGGAGGTTCTTGCTTTTCATTTGGACTCAAGACCAAATGTTTTCCTTTTGGGGAAAACAACTTTTAAAAATCTTTTTTTTGAATTTGCACTATGGCTTTTGGAAACTCCTTTGCCACTTTCAACAATTCCTTCTTGCCATGGCATTAGTGCAAATCCCCTCTCCTAACCACTCCCTCACCTCTGGATCATGATTTGCATAAAATCCAGCAAGTTGAACCTCCCCATGTGATTATTTCCATTCAAATTATATTCGAACAAATTTCTGCCTTCTTTTCTAGCACCTGGAGATTTACAAAGGAACTCCACTTTCTGTCTTGGTTTTTGCCACCAAACCTTTTTCCCCTCCTAGTCCTTTGAACCCTCAACCTAGAACCATGAAGATCCACTGGTCTTCAGTTCAAAATTTTCAAACTACACTTGCTGCAAGTTTGGACCAGATTTGTCAAATTTGGTGAAATTCATTCAAAACCTTCTCCAAAAATTCCAAGTAAAATCAGGCAGCCTCTGGGTGCATTGAGTGGTCATCTCACCAAGTTACAGCTCCAGAAAAATTTATCTCATAGCCAAAACCTTCTGTCGAACACCTGCAGTGCACTGTCTTTGTCACATTCAGAAAGTTCAGAGTTTCAGTCAATGGCTGCTGTCGTTTTCTTCAGAAGCGGACGTCGATCTCGCCAGTGCCACCGCGTCGCCTTGCTCCTCGTCCCTGCCCTCTTGTTCCTGCACCGCACGAACGCCTGGCGCCTTGCGGGCGTCGGCGACGAGCAGCAGAAGGTGCGCCGCCCCGTGACCGACGCCGGCGGCGGCTTTGCGGACGCCGGTGGGAGACACGGCGCCGACGACGCCACCCAGCGCCGCCCAAACCACCGGAGCTCGCCGCGTGGCTTTCCACTCCCCCGAATGCGCTGCCGCTCTCGTCGTGAACCGCAGGGCGCAGAGCGCGCTCTCTGCCGCCGTTGAGCCCGTGCGGTCACCTCACCTTGGACCGACGCCATTACGCCAGGACCGTCTCCGTTTAGCTGTAAAACGGCTCCAGTAACCTCCGCTGATGCTGCCTGGCCGCTCAAACCACCTGCCCATCCACTGCTCCGCCATAATCGCTCGCCGGAGATTCTCCGTTCACGGTCACCCCGTCGATCTGCCTATAAATAGAGGCCCCGAGCTTCAACTCGAGCACCCACCAGCCCTGCACTCCCCCTAGAGCACGTCTAGTCACTGGAAGAGCCCCGAGGAGGTCTCCTTCCTCGACTCCGGCCGCCGCGACCCGCCACGGGATCCAGCCCGATTCGCCCCCGTGTGTGCTCCTCCGCCTCCATTCTCTTGCCAGTAGCTTCACCTTGCATCACCCGTTCTGATCCGCGCCTCAATTCGTAGTTTGCAGCCCTCCACCGGAGTTCCCCATCCTCACCCGAGCCGCCGTCCGCCAGAGAAAGTGTCGCCGTCGACGTGGTGCTCCCCGTTGGACGAGTCCACCACCCACCAACGCGGAAGAGGACGCTGAAGCTCTTGGTACCCTCCGTTTCTCCTAACTCGCCGCGGTTCGACGCCGGCGTCCACCACAGTCTTCAGGCGCCGGCGAGCTTTTCAAACCTGACATGTCGACCCCGCGTGTCAGCCTTTGTTCTTTTATTCGCGAACCGTTTTCTGTTGGCGCCTTTGGGCAAAATACGTCTTCTCCTCTGTGCTTGCGCATTCCCAGCCGAAGCGTTTTCTGTTTTCTCAGTTAAAACCCTGGAACTTTTCTGTTTCATTACAGATAAGTCCCTGGACAGAAACCTTTATAACTTTTTAATAAAAAGGTATTTTTGAGTGATTCTTTTTCTGACAATCTTCAAATTTTGTATACTTTTTTATGGGATTTAGTTGAAAAATATTTGGAAAAGTTTCTGTGCATGTGTTGGTTTTCACGTTAGTACCCGCTTCGTGATTACCGTAGGTTTCGGGAGAGGTGACGGAGCCGCGAACTTCGCCGAGCTAGACTCCGACTTCTCCGAACCAGGCAAGCATGTTTTGAACATTTGATATGACAGGTGTTTTGCATGTTCGCGTGAAAGTTTGTGCGTGGCATATGAGTGTCGGTAAAAACCTCGTTGCTTGTAAGGCAACGACCCGGATGTTCCAAAGTTGCGATGACCTCTGATGAGAGGTGGCCTAATCATGTGGTGACATGAAGGGCAGCAAGGTGGTACTGTTGTAGCATGCCAGCCTTGCGTCATCCGACTTTCTTCGACGTTAACGTGGTTGGAGCGACGTTATCGTTCTTTTCCCGCATGTTCCAAAGTTGCGATGACCTCTGATGAGAGGTGGCCTAATCATGTGGTGACATGAAGGGCAGTAAGGTGGTACTGTTGTAGCATGCCAGCCTTGCGTCATCCGACTTCCTCCGACGTTAACGTGGTTGGAGCCACGTTACCGTTCTTCCCCCTTTCCGTGCTACCACATGTCTCATTGCCAGGATGCGGTTTAGTAAGTTGGTAACCTCTTTCCGTGTACACACCAAACAGAGAGGCCGGGATGATGGTACCTTGGCCCAGGATTAAAGCCAGTCATCCGGTCAGGGGGCATGGGTGTTTCCGGTTGGGACCGAGAGGGGGGCACCCCCTTAAAGCGCGCGTATAGAAATTTGATCCCATGCTACGCGAGGTTGTAGCCTCCCCGTCTCAAGGTTTTTCTTGGACGTTGCCGAGGGTGATCCCTGGCTTCGGATGGTTGAATTGGGTGTGTACTGGTTAGACGTGTTTCTTCCAAAACACCGTAGACGGAACTAGTCCCCGTGACTACTGAAATCCGTTGGCTGTGGTTAAGTACAAACTCTGCAGAGTCAATTCTTTCCAAATCATCGTATCCATGATCAAGCAGTGTAAGTATTATATCCATATCTATCTGTGTGAAAAAACTTGTCACCGGTGAACAAGCTCAAGTGGTAAATTCAGATTTATTGTTATTCCTGTGGATGGACTAACGTTATATTTGTCTCATGCTTGTGATAATTTATGTTCCCGAACTATTGTATTAATGAGTTGTGATATAAGCCCTTTATGAGACGTCGCGCAGACGTCCGACTGTGGCGTGTACTCGTTTCTCACTTTAAATATAAGCCCCTTATGTGATGTCGCTCAGACGTCCGACTGCGGCATGCACTGTCTTTATTTTCTGTTATAAGCCCCTTATGTGGTGTCGCCCCGACGCCCGACTGTGGCATTATTATTCTGCATTTTCCTCTCGAGGAGTCTTTCAGACACTCGTTTGGCACCCGCATTATCATTCCGCATTTTCCGCTCGAGGAGTCTTTCAGACACTCGATTGGCACCCGCATTATCATTCCGCATTTTCCGCTCGAGGAGTCTTTCAGACACTCGTTTGGCACCCGCATTATCATTCCGCATTTTCCGCTCGAGGAGTCTTTCAGACACTCGATTGGCACCCGCATTATCATTCCGCATTTTTCGCTCGAGGAGTCTTTCAGACACTCGTTTGGCACCCGCATTAATATTCCGCATTTTTCCGCTCGAGGAGTCTTTCAGACTCTCGTTTGGCACCAGTATTACTATTCTGCAGTTTCCGCTCGAGGCGTCATTCAGACCCTCGCTTGGCACCCAGTATTTATTATCTCTATGTCTGATCGCACTGGTTAACTTGTTCATGTGCTTCATGTTTACATTTGTTATACCTTATGTCCGAACTGTCTTGCGAGTACATTCATAGTACTCACCTGGCTTGTTGATTTGGCCAGATGTTGACGAAGGCGATCTCTTGGATGGAGAGTTTGATAGCGCGTCCGACGCCTAGAGGAGTCCCAGTCAGTCCTGCGCGATCCCGGATATTGGTCACTTTTATTGTATACGCTTCCGCCACCCGCAATAAGTCTTCTCGAGCCTCACTCCGACGCTCGATGAGTTGTAGTCTTCTGGAATCATGTCACTCGCTTCGCGGTGATATTTCCACCACCGTTATTATTGTGAGTTAGTAGTCGCCACCCTATCCGCCGTTTTGTTTTAGCGGCGTGCATGTAATAAATTGTTGGGCAGTCTCTGCTGAACCTTGTATTATATTTAGTACTCCTGGTATTTTTCTTCTGTGACCAAGATATTGTCTACCAGTGAGAAGGAATTCTTCCTCGCTGGTCCGTAAAAGGGATTGGTCTCTCAATAATTATTTTATTGAAAAACCGGTCGTGACAAGCTTGGTATCAGAGCCAGGCTGACTGTAGAAAGCCACTAGGTGCGATCTCTAATCGGTTATTAGCGTCTTTTGTGCTTTTTTAGCATTTTGCAATTGTAGCTATTTTCTGTTGGTCATCATAAATTTATGACATGACTACTCAGAATTTTTGCCTACTTTTGTAGATGGCTGGCAGCAGCTGTGAGAATCGAGTGTTCACCAACGTGCCCGAGGGGTTTGTCAAGCTCCTCGTCTCCATCACCAAGCTCGCGATCGGGCCAGCAGCTCGCCCGGAGTTCACACTCTATCAGCACAAGCTCAGTGACGACGTGTCTATGCACCAAGCCGTGGTGCAGTTCTGGGGAGGACGTTCTGCTGCACGCCACTTCTGTTTTGTGGGAAGGGCCATGCCTACGGAGAGGCATGCCATGCAGATGGCTGCCCGTGAGGCGATAGCTCGCCTTCGGGACATCCTTCCTACGATGAAGACTCGTCGCTACCGCTACCTCCCGTGCCATGTGCCTTACACCAGCCACTATGCGTTCGCCTCCCATCGGGGAGAACGAGATGAAGCCATCGAGATGGTTGTGGAATATCTCAAGGCTCTGGAGGAGTCTTTCGACAACCTCGTAGATGATCTTGTGGCTGCCCGCATGGACTTAGTCCGGGGCGGTCCTGCCAGCAGGAAGGAGCTTCTCCACACGGCGCCGCCTCTGACATTCATCTCGTCTTCAGCCTCATATGCACCGGCCGTTTTGGCCACTGCTCGCCGTCTACCTACCACTGAGGAGTTCGACCGAGTCATCGCACCCACTCTAGTCAGAGCCGCACCGCCTGCCGCACGCGCTCTACCACCAGTCGCCCCCACACCATCACCGCAGCGCAGCGTCGCGCGCTAGGAGCCAGCTAGAGAGGAGGAGGTTGATTCTCCTGGACCGCTGAGCCTTGCCATCGGCAAGGGGAAGGAGATCTTCACCATCTCCGACTGAGAGCATCAAGTAGCCGCGTGTTATGCCTGCTTGTATGATGTGTTGTTTTATCTGTACGCTAGTTTGTATTGGTGTGTTTGCTGCCCTCCGGAGTAGTACGCTGGTTTTTAATAACATGTCAGGATTGTGTACGCGCATCCTGAGTGCTGTATCTTGTATTTGCTTTTCGCATGTAAGATTTATGTTAAGCACTTCTTCTCCATGAAAAATCATTTGTGTTTCTCTGAAAACCTTGAAGCCTTTTGATTTTTGCCTTTGCGAGATTTTTGTGCTACACAATTTTTCTCATGGGTTTTGCAAATAATACCCCAGACTGGAAAAATGTCTCGCCCATGGACTCGCTCCATGCCCAATCAGCCAGAAGAGGCTTACGGGACAGAGACCAGCAACAATTTCACTCAGGGTCAGTCCAGCCAACAAGACAGCGAAGCAGCACTGTCTCAAGTATGCCGTCTCTTCGAGCAAAGCCAGCAACAGCACCAAGAGATGATGAACCATGTCATCAACATGGGAAACCACCGTGAACCCTATCAACCACATTCCAAGTTATCTGAGTTACAGAAGACTCGCCCCTCAACTTTTGCTCACACCGATAGGCCGCTGGAAGCCGATGATTGGCTTCGTGAGATTGAAAGGAAACTGATTATTGCTCAGTGCTCAGATCATGAGAAGGTGCTTTATGCACCACACTATCTTACTGGAGCAGCCGCAGCATGGTGGGAGAACTTCCTACACATGCATCCCAGGGAACACAACATCACCTGGGAAGAGTTCAAGGAAGGCTTCCGTGGGGCACACATCCCCAGGAGCATCCTAAAGATCAAGAAGAGAGAGTTTGATGACCTGAAGCAAAGAGGCATGTCAGTGACAGAGTACAATGGTCAGTTTACTCAGCTGTCTCGTTATGCCTACGACGAGCACATGACAGAAAGCAAAAAGATGGAAAAATTCCTGGACGGCCTGGCACCAGCACTGAGATGCCAACTGATTGTACACACCTTTCCGGATTTTAAGACGCTGGTGGACAAGGCCATCACCCTGGAGAATGAGTGCCGTAGTCTGGAAGATATCCGCAAGCGAAAGAGGGACAAGACGACTCTTGCTCGCAGCAACCGAGGTAAGACTGAGGTCCCGAGGACAGACGCAAGGAGATCCACGACTACCGAGCCAAGGCCCGTCGGACAATTTCATGCCAGGGATAAGGAGTACACATACCGTCCAGGGGTCACCTGCTATGCTTGTGGTCAACAAGGGCATTATGCTAAACAGTGCCCGAAGCCGAGAGACTCGGCACCCAAGCCGAACAATGGTGGGAACAATCCAGCCCCCAAGCGCAACAACTTCAACCCCAGCAACAACCACAGGAAGGGTCACCTGAACCATGTGACCAGGGAAGAAGCGCAGAATGCCCCAGACATCGTGCTCGGTACGTTCCCTGTCAACACAGTACCTGCCACGGTTTTGTTTGATTCTGGAGCTTCCCATTCGTTCGTTTCGAAGATTTTTGTTTCACAACATGGTTTTCCGATACTTCCCTTGGAAAAATCTATGATCATCGAGTCCCCCGGAAATAAGCAAATCGCTCAAGGTTACTGCCAAGGAGTGTTCATTGAGTTCGAAGGACTACAATTCCACGCGAATCTTATCGTGTTGGAAAGTAAAGGACTGGATGTCATTTTAGGGATGGACTGGTTGACCACCAACAAAGGATTCATCAACTGTTTCAATCGGACAGTGATTCTCACTCACCATCACGGCAAGACTATAAGGGTTTCCGCCCAAGAAAGGCCACGATCACAGCAACCAAAACTGAACAAAATGGACATTGCAGAACTGAGAAAAGTTCCAGTGGTATGCGAGTTTCCTGATGTGTTCCCTGAAGAACAACCAGGCATGCCACCAGACCGAGAGATAGAATTCAGCATTGAACTAGCACCTGGCACCACTCCCATCTATAAGAAACCTTATAGAATGGCACCCTCAGAATTGGTGGAGTTGAAGAAGCAGATAAAGGAATTGTTGGACAAAGGATTTATTCGAGCCAGCTCCTCACCATGGGGTTCGCCTGTGTTGTTCGCCAAAAAGAAAGATGGGACACTGAGGCTATGCACAGACTATCGAGCCCTCAATATGGTCACCATCAAAAACAAATATCCGATGCCACGAATAAATGATTTGTTTGACCAGCTCGCACAAGCCAAGGTATTTTCAAAGATTGATTTGATATCGGGATACCATCAACTGAAGGTACGGACAGAAGACATTCCCAAGACAGCATTCACTTCCAGATATGGGTTATACGAGTTCACAGTGATGCCTTTTGGACTAACGAACGCCCCCGCATATTTCGTCCACCTCATGAACAAAGTATTCATGAAATTCATGGACAAATTTGTGGTGGTATTTATTGATGACATTCTGGTTTACTCGAGGACACCAGAAGAGCATGCTGAACACCTCAGAATTGTTTTGGGAGAATTGAGGAAACATCAGTTGTACGCCAAATTTAGCAAATGCGAATTTTGGCTAAGACAAGTTGGTTTCTTGGGCCATGTATTGAACCAAGAAGGCGTGGCCGTAGACCCAGAGAAAGTCAAGGCCATACTAGACTGGAAGCCACCCGCCAATGTTACAGATGTGCGGAGTTTCCTAGGAATGGCCGGATATTACAGGAGATTTATTGAAGGTTTCTCCACTGTGGCAAAACCTATGACACAATTACTCAAGAAGGACAAGAAATTCATATGGACGGAAGCATGTGAGCAGAGCTTCCAAGAACTCCAGAAGACGCTGACAACCGCACCGGTCTTAACTGTGCCAAACATACACAAGTGCTTTGAAGTGTATTGTTACGCGTCCCGAAAAGGTCTCGGATGTGTGCTAATGCAGGATGGCAAAGTTGTCGTATATGCCTCCAAGCAGCTGCGAAAACATGAGGAAAATTACCCAACACATGACTTGGAGCTAGCAGCAGTTATACATGCACTCAAGGAGTGGAGGCACTTTCTATTGGGAAATCGCTGTGAAATATATACGGACCATAAGACCCTCAAATATATTTTCACACAGCCAGAGCTGAATTTACGCCAACGACGCTGGTTGGAACTGGTCAAAGACTATGATGTCGGCATTCACTACCACCCAGGGAAAGCAAATGTAGTGGCCGATGCCCTTAGTCGAAACCCCAGCCCAGACAGTGACAGTCAGCAAAATTTGAGGCCTGAGTTTCAGCGAGAGTTCACTAGGCTCAACATGATGTTAGTCTCTGAGGGCACCGTATCGAACCTAGAGATACAACCCACCCTGGTGGAACAAATTAAGAAGGCTCAACAGGGACATCCCAGCATCGAAGGCATAAAGAAGAAAATGAATCTTAGTAAGACTTCAGAATTCGTCACGGACAGTGAAGGAACATTATGGTACCGAGACAGACTTCGCGTACCTAACATTGAGGAACTCAAGCAACAGATCTTGACGGAAAGCCACACCGCCCCATACTCGATCCATCCTGGAGGAACCAAAATGTACAAGGACATTCAGGAAAGATTTTGGTGGCACGGTATGAAAAGAGATATAGCCACATTCATTGCTTGTTGCGATTCATGTCAGCGCATCAAGGCCGAGCACCAAAAGCCAGCAGGGCTACTCCAGCCTAACAGGATACCAGAGTGGAAATGGGATGAAATCGGAATGGACTTCATTGTCGGATTACCCTGATCACAACGCGGAAATGACGCCATATGGGTCATCACAGACCGACTAACCAAGGTTGCTCATTTCATTCCCGTGAAGACTACCTACTCCACACAAAGACTGGCAAAACTTTATCTCTCCCGTATAGTTTGCTTGCACGGAGTCCCAAAGACTATAATATCAGACCGAGGCACCCAATTCGTCTCCAAATTTTGGGATCGCCTACAACAAGCTCTGGGCACACAACTAACTTTCAGTACAGCATACCACCCTCAGACTGATGGACAGACGGAACGTGTAAACCAGATCCTAGAGGATATGCTAAGGCCCTGTGTGCTCACCTATGGATCCAGCTGGGAAGAGAGTTTGCCATATGCCGAATTTGCTTACAACAACAGTTACCAAGCCAGCTTGCAAATGGCACCCTTTGAAGCGTTGTACGGACGAAGGTGTCGTACCCCATTGAATTGGTCAGAAACAGGTGACAGCCATATCTTCGGCCCAGATATGCTTAAAGAGGCCGAGGAGAAAGTTAAACAGATCAGGGACAGACTCAGGACGGCGCAGAGCCGACAAAAGAGCTACTATGATCAGAAGCATCGTGAGGTCAACTTTGAACCCGGTGATTCCGTATACCTCCGAGTATCTCCTATGAGGGGTCTGCAACGGTTCAAAATTAAGGGGAAGCTAGCCCCAAGATTTATTGGACCATTTCATGTAAAGGCACGAAGAGGCACGGTAGCCTACCAACTAGACCTCCCCAAGGAACTGTCAGACGTCCATGACGTGTTCCACGTCTCACAGTTAAGAAAATGTGTGAGCAACCCAGAAAAACATGTACCTCATGAGGACATTGATATGCAACCAGATCTCACCTACAGAGAAAGGCCAGTAAAGATTTTAGAAGAGTCTGAATGGAGGACCCGTCAGAAAACGACAAGATTTTTCAGGGTTCAGTGGAGCAACCACACTGAGGATGAAGCCGCATGGGAAAGGGAAGATTTCCTTCGAGCAGAGTATCCACATCTATTTGAGGATCAGCAGAAATCTCGAGGACGAGATTTTTCCTAAGGGGGTAGGTGTTGTGACACCCAAGTTTTTATTTGGATTTTTCAAAAGATTTCTATTTGACTTGAGGGGAGTGATTTAAATTTTTCCTTTAAGAGAACTCTCACTCTCAAATATTTTTTCCTTATGGCAAAAGTTTTATGTGGATTCACCCAAGATCTGTCTTTGGTCTTGGAGGTTCTTGCTTTTCATTTGGACTCAAGACCAAATGTTTTTCTTTTGGGGAAAACAACTTTTAAAAATCTTTTTTTTGAATTTGCACTATGGCTTTTGGAAACTCCTTTGCCACTTTCAACAATTCCTTCTTGCCATGGCATTAGTGCAAATCCCCTCTCCTAACCACTCCCTCACCTCTGGATCATGATTTGCATCAAATCCAGCAAGTTGAACCTCCCCATGTGATTATTTCCATTCAAATTATATTCGAACAAATTTCTGCCTTCTTTTCTAGCACCTGGAGATTTACCAAGGAACTCCACTTTCTGTCTTGGTTTTTGCCACCAAACCTTTTTCCCCTCCTAGTCCTTTGAACCCTCAACCTAGAACCATGAAGATCCACTGGTCTTCAGTTCAAAATTTTCAAACTACACTTGCTGCAAGTTTGGACCAGATTTGTCAAATTTGGTGAAATTCATTCAAAACCTTCTCCAAAAATTCCAAGTAAAATCAGGCAGCCTCTGGGTGCATTGAGTGGTCATCTCACCAAGTTACAGCTCCAGAAAAATTTATGTCATAGCCAAAACCTTCTGTCGAACACCTGCAGTGCACTGTCTTTGTCACATTCAGAAAGTTCAGAGTTTCAGTCAGTGGCTGCTGTCGTTTTCTTCAGAAGCGGACGTCGATCTCGCCAGTGCCACCGCGTCGTCTTGCTCCTCGTCCCCGCCCTCTTGTTCCTGCACCGCACGAACGCCTGGCGCCTTGCAGGCGTCGGCGACGAGCAGCAGAAGGTGCGCCGCCCCGTGACCGACGCCGGCGGCGGCTTTGCGGACGCCAGCGGGAGACACGGCGCCGGCGACGCCACCCAGCGCCGCCCAAACCACCGGAGCTCGCCGCGTGGCTTTCCACTCCCCCGAATGCGCTGCCGCTCTCGTCGTGAACCGCAGGGCGCGGAGCGCGCTCTCTGCCGCCGTTGAGCCCGTGCGGTCACCTCACCATGGACCGACGCCATTACGCCAAAACCGTCTCTGTTTAGCTGTAAAACGGCTCCAGTAACCTCCACTGATGCTGCCTGGCCGCTCAAACCACCTGCCCATCCACTGCTCCACCGTAATCGCTCGCCGGAGATTCTCCGTTCACGGTCACCCCGTCGATCTGCCTATAAATAGAGGCCCCGAGCTTCAACTCGAGCACCCACCAGCCCTGCACTCCCCCTAGAGCACGTCTAGCCACTGGAAGAGCCCCGAGGAGGTCTCCTTCCTCGACTCCGGCCGCCGCGACCCGCCACGGGATCCAGCCCGATTCGCCCCCGTGTGTGCTCCTCCGCCTCCATTCTCTTGCCAGTAGCTTCACCTTGCATCACCCGTTCTGACCCGCGCCTCAATTCGTAGTTTGCAGCCCTCCACCGGAGTATCCCATCCTCACCCGAGCCGCCGTCCGCCGGAGAAAGTGTCGCCGTCGACGTGGTGCTCCCCGTTGGACGAGTCCACCACCCACCGACGCGGAAGAGGATGCTGAAGCTCTTGGTACCCTCCATTTCTCCTAACTCGCCGCGGTTCGACGCCGGCGTCCACCACAGTCTTCGGGCGCCGACGAGCTTTTCAAACCTGACATGTGGACCCCGCGTGTCAGCCTCTGTTCTTTTATTCGCGAACCGTTTTCTATTGGCGCCTTCGGGCAAAATACGTCTTCTCCTTTGCGCTTGCGCATTCCCAGCCGAAGCGTTTTCTGTTTTCTCAGTTAAAACCCTGGAACTTTTCTGTTTTATTACGGATAAGTCCCTAGACAGAAACCTTTATAACTTTTTAATAAAAAGGTATTTTTGAGTGATTCTTTTCCTGACAATCTTCGAATTTTGTCTAGTTTTTTATGGGATTTATTTGAAAAATATTTGGAAAAGTTTCTGTGCATGTGTTGGTTTCCACGTTAGTACCCGCTTCGTGATTACCGTAGGTTCCGGGAGAGGTGACGGAGCCGCGAACTTCACCGAGCTAGACTACGACTTCTCCAAACCAGGCAAGCATGTTTTGAACATTTGATATGACAGGTGTTTTGCATGTTCGCTTGAAAGTTTGTGCGTGGCATATGAGTGTCGGTAAAAACCTCGTTGCTTGTAAGGCAACGACCCGGATGTTCCAAAGTTGCGATGACCTCTGATGAGAGGTGGCCTAATCATGTGGTGACATGAAGGGCAGCAAGGTGGTACTGTTGTAGCATGCCAGCCTTGCGTCATCCGACTTTCTTCGACGTTAACGTGGTTGGAGCTACGTTATCGTTCTTTTCCCGCATGTTCCAAAGTTGCGATGACCTCTGATGAGAGGTGGCCTAATCATGTGGTGACATGAAGGGCAGTAAGGTGGTACTGTTGTAGCATGCCAGCCTTGCGTCATCCGACTTCCTCCGACGTTAACGTGGTTGGAGCCACGTTACCGTTCTCCCCCCTTTCCGTGCTACCACATGTCTCATTGCCAGGATGCGGTTTAGTAAGTTGGTAACCTCTTTCCGTGTACACACTAAACAGAGAGGCCGGGATGATGGTACCTTGGCCCAGGATTAAAGCCAGTCATCCGGTTAGGGGGCATGGGTGTTTCCGGTTGGGACCGAGAGGGGGGGCACCCCCTTAAAGCGCGCGTATAGAAATTTGATCCCATGCTACGCGAGGTTGTAGCCTCCCCGTCTCAAGGTTTTTCTTGGACGTTGCCGAGGGTGATCCCTGGCTTCGGATGGTTGAATTGGGTGTGTACTGGTTAGACGTGTTTCTTCCAAAACACCGTAGACGGAACTAGTCCCCGTGACTACTGAAATCCGTTGGCTGTGGTTAAGTACAAACTCTGCAGAGTCAATTCTTTCCAAATCATCGTATCCATGATCAAGCAGTGTAAGTATTATATCCATATCTATCTGTGTGAAAAAACTTGTCCCCGGTGAACAAGCTCAAGTGGTAAATTCAGATTTATTGTTATTCCTGTGGATGGACTAACGTTATATTTGTCTCATGCTTGTGATAATTTATGTTCCCGAACTATTGTATTAATGAGTTGTGATATAAGCCCTTTATGAGACGTCGCGCAGACGTCCGACTGTGGCGTGTACTCGTTTCTCACTTTAAATATAAGCCCCTTATGTGATGTTGCTCAGACGTCCGACTGCGGCATGCACTGTCTTTATTTTCTGTTATAAGCCCCTTATGCGGTGTCGCCCCGACGCCCGACTGTGGCATTATTATTCTGCATTTTCCTCTCGAGGAGTCTTTCAGACACTCGTTTGGCACCCGCATTATCATTCCGCATTTTCCGCTCGAGGAGTCTTTCAGACACTCGATTGGCACCCGCATTATCATTCCGCATTTTCCGCTCGAGGAGTCTTTCAGACACTCGTTTGGCACCCGCATTATCATTCCGCATTTTCCGCTCGAGGAGTCTTTCAGACACTCGATTGGCACCCGCATTATCATTCCGCATTTTCCGCTCGAGGAGTCTTTCAGACACTCGTTTGGCACGCGCATTAATATTCCGCATTTTTCCGCTCGAGGAGTCTTTCAAACACTCGTTTGGCACCAGTATTACTATTCTGCAGTTTCCGTTCGAGGCATCATTCAGACCCTCGCTTGGCACCCAGTATTTATTATCTCTATGTCTGATCGCACTGGTTAACTTGTTCATGTGCTTCATGTTTACATTTGTTATACCTTATGTCCGAACTGTCTTGCGAGTACTTTCATAGTACTCACCTGGCTTGTTGATTTGGCCAGATGTTGACGAAGGCGATCTCTTGGATGGAGAGTTTGATAGCGCGTCCGACGCCTAGAGGAGTCCCAGTCAGTCCTGCGCGATCCCGGATATTGGTCACTTGTATTGTATACGCTTCTGCCACCCGCAATAAGTCTTCTCGAGCCTCACTCCGACGCTCGATGAGTTGTAGTCTTCTGGAATCATGTCACTCGCTTCGCGGTGATATTTCCACCACCGTTATTATCGTGAGTTAGTAGTCGCCACCCTATCCGCCGTTTTGTTTTAGCGGCGTGCATGTAATAAATTGTTGGGCAGTCTCTGCTCAACCTTGTATTATATTTAGTACTCCTAGTATTTTTCTTCTGTGACCAAGATATTGTCTACCAGTGAGAAGGAATTCTTCCTCGCTTGTCCGTAAAAGGGATTGGTCTCTCAATAATTATTTTATTGAAAAACTGGTCGTGACATATACTGTGACAGATAGTGTATTTATCTCGTTTGAAATTAAGACAATATTAACCGGAGAGGAGGCAGTATGGACTAACATTACTTTGCTGTGTCCCGTCAACTTGCCGAACGAGGAGAAGGTTGCATGACGGGAGAAGCTTGCGGGCGGTGGCTCGCAGGACAAGGAGAAACTTTTGACTAATGCAAGCTCTCCCTCGCTCAGGCGGTGGACGTGCAACAGTTAATTCGGTGTCAGATTGCCAGAAGCATACACTATACTACTAGTGCTATTATTGTTCGACTTTCCAAATAGGCAAACAGCCAAGTGCAAAGTAAACAGGTCAGCAAACCTTGTGGCGCATCTTCGTGCGAACCGTGCCGCCATCTTCGAGCGAACCGTGCTTGCTGCACTTTGAATGTGGCCGAGAGCTGGCTTGATGAAACACCTCGCTTCCTACTTCTTTTTTTGCGGGGTACCTCGCTTCCTAGTGACCAGTGTCTTGGTTGATCGTCTCAAGAATGCTTATATATGAATAAAGCTCTCCCATTTACCCGCAAAAAAGATTAAGCCATATTAACCGGAAAGGAGGGAGTATGGACTAGCACTACTTTTTGGTGTGTCCCGTCAACTCGCAGAACGAGGAGAAGCTTGCAGGACAAGGTGAAGCTCGCTTACGCCTTTTGACTAATGCAACCTACCCTCGGTGGACATGCATTAGTCCATTCGGTGTCAGATTGTCAGAGGCATACACTGTAGTACCCAACATGCGGAGTACCATCGTTGTTCGACTTCACGAAGAGGCGAAGAGCCAAGGGCAGTAGTACGAGTTGTACTACTACTAGAACCGCATGGTGGAGCGTCTGTACTCTTATTTTTTTTATCTCTGATAAAGTACACGTTTATTCTGCAGAAGGGCGGAAAACGGCAGCCCAACATGTAATGAATGATATCGATCAACCAACCATGCTCGAATATATCTTGGCCTCCGTGCGAGCCCGTCTATGTGTTCTCGCTCCTCGTCTCTCTCAAGGAACGGCGGGTTGGCTCTTTGTCGTCAATTGAGATCGGTTTGCTCACACTCCTGTCCCACATGTCAGTGATATGCCAAGAGGAGGTGCGTTGACCGACTGGCCATACGCGTACTTGGTTTTGCACCTTCATACTACTCCTCCCTTTGTCACAGTTTACAGGGCGCGCTTCATTATGATGCATTTCTCTCAATGCATTTCCACCACCAGAGAGACTTTAGACGCATTTGGTTTAATGCTCAATTAATTAGGGCATGGTAACCGCAATCAAGTCCACAATTTTCTCTCCATGTACTGTACTACTACGGAGTGGAGTAAGTGCATGCATGTGTGTACCCGGAGTGGAAGCACTGCATGCATGTGTGTACGCATTATTCCCTCTAGTAATAGACACCGTGCTATAACTACCAATGCTATTTTTCAGGCCGATCGCTAGTCGCTTTGGTCCCACAGATTTTTTTTCTTTTTTCTAAAGCGCGCTGTATAAACAGTGACGGATGGAGTAGTATGAGCGGATTCAAAGAAGAGCGTATTGATGGTTGCTTCTTCAGAGCAACTTACGGTGGGAAAGGTGGGGCTTATGATTTGACTGCTCATTACTCACTATTAATGCGGCGCAACGACCGGGCTGAGTCTCCCATGCGGTTGTGCACTACGCCCTTGGTTCTTAAATATACTCCCGAGTATTTGTCTTTCTAGAGATTTCAACGACTGACTACTCAAATATTTGTCTTTTTAGAGATTTCAAATGGACTGGCACATACAGATGTATATAGACATATTTTAGAGTGTAGATTCACTCATTTTGCTCCGTATGTAGTCACTTGTTGAAATCTCTAGAAACACGAATAGAATATTTAGGAACGGAGGGAGTACACATACGAAGCAAAATGAGTGAATCTACACTCTAAAATATGCCCGTTTGTAATTTGTAAAAAGACAAATATTTAGGAACGAAGGAGTATAATTTTGTGCATGGCACATGGACCCGGATGATGAAGAGGCTTCTGGCAATGCTACCAAGCTTCCATCATTTGTTTACATAATTGACGTACTATACAAATAATTTTCTAGCAACATGAAATTGTACAATGGTGTGAGCTTTCAGCTTTTGTTTCGCGTGTCTTGCCATCGATGCTCTTTCGGAAACAATAAAAAACTAACTTCCTTGCTAATGCATGTCAATTATTAGCAGATCAGAGCTAATAATTACATCACAACTGAAGACGGAGTTGTGAGAAGGTGTTAAATTAAAATTGATCCATGCTTTCATTGGCAGCAACGTCCCCCCAGCTCTGTCTAAATCAACAAGGCTTGTTGGGAAAAAAGTAGCTGTCTGGAGCATGCAAGATTCCGATCATTTTGTGCAGTTCCACTAAAATAGAGCTGAGCGTCCCTGTTCCAAAGATATTAAGTGTGATTACGATAATAGTGGACTACTGATGAAACAATAAACACACAAATAGAAGCCGGTCACCTTTGCAGTCTCTCTTAAGACTAACTAGTTGGAGAAGATTAGGCTCCGAGTTGGATGAGGAGGATAGAGCAAAACCAATCTCCCTTTGTGCAGTCACACTAAAATGTAGAGACGTTGCCCGTGTGACATTTTAGTACAACTGCACAAAACAGTCTTAAGAAAAAAGTGATTTGTGTAGTTCACCAAAAGGTCACAATAGCAACAAGTAGAAAGGAAACAATTACTGGCCAATAACAGTTGATGACACATGCGACAACAAAAAAGAAGCATATTCCTTGTCCTAAGGGAAGATAACAACACGGTTGTGTTTGTCTAAAACGGTGTGAGGACGAGAATGCAATATGGAAAATACGCCGGACGAGCTACGTTTTGGGCAAAGAACTATGGAAGATCCACATGCAGCGACGTGGGAAGACGGGCAGTGGAGCAAGGCCGGAGGGGATACCTGGAGGTCGCCGGGATGTAACTAGATGAGCAGCGGCGGGCGGAATCTGTGAGCAGGTGGCGTAGGCCCTGCCGCGCCGGAGCTCGGTCAGAGAGAACAGCGTGTACCGCGGATCGGGACGTGCTGCCTCGGCACCGTCAAACGGAGAAATGATGCACTTCCTCCCTTTCCCCCGGCAGACGGGATGCGGCCGGATCAGTGACCAACGGTGAGAGAGAGAGGCCACCGCACTCCCTTTCCCCCGGTGGACGGGATGCGGCCGGATCAGTGATCAACGGTGAGATAAAGAGAGGCCACCGCACTCCCTTTCCCCCGGCGAACGGGATGCGGCCGGATCAGTGACCAACGGTGAGAGAGAGAGAGAGAGGCCACCGCAGCCTTGTGTGAGATACTCTGAAGAGCGACAAACCAGGCAGGCAGGCTCCATTGTATATAGTGAGCGGACTACCTTTTTCTCCATAAAAATTGTTTTATATTCCGTGTACGTGCCATTGAGCGCTATAACATTATTTAGAAATAACGCGGCAACGCGTCAAGTCGAACTTTGTTTCGTGCACGCGTGGTACACGACCTCCCTAGGTAAACAACTGCTACAGGTGTTCAAATTAGCACGTGGGCTGCCATTTCGTAAAGAAATGAGCTCCACCGTATACCCGCGCGGGTGTGGCTTGGCACGAAGCGTGAGTACGTGCACGGTGCACCTATTCTCTTCTTGTATACGTACACCACCTACGTGGGGTTGTGTGAGAGAGATACAAACCTAGAGAGATATAGTGTGTGGGTTCTTGAGAGTTTTTTTGGGGGGTGGGGGTCAATCAAAAAATGTAACATATGCAAAGTGTGTGAAATAGAGTCCTGGATATAACATATATATAGAGGGGGCGATCCACGAGAAGAGAGTGGAGGTATCATCGGCTTGAGGTGTCCATAGAATCGAAGAGTGGGATGATGTGTGTGTGTGTGCGCGCGCGATCGATAAAGAGTGCCATCGAATTTGTGTGTGCCCACGTCAAAGATATAGAGTGGCTGGCCTACTGGAACGTGAGATGGGACATGTGCAGTTTGTCTCTATGGCATGGATACCTACCTGCAGCGCTCGACTATCGGTGTGTGGTGGGGTAAGAGGGAGGCCCAATTAACTATATAGGTACAATGGCTGGTATATGTGTGGAGGAGGAGAGAGGCCTACCTCATGTATTAAGGAGATCGATCTGCCTCATGTATTAAGGGAGATCGATCGGCATCCATGCATATGTGCAGGAGAGGAATAAGATTGGGAGAGAGACAGAGCTAGAGTGTTGGAGGGGGTGGTAGTGGAGTTGCTTCTAACAAATGGTGGGACAGGCTTGCTAGACAAATGGAGGGCACGCCCGCAATATCAATAAGGGAGGAGATGGCTGCTTGTTGTCTGTGCACGTGCGTGTGAGAGATGGGTTAGGAGGCATGCACGAATGATGAGGGGGGACGATGTGGCTGCGGTAAGCAGACGTAACTACATAGGAAGATCAATCGCCCTTTATTAGAGAAAGGAGAGACATAACTTGTGAGGTACGTCGATCGATGGGGGGGTAGTTAAAGTCGATCTAGGTATATGTTGGGAGATCGATCGGTATACATGTAACGCCCACGATGCGGCTATATCTCCCATGTGTCGAGGCACGAGTAAGAGGCATAACCGCATTGTGGTTTAGTCGCAAGAAGGGTCATCTTCACACAATCCCATGTAATGAACAAGAATGGGATAACAAGAGTTGGCTTACAATCGCCACTTCACACAATACATAAATATAAAGCATACATCATCCAAAATCCACACATAGACCGACTACGGTCAAATCCAAATGAAAATAAGATAACCCCAAATGCTAGATCCCAGATCATCCCAACTGGGCTCCACTACTGAACATCAGGAAAAGACACATAGTAACGACCACATTCCTCATCGAACTCCCACTTGAGCTCGGTTGAGTCATCTGCACTGACATCGTCGGCACCTGCAACTGTTTTGGTAGAATCTATGAGTCACGAGGACTCAACAATCTCACACCCGCGAGATCAAGACTATTTAAGCTTATAGGAAAGGATGGTGTAATGAGGTGGAGCTGCAGCAGGCACTAAGCATATATGGTGGCTAACATACGCAAGTGAGAGCGAGAAGAGAAGCAACGCAACGGTCGCGAAGCTAGAAATGATCAAGAAGTGATCCTGGAACTACTTACGTTCATGCATAACTCAAACCGTGTTCACTTCCCGGACTCCGCCGAGAAGAGACCATCATGGCTACACACGCAGTTGATGTATTTTAATTAAGTCAAGTGACAAGTTCTCTACAACCGGACATTAACAAATTCCCATCTGCCTCATAACCGCGGGCACGGCTTTCGAAAGATAATACTCTGCAGGGGTGTCCCAACTTAGCCCATCATAAGCTCTCACGGTCAACGAAGGATAAACCTTCTCCCAAGATGACCCGATCAGTCTCGGAATCCCGGTTTACAAGACATTTCGACAATGGTAAAACAAGACCAGCAAGACCACCCGCTGTGCCGACAAATCCTGATAGGAGCTGCACATATCTCGTTCTCAGGGCACACCGGATAAGCTAAGCGTACAGGTACCCACGTAACCCAAGTTGCCAAGGGACGGTCCCGCACGGTGCTCTAGTTTGGACCAACACTCGGAGGAGCACTGGCCCGGGGGTTAAAATAAAGATGACCCTCGGGCTCGCGAAAACCCAAGGGAAAAGGCTTAGGTGGCAAATGGTAAAACCAAGGTTGGGCCTTGCTGGAGGAGTTTTATTCAAGGCGAACTGTCAAGGGGGTCCCATAAATCACCCAATCGCGTAAGGAACGCAAACTCAAGGAACATAGTACCGGTATAACAGAAACTAGGGCGGCAAGAGTGGAACAAAACACCAGGCATAAGGCCGAGCCTTCCACCCTTTACCAAATATACAGATGCATTAATTAAATAAGAGATATTGTGATATCCCAACATATCCATGTTCCCACATGGAACAAACTTCAACTTCACCTGCAACTAGCAATGCTATAAGAAGGGCTGAGCAAAAGCGGTAACTTAGCCAAACAACAGTTTGCTAGGAAAGGATGGTTAGAGACTGACATGGCAATATGGGAGGCATGATATAGCAAGTGGTAGGTAGTGCAGCATGGCAATAGAGCGAACAACTAGCAAAGCAAAGATAGAAGTGATTTCGAGGGTATGGTCATCTTGCCTGCAAGGTTCTCAGAGTTGTCGAAAGCTTGATCCTCGTAAGCGTACTCAACAGGTTCCTCATTCACGAACTCGTCTCCCGGCTCTACCCAAAACAAGAACACAAGGAATGGAACCACAATCAATCACGGGAAATGCACAAGCAACATGATGCAAAACATGCATGATATGCAAGATATGATACGCGATGCATATGCGTGCTCCGGAAGAAAAATGATGAACAAGGCAGTAACTTGGCAAACCAAGCATGCCACTGTAAACATGAGATGATTTCGGTCGAAATCGATATAAAGATCACCGAAAACGGATGCACGGTTTGCAAATGGCAAGCAAAACAAGAATGACTCTAATCTGCGATTAACAGCATGATAGCACTTAGAATGCAACAAGCAACTATGCTACAGCACTCCAACATAGCAACATAGCCACATGGATACATAGCAATAAAATAACAGCAGTCACAGACTTAGAGAAATCACCAAGTCCCTGAAATCAGAAACATTACGGAGCCTAGTTTGCATGCTTGTGCTAGTCACCACAGAGATCACAAAAATACATGGCATACACCTATGTAAAGATGGCATGGCATACATCAAAACACATGTAGAGCTCATACTCATAAGATGCATAGATTAAACGAAACAAAAATAACAAATCCTCAAGTTCTGATAAGTAACAGCAGTTAACAGAAACTAGCACTCTTGCACCAGAGATTTGGCATCAAGATGGACTCAAATGAACATGGCACAATGGAACAAAATGAAGAGCATCTCGAGGCGAACATTTCGATATATTACATGCACGAAACAGAGCTATATGCAGAGAGTTATGATGCGATGAACATGAGCATGTAATGCAAAAACTTAAAAGACTTAGAGAATTTCGGGGGAAACAGAAGTCAACCCTAGGGTTCGACCCGATCGGATCTGGGTCGAGGGAGCTCGAGGCGGCGTCTCGCCGGAGCTTCGGCCGGAGCGGGAGGAGCTCGGGAGGAGGCCGGGGGACGCCGAGGAAGGAGGGGGCCACCGGATCCGGGCGCGGGGAAGAGGGAGGCGCGGTCGCGGTCGGCGCCGGCAACCTTGGCGGGCGCGGTGGCCGCTGTTACGGGCGGCGGCGCCAGCGGGTACGGCGGCGGAGGGCTTCGGCGGCGTGGGAGGAAGAAGGAGGCGGGGCGCGGGTGGAGCCGGCTCGGGCCGTGGGGGCCGGCTGCGGGCCTCCTGGGCCGCCGCGGCGGGGCGTACGGGGCGCTGACGTGGCGGCCTCTGAGTGGATGGGGGCGGCGGCGGCTTTCGTCCGGCGTCGGGCGGACATGTCCGGCGTCGGGCGGACACGTCCGACGCGCGGAGGGAGAGGCTAGGGTTTCGGGGATCCGGAAATTTCGGGGAGTCTCACATATTTATAGCTAGAGGGAGCTAGGAGAGTCCAAATGGAGCATGGTTTTTGCCCACACGATCGTGATCGAACGGTCGAGAGCATGGAGGTGACATAGAGGGATTTTGGGCTTTTTGAAGGGGGGTTTTGCTGCAACACACAAAAAAGGACTTTGCGGTTACCTAGTTAACCGTTGGAGTACCAAACGACCTCCAAATGGCACGAAACTTGACCGGTGGTCTACCGGTGGTATACCAAGGCCACTTGACAAGACTCGGTCCATTCCGAGAACGTTCAACACCCGCTCATGAAAAGAAAACAAGAGGGGTGCGCCGGAGGAGGTGGGAGTGCCGGATTGCAAAACGGACAACGGGGAAAATGCTCGGATGCATGAGACGAACACGTATGCAAAATGAGATGCACATGATGACATGATATGAGATGCATGACATGAAAAAAATGCAAAACGAAAAACCAACCCCGACCACGAAGGGAATACCATAGCACATAGCCGAAAATGGCAAGAGTTGGGGTTGCAAATTTGGAAAGTTACATCCGGGGTGTTACAACGCTCCACCACTACGAGAGGACCTCGTCCCGAGATCTAGGACTGAAAGAACTCCGGATATTCAGAACGGAGATGGTCCTCGCGTTCCCAGGTGGCTTCTCGGTCGGAATGGTGCGACCACTTCACTTTCAGGAATTTGATTGACTTGTTGCGAGTCTTGCGCTCAGTTTCTTCAAGAATAGCAACGGGGTGCTCATGATAAGACAGATCTTCTTGGAGGTCAATCTCTTCGAAGTTGATGGTGCACTGAGGAGTCTTGAAGCACTTGCGAAGCTATGACACGTGGAACACATCGTGCACGTTCGCGAAGTTGGAAGGAAGCTCAAGTTGATAGGCGAGATCGCCTCTTTTGCCAATGATCTTGAAAGGACCCACGTATCTAGGGGCAAGCTTCCCTTTGATACCGAAGCGATGAGTGCCTCTCATTAGAGAGACGCGGAGGTAGACATGGTCTCCGATCTCGAAAGCCACATCACGGTGCTTACTATCATAGTAACTCTTCTGACGCGATTGCACGGCTTTGAGATTTTCACGGATGACTTTACACATTTCTTCAGCCTTTGTGATTAAGTCATTGCCAAGAAGTTGGCGTTCACCAGTCTCTGACCAACTGAGAGGAGTACGGCACTTTCTGCCATAGAGAATCTCGAATGGGGCCTTGCCCGAACTAGCTTGGAAGCTATTGTTGTAGGAGAACTCGGCATATGGAAGACAATCTTCCCATGTCATGCCAAAGGAAATGACACAAGCCCTGAGCATATCTTCAAGAATTTGATTGACTCGCTCGACTTGGCCACTAGTTTGAGGATGGAAAGTTGTGCTGAAGCGAATGTTGGTGCCCATGGCCTTCTGGAAGGAGTCCCAGAACTTAGAAGTGAAAATGCTTCCACGATCTGAAGAAATCAATTGTGGGATGCCGTGCAAGGAGACAATTCTGGAGGTGTATAGCTCTGCCAACTGAGCTGCTTTGATGGATTCTTTGATTGGAAGGAAATGAGCCACTTTAGAAAGCTTGTCGATGACAACGAAGATAGCATCATTTCCGCGCTCGGACTTGGGAAATCCAGTCACGAAGTCCATTTAGATATGATCAAACTTCCATTCTGGGATAGCAAGAGGTTGGAGGAGACCAGCTGGTTGTTGGTGTTCTGCTTTCACTCTTCGACAGACATCACATTCATTCACGAATTGCGCGACTTCTCGCTTCATTCGAGTCCACCAATACAACTGCTTGAGGTCATGGTACATCTTCGTACTTCCAGGATGAATGGAAAGAACAGAATTGTGCGCCTCGTTCATAATGACTTTCCTTAGATCACCTTTAGGAACCACAATCCGGTCCTCGAAGAATAAAGTGTCTCTGTCATCAATGCGATAGCACTTGTATTTGGAAAGACCCTTGTCGATACCACGTTTCACCTTCTTCACCATGGTATCCAGGAGTTGAGCCTCACGAATTTGATCTTCCAAAGTAGGAGAGACTATGAGGTTGGCAAGAAAGCCTTGAGGAACAACTTGGAGATTCAGCTTGCGGAAAGCTTCACAAAGATCCAGTTGGAATGGCTTGAGAATTAAGCTGTTGCAATAAGCCTTCCTGCTCAAAGAATCTGCAATGACAGATTATACTCTTGAATCATTTCGACCCGTCGAGTCTGCTTGAGGTTGAGGTTGGGCTGAGTGAAGATGTACTTGAGACTCTTGTGATCGGTGAATATGTCCACTTTTCTTCCCAACAAGAGATGTCTCCATGTTATTATTGCATGGACAACTGCCGCCAACTCAAGATCGTGAGTGGGGTAGTTCTTTTCGTTGGGCTTCAACTGACGAGAGGTATAGGCCACAACTTTCTTCTCTTGGATTAACACAGCACCGAGACCTTGAAGAGAAGCATCACAGAAAACTTCGAATGGCTTGGATTCGTCAGGAGGAGTTAAGACAGGAGCTGTGACGAGTTTCTCTTTGAGAGTGTTGAAAGCAACGTCACACTCAGGAGACCAGACATACTTCACGTGCTTCTGGAGGAGGTTGGAAAGAGGCTTTGCAATCTTAGAGAAATTCTCAACGAATCTTCGGCAATAGCTTGCAAGACCAAGAAAACTGCGGAGCTGCTTGACATTCTGAGGAGGTTCCCAATTCACAATTGCGGACACCTTCTCGGGATTAACAGCGATGCCCTTGGCAGAGATGATATGACCAAGGTAAAGAACTTCATCAAGCCAAAACTCACATTTGGAAAACTTCGCATAAAATTGATACTCTCTGAGCTTGTCGAGCACCAATCACAAATGTTTGGCATGATCCTTCTTATTCTTGGAGAAGACCAATATATCATCGAGATACACCAGGACGAATTCATTGGTATAGGGGTTGAAGATGAAATTCATCATCCGAGAGAATGTTGGAGGAGCATTGACAAGGCCGAAACACATGACAGTATATTCATAAGAACCAACACTTGTTCTGAATGTTGTCTTGGGAATATCTTCTTCACGAATGCGAATCTGATGATAACCCATACGAAGGTCAAGCTTGGAGAACACTTTAGCACCTTTGAGTTGCTCGAATAGCTCATTGATGTTGGGAAGTGGATACTTGTTCTTGATTGTCTTCTTGTTCAATGGACGGTAGTCGACACAGAGTCGTTCCGTGCCATCCTTCTTCTGGACAAAAAGAACACCACAACCCCATGGAGATGAACTCGGTCTAATGAAAACCAGACGCTCTTGTTCATCGAGCTGTTTCTTCAATTCCTTCAGCTCCTTGGGTCCAAGCTTGTAAGGACGCTTGCAAACGGGTTCAGTGCCGGGCTCAAGATCGATAATGAACTCAACTGGCCGGTGAGGAGGCATACCCGGAAGCTCTTCTGGAAAGAAATCTTGATACTCACAAACGACTGGAATTTGAGAGATGGAATTCAATTCGCCCTTCTCATTGAGAGAAAACAACCGAATGGTTTTATCACAAGCGGCATAAATAATCACATCCTCAGAAGAGTGTGTCAATTGAATTTCCCTGGCAGCACAATCAAGTTGAGCCTTGTGCTTAGAAAGCCAGTCTATCCCGAGAATTAGATCAATATCTGAGTCACCAAGAACAAAAGGTTTAGACAGAAATTTATAGTTGCCCATCTTGATAGAAACATCCGGAATCATTGTGGTAGCCCTCATAGAAGAGCCTGGAGAAACAACTCCCATGGGTTTTTCCAACATTTCCGAAATGAAATCATGCTTTGCAACAAATGATCTTGACATGAAACAATGCGATGCACCAGTGTCAAAAAGAACTTTTGCAGGAAAGTCATTAACAGGAAGATTACCCATTATCACATCAGTAGATCCCTCCGCTTGAGCTGCATTCACCATGTTTACCTTTGCAGACTTGGGATTATGCTTGACCACTGCATTGCTGTAAGATCTGACAGGAGGAGGAGGCGGAAGGCGCCTTTGGTTGAAGCACTTGTTAGCATAGTGACCTTTCTGCTGACACTTGTTGCAAGTCACCTCCGAGAGTGGACGATGATAAGGACCATTCGCCTTTGGAGCTTGATTCTGAGACTTGTTCTGATAGCCAGAGTTGGAAGAGTGGGAAGATCCATCGCCACCTTTGTTCTTCTGCTGGTAAGGCTGACGAAACGAAGGAGGAGGAGGCAACCAGAACTTCTGTTTTTTAGCAGCCACTAGTGAGGAAGAAGAAGACTGAACTGCGTCCCTGACTCTCTTCTTAGAAGCCTCACACTTGAGCTGAGCAGCCTCTTGCTTCAGAGCCATATTGTAGAAATCATCATACTTGGTCGGCTCAAAAAGCACGAGAGGTAATTGCAGATCTTCTCTGAGGCCACTTCTGAATTGATAGATCATGCTCTTTTCATCAGGAACGTCTTGCTTAGCGAAGCGAGCGAGTTTCTGAAACTGAGTATTGTATTGATACACGGACATGCTGCCTTGCTTGAGATTGCGGAACTCCTCACGCTTGCTCTCAACAACACTTTGTGGAATGTGGTGAGCTTTGAAGTCTCGACGGAAATCATCCCAGGTAATCACTCGACCTCCTCTGGAATCTTTGTATTGTTGGTACCACTCGGCAGCTTGATCCTTGAGTTGAAAAGAAGCAAACTTGACAAAGTCCTCAGGCCTGACATTGCTACATTCAAAATGCTTGTTGATGTCCACGAGCCAATCATCGGCATCTGTGGCCTCGACACAGTAGCTGAAAGACTTGGGCTGATTTGCGAGAAACTGGTTGAGGTTAGCGAAGTGAGGCTGATTGTTGCCTTGGCCTTGATTTCCTTGATTGCCTTGCCCTTGGGTGCGTTCTTGCAAGAGTTGCAGAATCATCTAAGCATGGCGTTGGTGGCTGCCATGATAGCTTGCCATGCCTCCGGAGGCGGAGGTGGTGGCGGAGGGTTCGCCTGACTCCCTTCATTGCGTTCCGGATTCTGACGCGTTGGCGGAGCCATCCTGAAGAGGGTGACATCCGTTAGCATCTTGATAGACAAATAGACAAGTAGAATCAACGGATAGAAATTGCAACATATAGTCTTCACAATAAACATTCGAACAAGGATGAACGAATGAATTCCATAGTAAATCATCACACTTCCATAAGTTGAGAAGCCACTTAGAAAAAGGTATGGAATCAACATTTGCCTTCGAAGCAACTCGAATACCACAAATTAAAACAAAACAAAGTATTGGCTTGCAGAATAAGCCGGAACAAACATATGATAGAGATTTCGTCCGAAGTTTTCGTGGTGGGGCCCACACGGGCTCGATCGTACAGCACCATCATGTACAAGGCAGTGCACATGACATACGAAGCGTCCCCGAGTCGGCATAGCCAAGGACTCTTTAAGACACTACGAGACCACTGTAAAACCAACCGTGGAAAGGCGGACCACTAGACGTCGAACCCCAATCTCATATCATGCGTCTGTTAGAAAGATATCCTAGGAGCTACTTGAATTCCCACTTATAAACTCCCGAAACTTTCTGGTTATGCAATCTGGTGTTGGGGATACAGGGGACACAAAATATATCACCCAAACTAGCAATCCCTAGATCCAGCTGTATCCATCTGTCAACACATAACCAAGAAACCTTTGGAAATCGTGTACCTCAACCTTCGAAAAGCATCCGTTATACGAGTTATGGCAATACTCCCGAACTCCCGCCCCAGTACTGGGTGGCGTCGAGGTGATCTCACCAACAACTGCATAAAAGAGATTTCGATGTCGGCGAAACTCAGGTATTCCAGAACTGCAACGATAAAATTGTGATGACAACACCTCGGAGCTCAACTCCCCGGGACACTGCCACAACCCCTAAATGTCAGGAGGCACCAAGAACAATGTTCTCGTCACAAAACCATCGTAACGATTCTAAGATACCCGCGTGATCCTAAATTTTTTTTAGTGAAATTTGAGGAGAGAAGAGTCAAAACTTCTACGTCAGGAGACCTCACCAGAGCGACGAAGGGACTGAGGAGTAAAAAGAATCCTACTCTCCGATATATATATAATCCTAAGACTCAAAACATTTCTGTTCTAGACTCAACAACGGCAGCGATTCGATCAAGCAGGGGGCTCCTAAGTCGGGGATGGCTCTGATTACCAACTTGTAATGCCCACGATGCGGCTATATCTCCCACGTGTCGAGGCACGACTTAGCGGCATAACCGCATTGTGGTTTAGTCGCAAGAAGGGTCATCTTCACACAATCCCATGTAATGAACAAGAATGGGATAACGAGAGTTGGCTTACAATCGCCACTTCACACAATACATAAATATAAATCATACATCATCCAAAATCCACACATAGACCGACTATGGTCAAATCCAAATGACAATAAGATAACCCCAAATGCTAGACCCCCGATCGTCCCAACTGGGCTCCACTACTGAACATGAGGAAAAGACACATAGTAACGACCACGTTCCTCATCGAACTCCCACTTGAGCTCGGTTGCGTCATCTGCACTGGCATCGTCGGCACCTGCAACTGTTTTGGTAGAATCTGTGAGTCACGAGGACTCAACAATCTCACACCCGCGAGATCAAGACTATATAAGCTTATAGGAAAGGATGGTGTAATGAGGTGGAGCTGCAGCAGGCACTAAGCATATAGGGTGGCTAACATACGCAAGTAAGAGCGAGAAGAGAAGCAACGCAACGGTCGCGAAGCTAGAAATGATCAAGAAGTGATCCTGGAACTACTTACGTTCATGCATAACTCAAACCGTGTTCACTTCCCGGACTCCGCCGAGAAGAGACCATCACGGCTACACACGCAGTTGATGTATTTTAATTAAGTCAAGTGACAAGTTCTCTACAACCGGACATTAACAAATTCCCATCTGCCTCATAACCGCGGGCACGGTTTTCTGAAGATAATACCCAGCAGGGGTGTCCCAACTTAGCCCATCATAAGCTCTCACGGTCAACGAAGGATAAACCTTCTCCCAGGAAGACCCGATCAGTCTCGAAATCCCAGTTTACAAGACATTTCGACAATGGTAAAACAAGATCATCAAGACCATCCGATGTGCCGACAAATCCCGATAGGAGCTGCACATATCTCGTTCTCAGGGCACACCGGATAAGCTAAGCGTACAGGTACCTACGTAACCCAAGTTGCCAAGGGACGGTCCCGCACGGTGCTCTAGTTTGGACCAACACTCGGAGGAGCACTGGCCCGGGGGTTAAAATAAAGATGACCCTCGGGCTCATGAAAACCCAAGGGAAAAGGCTTAGGTGGCAAATGGTAAAACCAAGGTTGGGCCTTGCTGGAGGAGTTTTATTCAAGGCGAACTGTCAAGGGGGTCCCATAAATCACCCAACCGCGTAAGGAACGCAAACTCAAGGAACATAGTACCGGTATAACAGAAACTAGGGCGGCAAGAGTGGAACAAAACACCAGGCATAAGGCCGAGCCTTCTACCCTTTACCAAATATATAGATGCATTAATTAAACAAGAGATATTGTGATATCCCAACATATCCATGTTCCAACATGGAACAAACTTCAACTTCACCTGCAACTAGCAACGCTATAAGAAGGGCTGAGCAAATGCGGTAACTTAGCCAAACAACGGTTTGCTAGGAAAGGATGGTTAGAGGCTGACATGGCAATATGGGAGGCATGATATAGCAAGTGGTAGGTCGCGCAGCATGGCAATAGAGCGAACAACTAGCAAAGCAAAGATAGAAGTGATTTCGAGGGTATGGTCATCTTGCCTGCAAGGTTCTCAGAGTTGTCGAAAGCTTGATCCTCGTAAGCGTACTCAATAGGTTCCTCGTTCACGAACTCGTCTCCCGGCTCTACCCAAAACAAGAACACAAGCAACGGAACCACAATAAATCACGGGAAATGCACAAGCAACATGATGCAAAACATGCATGATATGCAAGATATGATATGTGATGCATATGCGTTCTCTGGAAGAAAAATGATGAACAAGGAAGTAACTTGGCAAACCAAGCATGCCACTGTAAAGATGAGATTATTTCGGTCGAAATCGATATAAAGATCACCGAAAACGGATGCACGGTTTGCAAATGGCAAGCAAAACAAGAATGACTCTAATCTGCGATTAACAGCATGATAGCACTTAGAATGCAACAAGCAACTATGCTATGGCACTCCAACATAGCAACAAAGCATATGCCAGTAATCTACAGGAGATGCTTGACAAACGATCAACACTGAGCTACAGCTAGATCACAAAACAGAAGGTTCAAACAAGCATGGCAAAAGTGCAAAAGATAACAGGTTCACAGACTTGGTGAAATTACTGGACATGACTGGAACAGCATCAGGTAGCAAAGTTCAGAGCACGAAATCAACATGCTACAGGAACTTAACATAGCAAAACAAGGCATGGCAGTAATCTACTAAATGCATATGACATAAGTCCCTTACTGACCATAAGCCAAAAAGGACCAGAAGATATGATGGCAACCTTGTAAACATAGCAAGTTTCGTTAACAGGTTTCAGACTTGCCAGAAAACAGAGCATGGCAGGAACAATAATATGAAGGCATCTAGGTGAGCTTGATTCACTTACCACAAAGAAATTCATGACAAAACAAACATACCTACAGCAAGATGGCATGTTTATGAAGCTATACATGGCAAGAGCAAATGGATGTATGTATCAACTACAACAAGCTTGGAAAAGTTGAATATCATGTTAACAATCTACCAGAAATATTTTATAGCAAAAATAAAGCAAGATTGAGTCATGCTATGGCACTCCATAATTGCAAAAAAGGGCATTAGTGGATCAACTACAACATTTTCTAGAAAACATCCTTACTGAACATCTCCAAAAGGAGCATGTATATCTCTGTAGCCACATGGATATATAGCAATAAAATAACAGCAGTCACAGACTTAGAGAAATCACCAAGTCCCTGAAATCAGAAACATTACGGAGCCTAGTTTGCATGCTTGTGCTACTCACCACAGAGATCACAGAAATACATGGAATACACCTCTGTAAATATGGCATGGCATACATCAAAACACATGTAGAGTTCATACTCATAAGATGCATAGATTAAATGAAACAAAAATAACAAATCCTCAAGTTCTGATAAGTAACAGCAGTTAACAGCAACTAGCACTCTTGCACCAGAGATTTGGCATCAAGATGGACTCAAATGAACATGGCACAATGGAATAAAATGAAGAGCATCTCGATACGAACATTTCGATATATTACATGCACGAAACGGAGCTATATGCAGAGAGTTATGATGCGATGAACATGAGCATGTAATGCAAAAACTTAAAGACTTAGAGAATTTCGGGGGAAACAGAAGTCAACCCTAGGGTTCGATCCGATCGGATCTGGCTCGAGGGAGCGTGTGGCGGCGGCTCGCCGGAGCTTCGGCCGGAGCGGGAGGAGCTCGGGAGGAGGCCGGGGGACGCCGAGGAAGGAGGGGGCCACCGGATCCGGGCGCGGGGAAGAGGGAGGCGCGGTCGCGGGCGGCGCCGGCGTCCTCGGCGGGCGCGGTGGCCGCGGTTGCGGGCGGCGGCGCCGGCGGGTATGGCGGCGATGGCGGCGGAGGGCTTCGGTGGCGTGGGAGGAAGAAGGAGGCGGGGCGCGGGCGGAGCCGGATCGGGCCGGCTGCGGGCTTCCCGGTCCGCGGCGGCGCGGCGTACGGGGCGCTGACGTGGCAGCCTCTGAGTGGACGGGGGAGGCGGCTACTTTCGTCCGGCGTCGGGCGGACACGTTCGGCGTGTGGAGGGAAAGGCTAGGGTTTCGGGGATCCGGAAATTTCGGGGAGTCTCACATATTTATAGCTAGAGGGAGCTAGGAGAGTCCAAATGGAGCACGATTTTCGCCCACACGATCGTGATCGAACGTCCGAGAGTATGGAGGTGACTTAGAGGTGTTTTTCGGCTGTTTGAAGGGGGGTTTTGCTGCAACACACAAAAAAGGACTTTGCGGTTACCCGGTTAACCGTTGGAGTACCAAACGACCTCCAAATGGCACGAAACTTCACCGGTGGTCTACCGGTGGTATACCAAGGCCACTTGACAAGACACGGTCCATTCCGAGAACGTTCAACACCCGCTCAGGAAAAGAAAACAAGAGGGGTGCGCCGGAGGTGGTGGGAGTGCCGGATTGCAAAACGGACAACGGGGAAAATGCTCGGATGCATGAGACGAACACGTATGCAAAATGAGATGCACATGATGACATGATATGAGATGCATGACATGAACAAAATGCAAAACGAAAAACAAAACCCGACCACGAAGGGAATATCATAACACATAGCCGAAAATGGCAAGAGTTGGGGTTACAAATATGGAAAGTTACATCCGGGGTGTTACAGTACATGCATGTGTGTGTTAGAAGCAAATGAGGCACGAGGAGAAGGATAGAGAGAGAGGGATGCATGTAGGAGGTGGTACGAGAGGCATACTATATCGAGGGGGGAGAGTGTGCGAGTATGAGAACGATGAAAAGAGTGGTGGGAGTGAGACATGGACGGTGACAAGAGAAGACGGGAAGCTTGTGTTTGTGCTAGGCACACCTGGCTAGAGAGGCATATCGATCGATGTGTGTCGTAAAGAAGGAGCTGGGGGGCCTACACACACCGTGGGTGAATGACCTAAACTGAAAAGACGCATTTGCGCGATGGAGCTAGAGAATGCTGAGGGGGGGGTGAGAGGGACGCGGGCGTGTGCATGCACAAGAGAAAGTTAGCGCTAGCTACAAAGATAAGAGGGTTTTGTGGTGTAAAAGACGAATAGAGATCATATATACTTCATTATAAAAAGCGAATTTGGATATTTGAAGAATTTATCATAGTGTTTCAAAGCGACGCATGTGTGAATATATATAACGGTGATACACATGGTGTGGTTATGAACATGTTATACTACATTTAATATATTTTATCTCTACTGTTATAAAAAACGGAGTTGTTGATGATGGTGTGCCTGCCATCCTACATTATAGGCCGTCCGATTTATATCTAGAGGATAGCAAGGAAACTATGATGGTTGAAGTTGGCAACAATCATGATTGTAGATTCTTATTGAAATAGAGAAACGAATTCAAATTTAGTTCGAATTGAAGCGGTAGTATAGACATTTGGAATGAACTAAAATGTTGGTATGAGTAGGTTACATGCATTATACAGCAAGCAAAAAAATTTAATCGGACATAACATGGATTCATACTCCCTCCTTCCATCTATATAGGGCGCAATGAGATTTTCAAGACCGCCTTTGACTATTGACAAGATTAATAGTACATGACATGCACAATGTGAAAATTATATCATTGAAAGACCTTTCACAGACGAATTTAACGGTGTGCTTTGTGTAAGTTGCATGCCATATATCATTGCTCTAATATTTGGTCAAAGTTAGCATCAAAAAACGCATTGGGCCCTATATAGATGGAAGGAGGGAGTAGCTTTGAATAGCATTTGTATAGTAAAACGGGGCAAGACTCTCTCTTTGTGTGGTGTGAATAGTTTTATTTTTTTCATTTTCTATTTGGTTGAGGGAAGTGCGAATTGATTTGGTACATACAAGTACAATATTACTACACGTTAGGCTTGTCCCTAAAATTCAACCCGCGTCTTGTTATATCCCGAAAATTCAAATATCGTGCTCCCAAAACTGGCGCCTTCACAACCCGCGCCTTGCTATCCCGAAATTACAACACGCGCGAAAACTCCCTCCAGCTGCCAAATCCCGACACGCGAAATCTCCCTTCTAACCCTGAGCCGAAAGGGCCGCTAGATCAGATCGGTGGGGGGTACTTTTGTAACACACCCTACATTTTGGACAAGCGCGTCCCTAAGTCATGCTTCACCCCGTCCCATCGCCCCCTTTTCGCCATTTGAAATCCCAGGCCACCATAACCTCTCCGCTCCAGCCGCGAAACCCCACCCTCCTCCATCCTCCACGTCACCGCTGCCCAGCCGGAGCCTCTTCCCCGATGACGTCGTCCACCGCAATAGCTCGACATCCCTCGTCCACCTCCCCGGATGAGGATCCGTCGTCCATCTCGCCGTCCCGCCGGTTCGGCCGCCCTGTCCTCCACCTCCAAGGAGCTGCTCCGACGATCGCCTCATCTATCGCGGCTGCTCCATCCCCACAGCGCCACCTTAACCTGCTCCACCGGAACCGCAGCATCCTCACCGACTCCTCGGCCGAAGCCGAGGCCTACTCAGCGCCACCAAAGAGGTCGTACACTCATCGCATCGCACCTTCTCCTTAACTCGACCTCCCGACGCCGACGGTGCTCCATCCCGCACCCCCATGGAGCGGCTACCTTGAAGCCGGCGCCGCGGGCGACATCTCCACGGCGGCTCTCCCCCAGTGCGAGGCCCCTTCGGCGGCGGCGTCCATACCAGCCGGATCTGCTGCTGCTGCTCTGGCTCTCGCTCGCTCGCTCGAGCTGCTGCTGCTGCTCCGGCTCTCGCTCGATTGCTCGCTCGCCCAGCGGCTGCTGCTGCTCTCCCCCTCGCTCGTGTTGCTGCTCTGCTCCGACTAAGCCACACTTCAGTCGACTGAATCGACTTTTGGTTCAATCGATTTTCAGGGGTTGGGGGGGCTCACCGGAGTTAAGGAAGAACCACCCGCAGCGGGGACGGGGGCTTGCCGGAGAGGTACCCTACTATCTATCTTAGGGTTCAGGGTGGGGGCGGGGTGCCTAGAGGGCTGGCCGTGGCGGCGGTGGCAAGTTGTTTCGGGGTGGCGAGGCGGCGCTGGGGCCGGCTGTTCGGCCGATGGTGGCTGGCGGCTCTGGGGGTGCAGGTTGAAGATGAACTGCAGGCCCTCCCTAAACTACATATCAAGTGCCTCTCTGCTACCATTGCGTTCAGTTTCGACAGTAGCATTTAGATTCCACAGTAAATTTCAGTTTCGACAGTTAAGTTCAGAGTCAATAATTAATACCTCATCTATTGTAGTCAGGTGGTTTTTGGTGATGTTAATTTTACATCCATTTTACATCATCTATTGGAGATGCTATTAGAATCCCACTTGAGATTGATGATGTCTGTCTTGTGCTGCTTCAGCCTTGACGTCTTACGGCTCACCAGAGCTGCTCCAATGACAGAACGATCCATCACAACAGAGCAGTGCCCTGGACGCTGTCTACAGATTCCTCAGATCTCCACACCTCCGACAGCCACCTCTGCCTCAACTACTTCAGCGTCCAACCCAATGATGCTGAGGTCGACACGGCTACGGCAAAGAGGTTGTACACTTGTTGCATCACTTATTACTATACATTCACGTCGATCCATTAGGGCTATTTTGGTTCAACGGAAAAACGTCGATCCACTGGTTGTTACCATCACTCTAAATTTCTGCATGCTCTCCTTACATAATCTCACCATATTTTTTTCGTATGCATGTCAGATATTGTACACAGTCATGCTGAACATGTAGAGAAAAAGAGAAGAGTTTTGCGCGGCAATGCAATGTCATGCAGACATCACTCCATGGTGGGTTCAATGGCAAACCCTCCCCACCCCTCTCCAGATTGTAATCCAGAGGAAGATATCTGTTCTGAGGCGGATTCAGACGTCGCTAACCACTCCTATTTACGCCCCAAGGTGTTTGCTCTACCTTGGCAGATGTTAGTCATATCATGCATATGTTGCCTTGCAGTGCCTACTTTTGACATCATATATGTCATCTGCTTAGTTTAGACATGTTCTGTAATGCCACCTGTTTAGTTTCTATATCATATATGGGAATTATGCAGTCTCATGTCTTTTAGCCAGCCATAATATATGTGAAATGTGCAATGCCATCCTGTTTAACCAGGCATCATATATTTGAATGATATGTTGCCCATCCTTTTCTTCATTACATTTCCATTTGTCGACAATGTTTGTACATTAAACTACTCTTCCTGTGAATCAGCCATTTGGGTGGGAGATGGAAAAAATCTGGAGTGAAAATAAGGCCTTCAGAGCACACAGTGCTACCTGTCGAAGCAGATCTCTTGTTGGGTCCCGATAGCTCCTCAGAGATGGATTCAGAGACAGATGACCAGTCCTATTCCCCACTGAGGTGTATGCTCTAACTTGGCACAGTTATACTGCTCATATCATGCATACGGTGTCTTGCATTGCATAGTTTAGACATCATATACACAATATTCAACACCATGTTCTTAGTTCAGACATCATATCGAATGCCCTCTGTTTAGCATATAAATCACATATGTGAATTAAATGATGCGATCCTGATTACTTAGATAACATGTAGGTGAATTATGTCATGCGATCCTGTTTAGTTATTCATCATATCTTTGAATTATGTTATGCTACGCTATCCAGTTTAGATAGACATCATATATGTGAAATTATGTCATGCTATCCGTTTTTGTTAAACAATATACATGTCAACTATTTCATGCCCTCTTTTTTCCACACTATCTATTGCATCTGTCTCTCATACAATGTCTGTACATTCAACTATGTTTCCTGTTTATCAGCCATTTGAATTGAAGCGGGTGATGCCAGTATCTAGCGGACTAAAAACACGGTCTTCAAATAAAACAGTGCTACCTCTTGGTGGAGATAGCACCCCATTGTACATGCACAAGAACCAGCCCTACCACACATAACCCAAACTCTCGCAGATAGTACCCCTACTGCGATGGACAGAGAACCAGCTTCACCCAATCTAACCCCAACCCCGGCCGATAGTAACATAGTTTCTGTTGACACAACACCATCTCCACCACAGAGCTCCCAAACAAGAGCAGTTAGTAAGGCAGCTCCAGTGCCCAAAGGGCCAGTACTATCACAGCGAACCCCAACTCCACCAGTCAGTACGCCTATTCCTGTGGAGGAAGCACAACCAGCTAGTCGTAGTTTAGCATCTATCGCATTTGATGTTGTTAAATCGTATGTGCGTATCTTCCCATCTTGGAAATATTATACTGAAGATGAAGGAAAATGCCAGTTGCAGGTGTTTGTCCAGGAGTTATGTGTAAGTAATGTTATTCATGGCAATTACTTTGCTTCGTCCCATACATCCTACCTCCATGATGGTTATAATACAACAAATTTTCCCATTTTTCTCTATAGAGAAGGACCGATTTGGAAACTCAGGATGAGGTACCCTATGCTAATACCTCTGCTATCTTCAAGAATGCTTGGTGGCAGTATCGGAATTACCTGAAGAAAACGTACTTCACCGGCAAAGAAACTCATCAAATTCCCTTAAGTTCTCTTGAGACACATTTACTGGACGATGAATGGGAACGCCTTGTTCTGTACTGGTCCCGAACCAAGAATGTGGTAAGGTCTATGAGCTCATTTACTATTTTTTAGTATTATATTCTTGCATCTTACCGTACTCTGTTCATGTAGAACAAGTGCCTAAACCTGAAGAACATTTTTTCTAATTTAAGATTCCATTGCTATCATAGTTCAAAAAAGCGCTAGGCGTTAATTGTGTGTTTTGCCACCGCCTTGCGCTTTACTGACCAAAGCGCATGCTTATGCGCAGTTATGCGCAATGAGTTTTGCCAACGCCTCGAGCCTAGGCGTGCCTTTTTTAACTATGATTGCTTTGCTCTTATATCACTGTATTTACTCATACAAACTTATTTTTCAATTGAAGGATCCAATCGAAACTCCAATGGCACAGCAGGTATTTTCACGCATGTTTCTTTAACAAGTTTGCTCTTATCAATAGCTCTGTTGATTTCAATTTCAATTGTGTATACAGTTGACTTTCATATCATGCACATTACTAGCATCACAACAGAGCCAATAGTGTTGTTGTACATGTAGACCCGTGGTACCCATCTGAAATCTTGTTGTGCCATGTACTTTCCCACGCTTTGTATTCTTTCACTGCTGCTTTGTCTTGAACTGATATGATTTGAACCGTGTCTCTATTTGGATTTGGCAAGACAATGCAGTGACCATAGGACATAGATATATGTTTGTTTGATGCTTTTATTATGTACTAGCACTTGGCAATAGAAGACTTGGTAGTTTAATCCTGTCCACCTTACTAATGAACTGGTTCACCGAAATGAGTTTCATATACTAGTACATGCTAAACTTGTTATGTGTCTGCTTGTTTCTTCTTTTAGAATGCTGACAGAAAATTGGGGAAGAGAGCCTTATTAAGCAATGGTAAAGGAAGTAATGCAGATAAGGTTCAGGATAGTTACACATCCTTGTTGGTCTCCAACAAAGCTGATAAAAGAGCTAAGGAAGACTATCTTGAAGACAGCAAGACAACCCCAAAGTCCTGTCTTGGTTTAGTGTTCGAGTTACTGGCCACTACCGCTTGCACAAGCTATTCAAACTCACTGTCTGAATCAGTTCGGTTTCTTGAGTCTCAACTACAAGCTGAAAGACATCGATCAGCTGTGCTTCGACAAGAAGCGGAAGGACTGCGGAAGTCCCTGGAGCATTCAGATGCATACTTTCTGGTGCAACAGCAAGCGTTGGCGGATTTTAGCGCCAAACAGGACAAAGCTAATCAGCTTGCTAAGCTTATTGCCAGCATGGTGGATACCCAGGATAACGTTTCTTGAGCTCTCCTGAAGTTGGTTTAGTTATGCTCTTGTTTTGCTGCCGCGTTTATTTGCACTGGTGGCCAATTTTGACGGCCAGTGTATGTAATGTGCTGCTTTGTTCCCTATTTGTACTGGTGGCGAACTTTGATGCCCAGTGGATCTAATATGTGTAATAGCGGTACTAGGCTAGCGTTAATTGCTTGCTTATTTATTTCCTTATTGTCTTGTTTAGTTGTTTGCTTGTAGTCACTGCAGTTCTTTTTCTGTTTTTTTCTAGTGGCCACAATAGCCTATTTTTGGTAACTAGGCCAAAATAATCATGGCAACACACGGACTGTTGTAACCATGGGCCTCCTGTAGGCCGTATGATCCATGGGCCTTCATCCGGCTATAGGATCCATCGGCCTTCTATACGGGCCTTAGGGTCCATGGGCCTTCTACGGGTCGTAGGGTCCATGGGCCTTCTACGGGTCGTAGGGTCCATGGGCCTTCTACGGGTCGTACGATCCATGGGCCTTCTACGGGCTGTACTATCCATGGGCCTCATACGGGCCGTAGGATCCATGGGCCTTCTACGGGGCGTATCATCATTTCGCCAATCATGGGCTGTACTATTCATGGACCATAACGGGCCGTTAATAGGATGTATTTGATAACTCTATGAAAACAGCCCAACGGGGTTTTTTGACATGAAAACGGCCCAACGTATTAACGTTCCGCAAAGGGGCGACTGTAACGACGGGCTAAATTTGGCCCACAAGCAGAAAATGACAGTAACGGGCCGTATGTAACCGAATGCTACAAATGAGCCCAAGAATCAATGGGCCCTGAGAAGGCCGAAAGATAACTTGGGCTGGAAATGGCCCAATGGAATAACGGGCCGTTAATGGGTATAAAGTGATACACTGTTCATTACGGGCCAGTTTCACCACAGGCCGTTAATGGGCCAAGAGTTACAAAGGTCCTCATATGGGCCGAAAGAAGTCATGGGCCACACATGGGCCAGAAGTTAAAACGGCCTGAATCATATTGGACGGCCCAGATGACGCTACTGGGCCTAATTCGGATAGGGCATAACGGACCCTGGGTTTGCGGGCTATAAATGGGCTATATGCGAACAGGCCGTTAACAGGCTTTCCGTGGGCCGGCCCGCCACCTTTTGACCAAGTCAAACGGGACGGCCTTTTCACACGAATGGGCCTCTATTGGGCCGTGCCATGTGTCGCCGTATCATAGGCGCCTTCGGTCCAATGAGCGGATGACATCTGTCCCAACGGTGAGCCGACACGTGTTTCCTCCAGCCAATGATGATTTTACACGTGCAAAATCCCCATTGGTCGGGGCTGTTAACGGGTTATCGGATCGAAAACCCGACCCGATAGCTTAACGGCGTTCCGTTATGGTGGATGCCACGTGTCGGTCACCCTTGACGAAAGCACTTCTATGACGCGCGATTTATCGTCATGGAAGTGGACACTTCCGTGATGATAATTTTGGTAATGTCATGGAACACTTCTACGACAGCACAGGTATGACTATCTTGATTCTGTCATAAATTTGTCATGGATGTACATGCATGACAAAAAACGCGACCTACTGTGACAAACACGTATCATGACGGAAGTGTATTTTTTTGTAGTGTATGTATAAGTTCCAATAGCTCGGACGCCCTCTCACAACTCTTTGCGAAAAGGAGACTTAGTCATCTTGCCTAGCAAGCATGATTCACATGTCTCGAACGACCCGAAGTCGGACGAAGTTAGGAGCCCATCATCATGGAGCTTCTTCATGCGTTTCAGACTAATGTGTCCAAGCCGGCAATGCCAGAAGTATGTCGGATTTATCTCATTAGGCTGATGCCTCTTGACATTCACGTTATAGACTGGTTCTTGTTCCAGATTCAATATAAATAGCCCATCAACAATGGGTGCATAGCCATGGAACATACCAATCAAATAAAACGAACAACCAATGTCCTTTAAATTGAATTCATAACCCTGACTCATCAAACATGAGGCAGAAATAATGTTCCGACTAAGTGCAGGAATGTAATAACAATTATTCAATTCCAAAATAAATCCAGAAGGAAGCTGGAGCTGCATCATGCCGACCTCCAACGCAGCAACTCTTGCTTTGTTGCCGACCCTGATGTCAATCTCCCCTTGTGCCACACGCCTAGTTCTTACCAGCCCCTGCATCGAGTTGCAAATATGAACAACCGATCGGGCATCAAATACCCAAGAGCTACTAGGTATGTCAGCAAGGTAAATGTCTATAACATATGCAACAAGTGTACCTTTTCCTGAAGCGGCATTCCCGACCTTCTTGCCATGCTCTGCAAGCCACTTGCTATAGTTCCTCTTCCAGTGACCAGTCTCCTTGCAATGATAGCAAATGGTCTTCGAGTCCGGTCTAGACTTCAGTGCAGCGGCGGAGGTTACCATCTCCGTGCCCTTTGCCTTAGCCTTCTTCTTAGGCCAACTCTTCTTGAACTTAGCTGATTTCTGCACCATCAACACTTGATGCGTGCCTTTCTTAATATCCTGCTCTGCCACTTTTAGAATCCCATGCAATTCAGTGAGCTTCTTATCCATGCCATGCTTATGATAGTTCGAGATGAACGTCCCATAGCTGGGTGGAAGAGAACCCAGAACTGCATCAGTAGCCAGCTCATCCAAGAGCGGGAAGCCCAACCGATCCAAAGCTTGCACATATCTGATCATCTTGATCACATGTGGGCTCAGTGGATCACCTTCCTTCAGCTTGCAATCCATCAAGGATCGCCAGACGTTGAACCTTTCGGTCCTAGCCTGTGTCTGAAACATGCTCTTGAGACTCTCGATCATATCGTAAGCCTCAACATTTTCGAAATGCAGTTGCAAATCGGGCTCCATACAAGCCAGCATCAGACAGCTGATCTTCGTTGTTTCATCAACGAGTTTTTGGTAGGCATTCTTAGCTGTGGCACTAGCATTATCGGCAGGTTCCTATAGAAGTGGATCCTCTAGAACATGTTCCTTTTTATCATGCTTGAGAACAATTCTCAGATTTCTATACCAGGTGGTAAAGTTTGTTCCATTCAGTTTATCCTTTTCCAGAATTGATTTCAATGCAAAGTTGGGTTGAGCAGGTGGTGCCATTGATCTACAACAGAAAATATGCAATCACTAAGCAATGTGTTTATGTAGAGTAATTCAAGCCTTAAACAGAAATTCTCCCACTGAAGTCAGCATCCCTCCGCAAACTCTCCGTGATTCAGGATCCCGACTAGCACATGCGACTAGTGAGATTTAGCATCACTGCTAGACAACATGCCCATCCGGTAAGCAACTCCTTGCTAATAGTATCTCTATACGACTCCTGTCAGTCGGGAAGGTATCTCATACCCCAGCCCCCAACCTTCTTTGCCACAAGGCCCAAAACCGTTTTGATAGCCTTGTCAAGTTAACCTGATGCAGTGCATGTCCGTGTCCAACACGAACCCTTCAGTTCAAGGACATCCAGCAGCACCTCAATTTTTATGAGCCCACTACTAGACGTACTTGACGTGCGAAGGTGCAACATCGGGGATGGCAATTCGCTGGATATTCAAGAGGGATCTTTCTACCATTCTAACATGCATAGAAAACAAGAAGCATAACAATCACAAATAAACATATATTGTGAAATAGTATGGCTCCTTCATGGACGTTCTTCCAGGTCGGCTCCGACTCCGATGACCATCTAGGAACCCCATCTTGTTTGTCACGCCCGGACGCCAAGCCATCAATCTGATCTCTATTATCCAACTACGACAACTAGTAATGAATTTTACAGAGCCACAAGTCGACACATAGGTCGTTATACAATATAATGACAGCACTTTGGCTCCTGCCGGCTGACAAACATGACGTGCAGGCCATGTAAAAATTACACACATGCATCACATACACATGAGCCATACTATTCATATCAAACCTGCAAAACAAAGTTATGCATAGAATCGCATTCTACCGGTTTGTGTGTCGGGTATGAAATACAAGGCGCTACGCACACGGCGGTCCTCATCGATCTCGATAGACAGAAAACATAGCCTTATCGATCCCCATGTGCAGTTGATCTCATCAACCGTGCACATAGCCAATCTCATAAACGACGACAGATCTCATCTGCCGCCTCCACATATCTAATATGCATACGATCTGAATCCAAATCCCATAGCAGGCTCTGATACCACTGTTGGGTTCTACCATAGGGTGCGTCGACTGCAAATTAAAATTTCCTACGCGCAGAACAGCCAAGAACATGCTACGGGAGATGGACCACAGTTTGTTACCACTAGACACGCAGTGCCGTGCAGCGGAAGAAGAGTTGGGCAGCGCGTCCGCGTGGATCGTCTCCTCCTCGTCCGATCTCCCTCGAGCAGCCGGTCGTTGGTTCCCACGTACAGGTTCGCCGGAGCGGCGCAAGTGCACAGCCTCTAACGGTATCCGCGCGTGCGGGAGGAACACCGTGCGACGGACTGCTAGGTCCGATCACACAGTCGGCGGCGAGTGGAGGTGGCTATTCGCAACACATGCAAACCCTAGTGATAACGCCAAAGCGATCAACCGCGTGAGTGTGACACACCTCCACTTTATATAGGCGTCCGTCGCGGGCTCAACACTTGGGCCTCGCACGGACCCTAAAGCCCATAACTCTACCCGGCCACAATCCGAATACAACTCGGATCACATCCGAACAGTGTCCTCGGATCCTACCTTGTAGATTCCTTCCGTTAAGCGCGCGACCCCTTAGGTTCAAGCCGGCTTGGTCGCAGTTCGGATCACCTCCAAACTACATGGCTGGTAGTGGCCTCTAGCAAGGTGTGCCGACCACCAAGCAGATGATGAAGCTGGTTAGGCGAACCTGTACATCACACTTCCATTCCTTTTGCCACACGATATGTGTTGTCGAGCTCAAGGCGAGTCTGTCATCCTTGTGCTAGCCCGGCCTCTTTCTCGTTCCAGTGATGCCGACCACAAACTGTATTATCTCATAATCCATGTCGCATGGCCATGCTTATCTTGGTCGGATCACACGAGGGGCCCAGAGTATATCTCTCCTGATCGGAGGGGTAAATCCCATCTTGCTCGACCACGTCTCGCAGCATGGGTCTAGACAAACCCAAAACCTACCTTTGTAACTACCCAGTTAAGGAGTAGCGTTTGGTCGGCCCAAAGCAAGTCTGTCACCATCCCGAGTACATGCGTCAGCTCAGGTCTTAGGACATAGAACGTATGTTGTACTAGAGACTCACAGATGACATATCGCTACGTCTCATAGTTGGGTCTGTCCGACTCGGACCTTATCTCGACTCGGATCCGACTACGTCGAATCCGACCAGACCTTTCCAAGCCCATATTATCCGGTTAGCATCCAATGCTCCATGGCTAGTGAGACCAAGCCATCGACCGTGTCATATGCTAGTCTAGTTGGCTGCGCGTCCACACAGCCCTTTCGACTAGGGACCTTTTAGGACAGTTATCATACAATGCATAGTCCCACAAACAAGTCATGTACTTGCTGATACACATCATTGATAATGTCCAAGGACTATCTTTATTCATAAACATATAGGAAATATCATCATACATGATTGTCTCTAGGGCATATCTCCAACATAATCATCATCTGATCTCGAGTATTCCTTGTCTTCACAAAGATCTGCATCCCACCACAGAGGTGCCTCCCGAGCCCTGGCCCAACGTGGTTGATGGTGTTGGAGACCGCGGGCTCAAGGGCGGCTCGCTTTGTTGGTGTTTGGGCGTGATGCCCTGGGAAGGGTCTTGCCGGGGCTGCTGAGGCCGTCCCCGGCAAGGGTCTTGCCGGGGGAAACTGCTCCGCCCCTCTGCTTCTTTGCGTTCTTGGCCTTGGCGTTGTCTTGATCGTCTTGGGCTTCGGTTTTACCTCGGTTCACCTCCCCTGTTATGCTTGGTGCGGCCGTGGGCGTGGCTCCGACTGTCCTTGCACAGGTAAAGGGGTACAAGGGTGCGCCCCTTCTTTTGTACACTGACAGGAGCCCCCGGGCCTGGGCCACACACAAGCGCGACATGTTGTTGGGCCAGGCCCAAACCGGTGCGCGGGCAGGCGGGGCGGTTTTTACCGTGGTAAAACTTTTCGCGCGCTGTGCTTCCCACGACCCGCGCGCGACGTGGTGGGGTGCGCGTGACATGGGCGGCATGCATGGGGCAGATCCCGCATGCATGCGTCATATCATAGTAAAGAGGCGGCTCACGCCTTGCCCGTAAAAGAGGGAGGCATGGAGGCGCGGCTCATTTACTGGATGGACGGGGGTCGCGGTCTTCAAGGCACCCACGCCCCCCTGATCACGGGGAGGGGAATGGTCGCCTCACCCGTCCTTTCGACCCTGCATGCTCGCCACGTGTCCTTCATGCAGGTGGTGAGCTGTGGGGGCGGGAAACCGGGCCGTCGCTGGTTGGAGCGGCTGGTCGGTCCTGATTCCCTGCGCCCCCGATGGCTGGATTGGCTTAGCGGGGCGGCTAGGTCTCGACCCCGCCCCTTTATAAAGAGGGGGAGAGGAGGAGCGCCACCCCACATTCTTCAGTATCCATCCTTCTTCACCTTTGCTTCTTTCTTCCATCTACCATGGCAAGAGGAGGTTCTGGGCCTTCGACGGTGGCAGCGAGGGTAGCTGCTCGTCAGCGCGTCCCTCCTTCTCCTGAGCCCGTGGTGGTGGAGCCGACCGCGAGAGGAAGGGGAGGGGGCGTGGCCGAGGTCGCCGTGGCAGTCGGGGGAGAGGGGCGCGAGGCGGCGCGGCGGTCGTGCCTCCCCCAGCGGTGCCTCCCGTGATGGAGGGTCACGTCGGGGACCGGCCCCGCGAGTTCTTCGTCAAGCTGCACCGGCCACCGCGTCGTCGTCTCTGTCTCCCCACCCCCTTCGCAGCGGAGATGGAGCTCAATCCACCCCAGACTGTCAGGTTGCACATGAGGGGCTGCGGGACTAGCGGTACGCGAGTCGACGTTGACTTCCCCGCCCCTCACGTCATGTATCTCTGTCGTGGGTGGAAGACGTTCGCCCGCATCCATAGCCTGACGGTGGGGCTCGTGCTCTATTTCAAATTAGTGGAGGGTGGCCTGCTCTCCATCAACGTCTTTGGAGATCTTGGGACTCGCCTGAAATGCTGCGTGGAGAGCTCTTTCGACGACGAAGACTCTTCCTCGAGCGGGAGTGACGAGGAGGACAGCTACAGCGGAGACGAGGGAGCTGGGCGGCAGGATGCCGACTCCGACTTCGACTGAGCGCGTTGCTCCTCCCTCGGTCACGCACCCTGCTGAGGGCCATCCACACCAAGCTCTCCTTCGGGGTGCTCCCCATCGTCTCCTTGGGCGGCTGGTGTAGGAGGGCCGGAGAAGGCGAAGAAGGCGGGTGGCGGCTCTTAACTCGGATTACGCGGGCACCGACGCCTTCATCACGTATTGGTGAGCCGCTGCCTCATCTTCCAGCCTTCTGCTCCTCGCACCTCGCCTAGGCGCTCTTTTTTCCCTCCCGCTGTCCTGTTCCATCTTCTGAGGAGAGGGACAAGAAACTGATTACAGGCATCTTATCTCTTTTTTTAGTCTGTAAGCCTTCGGGCCTTGTTAAATTTAAAGCTTGTAATCCCCCTTGTTCATGTTTTTCTTTCGGTACGAACTGTACCTGTATGGGACTTTTTTAATGAAAAGGGGTGTTTGCCGGGTTCTTCGTGCATGAGCAAGGCCCATGCCAAGGATGAATGCTTGTTATTTTCATAATAAAAGTTATCGCCCGGCAACAGGCCTTGCCGTTTCTCTCCTTCGGCCGACCGTTCTCGCGCTTTTGGCAGAGGCAGGGGCGAAGTAGAGTTGGCTCCTCGTTCATTTCTTCCCCACCGCAACTACTACCAAATTCCGACCCAGGAAGTAACTCTCGGGCACAAGGAAAAAGGGAGTACGGTGGTTTTAAGACATAAACGAGGCTCCACATGTCCCAGTTCCATACGGAAATGTACAGCAGGGGGATGAAAAACTTATCTGAATCCGCAGCCCCCGGCAGGCTTGCCTTGCCGGGGTCGGGGCATTAGTTCGTTCTCCTTTTCCCAAGTGGCTCAGTAGAAGTGACATGTGGACCAAAGAAAAGACGCACACCGACCTCTAGGCTACGGGTTAGTCGCCAGTAAGCACTATCAACCCTAATCGAGGAAGGGACTCAACCTAGCATGCATGCTATAACTTAGGGCACCAGCGCTTCGTTTATTTATGCTCAGGGTCTACGCCTGGCTTTGTACAGAGGGTTACATGCCTTGCCGGCAAAGCTTGTACAAAAGGTGGCATGCTGGGGGGCCGGCAAGCCGCGCCTTATGGGTAAAACATGCGAAGATGCTCAATGTTCTAGGAATTACTCACTGGGACGGCATCTTCGGTCTCCAGGCGGACTGCGCCGGGCCTGGTGACTCGTATTACCCGATAAGGGTCTTGCCACATCGGCATCAACTTGTTGGTATTCTTGGCCGACTGAGCGCAGCGAAGAACAAGGACTCCTTCCTCAAAGCTTCGGGCATGAACCTTGCGGCTATGGTAGCGGCGCAAGGCTTGCTGGTAGCGTGCTGCTCTCACAGCCGCCCGAAGACGATCTTCCTCAAGGAGCATTGCGTCATCTTGCCGCAACTGCTCTTGCTCAAGCTCATCATAAGCGAGCACTCGAGGTGACCCGTATATGAGTTCCCTGGGGAGAACTGCCTCTGCCCCATATACTAGGGCAAAGGGTGTCCGACCGGTGGCTCGATTTGGCGTCGTTCTGATCGACCAAAGAACCGCCGACAATTCATCAATCCAGCGCCTACCGCTCTTGTGCAGCCTGTCAAAGGTCTTCGTTCTCAGGCCTCGCAACACTTTAGCATTCGCCCTCTCCGCTTGGCCGTTGCTCCAGGGGAGTGCCACGGAAGCAAAACAGACCTTGCTGCTGAGGTCTTGAATGTACTGCATGAAGGTGTGGCTTGTGATCTGCGTGCCGTTGTCGGTGATAATTCTGCTTGGCACACCAAAGTGGCAGACCAGTGCCTTGAAGAATTTGACGGCTGACTGTGTTGTCACCTTTCTCAATGCTTCCACTTCCGGCCACTTTGTGAACTTGTCGATTGCAACGTACAAGTACTCAAAGCCCCCGACAGCATGGGGGAAGGGGCCCAGTATATCGAGCCCCCAGACCGAGAATGGCCAGGAGAGAGGGATTGTTTGAAGGGCTTGAGCTGGTTGATGAAGCTTCTTTGAATGGAACTGACACGCTTCACACTTGGTTACTAGTGTCATCGCATCCTGGAGGGCAGTGGGCCAGAAGAAACCTTGCTGGAACACCTTGCCGGCAAGGGCCCTTGACCCTATGTGGGAGCCACATATTCCTCCATGTATCTCCGCCAACAGCTCCAGTCCTTCCTCCCGGGGGATGCACTTCAATTTCACACCGTTCGGCCTCCTCCTGTACAGGACGTCATCGATGAACTAGTACAGGGCGGACCGACGGGCTACTTTTTCCGCTTCTTCCTGCTCCTCAGGAAGCTCCCCTGTTTGTAGGAATCAGATGGTATGTTGTGCCCATGTCCGAGCCTGGGGCTCGACGGCAAAGACAAAGGCATCTCTTCCGCCATGGGAGTGGCTGTCTCTACGGCCAGGGCTTGATGCCCTGCCGGAGCCAGTTGCTCTTGGGCAGGCTCAGTGTGCACGACAACATCCTTGTCGGCCGTCCCAGGGGTCTCGGCGGGAAAGTACTTGCCGGGACCTGATTTCCTCCGCTTGTTCTGCCCCATTGATAGTTCGATGGATGGCTGAGTTAACCGGAGCAAAAAGGTACCTGGTTCTACAGGTAGCTTGAATGCGGCACGCTTCGACAAGTAATCGGCGATGTCGTTCTCCACTCGGGAAAGGTGCTCCACTTGGATACCGTCAAAGCGCTCCTCCAGCTTCCTCACCTCATCTACGTAGGCCTCCATCAATGGGCTCTAGTAATCCTTGTTGACTTGCCTGACGACAAGCTGCGAGTAACCTCTGACGATCAGCTTCTTCAACCCGAGGTCTGCCGCGATCCTGAGACCGGCAAGCAGCCCCTCGTACTCAGCAGTGTTATTTGTGGACATCTCCCTGGGGAAGTGCATCTGGACCACATACTTGAGGTGCTCTCCGGTGGGTGCGACAAGCAGCACACCGGCACCGGCGCCTTGCAGCGAGAAAGCCCCATCAAAGTACATGATCCAGTCGCGGTCTGCTTCCTTGCCGGGGAGAGCGGTCTCCTGGATTTCCTCGTCCGGTGTTGAGGTCCATTCTGCAATGAACTCCGCCAAGACACTGCTCTGGATTGTCGAGTTACTTTCAAACTTCAACCCATTGACAACTCCAGGGCCCATTCCACAATCCTTCCGGTCGCATCTGGATTATGCAGTATCCGTTGTAATGGGAGGCGGGTGACGACAGTGATCCCGTGGGCTTGGAAGTAATGACGCAGCTTCCTCGAGGCCATAAGGAGGCCGAAGAGCAATTTTTGCACACCGGAGTACCTCGACCTAGCCCCCTGCAAGAGGGAGCTGACAAAGCAAACCGGGTGCCGCATCATCTTCTTCTTCTGCACCACCTCACTCGACTGCGCGGGCAATGCTTTGGTGGCATCAGACCCTGCCGGGGGCCTTGCCTTGCCGACACCAGGCCCTGCTGGGGGGATCTTTGGCTCGCCATCCGCTAGGTCTGCCGCCGCCACTGCCTCCTCGTCGACCTCCCTTTGTGCCACTAGTGCAGCGCTGACCACTTGATTCGTCGCCACTAGATACAGCAGCAACGGCTCTTGTGGCTTAGGCGCAACCAGTATTGGCGTGGAGGAAAGGTATTTCTTCAGATCCTGCAACGCCGCCTTGGCTTCTGGGGTCCACTCCATTGGGCCTGCCTTCTTCAAGATTTTGAAGAAGGGACGGGCACGCTCGGCGGACTTGGAGATGTATCGGCTCATGGCGGCGACGCAGTCGGTGAGCCGACGTGCATCTTTGATCCGCTTGGGCGCCTCAGTCTGCTCAATAGCTTTGATTTTGTCCAGATTTCTTCGATCCCGCGCTGCGACACAAAGAGTCCGAGAAGCTTGCTGGACGGAACGCCGAAGACACACTTCTTAGGGTTCAGCTTAAGGTTGATCTTGCGCTGGTTGGCAAATGTCTCTTCCAGATCTTGCACAAGAGTTGGCCCGTCCTTGGTTTTGACCACTATGTCATCCATGTATGCCTCCATATTTCTATGGAGCTGGGGTTCAAAACCAATTTGGACCGCTCTTGCAACCGTCGCCCAGCACTCTTCAACCCGAAAGGCATCCGTAAAAAGCAATATGTACCACATGGGGTGATGAATGTTTTCTTCTCTTCATCTTCTCTTGTCATGAAGATTTGATGGTAGCCCGAGTAGGCGTCGAGGAATGACAACAGATCACACCCGGCCGTGGAGTCAACAATCTGGTCGCTGCGCAGCAACGGAAAGGGGTCCTTAGGACAAGCCTTATTGATATCTGTGTAGTCAATACACAGCCTCCACTTCCCATTTGCCTTGCGCACCACTACCGGATTGGCCAACCACGTTGGGTGGAGCACTCCTCTCACCAAACCCGCCGCTTCCAATTTCTTGATCTCCTCTGTGATGAACTCCTGCCTCTCTAGAGCCTGCTTTATGACCTTCTGCTTGACGGGCTGCGCATGAAGGCAGACAGCTAGGTGGTGCTCAATCACCTCCCTGGGAACACCGGGGATGTCGGATGCTTGCCACGCAAACACGTCGACATTCGCCCGCAGGAAGGTGACGAGCGCGCCTTCCTATTTGCTGTCAAGGGTGGATCCTATTGCCATCCTCCCTGACGGACACCTTCTTGGTCTGTGGCGGCTCGGCTCTGGATTTCTTGCTCTTGCCGGTAGAGCTCTCTGGCACATCCTCAACGGCAGCGCAACAGTCCGAGGAGGTCTGCTTGCCGGAGTGGGTGCGAGAGGTCTTGCCGGACTTCTTCTTCTCTCCCGGGTCTTCAGCGGCAGGAGCAAGTGCCTTGATGGCAGCTGCTGCAACTGCTTCCCGGTAGAGTTGGTTAGGGGAAATCAGCGCGTCCTTCTTGTCAGAGGGGACGAAGATGATGGTCAATGGCCCGGGCATCTTTAGCATGTTGTAGGCGTAGTGTGACGCCGCCATGAACTTGGCTAGTGCCGGGCGAGCGAGTATTCCGTTGTAGGGCAAGGGGATCTCGGCCACGTCGAAAACGATCCTCTCCGTCCTGTAGTTCAACTCTCCTCCAAACGTCACGAGCAGTGTGACCTTCCCCTTCGGCTGGCTCCTCCCCGGATTGACCCCTTGAAACGCGCCCATTTCCTCGAGGTCTCCATCAGGAATTTGCAGCCTCTTGATCACGACGGGCGAGATCAAGTTCAGGCCGGCCCCGCCGTCAACCAACATCTTGTTCACCTTGATGTTGCGTATCGTTGGTGAGACCAACATTGGAAAACACCTGACCGTGGTTGTGCGGTCAGGGTGGTCCTCGGCTTCAAAGATGAGGGGCGTGCTAGACCATTTCAGCGGCTTCTGAGCGTCGAACGACGGCTCCGCTGCTGTAATCTCACGCGCCCACTGCTTGAGCTGGCGGTGAGAAGTATGCAGCAAGGCCCCACCATCGACGCACATGGCCTCCATAGCCTTCTGCAACTCTTGCTCACCGGACTCGTCGTCCTCGTCGTGATCATCGTCTTCTTGTTTCTTGTCATGGCCCCGGACGGGCCTCTCTTGCTGGTTGTCCTTGCCGGGGCGGCTTCCTTGGCCGCCACGCTTCTTGCCGGATCCCTCGGCACCGTTCTGACCTTTCTTCTTGTCCCGCCTTTCATACTCAGCCTTTTGCTTTTCAGCAAGCAGCTCGACTTGCCGGCAGTTCTGGAGGTCGTGGCCCTTGGTGCGGTGGATCTGGCAGTACTGCTTGCCGGAGCCCCCTGGATTGTCGGCAGCTGCTAAGGCCCGGCAGGCGGCGCACCCGGCAATCTCCTTGCCGGGGCCGTCTGCCTTGACCTTCTTGGCAGCGCCAGTGTCGTTAGATCCCTCAACGGCAAGCACGGCCTTGCCCTTGCATTTCCTGTTGCGACACCGTCCCTTCTTCGTCGGGGTGGCGGCTTCTTCGTCGGTAGAGTCGGTTTCCGCGCCGGCGTCTTCGCCGGGGTACTTCCTTCCCTCTTCAGCCCGGCGCATCTATCGGCCAGAACGTAGAGTTTGGCCACATCCTAAACCTTGGTCATCGCCAGCTCTTCGCGTATTTTGCGGTTGCGTATGTTCTGATGGAACGCGCTGATCACAGCGGCGGTACGAACGTCGGGGATGTTGTATTGCACCCAGCTGAATCTCTGGATGTACTTGCGCAGGGTTTCCCCTTCCTTATGGGGAATGATATGTAGATCACTGGCCTGCCCATGAGCTTGGTGGCCTCCTGTGAAGGCGCCAACGAACTCATGGCACAAATCCGACCAAGAAGAAATGGAATCCGCCGGCAAGTGCATCAACCAAGACATAACGTTGGGCTTCAGTGCCAGCGGGAAATAATTGGCAAGCACCTTGTCGTCGCAAGCTCCGGCAGCCTGCATCGCGATGGTGTAGATGCTGAGGAACTCAGACGGATGGGTCTTGCCAGTGTACTTCTCGCGGACGTCAGGCTTGAACGTGCGGTGGGACGGCCACTGGAACTGCCACAGCTCACGGGTAAAAGCCGGGCAGCCCACCTCGTAAGGTAGGCCGCCGGAGCCGCACGGTGCTGGGTGGTCCATAGCGGGTCCCGCCCGCTTGTCCGACTGGTGGCGTGTATCACGCCGGCGCTCAATAGTGGTTCGAGCATCTTCATGAGCTCGTTCTCGAAGAACTTGGCGCTGATCGCGGTGGGTCCGCGGGTCGGACGACGCTATATAGATGTTATCACAAGCGTCGTCACGACGGGCAGACGCCCGCAGCGGCTGGCGAGGAGGAGGAGAGTGCACCGTGGCCGCAGCTCCCACTACAAAAAAATACACTTCCATGATGATACGTGTTTGTCACAGTAGGTCGCGTTTTTTGTCATGCATGTACATCCATGACAAATTTATGACAGAATCAAGATAGTCATACCTGTGCTGTTGTAGAAGTGTTCCATGACATTACCAAAATTATCATCACGGAAGTGTCCACTTCCATGACGATAAATCGCGCGTCACAGAAGTGCTTTCGTCAAGGCTGACCGACACGTGGCATCCACCGTACCGGAACGCCGTTAAGCTATCGGGTCGGGTTTTGGATCCGATAACCCGTTAACAGCCCCGACCAATGGGGATTTTCCATGTGTAAAATCATCATTGGTTGGAGGAAACACGTGTCGGCTCATCGTTGGGACAGATGTCATCCACTCAATGGACAGCAGGCGCCTATGATACGCCGACACGTGGCACGGCCCAACAAAGGCCCATTCCTGTGAAAAGGCCGGCCCGTTTGGCTTGGTCAAAAGGTAGCGGGCCGGCCCATTGAAAGCCTGTTAACGGCCTGTTCACATATAGCCCATTTACAGCCCGCTAACCCAAGGCCCATTACGCCCTATCCGAATTAGGCCCAATAGCGTCATCTGGGCCATCCAATATGATTCCAGCCCGTTTTCACTTCTGGCCCATGTATGGCCCATGACGTCTTTCGGCCCATATGAGGCCCTATGTAACTCCTGGCCTATTAATGACCCATGGTGAAACTGGCCCGTAATGAACAATGTATCACTTTACACCCATTAACGGCACGTGGTGAAACTGGCCCGTAATGAACAGTGTATCACTTTATACCCATTAACGGCCCGTTATTCCGTTGGGCCGTTTCCAGCCCATGTTATCTTTCGGCCTTCTCAGAGCCCATTTATTCTTGGGCTCATTTCCAGCATTCGTTTACTTACGGCCCATTACTGTCATTTTCTGCTTGTGGGCCAAATTCACCCCGTGGTTACAGTCGGCCCGTTTGTGGTCCATTAATACGTTGGGCCGTTTTCATAGCATCATCAAATACGGCCTATTAACGATGGCCCGTTATGGTCGGCCCATGAACGGACGATTCCAACTCTAGCCCGTTTACGGCCATAATGCGGCCTGTCATTGGCCCATGTTTGGCCAATCGATCATACGGCCCGTATATGGCCCATTGATGATACGGCCCGTAGAAGGCCCATTGTTTCGACGGCCCATAGAAGGCCCATTGTTTCTATGGCCCGTGGAAGGCCTACTGTTTCTACGGCCCGTAGAAGGCCCACTGTTTCTATGACCCGTAGGAGGCCCAGTGTCACTACAGTAAATATTAGCCCATGGTTATTGTGGCCTACTTTTTAAAAATAGGTTATTGCAGCCACTAGCAAACCGCAGAAAAATAACTGCACTGACTACAAGCAAACAAATAAACAAGACAACAAGGAAATAAATAAGCAAGCAACTTACACTAGGCTATCACGGATATTACACATATTACATCCACTGGGCATCAAAGTTCGCCACCAATGCAAATATAGGGAACACACCAGCATATAAACGTCGTAGCAAAACAAGTCCAGAACTGAAACCACTTCAGAGGAGCTCAAGAAACAATATCCTGGGTACCCATAATGCTTGCAAGATGCTTAGCAAGCTTATTAAATTTCTCTTGTTTGGCGCTTAAGTCCTCCAGCGATTGCTGTTGCACCAGAAAGTATGCATCTGAATTCTGCAGGGACTTCCTCAGTCCTTCGGCTTCCTGTCGTATAACATCTAATCGATGTCTTTCAACTTGAAGTTGAGACTCAAGAAGCCGAACTGATTCAGACAATGAGTTCGAAGAGCTGGTGCCAGCAGTGGTAGCCAGTAACTCGAACACTACATCAAGACAGGACTTTGGGGTTGTCTCAGCGTCTTCAATATAGTTTTTATCACCTTTCTTGGAGACCAACAGGGATGTCTCACTATCTTGAACCTTATCTGCATTACTTCCTTTACCATTGCATAACAGGGTACTCTTCTCCAATATTTTATCCGTGTTCTAAAAGAGAAACAAACAAACACATCTCAGGTTTACAATGTAGTATATGAAACTCATTTTGGTAAACCAGTTCAGTAGTAAGGTGGACAGGATAATAGCATGAAACAAACATATATATATGTAGTATGGTCACTGTATGGTCTATATCATTCTAGTTTATGTTGCCAAAACAAGATAGATACAGTTCGAATCATATCTATTTAAGACAAAGCAGCATAGACAGAATATAAGTGTGGGAAACTACACAGCAATAACAACACTCGTAATGTGCATGGCATGAGAACATAACTGTTTATTCAATTGAAACTGAAATCAACATAGAGCAAGTTACAACAGCAAACAGCCAAACACGTTGAAGAAACAGGTTTAAAACATACCTGTTGCGCCATTGGAGTTTCAATTGCATCCTTCAAATTTGAAATTAGTTGGTATCAGTAAATACAGTGATGCAAGAGCAAAGTAGTATGAACCATAGCTACGGAACCTGATCTGAGAACAATTCTTCCTCTGTTTTAAGTGTTGACTTCAGGTTCGGAGTGGTGGCCCTCATGATTTGGGCACTGCAGTTGCCTTACTAACTGCTCGTGTTTGGGTGCTCTGTGGTGGAGACGGTGTTGTGTCAACGGGAACTGGGTGTCTATCTGCTGGGGTTGGGGTTAGAAGGGGTGTAGCTGGTTCTCTGTCCAACTGGGTAGGGGTACAATCTGCATGAGTGTGGGTTATGTGTGGTGGGGCTGGTTCTTGGGCAAGTACAACCGTCGTTCTATCTGCATCGACAGGTAGCATGATCTTTTCTGAAGACCGTGTTTTTACTCCCACAGATACTGCCATCACTCCCTCCAATTGAAATGGCTGATAAACAAGAAAACTAGTGGAATGTACAGACATTGTAAGATAGACAGGTGCAATGGATAGTAGGGAAGAAAACAGGGCATGAAATAATTCACATTTATGTTGTCTAAGCAAACAAAATAGCAGGACATAATTTCACATATATGATGGCTAATTAAACAGGATAGCATGACACAATTTCACATGCATGATGGCTAACTAAACAGGATAGAATGACATACTTCAAAATATGATGACTATGTAAACAGGATGACATGATATAACTATACGATGTGTCTATTAAAGTGGTTGGCATGCCATAAATCACAAACATGCCGTCGATGGAAACATGATGGCATGATATAATTCACGGATAGAATGACATAATTTAAAATATGATGACTATGTAAACAGGATGAGATGATATAACTATATTATGTCTTTAGAAAATGGGTTGGCATGCCATAATTCAGATACATGCTGTCTATGTAAACATCATGGCATGACATAATTCAAATATATGATTTATATACTAAGGAAGTGAGCAGAGGGCAATCGCATATATGATGTGTCAAATAAGGAGATGGCATTCAATATTGTGTATATGATGTAAAAACTAAGCATTGCAATACAACATATGTATTATATGAGTAATATAACCCTGCCAAGTTTGAGCATACACCTCAGGGGGATAATAGGACTGGTCATCTGCCTCTGAATCCTCCTCTGAAGAGCTATCTATAACCAGCAAGATATCTGCTTCAGCAGGTAGCATTGTCTGCTCTGAAGACCTTGTTTTCACTCCAGATTTCTCCATCACCAATTCAAATGGCTGATGCACAGGAAGAGCAGTTGAATATACAAACATTGTCGACAAAAGCAATGAGAAATACAAAAATGGATGGCATGATATAATTCACATATATGACGCTTGCCTAAACAGCATGGCATTGCATAATTCACATACATAATGCCTTGCAACAAGATAACATTGCATAATTCACATATATAATGTCTTGCAACAAGAACGCATTGCATAATTCACATATATGGTAATTAGACAGTAAACAGGTGGCATTCACACAAAGCATGTCTAAACTAAGAAAATGACATAGCAATGCAAGATACCATACGCACGATATGAGCAACATAACCCTGCCAAGTTAGGGCATGCACCTCGGGGGGGGGGGCGAAATATGACTGGTCATCTGTCTCTGAATCCTCCTCTGAGGAGCTATCGGTAACCAGCAAGACATGCGCTTCGTCAGATAGCATATTCTGCTCTGAAGACCTTGTTTCCACTCCAGATTTTTCCATGACCGTGTCGAATGGCTGATGCACACGAAGAGTAATTGAATGTACTAAAATTGTTGACAAATTTAACACGTAATAAAAAATGATGGCATGATATAATTCACATATAAGATGACTGGCTAACCAGGGTGGCATTGCAAAATTCACATATATGATGCCTGGCTAGACAAGATGGCATTGCATGATTCATATATACGATAAAGAAACTAAACAGATGGCATTGACACAAAGCATGTCTAAACTAAGCAGATGGCATCTTTAATGTATGCAGTAAGCAATGCAAGGCACCATATGCATGATATTACCAACATCAGCATGCCAAGTTAGAGCGAAGACCTTATGGGGTAAATAGGAGTGGTCTTCTCCTTCTGAATCCCCCTCAAATTAGTTATCTTCCTCTTGATTACGATCCAAAATGGGTGGAGGGGGGCTGCCTTTGCGCCCACCATGGAACGACGTCTGCATGAAATTTTATTGCCACGCAAGGCTCGTCTTTTGGCTCTACATGATCAGTTCCATTGTGTACAATAACTGGCATACATAGGAATAAAACATAGTGAGATTATGTAAGGAGTGCATGCACAAATCCAGAGTGATGGTAGCAAACTGTGGATAGACCCAAAACCAATGATAGCAGGCAGATAATAGCTTTAGTTAAAAAATACAGATAATGGCTCCTTTAATGTTTGTTTGCACCCAATATGAAACTCATAGTAGTCACCGGAGATTAACCAGATAGTAGACAGATAGTACTGATTGCTGCCCCAATATGTACCCCACAACCATTTAAAAACTCAACTTTCAGCATTAGTTTGGACCTGACTCGGAGTCTAATAGGTGAACACGACGATAATGTAGCATGTCATCATATTAAGCGACGCATAACGTAAGCAGACACGGAAGAGTGCGACCTCTCTTGCGGACCCGTGTAGTCCTCAAGGTCATCTGCTCAGTTGATGATGGTAATGCAGTTGCCGTGGCTGCCGGCGGCGGGGAAGAAGATCTGAGGCGGCGAAAGACAGTCTGGAGAGCGGATCCCTGCTGTGGTGAACCCTTCCGTCGTTGGAGCAGCTGAGCTGGGGTGGAACACAGCGCCGCAGGAGCAGGACAAACCACACAAGGTTTTCTTTGACACATATCTGTAAGAGAAGTAATTGAGTAAGGGCTTGTTTGAATTTGTGGATTCTAACAATGTAGGGATAGGAAATAGACGGGAATAGGATAGGAATGCACGTGCAAAACAGAGAATTTAAAAACACAGGATTTCTGCCAATCTGGGTGTTTGATTCAAAACAATTGGAAGATCACAGGATGAAAAAAAGCATGGTGAGATTAAGTCAAACCACAAGAAAATGTATGGTTATAATGCTATTATGCTACTATCTCTTAGTCTTGTGCTTGATGAATAGGAATATGAAAAGGAGGAGAAGTGCAAATTAGAATCCCTACGGTTTTTCTTTTAAGGAGACACTAAAGGAACAAATCCTACAGTTTTCCTTTGCTCCATTCCTTTGCACCAAATTCATGAAAAGTAGTACCATAGGAAACTTTCCAATTCCGATGTTTTTCATTCACTTTTCCTTTCAAGCATTGGCGATTCTAGTAGGCAGGCTTGAGCAAGGAAAATACTATACTAAAAAAATGTTTTTGTCCTACTTCTATTACTTTGGACCCAGGCCACTGCCATACTAGCTCAACTCCCAGGCCCATCGACAAATGCACAACTCAAACGCATAGAGATAAATAATGATGGCGTTCAAGAGAGTCCATCACGGATCGCTAAGTTGCCTGGTACCTCACTGCTTGTCATATAGTAGGACAAAATAATCGTATTTCCCGTTACTACGAGTGCTCAGTGGACAATATATATAACATGTAGAGTAAAAAAGAGATGCAACAAGTGTACAACCTCTTCGGCGAAGCCATGTCGATCTCAGCGTGATTGGGTTGGCCGGTGAGGATGCTCCGGCTGACTTGGCTGTCGGAGGAGGGGAAGAAGATCTTAGGCATCTGGAGATGGAGCCCGAGGTACTGCTCCGCCGTGATGGAGGGTTTCATCGTTGGAGCAGCTCCGGTGAGTTGTACGATGCCGAGGCTGAAGCGGGACAAGAGAGACAACGAACAACGTTAACCTGAGTGGAATTCTAATAGCATCTCCAATACATGACGGAAAATACATAACCACAAAGTGCTAGATGTAAAATACATCAGCCGCTCATCTCTGAACTTAACTGTCAAAACTGAATTTAACTGTCGAAACTGAACTTAACTGTCGAAACTGAACTTAACTGTCGAAACTGAATTTTGTTGTCGAAACTGAATTTTGCTGTCGAAACTGAACGCACTAGCAAGGTGAGGCTACACGTCGGTCGACTAACTTTTTCATCTCTGGTCAGTCGATTTTGCAGCCGTTGGATACGAAATCAAGGGCCTGCGGTTCATCTTCAACCTCCACCCCCTGAGCCGCCAGCCACCACCGGCTAAAGAGCAGCCCCCCGCCGCCCGCGGCCGGCGGTGCGCCACCCCGCCCGCCCCGAAAACACTCCCCACCGCCGGTCCGCCGCCGCCCGGGCCATCCCTCTAGGCCCCCCGTGCCGAGCTTTTTCTCCGGCGATCCCCATGCCACCGCCCCGCCAACGCCCCGCCACCGCCGCCGACCACCGCCCCCATCCTGAACCCTAAGATAGATAGTGGGGTACCTCTCCAGCGAGCCCCCCCTCCCCGCTGCGGCTGGTTCTTCCTTCACCCCGGCGAGCCCCCCCACCCCCTAAAAATCGACTGACCCAAAAGTCGATTCAGTCGACTGAAGTGTAGCTAAATTGGAGCAGCATCGCAAGCAAGAGCAAGAGCGAGAGCAGCAGTGCGAGCAAGAGCAATAGCAAGAGCAGATCAGGCAGGGGACCGAGAGCAAGAGCAGAGCAGCAGCGCGAGCGAGAGCTAAAGCAGCAACAGCTCCTACTGATGTGGACGTCGCCGCCGAGGGAGCGACGCCGTGGAGGAAGTGGCCAGTGACGCCACCGTGGATGGAGTCGCGCCGTGTTGGCTCGGGACCGAGCGCCGACAGCACCGTGAGATTGAATCAAGAAGAAAAGGCGGCGATTAGTGTACAACCTCTTTGGTGGCGCCGATTAGGCCGCAGCTTCATCCGAGGAAACGGTGATGATGATGCTCTTCCGGTGGTGCAGGTGAAGACGGCGGTGTAGGAATGGAGGTGGCGCGAAAGACGAGGGGAACGTCGGGGCAGCTCCTTGGAGGTGGAGGACGGGGTGGCTGAACTGGCGGGACGATGAGATCGACGACGGATCCTCATCCGGTATGGTGGATGAGGGATGTCGAGGTGTTGCTGTGGACGACGTTGTCGGGGAAGAGGCTCTGGCTGGGTGGCGGACGGAGCTGGGTGTGGGGTTTCGTCACGGGTTTTCGCGGCCTCGATGTACGAATGGGTGGGCGGATGGGATGGCAGTGGGGAACCATAGCTTAGAGACGCGCTTGTCCGAAATGTGGGGTAAGTTACGAAAGTACCCCCACCGATTTGAGGCGGTTCTTTCGGTTCAGGGGTACCACGGGCATTTCGCGTGTCGGAATTTCACAGGAGGTGGGAGTTTTCGCGCGCGTTGTAATTTCGGAATAGCAAGGCGCGGGTTGAGATGGAGGGAGTTGTCGGAGCACAACGAGACAAAGATATATCTTAAATATGTCGGGCTAACAAGGCGCGGGTTGAAGAGGCGGGAGTTTCGCAGCACGTTAGATAGAGACGCTAGCTTGAATTTTCGGCATAACAAGGCGCAGATTGAAATTTCGGAAGAACAAGCTTACCGTGTACCCAAAAAAAAGACAATTTGCACCTCAACACGCACAACACACACACAAACACCATTTATAAGCTACACGTGCATTGCACGCATGAGATTTGGCAACTAAATTATGAATAAATACCACATTATAGCATGCATGCTTTGAGTCATATATGCATGATGTAGATGTTCGTTTAATTCTTATAGTTCATTTAATTCAAAATCATCTAGTTTTTATAAGAAAGCTAATCTATTTTAAGATTCATGGAATTGTGCGTCGTAAGACATAAAGTAAACACAAATAATGGCAAATCATGTAGAAAAACATTTGGGCAATTCTGATACGGAAGATTCTAGAACAAATAAGAAGTGCTTGTGTTTTTATGTTTGTGCATTATGCTTAAGTTCAACCATGGAGTCTTCTAGATTATAAATGTGGCGAAATCTGGTGGAATCTAGATGATATCCAATGGCCAGTAGTGCTCAAATTTTCCATCTTTGGACCATCGGATTCGCCTCATCCAACGACCATCTTTCAAAGTTAAAGTTACCCGCTCACAATATAAAAAAATATAAAATATAATATATATATATAGGGGTATAGATATAGATATGTGATGCGAAAGCCGCCCATCATCTCCAATTAGAATAGTGTGTCCATGCACGGATGCGACGTGGCCAAATGATGTCTGCCATCGGTATCTCAAATTCAAGTCAGTCTGACCTTGTTCAATGTGTATACATTATAACATGCTCGTTTCCAAACCACACCGCGCAGATCTCCGTTATATTCATGCATGCATGGGTATCAAACATCAGGATCTCTTATTCAAATATTTGAATTCAACTTTACATTGATTATGACCTCACCTATTCTTTTACACCCACACAGTAGTCTTCTCTTTATAATTGTACCACTAACTTTCTCTCGTGCATGCATGCACACACACTACCAGTCGGCATTATCCATCGGACGCATGCAATCTTTTTCTTCAGGTCGGTCTCCCATGAAGGCACACACCCACACACATCCCCCTCTCGATCATATCGGGCATTCTTTATCTCTCACGCGTGCATGCACAACGATCGATGTTCCTCTATGTATGTGTGTATATAGCTAGGTCTTTCATAGTTTTCCACACAAACCGATCAATCGATATATCCAGTGAGGTCTCACCCTCTTTCCCACGTCCACATCGATCAATCTATACCTCTCTATATAAGATTAACATATATAGCTAATACACCCACATTAATTATATATCAAACGTCCCCCTCTCATCATCCATGCCTTCCGCTTCATCTCTCAGACGCGTGCACAATGGCGAAGACAGGGGGCAGTAAGGGCCCTGCCCCCTCCCCCCCCCCTAACATCACTATATATCGAGGCTAATATGAATGTGATCATTAGACAATTGCTGCTAAAAATGGTTTAACTACATGAATTGACCCTCCTCGTAAAGGATTAGCAATGCTTGGCCCCCTAGCTCATTTATTTTTCATGGCTCCGCCACTGCGCGCAACAGCGCACGTGTTCGCCCCCTCTCTCTAAATAACGATCTCGCACTTGTGCATTCCTTCATAGTCTCCCTCCACTCGGCCCCTCGCACCATCTTCTAGCCCCCCACCGGATTTTGTCACATGTACAATCTAGCAGACTCCATGGTTGAACTTAAGCATAATGCACAAACCTCAAAACAACAGTGGTTCTCTTTTGTTCTAGAATCTTCCGTATCATAACTGCCCAAACTTTTTTTCTAGTTGAATTGCATTATTTGTTTTTTACTTTATGCTTTACAACGCACAATTCCATGAATCATAAAATAGATTAAGGGCTTCTTTGATTCAAAGGATTCTCAAAGGAATTTTGGAGGATTCTAATCATTAGGAATTTTTCCTATCTTGGTTGTTTGATTCGTAGGATTTTAAACCATAGGAATTTTTCCATATGATTCATTTGCACTAGATTTCATAGGAAACATCCCATCCACTCAAACCTCTTTGAAAGAATTCTGCATTTTTTCTATGCACAATCAAACACTCGTACAATCCTGTAGGATTCAAGTTCTTCCTATGTTTTTCCTATTCCCGCGTTTTTAGCTTTTTTATAAAAACTAATTGATTTTGAATGAGATGAACTATAAGAATTAAACGAAGGGCTACATCAGGCATATATGACTCAGAGCTTACATGCTATAGTGTGGTATTTATTCATAATTTGGTTGCAAAATCTGATGCGTGCAATGCACGTGTACCTTACTAGTACTTCGAGTATGTGCAAAACACGTAAATTAGAATACCAATGGCACGCTACACATTGTCTCTCTTACAGTTCATGAAGCCACGTGGCACATGTGGAGGCGTTGTCGCGACCCCCTTGCGTGGATTGATCACAGTGACGTGCTGCTGGTTCCAGAAGAATGTACTCGTCCCCCCTGAGCCATACTGGCGGTACATGCACGAAGCGAAGATGTGCACGCACGCCACGCACGCACTCATTCCCTCGCACGCACACGCGGGTACACGGGCGGACGCAATTTTGTACCAAGATCCACCCCATGTGATAATTTGACGCGTGTAAAGTCGTTCACTTCATTGATGGTCAATTAATATAGTGCATGCAAATTGAGTGGACGTGAGGGCGGAAGAAAGACATTATTACTCCACTGCGCGCATGCGAGTAGTTAAATCGTGGGTTGCTAGTAGTACTTCCATTGGTCTCCTTCGTATTTTGTGCCAAGTTTTGACAGTAACATAATATTTACGCATTTGAGCAGTGTAGTACTTGAAATTTATGTTCCGCTAAACTCATCGGGAGCCGTTTCGGGCCTCGAAACCAAAACCATCAATTAATCTTTACCTTGTTCCCATCACATTCGAAAGCCTGCTCACACCTACTAGTACGTACCAAACCTGAACGTGCTCCCACTATGCAGGTATTAATACTAGTGCTAGTACTTAGGTTATAAAAAGGGGAACTACCTAACCGAAAATTACTCTACCTTTCCTCCTCACAAGTGCTTCATCTTCGTCCGTCGTTGCCATGGCCGGTGAGCAGAGCTCTAGGTCGAGAACTAATCGTAACAAGGGAGCGGCAACCAAGGCTGCGGAAAAAAAAGAGAGGGCTCGCCGCCACGCAGAGACCTCAAAAGATCTCTCACAGGCAGGCGCTGGCTCCCAGGAGCGCCCTAGCCGCGGAGGCAAACATGCTGAGCCGGCGGAGCTGTAATCGTTATCCCTCGACGGCATGCCCGGTCAGCTCAATAAGCAGAAGGAGTTCATCCAAGGCTTGATGGAGTTGCTGAAGGAGAGCCTCGACGACATGCCCGCTGAGCTCAATCAGCAGGGGGAGTTGACCGCCGGCTTGGTGATGCTGCTGAAGAAGAGCATTGCCTCGGAGAAGAAGGCGACCGGCGAAATCCTGCGACTTTAGGAGGACAAGGTGAAGCTCTGCCACGAGATCGACCTATTGAAGGAGAATATCGCCGGCTGGAAGAAGCTGCATGAGAATAGTAGTTCCTCGATGAAGATGCTGCAGGCCCTCGTCATGGAACAGAAGGAGGAGTTGGCGAAGCTCCGCATCGAGCACCCGGCTGCTGTTAAAGTACGTAATGCGGCCGTGGAACAGATGATGAAGGCTCGCGTCGAGAAATCCCGCGTCATGGACAGAATGAAGAAGATGGCGGAGGAGACGCGCAAGGAGATGGAGGTCCTGGAGGCGATGAAGAAGCAGTTATGACTCCGCGGCGAATTAGATCATTTCGGGTGATAATCTTCCTCCTTCTTTTGCTCTTGTGTTTCATCTTTTGCTTCGGGTGTTTCGCCACACGTGTCACGTTCTCTGCGAGGCATGAATAGAATGGTTTTTTTAGGGAATGAATAGAACAATGCTAACAATGAGATGACTAGCAAATTAGATCATTTTTATCGCCATATGGCACTGGGCTGCCGTGTTTCGTGCTCCTCCGTCGCAGTACTACTCCAGTGGAAAACTTGAGTATACCGCACGGTTCTTTGCTCCTCCTCGATCAGGTCGTCAGCGCATTTATACGAGCAGTCAAATCACAAGGCCCCGCCTTCCAGCAGTAATGAGCCGTCAAATCACAAAGGCCCTTGCCTCTCGTGAGACCGACCAAGCTAGACTGCCCCGCCCTCTAGCCTTTTAAAAAATGTATACTTGTGTACAATAGTAGTATCGATGGATTGCGCCATGGAGCAAAACTTGAAATTAAAAAAAAGGTGGTACATATGGAGAGCTCTCGTCGCCAAATTATGCATATAGTACTATTAAAAAGGCTAGTCACAATAATGGTGTCCAGCACAACCCACCCCTCAAATAAAACTATGAGGGTGCTTGGATACGTTTTAGTCCCATGACTAAAAGTAGTGGGACTAAAATATGCTAGCCTCACCCATGCTTGTATCCAAATACTAAAGAGGCTAAAATCAAGTTAATGAGCATTTATTATCCTCCAAACCCTCCAATCCAGAACTCGCCTATGTTAAAGGAGAAGAGTTAAATGAGTAGAGAGAGGACTAATCCACATTCTAGTAGGGGTACCCCTGACTAAAATTTTTTAGTCTCAAGACTAGTTTTAGCCCCTCTTTAGTCAGGGGTGCTTGGAACTTTAGCCTCTTAAAGTGACTATTTTTAGTCAGACTAAAATAAGTCCCTTGGATCCAAGCACCCTCTAAGGATCCTAGAATTCTTTGACAAAACTAAGCACCCGAAAATTCTTTGACAACTAAAGTGCTGGCTATATGATGTTGGCCATATATATTGTACGTATATAATGTGAAGAAACGATTGGTAGTACTATACCAACTAAAAGATGAAATGTAAGAAATACTAGTATGTACATATTGAAGAGTTAAAGTAACGAGAAGAAACATAACATAGTTCTGTTGGGGGCTCAGCACAACACACCCCTCAAACATAACACTTTGCAACCACCATGAGCAACGACACTGCCACCTTACTCGGAGTCCTCGTCCACGTCCTCGACTTCGTCCTTGTCCCTGTTCCTCTTGGCCGATACTTCTTTGCTTGAACCGCCCACTTGGCTGTTGCTCTTCATCCAACCCTTGTAGATATTGAAGCAAAGGTAGCCATCCATTGCAGCATAGTGGATGTGGTCTATATCTAGTACATTCCGCTGCCATGCATGACGATGAAACGTTTATGGAGGTTTCTCCAGTTTACCGTACGAAGGATGAACCATGGCTCCTGCCAGGGTCAGCATTGAAGGCTGACGAGAGGACACCAGCCGATTCTTCTGGAGGTCGAAGGTGTTGCCTACAACCAGGCCTATCCGACGCAGGACTTCTTTGTCGTTACCAAAGTCTACAGTAACGAATTTGACTAGGTTGCTCTCGAGGAAGTGCTTAAAATCCTGGCACTCAACGTCGGCATGGCATATGTGGTAGACCAAGCATAAGTCATGCACGCAAACCTGGATCACGGCGGGCTTCTTCCTCTCTTCGTCCTTTAGATCCTTCTCTCGTCCTAGGATTGTGGTGTACTCAACATCTAGCCCAGCTACCCACTCATCATCTGAGTCTTCGAACATGCGTCTGAAGCGAGAAAGGCATCCTTTCACCGTCGCGGAAGAACGGGTGTAGATGACGTCGAACTCATCGCCGGTGATGGTTCTAACCTTGTACTCACCGCCGATCGTGGAGATTTGGGACGCCATGGATTTGGGAGGAGGGTTAGGATTAGTGGAACTGCCTTAATGTGAATGGACGGGACGACTAGGAGCGAACCACCGTAGTATTGAAGGACGTGCGAGGACGAGTAGGAGCGAACTGCCAGCATGCGAATGGCAGGGTAGTGGCTTTTCCATTCTCCCATGATACGGGCTTCCGAGAGCCCTTGGATCTGAGATCGAACGGTTGCATGGCATGATTCTAGACCTATGGGTGAATATCCTATCCTGGAGGGTTATTCTGCAAATTTTCAGCAACTTAGCATGCGACCGTTTGATCTCAGATGCAAGGGCTGCCAGCAGCCCGTATCATGGTCGCGCCTACCACGACCGTCGCGTCGCTCGCGCCCTTGGAGATTTAACACGGTGCGTTAGGCTATCTGATGTTGGCATGTCATACATAGTCATCACTTAGTCACTCATACTACAACAAGGTTGGCTATAAGTGTATTTTTTTTACTCCTCTCTATCTCTTTCTTCGTACTCCCTCCGTCCCATAATATAAGAATGTTTTTGACACTAGTGTAGTGCCAAAAACGTTCTTATATTATGGGACACAGGGAGTACTAATATTTATTGCATTTGCCAAGGAGTGACCTCTTCCAATGAAATGGTGTTGCTAAGTTTGCTTCATTTAATTAGCTATAGACTCAAAATTGTCTTTTCACCTAGGTACACGCGCTTAGCACCGTTTCTTCCTTGGGTCACCAAACTAGTCTCTCTCTTCTTGATTAACTTGCCACATCAGACTTTATGCCTATGTGGCAAGCTTAAGCACATGTAGGAGCAAGTAAAAGTAAGTACAATAGTGCGCTTTACATGGCATTTTTGCATATGTGGAGGAAAGAGAGGCAAGGAAAAAGTGGAGAAGTGGGCTCTCATGCAAGAGCCAGCCTCTACTACATGGTGGAGCATTGGGAGAGGCACCTGTATGGAGGTGGTCAGGAATCGGGAGTCTCACGCCGGTCGTAGCGCCGCAGTTAAAATGATAATGGCAAGTCAAATCACGGGGCCCCACCTGTCCAGCAGTAACTCGCTGTCAAATCACATAGCCCTACGGTTGCAGCAGCCTACTCCCTCGTCTTCTCGCGTCTCTGTCGAACCGACTAGGCGGAACTGCCCCGCCTACCACGCAGGAAAAGCCCCGCCCTCGACTTTTAAATAGTATACAGTATACTAATTTTGTATCCATGGATTGCGCCCGCGCCATGGAGCAAAGCGTCTAGAAAACGGCGGTACACATGTACGGAGTATACAGCACGTCCGTCGCATTCGTGTCGCACCCCAGACGGTCGGTCGGTCTGGCACGCTGCTCTCCGAATGGAACGCGCGTCGTATTGCGTTTGCACACACATGTGGGACGGCAATTGAGAACCGACCATAGGCACACTCCCCGGCCCCGCAAGTCGGGTGACTTAATAGAAGAGGGAGATGAGCGATAGTACTAGAGAAGTGTTGTAGTATGTTGGTGCCTGGACGATACCTGCAAGACACGAAAGATCAGTTCGTCCATGCATGTCACCAGACTCCAGCAGACACGCCTGGATTGGCTATCGTCTACATATCGTGCAGGCTGTGTTGTACATGTCTGTAGTTGTGGTGAGAAATCTAAAAAAAGGTTTCTTGTCATCTCGCAAAATTAGGTGTCATGTGCTTCGGATCACTGCGAGGGTTAAATAGCGACAACTGAGTTGGGCTAGTCATTGGGGGCACATGCACGAACAGTGACTACTCAGGTGCCATCTAGTTCAAGCCGGCTATGTTAATTAGGACATCTATCGACGGACCCCTTTTCTACGAGTTTATCTTTAATTTGAGCTTTGTTCCTCGTCTAGTTTGTCCGTCGGGATTCATGTTGTCTCCTTTGGGTAGTGAGGTTATGATTTCTTTTCATGTGGCATTTTTTCGTGTTATATGTTATAATCTAGCGCTTCAGATCAAAATGACGACAACTGCGCCTCCAGGCCACGTGGATGAAGACTTCTCGACAGTGATTGACGAGGTCAAGCCGGCTCCGGTAGACAAAAGAAAACTAGTACTACTCCACTATATAGGCAGGAGCCTCCGCGCTTGCTTGCTAGTGTTGCTCTCTTCACACTGTCTCGGCCTCTCCAGATCTAAACCCAACAGCGGTGGCCACACTCTCTCTCACTCTCTGCTCACCGCTGGTCACAGATCCAGCCGGATCCTCTCCGCCGGGGAAGGTGAGAAGGTGCAACGTTCACGCAGTCGTCCTCGGCGACGGCTCTTACCCACTTCTGGGCCCGTCCCGATCAGCCTGCCTTGCCATTCTCTCCCAAGCACCGCTGGCGAGGGAGGGCCTCCGACCCCTTCTTCCTCGCCGCCGTAGTGTGGGCAGATCCGGCCTCCCGCCGCCGACCTAGCGACATCCCGGCGACCATCAGGTATAACTTCCTTCGAAACCGGCCATGCTCTATTTCCCGAGCTCCTGATGTCGCTGCATTTGTATCTTTTACTATTTCTCAGGCCCCCTCGTAGATAGGATCGATCGGCTGTTCGAAAACCACCTAATTTTTTACGTTTAAGATGTAAAACTAGTTCATGCACTCGAATCTAGTACTACTTGGTTCAAACAAGGAAGAAAGGGGGTGGGGGTGGGGGAGGATTTGTTACCTGAATCTAGGACTTGGTCTAAAGAGGAAATAATGGGGGCGAAAAGTAGCAGAGACTGGCTATCCAACTGGTCTCTAGGTCTAATAGGGAAATAAAGGGAAACACAGTACAAACTCAATATATACCCGATCTATTGGTTGAAAAAGGAAAGAAAGTGGGGACTGGGGGACAAGTCAACAGAGTAAGTCCAGCACTAGATTTGCTAGCCTCACACAGTATAAGATGGCTATACCGAACAAAAATGGGACCAACCCAGATATCATGTTCTGATGTTTGTTGCCCCGAGCCACTCTTATGTAATGCCACTTGTAAAAAGTAGCAGTCGCACTCTTAAATGTAAGGAAACATTAAACCAATGTTGTTTTTAATGTAATGCCTCCAGTAATATGAATCAATGGCACTTCTTTACATGTCCTGCTAAAATTTCCCATTAAGATAAGTTGGTTCTTTTCGTTAGAAATGCAACTGTCCTGGTCCGCCTACTCTCCCGTGCCCAAAGTAATGTCATATTTAACGGTTGTCATAGTTAATCCTAATGCCCACACTAATATCTAGCAATGCCAGTGCTTTAGAAATTGCTACTGTCCTTGTAGGATTGCCATTCAGATAAGGAACATGCTTCTTTTCATTTGATGCATGTTTCATCACTTGTTAGTCACCCTCCTTTCCACCTTTTTTGTGCAAACAGAGATATAGATTTCACGCTCGATCTTAGTTGAACTGCACAAATGATATCCAAATTATAGTTGAGCATTCCAGGAGCTTCACAACCAACCTTGATGTTGCTCAATTTTATTGCAACTAATGAAGAAGAAGGTCTGTGGGTTTCGTTTTCTGATGGAAATGGAACCGGGGCTGGAGCCCTTTTCTTAATAAAAATTGAAGAAGAAGCTGCTAGCTCACGGGACATTGCTTCATTTTAGGTGAACTGCACCAAAAGGTCCCATGAATTGAATCATCCATGTTGGTGACTGAAAGAGCCAGCTTCAGTATCCCAGTCTAAGCACCCCCGACCTCCATCCTTGCGATGCACGGTACACCTCGTTTGCCACCTGCTCGACCCTAGTGTCACTGATAAAATGAAGTAACAATACAGTTAAAATAGAGCGAGTGTCATCTCTATCATTTCATTTCCAATGTAGATAAAGAAAGTGCTTCTCTTTGTTAATGTATGTTTCGTCAACTAGTCCCATTGTTAATGTTTAAGCGTATCTGCAAACTGGGGTGCTTAATTTTAGTTGATATGTACAAAAATTGAGATTTGAATGTCTCAAGGCGCCTCCTTGTACTACCGCTGTACACTGATGTTCATCACTGGCAGAAGGTGTATCTGGGAGACTTGGGACGCTGTCCAGTATGAGGCGTACCGTATGAGGCGTCGCAGGGACCATCTCGCCCTCGCAGCATGGCATACTATGATACTATCGAAATATTTTCTTCTATTTATTTTGTGTGTTTCATCAACTAGTGCCACTATAATGTAATCACGCTTTTTCATTATCTGTGTCAACATGGTTATTCAGCTGCATTTTGGTGGAACTGCACAAATGTACGTATGGAAATGGCATATATGCAGAGTGCGAGGTGTGCCAAGTAAAAATTACCGACACCAACCATGCTGCATGCACGCATTGGCATCCACCACCACCAGTGGGATGTGTGGCGCTCTCTGTGGACGGATCTTTCTCGGCAGCAAATCATCTAACCAAATACTAGTAGCTTATATTGGCAGTTTTCTAGGGAGTACTCTTTTCTGAAAGAAGCACCAATCTATTTTTCTTTATTTGTACACTGTGTCACAACTTTGACCCAAAGGTCCAGAGCTATTTTAGGGTGATTGGCGTAGTACTCGGAGACTGATTGTAAGCATGATTTTCATTTGCTGTCACACTGATTGTAAGCATGAGCAGGTGGAAGATTAGGTTAGTGCGAAGCTTACCTTAAACCCTACCGCCGCCGTTGAAATGAGGCGAGCGTCGAGGGAACCGTGGAGAATGGCGGGGAAGCGACGTCGCGCCATCCGACCTCCTCTTGCGGTGGGAGAATGAATACTCTTGTGGCTCCGGCTGGCTCTACACCCTCACGAATGGCACACCATACTCGATCGATTTGTTATCCTCTAGGTGCTCGACCTTCGACCTGTACGCCCACCACCTCTGCATGACTGTCACCTCGGGCAAATCTGTCTGCTCCATGGCCCAGAGGAGATACTCGATGAACTCGGAGGACTGCGGCGTGACTGCCGCCGAGGAATACATGTACATCGCCGCCCTCATCGCCGTCGTCTCCCTCTTTCGCATACATTGCCACATGGCCCGCACCGTCCTTGAAATCTCCCACTCATTATCAAACCAACTAAGGATCTCCTTAAACCTGGCTAACTTTTCCTGGTCGCCACCGGCGATCTGCCTGATTCGCTGCTGCATCCTCCCCATAGATGTCCTTCTGAGTGGTCCGGTGCTAGCTTTGGAAGATGGGAGGCGAGACGGTGGTCTTGCAATAGAGAAGAGGGAGACACTACTAGGAAAAGGGCTATAGACAATATGCACACTAATGGCGCACCAGACATCCGGTGCGCCAGTACTATATAGCGGTGGCGCATCGTATGCTGGTGCGCCATTAGTGTGATAGACACTAATGGCGCACCACAACTATGGTGCGCCACTACTAACAATTTTTTTCTTTTTTCCAAAAATACTAATGGCGCACCGTGTGCTGGTGCGCCATTAGTGTCTATCACACTAATGGCGCACCACAACCATGGTGCGCCACTACTAACATTTTTTTCTTTTTTCCAAAAATACTAATGGCGCACCGGGGCGCAGTGCACCATTACTAGTTTTAACTAGTAATGGCGCACCAGTCACCCCGTGCGCCACTACAATCATTTTTTTGCAAAACTACTAATGGCGCACCGCCAGCTGGTGCGCCATTAGTATCCAGGGTTTCTAATGGCGCATTTGTTGGTGGTGCGCCATTAGTAACCTGGGACCAGCTAGATATTTTGGACAGCCACCTACACACTCACTTTCGCCACTTCACTCTCTCCACCTCCTCCTCCAAGCTTGTCTCGGGTGCCTCCTCCTCCTCACCTCGTTTGCACCATAGATTCATCCAAATTAAGTGGTTAAATTACCTTTTTTGGATAGGTAAGTAATGGGAAAGCTTTCTTTACGTTGTAGATCTACTTTTTTCTCCCTCCAACAACGTGCACATGCACTTTTTATGGCCTAGCTAGATCTATGTATGTTTGTGGTGTTCCATATGTTTGTGGTGTTGCATATATGTTTGTGTTTGCCGGTACCGGTATTTGAAATGCGATAGTTGCCAATATTTTGCCGGAATGTTGATTCATTTCCATTTCGGCGAGAATTTTGGCACTATGCATTCTTTTTGGTCCTATTTTTAGGCAAAGTCATGCCAAATTTTTTTTTGGTTCTAAAATATCATTTTGCTCTACCCGGTAGGCGACCATGGTCCACACGATGACCGAAGGCATCGTGAATAGGTTTTTGAGCTCTGCGAAGGCCGAGATGCTTCAAAATAACGAGACGGAGATAAGATGTCCGTGTCGAAGATGCAAGCTGAGGAGCCTTATGGACCCGGATTCCGTACAGGTGCGGGACCACCTGCTCTTGCGTGGTTTCCTGGATGGCTATCGGTGGCAAGGTGATGAAGATGATTATGAAGTCGTCCATGGGGGCTTGCCGGCAAGAAATGAGGAAGGGCAGCAAGACAACCGCGACGAGGGCTGGCGAGAAGACGAGGAATCTCCAGGACATGATCACGAAGTAGATGCAGTACACAATCATCATGTAGAAGATGCCGGACATGATGATGAGGAAGATGCCGGAGCAGACGAAGGGCATGATCATGAAGATGAAGATGCCGGAGCAGACGACGATGGACCATCGATGGGCTGGGTGCAGGACCCTCATATTCAAGAGCTGCTTCTCAAGCAGACGGATAACGCAAGAGCTGCCGCCCGAGAGAAAACCAAGCTGGATCAACTGGAGATAGACGCGGTTACTCCATTGTATGAAGGATGCAGGCCCGAGGATACCTGCCTGAAAGTAACGATCATGGCTCTGGAGATGAAGGTAAAACACAAAATGACCGACGCATGCTTCGACGAGAACATGTCATTCTGGCACGAACGTCTTCCCAAGGGGAACAAGTGTCCGACCAGTTTCGAGGAGGCAAACAAAATCGTGTGTCCTCTGGATTTACCGCACGTGAAATACCATGTGCGCATGAACAATTGCATCATTTATCGGGATGAGCATGCGGAGTCTACCATATGTCCGGTGTGCGGCGTCACTCGATACAAGAAGAGGAAGAAAGCTCCTCGAAAAGTGGTGTGGTACTTTCCGATCACTCCTCGTCTGCAGCGGTATTTCGCGGACCCTAAGGTAGCAAAGCTCTTGTGTTGGCACGCGGATAGGGAGGAGAAGAAGCGAGAAGATGACACAAATGATCCGAGATAAATAAAAAAGACAAGATGCTCAGTCACCCTAAGGATGGGAGCCAGTGGCAAGCGTTGAACTTCGAACACCCAGAATTTGGGAACGATCCAAGGAACATCATGCTGGGCGCGAGCATCGATGGAGTCAATCCGTTTGGCAGCCAGAGAAGCACACATAGCACCTGGCCTGTGTTTGTGTGGATGTACAACCTTCCCCCTGGTTGTGCATGAAGAGGAATTACATTCACATGAGTATCCTAATTGAAGGGCCGAAACAACCAGGGAACGACATCAATCTGTATCTGGGGCTGCTGAAAGAGGAGCTAGACACGTTGTGGAAAATGCCAGCCAATACGTGGCACGCCGCAGAGAAAGAATATTTCCCTATGAGAGTCGCACTGCTCACGACGGTGCACGACTATCTCGGTTACGGATATCTCGCGGGGCAGGTGGTCCACGGATTTTCTGGATGCGTCAGGTGCATGGATGACACAACGGATCGCCAGCTAGATAGAGATCCCAGGTCTTTGAAAACCGTGTTCATGGGACATCGAAGGTGGCTTCGCGATGATGACCCATGGAGAAAACGCAAGGATCTGTTCGATGGTGAAACCGAACCCCGAAGACGCCCGCGTACGAGGAGCGGCGAGGAAATAGATGAGCTGTTGAAAAATTGGAAAGATTGCCCACTGCCGGGAAAGAAGCAAAAGGCGCCAGAGCCGAGAAAGAAGCGAAAGGCGCAAGAGCCGCTGCTGAAGGTATGGAAAACGAGGTCTGTTTTCTGGGACTTGCCGTACTGGAAGATCCACCGTGTGCCTCACATCCTTGATGTCATGCATACCATGAAGAACGTGTGCGAGAGTCTGCTTGGTACCTTGCTCAACATGCCGGAGAGGACCAAAGATGGGCCGAAAGCAAGGGAAGACTTGAAATCAATCGGCATCATGGAGGAGCTTCACGCTAATGATGATGATGATGAGGCGAAGGAGGACACGGAAAGTCGTCCCAAAGGCAAAAAGGCCAAGAAGACCGGAAATGACTTCCCTCCCGCGTGCTACTCTAAGTCAGGAGGAGATCGATCAGTTTTTCACCCGCCTCATAGGAGTAAAACTTCCTTACGGTTACGCGGGGAAGATAAGCAGATACCTTTTCTCAGCGAAGCAGAAGATCAGCGGGATGAAGTCTCACGACTGTCATGTGCTGATGGCGCAGATACTTCCAGTTGCAATCCGTGGGATCATGGACGCGCACGTCCGTGAAACGCTATTTGGCCTATGCAACTTTTTCAACGTCATCTCTCGGAAGTCGGTTGGCGTGAGGCAACTCAGAAGGCTACAGGAAGAGATTGTGGTGATACTATGCGAGCTTGAGATGTACTTCCCGCCCGCATTCTTCGACGTTATGGTGCATCTGCTGGTCCATATCGTGGAGGATATCATCCAACTCGGGCCGACGTTCCTGCATAGCATGATGCCGTTCGAAAGGATGAATGGTGTCATCAAAGGATACGTTCGCAACATGTCACGTCTAGAGGGAAGCATAGCCAGGGGCTTTATGGCCGAAGAGTGCATCTCCTACTGCACGAATTATCTAGGCATCGAGAACCCCGTTGGTCTGCCCGTCAACAGGCACCTCGGCAGGCTCGCTGGATGGGGTCACCGTGAGGGTCGCCGCGAAATGCATGTCGACTTCAAGGGTCGACTCGCCGACTTTGAAAGAGCAAACCTAGTCGCGCTACAACACATAGACGTGGTCGATCCTTGGGTGGTAGAGCACAAAACCTTTATTGAGAAGACGTACAATGACCGAGGCCAACAGAGGACGGACGGAGATATAATCAAAGAGCACAACTCATGTTTCACGCGTTGGTTCAAGCAGAAGCTTCTGTCGTACCTTTACATGAGGATTCTTCCGCGGAAGAACAACTCATATTCGCCTTGTCACAGGGCGCCGAGCACAACCTGATGACTTATGAGGCGTACGATATCAACGGCTACACATTCTACACCGAGGGAAAGGACATGAAGAGCGATGGTTATCAGAACTCTAGGATAACGATGGAACGCTACACCGGTAACGACAAGGACAGATACTACGGAAGGATCGAGGAGATCTGGGAGCTGAGCTACGCTGGAGAGAAGGTCCCGATGTTCCGTGTCAGATGGGCCAAGAGCGTCCTAAAAGAAGACCGGTATTTCACCACCATGATTATACCCGAAGCCAAATCCAAGACCGCGGGCGCAAATGTCACCGCGAAATATGAGCCATCGGTACTGGCTTCCCAAGTGGACAAATGCTTCTTCATTACCGACCCGTCAAAGCCCAGTCGTGTTGTCGTGAGGAGAGGCAAAAGGAAGATCATCGGAATGGATGGAGTCGCCAATGAGCAAGACTTCGACAAGTATGGCGACCCGAAGATGGAACATGACGACGACGATGAAGTACCAGCATACACCACAAGAAGAAGCAGGACCACCCTACCTAAAGGACGTCCGTTCAAGAGAAGAATTCCATTTACGAAAAATAAGGGCAAGAAGATTGTGAACAGATAGCTAGCTAAGATTGATTGTATTTAAATTGTAGCCTTCATTTCTCGATTGTATTTTTACATATTGAAATGATATTTCTTCTGTTCTAGTGTCCTCATGAATATTTATTTATGTTTATTATGGTATTGAATTTCTAACTCACAAAAAGTATTGAATTTGTTAATATTTTTTGAACTCATGAATATTTTTAAATTTCATGGGCACTTTTTGAATTCATGAATATTTTTTCAAATTTGATGATATTTTTTCATATTCAATATGAAAAAATATTGAATATTCATGAGGACACTCGATCTTGATCGCCCTCCATCTCGATCGCTATCCCCCCTCGCCAGATCCCCCTCGCTGCCGAGCACCCCCACCCTCCCCCGCTCCACCGCCGCCGCCGACCCCCCGCAGCCTTCCCCGCTCCACCGCCGCCGAGCACCCACCGCACCCTCCCCCGCTCCACCGCCGCCGCCGACCCCCCGCACCCTTCCCCGCTCCACCGCCACCGAGCACCCACGGCACCCTCCCCCGCTCCACCGCCACCGAGCACCCACCGCACCCTCCCCCGCTCCACCGCCGCCGCCGACCCCCCGCACCCTCCCCGCTCCACCGCCGCCGCCGACCCCCCGCACCCTCCCTGTCTCCTCGCTCGGTTCCCCCTCCCTCCCCTCCCGAGCGCCATTGCTATACAAAAAAAGATTACTAATGGGGCACCTCACTGGGGTGCGCCATTGCTATTAAAAAAAGATTACTAATGGCGCACCTCTCTGGGATGCGCCATTGCTATAAAAAAAGATTTCTAATGGCGCACCGGGTGTGGATGCGCCATTGCTATAAAAAAATTCTAATGGCGCACCGCTCAGGGGTGCGCCATTGCTAACCCTTCCACCCCACTAAAAAAATTTCTATCTTCCCCATCTCTCTCACCCGCCCACAGCCCCGACCCCCCCACTGCCCCGACCCGTGTACTGCGCCGCCGCGACCCCCGCGCCCCCGCCGCCTCCCCCGCTCCGACCCTCGCCCCGGCGGCGACGAACCCTTCCGCCCCCACCATCTTCGTCCCGTTCGAGGTGAGGCCCTCGCCCGGCCGCCCCGCCCGGCCGCCCGGTCCTCCCCTCCACCCCTCCTCCGACGCCAGTCAGAGGCGCCGCTTGCTGCTCTGCACCGACGCCAGTCAGTACTCAGTGTCCAGCACACCGCCGCTTGCTGCTCGGTCTCTGCTTCTCTCTGCTACATATATACAGTCCATGTCTTCTTGTTTTGCTGCTTTGATCAGGGGCGCCGCTGCCGCTCAACAGGACGCTCGCCTTCTGCGGCAACGCCCCTGGCGCCACCTGCTGCAACGCCGCCGACGACAAGGCCCTGCGGGACCAGCTCCAAGCCGCCAATGTCTCCGACGCCGCCTGCGTCGCCGTCCTCAAGTCCCTCCTCTGCGCGGTGAGTGCCCGCCATGTGCTTGACTGTGACACCCAAAAATTTTATTTTGGTTTTATCAAAACTTTTATTTGATTTGAGGGAGGTTATTTAAAAAATTTCTTCTAAAGAACTCTCCCTTTCAAAAAATTTCCTTTATGACAAGTATTTTGTTTGGATTCACCCAAAACTTGATCTTTGGTCTTGGAGGTTTTTCCATCTTTTGTTGACTCAACACAAATGTTTTTCATTTGGGGAAAGTTTTTGAAAAACTTTTTAAAATAGCCTATGGCATTTGGAGTGATCCTTTTCCCTTTCAAAAACTCCTCTTGCCATGACATGAGTGGAAATCCCCTCCCAAAAGCCACCTCCCATCTTTGTATCAAGATATACTTCAAATCCAGCAAAAGTTGAACTTCCCCATGATTTTTCCTTCCATTTATTTCTTATCAAAAATATTTTCTGCCTTCTACTTTGGCTCTTGGAGATTTACAAAGGAACTACCTTTTCTCCTTTGAGTTTTTCCTCCAAACCAATTTCCCTGGCTAGTCCTTAGAGTCCTCAACCAAGATCCATGATGATCCACTAGTTTCTAGTTCAAATATTTCAAATTGTGCTTGCTGCAAGTTTGGACCATATTTGCCAAATTTGATGAAATTCATTTGTTTTCTCCTCCTAAAAATCTGAGAAAATTCAGGCAGCCTCTGGATGCATCGAGAGGTCACCTCACCAAGTCCCAGCTCCAGAAAAAAATTTCTTCATGCCATATCGTTTCGTCGAACACCTGAAGGGCACTATTACTGTCGAAGTTCAGAAGTTCAGAGATACAGTTTCAGTGGCCGATGTCGTTTTCTTTAGAAACCTATCTCGATCTCGCCAGTAGCCGCGGTGGCGCCTTGCACCCTGTGCTTCCTTCTTATCCCTGCGCCGCACGATCGCCTGGAAGCTTGCGGGCGTTGGCGACGAGCTGGTGGAGGTGCGCCACCCCGTGAGCGACGGCAGCAGCGCCCTTTGCGGCTGCCAGAGAGGCGCAGCGTTGGACGGCGGCGTCAAGCGCCGCCCAAGCCACCAGAGGCCACCGCGTGGCCATCCACTCACCCGTGCACGCCGCAGGTCCGTCGTCGTGAACTGGTAGGCGCGGAGCGCGCCCCTTGCCGCCGCCGTGCCCGTACGGCCGTTCCGTCGAGGGCCAGTGCATTACGCAAGCCCGACCGAGGTTTGAGCAGAGAAACGGAGCCAGTGATCCTCCCTGATGATGCCTAGCCTCCTAAACCCCCTGCCCAACCTCTGCCTCGCCGTAATTGCTCGCCGGAGCTATCCCGTTCACGGCCACCCCCTCTGATCGCCTATAAAAGGAGGTCCCGAGCTCGAACTCGAACCCGCACCACCTCTACACACCACCAGTACCACGCCAAGCCACTGGAAGAGCCCCGAGGGAGTCTTCTTCCCCAACTCCGGCCGCCTCAACCCGCTTCGGGACCCAGCGCGATTCACTCCCGTGCGTGCACCCCTACCCCTCAGCTCTTGCCAGTAGCCTCCTAGTACATCCACATCTCTGACCCGCGCATCAATTTGAAGCTTGCAGCACCCACTGGAGTATTCCACCATCGCCCGAACCACCGTCCGCCGGAGATAGTGTCGCCGTCGACGTGGTGCTCTCCGACGGCCAAGTCCACCACCCACCGACGCGGAAGAACACCCTGAACCTGTTGGTACCCTCCGATCTCTCTGCCTCGCCGTGGTTCAACGCCGGCGACCACCGCAGCCTTCGGGCGCCGGCGAGCTCCGTTGGAAGTTTTGAACCTGACGGGTGGGACCCCCCCGTCAGCCTCTCTCCTTTCTCCCTCGAACCGTTTTCTGAAAGCGCCTTCGGGCAAAATGTGTTTTCTCTTTGGGCTAACGTATTTCCTACCGAACCGTTTTCTGTTTTCTCAAACAAGTCCCTGGATCTTTTCTATTTCATCACAGATCAGTCCTTGGACTAAAACCCTTATATCTTTTTAATAAAAGATGCTTTTTGATTGATTCTTTTTCTGTCAGTCTTATATTTTTGTCTAGTTTTTTATAGTATTTATTTGGAAAAAATTTGGAACAATTTTTATGCACGCAACGATTTTCACGTTAGTATACGGTTTCGTTATACCGTAGGTTCCGGAGGAGGTGACGGAGCCGCGAACTTCGCCGAGCTAGACTCCGACTTCTCCGAACCAGGCAAGCATGTTTGAACCTTTGATATGATAGGTGTTTTGCATGTTTGCTTGAATGGTTTGAGCATGGCATATGAGCATCGGTGAGTATTACGTTGCATGCAAGGCAACTAACCTTGTGTTTGGAAGTTACTGTGATCTTTGATGAGAGATGACCTGATCATGTGGTAACATGAAAGGTTGTAAGATGGTATTGTTGTAGCATGCCAGTCTTACGTCATCCGATAAACTCCGACGTTAACGTGGACTGAGCCACATTACCGTTCTTCCCCTTTCGTGCTGCCACATGTTTTCTGCAAAGAATACGGTTTAGTAAGTTGCTAACCTCTTTCCTTGTACACACCAAATAGAGGGGCCGGGATGAGGGTTCCATGGCCTTGGATTAAAGCCAGTCATCCGGTCAGGGGGCATGGTTGTTTCCGGTTGGGACCGAGAGGAGGGCACCCCTTAGAGCGCGCGGTATAAATTTGATCCCATGCTACGCGAGGTTGTAGCCTCCCCGTCTCAAAGTTTTTCTTGAACGTTGCCGAGGGTGATTCCTGGCATCGGAATGTTGAATGGGTGTGTACTGGTTAGATGTGTTTCTCCTAAAACACCGTAAACGGAACTAGTCCCCTGTGACTACTGAAATCCGTTGGCTGTGGTTAAATAGTACAAGCTCTGCAGAGTCAAACCCTTCCGAGTCATCGTGTCCATGGTCAAAGACCATGGCCAGCATATCCATATCCATGTCAGTCCCCGTGTCAGTCTCCCTGGTAAATCCCCGGTGAACAAGCTTGAGTGGTAAACCCGGTTGAATTATTATTCCTGTGGATGGACTAACCTTTTTATTATTTCATACCTGAGTATTTCCTTGAAATGATATAACTTCCTGAGCTACTGAAATATTATGAAATATAAGCCCTTTATGTGATGTCGCACAAACGTCTGACTGTGGCACCCTTGTCATTTACTTTCAAGATAAGCCCTTTATGTGATGTCGCTCAGACGTCCGACTGTGGCACTCTTGTCATTTACTTTCAATATAAGCCCTTTACGTGATGTCGCTCAGACGTCCGACTGTGGCACGCTCGTTATTTACTTTTGATATAAGCCCTTTACGTGATGTCGCTCAGACGTCCGACTGTGGCACGCACTGTCATTTATATTCCATTATAAGCCCTTTATGTGGTGTCGCCTTGACGCCCGACTGCGGCATTGTTATTTTATTTTGTATCCTTCCGAGGAGTCATTCAGACACTCGATTGGCCTTCAGCATTACGTTGGGATTTCGGGAGGACTACCGCCCGACTTCCTTTTTATTTCCCATGCATAGCTATTTTATTATCTGAGTGCGCTTTATTAATCTGTTCATATGCATCATGTTTACATTTGTTATATCTTATGTCCAAACTGTCTTGAGAGTACTTTCATAGTACTCACCTGGCTTGTTGATTTGGCCAGATGTTGACGAAGGCGATCTCATGGATGAAGAGTTTGATAGTGAGTCCGGCGCCTAGAGGAGTCCCAGTCAGGCCTGTGCGATCCTGGGTATTGGTCACTTGTATTTTTATACGCTTCCGCCACCCACAATAAGAATCCTCGAGCCGCACTCTGACGCTCGATGAGCTGTTAGATTCAGGAGTCATGTCACCCACTTCACTGTGACATATCCACCACCGCTTTTATTGTGAGTCAGTAGTTATGCCACCCTATCCGCCTTTATGTATTATCGGCGTGCTTGTAATAAATTGTTGAGCAGTCTCCGCTCAACCTTGTATTATATTTAGTACTCCTGGTTTTTCTTCTGTGATCAAGAAATTGTCTACCAGTGAGAAGGATTCTTCTCTACTGGTCCATAAAAGGGATCGGTTTCTCAATAAATGTTTTATTGGAAAAACCGGTCGTGACAAGCTTGGTATCAGAGCCAGGCTGACTATAGGAAGCCACTAGGTGCGATCGCTAATCGGTTATTAGCGTTTTTAGTGCTTTTTCAGCATTTTGCAAATGTAGCTATTTTCTATTGGTCATCATAAATTTATGATTTGACTACTCAGAATTTTTGCCTACTTTTGTAGATGCCTGGCAGTGACTGCGAGACTCGGGTGTTCACTAATGTGCCCGAGGGGTTTGTCAAACTCCTCGTCTCCATCACCAAGCTCACGATCGGGCCAGCGACTCGTCCGGAGTTCACGCTTTACCAGCACAAGCTCAGCGACGACGTGTCTATGCACCAGGCCGTGGTGCAATTCAAGGGAGGACGTTCTGCGTCTCGCCACTTCCGTTTTGTGGGAAGGGCCATGCCTACGGAGAGGCATGCCATGCAGATGACCGCCCGTGAGGCGATAGCTCGCCTTCGGGATATTCTTCCTATGATGAAGACTCGTCGTTACCGCTACCTCCCATGCCATGTGCCATATACTTGTCACTATGCATTCGCCTGCCATAGGGGAGAGCGAGATGAAGCTATCGAGATGCTTGTTGAGTATCTCAAAGCTCTGGAGGCAGCTTTCGACAACCTCGTGGATGATCTAGTGGCTGCCCGCATGGACTTAGTTCGGGGCTGTTCTGCCAACAGGAGGGAGCTTCTCCACATGGCACCGCCACTGACGTTCGTCTCGTCCTCAGCATCCTATTCACCTGCCATTTTGGCCACTGCTCGCCGTCTTCCTACCACTGAGGAGTTCGACCAGGTCATTGCTCCCACTCCAGTCAGAGCTGCACCGCCTGTCGCACCAGCGCCATCTCCTCAGCGCAGTGCTACGCGCCTGGAGCCTATTAGGGAGGAGGTGGAGGTTGAGTCTCCTCCACCGCTGGGTCTTACCCTCGGCAGGGGGAAGGACATCTTCACCATCTCCGACTGAGTGCGCCTAGTAGCCGCGCAATGTGTCTGCATGTATGATATGTTTTATATGTACATAAGTTTGTAGTAGTTGTGTGCGCTTCATGTAGGATCCCGGAGGAGTGTGCTAGCCTAAATAACATGTCAGGAGTGTGTATGCACATCCTGAGTGATGTATCGTTTGTTTGTGTATCGCGTGTAAAGTATGTGCTGAGCAGTCCTTCTCCGTGCGCGATCAAATATTTTCTTGAAAAATCTTGAGGTCTTTTATAATTTTTGCCTTGCAAAATTTTCCTTGTGCCACAAAGTTCTTATCATGAATTTTGCAAAATAATACCCCAGAGTGGAAAATGTCTCGTCCGTGGACTCTCTCCATGCCAAGACACCAGAAGAACATGCTGAACATCTCAGATTTGTATTGGGAGAATTAAGGAAACATCAATTGTACGCCAAATTTAGCAAATGTGAATTTTGGCTAAGACAAGTTGGTTTTCTAGGCCATATATTGACCCAAGAAGGCGTGGCCGTAGACCCAGAAAAAGTCAAAGCCATACTTGACTGGAAACCACCAGCCAACGTAACAGATGTACGGAGTTTTCTAGGAATGGCTGGATATTACCGACGGTTTATTGAAGGATTCTCCACTGTGGAAAAACCAATGACACAGTTGCTCAAGAAAGACAAGAAATTTGTATGGACTGAAGCGTGCGAGAAAAGCTTCCAAGAGCTCAAGAAGAAACTAACAACAGCACCGGTTTTGGTTGTGCCGGACATACACAAGAGTTTCGAAGTGTATTGTGACGCATCCCGGAAGGGCCTCGGGTGCGTATTGATGCAGGACGGCAAAGTTGTCGCGTATGCTTCCAGGCAACTACGGAAGCATGAGGAAAATCATCCCACTCATGACTTGGAGCTAGCAGCAGTCATCCAGGCGCTCAAAGAGTGGAGGCACTTTCTACTGGGAAATCATTGTGAAATATATACGGACCATAAGAGCGTTAAATATATTTTCACACAGCCAGAGCTCAATTTACGACAACGACGCTAGTTGGAATTGGTCAAGGACTATGATGTCGGCATTCACTACCATCCAGGGAAAGCAAATGTAGTGGAAGATGCTCTTAGTCGGAACCCCAGCTCGGGCAACGACAGTCCACCGAACTTGAGGCCTAAGTTTCAGCAGGAGTTCGCTAGACTGAACATGGTGTTATTCTCTGAGGGCAACGTATCAAATCTGGAGATACAACCCACCCTAATGGAACAAATTAAGAAGGCTCAGCATGGACATCCCAGCATCGAAGGTATAAAGAGAAAAATGAGCCTTGGCAAGGCTTCAGAGTTTGTCACAGACAATGAGGGAATATTATGGTACGGGGACAGACTTTGCGTACCAAACATTGAGGACCTCAAACAGCAAATCCTAACCGAAAGTCACACTGCCCCATATTCGATCCACCCTGGAGGAACCAAAATGTACAAGGACATTCAGGAAAGATTTTAGTGGCACGGTATGAAAAGGGATATAGCCGCATTCATTGCTTGTTGCGATTCATGTCAGCGCATAAAAGCTGAGCATCAAAAACCCGCAGGGCTGCTAGAGTCAAACAGGATACCTGAGTGGAAATGGGATGAAATTGGAATGGATTTTATCGTCGGGCTACCTCGATCACAACATGGAAATGATGCTATATGGGTCATCACAGATAGGCTAACCAAGGTAGCACATTTCATTATCTGAGTGCGCTTTATTAATCTGTTCATATGCATCATGTTTACATTTGTTATATCTGATGTCCAAACTGTCTTGCGAGTACTTTCATAGTACTCACCTGGCTTGTTGATTTTGCCAGATGTTGACGAAGGCGATCTCATGGATGAAGAGTTTGATAGTGAGTCCGACGCCTAGAGGAGTCCCAGTCAGTCCCGTGCGATCCTGGGTATTGGTCACTTGTATTTTTATACGCTTCCGCCACCCACAATAAGAATCCTCGAGCCGCACTCCGACGCTCGATGAGCTGTTAGATTCAAGAGTCATGTCACCCACTTCACTGTGACATATCCACCACCGCTTTTATTGTGAGTCAGTAGTTATGCCACCCTATCCGCCTTTATGTATTATCGGCGTGCTTGTAATAAATTGTTGAGCAGTCTCCGCTCAACCTTGTATTATATTTAGTACTCCTGGTTTTTCTTCTGTGATCAAGAAATTGTCTACCAATGAGAAGGATTCTTCTTTACTGGTCCGTAAAAGGGATCGGTTTCTCAATAAATGTTTTATTGGAAAAACCGGTCGTGACATTGACGCTTTGCCTCGCTGGTCGTTTCATCAGTTATTTTATTATATAGTGTTGGTTATACCGTCTCCTGGCTCTACTACTCAAAGTATGCATGCACATCATGACAACAATTGTTGGCAATTCAGTCGCCTGGTTCAGACAAATCCACATGTGTAGAGTACAATAGTGGTAGCTGACTGACCTGTGGCTGGTGAAGAACATGTTGCAGGCCCGGCATGTTACCAGCTTGATGGTCTGCTGCTAGCTGGGCGGCTGGCTGGCTGGCTGTGTGGCAAGCCCTCTGTAGATAAATTGTTTGATTAGGGTACGGTCTTAGTGGACTTGCTATGCTTAGAGTGGCACTTTACAGTGCTTGAGGCAGGGTTGGTTTGTATAAACCAAATTTGTCCGGGACAGTTTAATTAGCCAGTAATAATGTGCAGTTATCATCATCCCTTCTCTTTTGTTGTGGATGGAGAAGAGAGATTCATGGTACCATAAAGTTGTCACTTTTTTATTCATATAGAAGACTTCAAGTATCTTTTTTTTAGAGAGAAGTCTTCAAGTATCTAGTTAAGTTGGTGAGCAACTACACTTTCAGAGCCCAAAGGCCCACAACACACCACACCACACAGCCTTGATGCCTTCTAGTACTACTAGGGTGCTGAGTCCAACATAGTAAAAATGCAAAAAATCACAAGGAAAGTAGAAGTTACTATTATGTTTATCCGTAAACCTAAAAAACACCATTATCCTTTCTCAATCTAACCCACTAGAGATTAATAGGAAAAACAGTCTTAACACAGAATGTGCCGTCTTTTATGTCATTGGAGTCAAGCAATTGAAAATGGACTAGCTACAAATCGAATGTCGGATTCTTTTTTTACCATGGCAGATAGAGTGTTTTTCATGGCAATTATAGGTGTCGCAGGGATGGCAGATTTCTTTAGCAAGCATGGCAAATCCTTGGCCCGTACTGTCATCATGTTGACAACTATAATTAACATGAAGCATCCACCTTACTAAGCCATTACTTGTGTGCATCTCTAGTTTCCTTGCAGGTTGTAAGTTTTTATTAGGATAGCTGTAAATTTCTTCTGTTTTCTAGTAGTACAACCTGTACTAGTTGGGACAAAAACACTGCTTTTGGTGTACCTGTACTGTTCTTTCTAGCTGTAAATTTCTTCTTTCTTCACTTTACTGATGAGTACACAAAGCAAGTGTGAGTGAACTGAATGAATTCAGTGTGCACTGTAGTATAAGTACCATCTAGTCAAGTCAAGCTTTGGTCATGGTCCAGCAGATGAGATTTTCTCTTCTGAGGAAAAGCATATGAGAATTGAGAAGCATATGCCACACAATGATTCAGCAATATCTTTAAGGCAAATCTGGCTGGCAATTTGGCCCTCTGTGTCCATCACCATGGCCACTACTATTACGAACTGAAGAAAGAAAGGAAGAGATTATTTTGCAGGTACCCCGAGAGGCCCTTGAGTTTGCCGGAATGTCGATTAACTTCCGTTCCGGCAAATTCGGGTACTCCATATGTCCTATTTTCAGCAAAGGTCATGCTAATATTTTCCGTGAATTTTAGCATGACTTTTCTAAAAATAGGACATATGGGGTACTTGCGACTAATGCATGGGCCGGGGTATCTTAGTACTTAATTAATTAGTTCGTGTAGGTGTATATACACACATGAATCCACCTACATCCTGGAAATCCATTTAATCAGAGGAAGACGATGAAGAAGAAGAGGAGGAGGAGAGGTTGGTTAGCCAAGAGTCAAACCCTAAATGATAAAACCTTGGCTTTTAGGGTGCCTCAGTGTCGATAAAAACCTAAATGATCAATTTTCAGCCCTTGGATTAGTTTAGTATTTTTTCACACACTCAGACACCCTTGCTTGCCATGTGTGTGAGAGAGATAGTGAGAGGAGACAAGAAGAAGGGGGTTAGGAAGGGACTTAGACCTTAGCAACAACACACTAACAGCAAATTCCTCGAGAATTAGGTTATTTGGTCAACTTAGAGATCTTGTTCCTTGACAATAACAAACTTTTTGACCAAACTTTTTTCCTATTTAGAGCGAAACATGGCCCACAACGATGAGGCCGGCGGTTCGGGCGGCAAGGCATTCTGGGAGCTGTCCCAGGAGATGGAGGAAGAACCTCACCGCTATGAGGACGCCGCGGAAGACACCGATCCTGACTACACAACCCCTAGTGGCGTCGGGGATGACACCACTGATGGTGCCACCGAGGATGCCACCACTGATGATGGCAGCGCACGTTCAGATGGCAGCCAACCGAAGAGGCAACGGAAGGACCGGCGCCCGAACGTGCTTGGCACCGTCAAGGAGGAATTTACTGAAGTGAACTACGACGGGGATCCAACGGCGCCCAAATAATTAGTCAAGGGGTACTCGGTTCAGCTCGGTGCATTCTCCGGAGCACCATTGTAACAGCCCCAAAATTGGGTTATCAAGTTTTGTGCTGTTATTCTCTCCTGGCACTGATTTTCAAAATTTTCTCCTGAGTTTGCTGGGACCCTGAGAATTTTTTTCATTTCCAACCTTTCAAAATCCTGCTCATGTCTTTTTCAGTGGGGAAGACCTCATTTGCATCAGCTCAATTCCTCTTAAACCCTAATTCCAAATTTTTGGAATTTGGATATGCCCTTGTGATTACAAAGGAGCCACCATTTTCCTTGTTCTGTTGATCCTCCCAATTGATCCCAGAGATCATCCTATCTTTCTTAACCTTGGATATGCAAAAATATTGCTAAGTCCAATGCAATATTTTTGAATTATGATTTATTCCTTTTCTTGCCTTTCTGAGGAATAAAATACAAAGGCATATCTAGCCATCTCCTAAATTCATGAGAATTTGTGGAGTTGATGCTTATGCCTAATCCAAGCTCTGGCAAGTTATTGGCCATAATTAAATAAGGAAAATTGCCTTTTCCTATTTAATGCCAGTATTGCATTTATGCCAATTTCCAAAGGAACTACTATTTTTATAGCAAAGAAAATTCCCACATAAATTGTGGAGCTTGTCCTTGCTATATAATCACTAGTTCCATCCTAATATCATGATTCCACAGTTCAAATTTTGGCACATGATCCAATGCAAGTTTCTGCCTTCTCTGAAATTTTGCAAAGGAAGTGCTTTATTGCTAAGTCCAATTGATCTGCAATTTGGCAGGGTATTTAACATTGTTAAATAACCCATGGGTACCAAAGATGAGCTCAATACATTCACCCTAGCTCCCTGTGCAATTTTTCAAAGTTTCTGACCAGAACACAAGTTTGTGAAGGAAGTACCTTCATAGTGTTTCCAAATGGGATGAAACTTTTCCATCCTCTCAAGTATCTCAATTCATTTTCCTCCACCCAAATTCAGTTCATTTCATTGAACTATGTGAGCACAGGAGCAATTCTTGTTTTCTGTCCAAATTTTCAGTTTGTGAAGCAAGTGTATTTTATCTTGCTCCATTATGGCTCATTTCACAAGATTGTGGCTCATTTCACTTGACCAATTGCCCTGAGGATTTTTCTGAAGTTTTTGGACAGAAATGATAGCTTTGCCAAGTTATAGCCCAATCCATCTCTCCTAGTGAGTGTTTCATCATGATGAAGTTTCTGGGTCAGTTTTGGTGGTTGTACAGCAACTATGGTAAATAGTTGTCCATTTTACCTCAAAACTCCCTGGACCGTAGTCCTTTCTACCCCAAGCCTCCCGGACATCAAGTTTACCATTTACCCTCTCTGGTTTAATCTCTAGGATGTTGCCAAGTTTGCAACAGCAAACTTGTGGAGCTTGTTTCACTCATCTCCATTTGTCTCTGCCCGATCTTTCACCATGGTAACACTCCACGCTGGAACTACGTGGTAGACATGAACTTACATCAGTAAAAACCCCAGAGCGCGCCATGCCAGTGGTGACTACGAGGGTAGCCAGCCAAAATGGTGGTATAGCCACTGTTGTCGTCGGCAGCGCTGCCCCGACCGTCTCTGGCCTCGCCATTAATGCCCAACAGCTCCCCCTCGACGTCGTCTTCCCTCTGGACCTCTGGCCCCCTTCGTTTTCTTCTCCGGCGAGCCGTGCCAATGCTCGAACAGTCCGTGCCCGTGAGCTCGTCCTCTTCCTCGCCGGTGTTCGCTTCCTCCTCTTGTCCTTGAGCCTTGCTCGTCATCGTGAGCCTCTGGTGCTCGTCTTGATCCTCCCCGTCGCCTTCCCGCCGCTTCCCGTGGGCCTTGGCCGCGCCTGACGACACTACGCCGTCGCCGACGCGCGGACACGTCGCCCGCCGCGTGCCACCTCCTCCCCTCCTTGCCCCGGCTATAAATAGCCAGCCTGAGCCTTCTCCGAGCAAGCCAACCCTTTCCCCTCCCTCCAAAGCACTCCAGTATCGGAGCCCGACCGAATCCCTCGCCGGAGCGCTCGGATTTCCGGCGGGCCTGCCACTCTGCTCCACCGCCCTATACCACCCCCGAGCTTTCCCGAGCCCCGTGCGCATCATGGATGGATGTGCCACATCCCTGCGACCCTCCCTTGTCCGCCGCCCCTCCATTCCCCTCACCGGAGCCCCGTGTCCACCAGAGGCCGAAGCCCCTCTACGCCGCGGGCCGGGTGCCTCCCTCCCCTGTGCTCGTCGCTGGCAATAGAGACTACCTCAGGGTGCGCCTCCTCCTCCTGAGCCCGTGGGTAGGTCGCCCGTCGCCGGCCGTGGCCAGACGCACCGGCGAGCGCCGTCGGGGCGGGCGTCTCCCCTCGGCCAGGCGCGCGTCGAGCGGGAGGAAGAAGAAGACAGCCAGGCGGGCCCCACCCCCTCGCGGGTCCCCCTCATCAGTGACCCCGTGTTGACCCCGCTTCGCCACGTTAGTTAAGTGGCGGCTGTAACACCCCGCATGTAACTTGCCATATTTGTAACTCCGACTCTTGCCATTTCCAGCTATGGGTTATGATTTTCCCTCCGTTGTCGGGTTTTGTCTTTCGTTTTGTATTTTGTCATGTCATGCATTTTTATATCATGTCATCATGTGCATTGCATTTGCATACGTGTTCGTCTCATGTATCCGAGCATTTTCCCCGTTGTCCGTTTTCCAATCCGGCGCTCCTATCTCCTCCGGTGCACCCCTCTAGTTTTCTTTCGTGTGCGTGTGTCAAACTTTCTCGGAATGGACCGAGGCTTGTCAAGTGGCCTTAATATACCACCCAGAGGCTACCGGTCAAGTTTCGTTCCATTCGGAGGTCGTTTGGTACTCCAACAGTTAACCGGGCATCCGCAAAGTCCATTTGAGTGTCCAGCAAAAACCCCTCCAAAACCAGCCCAAAACCCACCAAACTCTCTTCCATGCTCTAGGTCGTTCGATCACGATCGTGTGGGCGAAAACCGCACCTCATTTGGAGCCTCCTAGCTCCCTCTACCTATAAATATGTGGGCATCCCGAAAAACGAAATCGCAGTCCAACCCTAGCGTCTTCCACCTCACGCCGCCGGACAACGTCCGCCCGCGCCGGACTCGTCCGCCCGCGCCGGCGGACGAATCGCAGCGCGCCACGTGTCGCCGCCGGATCCTCCACTGCGCCGGCCCTCCAGGCCCATCTCCTCCCGCCGCCGCCGCCGCTCGGGCCCCGCGCCCCGCGTCCGCCGCCGCCGCGGGCATCGCCGCCGCCTGCGCCGCGCTCGGCCGCCACCGCCCGCCGCCGCCGCCGCCGCGCCGGCCTCCCCTCCGGTCCCTGCCGCCGGCCTCCACTCCGGCCTCGTCCGCCGCCGACCCAACGCCCGCCGCCGTCGCCTTCCTCTCCCAGCGCCGGCCGAGCCCGAGCCCGTGCGAGCCAGCCTCGATCCGATCTGGGTCAACAAGGTTGACTTTTCCCGATCCTGAAAATATTCCAAGTGTTTGCATTTTATCAGCAAGTGCCTCTGTTCGTATAGCTATAACTCCGTGCATGTAGCTCCGATTCACGTGTATAATATGTCAAATTGTTTGCCTCGTGATGCTCTTCATTTTGTTCAATTGCACCAGATTCATTAGAGGTCATATTGATGCCCAAATCGCTGACGGAAGAGGGCTAGTTGCTGTTATTCTCTGGTTCTTAACAGAACTTGGAGATTTGTCATTTTTGTATCATTTAATCTGTGCATCTTTTGGGCATGCTCTCTACATGTGTTTTGAAGTATGCCATGCCATCTTTCCAGTGGTGTAGTCCATGTATTTTTGTGATCTCTGTGGTGACCAGCACAAGCATGCAAAGTAGGTCCCGTAATATTTCTGATTTCAGGGACTTGGTGATTTCTCTAAGTCCTCGTCTGCTGTAATTTTGTTGCCATGTAAACTTGATTCTACAGAGATATCCATGCATATTTTGTAGATGTTCATTAAGGATGTTTTGTAGCTATAGTAGTAATAGATCCATTCCGGCAATTGTTTGCAATTATGGGGTGCCATAGCATGACTCAATCTTGCTCTACTTTTGCTATAAAATAATTCTGGCACATTCTTAACATGATATTCAGTTTTGCCAAGCTTATTGTAGTTGATCCATACATGCTATGCTATTGTTCTTGCCATTTTTAGCTTCATAAACATGCCATCTTGCTTTAGGTATGCTAGGTTTGTCATGAATTGCTCTGTAGTGAGTGCATCAAGCTCACAAAAAGGCCTATATATTAATATTTCTGCCATGCTCTGTTTTCTGCTAAGTCTGAAACCTGATAACGAAACTTGCTATGTTTACATGCTTGCCATCATATCCTCTTGTCCTTTTTGGCTTATGGTCAGTAAGGGACTTTTGTCATGTGCATTTAGTGGAACACTTCCATGCCTTGTTTTGCTATGTTAAATTCCTGTAGCATACTGATTTCATGCTCTTAACATTGCTACCTGATGCTGTTTTCTGCCATGCCCAGTTTTTCACTACGTCTGTGAACCTGTAATCTTTTGCACTTTTGCCATGCTTGTTTGAGCTTGATATTTTGTGATCTAGCCGTAGCTCAGTGTTCATCTTTTGTCAAGCATCTCCTGTAGATTACTGTCATATGCTTTGTTGCTATGTTGGAGTGCCGTAGCATTGTTACTTGTTGCATTTGAAGTGCTGTCTTGCTGTTAATCGCAGATTCGTGTCATTCTTGTTTTGCTTGCCATTTGCAAACCGTGCATCCGATTCCGGTGATCTTTATATCGATTTCGACCGAAATTATCTCATCTTTCCAGTGGCATGCTTGGTTTGCCAAGTTACTGGCATGTTCATCATTTCTCCTCCGGAGAACGCATACGCATCGCATATCATATCTTGCATATCATACATGTTTTGCATCATATTGCTTGCGCATTTCTCGTTGTTGATTGTGGTTCCGTTTGTTTGTGTTCTTGTCTTGGGTAGATCCGAAAGACGAGTTCGTGAACGAGGAACCTGTCGAGTACGCTTACGAGGATCAAGCTTTCGACAACTCTGAGAATCTTGCAGGCAAGATGACCACCCCTCGAAATCACTTCTATCTTTGCTTTGCTAGTTGTTCGCTCTATTGCCATGCTCCGCTACCTATCACTTGCTATATCATGTCTCCCATTTTAGCCATGTCAGCCTCTAACCACCCGTTCCTAGCAAACCGTTGTTTGGCTAAGTTACCGCTTTTGCTCAGCCCCTCTTATAGCGTTGCTAGTTGCAGGTGAAGTTGAAGTTGTTCCATGTCGGAACATGGATATGTTGGGATATCACAATATCTCTTATTTAATTAATGCATCTATATATTTTGGTAAATGGTGGAAGGCTCGGCCTTATGCCTGGTGTTTTGTTCCACTCTTGCCGCCCTAGTTACTGTTATACCGGGATTATGTTCCTTGAGTTTGCGTCCCTTACGCGGTCGGGTGATTTATGGGACCCCCTTGACAGTTCGCCTTGAATAAAACTCCTCCAGCAAGGCCCAACCTTGGTTTTACCATTTGCTACCTAAGCCTTTTCCCCCGGGTTTTCGCGAGCCCGAGGGTCATCTTATTTTAACCCCCGCGGGCCAGTGCTCCTTCGAGTGTTGGTCCGAAACTGAGCAGACTGCGGGGCCCCCTCCTGGAAACTCGAGGTCTGGTTTTACTCGTAGGATGTCTCATCCGGTGTGCCCTGAGAGCGAGATATGTGCAGCTCCTATCGGGATTTGTCGGCACATTCGGGTGGCTTTGCTGGTCTTGTTTTACCATTGTCGAGATGTCTTGTAAACCGGGATTCCGAGACTGATCGGGTTTTTCCGGGAGAAGGTTTATCCTTCGTTGACCATGAGAGCTTATGATGGGCTAAGTTGGGACACCCCTGCAGGGTATTATCTTTCGAAAGCCGTGTCCGCGGTTATGAGGCAGATGGGAATTTGTTAATGTCCGGTTGTAGATAACTTGTCACTTGACCCAATGAAAATACATCAACTGCGTGTGTAGCCGTGATGGTCTCTTCTCGGCGGAGTCCGGGAAGTGAACACGGTCTGTGTTATGAATGACGTAAGTAGGTGTTCAGGATCACTTCTTGGTCATTGCTAGATGACGTCCGTTCCGTTGCTTCTCTTCTCGCTCTCATTTGCGCAAGTTAGCCACCATATATGCTTTTGCCGTTGCAGCTCCACCTCTTTGCACCACCTTTTCCTACCAGCTTAAATAGTCTTGATCTCGCGGGTGTGAGATTGCTGAGTCCCCGTGACTCACAGATTCTACCAAAACAGTTGCAGGTGCCGACGATGCCAGTGCAGATGATGGCGTCGAACTCAAGTGGGAGTTCGACGAGGAACGTGGTCATTACTATGTGTCTTTTCCTGATGATCAGTAGTGGAGCCCAGTTGGGACGATCTGGGATCTAGCATTTGGGGTTATCTTATTTTCATCTGGATTTTGACCGTAGTCGGTCTATATGCTTGTATTTTGGATGATGTATGATATTTATTTATGTATTGTGTGAAGTGGCGATTGTAAGCCAACTCTTTATCCCATTCTTGTTGATTACATGGGATTGTGTGAAGATGACCCTTCTTGCGACAAAACCACTATGCGGTTATGCCTCTAAGTCGTGCATCGACACGTGGGAGATATAGCCGCATCGTGGGCGTTACAGCGGCGCCTCGGGCTGTTTTCCATTTTCGGAACCCCGAAGGCGCATTCCGGAGTGTGCGCTTTCCCTAAGCCGAAGGTGTATTCCTCCTCTTCTTCGGGCCAGAATGCGCTTTCCTTTCTGGAAAGCGTATTTCTGAGAAAGACGCGATCTGTTTTTCTGCTAGGGCCCCCTTTGTAATGATTTTCTTTACAGATTGGTCCCTGATAGTTAAACGGTCATATCTTTTTACCCACAACTCCAAATGAGGTGAATCCAAAGCCCACGTCTTCGTTTCGTCGAGCCCGTTCCGTTGATGTCATTTTCATAATATTTTCACACAGTGAAAATGACCTTTTTGCCCTTGCCCGTAAACAGCCCCCTCCGAGAAGGAACTATTTCCGACAAATCTTTTCGCGATCATTTCGCACTTCTTCCTGGAGTATTTGTCGACCCCAGGCAAGCCAACCTCTTATCATGAGCCCCGAACTTGCATGTTGACTTTGCTTGCACCTTTTGTGTGTGTAGTTGCAGTTGTGTCATATCGTTTTCATCTGCAGTTATTCTATTATGCCTGAAATGCATGCTTTCGTTTTCATGATATCTTTTGCCATGCTAATTAAAATGTTGTTATTGATAATGCCATGTCACTACTCTACTTTATTTGCATGTCATCATTATAAACTGTTATGAGGATTGTAATGCACCATTGATATACTATTGTCGTGTCCTTTATGTTATAGTTGTGCACTTGAGCAGTTCAATATTTTGTTCGTGCATTTGTATGCGGCATGTTGCACTCATGTTAAATATGTTCATGATGATGGAGAAGGAAATAAAATGACTTAATAACAAACCTCCTCCGTCATCGATGGGATCGAGTCATAGTGCCGCCAAACAGAACTTTTTCCGTGCAGCCACATTTGCCTTTTTGGGAAGGCCTTAATGCGATCTATTGTCGTGCCTCTCGTCGGTGCCTCCAACTAGGGAAGGTTATGGGCGTGCTTACCCTGATCAGGTAAGCGGACATAAACTTGTGTGCTCGTTTTTGAGATTTTTGGTACCAGTCCCCGAGTGGGAGTGTCCCCAAGTGGGAGTTGACCACGACGGTGGTCGGGGTGTCTTTGGTAGACACGGGACCACCCAGGACCAGCCCGTTGGGGATTGGTTCGGAGTGGCCAGGAGAGCGTCATGGCAGTAGGTTGGTTTCGTCGGAATGTCGTTGGTCCACCCGAATGGGATGACGAGGCCATGGGTTCCGTGGTGTGGGTACAGTGTGTTACCTCTGCAGAGTGTATAAAGTCTATCGATAGCAACAGTTCGTAGTAGGTCCCACTATCAGGTCTTGGTCGAAATGGAGGACAAACCAAAATAATTAAGTTGGTAAATAAATATGTGATAACAAGAATATGGTAACTTGAACTATGAGATAGTCGTGAGGAGTCACGACGATATTTTGATGATGAGCTAAGTGGTTGTGATCGCCGTAAGGATCACGGGCCAAATATTGGTCGTGGTTGTGATCGCCGTAAGGATCACGGTTGGAGACCAAGTGTTGGTCGTGGTTGTGATCGCCGTAAGGATCACGAGTTGTTCTTGAGAAAGACCACTTTGGTGGTGTGTTTGTGATGCAGAGATGATCACAGTTGATAAGAGAGTCCGAGGGACTCGATGCACAAGTTTGGTTGCATTGCTGGAATAATATATCATTATTTGCATTTAAAGAACCATGATAGAACAGAAGATGATTGCATAATGTTAACATGCTATGTCTGCATTGCATATTACTAGTAGTTTATTTTGAGCATAGTTTCTTGATGCCATGCTATGCTTTGATTGACATGTTAAGTTATGCCATGATTGAGATAAAATTATATGTTTTGCTATTACAATGTTATAATCATGTTCTGATATGCCATGTCATTGCCATGTTAGTAGATGTTATTATTTTGTTCATGCTTAGTTGATTTTTATCATGCCATGTTTAGTAATTGATATGAGATAGGGTGTTGCATGCGCTCGGTTCTTGCTTTGTCTGCAGCTTGTTTGGATGCTATGTATTTGGTTGTCTTGCAAGTACATTCAATGTACTGACCTGGCATGTCATGCCAGTTTTGTAGGTCGTACCCGTATTGCTCGCTTGATCCGTTGTGCTAGGCCGTAATCTTGCCAGTCCTGTGAGTTGTGGAGCCCAGCCAGAGTTGTTATGTTGCCAAACCAAGACTTCCGCCGCCATTTTTGTCATACTTCCGCTGTCATTAATAGCCTTAGGGTGAACTTACATCAGTAAAAAACCCAGAGCGCGCCATGCCAGTGGTGACTACGAGGGCAGGCAGCCAAAACGGTGGTCTAGCCACTATTGTCGTCGACAGCGCTGCCCCGACCGTCTCTGGCCTCGCCATTAATGCCCAACAGCTCCCCCTCGACGTCGTCTTCCCTCTGGACCTCTGGCCCCCTTCGTTTTCTTCTCCGGCGAGCCGTGCCAATGCTCGAACAGTCCGTGCCCGTGAGCTCGTCCTCTTCCTCGCCGGTGTCCGCTTCCTCCTCTTGTCCTCAAGCCTTGCTCGTCTCCGTGAGCCTCTGCTAGTCGTCTTGATCCTCCCCGTTGCCTTCCCGCCGCTTCCCGTGGGCCTTGGCCGCGCCTGCCGACACTGCACCATCGCCGACGAGCGGACACGTCGCCCGCCGCATGCCACCTCCTCCCCTCCTTGCCCCGGCTATAAATAGCCAGCCTGAGCCTTCTTCGAGCAAGCCAACCCTTTCCCCTCCCTCCAAAGCACTCCAGTACCGGAGCCCGACCAAATCCCTCGCCGGAGCGCTCGGATTTCCGGCGGGCCTGCCACTCTGCTCCGCCGCCCTATACCACCCCCGAGCTTCCCCGAGCCGAGTGCGCATCATGGATGGATGCACCACATCCCTGCGCCCTCCCTAGTCCGTCGCCCCTCCATTCCCCTCATCGGAGCCCCATGTCCACCGGAGGCCGAAGCCCCTCTCCGCCACGGGTCGGGTGGCTCCCTCCCCTGTGCTCGTCACCGGCAACGCAGACTACCCCGGGGTGCGCCTCCTCCTCCTGAGCCCGTGGGTCGGTCGCCCGTCGCCTGCCGTGGCCGGACGCGCCGGCGAGCGCCGTCGGGGCGGGCGTCTCCCCTCGGCCAGGCGCGCGTCGAGCGGGAGGAAGAAGAAGACAGCCAGGCGGGCCCCACCCCCTCGCAGGTCCCCCTCGTCAGTGACAACGCATTGACCCCGCTTCGCCATGTCAGTTAAGTGGCGGCGCCTCGGGCTGTTTTCCATTTTTGGAACCCCGAAGGCGTATTCCGGAGTGTGCGCTTTCCCTAAGCCGAACGCGTATTCCTCCTCTTCTTCGGGCCAGAATGCGCTTTCCTTTCTGGAATGCGTATTTCTGAGAAAGACGCGATCTGTTTTTCTGCTAGGGCCCCGTTTGTAATGATTTGCTTTACAGATTGGTCCCTGATAGTTAAACGGTCATATCTTTTTACCCACAACTCCAAATGAGGTGAATCCAAAGCCCACGTCTTCGTTTCATCGAGCCCGTTCCGTTGATGTCATTTTCATAATATTTTCACACAGTGAAAATGACCTTTTTGCCCTTGCCCGTAAACAGCCCCCTCTGAGAAGGAACTGTTTCCGGCAAATCTTTTCGCTATCATTTCGCACTTCTTCCCGGAGTATTTGTCGACCCCAGGCAAGCCAACCTCTTATCATGAGCCCCGAACTTGCATGTTGACTTTGCTTGCACCTTGTGTGTGTGTAGTCGCGGTTGTTTCATATCGTTTTTATCTGCAGTTATTCCTTTATGCCTGTCATGCATGCTTGCATTTTCATGATATCTTTTGCCATGCTAATTAAAATGTTGTTATTGATAATGCCATGTCACTACTCTACTTTATTTGCATGTCATCATTATAAACTGTTATGAGGATTGTAATGCACCGTTGATATACTATTGTCGTGTCCTTTATGTTATAGTTGTGCACTTGAGGAGTTCAATATTTTGTTCGTGCATTTGTATGCCGCATGTTGCACTCATGTTAAATATGTTCATGATGATGGAGAAGGAAATAAAATGACTTAATAACAAACCTCCTCCGTCATCGATGGGATCGAGTCATAGTGCCGCCAAATCGAACTTTTTCAGTGCAGCCACATTTGCCTTTTTGGGAAGGCCTTAATGCGATCTATTGTCGTGCCTCTCGTCGCTGCCTCCAACTAGGGAAGGTTATGGCCGTGCTTACCCTGATCAGGTAAGCGGACATAACCTTGTGTGCTCGTTTTTGAGAGTTTTGGTACCAGTCCCCGAGTGGGAGTGTCCCCGAGTGGGAGTTGACCACGACGGTGGTCGGGGTGTCTTTGGTAGACACGGGGCCACCCAGGACCAGCCCGTTGGGGATTGGGTCGGAGTGGCCGGGAGAGCGTCATGGCAGTAGGTTGGTTTCGTCGGAATGTCGTTGGTCCACCCGAATGGGATGACGAGGCCATGGGTTCCGTGGTGTGGGTACAGTGTGCTACCTCTGCAGAGTGTATAAAGTCTATCGATAGCAACAGTTCATAGTAGGTCCCACTATCAAGTCTTGGTCGAAATGGAGGACAAACCGAAATAATTAAGTTGGTAAATAAATATGCGATAACAAGAATATGGTAACTTGAACTATGAGATAGTCGTGAGGAGTCACGACGATATTTTGATGAGGAGATAAGTGGTTGTGAGAGCCGTAAGGATCACGGGCCAAATATTGCTCATGGTTGTGATTGCCGTAAGGATCACGGTTGGAGACCAAGTGTTGGTCGTGGTTGTGATCGCCGTAAGGATCACGAGTTGTTCTTGAGAAAGACCACTTTGGTGGTGTGTTTGTGATCTAGAGATGATCACAGTTGATAAGAGAGTCCGAGGGACTCGGTGCACAAGTTTGGCTGCATTGCTGGAATAATATATCATTATTTGCATTTAAAGAACCATGATAGAACAGAAGATGATTGCATAATGTTAACATGCTATGTCTGCATTGGATATTATTGGTAGTTTATTTTCAGCATAGTTTCTTGATGCCATGCTATGCTTTGATTGACATGTTAAGTTATGCCATGATTGAGATAAAATTCTATGTTTTGCTATTACAATGTTATAATCATGCTCTAATATGCCATGTCATTGCCATGTAACTGGATGTTATGATTTTGTTCATGCTTAGTTGATTTTATCATGCCATGTTTAGTAATTGATATGAGATAGGGTGTTGCATGCGCTCGGTACTTGCTTTGTCTGCAGCTTGTTTGGATGCTATGTATTTGGTTGTCTTGCAAGTACATTCAATGTACTGACCTGGCGTGTCATGCCAGTTTTGTAGGTCATACCCGTATTGCTCGCTTGATCCGTCGTGCTAGGCCGTAATCTTGCCAGTCCTGTGAGTTGTGGAGCCCAACCAGAGTTGTTATGCTGCCAAACCAAGACTTCCGCCGCCATTTTTATTAGACTTCCGCTGTCATTTAATAGCCTTAGGGCTATGCCAGATAATTGTATTCATCAATGATGTAATCTCATATACATGTATTTGATGAATATTTGTGTACCTGAAATGCTGTATTATGGACCTGTCGTGCGTCAGGTGTTATCCTGGGCTGACGTGCGAAGGCCCCCTGCTCCATGCGGATCGGGGTGCCATAGGGCATGGTATCAGAGCTGCCAGGCTGGCATAGGTTATCCTAGTATTAGATCACCGCTACCATTAACCGGTAATGGCCCTAAGGGATTTGACCCATCCCTGCATACGGCATGGCCACTATTAGTCAACAGGTGGCGCAGTCGGGACCGACACGTCGTCACCCCGCTATCCCCGCCTAGATATCCGTGGCGCGAATAGCAATCATATCCTTTCTGGTCGGCCACACCGCTCACCCTTCGCCATTAAGGGAAAGGGCCCACATCATGCGGGCATGTCTCACATAGCTGCCTATAGAAGCCCCCTTTCCGCTCGCCGTATCGCTCACCCCTCAGTCAACCATGTCCCTGCAGAGAAGCCTAGCTAGTAGCACTCCAGCCATGACTGGCACCTTCAAAGCTCCCAAGTTTTACACCCGCACCGGTGCCGTCAACCACCCCGGATTTCCACCCCTTCTTGCTGAGATGCTCACCAAAGCCTTTGGCTATAAGGCTAGCCCCGATTACCTGGTGTTCCAATCATCACCCGTCCCTCACCTTCATCGCTTCGATGCAAGAGTGTGCATCAGCCTAGCAGCGGATGCCCAGCCGTTGGTTTTTCAGGGTAGAGCTATGCCTACCTCTGATTTAGCCATTCAGGCCGCTGCTGTGGAGGCTATGCTTCACCTCCGAACCAGATACCCGCATATGGCAGCAAGGCGTGATTTCTGCTTCTACCCCATTGTGATAGAGGTAGGAATGCAGCCTTGTCCCGCTAGCCAAGGAGATGACTCCGCAATCGCTCGCCTGGTGTAGTATATCACCGCCCTGGGGATGATGATTCCCAGATGCTTGCCGAGTTTAGAACTCTGGACAATGATGCGGTACGAGTCGTCAAGGAAGCTTACCGTGAGTCTCGTAAATTCGCATCTCAAGTCATTTGCCCAACGCCATCCGAATCAGTGCTATCCTCTCAGCCTGTGTTCTGGCCTAGACCCAACATCGTCACCCTCGACAAGGCTCTTTTACGGATCCACCAGCAGCATTTGCTTGGATCAATTTCAGCCACACCCCCAGCAGCCGAACCCCAACCCATAGTGCTGTCGGACGATGAAGATGGAGATTGGCTCAGTCTTCGTCCTCCCGGAGAGCCCCGGCAAGGAAAATCCTCTGCATGACCTCAGTCAAGCAATAAGATGATCAGTCTGTCGGTTCATCCTCGATATGAGGGTAGAACTATGTATCCCTAGATGAGTTGCTTCGTTTAGCGCGTAGAGCGTTCCTGCTTTGTTGTATGCTGGTACTGTTGTAACCCGTATGCTGTGTTCTATGTATGCTTTTGTGCTTTTGTTTTTGTGTTGTTTTTGCTTGTCTCTCTGTCAAGCAGAAATGTTTGACAGGGTTGACACTGTGTTGCTAACAAAATTTTAACTAGTAGATCACATACACTAAATCAACCCTGACTCGTCTCGGGTCTATAATAAAATGCACGCTAGTGTAGGTATATGTATGCCAGGCGTACATATACCCACTAGCATGAACACACTCTAGTATGATTTTTGTGGTGTGTTTTTCATTGCATGTTTATTGCCTCTGTCTGTTTGCTAGTTTAGATTTTTCTGCATACTGCATGCATACCCGGTTCACCCATGAGTACATTCGGGCAGTACTCGGGGAAATGCAAAGTCACATATCCCTATCTATCTGTGCATACGCCGTGTGCCGGATTTCCAACTCTAGAAACCCCGCAGAGGCATTTCCGCTTGGAAATTTCTCGTCTCTAATTCTTTTTCCTGATTTCATTTCTGGAGAAACACTGCCAACTTTATTTCACTCGATCCAGTACATCTACCCCGATACAGGTTTCACCCTTGATTCTACCTCGACACCTACGTTTCATGGAGGAATCCGCGAATTTTTTTTCTTGGTGCCCCCAACTCGTTTGAATTTAACCAAAGGGTTAAAAATTAACCCTGAGGTTTTTCTCCGGAGTTGTTATTCTTTCGTTTGTGCTGTAACCCTAGGAATCTCGAGGACGAGATTTCTTTTTAAGGGGGGAAGAGTTGTAACAGCCCCAAAATTGGGCTATCAATTTTTGTGCTGTTATTCTCTCCTGGCACTCATTTTCAAAAATTTCTCCTGAGTTTGCTGGATGACCCTGAGAAAATTTTGTCATTTCCAACCTTTCAAAATCCTGCTCATGTCTTTTTCAGTGGGCAAGACCTCATTTGCATCAGCTCAATTCCTCTTAAACCCTAATTCCAAATTTTTGGAATCTGGATATGCCCTTGTGATTACAAAGGAGCCACCATTTTCCTTGTTATGTTGATCCTCCCAATTGATCCCAGAGATCATCCTATCTTTCTTAACCTTTGATATGCAAAAATATTGCTAAGTCCAATGCAATATTTTTGAATTATGATTTATTCCTTTTCTTGCCTTTCTGAGGAATAAAATCCAAAGGCATATCTAGCCATCTCCTAAATTCATGAGAATTGGTGGAGTTGATGCTTATGCCTAATCCAAGCTCTGGCAAGTATGTTGGCCATAATTAAATAAGGAAAATTGCCTTTTCCTATTTAATGCCACTATTGCATTTCTGCCAATTTCCAAAGGAACTACAATTTTTATAGCAGTGAAAATTCCCACATAAATTGTGGAGCTTGTCCTTGCTATATAATAACTAGTTCCATCCTAATATCATGATTCCACAGTTCAAAATTTGGCACATGATCCAATGCAAGTTTCTGCCTTCTCTGAAATTTTGCAAAGGAAGTGCTTTATTGCTAAGTCCAATTGATCTGCAATTTGGCAGGGTGTTTAACATTGTTAATAACCCATGTGTACCAAAGATGAGCTCAATACATTCACCCTAGCTCCCTGTGCAATTTTTCAAAGTTTCTGACCAGAACACAAGTTTGTGAAGGAAGTACCTTCATAGTGTTTCCAAATGGGATGAAACTTTTCCATCCTCTCAAGTATCTCAAATCATTATCCTCCACCCAAATTCAGTTCATTTCATTTAACTATGTGAGCACAGGAGCAATTCTTGTTTTCTGTCCAAATTTTTAGTTTGTGAAGCAAGTGTATTTTATCTTGCTCCATTATGGCTGATAATTTTTCCAGACCTTCTCCTACTCATATAACCTTTCTCCACAACATTGTGGCTCATTTCACTTGACCAATTGCCCTGATGATTTTTCTGAAGTTTTTGGACAGAAATGATAGCTGTGAAGGAAGTACCATTTTTGTGAGTCCATTTGGTATGAACTTTTTACAGCATCATGGTATGTTCAAATAATCAGGCTTTGCCAAGTTATACACCAATCCATCACTCCTAGTGAGTGTTTCATCATGATTAAGTTTCTGGGTCAGTTTTGGTGGTTGTACAGCAACTATGGTAAATAGTTGTCCATTTTACCTCAAAACTCCCAGGACCGTAGTCTTTTCTACCCCAAGCCTCCCGGACATCAAGTTTACCATTTACCCTCTCTGGTTTAATCTCTAGGATGTTGCCAAGTTTGCCACAGCAAACTTGTGGAGCTTGTTTCACTCATCTCCATTTGTCTCTGCCCGATCTTTCACCATGGTAACACTCCACGCTGGAAGGACTACGTGGTAGACATGAACTTACATCAGTAAAAAACCCAGAGCGCGCCATGCCAGTGGTGACTACGAGGGCAGGCAGCCAAAACGGTGGTCTAGCCACTATTGTCGTCGACAGCGCTGCCCCGACCGTCTCTGGCCTCGCCATTAATGCCCAACAGCTCCCCCTCGACGTCGTCTTCCCTCTGGACCTCTGGCCCCCTTCGTTTTCTTCTCCGGTGAGCCGTGCCAATGCTCGAACAGTCCGTGCCCGTGAGCTCGTCCTCTTCCTCGCCGGTGTCCGCTTCCTCCTCTTGTCCTCAAGCCTTGCTCGTCTCCGTGAGCCTCTGCTAGTCGTCTTGATCCTCCCCGTTGCCTTCCCGCCGCTTCGCGTGGGCCTTGGCCGCGCCTGCCGACACTGCACCATCGCCGACGAGCGGACACGTCGCCCGCCGCATGCCACCTCCTCCCCTCCTTGCCCCGGCTATAAATAGCCAGCCTGAGCCTTCTTCGAGCAAGCCAACCCTTTCCCCTCCCTCCAAAGCACTCCAGTACCGGAGCCCGACCAAATCCCTCGCCGGAGCGCTCGGATTTCCGGCGGGCCTGCCACTCTGCTCCGCCGCCCTATACCACCCCCGAGCTTCCCCGAGCCGAGTGCGCATCATGGATGGATGCACCACATCCCTGCGCCCTCCCTAGTCCGTCGCCCCTCCATTCCCCTCATCGGAGCCCCATGTCCACCGGAGGCCGAAGCCCCTCTCCGCCACGGGTCGGGTGGCTCCCTCCCCTGTGCTCGTCACCGGCAACGCAGACTACCCCGGGGTGCGCCTCCTCCTCCTGAGCCCGTGGGTCGGTCGCCCGTCGCCTGCCGTGGCCGGACGCGCCGGCGAGCGCCGTCGGGGCGGGCGTCTCCCCTCGGCCAGGCGCGCGTCGAGCGGGAGGAAGAAGAAGACAGCCAGGCGGGCCCCACCCCCTCGCAGGTCCCCCTCGTCAGTGACAACGCATTGACCCCGCTTCGCCATGTCAGTTAAGTGGCGGCGCCTCGGGCTGTTTTCCATTTTTGGAACCCCGAAGGCGTATTCCGGAGTGTGCGCTTTCCCTAAGCCGAACGCGTTATCCTCCTCTTCTTCGGGCCAGAATGCGCTTTCCTTTCTGGAATGCGTATTTCTGAGAAAGACGCGATCTGTTTTTCTGCTAGGGCCCCGTTTGTAAAGATTTTCTTTACAGATTGGTCCCTGATAGTTAAACGGTCATATCTTTTTACCCACAACTCCAAATGAGGTGAATCCAAAGCCCACGTCTTCGTTTCATCGAGCCCGTTCCGTTGATGTCATTTTCATAATATTTTCACACAGTGAAAATGACCTTTTTTCCCTTGCCCGTAAACAGCCCCCTCCGAGAAGGAACTGTTTCCGGCAAATCTTTTCGCTATCATTTCGCACTTCTTCCCGGAGTATTTGTCGACCCCAGGCAAGCCAACCTCTTATCATGAGCCCCGAACTTGCATGTTGACTTTGCTTGCACCTTGTGTGTGTGTAGTCGCGGTTGTTTCATATCGTTTTTATCTGCAGTTATTCCTTTATGCCTGTCATGCATGCTTGCATTTTCATGATATCTTTTGCCATGCTAATTAAAATGTTGTTATTGATAATGCCATGTCACTACTCTACTTTATTTGCATGTCATCATTATAAACTGTTATGAGGATTGTAATGCACCGTTGATATACTATTGTCGTGTCCTTTATGTTATAGTTGTGCACTTGAGGAGTTCAATATTTTGTTCGTGCATTTGTATGCCGCATGTTGCACTCATGTTAAATATGTTCATGATGATGGAGAAGGAAATAAAATGACTTAATAACAAACCTCCTCCGTCATCGATGGGATCGAGTCATAGTGCCGCCAAATCGAACTTTTTCAGTGCAGCCACATTTGCCTTTTTGGGAAGGCCTTAATGCGATCTATTGTCGTGCCTCTCGTCGCTGCCTCCAACTAGGGAATGTTATGGCCGTGCTTACCCTGATCAGGTAAGCGGACATAACCTTGTGTGCTCGTTTTTGAGAGTTTTGGTACCAGTCCCCGAGTGGGAGTGTCCCCGAGTGGGAGTTGACCACGACGGTGGTCGGGGTGTCTTTGGTAGACACGGGGCCACCCAGGACCAGCCCGTTGGGGATTGGGTCGGAGTGGCGGGAGAGCGTCATGGCAGTAGGTTGGTTTCGTCGGAATGTCGTTGGTCCACCCGAATGGGATGACGAGGCCATGGGTTCCGTGGTGTGGGTACAGTGTGCTACCTCTGCAGAGTGTATAAAGTCTATCGATAGCAACAGTTCATAGTAGGTCCCACTATCAGGTCTTGGTCAAAATGGAGGACAAACCGAAATAATTAAGTTGGTAAATAAATATGCGATAACAAGAATATGGTAACTTGAACTATGAGATAGTCGTGAGGAGTCACGACGATATTTTGATGAGGAGATAAGTGGTTGTGAGAGCCGTAAGGATCACGGGCCAAATATTGCTCATGGTTGTGATTGCCGTAAGGATCATGGTTGGAGACCAAGTGTTGGTCGTGGTTGTGATCGCCGTAAGGATCACGAGTTGTTCTTGAGAAAGACCACTTTGGTGGTGTGTTTGTGATCTAGAGATGATCACAGTTGATAAGAGAGTCCGAGGGACTCGGTGCACAAGTTTGGCTGCATTGCTGGAATAATATATCATTATTTGCATTTAAAGAACCATGATAGAACAGAAGATGATTGCATAATGTTAACATGCTATGTCTGCATTGGATATTATTGGTAGTTTATTTTCAGCATAGTTTCTTGATGCCATGCTATGCTTTGATTGACATGTTAAGTTATGCCATGATTGAGATAAAATTCTATGTTTTGCTATTACAATGTTATAATCATGCTCTAATATGCCATGTCATTGCCATGTAAGTAGATGTTATGATTTTGTTCATGCTTAGTTGATTTTATCATGCCATGTTTAGTAATTGATATGAGATAGGGTGTTGCATGCGCTCGGTACTTGCTTTGTCTGCAGCTTGTTTGGATGCTATGTATTTGGTTGTCTTGCAAGTACATTCAATGTACTGACCTGGCGTGTCATGCCAGTTTTGTAGGTCGTACCCGTATTGCTCGCTTGATCCGTCGTGCTAGGCCGTAATCTTGCCAGTCCTGTGAGTTGTGGAGCCCAACCAGAGTTGTTATGCTGCCAAACCAAGACTTCCGCCGCCATTTTTATTAGACTTCCGCTGTCATTTAATAGCCTTAGGGCTATGCCAGATAATTGTATTCATCAATGATGTAATCTCATATACATGTATTTGATGAATATTTTTGTACCTGAAATGCTGTATTATGGACCTGTCGTGCGTCAGGTGTTATCCTGGGCTGACGTGCGAAGGCCCCCTGCTCCATGCGGATCAGGGGGCCACAACCGTCTCGATCAACACCAAGAACCTAAGGCATAAGGACCGAGGGAATTTGCGCAACCTCCTCTTCACGAAGCTGCACGAATGATACAAGTTCCCCGCTGAGTTTGCAAACATACGCCTCTGAGGGAATAAAGTGTACAGTGCCGCCCTCGCGAAGATGAGCACGGCCCTGTCTACTTGGAGAAGCGCGGTGAAGAGAATGATTAACAAAGGTGATAGTTATGAGAAGATCAAGGCGAAAAATCCTTCGATCAGCGAAGATGACTACAAGGAGTTCAAGATCAAGTGCGAGAGCGGCGCATTCGAGGAATCAAGTCAGTGGGGGAAAGAGATGCGAGACTTGAACTTAGGGGTCCACAAACTCGGTCCCGGCGGTTACAGAGTGGCGGAACCTATATGGGACAAGGAGGACGCGGAGCGTACCGAGCAAGGCCTACCGCCCCGCTTCGAGAAATACCGTGAGAAGCAGACCAGGAACTATGTCAGGGCCCGGTACAAGGAGGACCCGGTAACAAAGGAGCTTACCACGGATCCGAAGACCAAGGCGCTTGAGAAAGTTCTGGTAAGGAATACACCGCCGCGTAATTAGCTACATATATGGTTGCATTCTAGTTAATGAAGCCAAATTTCTAAATGGTTCACATTCCTTCCGCAGGTGACTGAAAGCAGTAGCGCGGGGTCGTCTCAAAGCTCCCCAGCTAGGGACAGCACTCTAAATAGGGCGTTGAACATAATGAAAAACAAGGATAAGCTTAGTAAGCCGTCGTCAGCTGGTCGTGTGGCCGGCAAAGGCTTGTCCACAAAATGGTTGTCATACTATAATGCTGGTGGGCGAAAGGAGAAAAAGACTAGCTCGGAAAGCCAGTCGCGCGAGGTTCAAGAACTCAAGGCACAAGTGGCGCGGATTCCGGAGATTCTCCAAGAGCAAGTGCAACAACAACTGGGAACGACGCTCACCGCCATTGTGCCTAGCTTGATTGAGGGGCTGCAGGCGTGGATTGCGGGCGGCCAACACGGGCCGCCCCCGGTTCCCAGCTTCACGGCCAGCAACTCGCACAACGCGCAGGTAGCGCCATTGGTGTCTCCGGCGGAGGCGGTATTGGTGTCTCCGGCGCCGACACGGGCATTGGAGCTTAATGCACCCGGGTGTACGCCGGCCGGCACCTCGGCAGCAAGCGGCCCCTCCGTCAGTTGCACGCCCGCCGTTGGCGGTGCCTCGACATTAGCCGAGCTCGACGCCATCATGGTAACTAAGCCTCTCGGCCGATGACTTCATCTCCTTGCCTTTGACTGGGCATCCCTGACGCCCTACATGTTTTCGCCGGGTGCCGCCGACGTTCCATGCACTCTCCTGCACTTCGTGGGCGGCGAGTTGATCGATGTCGCCAAGGGAAGAATCGTTCAACTGGGAAACCCCGTGTTCCATGGTAATCCGATGCCACCCACTGTGTATAGGGTTGAACTGGTTCGGGTGCTGCCAGGCTGCGACGAGTTGTTACCCCTGATTCGAACCGCTGGGGCCGACGAAGATGATGTGATGACCCTCAGCGCCTGCGTAAGCTGGCCCCTGCTTTGGCCGAAGAGCCAGATTCGTTTGGGGGCGGGGGACACCACCCCACAGACAACACCGCCAGTCGTGCCGGTGCCAAGCCATGGCAAGACCGCCACAACGCTACCGGACATGCCGGACATCCCTATGGCACAGGATCCGGACATGCATATGGCACAGGATCCGGACGACGACGAAAACGACGACAGTACATTTACCAATGTCGATAAGTACTTTGCCAAACATGGGTACGGTGACGAATTCTTCGGGCCTCCTTCTCAAGAACCCAACCCTGAAAAAGACGACCGTGATCGAGCTGGTACCGCGGAGAAACCCAATTGCAACAGGCGTCGTCTGGCGTTCAGTTCTCGGGAGACGCCTCCAGCTGCCGCCTTCACCGAGCATCAGATAGCCGAGGTGCGGAATATTATCAGCCCCAACACACTCAAGAAGGCGGTCTCTGAGCAGAACGCGATCCCATTACAGGAGACGAGGAAGAAGGGATGGAAACGAAAGAATAACAAGGGCGGTGCGAGCCAGCCGGCACCGAGTACGATCCGTGCTCAGGACGGGCCACCTTCACCTAAGGATATCTCAAGGAGTGTTCATGTGGCGGGTAGGCCGATGCTACCGACTAATCTGCTCAATGCTGCAACCGGTGCTATGTGGAGTCTGCATGACAGTGTTCTTTCTTTGGAGAAGCGGCGTCTCTCCGAGAATGATGTGGCATACCCGGTTTTCGTGGCCAAGGTGCCAGAGGGCAAGGGCTTTGTGGATAGCGCCATCGGGGGTACGATCATCCTGCGGTTTGATGACATCTTCTCTATGTTTAACCTTCATTCGCTGCACTACACCTTCGTTCGGCTATTTTCGCTGAGTATGGAGATGCGGATCATTAGAGACAAGACCCCGGACATCGTGATAGTCGACCCCTTCTACATGCGTGCCAAGATCTTGGGCAGCGCTGGGGACCGGCAAGTCGCGAGTTCATACCTCAAAGGCGTCATTCTGGCAAACCCAGATAAGGATAACTTCCTCGTGCCTTACTTTCCCGAGTAAGTCATCCCCTCACCGCCCCGTAACATATGATTTCTTAGTTTTCGATCGTTCTTTTTTTCTAACATTCCGTGTTTTGTGCAGTGACACACACTGCACACTCATCCTCTTAAGCCTGAAATATTCCATGGCCACATATTTCGACCCGGACCGTCAGTCGAATAAAGACTACACGAATATCAAGAAAGTTCTTGATGATGTTCTCCCCGGCTATGCCAGATCTGGAGGCACCTTCAGCAGGCCAGTTCGTAGGTACGGCAAGCACATCTTCAACCACAATACGACGTTCTCCTACGTCAAGCAGCCGCCTGGCGGTCAGAAGGATGCCTACTTAGCCCTCCATCACATGCAGGCGATCGTACGGGACCATAATCACCTTCTGCTACCAAGTAATCTCAAAGATTGGGTCGCACGCTTGTCGGCAATCCAGGACGCGGACATCAGACAAGAATTCTTTCGCATCCAGTCGGAGTTTGCGGAAATCATCCATCAAGATGTCCTTCGTACCTCGGGGCAGTTCTATCTCAGATATCAACTGTCCAACAGTGAGATAAAAAAATGCTACAAATGCAGGCTGACAACGCCCACGATTTCATGACCATCACGAAAGACGGCGGCTTCATCCACGCTCCGGTCCCTGAGTCGAGTCGAAAGTAGTGATGCTATGTAGTTCTGAAATGTCGATTGGCTCATGTTGTAATATTAAACTTTAATGAACTTGTATGTCTCTTTGGTTTGGACAGTCGTTCAACTTATATGTAATGAATGGTATTTATTAGTAGGACCATGAATCGTGCTATTAATGTGTTGCTTTTCTCTTGCGATCCTTTTGTTGCATACTTATATATTTCTTATGTATTGTCTGTGAATTGCAACTAACATTTTGTTTGGCTAGTGCATATATAGAGATGCCGTCGTATGTCGTGTACAAGGGTAAGGTTCCCGGAGTCTACGACGACTGGGAGGAGTGTCGGAGACAGGTTCACCGTTTCAGTAGTAACAGTTACAAAGGGTACACCACTAGGGCGGAGGCGGAAGTTAGATACGCGCGCTATCTAGCGGGAGAGAGGAGGGAGCGGAGGAGGAACCGGATGAAGACCAGTTTCATCACGATGATGCTAATCGTGATGACCGCAGCTCTCTTCTATGTGATGGTAGTTTAGATGATCGATATCGACTTGTAATGTGAAGACAAACTCGCTACTCGCGGTTTCGAGACTTGTAATGTTATAACTTTGTTCTGTATTTGAAACTCGGAGACTAATATGATGAATTGTATTCGGAGACTAATGTTCTATTGTATTCGATAAATCTGCTGTTTATATGTTGTGCTCTCTATATTATGTGCAGTAACATGTTTTGTAACCTGTGCAAATATCAGAAAAGAAAAAATCCCTAATATTCATACTAATGGCGCACCACTCAGCACACTAATGGCGCACTGCAGAAAGGACACTAATGGCGCATCACCCCTAGTGCGCCATTAGTATGCCAAGGCACATGGGTAAATATGGCCCCTGGGAGGCAAACTAATGGCGCACGGTGGGCTATACTAATGGCGCACTGCGTGGTGCGCCATTAGTATACCAGATACTAATGGCGCACCAGGGGTGCGCCATTAGTATTTAATTCTAATGGCGTGGTGCTACTGGTGCACCAGTAGTGCGCCATTAGTAGGCAAAACTGGTGCGCCACTAGCAGGCCTTTTCCTAGTAGTGAGAGGCGAGACGGTGGTTTTGGAATGGAGATGATGGAGAGGAGAGGAGGTGGTTTTGCAATGGAGAAGATCAGAAGAGGGAGAGGCGAGACGGTGGTTTTGGAATGGAGATGATGGAGAGGAGAGGAGGTGGTTTTGCAATGGAGAAGATCAGAAGAGGGAGAGGCGAGACGGTGGTTTTGGAATGGAGATGATGGAGAGGAGAGGAGGTGGTTTTGCAATGGAGAAGAGGGAGAGGAGCGTGCGGCAGCGATTTAGGATTGGACGAGAGGGCCGGCGCGCTGTGACTGGATCAAAATCAAAATCAATTTACCATTCAATTAAGAAAGCGACCCCACATTAACTAGTCTCCCTTTTATTCTGGGTCATAATTGACCATGATTTTCGCACATAAAATATATGTTATACGTTGCAAAAATAATATAATTTGAAAGTACATTCAGATACGAACCAAACGATATAATTTTTTGTGACATGCATTCACATTTTGCTTGTCAAATACAGTACGTGGTCAAACTTTGACCCAAAATACGCAAAACAAGAAAAAAATACTTCCAAGACCAGCGTCGCTCTTCCGCTCTTCTCCTCTTAGACCACCGCCGCTCCTCTCCTCTTCCATTTCAAAACCACCACCCCTCCTCTCCTGTTCCAGTCCAAAACTAGCGTCGCTCCTCTCCCGTTCTAATCCAAAACCAGCGCTGCTCCTCTCCTCTTCCATTCAAAAACCACAGCCGGCGAGTGAAGGTGTTGTGGAGAAGTAGATCGATGGAGGAGTACAACCGATACATGAGGATCGCAGACGGCGACCCTGTGAAGCTAGCTAGGATGTTGGAGATGCAGTCTTGGTTTGACAACAAGGACCAACTAGCGGTGACGGCGACATCCATGGCCAAATATCTGCAACAGAGCGAAGAGGCGGCGATACTCCCAGAGGGAGTCACGCCGGAGTACATAGAGCTGCTCCTCTGGGCCATGGAGCAAACAGATTCACCGAATCCGATCGTGAGGGAGCGGTGGTGGGAGTATCGATCCTAGATGGAGCATCCACCAGAGATTGACGGATCGAGCATCTACAGGGTGCCGTTTGTGAGGGTGTCCTGCCAGAGCGAGCCGGTGGACTCTTCGTCGACCGAACCCAACTACAAGAGGAGAAAAGCAGTTGGCCCGGCGACGCTTCCCCGCCATCGTCTCCCTCGCCGTTCACATCTTCTCAAGAGGCGGTTGTCTGCCGCCGCGGAATAGGAGGGGGCTGCCGCCCCAGCCCAATAGTCGGGCAGGTTGTGAATTGTCTGGAGGAGCTTAGGGTTGTCAGTATTTGCAGGTTGTGAATTGTGTTTTGTGTTGTGTATTTTGAGAGTACTTTCATATATGAATGTCTTTTGAATTTCAGATTTGCAGTATTGAGCATATGAAGTATTTTATGAATTCTAGAGATCTATTTTTAGCACTTAAAAAAATGTAGATTCATAGGAGTATAAAAGTGCAGACAATGTGATTCTCAGGGAAGAAACTGCAAGTTTCAGTTTCAGATAAGAAACTGCAAGTTCAGTTTCAGATGAGAAACTGCAACTTTCAGAGGCAGAGCATTTATATTAACACGGCCTTTTCAAACAGGGTTAACATGATGTTGGAAGTTTTATTCATGGTCGAAAATGGAACTACCAGCCAGTTAACATCATGCTGATCAACATTCATGCATAGCACATCTTCATATGATGCACAGTCAAAATGCCCACACAATGTCGAGTGTGCGAAACACAGAGAAAACGAGGGACAAAGTTTTGGCAAGTGTTGGACGTGGTATTGGGCTGCCCCGTCTAGGCTTTCATTTTTAACATGCGCAGCCCACGACCTCGGATGGGAGGACCATAGGCCTGTTTGTATTTTGTTAGGGCCGTCATGTATCGACCGGCCTATGGACCTCCCATCCGAGGTTTTATTTTTGGCAGCCCAATTTATGTATTTTTTTGAAGAAACACAGAGGTCTGTTCTATTTTTCTATATAAGAATAGAAATGCCAGGTCCAACTTATGTTTCCCTTCTAACTATATTATATATATTTAAATTATTTTATATGTTATTATATATTATTTTTATTGTCATCATATATTTAACAGATACTTACATATGTAAGAAAACAATATCCCACATCTTATTAACTTATAAAAATAATTTCTTAACAAATAAAATCCTGGATTGTTTTGGCATGAAAATCCTAGTGATTGTGTACAAAGCTTGGTAAGATTTAAGGACGAATGTAATAATATCACTTATTAAATATATTTATAACAAAATGCTCAGCCCCTTTTTATTTTTTTATAACATTGCTGGCCCAACCCAACATTATAATTAGAATCAGCCCAGCAAAATCGTGTATTTCGAGAAAGTGCAAATGGCCTGTAATTTTTTAGGAAATAAAATAAATGGGACGCATGGACGCTACATTAATTGTTCACCAAGCCCAGCTAATGGCTGTAATTCAAAAAAAATATCAAATTGACTGTAAATTCTACCGTGCAAAAAAAGACTGTAAATTCTGAAAAAATGGGTTGAATACGTGCCACATTTTTGGATGCTAAAATGTGGGCCAATAGGTCGAAGCCAACGCAAGTCGTTGTCAATTTAGTCAACAAATGATTCTGACATGTTAGCTGTTGGATTTACATCCAACGACCGACATCCATCTTCAATCTCTCGTCTTCTTCCTCCAGCGCCGCCGGGACCACCTCCCGCCTCCTGCTGCTAGCAGCTCTACTTAGCATGCTTCGCTATGAAGCGCTACTCCACTGTTGACCAGGCCATCCCTCCACCCCTCCACACCTCATGTTCTTCTCCACCGACTGCCGAACCACACCGCACTAGAACCAGTTAACCCTCGTACACCTCTCCGTCTGCGACTCTACTCCCGCGTCTTCCCATCTCCGGCTCGTTGCTGTCCGGGGCCTCGCCGTCGTCCACCACCTTGGATGCGCTCGGTGCGGCGTGGTCAACGTGGTCAACAAACGACACCATCGGAAGTAGACTGTGCGTGGAGAGGCTGACAGCTGGGTCCACGGCCGCACACAAGGAAATGCCTCCTTATTACGCGCAAAATAATGATTCCTCCACGTGACATCTGGGACCCACCTGAAGGGCCTCTCTATTTCGCGAAAATAACATGCACCCCGCTGACATGTCGGACCCACCAGCTATCTTCGCACGCAAGGAAGTGCCTCCTTATTACGCACAAAAAATGAATACTCCCCCTGCCAGCTGGAACCCAGCATAGTGGGAGGCTGACTTGTGGGCCAACCAAGTTGACGGGGACGGAGGGCTTTGTCAACTTAGTCAATATGAACGATTCTAGCTCCTGTTACCGTACGATGTTCATCCGACGGCCGTAGTGCTTCTTCAACCTCTGGTCTTCTTGCTCCAGCCGCCCAAACCAGCGCCGGTCGTGCCGCGTGCTCCTGCCTCCCGTGGCCGGCGGTGATGCCGCGGAGGCCTCACCGGCCCCTACTACTCCCACCGCTGGCCAGGCCATCCCTCTACTCAGCCACACCCCCTGTTATTCTGCGGCGACAGCAGCCTCACACCGCAGCCAAACCAGTGAACCCTCGTACTCCTCTTCGCGTGGGCATCCACTGTTGCGTCTTCCCCGGCTCCGAGTCGTCCCCTTCCTAGTCCTCGCCGTCCTCCACCGCCGTGGTGCTCTCGGTGCGGCCTGGTCAACGTGGTCAAGGAACGACTTCCATCGGACATTTACTGTACGTGGAGAGGCTGACAGCTGGGTCCACGGCCGCAACAAGGAAGTGCCTCCTTATTACGCGCAAAATAATGATTCCTCCACCTGACAGCGGGGACCCACCGGACGGGCCACCGTATTTCGCGAAAAAAACGTTTCCCCCTGACTGCTGGGACCCACCAGCTACATCTTTGCACACAAGGAAGTCCGTCCGGGCAAAAAAACGATTCGCCCCCCTGACTGTTGGGACCCACCAGCTACATCTTCGCACGGAAGGAAGTGCGTCCGGGCAAAAAAAATGATTTTCCCCCTGACTGCTGGGACCCACCAGCTACATCTTCGCACGCAAGGAAGTGCCTGACAGTCGGGACCCACCTGGTCGAAGCGTACGTAGCGTTATCATTCTGGTCGCGAACGTGTACGTACATATATACTGGTGGATGTAGAGGCGCGCACGTGTCGTAGTAGAGGCGCGCACGTAGCATGTACACGTACGTACAGCGGCCAGGGTGCAAGAAAGAAAATACGGCCACGTATGTGTACATATGTGCGGGGTCTCGAACACCTACTCGCGCATACGTACGGCGAGGGCTCGTTGACATGGCTGGGTCGGAACGGAGAAATAGCGTCGTCGTCGTGTTCATGGGGAGGCAACGGAATGCGTCGTGTTCATGGAGAGGCAACGGAATGCGTCATGTTCATCGGGAGGCAACGGAATGCGTGGCAGCCAACCGGCTGGGTCGGAACGGAATGCGTGGTCGTGTTCATCGGGAGGGCTTGGACGGAACAGGCGATGGAAACGAGGCCTGGCGTAGCATAGAACGGAGGAAACGGCCTTGTGTTCGACCGGCCATGTTCGAAACGGGATCCTGTTCATCGGGAGGGGTCTGGCGTACCGGAAAATAGACGAAACGGACCTCCTACGGTCGAAACGGGGGTCCTGTTGATCGGGAGGGGTGTGGCGTACCGCAGAACAGAGGAAACGGACCTCCTATGGTCGAAACGGGGGTCCTGTTGATCGGGAGGGGTGTGGCGTACCGCAAAACGGACGAAACGGACCTCCTACGGTCGAAACGGGGGTCCTGTTCATCGGGAGGGGTGTGGCGTACCGCAAAACGGGACTCCACGGGATATTGTTCATCTCCACCGTCGACCTCCTCCAGCCTCCACGGGCTACCGTCGACCTCCTCCAGCCTCCACGTGCTCCAATTCATCCAGCCTCCACCGCGCGCTACTCCACCGGCTACTGTTCAACCACCCCTCCACCGGCACCCCTCCACCGTCTACTGTTCATCCAGCCCTCCAAACCACGGGGTCCTGTTCAACCACCCCTCCACGGGCACCGCTCCACCGTCTACTGTTCATCCAGCCCTCCACACCACGGGGTCCTGTTCATCCAGAGGCAACGCCACCGCTCACTGTTCATCCACCCCCCCCCCCCCCGCAACGCTCACTGTTCATCCAATCGATCGGCTTCAGTTAGCAGCAGTAGCGAAGGAATCGCTCGATCGGGTTCAGTTAACAGCCATCGATCGATCGCTCGGGTTCAGTAACGCGTAGCCTGCAGTGTAATCGCTCGGGTTCAGTTAGAGCCCAACGCCTCGCACGGGTTCAGTTAGAGCCAACGGCTCGCACACACGCGCGTACGTGTACGAGAGAAACGCGCATCGCTCGGCCCCCGACCTCCCACCGTAACTGGGAACTCCCAGAAATTTTCCTCCCCCTCGCTTCAACCACGGTTTTTTCCGTCATGGACGGCCCAAAGAATGTCATGCAGCTGCGTCTCCGGCCCGCCCAGGACGAAAAGCCCATTTTCTGTCATGATTTTTTGTCATAGAAGTAGGAGCCCACCACATCTATGATGATACCGGGTTTTGTCACAATTATCGTCATAGAAGTGTCATATGTATGACAGAAAAAAAAATTGTTCGGCCCAAAATGTCACGGATGTGTCTTTTTTTTGTACTGTCCCCCGGTCCTCCCAGCGTCAGCACGTGGTGGCTCGGTGGAGCGCCGACCCGAGGGTCCCGCTGGTTGCGGATCGTCTTTGTTGGCGATGGCGACGAGGCTCCGGATGGTGGCCCTCCATTCATCGAGCTTCTCCACAGCATGAGGGAAGTCGACGAGCATCTGTGCGCGCGCCAAAGCTTCTGCTGGCGTGGGTGGCAGCGATAGCTGCGTGGACCGTGGCGCGCTTCGACTTCTAACCACGTTAGAAGGAGCTCCGTCATGACCCAGCGGCTGCGCGCCATTTTTGCCAGCACTTCGTCGGGCATGCTGAACTCCTTCATCCCGCGAACGACGCACGGGGCTCTTCCCACGGCGGTGTCCAGGGTCACCGGCGTGGTGACGCTGCTCGTCGCACACACCATGGGAAGAGCGCGCAGTGGTCGCCTGCGTGGGCGTCTTGGAGGTTGTTGCACCGCCCGTGGGTGGCACAATGACACTCCTGGAGGGCCCCGCGCCGCCTGCAGGGGGTCCGGCCCCATTTTTAGACTTGGTGGTGTGTGGCCCGTCGCCTGGCGCGCGAACGGCGCCGCACGCCAGGCTCTGACTGCCAGGGCGATGTTGGTGCTCGCGGACCACGGCTCAGGTTCTGTCCGCGACCGGGCCGCTGCTCGCTCGCGCTGGCACGGGCCGTTCGGCTCCCGACGAGCCGATCGCCATGGTTGTCTTCTTCTTGCGAGCCATGGCAATGAAGAAGCGCTAGGCTAACTACTAGACCAGATTCTCACAATTGCGCCCCCTACCTGGCATGCCAAAGATGTCGGTGTGGAACGACACCTATGGGATCACAAGAATCCCTACTACGGTTGCCGGGGCGCAGGGTTGCAAGAAGAGCAGGATTAGTAGTCAGCACAAGGATCGTTTACCCAGGTTCGGGCCGCGAGGATGCGTAAAACCCTAGTCCTGCTTTGGTGGATGTATTGAGTGTTCTTAAGCTCTTGAACTAGCTACGGTAGCTGAATGGTTTGAAAGAGCCGAATCCTTCTCCAGTACGCCATGGGCCTCCTTTTGTAGTCAAAAGGGGCTGCCACAGTGGCATACAGGAGGTGGAAAGGCGTACAGTGCTACGAGCTTATCGCTCGTATTACAGGACAAGGCACATTTAATGCGCCGCTGAGGTGTCCCCTTGCTTTATTGGGGATGGGAATGAAGCCCGTCCCGTCCGTCGCCGCACCTCCTTGCTTCGACACGCGCCCAGGCCAGCGGTGCATGCGGTGCCATGTAGGCAGGCAGGCAGCTAAGGTGGCGCGGTGGTGGGGTCTTCATGAAGATCTACATGACGCCATGCAGGCGCCTGCTGAGTTGGCCTGGGAGCTGCATGTCGCCACGCAGGTGTCTGCCCAGCTGGTTGGGCTGGCAACTGCATGCGAACGGCGGTGGAGACTTGGCTGGTGCGGACCCGGAGGTGGCCCCGCTGGCGCCCTTGTCGGGGGCCTTGCCGGGTGGCCTGGCAAGGATCTTGTCGTGGCGCGCTGTTGTCCCCGGCAAGGATCTTGCCGGGGGTTTTGGGGTTCCCCTCGGCTAGGATCTTGCCGAGGATCGCTGCGGTCTAATCCTCATCTGATCTCGAGTATTCCTTGTCTTCACAAAGATCTGCATGCCCCACAGAGGTGCCTCCCGAGCCCTGGCCCAACGTGGTTGATGGTGTTGGAGACCGTGGGCTCAAGGGCGGCTTGCTCTGTTTGTGTTTGGGTGTGCTGCCCCAGCAAGGGTCTTGCCGGGGCTGCTGAGGCTGTCCCCGGCAAGGGTCTTGCCGGGGGAAACTGCTCCGCCCCTCTGCTTCTTTGCGTTCTTGGCCTTGGCGTTGTCTTGATCATCTTGGGCTTCGGTTTTACCTCGGTTCACCTCCCCTGTTCTACTTGGTGCGGCTGTGGGCGCCACTCCGACTGTCCGTGCACAGGTAAAGGGGTACAAGGGTGCGCCCCTTCTTTTGTACAGCGACACCAGGTATCTCCATAGTAGTTACCGTAGTTCAACACGTGCACTAGTGGCACGTATTGACCATAATGTGGAGGAGTTTTACAATAGATATTGTAATTCTCAGGATCAGTACAAAATCCGACCAGATGAGTTTTCTCCTTATAAGTTAACTCAGAGCCATCGGTGTAGTAGGTTCTGTCTACCATGTTCCGCACATTGTTTGAACAATCAAAATAAGCTGTCAATGGAAATAAGTTGTAAACTATTTTGAAATGAACAATATAAATTAGCTAATAACTATGTTTGAGAAACTCACATAGCGGTAGAATTGGAGGCGTATCAACAAGGACCCAAATGTCCATATTGTCTTGCTCGATGTCAGGATCACCAAGATCCATGGTGACAAGCATACCCTCATCAAAACCATACATCTTGCAAAATGCTTCCCAATTTTTGCAACCAAAATAGCTTACGCTCTCAGAATTATACAGATTTACTTCAAAATCCATATCATGATGGGTCCTTAGGTGAATTTTCTTTGTTTCCATACTTTCATGGTCTTCAAAACCCATCCTCTCCAAGACGTAGCGTCTTGCATGGCATGGGATAAGCTAGTCAAATTGTAAAAGATGAAAAGTACACGTTGAAATAGTTGAAGTCGTGCTTAATTACGAAAAAATAACACTTGTCGTCGTTGCGTACCATTTCAACATCGAAGGTCTCCTCCAGCTTAATGCTGAAGCGCCGATCTTCGTCCAGGTGAGGCCTGTCACACAGACCTCGGTGGTCGTGGCACCTTTCGCACTCCCCCGGGAGACTTTCGTCGTCTGAGTACGACATTTCCTATGTTCATAATTCAAATATTAAACGTCTAAAATTAAATATACCTACTAAAAAACCTAAGTTAGATCATTATTATTCATCACGGGTTGACTATCGGTCTGTCGAGTCTTTTCTTGAAAACACTCATCTCACATGGTGTACATATTCGACCGTCGGTGATGGTAGCTCCTCCTTTCATCCCCGAGTGCATTACACCAAGTTGTCTAGCACACGGGAATGAAGGAGAAGCTACCCCCACGACAACGGTCGGGATTATTCGTCCTCATATATATATATGGTTGGAGACTCTCCCTCACTGATTCCTCTCTGATATTTGCGACCGTCGGTGATGGTAGCTCCTCCTTTCGTTCCCGAGTGCATTACACCAAATTGTCTAGCACATGGGAATGAAGGAGAAGCTACCCCCACGACAACAGTCGGGATTCTTCGTCCTCTCATATATGGTGGAGACTCGACAGACTTAAAGTCAACCCGAGGACTCATATTATAGGACTCATATTGACATGGAGATTTGGATCGTCTCACCTCGAAGTCGGAGGGGGGACGGTGACGGGGACGACGGTGCGGATGATGGAGGGGTCCTAGATTTCTGTAAAAACAAAAACCCTATAAGCTATCAAGTAATCAAATGCACACGCCTTGCATAGTGCTCTCCAATTTTAGCATTCAAAGTAGGAGTACTTTTCCAAATTGAGCATTCAATAAGCAAAACCAAATCATAAAATAAAGTAGTATTCAAATCGTAAAACCAAATCTCTTGCGTCCCTACATCATCCAATATTATCACTAATACTCCTCGAATACTATCATACATATAACATCGCTAATACAGCTAGAACAGTAGCGCCCGACGGGTATCGGCGCGGGCGATGGACACCCAAAGAGAAGGAACCATCACAGGATCATAGCTCCAGTGAGATCCCTGAAGAACCTGCCTGGTATTATCGAACCTGCCCTCCAACGCAACCCTGTAGCGACGGACGTGCACGTCCTCCTCACTGGCACGGTGACGTACCACCTCCGCGTTGTCCGGAAGCCTCGGCACCATCACTGGCCCACGCGACCACCACCAAACAAGGATCGGGTCAACGACAGGCTGGCTCCTCACCAACCTACGCCCCCCAGAAGGTAGCACCTCCCAATACCAGCCCGGCGGAGCTCAGTCCCGGATATGGCCCCTCTGATCAAGTCGGCCTCTTCCGCCGAGTCGGCGACGAGGATGCGGGATAGGCTTCGTCGACGCCGATGCGGGAATAATAGCTTGAACTAAAAAAATAAACTAGTTCTATTAATTTTCTTGCTAAAAATAAACTACTTCTATAGTAAACTAAAGTAGTTTTATTAAATCAACTAGTTCAACTACTAACCACTTACTATAAATAAAATAAAGTAGTACTTACTAAAAATAAACTACTTCTATAGTAAAATAAAGTAGTTTTGCAAAATCAACTAGTTCAACTACTTAGCACTTATTATAAATAAAATAAAGTAGTACTTGCTAAAAATAAACTACTTCTATATATAGTAAAATAAAGTAGTTTTATTAAATCAACAAGTTCAACTACTAAGCACTTACTATAAATAAAATAAAGTAGTACTTACTAATTAAAAATAAACTAGTTTAACTAGTTCTATTAGTTTTCTAACTAATTATATTAAACACTTTATCTTCCCTGCATATTATTGAGTCCCCTCCAAGCGTGCCTTTTCCAGTCAGTCTCCTCCAAGCGTGCCTTTTCCAAGCGGGGCGGCGACGGCGTCTGGGCGGCGCGGGACGGCATGTGATGTGTTCACATGTAATCCAGTCGTCGCACTACTCTGGGTGTTTGGAGCGCAGACTGTTCTTGTGTTCATCGACATACGGGGTCACCAAGGTAGAGTTCTGTAGAACTGTGTAGTGTGCTTGAGACCAAGAATATCCGTCCCTGCATATTATTGAGTCCCCTCCAAGCGTGCCTTTTCCAGTCAGTCTCCCCTCATACTGCGATTTAGGGAGACCTATCTTCTTCAGGCCAGGAATGAAGTCAACACAAAACCCAATGACATCCTCTGTTTGATGGCCCATGGAGATGCTTCCTTTTGCCCTAGCGCGGTTACGGACATATTTCTTTAGGACTCCCATGAACCTCTCAAAGGGGTACATATTGTGTAGAAATACGGGGCCCAGAATGACAATCTCGTCAACTAGATGAAGTAGGACATGCGTCATGATATTGAAGAAGGATGGTGGGAACACCAGCTCGAAACTGACAAGACATTGCACCACATCACTCCTTAGCCTTTGTATGATTTCTGGATCGATCACCTTCTGAGAGATTGAATTGAGGAATGCACATAACTTCACGATGGCTAATCGGACGTTTTCCGGTATAAAAAAGCCCCCTCAATGCAACCGGAAGCAGTTGCGTCATCATCACGTGGCAGTCATGAGACTTTAGGTTCTGGAACTTTTTCTCTGGAATATTTATTATTCCCTTTATATTCGACGAGAAGCCAGTCGGGACCTTCATTCTAAGATGGCATTCAAAGAAGATTTCCTTCTCTTCTTTGGTAAGAGCGTAGCTGGCAGGACCTTCATACTGCTTTGGAGGCATGCCGTCTTTTTCATGCAAATGTTGCAGGTCCTCCCGTGCCTCAGCTGTATCTTTGTCTTCCCATACACGCCCAAGAAGCCTAGCATGTTCACGCAAAGGTTCTACGTCACGTGCATCACATCGACCAAAGAGCGGACCTCTAGGTCTTTCAAGTAGGGTAGGTCCCAAAATATAGATTTCTTCTTCCACATGGGTGCGCGTCCCTCAGCGTCATTCGGAACAGCTACTCCGCCGGGACCCTTTCCAAAGATTACATGTAAATCATTGACCATAGCAAGTACGTGATCACCGGTACGCATGGCGGGCTTCTTCCGGTGATCTGCCTCGCCTTTGAAATGCTTGCCTTTCTTTCGACATTGATGGTTGGTCGGAAGAAATCGACGATGGCCCAGGTACACATTCTTCCTGCATTTGTCCAGGTATATACTTTCGTGTCAGCTAAACAGTGCGTGCATGCATGGTATCCCTTGTTTGTCTATCCTGAAAGGTTACTGAGAGCGGGCCAATCGTTGATGGTTACAAACAGCAACGCGTGCAGATTAAATTCCTCCTGTCTATGCTCATCCCATGCACGTACACCGTTTCCATTCCACAGTTGTAAAAGTTCTTCAACTAATGGCTTAGGTACACATCAATGTCGTTGCCGGGTTGCTTAGGGCCTTGGATGAGAACTGGCATCATAATGAACTTCTGCTTCATGCACATCCAAGGAGGAAGGTTATACATAAATAGAGTCACGGGCCAGGTGTTGTGATTGCTGCTCTGCTCCCCGAAAGGATTAATGCCATCCGCGCTTAAAGCAAACCATACGTTCCTTGGGTCACCTGCAAACTCAGCCCAGTACTCTCTCTCGATTTTTCTCCACTGCGACCCGTCAGGGGGTGCTCTCAACTTCCCGTCTTTCTTACGGTCCTCACTGTGCCATCGCATCAACTTGGCATGCTCTTTGTTTCTGAACAGTCGTTTCAACCGTGGTATTATAGGACCATACCACATCACCTTCGCAAGAACCATCTTCATGCGGGGCTCGCCGTCAACATCACCAGGGTCATCTCGTCTAATCTTATACCGCAATGCACCTCATACCGGGCACGCATTCAAATCCTCGTACGGACCACGGTAGAGGATGCAGTCATTAGGGCATGCATGTATCTTCTGCACCTCCAATCCTAGAGGGCATACGACCTTCTTTGCTACGTACGTACTGTCGGGCAATTCATTATCCTTTGGAAGCTTCTTCTTCAATATTTTCAGTAGCTTCACCTGTGTTGCCATCTTCGCAATTGCGGTACAACCCATTTTTGTGATACTCTAACATGCGATTGAACTGCAGCTTCTCCTTTTGACTTTCGCATTGCGTCCTTGCATCGACAATGACCCGGCGGAGATCATCATCGGGCACATCATCTGGTTCCTCTTGATCTTCAGCAGCTTCACCTATTGCAGCATCATCGGGCACATCGTCTGGTTCCTCTTGATCTTCAGCAGCTCCCCCCATTGCAGCATCACCGTATTCAGGGGGCATATAGTTGTCATCGTCCTCTCCTTCTTCGCCGTCTTCCATCATAACAACTATTTCTCCGTGCCTCGTCCAAACATTATAGTGTGGCTTGAAACCCTTGTAAAGCAGGTGGGTGTGAAGGATTTTCTAGTCAGAGTAAGACTTCGTATTCCCACATTTAGGGCATGGACAACACATAAAACCATTCTGCTTGTTTGCCTTAGCCACTTCGAGAAAATTATGCACGCCCTTAATGTACTCGGAGGTGTGTGTGTCACCGTACATCCATTGCCGGTTCATCTGCGTGCATTATATATAATTAGGTGTGTCAAAAGTAAGAAAATCAGACAAGTATCTATCTAAAGTAAGAGAATCAGAAGGAAGATAAGAACAAGATGCTCACCACGGTGGTGCCGGCGACGAGATCGGCGCGGGCGATCAACGGCGGTGAAAACAGGGACGGGGCGTGACGGACCGCTAAACCTAGACAAATCTCGGGAAAAATGGATCTCTGAGGTCGAGCGTCGAGAGGAGAAAGCTTAACTAGTGTGGCTTGGGCATTTCATCGAACACCTCATGTGCATAGGAGGTGAGCTAGAGCACCCAATGCCCTCCCTCTCGCCGGCCAGCAAAAAACAGAGCACTGTCGAGTGCTCTGCTGCGGCGATGGGGTATATATAGGCAACATATTTGTCTCGGTTCATGGCAGGAACCAGGACTAAATCCCCCCCTCTGTACCGGTTCTAGGCACGAACCAGTACCAATGGCTGTGGGCCAGGAGCGCGGCCCATTGGTCCCGGTTCGAGCCTAGAACCGGAACATATGGATCCAGACGAACCGAGACCAATGCCCACGAGGCCCCGGCCGGCCCCCTGGGCTCACGAACCGGGACTAATGCCCCCCATGGGTCCCGGTTCATGAAGAACCGGGACTAATGTGCTGGCCACGCCCAAACCAAAGCCCTATTTTCTACTAGTGAAACCACACAAGATTTTCTTTGACACATATCTGTAACAGGAGTAATTGTGTAAGGGCTTGTTCGAATTTGAGGATTCTAACAATGCAGGGATAGGAAACAGACAGGAATAGGATAGGAATGCACGTGCAAAACAGAGAATTTAAAAACACAGGATTTCTGCCAATCTGGGTGTTTGGTTCACAAGAATTGGAAGATCACATGATGCAAAGAAGCATGGCGAGATTAAGTCAAACCACAAGAAAATGTACGGTTATAATGCTATTATGCTACTATCTCTTAGTCTTGTGCTTCATGAATAGGAATTTGAAAAGGAGCACAAGTGGAAATTAAAATTCCTACGGTTTTTCTTTCAAGGAGACATTAAAGGAACAAATCCTGCAGTTTTTCTTTGCTCCATTCCTTTGAACCAAATGCATGAATAGTAGTACCATAGGAAACTTTCCAATTCTTATGTTTTTCCTTCACTTTTCCTTTCAAGCACTGGCGATTCTAGTAGGCAGGCTTGAGTAAGGAAAAGCATACACTCAAAAAATGTTTTTGTGTTACTTCTATTACTTTGGACCCAGGCCACTGCCCTACTATCTCAACTCCTAGGCCCATCGACAAATGCACAACTCAAACGCGCAGAGATAAATAATGATGGCGTTCAAGAGAGTCCATCACGGATAGCTAAGTTGCCTGGTACCTCACTGCTTGTCATATAGTAGGATAAAATAATTATTTCACGTTACTACGTGTGCTCAGTGGACAATATATATAACATGTAGAGTAAAAAGAGATGCAACAAGTGTACAACCTCTTTGGCGAAGCCATGTTGAACTCAGCGTGATTGGGTTGGTCGGTGAGGATGCTCCGGCTGACTTGGCTATCGGAGGAGGGGAAGAAGATCTTAGGCGTCTAGAGATGGAGCCCGGGGTACTGCTTCACTGCGATGGAGGGTTTCGTCGTTGGAGCAGCTCCGGTGAGTTGTACGACGCCGAGGCTGAAGCAGGACAAGAGAGACAACGTTAACCTGAGTGGAATTCTAATAACATCTCCAGTAGATGACGTAAAATACATAACCACAAAGTGCTAGATGTAAAATACATCAGCCGCTCATCTCTGAACTTAACTGTCGAAACTGAATTTAACTGTCGAAACTGAACTTAACCGTCGAAACTAAATTTTTCTGTCGAAACTGAATTTTACTTTCGAAACCGAACTTTACTGTCGAAACTGAACACACTAGTAGCAGAAAAGCAGTAGCACCAGCGCGTGCGAGAGTCGGGGCAGCTGGTCGTGTAGCAGCATCAGGTGAGGCTACACGTCAGTCGACTGACTTTTTCATCTCTAGTCAGTCGATGTTCCAGCCGTTGGATATGAAATCAAGGGCCTGCAGTTCATCTTCAACCTCCACCCCCCTGAGCTGCCAGCCACCACCGGCCAAATCGCCGCCCCCCGCCACCCGCGGCCGGCGGTGCGCGGCCCCGCCCACCCCGAAACCACTCCCCACCGCCGGTCCGCCGTCGCCCCGGCCATCCCTCTAGGCCCCCCTGTGCCGAGCTTTTTCTCCGGCGATCCCCACGCCACCGCCCCACCATCGCCGATGACCACTGCCCCCACCCTGAACCCTAATATAAATAGTGGGGTACCTCTCCGGCAAGCCCCCCTCCCCGCTGCGGCTGGTTCTTCCTTAACTCCGGCGAGCCCCCCCCCCTGAAAACTAACTGACCCAAAAGTCGATTTAGTCGACTAAAGTGTACCTAAATCGGAGCAGCATCGTAAGCAAGAGCAAGAGCGAGAGCAGCAGCGCGAGCAAGAGCAAGAGCAATAGCAAGAGCAGACCAGACAGGGGACCGAGAGCAAGAGCACAGCAACAGCGCGAGCGAGAGCTAAAGCAACATCAGCTCCTACTGATGTGGACGTCGCCGCCGAGGGAGCAACGCCGTGGAGGAAGTGGCCGGCGACGCCGCCGTGGATGGAGCCGCGTCGTGTCGTCTCGGGACCGAGCGCCGGCAGCACCGTGAGATCGAATCAAGAAGACAATGCGGCAATTAGTGTACAACCTCTTTGGTGGCGCTGATTAGGCCTCAGCTTCATCCGAGGAAATAGTGATGATGCTGCTCTTCCAGTGGTGCAGGTGAAGATGGCGGTGTGGGAATGGAGGTGGCGCGAAAGACGAGGGGAACATCGGGGAAGTTCCTTGGAGGTGGAGGACGGGGTGGCTGAACCGGCGGGACAACGAGATTGACGACGGATCCTCATCCGGTACGGTGCATGAGGGACGTCAAGGTGTTGCTGTGGATGACGTCGTCGGGGAAGAGGCTCCGGCTGGGTGGCGGACGGAGGAGGGTGTGGGGCTTCGCGGGTTTTAGTGGCCTCGGTGTACGAATGGGTGCGCGGATGGGATGGGAGTGGGGAACCATGGCTTAGGGACACGCTTGTCCGAAATGTGGGGTAAGTTACGAAAGAACCCCGCCCGATTTGAGCTAGGCGGTTCTTTCGGTTCAGGGGTATCACGGGCATTTCGCGTGTCGGGATTTCACAAGAGGTGGGAGTTTTCGCGCGCGTTGCAATCTTGGAATAGCAATGCGCGGGTTGAGATGGAGGGAGTTTTCGGAGCACAACGAGACAAAGATATATCTTAAATATTTCGGGGTAACAAGCCGCGGGTTTAAGAGGCGGGAGTTTCGCAGCATGATAGACAAAGACGCTAGCTTGAAATTTCGGCAAACAAGGCGCGTCTTGTAATTTCGGGAGAACAAGCTTAACGTGTACCCAAAAAAAGAAAATTCGCACCTCATCACTAGAGAGAGCCATGTCCTGTTTTACTATATTACTAGAAATGCATTCAAATACAACAAAAAAATTAAAAAAATCGGGACAACAAACATAACGTGTACAGTACCAAAACAATTTGCACTTCCCCCCACAATAAAAAAACAATGTGTGTTGTCTAGCATATGGACTAAATTTGAGTACATTTTCCCTGTTTGAATGGGATTGTACTCGGGTTAGTTATACAACCATCTAAATATTATCTTCACAACACATGACATGAATATAGGAGAAGTAAATTCCTATATAAATACGAACTACATCACTGGTGCGCGTCGGTCCTAAACAAACGGTTCTTTTACCCCTTTCCGCGATGGCATTTGGAACCATCGCCAAGTGAGTGTGGGCATAGGGGGGTCCTTCCCACACGACCCAGAAACCGTCGGGGATTTGCCCTCCTAGCACACACATTCGGCAAAATGAGGTCGTGTGCGACCGGTGAGCACTCAAATACGGAAATACATACAGTAGAGCTAAAGATACAATTATACGGTGAAATTGTTTCCGGTCGAAAGTACATCCCACACAGTCAGTCCCCGCTAAACGTTTCCGTTCATATGCACATCCCACACAGTTGCTCCAAGGAAAACGTTTCCGTTCACAGGTACATCACACACAATTTTTCCCGTTAAATCGTTTGCGTTATTGAATGTAGCACACACGGTCTGTAGAAGAAACTGTGTGGCAAAGGCTGTCCATGACACACAGTTTTTATGTGGTAAACGTTTGTGCAAGGTGGCCTAACGCAAACAGTTTTCAAGAGAAAGTCGTGTGTGATTGTTCATTGATCCAACACGGTTTATCCCTAGAAACTGTGTGCATTGCCTGAGGTCATCGCCCACGGTATTTTTTCAACAACCATTTGCAATATCAAAACCCAATTAGCAGGCTAATTCTCCATTAGTAGGCTAATTGCCCTATTATTATTAATCCATTTATTAATCTAATTGACATTCATATTAAGCACACAATATATTTCATTTCAATATTAAGGAAGCAGAATTTCATAATTGAAATACATCAGAGTACAACATGATATAGCTTCAGCACTCAGCTACCCCATTACACAACTACACTAGCAGCAAGTTCCACATGCAACATGTAGAACCTTTCGAAATTAGCATCATAGACGGTATATAGACAGAGGCATCTCATCTGGAAAACTACTAAAGCGGAAGGCGAATATTGAGCCTTCATTCATGTTGAAGGTCTTTGCAACTTTAGGCCAGTGCCTGTGAATGATTGACCGTCCGTCCTTCGACCTCTTCAGGAACACTTCAATATTGAACCATGGTTGTTGTATGAAAACCTTCCTCGCCTCCTGACCATAGAGGTGGTTTGAGAGGTAATCATCAGTGAACTGCTTTGGAAAGGTCTGAAAACAAGGTTGTGCATAAATATCTTCTCTATATTGGAAATGGGGCAAAGGAATAAAAAAAGGCAAGGTATAATAGTTAGTACCATCTTGTAGTGAACCGATGTCTTCTTCATTGTGCAGACAAAGATCTTGTTGTTTTTTGTTGCTAATTTCTTTATCCGAACAATCTTTCTGAGTTTCTTGATTTGATTGATATTCATGGACAACTCATTTCCCCATATGCAAAAAGGGTCGAACAGTGGGTCAAAACCTCTGACAGCAGGACCTACATGTGCAAGACCAAATTGTTAAAAACCAAAATATTAGAATGGTTCCTGCAATTGCACAATAATGTGCTATTAGACAATGGACCATGCACGTGCTAACCTCGATTGTAAACCTCAGTGCTTCCCATTGTTTCCCTGCAACACATATAAGGTAGTTAGCCATCAGGTTAAGTAAGGGTTCGCATGCTATCAGTAAAATATGTTGATGAAAAATAAGCACATTGCAGATTCATCAGATTAATTGAAGCCACACGGAAACCCCATTTACCCAAACCAAGCACGATTAAGAACTAGGAAATATAGCACTTGTATATGTTTCTCATGTATTAAGTGCAGCCAAATTCAATTTATTCCTCACATGCACAACAATACAAAATTCTACCCACGGCAATTGGACATCGCATTGCAGAATTGAACCAAGCAGTTAACAAAACACCACAACAAATGAACCAAAATTAACTAAGCACCAGATTGCACAATATAACATTGAACCAAGCAGATAACTAAACACCACAACAAAAACCAAACATTAACTGAGGACCACATTGCACAATATAACATACTCCAAATAGAAGATCAGAGAGTTAACCAAACAGTTAACTACAGCCAATTGTAGCAATTGTATTTGTTTATCATGTATTTACTACAGCCAAATTCATTTTATTCCTCACATGGTATACAATAACAGAATGCACCCACAATTTTGTAAAGATAAATTCGATTTATTTCTTGCATGGAAGACAATACAAAAATGCAGCCTGAAGAATTGAACATCACATTTGCAGAATTGAACCAAACAGTTAACTGAAGACAACAACTAATTAACAAAACAGTTAATAAGTGAGCACCACACTGCACGACATATAGAACATATACACTAGAGCAACAGATTGCATGGTGAAATTAGATAGCACAATTCACTAGATTTTGTGAAGGAAAGGCAGGAGCAGTACACGCAACGGGTAAACCGAGCATGCTTAACCGGCGTAGCTAGCAATTGGCAAGGTGCTCCTCCAAGATCTGGGGGTCGGCACGAATGGCAGCCATCGCGACCTCATCCGCGCGTGCGGCCACGATTTGCTTCTCTGCTGCCAAATGCTCCTTGAGGTCCTGGCTATACTGCGTGCACCATGGATTAAGCCAACGCTTATTTGGTGGAGGGGTCGGTGATTTGGGTGGAAGGTGTCGCGCTCGCGCCGGCGGTCGGGGCATGGGGGATGTGGAAGGAGGAGGAGGATGGGGGTCAGGTGTGGATTACTTGCCTGGATAGAGGAGGCCGAGCAGCGTGAAGGAGGGTCACCGGCGAGGAGGCGGCGGCGCTCCAAGCAAGGAGTGAAGGTTTCAACTTGGAAAGGACGGCGGAAAGAGGGGAAATGTGGCTTTTGGTAAGGGGGAGGGGGCGGGGAGGTAGATATTTCCGCGGAAGCCGAAAATTTGGAATCGCTTGAGCGAAAAAACTGGCACGCAAAGTGTCATCAGACACGGTCCCTTATTCAGGACTATGTACGATATGTGGACATCACAAATGATTCAGATAGCTTAACCCATGTGTGATGAGTTTGAACGTCAAAAGTTTTGGTTCAAATTTCCATGGTTACAGTGGTCATCCACGTCATTGCATAATTTGGGTACACAAAGGAGACTACAGCACACCCACACTTCTTAATCGAGCAAGTTCAGCAATTAAACAGAGCTAGCTGACCTAAACATTACTCTAACAAATTAAAGACCGGTGCTCTTAATTAAACAAAACATAGAGTACTACTACGGCTGGTGCTCGTCGATCTCCTCCGCCGCCTCCATGTCCAGCTCGCGCCCGACGGTCTCCTGGGGAAGGGGCTCCATGGCATCCATCGCACCATACTCGGCAAGCATCTCGCCATCCATGTCTGCCATCTCTTTCGAAAAGGCCGCCACGAGCTGGGCGTGGGCGGATGCGATCTGGGCTTGGACGGGCTCCGTTGTCGCAAGCTATGCGGTGGAGGAATGGACGGCTGCTCGAACGCTCTCGGCGGTTGCCAGCTTCGGCCGTGGGTTGCCGACCGTTGTCGGAGAAACTTCGTTCGATTTGTGTGGTGACCGCCAGGAGCTAGGCATGGGCGGCCTCGACATGGTCGTGGGCGGCCTCCATCAGGGCTAAGGCCGCCGCTGCGGAACGGGCAGCTGCTGTGCTGCTCTCGCCAGTTGCTATCCCCGAGGCAGATGTTGCTGCCGCCACCTGAGAAGCAATAGCGGTCGTTTGGGCTGTTTGTTGCCCAGTCGCAAATTGCGGCCGCGCTCATGCTCCTTGTTGGGACACGCATGGCGACTGCGGCCGCGCTCTCGCCGGAGTGGGCCACCGAAGTTGCCCACACGACACGGGTCCACGTGCCCATCTTTCACCGGCGACGATTGAACAGTGAAATGATATTTGGGGAGCGAGCTAGTGTGCTTGAGACGCCGGCTGTGGACTGTAGCCGACGCACCTTCTCGTGTAAGCCATAGGCGTACTATACACCGACGGTGCTCCAAGATATTTTGTACTACATCTCACACGGTTGCTGATAATAAATTGTGTGCGATCTACTTGATTTTTCATCTTGATTTGAATTACATGATGGGGTCACAGCGGCAATGGACGGTGTTTGAATTGCTAGACCTTTTATATGGAGTGAACATGCAACTATATGTGTGTCGTAAAAGAATTGGAATTATTCAGGGTTCGTTTGAACATTTTAAACATTAAATTGGTTTTCTAGCCATTTCAGATGAACAATTCAAATTTGAACTACATGCACATGCTCCAGTGCATATAAATTGGTTGAAAAATCAAATATGTGTCCTTGGGTGCATGCTTAGGTCCCATGCAAGAAATGGGAATGAATTTCAAACACCGGGGCACCGTTGATTGCCGGCAAAACATTGAGATGCCTGGTTTTTAAATTCTAGTAAATCCAAAACTCGTCTGAAATTCATGAAACTTGGCATGCTATCATGGAGCGGCATCAACATGCCGTGGTACAAATTTTGTCCCATTTGGGGCAGGTTTGGATATATGCTTCTCACAAACCGAAGCTTCTCACAACAAGTACGATTGTTTTCTGTAGGGAACGTCCCACCTTTGTGGACGAAACAATATCCATTGCCTCTTATTGCTTTCAAATTTTTTTCTCGCGTCAACATAGAACAACAGGAGTGTTGTGTATTTTTTGTCATTTTTTGGGGTTCGTTTGAACATTTTTATGCATTAACTGAGTTTTCAATACAATTTATGTGCATAATTCAAATTTGAACTACATGCACATGCTCTAGTGCATATAAATTGGTTGGAAAATCAAATATATGTCCTTGGGTGCATGCTTAGGTCCCATGCAAGAAATGGGAATGAATTTCAAACACCGGGGCACCGTTGATTGCCTGCAAAATATTGAGATGCCTGGTTTTTAAATTCTAGTAAATCCAAAACTCGTCTGAAATTCATGAAACTTGGCATTCTATCATGGAGCGGCATCAACATGCCGTGGTACAAATTTTGTCCCATTTGGGGCAGGTTCGGGTATATGCTTCTCACAAACCGGAGCTTCTCACAACAAGCATGATGGTTTTCGGTAGGGAACGTCCCACCTTTGTGGACGAAATGATATCCATTGCCTCTTATTGCTTTCAAAAAAAATTCTCGTGTCAACATAGAACAGCAGGAGTGTTGTGTGATTTTTTGTGATTTGTCGGGGTTTGTTTGGACATTTTTATGCATTAACTGAGTTTTCAATGCTTTTTATGTGCATAATTCAAATTTGAACTACATGCACATGCTCCAGTGCATATAAATTGGTTGAAAAATCACATATGTGTCCTTGGGTGCATGCTTAGGTCCCATGCAAGAAATGGGAATGAATTTCAAACACCGGGGCACCGTTGATTGCCGGCAAAACATTGAGATGCCTGGATTTTAAATTCTAGTAAATCCAAAACTCGTCTGAAATTCATGAAACTTGGCATGCTATCATTGAGCGGCTTCAACTTGCCGTGGTACAAATTTTGTCCCATTTGGGGCATGTTTGGGTATATGCTTCTCGCAAACCGGAGCTTCTCACAACAAGCATGATGGTTTTCGGTAGGGAACGCCCCACCTTTGTGGACAAAATGATATCCATTGCCTATTATTGCTTTCAAATTCTTTTCTCGTGTCAACATAGAGCAACAGGAGTGTTGTGTGATTTTTTGTGATTTTTCAGGGTTCGTTTGGACATTTTTATGCATTAACTGAGTTTTCAATGCATTTAATGTGCATAATTCACATTTTTACTACATGCACATGCTCCACTGCATATAAATTGGTTGAAAAATCAAATCTGTGTCCTTGGGTGCATGCTTAGGTCACATGCAAGAAATGGGAATGAATTTCAAACACCGGGGCACTGTTGATTGCCGGCAAAACATTGAGATGCCTGGTTTTTAAATTCTAGTAAATCCAAAACTCGTCTGAAATTCATGAAACTTGGCATGCTATCATGGAGCGGCATCAACATGCCGTGGTACAAATTTTGTCCCATTTGGGGCAGGTTTGGGTATATGCTTCTCACAAACCGGAGCTTCTCACAACAAGAATGATGGTTTTCGGTAGGGAACGTCCCACCTTTGTGGACGAAACGATATCCATTGCCTCTTATTGCTTTCAATTTTTTTTCTCATGTCAACATAGAACAACAGGAGTGTTGTGTGATTTTTTGTGATTTTTCGGGGTTCGTTTGGACATTTTTATGCATTAACTGGGTTTTCAATGCATTTTATGTGCATAATTCATAGTTGAACTACATGCACATGCAGTGCATATTAATTGGTTGAAAAATCAAATATGTGTCCTTGGGTGCATGCTTAGGTCCCATGCAAGAAATGGGAATGAATTTCAAACACCGGGGCACCGTTGATTGCCGGCAAAACATTGAGATGCCTGGTTTTTAAATTCTAGTAAATCCAAAATTTGTCTGAAATTCATATGAGCGGCATCAACATGTCGTGGTACAAATTTTGTCCCATTTGGGGCAGATTTGGGTATACGCTTCTCACAAACCGGAGCTTCTCACAACAAGCATGATGGTTTTCGGTAGGGAACGTCCCACCTTTGGGGACGAAACGATATCCATTGCCTCTTATTGCTTTCAAAATTTTTCTCATGTCAACATAGAACAACAAGAGTGTTGTGTGATTTTTTGTGATTTTTCGGGGTTCGTTTGGACATCTTTATGCATTAACTGAGTTTTCAATGCATTTTATATGCATAATTGAAATTTGAACTACATGCACATGCTCCAGTGCATATAAATTGGTTGAAAAATCAAATATGTGTCCTTGGGTGCATGCTTAGGTCCCATGCAAGAAATTGGAATGAATTTCAAACACCAGGGCACCATTGATTGTCGGCAAAACATTGAGATCTCTGGTTTTTAAATTCTAGTAAATCCAAAATTCTGTTAACCATTCACGTGACGCCACGTGTCTTGGTTTTAATGGTTGTAGGAGGTGCCGTGCGGACAGCTGCTTGACCTTGACTGAACCGGAGGTGTGCAAGCGCCGTCCGGTGCGCAGGCTGACCGAGAGGCGTGCAAGCTGTCCTTGAGTGCGCAGGCTCACCGGGAAGCATGCGAGCTGTATGCTGCGCAGGCTCACTGGGAAGCGAGCCCTTTGACTTCCATGGCCGCCCGCCTTGCTCGCATCCTCTCCATTAATGGCGCCCAAGCCGCAGTTTAATTCGCTTTTTAAATAGAAAACACTCATCGCAAACGTTTTAGTTAGAACACCCGTATGCAAGCCAAGAGAAATGTGTCGAGCAAGATTTCTGCAGCTCCTGATCGCAAACATTTTAGATAGAACACCCGTATGCAAAGTGAGAGGAGCGCAGGATTTGTGCATCCCTTCAACGCAAACGATTGTTTTGGATGACCTGTGTGCAACCACGAACAAACAATTTCGTAAGACTTGTCAATCCTTGTAACACTGCGATTTGTCAAAATATGATGCTAAAAATCACTAGCAGTATCTAATTTTTGCAACTAAAATTCAGTAATTAAGCATAGATTTCATTCATAGATTAAGCAGTCGTTCTTGATTTATACAAACGGTTCAACTCGACAGCTGAACTGACCAAACTTTTTCCCAATTGTTGCCAACCACGTACTGAAATAGCTAGTTCAACTATATATACTAGCTAATTTTAAGTATGTTGTATAGTTCCACCACATCTATAGTCAGACGAACTCAACAATATAGCCCCTAAATACTACTACTACTGCGGAGGAGCTTTGTACTACTTCCGGCTGCCTCTCCTCTGCCGAGCGCGCTCGGTAAGAGGCGGACGAGGAGGAGCCTACTGACGAGCTGGGCAACCATAATGCGGTGCCTGCCGGTAATGCAGCTTCAGCGACGCTCGCCTCGAACGCCCTCTGCAAGCGGTTGCGCCGGGCGCGGCGCGACGATGCAGTTACCCGCTGCAAAAACTGCCATGCGGATGCGCCGAGAATCCATGCCGCCCGGCCCCCTTTTATTCCTGCGGCCATTTACCTTCATCTCTCATCTCACACGTCACAATAAGCACACCCACGAGGACACATACAGAGAGGACATCGAGCGGTTCCAATGGCGCTCCCCGTGGCTCCAATGGCGCTCCCAGCGGCCGATGATGACAACGGCAGGCAGTTCACCACGCATCACGTAGTGGACACTCACGTGAGGGGGAAGGCCCTCTCGGTGGTGTACACGAACGATCTGGTCTCGGTGGAGAGCTCCATCCAAACTATGGAGCGGTTCCTTGCCGAGGACAAGTACCGAGTGGTCGGCTTCGACCTCGAGTACACCATCGGTCGTGCCGGGCACGATCAAAAGGTTGTCGTCGCCCAGTTGTGCGTGCGACATGACGTCCTCGTCTACCACTTCCACCTTGCCACAAGGCCTTGCGAGCGTTTCTCCAAGTTTATTAAGAGCTCCGACTACAGTTTCGCTACGGTGGACACCACCAACGATCTAAAAGCGCTCAAGGTTTCAGACTTGAAATGCCTGAATCTTGTCAACATCCAGCACCACTACAAGGTCTGGGGCACCGACAAAAGAAAATTGAACTCCCTGGTTGACCTCGCCTCGGCCATCATCGACCCCTACTACGCGAAGATGAAGCAAGAGAGCAATAAGGACAAGAACGCCTGGCACAGTGTGTGGCATAAGAGACTGGATGAACAACATGTCAAGTACGCGGCCATGGACGCGTACACAAGCTACGAGATGTACAGGCGGATCGTTGACATGAGGAACTTTCTTCTTCCTGACCCAGACGAGGGATCGAGCCACATAGCAGTGGCGGGAGCGTCACAAGAAGTAGATGACTAGACAATTGTTTCTCCTACTTTAGAATGCATGCAATTGTTTATTGAGGTGTGTGCGAATGATCTGTATAGTCACTTATGTAATTGGATCTTTATTTCAGTTATATATATATACACATGTTATTCTACTGTAGACAGAGCAATTCACACGGCTTATTAGCAGCAATCGTCTCTGTTATTATTGGCCTTCGCACACATTTCAGATTACGGACCTGTTTGCCGCGTATCACACACATCTTGTTCAGTTGAACCGTTTCCATTGTTTTGCCTAATCACACACAGTTCATCCCAGTGAACCGTATGTTGTATATCGCACACGCCTTCAACCGGCTGCCTGTTTCTTTTGTGCCTCCTCATCACAAACAGTTCATTGAGCTGAACCATATGCCCTGCATTGCACACGCAACTAAATTCTGAACCGTTTGATGCATCTGTCATCGCAAATGTTTTGCACCTTTTTTGACAGTTTTTTACACCACACAGTTTGGTCGAAGGGTCTCTGATCATAGTGTCGCGTTTGGACCATCCTGCAGCAGTGCATGTACATACGATCTCAAATTCAAATATATGTATCCATTTTATGTTGAATTCAAATCATAGTACATGTATGCTCTAGCTAGATGTTCGGAATCTAAACCATGTACGATATACTACGTAGAATGAGTTTAACATGCACAACACACACACAAACACCATTTAGACTAGTAAGGTACACGTGCATTGCACGCATGAGATTTGGAAACCAAATTATGAATAAATACCACATTATAGCATGTAAGCTTTGAGTCATATATGCATGATGTAGATGTTCATTTAATTCTTATAGTTCATTTCATTCAAAATCATCTAGTTTTTATAAGAAAGCTAATCTATTTTAAGATTCATGGAATTGTGTGTTGTAAGGCATAAAGTAAAAACAAATAATGGCAAATCATGTAGAAAAACATTTGGGCAATTATGATACGGAAGATTCTAGAACAAAGAAGAAGTGCTTGTGTTTTGAGGTTTGTGCATTATGCTTAAGTTCAACCATGGAGTCTTCTAGATTGTACGTGTGGAAAAATCTGGTGGAATCTAGATGATATCCAACGGCCAGTAGTGCTCAAATTTGCCATCTCTGCACCATCCGATTGGCTTCATCCAACGACCATCTTTCAAAGTTAAAGTTATCCGCACACTATATAAAAAACATCAAATATAATATATATAGGGGTATAGATATAGATATGTGATGCGAAAGCCACCCATCATCTCCAATTAGAATAGTGTGTCCATGCACGAATGCAATGTGGCCAAATGATGTCTGCCATCGGTATCTCAAATTCAAATCAGTCTGACCTTGTTCAATGTGTATATAGTACAACATGCTCATTTCCAAACCACACCACGCATATCTCAGTTATATTCATGCATGCATGGGTTTCAAACATCATGATCTCTTATTCAAATATTTGAATTCAACTTTACATTGATTATGACCTCACCTAGTCTTTTACACCCACACAGTCGTCTTCTCTTTATAATTGTACCACTAACTTTCTCTCGTGCATGCATGCACACACACTACCAGTCGGCATTACCCATCGCACACATGCAATCTTTTTCTTATGATCGGTCTCCCATGCATGCACACACACACACAACCTCCCCCTCTCCATCATATTGAGCATTCTTTATCTCTCACCTGCATGCGCAACGATCAATGTTCCTCTATGTGTGTGTATATATAGCTAGGTCTTTCATAGTTTTCCACACAAACCGATCAATCTATATATCTTGTGAGGTCTCACCCTCTTTCCCACGTCCACGTCGATCAATCTATACCTGTCTATATAGGATTACATAGCTAATATACCCACATGAATTATATATCCAACGTCCCCCTCTCATCATCCATGCCTTCCGCTTCATCTCTCAGACGCGCGCACAGTGGCGAAGACAGGGGGCAGCAAGGGCCCTGCCCCCCCCTCCTAACATCACTATATATCGAGGCTAATATGAATGTGATCATTAGACAATTGCTTGTAAAATGGTTTAAGTTGATGAATTGGCCCTCCTCGTAAAGGATTAGCAATGCTTGGCCCCCTAGCTAGCTCATTTATTTTTCATGGCTCCGCCACTGCGTGCAACAGCACACGTTCTCACCCCCTCTCTTTAAATATCAATCTCGCACTTGTGCACTCCTTCATAGTCTCCCTCCACTTGGCCCCTCGCACCATCTTCTAGCCCCCCACCGGATTTTGCCACATGTACAATCTAGCAGACTCCATGGTTGAACTTAAGCATAATGCACAAACCTCAAAACACAAGTGCTTCTCCTTTGTTCTAGAATCTTCCGTATCATAACTGCCCAAACTTTTTTTCTAGTTGAATTGCCATTATTTATTTTTACTTTATGCTTTACAACACACAATTCCATGAATCATAAAATAGATTAAGGGCTTCTTTAATTCAAAGGAATTTTGGAGGATTCTAATCCTTAGGAATATTTCCTATCTTGGTTGTTTGATTCGTAGGATTGTAAACCATAGGTATTTTTCCATAGGATTCATTTGCACTAGATATCATAGGAAACATCCCATACTCAAACCTCTTTGAAAGAATCCTGCATTTTTTCTATGCACAATCAAACACTCGTACAATCCTGTAGGATTCAAGACGACATTCCACTCTAATCCCATGTTTTTCCCATTCCCGCGTTTTGGAAATCCTACGAATCAAAGAGGCCCTAGCTTTTTTATAAAAACTAATTGATTTTGAATGAGATGAACTATAAGAATTAAACGAAGGTCTACATCAGGCATATATGACTCAGAGTTTACATGCTATAGTGTGGTATTTATTCATAATTTGGTTGCCAAATCTGATGCGTGCAATGCACGTGTACCTTACTAGTACTTCGAGTATGTGCAAAACACGTAAATTAGAATTCCAATGGCACGCTACACAATGTCTCTCTTACAGTTCATGAAGCCACATGGCACATGTGGAGGCGTTGTCGTGACCTCCTTGTGTGGATTGATCACAGTGACGTGCTGCTGGTTCCAGAAGAATGTACTCGTCCTCTCTGAGGCACACTGGTGGTACATGCACGAAGCAAAGATGTGCACGCACGCCACGCATGCACTCATTCCCTGGCACGCACACGCGGGTACACGGGGGAACGCATTTTTGTACGAAGATCCACCCCGTGTGATAATTTGACGTGTGTAAAGTCCTTCATTTCATTGATGGTCAATTAATACAGCGCATGCAAATTGAGTGGACGTGAGGGCGGGAGAAAGACATTACTACTCCACTGCGCGCATGCAAGTAGTTAAATCATGGGTTGCTACTTCCATTGGTCTCCTTCGTATTTTGTGCCAATTTTTGACCATATTTGTAAGTAACATAATATTTATGCATGTCATAAAAAGTGGCACAAAAAAAGGGGGCCAATAAACCAGGACGCAGGCAGCATGATCAAATTTTGCCAGGGCTACTGTTGGTGGCCTTTGTTTTTAAATATGGACGGAGTGGAGTAGTATTATCTTTATCTTAGCCTCGCGGGGCTCTCCCAGCGCCTAGGCTCGCCTCCCCGCCTCGCCCACCGGATCCCGCCATGGAGGATCCCGCCATGGATAATCCCTTAGATCCCAGGATTCCGCCATGGAGAATCCCGCCTTTGAGTGAAACCCACATGTGTTTTATAGGGGATCCATTGCTCTGGAATCATAGATCGGTGGCGCCGGAGGACATGCCAGGGCTGCGTTTCAAGTAGTGGGTAGCAAGGGCAAATCAGATCGAGGAAGCGTCGCATCGATTGGAGAGAAGTTCCAATGAGTTGCGCCTGGCGCAGCACAAGGCGGAGGCGCAAGTCAATCTCAGGGGAGAGATGCTGAGGAATTTCAGCATCTGGCAACGTCGCATTGATTTCGAGCTAGGGCTAATGGCAGAGAACATATTCATGGAGTCGACTGCGGAGGAAAGAACGTGCATGCCCGCGCAACGGCATGAGCAGCCGGTGCAACTGTTCAAATGGGCGGTAGGAGAAGCCAAATCCTGGGACCAGTTGCGGCGGCGCCACTGGGCATGCATCGTAGGCGAGGTGAGCTGCCCTCCTTCCCCGCCAGTGATGCCGTGACCTAGTCGGTTGCTGCTGCAGTGAACTTGCAACGCCATGTCGGTTTGCAGCCTTGACAATCACTCCATCTATATGTATTGTATTCCAGTGAAAATACTTGGTCGTTTGGGAAAAGATGGTAATTGATTTATCACGAGTTTTAGAATGCTTGGTCGTGACAATCAACCAAATCCACAACTAGAAGTCTCCATCGCGTAATACTTTACGGTCGGTCGCATCAACAGAAGGTCGGTCGGACCCGCATCTCACCGAAGGGACACGCATCGGCTTGGTCTGACATGTACGACCAGTTACATCACTGACTTGTGCGACCGCATTTGAGCAGTGTAGTACTCCCTCTATCTCAGTTTACAAGTCTTGCACGCGTACCTAGGTTGTTAATTTGACCAACTTAATAAGAGGCATACATTACGAAAAAATTATCATTACAAACTTCAAATATTCTATTTTTTAATGATATATTTTATGTTAAACAATTTATTTTATATAAGTTACATTGACGACCTAGATACACGTGCAAGCCTTGTAAACTGAGATGGAGGGAGTACTTGAAATTTATGTTCCACTAAACTCATCGGGAGCCGTTTCGGGCCTCGAAACCAAAACCATCAATTAATCTTTACCTTGTTCCCATCACATTCCAAAGTACTAGTGCTACAATTAAGTGCAAGCCTGCTCACACCTACTAGTGCGTACCAAACCTGAACGTGTTCCCACTATGCAGGTTTTAGTACTAGTGCTAGTACTTAGGTTATAAAAAGGGGAACTACCTAACCGAAAATTACTCTACCTTCCTCCTCATAAGTCCTTCTTCTTCGTCCGTCCTTGCCATGGCCGGTGTGCAGAGCTCTAGGTCGAGAACTACTCGTAACAAGGGAGCGGCAACCAAGGCTGCAGAAGAAAAGAGGGCTTGCCGCCACGTAGAGACCTCAAAAGATCTCTCATGGGCAGGCTATGGCTCCCAGGAGTGCCCTAGCCGTGGAGGCGAACATGCCGAGCTGGAGGCTTTGGAGTCGTTATCCCTCAACGGCATGCCCGGTCAGCTCAATAAGCACCTCAATAAGCAGAAGGAGTTCATTCACGGCTTGGTGGAGCTGCTGAAGGAGAGCCTCGACGACATGCCTGCTGAGCTCAATGAGCAGGGGGAGTTGACCGCCGGCTTGGTGATGCTGCTGAAGAAGAGCATTGCCTTGAAGAAGAAGGCAACCAGCGAAATCCTGCAACTTCAGGAGGACAAGGCGAAGCTCTGCCACGAGCTCGACCCGCTGAAGGAGGAGAACGCCAGCTGGAAGAAGCTGCATGAGAATAGTAGTTCCTCGATGAAGATGCTGCAGGCCCTCGTCATGGAACAGAAGAAGGAGTTGGCGAAGCTCCGCATCGAGCACCCGACTGCTGTCAAGGTACATAATGCGGCCGTGGAACAGATGATGAAGGCTCGCGTCGAGAAATCCCGCATCATGGATAGAATGAAGAAGATGGCGGAGGAGACGCGCAAGGAGATGGAGGTCGTGGAGGCGATGAAGAAGCAGTTACGACTCCGTGGCCAGCAACCCTTCATGTAGTGAGAGTAGAGCCCCAGACTTGTGTGTGCGTGATACGTCTCCAACGTATCTATAATTTATGAAGTATTCATGCTATTATTTATCCATCTAGGATGTTTAATATGCATTTATATGCTATTTTATATGATTTTTGAGACTAACCTATTAATCTAGAGCCCAGTGCCAGTTTCTATTTTTTCCTTGTTTTTGAGTTTTACAGAAAAGGAATACCAAACGGAGTTAAATTGACGTGCCAATTTTTGAGGATTTTTATGGACCAAAAGAAGACCCCGGAGCAAGACAGTTGGGCCAGAAGAGTCCCGGGCCGTCCACGAGGGTGGGGGGCGCGCCCACCCCCTAGGCGCGTGGGCCTACCTCGTGGACGACTCGGGCACCTTCTTGACGTGACACCTACGCCAAAAATTCCTATAAATACAGAAACCTCCAGAAAATAACCTAGATCGGGAGTTCCGCCGCCGCAAGCCTCTGTAGCCACCGAAAACCAATCTAGACCCGTTCCGGCACCCTTCCGGAGGGAAGAATCCCTCTTCGGTCGCCATCTTCATCATCCCGGCGCTCTCCATGACGAGGAGGGAGTAGTTCACCATCGGGGCTGAAGGTATGTACCAGTAGCTATGTGTTTGATCTCTCTCTCTCTCTCTTGTGTTCTTGATTTGGCACGATCTTGATGTATCGCGAGCTTTGCTATTATAGTTGCATCTTATGATGTTTCTCACCCTCTACTCTCTTGTAATGGATTGAGTTTTCCCTTTGAAGTTATCTTATCGGACTAAGTCTTTAAGGATTTGAGAACACTTGATGTATGTCTTGCATGTGCTTATCTATGGTGACAATGGGATATTCACGTGATCTACTTGATGTATGTTTTGGTGATCAACTAGCGGTTTAAGTGACCTTGTGAACTTATGCATAGGGGTTGGCACATGTTTTCGTCTTGACTCTCCGGTAGAAACTTTGGGGCACTCTTTGAAGTTCTTTGTGTTGGTTGAATAGATGAATCTGAGATTGTGTGATGCATATCGTATAATCATACCCACGGATAGTTGAGGTGACATTGGAGTATCTAGGTGACATTAGGGTTTTGGTTGATTTGTGTCTTAAGGTGTTATTCTAGTACGAACTCTAGGATAGATCGAACGGAAAGAATAGCTTTGTGTTATTTTACTAGGACTCTTGAATAGATTGATCAGAAAGGATAACTTTGAGGTGGTTTCGTACCCTACCATAATCTATTCGTTTGTTCTCCGCTATTAGTGACTTTGGAGTGACTCTTTGTTGCATGTTGAGGGATAGTTATATGATCCAATTATGTTAATATTGTTGAGAGAACTTGCACTAGTGAAAGTATGAACCCTAGGCCTTGTTTCCTAGCATTGCAATACCGTTTACGTTCACTTTTATCGCTTGCTACCTTGCTGTTTTTATATTTTCGGATTACAAATACCCATATCTACCATCCATATTACACTTGTATCACCATCTCTTCGCCGAACTAGTGCACCTATACAATTTACCATTGTATTGGGTGTGTTGGGCACACAATAGACTCTTTGTTATTTGGTTGCAGGGTTGTTTGAGAGAGACCATCTTCAACCTAAGCCTCCCACGGATTTATAAACCTTAGGTCATCCACTTGAGGGAAATTTGCTACTGTCCTACAAACCTCTGCACTTGGAGGCCCAACAACGTCTACAAGAAGAAGGTTGCGTAGTAGACATCAAGCTCATTTCTGGCGCCGTTGCCGGGGAGTCTACGCACAAGTCAACATACCAAGTACGCATCACAAACTCTTATCCCTTGCATTACACTACTTGCCATTTGCCTCTCGTTTTCCTCTCCCCCACTTCACCCTTGCTGTTTTATTCGCCCTCTCTTTCCGTTCGCCTCTTTTTCGCTTGCCTCTTGTGGATTGTTGCCCTTATGGCCCTGCCTAGATTTGGTGATCTTCACCTTAAAAGGTTGGAAGAGATTGAAAGCAATGTCATAAGCTTTTATGACTTTACAATTTGAGCATAATAATTTCTTTAGAAACGAGCTCAAGGAACAAAAAGGCTTTATGGAGTACATGAATAAAGAACTTGATGACATGTCTAAGGAATTTTATGGTTTGAAATCTCAAATTGCTCATTTTGAAAAATTAATTGCTGAAATTTCGGATAAGCAGGCCACCTTAGTTAATAAGATGGCAGCCAAGCCGGAAAGTTTTTATGAGAATAAAGATGAAGATCTAAAAGTAATTGATGTGTCCCCTATTAAATCTTTATTTTGCAATATGAATCTTGATAATAATGGGACTGGAGATGAGTCAACTTTAGTTAAAGGCGTCCCAATGATTCGGATGTTTTAGATTTTGATGCTAAAATTGGTAAAAGTGGGATTGAAGAGGTTAAAACTTTAGATAGCAATGAACCCACTATCTTGGATTTCAAGGAATTTAACTATGATAATTGCTCTTTGATAAATTGTATTTCCTTGTTGCAATCCGTGCTAAATTCTCCTCATGCCTATAGTCAAAATAAAGCTTTTACTAAACATATTGTTGATGCTTTGATGCAATCTTATGAAGAAAAACTTGTGTTGGAAGTTTCTATCCCTAGAAAACTTTATGATGAATGGGAACCTACAATTAAAATTAAAATTAAAGATCATGAATGCTATGCTTTGTGTGATTTGGGTGCTAGTGTTTCCACGATCCCAAAAACTTTGTGTGATTTGCTAGGTTTCCGTGAATTTGATGACTGTTCTTTAAACTTGCACCATGCGGATTCCACTATTAAGAAACCTATGGGAAGAATTAATGATGTTTTTATTTTTGCAAATAGGAATTATGTGCCCGTAGATTTTATTGTTCTTGATATAGATTGCAATCCTTCATGTCCTATTATTCTTAGTAGACCTTTCCTTAGAACGATTGGTGCAATTATTAATATGAAGGAAGGGAATATTAGATTCCAATTTCCGTTAAGGAAAGGCATGGAACACTTCCCTAGAAATAAGATTAAATTACCTTATGAATCTATTATGGGAGCCACTTATGGATTGCCTGCCAAAGATGGCAATACCTAGACCTATCCTTGCTTTTATGTCTAGCTAGGGGCGTTAAACAATAGCGCTTGTTGGGAGGCAACCCAATTTTATTTTAATTTTCTTGATTTTTATTTCTGTTTAGTAATAAATCTTTGATCTAGCTTCTGTTTAGATTGGTTTTTATGTTTTAATTAGTGTTTGTGCCAAGTGAAACCTATAGGATCTTCTTGGATAATAGTTATTTGATCTTGCTGAAAATTCCAGAAACTTTCTATTCATGAAAACAATTGTTTAAAATCACCAGAACGTGATAAAATACTTATTCCAATTGCAGTAGATCAATAAACAAATTATCTAGGTCCTCCTATTTTGGTAGATTTTTCTGAGTTCCAGAAGTTTGCGTTTGATACAGATTACTACAGACTGTTCTGTTTTTGACAGATTCTGTTTTTCGCGTGTTGTTTGCTTATTTTGATGAATCTATGGCTAGTAGAAGAGCTTATAAACCATATAGAAGTTGGAATACAGTAGGTTTAACACCAATATAAATAAATAATGAGTTCATTACAGTACCTTGAAGTGGTGTTTTGTATTCTTTCGCTAACGGAGCTCACGAGATTTTCTGTTAAGTTTTGTGTTGTGAAGTTTTCAAGTTTTGGGTAAAGATTTGATGGACTATGGAACAAGGATTGGCAAGAGCCTAAGCTTGGGGATGCCCAAGGCACCCCAAGGTAAAATTCAAGTACAACCAAAAGCCTAAGCTTGGGGATGCCCCGGAAGGCATCCCCTCTTTCGTCTTCATCTATCGGTAACTTTACTTGGAGCTATATTTTTATTCACCACATGATATGTGTTTTGCTTGGAGCGTCTTGTAAGATTTGAGTCTTTGATTTTTAGTTTAAAACAATCATCCTTTCTTTACACACCTTTTGAGAGAGACACACACGATTCGGAATTTGTTAGAATACTTTATATGCTTCACTTATATCTTTTGAGCTATATAGTTTTTGCTCTAGTGCTTCACTTATATCTTTTAGAGCACGGTGGTGGTTTTTATTTTATAGAAATTATTGATATCTCATGCTTAACTTATATTATTTTGAGAGTCTTAAACAGCATGGTAATTTTCTTTAATTGTGAAATTAATCGAATGTGATAGGCATCCAAGATGAGCATAATAAAAAACTGCCATATTGAGTTCATTGAATATCATGAGAAGTTTGATACTTGATAAGTGTTTTGAGATATAAAGGTGGTAATATTATAGTGTGCTAGTTGAGTAATTGTGAAATTGAGAAATACTTGTGTTAAGGTTGGCAAGTCCCGTAGCATGCACGTATGGTAAAAGTTGTGTGACAATTTTGACATATAAGGTGTTCTTTTATTGCTTTCCTTATGAGTGGCGGTCGGGGACGAGCGATGGTATTTTCCTACCAATCTATCCCTCTAGAGGCATGCATAGTAGTACTTTGCTTCGAGGGCTAATAAACTTGTGCAATAAGTATATGAGTTCTTTATGACTAATGTGAGTCCATGGATTATACGCACTCTCAACCTTCCACAATTTTCTAGCCTCTACGGTACCGTGCATTGCCCTTTCTCACCTTGAGAGTTGGTGCAAACTTCGCCGGTGCATCCAAACCCCGTGATATGATATGCTCTATCACACATACACCTCCTTATATCTTCCTCAAAACAGCCACCATACCTACCTATCATGGCATTTCCATAGCCATTCTGAGATATATTGCCATGCAACTTTCCACCGTTCTGTTTATTATGACACGCTCCATCATTGTCATATTGCTTTGCATGATCATGTAGTTGACATCATATTTGTGGCAAAGCCACCATTCATATTTTTTTCATACATGTCACTCTTGATTCATTGCATATCCCGGTACACCTCCGGAGGCATTCACATAGAGTCATATTTTGTTCTAAGTATTGAGTTGTAATTCTTGAGTTGTAAGTAAATAAAAGTGTGATGATCATCATTATTAGAGCATTGTCCCATCTGAGGAAAGGATGATGGAGACTATGATTCCCCCACAATTCGGGATGAGATTCCGGACTAAATAAAAAAAGAGAAGAGGCCAAAGAAAATAAAAAAGAGAAGGCCCAAAAAAAGAAAAAATGAGAGAAAAAGAGAGAAGGGACAATGTTACTATCCTTTTCCACACTTGTGCTTCAAAGTAGCACCGTGATCTTCATGATAGAGAGTCTCCTATGTTGTCACTTTCATATACTAGTGGAAATTTTTTATTATAGAACTTGGCTTGTATATTCCAATGATGGGCTTCCTCAAAATGCCCTAGGTCTTTGTGAGCAAGCAAGTTGGATGCACACCCACTTAGTTTCTTTTGTTGAGCTTTCATACATTTATAGCTCTAATGCATCCGTTGCATGGCAATCCCTACTCCTCTTATTGACATCAATTGATGGGCATCTCCATAGCCTATTGATTAGCCGCGTCAATGTGAGACTTTCTACCTTTTTGTCTTCTCACATAAACCCCATCATTATACTTTATTCCACCCATAGCGATATATCCATGGCTTGCGCTCATGTATTGTGTAAGGGTTGAAAAGGCTGAAGCGCGTTAAAAAGTATGAACCAATTGCTCGGCTTGTCATCGGGGTTATACATGATGAGAACGTTTTGTGTGACGAAATTGAAACATGGCCTAACCATATGATTTTGTAGGGATAAGCTTTCTTTGGCTATGTTATTTTGATTAGACATAATTGCTTGATTAGCATGTTTGAAGTATTATTGTTTTTATGTCAACATTAAACTTTTATCTTGAATCTTTCGGATCTAAATATTCATGCCACAATAAAAAGAATTACATTGAAAATTATGCTAAGAAGCATTTCACATCAAAAATTCTGTTTTTATCATTTACCTACTCGAGGACGAGCAGGAATTAAGCTTGGGGATGCTGATACGTCTCCAACGTATCTATAATTTATGAAGTATTCATGCTATTATTTATCCATCTAGGGTGTTTTATATGCATTTATATGCTATTTTATAAGATTTTTGGGACTAACCTATTAACCTAGAGCCCAGTGCCAGTTTCTGTTTTTTCCTTGTTTTGAGTTTTACAGAAAAGGAATACCAAACGGAGTTCAATTGACGTGCCAATTTTTGACGATTTTTGATGGACCAAAAGAAGACCCCGGAGCAAAAGAGTTGGGCCAGAAGAGTCCCGGGCCGTCCACGAGGGTGGGGGCGCCCACCCCCCGGGGGGCATGTGGGCCTACCTCGTGGACGACTCGGGCACCTTCTTGACATGAGACCTACGCCAAAATTTCCTATAAATATAGAAACCTCCAGAAAATAACCTAGATCAGGAGTTCCGCCGCCGCAAGCCTCTGTAGCCACCGAAAACCAATCTAGACGCGTTCCGGCACCCTGCCGGAGGGGGGAATCCCTCTCCAGTGGCCATCTTCATCATCCCGGCCTCTCCATGACGAGGAGGGAGTAGTTCACCCTCGGGGCTGAGGGTATGTACCAGTAGCTATGTGTTTGATCTCTCTCTCTCTCTCGTGTTCTTGATTTGGCACGATCTTGATGTATCGCGAGCTTTGCTATTATAGTTGGATCTTATGATGTTTCTCCCCCTCTACTCTCTTGTAATGGATTGAGTTTTCCCTTTGAAGTTATCTTATCGGACTGAGTCTTTAAGGATTTGAGAACACTTGATGTATGTCTTGCATGTGCTTATCTGTGGTGACAATGGGATATTCACATGATCTACTTGATGTATGTTTTGGTGATCAACATGCGGGTTTAGTGACCTTGTGTGACACCCAAAAAATTTTATTTGGCTTTTTCAAACTTTTATTTGATTTGAGGGAGGTTATTTAAACTTTTCTTCTAAAGAGCTCTCCCTCTCAAAAAATTTCTTTTATGACAAATATTTTGTTTGATTTCATCCAAGACTTGGTCTTTGGTCTTGGAGGTTTTTCATCTCATGTTGGCTCAAATGTTTTTCATTTGGGAAATAATTTGAAGATCTTTTTAAATAGCCCTATGGCATTTGGAGTGATCTTTTCCCCTCTCAAAAATCCCCTCTTGCCATGACATGAGTGGAAATCCCCTCCCAAAAGCCATCTCCCATCTTTGTGTCAAGATATACTTCAAATCCAGCAAGTTGAACCTCCCCATGATTTTTCTTCCATTTATTTCTTATCAAAAATAATTTCTGCCCTCTACTTTGGCTCTTGGACATTTACAAAGGAACTACCTTTTCTCCTTTGATTTTTGCTTCCAAACCATTTTCCCTGGCTAGTCCTTAGAACCCTCAACCAAGATCCATGATGATCCACTAGTCTCCAGTTCAAAATTTTCAAATTGTGCTTGCTGCAAGTTTGGACCATATTTGCCAAATTTGATGAAATTCAATTGTTTTCTACTCCTAAAAATCTGAGAAAATTCAGGCAGCCTCTGGATGCATTGAGAGGTCACCTCACCAAGTCCCAGCTCCAGAAAAAAATTTCTTCATGCCAAATCATTTCGTCGAACACCTGAAGGGCACTGTTACTGTCAATGTTCAGAAATTCGGAGATACAGTTTCAGTGAGCACTGTCATTTTCTTCAGAACCCGTTCTCGATCTCGCCAGTAGCCGCGGTGGCGCCGTGCGCCCTGTGCTTCCTTCTTATCCCTGCGCCGCACGATCGCCTGGAGGTTTGTGGGCGTCGGCGACGAGCAGGAGGAGGTGCGCCACCCCGTGAGCGACGGCAGCAGCGCCCTTTGCGGCTGCCAGAGAGAGGCGCAGCGTTGGACGGCGCCGTCCAGCGCCGCCCAAGCCACCAGAGGCCACCGCGTGGCCATCCACTCACCCGTGCACGCTGCAGTCCGTCGTCGTGAACTGGTAGGCGCGGAGCGCGCTCCCTGCCGCCGCCGTGCCCGTACGGCCGTCCTGTCGAGGATCGGCGCATTACGCCTAGCCCGACCGAGGTTTAGCGGGGGAACGGCACCAGTGATCCTCCCTGATGGTGCCTAGCCGCTTAAACCCCCTGCCCAACCTCTGCCTTGCCGTAATTGCTCACCGGAGCTATCCCGTTCACGGCCACCCCCTCGGATCGCCTATAAAAGGAGGCCCCGAGCTCGAACTCGAACCCGCACCACCTCTACACACCACCAGTACCACGCCAAGCCACTGGGCAGCCCCCGAGGGAGTCTTCTTCCCCAACTCCGGCCGCCTCGACCCGCTTCGGGACCCAGCTCGATTCACCCCCGTGCGTACACCCCTACCCCTCAGCTCTTGCCAGTAACCTCATAGTACACTCACTCTTCTGACCCGCGCATCAATTTGGAGTTTGCAGCACCCACCGGAGTACTCCACCATCGCCCGAACCACCGTCCACCGGAGAAAGTGTCGCCGTCGACGTGGTGCTCTCCGAATGCCAATTCCACCACCCACCGACGCGGAAGATCACCCTGAACCTGTTGGTACCCTCCGATCTCTCTACCTCACCGTGGTTCAACGCCGGCGTCCACCGCAGCCTTCGGGCGCCGGCAAGCTCCGTTGGGAGTTTTGAACCTGACTAGTGGGACCCCCCCCCCCCCGTCAGCCTCTCTTCTTTCCCCCCTCGAACCGTTTTCTGAAAAAGCCTTCGGGCAAAATGTGTTTTCCCCTTGGGCTAACGCATTTCATACCGAACCGTTTTCTGGTTTTTCAAACAAGTCCCTGGTTCTTTTCTGTTTCATCACAGATCAGTCCTTGGACTAAAACCCTTATATCTTTTTAATAAAAGATGATTTTTGATTGATTCTTTTTCTGTTAGTCTTGTATTTTTGTCTAGTTTTTTATAGTATTTATTTGGAAAAAAATTGGAAAAAAATTTATGCACGCGACGATTTTCACGTTAGTGTACGGTTTCGTTATACCGTAGGTTCCGGAGGAGGTGACGGAGCCGCGAACTTCGCCGAGCTAGTCTCCGACTTCTCCGAACCAGGCAAGCATGTTTGAACCTTTGATATGATAGGTGTTTTGCATGTTTGCTTGAATGGTTTATGCATGGTATGTGAGCATCGGTGAGTATTACGTTGCAATGCAAGGCAACTAACCGTGTGTTTTGAAGTTACTGTGATCTTTGATGAGAGATGACCCGATCATGTGGTGACATGAATGGTAGTAAGATGGTATTGTTGTAGCATGCCAGTCTTACGTCATCTGATAAACTCCGACGTTAACGTGGACTGAGCCACGTTACCGTTCTTCCCCTTTCGTGCTGCCACATGTTTTCTGCAAAGAATACGGTTTAGTAAGTTGTTAACCTCTTTCCTTGTACACACCAAATAGAGGGGCCGGGATGAGGGTTCCATGGCCCTCGATTAAAGCCAGTCATCCGGTCAGGGGGCATGGGTGTTTCCGGTTGGGACCGAGAGGGGGGCACCCCTTAGAGCGCGCGGTATAAATTTGATCCCATGCTACGCGAGGTTGTAGCCTCCCCGTCTCAAAGTTTTTCTTGAACGTTGCCGAGGGTGATTCCTGGCATCGGAATGTTGAATGGGTGTGTACTGGTTAGATGTGTTTCTCCTAAAACACCGTAAACGGAACTAGTCCCTGTTGACTACTGAAATCCGTTGGCTGTGGTTAAATAGTACAAACTCTGCAGAGTCAAATCCTTCCGAGTCATCATGTCTATGGTCAAGGACCATGGCCAGTATATCCATATCTATGTCAGTCTCCGTGGTAAATCTCCGGTGAACAAGCTTGAGTGGTAAACCCGGTTGAATTATTATTCCTGTGGATGGACTAACCTTTTATTTATCTCGTACCTGAATATTCCATTGAAATGATTTAAATTCATGAGCTACTGAAATACTAAGTTATGAAATATAAGCCCTTTATGTGATGTCGCTCACACGTCCGACTGTGGCACACTCGTTATTTACTTTTGATATAAGCCCTGTATGTGATGTCGCTCAGACATCCGACTGTGGCACGCTCGTTATTTACTTTCAATATAAGCCCTTTATGTGATGTCGCTCAGACGTCCGACTGTGGCACGCTCATTATTTACTTTTGATATAAGCCCTTTATGTGATGTCGCTCAGACGTCCGACCGTGGCACGCTCGTTATTTACTTTTGATATAAGCCCTTTACGTGATGTCGCTCAGACGTCCGACTGTGGCACGCACTGTCATTTATTTTCCATTATAAGCCCTTTATGTGGTGTCTCCTTGACGCCCGACTGCGGCATTGTTGTTTCAATTGTATCCTTTCGAGGAGTCATTCGGACACTCGATTGGCCTTCAGTATTACATTGGGATTTCGGGAGGACTACCGCCCGACTTCCCTTTTATTCCCCATGCATTGCTATCTCATTGTCTGAGTGCGCTCTATTAATCCGTTCATATGCATCATGTTTACATTTGTTATATCTTATGTCCGAACCGTCTTGCGAGTACTTTCATAGTACTCACCTGGCTTGTTGATTTGGCCAGATGTTGACGAAGGCGATCTCATGGATGAAGAGTTTGATAGTGAGTCCGACGCCTAGAGGAATCCCAGTCAGTCCCGTGCGATCCTGGATTTTGGTCACTTGTATTATATACGCTTCCGCCACCCACAATAAGAATCCTCGAGCCTCACTCCGATGCTCGAAGACCTGTTAGATTCAGGAGTCATGTCACCCACCTCGCGGTGACATATCCTCCACCGCTTTTATTGTGAGTCAGTAGTTATGCCACCCTATCCGCCTTTATGTATTATCGGCGTGTTTGTAATAAATTGTTGAGCAGTCTCCGCTCAACCTTGTATTATATTTAGTACTCCTGGTTTTTCTTCTGTGATCAAGAAATTGTCTACCAGTGAGGAGGATTCTTCTCTACTGGTCCGTAAAAGGGATCGGTTTCTCAATAAATATTTTTATTGGAAAACCGGTCGTGACAAGCTTGGTATCAGAGCCAGGCTGACTGTAGGAAGCCACTAGGTGCAATCGCTAATTGGTTATTAGCGTCTTTAGTGCTTTTTCAGCATTTTGCAAATGTAGCTATTTTCTGTTGGTCATCATAAATTTATGATTTGACTACTCAGAATTTTTGCCTACTTTTGTAGATGGCTGGCAGCGACTGCGAGACTCGGGTGTTCACTAATGTGCCCGAGGGGTTTGTCAAACTCCTCGTCTCCATCACCAAGCTCACGATCGGGCCAGCGATTCGTCCGGAGTTCACGCTTTACCAGCACAAGCTCAGCGACGACGTGTCGATGCACCAGGCCGTGGTGAAATTCAAGGGAGGACGTTCTGCGTCTCGCCACTTCCGTTTTGTGGGAAGGGCCATGCCTACGGAGAGGCATGCCATGCAGATGGCCGCCCGTGAGGCGATAGCTCGCCTTCGGGATATTCTTCCTTCGATGAAGACTCGTCGCTACCGCTACCTCCCTTGCCATGTGCCATATACTTGTCACTATGCATTCGCCTGCCATAGGGGAGAGCGAGATGAAGCTATCGAGATGCTTGTTGAGTATCTCAAAGCTCTGGAGGAAGCTTTCGACAACCTCGTGGACGATCTTGTGGCTGCCCGCATGGACTTAGTTCGGGGCTGTTCTGCCAACAGGAGGGAGCTTCTCCACATGGCACCGCCACTGACGTTCGTCTCGTCCTCAGCGTACTACTCACCTGCCATTTTGGCCACTGCTCGCCGTCTGCCTACCACTGAGGAGTTCGACCGGGTCATTGCTCCTACTCCAGTCAGAGCTGCACCGCCTGCCGCACCCACACTACCGCCTGTCGCACCCGCGCCATCACCTCAGCGCAGTGCTACGCGCCTGGAGCCTATTAGGGAGGAGGTGGAGGTTGAGTCTCCTGCACCGCTGAGTCTTACCCTCGGCAAGGGGAAGGACATCTTCACCATCTCCGACTGAGTGCGCCTAGTCACCGCGCGATGTGTCTGCATGTATGATATGTTTTATATGTACGTTAGTTTGTAGTATTTGTGTGCGCATCATGTAGGATCCCGGAGGAGTGTGCTAGCCTTAATAACATGTCAGGAGTGTGTACGCACATCCCGAGTGATGTATCGTGTGTTTGCGTATCGCGTGTAAGATATGTATTGAGCAGTACTTCTCCGTGCGCAATCAATTATGTTCTTGAAAAATCTTGAGGTCTTTTAAAGTTTTCGTCTCTGCAAAATTTTCCTTGTGCCACACAGTTCTTCTCATAAATTTTGCAAAATAATACCCCAGAGTGGAAAATGTCTCGTCCGTGGACTCGTTCCATGCCAAACCCACCAGAAGAAGTTTATGGAACACAGACAAGCAACAACTTCACTCACGGGCAGTCTAGTCAAACGGACAGCGAGGCAGCCTTATCTCAAGTATGCCGCCTTTTCGAACAAAGCCAACAGCAACACCAAGAAATGATGAATCACGTCATCAATATGGGAAATCACCGTGAGCCATACCAACCACACTCCAAGTTGTCTGAACTGCAGAAGACACGCCCTCTAACGTTTGCTCACACTGATAGGCCGCTTGAAGCCGATGATTGGCTTCGAGACATCGAAAGAAAGTTGATTATTGCTCAATGTTCTGATCATGAGAAGGTGCTTTATGCACCTCACTACCTCACTGGAGCGGCTGCAGCATGGTGGGAGAACTTCCTACACATGCATCCCAGTGAACATAACATCACCTGGGAAGAGTTTAAGGAAGGTTTTCGTGGGGCACACATCCCCAGGAGCATCATAAAAATCAAGAAAAGAGAATTTGATGACCTCAAGCAGAGAGGCATGACAGTGACGGAATACAACAGTCAGTTTACCCAGCTATCTCGTTATGCCTACGATGAGCATATGACTGAGAACAAAAGGATGGAAAAGTTTTTGGACGGCCTGGCGCCAGCACTAAAATGCCAACTGGTCGTACACACTTTCCCAGATTTCAAAACTCTGGTTGACAAGGCCATTACTTTGGAGAATGAGCGCCGCAGTCTGGAGGATATTCGTAAGCGAAAGAGGGACAAGACGACTCTTGCTCGCAACAACCGAAGCAAGACTGATGTCCAGAGGAATGAAGCAAGAAAATCCATGACTACTGCTCTAAGGCCAACCAGACAGTTTCATTCAAGGGACAAGGACTTTACATACCGTCCAGGGGTCACTTGCTATGCTTGTGGAGAGGAAGGGCATTATGCCAAGCAGTGCCCAAAACCAAGGAACTCGGCCCCCAAGCCGAACAATGGTGGGAACAATCCAGCCCCCAAGCGTAACAATTTCAATCCCAACAACAATCACAGGAAGGGTCACCTGAACCATGTGACCAAGGAAGAAGCGCAGAATGCCCCAGACATCATACTCGGTACGTTCCCTGTCAACACAGTACCTGCCACGGTTTTGTTTGATTCTGGAGCTTCTCACTCGTTCATTTCGAAGAGTTTTGTTTTACGACATGGTTTTCCGATACTTCCTTTGGAAAAATCTATGATTATCAAGTCCCCCGGGAATAAGCAGATCACTCAGAGTTACTGGCGAGGAGTGATTATTGAATTCGAAGGACTAAAGTTTCAGGCTAATCTCATTGTGTTGGAAAATAAAGGACTGGATGTTATCCTAGGGATGGACTGGTTGACCACCAACAAGGGATTTATTGACTGTTTCAACCGGACTGTAATCCTCACTCACCATCACGGCAAGACAATAAAAGTTACAGCTCAAGAGAGGCCACGGTCACGGCAACCGAAGTTGAACAAAGTGGACATTTCAGAATTGGGAAAAGTTCCAGTGGTGTGCGAATTTCCCGACGTATTTCCCGAAGAACTACCAGGCATGCCACCAGACCGAGAGATAGAGTTCAGCATCGAACTAGCACCTGGCACCACCCCCATCTACAAGAAACCTTACAGAATGGCACCATCCGAGTTGGTAGAATTGAAGAAGCAAATAAAGGAATTACTGGACAAAGGATTTATTCGAGCCAGCTCCTCACCATGGGGTTCACCAGTATTATTCGCCAAGAAAAAGGATGGGACACTGATATTGTGTATAGACTATCGAGCTCTCAATATGGTCACCATCAAAAACAAATATCCGATGCCACGGATAAATGACCTATTTGACCAGCTCGCACAAGCCAAGGTGTTCTCAAAGATTGATTTAAGATCCGGATATCATCAATTAAAAGTACGGACAGAAGATATCCCTAAGACAGCATTCACCTCCAGATACGGATTATATGAGTTCACAGTAATGCCGTTTGGACTGACGAACGCCCCCGCATATTTCGTCCACCTCATGAACAAAGTGTTTATGAAATTCATGGACAAATTTGTTGTGGTGTTCATTGAAGATATTCTGGTATACTCAAGGACACCAGAGGAACATGCTGAACATTTCAGAATTGTATTGGGAGAATTAAGGAAACATCAATTATACGCCAAATTTAGCAAGTGTGAATTTTGGCTAAGACAAGTTGGTTTTCTAGGCCATATATTGACCCAAGAAGGCGTGCCCGTAGACCCAGAAAAAGTCAAAGCCATACTTGACTGGAAACCACCAGCCAACGTAACTGATGTACGGAGTTTTCTAGGAATGGCTGGATATTACCGAAGGTTTATTGAAGGATTCTCCACTGTGGCAAAACCAATGACACAGTTGCTCAAGAAAGACAAGAAATTTGTATGGACTGAAGCGTGCGAGAAAAGCTTCCAAGAGCTCAAGAAGAAACTAACAACAGCACCGGTTTTGATTGTGCTAGACATACACAAGAGTTTTGAAGTGTATTGTGACGCATCCCGGAAGGGCCTCGGGTGCGTATTGATGCAGGACGGCAAAGTTGTCGCGTATGCTTCCAGGCAACTACGGAAACATGAGGAAAATTATCCAACTCATGACTTGGAGCTAGCAGCAGTCATCCATGCACTCAAAGAGTGGAAGCACTTTCTGTTGGGAAATCGTTGTGAAATATATACGGACCATAAGAGCCTTAAATATATTTTCACGCAACCAGAGCTAAATTTACGACAACGATGCTGGTTGGAATTGGTCAAGGACTATGATGTCGGCATTCACTACCATCCAGGGAAAGCAAATGTAGTGGCAGATGCTCTTAGTCGAAACCCCAGCCCGGGCAACGACAGTCCACAGAACTTGAGGCCTGAGTTTCAGCAGGAGTTCGCCAGACTCAACATGGTGTTAGTCTCTGAGGGCAACGTATCAAATCTAGAGATACATCCCACCCTAATGGAACAAATTAAGAAGGCTCGGCATGGACATCCCAGCATCAAAGGTATAAAGAGAAAATGAGCCTTGGCAAGGCTTCAGAGTTCGTCACAGAAAATGAGGGAATATTATGGTACGGGGACAGACTTTGCGTACCAAACATTGAGGAACTCAAGCAACAGATCCTAACCGAAAGCCACACCGCCCCATATTCGATCCACCCTGGAGGAACCAAAATGTACAAAGACATTCAGGAAAGATTTTGCTGGCACGGTATGAAAAGGGATATAGCCGCATTCATTGCTTGTTGCAATTCTTGTCAGAGCATAAAAGCCGAGCATCAAAAGCCAGCAGGGCTACTACAGCCAAACAGGATACCTGAGTGGAAATGGGATGAAATTGGAATGGACTTCATCGTCGGACTACCTCGATCACAACGCGGGAATGATGCCATATGGGTCATCACAGATAGGCTAACCAAGGTAGCACATTTCATTCCCGTGAAGACGACCTACTCCACTCAAAGGCTAGCTAAGCTTTATCTCTCCCGTATAGTTTGTTTGCATGGAGTCCCAAAGGCTATAATATCCGACCGAGGCACTCAATTTGTCTCTAAATTTTGGGATCACTTACAACAAGCTCTGGGCACGCAACTAGCATTCAGTACAGCGTACCACCCTCAGACTGATGGACAAATGGAACGCGTGAACCAAATCCTAGAGGACATGCTGAGAGCCTGTGTGCTCACCTATGGATCCAGTTGGGAAGAAAGTTTGCCGTATGCCGAGTTTGCTTACAACAACAGTTAGCACGCCAGCCTACAAATGGCACCTTTTGAAGCATTGTACGGGCGGAGATGTCGTACCCCACTAAATTGGTCAGAAACAGGTGACAGCCGTATCTTCCGCCCAGACATGCTCAAGGAAGCGGAGGAGAAAGTTAAACAGATCAGGGACAGACTCAAGACAGCTCAAAGCCGACAAAAGAGCTATTACGATCGAAAACATCGTGAGGTCAGCTTTGAACCCGGTGATTACGTATACCTACGAGTGTCTCCTATGCGAGGCCTGCAACGGTTCAAAATTAAAGGGAAGCTAGCCCCGAGATTTATTGGACCTTTCTGTATAGTTGCACGAAGAGGCACAGTAGCCTACCAGCTAGACCTACCCAAAGAGTTGTCAGACGTCCATGACGTGTTCCACGTCTCACAGTTGAGGAAATGTGTGAGCAACCCGGAGAAGCATGTATCTCATGAAAACATGGATGTGCAACCAGACCTCACCTACAGAGAGCGGCCAGTAAAGATATTGGAAGAGTCTGAAAGGAGAACCCGCCAGAAAACAACAAAAAATTTCAAGGTTCAGTGGAGCAATCACACCGAGGATGAAGCAACATGGGAGAGAGAAGATTTTCTTCAGGCAGAGTACCCACATCTCTTTGAGGATCAGCTGAAATCTCGGGGACGAGATTTTTCCTAAGGGGGTAGGTGTTGTGACACCCAAAAAAATTTATTTGGCTTTTTCAAACTTTTATTTGATTTGAGGGAGGTTATTTAAACTATTCTTCTAAAGAGCTCTCCCTCTCAAAAAATTTCTTTTATGACAAATATTTTGTTTGATTTCATCCAAGACTTGGTCTTTGGTCTTGGAGGTTTTTCATCTCATGTTGGCTCAAATGTTTTTCATTTGGGAAAAAAATTGAAGATCTTTTTAAATAGCCCTATGGCATTTGGAGTGATCTTTTCCCCTCTCAAATATCCCCTCCTGCCATGACATGAGTGGAAATCCCCTCCCAAAAGCCATCTCCCATCTTTGTGTCAAGATATACTTCAAATCCAGCAAGTTGAACCTCCCCATGATTTTTCTTCCATTTATTTCTTATCAAAAATAATTTCTGCCCTCTACTTTGGCTCTTGGAGATTTACAAAGGAACTACCTTTTCTCCTTTGAGTTTTGCTTCCAAACCATTTTCCATGGCTAGTCCTCAGAACCCTCAACCAAGATCCATGATGATCCACTGGTCTCCAGTTCAAAAATTTCAAATTGTGCTTGCTGCAAGTTTGGACCATATTTGCCAAATTTGATGAAATTCAATGTTCTCTCCTCCTAAAAATCTGAGAAAAATCAGGCAGCCTCTGGATGCATTGAGAGGTCACCTCACCAAGTCCCAGCTCCAGAAAAAAATTTCTTCATGCAAAATCATTTCGTCGAACACCTGAAGGGCACTGTTACTGTCAATGTTCAGAAATTCAGAGATACAGTTTCAGTGAGCACTATCGTTTTCTTCAGAACCCGTTCTCCATCTCGCCAGTAGCCGCGGTGGCGCCGTGCGCCCTGTGCTTCCTTCTTATCCCTGCGCCGCACGATCGCCTGGAGGTTTGTGGGCGTCGGCGACGAGCAGGAGGAGGTGCGCCACCCCGTGAGCGACGGCAGCAGCGCCCTTTGCGGCTGCCAGAGAGAGGCGCAGCGTTGGACGGCGCCGTCCAGCGCCGCCCAAGCCACCAGAGGCCACCGCGTGGCCATCCACTCACCCGTGCATGCTGCAGTCCATCGTCGTGAACTGGTAGGCGCGGAGCGCGCTCCCTGCCGCCGCCGTGCCCGTACGGCCGTCCCGTCGAGGATCGGCGCATTACGCCTAGCCCGACCGAGGTTTAGCGGGGGAACGGCACCAGTGATCCTCCCTGATGGTGCCTAGCCGCTTAAACCCCCTGCCCAACCTCTGCCTCGCCGTAATTGCTCACCGGAGCTATCCCGTTCACGGCCACCCCCTCGGATCGCCTATAAAAGGAGGCCCCGAGCTCGAACTCGAACCCGCACCACCTCTACACACCACCAGTACCACGCCAAGCCACTGGGCAGCCCCCGAGGGAGTCTTCTTCCCCAACTCCGGCCGCCTCGACCCGCTTCGGGACCCAGCTCAATTCACCCCCGTGCGTACACCCCTACCCCTCAGCTCTTGCCAGTAACCTCATAGTACACTCACTCTTCTGACCGCGCATCAATTTGGAGTTTGCAGCACCCACCGGAGTACTCCACCATCGCCCGAACCACCGTCCGCCGGAGAAAGTGACGCCGTCGACGTGGTGCTCTCCGACGGCCAATTCCACCACCCACCGACGCGGAAGATCACCCTGAACCTGTTGGTACCCTCCGATCTCTCTACCTCACTGTGGTTCAACACCGGCGACCACCGCAGCCTTCGGGCGTCGGCAAGCTCCGTTGGGAGTTTTGAACCTGACTAGTGGGACCTCCCCCCCCCCATCAGCCTCTCTTCTTTCCCCCCTCGAACCGTTTTCTGAAAATGCCTTCGTGCAAAATGTGTTTTCCCCTTGGGCTAACGCATTTCATACCGAACCGTTTTCTGGTTTTTCAAACAAGTCCCTGGTTCTTTTCTGTTTCATCACAGATCAGTCCTTGGACTAAAACCCTTATATCTTTTTAATAAAAGATGATTTTTGATTGATTCTTTTTCTGTCAGTCTTGTATTTTTGTCTAGTTTTTTATAGTATTTATTTGGAAAAAATTTGGAACAATTTTTATGCACGCGACGATTTTCACGTTAGTGTACGGTTTCGTTATACCGTAGGTTCCGGAGGAGGTGACGGAGCCGCGAACTTCGCCGAGCTAGACTCCGACTTCTCCGAACCAGGAAAGCATGTTTGAAACTTTGATATGATAGGTGTTTTGCATGTTTGCTTGAATGGTTTATGCATGGCATGTGAGCATCGGTGAGTATTACATTGCAATGCAAGGCAACTAACCGTGTGTTTCGAAGTTACTATGATCTTTGATGAGAGATGACCCGATCATGTGGTGACATGAATGGTAGTAAGATGGTATTGTTGTAGCATGCCAGTCTTACGTCATCCGATAAACTCCGACGTTAACGTGGACTGAGCCACGTTACCGTTCTTCCCCTTTCGTGCTGCCACATGTTTTCTGCAAAGAATACGGTTTAGTATGTTGTTAACCTCTTTCCTTGTACACACCAAATAGAGGGGCCGGGATGAGGGTTCCATGGCCCTGGATTAAAGCCAGTCATCCGGTCAGGGGGCATGGGTGTTTCTGGTTGGGACCGAGAGGGGGGCACCCCTTAGAGCGCGCGGTATAAATTTGATCCCATGCTACGCGAGGTTGTAGCCTCCCTGTCTCAAAGTTTTTCTTGAACGTTGCCGAGGGTGATTCCTGGCATCGGAATGTTGAATGGGTGTGTACTGGTTAGATGTGTTTCTCCTAAAACACCGTAAACGGAACTAGTCCCTGGTGACTACTGAAATCCGTTGGCTGTGGTTACATAGTAAAAACTCTGCAGAGTCAAATCCTTCCGAGTCATCATGTCTATGGTCAAGGACCATGGCCAGTATATCCATATCTATGTCAGTCTCCGTGGTAAATCTCCGGTGAACAAGCTTGAGTGGTAAACCCGGTTGAATTGTTATTCCTGTGGATGGACTAACCTTTTATTTATCTCGTACCTGAATATTCCCTTGAAATGATTTAAATTCATGAGCTACTGAAATACTAAGTTATGAAATATAAGCCCTTTATGTGATGTCGCTCAGACGTCCGACTGTGGCACACTCGTTATTTACTTGTGATATAAGCCATGTATGTGATGTCGCTCAGACGTCCGACTGTGGCACGCTCGTTATTTACTTTCAATATAAGCCCTTTATGTGATGTCGCTCAGACGTCCGACTGTGGCACGCTCGTTATTTACTTTTGATATAAGCCCTTTATGCGATGTCGCTCAGACGTCCGACTGTGGCACGCTCGTTATTTACTTTTGATATAAGCCCTTTCCATGATGTCGCTCAGACGTCCGACTGTGGCACGCACTGTCATTTATTTTCCATTATAAGCCCTTTATGTGGTGTCTCCTTGATGCCCGACTGCGGCATTGTTGTTTCAATTGTATCCTTTCGAGGAGTCATTCGGACACTCGATTGGCCTTCAGTATTACATTGGGATTTCGGGAGGACTACCGCCCGACTTCCCTTTTATTCCCCATGCATTGCTATCTCATTGTCTGAGTGTGCTCTATTAATCCGTTCATATGCATCATGTTTACATTTGTTATATCTTATGTCCGAATTGTCTTGCGAGTACTTTCATAGTACTCACCTGGCTTGTTGATTTGGCCAGATGTTGACGAAGGCGATCTCATGGATGAAGAGTTTGATAGTGAGTCCGACGCCTAGAGGAATCCCAGTCAGTCTCGTGCGATCCTGGATATTGGTCACTTGTATTATATACGCTTCCGCCACCCACAATAAGAATCCTCGAGCCTCACTCCGATGCTCGAAGACCTGTTAGATTCAGGAGTCATGTCACCCACCTCGCGGTGACATATCCTCCACTGCTTTTATTGTGAGTCAGTAGTTATGCCACCCTATCCGCCTTTATGTATTATCGGCGTGTTTGTAATAAATTGTTGAGCAGTCTCCGCTCAACCTTGTATTATATTTAGTACTCCTGGTTTTTCTTCTGTGATCAAGAAATTGTCTACCAGTGAGGAGGATTCTTCTCTACTGGTCCGTAAAAGGGATCGGTTTCTCAATAAATATTTTTATTGGAAAACCGGTCGTGACACCTTGTGAACTTATGCATAGGGGTTGGCACACGTTTTCGTCTTGACTCTCCGGTAGAAACTTTGGGGCACTCTTTGAAGTTCTTTGTGTTGGTTGAATAGATGAATCTGAGATTGTGTGATACATATCGTATAATCATACCCACGGATACTTGAGGTGACATTGGAGTATCTTGGTGAGATTAGGGTTTTGTTTGATTTGTGTCTTAAGGTGTTATTCTAGTATGAACTCTAGGATAGATCGAACGGAAAGAATAGCTTCGTGTTATTTTACTACGGACTCTTGAATAGATCGATCAGAAAGGATAACTTTGAGGTGGTTTCGTACCCTACCATAATATCTTCGTTTGTTCTCTGCTATTAGTGACTTTGGAGTGACTCTTTGTTGCATGTTGAGGGATAGTTATATGATCCAATTATGTTAATATTGTTGAGAGAACTTGCACTGGTGAAAGTATGAACTCTAGGCCTTGTTTCCTAGCATTGCAATTCGTTTACGCTCACTTTTATCGCTTGCTACCTTGCTGTTTGTATATTTTCAAATTACCAATACCCATATCTACCATTAATATTACACGTGTATCACCATCTCTTCGCCGAACTAGTGCACCTATACAATTTACCATTGTATTGGGTGTGTTGGGGACACAAGAGAGTCTTTGTTATTTGGTTGCAGGGTTGTTTGAGAGAGATCATCTTCAACCTACTCCTCCCATGGATTGATAAACCTTAGGTCATCCACTTGAGGGAAATTTGCTACTGTCCTACAAACCTCTGCACTTGGAGGCCCAACAACGTCTACAAGAAGAAGGTTGCGTAGTAGACATCAGTGCGTCTTCCTTCTTTTTTGGGGGTGATAATCTTCCTTCTTCTTTTGCTCCTGTGTTTCTTCTTTTGCTTCGGGTGTTTCGCCGCACGTGTTACGTTCTCTACGAGGCATGAATTGAACAATGCTCACAATGAGATGACTAGCAAATTAGATCATTTTTTATCACCACTAGCAAGATGCATGTGCATTGCACGAAGCATCAAGTTGCATTTTTTATAAAACACTTGTTGTGATTGACCCATGCAGGAGTAATCCCATGTGTAAAAACTAATGATATCTCGAGAATTTTATCGGAAAAATGGTATCTCGAGAATTTTGTCGAAAAAATGATATCTCGAGAAAGATGAGAGATAAGGTGAGGAGGAGTGGGGCGTGGTGGTGACTGGTGGTCGGACTGGGCAGAGGCATGGGGATGGACGGCGCCGGTAGGCGGCAGCGGCCACCATGCTAGATTGTTCCAGAGACTTCCTTTTTTTAATTGCTGAGCAATGAGGTTGTGGGCGATAAGGATGAATGAGGCAAGGCCTTATCTGTAAATGTGGAGAGAGGTGCGGGTATCTTTTTCAAGATTGTCATAGTTTGCTTTCTCTCCGTCAGATATAGATCGGACGGTGTATACTACAAGATGGCAGGCACACCATCATCACCAACTCGGTTTTTGATAAGAGTAGAGTAGAGATATGGCACTGGGCTGCCGTGTTTCGTGCTCCTCCGTCGTACTCCAGTGGAAAACTTGAGTATACCGCATGGTACTTTGCTCCTCCTCAGGTCGTCAACACATTTATACGAGCAGTCAAATCATAAGGCCCCGCCTTCCAGCAGTAATGAGCCGTCAAATCACAAAGGCCCTCGCCACTCTTGAAACCGACCTAGCTAGACTGCCCCGCCCTCTAGCCTTTTTAAAAATGTATACTTTTGTACAATAGTAGTATCGATCGATTGCGCCATGGAGCAAAACTAACAAGATGAAAGTAAATAAAAACGGTGGTACATATAGAGAGCGCTCGTCGCCAAATTATGCATATAGTACTATTAAAAAAGCTAGTACGTGCTTAAATGGGGTGCTAGATTCTATTAAAGAAATTAGCATACCTATTTAATTCTTGGGTTCTTATTATTTATGCCACTAGTTGAGTATCACTACTCAGTTTTGCCATTAGAAGTTACAAATACTCAAAAATGCCATCAATCCGTGAGATGCCTGCTAAAAAATGCAATTAGATATCTAAAAAATGCCATCGTTAAGTTAGATGTTTGCTCAAAAATGGCATTAGACATTGTTATTTTCACGTCAAACCCGTTGACCATGTTACATGACAAAAATAAGCCGATTCTCACAATGATAAGTGTGGCCACGCTTGTCATGAGTAACCAAGCGAATAATTTTACATGAAAATAAGAACACTGTTGGGATCAAGTAGGCCCCACACTTTATTTTACTGTAGTGAGATAGAGGGAGAGCTAGCATGTTGGTCCATCGGTATTTATGTCATTATAACATAGCAAAAGAGATTTGAGTCACAATAGTGGTGTCCAGCACAACACACTCCTCAAATAAAACTAAGCACCCTGAAATTCTTTGACAAAACTAAACTCCCTGAAATTCTTTGACAACTAAACTGCTGGCTATAGGATGTTGGCCAAATATATTGTACGTATATAATGTGATGAAACGAGTGGTAGTACTATACCAACTAAAAGATGAACTGTAAGAAATACTAGTATGTACGTACTGAAGAGTTAAAGTAACGAGAAGAAACATAACATAGTTCTGTTGGGGGCTCAGCACAACACACCCCTCAAATAAAACTAAGCACACCTAAAATTAAACTAAGAAACTAATCCGATAGACACTGCATTAGAACCACCATGAGCAATGACACTGCCACCTTACTCGGAGTCCCCGTCCACGTCCTCGATTTCGTCCTTGTCCCTCTTCCTCTTGGCTGATACTTCTTTTCTTGAACCGCACACTTGGCTCTTGCTCTTCATCCAACCCTTGCAGATATTGAAACAAAGGTAGCCATCCATTGCAGCATAGTGGATGTGGTCTATATCTAGTACATTCCACTGCCATGCACGATGAAATGTGTGCGGAGGTTTCTTCAGTTTACCATACGAAGGATGAACCACGGCTCCTGCCAGGGTCAGCATTGAAGGCTAATCACGGGAGGGCACCAGCCCATTCTTCTGGAGCTCGAAGGGGTTGCCTACAACGAGGCATATCCGATCCAGGACTCTTCTGTTGTTCGTAAAGTCTACAGTAACGAATTTGACTTGGCCGCCCTTGAGGACGTTCTTAAATTCCTTGCAGTCAACGTCAGCATGGCATATGTGGTAGACCAAGCATAAGTCATGCACGCAAACCTGGATCACGGCGGGCTTCATCTTCTCTTCCTCCTTTAGATTCTTCTCTTTGTCCAGGGTTGTGGTGTAATCAACATCTAGCCCAGCGACCCACTCATTATTTGAGTTTTCGAACATGCGTCTGAAGCAAGCAAGGCATCCTTTCACCATCGCGGAAGAACGGGTGTAGATGACGTCGAACTCATCGCGGGTGATGGTTCTAACCTTGTACTCACTGCTGATCATGGAGATTTGGGACGCCATGGATTTGGGAGGAGGGTTAGGATTAGTGGAACTGCCGTAATGTGAAAGGACGGGACGACTAGGAGCGAACTGTCATAATGTTAAAGGACGTCCGGGGATGAGTAGGCGCGAACTGCCAGCGGTTTTTCGATTGTAAAAATCCTGAGTGGGGCGTGCGAACGGAAGGGTAGTGGCTTGCCTGGTGGATAAATGGATTCATGCACAGTACTATGGGGGCCCAATTAGATGTCATGTCTACTTGACGCCCAATTAAATGGCTCTCGATGTCACGTCAAGCATCGGGAAAATTATAGGTGATACGAAGCTTTCCATTCTCCCATGATACGGGCTTCTGAGAGCCCTTGGATCTGAGATCGAATGGTTGCATGGCGTGATTCTAGACCTATGGGTGAATATCCTATCCTGGAGGGTTATTCTGCAAATTTTCAGCAACTTAGCATGCGACCGTTCGATCTCAGATCCAAGGGCTGCCAGCAACCCATATCATGGTCGCGCCTACCACGACTCGCGCGGTCTCGCCCTTGGAGATTTTGGTGCGTTAGGCTATCTGATGTTGGCATGTCATACATAGTCATCACTTAGTAAATCATACAACAAGGTTAGCTATAAGGTTGGCTAAAAGAGTATTTTTTTACTTCTCTCTATATCTTTCTTCATAGTATTTATTGCATTTGCCAAGAAGTGACCTCTTCCAATGAAATGGTGATTAGATGAGGTGCTAAGGGCATTAAATGGCTTAGCAACTCAAGTCCCCAATGCATAGGTGCTTAGTTTTTTGTTGCTAAGTTTGCTTCATTTAATTAGCTATAGACTAAAAATTGTCTTTTCACCTAGGTACACGCGCTTAGCTTCGTTTCTTCCTGGGGTCACCAAACTATTCTCTCTCTTCTTAATTAACTTGCCACATCAGACTTTATGCCTATGTGGCAGGCTTAGCACCTGTAGGAGCAAGTACAACAGTGGGCTATAAGCCCGCTTACATGGCATTTTTGCATATGTGGAGGAAAGAGGCAAGGAAAAAGTGGAGGAGTGGGCTCTCATGCAAGAGCCAGCCTCTACATGGTGGAGCATTGGGAGATGCACCTGTATGGAGGTGGTTAGGAATCGGGAGACTCACGCCGGTTGTAGCGCCGCAGTTAAAATGATAATGGCAAGTCAAATCACGGGGCCCCACCTGTCTAGCAGTAACTCGTTTTCAAATCACAAAGCCCTACGTTTGCAGCAGCCTACTCCCTCATCTTCTCGCGTCTCTATCGAACCGACTAGGCGGAACTGCCCCGCCTACCACGCGGGAAAAGCCCCGCCCTCGACTTTTAAATAGTACAGTATACTAATTTTGTATCCATGGATTGCGCCATGGAGCAAAGCCTCAAGAAAACGGCGGTACACATGTACGGAGTATACAGCACGCCCGTCGCGTTCGCGTCACACCCCAGACGGTGGGTCGGTCTGGCACGCCGCTCTCCGAATGGAACGCGCGTCATATTGCGTTTGCACACACTTGTGGGACCGCAATTGAGAACCGGCCATAGGCACACTCCCCGGCCCCGCAAGTCGGGTGAGTTAATAGACGAGAGAGACGAGCGATAGTACTAGAGAAGTATTGTATAGACGTTGGTGCCTGGACGATCCCTGCATGACACGGAAGATCAGTTTGTCCATGCATGTGACCAGACTCCAGCGGACACGCCTGGATTGCTATCGTCTACATATCGTGCAGGCTGTGTTGTACAGGGCTGTAGTTCTGATGAGAAATCTAAAAAAAGGTTTCTTGTCATCTCGCAATATTAGGTGCCATGTGCTTCGGATCACTGCGAGGGTTAAATAGCGACAACCGAGTTCCTCCAAGGCGCTAGTCATTGGGGGCACATGCACGAAGACAACTCGGCTGCCATCTAGGTCAAGCCGGCTATGTTAATTAGGACATCTATCGATGGACCCCTTTTCTACAAGTTTATCTTTAATTTGAGCTTTGATCCTCATCTAGTTTGTCCATCGGGATTCATGTTGTCTCCTTTGGGCAGTGAGGTTATGGTTTCTTGTCATGTGGCATTTTTCGTGTTATATGTTATAATCCGGTGCTTTAGATCAAAATGACGACAACTGCGCCTCCGGGGCACGCGCATGAAGACTTCTCGACAGTCATTGACGAGGTCAAGCCGGCTCCGGTAGACAAAACAAAACTAGTAGTACTCCACTATATAGGCAGGAGCCTCCGCGCTTGCTTGCTAGTGTTTCTCTTTTCACCATGTCTCGTCCTCTCCAGATCTAAACATGATAGCAGTGGCCACACTCTCTCTGTGCTCACCGCTGCTCACAGATCCAGCCGGATTCTCTCCGCGGGGGAAGGTGAGAAGGTGCAACGTTCACGCGGTCGTCCTTGGCGATGGCTCTTACCCACTGCCGGCGCGTCCCGATCAGCGTGCCTTGCCGTTCTCTCCCAAGCACTGCTGGCTAGGGAGGGCCTCCGACCCCTTCTTCCTTGCTGCCGTAGTATGGGAAGATCCGGCCTCCCGCCGCCCACCTAGCGACATCCCAGCGACCCTCAGGTATAACTTCCTTCGCAACCAGCCTTGCTCTACTTCCTGAGCTCCTGGCGTCGCTGCATTTGTATCTTTTACTATTTCTCAGGCCCCCTCGTAGATAGGATCGATCGGTTGTTCGAAAGCCACCTAAATTTTTACTATTAAAAGGTAAAACTAGTTCATGCACTCGAATCTAGTACTACTTGGTTCAAACAAGGAAGAAAGGGGATGGGGTGGGGGAAGATTTGTTACCTGAATCTAGGACTTGGTCGAAAGAGTAAATAATGGGGGCGAAAAGTAGCAGAGACTGGCTATCCAACTGGTCTCTAGGTCTAACAGGGAAATAAAGGGAAACGTAGTACAAACTCAATATAAACCTGATCTATTGGTTGAAATAGGAAAGAAAGTGGGGACTGGGGGACAAGTCAACAGAGTAAGTCCAACACTAGATTTGCTAGCCTCACACAGTATAAGGTGGCTATACCGAACAAAATGGGACCAACCCAGATATCATGTTCTGATGTTTGTTGCCCGAGGCACTCTTATGTAATGCCACTGGTAAAATGTAGCAGTCGCATTGTTAAAAGTAAGGACACGTTAAACCAATGTTGTTTTCAATGTAATGCCTCCAGTAATATGAATCAATGGCACTTTTTTTCATGTCCTGCTAAATTTCCCATTAAGATAAGTTGCTTCTTTTTGTTTGAAATGCAACTGTCCTGGTTCGCCTACTCTCCAGTGCCCAAATACCAACTCCGTAGCAGCTATTAATGTAATGTTGCTGGTAAAATGAAGCAATGGCACCATTAAAGTAATGTCGTATTTAACGGTTGTCATAGTTAATCCTAATGCCCACACTAATATCTAGCAATGCTGCTGCTTTAGAAATTGCTACTGTCCTTGTAGGATTGCCATTCAGATAAGGAACATGCTTCTTTTCATTTGATGTATGTTTCATCACTTGTTAGTCACCCTCCTTTCCACCTTTTTTGTGCAAACAGAGATATAGATTTCACGTTTGATCTTAGTTGAACTGCACAAATGATATCCAAATTATAGTTGAACATTCCAGGAGCTTCACAACCAACCTTGATGTTGCTCAATTTTATTGCAACTAATGAAGAAGAAGCTCTGTAGGTTTCGTTTTCTGATGGAAATGGAACCGGGGTTGGAGCCCTTTTCTTAAAAAAGAAGAAGAAGCTACTAGCTCATGGGACATTGCTTCATTTTAGGTGAACTACACCAAAAGGTCACATGAATTGAATGATCCATGTTGGTGACTGGTGTCATCCCTTCTACGGTGGCGTTGACTGCAGATATTGTTCCCATCGCGAGGTATGTTCCTTTTTGGTCTGACCGTTTGCCAAAGATCCTGCATGTTGAGTCTGCTCTTGTGCTACTGTTTTGGCACTACCATGAGAAAGAAGTAATGTTATTATTTTGCACCTTAATCTAGTGGCACTATTAATTTGAGGTAATGTTTTGGCACCGCTAGTGCCACTGTTTTTTTAATATATCGAAAGAGGGAGTTTCCTCTTATTTCATTAAAGAAACCCAACCATAGAGAACCATTATCCGACAACATCTCAGTGTAAATGGGCAGTTATGCAACTACTACTAGAACGGACTGAGTACTATCAGGAGACAAGTTCGCCACATAAGATAGGGAGGTAGGGGGACACAGCACCAGCTCGACCAAGTTTGGATTACAACCCAAATGCTACCACAAAAACATCAAGGGGAAAGATAGGGACTGAAAGAGCCAGCTTCAGCATCCCAGTCTAAGCACCCCCGGCCTCCATCTTTGCGACGCACGGTACACCTCGTTTGCCACCTGCTCGGCCCTAGTGCCACTGATAAAATGAAGTAATAATACAGTTAAAATAGAGCGAGTGTCCTCTCTATCATTTCATTTCCAATGTACATAAAGAAAGTGCTTCTCTTTGTTAGTATATCTTTCATCAACTAGTCCCATTGTTAATGTTTAAGCGTTTCTGCAAACTGGGGTGCTTAATTTTAGTTGATCTGCACAAAATAGAGATTGGAATGTCTCAAGGCCCCTCCTTGTACTACCGATGTGCACTGATGTTCATCACTGACAGAAGGTGTATCGGGGAGACTTGGGTCGATTTCCAGTATGAGGCGTACCGTATGAGGCGTCACAGGGCCCATCTCGCCCTCGCAGCATGGCATACTATGATACTATCGCAATATTTTCTTCTATTTATTAGTGTATGTTTCATCAACTAGTGCCACTATAATGTAATCACGCTTTTTCATTATCTGTGCAAATATGGTTATTTAGCTGCATTTTGGTGGAACTGCACAAATGTACGGATGGAACCGGCATATATGCAGTGTGCGAGGTGTGCCAAGTAAAAATTACCAACACCAACCATGCTCCATGCACGCATTGGCATCCACCACCAGCAGTGGGATGTGTGGCGCTCTCTGTGGATGTATCTTTCTTGGCAGCAAATCCTCTAACCAAATACTAGTAGCTTATATTGGCAGTTTTCTAGGGAGTACTCTTTTCTGAAAGAAGCACCAATCTATTTTTCTTCATTTGTACACAGTGTCACAACTTTGACCCAAAGGTCCAGAGCTATTTTAGGGTGATTGCCGTAGTATTCGGAGACTGATTGTAAGCATGATTTTCATTAGCTGTCACACTGATTGTAAGCATGAGCAGATGGAAGATTAGGTTAGTGCGAAGCTTACCTTAAACCCTACCGCCGCTGTTGAAATGAGGTGAGCGTCAAGGGAACCATGGAGAACGGCGGGGAAGCGACGTTGCACCATCCGCCCTCCTCTTGCGGTGGGAGAACGAATACTCATGTGGCTCCGGCTAGCTCTGCTCCCTCATGAACGGCACACCCTACTCGATCGATTTGTTATCCTCTGGGTGCTCGACCTTCGACCTGTACGCCCACCACCTCCGCCTGACTTTCGCCTCGGGTGAATCTATGTGCTCCATCACCTAGAGGAGATACTTGATGAACTCGAAGGACTGCAGCGTGACTGCCGCCGAGGAGTACATTGTCGCCCTCATCGCCGTCGTCTCGCTCTTTCGCATACATTGCCACATGGCCCTCACCATCCTCGAAATCTTCCACTCATTGTCAAACCAAGTAAGGATCTCCTTCAACCTGGCTAACTTTGCCTGGTCAACGCCGGTGATCTGCCTGATTCGCTGCTGCATCCTCTCCATAGATGTCCTTCTGAGTGGTCCGGTGTTAGCTTTGGAAGATGGGAGGAGAGACGGTGGTCTTGCAATGGAGAAGAGGGAGAGGCAAGACGGTGGTTTTAGAATGGAGATGCTGGAGAGGAGAGGGGGTGGTTTTACAATGGAGAAGAGGGAGAGGCGAGAAGGTGGTTTTGGAATGGAGATGATGGAGAGGAGAGGAGGTGGTTTTGCAATGGAGAAGAGGGAGAGGAGCGTGCAGCAGCGATTTAGGATTGGACGAGAGAGCCAGCGCGTTGTGACTGGATCAAAATCAAAATCAATTTAGCCTTCAGTTAAGAAAGCGACCCAACATTAACTAGTCTCCCTTCTATTCTGGGTCATAATTGACCATGATTTTCACAAATAAAATATATGTTATACGTTGCAAAATTAATATAATTTGAAAGTATATTCAGATATGAACCAAATGATACAATTTTTGGTGGCATGCGTTCACATTTTGCTTGTCAAATACAGTACATGGTCAAACTATGACCCAAAATACGCAAAACAAAAAAATACTTCCAAGACCAGCACCGCTCCTCGCCTGTTCCAATCTAAATCCAGCGCCGCTCCTCTCCTCTTCCATTTCAAAACCACCGCCCCTCCTCTCCTGTTCCAATACAAAACCAGCGTCTCTCCTCTCCCATTCTAATCCAAAACCAGCGCTGCTCCTCTCCTCTTCCATTCAAAACCCACTGCCGGCGAGTGAAGGTGTTGTGGAGAAGTAGATCGATGGAGGAGTACAACCGATACGTGAGGATCGCAGACGGCGACCCTGTGAAGCTAGCTAGGATGTTCGAGATACAGTCTTGGTTTGATAACAAGGACCAACTAGCGGCGACAGCGACATCCATGGCCAAATATCTACAACAGAGCGAAAAGGCGGCGATACTCCCGAAGGGAGTCACCCGGGAGTACATAGAGCTGCTCCTCTGGGCCATGTAGCAAACGGATTCACCGATTTCGATCGTGAGGGAGTGGTGGTGGGAGTATCGATCCCAGATGGAGCATCCACTAGAGATTGAAGGATCGAGCATCTACAAGGGGCCGTTTGTGAGGGTGTCGTGCCAGAGCGAGCCGGTGGAGTCTTCGTCGACCGAACCCAACTGCAAGAGGAGAAAAGCAGTTGGCCCGACGACGCTTCCCCGCCATCCTCTCCCTCGCCGTTCACATCGTCTCATGGGGCGGCTGTCCGCCGTCGAGGAATAGGAGGGGACTCCCCCCCCCCCCCCCCCCCGAGGCCAACAGTCGGGCAGGTTGTGAATTGTCAGGAGGAGCTTAGGGTTGTCAGTATTTGCAGGTTGTGAATTGTGTTTGTGTTGTGTATTTTGAGAGTACTTTCAGATATGAATGTCTTTTGAATTTCAGATTTGTAGTATTGAGCATATGAAGTATTTTATGAATTCTAGAGATCTATTTTTAGCACTTAAAAATGTAGTTTCATAGGAGTATAAAAGTTCAGACAATGTGATTCTCAAAGAAGAAACTGCAAGTTTCAGTTTCAGATAAGAAACTGCAAGCTCAGTTTCAGATAAGAAACTACAACTTTCAGAGGCAGAGGATTTATATTAACACGGCCTTTTCAAATAGGGTTAACATCATGTTGGAAGTTTTATTCATGGTCGAAAATGGAACTACCAGCCAGTTAACATCATGTTGATCAACATTCATGCATAGCACATCTTCATATGATGCACAGTCAAAACGATATGCTATTTTCAAAATGCCCACACAATGTCGAGTGTGCGAAAAACAGAGAAAACGAGGGATGAAGTTTTGGCAAGTGTTGGACGTGGTCTGCGTAGATGACAATGGGGACCCACATGTCAATAATGGCAGAGGCAAAAAATTGGAAATATTTTCCCTGCATCAGGTGGAATCGAACCCGGGCGGAACAGCTGTCGGGTAGTGTCACTTGGCCACTGGGCTAGTTCAGTACTTTCGTTACAAATAAGGCACTGCCTTAGGTGGTCCGATTTCCTCCTGCACCTTTGTGCGCTCGCCGCGGTGCCGCTGTCTGCCATTGTGAACATGCTGAACAAACGAGAGGAATCTGGAGAGGACTGTACATGGAGAGGCGGACAGTCGGGACCCACCAGGTCTATGGCTGTACGCAAGCAAGTGCCTCATCAAAAAAATACCTCCTCCTAATGCTATACTAACGTTGGGGCCCACGGGTTTGTCAACATAGTTACATTTTTTAGGTGCTTCAACGTAGTTACTATAGGAGATAAATTCACAACGAAGCCGGGGAGCTGGCAGGTATCATTTATTATCACCGGGGCAGCAAGTAACAGCTGGGTTTTGGGCTGCCTCATCTAGGCTTTCTTTTTTAACATGCGCAGCCCACGACATGCCGGTTTGTATTTTCTTGAGGGCCGTCATGTATCGACCGGCCTATGGACCTCCATCCGAGGTTTTATTTTTCCTGAAACATCAGCAACCTAATTTATGTATTTTTTTTGAAGAAAACGCAGTGGTCTGTTCTATTTTTCTATATAAGGATAGAAACGCCTGGTCCAACTATATATTATTGTTATTGTCATAATATATTTAACAGATACTTACATATGTAAGAAAACAATATCACACATCTTATTAACTTATAAAAATAATTTCTTAACAATAAAATCCTGGATTTTTTTTGGCAACGGAAATCCTGGTGATTGTGCACAAAAGCTTGGTAAGATTTAAGGACCAATGTAATAATAAATCACTTATTATTTAAATATACTAGCACATATGCCCATGCGTTGCAACGGGAGAGATAATTTTTTACGAGAAGCATCGGAGAGATAATTGATGTGTCCATCAAAACGGTCTCCATAGTGGTGGGGCTACAGAGCGAGGAGCTGCGATGTTCTCACGGGTCATGTTTGGCCCACGAGATCTTAATAGCGATGCGGTTGGTCGGAGTGGTGGCCACCACTCAACTTGTGCCTTTTTTTCTTTGTGTCCGCCACCGTGTCTAGGTTGTGGTTGCCTCCTCATTTTGTGGCAAAACGGCGACCTTCAGGGCATAGTTGCTTTGACCACTCTCTCCTATCATGGCGTAACAGATATAGTACAAATTGCAGCGAATCCCGTTTCATTGGTATAATCAACACATAACCAGGTAGTCCCTACTTTTCCCGGGTTTATTCTCTGTAATTATTTCAGCGATCACTTGCCCACATATTTTTAGTCAGAGCCAAACCAACATATCCTCTTTTATTGCCATGTGTCCACAATTTCTTTTAATTATATTCAACAAAAATATTCTTTTTTATTGTCAAATAGCACGTCGGATGCACAACAATTCAAGTCTGGCCAGGCAAGTGGCAGGCACCAAAATGACATGTGTTTGGAAGGCGCGAACGAAAATCCAAAACAACCACTGAGTTGAAGGATCAAACTCACGACCTCAAAAACTCGACCACGTGCTGCTAGCCACTCGAACAAACAACTCCTCCTAACAAATGGCCAGCGCGAACGTTTAATAATATATTGTAGCGTACCATTCAAAACATTTTTTCTCATCTTATTGAACTTATCAAAAAATAAATTAATAATTATGATATCTCGAATATTCTTCGAAACATGAAAATTTATTGAAATTCACAAAACAATTAAAAACATGAACCTTTTATAAGAAAACGAACAACTTTTGAATATGTGAACAATTTTGGAAAATTAAATATTTTTTGAACATTGAAACAATTTTCAAAAACTTGTTTTCTAACACAAGCATTACTTTGAATTTGTGAACGTTTCAATAAAAATGAATATTTTTTTAATTTGTATCATTTTCAAAAGGCAATTTATTTTGAAAATATCGAACAATTTTGGAAAACATAAAAAACAATTAAAATGCGAAAATGTTCTATAGTTTCCAATAAATTTCAGAATGGGAATAAAAATCTAAAATTTGGAAAAAAAAAATTCAAAATGGTAAAAATATAATAAATTCTGGAGATTTTATGAAAATTAATCAAAATCTAAAATTCTGAAAAATTTAATTTATGAAAAAAGGAAAAAACAAAAAGAAACTTGGAAGAGAACAAAGAAAAAGGAAAGATAAAAGAAAAGGGAAAGAAAAGGAAAGGAAAAAAGAAGCAGAACAGAGAAAAAAATAAAAACGGGTCGTCCCAATACTGTGCGCCATATGCGAAACTTCGTCTATTTTGCGCCCAGTGCGGTAAATAATGGTTCTCAGCTGCATGGACAGGAAATAAATGGGTTGGGCCTCAGCGCGCGCGGCCACGTACGAAATTTTGGATAAAACTGTTTCTTTTATGGCAGATGGACATACAAAACATTAGTACCACCTTGGATAGAACAAAAAAGTCGGTGGTGAACGGATGAAAAAATCGACGAAACGCACCTTGCTTTATTAGTAGGTATAGATTTATAACAAAATGCTCAGCCCCTGTTTATTTTTTGATAACATTGCTGCGCCCAACCCAACATTATAATTAGAATCAGTCTAGCAAAATCATGTATTTCGAGAAAGTGCAAATGGCCTGTAATTTTTTCATGAAATAAAGAGGCCCTTCCGGTGGGTCCCATCGGAAGTAGATTGTGCGTGGAGAGGCTGACAGCTGGGTCCACGGCCGCACGCAAGGAAATGCCTCCTTATTACGTGCAAAATAATGATTCCTCTACCTAACAGCTGGGACCCATCGGAAAGGCCTCTTTATTTCATGAAAAAACATTCCCTCCGCTGACAGGTCGGACCCACCAGCTATATCTTCGCACGCAAGGAAGTGCCTCCTTATTACGCACAAAAATGAATACCCCCTGCTAGCTGGGACCCACCATAGTGGGAGGCTGACTTGTGGGCCTACTAAGTTGACGGGGACGGAGGGCTTTGTCAACCTAGTCAATATGGACGATTCTAGCTCCAGTGACCGTACGATGTCCATCCAAAGGCCGTAGTGCTTCTTCAACCTCTGGTCTTCTTGCTCCAGCCGCCCAAACCAGCGCCGGTCGTGCCGCGTGCTCCTGCCTCCCGTGGCCGGCTGTGATGCCGCGGAGGCCTCACCACCCCCTACTACTCCCACCGCTGGCCAGGGCATGCCTCTACTCACCCACACCCCTGTTATTCTGCGGCGACGGCAGCCTCACACCGCAACCGACCCAGTGAACCCTCGTACTCTTCTCCGCGTGGGCATCCACTGCCGCATCTTCCCCGGCTCCGCGTCTTCCCTGGCTCTGCGTCGTCCCCTTCCTAGGCCTCGCCGTCGTCCACCGCTCTGGTGCTCTTGGCGCGGCGTGGTCAACGTGGTCAAGGAATGACTTCCATCGGAAGAGTACTGTACGTGGAGAGGCTGACAGCTGGGTCCACGGCCGCAGCAAGGAAGTGCCTCCTTATTACGCGGAAAATAATGATTCCTCCACCTGACAGCAGGGACCCACCGGATGGGCCACCGTATTTCGTGAAAAAAACGTTTCCCCACTGACTGCTGGGGCCAACCAGCTACATCTTCGCACGCAAGGAAGTGCCTGACAGTCGGGACCCACCTGATCGAAGCGTACGTAGCGTTGTCATTCTGGTCATGAACGTGTACGTACATACGATCGGTCAGTCTGCAGGCTGCAGCGATGAACCGTGGAGGAAGGGCACTTGTCGTAGTACAGGCGCCTACGTAGCATGTACACGTACGTACAGGCAGGGTGCAAGAAAGTAAATACGGCCACGTACGTACATACGGGCGGGGTCTCGAACGCCTACTCGCGCATACGTACGGCCAGGGCTCGTGTACATGGCTAGGTCAGAACGGATAAACTGCGTCGTCGTCGTGTTCATGGGGAGGCAACGTAATGTGTCGTGTTCTTCGGGAGGCAAGGGAACGCGTGCTGTTCATCGAGAGCCAACCGGCTTGGACGGAATAGCCGATGGAAACGAGGCCTCGCGTACCGTAGAACGGAGGAAACGGCCTTGTGTTCAACTGGCCACGGTCGAAATGGGATCCTATTCATTGGGAGGGGTCTGGCGTACCGCAAAACGGAGGAAACGGACTTCTCTTGGACCTCCTACGGTCGAAACGGGGTCCTGTTGATCGGGAGGGGTGTGGCGTACCGCAAAACGGAGGAAATGGACTTGTGTTGGAGTGCTACGGTCGAAACAGGGGTCATGTTCATCGGGATGGGTGTGGCGTACTGCAAAACGGGACTCCACGGGATACTGTTCATCTCCACCGTCAACCTCCTCCAGCCTCCACCTGCGACTGTTCATCCACGGGCTCATGTTCATCCAGCCTCCACCGCGCGCTCCTCCACTGGCTACTGTTCAACCAGCCCTCTCCACGGGGTCCTGTTCAACCACCCCTCAACGGGCTACTGTTCATCCAGCCCTCCACCAGCTACTGTTCAACCAGCCCTCCATGGGGTCGTCCTGTTTATCCAACCCTCCACGGGGTCTTGTTCATCCAGCCCTCCACCGGCTCGATCGATCGGGGTCCTGTTCATCCAGCGGCAACGGCCTCTACTACCACGGGTTCCAGTTCATCCAACCCCCCTCCGGGAACTGTTCATCCAAACCCCCAACAACGCTCACTATTCATCAAGAGGTAGCAGGTTCGATCGGCTTCAGTTAGCAGCAGTAGCGAAGGGATCGCTCGATCGGGTTCAGTTAACAGCCATCGATCGGTCGCTCAGGTTCAGTAACGCGTAGCATGCGGTGCAATCACTCGGGTTCAGTTAGAGCCAACGCCTCGCTCGGGTTCAGTTAGAGCGCAACGCCTCGCACACGCGCGTGCGTGTATGAGAGAAACGCGCATCGCTCGATCCCTGACCACCCACCGTAACCGGGAACTCCCCGATATTTTCCTCGCCCTCGCTTCTACCATGGTTTTTTCCGTCATGGACGGCCCAAAGAATGTCATGCAACTGCGTATTCGGCCTGCCCAGAACAAAAATCCCATTTTCTGTCATGATTTTTTGTCATAGAAGTAGGAGCCCACCACATCTATGATGATACCGGGTTTTGTAACAATTATCGTCATAGAAGTGTCATAAGTATGACAGAAAAATTTCGTTCGGCCCAAAATGTCACGGATGTGTCTTTTTTTTGTAGTGGTGGGTGCGAGATCGATGAAGAGAGCCATCGAAATTGTGTGTGCGCACGTCAAATATATAGGGCGATTGACCTACCAAAACGTCAAAGGGCAGAGGGCAAGTTTGTGTGTGGCAGGTAGACATGACCAGAGCGCTTGATGCATTGGTGTGTGTGGGGGGGGGGCTGATACCTAACTAGTGAGGTAGATCGACTCATATATATATATATATATATATATATATATGTGTGTGTGTGTGTGTGTGTGTGTGTGTGTGTGTGTGTGTGTGTGTGTGTGTGTGTGTGTGTGTGTGGAGAAGGGGAGACCTAGCTATGTCTTGAGGGAGATCGATCGACATCCATAAATAAGTGTAGGATGGGAAATAGGTTGCGAGAGAGAGAGATAGAAAGACAGAGGTAGAGTGCCGGAGGGGTGGTGGCGCCATCCATCTCCTCCAATCTGCGATATATTGCGACCTTTCTCGACCTCCATAGTGTACGGCCCCCAGGAGCCTCAAATGTCACAGTGTCTCCTGTCAGCTTGTTGAATTTCAACCTCACATTGCATGGGACGATCTGTGTAAAAAAAGCAAAATGACACAATGCAGTAATGCCAACACTAAAAAAAATAGTTGTTACATTTCATCTAATTTCTTACCGCCGCATGACGAAAACTCGGCTGGAAGTAGATGTCGAACAGCTTGCCAGTTGCAAGGCTGCTGGCGCACCTTGACTTGCACAGTCGACATAGTGGTGGTGGTGGTGGCGCCATTTTCCTAAAGCAATATGAGCAAAGGATTAACGATTCACTTCACAGGAAAGAAAAATAGTAGCATGTGATATTTTTGGTTCTTCCGCGAGAAGCAATTTTATGGACAAAGCATTTCGGTGGCACCTATTGCCAAAATAACTTTTCACAAATATCTACCAAATAAGGGTATCACCTACCAAGACATTTCATCTCATTTGGCCCTTATTGCCTAAGATAATTGATTAAAAAAACAAGTGGCAAATTTAACTAAATTGGCACCTACATTTTGCCAAAAAATAACTTATTACAAAAAACAAAAGCATCTACCTATCCATGTACAGAAAAAATAACAATAAAATGGTGCATACTAAATCAACTAAATCAACTAGCCTACTAAATCCACTAGCATACTAAATCAACTAAATCAAAATGTTCTAAATCAACTAAATCAACTAGCCTACTAAATCAACTAAATCAACTAGCCTACTAAATCAACTAAATCAAGATGTTTTAAATCAACTACATACTAAATCAACTAAATCAAAATGTTCTAAATCAACTAAATATACTATCCTACTAAATCAAAATGTAGCAGGGAGGAGGGGTTGTGGATGGAGGAGGGAGGAGGGAGAAGGAGGGGCGATTCAAGGAGGGAGAAGAGAGTAGGACTGAGGAGGAATACGGAGCGAGGAGGGGCCAGCCGGCGGCGAGTGGAGGGAGGACGGAGGAGGGAGGCGGAGCGAGGAGGGGCTGGCTAGCAGCGACTAGAGGGAGGACGGAGGAGGAGGCCGGTACCGAGTCCAGCGAGGAGGAGGAGGTGGCGGTGGCGCAGATCGGAGGAGGGTCGACGGGGGAGGACCGGCGTGGGGGTTGAGGGGGAGATCGAGTGAGTGTGAGTGGATCAGATAGATCGGAGAGTGGGGAGATGGAATGGCTTAGCAGTAGCGCGCTATAGCAAAAGGCGCTACTGGTAAACGACCTAGAAATAGCGCATTTCACAAAGAGCGTGCTACTGCTATGTGTCAGCATGTAAAAATAGACATCAAAAATACATTGATCATCAATGATCTTTTTGTGTACAATCTGATTTGTCAATATGAGTCCTCACCAGTTTAGGAACTGGTGAAGACTCATATTGCGGCCAAAAATTCTAGACACATAGTTCAATGAAGACCAAGTGGTTGTGAAAGTTTGAGAAGTAACATATTTAAGGTGGTACAAACTCTCTTCACGAAGCGAGGTGGGACTAAATTTTTTAGTAAACTTAGCAGTAGCGGTTATTGTGTAAATGCGCTACTGCTATGGTCCCTAGCAGTAGCGCTCTTCATATTATCGCGCTGCTGCTAGAACTAGCCTAGCGGCGGCGGCGTGGCAATTCTAGCGGTAGCGCGTCTTAGAGAGGGCGCGATACTGATACATTTATTTCAGCAGCGAGGTTTGTGCGCGCGCGCTACTGCTAGTTAGCAGCAGCGCCTTATTTTAAAGCGCGCTACTGGTAAGATTCTGTGTATAGGCTTTTCCCTAGTAGTGAAGGTGAAGCGGAATGGCCCTATTGTGCTCTCCTGGATGCAAAAGGCATGCAAGACTCTAGTCCAACCCCTTGTGATGGCCGGCCGCCAATCATGTAGTTTGAGAGGTAATCTTGAGTAAACTGCTTCAGGATCCACTGCAAAATAAAAAAGAGTCAGATATTGTCATCTAACACAACTCATTACGGGCAATAAAAAGAAGGCTACAGGGTTCTTACTTACCATCCTGCAGTTCACTATTGTCTTGCATACAGTGTAAACAAATAGTTCGATCGACATCTTTTGACCCATTTTAGTAACAATCTTTATCAGTTTCCGCACTTGATGCTGGTTCATGAATATCTCATTGCCCCATGCGCAGAAATGGTCGAAGTGTGGATCTTTGGCAATGATATATGTACCTAAAAGCACCAAGTTAATATTAGAAGCAAAACAACAATTGAAAAATGATGTAGTACAACATTCCATCCATCCCATTATATAAGATTTTATTACATGTATATCTAGACATCATCAGAACATTAAGGTAACACTCTTCCTTGTTGCTATGTAGCCTGGGATTGCATATTTAGTCGTTCAGTACAATCCATGTTGCTAAACAACAATTGAAAAACGAAAAGGCATGTTAACAGCAATATCCTTAACAGCAACCAAATATCGTAATTCATAGTGGTATTGTTGAAACTGTTATTGATGAAATTGAACTGCACAGAAAATAGTTGCACATATAGAGCATTACATTGTGAAGAACTGAAATAAACAAGTCATAAGGACATCTCTAGGCGATCCTTAAAAGTTAAAGGACTAAAACCCTTAGTGGATATATATATATATATACTCTAGCAACTTTTGGCCTTTTCTAGTCGATCCCCTAAACTTAAGGTTGTAAACTTCAATTTGATCAAGTTCAAAGCAGGTTCAACCGAAAGTAGCATGCATTCAAACATAAACATAGATAGTTTTGCATAACCGAACATAAAACATAAATTTAAACTAAGCTAAACTACTTTCGGTCGAAGTAGAGGTCGAGCCAATCCTTCCTCGTCGTGTACGGTGTGCCGCGAGCCGGGTCCGGGCCAGTACCGTCATCGGGGTCGTTGAGGAAGGCACTCCTCCAATCGTCGACGTTGATATCCTCGTCCTGGGGGCCCACCTCGACGCCCTCCGCGCCGCCGTCGCCGCCGCCTTCGACCTCGTCATCAGAGGAGAGCACGATAACCTCGCCGCCCTCCGCGTCGCCGTCCTCACCGCCTTCGACCTCGTCATCGAAGGAGAGCGCGATAACCTCGCCGCCCTCCACACCGGCAAAGATCACCCGCTCCACCTCCATGAGCTCCGGGTGCTGCCGACGGAGCTCTTGCATGTAGGCCTTGTCGGCGGCCTCGGCCTCGAGACGCTCCCACGCCTCGCGGTCCTCCCGCGCCATAGCTCACCACCCCTGGCTCCGGCGGAACGAGGTGGACCGGACGTTTGCCAAAGGGGAAATTGAGCCTAGCCACCGCGCCGTGGTAGCGGACCTGCCAACGGTCGTACTCCATGGCCGCGAGCTCGACCGTGTGGAAGCCACCGAGCCACCGGCGGGTGTGGATCTCTCGATCTGTAATCTCGGCGACCCATGTCCCCCACCGCCGCTGCCGGACCCCGAGGTAGGACTTCGTCGGCTGCCGGGTCCGGGGGAGGACGGGGAAGTCCTCGAACTAGCGTAGGGGCGCGGCGACAGGCGGATCGGGGGACCGGCGACGGCGGATCGGGCCCGCGGAGGATGACGGGGACACCTCGGCGGCCACCTCGCCGGCGTCGGGTGAAAAGGCCGCGATAAACCTCTTTTTGGCCATTGGCTACTCGAGCTCCCCGGCACATAGGCAGAGGTTGAGGATGGTGGCATCGGCGATGGCGGCAACCTACCAATGGTTTCGAGGGTTGTGTGTGTCTATGTGAGCGGAGGTTGTGTTTGAGGAAATACTGCGGCAACTAAAAATTTTACTAGCGGGAGTAACAAGGCGGGGCTACTGAAAATTTGGATCAAGGGCGAGTAGATATTTTTGAGATTGCGTGGGATGCAGAGGCGGGAGTAAAATTCCGGGGCTACTGAAAATTTGAATCAAGGGACTGAAGCACAGAGGGATGCAGAGGCAGGAGTTTCGGGGAGCGAGCTAGTGTGCTTGACACGCCGGTTGTGGACTGTAGCCGACCCACCTTCTCGCGTAAGCCATAGGCGTACTATACACCAACGGTGCTCCAAGATATTTTGTACTACATCTCACACGGTTGGTGAGAATAAACTGTGTGGGATCTACTTGATTTGAATTACAAAATGGGGTCACAGCGGCAATGGACGGTGTTTGAATTGCTAGACCTTTTATCTGTAGTGAACATGCAACTGTATGTGTGTCGTAAAAGAATTGGAATTATTCAGGGTTCGTTTGGACATTGCATACATTAAACTGGTTTTCTAGCCATTTCAAGTGCACAATTCAAAATTAAACTACATGCACATGCTCCGGTGCATAGATATTGGTTGAAAAATCAAATATGTGTCATTCAGTGCATGCTTAGGTCCCATGGAAGAAATGGGAATGAATTTTTCAGGGTTTTCTAGGCATTTTATGTGCATAATTCAAATTTGAACTACAAGCACATGCTCCAATGCACAAAAGTTGGTTGAAAAATCACATGTGTGTCCTTGGGTGAATTTCTAGGTCCCATGCAAGAGATGGGAATGAATTTCAAACACCAGGGCACTATTGATTGCCGGCAAAACATTGAGATACCTGGTTTTTAAATTCTAGTAAGTCCAAAACTCATCTGAAATTCATGAAACTTGGCATGCTATCATGGAGCGGCATCAACATGCTGTGGTGAAAATTTTGTCCCATTTGGGGCAGGTTTGGGGATAAGCTTCTCACAAACCAGAGCTTCTCACAACAAGCATGATGGTTTCGATAGGGAACGTACCACCTTTGGTGATGGGACGATATCTGTTGCCTCTTATTGCTTTCAAAAAAATTCTAGTGTAAACATAGAACAACAGGAGTGTTGTGTTCAATCTTGGAATTTTTCGGGGTTCGTTTGGCCTTTTAATACATTAACTGGGTTTTCTAGGCATTTTATGTGCATAATTAAAATTTGAACTACAAGCACATGCTCCAATGCACCAAAGCTGGTTGAAAAATCACGTGTGTCCTTGGGTGAATTTCTAGGTCCCATGCAAGAGATGGGAATGAAATTCAAACACCATGGCACTGTTGATTGCCAGCAAAACGTTGAGATGCCTGGTTTTTAAATTCTAGTAAATCCAAAACTCCTCTGAAATTCATGAAACTTGGCATGATATCATGGAGCGGCATCAACATGCCATGGTAAAAAATTCGTCCTGTTTGGGGCAGGTTCGGGTATAAGCTTCTCACAAACCAGAGCTTCTCACAACAAGCATGATGGTTTCGATAGGGAACGTCCCACCTTTGGGGACGAAACCATATCCATTGCCTCTTATTGCTTTCAAATATTTTCTAGTGTCAACATAGAACAACAGGAGTGTTGTGTCAATTTTTATGATTTTTTGGGGTTCGTTTGGACATTTTTATGCATTAACTAGGTTTCTAGGCATTTTATGTGCATAATTCAAATTTGAACTACAAGCACATGCTCCAATGCACTAAGGTTGGTTGAAAAATCTAATATGTGTCCTTGGGTCAATTTCTATGTCCCATCAAGAGATAGGAATGAATTTCAAACACCAGGGCACTGTTGATTGCCGACAAAACATTGAGATGCCTGGTTTTTAAATTCTAGTAAATCCAAAACTCGTCTGAAAATCATGAAACTTGGCATGCTATCATGGAGCGGCATCAACATGCCGTGTTAAAAAATTTGTCCCATTTGGGGCAGTTTCGGGTATATGCTTCTCACAAACCAGAGCTTCTCACAATAAGTATGATGGTTTTGGTAGGGAACGTCCCACCTTTGGGGACGAAACGTTATCCATTGCCTCTTATTGCTTTCAAAAAAATTCTCGTGTCAACATAGAACAACAGGAGTGTTGTGTCAATTTTTTGGATTTTTCACGGTTCTTTTGGACATTTTTATGCATTAACTGAGTTTTCAATGCATTTATGTGCATAATTCAAATTTGAACTACATGCACATGCTCCAGTGCATATAAATTGGTTGAAAAAACAAATCTGTGTCCTTGGTTGCATGCTTAGGTCCCATGCAAAAAAATGGGAATGAATTTCAAACACCAGGGCACCGTTGATTGCCGGCAAAACATTGAGATGCCTTGTTTTTAAATTCTAGTAAATCCAAAACTCGTCTGAAATTCATGAAACTTGGCATGCTTTCATGGAGCGGCATCAACATGCCGTGGTAAAAAATTTGTCCCGTTTGGGGCAGGTTTGGGTAGATGCTTCTCACAAACTAGAGCTTCTCACAACAAGCATCATGGTTTCGATAGGCAACGTCCCACCTTTGGGGACGAAACGATATCCTCTGCCTCTTATTGCTTCCAAAAAAATTCTCATGTCAACATAGAACAACAGGAGTGTTGTGTCAATTTTTGTGATTTTTCGGGGTTCATTTGGACATTTTTATGCATTAACTGAGTTTTCAATGCATTTATGTGCATAATTCAAATTTGAACTACATGCACATGCTCCAGTGCATATAAATTGGTTGAAAAAACAAATCTGTGTCCTTGGGTGCATGCTTAGGTCCCATGCATGTCACATCCCTAGTCTGGTATGCAATTAGGCTAGCTAGATATGCTTGCATCATGTCTAAATTTATTGAAATTTGAAATGGGGATGAACAAACCCTAGCACCAAATGAACTCAACTATGGTCAAATTCAAATGTTTTCAATGAACCCAAAATGCCTTCAACAATGTTTGATAATTTTGGCAAGGCTTTGAGTCCAAACCAAAAATAGTGAACATTTTTGTAGAATATTTTGGATCATTGGATTAAATCATAAAGTATTTGAATTTGGGCATTTAAATGCTATAATTATTCTAAATGCTCAGATTATTCTGAAATGATTTGAGGGCTGTTGGAAATAATTCAAAAGGTGCCCACAAATATTTTCAGGAGTTTTGGAAGTGATTTAGTATTTTTACTAAATCAAAACATAATAGCAAAAATAGAAAAACAGAAACAAATGAGAGAGAGAGAGAAGTGCTTACCTGTGCAGCCCACCAGAGCCAGCCCACCAGAGCCGGCCCAGCTCCTGTGCTGGTCCAGCACTGTGCGGCCCAGCCCACCGCAGCCGCCACCGTCTTCAACCTCCTGCCAGTAGGCAGGAGGGCGTGTGCCCGACGCGCGCGTGCACGCGCCGGCCACCTCCTGCTTGCCGCTTCCTCCTCGACGCGCCTGGAGACGCCACGCGCCACCCCGGTCCCTCTCTCCCACTCCCTCGCCCTTCCCGCCTCTGCCGCTCTCTCTCCCGAAACCGAACGTAGCCATCGCCGCCGACGAGCTCCACCACGGCCACAGCTATCTCCGAGCCTCTCCGACGCGCCCCCGAGCTCCGCCGTGACGTCCCCGTCCTCTTCGCCGAGCCACATGACGCCGGAGCGCCCCGCAGCGCCGCTATCGCTGTTGTCTTCTTCCTCTGCTCCGAGCGCCGCCCCGTTCGATTCGTCACCGTCCGGGCTTCCCCGACCTCTCCGACGACGCCTTAGAGTTCACTGTGAGCTCCTGTTGCTTCCCCCTCGCTCTCCCCCTCTGTTCTCGTCCCCTAGCCCCGTCTTCCGACCGAGCCCGAGAGCTCACCGCCGTCGGCCATGGCACCGCTGTAGCTAGAGCGCATCCACGACGCATTCGAGCCGACCCCCATGCTCAGCGAGTCCGCAGGGCTCCGTAGCAACCCGCAGCTCGTCCTCCCGTGCACCAAAACGCTGTGTCCGAGCGTGCCCGTACTCCGGCCGCCGCAGAAGTGCTCGCCGCCGTCACCTCCGGCCATCCCAGCTGCTGCTGCTACCACCACTAGATGCGCGGGAGCGCCAGCAATCCGTAGGAGCAAACCCCGCCTCAAACCGTGGGCTGTAGCGAGATCCCGACGATCTCCGCCGCGCGAAATGGTCGTCGCCGGCGAAACTCCGGCGACTGATGACGTGGCTCATCATTAGCCACTAATGACCCAGCTAAACCACCCCTAGAGCCACTGCCATGTGGGCCCAGGCCCTAATTAACTTAGATTAGCACTAACTAATTTGGTTAGTTAGCTGAGTCACTGACCAGTGGGCTCCACTGGTCAGGTTTGACCTGGACGGCGCCCGTTGACCTGCTGAGGTCAGCATGATGCAACGCTGACGCAGTAATAGATTTTCTGGACTTATTCTTATACAGGAAATTCTAGAAAATGCCCAAAACTTCAAAAAATCATAGAAAATAATCTATAGCTCAGAATGAAAAGATTTATATATGAAAAATGATCAGAAAAATCCAATCTATCCATCTGTACCATTTTCATGCATGTTAGACAACTTATGGCTGCTGTTTAGACCAAATCATATAAAGGCATTTAAACCCTCACATATGAAGTTTGAATTTGAACCTAAGGTTCAAACCAACTCCATTTAATATGTTGCTAGTTGCATTAGCTCAAAACACATTCATATTGCCATGTCATAGCATGCATCATATTGTGCATTGCATTGATCGTGTTTCTTCTCTGTTTGCCGGTGTTGTCCCCTCTCAGTAGACGTTGCTTCGACGATGCGATCGATGACACCGATGAAGAGCTATACTATCTTCGGAAGTGTCAGGCAAGCAAAACCCCCTTGTTCATTCTGATACAATCCCACTCTCTCGCTCCTGCTCTCTTTTACTGCATTAGGACAACAACGATTCATCTGTTACTTGCTGCGGTAGCTGAACCCCTTTATCCTCTGCATGACCTGTCATTGCCACAGTAAATAGATGAAACCCACTAGCATGAGTAGGAGTTGTTTGAGCCCTGATGTGCCTACTCATTCATGATTGTTTGTCATGCCTGCTATTGCTTAGAGTTGTGTCAGGTCTGATTCATCGGGAATGAATTGGAATGTGGTGAACATGTTCTACTGTTGAGAGCTAAGTGTGTGAACACAATTTGGTAAAGGTAGCGGTGAGAGGCCATGTAGGAGTACATGGTGGGTTGTCTCATTGCAGCCGTCCTCAGGAACTGGGTTCTGTGTTTGTGATCCATGAACAGTTACTACCACACATTGGGCTCCGGGCGCTCCAAGCTCTCTCGACTTATTAATCAACCTGATCTCTGTCCAGGAGTTGCAACTAGTTTCTGGTGTTTGTAGGTAGTGTTAGTAGTCTACCAAGTGGTACCTGGTACAGGTGGGCTTGGGACAGACTAGGCACCGTGGCACGGTGTACCAAGCGTAGATCCATCTGTCGAGGTGGGCTTGGGAACCCTGCACACATCGTTTGGGGCCGTGAGCGACACCCCGGCCGGATCTCCTTGCGGATGGAACCCTAATAGGCGATAAACCTGGACGAGAGACTTGTGTGGTTAGTCAGGTCGTGGCCGACTCCCTCGCCAGGCTTCCGCTTGAAGGTTGCCGAGGTACACGACGTGTACATGGTGGTAAGTGGCGAGAGCGTGTGTGAAGAAGTACACCCCTGCAGGGTTAATATGATCTATTCGAATAGCCGTGTCCGCGGTAAAGGACTTCTGGGTTGCCTGTACAGTTCATAGACAAGTGAAAGTGGATACTCTAAAATGCGCAAGATAAGCGTGAGTGCTATGGATGGCGTTCTCGTAGGGAGACGGGAGCGGATCCATAGTGGTGTATTGGTATGGTGAATTTGTGGACTCGTGTGCGCCACCTCAAAAGAGTTACTTGCAGTTGTAGTTCAGGATAGCCACCGAGTCAAAGCTGGCTTCCTGCAGTTAAACTCCACCACCCCTTCTGCTGGTACCGATGCATATGTAGATAGTCCTGATGTAAGTCTTGCTGGGTACATTTGTACTCACGTTTGCTTATTTTATGTTTTGCAGAGAGACGTCAGTCTTGCTAGTAGTTCCGTGTGGACTTCGACGTTTAGCTTGATACCTCAGCTACGATCTTGTGCCCTCGGCAGGATCTGGTAGATAGTCAGGCTTCTCAGCCTTTTTCATTTGTAGATGTCTGTACTCAGACATGTTAAGCTTCCGCATGTGCTTTGACTTGTATGCTCTGAATGTTGGGTCATGAGACCTATCTTTGTAATATCTCGCTCTTCAGAGCCTAATGAATAAATACTCTGAGTCGTAGAGTCTTGTTGTGATGCCATGTTGTATTTGCACATATCGAGCATATTGTGTGTATGATTGAAATGCTTGGTATGTGTGGGATCCGACAACCTAGTTGTTTATCCTTGGTAGCCTCTCTTATGGGGAAATGTAGTCTTGTGCTTCCATGCGCCATAGTAGTCCGCTACAGCCCGGTTCACCGGAGTCCTGCTAGCCCAGCACTACTGCTCCGGAACACTTGACTGGCCGGCATGTGATTCACTTCGTTCCTATGTCTGTCCCTTCGGGGAAATGTCACGCGGTGACATCCGGAGTCCTGCCTAGCCTGCTACAGCCCGGGTTCCCGGAGTCCTGTTAGCCCAGTGCTACAGCCCGGATTCACACGCTGCTGACCGACATGCTCGATATTGATTCATGTATGCCTGTCCCCGTAAGTTAGTGCCACTTTGGGTTCACGACTAGTCATGTCGGCCCGGGTTCTCTGTCATATGGATGCTAGCGACACTATCATATACGTCAGCCAAAAGGCGCAAACGGTCCCGGGCCATGGTAAGGCGACACCCGTGGGAATACCGTGCGTGAGGCCGCAAAGTGATATGAGGTGTTACCGGCTAGATTGATGTGACTTGGAATCGGGGTCCTGACAATGCAATAAATGGGAATGAATTTCAAACACCAGGGCACCGTTGATTGCCGACAAAACATTGAGATGCCTGGTTTTTAAATTCTAGTAAATCCAAAACTTGTCTGAAATTCATGAAACTTGGCATGCTATCATGGAATGGCGCCCGACATGATGTGGTATTTTTCTTGTCCATTTTGAGAGAAGGCGCACTCGAATAATGACAGCCAACAAAGGCATTTTGAAAAAATAGCTGCCACTTAATATCTCAAACGTTTGTATAATTCAAAACGTGTGCGTTCTGTTAACCATTCACGTGATGCCACGTGTCTTGCTTTTAATGGTTGTAGGAGGTGCCGTGCGGACAACTGCTTGACCTTGACTGAAGGGGAGGCGTGCGAGCGCAGTCCGGTGCGCAGGCTGACCGAGAGGAGTGCAAGCGGTCCTCCAATGTGTGCGAGCTTTACGCTGCGCAGGCTCACTAGGAAGCGAGCCCTTTGACTTCCATGGTCGCCCGCCTTCCTCTCCATTAATGGCGCCCGAGCCGCTGTTTAATACGGGCAGCCTTACTGTTCGCCTCCCATTCCCCTCCCCCCTGCAGACCTCCCCCGCCATGGCCCAGAATGATCATCTGCCACTAGTCTTCAAGTTTGGTGAAGTCGACTCCGAGCCGGAGGAGATAGAAAATAAGCAGGAATGGGGACTCATGGACATGGCCCAAAACAAGCTGGCGGCGGCAGTTGCTGCCCCTGCTCCCGTCCCAGCTCCCATCCACGCGCGAGCGACCATCCCTGTAGCATTGACGGGCTGGTCGCCGAGCACTATCGCAGAGCTGGAAGCCGCGGGCGTCAGCGAGATCTCCACAGATCCGCGCGAGCTCGTGTAAATGCCAGCACCAGCGCCCGTGCCCGTGCACGTGCACGCCCCTCCACCCACCGTGTCGCCGGCCCCCGTGCGTTTGGCTGCATCCGCCGCGCCCGTGCGCGCCCCTCCACCCATCGCGCGGCCGGTCCCCGTGCGTTTGGCTGCACCCGCCGCGCCCGTGCCCGTGTCCATGCCCGTGCCCCCCCCCCCCTCAGCGGCATGGGACGCTGCCGTCGACCGCTACCTCTCAGCGGCGCCATTTGCCATCCTCCCGCGCCCCGCCCGTCGATCGCGCAACGACATGATGTTTGATTTACAAGTGAAGAACAATTTGTGCTGCCTTGAAGACTTCAACAACGGCGTCCCGGAGGACGACAACGACAACGACGGCGCGGCACACCGCCTCCGGCGCCGCCGGAAATAGTTTTTTTGGGGTTTAATATTGTATTTCGAATTCTCGATCATATGAATATAAATTTGCAGTGTGACTGAATGAAAGATATGGTTTGAATGAACTTGCATTTTTCTCTCTTAATGTACAGACTTATCACATGATTTTCTTTTGAAAAAAGCATCAACGATTTTTAAATATAAAACACTCATCGCAAACGTTTTAGTTAGAACACCCGTATGCAAACCGACAGCTTCCCCAGGAACCCAAGGGAAAATGTGTCGAGGAGGATTTCTGCATCCCTTCAACGCAAACGGTTGTTTTGCATGACCCGTGTGCAACCACGTACAAACAATTGGGTAAGATTTGCATATTTGTCATTTTGGGTATGTTGCCATTTCTCAAACTGGAAAGATTGACATTTGTTTATCTAGTAACATTGCCATTTGTCAACCTTGTAACACTGCGATTTGTCAAAATATGCAGCTACAAATCACTAGCACTATCTAAGTTTTGCAACTAAAATCACTAGCACTGTTCATATGGACACCACTAGCAGGTGTGAGTTCATGGACGCATATGCAAATGTACCATTTATTACATACAGCAAGTCATCAACCCACAACGAAAACGAGGATACACGTTGGATTATAGATCATTTCCAACAAAACATTCTACTAAAGTTTTTCTCACACAACAAATAACAAAGCGATGAAATGAACTTCAGCTCAACCACTCGTCAGCGTTGGAAACGCTTGCTTTGAACCAGAAGTGATTCTCTGGGAAGGGCCAGCTACTGTCAATCTCGAGACCAACGCAGGACTGATCATCCAGGCTGAAGCGGCCTATTTCAATACCCATATTGGGACGGTAGGGAAGCATAGCAATGTCCAAGGTATAGATACAGTTGCTTCTCATAAATGGTAGTAACGTTGTGTCAACAGCAGCTGGATCGCCTTCCACCATCATTGGATAGTTTTGTCCAAGGAAGAGCGAGTTTCCTCCAAGACTTGCAATACTGAACCAGGGAGAAGGTGTTGGCGCTAGTACACCAGTATCCATCCCGAATACCCTGCAACGGATGTTGGAATAGGTCCGGAGAGTGCGACCATAAGACACAACACCTGCTTCCTTAGTAACATCAGCAGTACCCCGTATACAGACAAGAAGAGGTGATCCATCGGAATAAGTTGCTAGGCGCCACTGAGTATATGGGTCCTGCTCGTCCTCATGCTCGTGAATAAAATTTTCAAGTATAGGTAGTGGAATGTTCACAGGATCTTGGAAACACAAGAAGGTTAATTAGTAAAGGGAAACTAGCTAACCCGCATGCATGTCGATGAAACAATTATAATTACGGTGGAAGACAAACGTACCGAAATCATGAGGATTCCATGCAAAAACAGTGCCACGAGTGGTGGCAGCAAACACAAGACCCTCGTATTGAATTGCATCACAGTACTCATCCGTGTATAGAAACTGATTTTTGAGCAATATCCATCGAGTTGAACCATGAAGGATGGCAACAAGCTTGTCGAAGATAGCGACAACATAAGCATTCCTATAACCCCAAGAGCGGTTGGGAACTCGACAAATTGCTATCTTCCGTAGACGACAGTCAGCATGATCGTATTTGAACTCACGTAGAATACCGGTGTACTCAACCTCTGGGCAGTCGTCTAAGATTTTTCGAAGTGGAACCCGGTGATGAGTGTACACATTCACAAGTTCCCACTCGCAGTTGTACCCAATATAAACAACCCAATCTCCATTTGCGCCTGCCCAAGCCTTGCCCTCAAGCGATGGCATCTTAACATCATACGTATCATTATCAAGCGACATCAACTTACACAAGGCGAGGCTTCCCTCGTCCCCGCGCCAGTCAGCAGGGTCATGGCGAAGAAGATAGGGGAGATCAAACTGATCCTGAATCCTTGGGTTCCTTGTAATGATGTTATTAGTTGAGTCGAGAATGGTCTTGAACGAACCTGCCATGCTCGCCGAGGTGATGATGTCGCACCGATCAATGAGTTCCTCCACCGCGTCATCATTCAGATCGGGGCAAGAATAACGGGGTCATTTCCGTCTTGTTCCCTCGATGGAGAAGACGATCAAACAATGGCAGAAGAAAGGGTGAAGGCAAATGGAGGAGGGAGGAAGAGCTAGTGTGCGACAGCAGTTCCAAATCGAGAGGGAAAGGCGAAGAGTCGGTGGATGGTTGCCACGGTACACAAAGACGCGCCTGGGGAGCGAACGGTTGCCACAGAGGTCACACACTGACGACAAGGGCCGAGTGAACCGCATTGCAATCCCATCGCTCAACACACACGTCTTGTTAAGTTGAACTGTTTCTGTACTCTGGTGTCAACGCAAACAGTTCATCCAAGTGAACTGCATGTTGTATATCCCACACACCTTGATCTGGCTAACCGTTTCTTTTGTGTTTCCTAATCAAAAATAGTTTATCCGAGTGAACCGTATGATGTATATCACACACACCTTCATCTGGCTGCCCGTTTCTTTTGTGTTGCCTAATCACAAACAGTTCATCCGAGTGAACCGTATGCTGTATATCGCACACGCCTTCATCTGGATGCCCGTTTCTTTTGTTCCTCCTCATCATAAACAGTTAATTGACCTGAACTATATGCCCTTCATCGCACACACAACTAAAACCTGAACCGTGTTTGATGCATCCGTCATCGCAAACGTTTTATACATTTCTGACGGTTTTCATACAGCACCGTTTGTGATTATGGCATCGCACACAGTTTCTCAAAGGGTCTCTGATTGTAGTGTCGCGTTAGCAGCATCCTGCAGTAGTGTACGCACATTTAACGTTTGCTTTACCTAGGACAAGTATGAAACTATTTGTAGGTGTGAAGCTAGAACTACTTTGCAAGAATAAAAATATGAATACTTTGCAAGATAATAAAAGTTAGTTGTTTAGTAAGTAGATTTTTGTCACGCAAGAAAGTTATTTGTACCTAGGTGATCGATAACTAAACTGGTAATCATTGTTGCAATTTTATGAGAGGGGGAGGCATGAGCTAACATACTTTCCATACTTGGATCATATAAACTTGTGATTTGAACTCTAGCAAGCATCCACAACTACAAAATATCATTAAGGTAAAACCGAACCATAGCATTAAGTATCAAGTCCTCTTTATCCCATACGCAACAACCCCCTTACTCGGGTTTGTGCTTCTGTCACTCACGCCACCCACCATAAGTGAATCATGAACGTATTGCAACACCCTACAGTGGGGATCCCTAACATTTGCGTGACACGGAGGGCACGTAGGACAACACCAAAATAAAATATACAACTCAAACCAATCATGATCATCTATCAACCCATAGGAAAAAATAGATCTACTCAAACATCATAGGATAACCACATATCATTGGATAATAATATATAGTTTTGAGCACCATGTTTAAGTAGAGAATTGCAGTGGGAATAGAGAGGTTACACCACTGCATAGAGGGGGAGAAAGTTGGTGTTATGGTAGCAAGATTGTTCATTTAGATCGCCATCACGATCCTAACCCCTGGCGGCACTCCGGCGCCACCGGGAGAGAGAGGGGAGAGCCCCCTCCTTCTTCTCCTTCCTTGGCCTCCCCCCTAGATGGGAGGAGGGTTTCCCCTCTGGTCCATGGCCTCCATGGCGGCGGAGGGGCGAGAGCCCCTCCGAGATTGGATCTCTCTCGCTGTTATCTTCTGTTTCGCGTTCCCACTTTCCGGCCGAAAACCGTTTCTTAAATATCCGGAGATCCATAACTCCAATTGCGCTGAGATTTTAACACGATGTTTTTCCGGATATAAGCTTCCTTCGCCTGAAGTAGAGTAACAACCGCCTTACGAGGTAGCCACCACCCACCACCACGCGCCTGGGAGCCGGGCCGCGCCCTGGTGTCTTGTGGAGGCCGTGGGCCTCCGATTGCATTGATTTCACCTCTGAAATATCACATATATTCCAAAATAATTCTCCATAAATTTTTGTCACATTTGGACTTCATTTGATATGGATATTCTGTGAAACAAAAAACATGCAACAAACAGGAACTGGCTCTGGGCACTGGATCAATATGTTTTTCCCAAAAAATAATATAAAATGTTGCCAAAAGTATGTAAAAGTTATATAATATTGGCATGGAACAATCAAAAATTATAGATACGATGCAGATGTATCTATGATATTGCTCCAAACACCCCCCAACCACTTTCCCAAATTCACATATGTCCAAAACCTAAATATCCAACTTAGTCCCACCAAAAGCATCTACTCCGGACCCACAGAATTAATCCTATACACTGCCAGAGCCAAACCCTAGAGTGTCGGTCTCACCGAGATGACGGTCGTTCCCACCGATTTGCACTGACCAAGTTACTGTAACCTTGTTACTTCACTTCGGAATTACCGAGTTGAAATAATCGGTATTACCGAAACACGGTTTGGCTTAGGTCATCACATTTCGATGCCACTGAGATTCTCACTTTGGTCCCACCGAAAAGCCCAACATTCATATCTTTTACACATGTCGGTCTCACCGAGTTTTTGGATCTGTGTCACCGAGTTGAGTCAAAAGTGTGTAACGGTTGGATTTTGGGTGAAGCCTATTTATAACCCTCCACCCCCACCTACCCTCTAAGAGAGCCATACAAATGAAACTATACTTCCACCATTCATTTTCTGAGAGAGAACCACCTACTCATGTGTTGAAATCAAGAGATTCCAATCCAACCATTTGAACCTTGATTTTGGCCTTCTCAAGTTTCTTTCCACTCCAATCCATCTCCTACCCAAGCCGAATCTATGATAAAGTGATTGAGTATTGAGGAGACTATCATTTGAAGCACAAGAGCAAGGAGTTCATCATCAACAACACATCTATTACCTTTTAGAGAGTGGTGTCTCCTAGATTCGTTAGGTGTCACTTGGGAGCCTCCAAGATCTTGTAGAGTTGAACCAAGGAGTTTTTAAGGGCAAGAACATTGCCTACTTCATGAAGATATACCCTGAGTGAGGCTAGTCCTTCGTGGACGTATGCCATGATGGAATATACAAGGTTGCTTCTTCGTCGACCCTTTGTGGGTGGAGCCCTCCATCGGCTCGCGTAGTCGTTACCCTCTGTGGGTTGAAGTCTCCATCAATGTGGATGTACGATAGCACCACCTATCGGAACCACGCCAAAGATCATCGTGTCTTCGTTGTGTTTCATTTCTCTGATCCCTCCTTTACATTCATATGCAAAGTCTTTACTTTCCGCTAATCAACTCTTAGACTTGCATGTGTAGGGTGTTGCTTGACTTGGTAGAATTGATGAAACACTACTGGAATCAGGATATTTACTTTCTGGATGTAGGAGTATTTGGCAATGGATATTTGCTCATACAGAATTTTGATAATCAACTACCAATTACAATTAGAATCAAAGCAATGCTACTTGTACTCCTTTCATGAAAAAAGGCTACTCGTACTGATTTTTTCGTGCATTGTACTGTTAGCTAGTAATCTCGTGCACATGTGTTTCCTTAGCTATTTTTCCGTTTCTTCAGTTAGCAGACTAGTTCAGACTTTGTTTTTTTTCAGTTTCGTAGTTGTAGCTCGGGAGGGTGTTGATGCGCGCCGCAATGCGAGGTTGTGGGATGGCACGATCGGAACGGATCGTGGCGCGCGCAGCACTCCACCTCTTCCGTTATTTCTGTTGTAAGCTGAATAAAAGGAGAAAGAATAGACAGAAAAGCTGTGCAAGTTTGGCAGGACAAAAACATGAATGGAGAGATAGAAATATCCATTTTAAAACAAATAGCTTCTATCCTTCTTAAAAAAATGGTTATTTCTTCGAAATTCCCCAGCTGTAGCACCTCTGAATTCCATCCCAGGAAACCTTCCTCCCTCGCAATCAACTTCTTTTATACTAGAAAGTTGGCACTAGTTAAATTTGTACAGCTTTCTTTCCCTTGTTTCATACTATTACTGTATATGCTCATATGCATCTTTTTTTTGAAGGATGACCAGTGCTACCTCTTGAGCACTGCGTTGGTTTTCCCTTGAAGAGGAAAGGGTGATGCAGCAAAGTAGCGTAAGTATTTCCCTCAGTTTTTGAGAACCAAGGTATCAATCCAGTAGGAGGCTACGCGCGAGTCCCTCGCACCTACACAACACAAATAAATCCTCGCAACCAACGCGAAAGGGGTTGTCAATCCCTTCACGGTCACTTACGAGAGTGAGATCTAATAGATATGATAGGATAATATTTTTGGTATTTTTATGATAAAGATGCAAAGTAAAATAAAAGCAAAGTAAAAAGCAAAGGAAATAACTAAGTGTTGGAAGATTAATATGATGAAGATAGACCCGGGGGCCATAGGTTTCACTAGTGGCTTCTCTCAAGAGCATAAGTATTTTACGGTGGGTGAACGAATTACTGTTGAGCAATTGACAGAATTGAGCATAGTTATGAGAATATCTAGGTATGATCATGTATATAGGCATCACGTCCGAGACAAGTAGACCGACTCCTGCCTGCATCTACTACTATTACTCCACTCATCGACCGCTATCCAGCATGCATCTAGAGTATTAATTTCATGAAAACAGAGTAACGCCTTAAGCAAGATGACATGATGTAGAGGGATAAATTCATGCAATATGATAAAAAACCCATCTTGTTATCCTCGATGGCAACAATACAATACGTGCCTTGCTACCCCTATTGTCACTGGGAAAGGACACCACAAGATTGAACCCGAAGCTAAGCACTTCTCCCATTGCAAGAAAGATCAATCTAGTAGGCCAAACCAAACTGATAATTCGAAGAGACTTGCAAAGATAACCAATCATACATAAAAGAATTCAGAGAAGATTCAAATATTGTTCATAGATAAACTTGATCATAAACCCACAATTCATCGGTCTCAACAAACACACCGCAAAAAGAAGATTACATCGAATAGATCTCCACGAGAAAGGGGGAGAACATTGTATTGAGATCCAAAAAGAGAGAAGAAGCCATCTAGCTACTAACTATGGACCCGAAGGTCTGAGGTAAACTACTCACACTTCATCGGAGAGGCTATGGTGTTGATGTAGAAGCCCTCCGTGATGGATGCCCCCTCCGGCGGAGCTCCGGAACAGGCCCCAAGATGGGATCTCGTGGGTACAGAAGGTTGCGGCGGTGGAATTAGGTTTTTGGCTCCGTATCTGATCGTTTGGGGGTACGTAGGTATATATAGGAGGAAGAAGTACGTCGGTGGAGCAACGTGGGGCCCACGAGGGTGGAGGGCCCGCCCTGGGGGTGGGCGCGCCCCCCTACCTCGTGGCCTCCTGTAAGCTTCTCTTATGTAGGGTCCAAGTCTCCTGGATCATGTTCGTTTCAAAAATCACGCTCCCGAAGGTTTCATTCTGTTTGGACTCCGTTTGATATTCTTTTTCTGCGAAACTCTGAAATAGGCAAAAAAACAGCAATTCTGGGCTGGGCCTCCGGTTAATAGGTTAGTCCCAAAAATAATATAAAAGTGGATAATAAAGCCCAATATTGTCCAAAACAGTAGATAATATAGCATGGAGCAATCAAAAATTATAGATACGTTGGAGACGTATCAAGCATCCCCAAGCTTAATTCCTGCTCGTCCTTGAGTAGGTAAATGATAAAAACAGAATTTTTGATGCGGAGTGCTATTTGGCATAATTTCAATGTAATTCTTTTTAATTGTGGTATGAATATTCAGACTCAAAAGATTCAAGATAAAAGTTCATATTGACATAAAAATAATAATACTTCAAGCATACTAACTAAGCAATTATGTCCTTTCAAAATAACATGGCCAAAGAAAGTTCATCCCTACAAAATCATATAGTTTAGTCATGCTCCATTTTCGTCACACAAGAATGCTCTCATCATGCACAACCCCGATGACAAGCCAAGCAATTGTTTCATACTTTAGTAATCTCAAACCTATAAACTTTCACGCAATATATGAGCGCGAGCCATGGACATAGCACTATGGGTGGAATAGAATATGATGATGTGGGTTATGTGGAGAAGACAAAAAAGGATAAAGTCTCACATCAACGAGGCTAATCAATGAGCTATGGAGATGCCCATCGATTGATGTTAATGGAAGGAGTAGGGATTGCCATGCAACGGATGCACTAGAGCTATAAATGTATGAAAGCTCAACAAAAGAAACTAAGTGGGTGTGCATCCAACTTGCTTGCTCACGAAGACCTAGGGCACTTGAGGAGGCCCATTGTTGGAATATACAAGCCAAGTTCTATAATGAAAAATTCCCACTAGTATATGAAAGTGACAAAACAAGAGACTCTCTATCATGAAGATTATGGTGCTACTTTGAAGCACAAGTGTGGCGAAGGATAGTAACATTGTCCCTTCTCTCTTTTTCTCTCATTTTTTTGGGCCTTCTATTTTTTTATGGCCTTTCTCTCTCTTTTTTTATTCCTCACTTGGGACAATGCTCTAGAAAATTATGACCATCACACTTCTATTTATTTACAACTCGATATTAGAACAAAGTATGACTCCATATGAATGCCTCCGGCGGTGTACCGGGATATGCAATGAACCAAAAGTGACATGTATGAAAGAATTATGAACGGTGGCTTTGCCACAAATACTATGTCAACTACATGATCATGCTAAGCAATATGACAATGATGAATGTGTCATGATAAATGGAATGGTGGAAAGTTGCATGGCAATATATCTCGGAATGGCTATGGAAATGCCATAATAGGTAGGTATGGTGGCTGTTTTGAGGAAGATATAAGGAGGTTTATGTGTGAAAGAGCGTATCATATCACGGGGTTTGGATGCACCGGCGAAGTTTGCACCAACTCTCAATGTGAGAAAGGGCAATGCACGGTACCGAAGAGGCTAGCAATGATGGAAGGGTGAGAGTGCGTATAATCCATGGACTCAACATTAGTCATAAAGAACTCACATACTTATTGCAAAAATCTACAAGTCATCAAAAACCAAGCACTACGCGCATGCTCCAAGGGGGTAGATTGGTAGGAAAAGACCATCGCTCATCCCCGACCGCCACTCATAAGGAGGACAATCAAAGAACACCTCATGTTTCAAATTTGTTACATAATGTTTTCCATACGTGCATGCTACGGGACTTGCAAACTTCAACACAAGCATTTCTCAAATTCACAACTACTCAACTAGCACGACTTTGATATTATTACCTCCATATCTCAAAACAATCATCAAGCATCAAACTTCTCTTAGTATTCAACACACTCATAAGAAAGTTTTTACTAATCTTGAATACCTAGCATATTAGGATTATTTAAGCAAATTACCATGCTATTTAAGACTCTCAAAATAATCTAAGTGAATCATGAGAGATCAATAGTTTCTATAAAACAAATCCACCACCGTGCTCTAAAAGATATAAGTGAAGTACTAGAGCAAAACTATATAACTCAAAAGATATAAGTGAAGCACATAGAGTATTCTAATAATTTCCAAATCATGTATGGCTCTCTCAAAAGGTGTGTACAGCAAAGATGATTGTGGTAAACTAAAAGGCAAAGACTCAAATCATACAAGACGCTCCAAGCAAAACACATATCATGTGGTGAATAAAAATATAGCTCCAAGTAAAGTTACCGATGGAAGTAGACGAAAGAGGGGATGCCTTCTGAGGCATCCCCAAGCTTTGGCTTTTGGGTGTCCTTAGATTATCTTGGGGGTGCCATGGGCATCCCCAAGCTTAGGCTCTTGCCACTCCTTGTTCCATAATCCATCAAAATCTTTCACCGAAAACTTGAAAACTTCACAACACAAAACTCAACAGAAATCTCGTGAGCTCCGTTAGCGAAAGAAAACAAAAGACCACTTCAAGGTACTGTAATGAACTCATTATTTCTTTATATTGGTGTTAAACATACTGTATTCCAACTTCTCTATGGTTTATAAACTATTTTACTAGCCACAGATTCATCAAAATAAGCAAACAACACACGAAAAACAGAATCTGTCAAAAATAGAACAGTCTGTAGTAATCTGTAACTAACGCAAACTTATGGAACAACAAAAAATCAGCCAAAATAGGAAGACCTAGGAAATTTGTTTATTGATCAGCATCAATTGGAATCAGTATTTTATCACATTCTGGTGATTTTTAACAATTGTTTTCGTGAACAGAAAGTTTCTGGAAATTTCTGCAAGATCAAATAACTATCATCCAAGAAGATCCTATAGGTTTAACTTGGCACAAACACTAATTAAAACATAAAAACACATCTAACCAGAGGCTAGAAAAAATATTTATTCCTAAACATAATTAAAAAGCAAAAAACTAAAAATAAAATTAGGTTGCCTCCCAACAAGTGCTATCGTTTAACGCCCCTAGCTTGGCATAAAAGCAAGGATAGATCTAGGTATTGACATCTTTGGTAGGCAATCCATAAGTGGCTCTCATGATAGATTCATATGGCAATTTTATTTTCTTCCTAGGGAAGTGTTCCATGCCTTTCTTTAATGGAAATTGGAATCTAATATTCCCTTCCTTCATATCAATAATTGCACCAATCGTTCTAAGGAAAGGTCTACCAAGAATAATAGGACATGAAGGATTGCAATCTATATCAAGAACGATAAAATATATGGGCACATAATTCCTATTTGCAACAATAAGAACATCATTAATTCTTCCCATAGGTTTCTTAATAGTGGAATCCGCAAGGTGCAAGTTTAGAGAGCAATCATCAAAATCACGGAAATCTAGCAAATCGCACAAAGTTTTGGGAATAGTGGAAACACTAGCACCCAAATCACATAAAGCATAGAACTCATGATCCTTAATCTTAATTTTAATAGTAGGTTCCCACTCATCATAAAGTTTTCTAGGGATAGAAACTGCCAATTCAAGCTTTTCTTCATAAGATTGCATCAAGGCATCAATGATATGTTTAGTAAACGCTTTATTTTGACTATAAGCATGAGGAGAATTTAGCACAGATTGCAACAAGGAAATACAATCAATCAAAGAGCAATTTTCATAATTAAATTCCTTGAAATCCAAAATAGTGGGTTTATTAGCATCTAGGGTTTTGATTTCTTCAATGCCACTTTTATCAAATTTAGCATCAAGATCTAAAAACTCTGAATTTTTGGGACGCCTTCTAGGTAAAGGTGGATCATATTCAGTCCCATTATTATCAAGATTCATATTGCAAAACAAAGATTTAATAGGGGACACATCAATAACTTTTAGATCTTCATCTTTATTTTCATACAAATTTGAAGAGCACGCTTTCATAAAGCAATCTTTCTTAGCACGCATCCTAGCGGTTCTTTCTTTGCACTCATCAATGGAAATTCTCATGGCTTTGAGAAACTCATTTATATCATGCTTAGGAGGAATAGATCTAAGTTTTAAAGAATCAACATCAAGAGAAATTCTATCAACGTTCCTAGCCAATTCATCAACTTTAAGCAATTTCTCTTCAAGCAAAGCATTGAAATTCTTTTGCGAAATCATAAACTCTTTAACACTAGTCTCAAATTCAGAGGGCATCTTATTAAAATTTCCATAAGAGTTGTTGTAGGAATTACCATAATTATTAGAGGAATTACTAGGATAAGACCTAGGATTAAAGTTTCCTCTATACGCGTTGTTACCAAAATTGTTCCTACCAACAAAATTCACATCCATAGATTCATTATTATTCTCGATCAAAGTAGACAAAGGCATATCATTAGGATCAGAAGAAACACTCTTACTAGCAAATAATTTCATAAGTTCATCCATCTTTTCACTTAAAACATTAATTTCTTCTATCGCATGCACTTTTTTATTAGTAGATCTTTCAGTGTGCCATTGAGAATAATTAACCATAATATTATCTAGGAGTTTAGTAGCTTCTCCTAAGGTGATTTCCATAAAAGTGCCTCCCGCGGCCGAATCTAAAAGATTTCTAGAAGCAAAATTCAATCCGGCATAAAAATTTTGTGTAATCATCCACAAATTCAAACCATGCGTAGGGCAATTACGTATCATTAATTTCATCCTTTCCCAAGCTTGTGCAACATGTTCATGATCAAGTTGCTTAAAATTCATAATATCGTTTCTAAGAGAGATGATCTTAGCGGGAGGAAAATACTTAGAGATAAAAGCATCTTTGCACTTGTTCCAAGAATCAATACTATTTTTAGGCAAAGACAAAAACCAAGCTTTAGCACGATCTCTAAGCGAAAAAAGAAATAGCTTTAATTTAACAATATCATTATCAACATCTTTCTTCTTTTGCATATCACACAAATCAACGAAGCTATTTAGATGAGTAGCGGCATCTTCACTAGGAAGGCCGGCGAATTGATCTTTCATGACAAGATTCAACAAAGCAGCATTGATTTCACAAGATTCAGTATCGGTAAGAGGAGCAATCGGAGTGCTAAGGAAATCATTATTGTTGGTATTGGTAAAGTCACATAATTTGGTATTATCTTGATCCATCGTGACAAACAAGCAATCCAACACACGAGCAAATAAAAAGCAAGCGAAAAAAGAGGCGAACGAAAAAGAGAGGGCGAATAAAACGGCAAGGGTGAAGTGGGGGAGAGGAAAACGACAGGCAAATGGCAAATAATGTAATGCGGGAGATAAGGGTTTGTGATGGGTACTTGATATGTTGACTTTTGCGTAGACCTCCCCGGCAACGGCGCCAGAAATGGCTCGTTGTCGGGAGTCCAAATCTTGACTTGACCTTGCGTAAGCCTCCCCGGCAACGGCGCCAGAAATCCTTCTTGCTACCTCTTGAGCACTGCGTTGGTTTTCCCTTGAAGAGGAAAGGGTGATGCAGCAAAGTAGCGTAAGTATTTCCCTCAGTTTTTGAGAACCAAGGTATCAATCCAGTAGGAGGCTACGCGCGAGTCCCTCGCACCTACACAAAACAAATAAATCCTTGCAACCAACGCGATAACGGGTTGTTAATCCCTTCACGGTCACTTACGAGAGCGAGATCTGATAGATATGATAGGATAATATTTTTGGTATTTTTATGATAAAGATGCAAAGTAAAATAAAAGCAAAGTAAAAAGCAAAGGAAATAACTAAGTGTTGGAAGATTAATATGATGAAGATAGACCCGGGGGCCATAGGTTTCACTAGTGGCTTCTCTCAAGAGCATAAGTATTTTACGGTGGGTGAACGAATTACTGTTGAGCAATTGACAGAATTGAGCATAGTTATGAGAATATCTAGGTATGATCATGTATATAGGCATCACGTCCGAGACAAGTAGACTGACTCCTGCCTGCATCTACTACTATTACTCCACTCATCGACCGCATCCAGCATGCATCTAGAGTATTAAGTTCATGAAAACAGAGTAACGCCTTAAGCAAGATGACATGATGTAGAGGGATAAATTCATGCAATATGATAAAAAAACCCATCTTGTTATCCTCGATGGCAACAATACAATACGTACCTTGCTGCCCCTACTGTCACTGGGAAAGGACACCGCAAGATTGAACCCAAAGCTAAGCACTTCTCCCATTGCAAGAAAGATCAATCTAGTAGGCCAAACCAAACTAATAATTCGAAGAGACTTGCAAAGATAACCAATCATACATAAAAGAATTCAGAGAAGATTCAAATATTGTTCATAGATAAACTTGATCATAAACCCACAATTCATCGGTCTCAACAAACACACCGCAAAAAGAAGATTACATCGAATAGATCTCCACGAGAGAGGGGGAGAACATTGTATTGAGATCCAAAAAGAGAGAAGAAGCCATCTAGCTACTAACTATGGACCCGAAGGTCTGAGGTAAACTACTCACACTTCATCGGAGAGGCTATGGTGTTGATGTAGAAGCCCTCCGTGATGGATGCCCCCTCCGGCGGAGCTCCGGAACAGGCCCCAAGATGGGATCTCGTGGGTACAGAAGGTTGCGGCGGTGGAATTAGGTTTTTGGCTCCGTATCTGATCGTTTGGGGGTACGTAGGTATATATAGGAGGAAGAAGTACGTCGGTGGAGCAACGTGGGGCCCACGCGGGTGGACGGCGCGCCCTGGGGGGGTGGGCGCGCCCCCTACCTCGTGGCCTCCTGGAAGCTTCTCTTACGTAGGGTCCAAGTCTCCTGGATCATGTTCGTTCCAAAAATCATGCTCCCGAAGGTTTCATTCCGTTTGGACTCCGTTTGATATTCTTTTTCTGCCAAACTCTGAAATAGGCAAAAAAAACAGCAATTCTGGGCTGGGCCTCCGGTTAATAGGTTAGTCCCAAAAATAATATAAAAGTGGATAATAAAGCCCAACATTGTCCAAAACAGTAGATAATATAGCATGGAGCAATCAAAAATTATAGATACGTTGGAGACGTATCAACCAGCTTTCAAACATGTGCGTGAACCAAATTCACGGCGATCAGACAAGTTCTACTACTCGGTGGTCCCATGATGCTCCAGTAAGACTTTAGTCTGAAGATCACTTTGAAGGCATGGATCCGCAGGGTCATCGCTCAAGTCGAAGATCAAGATCGACGAGAAGATGAGGTCTGGACCCTTGTAGGAGACCATCCTGAAGCAGCGCCAAATGTAAGTTGACTGCTTCAAACCCAATTCGTGCTTGCTCCTCTTAATCAACTACATTATATTAATTAATACTAGCTATTGAACTTCTTGGATTATGTTACCAATTTTGATGATGGGTGTCCAGCTATTATATTAGTAATTTGATTTTGGTAGTACCGTTGAATTTGGTTGCTGCTATTCATTTATGTATGTGAAGGAATTGGATAATGTGATCTTTTTTTTGTTTGCAAAATGAAGGACGCTACATCCAGGTAGTGGGAATAGTTAGTCCTTGCTATCAATAATAGTAGCATTATTCACTGTTGAGTGTGAGGGAATTTGATGATCATCTACTTTTTCCTATCATCTACTTCTGATGTTTTCCCTGAAAGTGACACGTGATCTTCCTTTGTTTTTCTTTAGCTGATAGTATGATAACTGCTTGCTAGACAGAAGTTATGGTTGTGTTGTTTCTTAGGTAAATAAAGAAACTGAGATTTAGTTCGATTTGGAGCGCCTCTTGTTGTACCACGGTTCCTTCTCTTAGAGTTGTACTGTACTGCGGGTTTTGGATTGGGAGGGGAAAATTCTCTTCTTTCAGTCTGTGTTGAAGTCAAACCCATCCATGCAAAATATGTACTATAGTAGAATTAATGTAGATGAATATATATGCCTTGCAGTTTTATCGTGCATGCCATTCAACTAACTTGCTCTTGTCCATGCAGATGGAGTAGGAGGACGAGAAGCAGCAAATCAGCCTGATGATGACGGGGTGCGGGAGGCAATGGTGATCATGCTGATGGCATGAAGAAGGCTGATGACCACAACCTGGACCTGTTGGCATTTAGAGATGGCAAACACAGGCGGCGTGGAGACAGCAACCTGGACTACCCACCTCCCTTGCCTTTTTAGTTTTGGTTGTGGTGGTTGCATCACCGGCACGGTCGCAAATCAGTATGTAGTGTGCTTGTGGAGTTGGGTCTGGACTGCAGTGTCCATCCAGTAGGTTAGGTGCTGTTGCTGCTAGATATCATGATGCTCACCTGAGTTTTGTGTTATGTGGAGGCCAACCTTTGTGATCTTATTTGTCGACACTTGCGTGATCTCGTCTTACTTTGTGATACAGGTCCTATGATGTATATGTTTTTATGGATGATCTTGTGATGTTCTTATTTTCCTGTGGATCGTGTTGATATTTGTGATATATGCATGGGCTATACATATGAATATGAATTGTTGAACATACCGTAAATCAATGACAGAGATGGCAAAGAAGGAGATTTGCCGTCTATGCATCTGGATGCTTTGGACACTTTGTCGTCTGCTGGCAGACGACAAAGACCTTTGCTTCTTTGCCGTCTGCCAGCAGACGGCAAAGCACGCCGTTAGCCACCTAACGGACCTAACCCTATCCCTTTGTCGTCCATGTCCTTTGCCGTCTGCTTGCTCAGAATGGCTGATGGCAACCTTCTTTGTCGTCCGCTTTATTAAAGCAGACGGCAAAGCAGCCCTTTGCCGTAGTTCATTCAGCCGAACGTGGGGCCGTCTGCTGGCTAACAGCAAAGGACTTTGATGTCTGCCAGGCATGCCTTTGCCGTCCACCATGGCAGACGGCAAAGTGCCTGATTCTTGTAGTGAAACTTTCCTACGACTAAAATTGGGAAAAGGATAAATTTTTATTTGGTCAAGTAGTCTAATCACCCTCCCTCCCTAGATATACTTTTGATCCTACAAGTGGTATTAGAGCATTGGTCTCCATTGCATTGGTTTCACACCTAGGAGACTATGGCATCTAGTGAGGGTAATTATCACCGTAGAGGTCCATATTTTGATGGTACAAACTTTGCTAGTAGGAAAATAAGATGAAAAATGCATATTCTTTGTCATAACTCCGCCGTTTTGGGCTGTTGTTCGTGTTGGCTTGCAAGGTGAATTCTTTGAGGATGGAAAAGAGCTGGATCATGAAGCAACCGCGGAAGAATTGAAGATGTTGCAATACAATGCTCAAGCATGTGACATTCTCTTCAAAGGTTTGTGCCCCGATGAGTTCAACAAAATTATCTGCCTCGAGAATGCAAAGGAAATTTGGGATACTTTGGTGGATATGCACAAAGGTACCGAGTCCATCAAGGAATCCAAGTTGGATGTGCTTCAAAGTCAACTTGACAAGTTCAAGATGAAGGATGGTGAAGGAGTTGCTGAAATGTACTCTAGGCTCGCTCTCATCACAAATGAGATTGCCGGCTTAGGAAGTGAAGAGCTGACCGACAAGTTCATCATCAAGAAGATCCTTATAGCCTTGGATGGAAAATATGACACCGTGTGCACATTGATCCAAATGATGTCGAATTACAAAGATCTCAAGCCCGCGGAAGTCATTGGAAGAATTGCTACCCATGAAATGTCACTTAAGGACAAGGAGGAGCTCCATAACAAGTCAAGTGGTGCGCGATGCTCCCACAACATGAAGTGACAAGCTAGTATCCGATGAAGACATAAGCCTAATGGTTAAGAACTTCAACAAGTTCTACTAGAATGGAAGCAAAGAGAGAAGCTCCAACTCAAGACACTATGAGTAAAGATCATCAAGTCGTGACCGTAATTGCTACAATTGTGAAAGACCCGGACACTACTCCAATGAGTGTACGACACCTCACAAGAAAAGAGATGAATCGCCTAGAAGAAAGAGTAGAAGAGATGAATCGCCTCATAGAGAGAGAAGGAGTAGAAATGATCGTTATGAACGAAGACCATCCCAGAGAAGCAAGGATTCAGAAAGGAAAGACAAATCATCCAAGAGCTTCTCTAGAAGAAGACATCAAGATCATGTTAGTGAATGGGTTTCCAGCTCTGACTCCGACAACCAATTCGAGAGTAGTTATCACTTCAACTCCGACTATAGTCAAGATGAAGGTGTGGCCGGACTTGCTCTCGTATCCTCCAACTCCTATGACCTATTTGATTCACCAAATGAAGAAATTGGAAAATGCTTCATGGCTAAAGGCCCCAAGGTATCACACCCCGAGTATCTTGATTTCAATAGTGATGAGGATGATATGCTAGGTGATGATGATTTACTTGTTGATAAAACTAGTAATGTGAGCTATAATGAACTTGCTAGTAATCATGATGGTCAAGATGAAATGGTTGACAATGCTAAGAAGGAGATTGAGCGACTAACTAAAGAACTAAACACTCTTAAGTTAGCTCATGAAACAACTCAAGAAGATCATAGAGTTCTCCTAAGAACTCATGAGAATCTACTAACGTGTAGCACACCCCTTAAAAATATCATGAACATTTTTTTAAACACATGAACATTTATTTGAATGCTATCCATAAAAAAATGCGCAAATATTTTTGCATTTCATGATTTTTTTTTCTAAATGTGATTTGAACTAAAAATGTAAGCACTTTTTTCATTTCATAAATATACGTAAAATAGTAATAAATAAATAAAAACATGTGGTAGGGAGCCAGTGCTCCTGCCGTGCTGATCTGGCCCTTTTAGGGCGTCCTAGAGGCGGGGGTTCTTTCGTCTTGTATAAAGCGAGACAAAGGTGCGCCCCTCTATTCGAGCTGCTGACTTTCTGGGTTTTTTCGTTCGTTTTTTCATCCGGATTTCCATCTGTTTGTCTCTAATTTTTTACTTCCTGGTTTCATTATCCATTTTCTAAATTCATGAATATATTTGTAAGTTCATGAATATTATTAGAATCTAAAAATATTTTAAAAATTCCTTGAATTGTTTTTCAATTCTTGAGAAGTTTTAAATATTTATGAACATTTTAAACCATGATCTTCTTTAAGATAAGTGAATTTTTTTAACAAAAATATTTTTATTAATTTTTGAATATAAAGCTGCAAATATATTCACAAAAAAAATCAGATCTGTCAAGAAAAGGGCAGCCTATTTTTCCTAAGCTAGAAGCGGCTAGTTTTTTTCCATCAATTTCTCCCTTTCAATGGGCGGCATCACTTAAAAGGAAAAAAGCAAAGACCAAAAGGTAGCGAGCGAGCGCAGACAGTGGCGGACCCAGGAAAAAAAGGGAGGATGTGCACACTTCAAAAAAATCTGCCTAGTCTAAGTGTCATATCATGTATGGCAAAAGAATAACACAAATAGCTCAATCAAGTCTCGCAATATTATGTTTTAGAAAATAATTTCAAATTTGCGAAATTACAATACAAATAGTCTTACATAAAAGATACACAAGAATAACTTCGGTTTGCCCTTCAGCTGCAACCTTCTTTATTTGACCTCATGTTTTCAACAAAATGAAGATAATACTACCAATCGGACGTGGTGTTTCTGCGCTCGAGCGCGAATGCACTCTATATATGGGCGGTTGAGTACCGTCTCAGGATTTGATGCATTAAATAGGCATGGAAGATTCACGAGCGTCTGTAAATATTGAAAAGAAGAAATACACTTGAGCTAGGACCAGTACGGAGATGCAGGAACGGCGGACGTGGACGGCAGGAAGTATCAAATCTCGTTATACCTAGCTTTTTTTCCCTCTCGCAAGGCAATTAGGGAAAGTCTTCCCCCCTCGATCTTCACCAACGAGTACGTGGATTCGCCTTCTCTCCGCCTGCCGCTCCGGCGGCCGGTGGCAGGGAGGGGATTTCTGATGTGTCGAATCCGGCTAGTAGATAGGTAGGATTTTAGTCCTCGCAGGGGCGGCGTTCAGACGAATGATGGCGTTTCTTCTTCGAGTCAGTCTTCCGGGCTCCAATCCTCCTCAACTTCGTTCGTTGGGACGGATTAGACGGAGCTCCGGCGTAGATTCCTGCCAGCTCCTCGGGGGAGACTTCCTGGCACGTGCACGAAAACTTCCCGGCTGTCATCGACAAGGTCAGGCCGTCTCCGGTAGGGGAGCGACGACAGCGGCGCGCCGGCAGCACTGGTCGTTCGATGGTCCATGGATCTCGATGTAATTTTTATTATGCTTGAGGTGTTTTGTACTTCCAGTGAACCTTTATAGTTGATTTGATACTTTTCGTAAAAAGAAAAACGTTGAAAATAGCACATGATAGATCGAAGTTGTCTCAAGAAATAACGGGGCAGACCGAAGAGTCCTAATTTTTTTTTCGTTTTTTCTGTTTGCAATCTACACGAGTCGCTGCTAGGGTTGATTTTTTTTTGGCAACATTGATCGATGGAATTGATCTAGCTAGCTTCTACCGGGCTCATGTATGTGTACAGGAGTCTTTAGCTGGACACACACGTAGTGCTGCTAGTAGAAAAAAAGTCGAGCTGTTTCTACGGTTTGCTAGGTTCGCATGTACGTGTACAGCTTCAGATGAATTCGTTCTAGTACTGTAAAACCAACAAAATCAGGAAAAGATGACATATAGTGAAAAAAATCTGTAAAATGCTGGGTGTGCCACGGCACACCCGGCACACCCTCTGGGTCCGCCAATGAGCGCAGATGGCATTGCCCGAAATGCCCCACCCAAGATATCTAACAAAGGTACATTGTAAGGCCAATTAGGACGGCCCGCATCATAACTTTTCTTTTGGCAAACAAGTGAGTTCATCATCTACAAGATCACTCCCATGATCCAGGTTGTATCCCACAAACTGTGGTTTTTGATCAATAAAATTGGCCTTGAGCCCTAAAAAATCTACAAGATCGTTCTAAACCAACAATAAAAATAAAACAAGATCATTCCGAACTGGAAAGTATATCTCTACTGTACAGAAGAAAGTCAAGGCATAAACTCAGGCCTCACCGAAGAGCCACTGTTTCATCCCAACTGGAAAGTCTATTTTTAAATTAATGAAGTCTTTACAACCAAAGAAACGGCGTAACACCACAACGCAAACAAAAACTAAAGAAAAAAAAAAGAGCGACAAGATACAAAGGTGCTGGGTAGCAACAACAACAAAGCACCGTAGACAGCAGGCTAACATTTTATTAGTAAGAACTCTTACCGTATGAAGTTGCTTCGGTGCAATCATACGATCTACTAAAAGGTCGGAACACTGTTTTTTTTTCTTACTTAAGGCCATGATCCTCTATTTTTTCTCAACAAATAAAAGTATTTTGTTCTCAAGTGGTCCATATTGGGATACTACCTCGCGGTAGTGTTTCAGAGTGGCAGAGCCCAGTGGGATCGTTACTTTTGGTTAATAATGAATTAATCATGTGGACCGGCAAAGGAGTGACCAGATCAAGCCAGTTGTGAATATAATGCTAGCTGCAGCTGGAGCACAAGGCTAACCAATCCACACCATAACTTACGCTCTGAATCTGCACCCACTCACTCTGCTGGCTCTGCAGGGCAGCCCCAGCGATAACTATGGAGGGGTAGGTTATCAATTGCCATGAGTGGTTAACAGTGAACTAATCAATGTTTACGTGAACAGAGGCCAATTAAGGGGTTTGTAGGAATTTTATAGGAATTCTATAGGATAGGATTTGTAAAGGAAAAATTCCTTTGAAGCCCTTTGGTTTGTAGGAATGGATTCCTATTCCTATGTAGGATAGGAATCAATCCTTCATATTTTGGAGGGAAAAAAACATTAGCACTCAATGGAAAAATTTCTATCCTATGCACCAAATGACATCTCTTCCTTTACAGGAATTAAGATGCATGTCATCTCACTTCCTATGATTTTTCTATTCCTATAAAATGTCTATCCTATGAATCAAAGGAGGCCTAATAGTGAAATATTATAAATGCTGCTTCAGCTCCACTGTTCCTCTACACACACACATCCAGCAGCCAGCCAGCAGTTGAGCTGCAGGAAGGGAGCAGAGCAAGTCAATGTGCGCAGGAACGGAGAGGAGAGGAGAGGAGCGGAGAAGATGAGGCCAAATTGTAAATGCGGTTTTACTGTGTGGCAGCACTCGGAATGTTTATGGGTGGAGACAAAGTATTGAGATCTCCTCCCCGCGTGCAGAGAGACGCAGACGTACGTACTGCTACCGCGTAGGTACGTGGTCCTTCTCCCCCTCTCCTCTCTTCTCTTCTCCATTGCAGATGGAGAGGCAGGCCCAGAGAGTTGCAGCCATGCGCACTGTTGGCGCATGCACAAGCATTGATCCGACTGATCTCATCTCACTCGGCATGCATGCCATGGCCAGTGAGTAGTGATCCCTCCCCTCCACTCCCCACCTCTAGCTAGCTTCCTGCTCCCTACTACATCCATGGCATGGCAGACAGACACATCAGCATCTTCTTTTTTTTTTGCTCTCTGTCTACTGTTGGTGAGAGAGGGGCGTAGGGGGAGGCAGAAGAGAAGGTGGCGTGAGGGAGAAGAGAAGCAGGCAGAGGGAGGAATGAGACGAGAGAGAGAGATGATTTAAGAGATGATGAGGGAGTGGGCACATCATCCATAGACTGTGGATCAGAGGATCCTGCCACTAGAACACACCTGCATGCACAGCCAGCGCCGATCCGTCCATTCACGCGATACGTCCGTCCATGATCCGTCGTCGTCGTCGTCTGCCATGTGATGCCCGCCTGTCCCTCCCTGTCCCTGCATGCGCGCGTACGCGTACGTATACGTACATGCATGGCCATATAAGTGAACCATACACACACCTACATATGTAAGCACATGCGTGACGATCGGCTAGGTCAGCGAGCTACAGTGGCCGCCACTGTGGCCTGCAGCTGCATGCAAGGCTTTTGTCACCGTTTTGTTACTCTGTCTGTCTCTCCACACTGTTTTCTTGAGAAAGAACGGTTTTGCTAAAGCTCATTTAGCTGAGAAAACTTTTGGTCTCATTCACTTTTTTCATCGTCAGATCCAATCACGTTGCGATTCGTGGTTTCTCCAGTTTTTTTTTTTTTGATGTGCCGTGGTTTCTCCAGGTGGAGAGCTTCGTAGCCACAAGGCGCAGCCCATCTGTTGGTTGGCTCGCAGCCTGTTTCTTTTTTCTGTCGCTTTTTTTTTCTTGTGTCACGCTGAGGAGAAGACTCCGTGATGGTTTTTTTCCGCCGGCCTTGTGTGGGCTTGTGACATTGGGCCAGTTCTTTTTTCTTTTTGTCCTACGCTAGCTACACGGGTGCACGGGAGATAATAAGACGGGTTTTTTCTGCATTTCGTTTTTCTTTGCTATTGTATTTTTTGTCCATTATTCCTATTTAACTTTCTATTTTACCTTCCTTTTTTTTATTTTTCACTTTTCTATTATTTTTTGGTTGGGAGAAAACATGTAAAGAGTTTTAAAACTAATTTCTACTCAAATGAGATTTGGTTAATTTTTGAAATGTATTAGAAGATAATTTCTGATACTTTTTTCGTGTTCCTTTTTTTTCTCTTGTGTTTTCTTTTTATGATAATCATTATTTATATTTTTGACTCACGGAGAGGGTGATAGCTAGATCCATTCTACTCCCTCCGTCCCAAAATTTTTGTCTTAGTTTTGTCTAGATACGGATGTATCTAATTACATTTTAGTATTAGATACATTCGTATCTAGACAAATATAAGACAAGAATTTTCGGACGGAGGGAGTATTTGTCTTTTTAGAGATTTCAAATGGACTACCACATACGGATGTATATAGACATATTTTAGAGTGTAGATTCACTCATTTCGTGTGCTGCTTCGTAATTGCCCCAGTAGCATACCCACAATCTGTCTCGCAACTGCGAGGGCCCGCATGGCTCTTGCAAGTAGACCGTCGACTCGCAACTGGTCTTTTGTGTTGTTGTTGTTGTTCTTGTTGTTGGTTGTTGTTGTGTTGGTTGTTGGGGGTGTTTACTCAATGCCACTTGCAGCTTGACCGTGGTCTACTTGCAAATAGACCATCGACTCGAAACTGGTCTGTTTTTTTTTTACTTTTGTAATTGTCCTACTTGCAAGTCCACCATCGAATCGCAACTGTGGGTGCTCGCATGCCAGTTGCAAGTAGACCATCGACTCGCAACTAGGGTTGTTTTACTCAATGCCACTTGCAACTTGACCATGGACTTGTAACTGGTATGTTTTTTTGTATGTAGTTTTTGCAATTGCCCTAGTTGCAAGTCCATCATTGACTCGTAATTGTGAAGGGCCCGCATGCCAATTGCATATAGACCCTCGACTCGCAACTGGTCTGTTGTTTTTTGTAGTTTTGTAATTTCCCTAGTTGCAAGTCCACTATCGACTCACAACTGTGGGTGCCCACATGCCACTTGCAAGTAGACCATCGACTCACAACTAGGGTTGTTTACTCGATGCCAGTTGCAACTCGACCATCAACTTGCAACTCGGCTTTTTTGTTGTTGTTTGCAATTGCCCTAGTTGCAAGTCCACCATCCACTCGCAACTTTGGGGGCCCGCATGCCACTTGCAAATGGACCCTCCACTCGCAACTCGTCTGTTTTTGTTTTGTAGTTTTGTAATTGCCCTAGTTGCAAGTCCACCATCGACTCACAACTGTGGGTGCTCGCATGCCACTTGCAAATAGAACATCGACTCGCAACTAGGGTTGTTTACTCAATGCCACTTGCAACTCGACCATCAACTTGCAACTCGGCTTTTTTGTTGTTGTTGTTTGCAATTGCCCTAGTTGCAAGTCCACCATCCACTCGCAACTGTGGGGGCCCGCATGCCACTTGCAAATGGACCCTCCACTCGCAACTCGTCTGTTTTTGTTTTGTAGTTTTGTAATTGCCCTAGTTGCAAGTCCACCATCGACTCACAACTGTGGGTGCTCGCATGCCACTTGCAAATAGAACATCGACTCGCAACTAGGGTTGTTTACTCAATGCCACTTGCAACTCGACCATCAACTTGCAACTCGGCTTTTTTGTTGTTGTTGTTTGCAATTGCCCTAGTTGCAAGTCCACCATCCACTCGCAACTGTGGGGGCCCGCATGCCACTTGCAAATGGACCCTCCACTCGCAACTCGTCTGTTTTTGTTTTGTAGTTTTGTAATTGCCCTAGTTGCAAGTCCACCATTGACTCGCAACTGTGGGTTCCCGCATGCCACTTGCAAGTAGAACATCGACTCGCAACTAGGGTTGTTTACTCGATGCCACTTGCAACTCAAACATCAACTTGCAACTCGGCTTTTTGTTGTTGTTTTGCAATTGCCCTAGTTGCAAGTCAACCATCAACTCATAACTATGGGGGCCCTCATGCCACTTGCAAATAGACCCTTGACTCGCAACTGGTCTGTTTTTGTATGTAGGTTTTGCAATTGCCCTAGTTGCAAGTCAACCATCGACTCGCAACTGTGGGGGCCCGCATGCCACTTGCAAAAAGACCCTTAACTCGCAACTGGTCTGTTTTTTGTATGTAGTTTTTGCAATTGCCCTAGTTGCAAGTCCACCATCGACTCGCAACTGTGGGGGGCCTGCACCCCACTTGCAAATAGACACTCAACTCGCAATTGGTCTGTTTTTTGGTAGTTTTGTAATTGCCCTAGTTGCAAATCCAACATCGAGTCGCAACTGTGGGTGTCAACTGTGGGTGTCTGCATGCCACTTGCAAGTAGACCATCGACTCGCAACTAGGGTTGTTTACTCGATGCCACTTGCAACTCGACCATCGACTTGCAACTCGGCTTTTTTTGTAGTTTGTTTTTGCCCTAGTTGCAAGTCCACCATCGACTCAAAAATGTGGGTGCCCGCATGCCACTTGCAACTCGACCATCGACTTGCAAACTTATTTTTTTGTAGTTTGTAATTGCCCTAGTTGCAAGTACACCATGGACTCGCAACTGGTCTATTTTTTGTTAGCACTTTTGTAATTGCCCTAATTGCGAGTCCACCATTGACTCGCAACTAGTCTGTTTTTTGTCTGTACTTTTGTAATTTCCCTAGTTGCAAGTCCACCATTGACTCACAACTATGGGGGCCCGCATGCCACTTCTAAATATACCATCGACTTGTAACTTGGTCTTTTTGTTTTGATGCCACTTGAAAGTCGACATTCCCCCTGCAACTGGTTCATTTGTTTTTTCATGCCACTTGCAAGTGGACACTCGACTTGCAACTGTTTTTTTACTTTGATGCCCACTTGCATGTGGACACTCGGCTTGCAACATTTTTTTTGTTGATTCCAGTTCAAGTCAACGGTCAACTTTCCAACTGGGTTTTCTTGTTTCATGCCACTTGCCAGTTGAGGGTCGATTAGAAACTGTGGGATCATATATTTTTTGTTTGTTGCCACTTGCAAGTAAAGTGTCATTATTTGCATTATTTGTGTTTTATGATCTTATGGAGTCCACCATTTTTATTTTTGACTTGCAACTATGATTCTTTGTGTTCATGCCTCTTTGTTTGCATGTCCAACCTTTTTTGATTCGATAGTTTATATTTCACAAACACTTTTTCCCGTATCTTTTTGAAGCTAAAATTTTGCAACCAAGCGCCAACTAATAACTTGAGAGCCCCTAGTTGTTACTCCTTAGTGAACACACAACTATGTTTTTTTTCCTTTTTCGTCTCTTTTTTTGTTGATTTTGTTGTAGGCGCACTAGTGTTTTTTGGTGACCCTTTTTTATCTCAATTTTTAGTTTCACAATTTTTTTACAAGGACAGACCCCCAAAATGATTTCTCTATGTGTTTGTAGACTAAACACGATGTTCAGAGAGACATACTTCAAGTTCAGAGAGTTTGACTCATCATGTTCAGTAATCGCTCAAATTGTCCCCACATTTTTTCCCTGCTAGTGTTGAATTGTGTATCATTTATTCAGAGAGTTGGCTCATCAGTCAATGTTCAGAGAGGGTGCCTTCATTTTTCAGAGAGTTTGACTCATCAGCCATTTTTTGTCATGGTTGTCACATATGCAACAACCATGTTTTTCAGTCATGAAAGAACGAAACCCCCCTGATGTAGTGTTTGTCAGCACCCATGTTGTGCCATTTTTAGAGAGACGTGTGTCTAGCTGTGATTTTTTTATTGGTGTTCTAGAGAGATGTGCGGGGCTAAAAAAGCCCAAAACTGACAACCCAAAAACAAACAACGACAAAAAAACAACTGAAAGCTGACTACCCAAAAAGTGAGAACCAAAGAGGCCCGTTCTTGTGTTGTTTTTTTTACCAAGAATAAGGATGGTGTAGGCCTGCCAGGAAAACAGGCTGAGACAAAAAACACGATGTCATGCATACGTCATGTGAATGAGACCAATTTATGTCTCATTCGAATGAGTTCTAGGCGCTCCCGAGAAAGAATGCACTTCTTCCTCTTCGATCGTCAACTGCATATCTGTAAATGTTTTCTCTGCCGTGCTTGCTACTGCTCCTGTGCCGCTTTGTATGCAAATGGTGCGTGCCGGAAAGTGGCCGGCTTCTTGGACCTTCGGCTCCCTTCTGTTATGGACACTGCCGTCCATCCTTGTCCCCCTCCTCTCTATCTCTCTCCAAGTTTTATAACCATGGGTGCATGAGGGATGCTCTTGCGGCCGGGCTTGACGTGCAGCACGCGCCCGACATGCATGGCTATCTAGAAGTAATGGGGTGACACGAACATGACACTGCTTTCCGGATCCGTAGCTACTCTCTAGCCTGCATGCTATCGATCACTACTCCCGAAATACTTGTAGTTGGGGGAACTAGAGGGAGTAGATAACAATGGACTCGGCATTGCTCATCTTTGCTTCCTGCACTATCGGAATTTCCATCATGCGGCAATAGCCATAATAAACTCGCCAAAGTGTTTGCCGGCTGCAACACAAACTCAGCTTAACCCATGCCGGCAAAGGCCAATATGTTGCACTTTAGTTATATGTATGTATAAGTCGCCTGAAAATCGATTTTGGGTAAGTCGATTTTTTGCCATTGGTTTCTGCATTAAGATTTGTGCTTTTTTGGACTGTTCTAATTGTTTGGCTGGTTCTTTCGGCTAACCACGAATTTAGGTTAGTCAATTTCTTGATGGGCTAGCTGAAGCCCATCACCTGTGCGGCCCAGCCATCCCCTTTCTCCCTTTGATTTTTTTTTCGTTTTTTGTTTCTCATGTGTTTTACACTTGATTTTTTTTTCTTTATAAGTTGTTTTTTGGGTATATTTGGGATGTTAGGTTAGTGTAAATATTAACACACAAATACTGTAAAAAATACACAAAAATACTCTATTATATGATTGTTCTTGCATGCTAGTACAAAGTAGTGCAATTTCAGTGCAAAGTTGTGTGCAACTTTTTTTCTTTAAAAGGTAATACAAATGCCATTAATTCATTGTTGCATATTAAACTTCTTTCTTTAGTTATAATTTTAATTTATTTCTTCTCTAAGGGTGACACCAATGTGATTAATTCATTCCTTCTTAGAAAACTTGTTTTTTGCGAACATTCAACTATGATATGCTTATTCTCGACTATTAAAAAACACTTTTTTATATAGTGTGTAGATTTGGTGATTGTTTGTTATAGATTTGTTTTCTTTTTCTTTCTTCTTAAAGATAATACCAATGCCAGTAATTCGTTCTTCTTTATGAAACCTCACTATTTTGATTTTGTATTAGTTTTTTTTTCATTTTCTTTCTTCTTAAACGGTAATACCAAAGCTACTAATTCATTCTTTATTAGGAAACTTCATCATTTTGATTTTGTTTTAGTTTTTCTTTTACTTCTTTCTTCTTTATTGGTAATACCAATGTGATTAATTTATTCATTCTTAGGAAACTTCCTTTTTAATTCCACTTTTTACTTGTATATTAAAAAATTGTACTTCATGTGTAAATTTCTTTTCCAGTTTTTGTCATTTTTGTTTATTACTTTTCATTTTGTTTCTTCTTAAAGTGTAATATCAATGCAACTAATTAGTTTTTTCTTTAAAAAACTATTTTTTAGTTTTTTTAGTTTTTGTTTCATTTCCTTCTTTAATGGTAATACCAATGTAACTAATTTATCCCTTCTTAGAAAACTTTATTTTTTGTGAAAATTCTACTATTATATGCTTCTTCTTGTATATTATAAAAAGTAATCTATGGAAACCAACACTCAAATAAAACTTAGTGGAAACTACTTTTGAAAGTTTCAAAAAATTCTAAGAAAAATTTGGGATGTTAAGAGGATGATGTTCTATTGTCATGTGAAATTTCAAATAAAAACACATTAGGGGATGTGACCTATGAAAAAGACAAATTCAGTAATGAATAGTGACATTACTATTCGGCACTATCCAATGCTGATTTTGTCTTTTTCATAGCTCACATCCTATAATGTGTTTGAACTTGAAATTTTTCATGGCAATAGGACATCACCCTCTTAACATCCCATTTTTTTTAGATTTTTTGAAACTTCAAAACATTGTTTTTGCTTGGTTTTCAATGGTTTCCACCTAATGTTGGTTTCCGTATGATATTCTCCCTTGCACTTGGTCATCATTCCTTCAGAATAGTTGAAGGTGCAATAATTTGCTTTCAATAAACCATGCAGGGGATATATCCTCATTTATATTGTTTTGAGCTTTTATGTAAGCATGTGGTGGTGCCTCTATTCATTGAAGTTTGGATGTGGGTACTTCCATAGGATGTTTTGGACTTTTGGTATTTAGTTCACATTTCAACTAAATTCTGAACCCACTGAAAATACCCCAAGTCCGAACATCTCTGAAATATAACTGGGAGTTATTTATCCTTCAAATAAATCTAAATAGTGACTCTTTGGTGAGGCCTAAGTATATGCCTGGACTTTCATCTGTACTATAGAGATAGACTTTCCAGTTTAGAATGATCTTGTTTTTTTAGTGTTGGTTGCGAATGATCTTGTGGATAATGAACTCACTTGTTTGCCAAAAGAAAGTTATGATACGGGCCGTCCTAGTGGGCCTTGCAATGTAGCTTTGTTAAATGTCTTGGGTGGGGCATCTCGGGCATTGCCATCTGCGCTCGCTCACTACTCTTGTTTTTTGGGAAAGGTCCGATTTTATTGTTCAAAATCCATAATATGTGGGATACAACTTGGGTCATGGGGATGGACCAGCAACACAGGGTGCCCCTGTCCTAATGAAAGCAAAAATCTAGCTAAACTATGAACTTTGGCATTTGCAGCACGGCCTTCAAACAAGAATTTGCAATTGAAATCAAGAGCCTCAAGCTTGCTCACTACCGCTTGGTTTTTTTTCCTTTTAACCGCTGCCCTCGCTACAAGGGAAAATGATGGAAAAACTGGCTGCTTCTAGCTCAGGAAAAATTGGCTACCCTTTTTTGATAGATCTGAAAAAATTGTGAGTTCTGAAAATATTTGCAGCTTTAATAAAAATGTTCACAAATTTATTAAAATGTTTGTTTTAAAAAATTCACCAATTTTTTAAAAAAATATGTCTTGAAATGTTCATGAATAATTAAAACTTCTAAAGAATTTAAGAAATGTTCAAGGAATTTTTAAAAATATTTGTGGATTCTAATACTATTTAGGAATTTTAAAAATATCTGCACAAATTTAGTATATGGATAATGCAACCAGGAACCAAAACAACCAAGAGACTGAAGAATGGAAATCGGGAAGAAAAAACGAATGCAAATTAAAATAGAAAACCAAAAGAAAAAGAAAAAAACTGGTACAGAAAACCCCAGAAAAGAAGGGGAACCCCTAGTCGGCGCCTTCAGCGCCGATTAGGTAACTTGGCGCCTGCACGTTCCTTCGTTGGGCCGGTTTCGAGCTGGCCCATTCCACTACAGGCAGCACAACAAAAATTCGTTAATAGCGCACAAAACCAGCTCCCGCGAGGATTTGATCGCACGACCTCACCTCCGGTGCGTGTTGCCCAACCACCAGGCCAAACTGGCTTCACTGAATCATTAGGGTGTAAACAATTTAAGAAGTACGCATAGCCACGCTATTTACTGCATATAGAAAATAGAAAACCGTGAGTTTCGAAAAAGAAAATGTGAAGAGAATTTGAAAGTTCACGGATCTAAAAAAACCACGAATTCGAAGAACTTTTATGAATTAGCAAAAGAAATCAACGATTTCAAAAATTCACAAACTTGGAAAAAGTTCACCAATTTTGAAAAATAGTTCATCAACCTTTGAAAAAAATTCATCTTTTCTGGAAAAGATATATTCAATTTAAAAAATCATAAGTTTTGAAAAAAGTTCATCTATTTTCAATAAAAGTTCATCAATTTTGAAAAGGTTCATAGATTTCGAAATGAGTTCATCAATTTTCAAGAAAAGTTCACAAACTTGAAAAAAAGTTCATCAATTTTCAAACAAAAAGTTCATCAATTTTAAAAAAATCATCAAACTGAAAAAAGTTCATGGATTTTCAAGAAACAAGTTCATCAAATTGGGAAAAAGTTCAACGAATCTGACAAATAAGTACATGGATTATTTAACAATGTTTTAAAAAGTTCACAAAATTTGAAAACAGTTCATGGATTTTTGAAAAACGTTCATTGATTTTGAAGAAAAGTTCATCAAATTTGAAAAAAGTTCATTGATTCTGAAAAAAGATCGTCGATTTTGACAAAAGTTCATTGATTTTTCATAAAAGTTCATCAAACCTATTCGTCATTTATTCGATTGTTGGTGCGGTAGTTACACCTTCCAGCCGTTGCGGGGGAGGTCGCATGTTCGAATCCTATTCGGCGCTACCATTTTTTCCTTTTTAACATAAAAAGGAGTAGAGCAACTGGGCCGAGCCCAACCAGCCGCGCCTGCAGGCGCCGGTTAGCAGAAAACCGAAGAAACCGGCGCCTGCAGTGCCAAATAAGTTTTGCCGAAAAGCAAACCAGCAATGGCTTTTTTTAGGAAAGGCCATCATGGCTAGCTTTATTAATTTAAAAAACAATTACATCACCATCATGGCTAGCTTTATTAATTTAAAGAACAATTACATCATTCACAAGTTGGCCAACAATGAACACAGGAGGTTCATTTGTCCAACTATAATCACACTTATTACAATAACTAAACTTTGCTAGCTCATGAGCAACAGAACTTACTTCACAAAAACAGTGTGTGAAGATGACCTTTTCTATTGACGTAGCTACGTCTATACAGTCTGCAAAAATTGCCGCTGCTGAGTCCCACCATTGATGGAAACCAGCAGAGGCTTTGTGGAAGGGAAAACCCTATTTGCCGCTCTTTGTGGCAAACAGTCGGGCTACCGCAAAGGTATCGACCGAGCGGGCATTTTTTCCTTTTTAACATAAAAATGAGTAGAGCAACTGGGCCGAGCCCAACCAGCCGCGCCTGCAGGCGCCGGTTAGCAGAAAATCGAAGAAACCGGCGCCTGCAGCGTCAAATAGGTTTTGCCGAAAAGCAGCAGCTGGAAACCAACAGAGGCTTTGTGGAAGGAAAAACCCTATTTGCCGCTCTTTGCGGCAAACAGTCGGGCTACCGCACAGGTACCGACCGAGCGCTCGGCGGGGTGGGCCAGCCTGTTAGCTATCCAACCATACTGGTTTTGGGAACCTTCTATGGATGCTACCAGCCGATTTTTTTTCTGGTTTTGGGAACCTTCTAGAAGGTTCCTGAACCAGTCTTTCTTTTTATAGTTATTTTTCGTTTTTACTTTTGATTAATCTTTCCTTTTTCGTCTTTTCTCTATCTTTTTTTCTGTCTGTTTTTTATTTTCATTCTTCTTGCGTTTTTCTTTTTAAACTTTTTATATTTTTAACGAATGTTTCAGAAATTTAGGAAAAATTGAAAATTTCAAATCTTGTTTGATTTTTAGAAAATGTTCCTGCCTTTAAATTTTGTTCAGAAATTTTGAAAAAGTTTAGAATTTCAAAATTTGTTCTCTTATTTTCAAAAAATGTTCCAAATTTCAAAAAGTGTTTGTCCTTTTAAATTTTTTGTTCACAAACTAAAAAATGTTCGGTTTAAGAAATATGTTTCTGTCTTCCATATTTGTTCAAAAATTCAGAAAATATTCATGTTTTAAAATTTGTTCATGAATTAGAAAACATTCCTGTTTTCGAAATTGTGTCCGTTTTCAAAAATTGTTCACAAAATCCAAAAAATGTTTCCGTTTTCAAAATTTGTTCGCAAATTAAGAAAACGTTCAAAATTTTCAATTGTGTTCACATAATCAAAAAAATCTACAAATTTCAAAAAATGTTCCTTTTTCCATATATTTTCACAAATTCAATTGTTGAAATTTGTTCACAAATTAAGATCTGTTTGGGAATTTTAGAAAATGTTCCAGTTTTCCATATTTGTTCAAAATTTTAGAAAAGGTTCTGGTTTTTGAAAATGTTTCTGTTTGTAAATAATTCTTTTACAACGTTGAAAAGTGTAAAACACTCAGGCTTTTTTCGAAAAAAAATTGTAGATGTTCAAAAATTGTTCTTGTTTCAAATTTTGGTTTGGACTTTCAAAGAAATCTTCCAGTTTTGAAAATAAATGTTCATGTTTTCAAATTTTGTTCTAGATGTTCAAAAAATGTTCGTGTTACAAGTTTTAATGAAATTCTAAAAAAAAATCGCATTTTGATTTTTTTCGAGAGTTTGTTTTGTGTTTGAAATTTCAAAAAAATAGTATCGGCGCTAGTTTTTTTTTGAGAAGGGTATCAGCGCTAGTTACGGTTCGTAAGTATTTCGGCGCAGCCGAATATACAACAACGTACCCTAGCTCAACTGGTACTAGCACCTCTTCGTGAGCATAAGATCCAGGGTTCGGTTCTTACAAAAGCCTCAAAAAAATTAGTTTGACTGCTGTTCGCCAGCTTGGGCTGGCGCAGTCGCGTCGGCGCCCTGTTTCGACACTGTTTGCTAGTTTGGGCTGGCCCAGTCGCGTCACCCCCTGTGCGTCGGCGCCCTGTTGGACGCAACGAGCGTCCAGTAGGAGCTCCCTTGTGGAAGGGTGTTTCCTATTTGGTGCCCGCTGCGCCCGTTAATGTGTTAAACGCAAAGCGGCGCACACCCTCCGTACGAACTGGGTCCATTTAGTTTTGTTTTTCCTTGCTAAAAGGGCAAAAAACGAGAACCGAAGGTGCATTCGACGAGATACGAACCCGCGATATCGCTGAAGTATTTAACATGCAGTAGCCACAAGTCCACAAAGCCGCTTTTGAGAACTTCTTCCTTTTATGCCTCTTGTTTGTTTCCTTTTTCCTTTCTCTTCCATTTTATTCTCTTAAATGTGTAAACCTTTTAGAAGTGGGTTTTTTGTTTTTCAAAATCGATGAACTATTTTTTTTTACAAATTTGTGAACTTTTTTAAAAAACCGATGAACTTTTTCAAAATTGATGAACTTTTTCTGAATTTGTGAACTCTTTTTCAAAGTCTACGAACTTTTTTCAACGTCGATGAACATTTTTTCGAATTTGTGAACTTTTTTTTAGAATCTATGAACCTTTTTTCAAAATCGATAAACTTTTTTTAAATTTGTGAACCTTTTTGAAAGCGATGAACTTTTTTTCAACATCAATGAACTCTTTTTCAAAATCGGTGAACTCTTTTGAGTGCACGAACTTTTTCTAATTCGTGGTTTTCTTAAATATGTGAACTTTCAAATTTCGTTCACATCTTTTTCAAAAAAGTTCACGTTTTCCTAATAAGTATGTGCAGAAAATAGCGCGCGACATTGTGTTCTTAAACCCGTCGCGCTCAATCGTTCACGAATGACTAGGGGCGGTAGTGGTTATCCGACCTGTATATGATCTACACAACGCGAGCTCGATTCCTGGCCGGAGCAACTCTTTCGAGGGTTTCTCCCACAATAAATTCATTTTTCGCTGCACATTCGTGGTTTTGGGCCGGCCCATCAGCTGCGGCTGCGAGCGCTGGCTCCCTAGCCCTAAAAAGACCAGCCCAGCGCGGCAGGAGCGCTGGCTCCCTAGCACGTGTTTTTTTTACCTTTTCTGTTCTATTACTTTTATGTATATTTCTGAAAATGGAAACATTTTGCTTATTTTTAAAGAAAAGATTGATAGCACATTTAAAATTTGTACGTACAATAAATATTTTTTCACTACTTATAAAAAATTGATAGCCTTCAAAATAAATGTTCATGCGTTTCAAAAAATATTCATGATATTTTAATGGGTTTGCTATGCGTCGGCCGGCAGATATTTTTATAAGATCATCCGCCTCAACAACCATCAGATCTGGCTCAACCCAGCGGCTCAGCGCCGTCATAGCCACTACAACAAATATATTGTTGCGGAGCCCTTTGCAACAGGGCTCATGTTGCAAAAATGTTTTTGGAACATTGGTGTTGTTGCGGAAGAAAATTTTGCAACACATATTATGTTGCCGAAAAATTTGCAATGAAGATGATGTTGCGGAAAAGCTGTCGTCGTTCGCCATCGCCATTTGAACTTCGTCATTGCAACAGCAACAGGGAGGTCGGATTAAGACGTTCGCCATCGCCATCGCCATTTGAACTTCGTCCGTGATGGTCGGGGACGACATGGAGGAGGTCGGAGTAAGACGTTCCGAGCTCGGGCGCATTGTGGAGGTCGACGATGGGTGAAGTTCATGGTGGAGGTGGGCGGTAGCGACGGCGACCGTGCTACACCCCGGTAGCAATGAGGCACCGCGGAGGCCGACTGCCCTGGTGGAGGCGGGCAGCAGCGGCGGCGGTGTCGCCAAACCCCGGCTGGAATGATACTGATTTTCAGGTAACCTGCCACCGCCATCTCACATGGCCGCGATGCTTATATGGGCCACACAATACCTAGAGATAGCATTAGATGGGCCACACAAAGACGCACGTCGCACGGAGGACGCGACAGACATTCGTGTGTGATCTGCTGGCTAAACCGAACAATTTTTCATATTTTGGACAATGTTTATACAATGAAAAAAATGTTCACGCAATTCATAAAAATGTTTCATGCCATTCAAAAATAATGTACGTGACATTTTACAGAAATGTTTACACATTTAGAAAAAACAATTCCTGACACTTTGACAAATATTTGTTCAATATAAAAACATGCTTAGTTTTAAAAAATCATGCGACTAATATTTTAACGTGACTTTTTTAGAGATGTTTGTGTAGTGTTAAAAATATGTTTAATGCCATTAAAAAATTATTCAACGTGTATTTGCTTTTTTAACATGTATTTTAGAAAAATGATCAAAACATGTACTAAGAAAAATGTACATCATGCATTTCAAAAGTGATCAATGTGTATAAAAATATGGTCCACGTGTACACTACAAATGTACAATGTGTAGGGACAAAAGTTGAGATGTGTTGAAGAAAAAACAAAAAAAATACCCCAAAGAAAACTGGCGAAGAAAATTTGAGAAAAAAACAAAGAAACTGATAGAAAAACACGTAGATGTGAAAGAAGAAGAAAATATGTGTGGAAGGTTCTGAACCAATACAAACATGCGCACAGAACCATGCTAAAACCATATAAGTTATACAGTGTTGGGCCGGCCCATTTAGGTGGGTGAGGCGAGACTGCCATTGGTCTCGTAGTAAGGAAGAAATAGTCCTAGCGCTTGAACAGAGGCAAGAAATGGAATCCGCCACCCGAATTGGGACGCTCAATGTAGTGATACATACGTGTGATTTGTATTGGCCGAGTATCGTTCTTAGTTGCGAGTTGAGAGCAACTCTAGTAGAGTCGTTATATTGGGGTGATCAGTAATAACTGTTGATATGGTGATTAGGTCGGAAAGGCCAGTCTAGCAGAGTCGCCATACACCGCTCGGCCTGCATAATTTATGGAGCGCGTTCTATATCGTGCCCGTGAGCCTCCTTTATGACACATGACTATTATCAAATATAGTGTTAACTAGCATATTGCACCTTCGGAAAAGATTTTCTTTGTATTGATAAATGCATGTTGATTTTTATGTAATTAACGACCAACATAAAGTGTGAATTGCTAGGTAATTATTAGTATACATTGTAACCTCAAATACCACATCTAGGAGACGGTCATAATTATGCATATTCAAAATTACAATATCAAGTGCAACAAGGTCATTCTAGTCACAACATGCAGATATAATCTAAAAGTATTTCTTTGCACTGTATCAATTTACCAAGAATACGATGAGAGTAATTTTACTCTTTCAAAAAACAAAGCTATTGGAAGTTGGAAACACAATCGGAGTATGAGCCAGTTGCGCATGACATACCTTCATTTTCGTTCGGTGCTTATAATTTTCTTTATTCATATATTTTGCTACCCTCAGTTGTAGATTAATATCCATATATACATGAAGCTAAGCTGCTACTTATAGACCAAGAGAAGATAAGTCATAAAAGGTCCAAAAGCAATAATGCTTACAGTATCCACCAACTATGTCAATCGCATAATCTTTAGAAACTTATGCATATATGGTCAACTTAATTTATTGTGCAGAACCAAGAAGTGTGCATGCATGAAGGCTATAAGCCTTACTTCAATTTATGACGTTCTTAATCCACGTGGTATACTTTGACAAATCTTACATCCTTAAGAAGTTGGTCAAAATTCCGTCAACATGCAATGTGTTCACCTCAATATCTCCACTAAGCCATGCATTTAAGTCTACTCTCCTACTAAGCCATGCAAAATCTATCACATAAGCGAACTTAAAGATTACAATTATTTTTACATTTGTCTATGCATGTAATGCTGCCACATCATACATGCATGTTAGTCATCCTTCAAATTTTTGTTCGAAATGATATTTTTAACAGTAATTCAAAAGGATTTATTCTATTTTTAGACACTTTCTATTACTGATTTTCAAGCTTATATTTCCTTTCGTTAGATTTAGTTATTTTTAGCAACTATTTACGCATTTTTAACAAAGTTACCGCAACAACGCGCGGGACATCATCTAAGAATTTGCGTGCCATCTTTAGCCAATTAGCCTCGTCACGATCATCTTGAGCTTCCGCGCCTCTTTCTCCCTCTGCCATCTCAGCTTTGACTCAGCCGCACTTAGGCAATATTGTGCATTTAAGCAATCCTAATACTCCATCGTGATGTAAGCCCGATGGCACTCGAATGCATCCAAGCATGCGTGTTTGACCTGCTGCTTGGTCATGGGCTCTTGCTCCCACCTTGCGATTCTAATCAAACTCTTCTTCGACTATCGCAAGAAGGCATAGCTGCTGTCTATAAAGCTTTCCCCAATATCAACCAATGATGCTTTGAACTTACCATTATTCATACAATCTTGGAGGTCCAGTTGGTTTTTGGCCTTCCACCCCCAAGGTTGCAGCATAATGTTTTCCCTCGTGATGTCCACTGTTACAAACATGATTCTGTCATCGTCGAAAAATTATTGCAGCCACATAGATTCATCCTTCCAGTTGACAATCTGGTACACTAGCCACTTTGTGCCTACATAGAACTAGATAACAACATCCTGCCGTGGACCGAATTCGGATGCTTCTGTGGTGTACTCCACGTCAGGCCAATGATGAACCTCTTATGCGTGTTGACCTCGGTGCAAACTTCATCCAGTATATCCTTGATAAACTTATCGACGGTTGCGCCACTCCTTGTCACTACAGCCTCAATGAGAGTACCGTAGGGGGCTTTGACCATGTGCATAGATGTCCACGCCATTTGAAGAACAGACGGATGGAAACATGTTTGAGTATAGGAGGACTGAGAGAACAACTACTAACCAGGATGAGAAAGAACTTGCTTGCGCGTGTGCGACGCGGATGAGTGCCTGCGGTCGAGGAGGCTTGCGCGGGGAGGGAGGGCATGGGGTTGCCAATGAACAAAACCTGCCTCGATACGTGAATGGCATGCAAATTCGCCTTAACAAAATCCTTTGATAGGTGAACCTGCCTTTGGTACGTATCGAAGGCAGGTTCTCTTCATTGGCACCCCCATGGCCTCCCTCCTGCGCAAGCCTCCTCGGCAGCAGGCACTCATCTGTCGCACGCACACAAGCAAGTTCTTTTCTTATCCTGGTTAGTAGTTGTTCTTTCAGTCCTCTTGTACTCAAACATTTTCCATCTGCCAGTTATTCAAATGGCGTAGACATCTGTGCACATGGTCAAAGCCCCCCACGGTACTCTGATTGAGGCCATAGTGACAAGGAGTGGAGCAACCGTCGATAAGTTCATCAAGGATATACTAGATGAAGTTCGCACTAAGGTCAACACGCATCAGAGGTTCATCGTCGCCCTGGCCGTGGAGTACACCACCGAAGAATCCAAATTCGGTCTACGGTGGGCTATTGTTATCTAGTTCTGTGTAGGCACAAAGTGCCTAGTGTATCAGATTGTCAACTGCAAGGATGAATCTATGTGGCTACAACAATTCTTCGGCGATGACAAGATCATGTTTGTAATCACGACGGACAACATTATGATGCAGCCTTGGAGGTTGAAGACCAAAAACCAATTGGACCTCCAAGATTGTATTAAGAATGGTAAGTTTGCAACATCATTGGTTGATATTGCGGAAACCTTTATAGACATCAGCTATGCCTCTTTGCAGCAGCTGAATAAGAGTTCAATTATAATCACAAGGTGGGAGCAAGAGCCCTTGACCAAGTAGCAGGTGGAATACACATGCTTGGATGCATTCGTGTGCCATTGAGGTTAAATCATGATGGAGTATTACGATTGCTTAAATGCACAATATTGCCTACGCGTGGCTGAGTCAAAGCTGAGAAGGCAGAGGGAGAAAGAGGCGCAGAAGGTCAAGGTGACCGTGAAGAGGCTAATTGGCTAAAGATGGTACCCTAATTCTTATATGGTGCATAGTTTCTTGTATACCTATTTGTGTTGTGTTGTGAACTAATTTGAACTCAGCAGTAATGTGTGTGTTGTGAACTACTTTTAATTCAGTTTGAATTCTGTGGTGAGTGAACCTAAGTCGTGGTATTTTAACGTAATGTGTGAACTGAATTCGTTTCGATTGAGTAGAGCCTCGGCGGTATATGAAGTTCATGCTTGATGAAATTCAAGTGTTAGATATTTGTTCTGCTTGAGACAAGACAGAGAATGCCCTCCAGTGCATGGGCGTGTCTTCTTGCAGTAGATATGGCAAACAACGTGTATGGAGATCCTTCTTTGTGTGGGTTTTGTAGACTACTTGTTGTGTATTCGTGAAACAAATAGTTATTTGATGGTTGGAAATATTTGTGGCTGCAAATTTAATAGGCTGAGAAGAAAGCATTTTAATCATTAGGAAACATGAGTGTTGTTACTTGCCCTTTGAGTCGAGGGTGCCGACGAAATGCCACTCCAGGTATTTCCGAGCCACTGGCTGGGCAGCTATGCTCGACCAGAGGGTTTGTATAAGTTCACTTCTTTATTTCACACAACATTGTATAAAAGCACGAAAGCCAGTGGCCCCCGACCCTTGGGTCGGGCACGAGTGGCCGAACTAAGGGTTGATTATTTTGTCCAATCCTAATCAAGTTGTTTTATGCAGGCTTCTCGGCAAAAGGTCCAGCAATTGTCCAAGGAGCTAGCGCAAGACAAGAACAAGCCTGCCGACTCCCACAAGGAGGTGGGGGATGAATAGAGAGATTTGCTATAAATTCCCACTAAAAAGAGGAACATCTAGCCATTGGATTGGTATACATTTTAATACTAGATAATTTTGAGAAATTTGATCCAAATACATATTGAAGACATGTGCATGGAGCAAACCAATGTAAAACATGACAAATAGTAGTAAACATTTGTAATGGCCATTCACTATATGTATATTTTGCGCCTGAACTCCTAATATGTTTATCCTAAAATCAGATTCTCCAATTAAAAGTTATCTGAGATTAGCACCAATTATTGATAAGATTGTCCCAATAAATATTAGAAAGTTTGAGCACAACATGACAAAAACTTGCTTACTTGCCTTTCTGAAAATTGAAGCAAATTTGTGCAATCTGCTAAACAGGTTGGTTGAGAATATAATGCATATAAATTAAATTTTTGACTGACCTTCAAGACCAACAGTTATGAAAAAATTGCACTATGCAAGCAAGTGGAAATAGTTAGCCATCATCCGATCATAATTGTAATTATCCCCAACCATGGCGAGAAATACATTTTCCTGCCTGCGAGAATTCTCATTTTGGATTATCAAACGACGAAGATCAGTGTAAAACTAAAAGAAGGATTTAAATGCAGCAAAAGAATACGCAAGAATCAAGAATAAAATTGAATAGACCCACTGAGGATGCACGATAAGAGAAATCAATGGCAGGAAAGCACTAATGCAAAAGGACATGCACACCTAGTAACGTACCCACTCCAATCTAGCGACACGCATATGAGTGAAATCAAATTAACAACTAGATTAAGCACAATCCGTAGGTAAAAAAGGTAATCATTATGACAATAGAAAGGACGAGTAGCACAGTTTAGAGGACATTGGGCATCGTTGTTTGCAATACCTTATGGTGACAGTGCATACATAGGAGATCCTTCAGCAGATGAGCTCATCCTCCCTGTGAAGAACTCGGCTAGGAAGAAGCCACGCAATCGTACGCTAAGACACTATATACCCGGATAGGAAGGAGCCGCTTGGTTATGTGACGCAGATGGACGAATCTGCATGCGCAGGAGGCGGTGCCGCTGATGGGGATGGGGAGTCCTCGTACGTGGATGTGGCCGGGGTTGGGCGTGTCTAGTCTGCAGAGTACCGGTACGGTTCCGACGCATGTGCTGCTGCTTCTCTTGTTGGCTGATGCTGCCGGCACGCCTGGATGTGAAGGGAGGGGGTTGCATTAGATGGGCCACACAAAGACGCACGTCGCGCGGAGGACGCGACGGACATTCATGTGTGATCTGCTGGCTAAAACGAACAATTTTTCATATTTTGGACAATGTTTATACAATGTAAAAAATGTTCACGCAATTCATAAAAATGTTTTATGCCATTCAAAAATAATATACGTGACATTTTAAAGAAATGTTTACACATTTAGGATAAACAATTCCTGACACTTTGACAAATATTCGTTCAATATAAAAAATTGCTTAGTTTAAAAAAATCGTGCGAATAATATTTTTACGTGACTTTTTGTAAAGATGTTTGTGTAGTGTTAAAAATATGTTTAATGCCATTAAAAAATTATTCAATGTGTATTTGATTTTTTAACATGTATTTTAGAAAAATGATCAAAACATGTACTTAGAAAAATGTACATCATGTATTTGAAAAGTGATCAACGTGTATAAAAAAATGGTCCACGTGTACACTACAAATGTACAATGTGTAGGGACAAAAGTTGAGATGTGTTGAAGAAAAAAGAAAAAAAAGAAAAAAAGGAAGAAAAACCCCAAATAAAACTGGTGAAGAAAATTTGAGAAAAAACAAAGAAACCGATAGAAAAACACGTAGATGTGAAAGAAGAAGAAAATATGTATGGAAGGTTCTGAACCGATACAAAGAACCATCCTAAAACCATATAAGATATACAGTGGTGGGCCGGCCCATTTAGGTGGGTGAGGCGAGTCTGCCATTGGTCTCGCACTAAGCAAGAAATACTCCTAGCGCTTGAACAGAGGCAAGAAATGGAATCCGTCACCCGAATTGGGCCGCTCAATGTAGTGATACATACGTGCCATTTGTATTGGGCGAGTACCATTCTTAGTTGCTAGCTGAGAGCAACTCTAGTAGAGTCGTTATATTTGGGTGATCAGTAATAACCTTTGATATCGTGATTAGGTCGGAAAGGCCAGTCTAGCAGAGTCACCATACACCGCCCGGCCTGCATAATTTATGGAGCGCGTTCTATATCGTGCCCATGAGCCTCCTTTATGACACATGACTATTATCAAATATAGTGTTAACTAGCATATTGCACCTTCGCAGTATTGATAAATGCATGTTGATTTTTTATGTAATTAACGACCAGCATATATAGTGGAATTGGTAGGTAGGTATTAGTGTAGATTGTAACCTCAAATACCACATCTAGGAGACGGTCATAATTATGCATATTCAAAATTACAATATCAAGTGCAACAAGGTCATTCTAGTCACAACATGCAGATATAATCTAAAGGTGTTTCTTTGCACTGTATCAATTTACCAAGAATACGATGAGAGTAATTTTACTCTTTCAAAAAACAAAGCTATTGGAAGTTGGAAACACAATCGGAGTATGAGCCAATTGCGCATGACATACCTTCATTTTCGTTCAGTGCTTATATTTTTCTTTATTCATATATTTTGCTACCCTCAGCTACAGATTAATATCCATATATACATGAAGCTAAGCTGCTACTTATAGACAAAGAGAAGAAAGTAATAAAAGGTCGAAAAATAATAATGCTTACAATATCCACCAACTGTGTCCGTCGCATAATCTTTAGAAACTTATGCATATATGGTCAACTTAATTTATTGTGCAGAACCAAGAAATGTGCATGCATGAAGGCTACAAGCCTTACTTCAATTTATGATGTTCTTAAGCCACATGGTATACTTTGACAAATCTTACATCCTTAAGAAGTTGGTCACAGTTCTCTCAACATGCAAAGTGTTTACCTCAATATCTCCACTAAGCCATGCATTTAAGTCTACTCTCCTACTAAGCCATGCAAAATCTGTCACATAAGCGAACTTAAAGATTAGAATTATTTTTACATTTGTCTATGCATGTAATGTTGCCACATCATACATGCATGTTAGTCATCCTTCACATTTTTGTTCAAAATGATATTTTTAACAGTAATTCAAAAGGATATATTCTATTTTTAGACACTTTCTTTTATTGATTTTCAAGCTTATATTTATTTTCGTTAGATTTAGTTATTTTTGGCAACTATTTACGCATTTTTAAAAGAGTTACGCAACAACGCGCGGGGCATCATCTAAGAATTAGCGTGCCATCTTTAGCCAATTAGCCTCGCTCGATCATCTTGAGCTTCCGCGCCTCTTTCTCCCTCTGCCATCTCAGCTTTGACTCAGCCGCACTTAGGCAATATTGTGCATTTAAGCAATCCTAATACTCCATCGTGATGTAAGCCCGATGGCACTCGAATGCATCCAAGCATGCGTGTTTGACCTGCTGCTTGGTCATGGGCTCTTGCTCCCACCTTGCGATTCTAATCAAACTCTTCTTCGACTATCGCAAGAAGGCATAGCTGCTGTCTATAAAGCTTTCCCCAATATCAACCAATGATGCTTTGAACTTACCATTCTTAATACAATATTGGGGGTCCAGTTGGTTTTTGGCCTTCCACCCCCAAGGTTGCAGCATAATGTTTTCCCTCGTGATGTCTACAGTTACAAACATGATTCTGTCATCGTCGAAGAATTGTTGCAACCACATAGATTCATCCTTCCAGTTGACAATCTGGTACACTAGCCACTTTGTGCCTACATAGAACTAGATAACAGCAGCCCGCCGTGGACCGAATTCGGATGCTTCTGTGGTGTACTCCACGTCCAGGCCAATGATGAACCTCTTATGCGTGTTGACCTCGGTGCAAACTTCATCCAGTATATCCTTGATGAAATTATCAACGGTTGCGCCACTCCTTGTCACTACGGCCTCAATGAGAGTACCGTAGGGGGCTTTGACCATGTGCATAGATGTCCACGCCATTTGAAAAACGGACGGATGGAAAAATGTTTGAGTATAGGAGGACTGAGAGAACAACTACTAACCCGGATAAGAAGAACTTGCTTGCGCGTGTGCGACGCAGATGAGTGTCGGCGACCGAGGAGGCTTTCGCGGGGAGGGATGCCATGGGGTTGCCAATGAACAAAACCTGCCTCCGATACGTGTATGGCATGCAAATTCCTTAACAAAATCCTATGATACGTGAACCTGCCTTTGGTACGTATCGAAGGCAGGTTCTCTTCATTGGCACCCCCATGACCTCCCTCCCCGCGCAAGCCACCTCGGCAGCAGGCACTCATCCGCGTCGCACACACACAGACAAGTTCTTCTTATCCTGGTTAGTAGTTGTTCTTTCAGTCCTCTTGTACTCAAACATTTTCCATCTGCCAGTTATTCAAATGGCGTAGACATCTGTGCACATGGTCAAAGCCCCCTGCGGTACTCTGATTGAGGCCGTAGTGACAAGGAGTGGAGCAACCATCGATAATTTCATCAAGGATATACTGGACGAAGTTCACACTAAGGTCAACACGCATCAGAGGTTCATCGTCGCCCTGGCTGTGGAGTACACTACGGTGGGTTGTTGTTATCTAGTTCTGTGTAGGCACAAAGTGCCTAGTGTATCAGATTGTCAACTGGAAGGATGAATCTATGTGGCTACAACAATTCCTCGGCGATGACAGGATCATGTTTGTAACAGTGGACATCACGACGGACAACATTATGCTGCAGCCTTGGAGGTCGAAGGCCAAAAACCAATTGGACCTCCAAGATTATATTAAGAATGGTGAGTTTACAACATCATTGGTTGATATTGTGGAAAGCTTTATAGACATCAGCTATGCCTCTTTGCAGCAGCCTAATAAGAGTTCGATTATAATCGCAGGGTGGGAGCAAGTGCCCTTGACCAAGTAGCAGGTGGAATTCACATGCTTGGATGCGTTCGTGTGCCATTGGGGTTAAATCATGATGGAGTGGACAATATTGCCTAAGTGTGGCCGAGTCAAAGCTGAGAAGGCAGAGGGAGAAAGAGGCGCAGAAGGTCAAGATGACCGTGGAGAGGCTAATTGGCTAAAGATGGTACCCTAATTCTTATATGGTGCATAGTTTCTTGTATACCTATTTGTGTTGTGAACTAATTTGAACTCAGCAGTAATATGTGTGTTGTGAACTACTTTGAATTCAGTTTGAATTCTGTGGTGAGTGAACCTAAGTCATGGTCTTTTTGTTAAACGATGTATTCTGCGATGTTGTATAAACTGTATAGATAACCGTATAGGAAGTTGTGGCGTGAGTTTGTTAGGTTGTTGAAATTGTTTCCTTGGAGATCAATCCAACCCTAGCGCATGTATATCCCCTCTGTAAGAAACCGGCCTTGGTGCCTATATTAACACGCAGCGCGTCCCCGCTCGATGCATAAGCTTAACCTAGTTTTCACATGGTATACAGAGCCCTTTCTCTTCACCGCATCTAGCCATGTTGAGCTCTTCCTCTGTTGCCATGGCCGCACCCTCCATCGCTGCTCTCGGCCACACCATCACCGAGAAGCTCACGCGCGAGAACTTCCTCGTTTGGAGGGTGCAAGTCGTGCCGCACATCAAGGTGGCAGGGATGATGGGCTACATCGATGGCTCCGTATGGGAGCCCCCGCTGTGATCACCAAGGAGAAAGATGTCTCTGGCAAGAAGGAGGTCACCTCCGCGCCCAACCCCGAGCATGCCGTGTGGGTCACCCAGGACCAACAGGTTCTTACTTTTCTGATTACATCTCTGTCTCGGGAGGTCCTGATGCAGGTCAGCACATGCACCACCGCGGCGACTCTCTGGACGGCGCTCGAGTTTCTCGTCGCAATCCAGGGCAAGGGTGATCCAGCTCCGCTCACAGCTCGAACACACCCGCAAGGGTGATATTTCGGTGGCGGCCTACTTCACCAAGATGAAGGGCATCACCGACGAACTTGCAGCCGCCGGCAAGCCACTTGATGAGGACGACGTGGTCGACCACATCCTGCAAGGCCTTCTGCATGAGCCCGACTACAATGGGTTCGTCTCCGCCATCTCCACCCGCACGGCAACCGAGCAGCCGATCGGCCTTAGCGAGCTTTTCTCGCTGCTACTTGCAGCAGAGGCCCGCATCACCGCCAGACCGCCTCCTACTCTGCGAACCTCGCGGCCAGGGCGGTGGTCGCGGCGGCGGCAACTACAGCCGCCCTAGTGGTGGAAACGACGGCGGCGGTGGTGGCTCCCGCGGCCCCAACAACAACAGCGCGGGTGGCCATCACTACCCCGACAACTCCAGCAGCGGCGGTTTTGGAGGTGCGCCGCGACAAGGTGGTGGTGACCACGGTGAATGCGAGAAGTGTCTGATCTGCAAGATGGAGGGGCATGGAGCTTGGCACTGCAAGAAGCGCTATGATCGCAACTAAAACAACAATGTACGCAACCCAGCGGGCGGAGGTGGTGGCGGCGGAAACCATTCGGCCAATGCCGTTCACTCCTATGGAGTGGACACAAATTGGTATCTCGACACCGGTGCAACCGATCACATGACGGGGGAGTTGGAGAAACTTGCTATTCGCGACCGCTACACCGGCACGGAACAAATCCACAATGCGAGTGGTCAAGGTATGGACATTGCCCACATTGGCTAATCGGTTCTTACTACCCCTCATGGCTCCTTAAATCTGAACAATACCATCCATGCTCCACAATCTGATCAAAGTTTACTCTCTGCCTACAAGCTTATTAAAGATAACAATGCTTTCCTCGAAGTTTACCCTGAAATTTTCTTTGTTAAGGATCGAGCCACCCGGAGAACCGTACTTCAAAGCAAGAGTAGAGATCGCTTGTTTCCTGTTTCTGGCCGCCATGATGCTCCTCCTCAACAAGCTCTCAGTGTGGTTAAGCCATCTACGTCAAGATGGCACAAACGCCTAGGGCATCCTGCTCTCCCGATGGTCCAGAAAATTCTTCAAGATTTTAGTCTTCCAGTATCAAATAAAAAAGATCATCTTCTTGTGTGTGATTCATGTCAGATGGCCAAGAGCCATCAACTTCCTTATTCCCGTTCTACTAGTGAATCAAAGGCTCCTTTAGAGCTAATTTTTTTCCGGATGTATGGGTCCTGGACCCGTCTCTGTTGGCAGACAGAAGTATTATGTCAGTTTTATTGATGATTTTAGTAAGTTTAGTTGGATCTATTTTCTTAAGAATAAATCTGATGTGTTTGAGAAGTTCCACCTTTTTCAGCAACATGTTGAACGCCTCTTTGATCGCAAAATTCTTGCCATGCAAACGGATTGGGGTGGTGAATACCAAAAACTCCATTCGGTTTTTGAGCGCATAGGCATCACACATTATGTTTCTTGCCCCCATGCTCATCAACAGAACGGATTCGCTGAACAAAAACATAGGCACATAGTGGAGGTTGGTCTCTCCCTTCTTGCTCATGCCTATATGCCTTTGAGATTTTGGGACGAGGCTTTTCTCACAACTGTCTATCTTATCAATCATGTTCCTAGTAGAGTCATCCATAGTCAAAACCCTCTTGAGTGTTTGTTTGGCACTAAACCAAACTACACCTTCCTTCGTATTTTTTGTTGTGCTGTTTGGCCAAATTTACGCCCCTTCAACAAGCACAAGCTCGAGTTTCGTTCCAAACAGTGCGTGTTCTTAGGGTACAGTAGTCTAAACAAAGGTTACAAATGTTTGGACATCGCCACTGGTCGTGTTTATGTTTCCCGCGATGTGGTATTTGACGAACAAGTTTTTCCCTTTGCAAAACTCCACCCAAACGCAGGCGCCCAACTACCCAAAGAACTTGTGCTCCTTCCCTCCCATCTTCTCCCATCCCCACACTTTGTCCCCGGGGGCGCAATAGAACCTAATGATCATGTGTCCATGTCTCATAGTTCCTTTGATCAACCCTCTGCTGAAAATGTATAGGAAAATGGCGAAGAAACAGATGAAACGTCGCATGATTTTATGCTGGAGACAGAACCTATAGGAGAAGCCACAGAAGATTCGGGCTCCGATCCCCGTGTGGACCTGGGCGGGATCTTCTCTCGGGATCAGCGGCGTCAGACGCCGGTGGATCGCCTGCGGGATCTGCGCCCGCTTCTAATTCGCCAGCCAGGCGGGTTGCCCCTACGACGGGGTCAGGCGGGCCACCTGCACGTGGCCTCGGTCGGGCGCTGTCCAAGGAGGGGACAGTTGGGCCCTCTACGCGTGGCCTAGGCGGGGCTGTGCACTAGAGCGCGCCGCTGGGCTCCCATCTGGATGCGCCAAGTGGCCGTCTGGGGGAGGAGGCTGGCTGCGCCAGCTTGTCGCTGCCGGCCCAGGAATCTCAACAGGAGTTCAACTCCAGCGGATCTTCTGCGGCTGCTGGATCCGATGTGTCCTCCTCCTCCAATCGTCTTCAACAACATGTCTCCCGTCCAGCTTTGCCTCCTCCTGAACGCTCTCACACCAGGTCATAGAGTGGTATTGTTCAGCCTAAATTATACAAAGATGGTTGTGTATGTTGGGGTTCTTTTTGTGCCACAGGTGAACCGCAAAGTGTGAGCGAAGCACTTGGTGAACCACGATGGAAGGAGGCCACTATTGACAGGTACAAGGCACATGATGAACAAAACCTGACATCTAGTTCCACCAGTCAAGGGGATGAATATTATTGACTGTAAGTGGGTTTACAAGGTAAAACGGAAATCGGATGACACTATTGACAGGTACAAGGCACGTCTAGTCGCCAAAGGTTTCAAACAGAGGTATGGGATTGACTATGAGGACACGTTTAGTCCTGTAGTAAAGGCTGCTACTATTAGATTAATTCTTTTAGTTGCAGTGTCTAGAAACTGGTGCATTCAACAGCTAGATGTGAAGAACGCATTCTTGCATGGTGTTCTAGAAGAGGAAGTGTTCATGAGGCAACCTCCTGGGTATGAAAATTTAAAATTTCCACGTCATGTTTGTAAGCTTGATAAGGCACTGTATGGACTGAAACAAGCACCTAGAGCTTAGTACTCATGACTGTCATTGAAGTTACAATCCCTAGGGTTCTCTCCCTCTAAGGGAGACACATCATTGTTCTTTTATCATCATCATGGGATCACTATTTTTATGCTCATTTAGGTTGATGATATTGTTGTTACAAGCTCATCACATAAAGCAATTGCGCCTCTTCTCAAGGATTTGGGCAAGGAGTTTGCACTTAAGGACTTGGGTAATCTCCAATTTTTCCTCGGGATTGAGGTAAAGAACGTGCCAAATGGTATTGTGCTATCACAGGGAAAGTATGTGCAAGAAATACTTCAGAGGATGGGCATGAAAGGTAACCGTCGTCTACACCCTTATCCACCTCTAAAAAATTGTCTCTTCATGATGGGGAGGTACTTAGAGCAGAGGACGCCACCAGGTATAGGAGCATTGTAGCAGCATTACAATACTCGACATTGACTAGGCCAGATATTTCATATTCAGTCAATAAAGTTTGTCAGTTCTTACATGCCCCTACTACTGTACATTGGACGACAATAAAAAGGATACTTAGATATCTTCAAGGAACAAAGGATCATGGACTCGGACATGGAAAGTCAGATTCAATGCTAGTAAGTGCTTTTTCAGATGCAGATTGGGCAGGTTGTCCTGATGACAGGAGGTCAACAGGAGGTTTTGCAGTGTTTCTTGGAAGTAACTTGATCTCATGGAGTGCTCGTAAACAACCTACTGTATCTCGATCAAGTACAGAGGCGAAGTATAAGGCTTTAGCAAATGCAACTGCTTAAGTTATTTGGGTTCAGAACTTATTGACAGAATTGGGTGTTCATTATTCAAAGACAGCCTCACTTTGGTGCGATAATCTTGGTGCCACATATTTGTCTGCTAATCCTATTTTTCGTGCCAGGACGAAGCATATCGAGATTGACTATCATTTTGTTCGTGAAAGGGTGGCCAAAAAATTGTTGAACATCAGGTTTATACCTACTGGTGATCAGGTTGCAGATGGTTTTACCAAACCACTTACTCTGCGGCAGTTAGAGGCTTTCAGGCACAATCTCAAGTTAGACAGTTTTGATTGAGGGCGAGTGTTAAACGATGTATTCTGCGGTGTTGTATAAACCGTATAGATAGCCATATAGGAAGTTGTGGCGTGAGTTTGTTAGGTTGTTGAGATTGTTTCCTTTGGAGATCAATCCAACCCTAGCGCATGTATATCCCCTCTGTAACAAACCGGCCTTGGTGCCTATATTAACATGCAGCGCGTCCTTGTTCGATGCATACGCTTAACCTAGTTTTCACACTTTTAACGTAATGTGCGAACTAAATTCATTTCGCTTGAGTAGAGCCTCGGCGGTATATGAAGTTCATGCTTGATAAAATTCAAGTGTTAGATATTTATTCTGCAGTAGTGAAGGCAGAGAATGCCCTCCAGTGCATGGGCATGTCTTCTTTGTGTGGGTTTTGTAGACTACTTGTTCTGTATACGTGAAACAAATAGTTATTTGATGGTTGGAAATATTTGTGGCTACAAATTTAATAGGTTGAGAAGAAAGCATTTTAATCATTGGGAAACATGAGTGTTGTTACTTGCCCTCCGAGTCGAGGGTGCCGACGAAATGCCACTCCAGGTATTTCCGAGCCATTGGCTGGGCAGCTATGCTCGACCAGAGGGTATGTATAAGTTCACTTCTTTATTTCGCACAACATTGTATAAAAGGACGAAAGCCAGTGGCCCCGACCCTTGGGTCGGGCACGAGTGGCTGAACTAAGGGTTGATTATTTTGTCCAATCCTAATCAAGTTGTTTTATGCAGGCTTCTCGGCAAAAGGTCCAGCAATTGTCCAAGGAGCTAGCGCAAGACAAGAACAAGCCTGCCGACTCCCAGAAGGAGGTGGAGGATGAATAGAGAGATTTGCTATAAATTCCCACTAAAAAGCGGAACATCTAGCCATTGGATTGGTATACATTTTAATACTAGATAATTTTTGGGAAATTTGATCCAAAATACATATTGAAGACATGTGCATGGAGCAAACCAATGTAAAACATGACAAATAGTAGTAAACAATTGTAATGGCCATTCACTATATGTATTTTTTGCGCCTGAATTCCTAATATGTTTATCCTAAAATCAGATTCTTCAATTAAAAGTTATCTGAGATTAGCACCAATTATTGATAAGATTGTCCGAATAAATATTAGAAAGTTTGAACACAACACGACAAAAACTTGCTTACTTGCCTTTCTGAAAATTGAAGCAAATATGTGCAATCTGCTAAACAGGTTGGTTGAGATTATAATGCATATAAATTAGATTTTGGACTGACCTTCAAGACCAACAGTGATGAAAAGATTGCACTATGCAAGCAAGTGGAAATAGTTAGCCATCATCCGATCACAATTGTAATTATCCCCAACCATGGCGAGAAATACATTTTCCTGCATGCGAGAATTCTCCTTTTAGATTATCAAACGACAAAGATCAGTGTAAAACTAAAAGGAGGATTTATGTGCAGCGAAAGAATATGCAAGAATCAAGAATAAAATTGAATAGACCCGCTGAGGATGCACGACAAAAGAAATCAATGGCAGGAAAGCACTAATGCAAAAAGACATGCACACCTAGTAACGTACCCACTCCAATCTAGCGACATGCATATGAGTGAAATCAAATTAACAGGTAGATTAAGCACAATCCGTAGGTAAAATATGAAATCACTATGACAATAGGAAGGATGAGTAGCACAGTCTAGAGGACATTGGGCATCGTTGTTTGCAATACCTTATGGTGGTGACAGTGCATACATAGGAGATCCTTCAGAGCTCATCCTCCCTGTGAAGAACCCGGCTAGTGTAGCACCACGAGGGCGTTGATGTGACCACCGTGTAATCGTACGCTAAGACAGAATATACCCGGATAGGAAGGAGCCGCTTGGTTGTATGACGCAGATGGACGAATCTGCATGCGCCGATGGGGATGGGGAGTCCTCCGACGCATGTGCTGCTTCTCTCGTTGGCACGCCTGGATGTGAAGGGAGGGGTTGCACACCCGATTACGGCCGTCCAGAGAGAAGCTCCGTTCGTGTTGATTGGTGGCAGTGGCAGGAAGCGACGGTCCGGCGCCAGGCCTGGCTGGGGCTGCCCTACCTTGAGCGGCCAGTGGGGATACCGCAGCGGCGTGGTCTAGCCGGCACGCCTTGACACGGAGGAGGGACAGGGGGCTGCACACCCGACGACGGCCGGCTACAGAGAATCCCCGTCGTTGTCCGCCGGTGGCAGCAGCAAGGAGGCAGCGGTGGTCCTGCACCAAACCTGCCGGGGCTGCCTTACCTCGCGTGGTGTGCGGGGATAGGCTTGGTGCCGATGATTCTAGGTCGATCTGTAAGAGACACGAAGAAATAGGCTTCATTGGCTCTTGATTTGCTGGCGCATCGGTTACAGAAGGCCAAAGAGCAACCGACTGTTCGCTTCGTTAACCGGTATAAGGCTACGTACTTAAAACTAAATTGAGTCACACGATTTTATTGAAAAAAGATTAGAGAAAAAGAATGTTTTAACTATATGTCAGGCGACCGAATTTTTCATTTTTGATCAGTTGAATTTGTTGCCGTTGATTTAGTGTGCTTTATGATACGTGTGTAAGAGGTCCCCATTGATTTGACTGACGCTGTTATTTATTCAGTCAATTTCCTGCCGGGTGCATGTTGCAGCCCCCATTCATGCATATTTTCTAGTCCTGGCCATGGGCAGCCCGGCCCGACACCGCTCCCGGGCCGGGCTCGGGCCTAGATTTGGAGCCCGAAGGCCGGGCCGGGCCGGGCCCGGGCCCATCGTTTTCACGTTTTCCTGAAGGACGGGCCGGGCCAGCCCGAAGCCCGACGGGCTTTTACGTGTTCGGGCCGGGCTCGGGCCCAGAAAACAGGCCCGACGACCGGGCCGGGCCAGGCTCAGGCCTGGGTTTTTTGCGTCGGGTTTGGCTAGGCCCGGCCGGGCCCGAGGTATGGCCAGGTATAAATGTCTTCACTTCGTATTAGTGTATGGAAATTTCACTACTATATGTTTTTTTACGTGTATTTTTGGATGTTGAGTGTGTGTAAAAGTAAGCACGTATTAGAGTATGGAAATTTCACTACTATATGTTTCTTCTTAAATATTCTAAAAATTTTGTACTAATTGTAAGGAAATTTTTGCTTTAAGTTTTATTTCACTTTTTTTTTCTTATTTAAGGGTAATACCAATGACACTAATTCATTCCTACTTTGAAACTTATTTTTTATGTGGATTCTACTATTATATATTATATGTTTGTTCCTGCATATATATAAAGCGTGCAATTTATGTGTAAATTATGTGCAAACTTTAGCATTATTTATTCTTTATTCCTTTCTTCTTAGAGGTTGATACCAATGCCTCTACTTCATTCTTTTGTAGAAAATGTTATTTTTTATTTTTGTGTGTTTAAGTAAGTATACACGCAAGTACTATACAACATGTGTGGAAATTATAGTAGAGTGCGAAATTGCAATATTATATGTTCCTTTTTGCGTATTACTAAAACTGCAAAAAAAATCTCTTTTTTTTTCTTTTTTCTTAAAGGGATTCGTTATTCCCTAGAAAACTTCATTGTTTTCATGTTGTTTGAGTTTTTTTCATTTTCTTTCTTCTTGAAGGGTTTTATTCTTTAATAAAAAAACTTCATTATTTGATTATTTTGGTTTTTTATTCCATTTTCTTTCTTTGAGTGCAATACCGATATCATTCCATTATTATATGTTTATTCTTGCATATTATGAAAAATGCAATTTATGTATAAATTGTGTGCAAATTTTGTCGTTTTTAATTTTCTTCTTCTTAAAAGGGAACACTAGTGCCACTAATTCATTATTTCTTAAACAAATTCTTTTTTTATTTTTCCGTGTGTAAGTATAAATTCAAGCACTATACAATATGTGTGTAAATTATCCTCCGTTCGTAAATATAAGTCTTCTTACAGATTCCAATATGAACTACATACGGATGTATATAGACACTTTTTAGAGTGTAGATTCACTCATTTTGCTCCATATGTAGCCCATATTGAAATATCTAAAAAGACTAATATTTAGGAATGGAGGGAGTAGACTGTGGAAATTGCACTATTATATGTTTATTCTTTGCGTATTACCAAAAGTGTGATTCGAATGTAATGTTGTGTGCAAGCTTTCTTTACTTTCTTTACTCTTAATGGGCAATACCAAGGCTACTAATATATTTTTTTGCTTAGAAAAATTCATTATATTTATTTTTTAAATTTTTACATCATATATAATTTCTGAAAACTTATAAAAACATGTTGTGTGCACTTATGTGTAATGCATGTACTCATCTCCATCCAGCTGAAAAGTTCGAATGCATGCATGTTAGTAGGACCCACCATCATCCATGCATGACATGCGAACAATTGCTTGAACGCATGCATGCATGTACCCGCAGACCGCAGCCAGGCCAAGCGTCGCCACCCATAGGATGAATCCTACGTATAAAGAAAAAGTGACTGGCCCTAAAAACAGAATCAGTCGACTGGCACGTAGCCAGTCCTGGAAAAGAAAGAAAAACTGATGTGACAGGACTGCTAATGTGGGTAGCTTGCATGTCCGTAGCATTTTAGCTTTCCTTCAGTACCTTGTATTAGCTATTCTCGGGTTCCATCCCTATTTTCTTTTCTTTCCTTGGTTGTAATAGTGTCAGTTGTTGGGGAACGTTGCATGGGAAACAAAAAATTTCCTACGCTCACCAAGATCCAATCTAGGAGATGACCATCTACGAGAGGAGAGATTGGATCTACATATCCTTGTAGATCGCTAAGCGGAAGCGTTAATACACGCGGTTGATGTAGTCGAACGTCTTTGCTATCCAATCACGATCCGTCGCGCAAACTCCCGATCCAAGTGCCGAACGGACAGCACCTCCGCGTTCCACACACGTACGGCTTGATGACGCCTTCACCTCCTCGATCCAGCGAGCGATGATGAAGTAGTAGCTCGAGTCCTCCGGCAGCACAATGGCGTGGTGGCGGAATCTCAGCAGAGCTTCGCTAAGCACTACAGAGAGGAAGAGGGATGTGAGGGAGAGGAGAGGCAGCGCCGTGGCATGGAGATGTGCTCTGGGGTGCGGCTGCCCTCTTTCTACCCTCTATATATAGGAGAAGGGAGGAGGGGTGGTGCCCCTAGGGTTTCCCCTAGGGGCGTCGGCGGCCAGGGCAGATGGGATCTCCCCTAGGGTGACTTGCCCCCAAGCCAGGAGGTGGGAAGCCCTAGGGTGCACCGCCAACCCTCCTGGTTACTTGAGATGGGGTGAGGGGGGGGGGGGCGCTCAGCCCCTTAGTGGGCTGGTTTGCCCCCTCCCCATCTTCACCTCCGGACCATTGGGCCCCCCAACACTTGTCGCCCCCCCCCCCCCCGAAACCCCTTTCGGTGACGCTGGTCATCACCCGGTACCCCCGGAACAATTCCGGACTTCAATACCCTTCGTCCAATATATCAATCTTCACCTCCGGACCATTCCGGAGTTCCTCGTCACGTCCAGGTTCTCATCCGGGACTCCAAACAACCTTCCGTAACCACCATAATGACTCAACTATACTTATACCATCACCAAACGTTAAGTGTGTAGACCCTACGGGTTCGAGAACTATGCAGACATGACCGAGACACCTCTACGGTCAATAACCAATAGCGGGACCTGAATGCCCATATTGGTTCCTACATATTCTACGAAGATCTTATCGGTCAAACCTCGATGTCAAGGATTCAGCTAATCCCGTATGCAGTTCCCTTTGTCTATCGGTATGTTACTTGCCCGAGATTCGGTCGTCGGTATCTCCATACCTAGTTCAATCTCGTTACCGGCAAGTCTCTTTTCGTAATACAAGATCCCGTGGCTAACCCATTAGTCACATTGCTTGCAAGCATACTATGATGTTGTATTACCGAGTGGGCCCTGAGATACCTCTCCATCATACGGAGTGACAAATCCCAGTCTTGATCCATGCCAACTCAACAGACACCCTCGGAGATACCTGTAGAGCACCTTTATAGTCACTCAGTTACGTTGCGACGTTTGGTACACACAAGGTACTCCTCCGGTGTCAGTGAGTTGCATGATCTCATGGTTATAGGAACATATACTTGACATGCAGAAAACGATAGCAATAAACTTGACACGATCATATGCTACGTTTATAGTTTGGGTCTTGTCCATCACATCATTCTCCTAATGATGTGATCCCATTATCAAATGACAACTCATGTCTATGGTTAGGAAACCTTAATCATCTATGATCAATGAGCTAGTCTAGTAGAGGCTCACTAGGGACACGTTGTTGTCTATGTATCCACACATGTATCTGACTTTCCGATGAATACAATTCTAGCATGGATAATAAACGATTATCATGAATAGGGAAATATGATAATAACCAATTTATTATTGCTTCTAGGGCATATTTCCAACATCAGTGTGTTTCTTTGTAATCCTGGCCGGTTGATGGCCTTGCTCAGACTCGTTCCAAGCCTTTTTTCTAAAAAGATAGCTTGCATGTGAAGATAAATAGGATAGTGGGGTGAATCTCTTAGGTATATAGGATTAGTAGCTAATAATGAATGGATCTTTTATAGATGTACCTAACCAAATTAGACTAGTTAGAATATCATAATTTTATCTTAGTCAGTTATAACTATTAGACTTGTACCACTATTCGTATCTACAAACGAACCACGAGCCCATCAATACCCATTATAAATTAAAACTGCTATGTTGGCCTATGGGTTGGCAGGCGCAACCTTGCCCTCCTCCATGATATTGATACACATGTGACAACCCCACACAATTTCATCTCCTTTGTACTTTTCCTGTGCCTCGATGCAATCGCCTCCGCTTCCTAGTTTCCTTTTCGGTAATGCTAACTGGCGAAAATTTACTAGGATGAAACTCCCAGCGAACGCCCTCGCTGCCCTTTGATTGAGATCAAACGATGACGGTTTTCCAAAAGAAATGCCTTCTCTTGAAAGAAATTGCCTCCAACTATACATGGAAATCCAACTAAAAAAACTATATATGGAAATCGTTGGGCACTGCTAATAATGACACGCTACATGGACGGCCTCGCTCATGCCATCGATATCTGATACGGAGACGGTGCCAACTCAAAAAAGAAATAAAAAAGAATCTGAGACGGTGCCCCAAACAGTCCGGTTGACTAAACTTCACCCAAGTCGCTCCCTCCTCTCTCGCACGCACCATGGCTCGACGCCGGCGACGGAATTCGCCCTTGGAGACACCCTCCAGCACAGGCGTGCCACGCCCCCACCCCACCCCCGTCTCTCTCTCTCATCAAAATAGTTTAAAGGAAGGCGATATAATTGACGAGATGTCTGAGGCGACGTCTGAGGCGACTGCGGTGACCGTGCCTCCGCCGCCGGAGCCTCCGCCCGCGCTGCCGATCGTGTTGAGCGAGGAGTCTGGCAAGGAGCGGCGAGACCGGACGCCGCCGCCGGATTCATTTCCGCTAATCGCGCAGGCATGTGAGGAGGATGGAGAGGGGGTGGTGGTCGGGCCGCCGCCGCCGCCGGCATCACCTGCATGCGCGGAAATGACGCCGGAAATGCAACGACTTCCAGATCCACCGTCGCCGGCACTGGTGACCGCGGCTCTGCCGCCGGCGGCGATGGCCACTCAGGGGGGGCCGGTTCCTTCGTCACCGGTCCTGGAGAACGCGGTTCCGCCGCCGCCGGCGGGGACAGTTCGGAGGGGGCCGGCCGGATCGGAGGGTGATGTGGTGATTCAGGCTGATTCTATCAGATGGAGGATTCAATTCAGCAACAATCACAAGTATGGATCGGGTAGAGATGGGTTCCTCTACTACCATGCGGCATCTAGATGGACGACAATTTGAGATCGAGATCATGACATTCTCGCGGGACGTTATCTGGATGTGGATGAACAGATCCAAGCAGGTGCGTGTTTTGTTATTGATGAGTTTCAAATTGTCGTTCGCGAGTGTGTGCAGGTGAGTTCGCTGGTGGAGGAATCGATTGAATTAGTCGATCTTGCGTCGGACTCCGAGAGTGCAGGACCTAAGCCAATCATCGGAGGACGATTTTGGGTGCTGGCGGATGATACTGATGCAGACGAAGACGGTGAGGGCGGATGCTCTTTGTCCGTCGAGACTGAGCCCAACGCGATCCTTTCGGGTATGATACGGGCTCCGTCTAAGGATTTAGAGGTGAAGAAGGTTCCCAAGGGCAAACCGGAGGGACACGGTAAATCCCCGTCGACGAAGATCAAGCCGTGGAAAGGTCCTATTCCCAAGGTATTTTTGCCGCCTCACACTTTGTCAGATTATTTTTCGGATGGTTGGACGAGAGTATCACGGAAGAAAAAGAAGCATTGTGTGGGGGCTTCTAAGCAGCAGCTGGGACGGATGGCTGCGCGCTGGACGAACGCCCGATCGGCGCCGGAGGTGACCGCTGCTGCGTCGCAGCCGGTCACAGCGATCCAGATCAGAGACGCTCGTGAGATGCGTTTGAATTTTTTGCTGGGCCAAGGCGAGCCGCTAGTTTCTGGGCCGGGTGGTACGAGTGGGCCGAGCTCCGGTGGGTATGAGGCCCAGCCAGAGCCGAGTCCAACTACTACCATCGAGGGGGGCACATGCACGCTACGTCCGTCGTCTCCCTCCCCATCGCTGCGCAGGCCTAGGGTTTTGTTGCGAAGGGCGCCGCATCGCCGTTTGGTGGGGCCGGGCCGAGCTCGCCGCATCCTCCCTCTCGGCGCGATGGCCGCTCCTGGTGGTGCGCCACCGCCGGGCAAGCGGCCGCCTGCCCCTGCCGGTGCGCCTCCCCCGGGCAAGAGGCCGCCGGCTCCGAGCGGGTCAGCACGGGTCGTTGCGCCGCCGCCTCCGGGCCAAGGAGGTGGCCGAGGTGTGTCGCCGGCTCCGGCGCCTGGTGCTGGACGGGGCGGAGCGGCGCCCCCCAAGGTTCTGGCGGGTCGCGGGGCTGGGGGTGTTGGTATGCCGCCCGCCGGGAAGTCGCCGGCTCCCGTCTTGTCGGCGGGCGGGCGAGGCGGGCCGGCATCCGGTCCCCGTCCCATGGCCGCCAATGGGGCTATGATGCCTGCTGCAGGCCGGGGGGCTCCTCTCCTGAAGGCGCCGGCGTCGTCGGTTCCGATGCCCAGGCCGGCCCCTCCTCCACATGTTGTTGCTCGCCCATCTACGCCGATGCAGAACGGGGGTGGCTCTCTGGCTGTGCCCCGGGGTCAATGGGGGGATGACGGCTACGATGTCTATGGGACTGGACAACACCGCGGTTCATCGTCAACGGGTGGAGGTCGAGGTTACGCTTGGCAAAGCGATGGTACAGCTGAGAGGCCGTTCTTGGGTCCGTCCGGTGGCTTTGTCGAAGGGCAGTCGGGTCCGGATAATCGGCAGCGTGGTGGTTACCGTGGCCATCGGGGGGGTCGGGGAGGCCGAGGGGGCCGGTACCGTCCTCGTCAACCACCCCCTCCTGTTGTTGTCGAGCACGGAGCAGCTAGCGGGGCTGCCAAGGAACCAGTTCTGACCGGGCACGCTATGGAGATGGTAACGGCTCTTGCTACTGCCCAAGTCCCTGAGAATGAGGTTATGACTGATGTGTCTGCGGAAACGACGGAAAGGGCTGAGTCAGATAGGGCGTCCAAATGGGCGCGTAAGAAGGAAAAGATGCTGTGCTACCGTTGTGGTGACAAGGGTCACTTCATTGCGGAGTGTGTGGCTCGGCTATGCGACACCTGCGGCAAACCGGCACATGATTCCGGGGACTGCCCGATTCTGCGAGAGCAGGCACCGTCACTTATGATGTATGGTGTTTACTGTGCTGAGCTCACGTTTTTTGAGTCTCCATATGAGCGAGAGGTTACTGATGAGTCTCCGAACATGAGTACGGGGATTGTTAAGGTCGCCAGAGGGGAGGTCTCTGAGACGCAGATTGTGCAGAGGCTTCGGGAGCTTGTCCCTGGGGACTTCCAGTGGGACCTCGTCAGTCTCGATGCTAAGATGTTCAGAGTTGAGTTTCCCTCGGTTGAGGACCTGCAGAGGTTGCTGAGTTTTGGGATGTGTAATGTTCCGGGAACTGATGGCATCCTTGAGTTCCAAGAATGGAAGCTGGTGGAGCCTCAGGGTGCGCCGCTTACTCAGGCGTGGTTGCGTTTTTCCGGGGCCCCATCCAAGCCTTTGCAGGATGCTCGCGTTGTGGCCAGCTTGGGTATTTTGATTGGGAAGCCTGAGCGAGTGGATATGGTGTTCACCAGAGCTCATGGGATTGCTCGGGTTCTGGTTAGTATTCTGAACGTTGAGTATGTGCCGGAGGTGGTTAAGTGGGCTTACCAAGGCAGGATCTATGATTTGGTTATTGAGTTTGAGGATGAGAGCCTCTTGGTTGCGGCGAGTCACGGGTCCAATGTGGATATGCACGAGGGTGACGGCAGCGCAGGAGCGAGGGAGTCGCCGGTCGAGGAGTCTGGACGACAGATGTCCAAGGGACCGAGGCCCGACACTGCGATGACCGAGAAGGGAGCGGATACACCCTCCTCGCTGCCTGTGACATCACTGAGATTTGGGTCTTTTGAGCCCGCTTCTGCACCCCCGAGGCTCTGGAGTGATCGGGTCGAGTCTGACGAGGCTTTTGAACTTGCGTTGCCTGCTTTGGGGTTTGAGGATACGGTCTGTTCTCTGCCTCTGGTTACTGAGGTGTCGTCTATCTCGGGCAGCGGAGGGGTAGAGGTGAGTCGGCAGGTGGCCACTCTCTCTCCTGCTCAGCATGGTGTCCATTCTCAGGACGAGACGCCAGTGGTCATGGATGGGTTGTCGGGAGGGACCCAGGGGCAGGCGGCCCCCGGTGGCTCTTTTCCGGCTGAGGTAGGGGACGCGGGGCAGGTGGCTCCCGTGACCCTCTCTGCGTTGGGAGGGGATCTGAGGCAGGTGGCCACGGATGCATCCCTTCCCGTCGCTTGCTCCTCTATGCTGATGGCGTCGGTGTCTTTGGGGGGGGGGGCTCGGGGCAGGTGGCCTCGGGGCCTCCTTCTTCTGAGGCGCCTATGCTGGTGACTTCTGCGGCCCTGGGGGGGGGGGGGGTTAGGGCAGGCGGCCCTGGTCCTCCCGTCACCCTGTTCGCCACCGGTGCAGTCCCATGGGGAGAGCCAGTCCGTCTTGCCGGACCGGCCTGACGGTAGGAGTGGGGCAGGAGGCCTTACTCCGACCATGATCTCTCGGGAGGAGGTGATTGCGTTCGGTGGGATACCGGATTCGATGTCTGAGGGACGACGGGTGAGTGCCCGTCTCCAGACACAGCCGGCAGTGGACGACATTCAGCAGCGATGTGCCATGAGGATGGCTAAGCTTCAGGATGCTGCAATATCTACTGGTATGTCCGTCAACATATCTAACTCTTTATTGCATTTTTCTAATGAGGAGATTATAAATAATGCAAACCAATTGGGAGTTTCTCTCGGGGCTACAGATAGTGAGATTTCCAGTTCGGTGAATGATTTGTTAGATTTGGAGGCGGAACGTGCATTAGAAACTATTCGTAATCTTGCAGCAGTTAAACCCATGAATGACAATGAAATTGATGCATTAGGGGTTAGCGTGCTCCACAATATGTGTGTGGATTTAGCACCATCCAATCATGAGACAGAGGACGATGATATGCCTATTGAGAAAACAGTTGTTTGTGCCGCTGAGCCCGGTTATGAGGATCGGGAGTCAGGACCTAGCAAACCCAAGCGTAAGTGGAAACGGAAAATTTACCCCGATTCTGCAGTTCGTAGGAGTGCTAGGACTCGGATTTCTAAAAAAATTCATGATGAGTGATGAAAGGAATTTTTTGGAATAGCAGAGGTCTGAAAGACTTGGCTAAAAGAAGGTTTCTTGCTGAGGCATCTCTGGAGCATCGTTTAGATTTTATTGCTCTATCAGAAACTGGTAGAGATAACTTTGCGCCCCAGTTCCTTTCCTCTCTTGCGGGTGGTGTTGATTTTGATTGGCATTCCCCCTCCGCGAGGAAGATCGGGTGGTATCTTGCTGGGTGTGAGATGCGATTCGCTTGAAGTCCGGAGCGTAGTCATGGGCGACTTCGCGGTTAAGTTTCGAGTCAGGTCTAAGGTTGATGGTTTCAACTGGGCGTTGGTGGCGGTTTATGGTGCCGCGCAGCCCGAGCTTAAACCGGATTTTTTTAGCGGATCTTGTTCGGATTTGTGGGTCCGAGCAGCTTCCAATCTTAGTTGGGGGAGATTTCAACATCATTAGGAGGAGAGAGGAGAAGAATAATGATAACTTTGACGGCAGATGGTCGTTCATGTTCAATACTATTATTGAAAGCATGGATCTGAGGGAGATACAGCTTTCTGGTAGAAAGTTCACCTGGGCTAACTCCTTGCCTAACCCGACGTACGAAAAGCTTGATCGTGTTCTTGCGAGTGTGGAGTGGGAACAGAAGTTCCCGCTTGTGACGGTTCAAGCTCTTTCCCGGGGTTTTTCCGATCACACGCCCCTGTTCGTTGACTCAGGGGAGCCGAACCACGTGGGAAATAAAAACACCTTCTCTTTTGAGATGGCCTGGTTCGAACGCGAAGGGTTCCTAGACCTGATCGCTCGGGAATGGGCGAAGGGTGTAGGCGGTAGGACAGCGGTCGAGCGTTGGCAAAATAAGATTAGGAGTTTGAGAAGCTTCTTACGGGGTTGGGCTAAGCACCTTAGTGGGGTATATAAGATTGAGAAGGACAGGCTTCTCTCTCTTATTCAGAATCTGGACGTCAAGGCCGAATCCACGATTTTGATGCCTGCTGAGCTCCAGGTTAAAACTGAAGCAGAGAAGAGGTTGAAAGAACTTCTCCGTGAAGAAGAATTGAAGTGGGCTTTGCGGGCTAAGGTTCGCAAAGTGGTCCAAGGGGACGCAAATACTCAATTCTTTCATCTGATTGCTAATGGTAAGCACAGAAAGAAGAGAATATTTCAGCTTGAACAAGATGAGGGCACTATTTTAGGACAGGATAACCTAAAAACTTATATAACCGAGTATTATAGGCAGCTATTTGGACCTCCGGAGGACAGTTGTGTCTCTCTCGATGAGTCCAGAACTGAGGATGTGCCTCAACTCTTGGCTGCTGACAACGATATTCTGGTTGCCCCGTTTTCGGAGAAGGAGGTGTTTGATGCTATAGCACAGTTGAAAAATAATAAGGCTCCCGGACCGGATGGATTTCCGGTAGAGTTTTACAAAAAGTGCTGGCATATTATTAAGGGGGATTTGCTACCTATGTTTCATGATCTGTTCTCAGGACAGCTTCAATTATTTCACTTGAATTTTGGAACTATCACACTGCTTCCTAAGAAGATGGATGCTGTGAGAATTGAGCAGTTCAGGCCGATCTGCCTACTCGATGTTAGTTTTAAAATATTCACCAAGGTCGGGACTAATAGGCTCACACAGATTGCGCATTCTGTGGTGCAGCACTCCCAAACTGCCTTCATGCCGGACAGGAACATCCTTGAAGGGGTGGTTGTCCTTCATGAAACGCTCCATGAAATCCACTCCAAAAAGTTAGATGGTGTCATTTTTAAGGTGGATTTCGAGAAAGCGTATGATAAGGTTAAATGGCCATTCCTCCAGCAGGCACTGCGTATGAAAGGTTTTGATGAAGCCTGGCGACGCCAGGTTGAATCATTTACGCAAAAAGGGAGTGTGGGAATTAAAGTGAATGACGATATTGGTCATTACTTCCAGACACATAAAGGCCTTAGACAAGGAGATCCGATGTCCCCTATCCTGTTTAACATTGTGGTTGATATGTTAGCCATATTGATAGGAAGGGCTAAGGAGAATGGTCAAGTGGGTGGCTTGGTACCTCATCTGGTTGATGGAGGTGTATCCATCCTTCAGTACGCTGATGATACAATCATCTTTATGGAGCATGACCTGGCCAAGGCGAGAAATATGAAGCTGGTGTTATGCCTTTTCGAACAATTGACCGGGTTAAAAATTAACTTTCATAAGAGCGAGCTGTTCTGCTTTGGTAGAGCCAAAGACGAACAGGAGGCTTATAGGCAATTGTTTGGGTGTGATTTGGGGGAATTACCTTTCTCTTACCTAGGTATTCCGATCCACCATAGAAAGCTGACGAATAGAGAGTGGAAGTGCATCGAAGACCGGTTTGAGAAGAAACTGAGTTGTTGGAAAGGCAAGCTCATGTCATATGGAGGCCGATTAATTCTGATTAATTCGGTGCTCACAAGTATGCCTATGTTTCTCTTATCGTTCTTTCAAGTCCCAGTAGGTGTTAGGAAAAGACTGGACTTTTATCGATCGCGTTTCTTCTGGCGGGGTGATGATCTAAAAAGAAAATACAGACTTGCAAAATGGGATATCATCTGTAGACCGAAAGACCAAGGGGGTCTTGGTATTGAGAATCTTGAAGTTAAGAACAGATGTCTTCTCAGCAAGTGGCTGTGGAAGCTTTCTTTTGAGACTGATGCCATGTGGGCACAAATCCTTCGCAGCAAGTACCTCCAGACTAAGTCCTTGTCCCAGGTTACAGTCAGGCCAACTGACTCGCCTTTCTGGAAAGGCCTGATGAAAGTTAAACAATCTTTGTTTAATAGGACAAAGGTTGTCATTGGCAACGGCGTTAGTACACGCTTCTGGGAGGATACTTGGCTCGGCGAGACACCCTTGGCCATTCAATATCCGTCTTTATATCGCATTGTTCAACGACGTGAGGTTTTCGTTGCTACGGTGTTTCAATCCATCCCCCTTAATATTCAGTTCAGACGGTCGTTAGTGGGCAATCGCTGGGAGGATTGGCTCCGTTTAGTTCGGAGACTAATGGATGTCCATCTTTCTCAACAACCCGATGAATTACGCTGGAAACTGACTAGGTCTGGAGTATTCACGGTTAAATCAATTTATATTGATGTAATTAACTCGAGCTCCATTCCTACATCCAAACATGTTTGGGCTGTCAAAGTTTCCTTGAAGATAAAAGTGTTTATGTGGTTTGTCCATAAACAGGTTATTTTAACCAAGGATAACTTGATTAAGCGTAATTGGACAGGACCTACGAGGTGTAGCTTCTGTGATCGGGATGAGACGATCAAGCATCTCTTTTTTGATTGCCCGTTTGCCCGAGTACTTTGGCGGACGGTTCACATTGCTTTTAATATTACTCCACCGAATTCTGTCACTACGTTATTTGAGACATGGCTCACTGGGATTGAGCCTGACTTAGCGAGACATATTCGTGTTGGAGTTTGCGCTTTGTTGTGGACTATCTGGACTTGCAGAAATGATTTGGTTTTTAACAGAACATCACGTATTCACTTTTTGCAGGTTATTTTCCGAGCCACGGCTGTGATCCGTTCATGGTCGCTACTCACTCCGATGGAGGTCAGGGAGCATTTGGTTACTGGATCTATCCGCTGGGAGATGGTAGCTCGGGATATCTTCAACCGGTTTGGATGGCGGTCATGTAATAGGATATGCAATTAGTTTACCTATCTTTTTTAGCCAGCCGGTTGTGGCGTCTTACCTTGGCTAGTCTGTGTGTTCAGCCTCTGTAGCTCTATGTGAGCTGGTTTTTTATTTTTTCAGTCGGAGACTTTGGAACCTTGTTGGAACCTTTTATTTTTAATAAGATGGCCGTATGCATCACTCTAATGCAGAGGCCGGGGAAATCCCCCTTTTCGAAAAATACCTCACCTCATATGAACACAACTGTGTGCAAAGTGGAGAAATACCTCACCTTCGGTCAGGGTGGCCGGCTGGGAGTTCTCTAGTTCCGTGTGCTGCCTTAACTTTTCTTGGTTTATCGATCGGCAGGAGACATTAGGACTGCTATGCTGCTATACCAAGCACCCTCTGGCATCGCAGTTTTCTCGTTCGATGTGAGCTACCTCAACGGTATATCCAAGGTGCTTGTTCTGGTGCTCCTTGTTCTGTGATCTATCAAGGACTCAAGATCATCTAATCGGTTCCTCTCTGTTTTTTCTACAGGCCTTCTGGAAATCCTTGCCATCCCTTGTGAGTAAAGCTCCCATTTTCCTTTTTATTACCCTTTTCATATTTCCTAACGCTTCCTGTTGCCAATTCCAACAGAGTAATGCTTTACAAAATTCACTCCAATTTTCACCTGCCTTTGTTGTCAAAATTTTGTTGCAATGTGTGGGTGGAATATAAATAACAATCTGGGAGCACCGCTGAGAGAGTTGTAGAACCACTATACTTTATGACTGTTGAAGGGCTGCTAAATTACTCTGCCCTCTTTCATGATTTTTTTAGGGGGCCTTTCATGATTGAGACACTTGCATTATATTTTTATTATTATTTGACAAGCCTTTTAAATGATTAAATCCCTTCTGTGCTTATTTCTCAGAGTCTGGAAGTATTCATAAAGTCTAAGATGTTGCCCAGCCCCATTGACTTTGCTAATAAGTCTGTTGACAGTCTGCTGGCTGACAGTCTCATTGAGCTGTGTGGTTCTGAGAAGACATTATTCGTGGGAAGTGCTGAACATAAAAGAATAATTGAAGCGACACTGGTTAGTGTAACTTCGTCAGCTTCCTTGTTGCTTCTTTCCGGGTGAACAGTATTTGACCACCATTTTCTTTCAGGGAATAACCTGTATGTATGTTGATGTTCCGGACTGTGAGGTGATAATTTGCCATCTGAAGGATCACGTCCGTAGTTTGCTTGGTTTCCCGGATGATGCATCGGCTATGCTGCTACACGAAGCACCCTCTGGCATTGCAATTTTCTCTTTTGATGAGAGCTACCTCAACGGTCTAGCCAAGGTCCTTTTTCATTTGTTGCTGAGATGCTCCTTAGTTTTTTTTATCTCTGTGATCTACGAAGAATTCAAGATCATGCGATTGATTTCTCTTTTTTTTTCTACAGGACTTCTGGGCATGCTTGCCACCGCTTGTCAGTGACGCTCCCATTTTCTTTCTTACTATTTTCTTCATATGTCCTTACGCTTCTTGTTGCCAACTCGAACAGAGTAGCACTTCACAAAACTCACTGTAATGTTTCACCAGTCTTATTCTCATTTTTTGTTGCAACGAGTGGTGCAATAAAAACTTTTAACCCAATACTCGGTAGGTGTTATTTGTTTCAACCGATTCAAAACCGAATCAAGCTGGTGGGTTTGGAGTCTTTCCTCTTTCCCATGTTCCATTTTGGTGCCATGGTGCCCTGTCTTCAATGGCCAGACATCTGCTGATATAGATCCTTAAAAGATCAATTAGCGCTGGTGGAAACCTAAGTGGGCATTGCTATGCACAAATTTCTACAAACTAGTTACATCTTTCTAGCTAGGGATGAATAAAACAAAGACTTCAGCAACACTATACTTTTTGACTGATGCATGGCTACTAAATGATTACCCTTCCTCCTTACCTGATTTAGACACTTGCATTATATTTGACAATCTTTTTAAATCCCTTCTGTGCTTATTTCATAGAGTCTGGTCGAATTCATGGCGTATGAGAGGGTGCCCACCCCGATTGACCTTGATAATGAGGCTATTGACGATCGCCTGACCAAGAGGCTCATGAAGCTGTGTGGTTCTGACAAGAAATTAGTTGTGGGAAGTGCTGCACATAAAAGAATAATAGAAATGAAAGTGGTTAGTGTAACCTTGTATGCTCTCTTGTTGCTTCTGTCGGGTGAACAGTATTGATCACCATTTGCTTTTTCAGGAAAAAATAACATGTCTACATGTTGATATTCCGGATTGTGAGGTGAAAATTTGCAGTCTGAAGAAGCCCATGGGCATTTTATTGCCTGACGATGGAAAATCAGACCCTGCGAAAAATATAATATCGTTCTTACATCAACATGACTTTGCTATCCCGGGAGGGAAGGTGAGCTTACGGCTTGTCCTTCCTTATTCTCTAATGCGATATTACTTAGTATTTTCTATTTTATTTCTCCCTCGTCAATGCTGGTACTACTTTTTATTTTCTCTTCAGCTCTATAGCAAGCTTGAATAGGTTGCCCCTTGTTTAGCAATGCTAGTCCTTTCCAACTGATATAATGCTTGAATTGCTTATAATGCTTTTTTGCCAATGACTGAAGTGTACTATACATTGACATTTGAAAACCTCAATTTATTTTATATATTGATATAACATCTTCTTGAACTGTTTGCCTTCATTGATGAAGCAAATGCTCCATTTTATCCAGGTTGAGGAATCTTATTATGCACCGGCTCTTCGCTTGCATGAAGTCGAATTATGTGAAAAGAACTATTTGAAGTTTTTCCGCCTTCTTTTAAACAAATTTCTGTCTAGATCCGGCATTGACACTAAGAATTGGATTTTAATCCAATTTGCAACAGCTCTGAAGATGATCTGTCACCCTCGAGCATCATATGATGTCCACCACCCCGATGAGGTGAATCATAATATCGTTAATGTGTTTTGAGTATGCATATGCTGGGAGTTATCTTTTTTTTTTTTTAGCAATGGACTGAAGTGTTTTTGTTTCAGATTTTCTTACTCGACGTGTACTCAAAGATAGTGGATCATTCACCTGGATATAAAGGAGGCTTTTTAAAGATTGATGTCCTTTCTCTCTACAATGAGGTTCTAAGTCTCTGTTCACAGAGGAGTAGGCATTTGTACAAATTGGATGCCTTGGTTAGGAAGGCTGCAAAGACGAAGGCTAAGTTAGAAGAACATCCTTCCGTGGAAGTGCCTAACGGATTCTGTAAAGAAATCTACAGCAACGAGAGCAAGTCGAAAGAAGCTGCTGAGCAAACCGGAAAGATTGAGGCAGATAATTCTGTTTTGGGTTCAGTCATGGGAGAATCAGATGCAACAAGCACTTTGCTTAAAGATAAAGAATCTGAAGCTGCTTTAAGTCATGACAGCGTCAGACCCTTGGAAGATGAGGCGACTACCAGGCTCATCGACGTGGCATTTGATCCTGCAGAGAAAGAAGCACCAGACTTGACTGTGGTGATGAAAAAGGAAAATGCAAACGACGGGCTTCTGGCGAAGCTGAATCATCTCGAGGCTCTCGCACTAGAAGTTAGAAAAACTAGTGAGGAAGCCAAAAAGGCTGTTCAATTGAATCATAAACTAGTAGATGTGCTGATGGAAAAACTAAATGAAAATGGTGGCCTGCTGGAGAAGGTGAATCATCTCGAGGCTCAGCTAGTGATAGCCAAAAAAGCTAGCGAGGAAGCGAAGGCCGAGACCCCCTGTCAACTGGAGGATAAACCATTAGACAGACACTCGGCTGTGGCCTCAATCGTGGCGCTCATTAGAGTTGTCACTATCATCATCGTGGCCTCAATCTTCAAATGCTGGTTCGAGTTCTCGTAAGATGTCTCACAACAAGGTCGGCGGAAGGTCCAGATCAACGGTACAGAGATGGGTGCGGTCTATTTGCTACTACTCGGCGCGGTGACCCTTTACCTTTACATGGGTTGAAAGGGACTTAAGATGTTTGTGCAGTGGTGGATGTAGAGCCTCATCCTGATCCGTTTACTTAATAGTTGTAGTCGTTTCTTGCACTGGGTCAAGTCATACTTGTTTATTATGGAGTAGGTATGGATTTCACCTATATGCCTAGATGGATTAATATGCGCTAAAAATGAAGTATTTGTGGAGTCCATCGTCCATGCTGACAGTTAAAACCATTTCTATTTAATTGTGAACGAGAACACTAGAAACTTGTTAAAACCATTTCTATTCCTTGTGAAAAGGAATTTTAGGAGAAACTAAAAATCTAGCATGTTCTTAAAACTAAGACCTTGGAGAACTAAACATTGCAAATATACATATATATATTACATGAATTGCACTTTTTGCTACCTTCTCTTGGTAGATTTCCCAGCTCCACGAGTCAAGCGCAATAAGGCAAAAGACTCACTACTTCATTCATGGCTAATTGACTTGATTGATCCCCCTTTCGTGAATCAATTTAGTTGAAAAGTATTCTATCCAATGACTTGCATTCATGTTGTACCTGAAAACAACCAAGAATTTTTTCGCTTAGGTTTAGTAGTTGATCTCTAGTAGTACTACAAGACCTAACACATGAACTTCAACAAGTTAGAAAGTTGGTAACTAGATTTTGAGAATGACCATTTTTAAAATAAAAAATGTCCAGAATCAATTTTTAAAGGACGTGGCTAGCGAGCGCTCGGGCGCCTGCTCGTATGATCCAGCGCTCTTACCATATATAGAAAATGCAACCGGTCCCTCCGCACGCGTTTCCAAAAAAGAAAGCACCCTGGTCACTTCCACCATGTCCCCCCACGTGATCCTGTTAAATCAGCCTAGATCTTGTGGTCACGTGCATTTGTTGGGGGTTCAAAAATTCTTAAAAGTCATAACTTTTGATTCAAGCGTCAAAATCCAATTCCGTTTTCACCGTTGAGTTTTTCACAACGAGTTCTTCAAAACTAGATACCATATAGGTAGGTTTCGTCAAACTTTTTTTTGGGCAACTTTGGGCGCGATGGAGGCAACTGTAGTGCTATACGGAAGCAACTTCTTCTTTTTATCCTAGTAGACCGTGTATTAGGTTGGTTGTATAAAATGAGAAAAAAACACAAAACATCGGACCCCTTTAGTGCTATATACAAAATAACTTCGCTGGACTATGTGTATCTGTGAATTTTGCTAACATTATCCCAACTTGCCTATCATGGCTGCTCAGTTGTCTATTGTTTGACGGTTAGTTGCCTACGATTGATGTTCAGTTGCCTATAAATACTACAAATTTCCTATCACTGATGCCCAGTTACCTGATATTGGTAATTAGTTGCTTATCATTGTTGCCCAGTTGCCTAACTTTGTAGAATTAGCTGCCTAGAATATTGTGAAGTGGTTTATCATTATTTTTCTAAGTTGCCTACAAATACTTTGAAGTTGCCTCGATTCACCACCAAGTTTCCTACCATAACTAGCAATAGCAGACAAAAGAGTATCAACAGTAGATGACATTGTAATATTACAGACAATTTAGAAACAGCGACTTACGAGCATGAATAATAGAAAACTTAGAAGTACCGGTGGGGAAGTTAGGAGAATGTCATATAAAATTAACTAGGACACAAAATGTAGAGAAGTTTCCTATTTTTAGCACTAAAGTTGCCTCTAGTAGAAAGAAAGTTGCTTATGAAGGTGATGTGATGTTATATACGTCTGTTTTTAGGTTGTTCTCTATTACTATTTCGTTGCTTATTGTTGGTAACTAGTTACTTTTAATGGGGTGAAGTTGCTTCTGTTTAGCACTAAAGTTGCCTCATCTGGGATTAAAGTTGTTGTTTTCGGAAACATCAGTACATATCCATGTGGGGTTTAGTTTTGAAGAGCTCATCGTGACCTGGGTAGCCAATACTCACGCGCTCAGTAGTGTTGTCGGCAGACCCCCCCCCCCCCCCCCCCCCCCCCCCCGAAAAGGAAAACAGACATCTTGTACCATCCATCCGCACATAGTTTCAAAATTTGAAATCATGATAGATGACTTAGATCCCATAAAAACCTTTTAACATCGTGGGCAACTTAGGTCCCTCATGGAAAACTTCCAAAGTATTGTAGGAAATTGAGGATCACTCGTAGCCAACTTCGTAGCGACGTAGGCAACTTGGTTTCTGAAGCCATGTTGGAGAAGTTTCCACTCCATGGTTAGCAACTTTCACAATATGGTAGGCAACTAAACAATCAACAACTTAGTTTCCGAACCATGGTAACCAACTATTACACTAGTGCACAGAACTAATTAGGAGGCTACTAGGCGAATTCACTTATACACACGGTGCAATTCCTGTAGCATCAAAGTTGCTGATTTTTAGCACTAAAGTTGCCTCATATAGCGTCAAAGTTGCTTTTGAAAAAGTTTAGCAAAACATATTCATATGGGATCTAGTTTTGAAGAGCTCGTCGCGAAGAACCCAACGGTGAAAACGGTTCTTCGTTCTGACACCTGCTTCAAAAGTTGTAGCTTTTTGAAAAAAATTGTAACGGAATAAATAGGTGACGTTAGCACATGCATGGGCATCGGCGGTGGCTATCCACATGCACGCTGGAACAGTCCCCCTGGCACCAACTGTCGTGTTAAATAGTCAAAGCATCAGCACATGCATGCATCGGATGACTCACGCGCGTGCGCTCGCGACGTCCATATGGCGCAGCTGCACGATTGAGTATTTAGAATTTTTAAAATGTTTGAAGAATCAAAGCTTTCAACACAGAAACAATAAAGAAGGTCAAACCGTAAAGATGTTCGTTGTATTTCGTCTACTGTTTATGACGTGCATAAAACAATCCCTAAAGATGTTTGTATACCTGGTTTATTTACCAGTGCACTAACTGTGCTTAAAAAGATATTAAACCACTTCCTCGAAAGGGGATGATGAGTTCATTTAAAGATCCTGAAACCCTGTTTGAAAGAAACAACTTCAATTTGTCCAAAAATATCATTCAAAAGGATTTGCAGGAATGCAAAAGAGTGAGAACTGAAGGTACAATGAGTAGTTACATGTTTCTGCAGGAACGTCTTCACCACCGGAAGTAGGTTTTCATTATGCTTGCAAGTCACAATCTGATAAAGAATTTATTGCTAAGTGCTTGTACATCAGCCTGTACATGCATTGTAAAAGGAGTGTAGAAATTAAAGTAAAAATCATATATCAAATATGCTTGAACGTAATTTTTTGTTGTTACTGCTCAGCGTTGCGTTTGAAAAAACCCTGCAAACCATCACCTTTGTACCAATTAATAAATTGCGGAACAAAATTTTTACAGTCATATTTGTTTCCAAACACTAGTACAAAACAGGGCTTTCATCACAGGGCAATATTCACATTAGTCCCGGTTCAGTCACGAACCGGGACTAATGTGAGCATTGGTCCCGGTTCGTGCGGCTAAGGCATTAGTCCCGGTTCACCTGGGCCCTTTAGTCCCGGTTGGTGCCACGAACCGGGACTAAAGGGTGCGATGCCCTTTAGTACCGGTTGTTGGCACCAACCGGGACTAAAGGTTAGTCCTTTTTAGTCTCGGTTGGTAATGGGCTTTGAGGCATTAGTACCGGTTCATGGCACGAACCGGTACTAAAGGGCCCATCAAACTCTACCCCCCCCCCCCCCCCCCCCCCCGGACCGCCTTTTCAGTTTTAGAAAAAACCGAAGAAAATGATGGAAATGTCAAAAAAATAAAATAAAATAAGTTTCCCATGTGATATGTGGTCTAGTTGTTGGGAAAATTAACAAATATGAATTTTGATTTTATTTGCAAAATCTCTCTGGAATTTCTTAAAATGGGCATAACTTTTGCATACGAACTCGGATGAAAAAGTTTTTTATATGAAAAATCATCTACTCGAAAAGTTACATCCGAATTTAACCGGGGGAACCCCGTTAAACATTTTCAAAATCCTCAAAAACCTAACAGAAAAAAGATACGGGGCTTATAAGATCTGGAGAGGCAAAAAAATTCAAAAATTTCAAATTGTGGTCAAACAATGGTCAAACTAATTATTCTAGAATATTAGTGTTGCTAAATAATTATTTCAGTTTTTTTGAATTTTGGTCAAACTGTGGTCAAACAGTGGTCAAACAATGGTCAAACTAATTATTCCAGAAATATTAGTGTTACTAAATAATTATTGTTTTTAAAACAATAGTTTCAAACTCAAACAGTGAAATGTGTCACTTCATGCTCAAGCTAAATTCCTGAGGGTTAATAGAATTGACATCTTACTATTGTCAGGAAAACAACAAGTGCAGAGGGAGAATAGAACCCAGAAGTTAAGCGTGCTCAGGCTGGGGTAGTGAGAGGATGGGTGACCGTCCGGGAAGTTAGATGATTTGGAATGATGAGGGGTGATTAGAGATTAGAGGATAAATTGAGCAGTGATGAGGAGTGGTGATTAGAGATTAGAGGTTAAAATAATTCAGAAATTTGAAAATCAAAAAAAAAATTCGCAAATTTTTTTTCCAAAAAAAAATATCATAAAATTTCCTTTAGCTCCAGGCTGCGTCCACGTGGACGGCCTAAGAACCGGGACTAAAGGGGGGAGGCATTAGTAACGACCCTTTAGTCCCGGTTCAAAAACCGGGACTAAAGGCCCTTACCAACCGGGACAAAAGCCCCCTTTTCTACTAGTGAAACAAAAGAAAATGAAAATGAAAATAGGGAAAAGATTTGAATGCAAGGATAGGAGTTTCTTTGAAAGAACAAAACACTACTGAGAAGAATTGACCTGAAATTGTGCTTAGGTACTTGGACAGATCTCCATTCAAAATCCCATATGTTGAATGCTGAGCAACGAGGGTAGCATGAAATGAGCAGTTGTTTGAAATTATACGTCACTGTACTGATGATCGGTCTAATAATATCCCTCCAAATCAATGTTCAATATGTTGAAAAATTTGTCCACAAAGTTTGCTGCAATAAATACCCGCAGTTTCTCGTTCCAGCATCGCAAGTGTACCTTAATGAACCATGGAAGGAAGTTTTTCATCAGAACGAAAATTCTAGTGTATATGCATGGAGTAAAAGTATAGCAATAGAAGTTACCCACAAAGAATTTTGTAAATTGAAACCAACATTCTTTTCATGAAACATTTCTTTGCACTTAGAATGATTTAGCATTGGGTCCACTAGTTTGTCGTGTGCAAATGAAATATGATTGGTAAGCAAAGGAATGATGGTAAACCTGCCCATTTGAGAGGTCGAGTGTTTGTGATGCCCATCGTTGATGATGCTCCTGTTGTACATGTGTTGTTGCGAGTTTCTTAGCTCTAAAATTATCGGGGCATTTTCCTCTCATTCTTATCATGTATAGTTGTGCACTTGAAGTTCTATAAGTTCCTTCGCTACCTCTAATGTTTTAGATGAAAAGAAAACATATTAACAGTCAAACTGCATTCTTCCTTAGAAAACAAAGTTACACTTCTTCGGTACAAAGTTATTGGTACTCTCTCCGATGTATATATTTGATGTCATTCACCTATCAAATTTCTTAGAAGAGATATACTACAATAGATACAAGGAAAAGGAACTTTATATACAATGACAAAAGGAGAAGAATGGTGCGGCAACGCGCGCGCCTTTGCTTCTAGTATAGACGGAGGGTGTAGTATAGTATGAAGTATGAACTATCAGGCTTTGCAGAACTGATAAAACTTGAGCTTTGGTCTGGAATATGCGGAGCTCAGTATGGCTGCAGCCGCGACGGCATTGGCGGCCTCGGTGAGGTGCACGCCATCCCAACTAACAAACTTTGAGCCGTCAGTGCAGACCGTCGCATTCGGAGACTGGCAGCTCCTTCTCAAATCATAGTTGTATGGTGGCCCTCCGTACCCACAACACGTCATCAATGGCCTGTCAAAACCTAAAAAAAAACAATTAGCAATCTCACCAGATATCATGCGAATTTCACCAAACTTTGATTAGCTCACCGTATTTGGTGTGGCTGGCCACAAGGTCATACTTGATGGCAAAAAGATCGGTGTACACAACGGTCGCGTTTTTCAGCTCTACATTCAGCTGATCACAGAGGCTGCCTAGCGCTGCGTTGAACGCGACTGCAGCTCTGTTGTATGTCTTGAGGCAGCCATTCTGATCAAGATAACTGTAATTTTTGCGTGGAATAGAGAGCTTCTGGGGCAGGCAACCGAGAGCCCCTGTTCCATGTATCCAGAAGTTCCGACTCCCGTTGTCATACAGAATCTGCATTTTTTTTTTGCAGAAAGTACAGAGTTGTGGTTGTCCGTCTTGGCAGCAAGTACAAAAGGTACAGTAATTTATTCACAAAAAAGGCGAAAAAGAAAACGTCACCTGAACAGCATACTTGATCTCCGCAAGTATTGGAGGGAACTTCGCGACTACTTGGTCGTAAGGCAAGTTGGACAGAAGAGCATTAATATCATTCTGTCCTATGTCTATGGTATAAAGAGCATTTTGGAACCCTTCTGCATCAATTGGGGTTTCCTGACCTGTGTAATAGCAACAGGTTTGCTCATTTACTATCAACTGTATAGCTCCAGGCTTCTTATTTCGTTTTAATTTGAGGGAAGAAACACGACAAACAAACCTTGATTGATGAGTTCCAAGGATCTGTCTTTAAAGAACAAAAATTCCTGCACCTGTACATGCAATGCAAAAAGAACGTCCCGCGGTAGTGTTTTTGAACCGCCAATGGCAAAGTTTACTCCGTTACTGTAATTAGAACCCAATACCTTTAGATAAGGGCTCAAATAGCTTATGTTTAAGCTTTCACCTGGATATATTTCGGTCATTCATGGACCCACTGTTAGTAAAGCCATCGACCATACCCAATACTGACTTAGTGCTTCTCATGAACACGTATGCGAGTCAGATTAGATGTGCAAAATTCACCAGCTGCAAAGTATTAACTCTGATAAAATTTGTGTCTTATTGGACATTTATATAATCTTCAAGATGAAACTTTGCACATCAACTTATTTACAAACATGTAGCCTCACATAAAAATAAGTATACATTATAAGAACATGTTTCATGATAAATCTAGTAATACCAATTTCATGTTTTTATTCTAGTAATTTTTTTGTTATAGATGTTCAAACTTATAAATGTTCGACTGAGAAAAGTTCTTGAAAGCAGCATGCATGTCCATTTAGGAAGTTACTTAAAGCACCCCCTCCGAACCGCCACTCCGCCCTGGACAGCACCACGAGCATCCCTCTTCTTCCAGACCATGAGTCTTCTTCTAGGAAGCATAGAGGCTCTAAGGATTGACACAATCAGTGAGGCCACGAGCGTCCCTCTTCTTCCAGGTCGTGAGTCTTCTTCTAGGGAGCATAGAGGCTCTAAGGATTGACACGATCAGTGAGGCCACGAGCATCCCTCTTCTTCCAGACCGTGAGTCCTCTTCTAGGGAGCATAGATGCTCTAAGGATTGACATGATCAGTGAGGCCTCGAGCGTCCCTCTTCTTCCAGACCATGAATCTTCTTCTAGGGAGCATAGAGGCTCCAAGGATTGACATGATGAGTGAGGCCACAAGCGTCCCTCTTCTTCCAGACCGTGAATCTTCTTCTAGGGAGCATAGAGGCTCTAAGGATTGACACGATCAGTGAGGCCACAAGCGTCCCTCTTCTTCCAGATCGTGAGTATTCTTCTAGGGAGCATAGAGGCTCTAAGGATCGACATGATCAATGAGGCCATGAGTGTCCCTCTTCTTCGAGACCATGAGTCTTCTTCTAGGGAGCATAGAGGCTCTAAGGATTGACACGATCAAGGAGGCCACGAGCGTCCCTCTTCTTCCATGCGTTAGTGAGGTAACATCACACGGATTGACACGATCACCCACTGCCCAGCATAGACGACAACGAAATTTAGGGAACATGGTGGCTCTAAGGATTAAGGGATTTGACACGGTTAAAACTGAACAACCCTATCTCAAATTGAAGACCTAATTAAATGAGGGGGCTTTAAAATTAGGGAGCTTAGTGAAGTTAAAAGATATGATAGAAATGATTTAGTATGCTATACTTTTTGTAACCCTAGCTGCATTCCATGGTTGATGGAGCATTAATTGACTATGATAGCAAACTATGAAGGACCTTGGTCCACAACCCAATAAAATTGATATGATACTGGTGAGAAGACCAAGCAAGGGTACTTCATTTTCTATTTTATTTTGAAAAATAGGGCAAGGGCACTTCAATGTGGTGGCACGGAGGAGACCTCCTCTTCAGCACCTATTTCCCACGTGGGTTTGGGGTTAGCGACCAAAGGCTCACCCCCACCCCCCCCCCCCTCCCGGGTCCGCGAGAATGAGCCATCCCGTTATTCTGTTTTCTATGTTTTTCCTTTCCGTCTTCGTTTTTTCTTCTATTTTTCTTCTTCCATTCCCCCCATTTTCTTTTATGGTTTTAATTCTCAAATATATTTTGAATTGATGAACATTTTATGAAATACACAAAAAATCATGAACATTTTTCCAAAAAGTTAAAATTTTCTGAAATTTGAGAACAAATTGGAAATTCACGAACATTTTTCTAAATTGAGATATTTATTCAAATTTGTGAACATTTCCTTAAATACGAGAACATTTTTTAAAATCATGAACACTTCCAAATTTTTGAACTTTTTTTAAATCTGTTATCATTTTATTAAAATCCATGAATTTTTTTTCAAATCATGAAATGTTTTTGAAATCAGGGTACATTTTTGTAAATCATGAACACCAAATCCAAGGACATTTTTAAAATCGTGAACACTTTCCAAATCGAAGGACATTTTTATAAATCGTGAACACTTTCAACAATTTTTAAAAATGTTCATGAAATTTAAAAACTCATGAATTCAAAAATAATCATGAATATGAAAAATGTTGACGCATTTGATTTTTTATGGATTTTAAAAATGTTAAAAGATTTGAAAATTGTACACAAATCTACAAAAAGTTCGTGAATTTGACAAACGTTAAAAAAAATTGTAAAAAATAATTGTGATTGAGAAAATTTCGCATACTTCCAAAAATTCACATATGAATAAATTTCATGGATTCTAAATTTTGTTGACACATTTGAAAAAAAATCATGGGTTTCAATCCATTCGAGAAAAGTTCACGAATTTGAACAAAGTTTGTGGATTTAAATGAATGCAAAAGAGAGGGGAGAGTTTTCTTTCCAAGAGAACTTTTGAATTTCTCTTGGGCTTCAAGATTAGTCAACATTTATGTTGCGAAAATTGCCGCGTTCATACTGTGCTATCATACATATACATGGGAGGGCCAGGGAGGGGGGGGGGGGGGGGGGGTCCATTTTTTATTTAGAAATTTTAAATTGCTTTTATTATAGATTGTACACGAGGATAATTATGAACTTTTGTGTGGTTCAAGTTAGAGACAGGAGTGACGTTCTTCGAGCATGTCCAATAGCTGCCCTATTAATAACAGAGCACAAAAATGTGTTCGGAATAAAAATTTAGGGCATAAAAATGTGGTTTTTAAGACACCAAACTTTTTGCATCTCCAACAGTAGCTCTAAAATTGGTGCCCTAAAATACATAATGGTTGTCTTTTTGTTTGTGCCCTATTATAGGGCAGCTATTGGAGCACTGTTTTGCGCACAATCGAACCTTTTCTTGTGGACTCGCGTGGTCCCCGCTTGAAGCAAATATTAGGGCAGCAATCGAAGTGATGTATATTTGCAGCACTTGATGTTCATTTTAGGTCCGTCTAAAAAGATTTGGAATTCCCTCAAAATACAAAGATTTGGAGTAAATATTTTTTTTAAAGCTGCTTCTTAGAGCAACTCTAGCAGACCCCGCAAAATGCGTTTGCGGTTTTATGAAAATCGCGTTTGCGGGTCGAAAACTAGCGCGGCCGAACAGAACCCGTATCTAAACCTACATAATTTGAAAAAACACTTTCGCGAGAGAAATTGCACAAACATAGTTCATCACATGATCAACAAACTACAAGCATAGTTATACTACATACCACGTTAAACTAGTACTAGAGGGGTTGGATCTGACGGCTGCAAGGTCGCGGCAAATGGACGACGCCATGGAGGAGCCGGACGCTCAATCCTCCCCGCCGGAGCTGCACAGGCCGACGTACTTCGCCGCCTGCTCCGCGCGAATGCGGCGCCACTCCTCGGCCTTCTCCTTGGCGGCGAGGTTGGTGGCGACCGCCTCCCGCGACTGGAGGGCTTCAAGCTCCTCGGCGTGGCGCTGGCGCTCCGCCTCCTCGCGCACGCTCCGCTCGGTGATGGCGGCCGCAACGGCGTCGACCTCGGCGACGTAGTCTTCCGGCCCTATGACTGCGACGGCCGAGCGGGGCGGGCTCCTCGGGCTCCTTCACATTCGGCCGCACATGGCGGCTGGAGGCGGGGCGGGTGGTCGCCGGCGGCGAGAAATGTGGAGAGGAGGAAGGGGAATCGCGTGGCTCGGCGGCGGCGAGGGATAGGGTTTGGACCCCGCAAATGAGTCGCGGAACCGCAGTTATAGCGGTCGGGGCGTGCGGTTTGCGTGCTGCGGCAAAAAAATTTGCGGGCCGGGCGAGTATGCGGGCTCTGTTTTGACCGGAAAAATGGACCGAGCCCTTATACTCACCGGAATTTTACGGGTTTGTATGATTTGCGGAGTCTGCTAGAGTTGCTCTTAAACTCAAAAAGTCAGGGACCACGGCGGCTGCCCTATATGCTGCTTTTGGATATGCTTTATACTTAGCCAAAAATAGCGGTTGAAGATCAATTAGCTTAAGACTAGTTGAATATGTGCGAAGTTCCCTTTCCATGAAAAGAAAATACTATGCCTTCCGTAGCAGATTCACATCCTCAATCGTTGGTTTTTCAGATAACAGTACAGATCAATCATGTGATTGTCGGCACATAAACGGTGTGATATATCTGAACAATATATAGTATTAAATTATCTATTATCCCCATCAATAATGAAGCAGTAGACGTCGCTGAATGCATGAATGCCACCCGTTGGTGCTCAAGCATTGATGCCGACATCAAAAGGCTGAGAGAGAGTTTGGATGCTGAGACGCGCACGCACGCACGCCATTAACTGGAGGTGGAGAGAGAGAGAGAGAGAGAGAGAGAGAGAGAGAGAGAGAGAGAGAGAGAGAGAGAGTTCGGGGGATCGGAACTGGACTCACAGAGGAAGTCGATGATGAGCCGACCGTCGCAGAACCGGCCAGTGGGGTGGTGGAAGAAGGCGCGGCCCTCCGGTAGCGCGATGTGCCGCCCCTTGGCCGCCGCTATGCCACCCGTGTCGGAGTTGGAGTCCCCGAAGTTGAACACCACCGGCCGGGCGCCGGGGCTGCAGCTGAACCCGCCCGCCTTAGCCAGCGGCGGCGAGAGCGCTAGTGCCAGCGCCAACGCCAGCGCTAGTAGCAGGACGAAGGCTAGCCATAGTGCGCTGCAGCCTGCTGCCGACATTGGGGACCTTGCACCTCTGTCTGTCTATAGCATGTGGTCGTACTCGTACCCCCTCTCACTTTTCTTTTTGTTATCTCTCAAGCACGATTCTGTGAGGTCATGCATGCGCCGTGTATGCCCATCATCGGGCACTCGGGGCTAAATTTCGTGTTTTGACGGCGAGAGGCTGAAGGCGGGAGCGATAAGGTCAGCCGCTCAGCCTCGTGCGGCACCAGCTCTGCGTTGTGCGGATTAATCTGAGACCTAATTTTGACCAGTCAAAGAGGACTTGCTCCATTTGGTTGGTTTCACGATTTTTTTTTTGAGCAAATTTTAATTTTATGGAGGTGGTGTTTGGCTCATAGGTATAGATGCACATATTATGATATAAAACATATTTCAATAATTTCGCGTGTACGTCCGGACATTCTATATTCGCACACATACTTTTGCCAAGAAAGAACATTTTCTATATATATATATATATATATATATATATATATATATATATATATATATGCATAACATTTTGTATAAAAAAAGATTAAAAAAAATGCCTGGTGAATAGGTGTAATCAAGCATCGAAAATTGTCTTTTTACACAAGCCATAATAAATGTCCTTTTTCACCGAAACTTTGTGCATGAATATATAATGTCTCGATGTACACGCGGGCTTTTTTCTTGAATTATTTAAACTTTTTAAAATGTGTATTTAGACAATTGATGCATATACACCTATGACCCAAAGTGAATTTTCGAAATTTTGTAGGTCGTGCCCTACTAGTTCGCTTGTTCCGTCGTGCTAGGCCGTAACCTTGCCAGTCTTGTGAGTTGTGGAGCCCAGCCTAAGTGAGATGCTGCCAAACCAAGACTTCCGCTGCCATTTAAATAGCCATAGGGCTATGCCAGATAATTGTATTCATCAATGATGTAATCATATACACATGTATTTGATGAATATTATTGTACCTGGAAGGATGTATCATGGACCTGTCGTGCGTCAGGTGTTATCCTGGGCTGACGTGCGAAGGCCCCCTGCTCCATGCGGATCGGGGTGCCACACGGCCGGTCTTGTTGTTTGCCGTCGAGGTTAGCTGCATCCCATGTCTTACAGTATTTCACATTTTCTATGGCATGTATAAAAAAATTAAAAAAATGTCTTGTGAATAGATGTAATTAAGCATCAAAAATTGTCTTTTTACACAAGCCATAATAAATGTCCTTTTTCACCGAAACTTTGTGCATGAACATATAATGTCTGGATGTACACGCGGGATTTTTTTCTTGAATTATTTAAACTTTTTAAAATGTATATTTAGACAATTGGTGCATATACACCTATGACCTAAAGTGAATTTCCGAAATTTTATTTGTTTTCATTTTTCTTAAGGTGGACGTGGCGTCGGAGATATTTCCTACGGGCTAAACAAGTACGACTGCTTAATTCGGGCCCTTCCCCTATGGCACCATGTTAGAATCATAGAGCAACTCCACAGGTTCCTCCCGTAAAATTTAGAGGAAGTTGTCTGGAAGCAACTTTTGTCAGTTCCCCTAAACTTGTCCCTCTAAAATTCTTAATTGTCCCATTTTTTCATTAACTAAAAATATAAAAGACATATGCATATGTGTATATATATATATAGCATCATAATCTAAATGAAACAATGATAGATGATAGTTCAAACATAAGAAACCCGATAACTGATTCATAGTAGACTTTAACCGAAAAGTACAAACATGAAAATCAAACATGCGATACATGCTTCATGAAAAAAGGCATGATAAAAAAAAGCATAATATGAAGAACACTCATAGATCTTCATGGATGACTTGCACCACCATTGCCACTCCCAAAACCCTGTCATGTAGTTCCTCCACCTAGCTTCGAAGCTAAAGTTTGTGACTTCACGATCTGCAGATATTGTAGCGCTTCTGGGTCAAGTCCAGCAGTGTTTGTTAACAGGATCTTGTGTTCTTTCTCCATCTTTTTGGTCCGCACCGCCTCCTGAAATGTCCTCAGTTTCTCTTCTTTGATTTGTACTTTCCGCTCTTCCATTGCCTTTAGCTCTGCCCACCTCAGGCCCTTCTCCTTTTTTTTTGCTTCCTCCACCTTACTTTTGTTTGCTTTGATCTCTTCAACAGCACTCTTGAACACAGCATCACTTTCATTCTTCGGTTTTTCTTTCTCTCCTTTCCTCCCAGGTGGTCTTTTCTTATGGACAATGGGAGATTGAGATGTGTTTCCCTGTTCATCCATGGTAACATCATCATTGGTATCTACTGCATTAGTTCTAGCCTTCTTCTTGGGATGAAGATGATCATTATCCCTGTTCTTCCACTTCTCATTGTTCTTGAGCAAAGCCCAAAAGTGATAGAACAGAAAAGGCCTTCCTCTTGGATCCCTTTGCTTGTACAAATCATTTGTGTAGCTCAGGTGTGAAATATCGAATATGATATTAAAAATTTGAGAGTAAACAATTTGAACAATAATATGGACAACAAATACTCACCAGCATGTCCTCTGTCATTCCACTTGGTTTTGCACTTTCAACATTGGTAACACAACCTGCCCAATGACTGCAAGATTTCTGGATGAAGCCCCATCAAACATTGAGTGATTTAATAGTGCGCACGATACCAGTAGTGACATTGCGATGATAATATCACTTAGAAGGAAAGAAGATGAACATTGAAATGATAAAACAGAAAATAATATCACTTAGAAGGAGTTACCTTGAATCACATAGAAGCCTTCGAGATCAGTGTAGGTGGTGTAGCGGAGCCCGTTGTCGAGGCGGCGTCTAAAGGACTCTATCTACGAGGCGGCGTTGAAGTGCCCAACTATTAACGCATGTTCTCACCACCAATGTAGACATATTTCAGGTGGTTCTAGACGTTTCACGCTGGTAATCGTTCGAGGGCAGCTGTCATCGCCCTCCCGAACGGCGGCGTGTCTCACGTGCCTCCCTCGCCGCGCTCCTCTCTCCGGCAATGCACAACCTTGGCACGCGACGTGCGGCCCTCGGGCGCTGGACAAGCCAACCAACGTCGTCTCCAATGTCCTGGCCTTTTGCCTCATCTCCGCCTGAACCGAACCGACCTCCCGCAAAGCCCCAATCACCGACGTCCCACCGCCTGAACTGCACCGACCTCCCACGCATGTCCTCCCTCTCTTTCTTCTCTCTCTCATTTTTGAGCGCACCAGAGCACCACCGCACGCAGACAAGACCCCGACTGTGAATCGCAAATCCTGTCCAAAACCACCCATGGGCTGATTGATCCAGTTCATGGGGATTTGATCCATCGATGGTGAGAACTTGTACCAATAGTTGGGCCCAATTCTATGGCACCTACTACGCACACACAAAAAACATACACAGCCAGCTCCCCCGAATTGCAGATGTCACGTCCACATTAATCGGCTGTCAGCCCCAAATAGGAGAAAAACCAGATCCTTGCAGGTTTAAGTTATGTATAAGTACTACACCAATATAGTATGAAGTATGATCTATCGGGCTTTGCAGAACTGATCAAACTTGATCTTTGGTCTGGAATATGCGGAGCTCAGTATGGCCGCAGCCACGACGGCGTTGGCGGCCTCGGTGAGGTGCACGCCGTCCCAGCTGATGAACTTTGAGCCGTCGGCGCAGACCGTTGAATTCGAAGACTGGCAGCTCCTGCTCAAATCATAGTTGTACGGTGGCCCTCCGTACCCGCAACACGTCATCAATGGGCTGTCAAAACCTGGAGAAATGCAATTGATTTAGTAATATCACCAGATATCATGCGAATCAGAGACATTTGATCAGCTCACCGTATTTGGTGTGGTTGGCCACAAGGTCATACTTGATGGCAAAGAGATCGGTGTACACAACGGTCGCGTTCTTCAGCTCTACATTCAGCTGATCGCAGAGGCTGCCTAGCGCTGTGTTGAACGCGACCGCAGCTCTGTTGTATGTGTTGAGGCAGCCATTCTGATCAAGGTCACTGTCGTTTTTACGTGGAATCGAGAGCTTCTGAGGCAGGCAACCAAGAGCCCCTGTTCCATGTATCCAGAAGTTCCGACTCCCGTTGCCGTACAGAAGCTGCAATTTTTAAAGAAAAAAAACAGAGTTGCGGTTGTCCGTCCAGGCAGCAAGTGAGTGAAAAGGGTGTAGTAATTTGTTTACAAAAGGCAAAAAATAAAAAACATCACCTGAACAGCATACTTAATCTCCGCAAGTATTGGAGGGAGATTGGCGACTACTTGGTCGTAAGGCAAGTTGGACAGAAGAGCGTTAATATCATTCTGTCCTATGTCTATGATATATAGAGCATTTTGGAACGCTTCTGCATCGATTGGAGCTTCCTGACCTGTGTATAGCAACAAGTTTGCTCGTTTACTATCAACTGTATAGCTCCGCGCGTCTTACTTCATTTGGATTTGAGGGAGAATATACGGCAAACAGACCTTGATTGATGAGCTCCAAGGATCTGGCTTTAAAGAAGAAGAACTCCTGCACCTGTCCATGCAATACAAAAAGGGCTTCCCGTGGTAGTGTTGTTGAACCGCTAATAGCGAAATTCACTCCGTTACTGTAATTAGAACCAATTGCCTTCAGATAAGGGCTCAGATAGCTTATGTTTAAGCTTTCACCTGGATATATTTTGGTCATTCATGGACCCAGTATTAGTAAGGCCAACAACCATACTCAATAATTAGATAGTGCTTCTCATCAACATGTACGCGAGTCAGATTAGATGCGCAAAACACACCAGCAGCAAAGTATTAACTCCGATAAAATTTGTCGTCTTATTAGACATTAACTTGTATAATATTCAAGATGAAACTTTGAACATCAATTTATGCACAGACATGTAGCCTCACATAAAAATAATTATACATTATAAGAATATGTTTCATGATAACTCTAGTAATACCAATTTCATGTTTTTATACTAGTGTTTCTTTCCATATAGATGCTCAACCTTAGAAATGTTCGACTGGGAAAAGTTCTGCAAAGCAGCAGCATGCATGTGTGCCCGTTTAGAAAGTCATATGATAGAAATGAGTTAAATGAGTTAGTATGCTACTGACTGTAGCCCCCGCTACATTCCATGGATGGTGGCTGTTGGGGCAGCACTTGACTATGATAGCAAACTGTCAAGGACCTTCGTCCACAACACAATAAAATTGATATGATAATGATCGGAAGACAGGGCAAGGGCACTTACTTTTTTATTTTATTTTTTGAAGAATAGGCAAAGGGCACTACAATACGGTGGCAGGGAGCATCCCTGTAAAACCCCGGAACATTAGTGGAGACCCATGTGGCCCAAGTGGAGTTGTGTGGTGGGATTAGTCCCATATGGAGAGTTCAAAAGTGTTTAACCAGCATATATACCCTTGTGTTCCAACTGTAGCACCTCTGGGTTAACTGTTTCACTCGAAGCGAAGGATGAAAATGTAAGAGTGCTATGCATGTATGAGCTGGTCCGTCCCATAGGTGAGCGAATATTGATTAGGGTGTTACAGTCCCTGCCGTGGAAGACAAGAGACATTTGAGTAGAAGAAGAAAATCGTTTTTTCGATATCTAACACACTTTTTGTATTTTTCCTAATAAACTGCACATGAGAGTATTTTAGTATTTCCATGTGGCTCAACTCAGTCAGCACTATTGTACGTTCAGGAAAAAAATGATGCTAGAAGCTGAATTAGGAATAAGGCGACATGGCGTTACAATCCCAGGCATATATTCTTGGGATAATGAAATTAGTAAAGGGAGATGCTTTAAAATGTCCGAAAATTAAAAAAAAAATCCAGGTCTTATATGTGCTCCTACAGTTTCATCAGAAAGATAACACATTTGAGCCCCAAGTGGAAAAAAATCAATACTTAGGAAAGCAAAAATTTAAGCAGTATACTTCTCTACATGATAGGGCCCAAAACTAAGGTTTCTTCTTAAATTTTAAAAACAGAAAGAAGCTCCAAAAAAAAACACACAGGGGCCACTTTTTTTATTTGAAACCAGGGGACCCTTATGGCTCAATCCATTAATTAAGAAGAACAGAGTTGCCCGGTTAATTAACAAAAAACAGGGTGAAAACCGTCACGACCTGTTGATCAGTCACCCACAAGATACGACACACACACCACCGCTAGAGAACCTTGTCGAGGAAGCACATTTTGTCATCCTCACCACTTCTCCCCAAGCAAGCAACTATGACTTCATTGTATGCGCCCTCTGACCAAGCCCGCGCCGCCGAGGCCGCAAGAAGCCACACGAAGATCCATGCCAAGCAACCCGTGTTGGTGACAGCGCAGGTCTGACTCTGAGGTCAAGCTGCCTACGAACGACAACTATGCAAGGCCAGCATCGCGAAAGACTACCGAACAGACCACCTACCGCTCGTCATCATCATCACCCGGACTCTTCCACCGCAGCTCCGACTTGGCCACAACAAACAACCTAAGGCAATGCCACGGACACGCTGTAGAGTCGACTACCGTAACCACTACCGCAACCCCGACATCATGTATAATTTCTTTTTATAATAAATTCTACATGAGGATAATGGCGTACTTCTGCGTTCCTCAACTCAGTCGTATAGTCCAGAACAAAGGCAATTAGAAGAGTGGCGTTTCTTAATATAATTAGCCAAAAATAATGGTAGAAGATCAGTTGGCTTCAGGACTAGTTGGACATGTGCAGAGTTCCCTATTTTAGGGAAAAAAAAGTATGCCCTTGGTAACAGATTCACATCCTCAGCCGTTGGATTTCAGATAAGAGGACAGATGCATCGATCACATGATTGTCGGCACATAAAAGTCCGGTTGTGACATATCTGAAGTTGTGAACAATAATGTTATCTGCATGAATAATGAAGAACTGAAGTAGACGTCACTGAATGCATGAGTGCCACCAGTTGGTGCTCTAGCAATTGAATGCTGACATGAAAAGTCTGAGACAGAGTTTGGACGCTGAGACGCACCGACGCATGCCATTAACTGGAGCTGGAGACAGGGAGAGAGACAGAGGGGCCAGCGGGCCTCCCGTGTGGCCGTGTCAAAGATTGAGGAGAACAGCTGGGCTTTGAATTGATCATGGATATCCTCCGGTTCAAAAGTACAGGGGGTTGAAATTGAATGAAGGTATGGAGGGAGGGACCAACTAATGCAGCGCATGATGCAAAAAAAAAAAAAGTTGGTTAGCAGGTTCACTGAAATTTTGCTACTCCGGTGGATAAGTTATTTCAGGCTGAGCCGTGCCACGCCTGCCAACCATCATGTGCGTAAGACGGAATAAATATTTTGCTACTGTACATTGCTAGTGAGTCCGTCTAGAATGAAGGACATTTCACTGAAAATACGACCAAGTGCACCGTTCTATACGGAATCTGACTTGAAAAATTTGCAGTATACTACGAGGATGTTTGTTTTCAAGGACTTATTGGTTTAGGGACTTAAAAAGTCCTTATAAGTCCCGTCTAAACCAAACAGGAGGAACTTATAGGGACTTAAAGTGGGCATTTGAGACTTATGTAGAGTCTTATAGGAACTTATAGTTGTAATATGGTCTTATAGGGACTTATAAGTCTTAGAACCAAACAGGTAAGGACTTTTTAGGGACTTAGGACTTATAAGTTGGGACTAAAAAAAACTTATGAACCAAAAAGGGCCTACGTACGACATTTCACTCAAGCTCTGGCTTCACGCTCATGGGATTCAGTCAGCTGACGACCAATCCGTCAGTGTCGGCGAGCGCTGTGTTTCCACTTGAGAAATTTACTGCCGTGCTTTTTACTCCGTATACCGTAGTAAACGGAGTATTCACTGTGCACAAATCTACCCGTTGCACAGTGACAAACACGGGTTTGTTCGGGGAGAGAAGCGACAGAAAAAGCAGAATCTTGTAGATAGAATACTCTGGTTTTGGCTCGGGGTGGGGAATGGGACTCACAGAGGAAGTCGATGACGAGCCGGCCGTCGCAGAAGCGGCCGGTGGGGTGGTGGAAGAAGGCGCGGCCCTCCGGCGGCGCGATGTGCCACCCCTTGGCCGCCGCCATGCCGCCCGTGTCGGAGTTGGAGTCGCCGAAGTTGAACACCACCGGCCGCGCGCCGGGGCTGCAGCTGAACCTGGCCCGCGCCGGCGACGGCGAGAGCGCCAGCGCCAGCGCCAGCGCCAGCGCGAGGAGGAAGGCTGGCCGTGGCGCGCTGCCGCCTGCCGCTGCTGCTGCCGACATTGACGACCTTGGACCTCTGTCTCTGTCTGCCTATAGCATGTGCCGTGGGAGGCCCTGTCGTGTCCCTCTCGCTTTTCTTTCTATCTCTCGCGAGCCCCGAGTGCCGGATTCTGTGAGGTCATGCGCCGTATATGCTCATCGTGGTGGGGCTGCGATAAATGCGACGACCATGCTGAGACTTGGGCCGGGTCGGGCCAGCGGGGCACGAGCACGTCGTGTCTCGGGCCGCGCCGGGCTCGGGCCAGACGGATGTCTGTCGTGGTCGGGTGGTTCCGCTTGAGCAGGGCAGGCGCTGGACCTCGATGGGGCGTGCTCGGCCTCCATGGTCAGGTCGCAGCGCCGGCCGGCGAGGAGCCATCCAGCACCCATCGTGACGCCGCCGATGTTTCCGATGCCACGCTCCTCTTCCTCTTCGCTCGGTTTGATGAGTAGGCGAGTGCGGCGTCAGCGCATGGTGACAAAGAAGAAGAGAAGGCGGAGGCGCTGGGGTCAGGGAGGAGGAGAGAATGCGGTGGAGACGGCGAGAGGCTCAAGGCCGGCGGGAGCGACTCAGTCTCGTGCGCCACCAGCCCTGCCGACAATGTGGGGATTAATTTGAGACCTCATTTTTTTTAACTGTTTGAGACCTCATTTTGACCGGTCAAAGGTGAGTTGCTCCGTTTGGTTGGTTTCATTCACGTGACGATGTACTGCGCACTGGGAGAGACAAAGGGCCGCCGCTACCAATCAGCCGGCTTATTTTAGCCAAATTTAAGCCGCCTGCACAGACGCCCGATCAGACGCTTCGAGACGCACGATCAGGCGCTCCATGGCAGCAGTACACACCAGCTCCAGAACAGCACCGTGTAGTACAGACGCTCCATTACAGCGGCACGGAGCTTCATTGCAACCCGGCGAAGCTTCAACGGCTCCGGCAGCGCTTCAATGCAACTCCGGCGACGCTTCATTGCAACCCCAGCGGAGCTCCGGCGACCCCGTGGCACTTCATTGCAGCTCCGGCGGCGCTTCATTGCAACCCCGGCGGAGCTTCGATGAACACCGTGGCACTTCATTGCAGCTCCGGCGGTCCGGGCGATGCTTCATCGCAATGCCGGCGAGTCCCTCTCTGCTTCAACGGACACTACAGCTTGCCGACCAGCCTGCAGCACAGCACTGCCGCTCGGTGAGCTGGCTGATGTTGTGCAAATCCTCTCATCAACCTCCTGATTGCAGCATGTGCAGCGAGCGGCACCGCCTTGCGACACCATTGACAGCTGCAGCACACGCGGGGCCCTCGCATCGCCACCCACACCGTGAGAAAATCAACATGTGTGGCCAGCGGCGCTGCCTTGCGCCACCGTCCACGGCTGCCGCACCGGCGGCCTCGTAGCAGTAGCAGCTCTACTGACCGGGATGGAGAGGTCATGGACAGAGTAGGGAAGCGCTCGCGAAGAGAAAAGAGCTAGGTTGCAGCGGGGATGGAGAGAGAAGAGCTCAGGCCAAGGACGAGGACGGTTGGGTTTGGATAGAAAATAAGGTTGCAGGATGAGCGGATGCATCGGTCCCACGGGACACGTGTCAACACCCTGAGACAGCTTATGTACGCGAGAAATCATTCGGTTTGATTAGAACGTTTTCCGAGACAAAGAGGTTTCTTAGGCCAACTTCAACGCAGGACCCTATTCTATCCGCGTACCTCTGTTTGGATCAAAATGAACAGACTACACGGTCCAATGTACGGATGCATTCTTAAATTTTATCCGTTTAGCGTCCGGCCCGTCTCATTTTCGGCGCAAACATGCGTCCGGTTTGCATCCACGCGGACATCGAACGGACGGGCACGCGCTTGCTCGGTGCCTGTCCGGAGAACGCGTGGCGGCGGTCCACCTAACTCCATCGTCCAAGTTCAATGTGTTGGAAATATGCCCTAGAGGCAATAATAAAATGGTTATTATTATATTTCCTTGTTCATGATAATTGTATATTGTTCATGCTATAATTGTGTTATCCGGAAATCGTAATACATGTGTGAATACATAGACCACAACATGTCCCTAGTGAGCCTCTAGTTGACTAGCTCGTTGATCAACAGATAGTCATGGTTTCCTGGCTATGGACATTGGATGTCATTGATAACGGGATCACATCATTAGGAGAATGATGTGTTAGGAGAATGATGTGATGGACAAGACCCAATCCTAAGCATAGCACAAAGATCGTGTAGTTCGTTTGCTAGAGCTTTTCCAATGTCAAGTATCATTTCCTTAGACCATGAGATCGTGTAACTCCCGGATGCCGTAGGAGTGCTTTGGGTGTACCAAACGTCACAACGTAACTGGGTGACTATAAAGGTACACTACAGGTATCTCTGAAAGTGTCTGTTGGGTTGACACGGATCGAGACTGGGATTTGTCACTCCGTATGACGGAGAGGTATCTCTGGGCCCACTCGGTAATGCATCATCATAATGTGCTCAAAGTGACCAAGTGGTTGGTCACGGGATCATGCATTACGGTACGAGTAAAGTGACTTGCCGGTAACGAGATTGAACAAGGTATTGGGATACCGACGATCGAATCTCGGGCAAGTAACGTACCGATTGACAAAGGGAATTGTATACGGGATTGATTGAATCCTCGACATCGTGGTTCATCCGATGAGATCATCGTGGAACATGTGGGAGCCAACATGGGTATCCAGATCCCGCTGTTGGTTATTGACCGGAGAGTCGTCTCGGTCATGTCTGCGTGTCTCCCGAACCCGTAGGGTCTACACACTTAAGGTTCGGTGACGCTAGGGTTGTAGACATATTAGTATGCGGTAACCCGAAAGTTGTTCGGAGTCCCGGATGAGATCCCGGACGTCACGAGGAGTTCCGAAATGGTCCGGAGGTGAAGAATTATATATAGGAAGTCCAGTTTCGGCCACCGGGAAAGTTTCGGGGGTTACCGGTATTGTACCGGGACCACCGGAAGGGTCCCGGGGGTCCACCGGGTGGGGCCACCTATCCCGGAGGGCCCCATGGGCTGAAGTGGGAGGGGAACCAGCCCCTGGTGGGCTGGTGCGCCCCCCCTTGGGCCTCCCCCTGCGCCTAGGGTTGGAAACCCTAGGGGTGGGGGCGCCCCCACTTGGCTTGGGGGGGAAGCCACCCCTAGGCCGCCGCCCCCCTTGGAGATCAGATCTCCCAGGGCTGGCGCCCCCCCAGGAGGCCTATATATAGGAGGGGGGAGGGAGGGCAGCCGCACCACAGCCCCTGGCGCCTCCCTCTCCCTCCCATGACACATCTCCCTCCTCCGCAGCGCTCGGCGAAGCCCTGTCGGAATCCCGCTACTTCCACCACCACGCCGTCGTGCTGCTGGATCTCCATCAACCTCTCCTTCCCCCTTGCTGGATCAAGAAGGAGGAGACGTCGCTGCTTCGTACGTGTGTTGAACGCGGAGGTGCCGTCCATTCGGCGCTCGGTCATCGGTGATTTGGATCCGCTCGCGATCTACAAGGGTATGTAGATGCACTCCTCTCTCTCGTTGCTAGATGACTCCATAGATTGATCTTGGTGATGCGTAGAAAAATTTTAAATTTTTGCTACGATCCCCAACACAATGCGCATGAAGGGCGGGCTCCGGTTGTCAATCACATGGGAGGATCGTCGTCTTTCTTAATTGGAAGTCGTGGACCGGCCAGTCCACAGTTTCCACTTCCTGGCCATCCTGCCTCCTCGAGCCCCGGCACGAGCAAACCCTAGCCGCCCCTTCACCTCTCCGCCAACGACAATGGTGGGCCGCTGGTTCCCCGGCCACAAGACGAGGCATGACCACGAGGTTGGGTCGTCGTCCGGCCGCCATCGCTTCTCCCCCACTCCGTCTCCGCCTCCACCTCCACCGGCCGCATTCCATATCGCGCCGGGCGGCGCTCCACCTCGTCAGTGGTCGTACGTGAAGGCGGAGGTGTGCCATGTTGGAGATCGTTGCAGAAATTTAAAATTTTCTACGTATCACCAAGATCAATCTATGGAGTCATCTAGCAACGAGAGAGAGGGGAGTGCATCTACATACCCTTGTAGATCGCGCGCGGAAGCGTTCAAGAGAATGGGGTTGATGGAGTTGTACTCGTCGTGATCCAAATCACCGATGATCCTAGCGCCGAACGGACGGCACCTCCGCGTTCAACACACGTACGGAGCGGGGACGTCTCCTCCTTCTTGATCCAGCAAGGGGGGAGGAGAAGTTGATGGAGATCCAGCAGCACGACGGCGTGGTGGTGGAAGTAGCGGGATCCCGGCAGGGCTTCGCCAAGCGCAAGCGGGGAGGAAGAGGTGTCACGGGAGGGAGGGAGGTGCCAGGGCTTGGGGTGCTGCTCCCATGCGCCTCCCCACTATATATAGGGGTGGAGGGGGCTGGTTTCTTGCCCTCCAAGTCCATTGGGGCGTTGGCAAAGGTGGGGGGAAGAAATCCCATCATTTCCCTTCCCCACCGATTGTTATCCCCTTTTTTTAGGGATCTTGATCTTATCCCTTCAGGATATGATCTTATTCCTTCTAAGGTGGGATCTTGGTGCGCCTTGACCAGGGGTGTGGGGCCTTGACCCCACTACCCACGTTCATGTGGGTCCCCCATGCAGGTGGGCCCCACTTTGGAACCTTCTAGAACCTTCCCGGTACAATACCGAAAAATCCCGAACATTTTCCGATGGCCAAAATAGGACTTCCCATATATAAATCTTTACCTCTGGACCATTCCGGAACTCCTCGTGACGTCCGGGATCTCATCCGGGACTCCGAACAACTTTCGGTTAACCGCATACTAATATCTCTACAACTCTAGCGTCACCGAACCTTAAGTGTGTAGACCCTACGGGTTCGGGAGACATGCAGACATGACCGAGACGACTCTCGGGTCAATAACCAACAGCGGGATCTGGATACCCATGTTGGCTCCCACATATTCCATGATGATCTCATCAGATGAACCACGATGTCGTGGATTCAATCAATCCCGTATACAATTCCCTTTGTCAATCGGTACGTTACTTGCCCGAGATTCGATCGTCGGTATCCCAATACCTTGTTCAATCTCGTTACCGGCAAGTCACTTTACTCGTACCGTAATGCATGATCCCATGACCAAACACTTGGTCACATTGAGCTCATTATGATGATGCATTACCGAGTGGGCCCAGAGATACCTCTCCGTCATACGGAGTGACAAATCCCAGTCTCGATTCGTGCCAACCCAACAGACACTTTCGGAGATACCCATAGTGCACCTTTATAGCCACCCAGTTACGTTGTGACGTTTGGCACACCCAAAGCACTCCTATGGTATCCGGGAGTTGAACAATCTCATGGTCTAAGGAAATGATACTTGACATTTGGAAAAGCTCTAGCAGACGAACTACACGATCTTGTGCTATGCTTAGGATTGGGTCTTGTCCATCACATCATTCTCCTAATGATGTGATCCCGTTATCAATGACATCCAATGTCCATAGTCAGGAAACCGTAACCATCTATTGATCAACGAGCTAGTCAACTAGAGGCTCACTAGGGACATGTTGTGGTCTATGTATTCACACATGTATTACGGTTTCCGGATAACACAATTATAGCATGAACAATAGACAATTATCATGAACAAGGAAGTATAATAATAACCATTTTATTATTGCCTCTAGGGCATATTTCCAACAGTCTCCCACTTGCACTAGAGTCAATAATCTAGTTCACATCGCCATGTGATTAACACTCATAGTCCACATCGCCATGTGACTACACCCAAAGAGTTTACTAGAGTCAATAATCTAGTTCACATCATAATGTGATTAAGACTCAATGAGTTCTAGGGTTTGATCATGTTCTGCTTGTGAGAGAGGTTTTAGTCAACGGGTCTGCAACATTCAGATCCGTGTGTACTTCGCAAATCTCTATTTCATATTGTAGATGTTGCTACTATGCTCCACTTGGAGCTATTCCAAATGGTTGCTCCATTATACGTATCCGGTTTGCTACTCAGAGTCATCCGGCTTGGTGTTAAAGCTTGCATCGACGTAACCCTTTACGCCGAATTCTTCATCACCTCCACGATCGAGAAAACATTTCCTTATTCCCAAGGACAATTTTGACCGCTGTCCAATGATCCACTCCTGGATCATTCTTATACCCCCTTGCCAGACACGTGGCAAGGCACATCGCGGTACACAGCATGGCATATCGTATAGAGCCTATGGCTAAGGCATAGGGGACGACCTTCGTCCTTTCTCTTTCTTCTGCCGTGGTCGAGCTTTAAGTCTTAACTTCACACCTTACAACTCAGGCAAGAACTCCTTTGACCGATCCATCTTGAACTCCTTCAAGATCATGTCAAGGTATGTGTTCTGTGAAAGTCTTATCAGGCGTCTTGATCTATCTCTATAGATCTTGATACCCAATATGTAAGCAGTTTTACCAAGGTCTTCCTTTGAAAAACTCCATTCAAACAACCCTTTTTGTTTTCCAGAAATTCTACATCATTTCCGATCAACAATATGTCATCCACATATACTTATCAGAAATGTTGTAGTGCTCCCACTCACTTTCTTGTAAATACAAGTTTCTTGCAAACTTTGTATAAACCCAAAAACTGTGATCACCTCATCAAAGCGTATGTTCCAACTCCGAGATGCTTGCTCCAGTCCATAGAGGGATAGCTGGAGCTTGCATACCTTTTAGCATCCTTAGGATCGACAAAAACTTTCTGGTTGTATCACATACAGCCTGGTTGTATCACATACAACCTTTCCTCACGGAAACCGTCAAGGAAACTTTTGTTTTGACATCCATCTGCCAGATTTCGTAAATGAAAATTCAGCAACTGCTAACATAATTCTAACAGACTTTAGCATCGCTATGATTGAGAGAGTCTCATCACAGTCAACTCCTTGAACTTGTCGGAAACTTCTTTGAGACAAGTCGAGCTTCATAAATGGTGACATTACCATCAGCGTCTGTCTTCTTCTTAAAGATCCATTTATTCTTAATGGCTTGCCGATCATTGGGCAAGTCCACCAAAGTCCATACTTTGTTCTCATACATGGATCCTATCTCGGATTTCATGGCTCCTAGCCATTTGTTGGAATCTGGGTCCACCATCGCTTCTCCATAGCTCATAGGTTCATCATTGTCCAACAACATGACCTTTAAGACAGGGTGACCACTCAGAAGTTGTATACACCCTTGTCGACCTACGAGGTTTGATAGTAACTTGATCTGAAGCTCCATGATCGTCATCATTAGCTTTCTCTTCAACTGAGGCAAGTGCCACAGAAACATCTTTCTGTGCTGCGCTACTCTCTGATTGAAGTGAAGGTTCAACAACCTCATCAAGTTCTATCTTCCTCCCACTCAATTCTTTCGAGAGAAACTCTTTCTCGACAAAGGACCTGTTCATAGCGAAAAACAATTTGCCATCAGATCTGTGATAGAAGGTATACCCAATCGTCTTGTTTGGGTATTCTATGAAGACACAATTTTCCGCTTTGGGTTCGAGATTTTCTGGCCGAAGCCTATCGACATAAGCATCGTAGCCCCAAACCTTAAGAAACAACAACTTAGGTTTCTCGCCAAACCATAGTTCATACAGTGTCGTCTCCACGGACTTAGATGGTGCCCTATTTAAAGTGAATGTAGCTGTCTCTAATGCATAACCCCAAAACGATAGCGGTAGATCGGTAAGAGATATCATAGATCGCACCATAACCAATAGGGTGCGACTACGACACTCGGACACACCATTACGCTATGGTGTTCCAGGTGGCGTCAACTGTGAAACGATTCCACCTTGTCTTTAGTGATTGCCAAATTCACAACTCAGATACTTTTCCCTTGATCAGATCGCAGGAACTTGATCTTCTTGTTATGATGATTCTCAACTTCACTCTGAAATTGCTTGAACTTTTCAAACGTTTTAGACTTATGCTTCATTAAGTAAATATACCCATATCTACTCAATTCATTGGTGAAGGTGAGAAAATAACGATATCCACCGCACGCGTCAACACTCATCGGATCGCACACATCAGCATGTATGATTTCCAACAAGTCACTTGCCCGTTCCATTGTTCCAGAAAACGGGGTTTTAGTCATCTTGCCAATGAGGCATGGCTCGCATGTGTCAAGTGATTCAAAATCAAGTGACTCCAAAACTCCATCTGCATGGAGGTTCTTCATGTGCTTTACACTAATATGACCTTAAGCGGCAGTGCCACAAAAGTGGTACTATCATTATCAACTCTACATCTTTTGGCATCAATGTTATGAACATGTGTATCGCCACGATCGAGATTCAATAAACCATTCACATGGGGTGCATGACCATAGAAGGTGTTATTCATGTAAACAGAATAACCATTATTCTCTGACTTAAATGGATAACCGCATTGCAATAAACATGATCTAATCATGTTCATGCTCAACGCAGACACCAATGCAAACAACATTTATCTAGGTTCAACACTAATCTCGAAGGTAGAGGGAGCGTGCGATGGTGATCACATCAACCTTGGAAACACTTCCAACACGCATCGTCACCTCGCCCCTAGCTAGTCTTCGTTTATTCCGTAGCTTTTGTTTCGAGTTACCAATCTTAGCAACTGAACCGGTATCTAATACCCATGTGCTACTAGGAGTACTAGTAAGGTACACATCAATAACACATATATCAAATATACTTTTGTTGAAGTTGCTAGCCTTCTTATCTACCAAGTATTTGAGGCAGTTCCGCTACCAGTGACAGTTCCCCTAATAGAAGCGCTTCGTCTCGGGTTTGGGTTCTTGGGTTTCTTCATTGGAGCGGCAACTGGCTTGCCATTCATGAAGTTTCCCTACTTGCCCTTTCCCTTCTTTGAAACTAGTGGTCTTGTTAACCATCAACACTTGATGCTCCTTCTTCATTTCTACTTCCGCGGCCTACTGCGAACTGCTCCGGGATCATCTCCATCCCCTGCATGTTATAGTTCATCACGAAGTTCTAGTAGCTTGGTGATAGCGACTGGAGAACTTTGTCAATCAATCTCTTATCTGGAAGATTAACTCCCACTTGATTCAAGCGATTGAAGTACCCAGACATTCTGAGCACATGCTCACTGGCTGAGCTATTCTCCTCCATCTTGTAGGCAAAGATCTTGTCAGAGGTCTCAAACCTCTCAACATGGGCATGAGCCTGAAATACCAATTTCAGCTCTTGGAATATCTCATATGTTCCATGGCGTTCAAAACGCTTTTGGAGCCCCGACTCTAAGCCGTAAAGGATGGCGCACTAAACTATCAAGTAGTCATCAGAATGTTTCTGCCAGATGTTCACAACATCCACAGACGATGCTAGAGGGGTTGGCACACCGAGCGGTGCATCAAGGACAGAAGCCTTCTATGTAGCAGTGAGGACAATCCTCAGACTACGACCCTAGTCCGCACAATTGCTCACAATAACTTTCAACTTAGTCTTTCTCTAGGAACGTATTAAAACAGGGAGCTTAAGCACGAGCTATTGATCTGCAACTTAATTTGCAAAGACAATTTAGACTATGTTCATGACAATGAGTTCAATTAATCAAATTATTTAAAGAACTCCCAGATAGACATCCCTCTAGTCATCTAAGTGATACATGATCCGAATCGACTAGGCCATGTCCGATCATCACGTGAGACGGACTAGTCATCACGGTGAACATCTCCATGTTGATCACCTCTACTATACGACTCATGTTCGGCCTTTCGATCTCTTGTGTTCCGAGGCCATGTCTGTACATGCTAGGCTCGTCAAGTCAACCTAAGTGTTTCGCATGTGTTCCGAGGCCATGTCTGTACATGCTAGGCTCGTCAACACCCGTTGTATGTGAACGTTAGAATCTATCACACCCGATCATCACGTGGTGCTTCGAAACAACGAACCTTCGCAACGGTGCACAGTTAGGGGGAACACATTTCTTGAAATTTTAGTGAGGGATCATCTTATTTATGCTACTGTCGTTCTAAGCAAATAAGATGTAAACATGACAGACATCACATGCAAATCATAAAGTGACATGATATGGCCAATATCATCTTGCGCCTTTTGATCTCCATCTTCGAGGCACGGCATGATCACCTTCGTCACCGGCATGACACCATGATCTCCATCATCATGATCTCCATCATCGTGTCTTCATGAAGTTGTCTCGCCAACTATTACTTCTACTACTATGGCTAATGGTTAGCAATAAAGTAAAGTAATTACATGGCGTTTTCATTGACACGCAGGTCACACAATACATTAAGACAACTCCTATGGCTCCTGCCGGTTGTCATACTCATCGACATGCAAGTCGTGATTCCTATTACAAGAACATGATCAATCTCATACATCACATATATCATTCATCACATCCTTTTGGCCATATCACCTCGCATAGCATACCCTGCAAAAACAAGTTAGACGTCCTCTAATTGTTGTTGCATGTTTTACGTGGCTGCTATGGGTTTCTAGCAAGAACGTTTCTTACCTACGCAAAAGCCACAACAGTGATATGCCAATTGCTATTTACCCTTCATAAGGACCCTTTTCATCAAATCCGATCCGACTAAAGTGGGAGAGACAGACACCCGCTAGCCACCTTATGCATCAAGTGCATGTCAGTCGGTGGAACCTGTCTCACGTAAGAGTACGTGTAAGGTCGGTCCGGGCCGCTTCATCCCACAATGCCGCCGAATCAAGATAAGACTAGTAACGGTAAGCAAATTGAACAAATCGTCGCCCACAACTACTTTGTGTTCTACTCGTGCATAGAATCTACGCATAAACCTGGCTCTGATACCACTGTTGGAGATCGTTGCAGAAATTTAAAATTTTCTACGTATCACCAAGATCAATCTATGGAGTCATCTAGCAACGAGAGAGAGGGGAGTGCATCTACATACCCTTGTAGATCGCGCGTGGAAGCGTTCAAGAGAACGGGGTTGATGGAGTTGTACTCGTCGTGATCCAAATCACCGATGATCCTAGCGCCGAACGGACGGCACCTCCGCGTTCAACACACGTACGGAGCGGGGACGTCTCCTCCTTCTTGATCCAGCAAGGTGGGAGGAGAAGTTGATGGAGATCCAGCAGCACGACGGCGTGGTGGTGGAAGTAGTGGGATCCCGGCAGGGCTTCGCCAAGCGCAAGCGGGGAGGAAGAGGTGTCACGGGAGGGAGGGAGGCGCCAGGGCTTGGGGTGCTGCTCCCATGCGCCTCCCCACTATATATATAGGGGTGGAGGGGGCTGGTTTCTTGCCCTCCAAGTCCATTGGGGCGTTGGCAAAGGTGGGGGAAAGAAATCCCATCATTTCCCTTCCCCACCGATTGTTATCCCCCTTTTTTTAGGGATCTTGATCTTATCCCTTCGGGATATGATCTTATTCCTACTAAGGTGGGATCTTGTTGCGCCTTGACCAGGGGTGTGGGGCCTTGCCCCCACTACCCACATTCATGTGGGTCCCCCCATGCAGGTGGGCCCCACTTCGGAACCTTCTAGAACCTTCCCGGTACAATACCGAAAAATCCCGAACATTTTCTGGTGGCCAAAATAGGACTTCCCATATATAAATATTTACCTCCGGACCATTCCGGAACTCCTCGTGACGTTCGGGATCTCATCCGGGACTCCGAACAACTTTCGGTTAACCGCATACTAATATATCTACAACTCTAGCGTCACCGAACCTTAAGTGTGTAGACCCTACGGGTTCGGGAGACATGCAGACATGACCGAGGCGACTCTCCGGTCAATAACCAACAGCGGGATCTGGATACCCATGTTGGCTCCCACATGTTCGACGATGATCTCATCGGATGAACCACGATGTCGAGGATTCAATCAATCCCGTATACAATTCCCTTTGTCAATCGGTACGTTACTTGCCCGAGATTCGATCGTCGGTATCCCAATACCTTGTTCAATCTCGTTACCGGCAAGTCATTTTACTCGTACCGTAATGCATGATCCCGTGACCAAACACTTGGTCACATTGAGCTCATTATGATGATGCATTACCGAGTGGGCCCAGAGATACCTCTCCGTCATACGGAGTGACAAATCCCAGTCTCGATTCGTGCCAACCCAACAGACACTTTCGGAGATACCAGTAGTGCACCTTTATAGCCACCCAGTTACGTTGTGACGTTTGGCACACCCAAAGCACTCCTATGGTATCCAGGAGTTGCACAATCTCATGGTCTAAGGAAATGATACTTGACATTTGGAAAAGCTCTAGCAGACGAACTACACGATCTTGTGCTATGCTTAGGATTGGGTCTTGTCAATCACATCATTCTCCTAATGATGTGATCCCGTTATCAATGACATCTAATGTCCATAGTCAGGAAACCGTAACCATCTATTGATCAACGAGCTAGTCAACTAGAGGCTCACTAGGGACATGTTGTGGTCTATGTATTCACACATGTATTACGGTTTCCAGATAACACAATTATAGCATGAACAATATACAATTATCATGAACAAGGAAATATAATAATAACCATTTTATTATTGCCTCTAGGGCATATTTCCAACATGCCAGAGGTATTGGGAGACGCGCATGCCATTGCCGTGGGGCGACGTGCACCTCCCCAACATCTCGCACCTCTCCGCGGATCGGGTGCCTATCCCACCGATCCCCGACGAGCGTCCGCGCTCACTGGGAGGAGATCAATCGCCGCCATGCCGCCTTCCCACAGATCTCGTCGATGACTGGAGGTACGCCGTCGACTCACCGCTGTGGGATACGTGGCTCCACGACGAGCACGACATCCGGCGGCAATTGTTCTTTGCAGGCCGTCCACCGAGCCCGCAGCGGCCGCACGAGCGCTCCTAGCCCGCCCCAGTTGCGCAAGTGCAGGTTGGTTCGCGGCCTCACCCCTACGCCGTCGCCGTCGCCACCGTCGCCCGAGCCAATGACGGCCGCCGAGGAGGAGGACCTCATGAGGCAGGTGATGGAGGTCTCCCTCCGCACCCACGACGAGCGCCAATGGCAGGGCCTCCAGGAGATGATGGCCCTGTCAGCGGCCGGCGACGTCGCCCTCCCCGAGCTCGACACAGTCGTCAAGGAGGAGGTGTGGACACAGGCGACGAGGACAGCCCTTGTGGGATGGAACCCCGCATTGGTTGGGCAGTCTTGGACGCTAACAGAGACTGTGCCGTGCATGCCCGAGGTGGATGCCGGCCGGTGGTCACCATCCCCGCCGCGCGAAGAGGTCGTGTAGGCGCCACCGCAGCCGGCACAGCAGGTGCCTCCGGCGTGGCAGGGGCCACCACCCCACCTCTGGCAGACACCTCCATACGTCGACCTCACCGGTGACGATGACGAGTAGAAAGCGGCCACGGCGGCGACGACGGCCCTTATCTAGTTTTTAAAATGTTTAAAATGTTATTGTTTATATCAATGTGTTGAACTTGGATAATCTAGACGTTTTAATGTCTGTATTAATATTTTCTAGTTGTTTTCAATGTTTATTTGAGGTTTGGGGGAGGGGGGTTATTCACGTCCAAAAAAGGACCGTTTGGGGTGCGGCCGACCCGTTGGGCGCACGACCGCAAGCGAATGACCGTATCCGTTTTTCTGTCCAGATGGACGAAAAGCAGACGAAACGGACGTTCGTTTGAGATCGTGCATTGGAGTTGGCCTTACGGGCCATACAAGCACGGCGGCACGACTGCATAATTCGTGCCCTTCTCGTACCAGAGGCGAGAGTTATGTCTCGCGATCAGGGATATCCCCATTTCTTCGAGGCACCGCTAGCCACTGCACCGGCATCAAGTTTGGAGTACAATAAGTAGCGCGTGACATACTAGAAGGAAAAAGAGCCGGTTTGCACAATGATTCATTTCTTTTTTTCTGTTTCTACTGTTTTTTTTTACTTTTGTTTCTTTTTTCTTCATTCTTATTCTGTTTTCTCCTTTTTTTTTCTTTTCCCCCTTCTTTGTTTTTTGTTTGCTTTTCTTATTTCTTCTTTGTTTTTTTGTTTTTCTTTTGTTTCGTTCATTGTTTTTATCGGGTTTTCTTTTCTTACTCTTTCTCTTTTTTTATTTTGTTTTTCTTAGTGTCAATTCTTTTTTGGTTTTCTTTCTTTTTTCTTCTCTGGTTTTTGTTTTCTTTTCATTGTTTTTCTGCTTTTTTTCTTCAGTTCAATTTTCCTTTTTTCTTTGGTTTCTTTTATTTCTTTCTTTGGTTTTCTTTGTTTCTTTTGGTTTTCATATTAAATATTTTCTATATGTCAACAATATTTTTTAGTAAATTTGTAATTTTTTTACTACATGGTCAATATTTTTTCTATATAGATTTCTAACATTTCTCAAATGCTTCCTTAACATTTTTCAAATACAATATTAACATTTTTTGAATACATGGTCAATATTTTTTGGACAGACTGTTAAACTTTTTCGAATGGTTGATTGACATTTTCCAAATACAAGATTGACATTTTCTTTTACATAATGAATCTTTTTTGTATGCACATTTAACATTTTTTTCAAATGGTTGGTTGACATTTTCTAAATGATATATTAACATGTTTTGAATACATGGTCAACATTTTTTCTATACACATTTAACACTTTTCAAATGCTCGACAAATACTTGGTCAACATTTCTTCAAATGCTTGATTAACATTTTTTATATACATGATCATAAAAATTCATCATTTTTTAATACATGGTCAACATTGTTTTCTATAGACATTTAACATTGTTCAGATGCTTGATCGACATTTTTCAAATGCTTGATTAACAATCTTATATACATGAAAAATTTCATCATTTTTTTAATGCACGGTCATCATTTTTTGCAATACAAATTTAGCATTTTTCAAATGCTTAATCGACATTTTTCAAATACTTGTTCAACTTTTTTCAAATGCTGGATTAACATTTTTCAAATACATGATCAAATTTTTTGTACACACTTTTTAATACTTTTTTTGTATACGTGATAATCATTTTCTCTATACACATTTAACATTGGGAGATGGATAACGGGAGTTGACCATGGTCGTTCTAAAAGAATAGCTATGTACGTGGTCCACCTTGTAAAAAACTACTCCATGTAATCTTAAATTAGTGGCGCAGTTTTAAACTAAGCTTAGTTGAAAACTAATTCAAAATTGCAACATTTTGGGTCGGAGGGAGTATGTACAAGGTCCTTACAAAGGCAGTGTGTCGCGCAAAAAAATACAAAGGCAGTACGTGAGTATTGTAAAAGAAACGGCAACGCGTAACATCAAAGGATTTTTGTTTCCATTTCAAACAAATTAATGTATTTGGGATTAAAAAATGGAATTTTCTTAAGAATGTTCAGAATTTTAAAACTTTTATGGATTTAAAAAATGAAGGAATTTTAAAAAATCAGGAATTTAAACAATTTTACAAGAATACAAAAAATTATCACGTACTCCCTCCGTTCCTAAATATTTGTCTTTTAGAGATTTCAAATGGACTACCACATTCGGATGTATATAGACATGTTTTAGAGTGTAGATTCACTCATTTTGCTCCGTATGTAGTCACTTGTTAAAATCTCTAGAAAGACAAATATTTAGGAACGGAGGGAGTATTTGAGAAATGGTCATGAATTTAACTATTGTTAACGAATATTAGAATTTTTTTCATGAATTTCAAAAAAATTGTGCAAAAAATTCATAAAAAGTTCGGGAATTTAAAAATATGCATGGATTTAAAAATGTTTATGAATTTCAAAAAAGTTCGTGAAATAAGAAAATGTTGGTAGCATTTGGAACATGTGATCTCTAGGGGTGAAGGATGATATTAGCTATGATTATCCCAAGTAGTGGCCTTGGATGGGTTATGGTCACTAGTAGAAAACATGGCTTTGGTTGGGGCCTGGCCAGCCCATTAGTCCCGGTTCAGCCACGAACCGGGACCCATGGGCACATACGTCCCGGTTCGTGAGCCCAGGGGGCTGGCCGAGGCCTCGTGGGCATTCGTCCCGGTTCGTCTGGACCAAATTGTCCCGGTTCCTGGCACGAGTCGGGACCAATAGGCCTCGCTCCTGGCCCACAGCCATTGGTCCCGGTTCGTGGCTCGAACCGGGACAGAAGGGGGGGCTTTAGTCCCAGTTCAAGGCACGAACCGGGACCAATGAGGTGCCTATATATACCCCATCGCCGCAGCAGAGCACCGATCTCGTTGCCGGCACCACCGTGGTGAGCCTCTTGTTCTTATCTTCTTTCTGAAAGAAAAGAATTCTTACTTTAGATAGATACTTGTCTAATTATATGTAATACACGCAGATGAACCGACAATGGATGTATGGTTACAGACACACCTTCGAGTACGTTAAGGGCGTGCCTAATTTTCTCGAAGTGGCTGAGGCAAACAAGCAGAATAGTTTTATGTGTTGTCCATGCCCTAGTTGTGGGAATACGAAGTCTTCCTCTGACAGGAAAATCCTTCACACCCACCTTCTTTATAAGGGTTTCATGCCACACTATAATGTTTTGACGAGGCACGGAGAAATAGGGGTTATGATGGAAGACAACGAAGAAGAAGAGGACGATGACAACTATGTGCCCCCCTGAATACGGTGATGCTGCAACGGGGGAAGCTGCTGAAGATCAAGATCAGGAACTAGACGATGTGCCCGATATCGATGATGATGATCTCCGTCGGGTCATTGTTGATGCAAGGACACAGTGCGAAAGTCAAAAGGAGAAGCTGAAGTTCGATCGCATGTTAGAGGATCACAAAAAAGGGTTGTACCCCAATTGCGAAGATGGCAACACAAAGCTCGGTACCGTACTAGAATTGCTGCAGTGGAAGGCAGAGAATCATGTGCCTGACAAAGGATTTGAGAAGCTACTGAAAATATTGAAGAAGAAGCTTCCAAAGGATAACGAATTACCCGACAGTACGTACGCAGCAAAGAAGGTCGTATGCCCTCTAGGATTGGAGGTGAAGAAGATACATGCATGCCCTAATGACTGCATCCCCTACCGCGGTGCGTACGAGGATTTAAACGCATGCTCGGTATGCGGTGCATTGCGGTATAAGATCAGACAAGATGACCCTGGTGATGTTGATGGCGAGCCCCGCAGGAAGAGGGTTCCTGCGAAGGTGATGTGGTATGCTCCTATAATACCACGGTTGAAACGACTGTTCAGAAACAAAGAGCAGCCAAGTTGATGCGATGGCACAGTGAGGACCGTAAGAAAGACGAGAAGTTGAGAGCACCCGCTGACGGGTCGCAGTGGAGAAAAATCGAGAGACAGTACTGGGTTGAGTTTGCAGGTGACCCAAGGAACGTATGGTTTGGTTTAAGCGCGGATGGCATTAATCCTTTCGGGGAGCAGAGCAGCAATCACAACACCTGGCCCGTGACTCTATGTATGTATAACCTTCCTCCTTGGATGTGCATGAAGCGGAAGTTCATTATGATGCCAGTTCTCATCCAAGGCCCTAAGCAACTCGGCAACGACATTGATGTGTACCTAAGGCCATTAGTTGAAGAACTTTTACAGCTGTGGAATGGAAACAGTGTACGTGTGTGGGATGAGCACAAACAGGAGGAATTTAACCCGCACGCGTTGCTGTTTGTAACCATCAACGATTGGCCCACTCTCAGTAACCTTTCAGGACAGACAAACAAGGGATACCATGCATGCACGCACTGTTTAGCTGACACCGAAAGTATATACCTGGAGAAATGCAGGAAGAATGTGTACCTGGGCCATCGTTGATTTCTTCCGACCAACCATCAATGTCAAAAGAAAGGCAAGCATTTCAAAGGCGAGGCAGATCACCGGAAGAAGCCCGCCATGTGTACCGGTGATCACGTACTTGCTATGGTCAATGATTTACATGTAATCTTTGGAAAGGGTCCCGGCGGAGTAGCTGTTCCGAATGACGCTGAGGGACGCGCACCCATGTGGAAGAAGAAATCTATATTTTGGGACCTACACTACTGGAAAGACCTAGAGGTCCGCTCTTCAATCGACGTGATGCACGTGACGAAGAACCTTTGCGTGAACCTGCTAGGCTTCTTGGGCGTGTATGGGAAGACAAAAGATAAAGCTGATGCACGGGAGGACCTGCAACATTTGCACGAAAAAGACGACATGCCTCCAAAGCAGTATGAAGGTCCTGCCAGCTACGCTCTTACCAAAGAAGAGAAGGAAATCTTCTTTGAATGCCTGCTCAGTATGAAGGTCCCGACTGGCTTCTTGTCGAATATAAAGGGAATAATAAATATGCCAGAGAAAAAGTTCCAGAACCTAAGTCTCATGACTGCCACGTGATTATGACGCAACTGCTTCCGGTTGCATTGAGGGGGCTTCTACCGAAAAACGTCCGATTAGCCATTGTGAAGCTATGTGCGTTCCTCAATGCAATCTCTCAGAAGGTGATCGATCCAGAAATCATACCAAGGCTAAGGAGTGATGTGGCACAATGTCTTGTCAATTTCGAGCTGGTGTTCCCACCATCCTTCTTCAATATCATGACGCACGTCCTAGTTCATCTAGTCGACGAGATTGTCATTCTGGGCCCCGTATTTCTACACAATATGTCCGTAACCGCGCAAGGCCAGAAGGAAGCATCTCCATCGGCCATCAAACAGAGGATGTCATTGGGTTTTGTGTTGACTTCATTCCTGGCCTTAAGAAGATAGGTCTCCCTAAATCGCGGTATGAGGGGAGATTGACTGGAAAAGGCCCGCTTGGAGGGGACTCAATAATATGCAGGGACGGGCATTCTTGGTCTCAAGCACACTACACAGTTCTACAGAACTCTACCTTGGTGACCTCGTATGTCGATGAACACAAGAACAGTCTGCGCTCCAAACACCCGGAGCAGTGCGACAACTGGATTACATGTGAACACATCAGGACTTTCAGCAGTTGGTTGGAAACACGTCTCAGAGGTGACAACACTGTTTGTGATGAGCTGTACTCGTTGTCCAGGGGACCATCTTCGACTGTATTGACTTACAAAGGATATGAGATAAATGGGAATACATTTTACACGATCGCCCAAGATCAAAAGAGCACCAACCAAAACAGCGGTGTCCGCTTTGATGCGGCAACCAAGAGGGGAAAGGACATATATTATGGTTACATAGTGGACATATGGGAACTTGACTACGAACATGATTTTAAGGTCCCTTTGTTTAAGTGCAAATGGGTCAATCTGTCAGGAGGCGGGGTACAGGTAGACCCACAGTACGGAATGACAACAGTGGATCTGAACAATCTTGGGTACACTGACGAACCGTTCATCCTAGTCAATGATGTGGCACAGGTTATCTATGTGAAGAACATGTCTACCGAACCGAGAAAAAGAAAAGATAAGGAAGCGAATACATCATACGATGAGCCAAAGCGCCACATAGTTCTTTCAGGAAAAAGGGACATCGTGGGAGTGGAGGGAAAGACAGACATGTCTGAAGATTATGAAAAGTTTCATGAAATTCCTCCCTTTAAAGTCAAGGCTGACCCAAGCATCCTGATGAACGATGAAGATTATCCATGGTTACGGCGTAATAAGCAAAGGACACAAGGGAAGAAAAAGTGAAGACTTTCTCTCCACAACTATTATGATGATACCATGCCAACTTTCAACCTTTTCGTAGTTCATTTGAAATGCCTATTGTAACAGACGAGTTTCCGTATGAAACCCTGATATCTCGAAACAGATTGTCCGTTTTGTACACGAAGTGCATCCAGTTTTTGCCGTAACCCTCTCAAATTGTTTGCACATGCTATGTGGGTGAAATGATGATACCATGCCAACTTTCAACCTTTTCAGAGTTCATTTGAAATGCTTTTCAATTTGAGGGTCTTATAGCTAAAAAAATCAGTAAATGCATGAAAAATAACAAATAAAGTCAGAGAGGGATGAAAATTGATGATGTGGCTTTGAATGGTGCATTTTGAACACGAAAAAAGTCTGGAGTTCAACTAAGTTCAAAAAAATGAAATCCCTTTGTAACAGACGAGTTTCCATATGAAACCCTGATATCTCGAAACAGATTGTCCGTTTTGTACACGAAGTGCATCCAGTTTTTGCCATAACCCTCTCAACGTTTTTGCACATGCTATGTGGGTGAAATGATGATACCATGCCAACTTTCAACCTTTTCAGAGTTTATTTGAAATGCTGTTCAATTTCAGGGTCTTATAGCTCAAAAAAAAATCAGTAAATGCATGAAAAATAACAAATGAAGTTAGAAAGGGATGAAAATTGATGATGTAAGTAGAAACCAAATAAAATAAAATATATAAGTAGAAACAAAATAAAATAAAATAAACTTTAATAACATAAATAAAATTTATGGACCTAAAATTACCAAAGTATTTTATGTTCAAAACATTATAAGCAAAAAGAATTTTCCTGAAATAAATAAAATAGCAACAGTAAGTATTTTGTTGTAAACAGAAACAAAATAAAATAAATAAAGCAAAAAAGAAAAGAAAAATTTGAAAAAAATAAAATAAAAAATGCCACCTACTGGGCCATCACGGCCTGAATACGACTAGAAACGCATCAATGGGCCAGGATTCAGGCCCGCAGAAGCCCCGGCAGGCCCACAGGCATAGCTGTGCGAGATTAGGCCCATAGGCTTGCAGTTCAGAGGAGTTCAATGGAGATGGCGGGGCAGGGCTTATAAACAGGCCCGGCCGCTCCTCGGCTAGCGAGGAGGGACTAAACATCCTACCGCGGCTTTGGCAGGCGCAGGACATTGGTCCCGGTTGGTGCCATGAACCGGGACCAATGCACACCTTTGGTACCGGTTCGGGGCACCAACCGGAACCAATGACCCCCCCTTTAGTTCCGGTTGGTGCCACCAACCGGGACCAAAGGCCTCTGCTTCCCGCCCTTTGAGATGCTGAAAAGAGACCTTTGGTCCCGGTTGGTGGCACCAACCGGGACTAAAGGGGTTCATTGGTCCTGGTTGCTGCCACGAACCGGGACCAATGCGCTGTGTATATAAGCAGGACTTGTGAAATTTTCGATTCAGTTGTTCTTCCCACTGGCCCAAGGCCGTTGCAGCACGCTCCCTCGCCTCGACGCCGTCGCCGCGTCGCCGCCCCCGACCCCAACGCCGTCGCCGCGCGCCGCCCCTGCCCCGACGCCGTCACCGCGCCGCCCCTGCCCCGCGCCGTCTCACCGCCCCGGTCAGCACCGCCCCTGCCCCGACGCCGTCGCCGCGCCGCCCCGCCGTCTCACCGCCCTGGTCTGCGCCGCCCCTGCCCCGCGCCGTCTCACCGCCCCTGCCCCGCGGCGTCTCACCGCCCTGGTCCGCGCCGCCCCTGCCCCGCGCCGTCTCACCGCCCCTGCCCCGCGCCGTCTCACCGCCCCGATCCGCGCCGCCCCTGCCCCGTCGCCATCGCCGACGCCGCCCCCAGTGAGCCCCTGCGCCCCTGTCCTGCCCCCCCGGCGCCGCCGCCGCCGTGGACGTGGCCGCCGTATGCATATATGTTTTTTTGCATATATGTTGATGTATGGATATATATGTATGCATATATGTTTTTTCTGTTCATAGATTTTTTTTGTGATATTATATTGTTGAATGTGCAAATGTTTGTATGTTCATATTTAGAAGAAAAAGCAGGAGAGGAAAAAGGGAAATAAGAAGAGGAAGGAGAAGAAGAAGAAGAAGAAGAAGAAGAAGAAGAAGAAGAAGAAGAAGAGAGGAAGAAGAGGAGAAATAAATAAGAAGATGAAAAAGAAGAAAAAAAAGAGGAGAAGAAGAAGAAATAGAATAATATATTCTATTTCTTCTTCTTCTCCTCTTTTTTCTTCTTCTTTTTTTCTTTGATCTTCTCCTCTATTCCTTTCTTCTTCTCCTCTTTTTTTCTTCTTCTTCCTCTTCTTATTTTTTATCGGGTATGTCGTTGTCGATATACCCCCTCCCCGATAACTTCGACATGAGGGGGGGGGGTCGATAAATAATAGAACTAGTTAAACTAGTTTATTTTTAGTAAGTACTACTTTATTTTATTTATAGTAAGTGCTTAGTAGTTGAACTAGTTGATTTAATAAAACTACTTTATTTTACTATATATAGAAGTAGTTTATTTTTAGTAAGTACTACTTTATTTTATTTATAGTAAGTGCTTAGTAGTTGAACTAGTTGATTTAATAAAACTACTTTATTTTACTATATATAGAAGTAGCTTATTTTTAGCAAGAAAATTAATAGAACTAGTTTATTTTTTTAGTTCAAGCAATTATTCCCGCATCGACGTCGACGATGCCAATCCCGCATCCTCGTCGTCGACTCGGCGGAGGAGGCCGGCTTGATCAGAGGGGCCATGTCCGGGACTGGGCTCCGCCAGGGCTGGTATTGGGAGGTGCTACCTTCCGGGGGGCGTAGGTTGGTGAGGAGCCAGCCCGTCGTTGACCCGAACCTTGTTTGGTGGCGGTCGCGTGGGCCAGTGACGGTGCCGAGGCTTCCGGACACCGCGGAGGTGGTACGTCACCGTGTCAGCGAGGAGGACGAGCACGTCCGTCGCTACATGGTTGCGTTCGACAATACCTGGCAGGTTCTTCAGGGATCTCACTCGAGCTATGATCCTGTGATGGTTCCTTCTCTTTGGGTGTCCACCGCCCGTGCCGATACCCATCGGGCGCTACGGTTCTAGCTGTATTAGCGATGCTATATGTATGATAGTATTCGAGGTGTATTAGTGATAATATTCGACGATGTACGGACGCAAGAGATGATGTAGTTTTGCTTATAAATGAATGCATGCTAATTTGAATACTACTTTATTTTACGATTTGGTTTTGCTTATTGAATGCTCAAATTGGAAAAGTACTCCTACTTTGAATGCTAAAATTGGAGAGCACTATGCAAGGCGTATGCATTTGATTAGTTGATAGCTTATAGGGTTTTTGTTTTTGCAGAAATCTGGGAGCCCCCTCCATCATCCCCGTCGTCGTCCTCGTCACCGACCCCCCTCCGACCTCGAGGTGAGACCAGCCAAATCTTCATGCATGTCAATATGAGTCCTATAAGATATTTTGAAATGTTTTTGCTCATACTTTGAACCATTGAAATGTAATGGCCATCAAGTTTGAATGCTCATATGATGTAGATAAAAACATGTATATTTCCATTTCCGCAAATTTCAGGCGCTCGATATGTCCTTTTTTAGAAAGATAATTAAACGATACTTCGGGTTGACTTTAAGTCTGTGGAGGCTCCACCATATATGAGAGGACGAAGAATCTCGACTGTTGTCGTGGGGGTAGCTTCTCCTTCGTTCCCGTGTGCTAGACAATCTGGTGTAATGCACTCGGGAACGAAAGGAGGAGCTACCATCACCGACGGTCGCAAATGTCAGAGAGGAATCAGTGAGGGAGAGTCTCCACCATATAAATATGAGAGGATGAAGAATCCCGACTGTTGTCGTGGGGGTAGCTTCTCCTTCATTCCCAAGTGCTAGACAACTTGGTGTAATGCACTCGGGAATGAAAGGAGGAGCTACCATGCATCACCGACGGTCGAATACGTACACCACGTGAGCTGAGAGTTTTCAAGAAAAGACTCGACAGACCGATAGTCAGCCCGTGATGAATAATAATGATCTAATTTAGGTTTTTTAGTACATATATTTAATTGTACAAGTATAATATTTGAATTATGAACATAGGAAATGTCGTACTCGGACGACGAAAGTCTCCCGGGGGAGTGTGATTGGTGCCACGACGACTGAGGTCTGTGCGGCAGGCCTCACCTGGACGAAGATCGGCGCTTCAGCATTAAGCTGGAGGAGACCTTCGATATTGAAACGGTACGCAACGACGACAAGTGTTTTTTCGTAATTAAGCACGACTTCAACTATTTCAACGTGTAATTTTCATCTTTTACAATTCGACTAGTGATACGTCTCCAACGTATCTATAAGTTTTGATTGTTCCATGCTATATTATATTCTGTTTTGGATGTTTATTGAGCTTTGTTATACACTTCTATATTATTTTTGGGACTAACCTATTAACCGGAGGCCCAGCCCAAATTGCTGTTTTTTGCCTATTTCAGTGTTTCGAAGGAAAAGGATATCAAACGGAGTCCAAACGGAATGAAACCTTTGGGAACATGATTTTTGAAACAAATGTGATCCAGAGGACTTGGAGTCTACGTTAAGCAACCAACGAGGAGGGCACGAGGCAGGGGCGCGCCTACCCCCCAGAAGCGCCCTCCACCCTCGTGGGGCCCACGTTGCTCCACCGACGTACTTCTTCCTCCTATATATACCCATATACCCGGGAAACATCATATACGGAGCCAAAACCCTATTTCCACCGCCGCAACTCTCTGTACCCGTGAGATCCCATCTTGGGGCCTTTTCCGGCGCTCCGCCGGAGGGGGCATTGATCACGGAGGGCTTCTACATCAATACCATAGCCTCTCTGATGATGTGTGAGTAGTTTACCTCAGACCTTCGGGTCCATAGTTATTAGCTAGATGGCTTCTTCTCTCTCTTTGGATCTCAATACAAAGTTCTCCTCGATCTTCTTGGATATCTATTCGATGTAATCTTCTTTTGCGGTGTGTTTGTCGAGATCTGATGAATTGTGGGTTTATGATCAAGTTTATCTATGAACAATATTTGAATCTCCTCTGAATTCTTTTATGTATGATTGGTTATCTTTGCAAGTCTCTTCGAATTATCAGTTTGGTTTGGCCTACTAGATTGATCTTTCTTGCAATGGGAGAAGTGCTTAGCTTTGGGTTCAATCTTGCGGTGTCCTTTCCCAGTGACAGCAGGGGCAGTAAGGCACGTATTGTATTGTCGCCATCGAGGATAAAAAGATGGGTTTTATATCATATTGCATGAGTTTATCCCTCTACATCATGTCATCTTGCTTAAAGCAGTACTCTGTTCTTATGAACTTAATACTCTAGATGCATGCTGGATAGGGGTCGATGTGTGGAGTAATAGTAGTAGATGCAGAATCGTTTCAGTCTAGTTGTCGCGGACGTGATGCCTATATACATGATCGTACCTAGATATTCTCATAACTATGCTCAATTCTATCAATTGCTCGACAGTAATTCGTTTACCCACCGTAATACTTATGCTCTTGAGAGAAGCCACTAGTGAAACCTATGGCCCCCGGGTCTATTTTCCATCATATTAATCTTCCAACACTTAGCTATTTCTATTGCCGTTCATTTTACTTTGCATCTTTATTTCTCTTTATTATAAAAATACCAAAAATATTATCTTATCATATCTATGAGATCTCACTCTCGCAAGTGACCGTGAAGGGATTGACAACCCCTTTATTGCGTTGGTTGCGAGGTTCTTATTTGTTTGTGTAGGTGCGTGGGACTTGCACGTGGTCTCCTACTGGATTGATACCTTGGTTCACAAAAACTGAGGGAAATACTTACGCTACTTTACTGCATCACCCTTTCCTCTTCAAGGGAAAACCAACGCAGTGCTCAAGAGGTAGCAAGAAGGATTTCTGGCGCCGTTGCCGGGGAGGCTTACGCGAAGTCAAGTCAAGATTTGATTGCCCGACAACGAGCCATTTCTGGCGCCGTTGCCGGGGAGTCTACGCACAAGTCAAGACATACCAAGAACCCATCACAAACTCTTATCCCTCGCATTACATTATTTGCCATTTGCCTCTCGTTTTCCTCTCCCCCACTTCACCCTTGCCGTTTTATTCGCCCTCTCTTTTCCGCTCGCCTTTCTTTCGCCATGTCGGAATAAAAAAAGGTTGGGGTTTCTCTCCCCAGTTTTAGTACTCTGGACAACCCTTCTATTCTCTCTAAACTCATGATAAAGATGCTATGGAAAGACCTACCGGAGTTATCAATGAGAGTTGTCGGTGTTAAAACCGGCGGACCACGGGTAGGGGGTCCCGAACTGTGCGTCTAAGGCGGATGGTAACAGGAGGCGGGGGACACGATGTTTACCCAGGTTCGGGCCCTCTCGATGGAGGTAATACCCTACTTCCTGCTTGATTGATCTTGATGATATGAGTATTACAAGAGTTGATCTACCACGAGATCGAGGAGGCTAAAACCCTAGAAGCTAGCCTATGGTATGATTGTTGTTGTCCTACGGACTAAACCCTCCGGTTTATATAGACACCGGAGGGGGCTAGGGTTACACAGAGTCGGTTACAAGGGAGGAGATCTACATATCCGTATTGCCAAGCTTGACTTCCACGCCAAGGAGAGTCCCATCCGGACACGAGACGAAGTCTTCAATCTTGTATCTTCATAGTCCAACAGTCCGGCTGTCCGAGGACCCCCTAATCCAGGACTCCCTCAGTAGCCCCTGAACAAGGCTTCAATGACGATGAGTCCGGCGCGCAGATTGTCTTCGGCATTGCAAGGCGGGTTCCTCCTCCGAATACTCCATAGAAGATTTTGAACACAAGGATAGTGTCCGGCTCTGCAAAACAAATTCCACATACCACCATAGAGAGAATAATATTTCCACATATCTAATTTGCTGACGCATTTTGCAGCATGACATCACACCGCGGCCTGGTCATTATTCGAACCGTTTTTCACAAACAGCCACTGCACATATCGCGAGGCGGTTTCCTTGGCACGTCTTGTCGAAGCAGAGATCGTGTCCCCTTATCACGGGATTCTCATCAATATGGGTGTGGGTAACCCAACCGCACCATCAATTACGGCGCTTGGGGAATAAGCGAGTTTACTAGGTAGGTGGGGAGGCGCATAGCTTCTTCCGCCCTTATAAAGGGACAAGGATTCACCCTTTTCACCCACGCCTTCTTCCTCCTTGCTCATCCATTCTTGCCACTCGAGCTCTAGCACCCAAGTTCACGTTTTTTCTCCTCAAACCACTCCAAGCATGTCCGGAGCGGGAGGCAAGTGGATGGTCTCCTCTGTTACGGAGGAGAACATCACAAAGCTGCGGGGAGCCGGATATCTGGCCGCGGATATCGCACACCGGCTGCCTAATGCGGGGCAGATCATCCCTACTCCAGAACCCCATGAGAGGGTGGTTTTTCTTACCCACTTCATCCGCGGACTGGGATTTCCCCTCCACCCATTTGTCCGCGGGCTCATGTTCTACTACGGGCTAGACTTTCACAATCTGGCCCCCAATTTCATCCTCAACATCTCGGCATTTATCGTCGTGTGCGAGGCCTTCCTCCGCATCAAGCCCCACTTCGGCCTGTGGCTGAAGACCTTCAATGTTAAGCCGAAGGTGGTGGTCGGCCAGCAAGCGGAGTGCGGAGGCGCCATGGTGGGCAAAATGCCCAACGTCACCTGGCTCGAAGGCTCCTATGTGGAGACCATAAAGGGGTGTCAATCGGGGTGGTTCTACATCACCGAGCCGCGCGACACCAACTAGGTGGCGGCCCCCGAATTTGGATCTGGAATCGCCATGCGGTTCACCTCCTGGAAAGAGAAGGGCCTGTCCTAGGGTTCCCCGGTAGAGCTGACCGGACTCCAGACATGCATCAAAAACATGATGAGCAAGAAAATCAAGCTCATCAACGTGGTCCAAGTCATGCTCTTTTGCCGGATCCTCCCGTGTCAAAGACGAGCATTCAATTTGTGGGAGTTTGACCCGCCGAGCACCAGACGCTACGAGAGCTCTTCGACACGATGCACAATGACGTCTGGAAGGTGCTGTTCAAGGGCGCCGAGGTACCTCCTCCCCTCACCGAGGACCGCGGACTCAGCGCAAGGCGCCCTGCCAATCCGGTCTGTCTTTTACATCTCATAAGATGTTCTTTTCCCCGGTGTAACCACGCGCGGGATCTAAGCCTCCACGCCATTTAACAGGACTGGGTAGCGACAGCGGAGCAGATCGATTGTCCGGCTCCCCTGCCCGAAGATCCAGCAGATGCTCTCCTAACGGAGATGCTGGTTCCGGCACCTTATGAGGTGCCGGAGAAGAAGGCCAAGAAGAAGGCCATGGGGACCAGGAAGGGTCTCCGGCGCAAGGTTATATCGGACTCATCGTCCGAAAACACCGAGGCGCACTCCTCCCATGAAAACAAGGAGGAGGAAGAGGAAAGTTCTCCTCCCCCAGCCGGGGGAGACAAGAAAAGGAAGGCCGCCCCGGCTGGGGCGGCCGAAGGGTCCAAGAAGGGAAGGACCCTCATTCCGGACAACTCCACAACCGCCGCCTATAGCGACGACGAGTGGCTGCCCAGGGATAAGCCCCTGGCGAAGTCGTAAGTATCCGGATACCATAGTAATTCTGGTATGTCTTACTATACTATTTCTTATCACGTCGCGCATGATTATGCAGCCCATCCCGAGCCCACATCGACGTATCTTCGTCGGATGATTCTTTGGGCCCGTCGGATATGAACAGCGATTCACTCCCGACCGCATCCTCCCCCCGCCCTACGGACAACACCGAGGTGTTGTCTCAAAGGGGACTGAACCAAGGGGAGACAGTTCCAGAGGCACTTCAAGGCGACATTCCAGGCGCTGGGCGTACGAGGGGCAAGACTCCTCTGGGCTCTAACGCCGGGGGCAGCAAGTCTAGCCCCAAGCCGAATACGGCGCCGGAACCTCCAGTGGTTCTGGATTCTATCAGGCAACCCCTCACTAAGGGGGCGAGCCGTCTGTGCCGATGGTCTCTGTCCATCCAGAGGCATCGGACAACTTGCTGGAAGCGCTTCGCAACGCTTCCATTGATGAAGAGCACCGCACTATCATGAGTGCGGTGGTCAAGAAGGTTCAGTCTGCCAAAAGCGGATTGACTGAAGCCTGTGCCAGCCTCCTAATAGGCTTTGAGGTAAGTAATCAAATTATAAGAAAATATTCCGGCATAGACAGTAGCCCCTGATGCTCTGTTTGGCGTTCGCGAAGGAAGGCCGAATAGAGGATCAAATAATAATCGCAGGAGTCTAATCATAATATGTCTATGTGCTTATGCAGGCTTCACTGCTGGCTGCTGCCGCACGTACTGTGAGGTCGCCGCACTGAAGCAGGACCTTGAGCGGTCCAAGGAAGAGCTCGGCCTTACTAAGAGGCAGCTCGAAGAGAACAAAGGTAAGTGATACCCCTGTCTGTATATTATAAAAAATATTTGGTTTTTGAATAATAGGATCGTCATGAATTTTGCTAGGGGCCACGACCGAAGTGGCGGCCCTGCAGAAGGCGCTATCCCAGGGCGAAGATAAAGCGGCCAAGGGGCGCATCGAGCGAGAGAAACAAGAGGCCCGAGTAGGCGAGGTGCAGCAAGAGCTCCAGGCTCTCGTCAAGAAGCATGAGTCCTTGGAGCGTGACTCTAAGACGCAAGGGTCCGAGCTTGTGAAGGCCCTCGAAAGCGCACAACATGCCAAGGCCGAAGACCAAAAGGCCCTCCAGGAAATTGAGGCAGTTAAGAAGATAGCGGCGGGTAAGGCATTCATTATGCAAAGCAAGCATGTGAAGGAAACTTTCTTTTTACTTACCCGAGTTCGGAGCTCTCCAGGAGCGTTCGCAGATCTACCCCGCAGTGTGCCAGATGTCGCGGAGTTCTACCGGGCCGAGGAGGGGAGCTCGACGGAGAAGTTGTCCTGGTCTCAGTATACTGGGACCGAACACCCAATGCCCTTGAGCGACCAGCTGAAGCAACTGGTCGAGCTCCACAAGGCAGCCGAACAGGCCATGAAGGGTCTTATAGTCCGGATGTGGCCTGGCGAGCCCCTGCCTGATAGCTACTTCGGTCTGGTGAGGCGGCTTGTGAATGCCTGCCCACGGCTTGAAGCCATAAAGCGGTCCATCTGCATCGAGGGTGCACGCAGGGCTTTTGCCCGGGCGAAGGTGCACTGGGCGAAGCTGGACGCCGAAAAGCTGGTGAAGGAGGGGCCGCCGGAGGGCAAGGAGCATCGCCACTCCGAAAAGTATTATGAAAGTGTCTTGAAGGGTTCTCGCCTTGTGGCGAAGGAATGTGCTAAGGATGTAATATTTGAATAAATGTACTCATGTGATCCTGTAATGTGAAACGAGTTCATTTGCGCTCACTACAAAAAAATACACTTCCGTGATGATACGTGTTTGTCACAGTAGGTCGCGTTTTTTGTCATGCATGTACATCCATGACAAATTTATGACAGAATCAAGATAGTCATACCTGTGCTGTCGTAGAAGTGTTCCATGACATTACCAAAATTATCATCACGGAAGTGTCCACTTCCATGACGATAAATCACGCGTCACAGAAGTGCTTTCGTCAAGGGTGACCGACACGTGGCATCCACCATAACGGAACACCGTTAAGCTATCGGGTCGGGTTTTGGATCCGATAACCCGTTAATAGCCCCGACCAATGGGGATTTTCCACGTGTAAAATCATCATTGGCTGGAGAAACACGTGTCGGCTCATCGCTGGGACAGATGTCATCCACTCATTGGACAGAAGGCGCCTATGATACGTCGACATGTGGCACGACCCAACAGTGGCCCATTCCTATGAAAAGGCCGGCCCGTTTGACTTGGTCAAAAGGTGGCGGGCTGGCCCATGGAAATGTTGGGGAACGTAGTAATTTCAAAAAATTTCCTACGCACACGCAAGATCATGGTGATGCATAGCAACGAGAGGGGAGAGTGTTGTCCACGTACCCTCGTAGACCGAAAGCGGAAGCGTTAACACAACGCGGTTGATGTAGTCGTACGTCTTCACGATCCGACCGATCAAGTACCGAACGCACGGCACCTCCGAGTTCAGCACACGTTCAGCTCGATGACGTCCCTCGAACTCCGATCCAGCCGAGTGTTGAGGGAGAGTTTCGTCAGCACGACGGCGTGGTGACGATGATGATGTTCTACCGACGCAGGGCTTCGCCTAAGCACCGCTAAGATATTATCGAGGTGTAATATGGTGGAGGGGGGCACCGCACACGGCTAAGAGATCAATAGATCAATTGTTGTGTCTATGGGGTGCCCCCCTGCCCCCGTATATAAAGAAGGAAGGGGGAGGCCACCGGCCAAGGAGGAGGGCGCGCCAAGGGGGGAGTCCTACTCCCACCGGGAGTAGGACTCCTCCTTTCCTTGTTGGAATAGGAGAAGGGAAGGGAGAAGGAGAAAGAAGGAAGGGGGCGCCCCCCTCCCAAGTCCAATTCGGACTAGTCCATGGGGAGGGGTGCGGCCACCCTTTGGGGCCTTTCTCTCCTTTCCCGTATGGCCCATTAAGGCCCAATACGAATTCCCGTAACTCTCCGGTACTCCGAAAAATACCCGAATCACTCGGAACCTTTCCGAAGTCCGAATATAGTCGTCCAATATATCGATCTTTACGTCTCGGCCATTTCGAGACTCCTCGTCATGTCCCCGATCTCATCCGGGACTCCGAACTCCTTCGGTACATCAAAATACATAAACTCATAATAAAACTGTCATCGTAACGTTAAGCGTGCGGACCCTACGGGTTCGAGAACTATGTAGACATGACCGACACACCTCTCCGGTCAATAACCAATAGCGGAACCTGGATGCTCATATTGGTTCCCACATATTCTACGAAGATCTTTATCGGTCAGACCGCATAACAACATACGTTGTTCCCTTTGTCATCGGTATGTTACTTGCCCGAGATTCGATCGTCGGTATCTCAATACCTAGTTCAATCTCGTTACCGGCAAGTCTCTTTACTCGTTCCGTAATACATCATCTCGCAACTAACTCATTAGTCACAATGCTTGCAAGGCTTATAGTGATGTGCATTACCGAGTGGGCCCAGAGATACTTCTCCGACAATCGGAGTGACAAATCCTAATCTCGAAATACGCCAACCCAACAAGTACCTTTGGAGACACCTGTAGAGCACCTTTATAATCACCCAGTTACGTTGTGATGTTTGGTAGCACACAAAGTGTTCCTCCGGTAAACGGGAGTTGCATAATCTCATAGTCATAGGAACATGTATAAGTCATGAAGAAAGCAATAGCAACATACTAAACGATCGAGTGCTAAGCTAACAGAATGGGTCAAGTCAATCACATCATTCTCCTAATGATATGATCCCATTAATCAAATGACAACTCATGTCTATGGCTAGGAAACATAACCATCTTTGATCAACGAGCTAGTCAAGTAGAGGCATACTAGTGACACTCTGTTTTCTATGTATTCACACATGTATCATGTTTCCGGTTAATACAATTCTAGCATGAATAATAAACATTTATCATGATATAAGGAAATAAATAATAACTTTATTATTGCCTCTAGGGCATATTTCCTTCAGTCTCCCACTTGCACTAGAGTCAATAATCTAGTTCACATCGCCATGTGATTTAGCATCAATAATTCACATCACCATGTGATTAACACCCATAGTTCACATTGTCATGTGACCAACACCCAAAGGGTTTACTAGAGTCATAATCTATTTCACATCCCTATGTGATTAACACCCAAAGAGTACTACGGTGTGATCATGTTTTGCTTGTGAGATAATTTTAGTCAACGGGTCTATCACATTCAGATCCGTAAGTATTTTGCAAATTTCTATGTCTACAATGCTCTGCACGGAGCTAATTGCTCCCACTTTCAATATGTATCTAGACTAAGACTTAGAGTCATCTAGATTAGTGTCAAAACTTGCATCGACGTAACCCTTTACGACGAACCTTTTGTCACTCCCATAATCGAGGGACATATCCTTATTCCACTAAGGATAATTTTGACCGCTGTCCAGTGATCTACTCCTAGATCACTATTGTACTCCCTTGCCAAAATCAGTGTAGGGTATACAATAGATCTGGTACACAGCATGGCATACTTTATAGAACCTATGGCTAAGGCATAGGGAATGACTTTCATTCTTTTTCTATCTTCTGCCGTGGTCGGGCTTTGAGTCTTACTCAATTTCACACCTTGTAACACAGGCAGGAACTCTTTCTTTGACTGTTCTATTTTGAACTACTTCAAAATCTTGTTAAGGTATGTACTCATTGAAAAAACTTATCAAGCGTCTTGATCTATCTCTATAGATCTTGATGCTCAATATGTAAGCAGCTTCACCGAGGTCTTTCTTTGAAAAACTCCTTTCAAACACTCCTTTATGCTTTGCAGAATAATTCTACATTATTTTCGATCAACAATATGTCATTCACATATACGTATCAGAAATGCTGTAGTGCTTCCACTCACTTTCTTGTAAATACAGACTTCACCGCAAGTCTGTATAAAACTATATCCTTTGATCAACTTATCAAAGCGTATATTCCAACTCCGAGATGCTTGCACCAGTCCATAGATGGATCGCTGGAGCTTGCATATTTTGTTAGCACTTTTAGGATTGACAAAACCTCCTTGTTGCATCATATACAACTCTTCTTTTAATAAATCCATTAAGGAATGCAGTTTTGTTTATCCATTTGCCATATTTCATAAAATGCGGCAATTGCTAACATGATTCAGACAGACTTAAGCATAAATACGAGTGAGAAACTCTCATCGTAGTCAACACCTTGAACTTGTCGAAAACCTTTTTGCGACAATTCTAGCTTTGTAGACAGTAACACTACTATCCCTGTCTGTCTTCCTCTTGAAGATCCATTTAATCTCAATGGCTCGCCGATCATTGGGCAAGTCAATCAAAGTCCATACTTTGTTCTCATATATGGATCTCATCTCAGATTTCATGGCCTCAAGCCATTTCGCGGAATCTGGGCTCATCATTGCTTCCTCATAGTTCGTAGGTTCGTCATGGTCAAATAACATGACCTCCAGAACAGGATTACCGTACCACTCTGGTGTGGATCTCACTCTGGTTTACCTACGAGGTTTGGTAGTAACTTGATCTGAAGTTACATGATCATCATCATTAACTTCCTCACTAATTGGTGTAGGAGTCACAGGAACAGATTTCTGTGATGAACTACTTTCCAATAAGGGAGCAGGTGCAGTTACCTCATCAAGTTCTACTTTCCTCCCACTCACTTCTTTCGAGAGAAACTCCTTCTCTAGAAAGGATCCATTCTTAGCAACGAATGTCTTGCCTTCGGATCTGTGATAGAAGGTGTACCCAACTGTCTCCTTTGGGTATCCTATGAAGACACATTTCTTCGATTTCGGTTTGAGCTTATCAGGATGAAACCTTCTCACATAAGCATCGCAACCCCAAACTTTAAGAAACGACAACTTTGGTTTCTTGCCAAACCACAGTTCATAAGATGTCGTCTCAACGGATTTAGATGGTACCCTATTTAACGTGAATGCAGCTGTCTCTAATGCATAACCCCAAAACGATAGTGGTAGATCGGTAAGAGACATCATATATCGCACCATATCTAATAGTACGGTTACGATGTTCGGACACACCATTACACCGTGGTGTTCCAGGTGGCGTGAGTAGTGAAACTATTTCACATTGTTTTTAACTGAAGGCCAAACTCGTAACTCAAATACTCTTCTCCATGATCAGATCGTAGAAACTTTATTTTCTTGTTACGATGATTTTCCGCTTCACTCTGAAATTATATGAACTTTTCAAATGTTTCAGACTTCTGTTTCATTAAGTAGATATACCCATATCTGCTCAAATCATCTGTGAAGGTCAGAAAATAATGATACCTGCTACGAGCCTCAATATTCATCGGACCACATACATTTGTATGTATGATTTCCAACAAATCTGTTGCTCTTTCCATAGTTCCGAAGAACGGCGTTTTAGTCATCTTGCCCATGAGGCACGGTTCGCAAGCATCAAGTGATTCCAAAATCCCATCAGTATGGAGTTTCTTCATGCGCTTTACACCAATATGACCTAAACGGCAGTGCCACAAATAAGTTGCACTATCATTATTAACTTTGCATCTTTTGGCTTCATTATTATGAATATGTGTATCACTACGATCGAGATCCAACAAACCATTTTATTGGGTGTATGACCATAGAAGGTTTTATTCATGTAAACAGGACAACAATTATTCTCTAATTTAAATGAATAACCGTATTGCAACAAACATGATCAAATCATATTCATGCTCAACGCAAACACCAAATAACACTTATTTAGTTTCAACACTAATCCCGAAAGTATAGGGAGTGTGCGATGATGATCATATCAATCTTGGAACTACTTCCAACACACATCGTCCCCTCGCCTTTTACTAGTCTCTGTTTATTCTGCAACTCCCGTTTCGAGTTACTACTCTTAGCAACTGAAGCAGTATCAAATACCGAGGGGTTGCTATAAACACTAGTAAAGTGCACATCAATAACATGTATATCCAATATACCTTTGTTCACTTTGCCATCCTTCTTATCCACCAAATACTTGGGGTAGTTCCGCTTCCAGTGACCAGTCCCTTTGCAGTAGAAGCACTTAGTCTCAGGCTTAGGACCAGACTTAGGCTTCTTCACTTGAGCGGTAACTTTCTTGCCATTCTTCTTGAAGTTCCCCTTCTTCCCTTTGCCCTTTTCTTGAAACTAGTGGTCTCGTCAACCATCAACACTTGATGTTTTTCTTGATTTCTACCTTCGTCGATTTCAGCATCACGAAGAGCTCGGGAATTACTTTCGTCATCCCTTGCATACTATAGTTCATCACGAAGTTCTACTAACTTGGTGATGGTGACTAGAGAATTCTGTCAATCACTATTTTATCTGGAAGATTAACTCCCACTTGATTCAAGCGATTGTAGTACCCAAACAATCTGAGCACATGCTCACTGCTTGAGATATTCTCCTCCATCTTTTAGCTATAGAACTTGTTGGAGACTTCATATCTCTCAACCGGGTATTTGCTTGAAATATTAACTTCAACTTCTGGAACATCTCATATGGTCCATGACGTTCAAAACGTCTTTGAAGTCCCAATTCTAAGCCGTTAAGCATGGTGCACTAAACTATCAAGCAGTCATCATATTGAGCTAGCCAAACGTTCATAACGTCTGCATCTGCTCCTGCAATAGGTTTATCACCTAGTGGTGCATCAAGGACATAATTCTTCTGTGCAGCAATGAGGATAATCCTCAGATCACGGATCCAATCCGCATCTTTGCTACTAACATCTTTCAACATAATTTTTCTCTAGGAACATATCAAAATAAACACAGGGAAGCAACAACGCGAGCTATTGATCTACAACATAATTTGCAAAATACTATCAGGACTAAGTTCATGATAAATTTAAGTTCAATCTATCATATTACTTAAGAACTCCCACTTAGATAGACATCCCTCTAATCCTCTAAGTGATCACGTGATCCATATCAACTAAACCATGTCCGATCATCACGTGAGATGGAGTAGTTTCAATGGTGAACATCACTATGTTGATCATATCTACTATATGATTCACGCTCGACCTTTCGGTCTCCGTGTTCCGAGGCCATATCTGCATATGCTAGGCTCGTCAAGTTTAACCTGAGTATTCTGCGTGTGCAACTGTTTTGCACCCGTTGTATTTGAACGTAGAGCCTATCACACCCGATCATCACGTGGTGTCTCAGCACGAAGAACTTTCGCAATGGTGCATACTCAGGGAGAACACTTTTATCTTGAAATTTTAGTGAGAGATCATCTTATAATGCTACCGTCAATCAAAGCAAGATAAGATGCATAAAAGATAAACATCACATGCAATCAATATAAGTGATATGATATGGCCATCATCATCTTGTGCTTGTGATCTCCATCTCCGAAGCACCGTCATGATCACCATCGTCACCGGCGCGACACCTTGATCTCCATCGTAGCATCGTTGTCGTCTCGCCAACTATTGCTTTTACGACTATCGCTACTGCTTAGTGATAAAGTAAAACAATTACATGGCGATTGCATTGCATACAATAAAGCGACAACCATATGGCTCCTGCCAGTTGCCGATAACTTGGTTACAAAACATGATCATCTCATACAATAAAATATAGCATCATGTCTTGACCATATCACATCACAACATGCCCTGCAAAAACAAGTTAGACGTCCTCTACTTTGTTGTTGCAAGTTTTACGTGGCTGCTACGGGCTTAGCAAGAACCTTTCTTACCTACGCATCAAAACCACAACGATAGTTTGTCAAGTTGGTGCTGTTTTAACCTTCGCAAGGACCGGGCGTAGCCACACTCGGTTCAACTAAAGTGAGAGAGACAAACACCCGCCAGTCACCTTTAAGCAACGAGTGCTCGCAACGGTGAAACCAGTCTCGCGTAAGCGTACGCGTAATGTCGGTCCGGGCCGCTTCATCTCACAATACCGCCGAACCAAAATATGACATGCTGGCAAGCAGTATGACTTATATCGCCCACAACTCACTTGTGTTCTACTCGTGCATATAACATCAACGCATAAAACCAGGCTCTGATACCACTGTTGGGGAACGTAGTAATTTCAAAAAATTTCCTACGCACACGCAAGATCATGGTGATGCATAGCAACGAGAGGGCAGAGTGTTGTCCACGTACCTACCGAAAGCGGAAGCGTTAACACAACGCGGTTGATGTAGTCGTACGTCTTCACGATCCGACCGATCAAGTACCGAACGCACGGCACCTCCGAGTTCAGCACATGTTCAGCTCGATGACGTCCCTCGAACTCCGATCCAGCCGAGTGTTGAGGGAGAGTTTCGTCAGCACGACGGCGTGGTGACGATGATGATGTTCTACCGACGCAGGGCTTCGCCTAAGCACCGCTACGATATTATCGAGGTGTAATATGGTGGAGGGGGGCACCGCACACGGCTAAGAGATCAATAGATCAATTGTTGTGTCTATGGGGTGCCCCCTACCCCCGTATATAAAGGAGCAAGGGGGAGGCCGCCGGCCAAGGAGGAGGGCGCGCCAAGGGGGGAGTCCTACTCCCACCGGGAGTAGGACTCCTCCTTTCCTTGTTGGAATAGGAGAAGGGAAGGGAGAAGGAGAAAGAAGGAAGAGGGCGCCCCCCTCCCTAGTCCAATTCAGACTAGTCCATGGGGAGGGGTGCGGCCACCCTTTGGGGCCTTTCTCTCCTTTCCCGTATGGCCCATTAAGGCCCAATACGAATTCCCGTAACTCTCTGGTACTCCGAAAAATACCCGAATCACTCGGAACCTTTCCGAAGTCCGAATATAGTCGTCCAATATATCGATCTTTACGTCTCGGCCATTTTGAGACTCCTCGTCATGTCCCTGATCTCATCCCGGACTCCGAACTCCTTCAGTACATCAAAATACATAAACTCATAATAAAACTGTCATCGTAACGTTAAGCGTGCGGACCCTACGGGTTCGAGAACTATGTAGACATGACCGAGACACCTCTCTGGTCAATAACCAATAGCGGAACCTGGATGCTCATATTGGTTCCCACATATTCTGTGAAGATCTTTATCGGTCAGACCGCATAACAACATACGTTGTTCCCTTTGTCATCGGTATGTTACTTGCCCGAGATTCGATCGTCGGTATCTCAATACCTAGTTCAATCTCGTTACCGGCAAGTCTCTTTACTTGTTCCGTAATACATCATCCCGCAACTAACTCATTAGTCACAATGCTTGCAAGGCTTATAGTGATGTGCATTACCGAGTGGGCCCAGAGATACCTCTCCGACAATCGGAGTGACAAATCCTAATCTCGAAATACGCCAACCCAACAGGTACCTTTGGAGACACCTGTAGAGCACCTTTATAATCACCCAGTTACGTTGTGACGTTTGGTAGCACACAAAGTGTTCCTCCGGTAAACGGGAGTTGCATAATCTCATAGTCATAGGAACATGTATAAGTCATGAAGAAAGCAATAGCAACATACTAAACGATCGAGTGCTAAGCTAACGGAATGGGTCAAGTCAATCACATCATTCTCCTAATGATATGATCCCGTTAATCAAATGACAACTCATGTCTATGGCTAGGAAACATAACCATCTTTGATCAACGAGCTAGTCAAGTAGAGGCATAATAGTGACACTCTGTTTGTCTATGTATTCACACATGTATCATGTTTCCGGTTAATACAATTCTAGCATGAATAATAAACATTTATCATGATATAAGGAAATAAATAATAACTTTATTATTGCCTCTAGGGCATATTTCCTTCAGGAAAGCCTGTTAACGGCATGTTCGCACATAGCCCATTTACAGCCCGCTAACCCAAGGCCCGTTAGGCCCTATTCGAATTAGGCCCAGTAGCGTCATCTGGGCCATCCAATATGATTCTAGCCCGTTTTCACTTCTGGCCCATGTATGGCCCATGAAGTCTTTCGGCCCACATGAGGCCCTATGTAACTCTTGGCCTATTAACGGCCCGTGCTGAAACTGGCCCATAATGAACAGTGTATTACTTTACACCCATTAACGACCCGTGGTGAAACTGGCCCGTAATGAACAGTGTATCACTTTATACCCATTAACGGCCCGTTATTCCGTTGGGTCGTTTCCAGCCCATGTTATCTTTCGGCCTTCTCAGAGCCCATTTATTCTTCGGCTATTTTCCAGCATTCGTTTACTTACGGCCCGTTACTGTCATTTTCTGCTTGTGGGCCAAATTCAGCCCGTCGGTACAGTCGGCCCGTTTGTGGTCCGCTAATACGTTGGGCCATTTTCATAGCGTCATCAAATATGGCCTATTAACGACGGCCCGTTATGGTCGACCCATGAATGGACGATTCCAACTCTAGCCCGTTACGGCCATAATGCGGTCTGTTTGGCCCATTTTTGGCCAATCGATCATACGACCCGTATAAGGCCCATTGATGATACGGCCCGTAGAAGGCCCATTGTTTCTACGGCCCGTAGAAGGCCCACTGTTTATACGGCCTGTAGAAGGCCCACTGTTTCTACGGCCCGTAGGAGGCCCAGTGTCACTACAGTAAGTATTAGCCCATGGTTATTGTGGCCTAGTTTTTTAAAATAGGTTATTGCAGCCACTAGCAAACCGCAGAAAAAGAACTGCACTGACTACAAGCAAACAAATAAACAAGACAACAAGGAAATAAATAAGCAAGCAACTTACACTAGGCTATCACGGCTATTACACATATTACATCCACTGGGCATCAAAGTTCGCTACAAGTGCAAATATAGGGAACACAGCAGCATATAAACACCGCAGAAAAACAAGTCCAGAACTGAAACCACTTCAGAAGAGCTCAAGAAACAATATCCCGGGTACCCATAATGCTGGCAAGATGCTTAGCAAGCTTATTAACTTTCTCTTGTTTGGCGCTTAAGTCCTCCAGCGCTTGCTGTTGCACGAGAAAGTATGCATCTGAATTCTGCAGGGACTTCCTCAGTCCTTCGGCTTCCTGTCGCATAACATCTGATCGATGTCTTTCAACTTGAAGTTGAGACTCAAGAAGCCGAACTGATTCAGGCAACGAGTTCGAAGAGCTGGTGCCAGCAGTGGTAGCCAGTAACTCGAACACTACATCAAGACAGTTCTTCGGGGTTGTTTCAGTGTCTTCAATATAGCTTTTATCAGCTTTCTTGGAGACCAACAGGGATGTCTCACTATCTTGAACCTTATCTGCATTACTTCCTTTACCATTGCATAACAGGGTACTCTTCTCCAATATTTTATCCGCGTTCTAAAAGAGAAACAAACAAACACATCTCAGGTTTACAATGTAGTATATGAAACTCATTTTGGTAAACGAGTTCAGTAGTAAGGTGGACAGGATAACAGGATGAAACAAACATATATCTATGTAGTATGGTCACTGTATGGTCTATATCATTCTAGTTTATGTTGCCAAATCAAGATAGATACAGTTTGAATCATATCTATTTAAGACAAAGCAGCATAGACAGAATATAAGTGTGGGAAACTACACAGCAATAACAACACTTGTAATGTGCATGGCATGAGAACATAACTGTTTATTCAATTGAAACTGAAATCAACATAGAGCAAGTTACAACAGCAAACAGCCAAACGCGTTGAAGAAACAGGTTTAAAACATACCTGTTGCGCCATTGGAGTTTCAATTGCATCCTTCAAATTTGAAATTAGTTGGTATCAGTAAATACAGTGATGCAAGAGCAAAGTAGTATGAACCATAGCTACGGAACCTGACCTGAGAACAATTCTTCTTCTGCTTTAAGCGTTGACTTCGGGTTCGGAGTGGTGGTCCTCGTGATTTGGGCACTGCAGTTGCCTTACTAACTGCTCGTGTTTGGGTGCTCTGTGGTGGAGACGGTGCTGTGTCAATGGGAACTGGGTGTCTATCTACTGGGGTTGGGGTTAGAAGGGGTGTAGCTGGTTCTCTGTCCAACTGGGTAGGGGTACAATCTGCATGAGTGTGGGTTATGTGTGGTGGGGCTGGTTCTTGGGCAAGTACAACCATGGTTCTACTTGCATCGACAGGTAGCACGATCTTTTCTGAAGACCGTGTTTTTACTCCCACAGATACTGCCATCACTCCCTCCAATTGAAATGGCTGATAAACAAGAAAAGTAATTGAATGTACAGACATTGTAAGATAGACAGGTGCAATGGATAGTAGGGAAGAAAACAGGGCATGAAATAATTCACATTTATGTTGTCTAAGCAAACAGAATAGCAGGACATAATTTCAAATATATGATGGCTAATTAAACAGGATAGCATGACACAATTTCACATCTACGATGGCTAACTAAATAGGATAGAATGACATACTTCAAAATATGATGACTATGTAAACAGGATAACATGATATAACTATACGATGTGTCTATTAAAGTGGTTGGCATGCGATAAATCAGAAACATGCCGTCGATGGAAACATGATGGCATGATATAATTCACGGATAGAATGACATAATTTAAAATATTATGACTATGTAAACAGGATGAGATGATATAACTATATTATGTCTTTAGAAAATGGGTTGGCATGCCATAATTCAGATACATGCTATCTATGTAAACATCATGGCATGACATAATTCAAATATATGATTTATATACTAAGGAAGTGAGCAGAGGGCAATCGCATATATGATGTGTCAACTAAGGAGATGGCATTCAATATTGTGTATATGATGTAAAAACTAAGCATTGCAATACAATATATGCATTATATGAGTAATATAACCCTGCCAAGTTTGAGCATACACCTCAGGGGGATAATAGGACTGGTCATCTGCCTCTGAATCCTCCTCTGAAGAGCTATTTGTAACCAACAAGATATCTGCTTTAGCAGGTAGCATTGTCTGCTCTGAAGACCTTGTTTTCACTCCAGATTTCTCCATCACCAATTCAAATGGCTGATGCACAGGAAGAGCAGTTGAATATACAAACATTGTCGACAAAAGCAATGAGAAATACAAAAAAGGACGGCATGATATAATTCACATATATGACGCTTGCCTAAACAGCATGGCATTGCATAATTCACATACATAATGCCTTGCAACAAGATAACATTGCATAATTCACATATATAATGTCTTGCAACAAGATGGCATTGCATAATTCACATATATGGTAATTAGACACTAAACAGGTGGCATTCACACAAAGCATGTCTAAACTAAGCAAATGACATAGCAATGCAAGATACCATACGCACGATATGAGCAACATAACCCTGCCAAGTTAGGGCATGCACCTCGGGGGGGGGGGGATATGACTGCTCATCTGTCTCTGAATCCTCCTCTGAAGAGCTATCGGTAACCAGCAAGACATGCGCTTCGTCAGATAGCATTGTCTACTCTGAAGACCTTGTTTCCACTCCAGATTTTTCCATGACCGTGCCGAATGGCTGATGCACAGGAAGAGTAAAAAAATTGAATGTACTAAAATTGTTGACAAATTTAACACATAATAAAAAAATGATGGCATGATATAATTCACATATAAGATGACTGGCTAACCAGGGTGGCATTGCAAAATTCATATATATGATGCCTGGCTAGACAAGATGGCATTGCATGATTCACATATACGATAAAGAAACTAAACAGATGGCATTGACACAAAGCATGTCTAAACTAAGTAGATGACATCTTTAATGTATATAGTAAGCAATGCAAGGCACCATATGCATGATATTACCAACATCAGCATGCCAAGTTAGAGCGAAGACCTCATGGGGTAAATAGGAGTGGTCTTCTCCTTCTGAATCCCCCTCAGAACAGTTATCTTCCTCTTGATTACGATCTGAAATGGGCGGAGGGGGGCTGCCTTTGCGCCCAACATGGAACGACGTCTGCATGAAATTTTATTGCCACGCAAGGCTCGTCTCTTTTGCTCTACATGATCAGTTCCATTGTGTACAATAACTGGCATGCATAGGAATAAAACATAGTGAGATTATGTAAGGAGTGCATGCACAAATCCAGAGTGATGGTAGCAAACTGTGGATAGACCCAAAACCAATCATAGCAGGCAGATAATAGCTTTAGTTAAAAATACAGATAATGACTCCTTTAATGTTTGTTTGCACCCAACATGAAACTCATAGTAGACACCAGAGGTTAACCAGAAAGTAGACAGATAGTACTAATTGCTGCCCCAATATGTACCCCACAACCATTTAAAAACTCAAGTTTCAGCATTAGTTTGGACCTGACTCGGAGTCTAATAGGTGAACACGACAATAATGTAGCATGTCATCATATTAAGCGACGCATAACGTAAGCAGACACGGAAGAGTGCGACCTCTCTTGCGGGCCCGTGTAGTCCTCAAGGTCATCTGCTCAGTTGATGATGGTAATGCAGTTGCCGTGGCTGCTGGCGGCGGGGAAGAAGATCTGAGGCGGTGAAAGACAGTCTTGAGAGCGGATCCCTGCTGTGGTGAACCCTTCCGTCATTGGAGCAGCTGAGCTGGGGTGGAACACAGCGCCGCAGGAGCAGGACAAACCACATAAGGTTTTCTTTGACACATATCTCTAACAGAAGTAATTGAGTAAGGGCTTGTTTGAATTCGAGGATTCTAACAATGCAGGGATAGGAAATAGACCGGAATAGGATAGGAATGCACGTTTAAAACAGAGAATTTAAAAACACAGGATTTCTGCCAATCTGGGTGTTTGATTCACAACAATTGGAAGATCACAGGATGCAAAAAAGCATGGTGAGATTTAGTCAAACCACAAGAAAATGTACGGTTATAATTCTGTTATGCTACTATCTCTTAGTCTCGTGCTTGATGAATAGGAATATGAAAAGGAGGAGAAGTGGAAATTAGAATTCCTACGGTTTTTCTTTCAAGGAGACACTAAAGGAACAAATCCTACAGTTTTCCTTTGCTCCATTCCTTTGCACAAAATTCATGAAAAGTAGTACCATAGGAAACTTTCCAATTCTGATGTTTTTCATTCACTTTTCCTTTCAAGCACTGGAGATTCTAGTAGGCAGGCTTGAGCAAGGAAAATCCTACACTAAAAAATGTTTTTGTGCTACTTCTATTACTTTGGACCCAGGCCACTGCCATACTAGCTCAACTCCCAGGCCCATCGACAAATGCACAGCTCAAACGCGCAGAGATAAATAATGATGGCGTTCAAGAGAGTCCATCACGGATAGCTAAGTTGCTTGGTACCTCACTGCTTGTCATATAGTAGGATAAAATAATTGTATTTCCCGTTACTACGAGTGCTCAGTGGACAATATATATAACATGTAGAGTAAAAAAGAGATGCAACAAGTGTACAACCTCTTTGGCGAAGCCATGTCGATCTCAGCGTGATTGGGTTGGCCGGTGAGGATGCTCCGGCTGACTTGGCTGTCGGAGGAGGGAAAGAAGATCTTAGGCGTCTGGAGATGGAGCCCGAGGTACTGCTCCGCTGTGATGGAGGGTTCCGTCGTTGGAGCAGCTCCAGTGAGTTGTACGATGCCGAGGCTGAAGCAGGACAAGAGAGACAACGAACAACGTTAACCTGAGTGGAATTCTAATAGCATCTCCAATACATGACGTAAAATACATAACCACAAAGTGCTAGATGTAAAATACATCAGCCACTCATCTCTGAACTTAACTGTCGAAACTGAATTTAACTGTCGAAACTGAACTTAACTATCGAAACTGAATTTAACTGTCAAAACTGAATTTTGCTATCGAAACTGAATTTTGCTGTCGAAACTGAACGCACTAGCAAGGTGAGGCTACACGTCGGTCGACTGACTTTTCATCTCTGGTCAGTCGATTTTGCAGCCGTTGGATACAAAATCAAGGGCCTACGGTTCATCTTCAACCTCCACCCCCCTGAGCCGCCAGCCACCACCTGCCAAACAGCAGCCCCCCGTCGCCCGCGGCCGGCGGTGCGCCGCCCCGCCCGCCCCGAAAACACTCCCCACCGCCGGTCCGCCGCCGCCCCGGCCATCCCTCTAGGCCCCCCGTGCCGAGCTTTTTCTCCGGCGATCCCCACGCCACCGCCCCGCCACCGCCGGTGACCACCGCCCCCATCCTGAACCCTAAGATAGATAGTGGGGTACCTCTCCGGCGAGCCCCCCTCCCCGCTGCGGCTGGTTCTTCCTTCACCCCGACGATCCCCCCTCCCCGCTGCGGCTGGTTCTTCCTTCACCCCGGTGAGCCCCCCACCCCCTGAAAATCGACTGACCCAAAAGTCGATTCAGTCGACTGAAGGGTAGCTAAATCGGAGCAGCATCGCAAGCAAGACCGAGAGCGAGAGCAGCATCGCGAGCAAGAGCAATAGCAAGAGCAGACCAGGCAGGGGACCGAGAGCAAGAGCAGAGCAGCAGCGCGAGCGAGAGCTAAAGCAGCAGCAGCTCCTACTGGTGTGGACGTCGCCGCCGAGGGAGCGACGCCGTGGAGGAAGTGGCCGGCGACGCCGCCGTGGATGGAGCTGCGCCGTGTCGGCTCGGGACCGAGCGCCGGCAGCACCGTGAGATTGAATCAAGAAGAAAATGCGGCGATTAGTGTACAACCTCTTTGGTGGCGCCGATTGGGCCGCAGCTTCATCCGAGGAAACGGTGATGATGATGATCTTCCGGTGGTGCAGGTGAAGACGGCGGTGTGGGAATGGAGGTGGCGCGAAAGACGAGGGGAACGTCGGGGCAGCTCCTTGGAGGTGGAGGACGGGGTGGCTGAACCGGCGGGACGATGAGATCGATGACGGATCCTCATCCGGTACGGTGGAGGAGGGACGTCGAGGTGTTGCTGTGGATGACGTCATCGGGAAAGAGGCTCCGGCTGGGTGGCGGACGGAGCAGGGTGTGGGGTTTCGTCGCGGGTTTTCGCGGCCTCGGTGTATGAATGGGTGGGCGGATGGGATGGCAGCGGGGAACCATGGCTTAGAGACGCGCTTGTTCGAAATGTGGGGTAAGTTACGAAAGTACCCCCACCGATTTGAGGCGGTTCTTTCGGTTCAGGGGTACCACGGGCATTTCACGTGTCGGATTTCACAGGAGGTGGGAGTTTTCGCGTGCGTTGTAATTTCGGAATATCAAGGCGCGGGTTGAGATGGAGGGAGTTGTCGGAGCACAACGAGACAAAGATATATCTTAAATATTTCGGGCTAACAAGGCACGGGTTGAAGAGGCGGGAGTTTCGCAGCACGATAGACAGAGACGCTAGCTTGAATTTTCGGCATAACAAGGCGCGGCTTGAAATTTCGGAAGAACAAGCTTAACGTGTACCAAAAAAAGACAATTTGCACCTCAACACGCACAACACACACACAAACACCATTTAGACTAGAGTAAGGTACACGTGCATTGCACGCATGAGATTTGGCAACCAAATTATGAATAAATACTACATTATAGCATGCAAGCTTTGAGTCATATATGCAAGATGTAGATGTTCGTTTAATTCTTATAGTTCATTTCATTCAAAATCATCTAGTTTTTATAAGAAAGCTAATCTATTTTAAGGTTCATGGAATTGTGCGTCGTAAGACATAAAGTAAAAAAAAATGGCAAATCATGTAGAAAAACATTTGGGCAATTCTGATACGGAAGATTCTAGAACAAATAAGAAGTGCTTGTGTTTTGATGTTTGTGCATTATGCTTAAGTTAAACCATGGAGTCTTCTAGATTATACATGTGGCGAAATCTGGTGGAATCTAGATGATATCCAATGGCCAGTAGTGCTCAAATTTGCCATCTTTGGACCATCAGATTCGCCTCATCCAACGACCATCTTTGAAAGTTAAAGTTACCCGCACACAATATAAAAAAATATAAAATATAATATATATAGGGGTATAGATATAGATATGTGATGCGAAAGCCGCCCATCATCTCCAATTAGAATAGTGTGTCCATGCACGGATGCGACGTGGCCAAATGATGTCTGCCATCGGTATCTCAAATTCAAATCAGTCTGACCTTGTTCAATGTGTATACATTACAACATGCTCGTTTCCAAACCACACCGCGCAGATCTCCGTTATATTCATGCATGCATGGGTTTCAAACATCAGGATCTCTTATTCAAATATTTGAATTCAACTTTACATTGATTATGACCTCACCTATTCTTTTACACCCACATAGTAGTCTTCTCTTTATAATTGTACCACTAACTTTCTCTTGTGCATGCATGCACACACACTACCAGTCGGCATTTGTAACACCCTGAGAATCATGCTACAGTAACTCCCTGTGATTAAGCTAATCATGTTGCTAAACAGGGCTTGATCACATTTGAATCACCTTCCTTTTCAAACTCCTAGTTGAAACTTCAATTAAATTTAAAAGTGGAAAATAAAAGTTTTCAAAAATTTAAACAAAAATGTTCAGTGGGTGCCAAATAATACACTGGTAATTATGGTGGAGGAAACACATTTTTATAAAATACCCAAATACTTTTAAGTGAAATAAAACAGAAAAGAAAATAAACAAATAAAAAGAAAACAGAAAACAGAACAGACAGAGAAAAAGAAAAAAAAGGGAGAAGGCCCTTCCCCCCCACTGGACCCGTGGCCCAAACTGGGCCGCCACCCCCGACCGCCGGCCCAGCCCACCTCTCCCCCGCGTACCCTTCCCTGTTCCCCCGACCGGGGTTGGAACAGGGGCCGTCCCCGCCGCACCCCCTCGCCGGCGACGGGGAGGATAAGGGCGCCAGCACCCCCGCCTCCTCGGGCCTCTCTCCCACTCACCCCCGCTCTCCCTCTCGGCCTCTGCGCCTACCCCCGCCAGATCCACCTCCCTCTCCCCTTCGATCCCCTCTGCCCGAGCGTGCTCGCCGCCGTTCACCGTCGTTCCCGCGGCCACCGTGCCCCGATTGCCCCAACGACGTGCCCGAACGGCTCCCCGCCGTCGACTACGTCGACTACGCCATCGGGAACGAGCCGAGCGCCTCTACACCGACCTCCACGAGCTCGTCTTCAACCTTCGGGTCGCCGGCGTTCGTCGCCGATTCCGGGTACCCCGCGCCCTCCCCGAGCTCACTGCCACTCCCTACGGCTCCGCTGTGAGCTCCCGCTTCTCCTCCCCCTCTCCGTTAGCTCGCCCGCGTACCGTAGCCGCTGTTTCCACGCGCGCCCGAACGCCACGCCGCGGAGCTCGCCGCCGGCGGGTCTCCGGTGACCAAATGGTCACGGGCGTAGGCCCGCTAGCTCGACCGCGTCGTGCCGCACCCGCCTAGCTAGTTAGTTTGGCCGCTCACGCGCTCTAACGCCGCACCCGCCCCCAGCCCGAAGCACCTCGCCGCCGGCGAGCTCGAAGCACTCGCCCCCGCCCGTTCCAGCCCCTCCGGCCACCACCGTTGGACGCGCGGCGCTGAGCCGCGTCGAACGCGCCCAGCCACGACCCCGCAAACCCACTGTGCGTGAAACCCGCACCCCGCCCGAGCCGCGCCGCCGCGTTTGGCTCGCCGAAGCCGCTCCGGCGCCGGCCGCCGACGTGGCTGGCCTGGGGCCACCCCCGTGCCACTGCCAGTGGGCCCCGTGGGCCCCGTTGACTGGGTCAACCCAGTCAACGTGCTGACTGGGCAGGCCCAGCCACTGACATGCGGGCCCCGCCGCAAAATTAAAAAAAAAGAGAAAAGAAAAATGTTTTATAAATAAAAATAATTAGATTAACTAATCACTCACTGACATATGGGGCCCACCCCTCTAATTAGACTGTTAGTTTAGTTTAAATTAATATTAGAGTAACAGAGGCTGACATGTGGGTCCCACTGGACCCACCTGTCTGGTTTGACTGGTCAGCCGACCTGTTGACCTGCTGACGTCAGCATTGCCTCATGCTGATGTCATAATTCATTTTTGCTTAATATAAATAATTCCAGAAATTCAAATAAACTTTGAAAATTCATATCTTTTAAACCGTAACTCGGATGAAAATGTTTTCTATATGAAAGTTGCTCAGAACGACGAGACGAATCCAAATACGCAGTCCGTTCGTCCACCACACCTCCCTAACCTATCGAACTAGCAACTTTCCCCCTCCGGTCCGTCTGTCCGAAAACGCGAAACATCGGGAATACCTCCCGGATGTTCCCCCCTTCACCGTACCACCTACTGTCGCGTTAAGACACACCTAGCACCGCTCATTGTCATGTCACGCATCGTCATGCTTATGTTTGCATTGTATTTACTGTTTCTTCCCCCTCTTCTCTCCGGTAGACTACGAGACCGACACTGCTGCTGCCCAGTTCGACTACGGAGTCGACGACCCCTCCTACTTGCCAGAGCAACCAGGCAAGTCCCCCCCCTTGATCACCAGATATCGCCTATACTTCTCTATACTGCTTGCATTAGAGTAGTGTAGCATGTTACTGCTTTCCGATATCCTATTCTGATGCATAGCCTATCCTTGCTACTATTGTTGTTACCTTACCTGCAATCCTACATGCTTAGTCTAGGATGCTAGATTTCCATCAGTGGCCCTACATTCTTGTCCGTCTGCTGTGCTATACTATCGGGCCGTGATCACCTGGGCGGTGATCACGGGTATATACTTATATACTATATACATGACACATGTGATGATTTAAGTCGGGTCGGCTCGTAGGAGTACCCGCGAGTGGATCTTTGTGGCGAAGCGACAGGGCAGGTTGAGACCGCCTAGGTGAGAGGTGGGCCTGGCCCTGGTCGGCGTTCGCGGTTACTTAACACGCTTAACGAGATCTTGGTATTTGATCTGAGTCTGGCCATTTGGTCTATACGCACTAACCATCTACGTGGGAGTAGTTATGGGTATCCCAACGTCGTGGTATCAGCCGAAGCTCATTTGACGTCAGCAACTGAGTGGCGCGCGCCACATTGGACCGTAAGCTCGCGCTTGTATTAAGGGGGCTAGGTCTGCTTCCGGCCGCGTACGCAACGTGCAGGTGTGCATAGGGCGATGGGCCCAGACCCCTGCGCGCATAGGTTTAGACCGGCGTGCTGACCTCTCTGTTGGGCCTAGGTGGGGCTGCGACGTGTTGATCTTACGAGGCCGGGCATGACCCAGGAAAGTGTGTCCGGCCAAATGGGATCGAGCGTGTTGGGTTATGTGGTGCACCCCTGCAGGGAAGTTTATCTATTCGAATAGCCGTGTCCCTCGGTAAAAGGACGACCCGGAGTTGTACCTTGAGCTTATGACAACTAGAACTAGATACTGAATAAAATACACCCTTCCAAGTGCCAGATACAACCCGGTGATCGCTCTCTAACAGGGCGACGAGGAGGGGATCGCCGGGTAGGATTATACTATGCGATGCTACTTGGAGGACTTCAATCTACTCTCTTCTACCTGCTGCAAGATGGAGATGACCAGAAGCGTAGTCTTCGACAGGACTAGCTATCCCCCTTTTATTCTGGCATTCTGCAGTTCAGTCCACAGATATGCCCCTTTACACATATACCCATGCATATGTAGTGTAGCTCCTTGCTTGCGAGTTCTTTGGATGAGTACTCACGGTTGCTTCTCTCCCTCTTTTCCCCCTTTTCTTTTCTATCTGGTTGTCACTACCAGATGTTGGAGTCCAGGAGCCAGACGCCACCGTCGACGACGACACCTACGGCACTGGAGGTGCCTACTACTACGTACAGGCCGCTGACGACGACCAGGAGTAGTTAGGAGGATCCCAGGCAGGAGGCCTACGCCTCGTTCGATCTGTATCCCTGTTTGTGCTAGCCTTCTTAAGGCAAACTTGTTTAACTTATGTCTGTACTCAGATATTGTTGCTTCCGCTGACTCGTCTATGATCGAGCAATTGTATTCGAGCCCTCGAGGCCCCTGGCTTGTATTATAATGCTTGTATGACTTATTTTTGTTGTAGAGTTGTGTTGTGATATCTTCCCGTGAGTCCCTGATCATGATCGTACACATTTGCGTGCATGATTAGTGTACGGTCAAATCGGGGGCGTCACAGCATTATCCATCGCACGCATGCAATCTTTTTCTTCAGGTCGGTCTCCCATGAAGGCACACACCCACACACATCCCCCTCTCCATCATATCGGGCATTCTTTATCTCTCACGCGTGCATGCGCAATGATCGATGTTCCTCTATGTATGTGTGTATATAGCTAGGTCTTTCATAGTTTTCCACACAAACCGATCAATCGATATATCTAGTGAGGTGTCACCCTCTTTCCCACGTCCACATCGATCAATCTATACCTCTCTATATAGGATTAACATATATAGCTAATACACCCACATTAATTATATATCCAACGTCCCCCTCTCATCATCCATGCCTTCCGCTTCATCTCTCAGACGCGTGCACAATGGCGAAGACAGGGGGCAGTAAGGGCCCTGCCCCCTCCCCCCTAACATCACTATATATCGAGGCTAATATGAATGTGATCATTAGACAATTGCTGCTAAAAATGGTTTAAGTTCATGAATTGACCCTCCTCGTAAAGGATTAGCAATGCTTGGCCCCCTAGCTCATTTATTTTTCATGGCTCCGCCCACTACAAAAAAAAGACACATCCGTGACATTTTGGGCCAAACAATTTTTTTTTCTGTCATACATATGACACTTCTATGACGATAATTGTGACAAAACCCGGTATCATCATAGATGTGGTGGGATCCTACTTCTATGACAAAAAATCATGACAGAAAATGGGCTTTTCGTCCTGGGCGGGCTGGAGATGCAGCTGCATGCCATTCTTTGGGCCGTCCATGACGGAAAAAACCGTGGTAGAAGCGAGGGCGAGGAAAATTTCGGGGAGTTCCCAGTTACGGTGGGAGGTCGGGGGGTGAGCGATGCGTGTTTCTCTCGTACACGTACGCGCGTGTGTGCGAGGCGTTGGCTCTAACTGAACCTGAGCGAGGCGTTGGGCTCTAACTGAACCCGAGCGATTGCACTGCAGGCTACGCGTTACTGAACCCGAGCGATCGATCGATGGCTGTTAACTGAACTCGATCGAGCGATTCCTTCGCTACCGCTGCTAACTGAAGCCGATCGATGCTGCCTCTGGATGAACAGTGTGCGTTGCTGGGGGGGTTTGGATGAACAGTTCCCGGTGGGGGTGGATGAACAGGACCCCGTGGTGTTGCCTCTGGATGAACAGGACCCCGATCGATCGAGCTAGTTGGGGCTAGATGAACAGGACCCCGTGGAGGGCAGGATGAACAGGACCACCCCGTGGAGGGAAGAATGAACAGTAGACGGCGGAGGGCTAGATGAACAGTAGCCCGTGGAGGGGTGGTTAAACATGAGCCCGTGGAGAGGGATGGTTGAACAGTAGCCGGTGGAGTAGCGCGTGGTGGAGGCTGGATGAACAGGAGCCCATGGATGAACAGTCGCAGGTGGAGGCTGGAGGAGGTCGACGGTGGATGAACAGTAGCCCGTGGAGGCTGGAGGGGGTCAACGATGGAGATGAACAATGTCCCGTGGAGTCCCGTTTTGCGGTACGCCACACCCCTCCCGATGAACAGGGCCCCTGTTTCGACCGTAGCGCTCCAACGCAAGTCCGTTTCCTCCGTTTTGCGGTACAACACACCCCTCCCGATCAACAGGACCCCCGTTTCGACCGTAGGAGGTCCGTTTCCTCCGTTTTGCGGTACGCCAGACCCCTCCCGATGAACAAGATCCCGTTTCAAACGTGGCCGGTCGAACACAAGGCCGTTTGCTCCGTTCTGCGGTACGCCAGGCCTCGTTTCCATTGGCTCTTCCGTCCAAGCCCTCTCGATGAACACGACGACGCATTCCGTTCCGACCCAGCCGGTTGGCTCCCACGCGTTCCGTTGCCTCCTGATGAACACGACGCATTCCGTTGCCTCCCCATGAACACGACGCATTCTGTTGCCTCCCCATGAACACGACGACGATGCTGTTTCTCCGTTCCGACCCAGCCATGTACATGAGCCCTGGCCGTACGTATGCGCGAGTAGGCGTTCGAGACCCCGCCCGTATGTACACATACGTGGCCGTATTTTCTTTCTTGCACCCTAGCCGCTGTACGTACAAGTACATGCTACGTGCGCGCCTCTACTACGACACGTACGCGCCTCTACTACGACACGTGCGCTCCTCTACATCCACCAGTATATATGTACGTACACGTTCGCGACCAGAATGACAACGCTACGTACCCTTCGACCAGGTGGGTCCCGACTGTCAGGCACTTCCTTGCCTGCGAAGATGTAGCTGGTGGGTCCCAGCAGTCAGGGGGGCGAATCGTTTTTTTTTGCCCGGACGCACTTCCTTGCGTGCGAAGATGTAGCTGGTGGGTCCCAGCAGTCAAGGGCAAACGTTTTTTTCGCAAAATACGGTGGCCCGTCTGGTGGGTCCCAGCTGTCAGGTGGAGGAATAATTATTTTGCACAATAAGGAGGCACTTCCTTGCTGTGGCCGTGGACCCAGCTGTCAGCCTCTCCACATACAGTCCACGTCCGATGGAAGCCGTTCCTTGACCACGTTGACCACGCCGCGCCGAGAGCACCAGGGCGGTGGACGACGGCGAGGCCTAGGAAGGGGACGACGCGGAGCCGGGGAAGACGCGGCAGTGGATGCCCACGCGTAGAGGAGTACGAGGGTTGACTGGTTCGCTGTGGTGTGAGGCTGCTGTCGCCGCAGAATAACAGGGGGTGTGGGTGAGTAGAGGGATGGCCTGGCCAGCGGTGGGAGTAGTAGGGGGCAGTGAGGCCTCCGCCGCATCGCAGACAGCCACGGGAGGCAGGAGCACGAGGCACGACCGGCGCTGGTTTGGGCGGCTGGAGCAAGAAGACCAGAGGTTGAAGAAGCACTATGGCCGTTGGATGGACATCGTACGGTCACTGGAGCTAGAATCGTGCATATTGAATAAGTTGACACAACCCTCCGTCCCCGTCAACTTAGTAGGCCCACAAGTCAGCCTGCCACTATACTGGGTCCCAGCTAACAGGGGGAGTATTCTTTTTTTGTGCATAATAAGGAGGCACTTCCTTGCGTGCGAAGATATAGCTGGTGGGTCCGAGCTGTCAGCGGCGGTAACATTTTTTTCACGAAATACAGAGGCCCTTTCGGTGGGTCCCTGATGTCAGGTGGAGGAATCATTATTTTGCGCGTAATAAGGAGGCATTTCCTTGCGTGCGGCCATGGACCCAGCTGTCGGCCTCTCCACGTACAGTCCACTTCAGATGCATGTCGGTCGTTGACCACGTTGACCAGGCCGCGCCGAGAGCACCAGGGCGGTGGACGACGGCGAGGCCTAGGAAGGGAACGACACATAGGCAGGGAAGACTCGGCAGTTGTTTCCCACGCGGAGGGGAGTACGACTGTACGAGGGTTTACTGGTTCGTCTGCCGTCGCCGGAGAATAACAACAGGTGTGGGTGAGTAGAGGGATGGCTAGGCCAGCGATGGGAGTACGGTGGGGCGGTGAGGCCTGCGCGGCAGCACAGCCGGCCGCGGGGAGGAGGGAGCAGGCAGTCCCGCCGACGCTTGTTTGAGTGGCTGGAGCAGGAAGAGCAGAGATTGAAGAAGCACGACGGCCGTTCGATGGACATCCAACAGTCACTGCTTGTGCGTCAACCCTTTTTTAGGAAAGCCTCAAATCTATGGAAAACAACATACAACCCATCTGCCATTATTTCTAATAATTTACAGCCCATTTGCTAATTCTTAAGGTTTTTTTGGAGCCCATATTCTTTTTGTTAGCATTATAGCCCATACTGTGGCCACGGTTAAAAAATTATATGAAATTTTGCATATTTCGGTGCGGTCCGAACTGTTTTTAATCCCGAAATTTCAACTCACATTCAAACTGATTTTAAAAATAAATGTATATAAATATAAAATCCAACAAATTCTCCACGCATAAAAATTAATGTAATTTAAAATCTCAAAATGAAAAAAAGATATTTGAAACTAATTGCCGGTTTGATGTGTTTTAAAAATGTACAGCCCGTTTCTCATTACTGATAGGCCATTTTCTCGGCCAGCCGAATGAAGCTCTCCTTGTCTTGAAAGATTTGCAGCCCAATAGGCCTGACAAAGCGACTTACTTGGCAAATCACAAAAAACTGGGCTGTGGCCGTGGACCCAGCTATCAACCTGTCCACGTACAGTACTCTTCCAATGGAAGTCGGTCGTTGACCACATTAACCATGCCGCGCCGAGAGCACCAAGGCCGTGGACGACGGCGAGGCCTAGGAAGGGGACGACATGGAGCCAGGGGAGACGCGGCAGTGGATGCCCACGCGGAGAGGAGTACGAGGGTTCACTGGTTCGGCTGCGGCGTGAGGCTGCCGTCGACGCAGAATAACAGGGGGTGTGGGTGAGTAGAGGGATACCCTGGGCCAGCGGTGGGAGTAGTAGGGGGCGGTGAGGCCTCCGCCGCATCACAGACGGCCACGGGAGGCAGGAGCACGAGGCACGACCGGCGCTGGTTTGGGCGGCTGGAGCAAGAAGACCAGAGGTTGAAGAAGCACTACGGCCGTTGGATGGACATCGTACGGTCACTGGAGCTTGAATCGTGCATATTGACTAAGTTGACACAACCCTCCGCCCCCGTCAACTTAGTAATGAAAACTGTGTAATGTATAATGATAGGGAGAGTGTGACACTTCTCAAGGGAGACGTCGAGAGACCATGTTTGCGAGGATAGGAGAAACATGAAGTGAGCGTGCGGGTGAGCTGGAGAAAAGAGAGTGATAGCTACCTGAAGGAGCATGCATGCGAGAGAGATGGGCGTGAAAGGAGTGAACAAAAAAGGGATTCAAATATTTGAATTCGAGATGATGATACATGTAATCCATACTCGAACCAAAATTGATCTATCAAACATGCATACTCATATGAATTCACGCACATCTATGTTATTTAATATGTAGATATTACTGATCCATACATTTTAGTAGAACATAATTTGGTTAAAAAATTTCGAATTCAACCTTAAGATTTCGAGATCGTTGTATTTGTAAATCATATTATACATATAAAGGAGCAGAATTCTTTGTTGTGCTTTTGAAAGTATATATAAAAAAATGATGTATATAGAATGTAATTCCAATTGAAAATGGATCCCGCCCAAAAAAATAGAATACAAACGGGATTCGAATTGAGTTGGCACGGTAAACGTGCACTCTGCAAAATTTGAACGAAGCGGGGAAAGTCGCAGTAACCGCCTGACCAAAATCTTCGAGATGGAAATCACTACTGCCTATCCCTGCCACGCAAAGCCTATCTGCTGGATTTCTATAGGTTTCGATAGGGGTAGGTTTGTAATTTCACCCAAACGTGACGTAACCGCCTCTCACCCGGATTCATACACGGTGGGCGCCAAAACACAGTGTGTCCTCGGCCGAAATCGACCCCCTCCATGATTCATATTCATACACGGTGGGCGCTAAAAACAAACTCTCGTCGGCAAATATTCAGTGTATGCGAGATTACCGTCCTATCCCCAACCGACTAATGTTGCTGTGATGTAGTAGAAATTTGAAACGGGGGCTAAGTTTGTAAATTTCGTTGCATTTGAGACAAGAGCGCCCTGAATACATGGTTCCCCCTTCCTCTCTACCTCCCTTTTCCCCATTTGTACTCCGTGGGCGCCAAAACACCCTCTCCACCCCACCCTCCTCCGTCCGCCGCCGTCCGCCACCCCATCCACCGCCGTCCTCCTCCACCATGCCGGAGCTGATACCCCGATGTTGCCGTCCATTACAAGAGATCGACCTCTCTCATCGACGGCTTCGGACCGGGATCCTTGCATCCCGTCCTCTCGCTTCATCCCCGCCGTCGTCCACCTTGCCGGCGCCGCTCCTACGACCGTCTCGTCCACCGCGCCCCGCCGCCACCGTCTACCCTCCTAGATCTGCTTCCACGCCGCCGACAGCCATCGCTACCACAGCACCGTCAAATTCTCAGCAGATGCGTACACGGCGCCGCACCAAAGGCAGTACTCTTTCGTATCTGCTCAACTTATTTATCGCAGCAAGAAAATAGATCGCCACTGCTTTACTCTGATTTCTTGTCTTGGTTGCGAAGTTGCCTTTGTCCGGTTTGCACCTTCAGATCCGCCATGGCACGCTCAACACTATACTGCCAATGCTTATGGTTTTCCCCTTTTATATTCCACACTAGTTAAATCACAGTAGACTAAATTTCAAAATTGGGTCAGTCGATTTTTCATAGCTCGCCGGAGTTCGCCGGTGCGATTGAAGGGGCTCGGGTGGTTGTGGGGCCTCGCCGAACGAAGAAAACTTGACGCGGGTGGGGGTTGGGGCGGTGGTGGGGTGGCGGAGGAACACAGGCGGTGGGGGCCGGTGGTCCGACCGGCGGCCCGTGCGGTGTTCTGTATGGGAAGAATCAGAGACGAGGAAGAAAAAGGGTTAGGAGACGTAGGATCTTCATCTAACCGCCTGAAATGGTCGAGAGACAGCTGGGAGTTGCATTCTTAATGCGCTCTGGTTCATCATGTGTGGGCACTGCGCAACCAACATTTTATTATCCGAAATCTGCTTGCTCTTCTTTACCATGTTCCTCTTCCGTTCTTCTTTAATATGTATTCTCTCCGTTCCAAAATACAAGTCTTTGTATAGATTCCACCATGGACTACATATGGAGCAAAATGAGTGAATCTACACTCTAAAATGTATCTGGATACATCTGTATGTGATCCATAGTGGAAATCTTTACCAAGACTTATATTTTGGAACGGAGGGAGTATGATAGTAGTACAGTATGTTCCTTGTACTGAAGATGAGCAGGGACATTTGCAGTGTAGAGGTCTATACGGTCGGTTGTGATGGACACTTTGAGCCTCTTTGATTCGTAGGATCTTGTAAACATAGGAATAGGATTTGTAGTGGCCTGCCCACTTGAATCCTATAAGAATAGAAAGGAAATGCGGGGAGCTGTGTCGCCTTTGAGAGTTACACTGATATTAACAGTACCGCACCTTCACTTGAAGAGAGCTGGTATCCGAAGCCTTTCTAGCCGTACCGGCAATACTAGCACATATATTCCAGCAAGTTCCACTTTGCTGATTTTACACTGATGCTTAAGGTTTTCCCGTTATATCTACACTATGATCTGTGTAGCTGCTTTGTGTCGCACTAGCAGCAGTCCACTCTTGAAGCAAAACACTGCAATGACTTACAAAATTGGCACCAAGGCATTGAGTGCCATTCTGGATGCAATGAAACTCATACGCTCCCCACCTGTTGATTCTTGTTCAGAATATGATCCTAATGACTATTCTAACCTCGAGGAGTCAAAGGCAGATGGCCTGTCCTATTCACCCATCAAGGTGCCTGTTCTAATTTGGCAATGTTTTATTAATTGCGGGTATCTTGCATATGTTGTCTTGCATTTCTTCTACTTTGTTGCACCGCCATCTGCTTAGTTTACTCATCATATATGTCGAGATGCCATGCCCATCCATTATCAATACATATTCCATCTGTCATCATACCATGTTTTTCCACTCAAATGCTGTTCTTGTGCATCAGACATCAAAAAGGAAGAGGGTGATTGCTGAACCTGAAGGAGCACCTACAAAGTCCTTGAAAAACATGGTGGTGCCGGAGAAATCAGACAGCACCCCACTTATATTGGCTGTACAACCAGTGACACAAAACGTAGGACCGACTCCAGCAGACTGTACCCATACTTCACTGGCCACACCATTAGCCCCACCACACAGGACCTGCACTCCAGCAAAAGGTATACCGATTTCATTTGCCATAGCACCAGCTGTACCACAGAAAAATCCCACTCCAGCAAAAAGTACAGCAAGTCCACCGGCCGAAGACCTATCCCAACTACAGAGACGGCCAATTCCTGCAGATTGGAACCCCATTCCATTTATTCCCAGTTGAAAAGACAATGCTTTCAATGTTGTTAGGGACTACGTGCATATATTCCCATCATGGGAAGATTATTGTGAAGACAAACACCATTTTCACATCTTCCTGTCCAACTTACGTGTAAGTGCTATTATTCATGGTTATTATTTTCCTGTTTTCTGCTGATTGAACACATCAATGTTTACATTACATTGTTGTTACTAGGCGAGGGTCAATCTGGATAGTCATGACAAGCAAAGCTTGGTTGTGCTTTTCAAGGAAGCATTGCAGCAGTATCGGTGTTACCTGAGGAAATCACACTTTGATGGCAAGTCTATAAACGAATTTCCGGTGAAGTCTCCTGTCTATGAAATCACATGACAATTTGAATTTCTACTTTTCCGCATGTGCCTTACGGATCTTTTTTGCAGGAAATCTGCTCGAAGAAGAATTCCGGTTTGACAATAACGACATGATATCGCAAATATGCTGCCCGCTGCTTTGCTCTTGTTAGTACCTGTTGTCATGTATCACTGTACTTGCATACATACCTGGTTCATTATCTGATAGCAGTATGCATGATAGCTTGCTTATCAATTGTTCGCTCCAAATTATCTGATCTGTATGAATGGTTACATTAGTGTAGAATATATCCAATGCCAATGTTTTTTAGCTCTGCATTGTTCTTGTAAGTACATGCTGTCCTTTATCAATGTACTTATAATGACAGGTAGTTGTTCATGTACCATCACTCTGCAGCTTATTTTCCTTTGCCCTCCATTTTCTACACATCAGATCTATATTTACTCTTACCATAAGGTTGGTACTGAAGAAGTTTAGCTGTGCATTAATCTTGGTTGTACCTTTTGCATGTATCGCTGCACTTACATTTATAGCTACTTGGTTATGTAGCATCACTCTTCATCTTATCTTAAATATTCTCCATTTTTTCGTATATTATCACATCTATATTTACTCTTAACAAAATGTAGAATAAATGCAATGGTTTTGAAGAAGATTCTGTGGTAAACTTCTTGAATTCCCCCCCCCATCAGCATGGACAAGGCCTTTATAGAGCCTGTCTTCACCAATAATGTAAGTTTGTCCATCTCAAGCCTTCAAACTTTGTTGTATATATTTGGTTAGGCATGACTGCAATAGCTGTTTATTTTTGGTGTTTGCATCAAATTGCTTGTTTAAAGTTTATTATGTAGTTCATAAACAAAAGTTTGTCCTTTCTCAATTTAAGTTTTCAGTTGTACAACCAAGTTCCTTCTTCATACCATGTAAATTAAATTATACAGAGCAAGTGATCTTCTTTTGCACTGCATGTATGCTTCTGTTCTTTATCCGTAATCCAGTGGTGTGGTGAACCTACCCACTACAGCACAATGTCATATTCTGCAATGTCTTAACTATGAACAATGTCATATCATTGTACTATTATTTAAACTGTCTCTTTATTTGCCAATCTGAAATGGTATAAATTGACAGCACACTAACCATTGATACTTATGAGTTCTTGATCTGTAATCCAGTGGTGTCGTGAAGCTGCCAACTCCTTCACAATGTCATTTGCTGCCTTGTCTTGACCTGAACAATACCATATTGTGTTAATGCAATTTTAAACTGTGTCTCTTTATTCGTCAGTAAGAAATGTGATGAATTGTCAGCACTGATACTTTTATGTGCAAAACCTTTCATCTATCTGCTTGTTTATCTTTCAGAGTGAGGAAGATATAAGTGTTGAACAAGCGCAGTCTCATCATCTTGCTCAACTGCTTGCGCTGCAGCTCCCCAGCAGGGCTAACCTTTCTTCAACTCAATTGAAGTGCTGTCGGTTTTGTATATTATTTTGTCGGCGTGTTTATTTGCACTGGTGGCGATCTTTGATGCCCAGTGTAAGTAATCTGCTGTCTGCTTGTGCTTTATTATCATAGTGGCGAACTTTGATGCCCAATGGACGTAGTATGCCGTAATTTCTTTATTGTATAGTCTAGGTTGTTTCTTATGCTGCAGTTATTTTACTGTATATATATCCTGTCTTCGCAGTAAACCGGCCAAACCGTAAAATTACGGTACATAATCGAGCCGTCATGCAATCACGATGTAGGTTGGGACTGAAACGTGCCGAACAGCTCACGGGCCGGCAGCAGCCCGAAATGAACCCCGACCCATGATTGTGCGAATCAAATCACGGGCTTTTAACAGGCCAAAATTGTCTCGGTCCTCGTTTGGCCCAATCAGATATCGGCTGCGAGCAGGCCGGATGCAAACCGGGCCGTAGTTAGGCCCAACTATATGACGGGCTTTTAATAGGCCGAAATTAATATAGGGCCGAAATGTTAAACATGCCCTTAACAGGCCAAAACTAATATCAGGCCGAATTACTAAGTGGGCCTTTAGCAAGTGGGACCAAAAGCATAGTGTCCAGTTGATGGGCCGAATCAGATATGGGCCATAATTGAGCCCAAAGCCTCTTAAAGGGCCGGACCTGATCTGGGCCGTAATTTGGCCCAGAACGTGGTAGGCTTTTAACGGGTCGGATCTCATATGGGCCACTATTAGGCCCGGAGGGTAGCAGGCCATTAATGGACCAGATCAAATATGGGCCGGCATTAGGCCCAAAACATGGCAGCCAGTTAATGGGCCGGCCCATTAATGTCGGCGAAATCTCGTGGGCCTTTAGCTGGGCCGGCCCATTATGATCCGCAAGAATCTTGTGGGCCTTAACCTGGGCCGGCCCATTATGGCACACAAAAATCTTGTGGGCCTTTACCTGGGCCGGCCCATTATGGCCCGCAAAATCTTGTGGGCCTTTAGCTGGGCCAGCCCATTATGGTCCGCAAAATCTCGTGGGCCTTTAGCTGTGCTGGCCCATTATGGTCCGCAAAATGTTGTGGGCCTTCAGTTGGGCCGGCCCATTTAAACTTGATTGGGCCGGTCCACGTGTCAACATATCATAGGCGCATCTCGCCCATTGGATGAGTGACACCTGTGCCAACGCGGACCTGACACGTGTCTCCTCCAGCCAATGATGATTTTACACGTGGAAAATCCCCATTGGTCGGGGCTGTTAACGGGTTATCGGATCCAAAACCCGACCCGATAGCTTAACGGCGTTCCGTTACGGTGGACGCCACGTGTCGGTCACCCTTGACGAAAGCACTTCCGTGATACGTGATTTATCGTCATGGAAGTGGACACTTCCGTGATGATAATTTTGGTAATGTCATGGAACACTTCTACGACAGCACAGGTATGACTATCTTGATTCTGTCATAAATTTGTCATGGATGTACATGCATGAAAAAAATGCGACCTACTGTGACAAACATGTATCATCACGGAAGTGTATTTTTTTGTAGTGGCCACTTCGCGCAACAACGCACGTGTTCGCCCCCTCTCTCTAAATATCGATCTCACACTTGTGCATTCCTTCATAGTCTCCCTCCACTCGGCCCCTCGCACCATCTTCTAGCCCCCCACCAGATTTTGCCACATGTAGAATCTAGCAGACTCCATGGTTGAACTTGAGCATAATGCACAAACCTCAAAACAACAGTGGTTCTTTTTTGTTCTAGAATCTTACGTATCATAACTGCCCAAACTTTTTTTCTAGTTGAATTGCCATTATTTGTTTTTACTTTATGCTTTACAACGCACAATTCCATGAATCATAAAATAGATTAAGGGCTTCTTTGATTCAAAGGATTATCAAAGGAATTTTGGAGGATTCTAATCATTAGAAATTTTTCCTATCTTGATTGTTTGATTCGTAGGATTGTAAACCATAGGAATTTTTCCATATGATTCATTTGCACTAGATTTCATAGGAAACATCCCATCCACTCAAACCTCTTTGAAAGAATTCTGCGTTTTTTCTATGCACAATCAAACACTCGTACAATCATGTAGGATTCAAGACGACATTCCACTATAATCCCATGTTTTTCCTATTCCCGCGTTCTTAGCTTTTTTATAAAAACTAATTGATTTTGAATGAGATGAACTATAAGAATTAAACGAAGGGCTACATCAGGCATATATGAGTCAGAGCTTACATGCTATAGTGTGGTATTTATTCATAATTTGGTTGCAAAATCTGATGCGTGCAATGCACGGGTACCTTACTAGTACTTCGAGTATGTGCAAAACACGTAAATTAGAATACCAATGGCACGCTACACAGTGTCTCTCTTACAGTTCATGAAGCCATGTGGCACATGTGGAGGCATTGTCGCGACCTCCTTGCGTGGATTGATCACAGTGACGTGCTGCTGGTTCCAGAAGAATGTACTCGTCCTCCCTGAGCCATACTGGCGGTACATGCACGAAGCGAAGATGTGCACGCACGTCACGCACGCACTCATTCCCTCGCACGCACACGTGGGTACACGGGTGGACACAATTTTGTACCAAGATCCACCCCATGTGATAATTTGACGCGTGTAAAGTCGTTCACTTCATTGATGGTCAATTAATACAGCGCATGCAAATTGAGTGGACGTGAGGGCGGAAGAAAGACATTATTACTCCACTGCGCGCATGCGAGTAGTTAAATCGTGGGTTGCTAGTAGTACTTCCATTGGCCTCCTTCGTATTTTGTGCCAATTTTTGACAGTAACATAATATTTACGCATTTGAGCAGTGTAGTACTTGAAATTTATGTTCCGCTAAACTCATCGGGAGCCGTTTCGGGCCTCGAAACCAAAACCATCAATTAATCTTTACCTTGTTCCCATCACATTCGAAAGCCTGCTCACACCTACTAGTACGTACCAAACCTGAACGTGTTCCCACTATGCAGGTATTAGTACTAGTGCTAGTACTTAGGTTATAAAAAGGGGAACTACCTAACCGAAAATTACTACCTTTCCTCCTCATAACTGCTTCTTCTTCGTCCGTCGTTGCCATGGACCGTGAGCAGAGCTCTAGGTCGAGAACTACTCGTAACAAGGGAGCGGCAACCAAGGCTGTGGAAAAAAAAGAGAGGGCTCGCCGCCACGCAGAGACCTCGAAAGATCTATCACGGGCAGGCAATGGCTCCCAGGAGCGCCCTAGCCGTGGAGGCGAACATGCCGAGCCGGCGGAGCTGGAGTCGTTATCCCTCAACGGCATGCCCGATCAGCTCAATAAGTAGAAGGAGTTCATCCAAGGCTTGATGGAGTTGCTGAAGGAGAGCCTCGACGACATGCCCGCTGAGCTCAATTAGCAGGGGGAGTTGACCGCCGGCTTGGTGATGCTGCTGAAGAAGAGCACTGCCTCGGAGAAGAATGCGACCGGCGAAATCCTGCGACTTCGGGAGGACAAGGCGAAGCTCTCACACGAGATCGACCTGTTGAAGGAGAAGAACGCTGGTTGGAAGAAGCTGCATGAGAATAGTAGTTCCTCGATGAAGATGTTGCATGCCCTCGTCATGGAACAGAAGGAGGAGTTGGCGAAGCTCCGCATCGAGCACCCGGCTGCTGTCAAGGTACGTAATGCGGCCGTGGAACAGATGATGAAGGCTCGCATCGAGAAATCCCGCGTCATGGACAGAATGAAGAAGCTGGCGGAGGAGACGCGCAAGGAGATGGAGGTCGTGGAGGCGATGAAGAAGCAGTTACGACTCCGCAGCGAATTAGATCATTTGGGGTGATAATCTTCCTTCTTGTTCTGCTCCTGTGTTTCATCTTTTTCTTCGGGTGTTTCGCCGCACGTGTCACGTTCTCTGCGAGGCATGAATAGAACAATGGTTTTTTTTGAGGGAATGAATAGAACAATGCTAACAATGATATGACTAGCAAATAGATCATTTTTATCGCCATATGGCACTGGGCTGCCGTGTTTCGTGCTCCTCCGTCGCAGTACTACTCCAGTGGAAAACTTGAGTATACCGCACGGTTCTTTGCTCCTCCTCGATCAGGTCGTCGGCGCATTTATACGAGCAGTCAAATCACAAGGCCCCGCCTTCCAGCAGTAATGAGCCGTCAAATCACAAAGGCCCTCGCCTCTCGTGAAACCGACCAAGCTAGACTGCCCCGCCCTCTAGCCTTTTAAAAAATGTATACTTTTGCACAGCAGTAGTATCGATGGATTGCACCATGGAGCAAAACTTGAAATTAAAAAAAGGTGGTAAATATAGAGAGCGCTCGTCGCCAAATTATGCATATAGTACTATTAAAAAGGCTAGTCACAATAATGGTGTCCAACACAACCCACCCCTCAAATAAAACTAAGAGGGTGCTTGGATACGTTTTAGTCCCATGACTAAAAGTAGTGGGACTAAAACATGCTAGCCTCACCCATGCTTGGATCCAAATACTAAAAAGGCTAAAATCAAGTTAACGAGCATTTATTATCCTCCAAACCCTCCAATCCAGAACTCGCCTGTGTTAAAGGAGAGGAGTTAAATGCGTAGAGAGAGGACTAATCCACATTTTAGTAGGGGTACCCCTGACTAAAATTTTTTAGTCTCAAGACTAGTTTAGCCCCTCTTTAGTCAGGGGTGCTTGGAACTTTAGCCTCTTAAAGAGACTATTTTTAGTCAGACTAAAATAAGTCCCTTGGATCCAAGCACCCTCTAAGCATCCTGGAATTCTTTGACAAAACTAAGCACCCTGAAATTCTTTGACAACTAAACTGCTGGCTATATGATGTTGGCCATATATATTGTACATACATAATGTGAAGAAACGAGTGGTAGTACTATACCAACTAAAAGATGAAATGTAAGAAATACTAGTATGTACGTACTGAAGAGTTAAAGTAACGAGAAGAAACAGAACATAGTTCTGCTGGGGGCTCAGCACAACACACCCCTCAAATTAAATTAAGCACACCTGAAATTAAACTTTGCAACTATTCCGGTAGACACTGCATTAGAACCACCATGAGCAACGACACTGCCACCTTACTCGGAGTCCTCGTCCACGTCCTCGACTTCGTCCTTGTCCCTCTTCCTCTTGGCCGATACTTCTTTGCTTGAACCGCACACTTGGCTGTTGCTCTTCATCCAACCCTTGTAGATATTGAAGCAAAGGTAGCCATCCATTGCAGCGTAGTGGATGTGGTCTATATCTAGTACATTCTGCTGCCATGCATGACGATGAAACATGTATGGAGGTTTCTCCAGTTTACCGTACGAAGGATGAACCATGGCTCTTGCCAGGGTCAACATTGAAGGCTGACGAGAGGACACCAGCCGATTCTTCTGGAGGTCGAAGGTGTTGCCTACAACGAGGCCTATCCGACGCAGGACTTCTTTGTCGTTACCAAAGTCTACAGTAACGAATTTGACTAGATTGCTCTCGAGGAAGTCCTTAAAATCCTGGCACTCAACGTCGGCATGGCATATGTGGTAGACCAAGCATAAGTCATGCACGCAAACCTAGATCACGGCGGGCTTCTTCCTCTCTTCGTCCTTTAGATCCTTCTCTCGTCCCTGGACGGTGGTGTACTCAACATCTAGCCCAGCGACCCACTCATCATCTGAGTCTTCGAACATGCGTCTGAAGCGAGAAAGGCATCCTTTCACCGTCACGGAAGAACGGGTGTAGATGACGTCGAACTCATCGCCGGTGATGGTTCTAACCTTGTACTCACCGCCGATCGTGGAGATTTGGGACGCCATGGATTTGGGAGGAGGGTTAGGATTAGTGGAACTGCCGTAATGTGAATGGACAGGACGACTAGGAGCGAACCGCCGTAGTATTGAAGGACGTGCGGGGACGAGTAAGAGCGAACTGCCAGCGTGCGAACGGCAGGGTAGTGGATTTCCATTCTCCCATGATACGGGCTTCCGAGAGCCCTTGGATCTGAGATCGAACGGTTGCATGGCGTGATTCTAGACCTATGGGTGAATATCCTAGCCTAGAGGGTTATTCTGCAAATTTTCAGCAACTTAGCATGCGACCGTTTGATCTCAGATCCAAGGGCTGCCAGCAGCCCGTATCATGGTCGCGCCTACCATGACCATCGCGTCGCTCGCGCCCTTGGAGATTTAACACGGTGCGTTAGGCTATCTGATGTTGGCATGTCATACATAGTCATCACTTAGTCACTCATACTACAACAAGATTGGCTATAAGGTTGGCTATAAGTGTATTTTTTACTCGTCTCTATCTCTTTCTTCGTACTCCCTCCGTCCCATAATATAAGAACTTTTTGACACTAGTGTAGTGCCAAAAACGTTCTTATATTATGGGACACAGGGAGTACTAGTATTTATTGCATTTGCCAAGGAGTGACCTCTTCCAATGAAATGGTGTAAGTTTGCTTCATTTAATTAGCTATAGACTCAAAATTGTCTTTTCACCTAGGTACATGCTCTTAGCACCATTTCTTCCTTGGGTCACCAAACTAGTCTCTCTCTTCTTGATTAACTTGCCACATCAGACTTTATGCCTATGTGGCAAGCTTAAGCACCTGTAGGAGCAAGTAAAAGTAAGTACAATAGTGCGCTTTACATGGCATTTTTGCATATGTGGAGGAAAGAGAGGCAAGGAAAAAGTGGAGAAGTGGGCTCTCATGCAAGAGCCAGCCTCTACTACATGGTGGAGCATTGGGAGAGGCACCTATATGGAGGTGGTCAGGAATCGGGAGACTCACGCCGGTCGTAGCGCCGCAGTTAAAATGATAATGGCAAGTCAAATCACGGGGCCCCACCTGTCCAGCAGTAACTCGCTATCAAATCACACAGCCCTACGTTTGCAGCAGCCTACTCCCTCGTCTTCTCGCGTCTCTGTCGAACCGACTAGGCGGAACTGCCCCGCCGCCTACCGCGCAGGAAAAGCCCCGCCCTCGACTTTTAAATAGTATACAGTATACTAATTTTGTATCCATGGATTGCGCCCGCGCCATGGAGCAAAGCGTCTAGAAAACGGCAGTACACATGTACGGAGTATACAACACGCCCATTGCGTTCACGTCGCACCCCAGACGGTCGGTCGGTCTGGCACGCTGTTCTCCGAATGGAACGCGCGTCATATTGCGTTTGCACACACATGTGCGACAATTGAGAACCGACCATAGGCACACTCCCCGACCCCGCAAGTCGGGTGACTTAATAGAAGAGGGAGACGAGCGATAGTACTAGAGAAGTGTTGTACTACGTTGGTGCCTGGACGATCCCTGCAAGACACGGAAGATCAGTTCGTCCATGCATGTGACCAGACTCCAGCAGACACACCTGGATTGGCTATCGTGTACATATCGTGCAGGTTGTGTTGTACATGGCTGTAGTTGTGGTGAGAAATCTAAAAAAAGGTTTCTTGTCATCTCGCAAAATTAGGTGTCATGTGCTTCGGATCACTGCGAGGGTTAAACAGCGACAACTGAGTTGGGCTAGTCATTGGGGGCACCTGCACGAACAATGACTACTCGGCTGCCATCTAGGTCAAGCCGGCTATGTTAATTAGGACATCTATCGACGGACCCCCTTTTCTACGAGTTTATCTTTAATTTGAGCTTTGTTCCTCGTCTAGTTTGTCCGTCGGGATTCATGTTGTCTCCTTTTGGCAGTGAGGTTATGATTTCTTGTCATGTGGCATTTTTTCATGTTATATGTTATAATCCGGCGCTTCAGATCAAAATGATGACAACTGCGCCTCCGGGCCACGTGCATGAAGACTTCTCGACAGTCATTGACGAGGTCAAGCCGGCTCCGGTAGACAAAAGAAAACTAGTACTACTCCACTATATAGGCAGGAGCCTCCGCGCTTGCTTGCTAGTGTTGCTCTCTTCACACTGTCTCGGCCTCTCCAGATCTAAACACGACAGCGGTGGCCACAGTCTCTCTCTCTCTGCTCGCCGCTGGTTATAGATCCAGCCGGATCCTCTCCGCCGGGGAAGGTGAGAAGGTGCAACGTTCACGCGGTCGTCCTTCGCGACGGCTCTTACCCACTGCTGGGCGCGTCCCGATCAGCCTGCCTTGCCATTCTCTCCCAAGCACCGCTGGCGAGGGAGGGCCTCCGACCCCTTCTTCCTCGCTGCCGTAGTGTGCGCAGATCCGGCCTCCCGCCGCCCACCTAGCGACATCCCGACGACCATCAGGTATAACTTCCTTCGAAACCAGCCTTGCTCTACTTCCCGAGCTCCTGCCGTCGCTGCATTTGTATCTTTTACTATTTCTCAGGCCCCCTCGTAGATAGGATCGATCGGCTGTTCGAAAACCACCTAATTTTTTTTACGTTTAAGAGGTAAAACTAGTTCATGCACTCGAATCTAGTACTACTTGGTTCAAACAAGGAAGAAAGGGGGTGGGGTGGGGGAGGATTTGTTACCTGAATCTAGGACTTGGTCGAAAGAGGAAATAATGGGGGCGAAAAGTAGCAGAGACTGGCTATCCAACTGGTCTCTAGGTCTAATAGGGAAATAAAGGGAAACGCAGTACAAACTCAATATAAACCCGATCTATTGGTTGAAAAAGGAAAGAAAGTGGGGACTGGGGGACAAGTCAACAGAGTAAGTCCAGCACTAGATTTTCTAGCCTCACACAATATAAGGTGGCTATACCGAACAAAAATGGGACCAACCCAGATTTCCTGTTCTGATGTTTGTTGCCCCGAGCCACTCTTATGTAATGCCACTGGTAAAATGTAGCAGTCGCACTGTTAAAAGTAAGGACACGTTAAACCAATGTTGTTTTCAATGTAATGCCTCCAGTAATATGAATCAATGGCACTTCTTTACATGTCCTGCTAAAATTTCCCATTAAGATAAGTTGGTTCTTTTCGTTAGAAATGCAACTGTCCTGGTCCGCCTACTCTCCCGTGCCCAAAGTAATGTCGTATTTAATGGTTGTCATAGTTAATCCTAATGCCCACACTAATATCTAGCAATGCCAGTGCTTTAGAAATTGCTACTGTCCTTGTAGGATTGCCATTCAGATAAGGAACATGCTTCTTTTCATTTGATGCATGTTTCATCACTTGTTAGTCACCCTCCCTTCCTCCTTTTTTGTGCAAACAGAGATATACATTTCACGCTCGATCTTAGTTGAACTGCACAAATGATATCCAAATTATAGTTGAGCATTCCAGGAGCTTCACAACCAACCTTGATGTTGCTCAATTTTATTGCAACTAATGAAGAAGAAGCTCTGTGGGTTTCGTTTTCTGATGGAAATGGAACTGGGGCTGGAGCCCTTTTCTTAAATATTTTTGAAGAAGCTGCTAGCTCACGGGACATTGCTTCATTTTAGGTGAACTGCACCAAAAGGTCCCATGAATTGAATCATCCATGTTGGTGATTGAAAGAGCCAGCTTCAGCATCCCAGTCTAAGCACCCCCGGCTTCCATCCTTGCGACGCACGGTACACCTCGTTTGCCACCTGCTCGACCCTAGTGTCACTTATAAAATGAAGTAATAATACAGTTAAAATAGAGCGAGTGTCATCTCTATCATTTCATTTCCAATGTAGATAAAGAAAGTGCTTCTCTTTGTTAATGTATGTTTCATCAACTAGTCCCATTGTTAATGTTTAAGCGTTTCTGCAAACTGGGGTGCTTAATTTTAGTTGATATGTACAAAAATAGAGATTTGAATGTCTCAAGGCGCCTCCTTGTACTACCGCTGTACACTGATGTTCATCACTGGCAGAAGGTGTATCTGGGAGACTTGGGACGATGTCCAGTATGAGGCGTCGCAGGGCCCATCTCGCCCTCACAGCATGGCATACTATGATACTATCGCAATATTTTCTTCTATTTATTTTGTGTGTTTCATCAACTAGTGCCACTATAATGTAATCATGCTTTTTCATTATCTATGCAAACAGGGTTATTCAGCTGCATTTTGGTGGAACTGCACAAAATTACGTATGGAACCGGCATATATGCAGAGTGCGAGGTGTGCCGAGTAAAAATTACCGACACATGCTGCATGCACGCATTGGCATCCACCACCACCAGTGGGATGTGTGGCGCTCTCTGTGGACGGGTCTTTCTCGGCAGCAAATCATCTAACCAAATACTAGTAGCTTATATTGGCAGTTTTCTAGGGAGTACTCTTTTCTGAAAGAAGCACCAATCTATTTTTCTTTATTTGTACATTGTGTCACAATTTTGACCCAAAGGTCCAGAGCTATTTTAGACTGATTGGCATAGTACTCGGAGACTGATTGTAAGCATGATTTTCATTAGCTGTCACACTAATTGTAAGCATGAGCAGGTGGAAGATTAGGTTAGTGCGAAGCTTACCTTAAACCCTACTGCCGCCGTTGAAACGAGGCGAGCGTCGAGGGAACCGTGGAGAACGGCGGGGAAGTGACGTCGCGCCATCCGGCCTCCTCTTGCGGTGGGAGAACGAATAGTCCTGTGGCTCCGGCTGGCTCTGCATCCTCACGAACGGCACACCATACTCGATCGATTCGTTATCCTCTGGGTGCTCGACCTTCGACCTGTACGCCCACCACCTCCGCCTGACTGTCGCCTCGGGCGAATCTGTCTGCTCCATCACCCAGAGGAGATACTCGATGAACTCGGAGGACTGCGGCGTGACTGCCGCCGAGGAGTACATGTACATCGCCGCCCTCATCGCCGCCGTCTCGCTCTTTCGCATACATTGCCACATGGCCCGCACCGTCCTCGAAATCTCCCACTCATTGTCAAACGAACTAAGGATCTCCTTCAACCTGGCTAACTTTGCCTGGTCGCCGCCGGCGATCTGCCTGATTCGCTGCTGCATCCTCTCCATAGATGTCCTTCTGAGTGGTCCGGTGCTAGCTTTGGAAGATGGGAGGAGAGACGGTGGTCTTGCAATAGAGAAGAGGGAGAGGCGAGATGGTGGTTTTGGAATGGAGATGATGGAGAGAAGAGGAAGTGGTTTTGCAATGGAGAAGATCAGAAGAGGGAGAGGCGAGACGGTGGTTTTGGAATGGAGATGATGGAGAGGAGAGGAGGTGGTTTTGCAATGGAGAAGATCAGAAGAGGGAGAGGCGAGATGGTGGTTTTGGAATGGAGATGATGGAGAGGAGAGGAGGTGGTTTTGCAATGGAAAAGATCAGAAGAGGGAGAGGCGAGACGGTGGTTTTGGAATGGAGATGATGGAGAGGAGAGGAGGTGGTTTTGCAGTGGAGAAGATGGAGAGGAGCGTGCGGCAGCGATTTAGGATTGGACGAGAGGGCCGGCGCGCTGTGACTGGATCAAAATCAAAATCAATTTACCCTTCAATTAAGAAAGCGACCCCACATTAACTAGTCTCCCTTTTATTCTGGGTCATAATTGACCATGATTTTCACACATAAAATATATGTTATACGTTGCAAAAATAATATAATTTGAAAGTACATTCAGATACGAACCAAATGATACAATTTTTGGTGACATGCATTCACATTTTGCTTGTCAAATACAGTATGTGGTCAAACTTTGACCCAAAATACGCAAAACAACAACAAAATACTTCCAAGACCAGCGCCGCTCTTCCGCTCTTCTCCTCTTAAACCACCGCCGCTCCTCTCCTGTTCCAATCTAAATGCAGTGCCGCTCCTGTCCTCTTCCATTTCAAAACCACCGCCCCTCCTCTCCTGTTCCAGTCCAAAACCAGCGTCGCTCCTCTCCCGTTCTAATCCAAAATCAGCACTGCTCCTCTCGTCTTCCATTCAAAAACCACCGCCGGCGAGTGAAGGTGCTGTGGAGAAGTAGATCGATGGAGGAGTACAACTGATACGTGAGGATCGCAGACGGCGACCCTGTGAAGCTAGCTAGGATGTTGGAGATACAGTCTTGGTTTGACAACAAGGACCAACTAGCAGCGACGACGACATCCATGGCCAAATATCTGCAACAGAGCGAAAAGGCGGCGATACTCCCGGAGGGAGTCGCGCCGGAGTACATAGAGCTGCTCCTCTGGGCCATGGAGCAAACAGATTCACAGAATCCGATCGTGAGGGAGCGGTGGTGGCAGTATCGATCCCAGATGGAGCATCCACCAGAGATTGAAGGATCGAGCATCTACAGGGTGCCGTTTGTGAGGGTGTCCTGCCAGAGCGAGCCGGTGGAGTCTTCGTCGACCGAACCCAACTGCAAGAGGAGAAAAGCAGTTGGCCCGATGACGCTTCCCCGCCATCGTCTCCCTCGCCGTTCACATCGTCTCACGGGGCGGCTGTCTGTCGCCGAGGAATAGGAGGGGGCTGCCCCCCCAGCCCAATAGTCGGGCAGGTTGTGAATTGTCAGGAGGAGCTTAGGGTTGTCAGTATTTGCAGGTTGTGAATTGTGTTTTGTGTTGTGTATTTTGAGAGTACTTTCAGATATGAATGTCTTTTGAATTTTAGATTTGCAGTATTGAGCATATGAAGTATTTTATGAATTCTAGAGATCTATTTTTAGCACTTAAAAAATGTAGTTTCATAGGAGTATAAAAGTGCAGACAATGTGATTCTTAGAGAAGAAACTGCAAGTTTCAGTTTCAGATAAGAAACTGCAACTTCAGTTTCAGATAAGAAACTACAACTTTCAGAGGCAGAGCATTTATATTAACACGACCTTTTCAAACAGGGTTAACATCATGTTGGAAGTTTTATTCATGGTCGAAAATGGAACTACCAGCCAGTTAACATCATGCTGATCAACATTCATGCATAGCACATCTTCATATGATGCATAGTCAAAATGCCCACACAATGTCGAGTGTGCGAAACACAGAGAAAACGAGGGACGAAGTTTTGGCAAGTGTTGGACGTGGTTTTGGGCTTCCCCATCTAGGCTTTCATTTTTAACATGCGCAGCCCACGACCTCGGATGGGAGGTCCATAGGCCTGTTTGTATTTTCTTAGGGCCGTCATGTATCGACCGGCCTATGGACCTCCCATCCGAGGTTTTATTTTTGGCAGCCAATTTATGTATTTTTTTGAAGTAAACGCAGAGGTCTGTTCTATTTTTCTATATAAGAATAGGAACGCCAGGTCCAACTTATGTTTCCCTTCTAACTATATTATATATATTTAAATTATTTTATATGTTATTATATATTATTTTTATTGTCATCATATATTTAACAGATACTTACATATGTAAGAAAACAATATCCCACATCTTGTTAACTTATAAAAATAATTTCTTAACAAATAAAATCCTGGATTGTTTTGGCGCGAAAATCCTAGTGATTGTGTACAAAAGCTTGGTAAGATCTAAGGACGAATGTAATAATATCATTTATTATTTAAATATATTTATAACAAAATGCTCAGCCCCTTTTTATTTTTTGATAACATTGCTGGCCCAACCCAACATTATAATTAGAATCAGCCCAGCAAAATCGTGTATTTCGAGAAAGTGCAAATGGCCTGTAATTTTTTCGGAAATAAAATAAATGGGCACATGGACGCTACATTATTTGTTCGCCCATTCCAGCTAATGGCTGTAATTCAAAAAAAGAGATCAAATTGACTGTAAATTCTACCGCGCAAAAAAAAGACTGTAAATTCTGAAAAAATTGGTTGAATACGTGTCACATTTTTGGAGGCTGAAATGTGGGCCAATAGGTCGAAGCCAACGCAAGTCGTCGTCAATTTAGTCAACAAATGATTCTGACATGTTAGCCGTTGGATTTACATCCAACGACCGGCATCCATCTTCAATCTCTCGTCTTCTTCCTCCAGCGCCGCCGGGACCACCTCCCGCCTCCTGCTGCTAGCAGCTCTGCTTAGCATGCTTCGCTATGAAGCGCTACTCCACCGTTGGCTAGGCCATCCCTCCACCCCTCCACATCTCCTGTTCTTCTCCACCGACTGCCGAACCACACCGCACTAGAACTAGTTAACCCTCGTACACCTCTCCGTCTGCGAGTCTACTCCCGCGTCTTCCCATCTCCGGCTCGTTGCTGTCCGGGGCCTCGCCGTCGTCCACCACCTTGGATGCGCTCGGCGCGGCGTGGTCAACTTGGTCAACGAACAACACCATCGGAAGTAGACTGTGCATGGAGAGGCTGATAGCTGGGTCCACGGCCGCACACAAGGAAATGCCTCCTTATTACGCGCAAAATAATGATTCCTCCACCTGACATCTGGGACCCACCGGAAGGGCCTATGTATTTCGCGAAAATAACGTGCCCCCCGCTGACATGTCGGACCCACTAGCTATCTTCGGACGCAAGGAAGTGCCTCCTTATTACGCACAAAAAAATGAATACTCCCCCTGCCAGGTGGAACCCAGCATAGTGGGAGGCTGACTTGTGGACCTACCAAGTTGACGGGGACGGAGGGCTTTGTCAACTTAGTCAATATGAACGATTCTAGCTCCTGTTACCGCACGATGTTCATCCAACGGCCGTGGTGCTTCTTCAACCTCTGGTCTTCTTGCTCCAGCCGCCCAAACCAGCGCCGGTCGTGCCGCGTGCTCCTGCCTCCCGTGGCCGGCTGTGATGCCGCGGAGGCCTCACCGCTCCTACTACTCCCACCGCTGGCCAGGACTTTCCTCTTCACACCGACACCCCCTGTTATTCTCTGGCGACAGCATCCTCACACCGCAGCCGAACCAGTTAACCCTCGTACTCCTCTTCGCGTGGGCATCCACTGCTGCGTCTTCCCCGGCTCCGAGTCGTCCCCTTCCTAGTCCTCGCCGTCGTCCACCGCCGTGGTGCTCTCGGCGCGGCGTGGTCAACGTGGTCAAGGAACGACTTCCATCGGACGTGGACTGTACGTGGAGAGGCTGACAGCTGGGTCCATGGCCGCAGCAAGGAAGTGCCTCCTTATTACGCGCAAAATAATGATTCCTCCACCTGACAGCGAGGACCCACCGGACGGGCCACCGTATTTCATGAAAAAACATTTCCCCCTGACTGCTGGGACCCACCAGCTACATCTTCGCACGCAAGGAAGTGCGTCCGGGCAAAAAAAAAACGATTCGCCCCCCTGACTTCTGGGACCCACCAGCTACATCTTCGCACGCAAGGAAGTGCGTCCGGGAAAAAAATGATTCGCCCCCCTGACTGCTGGGACCCACCAGCTACATCTTCGCAGGCAAGGAAGCGCCTGACAGTCGGGACCCACCTGGTCGAAGCGTACATAGCGTTGTCATTCTGGTCGCGAACGTGTACGTACATATATACTGGTGGATGTAGAGGCGCGCACGTGTCATAGTAGAGGCGCGTATGTGTCGTAGTAGAGGCGCGCACGTAGCATGTACACGTACGTACAGCGGCAGGGGTGCAAGAAAGAAAATACGGCCACGTATGTGTATATACGGGCGGGGTCTCGAACGCCTACTCGCGCATACGTACGGCCAGGGCTCGTGTGCATGGCTGGGTCGGAACGGAGAAACAGTGTCGTCGTCGTGTTCGTGGGGAGGCAACGGAATGCGTCGTGTTTATGGAGAGGCAACGGAATGCGTCGTGTTCATGGGGAGCCAACGGAATGCGTCGTGTTCATCGGGAGGCAACGGAACGCGTGGGAGCCAATCGGCTAGGTCGGAACGGAATGCGTGGTCATGTTCATCGGGAGGGCTTGGACGGAACAGGCGATGGAAACGAGGCCTGGCATACCGCAAAACGGAGGAAACAGACCTCCTACGTTCGGAACGGGGTCCTATTGATCGGGAGGGGTGTGGCGTACCACAAAACCGAGGAAACGGACCTCCTACGGTCGAAACGGGGGTCCTGTTGATCGGGAGGGGTGTGATGTACCGCAAAACGGAGGAAACGGACCTCCTACGGTCGAAACGAGGGTCCTGTTGATCGTGAGGGGTGTGGCGTACCGCAAAACAGACGAAACGGACCTCCTACGGTCGAAACGGGGGTCCTGTTGATTGGGAGGGGTATGGCGTACTGCAAAACGGACGAAATGGACCTCCTACGGTCGAAACGGGGGTCCTCTTCATCGGGAGGGGTGTGGCGTACCGCAAAACGGGACTCCACGGGATACTGTTCATCTCCACCGTCGACCTCCTCCAGCCTCCACGAGCTCCTGTTCATCCAGCCTCCACCGCGTGCTACTCCACCGGCTACTGTTCAAACACCCCTCCACGGGCACCCCTCAACCGTCTACTGTTCATCTAGCCCTCCACACCACGGGGTCCTGTTCAACCACCCCTCCACGGGCACCCCTCCACCGTCTACTGTTCATCCAGCCCTCCACACCACGGGGTCCTATTCATCCAGAGGCAAGGCCACCGCTCACTGTTCATCCACCCCCCCCCCCAACGCTCACTGTTCATCCAATCGATCGGCTTCAGTTAGCAGCAGTAGCGAAGGAATCGCTCGATCGGGTTCAGTTAGCAGCAGTAGCGAAGGAATCGCTCAATCGGGTTCAGTTAACAGCCATAGATCGATCGCTCGGGTTCAGTAATGCGTAGCCTGCAGTGCAATCGCTCGGGTTCAGTTAGAGCCCAACGCCTCGCTCGGGTTCAGTTAGAGCCAACGCCTCGCACACACGCGCGTACGTGTACGAGAGAAACGCACATCGCTCGGCCCCCAACCTCCCACCGTAACCGGGAACTCCCCGAAATTTTCCTCCCCCTCGCTTCTACCACGGTTTTTTCCGTCATGGACGGCCCAAAGAATGTCATGCAGCTGCGTCTCCGGCCCGCCCAGGACGAAAAGCCCATTTTCTGTCATGATTTTTTGTCATAGAAGTAGGAGCCCATTGTCACAATTATCATCATAGAAGTGTCATATGTATGACAGAAAAAAATTTCGTTCGGCCCAAAATGTCACGGATATGTCTTTTTCTTGTAGTGGCTACGCAACGCTTGTGAATTTAAAATATTACCTTCTGTGCTGCCGTTTATCAAATCTGAGAGTTGGCCAGTCGTCGGCTTCTGCCCCCATGTAACTAGTACTGAGGTGTTCGGGATAAACCTGAGCACTCTTTATCCCAATTTTGGGTCCTTCAAAGGAGGTGTTCAGCACAACGAACCAGGCAATCAGACTATAAAGCTTTATCACTCTCACTTAGCCATAGAAGTCTACAATTTTAAATTTTGGCGAAGCCCCTAGTATTCGGAAGGCCGAATTTGGGGTGCTATATACGCCTAAGTCAGGCAAGGCCGACTCCTCGCCCGAAGCGGAAAAGTCTTTAAGGACTTGAGACCTCTCGAACAGCGACCAGCTCTCGCCGCATCATGACAGTCAGTTTTTGGCTTTGTCTACTGAGGTGCTCGTCTGGAAGAACCGGGACACAATCGCAGTAGTTCTCCCAGCGCTACCTTAGCCGATATAGTGGAACGTAAGGTACCAAAACATGGGAGCCGGGCAAACCCAACTATTGACCCAAGATATGGTTCGGAGCTGATGCATATACTGCTATAAGTTCGGGGTGCCGCACTGTCGAAAGTGTTCGGACTTCTCACACCGTATTGATGGGGTATAGTGAAGCCCCCGGCGTACTGGTCGTACCAGAATGTATGGGTGCAATTTGTCGTAAATAGACAGACAAGGAAAAGGGAAGGGTAATTCAATAATAGGCTAATGCTATGCATTGTTATTTAAATAATAAGTCGAAGCGTACTGATACAAGTAGTGCAATAAGTAAAAAATAGGACTATTTGACATGTCCTATCCAAGGGCAAGCTGCATATGGGTATTTAAAACAGGTATTTCGATAGTTGTCAGAGACCACCTGGGGATTCCCTTGTACGTCTTAGCTTCTTGCCTCCTTGGTATTTCCTTCCCGTAATGCGTCCAGCAATCAGACTGCCGAAAAGGGCTTCCAGAGAGTAAGGTCCTAAAAGAGAGAAAATGATAAAGGTATACAGCCCCTGGGGCGGTTGAGCTGCATTGTGGGGCGTGTCCTGGCCGTGCCCCCGCCTATGCCCATGGTATTTTTAGTGCGTAATTATGTACGCGCGGCACATATTTCGTCGCTTGACTGGGACTAGGGCGGAGGCCGAATTGCTAGGCGAGCTCTGAACGTGCCAGGCGATCCTGTTGCAGGTTACTCCGGACTCGCTTGAAGGTGTCCGGGGGCTTTATCACCGAATTGGCGGTTTGCCTTAAAAGGCTACTTTGTGCCTCTGCTGCGAGGGCTGCAGTGTGCTCCTCCGTGCGGAGCGAGCGTTCTGTGTTTCCATTGATTGTTATAACCCCACGAGGTCCTGGCATTTTGAGCTTGAGGTATGCATAATGCAGTACCGCATTGAATCTAGCAAATGCGGTTCGTCCGAGCAGTGCGTGATAGCCACTGCGGAACGGGACGATATCGAAGATTAACTCCTCGCTTCGGAAGTTGTCCGGAGATCCGAAGACCACTTCCAGTGTGATTGAGCCCGTGCAGCGGGCCTCTACACCTGGGATGACACCTTTAAAGGTGGTTTTATTGTGTTTGATCCTCGAGGGGTCTATACCCATTTTGCGCACTTTATCCTAATAAAGCAGGTTCAGGCTGCTGCCGCCATCCATAAGGACTCGGGTGAGGTGAAATCCGTCAATGATGGGATCAAGGACCAATGTGGCAGAACCGCCATGACAGATACTAGTGGGGTGGTCCCTACGATCGAAAGTGATTGGACAAGAAGACCATGGGTTGAACTGCGACTGGCTCCATCGCGTAGACGTCCCTTAGTGCACGCTTCCGTTCCCTCTTGGGAATATGGGTTGCGTATATCATGTTCACCGTTTTCACTTGGGGAGGAAATTTCTTCTGTCCTCCTGTGTTTGGCGGCCGGGACTCCTCCTCATCGTCGCTATGCAGCCCCTTTTCCTTGTTTTCGGTATTCAACTTGCCGGCCTGCTTGAACACCCAACATTCTCTGTTGGTGTGATTGGCTGGCTTATCGGGGGTGCCGTGAATTTGACACGAGCGATCGAGTATGCGGTCCAAACTGGACGGCCCGGGTTGCTTCTTTTGAACGGCTTCTTCTGCTGACCGGATTTAGAGCCACTGAAATCCGGCATTGACTGCCGTGTCTTCGGCGTTGTCACCGTTGTTGCGGCACTTGTGTCTGTTGCGACGTGGTCTGCCGTTACTATCTTTGGCATCTAAATTGCCATGGCTTCTTGATGTGTTATTGCTGCGAGCCAGCCAGCTATCCTCGCCCGCGCAAAAGCGGGTCATGAGTGTCGTGAGGGCTGCCATAGACTTCGGCTTCTCCTGGCCGAGGTGCCGGGCGAGCCACTCGTCACAGATGTTATGCTTAAATGCCGCTAAACCCTCTGCATCCGGACAGTCGACAATTTGGTTTTTCTTAGTTAGGAACCGGGTCCAGAATTTCCTGGCCGATTCCCCTGGCTGCTGAGTTATACGGCTCAAGTCATCAGCATCCGGTGGTCGCACATAAGTGCCCTGGAAGTTGTCAAGGAATGCATCTTCCAAATCCTCCCAACTACCAATGGAGTCTGCTGGCAAGCTATTCAGCCAATGTCGAGCTGGTCCTTTGAGTTTTAGTGGGAGGTACTTGATGGCATGTAGATCGTCACCGCGAGCCATGTGGATGTGGAGTAGGAAATCCTCGATCCATACCGCGGGATCTGTTGTACCATCATATGATTCAATGTTTACGGGTTTAAAACCCTCTGGGAATTCGTGATCCATTACTTCATCACGACGCAGTTCATACGAGTCTTGTCTGCTGTATTCGGCCCGACCGGATTTGCTTTTAGTGTATCCGGCGTGACGATCATCATCACGCGTTGCGCGACCCCGTGATCCGTAGATCGATCTTGCATGTTTTGCTTTGTTTTCCAATACGTCTCGCAGGTCCCGCGTGTTGCCCCGGGCCTTGGTATTTTTGTTTGAATGGCGGCGGGGTGCCGGCTGGACTTTGGGCTGATATGCCTCTCTGTTTCGGCCACGAGGTGGCCGATCGGCCGCATCATACGCTGGTGATGTAGGTTTCAATGCTTCCTCCTCGAGTTGGGGTGGCAACCTGCTTTGGGTAACTCTTGGTTGGGCGCTCGAGTTCGTATTCCTCGGCCGCCAGGACTTCAGTCCATCTATCCGCTAGCAGATCTTGATCAGCTCGAAGCTTTTGTTGCTTTTTCTTCAGGCTGTTTGCTGTGACTATAAGCCGGCGCTTGAAGCGCTCCTGCTCGACGGGATCCTCAGGCACGATAAATTCTTCGTCGCCGAGGCTCACCTCGTCTTCGGAGAGAGGCATGTAATTGTCATCCTCTGATTCTCTGTCTGCTGCTTGTTTCGGAGGGCTAGCTTGTTCATCCTCCCGCTCGAGGTCTGGCTGGAGGGGATTATCATCGTCTTCGGCACTATCCGGAGCGTTATTGTCTCTTGTGCCGGTATCGCTGCTTTTGCTATGGCAAGACTTAGAGCGGCGCCACTGACGTCGGTGATTGGATTGCTTCTTGGAGGGATTATCCTCCGTTGTCTTATCGCCATCCCCTTCTTTGGGGGTGTCCACCATGTATATGTCATATGATGAGGTGGCGGTCCAGCGCCCTGTGGGAGGTGGTTCTTGTTCGTCTCCTGCATCGTCGTCCATACCGTCGATGTCTTCAGAGCCGAAGTCGAGCATGTCGGTTAAATCGTCGACAGTGGCTACTAAGTGGGTGGTGGGTGGGGAGCGAATTTCTTCGTCGTCCGCATCCCATTCTAGCCGGACATAGTTCGGCCAAGGGTCTCCTGACAGGGAGATAGACCTCAACGAGTTTACCACGTCGCCAAAGGGCGAGTGCTGAAAGATATCCGCGGAGGTAAACTCCATGATCGGTGCCCAATCGGATTCGATAGGCACGGACGCAGGCGGCTCGGAGCCCATGGCCCGGGACGAATCCAATGGTCCGGCAACACGGGTCTCGTTGGAGGTGAAGTCAGTATTCGGCTCTATCGCCGCTGAGTGTGCGGCCTCCGTGGCGGGGTCCATCGACCCGTCCTCAGATGGAGCAATTTGTTCCGGATTGAGGGCCGGAGTAGTTGCAGGTGTGATCTCCCGAACACTATCCGACGGCAGAGCTAAATCATGCTCGTCGTGATTGTGTGGCGCACCTGACATGGGCTCGAATCCGTCGAAGATCAAGTCTCCGCGGATGTCGGGAGTATAGTTCAAGTTTCCAAACCTGACCTGATGGCCAGGGGCGTAGCTCTCGATCTGCTCCAGATGGCCAAGCGAGTTGGCCCGCAGTACGAAGCCACCGAATACGAAGATCTGTCTGGGGAGGAAAACCTCACCCTGGATCGCATCGTTGCCGATGATCGAAGGAGCCATCTAGCCTTAGGTGACGGCACAGTGGAACTCTCAATGAAAGCACCAATGTCGGTGTCAAAACCGGCGGATCTCGGGTAGGGGGTCCCGAACTGTGCGTCTAAGGCGGATGGTAACAGGAGGCGGGGGACACGATGTTTACCCTAGTTCGGGCCCTCTCGATGGAGGTAATACCCTACTTCCTGCTTGATTGATCTTGATGATATGAGTATTACAAGAGTTGATCTACCACGAGATCGAGGAGGCTAAAACCCTAGAAGCTAGCCTATGGTATGATTGTTGTTGTCCTACGGACTAAACCCTCCGGTTTATATAGACACCGGAGGGGTCTAGGGTTACACAGAGTCGGTTACAAGGGAGGAGATCTACATATCCATATTGCCAAGCTTGCCTTCCACGCCAAGGAGAGTCCCATCCGGACACGGGACGAAGTCTTCAATCTTGTATCTTCATAGTCCAACAGTCCGGCCAAAGGATATAGTCCGGCTGTCCGAGGACCCCCTAATCCAGGACTCCCTCAAGAGTCTTAATAATTTTGATGAAGATGATTCCGGAATTTTTCGTTATTTACTCGATGAATCTTTGAAAGATGCTTGGGATAGACTATTAAGGATCCGGGCTAGCTATGTGCCCCAATACCAAATTGAAGTTTACTTAAAGAGCTTTTATGTTGCCCTCCCTTCTTCATTTAAGCATGTCTTAGATTCTATATTTGAAGAAGGTTTTCTTGAAGGGGATGCCGTATATACTTATGAAAAGATGAAAACCATATTTGGGCACCCCATGAATGAGAAAGTTGAATCTACATCTCTTTTGCTCTCCTACCAAAGCGAATCTTTCAAAGAGATGAAGGCTAGCTTAGATGCAAATTTCCGTAACGTGCTTAGTCTTTCTTCTACCATTAATAGCCACGTGCTTTATCAAAATAGAAAGATTAATGCCATAGATAATATGTTTGCTGTTTTCTTCCCTAAAACTAAATAAGGCAATACTTAGATCTATCCTTGTTTTTATGCATAGCTAAGGGCGTTAAACGATAGCGCTTGTTGGGAGGCAACCCGATTTTATTTTAGTTTTTTTTTGCTTTTTGCTTCTGTTTAGGAATAAATATTTGATCTAGCCTCTGGTTAGATTTGTTTTTATGTTTTATTAGTGTTTGTGCCAAGTGAAACCTATAGGATCTTCTTGGATGATAGTTATTTGATCTTGCTGAAAATTCCAGAAACTTTCTGTTCACGAAAACAATTGTTAATAATCACCAGAACGTGATAAAATACTGATTCCAATTGCAGTAGATCAATAAACAAATTGTCTAGGTCGTCCTATTTTGGTAGAATTTTTTGAGTTACAGAAGTTTGCGTTAGTTACAGATTACTACAGACTGTTCTCTTTTTTGACAGATTCTGTTTTTCGTGTGTTGTTTGCTTATTTTGATGAATCTATGGCTAGTAAAATAGTTTATAAACCATAGAGAAGTTGGAATACAGTAAGTTTAACACCAATATAAATAAATAATGAGTTCAATACAGTACCTTGAAGTGGTGTTTTGCTTTCTTTCGCTAACGGAGCTCACAAGATTTTCTGTTAAGTTTTGTGTTGTGAAGTTTTCAAGTTTTGGGTAAAGATTTGATGGATTATGGAACAAGGAGTGGCAAGAGCCTAAGCTTGGGGATGCCCATGGCACCCCAAGATAATCTAAGGACACCAAAAATCCAAAGCTTGGGGATGCCCCGGAAGGCATCCCCTCTTTCGTCTTCGTCCATCGGTAACTTTACTTGGAGCTATATTTTTATTCACCACATAATATGTGTTTTGCTTGGAGCATCTTGTATGATTTGAGTCTTCGCTTTTTAGTTTACCACAATCATCCTTTCTGAATACCCTTTTGAGAGAGACACACATGATTCGGAATTTATTAGAATACTCTATGTGCTTCACTTATATCTTTTGAGCTATATAGTTTTTTACTCTAGTGCTTCACTTATATCTTTTAGAGCAAGGTGGTGGATTTGTTTTATAGAAATTATTGTTCTCTCATCCTTCACTTATATCATTTTGAGAGTCCTACAAAACAGCATGGTAATTTTCTTTAATTGTGAAATTAGTCCTAATATGCTAGGTATTCAAGATTAGTAGAACTTTCTTATGAGTGTGTTGAATACTAAGAGAAGTTTGATGCTTGATGATTGTTTTGAGATATGGAGGTAGTGATATTAAAGTTGTGCTAGTTGAGTAGTTGTGAATTTGAGAAATACTTGTGTTGAAGTTTTCAAATCCCGTAGCATGCACATATGGTAAACGTTATAAAAATTTGAAACATGAGGTGTTCTTTGATTGTCCTCCTTATGAGTGGCGGTCGGGGACGAGCGATGGTCTTTTCCTACCAATCTATCCCCCTAGGAGCATGCGTGTAGTGCTTGGTTTTTGATGACTTGTAGATTTTTGCAATAAGTATGTGAGTTCTTTATGACTAATGTTGAGTCCATGGATTATACGCACTCTTAACCTTCCATCATTGTTAGCCTCTTCGGTACCGTACATTGCCCTTTCTCACCTTGAGAGTTGGTGCAAACTTCGCCGGTGCATCAAAACCCCGTGATACGATACACTCTATCGCACATAAACCTCCTTATATCTTCCTCAAAACAGCCACCATACCTACCTATTATGGCATTTCCATAGCCATTCCGAGATATATTGCCATGCAACTTTCCATCGTTCCATTTATCATGACACGTTCATCATTGTCATATTGCCTTGCATGATCATGTAGTTGACATCGTATTTGTGGCAAAGCCACCATGCATATTATTTAGTACATGTCACTCTTGATTCATTGCCCATCCCGGTACACCGCCGGAGGCATTCATATAGAGTCATACTTTGTCTAGTATCGAGTTGTAATCATTGAGTTGTAAATGAATAGAAGTGTAATGATCATCATTCATAGAGCATTGTCCCAAAAAAAAGAGAAAGGCCAAAAGGAAAAAAAAGGCCAAAAAAAGAAAATAAAATAAAAGGGGCAATGCTACTATCTTTTTTCATACTTGTGCTTCAAAGTAGCACCATGATCTTTATGATAGATAGTCTCTTGTTTTGTCACTTTCATATACTAGTGGGAATTTTCGTTATAGAACATGGCTTGTATATTCCAACAATGGGCTTCCTCAAATGCCCTAGGTCTTCGTGAGCAAGCAAGTTGGATGCACACCCACTTAGTTTCTTTTTTTGAGCTTTCATACATTTATAGCTCTAGTGCATCCGTTGCATGGCAATCCCTACTCCTCACATTAACATCAATTGATGGGCATCTCCATAGCCCGTTAATTAGCCACGTTGATGTGAGACTTTCTCCTTTTTGTCTTCTCCACATAACCCCCATAATTATATTCTATTCCACCCATAGTGCTATATCCATGGCTCACGCTCATGTATTGCGTGAAAGTTGAAAAAAGTTTGAGATTACTAAAGTATGAAACAATTGCTTGGCTTGTCATCGGGGTTGTGCATGATGAGAGCATTCTTGTGTGACGAAAATGGAGCATGACCAAACTATATGATTTTGTAGGGATGAACTTTCTTTGGCCATGTTATTTTGAGAAGACATAATTGCTTAGTTAGTATGCTTGAAGTATTATTACTTTTATGTGAATATTAAACTTTTATCTTGAATCTTTCGGATCTGAATATTCATACCACAATTAAGAGGGTTACATTGAAAACTATGCCACGTAGCATTCCACATCAAAAATTCTGTTTTTATCATTTACCTACTCGAGGACGAGCAGGAATTAAGCTTGGGGATGCTTGATACGTCTCCAACGTATCTATAATTTTTGATTGTTCCATGCTATATTATATTCCATTCTGGATGTTTATTGGGCGTTGTTATACACTTTTATATTATTTTTGGGACTAACCTATTAACCGGAGGCCCAGCCCAAATTGCTGTTTTTTGCCTATTTCAGTGTTTCGAAGGAAAAGGATATCAAACGGAGTCCAAACGGAATGAAACCTTCGGGAACGTGATTTTCGGAACAAACGTGATCCAGAGGACTTGGAGTCTACGTAAAGCAACCAACGAGGAGGGCACGAGGCAGGGGGCGCGCCCTCTACCCTCGTGGGGCCCACGTTGCTCCACCGACGTACTTCTTCCTCCTATATATACCCATATACCCTGGAAACATCATATACGGAGCCAAAACCCTATTTCCACCGCCGAAACTCTCTGTACCCGTGAGATCCCATCTTGGGGCCTTTTCCGGCGCTCCGCCGGAGGGGGCATTGATCACGGAGGGCTTCTACATCAACACCGTAGCCTCTCCGATGATGTGTGAGTAGTTTACCTTAGACCTTCGGGTCCATAGTTATTAGCTAGATGGCTTCTTCTCTCTCTTTGGATCTCAATACAAAGTTCTCCTCGATCTTCTTGGAGATCTATTCGATGTAATCTTCTTTTGCGGTGTGTTTGTCGAGATCCGATGAATTGTGGGTTTATGATCAAGTTTATCTATGAACAATATTTGAATCTCCTCTGAATTCTTTTATGTATGATTGGTTATCTTTGCAAGTCTCTTCGAATTATCAGTTTGGTTTGGCCTACTAGATTGATCTTTCTTGAAATGGGAGAAGTGAAGGAAATATGCCCTAGAGGCAATTATAAAGTTATTATTTATTTCCTTATATCATGATAAATGTTTATTATTCATGCTAGAATTGTATTAACTAGAAACATAATACTTGTGTGAATACATAGACAGACAGAGTGTCACTAGTATGCCTCTACTTGACTAGCTTGTTGATCAAAGATGGTTATGTTTCCTAGTCATAGACATGAGTTGTCATTTGATTAATGGGATCACATCATTAGGAGAATGATGTGATTGACTTGACCCATTCCGTTAGCTTAGCACTTGATCGTTTAGTATTCTGCTATTGCTTTCTTCATGACTTATACATGTTCCTATGACTACGAGATTATGCAACTCCCATTTACCGGAGGAACACTTTGTGTGCTACCAAACGTCACAACATAACTGGGTGATTATAAAGGTGCTCTACACGTGTCTCCAAAGGTACTTGTTGGGTTGGCGTATTTCGAGATTAGGATTTGTCACTCCAATTGTCAGAGAGGTATCTCTGGGCCCTCTCGGTAATGCACATCACTATAAGCCTTGCAAGCAATGTGACTAATGAGTTAGTTGTGGGATGATGTATTACGGAACGAGTAAAGAGACTTGCCGGTAACGAGATTGAACTAGGTATTGAGATACCGACGATCGAATCTCGGGCAAGTAACATACCGATAACAAAGGGAACAACGTATGTTGTTATGCGGTTTGACCGATAAAGATCTTCGTAGAATATGTGGGAGCCAATCTGAGCATCCAGGTTCCGCTATTGGTTATTGACCGGAGACGTTTCTCGGTCATGTCTACATAGTTCTCGAACCCGTAGTGTGCGCACGCTTAAAGTTCGATGACGGTTATATTATGAGTTTATGTGTTTTGATGTACCGAAGGTAGTATGGGGTCCCGGATGTGATCACGGATATGGCGAGGAGTCTCGAAATGGTCGAGACATAAAGATCGATATATTGGACGACTATATTCCGGGTGAGATCGGGATAATACCGGAGCACCGAGAGGTTATCGGAACCCCCCGGGAGGTATATGGGCCTTAATGGGATTTAGTGGAAAGGAGGGGAAAGGAGCAAGGGAGGGGCCCCTCCCCCAAGCCCAATCCGAATTGGGAGGGGGGCCGCCCCCCCTTTCCTTCCTCCCTCCTTCCTCTTCCTTCCCTCTCCCTCTCCAAATAGGAAAAGGAGGAGTCCTACTCCCACCGAGTCCTACTCCCGGTGGGAGTAGGACTCCCCCTTGGGCGCGCCTCCTCCCATTGGCCGGCCCTCTCCTCCCCCCTTTATATACGGAGGAGAGGGGCACCCGATAGACACAACAATTGATCTCTTGATCTCTTAGCCGTGTCCGGTGCCCCCCTCCACCATAATCCACCTTAATCATATCGTAGCGGTGCTTAGGCGAAGCCCTGCGTCAATAGCAACATCATCACCGTCACCACGACGTCGTGCTGACGGAACTCTCCCTCAAAGCTCGGCTGGATCGGAGTTCGAGGGACGTCATCGAGTTGAACGTGTGCAGAACTCGGAGGTGCCGTACGTTCGGTACTTGGTCGGTCGGATCGTGAAGACGTACGACTACATCAACCGCGTTGTGCTAACGCTTCCGCTTTCGGTCTACGAGGGTACGTGGACACACTCTCCCCTCTCGTTGCTATGCATCACCATGATCCTGTGTGTGCGTAGGATTTTTTTTGAAATTAGTACGTTCCCCAACAGTGGCATCCGAGCCTGGTTTTATGCGTAGATGTTATATGCACGAGTAGAACACAAGTGAGTTGTGGGGGATACAAGTCATACTGCTTACCAGCATGTCATACTTTGGTTCGGTGGTATTGTTGGATGAAGCGGCCCGGACCGACATTACGCGTACGCTTACGCGAGACTGGTTCTACCGACGTGCTTTGCACATAGGTGGCTGGCGGGTGTTAGTTTCTCCAACTTTAGTTGAACCGAGTGTGGCTACGCCCGATCCTTGAGAAGGTTAAAACAGCACTAACTTGACGAACTATCGTTGTGGTTTTGATGCCTAGGTAAGAACGGTTCTTGCTCAGCCCATAGCAGCCACGTAAAACTTGCAACAACAAAGTAGAGGACGTCTAACTTGTTTTTGCACGGCATGTTGTGATGTGATATGGTCAAGACATGATGCTATATTTTATTGTATGAGATGATCATGTTTTGTAACCGAGTTATCGGCAACTAGCAGGAGCCATATGGTTGTCGCTTTATTGTATGCAATGCAATCGCCTTGTAATGCTTTACTTTATCACTAAGCGGTAGCGATAGTCGTAGAAGCATAAGTTGGCGAGACGACAACGATGCTACGATGGAGATCAAGGTGTCGCGCCGGTGACGATGGTGATCATGACGGTGCTTCGGAGATGGAGATCACAAGCACGAGATGATGATGGCCATATCATATCACTTATATTGATTGCATGTGATGTTTATCTTTTATGCATCTTATCTTGCTTTGATTGACGGTAGCATTATAAGATGATCTCTCACTAAATTTAAAGGTATAAGTGTTCTCCCTGAGTATGCACCGTTGTGAAAGTTCTTCGTGCTGAGACACCACGTGATGATCGGGTGTGATAGGCTCTACGTTCAAATACAACGGGTGCAAAACAGTTGCACACGCAGAATACTCAGGTTAAACTTGACGAGCCTAGCATATGCAGATATGGCCTCGGAACACTGAGACCGAAAGGTCGAGCGTGAATCATATAGTAGATATGATCAACATAGTGATGTTCACCATTGAAACTACTCCATCTCACGTGATGATTGGACATGGTTTAGTTGATATGGATCACGTGATCACTTAGAGGATTAGAGGGATGTCTATCTAAGTGGGAGTTCTTAAGTAATATGATTGATTGAACTTAAATTTATCATGAACTTAGTACCTGATAGTATTTTGCTTGTCTATGTTGATTGTAGATAGATGGCCCGTGCTGTTGTTCCGTTGAATTTTAATGCGTTCCTTGAGAAAGCAAAGTTGAAAGATGATGGTAGCAATTACATGGATTGGGTCCGTAACTTGAGGATTATCCTCATTGCTGCACAGAAGAATTACATCCTGGAAGCACCGCTAGGTGCCAGACCTGCTGCGGGAGCAACACCAGATGTTATGAACCTCTGACAGAGCAAAGCTGATGACTACTCGATAGTTCAATGTGCCATGCTTTATAACTTAGAACCGGGACTTCAACGACGTTTTGAACGTCATGGAGCATATGAGATGTTCCAGGAGTTGAAGTTAATATTTCAAGCAAATGCCCGGATTGAGAGATATGAAGTCTCCAATAAGTTCTACAACTGCATGATGGAGGAGAATAGTTCTGTCAGTGAGCATATACTCAGAATGTCTGGGTATAACAATCACTTGATTCAACTGGGAGTTAATCTTTCGGATGATAGCGTCATTGAGAAAATTATTCAATCACTGCCACCAAGCTACAAGAGCTTCGTGATGAACTATAACATGCAAGGGATGGATAAGACGATTCTCGAGCTCTTCGCAATGCTAAAGGCTGCGGAGGTAGAAATCAAGAAGGAGCATCAAGTGTTGATGGTCAACAAGACCACCAGTTTCAAGAAAAAGGGCAAAGGGAGGAAGAAAGGGAACTTCAAGAAGAACAGCAAGCAAGTTGCTGCTCAAGAGAAGAAACCCAAGTCTGGACCTAAGCCTGAGACTGACTGCTTCTACTGCAAACAGACTGGTCACTGGAAGCGGAATGACCCCAAGTATTTGGCGGATAAGAATGATGGCAAGGTGAACAAAGGTATATGTGATATACATGTTATTGATGTGTACCTTACTAATGCTCGCAGTAGCACCTGGGTATTTGATACTGGTTCTGTTGCTAATATTTGCAACTCGAAACAGGGACTACGGATTAAGCGAAGATTGGCTAAGGACGAGGTGACGATGCGCGTGGGAAATGGTTCCAAAGTCGATGTGATCGCGGTCGGCACGCTACCTCTACATCTACCTTCGGGATTAGTTTTAGACCTGAATAATTGTTATTTGGTGCCAGCGTTGAGCATGAACATTATATCTGGATCTTGTTTGATGCGAGACCGTTATTCATTTAAATCAGAGAATAATGGTTGTTCTATTTATATGAGTAATATCTTTTATGGTCATGCACCCTTGAGGAGTGGTCTATTTATATTGAATCTCGATAATAGTGATACACATATTCATAATATTGAGGCCAAAAGATGCAGAGTTGATAATGATAGTGCAACTTATTTGTGGCACTGCTGTTTAGGTCATATTGGTGTAAAGCGCATGAAGAAACTCCATACTGATGGACTTTTGGAACCACTTGATTATGAATAACTTGGTACTTGCGAACCGTGCCTCATGGGAAAGATGACTAAAACGCCGTTCTCCGGAACTATGGAGCGAGCAACAGATTTGTTGGAAATCATACATACAGATGTATGTGGTTCGATGAATGTTGAGGCTCGCGGCGGGTATCGTTATTTTCTCACCTCCACAGATGATTTAAGCAGATATGGGTATATCTACTTAATGAAACATAAGTCTGAAACATTTGAAAAGTTCAAAGAATTTCAGAGTGAAGTTGAAAATCATCGCAACACGAAAATAAAGTTTCTACGATCTGATCGTGGAGGAGAATATTTGAGTTACGAGTTTGGTCTTCATTTGAAACAATGCAGAATAGTTTCGCAACTCACGCCACCCGGAACACCACAACGTAATGGTGTGTCCGAACGTCATAATCGTACTTTACTAGATATGGTGCGATCTATGATGTCTCTTACTGATTTACCGCTATAATTTTGGGGTTATGCTTTAGAGACGGCTGCATTCACATTAAATAGGGCACCATCAAAATCCGTTGAGACGACACCTTATGAACTATGGTTTGGCAAGAAACCAAAGTTGTCGTTTCTTAAAGTCTGGGGCTGCGATGCTTATGTGAAAAAGCTTCAACCTGATAAGCTCGAACCCAAATCGGAGAAATGTGTCTTCATAGGATACCCAAAGGAAACTGTTGGGTACACCTTCTATCACAGATCTGGAGGCAAGACTTTGTTGCTAAATTTGGATCCTTTCTAGAGAAGGAGTTTCTCTCGAAAGAAGTGAGTGGGAGGAAAGTAGAACTTGATGAGGTAACTGTACCTGCTCCCTTATTGGAAAGTAGTTCATCATAGAAACCGGTTCCTGTGACACTTACACCAATTAGTGAGGAAGTTGATGATATTGATCATGAAACTTCAGATCAGGTTACTACTGAGCCTCGTAGGTCAACCAGAGTAAGATCCGCGCCAGAGTGGTACGGTAATCCTGTTCTGGAGGTTATGTTACTAGACCATGATGAACCTACAAACTATGAAGAAGCGATGGTGAGCCCAAATTCCGCAAAATGGCTTGAGGCCATGAAATCTGAGATGGGATCCATGTATGAGAACAAAGTGTGGACTTTGGTTGACTTGCCCGATGATCGGCAAGCCATTGAGAATAAATGGATCTTCAAGAAGAAGAATCACGCTGACGGTAATCTTACTGTCTATAAAGCTCGACTTGTTGCAAAAGGTTTTCGACAAGTTCAAGGGATTGACTATGATGAGACTTTCTCACCCGTAGCGATGCTTAAGTCTGTCCAAATTATGTTAGCAATTGCCGCATTTATGATTATTAAATTTGGCAAATGGATGTCGAAACTGCATTCCTGAATGGATTTCTGGAAGAAGAGTTGTATATGATGCAACCGGAAGGTTTTGTCGATCCAAAGGGAGCTAACAAAGTGTGCAAGCTCCAGCGATCCATTTATGGTCTGGTGCAAGCCTCTCGGAGTTGGAATAAACGCTTTGATAGTGTGATCAAAGCATATGGTTTTATACAGACTTTTGGAGAAGCCTGTATTTACAAGAAAGTGAATGGGAGCTCTATAGCATTTCTGATATTATATGTGGATGACATATTGCTGATTGGAAATGATATAGAATTTCTGGATGGCACAAAAGGATACTTGAATAAGAGTTTTTCAATGAAAGACCTCGGTGAAGCTGCTTATATAATGGGCTATTCTATGGATTTCAATCCACATGGCATAGTACGGCTGACAAATGAAGGAGGTGGCAGAGTGTCACTAGTAGAAAAAGGGCCTATTGTCCCGGTTTGTAAGGGCCTTTTGTCCCGGTTTCTGAACCGGGACTAAAGGGTCTTAATAATGCCCTAACCCTTTAGTCCCGGTTCTTACACGAACCGGGACAGATGGGCCTCCACGTGGCCGGTGCGGCGAGCCCAGGCAGGAGGGCCTTTGGTCCCGGTTGGTGGCACTAACCGGGACCAATAGGCAACCACGCGTCAGCATTTCAGGGGCTGGGGTTTTTGTTTTTTTAAGGGGGGGGGTTGGGGGTTTTGGGGGGTTAATTTAGGTGTTTCTATATTGTGTTAGCTAGCTAATTAATAGAGAGAAGTGTCCTCTCTTATCTCCGTGCTTGGTCGACGCTATGTACTATATACGTATGGAGAGGACTAGACACGCTAGCTAGTAATCAAATGAAGGAAACAGAAGATCGTGACGAACATATGCATACAGAGAGAAGTGATATCGACCACCTCTCCTTCTCCGAGAGATTGGTCGAACAACAAGTTCTCGTATATCCATCCGACACTACCGGCTATATATATACAATAATTATCCCTTACAATATAATCTCCTAATTAAATTGTAAGAACACAGGGTCCACATAGTATTCTCCGTTTTCAGCGATCACGTGGTCAAGGAAGAATGCCGCCAATTCCTCTTGAATTGCTCGCATACGATCTGGTGCTAGGAGTTCATCCCGCTTCCGAAACATGTAATTTGAAGAATGGGGTCAATACATATATATATATATATATATGAATAAATGAAACTCAACACAAATGATGGTAATAAAATAAAATTGTGAATATTATTGCTTACACACTTCATATTGTTCGTCAGAGTAGCCCCGCTCACAGGTCGTGTAGCGGATGGACTCGCAAACGTAGTATCCACAGTAATTATTCCCGGGTTCCTGCCACAACCACTTTACAAGAAATAGAGGTCAATCAAACTGATAAGCAAGCATGCTAAATGGTATTGATGAAACTAGCGCTTGAATCACTAGGAGATGCGTGGAACATGCTACTATAGTACTTACTTTTGGGTGTTTAAATTGCAGCTTCTTCGGCAGTCCTGGAGCTTTTTTGGTGAATTTTCTCCAAACCCTGCCAGATAAAGAAAACAATTACTTGATACCAGGAAATGAACAAAGTTGCTGATATGGTGGATAATGATCGACTTAACTTACTTCTCGAGCATTTGAGTCATGTCCGCATAGTCCTGGGGATCTTTTCGTCTCGAGTCTAAGACGGTTACTACTCCTTACTCAAGCTTAATCTCTAGGAGAATATAGTGGAAGCTGCGCACGCATGCATAAGTCATCAATTACATTACTATAACCTGGACTAATAAGGGAAACCGAATATGCACAAGACAGTAACACTCACTTGAAGTTGTAAGGAAAGAGTATTATATCTTTGTTTTCATTTATTACCAACAATCGTAGCAAGTTGGCCTCGGTATTTTCGGCATGATATTTAACCTCAGTTGCATCTCTGAGATTTGTGTTAATGAACCCAATATCACCGATTTGTCTTTTCTTCAATTCGGCGATCTTCAATCTGCATAATATAGTGAGGATAATTATAAATACATGCAATGAAAGAGCTGACCTATATAGAGAGACTTAATGACAGAAGTAGTACTACTTACAGACAGTAGCAAGTGATCGTTGATTTATCGAGGGCCTTTTGATTGAAAAACTGGAAGAACTCCTCAAATGGAACATTCAACAGTTCAATTCCAACGAGGTCATGCTCCGGTTTAACTCTCAGCGTCAAAGTATTCCTCCCCCCAGACTCTCTGCAGGTTTTCATGTACCAATCATGTAATCTTCGCATCATCGTTGTTAGAGATCTTTCATCTTTGACGAGAGGCTTCCCGTAATGGTATTTGTGTTCGTCCACCTCCAAGATATCATAACGTACATCATCGGGCAGGTAATCTCCAAGATTGCTATAACCGGGCACCATCCTCGGATCATTAGCCACGATGTCGCTAGACACCTTGAGCGGGGGGCACGATTGGTTCGCTTGTTCGCCGAGCTGGGCAATTTTTTTCCCAGCTCGTCGTTCTTTTAACCTTTGATCACTGACAGTACTTCCCGACCGCTCCGCTTCGGCAAATGTCTTTGCAATAATGCGCTCATAGTTGCCTTTCGACGGAGACTTTGGTGGTTTTGTCAGGGCAGCCAGAGTGCGCTTCGCTTTCACCGGATCTACCTTCTCCTCCGGAGGTGGATGTTTATTTGCTTTCACCCCTTCAAAGAAGTTCGTCACTTCGGCTCGCACGATCTTCCTGGTTTCCTCCTCGGTCCTCTCGTATGGTAACTTCTCTAGAGTCTTCAGAGAAGGACCGAATCTGTATTGCCTCCCGCCTCTGGCTGTACTGCTAGACGCCGGCAGAGCAGACGGAGCGGCTGCGGCTGTCTTCTTTCCTTCCTTACGAGGCGGAGGAGAAGGACTACGACGCGCCGGAGCAGCCGGACCGGCGGCGGGTCTCTTCCGCCCTTGCTGACGAGGCGGAGAAGGAGGAGGCTGGCTGCTCTGGCGCGCGGAGCAGGCGAAGAAGGAGGCGGAGTGCCGCCACGCGCCAGAGAAGGAGGCTGAGTGCCCTGATCACTCGCCGGAGGAGGAGGCGGAGGAGGAGTGCCGCCACGTGCTGGAGAAGGAGGCTGAGTGCTCTGATCACTCGCCGAAGGAGGATCGGAGGAGGAGGCGGAGTGCCCTTACTCGCCGGAGGCGTCCAGTTCGGAAGGTTGATGAGATCCTTCCGCCATAGGCATGGAGTCTTCAGAGCAGAACCCAGCCGAGTCTCCCCTTCACCGGTAGGGTGGTAAAGCCGGAGGTCCTCAAATCCCTCCGTTATTTCATCCACCATCACCCTACCATATCCTTCTGGAATCGGCCGGCAGTGGTAGGTTGCGCCGGGTTCAGGAGGTAAAACAGAGCCAACAGCCGCCTTGACTTTGAAGTTCTTCCATTGCGTCATAAGGTGGCAATGTTGAGACTCCGTGATAGCATCCACGGGGTAGCTAGCAGGAGCCGTCAAGACATGCTCCGGCTGAAGCAGCTCGGTGGAAGCCACGCTGCTTCTCCGTTGAGATGGCGGGGTAGTTTCGGCATGTCGATTGGCATCTCGTTCCTCTAGCGCTTGAACCCTTTCATGCAGCTTCTGAATTTGGGTATGCTCCACTTTTTTCCTCCTCTCCTGGCTTTTGTAACCGCCTGCGTCCGGAAAACCAGCCTTCCACGGAACGGAGCCTGGCGTGCCTCGTGTCCGTCCAGGGTGCTCAGGATTCCCGAGGGCCGTTGTGAGCTCGTCGTTCTCTCTGTCTGGAACGAACGTCCCTTGCTGCGCTGCATCGATATAGTGCTGAAGCCTCTTGACTGGTATTCTCAAAAGCTCGTCCGTCCAAACGCACCTCCCTGATACAGGGTCCAATTTTCCGCCAGCCCCGAAGAACCAAGTCCGGCAACGGTCTGGCCAGTTCATTGTCTCTGGTTCGATCCCTTTATCAAGCAGATCATTCTCAGCCTTGGCCCACTTAGGCCGGGCTTTGAGGTAGCCACCTGACCCCGTGCGATGGTGAAGCTTCTTCTTCGCAGCATTCTTCTTGTTTGTCGCTCACATCTTCTTACTCTTTTCCGATGTCTTGTGGGCCACAAATGCGGGCCAGTGATCTCTAATCTTCTCATACCGGCCGATGAATTCTGGTGTCTCTTCTTTCTCGACAAACGTTTTCAGCTCATTCTTCCACCTCCTGAATAGGTCTGCCATCTTCTTAAGAGCATGAGACTTGATTAATTGCTCTTTAACTGGCTTCTCCGGATCCTCCTCTGGCGGTAGGGTGAAATTTGCCTTCAGCTCAGTCCAAAGATCATCTTTCTGCATATCATTGACATAAGACACCTCAGGGTCTTCCTTCTTAGGCTTATACCATTGGTGGATGCTGATCGGGATCTTGTCCCTAACAAGAACCCCGCACTGAGCAGCAAATGCTTCCTTTGTCCGGATGGGTTCAATCGGTTTGTCATCACGCGCGATTGCTGTGATCTCAAACCTTTCATCCGAGCGCAACTTTCTCTTCGGGCCTCGTCTCTTTACCGAAGTTGTGCTCGATCCGGAGGGCTAGAAAAAAGAAGAAGACGAGAGTTAATTAATATGTGTACATACCAAAACAATGAATGCATCAATTAGCTAGTCAGCACAGGCTTAACTAATATATTTACCTGGCCGGACTCTGTTCGGTCACCGGATCCGTCACCACGGGCTCCTTCTTGCACCAGCATTGGGTCACCGGAGCCATCATAATCATGTCTTTCCTCCTCCACTCTTCGATCACCGTAGCCTGCTTCTTCACCCTGTTCTTCCAGACCATCATTGTCGTTAAGATACGACAAGATATCACCTCCGGCTAAGATTATGTCCCCCAACACCTCTTCTGCTTCCTTGTCTCACCCGTGCTCCATTGTTTCTGCAAATATTACAACATGGCAATTATTACACAAACATGACAGCAGGTGGATATATTAGTGCAAACGTAGACCTAGCTTATTCCGGGTTCGGGGTGGCCTCGGCAACGCTTCAAGGGTAGGGGCGCGGCGGGAGGGGGTAGGAGACCGACATCGTTTTTTTCTAGGGTTTGGGTGTCCTCGAGAGTTTTGGTCGAGCGAGAGGGCCGGGGGGTGCTCCCGTGGTATAAGTTATCAATGTTGAAGTTATCCGGGAGGGGGTTATATCGACAACGACGACATACATAGATAGGAAAATAATGTTATTGGGGAGGGGGTAGGTTGAACCCCCCCCCCCTCGTGTTGAAGTTAGCGGGACACGGGGTATGTCGACAACGACATATCCGATAAAAAATAAGAAGACGAAGAAGAAATAAAAAGAGGAGAAGAAGATATTAATAGAGGAGAAGATTGAAGAAAAAAGAAGAAATAAAAAGAGGAGAAGAAGAAAGGAATAGAGGAGAAGATCGAAGAAAAAAAGAAGAAAAAAAAGAGGAGAAGAAGAAAGGAATAGAGGAGAAGAAGAAAAAACTCCTCTATTCCTTTCTTCTTCTCCTCTATTCCTTTCTTCTTCTCCTCTCTATTTTTTCTTCTTCTCCTCTATTCCTTTCTTCTTCTCCTCTTCTTTTTCTTCTTTTTTCCTCTTCTTTTTTATTTCTCCTCTTCTTCCTCTCCACTTCTTCTCCTTTCTTCCTCATCTTATTTTCGTTTTTCCTCTCCTTCTTTTTCTTCTTCTTCCTTTCCTAGCTAGATATAAAAAACATTTCTAAAAATGTAACTTTTGCATATATAAAACTTTTCCATGGATCATCATTTCTCATATATATCCATCTATAGCCACATACATATATAAATGAAAAAAATGCTATGAACAAAAATACATATATACTTGGTAAATATTCTATGAACATCGTTTCTCATATATATCAATGCATAGATCCATGGATCATCATTGCTCATATATCCATAGTCATATATAAAAACTTTCTGTATATGAACAAAAAACTTTCTATGAACAAAAAAACATTTTTGACATATTTAGCACATTCTAAATTTTCCTAACTCTTTTACAACCACAAAAATTACTCCAACTTCATGACAGTACCCACACTCAGAGAACATATATAGATAAAAACTTTTCTAAAAATCTAACTTTTGCATATATGTATTTTTTAAACATCATTACAATTGAAAAAATACATACATACATACAAAAAACATGTAAAAAAATACATACATACATATATGAACATACATAAAAAAATTCATATATCTAAAAAATACTTCGGGGCAGGAGCGGCGCGCGGCGACGACGTCGGGCGAGGGCGCGGCGACGGCGAGGGCGACGGTGACGGGCGAGGGCGCGACGACGGCAAGGGCGCGGGGCAGGGGCGGCACGCGTCGGGGCAGGGACGGTGCGCAGCAACGACGTCGGGCGAGGGCGCGGCGACGGCGAGGGCGCGGGCGACGGCGACGACGGGCGCGGGCGACGGCGACGGCGGGGACGGCGGGCGGCGTCGGGGCAGCCTGGCGACGTCGATGTCGTCGAGGGGTCGTCAGGGGCAACTGCGAGATGAAGATGAAAATTTTCGCAAGTGTTGGTTATATACCCAGAGCTTTGGTCCCGGTTCCTGGCACCAACCGGGACCAATGCCCCCCTTTAGTCCCGGTTGGTGCCACGAACCGGGACCAAAGGTCTCTTTTCAGCAGCCCAAAGGGCGGGAAGCGGCGGCCTCTGGTCCCGGTTGGTGGCACCAACCGGGACTAAAGGGGGGCATTGGTTCCGGTTGGTGCCACGAACCGGGACCAAAGGTGTGCATTGGTCCCGGTTCGTGGCACCAACCGAGATCAATGTCCTGCGCCTGCCAAAGTCGCGGTGCGGTGGGATGTTTAGTCCCACCTCGCTAGCCGAGGAGCGGCAGGACCTGTTTATAAGCCCTGCCCCGCCATCTCCATTGAACTCCTCTGAACTGCAGGCCTCTGAGCCTAATCTTGCACTGCTATGCATGTGGGCCTGCTGGGCCTTCTGTGGGCCTGAATCCTGGCCCATGGATGGGTTTCTAGTTGTATTCAGGCCGTGGTGGCCCAGTAGGTGGCATTTTTATATTTTTTCCCTGTTTTTTTGTTTTCTTTTTTGCTTTATTTATTTTATCTTGTTTCTACTTACAACAAAATACTTATTTATTTTATTTTATTTTGTTTCTAATTACTTATTTATTTTACTTTATGATAATTCTTTTTGCTATTAAAGTTTCTATCAAAAAAAGTTCGTTATGAAAATTCTTTTTGCTTTTAATGATTTTGAACCAAAAATACTACGATAATTTTAGTTGCATCAATTTTATATGATTTTAGTTTCAATAATACTAGAGGTGTCTTATAATGTTTTGAACAGAAAATACTTTGTTAATTTTAGTTTCATAAATTTTATTAAAGTTTATTTTATTTTGTTTCTACTTATATATTTTAATAAAGTTTATATTATTTTGTTTCTAATTACTTATTTATTTTATTTGTTATTTTTCATGCACCATTTTTTATGCATTTACTAATTATTTTGAGCTATAAGACCCTAAAATTGAAAAGCATTTCAAATGAACTTTGAAAAGGTTGAAAGTTGGCATGGTATCATCATTTCATCCCCATAGCATGTGCAAGAAAGTTGTGAGGGTTACGACAAAAACTAGATGCACTTCGTGTACAAAACGGACAATGGTATCATACTCGACTGTTACAAAGTTGGCATGGTATCATCATAATAGTTGCGGGAGAAAGTCTTCACTTTTTCTTCGCTTGTGTCATTTGCTTATTGCGCCGTAACCATGGATAATCTTCATCGTTTATCAGGATGCTTGGGTCAGCCTTGACTTTGAAGGGAGGAATTTCATGAAACTTTTCATAATCTTCAGACATGTCTGTCTTGCCCTCCACTCCCACAATGTCCCTTTTTCCTGAAAGAACTATGTGGCGCTTTGGCTCATCGTATGATGTATTCACTTCCTTATCTTTTCTTTTTCTCGGCCTGGTAGACATGTCCTTCACATAGATAACCTGTGCCACATCATTGGCTAGGACGAACGGTTCGTTAGTGTACCCAAGATTGTTCAGATCCACTGTTGTCATTCCGTACTGTGGGTCTACCTGTACTCCGCCTCCTGACAGATTGACCCATTTGCACTTAAACAAAGGGACCTTAAAATCATGTCCGTAGTCAAGTTCCCATATGTCCATTATGTAACCATAATATGTGTCCTTTCCCCTCTCGGTTGCTGCATCAAAGCGGACACCGCTGTTTTGGTTGGTGCTCTTTTGATCTTGGGCGATCGTGTAAAATGTATTCCCATTTATCTCGTATCCTTTGTAAGTCAATACAGTCGAAGATGGTCCCCTGGACAACGAGTACAACTCATCACAAACAGTGGTGTCACCTCTGAGACGTGTTTCCAACCAACTGCTGAAAGTCCTGATGTGTTCGCATGTAATCCAGTCGTCACACTACTCCGGGTGTTTGGAGCGCAGACTGTTCTTGTGTTCATCGACATACGGGGTCACCAAGGTAGAGTTCTGTAGAACTATGTAGTGTGCTTGAGACCAAGAATGCTTGTCCCTGCATATTATTGAGTCCGCTCCTAGCATGCCTTTTCCAGTCAGTCTCCCCTCATACCGCGATTTAGGGAGACCTATTAAGGCCAGGAATGAAGTCAACACAAAACCCAATGACATCCTTTGTTTGATGGCCCATGGAGATGCTTCCTTCTGGCCTAGCGCCGTTACGGACATATTTCTTTAGGACTCCCATGAACCTCTCAAAGGGGAACATATTGTGTAGAAATACGGGCCCCAGAATGACAATCTTGTCGACTAGATGAACTAGGACGTGTGTCATGATATTGAAGAAGGATGGTGGGAACACCAGCTCGAAACTGACAAGACATTGCACCACATCACTCCTTAGCCTTGGTATGATTTCTGGATCGATCACCTTTTGAGAGATTGCATTGAGGAATGCACATAGCTTCACAATGGCTAATCGGACGTTTTTCGGTAGAAGCCCCCTCAATGCAACCGGAAGCAGTTGCGTCATAATCACGTGGCAGTCATGAGACTTTAGGTTCTGGAACTTTTTCTCTGCCATATTTATTATCCCCATTATATTCGATGAGAAGCCAGTCGGGACCTTCATACTGAGCAGGCATTCAAAGAAGATTTCTTTCTCTTCTTTCGTAAGAGCGTAGCTGGCAGGACCTTCATACTGCTTCGGAGGCATCCCGTCTTTTTCATGCAAACGTTGCAGGTCCTCCCGTGCCTCAGGTGTATCTTTTGTCTTCCCATACACGCCCAAGAAGCCTAGCAGGTTCACGCAAAGGTTCTTCGTCATGTGCATCACGTCGATTGAAGAGCGGACCTCTAGCTCTTTCCAGTAGGGTAGGTCCCAAAATATAGATTTCTTCTTCCACATGGGTGCGTGTCCGTCAGCGTCATTCGGAACAGCTAGTCCGCCGGGACCCTTTCCAAAGATTACGTGTAAATCATTGACCATAGCAAGTACGTGATCACCGGTACGCATGGCGGGCTTCTTCCGGTGATCTGCCTCGCCTTTGAAATGCTTGCCTTTCTTTCGACATTGATGGTTGGTCGGAAGAAATCGATGATGGCCCAGGTACACATTCTTCCTGCATTTGTCCAGGTATATACTTTCAGTGTCATCTAAACAGTGCGTGCATGCGTGGTATCCCTTGTTTGTTTGTCCTGAAAGGTTACTGAGAGCGGGCCAATCGTTGATGGTTACAAACAGCAACGCGTGTAGGTTAAATTCCTCCTGTTTGTGCTCATCCCACGTATGTACACCGTTTCCATTCCACAGCTATAAAAGTTCTTCAACTAATGGCCTTAGGTACACATCAATGTCGTTGCCGGGTTGCTTAGGGCCTTGGATGAGAACTGGCATCATAATGAACTTCCGCTTCATGCACATCCAAGGACGAAGGTTATATATACATAGAGTCACGGGCCAGGTGCTGTGATTGCTGCTCTGCTCCCCGAAAGGATTAATGCCATCCGCGCTTAAACCAAACCATACGTTCCTTGGGTCAGCTGCAAACTCAGCCCAGTACTTTCTCTCGATTTTTCTCCACTGCGACCCGTCAGCGGGTGCTCTCAACTTCCCGTCTTTCTTACGGTCCTCACTGTGCCATCGCATCAACTTGGCATGCTCTTCATTTCTGAACAGACGTTTCAACCGTGGTATTATAGGAGCATACCACATCACCTTCGCAGGAACCCTCTTCCTGGGGGGCTCGCCGTCAACATCACCAGGGTCATCTCGTCTGATCTTATACCGCAATGCACCGCATACCAGGCATGCGTTCAGATCCTTGTACGCACCGCGGTAGAGGATGCAGTCATTAGGGCATGCATGTATCTTCTGCACCTCCAATCCTAGAGGGCATACGACCTTCTTTGCTGCGTATGTACTATCGGGCAATTCGTTATCCTTTGGAAGCTTCTTCTTCAACATTTTCAATAGCTTCTCAAATCCTTTGTTAGGCACAGCATTCTCTGCCTTCCACTGCAGCAATTCCAGTACGGTACCGAGCTTTGTGTTGCCATCTTCGCAATTGGGGTACAACCCTTTTTTGTGATCCTCTAACATGCGATCGAACTTCAGCTTCTCCTTTTGACTTTCGCATTGCGTCCTTGCATCGACAATGACCCGGCGGAGATCAACATCATCGGGCACTGGTTCCTCTTGATCTTCAGCAGCTTGCCACGTTGCAGCATCATTGGGCACATCGTCTGGTTCCTCTTGATCTTCAGCAGCTTCCCCCGTTGCAGCATCACCATATTCAGGGGGCACATAGTTGTCATCGTCCTCTTCTTCTTTGCCGTCTTCCATCATAACCCCTATTTCTCCGTGCCTCGTCCAAACATTATAGTGTGGCATGCAACCCTTGTAAAGCAGGTGGGTGTGAAGGATTTTCCGGTCAGAGTAAGACTTCGTATTCCCACATGTAGAGCATGGACAACACATAAAACCATTCTGCTTGTTTCCCTTAGCCACTTCAAGAAAATCATGCATGCCCTTAATGTACTCGGAGGTGTGTCTGTCACCGTACATTCATTGTCGGTTCATCTGCGTGCATTATATATAATTAAGTGTGTCAAAAACCAAAGTACATACAGAACATCATGAATAGATAATTAAGTGACCAAATTAATAGAAGTTCATCATCACATTAAAACCAAAGTACATACATAGTTCTCATCTAACAACATATAGCTCTCTAGAGCATCTAATTAATTAAACCATACATTGAAACTATGTAAAACATTTCAATGCGAAAACAAATGCGATCATAATCGCAACCAAGGTAACAATTGATCTAACGGCATAATGATACCAAGCCTCGGTATGAATGGCATATTTTCTAATCTTTCTAATCTTCAAGCGCATTGCATCCATCTTGATCTTGTGATCATCGACGACATCCGCAACATGCAACTCCAATATCATCTTCTCCTCCTCAATTTTTTTATTTTTTCCTTCAATTAATTGTTTTCTTTTTCAAATAAATTTAACCTCTCGACAATAGGGTCGGTTGGAATTTCCGGTTCAACCACCTCCTAGATAAATAAAATCTATGTCACGTTGGTCGGCATAATTGTCATAAACAATAAATGAACCAAATAGTTATAAAAAGATAATATATACCACATCCGAATCATAGACAGGACGAGGGCCGACGGGGGCGGATACCAAAACCATCGCACTATATAATAAGAAGGAATAATAAAAGTAACAAAATTAGACAAGTATCTATCTGAAGTAAGAATTTTTTTTTCTTTCAGAAAGAAGATAAGAACAAGAGGCTCACCACGGTGGTGCTGGCGACGAGATCGGCGCGGGCGATCGACGGCGGTGAAGACGGGGACGGGATGTGACGGACCGCTAAACCTAGACAAATCTCGGGGAAAATGGAGCTCGGAGGTCGAGTTTTGAGAGAAGAAAGATTAACTAGTATGGCTCAGACATTTCATCGAACACCTCATGTGCATAGGAGGTGAGCTAGAGCACCCAAATGCCCTCCCCTCGACGGCCAGAAAAAATAGAGCACTGTGGAGTGCTCTGCTGCGGCGATGGGGTATATATAGGCAGCTCATTTGTCCCGGTTCTTGGCTAGAACCGGTACTAAATCCGGGCCTTCTATCCCGGTTCATGCCAAGAACCGGGAGCAATGGTTGTGGGCCAGGAGCGAGGCCCATTAGTCCCGGTTCGTGCCTCGAACCGGGACAAATGGTTCCATACGAACCGGGACCAATGCCCACGAGGCCCCGGCCGGCCACCTGGGCTCACGAACCGGGATGAATGCCCCCATGGGTCCCGGTTCGTGACTGAACTGGGACTAATGGGCTTGCCATGTCCGAACAAAAGCCCTATTTTCTACTAGTGTGTTATTGTCGTGGAGCATGCAGAAGACCGTCTAAAATAAGGATTAGACAAACTGCGAATTGGACTCGGATCGACTAAAGAACAACTAAGAACAACAAAAAATTCCTTGAAGTTCAGACATGCATTAAAAAATAGCATTAATTCTGAGTTAAAAGGCATCAAATATGCGAGTTGTTTACTTTTACGCATGTCAGAAAAGAAGCTATCAAGGTCATACAACGGGTGTTGTTGAATATGGGGACTTTATGATTGACATGTACTTGTGATGGATGGATACTCCGAGAGTTTGGAAACACAAAACAAGAGTAGGGGCGAACTTAATTTTCTTGGGAGCACCGACTGTGATGAAGAAAAAGAATAGACTACAGATGCATGTGGAGTCCTCTAAAGTCAAGGAAGTAACAGGGAAGCTCATGTTAACGGTTCAAGTCCAAGGTATGTGGAGGTCACACATGATGGCTTCAAGATGGCGTGGATATGTTCACCAAGGTGAAGTGTTAAAATATATGTGTGCGTGTCAGGCTACAGTTGACTATAATTAGCGAAGTGTTAAGTGTTTTTTTAAAAGGAAGTCTCCCCGACCTTTGCATCAGAATGATGCATACGGCCACATAGATAAACAAATAAAGTTGTTCAACAAGGTCGTAAAGTCTGAAAGCAAAATAACGGCGAGCTCACAAAGAACCACAAACGCCAGAAACACAAGGCCCAAAAGTCACAACCGGCTGGCAAAGCAAAGATAGGTAAACTAATTGCCTATCTTATTACATGACCGCCATCCAAACCGGTTGAAGATATCCCGCGCTATCATCTCCCACCGGACAGATCCAGTAACCAAACGCTCACTGGCCTCCATCGGAGTGAGTAAGGATCACATACGGATCAGCGCAGTAGCTCGGAATAAAACCTGCAAAAAATGAATATTCGTTTTTCTGTTAAAGGTCAAATCATTTCTGCAAATTCAAATTGCTCACAATAAAGCACATACTCCTACACGAATGTGTCTGGCTGTTTCGGACTCTATCCCAACAAGCCACGGTCCAAATAATGTACGGTCCAAATTAGCGAAGTGTTAAGTGTTGGAGTCTAGACACATGTAACCCAGACCTATGAGGTAGCCAAATAGATTACACATAAGCCGGCAGGCTAGATAGAGATCATGATGAAATAGTTCGCCGCCAGGATGGCCGAACTGACTATGACAAATGGTTGTAGATGTTGTCTCGTTGCCTTGACGGAATTGTGGTCGCTTGTACTATGTCAATTTAATACATGAGAATTATCGCATGTAGTCATGCTCGAGGAACGTAAGAATGTTGATGGACCTTATTATTTATTTATTTTAAGATAGTACAATCGTAGATGCCCACATACACACACGCACGCACACATAGTCTGCCCCTATGAGCATTTTCGAGATAATATGGTTGAGGAAGTCACCATATGCATCTTGTAGTCGAGGGAAACATCTCCTCCTGGTGAATGAACCTCGCTGGAAAGTCTGAAGTAAATCTAGAAGAATGTGGGCACCGGAGTCTCTACTCCTAATGGAGCAGTTGGTAGTCTCCGCCCGTCAATTTTCGTCCCACGACTTTCGTCCGGGTTTTTTTGTAGGTTTTTTGGTTCCGTCCACCACCTCCCCTCCGCTGGTTTTACCGTCGCGACAGAACCAATCCCTCGCTAGCCCGACCTCGTCTCCCGTCTCCAGTCGCAGCCGCCGCCGCACCCCAATCCAACCCCGCCGCCGGCGATCTCCTCGCCCCCCTGCGCCGCCGCCCCCAACCTTCTATTCCTCTCCCAAGGGAATCCCAAGGGAAGGGAAGGGAAGGGAAGGCAAGGGAAGGGAAGGCAAGGGAAGGGAAGGGAGAGGGAGCGCCCAGATCCACGGCGGCATCAGCGCGCCGTCGTCGACCTGATCTGCGTTCGTTCTCGAGGGAGGTCGGCCATGGAGGTCGGACCCGGCAGCAGCCATGGACGGACGGAACGCCCCAAACCCTACCCTCAAGGACGACGCCTCAACCTTCAAGGACGCGCGCCGGCGACCGTGGATCTCCGGTGACGGCTATGGTGAGTGTGTACCTGCGGACGTTCTTCCTCGGATTCATCATCTCCCCCTGCTCGTGATTCCTTCCTTGGTTTCTTTTCTTTTGTGTGCAGGATGACTGCCCCGGATCTGGACGCACGACCTGCAGCTGCAATTCTGTGAAGCTTGAGTTTTTAGTTTCAGACAAAAATATGCTTGATTTGTTAACCCGTGTGAATTTCCGTACAATTTTTTGTCTGAAAAATACATGGGCCACATCTATCCAAATCGTGACAACAATTACGGCCCTTTTGTTTCTAGAAATTCTTTTAGTACAAGATTTGGGAGTATTTCTGCTACATCACAAACGTTGGAACCTCTAATGGATCAACTTGAGCTGCCACATGATGAGTCTGCAGTTTGGTTGGTGATCACCTTAACCTGCTACGTGATGATTGTTTAGCTAAAGCAATATTATCTCATCGCGAATGATAGTGGATTCATCACCTAGCTAAACCAGCTAGATGGCAGTTGTTTAACTAAATCTATCTGTTACATGACTTGTCTATGGTTCAGCGATCAACTGAGCCTGCTAAGGAGTGTGGTTTTCTGTAGCTCAGGCTACAAGGTACCCCTTATCTTTGCCATCCATTTCTGCATCGTGATCCGTGCTGATGCATTTGTTTTTTTTGTTTCTCTCAAACGACACAATATATAAACTTTAAATTTTGCAGAGCAACAATACATTCTAGCTACAATCTGGGAAAAAACTTTCAGATTTTTTCATGCATTTTAAATACTTAAATAATATTTTTAGTCAAACAAAATCTCATTCTGTATATTTATATCAGACCCAAAAATCTGAAAGTTTTTTCACACATTGATGTTGTAATGTTTGTTCGATCTGCAAAGTTTGAAGTTCATATGTTTTCTCATTTTAGAGAAACAAAAAAGAGAAATCTTCTTGTTGTAAGTTAGTTGGAGAGTACGGATCTCAAAGCAAGTCTGGAGGGTTGAGGATAAGAGGTTCCATGTAGCCTGAGCTACAAAGGAACTTTGCACTAAGGTTATTTCGATGGTCACTAGTAGAAAACTGGGCTTTGGTCACAGGGCAATATTCACATTAGTCCCGGTTCAGTCACGAACCGGGACTAATGTGAGCATTGGTCCCGATTCGTGCGGCCAGGGGCCTGCCGGGCCTCGTGGGGGCATTGGTCCCGGTTCGTCCGGACCCTTTGGTCCCGGTTGGTGGGACAAACCGGGACCAATGGGCCCCGCTCCTGGCCCACCACCCTTTAGTCCCGGTTCCTACCACAAACCGGGACTAAAGGGCTGGTCCTAGTTGCGGCCAGTGTTTAGTCCCACCTCGCCAACCGAAGGGCACTCACACCAGTTTATAAGCCCGTCCCTCTATGCCTTGTTGAGCTTCTCTTAAAGTGAAAATAGATGCCCTTATACAGGGAATTTGACCTAAATTCACAGTAAATTTAATAAAAATTTACTACTCCCTCCGTCCCATAATATAAGAGCGTTTTTTACACTAGTGTAGTGTCAAAAACGCTCTTATATTATGGGACGGAGGGAGTATGAATTTAGGTTTAATTTTCTCTATAAGCGCATCTATGTTCATTTTTTATATTTATAAAATAAATAAACCTTAATAAAATAAATAAAACTAAATAAACCTTAATAAAATAAACTATAGTAACTACAATAAATAAACCTTAATAAATTAAGTAAAAATAGCAGCAGTAAAATAAATAAAAATACCAGCAGTAAAATAAATAAAAATAAAATAATTAAAGTAAAATACATAAGTAATTAGAAATAAAATAAATAAGTTTTTTATTGTAAGTAGAAACAAAACAAAACAAATAAAGCAAAAGAGAAAAAAATAAAGGAAAAAAATTATGCCACCTACTGGGCCACAACGGCCTGAATACAACTAGAAACCCATCCACGGGCCAGGATTCAGGCCCGCAGAAGGCCCAGTAGGCCCCACAGGCAAAGAGAACAGTTAGGCCCGAAAGCCTGCAGTTGAGAGGAGTTCGAGAGGGTGGGCGCAGGAGCGCATATAAACCACTCTCGAGCTCTCTCAACTAGCGAGGTGGGACTAAACTTTTGACGCGGGGCAGCACAAGGCCTTTAGTCCCGGTTGGTGCCACGAACCGGGACCAAAGTGTTCCCTATATATACCCCATCGCCACAGTAGAGCACTCCACAGTGCTCTGTTTTTTCTGGCCGGCGAGGGGAGGGCATTTGGGTGCTCTAGCTCACCTCCTATGCACATGAGGTGTTCGATGAAATGTCTGAGCCACACTAGTTAATCTTTGTCCTCTCGAAACTCGACCTCCGAGCTCCATTTTCCCCGAGATTTGTCTAGGTTTAGCGCTCCGTCACGTCCCGTCCCCGTCTTCATCGCCGTTGATCGCCCGCGGCGATCTCGTCGCCAGCACCACCGTGGTGAGCCTCTTGTTCTTATCTTCTTTCTGAAAGGAAAAAAATTCTTACTTTAGATAGTTACTTGTCTAATTTTGTTATTTTTATTATTCCTTCTTATTACATAGTGCGATGGTTTTGGTATCCTCCCCCGTCGGCCCTCGTCCTGTCTATGATTCGGATGTGGTATATATTATCTTTTTATAACTATTTGGTTCATTTATTGTTTATGACAAATATACCGACCAACGTGACATAGATTTTATTTATCTAGGAGGTGGTTGAACCGGAAATTCTAACCGACCCTATTGTCGAGAGGTTAAATTTAGTTGAAGAAGAAAACAATTACTTGAAGGAAAAAATAAAAAAAATTGAGGAGGAGAAGATGATATTGGAGTTGCATGTTGCGGATGTCGTCGATGATCACAAGATCAAGATGGATGCAATGCGCTTGAAGATTAGAAAGATTAGAAAATATGCCATTCATACCGAGGCTTGGTATCATTATGCCGTTGGATCAATTGTTACCTTGGTTGCGATTATGATCTCATTTGTTTTCGCATTGAAATGTTTTACATAGTTTCAATGTATGGTTTAATTAATTAGATGCTCTGGAGAGCTATATATATGTTGTTAGATGAGAACTATGTATGTACTTTGGTTCTAATGTGATGATGAACTTCTATTAATTTGGTCACTTAATTATCTATTCATGATGTTCTGTGATGGTTTTTGACACACTTAATTATATATAATGCACGCAGATGAACCGGCAATGGATGTACGGTAACAGACACACCTCCGAGTACATTAAGGGCGTGCATGATTTTCTCGAAGTGGCTGAGGCAAACAAGCAGAATGGTTTTATGTGTTGTCCATGCCCTATATGTGGGAATACGAAGTCTTACTCTGACCGGAAAATCCTTCACACCCACCTGCTTTACAAGGGTTTCATGCCACACTATAATGTTTGGACGAGGCACGGAGAAATAGGGGTTATGATGGAAGACGGGGAAGAAGAAGAGGACAATGACAACTATGTGCCCCCTGAATACGGTGATGCTGCAACGGGGGAAGCTGCTGAAGATCAAGAGGAACCAGACGATGTGCCCAATGATGCTGCAAGGGGGGAAGCTGCTGAAGATCAAGAGGAACCAGTGCCCGATGATGATGATCTCCGCTGGGTCATAGTCGATGCAAGGACGCAATGCGAAAGTCAAAAGGAGAAGCTGAAGTTCGATCGCATGTTAGAGGATCACAAAAAAGGGTTGTACCCCAATTGCGAAGATGGCAACACAAAGCTCGGTACCGTACTGGAATTGCTGCAGTGGAAGGCAGAGAATGATGTGCCTGACAAAGGATTTGAGAAGCTATTGAAAATATTGCAGAAGAAGCTTCCAAAGGATAACGAATTGCCCGACAGTACATACGCAGCAAAGAAGGTCGTATGCCCTCTAGGATTGGAGGTGCAGAACATACATGCATGCCCTAATGACTGCATCCTCTACCGCGGTGCGTACACCTGAGGCACGGGAGGACCTACAACGTTTGCACGAAAAAGACGGCATGCCTCCAAAGCAGTATGAAGGTCCCGCCAGCTACGCTCTTACGAAAGAAGAGAAAGAAATCTTCTTTGAATGCCTGCTCAGTATGAAGGTCCCGACTGGCTTCTCGTCGAATATAAAGGAAATAATAAATATGCCAGAGAAAAAGTTCCAGAACCTAAAGTCTCATGACTGCCACGTGATTATGACGCAACTGCTTCCGGTTGCATTGAGGGGGCTTCTACCGGAAAACGTTCGATTAGCCATTGTGAAGCTATGTGCATTCCTCAATGCAATCTCTAAGAAGGTGATCGATCCAGAAATCATACCAAGGCTAAGGAGTGATGTGGCGCAATGTCTTGTCAGTTTCGAGCTGGTGTTCCCACCATCCTTCTTCAATATCATGACGCACGTCCTAGTTCATCTAGTCGACGAGATTGTCATTCTGGGGCCCGTATTTCTACACAATATGTTCCCCTTTGAGAGGTTCATGGGAGTCCTAAAGAAATATGTCCGTAACCGCGCTAGGCTAGAAGGAAGCATCTCCATGGGCCATCAAACAGAGGATGTCATTGGGTTTTGTGTTGACTTCATTCCTGGCCTTAAGAAGATAGGTCTCCCTAAATCGCGGTATGAGGGAAGACTGACTGGAAAAGGCACGCTTGGAGGGGGGACTCAATAATATGCAGGGACGGATATTCTTGGTCTCAAGCACACTACACAGTTCTACAGAACTCTACCTTGGTGACCCCGTATGTCGATGAACACAAGAACAGTCTGCGCTCCAAACACCCGGAGCAGTGTGACGACTGGATTACATGTGAACACATTAGGACTTTCAGCAGTTGGTTGGAAACACGTCTCAGAGGTGACACCACTGTTTGTGATGAGTTGTACTCGTTGTCCAGGGGACCATCTTCGACTGTATTGACTTACAAAGGATACGAGATAAATGAGAATACATTTTACACGATCGCCCAAGATCAAAAGAGCACCAACCAAAACAGCGGTGTCCGCTTTGATGCAGCAACCGAGAAGGGAAAGGACACATATTATGGTTACATAATGGACATATGGGAACTTGACTACGGACATGATTTTAAGGTCCCTTTGTTTAAGTGCAAATGGGTCAATCTGTCAGGAGGCGGGGTACAGGTAGACCCACAGTACGGAATGACAACAGTGGATCTGAACAATCTTGGGTACACTGACGAACCGTTCGTCCTAGCCAATGATGTGGCACAGGTTATCTATGTGAAGGACATGTCTACCAGACCGAGGAAAAGAAAAGATAAGGAAGCGAATACATCATACGATGAGCCAAAGCGCCACATAGTTCTTTCAGGAAAGAGGGACATTGTGGGACTGGAGGGCAAGACAGACATGTCTGAAGATTATGAAAAGTTTCATGAAGTTCCTCCCTTCAAAGTCAAGGCTGACCCAAGCATCCTGATAAACGATGAAAAAGTGAAGACTTTCTCCCGCAACTATTATGATGATACAATGCCAACTTTGTAATAGACGACTATGATACCATTGTCCGTTTTGTACAAGAAGTGCATCTAGTTTTTGCCGTAACCCTCTCAACTTTCTTGCACATGCTATGTGGATGAAATGATGATACCATGGCAACTTTCAACCTTTTCAGAGTTCATTTGAAATGCTTTTCAATTTTAGGGTCTTATAGCTAAAAATTATGCCACCTACTGGGCCACCACGGCCTGAATACGATTAGAAACCCATCCATGGGCCAGGATTCAGGCCCGCAGAAGGCCCAGTAGGCCCACAGGCATGTACAGAGAGGTTAGGCCCGTAAGCCTGCTTTAGAGAGGAGCTCGACAGCTCAAGCGCACCGCACCTTATAAAATTTATGAAACTAAAATTAACAAAGTATTTTCTGTTCAAAACATTATAAGAAACCTCTATTATTATTGAAACTAAAATCATATAAAATTGATGCAACTAAAATTATCGAAGTATTTTCTGTTCAAAATCATTAAAAGCAAAAAGAATTTTCATAAAGAACTTTTTTTGATATAAACTTTAATAGCAAAAAGAATTATCATAAAGTAAAATAAATAAGTAATTAGAAACAAAATAAAATAAAATAAATAAGTTTTTTGTTGTAAGTAGAAACAAAACAAAATAAATAAAGCAAAAAAGAAAAGAAAAAAACTAAATACAGCAAAAAAAAATCATAAAGAACTTTTTTTGATAGAAACTTTAATAGCAAAAAGAATTATCATAAAGTAAAATAAATAAGTAATTAGAAACAAAATAAAATAAAATAAATAAGTTTTTCGTTGTAAGTAGAAACAAAACAATATAAATAAAGCAAAAAAGAAAAAAAAAACTAAATACAGCAAAAAATTGTTGGGGCGCTGCCCGCTTGGCCTTCCAACCCTCAGGTTTGCAAATACAGGCCCAGAAGGGCTAGGAGGCTAAATGGGCAGCGCGCCAAAGTTAGGCCCAGAAGCCTGCTATAGAGAGGAGTTCGAAACAGCAGCCGCGCCGCGGCTTTTAAACTGGTGCGGGCGCCCCTCGGCTAGCGAGGTGGGACTAAACTTTTGGCCGCGATGCGGGCAGCAAGAGGCCTTTGGTCCCGGTTCGTGGCACCAACCGGGACCAAAGGCCGCCGCTTCCCGCCCTTTGCGCCGCAAAAAAATTGTTGGGGCGCTGTCCGCTGGGCCCTCCAACCCTCGGGTTTGCAAATACAGGCCCAGAAGGGCTAGAGGGCTCAACGGGCAGCGCGCCAAAGTTAGGCCCAGAAGCCTGCTATAGAGAGGAGTTCGAGACAGCAGACGCAGCGGGGCTTATAAACCACTCCGAGCCCTTCTCAACTAGCAAGGTGGGACTAAACTTTTGGCCGCGACGCGGGCAGCAAGAGGCCTTTGGTCCCGGTTGGTGCCACCAACCGGGACCAAAGGCCGCCGCTTCCCGCCCTTTGCGCTACTGAAAAGGGACCTTTGGTCCCGGTTGGTGGTACCAACCGGGACTAAAGGGTGGCATTGGTCCCGGTTGGTACCACGAACCGGGACCAATGCCCTTGCTATATAACCAGGACTTGTGAAAATTTCACATCTCCCTCGCCTCCCTCGCCAGTTGCCCCCGCCGCCAGGCTGCCCAAATCGCTCCCGCGCTCCTCGTCGCCGTCGCCGCCGCCATCCCCGTCTCCCCGTGCCCCTGCCCCGCGCCCGAGCCCACGCCGGCCACCGCCCCGTGCCCCTGCCCCGTCCCCGAGCACGCACGGCCGCGCCCCTGCGCCCCGGCCCGCCCCCACCATTGTCGTCGTCGCCGGCGCCCGCCCCACTGCCGCCCCTGCCTCGACGCCGCCCCTCCTCCCCGTTCGGTCCAGCTCCGGCGACCCCCTTTCCTCCCTGTCCCCTCGATCCTCTTCATATATTTTTTTCATATGCATATGTTGATTATATGGATGGATGGATGATGTATATGTTCATTATATGGATGGATGGATGATGTATGCTTTTTTTCATATAATTTTTTTAGGCAGATTTTTAGAATTTTGTAGGCAGATTTTTAGAATTTTTTGTGTATGTATGTTATGTTTATATGTATGTATGTATGTTCATATGTATGTATGTTTATATGCAAAGCATATGCAAAGAAAATGTATGAATGGTCATATGCAAAGAAAAATGTATGTATGGTCATATGCAAAGAAAATGTATGTATGTATGTTCATATGAAAGAAAAATGTATGTATGTATGTTCATATGCATATGCAAAGAAAATGTATGTTCATATATATGATGATATGTTCATATAAAAAGGAAAATAAGTAGAGGAAGAAAGGAGAAGAAGAGGAGAGGAAGAAGAGGAGAAATAAATAAGAAGAGGAAAAAAGAAGAGGAGAAGAAGAAAGGAATAGAAGAGAAGAAGAAAAAATAGAATTATTTTTTCTTCTTCTCTTCTATTCCTTTCTTCTTCTCCTCTTTTTTTTTCTTTTTTTTTTCTTTTTTCTTCGATCTTCTCCTCTATTCCTTTTCTTCTTCTCCTCTTTTTATTTCTTCTTCGTTTTCTTATGTTTTATCGGGTCTGTCGTCGTCGATATACCCCTCTCCCGATAACTTCAACACGAGGGGGGGTCGATATACCCCCTCCCCACCGATAATATTATTTTCCCATGTACGTATGTCGTCGTTGTCGATATAACCCCCTCCCGATGACTTCAACACGTGGGGGGGTCGATATACCCCCCCCCCCCCCCCGATAACATTATTTTCCCATGTATGTGTTGGTGATCGTAGCAGAATTTTAAAATTTCCTACGCATCACCAAGATCCATCTATGGAGTATACTAGCAATGAGGGGAAAGGAGTGCATCTACATACCCTTGTAGATCGCTAGCGGAAGCGTTCCAATGAACGGGGTTGATGGAGTCGTACTCGCCGTGATCCAAATCACCGATGACCGAGTGCCGAACGGACGGCACCTCCGCGTTGAACACACATACGGAGCAGCGACGTCTCCTCCTTCTTGATCCAGCAAGGGGAAAGGAGAGGTTGATGGAGATCCAGCAGCACGACGGCGTGGTGGTGGAAGTAGCGGGGATCTCGGCAGGGCTTCGCCAAGCTTCTGCGAGAGGGAGAGGAGTTGCAGGGGGAGAGGGAGGCGCCAGGGGCTGTGGTGCTGCTGCCCTCCCTCCCCCCCCACTATATATAGGGACCCCTGGGGGGCGCCGGCCCTGGGAGATCAGATCTCCAAGGGGGGGCGACGGCCAAGGGGGAAGGGGGTGGCTTCCCCCCCAAGCCAAGTGGGGCGCCCCCCACCCCTAGGGTTTCCAACCCTAGGCGCAGGGGGAGGCCCAAGGGGGGACGCCCCAGCCCACTAAGGGCTGGTTCCCTTCCCACTTCAGCCCATGGGGCCCTCCGGGATAGGTGGCCCCACCCGGTGGACCCCCGGGACCCTTCTGGTTGTCCCGGTACAATACCGATAACCCCCGAAACTTTCCCGGTGGCCGAAACTGGACTTCCTATATATAATTCTTCACCTCCGGACCATTCCGAAACTCCTCGTGACGTCCGGGATCTCATCCGGGACTCCGAACAACTTTCGGGTTTCCGCATACTAATATCTCTACAACCCTAGCGTCACCGAACCTTAAGTGTGTAGACCCTACGGGTTCGGGAGACATGCAGACATGACCGAGACGCCTCTCCGGTCAATAACAAACAGCGGGATCTGGATACCCATGTTGGCTCCCACATGTTCCACGATGATCTCATCGGATGAACCATGATGTCGAGGATTCAATCAATCCCGTATACAATTCCCTTTGTCAATCGGTACGTTACTTGCCCGAGATTCGATCGTCGGTATCCCAATACCTTGTTCAATCTCGTTACCGGCAAGTCACTTTACTCGTACCGTAATGCATGATCCCGTGGCTAACTCCTTAGTCACATTGAGCTCATTATGATGATGCATTACCGAGTGGACCCAGAGATACCTCTCCATCATACGGAGTGACAAATCCCAGTCTCGATCTGTGCCAACTCAACAGACACTTTCGGAGATACCCGTAGTGTACCTTTATAGTCACCTAGTTACGTTGTGACGTTTGGCACACCCAAAGTACTCCTACGGTATCCGGGAGTTGCACGATCTCATGGTCTAAGGAAATGATACTTGACATTGGAAAAGCTCTAGCAAACGAACTACACGATCTTTTATGCTATGCTTAGGATTGGGTCTTGTCCATCACATCATTCTCCTAATGATGTGATCCCGTTATCAATGACATCCAATGTCCATAGTCAGGAAACCATGACTATCTGTTGATCAACGAGCTAGTCAACTAGAGGCTTACTAGGGACACGTTGTGGTCTATGTATTCACACATGTATTTCTATTTCCGGATAACACAATTATAGCATGAACAATAGACAATTATCATGAACAAAGAAATATAATAATAACCATTTATTATTGCCTCTAGGGCATATTTCCAACAGTCTCCCACTTGCACTAGAGTCAATAATCTAGTTACATTGTGATGAATCGAACACCCATAGCGTCCTGGTGTTGATCATGTTTTGCTCTAGGGAGAGGTTTAGTCAACGGATCTGCCACATTCAGGTCCGTATGTACTTTACAAATATCTATGTCTCCATTTTGAACACTTTCACGAATGGAGTTGAAGCGGCGCTTGATATGCCTGGTCTTCCTGTGAAACCTGCGCTCCTTGGCAAGGGCAATAGCTCCAGTGTTGTCACAGAAGAGAGTCATCGGGCCCGACACATTGGGAATCACCCCTAGGTCGGTAATGAACTCCTTCATCCAGATTGCTTCTTGCGCTGCCTCTGAGGCTGCCATGTACTCCGCTTCACATGTAGATCCCGCCACGACGCTTTGCTTGCAACTGCACCAGCTTACTGCCCCTCCATTCAAAATATACACGTATCCGGTTTGTGACTTCGAGTCATCCAGATCTGTGTCGAAGCTAGCGTCGACGTAACCCTTTACGAGGAGCTCTTCGTCACCTCCATATACGAGAAACATATCCTTAGTCCTTTTCAGGTACTTCAGGATATTCTTGACCGCTGTCCAGTGTTCCATGCCGGGATTACTTTGGTACCTTCCTACCAAACTTACGGCAAGGTTTACATCAAGTCTGGTACACAGCATGGCATACATAATAGACCCTATGGCCGAGGCATAGGGGATGACACTCATCTTTTCTCTATCTTCTACCGTGGTCGGGCATTGAGCCGTGCTCAATTGCACACCTTGCAATACAGGCAAGAACCCCTTCTTGGACTGATCCATATTGAACTTCTTCAATATCTTGTCAAGGTACGTACTCTGTGAAAGACCAATGAGCCGTCTTGATCTATCTCTATAGATCTTGATGCCTAATATATAAGCAGCTTCTCCAAGGTCCTTCATTGAAAAGCACTTATTCAAATAGGCCTTTATACTTTCCAAGAATTCTATATCATTTCCCATCAATAGTATGTCATCCACATATAATAAGAGAAATGCTACAGAGCTCCCACTCACTTTCTTGTAAACACAGGCTTCTCCATAAGTCTGTGTAAACCCAAACGCTTTGATCATCTCATCAAAACGAATGTTCCAACTCCGAGATGCTTGCACCAGTCCATAGATGGAGCGCTGGAGCTTGGATACCTTGTTAGCATTCTTAGGATCGACAAAACCTTCCGGATGCATCATATACAATTCTTCCTTAAGAAAACCGTTAAGGACTGCCGTTTTGACGTCCATTTGCCATATCTCATAATCATAGAATGCGGCAATTGCTAACATGATTCGGACGGACTTCAGCTTCGCTACGGGTGAGAAATTCTCATCGTAGTCAACCCCTTGAACTTGTCGATAACCCTTAGCGACAAGTCGAGCCTTATAGATGGTCACGTTACCATCCGCGTCTGTCTTCTTCTTAAAGATCCATTTATTTTCTATGGCTCGCCGATCATCGGGCAAGTCAGTCAAAGTCCATACTTCGTTTTCATACATGGATCCTATCTCGGATTTCATGGCTTCTAGCCATTTGTCGGAATCCGGGCCCGCCATCGCTTCTTCATAGTTCGAAGGTTCACCGTTGTCTAACAACATGATTTCCATGACAAGGTTGCCATACCACTCTGGTGCGGAACGTGTCCTTGTGGACCTACGAAGTTCAGCAGTAACTTGATCTAAAGCTTCATGATCATCATCATTAACTTCCTCCCCAGTCGGTGTAGGCACCACAGGAACATCTTCCCGCGCTGCGCTACTTTCCGGTTCGGAAGGGGTGACTATCACCTCATCAAGTTCCACTTTCCTCCCACTCAATTCTTTCGAGAGAAACTCTTTCTCCAGAAAGGACCCATTCTTGACAACAAAGATCTTGCCTTCGGATCTGAGGTAGAAGGTATACCCAATAGTTTCCTTAGGGTATCCTATGAAGACGCATTTTTCTGACTTGGGTTCGAGCTTTTCAGGTTGAAGTTTCTTGACATAAGCATCGCATCCCCAAACTTTTAGAAACGACAGCTTAGGTTTCTTCACAAACCATAATTCATACAGTGTCGTCTCAACGGATTTCGACGGAGCCCTATTTAAAGTGAATGCGGCAGTCTCTAAAGCATAGCCCCAAAATGAGAGCGGTAGATCGGTAAGAGACATCATAGATTGCACCATATCCAATAGAGTGCGATTACGACGTTCGGACACACCATTTCGCTGAGGTGTTCCAGGCGGCGTGAGTTGTGAAACGATTCCACATTTCCTTAAGTGCGTACCAAATTCGTGACTTAAATATTCTCCACCATGATCTGATCGTAAGAACTTTATTTTCCTGTCACGTTGATTCTCAACCTCACTCTGAAATTCCTTGAACTTTTTAAAGGTTTCAGACTTGTGTTTAATTAGGTAGACATACCCATATCTACTTAAGTCATCAGTGAGAGTGAGAACATAACGATATCCTCCGCGAGCCTCAACACTCATTGGACCGCACACATCGGTATGTATGATTTCCAATAAGTTGGTTGCTCGCTCCATTGTTCCGGAGAACGGAGTCTTGGTCATTTTACCCATGAGGCATGGTTCGGCCGTGTCAAATGATTCATAATCAAGAGACTCCAAAAGTCCATCTGCATGGAGCTTCTTCATGCGCTTGACACCAATGTGACCAAGGCGGCAGTGCCACAAGTATGTGGGACTATCGTTATCAACTTTACATATTTTGGTATTCACACTATGAATATGTGTAACATCACGTTCGAGATTCATCAAGAATAAACCATTGACCAGCGGGGCATGACCATAAAACATATCTCTCATATAAATAGAACAACCATTATTCTCAGATGTAAATGAGTAGCCATCTCGAATTAAATGAGATCCTGATACAATGTTCATGCTCAAAGCTGGCACTAAATAACAATTATTGAGGTTTAAAACTAATCCCGTAGGTAAATGTAGAGGTAGCGTGCCGACGGCGATCACATCGACCTTGGAATCCCGACGCGCATCGTCACCTCGTCCTTTGCCAGTCTCCGCTTATTCCGCAGTTCCTGTTTTGAGTTACAAATATGAGTAACCGCACCGGTATCAAATACCCAGGAGCTACTACGAGTACTGGTAAGGTACACATCAATTACATGTATATCACATATACCTTTGGTGTTGCCGACCTTCTTGTCCGCTAAGTATTTGGGGCAGTTCCGCTTCCAGTGACCACTTCCCTTGCAATAAAAGCACTCGGTCTCAGGCTTGGGTCCATTCCTTGGCTTCTTCCCGGCAACTGGCTTACCGGGCGCGGCAACTCCCTTGCCGTCCTTCTTGAAGTTCTTCTTACCCTTGCCTTTCTTGAACTTAGTGGTTTTATTCACCATCAACACTTGATGTTCCTTTCTGATCTCCACCTCCGTAGATTTCAGCATTGAATATACCTCAGGAATGGTCTTTTCCATCCCCTGCATATTGAAGTTCATCACAAAGCTCTTGTAGCTCGGTGGAAGCGACTGAAGGATTCTGTCAATGACCGCGTCATCCGGGAGATTAACTCCCAGCTGAGACAAGCGGTTGTGTAACCCAGACATTCTGAGTATGTGCTCACTAACTGAACTATTTTCCTCCATTTTACAGCTGAAGAACTTGTCGGAGACTTCATATCTCTCGACCCGGGCATGAGCTTGGAAAACCATTTTCAGCTCTTCGAACATCTCATATGCTCCATGCTTCTCAAAACGCTTTTGGAGCCCCGGTTCTAAGCTGTAAAGCATGCCGCACTGAACGAGGGAGTAATCATCAGCACGTGATTGCCAAGCGTTCATAACGTCTTGGTTCTCTGGGATGGGTGCTTCACCTAGCGGTGCTTCTAGGACATAATCTTTCTTGGCAGCTATGAGGATGATCCTCAGGTTCCGGACCCAGTCCGTGTAGTTGCTGCCATCATCTTTCAGCTTGGTTTTCTCTAGGAACGCGTTGAAGTTGAGGACAACGTGGGCCATTTGATCTACAAGACATATTGTAAAGATTTTAGACTAAGTTCATGATAATTAAGTTCATCTAATCAAATTACTCAATGAACTCCCACTCAGATAGACATCCCTCTAGTCATCTAAGTGAAACATGATCCGAGTTAACTAGGCCGTGTCCGATCATCACATGAGACGGACTAGTCAAGATCGGTGAATATCTCCATGTTGATCGTATCTTCTATACGACTCATGCTTGACCTTTCGGTCCTCCGTGTTCCGAGGCCATGTCTGTACATGCTAGGCTCGTCAAGTCAATCTAAGTGTACTGCGTGTGTTCCGAGGCCATGTCTGTACATGCTAGGCTCGTCAACACCCGTTGTATGTGAACGTTAGAATCTATCACACCCGATCATCACGTGGTGCTTCGAAACAACGAACCTTCGCAACGGTGCACAGTTAGGGGGAACACTTTCTTGAAATTATTATAAGGGATCATCTTACTTACTACCATCGTTCTAAGCAAATAAGATGCAAAACATGATAAACATCACATGCAATCAAATAGTGACATGATATGGCCAATATCATTTTGCTCCTTTGATCTCCATCTTCGGGGCGCCATGATCATCTTCGTCACCGGCATGACACCATGACCTCCATCATTGTGTCTTCATGAAGTTGTCACGCCAACGATTACTTCTACTTCTATGGCTAACGCGCTTAGCAATAAACTAAAGTAATTTACATGGCGTTATTTAATGACACGCAGGTCATACAAAAAATAAAGACAACTCCTATGGCTCCTGCCGGTTGTCATACTCATCGACATGCAAGTCGTGATTCCTATTACAAGAATATGATCAATCTCATACATCACATATATCATTCATCACATCTTCTGGCCATATCACATCACATAGCACATGCTGCAAAAACAAGTTAGACGTCCTCTAATTGTTGTTGCAAGTTTTTACGTGGCTTGTATAGGTTTCTAGCAAGAACGTTTCTTACCTACGTAAAACCACAACGTGATATGCCAATTTCTATTTACACTTCATAAGGACCCTTTTCATCGAATCCGTTCCGACTAAAGTGGGAGAGACAGACACCCGCTAGCCACCTTATGCAACTAGTGCATGTCAGTCGGTGGAACCTGTCTCACGTAAGCGTACGTGTAAGGTCGGTCCGTGCCGCTTCATCCCACAATACCGCCGAAACAAGATAAGACTAGTAGCGGCAAGAAGAATTGGCAACATCTACGCCCACAACTGCTTTGTGTTCTACTCGTGCATAGTAACTACGCATAGGCCTGGCTCATGATGCCACTGTTGGTGATCGTAGCAGAATTTTAAAATTTCCTACGCATCACCAAGATCCATCTATGGAGTATACTAGCAACGAGGGGAAAGGAGTTCATCTACATACCCTTGTAGATCGCGAGCGGAAGCGTTCCAATGAACGGGGTTGATGGAGTCGTACTCGCCGTGATCCAAATCACCGATGACCGAGTGTCGAACGGACGGCACCTCCGCGTTCAACACACGTATGGAGCAGTGACGTCTCCTCCTTCTTGATCCAGCAAGGGGGAAGGAGAGGTTGATGGAGATCCAGCAGCACGACGGCGTGGTGGTGGAAGTAGCGGGGATCTCGGCAGGGCTTCGCCAAGCTTCTGCGAGAGGGAGAGGTGTTGCAGGGGGAGAGGGAGGCGCCAGGGGCTGTGGTGCTGCTGCCCTCCCTCCCCCCCACTATATATAGGGACCCCTGGGGGGGCGCCGGCCCTGGGAGATCAGTTCTCCAAGGGGGGGCAGCGGCCAAGGGGGAAGGGGGGTGGCTTCCCCCCCAAGCCAAGTGGGGTGCCCCCCACCCCTAGGGTTTCCAACCCTAGGCGCAGGGGGAGGCCCAAGGGGGGCGCCCCAGCCCACTAAGGGCTGGTTCCCTTCCCACTTCAGCCCATGGGGCCCTCCGGGATAGGTGGCCCCACCCGGTGGACCCCGGGACCCTTCCGGTGGTCCCGGTACAATACCGATAACCCCCGAAACTTTCCCGGTGGCCGAAACTGGACTTCCTATATATAATTCTTCACCTCCGGACCATTCCGGAACTCCTCGTGACGTCTGGGATCTCATCCGGGACTCCGAACAACTTTCGGGTTTCCGCATACTAATATCTCTACAACCCTAGCGTCACCGAACCTTAAGTGTGTAGACCCTATGGGCTCGGGAGACATGCAGACATGACCGAGACGCCTCTCCGGTCAATAACCAACAGCGGGATCTGGATACCCATGTTGGCTCCCACATGTTCCACGATGATCTCATCGGATGAACCACGATGTCGAGGATTCAATCAATCCCGTATACAATTCCCTTTGTCAATCGGTACGTTACTTGCCCGAGATTCGATCGTCGGTATCCCAATACCTTGTTCAATCTTGTTACCGGCAAGTCACTTTACTCGTACCGTAATGCATGATCCCGTGGCTAACTCCTTAGTCACATTGAGCTCATTATGATGATGCATTACCGAGTGGGCCCAGAGATACCTCTCCATCATACGGAGTGACAAATCCCAGTCTCGATCCGTGCCAACTCAACAGACACTTTCGGAGATACCCGTAGTGTATCTTTATAGTCACCCAGTTACGTTGTGACGTTTGGCACACCCAAAGTACTCCTACGGTATCCGGGAGTTGCACGATCTCATGGTCTAAGGAAATGATACTTGACATTGGAAAAGCTCTAGCAAACGAACTACACGATCTTTGATGCTATGCTTAGGATTGGGTCTTGTCCATCACATCATTCTCCTAATGATGTGATCCCGTTATCAATGACATCCAATGTCCATAGTCAGGAAACCATGACTATCTGTTGATCAACGAGCTAGTCAACTAGAGGCTTACTAGGGACACGTTGTGGTCTATGTATTCACACATGTATTACGATTTCCGGATAACACAATTATAGCATGAACAATAGACAATTATCATGAACAAAGAAATATAATAATAACCATTTATTATTGCCTCTAGGGCATATTTCCAACAGTATGTATGTCGTCGTTGTCGATATATAAAACTCCCTCCCAGATAACTTCGACATGATGGACGGTCGATATTTATACCCCCTCTCGACCGTGATAACTTATACCACGGGAGCACCCCCCTGCGCTCTCGCTCGACCAAAACTCTCGAGGACACCCAAACCCTAGAAAAAAACGATGTCGGTTTCCTACCCCCTCCCGCCGCGCCCCTACCCTTGAAGCGTTGCCTAGGCCACCCCAAACCCGGAATAAGCTAGGTCTACGTTTGCACTAATATATCCACCTGCTGTCATGTTTGTGTAATAATTGCCATGTTGTAATATTTGCAGAAACAATGGAGCACGGACGAGACGAGCAAGCAGAAGAGGTGTTGGGGGACATAATCTTAGCCGGAGGTGATATCTTGTCGTATCTTAACTACAATGATGGTCTGGAAAAACAGGGTGAAGAAGCAGGCTACGGTGATCGAAGAGTGGAGGAGGAAAGACATGATTATGATGGCTCCGGTGACCCAACGCTGGTGCAAGAAGGAGCCCGTGGTGACGGCTCCGGTGACCGAACAGAGTCCGGCCAGGTAAATATATTAGTTAAGCCTGTGCTGACTAGCTAATTGATGCATTCATTGTTTTGGTATGTACACATATTAATTAACACTCGTCTTTCTTCTTTTTTCTAGCCCTCCGGATCGAGCACAACTGTGGTAAAGAGACGAGGCCCGAAGAGAAAGTTGCGCTCGGATGAAAGGTTTGAGATCACAGCAATCACGCGCGATGGCCAACCGATTGAACCCATCCGGACAAAGGATGCATTTGCTGCTCAGTGCGGGGTTCTAGTTAGGGACAAGATCCCGATCAGCATCCACCAATGGTATAAGCCTAAGAAGGAAGACCCTGAGGTGTCTTATGTCAATGATATGCAGAAAGATGATCTTTGGACTGAGCTGAAGGCAAATTTCACCCTACCGCCAGAGGAGGATCCGGAGAAGCCAGTTATAGAGCAATTAATCAAGTCTCATGCTCTTAAGAAGATGGCAGACCTATTCAGGAGGTGGAAGAATGAGCTGAAAACGTTTGTCGACAAAGAAGAGACACCAGAATTCATCGGCCGGTATGAGAAGATCAGATATCACTGGCCCGCATTTGTGGCCCACAAGACATCGGAAAAGAGTAAGAAGATGTCAGTGACAAACAAGAAGAATGCTGCAAAGAAGAAGCTTCACCATCGCACGGGGTCAGGTGGCTACCTCAAAGCCCGACCTAAGTGGGCCAAGGCTGAGAATGATCTGCTTGAAAAAGGGATCGAACCACAGACAATGAACTGGACAGACCGTTGCCGGACTTGGTTCTTCGGGGCTGGCGGAACCTTGGACCATGTATCAGGGAGGTGCGTTTGGATGAACGAGCTTTTGAGAATACCAGTCAAGAAGATTCAGCAATATATCGATGCAGCGCAGGAAGGGACGTTCATTCCAGACAGAGAGAAGGACGAGCTCACAATGGCCCTCGGGAATCCTGAGCACCCTGGACGGACGCGAGGCACGCCAGGCTCCGTTCCGTGGAAGGCTGGTTTTCCGAACGCGGGCGGTTACAAAAGCCAGGAGAGGAGGAAAAAAGTGGAGCAGATCCAAATTCAGAAGCTGCACAAAAGGGTTCAAGCGCTAGAGGAACGAGACGGCAATCGACATGCCGAAACTGCCCCCGAAGCTACACTGCCATCTCAGCGGAGAAGCAGCGTGGCTTCCACCGAGCTGCTTCAGCTGGAGCATGTGGCTCCTCCTAGCTACCCCGTGGATGCTATCACGGAGTCTCAACATTGCCACCTTATGGCGGAATGGCAGAACTTCAAAGTCAAGGCGACTGTTGGCTCTGTTTTACCTCCTGAACCCGGCGCAACCTACCACTGCCGGCCGATTCCAGAAGGATATGCTAGGGTGATGGTGGATGAAATAACAGAGGGATTTGAGGAGCTCCAGCTTGACCACCCTACCGGTGAAGGGGAGACTCGGCTGGGTTCTACTCTGAAGACTCCATGCCTATGGCGGAAGGAGCTCATCAAGCTTCCGAACTGGACGGCTCCGGCGAGTAAGGGCACTCCGCCTCCTCCTCCGGCGAGTGATCAGGGCACTCAGCCTCCTTCTCCGGCGCGTGGCGGCACTCCGCCACCTTCTCCGCCAGCGCCGGCGCGCCAGAGCAGCCAGCCTCCTCCTTCTCCGCCTCGTCAGCAAGGGCGGAAGAGACCCGCCACCGCTGCGGCTGCTCCGGCGCGTCGTAGTCCTTCTCCTCCGCCTCGTAAGCAAGGAAAGAAGACAGCCGCAGCCGCTCCGTCTGCTCTGCCGGCGTCTAGCAGTACAGCTGCCAGAGGCGGGAGGCAATACAGATTCGGTCCTTCTCTGAAGACTCCAGAGAAGTTACCATACGAGAGGACCGAGGAGGAAACCAGGAAGATCGTGCGAGCCGAAGTGACAAACTTCTTTGAGGGGTGAAAGCAAAGAAACATCCACCTCCGGAGGAGAAGGTAGATCCGGTGAAAGCAAAGCGCACTCTGGCTGCCCTGACAAAACCACCAAAGTCTCCGCCGAGAGGCAACTATGAGCGCATTCTTGCAAAGACATATGCCGAAGCGGAGCGGTCGGGAAGTACTGTCAGTGATCAAAGGTTAAAAGAACGACGAGCTGGGGAAAAATTGCCCAGCTCGGCGAACAAGCGAACCAATCGTGCCCCCCGCTCAAGGTGTCAAAAGACATCGTCGCTAATGATCCGAGTATGGTGCCCGGTTATAGCAATCTTGGAGATTACCTGCCCGACGATGTACATTATGAAATCATGGAGGTGGACGAACACAAATACCATTATGGGAAGCCTCTCGTCAAAGATGAAAGATCTCTAACAACGATGATGCGAAGACTACATGATTGGTACATGAAAACCTGCAGAGAGTCTGATGGGATGGATACTTTGACGCTGAGAGTTAAACCGGAGCATGACCTCGTTGGAATTGATCTGCTGAAAGTTCCATTTGAGGATTTCTTCCAGTTTTACAATCAAAAGGCCCTCGATAAAACAACGATCACTTGCTACTGTCTGTAAGTAGTACTACTTCTGTCATTAAGTCTCTCTATATAGGTCAGCTCTTTCATTGCATGTATTTATAATTATCCTCACTATATTATGTAGATTGAAGATCGCCGAATTGAAGAAAAGACAAATCGGTGATATTGGGTTCATTAACACAAATCTCATAGATGCATATACGGTTGAAAAACATCCCAAAGAAGCCGAGGCCAACTTGCTACAATCGTTGGTATTAAATCAAAACAAAGATATAATACTCTTTCCTTACAACTTCAAGTGAGTGTTACTGTCTTGTGCATATTCGGTTTCCTTATTAGTCCAGGTTATGGTAATGTAATTGATGACTTATGCATGCATGCGCAGCTTCCACTATATTCTCCTAGAGATTAAGCTTGAGCAGGGAGTAGTAACCGTCTTAGACTCGAGACGAAAAGATCCCCAGGACTATGCGAACATGACTCAAATGCTCGAGAAGTAAGTTAAATCGATCATTATCCACTATATCAGCAACTTTGTTCATTTCCTGATATCAAGTAATTGTTTTCTTTGTCTGGCAGGGTTTGGAGAAAATTCACCTCAAAAGCTCCGGGACTGCCGAAGAAGCTGCAATTTAATCACCCGAAAGTAAGTACTATAGTAGCATGTTCCGCGCATCTCCTAGTGATTCAAGCGCTAGTTTCATCAATACCATTTAGCATGCTTGCTTATCAGTTTGATTGACCTCTATTTCTTGTAAAGTGGTTGTGGCAGGAACCCGGGAATAATTACTGTGGATACTACGTTTGTGAGTCCATCCGCTACACGACATGTGAGCGGGGCTACACTGAAGAACAATATGAAGTGCGTAAGCAATAATATTCATAATTTTATTTTATTACCATCATTTGTGTTGAGTTTCATTTATTCATATATATATATATGTATTGACCCCCTTCTTCAAATTAGATGTTTCGGAAGCGGGATGAACTCCTAGCACCAGATCGTATGCGAGGAATTCAAGAGGAATTGGCGGCATTCTTCCTTGACCACGTGATCGCTGAAAACGGAGAATACTATGTGGACCCTGTGTTCCTACAATTTAATTAGGAGATTGTATTGTAAGAGATAATTATTGTATATATGTAGCCGGTAGTGTCGGATAGATATACGAGAACTTGTTGTTCGACCAATATCTCGGAGAAGGAGAGGTGGTCGATATCACTTCTCTCTGTATGCATATGTTCATGACGATCTTCTGTTTCCTTCATTTGATTACTAGCTAGCGTGTCTACTCCTCTCCATACGTATATAGTACGTAGCGTCGACCAAGCACGGAGATAAGAGGGGACACTTCTCTCTATTAATTAGCTAGCTAACACAATATATGAAACACCTAAATTAACCCCCCAAAACCCCTAAACCACCCCCTTTCAAAAAAACAAAAACCTCAGCTCCTGCCAGCTGCTGACGCGTGAATGCCTATTGGTCCCGGTTGGTGGCACCAACCGGGACCAAAGGCCCCCCTGCCTGCGCTGGCAGCAGCGGCCACGTGGAGGACCTTCTGTCCCGGTTCGTGTAAGAACCGGGACTAAAGGGTTAGGGCTTTAGTAACGACTCTTTAGTCCCGGTTCGAGAACCGGGACAAAAGGCCCTTACAAACCGGGGTAAAAGCCCCTTTTCCTACTAGTGGGTATAGATGCATGGAACTAAAATAAAGATATCCAGTTCCGTCGCAAATACTCCCTCTGTAAATAAACGATGTCGATATTTTATTTCATTACAGAGGGAGTATTAGTTAGCTAGGAAATTACTTATGCTAATGTGCATTGTTTGTTTTATTTGGTACTTGCAGGTCGTTGTAGACTTTGCTCTATCAAAGGAGCCAGTATTTGATGGAAGGAAGACTATGGATAGATGCATCTTGACTGCGTGTCCACCAAGTTCACAAAGAAGAGTCATAAATCCTCCAACGAGTCGTCCTGGCGACCACGCACTGGCACTGCCCCTCGACTGTGCAGCCTAATCCAACAAGTTCAAGCACTATTGATTTGTGGTGGTGTTGCGCCATCAGATTTCTTAGGCAGTGCAACTACGCATGTAAGCATGTAGACGCATGGTGTTCTATGCCATTTGCTCATATATATACAATACAATTACTCGGTTGGAAGGAATACTTGAAGCATCTGTTTTAACTAACTATACTATAAGACAAAGTTCACTATAGGTAGCATTTTACTCGTGATTCATCCTATCATCCTTAGATATATAAATTAAGCCGCACACAAATTATTTTGTAACGGAGGAACATGTTAATTTTAACTGTACTACAGGCGACCGATGCTATGCCGCTTCAGCTTCCTCCTAAAGATATTCATATTTTATTTGTAAAAGACGAAGGTGCCAACAGCATGACGTTTCTATTATGTTTCAGGAGAAATTTGGATCTTTTTGAACAGTTATTGCAGCCAACTTTTTGAATGAGTATAACAACTATGATATGAGGTAAGGTAATCCGTTATATTCCTCTTTGGTAATAGTTGAACATGGGCTACTTGAGGCTGCATGCTAAATTATTATTGGCAACAACTTTATTGTTGGTTTACTGATTATCACAAGCATCTCCATTTTTCAGTCAAAGACATCCGATTTTTTTACTGTTGTTCTTTAGCATACTAATAACTTTGTTTTCTTTATTTTCACCTGATTTTCATTGGTTGATTCATGTGTATAGTTCAATGAGGAATGGAATTGCGATAAAAGGATTATTGAAAAGCTGGAAACCAGTCCCAGAAAATTACTCTGGCAAGAGAAAGAAGCCAATATTCGGCGTGATCTGTTCGATCTACTATAAGTAATTTGGTCTTGTGTTGTGCAGACCATCTATTTTTGTTGTTGTATACATTCTATTGCTAATATGTGCAGCTGGACCATGTCCAAGTGATCTTTTGATTTGCTGTCTCGTATAATTGAAAAATGAGAATGAAGTGGACGACAACTGTGTAGACACGAGGCATAGCTGATTTATGCAATGCTTCTTGTCACAGTAGCCATTGCCTTGCCATCATACATAGTGAGAGGAGACCAAGAGAGTACATCAGTACATCATAAGCCATTGCCTTGCCATGAAATATTTAAAACTTGCAGACTACGTGTTCATATGACAGTGTCCGCAAATAGATAGATTAATTTCTGTAAGTATACTTCTCCTTCTATCAAATTCTGAATAATTATACCACCTTCTGTGTGGAGTGTCTTGTAGTGCTCCAAAAAAATAGATAAATTATTTTTCTCCTTCTATCAGCTCCTGAAAAATTATATTGACGATGCATGTTTTATTTGTAAAATTTGTGTCTTAAGCAAGAACTCATTAGATCGAGATCAGTGCAAAAAGAAGATCGATCTTGCCTCTTATGCAATTTGGTAGGTATGAAAAAAAGGAATTACAAATTTTATTTGGACAAAAAGAGATAAATCCAGAAAGCTAAGTTTGTCAAGTTATTCAGAATGTTCCCCTCATGTTCGAGGCATTCGACACAAGCCTTTGGTAATGTGCATCCAAGCTGGATTCTTGCCATTCCCTGAATGTTCCCACTACTTCTTTTCTTTTGAGGGAATTTCCCCCACAGTGCTTCATGAAAAAACACATACTCCTCTGATCCAAGATAAGTGTCGGAGTTTCGAACTAAGCTTAGTTCAACTTAGTTCAAAACTGTGATGCTTATTATGGACCGGAGGGAGTAGTACAACAAAATTTGCTCCTAGCTTGCTAGGCATACTTTGTTCCTGGCTATATATTCAAAAAACCTGGTCATTTAATTTACCTTGTTACCATTGTACCAAATTTTACTCTGCTCCTCAAAAAGTGCATGACGAAGGCAAACCCGTCATTTTATTTTGGGCATCTGCTATCAACACAATGTCTTATTCCTCATACGGTAACCCGTAACAGGCTAGCAGCTATGCTATTTCATTTCACAATGTATATATGATAATATGAAGGTATATTTGGAGTTCAATGTGTCCATTACATGATTTGTGTGTTGAGAGGGGTTCGCATGCCGGTGGTGGTGTTCTGCGGGCTCCACCAAGGTAGCCGAGACCCGGTGTTGCACTCCTCTCTTCGTCCGCCATCTCACCATCCCGGATGCCGTTGTGGCGAGTGCGCTCACCAGCTCCAGATCACCACACTCCACACAATAGTTTCTCAACTTTTCAATCTTGCTACGGGTATTCATGCACCACCTGCACCTGGTCCTTTATCTGAAATTCTTATTAGTCCCTTGGAACTCCCAATTTGAAACCAGAGGACAAGTATTTTGTAAATGAATGAACATGACAACCATGTCTTAGTATTGTTTTTCATGTTTTAATGCATTTGTTTATGTGACACCTAAGGCCAGTGCCATCCGGAGAACTTGTTCATTGGTTTTGCCATGAGGTTCATGGTAAGATAATGGAGTTGCTCACCCTCTATTTTATTTATCTATTCAATTTCATACAAAACGTAAATAAATTAAATGACCGGGTTTTTTGAATACATAGCATGGCTTTCTCGTGTTGGAGGCATTTGACACAAGCCTTTGTTGTTGTACAACCAAGCTCGATTCTTGACATTCTCGGAATTCCCTTTATCATTTTCCCTCTTGTTTTGTGGCCTCCTGGTCACACCACTTAACGAGAAATAATAGTAAATATCTTTTGTTCGTGGCTAGGCATAATTTGTTCTTCGTAGGCATAGTTTGCCAACAATTTCTAAACAGTTTTATAAATGGTGGCAAATAAAGGGTTGTTACTAATTTATAGGGACACTGAAATTTTGGCTTGTAGTGAATTATTTCTGGACCTATTAAAATATGCCCTTGCACTGAAATTTGATTTCTACTGAAATTTGGTGAAGATACTTAGACTTCTTGTACTAAAATTGCCTTGTTACTAATTTTTTGCAAAAACAAATTATGATAAAAAACACCACTTGGAGGGAACACCAAACGAATTTGGGGTAGGGTGACAACTTAGCAAAGTAATAACACAATGATCAAAGAGCTGAAGTTGAGGGGCTCGTGATAGATTCATTTGTTGGCCCGTGGCAACGCATGAGCGTTCTACTAGTCAAGTTTAAGACTTGACCCTGATAGGCTAGTTCCACCACAAGGAATCTAACCATCTAAACTACACTCAGTTCATGTTGATGATCCTTATTAATAAATATATCACTTCTTCTTCAGTACAACCCCTCTAAACACATCAACGCACGAGATTTCTTGATACCCCTTCATAACAAAGGGTAGGATGGTCTTTTTTTGAAATACGTCCCGAACATATATGGCGTGGGAGACACCCTCGGCTGGGCCGGCCCATTGATGAAGGCTGCAGGGAGGGCGACGCGAGATGTAAAAATTTACAAAATAAACGCCCCTGCTAAGAATCGACCCGCATACCTCTTACATATGAAGCCCAATCGCTCACCAATTGCTCTGACTAGTTTTTGTTAGGGAAAACTTTGTTTTTACCACTCTAGCTTTTGCCAACTTTGCTTATGCCACTCTAGAATTTGACATATCACTTTTGCCATTCTCAGCTTTTTACAATTATCACAATTGCCATTCCGTGGCAAAAACAATAATTTTTTTATTTCACTTTTGCCACCCTTAGATTTTGACAACGTATCGTAATTGCCACTCTAAATTTTTTGCTTTTGCCACGGAATGGCAATTGTGATAATTGTCAAAAGCTGAGAGTGGCAAAAGTGATATGTCAAATTCTAGAATGGCATAAGCAAAATTGGCAAAAGCTAGAGTGGCAAAAAGTTTTCCCTTTTTGTTAATAGTTAGGAGTGTGGAAATTTAAGAATCCCTTCGACCGGCTTTATTGGGCCAATCAGCCGAAACGGGAAGACCACGAAAAACACACAGAAGAAATTGGAAATAAATCTCAGCTAATCGCCGCTATTAATTAGGCCTTTTTTTGCGGGAAATTAGGCCCATTAACTAGGCTGTACATGCAATGGCTACTGCCTGATCCAATCAAGGAGACGCCAAATCCTATTCGGCGCTTAAGGCGCCGAATATAGGCCAGCTCGTACAGGGCGCACACCCCCCGATCTCACATCGTCGCTATATGGGCCGGCCCTTTTATTTCTGTTATGAAAGCCCAAAAGCAAAAGAAAAGCGGGTGCACTAGGAATCGAACAGGATACCTGCTGCTTCTAGTTCTTTTATTCCTTGTAATTTTCTTTTATCATTTTTCCTTTTTCCATTTTCTGTTTTCCTTCTTTTCTTTTACTTTTTTCATTCTTCCTGGTTCGACATAAAATCGATGAATTTCTCAGATTCAATGAACTTTTTTCAAACTTGATGAACATTTTTGAAACTCGATGAACTTTTTTCAATCTTGATGAACGTTTTTCTCAAATTCGATGAACTTTTTTCAAACTCGATGAACATTTTTGAAACCCGATGAACTTTTTTCAAACTCGATGAACTTTTTTCTCAAATTCGATGAAATTTTTGCAAACTCGATGAACTTTTTTTAAACTCGATGAACTTTTTTCATATCCGTGAACTTTTTTCTCAAATTCGATGAACTTTTTTCAAACCTGATGTACTTTTTTTCAAACTCGATGAACTATTTTCTTATCCGTGAACTTTTTTTATGAAAAGTGGTGAACTTGTTTTAAATCTGTGAACTTTTTACAAATTTGTGATCTTTTTTATCAAAATTGATTAAAAAAATTCAAATCCGTGAAAATTTTGAGAAATCATGAACTTTTTTTCTCAAAATCGATGAAACTTTTTCAAAATCCAATGAACTTTTTTCAAACGTGTGAACTTTTTAAAAAAAATGATGAACTTTTTTGATTTTTTTTTGAACAATTCTTTGAAATCCGAGACCTTTTTCAAAATCACTGATCTGTTTTTAAAATTCTCGAATTCTTTGTTCAATTTTTCGTTCCCTTTTTCCAAATAATTTGTACTGCCGCAGAAACTCGGGGTTAAATAAAACTGTTTTCGTTCATAACACATCAATGTTACCATGGTGCAGTGGTTGAAGCCCCAAGTGCGAGCAATTGCACGTGGGTTCGAATCCCTCTTTCTACATGTATTTTCTGGCCGTTTGGTTTTTTATCTTCAGAACGAGGGCTACATGTATTTCGGCTCGTTCTTGGGCCGGCCCGCATAACCAGGTGCGTGGACGCTGGGTTCGTTTGCTGGCGCATAAGGCGCCAGCGAGGAGCTCTCCAAGGAGACCCATGCACTAGCTTCCATGGAGAGACGAGGGAATAAAGTGACGTGCTTAAATGCAGCAGCCTAATCTTTTTTTCGATAAACTATGCAGCAGCCTAATAAACGTGGTACACAAGTTTTGGTGGCTTTCGGACCCAATAAACCTGAATGGAGGGTGTAACACCCAGGAAATTCTGAATGATATTTTAAAAATCGAATAATGTTTCATAATCCATCATTTTTTTGAACCACTTGAACACATTTTGAAAAAGTCCTTTTTCATAAAAGCATGAACATTTAAAAAAAAAATTAGAATAACATTTTTTACAAGCATGAACATTTCAAAAAATTGAAGGTAATATGTTAGTTCAAAATGTTAAGAAAATATTTCCGAGCAACATTTTGAACACTTTTAATGAAATATGAGGAGCGTGCAAACTTCAGAACTAACATTTTGAACAATTTTTTTTCGAACACTTTCCTTTCCCTTTTCATCGAGAAAACTCGATTAATTGCAAAGAAAACTCAAACAATGTGGCATGGTGCCCTGAATTGGTTATATAAACTCATGGAATTTTTTAGGTCATTTCACAATGCCGATAAGAACGAGCTTTCATAGGGACCAATCTCGCCTATCAGAACAACCCCCATTGAACGTGGTCTATTTTTTGGACATGCATGAAATGATCCAACTATTGCCAGTACGCGGGCATGTCCATGGTTTGAACGAATTTTGACACTATATGCAAGTTGCGCCACGTCTGAGCATGTATCAGCTATTTTTCATCGAGAAAACTTCAAAAAGTGCAATAATTGTTAAAACCTTAAACAACTTGGCGTGATGCCTTGAATTGGCCATTTAAGGTTATGGGAAAAAATTAGAGTCATTTGAAGATGTCGAAAAAAACACGCTCTCATACGGACCCTTCTGGACTACCCGAGCACCTTCGTTGAATACGGTCTATTTTCTGACATGCATGAAATGACCTCACCTTTTACAAGCAGATGGGCATGCTCATGGTAGGCATTCATGCCAGGTTTGAATTATTTCCAACACTATATGCAAGTTGCGTCACATCCGCCCATTTATCGCCCTTTTTTTTACTAAGGAAACTCAAGAAATTGTAACATTTGTAGAAAACCAACACAACTTGGCATGGTGCCTTGATTTGGTCATACAAGTCAGTGAAAAAAGAAATGAGGTCATTTAACGGATGTTGAGAAACAACGTGCTCTCAACGGAGCCTTCTCGCCTATCTAGACACCCTAGGTTGAACATGGTATTTTTGTGGACATTCAAAAAAATGGCATCAACTTTGGTTAACTGGTGGGCATGCACATGGTGAAGATGTGAACACTTTTTCAAATTTGCCAGCATTTTTTCACATTTGCGATTTTTTTGATTTTTTTATTTTCTAGGGCCTAAACATTTTTTTCTTCTCTGATTTTTCGTTATTATTTTCTTTTTTAATTGATTTTCTCCTTCTTGAACTTTATTATTCATTTTGAAACCTCCAGAAAACAACAAAAAATGCAAAAAAATGTCAAAAACTCAAATAATTGGGCATGGTTCCTTGAGTTGGTCATATAAGCTCAAGAAAAAATTGAGGTTATCTGACGATGCCGAAACACATGCTCTCATATCGACCCTTCTGACTTTTTCATTGATTCATGTTTACTTTTCCATTTCTTGTTTTCTTTTCAAATTTATTTACCTTTTTCAAAAAAGTTTGTGATTTCAATTTTTTTTGGAAACTTCAAAATTGGTTCATGGTTTTTAAAAGTTATTCAGCATTTTAAAAATTGATTTTCAATTGTTTTGTAAATTAAAAAAAATGTACAGGATTTTAAAAAATGTTTTTTGCTTTCTAGAAATTGTTCTGAATGTTAAAATTCTTGTTGTTTACATTTTTTTCTCAAAACTCTAATAATGCTCATATTTTCCCATAATGTTTGGAACTTTCGAAAAAGTTCAGGTTTTTTAAAAATTGTTTGCGGTTTCCCAAAATGTTTGATTTTTTTATAAAATTTAGAAAATACCAGTGCTTTCATATTTTTTGTAAATTTGAAAATATACGAGAATTTCAGAAAAAGGTTATTGTTTTCTGTAAACTGTTCGGAATGTTAAAACTGTTCCTGTTTTCGATTTTTCTCAAAACTCAAAAAATGTTTGGGAATTACTTAAAATGTTCGCGCTTTTGAAAAATTGTTCAGAATTCCAAAATGTTCCCATTAACAAGCTTTGTTCTCTCAGTTCCAAAAATGTCCTCATTTTTTCATAAAATATTGAGGATTTTGAAAATGGTTCCTGTCAAAAAAGGCAAGGTTTTAAGAAAAAATGATTTTTCAAAGTTTGTTAGAGTTGTTGAAACAATTTCTGGATTTTCAAACATTACTCGCTTTAAAAAAAAATCATAATTTCCAAGATAAGATATAAAATCGAAAAACTGCCCAGATTCTGTGTTGTAGTTAGTTCTTAAAGGTGAACGCTCCTTGTTAGCCACTAATGTCTGATAGGTTGACTGGTTGGTAGATGCACTTTTTCAGTTGGAGGTGCGAGTTCGAATCCATGCGAGGTCACTCAATTATTTTTTTAGCGAACATATCGCTACTGTTAGTCCTGGCCATCTCAGGCCCGGCCCTGTCGGCCCACCCAGGCCCGGCCCTAAAATCCAGGGCCTAGGCCCGATGGGCTTGCCCGTGGGCCGGGCTTGGGCCTGAGTTTTGAGCCCATCAGCAGGGCCTGTACAGGCTTGGGCTTGGCATATTGGCATTTTAAGGATGAGGCCCGGCCCACGGCCCTAAGGGCTTTTCAGGGCTTTTTACTAGATGGGCCGGGCTTGGGCTTCAAAAGTAGGTCCGATGATAGGGCCTGGGAGGGCCTGGGCCTCAGTTTTCTGCCGTGGGCTTTTTCAGGCCCGGCCCAAGCCCGGCCCGGCCCGGCCCATGGCCAGATATAGCTACCGTATTGTGCGAGCGCTACTGCGGCCACCTTCTTGGGCCGGCCCTGTCAGGGGTATGCAGAGCGTATACAAGTACAGAGCGGGTATTCCACGTCAAAAGTCCATATTATTGAGCACACCACGTTGGATGAAAAAAGCGTCGGACGTGTAGCATTGCTCTTGTGCCACGGTCGCGCTGTAGAGCTTCCTAGCAACATATATGTAGCTTTCTTTGGCAGCTACGTACAGAGCAAGACCTTGCGGTGTCCGCGTCCGTGAAATTGCTGCGCCCTTGCGTCGGCGGACATTTCGGTGACAAATGGCGCGGATAGGCAGCTGTGCATACATACCCGAAGCGAAAATAAGACAAGCTACAAACCACGCCCCGACGGCGGCCGTCTCTGTCCGCGCGTCTGTCTTCGGCCGGCTCAAACCAAGCTACAAGTAAGTACCGTAGCTATAAGTGCGCCGATCGAGAGCACGAGAGAGCAATCTGGATCGAGATGGCGGTGTCACGGCGGACGGGGTGGATCGCCGCCGGCCTCCTGGCGCGGCTGCTCATGATGGCCGTCCTGCTCATGGCCGTGCGCTTCGTTCTTGCCAACTACATCCAGTGGGACTATACACAAGACCCCTACAAGCTCCAGAGCTACACGTATGTACTCATCTGTCTCCAATGTAGCACCATATCCTACTCTCTCCTCTGAGAGGTATATACGGAACGATTTCTGATGTGGCATGGCATGGCGCGCGTGCAGGTACGTGGTCGTGTCGGCCGTCGTGGGGACGGCGGGGAGCGTGTTGCAGATACCCGTCGCCATGTACCTGCTGTGCAAGAGCAAAAGGGCGATACCCAGCGCCATCATCCTCGACATCAGCATGCACGCCGACATAGTGAGTTGCTACATATACCGTCATTTCTCGTGCAAAAGCTCCTGATTCCCTTTGGTTATGGTTATGACAATTGCCCTACGACGCGCAGGTGATCAGCGTCGTGCTGGCAAGCGGCGTCGGCGCCGGGTTCGGCGCGACCAACGACGTTCTGCGCTACGTCCGGGTGACCACATGGGAAGGCGGGCAGCAAGCGGAGCAGGCTCTCATCAACTACTACAACAGGGCGATCGTCCCCGTCGTGTTCCTCCTCGTAGGCATGGTCCTGTCCATCTGCGCCACCGTCGTCTCCGCCAGGCTCCGCGCCAGGGCGACAAACGATTCTCAAGGTGGTGCCTGATCGATCAATTCCACACAAAACCAAGATGACCTCAGTTCATCCTTTGTATTGCCATATTCAGGCACTGCGCATGGCGCTATGTCTGATATGCATATTCTTTTCGTCCATGGGTTGAATTTCCACATTAATCGGAACATGAATTATGAGCGAGGCACTAGAAACATCGCCTGATTCCTGCCTTTTTATTTATTGACTCGTTCTTGGATTTTGATAACCAGATGACAAATCGAACGCCTTCCACAGCAATTTATGTTGTTCAAGGATGACAATTTTCTTTCTTTAGCAATCATGGAAAATTCGTCCAATTCATTTTTCTGTCAGGATTTGCCGTGCTAGCTGAAGAAATTTCCTATCCTCGTGACAACATAAACTGTCATGAAAAACGTTCGATTGGACATACACTCCAAGCATACAACAACACAATAACATTTTCGTTCTTTATTAGCTTACATCTTTGCACACACCAATGATCAGTATCTCTGCTTTTCTTGCTGATCAGCACTTCAGCAGTTAGTGTGACCATATACAGATATACTTGAGAGCTGAATTGTCCGTGTGCATGCACGAGATGTCTGGTCACCACTAGGTCTCTTTGCCTTGGCCACACGTTGTACATAATCCACATATTATTGTTCCTTTTCTTCTGTAATCTCAATTAACATAACCATACAAATAGAACGATATCGTAAAGAAACACACATAATGAATGTTTAGTTAAGGAACAAATGAATCAAACCACCAGATGTATGTCAATCTAGAATTGAGCTTGGATATGGTCTACGATGTTCTTGTCCACCTGGAAGGCTTTGGCCAGGATATCATCTGAGATGGTTTGCTTGGATCCAAAAACCGCATTGGCTATGGTGATCACTCCAGGGTTCTTGCTGCTCAGCGCCGCAATGGCTATCACTTCGTTGTTTCCGATGTTGAACTGAAAGTGAATCAGCCCTTGCGGAAACACAAACACATCCCCTTTGTTCAAAACTTTTGAGAACAACTTGTTCTCAGGGTTCGAAGTCACGAAACCAACATAGAGTGAGCCTTCCAACACTGTTAGGATCTCGGTTGCACGAGGGTGAAGGTGCGGTGGGTTTTGACCATAGGGTGCATAATCAACACGCGCCAATGAGACACCCAGAGTGTTCAACCCGGCAATCTGTGCCACGTTAACTGCAGTCACAACGGAGCCTTGCTTGTTGCTCGTGTTCCCGACCATGTGGAGGCCAGAGAAGTAGAAGTCCTCTACCACTGCGGTCTTTGGGTCTTTGCATGCGAATCCATTGACAAAAACTGCACATATACATATACAGATTTCGAGCAATTAACAACTATGCATTGGCACTAATAAGTAACTAGGAACATTTCACTGCACGTATGAATGTGTAATTGTACATACCTTGAGATGTCTTGTCAGCGACGCAGAAATCCTGAAGCTGGCCCGGGTCAGAGGCAAGAGCATGAGAAGCTGACAAAGCCAACAGGGCAAGGAGGAAAAACTTTGAAGCCATTTGGATGCGAACGTTGATTCTCACTAAATCAAGTGTGTTTGATCAGGTAGAGAAGAGAGAAGAACTGCTTGCGCTCGGGCTGCACAGTGATGCTTCAAAGGGTTGGAGGAGACCAGTATATATAGGGACATGGAGGAAGATCTTTTGTGTTTGTTTTGTTGGTGCGCATGTGGAAGGAAATGGTCTTCACTAGCTTTCTAATTCCCAAGTCTAAAGCGTGTTCCTGGCCGGCCTTCCTGTGACGGCCAACTAATAGATCTCACCCTCTCTTTTAATTTCTCTGTATGGCCTCTCTTTTAATTTCTCTGTATGGTTTGAACAGGTCATATTCGTAGCTTGTACTAGCTCTCTTGTCTTGTGTCATGTCTCCACACTTGAACCAGACGGAACTTGGCGATGCAGCCATCAACCTAAAGGCTTAAACACATTATTAAATGAAAATTGCTTTTGGAGTCCGGCCCCCAAGGAGACCTCCAAATTCAAAATTTAAATTTCATTAAAATTCATATTTTATGTTTCAAAAAATTCTGAAAAATATTGATATTTATGAAGGCATAACACACATGTGTGTAAAATTTCAGGGCAAAATACGTTGAAATGAGGGGTGTGCAAAAAAATAAATCTAGGGCTTTCTAATAGATGATAGTACTATTTATCCTTCCAGGCCATGAATTTGTTTTTATTTTTACATATCACATTTCAAGGTATTTCACCCTAAAAATTTACACACATACAAATAACATCCTTGTTTACTTACACAATTCTTTTCCAGATTTTTTCAAACCGGAAAGTATGAATTTTGATTTTTTCCAAAATATTCAAGCTCCAGTGAGCTCGGTCACCAAAACGACCTTCTCACTATTAAAGGGCTAACTTGTAAACAGGCCGAAATCACTGTTCTGACCTTATCAGCAAACTTTGTCACAAACTAAACTCGACATAAAAGTATTTCACGATCTGACTCTTTTAGCAACGCCACAGCCCGCGGCGTTTCTGCCCAACATAGAAACGCCGAGGTAGCTAGCGTTTCTGACCAAAGAAGAAACGCCGAGGTAGCTAGCGTTGCCGACCAGGTAAGAAACGCCGAAGGCGCTGGCGTTTCTGGCCATCATTGAAACGCTAAGGACCATGGCGTTTCTGCCCTCTTCTCTCTCTCGATGTGACATGTTGCGTGGCTATAGACTAGAGTGAGAGGGAGAGAAATACGTGAGAGAAGGGCATGCGCGTAGCAAAAAAAGAACTGTATGTGGATGACTAGTACTTTCTCCATCCGGTTTAATTGGTCCCACAGACCAAAACAACAAGAACACGAAACAGGCAATAATTAGCCTTATTAATTAGGCTGTTCATCCACATGCACATAAAAAGTGGCTGCATGAGCAGCCGCACACAGCATGCATGAATGCCCAAATACGAAGAGCTACATGCGCTAGCTGCCATGCATGAGTGCTACTGCCATCCCTGAAAAAGGTCATGTCCTCCCATCCATCTCTCACGTCTTTCTCTCCCTCTCACTCTAGTCTATAGCCAGGCTGACATCGAGAGAGAGAAGAGGGCAGCAACGCCATGGTCCTTGCGTTTCAGTGATGGCCAGAAACGCCAGCGCCTTCGGCGTTTCTTATCTGGTCCGCAACGCTAGGTATCTCGGCGTTTTTTTGGGTCAGAAAACGCTAGCTACCTAGTCATTTTTAAAAGTGATTTTCAAGACAATCATGGGATGGGATGATACCCTCAGAAATGGCATGGATAAGTTTTCAAATGAACCATAGTGAACACTAGGCATTGTCCATGCCTTGTCATAACTCATGATGATGATTATTACTTAGTTAGATAAAATGTTTGATTAAATAATGAACCCTTAATCATTTCTATTTTAAAACAAGTGACTTAAAGAAACACACAACTATAATGAAACTTGGAGGATTGCAATGGGGTCAACCAAGACCCATTTCATCGTTCACCTTTAATTTACTAGTGGAGAGGACAAAAATAATAATAATTGAAACAACTGAGAACATTATTGTTAATTTCTCACATGAAATCTGAATTAGCATAACCATGTAATGGTATTACATTGTAAAGAAACATGCATTACAATCTTCAATCAAATAACAAATTAATGAATCAAATAAACAAATCATGTGGTGTATTCCTAGAACCAAGCTTGAATATGGTCGACCATCTTCTTGTCCACCTGGAAGGCTTTGGCAAGTATATCACCTGAGATGGATGAATTCGATCCAAACAACATATTGGCTATGGTGATCACTCCAGAATTTTTGCTGCTCAGCACCGCAATGGCTGTCACCTTGTTGGTTCGTAGTTGAACTAAAAGTGAATTAGCCCTCACCTAGTCAGACATAATCGAATCATTGACTAATACATGTAACAAGTGTCGGATGACTCAAAGTGAAACCCCTCCACTTCATTCCTTCATTGTGTTTTTGAAATATGAAATGAACATCAGTGTATGGATACGGACCCCTTTGAACTAGCTCATCTCTGTCAAAGCTACTGTTCAATTTGACATATGCCTGCCCAAATGGACAAGGGAAAATATCTGAAAACCCCACACGCTTAGCCTCAGTCAGAAATTCAGCGGTTACCTCACGGATATTGTTGAAATGCACTGGCAGATTTGGCATGGGCGTGATGGTGGCAATCACCCATTCTTCGTGTGTTGGAGCCATTGCACCTGCCGCAACGCGAACCCTAGCCGGTCTGCCATCCACCGCGATAGGTTGATGACCTGCAGTTTTGAATGGGGTAGGATCGAAAGGGAATGTGGCCATGGTTGCCGACGGTGATGAGGTTGCTGCCGGGTTGGAGGAGGGGCGAGGTAAGTCGATGAGCACAAGAGGGAAGTTCTAGGTAGTGTTGGTGGAATGCAGAGAGTCGTCATGAAGATGGATGCCTACCGTTAGAGGGGGGAGACGAAGAGCGGGGGTGAAATTACTTTAGGTAGGTGCACTGACAACGGGTTGATTGATAGGAATCGCGGGAACAGTGGATTGTTGCATGTTAATTTCTTGGGAAGGATCAAAGCATCAAATGGGCCTGGAGGCAGAAGCTGCATGCAGGCTTAGAGTTGGGGCTGATGGTGGGCTTGGGTTAGGGCCGACTTGTTATAGCAATCTTTGGCAATGTGTCCCCACAGTTTGTAGACGTGACACTTAATTTATTTGTACATCTAGGCCTCAAATGGCCCGAAAGAAGGCAGTGCACATGAATGGTACATGATGAGCAAAAGGCCCATTGACCCTAGTTTGAATCAGTTGATTTCCCTCCTTGGCATTGATCTCTCTTGATGGCTCTGGACCGAGATTAATATTGAGGGAGAGATTAGAGGGAGGAATTATAGGGCTAGAATGCTCAGTTCTAGCGTTGTGATTGGAATGATCATGGAAAATTCTAGGAGATCTAAGCACTTGGGCATAAGATTTTCTATGTTGATTGATAAAAATGTGTGTCCACTCGTCTGCCTTCTCTTGCAGGAAAAGATCAAGCTTTGCCTCTGAGTTTGGGCCTCCATTGCCGAATAGTAGGAAGTTGATGTTGAAAAGGATGAGATATGTTACCTTCTTTGATGATCGATTGTCCAACTTCCTTGGAGGAAACAAAGAACTTGAATGACCAATTTTAAAGCTGTTGTACCTTGTAGAGAGATGCATGACCTCCGAAACAAGCCAGGAGAATTGTAGACACTGATTCAGCAGAGAGCCTGATCTTGGATCTGGTGAACTGCACCATTAGAGGAATCCAAGGGAGGCGGCGGAGTTGGTTCGTACACCCCATAACATCCATACCTCTTCTTCGAAAGCTTGACCTTTCTGGAAGTTTAGATCCTTGAGCAACATGACGATCATTGGTTGCTGACGACCACAGGGGCTAGGAAGGTGGATGCCATGGCCGGATGGCCGGCGGCGGGAAGGTGGACGCCGCAGCCAGGGTGGCCGGTGGTGGGCTAGGAGCGGCTCGCAAAAATGTGAAGCTTTCAGGAAGAGAAGGCTCTAGGGTGGAGCCGTGCCCGAGATGGGGAAGACAACAATGGAGGTTGGAGTAGCCCGCCCTCGATTCCTTCCTGCCGTAGCACTGCCGAAGACAGGAATGTTTGCCCTGCCGTCGCCGCCGCCATCGCCGCAGAGATGCGCGGGGAAGCTAGGGTTCGAGGAAGAAGAGAGGAGGAGAGGAGAACGATTGGCCTGGTCCGATTCGAGCTAGACCGGTCCTATTCAGCGTGCGGGTGCCTGCCGATTGGCCAGTGTGGCACCTGACATGCGGGTCCGAGTTGTCAGTTTCAACGTCAATACATAGAAATACAGAGTTTAGCCCTTTTTGCAACAGCCAGCCCCAAACTTGATACTGTCATGTAAAAATTAACAAAATGGTATCAATTCACCACCACTGCACCAAATGTGGTACTGACATGTAATTAACTCACGGCAACTAGGCGGACGACTTGGTTGCATGGTTCCAAATCGCGGCTTGCCACGATCGACCTTGAGCATGAGGGAAATGGTGTGATCACGGTCGGGTTTTGACAACAGCCCGTGTCGCGCGCATCGGGTGAGGGAGTCCTGGATTAGGGGGTCCTCGTACAGCCGGACTATATCCTTTGGCCGGGCTGTTGGACTATGAAGATACAAGATTGAAGACTTCGACCCGTGTCCGGATGGTACTCTCCTTGGCGTGGAAGGCAAGCTTGGCAATACGGATATGTAGATCTCCTCCCTTATAACCGACTCTGTGTAACCCTAGCCCCCTCCGGTGTCTATATAAACCGGAGGGTTTAGTCCGTAGGACGACAACAATCATACAGAGAGGGCCCGAACCTGGGTAAACATTGTGTCCCCCGCCTCCTGTTACCATCCGCCTTAGACGCACAGTTCGGGACCCCCTACCCGAGATCCGCCGGTTTTGACACCGACATTGGTGCTTTCATTGAGAGTTCCACTGTGCCGTCACCGTAAGGCTTGATGGCTCCTTCGATCATCGGCAACGACGCGATCCAGGGTGAGGTTTTCCTCCCCGGACATATCTTTGTATTCGGCGGCTTCGTACTGCGGGCTAACTCGCTTGGCCATCTGGAGCAGATCGATAGCTACGCCCCTGGCCATCAGGTCAGGTTTGGAAACTTGAACTATACTGCCGACATCCGCGGAGACTTGATCTTCGACGGATTCGAGCCCATGTCAGGTGCGCCGCACAATCACGACGAGCATGATTTAGCTCTGCCGTCAGACTGTGTTCGGGAGATCACACCTGCAACTACTCCGGCCCTCAATCCGGAACAAATTGCGCCATCTATGGACGGGTGGATGGACCCCGCCACGGAGGCCGCACACTCAGTGGCGATAGCGCCGAATACTGACTTTACCTCCTACGAGACCCGTGTTGCCGAACCGTTGGATTCGTCCCCGGCCACGGACCCCAAGCGGCTCGTGTCCGTGCCCATCAAATCCGATTGGGCACCGATCATGGAGTTTACCTCCACGGATATCTTTCAACACTCGCCTTTTGGCGACGTACTAAACTTGTTGAAGTCTCTCTCCCTGTCGGGAGACCCTTGGCCGAACTATGTCCGGCTAGAATGGGATGCGGACGACGAAGAAATTCGCGCCCCACCCAGCACCCACTTAGTAGCCACTGTCGATGATTTAACCGACATGCTCGACTTCGGCTCCGAAGACATCGACGGTATGGACGACGATGCAGGAGACGAACAAGAACCACCGCCCACAGGGCGCTGGACGGCCACCTCATCGTATGACATATACATGGTGGACACCCCCAAAGAAGGGGATGGCGACAAGACAACGGAGGATAATCCCTCCAAGAAGCAACCCAAGCATCGACATCATCGGCGCCGCTCTAAGTCTCGCCATAGCAAAAGCAGCGATACCGGCACAAGAGACAATAACGCTCCGGATAGTGCCGAAGACGACGATAATCCCCTCCAGCCAGACCTCGAGCGGGAGGATGAACAAGCTAGCCCTCCAGAACAGGCAGCAAACGGAGAATCAGAGGATGATAATTACATGCCTCTCTCCGAAGACGAAGTGAGCCTCGACGACGAAGAATTTGTCGTGCCTGAGGATCCCGTCGAGCAGGAACGCTTCAAGCGCCGGCTTATAGCCACGGCAAACAGCCTGAAGAAAAAGCAGCAACAGCTTCGAGCTGATCAAGATATGCTAGCGGATAGATGGACCGAAGTCCTGGCAGCCGAGGAATACGAACTCGAGCGCCCAACCAAGAGCTATCCAAAGCGCAGGTTGCTACCTCACCTCGAGGAGGAAGCATTGAAACCTACATCACCAGCGTATGATGCGGCTGATCGGCCACCCCGTGGCCGAGACAGAGAGGCATTTCAGCCCGAAGTCCAGCCCGCACCCCGCTGCCAATCAAACAAAAATACCAAGGCCCGGGGAAACACGCGGGACCTGCGAGACGTATTGGAAAACAAGACAAAACATGCAAGATCGATCTACGGATCACGGGGGCGCGCACCAATGCGGGACGATGACCGTCAGGCCGGATACACTAAAAGCAAATCCGGCCGGGCCGAATACAGCAGACAAGACTCATATGAACTGCGTCGTGATATAGCCCGGCACAGAGGCGCCGCACACCCCGTATGCTTCACTGATGAAGTAATGGATATTGAATTCCCAGAGGGTTTTAAACCCGTAAATATTGAATCATATGATGGTACAACAGACCCCGCGGTATGGATCGAGAATTTTCTCCTCCACATCCACATGGCTCGCGGTGATGATTTACATGCCATCAAGTACCTCCCACTAAAACTCAAAGGACCAGCTCGGCATTGGCTGAATAGCTTGCCAGCAGACTCCGTTGGCAGTTGGGAGGATTTGGAAGATGCATTCCTTGACAACTTCCAGGGCACTTATGTGCGACCACCGGATGCTGATGACTTGAGCCATATAACTCAGCAGCCAGGGGAATCGGCCAGGCAATTCTGGACCCGGTTCCTAACTAAGAAAAACAAAATTGTCGTATGTCTGGATGCAGAGGCCTTAGCGGCATTTAAGCATAACATCCGTGACGAGTGGCTCGCCCGGCACCTCGGCCAGGAGAAGCCGAAGTCTATGGCAGCTGTCACGACACTCATGACCCGCTTTTGCGCGGGCGAAGACAGCTGGCTGGCTCGTAGCAACAACACATCAAGAAGTCATGGTACTTCAGATACAAAGGATACTAACGACAGACCGCGTCGTAACAGACACAAGCGCCGCAACAACGGCGACAACGCCGAGGACACGGCAGTCAATGCCGGATTCAGCGGCTCTAAATACGGTCAGCGGAAGAAGCCGTTCAAAAGAAGCAATCCGGGCCCGTCCAGTTTGGACCGCATACTTGATCGCTCGTGTCAAATTCACGGCACCCCCGATAAGCTAGCCAATCACACCAACAGAGAATGCTGGGTGTTCAAGCAGGCCGGCAAGTTGAATGCCGAAAACAGGGACAAGGGGCTACATAGCGACGACGAGCAGGAGCCCCGGCCGCCGAACACAGGAGGACAGAAGAGGTTCCCTCCACAAGTGAAAATGGTGAACATGATATACGCAACCCACATTCCCAAGAAGGAACGGAAACGTGCACTAAGGGACGTCTATGCGATGGAGCCAGTCGCCCCAAAGTTCAACCCATGGTCCTCTTGTCCGATCACCTTCGATCGCAGGGACCACCCCACTAGTATCCGTCATGGCGGATCTGCCGCACTGGTCCTTGACCCCATCATCGACGGATTTCACCTCACTCGAGTCCTTATGGACGGCGGCAGCAGCCTGAACCTGCTCTATCAGGATCAGTGCGCAACATGGGTATAGACCCCTCGAGGATCAAACCCACTAAAACCACCTTTAAAGGTGTCATCCCAGGTGTGGAGGCCCATTACACGGGCTCAATCACACTGGAAGTGGTCTTCGGATCTCCGGACAACTTCCGAAGCGAGGAGTTAATCTTCGATATCGTCCCGTTCCGCAGTGGCTATCACGCACTGCTCGGGCAAACCGCATTTGCGAGATTCAATGCGGTACCACATTATGCATACCTCAAGCTCAAAATGCCAGGACCTCGTGGGGTTATAACAGTCAATGGAAACACAGAACGCTCGCTCCGCGCGGAGGAGCACACTGCGGCCCTCGCAGCTGAGGCACAAAGCAGCCTTTTAAGGCAAACCACCAATTCGGCGATAAAGCCCCCGGACACCTTCAAGCGAGTCCGGAGTAACCTGCAATAGGATCGCCTGGCACGTTCAGAGCTTGCCTAGCAATTCGGCCCCCATCCAAGTCCTAGTCAAGCGACGAAATCTGTGCCGCGCGTACATAATTACGCACTAAAAATACCATGGGCACAGGCGGGGGCACGACCAGGGCACGTCTCACAATGAGGCTCAACCGCCCCAGGGGCTGTATACCTTTATCATTTCCTCTCTTTCAGGACCTTACTCTCTGGAAGCCCTTTCTGGCAGTCTGATTGCTGGACACATTACGGGAAGGAACAACCAAGGAGGCAAGAAGCTAAGACGTACAAGGGAATCCCCAGGTGGTCTCTGATAACAATCGAAGTACCCATTTTTAATACCCATACGCAGCTTACCCTTGGATAGGACATGTTAAATAGTCCTATTGTTTGCTTATTGCACTACTTGTATCAGTACGCTTCGACGTATTATTTAAATAACAATGCATAGCATTAGTCTATTATTGCATTACCCTTTCTTTTTCTTGTCTGTTTATTTATGACAACTTGCACCCGTACATTCTGGTATGACCAGTACGCCAGGGGCTTCAGTATACCCCATAATACGGCGTGAGAAGTCCGAACACTTTCGACAGTGCGGCACCCCTAACTTATAGCATTATATGCATCAACTCCGAATCATGTCTTGGGTCAATAGTTGGGTTTGCCCGGCTCCCATGTTTCAGTACCTTACGTTCCGCAATATCGGCTAAGGTAGCGCTGGGAGAACTACTGCGATTGTGTCCCGGTTCTTCCGGACGAGCACCTCAGTAGAGAAAGCCGAAAACTGACTCTCATGATAAGGCGAGAGCTGGTCGCTGTTCGAGAGGTCTCAAGTCCTTAAAGACTTTTTCCGCTTCGGGCGAGGAGTCGGCCTTGCCCGACTTAGGCGTATATAGTGCCCCAAATTCGGCCTTCCGAATACCAGGGGCTTCGCCAAAATTTAAAATTGTAGACTTCTATGGCTAAGTGAGAGTGATAAAGCCTTATAGTCCGATTGCCTGGTTCGTTGTGCTGAACACCTCCCTCGAAGGACCCAAAATTGGGATAAAGAGTGCTCAGGTTTATCCTGAACACCTCAGTACTAGTTACATGGGGGCAGAAGCCGACGACTGGCCAACTCTCAGATTTTATAAACGGCCGCACATAAGGTAATATTTTAAATTCACAACCGTTGCATAGCACAACTGAACTCGTTTCATATTACAGGATCGCACGAGTACATTTCATTCGAATATTACATCCTTAGTACATTCCTCCGCCACAAGGCGAGAACCCTTTAGGACACTGTTATAATACATCTCGGGGTGGCGATGCTCCTTGCCTTCTGGCGGCCCCTCCTTCATCAGCTTCTCGGCGTCCAGCTTCGCCCAGTGCACCTTTGCTCGGGCAAAAGCCCTGCGCGCGCCCTCGATGTAGACATACTGATTTGTGACGTCAAGCCGCGGGCAGGCATCCACAAGCCGCCTCACCCCAGGCCAAAGTAGCTATCAGGCAGGGGATCGCCAGGCCACATCCGGACTATAAGACCCTTCATGGCCTGTTCGGCCGCCTTGTGGAGCTCGACCAATTGCTTCAGCTGGTCGCTCAAGGGCATATAGGGTGTTCGGTCCCAGTATACTGAGACCAGAACAACTTCTCCGTCGAGCTCCCCTCCTCGGCCCGGTAGAATTCCGCGGCATCTGATACACTGCGGGGTAGACCTGCGAACGCTCCTGGAGAGCTCCGAACTCGGGTAAGTAAAAGGAAATTTTCTCTCACATGCTTGCTTTGCATACTGAATGCCTTACCCGTAGCTATCTTCTTAACCGTCTCAATTTCCTGGAGGGCCTTTTGGACTTCGGCCTTGGCATGTTGTGCGCTCTCGAGGGCCTTCGCAAGCTCGGACTCTCGCGTCTTCGAGTCAAGCTCCAAGGACTCGTGTTTCTTGACGAGAGCCTGGAGCTCTTGCTACACCTCGCCCACCCGGGCCTCTTGTTTTTCCCGCTCAATGCGCTCCTTGGCCGCCTTGTCCTTTGCCTCGGTCAGCGCCTTCTTCAGGGTCGCCCCTTCGGTCGTGGCCCCTGGCAAAATTTATGACGATTTCTATGATCTAAGCAACCACCCTTGTTTTTTCTTATCAACATACAGACGGGGTATAACTTACCTTTGTTCTCTTCGAGCTGCCTTTTGGCAAGGCCGAGCTCTTCCTTGGACCGCTCAAGGTCCCGCTTAGTGCGGCGACCTCCGCAGTACGTGCGGCAGCGGCTAGCAGTGAAGCCTGCATATGCACATAGACATATTTCGATTAGACTCCTGCAGTTATTATTTGATCCTCTATTCGGCCTTTCTTCACAAACGCCGAACAGAGCATCAGGGGCTAGTGTCTATGAGGTAACATTCTCTTATAATCTGGTCACTTACCTCAAAGCCTGTTAGGAGGCTGGCACAGGCTTCAGTCAGTCCGTTCTTGGCAGACTGAACCTTCTTGACCACCGCACTCATGATAGTGCGGTGTTCTTCGTCAATGGAAGCGCCGCGAAGCGCTTCCAGCAAGTTGTCCGATGCCTCTGGATGGACAGAGGCCACCGGCACAGGCGGCTTGCCCCTCTTAACGGGGGGTCGCCTGACAGAGTCCGGAACCACTGGAGATTTCGGCACAGTGTTCGGCTGGGGGCCGAATTCGGAGCCCATGGGAGTCTTGCTCCCCTTGCGCCCAGGGTCCGGAACGTCTCCTTGAGGCGCCTCCAGGACTACCTCCCCTCGGCTCGTTGCCCTTTGAGACAACACCTCGACGTTGTCCATAGGGCGAGGGGTGGAGGTGGTCGGAAGTGAATCGCTATTCATATCCGACGGGTCCAAAGAACCATCCGACGAAGATACGTCGATATGGGCTCGGGATGGACTGCATAATCATGTTCGGCGTGATGAGAAGCAGTGCAATAAAACATACCATGAATTACTATGGAATCCGGATACTTACGACTTTGCCAGGGGCTTGTCCCTGGGCAACCACTCGTCGTCGCTGTAGGCGGCCGTCGTGGAGCAGTCCGGGAGGAGGGTCCTTCCCTTCTTGGACCCTTCGGCCTCCCCGGTTGGGGCGGCCTTCCTTTTCTTGTCCCCCCCCCCCCCGGCTGGGGGGGGGGGAGAACTTTCCTCTTCCTCCTCCTCGTTTTCGTGGGAAGAGTGCGCCTCGGAGTTTTCGGACGATGAGTCCGATATAACCCTGCGCCGGAGACCCTTTCGGGTCCCCGTGGCCTTCTTCTTGGCCTTCTTCACCGGCACCTCGTAAGGCGCCGGAACCAGCATCTTCGTTAGGAGAGCATCTGCAGGATCTTCAGGCAGGGGGCTGGGCAATTGATCTGCTCCGCTGTCTCTACCCAGTCCTGTTAAATAGCATGGAGGCTTAGATCCCACACATGATTAAACTGGGGAAAATAAACATCCTATGAGATATGAAAAACTCACCGGATTGGCAGGACGCTTTGCGCTGAGTCCGCGGTCCTCGGTAAGGGAGGAGGTACCTCGGTGCCCTTGAACAACACCTTCTAGACGTCCTTGTGCGTCGTGTCGAAGAGCTCTCGCAGCGTCTGGTGCTCGGCCGGGTCGAACTCCCACAAATTGAATGCCCGTCGTTGACACGGGAGGATCCGGCGGAAGAGCATGACCTGGACCACGTTGACGAGCTTGATTTTCTTGCTCATCATGTTTCTGATGCATTTCTGGAGTTCGGTCAGCTCCACCGGGGAACCCCAGGACAGACCCTTCTCTTTCCAGGAGGTGAGCCGCGTGGGGATTCCGGATCGGAATTCGGGGGCCGCCACCCAGTTGGTGTCGCGCGGCTCGGTGATGTAGAACCACCCCGATTGCCACCCTTTTATGGTCTCCACATAGGAGCCTTCGAGCCAGGTGACGTTAGGCATTTTGCCCACCCTGGCGCCTCCGCACTCTACTTGCTGACCGACCACCACCTTCGGTTTAACATTGAAGGTCTTCAGCCATAGGCCGAAGTGGGGCCTGATGCGGAGGAAGCCCTCGCACACGACGATAAACGCCGAGATGTTGAGGATGAAATTGGGGGCCAGATCGTGGAAATCCAGCCCGTAGTAGAACATGAGCACGCGGACAAACGGGTGGAGGGGAAATCCCAGTCCGCGGACGAAGTGGGTAAGGAAAACTACCCTCTCATGGGGCTCTGGCGTAGGGATGATCTGCCCCGCATCTGGAAGCCGGTGTGCGATATCCGCGGCTAGATATCCGGCTCCCCGTAGCTTTGTGATGTTCTCCTCCGTGACGGAGGAGACCATCCACTTGCCTCCCGCTCCGGACATGCTTGGAGTGGTTTGAGGAGGAAAACGCGAACTTGGGCGCTAGAGCTCGAGTGCGCAAGAGTGGATGAGCAAGGAGGAAGAAGGCGTGGGTGAAAAGAGTGAATCCTTGTCCCTTTATAAGGGTGGAAGAGGCGATGTGCCTCCCCACTCACCTGGTAAAATCGCTTATTCCCCAAGCGCTGTAATTGATGGTGCGGTTGGGTTACCCACACCCGTATTGATGAGAATCCCGTGATAAGGGGACACGATCTCTGCTTCGACAAGACGTGCCAAGGAAACCGCCTCGCGATGTGTGCAGCGGCTGGTTGTGAAAAAGGTTCGAATAATGACCGGGCCGTGGTGTGATGTCATGCGGCAAAATGTGTCAGCAGATTAGATTGTGGGAATATTATTCTCTCTACGGTGGTATGTGGAATTTGTTTTGCAGAGCCGGACACTATCCTTGTTCAAAATCTTCTATGGAGTATTCGGAGGAGGAACCCGCCTTGCAATGCCGAAGACAATCTGCGCGCCGGACTCATCGTCATTGAAGCCTGGTTCAGGGGCTACTGAGGGAGTCCTGGATTACGGGGTCGTCGGACAGCCGGACTATATCCTTTGGCCGGAATGTTGGACTATGAAGATACAAGATTGAAGACTTCGACCCGTGTCCGGATGGTACTCTCCTTGGCGTGGAAGGCAAGCTTGGCAATATGGATATGTAGATCTCCTCCCTTGTAACCGACTCTGTGTAACCCTAGCCCCCTCCGGTGTCTATATAAACCGGAGGGTTTAGTCCGTAGGACAACAACAATCATACCATAGGCTAGCTTCTAGGGTTTAGCCTCTACGATCTCGTGGTAGATCAACTCTTGTAATACTCATATCATCAAGATCAATCAAGCAGGAAGTAGGGTATTACCTCCATCGAGAGGGCCCGAACCTGGGTAAACATTGTGTCCCCCGCCTCCTATTACCATCCGCCTTAGACACACAGTTCGGGACCCCCTACCCGAGATCCGCCAGTTTTGACACCGACATCGGGCGATACTGGGGAACCCTAGCCACCAGTGCCCGAAGTGTTGGAAATATGCCCTAGAGGCAATAATAAATAGGTTATTATTATATTTCCTTGTTCATGATAATCGTTTATTATCCATGCTAGAATTGTATTGATAGGAAACTCAGATGCATGTGTGGATACATAGACAACACCATGTCCCTAGTAAGCCTCTAGTTGACTAGCTCGTTGATCAATGGATGGTTACGGTTTCCTGACCATGGACATTGGATGTCGTTGATAACGGGATCACATCATTAGGAGAATGATGTGATGGACAAGACCCAATCCTAATCCTAGCACAAGATCGTGTAGTTCGTTTGCTCAGAGCTTTTCTAATGTCAAGTATCAGTTCCTTAGACCATGAGATTGTGCAACTCCCGGATACCGTAGGAATGCTTTGGGTGTACCAAACGTCACAACGTAACTGGGTGACTATAAAGGTGCACTACAGGTATCTCCGAAAGTGTCTGTTGGGTTGGCACGAATCGAGACTGGGATTTGTCACTCCGTGTAAACGAAAAGGTATCTCTGGGCCCACTCGGTAGGACATCATCATAATGTGCACAATGTGACCAAGTAGTTGATCACGGGATGATGTGAGATACTGAACAAGTAAAGAGACTTGCCGGTAACGAGATTGAACAAGGTATAGGGATACCGACGATCGAATCTCGAGCAAGTAACATACCGGTAGACAAAGGGAATTGTATACGGGATTGATTGAATCCTGGACATCGTGGTTCATCCGATGAGATCATCGTGGAACATGTGGGAACCAACATGGGTATCCAGATCCCGCTGTTGGTTATTGGCCGGAGAACGTCTCGGTCATGTCTGCATGGTTCCCGAACCCGTAGGGTCTACACACTTAAGGTTCGGTGACGCTAGGGTTATAGAGATATCAGTATGCGGTAACCCGAAAGTTGTTCAGAGTCCCGGATGAGATCCCGGACGTCACGAGGAGTTCCGAAATGGTCCGGAGGTAAAGATTTATATATGGGAAGTCTTATTTTGGTCGCCGGAAAAGTTTCGCACTTTATCGGTATTGTACCGGGAGTGCCGAAAGGGGTCCGGGGGTCCACCAAGGGGGTCCAGCAGCCCCGGGGGGCCACATGGGCTGTAGGGGGTGCGCCTTGGCCTATATGGGCCAAGGGCACCAACCCCAAGAGGCCCATGCGCAAGAGATAAAAAAAAGGGAGAGTCCTAAAGGCGGAAGGCACCTCCGAGGTGCCTTGGGGAGGAAGGACTCCTCCCTGGCCGCACCCTTCCTTGGAGGAAGGGCCAAGGCTGCGCCCCCCCTCCCTTGGCCCTATATAGTGGGGGGGGGAGGGAGGGCAGCAATACCCTAGCCCCTGGCGCCTCCCTCTCCCTCCCGTGACACCTCTTCCTCCCCGCTTGCGCTTGGCGAAGCCCTGCCGGGATCCCGCTACTTCCACCACCACGCCGTCGTGCTGCTGGATCTCCATCAACCTCTCCTCCCCCCTTGCTGGATCAGGAAGGAGGAGACGTCGCTGCGCCGTACGTGTGTTGAACGCGGAGGTGCCGTCCGTTCGGCGCTAGGATCATCGGTGATTTGGATCACGACAAGTACGACTCCATCAACCCCGTTCTCTTGAACGCTTCCGCATCGCGATCTACAAGGGTATGTAGATGCACTCCCCTTCCCCTTGTTGCTAGAGTACTCCATAGATTGATCTTGGTGATGCATAGAAAATTTTGAATTTCTGCTACGTTCCCCAACAGTGGTATCAGAGCTAGGTCTATGCGTAGTTTCTATGCACGAGTAGAACACAAAGTAGTTGTGGGCGTAGATGTTGCCAATTCTTCTTGCCGCTACTAGTCTTATCTTGTTTCGGCGGCATTGTGGGATGAAGCGGCCCGGACCGACCTTACACGTACGCTTACGTGAGACAGGTTCCACCGACTGACATGCACTAGTTGCATAAGGTGGCTAGCGGGTGTCTGTCTCTCCCACTTTAGTCGGAACGGATCCGATGAAAAGGGTCCTTATGAAGGGTAAATAGAAATTGGCATATCACGTTGTGATTTTACGTAGGTAAGAAACGTTCTTGCTAGAAACCTATACAAGGCACGTAAAAAACTTGCAACAACAATTAGAGGACGTCAAACTTGTTTTTGCAGCACGTGCTATGTGATGTGATATGGCCAGAAGATGTGATGAATGATATATGTGATGTATGAGATTGATCATATTCTTGTAATAGGAATCACGACTTGCATGTCGATCAATATGACAACCGGCAGGAGCCATAGGAGTTGTCTTTATTTTTGTATGACCTGCGTGTCATTGAATAACGCCATGTAAATTACTTTACTTTATTGCTAAGCGCGTTAGCCATAGAAGTAGAAGTAATCATTGGCGTGACAACTTCATGAAGACACAATGATGGAGATCATGATGATGGAGATCATGGTGTCATGCCGGTGACAAAGATGATCATGGTGCCCCGAAGATGGAGATCAAAGGAGCAAAATGATATTGGCCATATCATGTCACTATTTGATTGCATGTGATGTTTATCATGTTATGCATCTTATTTGCTTAGAACGACGGTAGTAAGTAAGATGATCCCTTATAATAATTTCAAGAAAGTGTTCGCCCTAACTGTGCACCGTTGCGAAGGTTCGTTGTTTCGAAGCACCACGTGATGATCGGGTGTGATAGATTCTAACGTTCGAATACAACGGGTGTTGACGAGCCTAGCATGTACAGACATGGCCTCGGAACACATGCAAAACACTTAGGTTGACTTGACGAGCCTAGCATGTACAGACATGGCCTCGGAACACAAGAGACCGAAAGGTCGAGCATGAGTCGTATAGAAGATACGATCAACATGGAGATGTTCACCGATGATGACTAGTCCGTCTCACGTGATGATCGGACACGGCCTAGTTTGACTCGGATCATGTATCACTTAGATGACTAGAGGGATGTCTATCTGAGTGGGAGTTCATTAATCAGATGAACTTCATTATCATGAACATAGTCAAAAGGTCTTTGCAAATTATGTCATACGCTTTAGTTCTACTGTTTAAGATATGTTCCTAGAGAAAATTTAGTTGAAAGTTGGTAGTAGCAATTATGCGGACTGGGTCCGTAAACTGAGGATTGTCCTCATTGCTGCATAGAAGGCTTATGTCCTTAATGCACCGCTCGGTGTGCTGAACCTCAGCGTCGTCTGTAGATGTTGCGAAACATCTGACATACACGTTTTGATGACTACGTGATAGTTCAGTGCGTAATGCTAATGGTTTAGAATTGTGCCACAAGAGACGTTTTTGAAACGTCGCAGAACATATGAGATGTTCCGAAGACTGAAATTGGGATTTCAGACTAGTGCCCACGTCAAGAGGTATGAGACCTCTGACAAGTTTCTTAAGCCTGCAAACTAAGGGAGAAAAGCTCAATAGTTGAGCATGTGCTCAGATTGTCTGAGTACTACAATCACTTGAATCGAGTGGGAGTTAATCTTCCAGGTGAGATAGTGATGGTTCTCCATAGTCACTGCCACCAAGCTATTAGAGCTTCGTGATGAACTATAAAATATCAGGGATAGACATGATGATCCTTGAGCTATTCGCGATGTTTGACACCGCGAAAGTAGAAATCAAGAAGGAGCATCAATTGTTGATGGTTAGTAAAACCACTAGTTTCTAGAAGGGCAAGGGCAAAAGGGATACTTCATGAAACAGCAAATCATTTGCTGCTCTAGTGAAGAATCCCAAGGTTGAACCCAAACCCGAGACTAAGTGCTTCTGTAATGAGGGGAACGGTCACTGAAGCGGAACTACCCTAGATACTTGGTAGATGAGAAGGCAGGCAAGGTTGACAGAAGTATATTGGATATACGTTATATGAATGTGTACTTTACTAGTACTCCCAGCAGCACCAGGGTATTAGATACCGGTTCGGTTGCTAAGTGTTAGTAACACGAAATAAAAGCTGCGGAATAAACGGAGACTAGCTAAAGGTGAGATGACGATATGTGTTGGAAGTGTTTCCAAGGTTGATGTGATCAAGCATCGATGCTCCCTCTACCATCGAGATTTGGTGTTTGCGTTAAGCATGATTGGATTATGTTTATCGCCATACGGTTATTCATTTAAGGAGAATAATGGTTACTCTATTTATTTGAATAATACCTTCAATGGTCTTGCACCTAAAATGAATCTCGATCGTAGTGATACACATGTTCATGACAAAAGATATAAGATAGTAATGATAGTACCACATACTTGTGGCACTGCTATTTGAGTCATATTGGGATAAAACGCATGAAGAAGCTCCATGTAGATGGATCTTTGGACTCACTCGTTTTTGAAAAGATTGAGACATGCGAACCATGTCTATTGGTATATATGCATGAAGAAACTCCATGCAGATGGATCATTTGGACTCACTTGATTTTGAATCACTTGAGACATGCAAATCATACCACATGGGCAAGATGACTGAAAGGCCTCGTTTTCAGTAAGATGGAACAAGAGAGCAACTTGTTGGAAGTAATACATTTGATGTGTGCAGTCCAATGAGTGCTGAGGCATGCAGTGGATATCGTTATGTTCTTACTTCACAGATGATTTGAGTAGATGCTGAGAATATTTACTTGATGAAACACAAGTCTGAATTATTGCAAGGTTCAAGTAATTTCAGAGTGAAGTTGAAGATCGTCGTGACAAGAGGATAAAATGTCTATGATATGATCATAGAGATGAGTATCTGAGTTACGAGTTTGGCACACAATTAAGACATTGTGGAAAGTGTTTCACAATTAATACCGCCTGGAACACCATAGTGTGATGGTGTGTCCGAACATCATAACTGCACCCTATTGGATATGGTGCATACCATGATGTTTCTTATCGAATTACCACTATCGTTTATGGGTTAAGCATTAGAGACAACCGCATTCACTTTAAATAGGGCACCACGCAATTCCGTTGAGACGACACCGTTTAGAGAAACCTAAGTTGTCGTTTCTTAAAAGTTTGGGGCTGCGACGCTTATGTGAAAAATGTTTCAGGCTGATAAGCTCGAACCCAAAGAGGATAAATGCATCTTCATAGAAAACCCAAAACAGTTGGGTATACCTCCTATTTCAGATCTGGAAGCAAAAGTAATTTCTTCTAGAAACGAGTCCTTTCTCGAGAAAAAGTTTCTCTCGAAAGAATTGAGTGGGAGGATGGTAGAGACTTGATGAGGTTATTGAACCGTCACTTCAACTAGTGTGTAGCAGGGCACAGGAAGTTGTTCCTGTGGCACCTACACCAATTGAAGTGGAAGCTTATGATAGTGATCATGAAACTTCGGATCAAGTCACTGCCAAACCTCGTAGGACGACGAGGATGCGTACTACTTCAGAGTAGTGCGTGATCCTGTCTTGGAAGTCATGTTGCTAGACAACAATGAACCTACGAGCTATGGAGAAGCGATGGTGGGCCCATATTCCGACAAATGGTTAGAAGCCATGAAATCCGAGATAAATAGATCTTTGAGAAGAAGACGGATGTGGACGGTAATGTTACCGTCTATGAAGCTCGACTTGTGGCAAAGAGTATTTCCACAAGTTCAAGGAGTTGACTACGATGAGATTTCCTCATCCGTAGCGATGCTTAAGTCCGTCGGGATCATGTTAGCATTAGCTGCATTTATGAAATCTGGCAGATGGATGTCAAAACAAGTTTCCTTACCAGTTTTCATAAGGAAAGGTTGTATGTGATATAATCAGAAAGGTTTTGTCGATCCTAAGGATGCTAAAAGGTATGCTAGCTCCAGCGATCCTTCCATGGACTAAGAGCAAGCATCTCGGAGTCAGAATATATGCTTTGATGGAGTGATCAAAGTTTTTGGGTTTATACAAAGTTTGTTAGAAACTTGTATTTACAATAAAGTGAGTGGGAGCGCTACAACATTTATGATAAGTATATGTGAATGACATATTGTTGATCCGAAATGATGTAAAATTTCTGGAAAGCATAAAGGGTTGTTTGAAAGGAGTTTTTCAAAGGAAGACCTGGATAAAAGCTGCTTACATATTGGGCATCAAGATCTATAGAGACAGCTCAAGACGCCCGATGATACTTTCAAAGAACACACACCTTGACATGATTTTGAAAGAGTTCAAAATAGATCAGCAAAGAAGGAGTTCTTGGCTGTGTTACAAGGTGTGAGTATTGAGTAAGACTCAAGACCTGACCACAGCAGAAGAGAGAGAAAGGACGAAGGTCGTCCTCTATGCTTCAGACGTAGGCTCTACAGTGTGCTATGCTGTGTACCGCACATGGAGTGTGCCTTGCCATGAGTTGGTCAAGGGGTACAATAGTGATCCGGGAATGGATCACATGACAGCGGTCGAACTTATCCTTAGTATCTAGTGGACTAAGGAATTTTCTCGATTATGGAGGTGAAAAGGAGTTTGTCGTAAAGGGCTACGTCGATGCGAACTTTGACACTAATCCGGATGACTCTGAGTAGTAAACCGGATTCGTATAGTAGAGCAATTATTTGAAATGGCTCCAAATAGCGCGTGGTATCATCCACAAGATGACATAGATATTCGTAAAGCACACACGGATCTGAAAGGTTCAGACCCGTTGATTAATAACCTCTCTCATAAGCATAACATGATCAAACCAGAACTCGTTGAGTGTTAATCACATAGTGATGTGAACTAGATTGTTGACTCTAGTAAACTCTTTGGATGTTGGTCACATGGTGATGTGACCTGTCAGTGTTAATCACATGGTGATGTGAACTAGATTATTGACTCTAGTGCAAGTGGGAGACTGTTGGAAATATGCCCTAGAGGCAATAATAAATAGGTTATTATTATATTTCCTTGTTCATGATAATCGTTTATTATCCATGCTAGAATTGTATTGATAGGAAACTCAGATGCATGTGTGGATACATAGACAACACCATGTCCCTAGTAAGCCTCTAGTTGACTAGCTCGTTGATCAATAGATGGTTACGGTTTCCTGACCATGGACATTGGATGTCGTTGATAACGGGATCACATCATTAGGAGAATGATGTGATGGACAAGACCCAATCCTAAGCCTAGCACAAGATCGTGTAGTTCGTTTGCTCAGAGCTTTTCTAATGTCAAGTATCAGTTCCTTAGACCATGAGATTGTGCAACTCCCAGATACCGTAGGAATGCTTTGGGTGTACCAAACGTCACAACGTAACTGGGTGACTATAAAGGTGCACTACAGGTATCTCCGAAAGTGTCTGTTGGGTTGGCACGAATCGAGACTGGGATTTGTCACTCCGTGTAAACGGAGAGGTATCTCTGGGCCCACTCGGTAGGACATCATCATAATGTGCACAATGTGACCAAGGAGTTGATCACGGGATGATGTGAGTTACGGAACGAGTAAAGAGACTTGCCGGTAACGAGATTGAACAAGGTATAGGGATACCGACGATCGAATCTCGAGCAAGTAACATACCGGTAGACAAAGGGAATTGTATACGGGATTGATTGAATCCCCGACATCGTGGTTCATCCGATGAGATCATCGTGGAACATGTGGGAACCAACATGGGTATCCAGATCCCGCTATTGGTTATTGGCCGGAGAACGTCTCGGTCATGTCTGCATGGTTCCCGAACCCGTAGGGTCTACACACTTAAGGTTCGGTGACGCTAGGGTTATAGAGATATCAGTATGCGGTAACCCAAAAGTTGTTCGGAGTCCCGGATGAGATCCCGGACGTCACGAGGAGTTCCGGAATGGTCCGGAGGTAAAGATTTATATATGGGAAGTCTTATTTTGGTCGCGGGAAAAGTTTCGCACTTTATCGGTATTGTACCGGGAGTGCCGAAAGGGATCCGGGGGTCCACCAAGGGGGTCCACCAGCCCCGGGGGGCCACATGGGCTGTAGGGGGTGCGCCTTGGCCTATATGGGCCAAGGGCACCAGCCCCAAGAGGCCCATGCGCAAGAGATAAGAAAAAAGGGAGAGTCCTAAAGGGGGAAGGCACCTCCGAGGTGCCTTGGGGAGGAAGGACTCCTCCCTGGCCGCACCCTTCCTTGGAGGAAGGGCCAAGGCTGCACCCCCCCTCTCCCTTGGCCCTATATATAGTGGGGGGAGGGAGGGCAGCAATACCCTAGCCCCTGGCGCCTCCCTCTCCCTACCGTGACACCTCTTCCTCCCCGCTTGCGCTTGGCGAAGCCCTGCCGGGATCCTGCTACTTCCACCACCACGCTGTCGTGCTGCTGGATCTCCATCAACCTCTCCTCCCCCCTTACTGAATCAAGAAGGAGGAGACGTCGCTGCTCCGTACGTGTGTTGAACGTGGAGGTGCCGTCCGTTCGGCGCTAGGATCATCGGTGATTTGGATCACGACGAGTACGACTCCATCAACCCCGTTCTCTTGAACGCTTCCGCATCGCGATCTACAAGGGTATGTAGATGCACTCCCCTTCCCCTCATTGCTAGAGTACTCCATAGATTGATCTTGGTGATGCGTAGAAAATTTTGAATTTCTGCTACGTTCCCCAACACGAAGCCCCCGTCCGCCTGCTCCGGCGCCGCCGCCGCCGGAGGGCTGGCCGGCCAAGCCGCGCCGAGCCCTGGAATGGTGGCGGCGGGGCTGTTCTTCACCGACGAGCTGCTTCTCCTAGCTCTCCCCATCCTCCACGTCCTCGCCATCCGCCCCCGCGTCCCCAACGCCGGAGGCTGGCCGGCACGGCCACGCCGGGTCCTGGCTCTCCTCCGACGTGCCTCCCCTCATTGCGGCGTCCCCCGCCCCTCCCCCACCCGCGAGCTATGGGTGCTCTGGCGGCGCTGATTGCCCGGCGGCGGCTACCTCCTGCATCGCGCCGGCCGGGTGCGTGGCTGGTGCGAGCTCCCTGCGCGCTCGCCCTCCACCCTGCAGGTGCGGCTTCGGCCCGGCGGCCATGGACGCGTCCCCAACTCCCTCCATGGTAGGCCGGTGCGGCTCCAGACCCGGTATTCCATGTGCGCTGCGTCCCTGTCGGCTCCTCCGGCTCGCCAACATCTCGCCTGCTCCGCTCCAACCCCTGCAGGTGTTCTCGGTTGGCCGGCTTCCACCCCGGTGCGGCTCCGACTCCGGCTTGCTCCTGGAGCTGCGCCCCCTTTCTAGCTCCTTGGTTCGTCCGCGTCACTACGGCAATGGTCCGAACGGCCTGGATCTGCGCTCCTCTCCTGATCGTCGTTCGCCTGGGTCTTAGGTCACCTCCGCTTCGCCGACGCGCATCTACTTCCGCCCAGCCGCCCAACCTCGCCCCGTCTTTCCACCTGTCCCGTAGCTCTCACATCTGGCGGCGTCCGGTGCCTCCTTTGGCGGCGGCCGTAGCTCCCTTTCCTACGGTGGCGGTTCCAACCGACAACTTGGCTTCATCTTCTTCGAATCTTGCTCCGACGGCTTGGGATTGCTCAGATCTGGCTAGGTGAAATCCTTGCTCGACCTTTCGATGCTGGCACCAGCGACACCCGCGGGTGCCGTCCCCTTCTTGGAGGCGCTGCCATGGCCGACATTTGTGCCCCTGTTCGAGCAACAGGGGAAACCCTAGGTCCGGCTATCCGGATCGGGCGGCGATGGCGTCTCGGTGTCCTTCTCCTTCCTGAAGGTGCTGTCTTGTTTGCTCGTTGTGTCCTCGGTAGTGGTTTTGGAGATTGGTCGTCATGTTGGTTTGGTTTGGGTTGCTTCTTAGGATTGCGAGTTTTTCGCTGTGTTGTTTTCTCTTTCTGGGCCGAGCATCCCATGTCTCTCAGCTCCGGATACCATGTTCACGCCTAATGCGTTCGTGTCATGTGTTGTATGATTTGTATCACCATCTGTATTCACTCTTAACTTCTTATATCAATGAAATGATACGCAAGCTTTGCGTATTCGAAAAAAAAGCTCGAGCATGAATGCCGGCGAGGACGGGTAGAGCGAGATAGACGCTGGTGATGCCCTTATACAGGACCAAAACAAACCGACCTAGGGAGCTGACCTAAGTGCTTAGGTAGTGGCCGATGTTTCTGACCTATGTGCGTACGTATTAGATTTCTTAACGTACGGCTGCCCTTGCCAGTAAAAAGGAGTTTTACTTGCTGCCGACATGCAGCCATGCCAACAGACCCGAGCGTGAATTTGCTGTGAGCTTGCGTCGGCGGACGTTTCGATGACAAATGGCGTCGATAGGCAGCGTTGCATGGCCGGAGCTAAAATAAAGACAAAGCTACAAACCACGCCCCGACGGGACGGCGGCCGTCTCTGTTTGCGCGTCTGCCTTGGGCCGGCTCAAACCAATTAAGCTACAAGTACCGTAGCCATACGCCGATGGAGACTGGAGAGCACGAGCTAGGAGCTGATCGATCGATCGAGAGCAATTAGGATCGAGATGGCGGTGTCACGGTGGACGGGGTTTATCGCCGCCGGCCTCCTGGCGCGCCTGCTCATGGTGGCCGTCCTGCTCATGTCCGTGCGCTTCGTTCTGGCCAACTACATCCATCGGGACCATACACAGGGCATCTACAAGCTCCAGAGCTACACGTATGTACCCTGTATCCGATTTATATTCTAGTTCTAGCTAAGCCAGCGCGTAGTACTAATGTACTAGCTAGTGTACTACCACGTACTGCGTCGCTAGCTCTAGCTAACCTCTGAGATGGGACGAGTTCTGATGTGGCATGGCAATGGCATGGCGCACGTACAGTTATGTGGTCGCGTCGGCCGTCGTGGGGACGGCGGGGAGCGTGCTGCAGATACCCGTCGCCATGTACCTGTTGTGCAAGAGCAAAAGGGCGATAACCAGCGCCATCATCCTCGACATCAGCATGCGCGCCGACATAGTAAGCTGCTGCTCTGGCTATGCCTCCTGATTCCCTTTGGTCAAGTTCATGCCAACGATTCGTAGACAGGGTTATGAGCTTATGATGCTTGCTGCGCAGGCGATCAGCGTCGTGCTGGCAAGCGGCGTCGGCGCCGGGTTCGGCGCGACCAACGACGTTCTTCGCTACGTCCGGGCGGGCGAATGGGACGGCAGGCAGGAAGACAAGCAGGCTCTCGTCAACTACTTGAACAGGCGATCATCCCCGTCGTGTTCCTCCTCGTAGGCATGGTCCTGTCCAACTGCGCCACCGTCGTCTCTGCCAGGCTCTGCGCCAGGGCGACAAACGATTCTGAAGGTGGTGTCTGATCGATCAACTCCACAGAAAAAAACAAGGTGACTTCATCAGTAATATACCTTTGTACTGTCATATGAGTTTTGCTTTGGTACACCCCCCTTAGGAAAGTTTGCATATTTTGTGCAGATTAAAAGTTACCCCTTCAATCTCAAAAAGATTAAATTGTTCTGATCTCTTGTTTGATCTATTGAGAGGATATATATTAGAATGAATTGCTCGTGAATGTACGAGTATATTTTGATTGTGTATGGAAGATTGCTGAGATAATATGCATATATTCCTCGACTTCACTAAAGTTTATTGATGTATTCATTTCTCTATTCAACAAAAGCATGTTAGTCCTCTAAGTGTCCTAACTTAGTTTCTACTCCCTGTGTCCCATAATATAAGACACTATTACATCTAAAATACTCATTTTTTTGGTGAATACGCTGAGCAGCATATCATTTCATTGATAAGAGGGTAGAAAGTAGTTGTTTAGAAATACAAGGTGTAGCCTCGCAAGCGTGCACAAAGAGGCGCTTGCGAGGGTGCGACAATGAGCAGGGGAAAAGGAGGGTGCTTAGCTTCGGTACAGATAGCTCAGGTTACAGGAATAATGCTAGCGAGTCCCTTTGCGCCCGCCTTGGCCCATAGGCGAGCATCGTCTTTGATGGCGGTGATCAGATCACCGGTGGAGGGGTGCAGGCCTTCGAAGATGGCCGCGTTGCGATGCTTCCAGATGGCCCAGGCGGTCAGCGCGACGATGAAGTTGCGCCATTTCGCAGGCAGCCAGGGGAGGCTTCGGACGCCATAGTGTTAGAGTTGTGTCGAATATTGTGTACAAGGTAGGTTACAGTTGGACTAGGAGTTGTATTGTGTTTATATAGGATGTGGAGTTGTGTCCTAATAGGACACTTGTATCCTAGGCCTCTCATATATAGCGGGGGTAGACACACGATGTAACCTATGCCAACATAATAGCACAGACGCGCAAGGGGGAGCCGGCGGCGTGTGCCGGCGCCCGGGTGGCCAGTGTGAGGTATTGTGACGGTGTCACGGGGAGGAGTGCCCGTAGTCAGGCCCGGGGATGTAGCCATATTGATAAACCTCGTTAACGAATCTTAGTGTCGTGCTCGTGTGATTGCTTGGTCCTCGGATGATCGACGGTAATGCCTCGGATTTATTGTAACAAGTGGTATCATGAGCAAAGTTACGAGGAGGCTGCAGATTGATGATCTAGAGGAAGTATCGAGTTTGAGATGCAGCCGGCCATCGGTATGGTTCTCAGCGTGATCGGAAAAAAAGCAATCAGAAGAGTTACGTGAATGATCTCGGCGAGTTGCAGCAATCAACAACAGGCGAGTATACGCGTGGCCGTGGCTGCGGGGCGCGGCAGCAGAACGCGTGCGCACGCGGGATGTGCGGCGATCGATCGAATGTATCGCGGTGGATGGGCGAGCATCAGGGGGCGCAAGTACGTGCTCGTGGGATCGTCTGGCAAGCTGGGAGGTTGGCCTTGTGCAGGCCAAGGCCCACGTGTGGGCGCTATGAAGCAGATGGGCCAGCTGGATGCGTGCAGTCGAATTGAGATTTGTTTTGGACAAAAAGAGGACCGAGTCCTCATGTACCTCACGGCAACAGGTTGATTTGACCGGAAGGAAAATCCATCGGACGTGATACGGCAGTACATCGGAAAGCGCACACAGGGCAAAGCAATAGCAGCATCGGGAGTTGAGCCAGGAGCCATCACGTGAAAACCAAAGCAATTTATTGGTTAAATTTGCTAGTACTAGTATACGTGCTTGGAGTACTTGGGCATTGCGTGTAGAAGCTTGTTTATTTTTCAAGGTCAGCCGTACGAAGAATCGTGACGCCATCGGGCATCGGGTTTGAGGTGGAGAAGTTCAACGGAACTGGAACCTTGGATCATGGCAGATACGGTTGAAAGATTATGGGCACAACAGAGATGCTTGAAGGTGTTGCGGGAAGTCATGTGAGTTAAGATGAAATTATCATGTGATGGATGGAAATTCACGGAAGATGATTTGGGAGCCTTGAAGCGTGTCGTTGCAGTCGAACAAGTTCGCCTGGGTCGGCTGGACAGTTTGATGGACCGACTCAAGTCGGTTGGTACAGAAGACGGTGGTGAGATCGGCGACGACGCCATAGGAGCGTGATGCTGATGGTGACCGACTTCTGGGCATGGAAACATCTGGCGTGGGCCCCGATGGTTTGTGTGGCTTCGACAAGACTATGGCACGGGGTTGATTCAAGACGGTGCACATGAGAGCTTGGAGTCGACGGGGTGGCACGTACAACCACCATGGAGTCATGTTGAAGGTGGAGCTGGATTGAGGGGCTACGGCGTAAGTGCACAGAGAGTCGAAGCCTATTCAGCAAGAAAAAAAGCGAGTGACGTGCAGTTCGGACTGGAGCCCAGTGGTCTGATGGAAGCGTGAAACTCGTCATCGGTCAGTGATGATCGGTGGTATTCTGTAGTGGGGGTTGAGTGGTGTGGTTTCACGACCCTTGAGACTCGACCGGGACAGCGGAGGCTCGACGCGGTAATAGCGGCGAGGCGTGCGACGCGCACGGGACATGGAGACGGGCCAGGGCTCTGGTGGTCATACATGTCGTGAGACAATTGCGAATTTGACTCGGGATGACTACAAGCAACGGTGAAATTTGTTCAAGTTTCAGACAGGCGGTCAAGAAAGGAGCGGTGATGTTGAGTTCAGGTAAGTCTTATGTGTGACATCCAATATCTGAGTTGTTCACTTTCACGCAGGTCAGTGATCAGTGTGTGATGGCGTTGGACGGATACTCTGAAAGTTGGAAACGCAAACTAGAGTAACAAGGAACTTAATTTTGCTCGAGTGTTGACTGTTGTCAAAAAAAAAGAAGGGACTACAAGTTGCAGGTGGAGTCACATGGAGTTTTTGGAGTAGCAGCGGTACTCATGGGATAAGCTCAAGTCCAATGTACATGAAAGTTTTACGCATGAACGAATCCAACGTGGTGGAGAATATTCGCCAAGGTGAAGTTTGTTAGAGTTGTGTCGAATATTGTATACAAGGTAGGTTACAGTTGGACTAGGAGTTGTATTGTGTTTACATAGGATGTGGAGTTGTGCCCTAATAGGACACTTATATCCTAGGCCTCTCATATATAGCGGGGTAGACACACGATGTAACCTATGCCAACATAATAGTAGAGGCGCGCAAGGGGGAGCCGGTGGCGTGTGCCGGCGCCTGGGTGACCGGTGTGAGGTATTGTGACGGTGTCACGGGGAGGAGCACCCGTAGTCAGGCCCGGTGATGTAGCCATATTGGTGAACCTCATTAACAAATCTCGGTGTCGTGCTCGTGTGATTGCTTGGTACTTGGATGATCGACGATAATGTCTCGGATTTATTCTAACACATAGATCACCAGGTGAAGAAGCTCGTTGCGCCGTCCAACGGCGGGGCAACAAGGCGGCACCAGGAAAGTATCTCTGTGCCAAGTGATGCGGGAGAATCTAAAATACTCATACATTAGATGTAATAACGACCCATATTATGGAACGAAGGGAGTAAGATACTTTGATGATATTATGGACAATTGTTATTGTGCATAAGATGCACCCCGATCCCTGTGCTGCCGCTAGAATATGTCGGCGACATTTGGATCGTCTTCTCGTCTTGTGAGAAGCCCTCTGGCTAGAGCAGTGTAACCCTTGGATATTACGAGGGCTCAACTAAGATTGGGCTGTTAGAGTTAACCTTGCTGTATAGGTGATTAATTTGTTTTGAGTTAACTCAGGCATGTTGGTTAGATGCATGCGTCAAAGCTCCATGAGTCCGACGGCCAAGTTGTGTGCAGGTGGAGATGGAGCAAGAATCGGATGCATTAGTTGTGGCATGCGCTAGTTCAACTAGTGGCCAGCAGAAACTTGGAAGCGACTCAAGCCAGGACGTTTGTGTTGTTAGTTAGTTGAGTAATAACCGGACCAAGCCAATGTGTGTGGCGGGCCGTTGTGTGTGCATGCATGGCAGAAGTGGTGCGGGTGTGTGCATTCTAGCTAGGTAGTTAGTGAGTCAAAGTAGTGGTGTGTGAGTTTAGATGGCATGGGTGGTGGCCGTGTGTATATATACTTTGCACTGAGCAATGAGAAAGTTCCGTGTGAGGGCTGGGCAAAACAATGTAGTGTATGTGTGTCTCACCGGGAGTAGAAAGCAAAGCTAGTCTCTCCACGGTGAGGTGTGTGTGTACGTGTGGGTTTCTGAGGTTTTTCCCACTGTGTGCATTCGTGTGTTCTTGAGAGAAGAACAAAGCAACAGAGAAGAGAGAGAGTTGAGTTGTGTGAGATAGAGGAAGAAGAACAGCGGCGCTGCAACAAGGAGAGGCGGCACCAACATGGGCAATGGGGGCGGTAATCTAGGGTTCTCAACGCGGTGGCTGCGCCACAGTGCATGCAATGGCGGTGTTGTGGCTGGAAGAGGTAGCCTGCGGCGGTGGATCGGAGCCTTGTCCATGGTAGGCCATGCGTAGGTTCCTCCGTGGGAGAGGTGGGCGCGTGCTGCATTACAACTGGATCGTGGGTCCGGCTTTCGCAAGCACTGTGGTGATGGTTTTTGGTGGGAAGATGCCAATCGCACCGCTTAGGCCACTACCTCCATTTGTCGTTGTCGACTATGACATGTCACTCTTCCATTTTAGCTGGTCGGTGTGGTGGCTCTACCCAACATGGGTGGTGTTCATGTGGAATTTTGGCAAGCTAGCATCACCGCCTCACCTTTGTCGTTGAGTAAATACTCATCTCGTTAGGCGAAGGACTACCAATCAAGCCCAATTGTTGATCTAGGGAAGGTCGGTGCATGTTCGCGAGGACTTCCGGTGGTGGCCTTCTTTGCAAGTACATCTGGGACACCACAACGATATCACATTCAGTACTGGAGGGTATAACTCTTGATGTTCCACCATGATGATGGTGACTAGAACAACGCTGCATATGCGGAGGTGAAAATCCGTGCTTCGGCCTTTACTGATTGGAACTAGTAGCATCACACTTCTGTCATTACCTTGTTAAAGGCATTGTCTTCGTTCCATTGTTCTGGCCAAGATTTGTTGGACCCATAATCTAAGATCAAAATTCTCGTTCTTACCATGTCAGGTTTGAATTGCGAACGTCGGCACATGTGTGTTCTCTCTTCTTGAATGCGTTCTTACGAAAGAACATCGACTTTATCATAGATGTTCTAGACTTCCGTTGTCCCGGTTCTAACATTGTTCCGTATCCGTTGTACTCTTATGCTGATGACTTTAGCCTCGTTGCCTTGTATCAACAACAATAATATTATGGATGCGTGCATCCGTGGATGCATAGGCTGAGAGGTTTCGACCTTCCTTGAAAAAAGACTGGTAACAACAAAGACACAAATTAATGGTTACTTAAAAGTGTGCTAATACATACAAAGATGACCTTCATATTAATTATACATACGATTAATCTTTCTGCAACAAGAATATTTCATTTAGCATAAACTTCATATGCGTTTAACTGCAGTCGAAAAATGACCTTGAATATGTAACAATCTTACTCCCTCCGGGTGGGTTTATAAGTCATGCATAGGTTTTATAGGTCTTCATTTTAACTAGGAAAACATGTATTATATTTTATAAAAGTATATATTTAGATTCGCTGCCAAATATAGTTTCTAACCATATAATTTTTATGGCATATTATACATGCTTTATTAGTCAAATCGAAGACTTAAGAACCTGTGTTGGACTAATAAACCCAACCGGAGGGAGTACACATTTGTTGAACAATAATTGATAACTTAAAACATTAAAGAGTAGACATTAAAGTAGTGAAAATCTGTATTGATACTAAACTCCAAGTGTGAACTTATTGTGCAAATATGAATGTCTTTTACTGGAATTTTAAGAGGATGCCAAATAGAGTTTCCTTTTGGTATTGACAAGGTACCCAACATCCTTAAGCATGAAAGGTCTAAATTTTACCATAAAATTAAAGTAACTCGTATAAGAGGGACACAACTTTTTGCATAGGATATATCTCACCTACTAAACGACGGACTTCGCGCTTGCCTACACGCTCCCACTAATAGGCCATTGATACGTCTCTAACGTATCTATAATTTTTGATTGTTCCATGATATTATATTATCTATGTTGGATGTTTTATATGCTATTTTATATGATTTTTGGGACTAACCTATTAACCTAGAGCCTAGTGCCAATTTCTGTTTTTTTTTTTTTTGAGTTTCGCAGAAAAGGGATATCAAATGGAGTCCAAATGAGCTGAAAATTTACGGTGATTTTTTATGGACCAGAAGAAGCCCCCGAAGCAGACGAGTTGGGCTAGAAGAGCCACGAGGCCTCCACAAGGGTGGAGGGCGCGCCCTCCGTCCTTGTGGGCTCCTCGTGGACCCCCCCGACGTGAAACCGACGGCAAAAATTCCTATAAATACAGAAACCCCCGAAAAGAAACCTAGATCGGGAGTTCAGCCGCTGCAAGCCTCTATAGCCACCAAAAACCAATCGGGACCCTGTTCCAGCACCCTGCAGGAGGGGGGAATCATCACCGGTGGCTATCTTCATCATCCTGGCGCTCTCCATGACGAGGAGGGAGTAGTTCACCCTCGGGGCTGAGGGTATGTACTAGTAGCTATGTGTTTGATCTCTCTCTCTCTCTCTCTCTCTCGTATTCTTTATACGGCATGATCTTGATGTACCGCGAGCTTTGCTACTATAGTTGAATCATATAGTGTTTCTTCCCCTCTACCTTCTTTTAATGGATTGAGTTTTCCCTTTGAAGTTATCTTATCGGATTGAGTCTTTAAGGAGTTGAGAACACTTGATGTATGTCTTGCATGTGCTTATCTGTGGTGACAATGAGATATTCACGTGATCTACTTGATGTATGTTTTGGTGATCAACTTACGGGTTCTGTGACCTTGTGAACTATGCATAGGGGTTGGCACACGTTTTCGTCTTGACTCTCCGGTAGAAACTTTGGGGCACTCTTTGAAGTTCTTTGTGTTGGTTTGAATCGATGAATCTGAGATTGTGTGATGCATATCGAATAATCAAACCCGCGGATACTTGTGGTGACATTGGAGTATCTAGGTGACATTAGGGTTTTGGTTGATGTGTATCTTAAGGTGTAATTTTAGTACGAACTCTAGGGCTGTTTGTGACACCTCTAGGAATGGGTCTTTTACATTTGTGTCCCTAACTCGAACCCACTACTCAGATTTGCCCCTAATTTCGAAGCATGCTCAAATTTGCCCCTCTGCCGTTATGTGCCACTACAGAAATGCCCTTCCGTGCCGTTTTCGTCCGGTCAAAGGGCTTTGACCGTTTTCCTGACGTTTAATGGACATTTTTGCCCCTCTATGCACATGCCACTGTTGGGGAACGTAGTAATTTCAAAAAAATTCCTACGCACACGCAAGATCATGGTGATGCATAGCAACGAGAGGGGAGAGTGTTGTCCACGTACCCTCGTAGACCGACAGCGGAAGCGTTATCACAACGCGGTTGATGTAGTCGTACGTCTTCACGATCCGACCGATCAAGTACCGAACGTACGGCACCTCCGAGTTCTACACACGTTCAGCTCGATAACGTCCCTCGAACTCCGATCCAGCCGAGTGTTGAGGGAGAGTTTCGTCAGCACGACGGCGTGGTGACGATAATGATGTTCCACCGACGTAGGGCTTCGCCTAAGCTCCGCAACGGTATTATCGAGGTGTAATATGGTGGAGGGGGGCACCGCACACGGCTAAGAGATCTCAAGGATCAATTGTTGTGTCTCTGGGGTGCCCCCTTGCCCCATATATAAAGGAGCAAGGGAGGAGGAGGCCGGCCCTAGGAGGGGGCGCACCAAGTGTGGAGTCCAACTAGGACTCCCTAGTCGAGTCCTAGTAGGATTCCACCTCCCATATGGAATAGGAAAAGAGGAAGGGAAAAAGAGAAGGAAGGAAGGGGACGCCCCCCTTCCCTAGTCCAATTCGGACCAGACCAAGGGGAGGGGTGCGGCTACCCTTGAGGCCCTTTTCCTTCTTTCCCGTATGGCCCAATAAGGCCCAATACGTATTCCCGTAACTCTCCGGTACTCCAAAAATACCCGAATCACTCGGAACCTTTCTGAAGTCCGAATATAGTCGTCCAATATATTGCTCTTTACGTCTCGACCATTTCGAGACTCCTCGTCATGTCCCCGATCTCATCCCGGACTCCGAACTCCTTCGGTACATCAACATACATAAACTCATAATAAAACTGTCATCGTAACTTTAAGCGTGCGGACCCTACGGGTTCGTGAACTATGTAGACATGACCGAGACACGTCTCCGGTCAATAACCAATAGCGGGACCTGGATGCCCATATTGGCTCCCACATATTCTACGAAGATCTTTATCGGTCAGACCGCATAACAACATACGTTGTTCCCTTTGTCATCGGTATGTTACTTGCCCGAGATTCGATCGTCGGTATCTCGATACCTAGTTCAATCTCGTTACCGGCAAGTCTCTTTACTCGTTCCGTAACACATCATCCCGCAACTAACTCATTAGTCACAATGCTTGCAAGGCTTATAGTGATGTGCATTACCGAGTGGGCCCAGAGATACCTCTCCGACAATCGGAGTGACAAATCCTAATCTCGAAATACGCCAACCCAACAAGTACCTTTGGAGGCACCTGTAGAGCACCTTTATAATCACCCATTTACGTTGTGACGTTTGGTAGCACACAAAGTGTTCCTCCGGTAAAGGGGAGTTGCATAATCTCATAGTCAGAGGAACATGTATAAGTCATGAAGAAAGCAATAGCAACATACTAAACGATCGGGTGCTAAGCTAACGGAATGGGTCAAGTCAATCATGTCATTCTCCTAATGAGGTGATCTCGTTAATCAAATGACAACTTATGTCTATGGCTAGGAAACATAACCATCTTTGATTAACGAGCTAGTCAAGTAGAGGCATACTAGTGACACTCTGTTTGTCTATGTATTCACACATGTATTATGTTTCCGGTTAATACAATTCTAGCATGAATAATAAACATTTATCATGATATAAGGAAATAAATAATAACATTATTATTGCCTCTAGGGCATATTTCCTTTAGTCTCCCACTTGCACTAGAGTCAATAATCTAGTTCACATCGCCATGTGATTTAACATGAATAGTTCACATCACCATGTGATTAACACCCATAGTTCACATCGTCATGTGACCATCACCCAAAGGGTTTACTAGAGTCAGTAATCTAGTTCACATTGCTATGTGATTAAGACTCAAAGAGTACTAAGGTGTGATCATGGTTTGATTGTGAGATAATTTTAGTCAACGGGTCTGTCACATTCAGATCCGTAAGTATTTTGCAAATTTCTATGTCTACAATGCTCTGCATGGAGCTACTCTAGCTAATTGCTCCCACTTTCAATATGTATCTAGACCGAGACTTAGAGTCATCTAGATTAGTGTCAAAACTTGCATCGACGTAACCTTTTACGACGAGCCTTTTGTCACTTCCATAATCGAGAAACATATCCTTATTCCAGTAAGGATAATTTTGACCGCTGTCCAGTGATCTACTCCTAGATCACTATTGTACTCCCTTGCCAAAATCAGTGTAGGGTATACAATAGATCGGGTACACAGCATGGCATACTTTATAGAACCTATGGCCGAGGCATAGGGAATGACTTTCATTCTTTTTCTATCTTCTGCCGTGTTCGGGTTTTGAGTCTTACTCAATTTCACACCTTGTAACACAGGCAAGAAACTCTTTCTTTGACTGTTCCATTTTGAACCACTTCAAAATCTTGTTAAGGTATGTACTCATTGAAAAAACTTATCAAGCGTCTTGATCTATCTCTATAGATCTTGATGCTCAATATGTAAGCAGCTTCACCGAGGTCTTTCTTTGAAAAACTCCTTTATGCTTTGCAGAATAATTCTACATTATTTCCGATCAACAATATGTCACTTACATATACTTATCAGAAATGTTGTAGTGCTCCCACTCACTTTCTTGTAAATACAAGCCTCATCGCAAGTATGTATAAAACTATATCCTTTGATCAACTTATCAAAGCGTATATTCCTACTCCGAGATGCTTGCACCAGTCCATAGATGGATCGCTGGAGCTTGCATATTTTGTTAGCACCTTTAGGATTGAAAAAACCTTCTGGTTGCATCATATACAACTCTTCTTTAATAAATCCATTAAGGAATGCAGTTTTGTTTATCCATTTACCAGATTTCATAAAATGCGACAATTGCTAACATGGTTCGGACAGACTTAAGCATCGCCGCGAGTGAGAAAATCTCATCGTAGTCAACACCTTGAACTTTGTCAAAAACCTTTTTCCGACAAGTCTAGCTTTGTAGATAGTAACACTACTATCATCATCCGTCTTCCTCTTGAAGATCCATTTATTTTCTATGGCTTGCCGATCATCGGGCAAGTCAACCAAAGTCCACACTTTGTTCTCATACATGGATCTCATCTCAGATTTCATGGCCTCAAGCCATTTTGCGGAATCTGGGCTCACCATCGCTCCTTCATAGTTTGTAGGTTTGTCATGGTCTAGTAACATAACCTCCAGAACAGGATTACCGTACCACTCTGGTGCGGATCTTACTCTGGTTGACCTACAAGGTTTAGTAACAACTTGATCTGAAGTTTCATGATCATCATCATTAACTCCCTCACTCATTGGTATAGACGTCACAGGAACCGTTTCTTGTGATGAACTACTTTCCAATAAGGGAGCAGGTACAGTTACCTCATCAAGTTCTACTTTCCTCCCACTCACTTCTTTCGAGAGAAACTCCTTCTCTAGAAAGGATCCATTCTTAGCAACGAATGTCTTGCCTTCGGATCTGTGATAGAAGGTGTACCCAACTGTCTCCTTTGGGTATCCTATGAAGACACATTTCTCCGATTTGGGTTTGAGCTTATCAGGATGAAACTTTTTCACATAAGCATCGCAACCCCAAACTTTAAGAAACGACAACTTTGGTTTCTTGCTAAACCTCAGTTCATAAGGCGTCGTCTCAACGGATTTTGATGGTGCCCTATTTAACATGAATGCAGCTGTCTCTAAGGCATAACCCCAAAACGATAGTGGTAAATTGGTAAGAGACATCATAGATTGCACTATATCCAATAAAGTACGGTTATGACGTTCGGACACACCATTATGCTATGGTGTTCTAGGTGGCGTGAGTAGCGAAACTATTTCACATTGTTTTAAATGAAGGCCAAACTCGTAACTCAAATACTCTTCTCCACAATCAGATCGTAGAAACTTTATTTTCTTGTTACGATGATTTTCCGCTTCACTCTGAGATTATATGAACTTTTCAAATGTTTCAGACTTCTGTTTCATTAAGGAGATATACCCATATCTGCTCAAATCATCTGTGAAGGTCAGAAAATAATGATACCTGCTACGAGCCTCAATATTCATCGGACCACATACATCTGTATGTATGATTTCCAACAAATCTGTTGCTCTCTCCATAGTTCCGGAGAACGGCGTTTTAGTCATCTTGCCCATGAGGCACGGTTCACAAGCATCAAGTGATTCATAACCAAGTGATTCCAAAATCCCATCAGTATGGAGTTTCTTCATGCGCTTTACACCAATATGACCTAAACGGCAGTGCCACAAATAAGTTGCACTATCATTATTAACTTTGCATCTTTTGGCTTCAATATTATGAATATGTGTATCACTACGATCGAGATCCAACAAACCATTTTCGTTGGTGTGTATGACCATAGAAGGTTTTTATTCATGTAAACAGAACAACAATTGTTCTCTAACTTACATGAATAACCGTATTGCAATAAACATGATCAAATCATATTCATGCTCAATGCAAACACCAAATAACACTTATTTAGTTTCAACACTAATCCCGAAAGTACAGGGGGTGTGCGATGATGATCATATCAATCTTGGAACTACTTCCAACACACATCGTCACCTCGCCTTTTACTAGTCTCTGTTTATTCTGCAACTCCCGTTTCGAGTTACTACTCTTAGCAACTAAACCAGTATCAAATACCGAGGGGTTGCTATAAACACTAGTAAGTACACATCAATAACATGTATATCCAATATACCTTTGTTCACTTTGCCATCCTTCTTATCCACCAAATAGTTGGGGTAGTTCCGCTTCCAGTGACCAGTCCCTTTGTAGTAGAAGCACTTAGTCTCAGGCTTAGGTACAGACTTGGGTTGCTTCACTTGAGTAGCAACTTGCTTGCCGTTCTTTTTGAAGTTCCCCTTCTTCCCTTTGCCCTTTTCTTAAAACTAGTGGTCTCGTCAACCATCAACACTTGAAGTGGTCTCGTCAACCATCAACACTTGATGTTTTTCTTGATTTCTACCTTCGTCGATTTAAGCATCACGAAGAGCTCGGGAATTACTTTCGTCATCCCTTGCATACTATAGTTCATCACGAAGTTCTACTAACTTGGTGATGGTGACTAGAGAATTCTGTCAATCACTATTTTATCTGGAAGATTAACTCCCACTTGATTCAAGCGATTGTAGTACCCAGACAATCTGAGCACATGCTCACTAGTTGAGCGATTCTCCTCCATCTTTTAGCTATAGAACTTGTTGGAGACTTCATATCTCTCAACTCGGGTATTTGCTTGAAATATTAACTTCAACTCCTGGAACATCTCATATGGTCCATGACGTTCAAAACGTCTTTGAAGTCCCGATTCTAAGTCGTTAAGCATGGTGCACTAAACTATCAAGTAGTCATCATATTGAGCTAGCCAAACGTTCATAATGTCTGCATCTGCTCCTGCAATAGGTCTGTCACCTAGCGGTGCATCAAGGACATAATTTTTCTGTGCAGCAATGAGGATAATCCTCAGATCACGGATCCAATCCGCATCTTTGCTACTAACATTTTTCAACATAATATTTCTCTAGGAACATATCAAAAATAAACAGGGAAGCAACAACGCGAGCTATTGATCTACAACATAATTTGCAAAATACTATCAGGACTAAGTTCATGATAAATTTAAGTTCAATTAATCATATTACTTAAGAACTCCCACTTAGATAGACATCCCTCTAATCCTCTAAGTGATCACGTGATCCATATCAACTAAACCATGTCCGATCATCACGTGAGATGGAGTAGTTTCAACGGTGAACATCACTATGTTGATCATATCTACTATATGATTCACGCTTGACCTTTCGGTCTCCGTGTTCCGAGGCCATATCTGTTATATGCTAGGCTCGTCAAGTTTAACCTGAGTATTCCGCGTGTGCAACTGTTTTGCACCCGTTGTATTTGAACGTAGAGCCTATCACACCCGATCATCACGTGGTGTCTCAGCACGAAGAACTTTTGCAATGGTGCATACTCAGGGAGAACACTTATACTTTGATAATTTAGTGAAGGATCATCTTATAATGCTACCGTCAAACAAAGCACGATAAGATGCATAAAGGATTAACATCACATGCAATCAATATAAGTGATATGATATGGCCATCATCATCTTGTGCTTGTGATCTCCATCTCCGAAGCACCGTGCTTGTGATCTCCATCTCTGAAGCACCGTCATGATCACCATCGTCACCGGCGCGACACCTTGATCTTCATCGTAGCATCGTTGTCGTCTCGCCAACTTATTGCTTTTACGACTATCGCTACCGCTTAGTGATAAAGTAAAACTATTACATGGCGATTGCATCTCATACAATAAAGCGACAACCATATGGCTCCTGCCAGTTGCCGATAACTCGGCTACAAAACATGATCATCTCATACAACACATTATATCACATCATGTCTTGACCATATCACATCACAACATGCCCTGCAAAAACAAGTTAGACGTCCTCTACTTTGTTGTTGCATATTTTACGTGGCTGCTACGGGCTTAGCAAAACCGTTCTTACCTACGCATCAAAACCACAACGATAGTTTGTCAAGTTGGTGCTGTTTTAACCTTCGCAAGGACCGGGCGTAGCCACACTCGGTTCAACTAAAGTGAGAGAGACAGACACCTGCCGGTCACCTTTAAGCAACGAGTGCTCGCAACGGTGAAACCAGTCTCGCGTAAGCTTACGCGTAATGTCGGTCCGGGCCGCTTCATCTCACAATACCGCTGAACGAAAGTATGACATGCTGGTAAGCAGTATGACTTATATCGCCCACAACTCACTTGTGTTCTACTCGTGCATAACATCAACTTTATCATAGATGTTCTGGACTTCCGTTGTCCCGGTTCTAACATTGTTCCGTATCCGTTGTACTCTTATGCTGATGACTTTATCCTCATTGCCTTGTATCAACAACAATAATATTATGGATGTGTGCATCCGTGGATGCATAGGCTGAGAGGTTTCGACCTTCCTTGAAAAAAGACTGGTAACAACAAAGACACAAATTAATGGTTACTTAAAAGTGTGCTAATACATACAAAGATGACCTTCATATTAATTATACATACGATTAATCTTTCTGCAACAAGAATATTTCATTTAGCATAAACTTCATATGCGTTTAACTGCAGTCGAAAAATGACCTTGAATATGTAACAATCTTACTCCCTCCGGGTGGGTTTATAAGTCATGCATAGGTTTTATAGGTCTTCATTTTAACTAGGAAAACATGTATTATATTTTATAAAAGTATATATTTAGATTCGCTGCCAAATATAGTTTCTAACCATATAATTTTTATGGCATATTATACATGCTTTATTAGTCAAATCGAAGACTTAAGAACCTGTGTTGGACTAATAAACCCAACCGGAGGGAGTACTCATTTGTCGAACAATAATTCATAACTTAAAACATTAAAGAGTAGACATTAAAGTAGTGAAAATCTGTATTGATACTAAACTCCAAGTGTGAACTTATTGTGCAAATATGAATGTCTTTTACTGGAATTTTAAGAGGATGCCAAATAGAGTTTCCTTTTGGTATTGACAAGGTACCCAACATCCTTAAGCATGAAAGGTCTAAATTTTACCATAAAATTAAAGTAACTCGCATAAGAGGGACACAACTTTTTGCATAGGATATATCTCACCTACTAAACGACGGACTTCGCGCTTGCCTACACGCTCCCACTAATAGGCCATTGATACGTCTCCAACGTATCTATAATTTTTGATTGTTCCATGATATTATATTATCTATGTTGGATGTTTTATATGCTATTTTATATGATTTTTGGGACTAACCTATTAACCTAGAGCCCAGTGCCAATTTCTGTTTTTTTTTCTTTTTTTGAGTTTCGCAGAAAAGGGATATCAAATGGAGTCCAAATGAGCTGAAAATTTACGGTGATTTTTTATGGACCAGAAGAAGCCCCCGAAGCAAACGAGTTGGGCTAGAAGAGCCACGAGGCCTCCACAAGGGTGGAGGGCGCGCCCTCCGTCCTTGTGGGCTCCTCGTGGACCCCCCCCCCCCCCGCCTGACGTGAAGCCGACGACAAAAATTCCTATAAATACAGAAACCCCCGAAAAGAAACCTAGAGCGGGAGTTCCGCCGCGGCAAGCCTCTATAGCCACCAAAAACCAATCGGGACCCTGTTCCGGCACCCTGCAGGAGGGGGGAATCATCATCGGTGGCCATCTTCATCATCCTGGCGCTCTCCATGACGAGGAGGGAGTAGTTCACCCTCGGGGTGAGGGTATGTACTAGTAGCTATGTGTTTGATCTCTCTCTCTCTCTCTCTCTCTCGTATTCTTTATACGGCATGATCTTGATGTACCGCGAGCTTTGCTACTATAGTTGAATCATATAGTGTTTCTTCCCCTCTACCTTCTTGTAATGGATTGAGTTTTCCCTTTGAAGTTATCTTATCGGATTGAGTCTTTAAGGAGTTGAGAACACTTGATGTATGTCTTGCATGTGCTTATCTGTGGTGACAATGAGATATTCACGTGATCTACTTGATGTATGTTTTGGTGATCAACTTGCGGGTTCTGTGACCTTGTGAACTTATGCATAGGGGTTGGCACACATTTTCGTCTTGACTCTCCGGTAGAAACTTTGGGGCACTCTTTGAAGTTCTTTGTGTTGGTTTGAATAGATGAATCTGAGATTGTGTGATGCATATCGAATAATCAAACCCGCGGATACTTGTGGTGACATTGGAGTATCTAGGTGACATTAGGGTTTTGGTTGATGTGTATCTTAAGGTGTAATTTTAGTACGAACTCTAGGGCTGTTTGTGACACCTCTAGGAATGGGTCTTTTACATTTGTGTCCCTAACTCGAACCCACTACTCAGATTTGCCCCTAATTTCGAAGCATGCTCAAATTTGCCCCTCTGCCGTTATGTGCCACTACAGAAACGCCCTTCCGTGCCGTTTTCGTCCGGTCAAAGGGCTTTGACCGTTTTCCTGACGTTTAATGGACATTTTTGCCCCTCTATGCACATGCCACTGTTGTCCACGTAGTAATTTCAAAAAATTTCCTACGCACACGCAAGATCATGGTGATGCATAGCAACGAGAGGGGAGAGTGTTGTCCACGTACCCTCGTAGACCGACAGCGGAAGCGTTATCACAACGCGGTTGATGTAGTCGTACGTCTTCACGATCCGACCGATCAAGTACCGAACGTACGGCACCTCCGAGTTCTACACACGTTCAGCTCGATGACGTCCCTCGAACTCCGATCCAGCCGAGTGTTGAGGGAGAGTTTCGTCAGCACGACGGCGTGGTGACGATAATGATGTTCCATCGACGCAGGGCTTCGCCTAAGCTCCGCAACGGTATTATCGAGGTGTAATATGGTGGAGGGGGGCACCGCACATGGCTAAGAGATCTCAAGGATTAATTGTTGTGTCTCTGGGATGCCCCCTTGCCCCCGTATATAAAGGAGCAAGGGAGGAGGAGGCCGGCCCTAGGAGGGGGCGCACCAAGTGTGGAGTCCTACTAGGACTCCCTAGTCGAGTCCTAATAGGATTCCACCTCCCATATGGAATAGGAAAAGAGGAAGGGAAAAAGAGAAGGAAGGAAGGGGGCGCCCCCCTTCCCTAGTCCAATTCGGACCAGACCAAGGGGAGGGGTGCGGCTACCCTTGAGGCCCTTTTCCTTCGTTCCTGTATGGCCCAATAAGGCCCAATACGTATTCCCGTAACTCTCCGGTACTCCGAAAAATACCCGAATCACTCGGAACCTTTCCGAAGTCCGAATATAGTCGTCCAATATATCGATCTTTACGTCTCGACCATTTCGAGACTCCTCGTCATGTCCCCGATCTCATCCGGGACTCCGACCTCCTTCGGTACATCAACATACATAAACTCATAATAAAACTGTCATCGTAACTTTAAGCGTGCGGACCCTACGGGTTCGAGAACTATGTAGACATGACCGAGACACGTCTCCGGTCAATAACCAATAGCGGGACCTGGATGCCCATATTGGCTCCCACATATTCTACGAAGATCTTTATCGGTCAGACCGCATAACAACATACGTTGTTCCCTTTGTCATCGGTATGTTACTTGCCCGAGATTCGATCGTCGGTATCTCGATACCTAGTTCAATCTCGTTACCGGCAAGTCTCTTTACTCGTTCCGTAACACATCATCCCGCAACTAACTCATTAGTCACAATGCTTGCAAGGCTTATAGTGATGTGCATTACCGAGTGGGCCCAAAGATACCTCTCCGACAATCGGAGTGACAAATCCTAATCTCGAAATACGCCAACCCAACAAGTACCTTTGGAGGCACCTGTAGAGCACCTTTATAATCACCCATTTACGTTGTGACGTTTGGTAGCACACAAAGTGTTCCTCCGGTAAAGGGGAGTTGCATAATCTCATAGTCAGAGGAACATGTATAAGTCATGAAGAAAGCAATAGCAACATACTAAACGATCGGGTGCTAAGCTAACGGAATGGGTCAAGTCAATCACGTCATTCTCCTAATGAGGTGATCTCGTTAATCAAATGACAACTTATGTCTATGGCTAGGAAACATAACCATCTTTGATTAACGAGCTAGTCAAGTAGAGGCATACTAGTGACACTCTGTTTGTCTATGTATTCACACATGTATTATGTTTCCGGTTAATACAATTCTAGCATGAATAATAAACATTTATCATGATATAAGGAAATAAATAATAACATTATTATTGCCTCTAGGGCATATTTCCTTCAGCCACGTACAGGTGGGACCTACCCCAGGAAAAAAAAAGAACTCTCTCTCTCATCCCCTCTTTGACTTACACATGGACCCGACCAACATAAAAAACTCTCTCCCTCTCTCAGAATCTCTCTCTCTCCCTGACATGGCGAGGCTTGGCGGCTCGGCTGGTGGCGGTCACCGGCGAGGGCTAGCGCGCCTGCGCGTGAGGACCACAGTGGCAGGCTCGGGGTGGTCCGGCGGAGGGGGTGGAGCCGCCGCCCGCAGCTATCGCCGGAGTTATCATCAGAGCTACCACCTGAGAGCACCTGAGATCTTCTGCCGATGACGCCGTTGCTAGCCACCGCGGCCGGAGTCCAAATTGAGCAGCATAAGCATGTCCATGAGCTTTGGCGGGCGCCTCTCCTTCGCAGTGGATCTGACCTGGGGCTGCCCATAGACGACGCCCGGGACGTCGAACTCCGCCATGGCCATCGCTCTTCTCGTCCTAAATTCGGCCGCTCTAAGCCATTCTTGACCTACCCGACCCATGTTCCATCGCTGAGGAAAGCAGGCGCCCCTACTCCCATCTTCCCTTGGCCAATTCCGTGCCCGGAGCCCCCTGACAGAATCCGGCCTCCATGACCAACCTCAACTGGCTCGGTCGTGCACGCGCCCATCTCCACCCTGCCGCTCCTAGTGAGCTTGGCGCGTCTTGCAGCTTGCGTGCGTCGCGCAGGAAGCGCCCTCCTCCCACGGTCAACCTCCTCCCCTACGGCGAGCCGCCGGCGAGCGCAGGCGCTCACGGCCGGGAACGCGTGGACCGGGGGTGTTGACCCTCATAGTGGGTCCCATCGGGAGGAGATGGATGCGAGAGAGAGAGAGTTCTTTTTTTTTTTCCTGGGTAGGTCCCACTGATAAGTGACTGACCCACAGGAGGGCTGAGTTGGCCTAGTTTTCCTTTTATTTTTTAGAGTGGGTCCCACATGTAAGTGTCACATGGATTCAGGGGCAAATTGTCCGACTAACGTCCAGAAAATGGTCAAAGCCCTTTGACCGGACGGAAACGGCACGGAAGGACATGTGTGTAATGGCACATAGCGGCAGATGGGTAAATTTGAGCATGCTTCAAAATTAGGGGTAAATCTGAGTAGGTGGTTCGAGTTAGGGACAGAAATGCAAATGGCCCTATAGGAATAGCCCAATAGATCGATCATAAAGAATAACTTTGAGGTTGTTTCGTACCCTACAATAATCTCTTCGTTTGTTCTCCGCTATTAGTGACTTTGGAGTGACTCTTTGTTGCACGTTGAGGGATTGTTATATGATCCAATTATGTTATCACTGTTGAGAGAACTTGCACTAGTGAATGTATGAACCCTAGGCCTTGTTTTCAAGCATTGCAATACCGTTTTCGTTCACTTCTATCACTTGCTACCTTGCTGTTTTTATATTTTCACATTACAAAAACCTATATCTACCATCCATATCGCACTTGTATCACCATCTCTTCGCTGAACTAGTGCACTTATACAATTTACCATTGTATTGGGTGTGTTGGGGACACGAGAGACTCTTTGTTATTTGGTTGCAGGGTTGCTTGAGAGAGACCTTCTTCATCCTACGCCTCCCCGAATTGATAAACCTAAGGTCATCCACTTGAGGGAAATTTTCTGCTGTCCTACCAAACTCTGCGGTTGGAGGCCCAACACAAGTCTACAAGAAGAAGGTTGTGTAGTAGACATCAAGCACTTTTCTGGCGCCGTTGCCGGGGAGGTTAGTGCTTGAAGGTATATCTTTAGATCTTGCAATCGAATCTTTTAGTTTCTTGTTTCTTCACTAGTTTAGTCTATAAAAGAAAACTACAAAAAAATGGAATTGAGGTTGCCTCATATGCTTCATCTTTTTAATGTATTTCGTGAAAACGGTGGAAAGGAAAATTGTGCCAAAATGTTAGAAGAAGAATGCATTAAAATGTTTGGCACTAAATCTTTCAATGATGAGCATGATTGCAATGTTGTTAGTATGAATTCTTTGAATATCCATGATGCTAATGATGTGCAAAGCTACAAGCTTGGGGATGCTATGTTTGATGAAGATGATATTTTTTGTTCCCCAAGTTTTCATGAGCAAATTTATTATGATGATAGCATGCCTCCTATTTATGATAATTATGTTGATGAAAGTGGGTTTGGAAGAGTGTCAACTTTAGTTAATGATCCCACTATTTTGGAGGGTGTTGAATCTTTTCACATTATTGATAAAAGTGGATTTGGAGAGGTCATGACTTTATTTAGTGACGAATCCACTATTTCGGAAGAGGTTTCAATTGATTATGAGAACAAAGTTGCTACCTATGATGATTATTGTGATGACATGTATGATATAAAGAATAAGGATAACCTTGAAACTTGTCATCATGATTTTAATTTTCAAATGGATTATGCCTCACATGACAGTTATTTTGTTGAGTTTGCTCCCACTACTATTCATGGGAATAAATTTGTTTATGTGGAGAGTAATAAAATTTCTGGATCATGAAAAGAATGCGTTATGTGATAGTTATATTGTTGAATTCATTCATGATGTTACTGAAAATTATTATGAGGGAGGATTATATGCTTGTAGGAATTGCAATGATATCAAGTTTGCTCTCTATGTGTTGAAAATCTTGAAGTTATGCTTGTTTTGTCTTCCTATGCTAGTTGATTCTTGCTCCCATAAGTTGTTTGCTCACAAAATCCCTATGCGTAGGAAGTGGGTTAGACTTAAATGTGCTTGTCATATGCTTCATGATGCTCCCGTTATGTTTCAATTCTTATCTTTTATGTGAGCATCATTGAAATCATCATGCCTAGCTACAAAGGCATTAAAGAAAAGCGCTTGTTCGGAGACAACCAAACATTTACCCCTATGGTTTTTGTGTGTCCACATGATTATGCTACAGGAATAATCATGTTTTATAGATTTTGTTTCAGTAAAGTGCCAAGTAAGACCTTTGGGATGGCTTACGATGATAGTTGTTTTGATCTTGCTGACAAACAAAAACTTTTGCGCCCAGGAAAATATTTTTCATAATTCATAGAATCGTGCTATTGATCTGATTCCTTTTGCATCTGATTGGTATACAAATATCCGAGGTTGTCCTAAATTTTCAGAATTTTTGGAGTTACAGAAGTATTTGAGAGTTACAGATTACTACAGACTGTTCTGTTTTTGACAGATTCTGTTTTCTATGTGTTGTTTGCTTATTTTGATGAATCTATGAGTAGTATCGGAGAGTATGAACCATGGAGAAGTTGGAATACAGTAGATATAACACCAATATGAATTTAGAATGAGTTCACAACAGTACCTAAGTGGTGATTTATTTTCTTATACTAACGGAGCTCATAAGATTTTCTGTTGGGTTTTGTGTTGTGAAGTTTTCATGTTTTGGGTACAAAGTTTTGACGGACTACGGAATAAAGAGTGTCAAGAGCCTAATCTTGGGGATGCCCAAGGCACCCCAAGGTAATATTCAAGGACAACCAAGAGCCTATGCTTGGAGATGCCCCGGATGGCATCCCCTCTTTCGTCTTCGTTCATTGGTAACTTTACCCGAGGCTGTATTTTTATTCACCACATGATATGTGTTTTTCTTGAAGCATAATTTTATTTATTTATATTTGCTGGCTGTTATTTAGAATAAGGTTTTGTATCTTTTATTTCAATAAAAGTGTCAAGGAGAGCCTTCATCATGCACAATTTGCAAGTATATGAGTTGCTGTTTCAAAACAGAAAGTTTTTCGCTACTGGAAAAATTTCCTACAAAAGTCAGAATGTGATAAAATGTTGAATTTTTTTGAAGAATAAGATATGAAAAATTCTCTACAGTGTGGTAAATTTTCAAAATTTTTTGAGTTAAATAAGTATTATTCCTATTGCATTCTTTACACTGTTCTGTTTAGACAGATTGCTGTTATGTTTGCATTGTTTGCATATGTTTGCTTGTTTAATGATACTATTTGAGGATAGGAGTTTTAAATATGCAGAGGCATTTAGTATGCAATGTCAAATTATAATTTTAGTGATTTTGTACAGTAGAGAATGATAAGGTTTTGCATGGATTTTTACTAACCTATCTCACGAGTTCTTGTTGAGTTTTGTATGGATGAAGTTTTTAAGATTCTAGGAAACCGCGACATGAAAGGAATTAAGGAGACACAAAAGCTCAAGCTTGGGGATGCCCAAGGAATCCCTAGTTAATATTTCATGAAGTCTCAAGCATCTAAGCTTGGGGATGCCCCGGTTGGCATCCCACCTTTCTTCTTCAACAACTATTGGTTAGTTTTGGTTGAGCCTAAGTTTTTGCTTATTCACATGATATGTGCTATCCTTGCATTGCCATTTTATTAAGATTTGCTTGCTGTTTGAATAAAGTACTTAAGATCTGAAATACGTAAATGAGAGAGAGTCCTCACATAGCTAAATAATTATTCGACTACTCATTGATCTTCACTTATATCTTTTGGAGTAGTTTGTCATTTACTCATGTGCTTCACTTATATATCCCATGAGTAAATGGTTGAATGAATTGAATATCATAAATCTGAATTTATATTTGTTCCATATGCTTATACCATGGGAAGTAATGACTTCACATATAAGAAGTAGAGGTGGTAAATTTATTGAAAGCTAGCAAACATAGTATTGGTCACTTGAACAATTCATGAAATAATATTGAAGGAAGAGAGATTTCACATATAAATATACTATCTTGGACATCTTCTATGATTGTGAGCCCCATTAATTATTTTCAAACCTGAGCAAATTAGTTGAAGTTGGACAAGGAAGACAACATAATGAGTTATGCTTGGGTATATTTGTATAGAAGTTATATTGTTATGCATCCTCCAACATGTGGTGCTTGCTATTTCGAAAGTTTTGCTAGCCTAAATTTCTGTACTAAGCGGGAATACTGCTTGTGCATTCAAATTCCTTGAACCAAGTATCTTCCATGTGTGTCCACCATATCTACCTATATGCGGTATTTACCTGCCGTTCCAAGTAAATATGCATGTGCCAAACTCTAAACCTTCAAATAATAATATATTTTGTATGCCCGAATCGCTCATGTGGCGACTAGGGACTATCAGTATCTTCCATGCTAGGTGGGTTATTCTCATGATGAGTGGACTCCGCTCATCATTCACGAGAAAATGGCTGGTAATTGGGATGCCCAGTCCTATGATCAAAAACAAAATTGCAAATAAATTAAACAAAACTCCCCCAGGATTGTTGATACTTGGAGGGTACCTGTCGTGGAATTGTCACGTCAGATGTCCTAGTGTGAGGACTTAGTCGTGGAGCCATCGCAACGAGATTAGCTTAAAGGGGTTAATCAAGACAAAGGACACGAGGAGTTTATACTGGTTCGGCCCCTTGCGGTGAAGATAAAGGCCTAATCCAGTTTGAGGTGGTATTGCTAGGGTTTCGATGACAAGGGAGCGAATACGCTTAACCTGGCTCTTGATCTGTTGTTTCTTGTCCTAAGCCGCCGCCGGGTCGTCCCCTTATATACACGGGTTGACGCCCTGCGGTCTACAGAGTCCCGACTGGCTCATATACGTGTCCGGCTCGGAGACCAATTACATATGCCTTACAATACAAGTCATAGATACATGGCAGTTTATAACCATGGGCCTTAAGCCACCTTTGGGCTTGGGCCCTCTACTCAGACTATCTATGAACCGCCATTACGATCTTGGGCTTCATGGAGATGAATCGTCATCAGGATGACCCGGCCCCTCCTGGCGGGTCATGCCTGATAGTCATATCCCCAACATTAGGCCTCGGGTTGATTTGAACTTGTTCATGTCAATCTTTAATTTTTAGGAAAATCTTTCCTCATCTTGACTGTGAAATATTGTAACCCGCCATGACGTCATCTCCTGAACTTTCAGTAATCTGCCGTGACGTCACCTGTCATTAATGCTTCACAGAACCCAAATCTTAATAAATCTCTTACTTTACTGTCTTTCCGGAAATCGAGGCGCCCGCGTCGTCACTTATCCATTTTTTGTCTCCTCGATTTTCGCGCCTATCGTTTGTCCAGGCTTTATAAATAAGACCTCGGGCTCTCCTCTCACTCCCCCTCTTTCCTTCTCCTTTTCTTCTTCCTCCTTGCGACGCGCTGACCTGTACGAGCTCCGCCGCTGTCGACCTCCGCCTCGGTCTTCCGCCTCGGCCGCTGCATCACCCTGAACGGACCAGAGAAACGCGGCACCTCCCCGCCATCTCATCAGTACCGGTAAGCCCTTCTTTTCTCCGCCATAGATCTGGCATTAGGGTTTCGGTGTTCTTTAGTGTTCGTCAGTGTTCATCGCCGCCGTCCTTATTCTTTGTCTAGATCCATGGATTAGATCCACAAACCACACAAATCTCGCGCAGTAGTAGTTTAGCATATATTTTTAACACTAGATTATACTCTCATCACTGCAGATCCCTTTTAGAGCACCTATGCTTTTCCACTATCGCCTCTGTAGGTTCCAAATTTATTTCCTTTTTCTGCGTAGTTTCAGATCCAAATTCCTAACTGCAATCTGTGAAACCTGTTTGTCCAACACTTAGTAGAATTTTGCCCTCTGTCAGATTTTGAGTACCTGTACCCTTCATGGCGGCTTACACTTCCGGTTTATAATTATTCATATACCATTAGTCCTCACTTAAGCCGCCATCCTGAATGTATACTTTCAGCACTTAAACTTGTAATATCACCAATTAACTTAAACCGGCAATTTTTCTTTCCTTTAGGCTTTCTTTCACAATGACGCCCAAAACAGTGTACACATGCAATTGGGTCCCTTCCATCGTCACCGAGAGCACCTTCAAGGACTATTTCAAAACCAGGTATTTACCCGCCAAAACTGTGATGCATTATCATGCTCCTAACCCGGGCGAAGAGAGACCTCAGCCGAAAGACGGCGAAGTCATCATTTTTACTGACCACATGAACCGGGGCTTCTCACCGCCCGGCTCTAAGTTCTTCCAAGACGTTCTGCACTTTTTTCAGCTCCACCCTCAAGACATCGGACCGAATTTCGTGTCAAATATTTGCAACTTTCAGGTCTTCTGTGAGGTGTACCTTCAAGAGGAGCCCAGTGTTGAACTCTTCAGAGAGTATTTTTACTTAAACCGTCAGACTGAATTCACCAATGGTCCTAGCTTGGAACTCGGCGGAATTTCAATTCAACGTAGACGTGATGCCATCTTTCCTTACGCCTGCTTGCCGAGTCACCCCAAAGACTGGAACCAGACGTGGTTTTACTGCAAGGACACGTCTCCGGCTGATGAGAATCTGCTGCCGGGTTATCGTGTTGACCGCCTGAACCCAAAACACAAAGTAGGCTACACGTTTATACATAACTTATTTTGGTGAACTACTCTAATACATTAGCATGTATTGTAGTGCCAACTACATAATAAAATCACTTTCGGAACATATGTCCATGTAGCATGCCTACTGTATTGTCTATTTCCTCACATTCGTTGACATCTAAGGATAAACAGACATGGTTTAAAGTAGGATGAACATAGTATGACATCATTCATATCATGGGCAAACAGATATAAAACAAACAGGCTATTTTATCATTGTGTGCGCACGTGAACATAACAACTAGAATACAGATCAAGACCAAAAGAATATCCTTCATCTCTTTTAAACCATGTAAGGTGAAATGATACGTTAAGACAACTGTGTATAAAAGTGAACAGAGTAACTGACTTTGGCTGCAAACCAAGTAGTTAAATGAACACATCACAGTACCAACCAGTTCAAAAGCAGGAGGAGTAAGGACTTACAACAGCGGCTTGAACTGGTGTGCTCATGCCCTTCATCTTGCTGGCGTGGCAATCCTTGAAGATTTGCACTGCATTCGGTTCAGGTTCTTTTTGGTCCGCACAGGCTTTCCTCTGTATTTGGAACAAGTCAATCTAGATACGATAATTTGGCACAGAAAAAAGAAGGAAGTAGCAGCTATTTACAAGAGCCTCACAATGTGCAATATAGCTACGAGATCCTGTTGTGTGTTGGAATTTCACTTTAGAACGGTTGGTCTTGTTCTTCCAACAGTTAGCCTAGAAGAAGATAGACTTGTAAGGCACATACATAAATACAAGTTCAATATGTGGTCTGATCGAATACATATAGCCTACCTGATACTTTGGATCAGACCAGTGTTTAACGAGGGCTGTCCAGTGTTCATCTGTAATATATTCCACTGGAGATGTTTGGGCGATTTCATTGTTAGCCTTGCCTTCAAAGTGAGATTTTCTAAGGTGGTACCGATACTATCGCAGAGCAGACTGAAAAACATGAGTGCATGCTTGTTTAGTTGCATCATCTTTCGGATCCAACTTGAACCTCATCTGTTGACAAAAGAATGTGAGTCTTATTAGGAGGAAGCTAGAAAGTATGGGACATAGCAAGACAATATTACTAATTGCGATGAATAACATTACTTACGGATAAATGGTCAAGGAAGGTGTTAAACTGTGTATTGTCTTTCTCATTCCTGTACTGGATGCACGTTGGGAGGATACGTGCATGACACCTAACGGCAATGGCTGCCTTTAATACTAACTTGGCTGACTCTGTAGCATCACGTGGCCTTTTTAAACCTGCCTCAAAATGGATCTCCATTCTTCCTCATTTAGATTTTGTTAATCTGTCAAGCATTATCCCTGATGTCTGTTTCCACTTACGTCGTGGTGCTAGTTCAACAACGAATATGGAAAGTGTTAGTGTACATCAAACTGTGAGAGTACATATAAAGGAGCATGCAACTACAACTTGACTCGGTCAGGTACCGTCTTGGTGTTGATGCTCATGAGGTTCATCTGATCTTTCCAAGTCCTGTTGTGTCAGCAGTGCTTCGGAAGTAGTGTTAGGTGTGAAGGCAGCTTGGGAACTGGCCAGTTCCAGAGCAAACGAACGAGTAACTCGTTGAGATGCTGGTACAGTTGAAGCGGATGCCGCAGCTGGTGGAGCAGGTGATACTGTGTTTGTAGATTTAGCCGGTGGACTTGGACCTTCTACTGCACTATAAGTACCAGAAGAATCTGGACGGCCGGTCCTTTTTCCATTTCACCCGACGAGTAACACCACTCCCTACTATATTATTTTCCTTGCTCTTTTTTGACTTTGCCATGTCAAGCCGTACCCACAACACAAAAGAATAAAATCGCTCTTCAGAACTCGTTAATGCATGATACAGACTAGCAATACTTTGATGTAAGACAACCGTATGAGGATGGAATATGTAAGGAAAACAGGACGACATGACATATTCATAGCTACAATGTGTAAACTAAGCAGAAGTATTTTCAAGAAAATAGAAATGATGCAAGCTAGACACCATATGAAAGATGCAACCAATATTACTCTGCCAAGTTAAAAGTGTCTTGTCATAAGTGGCAATTCGAAAAATTAGAAGCAGTACAACGTAGAAATCAATGCAAGATGCAACCACTATCAAACTGTCATGTTAAAAGTGTCCAATCATGAGTGACTGATGCGGGATACACAACAGCAGTACTTTGATGTAAGAACATGGTATGATAGATAGATGCAGTGTATTCTAGACACAGAACGCCATGTCATATGCACATGTATAACGTATGAACTCAGCAGGTGCAATTTAATCAAAATAGAAGAAATACAGGCTAGACAACATATGCAACATGAAACCAATTATCACACTGTCAACTTAGAGCAAGCACCTGCGATGGAGTACGGGAGCTGAACTAATCATGTAGACTTGGGATTTCAACTTCATTAACGGTAGCAGTGGAAAATCTAGAGAGTCTCTGTTTGCGTCGATGCGGAGGACCACCAACATCCCCTAACTTACTCTTTTCCTTCCTATTTTCTGATATTGCCTTATGAAGTGAAAACCACAAGAAGATGAATAAAATTAGCTCTGCATAAGTGGTTGATGCATGTTACAGACGAACACTACTTTGATGTAAGGCAAGCGCAGGATAGGAGGATGGAATATATACAAAAAAAGACAGCGTTTCATATTCACACGTACGATAGGAGGATGGAATATGTATGAAAAAACAGTAAGCGGAAGGCATTTCAACAAAATTAGAAGAAATAAAAGCTAGGCACCATATGAACATGCAACCAATATCACTCTATCAGGTAAAAAGTGTCTCGTCATAAGTGCAATTTCAATAAATTAGAAGCAGTACAAGCTAGAAGACAATGCAAGATGCAACCTACATCACAGTCCCAAGTTAAATATGTCTTATGGGTAAGTGATCGTTGCAGGTATAAGTTGTAAGGTACGCAGATGCAATTCAACATAATCAGAAGCAATACAAACTAGACATCATACGAAAAATGCAACCACATATAACAGTTGCAAGTTAGAGCAAGCACCTGTGATGGTGGAGTAGGGGAGATGTGCTCATCATGTACACGTATGTTCTAGAAACAGGAACACGTGTCATATTCACGGGCATTATGTGTAAAGTAAGCAGATGCAATTCAACAAAGTTAGAAGCAATACAAGCTAGACATCATACGCAACATGCAACCACATATAATAGTGCCAAGTTAGAGCAAGCACCTGTGATGGTGGAGTAGGCGAGATGTGTTCATCATCTACACAGCTACGTTGACTTTCTAGCCTTGCATTGTCTTGCGAATCTTGTTGGGAGGATGGCGGAGTAGAATCTGTAGAGAACCTCCGTTTCAGTTGCTCGGAAGGACCACCATCATCCAATGCCTTGCCAATTTCCTTCAGCTTTATTGATTTTGCATTGTGAGGTCAAACCGACAAGAAAAAAGGAATATAATTCGCTCTTCAGAACTCATTCATGCATGATACTGACGACACTACTCTGATGAAAGGCAAAGTCATGATACGAGGATGGAATATGTACGAAAAAATGGACGGCTTGACATATTCACACCTATGATGTGGTAACTAAGCAGAAGACACTTCAACAAATTAGAAGCACTGCAAACTAGACACCATATGAAAGGTGCAATCAATATCACTCTGCCAAGTTAAAACTGTCTCGTCATAGGTGGCGTTCATCAAACTAGAAGCAATACATGCTAGAAATCATATTCAAGATGCAAACCAATATCACACTGCCAACTTAAAGGTGTTCCATCATAAGTGACTGATGCAGGATACACAAGAAGAGTAGTTTCATGTAAGAACATGGTGTGATAGATGATACGTCTCCAACATATCTATAATTTATGAAGTATTCATGCTATTATATTATCCATCTTGGATGTTTAATGGGCTTTACTATGCACTTTTATATTATTTTTGGGACTAACTTATTAACCTAGAGCCCAGTGCCAGTTTCTGTTTTTCCCTTGTTTCAGTGTTTCGCAGAAAAGGAATATCAAACGGAGTCCAAACGGAACGAAACCATCGGGAGAGTTACTTTTGGAACGGAAGCAATCCAGAAGACTTTGAGTGTACGTAAGGGAAGCAACGAGGAAGGCACGAGGCAGGGGGGCGCGCCCACCCCCCTGGCGCGCCCTCCACCCTTGTGGGCCCCTCATGGCTCCCCTTACCGACTTCTTTCGCCTATATATCTCCATATACCCTAAAACCATCGTGGAACAGAATAGATCGGGAATTCCGCCGCCGCAAGCCTCTGTAGCCACCAAAAACCAATCGGAACCCTGTTCCGGCACCCTGCCGGAGGGGGGATCCCTCACCGGTGGCCATGTTCATCATCCCGGCGCTCTCCATGACGAGGAGGGAGTAGTTCACCCTCGGGGCTGAGGGTATGTACCAGTAGCTATGTGTTTGATCTCTCTCTCTCTCTCGTGTTCTTGAGGTGGCATGATCTTGATGTATTGCGAGCTTTGCTATTATAGTTGGATCTTATGATGTTTCTCCCCCCTCTACTCTCTTGTAATGGATTGAGTTTTCCCTTTGAAGTTATCTTATCGGATTGAGTCTTTAAGGATTTGAGAACATTTGATGTATGTCTTGCCGTGCGTATCTGTGGTGACAATGGGATATCACGTGATTCACTTGATGTATGTTTTGGTCATCAACTTGCGGGTTCCGCCCATGAACCTATGCATAGGGGTTGGCACACGTTTTCGTCTTGACTCTCCGGTAGAAACTTTGCGGCACTCTTTGAAGTTTTTTGTGTTGGTTGAATTAATGAATCTGAGATTGTGTGATGCATATCGTATAATCGTACCCACGGATACTTGAGGCGACATTGGAGTATCTAGGTGACATTAGGGTTTTGGTTGATTTGTGTCTTAAGGTGTTATTCTAGTACGAACTCTATGATAGATCGAACGGAAATAATAGCTTCGTGTTATTTTACTACGGACTCTTGAATAGATCGATCAGAAAGGATAACTTGAGGTGGTTTCGTACCCTACCATAATCTCTTCATTTGTTCTCCGCTATTAGTGACTTTGGAGTGACTCTTTGTTGCATGTTGAGGGATAGTTATATGATCCAATTATGTTATTATTGTTGAGAGAGCTTGCACTAGTGCAAGTATGAACCCTAGGCCTTGTTTCAACACATTGCAATACCGTTTACGCTCACTTTTATTACTTGTCACCTTGCTGTTTTTATATTTTCAGATTACAAAAACCTATATCTACCATCCATATTGCACTTGTATCACCATCTCTTCGCCGAACTAGTGCACCTATACAATTTACCATTGTATTGGGTGTGTTAGGGACACAAGAGACTCTTTGTTATTTGGTTGCAGGGTTGTTTGAGAGAGACCATCTTCATCCTACGCCTCCCACGGATTGATAAACCTTAGGTTATCCACTTGAGGGAAATTTGCTACTGTCCTACAAACCTCTGCACTTGGAGGCCCAACAACGTCTACAAGAAGAAGGTTGTGTAGTAGACATCAAGCTCTTTTCTGGCGCTGTTGCCGGGGAGGTGAGTGCTTGAAGGTATATCTTTAGATCTTGCAATCGAATCTTTTTGTTTCTTGTTTTATCACTAGTTTAGTCTATAAAAGAAAACTACAAAAAAATGGAATTGAGTTTGTCTCATACGCTTCATCTTTTTAATATCTTTCGTGAGAATGATGGGAAGGAAAAATGTGCTCAAGTTCTAGAAGAAGAACTCTATAAAATGTTTGGCACTAAACCTTTGAATGGTGAGCATGATTGCAAGGTTATTAGTATGAACTCTTTGAATATCCATAGTACTAATGATGATTGCACTAGTCATGATGAAAATATCTCTTATAAGCATGTCGATTTTTGTGGAATACATAGAGTTTGCAAGTACACACCAATTAGGGAAGATAGATTTTGCAAGAGGCATAAGTACTTAGAAACTAAATGGTTGCAAGAAAGGCTAGATGTTTGTGCTGAAAATTTAAATTTTCTTAGCCGTACTTGTGAACTTTGCAATGAACATGGTCATTTAACTATCCGTTGCAAATTGTTTCATGATCTAATCGTTTTCACAAATTGTGATGACTTGATTTCCCTTGCACATCATAATGAACTTAGTTTGCTTATGGGGTATGAAGAAATGAAACGAATAACTAATTATCTTCCAGTATTTGCCTGTGATAAACTTCTTGATTTTGATCTAGAGGAAATTTATATGTATTGTGCAGTGAATTGCATTGAAAATCCTTATATTGCCAAATACATAAAGAAAAGAAAGCAAATAAAAGATGAAGAGAACACTAATGAAAGGGAAGAGACTTCCCAATATCCTCCTATTATTTCTTATGATGAATCAGGTAACAAAGATGAGCTTTCTATTCAACCAATCTCATCAATAAGGAGCTCAAAAAAGAGGGATAAACCCGCACATGATGTGAAGAAGAAAAAGAAAAGACGGAGAAGCAAAGTTAGAAAGGTATCTCTCCACTATTTGCCCGTGACAAACAATGTGCATATCTGACAGAGAGCTTACCAGGAGCAGGAGGCCTATCATTTGGTGTAGTTTATGTCTTTTTTATTTTTTTAGTGAGACCATATGGAATGTAGCAAAAGTATCTTAGTGTGGGATTGTTTGAATCTGTTTATGACGCGACCTTTGTTTTGTGCGTTTGTCGTTTGTGTCTTCTTTTTAGCAAGAATCATACTGATATGGCAAAAGTTGTGTGTTAACACACGCAAGTTAATACTTTCTACCTCTGTCTATAACTTGAGTTTTTATGTTCTTGATAGTTCATGCTTTAATGCACGGGGAAGTTGCATGTGTTTTAGTACTAGAGTTGCCATGTTCTCACATCTGGTAGAGGCAACTCTCGAATTTCTGAACAGCTACGGTTGCACAACTCTTTTTTTTTACCAGAGTTGCTTCAAAAATGAACATAGTTGCTTCAGTTAATTGTTCGAGTTGCCAGGTTACTTTTCCTGATCAGGGTTGCTCATGAACCCCAAGCACCTTATAATAGGATAGGAAAGAAAGCCAAGCAGGTTTCAATGCATACAATATAGAGAAATTATGTTTTCGTGTTGCAATGCACCTGCAAAAATGCGCAATGGTCCTGCATTTTCTTTCCCACTAGAGTTCCTCTATTTTTGCAGTGGTGTTGCTTTTTTGTATCATAATAGTTGCTCAAGATGCGTACTGGTGTTGCCACTATAGTTGCTTTTTTCACCAGATCAAAAGAACGAACTAAAAACTGGACTAGTTGATGTTCAAGCAGGGAAGGGCATGGGTGGTTGAGTAGGGAAGAGAGAGGAGTCGGGTGGAGGTGGTGCTTACCTTTTTGGGGGGAGCTAGGTCTGGTTTTTTTCTCTCCAGATCTGATTTTTGGAGCAAGGAGGAGGAAGGAGGTGTTCCTGCGTCGGCTTTGTTCTTCAAGACGCCATAGATGGGGCAGATCTTGTTTAGAGGAGGAAAGGCAGGAGCAAGGAGGAAGAAGGGGACCCGTGCGTGGGCTTGTCCTTCAAGGAAAAGGAGGAGGGGGTTGCGTGAGGCGTCCGCAAGGGGAGCGTGGGCGGGAGTGCAAGGAGGGAGTGGGGATCGAAGCCTGGGGACGACGGGTGCGAGGAAGCGGGGGCCGGGGGGACCAGGTGCGATTGGGGCGCGCGCGCGATCCACCCATAATTCGCGCGGGCTTGGGTTGGTTGGTTTCGCGCGCGCGGGGCTGCTTTCCGTTTTTGGCTGTCTGGTCGAGCGCGCGGGCGGCTCCTTCCTTTTCTGGGAGAGCGCTCGGGGCTGCGATCGGGCGCCCGTGCGCCCGCGAGCCACGTCCAAAAAATGTCGTTCTTCTCTACAAGGGTTGCATGTGGAATTTGAGGAGAATCTGTGCACCAGCATCCGACTCTTTGATGTTGCTCTGATCATATTGTGTAAATATATTTCTAATAAAGCAATCGCCCGATGGTGTACATGTTAGAAATAACAAGATGTAATCATCAAGTGTGAGAGATGGCAGCATCATGATGGGATGTTATGTACTGTTGTGCTCATCAATAGGTTAGTCTTTCATTCTCTTGCAGCCAGTATGTTTTTTGTTATGCAAACAATTAGGAAATATCTAATTTCTATGTACGCCACACCGCCAAGTCGTAGGCACGCGCGGCCTCATCGGCGGTGGGATACTTGCCGAGCCACGAACGCTGCCCGGCGTCGGAGAACTCCAGTACGAAGTTCCCGGAGGGCTTCGCCCTCATGCCGAAGAAACCGCACTTGCCCTTCGGCGTCTTCTTCGGCGCCATCGGGGAGCGGGCGGCGGCCGAGCTGGGAGCGGGGAGGCAACGTGCGGCGCGGGGCGGAGGCGGACGGATTCAGCTACACATGATTCACATTCGTTCACATGAATTTGTGAAATTATTTGAAAATTCTAAGGTATTCATTGTTATTTCTCCAGTAAGATATCCCCCTTTGTTAATACTACCCTATTCCTTTTCCTTCTTTCACGAAAGTGGAAGGAGTGATGAAGAAGTGAAACATAGTTGAAGTGGCCGTTTTTAACAGGAACGAAACTAAAGAATTTGACATTAACATAATTTTAGTACCAATTCACGTGTTCCTGGTTTCATTAGCATCAGAACATGTTGACCTAATTGTCCATGGTTACACTGTTACACTCATCTTCAAATGGCACAACTTGTTTTGCTGCCACATCTTCTCTTACCATACGATGAACAAGTATTGTATGTTCTATCCCTCTCTTATTTCAAACTGCATTAACAATGTTTTTTCAGTGTGTGGATGCCTAACTTTGCCTTATGGATTACTGATTTTGTTACTAATGTGTACACAAACCCTGCCTGATTAATTTAGTCCACTATATCTAACCATATGAATTGTGTATGTTGATACTGGTGTGGTACATACATTACCTCTGTTTTTTTAGAACTATGAGAGTGGAATGACAGCGCCCACGTGGACAACTCGGAGCTCAACCTCGTCAAGGGCTGCGGGCAGCAATGACTTATTTGGAGGTAATCTCAGACATATGTCTTCGTTATTAGTTTCAAGTTACTGTGCAGATTGATAATGGCCAAAATATTGTTGGATAAATCTATTTCCACTGAATTAACAGATTTCTTCCGTTGTGGGCCTACAAATATTTAGAGTAATATGCATGCAACCAGTCAATCACTACTTTGTACTATATGCTATGAAAAAAATTATGTGAGCAACCTTAAGTAGTAACCTTATATTGCTATGCACTGAAAATGGTCTTAGGTACCTCCAGTTTTAGTATCATCACATATTGAGGGCATTGTAAATGCTTCTACTATTGCAGGTTCAACTTGAATCTTCACTTCCGTAGGCATGTAACTGATTCGCTTCTTGATAAGTTCTTAGCTCACTGATTCAAATCCATATAGCTTGCGAGGTGCTGGAATAGTCTTATGCGACGTTTCATCTACATTTTATTAAATGTCTTTCCCGTAAAGAAATATAGTGCAAAGGAATTTAATTTTAGAAACAACTGCTGGTTACTATTGTTTGTGAATTCTATTTAATCATTCATAATTTTTAAATAGTATATCTTGTTCTTGCTTAACTGTCTGTCTGTATATATATACAATTCCTTTGAAATTTATTCTTAATCATGTCTCGAATACAAAATCTAGGTCGAAGCTGTGCTACATACTAGGTGGTAATAGTGGTCATCATTTATATGTTTGAAACTACTAATAATCCACTTAATCATCTCAAGTAACAAACTACTGACTAATTAGCCATGCATCCAGAAAAGCAGAAGTTGTTCATCTCAATAGAACCCTTAATTACCATATTTAGTTATTTAGAAACGGTTATATCTTAACCCCATGCCATTTCCGACAAAGCAAATATCATTGCAATTTATTTCTGTTGGTACTTTCGACAAGTGCGGGTGGACTTGATAATTGTCACGAGGCAGCTGCTAAAAGCAGGGGCTCTAATCAACAGCAAGGATCTTGTAATGGGTTGCAGGACGTGGTGCCAGGGTCATATATGTTGAATGGTAAGTATGCATTTTTGTCTAATTCTAAGTTAGCAGTGGATGTATTCCATGCTACCATGTTGATCAGAATTGGGACTCTGATTTCAATCTTCGTGCCTGTGGTTGATGCATACATGAGTTCTACATTGGGTGGGAGGAAGATAGTATGAAGAAATAAAGAGAACATTGGTAAAAAGCATGGTGAGGAACAAGGTGATCTTTATCTTCTGATGTGTTCTTGTCAACCTATAGTCTGATTTGTATTTTCTCATTGGTTATTGTAAACAGTAGGTGTGTATATATGCCAAATATGAGAAGAGGAAGAAGCCACGTTGGAAAGTTTGAGTACAAGGAAAATGAAGGTTTGATATTAGCCTCTAACAGAGCAGTGGTGCGTTGTCGAGGGAATCAACACGAATAGTTGCAGTAGCATAAGGTGCCAACCAAGGAACTATTACCAACAACTGATGCAGCCTTGATGCAGCAGTGCTGCGACGACAGGAGATCCGACGGGCATCGCAACGGCGAGAAGAAGCACGAGATGGCTAGGTTGACGAGAGCTACTGGGCCACAACAATTTCCATGGAATTTTTTCGTCTGTGTTTGTGGTGGCAAAATATAATGCATATCATCCATTAGATAATGCAGAGCCGTGAATAGGTTTGATGCCAATGACAAAAGCAAAATATGAGGTATTATAAACCCACGAAATAGTGAAATTCTGCATGAACTTACGTATATTTTTTCTGGAGAAAGGGGTACAATGAATTATTGTTTTGTGTATAATTGGACAATGAATTAATCGACGAAAAAGAACAGTGGTTACAAACTTACAATATCGAAAAGGGTGGGTGGAACAAGAATAGGGGTTTGGGAGATAAATCGACAATGCTTCCAGATGTGTTTGAGGATCGTAAACGGTGTGTTAAACATGATTGACATTGAACCACTAAATATGCGTGCCCCCGTAGAAATGCACGAGCAATATCCTAATTTAGGGATGGAAATTTTAAACTTCAGTCATGCTTTATTGGACGTTTTTCTCTAATAAATATATTCCATGTAGTATAAACTTCTGGAGGTATGGTTAGTTTTTCTTTAATTTTGTATAAGACAATAACAGTGCATATAGTGGAGACTGAATTAGCTTATAGGACATCAAAGGAAGTTCCTTTTTCATCTTGAAGAAAGTTGTTTCATATGTGTTAATAACAATGTACCTCCAATTAGTTTCTAACCATCCTTCCAAATCTCATACCTTGATATTCTTCTTTTTTCTCCTTGTAGTCCAATTATATCTTAAGAACTAAGATAATTATATACTCCATCTGTCTAGAGTTACTTGATGCTAAAATGGCGTTAGATACATTCATTTCAGGGTCTAATGATTTCCTACTTTAGAGGGCTGAGAGTGAACGGGATGGGGGTTGAGATTGATTTATTTAGTTCCGGCTGACTGAGCGAAATAATTTCCTTACTTTAGAAAATATGAAAACTTGCATTTCATTACAGATGGCTTTGCAACAAATTGCATGAGTGAGCGGTCATTTTTTTCATCAATTGTATAATTTTTGGTTAGGATAGAAGGGTATATGCATTGGTTGGTTGCTTCAAGGGTTAATAACGGACACGGTGGTGGCGTATCAGTTGCATGCCCAATAACGGACATCATATTTGTGTTTTGTGGTAATGCACGACATTCAACTGTATGTACAAGGTGGCAATGGCTTAGGAGGCATCGGATATCCATGGGAAAGTATGGTGTGAAGGAGAGAGGGCCCCATGACAAAGGTGAGTTGCGCATCATTCGGTTTCAAAGAGGGCTCCAACGAGAAGTATTCCGCTACGGCGGGAAACCGTGCTGGAAAGGGGGGTTCGATACGAAAATGGAAGGATGCGTCGTGGGGTGGACTTTTTGGGGGGGGGGGGGGGGGGCGGGTGGAGAGGGGGCACGTGTTGGATGTAACAAGATGGATAGTCCGGATAACAAAATGGAAGGATGCATCTCCAGCCGGCCCCCCAAGAAGCCTCCCAAGCCACTTTTTGGGCGCCGGCGGACAAAAAACGCCCCACTCAGGCCCCCAGAGACCCGTTTATCGCCGGATTTCGCGAGATTTACGGCCGGCACTACCACCCCAAACCCAGCCCCGGGGGGGCAGCTGGGGACGCCGGCTGTTGCCTTTTGCATGCACAGGGCCACTCGTCAGCCTCTCTCTCTCCCCTCTCTCTCCTCTCTCCTCCCCTTTCTCTCTTTTCTTTCTCCTCTCTCTTCTCTCTTTCCTTCCACCACCTACCGCACACAGCGCGCATGGCCGGGGTGGGGCTCGCGCTCGCGTGGTCAAAGCCTCCACTCGACCATCTCCTTCCTCCTCGCTTGGTCGCCATCGCCACCATCCGCGCAAGATCCAGCCCATCTCCTCCGCATCCGTCGAGTGGGCGTTCCGGCGGACCCGGTCGGCGTCGTCGCTCGCCGCCGAGTTCGCGGGCGTCCCGCTCAAGCGCTGGTGGGACTGGGGCCTCGGCTGGCTGCGGCTCCGCCGGCGACCTGGAGATGATCAAGGAGGAGGCAGTCGCGCTCGGCCGGGGCACCTGGGCCCGCTTCCTCTACAAGGTGCGCTCCGGGGTCCGCCGCCTCGTCGTGTCCGACCACCCGCTGCCCACCACGCAGTGCCTCAGGGGTGCCTCGCTGCCCCCGTTCTGGCGTTCCGGCGGACGGGCGGTGGTGCCGAGCAGGCCGGCGCGGCGGGACGAGCTGCAGGGCGCGCGGGACGAGAAGCAGGGGCGCGGGACGAGCTGCAGGCGCGCGCGAGCGACATGGCCGAGGAGAGGAGCGCGCGCGGCCGGGCGGAGCAGCGCGGGCGCGGCCGGGACGACGTGGGCGTGACCAGGGCGTTGGAGGAGCGCGCGGCGGCCGGGCGGAGCGGCGCGGGCAGCTGCACCTCCGAGCGTGCGGCGGCCGTGGGAGTTGCCGCCGAGCTCGCGCAGCTGCACCTCCGTGTCGCCTCCAAGCTCGCGCTGCCGCCGCTGCAGTCCACCTTTGGGTTGTCTCCAAGCTCGCGCCGACAGGGAGGGAGGGGGAGCACGCTGGACGGCGGCGAGCGGCGCCGTGGCGAGGGCGGCGAGCAGCAAGAGGCGTCGTGGCAAGGGCGGTGAGCAGCAGGAGGGCGTGCGGCGGCTACGAGTGGTGCGTGGGGGGGCCAATGAGTGGATAGATTTTCACCCCAAGACTAAATGTTACGCCGGCAGCCTCCCAAGCGGCGAAAAAATGCCTCCTGGGGGCTCAACGGCTGGAGATGCTCTTATGGGCTGAATTTGGAGGAGCCTGGACTATGCAATAGTTGAATTTTTGGAGCCCGCTAGGCGTCCATTTGATGTTCGAACACGCCCAGGCGTATGAGAAAGGAATGAGCTTCGAACTAGGGGACGAGCTTAAACATTTGTTTAATTCATTTATATGCATTGTAGCCCGTAGCAACGCACGGGCATTCTACTAGTACTTGTGGGTTATCACTCAGGAAGAGGATTGAGTGAGGTTCTGGATTAAGAAACTTACCCAGCTAGGGGGTTGTATATGGAAAAGCCATCTCAGCACTTAAGGAGAGTGAATTCTTCTTTCCCCCCTTTATAAAGATCAACCAACATGGCGGCTAGGGTGGCGAAATTGTCCGGACCCTTGCGCCCAAAGCGAGATGTATCATCCTCCCCGTTGTAATTCCACATGGGGAGTCCCCTGGATTGAAGTGGCTGAACACCTCGCGTTATGGAAATCGCCATGACCTCAATTATGGACGGTCTGGATTGGGCGAGTATTTTTATCTTGTCCATTAACATCTTAACCTCTGCACTATCTATCTCCTCGAGGCTCCGGGGGCGCCAGCTATGGCGCTTTTTTAACGGAGCATTGGAAACTTCAGGAAGACCTCGTCGGATTGGGTCCGGGAGAACGATGTCTTCAATATAAAACCACTCTGAGGGCCACTCTTCGGATGCCTTCTTCGGAGTGCCGGATAGGTATCCTGTCTCGGCTATGCGCCATACTTCGGCACCGCCCACCTCGAATATGGACCCCTTTTGGGAGCGAGGGACGAGGCAGAAAAGCTTTCTCCATAGCTCGAAATGGGCCTCGCAGCCTAGGAACAGCTCGCAAAGAGCGACGAAGCCCGTGATGTGCAGAATGGAGCCCGGCGTGAGATTGTGCAGTTGGAGGCCATAGTACTCTAGGAGACCTCAGAGGAAAGGATGGATTGGAAATCCAACGCCTCTTAAGAGAAAGGAAACGAAGCACACTCGCTCCCCTGCTGAAGGATTCGGGAAATTTTCTGCCAGGGCTTCGCCAGTAAAAGAAGTTAATCCCGCCCGAACGGGGACTAGATCCGCAGGGGGGAGATAGCCCCTGCACCTGGAGCTTGGTCAGCTAGGCATGGGATACAGAGAAGCTCTCCCAATCGCCTTTTAGTGGGCCGTGGGGGCGGGAGGAAGAACTAGGAGCGTTGGCCATGATTGCGTGGTTTCTCCGGGCAAGTTCGAAGGATTTTTCGCCCGGTGTGGAATGGCATCTGAGATTCGATCTCCTTAAATAGACACCTTCTGTACGCTGTCGAGGGGTTATTCGTGAAAACGCTTGGACCCTTCGTATTCGTTTGCCACGTGGAAGCTGAGGCGACGGAAGCACAGAAGCCGAAGGGTACGACATTTAATGAAAACCGAGATGTTCGAAGAATTCACCTTACCAAGACCGAAGATGTAAGGGCCGAATGTAGCCCTTCGGTTCAGATGCTTTGAAGTATTCAGTGGAGGAACCCACCTTGCAATGCCGAAGACAATTTGCGCGCCGAACACATCATCATTGAAGACTGGTTCGGGGGCTACTGAGGGAGTCCAGGATTACGGGGTCCTCGGGCGTCCGGGCTATGTGAGGTGGGCCGGACTGATGGGTCGTGAAGATACCATCGTAAATTGTATGCATGCATTGCTTTATATTTGTGTTCATAAAAGAACTATCATTTCATTTCAGTAATCTCCCTAGGATCTATGTACTGTCCTGTGGCAAGCACGGGCATTCAACTACTGTTGTATACTTGTATAAAAAATTCGCCAGTAAAAAAAATCCCATCGACCTTTCGAGTAAAAAAGACAATTTTTTAGGGCATAAACCTTTTACATGAGTAGAACATTTGATCATGTTTGTTTCCCAAAAAAATCCAATATTTCTCGATCTTGTAGTAAATTTTTTTTTTGAAAAATGGGTGCATGTGCACCCCCTGTTCCATTTCTCCTCCTTCACCCGTCTCTATTTAAAGGGAACACTCGTACAACTCCTAGTCATTGCACATAGAGAGCACAACAAAAAGCAATGGCGGAGCTAGACGAAAACCTTTTGGGAGGGGGAGGGGGCGAATCGTAAATGACATTTTGAAGCATTGAATTTGTTATTTTTGCCACGGTTTCCACGAAAGTCATATGGTGATAAAATTTTGCAAGCCAACAAACATTTTGTCAATGTTTCTTACAAAAAGAAGCAGAAATTTTTCACATTTTTTAACTTTACTGTTCACCCTAGCTCATATGAGCTCGGGATTAGAACATCTGCGTCCACTAACCAATGTTCCTCCCATGTGCTTCTTAGCAGGCACAAAGTGACCCAGGCCCTGCTCCTCTCCTCCACCCGGCAGGGGCTTATGGCTTAGGCAAGCTTTCCCCCCTCCCCATCTTTCTCCCCTCCTTCTCCTTGCTAACCTACTAGTACACTACATGACTGCAGATGTGGGCTCCCACCTTAGCGACACCGGCGCCGGCCAGCCGGTCCCGTTGCCGACCTGCTCGGCGGCGAAGCCGGGAATTTGGGCGCTAGTGGTGATCCTTGGTTTTGTTGCGGGGCTAAACGTAAATGACAAAGATCTGGGAGTGGCAAACGGCTGATTTTCCCCTCATCTAGGCCTTTCAAATAGTTTTATCTTGGGGGGACGCTCTTCACCACCATGGCCGGGTAAGTAATTGCTTTCCACCATAAGTTCCAGTTTCAACTTTGATTTTGTCTTATTTCCTGAACGTCAAAGCTTGCAGAGTACATGCCCTATATTCTATATGGAGTTCAGTCCAGACAACATAGTTCGGGGACAAATGAAGAAGGAGGCAGAGTGTTATAGTTGTGGGGCATATAAAAGACGTGTAAACAAAAGGATTAGACAAACTGGGAATTTGACTCAAGTCGACTAAAAAGCAACAGAAAATCATTTCAAGTTCAGACATACATTCAACAATTGCATTTTTTGGAAAAGGAGGTTAAAACCCCCGGCCTCTGCATCAATCGATGCATACATCCATCTTTATTAATTATTCAACAAAGGTCTCACAAGAACATACATTAAGCCACACGAAGCCATTACTTACACCTACAAACTCGATAATGTGGAGTGCTTTCACTCCACATATCTAAAATCGGTGTCGTCGCCGATCCATCCGCACAACTTTGGCGGTATGGAGTATGCCATGGACCAAAAAGGCGTCTCACCAACATCCAGTACAAGACGGAATCAGACGGACGCATATCCTTCTATGAGTTCGGCTGGCGGGAGTTCATGACGGGAAGAGCAACCGCAATGACTTTCAGATGATGTTTATCGTTGATCAAGTTTACAAATAAGGTCTAAGTCATGAATATATCAGCCGATGGATGTGATACATTCATGTTTGTTTCTTGAGTCCAACAAATTTGTAGTGTTACTTAATTATTTGGTCATTTGTTTCTAAAATTAATTCAATCTCCTTCAGTTATATTGAAAATCATGTGACTTCACCTTTTGGAGTAATGTGTGTCGACACGCGATGCCAACAATTGGTATACTCTACCCTTTCCCTCTAGTGGCGGGCGCTATGGCAGAACCGCCGCTACTAACATGGTATCTGTGGGAAAAAAGTCCATTTTGCTCCCGTGAAAAAAATGGGTTGTTCGCATAACCCCATCATTTCTTTTGGTTCACTTAAACCCTTAATCTAACCAATAACGTTCAAAAATCGTTGTTGGTGGGTTTCTTAGGTGGTTTGCTGACGTGGACTTGGTCAAAGCGGTTTGTTGACCAGTGGGGCCACGTCGTCAGGTGAGGATATTACATTGCGTGAAGATGGGGACGATGCGGATTTCTCCAGCACCCCTGCAGAGAATGAGAGAAGAAAGGGGAAGATGGTGTCTCGGTCTGCCGCCGCCTTGGTGACCGACCGCCGCTGCTGCTCCTGTGATCCACCGCCACAGCTGCTGCCTCTGTGATCCGCCGCTGCGTTTGAAACTCTCTCTCTCTCTCTCTCACTCACTCTCTCTCTCTCTATACGTCAGTGCCCTTCGTCATGCACGCAACAAACAGGAACACACCACGCTTCATCCCGAGCTTGCACCATCGCGGAATGATCTTCATCGACGTCGTGCCCCAAAAAACTCAAATGCGGACTGAGTCGATGGATGGCGCCCAGAATCGACTGAATCGAGCTCATCTTCCCCAATTCCGATCGTCTGTCACCGCCGTTGATCTGCTGCACCCTCCCGTTTTTTGTGTCGTCGCCGCGAGGAACAGGAGGCGCGCCCAACCCAATCCGACGTGAACTCCCGGTCATGCCGGCCCCGGCCGCCGCCGGTCCGCCGCTGAAGGGCGAAGCGCCACCGCCCATGCGTCCCGCTTCCCCTGCTCCTTCCTCCTTTTCCCACGGGAAGCCGAATTCGCGCCGCCCGCACGTGCCTCGGCTCGCCTGCTCACGCACTACCACGTCGTTGCGCCACCGCTAAATCCCTCCACGCCGGCGACCTCTCACTCCCAGCGCTGCTCCGCTGCCAGCCATTTCACCGCATCTGCTCCCACTAGGAGCTCGCCGCCGGCCACCATCGGGCCTCCTGCAGCACCCCCACCGCCGAGCCACGCCACCATCGGCCTTCACCTCCGTTCCACGCCATAGTTGCTTCTCCGGTCAGCCATGCCACCACAACCACCTACAACGCTGCCGAGAGCATCGACGGGTCACCTAACGAGAGGGCCCCACTGGTCAGCTACCACTTTGACCTCGTCCACGTGTGCAAACCACCTAAGCAAATCCATCTAGGATGATTTTTGACTGGTATGCGATAGTTAGGGGGGGTGTAAAGGAGCAGAAAAAAATATCAATGGTTATGTGAACCATCAAGTTTTTTTAGAGAGTAAAATGGACTTTTTTCTATCTGTGGTGGGTAGGAACTAACGCCCGCCACTAGAAGGTACGTACCAGTGGCGGGCGCCCCTGGAAGCCTGGCCCGTCACCGCTGGCCTTTTTGCGACCACCGCTGCTAGGCATTCCTTAAGTAGTGTCAAGAATGTAAACATGTTGATGAACCTTTTTTTAATACATTAGAACCGCAGATGCCCACATATACGCATATACAATCACACATGCACGCACGCACGTTCTATCCCTATGAGCATCTTTGAGATACTATGATTGACAAGGTCAACACATGCACCTCGTCGTCGATGGAAACGTATTCTTCCACTGAACAAGCATCGCCAAAAAGACTAGATTAAATTCAGAAAAATATGAGCACGAGGGCAAAGTCTAAGACTTGGACCCTGATGAGCAGGTTCCACCGTGGAGGTACGAACCTAAACATTTGAGTCCGTGTTGATAAACCTTATTAACAAATATATCGGTATCATGCCTTGTGTGTGATTATTACATTTGAGTTCGCGTTGATGAACCTTATTAACAAATACATCGGTATCATCCCTTGTGTGTGAAGTGTGATTATTTGATCCTTGATACTCCACTATGCGCCTCAATTTATTCTCGTTGATTTAGCGATTTGATCTGTGGGTAGTTGTCTAGTTGAGCAGTGTTGGATGAAAAAAACATCGGACGTGTAGCATTGCTATTGTGCCACGGTCCAACTTTAGAGCTTCGTAGCAACATACATGTACCTTCCTTTGGCAGCTACGCACAGAGGCAGACCTTGCGGTGTCCTCGTCAGCTGCCGACCTGGGAAATTGCTGCGCGCTTGCGTCGGCGGACACTTCCACGACAAATGGCGCGGATAGGCAGCGTTTCGTTGCGTGCCCGGAGCTAAAATGAGGACAAAGCTACAAACCACGCCCCGACGGCGGCCGTCTCTGTCCGCGCGTCTGTGTTGGTACTTGGTAGTTGGGCCGTCTCAAACTAAGCTACAAGTACCTTAGCTATACGCTGATCGAGAGCAGGAGCTAGGAGCTAGATCGGCAGCAGCTAGGATCGAGATGGCCGTGTCACGGCAGACAGGGTGGATCGCCGCTGGCCTCCTCGCGCGCCTGCTCATGGTGGCCGTCCTGCTCATGTCCGTGCGCTTCGTTCTGTCCAACTACATCCACTGGGACCATACACAGGGCATCTACAAGCTCCAGAGCTACACGTATGTATTCCTCTGTATCCGATGTATATTCTAGTTCTAGCTAAGCCAGCGCGTTGTATTACTGTACTAGTGTTACTAGTACTACATACTGCGTCGCTAGCTCTAGCTAACCTCTGAGACGGGACGAGTTCTGATGTGGCATGGCAATGGCATGGCGAACGTACAGGTATGTGGTCGCGTCGGCCGTCGTGGGGGCGGCGGGGAGCGTGCTGCAGATACCCGTCGCCATGTACCTGCTGTGCAAGAGCAAAAGGGCGATACCCAGCGCCATGATCCTCGACATCAGCATGCACGCCGACATAGTAAGCTGCTGCTCTGGCTAGCTACCTTAATTTCTCGTGCAAAGCTCCCGATTTCCTTCGGCTAAGTAGAACAAGGTTATGATGATTGCCGCTACAACGCGCAGGTGATAAGCGTCGTGCTGGCAAGCGGGGTCGGCGGCGGCCGGGTTTGGCGCGACCAACGACGTTCTGCGCTACGTCCGGGCGAGCAAATGGGAAGGCAGGCAGCAAGAGGAGCAGGCTCTCATTAACTACTACAACAGGGCGATCGTCCCAGTCGTGTTCCTCCTCGTGGGCATGGTCCTCTCCATCTGCGCCACCGTCGTCTCCGCCAGGCTCCGCGCCAGGGCGATAAATGATTCTGAAGTTGGAGCCTGATCCATCAATTTCACACAAAAACAAGGCGACTTCAGTTCATCCATTGTATTGCCATATTCAGGCACTGCCAGCATGGCGCTATGCTCGCAATGCAGAATATTTTCTTTTAAGGTTTGAATTTCCCCATTAAGGAATTGTGAGACACTAGAAACGGCGCCTGATTCCTCCCTTGCTATTTACTCCCTCTGTCGTGGAATTGTCACGGCAGATGTCTTCGTGCAAGGACTTAGTCGTGGAGCCATCGCAACTAGGAAGCTTAAAGGGTTAAACGGGACAAAGGACACGAGGATTATACTGGTTCGGCCTCTTACGGTGAAGGTAAAAGCCTACTCCAGTTGAGGTGGAATTACTTAGGGTTTCGATGACCAGGGAGCTTAACCGCTATGCCTGGCTATCGATCTGATGTTACTTGTCCTGAACCGCCGCTGGGTCGTCCCTTTATATAGAGGTTAACGCCCAACGGCTCTCAGAGTCCCGGTCGGCTTATAAACAGTGTTCGACCCGGACTCTTAACTATTCTTGCCTTACACTACAAGTCATGCCTTAACGGCGGTTTATCACTACGGGCCTTAAGCCGCCTCTAGGCCTTAGGCCCATTACTGAACCGCCATCCTCAAGCTTGATATTGGGCTTCATGTGATGATCGTCATGACATAACCCGGCCCCTTCTGGGCGGGTGACTCCAGTAGTTATATCCCCAACATTAGGCCCCAGATTGATTTGAACCGGTTCATGTCAATCTTCAATACCTTAAGGAAAAATCTTCTGGCTTCTGTTTGCGCAAAGGCTATAACCCGCCGTGACGTCATCTTCTGGATTCTTAGTAACCCGCCATGATGTCATCCGCCATTAATGCACGTTTTGCCCAACATATCTCAACGGATCGTTATCTTAATAACTGTCCCGAAAATCGAGGCGTCTCCGCAGCTGGATAATCATGTCTTCAGCCTCCTCGTTTCTCGCGCCCATTCATCAGCCGTCCCTTATAAGTAGGCCCAGCCCTTAGGTCTTCGTCATTCTTCCCTTTCCATCATCTTCCTCCTCTCGACGCCTCAGAGCCCGAGCTCCGCCGCCGCCGCCGCGCATCCCGTCTGCACCAACCAAGGCCGCTGCATCGACCTGTCTTGACCAGAGAACCGCGGCGCACCTCCGCTGCTCATCAGCACCAATAAGTCCTCGCCGTCCCGTATATTAGATCCGCATTAGGGTTCGCGAGTTCTTCTGTGTTCTTCGTGGTTCCTCGTGATTCCTTCGCAGTTCTTCCACAACGGCCTCCTTTGATCCAAGAGTAGTGCATAACTTCGGCGGTAGTCGTTTCACACCCATTTTCAATACTAGCAGATCCCTTTTGCTTGCAAAAAGACCTCATTTAGAGCTTATGAACTTCTCTGTATCAGTTTTTAGGTCTAGAAATTTTTCTTTTCTGGACGATCGTTTGATCCAAAATAATCCCTGCAATCTGCGAAACTTGTTTGTGCAACACTTAGGCAGAAAACTGCATCTGTTAGCCATGGCGGCTCATATCGCCGGCTTAAAAGAGGCCATGCTTTGTGAAATTTCTGGATCATTCATAATAGAGTTAAATAACTTAATTGCTCATGATATCCACGTCGGCTTAAATAACCTGACACAATTAGTCATATATCATTAGGCCCCTTCATAAGCCGCCATCTTGAATACTGAACTGAAACTTTCCTCTGGCTTAAATTTGAACCGGAAATTTTATTTTGTCATAGGCTTCCATCTTTCACAATGCCGCCTAAGGCTCCCAAAGCACCCATCACATGCAACTGAGTTAGATCCAACGTCACTGACAACATCTTAGCTGATTTTGTAAAGACGGGTTATCTGCCAAGGAAAGAGATCATGTCTTATCGTGCTCCTGACCCGTCAGAAGAGAAACCTCAACCCAAGGATGGGGAAGTTGCCATCTTTACTGATCACATGAACCGGGGCTTTGCTCCACCCGGCTCAAAATTTTTCAGAGACGTCCTGCACTTTTTTGACCTGTGACCTCAAGACATCGGACCCAATTCCTTGTCAAATATCTGCAATTTCCAAGTGTTCTGTGAGGTGTACCTGGAGAAGAACCCAGCTTGCTACTCTTTAGGGAGTTATTTTATTTGAACCGCCAGAATGAATGTGCCAACGGGCCCAGCTTGGAGCTCGGTGAAATCTCAATCCAACGACAGAGAGATTGTCTTTTCCCTTACGCTGAGCCGCCAAGCCACCCGAAAGATTGGAACCAGACATGGTTCTACTGTCAAGACACTTCTCCGGCTGATGAGAACCCTCTGCCCGGCTTTCGCGCCCTGCGTCTGGAGTCAAATCACCCCTTACCAGATAAATTATCTCAAGCTGAACGTCAACCACTTACTCCCACCAACAAAATCAAAGCTCTTCTGGGAACGGCCTAAATGGCATTGATCTGGTCTGGGTCTGGATTGCCTGGCTGGTGATTCCTTTAAGCCGCCGCCCCGGCTTGATGTGTGATTACACGGGCCAGAAGGATGATCCTCTTCGGCACAGTCCAGACGACTTACCTGAGGACGTCATTGATGATACAACCAAGTCTCTTCTGAACGAGAGTCTGGCAGATTGCGGGAGAGTGGGCTTAAGCCCTTTCTGCAAGGCTAACCCGGCTCCAGCGGTAAACCATTGACCTGAATACTTCACCTTCCATTTTAACGATTTTGTCTTAACTCACTAACCTTTGTTGTATTTTACAGGCTAATGATAAATTCTGGAAGGTCAAGTATGACCACGAAGCTGCCAAGAAAGCCAGAAAAGTTAAGAAAGCCGCCAGGAAAGCCGCTCCCCGTAAGAAGGGAAGCAAGCCTAGCACCTCGAATATGTTTCATCTGGACGATACTTCCGAGTCAGAGGTAGCTCTTAACTCTTTAGGCTCCTTTTTTAACCATCTTATTGACACTGATTATCAGCAGGAGGATACCGGAGCGAGTAACCCGGTGATTGAAGAGGTAACTATAATTTCCTCCGACTCCGAGCCTTTGCCGAGACAGAAAGTCCGAAGAGTAACCCGGAAAGTAAGATTTTCACATCCTTTAGCTTATCAAGATCCTCAATTTCTTTTGAAGCAACAAATTCATGAAAGTCGGAGGCAGACCCGGACCAGTAAAGATGCAGACCTCTCCTTCGGCTTACCCGAAGCATCAAGGAAGCGCCGAACTGAGGTTATCTCCGACTTATATTCTTTGTATCCTTTGGCGGGTGTCACTCGTCAACCACTCAACTATTCTGACTCAAACTACTAGGGAACTTCACCTTCCTCCGGCGACTCAATGCAGTCCAGCTTGCCGGCTTTCAAAACCGCTCCTGGGTAATGATGATCAGTTTATTTTGTGCTTATCTTACTCATGTTTTTGCACTAACCCTTTGACTTGCAGTGTACAAGTGAAGCCCAGCAAGAGGGCGAAGAAAAATAAGCCGGCCGAAGAGCCGGTCCTGACTGAGCCAGAACTCAGAACAGCTGCTCCTGATGCCTCTGCTAGTGAGCCGCCAGCTGTACCATCTCCTGATGCCACCACTGCTCCAACTGTTGAACAAGCTATGGAAGGTTCTGAGAACTCGGAGATCTCCAGCCCGGCTCATCCAGATGATCCGGACGTTGAGATCACCCGGACTGAGTTTGTCGAACTAGGACGACCTACCGTGCGGGCCAAGTGCTCTGCCAAGGAAGAACTTCTGGAGCGCCGCCGGGCCAAGCTGGACATCACTGATTATGCTCATCTGAGCATTGAAGATATTGTCTCTGGCTATGTGAATCAAGTGCACAACAGCCGGGATCTGGAGATTGACATGGTGAAACAAATACAGCAAAAATCTGAGGTATAACTCTCTCTTACTCCATAGTTATACTTACCATGCCAGGCCCCAAGTCTATTACTTATGATAAAATATGTTGTAGACTTAATACCGGCTTACCTGGTAGCACTCAAGGTCCGGTTTAATCAGCATATCTGAACCGGTCCTTACCTTGTCTTAATCAAGTAGTTGAACAACAATATGCATTAGCCCCCAAGTGCCAAGTACCTTTGCTTGCAAAGTGCTTGGGACTTATTTGCATGAACCGCCACTGTAAATAGAGCTCTTCAGCATACATTAGCCCCCAAGTGCCAAGTGTCTTTGCTTGCAAAGTGCTTGGGACTTAATGTTGCATTATAATCACCCTAACTGTGACCCGGAATTTATACAGGCCGCCTTCAAGCAATTTGAAGCGGAGATCTCTGATTTAAAGAACCGCCTGAAGACTCAAGAAAATGAAACCCAAAAGGCCAAGTCCAAGTTTGAATTCAGTGTATCTGCTTAAGAGAAACTGAAGAAGAAGTTTGAAGCAGAGAGAAAAGCCTGGGCGGATGAAAAGACGGCTTTGCTCAGCCGGGCCGAACAAGCGGAGGCCCCTCTTGCTGAAACAGCCGCCGAGCTATCCGGCTTAAAACGCCATGTTTCTCAGATGGTCTCCGCAATCTTTGGTAAGTTACTCTATAAGTGTTTAGCTAGTTTACATCTTTTCCAAAGAGCATCTCAATTGTCATCAGCTTACCTGACTTTGCAATGTAGGTTCCAGGAGCTCCAATCTTAATCAAAACGTGCCGACAAAATTGAAGGCGGTTTATACCTTGGTGGAACAACTTTACACCGGGTCACAACGTGCTTTAGCCGTCCTGGCTCTGTCCAATGAAGTTCCCACTCATCTGGCGGATGTGCTCATGCGGCTCGCCGTGCTACCTCAACGCTTCCAAGAGTTAAGACGAGCTTCTGCAAGAGCCGGAGCTATAGCCGCTCTGAGCCGGGCCAAGGCGTTTCTACCGGAACTAGACCTGGCCGACATCGCCCTTGGGTATCCCAGCTTGAAGGAAGACGGCACCCCCTTTGACCAGAAGGACTTCGCCGCTTGTGTGAAGAGCGTACGCCCTGTGGCCACTTTGATTGGCAATGACACAGATCTTACCAAATATCAACCGGGCTATGACGCGGAGAATCAGAGAATCCCAGCACCACGCTATGAAGCAGTCAGCCTGATTCCTCCAACTCGTAAGCATACCTTCGCCCCTGAAGTTGACCCGGCCGGGTTAATTGATGATGAAGCTCAATTTGAAGCCTTGAGTGGCATTGACTGGAAATCATCAACCTTCGAGGACATGGAAACAGCCGGAGGAGCGGAAAGGGATGAACCGGAAGCTTCAGCCCTACAGCACCTTTGAGCTCTCAGGCGGCTCATGGTTATGTCTTAAAAAACAATGCCTCACCTTTTGGACTCGGGAAGTCATGTAATAGGGTAGGAAAAATACTTAATTTTTGTCGTGTCATTGCGCACGTGTGTAGCGCTCAACACTGTTTAAGCTGCCCTTTTATATGCTTCCGGGTTATGCTTGATCCTCTGCTTTCCTTATGTTTAAAGAGCTGTCTTTAATTGTCCTGCATAGAAAACAAATCACAAGTCCCTTGGCAGCTTACCGCATGGATAGTCATATATTTTACATATAACCCGGAATATGAATCAAAATCATAATAAACCGGTTCTCGATTATATCTTTGAGATAACCATAACAACATACCTGTGATCCTTCAAGTACACTTCCGGTTTATTTAACCCGAATAATGAGGTTGAGAACTCAACTCCAGTTCACCAGCACATACAATGTTTATTATGTGCTATCAACGTTTATTGATCAAAGTTAAACCGGTGGAATAAAAACCACCCTTGAACACTTTTGATGTGATCAAAAGAACTTGTTTGCAACAAAGAGACTTCAAAAATTTGGAGGCTTCTGATTCGAATACGACCAGAGAACCGTCCCAAAGGGGTTAAACTAAGATTCGAATACGATCATATAGCCCCCAGTGGCTTTGGCGTTGCCGATCAAGAGGGTACCGACAGCTATGTTCTCTTTGGTTCGAATACGACCTATGTTTGAACAGGAAGCCCCCAAATGACCTTGAAAGTTGTTTAACGACGCTGATTCGAATACGATCCACGTCGGTTCCCAAAAGGGGTTGAGCTATGATTGAAATATGATCAAGAAACTCCCCAGTGAGCTCGGCAATATGCCAATCAAGTGGGTATCGACAGCTATGTTCTCTTTGGTTCGGATACGACCTATGTTTGAACAGGAAGCCCCCAAGTGATCATATAATGAACGGTGAGATTCGAATACGATCATAAGCCGGATTATCCTCCAAGTGACCATGTGATATCATGATGAAAATAACAATGATACATTTACCTTTGGAGGGGAAAAAAGGACAGAGGTCCTGCTTTATTATTTATCATAATATATACACGGCTATAGAAATATGTACATTATGAGAGCCGGTGGCTCAAGTGTAATAAGGCCGAAGATGAGCAATATTCCACGGCCGACGGGTCTCCTCCTCCGACTTACGTGAAACTCTGTGCTCTCGAACATCAATGAGGTAGTATGAACCGTTGTGCAAGTTCTTGCTGACCACAAAGGGCCCTTCCCAAGGTGGGGATAGCTTGTGTGCATCTGTTTGATTCTGGATGAGCCGGAGCACCAAGTCACCTTCCTGAAAAGTCCTGGACTTAACCTGGCGGCTGTGATAGCGGCGCAGGTCTTGTTGGTAAATCGCCGAGCGAGCTGCTGCTACGTCGCGTTGTTCGTCCAACAAGTCAAGAGCATCTTGACGTGCTTGTTCATTGTCCGCCTCGATATAAGCCGCCACTCGAGGCGAATCATGACGGATGTCGCTAGGGAGAACCGCCTCGGCTCCGTAAACCATAAAGAAAGGCGTGTAACCCGCAGACCTATTAGGAGTAGTATTGATGCTCCATAACACAGAGGGTAACTCCTCCACCCAACAACCCGTCGTCCGTTGCAAAGGGACCAAAAGCCGGGGCTTGATGCCTTTCAAGATTTCCTGATTGGCTCTCTCAGCTTGACCATTGGATTGGGGGTGAGCTACTGAGGAAACATCAAGCCGTATATGCTCTCGTTGACAAAATTCCTCCATGGCACCTTTAGAAAGATTGGTACCATTGTCAGTTATAATGCTGTGTGGAAAACCGAAGGGAAATATCACCTTCTTCATGAACTGAACCGCCATGGCTGCATCACACTTACTAACCGGTTCTGCCTCAACCCACTTTGTGAACTTGTCGACCGCCACCAAGAGGTGGGTCTTCTTATCCTTGGACCTTTTGAAAGGCCCAACCATATCAAGCCCCCATACTGCAAACGGCCAAGTGATTGGGATCATCCTCAACTCTTGAGCCGGCACGTGAGCACGTCTTGAGAACTTCTGACAACCATCACATTTACTCACCAAATCCTCTGCATCAGCATGAGCCGTCAGCTAATAAAAACCATGACGAAAAGCTTTAGCCACAAGAGATTTTGAGCCGGCATGATGACCACAATCCCCCTCGTGAATCTCTCGTAAAATTTCTTGACCCTCCTCGGGGGAAACACAACGCTGAAAAGCCCCAGCGACACTGCGATGATGCAGCTCGCCATTGACAATTATCATTGACTTAGACCGCCGGGTTATCTGTCTGGCCAAAGTTTCATCCTCAGGCAATTCTCCCCGGGTCATGTAAGCCAAGTATGGCACCGTCCAATCTGGATAACGTGAAGAGCCGCCACCAACTGTGCTTCTGGGTCAGGAACAGCCAAGTCTTCCTCTGTAGGCAACTTGACAGAAGGGTTATGCAGAATATCCAAGAAAGTATTAGGCGGCACCGGCTTACGCTGAGAGCCCAGCCGTCTTAAGGCATCAGCCGCCTTGTTCTTTCTGCGGTCAACGTGCTCCACTTAATAACCCTGAAAATGCCCGGCGATGGCATCAACTTCACGGCGATAAGCCGCCATGACGGGGTCCTTGGAATCCCACTTGCCTGATACCTGTTGAGCCACCAAATCTGAGTCGCCAAAGCATCTCACCCGGCTTAAGCTCATCTCCTTAGTCATCCGAAGACCATGGAGCAAAGCCTCATACTCAGCTGCATTGTTAGTACAGGGAAACATCAACCGTAGCACATAACGAAATTTGTCACCTCGAGGGGAAGCTAAAACGACTCCAGCCCCCGAGCCCTCCAACAGCCTGGACCCGTCGAAGTGAATAGTCCAGTATGTGTTATCTGGTCTCTCCTCAGGCATCTGCAGTTCTGTCCAGTCATTGATGAAGTCTACCAATGCTTGAGATTTGATAGCAGTGCGTGGCACATACTTTAAATCATGAGGCCCAAGTTCAATGGCCCACTTAGCAACTCTTCCGGTGGCTTCTCTGTTTTGGATGATATCTCCTAGAGGAGCAGAACTAACCACAATGATGGGGTGGTCCTGAAAATAATGCTTAAGCTTCCGGCTTGCCATGAACACCCCATAAACAAGCTTCTGCCAATGTGGATACCGTTGCTTGGACTCAATGAGTACTTCGCTGACGTAGTAAACCGGCCACTGAACCGGATGTTCCTTACCCGCCTCCTTGCGCTCCACCACGACGGCCACACTGACGGCTCGTGTGTTAGCGGCTACATACAACAATAAGGGCTCCTTATCGACAGGAGCAGCAAGGACTGGCGGCTCAGCTAACTGTCTTTTCAAATTCTCAAAAGCAGCATTAGCAGCATCACTCCAGACAAAGTCATCTGTTTTCTTCATCATCTGATACAGTGGTATGGCCTTTTCGCCGAAACAGCTTATAAATCGACTCAAAGCAGCGATGCGACCCGCCAGACGCTGGACGTCATTTATGCACGCCGGCTTAGCCAGAGAGGTGATTGCCTTGATCTTCTCCGGGTTAGCTTCAATGCCTCTGTGAGAAACCAAAAAACCCAAGAGCTTGCCTGCAGGAACACCAAAAACACACTTGGCCGGGTTAAGCATCATCTTGTAGACCCGGAGATTATCAAAGGTCTCTCTCAGATCATCTATCAAGGTCTCCTTCTCTCTGGATTTGACCACAATATCATCCACATAGGCATGAACGTTGCGCCCAATCTGATTATGAAGACAATTCTGCATGCAACGCTGGTAAGTCGCCTGTGCACTCTTGAGCCCAAAAGGCATAGACACATAACAGAAGGCTCCAAAGGGAGTAATGAACGCCGTCTTCTCTTGGTCCTTAACAGCCATTTTGATCTGATGGTAACCAGAGTACGCATCCAAAAAACTCAAACGCTCACGACCCGCCGTAGCATCAATAATTTGATCAATACGAGGGAGAGCAAAAGGATCAGCCGGACAAGCCTTGTTTAAATCCGTATAATTCACACACATACGCCAGGTGCCGTTCTTCTTGAGCACAAGCACCGGGTTAGCTAACCATTCTGGATGAAAGACTTCCACAATGAACCCGGCCGCCAAGAGCCGAACTACTTCCTCTCCAATGGCCTTCCGCCTCTCCTCGTTAAACCGCCGGAGGAATTGCCTGACTGGCTTAAATTTTGGATCAATATTAAGAGTGTGCTCAGCGAGTTCTCTCGGTACACCCGGCATGTCAGAAGGTTTCCATGCAAAGATGTCCCGGTTCTCACGGATGAACTCGATGAGCGCGCCTTCCTATTTAGGATCCAGATTGGCGCTGATGCTGAACTGCTTAGACGATTCACTTGGAACAAAGTCAACAAGCTTAGTCTCATCAGCCGACTTAAATTTCATTATCGACTCATGCTCCGTGGTTGGCTTCTTCAAACACGTCATATCTGCCGGGTCAACATTATCCTTGTAAAACTTCGACTCCTCTGTTGCACAAACAGATTCAGCGTAAGCAGCGTCACCTTCCTCACACTCCAAAGCTATCTTTCGGCTCCCATGAACCGTAATGGTCCCATTGTGACCCGGAATCTTGAGCTGCAAATACACATAACACGGCCGTGCCATAAACTTGGCGTAAGCCGGCCGCCCAAATAAAGCATGGTACGGGCTTCTGATCTTGACCACCTCAAAGGTCAACTTTTCCGCCCTGGAGTTGTACTCATCCCCGAAGGCTACTTCCAGCTCGATCTTACCAACTGGATACGCCGACTTACCAGGCACCACGCCATGGAAAACCGTACTGGACTGGCTGAGATTTTTATCTGTTAATCCCATACGACGGAAGGTCTCATAATAGAGGATGTTGATGCTACTGCCTCCGTCCATGAGTACTTTAGTGAATTTATACCCACCAACCTGAGGAGCCACCACCAAGGCCAGGTGACCCGGATTATCAACCCGGGGTGGGTGATCTTCCCTACTCCATACAACAGGCTGCTCAGACCATCGTAGATAACGTGGAACCGCTGGCTCAACAGCGTTCAGAGCCCTCTTATGAAGCTTCTGGTCTCGCTTACACAAACTGGTAGTAAACACATGATATTGTCCGCTATTGAGCTGCTTTGGATTGGTCTGGTATCCCCCTGCTGCTGCTGTTGATTACCCTAGCCAGATTGCTGGTTAAAACCACCTTGGTTACCTTGAAAATTCTGAAAATTGGAATTTGAACCGCCGCCCGGGCCATGAAAGCCGCCGCCGCCTGAGCCGCCGCCCTACCCATTGTTGCCATTGAAAGTGTTGGAATTTTTGAAAGCTTTCATGACTGCGCAGTCTTTCCATAGATGAGTGGATGGCTTCTCCCTATAACCGTGCCTTGGACAGGGCTCATTCAACAATTGCTCAAGCGTCGGGCCTGATCCGGCGGATCGGGGAGGTGGTCTCCCCTTACGTCGGTGGTTGTTACCTTGCGCATGGGTGTTGGCCACAAACTCCCTACTGCCATCAGCCTTACGTTTATTACCTCCCTGGTTCGCCGGGTTATGCTGAGGGTCCTTGCCGTTGCCATTCTTCTTTCCTTTCCTGTCTTTTCCTCATCAGACGCGAGATCCTTGGTACTATCAGAGTCGGCGTACTTGACCAGAGCCGCCATCAGCGTACCCATATCGTTGCAATCGCGCTTGAGCCGCCCAAGCTTCATCTTCAAGGGCGCAAAACGATAATTTTGCTCCAACATCAAGACCGCAGAGCCGGCATCCATCTTATGAGACGAATGTATTATCTCTGTGATGCGGCGTACCCAATGGGTTGTAGACTTGCCTTCTTGCTGTTTGCAGTTAGTCAAATCCACAATTGACATAGATTGCCTACATGTATCTTTGAAGTTTTGGATGAACCGGGCTTTTAGCTCTGCCCATGACCCGATGGAATTGGGCGGCAGTCCCTTCAACCAAGTGCGGGCAGTCCCATCCAACATCATGGTGAAGTATTTGGCCATTGCCGCTTCGCTGACCTCCAGCAACTCCATAGCCATCTCGTAGCTCTCAATCCATGCTCTGGGCTGTAAATCAACCGTGTAATTAGGTACCTTCCTAGGTCCTTTGAAATCTTTGGGCAGACGTTCGTTACGGAGAGCCGGCACCAGGCAAGGGACACCTCCGGCTCTTGTAGCCATGCCTGCCTCAATAGAAGCCGTCGGGTAAACCGGAAAAGGCTGGTAAGCCGTCATCTGAGCCGCCTGCTCAGCTTCCTGACGCACTCTGTCTTGATCTACCGCATTAAAGGCTCCATTATGCGCCGGGCCATGCCCCCCAGGAAAGTCATGGCGCCGGACGTTGCTTGAGCCGGCCGCCGACGCCATGTGTCTGCTATAACTCGGACTCCGGTTTTGACGAATTGCCTGTCGAGGGGTTGAATGAATCCTGTCCCGGCTATATGAATATGCCTCCTGCTGCGCCAAAGCCGTCTGAAGAAGTTCTCTGACCCTGCGGGTTTCGACCGTCGTTGGGGAGTCACCCTCTATCGGAAGAGCCACCAGTCGCGCTGCTGCAGCGATCATGTTTTCCAACGGGTTAGAATAATGACCCGGTGGTGTTGGCACATATGGAGGCGGTGCAGTATTCACACGGGTAGGCCCCATCACTGGTGGCTGAACCAGCGTTCCCACCCCGGGTGCCGTGATCTGATTTATCTCTGGCGGGTTATTAGGCCCTACACCGGGTGTGTTGAAGAGGTTGCGAGGATCATAAACCGGAGGGAGCCGAGATTGGGCCTTCTGACACCTCCTTCTCATGACCTCATTGGATGCGTTCTCCATCGTGAGCCGGAAAGACTGCGCCTGAATAAACTGAGTCTGGGCGTCCAGAGCCGCCCGTTCTGCAGACATCCTAACTCCTTCTGCTGCCAGGTCTTCCTTGGCCTGCGCTATGTCCAATTTTAGTTGTGCCACTTCTGCATCATGTTGAGCTTGATCCGCCGGGACGACCGTGGCGGTTAACAGGGCCGTCATCTTATCTATGAGATCCATTCGCACCTAAGCCGACGAGTGCATAGGGCCTCTTGCCCCAGCGGCGGGGTCTTGAACAGGTTGTGTGCCGGCCATGAAGATTCCAACCCGGCTCGGTGGCTCAAAGGGGTCCGGAATACTGTCGCCATCGGAACAACCCCTGAGCCTGCCATCTTGAAGTTGATATAACGAGTCGGTCTCACCTGTGGACGACTCGCCGTCAGAGCGGGTGGCCGTCTCATCGCCAGATCCAGATCCTTCAGAGAGTCCTCCATGGACGCATCCCACGAAAGCACGCTTCAAAGCAGGCAGAGTCCGGGCGGGTCTCGCACGCTGAGCCGTCTCGACGAGGTCGGTGCAGATGTCCGGCTCAGGGCCCGGCTCGCCAATCTTGCCAATGAAAACATGGATTCCGCCGAAGGGGACCCGGTACCCGTACTCGATTGAGCCGGCCTCGGGGCCCCAGCCTGCATCGTCGATGTAGAGCTTGCCGCGACGACTCTTGGTCATCCGGCCCACAGCGTATCCCTTGAGCCCTTCGAAGCTGCCCTTCAAGAACTCAACTCTACCGTGCGCTAGCCCCACGGTGGGCGCCAACTGTCGTGGAATTGTCACGACAGATGTCCTCGTGCAAGGACTTAGTCGTGGAGCCATCGCAACTAGGAAGCTTAAAGGGGTTAAACGGGACAAAGGACACGAGGATTATACTGGTTCAGCCCCTTACGGTGAAGGTAAAAGCCTACTCCAGTTGAGGTGGAATTACTTAGGGTTTCGATGACCAGGGAGCTTAACCGCTATGCCTGGCTATCGATCTGATGTTACTTGTCCTGAACCGCCGCTGGGTCGTCCCTTTATATAGAGGTTAACGCCCAGCGGCTCTCAGAGTCCCGGTCGGCTTATAAACAGTGTCCGACCTGGACTCTTAACTATTCTTGCCTTACACTACAAGTCATGCCTTAACGGCGGTTTATCACTACGGGCCTTAAGCCGCCTCTAGGCCTTAGGCCCATTACTGAACCGCCATCCTCAAGCTTGATATTGGTCTTCATGTGATGATCGTCATGACATAACCCGTCCCCTTCTGGGCGGGTGACTCCAGTAGTTATATCCCCAACACCCTCCATTCCAGAATATAGTGCGTCCGCGCTTTCTAAGGTCCAACTTTGATCATAAATTAACCAACGAGACCGACTGTGACGGGAGAAAAAATTATATAATTGGAAACTTTTTTGAATACGAATTCACTGATATAACTTTTGCTCCCGCCGTAGTCGATCTCGTTGGTTAAATTTATGGTCAAAGTTGAAACACTGGAATAGAGGAAGCACTGAACGGAGGGAGTATTAGCTTACAACTTTGCAGAGACCAATGATTAGTCTCTCTGCTTTTCTTGTTGATCAGCAGTCAGCTTGATCATATCATGAAGCACTGAACTGACCGTGCGCGTGCACGTGGAGTCTGGTCGCCACTAGATCTCTTTGCCTTGTCAGCACGTTGTACATCACCACTAGTTCAAATCAAGAGGCCCCAAATTAAACAAAGTTGTTAATCATGAGTTTTGCTTCGCTAGGACCACCCCCCCCCCCCCCCCCTTGGGAAAGTTTGCAGATTTCAATGCAGATTAAAAGTTATCCTTTCAATCTAAAAAATATTAAATTGTTGAGAGGATAGATGTTTGCATGAATTGATCATGAATGTACGAGAATATCATTTTTAAGTAACTTAACGTTTGTGCTAACTTTTCTAGCTGGGTGTACCGAAGCAAAACTCGTTAATCATTTGATTGTGTATGCAAGATTGCTGAGTTAATATGCATATATTCCTTGACTTCATTAAAGTTTATTGATGTATTCATTTCTCTATTAAACAAAAGCTTGTTAGTCATCTAAGTGGCCCGACTTAGTTTCTAGATACTTTGATGATATTATGGACAACTGTTATTGTGCATGCGATGCTACTAATAGAAGTAGCATCACTGAACAATAGTGTTTATCACTTGTGAAGTTGTAATGCTAGTGTGTCGTTTACCCAAAGGTGTCCCATGTCATATGGCCTGAACAAGCTACCGCAGCCCCCATCTATTCCCACCCAAGTGTGAGCTTAATTATTGTGCAAATATGAATATCTTTTACTGGAATTTTTGGAGGATTCAAAATAGAGAGATTCCTTTTTGTATTGACAAGGCACCCAGCATCCTTAAGCATGGAAGGTCTAAATTTAACCATAAATCCAAGGAACTCGTATAAGAGTGGAAATAGTCATCTACAATATGTTCTGGGGCTAGTATTCTATGCTCTCCTAGAAGGACAAGATTTTTTGCATACGATATATCTCACCTGCTGCAGGATGGAATTCGTGCTTGCCTTCGCGGCCACTAATAGGTCATGGGCCATCAAATTATCTTCTCTCATATTCCGCGTGCGATTGCCTTGTGTGGGGTTGCCCAGTTATTCTATCATGCGAGAATGTGCTCCTACAGGAACGGTTTAGAACGTCATTTTTTTCGTACTTTTTCGTTTCTTTTTCTTTTTATCCTTTTCATTTATTTTACCATTTATCATTTTCGCTATTGCTCTCTTTCTCTTTTTATTGCTTATTTTCTTCCTTATATAATTTTCTATCTTTTCTTTTTAGTATCCTTTCTTCTTTTAGTTCTTATATTTTGTTCATCTCGAAACAATATTCATATTATTTTTTAAAATGTTTATCATGCATTTCCAAATATTTACTACCTAATTAAGAACAAATCATAGTGTATTTCAACAAAAGTGTTTATCGGGTATCTAAAAAGTATTGCTATAGTACTGTATTAAAAAATGATCACCATGTATTTGGTAAATGGTCATCGTGTATTATGCATCTCGTTTTTCAAAAAAAAACATCATGTATTGAAAAATTGTTCATAATATACATGTGAGTATTTGTTAAATATTTACTTGTGATTTGGTGTAACAGTGCACGCGGAAAATATATTCTTCTGCAAACCATGTCACCTTGTAAGATGATGTATAACATATAAACATAGTAGAGAGAGAGAGAGAGAGAGAGAGAGAGAGAGAGAGAGAGAGAGAGAGCGCATTAAATGTCTAACTTGGCATACTTAGTGTTCCGTGTAGCCGAGTTCACCCTCGATCAACTGACGGCAAGGATTTGATTCTCCCTCTTACCTCTTAGGGTCCATTTCAAAATTCTCGATGAATAATAGATTGAGCACTTGAGCACTTTCTTTTTATGTTTACAAAGTGACTTAAATTCTCGATGAAGAATAGATTGAGCACATCAGCACTTCATTTTTATGTTTACAAAGTGACTTGAACAAAAGCGAAGAAACCGTAATGCTACTTCTCCCAGTTTGCAGTTAAGTTAGCCCACGACTTATTAGGAAGTTTACTTTTAGCAATGGAGATGACCAAGGAAATAATATCCAGCAGAAAAGAGAATATTCCTTTAATATAAACTTGATTAACATAACCATACAACAGAATTGTATTATAAAGAAACACACAAAATAAATGTTTAGTTAAGGAACAAATGAATCAAACCACCTGATGTGTCGAACTAGAATTGAGCTTGGATATGGTCTATGATGTTCTTGTCCACTTGGAAGGCTTTGGCTAGGATATCATCTGAGATGGTTTGCTTGGATCCAAAAACTGCATTGGCTATGGTGATCACACCGGGGTTCTTGCTGCTCAGCGCCGCAATGGCTATCGCTTCGTTGTTTCCAATGTTAAACTGAAAGTGAATCACTACCGGAATCGCACCCTATGCCGACGGCCAGGGCCGTCGGCATAGCCATGACTAGCTGTCGGGGCAGGCCTATGCCGACGGCACCCGTCGGCATAGCGCCGTCGGCAAAATATCCGTCGGCGTAGCCAGGATGACCGTCGGCATAGAAAAGCCGTCGGCATAGACCCTATGCCGACGGTGGCCGTACATCTATGCCGACGGCCCTGGCCGTCGGCAACGTCATCGCCTAACGGCGGCCGCCGTCAAGTGCTGCCCAATAGCTTCTCGCCACATGGCTAGACGCCGTTCAGCATGGGGCATGTCTATTCCGACGGCCTAGCCGTCGGCTTAGTTTGAAACTATGCCGATGGCTAGGCCGTCGGCATAGACATGCCACGTGTCAGAAACTGGGCGCTCCTGGGGCACGTCTATGCCGACGGCCAAACTAAGCCGACGGCTAGGCCGTCGGCATAGACGTGCCACGTGTCGGCCACTGGGAGCTCACGCCAGGCCTATGCCGACGGCTAAGCCGTCGGCATAGTTTCTGTCCAGTTTTTTTTTCTTTTTTCTGTTTCTTTTCAGCTCAATTCATTTGAATATACACAACATATATAACAAACAGCATATATAAGAAGCAGCATCACGTAACAATAAGGAGCAGCATCACACAACAAATTCATCATCACACATCATAAGAAGCATCGCAAAGCATAAACATATAAGTATCATCACCATCAAGCATATAAGAATCTCACAAACAACAATAAGATAAGAAACATCACAAGCATATAAGTATCATAGCATCGAGAACCGCCACAATATGCCCGAAAGGCTTAAGCGCCAGGACGTCGAGCATCGCGGAGGTCGTCACCGCCAAGACCGCCGAAGCCCAGGTCGTCACTGCTAGCGGCAGCGCTACCGCCAAGACTGCCTCCACGTCCGCCTCCGCCTCCGTGGATCGGAGTGGTCGGGCTCCGTGTCTCGGGAGTGCTGCGAAGACCACCGCCAATGGTAGATGCACCTGTTCCCTGGATGTTGAAAAGATATATTAACGGGATAAAAGACTGTGTTGAAAGGCATGACATGCTTTGGGTGAATTGATTGGGGATGAACTAACCGGCGAGGGGCCAGCGTTCTGTGCCACAAACTCCTCAAAGGTCCGCAGCACTGGTTGTGCTGGAGGACCCTCTGCTGATGGCCAATGAGGACACCTGCCGGACGCAATTTCCTGAAAAGCGTGCTGCATCTCGCGATCCCGCTGCTGATGGTATGCATGAAGGCGGTCTTGCCACGCCATGGTCTCCTGGCATGTGTACTCCATGTAGGCCTACAGTATGACATGATGAGACTCATAAAACTACTAAATGCGGAAAATAAAGGGAGCAATGAAGATAAAAGGGAAAATACTTACAGTTTGCTGCTCCTGAAAGAGGGACAGTGACGGTGCACTGCTCATGCGCGTGCTCGTGCGCTGGCTCAGGGTCGGGTCGATCCGACGGAGCTGTGTGTAGGAGATAGTAGGAGTGATCACAGCATCGAGAACCGCCTCCCGACCGTGCTCCTTCGGCCCCATGCCCACCACCACCCTTTCGTCCAGATCCGCCGCAATGGGGTCAGGTGTGTCAGGATGTAACGCCAGATACCCATCGGAGTAGGCCTTCTTCCTATGCGCGGCCTTCTTGCCGTAGTACTTGGGCTCGCCAGGCTTGGGGTCCTTCCGCGTATGGGCGATCTCCCATGCCTGCATGTGTGAGAGCGGCCGCTTCAGTTTCTCCTCCTGCACCACCAAACAGAGGTCAGTCATACATAAGAAAGTGATGGTAAATAGAAGAAGAAGAATGTTTAATGGGGTTAGTCATACATTAACTGCCTTGTGGAGATAGTGGTTTCGGTTTCCCTGAGCATGTACTCCCTCCTTCCCTCGGTTAGCCTTGTTTTTGACTCTCATAGCCGCCCAGGCTCCAGCCTCATCACACCAAAGATCCACCAATGCCGCCCAGGATTCGTCTTTTCCATAACACCAATTTGGTAACACCTACATAATGAAAGCATAATGGCATGTCAACACGAAACGGTGAAATGTACCACAAGGTAATGAAAGCATAATGAAAAATCTTTTATACTTACCTTCAAGAACTCGTCCCTCTCCAAGGTAATGCTCATCCTCCGCGCGTCTTCCTTGGTCATCTTCACACCAAGATAGTCGTGATGGTATGTCGAGATGGCCACATAGTGCACCTCGTACTACATCTGGCGGGCCTTCTTCTTGCATTGGCGCAGCACGATCTGGTCCTCTCTGGCCCTGTGCTCCGGAAGAACTCGATAGAATTTCTACAATCATGCATGAAACAAGAATGGAAGAAGCCATGAGTTAAATCATTCATGAAACTAGAATGGACTTGTGCTTCTGAAGAGAACTCACCCAGAAAGTGGTGATCATGGCCTTGGCATGGGTCCCATGGTCCGCGTGGAGGGCTGCTTCCCAGTGCTCCCAGCTCGTGGCCAAGACCCGATGGTCCGGGTGCCTGACTGGATCCGGACAGTACAACCCCGGCCAGTGTAACTTCAGCAAGACGGTGATGAGGCCGTTGGGAATACGGACCCCTTTAGAATATATCCAGTTGCTGCAAAAGAATGAACTGTTAGCATGTGACAAGCAAAATAAATAACAACCGGAATGAGCATGTGACAAGCAAAATAATGAAATTATTATAAAGTGGCACTTAGTCTTTCCCCGTGGGCTCAATGAGCCACTTCTGCTCCTCAGTAGCAGGAACCTGCTTTGGTAGCTTTGCGTTACCACGCAGCCACCCCTTGTTGTCAACCCCCTCCCCGCCAGCACCATCATCCCCGCCACCACCCTCCCCCTCGCCTGCCTCCCCCTCCCCAACCTCCTCCTCATCCTCCTCCTCCTCGTCCTCCTCCTCCACCTCCTCCTCGGCCCCATCCCGAACCTCCTCCTCCTCGCCTGCCTCGTCCTCCTCCTCACCAGAGGAGGGTACCTCACTAGAGGAGGGTACCTCACTAGAGGATGGCCTCGAAGACAACACCCCTAAGTCGGTGAGGGTGCGCTCTTTCTGGCCGCGACCCCCCTGTAGTGGCTCTCCCCCCACCACCTCGCCCTCTAGGGGCTCTCCCCCCGCCCCCTCCTCCTCTAGGGGCACCTCTCCCTCGACCTCCCTGTGAGGAGTCATCATCAAGTAGCCGGGGGGGAGGATTACGTGCTCGACCACTCCGACTAGGCAGGCCAACGACCTTGCGTAGGAAACCCACGCCGTCGGCCTTCCCCTTGCCCATGTTCCACGAACCTGCATTGAAAAGAGAATAAGCAATTAGTAAGTTAATGAAATGAAGGAAAAGGCATGATAATAAACACATTAATAAAAATGCATAAAAGGCATATTCCTAAACTATAGAAAAAAAAGACTTGACACGTACATCTGCTAGAAACCATATGAATCATCACTGTTGTAACCTCTTTCTCGGTCCGTCTCATCATCACTATCAATCATATCATCTTCGTTGTCTGACGGAGGTGGAGGCTCTTCCTCGTCGTCAGCGTCTTCGTTTAACGTTGATCGGCTCTAGCTTTAACGTTATCCTTTGTCTTATCAGGAATATTGAGGATCGTGTGGAAAAGGGACTCTGCCACATTCTTTTCGGTGTGCATCACATCGATATTGTAAGGAAGTTTGAGGTCCTTGAAATAGGGAAGCTGTGAGAAGGGGGTAATGTGAGTCCAGTTGTGCGTCTCACCATATCCCTCGAAGCCTTTGGCTTTGCCTTTGCCTTTGCCTTTGAATTTAGGCTGGAGAGCTTTTAGCTGAGCAAGAACATCTGCTCCCAAAAATGTTGGAATCTCGGTTACTTCATGAACAACCCGGCCTTTCGTGAAGTTCTTCTTGTCTTCCCTGTCTGGATGGTCTGGAGGGAGGAACTGTCGATGCAGGTCAAAGGCTACATACTTGCCACCCTTACTCAGCCAAATCATTCGCAGAGCCTGCATGCACACTGGGCATGGCATCTTCCCACTTGTACACCATCCGCAGAATAAAGCATAGCCGGGAAAGTCATGCATGCAATAGTGCAACCAAACTTTCATCAAGAAATTTCTCTGCAGATCCCGGTCGTATGTCAACGTCAGAAAGTACCAAGAATGGTGCAAAGCATCCACCAACGGCTGCATAAACACACCCAATTGCTTCCACGGATAATCAGGCCCCGGAATGATGAGCGAAACATGGTCTGGCGTTGCATTAGGGCACCGGGAGGAAGATTGAGTGGAATTACAAACACGAGCCAGCAGTTGTACGGATTGGACGACATACCATATGGATTCAACCCATCACCTGATATGGCTATTCTGACATTCCCAGCCTCGGCTGCTTCCTCGGGGTATTCTTCATCGAACGACTTCCATGCTTCCCCTTCCGATGGATGTACGATTTTTTTGGATTGTACCTTATACCTTCCTTGTGCCACTTCATCATTTTGGCAGACTCCTTCGTGATGAAAAGGCACTGCAATCTTTTTATAAATTCAAGATACCGAAGAACCTTAACGGGGATGGTTAGCTGCTTTTTCTCACCATCCTCACCGACCACATCAATGTACCGAGACGAACCGCACTGCCTACAGTACTTGTCATCCGCATACTCGTGCCTAAACAAAAGGCAATTCTTCGGGCAAACATCTATTTTCTCATAGTCCATAGAGAGTGCCTTCATGATTTTCTTTGTATCGTACATGCTTTTCGGCAGTTCATGACCCTCAGGGAGGCTGTTAGCCCATACTCCCAAGAATGCTTCGAAGCATTTCTGGCTACAGCCGTACTCAGCCTTGACTGCAATTAGATGCGAGATGGCATCCAGCTGAGATATTTTCGCCCCCGCATAAAGAGGTTTCTTCGACGAGGCCAAGACCTCCAAGAAGGTCTTTGCGGTTGCCTCCGGCTCCTCCGATTCATTCTCTGAAGGTGTCGCATTTCCCGTTTCTGCAACAATGACATCATCTAGCATGTCCCTGACCCCGTCGTCCTCATATCCATCGATGCGTTGTCGCATCACCTCCTCTCTACAACGGACCTGCTTGGCTATGTTTATCGGCGGCATGTCAAAGTTTGGCATATATCCGTGCGTGCGAAGGTGCTCACTCATGTCCGTCTGATTTCTACGGTGACGTCTGGCACATCTCGCACAGGGGCATGGTGGGATAATTCTCATTGGACGACGGAATATCTCCTTCAAATAGACATCGATTTTCGCGATCCACTCTGATGTTACTCGATTCCGACGGATAAAACCACTGTACATCCACTGATTATCTGCCATCCTCTGCTTTTTTGCAAGCCACACAACATAATTAAGGATTCATTTAAATTAATCACATCAAATTTTCAGTTTCTACCGCGTTTAATCCACCTACATCTCTAATAGGTAAAGATGGGTCCTAATCCCACCCGAGGATGTGTAGATTGAGTACGTTCTCCATTGTACCCCGTTCCGAGACAAAATTTCGGCAGCACCTCCCCGCTGTTCTCCAGATACACGTCTCGGCAAATAGCCGAGAGAATGTGCTCCGGAGAACAATGGGGAGGCGCCGCCGAAATCCTGTCTCGGAACGGGGTAGAACATGGAGAACATACCCAATCTACACATCCTCGGGCTGTCCGTGGAAAACGCTGGACAATCCGAAAGAGCTGCGGTGATAAATATGCAATTGAATGCACATTTATCGATGCAACCCTTTCGGACGGGAGACGCCTAGGTTACGCCAGTTGACTTGAGAATGAAATCTAGTGATATGAAAAAATGGAAAAGATGGACTTGTAGCTCACCCTCGGCTGTAGAGGAAGTAGTCGAAGAGCAGAGGGATGCTCAGGGGGACCAACGCGTCGTACAACGGTCACTCCGATGAAATGCGACACCACAAAGCCTGCAAAATCCATCGCGAAAAAAAATTTAGAACATCACAATCATCATCATCATCATCATCTCAAAAATCATCGAAGCATAAAAAAATATCATCATCTATCATCCACATCATCATCTAACAATCATCTATCATCGGTCATCATCATCATCTCAAAATCATCGAAGCATAAAAAATCATCATTGTCTCTCCTCATCTAACAATCATCATCATCTAAAAGAAATCCATATGAACAAGTTATGAACATGACCCTTTTTCTCAAATAAGTATTCTTTAGCAAGACCGTTAAGTGTCAATAAATATTTCATCATTGATTTGTAGCAACACCATCATGATCAAAATACCACCGTGCAAAAAGTATATAATCACACATCACATAACAACATTCACACTTCAACTTAATAACTCATATTGCTAATAACATCCATTGATCAATATTTTGCAAACTAACTACATCTAACAAATATGACATACATTCCATCATCTATGCATTCATCCACCTAAAAACAGTACCAAAACACTAAAAAAGAAGAAAAAACTCACGTAGGAGAGGGGCGGTGGCGATTGGGGGCGGTGATGAGCTGCAGTTGGAGGGCCAGTTGGGGGGCGGCGGCGGTTGGAGGGCCAGTTGCTCCAACCGGCCGGGAAGGGTGCGCCGGACCCGCGGCCGGAGTCGAGCCCTTGCGGGCCGGGGCGGGGCGGGGCTGGCCGGAGAAGCAGAGGAGGGCGTCCGCCGCCGCTAGCAGCAGCGCTGGTCGGGGAGGGGCGCGGGCCAGCCGGAGCCGCGACCCGTTGTGGTCGGGGCGGCCGTCGCGCAGTCGGAGGGAGGGCGGGGCGGCGGTGGGGTCGGGAGGAGGCTGGGGGTGTGGAGGCGGCAGTGCGGGTGTGGAGGCGGCGGCGGCAGTGCGGGTGTGGAGATGACGGCGGCGCGGCGCGGGTGGGTGGAGATGGCGGCGGTCGGTGGCGGGGCGAGCGGCTAGGGGGCGTCGACAGCGCGGAGAGGGTGGCGGCGGCAGTTGGGTCGGGGTGCGAGCAGAGAAACGAGTGGAGGAGGAGGGCCGGGGTGTCGAGGATAAGGTGGTCCTATGCCGAAGGCCAGGCCGTCGGCATAGGAGTGGTCCCCACATGACAGCGAGAGGGCCATCGAGTGGATAAGGGTGGCTCTATGCCGACGGCCAGGCCGTCAGCATAGATAGGAGGCCTATGCCGTCGGCATAGATGGCAACTATTTTTTTTGAAAAAATAGTCCCACCTCGTCTAGGGAAAAGCAATTTGACCTGTTTAAATAGTTCACTAATCCATACGTTATAAGCTAAGGTATTCATTAGACTTATATGAAGAAAATGGACAATTGCTGTGAACTTTTCAGTGCTCGGGCACCGGGCGTGCCCGGGCAGCCGGCCCGGTGTCCGAGCACTAAAAGGTTCACAGCAATTGTACATTTTCAATGATGAATACCAGAGTTTTTAATCAATTCAATTATTACATTTTTAGATTCTTAGTTTACCGTCTGCATGGGACCCGGGACCCAGCACTTGGAGGGGGGAAACGGGCGCGTCGGGTCTACACGGAGGGGATCATGCCGTGGGTCTGGCCCAGATGTTGCTCCAAAGTGTTCCTATGGACTGACCTAACACGACTGGGTGGATAGGTCCACTGCTCAAAGCCCGTCCGTGCAAAGTCAAAGGGCTAGATCACGTGGTCAAACGCTACAGGGTTAGGTGGGACGGGGGCCCTGGGGGTAGCAATGCCACCCGAGCGTCGCACCGGGCCCTCATACATGCGGGGTGGTGTGGTGGCATGTCCCAAGAGGCGGCACGCGTCTCCGGGGTGTGCCCCCCTCACGGACGGCGCCGCCGCCGGCACCTGGAGGGGGGAAACGGGCGCGTCGGGTCTACACGGAGGGGATCTTACTGTGGGTCTATCCCGGATGTTGCTCCAAAGTGTTCCTATGGGCTGACCTAACACAACCGGGTGGATAGGTCCACTGCTCAAAGCCCGTCCGTGCAAAGTCAAAGGGCTAGATCCCGTGGTCAAACGCTACAGGGTTAGGCGGGACGGGGGCCCTGGAGGGGTAGCAATGCCACCCGAGCGTTGCACCGGCCCTCATACATGCGGGGTCGTGTGGTGGCATGTCCTAAGAGGCGGCACGCGTTTCCGGGGTGTGCCCCCCTCACGGACGGCGGCGCCGCCGGCACCTGGAGGGGGGAAACGGACGCGTCGGGTCTACACATAGGGGATCTTGCCGTGGGTCTATCCCGGATGTTGCTCCAAAGTGTTCCTATGGACTGACCTAACACAACCGGGTGGATAGGTCCACTGCTAAAGGCCCGTCCGTGCAAAGTCAAAGGGCTAGATCCCGTGGTCAAACGCTGTAGGGTTAGGCGGGACGGGGATCCTGGGGGGCAGCAATGCCACCCGAGCGTCGCACCGGGCCCTCATACATGCGGGGTGGTGTGGTGGCATGTCCCAAGAGGCGGCACGCGTCTCCGGGGTGTGCCTCCCCTCACGGACGGCGCCGCCGCCATCACCTGGAGGGGGGAAACGGGCGCGTCGGGTCTACACGGAGGGGATCTTGCCGCGGGTCTGGCCCGGATGTTGCTCCGAAGTATTCCTATGGACTGACCTAACACAACCGGGTGGATAGGTCCACTGCTCAAAGCCCGTCCTTGCAAAGTCAAAGGGCTAGATCCCGTGGTCAAACGCTACAGGGTTAGGCGGGACGGGGGCCCTGGAGGGGTAGTAATGCCACCCGAGCGACGCACCGGGCCCTCATACATGCGGGGTGGTGTGGTGGCATGTCCGAAGAGGTGGCACACGTCTCCGGGGAGTGCCCCCCTCACGGAAGGCGCCGCCGCCGGCACCTGGAGGGGGGAAACGGGCGCGTCAGGTCTACACGGAGGGGATCTTGCTGTGGGTCTGGCCCGGATGCTGCTCCAAAGTGTTCCTATGGGCTGACCTAACACAACAGGGTGGATAGGTCCACTGCTGAAAGCCCGTCCGTGCAAAGTCAAAGGGCTAGATCCCGTGGTCAAACATTACAGGGTTAGGCGGGACGGGGGCCCTGGAGGGGTAGCCATGCCACCCGAGCGTCGCACCGGGCCCTCATACATGCGGGATGGTGTGGTGGCATGTCCAAAGAGGCGGCACGCATCTCCGGGGTGTGCCCCCCTCACGGACGGCGGCGCCGCCGGCACCTGGAGGGGGGAAATGGACGCGTCGGGTCTACACGGAGGGGATCTTGCCGTGGTTCTGGCCCGGATGTTGCTCCAAAGTGTTCCTATGGACTGACCTAAGACAACCGGGTGGATAGGTCCACTGCTCAAGGCCCGTCCGTGCAAAGTCAAAGGGCTAGATCCCGTGGTCAAACGCTACAGGGTTAGGCGGGACGGGGGCCCTGGGGGGGTAGCAATGCCACCCGAGCGTCGCACCGGCCCTCATACATGCGGGGTGGTGTGGTGGCATGTCCCAAGAGGCGGCACGCGTCTCCGGGGTGTGCCCCCCCTCACGGACGGCGCCGCCGCCGGCACCTGGAGGAGGGAAACGGGCGCGTCGGGTCTACACGGAGGGGATCTTACTGTGGGTCTATCCCGGATGTTGCTCCAAAGTGTTCCTATGGGCTGACCTAACACAACCGGGTGGATAGGTCCACTGCTCAAAGCCCGTCCGTGCAAAGTCAAAGGGCTAGATCCCGTGGTCAAACGCTACAGGGTTAGGCGAGACGGGGGCCCTGGGGGGTAGCAATGCCACCCGAGCGTCGCATCGGGCCCTCATACATGCGGGGTGATGTGGTGGCATGTCCCAAGAGGCGGCACGCGTCTCCGGGGTGTGCCCCCCTCACGGACGGCGCCGCCGCCGGCACCTGGAGGGGGGAAACGGGTGCATCGGGTCTACACGGAGGGGATCTTACCGTGGGTCTGGCCCGGATGTTGGTCCAAACTGTTCCTATGGAATGACCTAACACTACCGGGTCGATAGGTCCACTGCTCAAAGCCCGTCCGTGCAAAGTCAAAGGGCTAGATCCCGTGGTCAAACGCTACAGGGTTAGGCGGGACGGGGGCCCTCGGGGGTAGCAATGCCACCCGAGCGTCGCACCGGGCCCTCATACATGCGGGGTGGTGTGGTGGCATGTCCCAAGAGGCGGCACGCGTCTCCGGGGTGTGCCCCCCCTCACGGACGGCGCCGCCGGCAGCACCTGGAGGGGGGAAACGGGCGCGTCGGGTCTACACGGAGGGGATCTTGCCGTGGGTCTGGCCCGGATGTTGCTCCAAAGTGTTCCTATGGACTGACCTAACACAACCGGGTGGATAGGTCCACTGCTCAAAGCCCGTCCGTGCAAAGTCAAAGGGCTAGATCCCGTGGTCAAACGCTACAGGGTTAGGCGAGACGGGGGCCCTGGGGGGTAGCAATGCCACCCGAGCGTCGCATCGGGCCCTCATACATGCGGGGTGGTGTGGTGGCATGTCCCAAGAGGCGGCACGCGTCTCCGGGGTGTGCCCCCCTCACGGACGGCGGCGCCGCCGGCACCTGGAGGGGGGAAACGGACGCGCCGGGTGTACACAGAGGGGATCTTGCCGTGGGTCTATCCCGGATGTTGCTCCAAAGTGTTCCTTTGGACTGACCTAACACAACCGGGTGGATATATCCACTGCTCAAGGCCCGTCCGTGCAAAGTCAAAGGGCTAGATCCCGTGGTCAAACGCTATAGGGTTAGGCGGGACGGGGAACTTGGGGGGTAGCAATGCCACCCGAGCGTCGCAGCGGGCCCTCATACATGCGGGGTGGTGTGGTGGCATGTCCCAAGAGGCGGCACGCCTCTCCGGGGTGTGCCCTCCCCTCACGGACGGCGCCGTCGCCGGCACCTGGATGGGGGAAACGGGCGCGTCGGGTCTACACGGAGGGAATCTTGCCGTGGGTCTGGCCCGGATGTTGCTCCAAAGTGTTCCTATGGACTGACCTAACACAAACGGGTGGATAGGTCCACTGCTCAAAGCCCGTCCGTGCAAAGTCAAAGGGCTAGATCCCGTGGTCAAACGCTACAGGGTTAGGCGGGACGGGGGCCCTGGAGGGGTAGCAATGCCACCCGAGCGTCGCACCGGCCCTCATACATGCGGGGTGGTGTGGTGGCATGTCCCAAGAAGCGGCACGCGTCTCCGGGGTGTGCCCCCCCTCACGGACGGCGCCGCCGCCGGCACCTGGAGGGGGGAAACGGGCGCGTCGGGTCTACACGGAGGGGATCTTACTGTGGGTCTATCCCGGATGTTGCTCCAAAGTGTTCCTATGGGCTGACCTAACACAACCGGGTGGATAGGTCCACTGCTCAAAGCCCGTCCGTGCAAAGTCAAAAGGCTAGATCCCGTGGTCAAACGCTACAGGGTTAGGCGCTACGTGGGCCCTGGAGGGGTAGCAATGCCACCCGAGCGTCGCACCGGCCCTCATACATGCGGGGTGGTGTGGTGGCATGTCCGAAGAGGCGGCACGCGTCTCCGGGGTGTGCCCCCCTCACGGACGGCGGCGCCGCTGGCACCTGGAGGGGGGAAACAGACGCGTCGGGTCTACACGTAGGGGATCTTACCGTGGGTCTATCCCGGATGTTGCTCCAAAGTGTTCCTATGGACTGACCTAACACAACCGGGTGGATAGGTCCACCGCTAAAGGCCCGTCTGTGCAAAGTCAAAGGGCTAGATCCCGTGGTCAAACGCTGTAGGGTTAGGCGGGACGGGGACCCTGGGGGGCAGCAATGCCACCCGAGCGTCGCACCGGGCCCTCATACATGCGGGGTGGTGTGGTGGCATGTCCCAAGAGGCGGCACGCGTCTCCGGGGTGTGCCTCCCCTCACGGACGGCGCCGCCGCCGGCACCTGGAGGGGGGAAACGGGCGCGTCGGGTCTACACGGAGGGGATCTTGCCGTGGGTCTGGCCCGGATGTTGCTCCGAAGTGTTCCTATGGACTGACCTAACACAACCGGGTGGATAGGTCCACTGCTCAAAGCCCGTCCGTGCAAAGTCAAAGGACTAGGTCCCGTGGTCAAACGCTACAGGGTTAGGCGGGACGGGGGCCCTGGAGAGGTAGCAATGCCACCCGAGCGTCGCACCGGGCCCTCATACATGCGGGGTGGTGTGGTGGCATGTCCGAAGAGGTGGCACGCGTCTCCGGGGAGTGCCCCCCCTCACGGAAGGCGCCGCCGCCGGCACCTGGAGGGGGGAAACGGGCGCGTCGGGTCTACACGGAGGGGATCTTGCTGTGGGTCTGGCCCGGATGCTGCTCCAAAGTGTTCCTATGGGCTGACCTAACACAACAGGGTGGATAGGTCCACTGCTCAAAGCCCGTCCGTGCAAAGTCAAAGGGCTAGATCCCGTGGTCAAACGTTACAGGGTTAGGCAGGACGGGGGCCCTGGAGGGGTAGCAATGCCACCCGAGCGTCGCACCGGGCCCTCATACATGCGGGATGGTGTGGTGGCATGTCCAAAGAGGCGGCACGCATCTCCGGGGTGTGCCCCCCTCACGGACGGCGGCGCCGCCGGCACCTGGAGGGGGGAAACGGATGCGTCGGGTCTACACGGAGGGGATCTTGCCGTGGGTCTGGCCCGGATGTTGCTCCAAAGTGTTCCTATGCACTGACCTAACACAACCGGGTGGATAGGTCCACTGCTCAAGGCCCGTCCGTGCAAAATCAAAGGGCTAGGTCCCGTGGTTAAACGCTATAGGGTTAGGCGGGACGGGGGCCCTGGGGGGTAGCAATGCCACCCGAGCGTCGCAGCGGGCCCTCATACATGCGGGGTGATGTGGTGGCATGTCCCAAGAGGCGGCACGCGTCTCCGGGGTGTGCCGCCCTCACGGACAGCGCCGTCGCCGGCACCTGGAGGGGGGAAACGGACGCGTCGGGTCTACACGGAGGGGATCTTGCCGTGGGTCTGGCCCGGATGTTGCTCCAAAGTGTTCCTATGTACTGACCTAACACAACCAGGTGGATAGGTCCACTGCTCAAAGCCCGTCCGTGCAAAGTCAAAGGGCTAGATCCCATGGTCAAACGCTACAGGGTTAGGCGGGACGGGGGCCCTGGGGGGTAGCAATGCCACCCGAGCGTCGCACCGGGCCGTCATACATGCGGGGTGGTGTGGTGGCGTGTCCCAAGAGGCGACACGCGTCTCCGGGGTGTGCCCCCCTCACGGACGGCGCCGCCGCCGGCACCTGGAGGGGGGAGACGGGTGCGTCGGGTCTACACGGAGGGGATCCTACCGTGGGTCTGGCCCGGATGTTGCTCCAAAGTGTTCCTATGGAATGACCTAACACTACCGGGTCGATAGGTCCACTGCTCAAAGCCCGTCCGTGCAAAGTCAAAGGGCTAGATCCCGTGGTCAAACGCTACAAGGTTAGACGGGACGGGGGCCCTGGGGGTAGCAATGCCACCCGAGCGTCGCACCGGGCCCTCATACATGCGGGGTGGTGTGGTGGCATGTCCAAAGAGGCGGCACGCGTCTCCGGGGTGTGCCCCCCCCCTCACGGATGGCGCCGCCGCCGGCACCTGGAGGGGGGAAACGGGCGCGTCGGGTCTACATGGAGGGGATCTTGCCGTGGGTCTGGCCCGGATGTTGCTCCAAAGTGTTCCTATGGACTGACCTAACACAACCGGGTGGATAGGTCCACTGCTCAAGGCCCGTCCGTGCAATGTCAAAGGGCTAGATCCCGTGGTCAAACGCTATAGGGTTAGGCGGGACGGGGACCCTGGGGGGTAGCAATGCCACCCGAGCGTCGCACCGGGCCCTCATACATGCGGGGTGGTGTGGTGGCATGTCCCAAGAGGCGGCACGCGTCTCCGGGGTGTGCCCCCCTCACGGACGGCGGCGCCGCCGGCACCTGGAGGGGGGAAACGGACGCGTCGGGTCTACACAGAGGGGATCTTGCCGTGGGTCTATCCCGGATGTTGCTCCAAAGTGTTCCTATGGACTGACCTAACACAACCGGGTGGATAGGTCCACTGCTCAAGGCCCGTCCGTGCAATGTCAAAGGGCTAGATCCCGTGGTCAAACGCTATAGGGTTAGGCGGGACGGGGAACCTGGGGGGTAGCAATGCCACCCGAGCATCGCACCGGGCCCTCATACATGCGGGGTGGTGTGGTGGCATGTCCCAAGAGGCGGCACGCGTCTCCGGGGTGTGCCCCCCCTCACGGACGGCGCCGTCGCCGGCACCTGGATGGGGGAAACGGGCGCGTCGGGTGTACACGGAGGGAATCTTGCCGTGGGTCTGGCCCGGATGTTGCTCCAAAGTGTTCCTATGGACTGACCTAACACAACCGGGTGGATAGGTCCACTGCTCAAAGCCCGTCCGTGCAAAGTCAAAGGGCTAGATCCCGTGGTCAAACGCTACAGGGTTAGGCGGGACGGGGGCCCTGGGGGGTAGCAATGCCACCCGAGCGTCGCACCGGGCCCTCATACATGCGGGTTGGTGTGGTGGCATGTCCCAAGAGGCGGCACGCGTCTCCGGGGTGTGCCCCCCTCACGGACGGCGCCGCCGCCGGCACCTGGAGGGGGGAAACGGGTGCGTCGGGTCTACACGGAGGGGATCTTGCCGTGGGTCTGGCCCGGATGGTTCTCCAAAGTGTTCCTATGGACTGACCTAACACTAACGGGTGGATAGGTCCACTGCTCAAAGCCCGTCCGTGCAAGGTCAAAGGGCTAGATCCCGTGGTCAAACGCTACAGGGTTAGGCGGGACGGGGGCCCTGGGGGGTAGCAATGCCACCCGAGCGTCGCACCGGCCCCTCATACATGCGGGGTGGTGTGGTGGCATGTCCCAAGAGGCGGCACGCGTCTCCGGGGTGTGCCCCCCCCCTCATGGACGGCGCCGCCGCCGGCACCTGGAGGGGGGAAACGGGCGCGTCGGGTCTACACGGAGGGGATCTTGCCGTGGGTGTGGCCCGGATGTTGCTCCAAAGTGTTCCTATGGACTGACCTAACACAACCGGGTGGATAGGTCCACTGCTCAAAGCCCGTCCGTGCAAAGTCAAAGGGCTAGATCCCGTGGTCAAACGTTACAGGGTTAGGCAGGACGGGGGCCCTGGGGGGTAGCAATGCCACCCGAGCGTCGCACCGGGCCCTCATACATGCGGGGTGGTGTGGTGGCATGTCCCAAGAGGCGGCACGCGTCTCCGGGAGGTGCCCCCCTCCAAGTGACGGCGGCACTGCCTTGCGTGCAGGGGGCACACCGCGGAGCCCCAAGACGGGCGTCTACGCATGCCTGAACACTTTCACATATGCGTCGGGACCCGTGCGATGTTTCGGTGACGTAGCTACACCCCGAATCCCCCCACCAACTAGAATTCCCTCCGTGTCGACCGTTTCCCCCCTCCGTGACACGGCGATAGCGACGTTCGTAACGGGGGGCAATCGATATACAATCAGGGTATGTTTTTTAAGATAAGGCATAATTATCTTATGCAAAAACAAAAACTAAAATAAAGTAAAAATGAGAAAATAAAGTAAAAATAAAAAAATAGTATGCCGACGGCGAGGCCGTCGGCATATCTGTGCACACACGGAGGTGCAGTCCCACGGATCGATGACGTGGCATGGCACACGGATCGATGACGTGGCACAGGGGCCTATGCCGACGGCTATACCGTAGGCATATATTTGCCATAGGTAGTATAAAGCAAAATTTAAAATAAAACTAAATAAATGTATGCCGACGGCTAAGCCGTCGACATATCTGTGCACACACGGAGGTGCAGTCCCACGGATCGATGACGTGGCATAGCACATGGATCGATGACGTGGCAGAGGGGTATTGGCCAGGTCTATGCCGACGGCTATGCCGTCGGCATAGGGCTGGCACGGATATGCCGACGGCCGCCGTTACCACCCGTCGGCGTAGGCTCAACGTCGTCAAATGGTCAGCGCTGACCTTGTATCTGGGCAAGGGCTATGCCGACGGCTGCTCCTATGCCGACGAGCCCCGTAGGCGTATCTCGAGCGGTCCCGACGGCCTCGTCGATGCCGACGGCCCCGTCGGCATATATGGATTTATGCCGACGGCTTTTCTACACCTACGGCCTGCCCTTGGCCGTTGGCATAGCTCCATTTATGCCGACGGGTGCCGTCGGCATAGATTTGGCCGTCGGCAAACCAAGTTTTTCTGGTAGTGAATCAAGCCTTGTGGAAACACAAACACGTCCCCTTTGTTCAAAACTTTTGATAACAACTTGTTCTCAGGGTTTGAAGTCACGAAACCAACATAGAGTGAGCCTTCCAACACTGTCAGGATCTCGGTTGCACGAGGGTGAAGGTGCGGTGGGTTTTGACCATAAGGTGCATAATCAACACGCGCCAATGAGACACCCAAAGTTAACTGCAGTCACAATGGAGCCTTGCTTGTTGCTTGTGTTGCCGGCCATGTGGAGGCCAGAGAAGTAGAAGTCCTCTACCACTGCGGTCTTTGGGTCCTTGCATGCGAATCCATTGACAAAAACTGCACATATACATATACATATTTCAAGCAGTTAACAACTATGGATTGGCACTAATAAGTAACTAGGAACATTTCACTGCACGTATGACTGTGTAATTGTACATACCTTGAGACGTCTTGTCAGCGACGCAGAAATCCTGAAGCTGGCCCGGGTCAGAGGCAAGAGCACGAGATGCCGAGAAAGCCAACAGGGCAAGGAGGAAAAACTTTGAAGCCATTTGGATGCAAACGTTGATTCACACTAAATCAAGTGTGTTTGATCAGGTAGAGAAGAACTGCTTGCGCTCGTGCTGCACAGTGATGCTTCAAAGGGTTGGAGGAGACCGGTATATATAGGGACATGGAGGAAGATCTTTTGTGTTTGTTTTGTTGGTGCGCATGTGGATATGGAGGAAACGGTCTTCACTAGCTTTCTAATTCCCAAGTCTAAAGCGTGTTCCTGGCCGGCCTTCCTGTGACGACCAACTAATAGATCTCACCCTCTCTTTTAATTTCTCTGCATGGTTTGAACAAGTCATATTCGTAGCATGTACTAGCTCTCTTGTCTTGTGTCTTGTCTCCACACTTGAACTAGATGGAACTTGGCGATGCAGCCATCAACCTGAAGGCTTAAACACATTATTAAACAAAAATTGCTTTTGAAGCCCGGACCCCATGAAGGCCTCCAAATTCAAATTTTAAATTTTGTCAAAATTCATATTTTTACGTTTCAAAAAATTCTGAAAAAATATAGATATTTATGAAGGCATAACACACATGTGTGTAAAATTTCAGGCAAAATATGGTGAAATGAGGGTTGTGCAAAAAAAATCGAGGGCTTTTTAATACACGATACTATTTATCCTTCAAGACCATGAATTTGCCTTTTTTGTACATATCGCATTTCAAGGTATTTCACCCTAAAATTTTACACACATACACATAACATCTTGTTTACTTACACAATATTTTTCAGATGTTTTAAAAAAAGGAAAGTATGAATTTTAAAATTGTTTCAAAATTTTCGAGCTCGAGTGAGCTCGGTCGCCAAAATGACGTCCTCATTATTAAAGGGTTAACTTGAAAAAACACCTGTAGCGGTAACAAAACAGTAATAGAAAATGCCTGCATGTGGGAGCAGGCCAGCACAGACGCTTTCCAGCGGAAAGCTTTCTATCTTGGGCCGCATTTGGTAGGCTTCATTAGGTACAGCCAGACCCGCATGGGATGAAATCGTCCTATTTGGTTGTCTGGACTGCATTTGTTTCCTGGCCTGCACGAACTTCAAAGCAGCTCTGGGCCTGCATACAGAGGAATGGACGAATCGGCTGTTTTTCTCGAGCCACGCGTGGCCGGCGCCTGCACGCGTGGGGAAGCGCGAGAGATGACGGGATGTATCATAACTCCCCACGCTCTCTCGAGTCACCTTCCACGGCAGTTCACACGCACTCGCTCTCTCCCCCTCGCCGCCCCTTCGGTGGCTCCGATGGCAGAACCACCGTCGAGCCGCGCGCCCCCACTCCCATCATCACTGGTATCATCCCCATCCAAGAGAGTTGGATTGCTGGCCTCCCCTCTTCCGAACGGGATCTTGCCACGGTTCTCTGGGCGTCGTCCCCTTTCTGCACCATGCCGCCGCCACGTGCCAATGTAGCACCGCTGCCGCGCGCTCCGGCTCCGCCACCGGTGTCGGACCTCCTAATGTTGGGCTCGACGACGGCGGGGTTCTAACCCCCACCGCCCGCGGTTTGACCGGGCCGGCTTATGGGCGTATTTTTACCCCCCCTTCATGGGTTTTCTCCCTTGTGTCCAGTGCAAGGGGAGGGGAACTTGTGACTCATCTTTGGCTGTGGCATCACCCCTGTTCCCACCAGGGTTTTCTCCATGGTCTCCGTACACTGCACCGGCATCCGCTCCGATAAGCTTTGATTCTCCCCCTTGCAAATGAGTTTGTAGTTAGGGTTCTTGTAGTAGTTCTAGTAATGGTAGATTTGATTGTTCACAGTGGATTAGATTGGATTGGATTTGACTCGATCCGAATCCACTACATTTGGGTTGAATCAGACCAATGCTAGTGTTGATAGTGGTTAGATGAGAATGATGCTTCCTTAGTCATGCTAGATTTATGCATATGGGTCTGTTCTTTCAACGTTGTTACTGTGTAGGGTAGATTGGTTTGTTCATGCGATATTCATACTGCCTACAATGCTACTTTGGTGTTGTTCTTTCCTGTTTTGGTGTTGTTCTTGCTGTTTTGTTGTTGGTCTGGCTGTGTAAGTGTGTATGTTGCCACATTGATTGCATGATCATCATAGGACAATGCACGTGCATGCTAATAGGACAAACCTGAATGCCAAAAATAGTAGTAGGATCAAGTGCATGCTAGTAAGACAATGCATTTGGCATGATCTCATAGCACTAAGCACTGATCATTGGCATTTGCACTTGTGCAGTGTTATGATCTGATCATAGCACGACTCAAATGCAACTACCACTATTCAGCAGAAGTTGCAAATGATTACTGCCAATGATCATCTCTACTTTGCTAACTGACATCTACTTTACTGCACTAGTAGAAAAAGGGGCTTTTGTCCCGGTTGGTAAGGCCCTTTAGTCCCGGTTTTTGAACCGGGACTAAAGGGTCATTACTAATCCCTCTCCCCTTTAGTCCCGGTTCTTACACGAACCGGGACTAAAGGCCGCGACCACGTGGAGCTCCACCTTTAGTCCCGGTTGGTAACACCAACCGGGATTAAAGGAAATTTTATGATTTTTTTTTTTGAAATTTTTTTTAGAATTTTTTTTAGAATTTTTTTAATTTTCAAATTTCTGAATTATTTTAACCTCTAATCTCTAATCACCACCCCTCATCACTGCTCAATTTATCCTCTAATCTCTAATCATCCCTCATCATTCCAAATCATCTAACTTCCCGAACGGTCACCCATCCTCCCACTCCCCCAGCCTGAGCACGCTTAACTTCCGGGTTCTATTCTCCCTCGTTTCCAGGTCTGCACTTGTTGTTTTCCTGCCAATAGTAAGATGTCAATCCTATTAACCCTCAGGAATTTTGCTTGAGCATGAAGTGACACATTTCACTGGTTGAGTTTAAAACTATTGTTTTAAAAAACAATAATTATTTAGTAACACTAATATTTCTTGAATAATTAGTTTGACCATTGTTTGACCACAGTTTGACCAGATTTGACCAAAATTCAAAATAACTGAAATAATTATTTAGTAACACTAATATTCTAGAATAATTAGTTTAACCATTGTTTGACCACAATTTGAAATTTTTTCGATTTTTTCCACTCTAGATCTTAAAAGGCCCGTATCTTTTTTTCTGTTAGGTTTTTGAGGATTTTGAAAATGTTTAACAAGGTTCCCCTAGTTAAATTCGGATGTAACTTTTCGAGTAGATGATTTTTCATATAAAAAACTTTTTCATCCGAGTTCGTATGCAAAAGTTATGCCCATTTTACAATTTCCAGAGAGATTTTGCAAATAAAGTCGAAATTCATATTTGTTAATTTTCCCAACAACTAGACCACATATCACATGGGAAACTTATTTTATTTTATTTTTCTGACATTTCCATCATTTTCTTTTGTTTTTTCTAAAACTGAAAAGGCGGTCCGGGTGGGTAGAGTTTGAAAATGGGACCTTTAGTACCGGTTCGTGCCATGAACCGGTACTAATGCCTCAAAGCCCATTAGTACCGGTTGGTGGCACCAACCGGGACTAAAACTAAAGGTCTAACCTTTAGTTCCGGTTGGTGCCACCAACCGGGACTAATGGGCATCGCACCCTTTAGGACCGGTTCGTGGCACCAACCGGGACTAAAGGGCCCAGGTGAACCGGGACTAATGCCTTAGCCGCACGAACCGGGACGAATGCTCACATTAGTCCCGATTCGTGACTGAACCGGGACTAATGTGAATACTGCCCTGTGACCAAAGCCCTGTTTTCTACTAGTGCTGACAAGATAATGAAGACGGAGTGGGACAAAGCCAGTGGAGGAGCTCAAGTCGTTGTCGGCGCCGAGGCTGCCATGGACCTCAGCAGGGGCATGGGATCAGCACCCTGGGGTCCAGCAGGGGCATGGGATGCCCTGCTGCTTTAAACTTATGTGTAGTACAATATGGTAACTAAAACTTGAACTGCATTATTTACTGTAAGAAGATTATTATTTAATAGTTGTAAAAAATTTAAGAATATAAATAGAATAGAAAATGGTTAGACTTTCTTCAATGCATGGTTGTGCGTTGAGGTGAACATTTTCCCCGTGCATGATTCCATGTTGTGGTGACATGTTTGCATGTTGAAAGAAATAAGTTAGTGGAGATCAATAATTTAGTACACAATCTCTACCCATTATAAAAAAAATTCGAATAGATATATCCATGATCAAGGATGAACTTGGTTACTAGCCACAATTAGTCATTTTTGAAGGTGATTTTCAAGACAATCATGGGATGGGATGATACCCTCAGAAAGGGTCTAGATAAGTTCTGAAATGAACCATGGTGAACATTAGGCATTGTCCATGCCTTGTCATAAACTCATGATGATGATTATTACTTAGTTAGATAAAATATTTGATTATATACTAAACTCGTAATCATTTCTCTTTTAAATTTACAAAGTGACTTGAAGAAACACACAACTATAATGAAACTTGGAGGATTGCAATGGGATCAACCAAGACCCATTTAACCGTTCACCTTTAATTTGCTAGAGGAGACGACAAAGAAAATAATAATGGAAACAACTGAGAACATTATTATTTTTATTCCATTAAAGCTGAATTAGCATAACCATATAATGGTATTACATTTTAAAGAAATATGCATTACAATCTTCAATCAAATAACAAATTAACGAATCAAATAAACAAATCATGTGGTGTATTCCTAGAACCGAGCTAGAATATGATCTACCATCTTCTTGTCCACCTGGAAGGCTTTGGCAAGTATATCACCTGAGATGGATGGGTTCGATCCAAACACCGTATTGGCTATGGTGATCACTCTAGGGTTTTTGCTTCTCAGCGCCACAATGGCTATCACCTTGTTGGTTCCGTTGTTGAACTGAAAGTGAATCGGCCCTTGTGGAAACAGAAACACATCCCCTTTGTCAAGAACATCTGAGAATAGCTTGCACTGGTACGACGACGTCCTATACAAACTGGTTTTACCCCTTTCCCCGACAGAGTTCTGAACTGTTCTTTGCCTGTGTGCGATAGGGGGGGGGGGGGTGTCCATCCCACACGACCCAGAAATCCTCAACAATATGGAGTGAGAATGCATACGTTTGGCAGAAATAAGTGTATGCAATGCTCGCGTCTATCCCAAATGTGAGTCCTCACCCAACTGTTTGGGATATATCAAATTTCCCAAACACTCCATCCTTACTATTCGTGTGGGATGGCATTACCGTCGCACGCGCTATTCGGTGGTGCAGCGTTTACGATGCGCTCCCGATCACAAACAGTTCACAATTTTAAAGCATGTATGATAAGGAGACTATCACACACATCCATTTTTCCAGCACCGCATGCGATACATAATTAAGAAGATAACTTAACCATCGTACATGTATCAGATGAGTTTACGAAACGTCGGACTGTCGTACTCGTGTCGGATGGGATAACAATTGCACGCGCTATTCTGTGGTGCAACGTTTACGATGCGAATGACATCACAAACAGTTCATGATTATAAAGCGTATACGCTAAGGTCATACGAGCATGGCCGGTCAAATTGAACACGGTCTTTTGCCTTTTGTTCTTTTCTCTTCATCCTCCTCCTTCTACCTTTGTTCTTTGATTTTTCTCCTACGACACAAAGTCAAAAACAAACTTTTCAAGAGTTTTTTTATCAAATTATTTATGAGAGAAAAATAACCAAGCAAAAATTTGACAAAATAATGGGTTGCCTCCCATTAAGGGCCGGTTTTTATGTTGCTAAGCTCAACCTCATACCTTGATATCATTTCAAGTCTCTGGTGGCTTGAGATTTTCTTTACTTACTACACATACTCGCTTAGGTGGGGGAATGTACTTTTCCTTCGCTCCTGGCTTCTTTGCGATAACTTCACTATTTCATCATCGCAAATTCTAAAAGTTACTTTCCCTTCGACACAATCCAACGCTGCACCTACACATTATTCAAAAACAGCCTACCGAGAATGATGGATAATTTTTATGTATCAAAAGAATAACCGTGAATCCATGCATGCTAAAATGCTCAACATGTTGCCATAGCATGAATGAAATGCAAACAATTCAATCAACCATGCAATGAACGATCATCTCACTGGAGACGAAGCGTAAGGTACCCCACAAGAAAAAAGATCAAGCTTGACCTTCGGGAGATGAGGAAGAAACGGATTACGTAAATACGTCGCGGCACCGTCCCAGGCCGCTAGACGGAGAGCGCACGACTGTGCTCAGGCCCAGGCCGCTGGCTGGGGCTTCTCGGCTCCGAAGAAAAAATGAACTCAGCTTGTGAAGGAGGGTATTGGTGCTTGGAACGACAGAAGACGGTACGACGAGGTCGACTCGAAAGCTAGGAGGAGGAGGAGTAGGAAAGCACCAAAATTTGCGTGTAAATCGAATAGTGGAGCAACCAAGGTGTCGGCATCTTCAAAATCAACAATGCCGACATTGGCAACTAAATTAGGCTGCTGCCAATTCATCGGTGTTTAGATGAGGTGCTAAGCATATTAAATAGATTAGCAACTATGCTCCCCAATGCATAGGTGCTTAGCTTATTATAGCTAAGCTTGCTTCATTTGATGATTTAGCAACTAAATTTTTTGATGCATTGATGGGTTTCTTTCATTTAAATGTTTTGTCTAGGTTCACATGTTTGGCATTGTTTTTTTCCGGGGTCACGACACTCATCTTTCTCCTCTTAATTAACTTGCCATTTCAGATTTTTTTGTTTTCATGGCAGGCTTAGCACCTGTATAAGGTGGAGCACTGGAAAGGGCCTTAAACCACCGCCCTGGACGGAATTGGGTACGACATTTTGTGTCTCGTTGTTTGCAAAAAAACCTCATCTTGACGGAGCGGAAGCTTTCAGGAGGAGAAGGTTCCAGTGTGCAGCCGAGATGGGGAAGACGGCAACCAGGCGGACGACTTGGTTGCATGGTTCCAAATCGCGGCTGGCCACGATCGAGCTCGAGCATGAAGGCCGGCGAGGACGGGTAGAGCGAGACAACGCTGGTGATGCCCTTATATACAGAACCAAAACAAACCGACCTAGGGAGCTGACCTAAGTGCTTAGGTAGTGGCCGATTTTTCTGAGCTATGTGCGTACATATTAGATTTCTTAACGTACGGCTGCCCTTGCCAGTAAAAACGAATTTTACTTGCTGCCGACATGCAGCCATGCGACAGGGTGAAGCCCACAGACCCGACCGTGAATTTGGTGTGAGCTTGCGTCGGCGGACGTTTCGATGACAAATGGCGTGGATAGGCAGCGTTGCATGGCCGGAGCTAAAATAAAGACAAAGCTACAAACCACGCCCCGACGGGACGGCGGCCGTCTATGTTTGCGCGTCTGTGATCTTGGGCCGGCTCAAACCAAGCTACAAGTACCGTAGCCATACGCCGATGGAGACTGGAGAGCACGAGCTAGGAGCTGATCCATCGATCGAGAGCTAGCAGTTAGGACTTAGGATAGAGATGGCGGTGTCACGGCGGACGGGGTGGATCGCCGCCTGCCTCCTGGCGCGCCTGCTTATGGTGACCGTCCTGCTCATGTCCGTGCGCTTCGTTCTGGCCAACTACATCCATTGGGACCATACACAGGGCGTCTACAAGCTCCAGAGCTACACGTATATACTCCTCTCGTATCCTGTCGTGGAATTGTCACGACAGATGTTTTTAGTGTGAGGACTTAGTCGTGAGGCCAACACATCTATGTGGTAACTTGAGAGGGGTTGAGCAGAATCGAGAAAACACAAGACAAGACAAGGATTTAGACAGCTTCGGGCCCCGGCAAACATCATCCGCTAATAACCATACATGCTGTTTGAGGCTAGGTCTTATTATCATCACGAGGGAGTCGCCGTAAACCGGATCTCCCAGTTATCTCTGGATCTCTCGGTTACGTCTAACCCTTAAGATTATTTCTTCTTACTTGTCCCTCTTTGAGGAGCCCTGCCCCTCCTTATATAAGTTGAAGGGGCGGGTTACATGTAGAGTCCAATTCGGACTTAAGACTTAACTATTCTGACTTCTTTTCATGGGCTTCATAACATCTTGGGCTTCATAACGTCTCGGGCTTCATAACCCCTGGCAACCCAGTTATCACTGTCTGCCGGGTTATGACTGGTGCCGGTTTATGATGGTCTGCCGGTTTATGATCTGACTTGATTCCTGCCAGGTTATCATCTGACTTAACTCCTGCCGGGTTATCATCTGACTTAACTCCTGCCGGTTTACCATCAGCCGGTTTACCGTGTGTCTTCGCCACCTGTCTTAACTATCAGCCGGTTTATCTCCTGCCGGTTTACCAAGTCCCAGCCGGGTTATAACTCCGGTCGGGTCATACCGCGGGGTATATCCCCGACATTAGCCCCCAGTTTAATTTGAATTTATCCATGTTAAACTGATCCTGATCATCCTTAAGTCCTTGTTATTTCATTCTTCTAGAAAATCTGGGTCAATAGGTCAGCTTCATAATCAATTTGCTGACATTGGTTTGTCATAGAAAAATATTACGAAGAATAATTCATTTGACTCAGCTCCCAATGATTTAAGAACAATATTGGTCCTTGAAATCCTCCTATGATCTTCAGTCGATTTAAGAATGTAGAACTTGCCGGTTTATCATTGCCAAAATTACCGGTTTATGAATATTGATGGCACCGGGTTATAACTCTTTGTTAACATCAGCTTTGAAAATATACCTCTTATATGCCTATCACTTGTACCCCCAAGTCTTAAGAAGGTAACATAGTAACAACTTAAGATTTGCTTCAATATGAATGTCACAAGCTTGAAGAAATCCGGTTTGTTCATCTCAATCACCAGTCAAAAACTGAGTATTCCACATATGTAGCCCCCACTAGTAGAAAATGGGGCTTTTGTCCCGCAGCCTGGAGCTCCACCTTTAGTCCCGGTTGGTGTTACCAACCGGGACTAAAGGAAATTTGATGATATTTTTTTTTGAAATTTTTTTTGCGAACTTTTTTTTATTTTTTTTTATTTTCAAATTTCTGAATTATTTTAACCTCTAATCTCTAATCACCACCCCTCATCACTGCTCAATTTATCCTCTAATCTCTAATCACCCCTCATCATTCCAAATCATCAAACTTCCCGGACGGTCACCCATCCTCTCACTACTCCAGCCTGAGCACGCTTAACTTCCGGGTTCTATTCTCCCTCGTTTCCAAGTCTGCACTTGTTGTTTTCCTGACAATAGTAAGATGTCAATTCTATTAACCCTCAGGAATTTTGCTTGAGCATGAAGTGACACATTTCACTGTTTGAGTTTGAAACTATTGTTTTAAAAAACAATAATTATTTAGTAACACTAATATTTCTGGAATAATTAGTTTGACCATTGTTTGACCAGATTTGACCAAAATTCATAAAAACTGAAATAATTATTTAGTAACACTAATATTCTAGAATAATTAGTTTGACCATTGTTTGACCACAATTTGAAATTTTTTGAATTTTTTTTGCCTCTCAAGATCTTAAAAGCCCCGTATCTTTTTTTCTGTTAGGTTTTTGAGGATTTAACTTTTCGAGTAGATGATTTTTCATATAAAGAACTTTTTCATCCGAGTTCGTATGCAAAAGTTATGCCCATTTTAAGAAATTCCAGAGAGATTTTGCAAATAAAGTCGAAATTCATATTTGTTAATTTTCCCAACAACTAGACCACATATCACATGGGAAACTTATTTTATTTTATTTTTTTGACATTTCCATCATTTTCTTTTGTTTTTTCTAAAACTGAAAAGGCGGTCCAGGGGGGTAGAGTTTGATGGGCCCTTTAGTACCGGTTCGTGCCATGAACCGGTACAAATGCCTCAAAGCCCAATAGTACCGGTTGGTGGCACCAACCGGGACTAAAGGACTAACCTTTATTCCCGGTTGGTGCCACCAACCGGTACTAATGGGCATCGCACCCTTTAGTCCCGGTTCGTGGCACCAACCGGGACTAAAGGGCCCAGGTGAACCGGGACTAATGCCTTAGCCGCACGAACCGGGACCAATGCTCACATTAGTCCCGGTTCGTGACTGAACCGAGACTAATGTGAATATTTCCCTGTGACGAAAGCCCTGTTTTGTACTAGTGCCCCAAGTGCCGGGTTGTCATGCTTGCAACGACCTGGGATTTGTAATTGCCTAATGCTCATAAAAAGTTCAACCATTGTAGCCCCCAAGGGCCGGGTCATTATGCAATAATGAGTAGGGACTTTGTAAATATAATCATGTAAACTTTGAGCATCAACGGTGTAGCCCCCAAGGGCCGGCTCAGTAAGATAATATTGAGCTGGGACTTGATATATACTTCATTGAAAATAACATCATGTGATGTAACCCCACCATGGGGCTTGAACCCACGTCCACAAGGTTAAGAGTCTTGTCCTCTACCAACTGAGCAATAAACCCTTCAATATAATGGATTAAGGCTTGTGTACCTTGAATTTTTGACAGGAGCAATTGGCAGCCCCCAAGGGCCGACTCATTACAATGCGACGAGTCTGGTCTTGAATAACATGATGAAAAATTGACTTTGCATTAGCCCCCAAGTGCCATGGTGCATGCTGGCAGTGACATGGGACTTGCATATTTGATGTAATCTCAATTTGAATAATGTAGCCCCCAAGTGCCGGGTCGTAAGCCTGCAGCGACTCGGGACTATTCCTTCCATTGTAGAATAAATCATATCCATCAATAAAATAATATCCGTTGCGCCAAAGCGACTCTGAAAACCTCAATCATAATGCCGGTTATTGATAACCATAATAAAAATCCAGCCATGTTGGCTATTTGAAGATTTGGATAATATAATCCAATGATTTATGAGCGCATGATTCCAATGGCGCAATCCAAATATATACTCGCGACTTATATTTGAAAGCCAGGCTGGGTTAACAACACCGGATAATTTATAATTATGCTTTATTCAACCTGTTTCTGCATATAACAAGTTTAAAGTGTCCTGGCGGTTTACCGCCGGACGGGACATAATACCCAACATATAACCCGGGTTATAACCAAGGCTGCACTTAAGAATAATCAAATATGAAACATATCATACCTGTGACATTGAATCACATCGTTGGTTTACCAACTTTTTGTAGTAAGGGTGATATCCCAAATCTTGAGTGCTGATAACTCTCACCATGCTTTGCTGGTTCATAATAAAGCCATACCGGGTTATAACAAACACCGGATGATCATACTGGCGACTTATAGTCGAAAGCCAGACCGGGTTAATAAACACCGGTTTATGTTATACTGGCGACTTATAGTCAGCACCAGACCGGTTTATCAGGTGTGGAGAGCCAGCGGTTTGAGGCGAGCGCGACGACTCGAGGTGAGGTGGAATGCAGCGGGCTTGACTCGGAGGCGGCGTAACCCGGGGTTTGATCCGGTTTTGAAGCCGCAGGACCGAGTTTGGCTGTGGCGAGCAGTAGGTGGCCCGGAGGCGTGTCTCAGGCGCGGAGATGAACCGGCCACATCGAGGGCAATCCGGCGGGTTGACGAAGTGCGTCCGCTGCCGCAGCGGGTTGGAGTGGCAGCCTGCATCGACGGTGACTCGAGGCCAGCTTGTGATCGGAGCGGCGCACGCGTCAGACGGCGGAACACTGCCGCGGCGGAGATGACCCGACCAGGGCGGCCGTTTAAAGCGGGACGGCCGGCTCAGGGTGAGGCCGCGGCGTAGCTGGTTTGAAGAAGATGCCACGGCAGTGACTCGAGGGCTCAAGGCAGCGGTAATTTGGCCGGGGTAGCTTTTGGCAGAGTTGGCGGCTGACTCGCGGCGCTCCGAAGCGACTCACAGCCAGGGCACGGCGGTTTGAAGGCAGTGGCGGGTCAGCCGAAGCGGACCGAGGCGAGTATCGCGGAGCTGCGAACATGCGAGGTAGGCCGAAGCGTGCGGTGCGCTGGTAAGGCGGAGGCGCCTCGGGGCCGGCCACAGCAGGAGCAACAGGCGCGGGCGGTTCAAAGCGAGGCCAACGGAGGCGCAGAAGTAGGCCGGAGCGAAACCGCCGGTGGCCCGGGGTGTCACGACGGAGGTCGGTAGCTCGAGGGCGTTACAGCTTGACGAAAACCAGAGCGAGGCCGGGGCGGTTTCAGAGGCACTCGCCCGCGACCCGCGACAACCCAGAGGAGGCGATTCGGCCAGGCTGGAGTACGGTTTAGGTAGGGCTGGTCTGTTGAGGCCGAGGGCGACTCGGAGTGAAGTCGCGGAGTCGAGGGTGACTCGGAGTATCGGGCCGGCTCCCTGGCGAGTTGGGACAGCGGTAGCCGGTGTCTTGGCACGACGGTGAGTCAAACCGTGGGCGGACGCAAGTCATGGCAGAGGCCGGTGCGAGTTGACCGCGGCAACGAAAGGAGGCAGCGGCTCAAGGTTTTGGGCCTGCTCCAGCCAGCAGATCGAAAGTAGTCGACAGAGGTGACGGCGACTTGGTCATAACATCTTTGGCGATGGCGGCTCTTGACGCCGATCCCTTTGATGGATTTGATTTGGACCCAGAGTGTTGATTGATCCACAAATACAAAGGATCCGGAGTGTTTCTGAATATACCCCTGCTGCAGTCTCGTCATTGAGCATCACGCGGTCAGTTCCACCTACGACAGTGTTTGGTGGCATCAGCAGCAGCGAAAGGCAGGGCCGGTCTTGAGGCGAGCCATGGCAGCGGCTGCATGTTGGTGACTCAAGGCTGGGATAGCGGAGGTAAACCGGCGAGACGGGCCAGTAGGCTCAGGCAAGCGATGACAGTAGAGGCGGGGGCGGTTTGACGAGGGCAGCTCGAGGCAGCCCGCCGGCGAGGCGCGACTGAACCGGCGGAGGATCGGAGAGGCGCGGCTGCGGGTCGGTGATGGCGACTCAGAGGGAGCGAGGCGCGACTGAACCGGCAGCGGGTTGGAGAGGCGCGGCTGAACCGGCGGCGGGTTGGTGGAATAGAAGCCCAGCCGTGATGAACCGGCGAAGAACGGCCAGCAACAGAGCAGCAGGGGGCGAGGCCAGCGGTCGACGAGTTGAAGGCGCGAACCAGCGACGGCAGAGGCGCGGCGGGTCAACGAGGCGGATCGCGGGAGGAGGAGTCCGAGCCTGTAGCGTTATCCACTTCCAGCAGATAATTTTTTTTCCATGGGAGGATGATTCGGTAGTGACTTTGGACATAATATAATCTGGAGCTCTCACGTGGCCACAAGCACTTGTCCTGATCGCTGTTTGTACTGGCAGATGACGCAGGTGACCCCTGTTGACCGTCTCAGAACCCCTTGGATTTGGATAATTGTACGTGGAACAATGACGGTGACTCGCCGATTGCACTAGTTTAAATTGGCTTGGACGAGGATTGATTTGATGCATCTACTTCTGTCGACGGAACCTGCCAGCTTTTAACAGACCACATGAGGCGGTGGTTTATCTTGGCGAGACCGATTTCTTCTCTGTCTCGGCGGCTTGAGGGCGCGATGCAATATCGATGCCACCCGCCTCTTGCTGACCCGGCGGGTCGTGATCTTCTCAAAACTCTAGGAAAAATCCCTCCAAGAACTCAATACCATCGTGCGCAGGCCCCATGATAGGCGCCAACTATCGTGGAATTGTCACGGGAGATGTCCTTAGTGTGAGGACTTGGTCGTGAGGCCAACGCATCTATGTGGTAGCTTGAGAGGGGTTGAGCGGAATCGAGAAAACACAAGACAAGACAAGGATTTAGACAGCTTTGGGCCCCGGGAAACATTATCCGGTAATAACCATACATGCTGTTTGAGGCTAGGTCTTATTATCATCACGAGGGAGTCGCCGTAAACCGGATCTCCCAGTTATCTCTGGATCTCTCGGTTATGTCTAACCCTTAAGATTGTTTCTTCTTACTTGTCCCTCTTTGAGGAGCCCTGCCCCTCCTTATATAAGTTGAAGGGGCGGGTTACATGTAGAGTCAAACTCGGACTTAAGACTTAACTATTCTGACTTCTCTTCATGGGCTTCATAACGTCTCGGGCTTCATAACCCCTGGCAACCCAGTTATCACTGTCTGCCGGGTTATGACTGGTGCCGGTTTATGATGGTCTGCCGGTTTATGATCTGACTTGACTCCTGTATCATCTGACTTAACTCCTGCCGGGTTATCATCTAACTTAACTCCTGCCGGTTTACCATCAGCCGGTTTACCGTGTGTCTTAGCCACCTGTCTTAACTATCAGCCGGTTTATCACCTGCCGGTTTACCAAGTCCTAGCCGGGTTATAACTCCGGTCGGGTCATACCACAAGGTATATCCCCGACATATCCTATGTACTCCTATATTCTAATTCCAGCTAAGCCCAGCGCGCGGAATACTAGTGTCTAGTGCACTCCTACTGCGTCTCTAGCTCTTTTAGTTGCTAGCTTTAGCTTTAGCTAACCTCTGAGACGGGACGGTTTCTGATGTGGCATGGCATGGGCGCATGGCGCACGTACAGGTACGTGGTCGCGTCGGCCATGGTGGGGACGGCGGGGAGCGTGCTGCAGATACCCGTCGCCATGTACCTGCTGTGCAAGAGCAAAAGGGCGATACCCAGCGCCATAATCCTCGACATCAGCATGCACGCTGACATAGTAAGCTGCTGCTCTGGCTATGGCTCCTGATTCCCTTTGGTCAAGTTCATGCCAACGATTCCTAGACAAGGTTATCAACTTATGATGCTTGCTGCGCAGGCGATCAGCGTCGTGCTGGCAAGCGGCGTCGGCGCCGGGTTCGGCGCGACCAACGACGTTCTTCGCTACGTCCGGGCGGGTGAATGGGACGGCAGGCAGGAAGACAAGCGGGCTCTCGTCAACTACTTGAACAGGGCGATCGTCCCCGTCGTCTTCCTCCTCGTAGGCATGGTCCTGTCCATCTGCGCCACCGTCGTCTCCGCCAGGCTCCGCGCCGGGGCGACAAACGATTCTGAAGGTGGTGTCTGATCGACCAACACCACACAAAAACAACACGACTTCATCCACTAGTTCTCTTTGCCTTGTCAGCACGTTTACATAGCCAGTTCAAATCACCCAAATTAAACAAAGTTGTTAAGAGTTTTGCTTCGGTATATACACCCCCTTAGGAAAGTTTGCAGATTTTTATGCAGATTAAAAGTTACCCCTTCAATCTCAAAAAGATTAAATTGTTCTGATCTCTTGTTTGATCTATTGAGAGGGTATGTATTAGAATGAATTGCTCATGAATGTACGAGTATATTTTGATTGTGTATGGAAGATTGCTGAGATAATATGCATATATTCCTCGACTTCATTAAAGTTTATTGATGTATTCATTTCTCTATTGAACAAAAGCATGTTAGTCATCTATGTGGCCTGACTTAGTTTCTACTCCGTGTGTCCCATAATATAATACACTATTACATCTAAAATACTCATACATTAGATGTAATAACGACTTATATTGTGGGACCAAGGGAGTAAGATACTTTGATGATATTATGGACAATTGTTATTGTGCATGAGATGCACCCTGATCCCAGTGCCGCCGCCAGAAGATGTCGACGACATCGGGATCGTCTTCTCATCTTGTGAGAAGCCCTCTGGCTAGAGCAGTGTAACCCTTGGACAATACGAGGGCTCAAATAAGATTGGGCTGTTAGAGTTAACCTTGTTGTATAGGTGATTAATTTGTTTTGAGTTGACTCAGGCATGTTGGTTAGATGCATGCGTCAAAGCTCCGTGATTCCGACGGCCAAGTTGTGTGCGGGTGGAGATGGAGCAAGAATCGGACGCATTAGTTGTGGCATGTGCCAGTTCAGCTAGTGGCCAGCAGAAACTTGGAAACAATTCAAGCCAGGACGTGTGTGTTGTTAGTCAGTTGAGTAATAACCTGACCAAGCCAATGTGTGTGGCGGGCCGTTGTGTGTGCATGCATGGCAGAAGTGATGCACGTGTGTGCATGCTAGCTAGGTAGTTAGTGGGTCAAAGTAGTGGTGTGAGTTTAGATGGCATGGGTGCTGGCCGTGTGTATATATACTTTGCACTGAGCAATGAGAAAGTTCCCCCTGAGGGCTGGGCAAAACAATGTAGTGTATGTGTGTCTCATCGGGAGTAGAAAGCAAAGCTAGTATCTCCACGATGAGGTGTGTGTGTACGTGTGGTTTTCTGAGTTTTTTCCCACCATGTGCATTCGTGTGTTCTTGAGAGAAGAACAAAGCTACATAGAAGAGAGAGTTGAGTTGTGTGAGATAGAGGAAGAAGAAGAGCGGCGCTGCAACAAGGAGAGGCGGCGCAAACATGGGCAATTGGGGCGGTAATTTAGGGTTCTTAACGCGGTGGCTGCACCACAGTGGATGCAATGGCGGTGTTGTGGCCGGAAGAGGTAGCCTGCGGCAGTGGATCGGAGCCTCGTCCTTGGTAGGCCTTGCGTAGGTTCCTCCACGGGATAGGTGGGCGCGTGCTGCATTACAGCTGAGTCATGGGTCTGGCCTTCGCAAGCACTGGGATGATGGTTTTTGGCGAGAAGATGCCAATCGCACCGCTTAGGCCACTACCTCCATTTGTCGTTGTCCACTATGACATGTCACTCTTCCATTTTAGCTGGTCGGTGTGGTGGCTCTATTCGACATGGGTGGTATTCATGTGGAATTTCGGCAAGCTAGCATCACCGCTTCACCTTTGTCATTGAGTAAAGACTCATCTCGTTAGGCGAAGGACTACCAATCAAGCCCAATTATTGATGTAGGGAAGGTCGGTGCATGTTCGCGAGGACTTCAAGTGGTGGCCTTCTTGGCAGGTACAACTGGGACACCACAACGATATCACATTCAGTACTGAATGGTATAACTCTTGATGTTCCACCATGATGATGGTGACTGGAACAACGCTGCATATCAGGAGGTGAAAATCCGTGCTTCGGCCTTTACTGGTTGGAACTAGTAGCAACACACTTTAGTCATTACCTTGTTAAAGGCATTGTCTTTATGCCATTGTTCTGGCCAAGATTTGTTGGACCCATAATCTAAGATCAAAATTCTCGTTCTTACCATGTCATGTTCGAATTGCGACGTCAGCACGTGTGTGTGCTCTCTTCTTGAATGCGTTCTTACGAAGGAACATCGACTTTATCATAGATGTTCTGGTCTTCTGTTGTCCCGGTTCTAACATTGTTGTGTATCCGTTGTACTCTTATGTTTATGACTTTAGCCTCGTTGCCTTGTATCAACAACAATAATATTATGGATGTGTGCATCCGAGGATGCACAGGCTGAGAGGTTTCGACCTTCCTTAAAAAAAAGACTGGTAACAACAAAGACACAAATTAATGGTTACTTCAAAGTGTGCTAATACATACAAAAATGACCTGCATATTAATTATACATACGATTAATCTTTCTGCAACAAGAATTATTTCATTTAGCATAAACTTAATATGTGTTTAACTGCAGTCGAAAAATGACCTTGAATATGTAACAATCTTACTCCCTCCGGGTGGGTTTATAAGTCGTGCATGGGTTTCTAGGTCTTCATTTTAACTAGGAAAACATGTATTATATTTTATAAAAGTATATATTTAGATTCGCTGCCAAATATAATTTCTAACCATATAATTTTTATGGCATATTATACATATTTTATTAGTCGAATCAAAGACTTAAGAACCCATGTTGGACTTATAAACCCAACCGGAGGGAGTACTCATTTGCCGAACAATAATTGATAACTTAAAGCATTAAAGAGTAGACATTAAAGTAGTGAGAATCTGGATTCATACTAAACTCCAAGTGTGAGCTTATTGTGCAAATATGAATGTCTTTTACTGGAATTTTAAGAGGATACCAAATATAGAGTTTCCTTTTGGTATTGACAAGGTACCCAACATCCTTAAGCATGAAGGGTCTAAATTTTACCATAAAATTAAAGTAACTCGTATAAGAGGGAGACGATTTTTTGCATAGGATATATCTCACCTATTGCACGATGGAATTCGCGCTTGCCTACACGCTCCCACTAATTAATAGGCCATGAGCCGTCAAATAATCTTCTTTCATTTTTCGCGTGCGCTTGCTTCGCGTGGGGTTGCCCAGTATAGTTAATCTATCATGCGAGAAAGTGCTCCTATTAGAATGGTCTTGTACGTCATTCTTTCTTACTTCTTCATTTATTTTTATTTTTATCCTTTTTTGTTTCTTTTACCATTTTCCTTTTCTCTAATGCTATTTTTTCTCTTCTTATTGTTTATGTTCTTCCTTATATCATTTTCTATTTTTCCTTCTTAGTTTCTTTTCTTCTTCTTTCAGTTCTTATATTTTGTTCATCTTGAAACAATATTCATATTGTTTTTCTAAATGTTTATCGCGCATTTTCAAATATGTACTGTGTAATTAAAAAAATCATAGTGTATCTCAGCAAAATTGTTCATTGGTATCTAAAATGTATTGCTATAGTACTGTATTAAAAAAATGATCACCATGTATTTGGTATGTTCATCATGTCTTTCAGAAAAATGTTCATCGTGTTTTAGAAAAACATCGTGTATTTAAAAAAAATGCTTGTCACGTATTACAAAATTGTTCATAGTATACATGTGAATATTTTTTAAATACTTAGTTGGGATTTTGTGTAAGAAACTAAGAATGCATGCGGAATATATATTCTTGTGCGAACCATGTCATGTTGTAAGACAATGTATACCATATAAATATAGTATAGGTGCACGTATGCTACATTTTACTACTTTGCATGATTATGCATAGAATGTATGGAAGTACTTACATTGCGTGTGTGTGTGTGTGAGAGAGAGAGAGAGAGAGGGGGAGAGAGAGAGAGTGAGAGAGAGAGAGAAAGAGAGAGAGAGAGAGAATTAAATGTCCAACTTGCCATACTTAGTATCTCGTGTAGAGGATTCACCCTTGATCAACTGACGGCTAGGATTGGATTCTCCCTCTTAAGGCAACTCTAACTGATCTCTTAAAAGTTAAAGGAGGATCTGGCCGAGTAAAGTTAGCCGATATATAAACACACTTGAAATTGTTAATCTCAGGCAAGTGCTAGTGGGAGCTGTAGTAATGCACGAATCTAAATCTGCAAGAAAGATATGATCATAGCTCACAGAGAAATGGTAAACTTAAGGAACATCCTTGTAAGTCTAGCATATGGGGAGAAAGTTCATGTTAAGAAAAAATCTCCTCGGTATGATACATCTCAGGATAAAGATCTAAATGATAATTTAACCCCACTTATATTTGCAGTCCTATAGCACACCAGAACCATGAATGAAAAATATCGTTCTGATACAAAAATAACAATTGTAAGAAATAACATCAGTGGATGGTGGTCTTACAAAACTGATGTGAGGCATTCCAATGCACCTGGCTCATCAATGTAAATTCTTTCTTCCAAATTACTTAGCTGCCTCTGGAGTCAACCACTTTTTTTGACTAACTACAGTAGGGAAAATACTGGAATCAACCACTAAACAAAAGAAAATATTGCCAACATGTTCGGAGTAACCACAGAGAACACAAACTAATGAGAAAGATACATTACTTGAGGAATATCACAAAGTAGGAAGAAAAAGTTGCTTAGACTAATAAGCTGGCACGCAAGGATACCTAAGAGATTTTATTAGTCAGTGTGCTCCCTGCAATTAAGAAATCAACTGCTAAATAAATCACCAGAAATTTTGAAAGAAAACTTGGTGAGAGTCATATATTATACTGAGGCAAAAATATATGTTGAAAACTTTATTTGCTTGGTAAGAAAAGATAACATAGAAAATAAAGTGTCATCTTGCATACACAGTAGAAAGTGGGTTAAAACAAAAATACAAAGCAGCACAGTTCAAATGAATTTCAGAGCAAGCATAAAATGTCAATGTGTGTGTTTTTGTTACTGTATTTACTTTATCGTGATACATAACACCATGAAAATGGCAAGATATGAGATTTGTTATCTGTATAAAGCATCATATTATGTAGATTAGGAGATTACTATCACCATATTGCCAGTCAAAGCTATGGTTATGTCCACAATAATTCAGTCTTAATTATCTAACCGTACATGTAAATAGTGAAGTAGCTCATATTCCCAACTCTGAACAAATTAATCAGTGTTGCACAAAATAAAAGGAAATAATAGTCATAACATCAAACCATGTGTAGGATGAAAGTTTTGTAATGATTGAATGTTTTCCTTGTGAATGAAACTCTTGGCAAATGACATTTTATCTGAAATATTCTGAGCCCAAAAGTACCCTCTATCAGAAGTCTCTTTCCTTCAGATTCAACTATAAACAGGGAAAACATAACTATAGTGGTATCCTAGAAGCATGTATGCATGATTTTCTCGAATAAGAATAAATCATCAGAAAAACATAATCCTTCTCAAGTACGACAATAGTTGCCTGCTCTTCTCTATGCTTGTTTGGGTGCTTGCTTAATACTTGTGTTCTGGAAAAGAAGACATAGCTTTGCTATGCATGCTTTGGCGAATTTGTATCTGTATCTAGAGAAAAATCAGATACGCACACATGCCATACTGTACAAAACTGAAACTTGAAGATGAAAGTTGAAACGCCTTGCGTTCATAGTATTAAACTTAAACGAATGCGGCCTTCATATTGAGATATACGCACCTATCATTGATCAATATCTGATCTTATTTTTCTTTGCTGATTAGTTCTATCGGCGTCCAAAACATATGTATCAATCCAATAATTAATGGCATACAAACCTAGATACTGTAAGCTGTACGTACATCTCATAGGAATAGAAGTAGTCAAAAGTTAGATATCTATGAGGTGCATGTACTTACGTAGCTTTTGCCCATGCGCATGATGAAAATCTGATTGATCTTCTAGGGCATGTACCTATGTGGGTCGGAAAAGAAGATTGAAGACACCACTACCTGCTGATTGATGTCTACCGTGAGAAAAGTAGGCGCCTGGTATCCGCTGTTCGTCGGCGTCGTCTGTTCCGCCGTGATTCATGAGGCAGTCCTATTGATTAGCTAGAGCAGATCAATGGGAAGGATTAATATAGACAGAATTACTATAACCATATTGCTAGTTAAAGCTATGGTTATGTCCACAATAATTCTGTCTTAATTATCTAACCGTACATGTAAATAATGAAGTAGCCCATATTCCCAACTCTCAAAAAATAATCAGTGTTGCACAAAATAAAAGGAAATAATAGTCATAACATCAAACCATGTGTAGGACGAAACTTTTGTAATGATTGAATGTTTTCCTTGTGAATGAAACTCTTGGCGAATGAAATTTTATCTGAAATATTCTTAGCCCAAAACTACCCTCTATCTTAAGTCTCTTTCCTTCAGATTCAACAGTAAATAAAGAAAATGTAACAATAGTGGTATCCTAGAAGCACGTATGCATGATTATCTCGAATAAGAATAAATCATCAGAAAAACATAATCCTTCTTGAGTACGACAACAGTTTCCTCATCTTTTATATGCTTGTTTGGGTGCTTGCTTAATACTGTACTTGTGTTCTGAAAAAGAAGACATAACTTTGCTATGCATGCTTGGACGAATTTGTGTCTGTACCTAGAGAAAAGTCAGATATGCACACATGCCAGACTGTGCAAAACTGAAAAGCCTTGCGTTCATAGTATTAAAATTACATGAATGCAGCCTGCATATTGAGATATACACACCTATCATTGATCAATATCTGATCTTATTTTTCTTTGCTGGTTAGTTCTACCGGCGTCCAAAACATATGGATCAATCCAGTAATTAATGGCATACAAACATAGATACTATAAGCTGTACGTACATCTCATAGGAATAAAAGCAGTCAAAAGTTAGATACCTATGAGGTGCATGTACGTACGTTGGTTTTGCCCATGCGCATGAGGCAAGTCCGATTGATCTTCTAGGGCATGTACCTATGTGGGTCAGAAAAGAAGATTGACGACACCACTACCTGTTGATCGATGTCTTCTGTGAGAAACGTAGGCGCGGGCATCCGCTGTTCGTCGGTGTCGTGTGTTTCGCTGTCCAGAACTCCAGATCACTATCCTCCGGCGCCTAGCCGGCCGTCATGCATGAGGTAGTCCTGTTGATTAGTTAGAGTAACCAAACCCTAGAGCAGATCGATGGGAAGGATTAATTGTTTTGGCGGCGGCCGGTAGATTGTTTGGAGCCGCACGTCCAAGAACGCACTGGGGAAAGAGAGTTAATTAGGGCTATGGGAGGGAAGGTGTTTCACACGATGGCACATATTGAATAAACATGGGAGCATTTATTTTGGGCGACTACTTTTTTTTCGTTTGGGCAACTTTTTATTACATATAATGGCATTCGTTGATAATTTAGAGAGGATGGCATTGGTGGGTAATTTCTTCGGCGTTAAAGTTGATCTAACGGTTGTGATATTTTGATGTGCAAAATTAAAGGTTAGATATTTCTAATTTTTGTGAGAATTTCTAGCTTATTCTCTTTTTTCTCATTAGCCCGTAAAGCACTTTCTATATATAAATAGATAGATGTCGGCATTTCAACGAGCACTTGGCAGTCGCTACCTTTCTTGCCGGCTGTCGCCGCTGGATGCGCCAGGGCAGTGCCCGCAGGTATCGCCGGAGGCGCTGTACGAGGCACCGGCCATGGACTGGGCACCATTGTGGCCTTTTTCTTCTTCTACTTCATGGCCTCCTCGACGAGGGCCGATGCCCCCGTCGTTGGTTTTCTATCCTGTTTGGCTCCGGCGGGAGAGACAGGTTGTCACCGAAGAGGCGGTCGCCACCCTGGCAGCCTTTGTCGCAGTTGGAGACAGAGCTTGAACCAAGTGGACTTTTTCTTATCCCCAAGCTTTTCTTTGCCGCGAACACCGGCGTAAGGGTTGTTTTCGGCGGTGACAAGCCAGAGGGGTGGGGGAAGGGTCCGGGCTATCCATTCCCGCGGGAGGTCCGGTCATCAATGGCAGCAGCGTGGCGTGATAGTGGTTGTGGCGGGAGTGGAGCCGGCCCAAGGGCGGGAGAGAAGGGGCGCCGCTTTTACTCAGCCGCGCGCGCAGTGAGGATATTTAAGGAGATTGGAGGGTTTTTCGGCGGAGGAGGATAAATTATCCTCCTCTATTCGGTTTATGGGGGGACCGACTAGGTGCGGTGTAGAGGGGAATAACCGGATTTATCCTCCCTTACAACCGGATAGGGGATCGGTTAGAGTTGCCCTTACCTCTTAGGGACCATATAAAAATTGTCGATGAAGAATAGCTTTAACACTTGAGCCCTTTGTTTTTATGTTTACAAAGTGACTTGAATTCTCGATGAAGAATACATTGAGCACATGGGCACTTCCTTTTTATGTTTACAAAGTGACTTGAACAAAAGCGAACGAACACACAACCGTAATGCCACTTGCCAGTTAAGTTAGCCCACAACTTATTAGGCAGTTTACTTTTACCAATTGAGATGACCAAGGAAATAATATCCAGCACAAAAGAGAATAAAATTATTCCACAAAAAAAAAGAATAAAATTCCTTTTCTATAAACTTGATTAACGTAACCACAAAGTAGAATTGCATCATAAAGAAACTCGCATAATAACTGTTTTGGTAAGGACAAATGAATCAAACCACTAGGTGTGTATGTCGATCTAGAACTGAGCTTGGATATGGTCTACAATGTTCTTGTCCACCTGGAAGGCTTTGGCCAGGATATCATCTGAGATGGTTTGCTTGGATCCGAAGACCGCATTGGCTATGGTGATCACACCAGGGTTCTTGCTGCTCAGCGCCGCAATGGCTATCGCTTCGTTGTTTTCAATGTTGAACTGAAAGTGAATCAGCCCTTGCGGAAACACAAACACGTCCCCTTTGTTCAAAACTTTTGAGAACAACTTGTTCTCGGGGTTTGAAGTCACGAAACCAACATATAGTGAGCCTTCCAACACTGTCAGGATCTCGGTTGCACGAGGGTGAAGGTGTGGTGGGTTTTGACCATAGGGTGCGTAATCAACACGAGCCAATGAGACGCCCAAAGTGTTCAGCCCAGCAATCTGTGCCACGTTAACTGCAGTCACAATGGAGCCTTGCTTGTTGCTTGTGTTCCCGGCCATGTGGAGGCCAGAGAAGTAGAAGTCCTCTACCACCGCGGTCTTTGGGTCTTTGCATGCGAATCCATTGACAAAAACTGCAGGTATGCATATACAAATTTCGAACAGTTAACAGCTATGCATTGGCACTAATAAGTAACTAGGAACATTTCACTGCACGTATGCATGTTAACTATACATACCTTGAGATGTCTTGTCAGCGACACAGAAATCCTGGAGCTGGCCCGGGTCCGAGGCAAGAGCATGAGAAGCCGACAAAGCCAAAAGAGCAAGGAGGAAGAACTTTGAAGCCATTTGGATGCGAACGTTGATTCTCGCTAAATGTAGTGTGTTTGATCAGGTAGAGAAGAAGTGATTGTGCTCGACAGTGATGCTTCAACGGGTTGGACGACATCGGTATATATAGGGACATGGAGGAAAATCTTTTGTGTTTGTTTTGTTGGGGTGCCTGTGGATAAGAAGGAAATGGTCTTCACTAGCTGTCTAATTCCAAGTCTAAAGCGTGTTCCTGACCGGCCTTCCTGTGACGGCCAACTAATAGATCCCAATCCGTATTTTAATTTCTCTGCATGAATAGTTTGAACAAGTCATATTCATACTTGTACTGGCTCTCTTGTCTCGTGTCTTGGCTCCACACTTGGACCAGATGGAACTTGGCGATCCTGCCATCAACGTAAAGGCTTAAACACATTATTAAAGGGCTAACTTGTAAACACAGCTGTAATAGTAACAAAACGGTAATAGTTAAAAAAAACAGTAATAGAAAATACTTCCGTGCAGGAGCAGGCCAGCACGAACGCGTTCCAGTGGAAAGCTTTCTATCTTGTATTGTATGCACCACTCTGCTGCATCTTCATCCAAACTTCTTTCTTTCTTTCTTCAACTAGCACTTGGAAGCTACTGTACACTAGAAAGATACCTAGAAAGCCTGATCAGTCTGTTCACAGTCTCTCGCCTGGGACGATTAAGGGCTGACCTTAAGTGTCGTGGCAACCTTGCCGCATATGAGTGACCAAATAATTACCTTGTTATGGAATGCGTTTACTAGACCGGGCAAGGATGATGCGTCAGTACAGCTCTGAAGATGGAGTGGTGGCAGTTGGCGGCGGCGGCCTCTGAGAGCGCGCCGGACCGGTGTGTGCCCCATACCCGACAAGTGGCTTGTTGGGGTCTCAGGTCTTAGATGTTAGGCTTGACTGCGAGGTCTATGGTATTAGGCCCGGACTATCAGCATCTCTTCATCAACTGGATACGAGTAGCGACAGATGTTCGGACTTACTGTTATATTTCTTTGTACGGTCTTTTATGAATAATTAATAAAATGGCTGCATGCATCGCTCAGATGCAGAGACCGGGGGTCTTCCTCCTTTTCTAAAAAAAATGGAATGCGCTTAGGGAGGCCTGCATTGGGGTAGGTTACAATGTGTGAGAACACCGACAGATCTACGTACCTTGATACCATACTTCTTTTCTAGAATACGCACGAGCGTGCATATCATGCATTAAAGAGAGAGGTGAGGAAAAGAGCCCCGTCTGCCGGAAAGAGTTTTACACATAGTTACAACACTACTCCGTTTCTTCACACTAGTAGAAAACAGGGCATTGGTTCGGCCCTCGTAATACCATTAATCCCGGTTCGCTCACGAACCGGGACCAAAGGAGGCAACTGTCCCGGTTCGTGAGCCCGGGGGGCCGGCCGGGCCACGTGGGCCACTGGTCCCGGTTCGTCTAGACCTTTTGGTCCCGGTTCCACGCACGAACCGGGACCAATGCGCCTCACCCCTGGCCCATGACCATTAGTCCCGATGTGTGCCACAAACCGGGACTAATGGGTTGGTCCTCGTTGCGGTCAGAGTATAGTCCCACCTCGCCAACCGAAGGGCGCTCACACCGGTTTATAAGCCCGTCCCTCTCTGCCTTGTTAAGCTCCTCTCAAAATGAAAATAGATGCCCTTATACAGGGAATTTGACCTAAATTCAGAGTGAATTTCTCTGAAATTCATAGAAATTTATTATGAATTTAGGTTGAATTCTCTCTATAGGCGCATCTATGCTCATTTTTTATGTTGGGGTTGGCGATCTTTACAGACTTTTTGTGTGTTGAATATGCACCATTCAAAACCAGTCTCTGCTTTGAATGGTTCATTTTGAACACACAAAAAGTCTGGAGTTCAAATAAGTTCAAGAAAATGAAATCCCTTTCTAACAGATAAGTTTTCCTATGAAATCCTGATGCTTTGAAAGAGATTGTCCGTTTTGTACACGAAGTGCATCCAGTTTTTGCCGTAACGCTCTCAACTTTCTTGCACATGCTATGTGGATGAAATGATGATACCATGCCAACTTTCAACCTTTTCAGAGTTCAATTGAAATGCTTTTCAATTTTAGGGTCTTATAGCTCAAAATAATTAGTAAATGCATGAAATAAAACAAATGAAGTCAGAAAGGATTGAAAAATGATGACGTGGCGTTGAATGGTGCATTTTGAACACACAAAAAGTCAGGAGTTCAAATAAGTTTTAAAAAAATGAAATCCCTTTGTAACAGACGAGTTTCCGTATGAAATCCTGATACTTTTAAAGAGATTGTCCGTTTTGTACACGAAGTGCATCCAGTTTTTGCCGTAACCCTCTCAACTTTCTTGCACATGCTATGTGGATGAAATGATGATACCATGCCAACTTTCAACCTTTTCAGAGTTCATTTAAAATGCTTTTCAATTTTAGGGTCTTATAGCTTAAAATAATTAGTAAATGCATGAAAAATAACAAATGAAGTCAGAAAGGATTGAAAAATGATGATGTGGCTTTGAATGGTGCATTTTGAACACACAAAAAGTCAGGAGTTCAAATAAGTTTAAAAAAATGAAATCCCTTTGTAACAAACGAGTTTCCGTATGAAATCCTGATACTTTGAAAGAGATTGTCCGTTTTGTACACGAAGTGCATCCAGTTTTTGCCGTAACCCTCTCAACTTTCTTGCACATGCTATGTGGATGAAATGATGATACCATGCCAACTTTCAACCTTTTCAGAGTTCATTTGAAATGCTTTTCAATTTTAGGGTCTTATAGCTCAAAATAATTAGTAAATGCATGAAAAATAACAAATAAAATAAATAAGTAATTAGAAACAAAATAATATAAACTTTATTAAAATATTTAAGTAGAAACAAAATAAAATAAACTTTAATAAAATTTATGAAACTAAAATTAACAAAGTATTTTCTGTTAAAAACATTATAACAAACCTCTAGTATTATTGAAACTAAAATCATATAAAATTGATGCAACTAAAATTATCAAAGTATTTTCTGTTCAAAATCATTAAAAGCAAAAAGAATTTTCATAAAGAACTTTTTTTGATAGAAACTTTAATAGCAAAAAGAATTATAATAAAGTAAAACAAATAAGTAATTAGAAACAAAATAAAATAAAATAAATAAGTTTTTAGTTGTAAGTAGAAACAAAACAAAATAAATAAAGCAAAAAAGAAAACAAAAAAACAAGCAAAAAATAAAAATATGCCACCTACTGGGCCACCACGGCCTGAATACGACTAGAAACCCATCGATGGGCCAGGATTCAGGCCCGCAGAAGGCCCAGTAAGCCCATCAGGCATAGCAGTGACAATTAGGCCCGTAAGCCTGCGCGCCCCTCTCAACTAGCGAGGTGGGACTAAACTTTCGACGCGGGCGCAGCAGCACAAGGCCTTTGGTCCCGATTGGTGGCACCAACCGAGACTAAGGGGTGCATTGGTACCGGTTCCCGCCCTTTGGGCTGCTAAAAAGAGGCCGTTTGTCCCGTTTGGTGCGACGAACCGGGACCAAAGCCTTTCCTATATAAGAAACACTGGGCAAAAATTCAGAATTTCATCGCCTGTTGCCCCCGACGACGCCGACCTCCTCGACGCCGCAAGGCTACCCCGCCGCCGTCGCCGTCGCCCGTGCCCCCGAGCCCACGCCGAAGCCGTCCGCTGCCCCCGAGCCCACGCCGAAGCCGTCCGCCACCCACGCCGTCGCCCTCTGCCACCCCCGAGCACGCCCGGCCGCGCCCCTGCGCCACGACCCGCCCCCACCGTCGCCGTCGTCGTCGGCCACGCCCCCCACAGTGGCCGTTGCCGACGCCCTCGCCGCCCCCCGCCGTCGCCCTCGCCGGCCGCCCCTGATGTGAGCCGCCGCCGCCACGGCTCTGTTCAGTGCTTTTTTTCATATAATGTGTATTATTTTTTTGTTCATTGCATTTTTTCATATATATATAATGTATATATGTATGTGGTAGCTATATGATGAATGGATGTGGCTATGTATGTATGAATATAATGTTCATAGCATTTTTTTGTTTATATATGTTTTTTTTTCATATATGTATTAATTTTTTATTTAGGTTGTTAGTAGATATTGATTTTAGGTTAGTGCATTTTAGGTTAGTGTAGAGGAAAAAGTAAAATTAGTAAGTACTACTTGATTTTAGGTTAGCGCTTAGTAGTTGAACTAGTTGATTTAATAAAACTACTTTATTTTACTATATATAGAAGTAGTTTATTTTTAGTAAGTACTACTTTATTTTATTTATAGTAAGTGCTTAGCAGTTGAACTAGTTTATTTAATAAAACTACTTTATTTTACTATATATAGAAGTAGTTTATTTTTAGCAAGCAAATTAATAGAACTAGTTTATTTTTTTAGTTAAAGCAATTATTCCCGCATTGACGTCGACGATACCAATCCCGCATCCTCATCGTCGACTCGGTGGAGGAGGCCGGCTTGATCAAAGGGGCCATGTCCGGAACTGGGCTCCACCATGCTGGTTTTGGGAGGTGCTACCTTCCGGGGGGCGTAGGTTGGTGAGGAGCTAGCCCGTCGTTGACCCGATCCTTGTTTGGTGGCGGTCGCGTGGGCCAGTGACGGTGCCGAGGCTTCCGGACACCGCGAAGGTGGTACGTCACCGTGTCAGCGAGGAGGACCAGCACGTCTGTCGCTACATGGTTGCGTTGGAGGGCAGGTTCGACAATACCTGGCAGGTTCTTCAGGGATCTCACTGGAGCTATGATCCTGTGATGGTTCCTTCCCTTTGGGTGTCCACCGCCCGCGCCGATACCCGTCGGGCGCTACGGTTCTAGCTGTACTGGCGATATGTATGATAGTATTCGAGGTGTATTAGTGATAATATTCGACGATGTACGGACGCATGGAGATGATGTAGTTTTGCTTATAATTGAATTCATCCTAATTTGCATACTACTTTATTTTGTGATTTGATTTTGCTTATTGAATGCTCAAATTGGAAAACTACTCCTACTTTGAATGCTAAAATTGGAGAGCACTATGCAACGCGTATGCATATGATTAGTTGATAGCTTATAGGGTTTTTGTTTTCGCAAAAATCTAGGAGCCCCCTCCATCATCCCCGCCGTCGTCCCCGTCACCGATCCCCTCCGACCTCGAGGTGAGACCAGCCACGAACCGGTTTTAGAAAGATAATTAAATGATATTTCGGGTTGACTTTAAGTCTATTGAGTCTCCACCATATATGAGAGGACGAAGAATCCCAACTGTTGTCGTGGGGGTAGCTTCTCCTTCGTTCCCGTGTGCTAGACAATTTGGTGTAATGCACTCGGGTACGAAAGGAAGGAGCTACCATCACCGACGGTCGCAAATGTCTGAGAGGAATCAGTGAGGGAGAGTTCCACCATATATATATATATATATATATATATATATATATATATATATATATATATATATATATATATATATATATATATATATATATATATATATATATATATATATATATGAGAGGACGAAGAATCCCGACTGTTGTCATGGGGGTCGCTTCTCCTTCATGCCCGTGTGCTAGACATTTTGGTGTAATGCACTCGGGATGAAAGGAGGAGCGACCATCACCAACGGTCGAATGTATACACCACGTGAGTTGAGAGTTTTCAAGAAAAGACTCGACAAACCGATAGTCAACCCATGATGAATAATAATGATCTAACTTAGGTTTTTTAGTACATATATTTAATTGTAGACGTTTAATATTTGAATTATGAACATAGGAAATGTCGTACTCGAACGACGAAAGTCTCCCGGGGGAGTGCGACTGATGCCACGACGATCGAGGTCTGTGCGACAGGCCTCACCTGGACGAAGATCGGTGCGTCAGTATTAAGCTGGAGGAGACCTTCGATGTTGAAACGGTACGCAACGATGACAAGTGTTATTTTTTCGTAATTAAGCACGACTTCAACTATTTCAACGTGTACTTTTCATCTTTTACAATTCGACTAGCTTATCCCATGCCATGCAAGACGCTACGTATTGGAGAGGATGGGTTTTGAAGACCATGAAAGTATGGAAACAAAGAAAATTCACCTAAGGACCCATCATGATATAGATTTTGAAGTAAATCTGTATAATTCTGAGAGCGTAACCCATTTTGGTTGCAAAAATTGGGAAGCATTTTGCAAGATGTATGGTTTTGATGAGGGTATGCTTGTCACCATGGATCTTGGTGATCCTGACATCGAGCAAGACAATATGGACATTTGGGTCCTTGTTGATACGCCTCCAATTCTACCGCTATGTGAGTTTCTCAAACATAGTTATTAGCTAATTTATATTGTTCATTTCAAAATAGTTGACAACTTAGTTTCATTGACAGCTTATTTTGATTGTTCAAACAATGTGCGGAACATGGTAGACAGAACCTACTACACTGATGGCTCTGAGTTAACTTATAAGGAGAAAACTCATCTGGTCGGATTTTGTACTGATCTTGAAAATTACAATATCTATTGTAAAACTCCTCCACATTATGGTCAATACGTGCCACTAGTGCACGTGTTGAACTACGGTAACTACTATGGAGATACCCTGGTAAGATTTCTTACTATTACGACATCCGTGCATCTTTTGCATACTTCTAAAACTAGTACATCATTGCTAACTATGAAGTTATTACTATGTTTTTAATAGATAATCCCAGAGGATTGTGTGCCTCATTTGATGTAGCAGAACGGTAGCCTTGATGTTTTGAACATACAACCAGGTCATCCTACGAATCTCAACTGTCCATACCGGATTTCTAAAAGAAGTGGAGACATAAAAATCAAAGAATGGAAAAAAATGTATGGACAGTCGCAAGGAGGTTCTTGGAAGCAAAAATTGGAGACAGGATGATCTCCATTCTCCATAATGGAGAGTCGGGGTCTATATTGTTTTATGCTATTTTACCTTAAAGAGGGTATTTAGGTCCTACCTAGCTAATACTGATGATCATGTGCTAAGAACAATTAAGTAGGGTTGGTTCGATGACTATGAGGATGATGATCGTATGACTTGTTATTAATAACGAGTAGAAGTTGTATGATGATGATTAGTAGGACTTGTTATTATGATGATGCATGATGCGGGCATGAAGAGTTATTATATATCAGTGGGTGAAACGAACATGGATTGGAATGAAGTGAAGGCAACAAGCATGTGGTGCATGTCGAAAGTAGTACTAATCCAAACTTGATCAAGTTAGGATTAATTTTACTTTCGACATGCACCACATGTTGCCTTCACTTTAATCTAAGCCATGTTTAGGCATAGCAGTAGCGTTGGTAAATCAAGCACGGAAATAAGGGAGGACAGTTCTCTCTGTTAGCTAGCTTACACACCCTAAATTACCCCCTAAACCCTCCCCCCTTTCAAAAAAACAAAAACCCCAGCCACTGAAATGCTGACGTGTGGATGCCTTTTGGTCCCGGTTGGTGTCACCAACCGGGACCAAAGGCCCTCCAGCTTGGGCTGGCCGGAGCGGCCACGTGGAGGCCCATCTGTCCCGGTTCTTGTAAGAACCGGGACTAAAGGGCTAGGGCATTTGTAACGACCCTTTAGTCCCGGTTCAACAACCGGGACAAAAGGCCCTTGCCAACCGGGACAGATGACCCTTTTTCTACTAGTGTGAGGCGCTCTCCTCCTGCACTCATCCGTTGCCGCTGCCGGTCGGCACCGCCGGGCTTGCCCGCGCGGCCGACGGCGGCGACGGGGTTCCGCTCCCGTGGTGCTATGAGCGATATTTGGCGAGGTGCAGGTGGTGGCTGGAAGCTGTGAAGGCTGATGTTGCTGCGGCGGCCGCGGTGCTCCACGCGGGGCTGGATCAAGCGGAAGTTTGACTGGGAGCGGCTGCTCGCGGCGCACTTCGTCGGAAGGAAAACAGGACCACGTAGGTCCGCCTGCATCTGTGGCTCCTCGTATGATCGGCTGTCTCATGTGGCATATTCCCTCCCTCCGGAAATACTTGTCCTAGAAATGGTTGTATGTAGACTTATTTCAGTTATAGATACATCCATTTTTAGGACAAGTATTTCCGGATGGAGGGAGTACCTAATTCGGGGCAGCCCAGCCTGTGCATCCAACCTGGGAGCAAGCGCCCGTCCCATGGCCGCAACTCCAAGGATGCGGGGCGCAAGACCGGGTGCCGTTGTGAATCTGGCCAGCATGCTGCTATATAGTCATGAGCCGGACAGTGGTTTCAACCTATATGATCTGTGTCCACGAGCGAGGACGACGAAGCGAGAGTGGCAGCATGTGGAGCTGTCGTCTGATGCAGTTCAGTCATCTGCTGCCACTTGTGAGGAAGGTATGGGCCTTCGGATTGTCCTGGACTCGGGATGTTGGTTGTGTCATAATCCTTCCCCCCATCAAACACTTCGTCGTGTGGTGGCGAGAAGCTCATGTCGTGTCATGTCAGTGGACAAGTGCGGACATGGCCATCGCTCGCCACTTGATCTGTGCGCATATGCAACTACTGGGACCGAGGCAAGTGGAGGAGACAACTTGGGATGACTTCGATTGGGTGGTACTTTTCGAGTACCCAATCTCGAGTTCCGGCATGAAAACCCTAGGTTGGACCCTAGTTGGTCATACCAGGGAATGGCGGCGTTCTTTGCGCCGTTTCCTTGATGAAGGTATTGCTTGAAGTTTGCTCTGATTTGATCTTCAGGGTGAAAACCCAGGAGCTGACCTTGGTGGTTGGATCTGGCGACGGCGAGGCCTGCACCTTGTTCCCTCCTTGGAGGCGTCATTTTTGAAGAACCATTCTCTTAGTCCTTGTGTTGTCAAGATATTTTTGGCGCCGACGGTCACTGCTGTATATCGTCAATCGATGTTGTTCATTCCTTTGGGTTTTTCTTTTCTTCATCCGCTTAGGCATAGCTTTGGTCTTGTATGACTTTGCTCATTGCTAGTGTGGCTGTTCGTGTGTGTGTGTGTTGTGTTGGCTGTGTGCATCTTCGTTATGCAGAGGCCGGATGTGTACTCATTATGACTGTATCCCTCGATGCTACATTATGAGTCAATAAAATACATCCTTTATCGAAAACAACACTACTACACCATTCGGCCAACAAAGGCCATACATAACAGTCAACTACTCGCCCTATTCCACCCACCAAGCATAGCGAGGAAGTTCGAGTGATCGTCCTTGAACATTTCTGCTAGCTTCCATGCTCCTGCTAACAACTGAAGCGGCCGAGGGGGAGGCCCCATCAAACACAACCACGTTCCTGTGCTTCGATAGCTCCCACAAGCACAAAGCTAGGAGTGTGTCCATGTCTCTTCGTCGCGGATTCAGTGCAGTGCATGAGGTGCATCACTCGACAAGCTGGGCGTCCTGGGAAGGCGCCCACGCTGGTTTGGCCAAGGTCAAGAGGACGGCAAACCATACCGATCTCGCTAGCACGCAGGTAAGGAGAATGTGGTTTATTGTCTCGTCGCCTTGATCACAGAAGGGGCATGCCGACTGGTGCGGGAGGCCTCGTCTAGCCAGGCGATCATAAGTCCAACACCGGTTCCGGGCGGCCATCCAAATGAAGAATCAACATTGCAAGGGGGCCTTGGATTTCCAGGCTATATCAGCATATGGTGCGCCCACCAGGCCCTAGATCTTGGCCGCGTATGCCGTACGCCGAGCTTACTGAGAAGGAGCCATTCTCCTCCCATGCCCATCTGATAGTGTCTCGCATTGTCGGTAGTAGTTTTTTTTTGAGATAACCTCGCGAGACTTTTATTTATACCGTCACGATGTTTACATGGACGAATGGAATCCCCTCGGGCTGGCCTAACCAAACATGGGGCCCGGCCCCAATGTTAATGCATGTCTTGCTAAGTTGTGAGCCTCAACATTTGAGGTCCTAAATTCATTAACTAAATTACAAGAAATAAAAGCAGATAATTGTTGTTTGATCTCCTTGATAATTGCCCCATGAGTAGCTCTGCTTCCCTTCTGAACTTCTTCGAATACTCCCTTGCAGTCTGGTGCCACCTGTATTAGCTGCAGGTTCAAATCTGTAGTCAGATCTAGTGAAAGCACAAGTGCTCCCTGGGTGATTTTGGTAATTAATGTCAACATATTTCTTGTTGGACTAATGTTTTCATCTACTATGCTTCAGATAAGTTCAACAATGGAGTGTCATGGACTAGAGGATGTGGAACTCCTTCATGATGATAAGGACAAAGGATTGGCTCAAGCTCAATGCTCAGGACTCTACATTTTCTATTTTAGTGATCCAAGATCACATTGAGTCCATAGGAAAAGCCAATACTATTAAGACGGGATGAGGTGTTGCTTAATGGCTTGCTTGCTCAAAGTGTTTCGTGATATGCTCCAAAACCCTCAACCACTTTCTAATATCCACATATGTCCCAAAACCAAAAGTGAAACTCGGTCCCACCGAAACTTTTCATCCGGCACCACCTAGTTCTCTTGACATAGCCACTGCGAGAAATCCTAATCAATCCGGTCTCACCAATGGGATCTCGGTCTCACCGAGATGGGCTTGCAAACTCTCTGTTACCTATTGCATTAATTTCGGTTTCACCGAAATATGAAATCGGTACCATCGAGGTTGCTTGGCCAACTCTCTATTTTGCTTATTACCCAAATCGGTCTCACCGAGTTTGTGTAATCGGCCAAACCGAGATGAGGCTTTACCCTAACCCTAGCACATCGGTCCCACCGAGTTGATCTTGTCGGTCCCACCGAAAATCCTAACGTTCACATTTTGAACTAAATCGGTCTGACCGAGTTTTCTGATTCGGTCCCACCGAGTTTGGTTATCTGTGTGTAACTGCTAGATTTTGTGTGGAGTCTATATATACCCCTCCACCCACTCCTCATTCGTGGTAAGAGCCATCAGAACATGCCTAAACTTCCAACATACATTTTCTGAGAGAGAACCACCTACACTTGTGTTGAGACCAAGATATTCCATTCCAACCACATAAATCTTGATCTCTAGCCTTCCCCAAGTTGCTTTCCACTCAAATCATCTTTCTACCAAATCCAAGCCTATGAGAGAGAGCTGAGTGTTGGGGAGAGTATCGTTTGAAGCACAAGAGCAAGGAGTTCATCATCAACACACCATCTATTACCTTTTGGATAGTGGTGTCTCCTAGATTGGTTAGGTGTCACTTGGGAGCCTCCGTCAAGATTGTGGAGTTGAACCAAGGAGTTTGTACTGGCAAGGAGATCGCCTACTTCGTGAAGATCTACCCTAGTGAGGCAAGTCCTTCATGGGCGATGGCCATGGTGGGATAGACAAGGTTGCTTCTTCGTGGACCGTTCGTGGGTGGAGCCCTCCATGGACTCGCGCAACCGTTACCCTTCATGGGTTGAAGTCTCCATCAACGTGGATGTACAATAGCACCACCTATCGAAACCACGGATAAAAAATCTCTCCAATTGCGTTTGCACACTTCAATCCCATCCCTTTATGCTACCTCTTGAGCACTGCATTGGTTTCCCTTGAAGAGGAAAGGGTGATGCAGTAAAGTAGCGTAAGTATTTCCCTCAGTTTTTGAGAACCAAGGTGTCAATCCAGTAGGAGACCACGCTCGAGTCCCACGCACCTACACAAACAAATAAGAACCTCGCAACCAACGCGATAAAGGGGTTGTCAATCCCTTCACGGTCACTTACGAGAGTGAGATCTGATAGAGATGATAAGATAATATTTTTGGTATTTTGATGATAAAGAGTAAAAGTAAAGAAAGCAAGTAAAAAGTAATGGAAATAACGGGAGATTAATATGATGGAAAATAGACCCGGGGGCCATATGTTTCACTAGTGGCTTCCCTCAAGATAGCATAAGTATTACGGTGGGTGAACAAATTACTGTCGAGCAATTGATAGAATTGAGCATCGTTATGAGAATATATATGTATGATCATGTATATAGGCATCACGTCCGTGACAAGTAGACCGAAACGTTTCTGCATCTACTACTATTACTCCACACATCGACCGCTATCCAGCATGCATCTAGAGTATTAAGTTCATAAGAACAGAGTAACGCTTTAAGCAAGATGACATGATGTAGAGGGATAAACTCATGCAATATGATATAAACCCCATCTTGTTATCCTCGATGGCAACAATACAATACGTGCCTTGCTGCCCCTGCTGTCACTGGGAAAGGACACCGCAAGATTCAACCCAAAGCTAAGCACTTCTCCCATTGCAAGAAAGATCAATCTAGTAGGCCAAACCAAACTGATAATTCGAACAGACTTGCAAAGATAACCAATCATACATAAAAGAATTCAGAGAAGATTCAAATATTGTTCATAGATAATCTTGATCATAAACCCACAATTCATCGGTCTCGAAAAACACAACGCAAAAGAAGATTACATCGAATAGATCTCCAAGAGAATCGAGGAGAACTTTGTATTGAGATCCAAAGAGAGAGATGAAGCCATCTAGCTAATAACTATGGACCCGAAGGTCTGAGGTAAACTACTCACACATCATCGGAGAGGCTATGGTGTTGATGTAGAAGCCCTCCGTGATCAATGCCCCCTTCGGCAGGACGCCGGAAAAGGCCCCAAGATGGGATCTCACGGGTACAGAAGGTTGCAGCGGTGGAATTAGGTTTTCGTGGATGCCTCTGATGGTTTGGGGGTACGTAGGTATATATAGGAGGAAGAAGTAGGTCGGTGGAGCCACGAGGGTGGAGGGCGCTCCTGGGGGGGGGGGGGGGGGTAGGCGCGCCCCTACCTCGTGGACTCCTCGTTTGTTGCTTGACATCCACTCCAAGTCCTCTGGATCACGTTTGTTCCAAAAATAACGTTCCCGAAGGTTTCATTCCGTTTGGACTCCGTTTGATATTCTTTTTCTACGAAACACTGAAATAGGCAAAAAAACAGCAATTTGGGTTGGGCCTCCAGTTAATAGGTTAGTCCCCAAAATAATATAAAAGTGTATAAATAAGCCCATTAAACATCCAAAACAGAATATATAATAGCATGGAGCAATAAAAATTATAGATAGTTGGAGACGTATCAAGCATACCCAAGCTTAATTCCTGCTCGTCCTCGAGTAGGTAAATGATAAAAACAGAATTTTTGATGTGGAATGCTTCTTAACATAATTCTCAATGTGAATCTTTTTATTGTGGCATGAATATTTAGATCCAAAAGATTCAAGATAAAAGTTTAATGTTGACATAAAAACAAGAATACTTTAAACATGCTAACCAAGCAATTATGTCTTATCAAAATAACATAGCCAAAGAAAGCTCATCCCTACAAAATCATATAGTTAGGCTATGTTTAAATATTGTCACACAATCGTTCTCATCATGCATAACCCCGATGACATGCCGAGTAATTGGTTCATACTTTTAACGTGCTTCAGCCTTTTCAACTCTTATGCAATACATGAGCGCAAGCCATGGACATAGCACTATGGGTGGATTAAAGTATAATGATGGGGGTTATGCACTACAAAAAAATACACTTCCGTGATGATACGTGTTTTTCACAGTAGGTCGCGTTTTTTGTCATGCATGTACATCGATGACAAATTTATGATAGAATCAAGATAGTCATACTTGTGCTGTCGTAGAAGTGTTCCATGACATTACCAAAATTATCATCACGGAAGTGTCCACTTCCATGACGATAAATCACGCGTCACAGAAGTGCTTTCGTCAAGGGTGACCGACACGTGGCATCCACCGTAATGGAACGTCGTTAAGCTATCGGGTCAGGTTTTGGATCCGATAACCCGTTAACAGCCCCGACCAATGGGGATTTTCCACGTGTAAAATCATCATTGGCTAGAGGAAACACGTGTCGGCTCATCGTTGGGACAGATGTCATCCACTCACTGGACAGAAGGCGTCTATGATACGTCGACACGTGGCACGGCCCAACAGTGGCCCATTCCTGTGAAAAGGCCGGCCCGTTTGACTTGGTCAAAAGCTGGCGGGCCGGCCCATGGAAATCCTGTTAACGACCTGTTCGCATATAGCCCATTTACAGCCCACTAACCCAAGGCCCGTTACGCCCTATCCGAATTAGGCCCAGTAGCGTCATCTGGGCCATCCAATATGATTCCAGCCCGTTTTCACTTCTGGCCCATGTATAGCCCATGACGTCTTTCTGCCCATATGAGGCCCTTTGTAACTCTTGGCCCATTAGCGGCCCGTGCTGAAACTGGCCCGTAATGAACAGTGTATTACTTTACACCCATTAACGGCCCGTGGTGAAACTGGCCCGTAATGAACAGTGTATCACTTTATACCCATTAACGGCCCGTTATTCTGTCGGGCCGTTTCCAGCCCAAGTTAACTTTCGGCCTTCTAAGGGCCCATTTATTCTTGGGCTCATTTGCAGCATTCGGTTACTTACGGCCCGTTACTGTCATTTTCTGCTTGTGGGCCAAATTCAGCCCGTCGTTACAGTCGGCCCGTTTGTGGACCTTTAGTCTATTGGGCCATTTTCATAGCATCACCAAATACGGCCTATTAATGATGGCCCGTTATTGTCAGCCCATGAACGGACGATTCCAACTCTAGCCCGTTTACGGCCATAATGCGGTCTGTTTGGCCCATGTTTGGCCAATCGATCATACGGCCCGTATAAGGCCCATTGATGATACGGCCCGCAGAAGGCCCATTGTTTCTACGGCCCATAGAAGGCCCATTGTTTCTACGGCCCGTAGAAGGCCCACTGTTTCTACGGCCAGTAGGAGGCCCAGTGTCACTACAGTAAATATTAGCCCATGGTTATTGTGGCCTAGTTTTAAAAAATAGGTTATTGCAGCCATTAGCTAACCGCGGAAAAAGAACTGCAAGACTACAAGCAAACAAATATACAAGACAACAAAGAAATAAATAAGCAAGCAACTAACACTAGGCTATCACGGCTATTACACATATTACATCCACTGGGCATCAAAGTTTGCCACCAGTGCAAATATAGGGAACAAAGCAGCATATCATATACACTGGTTGTCAAAGTTGGTGACCAACGCAAATAAACGCCGCAGCAAAACAAATTCAGAACTGAAACCACTTCAGAAGATCTCAAGAAACAATATCCTAGGTACCCATAATGCTGGCAAGATGCTTAGCAAGCTTATTAACTTTCTCTTGTTTGGCGCTTTAAATCCTCCAGCGCTTGCTATTGCACCAGAAAATAGGCATCTGAATTCTGCAGGGACTTCCTCAGTCCTTCAGCTTCCTGTCGCAGCACATCTGATCGATGTCTTTCAACTTTAAGTTGAGACTCAAGAAGACGAACTGATTCAGGCAGCGAGTTCGAAGAGCTTGTGCCAGCAGTAGTGGCCAGTAACTCGAACACTACATCAAGACAGGACTTTTGGGTTCCCACACTGTCGTCAAGATAGTTTTTGTCAGTTTTCTTGGAGACCAACAGGGATGTCTCACTATCTTGAACCTTATCTGCATTACTTCCTTTACCATTGGATAACGCGGTACTGTTCTCCAATATTTTGTCCGCATTCTAAAATAGACACAAGCAGACACATCACATGTTTACCATGTTGTATATGAAACTCATTATGGTAAATGAGTTCAGTAGTAAAGTGGACATGATAACAGCATGAAACAAACATATATCTATGTACCATGGTCACTTTATGGTCTATATCATTCTAGTTTTTGGAGCCAAGTCAAGATAGAGACACAGTTCAAATAATATTTGTTCAAGACAAAGCAGAATAGACAGAATACAAGTGTGGGTAACTATAGAGCAATAACAACACTTGTCATGTGCATGACATGAGAACATAATTGTTTATTCAATTGAAACTGAAATCAATATAGAGCAGGTTACAACAGCAAACCGGTTAAAGAAACAGGTTTAAAACATACCTGTTGCGCCATTGGAGTTTCAATTACATCCTTCAAATTTGAAAATAGTTGGTATGAGTAAATATAGTAATGCAGAAGCAAAGGAGTATGAACCATAGCTACAGAACCTGACCTGAGAACAAATCTTCTTCTACTGTAAGCGTTGAGTTGGGATTCGGAGTGGTGGTCCTCGTGATTTGGGCACTGCAGTTCCCTTACTAACTGCTCGTGTTTGGGTGCTCTGTGGTGGAGACGGTGCTGTGTCAACTGGAACTGGGTTACTATCTGCCGGGGTTGGGGTTAGAAGGGGTGTAGCTGGTTCTCTGTCCAACTGGGTAGGGGTACAATCTGCGAGAGTCTGGGTTATGTGTGGTGGATCTGGTCCTTGGGCAAGTACAACCGTGGTTCTATCTGCATCAACTGGTAGCACTATCTTTTCTGGAGATCGTGTTGTTACTCCCTTAGATACTGCCATCACGTTCTCCAATTCAGATGGCTTATAAACAAGAAAAGTAATTGAAAGTATAGACATTGTATGATAGATAGGTGCAATGGATAGTGGGGAATAAAAGAGGGCATGAAATAATTCATATTTATGTTGTCTAACCAAACAGGATAGCATGACACAATTTCACATATATGATGGCTAACTAAATAGGATAGCATGACACAATTTCACATTATGATGGCTAACTAAAAAAGATGGAAAGACATAGTTCAAAATATGAGACTATCTAAACAGGATGACATGACATAACTATATAATGTGTTTATTAAATAGGTTGGCATGCCATAATTCACATACATTCACGGATAGAATGCCATAATTCAAAATATGATGACTGTAAACACTAAATAGGATGAGATGATTTAACTATATGATGTCTTTATTAAACGGGTTGCCATGCCATAATTCAGATAGATGATGTGTATGTACTATGTAAACATGATGGCATGATATAATTCAAATATATGATTTATATAGTAAGCAAGTAAGCAGATGGCAATCCATATATGATGTAAAAACTAAGCAATGCAAGACAACATGCATGACATGGGTAATATAACCCTGCCAAGTTTGAGCATAGACCTCAGGGGGGAAGTAGGACTGGTCATCAGTCTCTGAATCCTCCTCTGAGGAGCTCTCTGTAACCAGCAAGATGTCTGCTTCAGCAGGTAGCATTGTCTGCTCTGAATACCTTGTTTTCACTCCAGATACTTCCATCACCACTTCAAATGGCTGATGCACAGGAAGAGTAGTTGAATATACAAACGTTGTCGACAAATGGAACACGTAATACAAAAAAATGATAGCATGATATAATTCACATACATGATGATTGGCTAAACAGCATGGCATTGCATAATTCACATATATATTTCCTTTGCAACAAGATAACATTGTATAATTCTCATATATAATGTCTTGCAACAAGATGGCAATGCATAATTCACATATATGGTAATTAGACACTGAACAGGTGGCATTCACACAAAGCATGTCTAAACTAATCAAATGACATAGCAATGCGAGACACCATATGCATGATATGAGCAACATAACCCTGCCAAGTTAGAGCATACACCTCTGGGGGGGGGGTGAATAGGACTGGTCATCTGTCTCTGAATCCTCCTCTGAGGAGCTATCCGTAACCAGCGAGATATGCGCTTCGTCAGATAGCATAGTCTGCTCTGAAGACCTTGTTTTCACTCCAGAATTTGCCATCACCGTGTCAAATGGCTGATGCACACGAAGAGCAGTTGAATGTACTAACATTGTTGACAAATGTAATATGTAACGAAAAAAAGGATGGCCTGATATAATTTACATATAAGATGACTAGCTAAGCAGGATGGCATTGCAAAATTCACATATATGATGCCTGGCTAAACAAGATGGCGTTGCATAATTCACATAAACGATGAATAAACTAAATAGATGGCATTCGCACAAAGGATGTCTAAACTAAGAAGATGACATATTTGATGTATAAAGTAAGCAATGCAAGACACCATATGCATGATATAACCAACATCAGCATGCCAAGTTAGAGCGAAGACCTCAGGGGGTAAATAGGAGTTGTCTTCTCCTTCTGAATCCCCCTCAGAACAGATATCTTCCTCTCGATTACAATCCAAAATGCGTGGAGGGGGGCTGCCTTTGCGCCTACCATGGAGCGACGTCTGCACGAAATTTTATTGCCACACAAGGCTCGTCTCTTTTGATCTACATGTTCAGTTCCATTGTTTACAATAACTGTCATGCATAGGAATAAAAAATAGTGAGATTATGTAAGGAGTGCATGCAGAAATCCAGAGTGATGGTAGCAACCTGTGGATAGACCCAAAACCAATAATAGCAGGCAGATAATGGCTTCAGTTAAAAAATACAGATAATGGCTTCTTTACTGTTTGTTTCCCACCCAACATGAAACTCATAGTAGACACCGGAGATTAACCAGATAGTAGATAGATACTATTGATAGTGGCCCCGATATGTACCCCACAACCATTTAAAAACTCAAGTTTGACCATTAGTTTGGAGCTGACTCAGAGTCTAATCGGTGAACGAGACGATAAAGTAGCATGTAATATTAAGAGATGCATAACGTAAGCAGACACGAAAGAGTGCGACCTCTCTTGCGGACCCGTGTAGTCCTCGAGGTCATCTGCTCGGTTGATGATGGTAATGCAGTTTTCATGGCTGCCAGCGGCGGGGAAGAAGATCTGGGGCGGCGAAAGACAGTTTGGAGGCCGGATCCCTGCTGTGCTGGACCCTTCTGTCGTTGGAGCAGCTGAGCTGGGGTGGACGACGGCACAGCAGGAGCGAGACAAACCATGCAAGGTTTTCTTTGACAACTATCTGTAGGAGAAGTAATTCCGTAAGGGCTCGTTTGAATTGGAGGATTCCAACAATGCAGGGATAGGAAATAGAGAGGAATAGGATAGGAATGCACATGCAAAATAGAGAATTTAAAAACACAGGATTTCTGCCAATCTGGGTGTTTGATTCACAATAATTGGAAAATCACAGGATGCAAAGAAGCATGGTGAGATTAAGTCAAACCACAAGAAAATATATGGTTATAATGCTATTATGCTACTATCTCTTAGTCTTGTGCTTCATGAATAGGAATTTGAAAAGGAGGACAAGTGAAAATTAAAATTCCTACGTTTTTTCTTTCAAGGAGACACTAAAGGAACAAATCCGTGTGCTCAGTGGACAATATATATAACATGTAGAGTAAAAAAGAGATGCAACAAGTGTACAACCTCTTTGGCGAAGCCATGTCGATCTCAGCGTGCTTGGGTTGGCCGGTGAGGATGCTCCGGCTGACTTTGCTGTCGGAGGAGGGGAAGAAGATCTTAGGCGTCTGGAGATGGAGCCCGAGGTACTGCTCCGCTGTGATGGAGGGTTTCGTCATTGGAGCAGCTCCGGTGAGTTGTACGACGCCGAGGCTGAAGCAGGACAAGAGAGAAAACGAACAACGTTAACCTGAGTGGAATTCTAATAGCATCTCCAATACATGACGTAAAATACATAACCACAAAGTGCTAGATGTAAAATACATCAGCCGCTCATCTCTGAACTTAACTGTCGAAACTGAACTTAACTGCCGAAACTGAACTTAACTGTCGAAACTGAATTTTGCTGTCGAAACTGAATTTTGCCGTCGAAACTGAACGCACTAGCAAGGTGAGGCTACACGTCGGTCGACTGACTTTTTCATCTCTGGTCAGTCGATTTTGCAGCCGTTGGATACGAAATCAAGGGCCTGCGGTTCATCTTCAACCTCCGCCCCCCTGAGCCGCCAGCCACCACCGGCCAAACAGCAGCCCCCTGCCGCTCGCGGCCGGCGGTGCGCCGCGCTGAAAACACTCCCCACCGCCGGTCCGCCGCCACCCCGGCCTTCCCTCTAGGCCCTCCCGTGCCGAGCTTTTTCTCCGGCGATCCCCACGCCACCGCCCCGCCACCGCCGGCGACCACCGCCACCATCCTGAACCCTAAGATAGATAGTGGGGTACCTCTCCGGCGAGCGCCCCTCCCCGCTGCGGCTGGTTCTTCCTTCACCCCGGCGAGCCCCCCCACCCCCTGAAAATCGACTGACCCAAAAGTCGATTCAGTCGACTGAAGTGTAGCTAAATCGGAGCAGCATCGCAAGCAAGAGCAAGAGCGAGAGCAGCAGCGCTAGCAAGAGCAATAGCAAGAGCAGACCAGGCAGGGGACCGAGAGCAAGAGCAGAGCAGCAGCACGAGCGAGAGCTAAAGCAGCAGCATCTCCTACTGATGTGGACGTCGCCGCCGAGGGAGCGACGCCGTGGAGGACGTGGCCGGCGACGCCACCGTGGATGGAGCCGCGCCGTGTTGGCTCGGGACCGAGTGCCGGCAGCACCGTGAGATCGAATCAAGAAGAAAATGCGGCGATTAGTGTACAACCTCTTTGGTGGCGCCGATTAGGCCGCAGCTTCATCCGTGGAAACGGTGATGATGATGCTCTTCCGGTGGTGCAGGTGAACACGGCGGTGTGGGAATGGAAGTGGCGCGAAAGACGAGGGGAATGTCGGGGCAGCTCCTTGGAGGTGGAAGACGGGGTGGCTGAACCGGCGGGACGATGAGATCGACGACGGATCCTCATCCGGTACGGTGGATGAGGGACGTCGAGGTGTTGCTGTGGACGACGTCGTCGGGGAAGAGGCTCTGGCTGGGTGGCGGACGGAGCAGGGTGTGGGGTTTCGTCGCGGGTTTTCGCGGCCTCGGTGTACGAATGGGTGGGCGGATGGGATGGCAGTGGGGAACCATGGCTTAGAGACGCGCTTGTCTGAAATGTGGGGTAAGTTATGAAAGTACCCCCACCGGTTTGAGGCGGTTCTTTCGGTTCAGGGGTACCACGGGCATTTTGCGTGTTGGGATTTCACAGGAGGTGGGAGTTTTCGCGTGCGTTGTAATTTCGAAATAGCAAGGCGCGGGTTGAGATGGAGAGAGTTATCGGAGCACAACGAGACAAAGATATATCTTAAATATTTCGGGCTAACAAGGCGCGGGTTGAAATTTCCGGACAAGCCTAACGTGTACTGTACCAAATCAATGCGCACTACAAATGTCATTCAAAACTTTGAATTCATGTTATGTTCAATTAAAATATTTCGCTACGTGTATAATGCATGCAACCTACTACTCAAATGAACATTTTAGTGCATTCCAAACGTATATACTACCGCTTCAATATGAACTAAATTTGAATTCGTTTATCTATTTGAATAAGATCTACAGTAATGATTGTTGTGAAGTCAAAGCATTTGAATTCGTTTCTCTATTTTAATAAGATCTACAATCATCATTATTGTCAAGTTAAACCATCGTTTGTGTATTATCTTCATAGCACACCACATGATTAGTCTCGAGTTACATATGAACTACGTGTACTATATGAACTCGAACTATATTTTTTGAATCCACTTTATTTTGATTTCAAATCACATTACATTTCTAGCCCTAGCTAGATCTTCATAATCTAAACCATGTCTCATATGTATAATGTGTTTATCACATTATGTATGGTGCCCCGCCCCCTATGCGTACAACTATTTAGATGTGAGTTGCAAACACCACACATTACCAAAAATTCAAATAAAATGTGAGAATGTTTGATATATAGGATTGTTTAGATTGTTTGATATTTAGTTGTAAGCTGCAAACGCCACACATTATCACAAATTCAAATAAAATGTGAGATTGTTTGATGTATAGTATGGTTTAGATTGTTCGGCATTTAGCTGTGAGTTGCAAACGCCATGGATTATCACATTATGGTATAACATGTGCACAACACGTGTATCACCGCTATATTCATGCATGCAATGTTTAAAACACTATGATCTCCTATTCAAATATATGAATCCGCTTTCATATCAAATTATGATCTTTGTTAGTCTCTTACACCCACACAATCCTCTAACCTTTGTAGCTACCACTAACTTTCTCTCGTGCATGCACACGCCCTCCCCCCTCCCTCGGCATTCTATCCACCGGGCACATTCATTTTTTTCTTTAGGTCGTTCTCCCAGAGTCTCCACAACTCCTTTCCGACACACACCGATCGATAAACCTCTCCAGCGATGCCTGCCTACAACATACACACACACCTTCAATCTCCTCCTTTATGTGTCCTTGCCTCGTGTCTCTCATACGGTCAGACACACGTGTAAACTCTCGCCCCTCTTTTCATCGATCTCACAACCGCACACTCCTCCCCCTATCTAGCTAGTAGTTGGGCCTCTCGCACCACCTCCTAGCTCCATTCTCTCTGTCTATCCATCTCGCTGGGCCTTATTTGCCTCGAACAAATGGAGTACACCGACTGATCTCTCGCTATACATATAGCTAGCTAGGTCCTTATAACTCGTTTTTACCCACACGTCAATCAATCTACCTCATTAGTAGTGTCTCTCCCTTCCTCCGACAAACAACAATTGATCTACCGATCTAGTTAGGTTTGCTTACCAAACACATGGTTCCCCTTCATCATCCATGGATGCGTCCCGATAGATCTATCACGCACAGGCACACACAGGAACACATCCCCACTCTTATTGATAACATTAGAGTTCCACCCTCAGTTTGTCTAGTAGGCCTCTCCCACCATCTTCGAGAAGCAACTCCATCACCCATCCATCACTCTACCCCTCTCCCTCCTTCTCCCTCCCTCTCTCTCTCCTCTCTCTCTGTCCCATCATATTTCCCGTCCTTCAGTTATGTATGGATGTCGACCGATCTCCCTCAAGACATAGCTGGGTCTCTCCTTCTCAACACATATACGAGTCGTTCTACCTCTATAGTTAGGCCTCTGCCTACCCCTCCCCCCACCCCCTCCCCCCACACACACCGATACATCGAGCGCTCTAGTCATGTCTCCCTGCCACACACAAACTTGACATGTGCCCTCTAACGTTTTGGTAGGCCAGTCGCCCTATATCTTTGACTTGCACACACACACAATTTCGATGGCTCTCTTCATCGATCTCGCACCCACCCACTTGATCCTCTCTTCGACTCTATCGATAGCTATGACCGCTCCCTCTCTTATCGTGGATTGCCCGACCCTCTATGTATGATATGGATAGGCCTCCATTTCACACACATTGCATGCAAAATTTTGTTTGAGATGTCATCGACACATATTCCCACAAATAATTCACGAAATCAACCCCCCACCCCACCCCCACCCCAAAACAAAAAACACTAACGAACGCGGTTTGTATCTCTCACACACACACGTAGGTGGGGGACGTGCACGAAGAGAAGAGGTGCATGCACGGCGCACGTACTCCTGTCTCTTTCCCAACCACACCCGCGCGGGTACACGGTGGAGCTCATTTCTGTACGAAAAAGGCAGCCCACGTGGTAATTTGGCACGTGTACTGATTGTCCAATTGGTGGAGGGAGGATCGTCTACCACGGGTGAACAAACAAATTGCGACTTGGCGTGTTATGTTAAAAAAGAGGCAAACCATGTGGGGCCTACCTTAGAGGCAAGGCTCTATACACTGGAGTACTTTTGATGTGTCCCGTCAACTCGCGGAACGAGGAGAAGCTTGCTTAGTACACCGTCTCCCCCGCCCACGGGCGCGGTGGCTCGCAGGATGAGGTGAAGCTTGCTCCGCCTTACGCCCTCTCCCTCGCCCATGCGCGCAGTGGCTCGCAGGACGAGGAGAAAAATTTACTACTCCCTCCGTTTACTCCTCGTCCCTACTACCTTGGTTATAGAGATTATATCATATTGTTTGGAATATATATGTCCTTTAGTAGATTTCAATATGAACTACTAGTACATAATCCAAACATTGATGTATATAGACGTATTTTAGAGTGTAGATTCACTCATTTTGCTCCGTATGTAGCACTCTCCCTCGCCCCTCGACCCTCGCCCACGTGGTGGACGTGCAGCGATTCATTCGGTCTCATATAGCCAGAACGATATATAGTGCACTACCATTATTGCTCGACTTCCCGAAGAGGCGAAGAGCCAATCGCAAGGTTAATATTTTGGAGATGCCAAGCGCAAGGTTATAGGAGAACGAGTAGTAGGTGCTGCGTCATTTATAAATAAAGTGTTTTTTTCTTCAGTGGCATGTACGCAATATGATAGGTTCATATGGAGAGAAAAGGAAACCGCTCCACTATATACATAGTCAGGACGGGCCAGCCTACACGGTTGCTTGCTGGGGTTGCTCTCTTCACACTCTCTCGCACAAAACGACTGTGGCCACATCTCTAACATCCCGGCGGATCACGTCCGCTTGGGGAAGGGGTGGATGCTTAGTGTAGATGCGGTGGCCATCGCCGACGGCGAAAACCCACTGTCGGCACGTCCCGATTAGCGGTCCCCGCCGTTCTTTCTCACAAAGCCGGTGAGGTTGCCTTCGTCCCTTGCTCACTGCCGCGATGTGGGCAGTTGCTGCCTCCCGCCGCCCTCCTCAAGGTTGAGCTACGTCCCTCAGGTACAACTCCCTTTACAGCCGGCTTGCACCACTGCTCCAGCTGCCCACATCACTCCATGTGGATATTTCTCCACTTCTTTGTCCCGCACATACCTCTACTGGCTTCTACGTACTGTATTTGTGATGAGTTTATGTCTCATCAACTAGTCCCAGTAATCTTATTCTAATCACGCTTCTTCAATTTCTTTGCCACAGGGATGCTCATCTCGATTTTGGTGAAACTGCACAAAATGATCCGATGGTCAAAAAGTTGCAAACTTCATTTATTAGGAAGCTCGAACGTTGCCAGCAAATTGAAGCCTGGTCAGGGTTCACGGTTCAAGGTCTAGGGACTGCATGGATCATTTTTTCTTTAGCTGCCTCTGTTCCAAAATAAGTGTCAACTTTAGTAGTAGTACAACTTTGTACTAAAGTTTGCACAAAGTTGAGACACTTATTTTGGAACGGAGGGAGTACATATTTGCTATGATCTATCAATCATTGAGATGCAATAGCATGCATGTTAGTCTCCTTTGTATTTGATGAAATGGTGCAACGGGCAACCTTGGACACAAGATACATGTAACAGAAGCTGGAAGCTTCAAAGCATTGTACAAATTTATCTCGTTGATAAATTACAGTACGTACTATACTAGTACTTCCTCCGTTCCTAAATATAAGTCTTTGTAGAAATTTCACCATGAACCACATGCGGATGTATATAGATGCATTTTAAGTGTAGATTCATTCATTTTGTTCCGTATGTAGTGGAATCTCTACAAAGACTTATCTACTAGTAATAGCTAGCCCCCACTACTAGGAATTCTCTATCCTCTCCTTGAGCCACATTATCAAAATTGATGTAGCCGTTAGATGAAGTAAATCAATCCATAATAGCCGTCTGATCGAGACGTTGAGAGGCTCCGCACTAAGCCACATGCAAGCATGCAGAAATACCGTGGCACATGCATGTGAGTGGGTTTTAAATCACATCAACATGTCTGCATGCAAGCATGCACCGGTAGCATGCATGTAAGTGAGCTTTTAAGTCCCATTAACATGTCAAAAAGAAAAATATAATCCCATTATGCAGTAGGAGTTGGCTGATCTTTTTTCCTTACGTGGGATGATCTAAATGATGATGGGAGTTTATTTAGTTTGGCTACCACATTTGTCATGCGGTTATAGAGTTTTTTTTAGTTCTATGAAATCGATAATTTTGCGCAGAGAGATATACCACTGTTCCGCGGCAACGCGCGGGGACTCATCTAGTAATATTTAGGAACGGAGGGAGTACTATGTAAAGAGTTAGGTGTCACATGGTGATAGTGTGAGGTGGGCCATGTAATCACTGAGCCTGCGTGTTTTCACTGCTCTTGCACGCCTCCACTGTAAGAATGGAGAAAATTGTAATCTAGTAGTAGTACCTCCTTCCGCCGAAAGCATGGGACATCGAGCAGTCCTACCACCTCAGTAATAAAGACCAATGAGCCGTCAAATCACATAGACCCAGCAGTAAGTTGGACGGACGAAGCAACCATCACTCTTGCGCTAGTGAGAGGTCGCGTCTGCTCTGCCCGGGCATGAATGCGGCACCGATTCTTTGGAGCGGCGCTGACCGTTTCGGGCGGGAAGCGCGCGCGGGCGATGGAGGGGCTTTGGGTGGGTCAGGCTGGTCAGGAGCGGGCGTGGCAGTTGTCCGCATGTCCCTACCGGACACGCCCGGAAACGAGAGGATGCACTGACTCTCGCGGCTAAAATCGTACACTACACAGCATCTCTCTGTAGGAGTAGGTCGATCTGTCGCTCTCTCTAACACACACATGCTGTTAAACACACACACGCACCTTGGTCCCGTTGCACCTTCTAACGTGACTTATTACACCTAGTCGGAGGGAGTAGTAAGTATACGAGATACGGTGGCACACTGACTTAAGTCGAATACAAGTGCCCAAAATTTGTGTGCATGTTATAATAAGGATTCACTGAAAATAGTATGTGAGCGAACAGAGGGATCAATTGGACAGTGTTCCCGAGCAATAGCGAGATGTGTGAGGTAAGATACACCACTGGCGCTTTTAATTTTTCTTATTAATTTGTTTGTTTCACCCTCTGACTGGTGGGACCCAACGTACTACGTGGAGAGAGGTAAGGTGTCTAAGGCTGCATTATTTCTGCACCACTGTGGATAGTCTTACCACCAAAGCCACATGACACGATTATGATTGAAATCCCAATGACTCCCACACACAAAAAAACATGGCATGCTTGTCACACGAATACAGGAATGTATAAAAGGTTATTTCCCTCTCGTTGAACATAACGGGAGGGTTGTGTAGCTGGTTAGCCTGTTCGCTCATCAAACTTGAGGTCTCGGGTTCGATAACTACACTTGAGCATAATTTGTGCCAGGAGGATTCTTTGACTGGTCAAAATGTTTTCTAGGGTTTGCACGCTTCACACTCTCTCTCCAGTATATATATACACGCTGGAGCCTCAGCGCTTGTAGTTGCTCTCTTCACACTCTCTCGCCCTCTCCCGCTGGAGCTTCAGCGCTTGTAGTTGCTCTCTTCACACTCTCTCGCCCTCTCCAGATATAAACAAGACTTCGTTGGCCTCTCTCTCCCCTCACTGCTGCTCAAAGAGTCGACAGGACCCGTCCGCCGGGAAGGGAAGGAGGCTTAACACTGTCGCCGTCGGCGAGGGACTACCGGCGCAGCTATTCACTTTCCACCCAGCGGTGGCGCGGGAGGGCCTCCGACCCCTTCTCTTCGCCGCCGTCCCGTCGCCCACCGAACCATGCCCCTAGAACCTTAAGGTATAATTTACTTACTCCACATGCACTGCTCTAGCTGCATGTATACTATGAATCTAGGACATGGTTCAAAGAGGAAAGGAGTGGGGGAAAGTAGTGGGAAAAGTTGTATATAGCATGAATCTAGGACGTGGTTCAAAGAGGAAATGAAGGGGGAAATTGTATAGCATGAATCTAGGACGTGGTTCAAAGAGGAAAGGAATGGGGGAAAGTTGTGGGGAAAGTTGTATCGCATAAATCTAGGACGTGGTTCAAAGAGGAAAGGAAGGGGCGAAAGTACTAGTTCAAAAAGGAAAGGAAGGGACAAGGCTGTAGAGTTTGAGCAGGACTAGATTTGCTGCGCTCCTTGGTTGTTTGTTCTTTGTTGCAACAGACTGTGCATGACCACGGTACATCGGTAGATGCACATGGTGCTGGTGTGTCCACTGTCCCGTGCAACTCATTAGCTGTTGTTAATCTAAGGCCATGTTTGGTTAAAAACTCCCTAGTCCCTACCTGCTTGGTTCGAGGGACTAAACATGGACTAGAGGTTATTAAATGACATGCTAAAAGACCATGTTAACCCTAGTAATGAACGAATAGAGACAAGGTGTGATGCGTGGCAGGGGCAACTGTTGGAAAAAGTCCCAAAAAGACTCCCTCGGGTTCTTCCTTCTTTAGTCCCAAATGCCCACTTTTAGTCCCTAAAAGTCCCTCCTGTTTGGTTTAGATGGGACTGACACGGAGTTTTTTTAGTCCCTACACCAAAATGTCCCTGTAAACAAACACCCTCTAATAATGCCGCTGGAAAATTGATGCAATGCCACAGTTAAAAGCAAATTACATGTTTAACGAATTTTATTGTTAATATAATCTCTATGTTAATATTAATCAATGCCACCGTTTGAGAAATGCTACTGTCTTGCTTTCTTTCCCATTTAGATAAGGTAGATGCTTCTTTTTGTTGGCTTCTGTGTCATCCACCGTTATTGACCACTAATTGTTTCCTTTGCACCTCTGTGTAGAAAGGGTTATCTACTTCACCTCGTTGCCATTGTGACCTTTTGTTGCACTGCACAAAACACTTCTGTTTTAAGAGTGTTTTGTGCAGTTCAACCAAAATGTCACACCGACAACGTTGCTTGATTGCTTGATCTTAGTGGAACTGCACAAGAGGAGATCTTACTTCCTATCCGTTAAGGCGAATTTGGTTCAAATCTTGTTCTTGTGAGTTGTTTGAATTCCACATCATGAGAGGTCAGTACTAGCCTTCTTTCACATGATTCTGCAGTGTGCTTTCATATGTTGTGCTACTTGTACGATAATGTTGCTTGATTTTAGTGAACTTCACAAATGGAGACAAGACTTCCAATCTGTATGTGCACCGTAATATCCCATTGAGGTAAGATAAGGATATTTCACAACTGCTGGCCTGCATTTTGCCACTTTCATCAGAAAATTAAGTTTAGTACTATACTTGTGCTCCCTAATTGACATGCCAAATCTTACATTGAATGCAAAGCTTGTCTGTTATTGAACCAAGTGATGAAGGGGAAGAACAAGCGGAAGAAAAACAAAATTCAACTCCCGGTGCTGTAATGAAGCATTGGAACTATGATGACACAAGTAATGATATAGTTTTGCATCTTAATTTATTGCTATGGCTGGAACAAGCAATTGTTTCGCCACTGATTTGATGCCACTCTTAATGTAATATGTAATTATCTCTACTTGTGCAAACGGGGATCTTCTTTGAAGATACCATATATTTTAGTGGAACTGCACAAGAAGATGTTGGAAACATTAAACTAATCGAGGAGTATATAGTAAGCATGGCCACCACCGTAGATAGCAACAGATGGTTCCGGAGAAGTGCTTCATCTGTATGCTCTACACAATAAGCCTCCTGACAAAGGTTGGTACTCGCCCACTGATTTCATCCATATGATTGAGCTTTGTCATCTCTATTGGTGTTGTGCTACTGTTTAGATACTGTCATGAAAAAGTGGTATTGTCCTTGAGAAGTGCTTCATCTGTGTTGCTTTAAATATTTCCTTTCCTTTTTTCGAGCAAACAGGGATGCTAGCATTTAGTAGTCCTCTTGTCTTTGCACAACAGGATCATCTTCCTCTGAAGAAGAATATGGAGTACGTGAAGTGAGTAGTTCCGATTAAGCCAGGATGAAGAAGCCCTGTCTATCTTCTCATCAGAAGGAGCAGTTGAAGGATGGTTACATTACTCCCCACAAGACCAAACTAACTTCAGCTCAGAAGGACTGACAAATCTCCATTTTTTTGTTGTGATGCGCGAGTACAATGTTGTTCTAGGATTCTTTTTGGTGATTTCCATTTTTCTAAAAGTGTGCTCTACATGGACCATGTATGTGCCTATTGAAACTGTCAATTCATAGTACAGTTTGCTTTATACTAATCACCTTTTTGTATTTGTGCAAACAGGGGTGCTCAGCTTGATTTCAATGGGAACTGCACAAAATGTTCATGAATACATCGAATCATTCTTTTCCACCACAAGAAAGGAGGTGCCGATAAGTTCAAGGCATTGCAACATATAAGGGCGAAATCATACAAGCTACGCGCGAATTTGGTTGATTTTGGTGGACCTGCACAAAAAGAACAGCTAGTTTATTTAGCACGAGGTGCCATGTCAATGTACGAACTGATGGCAAACCCTGCCCATTCCACAATCGTAGGCATTTGATATTTTGGAATGGGACAACCTTGTCGAATTTTGCTCAATGATTTTAGCAAGACATGCATTTGATATTTTCGAATGGGACACCCTTTGCTGTCAGCAGCGTCGATCAATTTTTTCTTTATTCTTTAGTTGTGAAGTAAATATTGCCTCTGACACGTGAGTCGCTGAGATGCATAATCATCAATTGTTTTGAATGTTCTCTATGAATTGCCAGACCTGTCTGTTTGATTGCAATGTACACAAACGCTAAAGAGCTGCTCAAACTCTTTGTACTCCTTCTGTTCCCTTTTACTTCGCACATTGTGAAAGTGCATACTTTTTTGTATAAGATTGGTCAAAGTAGAGATACTTTGACTACAGAAAAAACTTGTATGCATGACTAGAAAGGACCGGAGGGAGTACATGTGAAACTGCTGCAAACGAGGTGATCACCCTGGGAATAATGCTAGTACGTATTGTTTTGCATGTTCATCCAATGCCAGTGATACAGGAATTCGAACAAATCGAAATAAATTCATTCCTACACGGTCGGATTTCATATAAACATGCCGGATTTCATTACATTTCATGCATTCTTCAACTAAAAAGGGGTGCGCTGGAGGTATAATTAATTAACCGAAGCTACCCACCTGTGTCCCGCTGAGCTGAACAGAAGCTTCAGTGACTTAACTGCAGGTGCAGTTGCGTAACTGACATGTGGCCTGTTGGGCCCATGCGCCAGTCAGCCAACTGCACCAGCAGTTAAGTAGAAGCAGCGTTCTTCTCCAGCGCAGCTCTCCGGCTCCACGTCGCCGCCAAGAAGCTAACCGGCCGTCAATGGTCAACCCGCCTAGCTTGGCTTCAACCGGAGGGTAGCAGCGGTGGCCTTACTTGGACCCGAGCGGCGGCAACCTACCGTGTTCTACTCTTCCTCGTTTTCTGCGTGGCGCGGCCTCGTTGGCAGCGGGGCGGGGCCTCGGCGGAGCCGGCGATGTCCTCTGTCTCGTTGCCGGCGGGCGGCGCCTCAGCGGAGCAGTGGAAATCCTCCCCCACATTGCCGGCAGGGTGGGGCCTCAGTTGAGCCGGCGATGTCCTCTGCCTCGTTGTTGGCGGGGCGGGGCCTCGGCGGAGCCGGCGGTGTCCTCTGCCTCATTGTTGGCGCCGCGGGGCCTCTGCGGAGCAGGGCCTCGTCGACGCCAGCGGAGCGGGGACTCGTCGGAGCCGGCATTGTCCTCTACCTCGTCCTCGGTCTCACCAAACAGCGCCTCGCCCGCTTCAGCGCCCTCTTTGCTAGCCTCTTTGTAGGTGGCCGCAGCCTCCGCCACCCGCATGCGGTACCGCCAGCGCTCGAGGCGGCCCTTGCGGGCGGAACGGTATGAGTCGAGCAGCGCCTCCTGCTCCGCCCGGTCCGTGGCGATCTGCTCCTCCGCCTGCAGGTGCACCTGGAGGAGATGGTGGTTGTAGGCGGCGTCGGCCTGTGGCTCCCGGAACTGCTCCTCACGCATCTGCCTCACCCTATCCATATATTGGGCACGGGCCTCGCCGATGGTCATGGTGCAATGCACCGGCGAGGATGGCGCAGAGGAGGGGGTTGGTGCCGGATCGTCGACTACCATATTCTCCATTGGGACGTCGTCGTCCTCCGGCTGCCTGCCGGCCACGGCCGGCAGCAATGGCTGCCATCTCCTTGTGGTCCGTCGTCCGCCCGTCCCGAAGAGCGCTGGAGCACGAGGAAGCCATGGTGGGCAGTAGTGGTGTGGACAGGAGAAAGGGAACGGATGCGGATGACTGCGGCTATGGCCGGCATAGCAGTTTATATAGCAATGGTGGGCGGGCGGAGGGACGGACGTGTGGCGCCGGAGTAGCCGCCTCGGCAACCGCGTATCTTTAATGTGGGCGGCAGATGGACGGACGGACGACACTTGTGTCGTTTGAAGGCGGAGCAATCACCTGCACCGGGAAGCAGGGCGGGCGGCGCTGACTGTTTCGGGCGGAAAGCGCGCGCGGGCGAGGAGATGACTTTACTTGGAGAGAATGACAATGGGGACCCACCAGGTCCATAGCCTCACGTACGCAAGTGCCTCCTTATTATATATATATAACTATAATTTATTTTACTTCCTCCTGGTTTCCTGACATTACGGTCCCACACCATTGTCAACCTATGTAGTAGTCAATAAACGAGAGAATTGCACAAGAAGCGGCCGACAGCTGGGACCAAGCAGCTCGAGCAGTATTTGTGTTTTTGAGGTGTGAGCACTGCAGAGTTTTTCGATATTTAGCCCAGATATTAATTTTTCTGCTCTGAACAACAACGAAAACATCGCTGCAGGTATTAACTGGGCGGGCTGTGGCCCGTCTAGCCCAGGCCAGATATCCAGCCCAGATATTAATTTTTTCAAGCTGAAAATGGCTAGCCCAGCTATACTTTTTTTTAGGAATACCCAGGCAAGGTCAAGTTGTTATTCTCCGCCCAGCTGGGCTGCAAATCTTTCCTAGGAGGGATGCATTAGGCTTAACAAGAAAATGGGCTTTAAGAAATAATAAATGGGATGTAATTATAAAAACTGGGTAGTAACTATAAAAAAATGCACCAAACACGTGATTACTTTATAAAATATTATTTTTGGATATTGAAAATTTTAATTTCATTAATTGTTGTGAGCGCAATGTTTCGTTGGATTTTTACGTAATATAAATTTATATTGAAATTGTATTTAATCTGACTAGAAATTCCGGGATAAAAATATTTCGGATCCCATCAAAATGTGGGAAATTTTATTGAATTCTGTTTTGAACGGTTGGTTGACATGGGCTGTACTTTTAACAAACTGTAAATGGGCTGTAGTAAATTCCATTAGAATTCAAAAATGGGCTACACATTCTTACAAATCTCAAATGGGCTATAAGTTCTCTGCCACACACTTCTGGCCTTACTAAGTTGACGCGTCCCCTAAAAAAACAGAGTTGACGCGTATGCAAGGCTTTGTCAACTTATAGTCAACACACGGTTCTAGCAGCAGTGGCCGTTGGATGGCCATCCAACGGATGCCGTGCTTCTTCTTCAATCTCGGATATTCTAGCTTCACCCGCCCAAAAAATGATTCCTCACCCTGACATCTGGGGCGCACCATTTCGGAAGCTGACCTGTCTGCCTACTAAGTTGACGTACCAAGGGCTTTGTCAACTTAGTCAATATAAACGATTCTAGCTGCAGTGACCGTACGATGTCCATCCAACGGCTGTCGTGCTTCTCCAACCTCTGGTCTTCTTGCTCCAGCCACCCAAAGCAGCGCCGGTCGTGCCGCCTGCTCTTGCCTCCCGTGGTCGGCTGTGCTGCCGCGGAGGCCTCACCGCCCCCTACTACTCCCACCGCTGGCCAGGCAATCCCTCCACTCACCCACACCCCCTGTTATTCTGCGGCGACGGTAGCGCAGCCGAACCAGTGAACCCTCGTACTCCTCTTCGCGTGTGCATCCACTGCCGCGTCTTCCCCGGCTCCGCGTCGTCCCCTCCTAGGCCTCGCCGTCGTCCACCGCCCTAGTGCTCTCGGCGCGGCGTGGTCAACGTGGTCAAGGAACGACTTCCATCAGCTGGGTCCACGGCAGCCGCAAGGAAGTGCCTCCTTATTACGCGCAAAATAATTATTCCTCCACCTGACAGCGGGACCCACCGGATGAGCCACCGTATTTTGCGAAAAATGATTCGTCCCCTGACTACTGGGACCCACGAGCTACATCTTCGCACGCAAGGAAGTGCGTCCGAAAAAAAATGATTCGCCCCCCTGATTGCTGGGACCCACCAGCTACATCTTCGCACACAAGGAAGTGCGTCCAAAAAAACGATTCGCCCCCCGACTGCTGGGACCCACCAGCTACACTTTCGCACGCAAGGAAGTGCGTCCGGGCAAAAAAAATGATTCGCCCCCCTGACTGCTGGGACCCAACAGCTACACCTTCGCACGCAAGGAAGTGCGTCCGGGCAAAAAAAACAAAACGATTCGCCCCCCTGACTGCTGGGACCCACAAGCTACATCTTCGCAGGCAAGGAAGTGCCTGATAGTCGGGACCCACCTAGTCGAAGCGTATGTAGCGTTGTTATTCTGGTCGCGAACGTGTATGTACATACTGGTCCATGTAGAGGCGCGCACGTGTCGTAGTAGAGGCGCGCACGTGTCGTAGTAGAGGCGCGCACGTAGCATGTACACGTACGTACAGTGGCCAGGGTGCAAGAAAGAAAATACGGCCACGTATGTGTACATACGGGCAGGGTCTCGAACGCCTACTCGTGCATACGTACGGCCAGGGCTCGTGTACATGGCTGGGTCGGAACGGAGAAACAGCGTCGTCGTCGTGTTCATGGGGAGGCAACGGAATGCGTCGTGTTCATGGGGAGGCAACGGAATGCGTCGTGTTCATCGGGAGGCAACAGAACGCGTGCGAGCCAACTAGCTGGGTCGGAACGGAATGCGTGGTCGTGTTCATCGGGAGGGCTTGGACGGAACAGGCGATGGAAACAAGGCCTGGCGTACCGCAGAACGGAGGAAACGGACCTCCTACGTTCGGAACGGGGTCCTGTTGATCGGGAGAGGTGTGGTGTACCGCAAAACGGAGGAGACGGACCTCCTACGGTCGAAACGGGGGTCCTGTTGATCGGGAGGGGTGTGGCGTACCGCCAAACGGACGAAACGGACCTCCTACGGTCGAAACGGGGGTCCTGTTGAACGGGAGGGGTGTGTCGTACTGCAAAATGGATGAAACGCACCTCCTACGGTCGAAACGGGGGTCCTGTTGATCAGGAGGGGTGTGGCGTACCGCAAAACAGACGAAACGGGCCTCCTACGGTCGAAACGGGGGTCCTGTTCATCGGGACGGGTGTGGCGTACCGCAAAACGGGACTCCACGGGATACTGTTCATCTCCACCGTCGACCTCCTCCAGCCTCCACGGGCTACCGTCGACCTCCTCCAGCCTCCACGGGCTCCTGTTCATCCAGCCTCCACCGCGCGCTACTCCAACGGCTACTGTTCAACCACCCCTCCACGGGCACCCCTGTACCGTCTACTGTTCATCCAGCCCTCCACACCACGGGGTCCTGTTCAACCACCCCTCCACGGGCACCCCTCCACCGTCTACTGTTCATCCAGCACTCCACCACACCACGGGGTCCTGTTCATCCAGAGGCAACGCCATCGCTCACTGTTCATCCACCCCCCCCCCCCCCGCAACGCTCACTGTTCATCCAATTGATCGGCTTCAGTTAGCAGCAATAGCGAAGGAATCGCTCGATCGGGTTCAGTTAACAGCCATCGATCGATCGCTTGGGTTTAGTAACGTGTAGCCTGTAGTGCAATCGCTCGGGTTTAGTTAGAGCCCAACGCCTCGCTCGGGTTCAGTTAGAGCCAACGCCTCGCACACACGCGCGTACGTGTATGAGAGAAACGCGCATCGCTCGGCCCCCGACCTCCCACCGTAACCGGGAACTCCCCGAAATTTTCCTCCCCCTCGCTTCTACCATGGTTTTTTCCGTCATGGACGGCCCAAAGAATGTCATGCAGCTGCGTCTCCGGCCAGCCCAGGACGAAAATCCCATTTTCTGTCATGATTTTTTGTCATAGAAGTAGGAGCCCACCACATCTATGATGATACCGGGTTTGGTCACAATTATCGTCATAGAAGTGTCATATGTATGACAGAAAAAAAATTTGTTCGGCCCAAAATGTCACGGATGTGTCTTTTTTTGTAGTGATGAGAGAAGACAAAAAAGGTAGAAAGTCTCACATTGACGCGGCTAATCAATAGGCTATGGAGATGCCCATCAATTGATGTCAATGAGAGAAGTAGGGATTGCCATGCAACGGATGCACTAGAGCTATAAATATATGAAAGCTCAACAAAAGAAACTAAGTGGGTGTGCATCCAACTTGCTTGGTCACGAAGACCTAGGGCATTTTGAGGAAGCCCATCATTGGAATATACAAGCCAAGTTCTATAATGAAAAATTCCCACTAGTATATGAAACTGACAACATAGGAGACTCTCTATTATGAAGATCACGGTGCTATTTTGAAGCACAAGTGTGGAAAAAGGATAGTAACATTGTCCCTTCTCTCTTTTTCTCTCATTTTTTTGGGCCTTTCTCTTTTTTTGCCTTTTTTTATTTAGTCTGGAATTTCATCCCAACTTGTGGGGGAATCATAGTCTCCATCATCCTTTCCTCACATGGGACAATGCTCTAATAACCATGGTCATCACACTTTTATTATTTACAACTCAACAATTACAACTCAATACTTAGAACAAAATATGACTCTATGTGAATGCCTCCGGAGGTGTACGAGGATATGCGATGAATCAAGAGTGACATGTATGAAAAAATTATGAATAGTGGCTTTGCCACAAAATACGATGTCAACTACATGATCATGCAAAGCAATATGACAATGATGAAGCGTGTCATAATAAACGGAACGGTGGAAAGTTGCATGGCAATGTATCTCGGAATGGCTATGGAAATGCCATGATAGGTAGGTATGGTGGCTGTTTTGAGGAAGATATAAGGAGGCTTATGTATGATAGAGCGTATCATATCACGGGGTTTGGATGCACCAGCGAAGTTTGCACCAACTATCAAGGTGAGAAAGGGCAACGAGCGGTACCTTAGAGGCTAGAAAATTGTGGAAGGTTGAGAGTGCGTATAATCCATGGACTCACATTAGTCACAAAGAACTCATATACTTATTGCAAAAATTTATTAGCCCTCGAATCAAAGTACTACTACACATGCCCCTAGAGGGATAGATTGGTAGGAAAAGACCATCGCTCGTCCCCGACCGCCACTCATAAGGAAAGCAATAAATGAACACCTATGTGTCAGAATTGTTACACAACTTTTACCATACGTGCATGCTACGGGACTTGCCAACTTTAACACAAGTATTTTTCAATTTCACAATTACTCAACTAGCACACTCTAATATTACCACCTTTATATCTCAAAACACTTATCAAGTATCTAACTTCTCATAACATTCAATGAACTCAATATGGAAGATTTATTTCATAATTAAAGCAAATTACCATGCTGTTTAAGACTCTCAAAATAATATAAGTGAAGCATGAGAGTTAAATAATTTCTATAAAATATAACCACTGCCGTGCTCTAAAAGGTATAAGTGAAGCACTAGAGCGAAAACTATATAGCTCAAAAGATATAAGTGAAGCACATAGAGTATTCTAACAAATTACGAATCATGTGTGTCTCTCTCAAAATGTGTGTACAGCAAGGATGATTGTGGCAAACTAACAAACGAAGACTCAAATCATACAAGACGCTCCAAGCAAAACACATATCATGTTGTGAATAAAAATATAGCTCCAAGTAAATTTACCGATGGATGAGGACGAAAGAGGGGATGCCTTCCGGGGCATCCCCAAGCTTTGGATTTTTGGTGTCCTTAGATTACCTTGGGGTGCCATGGGCATCCCCAAGCTTAGGCTCTTGCCACTCCTTGTTCCATACTCCATCAAATCTTTACCCAAAACTTGAAAACTTCACAACACAAAACTTAACAGAAAATCTCGTGAGCTCCGTTAGCGAAAGAAATCAAAACACCACTTCAAGGTACTGTATTGAACTCATTCTTTATTTATATTGGTGTTAAACCTACTGTATTCCAACTTCTCTATGGTTTATAAGCTTTTTACTAGCCATAGATTCATCAAAATAAGCAAATAACACACGAAAAACAGAATCTCTCAAAAACAGAACAGTCTGTAGTAATCTGTAACTAACGCAAACTTTTGGAACTCTAAAATTTCTACCGAAATAGGAAGACCTATACAATTTTTTTAATGATCTGGTGCAATTGGAATCAATATTATATCATGTTCTGGTAATTTTTAACAATTGTTTTAGTGAACAGAAAGTTTCTGGAATTTTCAGCAAGATCAAATAACTATCATCCAAGAGGATCTTATAGGTTTAACTTGGCACAAACACTAATTAAAACATAAAAACAAATCTAACCAGAGGCTAGATCAAAGATTTATTCCTAAACAGAAGCAAAAAGCAAAAAAAAAAACTAAAAATAAAATTGGGTTGCCTCCCAACAAGCTCTATCGTTTAACGCCCCTAGCTAGGCATAAAAACACGGATAGAGCTAAGTATTGCCATCTTTGGTAGGCAATTCTTCAATAAGGCGCCTATCACTCCTAGGAGTTTCTTCCTTTTTATTAATAATCAAACTTCTAGGCATGAAATCAACTAAATCTCTTGTGGCAAAAGGTTCCTTAAGGATAGCGAAAAAATTGGGGTGAACACTTATGGATTTAAGGTCCGCCTTCCCCTTGCTAGGAGTTTCACCCTTATTTTTAGGAACATACATTAATTTGGCAATCTTAGCATTAGAAGGAGTGTTTTTCATGGAAGAAAAGGAAGATCCTAAGTTGGTAATAATATCCTCAATTTTATCAATTCTAGTGGAATCTTGATCTATCCTTTCATTAACCATAGGTCCCTTTTCTTTAAAAAATTTAAGAGCAATTCCTACCTTAGATCCGTATTGGGTAATTTGGTTATGGATCTTTTTATCCAAATTTTCAAGGAACTCTACGGTGGCAACTTTATTTTCAATAATTTCAAGCCGTTGCATCACATGTTCCAAAGTTAAAATAGTTCCATTAACCAAAAGGGGTGGTGAGCCGAACTAATCTATCATAGCATTATAAGAATCAAAAGTATGGCTACCCAAGAAGTTTCCTCCGGTAATGGTATCAAGAATATATCTATGCCAAGGGGTGACGCCTACATAAAAATTCCGAAGAAGAATGGTAGTAGATTGCTTTCTAGCAGATTTATTTTGAGCGTTGCAAATTCTATACCAAGCATCTTTTAGATTTTCTCCCTCCCTTTGTTTAAAATTAAGAACTTCATTCTCGGGAGACAGAGGAGTAGATAAAGGACTAGCCATAATGGCCCACCGGACATAAAAAGGCAAGCGAAAAAGAGGGCGAATGGAAAAGAGAGGGCGAATAAAACGGCAATGGTGAAGTGGGGCAGAGGAAAACGAGAGGCAAATGGAGAATAACGTAATGCGAGGGATACGAGTTTGTGATGGCTACTTGGTATGTCTTGACTTGTGCGTAGATCTCCCCGGCAACAGCGCCAGAAATCCTTCTTACTACCTCTTGAGCACTGCGTTGGTTTTTCCCTTGAAGAGGAAAGGGTGATGCAGTAAAGTAGCGTAAGTATTTCCCTCAGTTTTTGAGAACCAAGGTATCAATCCAGTAGGAGACCACGCTCGAGTCCCACGCACCTACACAAACAAATAAGAAGCTCGCAACCAACGCGATAAAGGGGTTGTCAATCCCTTCACGGTCACTTACGAGAGTGAGATCTGATAGAGATGATAAGATAATATTTTTGGTATTTTTATGATAAAGAGTAAAAGTAAAGAAAGCAAGTAACCAGTAATGGAAATAACGGGAGATTAATATGATGGAAAATAGACCCGGAGGCCATAGGTTTCACTAGTGGCTTCTCTCAAGATTGCATAGGTATTACGATGGGTGAACAAATTACTTTCGAGCAATTGATAGAATTGAGCATCGTTATGAGAATACCTATGTATGATCATGTCTATAGGCATCACGTCCATGACAAGTAGACCAAAACGATTCTGCATCTACTACTATTACTCCACACATCGACCGCTATCCAACATGCATCTAGAGTATTAAGTTCATAAGAATAGAGTACTGCTTTAAGCAAGATGATATGATGTAGAGGGATAAACTCATGCAGTATGATAGAAACCCCATCTTTTTATCCTCGATGGCAACAATACAATACGTGCCTTGCTGCCCCTGCTGTCACTGGGAAAGGACACCGCAAGATTGAACCCAAAGCTAAGCACTTCTCCCATTGCAAGAAAGATCAATCGAGTAGGCCAAACCAAACTGATAATTCTAAGAGACTTGCAAAGATAACCAATCATACATAAAAGAATTCAGAGAAGATTCAAATATTGTTCATATATAATCTTGATCATAAACCCACAGTTCATCAGTCTCGACAAACACACCGCAAAAGAAGATTACATCGAATAGATCTCCAAGAGAATCGAGGAGAACTTTGTATTGAGATCCAAAGAGAGAGAAGAAGCCATGTAGCTAATAACTATGGACCCGAAGGTCTGAGGTAAACTACTCACACATCGTCGGAGATGCTATGGTGTTGATGGAGAAGCCCTCCGTGATCAATGCCCCCTCCGGCAGGACGCCGGAAAAGTCCCCACATGGGATCTCACAGGTACAAAAGGTTGCGGCGGTGGAATTAGGTTTTCGTGGATGCCTCTAATGGTTTGGGGGTACGTAGGTATATATAGGAGGAAGAAGTAGGTCGGTGGAGCCACAAGGGGCCCACGAGGGTGGAGGGCGCACCCTGGGGGGGGGTAGGCGCGCCCCCTACCTCGTGGCCTCCTCGTCTGTTGCTTGACGTCCACTCCAAGTCCTCTGGATCACGTTTGTTCCAAAAATCATGTCCCCGAAGGTTTCATTCCGTTTGGACTCCGTTTGATATTCTTTTTCTGCGAAACACTGAAATAGGCAAAAAAAACAGCAATTTGGGTTGGGCCTCTGGTTAATAGGTTAGTCCCCAAAATAATATAAAAGTGTATAAATAAGCCCATTAAACATCCAAAACAGAATATATAATAGCATGGAACAATAAAAAATTATAGATATGTTGGAGACGTATCACTTTACATTCTTGCAACTTGCATGATTTACTTTCCGCTGCTCATGTACTCTTGTCATGCTAGCTTGATATGTATTGTTAGTGTTCGAGCTTGTGTTAAACTCCACTTCAACTTAAAGAATATAAAAACTGCAACTTTTCTTGCTAAGAGTCTATTCACCCCCCCTCTAGACACCTCTTCTCGATCCTTTCAATTGGTATCAGAGCATTGGTCTCCATTGCTTTGGTTTAAACACCTTTGGAGGAAGATGGATGAGTCTACGTTGGGGAGTCTTAGACATAGAGTACCTATACTTGATGGAGAGTACTTTCATGAGTGGAAAAATGAGATGCTTGAGATTTTCAATGAATATCATTTGACCAAATACATTACTACTCCTTGTGCTCGCATTGTTGATCCTTTGCATCCCACAGCCGATGAGGATGTTGACATGATTCGCAATCTTAGAACTATCAATCTTATTGTAAAAGGTTTGCCTAAAAATTTGATTGCTAGCTTACCTACTCTAGATTGTGCTTACACCATATGGAGATTTCTAGAGGAACGATTCCCAAATTATTCCTTGAAAAATCTAGATGAGATTCTCCATAAGTCTATTGCCTTGAATAGGATGAGTACTAGTAATCCTAAATTTGATGATTGTCTATTTGAACTTCGTGATTTCATGCGTGCCAAAGGAGATGTTGGAATTATTAGCAATATCATTTCCGAAGTCATTATAGAATTCATAAAGATGAACATTGTTACGGTCATACTTCTAATGAATTACCCTCTCTAGGAGTTGATTAATCACAAGACGATATAGAACATGGATACTATGATGAGGATGATGATAGTGACTATTATCTTGATGATGCTATGAGACACTTTGGGCTTATGGCAAATCTTCGCGGCTACATGGCTGGAGGAAAGGAATGGGTCCTTGATAGTGGATGTACTGATCAATGACTGGAGACAAGGATATGTTTCGTGAGCTTGCTGAAAATGACGGCCCTCGAAAGTATGTCACTTTTGGTGACAACTCAAAGGGTAAGGTGGCTGGCCTCGGTAAGGTGGCCATCTCACATGATAGCTCCATACAAAATGTCATGCTCGTTGAATCTCTTGGGTATAATTTACTTTCAATATCTAGACTTGCTGATTACGGTTTCAACGTTCTTTTTACTGAAGTAGATTGCCAAGTGTTTCGTAGAGATAATCATAAAATGGTCTTTACCGGTATCCGTAGAGGTGATCTTTACATTGTTGACTTCACTAAAAAGGCTCAACCTAGAACTTGCTTAATTGCTAAATCATCAAAAGGTTGGTTGTGGTATAGAAGGTTAGGTCATGTGGGCTTGCGCAATCTTGATAAGCTTATTAAGGGTGATCATATCCTCCGAGTGAAAGATGTTATATTTGACAAGGATAGACTTTGTAGCGCTTGTCAAGCAGGAAAACAGGTTGGAGGAAGTCACCCCGTGAAGAACATTATGACCACGAGAAGACCGCTCGAGCTACTTCATATGGATCTCTTTGGTCCCAATGCCTACAAGAGCCCTGGTGGTAACTCATTTGGTCTAGTCATAGTCGATGATTTTTCAAGATTTACGTGGGCACTACTAGAAAAAGGCTTACTAGTGGCGCACCAGTTTTGCGTACTAATGGCGCACTACTGGTGCGCCACAAGCATCACGCCACTAGTAATTTTTACTAATGGCGCACCGCCGGTGCGCCCTTAGTATCTGGTACTCTAATGGCGCACCGGGCTGTGCACCATTAGTATAGACCACGGTGCGCCATTAGTATGCCTCCCAGGGGGCCATATATACCCATGTGCTTTGCCATACTAATGGCGCACTGCAGTGTGATGCGCCATTAGTATCCTTCGGCATACTAATGGCGCACTGCTGGGTGATGCGCCATTAGTACCCTCTGGCACACTAATGGCGCACTCTTCTGGGATGCGCCATTAGTATCCTTTGGCATACTAATGGCGCACGTTGGCGTGATGCGCCATTAGTATGTATATTAGGGATTTTTTTTCTTTTCTGATTTTTGCACAGATTACAAAATATATTATTGGACAGAAAATAAGCAGTAGGACACAGCAACAACAGATTCATCGAATACAATAGAAGATTAGTCTCCGAATACAATTCATCATATTAGCCTCCGAATTCAAAAGACCGAACGAAGATAGAACATTACAAGTCTCGAGACCGCGAGTAGCGAGTTTGTCGTCACATTACAAGTCGATATCGATCATCTAAACTACCATCACATAGAAGAGAGATGCGGTCATCACGATGAGCATCATCGCGATGAAACTGGTCTTCATCCGGTTCCTCCAACGCTCCCTCCTCTCTCTCGCTAGATAGCGCGCGTATCTAGATTCCGCCTCCGCCCTAGTGGTGTACCCTTTGTAACTTTTACCGCTGAAACGGTGAACCTGTCTCCGACACTCCTCCCAGTCGTCGTAGACTCCGGGAACCATACCCTTGTACACGACATACGACGGCATCTCTATGCACTAGGCAAACAACAGACAATACATAAGCAATATATAAGTATGCAACAAAAGGATCGGAAGAGAAAAGCAAGACATCCATAGCACGATTCATGGTCCTACTAACAAATAGCATCGATTACATCTAAGTTGAACGACTGTCCAAACCAAAGAGACATACAAGTTCACTACAGTTTAATTACAACATGAGCTAATGAATGTTTCAGAACTACACATAGCATCACAAGTTTCGACTCGACTCATGGGATCGGAGCGTGGATGAAGCCGCCGTCTGTCGTGATGGTCATGAAGTCGCGGGCGTTGTCAGCCTGCATTTGTAGCGTTGTGTCTATCTCGCTGTTGGATGGTTGAAATTTGAGGTAGAACTGCCCCGAGGTACGAAGGACATCTTGATGGATGATTTCTGCAAACTCCGACTAGATGTGAAAGAATTCTTGTCGGATGTCCGCGTCCTGGATTGCCCCCAAGCTTGTGGCCCAATCTTTGAGATTATTTGGTAGGAGAAGGTGATTATGGTCCCGCACGATCGCCCGCATGTGATGGAGGGCGTAGTAGGCATCCTTCTGACCGCCAGGCGGCTACTTGACGCAGGGGAACGTCGTATTGTGGGTGAACACATGCCTGCCGTACCTACGAACTGGCCTCTTAAAGGTGCCTCCAGATGCGGCGTAGCCGGGGAGAGCATCATCAAGAACTTTCTTGATATTTGTGTAGTCTATCTTGGAGTCACGGTCCGGGTCGAGATACGTGGCCATGGAATATTTCGGGCTTAAGAGGATGAGTGTGCAATGTGTGTCACTGCACAGAACACAGAATGTTAGAAAAAACAGAACGATCGAAATCTAAGAAAACATATGTTACGGGGCGGTTAGGAGATGACTTACTCGGGAAAGTAAGGCACGAGGAAGTTATCCTTATCTGGGTTTGCCAGAATGACGCCTTCGAGGTGTGAACTCGCGACTTGCCGGTCCCCAACGCTGCCCAAGATCTTGGCACGCATGTAGAAGGGGTCGACTATCACAATGTCCGGGGTCTTGTCTCTAATGATCTGCATCTCCATACTCAGCGAAAACAGCCGAACGAAGGTGTAGTGCAGCGGATGAAGGTTAAGCATAGCAAAGATGTCATCAAATCGCAGGACGATCGTACCCCGGACGGCGCTATCCACAAAGCCCTTGCCCTCTGGCACCTTGGCCACGAAAACCGGGTATGCCACATCATTCTCTCTGAGACGCCGCTTCTCCAAAGAAAGAAGACTGTCATGCAGACTCCGCATAGCACCGGTTGCAGCATTGAGCATATTTGTCGGTAGCATCGGCCTACCCTCCACATGCACCCTCCTCGAGATATCCTTAGGTGAAGGTGGTCCGTCCTGAGCACGGATCGTACTCGGTGCCGGTTGGCTCGCACTGGCGCCCTTGTTAGTCTTTCGTTTCCGTCCCTTCTTCTTGATCTGCTGTAATGGGATCGGGTTCTGCTCACAGACCGCCTTCTTGAGCGTGTTGGGGCTGATAATATTTGGCACCTCAGCTATCTGAGGCTCGGTGAAGGCGGCAGCTGGAGGCGTCTCCTGAGAACTGAACGCCAGACGACGCCTGTTGCAATTGGGTTTCTCCGCCGTACCAGCTAGATCGCGATCGTCTTTTTGAGGGTTGGGTTCTTGAGAAGGAGGCCCGCAGAACTCGTCACCATACCCATGCTCGGCAAAGTACTTATCGACGTTGGTAAATGTACCGTCGTCGTTGTCGTCGTCCGGATCCTGTGCCATATGCATGTTCGGATCCTGTGCCATAGGGATGTCCGGCAGGTCCGGTAGCATTGCGGCGTTCTTGCCATGGCTTGGCGCTGCACGACTGGCGGTGTTGTCTGTGGGGTGGTGTCCCCCGTCCCCAAACGAATCTGGCTCTTCGGCCAAAGCAAGGGCCAGCTTACACATGCGCTGAGGGTCATCACATCATCTTCGTCGGCCCCAGCGGGTCGAATCGGAGGTAACAACTCGTCGCAGCCTGGCAGTACCCGAACCAGTTCAACCCTATAGAAGGTGGGTGGCATCGGATTACCGTGGAACACGCGGTTGTCCGGTTGAACGATTCTGCCCTTGGCGACATCGACCAACTCGCCGCCCACGAAGTGCAGGAGAGTGCAAGGAACATCGGTGGCGCCCTGCGAAAACATGTAGGGCGTCAGGGATGCCCAGTCAAAGGCAAGGAGATGAAGTCATCGGCCGAGAGGCTTAGTTACCGTGATGCCGTCGAGCTCGGCTAATGTCGAGGCACCGCCAATGGCGGGCGTGCGCGTGCAACTGACGGAGGGGCCGCTTGCTGGCGAGGTGCCAGCCGGCGTACACCCAGGTGCATTAAGCTCCAATGCCCGTGCCGGCGCCGGAGACACGAATACCGCCTCCGCCGGAGACACCAATGGCGCCGCCTGCGCGTTGTGCGAGTTGCTGGCCGTGAAGCTGCGAACCGGGGGAGGCCCCTGTTGGCCGCCCGCAATCCACGTCGTCAGCCCCTGAATCAAGGTAGGCACAATGGCGGTGAGCGTCGTTCCCAGTTGTTGTTGCACTTGCTCTTGGACAATCTCCGGAATCCGCGCCACTTGTGCCTTGAGTTCTTGAACCTTGCGCGACTGGCTTTCCAAGATGGTCTTTTTCTCCTTTCGCCCACTAGCGGTATAGTATGACGACCATTTTGTGGACAAGCCTTTGCCAGCCACAGGACCAGCTGACGACGGCTTACTGAGCTTATCCTTGTTTTGCATTACGTTCAACGCCCTATTTAAAGGGGTGTTAAAAGGGGAGCTCTGAGATGACCCCGCGCTACTGCTTTCAGCCTCCTGCGGAAGGAATGTGAACCATTTAGAAATTTGGCTTCATTAACTAGAATGCAACCATATATGTAGCTAATTACGCGGGGGTGTATTCCTTACCAGAACTTTCTCAAGCGCCTTGGTCTTCGGATCCGTGGTAAGCTCCTTTGTTACCGGGTCCTCCTTGTACCGGGCCCTGACAAAGTTCCTGGTCTGCTTGTCAGTTAATTTCTTGAAGCGGGGCGGTAGGCCTTGCTCGGCACGCTCCGCGTCCTCCTTGTCCCATATAGGCTCCGCCACTCTATAACCGCCGGGACCGAGTTGGTGGACCCCTAAGTTCAACTACCGCATTTCTTTCCCCCACTGACTTGATTCGGAGGTTGCGCTGCTCTCGCACTTGATCTTGAACTCCTTGTAGTCATCTTCGCTCATCAAAGGATATTTCGCCTTGATCTTCTCATAACTATCACCTTTTTCAATCATTGCCTTCACCGTGCTTCTCCATGTAGACAGGGCCGTGCTCATCCTCGTGAGGGCGGCACTGTTCACTTTATTCCCTGAGAGGCGTGTGTTTGCAAACTCATTGGGGAACTTGTATCGTTCGTGCAGCTTCGTGAAGAGGAGGCAGCGCAAATTCCCTCGGTCCTTATGCCTTAGGTTCTCGGTGTTGATCGAGACGGTGCTCCGGAGAATGCACCCGAGCTGAACCGAGTACCCCTTGACTACATGTTTGGGCGCCGTTGGATGCCCGTCGGAGTTCACTTCAGTAAATTCCTCCTTGACGGTGCCGAGCATGTTCGGGCGCCGGTCCTTCCGTTGCCTCTTCGATTGGCTGCCATCTGTGCGTGCGCCGCCATCATCAGTGGTGGCATCCTCGGCGGCACCATCAGTGGTGTCATCATCCCCGACCCCACTAGGGGTTGTGTAGTCAGGATCGGTGTCTTCCGCGGCATCGTCCCGATAGCGGTGAGGTTCTTCCTCCATCTCCTGGGACAGCTCCCAGAATTGCTTTGCCGCCCGAACCGCCGGCCTCATCGTTGTGGGCCATGTTTCGCTCTAAATAGGAAAAAAGTTTGGTCAAAAAGTTGGTTATTGTCAAGGAACAAGATCATGGTCTCATCATTTAGGGTTTGTCGACACCGAGGCATCCTAAAAGCTAATCTTTTATCATTAAGGGTTTGTCGACGCCGAGGCACCCTAAAAGCCTAAGCGTACATCATTTAGGTTCTCATCGACACCGAGGCACCCTATAGAAGCCAAGGTTTCATCATTTAGGGTTTGTCGACGCCGAGGCACCCTCAATGCTAAGTTAAGTTTTCATCACTTGGCTCTATTGCCACCTATGTTGGGTTTATCATCTAGGGTTTATCGATGCTAAGGAGAATTCTAAGTTGGGCGTAATCACTTGGCTCTATTGCCACCTATGGTTTAATGCAGCAAGAATGGCGGGGCAGTCGATCCTACTTAACTAAGTACTAAGATACCCCGGCCCGTGCATTAGTCGCAAGTACCCCATATGTCCTATTTTTAGCAAAGTCATGCTAAATCTCATAGGGAAAATTTCAGCATGACCTTTGCTGAAAATAGGACAAATGGAGTACCCGAATTTGCCGGAACGGAAGTTAATCGACTTTCCGGCAAACTCAAGGGCCTCTCGGGGTACCTGCAAAATCATCACGACACGATGGTCGGAGACAAAATCATCACCACTGTGCACCACATTGCACCACCCAGCAAACTTATGTGAGCTTCCATTCCAGATCTAATAGGTCACCCAACAAAATCAGCTCAACTTAGACTATGAGCAAACTACCTATTGAAGCAAAGGCAAATATCTCTGAAGTCTGAACTAAAGCAGGGTTTCCTTGCTAATGATCCACAGTCCCACACTACTAAATGGGTTTTTGCAGAAACAAAATAGACATCACAGGAGAGAAGTCCCAGTGGACAAGTTAGAATGGCATAAAAACATGACTGCATACATTAGGGCAAATGTGATTTTGGTACAGCTACACTACTGCAGGCTGCATACATTCAGTCATTCTAAAATTTATTTTAGTCTACTACTAAAATTCAGCACTAGCATATCTTCAACACTCCAATTTCTTTCAGTTTTGGCAGTTTATTTCCAGCTTCAAAATTTAAGAGAATTAGAATAAGGATAGTAGGAAATGAAAAAGAATTATGCTCAAAGAACAATGGTAACAGCAAAATATTGAAACCTTTGGTAAGCATTGTATTACAAAAAAACAAGATATGCAGTACTATACAATATCCATAACCAGAAAACAAGACATGCATAGGCTATATTTGAAACAAGATATTTTGCCAATCTTAGTTAACTGAAACTATCTACAATTCATGTGTTCAAAAATTCAGTTACATTCAGCTGTTGTGCAAAAACTATCCTCACTTTGCTTGAGCACTTCAAAATACCTTTCCTATGCAGCAAGAGAAAGCTGTAAAGCAGTAAGGTTTTCAGTAAAGCCAAATTAACTGAATTTTCAGTGAATTTAACAACAGGAATTTTCTTGCTGGCATATCTGAGAAACTTTAATTTCTCATAATTTATCAGCATGCTAGTCAACATCAAAACTCTCCTTGTTTCGGAAGTAACTAGAACAACAATTGTGCAGACCTGGCAATTTCTTTGCACTGTAATTCACACTGAAGATGGGAGGAGTAGGAGATCACAAAAGTACAGTCCACAGGTTACTCCAAGTTTCTGAATTTTCAGTAAATTTTCTGTAAGAAAAGAACTAAAAGAAAAGAAATCCTAGGGTTAAAAAATCTGGAGCAAGTCAGATGGAAGAGTTTGCCTACAGAAGTCACACTTTCACGAAGTGTGTAAAAATCTAAAAGACATATAAGATGTGCGAGTACAGTAGCGACATTTATCTAACTGACCTTTAATTTGCCTTTGATCAGTCCAAACCAATGGTATGGCATGGTACTAGTAGTGCACTACTAAACAACCTACAATCAATAGAGCCAGAGATTTTTTTTCCTATAAAACCAATAAAAAGTGCAGGTTTTAAGGAGAAAAAGACTTCTCTCCCAGATAGAAAAAGAGCGGAGCTCAGTTTCCTCCTCTCCTTTCTGTGATAATTTTAATTAGACCTATATGACCTTAATAGCCCTTGCACACTCATCATTACCATTATGAGAAGTTCAATCCTTATTGTCAGTGTATGTTCTTTAACACAATAGCTGGGGTTGAACTAGGTGACTATTTTTATTGAATCAAGAACAGTATTCTAGGGTGAAAAACCTAGAGGACGCCGGTGGGGAGAGAAACCTAGGGGGAAGGAGGGGAGGAGAGAGGAGGAATCACCTAGAGGACGCCGGCGTCAAGGAGGCTGCAGGCGGCGATCCGGAGGAAGGGGCCCGTGATGTCGTTGGCGTCCTTGGCCGCCTTCTTGACCTTTCGAGCAAAAGAAGGCACGGGTGGTGAGAGGAGGAGGAGGAGAAGCTAGGGGGATGGGGGAAGGGAGGGAGGGGACGTACGTGCTGGGGTGGGGGTGGAGTCCGGCGGGGGTCGGGGCGGCGGCGTCGAGGCAGCGCAAGACCACAGTGGCGGACGACGTGCAGGCGCGGCGGACGGAGGGGGCGGAGCAAGGGGGCGGCGGCGTACGGTTGGGGTCGAGGAGTGGGGGATCTGGCGAGCGAGGGGAGGGATCGAGGGAGGCGACAGTGCGAGGGGAACAAGTATGTCTATTCTAATGGCGCACCACCCCTGGTGCGCCATAAGTACGTCAACTCTAATGGCGCACCTCCCCCTGGTGCGCCATTAGAATTTGGTTTTACTTACTAGCCCGACTGGTCAGGTTATATCCCACCTAACCCTATCTCCATCAGAACACGCCCACTAGCCCGACTGGTCAGCACGCAGCACACACACTAGGAGGTCCTGGGTTCGATTCCCAGGCTCCGCAATTTTTATTTTTATGCATTTAAAATGCTGTTTGATATTTATTTGTGTTAAAATATGTTCAAACTTGTTTAAATCATAACAGTAATAATTTTTTATGCTTTTTTTGCAAATTTAGTTGCATTCATTTGTGACGGTGGAGCGGGCCGGGGAGGGTGCGGGGGAGAGGGTGCGGGGGGTCTTCGGCGACGGCCGGTGCAGCGGGGGAGGGTGCGGTGGGTCGTCGGCGACGGTGGAGTGGGGGAGGGTGCGGGCCGGGGGTCGGCGGCGGCGGCCGGTGGAGCGGGGGAGGGTGCGGGGGGTCGGCTACAATCGAGAAATACAATCGAGTGTCCATGAAATTTAAAAACATTCATGAGTTCAAAAAGTGCCCAAGAAATACAATCGAGAAATGAAGGCTACAATTTAAATACAATCGATCTTAGCTAGCTATCTGTTCACAATCTTCTTGCCCTTATTTTTCGTAAATGGAGTTCTTCTCTTGAACGGACGTCCTTTAGGTAGGGTGGTCCTGCTTCTTCTTGTGGTGTATGCTAATACTTCATCGTCGTCGTCATGTTCCATCTTCGGGTCGCCGTACTTGTCGAAGTCTTGCTCATTGGCGACTCCATCCATTCCGATGATCTACCTTTTGCCTCTCCTCACGACAACACGACTGGGCTTTGATGGGTCGGTAATGAAGAAGCATTGGTCCACTTGGGAAGCCAGAACCCGTGGCTCATTTTTTGCGGTGACGTTCGCGCCTGCGGTCTTGGATTTGGCTTCGGGTATAACCATGGTGGTGAAATACCGGTCTTCTTTTATGACGCTCTTGGCCCATCTGACACGGAACATCGGGACCTTCTCTCCAGCGTAGCTCAGCTCCCAGATCTCCTCGATCCTTCCGTAGTATCTATCCTTGTCGTTACCGGTGTAGGATTCCATCGTTACCCCGGAGTTCTGATAACCATCGCTCTTCATGTCCTTGTCCTCGGTGTAGAATGTGTAGCCGTTGATATCGTACGCCTCATACATCATCAGGTTGTGCTCGGCGCCCTGTGACAAGGCGAATATGAGTTGTTCTTCCGCAGAAGAATCCTCATGTAAAGGGTACGACAGAAGCTTCTGCTTGAACCAACGCGTGAAACATGAGTTGTGCTCTTTGATTATATCTCCGTCTGTCCTCTGTTGGCCTCGGTCATTGTACGTCTTCTCAATAAACGTTTTGTGCTCTACCACCCAAGGATCGACCACGTCTATGTGTTGTAGCGCGACTAGGTTTGCTCTTTCAAAGTCGGTGAGTCGACCATCGAAGTCGACATGCATTTCGCGGCGACCCTCACGGTGACCCCATCCAGCGAGCCTGACGAGGTGCCTGTTGACGGGCAGACCAACGGGGTTCTCGATGCCTAGATAATTCGTGCAGTAGGAGATGCACTCTTCGGTCAGAAAGCCCCTGGCTATGCTTCCCTCTGGACGTGACATGTTGCGAACGTATCCTTTGATGACACCATTCATCCTTTCGAACGGCATCATGCTGTGCAGGAACGTCGGCCCGAGTTGGATGATATCCTCCACGATATGGACCAGCAGATGCACCATAACGTCGAAGAATGCGGGAGGGAAGTACATCTCAAGCTCGCATAGTATCACCACGATCTCTTCCTGTAGCCTTCTGAGTTGCCTCACGCCAACCGACTTCCAAGAGATGACGTCGAAAAAGTTGCATAGGCCAAATAGCGTTTCACGGACGTGCGCGTCCATGATCCCACGGATTGCAACTGGAAGTATCTGCGTCATCAGCACGTGACAGTCGTGAGACTTCATCCCGCTGAAGTTCTGCTTCACTAAGTCTAGGTATCTGCTTATCTTCCCCGCGTAACCGTAAGGAAGTTTTACTCCTACGAGGCAGGTGAAAAACTGATCGATCTCCTCCTGACTTAGAGTGAAGCACGCGGGAGGGAAGTCATTTCCGGTCTTCTTGGCCTTTTTGCCTTTGCGATGACTTTCCGTGTCCTGCTTCGCCTCATCATCATCATCATCATCATCATTAGCGTGAAGCTCCTCCCTGATGCCCATTGATTTCAAGTCTGCCCTTGCTTTCGGCCCATCTTTGGTCCTCTCTGGCATGTTGAGCAGGGTACCAAGCAGACTCTCGCACACGTTCTTCGTGATATGCATGACATCAAGGCTGTGAGGCACACGGTGGATCTTCCAGTACGGCAAGACCCAGAAAACAGACCTCGTTTTCCATACCTTCAGCAGTGGCTCTGGCGCCATTCACTTCTTTCCCAGCTCTGGCGCCTTTTGCTTCTTTCCCGGCAGTGGGCAATATTTCCAATTTTTCAACAGCTCGTCTATTTCCTCGCCGCTCCTCGTACGCGGGCGTCTTCGGGGTTCGGTTTCACCATCGAACAGATCCTTGCGTTTCCTCCACGGGTCATCGTCGCGAAGCCACCTTCGATGTCCCATGAACACGGTTTTCGAAGACACGGGATCTCTATCTAGCTGGCGATACGTTGTGTCATCCATGCACCTGACACATCCAGAAAATTCGTGGACCACCTGCCCCGCGAGATATCTGAAACCGAAATAGTCGTGCACCGTCGTGAGCAGTGCGGCTCTCATAGGGAAATATTCTTTCTCTGCGGCGTCCCACGTATTGGCTGGCGTTTTCCACAGCGTGTCTAGCTCCTCTTCCAGCAGCCCCAGATACAGATTGATGTCGTTCCCTGGTTGTTTCGGCCCTTCAATTAGCATACTCATGTGAATGTACTTCCTCTTCATGCACAACCAGGGGGGAAGGTTGTACATCCACACAAACACAGGCCAGGTGCTATGTGTGCTTCTCTGGCTGCCAAACGGATTGACTCCATCGGTGCTCGCGCCCAGCACGATGTTCCTTGGATCGTTAAATTCTGGGTGTTCGAAGTTCAACGCTTGCCACTGGCTCCCATCCTTAGGGTGACTCAGCATCTTGTCTTTTTTATTTATCTCCGGATCATTTGCGTCATCTTCTCGCTTCTTCTCCTCCCTATCCGCGTGCCAACGCAGGAGCTTTGCTACCTTAGGGTCCGCGAAATACCGCTGCAGACGAGGAGTGATCGGAAAGTACCACACCACTTTTCGAGGAGCTTTCTTCCTCTTCTTGTATCGAGTGACGCCGCACACCGGACATATGGTAGACTCGTGCTCGTCCCGATAAATAATGCAATTTTTCATGCACACATGGTATTTCACGTGCGGTAAATCCAGAGGACACACGATTTTCTTCGCCTCCTCGAAACTGGACGGGCACTTGTTCCCCTTGGGAAGACGTTCGTGCCAGAATGACATGTTCTCGTCGAAGCATGCGTCGGTCATTTTGTGCTTTACCTTCATCTCCAGAGCCATGAGCGTTACTTTCAGGCGGGTATCCTCGGGCCTGCATCCTTCATACAATGGAGTAACCGCGTCTATCTCCAGTTGATCCAGCTTGGCTTTCTCTCGGGCGGCAGCTCTTGCGTTATCCGTCTTCTTGAGAAGCAGCTCTTGAATATGAGGGTCCTGCACCCAGCCCATCGATGGTCCATCGTCGTCTGCTCCGCCGGCATCTTCATCTTCATGATCATGCCCTTCGTCTGCTCCCGCATCTTCCTCATCATCATGTCCGGCATCTTCTACATGATGACTGTGTACAGCATCACCGTCGTGATCATGTCCTGGAGATTCTTCGTCTTCTCGCCTGCCCGAGCCGCGGTGGTTGTCTTGCTGCCCATCCTCATTTCTTGCCCGACCCCCATGGACGACTTCATAGTCATCTTCATCACCTTGCCACCGATAGCCATCCATGAAACCACGCAAGAGCAGGTGGTCCCGCACCTGCCCGGAATCCGGGTCCGCAATAAGGCTCTTCAGCTTGCATCTTCGACACGGACATCTTATCTCCGTCTTGTTCTTTTCAAGCATCTCGGCCTTCGCAGAGCTCAAAAACCTATTCACGATGCCTTCGGTCATCGTGCGGACCATGGTCACCTGCGGGGTAGAGCAAAACGATATTTTAGAACCAAGAAAAAATTTGGCATGACTTTCCCTAAAAATAGGACCAAAAAGAATGCATAGTGCCAAAATTCTCGCCGAAACGGAAATGAATCAACATTCCGGCAAAATATTGGCAACTATCGCATTTCAAATACCGGTACCTGCAAACACAAACATATATGCAACACCACAAACATATGCAACACCACAAACATACATAGATCTAGCTAGGACATAAAAAGTGCATGTGCACGTTGTTGGAGGGAGAACAACATAAAGATAGCTTCCCCCTTACTTACCTATCAAAAAAAGGGGCTTTAACCACGTAATTTGGATGAATTTATGGTGCAAATGAGGTGAGAAGGAGGAGGCAGCCGAGACAAGCTTGGAGGAGGGAGGAGAGAATGAAGTGAGGAAAGTGAGTGGGTAGGTGTGGCTGTCCAAAATATCTAGCTCGTCCCAGGTTACTAATGGCGCACCACCACACAATGCGCCATTAGTAACCCTGGTTACTAATGGCGCACCTGCTGGTGGTGCGCCATTAGTAGTTTTGCAAAAAAATACTAATGACGCACGGGGAGCAGTGCGCCATTACTAGCTTAAACTAGTAATGGCGCACTGCACCCGGTGCGCCATTAGTAGTTTTGCAAAAAAGTAAAAAATAAAAAATAAAAATTAGTGGCGCACTATGTTGCTGGTGCGCCATTACTAGTTACAGCTAGTAATGGCGCACCATGTCCTGGTGCGCCATTAGTATGTCTGGCAAAATAAAAAAAATTGTTACTAATGGTGCACCGTTTGTCTGGTGCGCCATTAGTGTCTTTCACACTAATGGCGCACCAGCACACGGTGCGCCATTGCTATATAGCAATGGCGCACCACATGTCTGGTGCGCCATTAGTGGCCATTCCATCTATAGCCCCTTTCCTAGTAGTGGGGTGTTCTTTCTTGATGATAAATTGAAGGTCCAAAAGATGTTCAAAAACTTCGCTAGGAAGGCCCAAAATCAATTTGAACTGAAGATCAAGAAGGTTCGGAGCGACAACGGAACGGAGTTCAAGAATGCAAATGTGGATACCTTTCTTAACGAAGAAGGGATTTCACATGAGTTCTCGGCTACGTACACGCCTCAACAAAATGGAGTTGTTGAGAGGAAGAACCGGACTCTTATTGAGATGGCAAGAACGATGCTTGATGAGTACAAGACTCAAAAACACTTTTGGGCGGAAGCGGTTGAGACGGCTTGTCATGCAACAAATCGCTTGTATCTTCACAAGCTACTCAGCTAGCCCTTCTCGAATAGCCAGTGCTTCTAAGGTAGTCGGTTCTCCACTGTTGAACACCATGGCAGAAGCTCCAAGAAAAACCCTTACTTGGTCACGACAGATAGCTCAGATTGCACCAACCCACCCATTTCGATGTACTGCTGTGTCGACATTGAGTTTTGAGAAGTTCTCTGGCGGTGCAATCCATCCTGAAGGACGAATATTCATTGTGTCTCTAGTATCTCCGGCTGGCTTGTTTACTTGTATCTCGGGAGCGCCTATTGGGCGCATATCGCGCTGGGAATAAAGCCAGCGCGCACCACCCCACTGCTCATGGCGCGAATCTGGGCCAACCCATGTGCGGGCCGAGACGCTGCCAATTTTTTCCTTCTTTTCCTTTCGTTTTTTATTTTTCAATAATTCTAGATATCAAAAGGTTCTAGATTTCAGAAAAAGTTACGAATTTTGAATAAAATAATCATGAATTCATAAAAATATTCATGATTTTAAAAACTGTTCGGGAATTCAAAAACAATTACGGTTCAAGAGAAGGTTCACCAATTTGTAAAAAAATGTTCATGATTTAAAGAATGTTCATGAATATAAAAAAATGTTCATGATTTCAAAAAATTTTCACGATTTCAAAAAATGTTCATGACTTCAAAGTTTGAAAAGAATGTTAATGATTTCAAAATCTGTTCGCAATTTCAAAATATGTTCACGATTTCAAAATATGTTCATGATTTAAAAAAATAAAAGAAAGTTAATGATTTCAAAAAAAGTTCGCGTTTTTAAAAAATCTCCATGATTTCAAAAATGTAAAAGAATGTTAATGATTTCAAAAAATGTTCAAGATTTCATAAATGTTCATGATTTCAAAAAATGTCCGTGATTTCAAAAAATGTTCATGATTTAAAAAATTTAAAAGAATGTTAATGATCTCAAAAAATGTTTGCGATTTAAAAAAATTCATAATTGCAAGAAAGGTTCATGATTTCAGAAAATGTTTGTGATTTCAAAAAAATAGTTCATGATTTCAAAAAGTGTTCGTGATTTCGGAAAAATGTTTCACAAATTTATAAAAAATGATCCCGAATTTCAAAATATTGCATGATTTCAACGAAATCGGTCCTGAATTTAGGAAATGTGCATGATTCAAAAAATGTTCAAGATTTCGAGAAAACAATTTTGTGTACTGAAAAACATATTCACGATTTAAAGAAATGTCCATGTATTCAAAAAATGATCTTGAATTTTAAAGAATGTTCACTTTTTCAAAAAAATGTTCATGATTTAAGATATTGTTCATCATTTTATAAAATGTTCATCGTTTCATTAAAAAAATGTTCGTGGACTTTTTTTAGGTGGATGATATTTTTTTGAATTTTGATGAACATTTTCTAAATTTGATGAACATGTTCTGTATTGTTGAACATTTTTTACATCAGTGAACAGTTGTTGAATTCGATGAACAAAAAATGTTCACAAATTCGAAAAGAAAATTCGCAGAAAAGAATGAAAAAGTAAAGTTGAAAAAAGAGGAAAGAAAAAGGAAAATAGAAAAGAAAAGAAAAGGGAAAAAGAAAAAACAAAAAAACAAAAGTAAGCAAGAAAAAAGAAAGAAGAAAATGACAAATGGGTCGGTGAAAATCGTGGATGTCGCCTAGAGGGAGGGGGGTGGATAGGCGCTCTAAAATAATTACGGTTTAGGCTTGAACAAATGCGGAATAAAACTAGCGTTTAATTGTGAAGCACAAAACCTAAAACGACTGGGCTCACCTATGTGCACCAACAACTTATGCTAAACAACATAAACAACTAAGTGATAGCAAGATATATAAGATGGAACAATAAGGTTATCACAAAGTAAAGTGCGTAAGTAAAGGCTCGGGAAAGAGATAACCGAGGCACGCGAAGACGACGATGTATCCCGAAGTTCACACCCTTGCGGATGCTAATCTCCGTTTGGAGCAGTGTAAGGCACAATGCTCCCCAAGAAGCCACTAGGGCCACCGTAATCTCCTCACGCCCTCGCACAATGCAAGATGTCGTGATTCAACTAAGGGGCCCTTGAGGGCTATCACCGAACCCGTACAAATGGCAACCCTTGCGGGCGGTCACCGAACCCGTACATTTTGGCAACCCTTGGGGCAGTCACCTGTACCCGTCAAATTGCTCGGAGCGATCTCCATAACCTAATTGGAGACCCCGACGCTTTGCCCGGAGCTTTACACCACAATAATTGAGCTCCGACAACACCAACCATCTAGGGCACCAAGGCACCCAAGAGTGACAAGCTTTAGGGTGCCCAAACACCCAAGAGTAACAAGATTCTCAACTTCACTTCCATGTATCACCATGGGGAACTCAAACCGATGCACCAAATGTAATGGCAAGGGCACACGGAGTGACCAAGTCCTTCTCTCCCAAATCCCACCAAAGAAACTAATGCTAGGGAGGAAAATAAGAGGAAGAACGAAGAAGAGAACACGAAGAACTCCAAGATCTAGATCCACGGGGTTCCCCTCACATAGAGGAGAACGTGATTGGTGGAAACGTAGATCTAGATCTCCTCTCTCTTTTCCCTCAAGAACTAGCAAGAATCATTTGAGGTATTGAGAGATAGCAAGCTCAAAGAAGGTCAACAATAGGGGAAGAACACGAGTTAGAAGGATAAAGTTCAATGGGGAAGAAGACCCCCTTTTATAGGTGGGAAAAATCTAGCCGTTATGTGCTCAACCCGCACACGAGCGGCATGACCGCTCGGGTGGTAGAACAGGAAAACAGAGCAATGGCTAAGAACCTCGAGGGCGGTAGTGCCGCCGGAGCGGTACTACCGCTCATCCCGGCGGTACCACCGCGGAAGCAGAACATAGGAGATCAGGAGGAAGAGCTGAGCATAGCATGGTGGTAGTACTGTTGGAAATATGCCCTAGAGGCAATAATAAAATGGTTATTATTGTATTTCCTTGTTCATGATAATTGTCTGTTGTTCATGCTATAATTGTATTAACTGGAAACCGTAATACATGTGTGAATACATAGACCACAACATGTCCCTAGTAAGCCTCTAGTTGACTAGCTCGTTGATCAATAGATGGTTATGGTTTCCTGACCATGGACATTGGATGTCATTGATAACGGGATCACATCATTAGGAGAATGATGTGATGGACAAGACCCAATCCTAAGCATAGCACAAGATCGTGTAGTTCGTTTGCTAGAGCTTTTCTAATGTCAAGTATCATTTCCTTAGACCATGAGATTGTGCAACTCCCGGATACCGTAGGAATGCTTTGGGTGTACCAAACGTCACAACGTAACTGGGTGGCTATAAAGGTGCACTACAGGTATCTCCGAAAGTGTCTATTGGGTTGGCACGAATCGAGACTGGGATTTGTCACTCCGTATGACGGAGAGGTATCTCTGGGCCCACTCGGTAATGCATCATCGTAATGAGCTCAATGTGACTAAGGAGTTAGCCACGGGATCAAGCGTTACGGTACGAGTAAATTGACTTGCCGGTAACGAGATTGAACAGGTATTGGGATACCGACGATCGAATCTCGGGCAAGTAACGTACCGATTGACAAAGGGAATTGTATACGGGATTGATTGAATCCTCGACATCGTGGTTCATCTGATGAGATCATCGTGGAACATGTGGGAGCCAACATGGGTATCCAGATCCCGCTGTTGGTTATTGACCGGAGAGTCGTCTCGGTCATGTCTGCATGTCTCCCGAACCCGTAGGGTCTACACACTCAAGGTTCGGTGACGCTAGAGTTGTAGAGATATTAGTATGCGGTTAACCGAAAGTTGTTCGGAGTCCCGGATGAGATCCCGGACGTCACGAGGAGTTCCGGAATGGTCCGGAGGTAAAGATTTATATATGGGAAGTCCTATTTTGGCCACCGGAAAATGTTCGGGATTTTTCGGTATTGTACCGGGAAGGTTCTAGAAGGTTCCGAAGTGGGGCCTACCTGCATGTGGGGACCCACATGAACGAGGGTAGTGGGGGCAAGGCGCCACACCCCTGGTCAAGGCACACCAAGATCCCACCTTAGAAGGAATAAGATCATATCCCGAAGGGATAAGATCAAGATCCCTAAAAATGGGGGATAACAATCGGTGGGGAAGGGAAATGATGGGATTTCTTTCCCCCACCTTTGCCAACGCCCCAATGGACTTGGAGGGCAAGAAACCAGCCCCCTCCACCCCTATATATAGTGGGGAGGCGCATGGGAGCAGCACCCCAAGCCCTGGCGCCTCCCTCCCTCCCGTGACACCTCTTCCTCCCCGCTTGCGCTTGGCGAAGCCCTGCCGGGATCCCGCTACTTCCACCACCACGCCGTCGTGCTGCTGGATCCCCATCAACTTCTCCTCCCCCCTTGCTAGATCAAGAAGGAGGAGACGTCCCCGCTCCGTACATGTACGACTCCATACGTGAACGCGGAGGTGCCATCCGTTCGGCGCTAGGATCATCGGTGATTTGGATCATGACGAGTACGACTCCATCAACCCCGTTCTCTTGAACGCTTCCGCGCGCGATCTACAAGGGTATGTAGATGCACTCCTGTCTCTCTCGTTGCTAGATGAATCCATAGATTGATCTTGGTGATACGTAGAAAATTTTGAATTATTGCTATGTTCCCCAACAGTGGCATAATGAGCCAGGTCTATGCGTAGATTCTATGCACGAGTCGAACACAAAGTAGTTGTGGGCGATGATTTGTTCAATTTGCTTGCCGTTACTAGTCTTATCTTGATTCGGCGGCATTGTGGGATGAAGCGGCCCGGACCGACCTTACACGTACTCTTACGTGAGACAGGTTCCACCGACTGACATGCACTTGATGCATAAGGTGGCTAGTGGGTGTCTGTCTCTCCCACTTTAGTCGGATCAGATTCGATGAAAAAGGTCCTTATGAAGGGTAAATAGCAATTGGCATATCACCGTTATGGCTTTTGCGTAGGTAAGAAACGTTCTTGCTAGAAACCCATAGCAGCCACGTAAAACATGCAACAACAATTAGAGGACGTCTAACTTGTTTTTGTAGGGTATGCTATGTGATGTGATATGGCCAAAAGGATGTGATGAATTATATATATGTGATGTATGAGATTGATCATGTTCTTGTAATAGGAATCACGACTTGTATGTCGATGAGTATGACAACCGGCAGGAGCCATAGGAGTTGTCTTAATTTATTGTATGACCTGCGTGTCAATGAAAACCGCCATGTAATTACTTTACTTTATTGCTAACCGTTTCCCATAGTAGTAGAAGTAATAGTTGGCGAGACAACTTCATGAAGACACGATGATGGAGATCATGATGATGGAGATCATGGTGTCATGCCGGTGACGAAGGTGATCATGCCGCGCCTCGAAGATGGAGATCAAAGGCGCAAGATGATATTGGCCATATCATGTCACTTTATGATTTGCATGTAATGTTTGTCATGTTTACATCTTATTTTCTTAGAACGACGGTAGCATAAATAAGATGATCCCTCACTAAAATTTCAAGAGATGTGTTCCCCCTAACTGTGCACCGTTGCGAAGGTTCGTTGTTTCGAAGCACCACGTGATGATCAGGTGTGATAGATTCTAACGTTCGCATACAACGGGTGTTGACGAGCCTAGCATGTATAGACATGGCCTCGGAACACAAGCAGAACACTTAGGTTGACTTGACGAGCCTAGCATGCACAGACATGGCCTCGGAACACAAGAGACCAAAAGGTCGAACATGAGTCGTATAGTAGATACGATCAACATGGAGATGTTCACCGATGATGACTAGTCCGTCTCACGTGATGATCGGACACGGCCTAGTCGATTCGGATCATGTATCACTTAGATGACTAGAGGGATGTCTATCTAAGTGGGAGTTCATTAAATAATTAGATGAACTTAATTATCATGAACATAGTCAAAAGGTCTTAGCAAATAATGTCGTAGCTTACGCTTTAGTTCTACTAAGATACGTTCCTAGAGAAAATTTAGTTGAAAGTTGATAGTAGCAATTATGCGGACTGGGTCCGTAAACTGAGGATTGTCCTCATTGCTGCACAGAAGGCTTATGTCCTTAATGCACCGCTCGGTGTGCTGAACCTCGAGCGTCGTCTGTAGATGTTACGAAACATCTGACATACACATTTTGATGACTACGTGATAGTTCAGTGTGTGATGCTAACGGTTTAAAATTGTGGCACCAAAGACGGTTTTCAAACGTCGCAGAACATATGAGATGTTCCAAAGACTGAAATTGGGATTTCAGACTAATGCCCACGTCAAGAGGTATGAGACCTCTAACAAGTTTCTTAAGCCTGCAAACTAAGGGAGAAAAGCTCAATCGTTGAGCATGTGCTCAGATTGTCTGAGTACTACAATCACTTGAATCGAGTGGTAGTTAATCTTCCAGATGAGATAGTGATGGTTCTCCATAGTCACTGCCACCAAGCTATTAGAGCTTTGTGATGAACTATAACATATCAGGGATAGACATGATGATCCTTGAGCAACTCGCGATGTTTGACACCGCGAAAGTAGAAATCAAGAAGGAGCATCAATTGTTGATGGTTAGTAAAACCACTAGTTTCTAGAAGGGCAAGGGCAAGAAGGGATACTTCATGAAATGGCAAATCAGTTGCTGCTCTAGTGAAGAAACCCAAGGTTGAACCCAAACCCGAGACTAAGTGCTTCTGAAATGAGGGGAACGGTCACTGAAGCAGAACTACCCTAGATACTTCATAGATGAGAAGGCTGGCAAGGTCGACAGAAGTATATTGCATATACATTATATTAATGTGTACTTTACTAGTACTCCTAGTAGCACCAGGGTATTAGATACCGGTTCGGTTGCTAAGTGTTAGTAACTCGTAATAAAAGCTGCGGAATAAACGGAGACTAGCTAAAGGTGAGATGACGATATGTGTTGGAAGTGTTTCCAAGGTTGATGTGATCAAGCATCGCATGCTCCCTCTACCATCGAGATTGGGGTTAAACCTGAATAATTATTATTTGGTGTTTGCGTTGAGCATAGACATGATTGGATTATGTTTATCGCAATACAGTTATTCATTAAAGGAGAATAATGGTTACTCTGTCTATTTGAATAATACCTTCAATGGTCTTGCACCTAAAATGAATGGTTTATCGAATCTCGATCGTAGTGATACACATGTTCATGCCAAAAGATATAAGATAGTAATGATAGTACCACATACTTGTGGCACTGCCACTTGAGTCATATTGGTATAAAACGCATGAAGAAGCTCCATGTTGATGGATCTTTGGACTCACTTGTTTTTGAAAAGATTGAGACATGCGAACCATGTCTATTAGTATATAGGCATGAAGAAAGTCCATACAGATGGATCATTTGGACTCACTTGATTTTGAATCACTTGAGACATGCAAATCATACCACATGGGCAAGATGACTGAAAGGCCTCGTTTTCAGTAAGATGGAACAAGAGAGCACTTGTTGGAAGTAATACATTTGATGTGTGCAGTCCAATGAGTGCTGAGGCACGCAGTGGATATCGTTATGTTCTTACTTCACAGATGATTTGAGTAGATGCTGAGAATATTTACTTGATGAAACACAAGTCTGAATTATTGAAAGGTTCAAGTAATTTTAGAGTGAAGTTGAAGATCGTCGTGACAAGAGGATAAAATGTCTGTGATATGATCATAGAGATGAATATCTGAGTTACGAGTTTGGCACACAATTAAGAAATTGTGGAAATTGTTTCACGACTAATACCGCCTGGAACACCATATTGTGATGGTGTGTCCGAACATCATAACTGCACCCTATTGGATATGGTGCATACCATGATGTCTCTTATCGAATTACAACTATCGTTTATGGGTTAGGCATTAGAGACAGCCGCATTCACTTTAAATAGGGCACCACACAATTCCGTTGAGACGACACCGTATGAACTATGGTTTAGAGAAACCTAAGCTGTCGTTTCTTAAAAGTTTGGGGCTGCGATGCTTATGTGAAAAAGTTTCAGGCTGATAAGCTCGAACCCAAAGCGGATAAATGCATCTTCATAGAATACCCAAAACAGTTGGGTATACCTCCTATTTCAGATCTGGAAGCAAAAGTGATTGTTTCTAGAAACGGGTCCTTTCTCGAGGAAAAGTTTCTCTTGAAAGAATTGAGTGGGAGGATGGTGGAGACTTGATGAGGTCATTGAACCGTCACTTCAACTAATGTGTAGCAGGGCACAGGAAGTTGTTCCTGTGGCACCTACACCAATTGAAGTGGAAGCTTATGATAGTGATCATGAAACTTCAGATCAAGTCACTACCAAACCTCATAGGACGACAAGGATGCGTACTACTTTAGAGTGGTATGTAATCCTGTTTTGGAAGTCATGTTGCTAGACAACAATGAACCTACGAGCTATGGAGAAGCGATGGTGGGCCCGGATTCCGACGAATGGCTCGAGGCCATAAAATCCGAGAGGATCCATGTATGAAAACAAAGTATAGACTTTGAAAGAACTACTTGATGGTCGTAAGGCTGTTGGGTACAGATGGATTTTAAAGGGAAGACAGACAATGATGGTAAGTGTCACCATTAAGAAAGCTCGACTTGTCGTTAAGATGTTTTCCTGCAAGTTCGAGGAGTTGACTGCGATGAGACTTTCTCACTCGTAGCGATGCTAAGAGTCTGTTAGAATTATATTAGCAGTTACTGCATTATTTATGAAATCTTGCAGATAGGATGTCAAAACATTGTTTCCTCGACGATTTTCTTGAGGAAAGGTTGTATGTGATACAACCAGAAGTTTTTGTCAATCCTGAAAGATGCTAACAAGTATGCAAAGCTCCAGCAATCCTTCTAAGGATTGGAGTAAGCATCTCAGAGTTGGAATGAACACTTTGATGAGATGATCAAAGATTTTGGGTTTATACAAAGTTCATGAGAAACTTGTATTTCCAAAGAAGTGAGTGGGAGCACTATAGAATTTTTGATGAGTATATGTTGTTAACATATTGTTGATCAGAAATGATGTAGAATTTCTGGAAAGCATCCAGGGTTATTTGAAAAGTGTTTTTTAATGGAAAACCTGGATTAAGCTACTCGAACATTCAGCATCAAGATCTATAAGGATAGATCAAAAACTCCTAATAGTACTTTCAAATGAATACATACCGTGACAAGATTTTGAAGGAGTTCAAAATAGATCAGCAAAGAAGGAGTTCTTGGCTGTGTTACAAGGTGTGAGTATTGAGTAAGACTCAAGACCTGACCACGGCAGAAGAAAGAGAAAGGACGAAGGTCGTCCCCTATGCTTTAGACGTAGGCTCTACAATATGCTATGCTGTGTACCGCACCTGAAGTGTGCCTTGCCATGAGTTAGTCAAGGGGTACAATAGTGATCCAGAAAGGGATCACATGACAGCGGTCGAACTTATCCTTAGTATCTAGTGGACTAAAGAATTTTCTCGATTATGGAGGTGGAAAGGGGGTTCGTCGTAAAGGGTTACGTCGATGCAAACTTTGACACTAATCCGAATGACTCTGAGTAGTGAACCGGATTCGTATAGTAGAGCAGTTATTTGGAATAGCTCCAAGTAGCGCGTGGTAGCTGCATCTACAAGATGACATAGAGATTTGTAAAGCACACACGGATCTGAATGTTGCAGACCCGTTGACTAAAACCTCTCTCGTAAGCATAACATGATCAAACCCTAGAACTCATTGAGTGTTAATCACATGGTGATGTGAACTAGATTATTGACTCTAGTAAACTCTTGGGTATTAGTCACATGGCGATGTGAACTTTGAGTGTTAATCACATGGTGATGTGAACTAGATTATTGACTCTAGTGCAAGTGGGAGACTGTTGGAAATATGCCCTAGAGGCAATAATAAAATGGTTATTATTGTATTTCCTTGTTCATGATAATTGTCTGTTGTTCATGCTATAATTGTATTAACTGGAAACCGTAATACATGTGTGAATACATAGACCACAACATGTCCCTAGTAAGCCTCTAGTTGACTAGCTCGTTGATCAATAGATGGTTATGGTTTCCTGACCATGGACATTGGATGTCATTGATAACGGGATCACATCATTAGGAGAATGATGTGATGGACAAGACCCAATCCTAAGCATAGCACAAGATCGTGTAGTTCGTTTGCTTGAGCTTTTCTAATGTCAAGTATCATTTCCTTAGACCATGAGATTGTGCAACTCCTGGATACCGTAGGAATGCTTTGGGTGTACCAAACGTCACAACGTAACTGGGTGGCTATAAAGGTGCACTACAGGTATCTCCGAAAGTGTCTATTGGATTGGCACGAATCGAGACTGGGATTTGTCACTCCGTATGACGGAGAGGTATCTCTGAGCCCACTCGGTAATGCATCATCATAATGAGCTCAATGTGACTAAGGAGTTAGCCACGGGATCATGCGTTACGGTATGAGTAAAGTGACTTGCCGGTAACGAGATTGAACAAGGTATTGGGATACCGACGATCGAATATCGGGCAAGTAACGTATCGATTGACAAAGGGAATTGTATACGGGATTGATTGAATCCTCGACATCGTGGTTCATCCGATGAGATCATCGTGGAACATGTGGGAGCCAACATGGGTATCCAGATCCCGCTGTTGGTTATTGACCGGAGAGTCGTCTCGGTCATGTCTGCATCTCTCCCGAACCCGTAGGGTCTACACACTTAAGGTTCGGTGACGCTAGAGTTGTAGAGATATTATTATGCGGTTAACTGAAAGTTGTTCGGAGTCCCAGATGAGATCCCGGACGTCACGAGGAGTTCCGGAATGGTCCGGAGGTAAAGATTTATATATGGGAAGTCCTATTTTGGCCACCGGAAATGTTCGGGATTTTTCAGTATTGTACCGGGAAGGTTCTAGAAGGTTCCGAAGTGGGGCCCACCTGCATGTGGGGACCCACATGAACGAGGGTAGTGGGGGCAAGGCCCCACACCCCTGGTCAAGGCGCACCAAGATCCCACCTTAGAAGGAATAAGATCATATCCCGAAGGGATAAGATCAAGATCCCTAAAAAAGGGGGATAACAATCGGTGGGGAAGGGAAATGATGGGATTTCTTTCCCCCACCTTTGCCAACGCCCCAATGGACTTGGCGGGCAAGAAACCAGCCCCCTCCACCCCTATATATAGTGGGGAGGCGCATGGGAGCAGCACCCCAAGCCCTGGCGCTTCCCTCCCTCCCGTGACACCTCTTCCTCCCCGCTTGCGCTTGGCGAAGCCCTGCCGGGATCCCGCTACTTCCACCACCACGCCATCGTGCTGCTGGATCTCCATCAACTTCTCCTCCCCCCTTGCTAGATCAAGAAGGAGGTGACGTCCCCGCTCCGTACGTGTGTTGAACGCGGAGGTGCCGTCCGTTCGGCGCTAGGATCATCGGTGATTTGGATCACGACGAGTACGACTCCATCAACCCCGTTCTCTTGAACGCTCCCGCACGCAATCTACAAGGGTATTTAGATGCACTCCTCTCTCTCTCTCGTTGCTAGATGACTCCATAGATTGATCTTGGTGATACGTAGAAAATTTTGAATTATTGCTACGTTCCCCAACAAGTACTGCAGTAGTGGTACTACCGCCCGACACAGACGGTACTGCCACACATCACTGCTGCCCTATTACCGTTGAAGCCGACACAAAAAACAGAACCCGATGAAAGCACGGTAGAAGCTGCGGAACTGGACAATAGAAGTACCGCTCACAAGCGGTACTACTGCTCGACAAGGACGGTACTACCTCTTACAAGCGGTACTACCGTTGCCTAGAGTGGTACCACCGCAGGGTGCATTAAGCAAACCGCAAGCAACACATATGCAGCAAGAAAACCAGAACTGCCATAACTTCTGCATATAAGCTTCGAATTGAGCAAACTCAAGCTTGTTGGTTATAGTAAGAAGAGGTAGTAGATAAATTCCAAAGGTATAGTGATGTGAAATCTCTATGAATGAAGAACCGACAAAAACTCCAACATCGACATCATAGAAGATGCACGTGAACTCCGTTTCGATGAACTCGAGCTTTTCATCAAGATGACCATAAGCTCTAAGACTCACAAGGAGAAACATCGAACAAGAACCAAGAAAGATGATGCACAGATGCAATGGTTTGAGCTCTCTACGAATGATATGATCAAGCTACCAACTTGAGATCCCCCCTTGATAATACGGCAACCGATCCTATAACCCTGTCTCCCAACTACCTCCATGAGACCGGTAAAACATAAAACCTATCAAGGGCAAACCTTTGCCTGGCACATAGGCCAGTTGAGCTAGATGATGACGATCTTGACTCCCTCAAGTTGGAACACCTTTCATGATTGCATTGGCTCGATGAAGACTAGTTGATTGCTCCCCCATACTCGACTAGTTGATTGCTCCCCCATACTCGACTATGGGTGAGTCACACTATGGCACATCTTGACAAGTCCATTGACACCACAATGGACGGTAAGCTTCAAGGATGATCTCTTCGTGATGCTCCACTTGAACTTGCACACCGCAATCTTGATGCCGATCACCACTTGATGTCATCCTCCATGGGTTGTATGAGATCTTCCTCTTGATGCAAGCCCATGGAAACATAACTAACCCCACATAGAAATCTCACATAGACCATGGGTTGGTACACAAAGCGCAATGGACAATGCATACCATACCATGGGATCACTTGATCCCTCTCGGTACATCTTGTACGCTTTTGTGTGTTCATCAACTTGATTCACTCCTTGACTTAGTCTTGATCAACCTTGTCTCATGTCTTCCCTCTGACCAAATTTTGGATAATTCCTTGAATAGTACCTTGGTCAACTCATAAACTTCTTGAAACCAACACATGGACTTGAAAAAAAATCCTCTTGACAAATCCTTCAAATATAACTCAAGGTAACCATTAGTCCGTAGAGACTGTCACCAATTATCAAAACCAAACATGGGGGCACCATATGTTCTTTCAGCCGGCCCATGAGAACTCCCAGAGTGCGAGGGGGGGGGGTGCACGCTACCTCGCTAGCGCGCGGTACGCGCCATATAGGATCCGCATTGTATCTCCACCAAATAGGAATTGATAAAACTATGAATTGCATGTGGATTCTTGTGAATATCTTCATGGATTGCTGTCCGACGGGAACTCCAGATGGCACAAAGTGACACTACGAGCCTGATAAACTCCTCTTGTCGGTACTAGCTACAATGCTAAACTCTCCCCCATAGGCCCAAGAACTCCCTCTAGATGGGCTCGTCAATGTCGGGCCCGCATCCAGGGCCCAGGTTCCCCCATCCAGTGCCTGAAACACCCTCCTCGAGCTCCTAATCCGGTGGGGGGATGCGCGCATAGAAGTTCGGCGCCAGATCCAGCAACCTCAGTCCGTTCATCCACCGATCCTCCCAGAATGTTAGAGCTAAACATGCCGTCTACGAGTGTCTGAGTAGTACTTGTACTAGTGTGTTCGAGTAGTACTCAGAACAGTGGCCGAGTAGGATAAGACTTGGGTTGTTTAGCTCCTTTATATAGCCTGTAACCCCACGATGTACATCCAGAAAATCAGATCAAAGCAATACAAAGAAACACAGGAGCGACACGCCCCTGTAGTATCACCAAATCAATCTCGTCCCGATCAGTTTTTCCATTTGCTAAAAGTTATGTCGAGACGTTCCGCCGACGCCACCGGCCAGGTCAAGTTCACGTATACGTCTACGTTTACGTGTGTGTTGCTTGAGAATCAATCAAGCTCGTCTAGCTAGCTTTGCACTTCCCGTGCATAGTTCCTGGGTGATTTGATCTAGTGATAAAAAACCAATAGTTGGTATCAGAGCCTCGACGATCTATGATGACGGACAGCAACGCTGAGTCAGTCAAGTCCGGCAATGGCGGTTCCAAGGCGAACAAGAACAGCGACAAGGTGAAGAAGGGCGGCCAGTCAGCAACCAGTGGTGGAGGAACGGGCGGCGCCAACATGCTGGCACATCGCAACATCCCCAACCAATACCTGATGCTCACCGACACCAACTATGGCGTGTGGGCGGTGAAGATGAAGATCATTCTCCGAACCCTTAGAGTGTGGGAGGCCATCACGGACGACGACATCGACAAGGAGTGCGACAAGGGTGCCATGGCCGCCATAGCCCAGTCTATGGCGGATTCCGTGCTGATGACATTGGCGGAGTTCGAGATGGCAAGAGAGGCGTGAAACGCACTCAAAGAGATGAGGATTGGAGAAGATCGCGTCACGAAGGCTCGGGCACAAGTGCTGAAGTGCCAATTTCACAAGTTGCAGATGGAGGAAACTGAATCGGTGAACGACTATGCCATGCGTCTGACTACATTGGTGGGAGAGATACGCGCGCTTGGTGCGAAGCTCGAGGAAACCGAGGTTGTGGAGAAGCTTTTCAGTTCGGTAACTTATAAATTCATGTACATCATCGGCACACACGAGCAACTTTACGACATCAACGACATGACCATAACGGAGGCGATCAGACGCTTGCGGACATGAGAAGAGAATGCTCACGGCTGTCAGAAGGGCAAAGGAGGAGGTGGTGACCAACTCATGTACTCGCGCGCAGATTGGGAGTCCCCAAGTAGCAAAGGAAGGCGCAACGTTGGCGAAGGCTCAAGCAACGCGAAGCGCGGCGGACAAACCGAAGAAGGCAAAGGAAAAGGCAAGCCACAAGGTCGTGGTAAGGCGGACCGATCTAAAGAGCGGAAGCCACGGAACTTGGATATGTCCGAGGTCAAGTGCTATAACTACAACGAGATGGGTCACTTTGCAAAGGATTGTCCGGAGCCTGACAAGTGGGAGATCAAGGCAAATTTGGCAAAGCTGGAAGACTAACATCCAGGTCTGATACGTCTCCGTCGTATCTACTTTTCCAAACACTTTTGCTCTTGTTTTGGACTCTAACTTGCATGATTTGAATGGAACTAACCCGGACTGACGCTGTTTTCAGCAGTCTTTCCATGGTGTTATTTATGTGCTGAAACAAAAGTTCTCGAAATGACCTGAAACTCCACGGAACCTCTTTTTGGAAAATATTAAAAATACTTGAAGAAAAATCCACGTCAGGGGGCCCACACCCTGTCCACCAGGGTGGGGGCGTGCCTGCACCCCTGGGCGCGCCCCCTGCCTCGTGGGCCCCCTGACGCTCCACCGACCTCAACCCCGACTCCATATATTCACTTTCGGGGAGAAAAAAAAATCTGAGAGAAGGATTCATCGCGTTTTACAATACGGAGCCACCTCCAAGCCCTAAAACCTCTCGGGAGGGCTGATCTGGAGTCCGTTCGGGGCTCCGGAGAGGGGAATCCGTCGCCATCGTCATCATCAACCATCCTCCATCACCAATTTCATGATGCTCACCGCCGTGCGTGAGTAATTCCATCATAGGCTTGCTGGACGGTGATGGGTTGGATGAGATCTATCATGTAATCGACTTAGTTTTGTTAGGGTTTGATCCCTAGTATCCACTATGTTCTGAGATCGATTGATGTCGCTATGACTTTGCTATGCTTAATGCTTGTCACTAGGGCCCGAGTGCTATGATTTCAGATCTGAACCTATTATGTTTTCATGAATATATGTGAGTTCTTGATCCTATCTTGCAAGTCTATAGTCACCTACTATGTGTTATGATCCGGCAACCCCGAAGTGACAATAATCGGGACCACTCCCGGTGATGACCATAGTTTGAGGAGTTCATGTATTCACTATGTGCTAATGATTTGTTCCGGTACTCTATTAAAAGGAGGCCCTAATATCCCTTAGTTTCCATTAGGACCCCGCTGCCACGGGAGGGTAGGACAAAAGATGTCATGCAAGTTCTTTTCCATAAGCACGTATGACTATATTCGGAATACATGCCTACATTACATTGATGAATTGGAGCTAGTTCTGTGTCACCCTATGTTATGACTGTTACATGATGAACCGCATCCGGCATAATTCTCCATCACCGATCCAATGCCTACGAGCTTTTCACGTATTGTTCTTCGCTTATATACTTTTCCGTTGCTACTGTTACAATCACTACAATACTAAAAATGTTACTTTTGCTACCGTTACCACTACTATCATATTATTTTGCTACTAAATATTTTGCTGCAGATACTAACTTATCCAGGTGTGGTTGAATTGACAACTCAGCTGCTAATACTTGAGAATATTCTTTGGCTCCCCTTGTGTCGAATCAATAAATTTGGGTTGAATACTCTACCCTCGAAAACTGTTGCGATCCCCTATACTTGTGGGTTATCAAGACTATTTTCTGGCGCCGTTGCCGGGGAGCATAGCTCTATTCTTTGAGTCACTTGGGATTTATATCTTCTGGTCACTATGAAGAACTTGAAAGACGCTAAGACAAAAATTTATCCCTCAACTACGAGGGGAGGTAAGGAACTGCCATCTAGCTCTGCACTTGATTCACCTTCTGTTTTGAGCAAGCTTGCGACACCTAAACCTGCTTCTGCTATTCATTCTGATATGTCGCATGTTATTGATGATGCCACTTCTGCTATGCATGATACTTATGATGAAACTACTTCTATGCTTGATACTACTGTGCCACTTGGTGAATTTCTTAATGAACAACTTGCTGGGGCTAGAGAGAATGAAATTATTGAAACTGATAATATTGAAGATAGTGATGATGAAGACTCCCCCCCTAATAAATATGAATTGCCTGTTGTGCCTGAGGGTTATGTTTTGGATGAAGAATCTGCTAGAGCCATTCTTGCTTGCAATGATAGAAGTGATTTTAAGAAATTATTAGCTAAATGGAAGCAGCGATCTCTTAATGCTAGAATGAAACCTGACCCTGCTTTTGCTACTTCACCTATCTGTGTTACTGATAAGGATTATGAATTCTCTATTGATCCTGATATAATTAGTTTGGTTGAATCTGATCCTTTTTATGGCTATGAATCTGAAACTGTTGTGGCACATCTTACTAAATTAAATGATATAGCCACCCTGTTCACTAATGATGAGAAATCTCGCTACCTCTATATCCTTAAAATATTTCCGTTCTCATTAAAGGGTGATGCTAAGATATGGTTTAATTCTCTTGAGCCTGGCTGTGTGCGTAGTCCCCAGGATATGGTTTATTACTTCTCTGCTAAATATTTCCCTCCTCATAAGAAACAAGCTGCTTTAAGGGATATATATAATTTTGTGCAAACTGAAGAAGAGAGTCTCCCACAAGCTTGGGGGAGGCTTCTCCAATTACTTAATGCTTTGCCTAATCATCCTCTCAAGAAAAATGAAATACTTGATATCTTTTATAATGGACTAACCGATGCTTCCAGAGATTACCTGGATAGTTGTGCTGGTTCTGTTTTCAGGGAAAGAACACCGGATGAAGCTGAAATTCTATTAAATAATATGTTGACAAATGAAAATAATTGGACATTTCCTGAGCCAATTCCTGAGCCTATTCCTAAACCAACTCCGAAGAAAAGAGGTGTTCTATTTCTCAGTCCTGAAGATATGCAAGAGGCAAAGAAATCTATGAAAGAAAAGGGTATTAAAGCTGAAGATGTTAAGAATTTACCTCCTATTGAAGAAATACATGGTCTTAATTTACCGCCTGTTGAAGAAATATGATCTTAATCCATCACCTATTGAAGAAACTTATGGTCTTGATAACCCGACACAGGTAGTAAAGGTAAATTCTCTCAATAGATATGATAAAGCTGAAATCCCTCCTACTAAGTTTGCTAGCCATTGTCTGGATGAGTTTGATAACTTTATGGTTAAGCAAGAAGACTTCAATGCTTATTTTGGTAGACAATTAAAACAAAATGCTTATATGATTGAACACTTGAGTAATTACATGGCTAATGTTAAAGGTGAACTTAAACTCATTAGTAAACATGCTTCTATGGTTACCACTCAAGTAGAACAAGTACTTAAAGCTCAAAATGATTTGCTCAATGAATTAAATAGTAAGAATAATGATTATGTTGTTAGAGTGGCTACTAGAACTGGTAAAATGACTCAGGGAAACTTTGTATCCTGAAGGCCATCCTAAGAGAATTGAGCAAGATTCTCAAAGAAATAATGTAGATGCACCTAGTCATTATAAAAAGAAGAAAAAGAAAAATGATAGGACTTTGCATGCTTCTAGTGAACCTATTGCTGAAACACCTGAGAATCCAAATGATATTTCTATTTCTGATGCTGAAACGCAATCTGGTAATGAACATGAACCAAGTGAAAATGCTAATGATGATGTTCATGATGATGCTCAACCTAGAAATGATAATGATGTAGAAATTGAACCTGCTGTTGATCTTGATAACCCACAATCAAAGAATCAAGGTTATGATAAGAGATACTTTGTTGCTAGGAAACACGGTAAAGAAAGAGAACCATGGGTTCAGAAACCCATGCCTTTTCCTCCCAAACCATCCAAGAAAAAGGATGATGAGGATTTTGAGCGCTTTGCTGAAATGATTAGACCTATCTTTTTGCGTATGCGATTAACTCATATGCTCAAAATGAATCCTTATGCTAAGTATATGAAAGAAATTGTTACGAATGAGAGAAAGATCCCGGAAGCTGAAATTTCCACCATGCTTGCTAATTACACCTTCAAGGGTGGAATACCTAAGAAGTTAGGAGATCCAGGAGTACCCACTATACCATGCTCCATTAAAAGAAACTATGTTAAAACTGCTTTATGTGATCTTGGAGCCGGTGTTAGTGTTATGCCTCTCTCTTTATATCGTAGACTTGACTTGAATAAGTTGACACCTACTGAAATATCTTTGCAAATGGCTGATAAATCAACTGTTGTACCTGTCGGTATTTGTGAGGATGTGCCTGTTGTGGTTGCAAACGTTACTATTTTAACAGACTTTGTTATTCTTGATATTCCCGAGGATGATAGTATGTCTATTATTCTTGGAAGACCTTTTTCGAATACTGCAGGGGCTGTTATTGATTGCAACAAAGGCAATGTCACTTTTCATGTTAACCGTAATGAGCACACGGTACACTTTCCGAGGAAACAACCTCAAGTTCATAGTATCAATTCTATTGGAAAAATTCCATCGATTATTTTTGGAGGTTTTGAATTTCCTCTCCCTACTGTCAAGAATAAATATGATATCCTTATTATTGGGGATGTGCATATCCCCATTGAGGTAACATAGTGTTAGTCGAAATTTCTCCGGTTCCATGTTATTCGGAATGAGTTAGTTAACAAGACCTCATCAACCTTGTTAGTGGATTCCTTTCGATGAGCATGAGATGGATGAAACTAGAAGTCACAACCTTCTGTACCCTCTCTCTACTTTCTGTTATTTAGTTGAAATAAATAAAATAGTATTTTTCTGCTTGTTTTCTGAATTACCCGTGCAATATAAAAATACCCCGAAAATAAAAGTTCTCCAAATGCCCTAAAAATGGAATATGATTTTTTCTGGAATATTTGAGAATATCTGGCACTGAGAACACAGCAGGGGGAGCAAGCACCTGGCCACGAGGGTCCAGGGCACGCCCACTCCTACAGGGCGCACCCCCTGCCTCGTGGGCCCATGGTGGCCCCCCTCCACTTATTCCTGCAGCCACACACTTCATCTTCCTCCCAAAAAAATCACCATCCAGCTCAAGCACGAGTTCTAGCTCATTTTGCTGCGATTTTCGATCTCCTTGCTCAAAGCACCTCTCACAACACTGCTTGGGGGTATTGTTCCTTGGTATGTGACTCCTCCGTTGGTCCAATTAGTTTTTGTTCTAGTGCTCTATTCACTGCAAATTTGTGCTGCCTAGGTGACCATGTTCTTGAGCTTGCATGTCAAATTTATATGGTTCCAAGTAGTTCTAATCCATGATATAGGCTCTAGGCACTTGTAGGAGTAGTTGCTATATATTTTGTTGAGCTTGGTTTACTTTTATTTGAAGTTACTAAAAATTTCACAATTTTTCAGAAAATAATGAAGAGATTTTTGAGGGGCTCATTGAGCCGAAGCTCGAAGGAAAAGCAAAGTGAAGAAGCACAGACGCCCAAATATAATCTGCCTCGCACCGCGGAGGTTCGGCCGTGTGAATCGCCTTCCGATGATTTCTTGAGAGAAGCCGGGATTTATGATGATTTTTATGAATTGGCTGAGAATGCAGGCCTCACCGACTTCCTCCGCGACCAACGCGAACAGTATCTCTTACTCACCAATACTTTTGTGCAAAACTTCTACTATTATCCTAAGGAAACACCTCCTTCAGTAGAGTTTTATTTATATGATGTGGCTAAGAAGATGCCAATGGATGAATTTTGCAAGATTTGCAAAATACCTTTCGAGGGTAGTTTAGAGGAACCTCATCGTAAAGATGTGGACTGGTTTATTGACACTATCACTGTAGGGAAACTAGGAAGGTTTCCGATGCAAGAATCACTAGCATACATTTTCCTATTTTACGCTACTTTGCCATATTTGCTAGTCGTTGCTTAATTGGTCGCGGAAACTGTGGAAACCTTAGTGTTCCTGATATTATCATTTTGTTCCATGGTTTATTCTGCGATAACACTTTTAGTATGGACGGTATTATTGCTAAACGGTTAAGTTTGAACCGTACAAAGGTCCCCATCTTTGGAGGTATTTACGCTTCACGCCTTGCTGCACATTATAACATACCTATTAGGCACTATGAAAAAGAAGAAAAATTGCTGCCCACTGCTTATTTAGATTATAAGAGTATGGTAGCGCATGACTTCATTGTTAAGAATAGGGAAGGGGCGCTGAAATACAAATTGTTCTTTGATAAACATCACCCTGAGACTATCACCTTGCTTGCTCCCTCCTTGTTTAATTTATCTGCAGGTTCGTATCTCGTTCCGTTGGTAGCCATTCACGCCAACCAGAACCCTACACCAGCCACGGAGCCGGAACGACAATTTGAACCTCCACGGCAGTCTAATTACCAGTGGGATTCGGAGATGATTTCCAACCAGTGGCAATCAGAGTCTTCTTCATCTCAGTACGACCCCGGCTACAACTATGGATATCCGCCAGGCCATTCGTGGCAATAAACCAACTTAGGCCAAAAGCCTAAGCTTGGGGGAGTACGTATTTCCCACCGACATTAGATTTATGTTCACACATACTCATTGCTAGCTGTCTATGCTCATACTCTTTCACTGTAATATCCATGCTAGTTTATTTTCTTTTCTTGCTTTCTTCTTGTGTGTTTAATAAACCTTAAGAAAAACCAAAAAAATTAGTGTAGCTTTTATCTAGTTTACTTTTCTTGCTGTAGTAGTAATAAGTTAAAAAGAAAACCCAAAAAGATTTCCCGTTCTTCTTTTGCTTGTTGGGAGCTTTCCCGTGTAAATAGTTTTATTTCTTTTCTTTTCTTTGGGGGTCGATAGGAGAAGACCATAATGAAATTGTTGAAGTGGCTCTTATATGCATTATTGTTGATTTAACCAAGAGCCCATATTGCCTTGTCTTCTCCTGCTTATTGAATGCTCGCAGATTACAGCTTAGTCCAATGCATGTGCACTCTTATTATTTTCACATCGTTCGGTCGTGCAAGTGAAAGGCAATTATGACGATATATGATGGACTGATTGAGATGAGAGAAGTTGGTATGAACTCGACTTCTCTTGTTTTTGTAAATATGATTAGTTCATCATTCCTGATTCAGCCTATTATGAATAAACATGTTTGCAATGACAATTAGAGATCATAGTTGCATATGCCATGCTTGATTAGCTATGAGTTATAATGGTTTACCTTGCGTGCCAACATGCTATTGAAATGGTTGTGATGTGGTATAGTGGGGTGGTATCCTCCTTTGAATGATTTAAGTGACTCGACTTGGCACATGTTCACACGTGTAGTTGAAACAAAATCAACATAGCCTTCACGATATTTATGTTCATGGTGAATTATATCCTACTCATGCTTCTACTCAATGTTTATTAATTTTAATGCATGTTCATGACTGTTGTCGCTCTCTAGTTGGTCGCCTCCCAGTCTTTTGCTAGCCTTCACTTGTACTAAGCGGGAATACTGCTTGTGCATCCAATCCTTTAAACCCCAAAGTTAATCCATATGAGTCCACTATACCTTCCTATATGCGGCATCTACCTGCCGTTCCAAGTAAATTTGTAGGTGCCAAACTCTAAACCTTCAAATGAAATTATGTTTTGTATGCTCGAATAGCTCATGTATCAACTAGGGTTTTCCGTATCTTCCATGCTAGGCAGGTTATTCTCAAGAGGAGTGGACTCCGCTCCTCATTCACGAGAAAATGGCTGGTCACCGGGATGCCCAGTCCCATGCTTTTTGCAAACTAAATCAAAATAATTGCAAACAAAACTCCCCCTGGGACTGTTGCTAGTTGGAGGCACTCGTTGTTTCGAGCAAGCCATGGATTGATGCTTGTTGGTGGAGGGGGAGTATAAACTTTACCATTCTGTTTGCGAACCGCCTATAATGTGTGTAGCATGGAAGATATCACCATCTGTTGGTTGTTATGTTGACAATGAAAGTATGCCGCTCAAAATATTATTTATCTCTATTTCAAAACCAAGCTCTGGCACCTCTACAAATCACTGCTTCCCTCTGCGAAGGGCCTATCTATTTACTTTCACGTTGAGTCGACACCCTCTTATTAAAAAGCACCAGCTGGAGAGCACTGCTGTCATTTGCATCCATTACTACTAATTTATATTGGGTATGACTATGACTAGATCTCTTTTACCATGAATTACAATGTCTAGTCCGTCCTTGATCTTTAAAGGTGCACTGCATTTATGTTTTGCGGTCTCAGAAAGGGCTAGCGAGATACCATCTTACTATATCATATTATGATTGTTTTGAGAAAGTGTTGTCATCCGAGATTTATTATTATTGCTCGCTAGTTGATTATGCCATTGACATGAGTAAACATGAGACCTAAGAGTTATTGCAAATGTGGTTAGTTATAATCTTTGCTGAAAACTTGAATGCTGGCTTTACATATTTACAACAACAAGAGCAAACAGAGTTTGTAAAAGTTTTTCTTTATCACTTTCAGTTTATCAACTGAATTGCTTGAGGACAAGCAAAGGTTTAAGCTTGGGGGAGTTGATACGTGTCCGTCGTATCTACTTTTCCAAACACTTTTGCTCTTATTTTGGACTCTAACTTGCATGATTTGAATGGAACTAACCCGGACTGACGCTGTTTTCAGCAGACTTTCCATGGTGTTACTTGTGTGCAGAAACAAAAGTTCTCAGAATGACCTGAAACTCCACAGAACATCTTTTTGGAAAATATTAAAAATACTGGAAGAAAAATCCACGTCAGGGGGCCCACACCCCGTCCACGAGGGTGGGGGGCGAGCCCCCTGCCTCGTGGGCCCCTTGACGCTCCACCGACCTCAACTCCAACTCCATATATTCACTTTCGGGGAGAAAAAAAATCAGAGATAAGGATTCATTGCGTTTTACGATATGGAGCCGCCGCCAAGCCCTAAAACCTCTCGGGAGGGCTGATCTGGAGTCCGTTCGGGGCTCCGGAGAAGGGAATCCGTCGCCATCGTCATCATCAACCATCCTCCATCACCAATTTCATGATGCTCACTGCCGTGCGTGAGTAATTCCATCGTAGGCTTGCTGGACGGTGATGGTTGGATGATATCTATCATGTAATCAAGTTAGTTTTGTTAGGGTTTGATCCCTAGTATCCACTATGTTCTGAGATTGATGTTGCTATGACTTTGCTATGCTTAATGCTTGTCACTAGAGCCCGATTGCCATGATTTCAGATCTGAACCTATTATGTTTTCATGAATATATGTGACTTCTTGATCCTATCTTGCAAGTCTATAGTCACCTACTATGTGTTATGATACGGCAACCCCGAAGTGACAATAATCGGGACCACTCCCGATGATGGCCATAGTTTGAGGAGTTCATGTATTCACTATGTGCTAATGCTTTGTTCCGGTACTCTATTAAAAGGAGGCCTTAATATCCCTTAGTTTCCATTAGGACCCCGCTCCCATGGGAGGGTAGGACAAAAGATGTCATGCAAGTTCTTTTCCATAAGCACGTATGACTATATTCGGAATACATGCCTACATTACATTGATGAATTCGAGCTAGTTCTGTGTCACCCTATGTTATGACTGTTACATGATGAACCGCATCCGGCATAATTCTCCATCACCGATCCAATGCCTACGAGCTTTTCACATATTGTTCTTCGCTTATTTACTTTTCCGTTGCTACTGTTACAATCACTACAAAACTTATAAATATTACTTTTGCTGCCGTTACCACTACTATCATATTATTTTGCTACTAAATATTTTGCTGCAGATACTAAGTTATCCAGGTGTGGTTGAATTGACAACTCAGCTGCTAATCCTTGAGAATATTCTTTGGCTCCCCTTGTGTCGAATCAATAAATTTGGGTTGAATACTCTACCCTCAAAAACTGTTGCGATCCCCTATACTTGTGGGTTATCAAGGTCTTCTGATGGCCGAAGTTTGTGATCTCGTGGAGCCTAACAAGCAGGAGATCAAGGCAAATTTGGTGAAGCAGGAAGACGAACGCCCAGGTCTTTTGATTGCCGAAGTTTGTGATCTCGTCCAAACGATGGTTGTGAAACCAAACCGGAAGGTGCTACTTCTTGAGAAAAAAGTAAAACCAAAGTTATCCGAAAGCCAGAACATGTCGTGGTATCTAGACACGGGTGCCAGTAACCACATGACGGGGTGCAAGGAGAAGTTCCTCGAGCTAGAATATGATGTTCAAGGCTCGGCCAAGTTCAGTGATGGTTCAAATGTGGAGATTTGCGGGCAAGGTTCTGTCCTCTTCGAGGGCCTCACAGGAGAACATCGCATACTCACCGAAGTGTACTACATCCCATGGCTTCGCAACAACATCATCTCTATCGGGAAACTTCATGAGAATGGATACAAGGTGGATATTGAGAATGGAGTGATGACGATCTTCGACAACCTCCAAAACGTGCTAGCGCGTATGAATCGCACGCGCAACAGGCTCTATATCCTCAACCTTGATCAATCTCAACCGGAGTGTTGGCTCGCCAAGAGCGATGATGATTCGTGGTTATGGTATGCTAGATCTGGACACGTTAACTTCTACGCCTTGAAGAACATGTCGAAGTGGAGATGGTATCTAGGATGCCGTTTATCGACCATGTTGATCGAGTATGTGATGGGTGCTTGGTTGGAAAATAGCATCGCAGGCAGTTCCCTGCTCAGTCTACCTATCGTGGAAGTGATGCACTCGAGCTGCTCCATGGTGATCTATGTGGCCCTATCACCCCAGCAACTCATGGAGGAAAGAAGTACTTCTTCCTTGTGGTAGATGACTACTCGAGATACATGTGGGTCGTTCTCCTACGATCTAAAGATGAGGCGTTTGAAGCGTTCAAGAAGCTAAAGGCTGCGACGGAGATGGAACACAAACTAAAGGTTCGCGCTCTATGGACATATCGCGACGGAGAGTTTACGTCGAACGAGTTCAACGACTACTGCGAGAAGATTGGCATAAAAAGGCATCTCACGGCACCTTATCACTAGTGCAGAACAGGCCTTTATCACCGGTTCGTAAGGGCCTTTAGGGCCGGTTCTGCATCCGGCACTATGGAGTGGAGACTAAAGGCCCCACTTTAGTACCGGTTTGGCACGAACCGGCGCTAACGTGCCACCACGTGGCACGAGCCAGGCCCGGGTGCGTGTAGGACATTAGTACCGGTTGGTAACACCAACCGGTACTAAATGTTTGGGTGTGTTTTGGTTTTAATTTTTATTTTTCCTTTAGTTTTGTGTTTTCACTTTAATTTAGTGATTGTTTAACATTGTAATGAGTTGTTAAATCATTAGGTGAAAGTACCGCAGATTAGTTTCGACTGGATGCATGTGGATCCTAGCTAAGTGCTCAAGTATATGCCATATCCATATTACTTGATCACTTAGTGATCTAAGTAATATGGATATGGCATATACTTGATCACTTAGCTAGGATCCATCCAGTTGAAACTAATATGCGGTTTCTTTCATAAATGATATAATAACTCATCATCATCATCATCATCATCATCATCATCATATTAATATAAAAACTCTTGCATCATATCATCACCAACAACAGTATATACTAGCTAGCAAAGATATTATCGAGTTCAACATGGTCATGATATTATAAGCGTTCATAACACCACAAAAGCAAATCACTCTTTGAGACTAAGTTCAGGACGAAGAACACGGATACGCATGAGAGGACAACAAGTACTAAGAGCATGATAACTAGCTAAATCACTCCTGCTGCTCTCTCTCAGGTAAAATAGCATAGAACATGTATAGCTCTCCTGATTCATCATATTGGAGCATGGAGATGAACCTTTCTCCTAATCGTGGGCTGCGCTTCTGATTGCTGCCCCCTACTACTTCTCTGCGATCGTTAACAATTTTGCTCCAATCTTTCACTATTAAGTATTCATCGCTTTCAGAAATCCTGAATGCACTCATGTGCACTGTAGGATATCTTGGTCGTAAGCTAACAATTGACATGCGACCTTTAGTCTCGATCCACCGAGGCACAACTGTCATCGGGAGTCCCTGTTGAAGAACATCATATAGTAATTAATATACTTAGCAATGAAAGTTTAGCTTGAAAAATAATGTATGCAAAAGATGCACTGAGGACTAATAGTAAAAATCTTACCATTTTTCCTAAATACATGTGACCGTAGTTCAATACAATCACTATTGGTCGCACGTTTTGAGTACTAAGATTTTCAAATTCAGGAAAATGATTTCTCTTAACAGCATCAAGATCCTCAAGCCATGAAACATAATGACTTATCTCCTCGCAGTTTAGTTCAGCTCCGGGACAGTAGTAGGTCATGTCTACCAAGCGCCGGACATGTTTGCTTCAATGGAAATAAGTTGTCAATAGAAATTAGTTGTCAACTATTTTTGAATAAACAATATCAAAGGCATAAATATGGTTGAGAAACTCACACAATGGTAGAACTGGAGGCGTTTGCACGTCGACCCAGATGTCCCTATTACCTTCAATATCATCTTCCGGACGAATATCAAAGGTGATAACCATATCAGGCTGAAATGCAAAAGCCTTGCATAGTGCTTGCCAAGCTTTGCATTCAAAATAGGTGTACATGTCTGCATTGTATAATTTGACGTTGAAAGTATAACCAGCATGCCCGGTCTTCAGGTAAACTCTCTTTACCTCCATAGTTGCCATAGCACTGAAACCTATCTTATCCAAGACAAAAATTCTTGCATGGCAGGGGATGCGCTAGTAGAATAGTGAAAATTTAAAATTATAAGTTGAAGCAAATGAAATATATAAGTCATGCTTAATTACGAAAAAAGACTTGTCGTTGTGACTTACTGTATCCACTTCGAAGGTCTCATCTAGCTTGATGCTGTAGCGCCTATCATCAACAAGGAAATTTCTGTCGCACAAGCCCCGCTGGTCTTCACAGAATTCGCACTTAATGAAATCTTTTTCGTCGTCAGACGACATTTCCTATGTTCATATAGGTGAAACATTAAACACTTACTAGTTCTATTAATTCAACTAATTCAACTACTTCTATTAGTTCAACTAGTTCTATTAATTCAACTAAGCATTTATTAAAAATAAATGTGTTCTATTAATTTTCTTACTAAAATAAAGTAGCTAGTTCCATATAGTAATATTTTAATTAGATCATCAAATATCAGATATCTAATTTTTCTTAATAAAAATAAACTAGTTCCATTAATTCAACTAATTCAACTAAGAATTTACTGAAAATAAACTAGTTCTATTAATTTTCTTACTAAAATATATAAAGCAGCTATATATATAGTAATACTTTAATTAGATGATCAAATCTCATATACCTAAATTTTCTTACTAAAAATAAACTAGTTCTACTAATTCAACTAGTTCAACTAAGCATTTACTAAAAATAAACTAGTTATATTAATTCAACTAGTTTAAATAATCTCATATACCTAAATTTTCTTACTAAAAATAAACTTGTTCTATTAATTTTCATACTAAAATTAAACTAGTTATATTAATTCAACTAGTACAAATCTCATATATATACCTAATTAATATCTAGCTAATTCATCTAAAATTGACATTAATATTTAACATCTTTTCCATATAATTCATCTAACATTAACATTCTAACATTCTTATCTACGTAATTTATCTAACATTAATCTAAACAACAGAAAACAGAAAATAAGTAAAAACAATATGTGTGTGTGTGTCTGTGTGTGTACGTATGTGTGTGTGTATGTGTGTGTGTGTACGAGCGGGGGGCGGCGGCGCGAGACGGCGATGCGACGGGGACGGCGTGACGACGAGCGGCAGGCCGGGGGCGACGGCGCGATCTGGACGGCGACGTGGTACGGGGCGGCGGCGACGGGCGGCGGGGGCGGCGGCGGTGACGGCGACGACTGGCGGTGAGGGCGACGGCGGTGACAGCGACGACGGGCGGCGGGGTCGACGGCGCGCGGCGGGGGCGGCGAGGGCGGCGGCGATGTCGCGAAAAGTAGTTGGAGAAGAAGTGGTGGTCGATGAAACTGAATTTTTTGTAAGTGCCATATATATAGTAATACTTTAATTAGATCATCAAATCGGTAAATGACTGAAAACAACAAATGATGACAGAACGTGTTGGAAATTGATGACGTCGCTTTGAATGATGCATACTGAACGCAAAAATAGGCTGGAGTTCAAATAAGTTTAAAAAACATTGAAGTGCCCGTGTAACAGATGAGTTCTCGTCCGAAACCCTGATACTCCGAAAGAGATTGTCCAGTTTGTACACGAGGTGCTAGTTTTCGCCGTGACCCTCTCTACTCTTTTGCACATGCTATGCGGGCGAAATGATGATACCTTGCCAAGTTCCAACATTTTCAGAGTTCATTTTGTAGTGATTTTCGATTTCACCGTCATTTAGCTCCCTAAACAAATCGGTAAATGACTGAAAAACAGCAAATGATGTCAGAACATGTTGGAAATTGATTATGTCACTTAGAATGATGCATACTGAACACAAAAATAGGCTGGAGTTCAAATAAGTTTAAAAACATTGAAGTGCCCGTGTAACAGATGTGTTCTCGTCCGAAACCCTGATACTCCGAAAGAGATTGTCCAGTTTGTACACGAGGTGCGTCCAGTTTTCGCCGTGACCCTCTCTACTCTTTTGCACATGCTATGCGGGCGAAATGATGATACCTTGCCAAGTTCCAACATTTTCAGAGTTCATTTTGTAGTGATTTTCAATTTCACCGCCATTTAGCTCCCTAAACAAATCGGTAAATGACTGAAAAACAGCAAATGATGTCAGAACGTGTTGGAAATTGATGACGTCGCTTTGAATGATGCATACTGAACGCAAAAATAGGCTGGAGTTCAAATAAGTTTAAAAAACATTGAAGTGCCCGTGTAACAGATGAGTTCTCGTCCGAAACACTGATACTCCGAAAGAAATTGTCCACTTTGTACACGAGGTGCGTCCAGTTTTCGCCGTCACCCTCTCTAATATTTTGCACATGCTATGCGGGCGAAATGATGATACCATGCCAAGTTCCAACATTTTCAGAGTTCATTTTGTAGTGATTTTCAATTTCACCGTCATTTAGCTCCCTCAACAAATCGGTAAATGACTGAAAAACAGCAAATGATGTCAGAACGTGTTGGAAATTGATGACGTCGCTTTGAATGATGCATACTGAATGCAAAAATAGGCTGGAGTTCCAATAAGTTTAAAAAAATGAAGTGCCCGTGTAACAGATGAGTTCTCGTCCGAAACCCTGATACTTCGAAAGAGATTGTCCGGTTTGTACACGAGGTGCGTCCAGTTTTCGCCGTGACCCTCTCTACTCTTTTGCACATGCTATGCGGGCGAAATGATGATACCATGCCAAGTTCCAACATTTTCAGAGTTCATTTTGTAGTGATTTTCAATTTCACCGTCATTTAGCTCCCTAAACAAATCGGTAAATGACTGAAAAACAGCAAATGATGTCAGAACGTGTTGGAAATTGATGACGTCGCTTTGAATGATGCATACTGAACGCAAAAATAGGCTGGAGTTCAAATAAGTTTAAAAAACATTGAAGTGCCCGTGTAACAGATGAGTTCGTGTCCGAAACCCTGATACTCCGAAAGAAATTGTCTAGTTTGTACACGAGGTGCGTCCAGTTTTCGCCGTGACCCTCTCTACTCTTTTGCACATGCTATGGAGGCGAAATGATGATACCATGCCAAGTTCCACCATTTTCAGAGTTCATTTTGTAGTGATTTTCAATTTCACCGTCATTTAGCTCCCTAAACAAATCGGTAAATGACTGAAAAACAGCAAATGATGTCAAAACATGTTGGAAATTGATGACGTCGCTTTGAATGATGCATACTGAACGCAATAATAGGCTGGAGTGCAAATAAGTTTAAAAACATTGAAGTGCCCGTGTAACAGTTGTGTTGTTGTCCGAAACCCTGATACTCCGAAAGAGATTGTCCAGTTTGTACACGAGGTCCGTCCAGTTTTCGCCGTGCCCTCTCTACTCTTTTGCACATGCTATGGAGGCGAAATGATGATACCATGCCAAGTTCCAACATTTTCAGAATTCATTTTGTAGTGATTTTCAATTTCACCGTCATTTAGCTCACTAAACAAATCGGTAAATGACTGAAAAACAGCAAATGATGTCAAAACATGTTGGAAATTGATGACGTCGCTTTGAATGATGCATACTGAACGCAAAAATAGGCTGGAGTTCAAATAACTTTAAAAAACATTGAAGTGCCCGTGTAACAGATGAGTTCTCGTCCGAAACCCTGATACTCCGAAAGAGATTGTCCAGTTTGTACACGAGGTGCGTCCAGTTTTCGCCGTGACCCTCTCTACTCTTTTGCACATGCGATGCGGGCGAAATGATGATACCATGCCAAGTTCCAACATTTTCAGAGTTCATTTTGTAGTGATTTTCAATTTCACCGTCATTTAGCTCCCTCAACAAATCGGTAAATGACTGAAAAACAGCAAATGATGTCAGAACGTGTTGGAAATTGATGACGTCGCTTTGAATGATGCATACTGAACGCAAAAATAGGCTGGAGTTCAAATAAGTTTAAAAAACATTGAAGGGCCCGTGTAACAGATGATTTCTCGTCCGAAACCCTGATACTCCGAAAGAGATTGTCCAGTTTGTACACGAGGTGCGTCCAGTTTTCGCCGTGACCCTCTCTACTCTTCTGCACATTCTATGCGGGCGAAATGATGATACCATGCCAAGTTCCAACATTTTCAGAGTTCATTTTGTAGTGATTTTCAATTTCACCGTCATTTAGCTCCCTAAACAAATCGGTAAATGACTGAAAAACAGCAAATGATGTCAGAACGTGTCGGAAATTGATTACGTCACTTAGAATGATGCATACTGAACGCAAAAATAGGCTGGAGTTCAAATAAGTTTAAAAACATTGAAGTGCCCGTGTAACAGATGTGTTCTCGTCCGAAACCCTGATACTCCGAAAGAGATTGTCCAGTTTGTACACGAGGTGCGTCCAGTTTTCGCCGTGACCCTCTCTACTCTTTTGTACATGCTATGGAGGCGAAATGATGATACCATGCCAAGTTCCAACATTTTCAGAGTTCATTTTGTAGTGATTTTCAATTTCACCATCATTTAGCTCCCTAAACAAATCGGTTAATGACTGAAAAACAGCAAATGATGTCAAAACATGTTGGAAATTGATGACGTCGCTTTGAATGATGCATACTGAACGCAAAATAGGCTGGAGTTCAAATAAGTTTAAAAAACATTGAAGTGCCCGTGTAACAGATAAGTTCTCGTCCGAAACCCTGATACTCCGAAAGAGATTGTCCAGTTTGTACACGAGGTGCGTCCAGTTTTCGCCGTGACCCTTTCTACTCTTTTGCACATGCTATGCGGGAGAAATGATGATACCATGCCAAGTTCCAACATTTTCAGAGTTCATTTTGTTGTGATTTTCGATTTCATCGTCATTTAGCTCCCTAAACAAATCGGTAAATGACTGAAAACAACAAATGATGTCAGAACGTGTTGGAAATTGATGACGTCGCTTTGAATGATGCATACTGAACGCAAAAATAGGCTGGAGTTCAAATAAGTTTAAAAAACATTGAAGTGCCCGTGTAACAGATGAGTTCTCGTCCGAAACCCTGATACTTCGAAAGAGATTGTCCAGTTTGTACACGAGGTGCGTCCAGTTTTCGCCGTGACCCTCTCTACTCTTTTGCACATGCTATGCGGGCGAAATGATGATACCATGCCAAGTTCCAACATTTTCAGAGTTCATTTTGTAGTGATTTTCAATTTCACCGTCATTTAGCTCCCTCAACAAATCGGTAAATGACTGAAAAACAGCAAATGATGTCAGAACGTGTTGGAAATTGATGACGTCGCTTTGAATGATGCATACTGAACGCAAAAATAGGCTGGAGTTCAAATAAGTTTAAAAAACATTGAAGGGCCCGTGTAACAGATGATTTCTCGTCCGAAACCCTGATACTCCGAAAGAGATTGTCCAGTTTGTACACGAGGTGCGTCCAGTTTTCGCCGTGACCCTCTCTACTCTTCTGCACATTCTATGCGGGCGAAATGATGATACCATGCCAAGTTCCAACATTTTCAGACTTCATTTTGTAGTGATTTTCAATTTCACCGTCATTTAGCTCCCTAAACAAATCGGTAAATGACTGAAAAACAGCAAATGATGTCAGAACGTGTCGGAAATTGATTACGTCACTTAGAATGATGCATACTGAACGCAAAAATAGGCTGGAGTTCAAATAAGTTTAAAAACATTGAAGTGCCCGTGTAACAGATGTGTTCTCGTCCGAAACCCTGATACTCCGAAAGAGATTGTCCAGTTTGTACACGAGGTGCGTCCAGTTTTCGCCGTGACCCTCTCTACTCTTTTGTACATGCTATGGAGGCGAAATGATGATACCATGCCAAGTTCCAACATTTTCAGAGTTCATTTTGTAGTGATTTTCAATTTCACCATCATTTAGCTCCCTAAACAAATCGGTTAATGACTGAAAAACAGCAAATGATGTCAAAACATGTTGGAAATTGATGACGTCGCTTTGAATGATGCATACTGAACGCAAAATAGGCTGGAGTTCAAATAAGTTTAAAAAACATTGAAGTGCCCGTGTAACAGATAAGTTCTCGTCCGAAACCCTGATACTCCGAAAGAGATTGTCCAGTTTGTACACGAGGTGCGTCCAGTTTTCGCCGTGACCCTTTCTACTCTTTTGCACATGCTATGCGGGAGAAATGATGATACCATGCCAAGTTCCAACATTTTCAGAGTTCATTTTGTTGTGATTTTCGATTTCATCGTCATTTAGCTCCCTAAACAAATCGGTAAATGACTGAAAACAACAAATGATGTCAGAACGTGTTGGAAATTGATGACGTCGCTTTGAATGATGCATACTGAACGCAAAAATAGGCTGGAGTTCAAATAAGTTTAAAAAACATTGAAGTGCCCGTGTAACAGATGAGTTCTCGTCCGAAACCCTGATACTTCGAAAGAGATTGTCCAGTTTGTACACGAGGTGCGTCCAGTTTTCGCCGTGACCCTCTCTACTCTTTTGCACATGCTATGCGGGCGAAATGATGATACCATGCCAAGTTCCAACATTTTCAGAGTTCATTTTGTAGTGATTTTCAATTTCACCGTCATTTAGCTCCCTCAACAAATCGGTAAATGACTGAAAAACAGCAAATGATGTCAGAGCGTGTTGGAAATTGATGACGTCGCTTTGAATGATGCATACTGAACGCAAAAATAGGCTGGAGTTCAAATAAGTTTAAAAAACATTGAAGGGCCCGTGTAACAGATGATTTCTCGTCCGAAACCCTGATACTCCGAAAGAGATTGTCCAGTTTGTACACGAGGTGCGTCCAGTTTTCGCCGTGACCCTCTCTACTCTTCTGCACATTCTATGCGGGCGAAATGATGATACCATGCCAAGTTCCAACATTTTCAGAGTTCATTTTGTAGTGATTTTCAATTTCACCGTCATTTAGCTCCCTAAACAAATCGGTAAATGACTGAAAAACAGCAAATGATGTCAGAACGTGTCGGAAATTGATTACGTCACTTAGAATGATGCATACTGAACGCAAAAATAGGCTGGAGTTCAAATAAGTTTAAAAACATTGAAGTGCCCGTGTAACAGATGTGTTCTCGTCCGAAACCCTGATACTCCGAAAGAGATTGTCCAGTTTGTACACGAGGTGCGTCCAGTTTTCGCCGTGACCCTCTCTACTCTTTTGCACATGCTATGGAGGCGAAATGATGATACCATGCCAAGTTCCAACATTTTCAGAGTTCATTTTGTAGTGATTTTCAATTTCACCATCATTTAGCTCCCTAAACAAATCGGTTAATGACTGAAAAACAGCAAATGATGTCAAAACATGTTGGAAATTGATGACGTCGCTTTGAATGATGCATACTGAACGCAAAATAGGCTGGAGTTCAAATAAGTTTAAAAAACATTGAAGTGCCCATGTAACAGATAAGTTCTCGTCCGAAACCCTGATACTCCGAAAGAGATTGTCCAGTTTGTACACGAGGTGCGTCCAGTTTTCGCCGTGACCCTTTCTACTCTTTTGCACATGCTATGCGGGAGAAATGATGATACCATGCCAAGTTCCAACATTTTCAGAGTTCATTTTGTAGTGATTTTCAATTTCACCGTCATTTAGCTCCCTAAACAAATCGGTAAATGACTGAAAAACAGCAAATGATGTCAGAACGTGTTGGAAATTGATGACGTCGCTTTGAATGATGCATACTGAACGCAAAAATAGGCTGGAGTTCAAATAAGTTTAAAAAAAATTGAAGTGCCCGTGTAACAGATGAGTTCTCGTCCGAAACCCTGATACTTCGAAAGAGATTGTCCGGTTTGTACACGAGGTGCGTCCAGTTTTCGCCGTGACCGTCTCTACTCTTTTGCACATGCTATGCGGGCGAAATGATGATACCATGCCATGTTCCAACATTTTGATAGCTCATTTTGTAGTGATTTTCAATTTCACTGTCATTTAGCTCCCTAAACAAATCGGTAAATGACTGAAAAACAGCAAATGATGTCAGAACGTGTTGCAAATTGATGACGTCGCTTTGAATGATGCATACTGAACGCAAAAATAGGCTGGAGTTCAAATAAGTTTAAAAAACATTGAAGTGCCCGTGTAACAGATGAGTTCTCGTCCGAAACCCTGATACTCCGAAAGACATTGTCTAGTTTGTACACGAGGTGCGTCCAGTTTTCGCCGTGACCCTCTCTACTCTTTTGCACATGCGATGCGGGCGAAATGATGATACCATGCCAAGTTCCAACATTTTCAGAGTTCATTTTGTAGTGATTTTCAATTTCACCGTCATTTAGCTCCCTAAACAAATCGGTAAATGACTGAAAAACAGCAAATGATGTCAGAACGTGTTGGAAATTGATGACGTCGCTTTGAATGATGCATACTGAACGCAAATATAGGCTGGAGTTCAAATAAGTTTAAAAAACATTGAAGTGCCCGTGTAACAGATGAGTTCTCGTCCGAAACCCTGATACTCCGAAAGAGATTGTCCAGTTTGTACACAAGGTGCGTCCAGTTTTCGCCGTGACCCTCTCTACTCTTCTGCACATTCTATGCGGGCGAAATGATGATACCATGCCAAGTTCCAACATTTTCAGAGTTCATTTTGTAGTGATTTTCAATTTCACCGTCATTTAGCTCCCTAAACAAATCGGTAAATGACTGAAAAACAGCAAATGATGTCAGAACGTGTTGGAAATTGATTACGTCACTTAGAATGATGCATACTGAACGCAAAAATAGGCTGGAGTTCAAATAAGTTTAAAAACATTGAAGTGCCCGTGTAACAGATGTGTTCTCGTCCGAAACCCTGATACTCCGAAAGAGATTGTCAAGTTTGTACACGAGGTGCGTCCAGTTTTCGCCGTGACCCTCTCTACTCTTTTGTACATGCTATGGAGGCGAAATGATGATACCATGCCAAGTTCCAACATTTTCAGAGTTCATTTTGTAGTGATTTTCAATTTCACCGTCATCTAGCTCCCTAAACAAATCGGTTAATGACTGAAAAACAGCAAATGATGTCAAAACATGTTGGAAATTGATGACGTCGCTTTGAATGATGCATACTGAACGCAAAAATAGGCTGGAGTTCAAATAAGTTTAAAAAGCATTGAAGTGCCCGTGTAACAGATAAGTTCTCGTCCGAAACCCTGATACTCCGAAAGAGATTGTCCAGTTTGTACACGAGGTGCGTCCAGTTTTCGCCGTGACCCTTTCTACTCTTTTGCACATGCTATGCGGGAGAAATGATGATACCATGCCAAGTTCCAACATTTTCAGAGTTCATTTTGTTGTGATTTTCGATTTCATCGTCATTTAGCTCCCTAAACAAATCGGTAAATGACTGAAAACAACAAATGATGTCAGAACGTGTTGGAAATTGATGACGTCGCTTTGAATGATGCATACTGAACGCAAAAATAGGCTGGACTTCAAATAAGTCTAAAAAACATTGAAGTGCCCGTGTAACAGATGAGTTCTCGTCCGAAACCCTGATACTCCGAAAGAAATTGTCTAGTTTGTACACGAGGTGCGTCCAGTTTTCGCCGTGACCCTCTCTACTCTTTTGCACATGCTATGCGGGCGAAATGATGATACCATGCCAAGTTCCAACATTTTCGGAGTTCATTTTGTAGTGATTTTCAATTTCACCGTCATTTAGCTCCCTAAACAAATCGGTAAATGACTGAAAAACAGCAAATGATGTCAGAACGGGTTGGAAATTGATGACGTCGCTTTGAATGATGCATACTGAACGCAAAAATAGGCTGGAGTTCAAATAAGTTTAAAAAACATTGAAGTGCCCGTGTAACAGATGAGTTCTCGTCCGAAACCCTGATACTCCGAAAGAGATTGTCCAGTTTGTACACGAGGTGCGTCCAGTTTTCGCCGTGACCCTCTCTACTCTTTTGCACATTCTATGCGGGCGAAATGATGATACCATGCCAAGTTCCAACATATTCGGAGTTCATTTTGTAGTGATTTTCAATTTCACCGTCATTTAGCTCCCTAAAGAAATCGGTAAATGACTGAAAACAGCAAATGATGTCAGAACGTGTTGGAAATTGATTACGTCACTTAGAATGATGCATACTGAACGCAAAAATAGGCTGGAGTTCAAATAAGTTTAAAAACATTGAAGTGCCCGTGTAACAGATGTGTTCTCGTCCGAAACCCTGATACTCCGAAAGAGACTGTCCAGTTTGTACACGAGGTGCGTCCAGTTTTCGCCGTGACCCTCTCTACTCTTTTGCACATGCTATGGAGGCGAAATGATGATACCATGCCAAGTTCCAACATTTTCAGAGTTCATTTTGTAGTGATTTTCCATTTCACCGTCATTTAGCTCCCTAAACAAATCGGTAAATGACTGAAAAACAGCAAGTGATGTCAAAACATGTTGGAAATTGATGACGTCGCTTTGAATGATGCATACTGAACGCAAAAATAGGCTGGAGGTCAAATAAGTTTAAAAAACATTGAAGTGCCCGTGTAACAGATGAGTTCTCGTCCGAAACCCTGATACTTCGAAAGAGATTGTCCAGTTTGTACACGAGGTGCGTCCAGTTTTCGCCGTGACCCTCTCTACTCTTTTGCACATGCTATGCGGGCGAAATGATGATACCATGCCAAGTTCCAACATTTTCAGAGTTCATTTTGTAGTGATTTTCAATTTCACCGTCATTTAGCTCCCTAAACAAATCGGTAAATGACTGAAAAACAGCAAATGATGTCAGAACGGGTTGGAAATTGATGACGTCGCTTTGCATGATGCATACTGAACGCAAAAATAGGCTGGAGTTCAAATAAGTTTAAAAAACATTGAAGTGCCCGTGTAACAGATGAGTTCTCGTCCGAAACCCTGATACTCCGAAAGAGATTGTCCAGTTTGTACACGAGGTGCGTCCAGTTTTCGCCGTCACCCTCTCTACTCTTTTGCACATTCTATGCGGGCGAAATGATGATACCATGCCAAGTTCCAACATTTTCGGAGTTCATTTTGTAGTGATTTTCAATTTCACCGTCATTTAGCTCCCTAAACAAATCGGTAAATGACTGAAAAACAGCAAATGATGTCAGAACGGGTTGGAAATTGATGACGTCGCTTTGAATGATGCATACTGAACGCAAAAATAGGCTGGAGTTCAAATAAGTTTAAAAAACATTGAAGTGCCCGTGTAACAGATGAGTTCTCGTCCGAAACCCTGATACTCCGAAAGAGATTGTCCAGTTTGTACACGAGGTGCGTCCAGTTTTCGCCGTGACCCTCTCTACTCTTTTGCACATTCTATGCGGGCGAAATGATGATACCATGCCAAGTTCCAACATATTCGGAGTTCATTTTGTAGTGATTTTCAATTTCACCGTCATTTAGCTCCCTAAAGAAATCGGTAAATGACTGAAAACAACAAATGATGTCAGAACGTGTTGGAAATTGATTACATCACTTAGAATGATGCATACTGAACGCAAAAATAGGCTGGAGTTCAAATAAGTTTAAAAACATTGAAGTGCCCGTGTAACAGATGTGTTCTCGTCCGAAACCCTGATACTCCGAAAGAGATTGTCCAGTTTGTACACGAGGTTCGTCCAGTTTTCGCCGTGACCCTCTCTACTCTTTTGCACATGCTATGGAGGCGAAATGATGATACCATGCCAAGTTCCAACATTTTCAGATTTCATTTTGTAGTGATTTTCCATTTCACCGTCATTTAGCTCCCTAAACAAATCGGTAAATGACTGAAAAACAGCAAATGATGTCAAAACATGTTGGAAATTGATGACGTCGCTTTGAATGATGCATACTGAACGCAAAAATAGGCTGGACTTCAAATAAGTCTAAAAAACATTGAAGTGCCCGTGTAACAGATGAGTTCTCGTCCGAAACCCTGATACTCCGAAAGAGATTGTCTAGTTTGTACACGAGGTGCGTCCAGTTTTCGCCGTGACCCTCTCTACTCTTTTGCACATGCTATGCGGGCGAAATGATGATACCATGCCAAGTTCCAACATTTTCGGAGTTCATTTTGTAGTGATTTTCAATTTCACCGTCATTTAGCTCCCTAAACAAATCGGTAAATGACTGAAAAACAGCAAATGATGTCAGAACGGGTTGGAAATTGATGACGTCGCTTTGAATGATGCATACTGAACGCAAAAATAGGCTGGAGTTCAAATAAGTTTAAAAAACATTGAAGTGCCCGTGTAACAGATGAGTTCTCGTCCGAAACCCTGATACTCCGAAAGAGATTGTCCAGTTTGTACACGAGGTGCGTCCAGTTTTCGCCGTGACCCTCTCTACTCTTTTGCACATTCTATGCGGGCGAAATGATGATACCATGCCAAGTTCCAACATATTCGGAGTTCATTTTGTAGTGATTTTCAATTTCACCGTCATTTAGCTCCCTAAACAAATCGGTAAATGACTGAAAACAGCAAATGATGTCAGAACGTGTTGGAAATTGATTACGTCACTTAGAATGATGCATACTGAACGCAAAAATAGGCTGGAGTTCAAATAAGTTTAAAAACATTGAAGTGCCCGTGTAACAGATGTGTTCTCGTCCGAAACCCTGATACTCCGAAAGAGACTGTCCAGTTTGTACACGAGGTGCGTCCAGTTTTCGCCGTGACCTCTCTACTCTTTTGCACATGCTATGGAGGCGAAATGATGATACCATGCCAAGTTCCAACATTTTCAGAGTTCATTTTGTAGTGATTTTCCATTTCACCGTCATTTAGCTCCCTAAACAAATCGGTAAATGACTGAAAAACAGCAAATGATGTCAAAACATGTTGGAAATTGATGACGTCGCTTTGAATGATGCATACTGAACGCAAAAATAGGCTGGAGGTCAAATAAGTTTAAAAAACATTGAAGTGCCCGTGTAACAGATGAGTTCTCGTCCGAAACCCTGATACTTCGAAAGAGATTGTCCAGTTTGTACACGAGGTGCGTCCAGTTTTCGCCGTGACCCTCTCTACTCTTTTGCACATGCTATGCGGGCGAAATGATGATACCATGCCAAGTTCCAACATTTTCAGAGTTCATTTTGTAGTGATTTTCAATTTCACCGTCATTTAGCTCCCTAAACAAATCGGTAAATGACTGAAAAACAGCAAATGATGTCAGAACGGGTTGGAAATTGATGACGTCGCTTTGCATGATGCATACTGAACGCAAAAATAGGCTGGAGTTCAAATAAGTTTAAAAAACATTGAAGTGCCCGTGTAACAGATGAGTTCTCGTCCGAAACCCTGATACTCCGAAAGAGATTGTCCAGTTTGTACACGAGGTGCGTCCAGTTTTCGCCGTCACCCTCTCTACTCTTTTGCACATTCTATGCGGGCGAAATGATGATACCATGCCAAGTTCCAACATTTTCGGAGTTCATTTTGTAGTGATTTTCAATTTCACCGTCATTTAGCTCCCTAAACAAATCGGTAAATGACTGAAAAACAGCAAATGATGTCAGAACGGGTTGGAAATTGATGACGTCGCTTTGAATGATGCATACTGAACGCAAAAATAGGCTGGAGTTCAAATAAGTTTAAAAAACATTGAAGTGCCCGTGTAACAGATGAGTTCTCGTCCGAAACCCTGATACTCCGAAAGAGATTGTCCAGTTTGTACACGAGGTGCGTCCAGTTTTCGCCGTGACCCTCTCTACTCTTTTGCACATTCTATGCGGGCGAAATGATGATACCATGCCAAGTTCCAACATATTCGGAGTTCATTTTGTAGTGATTTTCAATTTCACCGTCATTTAGCTCCCTAAAGAAATCGGTAAATGACTGAAAACAACAAATGATGTCAGAACGTGTTGGAAATTGATTACATCACTTAGAATGATGCATACTGAACGCAAAAATAGGCTGGAGTTCAAATAAGTTTAAAAACATTGAAGTGCCCGTGTAACAGATGTGTTCTCGTCCGAAACCCTGATACTCCGAAAGAGATTGTCCAGTTTGTACACGAGGTTCGTCCAGTTTTCGCCGTGACCCTCTCTACTCTTTTGCACATGCTATGGAGGCGAAATGATGATACCATGCCAAGTTCCAACATTTTCAGAGTTCATTTTGTAGTGATTTTCCATTTCACCGTCATTTAGCTCCCTAAACAAATCGGTAAATGACTGAAAAACAGCAAATGATGTCAAAACATGTTGGAAATTGATGACGTCGCTTTGAATGATGCATACTGAACGCAAAAATAGGCTGGAGTTCAAATAAGTTTAAAAAACATTGAAGTGCCCGTGTAACAGATGAGTTCTCGTCCGAAACCCTGATACTTCGAAAGAGATTGTCCAGTTTGTACACGAGGTGCGTCCAGTTTTCGCCGTGACCCTCTCTACTCTTTTGCACATGCTATGCGGGCGAAATGATGATACCATGCCAACTTCCAACATTTTCAGAGTTCATTTTGTAGTGATTTTCAATTTCACCGTCATTTAGCTCCCTAAACAAATCGGTAAATGACTGAAAAACAGCAAATGATGTCAGAACGGGTTGGAAATTGATGACGTCGCTTTGCATGATGCATACTGAACGCAAAAATAGGCTGGAGTTCAAATAAGTTTAAAAAACATTGAAGTGCCCGTGTAACAGATGAGTTCTCGTCCGAAACCCTGATACTCCGAAAGAGATTGTCCAGTTTGTACACGAGGTGCGTCCAGTTTTCGCCGTCACCCTCTCTACTCTTTTGCACATTCTATGCGGGCGAAATGATGATACCATGCCAAGTTCCAACATTTTCGGAGTTCATTTTGTAGTGATTTTCAATTTCACCGTCATTTAGCTCCCTAAACAAATCGGTAAATGACTGAAAAACAGCAAATGATGTCAGAACGGGTTGGAAATTGATGACGTCGCTTTGAATGATGCATACTGAACGCAAAAATAGGCTAGAGTTCAAATAAGTTTAAAAAACATTGAAGTGCCCATGTAACAGATGAGTTCTCGTCCGAAACCCTGATACTCCGAAAGAGATTGTCCAGTTTGTACACGAGGTGCGTCCAGTTTTCGCCGTGACCCTCTCTACTCTTTTGCACATTCTATGCGGGCGAAATGATGATACCATGCCAAGTTCCAACATATTCGGAGTTCATTTTGTAGTGATTTTCAATTTCACCGTCATTTAGCTCCCTAAAGAAATCGGTAAATGACTGAAAACAACAAATGATGTCAGAACGTGTTGGAAATTGATTACATCACTTAGAATGATGCATACTGAACGCAAAAATAGGCTGGAGTTCAAATAAGTTTAAAAACATTGAAGTGCCCGTGTAACAGATGTGTTCTCGTCCGAAACCCTGATACTCCGAAAGAGATTGTCCAGTTTGTACACGAGGTGCGTCCAGTTTTCGCCGTGACCCTCTCTACTCTTTTGCACATGCTATGGAGGAGAAATGATGATACCATGCCAAGTTCGAACATTTTCAGAGTTCATTTTGTAGTGATTTTCCATTTCACCATCATTTAGCTCCCTAAACAAATCGGTAAATGACTGAAAAACAGCAAATGATGTCAAAACATGTTGGAAATTGATGACGTCGCTTTGAATGATGCATACTGAACGCAAAAATAGGCTGGAGTTCAAATAAGTTTAAAAAACATTGAAGTGCCCGTGTAACAGATGAGTTCTCGTCCGAAACCCTGATATTTCGAAAGAGATTGTCCAGTTTGTACACGAGGTGCGTCCAGTTTTCGCCGTGACCCTCTCTACTCTTTTGCACATGCTATGCGGGCGAAATGATGATACCATGCCAAGTTCCAACATTTTCAGAGTTCATTTTGTAGTGATTTTCAATTTCACCGTCATTTAGCTCCCTAAACAAATCGGTAAATGACTGAAAAACAGCAAATGATGTCAGAACGGGTTGGAAATTGATGACGTCGCTTTGCATGATGCATACTGAACGCAAAAATAGGCTGGAGTTCAAATAAGTTTAAAAAACATTGAAGTGCCCGTGTAACAGATGAGTTCTCGTCCGAAACCCTGATACTCCGAAAGAGATTGTCCAGTTTGTACACGAGGTGCGTCCAGTTTTCGCCGTCACCCTCTCTACTCTTTTGCACATGCTATGCGGGCGAAATGATGATACCATGCCAAGTTCCAACATTTTCGGAGTTCATTTTGTAGTGATTTTCAATTTCACCGTCATTTAGCTCCCTAAACAAATCGAATGACTGAAAAACAACAAATGATGTCAGAACGGGTTGGAAATTGATGACGTCGCTTTGAATGATGCATACTGAACGCAAAAATAGGCTGGAGTTCAAATAAGTTTAAAAAACATTGAAGTGCCCGTGTAACAGATGAGTTCTCGTCCGAAACCCTGATACTTCGAAAGAGATTGTCCAGTTTGTACACGAGGTGCGTCCAGTTTTCGCCGTGACCCTCTCTACTCTTTTGCACATGCTATGCGGGCGAAATGATGATACCATGCCAAGTTCCAACATTTTCAGAGTTCATTTTGTAGTGATTTTCAATTTCACCGTCATTTAGCTCCCTAAACAAATCGGTAAATGACTGAAAAACAGCAAATGATGTCAGAACGGGTTGGAAATTGATGACGTCGCTTTGCATGATGCATACTGAACGCAAAAATAGGCTGGAGTTCAAATAAGTTTAAAAAACATTGAAGTGCCCGTGTAACAGATGAGTTCTCGTCCGAAACCCTGATACTCCGAAAGAGATTGTCCAGTTTGTACACGAGGTGCGTCCAGTTTTCGCCGTCACCCTCTCTACTCTTTTGCACATTCTATGCGGGCGAAATGATGATACCATGCCAAGTTCCAACATTTTCAGAGTTCATTTTGTAGTGATTTTCAATTTCACCGTCATTTAGCTCCCTAAACAAATCGGTAAATGACTGAAAAACAGCAAATGATGTCAGAACGGGTTGGAAATTGATGACGTCGCTTTGCATGATGCATACTGAACGCAAAAATAGGCTGGAGTTCAAATAAGTTTAAAAAACATTGAAGTGCCCGTGTAACAGATGAGTTCTCGTCCGAAACCCTGATACTCCGAAAGAGATTGTCCAGTTTGTACACGAGGTGCGTCCAGTTTTCGCCGTCACCCTCTCTACTCTTTTGCACATGCTATGCGGGCGAAATGATGATACCATGCCAAGTTCCAACATTTTCGGAGTTCATTTTGTAGTGATTTTCAATTTCACCGTCATTTAGCTCCCTAAACAAATCGGTAAATGACTGAAAAACAGCAAATGATGTCAGAACGGGTTGGAAATTGATGACGTCGCTTTGAATGATGCATACTGAACGCAAAAATAGGCTGGAGTTCAAATAAGTTTAAAAAACATTGAAGTGCCCGTGTAACAGATGAGTTCTCGTCCGAAACCCTGATACTTCGAAAGAGATTGTCCAGTTTGTACACGAGGTGCGTCCAGTTTTCGCCGTGACCCTCTCTACTCTTTTGCACATGCTATGCGGGCGAAATGATGATACCATGCCAAGTTCCAACATTTTCAGAGTTCATTTTGTAGTGATTTTCAATTTCACCATCATTTAGCTCCCTAAACAAATCGGTAAATGACTGAAAAACAGCAAATGATGTCAGAACGGGTTGGAAATTGATGACGTCGCTTTGCATGATGCATACTGAACGCAAAAATAGGCTGGAGTTCAAATAAGTTTAAAAAACATTGAAGTGCCCGTGTAACAGATGAGTTCTCGTCCGAAACCCTGATACTCCGAAAGAGATTGTCCAGTTTGTACACGAGGTGCGTCCAGTTTTCGCCGTCACCCTCTCTACTCTTTTGCACATTCTATGCGGGCGAAATGATGATACCATGCCAAGTTCCAACATTTTCAGAGTTCATTTTGTAGTGATTTTCAATTTCACCGTCATTTAGCTCCCTAAACAAATCGGTAAATGACTGAAAAACAGCAAATGATGTCAGAACATGTTGGAAATTGATGACGTCGCTTTGAATGATGCATACTGAACGCAAAAATAGGCTGGAGTTCAAATAAGTTTAAAAAACATTGAAGTGCCCGTGTAACAGATGAGTTCTCGTCCGAAACCCTGATACTCCGAAAGAGATTGTCCAGTTTGTACACGAGGTGCGCCCAGTTTTCCCCGTGACCCTCTCTACTCTTTTGCACATGCTATGCGGGCGAAATGATGATACCTTGCCAAGTTCCAACATTTTCAGAGTTCATTTTGTAGTGATTTTCAATTTCACCGTCATTTAGCTCCCTAAACAAATCGGTAAATGACTGAAAAACAGCAAATGATGTCAAAACATGTTGGAAATTGATGACGTCGCTTTGAATGATGCATACTGAACGCAAAAATAGGCTGGAGTTCAAATAAGTTTAAAAAACATTGAAGTGCCCGTGTAACAGATGTGTTCTTGTCCGAAACCCTGATACTCCGAAAGAGATTGTCCAGTTTGTACACGAGGTGCGTCCAGTTTTCGCCGTCACCCTCTCTACTCTTTTGCACATGCTATGCGGGCGAAATGATGATACCATGCCAAGTTCCAACATTTTCGGAGTTCATTTTGTAGTGATTTTCAATTTCACCGTCATTTAGCTCCCTAAACAAATCGGTTAATGACTGAAAAACAACAAATGATGTCAAAACATGTTGGAAATTGATGACGTCGCTTTGAATGATGCATACTGAATGCAAAAATAGGCTGAAGTTCAAATAAGTTTAAAAAACATTGAAGTGCCCGTGCAACAGATGAGTTCTCGTTCGAAACCCTGATACTCCGAAAGAGATTGTCCAGTTTGTACACGAGGTGCGTCCAGTTTTCGCCGTCACCCTCTGTACTCTTTTGCACATGCTATGCGGGCGAAATGATGATACCATGCCAAGTTCCAACATTTTCAGAGTTCATTTTGTAGTGATTTTCAATTTCACCGTCATTTAGCTCCCTAAACAAATCGGTAAATGACTGAAAAACAGCAAATGATGTCAGAACGTGTTGGAAATTGATGACGTTGCTTTGAATGATGCATACTGAACGCAAAAATAGGCTGGAGTTCAAATAAGTTTAAAAAACATTAAAGTGCCCGTGTAACAGATGAGTTCTCGTCCGAAACCCTGATACTCCGAAAGAGATTGTCCAGTTTGTACACGAGGTGCGTCCAGTTTTCGCCGTCACCCTCTCTACTCTTTTGCACATGCTATGCGGGCAAAATGATGATACCATGCCAAGTTCCAACATTTTCAGAGTTCATTTTGTAGTGCTTTTCAGTTTCACCGTCATTTAGCGATCTAAACAAACCGGTAAATGACTGAAAAACAGCAAATGATGTCAGAACGTGTTGGAAATTGATGACGTTGCTTTGAATGATGCATACTGAACGCAAAAATAGGCTGGAGTTGAAATAAGTTTAGAAAACATTAAAGTGCCCGTGTAACAGATGAGTTCTCGTCCGAAACCCTGATACTCCGAAAGAGATTGTGCAGTTTGTACACGAGGTGCGTCCAGTTTTCGCCGTGACCCTTTATACTCTTTTGCACATGCTATGCGGGAGAAATTATGATACCATGCCAAGTTCCAACATTTTGAGAGTTCATTTTGTAGTGATTTTCGATTTCACCGTCATTTAGCTCCCTAAACAAATCGGTAAATGACTGACAACAGCAAATGATGTCAGAACGTGTTGGAAATTGATGACGTCGCTTTAAATGATGCATGCTGAACGCAAAAATAGGCTGGAGTTCAAATAAGTTTAAAAACATTGAAGTGCCCGTGTAACAGATGTGTTCTCGTCCGAAACCCTGATACTCCGAAAGAGATTGTCCAGTTTGTACACGAGGTGCGTCCAGTTTTCGCCGTCACCCCCTCTACTCTTTTGCACATGCTATGCGGGCGAAATGATGATACCATGCCAAGTTCCAACATTTTCAGAGTTCATTTTGTAGTGATTTTCAATTTCACCGTCATTTAGCTCCCTAAACAAATCGGTAAATGACTGAAAAACAGCAAATGATGTCAGAACGTGTTGGAAATTGATGACGTCGCTTTGAATGATGCATACTGAACGCAAAAATAGGCTCGAGTTCAAATAAGTTTAAAAAACATTGAAGTGCCCGTGTAACAGATGAGTTCTCGTATGAAACCCTGATACTCCGAAAGAGATTGTCCAGTTTGTACACGAGGTGCGTCCGGTTTTCGCCGTGACCCTCTCAACTCTTTTGCACATTCTATGCGGGCGAAATGATGATACCATGCCAAGTTCCAACATTTTCAGAGTTCATTTTGTAGTGATTTTCAATTTCACCGTCATTTAGCTCCCTGAAGAAATCGGTAAATGACTGAAAACAGCAAATGATGTCAGAACGTGTTGGAAATTGATTACGTCACTTAGAATGATGCATACTGAACGCAAAAATAGGCTGGAGTTCAAATAAGTTTAAAAACATTGATGTGCCCGTGTAACAGATGTGTTCTCGTCCGAAACCCTGATACTCCGAAAGAGATTGTCCAGTTTGTACACGAGGTGCGTCCGGTTTTCGCCGTGACCCTCTCTACTCTTTTGCACATGCTATGGAGGCGAAATGATGATACCATGCCAAGTTCCACATTTTCAGAGTTCATTTTGTAGTGATTTTCAATTTCACCGTCATTTAGCTCCCTAAACAAATCGGTAAATGACTGAAAAACAGCAAATGATGTCAAAACATGTTGGAAATTGATGACGTTGCTTTGAATGATGCATACTGAACGCAAAAATAGGCTAGAGTTCAAATAAGTTTAAAAAACATTGAAGTGCCCGTGTAACAGATGAGTTCTCGTCCGAAACCCTGATACTCCGAAAGAGATTGTCCAGTTTGTACACGAGGTGCGTCCAGTTTTCGCCGTCACCCTCTCTACTCTTTTGCACATGCTATGCGGGCGAAATGATGATACCATGCCAAGTTCCAACATTTTCAGAGTTCATTTTGTAGTGATTTTCAATTTCACCGTCATTTAGCTCCCTAAACAAATCGGTAAATGACTGAAAAACAGCAAATGATGTCAGAACGTGTTGGAAATTGATGACGTCGCTTTGAATGATGCATACTGAACGCAAAAATAGGCTGGAGTTCAAATAAGTTTAAAAAACATTAAAGTGCTCGTGTAACAGATGAGTTCTCGTCCGAAACCCTGATACTCCGAAAGAGATTGTCCAGCTTGTACACGAGGTGAGTCCAGTTCTCGCCGTGACCCTTTCTACTCTTTTGCACATGCTATGCGGGAGAAATTATGATACCGTGCCAAGTTCCAACATTTTCAGAGTTCATTTTGTAGTGATTTTCGATTTCACCGTCATTTAGCTCCCTAAACAAATCGGTAAATGACTGAAAACAGCAATTGATGTCAGAACGTGTTGGAAATTGATGACGTCGCTTTGAATGATGCATGCTGAACGCAAAAATAGGCTGCAGTTCAAATAAGTTTAAAAACATTGAAGTGCCCGTGTAACAGATGTGTTCTCGTCCGAAACCCTGATACTCCGAAAGAGATTGTCCAGTTTGTACACGAGGTGCGTCCAGTTTTCGCCGTCACCCCCTCTACTCTTTTGCACATGCTATGCGGGCAAAATGATGATACCATGCCAAGTTCCAACATTTTCAAAGTTCATTTTGTAGTGATTTTCAATTTCACCGTCATTTAGCTCCCTAAACAAATCGGTAAATGACTGAAAAACAGGAAATGATGTCAGAATGTGTTGGAAATTGATGACGTCGCTTTGAATGATGCATACTGAACGCAAAAATAGGCTGGAGTTCAAATAAGTTTAAAAAACATTGAAGTGCCCGTGTAACAGATGAGTTCTCGTATGAAACCATGATACTCCGAAAGAGATTGTCCAGTTTGTACACGAGGTGCGTCCAGTTTTCGCCGTGACCCTCTCTACTCTTTTGCACATTCTATGCGGGCGAAATGATGATATCATGCCAAGTTCCAACATTTTCAGAGTTCATTTTGTAGTGATTTTCAATTTCACCGTCATTTAGCTCCCTAAAGAAATCGGTAAATGACTGAAAACAGCAAATGATGTCAGAACGTGTTGGAAATTGATTACGTCACTTAGAATGATGCATACTGAACGCAAAAATAGGCTGGAGTTCAAATAAGTTTAAAAACATTGAAGTGCCCGTGTAACAGATGTGTTCTCGTCCGAAACCCTGATACTCCGAAAGAGATTGTCCAGTTTGTACACGAGGTGCGTCCAGTTTTCGCCGTGACCCTCTCTACTCTTTTGCACATGCTATGGAGGCGAAATGATGATACCATGCCAAGTTCCAAAATTTTCAGAGTTCATTTTGTAGTGATTTTCAATTTCACCGTCATTTAGCTCCCTAAACAAATCGGTAAATGACTGAAAAACAGCAAATGATGTCAAAACATGTTGGAAATTGATGACGTCGCTTTGAATGATGCATACTGAACGCAAAAATAGGCTGGAGTTCAAATAAGTTTAAAAAACATTGAAGTGCCCGTGTAACAGATGAGTTCTCGTCTGAAACCCTGATACTTCGAAAGAGATTGTCCAGTTTGTACACGAGGTGCGTCCAGTTTTTGCCGTGACCCTCTCTACTCTTTTGCACATGCTATGCGGGCGAAATGATGATACCATGCCAAGTTCCAACATTTTCAGAGTTCATTTTGTAGTGATTTTCAATTTCACCGTCATTTAGCTCCCTAAACAAATCGGTAAATGACTGAAAAATAGCAAATGATGTCAGGACAGGTTGGAAATTGATGACGTCGCTTTGAATGATGCAGACTGAACGCAAAAATAGGCTGGAGTTCAAATAAGTTTAAAAAACATTGAAGTGCCCGTGTAACAGATGTGTTCTCGTCCGAAACCCTGATACTCCGAAAGAGATTGTCCAGTTTGTACACGAGGTGCGTCCGGTTTTTGCCGTGACCCTCTCTACTCTTTTGCACATGCTATGGAGGCGAAATGATGATACCATGCCAAGTTCCAACATTTTCAGAGTTCATTTTGTAGTGATTTTCAATTTCACCGTCATTTAGCTCCCTAAACAAATCGGTAAATGACTGAAAAACAGCAAATGATGTCAAAACATGTTGGAAATTGATGACGTCGCTTTGAATGATGCATACTGAACGCAAAAATAGGCTGGAGTTCAAATAAGTTTAAAAAACATTGAAGTGCCCGTGTAACAGATGAGTTCTCGTCCGAAACCCTGATACTTCGAAAGAGATTGTCCAGTTTGTACACGAGGTGCGTCCAGTTTTCGCCGTGACCCTCTCTACTCTTTTGCACATGCTATGCGGGCGCAATGATGATACCATGCCAAGTTCCAACATTTTCAGAGTTCATTTTGTAGTGATTTTCAATTTCACCGTCATTTAGCTCCCTAAACAAATCGGTAAATGACTGAAAAACAGCAAATGATGTCAGAACGTGTTGGAAATTGATGACGTCGCTTTGAATGATGCATACTGAATGGAAAAATAGGCTGGAGTTCAAATAAGTTTTAAAAACATTGAAGTGCCCGTGTAACAGATGAGTTCTCGTCCGAAACCCTGATACTCCGAAAGAGATTGTCCAGTTTGTACACGAGGTGCGTCCAGTTTTCGCCGTGACCCTCTCTACTCTTTTGCAGATGCTATGCGGGCGAAATGATGATACCTTGCCAAGTTCCAACATTTTCAGAGTTCATTTTGTAGTGATTTTCAATTTCACCGTCATTTAGCTCCCTAAACAAATCGGTAAATGACTGAAAAACAGCAAATGATGTCAGAACGTGTTGGAAATTGATTACATCACTTAGAATGATGCATACTGAACGCAAAAATAGGCTGGAGTTCAAATAAGTTTAAAAACATTGAAGTGCCCGTGTAACAGATGTGTTCTCGTCCGAAACCCTGATACTCCGAAAGAGATTGTCCAGTTTGTACACGAGGTGCGTCCAGTTTTCGCCGTGACCCTCACTACTCTTTTGCAGATGCTATGCGGGCGAAATGATGATACCTTGCCAAGTTCCAACATTTTCAAAGTTCATTTTGTAGCGATTTTCAATTTCACCGTCATTTAGCTCCCTAAACAAATCGGTAAATGACTGAAAACAGCAAATGATGTCAGAACGTGTTGGAAATTGATTACATCACTTAGAATGATGCATCCTGAAAGCAAAAATAGGCTGGAGTTCAAATAAGTTTAAAAACATTGAAGTGGCCGTGTAACAGATGTGTTCTCGTCCGAAACCCTGATACTCCGAAAGAGATTGTCCAGTTTGTACACGAGGTGCGTCCAGTTTTCGCCGTGACCCTCTCTACTCTTTTGCACATGCTATGGAGGCGAAATGATGATACCATGCCAAGTTCCAACATTTTCAGAGTTCATTTTGTAGTGATTTTCAATTTCACCGTCATTTAGCTCCCTAAACAAATCGGTAAATGACCGAAAAACAGCAAATGGTGTCAAAACATGTTGGAAATTGATGACGTCGCTTTGAATGATGCATACTGAACGCAAAAATAGGCTGGAGTTCAAATAAGTTTAAAAAACATTGAAGTGCCCGTGTAACAGATGTGTTCTTGTCCGAAACCCTGATACTTCGAAAGAGATTGTCCAGTTTGTACACGAGGTGCGTCCAGTTTTCGCCGTCACCCTCTCTACTCTTTTGCACATGCTATGCGGGCGAAATGATGATACCATGCCAAGTTCCAACATTTTCGGAGTTCATTTTGTAGTGATTTTCAATTTCACCGTCATTTAGCTCCCTAAACAAATCGGTTAATGACTGAAAAACAACAAATGATGTCAAAACATGTTGGAAATTGATGACGTCGCTTTGAATGATGCATACTGAACGCAAAAATAGGCTGAAGTTCAAATAAGTTTAAAAAACATTGAAGTGCCCGTGCAACAGATGAGTTCTCGTCCGAAACCTTGATACTCCGAAAGAGATTGTCCAGTTTGTACACGAGGTGCGTCCAGTTTTCGCCGTCACCCTCTCTACTCTTTTGCACATGCTATGCGGGCGAAATGATGATACCATGCCAAGTTCCAACATTTTCAGAGTTCATTTTGTAGTGATTTTCAATTTCACCGTCATTTAGCTCCCTAAACAAATCGGTAAATGACTGAAAAACACCATATGATGTCAGAACGTGTTGGAAATTGATGACGTCGCTTTGAATGATGCATACTGAACGCAAAAATAGGCTAGAGTTCAAATAAGTTTAAAAAACATTGAAGTGCCCGTGTAACAGATGAGTTCTCGTCCGAAACCCTGATACTCCGAAAGAGATTGTCCAGTTTGTACACGAGGTGCGTCCAGTTTTCGCCGTCACCCTGTCTACTCTTTTGCACATGCTATGCGGGCGAAATGATGATACCATGCCAAGTTCCAACATTTTCAGAGTTCATTTTGTAGTGATTTTCAATTTCACCGTCATTTAGCTCCCTAAACAAATCGGTAAATGACTGAAAAACAGCAAATGATGTCAGAACGTGTTGGAAATTGATGACGTCGCTTTGAATGATGCATACTGAACGCAAAAATAGGCTGGAGTTCAAATAAGTTTAAAAAACATTAAAGTGCCCATGTAACAGATGAGTTCTCGTCCGAAACCCTGATACTCCGAAAGAGATTGTCCAGTTTGTACACGAGGTGCGTCCAGTTTTCTCCGTGACCCTTTCTACTCTTTTGCACGTGCTATGCGGGAGAAATTATGATACCATGCCAAGTTCCAACATTTTCAGAGTTCATTTTGTAGTGATTTTCGATTTCACCGTCATTTAGCTCCCTAAACAAATCGGTAAATGACTGAAAACAGCAAATGATGTCAGAACGTGTTGGAAATTCATGACGTCGCTTTGAATGATGCATGCTGAACGCAAAAATAGGCTGGACTTCAAATAAGTTTAAAAACATTGAAGTGCCCATGTAACAGATGTGTTCTCGTCCGAAACCCTGATACTCCGAAAGAGATTGTCCAGTTTGTACACGAGGTGCGTCCAGGTTTCGCCGTCACCCTCTCTACTCTTTTGCACATGCTATGCGGGCGATATGATGGTACCATGCCTAGTTCCAACATTTTCAGAGTTCATTTTGTAGTGATTTTCAATTTCACCATCATTTAGCTCCCTAAACAAATCGATAAATGACTGAAAACAGCATATGATGTCAGAACGTGTTGGAAATTGATGACGTCGCTTTGAATGATGCATACTGAACGCAAAAATAGGCTAGAGTTCAAATAAGTTTAAAAACATTGAAGTGGCCGTGTAACAGATGTGTTCTCGTCCGAAACCCTGATACTCCGAAAGAGATTGTCCAGTTTGTACACGAGGTGCGTCCAGTTTTCGCCGTCACCCTCTCTACTCTTTTGCACATGCTATGGAGGCGAAATGATGATACCATGCCAAGTTCCAACATTTTCAGAGTTCATTTTGTAGTGATTTTCAATTTCACCGTCATTTAGCTCCCTAAACAAATCGGTAAATGACTGAAAAACAGCAAATGGTGTCAAAACATGTTGGAAATTGATGACGTCGCTTTGAATGATGCATACTGAATGCAAAAATAGGCTGGAGTTCAAATAAGTTTAAAAAACTTTGAAGTGCCCGTGTAACAGATGTGTTCTTGTCCGAAACCCTGATACTCCGAAAGAGATTGTCCAGTTTGTACACGAGGTGCGTCCAGTTTTCGCCGTCACCCTCTCTACTCTTTTGCACATGCTATGCGGGCGAAATGATGATACCATGCCAAGTTCCAACATTTTCGGAGTTCATTTTGTAGTGATTTTCCATTTCACCGTCATTTAGCTCCCTAAACAAATCGGTTAATGACTGAAAAACAACAAATGATGTCAAAACATGTTGGAAATTGATGACGTCGCTTTGAATGATGCATACTGAACGCAAAAATAGGCTGAAGTTCAAATAAGTTTAAAAAACATTGAAGTGCCCGTGCAACAGATGAGTTCTCGTCCGAAACCCTGATACTCCGAAAGAGATTGTCCAGTTTGTACACGAGGTGCGTCCAGTTTTCGCCGTCACCCTCTCTACTCTTTTGCACATGCTATGCGGGCGAAATGATGGTACCATGCCAAGTTCCAACATTTTCAGAGTTCATTTTGTAGTGATTTTCAATTTCACCATCATTTTGCTCCCTAAACAAATCGATAAATGACTGAAAACAGCATATGATGTCAGAACGTGTTGGAAATTGATGACGTCGCTTTGAATGATGTATACTGAATGCAAAAATAGGCTAGAGTTCAAATAAGTTTATAAACATTGAAGTGGCCGTGTAACAGATGTGTTCTCGTCCGAAACCCTGATACTCCGAAAGAGATTGTCCAGTTTGTACACGAGGTGCGTCCAGTTTTAGCCGTCACCCTCTCTACTCTTTTGCACATGCTATGCGGACGAAATGATGATACCATGCCAAGTTCCAACATTTTCAGAGTTCATTTTGTAGTGATTTTCAATTTCACCGTCATTTAGCTCCCTAAACAAATCGGTTAATGACTGAAAAACAACAAATGATGTCAAAACATGTTGGAAATTGATGACGTCGCTTTGAATGATGCATATTGAACCCAAAAATAAGCTGGAGTTCAAATAAGTTTAAAAACATTGAAGTGCCCGTGTAACAGATGTGTTCTCGTCCGAAACCCTGATACTCCGAAAGAGATTGTCCAGTTTGTACACGAGGTGCGTCCAGTTTTCGCCGTGACCCTCTCTACTCTTTTGCACATGCTATGGAGGCGAAATGATGATACCATGCCAAGTTCCAACATTTTCAGAGTTCATTTTTTAGTGATTTTCAATTTCACCGTCATTTAGCTCCCTAAACAAATCGGTAAATGACTGAAAAACAGCAAATGATGTCAAAACATGTTGGAAATTGATGACGTCGCTTTGAATGATGCATACTGAACGCAAAAATAGGCAGGAGTTCAAATAAGTTTAAAAAACATTGAAGTGCCCGTGTAACAGATGAGTTCTCGTCTGAAACCCTGATACTTCGAAAGAGATTGTCCAGTTTGTACACGAGGTGCGTCCAGTTCTCGCCGTGACCCTCTCTACTCTTTTGCACATGCTATGCGGGCGAAATGATGATACCATGCCAAGTTCCAACATTTTCAGAGTTCATTTTGTAGTGATTTTCAATTTCACCGTCATTTAGCTCCCTAAACAAATCGGTAAATGACTGAAAAACAGCAAATGATGTCAAAACATGTTGGAAATTGATGACGTCGCTTTGAATGATGCATACTGAACGCAAAAATAGGCAGGAGTTCAAATAAGTTTAAAAAACATTGAAGTGCCCGTGTAACAGATGAGTTCTCGTCTGAAACCCTGATACTTCGAAAGAGATTGTCCAGTTTGTACACGAGGTGCGTCCAGTTCTCGCCGTGACCCTCTCTACTCTTTTGCACATGCTATGCGGGCGAAATGATGATACCATGCCAAGTTCCAACATTTTCAGAGTTCATTTTGTAGTGATTTTCAATTTCACCGTCATTTAGCTCCCTAAACAAATCGGTAAATGACTGAAAAACAGCAAATGATGTCAAAACATGTTGGAAATTGATGACGTCGCTTTGAATGATGCATGCTGAACGCAAAAATAGGCTGGAGTTCAAATAAGTTTAAAAAACATTGAAGTGCCCGTGTAACAGATGAGTTCTCGTCCGAAACCCTGATACTCCGAAAGAGATTGTCCAATTTGTACACGAGGTGCGTCCAGTTTTCGCCGTCACCCCCTCTACTCTTTTGCACATGCTATGCGGGCGAAATGATGATACCATGCCAAGTTCCAACATTTTCAAAGTTCATTTTGTAGTGATTTTCAATTTCACCGTCATTTAGCTCCCTAAACAAATCGGTAAATGACTGAAAAACAGCAAATGATGTCAGAACGTGTTGGAAATTGATGACGTCGCTTTGAATGATGCATACTGAACGCAAAAATAGGCTGGAGTTCAAATAAGTTTAAAAAACATTGAAGTGCCCGTGTAACAGATGAGTTCTCGTATGAAACCCTGATACTCCGAAAGAGATTGTCCAGTTTGTACACGAGGTGCGTCCAGTTTTCGCCGTGACCCTCTCTACTCTTTTGCACATTCTATGCGGGCGAAATGATGATACCATGCCAAGTTCCAACATTTTCAGAGTTCATTTTGTAGTGATTTTCAATTTCACCGTCATTTAGCTCCCGAAAGAAATCGGTAAATGACTGAAAACAGCAAATGATGTCAGAACGTGTTGGAAATTAATTACGTCACTTGGAATGATGCATACTGAATGCAAAAATAGGCTGGAGTTCAAATAAGTTTAAAAACATTGAAGTGCCCGTGTAACAGATGTGTTCTCGTCCGAAACCCTGATACTCCGAAAGAGATTGTCCAGTTTGTACACGAGGTGCGTCCAGTTTTCGCCGTGACCCTCTCTACTCTTTTGCACATGCTATGGAGGCGAAATGATGATACCATGCCAAGTTCCAAAATTTTCAGAGTTCATTTTGTAGTGATTTTCAATTTCACCGTCATTTAGCTCCCTAAACAAATCGGTAAATGACTGAAAAACAGCAAATGATGTCAAAACATGTTGGACATTGATGACGTCGCTTTGAATGATGCATACGGAACGCAAAAATAGGCTGGAGTTCAAATAAGTTTAAAAAACATTGAAGTGCCCGTGTAACAGACGAGTTCTCGTCTGAAACCCTGATACTTCGAAAGAGATTGTCCAGTTTGTACACGAGGTGCGTCCAGTTTTTGCCGTGACCCTCTCTACTCTTTTGCACATGCTATGCGGGCGAAATGATGATACCATGCCAAGTTCCAACATTTTCAGAGTTCATTTTGTAGTGATTTTCAATTTCACCGTCATTTAGCTCCCTAAACAAATCGGTAAATGACTGAAAAACAGCAAATTATGTCAGGACGGGTTGGAAATTGATGACGTCGCTTTGAATGATGCAGACTGAACGCAAAAATAGGCTGGAGTTCAAATAAGTTTAAAAAACATTGAAGTGCCCGTGTAACAGATGTTTTCTCGTCCGAAACCCTGATACTCCGAAAGAGATTGTCCAGTTTGTACACGAGGTGCGTCCGGTTTTCGCCGTGACCCTCTCTACTCTTTTGCACATGCTATGGAGGCGAAATGATGATACCATGCCAAGTTCCAACATTTTCAGAGTTCATTTTGTAGTGATTTTCAATTTCACCGTCATTTAGCTCCCTAAACAAATCGGTAAATGACTGAAAAACAGCAAATGATGTCAAAACATGTTGGAAATTGATGACATCGCTTTGAATGATGCATACTGAACGCAAAAATAGGCTGGAGTTCAAATAAGTTTAAAAAACATTGAAGTGCCCGTGTAACAGATGAGTTGTCGTCCGAAACCCTGATACTTCGAAAGAGATTGTCCAGTTTGTACACGAGGTGCGTCCAGTTTTCGCCGTGACCCTCTCTACTCTTTTGCACATGCTATGCGGGCGAAATGATGATACCATGCCAAGTTCCAACATTTTCAGAGTTCATTTTGTAGTGATTTTCAATTTCACCGTCATTTAGCTCCCTAAACAAATCGGTAAATGACTGAAAAACAGCAAATGATGTCAGAACGTGTTGGAAATTGATGACGTCGCTTTGAATGATGCATACTGAACGCAAAAATAGGCTGGAGTTCAAATAAGTTTAAAAAACATTGAAGTGCCCGTGTAACAGATGAGTTCTCGTCCGAAACCCTGATACTCCGAAAGAGATTGTCCAGTTTGTACACGAGGTGCGTCCAGTTTTCGCCGTGACCCTCTCTACTCTTTTGCAGATGCTATGCGGGCGAAATGATGATACCTTGCCAAGTTCCAACATTTTCAGAGTTCATTTTGTAGTGATTTTCAATTTCACCGTCATTTAGCTCCCTAAACAAATCGGTAAATGACTGAAAAACAGCAAATGATGTCAGTACGTGTTGGAAATTGATTACATCACTTAGAATGATGCATACTGAACGCAAAAATAGGCTGGAGTTCAAATAAGTTTAAAAACATTGAAGTGCCCGTGTAACATATGTGTTCTCGTCCGAAACCCTGATACTCCGACAGAGATTGTCCAGTTTGTACACGAGGTGCGTCCAGTTTTCGCCGTGACCCTCTCTACTCTTTTGCAGATGCTATGCGGGCGAAATGATGATACCTTGCCAAGTTCCAACATTTTCAGAGTTCATTTTGTAGTGATTTTCAATTTCACCGTCATTTAGCTCCCTAAACAAATCAGTAAATGACTGAAAAACAGCAAATGATGTCAGAACGTGTTGGAAATTGATTACATCACTTAGAATGATGCATACTGAACGCAAAAATAGGCTGGAGTTCAAATAAGTTTAAAAAACATTGAAGTGCCCGTGTAACAGATGTTTTCTCGTCCGAAACCCTGATACTCCGAAAGAGATTGTCCAGTTTGTACACGAGGTGCGTCCGGTTTTCGCCGTGACCCTCTCTACTCTTTTGCACATGCTATGGAGGCGAAATGATGATACCATGCCAAGTTCCAACATTTTCAGAGTTCATTTTGTAGTGATTTTCAATTTCACCGTCATTTAGCTCCCTAAACAAATCGGTAAATGACTGAAAAACTGCAAATGATGTCAAAACATGTTGGAAATTGATGACATCGCTTTGAATGATGCATACTGAACGCAAAAATAGGCTGGAGTTCAAATAAGTTTAAAAAACATTGAAGTGCCCGTGTAACAGATGAGTTCTCGTCCGAAACCCTGATACTTCGAAAGAGATTGTCCAGTTTGTACACGAGGTGCGTCCAGTTTTCGCCGTGACCCTCTCTACTCTTTTGCACATGCTATGCGGGCGAAATGATGATACCATGCCAAGTTCCAACATTTTCAGAGTTCATTTTGTAGTGATTTTCAATTTCACCGTCATTTAGCTCCCTAAACAAATCGGTAAATGACTGAAAAACAGCAAATGATGTCAGAACGTGTTGGAAATTGATGACGTCGCTTTGAATGATGCATACTGAACGCAAAAATAGGCTGGAGTTCAAATAAGTTTAAAAAACATTGAAGTGCCCGTGTAACAGATGAGTTCTCGTCCGAAACCCTGATACTCCGAAAGAGATTGTCCAGTTTGTACACGAGGTGCGTCCAGTTTTCGCCGTGACCCTCTCTACTCTTTTGCAGATGCTATGCGGGCGAAATGATGATACCTTGCCAAGTTCCAACATTTTCAGAGTTCATTTTGTAGTGATTTTCAATTTCACCGTCATTTAGCTCCCTAAACAAATCGGTAAATGACTGAAAAACAGCAAATGATGTCAGTACGTGTTGGAAATTGATTACATCACTTAGAATGATGCATACTGAACGCAAAAATAGGCTGGAGTTCAAATAAGTTTAAAAACATTGAAGTGCCCGTGTAACATATGTGTTCTCGTCCGAAACCCTGATACTCCGACAGAGATTGTCCAGTTTGTACACGAGGTGCGTCCAGTTTTCGCCGTGACCCTCTCTACTCTTTTGCAGATGCTATGCGGGCGAAATGATGATACCTTGCCAAGTTCCAACATTTTCAGAGTTCATTTTGTAGTGATTTTCAATTTCACCGTCATTTAGCTCCCTAAACAAATCAGTAAATGACTGAAAAACAGCAAATGATGTCAGAACGTGTTGGAAATTGATTACATCACTTAGAATGATGCATACTGAACGCAAAAATAGGCTGGAGTTCAAATAAGTTTAAAAACATTGAAGTGCCCGTGTAACAGATGTGTTCTCGTCCGAAACTCTGATACTCCGAAAGAGATTGTCCAGTTTGTACACGAGGTGCGTCCGGTTTTCACCGTGACCCTCTCTACTATTTTGCACATGCTATGGAGGCGAAATGATGATACCATGCCAAGTTCCAACATTTTCAGAGTTCATTTTGTAGTGATTTTCAATTTCATCGTCATTTAGCTCCCTAAACAAATCGGTAAATGACTGAAAAACAGCAAATGATGTCAAAACATGTTGGAAATTGATGACGTCGCTTTGAATGATGCATACTGAACGCAAAAATAGGCTGGAGTTCAAATAAGTTTAAAAAACATTGAAGTGCCCGTGTAACAGACGAGTTCTCGTCTGAAACCCTGATACTTCGAAAGAGATTGTCCAGTTTGTACACGAGGTGCGTCCAGTTTTTGCCGTGACCCTCTCTACTCTTTTGCACATGCTATGCGGGCGAAATGATGATACCATGCCAAGTTCCAACATTTTCAGAGTTCATTTTGTAGTGATTTTCAATTTCACCGTCATTTAGCTCCCTAAACAAATCGGTAAATGACTGAAAAACAGCAAATGATGTCAGGACGGGTTGGAAATTGATGACGTCGCTTTGAATGATGCAGACTGAACGCAAAAATAGGCTGGAGTTCAAATAAGTTTAAAAAACATTCAAGTGCCCGTGTAACAGATGTTTTCTCGTCCGAAACCCTGATACTCCGAAAGAGATTGTCCAGTTTGTACACGAGGTGCGTCCGGTTTTCGCCGTGACCCTCTCTACTCTTTTGCACATGCTATGGAGGCGAAATGATGATACCATGCCAAGTTCCAACATTTTCAGAGTTCATTTTGTAGTGATTTTCAATTTCACCGTCATTTAGCTCCCTAAACAAATCGGTAAATGACTGAAAAACAGCAAATGATGTCAAAACATGTTGGAAATTGATGACATCGCTTTGAATGATGCATACTGAACGCAAAAATAGGCTGGAGTTCAAATAAGTTTAAAAAACATTGAAGTGCCCGTGTAACAGATGAGTTCTCGTCCGAAACCCTGATACTTCGAAAGAGATTGTCCAGTTTGTACACGAGGTGCGTCCAGTTTTCGCCGTGACCCTCTCTACTCTTTTGCACATGCTATGCGGGCGAAATGATGATACCATGCCAAGTTCCAACATTTTCAGAGTTCATTTTGTAGTGATTTTCAATTTCACCGTCATTTAGCTCCCTAAACAAATCGGTAAATGACTGAAAAACAGCAAATGATGTCAGAACGTGTTGGAAATTGATGACGTCGCTTTGAATGATGCATACTGAACGCAAAAATAGGCTGGAGTTCAAATAAGTTTAAAAAACATTGAAGTGCCCGTGTAACAGATGAGTTCTCGTCCGAAACCCTGATACTCCGAAAGAGATTGTCCAGTTTGTACACGAGGTGCGTCCAGTTTTCGCCGTGACCCTCTCTACTCTTTTGCAGATGCTATGCGGGCGAAATGATGATACCTTGCCAAGTTCCAACATTTTCAGAGTTCATTTTGTAGTGATTTTCAATTTCACCGTCATTTAGCTCCCTAAACAAATCGGTAAATGACTGAAAAACAGCAAATGATGTCAGTACGTGTTGGAAATTGATTACATCACTTAGAATGATGCATACTGAACGCAAAAATAGGCTGGAGTTCAAATAAGTTTAAAAACATTGAAGTGCCCGTGTAACATATGTGTTCTCGTCCGAAACCCTGATACTCCGACAGAGATTGTCCAGTTTGTACACGAGGTGCGTCCAGTTTTCGCCGTGACCCTCTCTACTCTTTTGCAGATGCTATGCGGGCGAAATGATGATACCTTGCCAAGTTCCAACATTTTCAGAGTTCATTTTGTAGTGATTTTCAATTTCACCGTCATTTAGCTCCCTAAACAAATCAGTAAATGACTGAAAAACAGCAAATGATGTCAGAACGTGTTGGAAATTGATTACATCACTTAGAATGATGCATACTGAACGCAAAAATAGGCTGGAGTTCAAATAAGTTTAGAAACATTGAAGTGCCCGTGTAACAGATGTGTTCTCGTCCGAAACTCTGATACTCCGAAAGAGATTGTCCAGTTTGTACACGAGGTGCGTCCGGTTTTCACCGTGGCCCTCTCTACTATTTTGCACATGCTATGGAGGCGAAATGATGATACCATGCCAAGTTCCAACATTTTCAGAGTTCATTTTGTAGTGATTTTCAATTTCATCGTCATTTAGCTCCCTAAACAAATCGGTAAATGACTGAAAAACAGCAAATGATGTCAAAACATGTTGGAAATTGATGACGTCGCTTTGAATGATGCATACTGAACGCAAAAATAGGCTGGAGTTCAAATAAGTTTAAAAAACATTGAAGTGCCCGTGTAACAGACGAGTTCTCGTCTGAAACCCTGATACTTCGAAAGAGATTGTCCAGTTTGTACACGAGGTGCGTCCAGTTTTTGCCGTGACCCTCTCTACTCTTTTGCACATGCTATGCGGGCGAAATGATGATACCATGCCAAGTTCCAACATTTTCAGAGTTCATTTTGTAGTGATTTTCAATTTCACCGTCATTTAGCTCCCTAAACAAATCGGTAAATGACTGAAAAACAGCAAATGATGTCAGGACGGGTTGGAAATTGATGACGTCGCTTTGAATGATGCAGACTGAACGCAAAAATAGGCTGGAGTTCAAATAAGTTTAAAAAACATTGAAGTGCCCGTGTAACAGATGTTTTCTCGTCCGAAACCCTGATACTCCGAAAGAGATTGTCCAGTTTGTACACGAGGTGCGTCCGGTTTTCGCCGTGACCCTCTCTACTCTTTTGCACATGCTATGGAGGCGAAATGATGATACCATGCCAAGTTCCAACATTTTCAGAGTTCATTTTGTAGTGATTTTCAATTTCACCGTCATTTAGCTCCCTAAACAAATCGGTAAATGACTGAAAAACAGCAAATGATGTCAAAACATGTTGGAAATTGATGACATCGCTTTGAATGATGCATACTGAACGCAAAAATAGGCTGGAGTTCAAATAAGTTTAAAAAACATTGAAGTGCCCGTGTAACAGATGAGTTCTCGTCCGAAACCCTGATACTTCGAAAGAGATTGTCCAGTTTGTACACGAGGTGCGTCCAGTTTTCGCCGTGACCCTCTCTACTCTTTTGCACATGCTATGCGGGCGAAATGATGATACCATGCCAAGTTCCAACATTTTCAGAGTTCATTTTGTAGTGATTTTCAATTTCACCGTCATTTAGCTCCCTAAACAAATCGGTAAATGACTGAAAAACAGCAAATGATGTCAGAACGTGTTGGAAATTGATGACGTCGCTTTGAATGATGCATACTGAACGCAAAAATAGGCTGGAGTTCAAATAAGTTTAAAAAACATTGAAGTGCCCGTGTAACAGATGAGTTCTCGTCCGAAACCCTGATACTCCGAAAGAGATTGTCCAGTTTGTACACGAGGTGCGTCCAGTTTTCGCCGTGACCCTCTCTACTATTTTGCAGATGCTATGCGGGCGAAATGATGATACCTTGCCAAGTTCCAACATTTTCAGAGTTCATTTTGTAGTGATTTTCAATTTCACCGTCATTTAGCTCCCTAAACAAATCGGTAAATGACTGGAAAACAGCAAATGATGTCAGTACGTGTTGGAAATTGATTACATCACTTAGAATGATGCATACTGAACGCAAAAATAGGCTGGAGTTCAAATAAGTTTAAAAACATTGAAGTGCCCGTGTAACATATGTGTTCTCGTCCGAAACCCTGATACTCCGACAGAGATTGTCCAGTTTGTACACGAGGTGCGTCCAGTTTTCGCCGTGACCCTCTCTACTCTTTTGCAGATGCTATGCGGGCGAAATGATGATACCTTGCCAAGTTCCAACATTTTCAGAGTTCATTTTGTAGTGATTTTCAATTTCACCGTCATTTAGCTCCCTAAACAAATCAGTAAATGACTGAAAAACAGCAAATGATGTCAGAACGTGTTGGAAATTGATTACATCACTTAGAATGATGCATACTGAACGCAAAAATAGGCTGGAGTTCAAATAAGTTTAAAAACATTGAAGTGCCCGTGTAACAGATGTGTTCTCGTCCGAAACTCTGATACTCCGAAAGAGATTGTCCAGTTTGTACACGAGGTGCGTCCGGTTTTCACCGTGACCCTCTCTACTATTTTGCACATGCTATGGAGGCGAAATGATGATACCATGCCAAGTTCCAACATTTTCAGAGTTCATTTTGTTAGATTTTCAATTTCATCGTCATTTAGCTCCCTAAACAAATCGGTAAATGACTGAAAAATAGCAAATGATGTCAAAACATGTTGGAAATTGATGACGTCGCTTTGAATGATGCATACTGAACGCAAAAATAGGCTGGAGTTCAAATAAGTTTAAAAAACATTGAAGTGCCCGTGTAACAGATGAGTTCTCGTCCGAAACCCTGATACTTCGAAAGAGATTGTCCAGTTTGTACACGAGGTGCGTCCAGTTTTCGCCGTGACCCTCTCTACTCTTTTGCACATGCTATGCGGGCGAAATGAAGATACCATGCCAAGTTCCAACATTTTCAGAGTTCATTTTGTGGTGATTTTCAATTTCACCGTCATTTAGCTCCCTAAACAAATCGGTAAATGACTGAAAAACAGCAAATGATGTCAGAACGTGTTGGAAATTGATTATGTCGCTTTGAATGATGCATACTGAACGCAAAAATAGGCTGGAGTTCAAATAAGTTTAAAAAACATTGATGTGCCCGTGTAAAAAATGAGTTCTCGTCCGAAACCATGATACTCCGAAAGAGATTGTCCAGTTTGTACACGAGGTGCGTCCAGTTTTCGCCGTGACCCTCTCTACTCTTTTGCAGATGCTATGCGGGCGAAATGATGATACCTTGCCAAGTTCCAACATTTTCAGAGTTCATTTTGTACTGATTTTCAATTTCACCGTCATTTAGCTCCCTAAACAAATCGGTAAATGACTGAAAAACAGCAAATGATGTCAAAACATGTTGGAAATTGATGACGTCGCTTTGAATGATGCATACTGAACGCAAAAATAGGCTGGAGTTCAAATAAGTTTAAAAAACATTGAAGTGCCCGTGTAACAGATGTGTTTTGTCCGAAACCCTGATACTCCGAAAGAGATTGTCCAGTTTGTACACGAGGTGCGTCCAATTTTCGCCGTCACCCTCTCTACTCTTTTGCACATGCTATGCGGGCGAAATGATGATACCATGCCAAGTTCCAACATTTTCGGAGTTCATTTTGTAGTGATTTTCAATTTCACCGTCATTTAGCTCCCTAAACAAATCGGTTAATGACTGAAAAACAACAAATGATGTCAAAACATGTTGGAAATTGATGACGTCGCTTTGAATGATGCATACTGAACGCAAAAATAGGCTGAAGTTCAAATAAGTTTAAAAAACATTGAAGTGCCCGTGCAACAGATGAGTTCTCGTCCGAAACCCTGATACTCCGAAAGAGATTGTCCAGTTTGTACACGAGGTGCGTCCAGTTTTCGCCGTCACCCTCTCTACTCTTTTGCACATGCTATGCGGGCGAAATGATGATACCATGCCAAGTTCCAACATTTTCAGAGTTCATTTTGTAGTGATTTTCAATTTCACCGTCATTTAGCTCCCTAAACAAATCGGTAAATGACTGAAAAACAGCATATGATGTCAGAACGTGTTGGAAATTGATGACGTCGCTTTGAATGATGCATACTGAACCCAAAAATAGGCTGGAGTTCAAATAAGTTTAAAAACATTGAAGTGCCCGTGTAACAGATGTGTTCTCGTCCGAAACCCTGATACTCCGAAAGAGATTGTCCAGTTTGTACACGAGGTGCGTCCAGTTTTCGCCGTCACCCTGTCTACTCTTTTGCACATGCTATGCGGGCGAAATGATGATACCATGCCAAGTTCCAACATTTTCAGAGTTCATTTTGTACTGATTTTCAATTTCACCGTCATTTAGCTCCCTAAACAAATCGGTAAATGACTGAAAAACAGCAAATGATGTCAGAACGTGTTGGAAATTGATGACGTCGCTTTGAATGATGCATACTGAACGCAAAAATAGGCTGGAGTTCAAATAAGTTTAAAAAACATTGAAGTGCCCGTGTAACAGATGAGTTCTCGTCCGAAACCCTGATACTCCGAAAGAGATTGTCCAGTTTGTACACGAGGTGCGTCCAGTTTTCGCCGTCACCTTGTCTACTCTTTTGCACATGCTATGCGGGCGAAATGATGATACCATGCCAAGTTCCAACATTTTCAGAGTTCATTTTTTAGTGATTTTCAATTTCACCGTCATTTAGCTCCCTAAACAAATCGGTAAATGACTGAAAAACAGCAAATGATGTCAGAACGTGTTGGAAATTGATGACGTCGCTTTGAATGATGCATACTGAACGCAAAAATAGGCTGGAGTTCAAATAAGTTTAAAAAACATTAAAGTGCCCGTGTAACAGATGAGTTCTCGTCCGAAACCCTGATACTCCGAAAGAGATTGTCCAGTTTGTACACGAGGTGCGTCCAGTTTTCTCCGTGACCCTTTCTACTCTTTTGCACGGGCTATGCGGGAGAAATTATGATACCATGCCAAGTTCCAACATTTTCAGAGTTCATTTTGTAGTGATTTTCAATTTCACCGTCATTTAGCTCCCTAAACAAATCGGTAAATGACTGAAAAACAGCAAATGATGTCAGAACGTGTTGGAAATTGATGACGTCGCTTTGAATGATGCATACTGAACGCAAAAATAGGCTGGAGTTCAAATAAGTTTAAAAAACATTAAAGTGCCCGTGTAACAGATGAGTTCTCGTCCGAAACCCTGATACTCCGAAAGAGATTGTCCAGTTTGTACACGAGGTGCGTCCAGTTTTCTCCGTGACCCTTTCTACTCTTTTGCACGGGCTATGCGGGAGAAATTATGATACCATGCCAAGTTCCAACATTTTCAGAGTTCATTTTGTAGTGATTTTCGATTTCACCGTCATTTAGCTCCCTAAACAAATCGGTAAATGACTGAAAACAGCAAATGATGTCAGAACGTGTTGGAAATTGATGACGTCGCTTTGAATGATGCATGCTGAACGCAAAAATAGGCTGGAGTTCAAATAAGTTTAAAAACATTGAAGTGCCCGTGTAACAGATGTGTTCTCGTCCGAAACCCTGATACTCCGAAAGAGATTGTCCAGTTTGTACACGAGGTGCGTCCAGTTTTCGCCGTCACCCTCTCTACTCTTTTGCACATGCTATGCGGGCGAAATGATGGTACCATGCCAAGTTCCAACATTTTCAGAGTTCATTTTGTAGTGATTTTCTATTTCACCGTCATTTAGCTCCCTAAACAAATCGATAAATGACTGAAAACAGCATATGATGTCAGAACGTGTTGGAAATTGATGACGTCGCTTTGAATGATGCATACTGAACGCAAAAATAGGCTAGAGTTCAAATAAGTTTAAAAACATTGATGTGGCCGTGTAACAGATGTGTTCTCGTCCGAAACCCTGATACTCCGAAAGAGATTGTCCAGTTTGTACACGAGGTGCGTCCAGTTTTCGCCGTCACCCTCTCTACTCTTTTGCACATGCTATGCGGGCGAAATGATGATACCATTCCAAGTTCCAACATTTTCAGAGTTCATTTTGTAGTGATTTTCAATTTCACCGTCATTTAGCTCCCTAAACAAATCGGTAAATGACTGAAAAACAGCAAATGATGTCAGAACATGTTGGAAATTGATGACGTCGCTTTGAATGATGCATACTGAACCCAAAAATAGGCTGGAGTTCAAGTAAGTTTAAAAACATTGAAGTGCCCGTGTAACAGATGTGTTCTCGTCCGAAACCCTGATACTCCGAAAGAGATTGTCCAGTTTGTACACGAGGTGCGTCCAGTTTTCGCCGTGACCCTCTCTACTCTTTTGCACATGCTATGGAGGCGAAATGATGATACCATGCCAAGTTCCAACATTTTCAGAGTTCATTTTGTAGTGATTTTCAATTTCACCGTCATTTAGCTCCCTAAACAAATCGGTAAATGACTGAAAAACAGCAAATGATGTCAGAACATGTTGGAAATTGATGACGTCGCTTTGAATGATGCATACTGAACGCAAAAATAGGCTGGAGTTCAAATAAGTTTAAAAAACATTGAAGTGCCCGTGTAACAGATGAGTTCTCGTATGAAACCCTGATACTCCGAAAGAGATTGTCCAGTTTGTACACGAGGTGCGTCCAGTTTTCGCCGTGACCCTCTCTACTCTTTTGCACATGCTATGGAGGCGAAATGATGATACCATGCCAAGTTCCAACATTTTCAGAGTTCATTTTGTAGTGATTTTCCATTTCACCGTCATTTAGCTCCCTAAACAAATCGGTAAATGACTGAAAAACAGCAAATGATGTCAGAACATGTTGGAAATTGATTACGTCACTTAGAATGAGGCATACTGAACACAAAAATAGGCTGGAGTTCAAATGACTTAAAAATAGCAAATGATGTCAGAACGTGTTGGAAATTGATGACGTCGCTTTGAATGGTGTGTACGGAACGTAAAAAAGTCTAGAGTTGTAATAAGTTTAAAAAAATGAAGTGCCCATGTAACAGATGAGTTCTCGTCAGAAACCCTGATACTTCGAAAGAGATTGTCCAGTTTGTACACGAAGTGCGTCCAGTTTTTGCCATAACACAAGAAGTCCGGAGTTGTAATAAGTTATTAAAGATAAAAAAGAGGCACAATGCTCGTTAATTAGCTTCAAGGCTTTCGGAATAGTGCAAACTGCACTGCACATAGCTCCGTGCAGTCTACACTATTCCTCAAGGCTTAAAGCTAAGCAACGTGCAGATGAGCATTGCGCCTCTCCTTCATCGTCTCTGCACTCAGGGCTTATAAACCGCTTCTAGTGCCTCTCTCTTCACGAGGTGGGAATAAAAAACAGCTTACTAAGAAACTATAGTACCGGTTCATGGCACGAACCGGTACTAAAGGTGCCCATGGGGCCACAGCCTAATGCAGCATCATTATTACCGGTTCGTGACACGAACCGGTACAAAAGATTTCTCACGAACCGGTACTAATGATCTCCGCCCGCCTAGCCGTTGGAACCGGCACTAATGGACACATTAGTGCCGGCTCAAAATCAAACCGGCACTAATGTGCTTCACATTTGACCCTTTTTCTACTAGTGTATACACCACAGCAGAACGGGGTTGTTGAAAGGCGCAATCTGTTGGGGAACGTAGTAATTTCAAAAAAATTCCTACGCACACGCAAGAACATGGTGATGCATAGCAACGAGAGGGAAGAGTGTCATCTACGTACCCTCGTAGACCGTAAGCGGAAGCGTTATAACAACGCGGTTGATGTAGTCGTACGTCTTCACGACCGACCGATCCTCAGCACCAGACGTACGGCACCTCCGCGTTCAGCACACGTTCAGCTCGGTGACGTCCCGCGAACTCACGATCCAGTAGAGCTTTTGGGAAGAGATTCGTCAGCACGACGGCGTGGTGACAGTGATGATGATGCTACCGACGCAGGGCTTCGCCTAAGCACCGCTACGATATGACCGAGGTGGATTATGGTGGAGGGGGGCACCGCACTCGGCTAAGAGATCAATGATCAATTGTTGTGTCTTGGGGTGCCCCCGTATATAAAGGAGCTAAGGGGGAGGCAGCCGGCTAGGAGGAGGGCACGCCAAGGGGGGAGTCCTACTCCCACCGTGAGTAGGGCTCCTCCTTTCCTATTATGAGTAGAAGAAGGGGGAAGGAGGAGAGAGAGGGGAAGGAAAGGGGGGCGCCGCCCCCCTCCTTGTCCAATTCAGACTAGAGGGGGAGGGGGCGTGCGGCCTGCCCTGGCCGCCCCTCCTCTTCTCCACTAAGGCCCAATAGGCCCATTATACTCCCTGGGGGGTTCCGGTAATCCCCCAGTACTCCGGTATATGTCCGAAACCTCCCGAAACACTTCCGGTGTCCGAACATAGTCGTCCAATATATCGATCTTTACGTCTCGACCATTCCGAGACTCCTCGTCATGTCCGTGATCATATCCGGGACTCCGAACTACCTTCGGTACATCAAAACACAAAAACTCATAATACCGATCGTCACAGAACTTTAAGCGTGCGGACCCTAGGGGTTCGAGAAGTATGTAGACATGACCGAGACATGTCTCCAGTCAATAACCAATAGTGGAACCTGGATGCTCATATTGGTTCCTACATATTCTACGAAGATCTTTATCGGTCAAACCGCATAACAACATACGTTGTTCCCTTTGTCATCGGTATGTTACTTGCCCGAGATTCGATCGTCGGTATCTTAATACCTAGCTCAATCTCGTTACCGGCAAGTCTCTTTACGCGTTCTGTAATGCATCATCCCGCAACTAACTCATTAGTCACATTGCTTGCAAGGCTTATTGTGATGTGCATTACCGAGAGGGCCCAGAGATACCTCTCCGACAATCGGAGTGACAAATCCTAATCTCGATCTATGCCAACTCAACAAACACCATCGGAGACACCTGCAGAGCACCTTTATAATCACCCAGTTACGTTGTGAAGTTTGGTAGCACACAAAGTGTTCTTCCGGTATTCGGGAGTTGCATAATCTCATAGTCACAGGAACATGTATAAGTTATGGAGAAAGCAATAGCAGTAAACTAAACGATCAAGTGCTAAGCTAACAGAATGGGTCAAGTCAATCACATCATTCTCCTAATGATGTGATCCCAATAATCAAATGACAACTCATGTCCATGGCTAGGAAACTCAACTATCTTTGATTAACGAGCTAGTCAAGTAGAGGCATACTAGCTTCTCCGCCGACATGTCCAGCCCCTTCTCCTCCGCCATGTCCGGCCCCTTCTCTGCCGCCATGTCCGGCCTCTTCCCCGCCGCCATTATCGATCATCTCTTCGTCTTGCCCAGTGTCGTCATTGGCTGCCCCGTCGGCGTCCTCAACATCATCATCCTCATCTTCAATTATCCACCGAGTATAGCCATCCATGAAACCAGTCATGAGCAGGTGCGCTTCGACCGACCTTCGTCATAGGGGCCAACCGTGTGGACAATTTCAAAATTAGCAGCAGCGACGTGACTAAAAAGCATGCTACTACTATGCCATTAGCAGTAGCGCGCTTCTTGACGCCGCGCTGCTGGTAAACTTAGGTCTCTGTCTACTGTCGGTGGATTTTTGTAGCAGCGCGGTTTAAACATCACGCGCTACTGCTAAATTTACGTCAGTAGCGCGCTTTACCTAACCGCGCTGCTACTAATTAGTAGCAGCGCCTCTTTTTGTGCCGCGCTGCTGCTAAGATTCTGTGTATAAGGTTTTCCCTAGTAGTGTAGTGACACTATGTTTGTCTATGTATTCACACATGTATTATGTTTCCGGTTAATACAATTCTAGCATGAATAATAAACATTTATCATGATATGAGGAAATAAATAATAACTTTATTATTGCCTCTAGGGCATATTTCCTTCACAATCGAACCGTCGCTGACATGGCAAGAAGTTTACTCAAGAGTAAGAACTTGCCGGGAACCTTTTGGGGAGAAGCTGTCTCGATGGTGGTCTATCTTCTAAACTGGGCTCCAATGAAAGCGGTGATCGGCAAGACTCCATATGAAGCAATTTACGGACGTAAGCCCAATGTGTCTCAAAGCTTGCCGATCGTAGCACCAAGATGGTGTTCATCGGATACGAGAGGAGTCCCGGCACCAAGGCATACCGCTTCTACGATCCACGAACCAAGCGTCTACGGATTTCACGCGACGTTGTGTTTGAAGAAAACCAAGCGTGGAATTGGAGTGCAGCAGCCGACAATGCTCCAAATGGTAACATATTCACGGTTCAATTTCCAACTAATGATGATGCAGGGGACGATGTCCAGGTGGTTGGCAAGACGCACAACCAAGGTGACCGAAATGGTAGTGATCACCATGGTACGACACCGACGACGACGCGCATGGGTCGCAAGGTAGCGACAACGACGCGCATGAAACGGGCGGAGATCTCGGCAATGACATCGACAACGAGGCGCATAGTGACGACGACAATCAAGATGAAAGTCACGGTCACGACGACTACGCCGACGACGCGGATGTCAATGATGCGGATGCCAATGATCCGGCATCCACTACGCCCGAGACTCAACGGTCTTCCTCAAGTGCATCGACGCCGACACAATTTGTGTCGCCCCCTTTGCAAGCCACGACGGATTCTTCCGCGCCTTGTCTCTACAAGCCCCTCAAGAAAGTCCATAAATACGCAAGGCCAGTTACGCTCAAGTATTCCGGACTATGTTTGCTCAGAGTTGAGGAGCCAGCGAACTTCGTAGAAGCGAGCAAAAGTTCAAGTTAGATGCACGCCATGGATGAGGAGATGAAGGCGATCGAGAGAAATGACACGTGGACTTTGGTAACCTAACCTCCGAACCAAAAGGCCATAGGTTTGGAAGTGGGTTTACAAGTTAAAGAAACACACGAAGGGTCCCATTGTGAAGTACAAGACAAGACTCATTGCAATGGGCTATGTACAACGTCAAGGAGTTGACTATGAGGTGTTTGCACCGATTGCTCGACTCGAGACGGTGAGAGTGCTCCTAGCTTTGGCAGCACAAAAGGATTGGAAGGTTCATCATATGGATGTTAAATCCGCTTTCCTCAACGGCGTCCTCACAGAAGAAGTGTACGTGGAACAACCCCTCGGCTACGAGAAGAAAGGAGAAGAAGGGAAAGTTTACAAGTTCAAGAATGCACTTTACGGGCTGAAGCAAGCGCCAAGAGCTTGGAACTCAAAGTTAGACCGAAGTTTGGTCATGCACGGGTTCAAAAGATGTCCCCTCGACGATCCAAAGGATAGTCTATCAAGCACCGAAAAACGGGTGAAAGTTGAAGACGCGGCCAAGGAGGAGTGCTGGCATCAAGCTATGGATGAGCTGACGGTAGTAAAGTCAGTGACCGGGATGCTGCTAGTAATGGTGAAAGCAAAGCTGAGGATAACACCTAGGAGTTGCAGCATCGCATCTGGGATCCAGGTCGAGAAAGTAAGCACGTCATGTTTAGGAGGATGAATGTCTAGGGGATGAATGTTGTAGCACGTGATGTTCGAGTGTGTGTCACATGTGGCACGTCATTTGCTAAAAGTTATGTCGAGACATTCGGCCGACGCTGCCGGCCAGGTCAAGTTCACGTATACGTCTACGTTTAGCGTGTGTGTTGCTTGAGAATCAATCAAGCTCGTCTAGCTAGCTTTGCACTTTCCGTGCATAGTTCCTGGGTGATTTGATCTAGGGATAAAAACCAACACAGAATAGGGCCTGATGGCCATCCCCCACCGTGGTGATCGTACACTGGTAGAAAAAAGCCCTTTAGTCCCGGTTCGCAACAGCCTTTAGTCCCGGCTGTGCAACCGGGACTAAATATGCGCGACTAAAGACCCCCCCTTTAGTCGCGCCTCTTACGGACCGCGATTAAAGGCTTTAGTCCCGGTTCTCGTGGCCAACCGGGACTAAAGGCCTCCACCGCAGGTTTAGGGTTTTAGCCCCCCTAAACCTGGTTTCTTTTTAGTTTGGAGTGTTTTATTTCTTTTATATTTTATTTTGTGTTTTATTTTAATTTGATAAAGTTTCAGTACACATATTCTACGCTACTATATACATGCATATGAAATTTCAAACAAGAAGAATTCAAGAGGAATATATAATATATACAATCTCGGGTGACCATATACAACTTCGAACAAGTTTCCATACACAATTAGGATGGATGACCATATACAACTTCGAACAAGTTTCAATCTCGGATATGCATATAAATTTCTTCGTCCTCGGTATAGTGTTCTCCTTTAGGATTGATGACTTCCCTCATGAAAAATCCTGCTAATTCTTCTTGAATTGGTCGGAAGCGAGCTTCTGGACTAAGCCTCCTCCGCAAGTTATCCGTCGCGTTCCGCACGCTATCCGATGCCTTCCGCTCAGAGGTGTGTCTCCGGATGTTCTCACAAACATAGTATCCACATAGATTGGTCCCCGGTGGCTGCTTATCCACATTAACTAACCTTCTGAAATCTAGCTCATGTTTGAATTCATCGACAATTTCTTCTGAGAACCGTCTCCAAACCCTACAGGGCAAAGAAAATTAAATGAACAAGGGAGTTATTAGTTACTTGATATTAGGAAATGAACGAAAGAGACCGATCGATATAGAGCTCAAATGATTGAAAATAATTACTTTTGCAGCATTTTTCTCATGTCGGCCCAACGCTTTGGATCCGAATCCATAGAGTCCATGATTAGAACTCTGGAGGTGTGAAGTTCAATATTTAGCAGAATCCAGTGGAACCTGCGGACACGTTACATGCACAGTCATGCATAACTCATCGATTAGACATACCATGCATGGAGTAAACAAAAGAGAATGGGCACAAGAGAGAAACACTCACCCAAAATGGTAAGGAAATAGAATATGACTTTTGAGTTGATGCTTTCTAAGAAACATGTGCAAGTCTTTCTCCACGTCTTCGGGGTGATGTTGTAACACATGTCCATTAACGATATGTGGGTCAATGAACCCAACCTCATGGATGTTTCTTATTTTGCATTCCCAAATCTTCAATCTGCATAATAGCGTACGCAACAATATAGTTAGGACAATATATATATAGTGCAGGCAATGAAGAACGAGATGAGGTAGAAATAAATCACTTACAGAACGTAGCAACTCAGCATAGATTTGTCGAGGTCGCGCAGATTGAACAGCTGGAACAATTCACTCATATGAACTTCTACAGAGTACCGTTTGGTGTGATGCTCATCTGTAACATCCGCATAAACATATTCTTTGTCGGCCCATGTTATGAATTGCTTGTACCAACGTAGCAGATTTCGCATTTGTGGTGGTAGACTCTTTTCCCGCGCAGGCTCGACGAGAGGCCCATTCCGCACATATTGTAATCCTATCTCACATACTGGCACATCCTCAAGGCCTAAGAAGGCACGAAGAGTCAAACCCATCTCGGACGATTGTTTCATTGCACCCGCTACAGTCAATCCAAGTGCTGCCGCAGCTGCTATGATCTCGGGGTCCTCTTCCGGACCGGCTTTCACTATGAGCGGGGGGATCGATTGTTTCTTCTGCATCCCGAGCTGGTCAACTTGTTTCCCGCTTTTTTTACTTTCTTCTTTCTCCTCCTTCAATATTTTTGCTTGCCTACGAAGTTCATGTCCATAGTCGTCAGGCATATTCAGCTCGGCTTGGGACGGTGTCGTCAAAAAATCCTTAGCCCACTTCTTTTGCTTCTTAGTGAATACTTGCTTGGGCTCAGGCTCTTTTTTCGCCTTCATATCCGCCTTCCATTTCTCATAATCAGCAGACGCGGCCAATTTGGTTTCAGCTTCACTAAGTTCCCCAGGCCTTGGGAGGAGAGGCTTCAGTGATGGCTCCGGTACCCTTGTGGTCTTAGGTACATAAGGGTCCGGGTTAATAGTCCAGGAGCGGGTTTCCTTGCTGTCCGCCTGCTTCTGCTTCTTCGCCGGAGGTGGATTGGGGGGCGTCGTACCCGCCGGAGGAGGATTGGGGGGCGTCGTACCCGCCGGAGGTTGTGGATCGGGGGACGGCGTCGAATGGCGTGAAGGAGGTGTAGGTGAACCACCACGACCACCACCACTGCCACCACCGCCGCCACCACCACCACCACCATCGGAGGGGGGTGGACTTGCTAGCCTTGGCGCCTCGCCTGGAAACACTATGTACTTCTTTTTCCATAGAATGAACTGGTGCTTGACATCTCCAAGTCTTCTCTCCCCTTCGGGTGTAGGTTTCTCAATCTCCAGGTCCTCAAACCCTTGGACTATGTCTTCCACCGTGACACGAGCTACCTTCGTGGAAACGTTCCCCACGGGATAATGCAGATCACATTCTTTCATCTCCTTTACATCATCCACGGGGTAGTGAGGCTCCGGTGCACGAATCTCGATCATCGGTGCACTAGCACCAGGTGGGGCATCCGTGGAAGCCACGCTGCTTCTCCGCTGCTGGCTTCCGCGATCCGCTTCATGATCTTCATGCGGCCCTGCAGCCGATTTTTCTTTCACTAGTTCATGCACGGTCTGCTTCAACTCATGGAGTTCCGATGCAAACTTCGTCATAAGATCTGCATCCCGGTCCGTCTTTCTCTTACGGCTTCTGTAACAGTACGGGTCATTGTCCTGGGAAAACCCTACTTTCCACGGAACTTTGCCTTTGCCTCTTACACGTCCTCCATGTTCATCATTCCCGAGGGCTGTTGTCAGTGCGTCTTTCTCTCTGTTGAACTTGATCAAGCCCTCTTGAGCTTGGGTCATTGCGTCAATAAGGGCTTGGGTGGGAGCAAACTGTCACTGCCGGTGAACACACACCCCTGTCTCCGGGTCTAGCGATCCCCCATGCCCGTACCACCAGCTTTTGGCCCTTGGGTCCCATCCCTCTGTACCTAGAGGGATTCCTCGCACCCTCAGGTCCTCCTCCATCTTCTGCCACCTAGGCTCCGAAAGGCGGTATCCTCCTGGCCCCATAATATGATGGAACTTTTTCTTACTCGCATTATCCTTATTTTTTTGATATTTCCTTGAAATGCTCCGATTGCTTTTGCCTCACAAATTCTGGCCGATCATCTTTCAGTTTCTCATGTTGTCCATTGAAATCCGGAGTCTTGCCCTTGTTGACATAGTCACGGGTTAAATTTTTCTTGAAGTTCCGGAATGCTTCGCCCATCTTCTGAAGAGCGAACTCTTTAACTAGCCTCCTCCTCTGATGTCCACCCGGAACCTCGTTACCGAATTCATCGACTTTGTTGTATTCCGGAGGTAGAATGAAATGTTCCATAAGCTTTCTCCAGCAATCCTTTTTCGTTCTCTTGTCGACAAAACTGAAACCAAGACGTGCCTTCTTTGGCTCCTTCCATTCCTGGACGGTGATCGGGACGTTGTCTCTAACAACGACTCCGCATTGGTTGATAAACTTTGAGGTGTGCTGTAGGGGCTTGCCGGTTTCACTGAGAAACTCAATGGCATATGTTTCTCCTGTTTTCATCGCCTTGGATTTGCCACGCTTTGTCGTACTCGATCCGGAGGGCTAAAAAAAGAAAGAGAGTCGCGCGCGTTAATACATATGTATTCACATTTCAGTAAGTTTGTATCACGAGAGGCTCAATGTATATATATACCTCGCCGGAGGTGGTTGCTACTTGCAATTCGAGATCGTCGGTTGTTGACGGTTGACCTCCGTCGACAATGTCCGTTCCTTCACCTTCTTGATCATCGACAATCTCTGTTGCACCGTCAAGGTTCAGAAAAGAAGAGACTACATCCTCTTGTTGCTCATATTCTGAGCCCGGCACATAAGGAATCTCGTTGTTGATGATGCCCATTAAATAACGTTCAGCCTCCGGATCCCTAAGCGGCTCTGCTCTATCGTCCGCCATATGTCACTCCTGCATGTAGTAAAAATTCTTTAAGTATAAAGGAATTAAATAATAAGATTAAGGGGACATAGAGGAGGAGGAATTAAAAAATAAGATTCTTTAAGTAAAAATTATTTTTTTCTTCTTCTTCCTTTCTTCTTCCTCTTTCTTCTTTCATTCTTCTTCTTCCTTTTTCGTTTTTCTTTCTTTCTTCTTCTTCCTTTCTTCTTCCTTTCTTCTTCTTTTTTTCTTCTTCCTTTTTCTTTCTTCTTTCTTTTGGTTTTCATTTGGTTTTCATTTTTTTCTTCTTCCTTTTTCTTTCTTCTTTCTTTCTTCTTTCTGTTTTTCTTCTTCCTTTTTTTCTTCTTCCTTTTTCTTCTTTCTTTCTTCTTTCTTTTTTTCTTCTTCCTTTTTTTTCGTCCTCCTTTGTTTTACTTCTTTCTTTTTTGCTTCTTCCTTTGTTTTTCTTCTTCCTTTGTTTTTCTTCTTCCTTTTTTTTCTTCCTCCTTTGTTTTTCTTCTTTTTTTTCTTCCTTTTTTTTCTTCTTTCTTTTTTTCTTCTTCCTTTGTTTTTCTTCTTCCTTTTTTTTTCTTCCTCCTTTGTTTTTCTTCTTCCTTTTTTTCTTCTTCCTTTTTTTTCTTCTTTCTTTTTTTCTTCTTCCTTTGTTTTTCTTCTGTTTTTTCTTCCTTTTTTCCTTTTTCCTTTTTTCTTCTGTTTTTTTCTTCTGTTTGTTTTTCTTGTGTTTTCTTTTGTTTTCTTTTTTCTTTCTTTTTCCTTTTTCTTTTTTCTTGTGTTTTCCTTTTTTTTGTTTTTTTCTTCTGTTTGTTTTTTTGTTTTCTTTTGTTTTTTTCTACGTCCTTTGTTTTTCTTCTATTTTTTGTTTTCTTTTGTTTTTTTCTTCTTCCTTTGTTTTTCTTCTGTTTTCTTTTGTTTTTTTCTTCTGTTTGTTTTTCTTGTGTTTTCCTTTTTTTCTTCTTTCTTTTTTTCTTCTTCCTTTGTTTTTCTTCTGTTGTTTTCTTCCTTTTTCTTTTGTTTTCTTTTGTTTTCTTCCTTTTTCCTTTTTTCTTCCTTTTTCTTGTTTTTCTTTCTTCTTCTTCTTCCTTTTTCTTCTTCCTTTTTCTTGTTTTTCTTCTGTTTTCCTTTCTTCTTCCTTTTTCTTCTTCCTTCTTCTTCTGCCGGCGCGCGGAGGACGGCAGGCAGGGGCAGCGTGCGGCGGGCGGCGGGACGTCGGGCGGCGGGCGGCAGGGCGTCGGGCGGCGGGCGGCGCGCCGGCAAGGGCAGGGGCTGCGGCGGGCAAGGGCAGGGCACGGGCGGCGGTGGCGCTCACTGGGGACGGGGGCGGCGGCGCGCAGGGCTTCGGCGTCGGCGTCGGCGTCGAGGCAGGGCTTCGGCGTCGGCGTCGGGGTTGGGGCAGGGCTTCGGCGTCGGCGTCGGCGTCGGCGTCGATCGGCGTCGGGGCAGGGCTTCGGCGTCGAGAGAGAGGAGAATGGGAAGTGGCGAAACTGCTAAGTGCAGTATATATAGACGTACCTTTAGTCCCGGTTGGGGAGGCGGACCGCGACTAAAGGGTACCCTTTAGTCGCGGTCCGCCTCCCCAACCGGGACTAAAGGGTTTTGGCGCCGCTTTCGTTCCCGCGCAGAAAGACCCTTTAGTCGCGGTTGGGGACAACAACCGCGACTAAAGGGTACCCTTTAGTCGCGGTCCGCCTCCCCAACCGGGACTAAAGGGTCTGTGCTGGAACTGGCGCGGTGCGGTGGGATGTTTAGTCCCACCTCGCTAGCCGAGAGGCTTCGACAGTGGTTTATAAGCGCGGCTGCGCTCACCACTTCGAGCTCCTCTCAAATGCAGGCTTACGGGCCTATTCTGTCACTATGTGCTTGTGGGCCTATTGGGCCTTCTGCGGGCCTGAATCCTGGCCCATTGACGGGTTTCTAGTCGTATTCAGGCCTTGCTGGCCCAGTAGGAGGCATATTTTTTATTTTGTTTGTACTTATATATTTTATTAAAGCTTATATTATTTTGTTTCTAATTCATTTTAAAATCTTAAAAATACAATTATATATCAAAAAAATCAGAAAATAAAACTAATTCATTTTAAATTTGGTTTTCATTTTTTTCTTCTTCCTTTTTCTTTCTTGTTTTTTTCTTCTTCCTTTTTCTTCTTTCTTTCTTCTGTCTATTTTTCTTTTGTTTTTTTTCTTCTGTTTGTTTCTTCCTTTTTCTTGTTTTTCTTCTGTTTTTTTCTTCCTTTTTTCCTTTTTCCTTTTTTCTTCTGTTTTTTTCTTCTGTTTGTTTTTTTCTTCTGTTTTTTTCTTATGTTTTTCTTCTGTTTGTTTTTTTCTTCTATTTTTCCTTTTTTCTTCTGTTTTTTTCTTCCTTTTTTCCTTTTTCCTTCTTTCTTCTTCTTCCTTTTTCCTTTTAAAATCAGAAAAATAAAACTAATTCATTTTAAAATCTTAAAAATACAATTATATATCAAAAAAATCAGAAAAATAAAACTAATTCATTTTAAAATCCCTTGAAGGTTTGACAAAAGGTTTGATACATCATTCAGTTCATCGACCAAATACAAAGTTTGGTACAATAAATTATTACACATCAATTCTTCCCTTGTGTCCCTGCTTGCTTACGATTGTGCCGTATCCATGGAGCATCCTCATCATTTAACTTAATGCTTGGGTCAGTGTTCACTTTGAAGGGCGGAATTTCACCAAACATATTATAATCTTCTGACATGTCTGTCTTGTCCTCCACTCCCACGATGTTTCTTTTCCCTGAAAGAACAATGTGGCGCTTTGGATCATCGCATGATGTACTGATCGTTTTCTTATCTTTCCGTTTCCTCGGTTTGCTACTCATGTCCTTCAAGTAAAAAACCTGAGCGACATCTTTGGCAAGGACGAATGGTTCGTCAAGGTAACCAAGATTGTTGAAATCCACCATTGTCATTCCGTATTGCTCGTCCACCTTTACCCCACCTCCTATTAGCTTGAACCATTTGCACCGGAACAAAGGGACCTTAAAGGAGGGTCCATAGTCAAGTTCCCATATCTCCTCTATGTAACCATAATATGTGACCTTTTGCCCATTCTCGGTTGCTGCATCAAAGCGGACACCACTGTTTTGGTTGGTGCTCTTTTTATCTTGGGCGATGGTGTAAAATGTATTCCCAATTATCTCGTACCCTTGGAAAGTCGTTATAGTCGAAGATGGTTTCTTGGCCAACATGTACAGCTGATCTCCAACATCATTTTCATTCATTAAATGTTTTCGCAACCAACTGCCGAAAGTCTCCATGTGGGCCTTTCTAATCCAGGATTCAGGCTTCCCCGGATTGTCCGAGCGTAAAATATTCTTGTGTTTCTCGAAGTACGGAGCCACCAAGCTGGAATTTTGCAGAACTGTGTGGTGTGCTTCAGTCATAGAATGACCGTCCATACATATCGTGGATTCCCATCCAATCTTGCCTTTTCCACTTAGTCTCCCCTCGTGCCGCGATTGAGGAATACCAATCGGCTTAAGGTCAGGAACATAGTCAATACAGAACTCAATTACCTCCTCATTTCCATAGCCCTTGACGATGCTTCCTTCTGGCCTAGCACGGTTACGAACATATTTCTTTAATACTCCCATGAACCTCTCAAAGGGGAACATATTGTGTAGAAATACAGGACCGAGAATGGAAATCTCTTCGACTAGGTGGAGCAGGAGGTGCGTCATAATATCGAAGAAGGATGGTGGGAACACCAACTCGAAACTGACAAGGCATTGGACCACATCGTTCTATAACCATGGTAGATCTTCTGGATTGATTACCTTCTGAGAGATTGCATTGAGGAATGCACATAGCTTCAGAATGGCTACTCGAACATTTTCCGGTAGGAGCCCCCTCAAAGCAATCGGAAGCAATTGCGTCATAATCACGTGGCAGTCGTGAGACTTCAGGTTTTGGAACTTTTTCTCCGCCATGTTTATTATTCCCTTTATATTCGACGAGATGCCAGACGGGACCTTCATACTGCTCAGGCATTCAAAAAAATGACCTTCTCTTCTTTGGTAAGAGCGTAGCTGGCACGACCTTGAAACCATTCCGGATGCCGGTCATCTGGGTCTTTCAAAAGTTGTTGGTCCTGCCGTGCTTCCTTTGTATCATTTGTCTTCCCATACACGCCCAAGAAGCTTAGCAGGTTCACGCAAATATTCTTCGTAACATGCATCACGTCGATTGCAGAGCGGACATCTAGGACTTTCCAATATTCTAGCTCCCAAAATATAGATTTCTTCTTCCACATGGGTGCGTGCCCGTCAACTCCCCGCGGAACTGATTGTCCGCCAGGACCCTTTCCAAAGATGACTTTCAAATCCTTGACCATATCAAATATCTCAGCACCAGTACGTTCCGCAGGCTTCGGCCGGTGATCTGCCTTGCCGTTGAAATGCTTGCCTTTCTTTCTTACGTTATGATTTCGGGGAAGAAATCGACGATGACCCAGGTACACGTTCTTCTTACAATTAACCAAACGTACACTTTCAGTCTCATGTAAGCAGTGCGTGCATGCATTGTATCCCTTATTTGTCTGTCCCGAAAGGTTACTGAGAGCAGGCCAATCGTTGATGGTTACAAAAAGCAACGCTCGTAGGTCAAATTCCTCTCCTTTGTGCTCATCCCAGACACGTACACCAGGTCTGGCCCACAACTGTAAAAGTTCTTCAACTAATGGCCTTAGGTACACATCGATGTCGTTGCCGGGTTGCTTAGGGCCTTGGATGAGAATTGGCGTCATAATGAACTTCCGCTTCATGCACAACCAAGGAGGAAGGTTGTAGATGCATAGAGTCACGGGCCAGGTGCTATGGCTGGAGCTCTGCTCGCCAAAAGGATTAATGCCATCAGTATTTAGACCAAATCTTATGTTCCTTGCGTCAGCTGCAAAATCTTTGAACACTCTCTCGATCTTTCTCCATTGCGTTCCATCAGCGGTGTGTCTCAACTCCCCGCCGAACTTATGGTCCTCTTTGTGCCATCGCAACGACTTGGCATGCTTTTTGTTCATGAACAGACGTTTCAACCGTGGTATTATAGGAGCATACCACATCACCTTGGCGGGAACCCTCTTCCTGGGTTTCTCGCCCTCAACATCGTCACCAGGGTCATCGCCTCTGATCTTATAACGCAATGCAGTGCATACAGGGCATTCATTCAAATTCTCGTATTCATCGCGGTAGAGGATGCAGTCGTTAATGCATGCATGTATCTTCAGAACCTCTAAACCTAGAGGGCAGACAACCTTCTTTGCTTCGTACGTACTGGCGGGCAACTCGTTATTCTTCGGAAACATATTCCTCAACATTTTCAGCAAATTTTCAAATGATGAGTCACCTAGACCTTCCTGTGCCTTCCATTTTAGCAAATCCAGTGTGCAGCCCAGCTTTTTAGACTATTATCGCATCCTGGATACAACGACTTTTTGTGATCCTCTAACATGCGATCCAAATTCTCCCTCTCCTTGTCAGTTTCGCAGCGTCTCCGTGCATCAGCAATGGTCCGACCAAGATCATCAGCGGGCTCATCATGTGCCTCTTCTTCACCTTCACCTAACCCTTCCCCGCCTTCAGAATCATCCTCCATGAAAGTATCACCGAAATGATCATGATAGTTGTCATCGATATCATCCCCTTCTTCATCTTCTTCCATTCTAACCCCTCTTTCTCCATGCTTGGTCCAACAATTATAGCTTGGCATGAAACCGTGCCGAAGCAGGTGCATGTGAACGTCTCTTGAGGAGGAGTAACCCTTCTGATTCTTACAGACAGCACATGGACAGATAATAAAACCTTGCTGCTTGTTCGCATTTGCCACTACGAGGAAATCTTTCAAACCCGTAGTGAACTCGCCGGAGAGTCGGGGACCGTACATCCATTGCCGATTCATCTGCATTATTATTATATAAAGTATATAATTAACCATCATGCATTTGTTAAACTAACTAGCTAGAAATAATACAAATTAAACAATGAACTACACACATGCATATTTTATCAATGACACATGAAAGGTTCAAGTTGCTAACCGCGATCGCGGAGGAAAAATAAATGAGAAAGCTCAAGTGTGGCTCGGACACTTCATATCATGTTTGTTTCAGGCTCTCGGGCATTTCATCAAACACCTTGTGTGCATAGGAGGAACCAAAAGCAAACCCACCACCCCCTTCTGAAAATTGTGAAGTGAGCTGAGTGAAGTGAAGTGAGCTGAGTCCTATATATAGGGATGGGCCTTTAGTCCCGGTTGGCCTGGCCAACCGCAACTAAAGGCCTTCGGGGACCTTTAGTCCCGGTTGGCCAGGCCAACCGCGACTAAAGCCCCTCCCGTCCGCCAGCTGTCGACCGAGCGCGCTGGGCCTCGATAGTTGGTCGCGGGTCTCCTCCCGAACCGCGACTAAAAACCCCTTTTGTCGCGGTTCGATTGTTTTGGGGACTAATGGGGGCGTATGGAAGCCTCTTTTTCTACCAGTGGTAGCAGCTTGGAATATCCGCTTCGCCTCTGCTGGTACCCTAATATCCAGCCCTTTCCAAGGTCTCGAATCGTCCGTTCTGCCCTTTCCAAGCACAGGCCGGTTGCTCCGTGGCAGGGCCACTCCTCTCCACGAGGGCAGTTTGTTGGCCACCTGCCCCACCAGGTCCTCGAGTTGTAAGTGTAACGCTGTCAGCTTCCGCAACCCGAGGGGCAGCCCCAAGTATCGACAGGAAAACGTCCCAATAGCACACGTCGATACCGTACTTAGCTCTTATGCAGAAGTCAAGGTACCTCAAAGGACCCTCGTTAAAAATGAAGTGACCATGTGCTCCCCTCATAGTTTTGGAATACATTTCTGGATAGCCTCTTATAGCGTCCAGGGCTGAAGGCAGTTTCCCATTGGACGGGCTTTGTGTTACTGTTGGGCGAGGGAACAGTATAGGACTAGATGATACCTCATGCATTGTTGTAGAAGTTGGTTGCAGTATATTCAATATAATTTTGTTGTATGAAACATGAATTTTTGAATTAATAATATGGTAACTAAAACTAGAAACACATAATTTATTTAAAAATGATTATTGTATAGTTGTAAAAAAATAAGAATGTAAATACCATAGTATAATAGAAATGGTTGAAATTTTTCCCACGAATGGTTACATGTTGAGGTGATATGTATACATGTTAAGAGATCAACTATTTAGCATACAATCTCTACCCATTATAACATTATTCAAGTAGATATAGATCAAGGATGGCTTGGTTAATTTGCCACATTTTTTTTAATTAATTAGCCACACTTTGCCATCTTTGGTTTGGTTTTAAAAAATGGTTTTAAAGACAAATATTGGATGGGATGATACAATCAGAAATGGTATGGATAAGTTTTGAAATGAACCATCGTGAACACTAGGCAATCAGTGGCGGAGGTCCGAAGAAAAAACTGGGCAGGCCAGCTCAAAGAAAACACAAAAACTTGGCTCCTTGGCGTAATTTGTAGAATGTAAATAACAGTTGCGTGAAAACGAATATCAAGCAATTGCTTAGGTCATCGGCTGGCCGCTGCTTGCTCCAACATTGCCTCCTGCGACTGGCTTGGACGCGTTGGATCGATCGAGTAGCGAAATTAGCTTTGCTTAGTTGATCACTGACCTCCGAAGTTATTAAAATCACAAAACAACCTCGGCGGGCTATGGCCAAGTTCTGCCCTAACGAAGCTCCGCCTCTGCTAGGCATTGTCCATGCCTTGTCATAAACTCATCATGACGATTATTAGTTCGTTAGATAAAATGATTGATCATATGCTGAACCCACAGTCATTTCTCTTTTAAATTTACAAAGTGACTTGAGGAAACATGCAACTATAATGAAAATTGGAGAATTACAATGGGGTCAACCAATAACCGTTTAATAGTTCACCTTTGCTACCGGAGACAACAAAGAAAATAATAATTGAAACAACTGAGAACATGATTGTTTTTCTTCCATAAAAGCCGAATTAGGGTAACCATATTGTTGACGTATAATGAGAGGTCTTGAGTTCAAGACCCGGCTGGCGCAATTAAATTGCAGTCCACTTTCGGTCCACGTTTAGGTCTGAAGAAACCACACGTGAGGGGGAGTCTTGAAGTATAATGTGTTGTCTAGTCTCTTTCATCACATCGGTTTTTTGGTTGCATTGACTAGAGCATGCACTTCTAGATGGTATCAGTTTCCGGGTTCTACACCCGAGCTGCCGCCGCTTCCACACCCGCGCGCCGCCCCCGGGGCGGTCGGCCTCCATGACCGGCCGTCGGGGGGCCGCGCCGCCCCTACCTAGGGTTCATTCGCCGATTACGTTGATCAATTGCCCTAGAGAGCTTTTTTGCCAATCCGTTAATTACCGATCGATTGGTCGTGATCATTTGTGTTCTCCGATTATTAAATCGGATTGAGTCGCCCGTACGCCGTCATTCATCTTTGCAACTACTCGGACGTTGGATCACAGCCTGCAACAACTCTCCCGCGGCGTCGCACAGGGCCACCGCACGCGTCCCACGCGCCCGTGGTTGCCGCTGGTGTGGCCGGCCGCTCGCGTTGCCCCAGTGGACAACACGTCCATGCATGGATCTAGGTTGTGTCCCGTGCGTGTGCCCTTCACATGCATGCTACACTCGCAATTGATCTCCTGCTAAACTCTCGTGTCTCTGTTGGGTTGCACGCTCCTGCTACGTCCGGCGGCGGAGCGCACGATGCCGGGTTCCTCCATCGTCAGGTTTCGTGAAGATCGTCATCGAGTACAACACATCCTTTACCGATCGAGCAATGAGCTGCCGCTGTGTCGTCCCGTCGGGCCGTAACGCCGCCATCCTATGGTTTTTTCCGTGGTTGCACAACCTCGCGCGCTGCCGCTGTGTCACCCCTTCGGGTCGTAGTGTCGTGGCCCGCGGTAGCTGCACCGAGGCCGTCCGTTCTAGGCCCTCCCCGAGGCTGCACCGACCCTCGCGCTGCCGCTGCATCGCCCCGTCGGACCGTAGCGAGCAGGGCACGCGATGCCTGCAGCCGCCCTGAGGTCTTCCCCGCCGTCGCACCGACCTGCCCGCCGCCGTTGCGTCGCCCCTTCGGGCCTTAACGCTGCGGCCCGCGGTGCACCGCCGTCCACGCGCGTTGACTTTCACGTGATATGCACCACGCTGCCTCCCTTGGCGTAGGAACTTCACTGTCCGCACTGGTCTTCGTCACGCTGTCGGGTTGATTATCGTCTACTTCGAGCACCGCCGCCGTGCTCCTTCTCTAGCCGCCGCCGCCGCTCTTCTTCCGCGGCTCCACGGTGACTACCTCGACACCTGCGACCCCCGACTCGACACCGACCACGGCGTTCTTCGCACGACTACCTCGACTACGGCTCCACCACTTACGCTCTCGGCTACCACGACAAACAGCACAAAGGGCTACCACCTTGCTTGAGCAACCTCGTCGGTTGCCACTCCAGCCACGACTCCGCGATGCATCAACCGTTACGACTGTGGGGGGTGTCTGTCGGCTTGCCTTCGAATTCTTCCCCAGTCTCACCATCTGCGTCACCACCGTTGTGACTGCGGGGGGATGTTGAGTATATTGATTATTAGAAAAGATGAGATAGGCTAGCACTACTAGGAAAAGGGCTATAGATGGAATGGCCACTAATGGCGCACCAGACATGTGGTGCGCCATTGCTATATAGCAATGGCGCACCATGTGCTGGTGCGCCATCAGTGTGAAAGACACTAATGGCGCACCAGACAAACGGTGCGCCATTAGTAACAATTTTTTTTTATTTTGCCAGATATACTAATGGCGCACCAGGACATAGTGCGCCATTACTAGTTGTAACTAGTAATAGCGCACCAGCAACATAGTGCGCCACTATTTTTTTTTCTTTTTTGCAAAACTACTAATGGCGCACCTGGTGCAGTGCGCCATTACTAGCTTAAACTAGTAATGGCGCACTGCTCCCCGTGCACCATTAGTGTATATTTCATGGACACTTGATCTCGATCCCCCTCCATCTCAATCGTTATCCCACCTCGCCAGATCCGGTCCCCCTCGCCGCCGAGCACCCCCTGCACCCTCTACCCCGCTCCATCGGGCGCCGCCGCAGACCCCCCGCACCCTCCCCCGCTCCACCGTCGCCGACGACCCACCGCACCCTAGCTCCCCTGCTCCACCGCCGCCGACGACCCACCACACCCTCCCCGGCCCGCTCCACCGCCGCCGACGACCCCCCGCACCCTCCCCCACTCCACCGTCGCCGACGTCCCACCGCACCCTAGCTCCCCTGCTCCACAGCCGCCGACGACCCAGCGCACCCTCCCCGGCCCGCTCCACCGCCGCCGACGACCCCCCGCACCCTCCCCGGCCCGCTCCACCGCCGCCGACGACCCCCCGCACCCTAGCTCCCTTGCTCCACCGCCGCCGACGACCCACCGCACCCTCCCCGGCCCGCTCCACCGCCGACGCCCCCCCGCACCCTCCCCGGCCCGCTCCACCGCCGCCGACGACCCCCCGGCCCGCACCCTCCCCGGCCCGCTCCACCGCCACCGACGACCACCCGCACCCTAGCTCCCCTGCTCCACCGCCGCCGAGGACCCACCGCACCCTCCCCGGCCCGCTCCACCGCCGCCGACGACCCCTCGCACCCTCCCCCGCTCCACCGCCGCCGACGACCCACCGCACCCTCCCCGGCCCGCTCCACCGCCGCCGACGACCACCTGCACCCTCCCCGACCCGCTCCACCGCCGCCGACGACCCCCCGCACCCTCCCCGGCCCGCTCCATCGTCACAAATTATTACTGTTTTTGTAAAAAATTGTTATTGTTTCATATTCATATTCATTTTCTAAAAAATTTATTAGATGCAACAAAAAATAATAATAAAAATTACTTATGGCGCACCTATGGCTGGTGCGCCATTGCTACATAATTTTTTTTACTAATGGCGCACCCGTCGTGGGTGCGCCATTGCTATGTAAAAAAAACATTCTAATGGCGCACCGCTTCGGGGTGCGCCATTAGTAAGTTTCCCCCCTTAGCTAATTCCTCCCCTCTCCCTCGCCAGTCCACCCGCGCGCTCACCTGACCCACGACGCCGCCGCCCCGACCCCTGCCGGACTCCACCCCCGTCGCCCCCGCGCCCCCGTGCCCCCCACCACTGCAGCTCCCCCGCCCCCGCGCCCTCCCCCGCGCAGCCATCCCTTCGACGCCGCCGCCGCCGCCGACCCCGACCCCAACCCCGACCCCGACCCCTCCGGCGACCGGCCGCGCCCGCCCAGGTACCTCTCCTCCTTCCTCCTTCCTCCTTGTCCAGCGGCCCGCCGCCCCGACAGCATCTCCAGCAGCACCTCTGAGCAATTTGCCCCACTTGTTCATGCAAGCTAGTAAAACTGTAGTTCTTCTTCTTGCTCCTGTGATGGATTTTCTGAACCTTACATTCGTTCCTGCACTAGTACTTCTTCTGCTCTGTTTAAAACTGCTCTTCTCTTTTTGTATTAGTCTCAGATAAGCAAGCATGATGCAATTATGATCTGGGCCACCGCAGATAAGTAGTAGGAGTAACTATGTTTGTAAATCAAAATTGCTTCACTCCTTGGGATAATCTGCAGATTCAAGTTGTGGCAAAAAAATGTTCTGTCTATTTACAGTGTGGAGTATACAGTTATTACAGTGTCAATGTTGATGATTTACAGTGTGGAGTAGTCATATTTTTCTTTGAAATCTAAGTGCAATTTCTCTGTCTTGTTGCTAACTGAATTTACAGTACTAAGTGGTCTCTAAATTCTGCAGTATTTATGTTCATGACTTTACTGAACTATGTTGTCTTTTCTAACAGTGCCTTCATTTAAATAGTTATATTTTAGCTTCATGGTTCTGTGTAATTTGTGCCTTGATTTTATGTCATCTCTGAATTTTGCTGTCCTGTGCTTGCTACTCCTTAATTCACACATGTACAGGAGGTACAAGAGGTTAAATTGAATCTAACCCTCCAATGTTATATGTTTTGAACTCCTTCCTGAAATCCCTTCTATTATTTTTATCCCAAACAAGTATCCAGGTTTATAAAGATCTAGTGAGCATTGCTAGTGTTGGGGAGGGAGTGATCTGAATTGGTTTATGTGACTCATCCTCATTAACTTTTCTCTCTAACCTTTTTTACAGTACAAATAAATTGTTCCTTCTTCTGTATTTGACCACTGTTTATTGTGGTTTTGATTTTGTTACAGTGTTCTCAAGTATAACAACATAGTGGGATCATTTGTCAACATAGTGGGATCATTTTGCAGATTCCAGCAAACAACATAGTGGGATCATTTGTCAAGGCCAGCATCGGAGTGCTAATTTACAGGTATAAATAGATAAAAGATTCAGAGTGTAGCTCTTTGTGCTCCCTGCATCCTTTTTCTGAGCTGTTTGTGCTCCCTGCATCTTTCAGCTCTCATTTTCAGTGGAGTTGTTGAATTATATGCTCTTATTGGACATGTTTTACGTGTTGATCCATCAATTGCTAGTTTGCTGGGTTTTGTCTGCGACCATCATGTCGTGATGATTTTGCAGGTACCCCAAGAGGCCCTTTAGTTTGCCGGAATGTCGATTAACTTCCGTTCCGGCAAATTCGGGTACTCCATATGTCCTATTTTCAGCAAAGGTCATGCTGAAATTTTCCGTGAATTTTAGCATGACTTTGCTAAAAATAGGACATATGGGGCACTTCCGACTAATGCATGGGCTGGGGTATCTTAGTACTTAATTAAGTAGGATCAACTGCCTCTTGTGTTATTCATATAGAAGTGTGATATCTACTCATAGTTATTACTAATGTCAGTTGCTCGTCATCGATAAACCCTAATCTGGTAGGATGACCTACTAAAAAAGCCCATACCACATATTCTATTTGGATGGGCGTGTTTTCACCACACTGTGGATTATCTTATTGGACCCAACAGAGATGATGTAGTTTTGAATTATGAACATAGGAAATGTCGTCATCGGACGACGAAAGTCTCTCGGGGGAGTGCGACTGGTGCCACGACGGTCGAGGTCTGTGCGACAGGCCTCACCTGGACGATGATCGGCGCTTCAGCATTAAGCTCGAGGAGACCTTCGAAGTTGAAACGGTACGCAATGACGACAAGTGTTTTTTTCATAATTAAGCATGACTTCAACTATTCCAATGTGTAATTTCATCTTTTACAATTCGAGTATAGTTTATCCCATGCCATGCAAGACGCTATGTCTTGGAGAGGATGGATTTTGAAGATCATGAAAATTTTGAAACGAAGAAAATTCACCTAAGTACACATCATGATGTGGATTTTGAAGTAAATCTGTATAATGCTGAGAGCGTAACCCATTTTGGTTGCAAAAATTGGGAAGCATTTTGCAAGATGTATGGTTTTGATGAGGGTATGCTTGTCACCATGGATCTTGGTGATCCTGGCATCGACCAAGACAATATGGACATTTGGGTCCTTGTTGATACGCCTCCAGTTCTACCGCTATGTGAGTTTCTCAAACATAGTTAATTATTAACTAATCTATATTGTTTATTTCAAAATAGTTGACAACTTATTTCCATTGACAGCTTATTTTGATTGTTCAAAAAATGTGCGGAAAATGGTAGACAAAACCCACTACACCGATGGCTCCGAGTTAACTTATCAGGAGAATTACAATATCTACAATCAAACTCCTCAACATTATGGTCAATACGTGCCACTAGTGCACGTGTTGAACTACGGTAACTACCATGGAGATACCCTGGTAAGATTTTGTACTATTACGACATCCGTGCATCTTTTGCATACTTCTAAAACTAGTACATCATTGCTAACTATGAAGTTATTACTATGTTTTTCAACAGAGAATCCCAGAGGATTGTGTGCCTCATTTGATGTATCAGAATGGCAGCCTTCAAGTTTTGAACTTATATCCAGGTCATCCTACAAATCTCAACTGTCCATACCGGATTTCTAGAAGAAGTGGAGACATGCTAATCAGAGAATGGAAAAAATGTCTGGACAGTCGTAAGGAGGTTCTTGGAAGCAAAAGGAAGCGCCGCGCAAGAATTGGAGACAGGATGATCTCCATTCTCCATAATGGAGAGTCAGGGTCTATATTGTTTTATGCTATTTTACCTTAAATAGGGTATTTTAGGTCCTGCCTAATACTGATGATCATGTGCTAAGAACAATTAAGTAGGGTTGGTTCGATGACTATCAGGATGATGATCGTATGACTTGTTATTAATAACGAGTAGAAGTTGTATGATGATGATTAGTAGGACTTGTTAGGATTAGTATTAATTTCGACAAACTCGCTACTCGCGGTCTCGAGACTTGTAATGTTCTATCTTTGTTCGGTCTTTTGATTTCGGAGACTAATATGATGAATTGTATTTGGAGACTAATCTTCTATTGTATTCGATGAATCTGATGTTGCTGTGTGGTGCTGTTTATATTCTGTCCAATAATATATTTTGTAATCTGTGCAAATATTAGAAAAGAAAAAAATCCCTAACATACATACTAATGGGGCATCACCCAGATGTGCGCCATTAGTATGCCAAAGGATACTAATGGCGCATCACCCACCAGTGCGCCATTAGTATGGCAAAGCACATGCCCACTGGGAGGCATACTAATGGCGCACCGGGGCCTATACTAATGGCGCACTACCTGGTGCGCCATTAGAGTACCAGATACTAATGGCGCACCAGCGGTGCGCCATTAGTAAAAATTACTAGTGGCGTGATGCTAGTGGCGCACCAGTAGTGCGCCATTAGTAGGCAAAACTGGTGCGCCACTAGTAAGCCTTTTTCTAGTAGTGTAGGATATGTTCTTGCCCTGTCTTGTACTCCAAGTTGATCATGTACTCCTATATATACGCCCACGAGGCTCAAGCAATACAACGAACAATTCCATCAATCCTCTCTCTCCCTTCTAACACATATAATGGTATTACATTGTAAAGAAACATGCATTACATTACAATCTTCAATCAAATAAAAAATTAATGAATCAAATAAACAAATCATGTGGCGTATTCCGAGAACTGAGCGTGAATATGGTCTACCATCTTCTTGTCCACCTGGAAGGCTTTGGCAAGTATATCACCTGAGATGGATGGATTCGATCCAAACACTGTATTGGCTATGGTGATCACTCCAGGATTTTTGCTGCTCAGCGCTGCAATGGCTATCGCCTTGTTGGTTCCGTAGTTGAACTGAAAGTGAATCAGCCCTTGTGGAAACACAAACACATCCCCTTTGTTAAGAACTTTTGAGAACAACTTGTTTTCAGGGTTCGAGGTGATGAAACCAACATAGAGCGAACCTTCCAGCACGGTCAGGATCTCGGTTGCACGGGGGTGGATATGCGGTGGGTTTTGACCGTAGGGTGCATAATCGACACGGGCCAGGGAGATGCCCAAAGTGTTCAACCCAGCAATCTGCGCCACGTTAACTGCGGTCACTGCAGAACCTTGCTTGTTGCTCGTGTTCCCGGCCATGTGAAGGCCAGAGAAAAAGAAATCCTCTACCAAGGCAGTCTTTGGGTCTTTGCATGCAAATCCATTGACAAAAACTGCACATACATATAATGATTTTGAACAGTTAACAACTACATATTAGCACAAATAAGTAGCTCGAACGTTCCAGCGCAGGAATGCATATGTGTACCTTGGGATGTCCTGTCAGCGATGCAAAAATCCTGGAGCTGGCCTGGGTCGGAGGCAAGAGCATGAGAAGCCGATAGAGCCAAAAGGACAAGGAGGAAGAACCCTGATGCCATTTGGATGCGAACGTTAATTCTCTCTAGATCAAGTGCCTTCTATCGAGTAGACAAAGAGCTGTGCAGACTAGTTCTTGTGAGTTGTGATGCTTCGGAGTATTGAAGATGCCACTATATATATGGAAAGGGAGCATGGAATGGAAGAGCTTTGTGTTTGTTCTGTTGGGGCGCATGTGGATATTAAGGAAATGGTCTTCACCAGTTCCCACCTGAGTAACGAGGAAACCGTTTCCTTGTAGTGGCAGGCCTGCAACGGCCAACTAATCATAGTTGTAAATTCATGGTTTGAACAAGTCATGTTCATACTTGTAGTAGTTCTCTTGTCTCACCAGATGGAGCTAGCGATGATGCCATCAAACATATTGTCATGGGGAGTGCTCCCATGCATACGACCCCCTTGAAAAACCATTAAAAGGTAATTTTCGTGTTATAGGCTGATTATAGCTAAGACTAATCGCAATTAGATAGCTGATTGATCTTTTCCTTTTGGCCCTAACCTGCACACCTAGGCCCACAGTCCATACCTTAAATGCTTCGACCCGATCTCTGTATGCTACGATTCCTTCTTATGCCTGCTGCAAGAGCCACGACAGCTGCCGGCCTGCCACACGGCCGGCGCCCAGTGGACATGCTCACTAAATTTGTTCAAGCTCTTGTATTTGTTTAGATTCCCATGTCCCTAAGTTTTTTTTAACGACTCGTGTTTCACAAGAAAAATTGTCACTAGGGTAGGGTGCTCTGAGATTTTATATAAAGATATGTAGACTTGGCCCGGTTCATATGGTAAACTAGACCAAAAATCACACGAAGGCTTAATTGATTATTAAGGAACAATCAAGCTAAAACCCTAGCTGTGAGCACACAAAAGGACATAGCCAACCTGATATATCTTGACCTCCAGCGCCTACATGCCCTCTACGTGGAGAGAAGTGAGCGGGATCTTCGGAGACGCTTCCAAAAAGGAAAAGTGATGCATGTGTTGAGTAAATAGGCAATTTCTCGATTAAATTAATCCACGAGTAAATCACTAGCATGGTATTGACACAAATAAACGCATACTGATATTCAGTCAAGCTAGCACATACTACGCTAATTGCAGAAAGATCTACGTATAACGCTAGCATGGCTAAAATAGAAAACAGTAGGAGCGGGATAAACGAGCCATGCAGAGGCCGCGGCTTTGGTGGCAGCAGCGGCGTCCTCGGCGGCCTTCTTGTCGGCTTCAGATTTCTCGCCGGCGGCACGTTCGGCGTCGGTGGACATGGTGATGATGAAGGCGACGCGGACGTAGAGGAAGTAGACGATCGGAAGTGAGCAGTCGCGTAATCGCTGCCCAAAAACATATTCGCCCCTCACCCCGTACACGAACCAGAAGGGCGTGGTTTTGGAGACCTGCTCTCCCGTCGACCGTGTACGCGACGGACGGGATGGAGTCACCGGCGGCAGTAGCAGCGAGCTCGGTTCGGCTCAATCCTGCAACCCGCGGTGCAGCGCGTCGCGTCGTGACGAGGCGAGGCGTGGCGTGGCGAGGCGGGCGGCGAAGGAGGAGTGCGCGAGGGCCTCTTCTCTTGTGAAGCTCCAATAGCATATAGAAGAGAAACCCTTATAAGAAGGTCCAACTCCCCTTTCACTTCCGGGGTGGGACTAAACTTCCCACTACACCTAGTGTCATATAACCCACATGGGCCCTTAGAGATTTTTCAGAAATTGCTATATGGGCCTAGAGCCCATCTCAAATTTCAGCAATCCCCCACGAGATCTCGAGGGCCCATTGTGTCCTCTGTTCCAATTACTGTTTCGATATACCAGTGTTTTAGTGAAGACCTGTTAAGGTTGAACTTCACCTAGGGCAAGTAGCTACACTCCTTCACAACTGAACAATGGACTATGCCTTGAATTGTCAGTTTGGCGTAAAGAAGTTTCACCACATGTCTTACTAGTACTAGGCTGCCGAAGGCTGACCCCTCGGGTGGAGCATATAAGTCACACTCCTGGCCTATTCATGAGCTTACTAGAGATCACCCCAATCTCATAGACTGTGACCAGCAGTCGGGCTCATATAGGTGTGTTCCTCCAAAGATTGCTCAGTAGGATAGCATCTTGCTTTCATAAGCTTTGGAACACATTAAGATAGTAGTCATCCTACCATACAGTATCGAGAGTATTGCATCTCCAACGGAGTGGGTTAGTATAGTTACTCTCCTCAGTTCACCACTGGCTTGTTTTTCCAGGTCTTAATTCACGGGATCTCCGATCACATAAGTTGGGTTACTACCATGGCAACTCATGTGGGTCTCATACCCATCTCCCTCGATGCATTATCTATCACAACACGTGATAGCCCTTTCGTAAAGGGATCTGCCAGATTCTTAGCCGTATGGACATACTCCAACGCTATCACTCCGGAGTTTCTTAATTTTCTGACAGCCTTTAATCTCATTCTTATGTGTTTGTTGGACTTCATGTTGTCCTTTGAACTTTTCACCTTGATGATGACAGTCTGATTATCGCAGTTCATAAGGATAGCCGGAACCGTTTTATCAACCAATGGCAAGTCCATCAAAAGATCTCGAAGCCATCCTGCTCCGACACCAGATGTGCCTAATGCTGTTAATTCTGCTTCCATTGTCGATCTCGTTAAGATCGTTTGCTTGCAAGACTTCTAGGAAACAGCGCCACCTCCAAGAGTAAACATATACCCAGTTGTGGCCTTCATCTCATCAGCATCAGAGATCCAATTTGCATGACTATACCCTTCAAGTACCGACGGGTATCCGGTATAGTGAAGTCCATAGTTCATAGTACCTTTCAGATAGCGCATAACTCTTTCAACAGCATGCCAATGTACATCACCCGGTTTGAAAGCAAACCGGCTTAGTTTGCTCACAGAAAACGCGATGTCAGGCCTTGTTGCGCTTGCTAGGTACATCAGTGAACCAATGATTTGAGAGTATCTCAATTGATCTTTAGCCGTGCCTTTGGACTTTCGAATCAACATGGTAGGATCATATGGTGTTTGAGATGGTGCACAATCCGAATATCCAAAACGACTCAACACCTTCTCAACATAGTGGGATTGCAGAAGTGTAATCCCACCCTCATTATCTCTCAGTAGCTTGATGTTCAAGATAACATCAGCCACACCAAGGTCTTTCATCTCAAAGTTCTGAGATAGAAACGATTTGACCTCCTCAATGACTTTGAGGTTTGTTCCAAATATCAGTATGTCATCAACATACAAGCACAGTATAACTCCTTCGCCCCCACCATGGCGATAGTATACACATTTGTCAGCCTCATTAACAACGAAACCAACAGATGTCAGAGTTGTATTAAACTTATCATGCCATTGCTTAGGTGCTTGCTTCAGGCCATATAAAGATTTCAGCAACCTACACACCTTTCTTTCCTAACCATCTATTACAAAGCCATCTGGTTGTTGCATGTAGATTTCCTCGTTTAGCTCTCCATTCAGAAAAGTCATCTTAACATCCATCTGATGGACGAGAAGACCATGCGAGGCCGCCAACGAGAGTAATACTCGAATGGTGGTCAGTCTAGCCACAGGTGAATAAGTATCGAAGAAATCTTCCTCTTCTTTCTAGTCATAGCCCTTGGCCACAAGCCTAGCCTTGTACTTTTCAATTGTACCATCGGGCCTAAGCTTCTTCTTAAACACCCACTTACATCCTAATGGTTTGCAACCATAGGGACGGTCAGTGATCTCCCATGTCCCGTTAGCCATGATGGAGTCCATCTCGCTACGGACCGCATCCTTCCAGTAATCAGCTTCTGGAGAGGCATACGCTTCTGAAATAGAAGTGGGAGTATCATCCACGAGGTACACGAAGAAATCATCACCAAAGGTCTTTGCAGTCCTTTGTCTCTTGCCCCTACCAAGGGTTTCCTCGTCATCCTCCTCAGGATTTTCATCATGTGTTTGTTCATAATATTCCATAGGGATGGCAGGTTCAGGAGTCTCCTTAGATTCTTGTCTAGATGTGCTTTGCATATCTCTCATAGGAAAAATATCCTCGAAGAATGTAGCATCCTTAGACTCCATAATTGTACCGACCTTCTGGTCAGGTACCTCAAATTTCACTACTAGAAATCTATAGCCAGCGCTGTTCTTAGCGTAGCCCAAATTAACGCAGTCCACAGTCTTGGGTCCAAGCTTACACTTTTTGGGGATCGGCACATTGACTTTCGCCAAACAGCCCCAAGTGCGCAAGTACGAGAGTGTTGTCCTTCTCTTTGCCCATTTCTCATAGGGAGTGATCTCATCCTTTGCCGGAACTTTATTCAAGACATAACATGCCGTCAATATAGCCTCCCCCACCGTGCCTTGGATAAACCCGATGTATCTAACATGGCGTTAACCAAATCAGTTAGAGTACGGTTTTTCCACTCGGCAACCCCGTTTGACTAGGGTGAATAGGGAGGCGTCCTCTCATGAATAATGTCGTGTTCCACACAAAAGGAATCAAACTCACTCGAGAAATACTCTCCACCACGATCTAACCGGACTCATTTAATTTTCTTTTCAAGTTGATTCTCAACTTCTGCCTTATAGATTTTAGAGTAGTGTAGAGCCTCATCTTTAGTATTTAACAAATACACATAGCAATATCTAGTGGAATCATCTATCAATGTCATGAAGTATTTCTTTCCACCTTTAGCCAACACACCATTCATCCCACAAAGATCAGAATGTATGAGTTCTATTGGTGCCAAGTGTCTCTCCTCCGCGGCCTTGTGAGGCTTGCGAGGTTGCTTAGCTTGCACACATGAAAGGCACTTAGAACCTTTGGCTAAAGTGAAACTCGGGATTAAATCCAACTTGGCTAGCCGCGTCATAACACCGAAACTGATGTGACAAAGACGTGAATGCTAAACTTCAGATTCATTAACATTCGAATGAACATGGTTCAAGACTTTATTACAAAAATCTGCGAGGGAAAGGCGGAACATCCCTCTGCTCTCATAACCTTTTCCAACAAAGAGTCCATATTTCGTAACAACTAGTTTATTAGACTCGAAAACCAACTTAAACCCTTCTCTACATAGAAGGGAGCCACTAACGAGGTTCGTCTTGATGGCGGGGACATGCTGCACGTTCTTCAGCTACACGATCCTTCCCGAAGTAAACTTCAGATCGACCGTGCCAACACCATGAACAGAAGCACTCGCGCCATTCCCCATCAATACGGACCCGTGCCCTGTGACCTGGTAAGAAGTGAACAATGAAATGTCAGCACACACATGAACATCTGCACCTGTGTCCACCCACCAATCGGTAGGCTGAAACACTGAAAAAACAGTAAATAAATTACGGTACCCAGATGCACCATTGTCATTGTTGCCCACAATAATGTTGACAGACTTGGAGTCCTGTCCTGACTTCTTGTACTTGTTTGGGCACTTGTTGGCCCAATGTTCAACTGACCACAAGTAAAGCAGCCCTCGTCCTTCTTGTTCTTCTTGAAGGTCTTCTTACCCTTCTTCTTAAAGTCGGTTTGTGTTGGACACCGTTCTTTCCCTTGTGCTTGTGGGAGTTATGGTTCCTCTGGTTCACCATGTTGGCAACAGAAGTTCGTTCGACCCCTTTTCCGTGCGAGTCCTTTGCCCTTGAATTCTGCTCAACACTCAGATGGCCAATGACATCCTCTACAGAGAATTCACGCCTCTGATGTCTCAGAGTGGTGGCAAAGTTCCTCCAGGAATTAGGGAGCTTAGCGATTATGCAGCCCGCGACAAACTTGCCCGGTAACTCGCACTTAAGAAGCTCAAGCTCCTTAACAATGCATATTATCTCATGAACCTGCTCCAATACAGGACGGTTTTCAACCATCTTGTAATCGTGGAACTGCTCTATAACATACATCTCGCTCCCTGCATCGGCGGCCCCGAATTTAGATTCGAGCGCCTCCCACAAGTCCTTGGCGACATGCACATGTAAATATGCGTCGACCAGTTTATCTCCGATCACCCTAAGAACTGCTCCGAGAAAAACAACGGTAGCCTCCTTGAACGCCTTCTCCTGTTCAGGAGCAATCGTTCCCATGGAGACACCGGTGACCCAGAACACGTTCATTGCCGTGAGCCATAATGTGGTCTTCGTCTGCCAACACTTAAAGTATGCACCGGTAAACTTATCCGGTTTCAGTGCAGCGGCAAAGCCACTTGCCGAAAAATTCCTACCCATAATAGGTTTTTGGATTGTTGAGTAAATAGGCAATTTCCCGATTAAATTAATCCACGAGTAAATCACTAGCATGGCATTGACACAAATAAATGCATACTGATATTCAGTCAAGCTAGCACATACTACGCTAATTGTAGAAAGATCTATGTACAACGCTAGCATGGCTAAAACAGAAAACAGTAGGAGCGGGATAAACGAGTTATACCCTCCAGTAGGCCATGCAGAGGCCGCGGCTTTGGTGGCAGCTGATACGTCTCCGTCGTATCTACTTTTCCAAACACTTTTTCCCTTGTTTTGGACTCTAACTTGCATGATTTGAATGGAACTAACCCGGACTGGCGCTGTGTTCAGCAGACTTTCCATGGTGTTATTTATGTGCAGAAACAAAAGTTCTCGGAATGACCTAAAACTCCACGGAATATCTATTTGGAAAATATTAAAAATACTGGAAGAAAAATCCACGTTAGGGGGCCCACACCCTGTCCACGAGGATGGGGGGCGCGCCTGCCCCCCTACCTCGTGGGCCCCCTAACGCTCCACCGACCTCAACTCCAATTCCATATATTCACTTTCGGGGAGAAAAAAAATCAGAGAGAAGGATTCATCGCGTTTTATGATACGGAGCCGCCGCCAACCCCTAAAACCTCTCGGGAGGGCTGATCTGGAGTACGTTTGGGGCTCCGGAGAGGGGAATCCGTCGCCGTTGGCATCATCAACCATCCTCCATCACCAATTTCATGATGCTCACCACCGTGCGTGAGTAATTCCATCGTAGGCTTGCTGGACGGTGATGGGTTGGATGAGATCTATCATGTAATCAAGTTAGTTTTGTTAGGGTTTGGTCCCTAGTATCCACTATGTTCTGAGATTGATGTTGCTATGACTTTGCTATGCTTAATGATTGTCACTAGGGCCCGAGTGCCATGATTTCTTCAGATCTGAACCTATTATGTTTTCATGAATATATGTGAGTTCTTGATCCTATCTTGAAAGTCTATAGTCACCTACTATGTGTTATGATCCGGCAACGCCGAAGTGACAATAATCGGGACCACACCCGGTGATGACCGTAGTTTGAGGAGTTCATATATTCACTATGTGTTAATGCTTTGGTCCGGTACTCTATTAAAAGGAGGCCTTAATATCCCTTAGTTTCAGCTAGGACCTGATAATCCCCAAGTGCAAGGAATCATCGTAGCAATTTCCAAAGGTGGAAGTGATAAGTATGGAGTGTCGAACCCACAAGGAGCTAAAGGTAAGATCAATATTCTCTCAAGTCCTATCTGCCACTAATACGACTCTACGTACACCGAACGTTTGCTTCCAACTAGAAACGAGAAATAAAACTACATTGTGGGTATGAAGAGGATAACTTTGCATGATATCGGAGAGCTAAAATATAAAAGTAGGTGCTGTTATCATAAAGTTAGAATATATTACTAAATATTATAAATAGCGAGTGTGGAATAATGGTGGATCGGTGTGCGGAATTGTCCTAGGCAATTATTAACAAGACCGGTAGTCATCATTGCAATTTCATATGAGGGAGAGGCATAAGCTAACATACTTTCTCTACTTGGATCATATGCACTTATGATTGGAACTCTAGCAAGCATCCGCAACTACTAAAGATCATTAAGGTAAAACCCAACCATAGCATTAAAGCATCAAGTCCACTTTATTCCCATACGCAACAATCCCTCTTACTCGGGTCTGTGTTTCAGTCACTCACCAACCCACTATAAGCGAATCATGAACGTATTGCAACACCCTACAGAGGGAATCCCTCACGCCGTGACACGGAGGGCACCACAGGACAACACCAAAATAAAACATACAACTCATACCAATCTATATCATCAATCAACCCAAGGACAAAAGAGATCTACTCAAAACATGATAGGATGGCAACACATGATTGGATCATAATATGTAGCATAAAGCACCATGTTCAAGTAGGGATTACAGCGGGGTGCGGGAGAGTGGACCGCGTAAAAGAGGTGAGGATGGTGATGATGATGGTGATGTTGATGAAGACGATCACCGTGGCGATGATTCCCCTCCTGATGGCACCCCAGCGCCACCGGAAGAGAGGCGGAGAGGTTCTCCCCCTTGTGCTTCCTCCTCCATGGCCTCCACCTTCTGGTCCTTGGCCTTCATGGTGATGATGGCCCCTCCGGGATAATCCTCCATGGCCATCGATGGTGATGGCCCCCTCCGGCAGGGTGTCGGAGAGGGCCTAGATTGACTTCTCGTGGCTACAGAGGCTTGCGGCGGCGGAACTTCCGATCCAGGTTTCTTTCTGGAAGTTTGGGTATATATAGAAGAGTTTTGCGTTGATTTCATGTCAGGGGGTTCTCCGGGCTGTCCACGAGGTAGGGGGGCGCGCCCTAGGGGGGTGGGCGCGCCCCCCACCCTCGTGGGCAGCCCGGGACTCTTCTGGCCTGCTTCTGGTACCCCGTGGGCTTCTTCTGGTCCAAAAATGTTCTCCGTCAAGTGGCACGTCAATTGGACTCCGTATAGTTTTCCTTTTCTTCGATACTCTAAAACAAGGATAAAATAGAAACTGGCACTGGGCTCTAGGTTAATAGGTTAGTCCCAAAAATCATATAAAATATCATATAAATGCATATAAAACATCCTAGAAGGATAGTATAATAGCATGAATACTTCATAAATTATAGATACGTTGGAGACGTATCAGCATCCCCAAGCTTAATTCCTGCTCGTCCTCGAGTAGGTAAATGATAAAAGAAATAATTTATGAAGTGTGAATGCTAGCAAGTGCATAAGTTTGATCAATGATAATTCCAATCACTTTTCTAGCATCATTATATATCATAACAATAGCTCATCTCATAAAACTTTTCATGATCAAGTAACAAGCAAATCACATGTTTAAAGTATAGATCATAAACTTTCTTGAAAACTAACAAACAATATTCTCAGCCATCAAACAATTGCAATTCATCTTATTTTTAGGAAGAGTCTATGTCAGAGCTTTGATTTAGCAAACTCCACATACTCAACTATCATTTAGTCTTTCACAATTGCTAACACTCATGCAATACTCGTGGTTATGCAGTTTTAATCGGACACAGAGAAAGATAGGGGCTTATAGTTTCGCCTCCCAACCTTTTACCTCAAGGGTAATGTCAACAATAATAGCTCATGCTAACTTACATCCAATTAGATATATATATCAGCATCCTTCCAACATCCTGTGCTTGCCATAGGATAAAATGTAAAAAGGAAAGGTGAAGATCACCAAGACTCTTGCATCAGGTAGAAGATAAAAGTAAAAGATAGGCCCTTCGCAGAGGGAAACAGAGGTTGCCATGCGCTTTCAGGGTTGGATGCACAAAATCTTAATGCGAAAGAACGTCACTTTATATTGCCACTTGTGATATGGACCTTTATTATGCAGTCCGTCGCTTTTATTTCTTCCACATCACAAGATCGTATAAAGCTTATTTCCTCCACACCAATCAATCATACATATTTAGAGAGCAATTTTTATTGCTTGCACCGATGACAACTTACTTGAAGGATCTTACTCAATCCATAGGTAGATATGGTGGACTCTCATGGGAAAACTGGTTTTAAGGGTATTTGGAAGCACAAGTAGTATCTCTACTTGGTGCAAAGAATTTGGCTAGCATGAAGGGGAAAGGCAAGCTCAACATGTTGGATGATCCATGACAATAAACTTTATTTCAGATATAAGAAAACATAACCCATTACGTTGTCTTCCTTGTCCAACATCAACTCTTTAGCATGTCATATTTTAACGAGTGCTCCCAATCATAAAATATGTCCAAGATAGTATATTTATATGTGAAACCTCTCTTCCTTCAATATTCTTTCATGAATTGTTCAAGTGACCAATTCTACGTTTGCTAATTTCCAATAAGTTTACTACCTATACTTATTATGTGTGAAGTCATTACTCCCCATGTTATAAGCATAAGAAACATATATAGATTCAGATTTATGACATTCAATTTATTCAACCATTTACTCATAGGATATACGTGAAGCACATGAGTAAATGACAAACTACTCCAAAAATTCGAGTGAAGAACACTGAGTAGTCAAATAATTAACTAGCCATGGGAGGATTCTTTTTCATTCAATATTTAAGATCCAATGATTTTATTCAAACAACAAGTAAAATTGAAAATACGCTCCAAGCAAAACACATATCATGTGACGAATAAAAATATAGCTCCGAGTAAGGTATACCGATAGTTTTGAAGACGAAAGAGGGGATGCCTTCCGGGGCATCCCCAAGCTTAGGTACTTGAGTCTTCCTTGAATATTGCCTTGGGGTGCCTTGGGCATCCCCAATCTTAGGGTCTTTCCACTCCTTATTCTCATCATATCGATATCTCACCCAAAACTTGAAAACTTCAATCACACAAAACTTAACCAAACTTTGTGAGATGGGTTAGTATGATAAAGAGCAAACCATTCACTTTGGTACTGTCAAAGACAAGGTTCATAATTGTTCTCACACAATGCCTACTGTACCATATCATTTCTATAATTTATATTGAGGAATATAAGTCATAGAAATTAGAAAACAAGCAAACTATGCAATGAAAACAGAATCTGTCAGAAACAGAATAGTCTGTAATGATCTGAACATAAATCATACTTCTGCTACTCCAAAAATTATGAAATAAATTGGTGGACGTGAGGAATTTTTCTATTAATATTATTCAAAAATAATCAACTCAAAAGCACTCTTCTGTAAAAAATGACATCTATTCTCGTGAACGCAAAGTTTCTGTTTTTTTTACAGCAAGATCACATTAACTTTCACCCAAGTCTTCCCAAAGGTCTTACTTGGCACTTTATTGAAAAAAAAGATATAAAACATGATGAGTACAGTAGCTTAATCATGTAAACACACAAAAACAGTAAGGGTAAATATTGGGTTGTCTCCCAACAAGCGCTTTTCTTTAATGCCTTTTAGCTAGGCATGATGATTTTAATGATGCTCACATAAAAGATAGGAATTGAAGCACAAAGAGAGCATCTTGAAGAATATGACTAGCACATTTAAATCTAACACACTTCCTATGCCTAGGGATTTTGTGAGCACACAACTTATAGGAACAAGAATCAACTAGCATAGGAAGGCAAAACAAGTATAACTTCAAGACTTTAAGCACATAGAGAGGAAACTTGATATTATTGCAACTCCTACAAGCATGTATTCCCCCCTCATAATAATTTTCAGTAGCATCATGGATAGCAACTTTGTTCTCATCCTCAATTGGAACCTCTTCCGAAATAGTGGAATCATTACTAGCTAAAGTTGACACTCTTCCAAATCCACTTTCATACATATCACACTAAGATTCAACACCCTCCAAAATAGTGGGATCACTAATTCCTAAAGTTGACACTCTTCCAAACCCACTTTAAATGATAGTATTATTCATACTCCAGAATATATAAGTGAAGTTCATGGAGAATTCTAGAATTAATATAGACTAACCAATATCCAAGCTCAAAATATGTAAGTGAAGCACACGAAGCATTCTATAAAACCATACTCAAGAGATTTAAGTGAAGCACAAAAAGCAATTCTATAAGATCATACTTAAAAGGTATAAGTGAAGCACATGAAGTATTCTATAAATCAATTAAGGGATATCTAATGCTAGCATGGTTCTTAAAGGAAAAACAAAAACACAAAGGACACAAATCATGTGAACAAAACAAAAACCAAGGTATACCGATATTTGTTGAAGAAGAAAGATGGGATGCCAACCGGGGCATCCCCAAGCTTAGATGCTTGAGTATCCTTTGAAATATTTACTTGGGGTGACTTGGGCATCCCCAAGCTTGAACTCTTGCCTCTCTTTATTCTTCTCATATTGATAGCTCCTCGACCTTTGGACACTTCATCCACAAAAACTTAACAAAAACTTTGTGAGATCCGTTAGTGTAATAAAGCAAATCACTACCTTTAGGTACAGTTGCAAACCAATTCATATTTTGTTTTTGCATTGTATCTACTGTAATATAACTTTTCCATGACTTAATCCACTGATAGAAATTGATAGTTTCATCAAAACAAGCAAGTAATGCATCAAAAACAGAATCTGTCTTAAACAGGACAGTCTGTAGTAATCTGGAAGTTTAGCAAACTTCTGTAACTCCTAAAATTATGAAATACATTTGACCATTTTAAAAATTTGTACAGAAGTAATGTGCAAAAAGTTTCAGACCCATTTTACTTTCCAGTAAAAAATGTAAAATCATGCACTACAGCCAAAGTTTCTGTTTTTGTTCTGCACATAGTAAACGAGCAATCTAATCATCCTAAAACCATAGCTTGGCACATTATTTTTATAATACAATGGATATATACAAGGGGATAATTATTTACAGGGAAAATTGCATGAAAAATTCTACATTGTTTCCGTGAGCATGAACACAAGTGCTCAAGGTTGACCCTCACTTCTTCAATGCATAACTTTCCAATCACTTCTCTTTTTTGAAAAACTTTTTAGGCATGAAAGGCAAGTAATTTTTTTGTATTTTCATTCTATTAATTTTTTTGTATGTTTCACCCACAACTAAACAGAACCAAAAAGGAAAAAACAAAATCTACTTAGTGAAGAAAGCAAACAAGCACACACGAGAATATCAACCCCACGCTATTGCTCCCCGGCAACGGCGCCAGAAAAGAGCTTGATAATCCCCAAGTGCAAGGAATCATCGTAGCAATTTCCAAAGGTGGAAATGATAAGTATGGAGTGTCGAACCCACAAGGAGCTAAAGGTAAGATCAATATTCTCTCAAGTCCTATCTGCCACTGATACGACTTTACTTACACCGAACGTTTGCTTCCAACTAGAAACGAGAAATAAAACTACGTTGTGGGTATGAAGAGAATAACTTTGCATGATATCAGAGAGCTAAAATATAAAAGTAGGTGTTGTTATCATAAAGTTAGAATATATTACTAAATATTATAAATAGCGAGTGTGGAATAATGGTGGATCGGTGTGTGGAATTGTCCTAGGCAATTATTAACAAGACTGGTAGTCATCATTGCAATTTCATATGAGGGAGAGGCATAAGCTAAGATACTTTCTCTTCTTGGATCATATGCACTTATGGTTGGAACTCTAGCAAGCATCCGCAACTACTAAAGATCATTAAGGTAAAACCCAACCATAGCAATAAAGCATCAAGTCCTCTTTATTCCCATACGCAACAATCCCTCTTACTCGGGTTTGTGTTTCAGTCACTCACCAACCCACTATAAGCGAATCATGAACGTATTGCAACACCCTACAGCGGGAATCCCTCACGCTTGCGCGACACAGAGGGCACCATAGGACAGCACCAAAATAAAACATACAACTCGTACCAATCTATATCATCAATCAACCCAAGGACAAAAGATATCTACTCAAAACATCATAGGATGGCAACACATCATTGGATCATAATATGTAGCATAAAGCACCATGTTCAAGTAGGGATTACAGCGGGGTGTGGGAGAGTGGACCGCGTAAAAGAGGTGAGGATAGTGATGATGATGGTGATGTTGATGAAGGCGATCACCGTGGCGATGATTCCCCTCCCGATGGCACTCCGGCGCCACCGGAAGAGAGGCGGAGACGTTCTCCCCCTTGTGCTTCCTCCTCCATGGCCTCCACCTTATGGTCCTTGGCCTTCATGGTGATGCTGGCCCCTCTGGGATACTCCTCCATGGCCACCGATGATGATGGCCCCCTCCGGCAGGGTGCCGGAGAGGGCCTAGATTGACTTCTCGTGGCTACAGAGGCTTGCGGCGGCGGAACTTCTGATCTAGGTTTCTTTCTGGAAGTTTGGGTATATACAGAAGATTTTTTCGTTGATTTCATGTCAGGGGGGTCTCCGGGCTTTCCACGAGGCAGGGGGCACGCCCTAGGTGGGTGGGAGCGCCCCCACCCTCGTGGGCAACCGGGGACTCTTCTGGCCTGCTTCTGGTACTCAGTGGGCTTCTTCTGGTCCAAAAATGATCTCTGTCAAGTGGCACGTCAATTGGACTCCCTTTAGTTTTCCTTTTCTATGATACTCTAAAACAAGGATAAAACACAAACTGCACTGGGCTCTAGGTTAATAGGTTAGTCCCAAAAATCATATAAAATATCATATAAATGCATATAAAACATCCTAGAAGGATAGTATAATAGCATGCATAATTCATAAATTATAGATACATTGGAGACGTATCAGGACCCCGCTGCCATGGGAGGGTAGGACAAAAGATGTCATGCAAGTTATTTTGCATAAGCACGTATGACTATATTCGGAATACATGGCTACATTACATTGGTGAATTGGAGCTAGTTCTGTGTCACCCTATGTTATGATTGTTACATGATGAACCGCATCCGGCATAATTCTCCATCACCGATCCGATGCCTACGAGCTTTTCACATATTGTTCTTCGTTTATTTACTTTTCCGTTGCTACTGTTACAATCACTACAAAACCCAAAAATATTACTTTTGCTATCGTTACCATTACTTCCATATAACTTTGCTACTAAATACTTTGCTGCAGATACTAAGTTATCCAGGTGTGAATTGACAACTCAACTGCTAATACTTGAGAATATTCTTTGGCTCCCCTTGTGTCGAATCAATAAATTTGGGCTGAATACTCTTCCCTCGAAAACTGTTGCGATCCCCTATACTTGTGGGTTGTCAAGACTATTTTCTGGCGCCGTTGCCGGGGAGCATAGCATTATTCTTTGAGTCACTTGGGATTTATATCTGCTGGTCACTATGAGGAACTTGAAAGACGAGAAGACAAAAATTTATCCCTCAACTACGTGGGGAGGTAAGGAACTGCCATCTAGCTCTGCACTTCATTCACCTTCTGTTTTGAGTAAGCTTGTGACACCTAAACCTGCTTCTGCTATTCGTTCTGATATGTCGCATGTTATTGATAATGCCACTTCTGCTATGCATGATACTTATGATGAAACTACTTCTATGCTTGATACTACTGAGCCACTTGGTGAATTTCTTGATGGACAACTTGCTAGGGTTAGAGAGGATGAAATTATTGAAACTGATAACATTGATGAAAGTGATGATGAAGACTCTCCCCCTAATAAATATGAATCGCCTGTTATTCCTAAGGGTTATGTTCTGGAAAAAGAAGCTGCTTTAGCTATTTTAGCTTGCAAAGGTAGATATGAGCTCAAGAGGTTATTAGCTAAATGGAAGCAGCAATCTCTTAATGCTAGAATGAAACCTGACCCTGCTTTTGCTACTTCACCTATCTGTGTTACTAATAAGGATTATGAATTCTCTGTTGATCCTGATATAATTACTTTAGTTGAATCTGATCCTTTTCATGGCTATGAATCTGAAATTGTTGTGGCACATCTTACTAAATTAAATGATATAGCCACCCTGTTCACTAATGATGAGAAATCTTGCTACCTATATATCCTTAAAATATTTCCGTTCTCATTAAAGGGTGATGCTAAGATATGGTTTAATTCTCTTGATCCTGGTTGTGTGCGTAGTCCCCAGGATATGATTTATTAGTTCTCTGCTAAATATTTCCCCGCTCATAAGAAACAAGCTGCTTTAAGGGAAATATATAACTTTGTGCAAATTGAAGAAGAGAGTCTCCCACAAGCTTGGGGGAGGCTTCTCTAATTACCTAATGCTTTGCCTGATTATCCTCTTAAGAAAAATGAAATACTTGATATCTTTTATAATGGACTAACCGATTCTTCCAGAGATTACCTCGATAGTTGTGCTGGTTCTATTTTCAGGGAAAGAACACCAGACGAAGCTGAAATTCTATTGAATAATATGTTGACAAATGAAAATAATGGGACACTTCCTGAGTCAACTCCTGATCCTATTCCTAAACCAACTCCGAAGAAAAGAGGTGTTCTATTTCTCAGTCCTGAAGATATGCAAGAGGCAAAGAAATCTATGAAAGAAAAAGGTATTAAAGCTAAAGATGTTAAGAATTTACCTCCTATTGAAGAAATACATGGTCTTAATTTACCGCTTGTTGAAGAAACATATGATCTTAATCCTTCACCTATTGAAGAAACTCATGGTCTTGATAACCCGGCACAGGTAGTAAAGGTAAATTCTCTCTATAGATATGATAAGGCTGAAATCCCTCCTACTAAGTTTGCTAGCCAATGCTTGGATGAGTTTGATAACTTTATGGTTAAGCAAGAAGATTTCAATGCTTATTTTGGTAGACAGTTAAAACAAAATGCTTATATGATTGAACACTTGGGTGATTATATGTCTAGAGTTAAAGGTGAACTTAAACTCATTACTAAACATGCTTCTATGGTTACCACTCAAGTAGAACAAGTACTTAAGGCTCAAAATGATTTGCTCAATGAAATGAATAGTAAGAATAATGACTATGCTGTTAGAGTGGTTACTAGAACTGGTAAAATGACTTAGGAACCTTTGTATCCTGAAGGCCACCCTAAGAGAATTGAGCAAGATTCTCAGAGAAATAATATTGATGCACCTAGTCCTTTTAAAAGGAAGAAAAAGAAAAATGATAGGACTTTGCATGCTCTAGTAAACATGTTGCTGAAACACCCGAGAATCCAAATGTTATTTCTATTTCTGATGCTGAAACACCCGAGATTGAACCTGCGGTTGATCTTGATAACCCACAATCAAAGAATCAACGTTATGATAAAAGAGACTTTGTTGCTATGAAGCATGGTAAAGAAAGGGAACCATGGGTTCAGAAACCCATGCCGTTTCCTCCCAAACCATCCAAGAAAAAGGATGATGAGGATTTTGAGCGCTTTGCTGAAATGATTAGACCTATCTTTTTGCGTATGCGATTAACTGATATGCTCAAAATGAATCCTTATGCTAAGTATATGAAAGATATTGTTACAAATAAGAGAAAGATACCGGAAGCAGAAATTTGCACCATGCTTGCTATTTATACTTTTAAGGGTGGAATAACTAAGAAACTAGGAGATCCAGGAGGACTATACCATGCTCCATTAAAAGAAACTATGTTAAAACTGCTTTATGTGATCTTGGAGCCGCTGTTAGTGTTATGCCTCTCTCTTTATATCGTAGACTTGATTTGAATAAGTTGTCACCTACTGAAATATCTTTGCAAATGGCTGATAAATCAACTGCTATACCTGTCGGTATTTGTGAGGATGTGCCTGTTGTAGTTGCAAACATTACTATTTTAACGGACTTTGTTATTCTTGATATTCCCGAGGACGATAGTATCTCTATTATTCTTGGAAGACCCTTTTTGAATACTGCAGGGGCTGTTATTGATTGCAACAAAGGCAATGTCACTTTTCATGTTAATGGTGATGAGGACATAGACCTGGGGTAGGGCAATAGGCCTGACCAATACCTCCTACCTAAGGTCGTTGTCCTAGAAGGAAAGAGGTTCAAGAGTAAATAGAGGGGACCCAACAAAGGTGTCGAGTGTAATCCACTTGACCTACCATTCACTCGGAGACCCCCCTTTGTTTCTGTCACTCTACCACTAAACCACTCGACGTGCAGAAGACCTAAAGCCACTCCGCGCAGCAACGGTCGGGCATTTACTCTTAGACTTAATAGTCATTTATATTACTTTACTACAGACGTTACCTGTAACGCTCCTGCTTTATGAACATTGAACTCCTTGTAACGTGGGCTGGCCGGGGTCCTGGCGCACTCTATATAAGCCACACTACAGGAAACAGCTATTTTGCCGTCCGCCACGGCGGACGGCAAAGGCACGAACGACAAACGGCAAAGGCCTTTGCCGTCAGCCGCGGACGGCAAAAGGCTCCGTCATGACTCTTGAGACCAAATATCTTCAATTTATCAAGACTGGCTCCCCTTTGTAGATTCGCTGCATACCCATCTGGGAACATCAACTGCATTTTCACCCACAAGATAATTTCCCTCATAGCTGGCCATCCAAGATTGAACCATGCCTTTGGCTTCGTCCAGTTCTGCTTTCCTTTCGGTTCTTTCATGTTTTGTAACGGCCTATCACATAGCGCCTCCAGATCGACTCTAGCCTTAGTATTATCCTTTGACTTCCCATCTATGCCGAACAATGTACCAAAAAGTGCCTCGGCGATATTCTTCTCAGTGTGCATCACGTCGATGTTGTGTGGGCAAAGGAGGTCTTTGAAGTAAGGCAGATCCCATAAGCATGTTTTGTGAGTCCAGGCGTGCTTAGAATTATACCCCTTGAAGTACCCTGGACGCTCTGGATCTGGCTCGAGAGCGTTTAACTGATCCAGGGTCTGTTGGCCTGTCAATGCAGGTGGTGCAGAGTTTTTGACAACTCTACCTCTGATGAAGTTCTTCTTGTCTTTCCTGAACTTATGGCGAGGATTCAGGAACTGTCTATGCATGTCGAAGCAAGAAAACTTGCGACTGGCCTGAAGCCAACGAAACTCAAGAGCTCCCTTGCATGTGGGGCACGGGAACCTTCCATGCACACACCAGCCAACGAATAGCGCATACGCTGGGAAGTCATGCGTCGAGTACATGTACCAGACACGCATTATGAAGTTCCGTTTGCTATAGGCATCGTATGTCTTGAACCCATTATCCCAGGCTTCTTGCAATTCGTCCTTAAGCGGTTGCATGTACACATTCATATTTTTCCACGGATAGTTGGGCCCTGGAATTATCAACGTCAGGAAAATGTTCTTTCTTTGCATAATCTGTCCGGGGGGAGATTGAGTGGAAAGACAAATACGGGCCAACAACTGTATTGGGCTGCCATCATACCAAACACACTGAACCCATCCGTGCTGATGCCGACTCGAGGATGCCTCGGATCTGCCGCTTTGTCACCATGTAATTCATCAAACTTTTTCCACGCAACACCATCCGATGTGTGTACAATCATCAGATTCCCATCTGCATCTAGTTCGGTTCTTTTGCCCGTTTTGTGCCATGTCATCTGTCTGGCCGTCTCTTCGACCATGAAAAGACGTTGAAGTCTTGGTACGATTGGCATATACCGAAGAACACTAACGGGGATTTTGGTCTGTGTCTTCTCACCCATACCGTTGTCTACCACAAGATACCTGGAAGACTTGCAAATGGGACAATAGTTCAAGTCCGCATAGTCAAGCCTAAACAAGACACATCCTTTCTCACAGGCATGTATCTTATCATAGGGCATCTTCAGTGCACGGAGGATTTTGTCCGACTGGTACAGGTTTGTAGGCATTACAAGGCCTTTGGGTAGAAAGCGTCCAAATACTGTCATCATTGCATCGTAGCATTCTCTACCCAAGTTGAACTGAGCCTTTAGAGCCATTACTTGTGAGATGGCATCCAACTGACACAGCTCAGTGTGCTCATGGAGCGGACGTTTTGAAGACTCCAACATTTCATTGAAGGCCTTTGCAGATTCCTCCATCTCCTCGTCCGAATCCCGAGCATCATCAAAGTCTTGCACCATGTTTTCCATCCCGGTACCATGCTCGTCGGTGTGACGACGATCCACCTCAGCTCGGTCACGTTGGGCAGACTCACCATGAAATGTCCAGGCTGTATAATCGGGCGTAAAACCACTCTTCTGTAGGTGTTTGCCCATTTCAGCCTCTGTCCTCTTTTCCCAATTGCCGCACCGTAAACAGGGGCACCAGGTTTTCCTCTGGACATTTGCAAATGCGGCTCACACAAACCCCTTGGTTTTTGTGAACCATTCAGTGCTCCATTTGTTCTGACCAGTGTGACCGGTGTACATCCACGCACGATCACTCATCTTGACTTTCAGAGCTACTAGACACACAACAAATATATATATATATATATATATATATATATATATATATATAATTCAGCATGTATATATTCATCAGTTGATCTACTTTGTCAATTTTATTACGTCCATGCAACCTACACTCTAATAGGTAATGATAGGTCCTAATCCCACCCGAGTATGTTTAGATTGGGTTCATTTTCCCATGCTATGCTCCGGATCCTACGCAAAATTTCGGCAGCACCTCCCCGCTGTTCTCCTGATACACGTCTCTGCAATAAACAGAGAGGATGTGTACCCGGAGAACAACAGGGGAGGCACTGACGAAATTTATTCGTCGGATCCGGAGCAAAGCATATGGGAAAATGAACCCAATCTAAACATACTCGGGCTGTCCATGGATACCGTTGGACAATTCGAAAGAATCAAGGTTATAAATATGCAAATGCATGCATATTTATAACTATGACGCTTTCGAACGGGAGACACATATTGGTTACGCATACTGATGATTCAAGACACATATATACCTAGCTATCAAGTTTCATCGGAATAGATCAAATAATTAATGGGGGAGGAGGACATGTCATTTGTGCTCACCCACGAACGAAGGGGCAGAGCTCGTCAAACGCACGGCGAGGTCGTCGAACACCAAACCTCGCAGCGATGAAACAACTGCACATTTAAAACTACCCGATCAACACAATTATATATGATGTTTTTATAACAAAATCGAAAAATATATGACCTAATTAATAATTCACAAATATATGACCCCGTCGGCCTCTGGAAGGCCAAAGAACACCTTTTCGGGAGGTGTCGGGGGTCGGGGTGTCGTGTTGGTGTCGGGGTGCCGTGTCGGGGTCGGGTTCTCGGGGTCGGGGTGTCGGGTCGGGGTGCTGGGTCGGGGTCGGGGTGTCGGGTCGGGGTGCCGGGTCGGGGTCGGGGTGCCGTGTCGGTGTCGGGGTCGGGGTGTCGGGTCAGGCTCGGGGTCGGGGTCGGGGTCGGGGTCTCGGGTTCGGGATGTCGGGGGTGTCGTGTCGGGGGTCGGGGTGTCGTGTCGGGGACGCGGTGCTGTTTCGGGGTCGGGGGCGGGGTGTCGTGTCGGGGTCAGGGGGTTAGGGGGTCGGGTGTCGGGGTGGAGTCGGGGTCGGGTGTCGGGGTGTGGTGTCGGGGTTGGGGGGTGAGGGGGTCTTCTCATTCTTCTACTACTTCTACTTCTCATTCTTCTACTTCTTCTCATCCCCCGTCTTCTACTTCTTTTCTTCTTCTTCTTCTTCTTTCTCCTCCTCCTCTTCTTCTTCTTCTTCTTCTTCTTCTTCTTCTTCCCCCTTCTACTTATTCTACTTTTCGTCTTCTTTTTTCATCTTTTTTCACTTCCTTTAATTATGACTATTTAACTAAAACCTAACACTAGTCTAATATAATCCAATCTAATTAATCTAATCTAGCTAACTATATAACCTAAACCTAAACTAAAAACCTAAACTAATTAAAACTAAACTATTTAAACTAATTAAACCTAAACTAATTAAACTAAATAACCTAAACTAATTAATTCTAAACTGAAAAAACTTAAACTAAAAAACCTTATCTAAACAGAAAAGAAAAAAAACAGAAAAAAATAGGACACAGGGGGGCGGCAGGGGCTCACCGTGGGGGCGGCGACGGGTCGGGGAGGGGGCGGCGACGGGGCGGCAGCAAGGCGGCGCAGCGATGGGGAGGGGAGGGGCAGCGATGGGCGGCGCCCCTCGGGGGGCGGTCGACCCACGGCTGCAGCGGCAGCGGCGGTTGGTCGGGCGTCGGGGGCGGGGACGGGCGCGGCGGTACGGGGCTTGGACGGCCGCGGCGCGGCTGGCCGACGTGGAAGGAGCGGCGGGGCCGCGATGGAGGTTGGGGAGGGGTGCGGGGCGGCGGGGAGGCCGGCTACGCCGGACGGGGTCGGCGGCGGCGGCACGGGCTGGTGTGGGCGGGGCGATGTGGAAGAGGCGGCGAGGGTGCGGTGGAGGTCGAGGCGGCGAGGGTGCGGTGGAGGTCGGGCCGGGGCGGCGGGGGGCCGGGGCGGGGCGGGCGGCGGCGGCGGCGGCGGGGTGGGAGGAGAGAACGGCGAGGAGAGAAGAAGTGAGTAACGGGCGGGGGGGTACGGGCCGTTAGGTACTGCCCTATTTGCCGTCCGCCTATCTTTGCCGTCCGTCCTTTTTGCCTCTTTGCCGTCTGCTGGCGGACGGCAAAGAGGTGGGCCGTTAAGTTTTTTCCAAACGGGCGGGGGGTGGGGGCCACCTCATTCTTTGCCGTCTGCCAGCGGACGGCAAAGATTCTTTGCCGTCTGCTGGCTGACGGCAAAGAGCTCGCAGATGGCAAAGAGCTTCTTTGCCGTCTGCCGTTTCTTTGCCGTCTGCTTTTGGGTAGCTGATGGCAAAGAGCTTCTTTGCCGTCAGCTAGCGGACGGTAAAGAGCCGGCAGATGGAAAATTAGCTGATTCCAGTAGTGCCACCCCCCTCCACTGGCACAAGGGTTCGCACCCCCTGTAACACACACGCATATAATCCAGTCGACCGCCTCCGGGCTCCGAGACGTAGGGCTGTTACTTCCTCCGAGAAGGGCCTGAACTCGTAAAACTCGTGCGTACAGCTTCTCCATAGCTAGGACCTTGCCTTTACATCCCTACCCCCCATTCTACTGTCAGACATAGAATCACGACAGTTGGCGCCCACCTTGGGGCAGGTGTTTTAGCGACTTGTTGGAGAAGTTGCAATTTTTCCGATCCCCATCAGCTTGGTTTCAGGCGGAGGATTGACCGAGGGCCGCGAGATCCGTCTCGGCGCACTCGTGTTCGTCGTAGATGACTCCGCTTGGCCCCAAGAGGCTCCACTCGACGTCGAGGCGCTCCCCGTCCGTGGGGCAACACACTTTCGCGCGTGCGTCCGCGGCGTCCTCCTGCAGCAGTCGTCGACCCAGCATCGGTCGGCTCCTGTGGCGTCTTCACTCCCTGCAGCCCGCCGGCACAAGCGTTCCGGTCAGTCGAGGCTCCAGCGGAGGGTGAGGCACGCGGTGGCTCGCCAGTCGGCCACCCCTCAAGTCGCGGCAATCAAGCCCGACGAAACTCTCTACGGCCTGTTCGACCTGTCGACTGGCTCCGTTGAGACCGCATCCGAGTGCGACAGCAGTGACCCAGCGGCGGAAGTCCTAATGGTCAACGGACCGCGCAGTCCTCCTGGCTTCCCCCGCGTCGACGGTGGTGATGGCGGAGGCCATCCGTTGCGTGCCCACGAGGAGTACCTCCCGAAACCCCTCTCTTCGCAGCAGAGGGAAGAGCTTCGCCGCCGTAACATGGATGCACTTCACACTCCTATCATTGGAGAAACCCCCGAGGCCCGGGCCTTGGAGGAGGTGCGCCTGGCCAACTTGGCTGAGCGCACTCGACTGGAGAATCTCCAGCACGCACTCGACGAGCGTGCTCGGCAGCGAGTTCCTGAATCCAGTCGACGTCAACTCTTTCCGCCTCCAACCCAGGTATATCGAACTCCGATCCAGAATCTCACAGCTGCTGCCCGAATAGCAGAGTCGATTCAGCCTTCCCAGTCTGAGGCTGGTAGGGGTTTGATGCAGATCCGGGCTTTGCTCCGGGCGGCGGGGGAGCAGAACACAGATGTGTCACAGTCTCGGAATAGGATTCATAGTAGGTCTGTGATGGCAGATACAGTTTAGTCGGCTCACAGCCTGAGATCACCTCCAAGGCGTGAGGGACGTGGAGATCGACAGGATCAGTACAAGAACCATGAGCAGTACGATCGTCGTTGAGTACCCACGCCTCCCCCAAGGAGTGGGTCATACGCGCCTCGGCAACACGATGACAGACGACCTCATAGTGGTGGGCGAAGGATTCCAGTTGACCCCTGGGAGCCGGGCTTTGGCACGAGATCCATTCTCGTTCAAGGTCTGGTTGACAGGAATAGAGCACACAAAGATGGCCATGATAGAGATTACCCGACCGGCAGCAGGGTGCATGTTTCAGGTCCCGAGTGTTTCAGCAGAGCCATCAGAGCAGCAGTGATTCCTCCCAACTTCAGGTTGGCGACTGGAGTCAGCAAGTTCACTGGTGAATCCAAGCCTGACACTTGGCTTGAAGACTACCGAATGGCTGTGCAGATTGGTGGTGGTAATGATGAAGTGGCCATGAAGCACCTTCCTCCTATGTTAGAGGGCTCGGCCAGAGCGTGGTTGAATCAGCTAGCACCTGGCAGTATTTATAGCTGGGAAGAGCTTGCCCGAGTATTTGTCAGAACATTTGAAGGTACATGCAAACGGCCAGCAAGGCTGACAGAGCTACAACCTTGTGTGCAGAAGTCGAATGAAACTTTGAGAGATTATATCCAGAGATGGATCACGTTGCACCACACGGTGGAGAATGTGTCTGATCACCAAGCAGTTTGTGCCTTCAAGGAAGGCGTCAAGTATCGGGAAATGAATCTGAAGTTCGGTCGGACCGAAGATATGTCTCTAAGTCGAATGATGGAAATTGCCACCAAGTACGCTAATGGTGAAGAGGAGGATCGGCTCCGGAGGGGCAAGCACAAAACAGTCGCCCACGAAACCGGGGGAGGGAACCCCAGTCGGAAGCACAAGCGCAAAGCCGAGCCAGCTGCTCCTGGAGAAGCCTTAGTCGTGACTCAAGGAAAGTTTAAGGGGAAGCCCAAAGGGCCATGGAACCCCAAGAAGGTAAAAGATCAAGATGGAAATGATGTGTTGGATTTACCGTGCCACATTCACATCAAAAAAGATGAGGAGGGTAATCTCATTTACCCGAGGCATACCACTCGACAATGTCATCTCCTAATCCAGCAATTCCGAGAGAAACAGCCCAAAGAGGAGGAGAAAGAATCAGACAAGGTTGAGGATAAGGAAGAGGAGGATGATGGTTACCCCCACGTCAATTCAACTCTGATGATTTTTGCTGATGTTGAGAGCAAAAGTCGACTAAAATTCATCAACAGAGAAGTGAACATGGTCGCCCTAGCGACGCCCAGTTATTTGAAGTGGTCTCAGACTGCCATTACATTCGACCAGTCTGGTCACCCAACACACATAGCCACCCCTGGGAGGCAAGCATTGGTGGTCGACCAAGTCGTCGAAGGCACTCGGTTGACTAAGGTTCTGATGGATGGTGGCAGCAGCCTGAATATACTGTATGCAGAGACCTTCAAAGGAATGGGCATTCCGATGTCCAGACTCAGTGAAAGCCATATGAGTTTCCATGGAGTTATTCCTGGCAAGAAGGCTGAATCACTCGGCCAGATCGCCCTTGATGTGGTTTTCGGTGATTCCAAGCATTACCGCAAAGAAAAGTTGACGTTTGAAGTCGTCGATTTCCAGAGTGCTTATCATGCTATCCTGGGCAGGCCGGCTTATGCAAGTTGTATGGCTCGACCATGCTACGTGTACCTCAAATTGAAGATGCCTGGTCCCAAAGGAGTGATCACTATCACTGGCAATCGGAAGAAGGCAGAAGAGTGCTTCCAGAAGGGCTCAAAGATCGCCGATGCACAAATGGCAGTAGTGGAATTGCAAGAGTATCATAAGAATGCAGATCCGAGTGATTTGTTGCGAACAAAGAAGCCTACCGCGGATTCAGCATTTCAGTCGTCTGGTGAAACGAAGCCGATTCATATTCACCCAACCGATCCCAATGCTGCTCCGACTCACATTTCGACAACGCTCGACTCCAAATAGGAGGAAGCGCTCATCCAGTTCCTCCGTGAGAACTGGGACATCTTTGCATGGAAACCTTCTGACATGCCGGGTGTTCCCAGGGGGCTAGCTGAGCACCGTTTGCGAGTTGACCCAAAAGTGAAACCAGTCAAAGAACATCTTCGACGGTCCGCCGTACAGAAGAGAAAAGCGATCGGTGAAGAAGTAGCTCGGCTCCTAGCAGCTGAGTTTATCCGAGAGATTTACTAGTCTGAGTGGCTAGCCAATGTTGTCATGGTCCCCAAGAAGGACGACTCACTTCGCATGTGCATTGACTTCAAGCATATCAATCGGGCCTGCCCGAAAGATCACTTTCCTCTACCCCGCATCGATCAAATAGTCAACCCGACTGCAGGGTCTGAGCGCTTGTCCTTTTTGGACGCTTATTCCGGGTATCATCAGATCCGACTGTATGGACCCGATGAGATAAAAACAGCTTTCATCACTCCATTTGGGTGCTTCTCTTATGTCACCATGCCATTCGGCCTGAAGAATGCTGGAGCTACATTCATGAGGATGATTCAGAAGTGTTTACTCACTCAAATCAGTCGGAATGTGGAAGCATACATGGATGACATTGTGGTCAAGTCACGTAAAGGTTCCTTCCTGCTGGCTTACCTTGCTGAAACTTTTGCCAACCTCAGAAGGTATGATATCAAGCTTAATCCATCAAATTGCACATTCGGAGTTCTGGGCGGAAAATTACTCGGTTTTCTCGTTTCCGAACGAGGGATCGACGCTAACCCAGAGAAAGTTGGTGCCATTCTCCGAATGAAATGCCCTGTGCGTGTGCACAATGTTCAGAAGGTTACAGGTTGTTTGGCCGCCTTAAGTTGATTCATTTCTCGCCTTGGTGAAAAGGCATTCCCTCTTTACCGACTAATGAAGAAGTCTGATAAGTTCGAGTGGACTCCTGAAGCTGATGCAGCATTTGCAGAGCTCAAAGCCCTGCTTTCCACCCAGCCGGTGCTTGCTGCCCCAATCAGCAAAGAGCCTTTACTGCTTTACATTGCAGCCACTGGACAAGTCATCAGTATAGTACTTACGGTCGAGCGGGAAGAAGAAGGAAAAGCCTATAAAGTTCAGCGCCCAGTATATTATGTTTCTGAAGTTTTGACTCCATCAAAGCAAAGATATCCACATTATCAGAAGCTTGTTTATGGGATTTATATGACCACGAAGAAGGTTGCACATTATTTCTCTGGCCACTCCATTACAGTCGTCAGCGACGCTCCATTATTAGAGATTCCGAACAACAGAGATGCAACTGGTCGAGTTGCAAAGTGGGCGATTGAACTTCTTCCCTTGGATATCAAGTTTGAGGCAAAGAAAGCTATCAAGTCCCAAGCAATAGCAGATTTCCTCGCCGAGTGGATCGAACAGCAACTGCCGACTCAAGTCCACTCGGAGCACTGGACCATGTTCTTTGATGGTTCCAAGATACTGAATGGTTCCAGTGCTGGGGTGGTACTGGTATCCCCCCGAGGAGACAAGCTCAGATATGTTCTCCAGATTCACTTTGATTCCTCCAATAACGAAGCAGAATATGAAGCAATCTTATATGGGCTACGTATGGCCATCTCACTCGGCGTCTGTCGCCTCATGGTCTACGGCGACTCAGATTTGGTAGTCAATCAAGTGATGAAGGAGTGGGACGTTAGAAGCCCAGCTATGACTGGTTACTGCAATGCGGTGAGGAAGTTGGAAAAGAAGTTTGAGGGGTTAGAGCTCCGTCATATACCCCAACTGAAAAATCAAGCAGCCGATGATTTGGCAAAGATAGGTTCCAAGAGGTTAGCCATTCCCAGCAACGTGTTTTTGGAACATATTCATACACCTTCAGTTCAAGAAGATCCTTTCACTGAAGAGCCCCCGCAGCCTAAGAGCGCCACAGATCCGACTGAAGTCGAAGTCCCAGCCGTGGTCGACCTGATCATGGAGGTTTTGGTCATCACTCCCGACTGGATAGTGCCATACATTGCATATATCCTTAGGAAACTCCCAGAGGATGAAGAAGAGGCTCGACAGATCGTCCGTCGATCCAAAGCCTTTACTGTGATAAAAGGACAACTATTTAGGGAAAGTGTAACTGGAGTCAGCCAGAAATGCATCACACCAGAAGAAGGTCGAGTGATCCTCAACGACATGCACTCGGGGACCTGTGGTCATCATGCGTCCTCTCGGACCATTGTGGCCAAAGCATACTGAGCCGGATTTTATTGGCCACGAGCAAATGAAATGGCGAAAGATATAGTCGACAAATGTGAAGGCTGCCAGTTTTACTCCAATATGTCCCACGAGCTTGCGTCAACCCTGAAGATTATTCCACTTGTCTGGCCCTTTGCCGTTTGGGGGTTGGATATGGTTGGACCCCTGAGGACTGGTAGGAGTGGCTTCACTCATGTGCTTGTAGCAGTCGACATGTTTACCAAGTGGATTGAAGCCAAGCCTATCAAGAATCTTCAAGCCAGTACTGCCGTCAGCTTCATAAGAGAATTGACATTCAGATATGGAGTTCCGCACAGCATCATCACTGACAATGGGTCGAACTTCGATTCTGATGAGTTTAGAGCCTTCTGTGCTTCCCAAGGCACGCGAGTCGACTATGCTTCAGTCGCCCACCCCCAGTCGAATGGACAAGCAGAAAGAGCAAATGGCTTGATTCTCAAAGGACTGAAACCCCGACTGATGCGTGATCTCAAACACGCAGCAGGCGCCTGGGTCGATGAACTTCCATCAGTTCTTTGGGGATTGAGGACAACTCCCAATCGGTCGACTGGCCAAACTCTATTCTTCTTGGTTTATGGAGCTGAAGCTATTCTACCGAGTGACCTGCTTCACAATGAACCCCGAGTCGAGCTCTTCTCTGAAGATGAAGTAGAATAGGCCCGGCAGGACGCAGTCAATCTCCTAGAGGAGGAAAGAGAGATGGCCTTAATCCGGTCGACCATTTATCAGCAAGACTTGCGTCGATTCCACGCTAGAAACGTGAGGGGCCGAGCCTTTCAAGGGGGAGACTTGGTTCTTCGAGTGGATCAGCAGAAACCACACAAGCTCGCCCCTGCTTGGGAATGTCCCTTCATTGTCACCAGAGTTCTCCACAATGGAGCATACCATCTTTACAATGTCGAGCATCAGAAAGACCAGCCATGGGCTTGGAACGCGGAGCTGCTCCGCCCCTTTTATACTTAAGTACTCATTCGGATGAGATGTAATAAGAAGTACCTTTGTAGTTTGTTTATCAAAGACAAGAGCTTTACAGTCTTCCTAAATGGTTGTTGTTACTTTTGTTTACGTCTGAAATCCCCCAGTGGGTGACATTGCCGCGAATCCGTTTCGCCTACGTTTGAAAAATCCTACCGAGTGGTGAGCAAGCCTCTCACTCGGGGACTTAGCCGCGAATCCATTTCGCCTAAGTTTGTAAAATCCTACTGAGTGGAGAGCAACCCTCCCACTCGGGGACTTAGGTGCAGTTCAGTACTCGCCTAAGTTTGAAAAATCCCACCGAGTGATGAGCAAGCCTCTCACTCGGGGGCTTAGCTGCAGTCCAGTACTCGCCTAAGTTTGAAAAATCCCACCGAGTGATGATCAAGCCTCTCACTCGGGGGCTTAGCTGCAGTCCAGAATCGCCTAAGTTTGATAAATCCTCCCGAGTGATGAGCAAGCCTCTCACTCGGGGGCTTAGCTGCAGTCCAGTACTCGCCTAAGTTTGAAAAATCCTACCGAGTAGTGAGCAACCCTCCCACTCGGGGGCTTAGCTGCAGTCCAGTACTCGCCTAAGTTTGAAAAATCCTACCGGGTGATGAGCAAGCCTCTCACTCGGGGGCTTAGCTGCAGTCCAGTACTCGCCTAAGTTTGAAAAATCCTATCGAGTGATGAGCAAGCCTCTCACTCGGGGGCTTAGCTACAGTCTAGTACTTGCCTAAGTTTGAAAAATCCTACCGAGTGGTGAGCAACCCTCCCACTCGGGGGCTTAGCTGCAGGCCAGTACTCGCCTAAGTTTGTAAAACCCTACCGAGTGGTGAGCAACCCTCCCACTCGGGGGCTTAGCTGCAGTCCAGTACTCGCCTAAGTTTGAAAAATCCTACTGAGTGGTGAGCAACCCTCCCACTCGGGGGCTTAGCTGCAGTCCAGTACTCGCCTAAGTTTGTAAAACCCTATCGAGTGGTGAGCAATCCTCCCACTCGGGGGCTTAGCTGCAGTCTAGTACTCGCCTAAGTTCGAAGTCCATCCCTATCCGCAAGGACGACGAGGTGCAGGTCGACTGCAACCTTCTCCTTCGGAGCTGCGCCACAAGTACAATGTGCGCTCCATCTCTATCCGCAAGGACGACGAGGTGCAGGTCGTCTGCAACCTTCTCCTTGGGAGTTGCGCCACAAGTACTACGTGTGCTCCTGCCCTATCCGCAAGGATGACGAGGTACATGTCGACTGTAACCTTCTCCTTTGGAGTTGTGCCACAAGTACAACGTACGCTCCATCCTCGTCCGCAAGGACGACGAGGTACAGGTCGACTGGGATCTCCTCCTCAGAGATGCATCTCAAGTACAAAGATTATTCCGAGTGAAGAGCCAAATCCACTCGAAGGCAAACACAAGCATATTCAGAGATAAACCAAGTTTAGATAAATTCTAAAATTCCGAACGACGGATCAAAAGTATTCGAGCACCAAGCCTGAAGAAGTTTAACGATTACACAATCACTCGGCATTACGAGGCAAATAAAAGTGGAGCATAATGTTTTTCGGTCACGCGTCAGAAGAAGAACTGGCTGGGTCGCAGAAACTGTCAAGGTCTACGCTGTCTGCTATGCGAGTGGCAGCGTCAAGAAAAGTGTCCATGAAGGATTGGAAGGTGTGCCTCTTTGTGTTAGCAACCTTGAGCTCCGCCAGCTTGTCTTCTTTGACGTCTTTGCAGTGCACTCGGACCAAGGACAACGCGACATCAGCGCCACAGCGAGCAGATGACTTCTTCCACTCCTGCACTGGGTCAGGTATTTGATTCAGTCGAGCCATCAGAGACTCGAGATCTTGAGACAGTTCCGCCTGAGGCCAGAGTTCAGCATCAACCCGAGTCATCGCTGCCTTCAGGCGAGCAAGATAAGCAACCGCGTTGTCCATGCTAGATTCCAACCGCAGCACATTCATGGCAACATCATCCTTGACTGGACAATTTATGGGATCGAGACCTGTCTTGACCCACCCAGTTTCCGCTTCAAAGTCTTGGCAAAGCTCTGCACAGTCGAGTAAATGATGAGTCGGCGATATAATCAAGCTGGACAGTCGACCGTAATAAGTTAGTCAATCATCAGTACCTTCAAGTTTTAGGACCAGCTTTGCAGCAAGCTGGCCCAGATAAGACTCCAACTCGCCCTTCTTGGCCTTGAGACTCCCAAGCTCGTCAGTCAGCTTGTTCTTGTCTTTCTTCAGTCGCTCGACTTCCCGATTGGCGTCGGAGACAGCAGCCTTCAGTTTGGAGTTCTCCTCTTATAACTTACCGACTGAAGCAAGCTTCTTGTCAGCAAGCGCCGTTTTCTCTCGCGCTTCCTTCTGTGCAGCAGCAAGATCCAGATCCTTCTTCTCCAAAGCCTGCTACATTTTCTCTAAAGAAATAACATTCTTCAGACGGGCTTGGAGTTGACGGTTTTCACTACATACATCTGCTCGACTGGAGTCACTCGGTTCAAAAAATGGAAAGGAGAAGGGCCGGCAGCGAGAAAGACAATTGTCGATTGGTTACCTCCCATGGCAGCTACTTCATCATGAGTAGTCTCGAGATTCTTCTGGGCCAATTCTATATCAAGGTTGAGGCTGATTTGCTGCTTGTTCATTGCGGAAAGCTGAGCCCCAAGATCACAAGATTTCTGAAGTTTAAGCCATATCAATTGACCAGGATAAAAAGACATCACAGTGATAGCTACTCTAAGACTACTGCCGAATCAAACATTCAACGGCAGTCTCGGGGACTACACCCAGTGGGTGCACCAAGAGTGCCCCCACTAGTTCAAAAATTCAATCCAAGACGACTCAAATTGACTCATGCAACTTCAAAACAGTCACACCCCAGTGGGTGATCGGACGAGAAATATGATCAATCAGAAATCAACTAACCTGGACATTGGTCTGCAGAGCAGCTCCGGCGTTGAAGGCCACCTGACTGGCCTCATGCACCACTTTCATCTGCCCAATCACAAGGTTCAACTGAAGAAGAGCTTCCTTGGCGGCAGACGACGGGTCGTCCGGGGTTTGATACGCAGTAAAAAGCGATGATGGCAGAGGAGTCGGAGCAACCGCTGGGTCTGATGCGTGGGGTTGTATTGGTACAGCAGAAGTATGAGCAGCTGATCCTGATGGGCAATCAGTCGACAGCGGGATAGCGAAAGTGACGTTGGTACGTGCCGGATCTGACGATCGCTCGACGGCCGTCCCAGGCATATCAGTCGACTGAGGAACCTGGGCCTCAGGCGCTTTCCCGCTCAGTTCCTTGTCCCTCCTCCTCGTTCCCCTCAGTGGTGCTTCTTCTTCATCGTCCGGGAGCACAACAACGTCCCGTGGCGCTGCAACAAACAGAGAAAGTCAAGGAGATAGCTCACAAACAATCCAGCCGTCCAAATAAACTCGAGTCGGACAAACTTACTGGCTTTGGAGGTAGCTGCGTCGTCGGTTTCCTCGTTGTCTGGGGTCTTGTCGATATCCATATCAGTCGCAGCCGAGGCCGGGCTGCAAAGGAACATCATCCACTCGGTCAGTACAAGAGAATCGGTCAGAACAAGAAAATACAGAGAGAACATTTGCCCAGAAGCAACAGGAACGTCCATCTTGATCCTAGGAAAGGTCTTCCGAGCCTTCGAAGGATTGATCTTGGGCTGCTTGGTGACCTTCTCAGCCAATTCTGGAGTCGAAGACCGAGCGCGCTTTTGAGATGGAGCGCTCGAGGCCACAGCCTTGCCGCGCCTGCCCGCGGGATCATGGCGCTGCTTGGATCGACGTTCAGAACGGGGTGGTGAGTCGGCTACCACCTCGTCGTCCGACTCATCGCTCTCATCTTCATCGTCGTCGGCTGGTGACTCCCACTCGGCGCTCTCTCCGTGCTATCCTCTCCTTCATGGTACTGCTCCAGAGCTTGTTCCCCATTGGGCATTGAGTACATCTCTCTATAAATCTACAAAACAAGTAGCCGAGTGGAAATCAGTCGGATCAACAAACAGTCAGAAAACACATCCAAATTCAATCAGTTGTAATGGCCAAAACTTGTCTGGCTGGTTGCTGTCGCTGAAAGGTTTGACTCTCCTGGCGCCCTGGGGTTGTCCTTGTTCCCGGTGATGCCGCTTAGCCACTCGGCCACCGTTTTGTCCGTCACCTCCTCCGGATGAACCGAGCGGTATCACCAGCCCCGGAGTACATCCACATGGAGTGGTCACGAGCTTGGAGTGGTTGAATGCGCCGACTGAGAAACACCTCCAGCAGAACCATGCGGTGACACCTTGGTTGATCAGTCGAACTACCCTCTCGACCAACATGCCCGTCTCCGCCTTCTCCGCGGCAGTCACTTTCAACGAAGATGGAGTCTGAACACGATCAAAAGAGAAAGGGGGAAGTCCAGTCGAGTGGCCTGGGGTCGCGATATCCTGGCAATAGAACCAGGTCGACTGCCAGCCCCTAACCGACTCAGGGAGAGTCATTGGAGGGAAGGAACTCCTCTTCCTCTTCTGAATACCCAGACCCCCACGCATCTGGATAACATGCTTTATCTCATCGTTCGAGTTCGCTTTCTTCACTGATTGGGAGCGGATAGTGAAAATATGCTTGAAAAGACCCCAATGCGGTCGACACCCCAGGAAATTCTCGCACATGGACACGACTGAGGCAAGATATGTGATGGTGTTGGGAGTAAAATGATGGAGTTGAGCCCCGAAGAAATTCAAGAAACCTCGAAAGAAGGGGTGTGGAGGAAGCGAGAAGCCGCGGTCGACATGGATGGCGAGCAGAACACACTCACCCGGTCGCGGCTGTGGCTCCGTTTCCCCCTCCGGCAGCTGCGCAAACTCATGGATGATCAGCCCTAGCTCGGCCATATCATCCAGGTCTTCCTGCTGAAATGAGGATCGGATCCAATCTCCCTGGATCCAACCCGACGGGAGCCCCGAACGCGATGAAGATCCCCGATTCGTCTTCTTGCTTTTCGCCGCCCCCGTCGCCTTCTTCGCGCGTTCCAGCGCCGCCGTTCTCTCCTTCCCCATGGCGGCGGAGCGGCGGCGTCGAGGGTGGAGAAGCCGAACGAGGTAAAGGAGCAACAGGAAGAAGAGGGAGAATGGGCACGCACAGTGCGAACGCCTCGACCTCGCCGCTTTTAAGGGCTTACTTCCGAGTGGCTGACGCGTGGGTCCGGGCGATCCTGTCAAATCCCTTAACAGTCGCACAAGGGATACGTGGCGAAAAAGGTGGCATGGAAATCGAAACGCCCTGCTTATCCACTCCGCTTACAACGGCGCGCTCCGCCTGGCGCGCTTCCACCAAAATTCCGAATCCCGCAAAATCCGCGATCCTCTACAACCGATCACGCCAAAGATTCCATGTCAAAGATAACACTCGACGGATGACGTTATAAAACCAGTCGGTCATTCCTGAATCGATCAAGGCAACTGAAACGAAGCGGAAGTTCCAACAACTGGCATCCATTTGGAGATGAAAGCAAGAGCCAGAGCAAAGTCAACTTCAACTTTCTTTTCACTCGGACCTCAATCCATTCGGGGGCTAATGATGAGGGCATAGACCTGGGGTAGGGCAATAGGCCTGACCTATACATCCTACCTAAGGTCCTTGTCCTAGAAGCAAAGAGGTTCAATAGTAAATAGACGGGACCCAACAAAGGTGTCGAGTGTAATCCACTCGACCTACCATTCACTCGGAGACCCCCCTTTGTTTCTGTCACTCGACCACTAAACCACTCGATGTGCAGAAACGGTCGGGCATTTACTCTTAGACTTAATAGTCATTTATATTACTTTACTACAGACGTTACCTGTAATGCTCCTGCTTTATGAACATTGAACTCCATGTAAGGTGGGCTGGCCGCCTGGCGCACTCTATATAAGCCACCCCCCTCCACTGGCACAAGGGTTCGCACCCCCTGTAACACACACGCATATAATCCAGTCGACCGCCTCCCGGCTCCGAGACATAGGGCTGTTACTTCCTCCGAGAAGGGGCTGAACTCGTAAAACTCGTGCGTACAGCTTCTCCATAGCTAGGACCTTGCCTTTACATCCCTACCCCCTATTCTACTGTTAGACTTAGAACCACGACAAATGGTAATGAGCATACGGTACGCATTCCGAGGAAACAACCTCAAGTTCATAGTATCAACTCTATTGGAAAAATTCGATCGATTATTTTTGGAGGTTTTGAATTTCCTCTTCCTACTGTCAAGAAGAAATATGATATTCTTATTATTGGGGATGTGCTTATCCCCGTTGAGGTAACATAGTGTTATTTGAAATTTCTCCGGTTCCATGTTATTCGGAATGAGTTTGTTAACAAGACTTGATCAACCTTGTTAGTGGATTCCTTTTGATGAGCATGAGATGGATAAAACTAGAAGGCACAACCTTCTGTACCCTGCTTTTACTTTCTGTTATTTAGTTGAAATAAAGCAAAAATAGTATTTTTCTGTCTGTTTTCTGATTTACCCGTGCAATATAAAAATACCCTGAAAATAAAAGTTCTCCAAATACCCTGAAAATAAAAGTTCTCCAAATGCCCTGAAAATGGAACATGATTTTTTCTGGAATATTTGAGAATATCTGGCACTGAGAACACAGCAGGGGAGCAAGCACCTGGCCACGAGGGTCCAGGGCGCGCCCACCCCTACAGGGCGCGCCCCCTGCCTCGTGGGCCCATGGTGGCTCCCCTCCACTTATTCCTGCACCTACACACTTCTTCTTCCTCCCAAAAAAATCACCATCCAGCTCAAGCACGAGTTCTAGCTCATTTTGCTGCGATTTTCGATCTCCTTGCTCAAAGCACCTCTCACAAAACTGCTTGGGGAGATTGTTCCTTGGTATGTGACTCCTCCATTGGTCCAATTAGTTTTTGTTCTAGTGCTTTATTCATTGCAAATTTTTGCTGCCTAGGTGACCATGTTCTTGAGCTTGCATGTCAAATTTATATGGTTCCAAGTAGTTCTAATGCATGATATAGTCTCTAGGCACTTGTAGGAGTAGTTGCTATCAATTTTGTTGAGCTTGGTTCCCTTTTATTTTGAAGTTACTAAAAATTTCAGAAATTTTTCAGAGGAAGAAATATGCTTAGGAAAATGTTCCAAGGTGGTTCTTCAAGGAAGCAAGGACCCAGGCTTGCAATGCGTGATGCTGACGATGAGCCACCAAGGGACGCTCCAGTGCGACCTTGTGAATGGCCTTCAGAAAACTTTATGGATCGAGCGGGAATCAAGGAAGAATTTAACGCGTATTTGCGTAACGCTGATCTTGTGAGCTTCGAGGGAGAAAAGTGCCGCCAGTACCACTATCTCACTAGTTCCTTTGTGAGGAGGTTTGAATTTTCATCTTCACGTAATTCTCCAACTGTCCTGTTTGATCTTTATGAAAAATCTTATACGATGGACTTAGAGGATTTTACCACTGCTTGCAAACTTCCACAATGGGGTATTGCTAGTGAACCCTGCAAATCTAAATTTAGAGAATTTCTTGCTAGTATAACTATGGGGGAATCTAGAGATATAGCACAAGCTACCAGAGTGAGCATTCATTTTCCTGCTATACATTATTTTGCTCTCTTCATAGGTAGGTGCATAAATGGTAAAGATGAAGCATGTCACATGTGTGTCCCTGACCTCAGTATTCTTAGGAGTGCTGTGTTAGGAGACAAATCTTATAATATGGGAGCCATTGTTGCACGTAGGTTGCATAATAATAGATTTAATGGAGATTTCTTCGGTGGAATTTATGCAACCCGCTGACACTAGTAGAAAAAGAGGCTTCCATACGCCCCCATTAGTCCCCAAAATAATCGAACCGCGACCAAAGGGGTCTTTAGTCGTGGTTCGGGAGGAGACCCGCGACCAACTATCTGGGCCCAGCGTGAGCTGGCGGACAGGAGGGGCTTTAGTCCCGGTTGGCCTGGCCAACCGGGACTAAAGGTCCTCAGGCTGGCCCGAAGGCCTTTAGTCGCGGTTGGCCAGGCCAACCGGGATTAAAGGTTAGACCTTTAGTCCGGGTTGGTCTGGCCAACCACGACTAATGGCCCGAACCTTTAGTCGCGGTTGGCTGGCCTCATTTTCAAACTCTACCCCCCCCCCCCCCCCCCCCGTGGATCGCCTTTTCAGTTTTAGAAAAAAAAAGAAAATGATGGAAATGTCAAAAAAATAAAATAAAATAAGTTTCTCATGTGATATGTGGTCTAGTTGTTGGGAAAATTAACAAATATGAATTTCGACTTTATTTGCAAAATCTCTCTGGAAAATGGGCATAACTTTTGCATACGAACTCGGATGAAAAAGTTTTTTATATGAAAAATCATCTACTCGAAAAGTTAAACATTTTCAAAATCCTCAAAAACCTAACAGAAAAAAAGATACGGGGCTTTGAAGATCTGGAGAGGCAAAAAAATTCAAAAAATTTCAAATTGTGGTCAAACTGTGGTCAAACAATGGTCAAACTAATTATTCTAGAATATTAGTGTTACTAAATAATTATTTCAGTTTTTTTTAATTTTGGTCAAATCTGGTCAAACTATGGTCAAACAGTGGTCAAACAATGGTCAAACAGTGGTCAAACTAATTATTTCAGAAATATTAGTGTTACTAAATAATTATTGTTTTTTTAAACAATAGTTTCAAACTCAAACAGTGAAATGTGTCACTTCATGCTAAAGCTAAATTCCTGAGGGTTAATAGAATTGACATCCTACTATTGTTAGGAAAACAACAAGTGCAGACTTGGAAACGAGGGAGAATAGAACCCGGAAGTTAAGCGTGCTCAGGCTGGAGTAGTGAGAGGATGGGTGACCGTCCGGGAAGTTAGATGATTTGGAATGATGAGGGGTGATTAGAGATTAGAGGATAAATTGAGCAGTGATGAGGGGTGGTGATTAGAGATTAGAGGTTAAAATAATTCAGAAATTTGAAAATAAAAAAATTAAAAAAATTCGCAAAAAAACCAGGTTTAAACCTGCGGAGGACCGGGACTAAAGGACGGGCCTTTAGTCCCGATCAGCCACAAGAACCGGGACTAAAGCCTTTAGTCGCGGTTCGTAAGAGGCGCGACTAAAGGGGGGGTCTTTAGTCGCGCATATTTAGTCCCGGTTGCACAGCCGGGACTAAAGGCTGTTGCGAACCGGGACTAAAGGGCTTTTTTCTACCAGTGTGAGCCGATTTTTTTGGTGTAACCATACGTGATGATGATATTGAATTGCCTCCTGCTTACCTAGACTTTAATGCTATGGTTCACCACTTGTTGAGAGGAATGAATCACCTCTCCAGTATCGCTTAATCTTTAACAGACGTCGTGCTGTCCGTATTACTCTCCCTGCTCCTGCCTTCTTTGATTATCAGGCAAAAGGAAGATATGTTATTACCAGAGAGGAGGCAGATGAGTACGAGAGGAGGGCGGAGGCAGCTCGCCGCCATGCTGCAGCTTAGGAGGCAATAACTGCCGCAGCTCAGTACGACCCCAGCTACAACTATGGATATCCGCCAGGCCATCCGTGGCAATAAACCAACTTAGGCCAAAATCCTAAGCTTGGGGGAGTACGTATCTCTCACCGACATTACATTCATGTTCACACACACTCATTGCTAGATGTCGGTGCTCATACTTTTTCACTGTAATATCCATGCTAGTTTATTTTCCTTTTTCTTGCTTTCTTCTTGTGTGTTTAAAAACCTTAAGAAAACAAAAAAAATTAGTGTAGCTTTTAGTTAGTTTACTTTTCTTGCTCTAGTAGTAATAATTAAAAAGAAAACCCAAAAAGATTTCCCGTTCTTCTTTTGCTTGTTGGGAGCTTTCTCGTGTAAATAGTTTTATTTCTTTTCTTTTCTTTGGGGGTCGATGGGAGAAGACCATGATTAAATTGTTGAAGTGGCTCTTATATGCATTATTGTTGATTTAACCAAGAGCCCATATTGCCTTGTCTTCTCCTGTTTATTGAATACTCACAGATTCCAGCTTAGTCCAATGCACATGCACTCTTATTATTATTCACTTCGTTCGGTCGTGCAAGTGAAAGGAAATTATAATGATATATGATGGACTGATTGAGATGAGAGAAGCTGGTATGAACTCGACCTCTCTTGTTTTGGTAAATATGATTAGTTTATCGTTCCTGATTCAGCCTATTATGAATAAACATATTTGCAATGACAATTAGAGATCATAGTTGCTCGTGCCATGCTTGGTTAGCTATGAGTTATAATGGTTTACCTTGCGTGCCAACATGCTATTAAAATGGTTGTGATGTGGTATAGTGGGGTAGTATCCTCCTTTGAATGAATTAAGTGACTCGACTTGGCACATGTTCACACATGTAGTTGAAACAAATCAACATAGCCTTCACGACATTTATGTTCATGGTGGATTATATCCTACTCATGCTTGTACTCAATGTTCATTAATTTTAATGCATGTTCATGAGTGTCGTCGCTCTCTAGTTGGTCGCTTCCCAGTCTTTTGCTAGCCTTCACTTGTACTAAGCGGGAATACTGCTTGTGCATCTAATCCCTTAAACCCCAAAGTTATTCCATATGAGTCCACTATACCTTCTTATATGCGGTATTTACCTGCCGTTCCAAGTAAATTTGTATGTGCCAAACTCCAAACCTTCAAATGAAATTCTGTTTTGTATGCTCGAATAGCTCATGTATCAACTAGGGTTGTCCGTATCTTCCATGCTAGGCAGGTTAATCTCAAGAGGAGTGGACTCCGCTCCTCATTCACGAGAAAATGGCTGGTCACCAGGATGCCCAGTCCCATGCTTTATGCAAACTAAATCAAAATAATTCTGAACAAAACTCCTCCCGGGACTGTTGCTAGTTGGAGGCACTCGTTGTTTCGAGCAAGCCATGGATTGATGCTTGTTGGTGGAGGGGGAGTATAAACTTTACCATTCTGTTTGGGAACCGCCTATAATGTGTGTAGCATGGAAGATATCGCCATCTCTTGGTTGTTATGTTGACAATGAAAGTATGCCGCTCAAAATATTATTTATCTGTATTTCAAAACCGAGCTCTGGCACCTCTACAAATCCCTGCTTCCCTCTGCGAAGGGCCTATCTATTTACTTTTATGTTGAGTCATCACCCTCTTATTAAAAAGTACTAGCTGGAGAGCACAGTTGTCATTTGCATCCATTACTATTAATTTATATTGGGTATGACTATGATTGGATCTCTTTTACCATGAATTACAATGTTTAGTCAGTCCTTGATCTTTAAAGGTGCTCTGCATTTATGTTTTGTGGTCTCAGAAAGGGCTAGCGAGATACCATCTTATTATATCATATTATGATTGTTTTGAGAAAGTGTTGTCATCCGAGATTTATTATTATCGCTCGCTAGTTGATTATGCCATTGACATGAGTAAACATGAGACCTAAGAGTTATTGTGAATGTGGTTAGTCATAATCTTTGCTGAAACTTGAATGTTGGCTTTACATATTTACAACAACAAGAGCAAATAGAGTTTGTAAAGTTTTTCTTTATCACTTTCAGTTTATCAAACGGAATTGCTTGAGGACAAGCAAAGGTTTAAGCTTGGCGGAGTTGATACGTCTCCATCGTATCTACTTTTCCAAACACTTTTGCCCTTGTTTTGGACTCTAAATTGCATGATTTGAATGGAACTAACCCGGACTGACACTGTTTTTAGCAGACTTTCCATGGTGTTATTTATGTGCAGAAACAAAAGTTCTCGGAATGACCTGAAACTCCACAGAACATCTATTTGGAAAATATTAAAAATACTGGAAGAAAAATCCGCGTCAGGGGGCCCACACCCTGTCCACGAGGGTGGAGCGCGCCTGCCCCCCTGGGCGCGCCCCCTACCTCATGGGCCCCCGATCCAATGCCTACGAGCTTTTCACATATTGTTCTTCGTTTATTTACTTTTCCGTTGCTATTGTTACAATCACTACAAAACCCAAAAATATTAGTTTCGCTATCGTTACCATTACTTCCATATTACTTTGCTACTAAATACTTTGCTGCAGATACTAAGTTATCCAGGTGTGGTTGAATTGACAACTCAACTGCTAATACTTGAGAATATTCTTTGGCTCCCCTTATGTCGAATCAATAAATTTCGGTTGAATACTCTACCCTCGAAAACTATTGCGATCCCCTATACTTGTGGGTTATCAGCAGCAGTGGCGTGCTCGACGGCCTTCTTGTCGGCTTCAGCTTTCTCGGCGGCAGCATGTTCGGCGTCGGTGGACATGGTGATGATGAAGGCGACGCGGACGTAGAGGAAGTAGACGATCGGAAGTGAGCAGTCGCGTAATCGCTGCCCAAAAACCTATTCGCCCTCACCCTGTACAGGAACCAGAGGGCGTGGTTTCGAAGACCTGCTCTCCCGTCGACCGTGTACGCGGCGGACGGGATGGAGTCACCGGCGGCAGCAGAAGCAAGGGAACGACGATGGGCGTGCGCGTGGAGCGTATGTGATCTGTTCAAGGCGACTAGGGTTAGGAGACACCGCACACTTATATAGGCGCAGCCGCGTGGAGAGACGTGGGCTCGACCCACGTCCGAGTCCGTGACAGCCCACGATCCGATGTCTCAGATCATGGCCTAGCTGTCAGAGAACTCTCCGTTAGTGACTGGCAAAAATAAGCGCGTAGGTGTGAGCTCGGCTCGGCTCAATCCCGCAACCCGCGTCGCGTCGCGGCGCGTCGTGACGAGGCGTGGCGTGGCGTGGCGAGGCGGGCGGCGCAGGAGGAGTGCGCGAGGGCCTCTTCTCTTCTCAAGCTCCAATAGCATGTAGACGAGAAACCCTTATAAGGAGGTCCAACTCCTCTTCCACTTTCGGGGTGGGACTAAACTTCCCACTACACCTAGTGCCATATAACCATCTTTGATTAACGAGCTAGTCAAGTAGAGGCATACTAGCTTCTCCGCCGACATGTCCAGCCCCTTCTCCTCCGCCATGTCCGGCCCCTTCTCTGCCGCCATGTCCGGCCTCTTCCCCGCCGCCATTATCGATCATCTCTTCGTCTTGCCCAGTGTCGTCATTGGCTGCCCCGTCGGCGTCCTCAACATCATCATCCTCATCTTCATTTATCCACCGAGTATAGCCATCCATGAAACCAGTCATGAGAAGGTGCGCTTCGACACGACCTTCGTCATAGGGGTCGAGCCAAACTATTCCTTTGCATCTTTGACACGGACATAAAACCTCTGTCAGGTTATTTTCTTTCATGTCCTGCACCGCCGACCGCAACCACCTGTCCACCATCGTTCCACTGACCATCATGAACACCTGCACGGTAGTAATAAACAAATTTATTATAAAAATGCGTGCATGCATCAAAGTCATACAAAAATTCGGCATGACCTTCCCTAAAAATAGGACATATATAGATCTAGAGTTTGCCCGGAATTCGCCGAAACGGAAATAAATCGACATTTCGGCAAAACATAGGCAACTCAAAAGCACAATTTGGCGTCAACTCATGCCACACACATAATTTCCATCATATTTCCCAATTATCATATCACACACACACACATACACATATTTCCATTTTGCAAAAGCATGAAATTTTAATCACCTCTATCTCGAGATCGAGCACACGGTGTGGGATGATGATGTAGGGAGATCAAAAGTGCACAAAGCTCTTCTTGACAAAGAAAGATCTAGTTAGGGGGCAAATTGGTCACTTAACTAAATGCTACATCTACCTAGCTAGCTAATTTGGGAGGAGACAACTTCAACTAGTGGAGGGGGAAGGAAAAAAAGAAAGGAGATGCATTAATGGAGGTGGTGTAGTTAGCTAGGAGTAATGAAGAGAGAGAAAGGTAGGTAGAAGAGGGAGAGTAATGGGGGGAGAAGTATTGAGGAAGAAGAAGAGTGAGAGAGGGAGGACATGGGAGGTAGGGGAAAGGGAGGAGAGGAGATGGGGAGGGGGAGGTGGAAAAAGGTGGTGGGTGCTGCGTCTTAGCAGTAGCGCGGGAGCAAAAGCGCGCTACTGATGTAAATTTAGCAGCATCGCGCTTTCCTATCACGCGCTACAGCTAAATGGGCCAACCGTGTGGACAATTTCAAAATTAGCAGCAGCGACTTGACTAAAAAGCGCGCTACTACTATGCCATTAGCAGTAGCGCGCTTCTTGACGCCGCACTGCTGGTAAACTTAGGTCTCTGTCTACTGTCGGTGGATTTTTGTAGCAGCGCGGTTTAAACATCACGCGCTACTGCTAAATTTACGTTAGTAGCGCGCTTTACCTAACCGCGCTGCTACTAATTAGCAGCAGCGCCTCTTTTTGTGCCGCGCTGCTGCTAAGATTCTGTGTATAACGTTTTTCCTAGTAGTGTAGTGACACTATGTTTGTCTATGTATTCACACATGTATTATGTTTCCGGTTAATACAATTCTAGCATGAATAATAAACATTTATCATGATATGAGGAAATAAATAATAACTTTATTATTGCCTCTAGGGCATATTTCCTTCACAATAGAACCGTCGTTGACATGGCGAGAAGTTTACTCAAGAGTAAGAACTTGCCGGGAACCTTTTGGGGAGAAGCTGTCTCGATGGTGGTCTATCTTCTAAACTGGCCTCCAATGAAAGCGGTGATCGGCAAGACTCCATATGAAGCAATTTACGGACGTAAGCCCAATGTGTCTCAAAGCTTGCCGATCGTAGCACCAAGATGGTGTTCATCGGATACGAGAGGAGTCCCGGCACCAAGGCATACCGCTTCTACGATCCACGAACCAAGCGTCTACGGATTTCACGCGACGTTGTGTTTGAAGAAAACCAAGCGTGGAATTGGAGTGCAGCAGCCGACAATGCTCCAAACGGTAACATATTCACGGTTGAATTTCCAACTGATGATGATGCAGGGGAGGATGTCCAGGTGGTTGGCAAGACGCACAACCAAGGTGACCGGAATGGTAGTGATCACCATGGTGCCGACACCGACGACGACGCGCATGGGTCGCAAGGTAGCGACAACGACGCGCATGAAACGGGCGGAGATCTCGGCAATGACATCGACAACGAGGCGCATAGTGACGACGACAATCAAGATGAAAGTCACGGTCACGACGACTACGCCGACGACGCGGATGTCAATGATGCGGATGCCAATGATCCGGCATCCACTACGCCCGAGACTCAACGGTCTTCCTCAAGTGCATCGACGCCGACACAATTTGTGTCGCCCCCTTCGCAAGCCACGACGGATTCTTCCGCGCCTTGTCTCTACAAGCCCCTCAAGAAAGTCTACAAATACGCAAGGCCAGTTACGCTCAAGTATTCCGGACTATGTTTGCTCAGAGTTGAGGAGCCAGCGAACTTCGTAGAAGCGAGCAAAAGTTCAAGTTAGATGCACGCCATGGATGAGGAGATGAAGGCGATCGAGAGAAATGACACGTGGACTTTGGTAACCTAACCTCCGAACCAAAAGGCCATAGGTTTGGAAGTGGGTTTACAAGTTAAAGAAACACACGAAGGGTCCCATTGTGAAGTACAAGACAAGACTCATTGCAATGGGCTATGTACAATGTCAAGGAGTTGACTATGAGGTGTTTGCACCGATTGCCCGACTCGAGACGGTGAGAGTGCTCCTAGCTTTGGTAGCACAAAAGGATTGAAAGGTTCATCATATGGATGTTAAATCCGCTTTCCTCAACGGCGTCCTCACAGAAGAAGTGTACGTAGAACAACCCCTCGGCTACGAGAAGAAAGGAGAAGAAGGGAAGTTTACAAGTTCAAGAATGCACTTTACGGGCTGAAGCAAGCGCCAAGAGCTTGGAACTCAAAGTTAGACCGAAGTTTGGTCATGCACGGGTTCAAAAGATGTCCCCTCGACGATCCAAAGGATAGTCTATCAAGCACCGAAAAACGGGTGAAAGTTGAAGACACGGCCAAGGAGGAGTGCTGGCATCAAGCTATGGATGAGCTGACGGTAGTAAAGTCAGTGACCGGGATGCTGCTAGTAATGGTGAAAGCAAAGCTGAGGATAACACCAAGGAGTTGCAGCATTGGATCCATCCAGGTCGAGAAAGTAAGCACGTCATGTTTAGGAGGATGAATGTCTAGGGGATGAATGTTGTAGCACGTGATGTTCGAGTGTGTGTCACATGTGGCACGTCATTTGCTAAAAGTTATGTCGAGACATTCGGCCGACGCTGCCGGCCAGGTCAAGTTCACGTATACGTCTACGTTTAGCGTGTGTGTTGCTTGAGAATCAATCAAGCTCGCCTAGCTAGCTTTGCACTTTCCGTGCATATATAGTTTCTGGGTGATTTGATCTAGGGATAAAAACCAACACAGAATAGGGCCTGATGGCCATCCCCCACCGTGGTGATCGTAGCAGCTTGGAATATCCGCTTCGCCTCTGCTGGTACCCTAATATCCAGCCCTTTCCAAGGTCTCGAATCGTCCGTTCTGCCCTTTCCAAGCACAGGCCGGTTGCTCCGTGGCAGGGCCACTCCTCTCCACGAGGGCAGTTTGTTGGCCACCTGCCCCACCAGGTCCTCGAGTTGTAAGTGTAACGCGGTCAGCTTCCGCAACCCGAGGGGCAGCCCCAAGTATCGACAGGAAAACGTCCCAATAGCACACGTCGATACCGTACTTAGCTCTATGCAGAAGTCAAGGTACCTCAAAGGACCCTCGTTAAAAATGAAGTGACCATGTGCTCCCCTCATAGTTTTGGAATACATTTCTGGATAGCCTCTTATAGCGTCCAGGGCTGAAGGCAGTTTCCCATTGGACGGGCTTTGTGTTAGTGTTGGGCGAGGGAACGGTATAGAACTAGATGATACCTCATGCATTGTTGTAGAAGTTGGTTGCAGTATATTCAATATAATTTTGTTGTATGAAACATGAATTTTTGAATTAATAATATGGTAACTAAAACTAGAAACACATAATTTATTTAAAAATGATTATTGTATAGTTGTAAAAAAATAAGAATATAAATAGCATAGTATAATAGAAATGGTTGAAATTTTTCCCATGAATGGTTACGTGTTGAGGTGATATGTTTACATGTTAAGAGATCAACTATTTAGTATACAATCTCTACCCATTATAACATTATTCAAGCAGATATAGATCAAGGATGGCTTGGTTAATTTGCCACATTTTTTTTAATTAATTAGCCACACTTTGCCATCTTTGGTTTGGTTTTAAAAAATGGTTTTAAAGACAAATATTCGATGGGATGATACACTCAGAAATGGTATGGATAAGTTTTGAAATGAACCATCGTGAACACTAGGCAATCAGTGGCGGAGCTCCGAAGAAAAAACTGGGCAGGCCAGCTCAAAGAAAACACAAAAACTTGGCTCCTTGGCGTAATTTGTAGAATGTAAATAACAGTTGCGTGAAAAAAAATATCAACCAATTGCTTAGGTCATAGGCTGGCCGCTGCTTGCTCCAACATTGCCTCCTGCGACTCTTGCGACTGGCTTGGACGCGTTGGATCGATCGAGTAGCGAAATTAGCTTTGCTTAGTTGATCACTGACCTCCGAAGTTATTAAAATCACAAAAAAACCTCGGCGGGCTATGGCCAAGTTCTGCCCTAACGAAGCTCCGCCTCTGCTAGGCATTGTCCATGCCTTGTCATAAACTTATCATGACGATTATTAGTTGGTTAGATAAAATGTTTGATCATATGCTGAACCCACAGTCATTTCTCTTTTAAATTTACAAAGTGACTTGAGGAAACATGCAACTATAATGAAAATTGGAGAATTACAATGGGGTCAACCAATAACCGTTTAATAGTTCACCTTTGCTACCGGAGACGACAAAGAAAATAATAATTGAAACAACTGAGAACATGACTGTTTTTCTTTCATAAAAGCCGAATTAGGGTAACCATATTGTTGACGTATAATGAGAGGTCTTGAGTTCAAGACCCGGCTGGCGCAATTAAATTGCAGTCCACTTTCGGTCCACGTTTAGGCCTGAAGGAGCCACACGTGAGGGGGAGTCTTGAAGTATAATGTGTTGTCTAGTCTCTTTCATCAGATCGGTCTTTTGGTTGCATTGGCTAGAGCATGCACTTCTACATGGTATCAGTTTCCGGGTTCTACACCCTAGCTGCCGCCGCTTCCACACCCGCGCGCCGCCCCCGGGGCGGTCGGCCTCCAAGACTGGCCGTCGGGGGGCCTCGCCGCCCCTACCTAGGGTTCGTTCGCCGATTACGTTGATCAATTGCTTTAGAAAGTTTTTTTGCCAATCCGTTAATTAAGGTTTTTTCTCTCTCGCCGATCGATTGGTCGGTGATCATTTTTGTTCTCCGATTTAAGATCGGATTGAGTCGCCCGTACGCCGTCATTCATCTTTGCAGCTACTCGGACGTTGGATCACAGCCTGCAACAACTCTCCCGCGGCGCCGCACAGGGCCACCGCACGCCTCCCACGCGCCCGTGGTTGCCGCTGGTGTGGCCGGCCGCTCGCGTTGCCCCAGTGGACAACACGTCCATGCATGGATCTAGGTTGTGACCCGTGCGTGTGCCCTTCACATGCATGCTACACTCGCAATTGATCTCCTGCTAACTCTCGTGTCTCTGTTGGGTTGCACGCTCCTGCTACGTCCGGCGGCGGAGCGCACGATGCCGGGTTCCTCCATCGTCAGGTTTAGTGAAGATCGTCATCGAGTACAACACATCCTTTACCGATCGAGCAATGAGCTGCCGCTGTGTCGTCCCGTCGGGCCGTAACTCCGCCATCCTATGGTTTTTTCCGTGGTTGCACAACCTCGCGCGCTGCCGCTGTGTCACCCCTTCGGGTCGTAGTGTCGTGGCCCGCGGTAGCTGCACCGAGGCCGTCCGTTCTAGGCCCTCCCCGAGGCTGCACCGACCCTCGCGCTGCCGCTGCATCGCCCCGTCGGACCGTAGCGAGCGGGGCACGCGATGCCTGCAGCCGCCCTGAGGTCTTCCTCGCCTCGCACCGACCTGCCCGCCGCCGTTGCGTCGCCCCTTCGGGCCTTAAAGTTGCGGCCCGCGGTGCACCGCCGTCCACGCGCGTTGACTTTCACGTGATATGCACCACGCTGCCTCCCTTGGCGTGGGAACTTCACTGTCCGCACCGGTCTTCGTCACGCTGTCGGGTTCATTATCGCCTACTTCGAGCACCGCCGCCGCGCTCCTTCTCTAGCCGCCGCCGCCTCCTCCTTAGGCCGCCGCCGCCGCTCTTCTTCCGCGGCTCCACGGTGATTACCTCGACACCTGCGACCCCCGACTCGACACCGACCACGGCGTTCTTCGCACGACTACCTCGACTACGGCTCCACCACTTACGCTCTCGGCTACCACGACAAACAGCACAAAGGGCTACCGCCTTGCTTGAGCAACCTCGTCGGTTGCCACTCCAGCCACGACTCCACGATGCATCAACCGTTACGACTGTGGGGGGTGTCTGTCGGCTTGCCTTCGGATTCTTCCCCAGTCTCACCATCTGCGTCGCCACCGTTGTGACTGCGGGGGGATGTTGAGTATATTGATTATTAGGAAAGATGAGATAGACTAGGATATGTTCTTGCCTTGTCTTGTACTCCAAGTTGATCATGTACTCCTGTATATACGCCCACGAGGCTCAAGCAATACAACAAACAATTCCATCAATCCTCTCTCTCCCTTCTAACACATATAATGGTATTACATTGTAAAGAAACATGCATTACATTACAATCTTCAATCAAATAAAAGATTAATGAATCAAATAAACAAATCATGTGGCGTATTCCTAGAACTGAGCGTGAATATGGTCTACCATCTTCTTGTCCACCTGGAAGGCTTTGGCAAGTATATCACCTGAGATGGATGGATTCGATCCAAACACTGTATTGGCTATGGTGATCACTCCAGGATTTTTGCTGCTCAGCGCTGCAATGGCTATCGCCTTGTTGGTTCCGTAGTTGAACTGAAAGTGAATCAGCCCTTGTGGAAACACAAACACATCCCCTTTGTTAAGAAATTTTGAGAACAACTTGTTTTCAGGGTTCGAGGTGATGAAACCAACATAGAGCGAGCCTTCCAGCACGGTTAGGATCTCGGTTGCACGGGGGTGGATATGCGGTGGGTTTTGACCGTAGGGTGCATAATCGACACGGGCCAGGGAGATGCCCAAAGTGTTCAACCCAGCAATCTGCGCCACGTTAACTGCGGTCACTGCAGAACCTTGCTTGTTGCTCGTGTTCCCGGCCATGTGAAGGCCAGAGAAAAAGAAATCCTCTACCAAGGCAGTCTTTGGGTCTTTGCATGCAAATCCATTGACAAAAACTGCACATACATATAATGATTTTCAACAGTTAACAACTACATATTGGCACAAATAAGTAGCTCGAACGTTCCAGCGCAGGAATGCATATGTGTACCTTGGGATGTCCTGTCAGCGATGCAAAAATCCTGGAGCTGGCCTGGGTCGGAGGCAAGAGCATGAGAAGCCGATAGAGCCAAAAGGACAAGGAGGAAGAACCCTGATGCCATTTGGATGCGAACGTTAATTCGCTCTAGATCAAGTGCCTTCTATCGAGTAGACAAAGAGCTGTGCAGACTAGTTCTTGTGAGTTGTGATGCTTCGAAGTATTGAAGACGCCACTATATATATGGAAAGGGAGCATGGAATGGAAGAGCTTTGTGTTTGTTCTGTTGGGGCGCATGTGGATATTAAGGAAATGGTCTTCACCAATTCCCACCTGAGTAACGAGGAAACCGTTTCCTTGTAGTGGCAGGCCTGCAACGGCCAACTAATCATAGTTGTAAATTCATGGTTTGAACAAGTCATGTTCATACTTGTAGTAGCTCTCTTGTCTCACCAGATGGAGCTAGCGATGATGCCATCAAACATATTGTCATGGGGAGTGCTCCCATGCATACGACCCCCTTGAAAAACCACTAAAAGGTAATTTTCGTGTTATAGGCTGATTATAGCTAAGACTAATCGCAATTAAATAGCTGATTGATCTTTTCCTTTTGGCCCTAACCTGCACACCTAGGCCCACAGTCCATACCTTAAATGCTTCGACCCGATCTCTGTATGCTACGATTCCTTCTTATGCCTGCTGGAAGAGCCACGACAGCTGCCGGCCTGCCTCACGGCCGGCGCCCAGTGGACATGCTCACTAAATTTGTTCAAGCTCTTGTATTTGTTTAGATTCCCATGTCCCTAAGTTTTTTTTAACGAACTCGTGTTTCACAAGAAAAATTGTCACTAGGGTAGGGTGCTCTGAGATTTTATATAAAGATATATAGACTTGGCCCGGTTCATATGGTAAACTAGACCGAAAATCACACGAAGGCTTAATTGATTATTAAGGAACAATCAAGCTAAAACCCTAGCTGTGAGCACACAAAAGGACATAGCCAACCTGATATATCTTGACCTCCAGCGCCTACATGCCCTCTACGTGGAGAGAAGTGAGCGGGATCTTCGGAGACGCTTCCAAGAAGGAAAAGTGATGCATGTGTTGAGTAAATAGGCAATTTCTCGATTAAATTAATCCACGAGTAAATCACTAGCATGGTATTGACACAAATAAACGCATACTGATATTCAGTCAAGCTAGCACATACTACGCTAATTGCAGAAAGATCTACGTATAACGCTAGCATGGCTAAAACAGAAAACAGTAGGAGCGGGATAAACGAGCCATGCAGAGGCCGCGGCTTTGGTGGCAGCAGCGGCGTCCTCGGCGGCCTTCTTGTCGGCTTCAGATTTCTCAGCGGCGGCACGTTCGGCGTCGGTGGACATGGTGATGATGAAGGCGATGCGGACGTAGAGGAAGTAGACGATCGGAAGTGAGCAGTCGCGTAATCGCTGCCCAAAAACCTATTCGCCCCTCACCCCGTACAGGAACAAGAAGGGCGTGGTTTCGGAGACCTGCTCTCCCGTCGACCGTGTACGCGACGGACGGGATGGAGTCACCGGCGGCAGTAGCAGCGAGCTCGGTTCGGCTCAATCCTGCAACCCGCGGTGCGGAGCGTCACGTCGTGACGAGGCGAGGCGTGGCGTGGCGAGGCGGGCGGCGAAGGAGGAGTGCGCGAGGGCCTCTTCTCTTCTGAAGCTCCAATAGCATATAGAAGAGAAACCCTTATAAGGAGGTCCAACTCCTGTTCCACTTCCGGGGTGGGACTAAACTTCCCACTACACCTAGTGCCATATAACCCACATGGGCCCTTAGATTTTTCAAAAATTGCTATATGGGCCTAGAGCCCATCTCAAATTTTAGCAATCCCCCACGAGATATCGAGGGCCCATTGTGTCCTCTGTTCCAATTACTGTTTCGATATACCAGTGTTTTAGTGAAGACCTGTTAAGGTTAAACTTCACCTAGGGCAAGTAGCTACACTCCTTCACAACTGAACAATGGACTATGCCTTGAATTGTCAGTTTGGCGTAAAGAAGTTTCACCACATGTCTTACTAGTACTAGGCTGCCGAAGCCTGACCCCTCGGGTGGAGCATGTAAGTCACACTCCTGGCCTATTCATGAGCTTACTAGAGATCACCCCAATCTCATAGACTGTGACCAGCAGTCTGGCTCATATAGGTGTGTTCCTCCAAAGATTGCTCTGTAGGATAGCATCTTCCTTTCATAAGCTTTGGAACACGTTAAGACAGTAGTCATCCTACCATACACTATCGAGAGTATTGCATCTCCAACGGAGTGGGTTACTATAGTTACTCTCGTAATCGAAATATGCAGCTATAGCTAGTACGATCCTCACCGACTTCAGCATCGCTACCGACGAGTAAGTCTCGTCGTAGTCAATTCCTTGAACTTGTCCATAACCCTTAGCGACAAGCCGAGCTTTGTGGATCTAAAAATTTCCATCCACATCGGTTTTCTTCTTAAAAGAGCCATTTGCAACCAATGGTTGTTACGCCAGGTGGCGGATCAACCAAGTCCCAGACTTGATTCTCATCCATGGTCTTTAACTCGGATCTCATGGCCTCCAGCCATGCCTCGGAATCTGGGCTCACCATCGCTTCCGCATATGTGGCCGGCTCGTCACTTTCTAGCAACAATACATCATGCACTCTGCGCAATCTTTCCGACCTTCGTGGTTCTGGTGCCGCTTCCACTATGGGTTCCCTGACTGACTCCGGATGATCTCATCACCAGCCGAGCCGTCCTCGAGTGGTCCTCAAATTTCTTCGAGTCGGACCGTCCTCCCACTGGCCTCCCAACTGAGAAACTCTTTCTCTAGGAAAACCCCGTTCCGAGCGACAAACACTTTGTTCTCTTCCCGGTTGTAGAAGCTATATCCCAAGGATTCCCTCAGATATCCCACGAATATGCATTTATCTGACTTGGGTGTAAGCTTGTCTGACATAAGTCGCTTGACAAATGCTTCATCTTGATAACCCACAAGTATAGGGGATCAATTGTAGCCTCTTTCGATAAGTAAGAGTGTCGAACCCAACGAGGAGCTAAACGTAGAACAAATATTCCCTCAAGTTCTATCGACCACCGATACAACTCTACGCACGCTTAACGTTCGCTTTACCTAGAACAAGTATGAAACTAGAAGTACTTTGTAGGTGTTTTTGGATAGGTTAGAAGGAATAAAAAGAGCACGTAAATAAAAGCTAGGGGCTGTTTAAATGAAGACACAACTAAATTAGTTTTAGTACAGAGCTTTTTGTCACGAGAAAGTTATTTGTCCCTAGGCAATCGATAACTAGGCCGGTAATCATTATTGCAATTTTATTTGAGGGAGAGGCATAAGCTAACATACTTTCTCTACTTGGATCATATGCACTTATGATTGGAACTCTAGCAAGCATCCGCAACTACTAAAGATCATTAAGGTAAAACCCAACCATAGCATTAAAGCATCAAGTCCTCTTTATCCCATACGCAAACAACCTACTTACTCGGGTCTGTGCTTCTGTCACTCACGCCACCCACCATAAGCAAATCATGAACATATTGCAAACCCTATAGCGGGAATCCCTCACGCTTGCGCGACACGGAGAGCACCATAGGACAGCACCAAGAACAAAACATGCAACTCAAACCAATCACGATCATCAAATAGCCCATAGGACAAAACGGATCTACTCAAACATCATAGGATAGCCATATATCATTGGGAAATAATATATAGCGTTGAGAACCATGTTTAAGTAGAGATTACAATGGGTAAGAGAGAGGTTACACTGCTGCATAGAGGAGGGAAGAGTTGGTGATGATGGCGGTGAAGTTGTTGGTGAAGATTGCGGTGATGATGATGGCCCCCGGCAGCGTTCCGACGCCACCGGAAGAGAAGAGGAGAGGGGACCCCTTCGTCTTCTTCTTCCTTGACCTCCTCCCTAGATGGGAGCAGGGTTTCCCCTCTGGTCCTTGGCCTCCATGGCGTGGGAGAGGCGAGAGCCCCTCCGAGATTGGATCTTTCTCTCTGTCTCTCTCTCTTTCTATGTCCACCTCTGCTGCCCTTTCACCGTCTCGTATATAAATGGAGATCCGTAACTCCGATTGGACTGAAACCTTCGCCGTGATTTTTTACCAAAAATTTGCTTCCTTGCGGCCGAAGAAAGGCATCAACCGCCTTACAGGTGGCTAGGGTCAGGGGCGCGCCCAGGGGGGCAGGGGCGCCCCACTGCCTCGTGGCCACCTCGGGCACCGTCTTGCGTGGATTTTTCTTCCAGAATTTTCCAAATATTCCAAAAATAAGCTCCACCCGTTTTTATCCCGTTTGGATTCCGTTTGATATGGATATTCTGCGAAACATAAAACATGCAACAAACAGGAACTGGCACTGGGCACTGGATCAATATGTTAGTCCCAAAGATAGTATAAAAAGTTGCCAAAAAGTATATGAAAGTTGAATAATATTTTCATGGAACAATCAAAAATTATAGATACGACGGAGACGTATCAGCATCCCCAAGCTTATTTCCTGCTCGTCCTCGAGTAGGTAAATGATAAAAAAGATAATTTTTGATGTGGAATGCTACCTAGCATAATCTTGATCATATGTCTAATCATGGCATGAATATTAAGACACGAGTGATTCAAAGCAATAGTCTATCCTTTGACATAAAAACAATAATACTTCAAGCATACCAACCAAGCAATTATGTCTTATTGAAATAACATAGCCAAAGAAAGCTCATCCCTACAAAATCATATAGTCTGGCTATGCTCCATCTTCACCACACAAAATATTCACATCATGCACAACCCCGATGACAAGCCAAGCAATTGTTTCATACTTTTGGCGTTTCTCAAACCTTTTCAACTTTCACGCAACACATGAGCATGAGCCATGGACATAGCACTATAGGTGGAATAGAATATGATGATGGGGGTTATGTGGAGAGGACAAAAAAGGAGAAAGTCTCACATCGACGCGGCTAATCAATGGGCTATGGAGATGCCCATCAATTGATGTCAATGTGAGGAGTAGGGATTGCCATGCAACGGATGCACTAGAGCTATAAGTGTATGAAAGCTCAAACTGAAACTAAGTGGGTGTGCATCCAACTTGCTTGCTCATGAAGACCTAGGGCATTTGAGGAAGCCCATCGTTGGAATATACAATCCAAGTTCTATCATGAAAATTCCCACTAGTATATGAAAGTGATAACTCAAGAGACTCTCTATATGAAGAACATGGTGCTACTTTGAAGCACAAGTGTGGTAAAAGGATAGTAACATTGCCCCTTCTCTCTTTTTCTCTCTTTTTTTCTTTTTTTTCCGGGCCTTCTCTTTTTTTTATTTTTTTCGTCCGGAGTCTCATCCCGACTTGTGGGGGAATCATAGTCTCCATCATCCTTTCCTCACTGGGGCAATGCTCTAATAATGATGATCATCACACTTTTATTTACTTACAACTCAATATTACAACTCGATATCTAGAACAAAGATATGACTCTATATGAATGCCTCCGACGGTGTACCTGGATGTGCAATGATCCAGCGTAGCAATGACGTCAAAAAACGGACAAGCCATGAAAACATCATGCTAGCTATCTTACGATCATGCAAAGCAATATGACATTAAATGCTCAAGTCATGTATATGATGATGATGGAAGTTGCATGGCAATATATCTCGGAATGGCTATGGAAATGCCATGATAGGTAGGTATGGTGGCTGTTTTGAGGAAGATATAAGGAGGTTTATGTGTGATAGAGCGTTTCGTATCACGAGGTTTGGATGCACCGGCGAAGTTTGCACCAACTCTCGAGGTGAGAAAGGGCAATGCGCGGTACCGAAGAGGCTAGCAATGATGGAAGAGTGAGAGTGCGTATAATCCATGGACTCAACATTAGTCATAAAGAACTCACATACTTATTGCAAAAATCTATTATTCATCGAAACAAAGTACTACGCGCATGCTCCTAGGGGGATAGATTGGTAGGAAAAGACCATCACTCGTCCCCGACCGCCACTCATAAGGAAGACAATCAATAAATACCACATGCTCCAACTTCGTTACATAACAGTTCACCATACGTGCATGCTACGGGAATCACAAACCTCAACACAAGTATTTCTACAATCCACAACTACCCACTAGCATGACTCTAATATTACTATCTTTATATCGCAAAACTATTGCAAGGAATCAAACATATCATATTCAGTGATCTACAAGTTTTATGTAGGATTTTATGACTAACCATGTGAATGACCAATTCCTGTCAACTCTCTAAATAGATATAAGTGAAGCAAGAGAGTTTAATTCTTTCTACAAAAGATATGCCCACGCTCTAACAAGTATAAGTGAAGCAAAAGAGCATTCTACAAATGGCGGTTTTCTATGTGAAGAGAAACAGGCAATCCAAACTTCAAATGATATAAGTGAAGCACATGAAGCATTCTATAAAGCCATACTCAAAAGATATAAGTGAAGTGCAAAGAGCATTCTATAAATCAACCAAGGACCATCTCATACCAGCAGGGTGCATAAAATAAAAGTGAAAACTAAATGCAAAAGACGCTCCAAGATTTGCACATATCACATGAATGAAACGAATCCGAAAACATACCGATACTTGTTGAAGAAAGAGGGGATGCCTTCAGGGGCATCCCCAAGCTTAGACGCTTGAGTCTCCTTGAATATTTACTTGGGGTGCCTTGGGCATCCCAAGCTTGAGCTCTTGCCTCTCTTCCTTCTTCTCACATCAAGACCTCCTCGATCATCGAACACTTCATCCACACAAAACTTCAACAGAAAACTCGGTAAGATCCGTTAGTATAATAAAGCAAATCACTACTCTAAGTACTGTTGCAAACCAATTCATATTTTGTTTTTGCAATGTGTCTACTGTAATATAGCTTTTTCATGGCTTAATCCACTGATATAAATTGATAGTTTCATCAAAACAAGCAAACTATGCATCAAAAACAGAATCTGTCTAAAACAGAACAGTCTGTAATAATCTGAACATTCACCATACTTATGTTACTTGAAAAATTATGCCAAAATTAGGAAAAATAAAAAATTCGTATAGAAAGACATTTCAAAAAGAATCAGAACAATTTTACGTTCCATTAAAAAATTAAAAATCGCGCACTACAGCCAAAGTTTCTGTCCTGCACCGTACAAACCAACAAGCATTGTAAACATCCTAAAGGCAAACCTTGGCACATTATTGTAATAATACAATGGAATTGTACTAGGGGGTAATTATTTTTATTGAAAAGTTTCTGTAATTAAGATTCAGAAAGTTTCCGTGAGCATGAACAAAGTTCAAGGAGCTCTCCCACTTCAACAATGCTTGTCTCTCTCACTTTCACTTTCCTTTTTGAAAAGTTTTGGGTTCCCCTCTTTATTTTTGTTGTTTTTAAACTATATAAAGTCACTCAATAGAAATAAATGACTCTCTAAAACTTCCGAGTTGTCTCCCTGGCAGCGCTTTCTTTAAAGCCATTAAGCCAGGCATATAGTGCTCAAGTAGTGAATCCACCCGGATCCCAAGGTATATCAAAGCCAATTTTAATTAACAATGATTTGGCATTTAGTAGTGAGCACAAAGAAACATATATCATGTAATGATGAAGTCTAACTCTCTTCCTATGCATTGGCATGTCATAAAAGAACAATTCATGCACACCTAGTAAAGGTCAATGCATAGTATAAACAGTTTCTTGCAATTTTATGTTGTGGGAAACATAGAGAGGTGGAGATATAGTTACTCTCTCATAATAATTGCAAGTAGGAGCAGCAAGCACATGCATATTATATTCGTCAAAATCATCATGTGCAACGATAAAAGGCAACCCATCAATATAATCCTTAATAAGGGCAAACTTCTCCGATATAGTGTAGTCAGGAGAATTCAAAAAGATAATAGGACTATCATGCGTGGGTGCAATAGCAACAATTTCATGTTTAACATAAGGAACTATAGCAAGTTCATCTCCATAAGCATAATTCATATTGGCATCTTGGCCACAAGCATAGCAAGCATCATCAAAAAGGGATATTTCAAGAGAATCAACGGGATCATAACAATCATCATAGCAATCATCCTTCGGTAAGCTTGAAGGGAAATTAAATAATGTATGAGTTGAAGAGTTACTCTCATTTGAAGGTGGGAACGGGTAGCTAATCCTCTCTTCCTCCTTTTGTTCTTCGCTCTCCTCATCATCTTTTTCATCTAATGAGCTCACAGTTTCATCAATTTCTTCTTCCATAGACTCCTGCAAAATATTAGTCTCTTCTTGGGCAGCGGGGTAGTCCTCAATATATGGTTCAACATAGGCATTAGAGGCATAATTATCATAGCAATATTTAAGTATGGCAAAATTTTCAGATTTGTAAAGAGTAGCATCATACGTTTCAATCTAAGAAGCAATTTCGTAAGCACCCTTAAAAGCAACAAATTCTTCAATTTGTTGAATATCATAGTAATTATAAACACCCTTAGCATACGAAGATAGGATTCCATTATCAATAAACTCATATTGGTAGGGGAGGTGTTTCTTAGGGTTTTCAGAACAACAAGTAACATCATAAATATCACATAAATTCCAAGCAGAGCATTGCAAACGATGAATTTGACCCAATGGAGTTATCCCTTTTTCAGACATTCGGTGTCGCACATAACAAGCATGCTCATCTAAGGATTTGCCCTCAACTAAGCTAGTTGGGGTTTCAGCACGAGCACATAGGGATCGAAGATGATCCAAGTAATAAGCTTCAGGAGTGTGATAGATTTTGAGTAGTTCTTCAACCATTGGTTCAGTAGGTACAACAATTTTTTTTGGTATTTTGCGTTTCCTACCCATAACTAAAGATAGAAAACAGCTAAGAACAGCAAATAAAAATTACTTAGTGATAAAGCAAACAAGCACACACGAGAATATTCACCCCACGCTATTGCTCCACGGCAACGGCGCCAGAAAAAGGTCTTGATAACCCACAAGTATAGGGGACCAATTGTAGCCTCTTTCGATAAGTAAGAGTGTCGAACCCAACGAGGAGCTAAAGGTAGAACAAATAATCCCTCAAGTTCTATCGACCACCGATACAACTCTACGCACGCTTAACGTTCGCTTTACCTAGAACAAGTATGAAACGAGAAGTACTTTGTAGGTGTTTTTGGATAGGTTAGCAAGAATATAAAGAGCACGTAAATAAAAGCTAGGGGCTGTTTAAATGAAGACACAACTAAATTAGTTTTAGTAGAGAGCTTTTTGTCACAAGAAAGTTATTTGTCCCTAGGCAATCGATAACTAGACCAGTACTCATTATTGCAATTTTATTTGAGGGAGAGGCATAAGCTAACATACTTTCTCTACTTGGATCATATGCACTTATGATTGGAACTCTAGCAAGCATCCGCAACTACTAAAGATCATTAAGGTAAAACCCAACCATAGCATTAAAGCATCAAGTCCTCTTTATCCCATACGCAAACAACCTACTTACTTGGGTCTGTGCTTCTGTCACTCACGCCACCCAGCATAAGCAAATCATGAACATATTGCAAACCCTACAGCGGGAATCCCTCACGCTCGCGCGACACGGAGAGCACCATAGGACAGCACCAATAACAAAACATGCAACTGAAACCAATCACGATCATCAAATAGACCATAGGACAAAACAGATCTACTCAAACATCATAGGATAGCCATACATCATTGGGAAATAATATATAGCGTTGAGCACCATGTTTAAGTAGAGATTATAGCGGGTAAGAGAGAGGTTACACCGCTGCATAGAGGGGGGAAGAGTTGGTGATGATGGCGGTGAAGTTGTTGGTGAAGATTGCGGTGATGATGATGGCCCCCGGCAGCGTTCCGACGCCACCGGAAGAGAAGGGGAGAGGGGGCCCCTTCGTCTTCTTCTTCCTTGACCTCCTCCCTAGATGGGAGAAGGGTTTCCCCTTTGGTCCTTGGCCTCCATGGTGTGGGAGGGGTGAGAGCCCCTCCGAGATTGGATCTGTCTCTCTGTCTCTCTCTGTTTCTGCGTCCTCCTCTGCTGCCCTTTCACCGTTTCGTATATATATGGAGATCCGTAACTCCGATTGGACTAAAACCTTCGCCGTGATTTTTTACCAAAAATTTTCTTTCTTGCGGCCGAAGAAAGGCATCAACCGCCTTACGGGTGGCCCACGAGGGTCAGGGGTGCGCCCAGGGGGGCAGGGGCGCCCCTGCCTCGTCGCCACCTCGGGCACCGTCTCGCGTGGATTTTTCTTCCGGAATTTTCCAAATATTCCAAAAATAAGCTCCGTCCGCTTTTATCCCGTTTGGATTCCGTTTGATATGGATATTCTGCGAAACATAAAACATTCAACAAAACAGGAACTGGCACTGGGCACTGGATCAATATGTTAGTCCCAAAAATAGTATAAAAAGTTGCCAAAAAGTATATGAAAGTTGAATAATATTGGCATGGAACAATCAAAAATTATAGATACGACGGAGACGTATCACTTCACAACCCCTAATCTTTAGAAAAGACAAACTGGGAGTCTTCCCAGTCCACATTTCATGTGGTGTCTTATCTACAGATTTTGATGGTATCCTGTTAAGTGTGAAAGCTGTAGTTTCTAGAGCGTATCCCCAAAATGACAAGGGTAAATTCGATTTGCTTATCATTGACCGAACCATGTCCAACAAGGTCCTATTCCTCCATTCTGACACGCCGTTTCTCTGTGGCGTACCTAGAGGTGTGAGCTGAGGTACTATACCTCGGCTCTTCAGATGATCATCAAACTCCTGGCTCATGTATTCACCTCCACGATCAGATCGTAGAAGCTTTATAGTCTTGCCGAGATGATTCTCAATATCGTTCTGCAACTCTTTGAACTTTTCGAAAGTTTTCGACTTGTGCCTCATCAAATAGACATATCCATATCTACTCAAGTCGTCGGTAAAAGTCACGAAGTACTGATAGCCACCTCTGGTAGTTGTGCTCATTGGACCACACACATCACTATGTATAAGTACCAACAGCTCAGATGCCCTCTCGCAACTCTTTGCGAAAGGAGACTTAGACATCTTGCCGAGCAAGCATGATTCACATGTCTTGAACGACCCAAAGTCGGACGAAGTTAGGAGCCCATCATCATGGAGTTCCTTCATGCGTTTCAGACTAATGTGTCCAAGCTGGCAATGCCAGAAGTATGTAGGATTTATCTCATTAGGCTTATGCCTCTTGACATTCACGTTATAGACTGGTTCCTGTTACAGATTCAATATAAATATCCCATCAACAATGGGTGCATAGCCGTGGAACATACCATTCAAATAAAACAAACACCCATTGTCCTTTAAATTGAATTCATAACCCTGACTCATCAAACATGAGGCAGAAATAATGTCCCGACTAAGTGCAGGAATGTAATAACAATTATTCAATTCCAAAATAAATCCAGAAGGAAGCTGGAGCTGCATCGTGCCGACCTCCAACGCAGCAACTCTTGCTTTTTTGCCGACCCTGATGTCAATCTTCCCTTGTGCCACACGCCTAGTTCTTACCAGCCCCTGCATCGAGTTGCAAATATGAACAACCGATCCGGTATCAAGTACCCAAGAGCTACTAGGTATGTCAGCCAGGTAAATGTCTATAACATATGCAACAAGTGTACCTTTGCCTGAAGAAGCATTTCCGGCCTTCTTGCCATGCCCTACAAGCCACTTGCTATAGTTTCTCTTCCAATGACCAGTTTCCTTGCAATGGTAGCAAATGGTCTTTGAGTCCGGTCCAAAATTTGGCGCAGCAGCGAAGGTTACCATCTCCGTGCCCTTTGCCTTAGCCTTCTTCTTATATCAACTCTTCTTGAACTTAGCCTAGTTCTGCACCATCAACACTTGATGCGTGCCTTTCTTAATATCTTGCTCTGCCACCTTGAGTATCCCGTGTAATTCAGTGAGCTTATTATCCATGTTGTGCATATGATAGTTCGAGATGAACATCCCATAGCTAGGCGGAAGAGAACCCAGAACTACATCTGTAGCCAGCTCATCCAAGAGTGGGAAGCCCAACCGATTCAAAGCTTGCACATATCCGATCATCTTGATCACATGCGGGCTCAGTGGATCACCTTCCTTCAGCTTACAATCCATCAAGGATCGCCAGACGTTGAACCTTTCGGTCCTAGACTGCACCTGAAACATGATCTTGAGACTCTTGATCATATTGAAAGCCCCAACATCTTCGAAATGCTGCTGCAAATCGGGCTCCATACAAGCCAGTATGAGGCAGCTGATCTCGTTTGATTCATCAACGAGTTTCTGGTACGCATTCCTGGTTGTGGTATTAGCATTATCGGCAGGTTCCTCTAGAAGTGGATCCTCTAGAACATGTTCCTTTTTGTCATGCTTGAGAACAATTCTCAGATTTCTATACCAGGTGGTAAAGTTTGTTCCATTTAGTTTATCCTTTTCCAGAATTGATTTCAATGCAAAGTTGGGTTGAGTTGGTGGTGCCATTGATCTACAACAGAAAATATGCAATCACTAAGCAATGTGTTTATGTAGAGTAATTCTAGCCTTAAACAAAAATACTCCCACTGAAGTTGGCATCCCTCCGCAAACTCTCAGTGCTTCAGGATCCGACTAGCACATGCGACTAGTGAGCTTTAGCATCACTGCTAGACAACATGCCTATCCGTTAAGCAACTCCTTGATAACCGTATCTCTATACGACTCCTGTCGGTCGAGAAGGTATCTCATACCCCGGCCCCCAACCTTCTTTGCCACAAGGCCCAAAACCATTTTGATAGCCTTGTCAAGTTAACCTGATGCAGTGCGTGTCCGTGTCCGACACGAACCCTTCAGTTCAAGGACACCTAGCAGCACCCCAATTTTATGAGCCCACTACTAGACATACTTGACGTGCGAAGGCGCAACATCGGGGATGGAAATTCGCTTGATATTCATGAGGGATCTTTCTACCATTCTAACATGCATAGAAACAAAGAAGCATAACAATCACAAATAAATACATATTGTGAAATAGTATGGCTCCTTCATGGATGTCCTTCTAGGTCGGCTCTGACTCCGATGACCACCTAGGAACCCCATCTTGTTTGTCACGCCGGGACGCCAAGCCACCAACCTGATCTCTATTATCCAACTACTACAACTAGTAATGAATTTTACATAGAGTCACAAGTCGACACGCAGGTCGTTATACAATATAATGACAGCGCTTTGGCTCCTGTCGGCTGACAAACATGACACGCAGGCCATGTATAATTTACACACATGCATTACATACACATGAGCCATACTATTCACATCAAACCTTGCAAAATAAAGTTATGCATAGAATCGCATTCTACCGGTTTGAGTGACCGTGTACGAAATACAAGGCGCTACGCACACGGCGGTCATCGCAAATCCGATTTGGATTTATGTTTCACTGTTAACCCCGATGGCGGATACCGACCAGTAGGGGTAGGTTGTGTCACCCCAACGACAGCAAGCAGTAGGAGGCGTGATTCGATTCCTCTCGCGATCTAAGATCAAGAGGTACTACTGTACCGCACTACTGCCTAGATTTTCGATTCTTCCCACAGTTTCTGGTTTAGTTTGTTAAAACTAAGTAAATAATAAGTGAAACTCGAATTGATGTGGATGTTTGATCCATTGGTGTCATTTTATCAGAATTGCAGATAAGCTCATGGATGGATCACACAGCCAGTCGTCGGATCCCACGTACAAGTTCGCCGGAGCGGAGCAAGTGCACCACCTCTAACGGTATCTACGTGTGTAGGAGGAACACCGTGCGGCGGACTGCTAGGTCCGATCACACAGTCGGCGGCGAGTGGAGGTGGCTATTCGCAAGACATGCAAACCCTAGTGACAGCGCCGAAGCAATCAACCACATGTGTGTGCGGCACCTCCACTTTATATAGGCGTCCGTCGCGGGATCAACACTTGGGCCTCGCACGGACCCTAAAGCCCATAAGTCTACTCGGCCACAATCCGAATACAGCTCGGATCACATCTGACCAGTGTCCTCGGATCCGACCTTATAGGTTCATTCCCTTAAGCGCGCAACCCCTTAGGTTCAAGCCGGCTTGGTCGCAGTTCGGATCACCTCCGAACTGCACGGTCGGTAGTGGACCCTAGCAAGGCATGCCGAACACCAAGCAGACTATGAAGCTGGTTAGGGGAACCTGTACATTATACTTCCATTCCTTTTGCCGCACGATATATGTTGTCGGGCTCAAGGCGAGTTTGTCATCCTTCTGCTAGGCCGACCTCTTTCTCGTTCTAGTGATGCCGACCACAAACTAGATTATCTCATAATCCTTGTCGCATGGCCATGCTTATCCTGGTTGGATCACACGAGGGGCCCAGAGTACATCTCTCTTGATCGGAGGGGCAAATCGCATCTTGCTCGACCATGTCTCGCAGCATGGGTCTGGACAAGGCCGAAACCTACCTTTGTAACTACCCAGTCATGGAGTAGCGTTTGGTCGACCCAAAGCAGGTCTATCACCATCCCGAGTACATGCACCAGCTCAAGTCTTAGGATATAGAACATATGTTGTACTAGAGACTCACAACTGACATATCGATGCATCTCATAGTTGGGTCTGTCCGACTCGGACCTTATCTCGACTCGGATCCGACTATGTTGAATCCGACCAGATCCTTCCAGGTCCATATTATCTGGTTAGCATCCAATGCTCCATGGCTAGTGAGACCAAGCCATCAACCGTGCCATATGCTAGTCTAGTCGGTTGCGCGTCCACACAACCCTTTCGACTAGGGACCTTTTAGGAGAGTAATCATACAATGCATAGTCCCACAAACCAGTCACGTACTTGCTGATATACATCATTGATAATGTTCAAGGACTATCTTTATTAACACATAGGAAATATCATCATACATGATTGCCTCTAGGGCATATCTCCAACAGCTAGAACGGACCTATGCCGCGCCACCCATATGCGCCGGCACCAAACCTGCACCGGCTTAGATCATACCTGCACCGGCTCATATCGGACCCGCACCAACGTAGATCAATGTAAACTTGCTAAAATCATCCATACAACTGACATAATATGCATTCCTGCCAAGAGAGATACAAGCCTCCCCCACACACCGGAGAACACAACCTCAAGAGGGGTCGGTACTAGACATCGGTTAAGGTAATTGGTGACTCTTTGTCTTTTTTGTAGAATCGCGCACTGGTCGATGTCTAGCTCACCATGAAAGGGTAGCTTATTATTCCTCACTTGTTGACCAATAGAAAAGGATGGATGACCATTACGTTTGTGCCACCATTTTGAAGTTAGTTTGGTTACTGAAAGGCCACTTATTGGACACCCTATATGGAATCAAGGGGTAGTGGGCTCCTTCACATCTGCCTTGATGTCTTATTCTCCTTGTTGCCTGGCCCTTGATCAAAAAGTATTTGAGTCAAAATTCAAGATAAGCCTTCTTATCACTGGGAAGGCATTTAATGGAAGAAGTACTAGGAACATGTAATATGTTTTGTAGATGAAGTTTTCAGTGAGGGATTTTATAACCGGAATGACCAATGTAATAAATGTTCATACCTAATCCACTCGTGGTGTGCACTTGATCCTGTCTGCGATACCGGTCGCCATGGTGAGCTTCTCAAGATCACTGATGACGTGGTTAGTGGCACCACGATTTGTGTATCAATTTATGTCAATGATGTAGGATGTGTTTTAGGAGCCAACCACCCTTTCTTGCTAGTAGTCGGTCATCGTAGCAGTACCAAGTCTTGAGTACATTATGCCATAGCTTGGTAAAGATCTGACCTAGAGGCCTAGGTCCGTTGCTCTGAGCACCATTTCCATTGCAGCCGAATCGCACGTGTCTATTGGTGTTGCTGAAGAGGCACGCGCCGCAAAGGTTGCCACTATAGGTGGGCGTTCGGTATAAACCGAAAATTTGGTTTCTAACATTCGGTTTTTTCTTAAATTCGGCTAGTGAATCTAAAAACTAAAAATGGCAACTCAATGTAGCTAACCGAAATTTCGGTTTAACCGAATAATTCGGTGGCAGTTTTCGGTTTATACCAATTGGACCTGGCTTAAACTATTGCGCTAGGAAGGCGGCAGTGGCATCCTCTTATGTAGCAAAAATTATGTGCCTAACTTCCTCAGCCAGGCGAGGTAGGACTAATATCCCTCGGACATCGCACACTCGCTCGCTGGCTAGCTTCGATGCGTTGGTTGGTCCACACATATATATGAGATGTCGCCGCGCATGGGCTGCTGGGCTATCAAGCTTTGTGGACTTTAGAGCGAAGGCTGGTTGGGGTACGAGAAAATTGGAGGAGAGCATCGTTCGGGATGTTCGAGGTCAGTCTGTGTACCGTCGACGTCTAGTTCGGTTTTATTTCAGCTAACCGGAATAAAAACCGAACATAATTCGGTAATTAGAAGTAAAAAACCAAATTTATTTGTACCAATGACAAAAACCGAAAATTTGGTTTTTTTGGTTTTGGTTTCGGTCCGGTGTTCGGTTCATCGATTTTTATGCCCGCTACGAGTTGCCACGTCCTACACCTTGTTCGTGTGGTGTGCCACACCCGCCTCCGCTTGCACTTGTGTTGACAGAGGATTTGGAGCTGCCCCACATACCCATCTTTACGCGGCAGACAAGAAAACAAGGTGCAAGAGTGCCACTAAGTTGGCCTTCTACGAGTAAAAATCGTCAATAGCAACGACGTCAATGTGAGCGTCTAGAGTAGATACAAATGGGTAGTGCTCCATTCAACACCCTACTACATCTCCCTCCAACCTGTGCTCCCTCTCTTTCTTCTACAAGTGGTTAACGATATAGTAGTACAAAGATACATGTTCAAGTTGGTGGATTTTCTCAAAAAGAAAACTTACTGAAATTTCAAGGAAGGAGGATCTCAAAGGAACAAGGATACTGAAGAACACTATTAGTTTCGAGAAATAACTAAGGGTCCAACTGTATATCTTACTCAAAGGCTAACCAATTTCTAAAAACAAGCAACTCACCAAAGATTACATGGGCATGTTTGCACATGAGGTCGGGATAAGTATTGCTGCCATGAGGAGACGAAAACCTTGTCAACCGATTCTTGAAACCACGAGCCCATAAGGGGAAGTCTGGGATAATTTTCTTCACCACAAAAGAGTTTCTTTTTCTTTCAAAAGGGGGTTAAACCCCTGGACTATGCATCATACGATACGCACATCCATCTTTGATAAAAAGTGTTATCAAAATATCAGAAGTAGCAAATGAAAGGCTCCACACAACTGGGCGATCACAAGATTACATGGCTCATACATATGGTCTATTACTGGATCACTTTTCAAACCAGTTGAGTGTATCTCGTGCTACCGTCTTTCAACGGTTGCACCCAAAGGCCATAGCGTGTGATCCCCTATACTGCAACAGTGCAGCACGACATACGGAAGATAGCCTACAATTTTTTGAAAGTTACGTTATGTTAAACACACAATCATTATGGCAATTTCAAATTCCCCAAAGTAAGGTACACACTCCCATGCAGATATGTGCCTTAATTGTAGGATGAACCAAGCCAGGCGAATTCCCAACATATTGGTTTTGCTAGATGGTGGAGGTAGGTTAAAAACTATGTGGATCATATGCCAGGTAAGAGCTACAAAATGGCCATGAGATATAAATATGAGGAATTGATACCTCCTTGTCACAAAAACAACACTCTTGTAGCCCTGACATCTGCGCTTAACCATATTATCCTTCATTTGCATCACACCACGCTAACATACCACATGAATCGCTTCCGTTCACATACCTTGGCCTCCCCATGGGCATGACCAGGCCAACATTGCTAGAGCTCATGCCGCTTGTGCATGGTGTGGAAAAGAAGATGTCCACAGCACTGTCTTTGATGTCACCCGGAGCCAAACTCACTTTGGTCAACTCGACAGTGACATCGATGTTAATCTATGCCATGTGCACGATTAAGCTTCACCCCAAAGTGATTGAGCACCTTGATAAGCTGCACAAATACTGTCTTTGGGCTAAGAACTCTGAAGATGGGGTCAAAAATAAGTCGCTAGCAGCCTGGGAATTGGTTTGTAGGCCAAAACGCAAAGGTGGGCTTGGAATCATCGACATCAAAACCCACAATGTGGCCCTCCTTCTGAAACACTTATTTAAGTTCTATAACCACCATGATGTCCCCTGGGTGACTCTTATCTGGGATACTTACTACACGGGCAGAATACCACATGCAATGGACCCAGTCGGCTCTTTCTGGTGGCGCGACATAATGCAGCCCAGTGATGTATTTCGTGGAATCACCAGAGTCACTCTGGGTAATGGATCTTCCTCCCTATTCTGGAAAGATGCCTGGTTTGATAGCGACCGTGATGCCCCCCTAATGGAGATCCTCCCGAGAGCTTTCTCTTTCTGCTTGAATGAAGATGAGTCCGCTGTCAACGTTCTCACAGCTGCGGACCCGAGCATGCTCTTTCACCTGTCGCTGTCCGCACAAGCTAGAGAGGAGGTCAGGGAAATCCAACAAGGATCGGTGCATGTGCTTCTGGACAGTGAATGCAATGACATCTGGGAGTGCAACCTTGGTGGGACATTCTCCTCCAAGAGATACTATGATCACTGTTTCAGAGAGACGGTTGCTGATGCTGCCTTTGGCTGGCTATGGAAGGCTAAGAGTCTGATTAAATTCAAAATGTTTGGTTGGTTGTTGTTGGTTGATCGCCTAAACACCAGGAACATGCTGAGACGTAGACATCATGTCGTTGCGGGTAACAACTACACATGCATGCCCTGCCAGAATCCTCCTGAGGAAATGGTTGAGCACCTTTTCTTTACTTGCCCGTTTAGCCAACATTGCTGGGACAAGGTTGGAATGCTTTGGCCGGGTTTGGGGAATAGGCTCACTTTGTTGCATGGTGGCAGAGAGAATTGGCAGCGACCGATGTTTATGGACATTTTCTTAATGGCCGCATGGAGCTTGTGGAAAGAGAGAAATAATGTATACTTCAGAGGGATTCCACACTCTTTTGGTTGATGGCTGATTAGATTCAAAGATCTTTTGGGCCTTTTGGTCCACAATTGTAGGGAGGAACTACGTCCTTTCCTAGACACTTACATAGAAAACTTGTAATACTTGTTTACTTAGCCTTTTGAGGTTCATGGCCGGGGGGCCACAAAAAACCCACATGTAACAATGATGTAATTGGTTCTCTGTGAGTAATACAAAAGTCAGTGGGAGCCTCTCCCACTGTCGTTCCTAGTCAAAAAAACTTACCACATGAATAACATCATGTTTAAACGAACTTTAACCTTCCAAATGTACCGTGAATGGAATGATTCCCTCAACATACATGGATGTGAGGATGAACACTTCAGAAGAGTGCAACTTCCAGTTGAACACATCATGTTCGTTCGATATGTTTATTTACATCAACTGTTGAACTAGGTGAAGCCACACAGTCCATTGATACTTCCTAAACATATCCATACTTTTATAGCTTTGATGCTTTAATATCACTACGTACATTGTCATGTTTTTATGATTTAACTGAAATAATATACTAATAATGTGTACATCACTATTTTCTATTTTCAATGTTGTTGGTTTCATAAAAACACATATTCTAAGCTCACGAGGAAAATAAAAGAAAAATATGAGAATTATTTTTGGACCGGAAGAGCACCACAACCAAGGAGCGAAGTCACGGTGGGGCCTAGGAGTCCCACGTGACCTAGGGTTGAAGCACATGGGCAGAATATCCCCTTGTCCCTATGTCTAGCACCTCAGACTTGAATATACCCACAGAACTTGTGTAAATATATCACAATTTACCATCAATAGTACTTCCCATTCAGAGACTATCTCATCTGTTATGTTCTGATAATATGTCGAAAGGTAAATTAATCACCATATTCATGACCATTGATCCCCATTGCTCGACGATTATGTGTGAGTAGTCAACCCGCTAAACTATGGATTCATAGAATTAGCAATATGTAATGTCTCCCCCCCCCCATTCTTTAATATGCTCAAATGAGCTACCTAAAATGATTGTGATCCACTTGATTTATTATAGTGGTGATTATACTTATGTGATGAGTTGTTACTTTATGATCAGTTTTTTGTGATGCTTGTGTTTGATTTACAGATGTATTATCCTCTCGATTGGTTAGTTATTCATTGCTCAGTTTAGATGGATGATCAGTAGTGTGAGTGGTATGCATTAGTTGGGTTTCTTCTTGCAAGTTAACTACCTTGGTGACAGTAAGCGGAGAAGTCTTGTACTATGTTATTGCCACTGAGGATAAAAAGATAATTAATGTTTTGTCTCGGTGATGAGCTAGAAGCTTAGGTGGATATGATTGAATGTATGCCATCTTACTCAAATCAATGCTCTTTTTTATTACTTGACACTCGAAGATGCATTATGGATTTTGGTGTTTGAGTTCAGTATTAGCCATACGTGCATGACAGATTTGGTCCATGGATTCATGGACATGATGCCTATATAATATCATCTCATCACATATGAAATTTTCTATCATCAGTATGTAATATTTTATACACATACATCTTTATGTCACTCACATGCACCATTGCTTTTGGAAGAGTTCTATTGGTGATCCTAAGAACCCTGTTCCATTTTACCTTTCCAACAACTTTATATGCACTTTAGTTTTGTGCCATTTATTATTATATACTTAGAAAAATAATTTCAACCACATTATACGTTAATTCCTTGTTGCAACTAGCAAAGCTAGACCCTCTTTACAATTGTTGGGGGGCACAAGTGGAGTTTTATTGTATTGTGGGGTTGAGGATTGGTGTGGAGAACAGTGCTTCCACCGATTGATACCTTAGTTGTCATCGAGGTAAACTAGCCTTCTAGCTACAAACCTTCCACATGCATGGGGCCCAAAAAACATGCTAACTTGTGTGATTCTTTTGGAGCAAATATCCATTTACCCTCAGTCAAATCCCGACGAAACTAGATATTCAACGAGCTTTTCATTATACTAAAGCAACGAAAACCTCTTCAGGTTGTACACTTTTATAAATGGAGGGATAGTAAAGAGTTAGAGGTGAACCACTTAGCCATGCATCCTCCCAATTTTTTTGTTGAATGTCCATTCCCCAATAGGGAACAATACTCTCCGAAAGAAAGTCAGTTTGACCCGCATCAATCCTTTCCAAACGGGAAGGTCCAACAGCTTCGTCATGGCTTGAGACATGGTCTTAGACTGAATGTTGATATTTGTTTCTTTGCAACTCTTGCTAAAGGCCTTCCTCAATAAAAATCTTCGGCATCCATTTATTGAGCCACAATTGTTCTTAATTTGAAAGTTCTCAATACTAAGTCCACCCTGATCCTTTGGTATGCTTAAGTCCTACTTAGGTATCCGATAGTTCCATTTATGCTCGTGCATATTATCAGAAGAATCGATATCTAGAAGGGGCAAAGAATAAACTTCATATTAACAGTTTAACTAGATCATGCTCCATAAAGATAATGGTGTCATACACATACGGCAATCCACTAGGTGCGGATTCAGGACACTAACTTGAATATCATCCTTGGCCCTAGATATGAGGACCACCATCATGTCTGCAAAGTTGTTGAATATAATAGGTGACAATGGGTCACCTCGCAGCAGTCCCTTTTGAATTCAGCAATAATGACTGATGACATCATTTACCTTCACCGCAACACTGCCATTGGAATTTCACCACACACATAATTTCAGATTGCACTAACTTTTGATCTCCCAACCATGAACGATATGCAATGTTGGAAGCTCCTCTATATCAATTCATGACCTCCAAACTATCTTGCTTTGATACACTTGTTAGAAATTTCAGGTGCACTTCGATCATTCGATGATAAGAAGACATAGCAATATGAGTCTTTGATCACCGACAATAAGCGGCCATAGCCATATAAGCCAGATTTTTTTTGAGTAAGTTTAGTATGGAATACATGATCATTAGTTTTCACGTTTATATAGTGACTCAAAAGAGAAGTCTGAGATACCATAATTCACTCCTGATAGGAGTTGAACCCGGCTCGGCAAGAACATACCACCAAGTCCTTACCACACCAGGCTACAACCAATTATTGATAATGTCTCAAACTAAATGAAGAAAACACACAACTATAATGGCACTTGCCCTTTAGCAGTTGGGTCAAGTTCCCTTTTTCTAATCGAGATGACAAAGAAAATAGTTATTAGAACAAGTGAGAACATTGTTGTTATTCTTCCATGAAAGCTTGATTAGCATAGCCGTACAGTAGAATTACATTCCAAGTAAAGACACCAAATAATCTTTTGTTAAAGAACAAATGAATCAAATAAGCAAATCACCAGATGTATGTCTATCTAGAATTGAGCTTGGATACGGTCTACAATTTTCTTGTCCACCTGGAATGCTTTGGCAAGGATATCATCTGAGATGGATGGCTTGGATCCAAACGCTGCATTGGCTATGGTGATTACTCCAGGGTTCTTGCTGCTCAGCGCCGCAATGGCTATTGCTTTGTTGGCTCCAATGTTGAACTGAAAGTGAATAAGACCTTGCGGAAACACAAACACGTCTCCTTTGTGCAGAACTTTCGAGAACAACTTGTTCTCGGGGTTGGAGGTGACAAAACCGACATAGAGCGAGCCTTCCAGCACTAGTAGAAAAAGGGCCTATTGTCCCGGTTCGTGAGGGCCTTCTGTCCCGGTTTGTGAACCGGGACTAAAAGGTCGTTACTAATGCCCTTGGCCTTTAGTTCCAGTTCTTACACGAACCGGGACAGAAGGTCCTCCACGTGGCCGCTGCGGCCAGCCCAGGACGGAGGGCCTTTGCTCCCGGTTGGTGACACCAACCGGGACCAATAGGCATCCACGCGTCAGCATTTCAGGGGCTGGGGTTTTTGTTTTTGTTTTTTGAAACGGGGGGGGGGGGTTGGGGGTTTTGGGGGGTTAATTTAGGTTGTTATTAGGTAGCTATTAGAGAGAAGTGTCCTCTCTAATATCTTCGTGCTTGGTTTACCAACGCTACGTACTGCTATGCCTAAACATGGCTTAGATTGAAGTGAAGGCAACATGTGGTGCATGTCGAAAGTAATACTAATCCTAACTTGATCAAGTTTGGATTGTACTACTTTCCACACGCACCACATGCATGTTGCCTTCACTTCAATCCAATCCATGTTCATTTCACCCGCTGATATATAATAACTCTTCATGCGCGCATCATGCATCATCATATATAATAACAAGTCCTACTAATCATCATCATACAACTTCTACTCATTATTAATAACAAGTCATACGATCATCATCCTCACAGTCATCGAACCAACCCTACTTAATTGTTCTTACCACATGATCATCAGTATTAGGTAGGACCGAAATACCCTCTTTAAGGTAAAATAGCATAAAACAATATAGACCCTGACTCTCCATTATGGAGAATGGAGATCATTCTGTCTCCAATTCTTGCACTTCGCTTCCTTTTGCTTCCAAGAACCTCCTTGCGACTGTCCATACATTTTTTCCATTCTTTGATTTGCATGTCTCCACTTCTTTTAGAAATCCGGTATGGACAGTTGAGATTCGTAGGATGACCTGGTTGTATATTCAAAACATCAAGCCTACCATTCTGATACATCAAATGAGGCACACAATCCTCTGGGATTATCTGTTGAAAAACATAGTAATAACTTCATAGTTAGCAATGATGTACTAGTTTTAGAACTATGCAAAATATGCACGGATGTCGTAATAGTAAGAAATCTTACCAGGGTATCTCCATAGTAGTTACCGTAGTTCAACACGTGCACTAGTGGCACGTATTGACCATAATGCGGAGGAGTTTTACAATAGATATTTTAATTCTCGAGATCAGTACAAAATCCGACCAGATGAGTTTTCTCCTTATAAGTTAACTCAGAGCCATCGGTGTAGTAGGTTCTGTCTACCATATTCCGCACATTGTTTGAACAATCAAAATAAGCTGTCAATGAAAATAAGCAGTCAACTATTTTGAAATGAACAATATAAATTAGCTAATTAACTATGTTTGAGAAACTCACATAGCGGTAGAATTGGAGGCGTATCAACAAGGCCCCTCTGACCAAGCCGGCCTCCTCCGCCGAGTCGACGACGAGGATGCGGGATAGGCATCGTCGACGTCGATGCGGGAATAATTGCTTTAACTAAAAAAACAAACTAGTTCTATTAATTTCCTTGCTAAAAATAAACTACTTCTATAGTAAAATAAACTAGTTTTGTTAAATCAACTAGTTCAACTACTAATTAAGCACTTACTATAAATAAAATAAAGTAGTTTTATTAATTAATCAACTAGTTCAACTACTAAGCACTTACTATAAATAAATAAAATAAAGTAGTTGTTACTAAAAATAAACTACTTCTATATATAGTAAAATTTAATAAAATAGTTCTATTAATTAATCAACTAGTTCAACTACTAAGCACTTACTATAAATATATAAAATAAAGTAGTTCTTACTAAAAATAAACTATTTCTATATATAGTAAAATTTAATAAAATAGTTTTATTAAATCAACTAGTTCAACTACTAAGCACTAACCTAAAATCGATATGTACTAATAATTAAGCTTAATAAAAAATTAATACATATATGAAATAAACGTATATAAACAAAAAAAATTGTATGAACATTATATTCATACATACATAGCCACATCCATTCATCATATAGCTACCACATACATATATATATACATTATATATATGAAAAAAATGCAATGAACAAAAAAATAATACAAATTATATGAAAAAAAATAAACAGAGCCGTGGCGTGGCGGCGGCAAACACCGGGCGACGGAGGGCGACGGCGTGGGCGGCGGAGGGCGACGGCGTGGGTGGCGGAGGGCGACGGCGACCGCGGCGGGCCGGGGTCGGAGGGCGACGGTGACGTACGGGCGACGGCTCGGGGGCGCGCGGCGGAGGCTGACGGCGACGGCGGCGGGGGGCGGAGGACGACGGCGACGGGCGATGGCGTGGGCTCGGGGGCACGGGCGACGGCGACGGCGGTGGGGCAGCCTGGCAGCGTAGATCGAGCTCGCGGCGTCGTCGGGCTGGGGGAAACTGGCGATGGAAATCTGAAAATTTCCTAAGTGCTGGGTTATATAGCAAAGGCTTTGGTCCCGGTTCAACGCACAAACCGGAACCAATGCCCACCCTTTAGTCCCAGTTGGTGGCACCAACCGGGACCAAAGACCTCTTTTCACCAGCCCGAAGGGCGGGAAGCAGAGGGCTTTGGTCCCGGTTGGTGGCACCAACCGGGACTAAAGGGTGGGCATTGGTTCCGGTTGGTGCCACCAACCGGGACCAAAGGGGAGCATTGGTTCTGGTTGGAGCCACCAACTGGGACTAATGTGCTGGCGCGGTGCGGTGGGAAGTTTAGTCCCACCTCGCTAGCTGAGAGAGCTCAGCACCTGTTTATAAGCTGCGTTGCAGCTCAGGTGCTGAGCTCCTCTCTAATATGCAGGCATTACATGCCTACCCTTGTCACTGCCATGTTGGGCCTATTGGGCCTGCGGGCCTGCATCCTGGCCCATGTGCAGATGGGTTTCTAGTCGTATGCAGGCCGTGTGGCCCATTAGGCGGCATTTTTTTATTTTTTCCAGTATTTTTTTGTTTTTTGAATTATTTATTATCTTTTGATTTTCGCTTTATTTTTTTATTCTTTTTGCTTTTAGCTCAGAATAATTATAAACTTTCTGTTACTCCATTAGTTTCCAAATTTGAATAGTTTAAATTTTAATTCTTTACGAAAATACTAGAGGTTTATAAAAGCTTTTTAGTTGATTCTTTTTGCTATTAGAGTTTATAAAAGCATATCAAATGAACTCTGAAAAGGTTGAAAGTTTGCATGGTATCATCATTTCATCCACATAGCATGTTCAAAAAGTTGAGAGGGTTACGGCAAAAACTGGATGCACTTCGTGTACAAAACGGACAATCTCTTTCAAAGTATCAGGATTTCATACGGAAACTCGTCTGTTACAAAGAGATTTCATTTTTTAAACTTATTTGAACTCCTGACTTTTTGTGTGTTCAAAATGCACCATTCAAAGCCACATCATCATTTTTCAATCCTTTCTGACTTCATTTGTTATTTTTCATGCATTTACTAATTATTTTGAGCTATAAGACCCTAAAATTGAAAAGCATTTCAAATGAACTCTGAAAAGGTTGAAAGTTGGCATGGTATCATCATTTCATCCACATAGCATGTGCAAGAAAGTTGAGAGGGTTACGTCAAAAACTGGATGCACTTCGTGTACAAAACGGACAATCTCTTTCAAAGTATCAGGATTTCATACGGAAACTCGTCTGTTACAAAGAGATTTCATTTTTTTTAACTTATTTGAACTCCTGACTTTTTGTGTGTTCAAAATGCACCATTCAAAGCTACATCATCATTTTTCAATCCTTTCTGACTTCATTTGTTATTTTTCATGCATTTACTAATTATTTTGAGCTATAAGACCCAAAAATTGAAAAGCATTTCAAATGAACTCTGAAAAGGTTGAAAGTTGGCATGGTATCATCATTTCATCCACATAGCATGTGCAAGAAAGTTGAGAGGGTTACGGCAAATACTGGATGCACTTCGTGTACAAAACGGACAATCTCTTTCAAAGTATCAGGATTTCATCCGGAAACTCGTCTGTTACAAAGGGATTTCATTTTTTAATACTTATTTGAACTCCTGACTTTTTGTGTGTTCAAAATGCACCATTCAAAGCCACATCATCATTTTTCCATCCTTTCTGACTTCATTTGTTATTTTTCATGCATTTACTAATTATTTTGAGCTATAAGACACTAAAATTGAAAAGCATTTCAAATGAACTCTGAAAAGGTTGAAAGTTGGCATGGTATCATCATTTCATCCACAACATAGATGCGCTTATTTCAAATTTACTCTGAAAAGGTTAAAAGTGAAAAGCATTTCAAATGAACTCTGAAAAGGTTGAAAGTTTTTTTTTCTCTTTTGCTTTATTTGTTTTGTTTTGTTTCTACTTACAACAAAAAACTTATTTATTTTATTTCTAATTACTTATGTATTTTACTTTAATTATTTTATTTTTATTTATTTTACTGCTGCTATTTTTATTTATTTTACTGCTAGTATTTTTACTTAAGTTATTAAGGTTTATTTATTGTAGTTATTATAGTTTATTTTATTTTATTTTATTAAGGTTTATTTAGTTTTATTTATTTTATTAAGGTTTATTTATTTTATAAATATAAAAAAATGAACATAGATGCGCTTATAGAGAAAATTAAACCTAAATTCACAGTAAATTTCAATTTACTGTGAATTTAGGTGAAATTCCCTGTATAAGGGCATCTATTTTCGCTTTAAGAGAAGCTCAAAAGGCATAGAGGGACGGGCTTATAAACTGGTGTGAGCGCCCTTCGGTTGGCGAGGTGGGACTAAACACTGGCCGCAACTAGGACCAGCCCTTTAGTCCCGGTTTGTGGTATGAACCGGGACTAAAGGGTGGTGCACTAGTAGAAAAAGGGCATATTGTCCCGGTTCGTGAGGGCCTTCTGTCCCGGTTTGTGAACCGGGACTAAAAGGTCGTTACTAATGCCCTTGGCCTTTAGTTCCGGTTCTTACACGAACCGGGACAGAAGGTCCTCCACGTGGCCGCTGCGGCCAGCCCAGGATGGAGGGCCTTTGGTCCCGGTTGGTGACACCAACCGGGACCAATAGGCATCCACGCGTCAGCATTTCAGGGGCTGGGGTTTTTGTTTTTTTTAAAGGGGGGGGGTTTGGGGGTTTTGGGGGGTTAATTTAGGTTGTTATTAGGTAGCTATTAGAGAGAAGTGTCCTCTCTTATATCTCCGTGCTTGGTTTACCAACGCTACGTACTGCTATGCCTAAACATGGCTTAGATAGAAGTGAAGGCAACATGTGGTGCATGTCGAACGTAATACTAATCCTAACTTGATCAAGTTTGGATTGTACTACTTTCGACACGGACCACATGCATGTTGCCTTCACTTCAATACAATCCATGTTCATTTCACCTGCTGATATATAATAACTCTTCATGCGCGCATCATGCATCATCATATATAATAACAAGTCCTACTAATCATCATCATACAACTTCTACTCGTTATTAATAACAAGTCATACGATCATCATCCTCACAGTCATCGAACCAACCCTACTTAATTGTTCTTAGCACATGATCATCAGTATTAGGTAGGACCGAAATACCCTCTTTAAGGTAAAATAGCATAAAACAATATAGACCCTGACTCTCCATTATGGAGAATGGAGATCATCCTGTCTCCAGTTCTTGCGCTTCGCTTCCTTTTGCTTCCAAGAACCTCCTTGCGACTGTCCATACATTTTTTCCATTCTTTGATTTGCATGTCTCCACTTCTTTTAGAAATGCGGTATGGACAGTTGAGATTCGTAGGATGACCTGGTTGTATATTCAAAACATCAAGCCTACCATTCTGATACATCAAATGAGGCACACAATCCTCTGGGATTATCTGTTGAAAAACATAGTAATAACTTCATAGTTAGCAATGATGTACTAGTTTTAGAACTATGAAAAATATGCACGGATGTCGTAATAGTAAGAAATCTTACCAGGGTATCTCCATAGTAGTTACCGTAGTTCAACACGTGACTAGTGGCACGTATTGACCATAATGCGGAGGAGTTTTACAATAGATATTGTAATTCTCAAGATCAGTACAAAATCCGACCAGATGAGTTTTCTCCTTATAAGTTAACTCAGAGCCATCGGTGTAGTAGGTTCTGTCTACCATGTTCCGCACACTGTTTGAACAATCAAAATAAGTTGTCAATGAAAATAAGCTGTCAACTATTTTGAAATGAACAATATAAATTAGCTAATTCACTATGTTTGAGAAACTCACATAGTGGTAGAATTGGAGGCGTATCAACAAGGACCCAAATGTCCATATTGTCTTGCTCGATGTTAGGATCACCAAGATCCATGGTGACAAGCATACCCTCATCAAAACCATACATCTTGCAAAATGCTTCCCAATTTTTGCAACCAAAATGGGTAACGCTCTCAGAATTATACAGCTTTACTTCAAAATCTATATCATGATGGATCCTTAGGTGAATTTTCTTTGTTTCCATACTTTCATGGTCTTCAAAACCCATCCTCTCCAAGACGTAGCGTCTTGCATGGCATGGGATAAGCTAGTCGAATTGTAAAAGATGAAAAGTACACGTTAAAATAGTTGAAATCGTGCTTAATTACGAAAAAATGACACTTGTCGTCGTTGCGTACCGTTTCAACAGCGAAGGTCTCCTCCACCTTAATACTGAAGCGCCGATCTTCGTCCAGGTGAGGCCTGTCGCACTGACCTCGGTCGTCGTGGCACCAGTCGCACTCCCCCGGGAGACTTTCGTCGTCCGAGTACGACATTTCCTATGTTCATAATTCAAATATTAAACATCTACAATTAAATATATGTACTAAAAAACCTAAGTTAGATCATTATTATTCATCACGGGTTGACTATCGGTTTGTCGAGTCTTTTCTTGAAAACTCTCAGCTCACGTGGTGTATACATTCGACCGTTGGTGATGGTCGCTCCTCCCTTTGTCCCCGTGTGCATTACACCGAAATGTCTAGCACACGGGAACAAAGGAGAAGCAACCCCCACGACAACAGTCGGGATTCTTCGTCCTCTCATATATATATGGTGGAACTCTCCCTCACTGATTCCTCTCTGACATTTGCGACCGTCGGTGATGGTAGCTCCTTCTTTCGTTCTCGAGTGCATTACACCAAATTGTCTAGCACACGGGAACGAAGGAGAAGCTACCCCCACGACAACAGTCGGGATTCTTCGTCCTCTCATATATGGTGCAGACTCGACAGACTTACAGTCAACCCGAAATATCGTTTAATTATCTTTCTAAAAGAGGATTTGGCTGGTCTCACCTCGATGTCGGAGGGGGCGGTGACGGGGACGACGGCGGGGATGATGGACGGGCCGGGGGCTCCTAGATTTCTGCGAAAACAAAAACCCTATAAGCTATCAACTAATCATAGTGCTCTCCAATTTTAGCATTCAAAGTAGGATCGGAGTAGTTTTCCACTTTGAGCATTCAATAAGCAAAATCAAATCACAAAATAAAGTAGTATTCAAATTAGGATGCATTCAATTATAAGCAAAACTACATCATCTCCATGCGTCCGTACATCGTCGAATATTATCACTAATACACCTGGAATACTATCATACATATAGCATCGCTAGTACAGCTAGAACAGTAGCGCCCGACGGGTATCAGCGCGGGCGGTGGACACCCAAAGGGATGGAACCATCACAGGATCATAGCTCCAGTGAGATCCCTGAAGAACCTGCCAGGTATTGTCGAACCTACCCTCCAACGCAACCATGTAGCGACGGACGTGCTGGTCCTCCTCGCTGACACGGTGACGTACCACCTCCGCGGTGTCCGGAAGCCTCGGCACCGTCACTGGCCCACGCGAGCGCCACCAAACAAGGATCGGGTCAACGACGGGCTGGTTCCTCACCAACCTACGCCCACCGGAAGGTAGCACCTCCCAAAACCAGCCCGGCGGAGCCCAGTCCCGGACATGGCCCCTCTGATCAAGCCGGCCTCCTCCGCGGAGTCGACGACGAGGATGCGGGATAGGCATCGTCGACGTCGATGCGGGAATGATTGCTTTAACTAAAAAACAAACTAGTTCTATTAATTTCCTTGCTAAAAATAAACTACTTCTATAGTAAAATAAACTAGTTTTGTTAAATCAACTAGTTCAACTACTAATTAAGCACTTACTATAAATAAAATAAAGTAGTTTTATTAATTAATCAACTAGTTCAACTACTAAGCACTTACTATAAATAAATAAAATAAAGTAGTTTTTACTAAAAATAAACTACTTCTATATATAGTAAAATTTAATAAAATAGTTTTATTAAATCAACTAGTTCAACTACTAAGCACTAACCTAAAATCGATATGTACTAATAATTAACCTCAATAAAAAATTAATACATATATGAAATAAACGTATATAAACAAAAAAATTGTATGAACATTATATTCATACATACATGGCCACATCCATTCATCATATAGCTACCACATACATATATATATACATTATATATATGAAAAAATGCAATGAACAAAAAAATAATACAAATTATATGAAAAAAAATAAACAGAGCCGTGGCGTGGCGCCGGCTCACATCGGGCGACGGAGGGCGACGGCGTGGGTGGCGGAGGGCGACGGCGACCGCGGCGGGCCGGGGGCGGAGGGCGACGGTGACGTACGGGCGACGGCTCGGGGGCGCGCGGCGGAGGCCGACGGCGACGGCGACGGGCGATGGCGTGGGCTCGGGGGCACGGGCGACGGCGACGGCGGCGTAGATCGAGCTCGCGGCGTCGTCGGGCGGGGGGAAATTGGCGATGGAAATCTAAAAATTTCCTAAGTGCTGGCTTAAGCAAAGGCTTTGGTCCCGGTTCAACGCACAAACCGGAACCAATGCCCACCCTTTAGTCCCGGTTGGTGCCACCAACCGGGACTAAAGGCCTCTTTTCACCAGCCCAAAGGGCGGGAAGCAGAGGGCTTTGATCCCGGTTGGTGCCACCAACCGGGACCAAAGGGGAGCATTGGTTCCGGTTGGATCCACCAACCGGGACTAATGTGCTGGCGCAGTGCGGTGGGAAGTTTAGTCCCACCTCGCTAGCTGACAGAGCTCAGCACCTGTTTATAAGTTGCGTTGCAGCTCAGGTGCTGAGCTCCTCTCTAATATGCAGGCATTACATGCCTACCCTTGTCACTGCCATGTTGAGCCTATTGGGCCTGCGGGCCTGCATCCTGGCCCATGTGCAGATGGGTTTCTAGTCGTATGTAGGCCGTGTGGCATATTAGGCGGCATTTTTTATTTTTTTCCAGCATATTTTTGTTTTTTGAATTATTTATTTTCTTTTGATTTTTGCTTTATTTTTTTTATTCTTTTTGCTTTTACCTCAAAAAATTATAAACTTTCTGTTACTCCATAAGTTTCAAAATTTTAATAGTTTAAATTTTAATTCTTTACGAAAATACTAGAGGTTTATAAAAGCTTTTTAGTTGGTTCCTTTTGGCATGATATCATCATTTCATCCACATAGCATGTGCAAGAAAGTTGAGAGGGTTACGGCAAAAACTGGATGCACTTCGTGTACCAAACGGACAATCTCTTTCAAAGTATCAGGATTACATCCGGAAACTCGTCTGTTACAAAGGGATTTCATTTTTTAATACTTATTTGAACTCCTGACTTTTTGTGTGTTCAAAATGCACCATTCAAAGCCACATCATCATTTTTCAATCCTTTCTGACTTCAGTTGTTATTTTTCATGCATTTACTAATTATTTTGAGCTATAAGACCCTAAAATTGAAAAGCATTTCAAATGAACTCTGAAAAGGTTGAAAGTTGGCATGGTATCATCATTTCATCCACATAGCATGTTCAAGAAAGTTGAGAGGGTTACGGCAAATACTGGATGCACTTCGTGTACAAAATGGACAATCTCTTTCAAAGTATCAGGATTTCATCCGGAAACTCGTCTGTTACAAAGGGATTTCATTTTTTAATACTTATTTGAACTCCTGACTTTTTGTGTGTTCAAAATGCACCATTCAAAGCCACATCATCATTTTTCAATCCTTTCTGACTTCATTTGTTATTTTTCATGCATTTACTAATTATTTTGAGCTATAAGACCCTAAAATTGAAAAGCATTTAAAATGAACTCTGAAAAGGTTGAAAGTTGGCATGGTATCATCATTTCATCCACATAGCATGTGCATGAAAGTTGAGAGGGTTACGACAAATACTGGATGCACTTCGTATACAAAACGGACAATCTCTTTCAAAGTATCAGGATTTCATCAGGAAACTCGTCTGTTACAAAGGGATTTCATTTTTTAATACTTATTTGAACTCCTGACTTTTTGTGTGTTCAAAATGCACCATTCAAAGCCACATCATCATTTTTCAATCCTTTCTGACTTCATTTGTTATTTTTCATGCATTTACTAATTATTTTGAGCTATAAGACCCTAAAATTGAAAAGCATTTCAAATGAACTCTGAAAAGGTTGAAAGTTGGCATGATATCATCATTTCATCCACATAGCATGTGCAAGAAAGTTGAGAGGGTTACGGCAAATACTGGATGCACTTCGTATACAAAACGGACAATCTCTTTCAAAGTATCAGGATTTCATCCGGAAACTCGTCTGTTACAAAGGGATTTCATTTTTTCATACTTATTTGAACCCCTGACTTTTTGTGTGTTCAAAATGCACCATTCGAAGCCACATCATCATTTTTCAATCCTTCCTGGCTTCATTTGTTATTTTTCATGCATTTACTAATTATTTTGAGCTATAAGACCCTAAAATTGAAAAGCATTTCAAATGAACTCTGAAAAGGTTGAAAGTTGGCATGATATCATCATTTCATCCACATAGCATGTGCAAGAAAGTTGAGAGGGTTACGGCAAAAACTGGATGCACTTCGTGTACAACACGGACAATCTCTTTCAAAGTATCAGGATTTCATACGGAAACTCGTCTGTTACAAAGGGATTTCATTTTTTAAAACTTATTTGAACCCCTGACTTTTTGTGTGTTCAAAATGCACCATTCGAAGCCACATCATCATTTTTCAATCCTTCCTGGCTTCATTTGTTATTTTTCATGCATTTACTAATTATTTTGAGCTATAAGACCCTACAATTGAAAAGCATTTCAAATGAACTCTGAAAAGGTTGAAAGTTGGCATGATATCATCATTTCATCCACATAGCATGTGCAAGAAAGTTGAGAGGGTTACGGCAAATACTGGATGCACTTCGTGTAAAAAACGGACAATCTCTTTCAAAGTATCAGGATTTCATACGGAAACTCGTCTGTTACAAAGGGATTTCATTTTTTTAAACTTATTTGAACTCCTGACTTTTTGTGTGTTCAAAATGCACCATTCAAAGCCACATCATCATTTTTCAATCCTTTCTGACTTCATTTGTTATTTTTCATGCATTTACTAATTATTTTGAGCTATAAGACCCTAAAATTGAAAAGCATTTCAAATGAACTCTGAAAAGGTTGAAAGTTGGCATGGTATCATCATTTCATCCACATAGCATGTGCAAGAAAGTTGAGAGGTTTACGACAAATACTGGATGCACTTCGTATACAAAACGGACAATCTCTTTCAAAGTATCAGGATTTCATCCGGAAACTCGTCTGTTACAAAGGGATTTCATTTTTTAATACTTATTTGAACCCCTGACTTTTTGTGTGTTCAAAATGCACCATTCGAAGCCACATCATCATTTTTCAATCCTTCCTGGCTTCATTTGTTATTTTTCATGCATTTACTAATTACTTTGAGCTATAAGACCCTAAAATTGAAAAGTATTTCAAATGAACTCTGAAAAGGTTCAAAGTTGGCATGATATCATCATTTCATCCACATAGCATGTGCAAGAAAGTTGAGAGGGTTACGGCAAAAACTGGATGCACTTCGTGTACAACACGGACAATCTCTTTCAAAGTATCAGGATTTCATACGGAAACTCGTCTGTTACAAAGGGATTTCATTTTTTAAAACTTATTTGAACTCCTGACTTTTTGTGTGTTCAAAATGCACCATTCAAAGCCACATCATCATTTTTCAATCCTTTCTGACTTCATTTGTTATTTTTCATGCATTTACTAATTATTTTGAGCTATAAGACCCTACAATTGAAAAGCATTTCAAATGAACTCTGAAAAGGTTGAAAGTTGGCATGATATCATCATTTCATCCACATAGCATGTGCAAGAAAGTTGAGAGGGTTACGGCAAATACTGGATGCACTTCGTGTAAAAAACGGACAATCTCTTTCAAAGTATCAGGATTTCATACGGAAACTCGTCTGTTACAAAGGGATTTCATTTTTTTAAACTTATTTGAACTCCTGACTTTTTGTGTGTTCAAAATGCACCATTCAAAGCCACATCATCATTTTTCAATCCTTTCTGACTTCATTTGTTATTTTTCATGCATTTACTAATTATTTTGAGCTATAAGACCCTAAAATTGAAAAGCATTTCAAATGAACTCTGAAAAGGTTGAAAGTTGGCATGGTATCATCATTTCATCCACATAGCATGTGCAAGAAAGTTGAGAGGTTTACGACAAATACTGGATGCACTTCGTATACAAAACGGACAATCTCTTTCAAAGTATCAGGATTTCATCCGGAAACTCGTCTGTTACAAAGGGATTTCATTTTTTAATACTTATTTGAACCCCTGACGTTTTGTGTGTTCAAAATGCACCATTCGAAGCCACATCATCATTTTTCAATCCTTCCTGGCTTCATTTGTTATTTTTCATGCATTTACTAATTACTTTGAGCTATAAGACCCTAAAATTGAAAAGCATTTCAAATGAACTCTGAAAAGGTTCAAAGTTGGCATGATATCATCATTTCATCCACATAGCATGTGCAAGAAAGTTGAGAGGGTTACGGCAAAAACTGGATGCACTTCGTGTACAACACGGACAATCTCTTTCAAAGTATCAGGATTTCATACGGAAACTCGTCTGTTACAAAGGGATTTCATTTTTTAAAACTTATTTGAACTCCTGACTTTTTGTGTGTTCAAAATGCACCATTCAAAGCCACATCATCATTTTTCAATCCTTTCTGACTTCATTTGTTATTTTTCATGCATTTACTAATTATTTTGAGCTATAAGACCCTACAATTGAAAAGCATTTCAAATGAACTCTGAAAAGGTTGAAAGTTGGCATGATATCATCATTTCATCCACATAGCATGTGCAAGAAAGTTGAGAGGGTTACGGCAAATACTGGATGCACTTCGTGTAAAAAACGGACAATCTCTTTCAAAGTATCAGGATTTCATACGGAAACTCGTCTGTTACAAAGGGATTTCATTTTTTTAAACTTATTTGAACTCCTGACTTTTTGTGTGTTCAAAATGCACCATTCAAAGCCACATCATCATTTTTCAATCCTTTCTGACTTCATTTGTTATTTTTCATGCATTTACTAATTATTTTGAGCTATAAGACCCTAAAATTGAAAAGCATTTCAAATGAACTCTGAAAAGGTTGAAAGTTGGCATGGTATCATCATTTCATCCACATAGCATGTGCAAGAAAGTTGAGAGGTTTACGACAAATACTGGATGCACTTCGTATACAAAACGGACAATCTCTTTCAAAGTATCAGGATTTCATCCGGAAACTCGTCTGTTACAAAGGGATTTCATTTTTTAATACTTATTTGAACCCCTGACTTTTTGTGTGTTCAAAATGCACAATTTGAAGCCACATCATCATTTTTCAATCCTTCCTGACTTCATTTGTTATTTTTCATGCATTTACTAATTATTTTGAGCTATAAGACCCTAAAATTGAAAAGCATTTCAAAGGAACTCTGAAAAGGTTGAAAGTTGGCATGATATCATCATTTCATCCACATAGCATGTGCAAGAAAGTTGAGAGGGTTACGGCAAAAACTGGATGCACTTCGTGTACAACACGGACAATCTCTTTCAAAGTATCAGGATTTCATACGGAAACTCGTCTGTTACAAAGGGATTTCATTTTTTAAAACTTATTTGAACTCCTGACTTTTTGTGTGTTCAAAATGCACCATTCAAAGCCACATCATCATTTTTCAATCCTTTCTGACTTCATTTGTTATTTTTCATGCATTTACTAATTATTTTGAGCTATAAGACCCTAAAATTGAAAAGCATTTCAAATGAACTCTGAAAAGGTTGAAAGTTGGCATGATATCATCATTTCATCCACATAGCATGTGCAAGAAAGTTGAGAGGGTTACGGCAAATACTGGATGCACTTCGTGTACAAAACGGACAATCTCTTTCAAAGTATCAGGATGTCATACGGAAACTCGTCTGTTACAAAGGGATTTCATTTTTTTAAACTTATTTGAACTCCTGACTTTTTGTGTGTTCAAAATGCACCATTCAAAGCCACATCATCATTTTTCAATCCTTTCTGACTTCATTTGTTATTTTTCATGCATTTACTAATTATTTTGAGCTATAAGACTCTAAAATTGAAAAGCATTTCAAATGAACTCTGAAAAGGTTGAAAGTTGGCATGGTATGATCATTTCATCCACATAGCATGTGCAAGAAAGTTGAGAGGGTTACGGCAAATACTGGATGCACTTCGTATACAAAACAGACAATCTCTTTCAAAGTATCAGGATTTCATCCGGAAACTCGTCTGTTACAAAGGGATTTCATTTTTTAATACTTATTTGGACCCCCGACTTTTTGTGTGTTCAAAATGCACCATTCAAAGCCACATCATCATTTTTCAATCCTTCCTGACTTCATTTGTTATTTTTCATGCATTTACTAATTATTTTGAGCTATAAGACCCTAAAATTGAAAAGCATTTGAAGTGAACTCTGAAAAGGTTGAAAGTTGGCATGATATCATCATTTCATCCACATAGCATGTGCAAGAAAGTTGAGAGGGTTACGGCAAAAACTGGATGCACTTCGTGTACAACACGGACAATCTCTTTCAAAGTATCAGGATTTCATACGGAAACTCGTCTGTTACAAAGGGATTTCATTTTTTAAAACTTATTTGAACCCCTGACTTTTTGTGTGTTCAAAATGCACCATTCGAAGCCACATCATCATTTTTCAATCCTTCCTGGCTTCATTTGTTATTTTTCATGCATTTACTAATTATTTTGAGCTATAAGACCCTACAATTGAAAAGCATTTCAAATGAACTCTGAAAAGGTTGAAAGTTGGCATGATATCATCATTTCATCCACATAGCATGTGCAAGAAAGTTGAGAGGGTTACGGCAAATACTGGATGCACTTCGTGTAAAAAACGGACAATCTCTTTCAAAGTATCAGGATTTCATACGGAAACTCGTCTGTTACAAAGGGATTTCATTTTTTTAAACTTATTTGAACTCCTGACTTTTTGTGTGTTCAAAATGCACCATTCAAAGCCACATCATCATTTTTCAATCCTTTCTGACTTCATTTGTTATTTTTCATGCATTTACTAATTATTTTGAGCTATAAGACCCTAAAATTGAAAAGCATTTCAAATGAACTCTGAAAAGGTTGAAAGTTGGCATGGTATCATCATTTCATCCACATAGCATGTGCAAGAAAGTTGAGAGGTTTACGACAAATACTGGATGCACTTCGTATACAAAACGGACAATCTCTTTCAAAGTATCAGGATTTCATCCGGAAACTCGTCTGTTACAAAGGGATTTCATTTTTTAATACTTATTTGAACCCCTGACTTTTTGTGTGTTCAAAATGCACCATTCGAAGCCACATCATCATTTTTCAATCCTTCCTGGCTTCATTTGTTATTTTTCATGCATTTACTAATTACTTTGAGCTATAAGACCCTAAAATTGAAAAGTATTTCAAATGAACTCTGAAAAGGTTCAAAGTTGGCATGATATCATCATTTCATCCACATAGCATGTGCAAGAAAGTTGAGAGGGTTACGGCAAAAACTGGATGCACTTCGTGTACAACACGGACAATCTCTTTCAAAGTATCAGGATTTCATACGGAAACTCGTCTGTTACAAAGGGATTTCATTTTTTAAAACTTATTTGAACTCCTGACTTTTTGTGTGTTCAAAATGCACCATTCAAAGCCACATCATCATTTTTCAATCCTTTCTGACTTCATTTGTTATTTTTCATGCATTTACTAATTATTTTGAGCTATAAGACCCTACAATTGAAAAGCATTTCAAATGAACTCTGAAAAGGTTGAAAGTTGGCATGATATCATCATTTCATCCACATAGCATGTGCAAGAAAGTTGAGAGGGTTACGGCAAATACTGGATGCACTTCGTGTAAAAAACGGACAATCTCTTTCAAAGTATCAGGATTTCATACGGAAACTCGTCTGTTACAAAGGGATTTCATTTTTTTAAACTTATTTGAACTCCTGACTTTTTGTGTGTTCAAAATGCACCATTCAAAGCCACATCATCATTTTTCAATCCTTTCTGACTTCATTTGTTATTTTTCATGCATTTACTAATTATTTTGAGCTATAAGACCCTAAAATTGAAAAGCATTTCAAATGAACTCTGAAAAGGTTGAAAGTTGGCATGGTATCATCATTTCATCCACATAGCATGTGCAAGAAAGTTGAGAGGTTTACGACAAATACTGGATGCACTTCGTATACAAAACGGACAATCTCTTTCAAAGTATCAGGATTTCATCCGGAAACTCGTCTGTTACAAAGGGATTTCATTTTTTAATACTTATTTGAACCCCTGACGTTTTGTGTGTTCAAAATGCACCATTCGAAGCCACATCATCATTTTTCAATCCTTCCTGGCTTCATTTGTTATTTTTCATGCATTTACTAATTACTTTGAGCTATAAGACCCTAAAATTGAAAAGCATTTCAAATGAACTCTGAAAAGGTTCAAAGTTGGCATGATATCATCATTTCATCCACATAGCATGTGCAAGAAAGTTGAGAGGGTTACGGCAAAAACTGGATGCACTTCGTGTACAACACGGACAATCTCTTTCAAAGTATCAGGATTTCATACGGAAACTCGTCTGTTACAAAGGGATTTCATTTTTTAAAACTTATTTGAACTCCTGACTTTTTGTGTGTTCAAAATGCACCATTCAAAGCCACATCATCATTTTTCAATCCTTTCTGACTTCATTTGTTATTTTTCATGCATTTACTAATTATTTTGAGCTATAAGACCCTACAATTGAAAAGCATTTCAAATGAACTCTGAAAAGGTTGAAAGTTGGCATGATATCATCATTTCATCCACATAGCATGTGCAAGAAAGTTGAGAGGGTTACGGCAAATACTGGATGCACTTCGTGTAAAAAACGGACAATCTCTTTCAAAGTATCAGGATTTCATACGGAAACTCGTCTGTTACAAAGGGATTTCATTTTTTTAAACTTATTTGAACTCCTGACTTTTTGTGTGTTCAAAATGCACCATTCAAAGCCACATCATCATTTTTCAATCCTTTCTGACTTCATTTGTTATTTTTCATGCATTTACTAATTATTTTGAGCTATAAGACCCTAAAATTGAAAAGCATTTCAAATGAACTCTGAAAAGGTTGAAAGTTGGCATGGTATCATCATTTCATCCACATAGCATGTGCAAGAAAGTTGAGAGGTTTACGACAAATACTGGATGCACTTCGTATACAAAACGGACAATCTCTTTCAAAGTATCAGGATTTCATCCGGAAACTCGTCTGTTACAAAGGGATTTCATTTTTTAATACTTATTTGAACCCCTGACTTTTTGTGTGTTCAAAATGCACAATTTGAAGCCACATAATCATTTTTCAATCCTTCCTGACTTCATTTGTTATTTTTCATGCATTTACTAATTATTTTGAGCTATAAGACCCTAAAATTGAAAAGCATTTCAAAGGAACTCTGAAAAGGTTGAAAGTTGGCATGATATCATCATTTCATCCACATAGCATGTGCAAGAAAGTTGAGAGGGTTACGGCAAAAACTGGATGCACTTCGTGTACAACACGGACAATCTCTTTCAAAGTATCAGGATTTCATACGGAAACTCGTCTGTTACAAAGGGATTTCATTTTTTAAAACTTATTTGAACTCCTGACTTTTTGTGTGTTCAAAATGCACCATTCAAAGCCACATCATCATTTTTCAATCCTTTCTGACTTCATTTGTTATTTTTCATGCATTTACTAATTATTTTGAGCTATAAGACCCTAAAATTGAAAAGCATTTCAAATGAACTCTGAAAAGGTTGAAAGTTGGCATGGTATCATCATTTCATCCACATAGCATGTGCAAGAAAGTTGAGAGGTTTACGACAAATACTGGATGCACTTCGTATACAAAACGGACAATCTCTTTCAAAGTATCAGGATTTCATCCGGAAACTCGTCTGTTACAAAGGGATTTCATTTTTTAATACTTATTTGAACCCCTGACTTTTTGTGTGTTCAAAATGCACAATTTGAAGCCACATAATCATTTTTCAATCCTTCCTGACTTCATTTGTTATTTTTCATGCATTTACTAATTATTTTGAGCTATAAGACCCTAAAATTGAAAAGCATTTCAAAGGAACTCTGAAAAGGTTGAAAGTTGGCATGATATCATCATTTCATCCACATAGCATGTGCAAGAAAGTTGAGAGGGTTACGGCAAAAACTGGATGCACTTCGTGTACAACACGGACAATCTCTTTCAAAGTATCAGGATTTCATACGGAAACTCGTCTGTTACAAAGGGATTTCATTTTTTAAAACTTATTTGAACTCCTGACTTTTTGTGTGTTCAAAATGCACCATTCAAAGCCACATCATCATTTTTCAATCCTTTCTGACTTCATTTGTTATTTTTCATGCATTTACTAATTATTTTGAGCTATAAGACCCTAAAATTGAAAAGCATTTCAAATGAACTCTGAAAAGGTTGAAAGTTGGCATGATATCATCATTTCATCCACATAGCATGTGCAAGAAAGTTGAGAGGGTTACGGCAAATACTGGATGCACTTCGTGTACAAAACGGACAATCTCTTTCAAAGTATCAGGATGTCATACGGAAACTCGTCTGTTACAAAGGGATTTCATTTTTTTAAACTTATTTGAACTCCTGACTTTTTGTGTGTTCAAAATGCACCATTCAAAGCCACATCATCATTTTTCAATCCTTTCTGACTTCATTTGTTATTTTTCATGCATTTACTAATTATTTTGAGCTATAAGACTCTAAAATTGAAAAGCATTTCAAATGAACTCTGAAAAGGTTGAAAGTTGGCATGGTATGATCATTTCATCCACATAGCATGTGCAAGAAAGTTGAGAGGGTTACGGCAAATACTGGATGCACTTCGTATACAAAACAGACAATCTCTTTCAAAGTATCAGGATTTCATCCGGAAACTCGTCTGTTACAAAGGGATTTCATTTTTTAATACTTATTTGAACCCCCGACTTTTTGTGTGTTCAAAATGCACCATTCAAAGCCACATCATCATTTTTCAATCCTTCCTGACTTCATTTGTTATTTTTCATGCATTTACTAATTATTTTGAGCTATAAGACCCTAAAATTGAAAAGCATTTGAAGTGAACTCTGAAAAGGTTGAAAGTTGGCATGATATCATCATTTCATCCACATAGCATGTGCAAGAAAGTTGAGAGGGTTACGGCAAAAACTGGATGCACTTCGTGTACAAAACGGACAATCTCTTTCAAAGTATCAGGATTTCATACGGAAACTCGTCTATTACAAAGGGATTTCATTTTTTAAAACTTATTTGAACTCCTGACTTTTTGTGTGTTCAAAATCCACCAATCAAAGCCACATCATCATTTTTCAATCCTTTCTGACTTCATTTGTTATTTTTCATGCATTTACTAATTATTTTGAGCTATAAGTCCCTAAAATTGAAAAGCATTTCAAACGAACTCTGAAAAGGTTGAAAGTTGGCATGATATCATCATTTCATCCACATAGCATGTGCAAGAAAGTGGAGAGGGTTACGGCAAATACTGGATGCACTTCGTGTACAAAACGGACAATCTCTTTCAAAGTATCAGGATTTCATACGGAAACTCGTCTGTTACAAAGGGATTTCATTTTTTTAAACTTATTTGAACTCCTGACTTTTTGTGTGTTCAAAATGCACCATTCAAAGCCACATCATCATTTTTCAATCCTTTCTGACTTCATTTGTTATTTTTCATGCATTTACTAATTATTTTGAGCTATAAGACCCTAAAATTGAAAAGCATTTCAAATGAACTCTGAAAAGGTTGAAAGTTGGCATGGTATCATCATTTCATCCACATAGCATGTGCAAGAAAGTTGAGAGGGTTACGGCAAATACTGGATGCACTTCGTATACAAAACGGACAATCTCTTTCAAAGTATCAGGATTTCATCCGGAAACTCGTCTGTTACAAAGGGATTTCATTTTTTAATACTTATTTGAACCCCTGACTTTTTGTGTGTTAAAAATGCACCATTCAAAGCCACATCATCATTTTTCAATCCTTCCTGACTTCATTTGTTATTTTTCATGCATTTACTAATTATTTTGAGCTATAAGACCCTAAAATTGAAAAGCATTTCAAATGAACTCTGAAAAGGTTGAAAGTTGGCATGGTATCATCATTTCATCCACAACATAGATGCGCTTATTTCAAATGAACTCTGAAAATGTTAAAATTGAAAAGCATTTCAAATGAACTCTGAAAAGGTTGAATTTTTTTCTCTTTTGCTTTATTTGTTTTGTTTTGTTTCTACTTACAACAAAAAACTTATTTATTTAATTTCTAATTACTTATGTATTTTACTTTAATTATTTTATTTTTATTAATTTTACTGTTGCTATTTTTATTTATTTTACTGCTACTATTTTTACTTAATTTATTAAGGTTTATTTATTGTAGTTACTATAGTTTATTTTATTTTCTTTTATTAAGGTTTATTTAATTTTATTTATTTTATTAAGGTTTATTTATTTTATAAATATAAAAAATGAACATAGATGCGCTTATAGAGAAAATTAAACCTAAATTCACAGTAAATTTCAATTTACTGTGAATTTAGGTGAAATTCCCTGTATAAGGGCATCTATTTTCACTTTAAGAGAAGCTCAACAAGGCATAGAGGGACGGGCTTATAAACTGGTGTGAGCGCCCTTCGGTTGGCGAGGTGGGACTAAACACTGGCCGCAACTAGGACCAGCCCTTTAGTCCCGGTTTATGGTATGAACCGGGACTAAAGGGTGGTGGGCCAGGAGCGTGGCCCATTGGTCCCGGTTTGTCCCACCAACCGGGACCAAAGGGTCCGGACGAACCGGGACCAATGCGGCCCGGCAGGCCCCTGGCCGCACGAACCGGGACCAATGCTCACATTAGTCCCGGTTCGTGACTGAACCGGGGCTAATGTGAAAACTGCCCTGTGACCTAAGCCCTGTTTTGTACTAGTGATGGGCCAGGAGCGTGGCCCATTGGTCCCGGTTTGTCCCACCAACCGGGACCAAAGGGTCCGGACGAACCGGGACCAATGCCCCCACGAGGCCCGGCAGGCCCCTGGCCGCACGAATCGGGACCAATGCTCACATTAGTCCCGGTTCGTGACTGAACCGGGGCTAATGTGAAAACTGCCCTGTGACCTAAGTCCTGTTTTCTACTAGTGCAGCACCATCAGGATTTCGGTTGCGCGGGGATGGATGTGGAGTGGATTTTGACCATAGGGTGCATAATCAACACGGGCCAGGGAGATGCCCAAAGTGTTCAAGCCAGCAATCTGCGCAACATTAACTGCGGCCACAGCGGAGCCTTGCTTGTTGCTCGTGTTCCCGGCCATGTGAAGGCCAGAGAAGTAGAAGTCTTCTACCATGGCAGTCTTCGGGTCTTTGCATGCAAATCCGTTGACGAAAGCTGCACATACATATACATATTTTCAAGAGTTAGCAAATACACATTGGCACCAATAAGTAGCTTGAACATATCACGGTAGGCATGCATGCATGCATGCTAATGTTGCGTGTTTGGTTATACGTACCTTGGGATGTTCTGTCGGCGACACAGAAATCCTGGAGTTGGCCTGGGTCGGAGGCAAGAGCACGAGAAGTGGACAGAGCGAATAGGGCAAGGAGGAAGAACTGTGCTGCCATTTGGATACCAATGTTGATTCTCCCAAAATCACTTGTGTGTTTGATCAAGTAGAGAGAGAACGAGTTATTGTGCTGCGTACTGCTTGTGCCGTCGAAGAGTTGGAGACCGGGTTATATAGGCATGGAAGAGGTAGCTTTTCTGTTGGAACGTTAACGCATGTGGCGGCTACGAAGAAAATCTTCTTATATCTAATTTATAATAAGGGAGTAACGAGAAACAAGTCTAAAGCGTGTACCTAGCAGGCGGCAGTCTTGCTTGCGACGGCTAATTAACTAATTGATCCCACTCCGGTCTATATTGTATGCGGTTTGAACAAGTCATGCTCGTATTTGTACTATCTCTCTTGTCTCACCAGATGGAATTGGCTTCAACCTATTATTATGAGTGCTCCCATGCGTACAGCACCCCCCGAAAAGCTTTAAAAATATATTTTTTTTCGTCCTCAGGTTGATTAGCTAAGACTAATCTGAATCAGATGGCCGATTGATTTGTCCCTAACCTGCATACCTAAGTCTAGATATAAAAAGCTTGGACCGGTGTCTCTATGCTATGATTCCTTCTCCTACTGTCAGAATCACGGCGCTCTGCCAAATGGCAGGCGCACGTCTTCTGTAAATTTGTTCAAGCTCCTGTTTTTATCAAGATTTTCATGTCCCTAAGTTTTAGGAACAAACCAGTATATAACAATTCCATTGGCCATTTATATTCTTTCTTTCTCCTTTTTTTTGCGAATATTCTTTATTTGTTTGTTTGTTTCTTTCTTTCTCCCTTTCTTTCTTCTACTAGCTAGTAGTTGGAGGATACAGTAGAAAGATACCTTACATTGTTTCTTACTTTTGTTTATCTGAAGTATAATTTTGAATCATTATAAAATCTGTATCAAACCCTTAAGATCTGTTGAGTTCAAACTTAAGAAATGTCATGAAATTGGTTCATGCAATTTGCTCAACATGCTAGAGATATAGGATTCCCTGTATGTTCGTGCTCCAAGTAATTTACTTGGGATTCCAGTTTGAGAATCTTTAGCTGAAATAATTTGTAGAGTATATCGCGATCTAAGCACTAATGATCTACATTGTCTAAAAATGAATTTTCAATCGGGGAACGAAGCTTGGGAATATGCCGCCCATAATTTTTGGTAAATGTGGTGTTATCTCTGTGTTAAGCAAGATAAATCTCAGTTCATATCATACTCTGTCAAAGTGGTGGAGCCAGAGGTATTGCTGCAGCGGGAGGTAGATGCCTATTATTTTTGTTTCGTGATGGATGGCATTGAAGGGAAATGGATCTAAAATGTCACCTTCTACAGTAGTAAGATTTCCGGTTGAAATAGGTGGTGTTGAATGTTAGGTGTTTCTTGTAAGAATAATTAGCATCGATCATTGACCTTCCATAGTATGGTAATACTTAATATTATGTGCTTTGATTCATGTTGCATGGTATATAGTTGGTTGTTCACCAATACACAAGGGGCGGCCTCGAAAAGATAGGCATGTTGTACTGGTAGAGATAAGAGCATCTCCACTAGGCTCCCCAAGAAGCCCCCCAGAGGCACTTTTTCAGCGCCGGCGGGCGAAAAACTCCCCACTCGTGCCCCCACGACCTTAAAAAACGCCGGATTTGGCAAAAACAAGAGCCGGCGGTACCAGGGCGATCCCAGGCCACCGGGGGGCTGTTGGGGGCGGAGAGAGAAGATTTTGCATGTCAATGGCCCACTGTCAGCCTCCCACTCGTCTCTTCATACTTTTTCTCCCAGTCCCCACCCACGTGCTTTCCCCACATACTCGCCCCCCCCCCCCGCTGGTCGCGGCCGCCTCCTCGCCACACGCCGGCCTCTGCCTCCTCACCGCCGCCCTCTGCTCACATAGCTCCGCCGCGCCGCCCTACTCACAGCGCGCCGCCGACGCCGCCCTGCTCGTCGCGTGCCGGCCCGGGCTCGAGGAGCGGTGGCGCTGGCCGGAGCTGGCGAGGCCGGGGCTGGCGAGGCCGGAGCTGGCGAGGCGGGGGCGTGGCCGGAGCGCGCGTGGCCGGGGCGCAGGAGGAGCGCGCCTGGCCAGGCGGAGGAGGAGCGCGCGGGGTAGTCAGAGTAGCGGCCGAAGAGGCTGCGCGCGCTCGCTCTTGGTCGGCTTGAAGAAGGCGCCCCGCTTCGAGCTCCCCGGCCGCGACGTCGCCGAGAAGAACTGCAGGCTCTCGTACAGCTCCGCCGCGAGGTCCGCCGGCAGGCGCAGCTGGTTCAGGGCCTCCGCCGCGCCCATGCCCACCGACGACGGGCTGGGCACGGACTGCTGCACCGTCGTCGAGTCCCTGGACGGCGAGTCCGGCATCATCGCGTAGCTCCGGCTGTTCTGCTCTTAGCGTCATGTACCTCTCCTTGCTCATCCTCTCGCTGCCTGGTGTCTTTGAGCCTGCTCGTACTTGACGGACGGTGCGGAGTGGGCGTGCTGTTGGCGAACGGCACGTCGTGGGCGTGGCCGGAGCGGCGCGGACGTGGCCTGTGCGGCACGCGCGTGGACTGGGCAGGTGTGCGGGTGGGGCGACGACTGGAAAAATCCTCACCCCCAAAGCAAAAATTTCGTCGGGGCCTCCCCACGAGGGCAAAAAAAACGCCTCCGGGGGGCACAACGGTGGAGATGCTCCAAGAACCCCTACCTACAGACTAGGCTATCGCTCTGCTGCAAAAAACTCCACCGTACATGGTTATACTATACCACATCACTGCAAATTTTACAATGATGTGGGTGACTTTCGAAGACAAGCAAGTCTGAAAACCAATGTGCAGTGTGTCTATCGCCAATGGGTACTCCATTTTTCCTGGCGGCAAATTCACAGACGTTTTTTTTTTCATTCCAATCTTATCTATTTGACAATTTTGATACATGTCTTATATTTTAATAAAAAAATCATATAGATAATACATTTCACATGAATTCCACACACACGTGGCTTCCCTCCTGCTCTCCTTGGTAGTAGTGTTCTCCTCGGGAAGTTAAGCTCCGACGTATTTTTTCGACGATCAAAATATTCCTTAAAAGCCTAGAGTCTTGATCTAATGTATGTGTACACCCATACGCTAGCACAAATGACAATATCATATACAATTCATATGAACCATACTAGATCACCAACACCATAAGAACAAGGGAAATTAACCAAACATGGTAGAAATAGCACAAAGATCATAGGCTGATAATTCATTGCATCAAACACCATGCCTTGGTAAGGGATTGGAATGGTTTGGTAATAAATGGCGTGGACTGCAATAGAGGCGACGGCGGTGATGGTGGTGCCCCCAATGTGGTTCTGGCACCGTCGGAAGCAAGGGCGAAAGGACCCTTTCCTTCTTCATATGCCCTCTCCCCCTTGAAGTAGGGGTGTTTCTCCTATGGCTTTGGTGGCTATGGTGGGAAGGACGAGAGCCTCTGCTAGATTGGATCTAGACTTTGGGGGAGGGGGCTCTTTTTTTTTGCTGAAATCAGACTCTGGCACCATTTTATTGATTCTCATAGATTTATAACTCTGAAAAATAAAAACAAAAATGACAACTTAACATACGTGCCAACATAACCTCCCGAGGGCAAACCAGATGATCCTTGTGGACCCCGCATAGAGGGGGGTCGGTTGGGCCACGACCACATGGCGTCCCTATTCTCCTCCCAGCTCCGCCCTTTAGTGTGCCTTCGTGATCCTTCTTGGAAATTTTCAGACTATTTTTATGTTATTTTTCCTTGCTCCAAAAATATTCAGAATCACGACGTTGAAACAAGGTAATTCTGCCTTCCGTCAAGTAGGTTAGTCCCAAAAGCATATATTTTTTTGAATAAAATCATAAGAAAATATACAATTAAACTTCAAAAGTTATAGATACGTTGAAAATGTATTAGGTCTTGGCCTCCTTTATATAGTCATGGTACGGCGGTGTTCTCCTCTCCTCCAAGTGGGTGTCTTCTCCGTGTACACGTATGATTCTAGACCTTGTACCACTAGAACTCGTATTCTCTTTCCAAGTAATCAAATTGCATCAAGAAACTCGGAACTTCTTCCAACCTTTTTTTTTTTTGAGAAAAGTCTTCCAACTAAGTTTGTGTGGCTCGGTGTGGGCTCCAGGGCACGGTTATAGCTGGGCTTGTAAAACCCCAATATGACATATATGCACTACATGCATATGGGTAGTACAACTATCCATTGTCGAACCATGTATGCAAAAACAACATTGTATCTTCCCTCTGTTAGCCTCTTCCTTTGTCTACAGAAAGTGAATAACTCGCATATTGGTGCCATATATAAGAAGAGTTACATTAATACAATATCATTACTCTTGTTGATTGTGTGTCTCATACATTGAAGGAATTCCTCCATTTCCTTTAGCATGCCCTCTTTTTTTTTCTTGAAAAGGAGGTTAAACCCCTCGCCTCTGCATCAATGTGATGCACACCTCTCATCCCTTGTGATCAAATTGATTGACTTTGTTACGTACAACAGACCAAACCCATGATCATTTGTTTTGTGCATACAAAGTTATTGAATAAAACAAAGACACGCGCAACTATGATGAAACTGGCTAGGTTGTAGTTGGGTCAAGCCACGACCCATTTGATATTTTACTAACGAAGATGATTAAGAAAATAATAATGATCGAGTTACTTCTTTGTGCCAATAATTGATTATTTTTCTTCCATTGAATTATAGTATAAAGGAACACCCGGACATAATCTTCAATGAAAAAAAAAATTAATCAAGTAAGAACATCACCAAATATAAATGTCTAGAATTGAGCTTGGACATGGTCTACAGCTTTCTTGTCCACCTGGAAGGCTTTGGCAAGGATGTCATCTGAGATGGATGGCACTGATCCAAACACCGCATTGGCTATGGTGATCACTCCAGGGTTCTTGCTGCTGAGTGCCGCGATGGCTATCGCTTCTTTGTCTCCAGTGTTGAACTGAAAGTGAATCAACCCTTGCGGAAACACAAACACGTCTCCTTTGTTCAGAACTTTCGAGAACAACTTGTTCTCGGGGTTTGAGGTCACGAATCCAACATAGAGTGAGCCTTCCAGCACTGTCAAGATCTCGGATGCGCGGGGGTGGATGTGGGGTGGGTTTTGACCATAGGGTGCATAATCGACACGAGCAAGGGAGATGCCCAAAGTGTTCAAGCCAGGAATATGCGCAACATTGACTGCGGACACAGCGGAGCCCTGCTTGTTGCTCATGTTCCCAGCCATGTGAAGGCCAGAGAAGAGGAAGTCTTCTACCACAACAGTCTTTGGGTCTTTGCATGCAAATCCGTTGACGAAAACTGCACATACATATACACATTTTGAACAGTTAACAGCTACATATTGGCACAAAGAAGTAACTCGATCATTTCACCGCAAGTACGCATGCATGTGTGGTTATACATACCTTGGGATGTCCTGTCAGCGACGCAGAAATCCTGAAGCTGGCTTGGATCGGAGGCAAGAGCACGAGAAGCCCACAGAGCCAAAAAGGCAAGGAGGAAGAACTTTGTGGCCATTTGGATGCCAAAGTTAATTCTCACTAGATCAAGTGCGCTTTGGTCAAGTAGACAAAGAGCTATGCAAACTAGTTCTTGTGATGCTTCTGAGGATTGGAGGAGACCGGTATATATAGGGAAAGGGACGATGGAAGAGCTTTTGTCTTTGTTCTCTTGGGGCGCAAAGTGGATATGAAGGAAATGGTCTTCACTAGTTCCCACCTGAGCAACGAGGAAGAAGTATAAAGCGTGTTCCTGGCAGGCCTGCCTACAACGGCCAACTAATCAAACTTGTATATTCATGATTTGAACAAGTCATGTTCGTACTTGTACCGGCTCTCTTGTCTCACCAGATGGAACTTGCGATGCAGCCATCAACCTAGGCTGGCCATCAAACCTAGAGGCTCAAATCATATTATTACGAGGAGCCATATGCAGGCTGCAGCCCCCGGAAAAACAACTAAAAAGGTAGTTTCGTCCTATAGGTTGATTAGCTAAGACTACTCGGAATTAGAGAATGGCTTATTGATTTGTCCCTAACCTGCACACCTATCCGTATGACCGGCCTAAGGGTCCAGATATGAAATGATTGGACCGATCCCTCTATGCTATGATTCCCTCTGCTGCTGTCAGAACCACAGCGGCTGTCACGCAATATGTTCAAGCTCATGTTTTTGTTGAGATTTCCATGTCCCCAATTAATTTTTTTCTTGAACCAACCCATATATTACAATTCTATTTGTCATCTATGTATATTTTCTCCACGAGGGTACAAACATGGTTGCCGTGTGCCTTTCAGCCTCTTCTTTATGTAGACCGATGCCAAAGAATTCATTTCTAATTTATTAAGTTTTGGAAAAGGTTCAGACCGGGTTTTTTTTCTATGTTTTTTGTAATTTATTTTGTTTTCTTTTCCATTTTGCCTATACATGTTGACTTTTTTAATACGCGTTTTACATTTTTCCTAAACATGTGGAATACTTTTGATACACGTTGAACATTTTCAAATAGATGATGAATCTTTTTGAAATACCTATTTCAATATTTTTTTCGGGTTCTTGTTAAACAGTTTTCAAATCACATTGACATTTTTTTGAATGTTAAAAAACATATTTTAAATTACATGAACATTTTTTACATTGTATAAACATTTTGTTGAATGTCACGAACATTTTTTAATGTGTGACATTTGTAAATGTCATGAATATTTTTTTAATGGTACAAATATTTTTTTAAACCACGTGAGCAAGTTCATGTACACCACGTTAAGATTTTAAATACGCACTGAATGTTTGTAAAATTTTCAGTAAAGTAATTTTGAAATATGTATATTTTTTAAAAATATGAACAAAAAAAACTAAGAAACAAAATGAATAAACTTAACTAACCATCATAGCAACTAATGGGTGGGCCCACTCCACGTCGCTAGAGGCGAGCGCTCTTTGCACCTTGCAGTAGGCAAGACAGAGATACTTCCCTCGTTTATAGGCGCATAAGGCGGGGGTAGGGGCGACCAATTCCCACCTTCATGTTCCTGGCAGGCCTCCGTGAAAATCCATGAGATGAAAAGGACTTCAAACCCTTTCCCAGCAGGCCCGATATCCATGGATACCCTAATTGATGAATATTTTTAATTCATGTCTGGTTGTACAAATATTTTTAATTCTCAAAGTTGATATCCTAGATCAGCCACTAGGGCCTTCTAGAAATCAAATTCCATGGCAGGCACATCTCCATGGCGTTGCATTGTAGGGGGGAGCGGGAGGCAAAAGCTAGACAAATAAAAACAAGATGGACATTGTTTCCTCACCAAATCTATTGAGGACGCCACTCATTGTATTATTGCGAGGGAAACCCACCACAAAGGAAATGGACTTGGGGTTGGGGAAGCTACATCCATGGGACAACAACCCAATCTGTCCAGACGGTCGGGCCAACACCACTCATAGAAGCCAGCGCCAAAAGTCGCATGTGTGTGGTTGAGGGGACAACCTCAATGAAAATATATCTCCCCAACATCAACCTGTCAATGTCAACAAACACAAACCAGAAGATCCTGACCAGACCGACTGATCTAGAAGGAAGACACCTGACTAAACCCACACGGCCGCCCGAAAAAGCACCAACGTTGTAGAGCAAGCGCCAAATGGTCAAAATTTTGTTCGCCGAGGCCTCCACCTCTCCGTTGGCGACGAGGATGGAGGGGTGAGAGGAGTTTTTTGTTGAATGTGGTGGGGGTATCTTTGGTCCTCAAAGATACGTGAGTCGTCTCATGCCAACCTTTTTTTTTTTGCGTTTACAAATTGACTTGAACAAAAACACGAAACATACAACTACAATGCCACTTGCTGGTTTGTAACTGGGTCAACCCACGACTCATTTGGTAGTTCACTTTTTTCATAGAGATGATGAAGAAAATAATATTTAGAAGAAATGAAAATATTATACCTCTTCTTCAATAAAACTCAATTGACATAACCATACAATAATTTTTGCATTCTAAAGAAACACACAAACATAATGTTTAGTCAAAGAACAAATGAGCCAAATAAACAAATCGCCGTATGTTTGTGAATCTAGAATTGAGCTTGTATATGGTCTACAATGTTCTTGTACGCTGGAGTTACCGAGGGACCAGACGTGGACAAAAGTGGAAGCCGGAAAAGAAGTTGTGATGTTGAGCATGTATAGTGAGGGACTCGTTAGGCCATTGTGAGATTCCCCTCTCACTTGGATGCCTCCTTTCACTCGCCGTGATCTGGTCGAGACAAGGGGGGCCTCATGTCCACTCTCCGCCGCGCGCAGTGGAGGAACAGCAGGTTCTCCTCCAACTCCCAGAGGAGGGCGTCAATGTCGGTACCTTGCTTGGTCTTACCGTCATGTCTAGTGCCAGTAACATTGTACAATATTGTTGTCAATGCGTGAATAGATGTGCTCCTGCCTGCAGGACGAAGGAGGTCAAGTCTACCATGTACTCCATTGCATGACATGTGTTGATAAGTCGGTTGAGCATGTGGAGGATTTCTCTAGCGCGTGCTCAAGGCCAGACAAGGGGCCACTAACTATCATCACCTCTCTCACTCGATGAACATTAAGCACCCACTAGTCCGTGTGTTGGATGTGGAGAGAACGAGCTCTAGCACCACGATAGTTGGAAGCTGCCAACATGGGAATTACTAAAAAAAAGTCATCACCTATTTATATTAAACTTTTTTACTTATTTGGAACTTTGTCGTCGCTAGTTGTTAAACTAATTCATCTAGATTATAATGAACGTCCTTTTAGTTTACAACATAGTCAAAATGTAATTATTTGTGAATTCTCTGTTTTATTTTGTTGACGCCGTTTACATTCATTTCGTCAAATTCATGATAATTGACCTATTTTATCAGTTTAACTGATGATAGCTAGCAACTAATGTTATAGGGTCTGTCGGATAATCTGATTACATGTGGATTTAAAACAAGATAGTTGTGCAAAGTGTTTAACCTATTGTTAGTATTGTTATTTTTTGGTAGTATTTTTTATTGTTCCTGATGGAATCTTTAGCACACGGTCTTAATTGTCCTTTTGCTATTATTTAGCAAATTAATCTCCTAAACATGTTGCTAGCATCAATATATGGTGTTTGTCGTTATACAACTCTTGCGTCTATTATTGCAAACAAGAGTTATAGTTACATCGAAATGTACGAATTCTTTGGAAATATGTTAGCTATTGAGGATTTAGTTTAGGAAATTTCAATAATCCAAGCAAATAAAAAGATGTAGAATCCCACCCACCCGCTAATTTGCGTTGCTTTACATGTAACACATTTTGTATACAATGTTTTGTTTTATTTTCATATCTCGGTGTATATTCTTGGGGAGGAGAGAGAGAGGGGATGGGAAAGTCTAGAGCATTCCAATCTACTAAATATCACGATATTAGTTTGTTGGATCGTGCCTTCTCTGTTTCGAATCTACTTGAGGATGATAAGATCATGCCTCCACATCGTTGCATCATTGGGGGAGAGCGAGCGGCGAAATTTGGACAAATAAGAACAAGATGGACATTGCTTCCTCATCAAATTTGTTGAGGACACCACCTCACATTACTGGAATCAGCTAATTTGCCATCTGCCAGCTCTTTGCCGTCTGCTAGCTGACGGCAAAGAAGCTCTTTGCCATCAGCTACACAAAAGCAGACGGCAAAGAAAAGGCTGACGGCAAAGAAGCTCTTTGCCATCTGCCAGCTCTTTGCCGTCTGTCAGCAGACGGCAAAGAATCTTTGCCGTCCGCTGGCAGACGGCAAAGAGTGTGGTGGCCCCCACCCCCCGCTCGTTTGAAAAAATCTTAACGGCCAACCTCTTTGCCGTCCGCTAGCAGACGGTAAAGAGGCAAAAAGGCGGACGGCAAAGGCTGGCTGACGGCAAAGAGGACACTTGACTAACGGCAGGTACCCCCCTCCCCCCCGCCCGTTACTCACTTCGTCCTCGCCCTTCTCCTCCCACCCCGCCGCCGCCCGCCGCCCCGTCGCCCCCGCCGCCCCGTCGCCCCGCCGCCCCACCGCCCCGTCGCCCCCCGCCACGGCCCCCCGCCGCCCCGCGCCCCACCGCCGCCCCGGCCCACAGCCGCCCCGGCCCCCCGCCGCCCCGCGCCCCCCGCCGCCTCCTCCACCGCCCCGCCCCAACCCCCCGCCGCCCCGGCGCCCCGCCGCCCGGGCCCCCGCCGCCCCGCCTCCTCCATCGCCCGCCCCGGCCCCCCGCCGGCCGGGCCCTCGCCGCCCCGCCTCCTCCACCGCCCCGCCCCGGCCCCCCATCGCCGGCCCCTCCCCGACCCGTCGCCGCCCCCCACAGTGAGCCCCTCCCTTTTTTTTTGTTTTTTTTTCTGTTTAGATAAGGTTTTTTAGTTTAAGTTTTTTCAGTTTAGAATTAATTAGTTTAGGTTATTTAGTTTAATTAGTTTAGGTTCAATTAGTTTAAATAGTTTAGTTTTAATTAGTTTAGGTTTTTAGTTTAGGTTTAGGTTAAGTAGAAGGGGGAAGAAGAAGAAGAAGAAGAAGAAGAAGAAGAAGAAGAAGAAGAAGAAGAGGAGGAGGAGGAGGAGGAGGAGGAGGAGGAGGAGGAGAAAGAAGAAGAAGAAGAAGAAGAAGAAGAAGAAGAAGAAGAAGAGGAGGAGGAGGAGGAGGAGGAGGAGGAGGAGGAGAAAGAAGAAGAAGAAGAAGAAGAACAAGAAGAAGAAGAAGAAGAAGAAGAAGAAGAAGAGGAGGAGGAGGAGGAGGAGGAGGAGGAGAAGGAAGAAGAAGAACAAGAAGAAGAAGAAGAAGAAGAAGAAGAAGAAGAAGAAGAAGAAGAAGAAGAAGAAGAAGAAGAAGAAGAAGAAGGGGGATGAGAAGAATGAGAAGAATGAGAAGAAGTAGAAGAATGAGATGACATCATAAGGCGGACGGCAAAGACCAGAGAAATTTTGCCGTCTGCGGCGGACGGCAAAGGTCTGCCGTTAGCCACTTAACGGACTGACAGCGCAATTATTGCCGTCCGCCCTCTTTGCCGTCCGCCGCAGACGGCAAAGAGCCTTTGCCGTCCGCCGCCAGGAAGCAGACGGCAAAGCAGCTGTTTACCGTAGCCTTCTTTGCCGGAGCTTTTTGCCGTCCGCGGCTGACGGCAAAGGTCTTTGCCGTCCGCCTTTCGAGCCTTTGCCGTCCGCCGTGGCAGACGGCAAAGTAGCTGTTTCCTGTAGTGTCATTGTATTTCTGCAAGAGAAACCCATCACGAACGAAAGGGACTTGGGGTTGTGGAAGCTACATCCATGGGGCAACAACCCAATCTGTCCAGATAGTGTGGCAAACACCACTCACAGAAGCCAGCACCAAAAATTGCGTGTGTGTGGTTGAGGGGACAACCCCAATGTATATCTCACCGACATCAACCTAGAAATGTCGACGAAGACAAACCAGAAGAACCTCACTAGGCCGCATCTGGAAGGAAGACACCTGCCTAAACCCATGAAGCCGCCCGAAAAAGCGCCAACGTTGTAGAGCAAGAGCCAAATGGTCATTATTTCGACTGTTGAGGCCTCCACCTCTCCGTTGGCAATGAGGATGGAGGGGTGAGAGAGGTTTTTAGTTGGTGGGGGCTATCTTTGGTCCTCAAAGATACGTGAGTCTGATGCCAACCTTTGTTTTTGCATTTACATTTGACTTGAACAAAACTACGAAACACACAATTACAATGCCACTTGTTGGTTTGTAACTGGGTCAGCCCACGACTCATTTGGCAGTTCAGTTTTTTTCATAAAAATGATGAAGAAAATAATATTTACGACAAATGAGAATATTATACCTCTTCTTCCATAAAACTCAATTAACACAACCATACAATAATTTTTCATTCTAAGGAAACACACAAACATAATGTTTAGTCAAAGAACAAATGAACCAAAGAAATAAATCACAATATGTTCTTCAATCTAGAATTGAGCTTGGATATTGTCTACTATGTTCTTTGTCCACCTGGAAGGCTTTGGCAAGGATATCATCTGAGATGGATGGCTTGGATCCGAGCACCGCATTGGCTACGGTGATCACTCCAGGGTTCTTGCTGCTCAGCGCGGCAATGGCTACGGCTTTGTTGGTTCCCAAGTTGAACTGGAAGTGAATCAACCCTTGCGGAAATACAAACACGTCCCCTTTGTTCAGAATTTTTGCGAACAACTTGTTCTCGGGGTTTGAGGTCACGAAACCAACATAGAGCGAGCCTTCCAGCACGGTGAGGATCTCGGTTGCACGCGGATGGATGTGGGGTGGGTTTTGACCATTGGGTGCATAATCGACACGAACCAGGGAGATGCCCAAAGTGTTCAACCCAGCAATCTGCGCCACATTAACTGCAGTCACAGCAGATCCTTGCTTGTTGCTCGTGTTCCCAGCCATGTGAAGGCCAGAGAAGAAGAAATCTTCTGCCACAGCGGTCTTTGGGTCTTTGCATGCAAATCCATTGACAAAAACTGCACATACACGTACAGATTTTGAACAATTAATTAACAGCTATATATTGGCACAAGTAAGTAACACAAACATTTCACCACACGTATGCGTATGTGGTTATATACTTATATACACATACCTTGGGATGTTCTGTCAGCGACGCAGAAATCCTGGAGCTGGCCTGGGTCGGAGGGGCAAGAGCACAAGAAGCCGACATGGCCAGAAGGGCAAGGAGGAAGAACTTTGAGGCCATTTGGATGCCCAACGCTAATGCTCACTGGATTAAGTGTGTTTGGTCGAGTAGACACTGAGTTATGCAAATAGATTCTTGTGATGCTTCGAAGGGTTGAAGGAGACCGGTATATACAGGGAATGGGAGGAAGAGATTTTGTGTTTGTTCTGTTGGAGCGCATGCGTGTGGAATTGAGGATATGAAGGAAATAGTCTTCACTAGCTCCCAAGTCCAAAGCGTGTTCCGGGCCGGCCTGCCTATGACGGCCAAACAAATCGATCCCACCCTGCCTTTTAATTTGTAAATAATGCTTGGTTTGAACAAATCACGTCCGTCCTTGTATACAAGCTCTCTTGTCTCACCAGATGGAACTTGCGATGCAGTCATGCATCAACCTAGAGGCTTAAACACATTATTGAAGGACTCCACTTTTTTAACTGCTAAACACCATCTCCAAATATTCGACAAGTGCTGCAAGTTAGTGCGGTCACCTTTGAAGCAAAATATTTGGGGCTGCCCACCCCCGAAGGGAGAATGCACAAGGGAAGGTTCCAAAATCTGCAGGAAAGGCTCCTGAAGCGGATGGTTGAATGGGGAGATGGAATTCTAGCTCAAGCAGGAAGGGAAGTCTTAATCAAAGCAATTGCTCAAGCACTTTCGACTTATGTGATGGGGGTATTTAAATTACCTATGTCAGTGTGTGATGATCTAAACCAAATGGTACGGAACTATTTTTGGGGGTCATCAAAAGGAAAACGTAAAACACATTGGAAGGCATGGGAGACGCTTACCCTGCCGAAGCAAATGGGTGGTCGTGGGTTCAAAGACTTTCGCTTGTTCAATCAAGCACTCCTGGCAAGGCAAGCATGGCGTCTCCTCTCCAAGCCTGAAAGTTTGTGTGCACAAGTTCTCAAAGCGAAGTACTATGCAAACGGGCGCCTTGAGGACACAGTCTTTACTGGTAATGCATCGTCCACTTGGCAAGCTATAGTCTATGGCCTGACGCTGCTTAAAAAGGACTTAGTGTGGCGCATAGGGGATGGAAGCAAGGTGCGCATATGGAGAGATCCATGGCTGCCACGGGGGCCCTCATATCGGCCTATCTCCCAGAGGCAAAATTGTAGGCTCCATCGTGTGTCCGAGCTGCATATGGAAAATGGTGCCTGGAATATGAACCTGCTCCGACAACACTTCATGCAAGCTGATATTGAGGAAGTTATCAAGATCAAGACTTCTTCGCGTTGCCCTGATGATGTACTAGCTTGGGCAGTTGAGCCCAATGGAGTCTTTTCTGTGCGATCAGCATACCGTCTCGCCCTTGACGAGCAAACCCGCACCTCTATGTGCGCCACGAGCAGGGCACCGGATGCCCGACGTGCCATCTGGAAGGCATTATGGGGGTGCCCTGCCCCCCCCCCCCCAAAGGTACGCAATTTCGCATGTAAGCTTGCAACTAATTGCCTCACGACTATGGAAAACAAAGTTAAGCGACACCTTGAAGTGTCTGACACTTGTCGTGTTTGTGGAATGGAACGAGAGGACTCTTTCCATGTCTTCTGCAGGTGTCCAATGGCTGTTGGATTATGGGAGGCGATGGCGAAGGATTGGGCGATGCCGCTGCCGAGGAGTATCGTGAACATAGGGCACGAATGGCTACTACATCTACTTGACACATGCGGCGAAGGCGAGCGGCTCCCACTGCTCATGACGTTGTGGCGTGCTTGGCATGTCAGGAATGAGGGGGTGCACTTCAAGCCTGCCACTCCAATTGATGCCTCACGGAGATTCCTAAGAAGCTACGTCAACTCACTAATGTGCATCAAGCAACATCCATTGGCGGATGTCGCAAAAGGAAAAAATGGTGGTCTCCTATGGCCGAGGCTCTCAATTGCATTCATGGAAGGCCGCTCCTCCAGGTCGTCCGCCAGAGAGATGGAAACCACCACCTGATGGCTGGCTTAAACTAAATATTGATGGCGCCTTTTCTGAGTCAGAAGGGAATGGAGGTGCAGGCATGATTCTTAGAGATAACAGTGGCCATATTGTTTTCTCATCCTGCCGTCACCTTTTCTCATGTGTGAGCGCACTGGAAGCTGAAGTAGAAGCTTGCAAAGAGGGCGTTGCACTAGCACTAGAGTGGAGCACTCTACCCTTCATATTGGAAACGGACTGCTCCGTTGCTACAGCCATGATTGTGCAGCCGGAGGTGAACAAGTCTCCTGTGCCTAATTTAGTCCAGGAAATCAAGCATTTGCTAGCTAGAGGTAGAAGTCACAAGGTAACTGCTATTAGCCGAGTGCAAAATAGTGTCAGTCATATGCTAGCAAAAATTGAACGCACTGGCCCTAGAACGGCGGTGTGGTTAAGGTCTGGTCCAGAGGAGATTGTAAACTTATGTGCCGCGGATGAAACTGATCCGATTTAATAAATAAATCTCTTTTTTCGCAAAAAAAACACCATCTCCAAAAAAAAAAACCCCTGCTAGACACACATGTAAGAAGTGTAGCACCGCTCTAGGAAAAAACGCTTTCTTAACTGCATCTCCCAACTTTCGTTCTTGCTTGCTTGCTTTCTTTCTTTCTTTCATCAATTAACGATACAGTAGAATGATGCGAAAATGTAGTTTGATGCTCGGGCTACATGTAACCCGTTATCTCAATCGTCTGCTGTGCATCATGATCGACAACTCTGGGCGAGGCCTGGCATGTATCACACTGTTCACTCATGTATTCGCTTATTCAAACATCGTTGGCCCGAAAGAAATGTCACACAAGGGCGGCCACGGCCCATTATTGATTCGAAGCACGGATGAACACTCATGTTCAATGGGTAGTGGTGACCGTTGGACATGGACCGGCAATGCCATTAGACAAGGCTCTTACCCGCCGAACATTGGTCTTTGTTAGAAAGGAGAGAGGGGTTTGATGGAATAGTTCGTTGTATTGCTTGAGCCTCGTGGGCATATATATAGGAGTACAATGACCAATTTGAAGTACAAGACAAGGTAGGAACAAATCCTAGTCTATCCTATACTTCCTAATATACATTATACTCAACATCCCCCGCAGTCACAACGGTAGCGACGCAGACGGTAAGACTGGAGAAGAATCCGAAGGCAAGCCGACGGACCCCCCCCCCCCCCCCCCTACACACAGTCATTATGGTTGATGCATCACGGAGTCGTGGCTGGAGTGGAAACCGACGAGGTTGCTCAAGCAGGCGGTAGCCCTTTGTGCCGTTTGTCGATGTAGCCGAGAGCGTGGGTGGTGGAGCCGTGGTCGAGGTAGCCGTGTGAAAAATGCCGTGGTCGATGTCGAGTCGGGGTAGCTGGTGTCGAGGAAGTCGCCGTAGAGCCGCGGGTGCAAGGGGGCGCCGAGTTAGCATGGGCGCAGTGGTGTCGAAGTAGGGGTGCGCCGGGAAGAAAATGTTGTTGACGACGCGTCGCGGCGGGTTTGCCAAGCCCGGGGACACATCGTGGACGAAGGCACGCACCGGTGTTGCCAGCACCGGGCATGCGTAGACGGACGAAGACGAAGTTGACGAAGCGCCGACCAGGCTTGCCAGGCCCGGGGACAAGTCGTGGATGAAGGCACGCATCGGTGTTGCCAGCACCGGGCATGCGTAGACGAGGGACCTGCACGAGCTGTACGCCATGTCGGAGAAGTCGGAGGGGCCAGCAGAGAAGAACTCGACGACGATTGCGGCGTCCATCGGCGCGGGGCTGATGTCCACTAGTAGAAAACTGGGCTTTAGTCACAGGGCAATATTCACATTAGTCCCGGTTCAGTCACGACCCGGGACTAATGTGAGCATTGGTCCCGGTTCGTGCGGCCAGGGGCCTGCCGGGCCTCGTGGGGGCATTGGTCCCGGTTCGTCCGGACCCTTTGGTCCCGGTTGGTGGGACAAACCGGGACCAATGGGCCACGCTCCTGGCCCACTACCCTTTAGTCCCGGTTCATACCACAAACCGGGACTAAAGGGCTGGTCCTAGTTGCGGCCAGTGTTTAGTCCCACCTCGCCAACCGAAGGGCGCTCACACCAGTTTATAAGCTCGTCCCTCTCTGCCTTGTTGAGCTCCTCTCAAAGTGAAAATAGATGCCCTTATACAGGGAATTTGACCTAAATTCACAGTAAATTTCTTTGAATTTCATAGAAATTTATTATTAATTTAGGTTGAATTTTCTCTATAGGCGCATCTATGTTCATTTTTTATAGTAAATAAAAATAAATAAACCTTAATAAAATAAAATAAAATAAATTATAGTAACTAAAATAAATAAACCTTAATAAATTAAATAAAAATAGCAGCAGTAAAATAAATAAAAATAAAATAATTAAAGTAAAATACATAAGTAATTAGAAATAAAATAAATAAGTTTTTTGTTATAAGTAGAAACAAAACAAAACAAATAAAGCAAAAGAGAAAACAAAAAACAGAGAAAAAATTATGCCACCTACTAGGCCACCACGGCCTGAATACGACTTGAAACCCATCCGTGGGCCAGGATTCAGGCCCGCAGAAGGCCCAGTAGGCCCCACAAGCAAAGAGAACGGTTAGGCCCGAAAGCCTGCAGTTGAGAGGAGTTCGAGAGGGTGGGCGCAGCAGCGCTTATAAACCACTCTCGAGCCCTCTCAACTAGCGAGGTGGGACTAAACTTTCGACGCGGGGCAGCACTAGGCCTTTGGTCCCGGTTGGTGCCACCAACTGGGACTAAAGGGGGTCATTGGTCCCGGTTCGTGGCACCAACCGGGACCAAAGGCCTTTAGTCCCGGTTGGTGCCACGAACCGGGACCAATGAGTTCCCTATATATACCCCATCGCCACAGCAGAGCACTCCACAGTGCTCTGTTTTTTCTGGCCGGTGAGGGGAGGGCATTTGGGTGCTCTAGCTCACCTCCTATGCACATGAGGTGTTCGATGAAATGTTTGAGCCACACTAGTTAATCTTTCTCCTCTCGAAACTCGACCTCCGAGCTCCATTTTCCCCGAGATTTGTCTAGGTTTAGCGGTCCGTCACGTTCCGTCCCCGTCTTCACCGCCGTCGATTGCCCGCGCCGATCTCGTCGCCAGCACCACCGTGGTGAGCCTCTTGTTCTTATCTTCTTTCTGAAAGGAAAAAATTCTTACTTTAGATAGATACTTGTCTAATTTTGTTACTTTTATTATTCCTTCTTATTACATAGTGTGATGGTTTTGGTATCCGCCCCCGTCAGCCCTCGTCCTGTCTATGATTCGGATGTGGTATATATTATCTTTTTATAACTATTTGGTTCATTTATTGTTTATGACAAATATACCGACCAACGTGACATAGATTTTATTTATCTAGGAGGTGGTTGAACCGGAAATTCTAACCGACCCTGTTGTCGAGAGGTTAAATTTAGTTGAAGAAGAAAACAATTACTTGAAGGAAAAAATAAAAAAAATTGAGGAGGAGAAGATGATATTGGTGTTGCATGTGGCGGATGTCGTTGATGATCACAAGATCAAGATGGATGTAATGCGCTTGAAGATTAGAAAAATTAGAAAATATGCCATTCATACCGAGGCTTGGTATTATTATGTCGTTGGATCAATTGTTACCTTGGTTGCGATTATGATCGCATTTGTTTTCGCATTGAAATGTTTTACATAGTTTAAATGTATGGTTTAATTAATTAGATGCTCTGGAGAGCTATATATATGTTGTTAGATGAGAACTATGTATGTACTTTGGTTTTAATGTGATGATGAATTTCTATTAATTTGGTCACTTAATTATCTATTCATGATGTTCTGTAATGGTTTTTGACACACTTAATTATATATAATGCACGCAGATGAACCGGCAATGGATGTACGGTGACAGACACACCTCCAAGTACATTAAGGGCGTGCATGATTTTCTCAAAGTGGCCGAGGCAAACAAGCAGAATGGTTTTATGTGTTGTCCATGCCCTATATGTGGGAATACGAAGTCTTACTCTGACCGGAAAATCCTTCACACCCACCTGCTTTACAAGGGTTTCATGCCACACTATAATGTTTGGACGAGGCACGGAGAAATAGGGGTTATGATGGAAGACGGCGAAGAAGAAGAGGACGATGACAACTATGTGCCCCCTGAATACGGTGATGCTGCAACGGGGGAAGCTGTTGAAGATCAAGAGGAACCAGACGATGTGCCCAATGATGCTGCAAGGGGGGAAGCTGCTGAAGATTAAGAGGAACCAGTGCCCGATGATGATGATCTCCACCGGGTCATTGTCGATGCAAGGACGCAATGCGAAAGTCAAAAGGAGAAGCTGAAGTTCGATCGCATGTTAGAGGATCACAAAAAAGGGTTGTACCCCAATTGCGAAGATGGCAACACAAAGCTCGGTACCGTACTAGAATTGCTGCAGTGGAAGGCAGAGAATGCTATGCCTGACAAAGGATTTGAGAAGCTATTGAAAATATTGAAGAAGAAGCTTCCAAAGGATAACGAATTGCCCGACAGTACATACGCAGCAAAGAAGGTCGTATGCCCTCTAGGATTGGAGGTGCAGAAGATACATGCATGCCCTAATGACTGCATCCTCTACCGCGGTGCGTACAAGGATCTGAACGCATGCCCGGTATGCGGTGCATTGCGGTATAAGATCAGACGAGATGATCCTCGTGATGTTGACGGCCAGCCCCCCAGGAAGAGGGTTCCTGCGAAGGTGATGTGGTATGCTCCTATAATACCATGGTTGAAACGTCTGTTCAGAAACGTAGAGCATGCCAAGTTGATGAGATGGCACAGTGAGGACCGTAAGAAAGACGGGAAGTTGAGAGCACCCGCTGACGGGTCGCAGTGGAGAAAAATCGAGAGAAAGTACTGGGCTGAATTTGCAGCTGACCCAAGGAACGTATGGTTTGGTTTAAGCGCGGATGGCATTAATCCTTTCGGGGAGCAGAGCAGCAATCACAGCACCTGGCCCGTGACTCTATGTATGTATAACCTTCCTCCTTGGATGTGCATGAAGCGGAAGTTCATTATGATGCCAGTTCTCATCCAAGGCCCTAAGCAACCCAGCAACGACATTGATGTGTACCTAAGGCCATTAGTTGAAGAACTTTTACAGCTGTGGAATGGAAACGGTGTACGTACGTGGGATGAGCACAAACAGGAGGAATTTAACCTGCACGCATTGCTGTTTGGAACCATCAACGATTGGCCCGCTCTCAGTAACCTTTCAGGACAGACAAACAAGGGATACCACGCATGCACGCACTATTTAGATGACACTGAAAGTATATACCTGGACAAATGCAGGAAGAATGTGTACCTGAGCCATCGTCGATTTCTTCCGACCAACCATCAATATCGAAAGAAAGGCAAGCATTTCAAAGGCGAGGCAGATCACGGGAAGAGGCCCGCCATGCGTACCGGTGATCACGTACTTGCTATGGTCAATGATTTACACGTAATCTTTGGAAAGGGTCCCGGCGGACTAGGTGTTCGAAATGACGCTGAGGGACACGCACCCATGTGGAAGAAGAAATTTATATTTTGGGACCTACCCTACTGGAAAGAGCTAGAGGTCCGCTCTTCAATCGACGTGATGCACGTGACGAAGAACCTTTGCGTGAACCTGCTAGGCTTCTTGGGCGTGTATGGGAAGACAAAAGATACACCTGAGGCACGGGAGGACCTGCAACGTTTGCACGAAAAAGACGGCATGCCTCCGAAGCAGTATGAAGGTCCTGCCAGCTACGCTCTTACGAAAGAAGAGAAAGAAATCTTCTTTGAATGCCTGCTCAGTATGAAAGTCCCGACTGGCTTCTCGTCGAATATAAAGGGAATAATAAATATGCCAGAGAAAAAGTTCCAGAACCTAAAGTCTCATGACTGCCACGTGATTATGACGCAACTGCTTCCGGTTGCATTGAGGGGGCTTCTACCGGAAAACGTCCGATTAGCCATTGTGAAGCTATGTGCATTCCTCAATGCAATCTCTCAGAAGGTGATCGATCCAGAAATCATACCAAGGCTAAGGAGTGATGTGGCGCAATGTCTTGTCAGTTTCGAGCTGGTGTTCCCACCATCCTTCTTCAATATCATGACGCACGTCCTAGTTCATCTAGTCGACGAGATTGTCATTCTAGGGCCCGTATTTCTACACAATATGTTCTCCTTTGAGAGGTTCATGGGAGTCCTAAAGAAATATGTCCGTAACCGCGTTAGGCCAGAAGGAAGCATCTCCATGGGCCATCAAACAGAGGATGTCATTGGGTTTTGTGTTGACTTCATTCCTGGCCTTAAGAAGATAGGTCTCCCTAAATCGCGGTATGAGGGGAGACTGACTGGAAAAGGCACGCTTGGAGGGGACTCAATAATATGCAGGGACGGATATTCTTGGTCTCAAGCACACTACACGGTTCTACAGAACTCTACCTTGGTGACCCCGTATGTCGATGAACACAAGACAGTCTGCGCTCCAAACACCCGGAGCAGTGTGACGACTAGATTACATGTGAACACATCAGGACTTTCAGCAGTTGGTTGGAAACACGTCTCAGAGGTGACACCACTGTTTGTGATGAGTTGTACTCGTTGTCCAGGGGACCATCTTCGACTGTATTGACTTACAAAGGATACGAGATAAATGGGAATACATTTTACATGATCGCCCAAGATCAAAAGAGCACCAACCAAAACAACGGTGTCCGCTTTGATGCAGCAACCGAGAGGGGAAAGGACACATATTATGGTTACATAATGGACATATGGGAACTTGACTACGGACATGATTTTAAGGTCCCTTTGTTTAAGTGCAAATGGGTCAATCTGTCAGGAGGCGGGGTACAGGTAGACCCACAGTACGGAATGACAGTGGATCTTAACAATCTTGGTACACTGACGAACCGTTCGTCCTAGCCAATGATGTGGCACAGGTTATCTATGTGAAGGACATGTCTACCAGACCGAGAAAAAGAAAAGATAAGGAAGCGAATACATCATACGATGAGCCAAAGCGCCACATAGTTCTTTCAGGAAAAAGGGACATTGTGGGATTGGAGGGCAAGACAGACATGTCTGAAGATTATGAAAAGTTTCATGAAATTCCTCCCTTCAAAGTCAAGGCTGACCCAAGCATCCTGATAAACGATGAAGATTATCCATGGTTACGGCGCAATAAGCAAATGATACAAGCGAAGAAAAAGTGAAGACTTTCTCCCGCAACTATTATGATGATACCATGCCAACTTTGTAACAGACGAGTATGATACCATTGTACGTTTTGTACACGAAGTGCATCTAGTTTTTGCCGTAACCCTCTCAACTTTCTTGCACATGCTATGTGGATGAAATGATGATACCATGCCAACTTTCAACCTTTTCAGAGTTCATTTGAAATGCTTTTCAATTTTAGGGTCTTATAGCTCAAAATAATTAGTAAATGCATGAAAAATAACTGGCCAAAAATTAAAAAATTATGCCACCTACTGGGCCACCACGGCCTGAATACGATTAGAAACCCATCCATGGGCCAGGATTCAGGCCCGCAGAAGGCCCAGTAGGCCCACAGGCATGTACAGAGAGGTTAGGCCCGTAAGCCTGCTTTAGACAGGAGCTCGACGGCTCAGGCGCACCGCACCTTATAAACAGGTGCGGCTCTCTCTCAGCTAGCGAGGTGGGACTAAACTCCCACCACCACGCCGCTGTGCAAGGCCATTGGTCCCGGTTGGTGGCACGAACCGGGACCAATTCCACCCTTTGGTCCCGGTTGGTGCCACGAACCGGTACTAATGAGGCTGTGGCCCCACGAGCACCTTTAGTACCGGTTCGTGGCACGAACCGGTACTAGAGTTTCTTACTAAGCAGTTTTTTAGTCCCACCTCGCTAGCTGAGAGGCACTAGGAGCGGTTTATAAGCCCTGAGTGCAGAGACGATGAAGAAGAGGCGCAATGCTCACGTTGCTTAGCTTCAAGCCTTGAGGAATAAGGTAGACTGCATGGAGCTATGTGCAGTGCAGTCTACACTATTCCGAAAGGCTTGAAGCAAATCAACGAGCATTGCGCCTCTTTTTTATTTTTAATAACTTATTACAACTCCGGACTTCTTGTGTTCCGACAAAATAAAATAAACTTTAATAAAATTTATGAAACTAAAATTAACAAAGTATTTTCTGTTCACATTATAAGAAACCTCTAGTATTATTGAAACTAAAATCATATAAAATTGATGCAACTAAAATTATCGAAGTATTTTCTGTTCAAAATAATTAAAAGCAAAAAGTATTTTCATAAAGAACTTTTTTGATAGAAACTTTAATAGAAAAAAGAATTATCATAAAGTAAAATAAATAAGTAATTAGAAACAAAATAAAATAAAATAAATAAGTTTTTTGTTGTAAGTAGAAACAAAACAAAATAAATAAAGAAAAATAGAAAACAAAAAAACTAAATACAGCAAAAATAATTTTCATAAAGAACTTTTTTTGATAGAAACTTTACTAGCAAAAAGAATTATCATAAAGTAAAATAAATAAGTAATTAGAAACAAAATAAAATAAATTAAATAAGTTTTTTGTTGTAAGTAGAAACAAAACAAAATAAATAAAGCAAAAAAGAAAACAAATACAGCAAAAAAATTGTTGGGGCGCTGCCCGCTGGGCCTTCCAACCCTCGGGTTTGCAAATACAGGTCCAGAAGGGCTAGAGGGCTCAACGGGCAGCGCGCCAAAGTTAGGCCCAGAAGTCTGCTATATAGAGGAGTTCGAGACAGCAGCCGCAGTGGGGCTTATAAACCACTCCGAGCCCCTCTCAACTAGCGACGTGGGACTAAACTTTTGGCCACGACGCGGGCAGCAAGAGGCCTTTGGTCCCGGTTGGTGCCACCAACCGGGACTAAAGGGGTGCATTGGTACTGGTTCATGGCACCAACCGGGACCAATGCCCCCCTTTAGTCCCGGTTGGTGCCACCAACTGGGACCAAAGGCCGCCGCTTCCCGCCCTTTGCGCTGCTGAAAAGAGGGCTTTGGTCCCGGTTGGTGGCACCAACCGGGACTAATGCCTACCTTTAGTCCCGGTTGGTGCCACGAACCGGGACTAAAGGCTTTGCTATATAAGCAAACACTTAGGAAATTTTTCAGAGTTCATTTGCAGTTTGCCCCGACGACGCCGACGCCGCCAGGCTGCCCCGACGCCGCCCCGACCCCGCCAGGCTGCCCCGATGCCGCCCGCCGCCCCCGCCGTCGCCGTCGCCGTCGCCCGTGCCCGTCGTCGCCGTCGCCGTTGCCCGCGCCCTCGCCGTCAGCCGCGCCCCTGCCCCGACGCGCGCCGCCCCGGCCCTTCCCCGTCGTCGCCGTCGCCCTGCCTCGCCCTTCGCCGCTGACGGCTCTGCCCCTGCCCCGACCACGCCGCCGTCGGCTCTGCCCCTGCCCCGACGCGCCGCCGTCGCCTTGGTCAGGGCCGGCACTGCCCCCTTCCTCCCTGTCTTTTTATTGCATTTTTATAAAAATGTATATATGTATGTTCATATATATATGTTCTCTGTGTATATATATGTATGTTCATGTATATATGTTCTCTGTGTATATATGTTCTCTGTGTATATGTTTATGTATATATGCAAAAGATAGATTTTTAGAAAAGTTAGGATTTTTTTCTGTTCATAGATTTTTTTGGTGATATTAATTATTGTAGAATATGCAAAGGTTTGTATATTCATATGAACAATGCATTAGGCAAAACCTTTACTTTTTTCGAAATTTTCTATTTGAACTTTTTTTTATGAATGAGAGGAAAAAGGAAAATAAGAAGAGGAAGAAAGGAGAAGAAGAGGAGAGGAAGAAGAGGAGAAATAAATAAGAAGAGGAAAAAAGAAGAAAAAGAAGAGGAGAAGAAGAAAGGAATAGAAGAGAAGAAGAAAAAATAGAAAAAATTCTATTTTTTCTTCTTCTCTCCTCTATTCCTTTCTTCTTCTCCTCTTTTTTTTCTTCTTTTTTTTCTTCGATCTTCTCCTCTATTCCTTTTCTTCTTCTCCTCTTTTTGTTTCTTCTTCGTTTTCTTATGTTTTATCGGGTCTGTCGTCGTCGATATACCCCTCTCCCGATAACTTCAACACGAGGGGGGGTCGATATACCCCCTCCCCGATAATATTATTTTCCCATGTACGTTCATTGTCGTTGTCAATATAACCCCCTCCCGATAACTTCAACACGTGGGGGGGGGGTCGATATACCCCCTCCCCGATAACATTATTTTCCCATGTATGTATGTCGTCGTTGTCGATATATATAACTCCCTCCCAGATAACTTTGACATGATGGACGGTCGATATTTATACCCCCTCTCGACCGTGATAACTTATACCACGGGAGCACCCCCCCGGCCCTCTCGCTCGACGAAAACTCTCGAGGACACCCAAACCGTAGAAAAAAACAATGTCGGTCTCCTACCCCCTCCCGCCGCGCCCCTACCCTTGAAGCGTTGCCGAGGCCACCCCAAACCCGGAATAAGCTAGGTCTACGTTTGCACTAATCACCTGCTGTCATGTTTGTGTAATAATTGTCATGTTGTAATATTTGCAGAAACAATGGAGCACGGACGAGACGAGCAAGCAGAAGAGGTCTTGGGGGACATAATCTTAGTCGGAGGTGATATCTTGTCGTATCTTAACGACAATGATGGTCTGGAAGAACAGGGTGAAGAAGCAGGCTAAGGTGATCGAAGAGTGGAGGAGGAAAGACATGATTATGATGGCTCCGGTGACCCAATGCTGGTGCAAGAAGGAGCCCGTGGTGACGGCTCTGGTGACCGAACAAAGTTGGCCAGGTAAATATATTAGTTAAGCATGTGCTGACTAGCTAATTGATGCATTCATTGTTTTGGTATGTACACATATTAATTAACACTCGTCTTTCTTCTTTTTTATAGCCCTCCAGATCGAGCACAACTGCGGTAAAGAGACGAGGCCCGAAGAGAAAGTTGCGCTCGGATGAAAGGTTTGAGATCACACAGCAATCGCGCGCGACGGCCAACCGATCGAACCCATCCGGACAAAGGATGCATTTGCTGCTCAGTGCGGGGTTCTAGTTAGGGACAAGATCCCGATCAGCATCCACCAATGGTATAAGCCTAAGAAGGAAGACCCTGAGGTGTCTTATGTCAATGATATGCAGAAAGATGTTCTTTGGACTGAGCTGAAGGCAAATTTCACCCTACCGCCAGAGGAGGATCCGGAGAAGCCAATTAAAGAGCAATTAATCAAGTCTCATGCTCTTAAGAAGATGGCAGACCTATTCAGGAGGTGGAAGAATGAGCTGAAAACGTTTGTCGACAAAGAAGAGACACCAGAATTCATCGGCCGGTATGAGAAGATCAGAGATCACTGGCCCGCATTTGTGGCCCACAAGACATAGGAAAAGAGTAAGAAGATGTCAGCGACAAACAAGAAGAATGCTGCGAAGAAGAAGCTTCGCCATCGCACGGGGTCAGGTGGCTACCTCAAAGCCCGGCCTAAGTGGGCCAAGGCTGAGAATGATCTGCTTGAAAAAGGGATCGAACCACAGACAATGAACTGGACAGACCGTTGCCGAACTTGGTTCTTCGGGCTGGCGGAACCTTGGACCCTGTATCAGGGAGGTGCGTTTGGACGAACAAGCTTTTGAGAATACCAGTCAAGAAGATTTAGCAATATATCGATGCAGCGCAGGAAGGGACGTTCGTTCCAGACAGAGAGAACGACGAGCTCACAATGGCCCTCGGGAATCCTGAGCACCCTGGACGGACACGAGGCACGCCAGGCTCCATTCCGTGGAAGGCTGGTTTTTCGGACGCAGGCGGTTACAAAAGCCAGGAGAGGAGGAAAAAAATGGAGCAGACCCAAATTCAGAAGCTGCACGAAAGGGTTCAAGCGCTAGAGGAACGAGACCACAATCGACATGCCGAAACTACCCCGCCATCTCAGCGGAGAAGCAGCGTGGCTTCCACCGAGCTGCTTCAGCTGGAGCATGTCTTGACGGCTCCTGCTAGCTACCCCGTGGATGCTATCACGGAGTCTCAACATTGCCACCTTATGGCGCAATGGCAGAACTTCAAAGTCAAGGCGGCTGATGGCTCTGTTTTACCTCCTGAACTCGGCGCAACCTACCACTGCCGGCTGATTCCAGAAGGATATGCTAGGGTGATGGTGGATGAAATAACGGAGGGATTTGAGGACCTTCAGCTTGACCACCCTACCGGTGAAGGGGAGACTCGGCTGGGTTTAGCTCTGAAGACTCCGTGCCTATGGCGGAAGGAGCTCATCAACCTTCCGAACTGGACGGCTCCGGCGAGTAAGGGCAGTCCGCCTCCTCCTCCGGCGAGTGATCAGGGCACTCAGCCTCCTTCTCCAGCACATGGCGGCACTCCGCCTCCTTCTCCGCCTGCGCCGGCGCGCCAGAGCAGCCAGCCTTCTCCTTCTCCGCCTCGTCAGCAAGGGCGGAAGAGACCCGCCGCCGCTGCGGCTGCTCCGGCGCGTCGTAGTCCTTCTCCTCCGCCTCGTAAGCAAGGAAAGAAGACAGCCGCAGCCGCTCCGTCTGCTCTGCCGGCGTCTAGCAGTACTGCTGCTAGAGGCGGGAGGCAATACAGATTCGGTCCTTCTCTGAAGACTCCAGAGAAGTTACCATACGAGAGGACCAAGGAGGAAACCAGGAAGATCGTGCGAGCCGAAGTGGCAAACTTCTTTGAAGGGGTGAAAGCAAAGAAACATCCACCTCCGGAGGAGAAGGTAGATCCGGTGAAAGCAAAGCGCACTCTGGCTGCCCTGACAAAACCACCAAAGTCTCCGTCGATGGGCAACTATGAGCGCATTCTTGCAAAGACATATGCCGAAGCGGAGCGGTCGGGAAGTACTGTCAGTGATCAAAGGTTAAAAGAACGACGAGTTGGGAAAAAAATTGCCCAACTCGGCGAACAAGCGAACCAATCGTGCCCCCCGCTCAAGGTGTCAAAAGACATCGTCGCTAATGATCCGAGGATGGTGGCCGGTTATAGCAATCTTGGAGATTACCTGCCCGACGATGTACATTATGAAATCATGGAGGTGGACGAACACAAATACCATTACGGGAAACCTCTCGTCAAAGATGAAAGATCTCTAACAACGATGATGCGAAGATTACATGATTGGTACATGAAAACCTGCAGAGAGTCTGATGGGATGAGTACAGTCTGATGGGATGAGTACTTTGACGCTGAGAGTTAAACCGGAGCATGACCTCGTTGGAATTGAACTGCTGAATGTTCCATTTGAGGATTTCTTCCAGTTTTACAATCAAAAGGCCCTCGATAAAACAACGATCACTTGCTACTGTCTGTAAGTAGTACTACTTCTATCATTAAGTCTCTCTATATAGGTCAGCTTTTTCATTGCATGTATTTATAATTATCCTCACGATATTATGCAGATTGAAGATCGCCGAATTGAAGAAAAGACAAATCGGTGATATTGGGTTCATTAACATAAATCTCATAGATGCATATACGGTTGAAAAACATCCCAAAGAAGCCGAGGCCAACTTGCTACGATCGTTGGTATTAAATCAAAACAAAGATATAATACTCTTCCCTTACAACTTTAAGTGAGTGTTACTGTCTTGTGCATATTCGGTTTCCCTTATTAGTCCAAGTTATGGTAATGTAATTGATGACTTATGCATGCATGCGCAGCTTCCACTATATTCTCCTAGAGATTAAGCTTGCGCAGGGAGTAGTAACCGTCTTAGACTCGAGACGAAAAGATCCCCAGGACTATGCGAACATGACTCAAATGCTCGAGACGTAAGTTAAATCGATCATTATCCACCATATCAGCAACTTTGTTCATTTCCTGATATCAAGTAATTGTTTTCTTTGTCTGGCAGGGTTTGGAGAAAATTCACCACAAAAGCTCTGGGACCGCCGAAGAAGCTGCAATTTAATCACCCGAAAGTAAGTACTATAGTAGCATGTTCCGCGCATCTCCTAGTGATTCAAGCGCTAGTTTCATCAATACCATTTAGCATGCTTGCTTATCTGTTTGATTGACCTCTATTTCTTGTAAAGTGGTTGTGGCAGGAACCCGGGAATAATTACTGTGGATACTACGTTTGCGAGTCCATCCGCTACACGACCTGTGAGCGGGGCTACTCTGACGAACAATATGAAGTGCGTAAGCAATAATATTCACAATTTTATTTTATTACCATCATTTGTGTTGAGTTTCATTTATTCATATATATATATATATGTATTGACCCCCTTCTTCAAATTAGATGTTTCGGAAGCGGGATGAACTCCTAGCACCAGATCGTATGCGAGCAATTCTAGAGGAATTGGCGGCATTCTTCCTTGACCACGTGATCGCTGAAAACGGAGAATACTATGTGGACCCTATGTTCTTACAATTTAATTAGGAGATTGTATTGTAAGAGATAATTATTGTATATATGTAGCCGGTAGTGTCGGATAGATATACGAGAACTTGTTGTTCGACCAATCTCTCGGAGAAGGAGAGGTGGTCGATATCACTTCTCCCTGTATGCATATGTTCATGACGATCTTCTGTTTCCTTCGTTTGATTACTAGCTAGCGTGTCTAGTCCTCTCCATACGTATATAGTACGTAGCGTCGACCAAGCACAGAGATAAGAGAGGACACTTCTCTCTATTAATTAGCTAGCTAACACAATATATGAAACACCTAAATTAACCCCCAACCCCCCCCCTTTCAAAAAAAAAACAAAAACCCCAGCCCCTGAAATGCTGACGCGTGGATGCCTATTGGTCCCGGTTGGTGACATCAACCGGGACAAAAGGCCCTGCCTATTGGTCCCGGTTGGTGGCACCAACCGGGACCAAAGGCCCCCCTACCTGGGCTGGCAGCAGCGGCCACGTGGAGGACCTTCTGTCCCGGTTTGTGTAAGAACCGGGACTAAAGGGTTAGGGCTTTAGTAACGACCCTTTAGTCCCGGTTCGAAAACCGGGACAAAAGGCCCTTACAAACCGGGGTAAAAGCCCCTTTTCCTACTAGTGGTCACCAATGGTGGTCGGAGTAGACGAAGTGCTCGGGGTAGATGACGGCGACGCTGGCGACGGGCTGGTGCTTGGAAAAAGACGAAAGGGGTGGACGAGCGGCGGCGGCTACGAAGGTAGCGGCGGTGGTGGCCAAAGAAGAGCGGCGGCGACGGCCTAAGGAAGGCGGCGCCGCGCATAGCACGAGAGGTCGACGTGCGGTGACGGCGGAGTGGACCGCGGGCCGCGGCGCGACGGCCCAAAGGGGCGACGCAGCGGCGGCGGGCGGGTCGGGGCGACGGCGGGGACAGCGGGCCGCGGCGCGACAGCCCTATGGGGCGGCGCGACGGAGGAGCGCAGGTCGGTGCAACCGCGGGGACGGCCTCGGGACGGCGGCATGGACCGCGTGCCACGCTCGCTACGCCCCCACGGGGCGACGCAGCGGCGGCGCGAGGGTCGGTGCTGCCACGGAGAAGAACCACGGGGCGGCGGCGCTTCGGCCCGATGGGGCAACGCAGCGGCAGCCCGTTGCTCGATCGGTGGAGGGGCGCGCTGAACTCGGGGACGATCTTCACTGGACATGCGGAGGCGCGCGTAACCGACGTGCCATGTCGGTCGCGCGGCGTAGATGAGGCGGATCGCGGCGTCGAGCGGGTGATCAAGCCGATCGTGCGCGAGGTCGGGGACGCCACCCGGTGAAGGCGTAGTGGCGGCGGAGTCTGAGATGAAGCCGGCAACGGCGGGCGGCAGGGCGGCTATGATTGGCCGCCGCATGGCGCGAGGCCGCTGGGTTGGGTGATGCAGGAGTCCCGGTCGGAGCAGGGTGGTGACGGCCGACGTAGATCGACGGGCGGGCCAGCGCGCGAACGGCGGCGGTGAAGGGCCGCCGCATGACGCTCGGCCGCCGGTTCGGGGCGACCGACGGGCAGACGCGCAAACGACGCGCGAGGCCGCCGGGTCGGGGCGACCGGCAGGCAGACGCGCGGCGACACCCGAGGTCGCCGGGTCGATGAAGAAGCCGGCCGATCGCGCCGGTGTTGGAGAAGAGGCGCACGGGGTTGACGGCGGCGGTGGGCGACGCAAACCGATCAAGAATAGATCGGAGACCCAAGAAAAACCGCGCGATCAAGATGACCGGCGGGAGAGAGAAAACCATGAAGCAAGGCTCGGGGAAAAGACTCTCTAGGGCAGCCGGTCAACACGACCGGCGGACGAACCCTAGGTACGGGCGGTGCGGCCCCCGGTAGCGGTCATGGAGGCTAACCGCCCAGGGGGCGGCGCGCGGGTGCGGAAGCGGCGGCGGCTAGGGTTTAGGATCGACTTGTAATAGATACCATGTTAGAAAGGAGAAAGGGGTTTGGTGGAATAGTTCGTTGTATTGGTTGAGCCTCGAGGGCATATATATGAGTACAATGACCAATTTGGAGTACAAAAAAAGGTAGGAACAAATCCTAGTCTATCCTATACTTCCTAATATACATTATACTCAACAGTCTTGTACCAGCATAAATATGTTTTAGCCGACACTTCTCCCCCTGACCTTTTGTTTGGTATAATTAACCCTGGTGAAGCAGCCATAGAGGAAAAGAACTAATGGAATCCATGGATCCATGAAGAACAAAACCCGGATGCTCAATGCCATCCAATCCGTCGCTGCCACCAGTGAACATCAGGCCCGAGTACCGGCCGCAAATAAATTGGATCGCAGCCACCGCTGGCATAACACTGACCACACCCAGGAGCACACAAACCGCCAGATCCGCATCCCAGCGGGGGAACCACACCGCTCTCATTTCGGCGTCACCAAAAGCAGCACCGAGAGGAGGGGGAAGTGGCGGCTTCTTTACCCTAAGCAGCATCGAACCCTTCCAATCAAGGCCACAGAGGAGAAGCTTAACCCTATCTACACACCAGGAGACAAGGAACGGGATCCCCACGTCCATACATGAACATTGTTTGAATTGCATTAAGTTTCATTCAAAAGATGATTTTCTAAATAAAATATGTTTATGTTTCAATATTTTTTTTAAGAAAACGAATATTTTTACTCCTTTTTATCATAGATTGGATTATAATTTATATTTTAAACACAATTCCAGGAAAAAGCAAAAAAGAAAATCGTACCTATGTAAATGGGCCGCAGTGGCTGCGACCCATCTAAGTCATGTGGTGTCAACCGCGGTGAGGACAGGGCGACATCAACTTCAGCCATGGGTATATGGACACGACAATTCGGCCGGTGTCGGTTGATGGTTCATCGAGGTGGATGGCGACAGTGGTGAGGGCAGACGGGGATGCCGGGGTAGGGCAAAGATGTGTGTTTCCTCTAATATTTGACACAACGAGCTAAAAAACGATTTTAAGAGAAGTGAGCAAAGTTGGAGTTCTTTTTTTGAGATAAAGCAAAGTTGGGGCTAGAAGGGAAAGCTTTGGTTATGGGCCGGGAAATATGACAAGCTTTGGTTAGCAGGCCTCGTTAGAAGTAGGTTTCTCACGCAGGCGAAAGTAGCCATGGTGGGCCCTGCGCACGGATCCTATTCATTCTCATCTGTCTCAGCATTTCCCCTCTCGTTAGGGTTTGGCTCTCCTCTCGGCGGCGACATTGGCGACCACCGTAGAGATTCAATCTCCCCTTCCCTCCTCTCCCCGCCGATCTGCCGGGGCTCTTTGGGTTCCGCTAGGGGTGGGGGCGAGGTGTTTTTAGGGAATCTACCGCCCGCGGAACAACTCTCTTCGGGCAAAAGATCATGAGCGATGATGCGTCAGGTTCGGGCCAGGGCGCCTCGGATCTAGCAGCCATGATGAAAGAACTAGGGTTGAAGGAGGAGGACCTCCAGGATGTTGTGGTTGAGGATGAGGAACTAACAGCGGAGGCGACCCGCTGGATGGCAATCGCTAGGGTACACACGGAGAAACCCTATAGCCAATATTGGTTCTTGAGGAACATGAGAATCGCTTGGGATCTGGCAAAGGAGGTGAAGATAAGGCCATTAGAAGACAACCTATACACTTTGCAGTTCGGCTGCCTCGGCGACTGGGAGCGTGTGATGGAGGATGGTCCATGGACTTTCAAGGGGAATGTCGTGATCCTGTCACAATATGATGGTTTCACCAAACCGTCGACCATCGAGCTGAAAAAGATCGACATATGGATGCAGATCCACGACTTGCCAGATGGATTCTTCTCAAAGATCAAGGCTCTCTCTGCCATAGTAGGAGAGTTCATCTACGCGGAGCCAAAATCATAGGATTTTGAGGGCAACTTTGCAAGGGTACGGCTGCGTCTTGATGTGACAAAACCTCTCAAGAACGTTGTGTCTCTGGTCATTAAGAAAAAGGAAACCATGCAGAGGATGATCTTTAGGGTGAAATATGAGCGGCTCCCAGATTGGTGTGCAGTTTGTGGATATATTGGCCATCTCTTTAAAGAGTGCGGCGGTGGAGTTCACCCCCCAGAATCTCTAGTCTTCAAGGACCTGAAAGCAACGTGGTTCAAGGGGCCGGGAAATGGTCCAGGAGAAGGAAGAGGGACGGGAGATGGCTCTGGCACAAGGGGGGCGAGGTAGAGGGCGATCGGGCAGAGGCCGTGGTCATGGAACACCGCAGCAGACTGCTCCCGGCGACAGTGGCGAAGAACCTGAGCATTTGGACCTTGACATTGCCATGCACGAGGCTGATAATAACAGAAAGAGGGGGGCCACGGTAGGCGACCCAATAACCTATGTGAATCCAGAGAAAACTCCATCCGACACCAGCAAGCTCATGCTGCTGCCCGCTCCTGAGGTTCCAGCTAGCCCATCTGCAAAGCAAGAGCCAAAGAGGAACAAGTTGAGCTCATCGACCATCGAGAAGCCTATGGGGAAGAACATAGTGACCACCAAAAATCAAGATGCGCGTCTGGCGGGCCCCCTAGGGGGGTCGCGCCAAGCGCAATGAGTCTCCTGATACGTCCATTTTGCATCATGCTGTTATATCGATATTTATTGCATTATGGGCTGTTATTACACATTATGTCACAATACTTATGCCTATTCTCTCTTATTTTACAAGGTTTACATAAGGAGGGAGAATGCCGGCAGCTGGAATTCTGGGCTGGAAAAGGAGCAAATATTAGAGACCTATTCTGCACAACTTCAAAAGTCCTGAAACTCCACGAAAGTTATTTTTGGAAATAATAAAAAATACTGAGCGGAAGAAATACGTCAGGGGGGCTCCACCTGTCCACGAGGGTGGGGGCGCGCCCTACCCCCCTGGGCGCGCCCCCCTGCCTCGTGGGCCCCCTGTTGGCCCTCCGGTGCCCATCTTCTGCTATATGAAGTCTTTCGTCCGAAGAAAAATCATAAGCAAGCTTTCGGGGCGAGACTCCGCCGCCACGAGGCGGAACCTTGGCGGAACCAATCTAGGGCTCCGGCAGAGCTGTTCTGCCGGGGACACTTCCCTCCGGGAGGGGGAAATCATCGCCATCGTCATCACCAACGCTCCTCTCATCGGGAGAGGGCAATCTCCATCAACATCTTCACCAGCATCATCTCCTCTCAAAACCCTAGTTCATCTCTTGTATCCAATTCTTATCTCTAAGTCTGGGATTGGTACCTGTAGGTTGCTAGTAGTGTTGATTACTCCTTGTAGTTGATGCTAGTTGGTTTATTTGGTGGAAGATCATATGTTCAGATCCTATATGCATATTAATACCCCTCTGATTATGAACATGAATATGCTTTGTGAGTAGTTACGTTTGTTCCTGAGGACATGGGAGAAGTCTTGCTATTAGTAGTAATGTGAATTTGGTATTCGTTCGATATTTTGATGAGATGTATGTTGTCTATCCTCTAGTGGTGTTATATGAACGTCGACTACATGACACTTCACCATTATTTGGGCCTAGAGGAAGGCATTGGGAAGTAATAAGTAGATGATGGGTTGCTAGAGTGACAGAAGCTTAAACCCTAGTTTATGCGTTGCTTCGTAAGGGTTGATTTGGATCCATATGTTTCATGCTATGGTTAGGTTTACCTTAATACTTTTGTTGTAGTTACGGATGCTTGAAATAGAGGTTAATCATAAGTGGGATGCTTGTCCAAGTAAGGACAACACCCAAGCACCGGTCCACCCACGTATCAAATTATCAAAGTACCGAACGCGAATCATATGAACGTGATGAAAACTAGCTTGATAATAATTCTCATGTGTCCTCGGGAGCGCTTTTCTCTATATAAGAGTTTGTCCAGGCTCGTCCTTTGCTACAAAAAGGATTGGGCCACCTTGCTACACTTTATTTACTTTTGTTACTTGTTGCTCGTTACAAATTATCCTATTACAAAACTATCTGTTACCTATTATTTCAGTGCTTGCAAAGAATACCTTGCTGAAAACCGCTTATCATTTCCTTCTGCTCCTCATTGGGTTCGACACTCTTACTTATCAAAAGGACTACGATAGATCCCCTATACTTGTGGGTCATCATCTCCTATGTTGGAACTGTCGCGGCGCTGGCAAACCTGCGATAGTTCAAGAGCTTCGTGATCTAACAAAGCAGTTTGCCCCCTGTGTACTTTGTATCCTTGAAACCCAGATAGAGGGATCTAGAGTCGAGAGTATGGGTGGTTCACTAGGTTATGATAAAAGTTTTGCTGTCAGTAGCTCGGGGAGAAGTGGAGGATTAGGTGTTTTTTGGAACGATGAAATGAAGCTTGAAATTGTTGGTTACTCTCAGTCCCATATTTATGCTGTTATTGATGATCTTGTTGATGTCAGAACACGGGTGGCCTTTGTTTATGGAAAAGCCCAAGTAAATGAAAGGTACAAAACTTGGGACACGTTAAGGGGAATTGTTGGTGCGAGTGACTTACCATGGCTGGTCTTAGGTGACTTTAATGAGGTGCTGCAACCCCATGAGCATGACGGAGTGGGAAACAGAAGCCAAGCGCAAATGGACGTATTTAGAGACGCACTTGATACCTGCGGTTTAGCGGATATAGGATATACTGGTACCAGCTGGACGTTTGAACGGAAAGTAGCAGGAGGAAATTTTACAAGGGTGAGACTCGACCGGGGAGTGGCTAACCCGACATGGTCGATCGCCTTCCCGAATGCACGCTTGGAACACAAAACAGCCGTCACTAGCGATCACGTACCCATCTACGTGAGATATATGCATGGAGATGCATGCAGCCGGGCCCCACGGACATTTAAATACGAAATGGCATGGGAGCGGGATCCGAGCCTGCAGCCAACAGTGGAGACAGGGTGGAAGAGTGGAGCGGCAGATTCTGTCAGTGCGGTGAACGACAAGCTCAGGTCGCTGTCCTTGGATCTTTCAAACTGGGACAGGACCCACTTTGGGAATGTGAGAAGGGAAATTCAGGAGTTAAAAAAGGAGCTACAGGAGTTGAGGAACACGCCAAACCGCACCGGTCCAATGCATGCAGAGATAAAAATTGTCGATAGGCTCACTGAGTTGTACCACCGTGAAGAAATACTTTGGCGACAGAGAGCCCGGCTAGACTGGCTGATAAATGGGGATAAGAACACGTATTTTTTTCATCTAAGTGCAAGCCGGAGAAGAAGGAAAAACCAGATAAAATCGCTCCAAAAACCGGATGGGCAGTTAACTGAAAACTTGACGGAAACGGAAAACATGGCCACCGCCTTTTATCACGATTTGTACACATCCGAAGGGGTCCATGATGTGGAAAGGGTTCTCGAGACAGTACCAACAAAAGTTACACAAGCAATGAATGAGAATTTGTGTGCGCCTTACACCGAAAAAAAGAGGTTAAAACGGCTTTGTTCCAAATGTACCCTATTAAAGCACCAGGCCCGGACGGTTACCCTACCCATCTTTTCCAACACCATTGGGACACTTGTGGAGAGGAGGTCACCAAGGCTGTTTTGAGAATAGTTGATGGCACCAAATCAGCAGAATGTATCAATGACACGATCCTGGTTCTTATCCCAAAGGTAAAAAATCCATCACTCCTATCCCAATTCCGTCCAATCAGCCTCTGTAATGTTTTGTATAAGATTGCATCGAAGGTAATATCCAACAGATTGAAGGTAGTATTGCCTGAAATTATCTCACCGGAACAGTCAGCTTTTGTCCCGGGGAGGCTTATCACAGATAACATCATAATGGCGTATTAATGCCTACACTTCATGAAGAGGAATAAGGCCAAGAAACATCAGTCTTGTGCCCTCAAGCTGGATATGATGAAGGCATATGATAGGGTAGAATGGCCTTACCTAAAGGCCATAATGCTCAAACTGGGCTTCAACGCCAGGAGGGTGGATATTGTTATGAGCCTGGTTAGCACAGTAACTTTCTCTGTGCTGTTTAACGGAAAGAAACTCCAACAATTCAAACCATCACGTGGAATCAGACAAGGGGGTCCCATATCTCCATACTTGTTCTTGCTAGCAGCAGAGGGCCTTTCGTTCCTGTTAAAATCAAAAAGTGAGTCATCAAACTTGAGTGGTCTACAGGTTGCTCCAACGGCGCCACCAGTGAGCCATCTCCTATTCGCTGATGACAGCCTGCTGTTCTTCAAGGCAAATAGTGTGGGTGCTAATAAGGTATACCATGTTCTGAATACTTATTGTCAGGCGACAGGATAGCATATCAATCACTCCAAGTCATCAATATATTTCAGCAAGGGAGTGCCTGATCCGGTAAGACAAGAGATCAAAGAGGTACTCAATGTCCCTAATGAAACCCTTAATGAGAAGTATTTAGGGATGCCCTCTGATATTGGTAGCTCAAAGAATGGCGCCTTCAAATACCTAAAAGATAGACTATGGAGGAAGGTATAGGGATGGATTGAACGTACCATGTCCACGGCTAGTAAGGAAGTATTAGTCAAGTCTGTCGCTCAGGCAGTGCCAGTTTTCTCTATGTCTTGTTTTAAGCTTCCAAGAGGGCTTTGCGAACATATAAATATGCTGATTAGAAAGTTTTGGTGGGGGAGTAAGGAAGGAAAGAGGAAGCCTCATTGGGTGTCTTGGAGCACAATGACCCAACCCAAGGGTATGGGGGGCCTCGGATTCAAAGACTTTGAGTTACTCAACCTTGCGATGCTGGCCAGGCAAGTGTGGCGCTTGTTGCAGGACCCGGATACTCTCTGTGCGCGTGTCCTCAAAAGCATCTACTACCCAAACGGGGATTTCCTCGAAGCCGAACTGGGAAGTCATCCGAGCCAGGTGTGGCGCGCCATTATTGATGGAAAAGACACTCTGAAGATGGGGCTAATTAGACGCATTGGCAATGGTGTTGACACCAACATATGGACTCATAATTGGCTTCCCCGTGATGATATGCTACGGCCTTATGGAAGCATTGTACCGAACCCACAACAAAGAGTGTCTGATCTTATTGTGAGCTCAAGTACCTCTTGGAACGCCCAACTAATCCAGGCCACGTTCATGCCCATGGATGTACAAACCATTATGGGAATTCCTCTGTGTACGCGCAGTATACCAAATTTCTGGGCCTGGCACTATGAGAAACATGGCTGCTTTTCGGTTAGATCTGCATACAGAAAGTTAGTTGCTACGAAGCAACGAAGGGAGGCATTACTTGATGGGTCAGGTGGTACTTCAAATCCTAGAACAGAAGAAAGTGCATGGAAATCACTATGGAAAATTGAAGTGCCGGGCAAAATTAGAATGTTCCTCTGGAGACTTTCCAAGCATTCGCTGCCGACTAACGATGTTCGCGCACATCGACACATGGCTGATTCTGACCAATGTGGTTTATGCGGAGCTCAGGATTCGTGGCGTCACTCCTTGCTGGATTGCACAGCATCAAGAAGCGTCTGGGCACTAGCGGATGATGTGTTCACACATAAAATCATAGCGAACACGGAGCCTAATGCAAAGCAGTGGCTGTTTACGTTAATGCAGGCCTTAACCCGTGAGCAGGTTGTTCTGATGACGGTGACGTTGTGGTCAATATGGCATGCGAGATGCAAGGCGATACATGAATCAATTCTCCAGAGCCCCCAGGATACTCACAGCTTCATTGCCAGATTTATTGATGAACTCGGCATTATCAGGAACAGGCAGGCGCATACGCATGCAAGAGCTGCCCCCCGGGTCACTCAACAGCCAAAGAAACCGCCCACGGGTTTCTGCAAAATTCACGTCGATGCGGGTGTCCAAGTGGGACGAGGAGCCGCAGCTGCTGTATGTAGAGACAGGGGAGGAAACTACATGGGGAGTGCAGCACTAGTAATTGAAGGAGTTCATGATCCAGCAACACTTGAAGCAATAGCTTGCCGAGAAGCTCTCTCCCTAGCAGAAGACCTGGGCATACAGCAATTGGTGGTGGCCTCTGACTGCCAGCGGGTTGTCTCTGATATCTCCCGAGGTGCACGGGGTGCATATGGTGCAATTGTTACTGAAATAAACCTTAGAGCTGCTACTTTTAATTGTAATTTTTCGTTTGAGTCTCGTGCCGTTAATCATGAGGCACATAGTCTAGCCAAGTTTGCGATATCTAGAGGTCCGGGTCACCACGTCTGGTTGGGTGTACCTCATGACCAAAGATGTATCCCACTTCATGTGGTTTTTGCTGAATAATTAAACTTGGTTTCCCCTCAAAAAAATTCTGTCTCAGCATTTCCTAAAAAAAATCCTCAAAAAAAAATCCGTCTCGGCCACCTCCACGGTTCTCCGCCCACGGACGCCGACGATGACGTCGGCCGCCATCCCGTCCACCTCCAACGCAGCAAGCATGTGTCGGTTTCCCCAACCCAGCAACAGCAGCCGGCAGGGAGCTAAATCGTCGGTCAGGCAGCAGCAGTCTGCCACCCCGTCCACCCAAACGGCAGCAAGCAGCAGGAGCCGCGATTCGATTCCTCTCACTAAGATCAAGAGGTACTACTGCACCGCACTACTGCCTAGATTTTCTATTCCACCCACAGTTTCTGGTTTAGTTTGTTAACCTTAAATAACAAGTGAAACTCGAATTGATGTGGGTGTTTGATGGGCACTACTCTGCGCCACCGGCGCAATGATTTGGCCGGTCGAGCTAGGACCGTACGATTCTTAGGCGATGCAATGACTACTAGCCATCGGATTTGCCTCATCGCTTCGTCCTTCTTCTATGTAATCTTCCTGAAAAAATTGAAATTAAAGAATGCATGGGTATGTATTTCAATATACTCCCTTCTTCCCATAAGATGCCATATAAATTCATGTGAAACTCAATTATTTTTAATTTTGACCAAGTATATTGAAGAATATATCAACAACTACAGTATTGAATTAATATATTAAGAAAATATATTGGATATGCTGATATTGATTTGCTATTTTTTATCTTCATATTTCTGTATCAATACTTGGTAAAACTTACAAAACATTGACTTATCGACTCACTTTATCTTAATATTCTAATTTTTTTCATGTCCCATTGTCCTTTATTCCCAAGCAAATGTGCAACATGGCGTTGCCTATACGTTGCTATGTGTCAAGCTGAGTGCTGGATCAAATGAATAAGAGTACTCATATTAGCATTTTAGAATAAAAAATCCCATTGGAGGAGCATATGTGACTTTAAACCTAATCATAAGTGCGTTGTTTGATCTATTGTATTTTCTCGCACCCCTTTAGGCACTATCAGTAAGTTTCTACCAAAGTGCACTCTAAGTTCTTATACTCAATTGCTTATTTATTTTTCTAAAAAGGGGAATATATTAATATCAAGTAGATACCAATTACACCCAGCCTCTGCACTAATAGGATGCTTAAAAACATCTAGGATGCATACAACCAAAAACAAGAATAAGGAGAAAGAAAAGAAAAAATTACCTTGCCACGGTGATCAATCACCCGCAGTAGTAACACTCTAACTACCACCAAATACAACATCTGGACTACGGAGAAGGTTCTTCAAAAGCAGCGCCTCTAGGAATGAAACAATGCACAAGCGTTGTCGTTGCCCGGTCAAAGATCATAGGTTTTCACCCTGAAAAAAGACCGCGTTCCCAAAAACAATGCCTTCAACAAGGCCACTGTTAGGCACAACCAATAAAGGCCAGACCTTGGGTTTTCACCCTGAAAATCATGACTCGGTACTCCATGGAGCACCACCAACAAAGAAGTCCTCCAATGTTGTCCCCCCACTTGCGGAGGCTACTACTACAAGTCACGTATCACCAGGCTCACAGGAACTCATGCCTGGTCTGGAGGGAACACATCCCGCAAGCCAAGTCTGAGCAACTACCTGTGAAGCAAAGTCTTCATCACCTAAGACCCGCCATCGCCGCTTGCAGGTCATCCAATCACGCCATGGCATTCTCCGCATGTGTTGAACCCTTGGAAATCTTGCTGCAGACATGTCCCAAGGTGTCAACAAAAACAGAGCTTCATGATACCCCGACGAAGCTGATTATGCTGCTATTGCGGGTGCACACGACCGGACCAAATCCAAACAAGGTGTCCGAAGAGCGTCATATACGCCAGTCCTTGGTTTCCTTTGAAGGGAAGTCCAGAACTCGCCGATGACTAGATCAAAGAGGACTAATCACGGGTAGAATGTTGACTTCGCGCAAAGACCACTAGGGTCATGCAGATCAGCTCCGCGCCGGCATACAGTCATGGACTGTGCCGTCGACGGAAGCCTAGACCAGCAGCCCGCACTGCAGCACGGGGGAGGATCGGAGCCTAGGAGCGGCCTGCACCGAGGTCGAACCAAGACTCAACTAGCCCGGCCGTCCCCCATGGGCTTCGAGCCAACCAACAGTAGCAGCAGCAGGAGTTGCACCTCCGAGGGATCGCAACCAGGGAGGAGCAGCCGAGGCCGTGCAGCTGCACAAGACCGACAGAGGGGGCGCAACCGTCGGAGAAGATCACCCCATGATGCACCAGATTGGATCTGGGGGAGGGAGAGGGAGGTTGGGGTGCGCGGTGCGCCGCGGCCCAGGACGAAGCCACCCCGCCGCCGCCATCCCTGGGCGCAACGTAGCTTTGCCCGCGGCCCTCCGGTGACGGCGATGCAGACAGGGGCGGCGGGGAAGTGGCCTCGGTGCGGCGGCGAGGGTTTCCCCGTGTCACCAGTCACGGGCGACGCCGGGGACGAGGGGGAAAAAGCATGCACGCCCCTACTCAATTGCTTATATTGGCCATTCCTCTACTTAGTTGCAAAAAAATTAGAGGATCTAAATAATTTTCTTATATTGTTCATTGTTCCTCTGCTTAGATGCAATGGTCTAATATGGCATGTTATTTTTAAACAATATATTAATCACCAGGATGTTTTTATTCAACAATGCTAGACCGTGGAAGTGCACGGGCTGTCAACTAGTCTCTACTAAGTTCGAACACCTTGTTTTGGTCTGCAGTTACCCTCACAACAGTACTCACAACCACTCTTGCTAATCACAGGCTCGCAGCGTCACACAAGTGTTCTTCGAGCCCTCCTCTGGTGCTCCCCCCTAACCTAATTTCGGAGGGGTATTTTTGTCCCCGCGAGTTTGTTTTTTTCCTGGCCCGCCGCGGCCCAAATCCAAGCCCTGTCTTGGCCTGTATAACCCAGACTGTATACGTACAGTACCCTGGTCCGAAAAAAATACATAACACGACCCACGTCCACGTAAGACCTGCCGAATCCAATCATTCACGCAGCTCCATCAATCTCGCGAGCATTGACGCAGATCCATAAGTCACGTAGTAGATCTCCAGCGGCGGCTATCTTGTCGCCGGCGATCTCGTCGGACAGCGGGCGCGACAACGTCGTGAATCTCCAACGAGCGCGCATAGGTACCGCATCCCGCGTCCCCCCTCTAGTCTCACTCACGGCAACATCGAACGAACTGTCGCCGCCAGTGGTAGTGGTTAACCTAGCGGGGCGGGTAACCGAGCTACCCGGCGGCGCATGCGATTGTGGATCTTGTTCCGGTAGTGCTGCTCCTCGTGATCTGGGTTCACGTAGCGTCGGTTGCCGTCGGCTGTGCGCACCACCAGTATCGTTATTTGATGTGGCGGCTAACCTAGGTATCCGGCGGCAGAGGTAATCACAGATCTAGCTAGGTGTTGAGATCGTGCAGTTCCTCGCGATTGAAAGTGATCACAATGGGTGTCGTGGCCATCTTCCTTACTAAGTTTGGCAGATCTGAACGGCCTCGGTTGCGGTTCTTTACATAACATCTGTGATCGTGTGCTATGTGTTGTATATTTCATCATTGATAATGTTTGCACATGTGATGATACATATTATTGGTTGTAGGAAATGGCGGACGAGGAGTTAACTGATATCATGGTAGACATGGATTTTGGAGAACTAATCAAAGACTGGATAGAAGATTGGTCAGATGATGAAAATTCAGATCGTGAAGATCGGTCAGAGAATGGGAACGAATGGGACGATCTTAATGTGAGTGGCATTGTCATGTTGTAATTTTTTGGTGGCATCCGACAACATTAAATCTTTGTGTTGAAAATTTATAGATCGATGAGCTTGATGATGATCAGGAAAACAACTCGGAGCTCTTGAATGAAGATTACATTAGTCAGGTATGTAAGTGAAAATTTTTGTTGGCATGCAAATTGAATTTCTTCTGGAATATTATATGATAAGTAATTATGTATTTGTGTTGTATTTTTCACTTCATTTCCGAATGTCATAATGCGTACGACTATTACGGTGAATCCGACGCGGAGACAGACCTTAACGACGAATCATTAGATGCACCTGATTCTGGGGAGTCCCAGTCGTCGGTCATCATGAGTGAGGTATGTGTGTAATCAATGTTCTATGGAAGTAGTGTTAAACCATAGAAAACTGTTTTCATGGCTGTTGTTTGATTGTGTAGGTGACACAAGATGATGGGGCAAAGAATGTCCAAGATACTGCTAGTACAGATGATAAGAGGGATATGTTCATGCAGATAATGGAAATGACCTTTACGTCTCACGATGTTGCGTATGATTTCTACAACAGCTATGCTAGAGATAATGGTTTCAGCATTAGAAAGAATAAGGTCAGGTATAGCAAAACGGAGTCACATCATATGCGTTATAGGCAGTTTGTTTGTTCCAGACAAGGGAAACGTGACAGCAAGTTGCTAACTGAGGAAGGACACAGCCGTAGGCTCAGAGCCGAGACACGCTGCTTTTGCGAAGCGCACCTGACCGTCAAGCTTGACCAAAAGCGTGGGGTTTGGTATGTTGAAAGTTTTGAGGACAAGCATAGCCATATGTTGGCAGGACCGGACGAGGTACCTTTTCTTTGGTCCCATAGAAAAATCAAAGAGTACCAGAAGCATGAGATAATGTCCATGGGAGCTGCAGGGATTAGAATTCACGACATGATGGATTGCTTCATCAGCAAACATTTATGGTACGGCGGTGTTGGTTTTACCAGGCGTGAAATATACAACCTTTGCGCCAAGGAGAAGAGGAAGCTGCTTTCAAAAGGTGATGCTGCCACAGCCATAGGCATCATGGCCAGTAGGAAACAGAGGAATCCTAGCTTCTTTTTCGAGTACAAGCTAGATAAGGAAGGACATTTGAATAGGATGTTCTGGTGCGACTCCCAGTCTCGTCATGACTATGAGGACTTCGGCGACGTGCTTGTATTTGACAGCACGTACAAGATGAACCGCTATGGTATGCCAATCATACCTTTTGTTGGTCTTAACAATCACCGGAAGACCACTGTTTTTGGTTGTGCCATAGTTTCGGACGAGACCGAGGAGACATACGTGTGGCTTCTGCGGACTTTTTTGAGGTCCATGTGTCAAAAGATGCCTAAGAGTGTTATCACAGACGCCGACGCTACGATGATCAAGGCAATTCGCGAAGTCTTGCCAGACGTGTGGCACCGTATATGTACGTGGCACATAGATGAAAATATGAAGATTCACCTCAGTCACAAATCCTTGAAGGAGTTCCGAACTCTTCTGTACTACAGCACGTCCACGACCACGTTTGAGGAGAGATGGCACGCATTTTCCAAAAGATGGCAGTCGGAAAAAACTGTAACATGGTTGAGATGGATGTATAAGAAGAGGAGACTGTGGGCCGCGGCTTATCTAACAGAGGGGTTTTGGCTTCGCATGAAAAGCAACCAGCGGAGTGAAAGCCTGAACTCATGCCTTCACTTCCACCTAGACGGTGAAATGACCCTGCTGGATATGATTTTGCACTATGAGAACGCCGTTGTGCGTATCCGTGAAAACGAGGCGTGAGATGACTGCACGGCGTCACAGAGTTTACCGGTGCCAGTTACTAGCTCGAGGGAACTTGAGATAGCTGCTTCTCACGTCTTCACTCCAGCAAACTTCTATATGTTTGCAAGATGATCTTAGAAAAATTGACGACATGGAGATTGTAGAAATTAAGCTGGGAGACGGATCACAACAGTACATCGTGGCCTGGAAGAATAACGGAAGCGCCGTTTTTGGGTGGAGTATACACCAGTAAATTCCGCAGAAACTATAAGGTGCAGCTGCAGAAGAATGATTTGAAAGGGTCTACCTTGCAAGCACATGTTCCATGTACTGAAGCACTTGAACATATCTGAAATACCAAAGTGTTTAGTTCTTGTTCGGTTCACGAAAGAAGCAAGGTTGGGACTGCCCGCGAGGCGCACAAGCGATCTGTTGGGATTTGGTTGGACTGGGGCTGGGGAAAGAATGAAATATAGCCAGGTCAGTGTGTTAGCATCTGAAGCTATGCATGCGGCATGCAAACACCCTGCTTTGTGGGATCAGTTACAGGAGAGTTTGAAGGCTGTGATAGCTAAGAGTCATGAGTATGATCTGCTACAGGAAAATTTGTTCAAGCAAACAAATGACATCAGTAAGTGTGCAGTTGAATATGTGGATGATGGTGAAGGCAACATGATTGCGGTTAAAGATCCTATGAAAGTGTCAAGCAAAGGTGCAACAAAGGTAGATGAGAGCCGCCCTGTCTCGAAAAATAGTAGACCACTCTCTTTTGATGAGTTGAAAACCCGGTGCGGCGCTTGCAAATTGGTAGGACACACTAGACGTAGCAAGAAATGCAAACTAAATCAGAAGTAAGTGTTTGTATGCATTGTGGATTATTAAATTTTGTATCATTCATTAACTTAGCTTGTCTTTTATCATGTGCAGAAAAGTGGAGAAGGAAGAAGAGTAGAACACTTGCTTCAATTATTTACTGTGTTAATCGGACGGCTCATACTTTGGCTAAGGTAGCTGTAGGCGATTGTGTTTCTTTGGTTTGGAGGCTTTCGCCCCCTGATTGTAGGGAAAACTTTGTTTTTGCCACTGTAGTTTTTGCCAAATTTGCTTATGCCACTCTAGAATTTAACATATCACTTTTGTCACTCTTAGTTTTTGACAATACATCACAAATGCCATTCCGTGGAAAATGCAATAACTTTTTATTTCACTTTTGTCACTCTTAGATTTTGACAATGTATCACAATTGCCACCCTAAAATTATTGCTTTTGCCACAGAATGGAAATTGTGATGTATTGTCAAAAACTAAGAGTGGCAAAAGTGAAATGTCAAATTCTAGAGTGGCATAAGCAAAGTTGGCAAAAACTAGAGTGGCAAAAACAACGTTTTTCCCTGATTGTATCGTTAATGTATTAGCAGACGAGATCCCAGTCTTTGTTTAAATAAAGTAAGATGTTTCCCTCTAAACAAAAATCAAAAAAATTCTTTACTATATTATGACCGGGGCGGGAGGTAGAAAGAATATTGTACATTTCCCCTACCCCGTCCTAAATGCCATTAAATAAGTAACTGTACCACTCTCCTCCCCACCACACACTCACCCACCTCCCACGGGCGCCGGTTCGAACTCCCCTCTTATCCCCACCTACAGTAGAATGAGAAAACCCTCGCCGGCGACCGCTGTAGCTGCCTCCATGGAGAGAAGCCTCGGCTGGCAGAGAGCGATGATGGACCTCGCCGGCGATGACGAGGGGTGGCGCGCGCAGTTGACGGAGGTGTGCGGCTGGTTCCCCAGCACAGAGATGTTGGTCAACCACGCGCGTGGCCTCGGCAAAGTCGTCACCGACGCCGAGAGGAAGCGCGCCTTCCTCTACGGCCGCGGCGTCCCGCCGGCTCTCCTCCTCGTGTGGGCAATGCGAGAGGCCACGCTGAGCGACTCCCCTGTTCAGCGCGCAAGGTGGTGGATGTACCGCTCCACCACCATGACGCTGGGGCCAGATTCAGCACGCGTCGCGTCGAGGGCGGAGCGCGTCGACGTCGAGCTCGCTCTCCCTGCGCCCGTCAGCCCGGACTACCAGGTCCGCCATGTGCCGAAGCCAGTCCTGTCGCTGGGCTCTGACATCGTGGAGGATGATGTGGAGGAGGTACTGGTCATCCCTGATGACCATGAGGAGGGAGAGGAGGACGCTGTGCAGATGGTAGCGCCGGTTGCCGTCGAGGGTGGCAAGACAATGCCCATCGACGTCAAGCTCATTCCCCTCCTCCCTGACATAGTGAAGGTGGAAGAAGAGGAGGTGGCTCAGGATCAGGTGGCGCAGCTGTCGAACAGAACGGTGGTCAAGAAGAAGGCTTCTCCGTGTGTGGTGCGCCGCTCACGCCACCTCAAATTTCTGAAGAAGTGAAGATGGGCACAGTTGCTGAAGGAGGAGGAAGCTGCTGGTTATCTTAAGTTAGGTATGTTGTTATATATTTCAGCATATAAGTTAACATTATTTTGGGTTTCAGGTTGGTTATGTATGCTTTTATATGTAAGCATATAAGTTATGCAATCGGTACGGTTTGATCGGGTTCTTTGTGGCTGAAGAACTGTATATCTACTGCTCACCCTAAGTGTCAAGTTCAGTTAAATTTCAGAATATTGAATATGTACTGTTGCTTTGCTTCAGTGTTGCATCAAAGGTGTAGGTGCTGCTAGATGTTGCTCCTATGTTGCAACAAGACAATGAACTGGGCTGCTGCATAAATCAGTAGTGTTGCTAGGTGATGTGCCCATGTCCATCACTTACCAAATATAGAACATGCCAAAAGTGCATTGTCTGCCAAATATAGAACATGCCAAAAGTGCATTGTCTGCCAAATATAGAACATGCCAAAAGTGCATTGTCTACCAATCATGATGGCCCCATGTTATTTATGCTGCAATCTCTGTTACACTTTGCCCATAAACTGAATAGCAAATAATTCAGCAGCATTTCATCATGTCAATTACAATGATGTCAATAACTTTATGAACAATCTACTTGCTAACTATGACAGCAATCATAATGGCAAGCAGGCCAAGATACAGAAGACCTCAAATCCTAAAATCCTATTCCTATAGAGCAATATTTCCTTGTGCATCTTAACCATTGCCCTCTTTTCCTTCTCATTCCTTTTAATTTCAGCTTCATATTCTGTAATCTTAGTCTCCAGTTTCTTGTACTTCATGGCAAGATACTTAATGACTGACTTTGCTTTGCTATCCCACTCCCCATCAACCCATTCAACATACTCAGAAGTGATATCATCCTAAATAAATCATGAGAAATTCAAGTCATTTTATAACTGAACTTGTCACTTCAAGCGTTAAACACTGAACTTTTTTGCAGCTTGCCGCAATAGCAGTACTAGTTTGAAGATCATGCTCAGTAGACTAACCTCAAACACACATCCCCTGAGTGCGCTGCCAAAATTGTCTGCATCTATGCAGACACGGCCACCAGGAGTTTCCTGATGACCACATAGATGGAGCTTGTCATGGCCACAGGTCATGAATTGTGGGCGATAATGCTGGGATGTAAAGAACAACGGTAAAGAACTTACCTTTTTGCCACCAAAGTGTAGCACTGAAGAAACCCTAGCCGTGGGTTCTCCCGGCCCCACCGCCGCCCACGAAACCCCTGTCCCCTGTTCCATTCGATCCGCCGTCGCTGCCTCCTGTGCCTCTGAATCCGCCCCACCTGCATGCAGGACCTAGGGTTCGACCTAACTTGCGGTCATGCTTTTCTCGCCGCATCCGCCCCACCGCTCTTCTTGCCGCAACCGCCGCCGCCCGACGCCCAGCTCACTGTCATGCTTTCGCCATCGAGTTTTGGAGATGCAAATGGAGAGAGAGGGCTAGGGATTTGGAAAGGGAAACGAGAAAAGGGGAAAGATCGATGTGAACATGGCAAAATGGGCTGGTGTAGCGCTGCCGGCACGATAGCCCGCCTGTGGGGCCCCTCACGTGGTTAGATGGGCCATGTCTGGCATCATGGTGAGTACAAAAAAAGTTAATTATACATACAATAAAAAACGACGGGTTTGTAAAACAAAATAGAAAAACATGATGCCTGATAACACGCGATAGAGCCAACGAGCTGACATGACTAATTTTCATCAGTGTAATATTACAGTTTGGCTCGATATATTTACTTATCTACCATGACTACTTTTAATAATCATGTGATGAGGGGGAATTACTAGGAGATTATGCAAGATGATGACATGCAGATAGCTTAGGTAGAAGGCTAAGCTTGGTAGAGTTTCAAAAAAAGTAAAGAATGTGAAAATTTTAATATGAAACTTACGAGAGCAGTTGAAGAGAAAAATAGACTATTATAAAAAATTGGAGAACGAGAAAAATATTAAGCAAGAACAATTGATAAGTGAAGCCGTGAAAAATACAATTAGAAAAATTGGAGAGCGAGAAAAATATTAAGCAAGAACAATTGATAAGTGAAGCCAAAACTTTATTGGTACGACCAAATTGTCTTCTCCGAGCGAATTGTATGACCGAATTCTCTCGTACGAGAGAATTGTCTGACAGACACATACAGATGTATGTGCCACAATATTCGAGATGCCCTGTTTACTACATAAAAATGATAGAACCAATAAGATAATCATGCCGTCGAAACCTTCGACCGGACTAAATCCAAACCACTAAAACTTCAATCTTGCATGCCGCATGAATTCTTCAGGCGCGCCTTTTCCTTGCGATTTCGCAAATTTCGTTCTTCACACACTCCATCGTGTTCGAAGGTGACATAATCAATTCCGCGACGAAACGTCTTCTCCTTGCGTCAACGGTGGCCTGCAAAAAATGACATAAAGGTTACATGAACCGAAGTTGCTACATGACCATAGTAGCTAGTCTACAAATGTAAATAACAGCATACCTGTGAAAAATCGCGGGTCATTCGGTCCCCGTCCCAATGTTCTAGACATTCTGTGACAAAAAGGCCACAAGAGTTCCTGGTACATATGCAAACATTAGCGGTGGGCAATACGAACATGTGTGTTGTTGTTTGAATGTGCATGATGTCCTATTAACTCACCCATCCTCTTGCTGGGGCATGTCATACTCCTTGATAGGCCACTTACTTACGTCCGGATATTTCCCTGGTGTAATAAGATTTGCTAGGTGCATATCGTGTGCTATAGCCATTCACTATAAAGAGGATAGTGTTAAAGAAGAATCATAAACAACATGTAAGACCAATGGTACAAATGTTGGTTATATTACCAGTGCTTTCACAGTCTTTTCTGTCAGGTCCAGAGGATAGAGCGAATCGAGAACTTGGAATTCTTGCTTGATCAAGTGCATGACCACAGTCATCCAGTGGGCATTGTCGATATTCAACGCGATATATGTCTGCAGTGCAAAAAACCATTATGGATCAAACGAAATACTTGATGAAATATCCTGTAATGAAGAATTACAAACATAACGTACCTTATCACGCACAGTATACTCTTTCGTGACTCTATTAACTACTCCAGCTTTGGACAGAGCACTATCCATGTTGCAGCTCGACGGCAATGGATTGTCTCGTGTGATAGCACGATCTACAAGGAATTTGGATCTCCACGCTGGACAGAGGTAATGATCATGACCAACGCGCAGCTCCAAATGTCCCATATAAGCATCAATAACCTTCATAGAATATCAGGGCATTACATGTTGAAAGTTGAGACATAGATTATTGAGAATTTTAATAACAGGACATGCAAGTAGTACTTACATCGTCCGACAGCCATCTGTGAGTTAGTACCGGTCGAATCCTTTCAGAAGTCAGAGATATGCCACGCCCTTCACTGTAGTAAACTTTCTTCCCCTTATTCTTCTGGGTGCTAGCAGCTAACTCGACAAATGAAACAGCTGCATCAATTATTTCCGGCGTCAACTCATCTGCCACAACCTCCGGCTCATGATTTTCAGAAAACAGAGCTGCATGAAATAATATGAACGTCAACAATGGTGATCATATGCATTCGTAGTATATAACAAAATAAGAAAGTTAGTTACGATACCTCTAGTAGAAGTAGAAGTACCGGAGTGTTTTTTACCACGGTTGGTACGCCTGCTGGGCTTGTCAAGTGCGTAGGGGGATTCAAATTTCTTAGGACCTGTCCTCTTGCGCTTGCCGGACATAACTTCCTCATCCTTATCGATTGCTGCACCCTTTTTTCCATTCGCCTTAGCCATGAACTTGCTGACAGAAGATGGACAAATGTCTATGTCCGATGAAGGTGCTTGAGTAGAAGTACGAACGACCCAAGGGTTTTCGGGTGTAGCGCCACATTCATCATTACGCCTAAAAGGTGAAGCTTCCTTGTGTCCATTCATCTTCGGTGGGGTTTTCTGTTTGGCAAACAAAATCGTGTGAACATTTCAGCACTTAAATAAATTAAAGGAGAAAATTATAGACAGAAATATATATACATAGTACCTCAAGTATGGTTTTGTGGTTGGCAACCAATTCATCAGGCTGTGTCATGTCAATGACAGCCTCTCCGCGTGAGTCTATGTCATCCTTGTACATGAATTCCTTCTTTTCATATGGACCGTTCTCGAACGAATCCAGTTCTTCATCCACATCATTGTCTGCGGATGGCACTGCAGCAGCCAGCTTGTACATGACACCTGATTTGTTCAACTTCTTCAACAACCTCTGCAATAGCAATATAAATTTAGTAATGCTAGCATGGTTTAAAACAGCAAACATACTGTAAACTATAAAGTTTGGGTGTGACACCTCAGCAACTTGATCAGTGATTTGCCTCATCTGGGTGTGTATGAAGTCCATGCACCGCTTCATTAGAAGCTCCATCAAATCTTCCGACATTGGGGCTGTCGTCGACTTCTTTGCGTTTTCATTTGCAGGCTTGGTTTTTGGCTTCATGGTAGGCGCATTATTTGGGATGTTGGGCTCCTGCGCCCTATACTCCTGGGTGATATTATTTTCGATCTGCATGCGATATTGAAGTACATGTGATGAATAAAAACTAAATATTATTAAGTTACAAAACATTTAAGAAAGACGGAACACAATTACTTACCTTGACGTTACCACGGTCGCACCCATTGTCATAGTCGAACCGATCTCTCCTAGTGGCTGCACCTTCGGTCCAGTTCCTCATAAGAGGTTGTATGGAGAATTTGGGATTATAGGCGCATTCGCCTTCGACAGGTTGCACCTTCGCCCAGTACAAGTACTACAAAAAAATATAAGGATTTAGAGTTAGTATAATGCATCACATAAAATTGCAATGATATGATAATTGACATTATGCAACAGGTCTCATATGTGTACCTGCAAGAGAGCCAAATTGCCTTTCGGCCATTGGCGGAGGTGTTTGCCTTTCTTAACTATGCGAAGGCAATCAAGGAGAACACGCAGGGTGAAGGCATTCCAGTTAATCTTTGAAATACGTTTCACATCATCGACCAAAGCGTAGTACTGCTTTGCCACATTCTTGCTCGACATGGGAGCAATAATTGTTCCTAACAGGACAAGGACTACTTTCTGAAGGAAATCGTCGTCGGTGGCTTTACTTTTAATTATGTCCTCAATGAGATTATCTATCACTATGTTTTCTGATGTCTTACTGAGAAAGTGTGGCGGCACCCGCTCCTTGATGTCCTCGCCTTCTTCAGTCAAAATGTCCGAAGTGGACAGTCCTTGGTTCTCGAGGTTAAAGATGCACTCGACGTCGACCGCACCGAGAGTCACCTCCCCAACCTGCTCTTGTATAATGAATCTGGCCGTGCTGGCCTGAAAATTCTCAATCATATACCTAATCAATAGGGTATGCATCTTAATAGATGGTATCTGCAGCATGCTGCGTAATGTTGTATCAGCCACTCTAGCGCGTTGACCGCTCGATAGAGCGGCAACAAGCTTGCACCATTTTTCAATGGCGCATGCTATTTCTCCATTCAGCTCGTCCATCCTGTTGAAAGAAAATATATAACATCTTGACATTAGCAAACATTAATGCAAAAGTAACAATAGACATGCAAAAAATATAAAACTTTCTGGCAGTAGCTAACACTAATGCAAAAATAACACTAATGCATGCAGCCATGTGTGTGCTGACATGAGGCAATAAAAAGTAACTACAATTGGTAATTGAATTTACTTGCATCTGATCAAGTTCTCTGAGTATAAGATAAATTATATAATCAATAAATTTAATATGGTAAACTGTTACTAATTCATCTGTTCGTCTTATTAACAGGGTGACAAATTGATTAGCTGTAAATAACTACAGTCTATAGCAATGGTACCTATTTGAGGTTCATCAACATCTAATGCGTATAACTCTTTAATGTTCTATGTGCACAATAATATAATTGGATCGTGTGAAAAAAATATAATTGGATCATGTGACAAAAAATCTATTGCATCATGCTTCTCGAGAAACAACATCTTATTCTACCATGCTATGAAAGAACCAAAGATTTAGTTCATCTACGCCATCTGGTCAGAACGCATCTAGTCGAGTTCACACTAGTTGAAAATACGTGGTAAACCTAAGTCCATCAAAGCAACGAGACGGAGGAACTAGCTTGCTATGAAGGCGCGAAGTAAGGAGGACAACTTACTTGATCGGTCGACGAAGATGAAAGAAGTCGGCGATGCCTTGTCGACGTAGTTCATCGAGGTCGGCCTGCACGTGCGGACGACCTTGATCTTCTCGGGGTTTTTGTGGCGTGTTTGATGCGGCGGACGGAGCTGTCGACGACTCGCCGGCAGGAGGCGATCTAGTCGACGACATGTGCGACGAGGAGGAGATTATATACGAGGTCGACTCCTAGGTCGTCGTAACTTCCCTGTGGCCAATCTCGTGATCTATATTTTCCTCCGTTGAAGTGAGGCTGAACGTGCTCCTCAATCGTAGGGATTAGGAACATATGGATTAGCACGATCCTGAAATTGTGTAACAGAACGACAACTACTCCCGTGATCGACGTGCGTGTGATCGACGTGCATGGATCCAACAGTTATTTGCGGTCTGGGCCGGCCCACCTACCTACATTGTTTCTTCCCTCAAAATAAATATCATTGGTTCTTCCCTCAAAAAAAAATCTTTCTGACACCTATTAGTTATTGTATACTTGTATATGTTCAACAATATTTATAGTATCTCTATCATTTGTACAATATTATATATTCAAATGTATTGTTCCTCTTTCCCTTTTAATTTGGTTTTCCTGCTATTTTATGTTTTCTCCTTCTTATTCCTAATTGTTTTTTCATGTTTCATAATTCCATATCACTTCTTCTCATAGTTTTCAATTTCATTTCAAATATGTATGATTAAATGTTGTCCTATTTATGACTTCCTAATTGGTGGGACCGGCAAGGAAAACCACTTTCAGACCTGCCCTCCGGCAGACCCGAATGATCCTGCTTGTACATGGTGCATGTGGAGGCATGCATGAGATGACCGCAACTTTTGGGACCATGTGGGCATGGCCAATGTGGTCCCCCAGGCAAGGTGTGCACAAATTCAGACACAAAACGCACGTTGCGTCACATAGGGGCAGTGTTGTAGGGTTTTGTCGCTGGAAAACCCTAGAAAATGCATCGAGTGTCGGAAATGAACGATACTTGTCATGCATGCATGCCATGGTCATCCTAGGGTATGCATAAAGTTTGGGATCATTTGGTGGGACCGTCAAGGAAAACCACTTTCAGACCTGCCGTCCGGCAGACCCGAATGGTCCTGCTTGTACATGGTGCATGTGGAGGCATGCATGAGATGACCCCAACTTTTGGGACCATGTGGGCATGGCCAATGTGATCCCCCAGGCAAGGTGTGCACAAATTCGGACACAAAATGCACGTTGCGTCACGTGGGGGCCGTGTTGTAGGGTTTTGTCGCCAGAAAAACCCTAGAAAATGCATCGAGTGTCGCAAATGAACGATACTTGTCATGCATGCATGCCATGGTCATCCTAGGGTGTGCATAAAATTTGGGATCATTTCATGGGACCAGGAAGGATAACATCTTTCAGACTTGCTCTTTGGTAGATCCGAATGGTCCTGCTTGTACGCGGTGCATCTGGAGGCATGCATGAGATGACCCCAACTTTTGGGACCATGTGGGCATGGCCAATGTGGTCCCCCAGGAAAGGTGTGCACTAATTCGGACACAAAACGCACGTTTCATCACGTGGGGGCAGTGTTGTAGGGTTTTGTCGCCGGAAAAACCCTAGAAAATGCATCGAGTGTCGGAAATGAACAATACTCGCCATGCATGCTTGCCATGGTCATCGTAGGGTGTGCATACAGTTTGGTCTCAATTGGTGAGACCAAGAAGATAAACCTGCTTCTAGTACATGGTGCATGTGGAGGCATGCATGCGATTGTCCCAACTAGATTTGATTTAATACTATTTCAAGTATCAAACAGAAAAGAAAATTTATAATTAGGAAGGACAACATATTATCTTACATTTAAAAAATAATTCAAATGTAAAAAAGATAAGATCTATTAGAATGAAGAAGTGAAATAAAAGATAACATATTATCTTACATTTTGGAAATATTTCAAATATAAGGAAGAGAGCAAATATTAGAATGAAGAAGTGAAATAAAACAGAACATTTTATTTTACAAACTAAAAATATTTCAAATATAATAAAGATAAGAAATATTAGAATGAAGAATTGAAAGAAAGCACACCATTTTAGTTTATATTTCGTAAATATTATCAATATAAAAAGAGAAGGAACAAATGAAAGAAAACACAACATAATTTGGCATAATTTTTAAATTTTAGTAAACACTGTTAGAAATAATATAGAAAAAAAGTTTGATTTTAAATATTAGAAATATAAACAAGAAAAGAAATTTTGGAGTTAAGAAGTGAAAAACAAAGAGAATATAAAACAGATCAGCGCGCGGGTAAGGCTGCCCTAGGCCAGCCCGCCCGAGTTGGGCCCAAGGGAGAGCCGCGCAGGGCACAGCGCAGCGCACAGCCGTTGGGTGGTGGGGGTTTAGTCCCACCTCGCCAAGCGAGAGAGCGCCGCACCTGTTTATATACCCGGCTGCGACTCCCATCCCAAGCTCCTATCATATGCAGGCAGTACAGTGCCTAATTCTCGTCCCCTCTGCCCCGTCAGGCCTACTAGCAGCAAAGATTCTGCACCACGGGCCTGCATCCTGGCCCATGAACGGCTGGGTTCCTAGTCGTATGGAGGCCGTGGTATATGAATTCTCCTGCTCTGGTAGGTGGGCACTTTTTTTGGCATATTGCCATGTGTTTTGATCTTCAAATCACACACTAAATTATACACATGCTCACTTGCATTAAACAAACTTTTTTTTTGCATATATGACAAGTTAATGTTCTGACCTTCAAATCACCTAATAAATTTTACACATGCTCACTTACATTTAATACACACGGCTATTAATGGGATTTCAACTAAAATGAGGCCGTGGTGTATGAATTCTCCTCCCACACGCATGGCATGGTCATGATAGGGTGTGCAAAAGGTTTGGGATCATTTGGTGGGACCGGCAAGGAAAACCTCTTTCAAACTTGCCCTCCGGCAGACCCGAATGGTCCGACTTGTACATGGTTCATGTGGAGGCATGCATGAGATGACCCCAACTTTTAGGGAGCATGTGGGCATGGCCAATGTGCCCCCCAGGCAAGGTGTGCACGAATTCGGACACAATACGCACGTTGCGTCACGTCGGGGCACTGTTCTATGCTCATCATAGGGTGTGCATAAAAGTTTGGTATCAATTGGTGAGACCGAGAAGAAAACCCCGCTTCTAGTACATGGTGCAAGTGGAGGCATACATGCGATTGTCGCAACTATATTTGATTTAATAATATTTCAAGTATGAAACAGAAAAGAAAATTTATAATTAGGAAAGACAACCATGAAAAGTGAAATAAAAGACTACATTATATCATACATTATTTAAATTTATAAATGTCAGAACAAAGAAAAGGGGAGAATATAGAAAACAGAAGAAAAATTTGAATGAATAAGTACAATAAAAGACAACATATTATCTTACATTTAAAAAATAATTCAAATATAAAAAAGATAAGATCTATTAGAATGAAGAAGTGAAATAAAAGATAACATATTATCTTACATTTTGAAAATATTTCAGATATAAAGAAGAGAACAAATATTAGAGTGAAGAAGTGAAATTAAACAGAACATTTTATCTTACAAACTAAAAATATTTCAAATATAATAAAGATAAGAAATATTAGAATGAAGAATTGAAATAAAACACACCATTTTAGTTTATATTTCGTAAATATTATCAATATAAAAAAGAGAACAAACAAATGAAATAAAGCACAACAGAATTTGGCATCATTTTTAAATTTTAGTAAACACTGTTAGAAATAATATAGAAAAAAGAGATTTGATTTTAAATATTAGAAATGTAAACAAGAAAATAAATTTTGGAGTTAAGAAGTGAAAAACAAAGAGAATGTAAAACAGATCAGCGCGCGGGTAAGGCTGCCCTAGGCCAGCCCGTCCGAATTGGACCCAAGGCAGAGCCGCGCAGGGCACAGCGCAACGCACAGCCGTTGGGTGGTGGGAGTTTAGTCCCACCTCGCCAAGCGAGAGAGCGCCGCCCCGGTTTATATACCCGGCTGCGACTCCCCTCCCAAGCTCCTATCATATGCAGGCAGTACATTGCCTAACTCTCGTCCCCTCTGCCCCGTGGGGCCTACTAGCAGCGGAGATATTCTACACCATGGGCCTGCATCCTGGCCCATTAACGGTAGGGTTCCTAGTCGTATGCAGGCCGTGGTGTATGAATTCTCCTGCTCTGGTAGGTGGGCACTTTTTTTGGCATATTGCCATGTGTTTTGATCTTCAAATGACACACTAAACTATACACATGCTCACTTGCATTCAACACACATTTTTTTTGCATATATGACAAGTTAATGTTTTGACCTTCAAATCATTTGATAAATTTTACACATGCTCACTTACATGTAATACACATGGATATTAATGGGATTTCAACAAAAATGAGGCCGTGCTGTATGAATTGGGACCGGCAAGGAAAACCTCTTTCAGACTTGCCCTCCGGCAGACCCGAATGGTCCGGCTTGTACATGGTGCATGTGGGGGCATGCATGAGATGACCCCAACTTTTGGGAGCATGTGAGCATGGCCAATGTGGCCCCCCAGGCAAGGTGTGCACGAATTCGGACACAAAACGCACGTTGCGTCACGCCGGGGCAGTGTTCTAGGGTTTTTTTCGACCACCTCCAAATCACCTCAATTTTGGCACACATGATCTCTTGCACAAGCAAAGCTAGGTTTCCAAGGTTTTATATTTTTTGTGATTTTTTATTAATTTATAATGCCCTCTAGACTGACTGCTCAAAACATCGGTCTATACCTCAGGGGGCATTGTAAAATATTCTTTTTCCAAATTTTCTTTCATAGCCATGTCTGGCACATGTGGGTCACCATGTGCAAGAAAATTCGGGTTATTTGTAGGTGGTCGAAAAAATGACCGCATTCCGGAGGGCCATTTGGAATGCGGAATGCGGTCATTTTTTCGACCACCTCCAAATCACCTCAATTTTGGCACACATGACCTCTTGCACAAACAAAGCTAGGTTTCCAAGGTTTTCTATTTTTTTGAATTTTTTATTAATTTATAATGCCCTCTAGACTGACTGGTCAAAACATTGGTCTATACCTCAGGGGGCATTGTAAAATATTCTTTTTCCAAATTGTCTTTCATAGCCATGTTTGGCACATGTGGGTCACCATGTGCAAGAAAATTTGGGTCATTTGGGTCATGTGCAAGAAAATTTGGGTCCTTCTGTTTACATAAAAATTACTTGAGCACTGAAAAAATAACATAAAAATTACATGACCCCTCAAATAATAACATACCAAAAATTCAAAAGGTATTTTTATCAAACACATCTTTTTGAATATTTATATTTTCTTTTCTTATAAATAAGTGACATTTTCAAAATTCTAATAAGTAGGGTAATATAACTTTATTAAAAAATAAAGTACATCTTATTTCAAATTCCTTTTTTTGCACACATTATTTTTAACTAGTATTACATTACTCTTCTAAATTTACATTTAATTCCTTCACACTCTGATGATGGAATATTTGCTCTGTTATTGCAACATAGGTTCAAATGATGGAACATTTGATCTTTTTGGTTATTCAAATTATGCATTGATGGAATGTGTGAGGATGAACAATTATCAGTAACTTTACTAAACCCCATGTACTATAATTCATGACAACCATTTTGGAACATTACCAGATTCAATATTTGGTATAATTGGCACATGGGCACAACATGTTGCACTTGCCCACAGCATAGACAAGTGTTGCAGCATGTCTGAAGCAACACTGAAGCGCCATTTTTGATCATTGCACCAACGAAACAACAACTAAACATGAAGGAAGCATTCACCACCAATAAACTTAAGGCCACACATATATAGATAGCATTCTAGGTTACCCCCACAAGTACCAGGCAGTTCACTACAGATCCAGTTCAGACACACAATACATTACATTACATTAATAGAGCTAGTTTCCAAGCAGTTCAGACCCAGATGCAGCTTTCCAAAAGTAAAACATCATCAAATATACTGATGATGAGTACGGCTTCCAGCTTCTGATGATCACTTGAGATCGATGTAGCCCGGCAATGTTCCATCAGATGCTCCAATAACCCAGACCTGGGCTTGGCCCTTCTGCAGTAGTGGCAGCAGTACTTTTTTTCCCTCCAGTTGTGGTACATACCAGGTCCTTGGGCCCTGATCTTCAACACCTCCTTCTCTTCAAAGGACTCGACGTTCCCCTCGACCACCTCATCTCCAGATTCATACTACACACATTAATGACTGACATTAATACATTATGCATTCAAAAACTATAAACACGTAATACTAACTCAATGCACAAATAACATTTCAACTAGGCCTTACCTCGTACGGCTCATCTTCATCAGAGTCATATGGGTAGAACACAGTCTTGTCCCACTTCCTCTTGTTGCCCACAAGATCGTCCTCCTCCTGCTATATTGTCAAACAAGCACATCAATTACAATGAATTGAATTGCAGTTCACAGAATGTCATTACAAACAAAATTGTGAATGTGAACCACATTGGTATGTTGCAAGTGACCAAATGCTTTCCTTATAAATACACAATCTAAGCAATCAATCAACAGACAAATGCTTTCCTTCATAAATGCTAATGAAAATGCAAGCTGGATTCTTGACATTCCCTGGATTAACCCAACACTTTTCTTTTGAGGGAATCCCCCCCCACACTACTTAATGGAAACATATAGTATATTTTGTTGCTAGGATCCTCCCTTGGAATGTTTATTTCATAGTTATACAATGGTGACATCCCAGCTGCATATTTTTGTAATTCATCATAAGTATTTGCACAAGAGGAAAATGTCTGCCAGGTTAATTTTATGAGGCTGGACAAATGGTGAGTACAACATTTGGTTTATAAAATTTTGGGCAAGGACAATATTGCAAGGCCATGTTACTGTTTTTGAGGCCACCCTTCTGCAATTGTAAAGTGAGTTATCTCTTAGCCCCCTAAATATAAAATTACATCCATTGCTACTAATTACAGAAGCCAACTACAAATTTTAATATGCACAAATTACTGTTTTTGGGATAATGCAACAAAGCTCCTACACATATTAACATAATGCAGTGGTTAATTAGGTACAACTTCAACTATAAATGCATACATCTCCAACAAACATCTAAAATTTCATTACTTACCTAAACAACAACAAATTATACTATAGATGAATCTTGTATCATCTAAATCAATTCATTGGCACATCAAAATTAATGCATTCCAAATCAAATATGTTTCCATCCAGTATCATTGAACCACAGATCAAATCAAATAATCATATATGTCTGCAGCATTGAACTACAGATCTAATAATCATATGACGTCTATCTGACCTTAAATTCCCCCTTAAATAAGGTATTCAACCTCATACTAATTAAAATCTAACAAGCAAAAATTCCACTACTAATCTAATAAGCATCTGAAAAAACCCCAAGATGCTTTTATCTCTGAAGCAACGACATTGCAGAGGATGTTCAATGTTGTAAATATCTCTGAAGCAACGGCAAAATTCCACTAGTAACCCAAACTAAATAAGCATAGACTGGCCCTTCCCCTCTCCTTCAGAAGCCCCAATCCAACACAAACAAATCCAACCATTGAGAAGCTCTTTTTGATTAACATGACAACACCCATTACATGAGCACATCCTTCACTATATTCACAACCAAACTAATGCACCATCTAATCACCTCAGGTAGACAATTTCCAAAAACACAAGGCCATGCACAACCCATCTCATAGCCTCTGCCTGACAGGCACCAATCAAGCATCAAAGAACTGCAACTATGACAACATGCATCAATCAAGCATCTAAGAATTGCAACTATGACAGGCATAATCCCTAGAACTAAGCATCCATTTAATTAATCATCAAGCCAAAGAACTAAAGCAGGCACCAACCCAAACCAATAGAGAAGTATATATTTGACTAATCCATCGTCTAATCCTCAAGCCAAACACCTAAAGAATTGCAAAAATTCCACTACTAATCTAATAAGCATCTGAAAAAAACCCATCCCTCAATCCGGCTACTTCTAACCTAATCTAATAATCATATGTGGTGCACCATTCTTGCACGAATCAAATACAGAAAAACCCTAATGCAGAGAAAACCCTACCTCCAACAAATCTAAGCAAACAAAGTTTTGGCCACAAACCCTACAATCTGAAAACTACCAACTAAAAGTGATAAGCAGATACCTTCTGCTCCGCCTGCTCCTCGCCGGAGCCGGCCTCCACCTTCTCCACCTTCTCCACCTCGTGCGCCTTGCCAGAGCCCGCCTCCACCTTCTGCGCCTCATCGGAGATCGCTAGAGCGGGCGCATCTGGCTGGACCGCGCCGCTGCAGCCCGCCCCCGCCTTCTCCAGATCTGCAGCGAAGGGAGCACCGCGCTGGACACCGGCATGCCTCCTCACAAAGGTGCCCGCAGCGACCTGTCGCGCCTGCTCCACCAGATCTGCGTGCCAATCCGGGCGCTCGCCTCCTGCGTCTGCCATGGCGATGGAGAGGATGTGGTGAGGGAGACGAGTAGGTTGGATAGGAGAGGGAGTGGGGAGTGGGGAGTGGAGAGAGGGAGACGATGCGGCGGGGGGAAATGGTGGGCGATGTGGCCGGAGGTGGTTGCCGTCCACATTTATATGATGGGACATTTTTGGCAACTACCCGTGACACGTGCTGCCCCACGCGCGGGCGGCTGCACGCCTGCACGAAAGGCCGCCGTATACAAATACGTATAGGGCTGGGCATACGATCTAACCGGGCCCGTACGGGCCTCCCAGGGCTCCTCGACGACTATTCACGGGGGCAACAAAGACCATCGTGCCCCTCGTTATGAACCGTTTTTGGTTCATCCTGGCCGTCGATGTGTTTTTCCACCTCGCGTTCAGCCCGGGGGGAGCACCGGAGCAGAAACGGTGTTCTTCCTATGACCAACAACATCACAGTTGCTGCATTTGGCCTGCTTTGCACTTTGGGGGCGTCCCATTTCTGTGGGCAAGTAGTTCTTTTTGTAGCCTTGAATATTGCAGATGCTACAAAATCTAGTCCTCTTGATCATGTGAATTTCAGCTGTGTGGCTCCAGTCTGATCTCGCTGGTAGTGCTGAATGTGTTCCGGTAAATCCCAATCCAGTTCACTCCACTCAATCAACGATTCCAACCGAAACCCTCCTCCTACAAGAAATCTGCATATCATCACCCTGACATGGATTTTTAATCCATCATTAATTTTTTGTAGGTTGTTTTTCACCCTGCATATCCTTCTACAGGCAATCTACAACCCACTGCATCAAAACACTGCACAAAACCACCCTAATTGCATGACAAAAAAATATAAATGAACACCAAAAACAGAGCCGCACAAGCCTGATGGGCAGCACCCATTCACAGCAACACTGCCCAGCACTATCCAACCAGCTTGCTGTCCAACACAAACACATTCATCTCGAAGCTAAGCTCACACAAAAACATGCAATCAAGCACAGACTAACGACTCTGTATAAACCGTCTAAAAACGCTGACGTCAGGAAGAAATCGAGTCAGTGTAGTACATCACCTACATTTCTTTTTTCAGAACAAATATTTAAGCAGACAGAAACAAGTGGCACCTAACCAGCAAAATGGTTTTCATATCGCAGCACCAACTCTACAGCAACATTAATCCCTAATTACATTGTTCATGCCTCATGACTACACATCACAAAAACTGATTACCACCGACCACATCAGGGATTCAGACAAGTTCAGGCGGTCCTGAAAGATTGGCAACCTGCATGCGCACAAAATGAAAACAACACGCGGCGGTAGGGAGGGACGTTATTGCCTAGGAGAGAACAGAGCCCGCCGCCGAAGAGGCGAGCGTGGCAACCGAGAGGAAAGACCACTGAGAGGGAGGAGGGGGTGAGAAAAGCAAAAACCTGCACACACGATCCACGGGGAAATCATTGTTTTTTTCATGGTAATACTTGTTTCATTCATATCATAAAGAACAAAGTACAAGTCACGTAAAGACCGGCATGACAAAACTGAAAAGATAGCAGAACATCTCTGAACTTGACATCAACGCCCGTCACCTGCCTCCGGCACCACCACAGTAGCCACCGAAGAAAAGAATGACGAATCACCTTCTCACCCGAGCTCGACGCGGCTCCATCGCTGATATGCAGCTTCGCGAACCTCCAAGGTGGCTCACCAAAAGTGAAGCCCTTACCGTTGAACGATTCAGACCGGGGCAACACCCTGGACACGCCATCGAACTTCAGATCTAGCACCCCACCATGACTAAAACGCCGAAGGAGGAAACCATATCTGCCATCCACGAACCACGAGCCCAGCACATGCTCCGTCTTCCAGATGTCGTCGATGCAGACCACAATCTGCATCCGCTCCTGGACTACCTCCCAAGCTCCGCGCCGACGCTGGAGCAAACGCCATCGCCACGGCGGAGCCCGAGGACTGATACGTCTCCAACATATCTATAATTTTTGATTGCTCCATGCTATATTATCTTCTGTTTTGGACATTATTGGGCTTTATTATTCACTTTTTATATTATTTTTGGGACTAACCTATTAACCGGAGGCCCAACCCAGAATTTCTGTTTTTTGCCTATTTCAGAGTTTCACAGAACAAGAATATCAAACGGAGTCCAAACGGAATGAAACCTTCGGGAGCGTGATTTTTGGAACGAACAAGATCCAGGAGACTTGGACGCTACGTAAGAGAAGCTTCCAGGAGGCCACGAGCTAGGGGGCCGCGCCTACCCCCCAGGGCGCGCCCTCCACCCTCGTGGGCCCCCTGTTGCTCCACCGACGTACTCCTTCCTCCTATATATACCTATGTACCCCCAAACGATCAGAACAGGAGCCACAAACCTAATTCCACCGCCGCAACCTTCTGTAGCCACGAGATCCCATCTTGGGGCCTGTTCCGGATCTCCGCCGGAGGGGGGCATCCATCATGGAGGGCTTCTACATCAACACCATAGCCTCTCCGATGAAGTGTGAGTAGTTTACCTCAGACCTTCGGGTCCACAGTTATTAGCTAGATGGCTTCTTCTCTCCTTTTGGATCTCAATACAATGTTCTCCCCCTCTCTCGTGGAGATCTATTCGATGTAATCTTCTTTTTGCGGTGTGTTTGTTGAGACCGATGAATTGTGGGTTTATGATCAAGATTATCTATGAACAATATTTGAATCTTCTCTGAATTCTTTTATGTATGATTGGTTATCTTTGCAAGTCTCTTCGAATTATCAGTTTGGTTTGGCCTACTAGATTGATCTTTCTTGCAATGGGAGAAGTGCTTACCTTTGGGTTCAATCTTACGGTGTCCTTTCCCAGTGACAGTAGGGGCAGCAAAGCACGTATTGTATTGTTGCAATCGAGGATAACAAGATGGTTTTTTTATCATATTGCATGAATTTATCCCTCTACATCATGTCATCTTGCTTAAGGCGTTACTCTGTTTTCATGAACTTAATACTCTAGATGCATGCTGGATAGCGGTCGATGAGTGGAGTAATAGTAGTAGATGCAGGCAGGAGTCGGTCTACTTGTATCAGACGTAATGCCTGTATACATGATCATACCTAGATATTCTCATAACTATGCTCAATTCTGTCAATTGCTTAACAGTAATTCGTTCACCCACCGTAAAATACTTATGCTCTTGAGAGAAGCCACTAGTGAAACCTATGGCCCCCGGCTCTATCTTCATCATATTAATCTTCCAACACTTATTTATTTCCTTTGCTTTTTACTTTGCTTTTATTTTACTTTGCATCTTATCATAAAAATACGTATCTATCAGATCTCACTCTCGTAAGTGACCGTGAAGGGATTGACAACCCCTTATCGCGTTGGTCGCGAGGATTTATTTGTTTTGTGTAGGTACGACGGACTCGCGCGTAGCCTCCTACTGGATTGATACCTTGGTTCTCAAAAACTGAGGGAAATACTTACGCTACTTTACTACATCACCCTTTCCTCTTCAAGGGAAAACCAACGCAGTGCTCAAGTGGTAGCAAGAAGGATTTTTGGCGCCGTTGCCAGGGAGGTCTACGCAAAAGTCAACATACCAAGTACCCATCACAATCCCTTATCTCCCGCATTACATTATTTGCCATTTGCCTCTCGTTTTCCTCTCCCCCACTTCACCCTTGCCGTTTTATTCGCCCTCTCATTTCCGTTTGCCTCTTTTTCGCTTGCTTTTTGTTTGCTTGTGTGTTGGATTGCTTGTTTGTCACGATGGCTCAAGATAATACCAAATTATGTGACTTTACCAATACCAACAATAATGATTTCCTTAGCACTCTGATTGCTCCTCTTACCGATACTGAATCTTGTGAAATCAATGCTGCTTTGTTGAATCTTGTCATGAAAGATCAATTCACCGGCCTTCCTAGTGAAGATGTCGCTACTCATCTAAATATCTTTGTTGATTTGTGTGATATGCAAAAGAAGAAAGATGTTGACAATGATATTGTTAAATTGAAGCTATTTCCTTTTTCGCTTAGAGATCGTGCTAAAGCTTGGTTTTCGTCTTTGCCTAAAAATAGTATTGATTCATGGAATAAGTGCAAAGATGCTTTTATCTCTAAGTATTTTCCTCCCGCTAAGATCATCTCTCTTAGAAACGATATTATGAATTTTAAGCAACTTGATCATGAACATGTTGCACAAGCTTGGGAGAGGATGAAATTAATGATACGTAATTACCCTACTCATGGTTTGAATTTGTGGATGATTATAAAAAAATTATGCCGGATTGAATTTTGCTTCTAGAAATCTTTTAGATTCGGCCGTGGGAGTCACTTTTATGGAAACCACTTTAGGATAATCTACTAAACTCCTAGATAATATTATGGTTAATTATTCTCAATGGCACACTGAAAGATCTACTAATAAAAAGTGCATGCGATAGAAGAAATAAATGTTTTGAGTGGAAAGATGGATGAACTTATGAAATTATTTGCTACTAAGAGTGTTTCTTTTGATCCTAATGATATGCCTTTGTCTACTTTGATTGAGAATAATAATGAATCTATGGATGTGGATTTTTTTGGTAGGAATAATTTTGGTAACAATGCGTATAGAGGAAACTTTAATCCTAGACCTTATCCTAGCAATTCCTCTAATAATTATGGTAATTCCTACAATACCTCTTATGGAATTTTTAATAAGATGCCCTCTGAATTTGAAACTAGTGTTAAAGAGTTTATGATTTCGCAAAAGAATTGCAATGCTTTGCTTGAAGAGAAATTGCTTAAAGTTGATGAATTGGCTAGGAACGTTGATAGAATTTCTCTTGATGTTGATTCTTTAAAGCTTAGATCTATTCCTCCTAAGCATGATATCAATGAGTCTCTCAAAGCCATGAGAATTTCCATTTATGAGTGCAAAGAAAGAACCGCTAGGATGCGTGCTAAGAAAGATTGCTTTATGAAAGCGTGTTCTTCTATTTTTTATGAAAACAAAGATGAAGATCTAAAAGTTATTGATGTGTCCCCTATTAAATCTTTGTTTTGCAATATGAATCTTGATAATGATGGGACTGAATATGATCCACCTTTACCTAGAAAGCGTTCCAAAAATTCAGAGTTTTCAAATCTTGATGCTAAAATTGATAAAAGTGGGATTGAAGAAATCAAAACGTTAGATGTTGATAAACCCACTATTTTGGATTTCAAGAAATTTAATTATGAAAATTGCTCTTTGATAGATTGTATTTCCTTGTTGCAATCCATGCTAAATTCTCCTCATGCTTATAGTCAAAATAAAGCTTTTACCAAACATATCGTAGATGCTTTGATGCAATTTTATGAAGAAAAACTTGAGTTGGAAGTTTCTATCCCTAGAAAACTTTATGATGAGTGGGAACCTACTATTAAAATTAAGATTAAGGATCATGAGTTCTATGCTTTGTGTGATTTGGGTGCTAGTGTTTCCACTATTCCCAAAACTTTGTGTGATTTGCTAGATTTCCGTGAGTTTGACGATTGCGGATTCTACTATTAAGAAACCTACGGGAAGAATTAATGATGTTCTTATCATTGCAAATAGGAACTATGTGCCCGTATATTTTATCGTTCTTGGTATAGATTGCAATCCTTCATGTCCTATTATTCTTGGTAGACCTTTCCTTAAATCAATGGGGGTAATTATTGATATGAAGGAAGCGAATATTAGATTTCAATTTCCATTAAAGAAAGGCTTGGAACACTTCCCTAGGAAGAAAATAAAATTACCATATGAATCTATCATGAGAGCCACTTATGGATTGCCCACCAAAGATGGCAATACCTAGATCTATCCTTACTTTTATGCCTAGCTAGGGGCGTTAAACGATAGCGCTTGTTGGGAGGCAACCCAATTTTACTTTTAGTTTTTTTGCTTTTGCTTCTGTTTAGGAATAAACCTTTGATCTAGCCTCTGGTTAGATGTGTTTTTTAGTGTTTGTGCCAAGTTAAACCTATAGGATCTTCTTGGATGATAGTTATTTGATCTTGCAGAAATTTCCAGAAACTTTCTGTTCACGAAAACAATTGTTAAAAATCACCAGAACGTGATAAAATACTGATTCCAATTGCTGCTGATCAATAAACAAATTTCCTAGGTCTTCCTATTTTGGCTGATTTTTTGGAGTTCTAGAAGTTTGCGTTAGTTACAGATTACTACAGACTGTTCTGTTTTTGACAGATTCTGTTTTTCGTGTGTTGTTTGCTTATTTTGATGAATCTATGGCTAGTAAAATAGTTTATAAACCATAGAGAAGTTGGAATACAGTAGGTTTAACACCAATATAAATAAAGAATGAGTTCATTACAGTACCTTGAAGTTGTCTTTTGTTTTCTTTCACTAACGGAGCTCACGAGATTTTCTGTTGAGTTTTGTGTTGTGAAGTTTTCAAGTTTTGGGTGAAAGATTTGATGGATCATGGAATAAGGAGTGGCAAGAGCCTAAGCTTGGGGATTCCCATGGCACCCCCAATATAATCTAAGGACACCAAAAAGCCAAAGCTTGGGGATGCCCCGGAAGGCATCCCCTCCTTCGTCTACTTCCATCAGTAACTTCACTTGGAGCTATATTTTTATTCACCACATGATATGTGTTTTGCTTGGAGCGTCTTGTATGATTTGAGTCTTTTTTTTAGTTTACCACAATCGACCTTTCTGTACACACCTTTTGAGGGAGCCATACATGATTTGGAAATTATTAGAATACTCTATGTGCTTCACTTATATCTTTTGAGTTATATAGTTTTGCTCTACTACTTCACTTATATCTTTTAGAGCACTGTGGTGGATTTGTTTTATAGAAACTATTGATCTCTCATGCTTCACTTAGATTATTTTGAGAGTCTTAAATAGCATGGTAATTTGCTTAAATATTCCTAATATGCTAGGTATTCAAGTTTAGTAAAAACTTTCTTATGAGTGCGTTGAATACTAAGGGAAGTTTGATGCTTGATGATTGTTTTGAGATATGGAGGTAATAATATCAAAGTCGTGCTAGTTGAGTAGTTGTGAATTTGAGAAATGCTTTTGTTGAAGTTTGCAAGTCCCGTAGCATGCACGTATGGTAAACGTTATATTTGAAACATGAGGTGTTCTTTGATTGTCCTCCTTATGAGTGGCGGTCGGTGACGAGCGATGGTCTTTTCCTACCAATCTATCCCCCTAGGAGCATGCGCGTAGTGCTTGGTTTTTGATGACTTGTAGATTTTTGCAATAAGTATGTGAGTTCTTTATGACCAATGTTGAGTCCATGGATTATACACACTCTCACCCTTCCATCATTGCTAGCCTCTTCGGTACCGTGCATTGCCCTTTCTCACATTGAGAGTTGGTGCAAACTTCGCCGGTGCATCCAAACCCCGTGATATGATACACTCTTTCACACATAAACCTCCTTATATCTTCCTCAAAACAGCCACCATACCTACCTATTATGGCATTTCCATAGCCATTCCGAGATATATTGCCATGCAACTTTCCACCATTCCGTTTATCATGACACGTCCATCATTGTCATATTGCTTAGGATGATCATGTAGTTGAGATAGTATTTGTGGCAAAGCCACCATTCATAATTCCTTCATACATGTCACTCTTGGTTCATTGCATATCCCAGTACACCGCCGGAGGCATTCATATAGAGTCATACTTTGTTCTAGTATCGAGTTGTTATCATTGTGTTGAAAATAAATAGAAGTGTGATGATCATCATTTTCTAGAGCATTGTCCCAAGTGAGGAATAAAAAAATAAAAAATAAAGGCCATAAAAAAGAGAAGGCCCAAAAAATGAGAGAAAAAGAGAGAAGGGACAATGTTACTATCCTTTGCCACACTTGTGCTTCAAAGTAGCACCATAATCTTCATGATAGAGAGTCTCTTGTTTTGTCACTTTCATATACTAGTGGGAATTTTTAATTATCGAACATGGCTTGTATATTCCAATAATGGGCCTCCTCAAGTGCCCTAGGTCTTTGTGAGCAAGCAAGTTGGATGCACACCCACTTAGTTTCTTTTGTTGAGCTTTCATACATTTATAGCTCTAGTGCATCCGTTGCATGGAAATCCCTACTCCTTGCATTAACATCAATCGATGGGCATCTCCATAGCTCATTGATTAGCCTCGTTGATGTGAGACTTTATCCCTTTTTGTCTTCTCCACATAACCCCCATCATCATATTCTATTCCACCCATAGTGCTATGTCCATGGCTCGCGCTCATATATTGCGTGAAGGTTTATAAGTTTGAGATTACTAAAGTATGAAACAATTGCTTGGCTTGTCATCGGGGTTGTGCATGATGAGAACATTCTTGTGTGACGAAAATGGAGCATGACTAAACTATATGATTTTGTAGGGATGAACTTTCTTTGGCCATGTTATTTTGAGAAGACATAATTGCTTAGTTAGTATGCTTGAAGTATTATTATTTTTATGTCAATATGAACTTTTATCTTGAAGCTTTTGGATCGGAATATTCATACCACAGTTAAGAAGAATTACATTGAAATTATGCCTAGTAGCACTCCGCATCAAAAATTCTGTTTTTATCATTTACCTACTCGAGGACGAGTAGGAATTAAGCTTGGGGATGCTTGATACGTCTCCAACGTATCTATAATTTTTGATTGCTCCATGCTATATTATCTTCTGTTTTGGACATATTGGGCTTTATTATTCACTTTTATATTATTTTTGGGACTAACCTATTAACCGGAGGCCCAGCCCAGAATTGCTGTTTTTTGCCTATTTCAGAGTTTCGGAGAAAAAGAATATCAAACGGAGTCCAAACGGAATGAAACCTTCGGAAGCGTGATTTTTGGAACGAACAAGATCCAGGAGACTTGGACCCTACGTAAGAGAAGCTTCCAGGAGGCCACGAGGTAGGGGGCGCGCCCTCCACCCTCGTGGGCCCCCTGTTGCTCCACCGACGTACTCCTTCCTCCTATATATACCTACATACCCCCAAACGATCAGAACAGGAGCCAAAAACCTAATTCCACCGCCGCAACCTTCTGTACCCACGAGATCCCATCTTGGGGCCTGTTCGGGAGCTCCGCCGGAGGGGGCATCCATCACGGAGGGCTTCTACATCAACACCATAGCCTCTCCGATGAAGTGTGAGTAGTTTACCTCAGACCTTCGGGTCCATAGTTAGTAGCTAGATGGCTTCTTCTCTCTGTTTGGATCTCAATACAATGTTCTCCCCCTCTCTCGTGGAGATCTATTCAATGTAACCTTCTTTTTGCGGTGTGTTTGTTGATACCGATGAATTGTGGGTTTATGATCAAGATTATCTATGAACAATATTTGAATCTTCTCTGAATTCTTTTATGTATGATTGGTTATCTTTGCAAGTCTCTTCGAATTATCAGTTTGGTTTGGCCTACTAGATTGATCTTTCTTGCAATGGGAGAAGTGCTTAGCTTTGGGTTCAATCTTGCGGTGTCCTTTCCCAGTGACAGTAGGGGCAGCAAGGCACGTATTGTATTGTTGCCATCGAGGATAACAAGATGGGGTTTTTATCATATTGCATGAATTTATCCCTCTACATCATGTCATCTTGCTTAAGGCGTTACTCTCTTTTCATGAACTTAATACTCTAGATGCATGTTGGATAGCGGTCCATGAGTGGAGTAATAGTAGTAGATGCAGGCAGGAGTCGGTCTACTTGTCTCGGACGTGATGCCTATATACATGATCATACCTAGATATTCTCATAACTATGCTCAATTCTGTCAATTGCTCAACAGTAATTCGTTCACCCACCGTAAAATACTTATGCTCTTGAGAGAAGCCACTAGTGAAACTGATGGCCCCCGGGTCTATCTTCATCATATTAATCTTCCAACACTTATTTATTTCCTTTGCTTTTTACTTTACTTTTATTTTACTTTGCATCTTACCATAAAAATACCAAAAAATTTATCCTATCATATCTATCAGATCTCACTCTCGTAAGTGACCGTGAAGGGATTGACAACCCCTTATCGCGTTGGTTGCGAGGATTTATTTGTTTTTTGTAGGTACGAGGGACTCGCGCGTAGCCTCCTACTGGATTGAGACCTTGGTTCTCAAAAACTGAGGGAAATACTTACGCTACTTTACTGCATCACCCTTTCCTCTTCAAGGGAAAACCAACGCAGTGCTCAAGAGGTAGCAAGGACACAGGTCCACCACAAGGATGCCGCCGCCGCCACGCCATCCTTGCTTAAACAGACTGGTTTTCAAATCCATCCCCAACCATAGGACCGATGGCCTCGTCAGGGAAGGATCCGAAGAATCTTTATTCAGCGTTGTCATCGTCGCCGCCGAAGCCAAGACGATGAACAACCTAAAAACCTAGACTACGAGAGAGTAAAAACGATCCACGCGCGTGGATCCGGTGACCCCCCTCACCATTGACGACCGAGGTCGCCGGCAGAGGGGAGCCGCCGGAGAGTGGCGTTGGAAGATCGGACTCCCCTGGCGGCGGCTAGGGTTCCAGCCGCCAGGGACGAGAGGAAAACAGGGACAAGAGGAAAATCTATGTCACGCGTTTAACATACGTGACGATCTGATCGGGGAAATCATTGTTACCACTGTTAGACTATATTGTTCCCATATATGTGTCCGTATTGTGTAACATTGTACCCTTTTATTATATATATGTGTGATAGGCCACCCCTAGAGGGTTGTGCCGGTTCCCCCCAAAACCTTTTGTCTTACATGGTATCACGCTAGGTTACGTTCGCTTCCGCTAAACCCTAATAGCCGACACCGCCGCCGCCGCCGTCATCACCGCCGCTGCTCCCGATAGCGCCGCCGCCATGTCGAGCGCCGCCACGTCTGGTTCCACCACCGCGGGGTTCCTCCCAGCCTCGCTCACGGCGCTGCTGTCCCTCCCGCTGGATGTCGCCGCTGTGCCGTCCCCGCTTGGGACACAGAGCGTAGGCTCCTTCTTCTCGACTCCTCCAGCAGCCTCGTCGTTTGGGCGCGAGCTCGCGGTGCACACCGTTGCTGCGTTGTCCGGCTCTCCTGCCGCGGGTGCTGTCCCGTCGCTACCACCGGTGGCGTCCGAGTCCGCCTTGATGGCGGGGCCATCGGCGTCGGGCCCGGCTGCGGCGCCATCTGTCCCCGCGCCCTTTGTTCCTCCGGCCGTGTCCCCGGTCACGCTGACGGCCTCTATGGTGCCCTCACCCCAGGGCGTCTCCTTGATGGGATCGTCGCCGCCGCCGCCGTTTCACTTCAGCCACCTCATCACCATCAAGTTGTGTAGCGACCCGACCTCAAACGGTCAAGTCTCCGTGCTTCAGTGTCATCCCTGGATCGGTAATGCTGACACACACAGTACTCGAAGGATTTATAACAGAGTAGCAATCAAACACTTATTACATCGAATATCTCCATAGAGAACTTAGTACAATAAATATGGCTTAAGGCCATCTAATACGATAACAGCGGAAGACTTGGAAGATAAAGTGAGTCCATCAACTCCAACGGCATAGCTGAGCTGCACGACAACGACCTAGCGAACCTTACTCCTCGTCTCAAAAGTCTGCAACATAATACGTTGCAGCCCGAAAATGGGACAGCACATGGAATATGCCGGCAATATAACACAGTAGAGCAATGAACAGATAACGCTATCACTATATGCATATGTGGCTGGTGGAGGCTCTATGGTTATATGATTTTGCGAAAAAACCAATTTTTCCCTACAACAAAGGAATAAATTTTATTTAACTATCATGGTAGTTGAAATATCATTGAGAATGGCACCCCCGTCTCAATCCCAATTAAAGGTAATTATTAACCCACCAAATTAAATTAGAGTGATGAGATACAATAGGAAAATCCAAGTACTAGATACTCAAGATGTCCATAACCGGGGACACGGCTAACCATGATTAGATTGTACACTCTGCAGAGGTTTGCGCACTTTTCCCCACAAGACTCGATCTCCTCCGTTGGATTTCTCGCACTACATGGTGTTTGAGAAACGGATGACCGAGACACAGTCTTTCAGAAGCATTAACTCTTTACTCCGGGTGGATAGTTACACCTACTTTCCCCTACATCTGCTGGCTAGTCCACCACTGAAAGAGGTCACACAACATACTCAACTATGCCAGAGCCCATAATGGCTTCTGGCTGCACACGGAAGTTTCTAGCATGAATAATCTCACGATCCCTTTGAGCCTGGGTGACGAACCGTAGGATGATCACACGGATACACCGGGATCTCCTAGGACTACACTGGATACCCCAGGTGCCCAAACAAGAATTCCACCTAGATGTGTATTAAAGTTGCCACCTTAAGTTGAACCATTAATTAACAATCTCACATCTGTCATGGATACACTCAAACCCAATCCACGTCTACGAGCATAGCATAGCAATATAAGCAATACGTAGAAGTAGCTCCCAAGGGTTGATATGAAAACAGGTAATAGGTTCTACCTCAACATCTACTTCCCAAACCCACAAATTAAGAGATCCTACTCATGCAATGTGTGATGGTTGTAGCTAATGCATATAAACTGGGTAATAAAGGGGTATGATCAATGTGTTACTTGCCTTGCTGACGATCCGCAAAACCTAGTGCTTCGTAGTAGCACGCTTCGCGCTCCGGGAATTCTATCGCAAACAAACAATAGCATACTTAAGCAATCAAGCAAAGATGCAAGGGTAAAACTTGAGTAAGAAGATCTAACCAGAAAGTTCAACTTAAGAACTCCCATTTGCAAAAAGAATCAAATCAAATGGAGCAACAAAACTCAAACGGCGAAAGAAACAAGATGCGTTTACTAATATGGGCTAAAGTCAAATTTTACAGTATCAAAATCTTGTTCAAGTTGGTTAAACAGAAAGACGGCTTTGAGACGAAGATCTAGGCGCTTGAATCGCCTGATTCCGATAAACGAGCGAAAAGATAAACTAAAACGGAAATCGGATCAGAATTCACGATCGAAAATAATCGCGAAAATCCCGAGAAAAAGAAAAACTAACGAACAGGCTAACGAACGAACGTTCGCTGTCTGTAACTAACGGGTGAACGGCGTTTGTTTACTGAACGGCGTTCGTTTAAACGAACGAATGGACGAACGTCCGCAAAATAAATAAACCGTCGGGAAAACCGATCTAACGAAAGCAAACCGAAGAAAATAAAAAAAATCGGGGTTATCCGAAGTAAACCGACAGGTCAACGGCGGTCAACGGTGACGGCATCCGGCGCGGCGGCAGTGGCGGCTAGGGTTAGGGGCGCGGGTGGGCTGCGGGGGCAGGGGCGGCGAGGCTTATAAAGCACCCCCCCCCCCCGGGCGGAGTCCCTGTCGGGTACGGCCCGGGGTCGGTTTCCTTTAAAAAAACAAATATTCCGACGTGCAGAAAAAGAAAGAAAAGAAATACTAAACGGACTCCAAAAATCCCGAAATAAGTTTTCCCCATCCTCTAAAAATAAGACGGACAAGGTGAACATTTATTTGGGCCTATAATGCAATCTTGAAAAACGCGAATTTTTCCTATGCAAATAAAATAGCAATAAAATCCGAATAAATCAAATATTTGATTTTAATATTTTCCTCCAATATTTCATTTATTTTGGAGAAGTCATATTATCTCCTCTCATATATTTTAATATCAAATATTTTCGGAGGGAAAAATAATAAAGCAAATGCTCCTCGTTTCGATATTCGATAAAAATTTCAAATACGAAAATGGTGAAATCCCCAACTCTCTCCGAGGGTCCTTGAGTTGCTTAGAATTTCGAGGATCGCAAAACAAATATGCAATAAAAATATGATATGCAAGAATGACCTATGTATAACATTCCAAATTGAAAATTTGGGATGTTACAAACCTACCCCCCTTAAGATGAATCTCGCCCTCGAGATTCGGGTTGGCTAGAAAATAGGTGTGGGTGGTCTTTCCATAGATCATCCTCTCGTTCCTAGGTGGCTTCATCCTCGGTATGGTGGCTCCACTGAAATTTGCAAAATTTGATAACCTTGCTGCGAGTAACTCGGCTGGCTAACTCTAGAATCTTGACAGGTTTCTCCTCATATGTCAAATCACTGTCCGACTGAATCGCTTCCAGGGGCACTGTATCTCTCAGAGGTATAACTGAGAGATACCTTCAACTGGGAAACGTGAAACACATCATGTACTCCTGACAGTCCTCCAGGTAACTCCAACTTGTAGGCAACTTCTCCCATACGTTCCAAAACACTGTACGGTCCAACAAATCTCGGGGCTAACTTTCCTTTTACTCCAAAACGCTTAACTCCTCGAAGAGGTGATACTCGCAGATACGCTCTATCTCTGATTTCATAGACTACCTCCGTGCGTTTTGAATCTGTATAACTCTTCTGTCGGGACTGAGCTACCTTCAGTCTATCCCGAATCAGCTTAACCTTCTCTTTAGATTCCTGAATCAAATCCGGTCCAAACAACTGGCGGTCTCCAACTTCATCCCACATCAACGGTGTTCGGCATCTTCTTCCATACAGAGCTTCGAACGGTGCCATCTTCAAACTAGCATGGTAGCTGTTGTTGTATGAGAACTCTGTGTAGGGCAAGTTGTCATCCCAACTAGATCCGTAATCTAGCGCACAAGCTCTCAACATATCCTCCAGAATCTGGTTGACTCTCTCAGTCTATCCATCCGTCTACGGGTGAAAAGCTGTACTGAACTCTAGCCTGGTTCCCAAAGTCTGGTGCAGCTCATGCCAAAACTTTTAAGTAAACGGTCTTCCTCTATCTAATACGATGGTCGTCGGAACTCTGTGCAGACATACGACCCTGGTCATATATATCTTGGCCAGCTTCGCACTGGTATACTAGGTTTTCACTGGAATAAAGTGAGCCACTTTGGTCAAGCGATCAACTACTACCCAAATAGAATCATATCCTGATCAAGTCCTGGGCAATCCGATGATGAAATCCATGCCAAGTTTATCCCACTTCCATTCGGGTATCGGCATAGGTTGAAGTAATCCTGCTGGCTTCTGATGTTCTGCCTTCACTCTCTGACATACATCACATACGGCTACATACTCGGCAATATCCTTCTTCATACCGGTCCACCAGAAACGCTCCTTCAAATCCAAATACATCTTGGTGTTTCTAGGGTGTATTGAGTATGGCGAGTCATGAGCTTCCTGTAGTATCAATTTCCTGATCTCTACATTATTGGGCACATATATACGGTCCTCAAACCATAAGGTGTCGTGCTCATCCTCATGAAAACCTTTGGCTTTCCCTTCGCTCATCTTCTCCTTTATCTCGGCAATCTCCTTGTCATCCTTCTGAGCTTCTCGAATCTTTCCCAATAATGTAGACTGAACCTCCATTGCTGCAACAAAACCTCTAGGGACTATCTCCAAACGTAGTTCCCTGAGATCCTCGGCTAACTCCTTTGGCATCCCTCCGTTTACAAGGGTGTTAACATAACTCTTACGGCTCAAGGCGTCTGCTACGACATTGGCCTTTCCTGGATGATAATGCAGCTTCATGTCATAATCCTTTATGAGCTCCAACCATCTCCTCTGCCTGAGGTTAAGCTCCTTCTGTGTGAAGATGTACTTCAAACTCTTGTGATCCGTGTACACATCGCAATGGTTTCCAATGAGAAAATGTCTCCAGGTCTTGAGCGCATCCACCACAGCTGCTAACTCCAAATCGTGCGTGGCATAATTCAACTCATGCGGTTTCAGTTGTCGTGAGGCATATGAAACAACTCTCCCGTCTTGCATAAGTACTCCTCCAAGTCCTAAGCGAGATGCATCGCAATACACTTGGAAATCCTTGCGTGTATCCGGCAGAATCAGCACTGGGGCTGTAGTCAAATGTTTCTTCAACCCCTGAAAACTTGCTTCACATTCATCAGTCCAATGGAACTTAGTGTCCTTCTTCTACAATGCCGTCATAGGCTTTGCAATCTTAGAGAAATTCTCAATGAATCTCCGATAGTATCCCGTGTGTCCAAGAAAACTGCGGATCTCTCTGACTGAGGTGGGTACCAAACACTCAGTGACTGACTGAACCTTGGTGGGATCCACTGCTATACCTTCTACTGATATAACATGTCCAAGAAATCCAACTTCCTTGAACCAAAACTCACATTTGCTGAACTTGGCATATAACTGGTGTTCCCTGAGCTTCTCGAGAACCAAACGCAAATGTTCCTTGTGTTCCTCTTCATTCTTTGAGTATATCAAGATATCATCTATAAACACCACGGCAAATTGTAAGTGCATCTAGTGCCACCCCTAGTTGGTTTTGGAGTATCGACGACAAACCTGGTTGAGGGACTAATGTGTTTGTGAGAATTGCAGGATAAAACAGGTAGTAGTCCCTCATTGATTTGGTTTACTACCGGAGATGACCCCTAAAAATGTATGAAGACATTGAAGACAATGGTGGTATCTGAAGATATTCACATTGAAGACTATGACAATAGAAGACATCACGTGAAGACTATGGAGCGCGAAGACTTAGTTGTTTTGTTGTTTCCTTTTCTTCTTTGTTGAGTCATAGGAACCATCGTACTGTTAAGTGGGGTCCCAGTGAACAAAGTCAGAGTGACTGAAGTGATGCTCAACCAAAATCCTATGTCTTCGAGCGAAGACAATGAGAGCAAATCTTATCCAGAGCTGGATGAGTCAGCTTTACTTGTAGCCCAAGTCAAGCTGCCGCGTGTGTTTGAAATCTGACCGTTGGAACACGTGTCAGTTCCTTAGTGATCCAGGGTCATTTCGGACAAATCAGGTCGGGTTGCCTAGTTGCTATAAATAGCCCACCCCTGCACCATAAATTGGTGGCTGCTCAGAGTTAGTGCACGGCTTTTGTCGTTTGAGAGCAACCCACCTCCGAAGCTTTTGAGAGAGAGAAATCCTTGCGAGGACAAAGCCCAAACACCCAGAGCCAAAGAGTGTTAGGCATCACTGAAGTCTTTCTGTCCGCGTGACCTGAAGACTTGTTACACTTGAGGACTGTGAATCCTCCAGCCGGTTAGGCGTCGCGTTCTGAGCATCCAAGAGTCATTGTGGATCGCCTGTGAACGAAGTCTGTGAAGGTTTGGAAGTCTACCTTGAAGACTTACCAGAGTGATTGTGCGAGGACTGGGTGTCCTTAGCTCAAGGGGAACAAGGTGAAGACACGGTCGTCTGAGTTAAATCTCAGCCTCCCTAACCAGACGTACAGTTGTCACAGCAACTGGAACTGGTCCAACAAATCTTGTTCTCACGAAGCGACTGGTTCTATCTTCTCCCTCTCTTTATTTTCAGTTTGTCTTCGTGAAGTCATTGCCTGCCTATGTTACCTATTTGACTTCACTATGTGACTTCTATTGTTGTTTCGCTTCATACTATCTTCCATCCTGATCTTCACTACCTAGCTGCTATTAGTCTTCGTGCTTTCACTTCATTGTATACTTGACTATGGCTTGCTTAGTGTAATCTACCTTCCGCTGCATATCAATAGGTTCATTTCTATTGTTTGTCTTCGAAACTCTCATGTTTTGAAGACTTTGATAAAAATTGCCTATTCACCCCCCCTCTAGTCGACAACTAGCACTTTCAATTGGTATCAGAGCAAGGTACTCCCTTGTTCTATGTGATTCGGTTTAACCACCTGGAGTTTTAGCTATGTCGACTGCAGGGATAATCAAAGTCTCCGCTGCGTGCCCCGTCTTTGATGGAACTGAATATCCCTACTGGAAGAATAAGATGCGCATGCATCTTGAAGCCATTGATGTCGACCTCTGGTATGTCGTCAAGAATGGTATTCCCAAGACTGGTGAAGGTGTCACCCTGCTGCTGTCAAGAAGTTCATTCAACTGGATTCTACTACCAAGAACATCATCTGTGGTCATCTGACCAAAGGACAATATGGCCGTGTGAGTGCTCTGGAAACATCGAAGCTAGTCTGGTACTGGCTCTCCAAGGTCAATGAAGGCGTCTCAACCTAGAGAGATCAAAGGACCAGTGTTCTTCGTAACCTCTTGAACCGCTTCAAGAGAAACGACAATGAGATTGTCTAGCTCATGTTTGATCGTCTCACTGACATCACAAATGAGCTTCGTGCTCTCGGCGCCACTGAGATCACCAAGCATGAAATCGTCAAGACACTGCTGAGATCACTTGACAGCTCATTTGACACCCTTGCCCTGATGATACAAGAATGCCCTGACTTCAAGACACTCGATCTGTCTGACATACTTGAGAGGCTCAACACACATGAGTTCCAGCTATCTGAGAAAAGAGATTTCTATGGTCCCAACTATGGCCGAACTCGCGCTTTGAAGGCAAAAGTTGTTTCCTCATCTGAAGAAGAATCTGACTGCAGTTCTGGTGATCCTGAAGACATTGGAAAGGAGCTTGTTATGCTTGTGAAGAAGTTCCAGAAGTTCACTAAGAAGAAGGGCTTCAGAAAGTCTTCACGATCCAGCTCAAGAAATGATGAAGCTTCCACTCATGATTACAAGAAGAGAACATGTCACAAGTGCAAGAAACTTGGACACTACATCTCTGAATGTCCACAGTGGGACAATGAGAACAACAAGAAGAAGAAGAGCAAGGAATATGATTCAGATGACAAGAAGAAGAAGAAATCCTCAAAGTCTTCTTCCAAGTCTTCTTCCAAGTCTTCATCACACAAGAAGAGCTCATCTGGCAAGGCTTGTGCTTTTGTTGGCAAGGAAATGGATTCAGAGGAGGAGTCTGCTTCTGAGGAGGCGGAGGTGGAGTCTGAGGAGGAGTCCAACCCTGGCGTTGCAAGTCTGGCTCTAGCTATAGCCTACGTTGCCAAGTCCATCTTCAGCACTGAAGACAATGGCCCTGTCACCAACGCTGATGCTAATGACAAGGACGACTCTGCTCCCGCCTACTGCTGCATGGCACATGGTGCCAAGGTAAAATCACGCGATGCTTACTTTCAAACATCAAGTGAAGATGACTCTGACTGTGAATCCAAACCCAGCTACAATACACTTGCTAAAATTGCAACTGAACAACAGAAAGTTATGGAACATACTCAAAAACTGTTAGACAAAAGCGATGACCTCTTGGACGCAGAAATGACCCGATCTCAGTCCTTAATTGAAGACATAAAAAATCTTCATGTTAAGTACCAGGAACTTGAAAGTCGTCATGAAACGCTCTCAACCACTCATGAAAAGCTTTCCTATGATTATCTTCAAAGGAAGCAAGAGCTTGAGAAATTGAGAGCGGCTCATGAAGATCTTCAAAAAGAGAATGAGTCACTTCGCGCTCAACAGATCAGTCCCGCTCAGGATGGATTTGAACCACCATGTCTAAAATGCCTTGAGCGTGATAACGCTACTTCTGTTGCTGAATGTTCTACTGCTGCTACTGTTGCAATATCTTCAACTGTTGATGTGGTAACTAACCCCCTTGCTGAGGATGCCACCACTATTGCTGATGAAAATGCTAGGATGAAGACATTGCTTGAAACAAGGATGTATAAAAGTCTCAAAAGGCATCAGACACTGTGCGATGTCCTCAAAAAGCAGATTCTGAACCGAAACCCTCGGAAAGAGGGTGTTGGGTTCGAGAGGAAAATGAATGTTGATGGTTCTTACTGGAAGCCTGAACAGTACCCCAAAACCACATGGGTTGCTACAAAGGAACCTTCAGTGGATCCATCCACCTTATCTGGCTTCACTTGTGCTAACCCTATTATCATTGATGAATCCTTTGATGCAAACTATAAACTGTTTAAGAATGAGAATGGTGAAGTGTTTGCTAGGTATATTGGTACTAACTGCAGGAATGGGCCACCTATGAAGAAGATCTAGCTCCCCAAAAGTTGTCTTGAGAATCTTCCCGTGAATGTCATCACGAAACCGCCTGGGAAGAAGACAAATCCCAGACCAAAGGCTTCATATGGTCCAAAGGCTTCATACAGATACAGGACTCAACTGAGTCACCCTAACGCCAATGTTTTGCAGGTCAATCATACTCAAACTTATGAATATGAGCGTGTGTCTTCAAACCGCTATGTTCATAAAACTAAGAACTTTTCTGCTTATTCATATGAGTATCATTCATCTCCTACAAGGCTATTTGCTAGGGCTCCAAAGCCGAAGTTCTCAGATGCTACACTTATACTCATTGCTTCTAAGCCACCCCTGAAGATGTGGGTGGTTAAGAAGAATTAACTTTCTTTTGCAGGGAAAGGTCTCCAGCCGGAAATCAAAGGCGGCTGATGCTAATGCTGTGGACCTAAAACATCTTGTAGGGCGCAAGATCAAATTCCCAAATGGTCTTACTATGTATTTTGTTCCTGAATCGCTTGCCAATCATCCTATATGTCCTAATCTTGATCTGAGCTTTGATAATCCTCTTGTCCGTCAAATGTTTATGCTTCACAATACTCTTGGTGAAGCCTATTCCCCTAACTGTACTGTAGGGTATGACAGATCATGCTTCAGAATGGATTATGGACAGCGGATGCACTAATCATATGACTGGTGATCGAAGTCTTCTCATGGAGTCAACCTTACGTCCATCTGACAAGAGTCACATCACATTTTCTAACACTGGTTAAAGCAAGGTATTGGGTCTAGGTAGAGTTGCAATCTCAAAGGATCAGCACATGGATAAAGTGATGCTTGTTGAATCCCTAGGTTTCAACTTAATGCCTATCTCAATTCTTTGTGACTTGAACATGATTGTGATATTTGGAAAATATCATTGCCTTGTACTAATGGAATCTGACAAGTCTCTAGTCTTTGAAGGGTATCGGAAAGATGATCTGTACATGGTAGATTTCTCAGCAGGACCACAGCTTGCCGTATGTCTACTAGCAAAAGCTTCAGAGTGCTAGCTCTGGCATCGGAGGCTAGGGAATGCTGGCATGAGGAACTTACACACTCTCGCAAAGAAGAAGCACGTCATAGCCATCGAGGGCGTAAAGTTCAAGAAAGATCATCTAGGCGTTGCCTGCGAAGCTGGAAAGATGACAAGGGCCAAGCATCCCTCGAAGACAATCATGACGACATCTCAACCCTTCGAGCTGCTCCGCATGGACTTATTTGGTCCTACTCACTACTCTACTCTCACTACTACTGCTTGTCTCTATGGCTTTGTCATTGTTGATGATTATTCAAGATATACTTGGGTGCACATAATTCTCTACAAGACTGAAGTGCAGGATGTCTTCAGATGCTTCGCCAACCGTGCCATGAACAATTATGGCGTCAAGATCGAGCATATTAGAAGTGACAATGGCATAGAGTTCAAGAACACCAGTCTCGACCTTTACCTGGATACATTGGGCATCACTCATGAGTTCTCAGCTCCGTACACACCTCAGCAGAATGGCATCGTAGAGCGCAAGAACAGAACACTCATTGAGATGGCACGGACGATGCTTGATGAATACAAGACTCCAAGAAATTTCTGGCTGAAGCTATTGATACTGCATGCCATGTCATCAACCGTGTTTATCTTCACAAGCTTCTGAAGAAGACATCCTATGAACTCCTCACTGGTAAGAAGCCAAATGTCAGTTACTTCCGAGTATTTGGTGCTAGGTGCTGGATCAAGGATCCACATCACACTTTAAAATTTGCACTGAAAGCACATGAAGGTTTTATGCTTGGTTACGGAAAGGATTCGCACTCCTACAAAGTCTTCAACCTCTTTCACTATAAAGTGGTTGAAACTGTGGATGTGCGATTCTATGAGACTAACGGCTCGCAAAGGGAGCACCTGCAAAATGTGCTAGATGAATTTCCACCTAGTGAATCCATCAAGCTAATGGGAGCAGGAGAAATCATACCGCCTGAAGCACAGCCTGAAGAGGAACTTATCATTTCTGCACCCAATCAACCTGAAGACAATGCTCAGCCCGAAGACAGTCCTCCTAACGATGACAATGATCAGCAAGAGCAAAATCTTCGTCCAGTTCATCCTCATGTTGCAAATGAAGTACAGATTGAGAAGATAATTGATAGCATCAATGCGCCTGGTCTACTCACTCGTTCAAGAGCAACACAACTAGCAAATTTCCGTGGGCACTTTGCATTCGTCTCAATATCTGAACCCAAGAAAGTTTCTTAAGCCTTCATGGAACCTGAATGGATTCAAGCCATGCAAGAAGAGCTTCAACAGTTCAAACCGAACAATCTCTGGGAACTTGTCAAGCGTCCTGACCCTCGCAAGCACAACATAATAGGCACAAAATGGATTTATCGCAACAAGCAAGATGAGCATGGTCAAGTTGTCAGGAACAAGGCTCATCTCGTTGCTCAAGGATACACTCAAGTTGAAGGGATTGACTTCGATGAAACATTTGCTCCTGTGGCTAGGCTTGAAGCTATTCGCATATTGCTAGCCTGTGCAAATCATCACAACATCCTTCTGTATCAAATGGATGTGAAGAGTGCATTTCTCAACGACAAGATTGAAGAAGAAGTGTATGTTGCACAACCTCCTCGCTTTGAAGATCCAAAACATCCTGATATGGTGGACAAGCTTAACAAGGCATTGTATGGCCTCAAACAAGCCCCTCGCACTTGCTATGACACACTTAAAGACTTCCTAAAGAGCAAATGCTTCAAACCTGGTTCCCTAGATCCTATACTCTTCACGAGGACATATGATGATGAACTGTTTGTGTGCCAAATATATGTGGATGACATTATCTTCGGCTGCACCAACCAGAAATACAGTGATGAGTTTGGACACATGATGCAAGAGCAATATCAGATGTCCATGATGGGTGAGCTGAAGTTCTTCCTTGGTCTTCAAATTCATCTGCAAAGCAATGGCATCTTCATATCTCAAGAGAAATACCTCAAAGACTGCCTGAAGAAGTTGGAATGCAAGACTGCAAAGGTTACACGACGCCAATGCCAACCAAGATTCATCTGGGTCCCGACGCCAATGGTAAAGAGTTTGATCAAAAGGTATACCGCTCCATGATTGGTTCTTTACTTTATTTATGTGCATCTAGGCCAGATATCATGCTTTGTTTTTGTATGTTCGCTCGATTCCAAGCGGCACCAAAGGAATCGCATCACTTAGATGTGAAGCGAATTCTTCGATATTTGGCTTACACCCCAACACTAGGATTATGGTATCCAAAGGGCTCAGAGTTTGATCTAGTTGGATTCTCGGATGCTGATTATGCTGGTGACAAGGTGGATCGCAAGTCTACATCAGGCACATGTCACTTTCTGGGACGATCACTTGTCTGTTGGTCTTCAAAGAAGCAGAACTATGTATCACTCTCCACTGCTGAATCTGAATACATTGTTGCTGGATCTTGCTGCGCTTAGCTTCTATGGATGAAGCAAACTCTCAAGGACTATGGCATCCATCTGAAACAAGTACCACTCTACTGCGACAACGAAAGCGCCATCAAGATTGCCAACAATCCAGTTCAGCACTCGAAGACAAAGCACATTGAAATTCGTCATCACTTTCTCAGAGATCATGTTATGAAGGAAGATATTGATATTATACACGTCAACACTGAAGAGCAATTGGCAGATATCTTCACAAAGCCCTTGGATGAGAAAAGGTTTTGCAAGTTGCGGTGTGAGCTAAATATCTTGGAATCCTTGAATGTCCTGTGATCAGGCACACATCCTAACACTTATGCATGTTGATGACTTAGATGTGCAACAAACGAAGTAATGTATATCTTCAATCAATGAAGACTTACACTCTGAGTGTGAATACATTAATGCGGAATTTGACTTCGGAGCGCCACGATAATTGTGCGCCGTGTCTGGGTCTAATACTTCCTATACGGTGGGTAACGCCACCACCAAACTTTTGTTTGGAATGTTTTTCTCTTGGCGTTACATTTGCTAAGTCTTCGCATTTGGTTTGTCTTCAACAGTAACATGAATTCATGCTTATCTTCACAATGTTGATTTGGTCTTCTTCTGATATATACATATGTTAGTCCTCTACAGCATTCACTTATAGCTATGTCTTCTCGTTTGAATCTTTTGGACTAAGTGAATGTGATCGGACCATAACCTCTCTATGCTTCCTACCTCAAACTCTATCTATCCAAATCATATGCATTGTATTGAAACCGTTGTCGGTGTCAAAACCGGCGGATCTCGGGTAGGGGATCCCGAACTGTGCGTCTAGGATCGATGGTAACAGGAGACGGGGGACACGATGTTTACCCAGGTTCGGGCCCTCTCTATGGAGGTAATACCCTACTTCCTGCTTGATTGATCTTGATGATATGAATATTACAAGAGTTGATCTACCACGAGATCGTAGAGGCTAAACCCTAGAAGCTAGCCTATGATTATGATTGTTGTATATGATCTATCGACTAGCCTGGCCTCAGTTTATATAATGCACCAGAGGCCTAGGATAACAAGAGTCCTAGCCGAATACGGCGGTGGGGAGGAGTCCTTGTCTTGATCACCAAGTCTTGTGGAATCTTCCTTGTATGCGGCAGCTGTCCGAACTGGCCCATGAGTATACGGCCATGGGGGTCCTCGGCCCAATCCAACTGATCGGGAGACGACGTGATGAGTACCCCCTAGTCCAGGACACCGTCAGTAGCCCCCTAAATCGGTCTTCAAGTTGGGGACGCTCCTCGATTCTTCCAAACTGTTCTTCATCTTTGGTTGTCGGTCTTGAAAACTGGTTCAACAAATCTTCCCATCATCTGTCTTGAGGATTGCCGAGCTAAATCTAACGAGTTTATACGTCGGGTATCCGAGGAGCCCTTTAAGTCTTCGGCCTTTATCAATGCCTTGTTATTTTTATGCCACGCCTCGGGTTTGAAGTTGTTCCCGTGCGGCGGTGTCCTCTTGCATCTGAGCCCCAACACCGGACTGCATTCAAGGTATCCTTTGCAGCCAAGCACCAACGCCGGACTGTGTCCAAGCTCCAACGCCGGACTGTATCCGAGCTCCAATGCCGGACTAAATCCGAGGTGTCATAGATGACCTTGGTTAAAAAAAAATTGAAGGAGTTTAGCCGAGCTTAATGCCGGAAATGCCCTCTGTGGAGCCAGCCACTGGCGCCCGAGCTTTATGCCGGACTGCTTCCGAGGTGGTGCACCACCCGACAGCGGGCTGATTTTTTGTGAATATTTTTTATTGGTGCAATTTATACGCACCTGAGATATATAGCCAGTATATGTATATCCAGTAGCCCTCAAGGTGTGTGTCAGTCTAAAAGCCGAGATGCACCTGAAGGAAAACATAAAACTGCTGATCCTAGTAGCCCCTGAGACTCAGGTCGATTTGCGAAATCGGCCTGAGGATCAACTCCTAGCTCGGCAGCATACGTAGGAATAGAAACGCAGTGTAATATATAATAAAGATCAGCGGACGGGCCCCTGAGAGAGGGTCGTGAGAAGTCGTCGTGATATTAGCTTGATGCCAGATAGGTCCAGATGGTACTTATTGTTGGCCTAAGACGCGCTTTCCCATAGTTCGATCAAGCCGAACACATGAGCCCTTTGGATTTTCTGCATTGAATAGGCAATGCAGTAGCCCCCGAGACACTGGTCGGGTGGCAACACCAGATCAGGGGATCGATGTGCCCCTTTAATATTTATAAATAATGAGCACGAAGCCCAGTAGCCCCCGAACCTTAATGTGGGCATGGGTGGCCGAATTAAGGATCGATATCCAGAGTAAAATCATAGATTATGTGTAATGATTCTATGTAGCCAAGTACTTTACATCATTATTTTGACTCCATTGCGACCGTTTATCATTTGAAAGTGGCCCATCGTCGGCTTCTACCCCTTGGTAGATACTACGTAGGATGTTTCCGCACTAGCAAAACAACCCTTAGCCGACGTCTCGGTGCCCGGAGGCGGTTGTGTTAGTAGAAACGAGGCAATCAGATATGCGGGCTTTATAACTTTCACTTAGTCATAGGAGCTTAAAGTTGGAAGGCTAGTTACTAGCCTCCGGTTAGTGTTCGGCGACAGTCGAGGTCAATCCGTAAACACTTCGGCCAATATTATGAACGGCCCGTCATTTCACACAATCATTGGATCACTGTCCAGTTTACGCTTATTGAGACAGTCAGTTTTCGGCTTTCTCCACTGAGGCGCTTAACCATGCTAGCTGGAAGCACAATCGGAGTGGTTCTCCCGTTGCGCACCTAGCCGAACAAAGCGGAACGTAGGAGGCAAGCACAGGAGCCGGGCAACCCAACTATTGACCAAAGACGCAATTTGAAACCGATGCATATATAGCAATGTCCGAGAATGTTTTTGCCGAATCCCTAAAGGTGTCCGGCGCCGCACTATGAGAGTAATGCTGGAAACACACAAATAGTTTAAAAGTGCCATAGGCTTGGAAAACCGAAAACTTCAGTAAAAACTGGACGCCCGAACTAGATCAAGTGTTCGGTGCCAAATCGAAAATTGGTCTTCGAAAAAAGGTGCTTCGGTCGTGCTTTATCATGACACATCTTATCTCAAGACCTCAAGCGGGTCAGCCTACGGCTTCAACCTCCTATCCCGAAGGCGGAGTACTTCTCGTTAGGCCAGCTTAGCAAACTAAACTCTAGCGGCTTTGAGAGAGAAATTAGGCTCCCCGGCTAGTGACCACACACTCGTGTCGAAAAAAGGAGTGAATAATAAAAAAAACTTTGCAACGACTAAGAAGAAGAACACTTATTATAAAACGGCTCATATAAATTTAAGACCCCCAAGTGACTTGGGTAAAAGAATTTTATGTATAATGATTGTATGTACCAAGTACTTATATCATATCTGTGTTCACCCGAACTTTATACGCGTCTTAACCGACCGTCGGCTTCTCCCTCTTCGGTCAACGGCCGAAAAGTGTTATGTACTCCACCTGTCGAGAATATCGACGGTGTTTCCGATAACCAGGCAATCAGGCCATAAGGCTGTAACAGACAAAGCGCGCTCAGGGAACTTATGCTATATTACTAACGAAGTGTAAGAAGCATCTTCGAAGAAAATAGTACCCCCACCGATACCTTTCTTCGGTGCTCATTGTTACTATGAGACTTGTGCAATAGATTTTTTGTACTCATGAATTCCGTTGTGTGCTGACCATAATTGAAAACAATAAGAGCGCTAGCTTTCGGCTTCACCAAGTCCGAGGTCCGGCTCGGATGACCCGATCCTGACAATCATAGAGGTGCTCCCTTTACTCCCTAGTCGAACAATCGGGAACGTAGGGGTAAACACAGGAGCGAGGCAACCCAGCTTGCAAATCGCTTAAGTCAATATGGTGCATATTGTGGCGTAATACACGAACAAGGAACGAAGCCGTACAAGTATAATCATATGCAAGAGGAAATGCTTCATAAAGGAAGCCCCCAAGTAAACGGGGTATTTGAATTTGTGTGCCACAAACAAAGTTTCGACAAGGAAGTTTTTCACAAGCCACTTTTTGCCAAAAAGGTATAATGCTTGGTCGAATCGAAGAAAATTTAAAACTGGAGTTTTTGAGCATCAAAGCGACTTAGCTGGTTAATGTGTTCGGCATTGATGACGCGGTCCGAGCTTGGTGCGGGACAAGGTCTCAGCCCCCAAGCCCGATGTGGCCGAGCGAAGAACTCGACACTCCGAAGAGGTGACATGGCGCGACCAATGCAGGCTGCCGAAGTCCCCGGCGTGGGTTAATGAGGTGTTGACGAAGCCCCCCGTCCAGGTATGGTATGTCAGTACGCAGAGGTGACAACACTGCCCGACCCAAATCACTTACCTGTGCACAAAAAATAGTGCAAACCGGAGATAATAATAATAATGATAAATTAAAAAAATGTTGCATAATAAATAATTTATGCAAAGTGAGTAATAAAAGGAATATGGCCTGGCGCCGAAGTCAATGTCGATATCAGGTGTCAGCGTGATGCGGTAAAGGTGTGGCAAAGCCTGAATTCACAGGTCAGTCCGAGTTCCGGATGCGGCGTTCGCCGGACTATGTACGAAAACTGACCGAACCACCACGCGGCCGTCGTTAATGCGCCCATCATTTGGTAGACCTGTGTACCGATGATGGACAAACCAGAGTAATAATTCCTTGGGAAAAATAAACCCAAACAAGCAAAAAATACTAGGATTAATGGCATCTGGTTTATTTGTTGTAGCAATCCAAAGAAAAGTGACTCCCAAAATTGGGACTCGATCTGCATTCTCATTGCCTGATGGGCGGTGACGCGATGGCATGGCGATGCTGGTAAAGGTTGGCTCGCCGAGGCAAAGCCCCCGGTCCAGCGAACGTGACGAAGCTGGTTGACTGGTGACGCGGAAGTCTCCGAAGTAGGCTGATGAAGAGATGGCGAAGCCCCCGGTCCAGCCGAGGTGTTGAAGCCTCGATGTCAGCCGATGAGTCGAAGTAGGTCGGCGTGATGGACATTGTCTTGAAAAAGCAACAGTGCGGCCCTGCCGATGCAGGTTGTGACTCGTGACGTGGTCAATGCCGGCTTGATGAAGTGACCGTGCGGCGATGCCGGCGTGCCCGCTCCATGTAATCCATGGGGCAGCGATGTTGGTGATGATTTATACTTCGCGACGCCAGACTCCTGTTCGGCTCGCCGAAATGATGATCCGAAGAAGTTGAGCTCGGCTCAACAAAGTGACGACATGTGTAGTGTAGGTCGGTAGCCGTGGAGCCATATTGCCGGACTAGTTTGACACCAGCATGATGTTGAAGATCATGTTCAAAAGATTTTAAATTTAGTGGGATGTGTTCAGGAACAAAACACAATACCCCACACAAAACTTCCTTCAAAAAGGATGTCCGAAATCCCGTTCATAAAAAGACGAACTCGGGTCGGATTCGTTTTCGCGCAGAAAATAGATCCGAAAAGTGATGCACTAATCGGAAGGTTCCCGGAGTTTCGACGGTCGGATCGAGCTGAAATTTTGAGGGGTGGTAGATATAGGAATTCTACAGCCGATCAACGGTTGCATCTTCCAAAGGACGTCCGAGCTAGAAGCTGGACATCATGCCCTAAACTCGTCCAGATTCCCGTCCAGATTTGACAGGGCTCCGGTATATCGTGGATTGCCAGAGATTCCTCCATCGGAACTCGACGAAATTTTCCAGGGTTGTTGTAGACTCAATTCCGCACAATTCCACCGAAGCAATCGTTAAAACGACACTTGAGGAGGCGGTGGCGGCGGATACAACTTCGCTGTCTAGAAAAACAGCACGGTCGCCCGAGGGCAATGTTGACGTTGAGCCCGCGGGCTCCCTGGACGATTCCTCCATGACCTTGATAGAGATCGGAGTTGATGTTGATGAAGGCCCTCATCCGAACATGACGATCGGAGGTAGGGTGCAGTCCTCGGTCCAGCCAAGGTGACCAGCCGAGCCGGTGACAAAGAAGCCGACATCGCAGTTGATCTGCAGTCGAGCCATTGATCCTTTTGCCGATCACACAGCGGAACTCTCAATGAAAGCACCAATGTCGGTGTCAAAACCGGGGATCTCGGGTAGGGGGTCCCGAACTGTGCATCTAGGATCGATGGTAACAGGAGACGGGGGACGCGATGTTTACCCAGGTTCGGGCCCTCTCTATGGAGGTAATACCCTACTTCCTGCTTGATTGATCTTGATGATATGAGTATTACAAGAGTTGATCTAACACGAGATCATAGAGGCTAAACCCTAGAAGCTAGCCTACTATTATGATTGTTGTATATGATCTATCGACTAGCCTGGCCTCGGTTTATATAATGCACCAGAGGCCTAGGATAACAAGAGTCCTAGCCGAATACGCCGGTGGGGAGGAGTCCTTGTCTTGATCACCAAGTCTTGTCGAATCTTCCTTGTATGCGGCAGCTTCCGAACTGGCCCATGAGTATATAGCCATGGGGGTCCTCAGCCCAATCCAACTGATCGGGAGACGACGTGATGAGTACCCCCTAGTCCAGGACACCGTCAACCGTCGAATGTCTTCTCTGCGTCCTTGTTAGCAGAAGATAGAGAGACAAACATTAAATCTGTTTTAAATGCTCAATCCTTATTGCCTGAAACCCGGAGAAGCCGGAACGACCACCCGACAGTCCAGGCGTGCGTGGGAACATGGAACAACTTCCGATGTGTTGCATGTTGGCCACGTGTCCCTCAGATGTGAACCGCCAGGGGCAAATGCGTAATTGCGATGTGCCGTCCCTCTCCCTATAAATGCACATCACATCACGACCAAAACACTTCTTCCACCTCTCCACCTCGACAAACCCTAGCGCCACCGCTAGCTCTCGACGACGCCGGTGATGAAGCGCTTAGCTGTCGCAACCTCACCGACGCCGTCTTCACGCCGGCCGCGGACATCGTCTTCTCCACCACCGCCGTAGGTGTCCTCTGTCGCCAAGTTAGGGCACAGAAGATCGAACTGCTCGGCCTCATCTTCTACTCCGGCTAGCAGTTCATCGTGTGGTAAACTAAAACTCTCTTTTTACTGTCTTTTTTATCCGATAGATTCATCCTTCCTACCAAAAGTGGTTTCTGTCTCCACAAATTTGGATCTATCCTCTTTTGCATCTCATATGATGCCTAGTATATTCACTTATGCTTCACACGTAGTTAGATTCCTCACTTGTACCCATTCTTAGATTCATACAAATCTGGAACCAACTCTCAACATATAAGTGAATGTCTTCGCGCTATGAGGTGAAAGTCTTCTAAACTAATTTTTCTTCAAAATCTTCTGAGAATGCATATGACCTCTTCCCCTTCCCTCGCATCTCTAATGCTGTCACAGGTACATGTCCATGGGAGAATCCCTTGGTTCCCATAGTCTGCACTCATTTGCAGAATTCTTAAAACATCATATCAACTCTCCCGAAGCCAGTTCTTGTCTGACTAGCAGACAGAAGACTTTGACAGCTTTGAAGCCATTCAGTCTGAACTACATGGCCACAGAAAAATCAGGAAGGAAGGGAGGCAGACAGCGCCGCGGGGGCACATCAATGGATCTGCCCGAAGATCTCTATGAGCTATACAAAACTGATCCTGAGGAGAGCTATGGCCAACGCAAAACTCGAACCCAATGGATTCGAATATATTGGGCAGAACAATGGTTCAAGTACAAGTTCATGACCCAGCAATATGCTGAAAAGAATGCCATCAAGCGACCCTGGGGAGACATCTTGTACAAAAATCTTCCACCCAGGTCCAGAGCTGAAGCCATTGATCAAGGCTTCTACCCTTGCATGGTCCGTGGACCACAGCCTGCAGATGCCGACCCATCTTCGTTGCTCTGGTGTCATGACGACAATCTGTTCAAGCACAACTTTCAGTTTGCCAAGAACTCGGCCAAAGAGAACAAGAAGTCGCGGGGAATAGACTTCAACCCAGGTCCCTCTGCTCCTCGTGCCGATGGCACGCGCGAAGCTGAACCCAATCTTGTCGGGCCTTTCTACAACCTAGAGGGTCTCATCACTCACATCATGGTTCAAGGGGCAGCTGTGGATCACTCTGCAGATGAGGCTGATTCTGACGAAGCGCCTGCACCACCGAAGCCTAAGAAGCGGAAGTAACCCAAGGCTTCGAAGCCCTCAGCTGCACCAAGAGCTTCGCAAGCGAAGCCTCTGTCCACTGTTCCTCCTGCACCAAGCGTGCACTCTGAAGATCTCTCTCGCATCTCCAAGTCTAAGAAGAATAAGAAGACCGTATAGCCTACTGGTCAAGCACTGACCCCTGCTGCCGTTCTGAGGAATGAGAACGACGCCATTGATCTGTCTAGTGACGAAAATCTTGGTGATGATGCTCTTGAGCTGCTAATAAAGAGCAAGCAAGAGGCGGAAATCTTCAATGATCTTCCCCTCTTCGATGTGGACATTCTGAACAAATTCATTGACGAGTGGTTTGACAGCCCAAACCTCAGTTTTGATGATCTCCAACTCCCCATTGGCCTCAGCGTCTCCTTCCATGGAGCCATTGCTCCTGAGCTGGCTCTAGCTCGGAAAATTGTTGAACTGAAGCACAAGATTGACTATGAAAAGGCTCAGTTCAAGAAGCATATGGCCAAGCTCAGTGTGACAGACGTCCAAAACTTCAAGACCATGATGCATGAGCTCAAGGAGGCATTTCACAAGAAGCGTGACGAAGCTAAAGGCTCTCGAGAGCGCATGAAGCTCCTGGCTGCCAAATGTGTTCAAGCCTACAATGAAGCTGAGAAGAGTAAGGCATTGGTTGTCCAGGCGGGAAGAACCTCGCATTGTCTTCCCCGCCAGTATGATAGGCGTGAAGCCTAAGGTCCCCACAGTGGCTTCGGAGCTCAAGAAAACGAGGGCAGCTGAAGCCGAAGCCAGAAAGCGTAAGACCAAGAACACCACTGACGAGGCTCCACCTGCCAAGAAGCGAAAAACCAAGAAGGATTGGGCTGCTCCCACAGAGCCCCTTGTCGTCGAGCCAATTTCTGTTGCTCGTCCTGCATCTGCACATCAAGAGTGTCGTATGATAGTTCCTGAGCCTGCTTCCACAGAGGCTCCTGAAGCTGAAGACATTTCAACTGTTGACCCCACCGCAGCTGAAGACATTGGTCAACATGACAATGTAGAAGATGATGAAGTCCTTCCTCAGATCGAGCAAAATGTGGTATCATCGCCTGTTCTCACTAAGAGCGAACTCATCAGCATTGGTCGTCCCTTGACGCCAATCGCTCAGGATGATTCATGGGCTGATCACCCTCAAGACTCCCCCCTTCAAGCAGAAACACCAACTACTCCCCCAACTCAAGTCACCGCTCCGGTGCTTGAAGATGATGACTTTGAGGCCCCACCAACTCCATCTCCACATGCGTCGCCAGCGTTCCGCAGGCTTCGTAAAGGACCAAGGCCACAAGTCACTCTGTCGAGTGTTCCAGAAGGAGAAGAGCACCAATTAGTATCTCGCCAAGTATTTTCTGAAGCCTCTCCAACTGTGAACAACTCCAAGTCTGAAGCCAACGTGGCTGAAGATATTCCGGCTGCATCAGCCGATGACCAAGAAAAACCAAGAGATGAAGAAGAACGTGTTGCTACACCCCCAACCAACCCTGAAGTTGTTCTCGAGGAGAACATGTCCGACCCTCCAGCTACTCGAGTGGAGGTTGATAACATTGAGGCGACCACCAACACCAACACAGAAGCCAATGACGTTGTGATGGCTGAAGCTAATATGCCGCCTGAAGTTAATGTGGTGCCCGAAGTGATTGCACCTGAAGCCAATGCTACACCTGACGCAAATCTGCAGCCTGAAGTCAATACCACTGCCAGTGCCACTGCTCCTGTACCGCCTCCACGGCCACACACCATCGAGCAAGCATATGATCATGGTCAGCTGGTCACTGTTAGATGGCCCATTCTGGTTCCTCCACCTGCTGCTGGTCCGCAATTTGACTATCATATCGAGCACAGGCCTCAGGTCCAGAAGCCTAAACCAAGGTTGCCAAGGTTTCCATGTACAACAACTTCACCAGGGTCATTCAATGCAAATGCCTTCATTGCGCACAACACTTTCTTTGATAGTGCCAAGAACCCCTATTCCAAGCCAACGATTTCATCAAATCGGTTCTCGAGCCATCAGCAGCGCAACTACTATTCCTGTGTTCTCTATGACCAAGGGCGTATCTTTCCACATATGCGTCTAGACACTGAAGCCATTGCTGGACTGCCCTGCCTTGAACAAGCCCTTGACTGCTTCCGTGATGCTGGTTTGCTGAACTTTGTGACTGATAAGGAGCATTGGAATGAAGAGCTTCTGCTACAATTTTATGCTACGTACCCTCCACATTCGCGGCTACGACAGGGATCCGAACACTTGGGTCCTTGAGTGGATGACAGGCAATGTCCATCATGAAGCCAAAGCTCTTGATATCATTGAGCTAACTGGCCTGCCCACTCCAGGTGAACTCTTCGAGCCTGGTTGTCAGCTTCACCGCAATGCATTGGAGAGCATCTTTCAGAAGCCAAAGCCCAACATGAGCCAAATGCTAAGCATGATGAAGCCTCTGCCACGCGGCGCTCAATACCCAAGAGAGTTCTTTCTTGAAGACCTAGAGTATCTGCCCCGCACTATTTATCATATCATTAGGCGAACTCTCTGGCCTATCAAAGGACATTCTTCTGCAGCAAAGCTTGAAGGAGCGATGAAGACATTGGTCTTTTATATCTTCAATGGCATCAGCCTCAATGCTCAAGACTTCTTTATCAGGCAATTGGCTGCATCAGGCTCTGATCTCTTTGGTCTGAAGTTCTACACTCCATGGGTTAGGCGCCTTATCATGCTTCACTCTGCCGTCAACTATCAACCTTCTACACGCAACCATCTGATATTTTTGCCAGAGGTTGATATGCTAGTTGAAGCCGTATACCCGGAGCCTGCCAAGGAGCCTGTTTGTCTTCACAATGCTGATCACCAAAGCTTCACACAGCCCATTGAAGGAGTTCAGGCCGTCACTCGTGTTTATCCTTTGGCTGGCAATACACGATGAAAAGGATCTTCGTTACATCATACCATGCATGATGAATTGTCTTCATAAGTTGAAAAGGATCTCCACAAGTACAACCTGCCATGTGCATTTGCATTCCAAAAGCAAATTACTTATATGCACATCTTCAGGGGGGAGCCTGTTGCTACTTATGAAGACAATACCTTTAACCTCTACAATTTCACATACTTTTATCCCCGTTGAAAACATCAACCAGTTTGTCATCAATCACCAAAAATGGGGAGATTGTAAGTGCATCTAGTGCCACCCCTAGCTGGTTTTGGAGTATTGACGACAAACCTGGTTGAGGGACTAATGTGTTCGTGAGAATTGCAGGATAACACAGGTAGTAGGCCCTCATTGATTCGGTTTACCTACCGGAGATGACCCCTAAAAATGTATGAAGACATTGAAGACAATGGTGGTATGTGAAGATATTCACATTGAAGACTATGACAAGAGAAGACATCACGTGAAGACTATGGAGCGCGAAGACTTAGTTGTTTCGTTGTTTCCTTTTCTCCTTTGTTGAGTCATAGGAACCACCGTACTGTTAAGTGGGGTCCCAGTGAACAAAGTCAGAGTGACTGAAGTGATGCTCAACCAAAATCCTATGTCTTCGAGCGAAGACAATGAGAGCAAATCTTATCCAGAGCTGGATGAGTCAGCTTTACTTGTAGCCCAAGTCAAGCTGTCGCGTGTGTTTGAAATCCAACCGTTGGAACACGTGTCAGTTCCTTAGTGACCCAGGGTCATTTCGGACAAATTAGGTCGGGTTGCCTAGTGGCTATAAATAGCCCACCCCCTACACCATAAATTGGTGGCTGCTCAGAGTTAGTGCACGGCTTTTGTCGTTTGAGAGCAACCCACCTCCAAAGCTTTTCAGAGAGAGAAATCCTTGTGAGGACAAAGCCCAAACACCCAGAGCCAAAGAGTGTTAGGCATCACTGAAGTCTTTCTGTCCGCGTGACCTGAAGACTTGTTACACTTGAGGACTGTGAATCCTCTAGCCGGTTAGGCGTCGCGTTCTGAGCATCCAAGAGTCATTTTGGATCACCGGTGAACGAAGTCTGTGAAGCTTTGGAAGTCTACCTTGAAGACTTACCCGAGTGATTGGGCGAGGACTGGGTGTCCTTTGCTCAAGGGGAATAAGGTGAAGTCACGGTCTTCTGAGTTAAATCTTAGCCTCCCTAACCACACGTACAGTTGTCACAGCAACTGGAACTGGTCCAACAAATCCTTGTCCTCACGAAGCGACTGGTTCTATCTTCTCCCTCTCTTTACTTTTAGTTTGTCTTCGTGAAGTCATTGCCTGCCAGTGTTACCTGTTTGACTTCACTGTGTGACTTCTATTGTTGTTTGGCTTCATACTATCTTCCATCCTGATCTTCACTACCTAGCTGCTATTAGTCTTCGTGCTTTCACTTCATTGTATACTTGACTATGGCTTGCTTAGTGTAGTCTACCTTCCGCTGCATATCAATAGGTTCATTTCTATTGTTTGTCTTCGAAACTCTCATGTTTTGATGACTTTGATAAAAATCGCCTATTCACCCCCCCTCTAGTCGATAACTAGCACTTTCAATATCCAAGAACTCCATGAACACCTTGTTCATCATACTCATGAAATAGGCAGGGGCGTTAGTTAGTCCAAAAGACATAACTGTATACTCATACAGCCCGTACCTTGTGGTGAAAGCTGTTTTAGGTATATCCTTTTCCCTAATCTTCAGTTGGTGATATCCTGGTCGCAGATCGATCTTTGAAAACACTTTAGCTCCTGTCAACTGGTCAAATAAATCATTGATCATCGGCAGTGGGTACTTGTTCTTGATCGTCACGTCATTCAACGCACGATAATCAACAACCATCCTTAAGGATCCATCCTTCTTCTCAACCAAAAGCATTGGGGCTCCCCACGGTGATGAACTTCGTCGGATGTAACCTTTCTCCAATAACTCCTTAATCTGCTTCTTGATCTCTTCCAGATCATTTGCGGGCATCCAGTGTGGTCTCTTTGATATTGGCCCGGTGCCTTGCAATAGCTCTATCAAAAACTCAATGTCTCGATCTGGCGGCATGCCTGGTAACTCCTCCAGAAATATATCCGGGTAATCCTTCACTACAGGCACTTCCTCCTGAACAACTCCCATGAAAGAATTTACTTGAGTCCTCCTTGGTGCATGCCTGGATACATACTTGATCCTTTTTCCCTCCAGGGTAGTGAGCAAAATTGACTTATTGACGCAATCGATGTTTCCTCCATACATCGATAGCCAATCCATTCCTAGTATCACATCCAAACCTCGTGACTCCAAAATTATCATGTCTGAGGGGAAAACATGGCTTCCAAAGGTCAATGTCATCTGAAAACATCCTTGTCCTGCCATATATTCTGCTCCTAGCGAACTTACTAACATGGGTGACCTAAGTACCTTAGTGGGCAACTTATACTTATCCACGAATCCCCTTGATATGTATGAATACGATGCACCAGTATCGAAAAGAACAATTGCAGTAAAAGACTTAACCAAAAACATACCAATAACTACTTCAGGCTGATCTTCAACCTCCTCCACGTTCACGTGGTTCACTTGTCCCCTGTTGAAAGGGTTGGGCTTCTTCCCGGCTTTTCCATTGCCATTGTCGTTCTTCAATTCCGGACAGTTGTTGGCGTAATGTCCAGTCTTCCCGCACTTGTAACATGTAATGTGACTTCACTAGTGCAGAACAGGCCTTTATCACCGGTTCGTAAGGGCCTTTAGTGCCGGTTGTGCAACTGGCACAATGGAGTGGAGACTAAAGGCCCCCCCTTTAGTACCGGTTCGGCACGAACCGGTGCTAAAGTGCCACCACGTGGCACGAGCCAGGCCCGGGTGCTGGTAGACCATTAGTACCGGTTGGTAGCACCAACCGGTACTAAATGTTTGGGGGGGTTGGTTTTAATTTTTATTTTTCCATTAATTTTGTGTTTTCCATTTAATTCTTTTTTGTTTGCTGGTATTTTACGATACTACATATTGTACATGTTATGCATATATATAAATAGATTTTCTCGTAGAACTAATCATATATATATAATCGAATGTCTCACAACCACCATTAATTATTCACACATACACATGTATATATATATATACAATTTCTCCTACATGTTGCCTTGGTGCCTTCGGAGCACGATGACAAGTGGTTCATGGGGGCGGTAGCGGGTAATAGTATTCTCCTTTGGGATCTATGACCTGGTTGAGCAAAAATCCCGCTATTTCCTCTTGAAGTGCTCGTATGCGCTCCTCTGATAGGAGCTTGTCCCGCACCTCTTTGAACTGTTAAGAAGGAGATCAATATGCATGTGTATTAGTTGTGTGACTAGATATCGACAATCATGTAAGATTTGTGAATAGTGTTCTGGCAAACGTACCCAGTCCTGTCTATCAGATCTGCTCCTTTCGGACGCCATCATGCGAATGTTCTCGCAAACGCAGTATGCACACACTTCAGTCCCCGGCGCCTGCTTCAGGGCCTTTACGACAACAGAATTTAATCAGATAATAATTAATCAAGCATGTTAATTAATTAATTAATTAATGGCATTGAAACAAGAATTAAAGAGATAGTAGCTAGCTAGCTAGTACTACTTAATTACTTACCTTGGGTCGATACCAACATAGCTTTTGTCGCCATTTTCCTGGAGTCACCTTGATGTACTTTGCCCAAGCCCTGCCCGCCGGCAAAGAAAATTAATAAAGGGGTTATTAAAAATAGTTCATATCAGGAAATGACGAACTAAATAGGCCGAGATATAGTTAATAATGATTGAAATAACCTGTCGACTATCCCCTTCACGATGTTGTAGTCACTATTTTTTTAAGTAGTGAGTCCAGTACTTCAACTTTTCCTTCGTCAACTTTAATGTCTAACAAGATCCAGTGGAAGCTGCATGCGCATACGTTTGCATGTATAAATTAAGCGGGCATGTGCATAACACTAATCAACTATAACCCTAAACCCTATACACTTATTAACATCTAGCTAGTAAGCAAAAACAGAATTTGTAGTACAAGACAGTGTGACTCACTCGAAGTTGTAAGGAAGTAGTATATCTTCATTGCTATTGAGGCGCTTCAAGAACTCTAGCATGCATTTCTCTACATCTTGTCTACACCATTCCAATTTCCATGTGTATTCATTAACGGTATTTGGGTACATGAACCCAATGCCATAGCGTCCAGCTTTTTTCATTTCATACATCTTCATCTTGCATAATACCACAGAAAAGAATAGATAGTGAGGATATATAATTACAGGTAATTAATGATCAATCAATGAGCACTAGAGCTAGCTTGAGACTTAAATTACAGAAAGAAATCACTTACAGACAATAGCAACTGATGATAGATTTGTCGAGTGCATCTTGATTGAATAACTGAAATAGTTCTGAATACTCAATGGCCAGAGCTTTCTTATGGAAGTAAAGATCTTTCTCGACTTGCACCATGAGGGACTCTCGATTGGAAATCTTGGTAATTTTCATGTACCAATCATGCAATTCATACATTCTCGTTGGGAGGTTCCTGACCTCCTCGGGCTCGACCAAAGGTTGGCCCCGGACATATTTCCGTTTTATTTCCTCCTCTCTAAGCGGAGGCATGGGCTCGATCTCGAGGAGTTGTCCAACAGTGATCTTGAGCATTTCAGCCTGCATTATATGCTCCTCGGTTATTACCACATCGCCCAGCTCGGGAACGTAAACGGTTTGTGCACAATAATATTGGGCGCGCGTACTCTCATGTGTTGTTGGCACAACAAGCGGGGGGGGGGGGGTCGATCGCCGCCTGTTCTCCCAGCTGGGGAACGATTTTCCCGCATTTTTTGACAGCTGCTTGTTGGCTCGAGCTCGAGCTTGCTTCTTTCTGTAGTCGTGCTCGATGTGCCTTCTTGATTTGGCGCTCATAGTCTGAGTCAACAGGCTTGGGAGCTGGTGGTCTAGCCATACGAATGAAGTGGTCAATCTTTTCCTCAGGCACTTTCTCCCTCGGCGGCGTTGCCGGTTTCGGTCGAAAATGAGCGTCCACTTCGGCCCGCCCTATTGCATCGTTTTGCTCCGCGGTCATGTCGTAAGGCCTCTGAGGAAGAGGAGCGAGGCTGCTTGGACCATACTTGTATCGCTTGTCTCCGCCTGTACTTTCTGTACTACCTCGACTCGTACCGCTACGCACCATACCTGCGGCGTCTCTCTTCTGTGATTGCTTAGGCGGCAGAGACGGCTGACGTGGCTTAGTTGGAGCAGGAGGAGTGGCCTGACGCTGTGCCGGACTTGAAGCAGGAGGTGTGGCCTGACACGGTGTCGGACTTGAAGCAGGAGGTGTGGCCTGACGCTGTGCCGGACTTGAAGCAGGAGGTGTGGCCTGACACGGTGGCGGGCTCGGAGGAGCGGGAGTCTGCTGACACGGTGGCGGACTTCCAGGAGGAGTCGGCAGACGCGGTGTCGGTGGACTTCGAAAGATGATGCAATCCTTTTTCCATAGGATGAAACGATGTATGGCCTCTCCCAGTGCTTGCTCGTCGTCACCTCCAGGAATATCAAGCTCTAGCCCCGAATATGGGCCCACCACCTCATCAACCAAGACACGAGCATAGCCCTCTGGAATCGGGGCGCAATGGAAGGTTGCTTCGGGGGTAATTGTAAAAGCAACGGCGTTCGCCACCTTCATGGATATGTTCTTCATTTTGTATTGTAGCTCACAGTTAGTGTTCTCTATGATGTCATCCACAGGGTATGTATCCAGCAGTGCATCGCCCGGGGCGGAACCAACGCTGCTTCTCGGCATGGATGGGACGGTGCTATCCAATGCTGGATGATCATCCGCTTGCTGCTGCCGCTGTTGAGACCCCCTTTCCTGGCTAAGTGAGTCGATCTGCTGCTGCTGCTGCTGGAATTTGAGTGTCAAGTCCGCGTGCCTTGCTTCCAGGCCTTGAAGGCGTTCCGCGTCCTCCTTCCTCTGCTCCTCCTCCAGCTTCCTCTTCTTCTCCTCCTCCATCTTCTTTCTTGCACGGGTCCTGTAGTCGTCGTTCCATTCCGAAAAGCCCTCATACCAGGGAATAACGCCCTTGCCTCGTGTTCTTCCCGGGTGTTCAGGATTTCCCAGGGCGCGCGTAAGCTCGTCATTCTCTCTGTTGGGCGTGAACACCCCCTTTCGAGCATCTTCTATTGCGTCAAGTAACTTTTGTTCTGCTCTGTTTAGACTTGCCTTCTTCGAAACCAGGCCTGTCTTCGGGTCCAACGCCCCCCCCATGCGCATAGAACCAAGTTCTGCACTTGGGGGGCCAGCTCCTAGTAACCGGAGTGACCCCTGCATCCTCCATCTCTTGCTCAGACTTATCCCACTTAGGCATTGCCACCGCGTAGCCACCTGGACCCAGCCTATGGAACTGCGTCTTTTTTGCGGCATTGGCCTTGTTTTTTCTCGACCGTTCCTTAGATAATTCTGATTCCTTGAATCTCACGAAAGCGGGCCAGTGTTCTCTTTGCTTCTCGAGTGTTCCCTTGAATTCTGGAGTCTTCCTTTCTGCAGCGAGGTAGTTGGCCCATACAGTTTTCTTGTGGGTGTTGAATGCAATTGCCATCTTGTTAAGAGCAGCGTCCTTGACTTTCTGCACATCTGCATCAGTGAAATAATCTGGTAGGGTGAAATGTTCCATCAGAGATTCCCAAAGCTTTTGTTTTGCTCTATCGTCGACCCAAGTAACATCTGGGCGTTTAGTTTTTGGCTCTTTCCATTCTTGAATGGAGATCGGGAGTTGGTCCTTCACAAGAACTCCGCACTGACGAACGAACTTGCTCGCAATGTTCTTACGCGTGAGGGGTTCGCCACTAGCTTTGATGGAATCGATGTTGTACTTTACACCCTCCTTCAACTTTTTGCTCGGGCCGCGCTTTGTCCTGCTGTCTGTAGAAGCAGATTTGCTCGATCCGGAGGGCTGAAAGAAGAAAGATCGATTCGTTAATATATCTTCAAATAAAAAACATGTGATGATCACTAGATGCCTGCTTATATAAATATACCTCACCGGTAGTCTTTGTTATTTCAAGATCAACATTGTATTCGTCATCATAATCATTGTCTGCGTCATCATAATCATAATCATAGTTCATGACTTCATCAGCTCGGTCGTCGAGATCGAATATCTTATCATCACCCTCCCCAGTATTGTTCAGATATTGGGAGCCGTCATTTGCTTCATTCAGATCATCTGGCCTGCTAGGGCTGCGTATGATCTCGAACAGGGCCTCTTCTCCCTCTCTGCCGGTATTGTCCGCCATAGCTTTTATTTAACTAATACAGAAGAAATATAAAACAATTTAGTATTCAAATTACAATGCATGGATTCAATCAATAAGGAAAAACTGAATCATATAGTATATAATCTCGAATACATCGTCTCGAATAATATATAACCTCGAATATATCGTCTCGAATAATATATAATCTCGAATACATCGTCTCAAATAATATATAATCTCGAATACATCACTGGCTAGGTAGCTATTAAAGATCGAATACTATAGAAGAATCTAGGCCACTCGCGGTTCCTGGGGCGCGGGCGGTGGACACCCAAAGACAAGGAACCATCACAGGATCATGTCTCCGGTCATCTGCCGAAAGAACCTGCCAGGTATTGGAGAACCTGACGTCCATAGCAGCCATGTAGTGATGGACGTGCTCGTCCTCCTCCCTGACACGACGACGCACCACCTCCGGCGGGGACGGCTCCCTCTGCACCGAATGTGGCCCACGCGAACGCCACCAAAGGAGATCAGGGTCGACGATGGGACCCGAGGCCGGGTTCCTCACCAAGCGTCGCGCCCCTCCAGGTAGCACCTCCCAGTGCCAGCCCGGCGGAGCCCAATCTCGGACATGGGTCCTCTGAAGCAGGATGTCGTCGCGAACGGGTCGACGGCGAGGATGCGGGCCGGGCATCGTCGACAACAAATACTATATGCCGCAAAAGTAAAGTAACATTTTTAAATGATTGGATTGTGATTTCTTATATGCAAATTCTAAATTTTATAACTAAAAATATAATAAACTAAAAAAACATTTACCATATCTAAAACTAACATTTCTAACATTTCTATAACTAAAATTGTATAACTAATTTTTCTTTAACATTTCTATATAACAAACATTTCTATAACATTAATACAGAAAAAACTGAAATAACTAATAACTAATAACTAATAATAGAAAAACTAAAAAATAAAAACAGAAAAACTAAAAACTAAAAACAGAACAAAAATTGTGTATGTGTGTGTATGGTGTGTGTGTGTGTGTATGTGTGTGTATGTGTTGTGTGTGCAGGCGACGACGCCGGCGGCGCGCGCGGCGGCTTCGATTGGAGGGAGAGCAGAGGGGGACAGAGGCTCACAGCGCGTGCGAGGTCGAGGCGACAGCGACGCGGGCCGGTGCGGGGATGGGGACGCGGGCCGGTGCGGGGATGGGCACGGGCCGGCGACGCGGACGGCGCGACGGGGACGGGGGCGGCGCGGAGTCGACGGGGACGGCGCGACGGCGGCGGCGACGGCGCGACGGCGGCGCCCACGGCGCGGGACAGGGCGGCGACGGCGCGACGGCGGCGGCGGCGGCGCGGGACGGGGCGGCGACGATGAAGCAGAGAGAAGTGTGAGGAAACTGACGAAATTTTCGTAAGTGTTTCTTATATAGGTTGGTCCTTTAGTACCGCTTGGAGCCACCAACCGGTACTAAAGGTCGATTTTGGCCAGGCCAAGCGGCGGGAAGCGCCCACCTTTAGTACCGGGTGGTGGCACCAACCGGTACTAAAGGCCCACCCTTTAGTACCGGTTGGTGCCACCACCCGTTACTAAAGGGTGTGCGCTGCCAGGCGAGGGGCGCAGAAGTTTAGTCCCACCTCGCTAGTTGAGGAGCGCCAGGACCAGTTTATAAGCCCCGACGCGGGCACTGCATTGAGCTCCTCTCAATAGCAGGCCTTCTGGGCCTACCTCTCCTACTCTGCCTGTGGCCCTACTGGGCTTGCGGGCCTGCATCCTGGCCCAACTACAGGTTAGGTTTCTAGTCATATGCAGGCCGCTCTGGCCCAGTAGGTGGGCTTTTTTATTTTCTTATTTTTTTTTCTTTATTTGTTTTTGGTTTATTTATTATTGAGTTGTTTTTTGCTGTATTTATAGTTTCTTTGGGAATATTTTTGCTTTAGGTACAAAAACTTACAAACTTTCTGTTAGTGCTGGTAGTTTACAAATTTGAATAGTTTACATTTTGAATTTTTGAAATTTGTGTGAATCACTAGTTTGTGAATAACTTAACTTTGAAAATAGATTTTCAGTAATTCTTTTTTCTTATGTTTAATATTAGTGTGTTTTATCATTATATTCAATTTGGTAATGCTTAGGTTATTTAAAAAATGAAACCCCTTTGTAACGGATGAGTTTTCGTCCGAAACCCTGATACTTCAAAAGAGATTGTCCATTTTATACACGAAGTGCATCAAGTTTTTGCGGTAGCCCTCTCTACTTTTTTGCACATGCTATGTGGGTGAAATTATGATACCATGCCAACTTTCAACCTTTTCTGAGTTCATTTGAAAGGCTTTTCAATTTCAGGGTCATTTAGCTGAAAAAATCAGTAAATGCATGAAAGAATTTGTTTGCACATAAAATTTCTTCATGTTTCAAATGCCAAAACACATAACTACCCTAACTATTACAGAGATTCCCTCCTGGGTGTGATACACAGAAGAAATTGATGATAGTGAAGCCGATCACATCCCAGATCTTTGGGTGTGAAACTTTTTCTTCGCGTATGTCCCTTTGCGCCGTAGCCATGGAAAATCTTCATCATTTAACTGGATGCTCGGGTCAATATTCACTGTGAATGGAGCAATTTCATCAAACTTTTCATAATCTTCTGACATGTCTGTCTTGTCATCCACTCCCACGATGTTTCTCTTCCCAGAAAGAACTATGTGGCGCTTTGGCTCATCGTATGATTCATTCGCTTCCTTATCTTTTCTTTTTCTCGGCTTGGTAGGCATATCCTTCGCATAGAAAACCTGTGCCACATCATTAGCTAGGACGAATGGTTCATCTGCATACGCAAGATTGTTGAGATCCACCGTTGTCATTCCATATTGCGGTCTTCCGTTACCCCATATTGTGTCATATTGACCCATTTGCACCGAAACAAAGGGACCTTCAAATCACGTCCGTAGTCAAGTTCCCATATCTCCTCTATGTAACCATAATAGGTTTCCTTTCCCGTCTTGGTTGTTGCATCAAAGCGGACACCACTGTTTTGGTTGGTGATCTTCTTATCTTGGGCGATCGTGTAAAATGTATTACCATTTATCTCGTACCCTTTGAAAGTCATTATATTCGAAGATGGTAACTGGGACAGCGAGTACAGGTCATCTTCAATAGAGGCGTCATGCATGGTACGTGTCTGCAACCAGCCGGTGAAACTCCTGGTTTGTTCACGTGTAATCTAGTCATCAGACCGCTCCGGGTGTTTGGAGCGTAGAAAATTCTTGTGTTCGTCCATATACGGAGCCACCAAGGCGGAATTCTGTATAACTGTGTAGTGTGCTTCAGTGAGAGAATATCCGTCCATACATATTTTTTGATTCCCTCCTAGCGTGCCTTTTCCATCCAGTCTGCCCTTATGCCGCGATTCAGGAACACCAATCGGCTTAAGGTCAGGAATAAAGTCAATACAAAACTCAATGACCTCCTCATTTTCATGGCCCTTGGAGAAACTTCCTTCTGTCCTAGCACGGTTATGAACATATTTCTTTAAGACTCCCATACACCTCTCAAAGGGGAACATATTGTGTAGACATACATGACCCAAAACGCTAATCTCTTCGCATAGGTGAACTAGGACGTGCCTCATGATGTTGAAGAAGGATGGTGGGAACACCAACTCGAAACTGACAAGACATTGCACCAAATCATTCTCTAACCTTGGTATGATTTCTGGATCGATTACCTTCTGAGAGATTGCATTGAGGAATGCACATAGCTTCACAATGGCTAATCGAACGTTATCTAGTAGAAGCCCCCTCAATGCAACCGGAAGCAGTTGCGTCATAATCACGTGGCAGTCATGAGACTTTAGGTTCTGGATCTTTTTCTCTGCCATGTTTATTATTCCCTTTATATTCGACGAGAAGCCAGACGGTACCTTAATACTGAGCAGGCATTCAAAGAAGATTTCCTTCTCTTCTTTGGTAAGAGCGTAGCTGGCATGACCCTGATGTATGCCGTCTTTTCCATGCATACGTTGCTGGTCCTCCCGTGCCTCAGGTGTATCTTTTGTCTTCCCATACACGCCCAAGAAGCCAAGCAGGGTCACGCAAAGATTCTTCGTCACGTGCATCACGTTGATTGCAGAGCGGACCTCTAGACCTTTCCAATAGGGCAGGTCTCAAAATATAGATTTCTTCTTCCACATGGGTGCGCGTCCGTCAGCGTCATTCAGAACAGGTTGTCCGCCAGGACCCTTTCCAAAGACTACCTTCAAATCCTTGACCATATCATGTACATCAGCACCAGTACGGTGGCGAGGCTTCGTCCGGTGATCCGCCTCACCTTTGAAATGCTTGCCTTTCTTTCTTACGGGATGCCTGCTCGTAAGAAATCGACGATGTCCCAGGTACACATTCTTCCTACAATTGTCCAAATATATACTGTCGGTATCATCCAAACATTGCGTGCATGCACAGTATCCCTTGTTTGTCTGTCCTGAAAGGTTACTGAGAGCAGGCCAATCATTGATGGTCACGAACAGCAAGGCCTTTAGGTCAAATTCTTCCCCCATGTGCTCATCCCACGCACGTACACCTGTTCCATTCCACAGCTGTAAGAGTTCTTCAACTAATGGCCTTAGGTACACATCAATGTCATTGCCGGGTTGCTTAGGGCCTTGGATGAGCACTGGCATCATAATGAACTTCCGCTTCATGCACAACCAAGGAGGAAGGTTATACAAACATAGAGTCACAGGCCAGGTGCTATGGTTGCTGCTCTGTTCCCCAAAAGGATTAATGCCATCTGCGCTTAGACCAAACCATACGTTCCTTGCGTCATCTGCAAACTCCTTCCCGTACTTTCTCTCAATTTTTCTCCACTGCGACCCGTCAGCGGGTACTCTCAACTTTCCGTCTTTCTTACGGTCTTCTCTGTGCCATCGCATCGCCTTGGCATGCTCTTTGTTTTGGAACAAACGTTTCAACCGTGGTATTATAGGAGCATACCACATCACCTTGGCAGGAATCTTCTTCCTGGGGCGCTCGCCCTCGACATCACCAGGGTCATCGCGCCTGATCTTATAGCGCAATGCACTGCATACCGGGCAAGCGTTCAAATCCTCGTACTCACCGCTGTAGAGGATGCAGTCATTAGGGCATGCATGTATCTTCTGCACCTCTAACCCTAGAGGGCAGACAGCCTTCTTTGCTTCGTACGTACTCTCGGGCAATTCGTTGTCCTTTGGAAGCATATTCTTTATCAGTACCAGCAACTTTACAAATCCCTTGTCAGATACACCATTCTTTGCCTTCCATTGCAGCAATTCCAGTGTGGTGCCCAACTTTTTCTTGTCAGCTTCGCAATTTGGGTACAACAATTTCTTGTGATCCTCTAACATGCGCTGCAACTTCTTCTTCTCCAAATCACTTGCGCAGTTTCTCTTTGCATCGGCAATGGCCCGACCTAGATCATCAGTGGGCTCATCTAATGCCTCTTCTTCAGCTTCTTCCCGCATTGCCGGCTCAGTTTCTTCCCCCATTGTTGTATCATCGTATTCAGGGAACCCATGGCCAGGATCGTTGTCGTCGTCCTCTTCTTCTTCATTGTGTTCCATCATAACCCCTCTTTCTCCGTGCTTGGTCCAAACATTATAGTGGGGCATGAAACTGGACTTAAACAGGTGGACATGAATGGTTCTTGACGTAGAGTAATTGTGATCATTCTTACAGACTAAACATGGACAAGGCATAAAACCATCCGCCCGCTTGTTTGCCTCAGCCGCAAGCAGAAAAGTCTGCACGCCATTAATGAACTCGGGAGAGCATCGGTCATCGTACATCCATTGTCGGCTCATCTTCATTACACAACACCGAATAGAACAAATTAATACAAGTTCATACATAAAGTTCATACAAGACTTAAATGCAACAAACAAATAACTCTCTAACTAAAGAATTTAAATGCAACAACAAATGCGATCAAGATCGCAACTAAGGTAACAATTGATCCAACGGCATAATGATACCACACCTCACTATCAATGGCATATTTTCTAATCTTCCTAATCTTCAAGCGCATTTTCTCCATCTTGATCTTGTGATCATCGACGACATCGGCAACATGCAACTCCAATTCCATCTTCTCCCCCTCAATTCTTTTCAATTTTTCTTTCAAATACTCGTTTTCTCTTTCAACTAAATTTAGACTCTCGACAATAGGGTCGGTTGGAATTTCCGGTTCACAAACCTCCTAGACAAAAATATCTATGTCAACTTGATGGGCATAATTTGTCATAAACACGAAATGCAACAACTAGTTTTAAAAGAGAATATACCACATCCGAATCATAACAAGGACGAGGGCCGACGGGAACGGATATCAAAACCATGGCACTATGTATAACAAACAATGTACGGGTAAGATAATTATACGAGTAACTATATATCCAAATCACACAAACATCAATTTGGTAATGTAAAACATTCATGAACAAGAGGCTCACCACAAGGTGGTGCCGGCGACGGAACGGTGCGGGCGATCGACTGTGGTTACGACGGAGATTTAGAAGGCACTAAGTAAACCACACCTACATATGCAAACTAAGTGTTAGTTTTGACCACAAATTGCATATAAATCAAATACTAGCACATATATTTTCTACCAAATTACTAAACTCATAAATTAATCACTATACAAAGCATTGCAAGATCTAATCTAGCAATGAGAGATGAAAGGACAAAGTTGCTAACCTTTGTGATCATTTGAATGGATGGGGGCCTTCAAATCTTGACAAATTTTGGGCAAAATGTGTGTTGAGCTCGAGAGGAAGAGGGGAAGAACAGAGAGGAGAGGGGATAGGGGAAGAACAGAGCGAGCTCGGGTGGACGAAGGGTTTATGTAGGACGACCTTTAGCACTGGTTCGTGCCATGAACCGGTACTAAAGGTGCTGGAGGGGCCCCGGACTGACAACATCCTGCCACCACACACTTTAGTACCGGTCCGTGGCACGAACCGGTGCTAAAGTTCGGCCACGAACCGGTACTAATGAAAGCGGCTGGCTAGCCGTTGGAACCGGCACTAATGCACACATTAGTGCCGGCTCAAAAGCAAACCGGCACTAATGTGCTTGACATTTGACCCTTATTCTACTAGTGCTTTGATCCTTCTTGGCGGGTGTGGCTGGGTTAGAGTGGTTCTGATTGCTGCCTGCTCCATTCCGGTTTCCATTCTTGGGGCCATTGTGATTATGAGAACTTCCTCCATTGTGGTTGTGGCCTCCATGATTATGGACAAGTCCTCCAGAGTTCGGGGTGAAACGAGGCTTCTGCTGAGCTCCCGAATTGTACTTTCCTTGTCCATACTTCCTCTTGCAGCTCTCAATCTGCTGCTGCTTCCCTTCAATCATAAGAGCCGTGTCTACCAACTCCTGGTAGTTATTAAATGTTGCCACCATCAACTGCATACTCATCTCATCATTCAGCCCTTGCATAAACTTCTCCTGCTTCGCGGCATCTGTGGCCACATCATCAGGGGCATAGCGTGATAGCTTACTAAACTCATCCACGTACTGCCCCACAGTACGGTTCCCCTGGCGTAAGTTGCGAAACTCACGCTTCTTCATGCTCATAGCTCCAGTTGAGACATGGGCTGTGCGGAATGCTTGCTGAAACTGATCCCAAGTGACATTGGCTATGGGAAAAGTGGTTGTGTAATTCTCCCACCAAGAGGCTGCCGGTCCATCCAACTGGTGTGCGGCAAAACGCACCTTCTCTGCATCCGTGCAACCTACGGTGGTCAACTCCCTTCCAATCCTGCATAGCAAATCATCCGCAACTATTGGCTCGATGCTACTGGAAAACACCGGCGGCTGTAACCTCAGAAAGCGGGCTAAGTTGTCAACTGGCGGAGGGTTGTTGTTGTTGTTGTTGTTGTTGTTGTTGTTGCCTTGGTTCTGGACTAATATTTGCATCAAGGCATTCTGCTGCTGGATCAACTGGGTGATCTCGGGTGGGAAGACAAATCCGGTGTCACGTCTCGGAGGCATCTGAGGGGTTTTAGAGGGAAGAGATTAGAATAGAATTGAGGTCTAGTGAGAAAACACTACCCATATGCACATGAGACAAACACAATCATATCACTCAATCAATCAAGCAAGGGCATACAAAACGGTCTAGAACTATCATTAAAGTGCTCGGACTACTACTATATACATGGGGGGAATACTACTAATCATATGGTGGTCTACTAGAAATTTTGATCGGTGGAAGACTCCATGATATCCGCTCCAGCTTCGTCTTCAAAGTCATCATCACTATCTCGGGGTCGGAGTCGGTGTCGTCGATGATGATGTAGTTCTCCGGGCAAGTGGAATCGTCATCTTCTCCTCCTGGCGCGGGGTCTCCCATGAATACTCCGATCTTCTTTACCAGGTCATCGTTCTTCTCCAATAGTGTAGCAATTTCGTCCTCGTATCCATCGCGTGTAGACATGAGTTCCTCTTCAAGCTCGGTGATCCTTGTCATCGCCTTCTTCAAAACTATCATGTCTACGCACATCTGGTTCTCCTGGCATCGAATGTGCTGGTTTAACTCCTAGATGAAAGCTGCAATGGACCTGTCCTTCCTGGTGCTGGCTATCTCCCATTGCTCATCTCGGCGTCCACATATCTGGTAGATAGTATCCTTGAGATCCTTGTGGTAAACTTCGCCAATGCGTCCCATGGCGATGTGGGCTGCCATGCTCTTGCCTAGACTCCAGGTTGGGGCATCAAAGGAAAACTCTATGGGCTCCGTGACTGGCATGAACGTCGTTCCTGGAATTTGAACTTGAATCATCCAACGCTCCTCTTCTGGTAAGGTGGCGTTGTAGGTCCCGGTGAAGATTGGTATTCCAATGTTCAGGTATCTAGTGACTTCCTTCAAGTGTCGTCCAAAGGGTGTGTCTTCATCCGGTTGTGCAAACTTGTTCCATGAATCCGCCATCCTAAAGAGTAGAAAATGGAGAGGAGTCAGAAATGAGTAGAGAAGAGTGACCTATGGTTTTTCCTAGTGGTCGTGTCCTACACTCAGCGTGTGCTCTGATACCATGTTGTAGCGACCCGACCTCAAACGGTCAAGTCTCTGTGCTTCAGTGTCATCCCTGGATCGGTAATGCTGACACACACAGTACTCGAAGGATTTATAACAGAGTAGCAATCACACACTTATTACATCGAATATCTCCATAGAGAACTTAGTACAATAAATATGGCTTAACGCCATCTAATACGATAACAGCGGAAGACTTGGAAGATAAAGTGAGTCCATCAACTCCAACGGCATAGCTGAGTTGCACGACAACGACCTAGCGAACATTACTCCTCGTCTGAAAAGTCTGCAACATAAAACGTTGCAGCCCGAAAACGGGTCAGCACATGGAATATGCTAGCAATATAACACAGTAGAGCAATGAATAGATAACGCTATCACTATATGCATATATGGCTGGTGGAGGCTCTATGGTTATATGATTTTGCGAAAAAGCCAATTTTTTCCTACAACAAAGGAATAAATTTTCTTTAACTATCATGGTAGTTGAAACATCATTGAGAATGGCACCCCATCTCAATCCCAATTAAAGGAAATTATTAACCCACCAAATTAAATTAGAGTGATGAGATACAATAGGAAAATCCAAGTACTAGATACTGAAGATGTCCATAACCGGGAACACGGCTAACCATGATTAGATTGTACACTCTGCAGAGGTTTGCGCACTTTTCCTCACAAGACTCGATCTCCTCCATTGGATTTCTCGCACTACATGGTGTTTGAGAAACGGATGACAGAGCCACAGTCTTTTAGAAGCATTAACACTTTACTCCGGGTGGACAGTTACACCTACTTTCCCCTACATCTGCTAGTCCACCACTGAAAGAGGTCGCACAACATACTCAACTATGCTAGAGCCCATAATGGCTTGTAGCTGCCCACGGAAGTTTCTAGCATGAATAATCTCACGATCCCTTTGAGCCTGGGTGGCGGACCGTAGGATGATCACACGGATACCCCGGGATCTCCTAGGACAACACTGGATACCCTAGGTTCCCAAACAAGCAATCCACCCAGATGTGTATTAAAGTTGCCACCTTAAGTTGAACCATTAATTAAGAATCTCACATCTGTCATGGATACACTCAAACCCAATCCACGTCTATGAGCATAGCATAGCAATATAAGCAATACGTAGAAGTAACTCCCAAGGGTTGATATGAAAACAGGTAATAGGTTCTACCTCAACATCTACTTCCCAAACCACAAATTTAGAGAGCCTACTCATGCAATGTGTGAGGGTTGTAGCTAATGCATAAAAACTGGGTAATAAAGGGGTATGATCAATGTGTTACTTGCCTTACTAACGATCCGCAAAACCTAGTGACTCGTAGTAGCACGATTCGCACTCCGGGAATTCTATCGCAAACAAACAATAGCATACATAAGCAATCAAGAAAAGATGCAAGGGTAAAATTCGAATAAGAAGATCTAACCAGAAAGTTCAATTTAAGAACTCCGGTTTGCAAAAAGAATCAAATCAAACGGAGCAACGAAACTCAAAGGGCGAAAGAAACAAGATCCGTTTACTAATCTGGACTAAAGTCAAATTTTACAGTATCAAAATCTTGTTCAAGTTGGTTAAACAGAAAGAGGGCTACGAGACGAAGATCTAGGCGCTTGAATCGCCTGATTTCGATAAACGAGCGAAAAGATAAACTAAAACGAAAATCGGATCAGAAATCACGATCGAAAATAATCACAAAAATCTCAAAAAAAAGAAAAACTGACGAACAGGCTAATGAACGAACGTTCGCTGTCTGTAACTAACGGGTGAACGGCGTTCATTTAAACGAATGAATGGACGAACTTCCGCAAAATAAATAAACCGTCGGGAAAACCGATCTAACGAAAACAAACCGAAGAAAATAAAAAAACCGGGGTTATCCAAAGAAAACCGACTGGTCAACGGCGACGGGATACGGCGTGGCGGCGGCGGCTCCGGCGATGGCGGGAGGCGGCGGCGGCACGGGGCGGCGCGCGGGGCGGCGGCGAGCGGCGGCGGCTAGGGTTTGGGGCGCGGGTGGGCTGCGGGGGCATGGCGGCGCGGCTTATAAAGCCCCCACGGGCGGAGTCCCGGTCGGGTACGGCCCGGAGTCGGTTTCCTCTTTTTTTAATATTCCGACATGCAGAAAAAAAATACTAAACGAACTCCAAAAATCCCGAAATAAATTTTTCCCGTCCTCTAAAAATAAGTCGGACAAAGTGAACATTTATTTGGGCCTATAATGCAGTTTTGAAAAACACGAATTTTTCCTATGCAAATAAAATAGCAATAAAATCCGAATAAAATCAAATATTTGATTTTAATATTTTTCCTCCAATATTTCATTTATTTTGGAGAAGTCATATTATCTCCTCTCATATATTTTAATATGAAATATTTTCGGAGGGAAAAATAATAAAGCAAATGCTCCTCGTTTCGATATTCGATAAAAATTTCAAATACGAAAACGGTGAAATCCCCAACTCTCTCCGAGGGTCCTTGAGTTGCTTAGAATTTCGAGGATCGCAAAACAAATATGCAATAAAAATATGATATGCAAGAATGACCTATGTATAACATTCCAAATTGAAAAATTGGGATGTTACAAGTTGTCGTCGGACAACTACATCTTTTGGCGTGCGCAGGTTTTTCCGCTCCTTGGAAGCCACTACCTGCTCGGCTACGTCGACGGCTCTCTCCCTTGCCCCCCTCCCCCCCCCCCCCCCCGCACTGGTGGACAGCATGCACGGTCCGGTCTATAATCCAGGTCACCGTGTTTGGACGGGGCAGGAGGCGAACCTCTCCTCCATCTAGGGGTCGCTCTCTCCGGCTGTCGCTGGGCTTGTCATCTTCGCCAAGACGTCTCATGAGGCATGGACGACACTCGAGCGCTCGTTTGTGGCGCGGTCTCAGGCCCGTGTCTTCGTGCTCCGCCGTCAGCTTGGCGAGTGCGAGAAGCTTGACTCCACGGCCACGGAGTTCTGCAACAAGGTCATGGGCCTTGCCGACACGTTGGCCTCCATTGGACAGCCGCTCACCAACTCCGAGTTCAACTCCTTCATCGTCAACGGGCTCGACGAGGAGTATGATGCACTGGTCGAGATCATCAATGAGCGGGCCAAATCGACTCCCATGATGGCACATGAGGTCTACTCCCGCCTCCTCCTCACCGAACAGCGGGTCGAGGCTCGCCGTTCTAAGGCCAGTCACGGCCCTCTGTTCGCGAACGCCGCCACCAAGGGTGGCCGCATCTCGTCCAAGGCGCCGCCTCTTGCATCGTCTTTGTCATCTTCAGTTCCCCCACCGTCCGCAACCCTACCCGGGTCTGGTGGTCGACGTGTGTGTCAGTTGTGTGGAATTGAGGGGCACGGGTCTTCTAAGTGTCACAAACGCTTTCAGCAGAGTTTTCTTGGTCTCGACAATGATGGCAAGGACACACGCAACTTTGCATGTCAGGTTGCCATGGCTGATCGTCCGGCGTCGCCAAAGCAGCAAGGACACACCCAGTCCTACTCCATCGATCCTCACTGGTACATGGATTCTAGGGCAACGGAGCACCTAACGAGTGAGATGGGGAAGCTTCACACTCGTGAACCCTATCATGGCTCCGACAAGATCCACACCGCCAATGGAGCAGGTATGCACATCTCTCATATTGGTCAAGCATCTCTTCTCACTAGGCATGCAAATAGGAGTCTTCAGCTTCACATCTTAGAGTTCCTTCTGTGACGCGTAATCTTCTTTTAGTTCCTAAACTCACACGTGATAATAATGTGCTTTGCGAATTTCAGACGTTTGATCTTTTTATTCAGGATCGGGGCACGAGGGGCATTTTTCTTAGCAGGCGGTTGTGCCAGGGCTTCTAGCGTCTGGAGCATCCTGGTGTCGCTCGCGTTTTCAGTGGAGTTCGGGTATCTCCGTCACCGTGGCATGCTCGTCTTGGTCACCCGGCCACACCTATCGTCCGTCATGTCTTGCATCGTCATGAGCTTCCTAGCATGTCTAGTAATAAAGATGTAGCAGTGTGTGATGCTTGTCAGCAGGGGAAGAGTCATCAACTTCCTTTTTCGGAGTCTAGTCGTGAGGTGAAACATCCTTTAGAACTTGTGTTTTGAGATGTATGGGGTCCTGCTCAGACTTCTGTCAGTGGTCATAATTATTATATCAGTTTCGTTGATGCTTATAGTCACTTTACCTGGCTTTATCTTATTAAATGCAAATTTGATGTGTTCAATATTTTTGTTCAGTTTCAAAAACATGTTGAACGCCTTCTCAAGCAAAAAAACTGTTCATGTTCAGTCGGATTGGGGGGGCGAGTATCGCAACCTCAACTCTTTCAGTCGCTTGGGATCACTCACCGTTTAGCATGTCCACATACACATCAGCAGAATGGTTCAGTAGAACGTAAGCATCGTCACATTGTTAAAATTGGTCTCACTCTTTTGGCTCATGCATCGGTTCTGTTTCGTTTTTGGAGTGATGCTTTCACCACTGCATGTTTTCTCATAAACCGTACTCCCACTCGTGTTTTGAACATGAAGACTCCCATTGAAGTTCTTCTTAATGAACAACCTGATTACACCTTCTTCAAAGTGTTTGGGTGCGCTTGCTGGCTGCATCTCCGTCCATATAACAAGCGCAAGCTTGAGTTTCGTTCCAAGAAGTGTGTCTTTCTTGGCTATAGCTCTCTTCATAAAGGATACAAATGTCTTCATGTTCCCACTAATCGTGTCTATATATCCAGGGATGTCGTGTTTGATGAGCATGTTTTTCCCTTTGCCAAACTTCCTGAGTCCACCGCTGAACCACCATCCATGCATTCATCCTCTATTGCCTCTGACCAATTTGATGATGTTGCATATTCTCCTATATTGTTGCCTAACCATCGTGCAGGCACTGGACGTGGGGCTCGTTTGGAGATTCTAGAGGCGCCGTCGCCTCCTTCGTCGGTCTCCCAAGTGGCTCACGACGATCGTGCTGAGCCCCTGCATGGCCTCGGTCACCGTGCCCATGCACGTTCGGCTGACCACCCACTGACACCGTGTGCCTCAGCGCCTCTGGCCTCCGGGCCCTCCGCCTCGACACCCTTGGCCTCTCCGCCACCTACCTCGGCGCCTCTGGCCTCTGGGCCGGTTTCGACCTCACGGCCTGCTACGCCGGCTTCATCGCCACCTCGGCCTGCCACGCCGGCCTCGCCTGGGCTGAGCTCACCTGACTCAGGCTTGCTATCGCCTGTGCTGACTGAGGCGTCCCCATTGCTAGCTGAGGCGTCTCCATCACCATCGCCCAGTCCCATGTCTAGTGAGCTCTCTCCGGCCCCTATGGCTCCCGCGGTTCCTCGACCACTAGTAGAAAAAGGGCCTTTAGTCCCGGTTCATAAGGGCCTTTAGTCCCAGTTTTGGAACCGGGACTAAAGGGTCATTACTAAAGCCTCCCCCTTTAGTCCCGCTTCTTACACGAACCGGGACTAAAGGCCCTCCACGTGGCCGCTGCCTGGAGGTCCACCTTTAGTCCCGGTTGGTAACACCAACCAGTACTAAAGGAAATTTTATGATTTTTTTTTTGAAATTAATTTTGATTTTCAAATTTTTGAATTATTTTAACCTCTAATCTCGAATCACCCCTCATCACTGCTCAATTTAACTTCCCGGACTGTCACCCATCCTCTCACTACTCTAGCCTGAGCACACTTAACTTCCGGGTTCTATTCTCCCTCGTTTCCAAGTCTGCACTGGTTGTTTTCCTAACAATAGTAAGATGTCAATCCTATTAACCCTCAGGAATTTAGTTTGAGCATGAAGTCACACATTTCACTGTTTGAGTTTGAAACTATTGTTCTAAAAAACAATAATTATTTAGTAACACTGATATTTCTTGAATAAGTAGTTTGACCATAGTTTGACCACAGTTTGACCAGATTTGACCAAAATTCAAAAAAACTGAAATAATTATTTAGTAACACAAATATTTCTTGAATAATTAGTTTGACCATTGTTTGACCACAGTTTGATCAGATTTGACCAAAATTCAAAAAAACTGAAATAATTATTTAGTAACACTAATATTCTTGAATAATTATTTAGTAACACTAATACTTCTTGAATAAGTAGTTTGACCAGATTTAACAAAAACTCAAAAAAAAACAGAAATTTGAGCATAACTTTTTTTGCTTTTAGAATTTGAGGATTCTAAAAATTTGCAAACAGGCCATAGGTGGTCAAAACCGTATGCGGATTTTCGTGCTGAACATTTTGATATATTATACGTTTTTTTCTGACATCGTATGCAAAAGTTATAGCCGTTTTACATTTTCCCTACACTTTTTGCAAAACATGTCCAAATTTAAGTTTTTAAATTTTCCTAACTAGTACATGTAGTAACATAACTACATCTGGAAGGATTTTAATTTTTGAAGTTTTTATCATTTTCTTTTGCTTTTTACAAAACTGAAAAGGTGATCCACGGGTGGGGGGGGGGGTAGAGTTTGAAAATGGGACCTTTAGTATCAGTTCGTGCCATGACTAGTACTAATGCCTCAAACCCCATTAGTACCGGTTGGTGGCTCGAACCGGGACTAAAGGTCTAACCTTTAGTACCGGTTGGTGCCACGAACCGGTACTAATGGGCATCGCACCCTTTAGTCCCGGTTCGTGGCACCAACCGGGACTAAAGGTCTCATTTGAACAGGGACTAATGCTTGTACGGTGCCCTAGCCGCTCGAACCGGGACTAATGCTCACATTAGTCCCGGTTCGTAATGCAACCAGGATTAATGCTCTTTTCTGGCCGAACCAAAGCCCTGTTTTCTACTACTGGACGATCACATACGCGGAGCCGCGGTGGCGTTTCTCAGCCCAAGCAGCGTCATGATGGTACTTTTGCTTGGTTGGCTGCATGCCTGGCTGCTGCTCGTGCGGATCCAGCCTCTGAGCCTCGTACGTATCAAGCTGCCCTGAGTATACCTCATTGGAGAGAGGCCATGGAATAGGAGTATCATGCTCTTCTTTATAACAAGACATGGACTCTTGTTCCGCCACCACCCCGTGTTAATGTCATTGACTCTAAATGGGTTTTCAAAGTGAAGAAGTATTCTGATGGGTCTATTGAGCGCTACAAGGCACGGCTGGTTGCCCGAGGTTTTTGGTAGCGCTATGGTCTTGACTATGAAGACACCTTCAGTCCACTGGTTAAACCTACTACCATCAGGCTTCTTCTCTCTCTTGCAGTTACTCGGGCATGGTCTCTTCGTCAGCTTGATGTGCAGAATGCTTTCCTCCATGCACTACAGGAAACAGCTACTTTGCCGTCTGCCACGGCGGACGGCAAAGGCTCGAAAGGCGGACGGCAAAGACCTTTGCCGTCAGCCGCGGACGGCAAAAGGCTCCGGCAAAGAAGGCTACGGTAAACAGCTGCTTTGCCGTCTGCTTCCTGGCGGCGGACGGCAAAGGCTCTTTGCCGTCTGCGGCGGACGGCAAAGAGGGCGGACGACAATAATTGCGCTGTTAGTCCGTTAAGTGGCTAACGGCAGACCTTTGCCGTCCGCCGCTGACGGCAAAATTTCTCTGGTCTTTGCCGTCTGCCACAGATGGCAAAGTGCAGGTTCTTTGCCGTCTGCCACAGATGGCAAAGTCTTTGCCGTCTGCCACTGTAGGCAAACTGACCAAATGGGTCAGCTCCCAGGAAGCACAGTTGGCTGCCACGTGGCTTCTTTGCCGTCCGGACATTGGTGGCAGACGGCAAAGAGCCTGCATATTGGCTGTTTTTTCTGTTTTTTATTAAATCCCACAATTTGCACAGAAAATATATATGACATATATAGATATATTTCCATATCACATATCCAGCACATAAGTTTGATATCACATATCACATCAGTTTCATCCATACACATTGTTCATACATAAGCAAGTTCCATCCATACACATTGTTCCATCCATATATATATTACAATGCAAAGTTTCATCAAGATAGCAAGTTCATCATAGCAAGCTAGATACAATGCAAAGTTTCATCAAAGGAAAAGCAAGCACTCCATCATAGCAAGCTAGCTTCCATGAAGTGAATGAAATCTGCAAAATGGTAAATAAGAAAGTTAGAAATAGGTGACTAGAACAAGAAGAAGACTAGGACAAGAAGTATATGTCATTTATGAGCTAACTTAGGTGAAATGGATCATATATGAGCTAACTAAGTTGAAATGGGTTGTTTATGATCTAACTTAGTTGAAATGGATCATTTATGAGCTAACTTAGTTGAAATGGGTCGTTTATGAGCTAACTAAGGTGAAGGGCATCGTTTTCGAGCTAAGTAAGGTGAAATGGGTCATTTTGGAGCTAACCTAGGTGAAATGGGTCATTTTGGAGCTAACCTAGGTGAAATGGGTCATTTTGGAGCTAACCTAGGTGAAATGGGTCATTTTAAAGCTAACGTAGGTAAAATGGATCATTTAGGAGCTCATCTACGTAAAATGGGTCATTTTAGAGCAAATTTAGTTGAAATGGATCTTTTTGAGCTAACTTAGGTGAAATGGATCATTTAAGAGCTAATTTAGGTGGAATGGATCGTTTTTTAGCTCACTTAGGTCAAATGGATCGTTTATGAGCTAAATTAGTTGAAATGGATCGTTTATGAGCTAAATTAGTTGAAATGGATCGTTTATGAGATAACCTAGGTAAGATGGGTCATTTTGGAGTTAACCTAGGTGAAATGGGCCATTTTAAAGCTAACGTAGGTAAAATGGATCATTTAGGAGCTAATCTAGGTAAAATGGGTCATTTTTGAGCTAACTTGGATGAACTGCATCATTTATAAGCTAACCTAGGTAAAATGGGTCATTTTGGAGGAAAATAAGCTAACTCTAGGTCATTATGGTAAGCATATTGGAGGAAATAAAGCTAAGTCTAGGTCTTTATGCATTTGTTAAGCAAAACACTAGAGAAACTTACCGTGATCAGGGAGGTGTAGGAGCGGGGTGGCTAGTGCCGCTACCTGGAGAAGGATCGTGCGATGCGTTTCTGGAGTTAAGCTGCACCAAAGATCATTTCCAATGTCTCGTTAGCATTACGACACTCAAATGTTAAGACTACCAAGTAATGTCCATTCAAACTAAACTCACCGTGCTCCCAGGAGCAATCACTGGCATCGGCGGAGCGGGCTGACCGGACTTCTCGCACACAGACTGCACATTTGGTTTTCAGAACAGAGTCATACTAGTTAGTAATGAGACTCAAATGTTAAGACTAGCAAGTAATCTGCAGAAGAAACTTACCACAAGGAGCTCGTACATGGCCCTTGCCTGCATGTCATTCCGTGCCCTCTCCTCCTCCATCATCTTTCTCGTCCTCTCCTCCATCTCCCGCTGCCTCTCCGCCGCCTCCGCCAGAAGTTTCTCCGTTCTATCTCTCTCAGTCTGTATAGCAACCTGCAACACCACTCACATGACCATTTGTAATCACTGATGGAAACGCACACAATGTATTGGAGAAAAATAACTGAGTACGTATCACTAACCTTGATGGCGAGTTGCACTGGCCGTTTACGAGGCCTTATCTCAGGAGCGGAGCTCGACTGGCGCGCCTTGATCTCCGGGAGAGTGCTAGGACAACGGATAAGTCCATCTCCAATGGCTATGGAGCCATGGGACCTCCCACCACCAGATATCATCACCAGCTCTGGATCAATGGGACCATGGCTCGGGTTAAAGTCCTCCCCTTTCCTCGCCTTCCCCTCATCTCTATATCTCACGAGCTTGTTGTGGGAGGAGATGTTGGTGAAGTTGTTTGCATCATCGAGGTCAGACTGAGAGAAAGCCTTGACTTTCTTGAAAGAGCCAGTGTGGGCCATGGAATGTCCACACCGTATAATCGGGCGTAAAACCACTCTTCTGCAGGTGTTTGCCCATTTCAGCCTCTGTCCTCTTTTCCCAATTGCCGCACCGTAAACAGGGGCACCAGGTTTTCCTCCGGCCATTTGCAAATGCGGCTCGCACAAACCCCTTGGTTTTTGTGAACCATTCAGTGCTCCATTTGTTCTGACCAGTGTGACCGGTGTACATCCACGCACGATCACTCATCTTGACTTTCAGAGCTACTAGACACACAACAAATATATATATATATATATATATATAATTCACCATGTATGTATTCATCAGTTGATCTACTTTGTCAATTTTATTACGTCCATGCAACCTACACTCTATTTGGTAATGATAGGTCCTAATCCCACCCGAGTATGTTTAGATTGGGTTCATTTTCCCATGCTATGCCCCGGATCCTACGCAAAATTTCGGCAGCACCTCCCCGCTGTTCTCCTGATACACGTCTCTGCAATAAACAGAGAGGATGTGTACCCGGAGAACAACAGGGGAGGCACTGACGAAATTTATGCGTCGGATCCGGAGCAAAGCATATGGGAAAACGAACCCAATCTAAACATACTCGGGCTGTCATGGATAGCGTTGGACAATTCGAAAGAATCAAGGTTATAAATATGCAAATGCATGCATATTTATAACTATGACGCTTTCGAACGGGAGACACATATTGGTTACGCATACTGATGATTCAAGACACATATATATCTAGCTATCAAGTTTCATCGAAATAGATCAAATAATTAATGGGGGAGGAGGACATGTCATTTGTGCTCACCCACGAACGAAGGGGCAGAGCTCGTCAAACGCACAGCGAGGTCGTCGAACACCAAACCTCGCAGCGATGAAACAACTGCACATTTAAAACTACCCGATCAACACAATTATATATGATGTTTTTCATAACAAAATCGAAAGATATACGACCTAACTAATAATTCACAAATATATGACCCCGTCGGCTTCTGGAAGGCCAAAGAACACCTTTTCGGGAGGTGTCGGGGGTCGGGGTGTCGTGTCGGTCTCGGGGTGCCGTGTCGGGGTCGGGGTGTCGGGTCGGGGTGCCGGGTCGGGGTCGGGGTGCCGTGTCGGTGTCGGGGTCGGGGTGTCGGGTCAGGCTCGGGGTCGGGGTGTCGGGGTCAGGGTCGGGGTCGGGGTCGGGGTCTCGGGGTCGGGATGTCGGGGTGTCGGGGGTGTCGTGTCGGGGGTCGGGGTGTCGTGTCAGTGTCGGGGTGCCGTGTCGGTGTCGGGGTGCCGTGTCGGGGTCGGGGTGCTGTTTCGGGGTCGGGGTGTCGTGTCGGGGTCAGGGGGTTAGGGGGTCGGGGGGTCGGGGTGTCGTGTCGGGGTCAGGGGGTTAGGGGGTCGGGTGTCGGGGTGGAGTCGGGGTCGGGTGTCGGGGTGTGGTGTCGGGGTTGGGGGATCAGGGGGTCAGGGGGTCTTCTCATTCTTCTACTACTTCTACTTCTTCTCATTCTTCTACTTCTTCTCATCCCCCGTCTTCTTCTTCTTCTTTCTCCTCCTCCTCCTCCTCCTCCTCCTCCTCCTCTTCTTCTTCTTCTTCTTCTTCTTCTTCTTCTTCTTCTTCTTCTTCTTCTTCTTCTTTCTCCTCCTCCTCCTCCTCCTCCTCCTCCTCTTCTTCTTCTTCTTCTTCCCCCCTTCTACTTAACCTAAACCTAAACTAAAAACCTAAACTAATTAAAACTAAACTATTTAAACTAATTAAACCTAAACTAATTAAACTAAATAACGTAAACTAATTAATTCTAAACTGAAAAAACTTAAACTAAAAAACCTTATCTAAACAGAAAAGAAAAACAAAAAAATAGAAAAAATGGGAGGGGCTCACTGTGGGGGGCGGCGACGGGTCGGGGAGGGGCCGGCGACGGGGGGTCGGGGCGGGGCGGTCGAGGAGGCGGGGCGGCGGGGGGCCGGGGCGGGGCGGTGGAGGAGGCGGCCTGGGGCGGCGGGGGGCCGGGGCGGGGGGGCGACGGGGCGGTGGGGCGGCGGGGAGCCGGGGCGGTGGGGCGATGGGGCGGCGGGGGCGACGGGGCGGCGGCGCGCGGCGGGCGGCGGCGGCAGGGTGGGAGGAGAAGGGCGAGGAGGAAGTGAGTAACGGGCGGGGGGGGGGGGGGGTACCTGCCGTTAGTCAAGTGCCCTCTTTGCCGTCCGCCAGGCTTTGCCGTCCGCCTTTTTGCCTCTTTGCTGTCAACAGAGTGTGTCAGTGTCTTCAGGCACCTCGTGACACTCATTGGTCTGCTGTTAAGTGCATTTTGCGCTATATTCGCTTCACACTATCCTATGGTTTGCACATTCGACCGAACTCCTCTGGGATTGTCTCGGCATACTCTGATGCAGACTGGGCTGGCAGTCCAGATGACAGGCGATCGACGGAGGGCTATGCTGTGTTCTTTGGTTCTACCTTGATCGCCTGGAGTGCTCGTAAACAAGCTACTGTTTCGCGTAGCAGTACTGAAGCTGAGTATAAGGCCGTGGCTAATGCAACTGCCGAAATTATCTAGATACAATCTTTGCTTCAGGAATTGGGTATATCTCAATCACAGTCTCCTATTCTTTGGTGTGACAACATCGGTTCTACATACCTGTCTGCCAATCCGGTATTTCATGCCCGAACGAAACACATCGAAGTTGACTATCATTTTGTACAGGAACGTGTATCTCAGAAGCAACTACAGATCAAGTTCATCTCTTCCAAGGATCAACTTGCGGACATCTTCACCAAGCCATTGCCCCTACCGCAGTTCGAGGCTTGTCGGCGCAATCTTACCCTTCTAGATTCTTTAGGAAGTGGCTCAGATTGAGGGAGGGTGTTAGACTATATTGTTCCCGTATATGTGTACGTATTGTGTAACATTGTACCTCTTCATTATATATATGTGTGATAGGCCACCCCTAGAGGGTTGTGCCGGTTCCCCCCCAAAACCTATTGTCTTACAGCCGCGGGTCCGCATCGCCGCCGCTGCTGTTACCTCGCTTGTTGACCGTGGTCCATGTCCAACGCAAAAACTGGACTACCGGTCCATTCCGTCCATATTGTCATCAGGGAACCCGCTCTACCATATACGATACGCGGACTACGCGCTCGGACGGGGTACAACGTACGGTTGCGCCAGGAAATACATCAATTTTGAGAACTCGCGCCTGCTATATTTAGTGCCCTTCCAACCTAGTGTCAAAATGCTCTTATCTTATGGGATGAAAGGAGTACCAATCTTGTCCCTTCGATGGTCCAGATAATGGTATCATTTGTCGGTATGAGCCATATCGTCTCTCTCCATTTCGTTTCACTAACGTTCCTAGGATCTCTATATTGTCTCGTGGCAACGCACGAGCATTCAACTAGTGGTGTATACTTGTAGAAATTTCTGTGAACAAAATTATCCCATCGACCTTTCAGCAAAAAAGACATATTTTGAGAGCATAAACTTTTGCATGAGTAGAACACTCATCATGTTTGTTGCCAAAAAATTAAAATATTATTGATCTTTTGTGTAATTACTTCTTTTTGTAAAACGGGTGCATGTGCCTCGATGTTCCATTCCTCCTCCTCCACGCGTCGGAACACTCGTACAATTCGTGGTCGTTGCACCTGGGGGTGTAATGACAAAGATCTAGGGAGGGAAAAAGGCTAATTTTCCCCTCATCTAGGCCCTTCAAATAATTTTTTCTTTGGAGTTTTTTCTAAAGCGGGGGAGGGGGCGCCCCCCCCCCCTCCATGATATGCAGATGTAGGCGAAGCCGGGCATCTAGGCACTCGTGGTCATCCTCGGGGTCATCGCGGCCTTGAGCGATGGCTACATTCTGCATTCGGAACTCGCCATCCGACGCGCCCGAAAGGCCGCCATGGATCGTGCGAGGGAGCGCCCTCGGGCAGCGGCCACTAGTAGAAAAAGGGTCAAACGTGAAGCACATTAGTGCCGGTTTGATTTTGAGCCGGCACTAATGTGTCCATTAGTGCCGGTTCCAACGGCTAGGCGGGCGGAGATCATTAGTACCGGTTCGTGAGCAACCTTTAGTACCGGTTCGTGTCACGAACCGGTAATAATGAGGCTGCGTCAGGCTATGGTCAGGCTGGGGCCCCACGGGCACCTTTAGTACCGATTCGTGCCATGAACCGGTACTATAGTTTCTTAGTAAGCTGTTTTTTAGTCCCACCTCACGAAGAGAGAGGCACTAGGAGCAGTTTATAAGCCCTGAGTGCAGAGACGATGAAGGAGAGGCGCAATGCTCATCTGCACGTTGCTTAGCTTTAAGCCTTGAGGAATAGTGTAGACTGCACGGAGCTATGTGCAGTGCAGTTTGCAATATTCCGAAAGGCTTGAAGCTAATTAACGAGCATTGTGCCTCTTTTTTTATCTTTAATAACTTATTAAAACTCCGGACTTCTTGTGTTACGGCAAAAACTGGACGCACTTCGTGTACAAACTGGACAATCTCTTTCGAAGTATCAGGGTTTCTGACGAGAACTCATCTGTTACATGGGCACTTCATTTTTTTAAACTTATTACAACTCCAGACCTTTTTGTGTTCCGTACACACCATTCAAAGCGACGTCATCAATTTTCAAAACTTTCTGACATCATTTGCTATTTTTAGTCATTTACCGATTTGTTTAGAGAGCTAAATGACCGTGAAATTGAAAATCACTACAAATGAAGTCTGAAAATGTCGAAACTTGGCATGGTATCATCATTTCACCCACATAGTATGTTCAAAAGAGTAGAGAGGGTTACGGCAAAAAACTGGACGCACTTCGTGTACAAACTGGACAATCTCTTTCGGAGTATCAGGGTTTCGGACAAGAACTCATCTGTTACACTGGCACTTCATTTTTTTAACTTATTACAACTCTATAATTTTTTGCGTTCCGTACGCACCATTCAAAGCGACGTCATCAATTTTCAACACTTTCTGACATCATTTGCTATTTTTCAGTCATTTACCGATTTGTTTACAGAGCTAAATGACCGTGAAATTGAAAATCGCTACAAAATGAACTCTGAAAATGTCGAAACTTGGCATGGTATCATCATTTCACCCACATAGCATGTGCAAAAGAGTAGAGAGGGTTACAGGAAAAACTGGATGCACTTCGTGTACAAACTGGACAATCTCTTTCAAAGTATTAGGGTTTCTGACGAGAACTCATCTGTTACATGGGCACTTAATTTTTTTAAACTTATTACAACTCCAGACTTTTTTGCGTTCTGTACACACCATTCAAAGCGACGTCATCAATTTTCCAAACTTTCTGACATCATTCGCTATTTTTTAGTCATTTACCAATTTGTTTAGAGACCTAAATGACCGTGAAATTGAAAATCACTACAAAATGAACTCTGAAAATGTCGAAACTTGGCATGGTATCATCATTTCACCCACATAGCATGTGCAAAAGAGTAGAGAGGGTTACGGCAAAAACTAGACGCACTTCGTGTACAAACTGGACAATCTCTTTTGGAGTATCAGGGTTTCGGACGAGAACTCATCTGTTACACTGGCACTTCATTTTTTTAAACTTATTACAACTCCAGACTTTTTTTGCGTTCTGTACACGCCATTCAAAGCGACGTCATCAATTTTTAACACTTTCTGACATCATTTGCTATTTTTCAGTCATTTACCAATTTTTTTAGAGAGCTAAATGACCGTGAAATTGAAAATCACTATAAAATGAACTCCGAAAATGTTGAAACTTGGTATGGTATCATCATTTCACCCACATAGCATGTGCAAAAGAGTAGAGAGGGTTACGGCAAAAACTGGACGCACTTAGTGTACAAACTGGACAATCTCTTTCGAAGTATCAGGGTTTCTGACGAGAATTCATCTGTTACATGGGCACTTCATTTTTTAAACTTATTACAACTCTAGATTTTTTTGTGTTCCATACACACCATTCAAAGCGACGTCATCAATTTTCAAAACTTTCTGACATCATTTGCTATTTTTTAGTCATTTACTGATTTGTTTAGAGAGCTAAATGACCGTGAAATTGAAAATCACTACAAAATGAACTCTGAAAATGTCAAAACTTGGCACGGTATCATCATTTCACCCACATAGTATGTGCAAAAGAGTAGAGAGGGTTACGGCAAAAACTGGACGCACTTCGTGTAGAAACTGGACAATCTCTTTCAAAGTATTAGGGTTTCTGACGAGAACTCATCTGTTACATGGGAACTTCATTTTTTTTAAACTTATTACAACTCCAGACATTTTTGCGTTCTGTACACACCATTCAAAGCGACGTCATCAATTTTCCAAACTTTCTGACATCATTTGCTATTTTTTAGTCATTTACTGATTTGTTTAGAGAGCTAAATGACCGTGAAATTGAAAATCACTACAAAATGAACTCTGAAAATGTCGAAACTTGGCATGGTATCATCATTTCACCCACATAGCATGTGCAAAAGAGTAGAGAGGGTTACGGCAAAAAATGGACGCACTTCGTGCACAAACTGGACAATCTCTTTTGGAGTATCAGGGTTTCGGACGAGAACTCATCTGTTACACTGGCACTTCATTTTTTAAACTTATTACAACTCCAGACTTTTTTTGTGCTCTGTACACGCCAATCAAAGCGACGTCATCAATTTTTAACACTTGCTGACATCATTTGCTATTTTTCAGTCATTTACCGATTTGTTTAGAGAGCTAAATGACCGTGAAATTGAAAATCACTATAAAATAAACTCCGAAAATGTTGAAACTTGGTATGGTATCATCATTTCACCCACATAGCATGTGCAAAAGAGTAGAGAGGGTTACGGCAAAAACTGGACGCACTTCGTGTACAAACTGGACAATCTCTTTCGAAGTATCAGGGTTTCTGACGAGAATTCATCTGTTACATGGCACTTCATTTTTTTAAACTTATTACAACTCCAGATTTTTTTGCGTTCCATACACACCATTCAAAGCAACGTCATCAATTTTCAAAACTTTCTGACATCACTTGCTATTTTTTTGTCATTTACTGATTTGTTTAGAGAGCTAAATGACCGTGAAATTGAAAATCACTACAAAATGAACTCTGAAAATGTTGAAACTTGGCATGGTATCATCATTTCACCCACATAGTATGTGCAAAAGAGTAGAGAGGGTTACGGCAAAAACTGGACGCACTTCGTGTACAAACTGGAAAATCTCTTTCGGAGTATCAGGGTTTCGGACGAGAACTCATCTGTTACACTCGCACTTCATTTTTTTAAACTTATTACAACTCCAGACTTTTTCTGCGTTCCGTACGCACCATTCAAAGCGACGTCATCAATTTTCAACACTTTCTGACATCATTTGCTATTTTTCAGTCATTTACCGATTTGTTTAGAGAGCTAAATGACCGTGAAATTGAAAAGCACTACAAAATGAACTCTGAAAATGTCGAAACTTGGCATGGTATCATCATTTCACCCACATAGCATGTGCAAAAGAGTAGAGAGGGTTACGGCAAAAACTGGACGCACTTCGTGTACAAAATGGACAATCTCTTTTGAAGTATGAGGGTTTCTGACGAGAACTCATCTGTTATATGGGCACTTCATTTTTTTAAACTTATTATAACTCCATACTTTTTTGCGTTCCGTACACACCGTTCAAAGAGACGTCATCTATTTTCAAAACTTTCTGACATCATTTGCTATTTTTTAGTCATTTACCGATTTGTTTAGAGAGCTAAATGACCGTGAAATTTAAAATCACTACAAAATGAACTCTGAAAATTTCGAACCTTGGCATGGTATGATCATTTCACCCACATAGTATGTGCAAAAGAGTAGAGAGGGTTACGGCAAAAACTGGACGCACTTCGTGTACAAACTGGACAATCTCTTTCGGAGTATCAGGGTTTCGGAAGAGAACTCATCAGTTACACTGGCACTTCATTTTTTAAACTTATTACAAATCTAGACTTTTTTGCGTTCCGTACGCACCATTCAAAGCGACGTCATCAATTCTCAACACTTTCTGACATCATTTGCTATTTTTCAGTCATTTACCGATTTGTTTAGAGAGCTAAATGACCGTGAAATTGAAACTCGCTACAAAATGAACTCTGAAAATGTCGAAACTTGGCATGGTATCATCATTTCACCCACATAGCATGTGCAAAAGAGTAGAGAGGGTTACAGGAAAAACTGGACGCACTTCGTGTACAAACTGGACAATCTCTTTCGAAGTATCAGGGTTTCTGACGAGAACTCATCTGTTACATGGGCACTTCATTTTTTTTAACTTATTACAACTCCAGACTTTTTTGCGTCCTGTACACACCATTCAAAGCGACATCATCAATTTTCAAAACTTTCTGACATCATTTGCTATTTTTTAGTCATTTACCAATTTGTTTAGAGAGCGAAATGACCGTGAAATTTAAAATCACTACAAAATGAACTCTGAAAATGTCAAAACTTGGCATGGTATCATCATTTCACCCACATAGCATGTGCAAAAGAGTAGAGAGGGTTACGGCAAAAACTAGACGCACTTCGTGTACAAACTGGACAATCTCTTTCAAAGTAGTAGGGTTTCTGACAAGAACTCATCTGTTACATGGGCACTTCATTTTTTTAAACTTATTACAACTCCAGACATTTTTGCGTTCTTTGCACACCATTCAAAGCGACGTCATCAATTTTCCAAACTTTCTGACATCATTCGCTATTTTTTAGTCATTTACCAATTTGTTTAGAGAGCTAAATGACCGTGAAATTGAAAATCACTACAAAATGAACTCTGAAAATGTCGAAACTTGGCATGGTATCATCATTTCACCCACATAGCATGTGCAAAATAGTAGAGAGGGTTACGGCAAAAAATGGACGCACTTCGTGTACAAACTGGACAATCTCTTTTGGAGTATCAGGGTTTCGGACGAGAACTCATCTGTTACACTGGCACTTCATTTTTTAAACTTATTACAACTCCAGACTTTTTTTGCGTTCTGTACACGCCATTCAAAGCGACGTCATCAATTTTTAACACTTTCTGACATCATTTTCTATTTTTCAGTCATTTACCGATTTGTTTAGAGAGCTAAATGACCGTGAAATTGAAAATCACTATAAAATGAACTCCGAAAATGTTGAAACTTGGTATGGTATCATCATTTCACCCACATAGCATGTGCAAAAGAGTAGAGAGGGTTACGGCAAAAACTGGACGCACTTCGTGTACAAACTGGACAATCTCTTTCGAAGTATCAGGGTTTCTGACGAGAAGTCATCTGTTACATGGGCACTTCATTTTTTTAAATTTATTACAACTACAGATTTTTTTGCGTTCCATACACACCATTCAAAGCAACGTCATCAATTTTCAAAACTTTCTGACATCACTTGCTATTTTTTTGTCATTTACTGATTTGTTTAGAGAGCTAAATGACCGTGAAATTGAAAATCACTACAAAATGAAATCTGAAAATGTCGAAACTTGGCATGGTATCATCATTTCACCCACATAGTATGTGTAAAAGAGTAGAGAGGGTTAGGGCAAAAACTGGACACACTTCGTGTACAAACTGGACAATCTCTTTCGGAGTATCAGGGTTTCGGACGAGAACTCATCTGTTACACTGGCACTTCATTTTTTTTAACTTATTACAACTCCAGACTTTTTTTGCGTTCCGTACGCACCATTCAGAGCGACGTCATCAATTTTCAACACTTTCTGACATCATTTGCTATTTTTCAGTCATTTACCGATTTGCTTAGAGAGCAAAATGACCGTGAAATTGAAAATCACTACAAAATGAACTCTGAAAATGTTGAAACTTGGCATGGTATCATCATTTCACCCACATAGCATGTGCAAAAGAGTAGAGAGGGTTACGGAAAAAACTGGACGCACTTCATGTACAAAATGGACAATCTCTTTTGAAGTATGAGGGTTTCTGACGAGAACTCATCTGTTATATGGGCACTTCATTTTTTTAAACTTATTATAACTCCATACTTTTTTGCGTTCCGTACACACCGTTCAAAGCGACGTCGTCTATTTTCAAAACTTTCTGACATCATTTGCTATTTTTTAGTCATTTACCGATTTGTTTAGAGAGCTAAATGACCGTGAAATTTAAAATCACTACAAAATGAACTCTGAAAATGTCGAACCTTGGCATGGTATGATCATTTCACCCACATAGTATGTGCAAAAGAGTAGAGAGGGTTAAGGCAAAAACTGGACGCACTTCGTGTACAAACTGGACAATCTCTTTCGGAGTATCAGGGTTTCGGACGAGAACTCATCAGTTACACTGGCACTTCATTTTTTAAACTTATTACAAATCTAGACTTTTCTGCGTTCCGTACGCACAATTCAAAGCGACGTCATCAATTTTCAACACTTTCTGACATCATTTGCTATTTTTCAGTCATTTACCGATTTGTTTAGAGAGCTAAATGACCGTGAAATTGAAAATCGCTACAAAATGAACTCTGAAAATGTCGAAACTTGGCATGGTATCATCATTTCACCCACATAGTATGTGCAAAAGAGTAGAGAGGGTTACAGGAAAAACTGGACGCACTTCGTGTACATACTGGACAATCTCTTTGAAAGTATCAGGGTGTCTGACGAGAACTCATCTGTTACATGGGAACTTCATATTTTTTAACTTATTACAACTCCAGACTTTTTGGCGTTCTGTACACACCATTCAAAGCGACGTCGTCAATTTTCAACACTTTCTGACATCATTTGCTATTTTTCAGTCATTTACCGATTTGTTTAGAGAGCTAAATGACCGTGAAATTGAAAATCGCTACAAAATGAACTCTGAAAATGTCGAAACTTGGCATGGTATCATCATTTCACCCACATAGCATGTGCAAAAGAGTAGAGAGGGTTACAGGAAAAACTGGACGCACTTCGTGTAGATACTGGACAATCTCTTTGGAAGTATCAGGGTGTCTGACGAGAACTCATCTGTTACATGGGAACTTCATTTTTTTTAACTTATTACAACTCCAGACTTTTTGGCGTTCTGTACACACCATTCAAAGCGACGTCGTCAATGTTCAACACTTTCTGACATCATTTGCTATTTTTCAGTCATTTACCGATTTGTTTACAGAGCTAAATGACCGTGAAATTGAAAATCACTACAAAATGAACTCTGAAAATGTCGAAAGTTGGCATGGTATCATCATTTCACCCACATAGCATGTGCAAAATAGTAGAGAGGGTTACGGCAAAAAATGGACGCACTTCGTGTACAAACTGGACAATCTCTTTTGGAGTATCAGGGTTTCGGACGAGAACTCATCTGTTACACTGGCACTTCATTTTTTAAACTCATTACAACTCCAGACTTTTTTTGCGTTCTGTACACGCCATTCAAAGCGACGTCATCAATTTTTAACACTTTCTGACATCATTTTCTATTTTTCAGTCATTTACCGATTTGTTTAGAGAGCTAAATGACCGTGAAATTGAAAATCACTATAAAATGAACTCCGAAAATGTTGAAACTTGGTATGGTATCATCATTTCACCCACATAGCATGTGCAAAAGAGTAGAGAGGGTTACGGCAAAAACTGGACGCACTTCGTGTACAAACTGGACAATCTCTTTCGAAGTATCAGGGTTTCTGACGAGAAGTCATCTGTTACATGGGCACTTCATTTTTTTAAATTTATTACAACTACAGATTTTTTTGCGTTCCATACACACCATTCAAAGCAACGTCATCAATTTTCAAAACTTTCTGACATCACTTGCTATTTTTTTGTCATTTACTGATTTGTTTAGAGAGCTAAATGACCGTGAAATTGAAAATCACTACAAAATGAAATCTGAAAATGTCGAAACTTGGCATGGTATCATCATTTCACCCACATAGTATGTGTAAAAGAGTAGAGAGGGTTAGGGCAAAAACTGGACACACTTCGTGTACAAACTGGACAATCTCTTTCGGAGTATCAGGGTTTCGGACGAGAACTCATCTGTTACACTGGCACTTCATTTTTTTTAACTTATTACAACTCCAGACTTTTTTTGCGTTCCGTACGCACCATTCAGAGCGACGTCATCAATTTTCAACACTTTCTGACATCATTTGCTATTTTTCAGTCATTTACCGATTTGCTTAGAGAGCAAAATGACCGTGAAATTGAAAATCACTACAAAATGAACTCTGAAAATGTTGAAACTTGGCATGGTATCATCATTTCACCCACATAGCATGTGCAAAAGAGTAGAGAGGGTTACGGAAAAAACTGGACGCACTTCATGTACAAAATGGACAATCTCTTTTGAAGTATGAGGGTTTCTGACGAGAACTCATCTGTTATATGGGCACTTCATTTTTTTAAACTTATTATAACTCCATACTTTTTTGCGTTCCGTACACACCGTTCAAAGCGACGTCGTCTATTTTCAAAACTTTCTGACATCATTTGCTATTTTTTAGTCATTTACCGATTTGTTTAGAGAGCTAAATGACCGTGAAATTTAAAATCACTACAAAATGAACTCTGAAAATGTCGAACCTTGGCATGGTATGATCATTTCACCCACATAGTATGTGCAAAAGAGTAGAGAGGGTTAAGGCAAAAACTGGACGCACTTCGTGTACAAACTGGACAATCTCTTTCGGAGTATCAGGGTTTCGGACGAGAACTCATCAGTTACACTGGCACTTCATTTTTTAAACTTATTACAAATCTAGACTTTTCTGCGTTCCGTACGCACAATTCAAAGCGACGTCATCAATTTTCAACACTTTCTGACATCATTTGCTATTTTTCAGTCATTTACCGATTTGTTTAGAGAGCTAAATGACCGTGAAATTGAAAATCGCTACAAAATGAACTCTGAAAATGTCGAAACTTGGCATGGTATCATCATTTCACCCACATAGTATGTGCAAAAGAGTAGAGAGGGTTACAGGAAAAACTGGACGCACTTCGTGTACATACTGGACAATCTCTTTGAAAGTATCAGGGTGTCTGACGAGAACTCATCTGTTACATGGGAACTTCATATTTTTTAACTTATTACAACTCCAGACTTTTTGGCGTTCTGTACACACCATTCAAAGCGACGTCGTCAATTTTCAACACTTTCTGACATCATTTGCTATTTTTCAGTCATTTACCGATTTGTTTAGAGAGCTAAATGACCGTGAAATTGAAAATCGCTACAAAATGAACTCTGAAAATGTCGAAACTTGGCATGGTATCATCATTTCACCCACATAGCATGTGCAAAAGAGTAGAGAGGGTTACAGGAAAAACTGGACGCACTTCGTGTAGATACTGGACAATCTCTTTGGAAGTATCAGGGTGTCTGACGAGAACTCATCTGTTACATGGGAACTTCATTTTTTTTAACTTATTACAACTCCAGACTTTTTGGCGTTCTGTACACACCATTCAAAGCGACGTCGTCAATGTTCAACACTTTCTGACATCATTTGCTATTTTTCAGTCATTTACCGATTTGTTTACAGAGCTAAATGACCGTGAAATTGAAAATCACTACAAAATGAACTCTGAAAATGTCGAACCTTGGCATGGTATGATCATTTCACCCACATGGTATGTGCAAAAGAGTAGAGAGGGTTACGGCAAAAACTGGACGCACTTCGTGTACAAACTGGACAATCTCTTTCGGAGTATCAGGGTTTCGGACGAGAACTCATCTGTTACACTGGCACTTCATTTTTTAAACTTATTACAAATCTAGACTTTTTTGCGTTCTCTACGCACCAGTCAAAGCGACGTCATCAATTTTCAACACTTTCTGACATCATTTGCTATTTTTCAGTCATTTACCGATTTGTTTAGAGAGCTAAATGACCGTGAAATTGAAAATCGCTACAAAATGAACTCTGAAAATGTCGAAACTTGGCATGGTTTCATCATTTCACCCACATAGCATGTGCAAAAGAGTAGAGAGGGTTACAGGAAAAACTGGACGCACTTCGTGTAGATACTGGACAATCTCTTTGGAAGTATCAGGGTGTCTGACGAGAACTCATCTGTTACATGGGAACTTCATTTTTTTTAACTTATTACAACTCCAGACTTTTTGGCGTTCTGTACACACCATTCAAAGCGACGTCGTCAATGTTCAACACTTTCTGACATCATTTGCTATTTTTCAGTCATTTACCGATTTGTTTACAGAGCTAAATGACCGTGAAATTGAAAATCACTACAAAATGAAATCTGAAAATGTCGAAAGTTGGCATGGTATCATCATTTCACCCACATAGCCTGTGCAAAAGAGTAGAGAGGGTTACGGCAAAAACTGGACGCACTTCGTGTACAAAATGGACAATCTCTTTTGAAGTATGAGGGTTTCTGACGAGAACTCATCTGTTATATGGGCACTTCATTTTATAAAACTTATTATAACTCCATACTTTTTTGCGTTCCGTACACACCATTCAAAGCGACGTCATCTAATTTCAAAACTTTCTGACATCATTTGCTATTTTTTAGTCATTTACCAATTTGTTTAGAGAGCTAAATGACCGTGAAATTTAAAATCACTACAAAATGAACTCTGAAAATGTCGAACCTTTTCATGGTATGATCATTTCACCCACATGGTATGTGCAAAAGAGTAGAGAGGGTTACGGCAAAAACTGGACGCTCTTCGTGTACAAACTGGACAATCTCTTTCGGAGTATCAGGGTTTCGGACGAGAACTCATCTGTTACACTGGCACTTCATTTTTTAAACTTATTACAAATCTAGACTTTTCTGCGTTCCGTACGCACCATTCAAAGCGACGTCATCAATTTTCAACACTTTCTGACATCATTTGCTATTTTTCAGTCATTTACCGATTTGTTTAGAGAGCTAAATGACCGTGAAATTGAAAATCGCTACAAAATGAACTCTGAAAATGTCGAAACTTGGCGTGGTATCATCATTTCACCCACATAGTATGGGCAAAAGAGTAGAGAGGGTTACGGCAAAAACTGGACGCACTTCGTGTACAAACTGGACAATCTCTTTCGGAGTATCAGGGTTTCGGACGAGAACTCATCTGTTACACTGGCACTTCATTTTTTTAAACTTATTACAACTCCAGACATTTTCTGCGTTCCGTACGCACCATTCAAGGCGACGTCATCAATTTTCAACACTTTCTGACATCATTTGCTATTTTTCAGTCATTTACCGATTTGTTTAGAGAGCTAAATGACCGTGAAATTGAAAAGCACTACAAAATGAACTCTGAAAATGTCGAAACTTGGCATGGTATCATCATTTCACCCACATAGCATGTGCAAAAGAGTAGAGAGGGTTACGGCAAAAACTGGACGCACTTCGTGTACAAAATGGACAATCTCTTTTGAAGTATGAGGGTTTCTGACGAGAACTCATCTGTTATATGGGCACTTCATTTTTTTAAACTTATTATAACTCCATACTTTTTTGCGTTCCGTACACACCGTTCAAAGCGACGTCATCTATTTTCAAAACTTTCTGACATCATTTGCTATTTTTTAGTCATTTACCGATTTGTTTAGAGAGCTAAATGACCGTGAAATTTAAAATCACTACAAAATGAACTCTGAAAATGTCGAACCTTGGCTTGGTATGATCATTTCACCCACATAGTATGTGCAAAAGAGTAGAGAGGGTTACGGCAAAAACTGGACGCACTTCGTGTACAAACTGGACAATCTCTTTCGGAGTATCAGGGTTTCGGACGAGAACTCATCAGTTACACTGGCACTTCATTTTTTAAACTTATTACAAATCTAGACTTTTTTGCGTTCCGTACGCACCATTCAAAGCGACGTCATCAATTCTCAACACTTTCTGACATCATTTGCTATTTTTCAGTCATTTACCGATTTTTTAGAGAGCTAAATGACCGTGAAATTGAAACTCGCTACAAAATGAACTCTGAAAATGTCGAAACTTGGCATGGTATCATCATTTCACCCACATAGCATGTGCAAAAGAGTAGAGAGGGTTACAGGAAAAACTGGACGCACTTCGTGTACAAACTGGACAATCTCTTTCGAAGTATCAAGGTTTCTGACGAGAACTCATCTGCTACATGGGCGCTTCATTTTTTTTAACTTATTACAACTCCAGACTTTTTTGCGTCCTGTACACACCATTCAAAGCGACATCATCAATTTTCAAAACTTTCTGACATCATTTGCTATTTTTTAGTCATTTACCAATTTGTTTAGAGAGCGAAATGACCGTGAAATTAAAAATCACTACAAAATGAACTCTGAAAATGTGAAAACTTGGCATGGTATCATCATTTCACCCACATAGCATGTGCAAAAGAGTAGAGAGGGTTACGGCAAAAACTAGACGCACTTCGTGTACAAACTGGACAATCTCTTTCAAAGTAGTAGGGTTTCTGACAAGAACTCATCTGTTACGTGGGCACTTCATTTTTTTTAAACTTATTACAACTCCAGACATTTTTGCGTTCTGTACACACCATTCAAAGCGACGTCATCAATTTTCCAAACTTTTTGACATCATTCGCTATTTTTTAGTCATTTACCAATTTGTTTAGAGAGCTAAATGACCGTGAAATTGAAAATCACTACAAAATGAACTCTGAAAATGTCGAACCATGGCATGGTATCATCATTTCACCCACATAGCATGTGCAAAATAGTAGAGAGGGTTACGGCAAAAAATGGACGCACTTCGTGTACAAACTGGACAATCTCTTTTGGAGTATCAGGGTTTCGGACGAGAACTCATCTGTTACACTGGCACTTCATTTTTTAAACTTACTACAACTCCAGACTTTTTTTGCGTTCTGTACACGCCATTCAAAGCGACGTCATCAATTTTTAACACTTTCTGACATCATTTGCTATTTTTCAGTCATTTACCGATTTGTTTAGAGAGCTAAATGACCGTGAAATTGAAAATCACTATAAAATGAACTCCGAAAATGTTGAAACTTGGTATGGTATCATCATTTCACCCACATAGCATGTGCAAAAGAGTAGAGAGGGTTACGGCAAAAACTGGACGCACTTCGTGTACAAACTGGACAATCTCTTTCGAAGTATCAGGGTTTCTGACGAGAAGTCATCTGTTACATGGGCACTTCATTTTTTTAAACTTATTACAACTACAGATTTTTTTGCGTTCCATACACACCGTTCAAAGCGACGTCATCAATTTTCAAAACTTTCTGACATCACTTGCTATTTTTTTGTCATTTACTGATTTGTTTAGAGAGCTAAATGACCGTGAAATTGAAAATCACTACAAAATGAACTCTGAAAATGTCGAAACTTGGCATGGTATCATCATTTCACCCACATAGTATGTGCAAAAGAGTAGAGAGGGTTAGGGCAAAAACTGGACGCACTTCGTGTACAAAATGGACAATCTCTTTCGGAGTATCAGGGTTTCGGACGAGAACTCATCTGTTACACTGGCACTTCTTTTTTTTTAACTTATTACAACTCCAGACTTTTTCTGCGTTCCGTACGCACCATTCAAAGCGACGTCATCAATTTTCAACACTTTCTGACATCATTTGCTATTTTTCAGTCATTTACCGATTTGTTTAGAGAGCAAAATGACCGTGAAATTGAAAATCACTACAAAATGAATTCTGAAAATGTCGAAACTTGGCATGGTATCATCATTTCACCCACATAGCATGTGCAAAAGAGTAGAGAGGGTTACGGCAAAAACTGGACGCACTTCGTGTACAAAATGGACAATCTCTTTTGAAGTATGAGGGTTTCTGACGAGAACTCATCTGTTATATGGGCACTTCATTTTTTTAAACTTATTATAACTCCATACTTTTTTGCGTTCCGTACACACCGTTCAAAGCGACGTCATCTATTTTCAAAACTTTCTGACATCATTTGCTATTTTTTAGTCATTTACCGATTTGTTTAGAGAGCTAAATGACCGTGAAATTTAAAATCACTACAAAATGAACTCTGAAAATGTCGAACCTTGGCATGGTATGATCATTTCACCCACATAGTATGTGCAAAAGAGTAGAGAGGGTTACGGCAAAAACTGGACGCACTTCGTGTACAAACTGGACAATCTCTTTCGGAGTATCAGGGTTTCGGACGAGAACTCATCAGTTACACTGGCACTTCATATTTTAAACATATTACAAATCTAGACTTTTTTGCGTTCCGTACGCACCATTCAAAGCGACGTCATCAATTTTCAACACTTTCTGACATCATTTGCTATTTTTCAGTCATTTACCGATTTGTTTAGAGAGCTAAATGACCGTGAAATTGAAACTCGCTACAAAATGAACTCTGAAAATGTCGAACCTTGGCATGGTATCATCATTTCACCCACATAGCATGTGCAAAAGAGTAGAGAGGGTTACAGGAAAAACTGGACGCACTTCGTGTACAAACTGGACAATCTCTTTCGAAGTATCAGGGTTTCTGACGAGAACTCATCTGTTACATGGGCACTTCATTTTTTTTAACTTATTACAACTCCAGACTTTTTTGCGTCCTGTACACACCATTCAAAGCGACATCATCAATTTTCAAACTTTCTGACATCATTTGCTATTTTTTAGTCATTACCAATTTGTTTAGAGAGCGAAATGACCGTGAAATTGAAAATCACTACAAAATGAACTCTGAAAATGTCAAAACTTGGCATGGTATCATCATTTCACCCACATAGCATGTGCAAAAGAGTAGAGAGGGTTACGGCAAAAACTAGACGCACTTCTTGTACAAACTGGACAATCTCTTTTGGAGTATCAGGGTTTCGGACGAGAACTCATCTGTTACACTGGCACTTCATTTTTTTAACTTATTACAACTCCAGACTTTTTTTGCGTTCCGTACACACCATTCAAAGCGACGTCATCTATTTTCAAAACTTTCTGACATCATTTGCTATTTTTTAGTCATTTACCGATTTGTTTAGAGAGCTAAATGACCGTGAAATTGAAAATCACTACAAAATGAACTCTGAAAATGTCAAACCTTGGCATGGTATAATCATTTCACCCACATAGTATGTGCAAAAGAGTAGAGAGGGTTACGACAAAAACTGGACGCACTTCGTGTACAAACTGGACAATCTCTTTCGGAGTATCAGGGTTTCGGACGAGAACTCATCTGTTACACTGGCACTTCATTTTTTAAACTTATTACAAATCTAGACTTTTCTGCGTTCCGTACGCACCATTCAAAGCGACGTCATCGATTTTCAACACTTTCTGACATCATTTGCTATTTTTCAGTCATTTACCGATTTGTTTAGAGAGCTAAATTACCGTGAAATTGAAAATCGCTACAAAATGAACTCTGAAAATGTCGAAACTTGGCATGGTATCATCATTTCACCCACATAGCATGTGCAAAAGAGTAGAGAGGGTTACAGGAAAAACTGGACGCACTTCGTGTACATACTGGACAATCTCTTTGAAAGTATCAGGGTGTCTGACGAGAACTCATCTGTTACATGGGAACTTCATTTTTTTTAACTTATTACAACTCCAGACTTTTTGGCGTTCTGTACACACCATTCAAAGCGACGTCGTCAATGTTCAACACTTTCTGACATCATTTGCTATTTTTCAGTCATTTACCGATTTGTTTATAGAGCTAAATGACCGTGAAATTGAAAATCACTACAAAATGAACTCTGAAAATGTCGAAAGTTGGCATGGTATCATCATTTCACCCACATAGCCTGTGCAAAAGAGTAGAGAGGGTTACGGCAAAAACTGGACGCACTTCGTGTACAAAATGGACAATTCTTTTGAAGTATGAGGGTTTCTGACGAGAACTCATCTGTTATATGGGCACTTCATTTTTTTAAACTTATTATAACTCCATATTTTTTGCGTTCCGTACACACCGTTCAAAGCGACGTCATCTATTTTCAAAACTTTCTGACATCATTTGCTATTTTTTAGTCATTTACCGATTTGTTTAGAGAGCTAAATGACCGTGAAATGGAAAATCACTACAAAATGAACTCTGAAAATGTCGAAACTTGGCATGGTATCATCATTTCACCCACATAGCATGTGCAAAAGAGTAGAGAGGGTTACGGCAAAAACTGGACGCACTTCGTGTACAAACTGGACAATCTCTTTCGGAGTATCAGGGTTTCGGACGAGAACTCATCTGTTACACTGGCACTTCATTTTTTAAACTTATTACAAATCTAGACTTTTCTGCGTTCTGTACGCACCATTCAAAGCGACGTCATCAATTTTCAACACATTCTGACATCATTTGCTATTTTTCAGTCATTTACCGATTTGTTTAGAGAGCTAAATGACCGTGAAATTGAAAATCGCTACAAAATGAACTCTGAAAATGTCGAAACTTGGCGTGGTATCATCATTTCACCCACATAGCATGTGCAAAATTGTAGAGAGGGTTACAGGAAAAACTGGACGCACTTCGTGTACATACTGGACAATCTCTTTCAAAGTATCAGGGTGTCTGACGAGAACTCATCTGTTACATGGGAACTTCATTTTTTTTAACTTATTACAACTCCAGACTTTTTGGCGTTCTGTACACACCATTCAAAGCGACGTCGTCAATGTTCAACACTTTCTGACATCATTTGCTATTTTTCAGTCATTTACCGATTTGTTTACAGAGCTAAATGACCGAGAAATTGAAAATCACTACAAAATGAACTCTGAAAATGTCGAAAGTTGGCATGGTATCATCATTTCACCCACATAGCCTGTGCAAAAGAGTAGAGAGGGTTACGGCAAAAATTGGACGCACTTCGTGTACAAAATGGACAATCTCTTTTGAAGTATGAGGGTTTCTGACGAGAACTCATCTGTTATATGGGCACTTCATTTTTTTAAACTTATTATAACTCCATACTTTTTTGCGTTCCGTACACACCGTTCAAAGCGACGTCATCTATTTTCAAAACTTTCTGACATCATTTGCTATTTTTTAGTCATTTACCGATTTGTTTAGAGAGCTAAATGACCGTGAAATTTAAAATCACTACAAAATGAACTCTGAAAATGTCGAACCTTGGCATGGTATGATCATTTCACCCACATAGTATGTGCAAAAGAGTAGAGAGGGTTACGGCAAAAACTGGACGCACTTCGTGTGCAAACTGGACAATCTCTTTCGGAGTATCAGGGTTTCGGACGAGAACTCATCAGTTACACTGGCACTTCATTTTTTAAACTTATTACAAATCTAGACTTTCTTGCGTTCCGTACGCACCATTCAAAGCGATGTCATCAATTTTCAACACTTTCTGACATCATTTGCTATTTTTCAGTCATTTACCGATTTGTTTAGAGAGCTAAATGACCGTGAAATTGAAACTCGCTACAAAATGAACTCTGAAAATGTCGAAACTTGGCATGGTATCATCATTTCACCCACATAGCATGTGCAAAAGAGTAGAGAGGGTTACAGGAAAAACTGGACGCACTTCGTGTACAAACTGGACAATCTCTTTCGAAGTATCAGGGTTTCTGACGAGAACTCATCTGTTACATGGGCACTTCATTTTTTTAACTTATTACAACTCCAGACTTTTTTGCGTCCTGTACACACCATTCAAAGCGACATCATCAATTTTCAAAACTTTCTGACATCATTTGCTATTTTTTAGTCATTTACCAATTTGTTTAGAGAGCGAAATGACCGTGAAATTGAAAATCACTACAAAATGAACTCTGAAAATGTCAAAACTTGGCATGGTATCATCATTTCACCCACATAGCATGTGCAAAAGAGCAGAGAGGGTTACGGCAAAAACTAGACGCACTTCTTGTACAAACTGGACAATCTCTTTTGGAGTATCAGGGTTTCGGACGAGAACTCATCTGTTACACTGGCACTTCATTTTTTTTAACTTATTACAACTCCAGACTTTTTTTGCGTTCTGTACACACCATTCAAAGCGACGTCATCTATTTTCAAAACTTTCTGACATCATTTGCTATTTTTTAGTCATTTACCGATTTGTTTTGAGAGCTAAATGACCGTGAAATTGAAAATCACTACAAAATGAACTCTGAAAATGTCAAACCTTGGCATGGTATGATCATTTCACCCACATAGTATGTGCAAAAGAGTAGAGAGGGTTACGGCAAAAACTGGACGCACTTCGTGTACAAACTGGACAATCTCTTTCGGAGTATCAGGGTTTCGGACGAGAACTCATCTGTTACACTGGCACTTCATTTTTTAAAATTATTACAAATCTAGACTTTTCTGCGTTCCGTACGCACCATTCAAAGCGACGTCATCAATTTTCAACACTTTCTGACATCATTTGCTATTTTTCAGTCATTTACCGATTTGTTTAGAGTGCTAAATGACCGTGAAATTGAAAATCGCTACAAAATGAACTCTGAAAATGTCGAAACTTGGCGTGGTATCATCATTTCACCCACATAGCATGTGCAAAATAGTAGAGAGGGTTACAGGAAAAACTGGACGCACTTCGTGTACATACTGGACAATCTCTTTCAAAGTATCAGGGTGTCTGACGAGAACTCATCTGTTACATGGGAACTTCATTTTTTTTAACTTATTACAACTCCAGACTTTTTGGCGTTCTGTACACACCATTCAAAGCGACGTCGTCAATGTTCAACACTTTCTGACATCATTTGCTATTTTTCAGTCATTTACCGATTTGTTTACAGAGCTAAATGACCGAGAAATTGAAAATCACTACAAAATGAACTCTGAAAATGTCGAAAGTTGGCATGGTATCATCATTTCACCCACATAGCCTGTGCAAAAGAGTAGAGAGGGTTACGGCAAAAATTGGACGCACTTCGTGTACAAAATGGACAATCTCTTTTGAAGTATGAGGGTTTCTGACGAGAACTCATCTGTTATATGGGCACTTCATTTTTTTTAACTTATTACAACTCCAGACTTTTTTTGCGTTCTGTACACACCATTCAAAGCGACGTCATCTATTTTCAAAACTTTCTGACATCATTTGCTATTTTTTAGTCATTTACCGATTTGTTTTGAGAGCTAAATGACCGTGAAATTGAAAATCACTACAAAATGAACTCTGAAAATGTCAAACCTTGGCATGGTATGATCATTTCACCCACATAGTATGTGCAAAAGAGTAGAGAGGGTTACGGCAAAAACTGGACGCACTTCGTGTACAAACTGGACAATCTCTTTCGGAGTATCAGGGTTTCGGACGAGAACTCATCTGTTACACTGGCACTTCATTTTTTAAACTTATTACAAATCTAGACTTTTCTGCGTTCCGTACGCACCATTCAAATCGACGTCATCAATTTTCAACACTTTCTGACATCATTTGCTATTTTTCAGTCATGTACCGATTTGTTTAGAGAGCTAAATTACCGTGAAATTGAAAATCGCTACAAAATGAACTCTGAAAATGTCGAAACTTGGCATGGTATCATCATTTCACCCACATAGCATGTGCAAAAGAGTAGAGAGGGTTACAGGAAAAACTGGACGCACTTCGTGTACATACTGGACAATCTCTTTGAAAGTATCAGGGTGTCTGACGAGAACTCATCTGTTACATGGGAACTTCATTTTTTTTAACTTATTACAACTCCAGACTTTTTGGCGTTCTGTACACACCATTCAAAGCGACGTCGTCAATTTTCAACACTTTCTGACATCATTTGCTATTTTTCAGTCATTTACCGATTTGTTTACAGAGCTAAATGACCCTGAAATTGAAAATCACTACAAAATGAACTCTGAAAATGTCGAAACTTGGCATAGTATCATCATTTCACCCACATAGCATGTGCAAAAGAGTAGAGAGGGTTACGGCAAAAACTGGACGCACTTCGTGTACAAACTGGACAATCTCTTTCGGAGTATCAGGGTTTCGGACGAGAACTCATCTGTTACACTGGCACTTCATTTTTTAAACTTATTACAAATCTAGACTTTTCTGCGTTCTGTACGCACCATTCAAAGCGACGTCATCAATTTTCAACACTTTCTGACATCATTTGCTATTTTTCTGTCATTTACCGATTTGTTTAGAGAGCTAAATGACCGTGAAATTGAAAATCGCTACAAAATGAACTCTGAAAATGTCGAAACATGGCGTGGTATCATCATTTCACCCACATAGCATGTGCAAAAGAGTAGAGAGGGTTACAGGAAAAACTGGACGCACTTCGTGTACATACTGGACAATCTCTTTCAAAGTATCAGGGTGTCTGACGAGAACTCATCTGTTACATGGGAACTTCATTTTTTTTAACTTATTACAACTCCAGACTTTTTGGCGTCCTGTACACACCATTCAAAGCGACATCATCAATTTTCAAAACTTTCTGACATCATTTGCTATTTTTTAGTCATTTACCAATTTGTTTAGAGAGCGAAATGACCGTGAAATTGAAAATCACTATAAAATGAACTCTGAAAATGTCAAAACTTGGCACGGTATCATCATTTCACCCACATAGCATGTGCAAAAGAGTAGAGAGGGTTACGGCAAAAACTAGACGCACTTCTTGTACAAACTGGACAATCTCTTTTGGAGTATCAGGGTTTCGGACGAGAACTCATCTGTTACACTGGCACTTCATTTTTTTTAACTTATTACAACTCCAGACTTTTTTTGCGTTCTGTACACACCATTCAAAGCGACGTCATCTATTTTCAAAACTTTCTGACATCATTTTCTATTTTTTAGTCATTTACCGATTTGTTTAGAGAGCTAAATGACCGTGAAATTGAAAATCACTACAAAATGAACTCTGAAAATGTCAAACCTTGGCATGGTATGATCATTTCACCCACATAGTATGTGTAAAAGAGTAGAGAGGGTTACGGCAAAAACTGGACGCACTTCGTGTACAAACTGGACAATCTCTTTCGGAGTATCAGGATTTCGGACGAGAACTCATCTGTTACACTGGCACTTCATTTTTTAAACTTATTACAAATCTAGACTTTTCTGCGTTCCGTACGCACCATTCAAATCGACGTCATCAATTTTCAACACTTTCTGACATCATTTGCTATTTTTCAGTCATTTACCGATTTGTTTAGAGAGCTAAATGACCGTGAAATTGAAAATCGCTACAAAATGAACTCTGAAAATGTCGAAACTTGGCGTGGTATCATCATTTCACCCACATAGCATGTGCAAAAGAGTAGAGAGGGTTACAGGAAAAACTGGACGCACTTCGTGTACATACTGGACAATCTCTTTGAAAGTATCAGGGTGTCTGACGAGAACTCATCTGTTACATGGGAACTTCATTTTTTTTAACTTATTACAACTCCAGACTTTTTGGCGTTCTGTACACACCATTCAAAGCGACGTCGTTAATTTTCAACACTTTCTGACATCATTTGCTATTTTTCAGTCATTTACCGATTTGTTTACAGAGCTAAATGACCGTGAAATTGAAAATCACTACAAAATGAACTCTGAAAATGTCGAAACATGGCATGGTATCATCATTTCACCCACATAGCATGTGCAAAAGAGTAGAGAGGGTTACGGCAAAAACTGGACGCACTTCGTGTACAAACTGGACAATCTCTTTCGGAGTATCAGGGTTTCGGACGAGAACTCATCTGTTACACTGGCACTTCATTTTTTAAACTTATTACAAATCTAGACTTTTCTGCGTTCTGTACGCACCATTCAAAGCGACGTCATCAATTTTCAACACTTTCTGACATCATTTGCTATTTTTCAGTCATTTACCGATTTGTTTAGAGAGCTAAATGACCGTGAAATTGAAAATCGCTACAAAATGAACTCTGAAAATGTCGAAACTTGGCGTGGTATCATCATTTCACCCACATAGCATGTGCAAAAGAGTAGAGAGGGTTACCGGAAAAACTGGACGCACTTCGTGTACATACTGGACAATCTCTTTCAAAGTCTCAGGCTGTCTGACGAGAACTCATCTGTTACATGGGAACTTCATTTTTTTAACTTATTACAACTCCAGACTTTTTGGCGTCCTGTACACACCATTCAAAGCGACATCATCAATTTTCAAAACTTTCTGACATCATTTGCTATTTTTTAGTCATTTACCAATTTGTTTAGAGAGCGAAATGACCGTGAAATTGGAAATCACTACAAAATGAACTCTGAAAATGTCAAAACTTGGCACGGTATCATCATTTCACCCACATAGCATGTGCAAAAGAGTAGAGAGGGTTACGGCAAAAACTGGACGCACTTCGTGTACATACTGGACAATCTCTTTGAAAGTATCAGGGTGTCTGACGAGAACTCATCTGTTACATGGGAACTTCATTTTTTTTAACTTATTACAACTCCAGACGTTTTGGCGTTCTGTACACACCATTCAAAGCGACGTCGTCAATTTTCAACACTTTCTGACATCATTTGCTATTTTTCAGTCATTTACCGATTTGTTTACAGAGCTAAATGACCGTGAAATGGAAAATCACTACAAAATGAACTCTGAAAATGTCGAAACTTGGCATGGTATCATCATTTCACCCACATAGCATGTGCAAAAGAGTAGAGAGGGTTACGGCAAAAACTGGACGCACTTCGTGTACAAACTGGACAATCTCTTTCGGAGTATCAGGGTTTCGGACGAGAACTCATCTGTTACACTGGCACTTCATTTTTTAAACTTATTATAAATCTAGACTTTTCTGCGTTCTGTACGCACCATTCAAAGCGACGTCATCAATTTTCAACACTTTCTGACATCATTTGCTATTTTTCAGTCATTTACCGATTTGTTTAGAGAGCTAAATGACCGTGAAATTGAAAATCGCTACAAAATGAACTCTGAAAATGTCGAAACTTGGCGTGGTATCATCATTTCACCCACATAGCATGTGCAAAAGAGTGGAGAGGGTTACAGGAAAAACTGGACGCACTTCGTGTACATACTGGACAATCTCTTTCAAAGTATCAGGGTGTCTGACGAGAACTCATCTGTTACATGGGAACTTCATTTTTTTTAACTTATTACAACTCCAGACTTTTTGGCGTTCTGTACACACCATTCAAAGCGACGTCGTCAATGTTCAACACTTTCTGACATCATTTGCTATTTTTCAGTCATTTACCGATTTGTTTATAGAGCTAAATGACCGTGAAATTGAAAATCACTACAAAATGAACTCTGAAAATGTCGAAAGTTGGCATGGTATCATCATTTCACCCACATAGCCTGTGCAAAAGAGTAGAGAGGGTTACGGCAAAAACTGGACGCACTTCGTGTACAAAATGGACAATTCTTTTGAAGTATGAGGGTTTCTGACGAGAACTCATCTGTTATATGGGCACTTCATTTTTTTAAACTTATTATAACTCCATATTTTTTGCGTTCCGTACACACCGTTCAAAGCGACGTCATCTATTTTCAAAACTTTCTGACATCATTTGCTATTTTTTAGTCATTTACCGATTTGTTTAGAGAGCTAAATGACCGTGAAATGGAAAATCACTACAAAATGAACTCTGAAAATGTCGAAACTTGGCATGGTATCATCATTTCACCCACATAGCATGTGCAAAAGAGTAGAGAGGGTTACGGCAAAAACTGGACGCACTTCGTGTACAAACTGGACAATCTCTTTCGGAGTATCAGGGTTTCGGACGAGAACTCATCTGTTACACTGGCACTTCATTTTTTAAACTTATTATAAATCTAGACTTTTCTGCGTTCTGTACGCACCATTCAAAGCGACGTCATCAATTTTCAACACTTTCTGACATCATTTGCTATTTTTCAGTCATTTACCGATTTGTTTAGAGAGCTAAATGACCGTGAAATTGAAAATCGCTACAAAATGAACTCTGAAAATGTCGAAACTTGGCGTGGTATCATCATTTCACCCACATAGCATGTGCAAAAGAGTGGAGAGGGTTACAGGAAAAACTGGACGCACTTCGTGTACATACTGGACAATCTCTTTGAAAGTATCAGGGTGTCTGACGAGAACTCATCTGTTACATGGGAACTTCATTTTTTTTAACTTATTACAACTCCAGACTTTTTGGCGTTCTGTACACACCATTCAAAGCGACGTCGTCAATTTTCAACACTTTCTGACATCATTTGCTATTTTTCAGTCATTTACCGATTTGTTTACAGAGCTAAATGACCGTGAAATGGAAAATCACTACAAAATGAACTCTGAAAATGTCGAAACTTGGCATGGTATCATCATTTCACCCACATAGCATGTGCAAAAGAGTAGAGAGGGTTACGGCAAAAACTGGACGCACTTCGTGTACAAACTGGACAATCTCTTTCGGAGTATCAGGGTTTCGGACGAGAACTCATCTGTTACACTGGCACTTCATTTTTTAAACTTATTATAAATCTAGACTTTTCTGCGTTCTGTACGCACCATTCAAAGCGACGTCATCAATTTTCAACACTTTCTGACATCATTTGCTATTTTTCAGTCATTTACCGATTTGTTTAGAGAGCTAAATGACCGTGAAATTGAAAATCGCTACAAAATGAACTCTGAAAATGTCGAAACTTGGCGTGGTATCATCATTTCACCCACATAGCATGTGCAAAAGAGTGGAGAGGGTTACAGGAAAAACTGGACGCACTTCGTGTACATACTGGACAATCTCTTTCAAAGTATCAGGGTGTCTGACGAGAACTCATCTGTTACATGGGAACTTCATTTTTTTTAACTTATTACAACTCCAGACTTTTTGGCGTTCTGTACACACCATTCAAAGCGACGTCGTCAATTTTCAACACTTTCTGACATCATTTGCTATTTTTCAGTCATTTACCGATTTGTTTACAGAGCTAAATGACCGTGAAATGGAAAATCACTACAAAATGAACTCTGAAAATGTCGAAACTTGGCATGGTATCATCATTTCACCCACATAGCATGTGCAAAAGAGTAGAGAGGGTTACGGCAAAAACTGGACGCACTTCGTGTACAAACTGGACAATCTCTTTCGGAGTATCAGGGTTTCGGACGAGAACTCATCTGTTACACTGGCACTTCATTTTTTAAACTTATTATAAATCTAGACTTTTCTGCGTTCTGTACGCACCATTCAAAGCGACGTCATCAATTTTCAACACTTTCTGACATCATTTGCTATTTTTCAGTCATTTACCGATTTGTTTAGAGAGCTAAATGACCGTGAAATTGAAAATCGCTACAAAATGAACTCTGAAAATGTCGAAACTTGGCGTGGTATCATCATTTCACCCACATAGCATGTGCAAAAGAGTGGAGAGGGTTACAGGAAAAACTGGACGCACTTCGTGTACATACTGGACAATCTCTTTCAAAGTATCAGGGTGTCTGACGAGAACTCATCTGTTACATGGGAACTTCATTTTTTTTAACTTATTACAACTCCAGACTTTTTGGCGTTCTGTACACACCATTCAAAGCGACGTCGTCAATGTTCAACACTTTCTGACATCATTTGCTATTTTTCAGTCATTTACCGATTTGTTTATAGAGCTAAATGACCGTGAAATTGAAAATCACTACAAAATGAACTCTGAAAATGTCGAAAGTTGGCATGGTATCATCATTTCACCCACATAGCCTGTGCAAAAGAGTAGAGAGGGTTACGGCAAAAACTGGACGCACTTCGTGTACAAAATGGACAATTCTTTTGAAGTATGAGGGTTTCTGACGAGAACTCATCTGTTATATGGGCACTTCATTTTTTTAAACTTATTATAACTCCATATTTTTTGCGTTCCGTACACACCGTTCAAAGCGACGTCATCTATTTTCAAAACTTTCTGACATCATTTGCTATTTTTTAGTCATTTACCGATTTGTTTAGAGAGCTAAATGACCGTGAAATTTAATATCACTACAAAATAAACTCTGAAAATGTCGAACCTTGGCATGGTATGATCATTTCACCCACATAGTATGTGCAAAAGAGTAGAGAGTGTTACGGCAAAAACTGGACGCACTTCGTGTACAAACTGGACAATCTCTTTCGGAGTATCAGGGTTTCGGACGAGAACTCATCAGTTACACTGGCACTTCATTTTTTAAACTTATTACAAATCTAGACTTTTTTGCGTTCCGTACGCACCATTCAAAGCGACGTCATCAATTTTCAACACTTTCTGACATCATTTGCTATTTTTTAGTCATTTACCAATTTGTTTAGAGAGCGAAATGACCGTGAAATTGAAAATCACTACAAAATGAACTTTGAAAATGTCAAAACCTGGCATGGTATCATCATTTCACCCACATAGCATGTGCAAAAGAGTAGAGAGGGTTACGGCAAAAACTAGACGCACTTCTTGTACAAACTGGACAATCTCTTTTGGAGTATCAGGGTTTCGGACGAGAACTCATCTGTTACACTGGCACTTCATTTTTTTTAACTTATTACAACTCTAGACTTTTTTTGCGTTCTGTACACACCATTCAAAGCGACGTCATCTATTTTCAAAACTTTCTGACATCATTTGCTATTTTTTAGTCATTTACCGATTTGTTTAGAGAGCTAAATGACCGTGAAATTGAAAATCACTACAAAATGAACTCTGAAAATGTCAAGCCTTGGCATGGTATGATCATTTCACCCACATAGTATGTGCAAAAGAGTAGAGAGGGTTACGGCAAAAACTGGACGCACTTCATGTACAAACTGGACAATCTCTTTCGGAGTATCAGGGTTTCGGACGAGAACTCATCTGTTACACTAGCACTTCATTTTTTAAACTTATTACAAATCTAGACTTTTCTGCGTTCCGTACGCACCATTCAAAGCGACGTCATCAATTTTCAACACTTTCTGACATCATTTGCTATTTTTCAGTCATTTACCGATTTGTTTAGAGAGCTAAATTACCGTGAAATTGAAAATCGCTACAAAATGAACTCTGAAAATGTCGAAACTTGGCATGGTATCATCATTTCACCCACATAGCATGTGCAAAAGAGTAGAGAGGTTTACAGGAAAAACTGGACGCACTTCGTGTACATACTGGACAATCTCTTTGAAAGTATCAGGGTGTCTGACGAGAACTCATCTGTTACATGGGAACTTCATTTTTTTAACTTATTACAACTCCAGACTTTTTGGCGTTCTGTACACACCATTCAAAGCGACGTCGTCAATTTTCAACACTTTCTGACATCATTTGCTATTTTTCAGTCATTTACCGATTTGTTTACAGAGCTAAATGACCGTGAAATTGAAAATCACTACAAAATGAACTCTGAAAATGTCGAAACTTGGCATGGTATCATCATTTCACCCACATAGCATGTGCAAAACAGTAGAGAGGGTTACGGCAAAAACTGGACGCACTTCGTGTACAAACTGGACAATCTCTTTCGGAGTATCAGGGTTTCGGACGAGAACTCATCTGTTACACTGGCACTTCATTTTTTAAACTTATTACAAATCTAGACTTTTCTGCGTTCTGTACGCACCATTCAAAGCGACGTCATCAATTTTAAACACTTTCTGACATCATTTGCTATTTTTCAGTCATTTACCGATGTGTTTAGAGAGCTAAATGACCGTGAAATTGAAAATCGCTACAAAATGAACTCTGAAAATGTCGAAACTTGGCGTGGTATCATCATTTCACCCACATAGCATGTGCAAAAGAGTAGAGAGGGTTACAGGAAAAACTGGACGCACTTCGTGTACATACTGGACAATCTCTTTCAATGTATCAGGGTGTCTGACGAGAGCTCATCTGTTACATGGGAACTTCATTTTTTTTAACTTATTACAACTCCAGACTTTTTGGCGTTCTGTACACACCATTCAAAGCGACGTCGTCAATGTTCAACACTTTCTGACATCATTTGCTATTTTTCAGTCATTTACCGATTTGTTTACAGAGCTAAATGACCGTGAAATTGAAAATCACTACAAAATGAACTCTGAAAATGTCGAACCTTGGCATGGTATGATCATTTCACCCACATAGTATGTGCAAAAGAGTAGAGAGGGTTACGGCAAAAACTGGACGCACTTCGTGTACAAACTGGACAATCTCTTTCGGAGCATCAGGGTTTCGGACGAGAACTCATCTGTTACACTCGCACTTCATTTTTTAAACTTATTATAACTCCATAATTTTTTGCGTTCCGTACACACCATTCAAAGCGACGTCATCTAATTTCAAAACTTTCTGACATCATTTGCTATTTTTTAGTCATTTACCGATTTGTTTAGAGAGCTAAATGACCGTGAAATTTAAAATCACTACAAAATGAACTCTGAAAATGTCGAACCTTGGCATGGTATGATCATTTCACCCACATGGTATGTGCAAAAGAGTAGAGAGGGTTACGGCAAAAACTGGACGCTCTTCGTGTACAAACTGGACAATCTCTTTCGGAGTATCAGGGTTTCGGACGAGAACTCATCTGTTACACTGGCACTTCATTTTTTAAACTTATTACAAATCTAGACTTCTCTGCGTTCCGTACGCACCATTCAAAGCGACGTCATCAATTTTCAACACTTTCTGACATCATTTGCTATTTTTCAGTCATTTACCGATTTGTTTAGAGAGCTAAATGACCGTGAAATTGAAAATCGCTACAAAATGAACTCTGAAAATGTCGAAACTTGGCATGGTATCATCATTTCACCCACATAGCATGTGCAAAAGAGTAGAGAGGGTTACAGGAAAAATTGGACGCACTTCGTGTACAAACTGGACAATCTTTTTCGAAGTATCAGGGTTTCTGACGAGAACTCATCTGTTACATGGGAACTTCATTTTTTTAACTTATTACAACTCCAGACTTTTTTGCGTCCTGTACACACCATTCAAAGCGACATCATCAATTTTCAGAACTTTCTGACATCATTTGCTATTTTTTAGTCATTTACCAATTTGTTTAGAGAGCTAAATGACCGTTAAATTGAAAATCACTACAAAATGAACTCTGAAAATGTCGAAACTTGGCATGGTATCATCATTTCACCCACATAGCATGTGCAAAAGAGTAGAGAGGGTTACGGCAAAAACTAGACGCACTTCGTGTACAAACTGGACAATCTCTTTTGGAGTATCAGGGTTTCGGACGAGAACTCATCTGTTACACTGGCACTTCATTTTTTTTAACTTATTACAACTCCAGACTTTTTTTGCATTCTGTACACACGATTCAAAGCGACGTCATCAATTTTCAACACTTTCTGACATCATTTGCTATTTTTCAGTCATTTACCGATTTGTTTAGAGAGCTAAATGACCGTGAAATTGAAAATCGCTACAAAATGAACTCTGAAAATGTCGAAACTTGGCGTGGTATCATCATTTCACCCACATAGCATCTGCAAAAGAGTAGAGAGGGTTACAGGAAAAACTGGACGCACTTCGTGTACATACTGGACAATCTCTTTCAAAGTATCAGGGTGTCTGACGAGAACTCATCTGTTACATGGGAACTTCATTTTTTTTAACTTATTACAACTCCAGACTTTTTGGCGTTCTGTACACACCATTCAAAGCGACGTCGTCAATGTTCAACACTTTCTGACATCATTTGCTATTTTTCAGTCATTTACCGATTTGTTTATAGAGCTAAATGACCGTGAAATTGAAAATCACTACAAAATGAACTCTGAAAATGTCGAAAGTTGGCATGGTATCATCATTTCACCCACATAGCCTGTGCAAAAGAGTAGAGAGGGTTACGGCAAAAACTGGACGCACTTCGTGTACAAAATGGACAATTCTTTTGAAGTATGAGGGTTTCTGACGAGAACTCATCTGTTATATGGGCACTTCATTTTTTTAAACTTATTATAACTCCATATTTTTTGCGTTCCGTACACACCGTTCAAAGCGACGTCATCTATTTTCAAAACTTTCTGACATCATTTGCTATTTTTTAGTCATTTACCGATTTGTTTAGAGAGCTAAATGACCGTGAAATTTAATATCACTACAAAATGAACTCTGAAAATGTCGAACCTTGGCATGGTATGATCATTTCACCCACATAGTATGTGCAAAAGAGTAGAGAGTGTTACGGCAAAAACTGGACGCACTTCGTGTACAAACTGGACAATCTCTTTCGGAGTATCAGGGTTTCGGACGAGAACTCATCAGTTACACTGGCACTTCATTTTTTAAACTTATTACAAATCTAGACTTTTTTGCGTTCCGTAGGCACCATTCAAAGCGACGTCATCAATTTTCAACACTTTCTGACATCATTTGCTATTTTTTAGTCATTTACCAATTTGTTTAGAGAGCGAAATGACCGTGAAATTGAAAATCACTACAAAATGAACTTTGAAAATGTCAAAACCTGGCATGGTATCATCATTTCACCCACATAGCATGTGCAAAAGAGTAGAGAGGGTTACGGCAAAAACTAGACGCACTTCTTGTACAAACTGGACAATCTCTTTTGGAGTATCAGGGTTTCGGACGAGAACTCATCTGTTACACTGGCACTTCATTTTTTTTAACTTATTACAACTCCAGACTTTTTTTGCGTTCTGTACACACCATTCAAAGCGACGTCATCTATTTTCAAAACTTTCTGACATCATTTGCTATATTTTAGTCATTTACCGATTTGTTTAGAGAGCTAAATGACCGTGAAATTGAAAATCACTACAAAATGAACTCTGAAAATGTCAAGCCTTGGCATGGTATGATCATTTCACCCACATAGTATGTGCAAAAGAGTAGAGAGGGTTACGGCAAAAACTGGACGCACTTCGTGTACAAACTGGACAATCTCTTTCGGAGTATCAGGGTTTCGGACGAGAACTCATCTGTTACACTAGCACTTCATTTTTTAAACTTATTACAAATCTAGACTTTTCTGCGTTCCGTACGCACCATTCAAAGCGACGTCATCAATTTTCAACACTTTCTGACATCATTTGCTATTTTTCAGTCATTTACCGATTTGTTTAGAGAGCTAAATTACCGTGATATTGAAAATCGCTACAAAATGAACTCTGAAAATGTCGAAACTTGGCATGGTATCATCATTTCACCCACATAGCATGTGCAAAAGAGTAGAGAGGGTTACAGGAAAAACTGGACGCACTTCGTGTACATACTGGACAATCTCTTTGAAAGTATCAGGGTGTCTGACGAGAACTCATCTGTTACATGGGAACTTCATTTTTTTAACTTATTACAACTCCAGACTTTTTGGCGTTCTGTACACACCATTCAAAGCGACGTCGTCAATTTTCAACACTTTCTGACATCATTTGCTATTTTTCAGTCATTTACCGATTTGTTTACAGAGCTAAATGACCGTGAAATTGAAAATCACTACAAAATGAACTCTGAAAATGTCGAAACTTGGCATGGTATCATCATTTCACCCACATAGCATGTGCAAAACAGTAGAGAGGGTTACGGCAAAAACTGGACGCACTTCGTGTACAAACTGGACAATCTCTTTCGGAGTATCAGGGTTTCGGATGAGAACTCATCTGTTACACTGGCACTTCATTTTTTAAACTTATTACAAATCTAGACTTTTCTGCGTTCTGTACGCACCATTCAAAGCGACGTCATCAATTTTCAACACTTTCTGACATCATTTGCTATTTTTCAGTCATTTACCGATTTGTTTAGAGAGCTAAATGACCGTGAAATTGAAAATCGCTACAAAATGAACTCTGAAAATGTCGAAACTTGGCGTGGTATCATCATTTCACCCACATAGCATGTGCAAAAGAGTAGAGAGGGTTACAGGAAAAACTGGACGCACTTCGTGTACATACTGGACAATCTCTTTCAATGTATCAGGGTGTCTGACGAGAGCTCATCTGTTACATGGGAACTTCATTTTTTTTAACTTATTACAACTCCAGACTTTTTGGCGTTCTGTACACACCATTCAAAGCGACGTCGTCAATGTTCAACACTTTCTGACATCATTTGCTATTTTTCAGTCATTTACCGATTTGTTTACAGAGCTAAATGACCGTGAAATTGAAAATCACTACAAAATGAACTCTGAAAATGTCGAACCTTGGCATGGTATGATCATTTCACCCACATAGTATGTGCAAAAGAGTAGAGAGGGTTACGGCAAAAACTGGACGCACTTCGTGTACAAACTGGACAATCTCTTTCGGAGTATCAGGGTTTCGGACGAGAACTCATCTGTTACACTGGCACTTCATTTTTTAAACTTATTATAACTCCATAATTTTTTGCGTTCCGTACACACCATTCAAAGCGACGTCATCTAATTTCAAAACTTTCTGACATCATTTGCTATTTTTTAGTCATTTACCGATTTGTTTAGAGAGCTAAATGACCGTGAAATTTAAAATCACTACAAAATGAACTCTGAAAATGTCGAACCTTGGCATGGTATGATCATTTCACCCACATGGTATGTGCAAAAGAGTAGAGAGGGTTACGGCAAAAACTGGACGCTCTTCGTGTACAAACTGGACAATCTCTTTCGGAGTATCAGGGTTTCGGACGAGAACTCATCTGTTACACTGGCACTTCATTTTTTAAACTTATTACAAATCTAGACTTTTCTGCGTTCCGTACGCACCATTCAAAGCGACGTCATCAATTTTCAACACTTTCTGACATCATTTGCTATTTTTCAGTCATTTACCGATTTGTTTAGAGAGCTAAATGACCGTGAAATTGAAAATCGCTACAAAATGAACTCTGAAAATGTCGAAACATGGCATGGTATCATCATTTCACCCACATAGCATGTGCAAAAGAGTAGAGAGGGTTACAGGAAAAATTGGACGCACTTCGTGTACAAACTGGACAATCTTTTTCGAAGTATCAGGGTTTCTGACGAGAACTCATCTGTTACATGGGAACTTCATTTTTTTAACTTATTACAACTCCAGACTTTTTTGCGTCCTGTACACACCATTCAAAGCGACATCATCAATTTTCAGAACTTTCTGACATCATTTGCTATTTTTTAGTCATTTACCAATTTGTTTAGAGAGCTAAATGACCGTTAAATTGAAAATCACTACAAAATGAACTCTGAAAATGTCGAAACTTGGCATGGTATCATCATTTCACCCACATAGCATGTGCAAAAGAGTAGAGAGGGTTACGGCAAAAACTAGACGCACTTCGTGTACAAACTGGACAATCTCTTTTGGAGTATCAGGGTTTCGGACGAGAACTCATCTGTTACACTGGCACTTCATTTTTTTTAACTTATTACAACTCCAGACTTTTTTTGCATTCTGTACACACCATTCAAAGCGACGTCATCTATTTTCAAAACTTTCTGACATCATTTGCTATTTTTTTAGTCATTTACCGATTTGTTTAGAGAGCTAAATGACCGTGAAATTGAAAATCACTACAAAATGAACTCTGAAAATGTCGAACCTTGGCATGGTATGATCATTTCACCCACATAGTATGTGCAAAAGAGTAGAGAGGGTTACGGCAAAAACTGGACGCACTTCGTGTACAAACTGGACAATCTCTTTCGGAGTATCAGGGTTTCGGACGAGAACTCATCTGTTACACTGGCACTTCATTTTTTAAACTTATTATAACTCCATAATTTTTTGCGTTCCGTACACACCATTCAAAGCGACGTCATCTAATTTCAAAACTTTCTGACATCATTTGCTATTTTTTAGTCATTTACCGATTTGTTTAGAGAGCTAAATGACCGTGAAATTTAAAATCACTACAAAATGAACTCTGAAAATGTCGAACCTTGGCATGGTATGATCATTTCACCCACATGGTATGTGCAAAAGAGTAGAGAGGGTTACGGCAAAAACTGGACGCACTTCGTGTACAAACTGGACAATCTCTTTCGGAGTATCAGGGTTTCGGACGAGAACTCATCTGTTACACTGGCACTTCATTTTTTTAAACTTATTACAAATCTAGACTTTTCTGCGTTCCGTACGCACCATTCAAAGCGACGTCATCAATTTTCAACACTTTCTGACATCATTTGCTATTTTTCAGTCATTTACCGATTTGTTTACAGAGCTAAATGACCGTGAAATTGAAAATCACTACAAAATGAACTCTGAAAATGTCGAAAGTTGGCATGGTATCATCATTTCACCCACATAGCCTGTGCAAAAGAGTAGAGAGGGTTACGGCAAAAACTGGACGCACTTCGTGTACAAAATGGACAATCTCTTTTGAAGTATGAGGGTTTCTGACGAGAACTCATCTGTTACACTGGCACTTCATTTTTTTAACTTATTATAACTCCAGACTTTTTTTGCGTTCTGTACACACCATTCAAAGCGACGTCATCTATTTTCAAAACTTTCAGACATCATTTGCTATTTTTTAGTCATTTACCGATTTGTTTAGAGAGCTAAATGACCGTGAAATTGAAAATCACTACAAAATGAACTCTGAAAATGTCAAACCTTGGCATGGTATGATCATTTCACCCACATAGTATGTGTAAAAGAGTAGAGAGGGTTACGGCAAAAACTGGACGCACTTCGTGTACAAACTGGATAATCTCTTTCGGAGTATCAGGGTTTCGGACGAGAACTCATCTGTTACACTGGCACTTCATTTTTTAAACTTATTACAAATCTAGACTTTTCTGCGTTCCGTACGCACCATTCAAAGCGACGTCATCAATTTTCAACACTTCCTGACCTCATTTGCTATTTTTCAGTCATTTACCGATTTGTTTAGAGAGCTAAATTACCGTGAAATTGAAAATCGCTACAAAATGAACTCTGAAAATGTCGAAACTTGGCATGGTATCATCATTTCACCCACATAGCATGTGCAAAAGAGTAGAGAGGGTTACAGGAAAAACTGGACGCACTTCGTGTACATACTGGACAATCTCTTTGAAAGTATCAGGGTGTCTGACGTGAACTCATCTGTTACATGGGAACTTCATTTTTTTTAACTTATTACAACTCCAGACTTTTTGGCGTTCTGTACACACCATTCAAAGCGACGTCGTCAATTTTCAACACTTTCTGACATCATTTGCTATTTTTCAGTCATTTACCGATTTGTTTACAGAGCTAAATGACCGTGAAATGGAAAATCACTACAAAATGAACTCTGAAAATGTAGAAACTTGGCATGGTATCATCATTTCACCCACATAGCATGTGCAAAAGAGTAGAGAGGGTTACGGCAAAAACTGGACGCACTTCGTGTACAAACTGGACAATCTCTTTCGGAGTATCAGGGTTTCGGACGAGAACTCATCTGTTACACTGGCACTTCATTTTTTAAACTTATTACAAATCTAGACTTTTCTACGTTCTGTACGCACCATTCAAAGCGACGTCATCAATTTTCAACACTTTCTGACATCATTTGCTATTTTTCAGTCATTTACCGATTTGTTTAGAGAGCTAAATGACCGTGAAATTGAAAATCGCTACAAAATGAACTCTGAAAATGTCGAAACTTGGCGTGGTATCATCATTTCACCCACATAGCATGTGCAAAAGAGTAGAGAGGGTTACAGGAAAAACTGGACGCACTTCGTGTACATACTGGACAATCTCTTTCAAAGTATCAGGGTGTCTGACGAGAACTCATCTGTTACATGGGAACTTCATTTTTTTTAACTTATTACAACTCCAGACTTTTTGGCGTTCTGTACACACCATTCAAAGCGACGTCGTCAATGTTCAACACTTTCTGACATCATTTGCTATTTTTCAGTCATTTACCGATTTGTTTACAGAGCTAAATGACCGTGAAATTGAAAATCACTACAAAATGAACTCTGAAAATGTCGAAAGTTGGCATGGTATCATCATTTCACCCACATAGCCTGTGCAAAAGAGTAGAGAGGGTTACGGCAAAAACTGGACGCACTTCGTGTACAAAATGGACAATCTCTTTTGAAGTATGAGGGTTTCTGACGAGAACTCATCTGTTATATGGGCACTTCATTTTTTTAAACTTATTATAACTCCATATTTTTTGCGTTCCGTACACACCGTTCAAAGCGACGTCATCTATTTTCAAAACTTTCTGACATCATTTGCTATTTTTTAGTCATTTACCGATTTGTTTAGAGAGCTAAATGACCGTGAAATTTAATATCACTACAAAATGAACTCTGAAAATGTCGAACCTTGGCATGGTATGATCATTTCACCCACATAGTATGTGCAAAAGAGTAGAGAGTGTTACGGCAAAAACTGGACGCACTTCGTGTACAAACTGGACAATCTCTTTCGGAGTATCAGGGTTTCGGATGAGAACTCATCAGTTACACTGGCACTTCATTTTTTAAACTTATTACAAATCTAGACTTTTTTGCGTTCCGTACGCACCATTCAAAGCGACGTCATCAATTTTCAACACTTTCTGACATCATTTGCTATTTTTCAGTCATTTACCGATTTGTTTAGAGAGCTAAATGACCGTGAAATTGAAAATCGCTACAAAATGAACTCTGAAAATGTCGAAACTTGGCATGGTATCATCATTTCACCCACATAGCATGTGCAAAAGAGTAGAGAGGGTTACAGGAAAAATTGGACGCACTTCGTGTACAAACTGGACAATCTCTTTCGAAGTATCAGGGTTTCTGACGAGAACTCATCTGTTACATGGGAACTTCATTTTTTTAACTTATTACAACTCCAGACTTTTTTGCGTCCTGTACACACCATTCAAAGCGACATCATCAATTTTCAGAACTTTCTGACATCATTTGCTATTTTTTAGTCATTTACCAATTTGTTTAGAGAGCTAAATGACCGTTAAATTGAAAATCACTACAAAATGAACTCTGAAAATGTCGAAACTTGGCATGGTATCATCATTTCACCCACATAGCATGTGCAAAAGAGTAGAGAGGGTTACGGCAAAAACTAGACGCACTTCGTGTACAAACTGGACAATCTCTTTTGGAGTATCAGGGTTTCGGACGAGAACTCATCTGTTACACTGGCACTTCATTTTTTTTAACTTATTACAACTCCAGACTTTTTTTGCATTCTGTACACACCATTCAAAGCGACGTCATCTATTTTCAAAACTTTCTGACATCATTTGCTATTTTTTTAGTCATTTACCGATTTGTTTAGAGAGCTAAATGACCGTGAAATTGAAAATCACTACAAAATGAACTCTGAAAATGTCGAACCTTGGCATGGTATGATCATTTCACCCACATAGTATGTGCAAAAGAGTAGAGAGGGTTACGGCAAAAACTGGACGCACTTCGTGTACAAACTGGACAATCTCTTTCGGAGTATCAGGGTTTCGGACGAGAACTCATCTATTACACTGGCACTTCATTTTTTAAACTTATTATAACTCCATAATTTTTTGCGTTCCGTACACACCATTCAAAGCGACGTCATCTAATTTCAAAACTTTCTGACATCATTTGCTATTTTTTAGTCATTTACCGATTTGTTTAGAGAGCTAAATGACCGTGAAATTTAAAATCACTACAAAATGAACTCTGAAAATGTCGAACCTTGGCATGGTATGATCATTTCACCCACATGGTATGTGCAAAAGAGTAGAGAGGGTTACGGCAAAAACTGGACGCACTTCGTGTACAAACTGGACAATCTCTTTCGGAGTATCAGGGTTTCTGACGAGAACGCATCTGTTACGCTGGCACTTCATTTTTTAAACTTATTACAACTCCAGACTTTTCTGCGTTCCGTACGCACCATTCAAAGCGACGTCATCAATTTTCAACACTTTCTGACATCATTTGCTATTTTTCAGTCATTTACCGATTTGTTTACAGAGCTAAATGACCGTGAAATTGAAAATCACTACAAAATGAACTCTGAAAATGTCGAAAGTTGGCATGGTATCATCATTTCACCCACATAGCCTGTGCAAAAGAGTAGAGAGGGTTACGGCAAAAACTGGACGCACTTCGTGTACAAAATGGACAATCTCTTTTGAAGTATGAGGGTTTCTGACGAGAACTCATCTGTTATATGGGCACTTCATTTTTTTAAACTTATTATAACTCCATAATTTTTTGCGTTCCGTACACACCATTCAAAGCGACGTCATCTAATTTCAAAACTTTCTGACATCATTTGCTATTTTTTAGTCATTTACCGATTTGTTTAGAGAGCTAAATGACCGTGAAATTTAAAATCACTACAAAATGAACTCTGAAAATGTCGAACCTTGGCATGGTATGATCATTTCACCCACATGGTATGTGCAAAAGAGTAGAGAGGGTTACGGCAAAAACTGGACGCACTTCGTGTACAAACTGGACAATCTCTTTCGGAGTATCAGGGTTTCGGACGAGAACTCATCTGTTACACTGGCACTTCATTTTTTAAACTTATTACAAATCTAGACTTTTCTGCGTTCCGTACGCACCATTCAAAGCGACGTCATCAATTTCAACACTTTCTGACATCATTTGCTATTTTTCAGTCATTTACCGATTTGTTTAGAGAGCTAAATGACCGTGAAATTGAAAATCACTACAAAATGAACTCTGAAAATGTCGAAACTTGGCATGGTATCATCATTTCACCCACATAGCATGTGCAAAAGAGTAGAGAGGGTTACGGAAATAACTAGACGCACTTCGTGTACAAACTGGACAATCTCTTTTGGAGTATCAGGGTTTCGGACGAGAACTCATCTGTTACACTGGCACTTCATTTTTTTTAACTTATTAAAACTCCAGACTTTTTTTGCATTCTGTACACACCATTCAAAGCGACGTCATCTATTTTCAAAACTTTCTGACATCATTTGCTATTTTTTAGTCATTTACCGATTTGTTTAGAGAGCTAAATGACCGTGAAATTGAAAATCACTACAAAATGAACTCTGAAATTGTCAAACCTTGGCATGGTATGATCATTTCACCCACATAGTATGTGCAAAAGAGTAGAGAGTGTTACGGCAAAAACTGGACGCACTTCGTGTACAAACTGGACAATCTCTTTCGGAGTATCAGGGTTTCGGACGAGAACTCATCAGTTACACTGGCACTTCATTTTTTAAACTTATTACAAATCTAGACTTTTTTGCGTTCCGTACGCACCATTCAAAGCGACGTCATCAATTTTCAACACTTTCTGACATCATTTGCTATTTTTCAGTCATTTACCGATTTGTTTAGAGAGCTAAATGACCGTGAAATTGAAAATCGCTACAAAATGAACTCTGAAAATGTCGAAACTTGGCATGGTATCATCATTTCACCCACATAGCATGTGCAAAAGAGTAGAGTGGGTTACAGGAAAAATTGGACGCACTTCGTGTACAAACTGGACAATCTCTTTCGGAGTATCAGGGTTTCGGACGAGAACTCATCTGTTACACTGGCACTTCATTTTTTAAACTTATTACAAATCTAGACTTTTCTGCGTTCCGTACGCACCATTCAAAGCGACGTCATCAATTTTCAACACTTTCTGACATCATTTGCTATTTTTCAGTCATTTACCGATTTGTTTAGAGAGCTAAATGACCGTGAAATTGAAAATCGCTACAAAATGAACTCTGAAAATGTCGAAACTTGGCATGGTATCATCATTTCACCCACATAGCATGTGCAAAAGAGTAGAGAGGGTTACAGGAAAAATTGGACGCACTTCGTGTACAAACTGGACAATCTCTTTCAAAGTATTAGGGTTTCTGACGAGAACTCATCTGTTACATGGGAAGTTCATTTTTTTAAACTTATTACAACTCCAGACTTTTTTGTGTTCTGTACACACCATTCAAAGCGACGTCATCAATTTTCAACACTTTCTGACATCATTTGCTATTTTTCAGTCATTTACCGATTTGTTTACAGAGCTAAATGACCGTGAAATTGAAAATCGCTACAAAATGAACTCTGAAAATGTCGAAACTTGGCATGGTATCATCATTTCACCCACATAGCATGTGCAAAAGAGTAGAGAGGGTTACAGGAAAAACTGGACGCACTTCGTGTACAAACTGGACAATCTCTTTCAAAGTATTAGGGTTTCTGACGAGAACTCATCTGTTACATGGGCACTTCATTTTTTTAAACTTATTACAACTCTAGACTTTTTTGCGTTCTGTACACACCATTCAAAGCGACGTCATCAATTTTTAACACTTTCTGACATCATTTGCTATTTTTTAGTCATTTACCGATTTGTTTACAGAGCTAAATGACCGTGAAATTGAAAATCACTACAAAATGAACTCTGAAAATGTCGAAACTTGGCATGGTATCATCATTTCACCCACATAGTATGTGCAAAATAGTAGAGAGGGTTACGGCAAAAACTGGACGCACTTCGTGTACATACTGGACAATCTCTTTCGGAGTATCAGGGTTTCGGACGAGAACTCATCTGTTACACTGGCACTTCATTTTTTAAACTTATTACAAATCTAGACTTTTCTGCGTTCCGTACGCACCATTCAAAGCGACGTCATCAATTTTCAACACTTTCTGACATCATTTGCTATTTTTCAGTCATTTACCGATTTGTTTAGAGAGCTAAATGACCGTGAAATTGAAAATCGCTACAAAATGAACTCTGAAACTGTCGAAACTTGGCATGGTATCATCATTTCACCCACATAGCATGTGCAAAAGAGTAGAGAGGGTTACAGGAAAAACTGGACGCACTTCGTGTACAAACTGGACAATCTCTTTCGAACTATCAGGGTTTCTGACGAGAACTCATCTGTTACATGGGCACTTCATTTTTTTTAACTTATTACAACTCCAGACTTTTTTGCGTCCTGTACACACCATTCAAAGCGACATCATCAATTTTCAGAACTTTCTGACATCATTTGCTATTTTTTAGTCATTTACCAATTTGTTTAGAGAGCTAAATGACCGTGAAATTGAAAATCACTACAAAATGAACTCTGAAAATGTCGAAACTTGGCATGGTATCATCATTTCACCCACATAGCATGTGCAAAAGAGTAGAGAGGGTTACGGCAAAAACTAGACGCACTTCGTGTACAAACTGGACAATCTCTTTTGGAGTATCATGGTTTCGGACGAGAACTCATCTGTTACATGGGCACTTCATTTTTTTAAACTTATTACAACTCCAGACTTTTTTGCGTTCTGTACACACCATTCAAAGCGACGTCATCAATTTTCCAAACTTTCTGACATCATTCGCTATTTTTCAGTCATTTAGCGATTTGTTTAGAGAGCTAAATGACCGTGAAATTGAAAATCACTATAAAATGAACTTCGAAAATGTTGAAACTTGGTATGGTATCATCATTTCACCCACATAGCATGTGCAAAAGAGTAGAGAGGGTTACGGCAAAAACTGGACGCACTTCGTGTACAAACTGGACAATCTCTTTCGAAGTATCAGGGTTTCTGACGAGAATTCATCTGTTACATGGGCACTTCATTTTTTAAACTTATTACAACTCCAGATTTTTTTGCGTTCCAAACACACCATTCAAAGCGACGTCATCAATTTTCAAAACTTTCTGACATCATTTGCTATTTTTTAGTCATTTACTGATTTGTTTAGAGAGCTAAATGACCGTGAAATTGAAAATCACAACAAAATGAACTCTGAAAATGTCGAAACTTGGCATGGTATCATCATTTCACCCACATAGTATGTGCAAAAGAGTAGAGAGGGTTACGGCAAAAACTGGACGCATTTCGTGTACAAACTGGACAATCTCTTTCGGAGTATCAGGGTTTCGCACGAGAACTCATCTGTTACACTGGCACTTCTTTTTTTTTAAACTTATTACAACTCCAGAATTTTTTTGCGTTCCGTACGTAGCATTCAAAGCGACGTCATCAATTTTCAACACTTTCTGACATCATTTTCTATTTTTCAGTCATTTACCGATTTGTTTAGAGAGCTAAATGACCGTGAAATTGAAAATCACTACAAAATGAACTCTAAAAATGTCGAAACTTGGCATGGTATCATAATTTCACCCACATAGCATGTGCAAAAGAGTAGAGATGGTTACGGCAAAAACTGGACGCATTTCGTGTACAAACTGGACAATCTCTTTCGGAGTATCAGGGTTTCGGAGAACTCATCTGTTACACTGGCACTTCATTTTTTAAACTTATTACAAATCTAGACTTATCTGCGTTCCGTACGCACCATTCAAAGCGACGTCATCAATTTTCAACACTTTCTGACATCATTTGCTATTTTTCAGTCATTTACCGATTTGTTTAGAGAGCTAAATGACCGTGAAATTGAAAATCGCTACAAAATGAACTCTGAAAATGTCGAAACTTGGTATGGTATCATCATTTCACCCACATAGCATGTGCGAAAGAGTAGAGAGGGTTACAGGAAAAATTGGACGCACTTCGTGTACAAACTGGACAATCTCTTTCAAAGTATTAGGGTTTCTGACGAGAACTCATCTGTTATATGGGAACTTCATTTTTTAAACTTATTACAACTCCAGACTTTTTTGTGTTCTGTACACACCATTCAAAGCGACGTCATCAATTTTCAACACTTTCTGACATCATTTGCTATTTTTCAGTCATTTACCGAATTGTTTACAGAGCTAAATGACCGTGAAATTGAAAATCGCTACAAAATGAACTCTGAAAATGTCGAAACTTGGCATGGTATCATCATTTCACCCACATAGCATGTGCAAAAGAGTAGAGAGGGTTACAGGAAAAACTGGACGCACTTCGTGTACAAACTGGACAATCTCTTTCAAAGTATTAGGGTTTCTGACGAGAACTCATCTGTTACATGGGCACTTCATTTTTTTTAAACTTATTACAACTCTAGACTTTTTTGCGTTCTGTACACACCATTCAAAGCGACGTCATCAATTTTCCAAACATTCTGACATCATTCGCTATTTTTTAGTCATTTACCGATTTGTTACAGAGCTAAATGACCGTGAAATTGAAAATCACTACAAAATGAACTCTGAAAATGTCGAAACTTGGCATGGTATCATCATTTCACCCACATAGCATGTGCAAAAGGGTAGAGAGGGTTACGGCAAAAACTGGACGCACTTCGTGTACAAACTGGACAATTTCTTTCGGAGTATCAGGGTTTCGGACGAGAACTCATCTGTTACACTGGCACTTCATTATTTAAATTTATTACAAATCTAGACTTTTATGCATTCCGTACGCACCATTCAAAGCGACGTCATCAGTTTTCAACACTTTCTGACATCATTTGCTATTTTTCAGTCATTTACCGATTTGTTTAGAGAGCTAAATGACCGTGAAATTGAAAATCGCTACAAAATGAACTCTGAAAATGTCGAAACTTGGCATGGTATCATCATTTCTCACACATAGCATGTGCAAAAGAGTAGAGAGGGTTACAGGAAAAATTGGACGCACTTCGTGTACAAACTGGACAATCTCTTTCAAAGTATTAGGGTTTCTGACGAGAACTCATCTGTTACATGGGAACTTCATTTTTTTAAACTTATTACAACTCCAGACTTTTTTGTGTTCTGTACACACCATTCAAAGCGACGTCATCAATTTTCAACACTTTCTGACATCATTTGCTATTTTTCAGTCATTTACCGATTTGTTTACAGAGTTAAATGACCGTGAAATTGAAAATCGCTACAAAATGAACTCTGAAAATGTCGAAACTTGGCATGGTATCATCATTTCACCCACATAGCATGTGCAAAAGAGTAGAGAGGGTTACAGGAAAAACTGGACGCACTTCGTGTACAAACTGGACAATCTCTTTCAAAGTATTAGGGTTTCTGACGAGAACTCATCTGTTACATGGGCACTTCATTTTTTTAAACTTATTACAACTCCAGACTTTTTTGCTTCTGTACACACCATTCAAAGCGACGTCATCAATTTTCCAAACTTTCTGACATCATTCGCTATTTTTCAGTCATTTAGCGATTTGTTTAGAGAGCTAAATGACCGTGAAATTGAAAATCACTATAAAATGAACTTCGAAAATGTTGAAACTTGGTATGGTATCATCATTTCACCCACATAGCATGTGCAAAAGAGTAGAGAGGGTTACGGCAAAAACTGGACGCACTTCGTGTACAAACTGGACAATGTCTTTCGAAGTATCAGGGTTTCTGACGAGAATTCATCTGTTACATGGGCACTTCATTTTTTAAACTTATTACAACTCCAGATTTTTTTGCGTTCCATACACACCATTCAAAGCAACGTCATCAATTTTCAAAACTTTCTGACATCATTTGCTATTTTTTAGTCATTTACTGATTTGTTTAGAGAGCTAAATGACCGTGAAATTGAAAATCACTACAAAATGAACTCTGAAAATGTCGAAACTTGGCATGGTATCATCATTTCACCCACATAGTATGTGCAAAATAGTAGAGAGGGTTACGGCAAAAACTGGACGCACTTCGTGTACAAACTGGACAATCTCTTTCGGAGTATCAGGGTTTCGGATGAGAACTCATCTGTTACACTGGCACTTCATTTTTTTTAACTTATTACAACTCCAGACTTTTTTTGCGTTCCGTACGCACCATTCAAAGCGACGTCATCAATTTTCAACACTTTCTGACATCATTTGCTATTTTTCAGTCATTTACCGATTTGTTTAGAGAGCTAAATGACCGTGAAATTGAAAATCACTACAAAATGAACTCTGAAAATGTCGAAACTTGGCATGGTATCATCATTTCACCCACATAGCATGTGCAAAAGAGTAGAGAGGGTTAGGGCAACAACTGGACGCATTTCATGTACAAACTGGACAATCTCTTTCGGAGTATCAGGGTTTCGGACGAGAACTCATCTGTTACACTGGCACTTCATTTTTTAAACTTATTAGAAATCTAGACTTTTCTGCGTTCCGTACGCACCATTCAAAGCGACGCCATCAATTTTCAACACTTTCAGACATCATTTGCTATTTTTCAGTCATTTACCGATTTGTTTAGAGAGCTAAATGACCGTGAAATTGAAAATCGCTACAAAATGAACTCAGAAAATGTCGAAACTTGGCATGGTATCATCATTTCACCCACATAGCATGTGCAAAAGAGTAGAGAGGGTTACAGGAAAAACTGGACGCACTTCGTGTACAAACTGGACAATCTCTTTCGAAGTATCAGGGTTTCGGACGAGAACTCATCTGTTACATGGGCACTTCATTTTTTTAACTTATTACAACTCCAGACTTTTTTGCGTCCTGTACACACTATTCAAAGCGACATCATCAATTTTCAAAACTTTCTGACATCATTTGCTATTTTTTAGTCATTTACCGATTTGTTTAGAGAGCTAAATGACCGTGAAATTGAAAATCACTACAAAATGAACTCTGAAAATGTCAAACTTGGCATGGTATCATCATTTCACCCACATAGCATGTGCAAAAGAGTAGAGAGGGTTACGGCAATAACTAGACGCACTTCGTGTACAAACTGGACAATCTCTTTTGGAGTATCAGGGTTTCGGACGAGAACTCATCTGTTACACTAGCTCTTCATTTTTTTAAACTTATTACAACTCCAGACTTTTTTTGCGTTCCGTACGTACCATTCAAAGCGACGTCATCAATTTTCAACACTTTCTGACATTATTTGCTATTTTTCAGTCATTTACCGATTTCTTTAGAGAGCTAAATGACCGTGAAATTGAAAATCGCTACAAAATGAACTCTGAAAATGTCAAAACTTGCCATGGTATCATCATTTCACCCACATAGCATGTGAAAAAGAGTAGAGAGGGTTACGGCAAAAACTGGACGCATTTCGTGTACAAACTGGACAATCTCTTTCGGAGTATCAGGGTTTCGGACGAGAACTCATCTGTTACTGGCACTTCATTTTTTAAACTTATTACAAATCTAGACTTTTCTGCGTTCCGTACGCACCATTCAAAGCGACGTCATCAATTTTCAACACTTTCTGACATCATTTGCTATTTTTCAGTCATTTACCGATTTGTTTAGAGAGCTAAATGACCGTGAAATTGAAAATCGCTACAAAATGAACTCTGAAAATGTCGAAACTTGGCATGGTATCATCATTTCACCCACATAGCATGTGCAAAAGAGTAGAGAGCGTTACAGGAAAAATTGGACGCACTTCGTGTACAAACTGGACAATCTCTTTCAAAGTATTAGTGTTTCTGACGAGAACTCATCTGTTACATGGGAACTTCATTTTTTTAAACTTATTACAACTCCAGACTTTTTTGCGTTCTGTACACACCATTCAAAGCGACGTCATCAATTTTCCAAACTTTCTGACATCATTCGCTATTTTTTAGTCATTTACCAATTTGTTTAGAGAGCTAAATGACCGTGAAATTGAAAATCACTACAAAATGAACTCTGAAAATGTCGAAACTTGGCATGGTATCATCATTTCACCCACATAGCATGTGCAAAAGAGTAGAGAGGGTTACGGCAAAAACTGGACGCACTTCGTGTACAAACTGGACAATCTCTTTTGGAGTAATAGGGTTTCGGATGAGAACTCATCTGTTACACTGGCACTTCATTTTTTTAAACTTATTACAACTCCAGACTTTTTTGCGTTCTGTACAGGCCATTCAAAGCTACGTCATCAATTTTTAACACTTTCTGACATCATTTGCTATTTTTCAGTCATTTACCGATTTGTTTAGAGAGCTAAATGACCGTGAAATTCAAAATCACTATAAAATGAACTCCGAAACTGTTGAAACTTGGTATGGTATCATCATTTCACCCACATAGCATGTGCAAAAGAGTAGAGAGGGTTACGGCAAAAACTGGACGCACTTCGTGTACAAATTGGACAATCTCTTTCGAAGTATCAGGGTTTCTGACGAGAACTCATCTGTTACATGGGCACTTCATTTTTTTAAACTTATTACAACTCCAGATTTTTTTGCGTTCCATACACACCATTCAAAGCGATGTCATCAATTTTCAAAACTTTCTGACATCATTTGCTATTTTTTAGTCATTTACTGATTTGTTTAGAGAGCTAAATGACCGTGAAATTTAAAATCACTACAAAATGAACTCTGAAAATGTCGAAACTTGGCATGGTATCATCATTTCACCCACATAGCATGTGCAAAAGAGTAGAGAGCGTTACAGGAAAAATTGGACGCACTTCGTGTACAAACTGGAAAATCTCTTTCGAAGTATCAGGGTTTCTGACGAGAACTCATCTGTTACATGGGCACTTCATTTTTTTAAACTTATTACAACTCCAGACTTTTTTGCGTTCTGTACACACCATTCAAAGCGACGTCATCAATTTTCCAAACTTTCTGACATCATTCGCTATTTTTTAGTCATTTACCAATTTGTTTAGAGAGCTAAATGACCTTGAAATTGAAAATCACTACAAAATGAACTCTGAAAATGTCGAAACTTGGCATGGTATCATCATTTCACACACATAGCATGTGCAAAAGAGTAGAGAGGGTTACGGCAAAAACTGGACGCACTTCGTGTACAAACTGGACAATCTCTTTCGAAGTATCAGGGTTTCTGACGAGAATTCATCTGTTACATGGGCACTTCATTTTTTTAAACTTATTACAACTCCAGACTTTTTTGCGTTCTGTACACACCATTCAAAGCGACGTCATCAATTTTCCAAACTTTCTGACATCATTCGCTATTTTTTAGTCATTTACCAATTTGTTTAGAGAGCTAAATGACCTTGAAATTGAAAATCACTACAAAATGAACTCTGAAAATGTCGAAACTTGGCATGGTATCATCATTTCACCCACATAGCATGTGCAAAAGAGTAGAGAGGGTTACGGCAAAAACTGGACGCACTTCGTGTACAAACTGGACAATCTCTTTTGGAGTAATAGGGTTTCGGATGAGAACTCATCTGTTACACTGGCACTTCATTTTTTTAAACTTATTACAACTCCAGACTTTTTTTGCCTTCCGTACGCACCATTCAAAGCGACGTCATCAATTTTCAACACTTTCTGACATCATTTGCTATTTTTCAGTCATTTACCGATTTGTTTAGAGAGCTAAATGACCGTGAAATTGAAAATCACTACAAAATGAACTCTGAAAATGTCGAAACTTGGCATGGTATCATCATTTCACCCACATAGCATGTGCAAAAGAGTAGAGAGGGTTAGGCCAAAAACTGGACGCATTTCATGTACAAACTGGACAATCTCTTTCGGAGTATCAGGGTTTCGGACGAGAACTCATCTGTTACACTGGCACTTCATTTTTTAAACTTATTACAAATCTAGACTTTTCTGTGTTCCGTACGCACCATTCAAAGCGACGTCATCAATTTTCAACACTTTCAGACATCATTTGCTATTTTTCAGTCATTTACCAATTTGTTTAGAGAGCTAAATGACCGTGAAATTGAAAATCGCTACAAAATGAACTCTGAAAATGTCGAAACTTGGCATGGTATCATCATTTCACCCACATAGCATGTGTAAAAGAGTAGAGAGGGTTACAGGAAAAACTGGACGCACTTCGTGTACAAACTGGACAATCTCTTTCGAAGTATCAGGGTTTCGAACGAGAACTCATCTGTTACATGGGCACTTCATTTTTTTAACTTATTACAACTCCAGACTTTTTTGCGTCCTGTACACACTATTCAAAGCGACATCATCAATTTTCAAAACTTTCTGACATCATTTGCTATTTTTTAGTCATTTACCGATTTGTTTAGAGAGCTAAATGACCGTGAAATTTAAAATCACTACAAAATGAACTCTGAAAATGTCAAACTTGGCATGGTATCATCATTTCACCCACATAGCATGTGCAAAAGAGTAGAGAGGGTTACGGCAATAACTAGACGCACTTCGTGTACAAACTGGACAATCTCTTTTGGAGTATCAGGGTTTCGGACGAGAACTCATCTGTTACACTAGCTCTTCATTTTTTTAAACTTATTACAACTCCAGACTTTTTTTGCGTTCCGTACGTACCATTCAAAGCGACGTCATCAATTTTCAACACTTTCTGACATCATTTGCTATTCTTCAGTCATTTACCGATTTCTTTAGAGAGCTAAATGACCGTGAAATTGAAAATCGCTACAAAATGAACTCTGAAAATGTCGAAACTTGGCATGGTATCATCATTTCACCCACATAGCATGTGCAAAAGAGTAGAGAGGGTTACGGCAAAAACTGGACGCATTTCGTGTACAAACTGGACAATCTCTTTCGGAGTATCAGGGTTTCGGACGAGAACTCATCTGTTACTGGCACTTCATTTTTTAAACTTATTACAAATCTAGACTTTTCTGCGTTCCGTACGCACCATTCAAAGCGACGTCATCAATTTTCAACACTTTCTGACATCATTTGCTATTTTTCAGTCATTTACCGATTTGTTTAGAGAGCTAAATGACCGTGAAATTGAAAATCGCTACAAAATGAACTCTGAAAATGTCGAAACTTGGCATGGTATCATCATTTCACCCACATAGCATGTGCAAAAGAGTAGAGAGCGTTACAGGAAAAATTGGACGCACTTCGTGTACAAACTGGATAATCTCTTTCAAAGTATTAGGGTTTCTGACGAGAACTCATCTGTTACATGGGAACTTCATTTTTTTAAACTTATTACAACTCCAGACTTTTTTGCGTTCTGTACACACCATTCAAAGCGACGTCATCAATTTTCCAAACTTTCTGACATCATTCGCTATTTTTTAGTCATTTACCAATTTGTTTAGAGAGCTAAATGACCGTGAAATTGAAAATCACTACAAAATGAACTCTGAAAATGTCGAAACTTGGCATGGTATCATCATTTCACCCACATAGCATGTGCAAAAGAGTAGAGAGGGTTACGGCAAAAACTGGACGCACTTCGTGTACAAACTGGACAATCTCTTTTGGAGTAATAGGGTTTCGGATGAGAACTCATCTGTTACACTGGCACTTCATTTTTTTAAACTTATTACAACTCCAGACTTTTTTGCGTTCTGTACACGCCATTCAAAGCTACGTCATCAATTTTTAACACTTTCTGACATCATTTGCTATTTTTCAGTCATTTACCGATTTGTTTAGAGAGCTAAATGACCGTGAAATTCAAAATCACTATAAAATGAACTCCGAAACTGTTGAAACTTGGTATGGTATCATCATTTCACCCACATAGCATGTGCAAAAGAGTAGAGAGGGTTACGGCAAAAACTGGACGCACTTCGTGTACAAATTGGACAATCTCTTTCGAAGTATCAGGGTTTCTGACGAGAACTCATCTGTTACATGGGCAGTTCATTTTTTTAAACTTATTACAACTCCAGATTTTTTTGCGTTCCATACACACCATTCAAAGCGATGTCATCAATTTTCAAAACTTTCTGACATCATTTGCTATTTTTTAGTCATTTACTGATTTGTTTAGAGAGCTAAATGACCGTGAAATTGAAAATCACTACAAAATGAACTCTGAAAATGTCGAAACTTGGCATGGTATCATCATTTCACCCACATAGTATGTGCAAAAGAGTAGAGAGGGTTACGGCAAAAACTGGACGCACTTCGTGTACAAACTGGACAATCTCTTTCGGAGTATCAGGGTTTCGGACGAGAACTCATCTGTTACACTGGCACTTCATTATTTAAATTTATTACAAATCTAGACTTTTATGCATTCCGTACGCACCATTCAAAGCGACGTCATCAGTTTTCAACACTTTCTGACATCATTTGCTATTTTTCAGTCATTTACCGATTTGTTTAGAGAGCTAAATGACCGTGAAATTGAAAATCGCTACAAAATGAACTCTGAAAATGTCGAAACTTGGCATGGTATCATCATTTCACACACATAGCATGTGCAAAAGAGTAGAGAGGGTTACAGGAAAAATTGGACGCACTTCGTGTACAAACTGGACAATCTCTTTCAAAGTATTAGGGTTTCTGACGAGAACTCATCTGTTACATGGGAACTTCATTTTTTTAAACTTATTACAACTCCAGACTTTTTTTGCGTTCCGTACGCACCATTCAAAGCGACGTCATCAATTTTCAACACTTTCTGACATCATTTGCTATTTTTCAGTCATTTACCGATTTGTTTAGAGAGCTAAATGACCGTGAAATTTAAAATCACTACAAAATGAACTCTGAAAATGTCGAAACTTGGCATGGTATCATCATTTCACCCACATAGCATGTGCAAAAGAGTAGAGAGGGTTACGGCAAAAACTGGACGCACTTCGTGTACAAACTGGACAATCTCTTTTGGAGTATCAGGGTTTCAGATGAGAACTCATCTATTACACTGGCACTTCATTTTTTTAAACTTATTACAACTGCAGACTTTTTTGCGTTCCGTACACGCCATTCAAAGCGACGTCATCAATTTTTAACACTTTCTGACATCATTTGCTATTTTTCAGTCATTTACCGATTTGTTTAGAGAGCTAAATGACCGTGAAATTGAAAATCACTATAAAATGAACTCCGAAAATGTTGAAACTTGGTATGGTATCATCATTTCACCCACATAGCATGTGCAAAAGAGTAGAGAGGGTTACGGCAAAAACTGGACGCACTTCATGTACAAACTGGACAATCTCTTTCGAAGTATCAGGGTTTCTGACGAGAACTCATCTGTTACATGGGCACTTCATTTTTTTAAACTTATTACAACTCCAGACTTTTCTGCGTTCCGTACCCACCATTCAAAGCGACATCATCAATTTTCAACACTTGCTGACATCATTTGCTTTTTTCAGTCATTTACCGATTTGTTTAGAGAGCTAAATGACCTTGAAATTGAAAATCGCTACAAAATGAACTCTGAAAATGTCGAAACTTGGCATGGTATCATCATTTCACCCACATAGCATGTGCAAAAGAGTAGAGAGGGTTACAGGAAAAACTGGACGCACTTCGTGTACAAACTGGACAATCTCTTTCGAAGTATCATGGTTTCTGACGAGAACTCATCTGTTACATGGGCACTTCATTTTTTTTAAAATTATTACAACTCCAGATATTTTTGCGTCCTGTACACACCATTCAAAGCGACGTCATCAATTTTCAACACTTTCTGACATCATTTGCTATTTTTCAGTCATTTACCGATTTGTTTAGAGAGCTAAATGACCGTGAAATTTAAAATCACTACAAAATGAACTCTGAAAATGTCGAAACTTGGCATGGTATCATCATTTCACCCACATAGTATGTGCAAAAGAGTAGAGAGGGTTACGGCAAAAACTGGACGCACTTCGTGTACAAACTGGACAATCTCTTTTGAAGTATCAGGGTTTCGGACGAGAACTCATCTGTTACACTGGCACTTCATTTTTTTTAACTTATTACAACTCCAGACTTTTTTTGCATTCTGTACACACCATTCAAAGCGACGTCATCTATTTTCAAAACTTTCTGACATCATTTGCTATTTTTTAGTCATTTACCGATTTGTTTAGAGAGCTAAATGACCGTGAAATTGAAAATCACTACAAAATGAACTCTGAAAATGTCGAACCTTGGCATGGTATGATCATTTCACCCACATAGTATGTGCAAAAGAGTAGAGGGGGTTACGGCAAAAACTGGACGCACTTCGTGTACAAACTGGACAATCTCTTTCGGAGTATCAGGGTTTCGGACGAGAACTCATCTGTTACACTGGCACTTCATTTTTTAAACTTATTACAAATCTAGATTTTTCTGCGTTTCGTACGCACCATTCAAAGCGACATCATCAATTTTCAACACTTGCTGACATCATTTGCTATTTTTCAGTCATTTACCGATTTGTTTAGAGAGCTAAATGACCGTGAAATTGAAAATCGCTACAAAATGAACTCTGAAAATGTCGAAACATGGCATGGTATCATCATTTCACCCACATAGCATGTGCAAAAGAGTAGAGAGGGTTACAGGAAAAACTGGACGCACTTCGTGTACAAACTGGACAATCTCTTTCGAAGTATCAGGGTTTCTCAAGAGAACTCATCTGTTACATGGGCACTTCATTTTTTTTAAACTTATTACAACTCCAGACTTTTTTGCGTCCTGTACACACCATTCAAAGTGACGTCATCAATTTCCAAAACTTTCTGACATCAGTTCCTATTTTTAGTCATTTACCCATTTGTTTAGAGAGCTAAATGACCGTGAAATTGAAAATCACTACAAAATGAACTCTGAAAATGTCGAAACTTGGCATGGTAGCATCATTTCACCCACATAGCATGTGCAAAAGAGTAGAGAGGGTTACGGCAAAAACTGGACGCACTTCGTGTACAAACTGGACAATCTCTTTTGGAGTATCAGGGTTTCGGACGAGAACTCATCTGTTACACTGGCACTTCATTTTTTTAAACTTATTACAACTCCAGACTTTTTTTGCATTCCGTACACACCATTCAAAGCGACGTCATCTATTTTGAAAACTTTCTGACATCATTTGCTATTTTTCAGTCATTAACCGATTTGATTAGAGAGCTAAATGACCGTGAAATTGAAAATCACTATAAAATGAACTCTGAAAATGTCGAACCTTGGCATGGTATGATCATTTCACCCACATGGTATGTGCAAAAGAGTAGAGAGGGTTACGGCAAAAACTGGACGCACTTCGTGTACAAACTGGACAATCTCTTTCGGAGTATCAGGGTTTCGGACGAGAACAAATCTGTTACACTGGCACTTCATTTTTTTTATACTTATTACAAATCCAGACTTTTTTTGCGTTCCGTACGCAAAATTCAAAGCGACGTCATCAATTTTCAAAACTTTCTGACATCATTTGCTATTTTTTAGTCATTTACCGATTTGTTTAGAGAGCTAAATGACCGTGAAATTGAAAATCACTACAAAATGAACTCTGAAAATGTCGAACCTTGGCATGGTATGATCGTTTCACCCACATAGTATGTGCAAAAGAGTAGAGAGGGTTACGGCAAAAACTGGACGCACTTCGTGTACAAACTGGACAATCTCTTTCGGAGTATCAGGGTTTCGGACGAGAACTCATCTGTTACACTGGCAATTCATTTTTTAAACTTATTACAAATCTAGATTTTTCTGCGTTTCGTATGCACCATTCAAAGCGACATCATCAATTTTCAACACTTGCTGACATCATTTGCTATTTTTCAGTCATTTACCGATTTGTTTAGAGAGCTAAATAACCGTGAAATTGAAAATCGCTACAAAATGAACTCTGAAAATGTCGAAACATGGCATGGTATCATCATTTCACCCACATAGCATGTGCAAAAGAGTAGAGAGGGTTACAGGAAAAACTGGACGCACTTCGTGTACAAACTGGACAATCTCTTTCGAAGTATCAGGGTTTCTCAAGAGAACTCATCTGTTACATGGGCACTTCATTTTTTTTAAACTTATTACAACTCCAGACTTTTTTGCGTCCTGTACACACCATTCAAAGTGACGTCATCAATTTCCAAAACTTTCTGACATCAGTTCCTATTTTTAGTCATTTACCCATTTGTTTAGAGAGCTAAATGACCGTGAAATTGAAAATCACTATAAAATGAACTCTGAAAATGTCGAAACTTGGCATGGTAGCATCATTTCACCCACATAGCATGTGCAAAAGAGTAGAGAGGGTTACGGCAAAAACTGGACGCACTTCGTGTACAAACTGGACAATCTCTTTTGGAGTATCAGGGTTTCGGACGAGAACTCATCTGTTACACTGGCACTTCATTTTTTTAAACTTATTACAACTCCAGACATTTTTTGCATTCCGTACACACCATTCAAAGCGACGTCATCTATTTTGAAAACTTTCTGACATCATTTGCTATTTTTCAGTCATTAACCGATTTGATTAGAGAGCTAAATGATCGTGAAATTGAAAATCACTATAAAATGAACTCTGAAAATGTCGAACCTTGGCATGGTATGATCATTTCACCCACATGGTATGTGCAAAAGAGTAGAGAGGGTTACGGCAAAAACTGGACGCACTTCGTGTACAAACTGGACAATCTCTTTCGGAGTATCAGGGTTTCGGACGAGAACAAATCTGTTACACTGGCACTTCATTTTTTTAAACTTATTACAAATCCAGACTTTTTTTGCGTTCCGTACGCAAAATTCAAAGCGACGTCATCAATTTTCAACACTTTCTGACATCATTTGCTATTTTTCAGTCATTTACCGATTTATTTAGAGAGCTAAATGACGGTGAAATTGAAAATCACTACAAACTGAACTCTGAAAATGTCGAAACTTGGCATGGTATCATCATTTCACCCACATAGCATGTGCAAAAGAGTAGAGAGGGTTACGGCAAAAACTGGACGCACTTCGTGTACAAACTGGACAATCTCTTTCGAAGTATCAGGGTTTCTGACGAGAACTCATCTGTTACATGGGCACTTCATTTTTTTAACTTAATACAACTCCAGACTTTTTTGCGTTCCGTACACACCATTCAAAGCGACGTCATCAATTTTCAAAACTTTCTGACATCATTTGCTATTTTTTAGTCATTTACCGATTTGTTTAGAGAGCTAAATGACCGTGAAATTGAAAATCACTACAAAATGAACTCTGAAAATGTCGAAACTTGGCATGGTATCATCATTTCACCCACATAGTATGTGCAAAAGAGTAGAGAGGGTTACGGCAAAAACTGGACGCACTTCGTGTACAAACTGGACAATCTCTTTCGGAGTATCAGGGTTTCGGACGAGAACTCATCTGTTACACTGGCAATTCATTTTTTAAACTTATTACAAATCTAGATTTTTCTGCGTTTCGTACGCACCATTCAAAGCGACATCATCAATTTTCAACACTTGCTGACATCATTTGCTATTTTTCAGTCATTTACCGATTTGTTTAGAGAGCTAAATGACCGTGAAATTGAAAATCGCTACAAAATGAACTCTGAAAATGTCGAAACATGGCATGGTATCATCATTTCACCCACATAGCATGTGCAAAAGAGTAGAGAGGGTTACAGGAAAAACTGGACGCACTTCGTGTACAAACTGGACAATCTCTTTCGAAGTATCAGGGTTTCTCAAGAGAACTCATCTGTTACATGGGCACTTCATTTTTTTTAAACTTATTACAACTCCAGACTTTTTTGCGTCCTGTACACACCATTCAAAGTGACGTCATCAATTTCCAAAACTTTCTGACATCAGTTCCTATTTTTAGTCATTTACCCATTTGTTTAGAGAGCTAAATGACCGTGAAATTGAAAATCACTACAAAATGAACTCTGAAAATGTCGAAACTTGGCATGGTAGCATCATTTCACCCACATAGCATGTGCAAAAGAGTAGAGAGGGTTACGGCAAAAACTGGACGCACTTCGTGTACAAACTGGACAATCTCTTTTGGAGTATCAGGGTTTCGGACGAGAACTCATCTGTTACACTGGCACTTCATTTTTTTAAACTTATTACAACTCCAGACTTTTTTTGCATTCCGTACACACCATTCAAAGCGACGTCATCTATTTTGAAAACTTTCTGACATCATTTGCTATTTTTCAGTCATTAACCGATTTGATTAGAGAGCTAAATGATCGTGAAATTGAAAATCACTATAAAATGAACTCTGAAAATGTCGAACCTTGGCATGGTATGATCATTTCACCCACATGGTATGTGCAAAAGAGTAGAGAGGGTTACGGCAAAAACTGGACGCACTTCGTGTACAAACTGGACAATCTCTTTCGGAGTATCAGGGTTTCGGACGAGAACAAATCTGTTACACTGGCACTTCATTTTTTTTATACTTATTACAAATCCAGACTTTTTTTGCGTTCCGTACGCAAAATTCAAAGCGACGTCATCAATTTTCAAAACTTTCTGACATCATTTGCTATTTTTTAGTCATTTACCGATTTGTTTAGAGAGCTAAATGACCGTGAAATTGAAAATCACTACAAAATGAACTCTGAAAATGTCGAACCTTGGCATGGTATGATCATTTCACCCGCATAGTATGTGCAAAAGAGTAGAGAGGGTTACGGCAAAAACTGGACGCACTTCGTGTACAAACTGGACAATCTCTTTCGGAGTATCAGGGTTTCGGACGAGAACTCATCTGTTACACTGGCAATTCATTTTTTAAACTTATTACAAATCTAGATTTTTCTGCGTTTCGTACGCACCATTCAAAGCGACATCATCAATTTTCAACACTTGCTGACATCATTTGCTATTTTTCAGTCATTTACCGATTTGTTTAGAGAGCTAAATGACCGTGAAATTGAAAATCGCTACAAAATGAACTCTGAAAATGTCGAAACATGGCATGGTGTCATCATTTCACCCACATAGCATGTGCAAAAGAGTAGAGAGGGTTACAGGAAAAACTGGACGCACTTCGTGTACAAACTGGACAATCTCTTTCGAAGTATCAGGGTTTCTCAAGAGAACTCATCTGTTACATGGGCACTTCATTTTTTTTAAACTTATTACAACTCCAGACTTTTTTGCGTCCTGTACACACCATTCAAAGTGACGTCATCAATTTCCAAAACTTTCTGACATCAGTTCCTATTTTTAGTCATTTACCCATTTGTTTAGAGAGCTAAATGACCGTGAAATTGAAAATCACTACAAAATGAACTCTGAAAATGTCGAAACTTGGCATGGTAGCATCATTTCACCCACATAGCATGTGCAAAAGAGTAGAGAGGGTTACGGCAAAAACTGGACGCACTTCGTGTACAAACTGGACAATCTCTTTTGGAGTATCAGGGTTTCGGACGAGAACTCATCTGTTACACTGGCACTTCATTTTTTTAAACTTATTACAACTCCAGACTTTTTTTGCATTCCGTACACACCATTCAAAGCGACGTCATCTATTTTGAAAACTTTCTGACATCATTTGCTATTTTTCAGTCATTAACCGATTTGATTAGAGAGCTAAATGATCGTGAAATTGAAAATCACTATAAAATGAAATCTGAAAATGTCGAACCTTGGCATGGTAAGATCATTTCACCCACATGGTATGTGCAAAAGAGTAGAGAGGGTTACGGCAAAAACTGGACGCACTTCGTGTACAAACTGGACAATCTCTTTCGGAGTATCAGGGTTTCGGACGAGAACAAATCTGTTACACTGGCACTTCATTTTTTTTATACTTATTACAAATCCAGACTTTTTTTGCGTTCCGTACGCAAAATTCAAAGCGACGTCATCAATTTTCAAAACTTTCTGACATCATTTGCTATTTTTTAGTCATTTACCGATTTGTTTAGAGAGCTAAATGACCGTGAAATTGAAAATCACTACAAAATGAACTCTGAAAATGTCGAACCTTGGCATGGTATGATCATTTCACCCACATAGTATGTGCAAAAGAGTAGAGAGGGTTACGGCAAAAACTGGACGCACTTCGTGTACAAACTGGACAATCTCTTTCGGAGTATCAGGGTTTCGGACGAGAACTCATCTGTTACACTGGCAATTCATTTTTTAAACTTATTACAAATCTAGATTTTTCTGCGTTTCGTACGCACCATTCAAAGCGACATCATCAATTTTCAACACTTGCTGACATCATTTGCTATTTTTCAGTCATTTACCGATTTGTTTAGAGAGCTAAATGACCGTGAAATTGAAAATCGCTACAAAATGAACTCTGAAAATGTCGAAACATGGCATGGTATCATCATTTCACCCACATAGCATGTGCAAAAGAGTAGAGAGGGTTACAGGAAAAACTGGACGCACTTCGTGTACAAACTGGACAATCTCTTTCGAAGTATCAGGGTTTCTCAAGAGAACTCATCTGTTACATGGGCACTTCATTTTTTTTAAACTTATTACAACTCCAGACTTTTTTGCGTCCTGTACACACCATTCAAAGTGACGTCATCAATTTCCAAAACTTTCTGACATCAGTTCCTATTTTTAGTCATTTACCCATTTGTTTAGAGAGCTAAATGACCGTGAAATTGAAAATCACTACAAAATGAACTCTGAAAATGTCGAAACTTGGCATGGTATCATCATTTCACCCACATAGCATGTGCAAAAGAGTAGAGAGGGTTACGGCAAAAACTGGACGCACTTCGTGTACAAACTGGACAATCTCTTTCGAAGTATCAGGGTTTCTGACGAGAACTCATCTGTTACATGGGCACTTCATTTTTTTTAACTTATTACAACTCCAGACTTTTTTGCGTTCCGTACACACCATTCAAAGCGACGTCATCAATTTTCAAAACTTTCTGACATCATTTGCTATTTTTTAGTCATTTACCGATTTGTTTAGAGAGCTAAATGACCGTGAAATTGAAAATCACTACAAAATGAACTCTGAAAATGTCGAAACTTGGCATGGTATCATCATTTCACCCACATAGTATGTGCAAAAGAGTAGAGAGGCTTACGGCAAAAACTGGATGCACCTCGTGTACAAACTGGACAATCTCTTTCGGAGTATCAGGGTTTCGGACGAGAACTCATCTGTTACACTGGCACTTCATTTTTTTAAACTTATTACAACTCTAGACTTTCTGCGTTCCGTACGCACCATTCAAAGCGACGTCATCAATTTTCAACACTTTCTGACATCATTTGCTATTTTTCAGTCATTTACCGATTTGTTTAGAGAGGTAAATGACCGTGAAATTGAAAATCGCTACAAAATGAACTCTGAAAATGTCGAAACTTGGCATGGTATCATCATTTCACCCACTTAGCATGTGCAAAAGAGTAGAGAGGGTTACAGGAAGAACTGGACGCACTTCGTGTACAAACTGGACAATCTCTTTCGAAGTATCAGGGTTTGTGACGAGAACTCATCTGTTACATGGGCACTTCATTTTTTTTAAACTTATTACAACTCCATACTTTTTTGCATTCTGTACACACCATTCAAAGCGACGTCATCAATTTTCAAAACTTTCTGACATCACTTGCTATTTTTTAGTCATTTACCGATTTGTTGAGAGAGCTAAATGACCATGAAATTGAAAATCACTACAAAATGAACTCTGAAAATGTCAAAACTTGGCACGGTAGCATCATTTCACCCACATAGCATGTGCAAAAGAGTAGAGAGGGTTACGGCAAAAACTGGACGCACTTCGTGTACAAACTGGACAATCTCTTTTGGAGTATCAGGGTTTCGGACGAGAACTCATCTGTTACACTGGCACTTCATTTTTTTAAACTTATTACAACTCCAGACTTTTTTTGCGTTCCGTACACACCATTCAAAGCGACGTCATCTATTTTCAAAACTTTCTGACATCATTTGCTATTTTTCAGTCATTAACCGATTTGATTAGAGAGCTAAATGATCGTGAAATTGAAAATCACTATAAAATGAACTCTGAAAATGTCGAACCTTGGCATGGTATGATCATTTCACCCACATGGTATGTGCAAAAGAGTAGAGAGGGTTACGGCAAAAACTGGACGCACTTCGTGTACAAACTGGACAATCTCTTTCGGAGTATCAGGGTTTCGGACGAGAACAAATCTGTTACACTGGCACTTCATTTTTTTAAAACTTATTACAAAACCAGACTTTTTTTGCGTTCCGTACGCACCATTCAAAGCGACGTCATCAATTTTCAACACTTTCTGACATCATTTGCTATTTTTCAGTCATTTACCGATTTATTTAGAGAGCTAAATGACGGTGAAATTGAAAATCACTACAAAATGAACTCTGAAAATGTCAAAACTTGGCATGGTATCATCATTTCACCCACATAGCATGTGCAAAAGAGTAGAGAGGGTTACGGCAAAAACTGGACGCACTTCGTGTACAAACTGGACAATCTCTTTCGAAGTATCAGGGTTTCTGACGAGAACTCATCTGTTACACTGGCACTTCATTTTTTTTTACTTATTACAACTCCAGACTTGTTTGCGTTCCGTACACACCATTCAAAGCGACGTCATCAATTTTCAAAACTTTCTGACATCATTTGCTATTTTTTAGTCATTTACCGATTTGTTTAGAGAGCTAAATGACCGTGAAATTGAAAATCACTACAAAATGAACTCTGAAAATGTCGAAACTTGGCATGGTATCATCATTTCACCCACATAGTATGTGCAAAAGAGTAGAGAGGCTTACGGCAAAAACTGGACGCACCTCGTGTACAAACTGGACAATCTCTTTCGGAGTATCAGGGTTTCGGACGAGAACTCATCTGTTACACTGGCACTTCATTTTTTTTAAACTTATTACAACTCTAGACTTTCTGCGTTCCGTACGCACCATTCAAAGCGACGTCATCAATTTTCAACACTTTCTGACATCATTTGCTATTTTTCAGTCATTTACCGATTTGTTTAGAGAGGTAAATGACCGTGAAATTGAAAATCGCTACAAAATGAACTCTGAAAATGTCGAAACTTGGCATGGTATCATCATTTCTTCCACTTAGCATGTGCAAAAGAGTAGAGAGGGTTACAGGAAGAACTGGACGCACTTCGTGTACAAACTGGACAATCTCTTTCGAAGTATCAGGGTTTCTGACGAGAACTCATCTGTTACATGGGCACTTCATTTTTTTAACTTATTACAACTCCAAACTTTTTTGCGTTCCGTACACACCATTCAAAGCGACGTCATCAATTTTCAAAACTTTCTGACATCATTTGCTATTTTTTAGTCATTTACCGATTTGTTTAGAGAGCTAAATGACCGTGATATTGAAAATCACTACAAAATGAACTCTGAAAATGTCGAAACTTGGCATGGTATCATCATTTCACCCACATAGTATGTGCGAAAGAGTAGAGAGGCTTACGGCAAAAACTGGACGCACCTCGTGTACAAACTGGACAATCTCTTTCGGAGTATCAGGGTTTCGGACGAGAACTCATCTGTTACACTGGCACTTCATTTTTTTAAACTTATTACAACTCTAGACTTTTCTGCGTTCCGTACGCATCATTCAAAGCGACGTCATCAATTTTCAACACTTTCTGACATCATTTGCTATTTTTCAGTCATTTACCGATTTGTTTAGAGAGGTAAATGACCGTGAAATTGAAAATCGATACAAAATGAACTCTGAAAATGTCGAAACTTGGCATGGTATCATCATTTCACCCACTTAGCATGTGCAAAAGAGTAGAGAGGGTTACAGGACTGGACGCACTTCGTGTACAAACTGGACAATCTCTTTCGAAGTATCAGGGTTTGTGACGAGAACTCATCTGTTACATGGGCACTTCATTTTTTTAAAACTTATTACAACTCCATACTTTTTTGCATTCTGTGCACACCATTCAAAGCGACGTCATCAATTTTCAAAACTTTCTGACATCACTTGCTATTTTTTAGTCATTTACCGATTTGTTTAGAGAGCTAAATGACCATGAAATTGAAAATCACTACAAAATGAACTCTGAAAATGTCGAAACTTGGCACGGTAGCATCATTTCACCCACATAGCATGTGCAAAAGAGTAGAGAGGGTTACGGCAAAAACTGGACGCACTTCGTGTACAAACTGGACAATCTCTTTTGGAGTATCAGGGTTTCGGACGAGAACTCATCTGTTACACTGGCACTTCATTTTTTTAAACTTATTACAACTGCAGACTTTTTTTGCGTTCCGTATGCACCATTCAAAGCGACGTCATCAAATTTTCAAAACTTTCTGACATCATTTGCTATTTTTCAGTCGTTTACCGTTTTTTAGAGAACTAAATGACCGTGAAATTGAAAATCACTACAAAATGAACTCTGAAAATGTCGAAACTTGGCATGGTATCGTCATTTCACCCACATAGCATGTGCAAAAGAGTAGAGAGGGTTACAGGAAGAACTGGACGCACTTCGTGTACAAACTGGACAATCTCTTTTGAAGTATCAGGGTTTCTGACGAGAACTCATATGTTACATGGGCACTTCATTTTTTTAACTTATTATAACTCTAGATTTTTTTGCGTTCCGTACGCACCATTCAAAGCGACGTCATCAATTTTCAAAACTTTCTGACATCATTTGCTATTTTTTAGTCATTTACCGATTGTTTAGAGAGCTAAATGACCGTGAAATTGAAAATCACTACAAAATGAACTCTGAAAATGTTGAAACTTGGCATGGTTTCATCATTTCACCCACATAGTATGTGCAAAAGAGTAGAGAGGGTTACGGCAAAAACTGGACGCACTTCGTGTACAAACTGGACAATCTCTTTCGAAGTATCAGGGTTTCTGACGAGAACTCATATGTTACATGGGCACTTCATTTTTTTTAACTTATTATAACTCCAGATTTTTTTGCGTTCCGTACGCACCATTCAAAGCGACGTCATCAATTTTCAAAACTTTCTGACATCATTTGCTATTTTTTAGTCATTTACCGATTTGTTTAGAGAGCTAAATGACCGTGAAATTGAAAATCACTACAAAATGAACTCTGAAAATGTCGAAACTTGGCATGGTATCATCATTTCACCCACATAGTATGTGCAAAAGAGTAGAGAGGGTTACGGCAAAAAATGGACGCACTTCGTGTACAAACTGGACAATCTCTTTCGAAGTATCAGGGTTTTTGACGAGAACTCATCTGTTACATGGGCACTTCATTTTTTAAACTTATTACAACTCCATATTTTTTTGCGTTCCGTACACACCATTCAAAGCTACGTCGTCAATTTTCAAAACATTCTGACATCATTTGCTATTTTTTAGTCATTTACCGATTGTTTAGAGAGCTAAATGACCGTGAAATTGAAAATCACTACAAAATGAACTCTGAAAATGTCGAAACTTGGCATGGTATCATCATTTCACCCACATAGTATGTGCAAAAGAGTAGAGAGGGTTACGGCAAAAACTGGACGCACTTCGTGTACAAACTGGACAATCTCTTTCGGAGTATCAGGGTTTCGGACGAGAACTCATCTGTTACACTGGCACTTCATTTTTTTAAACTTATTACAGCTCTAGACTTTTCTGCGTTCCGTACGCACCATTCAAAGCGACGTCATCAATTTTCAACACTTTCTGTCATCATTTGCTATTTTTCAGTCATTTACCGATTTCTTTAGAGAGCTAAATGACCGTGAAATTGAAAATCGCTACAAAATGAACTCTGAAAATGTCGAAACTTGGCATGGTATCATCATTTCACCCACATAGCATGTGCAAAAGAGTAGAGAGGGTTACAGGAAAAACTGGACGCACTTCGTGTACAAACTGGACAATCTCTTTCGAAGTATCAGGGTTTCTGACGAGAACTCATCTGTTACATGGACACTTCATTTTTTTAAACTTATTACAACTCCAGACTTTTTTGCATTCTGTACACACCATTCAAAGCGACGTCATCAATTTTCAAAACTTTATGACATCATTTGCTATTTTTTAGTCATTTACTAATTTGTTTAGAGAGCTAAATGACCGTGAAATTGAAAATCACTACAAAATGAACTCTGAAAATGTCGAAACTTGGCATGGTATCATCATTTCACCCACATAGTATGTGCAAAAGAGTAGAGAGCGTTACGGCAAAAACTGGACGCACTTCTTGTACAAACTGGACAATCTCTTTTGGAGTATCAGGGTTTCGGACGAGAACTCATCTGTTACACTGGCACTTCATTGTTTAAAACTTATTCCAACTCCAAACTTTTTTTGCGTTCTGTACACACCATTCAAAGCGACGTCATCAATTTTCAAAACTTTGTGACATCATTTGCTATTTTTCAGTCATTTACCGATTTGTTTAGAGAGCTAACTGACCGTGAAATTGAAAATTACTATAAAATGAACTCTGAAAATGTCGAAACTTGGCATGGTATCATCATTTCACCCACATAGTATGTGCAAAAGAGTAGAGAGGGTTACGGCAAAAACTGGACGCACTTCGTGTACAAACTGGACAATCTCTTTCGGAGTATCAGGGTTTCGGACGAGAACTCATCTGTTACACTGGCACTTCATTTTTTTAAACTTATTACAACTCTAGACTTTTCTGCGTTCCGTACGCACCACTCAAAGCGACGTCATCAATTTTCAACACTTTCTGACATCATTTGCTATTTTTCAGTCATTTACCGATTTGTTTAGAGAGCTAAATGACCGTGAAATTGAAAATCGCTACAAAATGAACTATGAAAATGTTGAAACTTGGCATGGTATCATCATTTCACCCACATAGCATGTGCAAAAGAGTAGAGAGGGTTACGGGAAAAACTGGACGCACTTCGTGTACAAACTGGACAATCTCTTTCGAAGTATCAGGGTTTCTGACGAGAACTCATCTGTTACATGGACACTTCATTTTCTTAAACTTATTACAACTCCAGACTTTTTTGCATTCTGTACACACCATTCAAAGCGACGTCATCAATTTTCAAAACTTTATGACATCATTTGCTATTTTTTAGTCATTTACTAATTTGTTTAAAGAGCTAAATGACCGTGAAATTGAAAATCACTACAAAATGAACTCTGAAAATGTCGAAACTTGGCATGGTATCGTCATTTCACCCACATAGCATGTGCAAAAGGGTAGAGAGGGTTACGGCAAAAACTGGACGCACTTCGTGTACGAACTGGACAATCTCTTTCGAAGTATCAGGGTTTCTGACGAGAACTCATATGTTACATGGGCACTTCATTTTTTTTAACTTATTATAACTCTAGATTTTTTTGTGTTCCGTACGCACCATTCAAAGCGACGTCATCAATTTTCAAAACATTCTGACATTATTTGCTATTTTTTAGTCATTTACCGATTTGTTTAGAGAGCTAAATGACCGTGAAATTGAAAATCACTACAAAATGAACTCTGAAAATGTCGAAACTTGGCATGGTATCATCATTTCACCCACCTAGTATGTGCAAAAGAGTAGAGAGGGTTACGGCAAAAACTGGACGCACTTCGTGTACAAACTGGACAATCTCTTTCGAAGTATCAGGGTTTCTGACGAGAACTCAACTGTTACATGGGCACTTCATTTTTTTAAACTTATTACAACTCCAGATTTTTTTGCGTTCCGTACACACCATTCAAAGCTACGTCGTCAATTTTCAAAACTTTCTGACATCATTTGCTATTTTTTAGTCATTTACCGATTGTTTAGAGAACTAAATGACCGTGAAATTGAAAATCACTACAAAATGAACTCTGAAAATGTCGAAACTTGGCATGGTATCATCATTTCACCCACATAGTATGTGCAAAAGAGTAGAGAGGGTTACGGCAAAAACTGGACGCACTTCGTGTAAAAACTGGACAATCTCTTTCGAAGTATCAGGGTTTCTGACGAGAACTCATCTGTTACATGGACACTTCATTTTTTTAAACTTATTACAACTCCAGACTTTTTTGCATTCTGTACACACCATTCAAAGTGACGTCATCAATTTTCAAAACTTTATGACATCATTTGCTATTTTTTAGTCATTTACTAATTTGTTTAGAGAGCTAAATGACCGTGAAATTGAAAATCACTACAAAATGAACTCTGAAAATGTCGAAACTTGGCATGGTATCATCATTTCACCCACATAGCATGTGCAAAAGAGTAGAGAGGGTTACGGGAAAAACTGGACGCACTTCTTGTACAAACTGGACAATCTCTTTTGGAGTATCAGGGTTTCGGACGAGAACTCATCTGTTACACTGGCACTTCATTTTTTTAAACTTATTCCAACTCCAAACTTTTTTTGCGTTCTGTACACACCATTCAAAGCGACGTCATCAATTTTCAAAACTTTGTGACATCATTTGCTATTTTTCAGTCATTTACCGATTTGTTTAGCGAGCTAACTGACCGTGAAATTGAAAATCACTATAAAATGAACTCTGAAAATGTCGAAACTTGGCATGGTATCATCATTTCACCCACATAGCATGTGCAAAAGAGTAGAGAGGGTTACGGCAAAAACTGGACGCACTTCGTGTACAAACTAGACAATCTCTTTTGAAGTATCAGGGTTTCTAACGAGAACTCATCTATTACATGGGCACTTCATTTTTTTAAACTTATTACAACTCTAAACTTTTCTGCATACCGTACGCACCACTCAAAGCGACGTCATCAATTTTCAACACTTTCTGACATCATTTGCTATTTTTCAGTCATTTACCGGTTTGTTTAGAGAGCTAAATGACCGGGAAATTGAAAATCGCTACAAAATGAACTCTGAAAATGTCGAAACTTGGCATGGTATCATCATTTCACCCACATAGCATGTGCAAAAGAGTAGAGAGGGTTACGGGAAAAACTGGACGCACTTTGTGTACAAACTGGACAATCTCTTTCGAAGTATCAGGGTTTCTGACGAGAACTCATCTGTTACATGGACACTTCATTTTTTTAAACTTATTACAACTCCAGACTTTTTTGCATTCTGTACACACCATTCAAAGCGACGTCATCAATTTTCAAAACTTTATGACATCATTTGCTATTTTTTAGTCATTTACTAATTTGTTTAGAGAGCTAAATGACCGTGAAATTGAAAATCACTACAAAATGAACTCTGAAAATGTCGAAACTTGGCATGGTATCATCATTTCACCCACATAGTATGTGCAAAAGAGTAGAGAGCGTTACGGCAAAAACTGGACGCACTTCTTGTACAAACTGGACAATCTCTTTTGGAGTATCAGGGTTTCGGACGAGAACTCATCTGTTACACTGGCACTTCATTTTTTAAAACTTATTCCAACTCCAAACTTTTTTTGCGTTCCGTACACACCATTCAAAGCGACGTCATCAATTTTCAACACTTTCTGACATTATTTGCTATTTTTCAGTCATTTACCGAGTTGTTTAGAGAGCTAACTGACCGTGAAATTGAAAATCACTATAAAATGAACTCTGAAAATGTCGAAACTTGGCATGGTATCATCATTTCACCCACATAGCATGTGCAAAAGAGTAGAGATGGTTACGGCAAAAACTGGACGCACTTCGTGTACAAACTAGACAATCTCTTTCGAAGTATCAGGGTTTCTGACGAGAACTCATCTATTACACTGGCACTTCATTTTTTTAAACTTATTACAACTCCAGACTTTTTTGCATTCTGTACACACCATTCAAAGCGACGTCATCAATTTTCAAAACTTTATGACATCATTTGCTATTTTTTAGTCATTTACTAATTTGTTTAGAGAGCTAAATGACCGTGAAATTGAAAATCACTACAAAATGAACTCTGAAAATGTCGAAACTTGGCATGGTATCATCATTTCACCCACATAGTATGTGCAAAAGAGTAGAGAGCGTTACGGCAAAAACTGGACGCACTTCTTGTACAAACTGGACAATCTCTTTTGGAGTATCAGGGTTTCGGACGAGAACTCATCTGTTACACTGGCACTTCATTTTTTTAAACTTATTCCAACTCCAAACTTTTTTTGCGTTCCGTACACACCATTCAAAGCGACGTCATCAATTTTCAACACTTTCTGACATCATTTGCTATTTTTCAGTCATTTACCGAGTTGTTTAGAGAGCTAACTGACCGTGAAATTGAAAATCACTATAAAATGAACTCTGAAAATGTCGAAACTTGGCATGGTATCATCATTTCACCCACATAGCATGTGCAAAAGAGTAGAGATGGTTACGGCAAAAACTGGACGCACTTCGTGTACAAACTAGACAATCTCTTTTGAAGTATCAGGGTTTCTGACGAGAACTCATCTATTACACTGGCACTTCATTTTTTTAAACTTATTACAACTCCAGACTTTTTTTGCGTTCTGTACACACAATTCAAAGTGACGTCATCAATTTTCAAAACTTTCTGACATCATTTGCCATTTTTCAGCCATTTACCGATTTGTTTAGAGAGCTAAATGACCATGAAATTGTAAATCACTATAAAATGAACTCTAAAAATGTCGAAACTTGGCATGGTATCAACATTTCACCCACATAGCATGTGCAAAAGAGTACAGAGGGTTACGGCAAAAAATCGACGCACTTCGTGTACAAACTAGACAATCTCTTTTGAAGTATCAGGGTTTCTGACGATAACTCATCTGTTACATGGGCACTTCATTTTTTAAAACTTATTACAACTCCAGATTTTTTTGCGTTCCGTACACACCATTCAAAGCGACGTCATCAAATTTTCAACACTTTAAGACATCATTTGCTATTTTTCAGTCGTTTACCGTTTTTTAGAGAGCTAAATGACCGTGAAATTGAAAATCACTATAAAATGAACTCTGAAAATGTCGAAACTTGGCATGGTATCGTCATTTCACCCACATAGCATGTGCAAAAGAGTAGAGAGGGTTACGGCAAAAACTGGACGCACTTCGTGTACAAACTGGACAATCTCTTTCGAAGTATCAGGGTTTCTGACGAGAACTCATATGTTACATGGGCACTTCATTTTTTTAACTTATTATAACTCTAGATTTTTTTGCGTTCCGTACGCACCATTCAAAGCGACGTCATCAATTTTCAAAACATTCTGACATCATTTGCTATTTTTTAGTCATTTACCGATTTGTTTAGAGAGCTAAATGACCGTGAAATTGAAAATCACTACAAAATGAACTCTGAAAATGTCGAAACTTGGCATGGTATCATCATTTCACCCACATAGTATGTGCAAAAGAGTAGAGAGGGTTACGGCAAAAACTGGACCCACTTCGTGTACAAACTGGACAATCTCTTTCGAAGTATCAGGGTTTCTGACGAGAACTCATCTGTTACATGGGCACTTCATTTTTTAAAACTTATTAAAAGTCCAGATTTTTTGCGTTCCGTACACACCATTCAAAGCTACGTGGTCAATTTTCAAAACTTTCTGACATCATTTGCTATTTTTTAGTCATTTACCGATTGTTTAGAGAGCTAAATGACCGTGAAATTGAAAATCACTACAAAATGAACTCTGAAAATGTCGAAACTTGGCATGGTATCATCATGTCACCCACATAGTATGTGCAAAAGAGTAGAGAGGGTTACGGAGAAAACTGGACGAACTTCGTGTACAAACTGGACAATCTCTTTCGAAGTATCAGGGTTTCTGACGAGAACTCATATGTTACATGGGCACTTCATTTTTTTTAACTTATTATAACTCCAGATTTTTTTGCGTTCCGTACGCACCTTTCAAAGCGACGTCATCAATTTTCAAAACTTTCTGACATCATTTGCTACTTTTTAGTCATTTACCGATTTGTTTAGAGAGCTAAATGACCGTGAAATTGAAAATCACTACAAAATGAACTCTGAAAATGTCGAAACTTGGCATGGTATCATCATTTCACCCACATAGTATGTGCAAAAGAGTAGAGAGGGTTACGGCAAAAACTGGACGCACTTCGTGTACAAACTGGACAATCTCTTTCGAAGTATCAGGGTTTCTGATGAGAACTCATATGTTACATGGGCACTTCATTTTTTTTAACTTATTATAACTCCAGATTTTTTTGCATTCCGTACGCACCATTCAAAGCGACGTCATCAATTTTCAACACTTTCTGACATCATTTTCTATTTTTCAGTCATTTACCGATTTGTTTAGAGAGCTAAATGACCGTGAAATTGAAAATCGCTACAAAATGAACTCTGAAAATGTCGAAACTTGGCATGGTATCATCATTTCACCCACATAGCATGTGCAAAAGAGTAGAGAGGGTTACGGGAAAAACTGGACGCACTTCGTGTACAAACTGGACAATCTCTTTCGAAGTATCAGGGTTTCTGACGAGAACTCATCTGTTACATGGACACTTCATTTTTTTAAAATTATTACAACTCCAGACTTTTTTGCATTCTGTACACACCATTCAAAGCGACGTCATCAATTTTCAAAACTTTATGACATCATTTGCTATTTTTTAGTCATTTACCAATTTGTTTAGAGAGCTAAATGACCGTGAAATTGAAAATCACTACAAAATGAACTCTGAAAATGTCAAAACTTGGCATGGTATCATCATTTCACCCACATAGTGTGTGCAAAAGAGTAGAGAGCGTTACGGCAAAAACTGGACGCACTTCTTGTACAAACTGGACAATCTCTTTTGGAGTATCAGGGTTTCGGACGAGAACTCATCTGTTACACTGGCACTTCATTTTTTAAAACTTATTCCAACTCCAAACTTTTTTTGCGTTCTGTACACACCATTCAAAGCGACGTCATCAATTTTCAAAACTTTGTGACATCATTTGCTATTTTTCAGTCATTTACCGATTTGTTTAGAGAGCTAACTGACCGTGAAATTGAAAATCACTATAAAATGAACTCTGAAAATGTCGAAACTTGGCATGGTATCATCATTTCACCCACATAGCATGTGCAAAAGAGTAGAGAGGGTTACGGCAAAAACTGGACGCACTTCGTGTACAAACTAGACAATCTCTTTTGAAGTATCAGGGTTTCTAACGAGAACTCATCTATTACATGGGCACTTCATTTTTTTAAACTTATTACAACTCTAGACTTTTCTGCATACCGTACGCACCACTCAAAGCGACGTCATCAATTTTCAACACTTTCTGACATCATTTGCTATTTTTCAGTCATTTACCGATTTGTTTAGAGAGCTAAATGACCGGGAAATTGAAAATCGCTACAAAATGAACTCTGAAAATGTCGAAACTTGGCATGGTATCATCATTTCACCCACATAGCATGTGCAAAAGAGTAGAGAGGGTTACGGGAAAAACTGGACGCACTTTGTGTACAAACTGGACAATCTCTTTCGAAGTATCAGGGTTTCTGACGAGAACTCATCTGTTACATGGACACTTCATTATTTTAAACTTATTACAACTCCAGACTTTTTTGCATTCTGTACACACCATTCAAAGCGACGTCATCAATTTTCAAAACTTTATGACATCATTTGCTATTTTTTAGTCATTTACTAATTTGTTTAGAGAGCTAAATGACCGTGAAATTGAAAATCACTACAAAATGAACTCTGAAAATGTCGAAACTTGGCATGGTATCATCATTTCACCCACATAGTATGTGCAAAAGAGTAGAGAGCGTTACGGCAAAAACTGGACGCACTTCTTGTACAAACTGGACAATCTCTTTTGGAGTATCAGGGTTTCGGACGAGAACTCATCTGTTACACTGGCACTTCATATTTTAAAACTTATTCCAACTCCAAACTTTTTTTGCGTTCCGTACACACCATTCAAAGCGACGTCATCAATTTTCAACACTTTCTGACATCATTTGCTATTTTTCAGTCATTTACCGAGTTGTTTAGAGAGCTAACTGACCGTGAAATTGAAAATCACTATAAAATGAACTCTGAAAATGTCGAAACTTGGCATGGTATCATCATTTCACCCACATAGCATGTGCAAAAGAGTAGAGATGGTTACGGCAAAAACTGGACGCACTTCGTGTACAAACTAGGCAATCTCTTTTGAAGTATCAGGGTTTCTGACGAGAACTCATCTATTACACTGGCACTTCATTTTTTTAAACTTATTACAACTCCAGACTTTTTTTGCGTTCTGTACACACAATTCAAAGTGACGTCATCAATTTTCAAAACTTTCTGACATCATTTGCCATTTTTCAGCCATTTACCGATTTGTTTAGAGAGCTAAATGACCATGAAATTGTAAATCACTATAAAATGAACTCTAAAAATGTCGAAACTTGGCATGGTATCAACATTTCACCCACATAGCATGTGCAAAAGAGTACAGAGGGTTACGGCAAAAAATCGACGCACTTCGTGTACAAACTAGACAATCTCTTTTGAAGTATCAGGGTTTCTGACGATAACTCATCTGTTACATGGGCACTTCATTTTTTAAAACTTATTACAACTCCAGATTTTTTTGCGTTCCGTACACACCATTCAAAGCGACGTCATCAAATTTTCAACACTTTATGACATCATTTGCTATTTTTCAGTCGTTTACCATTTTTTAGAGAGCTAAATGACCGTGAAATTGAAAATCACTATAAAATGAACTCTGAAAATGTCGAAACTTGGCATGGTATCGTCATTTCACCCACATAGCATGTGCAAAAGAGTAGAGAGGGTTACGGCAAAAACTGGACGCACTTCGTGTACAAACTGGACAATCTCTTTCGAAGTATCAGGGTTTCTGACGAGAACTCATCTGTTACATGGGCACTTCATTTTTTTAAACTTATTAAAAGTCCAGATTTTTTGCGTTCCGTACACACCATTCAAAGCTACGTCGTCAATTTTCAAAACTTTCTGACATCATTTGCTATTTTTTAGTCATTTACCGATTGTTTAGAGAGCTAAATGACCGTGAAATTGAGAATCACTACAAAATGAACGCTGAAAATGTCGAAACTTGGCATGGTATCATCATTTCACCCACATAGTATGTGCAAAAGAGTAGAGAGGGTTACGGAGAAAACTGGACGAACTTCGTGTACAAACTGGACAATTTCTTTCGAAGTATCAGGGTTTCTGACAAGAACTCATATGTTACATGGGCACTTCATTTTTTTTAACTTATTATAACTCCAGATTTTTTTGCGTTCCGTACGCACCTTTCAAAGCGACGTCATCAATTTTCAAAACTTTCTGACATCATTTGCTATTTTTTAGTCATTTACCGATTTGTTTAGAGAGCTAAATGACCGTGAAATTGAAAATCACTACAAAATGAACTCTGAAAATGTCGAAACTTGGCATGGTATCATCATTTCACCCACATAGTATGTGCAAAAGAGTAGAGAGGGTTACGGCAAAAACTGGACGCACTTCGTGTACAAACTGGACAATCTCTTTCGAAGTATCAGGGTTTCTGACGAGAACTCATATGTTACATGGGCACTTCATTTTTTTTAACTTATTATAACTCCAGATTTTTTTGCGTTCCGTACGCACCATTCAAAGCGACGTCATCAATTTTCAACACTTTCTGACATCATTTTCTATTTTTCAGTCATTTACCGATTTGTTTAGAGAGCTAAATGACCGTGAAATTGAAAATCGCTACAAAATGAACTCTGAAAATGTCGAAACTTGGCATGGTATCATCATTTCACCCACATAGCATGTGCAAAAGAGTAGAGAGGGTTACGGGAAAAACTGGACGCACTTCGTGTACAAACTGGACAATCTCTTTCGAAGTATCAGGGTTTCTGACGAGAACTCATCTGTTACATGGACACTTCATTTTTTTAAACTTATTACAACTCCAGACTTTTTTGCATTCTGTACACACCATTCAAAGCGACGTCATCAATTTTCAAAACTTTATGACATCATTTGCTATTTTTTAGTCATTTACCAATTTGTTTAGAGAGCTAAATGACCGTGAAATTGAAAATCACTACAAAATGAACTCTGAAAATGTCGAAACTTGGCATGGTATCATCATTTCACCCACATAGTGTGTGCAAAAGAGTAGAGAGCGTTACGGCAAAAACTGGACGCACTTCTTGTACAAACTGGACAATCTCTTTTGGAGTATCAGGGTTTCGGACGAGAACTCATCTGTTACACTGGCACTTCATTTTTTAAAACTTATTCCAACTCCAAACTTTTTTTGCGTTCTGTACACACCATTCAAAGCGACGTCATCAATTTTCAAAACTTTGTGACATCATTTGCTATTTTTCAGTCATTTAGCGATTTGTTTAGAGAGCTAACTGACCGTGAAATTGAAAATCACTATAAAATGAACTCTGAAAATGTCGAAACTTGGCATGGTATCATCATTTCACCCACATAGCATGTGCAAAAGAGTAGAGAGGGTTACGGCAAAAACTGGACGCACTTCCTGTACAAACTAGACAATCTCTTTTGAAGTATCAGGGTTTCTGACGAGAACTCATCTATTACATGGGCACTTCATTTTTTTAAACTTATTACAACTCCAGATTTTTTTGCGTACCGTACACACCATTCAAAGCGACGTCATTAATTTTCAAAACTTTCTGACATCATTTGCTATTTTTAGTCATTTACCGATTTGTTTAGAGAGCTAAATGACCGGGAAATTGAAAATCACTACAAAATGAACTCTAAAAATGTCGAAACTTGGCATGGTATCATCATTTCACCCACATAGTATGTGCAAAAGAGTAGAGAGGGTTACGGCAAAAACTGGACGCACTTCGTGTACAAACTGGACAATCTCTTTCGAAGTATCAGGGTTTCTGACGAGAACTCATCTGTTACATGGGCACTTCATTTTTTTAAACTTATTACAACTCCAGATTTTTTTGCGTTCCGTACACAACATTCAAAGCGACGTCATCAAATTTTCAACACTTTCTGACATCATTTGCTATTTTTCAGTCATTTACCGTTTTTTAGAGAGCTAAATGACCGTGAAATTGAAAATCACTACAAAATGAACTCTGAAAATGTCGAAACTTTGCATGGTATCGTCATTTCACCCACATAGCATGTGCAAAAGAGTAGAGAGTTTTACGGCAAAAACTGGACGCACTTCGTGTACAAACTGGACAATCTCTTTCGAAGTATCAGGGTTTCTGACGAGAACTCATATGTTACATGGGAACTTCATTTTTTTAACTTATTATAACTCTAGATTTTTTTGCGTTCCGTACGCACCATTCAAAGCGACGTCATCAATTTTCAAAACATTCTGACATCATTTGCTATTTTTTTAGTCATTTACCGATTTGTTTAGAGAGCTAAATGACCGTGCAATTGAAAATCACTACAAAATGAACTCTGAAAATGTCGAAACTTGGCATGGTATCATCATTTCACCCACATAGTATGTGCAAAAGAGTAGAGAGGGTTACGGCAAAAACTGGACGCACTTCGTGTACAAACTGGACAATCTCTTTCGAAGTATCAGGGTTTCTGACGAGAACTCATCTGTTACATGGGCACTTCATTTTTTTAAACTTATTACAACTCCAGATTTTTTTGCGTTCCGTACACACCATTCAAAGCTACGTCGTCAATTTTCAAAACTTTCTGACATCATTTGCTATTTTTTAGTCATTTACCGATTGTTTAGAGAGCTAAATGACCGTGAAATTGAAAATCACTACAAAATGAACTCTGAAAATGTCGAAACTTGGCATGGTATCATCATTTCACCCACATAGTGTGTGCAAAAGAGTAGAGAGGGTTACGGCAAAAACTGGACGCACTTCGTGTACAAACTGGACAATCTCTTTCGAAGTATCAGGGTTTCTGACGAGAACTCATATGTTACATGGGCACTTCATTTTTTTTAACTTATTATAACTCCAGATTTTTTTGCGTTCCGTACGCACCATTCAAAGCGACGTCATCAATTTTCAAAACTTTCTGACATCATTTGCTATTTTTTAGTCATTTACCGATTTGTTTAGAGAGCTAAATGACCGTGAAATTGAAAATCACTACAAAATGAACTCTGAAAATGTCGAAACTTGGCATGGTATCATCATTTCACCCACATGGTATGTGCAAAAGAGTAGAGAGGGTTACGGCAAAAACTGGACGCACTTCGTGTACAAACTGGACAATCTCTTTCGAAGTATCAGGGTTTCTGACGAGAACTCATCTGTTACATGGGCACTTCATTTTTTTAAACTTATTACAACTCCACATTTTTTTGCGTTCCGTACACACCATTCAAAGCTACGTCATCAATTTTCAAAACTTTCTGACATCATTTGCTATTTTTTAGTCATTTACCGATTGTTTAGAGAGCTAAATGACCGTGAAATTGAAAATCACTACAAAATGAACTCTGAAAATGTCGAAACTTGGCATGGTATCATCATTTCACCCACATAGTATGTGCAAAAGAGTAGAGAGGGTTACGGCAAAAACTGGATGCACTTCGTGTACAAACTGGACAATCTCTTTCGGAGTATCCGGGTTTCGGACGAGAACTCATCTGTTACACTGGCTCTTCATTTTTTTAAACTTATTACAGCTCTAGACTTTTCTGCGTTCCGTACGCACCATTCAAAGCGACGTCATCAATTTTCAACACTTTCTGACATCATTTGCTATTTTTCAGTCATTTACCGATTTGTTTAGAGAGCTAAATGACCGTGAAATTGAAAATCGCTACAAAATGAACTCTGAAAATGTCAAAACTTGGCATGGTATCATCATTTCACCCACATAGCATGTGCAAAAGAGTAGAGAGGGTTACGGGAAAAACTGGACGCACTTCGTGTACAAACTGGACAATCTCTTTCGGAGTATCAGGGTTTCGGACGAGAACTCATCTGTTACACTGGCACTTCATTTTTTTAACTTATTACAACTCCAGACTTTTCTTGCGTTCCGTACGCACCATTCAAAGCGACGTCATCAAATTTTCAACACTTTCTGACATCATTTGCTATTTTTTAGTCATTTACCGATTGTTTAGAGAGCTAAATGACCGTGAAATTGAAAATCACTACAAAATGAACTCTGAAAATGTCGAAACTTGGCATGGTATCATCATTTCACCCACATAGTGTGTGCAAAAGAGTAGAGAGGGTTACGGCAAAAACTGGACGCACTTCGTGTACAAACTGGACAATCTCTTTCGAAGTATCAGGGTTTCTGACGAGAACTCATATGTTACATGGGCACTTCATTTTTTTTAACTTATTATAACTCCAGATTTTTTTGCGTTCCGTACGCACCATTCAAAGCGACGTCATCAATTTTCAAAACTTTCTGACATCATTTGCTATTTTTTAGTCATTTACCGATTTGTTTAGAGAGCTAAATGACCGTGAAATTGAAAATCACTACAAAATGAACTCTGAAAATGTCGAAACTTGGCATGGTATCATCATTTCACCCACATAGTATGTGCAAAAGAGTAGAGAGGGTTACGGCAAAAACTGGACGCACTTCGTGTACAAACTGGACAATCTCTTTCGAAGTATCAGGGTTTCTGACGAGAACTCATCTGTTACATGGGCACTTCATTTTTTTAAACTTGTTACAACTCCACATTTTTTTGCGTTCCGTACAAACCATTCAAAGCTACGTCATCAATTTTCAAAACTTTCTGACATCATTTGCTATTTTTTAGTCATTTACCGATTGTTTAGAGAGCTAAATGACCGTGAAATTGAAAATCACTACAAAATGAACTCTGAAAATGTCGAAACTTGGCATGGTATCATCATTTCACCCACATAGTATGTGCAAAAGAGTAGAGAGGGTTACGGCAAAAACTGGACGCACTTCGTGTACAAACTGGACAATCTCTTTCGGAGTATCAAGGTTTCGGACGAGAACTCATCTGTTACACTGGCTCTTCATTTTTTTAAACTTATTACAGCTCTAGACTTTTCTGCGTTCCGTACGCACCATTCAAAGCGACGTCATCAATTTTCAACACTTTCTGACGTCATTTGCTATTTTTCAGTCATTTACCGATTTGTTTAGAGAGCTAAATGACCGTGAAATTGAAAATCGCTACAAAATGAACTCTGAAAATGTCAAAACTTGGCATGGTATCATCATTTCACCCACATAGCATGTGCAAAAGAGTAGAGAGGGTTACGGGAAAAACTGGACGCACTTCGTGTACAAACTGGACAATCTCTTTCGGAGTATCAGGGTTTCGGACGAGAACTCATCTGTTACACTGGCACTTCATTTTTTAAACTTATTACAACTCCAGACTTTTTTTGCGTTCCGTACGCACCATTCAAAGCGACGTCATCAAATTTTCAACACTTTCTGACATCATTTGCTATTTTTCAGTGGTTTACCGTTTTTTAGAGAGCTAAATGACCGTGAAATTGAAAATCACTACAAAACGAACTCTGAAAATGTCGAAACTTGGCATGGTATCGTCATTTCACCCACATAGCATGTGCAAAAGAGTAGAGAGGGTTACGGCAAAAACTGGACGCACTTCGTGTACAAACTGGACAATCTCTTTCGAAGTATCAGGGTTTCTGACGAGAACTCATATGTTACATGGGCACTTCATTTTTTTAACTTATTATAACTCTAGAATTTTTTGCGTTCCGTACGCACCATTCATAGCGACGTCATCAATTTTCAAAACTTTCTGACATCATTTGCTATTTTTTAGTCATTTACCGATTTGTTTAGAGAGCTAAATGACCGTGAAATTGAAAATCACTACAAAATGAACTCTGAAAATGTCGAAACTTGGCATGGTATCATCATTTCACCCACATAGTATGTGCAAAAGAGTAGAGAGGGTTACGGCAAAAACTGGACGCACTTCGTGTACAAACTGGACAATCTCTTTCGAAGTATCAGGGTTTCTGACGAGAACTCATCTGTTACATGGGCACTTCATTTTTTTAAAATTATTACAACTCCAGATTTTTTTGCGGTCCGTACACACCATTCGAAGCTACGTCGTCAATTTTCAAAACTTTCTGACATCATTTGCTATTTTTTAGTCATTTACCGATTGTTTAGAGAGCTAAATGACCGTGAAATTGAAAATCACTACAAAATGAACTCTGAAAATGTCGAAACTTGGCATGGTATCATCATTTCACCCACATAGTATGTGCAAAAGAGTAGAGAGGGTTACGGAAAAAACTGGACGCACTTCGTGTACAAACTGGACAATCTCTTTCGAAGTATCAGGGTTTCTGACGAGAACTCATATGTTACATGGGCACTTCATTTTTTTAACTTATTATAACTCCAGATTTTTTTGCGTTCCGTACGCACCATTCAAAGCGACGTCATCAATTTTCAAAACTTTCTGACATCATTTGCTATTTTTTAGTCATTTACCGATTTTTTAGAGAGCTAAATGACCGTGAAATTGAAAATCACTACAAAATGATCTCTGAAAATGTCGAAACTTGGCATGGTATCATCATTTCACCCACATAGTATGTGCAAAAGAGTAGAGAGGGTTACGGCAAAAACTTGACGCACTTCGTGTACAAACTGGACAATCTCTTTCGAAGTATCAGGGTTTCTGACGAGAACTCATCTGTTACATGGGCACTTCATTTTTTTAAACTTATTACAACTCCAGATTGTTTTTGCATTCCGTACACACCATTCAAAGCTACGTCATCAATTTTCAAAACTTTCTGACATCATTTGCTATTTTTTAGTCATTTACCGATTGTTTAGAGAGCTAAATGACCGTGAAATTGAAAATCACTACAAAATGATCTCTGAAAATGTAGAAACTTGGCATGGTATCATCATTTCACCCACATAGTATGTGCAAAAGAGTAGAGAGGGTTACGGCAAAAACTGGACACACTTCGTGTACAAACTGGACAATCTGTTTCGGAGTATCAGGGTTTCGGACGAGAACTCATCCGTTACACTGGCACTTCTTTTTTTAAACTTATTACAGCTCTAGACTTTTCTGCGTTCCGTACGCACCATTCAAAGCGACGTCATCAGTTTTCAACACTTTCTGACATCATTTGCTATTTTTCAGTCATTTACCGATTTGTTTAGAGAGCTAAATGACCGTGAAATTGAAAATCGCTACAAAATGAACTCTGAAAATGTCGAAACTTGGCATGGTTTCATCATTTCATCCACATAGCATGTGCAAAAGAGTAGAGAGGGTTACGGGAAAAACTGGACGCACTTCGTGTACAAACTGGACAATCTCTTTCGAAGTATCAGGGTTTCTGACGAGAACTCATCTGTCACATGGACACTTCATTTTCTTAAACTTATTACAACTCCAGACTTTTTTGCATTCTGTACACACCATTCAAAGCGACGTCATCAATTTTCAAAACTTTATGACATCATTTGCTATTTTCTAGTCATTTACCAATTTGTTTAGAGAGCTAAATGACCGTGAAATTGAAAATCACTACAAAATGAACTCTGAAAATGTCGAAACTTGGCATGGTATCATCATTTCACCCACATAGTATGTGCAAAAGAGTAGAGAGGGTTACGGCAAAAACTGGACGCACTTCGTGTACAAACTAGACAATCTCTTTTGAAGTATTAGGGTTTCTGACGAGAACTCATCTATTACATGGGCACTTCATTTTTTTAAACTTATTACAACTCCAGATTTTTTTGCGTACCGTACACACCATTCAAAGCGACGTCATCAATTTTCAAAACTTTCTGACATCATTTGCTATTTTTAGTCATTTACCGATTTGTTTAGAGAGCTAAATGACCGTGAAATTGAAAATCACTACAAAATGAACTCTAAAAATGTCGAAACTTGGCATGGTATCATCATTTCACCCACATAGTATGTGCAAAAGAGTAGAGAGGGTTATGGCAAAACTGGACGCACTTCGTGTACAAACTGGACAATCTCTTTCGAAGTATCAGGGTTTCTGACGAGAACTCATCTGTTACATGGGCACTTCATTTTTTTAAAATTATTACAACTCCAGATTTTTTTGCGTTCCGTACACACCATTCAAAGCGACGTCATCAATTTTCAAAACTTTCTGACATCATTTGCTATTTTTTAGTCATTTACTGATTGTTTAGAGAGCTAAATTACCGTGAAATTGAAAATCACTATAAAATGAACTCTGAAAATGTCGAAACTTGGTATGGTATCATCATTTCACCCACATAGTATCTGCAAAAGAGTAGAGAGGGTTACGGCAAAAACTGGACGCACTTCGTGTACAAACTGGACAATCTCTTTCGGAGTATTAGGCTTTCGGATGAGAACTCATCTGTTACACTGGCACTTAATTTTTTTAAACTTATTACAACTCCAGACTTTTTTTGCGTTCTGTACGCACCATTCAAAGTGAAGTCATCAATTTTCAACACTTTCTGACATCATTTGCTATTTTTCCGTCATTTACCGATTTGTTTAGAGAGCTAACTGACCGTGAAATTGAAAATCACTATAAAATGAACTCTGAAAATGTCGAAACTTGGCATGGTATCATCATTTCACCCACATAGCATGTGCAAAAGAGTAGAGAGTGTTACGGCAAAAACTGGACGCACTTCGTGTACAAACTAGACAATCTCTTTTGAAGTATCAGGGTTTCTGACGAGAACTCATCTATTACATGGGCACTTCCTTTTTTTAAACTTATTACAACTCCAGATTTTTTTGCGTTCCGTACACAACATTCAAAGCCACGTCATCAATTTTCAAAACATTCTGACATCATTTGCTATTTTTTAGTCATTTACCGATTTGTTTAGAGAGATAAATGACCGTGAAATTGAAAATCACTACAAAATGAACTCTGAAAATGTCGAAACTTGGCATGGTATCATCATTTCACCCACATAGTATGTGCAAAAGAGTAGAGAGGGTTACGGCAAAAACTGGACGCACTTCGTGTACAAACTGGACAATCTCTTTTGAAGTATCAGGGTTTCTAACGAGAACTCATCTGTTACATGGGCACTTCATTTTTTTAAACTTATTACAACTCCAGATTTTTTTTGCATTCCGTACACACCATTCAAAGCTACGTCATCAATTTTCAAAACTTTCTGACATCATTTGCTATTTTTTAGTCATTTACCGATTGTTTAGAGAGCTAAATGACCGTGAAATTGAAAATCACTACAAAATGAACTCTGAAAATGTCGAAACTTGGCATGGTATCATCATTTCACCCACATAGTATGTGCAAAAGAGTAGAGAGGGTTACGGCAAAAACTGGACGCACTTCGTGTACAAACTGGACAATCTCTTTCGGAGTATCAGGGTTTCGGACGAGAACTCATCTGTTACACTGGCACTTCATTTTTTTAAACTTATTACAGCTCTAGACTTTTCTGCGTTCCGTACGCACCATTCAAAGCGACGTCATCAGTTTTCAACACTTTCTGACATCATTTGCTATTTTTAGTCATTTACCGATTTGTTTAGAGAGCTAAATGACCGTGAAATTGAAAATCACTACAAAATGAACTCTAAAAATGTCGAAACTTGGCATGGTATCATCATTTCACCCACATAGTATGTGCAAAAGAGTAGAGAGGGTTATGGCAAAAACTGGACGCACTTCGTGTACAAACTGGACAATCTCTTTCGAAGTATCAGGGTTTCTGACGAGAACTCATCTGTTACATGGGCACTTCATTTTTTTAAACTTATTACAACTCCAGATTTTTTTGCGTTCCGTACACACCATTCAAAGCGACGTCATCAATTTTCAAAACTTTCTGACATCATTTGCTATTTTTTTAGTCATTTACCGATTGTTTAGAGAGCTAAATGACCGTGAAATTGAAAATCACTACAAAATGAACTCTGAAAATGTCGAAACTTGGCATGGTATCATCATTTCACCCACATAGTATCTGCAAAAGAGTAGAGAGGGTTACGGCAAAAACTGGACGCACTTCGTGTACAAACTGGACAATCCCTTTCGGTGTATTAGGCTTTCGGACGAGAACTCATCTGTTACACTGGTACTTAATTTTTTTAAACTTATTACAACTCCAGACTTTTTTTGCGTTCTGTACGCACCATTCAAAGTGAAGTCATCAATTTTCAACACTTTCTGACATCATTTGCTATTTTTCCGTCATTTACCGATTTGTTTAGAGAGCTAACTGACCGTGAAATTGAAAATCACTATAAAATGAACTCTGAAAATGTCGAAACTTGGCATGGTATCATCATTTCACCCACATAGCATGTGCAAAAGAGTAGAGAGTGTTACGGCAAAAACTGGACGCACTTCGTGTACAAACTAGACAATCTCTTTTGAAGTATCAGGGTTTCTAACGAGAACTCATCTATTACATGGGCACTTCATTTTTTTAAACTTATTACAACTCCAGAATTTTTTGTGTTCCGTACACACCACTCAAAGCCACGTCATCAATTTTCAAAACTTTCTGACATCATTTGCTATTTTTTAGTCATTTACCGATTTGTTTATAGAGATAAATGACCGTGAAATTGAAAATCACTACAAAATGAACTCTGAAAATGTCGAAACTTGGCATGGTATCATCATTTCACCCACATAGTATGTGCAAAAGAGTAGAGAGGGTTACGGCAAAAACTAGACGCACTCCGTGTACAAACTGGACAATCTCTTTCGAAGTATCAGGGTTTCTGACGAGAACACATCTGTTACATGGGCACTTCATTTTTTAAAACTTATTACAACTCCAGATTTTTTTGCGTTCCGTACACACCATTCAAAGCAACGTCATCAATTTTCAAAACTTTCTGACATCATTTGCTATTTTTTAGTCATTTACCGATTTGTTTAGAGAGATAAATGACCGTGAAATTGAAAATCACTACAAAATGAACTCTGAAAATGTCGAAACTTGGCATGGTATCATCATTTCACCCACATAGTATGTGCAAAAGAGTAGAGAGGGTTACGGCAAAAACTGGACGCACTTCGTGTACAAACTGGACAATCTCTTTCGAAGTATCAGGGTTTCTGACGAGAACTCATCTGTTACATGGGCACTTCATTTTTTAAAACTTATTACAACTCCAGATTTTTTTGCGTTCCGTACACACCATTCAAAGAGACGTCATCAATTTTCAAAACTTTCTGACATCATTTGCTCTTTTTTAGTCATTTACCGATTGTTTAGAGAGCTAAATGACCGTGAAATTGAAAATCACTACAAAACGAACTCTGAAAATGTCGAAACTTGGCATGGTATCATCATTTTACCCACGTAGTATGTGCAAAAGAGTAGAGAGGGTTACGGCAAAAACTGGACGCACTTCATGTACAAACTGGACAATATCTTTCGGAGTATCAGGGTTTCGGACGAGAACTCATCTGTTACCCTGGCACTTCATTTTTTTAAACTTATTACAACTCTAGACTTTTTTTGCGTTCCGTACGCACCATTCAAAGCGACGTCATCAATTTTCAACACTTTCTGACAACATATGCTATTTTTCAGTCATTTACCGATTTGTTTAGAGAGCTAAATGACCGTGAAATTGAAAATCACTACAAAATGAACTCTGAAAATGTCGAAACTTGGCATGGTATCATTATTTCACCCATAGCATGTACAAAAGAGGAGAGAGGGTTACGGCAAAAACTGGACACACTTCATGTACAAACTGGACAATCTCTTTCGAAGTATCAGGGTTTCTGACGAGAACTCATCAGTTACATGGGCACTTCATTTTTTTAAACTTATTATAACTCCAGACTTTTTTGCGTTCCGTACACACCATTCAAAGGGACGTCCTCAATTTTCAAAACTTTCTGACATCATTTGCTATTTTTTAGTCATTTACCGATTTGTTTAGAGAGCTAAATGACCGTGAAATTGAAAATCACTACAAAATGAACTCTGAAAATGTCGAAACTTGGCATGGTACCATCATTTCACCCACATAGTATGTGCAAAAGAGTAGAGAGGGTTACGGCAAAAACTGGACGCACTTCGTGTACAAACCGGACAATCTCTTTCGGAGTATCAGGGTTTCGGACGAGAACTCATCTTTTACACTGGCACTTCATTTTTTTAAACTTATTACACGTCTAGACTTTTCTGCGTTCCGTATGCACCATTCAAAGTGATGTCATCAATTTTCAACACTTTCTGACATCATTTGCTATTTTTCAGTCATTTACCGATTTGTTTAGAGAGCTAAATGACCGTGAAATTGAAAATCGCTACAAAATGAACTCTGAAAATGTCGAAACTTGACATGGTATCATCATTTCACCCACATAGCATGTGCAAAAGAGTAGAGAGGGTTACAGGAAAAACTGGACGCACTACGTGTACAAACTGGACAATCTCTTTCGAAGTATCAGGGTTTCTGACGAGAACTCATCTGTTACATGGGCACTTCATTTTTTAAACTTATTACAACTCCAGATTTTTTTGCGTTCCGTACACACCATTCAAAGCGACGTCATCAATTTTCAAAACTTTCTGACATCATTTGCTATTTTTTTAGTCATTTACCGATTGTTTAGAGAGCTAAATGACCGTGAAATTGAAAATCACTACAAAATGAACTCTGAAAATGTCGAAACTTGGCATGGTATCATCATTTCACCCACGTAGTATGTGCAAAAGAGTAGAGAGGGTTACGGCAAAAACTGGACGCACTTCGTGTACAAACTGGACAATCTCTTTCGAAGTATCAGGGTTTCTGACGGGAACTCATCTGTTACATGGGCACTTCATTTTTTTAAACTTATTATAACTCCAGACTTTTTTGCATTCCGTACACACCATTCAAAGCGACGTCATCAATTTTCAAAACTTTCTGACATCATTTGCTATTTTTTAGTCATTTACCGATTTGTTTAGAGAACTAAATGACCGTGAAATTGAAAATCACTACAAAATGAACTCTGAAAATGTCGAAACTTGGCATGGTACCATCATTTCACCCACATAGTATGTGCAAAAGAGTAGAGAGGGTTACGGCAAAAACTGGACGCACTTCGTGTACAAACTGGACAATCTCTTTCGGAGTATCAGGGTTTCAGACGAGAACTCATCTGTTACACTGGCACTTCATTTTTTTAAACTTATTACAACTCCAGACTTTTTTTTGCGTTCCGTACGCACCATTCAAAGCGACGTCCTCAATTTTCAACACTTTCTGACAACATATGCTATTTTTCAGTCATTTACCGATTTGTTTAGAGAGCTAAATGACCGTGAAAGTGAAAATCACTACAAAATGAACTCTGAAAATGTCGAAACTTGGCATGGTATCATTATTTCACCCACATAGCATGTACAAATGAGTAGAGAGGGTTACGGCAAAAACTGGACGCACTTCGTGTACAAACTGGACAATCTCTTTCGAAGTATCAGGGTTCTGACGAGATCTCATCTGTTACATGGGCACTTCATTTTTTTTAAACTTATTACAACTCCAGATTTTTTTGCGTTCCGTACACACCATTCAAAGGGACGTCGTCAATTTTCAAAACTTTCTGACATCATTTGCTATTTTTTAGTCATTTACTGATTTGTTTAGTGAGCTAAATGACCGTGAAATTGAAAATCACTACAAAATGAACTCTAAAAATGTCGAAACTTGGCATGGTATCATCATTTCACCCACATAGTATGTGCAAAAGAGTAGAGAGGGTTACGGCAAAAACTGGACGCACTTCATGTACAAACTGGACAATCTCTTTCGAAGTATCAGGGTTCTGACGAGATCTCATCTGTTACATGGGCACTTCATTTTTTTTAAACTTATTACAACTCCAGATTTTTTTGCGTTCCGTACACACCATTCAAAGCGACGTCATCAATTTTCAAAACTTTCTGACATCATTTGCTATTTTTTAGTCATTTACCGATTGTTTAGAGAGCTAAATGACCGTGAAATTGAAAATCACTACAAAATGAACTCTGAAAATGTCGAAACTTGGCATGGTATCATCATCATTTCACCCACATAGTATGTGCAAAAGAGTAGATAGGGTTACGGCAAAAACTGGACGCACTTCGTGTACAAACTGGACAATCTCTTTCGGAGTATCAGGGTTTCGGACGAGAACTCATCTGTTACACTGGCACTTCATTTTTTTAAACTTATTACACGTCTAGACTTTTCTGCGTTCCGTATGCACCATTCAAAGCGATGTCATCAATTTTCAACACTTTCTGACATCATTTGCTATTTTTCAGTCATTTACCGATTTGTTTAGAGAGCTAAATGACCGTGAAATTGAAAATCGCTACAAAATGAACTCTGAAAATGTCGAAACTTGGCATGGTATCATCATTTCACCCACATAGCATGTGCAAAAGAGTAGAGAGGGTTACAGGAAAAACTGGACGCACTACGTGTACAAACTGGATAATCTCTTTCGAAGTATCAGGGTTTCTGACGAGAACTCATCTGTTACATGGGCACTTCATTTTTTAAACTTATTACAACTCCAGATTTTTTTGCGTTCCGTACAAACCATTCAAAGCGACGTCATCAATTTTCAAAACTTTCTGACATCATTTGCTATTTTTTTAGTCATTTACCGATTGTTTAGAGAGCTAAATGACCGTGAAATTGAAAATCACTACAAAATGAACTCTGAAAATGTCGAAACTTGGCATGGTATCATCATTTCACCCACGTAGTATGTGCAAAAGACTAGAGAGGGTTACGGCAAAAACTGGACGCACTTCGTGTACAAACTAGACAATCTCTTTCGAAGTATCAGGGTTTCTGACGAGAACTCATCTGTTACATGGGCACTTCATTTTTTTTAAAGTTATTATAACTCCAGACTTTTTTGCATTCCGTACACACCATTCAAAGCGACGTCATCAATTTTCAAAAATTTCTGACATCATTTGCTATTTTTTAGTCATTTACCGATTTGTTTAGAGAGCTAAATGACCGTGAAATTGAAAATCACTACAAAATGAACTCTGAAAATGTCGAAACTTGGCATGGTACCATCATTTCACCCACATAGTATGTGCAAAAGAGTAGAGAGGGTTACGGCAAAAACTGGACGCACTTCGTGTACAAACTGGACAATCTCTTTCGGAGTATCAGGGTTTCGGACAAGAACTCATCTGTTACACTGGCACTTCATTTTTTTAAACTTATTACAACTGCAGACTTTTTTTGCGTTCCGTACGCACCATTCAAAGCGACGTCCTCAAGTTTCAACACTTTTTGACAACATATGCTATTTTTCAGTCATTTACCGATTTGTTTAGAGAGCTAAATGACCGTGAAATTGAAAATCACTACAAAATGAACTCTGAAAATGTCGAAACTTGGCATGGTATCATTATTTCACCCACATAGCATGTACAAAAGAGTAGAGAGGGTTACGGCAAAAACTGGACGCACTTCGTGTACAAACTGGACAATCTCTTTCGAAGTATCGGGGTTTCTGACGAGAACTTATCTGTTACATGGGCACTTCATTTTTTTAAACTTATTATAACTCCAGACTTTTTTGCGTTCCGTACACACCATTCAAAGGGACGTCGTCAATTTTCAAAACTTTCTGACGTCATTTGCTATATTTTAGTCATTTACCGATTTGTTTAGAGAGCTAAATGACCGTGAAATTGAAAATCACTACAAAATGAACTCTAAAAATGTCGAAACTTGGCATGGTATCATCATTTCACCCACATAGTATGTGCAAAAGAGTAGAGAGGGTTACGGCAAAAACTGGACGCACTTCGTGTACAAACTGGACAATCTCTTTCGAAGTATCAGGGTTTCTGACGAGAACTCATCTGTTACATGGGCACATCATCTTTTTAAACTTATTACAACTCTAGATTTTTTTGCGTTTCGTACACACCATTCAAAGCGACGTCATCAATTTTCAAAACTTTCTGACATCATTTGCTATTTTTTAGTCATTTACCGATTGTTTAGAGAGCTAAATGACCGTGAAATTGAAAATCACTACAAAATGAACTCTGAAAATGTCGAAACTTGGTATGGTATCATCATTTCACCCACATAGTATGTGCAAAAGAGTAGAGAGGGTTACGGCAAAAACTAGACGCACTTCGTGTACAAACTGGACAATCTCTTTCGGAGTATCAGGGTTCCGGACGAGAACTCATCTGTTACACTGGCACTTAATTTTTTAAACTTATTACAACTCCATACTTTTTTTGCATTCCGTACGCACCATTCAAAGCGACGTCATCAATATTCAACACTTTCTGACATCATTTGCTATTTTTCCGTCATTTACCGATTTGTTTAGAGAGCTAACTGACCGTGAAATTGAAAATCACTATAAAATGAACTCTGAAAATGTCGAAACTTGGCATGGTATCATCATTTCACCCACATAGCATGTGCAAAAGAGTAGAGAGTGTTACGGCAAAAACTGGACGCACTTCGTGTACAAACTAGACAATCTCTTTTGAAGTATCAGGGTTTCTGACGAGAACTCATCTATTACATGGGCACTTCCTTTTTTTAAACTTATTACAAATCCAGATTTTTTTGCGTTCCGTACTCACCATTCAAAGCGAGGTCATCAATTTTCAAAACTTTCTGACATCATTTGCTATTTTTTAGTCATTTACCGATTTGTTTAGAGAGATAAATGACCGTGAAATTGAAAATCACTACAAAATGAACTCTGAAAATGTCGAAACTTGGCATGGTATCATCATTTCACCCACATAGTATGTGCAAAAGAGTAGAGAGGGTTACGGCAAAAACTGGACGCACTTCGTGTACAAACTGGACAATCTCTTTCGAAGTATCAGGGTTTCTGACGAGAACTCATCTGTTACATGGGCACTTCATTTTTTAAAACTTATTACAACTCCAGATTTTTTTGCGTTCCGTACACACCATTCAAAGCGACGTCATCAATTTTCAAAACTTTCTGACATCATTTGCTATTTTTTAGTCATTTACTGATTTGTTTAGAGAGCTAAATGACCGTGAAATTGAAAATCACTACAAAATGAACTCTGAAAATGTCGAAACTTGGCATGGTACCATCATTTCACCCATATAGTATGTGCAAAAGAGTAGAGAGGGTTACGGCAAAAACTGGACGCACTTCGTGTACAAACTGGACAATCTCTTTCGGAGTATCAGGGTTTCGGACGAGAACTCATCTGTTACACTGGCACTTCATTTTTTTTAAACTTATTACAACTCCATACTTTTTTTGCGTTCCGTACGCACCATTCAAAGCGACGTCCTCAATTTTCAACACTTTCTGACAACATATGCTATTTTTCAGTCATTTACCGATTTGCTTAGAGAGCTAAATGACCGTGAAAGTGAAAATCACTACAAAATGAACTCTGAAAATGTCGAAACTTGGCATGGTATCATTATTTCACCCACATAGCATGTACAAAAGAGTAGAGAGGGTTACGGCAAAAACTGGACGCACTTCATGTACAAACTGGGCAATCTCTTTCGAAGTATCGGGGTTTCTGACGAGAACTTATCTGTTACATGGGCACTTCATTTTTTTAAACTTATTATAACTCCAGACTTTTTTGCGTTCCGTACACACCATTCAAAGGGACGTCGTCAATTTTCAAAACTTTCTGACATCATTTGCTATTTTTTAGTAATTTACTGATTTGTTTAGAGAGCTAAATTACCGTGAAATTGAAAATCACTACAAAATGAACTCTAAAAATGTCGAAACTTGGCATGGTATCATCATTTCACCCACATAGTATGTGCAAAAGAGTAGAGAGGGTTACGGCAAAAACTGGACGCACTTCGTGTACAAACTGGACAATCTCTTTCGAAGTATCAGGGTTTCTGACGAGAACTCATCTGTTAAATGGGCACTTCATTTTTTTTAAACTTATTATAACTCCAGACTTTTTTGCGTTCCGTACACACCATTCAAAGGGACGTCGTCAATTTTCAAAACTTTCTGACATCATTTGCTATATTTTAGTCATTTACCGATTTGTTTAGAGAGCTAAATGACCGTGAAAGTGAAAATCACTACAAAATGAACTCTGAAAATGTCGAAACTTGGCATGGTACCATCATTTCACCCACATAGTATGTGCAAAAGAGTAGAGAAGGTTACGGCAAAAACTGGACGCACTTCGTGTACAAACTGGACAATCTCTTTCGGAGTATCAGGGTTTCGGACGAGAACTCATCTGTTACACTGGCACTTCATTTTTTCAAACTTATTACAACTGCAGACTTTTTTTGCGTTCCGTACGCACCATTCAAAGCGACGTCCTCAATTTTCAACACTTTTTGACAACATATGCTATTTTTCAGTCATTTACCGATTTGTTTAGAGAGCTAAATGACCGTGAAATTGAAAATCACTACAAAATGAATTCTGAAAATGTCGAAACTTGGCATGGTATCATAATTTCACCCACATAGCATGTACAAAAGAGTAGAGAGGGTTACGGCAAAAACTGGACGCACTTCGTGTACAAACTGGACAATCTCTTTCGAAGTATCGGGGTTTCTGACGAGAACTTATCTGTTACATGGGCACTTCATTTTTTAAACTTATTATAACTCCAGACTTTTTTGCGTTCCGTACACACCATTCAAAGGGACGTCGTCAATTTTCAAAACTTTCTGACATCCTTTGCTATATTTTAGTCATTTACCGATTTGTTTAGAGAGCTAAATGACCGTGAAATTGAAAATCACTACAAAATGAACTCTAAAAATGTCGAAACTTGGCATGGTATCATCATTTCACCCACATAGTATGTGCAAAAGAGTAGAGAGCGTTACGGCAAAAACTGGACGCACTTCGTGTACAAACTGGACAATCTCTTTCGAAATATCAGGGTTTCTGACGAGAACTCATCTGTTACATGGGCACTTCTTTTTTTTAAACTTATTACAACTCTAGATTTTTTTGCGTTCCGTACACACCATTCAAAGTGACGTCATCAATTTTCAAAACTTTCTGACATCATTTGCTATTTTTTAGTCATTTACCGATTGTTTAGAGAGCTAAATGACCGTGAAATTGAAAATCACTACAAAATGAACTCTGAAAATGTCGAAACTTGGTATGGTATCATCATTTCACCCACATAGTATGTGCAAAAGAGTAGAGAGGGTTACGGCAAAAACTGGACGCACTTCGTGTACAAACTGGACAATCTCTTTCGGAGTATCAGGGTCTCGGACGAGAACTCATCTGTTACACTGGCACTTAATTTTTTTAAACTTATTACAACTCCATACTTTTTTTGCGTTCCGTACGCACCATTCAAAGCGACATCATCAATATTCAACACTTTCTGACATCATTTGCTATTTTTCCGTCATTTACCGATTTGTTTAGAGAGCTAACTGACCGTGAAATTGAAAATCACTATAAAATGAACTCTGAAAATGTCGAAACTTGGCATGGTATCATCATTTCACCCACATAGCATGTGCAAAAGAGTAGAGAGTGTTACGGCAAAAACTGGACGCACTTCGTGTACAAACTAGACAATCTCTTTTGAAGTATCAGGGTTTCTGACGAGAACTCATCTATTACATGGGCACTTCCTTTTTATAAACTTATTACAAATCCAGATTTTTTTACGTTCCGTACACACCATTCAAAGCGAGGTCATCAATTTTCAAAACTTTCTGACATCATTTGCTATTTTTTAGTCATTTACCGATTGTTTAGAGAGCTAAATGACCGTGAAATTGAAAATCACTACAAAACGAACTCTGAAAATGTCGAAACTTGGCAGGGTATCATCATTTTACCCACGTAGTATGTGCAAAAGAGTAGAGAGGGTTACGGCAAAAACTGGACGCACTTCGTGTACAAACTGGACAATCTCTTTCGAAGTATCAGGGTTTCTGACGAGAACTCATCTGTTACATGGGCACTTCATTTTTTTTAAACTTATTATAACTCCAGACTTTTTTGCATTCCGTACACACCATTCAAAGCGACGTCATCAATTTTCAAAACTTTCTGACATCATTTGCTATTTTTTAGTCATTTACTGATTTGTTTAGAGAGCTAAAATGACCGTGAAATTGAAAATCACTACAAAATGAACTCTGAAAATGTCGAAACTTGGCATGGTACCATCATTTCACCCACATAGTATGTGCAAAAGAGTAGAGAGGGTTACGGCAAAAACTGGACGCACTTCGTGTACAAACTGGACAATCTCTTTCGGAGTATCAGGGTTTCGGACGAGAACTCATCTGTTACACTGGCACTTCATTTTTTTTAAACTTATTACAACTCCATACTTTTTTTGCGTTCCGTACGCACCATTCAAAGCGACGTCCTCAATTTTCAACACTTTCTGACGACATATGCTATTTTTCAGTCATTTACCGATTTGTTTAGAGAGCTAAATGACCGTGAAAGTGAAAATCACTACAAAATGAACTCTGAAAATGTCGAAACTTGGCATGGTATCATTACTTCACCCACATAGCATGTACAAAAGAGTAGAGAGGGTTACGGCAAAAACTGGACGCACTTCGTGTACAAACTGGACAATCTCTTTCGAAGTATCGGGGTTTCTGACGAGAACTTATCTGTTACATGGGCACTTCATTTTTTTAAACTTATTATAACTCCAGACTTTTTTGCGTTCCGTACACACCATTCAAAGCGACGTCGTCAATTTGAAAAACTTTCTGACATCATTTGCTATTTTTTAGTCATTTACCGATTTGTTTAGAGAGCTAAATGACCGTGAAATTGAAAATCACTACAAAATGAACTCAAAAAATGTCGAAACTTGGCATGGTATCATCATTTCACCCACATAGTATGTGCAAAAGAGTAGAGAGGGTTACGGCAAAAACTGGACGCACTTCGTGTACAAACTGGACAATCTCTTTCGAAGTATCAGGGTTTCTGACGAGAACTCATCTGTTACATGGGCACTTCATTTTTTTAAACTTATTACAACTCCAGATTTTTTTGCGTTCCGTACACACCATTCAAAGCGACGTCATCAATTTTCAAAACTTTCTGACATCATTTGTTATTTTTTAGTCATTTACCGATTGTTTAGAGAGCTAAATGACCGTGAAATTGAAAATCACTACAAAATGAACTCTGAAAATGTCGAAACTTGGTATGGTATCATCATTTCACCCACATAGTATGTGCAAAAGAGTAGAGAGGGTTACGGCAAAAACTGGACGCACTTCGTGTACAAACTGGACAATCTCTTTCGGAGTATCAGGGTTTCGGACGAGAACTCATCTGTTACACTGGCACTTAATTTTTTTAAACTTATTACAACTCCATACTTTTTTTGCGTTCCGTACGCACCATTCAAAGCGACGTCATCAATATTCAACACTTTCTGACATCATTTGCTATTTTTCCGTCATTTAGCGATTTCTCTAGAGAGCTAACTGACCGTGAAATTGAAAATCACTATAAAATGAACTCTGAAAATGTCGAAACTTGGCATGGTATCATCATTTCACCCACATAGCATGTGCAAAAGAGTAGAGAGTGTTACGGCAAAAACTGGAAGCACTACGTGTACAAACTAGACAATCTCTTTTGAAGTATCAGGGTTTCTGACGAGAACTCATCTATTACATGGGCACTTCCTTTTTTTAAACTTATTACAACTCCAGATTTTTTTGCGTTCCGTACACACCATTCAAAGGGACGTCGTCAATTTTCAAAACTTTCTGACATCATTTGCTATTTTTTAGTCATTTACCGATTTGTTTAGAGAGCTAAATGACCGTGAAATTGAAAATCACTAGAAAATGAACTCTGAAAATGTCGAAACTTGGCATGGTACCATCATTTCACCCACATAGTATGTGCAAAAGAGTAGAGAGGGTTACGGCAAAAACTGGACGCACTTCATGTACAAACTGGACAATCTCTTTCGGAGTATCTGGGTTTCGGACGAGAACTCATCTGTTACACTGGCACTTCATTTTTTTAATCTTATTACACGTCTAGACTTTTCTGCGTTCCGTATGCCCCATTCAAAGCGATGTCATCAATTTTCAACACTTTCTGACATCATTTGCTATTTTTCAGTCATTTACCGATTTGTTTAGAGAGCTAAATGACCGTGAAATTGAAAATCACTACAAAATGAACTCTAAAAATGTCGAAACTTGGCATGGTATCATCATTTCACCCACATAGTATGTGCAAAAGAGTAGAGAGGGTTACGGCAAAAACTGGACGCACTTCGTGTACAAACTGGACAATCTCTTTCGAAATATCAGGGTTTCTGACGAGAACTCATCTGTTACATGGGCACTTCATTTTTTTAAACTTATTACAACTCTAGATTTTTTTGCGTTCCGTACATACCATTCAAAGCGACGTCATCAATTTTCAAAACTTTCTGACATCATTTGCTATTTTTTAGTCATTTACCGATTGTTTAGAGAGCTAAATGACCGTGAAATTGAAAATCACTACAAAATGAACTCTGAAAATGTCGAAACTTGGTATGGTATCATCATTTCACCCACATAGTATGTGCAAAAGAGTAGAGAGGGTTACGGCAAAAACTGGACGCACTTCGTGTACAAACTGGACAATCTCTTTCGGAGTATCAGGGTCTCGGACGAGAACTCATCTGTTACACTGGCACATAATTTTTTTAAACTTATTACAACTCCATACTTTTTTTGCGTTCCGTACGCACCATTCAAAGCGACATCATCAATATTCAACACTTTCTGACATCATTTGCTATTTTTCCGTCATTTACCGATTTGTTTAGAGAGCTAACTGACCGTGAAATTGAAAATCACTATAAAATGAACTCTGAAAATGTCGAAACTTGGCATGGTATCATCATTTCACCCACATAGCATGTGCAAAAGAGTAGAGAGTGTTACGGCAAAAACTGGACGCACTTCGTGTACAAACTAGACAATCTCTTTTGAAGTATCAGGGTTTCTGACGAGAACTCATCTATTACATGGGCACTTCCTTTTTTTAAACTTATTACAAATCCAAATTTTTTTGCGTTCCGTACACACCATTCAAAGCGAGGTCATCAATTTTCAAAACTTTCTGACATCATTTGCTATTTTTTAGTCATTTACCGATTGTTTAGAGAGCTAAATGACCGTGAAATTGAAAATCACTACAAAACGAACTCTGAAAATGTCGAAACTTGGCAGGGTATCATCATTTTACCCACGTAGTATGTGCAAAAGAGTAGAGAGGGTTACGGCAAAAACTGGACGCACTTCGTGTACAAACTGGACAATCTCTTTCGAAGTATCAGGGTTTCTGACGAGAACTCATCTGTTACATGGGCACTTCATTTTTTTTAAACTTATTATAACTCCAGACTTTTTTGCATTCCGTACACACCATTCAAAGCGACGTCATCAATTTTCAAAACTTTCTGACATCATTTGCTATTTTTTAGTCATTTACTGATTTGTTTAGAGAGCTAAAATGACCGTGAAATTGAAAATCACTACAAAATGAACTCTGAAAATGTCGAAACCTCGCATGGTACCATCATTTCACCCACATAGTATGTGCAAAAGAGTAGAGAGGGTTACGGCAAAAACTGGACGCACTTCGTGTACAAACTGGACAATCTCTTTCGGAGTATCAGGGTTTCGGACGAGAACTCATCTGTTACACTGGCACTTCATTTTTTTTAAACTTATTACAACTCCATACTTTTTTTGCGTTCCGTACGCACCATTCAAAGCGACGTCCTCAATTTTCAACACTTTCTGACAACATATGCTATTTTTCAGTCATTTACCGATTTGTTTAGAGAGCTAAATGACCGTGAAAGTGAAAATCACTACAAAATGAACTCTGAAAATGTCGAAACTTGGCATGGTATCATTACTTCACCCACATAGCATGTACAAAAGAGTAGAGAGGGTTACGGCAAAAACTGGACGCACTTCGTGTACAAACTGGACAATCTCTTTCGAAGTATCGGGGTTTCTGACGAGAACTTATCTGTTACATGGGCACTTCATTTTTTTAAACTTATTATAACTCCAGACTTTTTTGCGTTCCGTACACACCATTCAAAGCGACGTCGTCAATTTGAAAAACTTTCTGACATCATTTGCTATTTTTTAGTCATTTACCGATTTGTTTAGAGAGCTAAATGACCGTGAAATTGAAAATCACTACAAAATGAACTCAAAAAATGTCGAAACTTGGCATGGTATCATCATTTCACCCACATAGTATGTGCAAAAGAGTAGAGAGGGTTACGGCAAAAACTGGACGCACTTCGTGTACAAACTAGACAATCTCTTTCGAAGTATCAGGATTTCTGACGAGAACTCATCTGTTACATGGGCACTTCATTTTTTTAAACTTATTACAACTCCAGACTTTTTTGCGTTCCGTACACACCATTCAAAGCGACGTCATCAATTTTCAAAACTTTCTGACATCATTTGCTATTTTTTAGTCATTTACTGATTTGTTTAGAGAGCTAAAATGACCGTGAAATTGAAAATCACTACAAAATGAACTCTGAAAATGTCGAAACCTCGCATGGTACCATCATTTCACCCACATAGTATGTGCAAAAGAGTAGAGAGGGTTACGGCAAAAACTGGACGCACTTCGTGTACAAACTGGACAATCTCTTTCGGAGTATCAGGGTTTCGGACGAGAACTCATCTGTTACACTGGCACTTCATTTTTTTTAAACTTATTACAACTCCATACTTTTTTTGCGTTCCGTACGCACCATTCAAAGCGACGTCCTCAATTTTCAACACTTTCTGACAACATATGCTATTTTTCCGTCATTTACCGATTTCTCTAGAGAGCTAACTGACCGTGAAATTGAAAATCACTATAAAATGAACTCTGAAAATGTCGAAACTTGGCATGGTATCATCATTTCACCCACATAGCATGTGCAAAGGAGTAGAGAGTGTTACGGCAAAAACTGGAAGCACTACGTGTACAAACTAGACAATCTCTTTTGAAGTATCAGGGTTTCTGACGAGAACTCATCTATTACATGGGCACTTCCTTTTTTTAAACTTATTACAACTCCAGATTTTTTTTGCGTTCCGTACACACCATTCAAAGGGACGTCGTCAATTTTCAAAACTTTCTGACATCATTTGCTATTTTTTAGTCATTTACCGATTTGTTTAGAGAGCTAAATGACCGTGAAATTGAAAATCACTACAAAATGAACACTGAAAATGTCGAAACTTGGCATGGTACCATCATTTCACCCACATAGTATGTGCAAAAGAGTAGAGAGAGTTACGGCAAAAACTGGTCGCACTTCATGTACAAACTGGACAATCTCTTTCGGAGTATCTGGGTTTCGGACGAGAACTCATCTGTTACACTGGCACTTCATTTTTTTAAACTTATTACACGTCTAGACTTTTCTGCATTCCGTATGCCCCATTCAAAGCGATGTCATCAATTTTCAACACGTTCTGACATCATTTGCTATTTTTCAGTCATTTACCGATTTGTTTAGAGAGCTAAATGACCGTGAAATTGAAAATCGCTACAAAATGAACTCTGAAAATGTCGAAACTTGGCATGGTATCATCATTTCACCCACATAGCATGTGCAAAAGAGTAGAGAGGGTTACAGGAAAAACTGAACGCACTACGTGTACAAACTGGACAATCTCTTTCGAAGTATCAGGGTTTCTGACGAGAACTCATCTGTTACATGGGCACTTCATTTTTTAAACTTATTACAACTCCAGAGTTTTTTGCGTTCCGTACACACCATTCAAAGCGACGTCATCAATTTTCAAAACTTTCTGACATCATTTGCTATTTTTTTAGTCATTTACCGATTGTTTAGAGAGCTAAATGACCGTGAAATTGAAAATCACTACAAAATGAACTCTGAAAATGTCAAAACTTTGCATGGTATCATCATTTCACCCACGTAGTTTGTGCAAAAGAGTAGAGAGGGTTACGGCAAAAACTTGACGCACTTCGTGTACAAACTGGACAATCTCTTTCGAAGTATCAGGGTTTCTGACGAGAACTCATCTGTTACATGGGCACTTCATTTTTTTTAAACTTATTATAACTCCAGACTTTTTTGCATTCCGTACACACCATTCAAAGCGACGTCATCAATTTTCAAAACTTTCTGACATCATTTGCTATTTTTTAGTCATTTACCGATTTGTTTAGAGAGCTAAATGACCGTGAAATTGAAAATCACTACAAAATGAACTCTGAAAATGTCGAAACTTGGCATGGTACCATCATTTCACCCACATAGTATGTGCAAAAGAGTAGAGAAGGTTACGGCAAAAACTTGACGCACTTCGTGTACAAACTGGACAATCTCTTTCGGAGTATCAGGGTTTCGGACGAGAACTCATCTGTTACACTGGCACTTCATTTTTTTAAACTTATTACAACTCCAGACTTTTTTTGCGTTCCGTACGGACCATTCAAAGCGACGTCCTCAATTTTCAACACTTTCTGACAACATATGCTATTTTTCAGTCATTTACCGATTTGTTTAGAGAGCTAAATGACCGTGAAAGTGAAAATCACTACAACATGAACTCTGAAAATGTCGAAACTTGGCATGGTATCATTATTTCACCCACATAGCATGTAAAAAAGAGTAGAGAGCGTTACGGCAAAAACTGGACGCACTTCGTGTACAAACTGGACAATCTCTTTCGAAGTATCGGGGTTTCTGACGAGAACTTATCTGTTACATGGGCACTTCATTTTTTAAAACTTATTATAACTCCAGACTTTTTTGCGTTCTGTACACACCATTCAAAGGGACGTCGTCAATTTTCAAAACTTTCTGACATCATTTGCTATTTTTTAGTCATTTACCGATTTGTTTAGAGAGCTAAATCACCGTGAAATTGAAAATCACTACAAAATGAACTCTGAAAATGTCGAAACTTGGCATGGTACCATCATTTCACCCACATAGTATGTGCAAAAGAGTAGAGAGGGTTACGGCAAAAACTGGACGCACTTCGTGTACAAACCGGACAATCTCTTTCGGAGTATCAGGGTTTCGGACAAGAACTCATCTGTTACACTGGCACTTCATTTTTTTTAAACTTATTACAACTCCATACTTTTTTTGCGTTCCGTACGCACCATTCAAAGCGACGTCCTCAATTTACAAAACTTTCTGACATCATTTGCTATTTTTTAGTCATTTACTGATTTGTTTAGAGAGCTAAAATGACCGTGAAATTGAAAATCACTACAAAATGAACTCTGAAAATGTCGAAACTTGGCATGGTACCATCATTTCACCCACATAGTATGTGCAAAAGAGTAGAGAGGGTTACGGCAAAAACTGGACGCACTTCGTGTACAAACTGGACAATCTCTTTCGGAGTATCAGGGTTTCGGACGAGAACTCATCTGTTACACTGGCACTTCATTTTTTTTAAACTTATTACAACTCCATACTTTTTTTGCGTTCCGTACGCACCATTCAAAGCGACGTCCTCAATTTTCAACACTTTCTGACAACATATGCTATTTTTCAGTCATTTACCGATTTGTTTAGAGAGCTAAATGACCGTGAAAGTGAAAATCACTACAAAATGAACTCTGAAAATGTCGAAACTTGGCATGGTATCATTACTTCACCCACATAGCATGTACAAAAGAGTAGAGAGGGTTACGGCAAAAACTGGACGCACTTCGTGTACAAACTGGACAATCTCTTTCGAAGTATCGGGGTTTCTGACGAGAACTTATCTGTTACATGGGCACTTCATTTTTTTAAACTTATTATAACTCCAGACTTTTTTGCGTTCCGTACACACCATTCAAAGCGACGTCGTCAATTTGAAAAACTTTCTGACATCATTTGCTATTTTTTAGTCATTTACCGATTTGTTTAGAGAGCTAAATGACCGTGAAATTGAAAATCACTACAAAATGAACTCAAAAAATGTCGAAACTTGGCATGGTATAATCATTTCACCCACATAGTATGTGCAAAAGAGTAGAGAGGGTTACGGCAAAAACTGGATGCACTTCGTGTACAAACTGGACAATCTCTTTCGAAGTATCAGGGTTTCTGACGAGAACTCATCTGTTACATGGGCACTTCATTTTTTTAAACTTATTACAACTTCAGATTTTTTTGCGTTCCGTACACACCATTCAAAGCGACGTCATCAATTTTCAAAACTTTCTGACATCATTTGTTATTTTTTAGTCATCTACCGATTGTTTAGAGAGCTAAATGACCGTGAAATTGAAAATCACTACAAAATGAACTCTGAAAATGTCGAAACTTGGTATGGTATCATCATTTCACCCACATAGTATGTGCAAAAGAGTAGAGAGGGTTACGGCAAAAACTGGACGCACTTCGTGTACAAACTGGACAATCTCTTTCGGAGTATCAGGGTTTCGGACGAGAACTCATCTGTTACACTGGCACTTAATTTTTTTAAACTTATTACAACTCCATACTTTTTTTGCGTTCCGTACGCACCATTCAAAGCGACGTCATCAATATTCAACACTTTCTGACATCATTTGCTATTTTTCCGTCATTTACCGATTTCTCTAGAGAGCTAACTGACCGTGAAATTGAAAATCACTATAAAATGAACTCTGAAAATGTCGAAACTTGGCATGGTATCATCATTTCACCCACATAGCATGTGCAAAAGAGTAGAGAGTGTTACGGCAAAAACTGGAAGCACTACGTGTACAAACTAGACAATCTCTTTTGAAGTATCAGGGTTTCTGACGAGAACTCATCTATTACATGGGCACTTCCTTTTTTTAAACTTATTACAACTCCAGATTTTTTTGCGTTCCGTACACACCATTCAAAGGGACGTCGTCAATTTTCAAAACTTTCTGACATCATTTGCTATTTTTTAGTCATTTACCGATTTGTTTAGAGAGCTAAATGACCGTGAAATTGAAAATCACTAGAAAATGAACTCTGAAAATGTCGAAACTTGGCATGGTACCATCATTTCACCCACATAGTATGTGCAAAAGAGTAGAGAGGGTTACGGCAAAAACTGGACGCACTTCATGTACAAACTGGACAATCTCTTTCGGAGTATCTGGGTTTCGGACGAGAACTCATCTGTTACACTGGCACTTCATTTTTTTAATCTTATTACACGTCTAGACTTTTCTGCGTTCCGTATGCCCCATTCAAAGCGATGTCATCAATTTTCAACACTTTCTGACATCATTTGCTATTTTTCAGTCATTTACCGATTTGTTTAGAGAGCTAAATGACCGTGAAATTGAAAATCACTACAAAATGAACTCTAAAAATGTCGAAACTTGGCATGGTATCATCATTTCACCCACATAGTATGTGCAAAAGAGTAGAGAGGGTTACGGCAAAAACTGGACGCACTTCGTGTACAAACTGGACAATCTCTTTCGAAATATCAGGGTTTCTGACGAGAACTCATCTGTTACATGGGCACTTCATTTTTTTAAACTTATTACAACTCTAGATTTTTTTGCGTTCCGTACATACCATTCAAAGCGACGTCATCAATTTTCAAAACTTTCTGACATCATTTGCTATTTTTTAGTCATTTACCGATTGTTTAGAGAGCTAAATGACCGTGAAATTGAAAATCACTACAAAATGAACTCTGAAAATGTCGAAACTTGGTATGGTATCATCATTTCACCCACATAGTATGTGCAAAAGAGTAGAGAGGGTTACGGCAAAAACTGGACGCACTTCGTGTACAAACTGGACAATCTCTTTCGGAGTATCAGGGTCTCGGACGAGAACTCATCTGTTACACTGGCACTTAATTTTTTTAAACTTATTACAACTCCATACTTTTTTTGCGTTCCGTACGCACCATTCAAAGCGACATCATCAATATTCAACACTTTCTGACATCATTTGCTATTTTTCCGTCATTTACCGATTTGTTTAGAGAGCTAACTGACCGTGAAATTGAAAATCACTATAAAATGAACTCTGAAAATGTCGAAACTTGGCATGGTATCATCATTTCACCCACATAGCATCTGCAAAAGAGTAGAGAGTGTTCCGGCAAAAACTGGACGCACTTCGTGTACAAACTAGACAATCTCTTTTGAAGTATCAGGGTTTCTGACGAGAACTCATCTATTACATGGGCACTTCCTTTTTTTAAACTTATTACAAATCCAAATTTTTTTGCGTTCCGTACACACCATTCAAAGCGAGGTCATCAATTTTCAAAACTTTCTGACATCATTTGCTATTTTTTAGTCATTTACCGATTGTTTAGAGAGCTAAATGACCGTGAAATTGAAAATCACTACAAAACGAACTCTGAAAATGTCGAAACTTGGCAGGGTATCATCATTTTACCCACGTAGTATGTGCAAAAGAGTAGAGAGGGTTACGGCAAAAACTGGACGCACTTCGTGTACAAACTGGACAATCTCTTTCGAAGTATCAGGGTTTCTGACGAGAACTCATCTGTTACATGGGCACTTCATTTTTTTTAAACTTATTATAACTCCAGACTTTTTTGCATTCCGTACACACCATTCAAAGCGACGTCATCAATTTTCAAAACTTTCTGACATCATTTGCTATTTTTTAGTCATTTACTGATTTGTTTAGAGAGCTAAATGACCGTGAAATTGAAAATCACTACAAAATGAACTCTGAAAATGTCGAAACTTGGCATGGTACCATCATTTCACCCACATAGTATGTGCAATAGAGTAGAGAGGGTTACGGCAAAAACTGGACGCACTTCGTGTACAAACTGGACAATCTCTTTCGGAGTATCAGGGTTTCGGACGAGAACTCATCTGTTACACTGGCACTTCATTTTTTTTAAACTTATTACAACTCCATACTTTTTTTGCGTTCCGTACGCACCATTCAAAGCGACGTCCTCAATTTTCAACACTTTCTGACAACATATGCTATTTTTCAGTCATTTACCGATTTGTTTAGAGAGCTAAATGACCGTGAAAGTGAAAATCACTACAAAATGAACTCTGAAAATGTCGAAACTTGGCATGGTATCATTACTTCACCCACATAGCATGTACAAAAGAGTAGAGAGGGTTACGGCAAAAACTGGACGCACTTCGTGTACAAACTGGACAATCTCTTTCGAAGTATCGGGGTTTCTGACGAGAACTTATCTGTTACATGGGCACTTCATTTTTTTAAACTTATTATAACTCCAGACTTTTTTGCATTCCGTACACACCATTCAAAGCGACGTCGTCAATTTTCAAAACTTTCTGACATCATTTGCTATTTTTTAGTCATTTACCGATTTGTTTAGAGAGCTAAATGACCGTGAAATTGAAAATCACTACAAAATGAACTCAAAAAATGTCGAAACTTGGCATGGTATCATCATTTCACCCACATAGTATGTGCAAAAGAGTAGAGAGGGTTACGGCAAAAACTGGACGCACTTCGTGTACAAACTAGACAATCTCTTTCGAAGTATCAGGATTTCTGACGAGAACTCATCTGTTACATGGGCACTTCATTTTTTTAAACTTATTACAACTCCAGATTTTTTTGCGTTCCGTACACACCATTCAAAGCGACGTCATCAATTTTCAAAACTTTCTGACATCATTTGTTATTTTTTAGTCATTTACCGATTGTTTAGAGAGCTAAATGACCGTGAAATTGAAAATCACTACAAAATGAACTCTGAAAATGTCGAAACTTGGTATGGTATCATCATTTCACCCACATAGTATGTGCAAAAGAGTAGAGAGGGTTACGGCAAAAACTGGACGCACTTCGTGTACAAACTGGACAATCTCTTTCGGAGTATCAGGGTTTCGGACGAGAACTCATCTGTTACACTGGCACTTAATTTTTTTAAACTTATTACAACTCCATACTTTTTTTGCGTTCCGTACGCACCATTCAAAGCGACGTCATCAATATTCAACACTTTCTGACATCATTTGCTATTTTTCCGTCATTTACCGATTTCTCTAGAGAGCTAACTGACCGTGAAATTGAAAATCACTATAAAATGAACTCTGAAAATGTCGAAACTTGGCATGGTATCATCATTTCACCCACATAGCATGTGCAAAGGAGTAGAGAGTGTTACGGCAAAAACTGGAAGCACTACGTGTACAAACTAGACAATCTCTTTTGAAGTATCAGGGTTTCTGACGAGAACTCATCTATTACATGGGCACTTCCTTTTTTTAAACTTATTACAACTCCAGATTTTTTTGCGTTCCGTACACACCATTCAAAGGGACGTCGTCAATTTTCAAAACTTTCTGACATCATTTGCTATTTTTTAGTCATTTACCGATTTGTTTAGAGAGCTAAATGACCGTGAAATTGAAAATCACTACAAAATGAACACTGAAAATGTCGAAACTTGGCATGGTACCATCATTTCACCCACATAGTATGTGCAAAAGAGTAGAGAGGGTTACGGCAAAAACTGGTCGCACTTCATGTACAAACTGGACAATCTCTTTCGGAGTATCTGGGTTTCGGACGAGAACTCATCTGTTACACTGGCACTTCATTTTTTTAAACTTATTACACGTCTAGACTTTTCTGCGTTCCGTATGCCCCATTCAAAGCGATGTCATCAATTTTCAACACGTTCTGACATCATTTGCTATTTTTCAGTCATTTACCGATTTGTTTAGAGAGCTAAATGACCGTGAAATTGAAAATCGCTACAAAATGAACTCTGAAAATGTCGAAACTTGGCATGGTATCATCATTTCACCCACATAGCATGTGCAAAAGAGTAGAGAGGGTTACAGGAAAAACTGGACGCACTACGTGTACAAACTGGACAATCTCTTTCGAAGTATCAGGGTTTCTGACGAGAACTCATCTGTTACATGGGCACTTCATTTTTTAAACTTATTACAACTCCAGAGTTTTTTGCGTTCCGTACACACCATTCAAAGCGACGTCATCAATTTTCAAAACTTTCTGACATCATTTGCTATTTTTTTAGTCATTTACCGATTGTTTAGAGAGCTAAATGACCGTGAAATTGAAAATCACTACGAAATGAACTCTGAAAATGTCAAAACTTTGCATGGTATCATCATTTCACCCACGTAGTATGTGCAAAAGAGTAGAGAGGGTTACGGCAAAAACTTGACGCACTTCGTGTACAAACTGGACAATCTCTTTCGAAGTATCAGGGTTTCTGACGAGAACTCATCTGTTACATGGGCACTTCATTTTTTTTAAACTTATTATAACTCCAGACTTTTTTGCATTCCGTACACACCATTCAAAGCGACGTCATCAATTTTCAAAACTTTCTGACATCATTTGCTATTTTTTAGTCATTTACCGATTTGTTTAGAGAGCTAAATGACCGTGAAATTGAAAATCACTACAAAATGAACTCTGAAAATGTCAAAACTTGGCATGGTACCATCATTTCACCCACATAGTATGTGCAAAAGAGTAGAGAAGGTTACGGCAAAAACTTGACGCACTTCGTGTACAAACTGGACAATCTCTTTCGGAGTATCAGGGTTTCGGACGAGAACTCATCTGTTACACTGGCACTTCATTTTTTTAAACTTATTACAACTCCAGACTTTTTTTGCGTTCCGTACGGACCATTCAAAGCGACGTCCTCAATTTTCAACACTTTCTGACAACATATGCTATTTTTCAGTCATTTACCGATTTGTTTAGAGAGCTAAATGACCGTGAAAGTGAAAATCACTACAAAATGAACTCTGAAAATGTCGAAACTTGGCATGGTATCATTATTTCACCCACATAGCATGTAAAAAAGAGTAGAGAGCGTTACGGCAAAAACTGGACGCACATCGTGTACAAACTGGACAATCTCTTTCGAAGTATCGGGGTTTCTGACGAGAACTTATCTGTTACATGGGCACTTCATTTTTTAAAACTTATTATAACTCCAGACTTTTTTGCGTTCTGTACACACCATTCAAAGGGACGTCGTCAATTTTCAAAACTTTCTGACATCATTTGCTATTTTTTAGTCATTTACCGATTTGTTTAGAGAGCTAAATCACCGTGAAATTGAAAATCACTACAAAATGAACTCTGAAAATGTCGAAACTTGGCATGGTACCATCATTTCACCCACATAGTATGTGCAAAAGAGTAGAGAGGGTTACGGCAAAAACTGGACGCACTTCGTGTACAAACAGGACAATCTCTTTCGGAGTATCAGGGTTTCGGACGAGAACTCATCTGTTACACTGGCACTTTTATTTTTTTTAACTTATTACACGTCTAGACTTTTCTGCGTTCCGTATGCACCATTCAAAGCGATGTCATCAATTTTTAACACTTTCTGACATCATTTGCTATTTTTCAGTCATTTACCGATTTGTTCAGAGAGCTAAATGACCGTGAAATTGAAAATCGCTACAAAATGAACTCTGAAAATGTCGAAACTTGGCATGGTATCATCATTTCACCCACATAGCATGTGCAAAAGAGTAGAGAGGGTTACAGGAAAAATTGGACGCACTACGTGTACAAACTGGACAATCTCTTTCGAAGTATCAGGGTTTTTGACGAGAACGCATCTGTTACATGGGCACTTCATTTTTTAAACTTATTACAACTCCAGAGTTTTTTGCGTTCCGTACACACCATTCAAAGCGACGTCATCAATTTTCAAAACTTTCTGACATCATTTGCTATTTTTTTAGTCATTTACCGATTGTTTAAAGAGCTAAATGACCGTGAAATTGAAAATCACTACAAAATGAACTCTGAAAATGTCGAAACTTGGCATGGTATCATCATTTCACCCACGTAGTATGTGCAAAAGAGTAGAGAGGGTTACGGCAAAAACTTGACGCACTTCGTGTACAAACTGGACAATCTCTTTCGAAGTATCAGGGTTTCTGACGAGAACTCATCTGTTACATGGGCACTTCATTTTTTTTAAACTTATTATAACTCCAGACTTTTTTGCATTCCGTACACACCATTCAAAGCGACGTCATCAATTTTCAAAACTTTCTGACATCATTTGCTATTTTTTAGTCATTTACCGATTTGTTTAGAGAGCTAAATGACCGTGAAATTGAAAATCACTACAAAATGAACTCTGAAAATGTCGAAACTTGGCATGGTATCATTATTTCACCCACATAGCATGTAAAAAAGAGTAGAGAGGGTTACGGCAAAAACTGGACGCACTTCGTGTACAAACTGGACAATCTCTTTCGAAGTATCGGGGTTTCTGACGAGAACTTATCTGTTACATGGGCACTTCATTTTTTAAAACTTATTATAACTCCAGACTTTTTTGCGTTCTGTACACACCATTCAAAGGGACGTCGTCAATTTTCAAAACTTTCTGACATCATTTGCTATTTTTTAGTCATTTACCAATTTGTTTAGAGAGCTAAATCACCGTGAAATTGAAAATCACTACAAAATGAACTCTGAAAATGTCGAAAGTTGGCATGGTACCATCATTTCACCCACATGGTATGTGCAAAAGAGTAGAGAGGGTTACGGCAAAAACTGGACGCACTTCGTGTACAAACAGGACAATCTCTTTCGGAGTATCAGGGTTTCGGACGAGAACTCATCTGTTACACTGGCACTTTTATTTTTTTTAACTTATTACACGTCTAGACTTTTCTGCGTTGCGTATGCACCATTCAAAGCGATGTCATCAATTTTTAACACTTTCTGACATCATTTGCTATTTTTCAGTCATTTACCGATTTGTTCAGAGAGCTAAATGACCGTGAAATTGAAAATCGCTACAAAATGAACTCTGAAAATGTCGAAACTTGGCATGGTATCATCATTTCACCCACATAGCATGTGCAAAAGAGTAGAGAGGGTTACAGGAAAAATTGGACGCACTACGTGTACAAACTGGACAATCTCTTCCGAAGTATCAGGGTTTTTGACGAGAACGCATCTGTTACATGGGCACTTCATTTTTTAAACTTATTACAACTCCAGAGTTTTTTGCGTTCCGTACACACCATTCAAAGCGACGTCATCAATTTTCAAAACTTTCTGACATCATTTGCTATTTTTTTAGTCATTTACCGATTGTTTAAAGAGCTAAATGACCGTGAAATTGAAAATCACTACAAAATGAACTCTGAAAATGTCGAAACTTGGCATGGTATCATCATTTCACCCACGTAGTATGTGCAAAAGAGTAGAGAGGGTTACGGCAAAAACTTGACGCACTTCGTGTACAAACTGGACAATCTCTTTCGAAGTATCAGGGTTTCTGACGAGAACTCATCTGTTACATGGGCACTTCATTTTTTTTAAACTTATTATAACTCCAGACTTTTTTGCATTCCGTACACACCATTCAAAGCGACGTCATCAATTTTCAAAACTTTCTGACATCATTTGCTATTTTTTAGTCATTTACCGATTTGTTTAGAGAGCTAAATGACCGTGAAATTGAAAATCACTACAAAATGAACTCTGAAAATGTCGAAACTTGGCATGGTATCATTATTTCACCCACATAGCATGTAAAAAAGAGTAGAGAGGGTTACGGCAAAAACTGGACGCACTTCGTGTACAAACTGGACAATCTCTTTCGAAGTATCGGGGTTTCTGACGAGAACTTATCTGTTACATGGGCACTTCATTTTTTAAAACTTATTATAACTCCAGACTTTTTTGCGTTCTGTACACACCATTCAAAGGGACGTCGTCAATTTTCAAAACTTTCTGACATCATTTGCTATTTTTTAGTCATTTACCAATTTGTTTAGAGAGCTAAATCACCGTGAAATTGAAAATCACTACAAAATGAACTCTGAAAATGTCGAAAGTTGGCATGGTACCATCATTTCACCCACATGGTATGTGCAAAAGAGTAGAGAGGGTTACGGCAAAAACTGGACGCACTTCGTGTACAAACAGGACAATCTCTTTCGGAGTATCAGGGTTTCGGACGAGAACTCATCTGTTACACTGGCACTTTTATTTTTTTTTAACTTATTACACGTCTAGACTTTTTTGCGTTCCGTATGCACCATTCAAAGCGATGTCATCAATTTTTAACACTTTCTGACATCATTTGCTATTTTTCAGTCATTTACCGATTTGTTCAGAGAGCTAAATGACCGTGAAATTGAAAATCGCTACAAAATGAACTCTGAAAATGTCGAAACTTGGCATGGTATCATCATTTCACCCACATAGCATGTGCAAAAGAGTAGAGAGGGTTACAGGAAAAATTGGACGCACTATGTGTACAAACTGGACAATCTCTTTCGAAGTATCAGGGTTTTTGACGAGAACTCATCTGTTACATGGGCACTTCATTTTTTAAACTTATTACAACTCCAGATTTTTTTGCGTTCCGTACACACCATTCAAAGCGACGTCATCAATTTTCAAAACTTTCTGACATCATTTGCTATTTTATTAGTCATTTACCGGTTGTTTAGAGAGCTAAATGACAGTGAAATTGAAAATCACTACAAAATGAACCCTGAAAATGTCAAAACTTGGCATGGTATCATCATTTCACCCACGTAGTATGTGCAAAAGAGTAGAGATGGTTACGGCAAAAACTGGACGCACTTCGTGTACGAACTGGACAATCTCTTTCGAAGTATCAGGGTTTCTGACGAGAACTCATCTGTTACATGGGCACTTCATTTTTTTTAAACTTATTATAACTCCAGACTTTTTTGCATTCCGTACACACCATTCAAAGCGACGTCATCAATTTTCAAAACTTTCTGACATCATTTGCTATTTTTTAGTCATTTACCGATTTGTTCAGACAGCTAAATGACCGTGAAATTGAAAATCACTACAAAATGAACTCTGAAAATGTCGAAACTTGGCATGGTACCATCATTTCACCCAAATAGTATGTGCAAAAGAGTAGAGTGGGTTACGGCAAAAACTGGACGCACTTCGTGTACAAACTGGACAATCTCTTTCGGAGTATCAGGGTTTCGGACGAGAACTCATCTGTTACACTGGCACTTCATTTTTTTTAACTTATTGGAACTCCAGACTATTTTTGCGTTCCGTATGCACCATTCAAAGCGACGTCATCAGTTTTCAACACTTTCTGACAACATATGCTATTTTTCAGTCATTTATCGATTTGTTTAGAGAGCTAAATGACCGTGAAAGTGAAAATCACTACAAAATGAACTCTGAAAATGTCGAAACTTGGCATGGTATCATTATTTCACCCACATAGCATGTACAAAAGAGTAGAGAGGGTTACGGCAAAAACTGGACGCACTTCGTGTACAAACTGGACAATCTCTTTCGAAGTATCAGGGTTTCTGACGAGAACTCATCTGTTACATGGGCGCTTCATTTTTTTAAACTTATTATACCTCCAGACTTTTTTGCGTTCCGTACACACCATTCAAATTGACGTCGTCAATTTTCAAAACTTTCTGACATCATTTGCTATTTTTTAGTCATTTACCGATTTGTTTAGAGAGCTAAATGACCGTGAAATTGAAAATAACTACAAAATGAACTCTGAAAATGTCGAAACTTGGCATGGTACCATAATTTCACCCACATAGTATGTGCAAAAGAGTAGAGAGGGTTACGGCAAAAACTGGACGCACTTCGTGTACAAACTGGACAATCTCTTTCGGAGTATCAGGGTTTCGGACGAGAACTCATCTGTTACACTGGCACTTCATTTTTTTAAACTTATTACACCTCTAGACTTTTCTGCATTCCGTCCGCACCATTCAAAGGGACGTCATCAATTTTCAACACTTTCTGACATCATTTGCTATTTTCAGTCATTTACCGATTTGTTTAGAGAGCTAAATGACCGTGAAATTGAAAATCGCTACAAAATGAACTCTGAAAATGTCGAAACTTGGCATGGTATCATCATTTCACCCTCATAGCATGTGCAAAAGAGTAGAGAGGGTTACAGGAAAAACTGGACGCACTACGTGTACAAACTGGACAATCTCTTTCGAAATATCAGGGTTTCTGACGAGAACTCATCTGTTACATGGGCACTTTGTTTTTTTTAACTTATTACAACTCCAGATTTTTTTGCCTTCCGTACACACCATTCAAAGCGACGTCATCAATTTTCAAAACTTTCTGACATCATTTGCTATTTTTTAGTCATTTACCGATTTGTTTAGAGAGCTAAATGACCGTGAAATTGAAAATCACTACAAAATGAACTCTGAAAATGTCGAAACTTGGCATGGTATCATCATTTCACCCACATAGTATGTGCAAAAGAGTAGAGAGGGTTACGGCAAAAACTGGACGCACTTCGTGTACAAACTTGACAATCTTTTTCAAAGTATCAGGGTTTCTGACGAGAACTCATCTGTTACATGGGCACTTCATTTTTTTAAACTTATTACAACTCCAGATTTTTTTTGTGTTCCGTACGCACCATTCAAAGCGATGTCATCAATTTTCAAAACTTTCTGACATCATTTGCTATTTTTTAGTCATTTACCGATTGTTTAGAGAGCTAAATGACCGTGAAATTGAAAATCACTACAAAATGAACTCTGAAAATGTCGAAACTTGGCATGGTCTCATCATTTCACCCACATAGTATGTGCAAAAGAGTAGAGAGGGTTACGGCAAAAGCTAGACGCACTTCGTGTACAAACTGGACAATCTCTGTCGAAGTATCAGGGTTTCTGACGAGAACTCATCTGTTACATGGGCACTTCATTTTTTTTAAACTTATTATAACTCTAGACTTTTTTGCGTTCCGTACACACCATTCAAAGCGACGTCATCAATTTTCAAAACTTTCTGACATCATTTGCTATTTTTTAGTCATTTACCGATTTGTTTAGAGAGCTAAATGACCGTGAAATTGAAAATCACTACAAAATGAACTCTGAAAATGTCGAAACTTGGCATGGTACCATCATTTCAACCACATAGTATGTGCAAAAGAGTAGAGAGGGTTATGGCAAAAACTGGTCGCACTTCGTGTACAAACTGGACAATCTCTTTCGGAGTATCAGGGTTTCGGACGAGAACTCATCTGTTACACTGGCACTTCATTTTTTTAAACTTATTACACCTCTAGACTTTTCTACGTTCTGTGCGCACCATTCAAAGCGACGTCATCAATTTTAAACACTTTCTGACATCATTTGCTATTTTTCAGTCATTTACCGATTTGTTTAGAGAGCTAAATGACCGTGAAACTGAAAATCGCTACAAAATGAACTCTGAAAATGTCGAAACTTGGCATGGTATCATCATTTCACTGACATAGCATGTGCAAAAGAGTAGAGAGGGTTACAGGAAAAACTGGACGCACTACGTGTACAAACTGGACAATCTCTTTCGAAGTAACAGGGTTTCTGACGAGAACTCATCTGTTACATGGGCAGTTCATTTTTTAAACTTATTACAACTCCAGATTTTTTTGCGTTCCGTACACACCATTCAAAGCGATGTCATCAATTTTCAAAACATTCTGACATCATTTGCTATTTTTTAGACATTTACCGATTTGTTTAGAGAGCTAAATGACTGTGAAATTGAAAATCACTACAAAATGAACTCTGAAAATGTCGAAACTTGGCATGGTATCATCATTTCACCCACATAGTATGTGCAAAAGAGTAGAGAGGGTTACGACAAAAACTGGACGCACTTCGTGTACAAACTGGACAATCTCTTTCGGAGTATCAGGGTTTCGGACGAGAACTCATCTGTTACACTGGCACTTCCTTTTTTCAAACTTATTACAACTCCAGACTTTTTTACGTTCCGTACGCACCATTCAAAGCGACGTCATCAATTTTCAACACTTTCTAACATCATTTGCTATTTTTCAGTAATTTACCGATTTGTTTAGAGAGCTAAATGACTGTGAAATTGAAAATCGCTAAAAATGAACTCTGAAAATGTCGAAACTTGGCATGGTATCATCATTTCACCCACATAGCATGTGCAAAAGAGTAGAGAGGGTTAAGGCAAAAACTGGACGCACTTCATGTACAAACTGGACAATCTCTTTCGACGTATCAGGGTTTCTGACGAGAACTCATCTGTTACATGGGCACTTCATTTTTTTAAACTTACTACAACTCCAGATTTTTTTGCGTTCCGTACGCACCATATAAAGCGACGTCATCAATTTTCAAAACTTTCCGACATCATTTGCTATTTTTCAGTCATTTACCGATTTGTTTAGAGAGCTAAATGACCGTGAAATTGAAAGTCGCTACAAAATGAACTCTGAAAATGTCGAAACTTGGCATGGTATCATCATTTCACCCACATAGTATGTGGAAAAGAGTAGAGAGGGTTACGGCAAAAACTGGACGCACTTCGTGTACAAAGTGGACAATCTCTTTCGAAGTATCAGGGTTTCGGACGAGAACTCATCTGTTACACTGGCACTTCATTTTTTTAACCTTATTACACCTCTAGACTTTTCTGCGTTCCGTACGCACCATTCAAAGTGATGTCATCAATTTTCAACACTTTCTGACATCATTTGCTATTTTTCAGTCATTTACCGATTTGTTTAGAGAGCTAAATGACCGTGAAATTGAAAATCGCTACAAAATGAACTTTGAAAATGTCGAAACTTGGCATGGTACCATCATTTCACCCACATAGCATGTGCAAAAGAGTAGAAACGGTTACGGCAAAAACTGGACGCACTTCGTGTACAAACTGGACAATCTCTGTCGAAGTATCATGGTTTCTGACGAGAACTCATCTGTTACATGGGCACTTCATTTTTTTAAAATTATTACAACTCCAGATTTTTTTTGCGTTCCGTACGCACCATTCAAAGCGACATCATCAATTTTCAAAACTTTCTGACATCATTTGCTATTTTTTAGTCATTTACCAATTTGTTTAGAGAGCTAAATGACCGTGAAATTGAAAATCACTACAAAATGAACTCTCAAAATGTGGACACTTGCCATGGTACCATCATTTCACCCACATAGTTTGTGCAAAAGAGTAGAGAGGGTTACGGCAAAAACTGGACGCACTTCGTGTACAAACTGGACAATCTCTTTCGGAGTATCAGGGTTTCGGACGAGAACTCATCTGTTACACTGGCACTTCATTTTTTTAAACTTATTACACCTCTAGACTTTTCTGCGTTCCGTACGCACCATTCAAAGCGACGTCATCAATTTTCAACACTTTCTGACATCATTTGCTATTTTTCAGTCATTTACCGATTTGTTTAGAGAGCTAAATGACCGTGAAATTGAAAATCGCTACAAAATGAACTCTGAAAATGTCGAAACTTGGCATGGTATCATCATTTCACCCACATAGCATGTGCAAAAGAGTAGAAAGGGTTACCGCAAAAACTGGACGCACTTCATGTACAAACTGGACAATCACTTTCGAAGTATCAGGGTTTCTGACAAGAACTCATCTGTTAGATGGGCACTTCATTTTTTTAAACTTATTACAACTCCAGATTTTTTTGCGTTCCGTACGCACCATTCAAAGCGACATCATCAATTTTCAAAACTTTCTGACATCATTTGCTATTTTTTAGTCATTTACCGATTGTTTAGAGAGCTAAATGACCGTGAAATTGAAAATCACTACAAAATGAACTCTGAAAATGTTGAAACTTGGCATGGTATCATCATTTCAACCATGTAGTATGTGCAAAAGAGTAGAGAGGGTTACGGCAAAAACTGGACGCACTTCGTGTACAAACTGGACAATCTCTTTCGAAGTATCAGGGTTTCTGACGAGAACTCATCTGTTACATGGGCACTTCATTTTTTTAAACTTATTATAACTCCAGACTTTTTTGCATTCCGTACACACCATTCAAAGCGACGTCATCAATTTTCAAAACTTTCTGACATCATTTGCTATTTTTCAGTCATTTACCGATTTGTTTAGAGAGCTAAATGACCGTGAAATTGAAAATCGCTACAAAATGAACTCTAAAAATGTGGAAACTTGGCATGGTATCATCATTTCACCCACATAGCATGTGCAAAAGAGTAGAGAGGGTTACGGGAAAAACTGGACGCACTTCGTGTACAAACTGGACAATCTCTTTCGAAGTATCAGGGTTTCTGACGAGAACTCATCTGTTACATGGGCACTTCATTTTTTTTAACTTATTACAACTCCAGATTTTTTTGCGTTCCGTACGCACCATTCAAAGCGACGTCATCAATTTTCAAAACTTTCTGACATCATTTGCTATTTTTTAGTCATTTACCGATTGTTTAGAGAGCTAAATGACCGTGAAATTGAAAATCACTACAAAATGAACTCTGAAAATGTGGAAACTTGGCATGGTATCATCATTTCACCCACATAGCATGTGCAAAAGAGTAGAGAGAGTTACGGCAAAAACTGGACGCACTTCGTGTACAAACTGGACAATCTCTTTTGGAGTATCACGGTTTCGGACGAGAACTCATCTGTTACACTGGCACTTCATTTTTTTAAACTTATTACAACTCCATACTTTTTTTGTGTTCCGTACGCACCATTCAAAGCGACGTCATCAATTTTCAACACTTTCTGACATCATTTGCTATTTTTCAGTCATTTAGCGATTTGTTTAGAGAGCTAAATGACCGTGAAATTGAAAATCGCTACAAAATGAACTCTGAAAATGTCGAAACTTGGCATGATATCATCATTTCACCCACATAGCATGTGCAATGGAGTAGAGAGGGTTACGGGAAAAACTGGACGCACTTCGTGTACAAACTGGACAATCTCTGTCGAAGTATCACGGTTTCTGACGAGAACTCATCTGTTACATGGGCACTTCATTTTTTTAAAATTATTACAATTCCAGATTTTTTTGCGTTCCGTACGCACCATTCAAAGCGACATCATCAATTTTCAAAACTTTCTGACATCATTTGCTATTTTTTAGTCATTTACCGATTTGTTTAGAGAGCTAAATGACCGTGAAATTGAAAATCACTACAAAATGAACTCTGAAAATGTCGAAACTTGGCATGGTACCATCATTTCACCCACATAGTATGTGCAAAAGAGTAGAGAGGGTTACGGCAAAAACTGGACGCACTTCGTGTACAAACTGGACAATCTCTTTCGGAGTATGAGGGTTTCGGACGAGAACTCATCGGTTACACTGGCACTTCACTTTTTTAAACTTATTACACCTCTAGACTTTTCTGCGTTCCGTACGGACCATTCAAAGCGACGTCATCAATTTTCAACACTTTCTGACATCATTTGCTATTTTTCAGTCATTTACCGATTTGTTTAGAGAGCTAAATGACCGTGAAATTGAAAATCGCTACAAAATGAACTCTGAAAATGTCGAAACTTGGCATGGTATCTTCATTTCACCCACATAGCATGTGCAAAATAGTAGCAAGGGTTACGGCAAAAACTGGACGCACTTCGTGTACAAACTGGACAATCACTTTCGAAGTATCAGGGTTTCTGACGACAACTCAGCTGTTACATGGGCACTTCATTTTTTTAAACTTATTACAACTCCAGATTTTTTTGCGTTCCGTACGCACCATTCAAAGCGACATCATCAATTTTCAAAACTTTCTGACATCATTTGCTATTTTTTAGTCATTTACCGATTGTTTAGAGAGCTAAATGACCGTGAAATTGAAGATCACTACAAAATGAACTCTGAAAATGTTGAAACTTGGCATGGTATCATCATTTCACCCATGTAGTATGTGCAAAAGAGTAGAGAGGGTTACGGCAAAAACTGGACGCACTTCGTGTACAAACTGGACAATCTCTTTCGAAGTATCAGGGTTTCTGACGAGAACTCATCTGTTACATGGGCACTTCATTTTTTTAAACTTATTATAACTCCAGACTTTTTTGCGTTCCGTACACACCATTCAAAGCGACGTCATCAATTTTCAAAACTTTCTGACATCATTTGCTATTTTTCAGTCATTTACCGATTTGTTTAGAGAGCTAAATGACCGTGAAATTGAAAATCGCTACAAAATGAACTCTAAAAATGTGGAAACTTGGCATGATATCATCATTTCACCCACATAGCATGTGCAAAAGAGTAGAGAGGGTTACGGCAAAAACTGGACGCACTTCGTGTACAAACTGGACAATCTCTTTTGGAGTATCACGGTTTCGGACGAGAACTCATCTGTTACACTGGCACTTCATTTTTTTTTAACTTATTACAACTCCATACTTTTTTTGTGTTCCGTACGCACCATTCAAAGCGATGTCATCAATTTTCAACACTTTCTGACATCATTTGCTATTTTTCAGTCATTTAGCGATTTGTTTAGAGAGCTAAATGACCGTGAAATTGAAAATCGCTACAAAATGAACTCTGAAAATGTCGAAACTTGGCATGATATCATCATTTCACCCACATAGCATGTGCAAAGGGGTAGAGAGGGTTACGGGAAAAACTGGACGCACTTCGTGTACAAACTGGACAATCTCTTTCGAAGTATCAGGGTTTCTGACGAGAACTCATCTGTTACATGGGCACTTCATTTTTTTAAACTTATTACAACTCCAGATTTTTTTTGCGTTCCGTACGCACCATTCAAAGCGACGTCATCAATTTTCAAAACTTTCTGACATCATTTGCTATTTTTTAGTCATTTACCGATTGTTTAGAGAGCTAAATGACCGTGAAAATGAAAATCACTACAAAATGAACTCTGAAAATGTCGAAACTTGGCATGGTATCATCATTTCACCCATGTAGTATGTGAAAAAGAGTAGAGAGGGTTGCGGCAAAAACTGGACGCACTTCATGTACAATTTGGACAATCTCTTTTGGAGTATCAGGGTTTCGGATGAGAACTCATCTGTTACACTGGCACTTCATTTTTTCAAACTTATTACAACTCCAGACTTTTTTTGCGTTCCGTACGCACCATTCAAAGCGACGTCATCAATTTTCAACACTTTCTGACATCATTTGCTATTTTTCAGTCATTTACCGATTTGTTTAGAGAGCTAAATGACCGTGAAATTGAAAATCGCTACAAAATGAACTCTGAAAATGTGGAAACTTGGCATGGTATCATCATTTCACCCACATAGCATGTGCAAAAGAGTAGAGAGGGTTACGGCAAAAACTGGACGCACTTCGTGTACAAACTGGACAATCTCTTTCGAAGTATGAGGGTTTCTGACGAGAACTCATCTGTTACATGGGCACTTCATTTTTTTAAACTTATTACAACTCCCGATTTTTTTGCGTTCCGTACGCACCATTCAAAGCGACATCATCAATTTTCGAAACTTTCTGACATCACTTGCTATTTTTTAGTCATTTACCGATTGTTTGGAGAGCTAAATGACCGCGAAATTGAAAATCACTACAAAATGAACTCTGAAAATGTCGAAACTTGGCATGGTATCATCATTTCACCCACGTAGTATGTGCAAAAGAGTAGAGAGGGTTACGGCAAAAACTGGACGCACTTCGTGTACAAACAGGACAATCTCTTTCGAAGTATCAGGGTTTCTGACGAGAACTCATCTGTTACATGGGCACTTTATTTTTTTAAACTTATTATAACTCCAGACTTTTTTGCGTTCCGTACACACCATTCAAAGTGACATCATCAATTTTCAAAACTTTCTGACATCATTTGCTATTTTTTAGTCATTTACTGATTTGTTTAGAGAGCTAAATGACCGTGAAATTGAAAATCACTACAAAATGAACTCTGAAAATGTCGAAACTTGGCATGGTACCATCATTTCACCCACATAGTATGTGCAAAAGAGTAGAGAGGGTTACGGCAAAAACTGGTCGCACTTCGTGTACAAACTGGACAATCTCTTTCGGAGTATCAGGGTTTCGGACGAGAACTCATCTGTTACACTGGCACTTCATTTTTTTAAACTTATTACACCTCTAGACTTTTCTACGTTCTGTGCGCACCATTCAAAGCGACGTCATCAATTTTAAACACTTTCTGACATCATTTGCTATTTTTCAGTCATTTACCGATTTGTTTAGAGAGCTAAATGACCGTGAAATTGAAAATCACTACAAAATGAACTCTGAAAATGTCGAAACTTGGCATGGTACCATCATTTCACCCACATAGTATGTGCAAAAGAGTAGAGAGGGTTACGGCAAAAACTGGACGCACTTCGTGTACAAACTGGACAATCTCTTGCGGAGTATCAGGGTTTCGGACGAGAACTCATCTGTTACACTGGCACTTCATTTTTTTAAACTTATTACACCTCTAGACTTTCCTGCGTTCCGTACGCACCATTCAAAGCGACGTCTTCAATTTTCAACACTTTCTGACATCATTTGCTATTTTTCAGTCATTTACCGATTTGTTTAGAGAGCTAAATGACCGTGAAATTGAAAACCGCTACAAAATGAACTCTGAAAATGTCGAAACTTGGCATGGTATCATCATTTCACCCACGTAGTATGTGCAAAAGAGTAGAGAGGGTTACGGCAAAAACTGGACGCACTTCGTGTACAAACTGGACAATCTCTTTCGGAGTATCAGGGTTTCGGACGAGAACTCATCTGTTACACTGGCACTTCCTTTTTTCAAACATATTACAACTCCAGACTTTTTTTGCGTTCTGTACGCACCATTAAAAGTGACGTCATCAATTTTCAACACTTTCTAACATCATTTGCTATTTTTCAGTCATTTACCGATTTGTTTAGCGAGCTAAATGACCGTGAAATTGAAAATCGCTACAAAATGAACTCTGAAAATGTCGAAACTTGGCATGGTATCATCATTTCACCCACATAGTATGTGGAAAAGAGTAGAGAGGGTTACGGCAAAAACTGGACGCACTTAAATCACTACAAAATGAACTCTGAAAATGTGGAAACTTGGCATGGTATCATCATTTCACCCACATAGCATGTGCAAAAGAGTAGAGAGGGTTACGGCAAAAACTGGACGCACTTCGTGTACAAACTGGACAATCTCTTTTGGAGTATCACGGTTTCGGACGAGAACTCATCTGTTATACTGGCACTTCATTTTTTTAAACTTATTACAACTCCAGACTTTTTTTGCGTTCTGTACACACCATTTAAAGCGACCTCATCAATTTTCAAAACTTTCTGACATCATTTTCTATTTTTCAGTCATTTACCGATTTGTTTAGAGAGCTAAATGACCGTGAAATTGAAAATCACTATAAAATGAACTCTGAAAATGTCGAAACTTGGCATGGTATCATCATTTCACCCACATAGCATGTGCAAAAGAGTAGAGACGGTTATGGCAAAAACTGGACGCACTTCGTGTACAAACTGGACAATCTCTTTTTAAGTATCAGGGTTTCTGACGAGAACTCATCTGTTACATGGGCACTTTAGTTTTTTAAACTTATTACAACTCCAGATTTTTTTGTGTTCCGTACACACCATTCAAAGCGGCGTCATGAATTTTCAAAACATTCTGACATCATTTGCTATTTTTTAGTCATTTACCGATTGTTTAGAGAGCTAAATGACCGTGAAATTAAAAATCACTACAAAATGAACTCTGAAAATGTCGAAACTTGGCATGGTATCATCATTTCACCCACATAGTATGTGCAAAAGAGTAGAGAGGGTTACGGCAAAAACTGGACGCAGTTTGTGTACAAACTGGACAATCTCTTTTGGAGTATCAGGGTTTCGGATGAGAACTCATCTGTTACACTGGCAATTCATTTTTTTAACTTATTACCACTCCAGACTTTTTTTGCGTTCCGTACACACCATTCAAAGCGACGTCATCAATTTTCAACACTTTCTGACATCATTTGCTATTTTTCAGTCATTTACCGATTTGTTTAGAGAGCTAAATGACCGTGAAATTGAAAATCGCTACAAAATGAATTCTGAAAATGTCGAAACATGGCATGGTATCATCATTTCACCCACATAGTATGTGGAAAAGAGTAGAGAGGGTTACGGCAAAAACTGGACGCACTTCGTGTACAAAGTGGACAATCTCTTTCGAAGTATGAGGGTTTCTGACGAGAACTCATCAGTTACATGGGCACTTCATTTCTTTTAAACTTATTACAACTCCAGACTTTTTTGCGTTCTGTACACACCATTCAAAGCGACGTCATCAATTTTCAAAACTTTCTGACATAATTTGCTATTGTTTAGTCATTTACCAATTTGTTTAGAGAGCTAAATGACCGTGAAATTGAAAATCACTACAAAATGAACTCTGAAAATGTCGAAACTTGGCATGGTATCGTCATTTCACCCACATAGCATGTGCAAAAGAGTAGAGAGGGTTACGGCAAAAACTGGACGCACTTCGTGTATAAACTGGACAATCTCTTTCGGAGTATCAGGGTTTCTGACGAGAACTCATCTGTTACATGGGCACTTCATTTTTTTAAACTTATTACAACTCCAGATTTTTTTTCGTTCCGTACACACCATTCAAAGCGACGTCATCAATTTTCAGAACTTTCTCACATCATTTGCTATTTTTTAGTCATTTACCAATTTGTTTAGAGAGCTAAATGACCGTGAAATTGAAAATCACTACAAAATGAACTCTGAAAATGTCGAAACTTGGCATGGTATCATCATTTCACCCACATAGCATGTGCAAAAGAGTAGAGAGGGTTACGGCAAAAACTGGACGCACTTCGTGTACAAACTAGACAATCTCTTTTGAAGTATCAGGGTTTCTGACGAGAACTGATCTGTTACATGGGCACTTCATTTTCTTTAACTTATTACAACTCCAGATTTTTTTGTGTTCCGTACACACCATTCAAAGCGACATCATCAATTTTCAAAACTTTCTGACATCATTTGCTATTTTTTAGTCATTTACCAATTTGTTTAGAGAGCTAAATGACCGTGAAATTGAAAATCACTACAAAATGAACTCTGAAAATTTCGAAACTTGGCATGGTATCCTCATTTCACCCACATAGTATGTGCAAAAGAGTAGAGAGGGTTACGGCAAAAACTGGACGCACTTCGTGTACAAACTGGACAATCTCTCTCGGAGTATCAGGGTTTCGCACGAGAACTCATCTGTTATACTGGCACTTCATATTTTTAAACTTCTTACAACTCCAGACTTTTTTTGCGTTTCGTACGCACCATTCAAAGCGACTTCATCAATTTTCAACACTTTCTGACATCATTTGCTATTTTTCAGTCATTTACCGATTTGTTTAGAGAGCTAAATGACCGTGAAATTGAAAATCACTACAAAATGAACTCTGAAAATCACGAAACATGGCATGGTATCGTGCATTCACCCACATAGCATGTGCAAAAGGGTAGAGAGGGTTACGGCAAAAACTGGACGCACTTCGTGTACAAGCTGGACAATCTCTTTCGAAGTATCAGGGTTTCTAACGAGAACTCATCTGTTACATGGCCACTTCATTTTTTTGACTTATTATAACTCCAGACTTTTTTGCGTTCCGTACACACCATTCAAAGCGACGTCATCAATTTTCAAAACTTTCTGACATCATTTGCTATTTTTTAGTCATTTACCGATTTGTTTAGAGAGCTAAATGACCGTGAAATTGAAAATTACTACAAAATGAACTCTGAAAATGTCGAAACTTGGCATGGTATCATCATTTCACCCACATAGCATGTGCAAAAGAGTAGAGAGGGTTACGGCAAAAACTGGACGCACTTCGTGTACAAACTAGACAATCTCTTTTGGAGTATCATGGTTTCTGACGAGAACTCATCTGTTACATGGGCACTTCATTTTTTTAAACTTATTACAACTCCAGATTTTTTTGTGTTCCGTACACACCATTCAAAGCGACATCATCAATTTTCAACACTTTCTGACATCATTTGCTATTTTTTAGTCATTTACTGATTTGTTTAGAGAGCTAAATGACCGTGAAATTGAAAATCACTACAAAATGAACTCTGAAAATGTCGAAACTTGGCATGGTACCATCATTTCACCCACATAGTATGTGCAAAAGAGTAGAGAGGGTTACGGCAAAAACTGGTCGCACTTCGTGTACAAACTGGACAATCTCTTTCGGAGTATCAGGGTTTCGGACGAGAACTCATCTGTTACACTGGCACTTCATTTTTTTAAACTTATTACACCTCTAGACTTTTCTACGTTCTGTGCGCACCATTCAAAGCGACGTCATCAATTTTAAACACTTTCTGACATCATTTGCTATTTTTCAGTCATTTACCGATTTGTTTAGAGAGCTAAATGACCGTGAAATTGAAAATCACTACAAAATGAACTCTGAAAATGTCGAAACTTGGCATGGTACCATCATTTCACCCACATAGTATGTGCAAAAGAGTAGAGAGGGTTACGGCAAAAACTGGACGCACTTCGTGTACAAACTGGACAATCTCTTGCGGAGTATCAGGGTTTCGGACGAGAACTCATCTGTTACACTGGCACTTCATTTTTTTAAACTTATTACACCTCTAGACTTTCCTGCGTTCCGTACGCACCATTCAAAGCGACATCTTCAATTTTCAACACTTTCTGACATCATTTGCTATTTTTCAGTCATTTACCGATTTGTTTAGAGAGCTAAATGACCGTGAAATTGAAAACCGCTACAAAATGAACTCTGAAAATGTCGAAACTTGGCATGGTATCATCATTTCACCCACGTAGTATGTGCAAAAGAGTAGAGAGGGTTACGGCAAAAACTGGACGCACTTCATGTACAAACTGGACAATCTCTTTCGGAGTATCAGGGTTTCGGACGAGAACTCATCTGTTACACTGGCACTTCCTTTTTTCAAACATATTACAACTCCAGACTTTTTTTGCGTTCTGTACGCACCATTAAAAGCGACGTCATCAATTTTCAACACTTTCTAACATCATTTGCTATTTTTCAGTCATTTACCGATTTGTTTAGCGAGCTAAATGACCGTGAAATTGAAAATCGCTACAAAATGAACTCTGAAAATGTCGAAACTTGGCATGGTATCATCATTTCACCCACATAGTATGTGGAAAAGAGTAGAGAGGGTTACGGCAAAAACTGGACGCACTTAAATCACTACAAAATGAACTCTGAAAATGTGGAAACTTGGCATGGTATCATCATTTCACCCACATAGCATGTGCAAAAGAGTAGAGAGGGTTACGGCAAAAACTGGACGCACTTCGTGTACAAACTGGACAATCTCTTTTGGAGTATCACGGTTTCGGACGAGAACTCATCTGTTATACTGGCACTTCATTTTTTTAAACTTATTACAACTCCAGACTTTTTTTGCGTTCTGTACACACCATTTAAAGCGACCTCATCAATTTTCAAAACTTTCTGACATCATTTTCTATTTTTCAGTCATTTACCGATTTGTTTAGAGAGCTAAATGACCGTGAAATTGAAAATCACTATAAAATGAACTCTGAAAATGTCGAAACTTGGCATGGTATCATCATTTCACCCACATAGCATGTGCAAAAGAGTAGAGACGGTTATGGCAAAAACTGGACGCACTTCGTGTACAAACTGGACAATCTCTTTTTAAGTATCAGGGTTTCTGACGAGAACTCATCTGTTACATGGGCACTTTAGTTTTTTAAACTTATTACAACTCCAGATTTTTTTGTGTTCCGTACACACCATTCAAAGCGGCGTCATGAATTTTCAAAACATTCTGACATCATTTGCTATTTTTTAGTCATTTACCGATTGTTTAGAGAGCTAAATGACCGTGAAATTGAAAATCACTACAAAATGAACTCTGAAAATGTCGAAACTTGGCATGGTATCATCATTTCACCCACATAGTATGTGCAAAAGAGTAGAGAGGGTTACGGCAAAAACTGGACGCAGTTTGTGTACAAACTGGACAATCTCTTTTGGAGTATCAGGGTTTCGGATGAGAACTCATCTGTTACACTGGCAATTCATTTTTTTAACTTATTACCACTCCAGACTTTTTTTGCGTTCCGTACACACCATTCAAAGCGACGTCATCAATTTTCAACACTTTCTGACATCATTTGCTATTTTTCAGTCATTTACCGATTTGTTTAGAGAGCTAAATGACCGTGAAATTGAAAATCGCTACAAAATGAATTCTGAAAATGTCGAAACATGGCATGGTATCATCATTTCACCCACATAGTATGTGGAAAAGAGTAGAGAGGGTTACGGCAAAAACTGGACGCACTTCGTGTACAAAGTGGACAATCTCTTTCGAAGTATGAGGGTTTCTGACGAGAACTCATCAGTTACATGGGCACTTCATTTCTTTTAAACTTATTACAACTCCAGACTTTTTTGCGTTCTGTACACACCATTCAAAGCGACGTCATCAATTTTCAAAACTTTCTGACATAATTTGCTATTGTTTAGTCATTTACCAATTTGTTTAGAGAGCTAAATGACCGTGAAATTGAAAATCACTACAAAATGAACTCTGAAAATGTCGAAACTTGGCATGGTATCGTCATTTCACCCACATAGCATGTGCAAAAGAGTAGAGAGGGTTACGGCAAAAACTGGACGCACTTCGTGTACAAACTAGACAATCTCTTTCGGAGTATCAGGGTTTCTGACGAGAACTCATCTGTTACATGGGCACTTCATTTTTTTAAACTTATTACAACTCCAGATTTTTTTTCGTTCCGTACACACCATTCAAAGCGACGTCATCAATTTTCAAAACTTTCTCACATCATTTGCTATTTTTTAGTCATTTACCAATTTGTTTAGAGAGCTAAATGACCGTGAAATTGAAAATCACTACAAAATGAACTCTGAAAATGTCGAAACTTGGCATGGTATCATCATTTCACCCACATAGCATGTGCAAAAGAGTAGAGAGGGTTACGGCAAAAACTGGACGCACTTCGTGTACAAACTAGACAATCTCTTTTGAAGTATCAGGGTTTCTGACGAGAACTGATCTGTTACATGGGCACTTCATTTTCTTTAACTTATTACAACTCCAGATTTTTTTGTGTTCCGTACACACCATTCAAAGCGACATCATCAATTTTCAAAACTTTCTGACATCATTTGCTATTTTTTAGTCATTTACCAATTTGTTTAGAGAGCTAAATGACCGTGAAATTGAAAATCACTACAAAATGAACTCTGAAAATTTCGAAACTTGGCATGGTATCCTCATTTCACCCACATAGTATGTGCAAAAGAGTAGAGAGGGTTACGGCAAAAACTGGACGCACTTCGTGTACAAACTGGACAATCTCTCTCGGAGTATCAGGGTTTCACACGAGAACTCATCTGTTATACTGGCACTTCATATTTTTAAACTTCTTACAACTCCAGACTTTTTTTGCGTTTCGTACGCACCATTCAAAGCGACTTCATCAATTTTCAACACTTTCTGACATCATTTGCTATTTTTCAGTCATTTACCGATTTGTTTAGAGAGCTAAATGACCGTGAAATTGAAAATCACTACAAAATGAACTCTGAAAATCACGAAACATGGCATGGTATCGTCATTTCACCCACATAGCATGTGCAAAAGGGTAGAGAGGGTTACGGCAAAAACTGGACGCACTTCGTGTACAAACTGGACAATCTCTTTCGAAGTATCAGGGTTTCTAACAAGAACTCATCTGTTACATGGCCACTTCATTTTTTTGACTTATTATAACTCCAGACTTTTTTGCGTTCCGTACACACCATTCAAAGCGACGTCATCAATTTTCAAAACTTTCTGACATCATTTGCTATTTTTTAGTCATTTACCGATTTGTTTAGAGAGCTAAATGACCGTGAAATTGAAAATTACTACAAAATGAACTCTGAAAATGTCGAAACTTGGCATGGTATCATCATTTCACCCACATAGCATGTGCAAAAGAGTAGAGAGGGTTACGGCAAAAACTGGACGCACTTCGTGTACAAACTAGACAATCTCTTTTGGAGTATCATGGTTTCTGACGAGAACTCATCTGTTACATGGGCACTTCATTTTTTTAAACTTATTACAACTCCAGATTTTTTTGTGTTCCGTACACACCATTCAAAGCGACATCATCAATTTTCAACACTTTCTGACATCATTTGCTATTTTTCAGTCATTTACCGATTTGGTAGAGAGCTAAATGAACGAGAAATTGAAAATCACTACAAAATGAACTCTGAAAATGTCGAAACTTGGCATGGTATCGTCATTTCACCCACATAGCATGTGCAAAAGAGTAGAGAGGGTTACGGCAAAAACTGGACGCACTTCGTGTATAAACTGGACAATCTCTTTCGGAGTATCAGGGTTTCTGACGAGAACTCATCTGTTACATGGGCACTTCATTTTTTTAAACTTATTACAACTCCAGATTTTTTTTTCGTTCCGTACACACCATTCAAAGCAACGTCATCAATTTTCAAAACTTTCTCACATCATTTGCTATTTTTTAGTCATTTACCAATTTGTTTAGAGAGCTAAATGACCGTGAAATTGAAAATCACTACAAAATGAACTCTGAAAATGTCGAAACTTGGCATGGTATCATCATTTCACCCACATAGCATGTGCAAAAGAGTAGAGAGGGTTACGGCAAAAACTGGACGCACTTCGTGTACAAACTAGACAATCTCTTTTGAAGTATCAGGGTTTCTGACGAGAACTGATCTGTTACATGGGCACTTCATTTTCTTTAACTTATTACAACTCCAGATTTTTTTTGTGTTCCGTACACACCATTAAAAGCGACCTCATCAATTTTCAACACTTTCTGACATCATTTGCTATTTTTCAGTCATTTACCGATTTGTTTAGAGAGCTAAATGACCGTGAAATTGAAAATCACTACAAAATGAACTCTGAAAATCACGAAACATGGCATGGTATCGTCATTTCACCCACATAGCATGTGCAAAAGGGTAGAGAGGGTTACGGCAAAAACTGGACGCACTTCGTGTACAAACTGGACAATCTCTTTCGAAGTATCAGGGTTTCTAACGAGAACTCATCTGTTACATGGCCACTTCATTTTTTTGAATTATTATAACTCCAGACTTTTTTGCGTTCCGTACACACCATTCAAAGCGACGTCATCAATTTTCAAAACTTTCTGACATCATTTGCTATTTTTTAGTCATTTACCAATTTGTTTAGAGAGCTAAATGACCGTGAAATTGAAAATCACTACAAAATGAACTCTGAAAATGACGAAACTTGGCATGGTATCATCATTTCACCCACATAGTATCTGCAAAAGAGTAGAGAGGGTTACGGCAAAAACTAGACGCACTTCGTGTACAAACTGGACAATCTCTTTCAAAGTATCATGGTTTCTGACGAGAACTCATCTGTTACATGGGCACTTCATTTTTGAAACTTATTACTACTCCAGATTTTTTTTATGTTCCGTACACACCATTCAAAGCGACATCATCAATTTTCAAAACTTTCTGACATCATTTGCTATTTTTAGTCATTTACCGATTTGTTTAGAGAGCTAAATGACCATGAAATTGAAAATCACTACAAAATGAACTCTGAAAATGTCGAAACTTAGCATGGTATCATCATTTCACCCACATAGCATGTGCAAAAGAGTAGAGAGGGTTACGGCAAAAACTGGACGCACTTCGTGTACAAACTAGATAATCTCTTTTGAAGTATCAGGGTTTCTGACGAGAACTCATCTGTTACATGGGCACTTCATTTGTTTAAACTTATTACAACTCTAGATTTTTTTACTTTCCGTACACACCATTCAAAGCGACGTCATCAATTTTCAAAACTTTCTGACATCAGTTGCTATTTTTTAGTCGTTTACAAATTTGTTTAGAGAGCTAAATGACCGTGAAATTGAAAATCACTGCAAAATGAACTCTGAAAATGTCGAAACTTGGCATGGTATCATCATTTCACCCACATAGTATGTGCAAAAGAGTAGAGAGGGTTACGGCAAAAACTGGACGCACTTCGTGTACAAACTGGACAATCTCTTTTGGTGTATCAGGGTTTCTGACGAGAACTCATCTGTTACAGGGGCAATTCATTTTTTTAAACTTCTTACAACTCCAGATTTTTTTGCGTTCCGTACACACCATTCAAAGCGACGTCATCAATTTTCAAAATTTCTGACATAATTTGCTATTTTTTAGCCATTTACCGATTTGTTTAGAGAGCTAAATGACCGTGAAATTGAAAATCACTACAAAATGAACTCTGAAAATGTCGAAACTTGGCATGGTATCATCATTTCACCCACATAGCATGTGCAAAAGAGTAGATAGGGTTACGGGAAAAAATGGACGCACTTCGTGTACAAACTGGACAATCTCTTTCGAAGTGTCAGGGTTTCTGACGAGAACTCATCTGTTACATGGGCACTTCATTTTTTCAAACTTATTACAACTCCAGACTTTTTTGCGTTCAGTACACACCATTCAAAGCGACGTCATCAATTTTCAAAACTTTCTGACATCATTTGCTATTTTTTAGTCATTTACCAATTTGTTTAGAGAGCTAAATGACCGTGAAATTGAAAATCACTACAAAATGAACTCCGAAAATTTCGAAACTTGGCATGGTATCATCATTTCACCCACATAGCATGTGCAAAAGAGTAGAGAGGGTTACGGCAAAAACTGGACGCACTTCGTGTACAAACTGGACAATCTCTTTCGGAGTATCAAGGTTTCGGACGAGAAATCATTTGTTACACTGGCACTTCATTTTTTTAAACTTATTACAACTCCAGACTTTTTTTGTGTTCCGTATGCACCATTCAAAGCGACATCATCAATTTTCAACACTTTCTGACATCATTTGCTATTTTTCAGTCATTTAGCGATTTGTTTAGAGAGCTAAATGACCGTGAAATTGAAAATCACCACAAAATGAACTCTGAAAATGTCGAAACTTGGCATGGTATCGTCATTTCACCCACATAGCATTTGCAAAAGAGTAGGGAGGGTTACGGCAAAAACTGGACGCACTTCGTGTACAAACTGGACAATCTCTTTCGAAGTATCAGGGTTTCTGACGAGAACTTATCTGTTACATGGCCACTTCATTTTTTTAACTTATTATAACTCCAGACTTTTTTGCGTTCGATACACAATATTCAAAGCGACGTCATCAATTTTCAACACTTTCTGACATCATTTGCTATTTTTCAGTCATTTACCGATTTGTTTAGAGAGCTAAATGACCGTGAAATTGAAAATCGCTACAAAATGATCACTGAAAATGTCGAAACTTGGCATGGTATCATCATTTCACCCACATAGCATGTGCAAAAGAGTAGAGAGGGTTACGGCAAAAACTGGACGCACTTCGTGTACAAACTGGACAATCTCTTTTGGAGTATCAGGGTTTCGGACGAGAACTCATCTGTTACACTGGCACTTCATTTTTTTAAACTTATTACAACTCCAAAAATTTTTGCATTCCGTACGCACCATTCAAAGCGACGTCATCAATTTTCAAAACTTTCTGACATCATTTGCTATTTTTCAGTCATTTACCGAGTTGTTTAGAGAGCTAAATGACCGTGAAATTGAAAATCACTACAAAATGAACTCTGAAAATGTCGAAACTTGGCATGGTATCATCATTTCACCCACATAGCATGTGCAAAAGAGTAGAGAGGGTTAAGGCAAAAACTGGACGCACTTCGTGTACAAACTAGACAATCTCTTTTGAAGTATCAGGATTTCTGACGAGAACTCATCTGTTACATGGGCACTTCATTTTTTTAAACTTATTACAACTCCAGATTTTTTTGCGTTCCGTACACACCATTCAAAGCGACGTCATCAATTTTCAAAACTTTCTGCCATCATTTGCTATTTTTTAGTCATTTACCGATTGTTTAGAGAGCTAAATGACCGTGAAATTGAAAATCACTACAAAATGAACTCTGAAAATGTCGAAACTTGGCATGGTATTATCATTTCACCCACATAGCATGTGCAAAAGAGTAGAGAGGGTTACGGCAAAAACTGGACGCACTTCGTGTACAAACTGGACAATCTGTTTCGAAGTATCAGGGTTTCTGACGAGAAATCATCTGTTACATGGGCACTTCATTTTTTTAAACTTATTATAACTCCAGACTTTTTTGCGTTCCGTACACACCATTCAAAGCGACGTCATCAATTTTCAAAACTTTCTGACAGCATTTGCTATTTTTTAGTCATTTACCCATTTGTTTAGAGAGCTAAATGACCGTGAAATTGAAAAATCACTACAAAATGAACTCTGAAAATGTCGAAACTTGGCATGGTATCATCATTTCACAAACATAGTATGTGCAAAAGAGTAGAGAGGGTTACGGCAAAAACTGGACGCACTTCGTGTACAAACTGGACAATCTCTTTTGGAGTATCAGGGTTTCTGATGAGAACTCATCTGTTACATGGGCACTTCATTTTTTTAAACTTATTACAACTCCAGATTTTTCTTGTGTTCCGTACAAACCATTCAAAGCGACGTCATCAATTTTCAAAACTTTCTGACATCATTTGCTATTTTTTAGTCATTTACCGATTTGTTTAGAGAGCTAAATGACCGTGAAATTGAAAATCACTACAAAATGAACTCTGAAAATGTCGAAACTTGGCATGGTATCATGATTTCACCCACATAGCATGTGCAAAAGAGTTGAGAGGGTTACGGCAAAAACTGGACGCACTTCGTGTACAAACTGGACAATCTCTTTCGGAGTATCAGGGTTTCGGACGAGAACTCATCTGTTACATGGGCAATTCATTTTTTTAAACTTATTACAACTCCAGACTTTTTTTGCGTTCCGTACGCACCATTCAAAGCGACGTCATCAATTTTCAACACTTTCTGACATCATTTGTTATTTTTCAGTCATTTACCGATTTGTTTAGAGAGCTAAATGACCGTGAAATTGAAAATCACTACAAAATGAACTCTGAAAATGTCGAAACTTGGCATGGTATCATCATTTCACCCACATAGCATGTGCAAAAGAGTAGAGACGGTTACGGCAAAAACTGGACGCACTTCGTGTACAAACTGGACAATCTCTTTCGAAGTATGAGGGTTTCTGACGAGAACTCATCTGTTACATGGGCACTTCATTTTTTTAAACCAACTCCAGATTTTTTTGCACTCCGTACACACCATTCAAAGCGACGTCATCAATTTTCAAAACTTCCTGACATCATTTGCTATTTTTTAGTCATTTACCGATTTGTTTAGAGAGCTAAATGACCGTGAAATTGAAAATCACTACGAAATGAACTATGAAAAGGTTGAAACTTGGCATGGTATCATCAATTCACCCACACAGTATGTGCAAAAGAGTAGAGAGGGTTACGGCAAACACTTGACGGACTTCGTGTACAAACTGGACAATCTCTTTCGGAGTATCAAGGTTTCGGACGAGAACTCATCTGTTACACTGGCACTTCATTTTTTTAAACTTATTACAACTCTAGACTTTTCTGCGTTCCGTACGCACCATTCAAAGCGACGTCATCAATTTTCAACACTTTCCGACATCATTTGCTATTTTTCAGTCATTTAGCGATTTGTTTAGAGAGCTAAATGACCGTGAAATTGAAAATCGCTACAAAATGATCTCTGAAAATGTCGAAACTTGGCATGGTATCATCTTTTCACCCACATAGCATGTGCAAAAGAGTAGAGAGGGTTACGGCAAAAACTGGACGCACTTCGTGTACAAACTGGACAATCTCTTTTGGAGTATCAGGGTTTCGGACGAGAACTCATCTGTTACACTGGCACTTCATTTTTTTAAACTTATTACAACTCCAGACTTTTCTGCGTTCCGTACGCACCATTCAAAGCGACGTCATCAATTTTCAAAACTTTCTGACATCATTTGCTATTTTTCAGTCATTTACCGAGTTGTTTAGAGAGCTAAATGACCGTGAAATTAAAAATCACTATAAAATGAACTCCGAAAATGTCGAAACTTGGCATGGTATCATCATTTCACGCACATAGCATGTGCAAAAGAGTAGAGAGGGTTAAGGCAAAAACAGGACGCACTTCGTGTACAAACTAGACAATCTCTTTTGAAGTATCAGGATTTCTGACGAGAACTCATCTGTTACATGGGCACTTCATTTTTTTAAACTTATTACAACTCCAGATTTTTTTGCGTTCAGTACACACCATTCAAAGCAACGTCATCAATTTTCAAAACTTTCTGACATCATTTGCTATTTTTCAGTCATTTACCGAGTTGTTTAGAGAGCTAAATGACCGTGAAATTGAAAATCACTATAAAATGAACTCTGAAAATGTCGAAACTTGGCATGGTATCATCATTTCACCCACATAGTATGTGCAAAAGAGTAGAGAGGCTTAAAGCAAAAACGGGACGGACTTCGTGTACAAACTGGACAATCTTTTTCGGAGTATCCGGGTTTCCGACGAGAACTCATCTGTTACACTGGCACTTCATTTTTTTTAAACTTATTACAACTCCAGACTTTTTTGCGTTCCGTACGCACCATTCAAAGCGACGTCATCAATTTTCAACACTTTCTGACATCATTTGCTATTTTTCAGTCATTTACCGATTTGTTTAGAGAGCTAAATGACCGTGAAATTGAAAATCACTACAAAATGAACTCTGAAAATGTCGAAACTTGGCATGGCATCGTCATTTCACCCACATAGCATGTACAAAAGAGTAGAGAGGGTTACGGCAAAAACTGGACGCACTTCGTGTACAAACTGGACAATCTCTTTCGAAGTATCAGGGTTTCTGACGAGAACTCATCTGTTACATGGGCACTTCATTTTTTAAAACTTATTATAACTCCAGACTTTTTTGCGTTCCGTACACACCATTCAAAGCGACGTCATCAATTTTCAAAACTTTCTGACATCATTTGCTATTTTTTAGTCATTTACGCATTTGTTTAGAGAGCTGAATGACCGTGAAATTGAAAATCACTACAAAATGAACTCTGAAAATGTCGAAACTTGGCATGGTATCATCATTTCACCAACATAGTATGTGCAGAAGAGTAGAGAGGGTTACGGCAAAAACTGGACGCACTTCATGTACAAACTGGACAATCTCTTTTGGAGTATCAGGGTTTCTGACGAGAACTCATTTGTTACATGGGCACTTCATTTTTTTAAACTTATTACAACTCCAGATTTTTTTTGTGTTCCGCACACACCATTCAAAGCGACGTCATCAATTTTCAAAACTTTCTGACATCATTTGCTATTTTTTAGTCATTTACCGATTTGTTTAGAGAGCTAAATGACCGTGAAATTGAAAATCACAACAAAATGAACTCTGAAAATGTCGAAACTTGGCATGGTATCATCATTTCACCCACATAGGATGTGCAAAAGAGTTGAGAGGGTTACGGCAAAAACTGGACGCACTTCGTGTACAAACTGGACAATCTCTTTCGGAGTATCAGGGTTTCGGACGAGAACTCATCTGTTACATGGGCACTTCATTTTTTTAACTTATTACAACTCCAGACTTTTTTTGCGTTCCGTACGCACCATTCAAAGCGACGTCATCAATTTTCAACACTTTCTGACATCATTTGCTATTTTTTAGTCATTTACCGATTTGTTTAGAGAGCTAAGTGACCGTGAAATTGAAAATCACTACAAAATGAACTCTGAAAATGTCGAAACTTGGCATGGTATCATCATTTCACCCACATAGCATGTGCAAAAGAGTAGAGAGGGTTACGGCAAAAACTAGACGCACTTCGTGTACAAACTGGACAATCTCTTTTGGAGTATCAGGGTTTCTGACGAGAACTCATCTGTTACAGGGGCACTTCATTTTTTTAAACTTATTACAACTCCAGATTTTTTTTGTGTTCCGTACACACCATTCAAAGCGACGTCATCAATTTTCAAAACTTTCTGACATCATTTGCTATTTTTTAGTCATTTACCGATTTGTTTAGAGAGCTAAATGACCGTGAAATTGAAAATCACTACAAAATGAACTCTGAAAATGTCGAAACTTGGCATGGTATCATCATTTCACCCACATGGCATGTGCAAAAGAGTTGAGAGGGTTACGGCAAAAACTGGACGCACTTCGTGTACAAACTGGACAATCTCTTTCGGAGTATCAGGGTTTCGGACGAGAACTCATCTGTTACATGGGCACTTCATTTTTTTAAACTTATTACAACTCCAGACTTTTTTTGCGTTCCGTACGCACCATTCAAAGCGACGTGATCAATTTTCAACACTTTCTGACATCATTTGTTATTTTTCAGTCATTTACCGATTTGTTTAGAGAGCTAAATGACCGTGAAATTGAAAATCACTACAAAATGAACTCTGAAAATGTCGAAACTTGGCATGGTATCATCATTTCACCCACATAGCATGTGCAAAAGAGTAGAGACGGTTACGGCAAAAACTGGACGCACTTCGTGTACAAACTGGACAATCTCTTTCGAAGTATCAGGGTTTCTGACGAGAACTCATCTGTTACATGGGCACTTCATTTTTTTAAACTTATTACAACTCCAGATTTTTTTGCACTCCGTACACACCATTCAAAGCGACGTCATCAATTTTCAAAACTTCCTGACATCATTTGCTATTTTTTAGTCATTTACCGATTTGTTTAGAGAGCTAAATGACCGTGAAATTGAAAATCACTACAAAATGAACTCTGAAAAGGTTCAAACTTGGCATGGTATCATCATTTCACCCACATAGTATGTGCAAAAGAGTAGAGAGGGTTACGGCAAAAACTGGACGCACTTCGTGTACAAACTGGACAATCTCTTTCGGAGTATCAGGGTTTCGGACGAGAACTCATCTGTTACACTGGCACTTCATTTTTTTAAACTTATTACAACTCTAGACTTTTCTGCATTCCGTACGCACCATTCAAAGCGACGTCATCAATTTTCAACACTTTCTGACATCATTTGCTATTTTTCAGTCATTTACCGATTTGTTTAGAGAGCTAAATGACCGTGAAATTAAAAATCGCTACAAAATGATCTCTGAAAATGTCGAAACTTGGCATGGTATCATCATTTCACCCACATAGCATGTGCAAAAGAGTAGAGAGGGTTACGGCAAAAACTGGACGCACTTCGTGTACAAACTGGACAATCTCTTTTGGAGTATCAGGGTTTCAGACGAGAACTCATCTGTTACACTGGCACTTCATTTTTTTAAACTTATCACAACTCCAGACTTTTCTGCGTTCCGTATGCACCATTCAAAGCGACGTCATCAATTTTCAAAACTTTCTGACATCATTTGCTATTTTTCAGTCATTTACCGAGTTGTTTAGAGAGCTAAATGACCGTGAAATTGAAAATCACTATAAAATGAACTCTGAAAATGTCGAAACTTGGCATGGTATCATCATTTCACCCACATAGCATGTGCAAAAGAGTAGAGAGGGTTAAGGCAAAAACTGGACGCACTTCGTGTACAAACTAGACAATCTCTTTTGAAGTATCAGGATTTCTGACGAGAACTCATCTGTTACATGGGCACTTCATTTTTTTAAACTTATTACAACTCAAGATTTTTTTGCGTTCCGTACACACCATTCAAAGCGACGTCATCAATTTTCAAAACTTTCTGACATCATTTGCTATTTTTTAGTCATTTACCGATTGTTTTGAGAGCTAAATGACCGTGAAATTGAAAATCACTACAAAATGAACTCTGAAAATGTCGAAACTTGGCATGGTATCATCATTTCACCCACATAGTATGTGCAAAGAGTAGAGAGGCTTAAAGCAAAAACTGGACGCTCTTCGTGTACAAACTGGACAATCTCTTTCGGAGTATCCGGGTTTCCGACGAGAACTCATCTGTTACACTGGCACTTCATTTTTTTAAACTTATTACAACTCCAGACTTTTTTGCGTTCCGTACGCACCATTCAAAGCGACGTCATCAATTTTCAAAACTTTCTGACATCATTTGCTATTTTTTAGTCATTTACGCATTTGTTTAGAGAGCTGAATGACCGTGAAATTGAAAATCACTACAAAATGAACTCTGAAAATGTCGAAACTTGGCATGGTATCATCATTTCACCAACATAGTATGTGCAAAAGAGTAGAGAGGGTTACGGCAAAAACTGGACGCACTTCGTGTACAAACTGGACAATCTCTTTTGGAGTATCAGGGTTTCTGACGAGAACTCATTTGTTACATGGGCACTTCATTTTTTTAAACTTATTACAACTCCAGATTTTTTTTGTGTTCCGCACACACCATTCAAAGCGACGTCATCAATTTTCAAAACTTTCTGACATCATTTGCTATTTTTTAGTCATTTACCGATTTGTTTAGAGAGCTAAATGACCGTGAAATTGAAAATCACTACAAAATGAACTCTGAAAATGTCGAAACGTGGCATGGTATCATCATTTCACCCACATAGGATGTGCAAAAGTGTTGAGAGGGTTACGGCAAAAACTGGACGCACTTCGTGTACAAACTGGACAATCTCTTTCGGAGTATCAGGGTTTCGGACGAGAACTCATCTGGTACATGGGCACTTCATTTTTTAACTTATTACAACTCCAGACTTTTTTTGTGTTCCGTACGCACCATTCAAAGCGACATCATCGATTTTCAACACTTTCTGACATCATTTGCTATTTTTTAGTCATTTACCGATTTGTTTAGAGAGCTAAGTGACCGTGAAATTGAAAATCACTACAAAATGAACTCTGAAAATGTCGAAACTTGGTATGGTATCATTATTTCACCCACATAGCATGTGCAAAAGAGTAGAGAGGGTTACGGCAAAAACTGGACGCACTTCGTGTACAAACTGGACAATCTCTTTTGGAGTATCAGGGTTTCTGACGAGAACTCATCTGTTACAGGGGCACTTCATTTTTTTAAACTTAGTACAACTCCAGATTTTTTTTGTGTTCCGCACACACCATTCAAAGCGCCGTCATCAATTTTCAAAACTTTCTGACATCATTTGCTATTTTTTAGTCATTTACCGATTTGTTTAGAGAGCTAAATGACCGTGAAATTGCAAATCACTACAAAATGAACTCTGAAAATGTCGAAACTTGGCATGGTATCATCATTTCACCCACATAGCATGTGCAAAAGAGTTGAGGGGGTTACGTCAAAAACTGGACGCACTTCGTGTACAAACTGGACAATCTCTTTCGGAGTATCAGGGTTTCGGACGAGAACTCATCTGTTACATGGGCACTTCATTTTTTTTAACTTATTACAACTCCAGACTTTTTTTGCGTTCCGTACGCACCATTCAAAGCGACGTCATCAATTTTCCACACTTTCTGACATCATTTGTTATTTTTCAGTCATTTACCGATTTGTTTAGAGAGCTAAATGACCGTGAAATTGAAAATCACTACATAATGAACTCTGAAAATGTCGAAACTTGGCATGGTATCATCATTTCACCCACATAGCATGTGCAAATGAGTAGAGAGGGTTACGGCAAAAACTGGACGCACTTCGTGTACAAACTGGACAATCTCTTTCGAAGTATCAGGGTTTCTGACAAAAACTCATCTGTTACATGGGCACTTCATTTTTTTAAACATATTATAACTCCAGACTTTTTTGCGTTCCGTACACACCATTCAAAGCGACGTCATCAATTTTCAAAACTTTCTGACATCATTTGCTATTTTTTGGTCATTTACCCATTTGTTTAGAGAGCTAAATGACCGTGAAATTGAAAATCACTACAAAATGAACTCTGAAAATGTCAAATTTGGCATGGTATCATCATTTCACCAACATAGTATGTGCAAAAGAGTAGAGAGGGTTACGGCAAAAACTGGACGCACTTCGTGTACAAACTGGACAATCTCTTTTGGAGTATCAGGGTTTCTGACGAGAACTCATCTGTTACATGGGCACTTCATTTTTTTTAACTTATTACAACTCTAGATTTTTTTTGTGTTCCGTACACACCATACAAAGCGACGTCATCAATTTTCAAAACTTTCTGACATTATTTGCTATTTTTTAGTCATTTACCGATTTGTTTAAAGAGGTAAATGACCGTGAAATTGAAAATCACTACAAAATGAACTTTGAAAATGTCGAAACTTGGCATGGTATCATCATTTCACCCACATAGCATGTGCAAAAGGGTTGAGTGGGTTACGGCAAAAACTGGACGCACTTCGTGTACAAACTTGACAACCTCTTTCGGAGTTTCAGGGTTTCGGACGAGAACTCATCTGTTACATGGGCACTTCATTTTTTTAAACTTATTACAACTCCAGGCTATTTTTGCGTTCCGTACGCACCATTCAAAGCGACGTCATCAATTTTCAATACTTTCTGACATCATTTGTTATTTTTCAGTCATTTACCGATTTGTTTAGAGAGCTAAATGACCGTGAAAGTGAAAATCAATACAAAATGAACTCTGAAAATGTCGAAACTTGGCATGGTATCATCATTTCACCCACATAGCATGTGCAAAAGAGTAGAGAGGGTTACGGAAAAAACTGGACGCACTTCGTATACAAACTGGACAATCTCTTTCGAAGTATCAGGGTTTCTGACGAGAACTCAACTGTTACATGGGCACTTCATTTTTTTTAACTTATTACAACTCCAGATTTTTTTGCGCTCTGTACACACCATTCAAAGCGACGTCATCAATTTTCAAAACTTCCTGACATCATTTGCTATTTTTTAGTCATTTACCGATTTGTTTAGAGAGCTAAATGACCGTGAAATTGAAAATCACTACAAAATGAACTCTGAAAAGGTTGAAACTTGGCATGGTATCATCATTTCACCCACATAGTATGTGCAAAAGAGTAGAGAGGGTTACGGCAAAAACTGGACGCACTTCGTGTACAAACTGGACAATCTCTTTCGGAGTATCAGGGTTTCGGACGAGAACTCATCTGTTACACTGGCACTTCATTTTTTTAAACTTATTACAAGTCTAGACTATTCTGCATTTCGTACGCACCATTCAAAGCGATGTCATCAATTTTCAACACTTTCTGACATCATTTGCTATTTTTCAGTCATTTACCGATTTGTTTAGAGAGCTAAATGACCGTGAAATTAAAAATCGCTACAAAATGATCTCTGAAAATGTCGAAACTTGGCATGGTATCATCATTTCACCCACATAGCATGTGCAAAAGAGTAGAGAGGGTTACGGCAAAAACTGGACGCACTTCGTGTACAAACTGGACAATCTCTTTTGGAGTATCAGGGTTTCGGACGAGAACTCATCTGTTACACTGGCACTTCATTTTTTTAAACTTATCACAACTCCAGACTTTTCTGCGTTCCGTACGCACCATTCAAAGCGACGTCATCAATTTTCAAAACTTTCTGACATCATTTGCTATTTTTCAGTCATTTACCGAGTTGTTTAGAGAGCTAAATGACCGTGAAATTGAAAATCACTATAAAATGAACTCTGAAAATGTCGAAACTTGGCATGGTATCATCATTTCACCCACATAGCATGTGCAAAAGAGTAGAGAGGGTTAAGGCAAAAACTGGACGCACTTCGTGTACAAACTAGACAATCTCTTTTGAAGTATCAGGATTTCTGACGAGAACTCATCTGTTACATGGGCACTTCATTTTTTTAAACTTATTACAACTCCAGATTTTTTTGCGTTCCGTACACACCATTCAAAGCGACGTCATCAATTTTCAAAACTTTCTGACATCATTTGCTATTTTTTAGTCATTTACCGATTGTTTAGAGAGCTAAATGACCGTGAAATTGAAAATCACTACAAAATGAACTCTGAAAATGTCGAAACTTGGCATGGTATCATTATTTCACCCACATAGTATGTGCAAAGAGTAGAGAGGCTTAAAGCAAAAACTGGACGCTCTTCGTGTACAAACTGGACAATCTCTTTCGGAGTATCCGGGTTTCCGACGAGAACTCATCTGTTACACTGGCACTTCATTTTTTTAAACTTATTACAACTCCAAACTTTTTTGCGTTCCGTACGCACCATTCAAAGCGACGTCATCAATTTTCAACACTTTCTGACATCATTAGCTATTTTTCAGTCATTTACCGATTTGTTTAGAGAGCTAAATGACCGTGAAATTGAAAATCAGTACAAAATGAACTCTGAAAATGTCGAAACTTGGCATGGCATCGTCATTTCACCCACATAGCATGTGCAAAAGAGTAGAGAGGGTTACGGCAAAAACTGGACGCACTTCGTGTACAAACTGGACAATCTCTTTCGAAGTATCAGGGTTTCTGACGAGAACTCATCTGTATATGGGCACTTCATTTTTTTAAACTTATTATAACTCCAGACTTTTTTGCGTTCCGTACACACCATTCAAAGCGACGTCGTCAATTTTCAAAACTTTCTGACATCATTTGCTATTTTTTAGTCATTTACCCATTTGTTTAGAGAGCTGAATGACCGTGAAATTGAAAATCACTACAAAATGAACTCTGAAAATGTCGAAACTTGGCATGGTATCATCATTTCACCAACATAGTATGTGCAAAAGAGTAGAGAGGGTTACGGCAAAAACTGGACGCACTTCGTGTACAAACTGGACAATCTCTTTTGGAGTATCAGGGTTTCTGACGAGAACTCATTTGTTACATGGGCACTTCATTTTTTTAAACTTATTACAACTCCAGATTTTTTTTGTGTTCCGCACACACCATTCAAAGCGACGTCATCAATTTTCAAAACATTCTGACATCATTTGCTATTTTTTAGTCATTTACCGATTTGTTTAGAGAGCTAAATGACCGTGAAATTGAAAATCACTACAAAATGAACTCTGAAAATGTCGAAACGTGGCATGGTATCATCATTTCACCCACATAGGATGTGCAAAAGAGTTGAGAGGGTTACGGCAAAAACTGGACGCACTTCGTGTACAAACTGGACAATCTCTTTCGGAGTATCAGGGTTTCGGACGAGAACTCATCTGGTACATGGGCACTTCATTTTTTAACTTATTACAACTCCAGACTTTTTTTGTGTTCCGTACGCACCATTCAAAGCGACATCATCGATTTTCAACACTTTCTGACATCATTTGCTATTTTTTAGTCATTTACCGATTTGTTTAGAGAGCTAAGTGACCGTGAAATTGAAAATCACTACAAAATGAACTCTGAAAATGTCGAAACTTGGTATGGTATCATTATTTCACCCACATAGCATGTGCAAAAGAGTAGAGAGGGTTACGGCAAAAACTGGACGCACTTCGTGTACAAACTGGACAATCTCTTTTGGAGTATCAGGGTTTCTGACGAGAACTCATCTGTTACAGGGGCACTTCATTTTTTTTAAACTTATTACAACTCCAGATTTTTTTTGTGTTCCGCACACACCTTTCAAAGCGCCGTCATCAATTTTCAAAACTTTCTGACATCATTTGCTATTTTTTAGTCATTTACCGATTTGTTTAGAGAGCTAAATGACCGTGAAATTGCAAATCACTACAAAATGAACTCTGAAAATGTCGAAACTTGGCATGGTATCATCATTTCACCCACATAGCATGTGCAAAAGAGTTGAGGGGGTTACGTCAAAAACTGGACGCACTTCGTGTACAAACTGGACAATCTCTTTCGGAGTATCAGGGTTTCGGACGAGAACTCATCTGTTACATGGGCACTTCATTTTTTTAACTTATTACAACTCCAGACTTTTTTTGCGTTCCGTACGCACCATTCAAAGTGACGTCATCAATTTTCCACACTTTCTGACATCATTTGTTATTTTTCAGTCATTTACCGATTTGTTTAGAGAGCAAAATGACCGTGAAATTTAAAATCACTACATAATGAACTCTGAAAATGTCGAAACTTGGCATGGTATCATCATTTCACCCACATAGCATGTGCAAAAGAGTAGAGAGGGTTACGGCAAAAACTGGACGCACTTCGTGTACAAACTGGACAATCTCTTTCGAAGTATCAGGGTTTCTGACAAAAACTCATCTGTTACATGGGCACTTCATTTTTTTAAACGTATTATAACTCCAGACTTTTTTGCGTTCCGTACACACCATTCAAAGCGACGTCATCAATTTTCAAAACTTTCTGACATCATTTGCTATTTTTTAGTCATTTACCCATTTGTTTAGAGAGCTAAATGACCGTGAAATTGAAAATCACTACAAAATGAACTCTGAAAATGTCAAATTTGGCATGGTATCATCATTTCACCAACATAGTATGTGCAAAAGAGTAGAGAGGGTTACGGCAAAAACTGGACGCACTTCGTGTACAAACTGGACAATCTCTTTTGGAGTATCAGGGTTTCTGACGAGAACTCATCTGTTACATGGGCACTTCATTTTTTTTAACTTATTACAACTCTAGATTTTTTTTGTGTTCCGTACACACCATACAAAGCGACGTCATCAATTTTCAAAACTTTCTGACATTATTTGCTATTTTTTAGTCATTTACCGATTTGTTTAAAGAGGTAAATGACAGTGAAATTGAAAATCACTACAAAATGAACTTTGAAAATGTCGAAACTTGGCATGGTATCATCATTTCACCCACATAGCATGTGCAAAAGGGTTGAGAGGGTTACGGCAAAAACTGGACGCACTTCGTGTACAAACTTGACAACCTCTTTCGGAGTATCAGGGTTTCGGACGAGAACTCATCTGTTACATGGGCACTTCATTTTTTTAAACTTATTACAACTCCAGGCTATTTTTGCGTTCCGTACGCACCATTCAAAGCGACGTCATCAATTTTCAATACTTTCTGACATCATTTGTTATTTTTCAGTCATTTACCGATTTGTTTAGAGAGCTAAATGACCGTGAAAGTGAAAATCACTACAAAATGAACTCTGAAAATGTCGAAACTTGGCATGGTATCATCATTTCACCCACATAGCATGTGCAAAAGAGTAGAGAGGGTTACGGCAAAAACTGGACGCACTTCGTATACAAACTGGACAATCTCTTTCGAAGTATCAGGGTTTCTGACGAGAACTCAACTGTTACATGGGCACTTCATTTTTTTTAACTTATTACAACTCCAGATTTTTTTGCGCTCCGTACACACCATTCAAAGCGACGTCATCAATTTTCAAAACTTTCTGACATCATTTGCTATTTTTTAGTCATTTAACGATTTGTTTAGAGAGCTAAATGACCGTGAAATTGAAAATCACTACAAAATGAACTCTGAAAATGTTGAAACTTGGCATGGTATCATCATTTCACCCACATAGCATGTGCAAAAGAGTAGAGAGGGTTACGGCAAAAACTGGACGCACTTCGTGTACAAACTGGACAATCTCTTTCGGAGTATCAGTGTTTCGGACGAGAACTCATCTGTTACACTGGCACTTCATTTTTTTAAACTTATTACAACTCTAGACTTTTGTAAGTTCCGTACGCACCATTCAAAGCGAAGTCATCAATTTTCAACACTTTCTGACATCATTTGCTATTTTTCAGTCATTTACCGATTTGTTTAGAGAGCTAAATGACCGTGAAATTGAAAATCGCTACAAAATGAACTCTGAAAATGTCTAAACTTGGCATGGTATCATCATTTCACCCACATAGCATGTGCAAAAGAGTAGAGAGGGTTACAGCAAAAACTGGAGGCACTTCGTGTACAAACTGGACAATCTCTTTTGGAGTATCAGGGTTTCGGACGAGAACTCATCTGTTACACTGGTACTTCAATTTTTAAACTTATTACAACTCCAGACTTTTCTGCGTTCCGTACGCACCATTCAAAGCGACGTCATCAATTTTCAAAACTTTCTGACATCATTTGCTATTTTTCAATCATTTACCGATTTGTTTAGAGAGCTAAATGACCGTGAAATTGAAAATCACTATAAAATGAACTCTGAAAATGTCGAAACTTGGCATGGTATCATCATTTCACCCACATAGCATGTGCAAAAGAGTAGAGAGGGTTATGGGAAAAACTGGACGCACTTCGTGTACAAACTAGACAATCTCTTTTGAAGTGTCGGAATTTCTGACGAGAACTCATCTGTTACATGGGCACTTCATTTTTTTAAACTTATTACAACTCCAGATTTTTTTGCGCTCCGTACACACCATTCAAAGCAACGTCATCAATTTTCAAAACTTTCTGACATCATTTGCTATTTTTTAGTCATTTACCAATTGTTTAGAGATCTAAATGACCGTGAAATTGAAAATCACTACAAAATGAACTCTGAAAATGTCGAAACTTGGCATGGTATCATCATTTCACCCACATAGTATGTGCAAAAGAGTAGAGAGGGTTAAAGCAAAAACTGGACGCACTTCGTGTACAAACTGGACAATCTCTTTCGGAGTATCAGGGTTTCGGACAAGAACTCATCTGTTACACTGGCACTTCATTTTTTTAAACTTATTACAACTCCAGACTTTTTTTGCGTTCCGTATGCACCATTCAAAGCGACGTCATCAATTTTCAACACTTTCTGACATCATTTGCTATTTTTCAGTCATTTACCGATTTGTTTAGATAGCTAAATGACCGCGGAATTGAAAATCACTATAAAATGAACTCTGAAAATGTCGAAACTTGGCATGGTATCATCATTTCACCCACATAGCATGTGCAAAATAGTAGAGAGGGTTAAGGCAAAAACTGGACGCACTTCGTGTACAAACTAGACAATCTCTTTCGAAGTATCACGATTTCTGACGAGAACTCATCTGTTACATGGGCACTTCATTTTTTTAAACTTATTACAACTCCAGATTTTTTTGCGTTCCGTACACACCATTCAAAGCGACGTCATCAATTTTCAAAACTTTCTGACATCATTTGCTATTTTTTAGTCATGTACCGATTGTTTAGAGAGCTAAATGACCGTGAAATTGAAAATCCATGCAAAATGAACTCTGAAAATGTCGAAACTTGGCATGGTATCATCATTTCACCCACATAGTATGTGCAAAATAGCAGAGAGGGTTAAAGCAAAAACTGGACGCACTTCGTGTACAAACTGGACAATCTCTTTCAGAGTATCAGGGTTTCGGACGAGAACTCATCTGTTACACTGGCACTTCATTTTTTTAACTTATTACAACTCCAGACTTTTTTGCGTTCCGTACGCACCATTCAAAGCGACGTCATCAATTTTCAACACTTTCTCACATCATTTGCTATTTTTTAGTCATTTACCGATTTGTTTAGAGAGCTAAATGACCATGAAATTGAAAATCACTACAAAATGAACTCTGAAAATGTCGAAACTTGGCATGGCGTCGTCATTTCACCCACATAGCATGTGCAAAAGAGTAGAGAGGGTTACGGCAAAAACTGGACGCACTTCGTGTACAAACTAGACAATCTCTTTTGAAGTATCAGGATTTCTGACGAGAACTCATCTGTTACATGGGCACTTCATTTTTTTAAACTTATTACAACTCCAGATTTTTTTGCGTTCCGTACACACCATTCAAAGCGACGTCATCAATCTTCAAAACTTTCTGACATCATTTGCTATTTTTTAGTCATTTACCAATTTGTTTAGAGAGCTAAATGACCGTGAAATTGAAAATCACTACGAAATGAACTCTGAAAATGTCGAAACTTGGCATGGTATCATCATTTCACCAACATAGCATGTGCAAAAGAGTAGAGAGGGTTACGGCAAAAACTGGACGCACTTCGTGTACAAACTGGACAATCTCTTTTGGTGTATCAGGGTTTCGGACGAGAACTCATCTGTTACACTGGCACTTCATTTTTTAAACTTATTACAACTCCAGACTTTTCTGCGTTCCGTACCCACCATTCAAAGCGACGTCATCAATTTTCAAAACTTTCTGACATCATTTGCTATTTTTCAGTCATTTACCGATTTGTTTAGAGAGCTAAATGACCGTGAAATTGAAAATCACTATAAAATGAACTCTGAAAATGTCGAAACTTGGCATGGTATCATCATTTCACCCACATAGCATGTGGAAAAGAGTAGAGAGGGTTACGCGAAAAACTGGACGCACTTCGTGTACAAACTGGACAATCTCTTTTGAAGTATCAGAATTTCTGACAAGAACTCATCTGTTACATGGGCACTTCATTTTTTTAAACTTACTACAACTCCATATTTTTTTGCGTTCCGTACACACCATTCAAAGCGACGTCATCAATTTTCAAAACTTTCTGACATCATTTGCTATTTTTTAGTCATTTACCGATTGTTTAGAGAGCTAAATGACCATGAAATTGAAAATCACTACAAAATGAACTCTGAAAATGTCGAAACTTGGCATGGTATCATCATTTCACCCACATAGTATGTGAAAAAGAGTATAGAGGGTTAAAGCAAAAACTGGACGCACTTCGTGTACAAACTGGACAATCTCTTTCGGAGTATCAGGGTTTCGGACGAGAACTCATCTGTTACACTGGCACTTCATTTTTTTTAACTTATTACAACTCCAGACATTTCTTGCGTTCCGTGTGCACCATTCAAAGCGACGTCATCAATTTTCAACACTTTCTGACATCATTTGCTATTTTTCAGTCATTTACCGATTTGTTTAGAGAGCTAAATGACCGTGAAATTGAAAATCACTACAAAATGAACTCTGAAAATGTCGAAACTTGGCATGGTATCGTCATTTCACCCACATAGCATGTGCAAAAGAGTAGAGAGGGTTACGGCAAAAACTGGACGCACTTCGTGTACAAACTGGACAATATCTTTCGAAGTATCAGGGTTTCTGACGAGAACTCATGTGTTACATGGGCACTTCATTTTTTTAACTTATTATAACTCCAGACTTTTTTGCGTTCCGTACACACCATTCAAAGTGACGTCATCAATTTTCAAAACTTTCTGACATCATTTGCTATTTTTTAATTATTTACCGATTTGTTTAGAGAGCTAAATGACCGTGAAATTGAAAATCACTACAAAATGAACTCTGAAATTGACGAAACATGGCATGGTATCATCATTTCACCCACATAGTATCTGCAAAAGAGTAGAGAGGGTTACGGCAAAAACTGGACGCACTTCGTGTACAAACTGGACAATCTCTTTTGGAGTATCAGGGTTTCGGACGAGAACTCATCTGTTACACTGGCACTTCATTTTTTTAAACTTATTACAACTCCAGACTTTTCTGCGTTCCGTACGCACCATTCAAAGCGACGTCATCAATTTTCAAAACTTTCTGACATCATTTGCTATTTTTCAGTCATTTACCGATTTGTTTAGAGAGCTAAATGACCGTGAAATTGAAAATCACTATAAAATGAACTCTGAAAATGTCGAAACTTGGCATGGTATCATCATTTCACCCACATAGCATGTGGTAAAGAGTAGAGAGGGTTACGCGAAAAACTGGACGCACTTCGTGTACAAACTGGACAATCTCTTTTGAAGTATCAGAATTTCTGACAAGAACTCATCTGTTACATGGGCACTTCATTTTTTTAAACTTATTACAACTCCAGATTTTTTTGCGTTCCGTACACACCATTCAAAGCGACGTCATCAATTTTCAAAACATTCTGACATCATTTGCTATTTTTTAGTCATTTACCGATTGTTTAGAGAGCTAAATGACCGTGAAATTGAAAATCACTACAAAATGAACTCTCAAAATGTCGAAACTTGGCATGGTATTATCATTTCACCCACATAGTATGTGAAAAAGAGTATAGAGGGTTAAAGCAAAAACTGGACGCACTTCGTGTACAAACTGGACAATCTCTTTCGGAGTATCAGGGTTTCGGACGAGAACTCATCTGTTACACTGGCACTTCAATTTTTTTAACTTATTACAACTCCAGACTTTTCTTGCGTTCCGTGTGCACCATTCAAAGCGACGTCATCAATTTTCAACACTTTCTGACATCATTTGCTATTTTTCAGTCATTTACCGATTTGTTTAGAGAGCTAAATGACCGTGAAATTGAAAATCACTACAAAATGAACTCTGAAAATCTCGAAACTTGGCATGGTATCGTCATTTCACCCACATAGCATGTGCAAAAGAGTAGAGAGGGTTACGGCAAAAACTGGACGCACTTCGTGTACAAACTGGACAATCTCTTTCGAAGTATCAGGGTTTCTGACGAGAACTCATGTGTTACATGGGCACTTCATTTTTTTAACTTATTATAACTCCAAACTTTTTTGCGTTCCGTACACACCATTCAAAGTGACGTCATCAATTTTCAAAACTTTCTGACATCATTTGCTATTTTTTAGTCATTTACCGATTTCTTTAGAGAGCTAAATGACCGTGAAATTGAAAATCACTACAAAATGAACTCTGAAATTGACGAAAATTGGCATGGTATCATCATTTCACCCACATAGTATCTGCAAAAGAGTAGAGAGGGTTACGGCAAAAACTAGACGCACTTCGTGTACAAACTGGACAATCTCTTTCGAAGTATCAGGGTTTCTGACGAGAACTCATCTGTGACATGGGACTTCATTTTTTTAAACTTATTACAACTCCAGATTTTTTGTGCGTTCCGTACACACCATTCAAAGCAACGTCATCAATTTTCAAAACTTTCTCACATCATTTGCTATTTTTTAGTCATTTACCGATTTGTTTAGAGAGCTAAATGACCATGAAATCGGAAATCACTACAAAATGAACTCTGAAAATGTCGAGACTTCGCATGGTATCATCATTTCACCCACATAGCATGTGCAAAAGAGTATAGAGGGTTACGGAAAAAACTGGACGCACTTCGTGTACAAACTAGACAATCTCTTTTGAAGTATCAGGGTTTCTGACGAGAACTCATCTGTTACATGGGCACTTCATTTTTTTAAACTGATTACAACTCCAGATTTTTTTGCGTTCCGTACACACCATTCAAAGCGACGTCATCAATCTTCAAAACTTTCTGACATCATTTGCTATTTTTTAGTCATTTACCAATTTGTTTAGACAGCTAAATGACCGTGAAATTGAAAATCACTACAAAATGAACTCTGAAAATGTCGAAACTTGCCATGGTATCATCATTTCACCCTCATAGTATGTGCAAAAGAGGAGAGAGGGTTACGGCAAAAACTGGACGCACGTCGTGTACAAACTGGACAATCTCTTTTGGAGTATCAGGGTTTCGGACGAGAACTCATCTGTTACACTGGCACTTCATTTTTTGAATCTTATTACAACTCCAGACTTTTCTGCGTTCCGTACGCACCATTCAAAGCGACGTCATCAATTTTTAAAACTTTCTGACATCATTTGCTATTTTTTTAGTCATTTACCGATTTGCTTAGAGTGCTAAATGACCGTGAAATTGAAAATCACTATAAAATGAATTCTGAAAATGTCGAAACTTGGCATGGTATCATCATTTCACCCACATAGCATGTGCAAAAGAGTAGAGAGGGTTACGGGAAAAACTGGATGCACTTCGTGTACAAACTAGACAATCTCTTTTGAAGTATCAGGATTTCTGACGAGAACTCATCTGTTACATGGGCACTTCATTTTTTTAAACTTATAACAACTCCAAATTTTTTTGCGTTCCGTACACACCATTCAAAGCGACGTCATTAATTTTCAAAACTTTCTGACATCATTTGCTATTTTTTAGTCATTTACCGATTGTTTAGAGAGCTAAATGACCGTGAAATTGAAAATCACTAGAAAATGAACTCTGAAAATGTCAAAACTTGGCATGGTATCATCATTTCACCCACATAGTATGTGCGAAAGAGTAGAGAGGGTTAAAGCAAAAACTGGACGCACTTCGTGTACAAACTGGACAATCTCTTTCGGAGTATCAGGGTTTCGGACGAGAACTCATCTGTTACACTGGCACTTCATTTTTTTAAACTTATTACAACTCCAGGCTATTTTTGCGTTCCGTACGCACCATTCAAAGCGACGTCATCAATTTTCAACACTTTCTGACACCATTTGCTATTTTTCAGTCATTTACCGATTTGTTTAGAGAGCTAAATGACCGTGAACGTGAAAATCACTACAAAATGAACTCTGAAAATGTCGAAACTTGGCATGGTATCATCATTTCACCCACATAGCATGTGCAAAAGAGTAGAGAGGGTTACGGCAAAAACTGGACGCACTTCGTATCCAAACTGGACAATGTCTTTCGAAGTATCAGGGTTTCTGACGAGAACTCAACTGTTACATGGGCACTTCATTTTTTTTAACTTATTACAACTCCAGATTTTTTTGCGCTCCGTACACACCATTCAAAGCGACGTCATCAAGTTTCAAAACTTTCTGACATCATTTGCTATTTTTTAGTCATTTACCGATTTGTTTAGAGAGCTAAATGACCGTGAAATTGAAAATCACTACAAAATGAACTCTGAAAATGTTGATACTTGGCATGGTATCATCATTTCACCCACATAGTATGTGCAAAAGAGTAGAGAGGGTTACGGCAAAAACTGGACGCACTTCGTGTACAAACTGGACAATCTCTTTCGGAGTATCAGGGTTTCGGACGAGAACTCATCTGTTACACTGGCACTTCATTTTTTTAAACTTATTACAACTCTAGACTTTTGTAAGTTCCGTACGCACCATACAAAGCGACGTCATCAATTTTCAACACTTTCTGACATCATTTGCTATTTTTCAGTCATTTACCGATTTGTTTAGAGAGCTAAATGACCGTGAAATTGAAAATCGCTACAAAATGAACTCTGAAAATGTCGAAACTTGGCATGGTATCATCATTTCACCCACATACCATGTGCAAAAGAGTAGAGAGGGTTACGGCAAAAACTGGACGCACTTCGTGTACAAACTGGACAATCTCTTTTGGAGTATCAGGGTTTCGGACGAGAACTCATCTGTTACACTGGCACTTCATTTTTTGAATCTTATTACAACTCCAGACTTTTCTGCGTTCCGTACGCACCATTCAAAGCGACGTCATCAATTTTTAAAACTTTCTGACATCATTTGCTATTTTTTTAGTCATTTACCGATTTGCTTAGAGTGCTAAATGACCGTGAAATTGAAAATCACTATAAAATGAATTCTGAAAATGTCGAAACTTGGCATGGTATCATCATTTCACCCACATAGCATGTGCAAAAGAGTAGAGAGGGTTACGGGAAAAACTGGACGCACTTCGTGTACAAACTAGACAATCTCTTTTGAAGTATCAGGATTTCTGACGAGAACTCATCTGTTACATGGGCACTTCATTTTTTTAAACTTATAACAACTCCAAATTTTTTTGCGTTCCGTACACACCATTCAAAGCGACGTCATTAATTTTCAAAACTTTCTGACATCATTTGCTATTTTTTAGTCATTTACCGATTGTTTAGAGAGCTAAATGACCGTGAAATTGAAAATCACTAGAAAATGAACTCTGAAAATGTCAAAACTTGGCATGGTATCATCATTTCACCCACATAGTATGTGCGAAAGAGTAGAGAGGGTTAAAGCAAAAACAGGACGCACTTCGTGTACAAACTGGACAATCTCTTTCGGAGTATCAGGGTTTCGGACGAGAACTCATCTGTTACACTGGCACTTCATTTTTTTAAACTTATTACAACTCCAGGCTATTTTTGTGTTCCGTACGCACCATTCAAAGCGACGTCATCAATTTTCAACACTTTCTGACACCATTTGCTATTTTTCAGTCATTTACCGATTTGTTTAGAGAGCTAAATGACCGTGAACGTGAAAATCACTACAAAATGAACTCTGAAAATGTCGAAACTTGGCATGGTATCATCATTTCACCCACATAGCATGTGCAAAAGAGTAGAGAGGGTTACGGCAAAAACTGGACGCACTTCGTATACAAACTGGACAATCTCTTTCGAAGTATCAGGGTTTCTGACGAGAACTCAACTGTTACATGGGCACTTCATTTTTTTTAACTTATTACAACTCCAGATTTTTTTGCGCTCCGTACACACCATTCAAAGCGACGTCATCAAGTTTCAAAACTTTCTGACATCATTTGCTATTTTTTAGTCATTTACCGATTTGTTTAGAGAGCTAAATGACCGTGAAATTGAAAATCACTACAAAATGAACTCTGAAAATGTTGAAACTTGGCATGGTATCATCATTTCACCCACATAGTATGTGCAAAAGAGTAGAGAGGGTTACGGCAAAAACTGGACGCACTTCGTGTACAAACTGGACAATCTCTTTCGGAGTATCAGGGTTTCGGACGAGAACTCATCTGTTACACTGGCACTTCATTTTTTTAAACTTATTACAACTCTAGACTTTTGTAAGTTCCGTACGCACCATACAAAGCGACGTCATCAATTTTCAACACTTTCTGACATCATTTGCTATTTTTCAGTCATTTACCGATTTGTTTAGAGAGCTAAATGACCGTGAAATTGAAAATCGCTACAAAATGAACTCTGAAAATGTCGAAACTTGGCATGGTATCATCATTTCACCCACATACCATGTGCAAAAGAGTAGAGAGGATTACGGCAAAAACTGGACGCACTTCGTGTACAAACTGGACAATCTCTTTCGGAGTATCAGGGTTTCGGACGAGAACTCATCTGTTACACTGGCACTTCATTTTTTTAAACTTATTACAACTCCAGACTTTTCTGCGTTCCGTACGCACCATTTAAAGCGACGTCATCAATTTTCAAAACTTTCTGACATCATTTGCTATTTTTCAGTCATTTACCGATTTGTTTAGAGAGCTAAATGACCGTGAAATTGAAAATCACTATAAAATGAACTCTGAAAATGTCGAAACTTGGCATGGTATCATCATTTCACCCACATAGCATGTGCTAAAGAGTAGAGAGGGTTACGGGAAAAACTGGACGCACTTCGTGTACAAACTAGACAATCTCTTTTGAAGTGTCGGAATTTCTGACGAGAACTCATATGTTACATGGGCACTTCATTTTTTTAAACTTATTACAACTCCAGATTTTTTTTGCGTTCCGTACACGCCATTCAAAGCAACGTCATCAATTTTCAAAACTTTCTGACATCATTTGCTATTTTTTTGTCATTTACCAATTGTTTAGAGATCTAAATGACCGTGAAATTGAAAATCACTACAAAATGAACTCTCAAAATGTCGAAACTTGGCATGGTATCATCATTTCACCCACATAGTATGTGCAAAAGAGTAGAGAGGGTTAAAGCAAAAACTGGACGCACTTCGTGTACAAACTGGACAATCTCTTTCGGAGTATCAGGGTTTCGGACGAGAACTCATCTGTTACACTGGCACTTCATTTTTTTAAACTTATTACAACTCCAGACTTTTTTTGCGTTCCGTATGCACCATTCAAAGCGACGTCATCAATTTTCAACACTTTCTGACATCATTTGCTATTTTTCAGTCATTTACCGATTTGTTTAGATAGCTAAATGACCGCGAAATTGAAAATCACTATAAAATGAACTCTGAAAATGTCGAAACTTGGCATGGTATCATCATTTCACCCACATAGCATGTGCAAAAGAGTAGAGAGGGTTAAGGCAAAAACTGGACGCACTTCGTGTACAAACTAGACAATCTCTTTCGAATTATCACGATTTCTGACGAGAACTCATCTGTTACATGGGCACTTAATTTTTTTAAACTTATTACAACTCCAGATTTTTTTGCGTTCCGTACACACCATTCAAAGCTACGTCATCAATTTTCAAAACTTTCTGACATCATTTGCTATTTTTTAGTCATTTACCGATTGTTTAGAGAGCTAAATGACCGTGAAATTGAAAATCCATACAAAATGAACTCTGAAAATGTCGAAACTTGGCATGGTATCATCATTTCACCCACATAGTATGTGCAAAAGAGTAGAGAGGGTTAAAGCAAAAACTGGACGCACTTCGTGTACAAACTGGACAATCTCTTTCAGAGTATCAGGGTTTCGGACGAGAACTCATCTGTTACACTGGCACTTCATTTTTTTAACTTATTACAACTCCAGACTTTTTTGCGTTCCGTACGCACCATTCAAAGCGACGTCATCAATTTTCAAAACTTGGCATGAAATTGAAAATCACTACAAAATGAACTCTGAAAATGTCGAAACTTGGCATGGCGTCGTCATTTCACCCACATAGCATGTGCAAAAGAGTAGAGAGGGTTACGGCAAAAACTGGACGGACTTCGTGTACAAACTAGACAATCTCTTTTGAAGTATCAGGGTTTCTGACGATAACTCATCTGTTACATGGGCACTTCATTTTTTTAAACTTATTACAACTCCAGATTTTTTTGCGTTCCGTACACACCATTCAAAGCGACGTCATCAATCTTCAAAACTTTCTGACATGATTTGCTATTTTTTAGTCATTTACCAATTTGTTTAGAGAGCTAAATGACCGTGAAATTGAAAATCACTACGAAATGAACTCTGAAAATGTCGAAACTTGGCATGGTATCATCATTTCACCAACATAGCATGTGCAAAAGAGTAGAGAGGGTTACGGCAAAAACTGGACGCACGTCGTGTACAAACTGGACAATCTCTTTTGGAGTATCAGGGTTTCGGACGAGAACTCATCTGTTACACTGGCACTTCATTTTTTGAATCTTATTACAACTCCAGACTTTTCTGCGTTCCGTACGCACCATTCAAAGCGACGTCATCAATCTTCAAAACTTTCTGACATGATTTGCTATTTTTTAGTCATTTACCGATTTGTTTAGAGAGCTAAATGACCGTGAAATTGAAAATCACTATAAAATGAACTCTGAAAATGTCGAAACTTGGCATGGCGTCGTCATTTCACCCACATAGCATGTGCAAAAGAGTAGAGAGGGTTACGGCAAAAACTGGACGGACTTCGTGTACAAACTAGACAATCTCTTTTGAAGTATCAGGGTTTCTGACGATAACTCATCTGTTACATGGGCACTTCATTTTTTTAAACTTATTACAACTCCAGATTTTTTTGCGTTCCGTACACACCATTCAAAGCGACGTCATCAATCTTCAAAACTTTCTGACATGATTTGCTATTTTTTAGTCATTTACCAATTTGTTTAGAGAGCTAAATGACCGTGAAATTGAAAATCACTACGAAATGAACTCTGAAAATGTCGAAACTTGGCATGGTATCATCATTTCACCAACATAGCAAGTGCAAAAGAGTAGAGAGGGTTACGGCAAAAACTGGACGCACGTCGTGTACAAACTGGACAATCTCTTTTGGAGTATCAGGGTTTCGGACGAGAACTCATCTGTTACACTGGCACTTCATTTTTTGAATCTTATTACAACTCCAGACTTTTCTGCGTTCCGTACGCACCATTCAAAGCGACGTCATCAATCTTCAAAACTTTCTGACATGATTTGCTATTTTTTAGTCATTTACCGATTTGTTTAGAGAGCTAAATGACCGTGAAATTGAAAATCACTATAAAATGAACTCTGAAAATGTCGAAACTTGGCATGGTATCATCATTTCACCCACATAGCATGTGGAAAAGAGTAGAGAGGGTTACGCGAAAAACTGGACGCACTTCGTGTACAAACTGGACAATCTCTTTTGATGTATCATAATTTCTGACAAGAACTCATCTGTTACATGGGCACTTCATTTTTTTAAACTTATTACAACTCCAGATTTTTTTGCGTTCCGTACACACCATTCAAAGCGACGTCATCAATTTTCAAAACTTTCTGACATCATTTGCTATTTTTTAGTCATTTACCGATTGTTTAGAGAGCTAAATGACCGTGAAATTGAAAATCACTAGAAAATGAACTCTGAAAATGTCAAAACTTGGCATGGTATCATCATTTCGCCCACATAGTATGTGCGAAAGAGTAGAGAGGGTTAAAGCAAAAACTGGACGCACTTCGTGTACAAACTGGACAATCTCTTTCGGAGTATCAGGGTTTCTGACGAGAACTCATGTGTTACATGGGCACTTCATTTTTTTAAACTTATTATAACTCCAGACTTTTTTGCATTCCGTACACACCATTCAAAGCGACATCATCAATTTTCAAAACTTTCTGACATCATTTGCTATTTTTTAGTCATTTACCGATTTGTTTAGAGAGCTAAATGACCGTGAAATTGAAAATCACTACAAAATGAACTCTGAAAATGTCGATACTTGGCATGGTATCATCATTTCACCCACATAGCATGTGCAAAAGAGTAGAGAGGGTTACGGAAAAAACTGGTTGCACTTCGTGTACAAACTGGACAATCTCTTTCGGAGTATCAGGGTTTCGGACGAGAACTCATCTGTTACACTGGCACTTCATTTTTTTAAACTTATTACAACTCTAGACTTTTTTTGCGTTCCGTACGCACCATTCAAAGCGACGTCATCAATTTTCAACACTTTTTGACATCATTTGCTAATTTTCAGTCATTTACCAATTTGTTTAGAGAGCTAAATGACCGTGAAATTAAAAATCGCTACAAAATGAACTCTTTAAATGTCGAAACTTGGCATGGTATCATCATTTCACCCACATAACATGTGCAAAAGAGTAGAGAGGGTTACAGGAAAAACTGGACGCACTTCGTGTACAAACTGGACAATCTCTTTCGAAGTATCAGGGTTTCTGACCAGAACTCATCTGTTACATGGGCACTGCATTTTTTTAAACTTATTACAACTCCAGAATTTTTTGCGTTCTGTACACACCATTCAAAGCGACTTCATCAATTTTCAAAACTTCCTGACATCATTTGCTATTTTTTAGTCATTTACCAATTTGTTTAGAGAGCTAAATGACCGTGAAATTGAAAATCACTACAAAATGAACTCTGAAAATGTCGAAACTTGGCATGGTATCATCATTTCACCCACATACTATGTGCAAAAGAGTAGAGAGGGTTACGGCAAAAATTGGACGCACTTCGTGTACAAACTGGACAATCTCTTTCGGAGTATCAGGGTTTCGGACGAGAACTCATCTGTTACACTGGCACTTCATTTTTTTAAACTTATTACAACTCTAGACTTTTTTGCGTTCCGTACGCACCATTCAAAGCGCCGTCATCAATTTTGAACAATTTCTGACATCATTTGCTATTTTTCAGTCATTTACCGATTTGTTTAGAGAGCTAAATGACCGTGAAATTGAAAATCGCTACAAAATGAACTCTGAAAATGTCGAAACTTGGCATGGTATCATCATTTCACCCACATAGCATGTGCAAAAGAGTAGAGAGGGTTACGGCAACAACTGGACGCACTTCGTGTACAAACTGGACAATCTCTTTCGAAGTATCAGGGTTTCTGACGAGAACTCATCAGTTACACTGGCACTTCATTTTTTTTAAACTTATTACAACTCCAGAATTTTTTGCGTTCTGTACACACCATTAAAAGCGACGTCATCAATTTTCAAAACTTTCTGACATCATTTGCTATTTTTTAGTCATTTTCCAATTTGTTTAGAGAGCTAAATGACCGTGAAATTGAAAATCACTACAAAATGAACTCTGAAAATGTCGAAACTTGGCATGGTATCATCATTTCACCCACATAGGATGTGCAAAAGAGTAGAGAGGGTTACGGCAACAACTGGACGCACTTCGTGTACAAACTGGACAATCTCTTTCGAAGTATCAGGGTTTCTGACGAGAACTCATCTGTTACATGGGCACTTCATTTTTTTTAAACTTATTACAACTCCAGACTTTTTTGCGTTCTGTACACACCATTCAAAGCGACGTCATCAATTTTCAAAACTTTCTGACATCAATTGCTATTTTTTAGTCATTTACCAATTTGTTTAGAGAGCTAAATGACCGTGAAATTGAAAATCACTACAAAATGAACTCTGAAAATGTCGAAAATTGGCATGGTATCATCACTTCACCCACATAGCATGTGCAAAAGAGTAGAGAGGGTTACGGCAAAAACTGGACGTACTTCGTGTACAAACTGGACAATCTCTTTTGGAGTATTAGGGTTTCGGACGAGAACTCATCTGTTACACTGGCACTTCATTTTTTTAAACTTATTACAACTCCAGACTTTTTTTGCGTTCCGTACGCACCATTCAAAGCGACGTCATCAATTTTCAACACTTTCTGACATCATTTGCTATTTTTCAGTCATTTACCGATTTGTTTAGAGAGCTAAATGACCGTGAAATTGAAAATCACTACAAAATGAACTCTGAAAATGTCGATACTTGGCATGGTATCATCATTTCACCCACATAGCATGTGCAAAAGAGTAGAGAGGGTTACGGCAAAAACTGGACGCACTTCGTGTACAAACTGGACAATCTCTTTCGGAGTATCTGGGTTTCGGACAAGAACTCATCTGTTACACTGGCACTTCATTTTTTTAAACTTATTACAACTGCAGACTTTTTTTGCGTTCCGTACGCACCATTCAAAGCGACGTCATCAATTTTGAACACTTTCTGACATCATTTGCTATTTTTCAGTCATTTACCGATTTGTTTAGAGAGCTAAATGACTGTGAAATTGAAAATCGCTACAAAATGAACTCTGAAAATGTCGAAACTTGGCATGGTATCATCATTTCACCCACATAGCATGTGCAAAAGAGTAGAGAGGGTTACGGCAACAACTGGACGCACTTCGTGTACAAACTGGACAATCTCTTTTGGAAGTATCAGGGTTTCTGACGAGAACTCATCTGTTACATGGGCACTTCATTTTTTTAACTTATTATAACTCCAGACTTTTTTGCGTTCCGTACACACCATTCAAAGTGACGTCATCAATTTTCAAAACTTTCTGACATCATTTGCTATTTTTTAGTTATTTACCGATTTGTTTAAAGAGCTAAATGACCGTGAAATTGAAAATCACTACAAAATGAACTCTTTAAATGTCGAAACTTGGCATGGTATCATCATTTCACCCACATAACATGTGCAAAAGAGTAGAGAGGGTTACAGGAAAAACTGGACGCACTTCGTGTACAAACTGGACAATCTCTTTCGAAGTATCAGGTTTCTGACCAGAACTCATCTGTTACATGGGCACTGCATTTTTTTTAAACTTATTACAACTCCAGAATTTTTTGCGTTCTGTACACACCATTCAAAGCGACTTCATCAATTTTCAAAACTTCCTGACATCATTTGCTATTTTTTAGTCATTTACCAATTTGTTTAGAGAGCTAAATGACCGTGAAATTGAAAATCACTACAAAATGAACTCTGACAATGTCGAAACTTGGCATGGTATCATCATTTCACCCACATACTATGTGCAAAAGAGTAGAGAGGGTTACGGCAAAAACTGGACGCACTTCGTGTACAAACTGGACAATCTCTTTCGGAGTATCAGGGTTTCGGACGAGAACTCATCTGTTACACTGGCACTTCATTTTTTTAAACTTATTACAACTCTAGACTTTTTTGCGTTCCGTACGCACCATTCAAAGCGCCGTCATCAATTTTGAACAATTTCTGACATCATTCGCTATTTTTCAGTCATTTACCGATTTGTTTAGAGAGCTAAATGACCGTGAAATTGAAAATCGCTACAAAATGAACTCTGAAAATGTCGAAACTTGGCATGGTATCATCATTTCACCCACATAGCATGTGCAAAAGAGTAGAGAGGGTTACGGCAACAACTGGACGCACTTCGTGTACAAACTGGACAATCTCTTTCGAAGTATCAGGGTTTCTGACGAGAACTCATCAGTTACACTGGCACTTCATTTTTTTTAAACTTATTACAACTCCAGAATTTTTTGCGTTCTGTACACACCATTAAAAGCGACGTCATCAATTTTCATAACTTTCTGACATCATTTGCTATTTTTTAGTCATTTTCCAATTTGTTTAGAGAGCTAAATGACCGTGAAATTGAAAATCACTACAAAATGAACTCTGAAAATGTCGAAACTTGGCATGGTATCATCATTTCACCCACATAGGATGTGCAAAAGAGTAGAGAGGGTTACGGCAACAACTGGACGCACTTCGTGTACAAACTGGACAATCTCTTTCGAAGTATCAGGGTTTCTGACGAGAACTCATCTGTTACATGGGCACTTCATTTTTTTTAACTTATTACAACTCCAGACTTTTTTGCGTTCTGTACACACCATTCAAAGCGACGTCATCAATTTTCAAAACTTTCTGACATCAATTGCTATTTTTTAGTCATTTACCAATTTGTTTAGAGAGCTAAATGACCGTGAAATTGAAAATCACTACAAAATGAACTCTGAAAATGTCGAAACTTGGCATGGTATCATCACTTCACCCACATAGCATGTGCAAAAGAGTAGAGAGGGTTACGGCAAAAACTGGACGTACTTCGTGTACAAACTGGACAATCTCTTTTGGAGTATTAGGGTTTCGGACGAGAACTCATCTGTTACACTGGCACTTCATTTTTTTAAACTTATTACAACTCCAGACTTTTTTTGCGTTCCGTACGCACCATTCAAAGCGACGTCATCAATTTTCAACACTTTCTGACATCATTTGCTATTTTTCAGTCATTTACCGATTTGTTTAGAGACCTAAATGACCGTGAAATTGAAAATCACTACAAAATGAACTCTGAAAATGTCGATACTTCGCATGGTATCATCATTTCACCCACATAGCATGTGCAAAAGAGTAGAGAGGGTTACGGCAAAAACTGGACGCACTTCGTGTACAAACTGGACAATCTCTTTCGGAGTATCTGGGTTTCGGACAAGAACTCATCTGTTACACTGGCACTTCATTTTTTTAAACTTATTACAACTCCAGACTTTTTTTGCGTTCCGTACGCACCATTCAAAGCGACGTCATCAATTTTGAACACTTTCTGACATCATTTGCTATTTTTCAGTCATTTACCGATTTGTTTAGAGAGCTAAATGACTGTGAAATTGAAAATCGCTACAAAATGAACTCTGAAAATGTCGAAACTTGGCATGGTATCATCATTTCACCCACATAGCATGTGCAAAAGAGTAGAGAGGGTTACGGCAACAACTGGACGCACTTCGTGTACAAACTGGACAATCTCTTTCGAAGTATCAGGGTTTCTGACGAGAACTCATCTGTTACATGGGCACTTCATTTTTTTAACTTATTATAACTCCAGACTTTTTTGCGTTCCGTACACACCATTCAAAGTGACGTCATCAATTTTCAAAACTTTCTGACATCATTTGCTATTTTTTAGTTATTTACCGATTTGTTTAAAGAGCTAAATGACCGTGAAATTGAAAATCACTACAAAATGAACTCTGAAAATGACGAAACTTGGCATGGTATCATCATTTCACCCACATAGTATCTGCAAAAGAGTAGAGAGGGTTATGGCAAAAACTAGACGCACTTCGTGTACAAACTGGACAATCTCTTTTGAAGTATCAGGGTTTCTGACGAAAACTCATCTGTTACATGGGACTTCATTTTTTTAAACTTATTACAGCTCCAGATTATTTTTGCGTTCCGTACACACCATTCAAAGCAACGTCATCAATTTTCAAAACTTTCTCAGATCATTTGCTATTTTTTAGTCATTTACCGATTTGTTTAGAGAGCTAAATGACCATGAAATTGGAAATCACTACAAAATGAACTCTGAAAATGTCGAAACTCCGCATGGTATCATCATTTCACCCACATAGCATGTGCAAAAGAGTAGAGAGGGTTACGGCAAAAACTGGACGCACTTCGTGTACAAACTAGACAATCTCTTTTGAAGTATCAGGGTTTCTGACGAGAACTCATCTGTTACATGGGCACTTCATTTTTTTAAACTTATTACAATTCCAGATTTTTTTGCGTTCCGTACACACCATTCAAAGCGACGTCATCAATCTTCAAAACTTTCTGACATCATTTGCTATTTTTTAGTCATCTACCAATTTGTTTAGACAGCTAAATGACCGTGAAATTGAAAATCACTACAAAATGAACTCTGAAAATGTCGAAACTTGCCATGGTATCATCATTTCACCCACATAGCATGTGCAAAAGAGTAGAGAGGGTTACGGCAAAAACTGGACGCACGTCGTGTACAAACTGGACAATCTCTTTTGGAGTATCAGGGTTTCGGACAAGAACTCATCTGTTACACTGGCACTTCATTTTTTTAAACTTATTACAACTCTAGACTTTTTTGCGTTCTTTACACACCATTCACAGCGACGTCATCAATTTTCAAAACTTTCTGACATCATTTGCTATTTTTCAGTCATTTACCGATTTGTTTAGAGAGCTAAATGACCGTGAAATTGAAAATCACTATAAAATGAACTCTGAAAATGTCGAAACTTGGCATGGTATCATCATTTCACCCACATAGCATGTGCAAAAGAGTAGAGAGGGTTACGGGAAAAACTGGACGCACTTCGTGTACAAACTAGACAATCTCTTTCGAAGTATCAGGGTTTCTGACGAGAACTCATCTGTTACATGGGCACTTAATTTTTTTAAACTTATTACAACTCCAGATTTTTTTGCGTTCCGTACAGACCATTCAAAGCGACGTCATCAATTTTCAAAACTTTCTGACATCATTTGCTATTTTTTAGTCATTTACCGATTGTTTAGAGAGCTAAATGACCGTGAAATTTAAAATCACTACAAAATGAACTCTGAAAATGTCGAAACTTGGCATGGTATCATCATTTCACCCACATAGTGTGTGCAAAAGAGTAGAGAGGGTTACGGCAAAAACTGGACGCACTTCGTGTACAAACTCGACAATCTCTTTCGGAGTATCTGGGTTTCGGACAAGAACTCATCTGTTACACTGGCACTTCATTTTTTAAACTTATTACAACTCCAGACTTTGTTGCGTTCCGTACACACCATTCAAAGCGACGTCATCAATTTTCAACACTTTCTGACATCATTTGCTATTTTTCAGTCATTTACCGATTTGTTTAGAGAGCTAAATGACCGTGAATTTGAAAATCACTACAAAATGAACTCTGAAAATGTCGATACTTGGCATGGTATCATCATTTCACCCACATAGCATGTGCAAAAGAGTAGAGAGGGTTAAGGCAAAAACTGGACGCACTTCGTGTACAAACTGGACAATCTCTTTTGAAGTATCAGGGTTTCTGACGAGAACTCATCTGTTACATGGGCACTTCATTTTTTTAACTTATTATAACTCCAGACTTTTTTGGGTTCCGTACACACCATTCAAAGTGACGTCATCAATTTTCAAAACTTTCTGACATCATTTGCTATTTTTTAGTTATTTACCGATTTGTTTAGAGAGCTAAATGACCGTGAAATTGAAAATCACTACAAAATGAACTCTGAAAATGACGAAACTTGGCATGGTATCATCATTTCACCCACATAGTATCTGCAAAAGAGTAGAGAGGGTTACGGCAAAAACTAGACGCACTTCGTGTACAAACTGGACAATCTCTTTCGAAGTATCAGGGTTTCTGACGAGAACTCATCTGTTACATGGGACTTCATTTTTTTAAACTTATTACAACTCCAGATTTTTTTTGCGTTCCGTACACACCATTCAAAGCAACGTCATCAATTTTCAAAACTTTCTCAGATCATTTTCTATTTTTTAGTCATTTACCGATTTGTTTAGAGAGCTAAATGACCGTGAAATTGAAAATCACTATAAAATGAACTCTGAAAATGTCGAAACTTGGCATGGTATCATCATTTCACCCACATAGCATGTGCAAAAGAGTAGAGAGGGTTAAGGCAAAAACTGGACGCACTTCGTGTACAAACTGGACAATCTCTTTTGAAGTATCAGGGTTTCTGACGAGAACTCATCAGTTACATGGGCACTTCATTTTTTTAAACTTATTACAACTCCATATTTTTTTTGTGTTCCGTACACACCATTCAAAGCGACGTCATCAATTTTCAAAACTTTCTGACATTATTTGCTATTTTTAGTCATTTACCGACTGAGCTAAATGACCGTGAAATTGAAAATCGCTACAAACTGAACTCTGAAAATGTCGAAACTTGGCATGGTATCATCATTTCATCCACATAGCATGTGCAAAAGAGTAGAGACGGTTACGGCGAAAACTGGACGCACTTCGTGTACAAACTGGACAATCTCTTTCTAAGTATCAGGGTTTCTGACGAGAACTCATCTGTTGCATGGGCACTTCATTTTTTTAAACTTATTACAACTCCAGACTTTTTTGCGTTCTGTACACATCATTCAAAGCGACGTCATCAATTTTCAAAACTTTCTGACATCAATTGCTATTTTTTAGTCATTTACCAATTTGTTTAGAGAGCTAAATGACCGTGAAATTGAAAATCACTACAAAATGAACTCTGAAAATGTCGAAACTTGGCATGGTATCATCACTTCACCCACATAGCATGTGCAAAAGAGTAGAGAGGGTTACGGCAAAAACTGGACGCACTTCGTGTACAAACTGGACAATCTCTTTCGGAGTATCTGGGTTTCGGACAAGAACTCATCTGTTACACTGGCACTTCATTTTTTTAAACTTATTACAACTCCAGACTTTTTTTGCATTCCGTACGCACCATGCAAAGCGACGTCATCAATTTTGAACACTTTCTGACATCATTTGCTATTTTTCAGTCATTTACCGATTTGTTTAGAGAGCTAAATGACTGTGAAATTGAAAATCGCTACAAAATGAACTCTGAAAATGTCGAAACTTGGCATGGTATCATCATTTCACCCACATAGCATGTGCAAAAGAGTGGAGAGGGTTACGGCAACAACTGGACGCACTTCATGTACAAACTGGACAATCTCTTTCGAAGTATCAGGGTTTCTGACGAGAACTCATCTGTTACATGGGCACTTCATTTTTTTAACTTATTATAACTCCAGACTTTTTTGCGCTCCGTACACACCATTCAAAGTGACGTCATCAATTTTCAAAACTTTCTGACATCATTTGCTATTTTTTAGTTATTTACCGATTTGTTTAGAGAGCTAAATGACCGTGAAATTGAAAATCACTACAAAATGAACTCTGAAAATGACGAAACTTGGCATGGTATCATCATTTCACCCACATAGTATCTGCAAAAGAGTAGAGAGGGTTACGGCAAAAACTAGACGCACTTCGTGTACAAACTGGACAATCTCTTTCGAAGTATCAGGGTTTCTGACGAGAACTCATCTGTTACACTGGCACTTCATTTTTTAAAACTTATTACAACTCTAGACTTTTTTTGCGTTCCGTACGCACCATTCAAAGCGACGTCATCAATTTTCAAAACTTTCTGACATCATTTGCTTTTTTTTAGTTATTTACCGATTCTTTAGAGAACTAAATGACCGTGAAATTGAAAATCACTACAAAATGAACTCTGAAAATGTCGAAACTTGGCATGGTATCATCATTTCACCCACATAGTATGTGCAAAAGAGTTGAGAGGGTTACGGCAAAAACTGGACGCACTTCGTGTACAAACTGGACAATCTCTTTCGGAGTATCAGGGTTTCGGACAAGAACTCATCTGTTACACTGGCACTTCATTTTTTTAAACTTATTACAACTCCAGACTTTTTTTGCGTTCCGTACGCACCATTCAAAGCGACGTCATCAATTTTGAACACTTTCTGACATCATTTGCTATTTTCAGTCATTTACCGATTTGTTTAGAGAGCTAAATGATTGTGAAATTGAAAATCGCTAGAAAATGAACTCTGAAAATGTCGAAACTTGGCATGGTATCATCATTTCACCCACATAGCATGTGCAAAAGAGTAGAGAGGGTTACGGCAACAACTGGACGCACTTCATGTACAAACTGGACAATCTCTTTCGAAGTATCAGGGTTTCTGACGAGAACTCATCTGTTACATGGGCACTTCATTTTTTTAACTTATTATAACTCCAGACTTTTTTGCGCTCCGTACAAACCATTCAAAGTGACGTCATCAATTTTCAAAACTTTCTGACATCATTTGCTATTTTTTAGTTATTTACCGATTTGTTTAGAGAGCTAAATGACCGTGAAATTGAAAATCACTACAAAATGAACTCTGAAAATGACGAAACTTGGCATGGTATCATCATTTCACCCACATAGTATCTGCAAAAGAGTAGAGAGGGTTACGGCAAAAACTAGACGCACTTCGTGTACAAACTGGACAATCTCTTTCGAAGTATCAGGGTTTCTGACGAGAACTCATCTGTTACATGGGACTACATTTTTTTAAACTTATTACAACTCCAGATTTTTTTTGCGTTCCGTACACACCATTCAAAGCAACGTCATCAATTTTCAAAACTTTCTCAGATCATTTGCTATTTTTTAGTCATTTACCGATTTGTTTAGAGAGCTAAATGACCGTGAAACTGAAAATCACTATAAAATGAACTCTGAAAATGTCGAAACTTGGCATGGTATCATCATTTCACCCACATAGCATGTGCAAAAGAGTAGAGAGGGTTACGGAAAAAACTGGACGCACTTCCTGTACAAACTGGACAATCTCTTTCGAAGTATCAGGGTTTCTGACGAGAACTCATCTGCTACATGGGCACTTCATTTTTTTAACTTATTATAACTTCAGACTTTTTTGCGTTCCGTACACACCATTCAAAGCGACGTCATCAATTTTCAAAACTTTCTGACATCATTTGCTATTTTGTAGTCATTTACCATTTTTTAGAGAGCTAAATGACCGTGAAATTGAAAATCACTACAAAATGAACTGTGAAAATGTCGAAACTTGGCATGGTATCATCATTTCACCCACATAGCATGTGCAAAAGAGTAGAGAGGGTTACGGCAAAAACTGGACGCACTTCGTGTACAAACTGGACAATCTCTTTCGGAGTATCTGGGTTTCGGACAAGAACTCATCTGTTACACTGGCACTTCAGTTTTTTAAAACTTATTACAACTCTGGACTTTTTTGCGTTCCGTACGTACCATTCAAAGCGACGTCATCAATTTTTAACACTTTCTGACATCATTTGCTATTTTTCAGTCATTTACCGATTTCTTTAGAGAGCTAAATGACCGTGAAATTGAAAATCGCTACAAAATGAACTCTGAAAATGTCGAAACTTGGCATGGTATCATCATTTCACCCACATAGTATGTGCAAAAGAGTTGAGAGGGTTACGGCAAAAACTGGACGCACTTCGTGTACAAACTGGACAATCTCTTTCGGAGTATCAGGGTTTCGGACAAGAACTCATCTGTTACACTGGCACTTCATTTTTTTAAACTTATTACAACTCCAGACTTTTTTTGCGTTCCGTACGCACCATTCAAAGCGACGTCATCAATTTTGAACACTTTCTGACATCATTTGCTATTTTCAGTCATTTACCGATTTGTTTAGAGAGCTAAATGATTGTGAATTTGAAAATCGCTACAAAATGAACTCTGAAAATGTCGAAACTTGGCATGGTATCATCATTTCACCCACATAGCATGTGCAAAAGAGTAGAGAGGGTTACGGCAACAACTGGACGCACTTCATGTACAAACTGGACAATCTCTTTCGAAGTATCAGGGTTTCTGACGAGAACTCATCTGTTACATGGGCACTTCATTTTTTTAACTTATTATAACTCCAGACTTTTTTGCGCTCCGTACACACCATTCAAAGTGACGTCATCAATTTTCAAAACTTTCTGACATCATTTGCTATTTTTTAGTTATTTACCGATTTGTTTAGAGAGCTAAATGACCGTGAAATTGAAAATCACTACAAAATGAACTCTGAAAATGACGAAACTTGGCATGGTATCATCATTTCACCCACATAGTATCTGCAAAAGAGTAGAGAGGGTTACGGCAAAAACTAGACGCACTTCGTGTACAAACTGGACAATCTCTTTCGAAGTATCAGGGTTTCTGACGAGAACTCATCTGTTACATGGGACTACATTTTTTAAACTTATTACAACTCCAGATTTTTTTTGCGTTCCGTACACACCATTCAAAGCAACGTCATCAATTTTCAAAACTTTCTCAGATCATTTGCTATTTTTTAGTCATTTACCGATTTGTTTAGAGAGCTAAATGACCGTGAAACTGAAAATCAATATAAAATGAACTCTGAAAATGTCGAAACTTGGCATGGTATCATCATTTCACCCACATAGCATGTGCAAAAGAGTAGAGAGGGTTACGGCAAAAACTGGACGCACTTCCTGTACAAACTGGACAATCTCTTTCGAAGTATCAGGGTTTCTGACGAGAACTCATCTGCTACGTGGGCACTTCATTTTTTTAACTTATTATAACTCCAGACTTTTTTGCGTTCCGTACACACCATTCAAAGCGACGTCATCAATTTTCAAAACTTTCTGACATCATTTGCTATTTTGTAGTCATTTACCATTTTTTAGAGAGCTAAATGACCGTGAAATTGAAAATCACTACAAAATGAACTGTGAAAATGTCGAAACTTGGCATGGTATCATCATTTCACCCACATAGCATGTGCAAAAGAGTAGAGAGGGTTACGGCAAAAACTGGACGCACTTCGTGTACAAACTGGACAATCTCTTTCGAAGTATCAGGGTTTCTGACGAGAACTCATCTGTTACACTGGCACTTCATTTTTTTAAAACTTATTACAACTCTGGACTTTTTTGCGTTCCGTACGCACCATTCAAAGCGACGTCATCAATTTTTAACACTTTCTGACATCATTTGCTATTTTTCAGTCATTTACCGATTTGTTTAGAGAGCTAAATGACCGTGAAATTGAAAATCGCTACAAAATGAACTCTGAAAATGTCGAAACTTGCCATGGTATCATCATTTCACCCACATAGGATGTGCAAAAGAGTAGAGAGGGTTACGGCAACAACTGGACGCACTTCGTGTACAAACTGGACAATCTCTTTCGGAGTATCAGGGTTTCGGACGAGAACTCATCTGTTACACTGGCACTTCATTTTTTAAAACTTATTACAACTCTAGACTTTTTTTGCGTTCCGTACGCACCATTCAAAGCGACGTCATCAATTTTCAATACTTTCTGACATCATTTGCTATTTTTTAGTTATTTACCGATTCTTTAGAGAACTAAATGACCGTGAAATTGGAAATTACTACAAAATGAACTCTGAAAATGTCGAAACTTGGCATGGTATCATCATTTCACCCACATAGTATGTGCAAAAGACTAGAGAGGGTTACGGCAAAAACTGGACGCACTTCGTGTACAAACTGGACAATCTCTTTCGGAGTATCAGGGTTTCGGACGAGAACACATCTGTTACACTGGCACTTCATTTTTTTAAACTTATTACAACTCCAGACTTTTTTTGCGTTCCGTACGCACCATTCAAAGCGACGTCATCAATTTGCAACACTTTCTGACATCATTTGCTATTTTTCAGTCATTTACCGATTTGTTTAGAGAGCTAAATGACCGTGAAATTGAAAATCACTACAAAATGAACTCTGAAAATGTCGATACTTGGCATGGCATCATCATTTCACCCACATAGCATGTGCAAAAGAGTAGAGAGGGTTACGGCAAAAACTGGACGCACTTCGTGTACAAACTGGACAATCTCTTCTGAAGTATCAGGGTTTCTGACGAGAACTCATCAGTTACATGGGCACTTCATTTTTTTAACTTATTACAACTCCAGATTTTTTTTGCGTTCCGTACACACCATTCAAAGCGACGTCATCAATTTTCAAAACTTTCTGACATCATTTGCTATTTTTTAGTCATCTGCCGATTTGTTTAGAGAGCTAAATGGCCGTGAAATTGAAAATCACTCCAAATTGAACTCTGAAAATGTCGAAACTTGGCATGGTATCATCATTTCACCCACATAGTATGTGCAAAAGAGTAGAGAGGGTTACGGAAAAAACTAGACGCACTTCGTGTACAAACTGGACAATCTCTTTCGGAGTATCAGGGTTTCGGACGAGAACTCATCTGTTACACTGGCACTTCATTTTTTTAAACTTATTACAACTCCAGACTTTTTTGCGTTCCGTACGCACCATTCATAGCGACGTCATCAATTTTCAACACTTTCTGACATCATTTGTTATTTTTCAGTCATTTACCGATTTGTTTAGAGAGCTAAATGACCGTGAAATTGAAAATCAGTACAAAATGAACTGTGAAAATGTCGAAACTTGGCATGGTATCATCATTTCACCCACATAGCATGTGCAAAAGAGTAGAGAGGGTTACGGCAAAAACTGGACGCACTTCCTGTACAAACTGGACAATCTCTTTCGAAGTATCAGGGTTTCTGACGAGAACTCATCTGCTACATGGGCACTTCATTTTTTTAACTTATTATAACTCCAGACTTTTTTGCGTTCCGTACACACCATTCAAAGCGACGTCATCAATTTTCAAAACTTTCTGACATCATTTGCTATTTTGTAGTCATTTACCATTTTTTAGAGAGCTAAATGACCGTGAAATTGAAAATCACTACAAAATGAAGTCTGAAAATGTCGAAACTTGGCATGGTATCATCATTTCACCCACATAGTATGTGGAAAAGAGTGGAGAGGGTTACGGCAAAAACTGGACGCACTTCGTGTACAAACTGGACAATCTCTTTCGGAGTATCTGGGTTTCGGACAAGAACTCATCTGTTACACTGGCACTTCATTTTTTAAAACTTATTACAACTCTAGACTTTTTTTGCGTTCCGTACGCACCATTCAAAGCGACGTCATCAATTTTCAAAACTTTCTGACATCATTTGCTTTTTTTTAGTTATTTACCGATTCTTTAGAGAACTAAATGACCGTGAAATTGAAAATCACTACAAAATGAACTCTGAAAATGTCGAAACTTGGCATGGTATCATCATTTCACCCACATAGTATGTGCAAAAGACTAGAGAGGGTTACGGCAAAAACTGGACGCACTTCCTGTACAAACTGGACAATCTCTTTCGGAGTATCAGGGTTTCGGACGAGAACTCATCTGTTACACTGGCACTTCATTTTTTTAAACTTATTACAACTCCAGACTTTTTTTGCCTTCCGTACGCACCATTCAAAGCGACGTCATCAATTTGCAACACTTTCTGACATCATTTGCTATTTTTCAGTCATTTACCGATTTGTTTAGAGAGCTAAATGACCGTGAAATTGAAAATCACTACAAAATGAACTCTGAAAATGTCGATACTTGGCATGGCATCATCATTTCACCCACATAGCATGTGCAAAAGAGTAGAGAGGGTTACGGCAAAAACTGGACGCACTTCGTGTACAAACTGGACAATCTCTTTTGAAGTATCAGGGTTTCTGACGAGAACTCATCAGTTACATGGGCACTTCATTTTTTTAACTTATTACAACTCCAGACTTTTTTGTGTTCCGTACACACCATTCAAAGCGACGTCATCAATTTTCAAAACTTTCTGACATTATTTGCTATTTTTAGTCATTTACCGATTGAGCTAAATGACCGTGAAATTGAAAATCACTACAAAATGAACTCTGAAAATGTCGAAACTTGGCATGGTATCATCATTTCACCCACATAGCATGTGCAAAAGAGTAGAGACGGTTACGGCGAAAACTGGACGCACTTCGTGTACAAACTGGACAATCTCTTTCTAAGTATCAGGGTTTCTGACGAGAACTCATCTGTTGCATGGGCACTTCATTTTTTTAAACTTATTACAACTCCATATTTTTTTGCGTTCCGTACACACCATTCAAAGCGACGTCACCAATTTTCAAAACTTTCTGACATCATTTGCTATTTTTTAGTCATTTACCGATTTGTTGAGAGAGCTAAATGGCCGTGAAATTTAAAATCACTACAAAATGAACTCTGAAAATGTCGAAACTTGGCATGGTATCATCATTTCACCCACATAGTATGTGCAAAAGAGTAGAGAGGATTACGGAAAAAACTAGACGCACTTCGTGTACAAACTGGACAATCTCTTTCGGAGTATCAGGGTTTCGGACGAGAACTCATCTGTTACACTGGCACTTCATTTTTTTAAACTTATTACAACTCCAGACTTTTTTGCGTTCCGTACGCACCATTCATAGCGACGTCATCAATTTTCAACACTTTCTGACATCATTTGTTATTTTTCAGTCATTTACCGATTTGTTTAGAGAGCTAAATGACCGTGAAATTGAAAATCAGTACAAAATGAACTGTGAAAATGTCGAAACTTGGCATGGTATCATCATTTCACCCACATAGCATGTGCAAAAGAGTAGAGAGGGTTACGGCAAAAACTGGACGCACTTCCTGTACAAACTGGACAATCTCTTTCGAAGTATCAGGGTTTCTGACGAGAACTCATCTGCTACATGGGCACTTCATTTTTTTAACTTATTATAACTCCAGACTTTTTTGCGTTCCGTACACACCATTCAAAGCGACGTCATCAATTTTCAAAACTTTCTGACATCATTTGCTATTTTGTAGTCATTTACCATTTTTTAGAGAGCTAAATGGCCGTGAAATTGAAAATCACTACAAAATGAACTCTGAAAATGTCGAAACTTGGCATGGTATCATCATTTCACCCACATAGTATGTGGAAAAGAGTGGAGAGGGTTACGGCAAAAACTGGACGCACTTCGTGTACAAACTGGACAATCTCTTTCGGAGTATCTGGGTTTCGGACAAGAACTCATCTGTTACACTGGCACTTCATTTTTTTAAAACTTATTACAACTCTTGACTTTTTTGCGTTCCGTACGCACCATTCAAAGCGACGTCATCAACTTTTAACACTTTCTGACATCATTTGCTATTTTTCAGTCATTTACCGATTTGTTTAGAGAGCTAAATGACCGTGAAATTGAAAATCGCTACAAAATGAACTCTGAAAATGTCGAAACTTGGCATGGTATCGTCATTTCACCCACATAGGATGTGGAAAAGAGTAGAGAGGGTTACGGCAACAACTGGACGCACTTCGTGTACAAACTGGACAATCTCTTTCGGAGTATCAGGGTTTCGGACGAGAACTCATCTGTTACACTGGCACTTCATTTTTTAAAACTTATTACAACTCTAGACTTTTTTTGCGTTCCGTACGCACCATTCAAAGCGACGTCATCAATTTTCAAAACTTTCTGACATCATTTGCTTTTTTTTAGTTATTTACCGATTCTTTAGAGAACTAAATGACCGTGAAATTGAAAATCACTACAAAATGAACTCTGAAAATGTCGAAACTTGGCATGGTATCATCATTTCACCCACATAGTATGTGCAAAAGACTAGAGAGGGTTACGGCAAAAACTGGACGCACTTCCTGTACAAACTGGACAATCTCTTTCGGAGTATCAGGGTTTCGGACGAGAACTCATCTGTTACACTGGCACTTCATTTTTTTAAACTTATTACAACTCCAGACTTTTTTTGCGTTCCGTACGCACCATTCAAAGCGACGTCATCAATTTGCAACACTTTCTGACATCATTTGCTATTTTTCAGTCATTTACCGATTTGTTTAGAGAGCTAAATGACCGTGAAATTGAAAATCACTACAAAATGAACTCTGAAAATGTCGATACTTGGCATGGCATCATCATTTCACCCACATAGCATGTGCAAAAGAGTAGAGAGGGTTACGGCAAAAACTGGACGCACTTCGTGTACAAACTGGACAATCTCTTTTGAAGTATCAGGGTTTCTGACGAGAACTCATCAGTTACATGGGCACTTCATTTTTTTAACTTATTACAACTCCAGACTTTTTTGTGTTCCGTACACACCATTCAAAGCGACGTCATCAATTTTCAAAACTTTCTGACATTATTTGCTATTTTTAGTCATTTACCGATTGAGCTAAATGACCGTGAAATTGAAAATCACTACAAAATGAACTCTGAAAATGTCGAAACTTGGCATGGTATCATCATTTCACCCACATAGCATGTGCAAAAGAGTAGAGACGGTTACGGCGAAAACTGGACGCACTTCGTGTACAAACTGGACAATCTCTTTCTAAGTATCAGGGTTTCTGACGAGAACTCATCTGTTGCATGGGCACTTCATTTTTTTAAACTTATTACAACTCCATATTTTTTTGCGTTCCGTACACACCATTCAAAGCGACGTCACCAATTTTCAAAACTTTCTGACATCATTTGCTATTTTTTAGTCATTTACCGATTTGTTGAGAGAGCTTAATGGCCGTGAAATTTAAAATCACTACAAAATGAACTCTGAAAATGTCGAAACTTGGCATGGTATCATCATTTCACCCACATAGTATGTGCAAAAGAGTAGAGAGGGTTACGGCAAAAACTAGACGCACTTCGTGTACAAACTGGACAATCTCTTTCGGAGTATCAGGGTTTCGGACGAGAACTCATCTGTTACACTGGCACTTCATTTGTTTAAACTTATTACAACTCCAGACTTTTTTTGCGTTCCGTACGCACCATTCAAAGCGACGTCATCAATTTTCAACACTTTCTGACATCATTTGTTATTTTTCAATCATTTACCGATTTGTTTAGAGAGCTAAATGACCGTGAAATTGAAAATCACTACAAAATGAACTGTGAAAATGTCGAAACTTGGCATGGTATCATCATTTCACCCACATAGCATGTGCAAAAGAGTAGAGAGGGTTACGGCAAAAACTGGACGCACTTCCTGTACAAACTGGACAATCTCTTTCGAAGTATCAGGGTTTCTGACGAGAACTCATCTGCTACATGGGCACTTCATTTTTTTAACTTATTATAACTCCAGACTTTTTTGCGTTCCGTACACACCATTCAAAGCGACGTCATCAATTTTCAAAACTTTCTGACATCATTTGCTATTTTGTAGTCATTTACCATTTTTTAGAGAGCTAAATGACCGTGAAATTGAAAATCACTACAAAATGAACTCTGAAAATGTCGAAACTTGGCATGGTATCATCATTTCACCCACATAGTATGTGCAAAAGAGTGGAGAGGGTTACGGCAAAAACTGGACGCACTTCGTGTACAAACTGGACAATCTCTTTCGGAGTATCAGGGTTTCGGACAAGAACTCATCTGTTACACTGGCACTTCATTTTTTTAAAACTTATTACAACTCTAGACTTTTTTGCGTTCCGTACGCACCATTCAAAGCGACTTCATCAATTTTTAACACTTTCTGACATCATTTGCTATTTTTCAGTCATTTACCGATTTGTTTAGAGAGCTAAATGACCGTGAAATTGAAAATCGCTACAAAATGAACTCTTAAAATGTCGAAACTTGGCATGGTATCATCATTTCACCCACATAGGATGTGCAAAAGAGTAGAGAGGGTTACGGCAACAACTGGACGCACTTCGTGTACAAACTGGACAATCTCTTTCGGAGTATCAGGGTTTCGGACGAGAACTCATCTGTTACACTGGCACTTCATTTTTTTAAACTTATTACAACTCTAGACTTTTTTTGCGTTCCGTACGCACCATTCAAAGCGACGTCATCAATTTTCAACACTTTCTGACATCATTTGCTATTTTTCAGTCATTTATCGATTTGTTTAGAGAGCTAAATGACCGTGAAATTGAAAATCACTACAAAATGAACTGTGAAAATGTCAAAACTTGGCATGGTATCATCACTTCACCCACATAGCATGTGCAAAAGAGTAGAGAGGGTTACGGCGAAAACTGGACGCACTTCGTGTACAAACTGGACAATCTCTTTTTAAGTATCAGGGTTTCTGATGAGAACTCATCTGTTGCATGGGCACTTCATTTTTTTAAACTTATTACAACTCCAGATTTATTTGCGTTCCGTACACACCATTCAAAGCGACGTCATCAATTTTCAAAACTTTCTGACATCATTTGCTATTTTTTAGTCATTTACCAATTTGTTTAGAGAGCTAAATGGCCGTGAAATTTAAAATCACTACAAAATGAACTCTGAAAATGTCGAAACTTGGCATGGTATCATCATTTCACCCACATAGTATGTGCAAAAGAGTAGAGAGGGTTACGGCAAAAACTAGACGCACTTCATGTACAAACTGGACAATCTCTTTCGGAGTATCAGGGTTTCGGACGAGAACTCATCTGTTACACTGGCACTTCTTTTTTAAACTTATTACAACTCCAGACTTTTTTTGCGTTCCCTACGCACCATTCAAAGCGACGTCATCAATTTTCAACACTTTCTGACATCATTTGTTATTTTTCAATCATTTACCGATTTGTTTAGACAGCTAAATGACCGTGAAATTGAAAATCACTACAAAATGAACTGTGAAAATGTCGAAACTTGGCATGGTATCATCATTTCACCCACATAGCATGTGCAAAAGAGTAGAGAGGGTTACGGCAAAAACTGGACGCACTTCCTGTACAAACTAGACAATCTCTTTCGAAGTATCAGGGTTTCTGACGAGAACTCATCTGCTACATGGGCACTTCATTTTTTTAACTTATTATAACTCCAGACTTTTTTGCGTTCCGTACACACCATTCAAAGCGACATCATCAATTGTCAAAACTTTCTGACATCATTTGCTATTTTGTAGTCATTTACCATTTGTTAGAGAGCTAAATGACCGTGAAATTGAAAATCACTACAAAATGAACTCTGAAAATGTCGAAACTTGGCATGGTATCATCATTTCACCCACATAGTATGTGCACAAGAGTGGAGAGGGTTACGGCAAAAACTGGACGCACTTCGTGTACAAACTGGACAATCTCTTTCGGAGTATCAGGGTTTCGGACGAGAACTCATCTGTTACACTGGCACTTCATTTTTTTTTAACTTATTACAACTCTAGACTTTTTTGCGTTCCGTACGCACCATTCAAAGCGACGTCATCAATTTTTAACACTTTCTGACATCATTTGCTATTTTTCAGTCATTTACCGATTTGTTTAGAGAGCTAAATGACCGTGAAATTGAAAATCGCTACAAAATGAACTCTGAAAATGTCGAAACTTGCCATGGTATCATCATTTCACCCACATAGGATGTGCAAAAGAGTAGAGAGGGTTACGGCAACAACTGGACGCACTTCGTGTACAAACTGGACAATCTCTTTCGGAGTATCAGGGTTTCGGACGAGAACTCATCTGTTACACTGGCACTTCATTTTTTTAAACTTATTACAACTCTAGACTTTTTTTGCGTTCCGTACGCACCATTCAAAGCGACGTCATCAATTTTCAAAACTTTCTGACATCATTTGCTATTTTTTAGTTATTTACCGATTCTTTAGAGAACTAAATGACCGTGAAATTGAAAATCACTACAAAATGAACTCTGAAAATGTCGAAACTTGGCATGGTATCATCATTTCACCCACATAGTATGTGCAAAAGACTAGAGAGGGTTACGGCAAAAACTGGACGCACTTCGTGTACAAACTGGACAATCTCTTTCGGAGTATCAGGGTTTCGGACGAGAACTCATCTGTTACACTGGCACTTCATTTTTTTAAACTTATTACAACTCCAGACTTTTTTTGCGTTCCGTACGCACCATTCAAAGCGACGTCATCAATTTGCAACACTTTCTGACATCATTTGCTATTTTTCAGTCATTTACCGATTTGTTTAGAGAGCTAAATGACCGTGAAATTGAAAATCACTACAAAATGAACTCTGAAAATGTCGATACTTGGCATGGCATCATCATTTCACCCACATAGCATGTGCAAAAGAGTAGAGAGGGTTACGGCAAAAACTGGACGCACTTCGTGTACAAACTGGACAATCTCTTTTGAAGTATCAAGGTTTCTGACGAGAACTCATCAGTTACATGGGCACTTTATTTTTTTAACTTATTACAACTCCAGATTTATTTGCGTTCCGTACACACCATTCAAAGCGACGTCATCAATTTTCAAAACTTTCTGACATCATTTGCTATTTTTTAGTCATTTGCCGATTTGTTTAGAGAGCTAAATGGCCGTGAAATTGAAAATCACTACAAAATGAACTCTGAAAATGTCGAAACTTGGCATGGTATCATCATTTCACCCACATAGTATGTGCAAAAGAGTAGAGAGGGTTACAGGAAAAACTGGACGCACTTCGTGTACAAACTGGACAATCTCTTTCGAAGTATCAGGGTTTCTGACGAGAACTCATCTGCTACATGGGCACTTCATTTTTTTAAACTTATTACAACTCCAGACTTTTTTTGCGTTCCGTACGCACCATTCATAGCGACGTCATCAATTTTCAACACTTTCTGACATCATTTGTTATTTTTCAGTCATTTACCGATTTGTTTAGAGAGCTAAATGACCGTGAAATTGAAAATCACTACAAAATGAACTGTGAAAATGTCGAAACTTGCCATGGTATCATCATTTCACCCACATAGCATGTGCAAAAGAGTAGAGAGGGTTATGGCAAAAACTGGACGCACTTCCTGTACAAACTGGACAATCTCTTTCGAAGTATCAGGGTTTCTGACGAGAACTCATATGCTACATGGGCACTTCATTTTTTTAACTTATTATAACTCCAGACTTTTTTGCGTTCCGTACACACCATTCAAAGCGACGTCATCAATTTTCAAAACTTTCTGACATCATTTGCTATTTTGTAGTCATTTACCATTTTTTAGAGAGCTAAATGACCGTGAAATTGAAAATCACTACAAAATGAAATCTGAAAATGTCGAAACTTGGCATGGTATCATCATTTCACCCACATAGTATGTGCAAAAAAGTGGAGAGGGTTACGGCAAAAATTGGACGCACTTCGTGTACAAACTGGACAATCTCTTTCGGAGTATCAGGGTTTCGGACGAGAACTCATCTGTTACACTGGCACTTCATTTTTTTAAACTTATTACAACTCCAGACTTTTTTTGCGTTCCGTACGCACCATTCAAAGCGACGTCATCAATTTGCAACACTTTCTGACATCATTTGCTATTTTTCAGTCATTTACCGATTTGTTTAGAGAGCTAAATGACCGTGAAATTGAAAATCACTACAAAATGAACTCTGAAAATGTCGATACTTGGCATGGCATCATCATTTCACCCACATAGCATGTGCAAAAGAGTAGAGAGGGTTACGGCAAAAACTGGACGCACTTCGTGTACAAACTGGACAATCTCTTTTGAAGTATCAAGGTTTCTGACGAGAACTCATCAGTTACATGGGCACTTTATTTTTTTAACTTATTACAACTCCAGATTTATTTGCGGTCCGTACACACCATTCAAAGCGACGTCATCAATTTTCAAAACTTTCTGACATCATTTGCTATTTTTTAGTCATTTGCCGATTTGTTTAGAGAGCTAAATGGCCGTGAAATTGAAAATCACTACAAAATGAACTCTGAAAATGTCGAAACTTGGCATGGTATCATCATTTCACCCACATAGTATGTGCAAAAGAGTAGAGAGGGTTACAGGAAAAACTGGACGCACTTCGTGTACAAACTGGACAATCTCTTTCGAAGTATCAGGGTTTCTGACGAGAACTCATATGCTACATGGGCACTTCATTTTTTTAACTTATTATAACTCCAGACTTTTTTGCGTTCCGTACACACCATTCAAAGCGACGTCATCAATTTTCAAAACTTTCTGACATCATTTGCTATTTTGTAGTCATTTACCATTTTTTAGAGAGCTAAATGACCGTGAAATTGAAAAACACTACAAAATGAAATCTGAAAATGTCGAAACTTGGCATGGTATCATCATTTCACCCACATAGTATGTGCAAAAGAGTGGAGAGGGTTACGGCAAAAATTGGCGCACTTCGTGTACAAACTGGACAATCTCTTTCGGAGTATCAGGGTTTCGGACGAGAACTCATCTGTTACACTGGCACTTCATTTTTTTAAACTTATTACAACTCCAGACTTTTTTTGCGTTCCGTACGCACCATTCAAAGCGACGTCATCAATTTGCAACACTTTCTGACATCATTTGCTATTTTTCAGTCATTTACCGATTTGTTTAGAGAGCTAAATGACCGTGAAATTGAAAATCACTACAAAATGAACTCTGAAAATGTCGATACTTGGCATGGCATCATCATTTCACCCACATAGCATGTGCAAAAGAGTAGAGAGGGTTACGGCAAAAACTGGACGCACTTCGTGTACAAACTGGACAATCTCTTTTGAAGTATCAAGGTTTCTGACGAGAACTCATCAGTTACATGGGCACTTTATTTTTTTAACTTATTACAACTCCAAATTTATTTGCGTTCCGTACACACCATTCAAAGCGACGTCATCAATTTTCAAAACTTTCTGACATCATTTGCTATTTTTTAGTCATTTGCCGATTTGTTTAGAGAGCTAAATGGCCGTGAAATTGAAAATCACTACAAAATGAACTCTGAAAATGTCGAAACTTGGCATGGTATCATCATTTCACCCACATAGTATGTGCAAAAGAGTAGAGAGGGTTACAGGAAAAACTGGACGCACTTCGTGTACAAACTGGACAATCTCTTTCGAAGTATCAGGGTTTCTGACGAGAACTCATCTGCTACATGGGCACTTCATTTTTTTAAACTTATTACAACTCCAGACTTTTTTTGCGTTCCGTACGCACCATTCATAGCGACGTCATCAATTTTCAACACTTTCTGACATCATTTGTTATTTTTCAGTCATTTACCGATTTGTTTAGAGAGCTAAATGACCGTGAAATTGAAAATCACTACAAAATGAACTGTGAAAATGTCGAAACTTGCCATGGTATCATCATTTCACCCACATAGCATGTGCAAAAGAGTAGAGAGGGTTATGGCAAAAACTGGACGCACTTCCTGTACAAACTGGACAATCTCTTTCGAAGTATCAGGGTTTCTGACGAGAACTCATATGCTACATGGGCACTTCATTTTTTTAACTTATTATAACTCCAGACTTTTTTGCGTTCCGTACACACCATTCAAAGCGACGTCATCAATTTTCAAAACTTTCTGACATCATTTGCTATTTTGTAGTCATTTACCATTTTTTAGAGAGCTAAATGACCGTGAAATTGAAAATCACTACAAAATGAAATCTGAAAATGTCGAAACTTGGCATGGTATCATCATTTCACCCACATAGTATGTGCAAAAGAGTGGAGAGGGTTACGGCAAAAATTGGACGCACTTCGTGTACAAACTGGACAATCTCTTTCGGAGTATCAGGGTTTCGGACGAGAACTCATCTGTTACACTGGCACTTCATTTTTTTAAAACTTATTACAACTCTAGACTTTTTTGCGTTCCGTACGCACCATTCAAAGCGACGTCATCAACTTTTAACACTTTCTGACAACATTTGCTATTTTTCAGTCATTTACCGATTTGTTTAGAGAGCTAAATGACCGTGAAATTGAAAATCGCTACAAAATGAACTCTGAAAATGTCAAAACTTGGCATGGTATCATCATTTCACCCACATAGGATGTGCAAAAGAGTAGAGAGTGTTACGGCAACAACTGGACGCACTTCGTGTACAAACTGGACAATCTCTTTCGGAGTATCAGGGTTTCGGACGAGAACTCATCTGTTACACTGGCACTTCATTTTTTAAAACTTATTACAACTCTAGACTTTTTTTGCGTTCTGTACGCACCATTCAAAGCGACGTCATCAATTTTCAAAACTTTGTGACATCATTTGCTATTTTTTAGTTATTTACCGATTCTTTAGAGAACTAAATGACCGTGAAATTGAAAATCACTACAAAATGAACTCTGAAAATGTCGAAACATGGCATGGTATCATCATTTCACCCACATAGTATGTGCAAAAGACTAGAGAGGGTTACGGCAAAAACTGGACGCACTTCGTGTACAAACTGGACAATCTCTTTCGGAGTATCAAGGTTTCGGACGAGAACTCATCTGTTACACTGGCACTTCATTTTTTTAAACTTATTACAACTCCAGACTTTTTTTGCGTTCCGTACGCACCATTCAAAGCGACGTCATCAATTTGCAACACTTCCTGACATCATTTGCTATTTTTCAGTCATTTACCGATTTGTTTAGAGAGCTAAATGACCGTGAAATTGAAAATCACTACAAAATGAACTCTGAAAATGTCGATACTTGGCATGGTATCATCATTTCACCCACATAGTATGTGCAAAAGAGTGGAGAGGGTTATGGCAAAAACTGGACGCACTTCGTGGACAAACTGGACAATCTCTTTTGAAGTATCAGGGTTTCTGACGAGAACTCATCAGTTACATGGGCAGTTCATTTTTTTTAACTTATTACAACTCCAGACTTTTTTGTGTTCCGTACACACCATTCAAAGCGACGTCATCAATTTTCAAAACTTTCTGACATTATTTGCTATTTTTAGTCCTTTACCGATTGAGCTAAATGACCGTGAAATTGAAAATCACTACAAAATGAACTCTGAAAATGTCGAAACTTGGCATGGTATCATCATTTCACCCACATAGCATGTGCAAAAGAGTAGAGACGGTTACGGCGAAAACTGGACGCACTTCGTGTACAAACTGGACAATCCCTTTCTAAGTATCAGTGTTTCTCACGAGAACTCATCTGTTGCATGGGCACTTCATATTTTTAAACTTATTACAACTCCAGAATTTTTTTGCGTTCCGTACAGACCATTCAAAGCGACGTCATCAATTTTCAAAACTTTCTGACATCATTTGCTATTTTTTAGTCATTTACCGATTTGTTTAGAGAGCTAAATGGCCGTGAAATTGAAAATCACTACAAAATGAACTCTGAAAATGTCGAAACTTGGCATGGTATCATCATTTCACCCACATAGTATGTGCAAAAGAGTAGAGAGGGTTACGGCAAAAACTAGACGCACTTCGTGTACAAACTGGACAATCTCTTTTGGAGTATCAGGGTCTCGGACGAGAACTCATCTTTTACACTGGCACTTCATTTTTTTAAACTTATTACAACTCCAGACTTTTTTTGCGTTCCGTACGCACCATTCAAAGCGACGTCATCAATTTTCAACACTTTCTGACATCATTTGTTATTTTTCAGTCATTTACCGATTTGTTTAGAGAGCTAAATGACCGTGAAATTGAAAATCACTACAAAATGAACTGTGAAAAGGTCGAAATTTGGCATGGTATCATCATTTCACCCACATAGCATGTGCAAAAGAGTAGAGAGGGTTACGGCAAAAACTGGACGCACTTCCTGTACAAACTGGACAATCTCTTTCGAAGTATCAGGGTTTCTGACGAGAACTCATCTGCTACATGGGCACTTCATTTTTTTAACTTATTATAACTCCAGACTTTTTTGCGTTCCGTACACACCATTCAAAGCGACGTCATGAATTTTCAAAACTTTCTGACATCATTTGCTATTTTGTAGTCATTTACCATTTTTTAGAGAGCTAAATGACCGTGAAATTGAAAATCACTACAAAATGAACTCTAAAAATGTCGAAACTTGGCATGGTATCATCATTTCACCCACATAGTATGTGCAAAAGAGTGGAGAGGGTTACGGCAAAAACTGGACGCACTTCGTGTACAAACTGGACAATCTCTTTCGGAGTATCAGGGTTTCGGACGAGAACTCATCTGTTACACTGGCACTTCATTTTTTTAAAACTTATTACAACTCTAGACTTTTTTGCGTTCCGTACGCACCATTCAAAGCGACGTCATCTATTTTTAACACTTTCTGACATCATTTGCTATTTTTCAGTCATTTACCGATTTGTTTAGAGAGCTAAATGACCGTGAAACTGAAAATCGCTACAAAATGAACTCTGAAAATGTCGAAGCTTGGCATGGTATCATCATTTCACCCACATAGGATGTGCAAAAGAGTAGAGAGGGTTACGGCAACAACTGGACGCACTTCGTGTACAAACTGGACAATCTCTTTCGGAGTATCAGGGTTTCGGACGAGAACTCATCTGTTACACTGGCACTTCATTTTTTTAAACTTATTACAACTCTAGACTTTTTTTGCGTTCCGTTCGCACCATTCAAAGCGACGTCATCAATTTTCAAAACTTTCTGACATCATTTGCTATATTTAGTTATTTACCGATTCTTTAGAGAACTAAATGACCGTGAAATTGAAAATCACTACAAAATGAACTCTGAAATGTTGAAACTTGGCATGGTATCATCATTTCACCCACATAGTATGTGCAAAAGACTAGAGAGGGTTACGGCAAAAACTGGACGCACTTCGTGTACAAACTGGACAATCTGTTTCAGAGTATCAGGGTTTTGGACGAGAACTCATCTGTTACACTGGCACTTCATTTTTTTAAACTTATTACAACTCCAGACTTTTTTTGCGTTCCGTACGCACCATTCAAAGCGACGTCATCAATTTGCAACACTTTCTGACATCATTTGCTATTTTTCAGTCATTTACCGATTTGTTTAGAGAGCTAAATGACCGTGAAATTGAAAATCACTACAAAATGGACTCTGAAAATGTCGATACTTGGCATGGCATCATCATTTCACCCACATAGCATGTGCAAAAGAGTAGAGAGGGTTACGGCAAAAACTGGACGCACTTCGTGTACAAACTGGACAATCTCTCTTGAAGTATCAGGGTTTCTGACGAGAACTCATCAGTTACATGGGCACTTCATTTTTTTAACTTATTACAACTCCAGAATTTTTTGTGTTCCGTACACACGATTCAAAGCGACGTCATCAATTTTCAAAACTTTCTGACATTATTTGCTATTTTTAGTCATTTACCGATTGAGCTAAATGACCGTGAAATTGAAAATCACTACAAAATGAACTCTGAAAATGTCGAAACTTGGCATAGTATCATCACTTCACCCACATAGCATGTGCAAAAGAGTAGAGACGGTTACAGCGAAAACTGAACGCACTTCGTGTACAAACTGGACAATCTCTTTCTAAGTATCAGGGTTTCTGACGAGAACTCATCTGTTGCATGGGCACTTCATTTTTTAAACTTATTACAACTCCAGATTTTTTTTGCGTTTCGTACACACCATTCAAAGCTACGTCATCAATTTTCAAAACTTTCTGACATCATTTGCTATTTTTTAGTCATTTACCGATTGTTTAGAGAGCTAAATGGCCGTGAAATTGAAAATCACTACAAAATGAACTCTGAAAATGTCGAAACTTGGCATGGTATCATCATTTCACCCACATAGTATGTGCAAAAGAGTAGAGAGGGTTACGGCAAAACTAGACGCACTTCGTGTACAAACTGGACAATCTCTTTCGGAGTATCAGGGTTTCGGACGAGAACTCATCTGTTACACTGGCACTTCATTTTTTTAAACTTGTTACAACTCCAGACTTTTTTTGCGTTCCGTACACACCATTCAAAGCGACGTCATCAATTTTCAACACTTTCTGACATCATTTGTTATTTTTCAGTCATTTACCGATTTGTTTAGAGAGCTAAATGACCGTGAAATTGAAAATCACTACAAAATGAACTGTGAAAATGTCGAAACATGGCATGGTATCATCATTTCACCCACATAGCATGTGCAAAAGAGTAGAGAGGGTTACGGCAAAAACTGGACGCACTTCCTGTACAAACTGGACAATCTCTTTCGAAGTATCAGGGTTTCTGACGAGAACTCATCTGCTACATGGGCACTTCATTTTTTAACTTATTATAACTCCAGACTTTTTTGCATTCCGTACACACCATTCAAAGCGACGTCATCAATTTTCAAAACTTTCTAACATCATTTGCTATTTTTTAGTCATTTACCGATTTGTTTAGAGAGCTAAATGGCCGTGAAATTGAAAATCACTACAAAATGAACTCTGAAAATGTCAAAACTTGGCATGGTATCATCTTTTCACCCACATAGTATGTGCAAAAGAGTGGAGAGGGTTACGGCAAAAACTGGACGCACTTCGTGTACAAACTGGACAATCTCTTTCGGAGTATCAGGGTTTCGGACGAGAACTCATCTGTTACACTGGCACTTCATTTTTTTTAAACTTATTACAACTCTAGACTTTTTTGCGTTCCGTACGCACCATTCAAAGCGACGTCATCAATTTTTAACACTTTCTGACATCATTTGCTATTTTTCAGTAATTTACTGATTTGTTTAGAGAGCTAAATGACCGTGAAATTGAAAATCGCTACAAAATGAACTCTGAAAATGTCGAAACTTGGCATGGTATCATCATTTCACCCACATAGGATGTGCAAAAGAGTAGAGAGGGTTACGGTAACAACTGGACGCACTTCGTGTACAAACTGGACAATCTCTTTCGAAGTATGAGGGTTTCTGACGAGAACTCATCTGTTACTTGGGCACTTCATTTTTTTAAACTTATTACAACTCCAGATTTTTTTGCGTTCCGTACACACCATTCAAAGCGACGTCATCAATTTTCAAAACTTTCTGACATCATTTGCTATTTTGTAGTCATTTACCATTTTTTAGAGAGCTAAATGACCGTGAAATTGAAAATCACTACAAAATGAACTCTAAAAATGTCGAAACTTGGCATGGTATCATCATTTCACCCACATAGTATGTGCAAAAGAGTGGAGAGGGTTACGGCAAAAACTGGACGCACTTCGTGTACAAACTGGACAATCTCTTTCGGAGTATCAGGGTTTCGGACGAGAACTCATCTGTTACACTGGCACTTCATTTTTTTAAAACTTATTACAACTCTAGACTTTTTTGCGTTCCGTACGCACCATTCAAAGCGACGTCATCTATTTTTAACACTTTCTGACATCATTTGCTATTTTTCAGTCATTTACCGATTTGTTTAGAGAGCTAAATGACCGTGAAACTGAAAATCGCTACAAAATGAACTCTGAAAATGTCGAAGCTTGGCATGGTATCATCATTTCACCCACATAGGATGTGCAAAAGAGTAGAGAGGGTTACGGCAACAACTGGACGCACTTCGTGTACAAACTGGACAATCTCTTTCGGAGTATCAGGGTTTCGGACGAGAACTCATCTGTTACACTGGCACTTCATTTTTTTAAACTTATTACAACTCTAGACTTTTTTTGCGTTCCGTTCGCACCATTCAAAGCGACGTCATCAATTTTCAAAACTTTCTGACATCATTTGCTATATTTAGTTATTTACCGATTCTTTAGAGAACTAAATGACCGTGAAATTGAAAATCACTACAAAATGAACTCTGAAAATGTTGAAACTTGGCATGGTATCATCATTTCACCCACATAGTATGTGCAAAAGACTAGAGAGGGTTACGGCAAAAACTGGACGCACTTCGTGTACAAACTGGACAATCTGTTTCAGAGTATCAGGGTTTTGGACGAGAACTCATCTGTTACACTGGCACTTCATTTTTTTAAACTTATTACAACTCCAGACTTTTTTTGCGTTCCGTACGCACCATTCAAAGCGACGTCATCAATTTGCAACACTTTCTGACATCATTTGCTATTTTTCAGTCATTTACCGATTTGTTTAGAGAGCTAAATGACCGTGAAATTGAAAATCACTACAAAATGGACTCTGAAAATGTCGATACTTGGCATGGCATCATCATTTCACCCACATAGCATGTGCAAAAGAGTAGAGAGGGTTACGGCAAAAACTGGACGCACTTCGTGTACAAACTGGACAATCTCTCTTGAAGTATCAGGGTTTCTGACGAGAACTCATCAGTTACATGGGCACTTCATTTTTTTAACTTATTACAACTCCAGAATTTTTTGTGTTCCGTACACACGATTCAAAGCGACGTCATCAATTTTCAAAACTTTCTGACATTATTTGCTATTTTTAGTCATTTACCGATTGAGCTAAATGACCGTGAAATTGAAAATCACTACAAAATGAACTCTGAAAATGTCGAAACTTGGCATAGTATCATCACTTCACCCACATAGCATGTGCAAAAGAGTAGAGACGGTTACGGCGAAAACTGAACGCACTTCGTGTACAAACTGGACAATCTCTTTCTAAGTATCAGGGTTTCTGACGAGAACTCATCTGTTGCATGGGCACTTCATTTTTTAAACTTATTACAACTCCAGATTTTTTTTGCGTTTCGTACACACCATTCAAAGCTACGTCATCAATTTTCAAAACTTTCTGACATCATTTGCTATTTTTTAGTCATTTACCGATTGTTTAGAGAGCTAAATGGCCGTGAAATTGAAAATCACTACAAAATGAACTCTGAAAATGTCGAAACTTGGCATGGTATCATCATTTCACCCACATAGTATGTGCAAAAGAGTAGAGAGGGTTACGGCAAAACTAGACGCACTTCGTGTACAAACTGGACAATCTCTTTCGGAGTATCAGGGTTTCGGACGAGAACTCATCTGTTACACTGGCACTTCATTTTTTTAAACTTGTTACAACTCCAGACTTTTTTTGCGTTCCGTACACACCATTCAAAGCGACGTCATCAATTTTCAACACTTTCTGACATCATTTGTTATTTTTCAGTCATTTACCGATTTGTTTAGAGAGCTAAATGACCGTGAAATTGAAAATCACTACAAAATGAACTGTGAAAATGTCGAAACATGGCATGGTATCATCATTTCACCCACATAGCATGTGCAAAAGAGTAGAGAGGGTTACGGCAAAAACTGGACGCACTTCCTGTACAAACTGGACAATCTCTTTCGAAGTATCAGGGTTTCTGACGAGAACTCATCTGCTACATGGGCACTTCATTTTTTAACTTATTATAACTCCAGACTTTTTTGCATTCCGTACACACCATTCAAAGCGACGTCATCAATTTTCAAAACTTTCTAACATCATTTGCTATTTTTTAGTCATTTACCGATTTGTTTAGAGAGCTAAATGGCCGTGAAATTGAAAATCACTACAAAATGAACTCTGAAAATGTCAAAACTTGGCATGGTATCATCTTTTCACCCACATAGTATGTGCAAAAGAGTGGAGAGGGTTACGGCAAAAACTGGACGCACTTCGTGTACAAACTGGACAATCTCTTTCGGAGTATCAGGGTTTCGGACGAGAACTCATCTGTTACACTGGCACTTCATTTTTTTTAAACTTATTACAACTCTAGACTTTTTTGCGTTCCGTACGCACCATTCAAAGCGACGTCATCAATTTTTAACACTTTCTGACATCATTTGCTATTTTTCAGTAATTTACTGATTTGTTTAGAGAGCTAAATGACCGTGAAATTGAAAATCGCTACAAAATGAACTCTGAAAATGTCGAAACTTGGCATGGTATCATCATTTCACCCACATAGGATGTGCAAAAGAGTAGAGAGGGTTACGGTAACAACTGGACGCACTTCGTGTACAAACTGGACAATCTCTTTCGAAGTATGAGGGTTTCTGACGAGAACTCATCTGTTACTTGGGCACTTCATTTTTTTAAACTTATTACAACTCCAGATTTTTTTGCGTTCCGTACACACCATTCAAAGCGACGTCATCAATTTTCAAAACTTTCTGACATCATTTGCTATTTTGTAGTCATTTACCATTTTTTAGAGAGCTAAATGACCGTGAAATTGAAAATCACTACAAAATGAACTCTAAAAATGTCGAAACTTGGCATGGTATCATCATTTCACCCACATAGTATGTGCAAAAGAGTGGAGAGGGTTACGGCAAAAACTGGACGCACTTCGTGTACAAACTGGACAATCTCTTTCGGAGTATCAGGGTTTCGGACGAGAACTCATCTGTTACACTGGCACTTCATTTTTTTAAAACTTATTACAACTCTAGACTTTTTTGCGTTCCGTACGCACCATTCAAAGCGACGTCATCTATTTTTAACACTTTCTGACATCATTTGCTATTTTTCAGTCATTTACCGATTTGTTTAGAGAGCTAAATGACCGTGAAACTGAAAATCGCTACAAAATGAACTCTGAAAATGTCGAAGCTTGGCATGGTATCATCATTTCACCCACATAGGATGTGCAAAAGAGTAGAGAGGGTTACGGCAACAACTGGACGCACTTCGTGTACAAACTGGACAATCTCTTTCGGAGTATCAGGGTTTCGGACGAGAACTCATCTGTTACACTGGCACTTCATTTTTTTAAACTTATTACAACTCTAGACTTTTTTTGCGTTCCGTTCGCACCATTCAAAGCGACGTCATCAATTTTCAAAACTTTCTGACATCATTTGCTATATTTAGTTATTTACCGATTCTTTAGAGAACTAAATGACCGTGAAATTGAAAATCACTACAAAATGAACTCTGAAAATGTTGAAACTTGGCATGGTATCATCATTTCACCCACATAGTATGTGCAAAAGACTAGAGAGGGTTACGGCAAAAACTGGACGCACTTCGTGTACAAACTGGACAATCTGTTTCAGAGTATCAGGGTTTTGGACGAGAACTCATCTGTTACACTGGCACTTCATTTTTTTAAACTTATTACAACTCCAGACTTTTTTTGCGTTCCGTACGCACCATTCAAAGCGACGTCATCAATTTGCAACACTTTCTGACATCATTTGCTATTTTTCAGTCATTTACCGATTTGTTTAGAGAGCTAAATGACCGTGAAATTGAAAATCACTACAAAATGGACTCTGAAAATGTCGATACTTGGCATGGCATCATCATTTCACCCACATAGCATGTGCAAAAGAGTAGAGAGGGTTACGGCAAAAACTGGACGCACTTCGTGTACAAACTGGACAATCTCTCTTGAAGTATCAGGGTTTCTGACGAGAACTCATCAGTTACATGGGCACTTCATTTTTTTAACTTATTACAACTCCAGAATTTTTTGTGTTCCGTACACACGATTCAAAGCGACGTCATCAATTTTCAAAACTTTCTGACATTATTTGCTATTTTTAGTCATTTACCGATTGAGCTAAATGACCGTGAAATTGAAAATCACTACAAAATGAACTCTGAAAATGTCGAAACTTGGCATAGTATCATCACTTCACCCACATAGCATGTGCAAAAGAGTAGAGACGGTTACGGCGAAAACTGAACGCACTTCGTGTACAAACTGGACAATCTCTTTCTAAGTATCAGGGTTTCTGACGAGAACTCATCTGTTGCATGGGCACTTCATTTTTTAAACTTATTACAACTCCAGATTTTTTTTGCGTTTCGTACACACCATTCAAAGCTACGTCATCAATTTTCAAAACTTTCTGACATCATTTGCTATTTTTTAGTCATTTACCGATTGTTTAGAGAGCTAAATGGCCGTGAAATTGAAAATCACTACAAAATGAACTCTGAAAATGTCGAACCTTGGCATGGTATCATCATTTCACCCACATAGTATGTGCAAAAGAGTAGAGAGGGTTACGGCAAAACTAGACGCACTTCGTGTACAAACTGGACAATCTCTTTCGGAGTATCAGGGTTTCGGACGAGAACTCATCTGTTACACTGGCACTTCATTTTTTTAAACTTGTTACAACTCCAGACTTTTTTTGCGTTCCGTACACACCATTCAAAGCGACGTCATCAATTTTCAACACTTTCTGACATCATTTGTTATTTTTCAGTCATTTACCGATTTGTTTAGAGAGCTAAATGACCGTGAAATTGAAAATCACTACAAAATGAACTGTGAAAATGTCGAAACATGGCATGGTATCATCATTTCACCCACATAGCATGTGCAAAAGAGTAGAGAGGGTTACGGCAAAAACTGGACGCACTTCCTGTACAAACTGGACAATCTCTTTCGAAGTATCAGGGTTTCTGACGAGAACTCATCTGCTACATGGGCACTTCATTTTTTAACTTATTATAACTCCAGACTTTTTTGCATTCCGTACACACCATTCAAAGCGACGTCATCAATTTTCAAAACTTTCTAACATCATTTGCTATTTTTTAGTCATTTACCGATTTGTTTAGAGAGCTAAATGGCCGTGAAATTGAAAATCACTACAAAATGAACTCTGAAAATGTCAAAACTTGGCATGGTATCATCTTTTCACCCACATAGTATGTGCAAAAGAGTGGAGAGGGTTACGGCAAAAACTGGACGCACTTCGTGTACAAACTGGACAATCTCTTTCGGAGTATCAGGGTTTCGGACGAGAACTCATCTGTTACACTGGCACTTCATTTTTTTTAAACTTATTACAACTCTAGACTTTTTTGCGTTCCGTACGCACCATTCAAAGCGACGTCATCAATTTTTAACACTTTCTGACATCATTTGCTATTTTTCAGTAATTTACTGATTTGTTTAGAGAGCTAAATGACCGTGAAATTGAAAATCGCTACAAAATGAACTCTGAAAATGTCGAAACTTGGCATGGTATCATCATTTCACCCACATAGGATGTGCAAAAGAGTAGAGAGGGTTACGGTAACAACTGGACGCACTTCGTGTACAAACTGGACAATCTCTTTCGAAGTATGAGGGTTTCTGACGAGAACTCATCTGTTACTTGGGCACTTCATTTTTTTAAACTTATTACAACTCCAGATTTTTTTGCGTTCCGTACACACCATTCAAAGCGACGTCATCAATTTTCAAAACTTTCTGACATCATTTGCTATTTTTTAGTCATTTACAGATTGTTTAGAGAGCTAAATGACCATGAAATTGAAAATCACTACAAAATGAACTCTGAAAATGTCGAAACTTGGCATGGTATCATCATTTCACCCACATAGTATGTGCAAAAGAGTAGAGAGGGTTACGGCAAAAACTAGACGCACTTCGTGTACAAACTGGACAATCTCTTTCGGAGTATCAGGGTTTCGGACGAGAACTCATCTGTTACACTGGCACTTCATTTTTTTAAACTTATTACAACTCCAGACTTTTTTTGCGTTCCGTACGCACCATTCAAAGCGACGTCATCAATTTTCAACACTTTCTGACATCATTTGCTATTTTTCAGTTATTTATCGATTTGTTTAGAGAGCTAAATGACCGTGAAATTGAAAATCACAACAAAATTAACTCTGAAAATGTCGATACTTGGCATGGTATCATGATTTCACCCACATAGCATGTGCAAAAGAGTAGAGAGGGTTATGGCAAAAACTGGACGCACTTCGTGTACAAACTGGACAATCTCTTTCGGAGTATCAGGGTTTCGGATGAGAACTCATCTGTTACACTGGCACTTCATTTTTTTAAACTTATTACAACTCCAGACTTTTTTTGCGTTCCGTACGCACCATTCAAAGCGACGTCATCAATTTTCAACACTTTCTGACATCATTTGCTATTTTTCAGTCATTTACCGATTTGTTTAGAGAGCTAAATGACCGTGAAATTGAAAATCACTACAAAATTAACTCTGAAAATGTCGATACTTGGCATGGTATCATCATTTCACCCACATAGCATGTGCAAAAGAGTAGAGAGGGTTACGTCAAAAACTGGACGCACTTCGTGTACAAACTGGACAATCTCTTTTGAAGTATTAGGGTTTCTGACGAGAACTTATCAGTTACATGGGCACTTCATTTTTTTCAACTTATTACAACTCCAGACCTTTTTGTGTTCCGTACACACCATTAAAAGCGACGTCATCAATTTTCAAAACTTTCTGACATTATTTGCTATTTTTAGTCATTTACCGATTGAGCTAAATGACCGTGAAATTGAAAATCACTACAAAATAAACTCTGAAAATGTCGAAACTTGGCATGGTATCATCATTTCACCCACATAGCATGTGCAAAAGAGTAGAGACGGTTACGGCGAAAACTGGACGCACTTCGTGTACAAACTGGACAATCTCTTTTGAAGTATCAGGGTTTCTGACGAGAACTCATCGGTTACATGGGCACTTCATTTTTTAAACTTATTACAACTCCAGATTTTTTTGCGTTCCGTACACACCATTCAAAGCGACGTCATCAATTTTCAAAACTTTCTGACATCATTTGCTATTTTTTAGTCATTTACCGATTGTTTAGAGAGCTAAATGACCGTGAAATTGAAAATCACTACAAAATGAACTCTGAAAATGTCAAAACTTGGCATGGTATCATCATTTCACCCACGTAGTATGTGCAAAAGAGTAGAGAGGGTTACGGCAAAAACTGGACGCACTTCGTGTACAAACTGGACAATCTCTTTCGGAGTATCAGGGTTTCGAACGACAACTCATCTGTTACACTGGCACTTCATTTTTTTAAACTTATTACAACTCCAGACTTTTTTTGCGTTCCGTACGCACCATTCAGAGCGACGTCATCAATTTTCAACACTTTCTGACATCATTTGCTAATTTTCAGTCATTTACCGATTTGTTTAGAGAGCTAAATGACCGTGAAATTGAAAATCACTACAAAATGAACTCTGAAAATGTCGATACTTGGCATGGTATCATCATTTCACCCACATAGCATGTGCAAAAGAGTAGAGAGGGTTACGGCAAAAACTGGACGCACTTCGTGTACAAACTGGACAATCTCTTTTGAAGTATCAGGGTTTCTGACGAGAACTCATCAGTTACATGGGCACTTCATTTTTTTCAACTTATTACAACTCCAGACCTTTTTGTGTTCCGTACACACCATTAAAAGCGACGTCATCAATTTTCAAAACTTTCTGACATTATTTGCTATTTTTAGTCATTTACCGATTGAGCTAAATGACCGTGAAATTGAAAATCACTACAAAATAAACTCTGAAAATGTCGAAACTTGGCATGGTATCATCATTTCACCCACATAGCATGTGCAAAAGAGTAGAGACGGTTACGGCGAAAACTGGACGCACTTCGTGTACAAACTGGACAATCTCTTTTGAAGTATCAGGGTTTCTGACGAGAACTCATCGGTTACATGGGCACTTCATTTTTTAAACTTATTACAACTCCAGATTTTTTTGCGTTCCGTACACACCATTCAAAGCGACGTCATCAATTTTCAAAACTTTCTGACATCATTTGCTATTTTTTAGTCATTTACCGATTGTTTAGAGAGCTAAATGACCGTGAAATTGAAAATCACTACAAAATGAACTCTGAAAATGTCGAAACTTGGCATGGTATCATCATTTCACCCACATAGTATGTGCAAAAGAGTAGAGAGGGTTACGGCAAAAACTGGACGCACTTCGTGTACAAACTGGACAATCTCTTTCGGAGTATCAGGGTTTCGAACGACAACTCATCTGTTACACTGGCACTTCATTTTTTTAAACTTATTACAACTCCAGACTTTTTTTGCGTTCCGTACGCACCATTCAGAGCGACGTCATCAATTTTCAACACTTTCTGACATCATTTGCTATTTTTCAGTCATTTACCGATTTGTTTAGAGAGCTAAATGACCGTGAAATTGAAAATCACTACAAAATGAACTCTGAAAATGTCGATACTTGGCATGGTATCATCATTTCACCCACATAGCATGTGCAAAAGAGTAGAAAGGGTTACGGCAAAAACTGGACGCACTTCGTGTACAAACTGGACAATCTCTTTTGAAGTATCAGGGTTTCTGACGAGAACTCATCAGTTACATGGGCACTTCATTTTTTTAACTTATTACAACTCCAGACTTTTTTGTGTTCCGTACACACCATTCAAAGCGACGTCATCAATTTTCCAAACTTTCTGACATTATTTGCTATTTTTAGTCATTTACCGATTGAGCTAAATGACCGTGAAATTGAAAATCACTACAAAATGAACTCTGAAAATGTCGACACTTGGCATGGTATCATCATTTCACCCACATAGCATGTGCAAAAGAGTAGAGACGGTTACGGCAAAAACTGGACGCACTTCGTGTACAAACTGGACAATCTCTTTCGGAGTATCAGGGTTTCGGACGAGAACTCATCTGTTACACTGGCACTTCATTTTTTAAACTTATTACAAATCTAGACTTTTCTGCGTTCTGTACGCACCATTCAAAGCGACGTCATCAATTTTCAACACTTTCTGACATCATTTGCTATTTTTCAGTCATTTACCGATTTGTTTAGAGAGCTAAATGACCGTGAAATTGAAAATCACTACAAAATGAACTATGAAAATGTCGAAACTTGGCATGGTATCATTATTTCACCCACATAGCATGTGCAAAAGAGTAGAGAGGGTTACGGCAAAAACTGGACGCACTTCCTGTACAAACTGGACAATCTCTTTCGAAGTATCATGGTTTCTGACGAGAACTCATCTGCTACATGGGCACTTCATTTTTTTAAACTTATTATAAATCCAGACTTTTTTGCGTTCCGTACACACCATTCAAAGCGACGTCATCAATTTTCAAAACTTTCTGACATCATTTGCTATTTTTTAGTCATTTACCGGTTTTTTAGAGAGCTAAATGACCGTGAAATTGAAAATCACTACAAAATGAACTCTGAAAATGTCGAAACTTGGCATGGTATCATCATTTCACCCACATAGTATGTGCAAAAGAGTGGATAGGGTTACGGCAAAAACTGGACGCACTTCGTGTACAAACTGGACAATCTCTTTCGGAGTATCAGGGTTTCGGACGAGAACTCATCTGTTACACTGGCACTTCATTTTTTTTAAACTTATTACAACTCTAGACTTTTTTGCATTCCGTACGCACCATTCAAAGGGACGTCATCAATTTTGAACACTTTCTGACATCATTTGCTATTTTTCAGTCATTTACCGATTTGTTTAGAGAGCTAAATGACCGTGAAATTGAAAATCGCTACAAAATGAACTCTGAAAATGTTGAAACTTGGCATGGTATCATCATTTCACCCACATAGGATGTGCAAAAGAGTAGAGAGGGTTACGGCAACAACTGGATGCACTTCGTGTACAAACTGGACAATCTCTTTCGAAATATCAGGGTTTCTGACGAGAACTCATCTGTTACATGGGCACTTCGTTTTTTTAAACTTATTACAACTCCAGATTTTTTTGCGTTCCGTACACACCATTCAAAGCGACGTCATCAATTTTCAAAACTTTCTGACGTCATTTGCTATTTTTTAGTCATTTACCGATTGTTTAGAGAGCTAAATGACCGTGAAATTGAAAATCACTACAAAATGAACTCTGAAAATGTCGACACTTGGCATGGTATCATCATTTCACCCACATAGTATGTGCAAGAGAGTAGAGAGGGTTACGGAAAAAATTGGACGCACTTCGTGTACAAATTGGACAATCTCTTTCGGAGTATCAGGGTTTCGGACGAGAACTCATCTGTTACACTGGCACTTCATTTTTTTTAAACTTATTACAACTCCAGACTTTTTTTGCGTTCCGTACGCACCATTCAAAGCGACGTCATCAATTTGCAACACTTTCTGACATCATTTGCTATTTTTCAGTCATTTACCGATTTGTTTAGAGAGCTAAATGACCGTGAAATTGAAAATCACAACAAAATTAACTTTGAAAATGTCGATACTTGGCATGGTATCATCATTTCACCCACATAGCATGTGCAAAAGAGTAGGGAGGGTTACGGCAAAAACTGGACGCACTTCGTGTACAAACTGGACAATCTCTTTTGAAGTATCAGGGTTTCTGACGAGAACTCATCTGTTACATGGGCACTTCATTTTTTTTAACTTATTACAACTCCAGACTTTTTTGTGTTCCGTACACACCATTCAAAGCGACGTCATCAATTTTCAAAAGTTTCTGACATTATTTGCTATTTTCAGTCATTTACCGATTGAGCTAAATGACCGTGAAATTGAAAATCACTACAAAATGAACTCTGAAAATGTTGAAACTTGGCATGGTGTCATCATTTCACCCACATAGCATGTGCAAAAGAGTAGAGACGGTTATGGCGAAAACTGGACGCACTTCGTGTACAAACTGGACAATCTGTTTCTAAGTATCAGGGTTTCTGACGAGAACTCATTTGTTGCATGGGCACTTCATTTTTTTAAACTTATTACAACTCCTGTTTTTTTGCGTTCCGTACACACCATTCAAAGCGACGTCATCAATTTTCAAAACTTTCTGACGTCATTTGCTATTTTTTAGTCATTTACCGATTGTTTAGAGAGCTAAATGACCGTGAAATTGAAAATCACTACAAAATGAACTCTGAAAATGTCGAAACTTGGCATGGTATCATCATTTCACCCACATAGTATGTGCAAGAGAGTAGAGAGAGTTACGGCAAAAATTGGACGCACTTCGTGTACAAACTGGACAATCTCTTTCGGAGTATCAGGGTTTCGGACGAGAACTCATCTGTTACACTGGCACTTCATTTTTTTTAAACTTATTACAACTCCAGACTTTTTTTGCGTTCCGTACGCACCATTCAAAGCGACGTCATCAATTTGCAACACTTTCTGACATCATTTGCTATTTTTCAGTCATTTACCGATTTGTTTAGAGAGCTAAATGACCGTGAAATTGAATATCACAACAAAATGAACTCTGAAAATGTCGATACTTGGCATGGTATCATCATTTCACCCACATAGCATGTGCAAAAGAGTAGGGAGGGTTACGGCAAAAACTGGACGCACTTCGTGTACAAACTGGACAATCTCTTTTGAAGTATCAGGGTTTCTGACGAGAACTCATTTGTTTCATGGGCACTTCATTTTTTTAAACTTATTACAACTCCAGTTTTTTTGCATTCCGTACACACCATTCAAAGCGACGTCATCAATTTTCAAATCTTTCTGACATCATTTGCTATTTTTTAGTCATTTACCGATTTGTTTAGAGAGCTAAATGGCCGTGAAATTGAAAATCACTACAAAATGAACTCTGAAAATGTCTAAACTTGGCATGGTTTCATCATTTCACCCACATAGTATGTGCAAAAGAGTAGAGAGGGTTACGGCAAAAACTAGACGCACTTCGTGTACAAACTGGAAAATCTCTTTCGGAGTATCAGGGTTTCGGACGAGAACTCATCTGTTACACTGGCACTTCATTTTTTTAAACTTATTACAACTCCAGACTTTTTTTGCGTTCCCTACGCACCATTCAAAACGACGTCATCAATTTTCAACACTTTCTGACATCATTTGTTATTTTTCAGTCATTTACCGATTTGTTTAGAGAGCTAAATGACCGTGAAATTGAAAATCACTACAAAATGAACTCTGAAAATGTCGAAACTTGGCATGGTATCATCATTTCACCCACATAGCATGTGCAAAACAGTAGAGAGGGTTACGGCAAAAACTGGACGCATTTACTGTACAAACTGGACAATCTCTTTCGAAGTATCAGGGTTTCTGACGAGAACTCATCTGCTACATGGGCACTTCATTTTTTTAACTTATTATAACTCCAGGCTTTTTTGCGTTCCGTACACACCATTCAAAGCGAAGTCATCAATTTACAAAACTTTCTGACATCATTTGCTATTTTTTAGTCATTTACCGATTTTTTAGAGAGCTAAATGACCGTGAAATTGAAAATCACTACAAAGTGAACTCTGAAAATGTCAAAACTTGGCATGGTATCATCATTTCACCCACATAGTATGTGCAAAAGAGTGGAGAGGGTTACGGCAAAAACTGGACGCACTTCGTGTACAAACTGGACAATCTCTTTTGAAGTATCAGGGTTTCTGACGAGAACTCATTTGTTGCATGGGCACTTCATTTTTTTAAACTTATTACAACTCCAGTTTTTTTGCATTCCGTACACACCATTCAAAGCGACGTCATCAATTTTCAAAACTTTCTGACATCATTTGCTATTTTTTAGTCATTTACCGATTTGTTTAGAGAGCTAAATGGCCGTGAAATTGAAAATTACTACAAAATGAACTCTGAAAATGTCTAAACTTGGCATGGTTTCATCATTTCACCCACATAGTATGTGCAAAAGAGTAGAGAGGGTTACGTCAAAAACGAGACGCACTTCGTGTACAAACTGGACAATCTCTTTCGGAGTCTCAGGGTTTCGGACGAGAACTCATCTGTTACACTGGCACTTCATTTTTTTAAACTTATTACAACTCCAGACTTTTTTTGCGTTCCATACGCACCATTCAAAGCGACGTCATCAATTTTCAACACTTTCTGACATCATTTGTTATTTTTCAGTCATTTACCGATTTGTTTAGAGAGCTAAATGACCGTGAAATTGAAAATCACTACAAAATGAACTCTGAAAATGTCGAAACTTGGCATGGTATCATCATTTCACCCACATAGCATGTGCAAAACAGTAGAGAGGGTTACGGCAAAAACTGGACGCATTTACTGTACAAACTGGACAATCTCTTTCGAAGTATCAGGGTTTCTGACGAGAACTCATCTGCTACATGGGCACTTCATTTTTTTAACTTATTATAACTCCAGGCTTTTTTGCATTCCGTACACACCATTCAAGGCGAAGTCATCAATTTTCAAAACTTTCTGACATCATTTGCTATTTTTTAGTCATTTACCGATTTTTTAGAGAGCTAAATGACCGTGAAATTGAAAATCACTACAAAATGAACTCTGAAAATGTCGAAACTTTTCATGGTATCATCATTTCACCCACATAGTATGTGCAAAAGAGTGGAGAGGGTTACGGCAAAAACTGGACGCACTTCGTGTACAAACTGGACAATCTCTTTCGGAGTATCAGGGTTTCGGACGAGAACTCATCTGTTACACTGGCACTTCATATTTTTTAAACTTATTACAACTCAAGACTTTTTGTGTTCCGTACGCACCATTCAAAGCGCCGTCATCAATTTTGAACACTTTCTGACATCATTTGCTATTTTTCAGTCATTTACCGATATGTTTAGAGAGCTAAATGACCGTGAAATTTAAAATCGCTACAAAATGAACTCTGGAAATGTCGAAACTTGGCATGGTATCATCATTTCACCCACATAGCACGTGCAAACGAGTAGAGAGGGTTACGGCAACAACTGGACGCACTTCGTGTACAAACTGGACAATCTCTTTCGAAGTATCAGGGTTTCTGACGAGAACTCATCTGTTACATGGGCACTTCATTTTTTTAAACTTATTAGAACTCCAGATTGTTTTGCGTTCCGTACACACCATTCAAAGCGACGTCATCAATTTGCAAAACTTTCTGACGTCATTTGCTATTTTTTAGTCATTTACCGATTGTTTAGAGAGCTAAATAACCGTGAAATTGAAAATCACTACAAAATGAACTCTGAAAATGTCGAAACTTGGCATGGTATCATCATTTCACCCACATAGTATGTGCAAAAGAGTAGAGAGGGATACGGCAAAAACTAGACTCACTTCGTGTACAAACTGGACAATCTCTTTCGGAGTATCAGGGTTTCGGACAAGAACTCATCTGTTACACTGGCACTTCATTTTTTTAAACTTATTACAACTCCAGACTTTTTTTGCGTTCCGTATGCACCATTCAAAGCGACGTCATAAATTTGCAACACTTTCTGACATCATTTGCTATTTTTCAGTCATTTACCGATTTGTTTAGAGAGCTAAATGACCATGAAATTGAAAATCACTACAAAATTAACTCCGAAAATGTCGATACTTGGCATGGTATCATCATTTCACCCACATAGCATGTGCAAAAGAGTAGAGAGGGTTACGGCAAAAACTGGACCCACTTCGTGTATAAACTGGACAATCTCTTTTGAAGTATCAGGGTTTCTGACGAGAACTCATCTGTTACGTGGGCACTTCATTTTTTTAACTTATTACAACTGCAGACTTTTTTGTGTTCCGTACACACCATTCAAAGCAACGTCATCAATTTTCAAAACTTTCTGACATCATTTGCTATTTTGTAGTCATTTACCATTTTTTAGAGAGCTAAATGACCGTGAAATTTAAAATCGCTACAAAATGAACTCTGGAAATGTCGAAACTTGGCATGGTATCATCATTTCACCCACATAGCACGTGCAAACGAGTAGAGAGGGTTACGGCAACAACTGGACGCACTTCGTGTACAAACTGGACAATCTCTTTCGAAGTATCAGGGTTTCTGACGAGAACTCATCTGTTACATGGGCACTTCATTTTTTTAAACTTATTACAACTCCAGACTGTTTTGCGTTCCGTACACACCATTCAAAGCGATGTCATCAATTTTCAAAACTTTCTGACATCAATTGCTATTTTTTAGTCATTTACCGATTTGTTTAGAGAGCTAAATGACCGTGAAATTGAAAATCACTACAAAATGGACTCTGAAAATGTCGAAACTTGGCATGGTATCATCATTTCACCCACATAGCATGTTCAAAAGAGTAGAGAGGGTTACGGCAAAAACTGGACGCACTCATGCACAAACTGGACAATCTCTTTTGGAGTATCAGGGTTTCGGACGAGAACTCATCTGTTACACTGGCACTTCATTTTTTTAAACTTATTACAACTCTAGACTTTTCTGCGTTCCGTACGCACCATTCATAGCGACGTCATCAATTTTCAACACTTTCTGACATCATTTGCTATTTTACAGTCATTTACCGATTTCTTTAGAGAGCTAAATGACAGTGAAATTAAAAATCACTACAAAATGAACTCTGAAAATGTCGAACTTCGTATGGTATCATCATTTCACCCACATAGCATGTGCAAAAGAGTAGAGAGGGTTACAGGAAAAACTGGACGCACTTCGTGTACGAACTGGACAATCTCTTTCGAAGTATCAGGGTTTCTGACGAGAACTCATCTGTTACATGGGCACTTCATTTTTTTAACTTATTACAACTCCAGAATTTTTTGCGTTCTGTACACACCATTCAAAGCGATGTCATCAATTTTCAAAACTTTCTGACATCATTTGCTATTTTTTAGTCATTTACCAATTTGTTTAGAGAGCTAAATGACCGTGAAATTGAAAATCACTACAAAATGAACTCTGAAAATGTCGAAACTTGGCATGGTATCATCATTACACCCACATAGCATGTGCAAAAGAGTAGAGAGGGTTACGGCAAAAACTGGACGCACTTCGTGTACAAACTGGACAATCTCTTTTGGAGTATCAGGGTTTCGGACGAGAATTCATCTGTTACACTGGCACTTCATTTTTTTAAACTTATTACAACTCCAGACTTTTTTGCGTTCTGTACACACCATTCAAAGCGACGTCATCAATTTTCAAAACTTTCTGACATCACTTGCTATTTTTCAGTCATTTACCGATTTCTTTAGAGAGCTAAATGACCGTGAAATTGAAAATCACTATAAAATGAACTCTGAAAATGTCGAAACTTGGCATGGTATCATCATTTCACCCACATAGCATGTGCAAAAGAGTAGAGAGGGTTACGGCAAAAACTGGACGCACTTCGCGTACAAACTGGACAATCTCTTTCGAAGTATCAGGGTTTCTGACGAGAACTCATCTGTTACATGGGCACTTCATTTTTTTAACTTATTACAACTCCAGACTTTTTTGTGTTCCGTACACACCATTCAAAGCGACGTCATCAATTTTCAAAACTTTCTGACATTATTTGCTATTTTTAGTCATTTACCGATTGAGCTAAATGACCGTGAAATTGAAAATCACTACAAAATGAACTCTGAAAATGTTGAAACTTGGCATGGTGTCATCATTTCACCCACATAGCATGTGCAAAAGAGTAGAGACGGTTATGGCGAAAACTGGACGCACTTCGTGTACAAACTGGACAATCTCTTTCTATGTATCAGGGTTTCTGACGAGAACTCATTTGTTGCATGGGCACTTCATTTTTTTAAACTTATTACAACTCCTGTTTTTTTGCGTTCCGTACACACCATTCAAAGCGACGTCATCAATTTTCAAAACTTTCTGACGTCATTTGCTATTTTTTAGTCATTTACCGATTGTTTAGAGAGCTAAATGACCGTGAAATTGAAAATCACTACAAAATGAACTCTGAAAATGTCGAAACTTGGCATGGTATCATCATTTCACCCACATAGTATGTGCAAGAGAGTAGAGAGGGTTACGGCAAAAATTGGACGCACTTCGTGTACAAACTGGACAATCTCTTTCGGAGTATCAGGGTTTCGGACGAGAACTCATCTGTTACACTGGCACTTCATTTTTTTTAAACTTATTACAACTCCAAACTTTTTTTTGCGTTCCGTACGCACCATTCAAAGCGACGTCATCAATTTGCAACACTTTCTGACATCATTTGCTATTTTTCAGTCATTTACCGATTTGTTTAGAGAGCTAAATGACCGTGAAATTGAAAATCACAACAAAATGAACTCTGAAAATGTCGATACTTGGCATGGTATCATCATTTCACCCACATAGCATGTGCAAAAGAGTAGGGAGGGTTACGGCAAAAACTGGACGCACTTCGTGTACAAACTGGACAATCTCTTTTGAAGTATCAGGGTTTCTGACGAGAACTCATTTGTTTCATGGGCACTTCATTTTTTTAAACTTATTACAACTCCAGTTTTTTTGCATTCCGTACACACCATTCTAAGCGACGTCATCAATTTTCAAAACTTTCTGACATCATTTGCTATTTTTTAGTCATTTACCGATTTGTTTAGAGAGCTAAATGGCCGTGAAATTGAAAATCACTACAAAATGAACTCTGAAAATGTCTAAACTTGGCATGGTTTCATCATTTCACCCACATAGTATGTGCAAAAGAGTAGAGAGGGTTACGGCAAAAACTAGACGCACTTCGTGTACAAACTGGAAAATCTCTTTCGGAGTATCAGGGTTTCGGACGAGAACTCATCTGTTACACTGGCACTTCATTTTTTTAAACTTATTACAACTCCAGACTTTTTTTGCGTTCCCTACGCACCATTCAAAGCGACGTCATCAATTTTCAACACTTTCTGACATCATTTGTTATTTTTCAGTCATTTACCGATTTGTTTAGAGAGCTAAATGACCGTGAAATTGAAAATCACTACAAAATGAACTCTGAAAATGTCGAAACTTGGCATGGTATCATCATTTCACCCACATAGCATGTGCAAAACAGTAGAGAGGGTTACGGCAAAAACTGGACGCATTTACTGTACAAACTGGACAATCTCTTTCGAAGTATCAGGGTTTCTGACGAGAACTCATCTGCTACATGGGCACTTCATTTTTTTAACTTATTATAACTCCAGGCTTTTTTGCGTTCCGTACACACCATTCAAAGCGAAGTCATCAATTTTCAAAACTTTCTGACATCATTTGCTATTTTTTAGTCATTTATCGATTTTTTAGAGAGCTAAATGACCGTGAAATTGAAAATCACTACAAAATGAACTCTGAAAATGTCGAAACTTGGCATGGTATCATCATTTCACCCACATAGTATGTGCAAAAGAGTGGAGAGGGTTACGGCAAAAACTGGACGCACTTCGTGTACAAACTGGACAATCTCTTTTGAAGTATCAGGGTTTCTGACGAGAACTCATTTGTTGCATGGGCACTTCATTTTTTTAAACTTATTACAACTCCAGTTTTTTTGCATTCCGTACACACCATTCAAAGCGACGTCATCAATTTTCAAAACTTTCTGACATCATTTGCTATTTTTTAGTCATTTATCAATTTGTTTAGAGAGCTAAATGGCCGTGAAATTGAAAATCACTACAAAATGAACTCTGAAAATGTCTAAACTTGGCATGGTTTCATCATTTCACCCACATAGTATGTGCAAAAGAGTAGAGAGGGTTACGGCAAAAACTAGACGCACTTCGTGTACAAACTGGACAATCTCTTTCGGAGTATCAGGGTTTCGGACGAGAACTCATCTGTCACACTGGCACTTCATTTTTTTAAACTTATTACAACTCCAGACTTTTTTTGCGTTCCATACGCACCATTCAAAGCGACGTCATCAATTTTCAACACTTTCTGACATCATTTGTTATTTTTCAGTCATTTACCGATTTGTTTAGAGAGCTAAATGACCGTGAAATTGAAAATCACTACAAAATGAACTCTGAAAATGTCGAAACTTGGCATGGTATCATCATTTCACCCACATAGCATGTGCAAAACAGTAGAGAGGGTTACGGCAAAAACTGGACGCATTTACTGTACAAACTGGACAATCTCTTTCGACGTATCAGGGTTTCTGACGAGAACTCATCTGCTACATGGGCACTTCATTTTTTTAACTTATTATAACTCCAGGCTTTTTTGCGTTCCGTACACACCATTCAAAGCGAAGTCATCAATTTTCAAAACTTTCTGACATCATTTGCTATTTTTTAGTCATTTACCGATTTTTTAGAGAGCTAAATGACCGTGAAATTGAAAATCACTACAAAATGAACTCTGAAAATGTCGAAACTCGGCATGGTATCATCATTTCACCCACATAGTATGTGCAAAAGAGTGGAGAGGGTTACGGCAAAAACTGGACGCACTTCGTGTACAAACTGGACAATCTCTTTCGGAGTATCAGGGTTTCGGACGAGAACTCATCTGTTACACTGGCACTTCATTTTTTTTAAACTTATTACAACTCTAGACTTTTTTGTGTTCCGTACGCACCATTCAAAGCGCCGGCATCAATTTTGAACACTTTCTGACATCATTTGCTATTTTTCAGTCATTTACCGATATGTTTAGAGAGCTAAATGACCGTGAAATTTAAAATCGCTACAAAATGAACTCTAGAAATGTCGAAACTTGGCATGGTATCATCATTTCACCCACATAGCACGTGCAAACGAGTAGAGAGGGTTACGGCAACAACTGGACGCACTTCGTGTACAAACTGGACAATCTCTTTCGAAGTATCAGGGTTTCTGACGAGAACTCATCTGTTACATGGGCACTTCATTTTTTTAAACTTATTACAACTCCAGATTTTTTGCGTTCCGTACACACCATTCAAAGCGACGTCATCAATTTGCAAAACTTTCTGACGTCATTTGCTATTTTTTAGTCATTTACCGATTGTTTAGAGAGCTAAATAACCGTGAAATTGAAAATCACTACAAAATGAACTCTGAAAATGTCGAAACTTGGCATGGTATCATCATTTCACCCACATAGTATGTGCAAAAGAGTAGAGAGGGTTACGGCAAAAACTAGACTCACTTCGTGTACAAACTGGACAATATCTTTCGGAGTATCAGGGTTTCGGACAAGAACTCATCTGTTACACTGGCACTTCATTTTTTTAAACTTATTACAACTCCAGACTTTTTTTGCGTTCCGTATGCACCATTCAAACCGACGTCATAAATTTGCAACACTTTCTGACATCATTTGCTATTTTTCAGTCATTTACCGATTTGTTTAGAGAGCTAAATGACCATGAAATTGAAAATCACTACAAAATTAACTCTGAAAATGTCGATACTTGGCATGGTATCATCATTTCACCCACATAAGAGTAGAGAGGGTTACGGCAAAAACTGGACCCACTTCGTGTATAAACTGGACAATCTCTTTTGAAGTATCAGGGTTTCTGACGAGAACTCATCTGTTACATGGGCACTTCATTTTTTTAACTTATTACAACTCCAGACTTTTCTGTGTTCCGTACACACCATTCAAAGCGACGTCATCAATTTTCAAAACTTTCTGACATCATTTGCTATTTTTCAGTCATTTACCTATTTGTTTAGAGAGCTAAATGACCGTGAAATTTAAAATCGCTACAAAATGAACTCTGGAAATGTCGAAACTTGGCATGGTATCATCATTTCACCCACATAGCACGTGCAAACGAGTAGAGAGGGTTACGGCAACAACTGGACGCACTTCGTGTACAAACTGGACATTCTCTTTCGAAGTATCAGGGTTTCTGACGAGAACTCATCTGTTACATGGGCACTTCATTTTTTTAAACTTATTACAACTCCAGATTGTTTTGCGTTCCGTACACACCATTCAAAGCGACGTCATCAATTTGCAAAACTTTCTGACGTCATTTGCTATTTTTTAGTCATTTACCGATTGTTTAGAGAGCTAAATAACCGTGAAATTGAAAATCACTACAAAATGAACTCTGAAAATGTCGAAACTTGGCATGGTATCATCATTTCACCCACATAGTATGTGCAAAAGAGTAGAGAGGGTTACGGCAAAAACTAGACTCACTTCGTGTACAAACTGGACAATCTCTTTCGGAGTATCAGGGTTTCGGACAAGAACTCATCTGTTACACTGGCACTTCATTTTTTTAAACTTATTACAACTCCAGACTTTTTTTGCGTTCCGTATGCACCATTCAAAGCGACGTCATAAATTTGCAACACTTTCTGACATCATTTGCTATTTTTCAGTCATTTACCGATTTGTTTAGAGAGCTAAATGACCATGAAATTGAAAATCACTACAAAATTAACTCTGAAAATGTCGATACTTGGCATGGTATCATCATTTCACCCACATAGCACGTGCAAACGAGTAGAGAGGGTTACGGCAAAAACTGGACGCACTCATGCACAAACTGGACAATCTCTTTTGGAGTATCAGGGTTTCGGACGAGAACTCATCTGTTACACTGGCACTTCATTTTTTTAAACTTATTACAACTCTAGACTTTTCTGCGTTCCGTACGCACCATTCAAAGCGACGTCATCAATTTTCAAAACTTTCTGACATCAATTGCTATTTTTTAGTCATTTACCGATTTCTTTAGAGAGCTAAATGACAGTGAAATTAAAAATCACTACAAAATGAACTCTGAAAATGTCGAACTTCGTATGGTATCATCATTTCACCCACATAGCATGTGCAAAAGAGTAGAGAGGGTTACAGGAAAAACTGGACGCACTTCGTGTACGAACTGGACAATCTCTTTCTAAGTATCAGGGTTTCTGACGAGAACTCATTTGTTGCATGGGCACTTCATTTTTCTAAACTTATTACAACTCCTGTTTTTTTGCGTTCCGTACACACCATTCAAAGCGACGTCATCAATTTTCTAAACTTTCTGACGTCATTTGCTATTTTTTAGTCATTTACCGATTGTTTAGAGAGCTAAATGACCGTGAAATTGAAAATCACTACAAAATGAACTCTGAAAATGTCGAAACTTGGCATGGTATCATCATTTCACCCACATAGTATGTGTAAGAGAGTAGAGAGGGTTACGGCAAAAACTGGACGCACTTCGTGTACAAACTGGACAATCTCTTTCGGAGTATCAGGGTTTCGGACGAGAACTCATCTGTTACACTGGCACTTCATTTTTTTAAACTTATTACAACTCCAGACTTTTTTTGCATTCCGTACACACCATTCAAAGCGACGTCATCAATTTTCAACACTTTCTAACATCATTTGCTATTTTTCAGTCATTTACCGATTTGTTTAGAGAGCTAAATGACCGTGAAATTGAAAATCACTACAAAATGAACTCTGAAAATGTCGATACTTGGCATGGTATCATCATTTCACCCACATAGCATGTGCAAAAGAGTAGAGAGGGTTACGGCAAAAACTGGACGCACTTCGTGTACAAACTGGACAATCTCTTTTGAAGTATCAGGGTTTCTGACGAGAACTCATCTGTTACATGGGCACTTCATTTTTTTAACTTATTACAACTCCAGACTTTTTCGTGTTCCGTACACACTATTCAAAGCGACGTCATCCATTTTCAAAACTTTCTGACATTATTTGCTATTTTTAGTCATTTACCGATTGAGCTAAATGACCGTGAAATTGAAAATCACTACAAAATGAACTCTGAAAATGTTTAAACTTGGCATGGTATCATCATTTCACCCACATAGCATGTGCAAAAGAGTAGAGAGGGTTACGGTGAAAACTAGACGCACTTCGTGTACAAACTGGACAATCTCTTTCTAAGTATCAGGGTTTCTGACGAGAACTCATCTGTTGCATGGGCACTTCATTTTTTTAAACTTATTACAACTCCAGATTTTTTTGCGTTCCGTACACACCATTCGAAGCGACGTCATCAATTTTCAAAACTTTCTGACATTATTTGCTATTTTTTAGTCATTTACCGATTTGTTTAGAGAGCTAAATGACCGTGAAATCGAAAATCACTACAAAATGAACTCTGAAAATGTCGAAACTTGGCATGGTATCATCATTTCACCCACATAGTATGTGCAAAAGAGTAGAGAGGGTTACGGCAAAAACTGGACGCACTTTACACTGGCACTTCATTTTTTTAAACTTATTACAACTCCAGACTTTTTTTGCGTTCCGTACGCACCATTCAAAGCGACGTCATCAATTTTCAAAACTTTCTGACATCATTTGTTATTTTTCAGTCATTTACCCATTTGTTTAGAGAGCTATATGACCGTGAAATTGAAAATCACTACAAAATGAACAGTGAAAATGTCGAAACTTGGCATGGTATCATCATTTCACCCACATAGCATGTGCAAAAGAGTAGAGAGGGTTACGGCAAAAACTGGACGCACTTCCTGTACAAACTGGACAATCTTTTTCGAAGTATCAGGGTTTCTGACGAGAACTCATCTGCAACATGGGCACTTCATTTTTTTAACTTATTATAACTCCAGACTTTTTTGCGTTCCGTACACACCCTTCAAAGCGAAGTCATCAATTTTCAAAACTTTCTGACATCATTTGCTATTTTTTAGTCATTTACCGATTGTTTAGAGAGCTAAATGACCGTGAAATTGAAAATCACTACAAAATGAACTCTGAAAATGTCGAAACTTGGCATGGTATCATCATTTCACCCACATAGTATGTGCAAAAGAGTAGAGAGGGTTACGGCAAAAACTGGACGCACTTCGTGTACAAACTGGACAATCTCTTTCGGAGTATCAGGGTTTCGGACGAGAACTCATCTGTTACACTGGCACTTCATTTTTTTAAACTTATTACAACTCCAGACTTTTTTTGCATTCCGTACGCACCATTCAAAGCGACGTCATCAATTTTCAACACTTTCTGACATCATTTGCTATTTTTCAGTCATTTACCGATTTGTTTAGAGAGCTAAATGACCGTGAAATTGAAAATCACTACAAAATGAACTCTGAAAATGTCGATACTTGGCATGGTATCATCATTTCACCCACATAGCATGTGCAAAAGAGTAGAGAGGGTTACGGCAAAAACTGGACGCACTTCGTGTACAAACTGGACAATCTCTTTTGAAGTATCAGGGTTTCTGACGAGAACTCATCTGTTACATGGGCACTTCATTTTTTTAACTTATTACAACTCCAGACTTTTTCGTGTTCCGTACACACCATTCAAAGCGACGTCATCAATTTTCAAAACTTTCTGACATTATTTGCTATTTTTAGTCATTTACCGATTGAGCTAAATGACCGTGAAATTGAAAATCACTACAAAATGAACTCTGAAAATGTTTAAACTTGGCATGGTATCATCATTTCACCCACATAGCATGTGCAAAAGAGTAGAGAGGGTTACGGTGAAAACTAGACGCACTTCGTGTACAAACTGGACAATCTCTTTCTAAGTATCAGGGTTTCTGACGAGAACTCATCTGTTGCATGGGCACTTCATTTTTTTAAACTTATTACAACTCCAGATTTTTTTGCGTTCCGTACACACCATTCGAAGCGACGTCATCAATTTTCAAAACTTTCTGACATCATTTGCTATTTTTTAGTCATTTACCGATTTGTTTAGAGAGCTAAATGACCGTGAAATCGAAAATCACTACAAAATGAACTCTGAAAATGTCGAAACTTGGCATGGTATCATCATTTCACCCACATAGTATGTGCAAAAGAGTAGAGAGGGTTACGGCCAAAACTGGACGCACTTTACACTGGCACTTCATTTTTTTAAACTTATTACAACTCCAGACTTTTTTTGCGTTCCGTACGCACCATTCAAAGCGACGTCATCAATTTTCAAAACTTTCTGACATCATTTGTTATTTTTCAGTCATTTACCCATTTGTTTAGAGAGCTATATGATAGTGAAATTGAAAATCACTACAAAATGAACAGTGAAAATGTCGAAACTTGGCATGGTATCATCATTTCACCCACATATCATGTGCAAAAGAGTAGAGAGGGTTACGGCAAAAACTGGACGCACTTCCTGTACAAACTGGACAATCTCTTTCGAAGTATCAGGGTTTCTGACGAGAACTCATCTGCTACATGGGCACTTCATTTTTTTAACTTATTATAACTCCAGACTTTTTTGCGTTCCGTACACACCCTTCAAAGCGAAGTCATCAATTTTCAAAACTTTCTGACATCATTTGCTATTTTTTAGTTATTTACCGATTTTTTAGAGAGCTAAATGACCGTGAAATTGAAAATCACTACAATATGAACTCTGAAAATGTCGAAACTTGGCATGGTATCATCATTTCACCCACATAGTATGTGCAAAAGAGTGGAGAGGGTTACGGCAAAAACTGGACGCACTTCGTGTACAAACTGGACAATCTTTTTCGGAGTATCAGGGTTTCGGACGAGAACTCATCTGTTACACTGGCACTTCATTTTTTTAAAACTTATTACAACTCTAGACTTTTTTGCGTTCCGTACGCACCATTCAAAGCGACGTCATCAATTTTGAACACTTTCTGACATCATTTGCTATTTTTCAGTCATTTACCGATTTGTTTAGTGAGCTAAATGACCGTGAAATTGAAAATCGCTACAAAATGAACTCCGAAAATGTCGAAACTTGGCACGGTATCGTCATTTCACCCGCATAGCATGTGCAAAAGACTAGAGAGGGTTACGGCAACAACTGGACGCACTTCGTGTACAAACTGGACAATCTCTTTCGAAGGATCAGGGTTTCTGACGAGAACTCATCTGTTACATGGGCACTTCATTTTTTTTAAACTTATTACAACTCAAGACTTTTTTGCATTCCGTACACACCATTGAAAGCGACGTCATCAATTTTCAAAACTTTCTGACATCAATTGCTATTTTTTAGTCATTTACCGATTTGTTTAGAGAGCTAAATGACCGTGAAATTGAAAATCACTACAAAATGAACTCTGAAAATGTCGAAACTTGGCATGGTATCATCATTTCACCCACATAGCATGTTCAAAAGAGTAGAGAGGGTTACGGCAAAAACTGGACGCACTTCGTGCACAAACTGGACAATCTCTTTTGGAGTATCAGGGTTTCGGACGAGAACTCATCTGTTACACTAGCACTTCATTTTTTTAAACTTATTACAACTCCAGACTTTTTTTGCGTTCCGTACACACCATTCAAAGCGACGTCATCAATTTTCAACACTTTCTGACATCATTTGCTATTTTTCAATCATTTACCGATTTGTTTAGAGAGCTAAATGACCGTGAAATTTAAAATCACTACAAAATGAACTCTGAAAATGTCGAAACTTGGCATACTATCATCATTTCTCCCACATAGTATGTGCAAAAGAGTAGAGAGGGTTACGGCAGAAACTGGACGCACTTCGTGTACAAACTGGACAATCTCTTTCGGAGTATCAGGGTTTCGGACGAGAACTCATCTGTTACACTGGCACTTCATTTTTTAAGACTTATTACAACTCTAGACTTTTTTGCGTTCCATACGCACCATTCAAAGCGATGTCATCAATTTTCAACACATTCTGACATCATTTGCTATTTTTCAGTCATTTATCGATTTGTTTAGAGAGCTAAATGACCGTGAAATTGAAAATCACTACAAAATGAACTCTGAAAATGTCGAAACTTGGCATGGTATCATTATTTCACCCACATAGCATGTGCAAAAGAGTAGGGAGGGTTACGGCAAAAACTGGACGCACTTCGTGAACAAACTGCACAATCTCTTTTGAAGTATCAGGGTTTCTGACGAGAACTCATCTGTTACATGGGCACTTCATTTTTTTAACTTATTACAACTCCAGACTTTTTTTGCGTTCCGTACACACCATTCAAAGCGATGTCATCATTTTCAACACTTTCTGACATCATTTGTATTTTTCAATCATTTACCGATTTGTTTAAATAGCTAAATGACCGTGAAATTTAAAATCACCACAAAATGAACTCTGAAAATGTCGAAACTTGGCATGGTATTATCATTTCACCCACATAGCATGTGCCAAAGAGTAGAGAGGGTTACGGCAAAAACTGGACAAACTTCGTGTACAAACTAGACAATCTCTTTCGAAGTATCAGGGTTTCTGACGAGAACTCATCTGTTACTTGGGCACTTCATTTTTTATAAATTATTACAACTCCAGACTTGTTTGCATTCCGTACACACCATTCGAAGCGACGTCATCAATTTTCAAAACTTTCTGACATCATTTGCTATTTTTCAGTCATTTACCGATTTGTTTAGAGAGCTAAATGACCGTGAAATTGAAAATCGCTACAAAATGAACTCTGAAAATGTCGAAACTTGGCATACTATCATCATTTCACCCACATAGTATGTGCAAAAGAGTAGAGAGGGTTACGGCAAAAACTGGACGCATTTCATGTACAAACTGGACAATCTCTTTCGGAGTATCAGTTTTTCGGACGAGAACTCATCTGTTACACTGGCACTTCATTTTTGTAAACTTATTACTACTCTAGACTTTTTTGCGTTCCAAACGCACCATTCAAAGCGACGTCATCAATTTTCAACACTTTCTGACATCATTTGCTATTTTTCAGTCATTTATCGATTTGTTTATAGAGCTAAATGACCGTGAAATTGAAAATCACTACAAAATGAACTCTGAAAATGTCGAAACTTGGCATGGTATCATCATTTCACCACATAGCATGTGCAAAAGAGTAGAGAGGGTTACGGCAAAAACTGGACGCACTTCGTGTACAAACTGCACAATCTCTTTTGAAGTATCAGGGTTTCTGACGAGAACTCATCTGTTACATGGGCACTTCATTTTTTTAACTTATTACAACTTCAGACTTTTTTTGCGTTCCGTACACACCATTCATAACGACGTCATCAATTTTCAACACTTTCTAACATCATTTGCTATTTTTCAATCATTTACCTATTTGTTTAAATAGCTAAATGACCGTGAAAATTAAAATCACTACAAAATGAACTCTGAAAATATCGAAACTTGGCATGGTATTATCATTTCACCCACATAGCATGTGCCAAAGAGTAGAGAGGGTTACGGCAAAAACTGGACAAACTTCGTGTACAAACTAGAAAATCTCTTTCGAAGTATCAGGTTTCTGACGAGAACTCATCTGTTACTTGGGCACTTCATTTTTTAAAACTTATTACAACTCCAGAATTTTTGCATTCCGTACAGACCATTCGAAGCGACGTCATCAATTTTCAAAACTTTCTGACATCATTTGCTATTTTTTAGTCATGTACCGATTTGTTTAGAGAGCTAAATGACCGTGAAATTGAAAATCACTACAAAATGAACTCTGAAAATGTCGAAACTTGGCATACTATCATCATTTCACCCACATAGTATGTGCAAAAGAGTAGAGAGGGTTACGGCAAAAACTGGACGCACTTCGTGTACAAACTTGAAAATCTCTTTCGGAGTATCAGGGTTTCGGACGAGAACTCATCTGTTACACTGGCACTTCATTTTTTTAAACTTATTACAACTCTAGACTTTTTTGCGTTCCATACGCACCATTCAAAGCGACGTCATCAATTTTCAACACTTTCTGACTTCATTTGCTATTTTTCAGTCATTTATCGATTTGTTTAGAGAGCTAAATGACCGTGAAACTGAAAATCACTACAAAATGAACTCTGAAAATGTCGAAACTTGGCATCGTATCATCATTTCACCCACATAGCATGTGCAAAAGAGTAGAGAGGGTTACGGCAAAAACTGGACGCACTTCGTGTACAAACTGCACAATCTCTTTTGAAGTATCAGGGTTTCTGACGAGAACTCATCTATTACATGGGCACTTCATTTTTTTCAACTTATTACAACTCCAGACTTTTTTGTGTTCCGTACACACCATTCAAAGCGACATCATCAATTTTCAAAACTTTCTGACATTATTTGCTATTTTTTAGTCATTTACCGATTTGTTTAGAGAGCTAAATGACCGTGAAATTGAAAATCACTACAAAATGAACTCTGAAAATGTCGAAACTTGGCAAGGTATCATCATTTCACCCACATAGCATGTGCAAAAGAGTAGAGAGGGTTACGGCAAAAACTGGGCGCACTTCGTGTACAAACTGGACAATCTCTTTCGGAGTATCCGGGTTTCGGACGAGAACTCATCTGTTAAACTTATTGCAACTGCAGACTTTTTTTGCGTTCCGTACACACCATTCAAAGGGACGTCATCAATTTTCAACACTTTCTGACATCATTTGCTATTTTTCAGTCATTTACCGATTTGTTTAGAGAGCTAAATGACCGTGAAATTGAAAATCACTTTAAAATGAACTCTGGAAATGTCGAAACTTGGCATGGTATCATCATTTCACCCACATAGCATGTGCAAAAGAGTAGAGAGGGTTACGGCAAAAACTGGACGCACTTCGTGTACAAACAGGACAATCTCTTTCGAAGTATCAGGGTTTCTAACGAGAATTCATGTATTACATGGGCACTTCATTTTTTTACATTATTAGAACTCCAGACTTTTTTGCGTTCCGTACACACCATTCAAAGTGACGTCATCAATTTTCAAAAGTTTCTAACATCATTTGCTATTTTTTAGTCATTTACCGATTTGTTTAGAGCGCTAAATGACCGTGAAATTGAAAATCACTACAAAATGAACTCTGAAAATGTCAAAACTTGGCATGGTATCATCATTTCACCCACATAGTATGTGGAAAAGAGTAGAGAGGGTTACGGCAAAAACTGGACGGACTTCGTGTACAAACTGGACAATCTCTTTCTCAGTATCATTGTTTCTGACGAGAACTCATCTGTTACATGGGCACTTCATTTTTTTAAACTTATTACAACTCCAGATTTCTTTGCGTTCCGTACACACCATTCAAAGCGACGTCATCAATTTTCGAAACTTCCTGACATCATTTGCTATTTTTTAGTCATTTACCGATTTGTTTAGAGAGCTAAATGACCGTGAAATTGAAAATCACTACAAAATGAACGCTGAAAATTCCGAAACTTGGCATGGTATCATCATTTCATCCACATAGTATGTGCAAAAGAGTAGGGAGGTTTACGGCAAAAACTAGACGCACTTCGTGTACAAACTGGACAATCTCTTTCGGAGTATCAGGGTTTCGGACGATAACTCATCTATTACACTGGCACTTCATTTTTTTAAACTTATTACAACTCCAGACTTTTTTGTGTTCCGTACGCACCATTCAAAGCGACGTCATCAATTTTCAACACTTTCTGACATCATTTGTTATTTTTCAGTCATTTACCGATTTGTTTAGAGAGCTAAATTACGGTGAAATTGAAAATCACTACAAAATGAACTCTGAAAATGTCGAAACTTGGCATGGTATCATCATTTCACCCACATAGCATGTGCAAAAGAGTAGAGAGGGTTACGGCAAAAATTGGACGCACTTCGTGTACAAGCTGGACAATCTCTTTCGAAGTATGAGGGTTTCTGACGAGAACTCATCTATTTCATGGGCACTTCATTTTTTTAAACTTATTATAACTCCAGACTTTTTTGCGTTCCGTACACACCATTCAAAGCGACGTCATCAATTTTCAAAACTTTCTGACATCATTTGCTATTTTTTAGTCATTTACCGATTTGTTTAGAGAGCTAAATGACCGTGAAATTGAAAATTACTACAAAATGAACTCTGAAAATGTCGAAACTTGGCATAGTATCATCATTTCACCCACATACTATGTGCAAAAGAGTAGAGAGGGTTACGGCAAAAACTGGACGCACTTCCTGTACAAACTGGACAATCTCTTTCGGAGTATCAGGGTTTCGGACGAGAACTCATCTGTTACACTGGCACTTCATTTTTTTAAACTTATTACAACTCTAGACTTTTTTCGCGTTCCGTACGCACCATTCAAAGCGACGTCATCAATTTTCAAAACTTTCTGACATCATTTGCTATTTTTTAGTCATTTACCAATTTGTTTAGAGAGCTAAATGACCGTGAAATTGAAAGTCACTACAAAATGAACTCTGAAATTTTCGAAACTTGGCATGGTATCATCATTTCACCCACATAGTATGTGCAAAAGAGTAGAGAGGGTTACGGCAAAAACTGGACGCACTTCGTGTACAAACTGGACAATCTCTTTCGGAGTATCAGGGTTTCGGACGATAACTCATCTGTTACACTGGCACTTCATTTTTTAAAACTTATTACAACTCCAGACTTTTTTTGCGTTCCGTACGCACCATTCAAAGCGACGTCATCAATTTTCAACACTTTCTGACATCATTTGCTATTTTTCAGTCATTTACCGATTTGTTTAGAGAGCTAATTTACAGTGAAATTGAAAATCACTACAAAATGAACTCTGAAAATGTCGAAACTTGGCATGGTATCATCATTTCACCCACATAGCATGTGCAAAAGAGTAGAGAGGGTTACGGCAAAAACTGGATGCACTTCGTGTACAAACTGGACAATCTCTTTCGAAGTATCAGAGTTTCTAACGAGAACTCATCTGTTACATGGGCACTTCATTTTTTTAAACTTATTATAACTCCAGACTTTTTGCGTTCCGTACACACCATTCAAAACGACGTCATCAATTTTCAAAACTTTCTGACATCATTTGCTATTTTTCAGTCATTTATCGATTTGTTTAGAGAGCTAAATGACCGTGAAATTGAAAATCACTACAAAATGAACTCTGAAAAGGTCGAAACTTGGCATGGTATCATCATTTCACCCACATAGCATGTGCAAAAGAGTAGAGAGGGTTACGACAAAAACTGGACGCACTTCGTGTACAAACTGCACAATCTCTTTTCAAGTATTAGGGTTTCTGACGAGAACTCATCTGTGACATGGGCACTTCATTTTTTTAACTTATTACAACTCCAGACTTTTTTGTGTTCCGTACCACCATTCAAAGTGACATCATCAATTTTCAAAACTTTCTGACATTATTTGCTATTTTTTAGTCATTTAGAGATTTGTTTAGAGAGTTAAATGACCGTGAAATTGAAAATCACTACAAAATGAACTCTCAAAATGTCGAAACTTGGCATGGTACCATCATTTCACCCACATAGTATGTGCAACAGAGTAGAGAGGGTTACGGCAAAAACTGGACGCACTTCGTGTACAAACTGGACAATCTCTTTCGGAGTATCAGGGTTTCGGACAAGAACTCATCTGTTACACTGGCACTTCATTTTATTAAACTTATTGCAACTCCAAACTTTTTTTGCGTTCCGTACGCACCATTCAAAGCGACGCCATCAATTTGCAACACTTTCTGACATCATTTGCTATTTTTCAGTCATTTACCGATTTGTTTAGAGAGCTAAATGACCGTGAAATTGAAAATCACTACAAAATGAACTCTGAAAATGTCGAAACTTGGCATGGTATCATCATTTCACCCACATAGCATGTGCAAAAGAGTAGAGAGGGTTACGGCAAAAACTGGACGCACTTCGTGTACAAACAGGACAATCTCTTTCGAAGTATCAGGGTTTTTGACGAGAACTCATCTTTTACATGGGCACTTCATTTTTTTAAATTATTATAACTCCAGACTTTCTTGCGTTCCGTACACACCATTCAAAGCAACGTCATCAATTTTCAAAACTTTCTAACATCATTTGCTATTTTTTAGTCATTTACCGATTTGTTTAGAGCGCTAAATGACCGTGAAATTGAAAATCACTACAAAATGAACTCTGAAAATGTCGAAACTTGGCATGGTATCATCATTTCACCCACATAGTATGTGCAAAAGAGTAGAGAGGGTTACGGAAAAAACTGGGCGCACTTCGTGTACAAACTGGACAATCAATTTCGGAGTATCCGGGTTTCGGACGAGAACTCACCTGTTACACTGGCACTTCATTTTATTAAACTTATTACAACTCTAGACTTTTTTTGCGTTCCGTATACACCATTCAAAGCGACATCATCAATTTTCAACACTTTCTGACATCATTTGTTATTTTTCAGTCATTTACCGATTTGTTTAGAGAGCTAAATGACCGTGAAATTGAAAATCACTACAAAATGAAGTCTGAAAATGTCGAAACATGGCATGGTATCATAATTTCACCCACATAGCATGTGCAAAAGAGTAGAGAGGGTTACGGCAAAAACTGGACGCACTTCGTGTACAAACTGGATAATCTCTTTCGAAGTATCAGGGTTTCTGACGAGAACTCATCTGTTACATGGGCACTTCATTTTTTTAAACTTATTACAACTCCAGACTTTTTTGCATTCCTTACACACCATCCAAAGCGACGTCATCAATTTTCAAAACTTTCTGACATCATTTGCTATTTTTTAGTCATTTACCGATTTGTTTAGAGAGCTAAATGACCGTGAAATTGAAAATCACTACAAAATGAAATCTGAAAATGTCGAAACTTGGGATGGTATCATCATTTCACCTACATAGCATGTGCAAAAGAGTAGAGAGGGTTACGGCAAAAACTGGACGCACTTCGTGTACAAACTGGACAATCTCATTCGGAGTATCAGGGTTTCGGACGAGAACTCATCTGTTACACTGGCACTTCATTTTTTTAAACTTATTACAACTCTAGACTTTTTTTGTGTTCTGTATGCACCATTCAAAGCGACATCATCAATTTTCAACACTTTCTGACATCATTTGCTATTTTTCAGTCATTTATCGATTTGTTTAGAGAGCTAAATGACCGTGAAATTGAAAATCACTACAAAATGAACTCTGAAAATGTCGAAACTTGGCATGGTATCATCATTTCACCCACGTAGCATGTGCAAAAGAGTAGAGAGGGTTACGGCAAAAACTGGACGCACTTCGTGTACAAACTGGACAATCTCTTTCGAAGTATCAGGGTTTCTGACGAGAACTCATCTGTTACATGGGCACTTCATTTTTTTAAACTTATGACAACTCCAGAGTTTTTTGCGTTCCGTACACACTATTTAAAGTGACGTCATCAATTTTCAACACTTTCTGACAGCATTTGCTATTTTTCAGTCATTTACCGATTTGGGGAAAAGAAAAAAACTATATAAAAAACTAATCAGAAATAAAAGAAGAAAATAAAAAAAGCAGAAAAGAAAAAACTATAAAAAAACTACTCAGAAATAAATAGAAGAAAATGAATAAAGAAGAAAAGAAAAAACTATATAAAAAAATTTCAACACTTTCTGACAGCATTTGCTATTTTTCAATCATTTACCGATTTGGGGAAAAGAAAAAAACTATATAAAAAACTAATCAGAAATAAATAGAAGAAAATAAAAAAATAAGAAAGGAAAAAAACTATATAAAAAACTACTCAGAAATAAATAGAAGAAAATAAATAAAGAAGAAAAGAAAAAAATTATTGGGGCGCTGCCCAGTGGGCCTGCTAGACCCGGGCGTGGAAATTCAGGCCCACAAGGGCCAGCAGGCTCACAGGGCAGCGCGCCATAGTTAGGCCCAGAAGCCTGCTTTACAAGTGAGTTCCAAGTAGTAGCCGCGGCTGGGTTTATAAACCAGTGCGGCTGCCCTTCGCCCGGCGAGGTGGGACTAAACTTTCTACACCGCGGGTGGCAGCGCACCCCTTTAGTAACGGTTGGTAGCCCAACCCGGTACTAAAGGTGGGTCTTTAGTACCGGTTGGAGCCACCAACCGGTACTAAAGGCCTGCTCTTCCCGCCTCTTGGCCTGGCAAAAATAGGCCTTTAGTACCGGTTGGTGGATCAAACCGGTACTAATGGCCACCGCGATATAAGCACCACTTACGAATATTTTCAGTTTGTTCTTCGCCCCCGTCGCCGCCCCTGTCGCGCCCTAGCCCGTCCCTGTCGTCGTCGTCATTGCTGCCCCCGCCGCCGTCGTTACCGCCCCAGCCGGCCCCCGTCGTCGCCGTCTCGCGCCGTCGCCCCCGGCCCGCCGCCCGTCTTCGCCGTCCCCGTCGCCCCCGGCCCGCCGCCTCGTACGTGTCGCCGTCTCGCGCCATCACCCCCGGCCCGCCGCCCGTCGCGCCGTCCCCGCCGACCGTACGCCGCCGCCCCACTCGTACACACACACACATACACACACATACACACACAGAGACACACACACACACATTTTTTTTACTTACTTTCGGTTTTCTGTTGTTTAGATTAATGCATGTCAAATTTTCTGTTGAATTAATATAACTAGTTTATTTTTAGTAAATGCTTAGTTGAACTAGTTGAATTAATAGAACTAGTTTATTTTTAGTAAGAAAATTTAGGTATATGAGATTTGATGATCTAATTAAAATATTACTATATATAGCTACTTTATATATTTTAGTAAGAAATTAATATAACTAGTTTGTTTTTAGTAAATTCTCAGTTGAATTTGTTGAATTAATAGAACTAGTTTATTTTTAGTAAGAAAATTTAGGTATTTGAGATTTGATGATCTAATTAAAATATTACTATATATATAGAACTAGCTACTTTATTTTAGTAAGAAAATAAATAGAACTAGTTTATTTTTAGTAAATGCTTAGTTGAATTAGTTGAATTAATCGAACTAGTTGAATTGATAGAACTACTTGAATTAATAGAATTAGTTGAATTAATATAACTAATAAGTGTTTAATGTTTCACCTATATGAGCATAGGAAATGTCGTCTGACGACGAAAAAGATTTCATTAAGTGTGAATACTGTGAAGACCAGCGCGGCCTGTGCGTCAGAAGTTTCCTTGTTGATGATAGGCACTTCAGCATCAAGCTGGATGAGACCTTCGAAGTGGATACAGTAAGTCACAGCGACAAGTCTTTTTTCGTAATTAAGCATGACTTATGCTTCATTTGCTTCAACTTATAATTTTTAATTTTCACTATTGTACTAGCGCATACCCTGTCATGCAAGAATTTTTGTCTTGGATATGATAGGTTTCAGTGCTATGGAAACTATGGAGGTAAAGAGAGTTTACCTGAAGACCGAGCATGGTTGTACTTTCAACATCAAATTATACAATGCAAACACATACACCTATTTTGAATGCAAAACTTGGCAAGCACTATGCAAGACTTATGCATTTGAGCCTGATATGGTTATCACCTTTGATATTCGTCCGGAAGATGATATTGAAGGTAATAGAGACATCTGGGTCGATGTGCAGACGCCTCCAGTTCTACCATTATGTGAGTTTCTCAACCACATTTATGTCTTCGATATTGTTTATTCAAAAATAGTTGACAAGTAATTTCTATTGACAGCTTATTTTGATTCAAGCAAACATGTTCGGCACTTGGTAGACAGGACCATCCACTCTCCCGGGGCTGAACTAAACTGCGAGGAGATAAGTCATTATGTTTCATGGTTTTAGGATCTTGATGCTGTCAAGAGAAATCATTTTCCTGAATTTGAAAACCTTAGTACTCAAAACGTGCGACCAATAGTGATCGCATTGAACTACGGTCACATGTATTTAGGAAAGATGGTAAGATTTTTACTATTAGTCCTCAGTGCATCTTTTGCATACATTATTTTTCAAGCTAAACTTTCATTGCTAAGTATATTAATTACTATACGATGTTCTTCAACAGGGACTCCCGATGACAGTTGTGCCTCAGTGGATCGAGACTAAAGGTCGCATGTCAATTGTTAGCTTACGGCCAAGATATCCTACAGTGCACATGAGTGCATTCAGGATTTCTGAAGGCGATGAATGCTTAATAGTGAAAGATTGGAGCAAAATTGTTAACGATCGCAGAGAAGTACTAGGGGGCAGCAATCAGAAGCGCAGCCCACGATTCGGAGACAGGTTCATCTGCATGCTCCAATATGATGAATCAGGAAAGCTATACATGTTCTATGCTATTTTACCTGGGAGAGAGCAGCAGGAGTGATTTAGCTAGTTATCATGCTCTTAGTACTTCTTGTCCTCTGATGCGTGCCCGTGTTCTTTGTCCTGAACTTAATCTCAAAGAGTGATTTGCTTTTGTGGTGTTATGAACGCTTATAATATCATGACCATGTTGAACTCGATGATATCTTTGCTAGCTAGTATGTACTGTTGTTGGTGATGATATGATGCAAGAGTTTTTATATTAATATGATGATGATGATGATGATGAGTTATTATATCATTTATGAAAGAAACCGCATATTAGTTTCAACTGGATGGATCCTAGCTAAGTGATCAAGTATATGTCATATCCATATTACTTAGATCACTAAGTGATCAAGTATATGCCAAGCTAGGATCCACATGCATCCAGTCGAAACTAATCTGCGGTACTTTCACCTAATGATTTAACAACTCATTATAATGTAAAACAATCACTAAATTAAATTGAAAAGACAAAACTAAAGGAAAAATTAAAATTAAAAACAAAACACACCCAAACATTTAGTACCGGTTGGTGTTACCAACCGGTACTAATGTCCTACACGTACCCGGGCCTGGCTCGTGCCACGTGGTGGCACGTTAGCGCCGGTTCGTGCCGAACCGGTACTAAAGGGGGGGGCCTTTAGTCCCTACTCTTTAGTGCCGGTTGCAGAACCGGCACTAAAGGCCCTTACGAACCGATGATAAAACTCCGTTTTCTACTAGTGGGCCAACGGCGCCGGCGCCTGGGGCTACCCCCCAACGCACCTCCAATCCCGCGCCACGGTACGATTTCTCACCTACACTTCCTGTCATTTCCATCTAATACACTCCTCTCTGTTTTTGCGAAAAGTCTAATGCACTCCTCTGAAATTAAATTTCTTTATTCACAGGAAACTAAGGGCTGCACACTGTTGGTTCATGTTCGAACACTTAAAGCTGGTCCGGGTGCAATCGACAAGAAAAGTGAGGAAAATTGCGTTCGCTAGGGGATGTGCTCTGTGTGGTCTGATCTTTCATCTATATACACTTATGTGAGCCCGTGATGTTCGGGAGTGCTAGGATATACCAGTTTGTTGTTCAAAGTGCAGTACTCTAGTTGTTCATGTGCTGCTCAGGAAGAGTATATCGCAAGAGTATGTTAACTACTACTCCCTCCGTTCCTAAATATTTGTCTTTTTAGATATTTCAACAAGTGACTACATACGGAGCAAAATGAGTGAATTTACACTTTAAAATATGTCTATATACATTCATATGTAGGAGTTCATTAAAATCTTTAAAAAGACAAATATTTAGGAACAGGTGGAGTAGTAATTTGGCGAATTTTCCACCAAGCTCACCTTGTACTTGTGGCTATCGTCTCCTTTTTTTGTTTCTTTTTTTATGGCTTCCAGTTGCTGCTCCGATGGTGGCGGCCAACAGCGCCGGCGCCTGGGGCTACCCCCCAACGCACCTTCGATGCCGCGACAAGGTAGGATTTCTTATCTACTCCATTTCCTACAATTTTTGTCTAATACACTCCTCTCTTTTTTTGCGAAAAGTCTAATACACTCCTTTGAAATTGAATTTCTCTATTCACAGGAAACTGAGCGGCTGCACTGTTGGTTCATGTTCGAACACTTAAACCTGGTACGGGTGCAATCGAGAAGAAAAGTGGGGAAAATTGCCTTCTCTAGGTATGTGGTCTGTGTGGTCTCATCTTTCATCTGTGTACACTTATTTGTAAGCCCGTGATGTTCAGGAGCACTAGGATATACCAGTTTGTTAATTACTATTAGTTCACTGTGCAGTACTCTAGTTGTTCATGTGCTGCTCAGGAAGAGTATATGGAAAGAGTATGATAACTACTAGTAATTTGGTGAATTTTCCACCATAATCAGCTTATACCAGTGGCTACCGTCTCCCTTTCTTTGTTTCTTTTTTGCTGGCTTCCAGTTGCTGCTCCAAAGAAGTGAAACAAGTAGACAGGAACACATACACGCAAAACACATTGCTGTTCTGAAGTCTTTTCAAGTGCATAAATTTTATTCTAGATAATGCAGTAGTAGTTCTTTGTGATTCCATTTCTATCTGTTTTTACTCCTATAACGCCAACAAGCAACAAATGAACACAACATCAACAATACATCATCGAAGCAAATCTCTATGCTGCATCTACGTAATGACAAAGATCTAGGGAAGCAAAAGGCTAATTTCCCCCTCTTCTAGGCCCTTCAAATAATTTTTCTTCGGAGTTTTTTCTAAAGCGGGGGAGGGGGGCAGCGCCCCCCCCCCCCCCCATCTCCTTGATATGCAGACGTAGTCAAAGCCGGGCATCTTGAGCGATGACTACATTCTGCATTCGGAACTCGCCATTCGATGCGCCCGAAAGGCCGTAAGGAGTGCGCGAGGAAGCGCTCCCGGGCGGCGGCCAACAGCGCCGGCGCCTGGGACTACCCCCCAACGCGCCTCTGATGCCGCGGCAAGGTATGATTTCTCATCTAGTCCATTTCCTGCAATTTTTGTCTAATACACTCCTCTCTTTTTTTGCGAAAAGTCTAATACACTCCTCTGAAATTGAATTTCTCTATTCATAGGAAACTGAGCGGCTACACCTGTTGGTTCATGTTCGAACACTTAAAGCTGGTACGAGTGCAATCGAGAAGAAAAGTGGGGAAAATTGCCTTCGCTAGGGATGTGCTCTGTGTGGTCTGATCTTTCATATGTGTACACTTACCTGTGAGCCCGTGATGTTCAGGAGTACTAGGGTATACCAATTTGTTAATCGGGTAATGTAACTTCCGAACGTTCTGATCTTTACGATAGATACGAACGACTCGATATTCCTTCGCAGTCGAGATCAACTCTCTCCTCGTTCTCCATTTCCCGCAAAAAAGCTGCGGTTGGGACATCTCCCGACTAACCACCTTATCTAACTCTGTTGTCCAATTAGATTCGATCTGAGTTGACTTTCTTCTCTCTGTTTCCTCGAGTACTTGATTAAAGCGCAACAAACTACTATGACAAGCAGGATTCGAACCTTGCACCTCTTATATCACAGTACTCAGCTAGTGAGCCACCTCACCTACGTTCTTTCTCCTCATGTAACAAAAGCAAATATGCTTTTTATCAAGTTTACTCTACTACGTTTGCACACGAACAACTTAATCCTGTTTCCCATTTTTCGCACATAAGTACGTTTTTACCCGAACCTAGTGAATCGGTGAACCAACAATGCTCGTCCATTCACCCCTTTGAATTTTAGAAGTTATTTGCCGAATGTATTGATTTTTAGGAGCTCTGTTCAACATCTTGCTTAATACCCGGTAACTTCTGTGCAAACGGCATGGTAATTTGTCCACCCGGGATCCGATAAGTTACGTATAAATGTCATGGTAACTTCGACTGGGAGTGAAAATATTAAAACATCTCCCTGGTAATTTATGTGTAAACAACACGGTCATTTCTGCATGGCAACCTGATAACTTAGGCACAAACATCGCGGCAAATTTGACCTACAAGAAAAAAGTTGTCAAAAATATACCCCGGTAACTTTTTGTATAAACATCATGATAATAACGAATCATATACAGGATTAGGTACAAACACCATGATAACTTGGACCCCGAGGAAAAACTTTTGCAAAATATAACCTCGATAACGTTTGCGTAAATATCATGGTGACAGAAGCACTGCATACCTGATACCCCTAGGTGAACCGGGGGGGGGGGGGGGGGGGGGGAGGGGCTGGGTGGGGAGTTGTTGAAAAACATATTCTCGATACCTTCTGTGGAAATAACACGATATTATACACAAAAATAAGTTAACAACTCACTACAAACCAAGGGTAACTTTTGACCTCGGGATAAAAGTTTATTGAAAAAGATAGCTTGATAACTTGTGTGTAAATAACATGGTAATATACATACATTGGAGCTGATAACCTACTCAATCCAGCTGTGGTAACTTTTTGACCAGGGAAAAATGTTGTTAAAAAGTACCTCCCAATAACTCATGTGGGAACAAAATGATAATATACTCTCATGAGAGCTGATAACTCATATACAAATGTCGCGGTAATTTTTTGACAGAGGAAATGAAAATTAATGAAAAAATTGCCCCGATAACTTCTGTGCAACATGGTAATATACACAACAAAACTAATAACTCACTACAAACACCATAATCATTTTTTGAACCCGTGATAAAACTTTGTCAAAAACTTACCCCAGTTACTTCTGTGTAAACGACATGGTAACTTATGTATGACAGACGTGATAACTTACGTAGCCCAGATGTGGTAACTTTTTGATATGAAAAAAAAGTCATCAGAACATATCAACATGAGATTTAGTTTTGAAGATCTCGTCGAGGCGGATTTTTTTTTGTGAAAACGATTTTTCAATCGGAGCGGCGGTTTGAGCTACAAAACATTTTAAAGTTTTTAAAAAAAATTCTAGGATGACATTAGCTTTTCGTTTTCTAGTGCATATATGCATGTAATTAGAGGAAGGAGTGCACGTGAAAAGAAAATTAGTCATTCTAATGCATACATGTATATAATTAGAGTGAAATAAGGATCGTTCTTGCCTATTGCTTAAATCCAAACGTTTGGCAGTTATAAAAGCCCTTTGTTAATTACTACTAGTTCAAAGTGCAGTATTCTAGTTGTTCATGTGTTGCTTAAGAACAGTATATCGCAAGAGTATGTTAACTACTAGTGATTTGGGGAATTTTCCACCTTGCTCAGCTTGTACCTGTGCCTATCGTCTCCCTTTTTTTTCTTTCGTTTTTGCTACCTTCCAGTTGCTGCTCCAAAGAAGTGAAACATATAGACAGGAACACATATACGCAAAACACATTGATGATATGAAGTCTTTTTCAAATGATTCCATTTCTGTCTGTTTTTACTCCTATAACGCGAACAAGCAACAAATGAACACAACATCAACAATACGTCATCCTAGCAATTCTCTGTACCGCATCAGTGGTTCAGCCAGTGGCAGAGCTATGTTAAGCCCTTTTAGAGATGAAAATCCACAAGATCGGACGAGCTCGCGTGCTCACGGAATCGCTACGCACTCGTTCTCTCCGGGATATGGGCCGTGTCAGGTACTGTTAGAGGTATAGGACGCGTATACTCTGGGGCTTGGGCTGAATAGATACGGCTGGGCCCTCATGTTCAGTTTGACAGACGTTGCGATGTGTAGGCCGAGGACGTCCTGGACCGAGCTATGCCATCAGAACGTTTTGTCAGCCTACGTGATACTTAACGGCAAGACCCCGATTGAATAGTTGATCTGAGACGTAGGGCGAGGCGCTGCTTTATTGAACCGTGGCCGTCACTCTTTCCTCCACCCGATTTCAAATTTCAAACAGCTGAGGAACCAAAAAAAAAAAACAGCCGAGGAATAATTCTCTCTTCCACCCATGGACGCGCATAACGTGTGTGTCTACATATGTAACCCTGCATGACACACGTGCGCTAGTATTTCAAAGCTCATTTACATTGTTGCAGCACAGCTCAGGCTGGTGCATGTCACATCTACTCCCTCCGTTCCCCAACTTTGTACTAACTGGAACGGAGGGAGTATGATACAACAGCCAAAACTACCTAAACAAGCATAGGGTGAGTTATCAAATTCAGCAAGGATCATTTCGTTGGAATTTCAGCACGCCGTTCATATCTTGTTTTACTCCCTCCATTCCTAAAAGGCGAATTTTGTTTCATTAAGACATGCATTTGACCAATAATTACTTCGTAAATACAAAGTTAAATGACGTGAAATTTGTGTCACCAGATTTGTATCCAAAAGTACCTTGTTATGATAGTGATTTTGTATCACATAATTGAAATATTAGAAAATTAATTTTTGATCAAAGTCTTGTCTTAACGAAACGAAATAAGCCTTATTCATTGCCAAGGCTGTAAGGGGAAAAAATACATGGGAACCCGATCACATTCGTGCCATATAGCAAGCCATACAACAAGTGTAGTTGGGGAGTTTTTCCTGGTAAAACCATGCAGGCTCTTATATGCGTGGCCATCCGGCAAGAAAAAAAGGTCATTTGCATGCGAAAAAAGTCCTCCAACTAAACTGAAATACAAATAAACACACACACATTGGGATACATCGGGTCACTGCTAAAAGAAAACACTCAACTTGTCCGACGATGTGGTTGGTAACATACTCCTCTAACCAACATGTTAATCTTCAAAGGGAATGACAGCTGCACAGCAAAGCCATGGCAATCATCCTAAATCACCAACTAGAGATGAACATCAGGTGATGACTCCCCTATGTATTCAACCGTTTATGCATGACCGGCTACCCTCAACACTAAGATACATTGCCTCCCAGGACCATGGCCACAGAGCACATACCATGCTGATGCAGATGCTTAACTGCTCGGGCAGATACCATCAAGGTTACCGTTTGAACAGTATGCAAGATCACCTTAGGCTTGTTGCAGGAGTTTTTTCGATCGCCGCCCACTCTGCAGTTTGTGCACTTTTCCTCCTTCCTTGGCTTCAGAGGCAAATCACCTCGGTCAGGACATGTTGTACTTTTGTGCGCCGGTTGACAAAAAATACTGCAGAAACATGTGCATTTGCTTGAACAACAATCAGCAAGACCATCTACTTTTGCAGTCCCTTTGGCTTTCTTACTTCGCACGCCGCAATAATCATATGGGGGCTTATCCCTGCTGCTCGTTGGACGTCCAGTTTTAGTTTCTGCTCATGCTCCGGAGCCACAAGCCCTACCAGATTTCCCGCCCCACTACCCGCGCCATCGCTCATATCAACCCACAGTGCGCCATCCCAAATACGTGTTTCCTTACGGTTTACTTTGTTGTCTCTAGTCTTGTCTTCCAGACCCATTCTGTTAAGCACAGCGGCCGTAAGACTAAGCTCGTCTATTTTTTACTTGAGTTGCTCCAATGCTACTTCATATAAGCTGTTGTATTTGCATCACCAAGCCACACCACTTCCATCACATGTGTGTACAGGTTCAAATAGCGAAATGTTAGAGTTAAGTGTAATTTTGTCTTTCTGAAGGTGCGCTAAGTGGTCTAGCAGCACATACCTTGCATCTTTTGTCCACCTTTTCGGAATGTGCTTCTCAGGTATTCCTCACACCCCTTGCATTTTGGTCCTTTCAATGTTGAGCCTGCTCTAGTCATACCTGATCCCAAAACTGATTTCCCATGAATACGGGTTGTAGTAGTCATATGCCTATCCCAGCGTATCGAAGCTGCTCCCAACCTCAGGCACTATGACGGCTTCAGTCTTTTTCTCTGCATATCCCTTGATTGTCTTCTCCAACGTGCACACTCTACCAACACAGGGGGGGTCACTCTGTAGGTGCCTGCCAACACGAACCCTGCTCGTTAGATATGCAATTCATTACATTTAGCAAAGGCATTGCGCGGGATGACATGTTCAGTTAGCGTCTACACATTTTTCAGACTTTTCATATGCTAAGCAGCAATTGTTGCAAACATAATTACAAATTTTAAATGCAAAATCACCTCTTTGTCCATGCTGGTGCCTGAGGGTAGTCCCTGCCTGTTGACTGCCCCGAATCTTCTGCCGACAAGTGCCAATACGTCCTGCCCTACCTCGCCAATACTGGACTCGGCCGCTGTGTCGAGCAGATCCGGGAGCAGCTGGGCCAGCGGCATGGTCTTGCTGCCGCCAAACGTCAGTGGCGTGCTCTCTCTGCCCCCAACGCCGGAGCGAAATAGAAAATGAGTCCGTGTGAGAAAAAGAGAGAAACCATGATCAGGGTAGCTCGCATGTAGAAACCTTATCAAAAAGGACAAATTCACGTGCAAATAATCTTATACTTTCTGTGTAAAAAAGCATCCCAAAAAAGGGTGACATGACATGTAGTTATGCAACCCCATCTAGAATATAAAAAGCCACCAGTTTGTAAATCAAACGCGTGTGCAGCACAAAATGCAACACATAAAAAACATGGCAGTTTATGCAACCCCATCTTGAATATAAAAGGCGACCAGTTTGCAAATCAAACGCGTGTGCAGCACAAAATGCGGCACATAAAAAACATGGCAGTTTATGCAACCACATCTAGAATATAAAAGGCCACCAGTTTGCAAATCAAACGCGTGTGCAACACAAAATGCAGCACATGAAAAACATGGCAGTTTATGCAACCCCTAGTTGCTTATATGCCGCCTACCCCACTGGATAACAACAGATAGAACCCTGTTGTCATCTTCCCCCTTATCGTGCCGCCATTAGGAAAACATCCTCTTTTACTGCGTAATTCACATCTACGGTTGTTTTTTGCCTGAAAATTACACACTAGTGCCTGCTTGTAGACTCCATTTATTTTTCTGCCTGAATAGAAAGCCTCCTCTATTGCATAAAAGCATATGCTGAAAATCGCCACCCAATATGAAACACAGATTGTTACAGTATTGCCTGTTGTAACATATATTGCCTGCTGAACATATATTGCCTACTAAACACAGCTTCCAATACAAATATTGCCTACTGGAAAAACATATATTGCCTACTGAAGCAACAGGTGTTGAACATATAACTACCAATATGAATGCACATTATTACAGTGTTGCTTGCTTGGACACATATATTACCTGCCCCCTACCCCTAATTATGTTGCCTACTGAAGAAAAATAGATGCTGAGAATAGCTATTTGAGCAGAGATATTACAGTATTGCCCACTGGAAAAAATATGTTGCCTACTGAAGAAAACAGTTGCTGATAAATAGCTAGATGAACACGAATGTTACAGCATTGCCTACTGAAGCAGCACAGATGCCGAAATTATATCCAGTATTTTTGCCTACTTATCATACTTTGTGTTGCCTACAAAATAAACTACTCTAATTTTGTTGCCTACTCCCTGAACATATAGGATTGTATTTTCTAAAAGCTGATGCAAACATACATGCACATTTGCTTGACTGTTCCCTTCGTGAAGTGAAACACTAGCCCGCTTCCCCTTGACTATGCTGCATCTCTGAAACCCATCGCAAAGAAGAGTTGGATTTGTCATGGCTGCTAGTAGCTAGCCCTCCGTCGTGTTATCCCCACCAAAAAACTCGTGAAACAAATGTGCGTCTGGATAGCAAAATTTTGGTGCGCGAGGCAGTTGTGCCTCTCTGTGTTTTGCATGACCAGTTCGTGATTTTACATCACCCGATTTGCTCCAGTTTTCGTGATCTACATCCACCCCATCCCCACTTCGTCGCCGTTAGAGATGATGAAATTATGGAGGCCGAGGCGCCGGGACTTACCTTTGGTCATAGATGTAGCAGAGAACCTCGCCGCCGCGCGCAACCAACAGCTCACGCGCGCAAGTCGTTCTACCCCGGTCGACTTGCTGGTGCCCGCCTCCTCCCGATGCAGTTCTCTCTTCACCGGTCCGCGTCGCAGCCGTTCGTCGTCGTCGCCGGGTGCCGGCGACGCTCCCGCCAAATCCCTAAGGATTTCTCTCCGTGCCGCCGTGCGGAGAGGGAATTGAGAGGGGAACGACGAGGACAGTAGAGGGGCAGAACCCACCGTCGCCTATCCCACCTAGTCGGGTATAGCTCCGCATACGTGTCTCAATCTCATGATGCCGCCCAGCATTTAGGTTTATCCATTTGACGACGGACGTTTCACCCCAACTATCTAGGTGGACTACTCCAAGGTGTAGTCGGTGAAACCAGTGATCGTGGAGTCAGAGCACGTGGGGGCATCCCCCACGATGGAGGACCAAGCATCGTTGGGAATGTAGGTCGGTGGACTCAATGGCCTCGAGTCGTCACAATCCTTACATGGTGGGGCCCTCTTCTCCTTAGCTGGCGGATTCTTCTTTGGTCAGATCCTCAAAATACTTTATTAGGATCAGCTACAGGTTCTTCTCAATGAGGGCCGCCAAGCGGTCCTCGGCGCGCTTCTCCTTGATTTTGTGTTGGGGAACGTAGTATTTCAAAATTTTGCCTACAATCACGCAAGATCTATCTAGGAGAAGCATAGCAACGAGCGGGGAGAGTGTGTCCACGTACGCTCGTAGACCGAAAGCGGAAGCGTTATATCAACGCGGTTGATGTAGTCGTACGTCTTCATGATCCGACCGATCCTAGCACCAAACGTACGGCACCTCCGTGTTCAGCACACGTTCAGCTCGATGACGTCTCTCGTACTCTTGATCCAGTTGAGGCCAAGGGAGAGTTCCGTCAGCACGACGGCGGGCGGCGGTGATAATGAAGTTACCGGCGCAGGGTACACCTAAGCACTATGACGATATGACCGAGATGTGTAACTGTGGAGGGGGCACCGCACACGGCTAAGACAAATCTTGGGGTGCCTTTGGGGTGCCCCCTGACCACGTATATAAAGGAGGGAGGAAGAGGAGGCCGACCCTAGAAGGGGCGCGCCAAAGGGGGGAGTCCTACTTGGACTCCCGGTCCAAGTAGGATTCGGCACCCCTTTCCTATTCCAACTAGGAGAAGGAAGGGGAGAAGGAAAGAGGGGGGCGCCGCCCCCTCCTAGTCCAATTCGGACCAGCCCATAGGGGGCGCGCGGCCACCCCTTGAGGCCCTTCTCTCCTTTCCCGTATGGCCCATTAAGGTCCACTACTTCCCCCGGCGAATTCCCGTAACTCTCCGGTACTCCGAAAAATACCCGAATCACTCGGAACCTTTTCGATGTCCGAATATAGCCTTCCAATATATCGATCTTTACCTCTCAACCATTTCGAGACTCCTCATCATGTCCTGATCTCATCCGGCACACCGAACAACCTTCTGTCATCAAATCACATAAACTCATAATACAAATCGTCATCGAACGTTAAGCGTGCGGACCCTACGGGTTCGAGAACTATGTAGACATGACCGAGACATATCTCCGATCAACAACCAACAGCGGAACTTGGATGCTCATATTGGCTCCCACATATTCTACGAAGATCTTTATCGGTCAAACCGCATAACAGCATACGTTGTTCCCTTTGTCATCGGTATGTTACTTGCCCGAGATTCGATCGTCGGTATCATCATACCTAGTTCAATCTCGTTATCGGCAAGTCTCTTTACTCGTTCCATAATGCATCATCCCGCAACTAACTCATTAGTCACATTGCTTGCAAGGCTTATAGTGATGTGCATTACCGAGAGGGCCCAGAGATAAAAGGAGTGACAAATCATAATCTCGATCTATGCCAACCCAACAAAGACCTTCGGAGACACCTGTAGAGCATATTTATAATCATCCAGTTACGATGTGACGTTTGATAGCACACAAGGTGTTCCTCCGGTATTCGGGAGTTGGATAATCTCATAGTCTGATGAACATGTATAAGTCATGAAGAAAGCAGAAGCAATGAAACTGTAACGATCATAATGCTAAGCTAACGAATGGGTCTTGTCCATCACATCATTCTCCTAATGATGTGATCCCGTTCATCAAATGACAACACATGTCTATGGTTAGGAAACATAACCATCTTTGATAAATGAGCTAGTCAAGTAGAGGCATACTAGGGACACTTTGTTTTGTCTATGTATTCACACATGTACTAAGTTTCTGGTTAATACAATTCTAGCATCAATAAAAAACATTTATCATGAAATAAGGAAATAAATAATAACTTTATTATTGCCTCTAGGACATATTTCCTTCAGTCCCCCACACTACTGGATTTAGCTTATTTGTCGTCTGCCAATTATTTGCCGTCTGTTAGCTGACGGCAAAGAAGGTCTTTGCCGTGCGCTTATAGAAAACGGACGGCAAAGAACTGGCTGGTGGCAAAGAAAGGTCTTTGCCATCAGCCAGTTCTCTTTGCCGTCAGCAGGCGGACGGCAAAGAATCTTTGCCGTCAGCTGGCGGACGGCAAAGAGGGAGGTGGGCCCCACTAATGAGCTGCTCAGAAAAAAACCTAACGGCCCCCTCTTTGTCGTCTGCTAGCCGACGGCAAAGAGCAAAAAAGCGGACGACAAAGGGGGCGGACGGCAAAGAGCTAACCTAACTAACGGCTCCCCATCCCGCCCCCTCCCTCTCTCTCTCTTTCTATCCTCTCTCTCCTCGATGAGACCACCACCACCCGCCGCCGCCCCCGCCACCAGCCACCCGCCACCGCCCCCGCCACCCGCCGCCGCCCCAACCACCCGCCGCCCCCTTGCCCCGTCACCCCACCACCCGCTGCCGCCCCCTCGCCCCTCACCCCGTCGCCCCGCACCCCTCCCCTGCGGCGCCCCGACGTCCACCGCGCCCCCGCTGCCCCTTCCACGCCGGCCAGCCGCGCCGTGGCCGTCCAACCGCCCCGCCCCTCCCCTGCGTGGCCGTCACCGCCCCGTCCCGCCGCGGCCTCCCCCTCCACCGGGCCGCCGCCTCCCCCTCCACCGGCGATCCCCTGCAGGTGAGTGATCTTCCCCCCCTTTTTTTAGTTTAGTTTATTTTAGTTTCTTTTAGTTAATTTAGTTTCTGTTTTAGTTATAGTTTCTTTTAGTTAGTTTTAGTTTCAGTTTAGTTTTATTTTTATTTTTAGTTTAGTTTATTTTAGATTAGTTTTAGTTTTAGTTTAGAAGAAGAAGAAGAGTAGAAGGAGGAGGAGGAGGGAGGAAGAGGAGGAGGAGGAGGAGGAGGAAGAAGAAGAAGAAGAAGAAGAAGAAGAAGAAGAAGAAAGAAAGAAAGAAAGAAAGAAAGAAAGAAAGAAAGAAAGAAAGAAAGAAAGAAGGAAAGAAAGAAAGAAGGAAAGAAAGAAAGACACCCTGACACCCCGACCCCGACACCCTAACACCACACCCTGACCCACACCCCAACCCCGACCCCGACACCCCGACCCCGACACGCCACCCCGACACCCTGGCACGACACCCCGACCATGACCCCCAACCCCCGACACCCTGACACCACACCCCAACCCCGACACCCCGACCACAAAAAAGCACCCCGACCCCGACACGGCACCCCGACCCCGACACGACACCCACGACACCAGAGGCCGACGGGGTCATATATTTGTGAATTATGAGTTAGGTCATATATTTTTGATTTTGTCATGAAAAACATCATATATGATTGTGTTGATCGGGTAGATTTAAATGTGCAGTTGTTTCGTCGCTGCGAGGTTTGGTGTTCGACGACCTCCCCGTGCGTTTGACGAGCTCTGCCCCTTCGTTCGTGGGTGAGCACAAATGACATGTCCTCCTCCCCCTTAATTATTTGCTCTGTTCCGGTGTTCGTGCCGATGAAACTTGCTAGCTAGCTATATATGTGTCTTTAATCATCAGTATGCGTAACCAATATGTGTCTCCCGTTCGAAAGGGTTCATCGTTATAAATATGCGTCCATTTGCATAAATTTCATCAGTGCCTCCCCTGTTGTTCTTCGGGTACACATCCTCTCTGTTTATTGCTGAGACATGTATCAGGAGAACAGCGGGGAGGTGGTACCGAAATTTTGCGTCGGATCCGGAGCATAGCATGGGAAAATGAACCCAATCTACACATACTCGGGTGGGATTAGGACCTATCATTACCTATTAGAGTGTAGGTTGCATGGATGTAATAAAATTGACAAACAAGATCAACTGATGAATATATACATGGTGAATTATATCTATATATATATATATATATATATATATATATATATATATTTGTTGTGTCCAGTAGCTCTGAAAGTCAAGATGAGTGATCGTGCGTGGATGTACACCGATCACTGGTCAGAACAAATGGAGCACTGAATGGTTCACAAAAACCAAGGGGTTTGTGCTAGCCACATTTGCAAATGGCCAGAGGAAAACCTGGTGCCCCTGTTTCTGGTGCGACAAATGGGAAAAGAGGACAGAGGCTGAAATGGGCAAACACCTGCAGAAGAGTGGTTTTACGCCCAATTATACGGTGTGGACATTTCATGGTGAGTTGCCCAACATGACCGAGCTGAGGTGGTTCGTCGTCGCACCGACGAGCATGGTACCAGGATGGAAAACATGGTGCAAGACTTGGATGATGCTCGGGATTCGGACGAGGAGATGGAGGAATCTGCAAAGGCCTTCAATGAAATGTTGGAGTCTTCAAAATGTCCGCTCCACAAGCACACTAAGCTTTGTGAGTTGGATGCCATCTCACAAGTAATGGCTCTGAAGGCTTAGTTCAACTTGGGCAGAGAATGCTACGACACAATGATGACAGTATTTGGACGCTTTCTACCCAAAGGCCATGTAATGCCTACAAACATGTACCAGTCGGACAAAATCCTCCGTGCACTGAAGATGCCCTATGAGAAGATACATGCATGTGAGAAAGGATGTGCCTTATTTAGGCTTGAATATGCGGACTTGAACTATTGTCCCATTTGCAAGTCTTCCAGGTATGTTGTGGTAGACAACGGTATGGGTGAGAAGACGCAGACAAAAATCACCGTTAGTGTTCTTCGGTATATGCCAATCGTACCAAGACTTCAATGTCTTTTCATGGTCGAAGAGACGGCCAGACAGATGACATGGCACAAAACGGGAAAAAAAACCGAACTAGATGCAGATGGGAATCTGATGATGGTACACACATCGGATGGTGTTGCGTGGAAGAAGTTTGATGAATTACATGATGACAAAGCGGCAGATCCGAGGCATCCTCGAGTCGGCGTCAGCATGGATGGGTTCAGTGTGTTTGGTCTGACGGCAACCCAATACAGTTGTTGGCCCGTATTTGTCTTTCCACTCAATCTCCCCCTGGACAGATTATGCAAAGAAAGAACATTTTCCTGACGTTGATAATTCCAGGGCCCAACTATCCGGTGAAAAATATGAATGTGTACATGCAACCGCTTAAAAACGAACTGTTAGAAGCCTGGGATAATGGGTTCAAGACATACGACGCCTATAGAAAATGGAACTTCATATTCACTACAGGAATCAGCTACTTTGCCGTCCGCCAAGGCAGACGGCAAAGGCACGGATGGCGGACGGCAAAGGTCTTTGCAGTCTGCCGCGGACGGCAAAAGGCTCCGGCAAAGATAGGATCGGTAAAGACCTTCTGTGCCGTCTGCTTTCTGCAGCGGACGGCAAAGGGGCCTTTGCCATCAGCGGCTGACGGCAAACAAAGCCGACGACAATAAATTCGCTATTAGTCCGTTAGGTGGCTAACGGCAGTCTTTGCCGTCCGCGGCTGACGGCAAAGAGTATCAAGCCTTTGCCGTCGGCCAAATGACGTCAGTTGGACCTCACTGCCTTTGTCGTCTACCACTGTAGGCAAACTGACCAAATGGGTCAGCTTCAAAGGAAGCACAGGTGGCTGCCACGTGTCTTCTTGCCGTCCACGGCGGATGACAAAGAGCCCGTTGCCGTCGGTGGCAGACTGCAAAGATCTTGCATTGCCTCTTTTTCTGTTTTTTTAATCCAACAATTTTCACAGCAAATATATATATATATATTTCACAGGGCTATTTCACAGCAAAGATATGACATATCCAGCACATAAGTTTCATCGTACATAGCAAGTTCATACATAGCAAGTACATAGCAAGTTCATACATATATAGTCCCATCCATTCATACATAGCAAGTTGCACATACACATTGTTCCATTGATGCAAGTACCATGCAATGTTTCATCAAGATAGCAAGTTCCATCATAGCAAGCTAGAAGAATACTAGAAGAGAAAGAAAAAAAAACAAGCACTCCATCATAGCAAGCTAGCTTCCGTGAAGTGAATGAAATCTGCAAAATGGCAAATAAGAAAGTTAGAAAAATGTGACTAGTAGAAGAAGACTATAAGAAGAAGTATATGTCATTTATGAGCTAACTTAGGTGAAATGGATCATTTATGAGCTAACCTACGTGAAATGGATCGTTTATGAGCTAGCTTAGGTAAAATGCATCATTTTAGAGCTAACCTAGGTAAGATGGGTCATTTTGGAGCTAACCTAGGTAAAATGGGTCATTTTAGAGCTAACCTCGGTAAAATGGATCATTTTGGAGCTAACCTAGGTAAAATGGGTCATTTTAGAGCTAACTTGGGTAAAATGGATCATTTATGAGCTAACTAAGGTAAAATGGGTCATTTTAGAGCTAACTTAGGTAAAATGGATCGTTTATGAGCTAACTAAGGTAAAATGGATCATTTTAGAGCCAACTTAGGTAAAATGGATCGTTTATGAGCTAACTAAGCTAATTATGCCATTTTTGACATAAGTAAGCTAAGTATATGTCATTATTGAGCAAACCTAGTTAACTAAGCATATTAGAGCCAACTTTGGTCATTTTGGAGGAAACAAAGTTAAGTATAGATCGTTTTAGAGCTAACTTAGGTAAAATGGATGGTTTTGGAGGTCAGTAAGCTTATTAAGTCATTTTGGAGGAAATAAAGCTAAGTTTAGGTCTTTATGCATTTGTTAAGCAAAACACTAGAGAAACTTACCGTGATCATGGAGGTGTGGGAGCAGGCTGCCTCACGCTGGTAGCTGGAGACGGATCGTGCCATGCTTGTCTGGAGTTACGCTGCACCAAACATCATTTCCAATGTATCGTTAGCATGATGACACTCAAATGTTAAGACTAGCAAGTAGTGTCCATTCAAATTAAACTCACCGTGGTCCCAGGAGCAATCTCTGGCATCAGCGGAGCGGTCTGACCAGACTTCTCGCACACAGACTGCACATTTGGTTTTGACGACTCAGTCATACTAGTTAGTAATGAGACAAACGCTACATGAATGTTTTGGCTAATCAGCAGAAGAAACTTACCACAAGGATCTCGTACATGGCCCTTGCCTGCATGTCATTCCGTGCCCTCTCCTCCTCCAACATCTTTGTCGTCCTCTCCTCGAACTCCCGCTGCCTCTCCGCCCCCTCCGAAAGAAGTTTCTCTGTTATATCTCTCTCACTCTGGATAGGAGCCTGCAACACCACTCCTTGTTAGCATTTGTAATCATTGACGGAAGCGCACACAATGTAATGGAGAAAGATAGCTGAGTACGTATAACTAACCTTGAAGGCGAGTTGGACTAGCCGTTCACGAGGCCTTATCTCAGGAGCGGATCTCGACTGGCGCGCCTTGATCTCCGGGAGAGTGCTAGGAAAACGGATAAGTCCATCTCCAATGGCTATCGAGCCATGGGACCTCCCGCCACCAGCTATCATCACCAGCTGTAGATCAATGGGACCCTGGCTCGGGTTAAAGTCCTCCCCTTTCCTCGCCTTCCCTTGATCTCTATATTTCACGAGCTTGTCGTGGGAGGAGATGTTGGTGAAGTTGTTTGCATCATCGAGGTCAGACGGAGAGAATGCCTTGACTTATTGTAAGAGGCAGTATGGGCCATGGCATAGAGGTCGTACACCTCTGGCACCTTATCCGCCTTATTGTAGCGTGCCTGAAAGAGAGAAACAAAGTAAATTAGTAATTAAAGGGCTCAAGCTATCATGATGAATGAATTGCATGAATCATGAAGCAAACCACATACCCAGTTCCGCCCGAACTGATATAAGTTGGAGCTGCCTTGATGGTGTGGCACACCTTCCATTTGGGCATGTTTGTCCTTGGCCGCGTTGTGGATGGCTAGCCATTCTTTTGAGCACCACTCATTGACCAACACCTCCCAACAATCCATCTGATCCGCACACCATCTCGGAGGCGCCTAAGTTAGCAAATAGAAACTTGAGCGCTACGGCTATGAATTACTAAATGAAGGAAGTAAGTACAAGGCCTTAAGAATTACCTTCATGTACTGCTCGTTACTCAGGAACTTCTCGCGGCACGCCGGCTTAGGCTTCTTGATACCACGCAAGGCGTAGTAGTCTCGAACAGCCTGCACCCGAGCCTCGTGCCGTAAGTTCTGTAGTAGGCGCTTGCAGACGTTCTCGATAACATTTGCCGCCTCCTCCTCGTATCCCTCCTCACACCTGTAGAATGTCTGCAATCAAATGAGACAATATTGATTAGTACAATTAATAACTAGCTAGTTGAAGATTTTTAATTGTGTAAAGGAGAAATTACCCAGAACTTTCTGATCACCACGTCTGCCCTCGTGTCACACGAGACACCGTCGATAATCTCACCCGGCAGGGCCGGGGCAACCAAGTAGTGCTCCCAGCTCAATCCAAGCTCTGGAAGCCGACCCTCACCAGGCAACGTGACAAACCCCGGGAAGTTTTGCCGGAAAAGCACTCCAAGGACGGAGTTGGGCCGGCGGACCTTCTCATGGTGGTCATGGTGGTCCCAACCCCTGCAGCATGACAAGGCCAACGCATTAGATATTTGAAGAAACATGAATGCAGAAGGTACAAAAAGATTAAATGCACTTACCTCTCCCCATCAGGGAAAATCAACCACCTCTGCTCGTGGGTCGCCGGCACGGACGGGAGCCGTGTACAACCACGCTGGTTGACGGTGCCCCCCTCCTCAATATCAGTCGGCTCTCCACCATCATCAGCATGGCCACTCGGCCCCTCAGGCTGATCCGGCCAGGTACCCCATCCAGACGTGTGCTCGTCCGGGGTCTCGTGGGCCCAACTCTCGTGGGCCGAAGGCCCGTGGACTCGAGGCTCGTGGACCGGAGTCCATGTAGCCTCGTCCTCGGACGAGTCCACCCTAGCAGTCACGTGCTCGGGTGAAACAGCTGGGGGTGGCGGCGAAGAAGGAACCCTAGCAGTCACCCTACCTCCTCTCCCGCGACCACGTGCTCCAGCTCCTCCCTTCTTCCCTCCCTTACCTCGTCCCCTGCTGGGCACCGCGGTCGACGAAGAAGGGCCCGACGGTGTTGCCATACTGTCCAGCAATGCTCGACGGATTTGTGCAGGTGGAATGGAAGACCTCCCACCACGCGCCGACGAAGAAGGGGCCTCGGAGCGCTCCGGGCCAGCGCCCACCATCTTTCAACACCTGCCATGACAAAGAGTAAATGAAATTACTACAACATAAAAAAATACCAACATGAATAACAATATATGATGTTTTTCATAACAAAATCAAAAAATATATATGATGTTTAAATCTACCCGATCAACACAATTATATGTGATGTTTTTCATAACAAAATCGAAAAATATATGACCTAACTCATAATTCACAAATATATGACCCCGTCGGCCTCTGGTGTCGTGGGTGTCGTGTCGGGGTCGGGGTGTCGTGTCGGGGTCGGGGTGTGGTGTCAGCGTGTCAGGGGTCGCGGGTCGGGGTCGGGGTGGCGTCTCGGGGTCGGGGTCGGGTCGGGGTGTGGTCCTTTTTCCTCTTCTTCTTTTATTCTTCTTCTTCTCCTCCTCTTCCTCCCTCCCTCCTCCTCCTCTTCCTCTTCTTTCTTCTTCTTCTTCTTATTCTTCTTCTTCTTCTTCTGCTTCTTCTTCTTCTTCTTCTTCTTCTTCTTCTTCTTCTTTCTTCTTCTTCTTTTCTTTATTCTTCTCCCTCCTCCTCTTCCTCCCTCCTCCTCCTCCTTCTACTCTTCTTCTTCTTCTGAACTAAAACTAATCTAAAATAAACTAAACTAAAAATAAAACTAAAACTAAAATGAAAATAAAACTAAAGTAAAACTATAACTAAAACTACGGTTTAGGGTTTCCTCTCCCTATTCTTTTCTTTCTTCTTCTCCCTCCTCCTCTTCCTCCCTTCTCCCCTCCTCTTCTTCTTCTTCTTCTTCTTCTTCCTCCCCTTCTACATATTCTAGCACTAAAACTAAACTGAATCTAACACTAAATCTAACACTAACACATATCTAGCACTAAATCTAACACTAACAATTAAACAGCAAAAAAAGAAAAAACAGAAAAAAAAATAACTCACCGGAGCAGGTGGCGTCGGGGGCGACGGTGGCGCCGGGGTGAGCGGCGGCGCCGAGCCGGCAGGGAGGCGGGGGCGATGGGGCCGCGGAGGCGCCGGGGTGGTGGGCGGGTGGTGGGGGCGGCGGGGTGCCGGGGTGGTGGGGGCGGCGGGGCGGTGGGGCGGTTGGGCGGCGACGTGGTAGGGCGCCGGGGCGGCGGGGTGGTGGGGCGACGGGGCATCGGCGGGTGGGGGCGATGGGGCAAGCGGTGGCGGGGGCGGCGGCGGGTGCGGCGGTGGTGGCTGTGTTCATCGGGGAGGAGAGAGGGAGAGAAACCGAGAGATGGAGGGGCGGGGTGGGGATCGGCCGTTAGTTAGGTTAGCTCTTTGCCGTCCGCCCCCCTTTGTCGTCCGCTTTTTTGTCTTTGTCGTCCGCTAGCAGACGGCAAAGAGGGAGGCCGTTAAGTTTTTTTTAATCGGCTCGTTAGTGGGAGCCACCTCTATCTTTGCCGTCTGCCAGCTGACAGCAAAGAATCTTTGCCATCCGCTAGCGGACGGCAAAGAATTGGCTGATGGAAAAGACCTTCGTTGCCATCAGCCTGTTCTTTGCCGTCCGTTTTCTGTAAGCGGATGGCAAAGACCTTCTTTGCCGTTAGCCAGCAGATGGCAAATAAGCTAATTCCAATAGTGAATGCGTGTCTGGTACATGTACTCGACGCATGACTTACCGGCGTATGCGCTATTCGTTGGCTGGTGTGTGCATGGAAGGTTCCCATGCCCCACATGCAAGGGAGCTCTTGAGTTTCGTTGGCTTCAGGCCGGTCGCAAGTTTTCTTGCTTCGACATGCATAGACAGTTCCTGGATCCTCGCCATAAGTTCAGGAAAGACAAGAAGAACTTCATCAGAGGTAGAGTTGTCAAAAACTCTGCACCACCTGCGTTGACAGGCCAACAGACCCTGGATCAGTTAAACGCTCTCGAGCCAGATCCAGAGCGTCCAGGGTACTTCAAGGGGTATAATTCTAAACACGCCTGGACTCACAAGACATGCTTATGGGATCTGCCTTACTTCAAAGACCTCCTTTGCCCACACAACATCGACGTGATGCACACTGAGAAGAATATCGCCGAGGCACTTTTTGGTACATTGTTCGGCATAGATGGGAAGTCAAAGGATAATACTAAGGCTAGAGTCGATCTGGAGGCGCTATGTGATAGGCCGTTACAAAACATGAAAGAACCGAAAGGAAAGCAAAACTGGAGGAAGCCAAAGGGATGGTTCAATCTTGGAAGGCCAGCTATGAGGGAAATTATCTTGTGGGTGAAAATGCAGTTGATGTTCCCCGATGGGTATGTAGAAAATATAAAGAGGGGAGCGAGTCTTGATAAATTGAACATATTTGGTCTCAAGAGTCATGATTGGCACATATGGATTGAGCGGGTAATGCCGGTGATGTTGCGTGTCTTCATCCCTGAGGATGAATGGCTAGTACTGGCAGAACTCAGCTATTTCTTTCGTGTTCTTTGTGCGAAAGAACTATCGCCTGGCGTGCTAGAAGAAATGGAAGAGTTGGCGCCGGAGTTGATCTGCAAGTTAGAGAATATCTTTCCACCGGGCTTCTTTAATCCAATGCAGCATTTGATTTTGCATCTCCCGACAGAGGCAAGATTGGGAGGGCCCGTGCAAAATCGTTGGTGCTACCCAACTGAGAGGATGCAGAAGACACTTCGAGCAAAATGTAAAAATAAACGTAGAATTGAAGCATCGATGGCTGAGGCATTCATCACTAAGGAGGTGGCAAACTTCGTGACAACACACTACGAAGCCAAAAATCGTCATTTGCATAATCCGAAGCCTCGGTACGATGCTGATGGCCCTAAAAAGGGTGGATCCAACCTCAGCCTATTCAAAGGGAATCTCGCACCAGCCAGTGGTTCGAAACCAGTATCTTTGGATAACAAAGAATGGCGGACCATTTCGTTGTATATCTTCAACAACCTGACAGAAGTGCGGCCGTACATCGAGTAAGTTCTCGGTACATTGTTTCGCAACTTCTATTTCCTTTGAATTGCTCTTATTCCTGGATATTTCATACAGTCGATACGTCGCCATATTCTCATATGGAGCGGTGATCCAAAAGGATTCCGTCGAACAGTATGAGCTTCTCGCAAAGCAAGGAGGCGGCTATCCCGGTTTCATCTCTTGGTTCAAGCAAATGGTAATTTCTATTAGACCATTTCATTTCATTCCCTAATTTGTGCCTAATGCAACAATCCTTTCGTATTAAACTTGTAGGATAATTCAGAGTCTATGGACGCCGAATTGAGACAAGTCGCTAATTGTTTTGACTATAAGGTCTGTTCATTTGACAAATACGACAACTACGGGTATCGCTGCCATACCTATGGCAAAGAGCTATCTATGGCCGACCGAAAGTCTACAAATTGTTGTGTATCTACTATCGGCGAAGGAGGTACCGAGTATTATGGGAGAGTTGAAGCAATTTATGAACTTCTATTCCATGGTGAAAACCCACCGAATGTCGTAGTCTTCAAATGTTATTGGTTTTAGCCGAAGGAGACTAGAAGGACTCATGAACATATAGTGCTAGTTGAAATCAAACAAAGCACCCATTTAGATGTTCCTGATGTCTATATTACGGCTCAACAGGTGACCCAAGTATTCTATCTACCGTGGGCCTGCCAAATGATGTCTACTACGCAACCTTCTTCTTGTAGACGTTGTTGGGCCTCCAAGTGCAGAGGTTTGTAGGACAGTAGCAAATTTCCCTCAAGTGGATGACCTAAGGTTTATCAATCCGTGAGAGGCGTAGGATGAAGATGGTCTCTCTCAAACAACCCTGCAACCAAATAACAAAGAGTCTCTTGTGTCCCCAACACACCCAATACAATGGTAAATTGTATAGGTGCACTAGTTTGGCGAAGAGATGGTGATACAAGTGCAATATGGATGGTAGATATAGGTTTTTGTAATCTGAAAATATAAAAACAGCAAGGTAACTAATGATAAAAGTGAGCACAAATGGTATTGCAATGCGTTGAAACAAGGCCTAGGGTTCATACTTTCACTAGTGCAAGTTCTCTCAACAATAATAACATAATTGGATCATATAACTATCCCTCAACATGCAACAAAGAGTCACTCCAAAGTCACTAATAGCGGAGAAAAAACGAAGAGATTATTGTAGGGTACGAAACCACCTCAAAGTTATCCTTTCTGATCGATCTATTCAAGAGTCCGTAGTAAAATAACACGAAGCTATTCTTTCCGTTCAATCTATCATAGAGTTTGCACTAGAATAACACCTTAAGACACAAATCAACCAAAACCCTAATGTCACCTAGATACTCCAATGTCACCTCAAGTATCCGCGGGTATGATTATACGATATGCATCACACAATCTCAGATTCATCTATTACACCAACACAAAGAACTTTAAAGAGTGCCCCAAAGTTTCTACTGGAGAGTCAAGACGAAAACGTGTGCCAACCCCTATGCATAAGTTCACAATGTTACGGAACCCGCAAGTTGATCACCAAAACATACATCAATTAGATCACGTGAATATCCGATTGTCACCACAGATAAACACATGCAAGACATACATCAAGTGTTCTCAAATCCTTAAAGACTCAATCCGATAAGATAACTTCAAAGGGAAAACTCAATCCATTACAAGAGAGTAGAGGGGGAGAAACATCATAAGATCCAACTATAATAGCAAAGCTCGCGATACATCAAGATCGTACCACCTCAAGAACAAGAGAGAGAGAGAGAGAGAGAGAGAGAGAGAGAGATCAAACACATAGCTACTGGTACATACCCTCAGCCTCGAGGGTGAACTACTCCCTCCTCGTCATGGAGAGTGCCGGGATGATGAAGATGGCCACCGGTGAGGGATCCCCCCCTCCGGTAGGGTGTCGGAACAGGGTCCCGATTGGTTTTTGGTGGCTACAGAGGCTTGCGGCGGCGGAACTCCCGATCTATTCTGTTCTCCGAGGTTTTTAAGGTATATGGACATATATAGGCGGAAGAAGTCGGTCAGGGGAGCCACGAGGGGCCCACGAGGGTGGGGGGCGCGCCTCCCTGCCTTGTGGCTTCCTCGAAGCTTCCCTGACATCTACTCCAAGTCACCTGGATTACTTCCGTTCCAAAAATAACTCTCCTGAAGGTTTCATTCCGTTTGGACTCCGTTTGATATTCCTTTTCTTTGAAACACTGAAATAGGCAAGAAAACAGCAATTTGGGCTGGGCCTCCGGTTAATAGGTTAGTCCCAAAAATAATATAAAAGTGTTTAGTAAAGCCCATAAACATCCAAAACAAATAATATAATAGCATGAATACTTCATAAATTATAGATACGTGGAGACGTATCAGCATCCCCAAGCTTAATTCCTGCTCGTCCTCGAGTAGGTAAATGATAAAAGAAATAATTTACGAAGTGTGAATGCTAGTAGGTGCACAAGTTTGATCAATGATAATTTCAATCACCTTTTCTAGCATCATTATATGTCATAACAGTGGCTCATATCATAAAGCTTCTCATGATCAAGTAACAAGCTATTCACATGTCAAAGTATAGATCACAAAATTTCTTGAAAACTAACAAACCGTGTTATTAGTCATCAAACAATTACAATTCATCTTATTTTCAGGAAGGGTCTATGTCAGAGCTTTGATTCAGCAAACTTCACATACTCAACTATCATTTAGTCTTTCACAATTGCTAACACTCACGTGATATTTATGGGTTCTAATCAGACACAAAGAAAGATAGGGGCTTATAGATTCGCCTCCCAACCTTTTACCTCAAGGGTAATGTCAACAATAATAGTTCATGATGCCTTACATCCAATTGGATATATATATATCAGGATCTTTCCAACACATTGTGCTTGCCAAAGGATAAAATGTCAAAAGGAAAGGTGAATATCACCATGACTCTCGCATAAGGTATAAGACAAGAATAAAAGATAGGCCCTTCGCAGAGGGAAGCAGAGGTTGTCATGCGCTTTTGTAGTTGGATGCACAAAATCTTAATGCGAAAGAACGTCACTTTATATTGCCACTTGTGATAGAGACCTTTATTATGCAGTCCGTCGCTTTTATTGCTTCCACATCACAAGATCGTATAAAGCTTATTTTTCTCCACACTAATAGATCATACATATTTAGAGAGCAATTTTTATTGCATGCACCGATGACAACTTACTTGAAGGATCTTACTCAATCCATAGGTAGGTATGGTGGACTCTGATGGCAATACTGGTTTAAGGGATGTTTGGAAGCACAAGTAGTATCTCTACTTCGTGCAAAGAATTTGGCTAGCATGAGGGGGGAAGGCAAGCTCAGCATGTTGAATGATCCATGACAATATACTTTATTTGGGATATAAGAAAACATAACTCATTACGTTGTCTTCCTTGTCCAACATCAACCTTTTAGCATGTCATATTTTAATGAGTGCTGACAATTACAAAAGATGTTCAAGATATTATATTTATATGTTAAATATCTCTTCCCTCAATATTCTTTCATGAATTGTTCAAGTGACGAATACAATGTTTGCTAACCTTCAATAAATTTACCACCTCTACTTCTTATATGTGAAGTCATTACTCCCCATGGGATAAGCATATGAAACATATATAATTTCAGATTTTTTATATTCAATTCATTCAACCATTTACTCATATGGATAAGCATATGAAACATATATAATTTCAGATTTATTATATTCAATTCATTCAACCATTTACTCATAGGATATAAGTGAAGCACACGAGTAAATGACAAACTACTCCAAAAAGATATAAGTGAAGATCAATGAGTAGTTAAATAATTATGTAGCTATGTGATGACTCTCTCTCATTTAAGAATTTCAGATCTTGGGATATTATTCAAACAGCAAGCAAAACAAAATAAAATGACACTCCAAGCAAAACACATATCATGTGGTGAATAAAAATATAGCTCCAAGTAAAGTTACCGATGAACGAAGACGAAAGAGGGGATGCCATCTGGGGCATCCCCAGGCTTAGGCTCTTGGTTGTCCTTGAATATTACCTTGGGATGCCTTGGGCATCCCCAAGCTTAGGCTCTTGCCACTCCTTATTCCATAGTCCATCGAATCTTTACCCAAAACTTGAAAACTTCACAACACAAAACTCAAGAGAAACTCGTAAGCTCCGTTAGTATAAGAAAATAAATCACCACTTAGGTACTGTTGTGAACTCATTCTAAATTCATATTCGTGTAATATATACTGTATTCCGACTTATCTATGGTTCATACCCTACGACACTACTCATAGATTCATCAAAATAAGCAAACAACACATAGAAAACAGAATCTGTCAAAAACAGAACAGTCTGTAGTAATCTGTATCAAACGCAAACTTCTGGAACTCAGAAAAATCTGCCAAAATAGGAAGACCTAGATAATTTGATTATTGATCTACTGCAATTGTAATAAGTATTTAATCACTTTCTGGTGATTTTTAACAATTGTTTTCGTGAGCCGAAAGTTTCTGTCTTTTTCAGCAAGATCAAATAATTATCATCCAAGAAGATCCTATAGGTCTTACTTGACGCAAACACTAATTAAAACATAAAACCACATCTAACCAGAGTCTAGATGATTTATTTATTACTAAACAGTAACAAAAAGCAAGGAACAAAAATAAAATTGGGTTGCCTCCCAACAAGCGCTAACGTTTAACGCGCCTAGCTAGGCATGATGATTTCAATGATGCTCACATCAAAGATAAGAATTGAAACATAAAGAAAGCATCATGAAGAATATAACTAGCACATTTAAGTCTAACCCACTTCCTATGCATAGGGATTTTGTGAGCAAACAACTTATGGGAACAATAATCAACTAGCATAGGAAGGCAAAACAAGCATAACTTCAAAACTTTAAGCACATAGAGAGGAAACTTGATATTATTGCAATTCCTACAAGCATATGTTCCTCCCTCATAATAAATTTCAGTAGCATCATGAATGAATTCAACAATATAACCATCACATAAAGCACTATTTTCATGATGCACAAGCATAGAATTTTTATTACTCTCCACATAAGCAAACTTCTTCTCATGAATAGTAGTGGGAGCAAACTCAACAAAATAATTATCACGTGAAGCATAATCCAATTGAAAATTAAAATCATGATGACAAGTTTCATGGTTATCTTTATTCTTTATAGCATACGTGTCATCACAATAATCATCATAAATAGCAACTTTGTTCTCATAATCAATTGGAACCTCTTCCGAAATAGTGGATTCATCACTTAATAAAGTCACGACCTCTCCAAATCCACTTTCATGAATATAATCATCATAAATTGGAGGCATGCTATCATCATAATAAATTTGCTCATCCAAACTTGGAGGACAAAAAAAATCATCTTCATCAAACATAGCTTCCCCAAGCTTGTGGCTTTGCATATCATTAGCATCATGGGTATTCAAAGAATTCATACTAACAACATTGCAATCATGCTCATCATTCACATATTTTATGCCAAGCATTCTATGTAATTCTTCTTCTAGTACTTGAGCACAATTTTCCTTCCCATCATTTTCACGAAAGACATTAAAAAGATGAAGCATATCAGGCACCCTCAATTCCATTTTTTGTAGTTTTCTTTTATAAAATAAACTAGTGATAAAATAAGAAACTAAAAGATTCGATTGCAAGATCTAAAGATATACCTTCAAGCACTCACCTCCCCGGCAATGGCGCCAGAAAAGAGCTTGATGTCTACTAAGCAACCTTCTTCTTGTAGACGTTGTTGGGCCTCCAAGTGCAGAGGTTTGTAGGACAGTAGCAAATTTCCCTCAAGTGGATGACCTAAGGTTTATCAATCCGTGGGAGGCGTAGGATGAAGATGGTTTCTCTCAAACAACCCTGCAACCAAATAACAAAGAGTCTCTTGTGTCCCCAACACACCCAATACAATGGTAAATTGTACAGGTGCACTAGTTTGACGAAGAGATGGTGATCCAAGTGCAATATGGATGGTAGATATAGGTTTTTGTAATCTGAAAATATAAAAACAGCAAGGTAACTCATGATAAAAGTGAGCACAAACGGTATTGCAATGCGTTGAAACAAGGCCTAGGGTTCATACTTTCACTAGTGCAAGTTCTCTCAACAATAATAACATAATTGGATCATATAACTATCCCTGAACATGCAACAAAGAGTCACTCCAAAGTCACTAATAGCGGAGAACAAACGAAGAGATTATTGTAGGGTACGAAACCACCTCAAAGTTATCGTTTTTGATTGATCTATTCAAGAGTCCATAGTAAAATAACACGAAGCTATTCTTTCCGTTCAATCTATCATAGAGTTCGTACTAGAATAACACCTTAAGACACAAATCAACCAAAACCCTAATATCACCTAGATACTCCAATGCCACCTCAAGTATCCGCGGGTATGATTATACGATATGCATCACACAATCTCAGATTCATCTATTCAACCAACACAAAGAACTTCAAAGAGTGCCCCAAAGTTTCTACCGGAGAGTCAAGACGAAAAACGTGTGCCAACCCCTAAGCATACGTTCAAAATGTTACGGAACCCGCAAGTTGATCACCAAAACATACATCAATTAGATCACGTGAATATCCCATTGTCACCACAGATAAACACATGCAAGACATACATCAAGTGTTCTCAAATCCTTAAAGACTCAATCCGATAAGATAACTTCAAAGGGAAAACTCAATCCATTACAAGAGAGTAGAGGGGAAGAAACATCATAAGATCCAACTATAATAGCAAAGCTCGCGATACATAAAGATTGTACCACCTCAAGAACACGAGAGAGAGAGAGAGAGAGAGAGAGAGAGAGATCAAACACATAGCTACTGGTACATATCCTCAGCCCCGAGGGTGAACTACTCCCTCCTCGTCATGGAGAGCGCCGGGATTATGAAGATGGCCACCGGTGAGGGATCCCCCCCTCCGGCAGGGTGCCGGAACAGGGTCCCGATTGGTTTTTGGTGGCTACAGAGGCTTGCGGCGGCGGAACTCTTGATCTATTCTATTCTCCGATGTTTTTAGGGTATATGGACATATATAGGTGAAAGAAGTCGGTCAGGGGAGCCACGAGGGGCCCACGAGGGTGGGGGCGCGCCCAGGGGGTAGGGCGCGCCTCCCTGCCTTGTGGCTTCCTCGAAGCTTCCCTGACGTCTACTCCAAGTCTCCTGGATTGCTTCCGTTCCAAAAATAACTCCCCCGAAGGTTTCATTCCGTTTGGACTCCGTTTGATATTCCTTTTCTTCGAAACACTGAAATAGGCAAGAAAAAGCAATTTGGGCTGGGCCTCCGGTTAATAGGTTAGTCCCAAAAATAATAGAAAAGTGTTTAGTAAATCCCATAAACATCCAAAAAAGATAATATAATAGCATGAATACTTCATAAATTATAGATACGTTGGAGACGTATCACCAAACTAATCCAAATCTGAAAGGTTGGGATGTCGTTTATGAAGTGCCGCCATGTGCTAGACAATCTCCCCCAAAGGAAGAGGATTATGAACCTCACATTAACCCAGACACATATGAAGGAGAATTCTTCCAAGAGACACGTCTTTCCAAAAAAACGTTTCAAGAACCGCTATACTTCACCCCAAAACATTGAAGTAGACAGCGACAGTGAATCCGGCATCACCCCAGAGGAGGAACAAGAAGAGCTGGAACAGGAAGAGGTTACTGCTGCGGATGACCTGTCAATGCTTGACCGATTACGTCAAGGTGGGCTTCCACATGTTGATGTCGCTGAACCCTATGAGCACGTCATTGATGATAGTGATGATGATGATTATGCATTTATTGATGATAGTGATCGAGATTATTAGTAGTTTGTGTCAGGTACTCCAGACAAGCATCGCACGATCCTTCTCCAGCTACCGGCACGAGCCAGCCCGCTCCTACACCTCCATGATCACGGTAAGTTTCTCTAGTGTTTTGCTTAACAAATGTATAAAGACCTAGACTTAGCTTTATTTCCTCCAAAATGACTTAATAACCTTACTGGCATCCAAAACCACCCATTTTACCTAAGTTAGCTCTAAAACGATCTATACTTAGCTTTGTTTCCTCCAAAATGACCTAAGTTAGCTCTAATATGCTTAGTTAACTAGGTTTGCTCAATAATGACATGTACTTAGCTTACTTATGTCAAAAATGGCATAATTAGCTTAGTTAGCTCATAAACGATCCATTTTACCTAAGTTAGCTCTAAAATGATCCAGTTTACCTTAGTTAGCTCATAAACGATCCATTTTACCTAAGTTAGCTCTAAAATGACCCATTTTACATTAGTTAGCTCATAAATGATCCATTTACCCAAGTTAGCTCTAAAATGACCCATTTTATCTAGGGTTAGCTCCGAAATGATCCATTTTAACGAGGTTAGCTCTAAAATGACCCATTTTATATACCTAGGTTAGCTCCAAAATGACCCATCTTACCTAGGTTAGCTCTAAAATGATGCATTTTACCTAAGTTAGCTCATAAACGATCCATTTCACCTAGGTTAGCTCATAAATGATCCATTTCACCTAAGTTAGCTCACAAACGATCCATTTCACCTAAATTAGCTCATAAACGATCCATTTCACCTAAGTTAGCTCATAAACGATCCATTTCACCTAAGTTAGCTCATAAATGATCCACTTCACCTTAGTTAGCTCATAAATGATCCATTTCAACTAAATTAGCTCATAAATGATCCATTTCACCTTAGTTAGCTCATAAACGATCCATTTCAACTAAGTTAGCTCATAAATGATCCATTTCACCTAAGTTAGCTCATAAATGACATATACTTCTTCTTCTAGTCACCTTTTTCTAACTTTCTTATTTGCCATTTTGCAGATTTCATTCACTTCACAGAAGCTTGCTTGCTATGATGGAGTGCTTGTTTTTTTCTTTCATTCTCTTCTAGTATTCTTCTAGCTTGCTATGATGGAACTTGCTATCTTGATGAAACTTTGCATTGTAATATGTATGGATGGAACAATGTGTATGTGCAACTTGCTATGTATGAATGGATGGGACTATATATGTATGTACGATGAAACTTATGTGATGTATATGTCATATGTTTGCTGTGAAATAGCCCTGTGAAATATATATATATATGTCATATATATTTGCTGTGAAAATTGTTGGATTAAAAAAACAGAAAAAAGAGGCAATGTAGGCTCTTTACCGTCTGCCACCGACGGCAACGGGCTCTTTGCCGTCCGCCGCGGACGGCAAAGAAGCCACGTGGCAGCCACCTGTGTTTCCTGGAAGCTGACCCATTTGGTCAGTTTGCCTACGGTGGCAGACGGCAAAGCCTTGGTGGGCAGTGACGTCCAATTGACGTCATTTGGCCGACGGCAAAGGCCGTCTGCTCTTTGCCATCAGCCGCGGACGGCAAACACTGCCGCTAGCCACCTAACGGACTAACAGCGACTTTATTGCCGCCGGCTTTCTTTGCCGTCAGCTACTGATGGCAAAGGCGTCTTTGCCGTCCGCTTCAGAAAGCAGACGGCAAAGAAGGTCTTTACTGATGCTATCTTTGCCGGCACCTTTTGCCGTCCGCGTCTGACAGCAAAGGCCTTTGCCGTCCGCCATCCATGCCTTTGACGTCTGCCTTGGCGGACGGCAAAGTAGCTGATTCCTGTAGTGCCACTTGCGCTAGAGTCAATAATCTAGTTCACATCGCCATGTGATTTAACACTAATAGTTCACATCACCATGTGATTAACACCCATAGTTCACATCGCCATGTGACCAACACTCAAAGGGTTTACTAGAGTCAGTAATCTAAACACTCAAAGAGTACTAAGGTGTGATCATGTTTTGCTTGTGAGAGAAGTTTAGTCAACGGGTCTGCCATATTCAGATCCGTATGTATTTTGCAAATTTCTATGTCAACAATGCTTTGCGCGGAGCTACTCTAGCTAATTGCTCCCACTTTCAATATGTATCCAGATTGAGACTTAGAGTCATCTGGATCAGTGTCAAAACTTGCATCGACGTAACCCTTTAGGACGAACCTTTTGTCACCTCCATAACCGAGAAACATATCCTTATTCCGCTAAGGATAATTTTGACCGCTGTCAAGTGATCCACTCCTGGATCACTATTGTACCCTCTTGCCAAACTCATGGTGAGGTACACAATAGGTCTGGTACACAGCACGACATACTTTATAGAACCTATGCACTACAAAAAAAAGACACATCCGTGACATTTTAGGCCGAGCGAAAATCTTTTCTGTCATACTTATGACACTTCTATGACGATAATTGTGACAAAACCCGGTATCATCATAGATGTGGTGGGGTCCTACTTCTATGACAAAAAATCATGACAGAAAATGGGCTTTTTGTCCTGGGCGGGCCGGAGACGCAACTGCATGACATTCTTTGGACCGTCCATGACGGAAAAAACCATGGTAGAAGCAAGGGAGAGGAAAATATCGGGGTGTTCCCGGTTACGGTGGGTGGTTGGGGCCGAGCGATGCGAGTTTCTATCGTACACGCACGCGCGTGGGTGCGAGGCGTTGGGCTCTAACTGAACCCGAGCGAGGCGTTGGGCTCTAACTGAACCCGAGCGATTGCACTGCAGGCTACGCGTTACTGAACCCGAGCGACCGATCGATGGCTGTTAACTGAACCCGATCGAGCGATTCCTTCGCTACTGCTGCTAACTGAAGCCGATCGATGCTGCCTCTGGATGAACAGTGAGCGTTGCTGGGGGGGTTTGGATGAACAGTTCCCGGTGGGGACGGATGAACAGGACCCCGTGGCGTTGCCTCTGGATGAACAGTGAGCGTTGCTGGGGGGTTTGGATGAACAGTTCCCGATGGGGGTGGATGAACAGGACCCCGATCGTTCGAGCCGGTTGGGATTGGATGAACAGAACCCCGTGGAGGACAGGATGAACAGGACCACCCCGTGGAGCGCAGGATAAACAGTAGACGGTGGAGGGCAGGATGAACAGGACCACCCCGTGGAGCGCAGGATAAACAGTAGACGGTGGAGGGCAAGATGAACAATAGCCCGTGGAGGGGTGGTTGAATAGGAGCCTGTGGAGAGGGCTGGTTGAATAGTAGCCAGTGGAGTAGCGCGCGGTGGAGGCTGGATGAACAGGAGCCCGTGGATGAACAGTCGCAGGTGGAGGCTGGAGGAGGTCGACGGCGGATGAACAGTAGCCCGTGGAGGCTGGTGGGGGTCGACGGTGGAGATGAACAGTATCCCGTGGAGTCCCGTTTTGCGCTAGGCCACACCCCTCCCGATGAACAGGACCCCCGTTTCGACTGTAGCGCTCCAACACAAGTCTGTTTCCTCCGTTTTGCGGTACGCCACACCCCTCCCGATCAACAGGACCCCCGTTTCGACCGTAGGTGGTCCGTTTCCTCCGTTTTGCGGTACGCCAGACCCCTCCCGATGAACAGGATCCCATTTCGAACGTGGCCGGTCGAACACAAGGCCGTTTCCTCTGTTCTGCGGTACGCCAGGCCTCGTTTCCATCGGCTATTCCGTCCAAGCCGGTTGGCTCACACGCGTTCCGTTGCCTCCCGATGAACATGAAGCATTCCGTTGCCTCCCCATGAACATGACGATGATGCTGTTTCTCAGTTCCGACCCAGCCATGCACACAAGCCCTGGCCGTACGTATGCACGAGTAGGCGTTCGAGACCCTGCCCGTATGTACGTACGTGGCCGTATTTTCTTTCTTGCACACTGGCCGCTGTACGTACGTGTACATGCTACGTGCGCGCCTCTACTACGACACGTGCGCGCCTCTACATCGACCAGTATGTATGTACACGTTCGCGACCAGAATGACAACGCTACGTACGCTTCGACCAGGTGGGTCCCGACTGTCAGGCACTTCCTTGCCTGCAAAGATGCAGCTGGTGGGTCCCAGCAGTCAGGGGGGCGAATCGTTTTTTTTCGGATGCACTTCCTTGCGTGCGAAGATGTAGCTGGTGGGTCCCAGCTGTCAGGTGGGGAATAATTATTTTGCGCGTAATAAGGAGGCACTTCCTTGCTGCGGCCGTGGACCCAACTATCAGCCTCTCCATGTACAGTCCACGTCCGATGGAAGTCGTTCCTTAACCACGTTGACCACGCCGCGCTGAGAGCACCAGGGCGGTGGACGACGGCGAGGCCTAGGAAGGGGACGACGCGGAGCCGGGGAAGACGCGGCAGTGGATGCCCACGCTAGAGGAGTACGAGGGTTCACTGGTTCGCTGCGGTGTGAGGCTGCTGTCGCCGCAGAATAACAGGGGGTGTGGGTGAGTAGAGGGATGGCCTGGCCAGCGGTGGGAATAGTAGGGGGCGGTGAGGCCTCCGCGGCAGCACAGCCGGCCACGGGAGGGAGGAGCATGCGGCACGACCGGCGCTGCTTTGGCGGCTGGAGCAACAAGACCAGAGGTTGAAGAAGCACTACGGCCGTTGGATGGACATCGTACGGTCACTAGAGCTAAAATCGTTCATATTGACTAAGTTGACAAAGCACTCCGTCCCTGTCAACTTAGTAGGCCCACAAGTCAGCCTCCCACCAAGGTGAGTCCCAACCAGCAGGGGGAGTATTCCTTTTTTTGTGCGTAATAAGGAGGCACTTCCGGTGGGTCCGAGCTGACAGCAGGGGGAACGTTTTTTTCGCGCAATACAGTGGCCCATCCGGTGGGTCCCAGCAGTCAGGGGCCAAACGTTTTTTTCATGAAATACGGTGGCCCGTCCGGTGGGTCCCTGCTGTCAGGTGGAGGAATCATTATTTTCCGCGTAATAAGGAGGCACTTCCTTGTTGCCGTCGTGCACCCAGCTGTCAGCCTCTCCACGTACAGTCCACGTCCGATGGAAGTCCTTCCTTGACCACGTTGACCACGCCACGCCGAGAGCACCAGGGCGGTGGACGACGGCGAGGCCTAGGAAGGGGACGACGTGGAGCCGGGGAAGACGCGGCAGTGGAAGCCCGCGCGAAGAGGAGTACGAGGGTTCACTGGTTTGGCTGCGGTGTGAGGCTGCCGTCGCCGCGGAATAACAGGGGGTGTGGGTGAGTAGAGGGATGGCCTGGCCAGCGGTGGGAGTAGTAGGGGCCGGTAAGGCCTCCGCGGCATCACAGCCGGCCACGGGAGGCAGGAGCACGCGGCACGACCGGCGCTCCTCTGGGCGGCTGGAGCAAGAAGACCAGAGGTTGAAGAAGCACTACTGCCGTTGGATGGACATCGTACGGTCACTGCAGCTAGAATCGTTCATATTGACTAAGTTGACAAAGCCCTTGGTACGCGTCAACTTAGTAGGCCCATAGGTCAGCTTCCGAAATGGTGCGCCCCAGATGTCAGGGGGAGGAATCATTTTTTGGGTGGGTGAAGCTAGAATATCCGAGATTGAAGAAGAAGCACGGCATCCATTAGATGGACATCCAACGACCACTGCTGCTAGAACCGTGTGTTGACTATAATAAGTTGACAAAGCCTTGCATACGCGTCAACTTCTTTTTTTTAGGGGACGCATCAACTTAGTAGGCCCACAAGTGTGTGGGAGAGAACTTATAGACCATTTGCGATTTGTAAGAATGTACAGCCCATTTTTGAATTCTAATGGAATTTACTACAGCCCATTTACAGTTTGTTAAAAGTACAGCCCATTTCAATCAACCGTTCAAAAGAGAATTCAATAAAATTTCCCATATTTTGATCCGATCCGAAATATTTTTATCCCAAAATTTCTAGTCAGATTAAATACAATTACAATATAAATTTATATTACGTAAAAATCCAACGAAACATTGCGCACACAACAATTGATGAAATTAAAATTTTCAATATCCAAAAATAATATTTTATAAAATTACGTGTTTGGTGCATTTTTAATAGTTATTGCCCAGTTTTTATAATTACATCCCATTTATTATTTCTTAAAGCCCATTTTCTTGTTAAGCCTAATGCATCCCTCCTAGGAAAGATTTGCCGCCCAGCGGGGCGGAGAATAACAACTTGACCTTGCCTGGGTATTCCTAAAAAAAGTATAGCTGGGCTAGCCATTTTCAGCTTGAAAAAAATTAATATCTGGGCTGGATATCTGGCCTGGGCTAGACGGGCCACAGCCCGCCCAGTTAATAGCTGCAGCGATGTTTTTGTTGTTGTTCAGAGAAGAAAAATTAATATCTAGGCTAAACATCGCTCAAGAAAAACTCTGCAGTGCTCACACCTCAAAAACACAAATACTGCTCGAGCTGCTTGGTCCCAGCTGTCGGCCGCTTCTTGTGCAATTCTCTCGTTTATTGACTACATAGGTTCACAATGGTGTGGGACCGTGATGTCAGGAAACCAGGAGGAAGCAAAAAAATTATAGTTTTATATACTAATAAGGAGGCACTTGTTGTCATCCTCTCCAAGTAAAGTCATCTCCTCATCCTCATGTCCGTTGACCATGTTGACAACGCGAGATGGCGGCGCCACAGCGAGCGCAACAACTCGAAGGACGATGGAGAGGGCCTCGCGGGCCCTACGGATGGTCTGATACAGCGCCCGCTGCTCATTCGAGAAGCCAGGATCATAGGGCCACATGTCCACGACGGCATTGTCGTTCGCTAGTTCACCGGTGCTCGTTGAGGAGACGGAGGTTGCAGCACACGTCCTCCTGCGCTGGTAGCTCTTCTACCATTAGGGCGTTGAAGTGCGGCCGCACCTGCTCTATGGTGAACACGGCATGAACCGGCTTGGACAGTGGCGCCGGCTCCTGGTCGGAAGCTACGTCCATCGTCTGATTGTCGTCACTCAGCTCGGCGAGGTAGCTGGCGAGCCAGCATGTCCGGCTGCTGGACCGAACCGCTGCCAAGCACGAGTCTGACTGCCCTGGCCCACCCAGACCGCCTCCCTCGCCCGCGCGCGCTTTCCGCCCGAAACGTTCAGCGCCGCCCGCCCCGCTTCCCGGTGCATGCGATTGCTCCGCCTTCAAACGACACAAGTGCCGTCCGTCCGTCCTTCTGCCGTCCACATTAATGATACGCGGTTGCCGAGGCGGCTACTCCGGCGCCACAAGTCCGTCTCTCCGCCGCCAACCATTGCTATAAACTGCTGCGCCGGCCATAGCCGCAGTCATCCGCATCCGTTCCTATCCTCCTGTCCACACCACTACTGCCCATCATGGCTTCCTCGCGCTCCAGCGCTCTTCGGGACGGGCGGACGAGGGACTACAAGGAGATGGCAGCCATTGCTGCCGACTGGCTGGCCGGCAGGCAGCCAGAGGACAACGACGTCCCAATGGAGAACATGGTAGTCGACGATCCGGCGCCAACCCCCTCCTCCGCGCCATCCTTGCCGGTGCATTGCACCATGACCATTGGCGAGGCCCTTGCCCAATATATGGACACACTGAGGCGGAAACGTGAGGAGCAGTTCCGGGAGGCGCAGGCCGAGGCCGCCTTCAACCACCATCTCTTCCAGGAGCACCTGCAGGCGGAGGAGCAGATCGCTGCGGAGCGGGCGGAGCAGGAGGCGCTGCTCGACTCATACCGCTCCGCCCGCAAGGGCCGCCTCGAGCGCTGGCGGTACCGCATGTGGGTGGCGGAGGGTGCGGCCGCCTACAAAGAGGGCGATGAAGCGGCCGAGGTGCTGTTTGGCGAGACCGAGGATGAGGCAGAGGACAATGCTGGCTCCGACGAGGCCCTGCTCCATCGAGGCCCTGCGGCGCCAACAACGAGGCAGAGGACACCGCCGGCTCCGCCGAGGCCCCACCCTGCCGGCAACGAGCGGGAGGATTTCCCCCGCTCTGCCGAGGCGCCGCCCGCCGGCGACGAGACAGAGGACATCGCCGGCTCCGCCGAGGCCCCGCCCTGCTGCCAACGAGGCCGCGCCACACAGAAAACGAGGAAGAGTAGAACACGTCAGGTCGCCGCCGCTCGGGTCCAAGTAAGGCCACCGCTGCTACCCTCCGGTTGCTGGCACTGAGTTGTACATCATGGAGCAATTCTATGATTATAGGCTGATTGAAGAGCGCTCTGTGATTGAGCAAGCTCATGAGATAGTCATTTGCTAGAGAACTTGAGCACTTCAGTTGTATGCTACCAGACAATGTACGAAGTAAAAAGGAACAGAAGGAGTACAAAGAGTTTGAGCAGCTTTTTAGCGTTCCTGTACATTGCAATCACAGTGATTCACATGTCATAGAGAACATTCAAAACAATCGATGATTGTGCATCTCAACGATTCACATGTCAGAGCCAATATTTACTTCACAACTAAAGAATAAAGAAAAACTGGATCGACCCTGCTGACAGCAAAGGGCATCCCATTCGAAAATATCAAACGCATGTCTTCTTGCTAAAATCAATAAGCAAAATTTGACAAGGTTTTCCCATTCCAAAATATCAAATGCCTACGATTGTGGAATGGGTAGGGTTTGCCATCAGTTCGGACATTGACATGGCACCTCGTGCTAAATAAACCAGCTGTTCTTTTTGTGTAGTTCCACCAAAATCAATCAAATTCGCGCGTAGCTTGTATGATTTCGCCCTTATATGTTGCAACGGCTTGCACTTATCAGCACCTCCTTTCTTGTGGTGGAAATGAATGATTCGATGTATTCATGAACATTTTGTGCAGTTCCCATTGAAATCAAGCTGAGCACCCCTGTTTGCACAAATACAAAAAAAGTGATTAGTATAAAGCAAACTGTAATATGAATTGACAGTTTAAACAGGCACCTACATGGTCCATGTAGAGTACACTTTTACAAAAATGGAACTCACCGGAAAGAATCCTAGAACAACATTGTACTCGCGCATCACAGCAAGAAAATGGAGATTTGTCAGTCCTTCTAAGCTGAAGTTAGTTTGGTCTTGTGGGGGGTAATGTAACCATCCTTCAACTGCTCCTTCTAATGAGAAGATAGACAGCGCTTCTTCATCCTGGCATAATCGGAACTAGTCACTTCACGTACTCCATATTCCTCTTCAGAGGAGGATGATCCTTTTGTGCAAAGACAAGAGGATAACTAAATGCTAGCATCCCTGTTTGCTCAAAAAAAGGAAAGGACATATTTAAAACAGCACAGATGAAGCACTTCTCAAGGACAATACCACTTTTTGATGACATCATCTAAACAGTAGCACAACACCAATAGAGATGACAAAGCTCAATCATATGGATGAAATCAGTGGGCGAGTACCAACCTTTGTCAGGAGGCTTATTGTGTAGAGCATACAGATGAAGCACTTCTCCGGAACCATCTGTTGCTATCTACTGTGGTGGCCATGCTTACTATATACTCCTTGATTAGATTAATGTTTCCAACATCTTCTTGTGCAGTTCCACTAAAATATATGGTATCTTCAAAGAAGATCCTTGTTTGCACAAGTAGAGATAATTACGTATTACATTAAGAGTGGCATCAAATCAGTAGCAAAACAATTGCTCGTTCCAGCCATAGCAATAAATTAAGATGCAAAACTATATCATTACTTGTGTCATCATAGTCCCAGTGCTTCATTACAGCACCAGGAGTTGATTTTTGTTTTTCTTCCGCTTGTTCTTCCCCTTCATCACTTAGTTCAATAATAGACAAGCTTGGCCTTCAATGTAAGATTTGGCATGTCAATTAGGTTGCACAAGTATAGCACTAAACAATGACATTAATTTTCTGATGAAAGTGGCAAAATACAGGCCAACAGTTGTGAAATACCATTATCTTACCTCAATGGGATATTACGGTGCACATACAGATTGGAAGTCTTGTCTCCATTTGTGCAGTTCACTAAAATCAAGCAACATTACCGTACAAGTAGCACACCATATGAAAGCACACTGCAGAATCATATGAAAGAAGGCTAGTACTGACCTCTCATGACGCGGAATTCAAACAACTCACAAGAAGAAGTTCTGAACCAAATTTGCCAACACGGATAGGAAGTAAGATCTCCTCTTGTGCAGTTCCACTAAGATCAAGCAATAAAGCAACGTTGTCGGTGTGACATTTTGGTTGAACTGCACAAAACACTTAAAACAAAAGTGTTTTGTGTAGTGCAACAAAAGGTCACAATGGCAACGAGGTGAAGTAGATAACCCCGTTTACACAGAGGTGCAAAGGAAACAACTAGTGGTCAATAACGGTGGATGACACAGAAGCCAACAAAAAGAAGCATCTACCTTATCTAAATGGGAAAGAAAGCAAGACAGTAGAATTTCTCAAACGGTGGCATTGATTAAGATTAACAGAGAGATTATATCAACAATAAAATTCGTTAAACATGTAATTTGCTTTTAACTGTGGCATTGCATCAATTTTCCAGCGGCATTATTAGAGGGTGTTTGTTTATAAGGACATTTTGGTGGAGGGACTAAAAAAACTCCGTGTCAGTCCCATCTAAACCAAACAGGAGGGACTTTTAGGGACTAAAAGTGGGCATTTGGGACTAAAGAAACAAGACCCCGAGGGAGTCTTTTTGGGACTTTTTCCAACAGTTGCCCCTGCCACGCATCGCACCTTGTCTCTATTAGTTCACTACTAGGGGTAACATGGTCTTTTAGCATGTCATTTAATAACCTCTAGTCCATGTTTAGTCCCTGGAACCAAGCAGGTAGGGACTAGGGAGTTTTTAACCAAACAGGGCCTTAGATTAACAACAGCTAAAGAGTTGCACGGGACAGTGGACGCACCAGCACCATGTGCATCTACCGATGTACTGGGGTGATGCACAGTCTGTTGCAACAAAGAACAAACAACCAAGGAGCATATTTGTGTTGGTCCCAGTTTTGTTATCTTTAGACACCTTTCCCTATGTGAGCGCAGCAAATCTAGTCCTGCTCAAACTCTACAGCCTTGTCCCCCAAAACAAAAGATCAGTTCGTTACAGATGTGCGTACTGCGTTTGTCATTGTTTTCCCTTTTCGACCAACGTAGGTGTTGGATAGCCAGTCTGTACTAGTACTTTCCCCACTTCCTTTCCTCTGTGAACCACGTCCTACATTTATGCTATACAACTTTCCCGACTACTTTCCCCCATTCCTGTCCTCTTTTAACCACGTCTTAGATTCATGCGATACAACTTTCCCCACTACTTTCCCCCTTCCTTTCCTTTTTGAACCACGTCCTAGATTCATGCTATACAACTTTTCCCACTACTTTCCCCCATTCCTTTCCTCTTTCAACCATGTCCTAGATTCATGGTATACAACTTTCCCCACTACTTTCCTGTTTGATCCAACACCTAGATTCGAGTGCAGAAGCGGAAAAAGCCCACATGCAGCTAGAGCAATGCATGTGGAATAAGTAAATTATACCTTAAGGTTCTTGGGGTATGGTTCGGTGGGCGACCGGAGGCCGTTCGACCCACACTATGTACGGCGGCGAAGAAGAAGGGGTCGGAGGCCCTCCCGCGCCGCCGCTGGGTGAAAGTGAATAGCTGCGCCGGTAGTGGATTCTCTCCCTCGCCGACGGCGACAGCGTTAAGCCTCCTTCCCTTCCCGGCGGACGGCTCTTTGACCAGCAGTGAGGGGAGAGAGAGAGGCCAGCGAAGTCTTGTTTAGATCTGGAGAGGGTGAGAGAGTGTGAAGAGAGCAACTACAAGCAGACCAGCAGTGAGGGGAGAGAGAGAGGCCAACGAAGTCTTGTTTAGATCCGGAGAGGGTGAGAGAGTGTGAAGAGAGCAACTACAAGCGTTGAGGCTCCAGCGTGTATATATATACTGGAGAGAGTGTGAAGAGTGCAAACCCTAGAAAACAAGCGCCGAGGCTACAGCTTATACGTGATGAGGTGATTATACGGTCACTACGAGATCGTATAGCTCCGTATCCATCCATTTTGACCAGTCAAAGAATCCTCCTGGCACGAATTATGCTCAAGTGTAGTTATCGAACCCGAGACCTCAAGTTTGATGAGCGAACAGGCTAACCAGCTACACAACCCTCCCGTTATGTTCAACGAGAGGAAAATAACCTTTTATACATTCCTGCATTCGTGTGACAAGCATGCCGTGTTTTTTGTGTGTGTGGGAGTCATTGGGATTTAAATCATAATCGTGTCATGTGGCTTTGGTGGTAAGACTATCCACAGTGGTGCAGAAATAATGCAGCCTTAGTCACCTTACCTCTCTCCACGTAGTATGTTGGGTCCCACCAGTCAGAGGGTGAAACAAACAAATTAATAAGAAAAATTAAAAGCGCCAGCGGTGTATCTTACCTCACACATCTCGCTACTGCTCGGGAACACTGTCCAATTGATCCCTCTATTCGCTCATGTACTATTTTAAGTGAATCCTTATTATAACATGCACATAATTTTGGGCACTTGTATTCGACCTAAGTCAGTGTGCCACCGTATCTCGTACGACTCCCTCCGTCTAGGTGTAATAAGTCATGTTAGAAGGTGCAGCGGGACCAAGGTGCAAGCAGATTGGAGGAGAAGGAGAAACTTGACCAGTCATTCCTCCAATCAAAGCCCTGATTTCTGTCTCTAAACGCAACAATTAATCCAAACAACTAAGAGATGCTTCTTCTCTTCTTGTACGTACTCCATTTGTATCTCACTTCCTGTGGCTTCGCACTCGCACGATTTTCCTATTCTATGAACCTGTGTGTGCGTGTGCGTGTGCGTGTCTGTGTTTAACAGAATGTGTGTGTTAGAGAGAGCGACAGATCGACCTACTCCTACAGAGAGATGGTGTGTAGTGTACGATTTTAGCAGCGAGAGTCGGTGCATCCTCTCATTTCCGGGCGTCCGGTAGGGACAGGCGGACAGCTGCCACGCCAGCTCCTGACCAGCCTGGCCCACCCAAAGCCCCTCCATCGCCCGCGCGAATTTCCTGCCCGAAACGGTCAGCGCCGCTCCAAAGAATCGGTGCCACATTCATGCCCGGGCAGAGCGGACGCGACCTCTCACTAGCGCCTGCGTTGAAGGGAGAAGCAGATTCAAGAGTGATGGTTGCTTCGTCCGTCCAACTTACTGCTGGGTCTATGTGATTTGACGACTCATTGGTCATTATTACTGAGGTGGTAGGACTGCTGGATGTCCCACGCTTTCGGCGAAAGGAGGTACTACTATATTACAATTTTCTCCATTCTTACGGAGGAGGAGTGCAAGAGCAGTGAAAACACGCAGGCTCAGTGATTACGTGGCCCACCTCACACTATCACCATATTTTCTGGACACCGTGCGACACCTAACTCTTTACATAGTACTACTTGTATAGTACGTACTGTAATTTATCAGCGAGATAGTACAATGCTATGAAGCTTCCAGCTTCTGTTACATGTATCTTGCGTCCAAGGTTGCCCGTTGCAACATTTCATCAAATATAAAGGAGACTAACATGCATGCTATTGCATCTCAATGATTGATAGATCATAGCAAATATGTACTCCCTCCGTTCCAAAATAAGTGTCTCAACTTTATGCTACATACGGAGCAAAATGAGTGAATCTACACTCTAAAATACGTCTATATACATCAGTGTTTGGAGTATGTACTAGTAGTTCATATTGAAATCTACTGAAGGACATATATATTCCAAACAATATGATAATCTCTCTAACCAAGGTAGTAGGGACGAGGAGTAAACGGAGGGAGTACTAGTAAATTTTTCTCCTCGTCCTGCGAGCCACCGCGCGCGTGGGCGAGGGAGCGGGCGTAAGGCGTACAGTACTACTACTACTCATGCAGTCCCTAGCCATTGAAACAGAGACAGCTAAAGAAAAAAATGATCCATGCAGTCCCTAGCCCTTGAACCGTAAACCCTAACCAGGCTTTAATTTGCTGGCAACGTCGGCGCTTCCTAAGAAATGAAGTTTGCAACCCTTTGAGCATCGGATCATTTTTTGCAGTTTCACCAAAATCGAGATGAGCATCCCTGTGGCAAAGAAATTGAAGAAGCGTGATTAGAATAAGATTACTGGGACTAGTTGATGAGACATAAACTCATCACAAATACAGTATGTAGAAGCCAGTAGAGGTATGTGCGGAGCAAAGAAGTAGAGAAATATCCACATGGAGTGATGTGGGCAGCTGGAGCAGTGGTGCAAGTCGGCTGTAAAGGGAGTTGTACCTGAGGGATGTCGGGACATAGCTCAACCTAGAGGAGGGCAGCGGGAGGAGGCAACTACCCACGTCGCGGCAGTGAGCAATGGACGAAGGCAACCTCACCGGCTTTGTGAGAGAGAATGGCAGGGACCCCTGATCGGGATGTGCCGACAGTGGGTTTTCGCCGTCAGCAACGGCGACCACATCTACACTAAGCATCCACCCCTTCCCCGGCGGACGTGATCTGCCGGGATGTTAGAGATGTGGCCAAGTGGTTTTGTGCGAGAGAGTGTGAAAACTGAAGAGAGCAACCCCAGCAAGCAACCGTGTAGGCTCGTCCTGCCTATGTATATAGTGGAGCGGTTTCCTTTTCTCTCCATATGAACCTATTTATATTGCGTACGTGCCACTGAAGAAAAAAAACTTTATTTATAAATGACATGGCACCTACTACTCGTTCTCCTATAAACCTTGCGCTTGGCATCTTCAAACTATTAACCTTGCGATTGGCTCTTCGCCTCTTCGGGAAGTCGAGCAATAATGGTAATGCAGTATATATCGTTCTGGCTATATGAGACCGAATGAATTGCTGCATGTCCACCACGTGGCGAGGGTCAAGGGGTGAGGGAGAGTGCGTACTATTACGTCTGTTTCAATATGGACTACATACGGAGCAAAATGAATGAATCTACACTCTAAAATACGTCTATATACATCAGTGTTTGGAGTATGTTCTAGTAGTTCATATTGAAATCTACTAAAGGACATATATTCCAAACAATATGATAATCTCTCTAACCAAGGTAGTAGGGACGAGGAGTAAACGGAGGGAGTACTAGTAAAATTTTCTCCTCATCCTGCGAGCCACCGCGCGCGTGGGCGAGGGAGCAGGCATAAGGAAGCAAGCTTCACCTCATCCTGCGAGCCACCATGCCCGTGGGCGGGGGAGACGGCGTACTAAGCAAGCTTCTCCTCGTTCTGTGAGTTGACGGGACACATCAAAAGTACTCCAGTGTATAGAGCCTTGCCTCTAAGGTAGGCCCCACATGGTTTGCCTCTTTTTTATTTAACATAACGCGTCAAGTCGCAATTTGTTTGTTCACCCGTGGTAGACGATCCTCTCTCCATCTAGTGGACAACCAGTACACGTGTCAAGTTACCACGTGGGCTGCCTTTTCGTACAGAAATGAGCTCCACCATGTACCCGCGCGGGTGTGGTTGGGAAAGAGACGGGAGTACGTGCGCCGTGCGTGCACCTCTTCTCTTCGTGCACGTCCCCCACCTACGTGGGTGTGTGTGAGAGATACAAACCTAGACAAATGGCTTGTGCGTTCGTAAGTGTTTTTTGTTTTTTTTTGGGGGGGGAGGTTGATTTCATGAATGTATTTGTGGGAATATATGTCGATGACATCTCAAACAAAATTTTGCATGCAATGTGTGTGAAATGGAGGCCTATCCATATCATATATAGAGGGTCGGGCGATCCACGAGAAGAGAGGGAGGGGTCATAGATATCGATAGAGTCGAAGAGAGGATCAAGTGGGTGGGTGCGAGATCGATGAAGAGAGCCATCGAAATTGTGTGTGTGTGCAAGTCAAAGATATAGGGCGACTGACCTAGCTACCGGAACGTCAGAGGGCACAGGTCAAGTTTGTGTGTGGCAGGGAGACATGACTAGAGCGCTCGATGTATCAGTGTGTGTGTGTGTGCGAGGGGTGGGGGAGAGGTAGGCAGAGGCCTAACTATAGAGGTAGAACGACTCGTATATGTGTTGAGAAGGAGAGACCCAGCTATGTCTTGAGGGAGATCGGTCGACATCCGTACATAACTGAAGGACGGGAAATAGGATGGGACAGAGAGAGAGGAGAGAGAGAGGGAGGGAGAGGGAGGGAGAGGGGTAGAGTGCTGGATGGGTGATGGAGTTGCTTCTTGAAGATGGTGGGAGAGGCCTACTAGACAAACTGAGGGTGGAACTGCAATATTATCAATAAGAGTGGGGATGTGTTTCTGTGTGTGCCTGTGCGTGATAGATCTATCAGGACACATCCATGGATGATGAAGGGGAACCATGTGTTTGGTAAGCAAACCTAACTAGATCGGTAGATCAATTGTTGTTTGTCGGAGGAAGGGAGAGACATAACTAATGAGGTAGATCGATCGACACGTGGGGAAAAACGAGTTATAAGGACCTAGCTAGCTATATGTATAGCGGGAGATCGGTCAGTGTACGTCCATTTGTTAGAGGAAAATAAGGCCCGACGAGACGGATAGACGGAGAGAATGGAGCTAGGAGGTGGTGCAAGAGGCCCAGCTACTAGCTAGATTGGGGAGGAGTGTGCGGTTGTGAGATCGATGAAAAGAGGGGTGAGAGTTTACATGTGAGTGGGACCGTATGAGAGACACAATGCAAGGACACATAAAGGATGAGATTGAAGGTGCGTGTGTATGTTGTAGGAAGACATCGCTGGAGAGGTTTATCGATCGGTGTGTGTCGGAAAGGAGTTGTGGAGACTGCGGGAGAACGACCTAAAGAAGAAAAAAATGAATGTGCGCGATGGATAGAATGTTGAGGGAGGGGGAGGGCGAGGAGGGCGTGTGCATGCACGAGAGAAAGTTAGTGGTAGCTACAAAGGTTAGATGATTGTGTGGGTGTAAGAGACTAAAAAAGATCATAATTTGATATGAAAGTGGATTCATATATTTGAATCGGAGATCATGTGTTTTAAACATATGCATGCATGAATATAGCGGTGATACGCGTGTTGTGGTTTTGCACATGTTATACCATAATGTGATAATGCATGGCGTTTGCAACTCACAGCTAAATGTCGAACAATCTAAACCATACTATACATCGAACAATGTCACATTTTATTTGAATTTGTGATAATGTGTGGCGTTTGCAGCTTACAACTAAATATGAAACAATCTAAACAATACTATAAATCGAACATTCTCACATTTTATTTGAATTTGTGGTAATGTGTTGTGTTTGCAACTCACATCTAAATACTTGTAGGCGTAGGGGGGGCACCATACATAATGTGATAAACACATTATACATATGAGACATGGTTTAGTTTGTGAAGATCTAGCTAGAGCTTGAAATGTACTATGATTTGAAATCAACATAAAGTGGATTCAAAAAATCGAGTTCGAGTTCATATAGTACACATAGTTCATATGAAACTCGAGACTAATCATGTGGTGTGCTGTGAAGATAATACAAAAACGATGGTTTAACTTGACAATGATGACGATTGTAGATCTTATTAAAACAGAGAAACGAATTCAAACGCTTTGACTTCGCAACAATCATTATTCTAGATCTTATTCAAATAGAGAAACGAATTCAAATTTAGTTCGTATTGACGCGGTAGTATATACGTTTGGAATGCACTAAAACGTTCATTTGAGTACTAGGTTGCATGCATTATACACGTAGCGAAATATTTTAATTGAACATAACATGAATTCAAAGTTTTGAATGACATTTCTAGTGCGAATTGATTTGGTACAGTACACGTTAGGCTTGTCAGGAAATTTCAACCCGTGCCTTGTTAGCCTGAAATATTTAAGATATATCTTTGTCTCGTTGTGCTCCGACAACTCCCTCCATCTCAACCCGCGCCTTGCTATTCCAAAATTACAACGCGCGTGAAAACTCCCACCTCCTGTGAAATCCCGACACGCGGAATGCCCATGATACCCCTGAACCGAACGAACCGCCTCAAATTGGTGGGGGTAGTTTCGTAACTTACCCCACATTTCGGACAAGCGCGTCCCTAAGCCATGGTTCCCCACTCCCATCCCATCCGCCCACCCATTCGTACACCGAGGCCGGGAAAACCCGCGAAGCCCCACACCCTCCTCCGTCCGCCACCCAGCCGGAGCCTCTTCCCCGACGACGTCGTCCACAGCAACACCTCGACGTCCCTCATCCACCGTACCAGATGAGGATCCATCGTCGATCTGGTCATCGCCGGTTCAGCCACCCCATCCTCCACCTCCAAGGAGTTTCCCCGACGTTCCCCTCGTCTTTCGCGCCACCTCCATTCCCACACCGCCATCTTCACCTACACCACCGGAAGAGCATCAGCATCACCGTTTCCTCGGATGAAGCTGCGGCCTAATCGGTGCCACCAAAGAGGTTGTACACTAATCCCCACATTTTCTTCTTGATTCGATCTCACGGTGCTGCCGGCGCTCGGTCCCGAGCCGACACGGCGCGGCTCCATCCACCGCGGCGTCGCCGGCCACTTCCTCCACGGCGTCGCTCCCTCGGCGGCGACGTCCACATCAGTAGGAGTTGTTGCTGCTTTAGCTCTCGCTCGCGCTGCTGCTCTGCTCTTGCTCTCGGTCCCCTGCCTGGTCTGCTCTTGCTCTTGATCTTGCTCGCGCTGCTGCTCTCGCTCTTGTTCTTGCTTGCGATGCTGCTCCGATTTAGCTACACTTCAGTCGACTGAATCTACTTTTAGGTCAGTCGATTTTCAGGGGGTGGGGGGGCTCGCCGGAGTTAAGGAAGAACCAGCCACAACGGGGAGGGGGGCTCGCCGGAGAAGTACCCCACTATCTATCTTAGGGTTCAGGGTGGGGGCGGTGGTCGCCGGTGGTGGTGGGGCGGTGGCGTGGGGATCGCCGAAGAAAAATCTCGGCACGGGGGGGCCAAGAGGGATGGCCGGGGCGGCGGCGGACCGGCGGTGGGGAGTGTTTTCGAGGCGGGCGGGGCGGCTGTTTGGCCTGTGGTGGCTGGCGGCTCAGGGGGTGAAGGTTGAAGATGAACTGCAGGCCCTTGATTTCGTATCCAACGGCTGCAAAATCGACTGACCAGAGATGAAAAAGTGAGTCGACTGACGTGTAGCCTCACCTCTAGTGCGTTCAGTTTCGATAGTAAAATTCAGTTTCGACAGCAAAATTAAGTTTTGACAGTTAAGTTCAGTTTCAACAGTTAAATTCAGTTTCGACAGTTAAGTTCAGAGATGAGCGGCTGATGTATACATCTAGCACTTTGTGGTTATGTATTTTACATCATCTATTGGAGATGCTATTAGAATTCCACTCAGGTTAACGTTGTCTCTCTTGTCCTGCTTCAGCCTCGGCGTAGTACAACTCACCAGAGCTGCTCCAACGACGAAACCGTCCATCACAGCGGAGCAGTACCTCGGGCTCCATCTCCAGACGCCTAAGATCTTCTTCCCCTCCTCCGACAGCCAAGTCAGCCGGAGCATCCTCACCGGCTAACCCAATCACGTTGAGATCGACATGGCTTCGCCAAAGAGGTTGTACACTTCTTGTGGTTTGACTTAATCTCACCATACTTCTTTGCATCCTGTGATCTTCCAATTCTTGTGCACCAAACACCCAGATTGGCAGAAATCCTGTGTTTTTAAATTCTCTGTTCTGCACGTGCATTCCTATCCTATTCCTGTCTATTTCCTATCCCTGCATTTTTTGAATCCTCAAATTCAAACAAGCCCTTACACAATTACTTCTGTTACAGATATGTGTCAAAGAAAAAAACCTTGTGTGGTTTGTCCTGCTCCTGCGGAGCTGTGTTCCACCCCAGCTCAGCTGCTCCAACGACGGAAGGGTTCACCACAGCAGGGATCTGCTCTCCAGACTGTCTTTCGCCGCCTCAGATCTTCTTCCCCGCCGCCGGCAGCCACGACAACTGCATTACCATCATCAACTGAGTAGATGACCTTGAGGACTACACGGATCCGCAAGAGAGGTCGCACTCTTCCGTGTCTGCTTACGTTATGCATCGCTTAATATGATGACACGCTACTTTATCGTCGTTTTCACCTATTAGACTCCGACTCAGGTCCAAACTTATGCTGAAACTTGAGTTTTTAAATGGTTGTGGGGTACATATTGGGGCAGCAATCAGTACTATCTGTCTACTATCTGGTTAATCTCGGGGGTCTACTATGAGTTTTATGTTGGGTGCAAACGAACATTAAAGGAGCCATTATCTATATTTTTTAACTAAAGCTATTATCTGGCTACTATCATTGGTTTTGGGTCTATCCAAAGTTTGCTACCATCACTCTGGATTTGTGCATGCACTCCTTACATAATCTCACTATGTTTTATTCCTATGCATGTCAATTATTGTACACAATGGAACTGAACATGTAGAGCAAAAGAGATGAGCCTTGCGTGGCAATAAAGTTTCATGCAGACGTCACTCCATGGTGGGCGCAAAGGCAGCCCCCCTCCACCCATTTGTGATTGTAATCGAGAGGAAGATAACTGTTCTGAGGGGGATTCAGAAGCAGAAGATCACTCCTATTTACCCCATGAGGTCTTCGCTCTAACTTGGCATGCTGATGTTGGTTATATCATGCATATGGTGCCTTGCACTGCTTACTTTATACATCAAATATGTCAACTGCTTAGTTTAGACATGCTTTGTGTGAATGCCATCTATTTAGTTTAATCATCGTTTATGTGAATTATGCAATGCCATCTTGTTTAGCCAGGCATCATATATGTGAATTTTGCAATGCCATCCTGCTTAGCCAGTCATCTTATATGTGAATTATATAAGGCCATCCTTTTTTTCCGTGACGTATTATATTTGTCAACAATGTTAGTACATTCAACTACTCTTCGTGTGCATCAGCCATTTGACACGGTGATGGAAAATTCTGGAGTGAAAACAAGGTCTTCAGAGCAGACTATGCTATCTGACAAAGCGCATATCTCGCTGGTTACGGATAGCTCCTCGGAGGAGGATTCAGAGACAGATGACCAGTCCTATCCCCCCCCCCCCCCGAGGTGCATGCTCTAACTTGGCAGGGTTATGTTGCTCATATCGTGCGTATGGTATCTTGCATTGCTATGTCATTTGCTTAGTTTAGACATGATTTGTGTGAATGCCACCAGTTTAGTGTCTAATTACCCTATATGTGAATTATGCAATGCCATCTTTTTGCAAGACATTATATATGTGAATTATGCAATGCTATCTTGTTGCAAGGCATTATATTTGTGAATTATGCAATGCCATGTTGTTTAGCCAGGCGTCATATATGTGAATTATATCATGCCATCCTTTTTTTGTATTTCTCATTGCTTTTGTCGACAATGTTTGTATATTCAACTGCTCTTCCTATGCATCAGCCATTTGAATTGGTGATGGAGAAATCTGGAGTGAAAACAAGGTCTTCAGAGCAGACAATGCTACCTGGTGAAGCAGATATGTTGCTGCTTACAGATAGCTCTTCAGAGGAGGATTCAGAGGCAGATGACCAATCCTCTTATCCCCCTGAGGTGTATGCTCAAACTTGGCAGGGTTATATTACTCATATCATGCATATGTTGTATTGCAATGCTTAGTTTTTACATCATATACACGATGTTGAATGCCACCTCCTTAGTTGACACATCATATATGTGATCGCCCTCTGCTCACTTCCTTAGTATATAAATCATATATTTGAATTATATCATGCCATGATGTTTACATAGACAACATGTATCTGAATTATGGCATGCCAACCCATTTCCTAAAGACATAATATAGTTATATCATCTCATCCTGTTCACATAGTCATCATATTTTGAATTATGTCATTCTATCCGTGAATTATATCATGCCATCATGTTTCCATCGACGACATGTTTGTGATTTATGGCATGCCAACCACTTTAATAGACACATCGTATAGTTATATCATGTCATCCTGTTTACATAGTCATCATATTTTGAAGTATGTCATTCTATCCTGTTTAGTTAGCCATCATACATGTCAAATTGTGTCATGCTATCCTGTTTAATTAGCCATCATATATTTGAAATTATGTCCTGCTATTCTGTTTGGTTAGACAACATAAATTTGAATTATTTCATGCCCTGTTTTCTTCCCTACTATCCATTGCACATGTCTATCTTACAATGTATGTACATTCAATTACTTTTCTTGTTTATCAGCCATTTCAATTAGAGGGGGTGATGGCAGTATCTGTGGGAGTAAAAACACGGTCTTCAGAAAATATTGTGCTACCTGTCGATGGAGATAGAACCACGGTTGTACTTTCCCAAGAACCAGTCCTACCACACATAACCCAGACTCACGCACATTGTACCCCTACCCAGTTGGAGAGAGAACTAGCTACACCCCTTCTAACCCCAACCCCAGCAGATAGTAACCCAGTTCCCGTTGACACAGCACCGTCTCCACCACAGAGCACCCAAACAAGAGCAGTTAGTAAGGCAACTGCAGTGCCCAAAGCACGAGGACCACCACTCCGAACCCCAAGTCAACGCTTAAAGCAGAAGAAGAATTGTTCTCAGGTCAGGTTCTGATACGTCTCCAACGTATCTATAATTTTTGATTGTTCCATGCTATTATATTATCTGTTTTGGATGTTTATGGGCTTTATTAAACACTTTTATATTATTTTTGGGACTATCCTATTAACCCAGAGCCCAGTGCCAGTTTCTGTTTTTCCCTTGTTTTAGTGTTTCGCAGAAAATGAATATCAAACGGAGTCCAAACAGAATGAAACCTTCGGGAGAGTTATTTTTGGAACGGAAGCAATCCAGAAGACTTGGGGTGTACGTAAGGGAAGCAACGAGGAAGGCACGAGGCAGGGGGCGCGCCCACCCCCCCTAGGCGCGCACTCCACCCTCGTGGGCCCCTCGCCTGATGTATTTATTCCTCCTATATATACCAATATACCCTAAAACCATCGGGGAACAGAATAGATCGGGAGTTCCGCCGCCACAAGCCTATGTAGCCACCAAAAACCAATCGGGACCCTGTTCCGGCACCCTGCCGGAGGGGGGAACCCTCACCGGTGGCCATCTTCATCATCCCGGCGCTCTCCATAATGAGGAGGGAGTAGTTCACCCTCGGGGCTGAGGGTATGTACCAGTAGCTATGTGTTTGATCTCTCTCTCTCTCTCTCGTGTTCTTGATTTGGCACGATCTTGATGTATCGCGAGCTTTCCTATTATAGTTGGATCTTATGATGTTTCTCCCCCTCTACTCTCTTGTAATGGATTGAGTTTTCCCATTGAAGTTATTTTATCGGATTGAGTCTTTAAGGATTTGAGAACACTTGATGTATGTCTTGCATGTGCGTATCTCTGGTGACAATGGGATATCACGTGATTCACTTGATGTATGTTTTGGTGATCAACTTGCGGGTTCCGTGACCTCGTGACCTTATGCATAGGGGTTGGCACACGTTTTCGCCTTGACTCCGGTAGAAACTTTGGGGCACTCTTTGAAGTTCTATCTGTTGGTTGAATAGATGAATCTGAAATTGTGTGATGCATATCGTATAATCATACCCACGGATACTTGAGGTGACATTGGATTATCTAGGTGAAATTAGGGTTTTGGTTGATTTGTGTCTTAAGGTGTTATTCTAGTACGAACTCTATGATAGATCGAACGGAAAGAATAGCTTTGTGTTGTTTTACTACGGACTCTTGAATAGATTGATTAGAAAGGATAACTTTGAGGTGGTTTCGTACCCTACAATAATCTCTTTGTTTGTTCTCCGCTATTAGTGACTTTGGAGTGACTCTTTTTTGCATGGTGAGGGATAGTTATATGATCCAGTTATGTTATTATTGTTGAGAGAACTTGCACTAGTGAAAGTATGAACCCTAGGCCTTGTTTCCTAGCATTGCAATACCGTTTACGCGCACTTTTACCACTTGTTACCTTGCTGTTTTTATATTTTCAGATTACAAAAACCTATATCTACCATCCATATTGCACTTGTATCACCATCTCTTGGCCGAACTAGTGCACCTATACAATTTACCATTGTATTGGGTGTGTTGGGGACACAAGAGACTCTTTGTTATTTGGTTGCAGGGTTGTTTGAGAGAGACCATCTTCATCCTACGCCTCCCACGGATTGATAAACCTTAGGTCATCCACTTGAGGGAAATTTGCTACTGTCCTACAAACCTCTGCACTTGGAGGCCCAACAACGTTGTAACACCCCGGATGTAACTTTCCATATTTGTAACTCCAACTCTTGCCATATTCGGCTATGTGTTATGATATTCCCTCCGTGGTTGGGTTTTTTTCTTTCGTTTTGCATTTTGTTCATGTCATGCATCTCATATCATGTCATCATGCGCATCTCATTTGCATACGTGTTCGTCTCATGCGTCTGAGCATTTTTCCCGTTGTCCATTTTGCAATCCGGCAATCCCACACGCACCGGCGCACCCCTCTTGTCTCTTTTCGTGAGCGGGTGTTAAACGTTCTCGGAATGGACCGAGGTTTGCCAAGTGGCCTTGGTACACCACCGGTAGACCACCTGCCAAGTTTCGTTCCATTTGGAGGTCGTTTGATGCTCCAATGGTTAACCGGGTAACCGCAAAGGCCTTTTGTGTGTTGCAGCCAAACACCCCTCCAAACAGCCCAATAACCCATCTAAGCCCCCTCCATGCTCTCGGTCGTTCGATCACGATCTTGTGGGCGAAAACCGCACTCCATTTGGAGTCTCCTAGCTCCCTCTACCTATAAATAAGTGTCCCCCCCCCCGGATTTTTCGCGCAGACCAACCCTAACCCTTTCCCCTCTCCGCCGCCGGACGCGTCCGTCCCGCGCCAGACGAAACCGCGCCCGCGCCAATCGGGATGTGCCACGTGGTAGCGCCGCCGCTCCACCGCCGCCGGCCCGCGAGGCCCGCGCCTGGCCCCCATGGCCCGCCTCCCCGTCGCCCGCGCCCCGCCGCCTCGTCGTCTCCGCCGAACGCCGCCCCGCACGGGATCCCGCCGCTGCCTCCGCCGATCGCCGCCACCCGCGCCTTCCCCGGCCGTCGCTGCAGCCCGCCAGCCGCGCGCGTGGCCGCCGCCGCCCGCGTCTTCCCCGGCCGCCGCCGCACCCGCTTCCGGTCGCCGCACCGTCCCCGGCGAGCTCCGCCCCGGATCCGGCGCCCCCGACCCACCGGTGTTCTCCCCGAGCTCCGGCCGCCCCTCCACGATCTCCGGCGAGAGTCACGGCCATCCTCGGTTCGCGTGCCTGCAAACCCTAGATCTGAGAGGTTGTCCCCGTTTTTCTCTAAGTCCCGTTTTGTTCACATTTTGTTGCTCTACATGTGTTGTGATCTATGTCATGCCATTTTTACAGAGGTGTATGCCATGTATTTTTGTGATCTATGTGGTGACTAGCACAAGCATGCAAACTAGGCTTCGTGATGTTTCTGTTTTCAAGGACTTAGGATTTTGCTAAGTCTTTTACTGCTGTTATTTTGATGCCATGTATCCATGTGTCTACAGTGAGATCCTTGCTTCTTTTGAGTATGTACAGTAAGGATGTTTTGTACATATGGTTATGCTCTATCCATCCATGCCCCTGTTTGAAATTATGGAGTGCCCTAGCATGTCTCAATCTTGCTCTACTTTTGCTATAAAATGTTCCTGGCAGAATGTTAACATGATATTCAATTTTGCCAAGGTTGTTGTAGTTGATCAATACATGCTATGAACTTGCTCTTGCCATGGTTAGCTTCATGAACATGCCATCTTGCCGTAGGTATGCTTGTTTTGTCATGCATTGCTTTGTGATGAGTGAATTGAGCTCATAAATATGCGTTCATAATTCTGTTAATGCCATGTTCTATTTTTCTGCCAAGTCTGAAACCTGTGAACGAAACTTGCTATGTTGACATGGGTGCCATCATATCTTCTGTGCCTTTTTGGCTCATGATCACTAAGGGACTTTTGTTCTATGCATTTTGTAGATTCATGCCATGCCTTGTTTTGCTATGATAAGTTCATGTAGCATGTGTTTTGCTTGCTCTGAACATTGCTACCTGATGCTGTTTCCGCCATGTTCAGTATTTTCACCAAGTCTGTGAAGCTGATATCTTTTGCACTTTTTCTATGCTTGTTTGAACCTATTATATTGTGATCTAGCCGTATCTCAGTGATCATATTTTGTCAACCATCTCTTGTAGATAACTGTCATATGCTTTGTTTCTATGTTGGGGTGATGTAGCATAGTTACTTGATGTATTCTAAGTGCTATCATACTGTTAATCGCAGAATCGTGTCATTCTTGTTTTGCTTGCCATTTGCAAACCGTGCATCCGTTTCCGGTGATCTTTATATCGATTTCGACCGAAATCATCTCATCTTCCAAGTGGCATACTTGGGTTGCCAAGTTGATGCCTTGTTCATCCTTTTTCTTCCGGAGCACGCATATGCATCGCATATCACATCTCGCATATCATGCATGTATTGCATCATGTTGCTTGTGCATTTCCCGTGATTGATTGTGGTTCCATTGCTTGTGTTCTTGCGGTGGATAGAGCCGGGAGACGAGTTCGTGACTGAGGAACCTGTTGAGTACGCTTACGAGGATCAAGCTTTCGACAACTCTGAGAACTTTGCAGGCCAGATGACCATACCCTCGAAATCACTTCAATCTTTGCTTTGCTAGTTGTTCGCTCTATTGCTATGTTGCGCTATCTACCACTTGATATATCATGCCTCCCATATTGCCATGTCTAGCCTCTAACCATCCTTTCCTAGCAAACCGTTGTTTGGCTAAGTTACCGCTTTTGCTCAGCCCTTCTTATAGCGTTGCTAGTTGTAGGTGAAGTTGAAGTTGGTTCCATGTTGGAACATGGATATTTTGGAATATCACAATATCTCTTATTTAATTAATGCATCTATACATTTGGTAAAGGGTGGAAGGCTCGGCCTTATGCCCGGTGTTTTGTTCCACTCTTGCCGCCCTAGTTTCTGTCATACCCGTATTATATTCCTTGAGTTTGCGTTCCTTACGCGGTTGGGTGATTTATGGGACCCCCTTGACAGTTCGCATTGAATAAAACTCCTCCAGCAAGGCCCAATCTTGGTTTTACCATTTGCCTACCTAAGCCTTTTTCCCTTGGGTTTTCGCGAGCCCGAGGGTCATCTTTATTTTAACCCCCGGGCCAGTGCTCCTCCGAGTGTTGGTCCAAACTAGAGCACCGTGCGGGACCGTCCCTTGGCAACTTGGGTTACGTTGGTACCTATACGCTTAGCTTATCCGGTGTGCCCTGAGAACGAGATATGTGCAGCTCCTATCGGAATTTGTCGGCACAGCGGGTGGTCTTGCTTTACCATTGTCGAAATGTCTTGTAAACCGGGATTCCGAGACTGGTCGGGTCTTCCCGGGAGAAGGTTTATCCTTCGTTGACCGTGAGAGCTTATAATGGGCTAAGTTGGGACACCCCTGCAGGGTATTATCTTTCGAAAGTCTTGCCCGCGGTTATGAGGCAGATGGGAATTTGTTAATGTCCGGTTGTAGAGAACTTGACACTTGACTTAATTAAAATACATCAACCGTGTGTGTAGCCGTGATGGTCTCTTTTCGGAGGAGTCCGGGAAGTGAACACGGTTCGGGTTATGAATGAGCGTAAGTAGTTTCAGGATCACTTCTTGATCATTTCTAGCTTCGCGACCGTTGCGTTGCTTCTCTTCTCGCTCTCTTTTGCGTATGTTAGCCACCATATGCTTAGTGCTTGCTGCAGCTCCACCTCATTACCCCATCCTTTCCTATAAGCTTAAATAGTCTTGATCTCGCGGGTGTGAGATTGCTGAGTCCTCGTGACTCACAGATTCTACCAAAACAGTTGCAGGTGCCGACGATACCAGTGCAGATGACACAACCGAGCTCAAGTGGGAGTTCGACGAGGAACGTGGTCGTTACTATGTTTCGTTTCCTCATGATCAGTACTGGAGCCCAGTTGGGACGATCAGGGATCTAGCATTTGGGTTTATCTTATTTTCATTTGGATTTGACCGTAGTCGGTCTATGTGTGGATTTTGGATGATGTATGAATTTAATTTATGTATTGTGTGAAGTGGCGATTGTAAGCCAACTCTCGTTATCCCATTCTTGTTCATTACATGGGATTGTGTGAAGATGACCCTTCTTCCGACAATACCTACAATGCGGTTATGCCTCTAAGTCGTGCCTCGACACGCGGGAGATATAGCCGCATCATGGGCGTTACAAGTTGGTAATCAGAGCCATCCCCGACTTAGGAGCCCCCTGCTTGATCGAATCGCTGGCGTTGTTGAGTCTAGAACAAAAAATGTTTTGAGTCTTAGGATTGTATATATTGGAGAGTAGGATTCTTTTTAATCCTCAGTCCCTTCGTCGCTCTGGTGAGGCCTCCTGATGTAGAAGTTTTGACTCTTCTCTCCTCAAATTTCACAAAAAAAAATTTAGGATCACGCGGGTATCTTGGAATCGTTCCGATGGTTTTGTGACGAGAACATTGTTCTTGGTGCCTCCTGACATTTAGGGGTTGTGGCAGTGTCCCGGGGAGTTGAGCTCCGAGGTGTTGTCGTCACAATTTTATCGTTGCAGTTCTGGAATACCTGAGTTTCGCCGACATCGAAAATCTCTTTTATGCAGTTGTTGGTGAGATCACCTCGACGCCACCCAGTACTGGGCGGGAGTTCGGGAGTATTGCCATAACTCGTATAACGGATGCTTTTCGAAGGTTGAGGTACACGATTTCCGAAGGTTTCTTGGTTATGTGTTGACGGATGGATACAGCTGGATCTAGGGATTGCTAGTTTGGGTGATATATTTTGTGTCCCCTGTATCCCCAACACCAGATTGCATAACCAGAAAGTTTCGGGAGTTTATAGGTGGGATTCAAGTAGCTCTTAGCATTTCTTCCCGCAGATATTTGGTTTGTGATTGGGTAATCCTTACCACTTATTTGTTCCACTCGTACCTTGTGATTTTATTCATCAACCCTTTATCAAGTGGCTTCTCACCTTAATGGAAGTGTGATGATTTACTATGGAATTCATTCGTTCATCCTTGTTCGAATGTTTATTGTGAAGACTATATGTTGCAATTTCTATCCGTTGATTCAACTTGTCTATTTGCCTATCAAGATGCTAACGGATGTCACCCTCTTCGGGATGGCTCCGCCAATGCGTCAGAATCCGGAACGCAATGATGGGAGTCAGGCGAACCCTCCGCCACCACCTCCGCCTCCGGAGGCATGGCAAGCTATCATGGCAGCCACCAACGCCAATGCTCAGATGATTTTGCAACTCTTGCAAGAGCGTACCCAAGGGCAAGGCAACCAAGGAAATCAAGGTCAAGGCAACAACCAGCCTCACTTCACTACCCTCAACCAGTTCCTCGCAAATCAGCCGAAGTCTTTCAGCTACTGTGCCGAGGCCACAGACGCCGATGATTGGCTCGTGGACATCAACAAGCATTTTGAATGTAGCAATGTCAGGCCTGAGGACTTTGTCAAGTTCGCTTCTTTTCAACTCAAGGATCAAGTCGCCAAGTGGTATCAACAATACAAAGATCACAGAGGAGGTCGTGTGATTACCTGGGATGATTTCCGCCGAGACTTCAAAGCTCACCACATTCCACAAAGTGTTGTTGAGAGCAAGCGTGAGGAGTTCCGCAATCTCAAGCAAGGCAGCATGTCCGTGTATCAATACAATACTCAGTTTCAGAAACTCGCTTGCTTCGCTAAGCAAGATGTTCCTGATGAAAAGAGCATGATCTATCAATTCAGCGGTGGCCTCAGAGAAGATCTACAATTACCTCTCGTGCTTTTTGAGCCGACCAAGTATGATGATTTCTACAACATGGCACTGAAGCAAGAGGCTGCTCAGCTCAAGTGTGAGGCTTCTAAGAAGAGAGTCGGGGACGCAGTTCAGTCTTCTTCTTCCTCACTAGTGGCTGCTAAGCAACAGAAGTTCTGGCTGCCTCCTCCTCTGTTTCATCAGCCTTTCCAGCAGAAGAACAAAGGTGGCCATGGATCTTCCCACCCACCCAACCCTGGCTATCAGAACAAGTCTCAGAATCAAGCTCCGAAGTCGAATGCTCCTAATCATCGTCCACTCTCAGAGGTGACTTGCAACAAGTGTCAGCAGAAAGGTCACTATGCTAACAAGTGCTTCAACCAAAGGCGCCTTCCGCCTCCTCCTCCTGTGAGATCTTCCAGCAATGCAGTGGTCAAGCATAATCCCAAGTCTGCAAAGGTGAACATGATGAATGCAGCTCAAGCGGAGGAATCTACTGAAGTGATAATGGGTAATCTTCCTGTTAACGACTTTCCTGCAAAAGTTCTTTTTGATACTGGTGCATCGCATTGTTTCATGTCAAGATCATTTGTTGCAAAGCATGATTTCATTTCGGAAATGTTGGAAAACCCCATGGGAGTTGTTCTCTGGGCTCTTCTATGAGGGCTACCACAATGATTCCGGATGTTTCTATCAAGATGGGCAACTATAAATTTATGTCTAAACCTTTTGTTCTTGGCGACTCTGATATTGATCTAATTCTCGGGATGGACTGGCTTTCTAAGCACAAGGCTCAACTTGATTGTGCTTCCAGGGAAATTCAATTGCCACACTCTTCTGAGGATGTTATCATCTATGCCGCTCGTGATGAAACCATTCGGTTATTTTCTCTCAATGAGAAGGGCGAGCTAGACGCAATCTCTCAGATTCCAGTCGTTTGTGAGTACCAAGATGTCTTTCCAGAAGAGCTTCTGGGTATGCCTCCTCACCGGCCAGTCGAGTTCGTTATCGATCTTGAGCCTGGCACTGAACCCGTTTGCAAGCGTCCATACAAGCTTGGACCCAAGGAGCTGAAGGAATTGAAGAAACAGCTCGATGAACAAGAGCGTCTGGGTCTGATCAGACCGAGTTCATCTCCATGGGGTTGTGGTGTTCTTTTTGTCCAAAAGAAGGATGGCACGGACCGACTTTGTGTCGACTACCACCCATTGAACAATAAGACAATAAAGAACAAGTATCCACTTCCCAACATCAATGAGCTATTCGAGCAACTCAAGGGTGCTAAAGTATTCTCCAAGCTTGACCTCCGGATGGGTTATCATCAGATTCGCATTCGTGAAGAAGATATTCCCAAGACAGCATTCAGAACAAGCTTTGGTTCTTATGAATATACTGTCATGTCTTTCGGCCTTGTCAATGCTCCTCCAACATTCTCTCGAATGATGAACTTCATCTTCAACCCCTACACCAATGAATTCGTGCTGGTGTATCTCGATGATATCTTGGTCTTCTCCAAGAATAAGAAGGATCATGCCAAGCATTTACGATTGGTGCTCGACAAGCTCAGAGAGTACCAATTCTATGCGAAGTTTTCCAAATGTGAGTTTTGGCTTGATGAAGTTCTTTACCTTGGTCATATCATCTCTGCCAAGGGCATCGCTGTTAATCCCGAGAAGTTGTCTGCAATTGTGAATTAGGAACCTCCTCAGAATGTCAAACAGCTCCGCAGTTTTCTTGGTCTTGCAAGCTATTGCCGAAGATTCGTTGAGAATTTCTCTAAGATTGCAAAGCCTCTTTCCAACCTCCTCCAAAAGCATGTCAAGTATGTCTGGCCTCCTGAGTGTGACGTTGCTTTCAACACTCTCAAAGAGAAACTCGTCACAGCTCCTGTCTTAACTCCTCCTGACGAATCCAAGCCATTCGAAGTTTTCTGTGATGCTTCTCTTCAAGGTCTCGGTGCTGTGTCAATGCAAGAGAAGAAAGTGGTGGCCTATACCTCTTGTCAGTTGAAGCCCAACGAAAAGAACTACCCCACTCACGATCTTGAGTTGGCGGCAGTTGTCCATGCATTAATAACATGGAGACATCTCTTGTTGGGAAGGAAAGTGCACATATTCACCGATCACAAGAGTCTCAAGTACATCTTCACTCAGCCCAACCTCAACCTCAGGCAAACTCGATGGGTCGAAATGATTCAAGAGTACAATCCGAGTATTGGATATACTCCAGGCAAGGCCAACGTCATTGCAGATGGTTTGAGCAGGAAGGCTTATTGCAACAACTTAATTCTCAAGCCATTTCAACTGGACCTTTGTGAAGCTTTCCGCAAACTGAATCTCCAAGTTGTTCCTCAAGGCTTTCTTGCCAACCTCCTAGTCTCTCCTACTTTGGAAGATCAAATTTGTGAGGCACAACTCCTGGATACCATGGTGAAGAAGGTGAAACGTGGTATTGACAAGGGTCTTTCCAAATACAAGTGCTATCGCATTGACGACAGAGACACTTTATTCTTCGAGGACCGGATTGTGGTTCCTAAAGGTGATCTAAGGAAAGTCATTATGAACGAGGCACACAATTCTCTTCTTTCCATTCATCCTGGAAGTACGAAGATGTACCATGACCTCAAGTAGTCGTATTGGTGGACTCAAATGAAGCGAGAAATCGCTCAATTCGTGAACGAATGTGATGTCTGTCGAAGGGTGAAAGAAGAATACCAATGACCAGCTGGTCTCCTCCAACCTCTTGCTATTCCATAATGGAAGTTTGGTCATATCAAAATGGACTTCGTCACTGGATTTCCTAAGTCCAAGCGCGGAAATGATGCTATCTTCGTTGTCATCGACAAGCTTACAAAAGTGGCTCATTTCCTTCCAATCAAAGAATCTATCACAGCAGCTCAATTGGCAGAGCTATACACCTCCAGGATTGTCTCCTTGCACGGCATTCCAAAATTGATATCTTCAGATCGTGGAAGAATATTCACTTCTAAGTTCTGGGACTCCTTCCAGAAGGCCATGGGCACCAACATTCGCTTCAGCACAGCTTTCCATCCTCAAACTAGTGGCCAAGTCGAGCAAGTAAATCAAATCCTTGAAGATATGCTCAGGGCTTGTGTCATTTCTTTTGGCATGAAGTGGGAAGATTGTCTTCCATATGCCGAGTTCTCCTACAACAACAGCTTCCAAGCGAGTTCGGGCAAGGCCCCATTTGAAATTCTATATGGCAGAAAGTGTCGTACTCCTCTCAATTGGTCAGAGACTAGTGAACGCCAACTTCTTGGCAATGACTTAATCACAGAGGCTGAAGAAATGTGTAAAGTCATCCATGAAAATCTCAAAGCCGCGGAATCCCGCCAGAAGAGTTACTATGATAGCAAGCACCATGACTTGGCTTTCGAGATCGGAGACCATGTCTACCTCCGCGTCTCTCCAATGAAAGGCACTCGTCGCTTCGGTATCAAAGGGAAGCTTGCCCCTAGATACGTGGGTCCTTTCAAGATCATTGGCAAAAGAGGCGACCTCGCCTATCAACTTGAGCTTCCCTCCAATTTCACGAACGTGCACGATGTGTTCCACGTGTCACAGCTTCGCAAGTGCTTCAAGACTCCAGAGCGCACCATCAACTTCGAAGAGATTGACCTCCAAGAAGATCTGTCTTATCATGAGCACCCCGTTGCTATTCTTGAAGAAACTGAGCGCAAGACTCGCAACAAGTCAATCAAATTCCTGAAAGTGAAGTGGTCACACCATTCCGACCGAGAAGCCACCTGGGAGCGCGAGGACCACCTCCGTTTCGAATATCCGGAGTTCTTTCAGTCCTAGATCTCGGGACGAGATCCTCTCATAGTGGTGGAGTGTTGTAACACCCTGGATGTAACTTTCCATATTTGCAACTCCAACTCTTGCCATTTTCGGCTATGTGTTATGATATTCCCTCCGTGGTTGGGTTTTTGTCTTTCGTTTTGCATTTTGTTCATGTCATGCATCTCATATCATGTCATCATGCGCATCTCATTTGCATACGTGTTCGTCTCATGCGTCCGAGCATTTTCCCCGTTGTCCGTTTTGCAATCCGGCAATCCCACACGCACCGGCGCACCACTCTTGTCTCTTTTCGTGAGCGGGTGTTAAACATTCTCGGAATGGACCGAGGTTTGCCAAGTGGCCTTGGTACACCACCGGTAGACCACCTGTCAAGTTTCGTTCCATTTGGAGGTCGTTTGATGCTCCAACGGTTAACCGGGTAACCGCAAAGGCCTTTTGTGTGTTGCAGTCAAACACCCCTCCAAACAGCCCAATAACCCATCTAAGCCCCCTCCATGCTTTCGGTCGTTCGATCACGATCGTGTGGGCGAAAACCGCACTCCATTTGGAGTCTCCTAGCTCCCTCTACCTATAAATAAGTGTCCCCCCCCCCCCGGATTTTTCGCGCAGACCAACCCTAACCCTTTCCCCTCTCCGCCGCCGGACGCGTCCGTCCCGCGCCGGACGAAACCGCGCCCGCGCCCGCGCCAATCGGGATGCCCCATGTGGCAGCGCCGCCGCTCCACCACCGCCGGCCCGCGAGGCCCGCGCCTGGCCCCCGCGGCCCGCCTCCCCGTCGCCCGCGCCCCGCCGCCTCGTCGTCTCCGCCGAACGTCGCCTCCGCCGATCGCCGCCGCCCGCGCCTTCCCCGGCCGTCGCCGCAGCCCACCGACCGCGCGCGTGGCCGCCGCCGCCCGCGTCTTCCCCGGCCGCCGCCGCACCCGCTTCCGGTCGCCGCGCCGTCCCCGGCGAGCTCCGCCCCGGATCCGGCGCCCCCGACCCAGCGGTGTTCTCCCCGAGCTCCGGCCGCCCCTCCACGATCTCCGACGAGAGTCACGGCCATCCTCGGTTCGCGTGCCTACAAACCCTAGATCTGAGAGGTTGTCCCCGTTTTTCTCCAAGTCCCGTTTTGCTCACATTTTGTTGCTCTGTTCATCATGGCATATTTCATTGCATACTGCTCCGTTTTGCGTGCATGATATACCGAAATGTTCATCACAAGATGCTCTTCATTGTTTTTCATTGTGCCATGCTCGTTTGAGTTCATCTGGATGCCCAAATCTCTGATGCAAGAGTGTTATATGATATTTACTGCTGTTACTTGTCAGAACTTGATGTTTTGTTATTTTTGTTGCATTTGATGTGTGCATCTTATGGGCATGAGCTCTACATGTGTTGTGATCTATGCCATGCCATCTTTACATAGGTGTATGTCATGTATTTTTGTGATCTATGTGGTGACTAGCACAATCATGCAAACTAGGCTTCGTGATGTTTCTCTTTTCAAGGACTTAGGATTTTGCTAAGTCTTTTACTGCTGTTATTTTGATGCCATGTATCCATGTGTCTACAGTGAGATCCTTGCTTCTTTTGAGTATGTTCAGTAAGGATGTTTTGTACATATGATTATGCTCTATCCACCCATGCCCCTATTTGCAATTATGGAGTGCCCTAGCATGTCTCAATCTTGCTCTACTTTTGCTATAAAATGTTCCTGGCAGAATGTTAACATGATATTCAATTTTGCCAAGGTTGTTGTAGTTGATCCATACATGCTATGAGCTTGCTCTTGCCGTGATTAGCTTCATGAACATGCCATGTTGCCGTAGGTATGCTTTTTTTGTCATGCATTGCTTTGTGATGAGTGAATCGAGCTCACAAAGATGCCTTCATAATTCTGTTAATGCCATGTTCCGTTTTTCTGCCAAGTCTGAAACCTGTTAACGAAACTTGCTATGTTTACATGGGTGCCATCATATCTTATGTGCCTTTTTGGCTCATGATCAGGAAGGGGCTTTTGTTCTATGAATTTATTAGATTCATGCCATGCCTTGTTTTGCTATGATAAGTTCCTGTAGGATGTGTTTTGCTTGCTCTGAACATTGCTACCTGATGCTGTTTCAGCCATGTTCAGTATTTTCACCAAGTCTGTGAAGCTGATATCTTTTGCACTTTTGCCATGCTTGTTTGAACCTGTTATATTGTGAGCTAGCCATAGCTCAGTGATCATCTTTTGTCAAGCATCTTTTCTAGATCACTGCCATATGCTTTGTTGCTATGTTGGGGTGCTGTAGCATAGTTACTTGATGTATTCTAAGTGCTATCATGCTGTTAATCGTAGAATCGTGTCATTCTTGTTTTGCTTGCCATTTGCAAACCGTGCATCCGTTTCCGGTGATCTTTATATCGATTTCGACCGAAATCATCTCATCTTACCAGTGGCATACTTGGTTTGCCAAGTTGATGCCTTGTTCATCCTTTTTCTTCCGGAGCACGCATATGCATCGCATATCACATCTTGCATATCATGCATGTATTGCATCATGTTGCTTGTGCATTTCCCGTGATTGATTGTGGTTCCATTTCTTGTGTTCTTGCGGTGGGTAGAGCCGGGAGACGAGTTCGTGAACGAGGAACCTGTTGAGTACGCTTACGAGGATCAAGCTTTCGACAACTCTGAGAACCTTGCAGGCCAGATGACCATACCCTCGAAATCACTTCTATCTTTGCTTTGCTAGTTGTTCGCTCTATTGCTATGTTGCGCTACCTACCACTTGCTATATCATGCCTCCCATATTGCCATGTCCAGCCTCTAACCATCCTTTCCTAGAAAACCGTTGTTTGGCTAAGTTACCGCTTTTGCTCAGCCCTTCTTATAGCGTTGCTAGCTGCAGGTGAAGTTGAAGTTGGTTCCATGTTGGAACATGAATATTTTGGAATATCACAATATCTCTTATTTAATTAATGCATCTATACATTTGGTAAAGGGTGGAAGGCTCGGCCTTATGTCTGGTGTTTTGTTCCACTCTTTTTTTTTGAAAGCTCACTGATAGTAGGAGAGGCTCCTACTGACTTTTAAATTAATGCAACACCAGGATCAGGGGAGGTGTGGCCCCATAGTTACAAGGTATATAGTTGAGTATTACAATACAGACTAGTTAGAGCAAAGAGGTGTCAAAACCTACTAGAAAGAAGCAAACTAGGGGGTGGTAGAGATCAGAGAGCGCCCACCAATCCTCTGATGAAGGGGTGGAGAGAGTTTCTGGTGTGGTGTACCATCATGGACATATCATTTTTGAACCTGCCTCTCCAGGATTCCATTGATGGCATCACATTCCTAAAATGTTTATTATTTCTCTCTTTCCACACCCCCCAAGCTGCTATGATGAAGGTTTCCATGAATAATGGACCACCCCAGGATCTTTTTCCTCATGGATGAGATCCAACCTGCATTGGGAATCATGCCAGTGCATTCCAATCGTAGTCCAACACTCAGTTGCAAATGGGCATTTGAAGAACAGGTGGGTCACTGTTTCCTCCGGGGGCGTGTCACAAAGCAGACAGGTGTACACATCACCTTCCAGTTTGTACTGTCTCCTCGTCAACATGTTTCGAGTATTCAGACGATCAGCAAACAGAAGCCAAGCAAAAACTTTCCATTTGTTTGTGCATTTGGATTCCCAGATCCAAGGAAAAACTGCATCCACAATAACATCTTTAAAGCAGAACTTATAGTAGTCACTTGATTTGAAAGCTCCTAGCTCTCTAGCATCCCAGACACAACACCATTTGTCATTTGTGTCACTATCAGGATTAATCCCCACAGTTAAGGCCTGAATCTCTTCAACTTCTGCTCTTGCCTGAGGAGAGAATGGTATGTGAAAAGCCTCTCCAATGGTGCTAGATCTCAGCAAAGTCTGTATTGACACATCCTCTTCTCTCGCAAATGAAAACGCCCTCGGGCATGCGGTCTCCAGTGGTTGATCACTCCAAAGATCCTTCCAGAACAAGGCTGTACTACCGTCCCCAACTTTGATCTCAGTCACTCCTCTGAAGATGTCTGATAACTGCATGAGATCCCGCCACCAGAAGGAGCCACATGGTTCCGAGGCATGCGGTACAACGACTGAGTAATATGAACTCCATATCAGGTTCACCCATGGCACATCTAGTTTATTGTAAAATTTGTATAGCTGCTTGAGTAAAAGGCCTTGATTCTGAAGTTTAAGGTCCACAATCCCAAGTCCCCCTACAGCCTTGGGCGGCAGACGAGCTCCCAAGAGGCAAGAGAAGTGCTTTTTGTCCCATCCTCCGTCTTCCTGCTCCAGAAGCATTGCCTACGGATTTTATCCAGGTGTTCCACTATCTTAGGAGGGATTCTGAGGGAACACATGGCATACACCATAAGCGATGACACCACCGAATTAACATAGGTGAGTTTTGATCCGTAGTCTAGCAGGTTAGCGGCCACAGAGACTCTTCTCTCAACGGACGTCACAAGAGGCATGAAATCCATTATTGTGGGTTTAGTAGTCCCAAGCGGGAGCCCTAAATATGTGAATGGCATTTTCCCCACAACACAACCAAACATGTCCGCAAAATCCAGTGCCTCCGCGTGCGTAACATTAATCGGAATCAGGGTTGATTTCTGAAAATTGAGTCGTAACCCAATGGACGCGGCATAGTCTACCAGGAGTTTTTTCAGAGCCTCAACCTGCTCTTTCACAGCTGGAAGAAAGACAATCGTATCGTCCGCATACTGGATTACCGGGTAGTCTGTCTCAGCTGACGGGATTGGTTTCTGAAGTATCTCCTCACGGAAAGCATGGTTGATGGCAGATTGCAACAGGTCAGCCGCTAGGACAAAAATGAGCGGTGAAAGAGGATCCCCTTGGTGCACTCCCCGTTTGCAAGTGAACTGCCTTCCTGGTGTGCCATTTAGAAGGACCGAAGATTTTCCTGATTGAAAGAGACAAGCAATCCAGTTTAGCCACTTCTCATTGAACCCCATCGCTCTCATGATCTCTATCATAGGGGCATGTTCAATAGTATCAAACGCTTTGGCGAAGTCTAGTTTTAGCAGCAAGACCTTTCTCCCCGACGCCTGACACTGATGAGTGTACTCGAACGCCCAAGCTAATCAGTCCTGAATCGATCTGCTCTTGAGGAACCCGTATTGGTTTGTATGAATAATGCGCAAGATGATCCTCTGAAGACGATTCGCAAGCAATTTGGTAATGATCTTCAGACAACAGTTTAGAAGTGTGATTGGGCGGTAATCATTGACTGTTTCCGGGGAGTGGCATTTAGGAATCAAAGTAATGAACCCAGTATTAATGCTGTCGAGGTCTAGGCCCCCCTCATAGAAATCCATGACAAGCTGATAAAAGTCATGTTTTATAATATTCCAACATGACTTCATGAAGCAACCGTTGAATCCATCTGGCCCCGGTGCTCTATCCAATGGCACCTCTTTGACCACTAGGTCAATTTCATCAGTGATGAAAGGAACTGTCAGATCATCAAGGCCCTCCACTTTCTTAATGATGTGATGTAAGTCAAAGCGCATGTTTGGAGGGTCAGAGGAGCCTAGACGCTGTTTATAGGAGGAAAACAGCAAGGACGCTTTACCTATATGGTCCTTAATCAGCGTACCATCATCAAGTTTAAGTGTGGATATTGAGTTCTTGCGGTACCTCTCTGTGGCCACTGCATGAAAGTATTTCGTGTTACCATCCCCAACTTGAAATCTCTGGATTGTACATCATTTCTGCCAATACATGCGTTTATACTCCAGTAACTTGAGGAGGTGCGCTTTGAGAATAATTCTGAAGTTGGTTTCTGGAGTAGTAAGAGGTCTTTTATCCTCTAACGTACCCAAATTCAGAAGAGTTGCGTTGGAATTATCAATGAGAATGGATAATCTTGAGAGTTTCTTGCTCCAGGATTTTAAGGCGTAACGCAGCTTCTTCAGTTTTCTACAGATCAGAGCCGCGGAGTTAGCCGCATAACAGGGTTGGTTCCAAGAGCGTTGCACAGTGTCATGAAACCCTGAAAGATGTATCCAGTAGTTTTCGAAACGAAACACTTTGCTCTTAGGGATACACGAATCTATACCAATGACGCAGGGGATGTGATCTGAGACAGGTTTACCCAAGGGCGAGACAGTGGTATTAGGATATGAAGAACTCCAGTGCACCGAGGAGAAAAACCAATCCAACTGCACCAGCAAAGGGTCGTTCTGCATATTACTCCACGTGTACGTCCTACCCTAGATGGGTAGCTCCACTAAAGACTGGGTGCGGATAAAATCATTGAAGATCAACATATCATTGGCGTTGCCACCCGGCCTACTTCTGTTATCAGGTGCGCGACAGTAATTAAAATCGCCAGCCAAGATCCAATCTTCAGAGACTGGAATGTGCATACTGAACAGCCACGCCGTAAAGTTAGAGCGATCAATACCATCACATGGGCCATAGACATTGATTAGAGTCCATACAGCATTGGAATGTAAAGAAGTGAATTTAGTTCCAAGGGCAAAAGACTCCTCAAGGAAAACCATACCAGAGAAAACAGACGAATTCCAAGCAGTAAACAGACCACCCGATGCCCCATTAGAGGGAATAAAAGCAAACATATCAAGTCGCTTGGGACAAATAGTTTTAACAAAAGCCCTATTGAAATTCTCACGCTTAGTTTCTTGCAAACATAAAACATCACAACCACTTATATCAATAGCATTACGGATAGCAAGGTGTTTTTTGTCCGCGTTAAGCCCACGAACATTCCAGCAAAGGATATTCCACTTCCTAGTTTGCGGCATCGTTGGGAGGGGGTGAAGCTGGCGGAGCGACCATCAGCTTCTCAGCAGTGAGATCCTCAGGCGACACTCCACATCTGACAATGCCAATCTCATGTATAACTGGGATTGGTGTAGGAGCAGGGACAGACTCCGAACTGACATCCAAAATAACAGGAAGACCAGACGGGGCCGTAGCAGACATGACAACAGGAGTTTTCCTTGGTTTCACCTTGGAGATTCCTCTTTTGAGATCAGAAGGCTGAGGGACACGAAACCCATCATAACGGGTGGATCGAGTACTGCGACGTAGTTGGGTGGTGTCCACATGACCAGACTCATCCAAAATCATTTTGCCAAAACGGTCAGACCCACTGTCCGCATCTCCATCAGAAACCAAACCAACAGTCCCACTGCTCCCAATCCCAGAAATAGCAAGTGGTGGAACGTACTCCGACCCAGCAGGCTCAACAGAAATGCAGATAGTGTACGTCCCATTATCCAAAAAGAGAGCTTTAGGGAGTCTGGCCCAGATACAGTCCTCCCTCATGAGATCATTGCAGCGTTGATTCCAGGCAGGAACCATAGCAGTGCCCACAATCGCAAACAAGTTGAGCGGATTGATAGGGAACTGAAAGGCACCAAAAGAGCTGGGTGGAGAGCTATCATTGCAGAGCCTAGGAGTCCAGATACCGGCGTAAATGAGACCAAAGATGTCAAGCAGAGCAGCAAAAGGGTCAACAACCACGGACCTCTCAGAGCCAGAAGCACGGACAAACTGCATCCCTGGGGTGTCCACACCACGAACAAAGTTATCTGCCGCCTCGGAAATATCTGAGTACATAGACCATTCATCCTGCGGATCATCAGAAAAATTACTATCATGCTCCACGCCATCCATCAGAGAGTTTCCAGTGTACTGAAAATATGTTCTGAAACTAAAGCTCGGTACGGTGGTGGTACAACAGGCCAAGCTCCCAGCCATTTTCTTGCAACTGTTCATGCTGCTGCTGCGGAAGCCCCTGAGCCCAAGCTTCATCTACCTGCTGTTGAATCCATTGCTGATGGTCGAGTTGCCACTGCTGAGCTGCAGACAGGAACGGCAGCTCGTATGGGTGTGGCGAAGCATTCATAGGCGGGGGGGCATCCTCATTACCAACTAATCCAGGCAGCGTGTCACGACCATTCAATATATAAACTGGCACCGACCACGAGCGCCCCATCCCTGGCAGGTGACTGGACCTCCTAACAATCAGACTATGTGGAACCAAAGCAATATCGCTGACTATGGCACGCACCAACACTCTCTCTTTGCTCTGCCTAGGTCTGTGCCAAAGCTCAAGTTTTCCAAAACAGGATACTGCTTTATTGATATAGTGATCTGTTTGATAGTCCATTGGGAAAGCAAGAAAGAGTATCCAGGCCACATATTGAAATGGACACAACCGCATATTTTCCCCTTCATCATGCGGAACGAGAGAAAATGTCATGCTTTCATCCACAGGATCCAGTTGGTGAGGGCTTTGTCTAATGTACTCATCCCGGATAAAAACATCCTCAAAAGCAACCATGCCAATTCCAATCGGATAAACAAAAGCATCGGGGATATTCAGATGAAAATCATCTCGAAGAATATTAAGTACATCTTGCAGCACTAACTCCTTGCGATGATCCGGAATTGCGGGGGTAACAGTGACAATAGCATACCTATCGTGGCTCAACGGAGGGTCATCCACGACTATGGTGTTCCTCTGCGGCCGGTGGTCCGGCCCCCGCTCGAGCGCAGCTCCCTCCGGCACAAAACGGAAAGGCACAGCAGGGAAGTTCGCCATTGCCACCCCAGTGTGCAGCTTGGGGACGGGCAGGGGTGGAGGAGCAGGGGGAGGTTGCAATGACAGGGCTATGGGTGGCAGACTCAACGAATGAGAAAGAGCCGGAAGCGGAGGAGACATCGAGAGAGTACCTTTCTGCAGCACAGAATCCCCAGTAGTCCTGTTTTTGGGTACCCAAATCTGTGTGACCAAGGAAGGTTTGGGACTCCTCGATATACTCGCTCGAGGCTTGTGGGCCTGGCAAGAAACTTGCCAGCGGAGATATAAGGCTGTATCCGCTCCACATTGACGGCCCAGGTGGCCCAGCAACCCACAATGTATACAAATTAACTTAGACGGGCAGCGGGCAGCAATATGAGAGACACTATTGCAAAAATCACAACTAGCTCGGCGCGTATCAGCATTTCTCATGCTGCCTGAAGGAACCTTCCCAGAGTAATTCACGGAATTACGAAACTGCAACGTGCAATCAGCAGCGATGTGGCCCAGTCTAGAATAAATATGGCATAGCCCCAAACGGGCAATAACATATTGCCGATTAGGCACTGGCACTAAATTCAAAGCTGCCATAATATCATCATTCTCATACTTGGCTTGCCAAAAATCAAGAATATCATAAAGGGTGTTATCCGGAATCAAATCCCAACACTTGGAAGGACAATTAATACCCACAAATTTCTTGATTGGCAATATATCCTGTGATGTCACCGGATCAAATTGACCAAAAACAATCCCTTTATTAGCGAAGACGTCCATATATGTTTTCTCCTTAGCACTTTCCATATTTGGCTGATCAGGATGAACACCATGATCAAGAACTTGAATCAAACCAAACTTAAGCAATTCAGAAGATTGATGACCAATAGGTGCCTCAGAATTACGTAGGAAATCTAGATTGGTCTTGACCGCGATAGGGCTACGAGAAAGAGCCAAAGGAATACCCAACTCTTCATCATCGTAATTGTGATCAACCGTCAACCAGAAATGATGATGAGGGCCAAAAAGATTGAAATGACATATGAAATCCGGCCAGATGCAGTCTCTAAGCCCATAAATGAAATGACCAACTTTATTCGAAGCCACAGAAAACCGATAGGCACGATCATGTAGATGAATCACATTGAAACCATCCGCAAATCCACCAATGCAGCATTGAAGCACAAGACTAACCGATGAAACGGAGAGCTTGAACGAGGCAGATGAGAAAGTGACCACCAAGAAGAATTCCTTGGTAGAGGCAGAGGGAGAGAAATGAACCGTGGATTTGAAGCGACGACGAACCTGGTCAGCCACTGCAAGGCCAGGATTGAAATCCCAGTGCAATAGACCATCCATGAGAACCTCTTAGAGATCACCATGATTGACAGCGAGGAAGGGCTTGGTGGTGGAGGGCACGGTGGTGGAGGGCACGGTGGTGGAGGGCTTGGTGGTGGAGGGCTTGGTGGTGGGCTTGGTGGTGGAGGGCTTGGTGGTGGGCATGGTGGTTTTGTTCCACTCTTGCCGCCCTAGTTTCTGTCATACCGGTATTATGTTCCTTGAGTTTGCGTTCCTTACGCGGTTGGGTGATTTATGGGACCCCCTTGACAGTTCGCCTTGAATAAAACTCCTCCAGCAAGGCCCAACCTTGGTTTTACCATTTGCCTACCTAAGCCTTTTTCCCTTGGGTTTTCGCGAGCCCGAGGGTCATCTTTATTTTAACCCCCGGGCCAGTGCTCCTCCAAGTGTTGGTCCAAACTAGAGCACCGTGCGGGACCGTCCCTTGGCAACTTGGGTTACGTTGGTACCTGTACGCTTAGCTTATCTGGTGTGCCCTGAGAACGAGATATGTGCAGCTCCTATCGGGATTTGTCGGCACAGCGGGTGGTCTTGCTGGTCTTGTTTTACCATTGCCGAAATGTCTTGTAAACCGGGATTCCGAGATTGATCGTGTCTTCTCGGGAGAAGGTTTATCCTTCGTTGACCGTGAGAGCTTATAATGGACTAAGTTGGGACACCCCTGCAGGGTATTATCTTTCGAAAGTCTTGCCCGCGGTTATGAGGCAGATGGGAATTTGTTAATGTCCGGTTATAGAGAACTTGACACTTGACTTAATTAAAATACATCAACCGTGTGTGTAGCCGTGATGGTCTCTTTTCGGAGGAGTCGAGGAAGTGAACACGGTTCGGGTTATGAATGAGCGTAAGTAGTTTCAGGGTCACTTCTTGATCATTTCTAGCTTCGCGACCGTTGCGTTGCTTCTCTTCTCGCTCTCTTTTGCGTATGTTAGCCACCATATGCTTAGTGCTTGCTGCAGCTCCACCTCATTACCCCATCCTTTCCTATAAGCTTACATAGTCTTGATCTTGCGGGTGTGAGATTGTTGAGTCCTCGTGACTCACAGATTCTACCAAAACAGTTGCAGGTGCCGACGATACCAGTGCAGATGACGCAACCGAGCTCAAGTGGGAGTTTGACGTGGAACGTGGTCGTTACTATGTTTCGTTTCCTGATGATCAGTAGTGGATCCCAGTTGGGACGATCGGGGATCTAGCATTTGGGGTTATCTTATTTTCATTTGGATTTGACCGTAGTCGGTCTATGTGTGGATTTCGGATGATGTATGAATTTAATTTATGTATTGTGTGAAGTGGCGATTGTAAGCCAACTCTCGTTATCCCATTCTTGTTCATTACATGGGATTGTGTGAAGATGACCCTTCTTGCGCCAATACCTACAATGTGGTTATGCCTCTAAGTCGTGCCTCGACACGTGGGAGATATAGCCGCATCGTGGGCGTTACAAACGTCTACAAGAAGAAGGTTGTGTAGTAGACATCAAGCTCTTTTCTGGCGCCGTTGTCGTGGAGGTGAGTGCTTGAAGGTATATCTTTAGATCTTGCAATCGAATCTTTTAGTTTCTTGTTTTATCACTAGTTTATTCTATAAAAGAAAATTACAAAAAAAATGGAATTAAGGTTGCCTCATATGCTTCATCTTTTTAATATCTTTCGTGAAAATGATGGGGAAAATTGTGCTCAAGTACTAGAAGAAGAATTACATTGAATGCTTAGCATAAAATATGTGAATGATGAGCATGATTGCAATGTTGTTAGTATGAATTCTTTGAATACCCATGATGCTAATGATATGCAAAGCCACAAGCTTGGGGATGCTATGTTTGATGAAGATGATATTTTTTGTCCCCCAAGCTTTGATGAGCAAATTTACTATGATGAAAGCATGCCTCCTATCTATGATGATTATTGTGATGACACGTATGCTATAAAGAATAATGATAACCATGAAATTTGTCATCTTGATCTTGTTTTTCATTCACATGATAGTTATTTTGTTGAGTTTGCTCCCACTATTATTCATGAGAAGAAATTTGCTTATGTGGAGAGTAATAAAATTTCTATGCTTGTAGATCATGAAAAGAATGCTTTAGGTGCTGGTTATATTGTTGAATTCATTCATGATGCTACTGAAAATTATTAGGAGGGAGAAATATATGCTTGTAAGAATTGCAATAATATCAAGTTTCCTCTCTATGTGCTTAAAGTTTTGAAGTTATGCTTGTTTTGCCTTCCTATGCTAGTTGATTATTGTTCTCATAAGTTGTTTGCTCACAAAATCCTAATGCATAGGAAGTGGGTTATACTTAAATGTGCTAGCAATATTCTTCATGATGCTCTCTTTATGTTTCAATTCTTATCTTTTATGTGAGCATCATTGAAATCATCATGCCTAGCTAGGGGCGTTAAACGTTAGCGCTTGTTGGGAGGCAACCCAATTTTATTTTAGTTTCTTACTTTTTGGTTATGTTTAAGAATAAATAATCCATCTAGCTTCTGTTTAGATGTGGTTTTGTGTTTTAATTAGTGTTTGTGCCAAGTAGAACCTTTGGGAAGACTTGGGTGAAGTCTTTATGATCATGCTGTAAAAAACAGAAACTTTAGCGCTCACGAGATTAGCTAAAACGTTTTACTGGAGAGTGCTATTTAGTTGATTCTTTTTTCAGATGATTACTAGACAAATTCCTCAGGTCCAAAAATTTATTTTAGAATTTTTGGAGTTACATAAGTATACGTTTGATACAGATTACTACAGACTATTCTGTTTTTGACAGATTCTGTTTTCTATGTGTTGTTTGCTTATTTTGATGAATCTATGGCTAGTAAAATAGTTTATAAACCATAGAGAAGTTGGAATACAATAGGTTTAACACCAATATAAATAAACAATGAGTTAATTACAGTACCTTGAAGTGGTGTTTTGTTTTCTTTCGCTAACGGAGCTCACGAGATTTTCTGTTAAGTTTTGTGTTGTGAAGTTTTCAAGTTTTGGGTAAAGATTCGATGGACTATGGAATAAGGAGTGGAAAGAGCCTAAGCTTGGGGATGCCCAAGGCACCCCAAGGTAATATTCAAGGACAACCAAAAGCCTAAGCTTGGGGATGCCCCGGATGGCACCCCCTCTTTCGTCCTCATCCATCGGTAACTTTACTTGGAGCTATATTTTTATTCACCACATGATATGTGTTTTGCTTGGAGCATCATTTTATTTTCTTTTGTTTTGCTTGCTGTTTGAATAAAATATCAAGATCTGAAATTATTAAATGGGAGAGTCTTCACATAGTTACATATTTATTCAACTACTCATTGATCTTCACTTATATCTTTCGGAGTATTTTGTCGGTTGCTCTAGTGCTTCACTTATATCTTTTAGAGCATGACAGTGGTTTTATTTTGAAAAAATAGATGAACTCTCGTGCTTCACTTATATTATTTTCAGAGTCTTTAGAACAGCATGATAATTTGCTTTGGTTATGAATTTAGTCCTAATATGATGGGCATCCAAGAGGGATATAATAAAAACTTTCATATAAAGTGCATTGAATATTATGAGAAGTTTGATTCCTTATGATTGTTTTGAGATATGAAGATGGTGATATTAGAGTCATGATAGTTGAGTAGTTGTGAATTTGAGAAATACTTGTTCTAAAGTTTGTGATTCCCGTAGCATGCACGTATGGTGAACTGTTATGTGATGAAGTCGGAGCATGATTTATTTATTGATTGTCCTCCTTATGAGTGGCGGTCGGGGACGAGCGATGGTCTTTTCCTACCAATCTATCCCCCTAGGAGCATGCGCGTAATACTTTGTTTTGATAGCTAATAGATTTTTGCAACAAGTATATGAGTTCTTTATGACTAATGTTGAGTCCATGGATTATACGCACTCTCACCCTTCCACCATTGCTAGCCTCTCTAATACCGCGCACCTTTCGCCGGTATCATACACCCACCATATACCTTCCTCAAAACAGCCACCATACCTACCTATTATGGCATTTCCATAGCCATTCCGAGTTATATTGCCGTGCAACTTACCACCGTTCCGTTTATTATGACACGCTTCATCATTGTCATATTGCTTTGCATGATCATGTAGTTGACATCGTATTTGTGGCAAAGCCACTGTTCATAATTCTTGCATACATGTCAGTCATGAGTCATTGCACATCCCGGTAGACCGCCGGAGGCATTCATATAGAGTCATATTTTGTTCTAAGTATCGAGTTGTAATTCTTGAGTTGTAAGTAAATAAAAGTGTGATGATCATCATTATTAGAGCATTGTCCCAGTGAGGAAAAGGATGATGGAGACTATGATTCCCCCACAAGTTGGGATGAGACTCCGGACGAAAAAAAAGAGGCCAAAGAAGCCCAAATAAAAAAAGAGAAAAAAAGAGGCCATAAAAAAAGAAGAGAAAAGGCCCAAATAAAAAAATAAAAAAATGAGAGAAAAAGAGAGAAGGGGCAATGCTACTATCCTTTTACCACACTTGTGCTTCAAAGTAGCACCATGATCTTCATGATAGAAAGTCTCCTATGTTGTCACTTTCATATACTAGTGGGAATTTTACATTATAGAACTTGGCTTGTATATTCCAATGATGGGCTTCCTCAAATTGCCCTAGGTCTTCGTGAGCAAGCGAGTTGGATGCACACCCACTTAGTTTCTTTTGTTGAGCTTTCATACACTTATAGCTCTAGTGCATCCGTTGCATGGCAATCCCTACTCACTCACATTGATATCTATTGATGGGCATCTCCATAGCCCGTTGATAAGCCTAGTTGATGTGAGATTATCTTCTCCTTTTTTTCTTCTCCACAACCACCATTCTATTCTACCTATAGTGCTATGTCCATGGCTCACGCTCATGTATTGCGTGAAGATTGAAAAAAGTTTGAGAACATCAAAAGTATGAAACAATTGCTTGGCTTGTCATCGGGGTTGTGCATGATTTAAATATTTTGTGTGATGAAGATAGAGCATAGCCAGACTATATGATTTTGTAGGGATAGCTTGCTTTGGCCATGTTATTTTGAGAAGACATGATTGCTTTGTTAGTATGCTTGAAGTATTATTGTTTTCATGTCAATATTAAACTTTTGTTTTGAATCTTATGGATCTGAATATTCTTGCCACAATAAAGATTATATTGATAAATATGTTAGGTAGCATTCCACATCAAAAATTATGTTTTTATCATTTACCTACTCGAGGACGAGCAGGAATTAAGCTTGGGGATGCTGATACGTCTCCAATGTATCTATAATTTTTGATTGTTCCATGCTATTATATTATCTGTTTTGGATGATGTATGGGCTTTATTAAACACTTTTATATTATTTTAGGGACTAACCTATTAACCCAGAGCCCAGTGCCAGTTTCTGTTTTTTCCCTTGTTTCAGTGTTTCGCAGAAAAGGAATATCAAACGGAGTCCAAATGGAATGAAACCTTTGGGAGATTTATTTTTGGAACGGAAGCAATCCAGAAGACTTGGGGTGTACGTAAGGGAAGCAACGAGGAAGGCATGAGGCAGGGGGCGTGCCCACCCCCCTGGGAGCGCCCTCCACCCTCGTGGGCCCCTCGTGGCTCCCCTAGCGTATTTCTTCCTCCTATATATACCAATATACCCTAAAACCATCGGGGAACAGAATAGATCGGGAGTTCCGCCGCCGCAAGCCTCTGTAGCCACCAAAAACCAATCGGGGCCCTGTTCCGGCACCCTGCCGGAGGGGGGAACCCTCACCGGTGGCCATCTTCATCATCCCGACGCTCTCCATGACGAGGAGGGAGTAGTTCACCCTCGGGGCTGACGGTATGTACCAGTAGCTATGTGTTTGATCTCTCTCTCTCTCGTGTTCTTGATTTGGCACGATCTTGATGTATCAAGAGCTTTGCTATTATAGTTGGATCTTATGATGTCCCCCCCCCCTACTCTCTTGTAATGGATTGAGTTTTCCCTTTGAAGTTATTTTATCGGATTGCGTCTTGAAGGATTTGAGAACACTTGATGTATGTCTTGCATGTGCGTATCTCTGGTGACAATGGGATATCACGTGATTCACTTGATGTATGTTTTGGTGATCAACTTGCGGGTTCCGTGACCTCGTGAAATTATGCATCAGGGTTGGCACAAGTTTTCGTCTTGACTCTCCAGTAGAAACTTTGGGGCACTCTTTGAAGTTCTATGTGTTGGTTGAATAGATGAATCTGAGATTGTGTGATGCATATCGTATAATCATACCCACGGATACTTGAGGTGACATTGGAGTATCTAGGTGACATTAGGGTTTTGGCTGATTTGTGTCTTAAGGTGTTATTCTATTACGAACTCTATGATAGATCGAACGGAAAGAATAGCTTCGTGTTATTTTACTACGGACTCTTGAATAGGTTGATCAGAAAGGATAACTTTGAGGTGGTTTCGTACCCTACAATAATCTCTTCGTTTGTTCTCTGCTATTAGTGACTTTGGAGTGACTCTTTATTGCATGTTGAGGGATAGTTATATGATCCAGTTATGTTATTATTGTTGAGAGAACTTGCACTAGTGAAAGTATGAACCCTAGGCCTTGTTTCCTAGCACTGCAATACCTTTTATGAGCACTTTTACCACTTGTTACCTTGCTGTTTTTATATTTTCAGATTACAAAAACCTATATCTACCATCCATATTGCACTTGTATCACCATCTCTTCGCCGAACTAGTGCACCTATACAATTTACCATTTTATTGGGTGTGTTGGGGACACAAGAGACTCTTTGTTATTTGGTTGCAGGGTTGTTTGAGAGAGACCATCTTCATCCTACGCCTCCCACGGATTGATAAACCTTAGGTCATCCACTTGAGGGAAATTTGCTACTGTCCTACAAACCTCCGCACTTGGAGGCCCAACAACGTCTACAAGAAGGTTGTGTAGTAGACATCAGGTTCCGTAGCTATGGTTCATACTACTTTGCTCTTGCATCACTGTATTTACTCATACCAACTAATTTCAAATTTGAAGGATGCAATTGAAACTCCAATGGCGCAACAGGTATGTTTTAAACCTGTTTCTTTAACCTGTTTGATGTTGTAATTTGCTCTATGTTGATTTCAGTTTCAATTGAATAAACAGTTATGTTCTCATGCCATGCACATTACAAGTGTTTTGTTAGGTTACTTAGCTAACCCCCTACCCCCCCCCCTCACCCTCCATGTAATTTGTACAGTGCTGGACACTCTAACCCCCCTAACTTTATACCATTAATATAAAAGGCAGTGAGAGAATCTCACTGTCATCAGTTCTAAAAAAACATTACAAGTGTTGTTACTGTTGTGTAGTTTCCCACACTTATATTCTGTCTATGCTGCTTTGTCTTAAATAGATATGATTCGAACTGTATCTATCTTGATTTGGCAGCATAAACTAGAATGATATAGACCATACAGTGACCATACTACATAGATATATGTTTGTTTCATGCTATTATCCTATCCACCTTACTACTGAACTGGTTTACCAAAATGAGTTTCATATACTACATTGTAAATCTGTGATGCGTTTGTTTGTTTCTCCTTTAGAACGCGGATAAAATATTGGAGAAGAGTACCCCGTTATGCAATGGTAAAGGAAGTAATGCAGATCAGGTTCAAGATAGTGAGACATCCCTGTTGTTCTCCAAGAAAGCTGATAAAAACTATATTGAAGACACTGAGACAACCCCAAAGTCCTGTCTTGATGTAGTGTTCGAGTTACTGGCTACTACTGCTGGCACCAGCTCTTCGTACTCGCTGCCTGAAACAGTTTGGCTTCTTGAGTCTCAACTTCAAGTTGAAAGACATCGATCAGATGTTATGCGACAGGAAGCCGAAGGACTGAGGAAGTCCCTGCAGAATTCAGATGCATACTTTCTGGTGCAACAGCAAGTGCTGGAGGATTTAAGCGCCAAACAAGAGAAAGTTAATAAGCTTCCTAAGCATCTTGCCAGCATTATGGGTACCCAGGATATTGTTTCTTGAGCTCTTCTGAAGTGGTTTCAGTTCTGGACTTGTTTTGTTGCGGCATTTATATGCTGCTTTGTTCCCTATATTTGCACTGGTGGCGAACTTTGATGCCCAGTGGATGTAATATGTGTAATAGCCGTGATAGCCTAGCGTAAGTTACTTGCTTATTTATTTCCGTTGTCTTGTTTATTTGTTTTCTTGTAGTCAGTGCAGTTCTTTTTCCACGGTTTGCTAGTGGCCGGAATAACCTATTTTTTAGAACTAGGCCACATTAACAATGGGCTACATATTTACTGTAGGCCTCCTACGGGCCGTAGAAACAATGGGCCTTCTAAGGGCCGTAGACACAATGGGCCTTCTACGGGGCGTAGACACAATGGGCCTTCTACGGGGCGTAGACACAATGGGCCTTCTACGGGCCGTATCATCAATGGGCCTTCTACGGGCCGTATTATCAGTTGGCCAAACATGGGCCAATAACAGACCACATTATGGCCGTAAATGGGCTAGAGTTGAAATCGTCCGTTCATGCGTCGACCATAACGGGTCGTCGTTAATAGGCCGTATTTGACGACGCTATGAAAACGGCCCAACGTATTAACGGGCCACAAACAGGACGACTGTAACCACGGGCTGTATTTGGCCCACAAGCTGAAAATGACAGTAACGGGTCGAAAGTAAACGAATGCTGAAACTGAGCCCAAGAATAAATGGGCCCTAAGAAGGCCGAAAGATAACATGGGCTGGAAACGGACCAACGGAATAATGGGCCGTTAATGGGTATAAAGTGATACACTGTTCATTACGGGCCAGTTTTACCACGGGCCGTTAATGGGCCGAGGTTTACTAAGGGCCTCGTATGGGCCAAAAGACGTCATGGGCCATACATGGGCCGGAAGTTAAAACGGGCTGGAATTATATTGGATGGCCCACATGATGCTACTGGGCCTAATTCGGATAGGCCGTAAACGGGCCCTGGGATAGCGGGCTGTAAATGGGCTATATGCGAACAGGCCGTTAACAGGCTTGCCTTGGGCCGGCCCGCCGCTACCTTTTGACCAAGTCAAACGGGCTGCCCTTTTCACACGAATGGGCCTCTGTTGGGCCGTGCCACGTGTCGGCGTATCATAGGTGCTTTGGGTCCAATGAGTGGATGACGTCTGTCCCAACGGTGAGCCGACACGTGTTTCCTCCCGCCAATGATGATTTTACACGTGGAAAATCCCCATTGGTCGGAGCTGTTAACGGGTTATCGGATCCAAAACCAGACCCGATAGCTTAACAATGTTCCGTTATGGTGGATGCCACGTGTCGGTCACCCTTGATGAAAGCATTTCTGTGACGCGCGATTTATCGTCATGGAAGTGGACACTTCCGTGATGATAATTTTGGTAATGTCATGGAACACTTCTACGACAGCACAGGTATGACTATATTGATTCTGTCATAAATTTTTCATGGATGTACATGCATGACAGAAAACGTGACCTACTGTGACAAACACGTATCATCACGGAAGTGTATTTTTTTTGTAGTGATGACTGAGGCATAGGGAATGACGTTCCATTCTCTTTCTATTTTCTGCCATGGTCGGGTTTTGAGTCTTTACTCAACTTCACACCTTGCAATACAGGCAAGAACTCCTTCTTTGATTGTTCCATTTTGAACTACTTCAAAATCTTGTCAAGGTATGTACTCATTGAAAAAACTTATCAAGCGTCTTGATCTATCTCTATAGATCTTGATGCTCAATATGTAAGCAGCTTCACCGAGGTCTTTTTTTGAAAAACTCCTTTCAAATACTTCTTTATGCTTTCCAGAAAATTCTACATTATTTTCGATCAACAATATATCATTCACATATACTTATCAGAAAGGTTGTAGTGCTCCCACTCACTTTTTGTAAATACAGGCTTCACCGCAAGTCTGTATAAAACTATATGCTTTGATCAACTCATCAAAGCGTATATTCCAACTCCGAGATGCTTGCACCAGTCCATAGATGGATCGCTGGAGCTTTGCACACTTTGTTAGCACCTTTAGGATCGACAAAACCTTCTGGTTGCATCATATATAACTCTTCTTTAAGAAATCCATTAAGGAATGCAGGTTTGACATCCATTTGCCAAATTTCATAAAATGCGGCAGTTGCTAACATGATTCGGACAGACTTTTAAGCATCGATACAAGTGAGAAAATATCATTGTAGTCAACACCTTGAACTTGTTGAAAACATTTTTGCGACAATTCGAGCTTTGTAGGTAGTAACACTACTATCAATGTCCGTCTTCCTCTTGAAAATGCATTTTATTCTCTATGGCTTGCCGATCATCGGGCAAGTCAACCAAAGTCCATACTTTGTTCTCATACATGGATCCCATCTCAGATTTCATGGCGTCAAGCCATTTCGCGGAATCTGGGCTCATCATCGCTTCCTCATAGTTCGTAGGTTTGTCATGGTCTAGTAACATGATTTCCAGGACAAGATTACCGTACCACTCTGGTGCGCAACGTGTTCTGGTTGACCTACGAGGTTTGGTAGTAACTTGATATGAAGTTTCATGATCATCATCATTAGCTTCCTCACTAATTGGTGTAGGAATCACTAGAACTGATTTCTGTGATGAGCTACTTTCCAATTCAGGAGAAGGTACAATTACCTCATCAAGTTCTACATTCCTCCCACTCACTTCTTTCGAGAGAAACTTCTTCTCTAGAAAGGATCCATTCTTAGCAACGAATAGCTTGCCTTCGGATCTATGATAGAAGGTGTACCCAACAGTTTCCTTTGGGTATCCTATGAAGACGCATTTCTCCGATTTGGGTTCGAGCTTATCAGGTTGAAACTTTTTCACATAAGCATCACAGCCCCAAACTTTAAGAAACGACAGCTTAGGTTTCTTGCCAAACCACAGTTCATATGGTGTCGTCTCAACGGATTTTTAGACGGTGCCCTATTTAACGTGAATCCAGTTGTCTCTAATGCATACCCGAAAAACAATAGTGGTTAATCGGTAAAAGACATCATAGATCGCACCATATCTAATAAAGTACAGTTACGACGTTCGGACACACAGTTATGCTATGGTGTTCCAGGTGGCATGAGTTTGTGAAACTATTCCACATTGTTTTAATTGATGGCCAAACTCGTAACTCAAATATTCACCTCCACGATCAGATTGTAGAAACTTTATTTTCTTGTTACGATGATTTTCCACTTCACTCTGAAATTCTTTGAACTTTTCAAATGTTTCAGACTTATGCTTCATTAAGTAGATATAACCATATCTGAATCATCTGTGAAGGTAAGAAATAACGATACCCGCCATGATCCTCAACACTCATTGGACCACATACATCAGTATCTATTATTTCCAATAAGTCAGTGGCTCGTCCCATTGTTCCGGGAAACGGAGTTTCAGTCATCTTGCCCATGAAGCATGGTCCACAAGCATCAAGTGATTCATAATCAAGTGATTCCAAAAGTCCATCAGCATGGAGTTTTCTTCATGCGCTTTACACCAATATGACCTAAACGGCAGTGCCACATATAAGTTGCACTATCATTATCAACTTTGCATCTTTTGGCTTCAATATTATCAATATGTGTATCACTACGATCGAGATTCAATAAACCATTCGCCTTGGGTTTATGACCACAGAAGGTTTTATTCATGTAAATAGAATAACAATTATTCTTTGACTTAAATGAATAATTGTATTGCAATAAACATGATCCAATCATATTATGCTCAACGCAAACACCAAATAACATTTATTTTAGGTTCAACACTAATCCCGAAGGTAAAGGGAGTGTGCGATGATGATCTTATCAACCTTGGAATCACTTCCAATGCACATCGTCACCTTGCCCTCAACTAGTCTCTGTTCATTTTATAACTCCTGTTTCAAGTTACTAATCATAGCAACTGAACCAGTATCAAATACCCAGGGGCTACTATGAATACTAGTAAAGTACACATCAATAACATGTATATCATATATACTTTTGTTCACTTTGCCATCCTTCTTATCCGCCAAGTATCTTGGGCAGTTCCACTTCCAGTGACCATTTCCTTTGCAGTAGAAGCACTCAGTTTCAGGCTTGGGTCTAGCTTTGGGCTTCTTCATGGGAGTGGCAACTTGCTTGCCATTCTTCTTGAATTTCCCTTTCTTTTCCTTTGCCCTTTTACTTGAAACTAGTGGTCTTGTCAACCATCAAAACTTGATGCTTTTCTTGATTTCTACCTTTGCTGATTTCAGCATCGCGAAGAGCTCAGTAATCGTTTTCGTCATCCCTTACATATTATAGTTCATCACGAAGTTTTAGTAACTTGGTGATAGTGACTAGAGAACTCTGTCAATCACTATCTTATCTGGAAGATTAACTCCCACTTGATTCAAGCGATTGTATTACTCAGACATTCTGAGCACATGCTCACTGGTTGAGCTATTCTCCTCCATCTTGTAGGCAAAATACTTGTCAGAGGTCTCATACCTCTCAACTCGGGCATGAGTCTGAAATACAAATTTCAGCTCTTGGAACATCTTATATGCTCCGTGGCGTTCAAAACGTTTTTGAAGTCCCGGTTCTAAGCCGTAAAGCATGGTGCACTGAACTATCAAGTAGTCATCATACCGAGCTTTGTCAAACGTTCATAATGTCTGCATCTGCTCCTGCAATAGGTCTATCACCTAGCAGTGCATCAAGGACATAATTCTTCTGTGCAGCAATGAGCATAATCCTCAGATCACGGACCAAGTCCGCATCATTGCTACTATAATCTTTCAACTTATTTTTCTCTAGGAACATATCAAAAAATAAACGGGGAACTACATCGCGAGCTATTGATCTACAACATAATTTGCAAATACTATCAGGACTAAGTTCATGATAAATTAAAGTTCAATTAATCATATTACATAAGAACTCTCACTTAGATAGACATCCCTCTAATCATCTAAGTGATCACGTGATCCAAATCAACTAAACCATGTCCGATCATCACGTGAGATGGAGTAGTTTTCAATCGTGAACATCACTATGTTGATCATATCTACTATATGATTCACGCTCGACCTTTCGGTCTCAGTGTTCCGAGGCCATATCTGCATATGCTAGGCTCGTCAAGTTTAAGCCGAGTATTCTGCGTGTGCAAAACTGGCTTGCACCCATTGTATGTGAATATAGAGCTTATCACACCCGATCATCACATGGTGTCTCGGCACGACGAACTGTAGCAACGGTGCATACTCAGGGAGAACACTTATACCTTGAAATTTAGTGAGAGATCATCTTATAGTGCTACCGCCGAACTAAGCAAAATAAGATGCATAAAGGATAAACATCACATGCAATCAATATAAGTGATATGATATGGCCATCATCATTTTGTGCCTTTGATCTCCATCTCCAAAGCACCGTCATGATCACCATCATCACCGGTTGACACCTTGATCTCCATCGAAGCATCGTTGGCGGCTCGCCAACTATTGCTTCTACGACTATCGCTATCGCTTAGTGATAAAGTAAAGTAATTACATGGCTATCGCATTTCATACAATAAAGCGACAACCATAAGGCTCCTGTCGGTTGCTGATAAACAAAACATGATCATCTCATATAACAATTTATATCTCATCACATTTTGACCATATCACATCACAACATGCCCTGCAAAAATAAGTTAGACGTCCTCTACTTTGTTGTTGCAAGTTTTATGTGGCTGCTACGGGATTAGCAAGAACCGTTCTTACCTACGCATCAAAACCACAATGATTTTTCGTCAAGTGTGCTGTTTTAACCTTCAACAAGGACCGGGTGTAGCCACACTCGATTCAACTAAAGTTGGAGAAACAGACACCCACTAGCCACCTGTGTTCGAAGCACGTCGGTAGAACCAGTCTCATGAATGCGGTCATGTAATGTCGGTCTGGGCCGCTTCATCCAACAATACCGCCGAATCAAAGTATGACATGCTGGTAAGCAGTATGACTATTACCGCCCACAACTCTTCGTGTTCTACTCGTGCATATAACATCTACGCATAAACCTGGCTCTGATACCACTGTTGGGGAACGTAGTATTTAAAATTTTTGCCTACGATCATGCAAGATCTATCTAGGAGAAGCATAGCAACGAGCGGGGAGAGTGTGTCCACGTACCCTCGTAGACCGAAAGCGAAAGCGTTATATCAATGTGGTTGATGTAGTCGTATGTCTTCACGATCCGACCGATCCTAGCACCGAACGTATGGCACCTCCGTGTTCAGCACACGTTCAGCTCAATGATGTCCCTCGTACTTTTGATCCAGTTGAGGCCGAGGGAGAGTTTCGTCAGCACGACGGTGTGGCGACGGTGATGATGAAGTTACCGGCGCAGGGCTTTGCCTAAGCACTACGACAATATGACTGAGGTGTCACTACAAAAAAATACACTTCTGTGATGATACGTGTTTGTCACAGTAGGTCACGTTTTCTGTCATGCATGTACATCCATGACAAATTTATGACAGAATGAAGATAGTCATACTTGTGATGTCGTAGAAGTGTTCCATGACATTACCAAAATTATCATCACGGACGTGTCCACTTCCATGACGATAAATCGCGTGTCATAGAAGTGCTTTCGTCAAGGGTGACCGACACGTGGCATCCACCGTAACGGGACGCCGTTAAGCTATCGGGTCCGGTTTTGGATCCGATAACCTGCTAATAGCCACGACCAATGCCGATTTTCCACGTGTAAAATTCTCATTGGCCGACGGAACCACGCGCCAGCTCCGCGTTGGCACAGGTGTCACTCGTCCAACGGTTGAGATGGGCCTATGATATGTTGACACGTGGATGGGCCCAAAAGTGGCCCATAAAGTTTAAATGGGCCGGCCCAACTAAAGGCCCACAAGATTTAGCGGACCATAATGGGCCGGCCCAGCTAAAGGCCCACAAGATTTTGCAGACCATAATGGGCCGGCCCAGCTAAAGGCCCACAAGATTTAGCAGACCACAATGGGCCAGCCCAGCTGAAGGCCCACAATATTTTGCAGACCATAATGGGCCGGCCCAGCTAAAGGCCCAACATTCTCAGTTAAGGCCCGTACGGCTAGTGTCAAATCGGCCCGTCAACGGCCTGTCCTAAACTTGTCATCATCGCGGCCCATGGTCACTTCTGGCCGGTTAACAGTCCGCTAAGTATATGGGCGGAATTACGGCCCGGTGTATTTCCGGCCTGTTAAAGGTCCTGCTTCATTTGGGCCCATTTATAGGCCATTGAAACTTTTAGCCCATAAACGACCGTGAAGGATTTGGGTCATATTCGGCCATGTCTGACATTCGACCTGTTAGAGGCCCACTATAGATTTGGGCCACTTTCGGCCTGTTGTGATTTTCGGCCTGTTAACGTCGGACGAAATCCATGGGCCATATGTGGCCCAACGTCACATCAAGCCCATTAACGGCCCATATAAAAATGACGATAATCTAGCCCGACCGAACTTCCGACCTGTTAAAGGCCCGTGTATTAGGTCAGCGCATTTACGACCCGTCCGAATTTCGGCCTGTGAAAGATCTGCATCGTAAATGGGCCCAATCTCACTTTCGGTCTTTTAAAGGCCCATGTTTTTTATGGGCTCGAGATATTTACACCTGTAAACGGCCTATTGTTACTGAGGGCCCAAATTATGTTTAGGCCTCTTAAAGGCCCACTATGGGCACAGGCCTACCAGAAAAATATGAAATCTTATGCTGATTTAGGCCCAGATATTTTTAGTGGGCTACATGCAAATTTCGGCCCATAATCATTTTTAGCCCAATTGGAATGGGCCCGACGAATGTTGGCATGTTGGGCTCATACGAAGCTTTCGGCCGAATACATTACTAAGATAAACCTACACTATATAAAAATAGCGTCGTAATGAGCTTTCTCCATGATGGAAGGGCTACTACACTGGGATTTTGCGCCGGGCTTGGCCCTGGCCGATCAGGTGAGGCGTAGGTTTGGCTCCACGGTTCACTTTTCCCCCTCCAGGGACACCAAGGAGTTCTTTTTGGTGGTCTCGTTCTCGTCGGCATCCTTCTGTCTTTCCACGGATTCAGTTGGTATTGCTCTCCAGTGTTGTATTGGTGGAATCAGCTCTGGTTTCAAGGTTGTTCAATTGAGCTCTCGATCATTTCGGTTCTCCGTTGCAAACAATAAAGTGGGTCACTTCATCTATGCTCTCAAGGACAGAATTTGGCCTGATTTTATCTGCCATTTTCATCTTTTCAATGGGCGTTTCTCTCGGTTCTCTAATGATCACCATTGGCGTGCTGATGAAGAACTAACAGATCTTTCCTCTCGGAGACCCTTGGCGGTAAAATCTAATTTGAGTTTTCTTCATAAAAATGATACTTTTGATCGGGCCTCTGAGCGTGAGCTCAGCAAGTTTCATATTGCTCCTATCAGACACATGCATTTCTCCAATGCGAATCATGCTGAAGCCTCTACTTCCTTGGTGATTTCGGATAATTCTCGGATGAACAGCATGATTCTGGCCCCTTAGGAACTTCAAAATTCCCACTCGAATTCGGACCAATCTGGGGCGGCCGACATGGCTAATCAGCCATTATTGCCACTCATTAATACGGCCCATTCTTTGGTGGATTTTTACTTGCACCAGGAGAAATTGGAGGAGACACAAATGGCCAACTACCTCATTTTGGGAGGTTTTAAATGCTTGATTGATATACCATATCCTTCCCCTCCGTAGTGTTTTCTGATTTCAGCTTACAAATATGCTCCCACACATTCCAGTTGGCCTCCGGTCCTCAAGAATAAACACAAGGCGGATCTGGCCCAAGCCCATTATTCGGGAGATGAGATTGCCACACTCGCCTCTAATTGGGCCGTGCTCTGTGCGAAATGCTTACAATGGGGGCACCCAAAGATTTCTTGCCCAGCGAGACTCATTTGCATTCAGTGCTCGGCTCCTGACCATAAGGCAATTGCTTGCCCCCAAAAACTAGCAAGTCCAATCGAATCAATTACACCTGCTCTTTCCCTGACCACTACCGGATCGAGTGTACCTACCAATTCCATACACAAACCACTCCAATCCAGGAAAATACGCACCACCGTCCGATGCGAGAGCTGCGGCCACTATGGACACATGTCATCATCTTGCCTATCGCGCAGCAGGGCTCAAAGATGGCAGTGGATTCCCAAGCGGCAAAAGGTTTCCATTCCTACCCCTCACGGTCCGCCTTCCGCCTCGGCTTCACCACCTCCTCAGCCTATCGCTGTCACTCCACCGCCCTCCTCCATCGTTGCTCTCCAAGCCGCAACAATGGCGAACTACCCTCTGAACCCCGTGCCCTTCCTGCCTCCGGGCTGGGCGGTCGAACCTGGACCTGCTAACAGGGTAGTCTGCAGTGGCATGGTGGTCTCTCCATTCCCGCCGCTGAATCATGACTTCCTCGCCATTGCAGAGGCTAGCCACTCTATTCCTCTGCATCGTCGTCAGGCCATCCGGGATGCGGTTGAAGGTATGCTGCACGAATCTCAGTTATTCACCACAGAGACAAGCGATCATCCTTTTGGCATTGGCATCTTCGGATTTGTTGACTCCTTTGCGAGAGATACGGCTGTAGCTACTCCTTTAGAGCTTGAAGAGGAAGACCTTCTGATCACTTTTATACCACACAATGCTGCACTGAATAGGCGCACCACCACTTTTGGTCCACAAGTTTGGTTGATGTACTTTGGATTTCCATATGACTATCAGACAGAGTTTTACATCAACAAATCTGTTGGGGGTTTTGGTGACTGATTTCGTGGTATAATCCAAGGCAAGACCGCAGATATGTGATGGTCCACGTCCAGTTGATTCACATGAGACTGATCCCTAAGAGTTTTGTTGTTCGTCAGTTAGGAGGGGCCTGTGATTGTTGGACCGTGCAAGTTACTATTCTCCACAGCAACGATTGGAATGCACATCTACCAGAAGTCCCTCCTGCTGGAGAAGAACCTCCGCCCCCCAATGGTGATCCACATCCCCTGTTCGGCCCTGAGATGACTGCAGAGCAGCTCTACCAGTAGCAAGTGCATAACTGGTTTGCGCAGAATGGGGCGCCACCTGCAATGGATCAGCCCGACAACAATGAGGGTGATTCCGAGTCTGAAGAGGTTCAGATTGATGCTGGATGGGGTGAGTGGCCGGCCCCTCCTGCCCCGCAGCCTCAACTGCCACCCTACCTTATGAACATTCAATCATGGCTGGCGGCGCAGGGTCTGACTGTCCAGGATGGCATTGTTCCTGAGAACAATATCTCTAATAATCCTGCCCAAGCCTGGAATGACTCCATCACGGTCTCTGACGATTCCAGCAGCAATCACACTGACTTGGCTCTGATTGTTTTTGAGAACCATGAGATTTTCGACCCTCTTAATGCCATGGAAACAGTACAAGATCATACGGCTGAAAATATTTCCCTGTCTGTCCAAGTCCATAACACTGGGATTCAGCTCAGTTTGTCTGCACAAGGAAATGAGGTGATGAATTTTCTGCTCGCCAATCCTGCCCCCCGTTTGCAGCTCAACACCTTCCTCACAGCTGCCATTCGCCCCATCCTGGCAACATTTGGACCTTGGCGCAATGGCTATGGCATACGGAACCAGCATGAGCAGCTCGAGCTCCAAATTTCCATCAGGATGGAAGAGCTTTGTATCCTGCAACTCCCCAACACCAATAATGCTCCACATTCTTCAAGGCAGTCCACCTTGTCATTCAGGACATCTCTGAGTCCCCTGAAGCCCAAACTGCTGCTATTCAGAACACGGAGACACAGAGTACTGCGGTTCTGGAGCTTGAGACAAATACTTCTGAAGTTCAGAGTCATGAAATTCAGATTGCTGAGGTTCACAGCCATGAAGTTCAGGTTTCTGCTGCTGACATGAATGATCTACCTGGTGGGTCTGTTGTTGCATTGCCCGGTGTTCTCCCCGTCCTGGTGCCTCAACCCTCTCCTAACAAAAATTCAGTGGCTGCCAGCATCACTCCACCATCACTGCTGAATATCCTCGAGCCGGTCCACACTGATGCTAGCAACTCTGAAGCTTCTGGGTCGACCATGTACTCACTTTCTGATGACACTTCTTCTGACTCCACAGCTTTGTCTGCTGACCTGATGCGCAAGGACAGGAAGAAGAAACCCGTTGTGGTTGATGAATCCACTCTGCGTTGCAGCACTCGCTCCAATAAATACGATGGCTTCAAAGCCCCGTCAATGGCTGATGGAAGGTCCACCAAGAGTAAGGTTAAGCAGCATCAGGTGCCCGAGGCCCCCAATCTGAGCACCACCACCTCTACTGCGCAGAGTTCAGTGCCTCCCCCAACACCTATCCCCATGCTCCAGATGATTGGCACTGTCAAATGCGGCATCCCGGCGACTGAGCTCTTCGAAGATAACCTTATGGCTGACCAGGAGAGCTCGACCTCGTCCTCCACTTAAATACCCAGCTCCATGCCCCTCAAGAAGCAGTGGAACGTTCTGGTCTGGAACGTTAGAGGAATAAATTCTGATGACAAGCTCCTAGCTATTAGAAATGCTATCGATATCGGTGGGTGTGATGTAATATGCCTGCAAGAAACTAAGCGCATGCACTTTGATTTGGCTTTCCTTAAAACCTTCTGCCCCAAACGTTTCGATCAATTTGCTTTTGTTCCCTCACGGGGAGCTTCTGGGGGAATTATTACCATCTGGAATGGCTCTGCATTTGATGGATCTATCTGTTATTCTGAAATTCACGCTCTTGGGGTTTCACTTACCTCCAAAGTTTCTGGCAATGTTTGGTCATTATATAACATATATGGGCCTTGCCAAGGCAATGATCGCCTTCTTTTCACTGACTGGCTATATGATCTGGATATACCAGACTCTGAAGATTGGCTGCTCGTAGGGGATTACAACTTTATACGATCTTCTGACAATAGAAATAAGGCTGGAGGTGATCCAAATGACATCTTAATGTTTAATGACATTATTCGGGCGCAAGCACTAATTGAAATACCTCTCAAAGGTCGTTCTTACACCTAGAGCAATATGCAGGATGATCCGCTCCTCGAACAACTTGATTGGTTCTTCTCATCTTGCCACTGGACTCAATCCTTCCCAAACACCATGGTTACTACTTTGGGGAAACCAATTTCTTATCACACACCCTGTGTGGTTCACATTGAAACAAGCATACCCAAAAGAAAGATCTTTCGATTTGAAAACTACTGGACTAACCACTCCAACTTCCTCCAAGTTGTGGCTACCTCCTGGAACAAACAGTGCTATGCCACCAACGCTGCTGCTGCCATTTGCAAAAAATTGAAGAACCTTAGATATGACCTCAAAGTCTGGAGCAAACACATTTCCAAACTGTCTATACTCATCCAGAACTACAACCAGACCCTCCTTCTGCTCGATGGGTTGGAAGATCAACGACCCCTATCCCGCCCGGAGACCAATTTCCGACGCATTCTTAAAGCACACCTACTCAAACTGCTACAATTTCAGAACCAATACTGGAAGAAGAGGTGCACCATCAGATATATCAAGTTTGGATCTGAAAATACTAAGTTATTTCATGCGCTTGCCACTGAAAGGTACAGACAAAACTCCATAGCCACATTGAAAACACCCGATGGGCAAACTGTCAGTGACCACACGTCCAAGGAAGCACTCCTGTTCATCACCTACAAGCAGATTGGGTGAATCGTCGCCACATGAAATGAAATTTAACCTACCCAACATCATCAAGCGAATTGAAGGGCTCCATACCTTATCCATCCCCTTTACACACAAAGAGATCGATGAGGTTGTGAGAACCATGCCCAATGACCGAGCACCTAGCCCCGACGGATTCAATGGGCATTTCTTGAAATCTTGCTGGCATATCATCAAACAGGACTTCTACAAACTTTGTGAGGAATTTTATAGTGGCAATTTAAACCTCACCAGCATTAACTCAGGATACATCACCCTCATCCCTAAGATTAGCTCCCCTGAGACACCCAATGACTTTAGACTGATAACGCTCCTCAACTGCTGCCTGAAAATCATAACAAAGATATTGGCCAATAGGCTGCAGGTAATTGTGCTCAAAATTGTACACAAAAACCAATACGGCTTTCTCCGCACCCGTACCATACAAGACTGTCTCGCTTGGGCCTTTGAGTATATATATCAATGCAAGCAATCAGGTGCACCCACCATTCTGCTCAAGCTCGATTTCGCAAAGGCGTTTGACACCATTGACCACTCTGCCATGCTTGCTATCATGAAACAAATGGGATTTGATGATAAATGGCTGAGCTGGATCAAGAGCATATTTGAGTCTGGCACCTCCTCGGTCCTTTTAAATGGTGTCCCGGGCCGACAGTTTCACTGCAGATGCGGAGTTTGGCAGGGAGACCCACTTTCTCCCCTAATCTTTGTCCTGGCTGCTGACCTCCTACAAGCTGCAATCAATGATGCTTATAGACAGCACAGGATCCGACTTCCAATCCCATCCAACCAACAATCTGATTACCTGTGATCCAATACGCCGATGATACCATCCTGCTGATGCCTGCATGTCAAGAGCAAGTCAAATTCATGAAGCAACTGTTACTGGACTATGCTGATTCCATTGGCCTCAAACTCAACTTCCAAAAATCTTTGCTCATACCAATCAATGTAGATGACGACATGGTCAACCAACTTGCTCATCTGTGGGAATGCACTGTAGGTAAAATGCCATTCACGTACCTTGGATTGCCAATGGGTACCACCAAACCAAGCGTGACGGATCTGATGCCACTGGTGGAGCGAACTGAACGCAGATTATCCTCCTCCCTATGCATGCTGGATCATGGTTCTAAACTGACGCTCCTCAACTCGCTCATTACATCCATGATGATATACCCGATGTGCATGCTTAAGTTCCCTACCAAGTTGATTGAACACCTTGACAAAATCAGAAGACGCTGCCTGTGGCGCAAGAAAACGGACCAAGGGGAAAAAGCCAACTCCCTCGCTGCATGGAATCTTGTTTGCCGCCCATAAAAGAACGGAGGAATAGGGATTCTCGATATCAAAACCCAGAACACAGCTCTCCTCCTCAAGTTCCTACACAGCTTTTACAACAAGCACGACATTCCCTGGGTACATCTGATTTGGAACACGTACTACAACAACAAGGTACCCCATGCCACAGATGCTTGTGGGTCTTTCTGGTGGAAAGATGTCATGAACCTGAGCGATCTCTACCATGGAATCACTACGGTTCAAATTGGTAAGGGTGACACCGTGTTGTTTTGGAAAGATCTCTGGACTGCGCAGCTGAATGAGGAAGCTTTCCCACGGGCTTTTTCATTCACCAAACTGGAGGATGCCTTGGTTGCAGAGTTCTTGGCGATCACCAACCTCCACACTGGCTTCCATCTGCCTCTGACACCACAGGCACGACAAGAGTTGCAACAATTGCAAGAACAAACTGCAGACACAAGCCCTGACAACAACGCACTTGACCATTGGACCTATTCCTGGGGAGCCAAATATACTTCGGCCAGATACTATAAATTCTTCTTCAGAAACGTCTTGGCCGATCCGGCCTTCTCCTGGATTTGGGATTCCAAATGCACGACCAAAATCAAAGTGTTTGCATGGCTGCTCCTAGCAGACAGAGTCAACACAAGAAACATGCTGAAAAGAAGACATTACAACGTCGGAAATAGCATACAATGTGCACTTTGTGACAGCAATGAGGAGGAAACCGTGGAACACCTTTTCTTCAATTGCCCTTTTAGCCAACGATGCTGGACTGCGCTTGGTATCTCCTGCCCTGACAGTGGAAACAGATTGCAACTTCTCCAGGGGGGAAAACTTCGTTGGCGTTCGTCGTTATTCATGGAGATTTTCATGCTATCTGCTTGGAGCATTTGGAAAGAACGCAATGGGATCATCTTCCAAAGAATTCCCCCCACCTTTAGTTCTTGGAGGGCTAGATTACGAATAGATCTTGACCTACTACGCCATAGGGTCAAGCCCCCCTTAGTTGAGCTTATCTCTGCTTTCCTTGTAACCAACTTGTAACTTATTTGTAACCCAACACCACACCCCCCCACCTCTAAGGTGCCTACACACCTCTACTAATATACTGACCAACCATATTGTAACCATGTAAAGTTAACACCTTGAGGTAAGTAATGAAATATATGTGTCAGTAGGATCCTTTCCTACTGTCTTTGACCCCTCAAAAAAAATAGCGTCGTAATTATTGCAGCCTTTGGCAGCATCATAAATGCTGTATCACAACAAAATAAATTCCAACCATACAACAAAAGGCATGTTGGCATAAAGTTTACAGTCCTTGCAGATAAAAGCACCATCAGATGTATAGAAGCACAGATCATTTGACCTGAGTGCTAATGTTTCAGGCTGTAGAATCTGATGAAGCAGCACGATCTTCACCTTTTTCCGCCATTGCTCATGAACAACGAAGCGAATGTCTGATAGTCTGGTTTCAAAACCATTCATATCTTGACGACATTTGTCAACCACTATTCTTGTTTCCAAAACGACGTCCATTAGGGATTGGACTTGTGTCTGGAGCACAGATATATCACTCTGTCTAGCAGGAAGATTTTGTTTAGTAGGCGATTTGGACGAGGTTGCCTTGACAACCAACCCAGAATTACGCAAGAAGGTGTTTTTTGCACTGTTAGTGGAGAGATACTGACGCACTGCAGCAAGAGGTGACATTGTGCCTGTGGTAGCCTCGTCGCCTTCAGGTGGTTGTGGCTGTTCAATCATTTGTTTCATAGCTTCCTGAAAGTTTGAACTTGTAGATTAGTGTACTAGATAAGTTACTAATGAGACAAAAACAAACAAAGTAGGTTACACGTTTATACATAACTTATTTTGGTGAACTACTGTAATACATTAGCACGTATATATTGTAGTGCCAACTACATAATAAAATCACTTTCGGAACATATGTCCATGTAGCATGCCTACTGTATTGTCTATTTCCTCACATTCGTTGACATCTAAGGATAAAGAGACATGGTTTAAAGTAGGATGAACATACTATGACATCATTCATATCATGGGCAAACAGATATAAAACAAACAGGCTATTTTATCATTGTGTGCGCACGTGAACATAACAACTAGAATACAGATCAAGACCAAAAGAATATCCTTCATCTCTTTTAAACCATGTAAGGTGAAATGATACGTTAAGACAACTGCGTATAAAAGTGAACAGAGTAACTGACATTGGCTGCAAACCAAGTAGTTAAATGAACACATCACAGTACCAATCAGTTCAAAGGTAGGAGGAGTAAGGACTTACAACAGCGGCTTGAACTGGTGTGCTCATGCCCTTCATCTTGCTGGTGTGGCAATCTTTGAAGATTTGCACTGCATTCGGTTCAGGTTCTTTTTGGTCCGCACAGGCTTTCCTCTGTATTTGGAACAAGTCAATATAGATACGATAATATGGCACAGAAAAAAGAAGGAAGTAGCAGATATTTACAAGAGCCTCACAGTGTGCAATATAGCTACGAGATCCTGTTGTCTGTTGGAATTTCACTTTAGAACGGTTGGTCTTGTTCTTCAAACAGTTAGCCTAGAAGAAGATACACTTTTAAGGCACATACATAAATACAAGTTCAATATGTGGTCTGATCAAATACATATAGCCTACCTGATACTTTGGATCAGACCAGTGTTTAACGAGGGCTGTCCAGTCTTTATCTGAAATATATTCCACTGGAGATGTTTGGGCGATTTCATTGTTAGCCTTGCCTTCAAAGCGAGATTTTCTAAGGTGGTACCGATACTGTCGCAGAGCAGACTGAAAGACATGAGTGCATGCTTGTTTAGTTGCATCATCTTTCGGATCCAACTTGAACCTCATCTGTTGAAAAAAGAATGTGAGTCTTATTAGGAGGAAGCTAGAAAGTATGGGACAGAGCAAGACAATATTACTAATTGCGATGAATAACATTACTTACGGATAAATGGTCAAGGAAGGTGTTAAACTGGGTATTGTCTTTCTCATTCCTGTACTGGATCCACGTTGGGAGGATACGTGCATGACACCTAACGGCAACGGCTGCCTCTGATACTAACTTGGCTGACTCTGTAGCATCACGTGGCCTTTTTAAACCTACCTCAAAATGGATCTCCATTCTTTCTCCTTTAGATTTCGTTAATCTGTCGAGCATTATCCCTGATGTTTGTTTCCGCTTGCGTCATGGTGCTAGTTCAAAAACGAATATGGAAAGTGTTAGTGTACATCAAACTGTGAGAGTACATATAAAGGAGCATGCAACTGCAACTTGACTCGGTCAGGTACTGTCTTGGTGTTGATGCTCATGAGGTTCATCTGATCTTGCCAAGTCCTGTTGTGTCAGCAGTGCTTCGGAAGTAGTGTTAGGTGTGAAGGCAGCTTGGGAACTGTCCAGTTCCAGAGCAAACGAACGAGTAACTCGTTGAGATGCTGGTACAGTTGAAGCGGATGCTGCAGCTGGTGGAGCAGGTGATACTGTGTTTGTAGATTTAGCCGGTGGACTTGGACCTTCTACTACACTATAAGTACCAGCAGAATCTGGACGGCGGATCCTTTTCCGTTTCACCCGACGAGTAACACCACTCCCTACTATATTATTTTCCTTGCTCTTTTTTGACTTTGCCATGTCAAGCCGTACCCACAACACAAAACAATAAAATCGCTCTTCAGAACTCATTGATACATGATACAGACAAGCAATAGTTTGATGTAAGACAACCGTATGAGGATGGAATATGTAAGAAAAATAGGACGGCATGACATATTCACAGCTACGATGTGTAAACTAAGCAGAAGGATTTTCAAGAAAATAGAAGTAATGCAAGCTAGACACCATATGAAAGATGCAACCAATATTACTCTGCCAAGTTAAAAGTGTCTTGTCATAAGTGGCAATTCAAAGAATTAGAAGCAGTACAACGTAGAAATCAATGCAAGATGCAACCACTATCAAACTACCATGTTAAAAGTGTCCAATCATGAGTAACTGATGCGGGAATACACAACAGCAGTACTTTGATGTAAGAACATGGTATGATAGATAGATGCAGTGTATTCTAGACACAGAACGCCATGTCATATGCACATGTATAACGTATGAACTCAGCAGGTGCAATTTAATCAAAATAGAAGAAATACAGGCTAGACAATGTATGCAACATGAAACCAATTATCACACTGTCAACTTAGAGCAAGCACCTGCGATGGTGGAGTACGGGAGATGAACTCATCATGTAGACTTGGGACTTCAACTTCATTAGCAGTAGCAGTGGCAAATCTAGAGAGTCTCTGTTTGTGTCGGTGCGGAGGACCACCAACATCCCCTAACTTACTCTTTTCCTTCCTATTTTCTGATATTAACTTATGAAGTCAAAACCACAAGAAGATGAATAAAATTAGCTCTGCATAACTGGTTGATGCATGATACAGATGAACACTACTTTGACGTAAGGCAAGCGCAGGATAGGAGGATGGAATATATACAAAAAAAGACAGCATTTCATATTCACACGTACGATAGGAGGATGGAATATGTATGAAAAAACAGTAAGCGGAAGGCATTTCAACAAAATTAGAAGAAATGAAAGCTAGGCACCATATGAACATGCAACCAATATCACTCTATCCGGTAAAAAGTGTCTCGTCATAAGTGCCATTTCAAGAAATTAGAAGCAGTACAAGCTAGAAGACAATGCAAGATGCAACCTACATCACAGTCCCAAGTTAAATGTGTCTTATGGGTAAGTGATCGTTGTAGGTATAAGTTGTAAGCTACGCAGATGCAATTCAACATAATCAGAAGCAATACAAACTAGACATCATACGGAAAACGCAACCACATATAACAGATCCAAGTTAGAGCAAGCACCTGTGATGGTGGAGTAGGGGAGATGTGCTCCTCATGTACACGTATGTTCTAGAAATAGGAACACATGTCATATTCACAGGCATTATGTGTAAAGTAAGCAGATGCAATTCAACAAAGTTAGAAGCAATACAAGCTAGACATCATACGCAACATGCAACCACATATAATAGTGCCAAGTTAGAGCAAGCACTTGTGATGGTGGAGTAGGGGAGATGTGACGCCCGGATAATTAAGCTACAGTAAACCTCTGTTAATGATGCCACATCACCGCGGTTACTGTTCCTAATCTCGCGTTAGTTTGAAATGGATTCAAACTCAAATTCAAAATCAAGTCAAACAATTAAAGTTTTCAAAAGTCAAAACTAAAATGTTCGGGTTGTGACCAATAATGCATAGGTAATTATTGTGGAGAAGCCACATTTTTATAAAATAATTAAATGCACTAAGGTATTTTAAACAGTAGCTAAAATCAATAATGAAATGCCTTTTAAAATTAATAAAATATTAAACTATTTTCCTTAGTTGCCCAAACTTAGGTGGCAGTAGCCTATTTATTGGCGCTAAATTAGAGACTACTTTTGTAGTTTATAAAACTAAAATAAAAGAGGAACTTAAACAAAACAAAAATAAGAGATAGAAGAAAAGCCCCCCCCCCCCCTCTCTTCCCTGGGCCAAGTGGCTCAGTTGGCCTCAGCCGACCGGGCTGACCAGGCCACCCCCTGCCTATACCCCCCGCCCATGGTAACCCTAGCCCACTACCCCCACCACTCACCCTCCCACCCCCGCACGATCCCCTCCCCACTCCCTCTCGTTTCTCCAGCGCCGCCACGCTCCCCGCGCGGGAGACCTACCCCGAGGAACCGCCGCCTCCGCCCACAACTACTCCCCCCCCGTCCCTGCGCCATCGTCCCCGCCCAAGACTTGGCCGGATTCGCGCCTCCACGTCCTCCGGCCCCGACCTCCACCGCACCAACGAGCAAGTCCGGCCGGCCTCCGCCGCCCCTTCCCGTTCCCGGACGGATCCGACTGCATCCACGTCGTCCCCGGCGCCAAGTTCATCCTCCTGTGCCTCCTCGCTCCCCGAGGAGCACCAAGCCGCCGCCCGGAGCTCCGTCCTGAAGCTCGCTGTTGCCGCCTCCCCGACCTCGTCGGGGTTCGCGTCACCATCGCCAACTCCGCCCTGACCTCACTGCCTCAAGCACCACCACGAGCCTGCTGCCATCCCTACAGCTCCACTGTGAGTTGCTGTCCATTTCCCCCTCCCCTTGCTCGTTTTAGCCGTCCCTAGTGTCGTTTGCCGCAAGGCCGAACTCCGGCCGCCGCCTGCCGTCAGCGCCGACAACGTTCCCGACCTCTCTTGCGACTGTCACGACCACCATCCGATGCGCCACCTCCCACGCTGTCGGATGCGCCCAACCTCGTGTCGTTCATGGCTGGAGGGGCAATTCCGGCGAGGTCCCGCGTGGCGTCGCCGTGTTTTGCCTCACCGGCGTGGCCGGCCATTCGAACCGACACGTGGGCCACCGATAGGTGGACCCTGCGGGATTAACCGCTAAGCTGGACTCTAATCCACAACCCATGTGTAAATGACAAATGGGGCCCACGCCTCTTAGAACAAAAAAAAGAATTTATATACATATAAAAAATATTAATTAATTAAAGAATTAATTAACTTAATTAATTGTGTTTAATTAACCTAATCAATTAACTAAACTAATTAAACCTGTTAAGTTAGTCTTAGACAATGATATGTGGACCCATTTCATTTAAAAGCCTGTTTAAAAATCTCTAAGTCAATGACATGTGCCCCCCCCCCACCTAATCTGTTAAAATTAATTAAACTATTAATTTACACTGTCTCTATGACAGCTGGGTCCCACCAGCCAGTTTGACCAGTCAACTACTAATTGGACTGTTGACCTTGACCCTGACCCCACCTGTCATACATAGGGGCTGGCTACCACTGTGTATAAATAGTATTTTTAGTTTATTTTCGAATTAAAGTAATTCTAGAAAATCATTAAAACTTTAAAAAAATCATATAAAATAAATAGTAAGTCAGATGAAAATACTTTGTACATGAAAGTTGCTCAGAAAACCGAGACGGATCCGATTACGCAGCCCGTTCGTTCGCCACACATCCCTAGCATAGCGAACACGCAACTTTCCCCCTTCGGTTCATCTGTCCGAAAACGCGAAACACCGGGGATACTTTCCCGGATGCTTCCCCCCTTCGCCGGTAACACCTACTACAGCGTTAGGCCACACCTAACACCGCTCGTTGTCATGTCATGCATATGTTTGCTTTATATTTATTGTTTCTTCCCCCTCTTCTCTCGCTAGACACCGAGACCGACGCCGCTGCTACCCAGTACAACTACGGTGTAGACGACCCCTCCTTCTCGGCTGAGCTTCCAGGCAAGCCCCCCCCCCCTTGATCACCAGATATCACCTATTCTTCTCTCTACTGCTTGCATTAGAGTAGTATAGCCTGTTACTGCTTACCGTTTATCCTATCCTGATGCATAGCCTGTCCTTGCTACTACTGTTGTTAGCTTTACCTGCAATCCTAAATGCTTAGTATAGGATGCTGGTGTTCCATCAGTGGCCCTACACTCTTGTCCGTCTGCCATGCTATACTACTGGGCCGTGATCACTCGGGAGGTGATCACGGGCATATGCTATATACTTTATACTGTTACATTACTTATCATACTGTTCGGAGATGGGGGCTGAAGGGGCAGGTGGCTCCATCCCGGTAGAGGTGGGCCTGGGTTCCCGACGGCCCCCGACTGTTACTTTGTGGCGGAGCGACAGGGCAGGTTGAGACCACCTAGGAGACAGGTGGGCCTAGCCTTGGTCGGCGTTCGCGGATACTTTGAATTAGCACGCTTAACGAGATCTTGGTATTTGATCTGAGTCTGGCCATTTGGTCTATACGCACTAACCAACTACGTGGGAAAGTTATGGGCACTCGACGTCGTGGTATCAGTCGAAGCCTTCGTGACGTCAGCGACTGAGCGGCGCGCGCCGGATTGGAACGTAAGCCTGCTCTTGTATTAAGGGGGCTAGTTCTGCTTCCGGCCGCCCTCGCAACGTGCAGGTGTGCAATGGGCGATGGGCCCAGACCCCTACGCCATAGGATTTAGACCGGCGTGCTGACCTCTCTGTTGTGCCTAGGTAGGGTTGCGACGTGTTGATCTTCCGAGGCCGGGCATGACCCAGGAAAGTGTGTCCGGCCAAATGGGATCGAGCGTGTTCGGTTATGTGGTGCACCCCTGTAGGGAAGTTTATCTATTCGAATAGCAGTGTCCCTCGGTAAAAGGACGACCCGGAGTTGTACCTTGACCTTATGACAACTAGAACCGGATACTTAATAAAACACACCCTTCCAAGTGCCAGATACAACCCGGTGATCGCTCTCTAACAGGGCGCCGAGGAGGGGATCGCCGGGTAGGATTATGCTATGCGATGCTACTTGGTGAACTTACCATCTACTCTCTTCTACATGTTGCAAGATGGAGGTGGCCAGAAGCGTAGTCTTCGACAGGATTAGCTATCCCCCTCTTATTCTGGCATTCTGGAGTTCAGTCCACCGATATGGCCCTTTACACATATACACATGCATATGCAGTGTAGCTCCTTGCTTGCGAGTACTTTGGATGAGTACTCACGGTTGCTTTTCTCCCTCTTTTCCCCTTTCTATACCTGGTTGTCGCAACCAGATGCTGGAGTCCAGGAGCTAGAGATCCCGAGGATGATTCTACGTGGAGTTCGGCTTCCAGGAGTAGTTTAGGAGGATCCCAGGCAAGAGGCATGCGCCTCTTTCGATCTGTATCCCAATTTGTGCTAGCCTTCTTAAGGCAAACTTGTTTAACTTATGTCTGTACTCAGATATTGTTGCTTCCGCTGACTCGTCTACGATCGAGCACTTGTATTCGAGCCCTCGAGGCCCCTGGCTTGTATTATGATGCTTGTATGACTTATTTATGTTTTTAGAGTTGTCTTGTGATATCTTCCCGTGAGTCCCTGATCTTGATCGTACACGTTTGCGTGCATGATTAGTGTATGATTGAATCGGGGGCGTCACAGGAGATGTGCTCATCATGTACACGCATGTTCTAGAAACAGGAACACGTGTCATATTCACAGGCATTATGTGTAAAGTAAGAAGACGCAATTCAATAAAGTTAGAAGCAATACAAGCTAGACATCATACGCAACATGCAACCACATATAATAGTGCCAAGTTAGAGCAAGCACCTGTGATGGTGGAGTAGGGGAGATGTGCTCATCATCTACACAGCTACGTTGACTGTCTAGCCTTGCGTTTTCTTGCGAATCTTGTTGGGAGGATGGCGGAGTAGAATCTGTAGAGAACCTCCATTTTAGTTGCTCGAAAGGACCACCATCATCCAATGCCTTGCTAATTTCCTTCAGCTTTATTGATTTTGCATTGTGAGGTCAAACCGACAAGAAAAATGAATATAATTCGCTCTTCAGAACTCATTCATGCATGATACTGACGAACACTACTCTGATGAAAGGCAAAGTCATGATACGAGGATGGAATATGTACGAAAAAATGGACGGCTTGACATATTCACACCTATGATGTGGTAACTAAGCAGAAGGCACTTCAACAAATTAGAAGCACTGCAAACTAGACACCATATGAAAGGTGCAATCAATATCACTCTGCCAAGTTAAAACTGTCTCATCATAGTGGCATTCATCAAACTAGAAGCAATACATGCTAGAAATCATATTCAAGACGGAAACCAATATCACACTGCCAACTTAAAGGTGTTCCATCATAAGTGACTGATGCAGGATACACAAGAAGAGTAGTTTCATGTAAGAACATGGTGTGATAGACAGATATAGTATGTACCAAAAACAGGAAAGCGTGTCATATTCACACGTATCATGTGTAAGCTAAGCAGATGCAGTTTACACTAATTAGGAGCAATACAAGCTAGACACCATATGCAACATGCAACCAGATATCACACTGCCAAGTTAGAGCAAGCACCTTGGATGGTGGAGTAGGGGAGCGGAGACTTGGACCTTGTAATGCACTATCAGTATAAGGAGAATCGGTATAGATGCTCCGTTTACGTTGCTGTAGAGGACCACCATCATCGCCTTCCTTACTCTTTTCCTTCCTCTTTCTTGATTTTGCCTTGTCAAGTCAAACCCACAAGAAAAAGGAATAAAATTTGCTCTTCAGAACTCATTGATGCATGATACTGACGAACACTACTCTGATGAAAGGCAAAGTCATGATACGAGGATGGAATATGTACGAAAAAATGGACGGCTTGACATATTCACACCTATGATGTGGTAACTAAGCAGAAGGCACTTCAACAAATTAGAAGCACTGCAAACTAGACACCATATGAAAGGTGCAATCAATATCACTCTGCCAAGTTTAAACTGTCTCGTCATAGGTGGCGTTCATCAAACTAGAAGCAATACATGCTAGAAATCATATTCAAGACGCAAACCAATATCACACTGCCAACTTAAAGGTGTTCCATCATAAGTGACTGATGCAGGATACACAAGAAGAGTAGTTTCATGTAAGAACATGGTGTGATAGACAAATATAGTATGTATCAGAAACAGGAAAGCGTGTCATATTCACACATATCATGTGTAAGCTAAGCAGATGCAGTTTACACTAATTAGGAGCAATACAAGCTAGACACCATATGCAACATGCAACCAGATATCACACTGCCAAGTTAGAGCAAGCACCTTGGATTGTGGAGTAGGGGAGCAGAGACTTGGACCTTGTAATGCACTATCAATACAAGGAGAATCGGTACAGATGCTCCGTTTACGTTGCTGCAGAGGACCACCATCATCGCCTTCCTTACTCTTTTCCTTCCTCTTTCTTGATTTTGCCTTGTCAAGTCAACCCCACAAGAAAAAGGAATAAAATTTGCTCTTCGGAACTCATTGATGCATGATACTGACGAACACTACTTTCATGTAAGGCAGCCGCATGATAGGAGGATGGAATATGTATGAAAAATAGGACGGCGTGACATATTGACATGTATGATGTATAAAGTGTAAACTAAGCACAAGGTGGTTGAACTTGTTAGAATCAATGCAAGCTAGAAACAATATGAAAGATGAAACCAATATCACTCTGCCAAATTAAAAGGGTGCCCTAACAAATGTATTTGACCAAATTAGAAGCAATACATGGCAACAGGCTAGAGATAATATGCAATATGCAACGAATAAAGGTGACTCATCGTAAGTGATTGATGCAGGATACAGAAGAGAGGTAGTTTCATGTAAGAACAAGGTTAACACATATATGTAGTGTGTACCAAAAATAGGAAGGCATGTCATATTCACAGGTATAATGTGTAAACTAAGCAGATGCAATTTACCCTAATTAGAAGCATTACAAGCTAGACACCGTACGCAACATGCAACCACATATCACACTGCGAAGTTAGAGCAAGCACCTGTGATGGTGGTGTGGGGGAATTGCGGTCATCAACTAGAGAGCTATGTTGACTATCTTCATTTAGCCTTGCTGTTTCCTGAGAATCATGTGGGGAGGATGACACTGCACTCTTTAAACGAGTATGGCGTCTCACAGTAACCCACCCGGGTGACTGTCTCATCATAAGTGATTGACGAGGGATACAAAAGAGCATTAGTTTGATGTACGAACATGGTTAATAGACATATGTAGTATGTATCAAAAACAGGAAGGCATGTCATTATCAAAGGTATAATGTGTAAAGTAAGCAGATGCAATTTAACCAAATTGGAAGCAATACAAGCTAGACACCATATGCAACATGCAACCACATTTGACAGCGCGAAGTTAAAGCAAGCACCTGGGATGGTTGTGTGTGGCAATTGAGATCATCAACTGCAGAGCTATGTTTACTGTCTCCAACTGCTGACACTGCATCCTTTAGAGCGCTGAAACGCTTAGTGCTTATCTTCAAATTACACTGGAGTGCTTCTGTCTTTTCTTTTCAGCATTCATCAACACTGCGTCAGAGTCTGAAATACCCATGCATAAAAAAGAATAGTGTGAGTATGGGTGAAGTGTGTGCACAATTAGTACAGTGTAAAAGCAGATAGCAGTTCGGTGAGAAATAAATGACTGGAGACATATGATAGCTCTACAACATGCATGGCACACTAAATTACTACAGGATTCTATGAAAATAACATTCGACTGAAAACAAATAGATTAGTCCATTTTTCTGCACCGTCCGATGCACAAAGAACGGGTAGATCGCCATCATCTACCTCCAGCCAGTCAGTGTTGACGATCTTCCTCGAAATGGCAGCGACCACCGGCCCAGTCCCCTGCCTGCGCCCTCTCCTCGACCTCACCGCACCACCGTGCTTGGCACCGCCCCCCCGCAATCCATTCAAGCCCCGCCGACCTCCAGATCGGGCGCAAGCAGCTCCTGCACCCAACACCCCTATGATAGACACCGATGAGCCGCTTCCTCGGTGAACAGGCGGACTAGGTGCTCCGCACGCCTAAGCAGGTGCTGCTTCTTTTAATTATGGTTCGACTGAACCTGAATTGAAATCCAGGCGGGCTACTGACCGCTAGCAAAGGTGAAATAGTAAAGCGAGGAAACCTTGTGCATTTAGTATCATGAAGAAGATGCAGTAAGAAGCGATCAACTAGTTTCTTTCGTGGGATGAATACGATGTGAGCAGAGACGTAAGGTTTGCACGAATAAGGGAAGAGGAGTACCTCTTTCTGCTGGCAGTGCTGTGTCCTCCTTCTGTTTTTCCAGCGATCTTCTTGTGGTTCGCTGGAAATGAGAAGTTGTGGAGGACGGTGCAGCCTTGGACGAACCCATGGCCAAGTTTTTGAGTGTGGTGCGGTGGCCGTCTGTCGGCAGCGGGGAAGCAAATCCGAGGCGGCGAACGACGGCGTAGCGGGAACAACTCCGGTGCGGTGGACGGTTGCGACAGTGGAGCGGCAGAAGTGAGGCGCAGGATGGCGTGGTCGGAGTGGTTCTGGTACGGCGCACGTGGGCGTCGGCGTCGTGGAGGCAGCTCTACCTCGGCTTCAGCTGCTAAGTCCTTGAGGGCGTTGCGGTTGCGGTTGCGGTTGCGTTGGACGACGACGTCGGGGTACCGGCTCCGGCGTGATAGAGGAGGGCGGCGGTGGATTGGGCGCTATGGGGTGGAGGACGGAGGAGGCTGGGGTTTCACGGCTGGTGGAGAGGGTGTTTTGGCGCCCACAGAGTATGAATGGGCAAACGGAGGGAGGCGGGGAACTAAGGGGGAACAATGTTTCGATTTGGGACGCGCTTGTTTGAAATTTGGGGAAAGTTACAAACTTTGCCCCCATCTAAAATTTCGGACATATTGCGGGTTGGGGGTAGAACAGTAATCTCAGGTGTCCCAAATGTGGGCGGGATAGATTTCGGCCGAGCGCATGGGTGTTTAGGCACCCACGGCGTATGAATGCTTCTCGGAGGCGGTTGAGACTGGCGTCTTGGTGAAGTTACAAACCTACCCCGGTTTAGACCTTTGGACATCGGGCCGATAGGCTACACGGGCCAGAGTCAGGACAGTAATTTCCTACCACCAAACATTAGTCTCGCGCGGTTTCGGGTGACCAGAGGCCTATTTGGCACTTCGTTCAATATTTGGGAGCAGAAGCATTAACGTTTTCGGTTCTCTTGAATTGAACATACAGGATTTGTCAAACTTAACAAATCTTTACTCTTGAAAATCCTAAAGCTACGATTATTTTGGAATGGAGGTGGTACATTTGTATATACATTGTACACGAGTATATATTAAAAAATATGCAACTTACCTCAGTTCATGCATGGTTCCAGATATAATCTCCTTGGTTGCAAAAAAAGTTAGACATGCGTATGAATATATATAGCATGTTCAAACGCACAACAAAGATTGATGCCCCCTTTTACATCTGATTTACAAATGCCATTATCTCGGGTTCAAATAGATGAATGCACTTCCTATGAATTTGAATCTTCGAAACCCCCTTTATGTTGAATTCGACATGTATTCTATTTCATAGCTAGCAATTTGGAATGTATCCATGCAAGTGACAAATGTATAAAGTGCTTCACACTAACAACATGGAGTGCACTAATTAATGTTTATATATGAATTGCAAAAGCATCCATTGCCTGTATTTCAAACCGCTCTCACTCTATGGATCGATAATATGAAATAAACACATGCACATGCTAGAATTCAATAGAGTATGGGTGTCTGATAGACCGGTTTTCGTCCATATGCAATTTGTAAAATTCATGATCTCATCCAAAAATAATAATGCCATTTATATTTAATTTAATGCGTAGAACCGCCTTTTACACGTAGATGCACTATGCCTCGGCCCGCTCTCACAAACGCACGATATATCTCTCTATCTACCGCATAAGTGCACACACTTTATATGCATCGGCATTTCTCTTTCACACATGCTCACAATCTCTCTCGGGGTGTCGGGGAGTCTCACGCACATGCTCTCTCTGTATCTCTCTCTCTCTTTCTGACTACTATGTACCACTCTTTTCACTAATCTCAGTTGGAAAACACTATTTCTCTCACATGCATATATACACACGCACGGTCTCTACTAGCCCTCTATACGCACATATATGTGCCTACGTGTCTCCCGCACGCACATTATCTTTAGGCCTCTCTCGCACACATTGCCCCCCCCCCAGACACACCTCTCTCTTAGTAGTTGGCAGATATGATTCCATCATATCATTCGGTAGGATATCCCTTCCTGTTAGGCTGGATGGTACGAGGCAAAGTTTTACCCTAGTTCGGACCCTTGCAGTTGAGGAAAAAGCCTACGCCTGGTACTGTATATTAGTGATAGGGGTGTGTACAAAGTACACGTGAATACCAGGCATTGTCTGTGTGTGTATACTATCGACGAACTAGCCCCCAAGCTTCTATAACATACTGGGGGCCTAGGGTTACAAAGCATATATAGTCGGCTTATCACCAGTGGGGATAGAGTCCTCCGCGACTCTGGTAGCTAGCTTCATGTTGTAAGCCGAGTCCTCCACATGGGTCTTCGTATAACGCGTCTCGATCCAACCTATGTGGCGTAGGATGGAACCGACCCATGAGTCCTCATGTTGACCCACCACAACTAGAAATGATGTGCCCACCACACCACACACGCAATCGGCCACTAAGAAAATAAGCATATACAATAGTACAATCTTTACATGAAAGTTAATTGCATGGTGCATCCAAAAATATTTGTTCTGCATTGTGAATGTTTATATATTCTCCTAAAATATTAGTCACGGGAAAGAGAAACGAAGGGCATATCTCTCCTTGTCTCCACCGGACATCCCCTCTTTCTACACCACTTTCACGTACGCACACAAACTATCTCTCGGCCCTCTAAAAGTATGCATGCCCACGACACATTCACGCATGACGGTCACTGTATTTCAAGCAAAAGCACTATACGGTCACTGGAGTTCAGAATATGCTCATTACGGTCACCGTATATATTCTCGTGGTGATCATACGGTATCTAGCTCACGATATGTCTCTGTATTTTCTTGATGACACTGACGGACTTTGCAATTGATGCGTGCTCCGTATTTTGTTGACGACACTTACGGTCATTGTATTTGAAGCGAAAGCACGATATGGTCACTGGACTTCAGAATAAGCTCATCACGGTCACCACATACATTTTGTCATGCTAACCAACATGTGGTTGGATGGTTAGGAGGACAGTGGTTTCTCGAGCCCACCAGGGTTAAAGTCCTGGTGCTCGCATTTATCTTGGGTTAATTTCAGTATTTTCCGGCGATGTGCGTTCAGTGGGAGGAGACGTTCCACTCGACTACGAGGCACCTATGGTGACTTCGTAAAATCTCAAGATCATATGCTGGCCCACTCTCTCGAAGGTGCTCATAGGGGTAGGGTCTGCGTGTGTGCACTTATAGCGGTGAGTGCTTGCGCGTATATATGAGCCCTTACGTCTGTATCGTGTTAAAAAATACATGTCATGATTATACGGTCACTGGCTCACCCGTACAACTCCGTATTTTGTTGATGACACAATCAATTGACCAGTCAAACATTCCACGTGGCGCAACTAGTGTTGCACCATCGGGGCGCGTGACCATGGGGCCCACCTGTTAGCCCGTATATGAAAGAAAAAAATGGTAGTTTGAGTCTGTACTGTGTTAATAAAATATATTTTAGGGTGATCATACGGTCACTGGCTCACCATACAGCTCCGTAATTTGTTGATGACACGATCAATTGACTAGTCAAACGGTCGACATTCAGCAACGCACATTACCAAAGGGCCCACCCGTCAGCGCGTATATGAAGGACAGAAATGGTAATAAATTAGTGGTCGGTGAGTACTCGAAGTCGTGAGACCTCTGGTTGGCAGCCGCCGACGGTGGGGGCGCGTTGATTGGGCGGTGGGGTGGGGATCGCCGGAGAAAAAGCTCGGCGCGGGGGGGCCAAGATCCAATAGCCTAAAAACTCTGTTTTCCCAGTGCGTATATTTATGTCATCTGCCTCATAGCGAGTAACATGTACAACCACACAATCCTTGTCTGCATCAGGGCTCTAATTGAAACAGAAACAAATTCTGAATTACTTTCCAGTATAAGAAACACAAGTTATTTAAACCACTATGTATAGCATGGCATCGAAGCTAATAAAATTTTGCATTATTCATCACCACATATTTAGATGAAAAACCACAATCGAGATCGGCAAAGAAGAAAATCACCTTGGGCAGCTCAGCGGGGGGGACACATCCTCGAAGGGGGAAAACTGCTCCTGCAGTGCCATGGGGGCTGTAACCTCAAACGGGGCGTTGACCATCTCAGTAGTGGCCGTGAGCGTATCTGGGGTCGGCTCGGTGGCTGCCTCCATCTTCTTGGAGCTATCTGTCTCATGGGGATCAGCCTCCCGCGTCTACTCCAATATCGGCAGATCTTTGCCTGGTTCTCCTTGGTCCATCATGAAACTGACGAATACTAGGAGACCACGGAAAGGAAAACACAATCGCAATGACAATGAAACAAAAAAGAGAGTGAGGATAGGTTACTGCTTTGCAAAAGTTCTTTTTTTTCCTCTGAACGAAAATATACCAACATCACGGATCCGCTTACCTTCCCTTCGTTGGGAGAGAAGAACAGTGGCAGATGCGAGTGTTGCCTTTCTTGAAGACGGTGAGGGAGAAGGGGATTCAGCGAAGAGTGAAATGATGGTTGCTTCATCCGTCAAACTTAGACTGCGGGGAGGTGGGGTTTTGTGATATGACGGCTCGTTATTGCCGCGCTACGACCAGGGTGACTCTCCGCCTGCATACTGCCTTCTAATTTGGTGGATGGCATTTGGGCCCGCGCGCTGCATGGCCCGCATGTCGGTGAACAAAAGTATAACGGCATACAGTAGAGGGAGACGTTTCGATGACCTAGGAGGAGCCAGAAGCGGTATTGTATCCCCTGTACTAGTAGTAATTGTTTTTCTGGGTAGCTGTAGAGTGTCTCCACTGTACTAGTAGTAATTGTTTCTCTGGGCCCAAGACAAAACAGCCCATCCACCCTAGTAAATATTAAAATCAATTCAAAAGTCCATATATTTACTGAATGAGAGGCGCTACCCACACCCAGCACACCGCCCCCCAAAAAAACCTGGGTGTTCTTCTTCCTCCTCACTCCCACCGACCTCACGTCAGCTCGCTCCACTCGTACCCCCAAATTCCTCACCTCACTCCTACAGAAAACCCCAGGTCCCCTTCTTCCTCACTACTACAGAAAAACCCCAGCTCCCCTTCTTCTTCACTCGCACTACAACTAGGCTCGTCATTTGTTACTCTGCTCAAATCCGTGAGCGTGACGCGACGCCCTCGAGGAAAATGGAGTCGACTGACCCCAGCTCCAAGAAGATGAGGCTCCCGCCAGCGGTGACGCCTGTTGTAGATCCCGCACCCGGCAGCGCGGGGAGAAGCAGCGACCCCGCCCCCACCGGATCCTAGGAACCCATAGAATCTCGGGTGGACCACATCAGCGATCTCCCGGATGCCGTCCTTGGGGAGATCATCTTGCTTCTCCCCACCAAGGATTGCTGCCGCACCCAAGTCCTCTCAATTCAGTGGCGCCCTCTATGGCCGCCGTGCCCCTTAATCTCGACTGTCCTCAGCTATCTCTCTTCAATGATTTTGAAATCCCCAGAGCCATCATCTCCTCCCACCAAGGCTCTGTTCAAAGCCTCTGCATCCCGTCATGCTACCTGAGCAAGCATACCATGCCCTGCACGGTGGACGCCTGGCTGAAATCCCCTGAATTCACAGAACTACAGCTGCTTGAGTTCTACTATTCCCCTGGAAATCACCTACCAGATACCGAACGCCATCTACCTGTGCCCTCAGCATTGATGTCCATCTCGCAGTTTTCCTCCTCTCTCCACACCGCCACCTTTGCGCTGTGCGACCTACCAGACAATCTGGTACTAAACCTTCGACTCCCATTTCTCAAGAAACTTTCACTTGTGCGGGTTCGTATATCGGAGGCCTCATTGCACAACATCATCCACTCCAGTTTCCCTGCCCTGGAGTGCTTGGTGCTTGTTTTCACAGTTAGAATCGGTTGTCTCCAAATAAAGTCGCCTAACCTTGTAAGAATTGGAATTTGTTTTGATGGAAGGCAGCTCATCATCCAAGATGCCCCTTCACTTCAAAGGTTGATCCTTGATTCTAGTTATTCACCGTTGCAAATAACCGTCCTCTCTGCGCCTAAACTGGAGACCTTGGGTGTAATACATGATCTTTGTGCTCATTTCAATATGGTGTTTGACTCCACAGTTCTTCAGGTACTTTACATTATCATCTACACTTGTAACCATAAGCTGCATTTTAAATTTCTGCGCACAAGTTATATGTCATCTTGGAGTACACATTTTGTACTAATATTATGTTCTATGCTCAATGAAGAGTTTCTCCATGGATGGCCTATCAATGGTGCTGGATTCTGTCAAGATCTTATATATCCAAATGAATAGTATTGATCTGAACAAGATTATTGGCTTGCTGCAATGCTTTCCATGTCTGAAGAAGTTGTATATAAAGGTGATAATTTCACGCACATTGGAAGCCCGCATATAGTGTACTAGAATTAACCGTTCAGTTGTTTCTCTTTCGACACACTTTTTTAGACCTTAACTGTTTTCAATCTTCATGTCTATTTAGGCAACAGGACGGGGTAAGAAAGTTATAACCAATCGGTGGATTCGTAAGCATTGGGATTTTCTCACTTCTCATGAGATTCGATTGAAGACAATAACGCTAGAACGGTATGTAGCCAACCGTGCAAACACTAGATTTGTCACATTCTTCCTGCTGAATGCGAGGTTACTATTGTCCATCAGGCTTAAGTTTATCAGCAGCATGGTTTTGACGGATAGGTATGTGGAAGAGCAAAAAAAAGGAGTTTCTGGTGGGCAAAAGAGCTTCTGAACGTGCCGAGCTTCTATTTACAACATATTGTGGTCATAATCCAGTAAATTTTACGACCCAGGATGTTCATTCTATGGACCTGACCGATCCATTTGACTGTGACTGTCGAAAACAGTGCTGGAGTTAGATGTTGTTGCCCTTTTCAACCTGGGTTTTTTTGTAAACCTGATGAACAATTAACCCTCGTGCTTTTGTATAGTTTGTAAGCTGGAGTTAGATGTTCTTGCCCTTTTCAACTCGGCTGTGACTGTCATATTTTCTTTGAAGCAAGGCAAATGGCTTGCCAGTCGTTTAATTTAGAGTGAAATATTGTAACAACTAACAAATCCCATCCAAGGGAAATAACATCACTCTCGTCGGCTGCTTGAGCTCACTGTGCATTACAGAAGCCAAGTGATTAGCCCCCACCAGCACCCACAAACTTATTTCCAACTAGCACATCAAATGGGCTGTAAATTTTCATAGGAAAGGTTGCATGACCGTGACAGATTTGGATTCTGACATTTGGGACCCGCGAGGAAATAGCCTATCCAAGGTGGTGTCGACTTACTAGCCAGTCAACAAACGATTCTGCCTACCAGCCGTTGGATTGACATCCAACATCTGTCGTGTATCTTCTATCTCTTGTCTTCTTCTTCCTCCAGCCACCCAAACCAAACCACCCCGTCGGCTCCGCCTGCTCCCGCCTCCCATGGCTGGCTGCGCCTCCGCCGCCCTACCGTACGTACCCTCCAACGTTGGCCAGTCCCTCCCTCTATTCCCCCACACGTCCTATTATTCTCCGGCGACGTCAGCCCCAACACGCACCCGCACCCGAACCAGTCAACCCTCGTACTCCCCTCCGCCTGCGACTGGACCGGTGCATCTTCCACGGCTCCTGTTTGTTCCATCCAAGGCCTCGCCGTTGTCCTCCGCCTTGAGGCCTTGGTTCGCTCGCCGTGCGCGGTGCGCCGCCCTCTTGCATTGTCAACGTCGTCAACAACCGAGAGGAACAAGGAGATGACTGTACGTGGAGAGGATGACAGTAGGGACCCACCAGCGTCATGGCAGTACGCAAGCAAGTGCCTCTATATTTTTTTTGATAGAAAGACTGTAAGGGAACCCCCTACAGTATAATTGGTGCAACAAACCCAAATTGCAAGTACCATGCCTTGAACCTAGGTGGGTGGGAAGGCATCAACCCCTTCCCACCACTAGCCTGTGCCTTAGTCTGCCAAGTGCCTCTATATTACAAGCCCAAAAATATGGTTCCTCCTAATGGTTGGACATCTGGGGCTCACGCTATTGTCAACGTAATCAATAAATAATTACACTACGAGCGGCTGACACCAGGGACCCAGCAGGTCGCGCAGTTTAATTTTTTTGAGGAACAAGCAGTTGTTATTTATACTAGTTTAAAGACGGATCGGGGTAACAACGGGACTGTGCGGGGGCTGTGGCCCGTCTAGCCAGGGTTTTATTTATGTTTACCACATCATGAGCCCAGTTGTGTTTTTTCTTGCTGAAAATGGCTAGCCCAGTTTAATTTTTTAAAAAGAAATACCCAAATGAGGCCTACTTGCTTTATCAGCCCTGCTGGGCTGCAAATCTTTCAAGACGAGGAGAGTTTCATTCGGTTTACCCAGAAATGGGCTGTACATTTTTAAAACACATCAAACCGGGAATTAGTTTCAATTTTTTTTCATTACAAGATTTTAAATTCCATTGATTTTTATGCATGGACAATTATTTGGATTTTATATTTATATAAATTATTTTTCAAAACAGTTTGAATGTGAATCGATATTTCGGGATTTAAAACAGTTGACCGCACCGAAATATGCAAAAATTCGTATGCTTTTTAACCGTGGCCACAATATGGGGTGTAATGCTAACAAAAAGAAGATGGGCTCCAAAAAAATTCTTAAGAATTAGCAAATGGGCTGTACATTATTAGAAATAATGCACACGAGAGCAGTGACTGTTGGATGTCCATCCAACGGCTGTCATGCTTCTTCAATCTCTGCTTTTCCTGCTCCAGCCGCTCAAACAAGCGCCGGCGGACTGCCTGCTCCCTCCTCCCACGGCCGGCTATGCTGCCGCGCAGGCCTCACCACCCCACCGTACTCCCATCACTGGCCTAGCCATCCCTCTACTCACCCACACCTGCTGTTATTCTCCTGGGACGGCAGACGAACCAGTAAACCCTCGTACTCCTCCGTGTGGGAAACAACTGCCGAGTCTTCCCTGGCTCCGTGTCATTCCCTTCCTAGGCCTCGCCGTCGTCCACCACCCTCGTGCTCTTAGCGCGGCCTGGTCAACGTGGTCAATGAACGACATCCATCGGAAGTGGACTGTACGTGGAGAGGCTGACAGCTGGGTCCACGGCCGCACGCAAGGAAATGCCTCCTTATTACGCGCAAAATAATGATTCCTCCACCTGACAGCTAGGACCCACGGGAAGGGCTTCTGTATTTCACGAAAAAAATGTTCCCCCCGCTGACAGGTCGGACCCACCAGCTATATCTTCGCATGCAAGGAAGTGCCTCCTTATGACGCGCAAAAAAATGAATACCCCCTGCTAGCTGGGACCCACCATAGTGGGTGGCTGACTTGTGGGCCTACTAGGTTGACGGGGACAGAGGGCTTTGTCAACTTAGTCAATATGAACGATTCTAGCTCCAGTGACCGTATGATCTCCATCCAACGGCCATAGTGCTTCTTCAACCGCTGGTCTTCTTGCTCCAGACGCCCAAAGCAGCGCCGGTCGTGTCGCCTGCTCCTGCCTCCCGTGGCCGGCTCTGCTGCCGCGGAGGCCTCACCGCCCCCATACTACTCCCACCGCTGGTCAGGCCATCCCTCCACTCACCCACACCCCGTGTTATTCTGCGGCGACGGCAACCTCACACCGCAGCCGAACCAGTGAACCCTCGTACTCCTCTCCGCGTGGGCATCCACTGCCGCGTCTTCCCCGGCTCTGCGTCGTCCCCTTCCTAGGCCTCGCTGTCGTCCACCGCCTTGGTGCTCTCGGCGCGGCGTGGTCAATGTGGTCATCAACCGACTTCCATCGGAAGAGTACTGTACGTGGAGAGGCTGACAGCTGGGTCCACGGCCACAGCCCAGTTTTTTTGTGATTTGCCAAGTAAGTCGCTTTGTCAGGCCTGTTGGGCTGCAACTCTTTCAAGACGAGGAGCGCTTCATTCGGCTGGCCGAGAAAATGGCCTATCAGTAATGAGAAATGGGCTGTACATTTTTAAAACATATCAAATCGACAATTATTTACAAATTTCTTTTTTTTATTTCGAGATTTTAAATTGCATTGATTTTATGCGTGGACAATTTGTTGGATTTTATATTGATATACATTTATTTTTAAAATCAATTTGAATGTGACTCGAAATTTCGGGATTAAAAACAGTTCGGACTGCACTGAAATATGCAAAATTTCGTATAATTTTTTAACCGTGGCCACAATATGGGTTGTAATGCTAACAAAAAGAATATGGGCTCCAAAAAACCTTAAGAATTAGCAAATGGGCTGTAAATTATTAGAAATAATGGCAGATGGGTTGTATGCTGTTTTCCACAGATTTGAGGCTTTCCTAAAAAAAAAGGTTGACGCACAAGCAGTGACTGTTGGATTTCCATCCAACGGCCGTCGTCCTTCTTCAATCTCTGCTCTTCCTGCTCCAGCCGCTCAAACAAGCGCCGACGGGACTGCCTGCTCCCTCCTCCCCGCGGCCGGCTGTGCTGCTGCGCAGGCCTCACCGCCCCACCATACTCCCATCACTGGCCTAGCCATGCCTCTACTCACCCACACCTGCTGTTATTCTCCGGCGACGGCAGACAAACCAGTAAACCCTCGTACAGTCGTACTCCCCTCAGCGTGGGAAACAACTGCCGAGTCTTCCCTGGCTCCGTGTCGTTCCCTTCCTAGGCCTCGCCATCGTCCACCGCCCTGGTGCTCTCGGCGCAGCCTGGTCAACGTGGTCAACGACCGACGTGCATCTGAAGTGGACTGTACGTGGAGAGGCTGACAGCTGGGTCCACGGCCGCACGCAAGGAAATGCCTCCTTATTACGAGCAAAATAATGATTCCTCCACCTGACATCTGGGACCCACCGGAAGGGCCTCTGTATTTCGTGAAAAAAATGTTACCGCCGCTGACAGCTCGGACCCACCAGCTATATCTTCGCACGCAAGGAAGTGCCTCCTTATTACGCACAAAAAATGAATACTCCCCTTGCTAGATGGGACCCAGTATAGTGGGAGGCTGACTTGTGGGCCTACTAAGTTGACGGGGACGGAGGGCTTTGTCAACTTAGTCAATATGCACGATTCTAGCTCCAGTGACCGTACGATGTCCATCCAACGGCTGTAGTGCTTCTTCAACCTCTGGTCTTCTTGCTCCAGCCGCCCAAACCAGCGCCGGTCATGCCTCGTGTTCCTACCTCCCGTGGCCGGCTGCGATGCGGCGGAGGCCTCACCGCCCCTTACTACTCCCGCCGCTGGCCAGGCCATCCCTCTACTCATCCACACCCCCTGTTATTCTGCGGCGACGGCAGCCTCACACCGCAGCAAACCAGTGAACCCTCATACTCCTCTACGCGTGGGCATCCACTGCCATGTCTTCCCTGGCTCCGTGTCGTCCCCTTCCTAGGCCTTGCCGTCGTCCACCGCCTTGGTGCTCTTGGCGCGGCGTGGTCAATGTGGTCAACGACCGACTTCCATCGGAAGAGTATTGTACGTGGAGAGGCTGATAGCTGGGTCCACGGCAGCCGCAAGGAAGTGCCTCCTTATTACGCGGAAAATAATTATTCCTGCACTTGACAGCGGGGACCCACCGGACGGGACACCATATTTCGTAAAAAAACATTTCCCCCTGACTGCTGGGACCTACCATCTACATCTTCGCACGCAAGGAAGTGCGTCTGGGCAAAAAAAAGATTCGCCCCCTGACTGCTGGGACCCACCAGCTACATCTTCGCACGCAAGGAAGTGCCTGACAGTCGGGACCCACCTGGTCGAAGCGTACATAGTGTTGTCATTCTGGTCGCGAACGTGTACGTACATACTGGTCGATGTAGAGGCGCGCACGTAGCATGTACACATATGTACAGCGGCCAGGGTGCAAGAAAGTAAATACGGCCATGTACGTACATACGGGCAGGGTCTCGAACGCCTTCCTCGCGTGTATGTACGGCCAGGGCTCGTGTACATGGCTGGGTCGGAACGGAGAAACTGCGTCGTCGTCGTGTTCATGGGGAGGCAACGGAATGCGTCATGTTCATCGGGAGGCAACGGAACGCGTGGGAGCCAACCGGCTTGGACGGAACAGCCGATGGAAACGAGGCCTGGCGTACTGCAGAACGGAGGAAACGGCCTTGTGTTTGACCGGCCATGTTCGAAACGGGATCCTGTTCATCGGGAGGGGTCTGGCGTACCGCAAAACGGAGGAAACGGACCTCCTACGGTCGAAACGGGGGTCCTGTTGATCGGGAGGGGTGTGGCGTACCGCAAAATGGAGGAAACGGACTTGTGTTGGAGCGCTACGGTCTAAACGGGGGTCCTGTTCATCGGGAGGGGTGTGGCGTACCGCAAAACGGTACTCCACGGGATACTATTCATCTCCACCGTCGACCCCCTCCAGCCTCCACGGGCTACTGTTCATCCACCGTCGACCTCCTCCAGCCTCCACCTGCGACTGTTCATCCACGGGCTCCTATTCATCCACCCTCCACCGCGCTACTCCACCGGCTACTGTTCAACCAGCCCTCTCCACGGGCTCCTGTTCAACCACCCCTCCACGGGCTACTGTTCATCCAGCACTCCACCGTCTACTGTTCATCCAGCCCTCCACGGGGTGGTCCTATTCATCCAGCCCCTCACGGGGTCCTGTTCATCCAGCCCCAACCGGCTCGATGGATCGGGGTCCTGTTCATCCAGAGGCGACACCACGGGGTCCTGTTCATCCACCCCCACCGGGAACTGTTCATCCAAACCCCCCCCCCCCCCAGCAACGCTCACTGTTCATCCAGAGGCAGCATCGATCGACTTCAGTTAGCAGGAGTAGCGAAGGAATCGCTCGATCAGGTTCAGTTAACAGCCATCGATCGATCGCTCGGGTTCAGTAACGCGTAGCCTGCAGTGCAATCGTTCGGGTTCAGTTAGAGCCCAACGCCTCGCACCCACGCGCGTGCGTGTACGAGAGAAACGCGCATCGCTCGGCCCCGACCACCCACCGTAACCGGGAACACCCTGATATTTTCCTCGCCCTCGCTTCTACCACGGTTTTTTCCGTCATGGACGGCCCAAAGAATGTCATGCAGCTGCGTCTCCGGCCTGCCCAGGACGAAAAGCCCATTTTTTGTCATGATTTTTTGTCATAGAAGTAGGAGCCCACCACATCTATGATGATACCAGGTTTTGTCACAATTATCGTAATAGAAGTGTCTTAAGTATGACAGAAAAAATTTCGTTCGGCCCAAAATGTCACGGATGTGTCTTTTTTTGTAGTGTGTGTAACTGTGGAGGGGGGCACCGCACACGGCTAAGACAAATCTTGGGGTGCCTTTGGGGTGCCCCCTGCTGCTACCTCTTGAGCATGCGTTGGTTTTCCCTTGAAGAGGAACGGGTGATGCAGCAAAGTAGCTTAAGTATTTCCCTCAGTTTTTGAGAACCAAGGTATCAATCCAGTAGGAGGTTACACGCAAGTCGCCTAGTACCTGCACAAACAAATAAGAACCTTGCAACCAGTGCGATAAAGGGGTTGTCAATCCCTTCACGGCCACTTGCAAAAGTGAGATCTGATAGAGATAATAAGATAAATATTTTTGGTATTTTTATGGTATAGATTGGAAAGTAAAGATTGCAAAATAAAATAGATTGGAAACTTATATGATGGAAAATAGACCCGGGGGCCATAGGTTTCACTAGTGGCTTCTCTCAAGATAGCATATTCTATGGTGGGTGAACAAATTACTGTCGAGCAATTGATAGAAAAGTGCATAGTTATGAGAATATCTAGGCATGATCATGTATATAGGCATCACGTCCGCGACAAGTAGACCGAAACGATTCTGCATCTACTACTATTACTCCACACATCGACCGCTATCCAGCATGCATCTAGAGTATTAAGTTCATAAGAACAGAGTAACACATTAAGCAAGATGACATGATGTAGAGGGATAAACTCAAGCAATATGATATAAACCCCATCTTTTTATCCTCGATGGCAACAATACAATACGTGCCTTGCTGCCCCTGCTATCACTAGGAAAGTACACCACAAGATTGAACCAAGCTAAGCACTTCTCCCATGTCCTCAGGAACAAACGTAACTACTCAAAAATCATATTCATGTTCATGATCATAGGGGTATTAATATGCATAAAGGATCTGAACATATGATCTTCCACCAAATAAACCAACTAGCATCAACTACAAGGAGTAATCAACACTACTAGCAACCCACACGTACCAATCTGAGGTTTTGAGACAAAGATCGGATACAAGAGATGAACTAGGGTTTGAGAGGAGATGGTGCTGGTGAAGATGTTGATGGAGATTGACTCCCTCCCGATGAGAGGATCGATGGTGATGACGATGGTGATAATTTCCCCCTCCCGGGGGGATGTTTCCCCGGCAGAACAGCTCTGCCGGAGCCCTAGATTGGTTTCACCAGGTTCCGCCTCGAGACGGCGGCGCATCTCCCGAAAGCTTCCTTCTGATTTTTTCCAGGGCGAAAAACTTCATATAGCAAAAGATGGGCACCGGAGGCCTGCCAGGGGGGCCACGAGACAGGGGGCGCGCCCAGGGGGGTAGGGCGCGCCCCCCACCCTCGTGGCCAGGGTGTGGGCCCCCTCTGGTTGATTCTTTCGCCAGTATTTTTTATTAATTCCAAAACGTGCCTCCGTGAAGTTTCAGGACTTTTGGAGTTGTGCAGAATAGGTCTCTAATATTTGCTCCTTTTCCAGCCCAGAATTCCAGCTGCCGGCATTCTCCCTCTTCATGTAAACCTTGTAAAATAAGAGAGAAAAGGCATAAGTATTGTGACAGAATGTGTAATAACAGCTCATAATGCAATAAATATCGATATAAAAGCATGATGCAAAATGGAAGTATCACCTGCCCCCGTATATAAAGGAGGGAGGAAGAGGAGGCCGGCCCTAGAAGGGGCGCGCCAAAGGGGGTAGTCCTACTTGGACTCTAGTAGGACTCTCGGTCCAAGTAGGATTCGCCCCCCCCCCCCCTTTCCTATTCCAACTAGGAGAAGGAAGGGAAGGAGGAAGAGGGGAGAAGGAAAGAGGGGGCGCCACCCCTCCTAGTAAAATTTGGACCAGCCCATGGGGGGGCGTGCGGCCACCCCTTGAGGCCCTTCTCTCCTTTCCCGTATGGCCCATTAAGGCCCACTACTTCCCCCGGCGAATTCCCGTAACTCTCCGGTACTCCAAAAAATACCCGAATCACTCGGAACCTTTCCGATGTCCGAATATAGCCTTCCAATATATCGATATTTACCTCTCGACCATTTCGAGACTCCTCGTCATGTCCGTGATCTCATCCGGGACTCCGAACAACCTTCGGTCATCAAATCACATAAACTCATAATACAAATCGTCATCGAACGTTAAGCGTGCGGATCCTACGGGTTCGAGAACTATGTAGACATGACCGAGACATATCTTCGATCAATAACCAACAGCGGAACCTGGATGCTCATCTTGGCTCCCACATATTCTACGAAGATCTTTATCGGTGAAACCGCATAACAGCATACGTTGTTCCCTTTGTCATCAGTATGTTACTTGTGTTGGGGAACGTAGTAATTTCAAAAAAAATCCTACGCACACGCAAGATCATGGTGATGCATAGCACCGAGAGGGGAGGGTGTTGTCTACGTACCCTCGTAGACCGTAAGCGGAAGCGTTATGACAACGCGGTTAATGTAGTCGTACGTCTTCATGATCGACCGATCCTAGCGCCGAAGTTACGGCACCTCCACGATCTGCACACGTTCGGCTCGGTGACGTCCCACAAACTCACGATCCAGCAGAGTGTCGAGGGAGAGCTTTGTCAGCACGATGGCGTGATGATGGTAATGATGAAGCTACCGGCGCAGGGCTTCGTCTAAGCACTACGACGATATGACCGGGGTGGATTATGGTGGAGGGGGGCACCGACACGGCTAAGAGATCAATGATCAACTGTGTCTATGGGGTGCCCCCTGGCCACGTATATAAAGGATGGAGGGAGGAGGAGGCCGGCCCTCATAGGTCGCGCCCAAAGTGTGGAGTCCTACTAGGACTCCCTAGTCCTAGTAGGATTCCACCTCCCACATGGAATAGGAAAAAGGGAAGGGAGAAGGAGAAGAAAGGAAGGGGGCGCCCCCTTTCCCTAGTCCAATTCGGACCAGTCCATGGGGAAGGGGCGCGGCCACCCTTGAGGCCTTTCTCTCCTTTCCCGTATGGCCCATTAAGGCCCAATACGAATTCCCGTAACTCTCTGGTACTCCGAAAAATACCCGCATCACTCGGTACCTTTCCGATGTCCGGATATAGCCTTCCAATATATCGATCTTTACGTCTCGACCATTTTGAGACTCCTCATCATGTCCCCGATCTCATCCGGGACTCCGAACAAACTTCAGTCATCAAATCACATAACTCATAATACAAATCGTCACAGAACATTAAACGTGCGGACCCTACAGGTTCAAGAACTATGTAGACATGACCGAGACTCATCTCCAGTCAATAACCAATAGCGTAACCTGGATGCTCATATTGGTTGCTACATATTCTACGAAGATCTTTATCGGTCAAACCGCATAACAACATACGTTGTTCCCTTTGTCATCGGTATGTTACTTGCCCGAGATTCGATCGTCGGTATCTCAATACCTAGTTCAATCTCGTTACCGGCAAGTCTCTTTACTCGTTCCGTAATGCATCATCCCGCAACTAACTCATTAGTCACAATGCTTGCAAGGCTTATAGTGATGTGCATTACCGAGAGGGCTCAGAGATACCTCTCCGATACACGGAGTGACAAATCCTATTCTCGATCTATGCCAACTCAACAAACACCATCGGAGACACCTGTAGAGCATCTTTATAATCACCAGTTACGTTGTGACGTTTGATAGCACACAAGGTGTTCCTCCGGTATTCGGGAGCTGCATAATCTCATAGTCTGAGGAACATGTATAAGTCATGAAGAAAGCAGTAGCAATGAAACTGTAACGATCATAATGCTAAGCTAACGAATGGGTCTTGTCCATCACATCATTCTCCTAATGATGTGATCCCGTTCATCAAATGACAACACATGTCTATGGTTAGGAAACATAACCATCTTTGATAAACGAACTAGTCAAGTAGAGGCATAGTAGGGACACTTTGCTTTGTCTATGTATTCACACATGTACTAAGTTTCTGGTTAATACAATTCTAGGATGAATAATAAACATTTATCATAAAATAAGGAAATGAATAATAACTTTATTATTGCCTCTAGGGCATATTTCCTTCAGTCTACCACTTGCACTAGAGTCAATAATCTAGTTCACATCGCCATGTGATTTAACACCAATAGTTCACATCACCATGTGATTAACACCCATAGTTCACATCGCCATGTGACCAACACTCAAAGGTTTACTAGAGTCAGTAATCTTAGTTCACATCGCCATGTGATTAACACCCAAAGAGTACTAAGGTGTGATCATGTTTTGCTTGTGAGAGAAGTTTAGTCAACGGGTCTGCCAAATTCAGATCCGTATGTACTTTGCAAATTTCTATGTCTACAATGCTCTGCACGGAGCTACTTTAGCTAATTGCTCCCACTTTCAATATGTATCCGGATTGTGACTTAGAGTCATCCAGATCGGTGTCAAAGCTTGCATCGATGTAACTCTTTACGACGAACTCTTTATCACCTCCATAACCGAGAAATATTTCCTTAGTCCTCTAAGGATAATTTTGACCGCTGTCCAATGATCTACTCCTAGATCAAAAATTGTACTCCCTTGCCAAACTCAGGGCAGGGTATACAATAGGTCTGGTACACAGCATGGCATACTTTATAGAACCTATGGCTGAGGCATAGGGAATGACTTTCATTCTCTCTCTATCTTCTGTCGTGGTCGGGCTTTGAGTCTTACTCAACTTCACACCTTGCAACATAGACAAGAACTCTTTCTTTGACTGTTCCATTTTGAACTACTTCAAAAACTTGTCAAGGTATGTACTCATTGAAAAAAACTTATCAAGCGTCTTGATCTATCTCTATAGATCTTGATGCTCAATATGTAAGCAGCTTCACCGAGGTCTTTCTTTGAAAAACTCCTTTCAAACACTCCTTTATGTTTTCCAGAAAATTCTACATCATTTCCGATCGACAATATGTCATTCACATATACTTATCAGAAAGGCTGTAGTGCTCCCACTCACTTTCTTGTAAATACAGGCTTCACCGCAAGTCTGTATAAAACTATATGCTTTGATCAACTTATCAAAGCGTATATTCCAACTCCGAGATGCTTGCACCAGTCCATAGATGGATCGCTGGAGCTTGCATATTTTGTTAGCACCTTTAGGATTGACAAAACCTTTTGGTCGCATCATATACAACTCTTCTTTAATAAATCCATTAAGGAATGCAATTTTGTATATCCATTTGCTAGATTTCATAAAATGCGGCAATTGCTAACGTGATTCAGACAGACTTAAGTATCGCTACGAGTAAGAAAAACTCGTTGTAGTCAATACCTTGAACTTGTCGAAAACCTTTCGCGACAAGTTGAGCTTTGTAGATAGTAACACTACCATCATCGTCCGTCTTCCTCTTGAAGATCCATTTATTCTCAATGGCTTGCCGATCATCGGGCAATTCCACCAAAGTCCATACTTTGTTTTCATACATGGATGCCATCTCAGATTTCATGGCCTCAAGCCATTTCGCGGAATCTGGGCTCATCATCGCTTCCTCATAGTTCGTAGGTTCGTCATGGTCAAGTAACATGACCTCCAGAACATGATTATCATACCACTCTGGTGCGGATCTTACTCTGGTTGACCTACGAGGTTCGGTAGTAACTTGATCTGAAGTTACATGATCATCATCATTAGCTTCCTCACTAATTGGTGTAGGAGTCACAGGAACAGATTTCTGTGATGAACTACTTTCCAATAAGGGAGCAGGTACAGTTACCTCATCAAGTTCTACTTTCCTCCCACTCACTTATTTCGAGAGAAACTCCTTCTCTAGAAAGAATCCATTCTTAGCAACAAAGATCTTGCCTTCGGATCTATGATAGAAGGTGTACCCAACATTTTCTTCTGGGTATCCTATGAAGACGCAGTTCTCCGATTTGGGTTCGATCTTATCAGGTTGAAACTTTTTCACATAAGCATCGCAACCCAAAACTTTAAGAAACGACAGCTTAGGTTTCTTGCTAAACCATAGTTCATACGGTGTCGTCTCAACGGATTTAGATGGTGCCCTTTTTAATGTGAATGCAGCTGTCTCTAATGCATAACCCCAAAACGATAGTGGTAAATCAGTAAGAAACATCATAAATTGCACTATATCCAATAAAGTACGGTTATGACGTTCGGACACACCATTATGTTGTGCTGTTCCAGGTGGCACGAATTTGTGAAACTATTCCACATTGTTTTAATTGAAGACCAAACTCGTAACTCAAATATTCGTCTCCGTGATCTGATCGTAGAAACTTTATTTTCTTGTCACGATGATTTTCCACTTCACTCTGAAATTCTTTGAACTTTTCAAATGTTTCAGACTTATGTTTCATCAAGTAGACATACCCATATCTGCTCAAATCATCTGTGAAGGTCAGAAAATAACGATACCCGCCGCGAGCCTCAACACTCATCGGACCGTATACATCAGTATGTATTATTTCCAATAAGTCAGTTGCTCGCTCCATTGTTCCGGAGAACGGAGTCTTAGTCATCTTGCCCATGAGGCATGGTTCGCAAGCATCAAGTGATTCATAATCAAGTGATTCCAAAAGCCCATCAGCATGGAGTTTCTTCATGCGCTTTACACCAATATGACCTAAAAGGCAGTGCCACAAATAAGTTGGACTATCATTATTAACTTTGCATCTTTTGGCTTCAATATTATGAATTTGTGTATCACTACGATCGAGATTCAATAAACCATTTATATTGAGTGTATGACCATAGAAGGTTTTATTCATGTAAATAGAACAACAATTATTCTTTGACATAAATGAATAACCGTATTGCAATAAACATGATCCAATCATATTCATGCTCAACGCAAACACCAAATAACATTTATTTTAGGTTCAACACTAATCCCGAAGGTAAAGGGAGTGTGCGATGGTGATCTTATCAACCTTGGAATTGCTTCCAACACATATCATCACCTCGCCCTTAACTAGTCTATGTTTATTTTGCAACTCTCGTTTTGAGTTACTACTCTTAGCAACAGAACCAGTATCAAATACCGAGGGGTTGCTATAAACACTAGTAAAGTACACATCAATAACATGTATATCCAATATACCTTTGTTCACTATGCCATCCTTCTTATCCGCCAAGTATCTAGGGCAGTTCCACTTCTAGTGACCATTTCCTTTGCAGTAGAAGCACTCAGTTTCAGGCTTGGGTCTAGCTTTGGGCTTCTTCACGGGAGTGACAACTTGTTTGTCATTCTTCTTGAAGTTTCCTTTCTACTCCTTTGCCCTTTTCTTGAAACTAGTGGTCTTGTTAACCATCAACACTTGATGCTTTTCTTGATTTCTACCTTCGCCGATTTTAGCATCGCGAAGAGCTTGGGAATTGTTTTCGTTATCCCTTGCATATTATAGTTCATCACGAAGTTCTAGTAACTTGGTGATAGTGACTAGAGAACTTTGTCAATTACTATCTTATCTGGAAGATTAACTCCCACTTGATTCAAGCAGTTGTAGTACCCAGACAATCTGAGCACATGCTCACTGGTTGAGCTATTCTCCTTCATCTTCTAGGCAAAGTATTGTCAGAGGTCTCATACCTCTCGACACGGGCATGAGTATGAAATACCAATTTCAACTCTTGGAACATCTCATATGCTCCATATCGTTCAAAACATTTTTGAAGTCCCGGTTCTAAGCCGTAAAGCATGGTGCACTAAACTATCAAGTAGTCATCATACTGAGCATTGTCAAACGTTCATAACGTCTGCATCTGCTCCTGCAATAGGTCTGTCACCTAGCGGTGCATCAAGGACATAATACTTCTGTGCAGCAATGAGGATAATCCTCAGATCACGGAGCTAGTCCACATCATTGCTACTAATATTTTTCAACTTAATTTTTCTCTAGGAACATATCAAAAATAAACGGGAAACTACATCGCGAGCTATTGATCTACAACATAGATATGCAAATACTATCAGGACTAAGTTCATGATAAATTAAAGTTCAATTAATCATATTACTTAAGAACTCCCACTTAGATAGACATCCCTCTAGTCATCCGAATGATCACGTGATCCAAATCAACTAAACCATGTCCGATCATCACGTGAGATGGAGTATTTCAATGGTGAACATCACTATGTTGATCATATCTACTATATGATTCACGTTCGACCTTTCGGTCTCCAGTGTTCCAAGGCCATATCTGCATATGCTAGGCTCGTCAAGTTTAACCCGAGTATTTTGCGTGTGCAAAACTGGCTTGCGCCCGTTGTATGTGAATGTAGAACTTATCACACCCAGTCATCACGTGGTGTCTCAGCACGAAGAACTGTCGCAACGGTGATACTCAGGGAGAACACTTATACCTTGAAATTTTAGTAAGGGATCATCTTACAAAGCTACCGCCGAACTAAGCAAAATAAGATGTATAAAAGATAAACATCACATGCAAAAAATATGTGACATGATATGGCCATCATCATTTTGTGCCTTTGATCTCCATCTCCAAAGTACCGTCATGATCTCCATCGTCACCGGCATGACACCATGATCTCCATCATCTTGATCTCTATCAACGTGTCGTTACATGGTTGTCTCGCCAACTATTGCTATCGCATAGCGATAAAGTAAAGCAATATATGGCGCTTGCATCTTATGCAATAAAAAGACAACCATAAGGCTCCTGCCAGTTCCTGATAACTTTAACAAAACATGATCATCTCATACAAAAATTTATATATCATCAGGTCTTGACCATATCACATCACAGCAAGCCCTGCAAAAACAAGTTAGACGTCCTCTACTTTGTTATTGCAAGTTTTACGTGGCTGCTACGGGCTGAGCAAGAACCATTATTACCTACGCATCAAAACCACAATGATTTTTCATCAAGTATGTGCTGTTTTAACCTTCAACAAGGACCGGGCGTAGCCACACTCGATTCAACTAAAGTTGGAGAAACTGACACCCGCCAGCCACCTGTGTGCGAAGCACGTCGGTAGAACCAGTCTCGCGTAAGCGTACGCGCAATGTCGGTCCGGGCTGCTTCATCCAACAATACCGCCAAATCAAAGTATGACATGCTGGTAAACAGTATGACTATTATTTCCCACAACTCACTTGTGTTCTACTCGTGCATATAATATCTACGCATAAACCTGGCTTTGATACCACTGTTGGGGAACGTAGTAATTTCAAAAAAAATTCCTACGCACACGCAAGATCATGGTGATGCATAGCAACGAGAGGGGAGAGTGTTGTCTACGTACCCTCGTAGACCGTAAGCGGAAGCGTTATGACAACGCGGTTGATGTAGTCGTACTTCTTCATGATCGACCGATCGTAGCACCGAAGTTATGCCACCTCCGCGATCTGCACATGTTCGGCTCGGTGACGTCCCACGAACTCACGATCCAGCAGAGTGTCGAGGGAGAGCTTCGTCAACACGACGGCGTGATGACGGTGATGATGAAGCTATCAGCGCAGGGCTTCGCCTAAGCATTACGACGATATGACCGAGGTGGATTATGGTGGAGGGGGCACCGCACACTGCTAAGAGATCAATGATCAACTTGTGTCTATGGGGTGCCCCCTGGCCACATATATAAAGGATGGAGGGAGGAGGAGGCCGGCCCTCATAGGGTGCGCCCAAAGTGTGGAGTCCTACTAGGACTCCCTAGTCCTAGTAGGATTCCACCTCGCACATGGAATAGGAAAAAGGGAAGGGAGAAGGAGAAGAAAGGAAGGGGCACCCCCTTTCCGTAGTCCAATTCGGACCAGTCCATGGGGAAGGGGCGCGGCCACCCTTGAGGCCTTTCTCTCCTTTCCCGTATGGCCCATTAAGGCCCAATACGAATTCACGTAACTCTCCGGTACTCCGAAAAATACCCGAATCACTCGGAACCTTTCCGATATCCGAATATAGCCTTCCAATATATCGATCTTTACGTCTCCACCATTTCGAGACTCCTCGTCATGTCCCTGATCTCATCCGGGACTCTGAACAAACTTCGGTCATCAAATCACATAACTCATAATACAAATCGTCACAGAACGTTAAGCGTGCGGACCCTACCGGTTCGAGAACTATGTACACATGACCGAGACTCATCTCCAGTCAATAACCAATAGCGGAACCTGGATGCTCATATTGGTTCCAACATATTCTACGAAGATCTTTATCGGTCAAACCGCATAACAACATACGTTGTTCCCTTTGTCATCGGTATGTTACTTGCCCGAGATTCGATCGTCGGTATCTCAATACCTAGTTCAATCTCGTTACCGGCAAGTCTCTTTACTCGTTCCGTAATGCATCATCCCGCAACTAACTCATTAGTCACAATGCTTGCAAGGCTTATAGTGATGTGCATTACCGAGAGGGCCCAGAGATACCTCTCCGATACACGGAGTGATAAATCCTAATCTCGATCTATGCCAACTCACCAAACACCATCGGAGACACCTGTAGATCATCTTTATAATCATCCAGTTACATTGTGACATTTGATAGCACACAAGGTGTTCCTCCGGTATTCGGGAGTTGCATAATCTCATAGTCTGAGGAACATGTATAAGTCATGAAGAAAGCAATAGCAATGAAACTGTAACGATCATAATGCTAAGCTAACGAATGGGTCTTGTCCATCACATCATTCTCCTAATGATGTGATCCCGTTCATCAAATGACAACACATGTCTATGGTTAGGAAACATAACCATCTTTGATAAACGAACTAGTCAAGTAGAGGCATACTAGGGACACTTTGTTTTGTCTATGTATTCACACATGTACTAAGTTTCCGGTTAATACAATTCTAGCATGAATAATAAACATTTATCATAAAATAAGGAAATAAATAATAACTTTATTATTGCCTATAGGGCATATTTTCTTCAACTTGCCCGAGATTCGATCGTCGGTATCATGATACCTAGTTCAATCTCGTTATCGGCAAGTCTCTTTACTCGTTCCGTAATGCATCATCCCGCAACTAACTCATTAGTCACATTGCTTGCAAGGCTTATAGTGATGTGCATTACCTAGAGGGCCCAGAGATACCTCTCTGATACACGGAGTGACAAATCCTAATCTCGATCTATGCCAACCCAACAAACACCTTCGGAGACACCTGTAGAGCATCTTTATAATCACCCAGTTACGTTATGACGTTTGATAGCACACACAAGGTGTTCCTCCGGTATTCGGGAGTTGCATAATCTCATAGTCTGAGGAACATGTATAAGTTATGAAGAAAGCAGTAGCAATGAAACTGTAACGATCATAATGCTAAGCTAACGAATGGGTCTTGTCCATCACATCATTCTCCCGTTCATCAAATGACAACACATGTCTATGGTTAGGAGACATAACCACCTTTGATAAACGAGCTAGTCAAGTAGAGGCATACTAGGGACACGTTGTTTTGTCTATGTATTCACACATGTACTAAGTTTCCGGTTAATACAATTCTAGCATGAACAAAAAACATTTATCATGAAATAAGGAAATAAATAATAACTTTATTATTGCCTCTAGGGCATATTTCCTTCAATTTGGTTGGGCCATTACCTTCCAGCAAACCCAGTTGGGATTGCGTTGGCCACTCTTGCCCCCCCCCCCCAGCCACACACACCAAAATTTTCTAATCAACATGTTGAAATGCTCTCGTAGGCCTCTTGAAAGTTTAAAACATGACATAGAATAGACCCACGGCTATTAGGTGTTTCTGTAACAACGCCCGTGGTGCTCGTTCCTTCGTTACATTCCAAACGGTGCATCACATTGGGCCGGAACTCATGCCCCAAGGGTTCAGTGATAAATGCAATAACCACCAAACCACCTCACACGGGTGTGATTACATTAATGTTTCTTCAGCATTTCTTCTTTCTTCATTTTCTTTTCTCTTCCCTTATATTTTTTTAAAAATGTGTCTGTCCTTTTTCTTTCTTTTTACAGTATTGGTAAACTTTTTCTTAAAATAGATGAACTTTTTCCAAAATTTAAGAATTTTATTTCAAAATATATGAAACTTTTTTTAAAATTTGTGATTTTTTTTAAATATCAATGAATTTTTTCATATTTATGAACTTTTCACAAAATTGATGATTTATTTTGATGAATTTGTGAACTTCCGATGAACTTTTTTCCAAACTCGATAAACTAATGTTCATTTTGATGAATTTTTTGCAAATTCAATGAACTTCTTTTCTCAATTTTGATGAACATTTTTTACAAATTTTTAAATTGTTTTTGAAGTTTGTGAAAAAATCAAAATCCGTGAAAATTTTTGAAACCACATTTTTCAGTTCTTTGCGATTTTTTTAAATCGTATTAAAAGTCAACGGTTGACCGTGACTGGGGAACCACATTTTTTTAGTAACTAATTAAATGCACGTGTGTTGCTATGGGCGATAAGGATAAAAATGAACCAAAACAAGCATTGGTCACAATTGAGTACAGAAAAAGAAAGAATATTTTTCATTTACCATAGCAGTATTATATCTAACTTAATGGACTGTAATATATCAATCTGTAACACAAGATAAATTTAGATATATTAAAACCGCGCACTAATCCAGCCCTCTCATGCCATCAGCGATTTTAGCCGTCGGATTTGGAATTTTGGGCGTCTCTGGCCGTTGGATTCTTTCTAATCCCAGCCGAGCTCTGTTCCTCGCCAGATATATAGCGCTACACAGGCTGGGCTGCTGCTCCGGCAACAAAATCGCTGATCTACTGTTGAATTGGGCCTACTCGAAAACAACGGAAGGCTGCGCTTGGGCTATTTGAGCCCACCTGGACACAACAGGAGGCCATGCTCCGGGGATTCAGCGGGCGATGCGAAGGGGCGCTGATGCGGCGGCTGGAGAGTCAATCAATAATGGCAGTGGAGGCGCGTTACTCGCCGGCACTGATGGTGGATGTGCGTTACAATCCCGCTGCCTTCTCCTCCTCCTTAGTTCATCCTCTGATGCGCCTATATGTATTCCCTGGTGCAGATCGTCAGATCCTCTATACTAACGATCATGATTCTGCTCCGAGTCCACCTCCTAGCCGCACTCGCCTCCCCTCCTGTACTACCCTACTCCGCATCTCTGAACCCTCCCGACCTCAGCCTAGGGCAAGAGCTAGGTGCGCAGCCGACGGCGTGAATGGGACAGATCCGAGTATCTTGCGACAGGCGATCTCTAGCGACGTTGGTACGCGACTCGTCTCATCCTTACCCATCGGGCTGGCCTTCTTCCTCCCCGGTACGCGGGTTGATGCTGCAGCAGCGTCCCCGGCGCCCCCCCCCCCCCCCCCCCCCCCCCCTTCACCATTCGCGTCGCGTGTGGCCAATTGGGATGGTGGCATGTCTATCTAAAGGCATGACCATGGATTGGTGATCGGCGTCGGCGCCTGATGTTTATTTAGACCAAAGTAGCGGCGCACAGTCCGCGTTTGCCTTCATTCTCTGCGACAACCCTGCAATTTTTGCAGGTAATCCGCTTCTGCTCCTCTTCTATCACCCCTCTCCCCTGTCTCTGTTCAATGATTTTGCTCTCCCTCTCCATTCCAATGCTCTTTTCTCTCTCTTGCTAACTACAAGCTGTTGATTTATCGATGCCAGTTTATTTTGAGATACCTGATATTTTAATAATGTAAAGTCCTCATAACTGTCATAGATTTCTTTGAACTTGTGGCATGATGTTTTTTTATTAACAACCAGCACATATGTGTGCTTTATTTATCAGGTGGATATCCCAATTAACTGAAGAAACGTGTCATCTTTTGGTAGGCTGTGAACAATGTCATTATTCTTATTGATCAGTACTTATTGCGAAGGTATGTATTTCAACCTCTCAACTAAAATATACTTTCTATTTCTTCTTGACATTGTGCTGGCATGAAAGATAGGTTGCTTAACTGATGGTGAGCTATGTTACAGGATCCAGCTGATTACTTAATAGTCGGACAACTTAATGTGTCATTGTGCAACCAAAAGGACTCCGCCGATCTTTGTGTCAACGTCAAAGACCTCTAGGTACTGCTCTTTTTTTTAATAATATTCTGTCATGCCTTCTTGTTTGCAGTCATCCATAAGAATATTAATGGACAGAACCTCTCTCACATGCCTGCTCTGAAAATAGAATTTGCTCTATTGATGTCCGCATTGAATGTGATTTAGACCAAAATCTTAGCAAATCAAATCATGTGACCTGATATAATGTGTGTCTATCTTGCCTGACAAATAAATTGTACATAGAAATGAGAGATTCTGGCTATGACAGAGTTACTGTTTAGACTAGAGGTTCGCTCTTTCAGTATGTCAATTTGTTCTCATTACTACCCCGCATCACCACCTGACCAGAAAAAAAAATCATGACATAACAAGGTCGTGGCAGCTCTTTCTATTCTTAGGGATATTGCTCACTGCTCTTCCTTTTAGCTCATTTTTGTGTGGCCCAAAGAACAGAAATTTCTCATGCTTCCGAATAGATTTTCTTACAGTAGATTGCTGATTTATTTATCTGCTTTTACATGTTTGATCATGTTTCTTCTCTCATGTCGCTTTGCAGCACCACTAATGCATGGCTTTATCCTGTGATAGCCCAAAATCAGAAAATGATGCACTGTTTTATTATCATTGAAAGATTAGATGGATCTCCCCTTGCTAATTTGTAGTATGAATCTGCGATTCGTGTGATTACATGGACCTAAAGAAAATTTGCAGCCACTGACATACATTTTTATAAGACTATAAATTTCGAACACATAGTTCCATCCATGTTGCTGTTATCCACATTAAAATTATAGCCAACTTTTATTCAAAGCACACAGATGGTGTAGTTTGTTATTACCAATTAAGGTCTTGGTTTTATTTCTTACCATTGCTCCATTAAACATATTAGTCGACTTCTTTTCATTCTACAGATCCTATTTCTGCCATTGTTGGAACCTGCACTACTGACCTCCTCCATTACCAACGACCAACACTATGGCACATATGAAAGTAAGTTGACAAACTCTTAACTCCATAATCCAGATTATATACTCACCAAAATGAGGACTGTGTTCCTCCGAATTCAGGAAAAAAAATTGTTGTACAATTAGCTATTTACAAAACAATGGGTAGTTGCCACTTGATTGTCTGAAATAGACAGTCAATTTGTAGTATGCTTCAATTCTAAAAGTAACATTTTTAGCCTGCAGGTTACTTTTGTAAGAAAATTTCTTTTAAATTATTTCTATCTAGAAGGGAGAATTCTGCCTTTGGTGATCATTAGTTTGAATGTTAGCAAATATATATAGAGATCTAGATGGATACGAGTTTTTTTAATCATGTAACACTGTGTTCAACTATATCTGCTATTGACTGTAGTACAGTTTTTCTTCTCTTCCTTGACATACCCAACATTAACCAGTTTTTCTTGTTTATGTAATTTTGTGCTAACGAGAGTAAGAAGAAGAAGACTTAGCTTTGATTCCAGTTTTTGGTGCTCTTTGTGTTGATAAATTTGTTACACTACAGTACTGATAATTCGTATAGCAATTGTATTACCAGACAAGCGGTGCGCCATTAGAGTTGAAACTACTAATGGCGCACCAGACAAGGGCTATAGATGGGATTGACACTAATGGCGCACCAGACAAGCGGTGCGCCATTAGAGTTGAAACTACTAATGGCGCACCAGGCGCAGGGTGCGCCATTAGTATCAAAAAAAAATTTTAACTAGTGCGCCTGTCCAAACATACTAATGGCGCATCCAGACACAGTGCGCCATTAGTAACCTGGATTACTAATGGCGCATTTAGAGTTGGTGCGCCATTAGTAAGTGGGCAGCAACAAGATATTTTGGACAGCCTCTCTTACCCACACTCACTTTCTCCCCACTTCATTCTCTCCACCTCCTCCTTGTCTCGGGTGCCTCCTCTTTTTCACCTCATTTCCACCATAGATTCATTCAATTTAAGTGGTTAAATTACCTTGTTTTGATAGGTAAGTAAGGGGGAAGCTATATTTATGTTGTTCTCCCTACAACAATGTGCACATGCACTTTTTATGGCCTAGCTAGATCTATGTATGTTCGTGGTGTTGCATATGTTTGTGGTGTTGCATATGTGTTTGTGTTTGGAGGTGTACCGGTATTTGAAATGCGATAGTTGCCAATATTTTGCCGGAATGTTGATTCATTTCCGTTTCGGCGAGAATTTTGGCATTAAGCATTCTTTTTGGTCCTATTTTTAGGGAAAGTCATGCCAAATTTTTTCTTGGTTCTAAAATATCGTTTTGCTCTACCCCGCAGGCGACCATGGTCCGCATGATGACCGAAGGCATCGTGAATAGGTTTTTGAGGTCCGTGAAGGCCGAGATGCTTCAAAAGAACGAGACGGAGATAAGATGTCCGTGTCGAAGATGCAAGCTGAAGAGCCTTATTGCGGACCCGGAATCCTGGCAGGTGCGGGACCACCTGCTCTTGCGTGGTTTCATGGATGGCTATCGGTGGCAAGGTGATGAAGATGACTACGAAGTCGTCCATGGGGGTCGGGCAAGAAATGAGGAAGGGCAGCAAGACAACCACCGCGGCTCGGGCGGGCGAGAAGACGAAGAATCCCTAGGAGATGATCACGACGGTGATGCTGTACATAGTCATCATGTAGAAGATGCAGGACATGATGATGAGGAAGATGCCGGAGCAGACGACGGGCATGATCATGAAGATGATGATGCCGGCGGAGCAGACGACGCTGGACCATCGATGGGCTGGGTGCAGGACCCTCATATTCAAGAGCTGCTTCTCAAGCAGACGGATAACGCAAGAGCTGCCGCCCGAGAGAAAGCCAAGATGGATCAACTTGAGTTAGACGCGGTTACTCCATTGTATGAAGGATGCAGCCCGAGGATACCCGCCTGAAAGTAACGCTCATGGCTCTGGAGATGAAGGTAAAACACAAAATGACCGACGCATGCTTCGACGAGAACATGTCATTCTGGCACGAACGTCTTCCCAAGGGGAACAAGTGCCCGACCAGTTTGGAGGAGGCGAAGAAAATCGTGTGTCCTCTAGATTTACCGCACGTGAAATACCATGTGTGCATGAACAATTGCATCATTTATCGGGACGAGCACGCGTAGTCTACCATATGTCCGGTGTGCGGCGTCACTCGATACAAGAAGAGGAAGAAAGCTCCTCGAAAAGTGGTGTGGTACTTTTCGATCACTCCTTGTCTGCAGCGGTATTTCGCGGACCCTAAGGTAGCAAAGCTCCTGCGTTGGCACGCGGATAGGGAGGAGAAGAAGCGAGAAGATGATGCAAATGATCCGGGGATAGATAAAAAAGACAAGATGCTGAGTCACCCTAAGGATGCGAGCCAGTGGCAAGCGTTGAACTTCGAAGACCTAGAATTTGGGAACGATCCAAGGAACATCGTGCTGGGCGCGAGCACCGATGGAGTCAATCCGTTTGGCAGCCAGAGAAGCACACATAGCACCTGGCCTGTGTTTGTGTGGATGTGCAACCTTCCCCCCCTGGTTGTGCATGAAGAGGAAGTACATTCACATGAGTATGCTAATTGAAGGACCGAAACAACCAGGGAACGACATCAATCTGTATCTGGGGCTGCTGAAAGAGGAGCTTGACATGCTGTGGAAAACGCCAGCCAATACGTGGGACGCCGCAGAGAAAGAATATTTCCCTATGAGAGCCGCGCTGCTCACGACGGTGCACGACTATCTCGGTTACGGATATCTCGCGGGGCAGGTGGTCCACGGATTTTCTGGATGCGTCAAGTGCATGGATGACACAACTTATCGCCAGCTAGATAGAGATCCCGGGTCTTCGAAAACCGTGTTCATGGGACATCGAAGGTGGCTTCGCGACGATGACCCGTGGAGAAAACGCAAGGATCTATTCGATGGTGAAACCGAACCCCGAGGACGCCCGCGTACGAGGAGCGGCGAGGAAATAGACGAGCTGTTGAAAAATTGGAAAGACTGCCCACTGCCGGGAAAGAAGCAAAAGGCGCCAGAGCCGGGAAAGAAGCGAAAGGTGCCAGAGCCGCTGCTGAAGGTATGAAAAACGAGGTCTGTTTTCTGGGACTTGCCGTACTGGAAGATCCACCGTGTGCCTCACAGCCTTGATGTCATGCATATCACGAAGAACGTGTGCGAGAGTCTGCTTGGTACCCTGCTCAACATGCCAGAGAGGACCAAAGATGGGCCGAAAGCAAGGGCAGGCTTGAAATCAATGGGCATCAGGCAGGAGCTTCACGCTATATATGATGATGATGATGAGGCGAAGCAGGACACGGAAAGTCGTCGCAAAGGCAAAAAGGCCAAGAAGACCGAAAATGACTACCCTCCCGCGTGCTTCACTCTAAGTCAGGAGGAGATCGAGCAGTTTTTCACCTGCCTCGTAGGAGTAAAACTTCCTTACGATTACGCGGGGAAGATAAGCAGATACCTAGACCTAGCGAAGCTGAAGTTCAGCGGGATGAAGTCTCACGACTGTCACGTGCTGATGACGCAGATACTTCCAGTTGCAATCCGTGGGATCAACTCATATTCGCCTTGTCGCAGGGACGGAGATATACTCAAAGAGCACAACTCATGTTTCACGCGTTGGTTCAAGCAGAAGCTTCTGTCGTACCCTTTACATGAGGATTCTTTCGCGGAAGAACAACTCATATTCGCCTTGTCGCAGGGCGCCGTGCACAACCTGATGACCTATGAGGCGTACGATATCAACGGCTACACATTCTACACCGAGGCCAAGGACATGAAGAGCGATGGTTATCAGAACTCCGGGGTAACGATGGAATCCTACACCGGTAACGACAAGGACAGATACTACGGAAGGATCGAGGAGATCTGGGAGCTGAGCTACGCTGGAGAGAAGGTCCCGATGTTCCGTGTCAGATGGGCCAAGAGCGTCCTAAAAGAAGACCGGTATTTCACCACCATGGTTATACCCAAAGCCAAATCCAAGACCGCAGGCGCAAACGTCACCGCGAAAAATGAGCCATGGGTACTGGCTTCCCAAGTGGACCAATGCTTCTTCATTACCGACCCGTCAAAGCCCAGTCGTGTTGTCGTGAGGAGAGGCAAAAGGAAGATCATCGGAATGGATGGAGTAGCCAATGAGCAAGACTTCGACAAGTACGGCGACCCGAGAATCGAACATGACGACGATGATGAAGTAGCAGCATACACCACAAGAAGAAGCAGGACCACCCTACCTAAAGGACGTCCGTTCCACAGAAGAACTCCATTTGCGAAAAAGAAGGGCAAGAAGATTGTGAACAGATAGCTAGCTAAGATCGATTGTATTTAAATCGTAGCCTTCATTTCTCGATTGTATTTCATGGGCACTTTTTGAACTATCATGAATATTTTTAAATTTCATGGACACTCGATCTCGATCCCCCTCCATCTCGATCGCTAGCTATCCCACCTCGCCAGATCCGGTCCCCCTCGCCGCCGAGCACCCCCCGGTCCACCGCCCCCCCGCACCCCGCGCACCCTCCCCCGCTCCACCGGCATTACTGTTTGATGATATTTTTTAAAAATTATTACTGTCTTATAAAAAATATTACTGTTATGATTTAAACAAGTTTGAACATATTTAAACACAAATAAATATCAAACAGCATTTTAAATGCATTAAAAAAATTGTGAAGCCTGGGAATCGAACCCAGGACCTCCTGGTGTGAGAACTGGCTGCTGACCAGTCGAGCTAGTAGAGGGAACTTGGTGTGGATCAGGTAAGGTGGAAGATAACCTGTTGGCTCGAGCAGAAATAAAAAAAAATACTAATGGCGCACCAGGGTGAGGTGCGCCATTAGTATGGATGTACTTATGGCGCACCAGGGTGAGGTGCGCCATTAGTATGGATGTACTTATGGCGCACCAGGGTGAGGTGCGCCATTAGTATGGATGTACCTATTGGATAACCTATCCCCTCTCTCTCCCTCGCCCTCGCCCTCGATCCCCTTCCCCTCTCCTCTCCCGACGCCGCTGCCCCGCCGCCTCGCGCCGCCCCGTCGTCCTCGTCTCCGCCCCGACGCCCCGACGCCGCGACGCCGCCCTCTCCTCTCCCGACGCCCCGCCGCCCCGTCGTCCTCGTCTCCTCGGCGCCGCTCTCCTCGTCTCCTCGGAGCACCACCACCACCCGGACCTCGTCGCCTCCCGGACCTCGTCGCACCACCACCAACATCCACAGCGTCGACGTCTTCGTCCCCGACGACGCCCCCGTCTTCTACGCCCGCAGGTACCCCATCCAAATCACCCCCGCCTCCATTTCCCACCTCTGATGCTGTGAGATGGTTATGTGACTATGTTCATTTAATCCTATGTGTCAAACCTCTGATGATGCACATACTACTCTGGTAAAGAACCTACTGCCTAGCGCCTATACCACCACGCTCGTCTAGGTATACTTTTCCTCTGTTTTTCTGCTTGATACTTCAGTAATTGTAATGGAGGTCATTTAGCTAGGGGGTTGTCCGAGTCCTTATTAGTTGATTTCATCATTTTTGTGTATATCAAGCGTGTGCCTTTCCTTCTTAGTCATTATTGATTTGTTGGCAAACCTGTTATGCCTTTTTTATATGTATTTCCCCTGCATCTGTCTCTGCAAAAAAAAACCAAACAAACATAGGTGGTACTGTTCACAGCAGGAAAAGATGTAGTATCACTTAATATATACTCCCTCCGTTCCAAGTTACTCGTCGTTAGGCAAGTAGTATTTAGTTGCTTACGTTAGGCAAGTTTCATTATTTTTGGTCCTTGTTGAATAGTTATATCTTAAAGTAGTACTTGAACCACATTTGGTCACCCAAGTTCATCTTTGCTTCTAAAAGGAATTAGTTAATGGAGAGTTAATATGCGTTATCTCTTGTGCATTTAGTCATCTTCCCAGGAGAACATCATGTATCTTTGCTTCTGCACCCAGGCTGTTATGCATACTGCAGCTAAGATGAACATGCAATCTCTCTTTTCTTTTAATTTTCAGAACATTTACAGTCTTGCTCACTACTCTGATTCTTCTTTATCAGTGGATGCAAAGTCAAAAACAAGAGCTTTTAGGACTTCATGTTTTGAAACCAGTTAAATCATATAGTTTCTGTTATTTTTTCTCATGCTCCTGTTCTCTGAACATATTAGCTGGAAGCATCACATAGTTTGTTAGCTTTTTACAGACAAGTGTGCTTTGATTTTTGTTTAAGATTGCAGCTATCTTCATGTTGTTTGTTCCATAAATATTCTTATATACCATCAAAATAACTTCTGTTAATTATGTTCAGTACTGATGAATTTTTCATTGACTATTTTGAACACTGTCATTCTCAAGTTAAGTTTGTACTCTGTAACCTCATAACCTCATAAAAAGCAATATATTTGTTTGGCTGTCTTCTGTTAACAATATTTACCCCTGTTCTTTCATGTGCAATTTGTAATCATCTATCTAACCATGTTTTTCATTAGAAGTTAGAACGTGTCTGTTTGTCTATTCTAAAACTAAGGTGTAGCATCCAAGAGCTTGTCTTCATTTAGTATGCTTCAGTTTATCTATTGTGGATTACTCTCTCCATTCCAATGAAATCAACTAATAAGGACTCGGACAACCCCCTAGCTAAATGACCTCCATTACAATTACTGAAGTATCAAGCAGAAAAACAGAGGAAAAGTATACCTAGACGAGCGTGGTGGTATAGGCGCTAGGCAGTAGGTTCTTTACCAGAGTAGTATGTGCATCATCAGAGGTTTGACACATAGGATTAAATGAACATAGTCACATAACCATCTCACAGCATCAGAGGTGGGAAATGGAGGCGGGGGTGATTTGGATGGGGTACCTGCGGGCGTAGAAGACGGGGGCGTCGTCGGGGACGAAGACGTCGACGCTGTGGATGTTGGTGGTGGTGCGACGAGGTCCGGGAGGCGACGAGGTCCGGGTGGTGGTGGTGCTCCGAGGAGACGAGGAGAGCAGCGCCGAGGAGACGAGGACGACGGGGCGTCGGGAGAGGAGAGGGCGGCGTCGGGGCGGAGACGAGGACGACGGGGCGGCGCGAGGCGGCGGGGCAGCGGCGTCGGGAGAGGAGAGGGGAAGGGGATTGAGGGCGAGGGTGAGGGAGAGAGAGGGGATAGGTTATCCAACAGGTACATCCATACTAATGGCGCACCTCACCCTGGTGCGCCATAAGTACATCCATACTAATGGCGCACCAGGCCTCACCCTGGTGCGCCATTAGTATTTTTTTTATTTCTGCTCGAGCCAACAGGTTATCTTCCACCTTACCTGATCCACACCAAGTTCCCTCTATTAGCTCGACTGGTCAGCAGCCAGTTCTCACACCAGGAGGTCCTGGGTTCGATTCCCAGGCTTCACAATTTTTTTATGCATTTAAAATGCTGTTTGATATTTATTTGTGTTTAAATATGTTCAAACTTGTTTAAATCATAATAGTAATATTTTTTTATAAGACAGTAATAATTTTTAAAAAATATCATCAAACAGTAATGCCGGTGGAGCGGGGGAGGGTGCGCGGGGTGCGGGGGGCCGGTGGACCGGGGGGTGCTCGGCGGCGAGGGGGACCGGATCTGGCGAGGTGGGATAGCTAGCGATCGAGATGGAGGGGGATCGAGATCGAGTGTCCATGAAATTTAAAAATATTCATGATAGTTCAAAAAGTGCCCATGAAATACAATCGAGAAATGAAGGCTACGATTTAAATACAATCGATCTTAGCTAGCTATCTGTTCACAATCTTCTTGCCCTTCTTTTTCGCAAATGGAGTTCTTCTGTGGAACGGACGTCCTTTAGGTAGGGTGGTCCTGCTTCTTCTTGTGGTGTATGCTGCTACTTCATCATCGTCGTCATGTTCGATTCTCGGGTCGCCGTACTTGTCGAAGTCTTGCTCATTGGCTACTCCATCCATTCCGATGATCTTCCTTTTGCCTCTCCTCACGACAACACGACTGGGCTTTGACGGGTCGATAATGAAGAAGCATTGGTCCACTTGGGAAGCCAGTACCCATGGCTCATTTTTCGCGGTGACGTTTGCGCCTGCGGTCTTGGATTTGGCTTCGGGTATAACCATGGTGGTGAAATACCGGTCTTCTTTTAGGACGCTCTTGGCCCATCTGACACGGAACATCGGGACCTTCTCTCCAGCGTAGCTCAGCTCCCAGATCTCCTCGATCCTTCCGTAGTATCTGTCCTTGTCGTTACCGGTGTAGGATTCCATCGTTACCCCGGAGTTCTGATAACCATCGCTCTTCATGTCCTTGGCCTCGGTGTAGAATGTGTAGCCGTTGATATCGTACGCCTCATAGGTCATCAGGTTGTGCACGGCGCCCTGCGACAAGGCGAATATGAGTTGTTCTTCCGCGGAAGAATCCTCATGTAAAGGGTACGACAGAAGCTTCTGCTTGAACCAACGCGTGAAACATGAGTTGTGCTCTTTGAGTATATCTCCGTCTATCCTCTGTTGGCCTCGGTCATTGTACGTCTTCTTAATAAAGGTTTTGTGCTCTACCACCCAAGGATCGACCACGTCTATGTGTTGTAGCGCGACTAGGTTTGCTCTTTCAAAGTCGGCGAGTCGACCCTCGAAGTCGACATGCATTTCGCGGCGACCCTCACGGTGACCCCATCCAGCGAGCCTGCCGAGGTGCCTGTTGACGGGCAGACCAACGGGGTTCTCGATGCCTAGATAATTCGTGCAGTAGGAGATGCACTCTTCGGTCAGAAAGCCCCTGGCTATGCTTCCCTCTGGACGTGACATGTTGCGAACGTATCCTTTGATGACACCATTCATCCTTTCGAACGGCATCATGCTGTGCAGGAACATCGGCCCGAGTTGGATGATATCGTCCACGATATGGACCAGCAGATGCACCATAATGTCGAAGAATGCGGGCGGGAAGTACATCTCAAGCTCGCATAGTATCACCACGATCTCTTCCTGTAGCCTTCTGAGTTGCCTCACGCCAACAGACTTCCGAGAGATGACGTCGAAAAAGTTGCATAGGCCAAATAGCGTTTCACGGACGTGCGCGTCCATGATCCCACGGATTGCAACTGGAAGTATCTGCGTCATCAGCACGTGACAGTCGTGAGACTTCATCCCGCTGAACTTCAGCTTCGCTAGGTCTAGGTATCTGCTTATCTTCCCCGCGTAACCGTAAGGAAGTTTTACTCCTACGAGGCAGGTGAAAAACTGCTCGATCTCCTCCTGACTTAGAGTGAAGCACGCGGGAGGGTAGTCATTTCCGGTCTTCTTGGCCTTTTTGCCTTTGCGACGACTTTCTGTGTCCTGCTTCGCCTCATCATCATCATCATATATAGCGTGAAGCTCCTGCCTGATGCCCATTGATTTCAAGTCTGCCCTTGCTTTCGGCCCATCTTTGGTCCTCTCTGGCATGTTGAGCAGGGTACCAAGCAGACTCTTGCACACGTTCTTCGTGATATGCATGACATCAAGGCTGTGAGGCACACGGTGGATCTTCCAGTACGGCAAGTCCCAGAAAACAGACCTCGTTTTCCATACCTTCAGCAGCGGCTCTGGCGCCTTTTGCTTCTTTCCAGGCAGTGGGCAGTCTTTCCAATTTTTCAACAGCTCGTCTATTTCCTCGCCGCTCCTCGTACGCGGGCGTCCTCGGGGTTCGGTTTCACCATCGAATAGATCCTTGCGTTTTCTCCACGGGTCATCGTCGCGAAGCCACCTTCGATGTCCCATGAACACGGTTTTCGAAGACCCAGGATCTCTATCTAGCTGGCGATACGTTGTGTCATCCATGCACTTGATGCATCCAGAAAATCCGTGGACCACCTGCCCCGCGAGATATCCGTAACCGAGATAGTCGTGCACCGTCGTGAGCAGCGCGGCTCTCATAGGGAAATATTCTTTCTCTGCGGCGTCCCACGTATTGGCTGGCGTTTTCCACAGCGTGTCAAGCTCCTCTTTCAGCAGCCCCAGATACAGATTGATGTCGTTCCCTGGTTGTTTCGGTCCTTCAATTAGCATACTCATGTGAATGTACTTCCTCTTCATGCACAACCAGGGGGGAAGGTTGCACATCCACACAAACACAGGCCAGGTGCTATGTGTGCTTCTCTGGCTGCCAAACGGATTGACTCCATCGGTGCTCGCGCCCAGCACGATGTTCCTTGGATCGTTCCCAAATTCTAGGTCTTCGAAGTTCAACGCTTGCCACTGGCTCGCATCCTTAGGGTGACTCAGCATCTTGTCTTTTTTATCTATCTTCGGATCATTTGCGTCATCTTCTCGCTTCTTCTCCTCCCTATCCGCGTGCCAACGCAGGAGCTTTGCTACCTTAGGGTCCGCGAAATACCGCTGCAGACGAGGAGTGATCGGAAAGTACCACACCACTTTTCGAGGAGCTTTCTTCCTCTTCTTGTATCGAGTGACGCCGCACACCGGACATATGGTAGACTCCGCGTGCTCGTCCCGATAAATGATGCAATTGTTCATGCACACATGGTATTTCACGTGCGGTAAATTCAGAGGACACACGATTTTCTTCGCCTCCTCCAAACTGGTCGGGCACTTGTTCCCCTTGGGAAGACGTTCGTGCCAGAATGACATGTTCTCGTCGAAGCATGCGTCGGTCATTTTGTGTTTTACCTTCATCTCCAGAGCCATGAGCGTTACTTTCAGGCGGGTATCCTCGGGCCTGCATCCTTCATACAATGGAGTAACCGCGTCTAACTCAAGTTGATCCATCTTGGCTTTCTCTCGGGCGGCAGCTCTTGCGTTAACCGTCTGCTTGAGAAGCAGCTCTTGAATATGAGGGTCCTGCACCCAGCCCATCGATGGTCCAGCGTCGTCTGCTCCGCCGGCATCATCATCTTCATGATCATGCCCGTCGTCTGCTCCGGCATCTTCCTCATCATCATGTCCTGCATCTTCTACATGATGACTGTGTACAGCATCACCGTCGTGATCATCTCCTGGGGATTCTTCGTCTTCTCGCCCGCCCGAGCCGCGGTGGTTGTCTTGCTGCCCTTCCTCATTTCTTGCCCGGCCCCCATGGACGACTTCGTAGTCATCTTCATCACCTTGCCACCGATAGCCATCCATGAAACCACGCAAGAGCAGGTGGTCCCGCACCTGCCAGGATTCCGGGTCCGCAATAAGGCTCTTCAGCTTGCATCTTCGACACGGACATCTTATCTACGTCTCGTTCTTTTGAAGCATCTCGGCCTTCGCGGACCTCAAAAACCTATTCACGATGTCTTCGGTCATCATGCGGACCATGGTCGCCTGCGGGGTAGAGCAAAACGATATTTTAGAACCAAGAAAAAATTCGGCATGACTTTCCCTAAAAATAGGACCAAAAAGAATGCTTAATGCCAAAATTCTCACCGAAACGGAAATGAATCAACATTCCGGCAAAATATTGGCAACTATCGCATTTCAAATACCGGTACACCTCCAAACACAAACACATATGCAACACCACAAACATATGCAACACCACGAACATACATAGATCTAGCTAGGCCATAAAAAGTGCATGTGCACATTGTTGTAGGGAGAACAACATAAATATAGCTTCCCCCCTTACTTACCTATCAAAACAAGGTAATTTAACCACTTAAATTGAATGAATCTATGGTGGAAATGAGGTGAAAAAGAGGAGGCACCCGAGACAAGGAGGAGGTGGAGAGAATGAAGTGGGGAGAAAGTGAGTGTGGGTAGGAGAGGCTGTCCAAAATATCTTGTTGTTGCCCACTTACTAATGACGCACCAACTCTAAATGCGCCATTAGTAATCCAGGTTACTAATGGCGCACCTTCTGGTGGTGCGCCATTAGTATGTTTGGACAGGCGCACTAGTTAAAAAAGAACTTTTGATACTAATGGCGCACCCTGGGCCAGGTGCGCCATTACTAGTTACAACTAGTAATGGCGCACTGTGTCTGGATGCGCCATTAGTATGTTTGGACAGGCGCACTAGTTAAAAAAAATTGATACTAATGGCGCACCCTGGGACAGGTGCGCCATTACTAGTTACAACTAGTAATGGCGCACTGTGTCTGGATGCGCCATTAGTATGTTTGGACAGGCGCACTAGTTAAAAAAAAATTGATACTAATGGCGCACCCTGCGCCTGGTGCGCCATTAGTAGTTTCAACTCTAATGGCGTATCAGAAGGTGGTGCGCCATTAGTATATACTAATGGCGCACCGCTTGTCTAGTGCGCCATTAGTGTCAATCCCATCTATAGCCCTTTTTCTAGTAGTGTATATACTAATGGCGCATCTGGGGTACGCCATTAGTATACCAGATACTAATGGCGCACCAGTGGTGCGCCATTAGTAAAATATACTAATGGCGTGCTACTAATGGCGCACCACTAATGCGCCATTAATGGCCAGATTAGGTGCGCCATTAGTAGGCCTTTTTCTAGTAGTGTTAGATTGTCGTTCATTGGCAGTCTGAGGGCCCGAGGCGCTTTCAAACATCAGTTTGAGAGAAAATCTGTTTGGCCTTAGTCCATGGAGTCCTTTTTTGGTATCCTTCCATAGGTAATAGTTTTACTTGCATTTTATTCTGAGCGAGTTTAATCTCTTTGGTATAACTTGTATCATCTGCTATCCAGTCATTGCATGTTTGATGTGTGAATTCTTAGGTCATATGAGCATGCTAAAATTGTCGCTTTTTGTTAGTCAGGCCAAAGTTGTTCCTGGACGTTACAACAAAAGGGTTTGTCTTTCCAGGCGCGGCAAAAAGATGTCTGTTCAAAAACAAGAAGTAATGATCACTGTCATTTCCATACTTTAGTCTATTTTTATAGTTTATATGTAAGGATTCATTGAAATTGTAGAAGCAATGAAGTTACGATGTGGCTTGAATCTAGGTAGTAATCATGCTTCAAGATATTTATGTAATTCCTATCATTCCATTGTAAAAATGGACGAGCGCGGCAACGCGCGCCTTCAATGATCTCTTTGGTATAACTTGTATCATCTGCTATCCAGTCATTGCAAGTTTGATGTGTGAATATGAGCATTGCTAAAATTGTCGCTTTTTGTTAGTCAGGCCAAAGTTGTTCCTGGACGTTACAACAAAAGGGTTTGTCTTTCCAGACGCGGCAAAAAGATGTCTGTTCAAAAACAAGAAGTAATGATCACTGCCATTTCCATACTTTAGTCTATTTTTATAGTTTATATGCAAGGATTCATTGAAATTGTAGAAGCAATGAAGTTACTATGTGGCTTGAATCTAGGTAGTAATCATGCTTCAAGATATTTATGTAATTCCTATCATTCCATTGTAAAAATGGACGGGCGCGGCAACGCGCGCCTTCAATGATCTAGTGATTATACAATAAGTTTGCACACAACATCGCACCATATCTTGCCATGAAGTGAATAGTTCAAGTGAAGTAAATAGTTTCCTGAAGATAGTGGGCTTGTGAGCAAAATAGTATTTGTAATCTGTCAATGCTAACACAATTACCACAATATATAGAGCTTACCTGCACAAAGTAAATTAAATTGTTAATGCAGGCACACACAATTTAGAAAGATAGAGTTTGATTACTAAAAGTATATGTGCCAAATATCTCACCTACGATGTAAGGGCCTCTTTATAGACTATGTTCCTCGTGTATGTACCAGGAGGACGCTTGGAGCTCTTCTTTTTGCTATCATCTGAGTTCCTTTTTTTATTGTCAACAGCCGGAACGGCAAGGATCTTTACGTTCCTTCTAGCAGTAGATCTAGATATCGATCCCTATCACGCTGCCTCTTCCGCTCTTTGGCATCTGTAGGTCGTGGCTTAATGATGGATGATGTGAACCCATCAATATTGCAATTAGGTACGCCAACAATATCTACATAGCAAAAAAAAAACTCCACGTGTGTGGCTCCATAAGGCATGAATTATCAGTATAGTTACACTAATTTTAACCAAGAATTAGTTGCCTTCATACCAGTTAGGAGGTTGTCTTGCCCTTGAGGTGGCATATGGATCGTTTGACCTTCGTATGTGCCATCTATGTTTATCCATTCGCTAGCTTCATTATGATCCACATTTTCCCCATTCCATGCCTTGTCTCCTAGGCAGAATCAAGGACCAGATTTTTTAGTTACGTTAGAAACATGGAACCAATAAGTGGTATGATTTTGAAACTAATGAGGTTAATGATCGTGAAGTGCACCTTCAAAAATTCGCTTGTTTTGCAGCTGGGAGATCGTAAGTTGAGTTGTCCCTAACTGCGCCTCTTCGGGTGCTTTCTTTTTTTATAGGCTTCATGACGCTTCTTAAGTAGTTCATCTTTCTTCTGATGATCCATTTGCGCATATCGCTCCCTAGCACGTTGATTATTCCGTTCTCTCGCATCCGTAGGTTGCCCTTTCAGGTTGACAACACCTAAAAAATACATAATATAATAATTAGGTGTTGTGCAACACACGGTACATCTACAATTTATCTGACCAATCAATATTACTTGTGCTGATGGAGTTGGACAGTTCTTTGAAAGGAATACCTTGACCGGATGGTGTCGGGGAATCCATCTGCAAGGCAAGTTAGAGAAAATAATTAGAGGAAAAAAACACAGTAATGTATGCAATTAGACGACGACAAGATGCCAACAAAATATTGGAATTATTTGGTTTAAATTATTTTGAGAGTCCAAAGAGTAGTTTGAACAATGATCAATCATATGGCGTGAGAAATGATAACGATTATTGTTGAAATACAACTCCTCCAAAGAATTGCTTGAACAATGACCATATGATTTATAATACTCCCTCCGTTCGGAATTATTTGTCTTGAAAATGGATGTATCTAGGACTAAAATACGTCTAGATATATCCATTTCTGCGACAAGTAATTTCGAAAAAAAATTCAGATACTTGTACAACATTTTTCCAAATACTTGTACAATATTTTTTCAAATACTTGTTCAACATTTCCAGATGCTTGTTCAATATTTTTATATACATGATCAACATTTTTAAAATACTTGGTCAACATTTTTTTAAATACTTGTTCAACATTTTTCAAATACTGTCAACACCTTTCAAATACTTGTTCGACATTTCTCTAATTTTTTTAAGAGTATATATATATATATATATATATATAGATATAGAACTTTTTAAAAGTATAAACAAAAGTAAAAAAAGAAAGAAAAAACGAAAACAAAAAACGTGAAAAAAACACAGAAAACAGGCTGGAGTTTCCTGCGCGCGTGGGCCGGCCCAACTGGCGTTTCGCTAGAAAAAGTCGCGCCCCTTTTTGTGGCATCTTTTCTAATCGGGTGCGGCTGTAGGCCTTGTTTATGTGTCAACAGCCCAAGGACACAAGTAGATCCACAGACGAAACCCCCTCAAAAAACAGGTCAAAAAAAAAAGAAACCCCCTCAAAAAAGAAAAGAAAAAAATACGAGACGCCGAGGAAACCCTCGCGCATCACAGCCGCCTCCGCCACCGACCATGGCGGGCGCTCTCGCAATCGCCGCCGCCGCCGGTTCTTACGACCGCGATTGGGCGGGGCTGCCGGAGGAAATACTCCTTCAGGTGCTGTCTGCGCCTCGTGGCATGCTGCTTACCTAGCCGTCCGCCGCCATCGCTTCCCCCTTCCGATCTCCCGGAAGCAGCTCCCCTGCCTGCTCTACGCATGCCGCGATTCCGCCGCAGACGGCGCCGTCGTCTGCTGCCCCTTCACCGGCGATTCCGTCCGAGCCCCCCTGCCGCAGCCCCCGCTCACCCGCCACTCCACGGTCGGCTCCGCGCACGGCTGGCTCGTCACCGCCGACGAGGCCTCCAACCTCCACCTCCTCAATCCTATCACTGGCGCCCACGCCGCGCTCCCACCCATCGCCACTCTCCACCACGTCGAGAGCTGTACCGACGCCGAAGGCCGCCTCATGTACAACGTCTTCGACAGGGGCGATCCCGAGCCGACCCCCTTGGACGCGCGCGAGGTCAGGGACTGCATGTACCACCGTGTCACGCTCTCCTGCAGCCCGTCAGCCGGGAGCGCTTGCATCGTGCTGCTGGTGCACATGCCGGTCGGCGAGCTCTCTTATGCCCGGCTCGGCGACGAGCGGTGGACGTGGATCTCCCCGACCACCAGCTCATGAGCATCAGCTGGGGCTTCATGGACTCTTTCTACAACGAAGATGATGGTTTGTTCTATGTGCTTCGCAGCCACAGGTCCGTCTTCACCCTGAATTTCAATGGGCCATCCCTTGTTGTCAAAAAGATCATGCGAAGAGTTAGGAAGGGAGATGATCCTTCTAGCATGTACATCCTGCAAGCTCCATGGGGTGATATTTTGCAAATATGGAGGTGGAGGAGCTACGTCGATTCATCAACACCTGTGGAGCTTCCTAGAGATCTGCTGGGTCACAACGAAGATGACATAGACCGGTATATTGAGCTGAGAACAACTGAAATAGAGGTCTATAAGGTTGACCTTGAGAACCAGGCACTTGTGAAGTTGACAAGCTTAGCGGATCATGCACTATTCCTTGGTTATAATAGCACCATGTGTTTTGCCACTAAAGATTTCCCAACATTGAAGCCGAACTGTGTCTATATCACGGATGACTCTTTTGAGTATGTCAACATGTGTAAGCATAACTGGCGAGAAATCGGAGTTTGGAATATAGAAAACAAGAGTCTGCAGACTTTTGATGGTGATTTGCTTACTAATTCCTGGATGAACTGGCCTTCTCCGGTTTGGATAACACCCTCCCTTTTCTAGTAAGTGACTTTTTATTTAATGATGCCATTGTAGACATTGCAGACTTGTTCTTGGCTTTCATTATTGACAAATTTTTCGTTGTATTACAGCTTAACTTGAGTTTTGTCCCACAACTATATCAATTCTCTATATTAAGTTATGAACTTTTCCCTATGTATCACTGGATAATTTTTGGCTTGAATATTGTCATTTTTTTGTTGTATTATAGATTAGTAATTTGATTTTTCCCCTCACAATTAAATCAATATTCTCTATATATTAGTTCCTATGTATTAGTGGATAACAATTTTGGGTTCTGTTAACACCATTCCATTAATCTCTTGTTAGAGCCATGTAGTTTATGTAAAGACCAGTCTAATTCGCTTTTGGGACCAGAGTGAATGACTAAATTTGTATTCGTGTTTGGCACCAAAGTGAAGGATAGTAATGACAACTTTTCATGTGATTTAACAGAACTCCACTAACATAAGGTTTTTACACACTAGTATTAAGAGCTCAAAACTTGTATGCAGTGCTATGTAGGAAATAACCCGTTTTTCAACTGTAATATTCTTATTTGAACTAGTCATCAACCAGTGCAGATGGATGTGCTAAAATTTTCAGTAATACATTAACTGTAAAGGAGGTTTACTTTAACACAAGGACATGCTTTTAAAAATTATTACATCTAAAAACTATTACCGCCACTTCCTATTATGTCCAAGTTCCGGTCCTTCCCGATTTCTTCGCACCAAGTAATCGATCTGTTATACACTTTGGTCCTCAGCAGTAAATGGAGTTTCTTCCTTGCCACAAATGGTGTGGTTTGCAATCCAAAAAATGAACCAAAAATCCACCTGAATAGCTTATTATGGATAAATCTGAGAACGGTTTTTAGAAAACTGGGTGAGATGGTTTGGTTTTTATGCTGGGCTTAATTGGTTCGGTTTATATTGGGTCAAGACTTTTTTTCAGTTCAGTTTAGTTTGGCTATGTGAGAAACGAGTTCGGGTATAATTGGTTATGGGCCTAAACAGTTTGGGTATTAGGGGCTACAAACTACAGGTCCCACCCGGTTTCTACGATGGTTCCTCGCCTCAACACCCAGTCACCCAGCAAACAACGGAGCAAGGGACTGAGAGAAAATAAAGAAGAGAGAAATCCATCTTCCTCCTGACTCCCCAATCGGCCGCACCATTCTTCCTCCCCGCCGGCCAATCCAACCTGAAGTCTTGCTGTGCCGCTCGCTGCTTCCCCGGCGCGGAGACGCCGTCGCAGGAGCCGCGTCTGTTGTAGCTGACTGCGCCGAGGAAGCCGTGGGCGCCGGCCGCGCCGGCCGTGCCAGAAGCGGCTGTTCCTAACCCCATCTCGCAAGATCCATGAGCTCTCCGCCCCGCGATGAGCTGGTGGTGGGCAGGCGCGGTGGGCGCCGTCAAGAAGCGCCAGGACGAGAGCGCGGCGGCGACGAAGCCGTCCTTCAAGAGCGTGGCGCTCATCCTCTGCTCCACGGGCATCATCGGCACCTCACTCCTCGACATCTTGCCGCGCGACGACACCCTCGGTGGGCAATGGAAGGTATGCGCGGTCTCCCGCCGCGCGCCATGCACCTGGTCGACCCCACTGTCGTCCCCTGCTGTCACACACCTGCAGCTCGACCTCGCCAGAGCGTGGCCGAGGCACTCGGGTCGCTCGCCGATGTCACCCACGTCGCGTGGTCGAGCCACTCGATTGACGACCAGAATCGGGAGGTCAACGCTGGCATGCTCCGCAACGTGCTCGTCCTGGCACTTCGTTCAGCTATGGTCCGCTCCTAACCAATCTCAACCTATAAGCTAAAACCACGGTTCGTATCAATAGTTCAGTTCGGTTTAGGTGGATATAACTTCTGGTTTAGTTTGGTTTGGGTCAAAGTACGCCTTTCAATGGGTTAGTTTGGTTTGGTTTTTCTAAATTTAACATGTGGGTTCAGTTTGGGTATGGTTCAGTTCTCCAACCATTGCCAGATTTAATTATGGAAGAATACAGATCTTGGTATTTTCATTAAAGTAAATACCAAAATGGCAGCAAAGGTCAGCATCATGGTGTCGAAAGTTTTTCTTTATAAAGGATACGTACAACAGAAGAATCCAGAGGAGATGACACCAAGCATGCTCCTCTTTCTGAAGCAAACTTCTTGTCTATGTACACAATGGTAGCATGGAATGGGCACTGGTAGTGCAATGATTCCAAGGCCTTCTACTGAGCCAGATATTTATGCAGTATGTACAAACCAAAGTATATAATACATGCTAAGCTGGTGGGCCTAGAATTGCATAACTGATCACTACATATAATTGCATAGAAAATCCATCACAATAGATGTGAAAGCGATACAGAGACTAACATTATTTGTTATTACTGCTGGGGAGTGGGGATAGTACTCATCTTTCTCCGCTGGATGCACCATCCGAGTAAAAATAGACACCATTACATTTTTACACATTATGCAATGGAACAGGGGTAATAGAAGGAAGGGTCCCATCAAAACCTTATTAAATTATTGAGTCTAGCATGTTTCTCTCTGTTTTAACACACCATGGAACACATGAATCAATTTATCTTGGGAGAAGGGAGCACTCCTGGAAGGCATAGTATGTATGTATATAAAGAAAACACAGTAAAATTCCAATTGAAGTAGCACCCAGACCTTTTTAGTATTTTACATTTAGGGCAAAGCTAGCGTGAATATCGTACAGCTAATATTTGGAATCACATCAACGCAATAAGCTACATAAATAAACATGGATATTTATATCTTTATTGATTAACCTCGAAAATCTGTATGGCATTCAGTGTTTACTAAATAGAACAAAATCTTAAAATGATTTGTACAGTTAGTGATTATCCTCTGTAGAAGTTCTGCAAAATTGTTGTAAAAGGCAATCTCACTAAATATAGCAGTATCTTCTGTGTATAAACCTCATGCTCTTAACGGCTTGAACTTTTGCATGATAAAGCACAAATGCTCCAGAAAGATTCGCCAATTAGATCTCACTGATCATTTAGAATCATATATCTAGTCTCTCACTTTGCTTGAGTCATGTGGAACACCATGGCTCTCTCTGTTCTCAAACATTAGATCATCGTAATGAAGCAATGATAACATACCTGAAACAAGAGATGATGGCCTAGGAACAATCAAATAAGGTTCCCCACACAGTTTAACATCCATACCTATTATACTGAACTTCCTTGATCATTGTGGAAAGCGGTGATCAATGATCTCAAGTACCAATTAATTAATCATATGAATCAATGATCGCACACCTGAAACAAAAGGCAAAAATTAGATATTAGCTTGTAATCCGTGAGCGCTCCTATTGGCAGAAAACATGAAGTGCTCCACCTCAAAGCTGACCTTCCATTTCATTTCAGGTACTCAACTAGCAGAGAAAGGTGCACAAAATTCTAATTACAAATGGATTTTTTCAGCTCAATTAAACAACAATCTAGAGCTGAAGTATGTATGCATTGGACCCTAAAGACTTGAAGCCATTGAATAGCTGCTGCGATGCTCAGATTTCTGTTTTTGGTTCTAAGCTTCAGAAGAAGATGCGAGACTCTAATATTTTTGTTGTGGGATCTGGTGCTCTTGGATGTGAATTCTTGAAGAACTTTGCTTTAATGGGGCTTTTTTGTGGCCGTAAAGGGGAGCTAACTATAATAGATGATTATGTCATTGAAAAAAGCAACTTGAGCCGGCAATTCCTGTTTCGTGATTGGAACATTGGACAGGCAAAATCTACAGTATCCGCTACAGCTGCTAGTGCTATCAACTCCAGCCTCCATATTGATGCTCTGCAGAATCGTGCCTGTCCAGAGACTGAACTTGTTCTCAATGATGCATTCTTGGAGGGCCTTGATGCTGTGATCAATGCACTTGATAATGTCAATGCTAGGATCTACGTGGACATGGGATGCCTGTACTTCCAGAAACCATTCTTGGAATCTGGAACGCTGGGTCCCAAATGTAATACACAGATGGTGATTCCTCACCTTACTGAAAACTATGGAGCTTCACGAGATCCTCCTGAGAAACAGGCACCAATGTGCACAGTTCATTATTTTCCGCACAATATTGACCATTGTCTAACATGGGCTCGCTCAAAGTTTGAGGGTCTGCTAGAGAAAACTCCAAATGAAGTGAACTCATTTATATCTAATCCTGCTGAATATGCTGCTGCTATGAGAAAGGCAGGTGATGCTCAAGCCAGGTAATTGTTGGAGCGTGTACGTGAATGCCTTGACAAGGAGTGATGCGATAAATTTGAAGACTGCATAGCCTGGGCAAGACTGAAGTACTACATTCCCCTTTGAATTCAACAATTTGTTATTGGCTTTCTTCCTCTTTCTTTTCCTCTTAGCTATTTGAAGTTAAAATGGTTTCACTTTGATTATATATTGCCAACAAATAGGACAGTATCTTTTGTGCTCCAGATGCCATGCCATGTAATAACATCTGTTTTCTTTTGCCACGTTTGAAGATTACTTCTCTAATCGTGTGAAGCAGCTAACATTCGCATTTCCTGAGGATGCTGCCACTAGCACTGGTGCTTCTTACTGGTCTGCCCCTAAGCGTTTCCCTCACCCGGTGCAATTCTCAGCTGTTGATTCATCTCACATTCAATTTATATTGGCTTCTTCCATATTGAGAGCGATGTCTTTTGGGATCCCCATACCGGACTGGGTGAATAACATACCGGACTGGGTGTCTTTTGGGATCCCCATACCGGACTGGCCGATATAGTAAGTAAGGTTGCAGTGCCTGAATTTGAGCCAAAGAGTGGGGTTAAGATTGAAACAGATGAGAAGGCTACTAACCTCTCCAGTGCCTCAGTTGACGATACTGCTGTTATCTAAGACCTTTTAACCAAGCTGGAAGCATGTGCCAAGAAACTACCTTCAGGATTCCAAATGAAGCCTCTTTTTAACTGCTTCTGATGTGTTAGAGTATTCAAGAGGTTGACAAGCTGAAGGGAAGTTCATTGCAGGAAGAATCATTCCAGCTATTGCAACTACGACGGCCTTGACTATTGTATTTTTTTTTTAGTTTGAAAAATATTCTGTAAAAAAGATAAAATGGTCACAGGCCTTGTGTGCCTTGAGCTTTACAAGGTTCTGGCACGCAGTTGAAGACTACCGCAATACGTTTCACAGAAACATTTTGATGTTGTTGTGGCTTGCGAGGATGACAACGGGAACGGCATTTATATATCTCTTATCTCCATTTACTTCCAATAGGCAGGCGCCGTCACTCTATTGTGAGGATAGATGACGAGTGTGCAAAGAATTCCTGTGGAGAGATGTTTGAAACACGCCTGGTGATCGCTTATGGTGTTAGCGCCCATCTCCATCGCGTTTTGTGTGGGTCCTTCGGCTCTGTTGTTGAATGCCAACTATTTGCAGGTGTGCGATGCTGTCTGATGTTTTGATGAATGAAACCATAGAATGTTATCCACTGGGTAGCATTGGGTTGATATTTTTGGGGTTGCTTGATGATGTGTTCATTGAGTCATTACAATTGTCGTTTACTTCGTACCTCACTGCAACCATCACTTTATTCTTCCTCGCAGTTGAGCTATGAACATATTGTTGTTGTGGTTAAGCAAAACTGTATAGCAGTTTTGCATTTTTTTTCAACTTGGCTGATCCCCTTTTCATTGCTTTGACATAATGGAAATACAAGAGCTAGCCAGTTCCAAGCGAGGTTCAGGAAGCAGGAAAGGGGATCTTATGAGCATGGTTACTATATCCAGTTGGAGAGCTTTTTTTGCCCTACTGTTGGAGATGCTCTTATGAGCATGGTTACTATATCCAGTTTTGTATGGCATGCATGGTTTTAGGTTGTCAATTCGACTACCGAAACACGTCTTACACGTCATTAAAAATATATCCTAATATTCGCTGTAGAATGAAGCTTTAAAGTGTTTATTTTAATGTTTTTATAGGATCATTCAACATGAAGGTAATGTGTAGATCAGCATTGCAATGTATGCATTTTTCCCCCTACGCAGAAAGGTACACTGAAACATTAGTTTTAAAAACGGTGATCCATACAAAAAGAAAGAAAGAAAGTAAACATAAAACGGCAAAAACACACCGTTTCTTACATAAATCCCAATCCCAAAAAAGACATAAAGCATAGGGGGAAACCTCATTGTACCCTACCCCCCCCCCCTTGAATTCACGCGTATACACGCTCCCCCCCCCCCCCCCCCGTTACTTATTCACCAATGACACATCCATCTATTTCCCCTTTAGCCCAATGCTTTAAATGTCGCAAGCAAACCCACCCTCGTCCTCGTCGTATCTCAGATCTCGTCCTCACCACATCACACTGTACCCTTCTCATTGCCGCTGCAGCCAGATCTAGAGCGGCTGCAAAAGCGGCGATTGTGGGCGCGACATTGCCCCCGGCCATGGTGAACTTGGCGGAGCCGTTGCCTGCGGCTTTCCCATCGGATCTCACCAAGGAAGGTGGCACTAGGGAGGCGGGCCACGGGGCCGCGGAGGTAGATCCAACGCCGTCGAGTGCCCACCGAGGGAGGCTGATGTCGCTGCCATCGATGCTCAAGCCCTGGGGGAGCCAACGACGGCTGCGGTGCGTTCCCGTTAACCGCCATGGTGAAACCATCGCCCCGGACACGGGGTCCTCCTCGAATCAGCAATATGAGGTCAGCGAGAGGCTACAGCTTGGCCTTGGCGAGGTGGCAGAGGCATCGGGCACCAGCAACCCCGCAGTCAACAAGTACCCTGAGGTCACCGAGGCGGTTTCTCCACAGCCGTTGAAGGCACGCCCTGGCCGCCCGCGTCGCCTTGCTATGCCATCCCTCGTGGCCACGACCGCCGTGAGTGCGTCGCAGCAGGCGTTCGAGCGTGAGCGGCGGTCGGTCCGCGCGGATGCGCTCAAGAGGCCGCGATTCTCCGTATCACTCTCCACGGAGGAGATTGAGGAAGACATCTACGGCCTCACCGGTGCACTCCCGCGTAGCCGCCCTCGCCGTCGGCCCCGCAAAGTGCAAAAGCAGCTCGATGTGAGTTCCCGTGCCTCCTCTGCTCCCTCCCCCGACCCCCTTACATTCCAGCCCCTGTCGCTCCTCCCTAGGGACCCGTTTTTAATTCCATAATAAACACTCCTGTCCCCAGCTGCTATTTCCCGGCGCGCGGTTATCGCAGATCAACGTGGAGTCCTACCGGGTGCCGGACAATCGCTGACCCTGTCAACTCAATAAGCGCCTCCACCCAACAGTAAGCAAGCAAAGTGAATTCGCAGATCACAATTCACATCCAATTCGGTGCTGCCATTGTTAGCTACATAATCCATTGATTAATTGTTCCGAAGAGTCAGAGTTGGTATGTATGGATCCCACCAGGAAACTAGTTGTAAGCAGCAAGTGATGACTTGTTAGTGATTTTTAATTTTGAGTTGTACTCAGTGATATTCATTTCCATAATAGCACCAGTGGTTGTTCGTTACTTTGGTATCATCAGCAATTGGAAGGACGTAATGTGGTGTACTAGTAATTGCATTGCTCTTGATGCTCGAGTTAGTATGTTCGTTGATGCTAGTACATTCGTTCACATACATCCCTATTGCAATCTCAATGCAAGTACCAGCTTCAGTGCATACGGTTTCTTGCTATTTTTTCTCTAGAAGATGTTTTTGCTAGCTAACTGCAGTGGCGAGTGCCAGTACTGTTTGGTCGCGTTGTAGCTGGTTGACATGTGGGGCCGGGACCAAAAGGTTTCGAAAACCCAGGCACCGTGTGGTCTTGCCAGTGGGTGCTGCGTAGTTCGTCACTTTTTCCTGATTCCTCGTGGGGTTGGCGTGTCTGGGAGACCCGAGTGAGGTAATTGAATGGCATACATGTATCCAAACCCTTGTGGTCCCTATCGTCGTCCTGGAGCGTCCCAGGGTTCGCTGACGCCGCATGGTCCATACGCTTTCTGGGTGTGAGTGGGGCTGATGGATGGGCACAGTTCGTGCACACGTTTTTTACGGGATTAAGCCGGATTATTTCTTTATTCTACCAGAGCGACTATTCCTACAGTTTTCATGTCTTTTGTGACAATGCTATGTTTTGCACTTCCAAACCTATCAGATTCATTTCTTATTCGTATTCCTAATACTTTGATTCATCTCAAGTCTTTTATTGTCTATTTGAAATGATATATTTCATAATAAATTTCCATGCAACTCGAACCAAAAGATTCGTAGCATATCTCCAACCCAAAATAGGCGGCATAAATTTCAAACGATTTACCCAAGGCTCGCAAATGAATCAAACTTCTAATCTGGCCCCTCTAAATCATGGTAGAGAGTAATTATAGGCAATCTATGTGAGGAGGCAATTAATGATCTAGCTTTTACATCCGATGTGTTCTCTCTCCTCACATCTCGCACTGTTCCCTCTCTCAGCCATCAATGGCATGCTTTTCCTCAATTTTGGCAAGATTTCACGGCCGCAATTAAGACCTAGCGGGGGCATCTCAATCAAAAACCGGTCTTTTTGCTTCCCACTATCTTCATAAAAAAATGCGCCAAATATTGAGGGGTGGTGGGAGTTTAAGTTGTTGATGTGATCCCCTACTCATTTGGGAGATGAAATCTAAGGCATGTTCAGACAGCCCAAACTTGTGCACGACTCCACCATATGACGGTGCGCTACACCTAGGGTGGCCCGTCGGATGGCAAGCTGGATGTTGGGCTGGCCCTAGGGGCCAGCGGACCATGACAATTCAGAAGGCCTCCGACTAACGCAAGGAGCCCTCGCCAAGAAAGTCTAGTACCTTGGCAGGCACGCAAAGGACTCCTCCACTGAGCATGGCTTTAGGTCGATAGGATTCTTGTAACCCTAGGCATCGTCCACCTTTATAAGGTGAGGACAGTGGATAAGTCAGGGAAGTCAATGTTTTGGTAGATAGTACCTCCATCTGGGTTTATTAGCCCCCCTTGTATTTTGGATCCAACTTTGACTTTCTATTTGACTAAAAAATACAAATTATATAACGGTGCGCTACACCTTGGGTGGCCCGTCAGATGGTAAGCTGGATGCTGGGCTGGCCCTAGGGGCCAGCGGGCCGTGACAATTTAGAAGGCCTGCGACTAATGCAAGGAGCCCTCTCCAAGAAAGTCTAGTACCTTGGTAGGCACACCAAGGACTCCACCGAGCATGGCTTAGGTTGGTAGGATAGATACTACCTCCATCCGGGTTTATTAGCAACCCCCCCCCCCCCCCCCCCTTTATTTTGGATCCAACTTTGACTTTCTTATGACTAAAAAATACAAAATATATTTTATAAAAAGCATATTGTTAGATTTGTATTTGAAAGAGATTTTTCATGGCATATTTTGTGTGACATATAAGTTAAATTTTATTAGTTAAAACTCATGGTCAAACTTTGACCGAAAATAAAAGGGAGCCTAATAAACCCCGGACAGAGAGAGTACAACGGCCGCTTGCCTGCGCCAATCCATGGGAGGTGGATAAAGGTGAGTTTGAATCCATGAGAGAAGAGAAATGGCATTTTACTAATATTTGAAGAAATGTTGAGTCATTTTACTAAAGGTCGAATGAGAGTGAACGTGAAAATAGGCATTTCTAGTGGTTTTGTCCCGCTTGCAAAAATAACATTAATACTGCCTGTCCTACGTCTATAAACATTTTCTTCCAGGATCCAATGCAAGAGAGATGTACCTCACGCAATGTCAACCCCTCAATGTCAACCCCAATGCAAAAAGGCAAATCGAACCTTGACGGGATTCAGAAAAATATCAGAGAAATCGACGGGATTCATGTACCGTTGTACAGGACGCGCTGGCTTTTGCATTAGAAATTTATAACCATCGTCACCCATTGAAGCTGGGATAGCTGCCGAGGCCATTCCGGCCTGGTGCTGAAGCCTCCAAGCAAAGGTACGAATCTTTTGAGCAACTGGAGGCCTTCAAGATTAAGTCCCAGCTTGGAGCAGGCCTATCTGGAGATGATGACATCGTTCGGGTCATACCTCGCCTTCAGAACCTGCAAGCATAAACTGCCCGGGCGTTGTATTAGTTGCCAGGCTTGCCGTGACAAGAGGGCTTTGGTTAAATACCAAGCACCATTCTTGGCAAGATAATCTGTTTTAAAGCGGGGATGTACATAGAGCAGCAGAAGATGCACCACATGTCTTCAGCCCTCTGTGATTCTATTCAGCATCTATTGTTTTAGTAGCCCATTTCGACATTATATGGAGTTATTTGAAGCTCTTCTAAGTTTATACGTTTGCTCCTTGTTCTCTCGCACAATTGTGTTTGTCGTGGAGTCCTCAACAGGTTAGGTGTTTATGCCACCACTTAAAAAATCACCAGATGGCCCAATTCGTGCGATCTGTACTCGATTTTCCATTGGAGTTCTCCAATTGGGATCTGGAAGGCTGGCGATGGTGACCATCAAAGGCCTTTGATTGATGGGTATGTGAAGATCAGATCTGATCTTCAGTCACAGGAATAGAATGTGCTTGGGAGATATGAAGGTTAAATCAGTGGAGAATTCAAGAACATTATGCTGTAGTTACCAGAAATAGGAAAAACAACCTGGGGGTTCTTAAGGCCTCGTTTGGTACAAGCGGATCGACAGGGTTTCTAGAGGATTAACCTCACGGGGCCCAGAAACCTCACTAATCCTCGTCGGCCCATTTGTTTCACGGGGTTTGCACAGCCCAACCCCTTCGACCCCCCTTCGGTCCCCTCCAATCCACGCGTCTTCCAAGCCTCGAGGGCACCCGTAGGGAACGAGACGGGCAAGACGCACCGAGACAGACCGTCGTCCCGCCGCCACCGAGAGGAGTAACCCCGCCGCCGGATCTTCATCGCCCTGCGACCGCCAGATCGTCGGCGTCCTCCTCCGCTGGTTCTTCCCGAGTGAATCCTTCCCTGTTCTCCACTTCTCCATCCCCTCCCCTGCAAACCCTAGGGCCATGGCCAGGGACACGGCTTCTTCCTCCTCGCATGGAGTGAAGAACTTTCCAGCTCATGGTCTACTGTTCTTGTCCATCTCCGTTTTGAAGGCCCGTTGGCTACTAGATGCTGCAATTCTTCAGTTTGGAGCAGATTTAGATGATAGAACTGCTTTACTAAATTTTTTAATGGTTGCCAATGCTTCGTTAGCACATTGGTTGAAAGAACAACATTGTGAATGATGGTGTTGGATGAGAGATGATCTGATTGTTTATTTTTCTGCTCTTCTGAACCAAACAGTGCCATGGGACTTGCCATTTGTAATGATGTTAGGCTTAAGGTCTCTCAAACTTCTTTGGTTGACTGAAATAGTTCAGAAGGCAGTGTTCTGTAGGTTGAATATTATGTGCATTTTCATTGCAGAAGTTAGCCTCACAGTGGACCTTATACAAGTTAGCGTTAATGGTACAGTAGTTGTATTTGCTTTTGATCACCTGGATAAGTCAAGGAGAGGTGGGCATTTGAATATGTGCCAACTATTCTATTTCATGTCTCTTTTTTTTAATGGCAAAACTAACTTTCTTTACTTGCTATAGCTCATAATCCCTGCCAACCAAACAAGTTTTTCATATAAACAGGATTTGTGGCTGGAGGGGTTTGGGATTTTCAAGAGGTTTCGAGGGGATTGGGTGGAAGGAAGGGATTCACCAAATCCTCTGAAATCCCCCCCTCCCCAAACCTCCCCAATCCACTTCTACCAAACAAAGCCTAAGGGATTTCTTTTCCTTAGGTGAGGGGAAAACCAATCAGCCTCCACCTTTTCCGGCTTCCCGGATGTATACGATAGCAGTATAGCGCTATGTTCCTCCTTGCATTTTTTGGCAAGTGGTTTGTAATTAACCTTCATGGTTCCCTTAATGAAACCGGTGAGCACAACACAAAAATGTCCTACAGAAGAATATTCAAGGCACTGCCGTACAGGTAACGTTCTGAGGGTATATAGAGCATGCAAGTTATAGTGGAGCACCGATGAAAAAAAGTCAGTTAACCTCAGAGACACCCAAGCATCCTGAAAATGATAGATGCAACGCCACATTGATAGTTTACTTGTCAATTCATCAGTTCGCTGCCAGCGATCGGGGAATCATTCGGTGTCTGAATTCCTACGAGTGAGACAAGGATAAGACAATGGATGTGGTTTCATTCTTCTTCATCGGAAATACCGATGAAGTAAACACCAGATTTTGCTAAGATATGAACTTTGAACTTTTGAATGCATCGTCCTTGCAATGTGCGCGATGATCTCCAACTAGGATCTGGAGGGCTGAAGATGGTGGTCTGTGAGGGTTTTGACCAATGGAACGGGCGGGATCCCGTTATGTAAAGATCACAGCTAATTTTCAGTCACATGTATAGAATGAGCTCAGGAGAGATTAGGTAAATTAGTTGAGAATTCAGAATATTATGATGCTATATATGGCTCATGGAAATAGAAAGATAAATAGATCCTGGGGGTTCCTACGGATTTCTTTTGGTTATGTGAGTGGCAAACCAATCTGCCTTTACCTTTCTGAATGTTATAGGACAGCAGGCTGCTCAGTGTTCACCTTAGATCATGTGTGATATTTCTCCTTGCATTCTGAGCAAGTGGTTCGTACTGAACCTTAATGGTTCCCTTTTAATGAAATCTGCAAGCTACAACAGATAAAAAAATGTCCTACAGAAGAAGCAGCCTTACAGGTTATGTTCTAGGACAGAGTACCCATTTCCCATATCAATCAACCAATAAACCTCGCAGGACACTGGAAATTGGGTCACAGCCAGTAATGTGGGGACTCAATGTCTAAATTCAGAAATACAAATCCGCGCAGCTTTCGTTCTTGTTCAATGCAAATGAAGATAAAGTAAACTCCAAATTTCGTTAAGATGCCAACTCTGAATCTTGGAATGCATCTCTAATCAAGTAATACGATCATAGAATTACAGTGTTAAATGCCAACTCTGAATCTATGAATTTGTCTCCAATCAAGTGCTCCCTCCATCCCAAATTAGTTGTCTTAGATTTGTCTAAATAAATCTAGGACAACTCCTGTGGGACGGAGGTAATAGTATATAATCAAAGAATTACAGTGATGAATTTCATTAAGATGCCAACTCTGAATCTTTGAATATATCTCCAATCAAGTAATACAATCATAGAATTACAGTGATAAATTATGCTCAGATGCTAACTCCGAATTTGTGAATTCATCTCTAATCAAATACTATAGTATACAATCACAGAATTGCAGTAACAAATTTTGTGAAGATGCCAACCCTGAATCTCTAAATGCATCTCGAAGCAAGTAAAACATTGGGTTACAGTGATAATTTCTCAAAGGACAAAGCTTGGGAACTTATCTCCGTCCTCTGGTCGACGTCCTCGTCCACCTCGAAGAAATGCCAGCTCGTCTCGTTGAACGCACGGGCGAACCAGTCCTCGTCGTCCACATCCCCGGCCTCGTCGATCCGCTGCTCCCACGCGAACCGCCCTGCCTTGAGGACAAGATTGGCCTTGGCGGCGGGCCCCGAGCGGTTCTCTTCCGCCTGCAGAGCGTACCGCCGGAAGCTGTTGCCGAGCACGCAGACGCGGCGGAGCTGAGCGCGGGGCTCCCAGTTGGCCGCGAGCAGCGCGTCGTAGAGCGACGCCTCGCAGTGGGGCATGTACAAGAGGGTGGGCTCCTCCACGCGGCGGCCGCACCCGTCGTCGAGGCTCGGGACGGCGAAGCCGAGGGCGACGGCGACGGCGCACTCAACAGAGGAGAGGACGGGGTCGAAGAGGTCGGCCGTGGCGGAGGCGCCCGCGAGGAGGTCGCGGCGGAGGAGGGCCGCGAGCGCGAGCTGGAGGCGCGCGGCCGGGGAGGACTCGAAGCTGCCGACGCCGAGGAGGGAGAGGCGGGCGGGGCCGAGCGAGGCGAGACGGCAGCAGAGCGGGGAGTCGGGGAGGAGGAGGCGGCGATAGAGGCGGGATGCCTCGACACGGGAGATCGCGGCGCGGGCGCGGTCGAGGAGGCGGGAGACGCGGGCCGGATCGAGGGAAGGGTCGGAGGGCGCCCAGGGGATCGGGGTCAACGGGAGTGGCGGCGGGGCGTCGAGGTGGGAGGTGGTGACCGTGGCGTCTCCCCTGCGGCGGCCGCCACGCCGGCGGACGACGGTCCAGTCGGCGCCAGTGGCGACAGCGACCGCGGCGGCGGCGGCCATGGGTTGGGGGCTTGTGGGTTCGGGGTTGAGAAGAAGATGGTGGATGGAGGCCGTCTAATGGCAAGACTGGACGGTCCAGATATTCAAATACGAGACGGGCCGATTAGTTTTTTTTTTAAGAGACGGGTCGATTATTAGTTCTACTACAACATTCCTGTGGTTTTTTTTAGAAAACATTCGGTGATGGTTACCAGGACAGTAGAGGATAATTGGTTTGATGCCAATATTTGCCATTGTCAATATTTGGTGAGCCAACAATTGGCAATATCAAAAGTTGCCAAAAACTGGCATCTCTTAGATGGTTGGCAAGTAAATAACCAATATTTGGCATTTGCCAAGCTTCCCCAGCCCATCAGGGTTCAAATCTTAGAACCCGCGTTTGAGTCCCGGAGGTGACGCGCAGTGCTTAAAGATTTTCTTTTATAAAAATCTATATCTATCTATATCTATACCTACTATTAAAGGGAATAGGTATTCTTGGTTTGGTTTAGTCCTTTTCTTCATTTGGTTTGAGTGCACGCAAAAGTTTCGTACTTCTATACCTACTATTAAAGGGAATAGGTATTCTTGGTTTGGTTTAGTCCTTTTCTTCGTTTAGTTTGAGTGCACGCTAAAGTTCGTACTGTTGGCTTGTATACATGCTAAGCGATCTGGGCCAGGTACTTGTATGTTGATGGGTTTTTTATGGGCTTTCATGGAGACCGCGAAAAATAATTGGGTCAAAATAAATTAGCATTGTGGGAATTGGACACAGGACCTTCTGTCTGGCTTTTCGATGTAACAACCAATGACCTATGCGCCTTTCACATTTACTAATCTCAACTCACTCTAAATATACAAGTGGCAGTCATCATGTTTAGGGCGAGCTAATTAAACGAATGAGCTAATTAAAGGTAGGATTGTGGGCTTAAATAAAATATTTAAACGGATGTGCCTAATTAAAAAAGAATTACGGGTAAACCGGTGGAATAACTAAAAGAAAGATTGTGGTTTTAATAAATTCTACATGAAGGATTTGAGGTAAAAAGAAAGGATATGTAGGCTTCAATGTGTTGGCGCTACTAAATTAGAAAAAGGAAGGATTTTATTCCCGACAAAAACGGGTGAGGACTTTATGGTAATTAAAGGAAGGATTATACTTAAATGACATTAAAAAATTATACTTAAATGGAATCAGTGAGAGATTATGCACCGCAAATAAAATATAAACACGACTAAATTGCATCGTATCTTTTTATGTTCGTTTTGTAGAAGGGTGATGCGTTGCAGCATGTTCTTTACAGTGAATCAGGTGCTGTGAGAAAATTATGCTTGCACAAAAAAAAATCATTTTTTTCCGTTGCAACGCACGGGCATATGTGCTAGTATACCTTCAAAGGCTAGTCCTGGATGGTCTTTGTTTTTTTACATTGGTGCTCGTATTATTTCTGAATTTATTTCAAGCTTCCGACGATGTTCGTTTAGTGGAAGAGATGCTCATGTCGACTACGAGGCGCCTGTGATGACTTCATAAAATCTGAAGATGTTATGTCCGCTTAGTCTATCGAAAGTACTCATAGGGATAGTATGTGTGTGCGTGCGTTCATAGGGATGAGTGTATGCTCGTATGTACGAGCGACTTCGATTGTACTGTTCATAGATGACCGATCTCAAACGTACATGAAGAACTTCGTGCCCCGAGTCGCGTTCGGTGGTTCCTCGTGACGCTCTTGTTGGTGGCGGCAGTTGGCACTTGGCTCACTGCTGCTAGAAGGAGGCGCGCTAGGATCCTCGGAAATAAGCTCGATGTCTCCCCTGGTATGCAAGAATCCCTTTCGCTCGCTTTCGCCGACGACAGTCACCATGGTGGTGGTCAAGTTGATAGGGGCTGGTATGAAGGCGGTTCTTGCGACTGGTTCTAGAGGAAATCATCCATGGTGCTTGAGCTTTGGCGCTCTAGGCGGTCAGCCGACTTGCAGCGTCGCCGCGCCACCGAATCCTCTGGCTGAAGGGTGGCCAAACCTCCTCCTCCTAGCCTTATACTAACTTTAATATAAAATTAGTATAAAGCTGGGTCATCTATTTTGAAACATGGGAGGCAGTGCTACTCTAACTCGATGTTTATGGCTTGCTGCAGTGAAGAACTCGTCGGACCAAGTGGTGATGTCCCCAGCGCCGGCGAGTTTGGAGTCGATCGGGAGTGGCTTGGACCTGATTGTGTTCCTCTTCAGATCTTTGGGGTCCTTTCCGCATATTTCAGGGGCTTCTTTGAAATTTTTAGTTTGTTGTGTATCCTATTGCTCTGGCTTCAAATAAAGTTTGGGGTCCTTTTGGACTCTGCCATTGTTCCCAAAAAAATGAAGAGCATTGCCCGTTCTTCTTCTTAACCAATTTGACCCAGTCTTCTTGTCCGTTCTTCTTGCGCTCCATCAAGTGGGCACAGTGGCCCAGGACAACTGATTCAGGCATTATTCGTGCTCTGTTCTACCCCCAAACCCCCTCCATTTTCAAGATGGAGTAGAAAAAAAAACTGACGAATCGACTGAAAACAAGACCAGCAAAGAGCAGTATGCTTTAGGGTTGAACCGACCTGGATTGAAGAACTCGCAAGGCCTCACAATAAATCAGTAAAAAGACCCAACCCTCCCCCCCCCCCTCTCTCTCAAGAATGATTTGAACTAGGAGCGTGACCCAAACACCTCTCTCTTCTCACTCTTCCTCTCGCAAGAAAGAAAGAGAGATTTGAAGTGGGAGTGTGCTGCGGGAACGCCTCGGCCCACTCCACGGATGCGAAGGCTAAACCGGTGAAGGGTGTTAGGCCAACTCCAGCGCACGATTCCGAACGGACGTCTGTTTGGCCCGGATTCTGTCCGTTTGGGGCAGGCAATGGGGTCATGTCCGGGCCATTTCTGGGATGCGGTGGCCGTGCGTCTAATGCGCGGACGCATCCTTTGGTTGTATAATGTCCGCCTCCTTTTTTCAAACGCAAATAGAGCCAGTGGTCAGCAACACATCCAGCCTCCAAAATGAATAGTTTTGTCGCCGGCAACACAACCAACGGCCGGCAACACAGCCAACCTCCAAAATGAGTAGGTTTGTCGCCGGCACACAGCCAACAGCCGACACCCATGCCAACCTCCAAAAAGAACGGCCACGGCCGAACAGACCACCTAGCTCAGGTCGTCGGCGTCGAACATCTCCTTCTGCCAGGCCTCGAACCAGCTCCTCGTCTTCTCGCTCATCTTGCTCAAGTTGGCGCTCATGATCGCTAGCGTCACCTCCTTTGCTTTGGTTGTGGCATTGGCGGCCTCGATGTCAAGCTGCCTCTGCCGGGACGCCTCCTCCATGTCGATCTTCCTTTTCTTGGCCGCCTCCTCCAACTCAAGCTTCTTCGTTTGAAGCTCCAGGTATTGCTTCATTTGCTCCGCCTTGCCTTGTCGCTTTTTCTCACCCCTCACTTCCTTTTGAGACATCATGCCATGCAAAGTCTCATGCCAGGCAAAGGATGCCGCATCACATTTGTCGTCCATCTTGGAGTTGGTCTTGCCCCTCGGCCTATTCAACGCCTCACCATCTCCACCTTCGGCCAACGTGACCGTCTTCTTGCCTCTCTTCCTTTGAAGTTCGCGGTATTGATCTTTAAACTTAGGGCAATACTTAGGGCAATTATTGATGATCGTCCGACAATGCGTAAGAGTGAATGGCTTGTCATTGTGCCGGGCCTTGAATGCTTCCAAAGATTGAAATGCCTACACGATCAACAACAATTGGACATGCAAACATATAGAAGGCCGAAGTCACGGCCATGGCAACGAAAGATAAGAGACCATACCATGTCCCCAATGCCAAGACCACTCACGGGACGTGCTTCAACGCTCTCAAGTGCGGCACAATACTTGTTGCATTCTTGTTGGATGAACAACCACCTCTTTTGAACCGAGGTGATGCCACGTTCACTCATAAATTGGTAGGGCGGAAACAAGTTTCTTTCATGGAATGTTTTGTGAAGTCTTGTCCAAAATACAAGTCCCTTTTGTTGCGCTCCAATCATCTTGTGAGTATGATCCCGTTCAAATGATCGTCTTCCTCTTTTGTGCTTCCGCTCTTTGGGTGAGCTCGTCGATGGACAATGGCTCGCCCACAATATCGATGCCTTCCTCTTCTTCTTCATCACCTTCACCTTCGCAATAGATGTCATCATCTTCAAGCCACGAGTCACCATGGTTTGCGGCCTCAAAGTCTCCATCGGCAACGTACTGGCCGCGGCCATCCTGACTCTGGGTCTCCTCGGGATCGAAGGCATCGCCATGCCCATCCATCTGGAAGGCCTCGCCATGACCCTCGTAGATGACATTCTCCATGAACTGGTTGTAGAAGGGGTCCTCGACCGTTGGTGTTGGTGTTGGCATTTCGCCGAACAGGACGCGGGGCGCCGGCATGGTGGCCGTAGACGGCGGTTGTGATTGCTTTCTTTGCATCTCGATGGATGGGCGGTGGCCGCTGCCGGACCCCGGCGTGACGTTGAGGTCGATGACGGCCGAGGGGCGCGGGGTGGACGGTGCGATCACGCCAACGTCCGACGACCCCGAGAAAGGGGTCTGGCCTTCTTACCTTGGTGGAGGAAAACCAGGCGACAATGGCGTGGTCCACGACGTCGGCGAGGGGCACTGCAGAGGTCGGGCGACCGACGAGCCTATGCTCGCCGGGCCGACGGGCGTTGCCGAGAAACTCGTTGGACGGCACATCCCAAGCATGAGGAGGGCGTGCACTTTGTTGACGATGGCCTCCTTCTCGTCGACGTCGGCCTTGTACCGCGTGGCCTCCAACGCAGCGTGCTCGGCGGCGAATATGGCCTCGACGTTCTTGCCCTTGGCCGCCGCCCGCCGGTTCCTTCTCTTGGCCGATTCCGCATCCAGCTTTGCGAGCCCCGCCGGCGTGAGTTCCGACCGCGGCTTCTTCGGACCCTTGGCCGTCTTCTTCTTAACCTTTCTGGGCGGGTCGACGGCCTGGCCGCCGAAATTTGGCGGGGCATCGGCCATGGCGGGAGGGTGGTGGGCGGAGGGGAGGTCGGGACGTGAGAGGGTTCTGGGGCCGAAATGGCGCGAAACGGGGCGCCGGGCGGGTGCTTTGTGCCACCGACGGGCGGGCCAGGGGAGGACAAGCGCGCGCATCCCGCCCGTCCGCACGCTGTCCGTTTCACCTTAAAAGGCGGACCAAACTTGGGCCGGGGATGGGTCGAAGGGGGACAAAAGACCGTTTGCGCTCACGCGCTGCTCGCCGTCTGGTATGTCCGTTTTGCCCCAAACGGACGCACCCGGACAGGACAGAGTCGTGTGCTGGAGTTGGCCTTAAGATTGGGATTCCTCGGTCCACTCATACTTTTCTCACGCTCGGGCACTCGGCCCTAGTGGAGGAGGAATTAGGAGCGCGCCATCAGGTCCCGCTTTTCAGTGACGGGTGTGGGCGTGGGCACATGTGCTGGTGCGTCAAACACCGGGTGTTTGGAACGGACGAAGCGCGGAAGGTGCGGGATTTTGAAATTTTAGGGGGTGTTTGTTTCCAGGGACTTTTTTGTGTAGGGACTAGAAAAAGTCCCTTTTAAAGACTTTTTTACCAAACGGGAGGGACTTTTTAGGGACTAAACTAGGCATTTGGGACTAAATGAAGAAGACTCTCAAGGAGAGTCTTTTTGGGACTTTTCGAATAATGCCCCTCCATGCGTCCATTGGCCCGCCACCCCATGGTGTTATTTGATTGTTATTTTTCTATATACTAGGAGCAACATGGTCATTTAATAACCTCTAGGAAGGGACTAGGGACTTTTTAGTCTCTGGAAACAAACAGGGAGGGACTTTTTAGGGACTAGGGACTTTTTAGTTGGGACTAGAAAAAGTCCTAGGACTAGAGAACCAAACACTAGGGACGTGGTGATTTCAGTCCTAGCCCCATATGGCTCAGCCTATTGACCACGTGGACCGGTCTCACGGGCTCCAGCGTCGGGATGGGCAAACGGGCTGGTGCCGGGGGGCTTCTGATGCGAGTTTGGCGGCGCAACCTGCTGCAGCAGCACTTCGTACCTGGAGATGTGGAGGCGAAAATGAAAATTCAGTCATCCGCTTCACACATGATGAAGACTTCCTCGCCTGTCACCTGGTAAAAATTCTGGTGTTTTCTTCTGTCCGAGGTGCCTACAAGTTAGCACTGAATTTCAACTTATTTGATCAAGGAGTCGGGGGTTCTAGTTCAAGTCCAGACGGGTCTGCTCCAAGCTGGGATTTAATCTTGAAGCCTCCGGTTCCTCGAGGCTTCAAGATTAATATATGCTCCTTGACCCAAAATAAAAGGGAGATTAATAAACGCGGATAGGGCGACATTCAACATTTCGTCAATATATTAGTGAAATGCAAGCAAGTGACGTATGCTCCTTCTTTGTCAAACCTGACGCAAGCAAAGTGACCTTGTACTCTCTCTGTCCGCGTTTATTAATCTCCCTTTTATTTTGGGTCAAAGTTTGACCTTGAATTTTAACTAATAAAAATTTACTTATACTCCTTTCGTCTCAAAATAAGTGTCTCAACTTTGCACTAACTTTAGTACAAAGTTGTATTAAGGTTGTGACACTTATTTTGGAACGGAGGAAGTATGTCACAAAAAATATACCACAAAAATCTCTTTCAAATACAAATCTAACAATATACCTTTTATAAAATATAATTTGTATTTTTAGTCAAACAGAAAGTCAAAGTCGGATCCAAAGTACAAAGGAGGCTAATAAACCCGAATGGAAGTACTATCTACCAAAGCATTGACTTCCCTGACCTATCCACTGTCCTCGCCTTATAAAGGGGGACAAGGCCTAGGGTTACAAGAATCCTACCAACCTAAAGCCATGCTTGGTGGAGGAGTCCTTGGCGTGCCTACCAAAGTACTAGACTTTCTTGAAGAGGGCTCCTTGCATTAGTCGGAGGCCTTTTGAATTGTCACGGCCTGCTGGCCCCTAGGGCCAGCCCAACATCCAGCTTGCCGTCCGACGGGCCACCCCAGGTGTAGCGCACCGTCATATGGTGGAGTCGTGCACTAGTTTGGGCTGTCTGAACATGCCTTAGATTTCATCTCCAAAATGAGTAGGGGAACATATCAACAACTTATACTCCCACCACCCCTCAATATTTGGCGCATTTTTTTATGAAGATAGTTGGCACCAAAAAGACCGATTTTGGATTGAGATGCCCCTGCTAGGTCTTAATTGCAGCCTTGAAATCTTGCCAAATTTGAGGGAAAACAGGCCATTGATGGCTGAGAGAGGGAACAGTGGAAGACGCGAGGAGAGAGAATGCATCGGATGTAAAAGTCTTTTTACTGATTTTGGTATAAACTACGGTGGTGTTTGGTTCTCTAGTCCTAGGACTTTTTCTAGTCCCTAGGACTTTTTGAAAAAGACTCTCAAGGAGGTGCTTCTAAAGACTTTTAGCAAAAAGTCCCAAAAAAGTCCCACACTGTTTGGTTTGCTAGGGACTTTTTCTAGTCCCGACACAAAAAAGTCCCTGGAACCAAACACCCCCTTGAGAGTGTAAATTCACTCATTTTGCTTTGTATGTAGTCTATATTGGAATCTTTAAAATGACTTATATTTAAGAACGGAAGGAGTATTTCATAGTACGGTGTTTTTTTCCCATTGATATGAACCTAATTCGTTTAATATATGCTGACAAATAAGCGGCTCAGCAGTAACCTTTTCTTAGCTACTGCCAGCAAAAAATTAAACGTGTGCATGAACTGTGCCCATCCACCAGCCCCACTCACACCCAGAAAGCGTATGAATCGTGCGGTGTCATCGAACCCTGGTACGCTCCAGGACGACGATAGAGACCACCAAGGGTTTGGATACATGTATGTCATTTAATTACCTCACTCGGGCCTCCCAGACACGCCAACCCCACGAGGGATCAGGAAACAAGTGACGAACTATGCAGCACCCGCTGGCAAGGCCACGCGGTGCCAGGGTTTTCGAAACCTTTTGGTCCCGGGCCCACATGTCAACCAGCTACAACGCGGTCAAGCAGTACTGGCACTCGCCACAACAGTTAGCTAGCAAAAACATCTTCTAGAGAAAAAATAGCAAGAAACTGTATGCACTGAAGCTGGTACTAGCATTGAGATTGCAATAGGGATGTATGTGAAGGAATGTACTAGCATCAACGAACATACTAACTCGAGCATCAAGAGCAATGCAATTACTGGTACACCACATTACGTCCTTTCAATTGCTGATGATACCAAAGTAACGAACCACCACTAGTGCTATTACGGAAATGAATATCACGGAGTACAACTCAAAATTAGAAATCACTAACAAGTCATCACTTGCTGCTTACAACTAGTTTCCTGGTGGGATCCATACATACCAACTCTGACTCTATCTGAACAATTAATCGATGGATTATGTAGCTAACAATGGCAGCACCGAATTGAATGTGAACTGTGATCTGCGAATTCACTTTGCTTGCTTACTGTTGGGTGGAGGCGCTTGTTGAGTTGACAGGGTCAGCGATTGTCCGGCACCCGGTAGGACTCCATGTTGATATGCGATAACCGCGCGCCGGGAAATAGCAGCTGGGGACAGGAGTGTTTATGGAATTAAAAACGGGTCCCTAGGGAGGGAGCAGAGGAGGCACGGGAACTCACATCGATCTGCTTTTGCACTTTGCGGGGCCGACCGCGAGGGCGGCTACGCGGGAGTGCGCCGGTGAGGCCGTAGATGTCTTCCTCAATCTCCTCCTTGGAGAGTGATATGGAGAATCGCGGCCTCTTGAGCGCATCTGTGCGGACCGACCGCCGCTCGCGCTCGAATGCCTGCGGCGACGCACTCGCGACAGTCGTGGCTGCGAAGGATGGCATAGCAAGGCGACGCGGGCGGCCACGGCGTGCCTTCAACGGCTGTGGAGAAACCGCCTCGGTGACTTCAGGGTACTTGTCGACAGCGGGGTTGCCGGTGCCCGATGCCTCTGCCACGTTGCCAAGGCCAAGCTGTAGCCTCTCGCTTACCTCATATTGCTGATTCGAGGAGGATCCCGTGTCCGGGGCGATGGTTTCTCCATGGCGGTTGACGGGAACGCACCGCAGCCGCCGTTGGCTCCCCCAGGGCTTGAGCATTGATGGCAGCGACATCAGCCTCCCTCGGTGGGCACTCGATGGCGTTGGATCTACCTTCGCGGCCCCGCCACCCGCCTCCCTAACACCACCTTCCCTGGTGAGATCTGGTGGGAAAGCCACAGGCGGCGGCTCCGCCGAGTTCACCATGGACGGGGGCGATGTCGCGCCCACAATCGCCGCTTTTGCAGCTGCTCTAGATCTGGCTGCGGCGGCAATGAGAGGGGTACGGTGTGATGTGGTGAGGACGAGATCTGAGATACAACGGGGACGAGGGTGGGTTTGCTTGCGGCATTTAAAGCGTGGCCTAAAAGGGGAAATAGATGGATGTGTCATTGGTGAATAAGTAACGGGGGGAGGGAGGAGTGTGTGTACGCATGAATTTAGGGGGAGGGTACAATGAGGTTTCTCCCTATGATCTATGTCTTTTTTGGGATTTATTTATGAAACGGTGTTTTTTTTTGCTGTTTCATGTGGGCTTTCGTTTGTGTACACTCCATTTCTCTATGAAGTTCTCCCTCTAGTCATTGTATGGATCATCATTTTTAAACTGTTTCAATGTACCTTCCTGCTTAGGGAAAAAAGTGCATACAATGCAATGCTTATCTACACATTTACCTTCATGTTGAATGATCCTATTAAAACATAAAAAATACTTTAAAGCTTCATTCGACAACAAATCTAAGGATACATTTTAATGACGTGCAAGGCGTGTTTCGGTAGTCAAATTGACGACCTAAAACCGTGCATGCCATACAAAATTGGATATAGTAATCATGCACATAAGAGCATCTCCAACAACAGGGCAACACCGCCTTTTTGGGCTTTTGGAGACAAAAAAACCTCCCCGATAGCTGCCCAAAAACTCCAACATGGTCAAAAACGTTTTTGGGTAGCCCAAAAAGAACTGGCTGCATATATGCGGCACGAAGGTTGCTGCCCAAAAACGCCAATCCACCCCTCGCCGCCCAACAACCTCCTTCCCATAGCTCCCCACAACCAAATATGCCGCCGCCGCTGCCGCACTGAGCCCGACCGATTCTTTTTGGATCCGGCCACCACCAGCACAACCGCACCTCCCCAACGCCTGGGTCTGCCACCTCCCGAGGAGGGTTGTCGGCCAAGGGGAGCGCCGGCTGGGGGGGGGGGGGGCGAGAGGAGAGAACGCACACAAGTGCGAAAGCGCGCGGGGAATTTTCATTTAAGTGACCCGCGTGACTTTTCCCGAGCGACTGTCGGTGGGGCTCTCGGAAAAGATCCCCATGCCTATATCTAGGTCAGACATTTTACTGAGAGTGCTCTCTGAAAAGATCCCCAGGCCTAGAGCTAGGCCAGACCTTTACCGAGAGTGTCGCTCGGAAATGCATATAGTTACCGAGAGCGACGCTTGGAAAAAGGACTTCTACACAAGGCCTACGCATGTCGCAAAGACATCATATAGGATTTTGCATATGTGATGACATAGTGCCAGCTCCCGAGGATTTCCGGCATCGTACAATTTTTCGTGGATTTAAACGGTTGGATCAGGTATGTCGCCGAGGTAATTTCGCCCCCTCCCCTGGTGGCAAGGCCTACTCCTTCCACGTCTGCACAAGGCCTACGCATGTCGCAAATACATCATATATGATTTTCCATGTCGCTTCTGGCCCTGACTTCATGTGTCCGCCTTGTAGATCTGCAATTTACGGCGTTGAAACCCTAGGAGTGCAATGAAAAATATGAGGGCCTTACACGTGTCATGCAATGGCCTCCTTTGAGAGCAGAAGAAGTTTCAAGGCCAACGGAGCAATATTACCTGCACTTCGTTCACAAATTGGACACGTTCCCTCTTGATATCCAGAGACTATCTCGGAGATGGTGCAGTTTACAAGCCGCCTCAGGTGAGGCTTGTTCGAAATGCGCCCAAACTTTTACCACACCCTACATCAGCCATGTGATGACACCCTGCCAGCCCCCGAGGATTTTCGGCATCGTACACTTTTTCATGGATTTAAACGGTTGAATCATTGCTCTCACACAGACGAAAAAGTAAAAGAAAGTTTAATTAACTGAATTAATAAAAAAAGCCGGCGGCCATGATTGCTCTCATGAGGAATATGGAGTGTCACTATGGACCTTCTCTGCCCGGAAGAGGTGAAGATTCATAGTGACGACTCATATCCTTAAGAGTGTAATGAAGACCGAAGCTTACTGCTTCTGAACTACCTGACTATTTAAACCAGTCGTGACGCTTGTCCTTAGGCGAGGTGGGACTAAAATAATCATGCAATGAAACAATGATTTTCCGAGAGCCAAGTCACAGGCTCATGACAAAGTATACCCACCGTCACCGAGCCCTTAAACACTGCTGGACTTGCCACGTGGCACTTCTTTGCTGTGGGAGCACTGTTTGGCTCTCGGCATATAGAGCGTTTGCCGATGATCTTCCTTTTTCGAGTATGTTTCGAACAATGACTCAGTAAATGCCTGTGTTTGCCGTGCTTCATCTATTGCTGAGTTTACCTCTCGGTTTACTTAGCTTTGCCGAGTGCTCGTGTTTCGGTTCTCCGCGAAGAGCCAAGCATTTGACGTACATTGAAATTCTAGTAGTAGCGGCAACTGAGAGCTGCCTCATCGGAGTTGCTGCTCTTGTCGTGTGTGTTGTGCGCACCACCCTACGAGCTGCTCGCTAGGCCGCTGATTCCGATGCGGGCAGGGTTAGCCTCCTTGACGGCGTCCGTCGTTTGGGTTACCAGCTTCACGGCAGATCTGATGGTAGGCGGTGCCATGACCGCTGATGGTGGCAGTCAGTCTGCACCAGGCGACGAGGATGCCAGGTCAATGGCCCCGAAGACGTGTTTGATGTTGCAGGTTAGTTTGTGTTGATGTAGAGTGGAAGCGTCCAATACTGCACGGCGACATGGACAACCCCCCGACGGTCGGGGAGGTTGTCTTAGGTGGGGGGATGCCCTGCCCATCCGCTAGCGCCACTCTAGGCTGGCGCTATCTACTGATAGACACAACTACTGGAAGTTTCATCATCAAGATCATGATTGGAGCACCGCTTCATGTACAGGGTGAATACTATTGTTCGGGCTCTTTTTGGTTAGACTCAGCATCGACGAACTTGCGTCGTTATCTTGTTAAAGACGTTTTTTTGCAGGTGATCTTGTTAAAGACGTTGTCTTTTTGTTGGTTTGCTGGCCATCATGGTTGGTCTCAACAAATAGGATGGAAATCTTCGTCTTGGACGTCTTCGTCCAGGCATGGCGACGGCGGCGTGAGGGTGTTGCTGTGGAAGAAGACGATTTAGTCGTAGGTGTTAATTTCATATATTGTAATGATTTTTCTATAGTTATCTATGCCAGGTACTCTTTTTTATGTATTTAGCCTTTTTGCCTTACATCAACTTTAACCTCCTTTTGAAAAAAGGTATCTGCTCAAGATGCCCTAGTACACCTACAATAAGCAGTGCCTGATTTTTTCTATCATGAGAAATGGGTAAAACTCTCTCGATACAACGTCTTCTATTAATTACTAGTAGACTGCCTGTGCGTTGCCACGGGCGATTTTCTTTTTGACATGGATACACTGATAAAAATACAGGGGCATTTCCATTTCTGTCGCTAATTCAAATCACTTACTCAGATTTGCCCCTAATTTTGAAGCCTGCTCAAACTTGCCCCTCTGCCGTTAGGTGACCTTACAAAAATGCCCTTCCGTATCGTTTCCGTCCGGTCAAAGAGCTTTGACCTTTTTTGGACGTCTATTGGACATTTTTGCCCCCAGAAAGAATAAATCAGGAATTGAAAAAGAAAAGAGAGAGCGCATGGTTACCTTTTGGCCCATGATAGCCCAACCCACTGGCTGGTCATCTTCTTCCTCTTCAGAGGCCGAGGGCGTCTTGCCCGCCCGCTCACCCGAGCGCAGCCGTTCACTTGGCCAACGACGACGAGAAGCCGCACTTCCATGTCCACAAGACCCGTCGTAAACAGAGCGTCCCCGTGCCGAAGATCGTGACCTCGGGTGCCCTGCAACTCCGCATCCAATGCAATCTCCCGGCCTCTACCCGTCGTCCGCCATCTTCGGTTCGCCGTCGTACGAGGTCCACCGGCACTCCATTACCGTCCAGGAGATCCATATGGTGTTGCGGAGTCTTCCAGACACTTGGCCGATGAGCTCTTCTCCGTCTGACCCCCATCCCATGATGCCTCGCTCCGGAGACGATCTATTCGCTGTGGCTCTAACAAGGGAAGGGTATATATTTGAAGAGATTTTTCGAAAATCATAGGTAAAGATATTTGGCAACCAGGCAATTGATCTTTTTGACCTATATGGGCCGCACCTGCCTTTTTTGCAGGGAATATAGAGAGCTTTATTATTCAACTAAAGGCATCCTTTGCTCAAAAGATAAATAAAAACTAAAGGCATCCACGGACACAATCAGCCTTAACCAGTAAACTGGCCTGGGCTTTAGCAGTTTAGCTGGATTTGTACTGGGCAGTAGCACATTTTCTCACCGACCCTAAAAAAGAAAAATCTCTTACCGACAAGACAAGCCACTCCGTCACTCCATTCCCCTCACTCTGTTCGCCCCATTCTCATCCGCTGCCACGGCCTCGCCCAGCCGCCACGGAGGCTGCTTCAATCTCTCGTGACGCCTCAGTCCACAGGCCCTTCCTTCCTCCCCTCCTCACTGCTCACCTTCACCGGTGCTGGTGGATCTCACCGCGCGCGTTCTCGGCTGTGCCGGAGTGGACACTTCAGCACTCGCTCCGCGGCTATATCGAGGAGATCAAATTTGTTACGCTCCCACTACGTAATTTAACTCAATCACAGACGGAGTATAGAGGAATTGGAGGGTTTTCGATCTAGGGTTCCTGGGATACAAGGAAGAAAGGGATCGGGAGTGAGAGCCGCCGCCGCCAGTGTCTCGTTTCCTGCCTCTGTCCGGTCCCCCCGCTGGCTTAAGTAGCTAGGTCGTCCATTCTGGGCCTCCGTACCGCTTGCTGGGCTTGCGGGCTCGTCCGTTCTTCTCTTGGGCCTGACCGCTGGTGTGGGCTGGTGCGGTAGGGGCTGTAGGCTGGGCCGTAACAGTCTCCCCTTCTTGAAAACCAGCTTGTCCCCAAGCTGGAGCTTCTGGATAATGGTGTTGCAACTCGTCACGGTCCTCCCATGTCGCCAGGGACGCTGGTTGATCAGTCCAGCGGATGAGAACTTGCGGGACTTGATTCTTGCCACGGCGGTGGAGACGAGTGCCCAGAACTTCCACTGGCTCGGGACTGGATGCTGCTTCAGCTGGTAGCTCCTCCAGCGCCTGTTCTGACGGAGGAAGTGCTCGCCGCAGTTGAGATACATGGAAAACTGGATGAATGCTGCACGAGGCGGGAAGTTGAAGCTTGTAGGCGACTTGGCCGACCCGTTGCACCACCTGAAACGGACCAAAATATTTGAAGAAAAGTTTTTGGTTAGCTCTCGTGGCCAGCGACCGTTGGATGTAGGGTTGGATCTTCAGAAACACCCAATCATCCACCGCGAACATGCGCACTGATCTTTTCTTGTCTGCAGAGTCTTTCATCTGTTGCCGCGCTCGAAGCAGGTGCTGACGAAGCAAGGCCTCCATCTGCGCTCGGTCTTGCAGCCAATCCGCTAGATCCGGTGCCGCGCAGGACAGTGGGTCATCGATGCCAAAGAACCTTGGCGCGTGCCCGTACAGAGCCTCGAAAGGGGACGTCCCCAAGGCAGTGTGGTGAGGTATTGTACCAGAACTCAGCTAGAGGCAGCCATTGGGACCACTTGGTTGGGCATGCATGGACAAAACACCTCAAGTAAGTCTCCAGACACTGGTTTACTCGCTCTGACTGTCCATCCGTCTGCGGGTGGCGAGCCGTGCTCATGCGTAGTTCAGTGTGCGTCAGACGGAACAACTCCTTCCACATGATGCTTGTGAAGATAGGGTCTCGGTCGGATACAATCGCTGCTGGCAATCCGTGGAGCTTGTAGATGTTGTTGACGAAAGCCTGAGCCACTTGAAAGGCAGTGAACGGGTGCGACAATGGAATGAAATGGGCTAGTCGCGAGAACTTGTCTACCACCACTAATATGCTGTTGTATCTGGCTGATTGCGGCAAACCTTCAACAAAATCCATAGTGATGACCTCCCAGGCTTGTGTAGGCACGGGTAAGGGTTCTAGGAGCCCCGGGTACCTGACTCGTTCCGGCTTGGCTTGCTTGCAAATCTGGCAGTCTTCAACGAACAGTCTGACATGTTGTTTCATCCCTGGCCAAGTGAACAGCCGCCGCACTCGCTTGTATGTGACGTTGAAACCAGAGTGCCCTCCAATCGCACTCGCATGCAAGGCTGACAACACTTGTTTCTGAACAGTCACATTGTTACCTAACCATACCCGTCCATGCTGCTTGATGATACCCGAGTCCAAAGTGAAGCTGTCCTTGTTGGTTGCCCTTGTAGCTAGACGAGCCAGCCACTTTTGTGCCATAGGGTCTTCATTGTAACCCTGCTGAACTGAGTCTAACCAAGCCGGCACCGTTACCGTGATCGATGCAAGATCTCCTTGTGGGGGTCCCGGGCGTCGGGATAAAGCATCTGCCATGCGATTGTCCACACCTCTTTTGTAGACGATGCGGTAGCGCAGGCCGAGGAGCTTGGACATGATCTTTTGCTGCCAAGGTGTCGCCAACCGTTGGTCTTCAAGGTGCACTAAGCTTCGCTGGTCAGTATGGATCAGGAACTCGTCGTTCTGCAAGTACTGCCGCCAATGCTCGACCGCCAAGAGGATCGCCAGCCCTTCCTTCTCATATGTGGACAAGGCGCTGTTACGTGGACCCAAAGCCTTGCTCAAGAAAGCCACCGGGTGTTTGCCTTGTTTCAGGATGGCACCGATGCCTTTGTCCGACGCATCTGTTTCCAGTTCGAATTGGACCTTGAAATCTGGCAGTGCTAACACTGGAGCAGTTATCAGTGCTCTTTTAAGTTCCTGGAAGCTGTTTCCTCCAACTCAGTCCATCGAAATACTGTGTTCTTCTTGAGCAGGTCTGTTAGTGGGCGGCTGGTGATGCCAAAGTTCCTCACGAACTTGCGATAATACCCCGCGAGACCGAGGAAACCGCGTACGGTGGTTGGTGTTGGCCATTTTGCTACTGCAGCAACGTTTTTATGGTCAGTGCGGACTCCATCTCCACTGATTTCATGCCCCAAGTACAGCAGACTGGGCCTGGCAAAGGTGCACTTGCTCATCTTGATCTTCAGCTGGTGCTTTTCGAGTAGCTAGAACACTTCTCTCAGCCGCTCACAGTGTTGCTTCAATGTGGCGCTATGCACTAGGATGTCGTCAATAAAGACCAGTACCCCTTGCGGTTCACTGGAGCCAACACTATGTTCATTCCTCCTTGGAAAGTCGTCGGTCCCCCCGTGAGGCCGTACGCCAAAACCTTGAACTCAAAGTGGCCATGGTGGGTCTTGAAAGCGGTCTTGTGTTCATCCTCAGGCTTCATACGAATCTGATGATATCCGGCCCGGAGATCTAGACTGGTGAACAGCGTGGAACCAGCCAACTCGTCCAGTAGCTCGTCGATGACAGGCAGAGGGTAGCGGTTCTTAACTGTCACCGCATTGAGTTGTCGGTAGTCCACGCAGAAACGCCAAGACAAATCCTTCTTCTGAACGAGCAGCACTGGTGAAGCAAAGGGGCTGGAGCTGGGCGTGATGATACCTTGGGCAAGCATGTCTGCAGCCTGTTTCTCAATCTCATCTTTCTGGGCCGGGCTGTATCGATATGGGCGCACGTTGACAGGTTTTGCCCCGGGCAGGAGAGGAATTGTGTGATCGAAAGAGCGCTGTGGTGGTAGTCCTTTAGGTTCCTCAAACAGGTGTCCAAACTCGCTGATCAGGGCCTCAACTTCAGCAGGCACCGGCACTTCGGTGATGATTGGCTCCCCTTGCTCTGCAGCGTACAACTGAACCATGCGCGCGACACCCGAGCGCTGCAACAACTCAGTGAGCTCGTCTCTTGATAGCCGGTGGCACTGGCTGATATTCGCTCGAGCACCTTGGAGGTGGACCGTGTCGCCCTTGTAGTCAAAGTCCATCGTCTTCTCGAGCCAATGCACCTTCATTGGGCTATGCTGTGCAAGCCAGTCGATGCCAAGGATGACGTCGTAGCAACCCAACGGGAGCACCTTAAGGTTGGTGTCGAAGGTGACCCCGTGGGTTTGCCATGGGCACGCCGGCAGCTCCTGGTCGCATCGCATGACGCCTCCGTTGGCCACGCGCACCGTCAGAGGATGCTTGGCCTTGACCACGCCTTGCAGTTGTGTGGCGAGCGACTCACAGATGAAGCTGTGGGACGAGCCAGAGTCGACGAGCATCAAAACCTCGCGCCCTTGCACCCAGCCGTGGAGACGCATGGTGGTGGGGGATTCCCCTCCGTCGAGTGCCTCCTTGGAGATGACGCAGCAGTCCGCGCTCCGATCGCTGACTGCGTCGTCACGCGCGCTTGGTTCACTGATGTCCACCGGTTCGCTGTGCATCATGGCGAGAAGCTCCTCAACCACGTGCAGCTGGACCGTCGGCCCACAGCGATGATCGCGCCCCCAGCGCTCGCCACAGGTGAAACAGAGCCCGCGGGCGCGTCGGTATGCACGGAGGGCTGCAATCTTGTCTTCTGTTGGTTGAGGGTGCGCCGCTTCCAGTGCGCGACGATCCGCGCTGCGCCCCTCCATTGGTAGCGCTGACTTGGTCGGCGCAGCTGCTGGTGGCGGTGGCAGAGGAAGGGCTGTGCGTGGCACTCCTCGGAACGTAGCCGGTGCCGAGTGCTGACGATCCTCCCTCCTATCTTCTTTGCGCATAGCTTCCAGCACTTCCTCTTGTAAACAAGCAAGATCGACGGCAGTATTGAGAGTCTTGGGTCGATGTAAAACTACAGCAACACGTATATCTTTCTGTAACCCATCAATAAAATGCGTAATGAAATAAATGGCTCCCACGATTCATGATGGGCCACTAAATTGTGCATGAGCTGGGTGAACTTCTCTGCATATTCAGTCACGGAACCACTCTGCTGCAGACGATTGAATTGTCGCAACAGAGACTGGAATTCCTCTCTCCCAAACTGTGAACACACTGCCTCTGCAAATGCACCCCAATCTGTATAGGATAAGGTGCGCCCTGGTGGACTGCAACCAAGACAGTGCCCCATCAATGAAATACATCGCGGCACAACTCACCCAAGTGTCAGGACTAAGTGTACAGACTCTGAAATACGCCTCACACTTCAGACGCCATGCTCGTGGACCATCGCCATCGAACAGAGGAAATTCAAAACGTGGGGGAGGTGGAAATCGGCTGAATCCGAACTGACACTCTCCCATAAACGAACTCTCTGCAGCAAAAGGGTGGAAATCGGCCATACCCGTGACCGGAGGTGCCCGCGGGGTCCGTTCCCCCGGCGACAACCCCCGGTGATCTTGAGTCCTGCTATGGCCAACGGGCCCGTGGACGTCACCACTGCGAGGCAAGAGGCGCTCGCTGGGTTGAGGAAGACGCGCGTCCGCGATCGGGAAAGGCTTGAGCGGCGGTGCGGTTGTCGACGGAAGGAGTGGAGGCAGATCCGTGAGACGAATCGGATGCACCAGCGAAGTAGTGGAGGCAGATCCGTGAGACGAATCGGATGCACCAGCTCCGTAGCCGCCGCTGGTGCCGGATCAAGCACCGACGCGGTTTCCGGCCGCACCTCCTTGAGCAGCTGTCGCAGTTCGCCCACCTCCGAACGCAGGTCCTCTACCGAGCGCTCGACGGCTGGTCGCCACCCCTGGAGCTCGAGGACGATGGGGTGGATCTCGCCGATCTGGGACGATATGCCGCTGATCGCCGCCGTCAGATCGGCCAGGGCCTTGTTGGTCTCCTCCATGGCGATGGTCTTGCCGCAACGGGTTTGGATGATCGAAGGAAATCGACCGGCCAGGGTTGAGGTGGTGGGTGGAAAGGCTGCTGATACCAAATGTTACGCTCCCACTAGGTAATTTAACTCAATCACAGGCGGAGTACAGAGGAATTGAAGGGTTTTCGATCTAGGGTTCCTGGGATACAAGGAAGAAAGGGATCGGGAGTGAGAGCCGCCGCCGCCAGTGTCTCGTTTCTGCCTGCCTCTGTCCGGTCCCCCCGCTGGCTTAAGTAGCTAGGTCGTTCATTCTGGGCCTCCGTACCGCTTGCTGGGCTTGCGGGCTCGTCCGTTCTTCTCTTGGGTCTGACCGCTGGTGTGGGCTGGTGCGGTAGGGGCTGTAGGCTGGGCCGTAACAAAATTGATGGATCGAGGGGGCAGGACGTGGAGGACGGCACGCGGCGGCAGGGATGGATGTGCCGGCGATGGTGACGCTGCTGGGGATTCGGCGCCAACAGGTCGCGTCGCGGCTCGACGTTCCCGACGGCTGCCCACGGCGCACAGGTCGCCCGCGCCCCCGTCGGGCTCCTAGACCGCCACAACGGCGGAATGGCCCCGCCTCCATGTACGCCCCGTCCTTCTCCCACTCTGCTTGTCTGCTTCGTTTCAATTCTCATCGCCGTGCGCTTGTGGGTTGCGGCAGCGACTGGTGTAATTTGGACAGGAGCAAGTGCGCCAATCAATTCTGATGCGGTGAGATGCACAGGGAGAGGCCTGCATCGGCAAGGCTAGCAGGAGGCCGTCCTCAGGAGGTCTGCGCCACGACGCCGGTAGGTACGGCCGCAAGGAGTGAATTAAGTATCCATGGTTGTTCTCTGTTTTACACCCATAGCAAACTTCAGATTTGAGCATTGATCCAACTGTTTAGTAGTAAACCAGATCACTTAATATCAATTGTTCACTCTGAGTGAATCTCACATCAAAACACCCAGTTTGCAACTGTACTGAAATACAAGGTGTTGGACAATTTGTTCAGGACTACGGTCTCTGATTTAGGTGTAGGAGAATATTTTTTTTTGACGGGTAGGTGTAGGAGAATTTCTTCAGACTATGGGCCTCTGATTTAGGTATAGGATAATCTCTCTCCATGTTATGTTTATCATGTCCTTTGAAAATGCATGAATCTCTACTATCATGTTCTTCAGAACAAATTTAAGTCATGGCTCAAAAACTTTCACACAGATTCTTTTGATTCAGAACGAATGAATGATCAATACTTATACATCTTCCTATTATTAGTTAATTAGGAGCACCATAGTACCTAGCTGTTAATTTGTAGACGCTTTTAACTGTTACTTGTGATTTTTCCTCTCCTTGCAGTTGGTCCTGTTTTCCCATATCATCTGCTTTGTAGAGATAATCTCTCTTTGATTATGCATTTGGCTTACTCATTAGTTCTCCTATTTGCTTCAGTATCTTCACCAAGGAGTTCGGAGGCGATGCAGCAGTGGTGAAGGCGATGGTTGTGCCGGGTGCAGGCAGGTGCAGACGGGTACATTCCTTGACAGTCAATTGCTTTCGATCCCATCCGACTATCATGCAGTCTGACTTAAGATGACTAATTGTTTTTCAGGGTGAATTGAGTTCAGATCCTTGAACAAATGATTGTGATTTTGTAGCTGCAGTGGTGCTATTCTTTATTATTACTTGGTATGTCAGTACTTCCTACCTACTTGAATTTCCCTATTCCCAATTCATGGGATTTTTAATTTTTGATATTTCCATAAATGATTATACACAACTTCTGATGACACATGCCACCTAGTTTCCGTTCTCTATAAGAACTGAGAAGTACGTATGCACTTCCACGACATATAGGTTCATATGGATGTCTTTCAACGACATATAGGGAGAGTGATAGGATCAGACTAAGACATGAAAGTCTGACACACAAACAAAAGTATACGGCATGTACATACTGTTCTTTCATAGTATATGGCATGTATAGAACGTTCACATACAAACAAAGCTACCAAAAAAAATATTAGTAGATGTACAACAATGATAGCTCATGTACAATCCCAAACAAATAATTAGTTTAATTCATTAAGTGGATCCATCAGCAGCAACAGTAACAACTTTAAGAAGAAGCAATTTATCAAGTATGTAATCAGACAAAACTGGGGACACATTTACCTTTTGTGACTTTTAACTGTCCCGTCAATGCATCATGTTCATAAACACGTTTGACCGTTAGGCTGGGAGTGATGTGCTTTCCTTTTCTTTTTTCTCCTTTTTCTGTTTAGAATGCCCCTTTTTCTGTTGATGAGGTCCTGTTATGTTCTCTATCATCATGAACCGTATCTGGCATGTTAAGGTCAGATGTTGCAGTCTGCGATAGTTCCTGTGGAACAATCTTCACCGAAATGAGTAGAAAGACAATTAAAACCAATGAAGAGTATCTCCAGACATTAGACATTAAGAATTGCCCTTTTGGTTGTGTCGTGCAATTTTTATACCTGGACTCCATTTGGGGAGTTGATCCATAGTGGAGATGCTGCTAAGATGGCATCAATTGGCATTTTTCGCATTGATCGTTTCTTTTTCCTTGCTACGTTGGTATTGCTAGCAAGATTTACCCTTTGGCAGTGAGATCCACACGGGGTAAGGTCGTGTGAGGCTACAAATGTTACAGCCATTTAATAACAGTAGAAAAACCTCATCAACTATATGTATGCTCATTGTGATAAATAATAAGAAATTATGCTCGCAATTACCTGGCATTGGCACTGGAGTCATTCGGGAATGATGATCAACATTAGAGATGTCACCAAGAGGGGCTCCGTTAGAGGCATCACCAATAGGGGGTCGGCACAGATTTGGCGCCTCCATATCTTCAAACGTCATGCTCCGTTGGCGCTCAAAAATGAACTTAAAGAAAACATTAAGAGGAGTAAGAAACTGAATAGTTTGTGTGTGATTTTCCAAAACTACATTTGTAAAAGCGCAGAAGGAACTGATGTATATTCAATAATGTACTGAATCCACCTGTTCAGTTTGGCGATTCTAATGTACCATGACCAGTAACTTTCCGCAATAGAAAATTCCAGTCGCCAAACATCGATACCATTATTAGATTACATGATCATTTACACCTCTCAGATTGAGATGATGCATTATCTTACGAATTGATAGAACAAAAATAGGTAACTACAGAAACTCATCTGGCCTGTGAAGTAACTAATACATTCTGTTGCTTTGAACAGACTTGTATTCTTCTGCGCTCACTATGCCTGCAAACAGAAGCACACGATTTTGGATGTCCTGAAGCGCATACAATTTTGGATGTCCTGAAGCGCATACACACGATTTTGTTTGACTTGGTAGTTTACTTGCAGTTTCATCACAATTTACACAGTTTTCTCCTTGTGCATAAACCTCTGTAAGCGTTTAACCGTTAGCGTCTGCACCATCTCTTTTGTAGGGTGTTGAAACTGCCCTTTTGTCATAACATTGATACAGTGTGATGCCTATGGGAAGAAGTGGTGCTTTGAGAGAATAGGTATCTGGATCTCCTGGTTATATACTCTTAGAAGTTAGAAATCAGTTTTCTCTTATTGATGGTTAGCATGCTTGCCTACTTCCTGAATCTTTTCTCCAGTTATGTGAAAGCCATCTAAAATTGCATCTACTCTTTCACTGTAACAGGTTACTGAAGTGCAGTCACGTGCATTGGCTTTCTCATGTGGGTTGGGCCTCATACTTTTCTGTGAAAGCAATCGCATTAGGAGTAAACTGTTCATGCGATGGCTGTATGAGATGTGATGCCTGTATGAGATGCGATGGCTGTATCAAATAATACCTATATCTCGTCGGCGTCTCCTCGTCCAGGATCAGCGCCGGATCCTGGACGTGTTCGGCGGCGGATCCTGGACGTGTCCGATGGAGGGCGGCGAGTGAAGCGCCTTTGATGTGCGAGGCCGGCGGCGAAGGGATGGAGGGCGGCGGCGACGAAGGGATGAAGGGCGGCGGCGAACGAGGGCAGATAGTCGTGCGTGCGAGTGGTTCTCGCTCGGGCAGGAGACCTCGCTTGTACGCGCGGGCGATTGGTTTAGGTTTTTTTTTCGCTGATTAATTTTCGTAGGGTTTTTTTTGCTGGTTAATTTTCGTAGATTTTTTTTACTTCGTTTGTCTTGGGTGCGCTCGGAGGTTAGGCCCTGGAATGCGTGGGGCGGGTGGGGGCCTCGGTACGAGGTTTTTTCGGTTCGTGGCGGCTCAGTGTGAGGTGAGAAAGGTATAAAAAACCATGAGAGGTGGGATGAAAAAAAACCTGGAAGCGAGACTATTAACTGCTCCATTATAAGTAGAGATTAATTGGTGGGAAAGCAGAGGACAATACTAATTCAGAAGCAATATATAATTACGTACATATACAGTACATGCATGCATGTCAGTCGAGAAGCTTTACGGTGATGTTGCCGAATTTGATATTCTGGTCGCTGCGTGGGATGAGCACGACGTTGATGCTGCTGTCGTCGGCGCAGCCAATGTCCCTGAGCAGCTCGTCCAGCACGAGCTGGCGCGACGTCGTGAGCTTCATCGGCATGCCGATGCCGTCGCTCTTCATCGCCTGGGGCACGTTGACGAAGCTCCCGGCAAACTCGCTGTACCGCGGGCCCATCTCCGCCGCGTCCTCCGGGCTTACGTTGATGCACATGTGGAACTTTGGGAACTCTATTCCCTCCACCTCCGCAGCCTCCGTCTTGTTCCCGCGGCCTCCCGTGGCCTAGGCACGGCCACCGGCAGTTTCACCGGCCCGTGCTCCACGGTCAAGGTCACCGAAATGCTGCTAGCTGCTGGAGGAAAGAGAAGAACTGGTTCAAGGCCGGCGTCTCACTCGGTCTGACTTTTGGGAGCGCACGTCCTTCCACGCCGGCCCGCTCTCCGCTGACCTTCACTTTGACGAGGTTCAGTTTCTCGTCGTGGAACAGGAACGTGGATTCGAGCCACTCCTTGTCATCGAAGCCCTTGCTGCGGTTGGCGTCGCCGGCGCACTCGTTGTTCCAGACGTGCCACAGGCGTCAGTCGGTCGATGTTGGCGTGGTGCGCATAGAAGATGGGGTCTTTGGCGGCCCTTTTGAAGTCGCCCATGTCACCGCCGGTCCAGCAGTGGATGGCGGTGTGTGGCATCTGCTGCAGATCGCCGCCCCCCGGAGTTGCCTCTTGTCCTTGTCCTAGGTAGTACTCCTTCCGTTCCGAATTACTTATCGCACGTATGGATGTATCTATATGTATTTTAGTTTTAATATATCCATCTCAGCGACAAGTAATTTGTAACGGAGGGAGTATTTTTTTTGGAACGTTTCCACCGGTGCTGTCTCAATCATGTGTGTTAGAATTATGTCTCCTGCAACTATATTCAAAATACTTGAAACTGTTAATATTCGGAATATATTATTATGAAATTATACATGTATTTATAGATGGAATTGCTTTACATTTTTAGCATGGAATTATTACTTGCTGGAATGTACTTAAGTAATACTCCTATATGCTTAAGGAAGTTGGTAGATTATATCAGTGAAATACAATATACTATTTATATTAGAAAGACTACCCGGGTACAAGGATGATTGGAAGGAGCAGCCTTAATGTTGATCTACATAATTAGAGGAATTTACACTCTATTATCGCACGTTGTTCACAAGCGCGTGCTCCGGGAACATAGTGGGTAGAATCCGTTAACAGACAAATATGACCGTGGTTGGTAATTTGATCTGCACTCTATCTCGGAAACTAGTCGTAGCGACTAGGAATCTTATCTGTATAAGAGGTGGACTATTTGAAAAGACAGTATAAGAAGGTACCTACCCCTAGTCTCAAATATACAATTGTGAGCGGCACCATAAATGAGCGCAAAAGAATAGGGGTAGACCACAAACCCTAAATTATTCCCAACATTGGTATCGAGGCTAGGTTCCATCGCTGCTGATCGTCTGCTATTCTGCGCCGGCACCGGTTAAGGAAAAGATTCTCCATTGCGAACTCTGCCACCACGTATCAACTTGCCGCCCGGTTGTCCGCGCTGGTCGTGCACTCACCTTCTCGCTGCATCCGTGACATGCAGTGCTGCGTTAGAGCATCTCCAACCGCGCCCCCAACAGGCCCCCCAGGCCACTTTTTTGGCGTTGGCGTAAAAAAAACGCCCTAGTCGCGCCCCCAGGACGACGAAAAGCGCCGGTTCAGCCTTTTTTTCCGCTCGGCGGCCGCAGGCCGAACCCGACGCACTGGGGGGGGGGGGGGGGCGATCGGGGGCTCCGGCGTAAGAGAAAAGCGTGGCTGGCCCACACCCTCGGGTGAAAAGTCAAGATTTTCTTCCCCGACTCGCCTTCCAACCCCCGCGCCCTCGGCCGCCACTAGCTATATCCTGGCACCGCCCGCCGCCCTTCACTGCTAGATAGCCATTCCCCACCGGAAAAATAGCAGAGGTTCACCGCGGCAGCCCCTCCAACAGCAGCTGGGCGTTTCCGGCCGCGGAGGGGCAGTTTAGCGGCGGGTGCACGTCCACCGGGCGCAAGGTGTTCGGTGATTTTCCTGCCTCGGCGATGGACTCGGATGATGAGGAAGCGCTCGCCGCGCTGCTAGAGGAGGAAGCCGAGGCCGACGTCCAGGAAGAAGAGCATCTGATGGTGCTCGCCGCCCTCGCCCAGCTGCTGGCGAGCAATGAAAAGCCGCGGCGAGGTGGCTTGGCGCCGGGGCGGGTGAAAGCAAAAAACCGGCATCGTCTCGAAGGCTACTGCATGCTCTACTCCGACTACTTCGCCGATGCTCCACTTCACGGCGATAAAACATTTCGGCGCCGTTATCGGATGAGCCGAAAGCTCTTCCTCAGAATTGTGAATTCCATCCGGGAGTTCGACAACTACTTCAAGTGCAAGATGGATTGCACTGGCAAACTTGGATTCACCTCGATCCAGAAGTGCACGACAGCGATGAGGATGCTTGCATACGGAGCTCCCGGTGATTCACTCGACGACTATGGGCGCATGGCCGAGTCCACTAGCATAGAGTGTTTCTACAAGTTCTGTCGGGCAGTGGTGGCAGTGTTTGGACCGCAATACTTGAGAACACCCAATGCGGAAGACACTGCTCGGATCCTAGCAGAGAATGCAGCAAGAGGATTTCCTGGGATGCTTGAAAGCATCGACTGCATGCATTGGAAATGGAAGAATTGCCCATTTGCTTGGCAGGGGATGTACAAAGGCGCCAAAGGCGGTTGCAGTGTGGTACTTGAGGCGGTGGCCACACAGGACCTCTGGATTTGGCACTCCTTCTTTGGTATGCCAGGAACTCACAATGACATCAACGTGCTGCAGTGCTCTCCTGTCTTTGCCAAGCTTGTTGAAAGTCATTCTCCTCCGGTGAACTTCGAGATCAATAGGCGGCACTACAACAAGGGGTACTATCTAGCTGATGGCATCTATCCGAGATGGTCGACATTTGTGAAGACGATCTCAAACTCTGTGCCAGGAGGCAAGAACGTCTGGTTTGCGAAGATTCAGGAGGCTTGCATGAAGGATGTCAAGCGGGCATTTGGTGTGCTCCAATCTCGATTTGCAGTTGTCCGGTACCCTGCTCAGACCTGGTCCAAAGATCAAATGTGGGAGATTATGACTTGTTGTGTCATCTTGCACAACATGATCATCGAGAGCGAGCAAGAAGACCCAGTGTTTGACACTAAACCATACTACAGGCAGGGTCCTCTAACCGAAGTTGATCACTAGCTACCGGCAACCTGGACTGCCTATCTTAGTATGCGTCAGGAGATCCGAGACCCACAGGTGCATCATCAACTGCAGAAAGATCTGATTGAGCACCTATGGAGGCTCAAGGGGGACGCCAGGCGCGACGTGTGATGAAATATGAGTTTTATTTGTTGAACTATATAATTTGTATTGAACTATTTGTTGTTGTACTATTTTGTTGAAGTATTTGATTTTTCTGTGATGAAATATGTGATAAGAAAAAAATTATGTTGATAATTGAACGCCGAGACACGGCGAACCACGCCGAATATGGGCCTATTCTCGCCTATATGGGCTCTTTATTCGCCGAAACGGGGCTGAAAAGTGGGCCAATTTCGGCGCCTGGGGGCGACGACTGGGCGCAAAACCGCCCCCAGCGCCGATTGTATCGCCGGCTCGCCCTCAGGGAGCGATTTTTATGCGTCGGGGGGGGGGGGGGGGGGGGGAGGGGGCAACGGCTGGAGATGCTCTTATGCAACAACGGGGGGGGGGGGGGGGGGGGGGAGGAGGGGGCAACGGCTGGAGATGCTCTTATGTGTTGCATCCCGTGCAAGCACGCACCAAATCGGTCAAGGCTTCACCCGATTTGGAAAAGTATGGCAAGTAATCCTTTTTCGGGGCAGATGGATCAAGGAGGCACAGCAAAGAAGTAAATCACGGAAGTAATACATCCACGTGCAGTATGTGTGCTGTGACTTGCGAAAACCGTTTTCGGCACAACTTATTCTAGATCTGTACCTACTAACAGGGCCACCTCTTCTCCCAACCCTAGCCGCCCTCCCCCTCATCCCCCTCTTCCCTTCCTCGCCGCCGCATGAGGCAGCCGTCGGGCAAGCCCGGGGCGCCAAGGATGGTGGCGGCGGGGCCTCGGTTGCCCTGCCTCTGCATGGGGAACCCCGGATCTGGAGCGGCGGCTCCATTGGCAAGGCACGACCGGCTAGCAGCCGCGCGGGTGGTGGATCTGGCGTCCCGGCCGCGCGGGCAGCGGGATCCGGTGGTCGCTGGTGGCCGGCGGCAGCTCCTGCGACAGTCGGTGCACGTGATCTAGCGCCTCCCCTCCTCCCCTGTTCGGCGTGCGGGCCAGCCTGGTCGGGCCGCGCTTCCTCTTGGTCACCGGTTCTGTACAGGAGGCGCTGCTGGTGGCGGGGATCTAGTTTGGGCGAAATCCCTGGCCGGCCATGACCGGCCGCGCCGACGGCGACGCCTGAGGGCGTCGTTCCCCTCCTTGGAGGCGTCGGTATGGACTGATCTCATCACTTCCCCTTCCCCTAGGTCTCCCGAGCGAAAGCCCTAACTTTGTTGGGCGGCGGCGAAGACGCCGCTTTGGGAACCTTGGGGTTGGGTGGCTCTTGTGGGTGGTGGGCGACGGCGGTGGTGCGGCCCTATCCTAGCATGGATTTACGTCCGTTGCTTGGAGATGGACTCGCGTAGGTGGAGGTTGTCGTCTGGCGTCGTGGTGACGTCAATGGCGGAGGGCCTGCCAAGGCTCGAGTAGGTGGAGGTCGTCGTTTGGCGTCATGGTGGCATCGATGGCGGAGGACCTTCCAAGGTTGTCACCTCAATCTGCTCTGAAAATGGACCAGTGGAAGATGGCGACGACGACACATGTGAGTGCGTCGGACCGGTTTGAGCCCCGGACCCAACAAATGGCTCGGTCGGGGTCTCCGGCTTTAGATGTTAGGCTTAGGTGAGAGGTTTGGAAATGTGGCCCAGTTTGCACCCCTTCATCATTTGGATAGGAGTAGCGGCAAATGTTGCCAAGATGGCGGATTTAGGCATATTGTTGTTCTACTTTATAAGGTCCTCGAGAATAATCAATAAAATGGCCGCATGCATCCCCAGGTGCAGAGGCTGGGGTCATCCTCCTTTAAAAAAAAAAATGTGTTGTGCTGCGTAATCAATTTTTGCCCGGCAGTACAGATCACCGGAGGTTTTACGTAATACGCCCGGATCAAGCAATCTGTAAATTCTCGCGCAAGAATCGAGGAATACTAGGACTGATCTCTCAGGAAGACTCATGAAGCAAATTCTTGCGCGCTTCGATTGAGTCCACTAGTTGCTTTTCTCACTGGTTCTCAAATTTCACGGCCGATGGCAGCACGGAACATTAACCGGTACGCGTACGTATGCATCAACATGTTGGAGTCCACATCAACATTACTCATCCAACATTACTCATCTATGGATCAGACTGTCACGAGGAAGGCTAGTAATTTCTTGGCTGTCTTATACTTGTGTGAACCCTGACCTGGATAGGACATCACAAGAAATTAATCTATGTAATTTTAGCATCTCTCTTCGCCAAGTATACAATTGAGATGGAGTATCACTGTATTGACTAAACAAACCGGAAAAGATCAAACTTAAATGCCACTATTGAGGAAAATGAAATATATAATATGACACTAAATATGGATAGCAACTGGTTTGGACTTTTTTCCTGCTCTTTATATTGTTCTTTGCCTGCTGAATATGAGAGTACGGATTGTATGGGCAATTATTTGCAATCTGGAACACGTTCTTGGTGGAACATGTCTGACAAGATGTGTTTATTTTGGGACGCAAGTCGTTGTTGTCCTAAACTCTACGCCCAATTGTTTGGAATAATTTTATATACATTTGTCACCATGAGTGGTCATTCAGTCTATGCAATATGGGATACCATTTGTTCTATGGAGGAAGATAGAAAACTCTTCGAGGGAATGATCTGGTTAGTTATGGTTGATTACACCTTGAAGAGGAAGATACAATATTTCAACTAGAATCGGCTAAGAGGAAGTGTCTACTATGGAACATCACTTATCTATGGAGTAAGATGGGAGTCAGTCCGAGGACAAGGAAATTTCCTCTTCATTTACCGTTATGCCTAATGATAATTTATTTGTGGCTATTTTTAAAATAGTTGGATTATGGTGTTTGTTTATATACATCATATATTGTTGGAATGCAATGGCAACTTTAATGCTGTATAACAGTTCCAAAGGAAATTATATATATTCTTATACACTTTGGAATTGGAAATTTTGCCATGAAAGTCCCATGTGGAGGAAAAGTATTATTGTTGTAGGACACCGTGGAACTTCAATGTGAACGGATTTAATTTATTGTTTTATCTTGGAATCCATTGACTATGAAATACTATTTGGAAAAGCAAGAGTGGAAATATTGCTCAATGATAAAATTAGTGCAGTACGGACTTTCACACAATGGTCTATTCTTTCTTGATGGGCCGTTGGAAGTTAGCAACCCAATTTCTTATTTGGGGAAGATAACTTTGTAGAGAGGAGTATTGATAATGGGAACACATGCTTGGAATATTTTCATTTATGTCATATATACGGCTTGGTCGTATATTCTACAACCAAAATTTATTTGCTTATTAATTCAGGAATTTAAAATTTAGTGGGAGCATTGTGGCACTTGTGAAGCATATATAATGGATATTTTGACTTGCACGTCTTTTCTTAAGGTGGAAGGAAACTGAAAGCTTCACGTTATTTTTCCTACTGATATACTTATGATATTTGTTTCACTACTGCAGGATGCTGCTAACGCGACACTACGATCAGAGACCCTTCGACGAAACTGTGTGTGATGCAATAATCGCAAACGTTGGTGTAAAAAACCCATCAAAAAAGGTGCAAAACATTTGCGATGACGGATGCATCAAACACGGTTCAGATTTTAGTTGCATGTGTGATGCAGGGCATACAGTTTAGTTCAATTAACTGTTTGCGATGAGGAGTAACAAAAGAAACGGGCAGCCAGATGAAGGTGTGTGCGATATACATCATACTGTTCACTCGGATGAACTATTTGTGATTAGGCAACACAAAGAAACGGTCAGCCAGATCAAGGTGTGTGCGACATATGACATGCGGTTTACTCGGAGGAACTGTTTGCGTTGAGACAAGAGAACAGAAACGGTTCAATATAACAAATACCATAAATATTGCAAGGTTCAAATTCAAAGATTACAACACCCAAATTCAAACATTGCAAGCATCGTCATTTCTGCAAAGGGATCATCCGCTAACAAGTCATGTTTGGGTTTGACACAATGACTTCCAAATGCTCAGGCATATGCACTTCCAATACGAAGTTTAGCTTTTTTGGAGGCTCTTCCATTCCGCAGTACCTGCCGGCTCTGATAATCATACCATTCATCTTTCCTAATTAAATGCGTTTTCAACCTGAGTACCCTCAGCACCCTTGCTCTGGTAAGAAAGAACCTGGCGAGTGTAATCTCCGGTAAGGTCCCTCGGTAGGAGTTCAAAGTAATATTTGAGAGATGCAGATCCAGGCATTCGATGTGATTATCGTTATAAACATTATCCACCTCCGGACCTATTATTATCTGCAAAAGAAGAGAACGTGTTAGTGCCTACATGCAGTTTTGAACACTGCTACACGCCCATTTGGTTTGCAGGATTTGTAAAATGCACCAACGTGCCATCTTCGATATGACATGATTAACATGGGCATTTGATTACAATCTAGAAACATGTAGCCTTCTTCACAAGAGGTCGGATTGGATGAAAAATTTCCTAAGAAAACTAGTACAGATGAATCCAAAGGAGAAATGCTTATGGATTGTAACCATATGAATCAAGCAACCAATATGGGGGGGGGTGTATTTCATGAAATCCTCCAAAATTCCTTCAGAAATCGTAGTACATTGTCATTGTAAACTTGGGAAAAGGTGCAAAAAATTGAACTCCCTTATGGTTAACATTTAACAGGAAAGGAACATCACCTCGATATACAACTTCTTCTCGAGCTGATCTATGGGATGAAAACGGCGACGGGCACGAGGTGCTTCAGTCGTGGTAGAAAAAGAGCGGGCGCGTCATTAAGGGTGGGGGGGGGGGAATGGCAGTTCATGGACTTGGCGAGGCGCAGCGTGGGCGCGAAGCGGAGCGCGGACGTTGGTAGCAAGCGCATATGCCTGTCATTAAAACTGAGCTTCTCGAGCTGATCTATGGCGGGGGATCAGAACCACTCGTCAAGCTTGGCTCGGTCCTTGCCATTGGAACAGAACTTGCCCGTGATAAGGCCTTTGATTAGGCCATGGTGACTACCGAGGATCTTGGAGAACGCATCCATGCTTTGGCGATAGCCATGGCAGAGCTCGTGGGTGTCGAGGAGGTCCAGAGGGGTGAGGAGCCATAGGGCGCGCCACCGTCGGGAAATGGCGGCTGTCCTCACCCGATATTTGATTGGGAGGAGGGATATGATGACTCCAACATATCATCGGGGAGGTTGTTGATGAAGTCTAGGCCTGCTGTCGCTTGCGGTTCTTTCTCGACCCGCCACCGCTTGTTGGCAGCCTCATTCTCCACCTCGTCGGCGGCGACGGAAACCTCTGTCTCCATATTCACGTCGTGCTCCGGTGCTTCAGCAGCCCCGGCGTCGCCACTCCCTCCGATGGGGCGCTTCGGCGGCATCCTCATACACCGACGGCTTTGAGGACTCAGAGCGGCGTCGAGGATGCGGGCGGAGAGAGAGGATTGTGTGTGTGGCGAGGATGGGGGGGGGGTGCGGCCGCTTGGCCGCGCCATTAATACAGACCAGTGGGAGCGAGGCGGGATGCGGTCCAAGGCTGTCTCGCTTCCCGGTGAGAACGACTGCTTAATCTCTATGAATGAAATCTATGCTTAATTACTGAATTTTAGTTGCAAAAATTAGACAATGGTATTGATTTTTAACTGCATATTTTGACAAATCACAGTGTCTCTTGGCTTAGCACCAAAGTCTGGCTTTAATTTGCATACCATAATCTGAACCGTTTGCATTGAAGAGATGCACAGATCCTGCGTTGAACAGCTTGCACGCTTTCTGGTGAGCCTATGCACCGGACTGCGCTCGCACGCCTCCCGTTCAGTCAAGCAGCTGTCCTATAGTCATTAAAACCAAGACACGTGGGGTCACGTGAATGGTTAACAGAACGCACACGGTTTGAATTATACAAATGTTTGAGATATTAAAGTGGCAGCTATTTTTTCAAAATGCCTTTGTTGGCTGTTATTCGAGTGCGCCTTCTCTCAAAATGGACACGAAAAATACCACAACATGTCGGGTGCCATTCCATGATAGCATGCCAAGTTTCATGAATTTCAGACGAGTTTTGGATTTACTAAAATTTAAAAGCCAGGTATCTCAAAGTTTTGCTGGCAATCAACAGTCCCCTAGTGTTTGAAGTTCATTCCCATTTCTTGCATGGGACCTAAGCATGCACCCAAGGACACATATTTGATTTTTCAACCAATTTATATGCACTAGAGCATGTGCATGTATTTCAAATTTGAATTATGCACATAAAATGCCTAGAAAACCCAGTTAATGTATAAAAATGTCCAAACGAACCCCGAAAAATTCCAAAACTTAACACAACACTCCTGTTGTTCTACGTTGGCACTGGAAAATTTTGAAAAGCAATAAGAGGCAACGGATATCGTTTCGTCCCCAAAGGTGGCACATTTCGTACCGAAACCATCAGGCTTGTTGTGAGAAGCTTATACCCAAACCTGCCCCACATGGGACAAAAAATTTACCACGGCATGTCGGGTGCCACTCCATGATACGATGCCAAGTTTCAAAAATTTCAGACGAGTTTTGGATTTAATATAATTTAAAAACCAGGTATCTCAATGTTTTGCCCGCAATCAATAGTGCCCTGGTGTTTGAAATTCATTCCCATTTCTTGCATGGGACCTAAGCATGCACCCAAGGACACAGATTTGATTTTTCGACCAATTTATATGCACTGGAGCATGTGCATGTATTTCAAATATGAATTATGCACATAAAATGCCTAGAAAACCCAGTTAATGTTTAAAAATGTCAAAACGAAACCCGAAAAATTCCAAAACTTAACACAAAACTCCTGTTGTTCTACGTTGGCACTAGAAATTTTTTGAAAGCAATAAGAGGCAACGGATATCATTTGGTCCCCAAAGGTGGCACGTTCCGTACCGAAACCATTAGGCTTGTTGTGAGAAGCTCTGGTTTGTGAGAAGCTTATACCCAAACCTGCCCCAAATGGGACAAATTTTTTACCACAACATGTTGATGCCGCTCCATGATACCATGCCAAGTTTGATGAATTTCAGACGAGTTTTGGATTTACTAGAATTTAAAAACCAGGTATCCCAATGTTTTGCCGGCAATCAACAATGCCCTGGTGTTTGAAATTCATTCACACTTCTTGCATGGGACCTAAGCATGCACCCAGGGACACATATTTGATTTTTCAACCAATTTATATCCACTAGAGCATGTGCATGTATTTCAAATTTGAATTATGCACATAAAATGCCTAGAAAACCCAGTTAATGTATAAAAATGCCCAAACGAACCTCGAAAAATTCTAAAACTTAACACAACACTCCTGTTGTTCTATGTTGACACTAAAAATATTTTGAAAGAAAATAAGAGGCAACGGATATTGTTTCGTCCCCAAAGGTGGCACGTTCCGTACCGAAACTATCAGGCTTGTTGTGAGAAGCTCTGGTTTGTGAGAAGCTTATACCCAAACCTGCCCCAAATGGACAAATTTTTTACCACGGCATGTTGATGCCGCTCCATGATACCATGCCAAGTTTCATGAATTTCAGACGAGTTCTGGATTTACTAGAATTTAAAAACCAGGTATCTCAACATTTTGCCAGTGATTAACAGTGCCCTAGTGTTTGAAATTCATTCCCATTTCTTGCATGGGACCTAAGCATGCATCCAAGGACACATATTTGATTTTTCAACCAATTTATATGCACTGGAGCATGTGCATGTATTTCAAATTTGAATTATGCACATAAAATGCCTAGAAAACCCAGTTAATGTATAATAATGTCCAAACAAACCCCGAAAAATTCCAAAACTTAACACAACACTCCTGTTGTTCTATGTTGACAATAGAATTTTTTTGAAAGCAATAAGAGGCAACAGATATTGTTTCGTCCCCAAAGGTGGCACGTTCCGTACCGAAACCATCACGCTTGTTGTGAGAAGCTCTGGTTTGTGAGAAGTTTATAGCCAAACGTGCCCCAAATGGGACAAATTTTTTACCACGGCATGTTGATGCCGCTCCATGATACCATGCCACGTTTCATGAATTTCAGACGAGTTCTGGATTTACTAGAATTTAAAAACCAGGTATCTCAACGTTTTGCAGGCAATCAATAGTGCCATGGTGTTTGAAATTCATTCCCATTTCTTGCATGGGACCTAAGCATGCATCCAAGGACACATATTTGATTTTTCAACCAATTTATATGCACCGGAGCATGTGCATGTAGTTTAATTTTGAATTGTGCACCTGAAATGGCTAGAAAACCTGTTTAATGTATAAAATGTCCAAACGAACCCTGAATAATTCCAATTCTTTTACGACACACATATAGTTGCATGTTCACTGCAGATAAAAGGTCTAGCAATTCAAACACCGTCCATTCCGGCCGTGACCCCATTATGTAATTCAAATGAACATGAAATATCAAGTAGATCCCAGACAGTTTATTATCACCAACCATGTGAGATGTAGTACAAATATCCTGGAGCATCGTCGGTGTATAGTACACCTATGGCTTACGCGAGAAGGTGCGTCGGCTACAGTCCACAGCCGGCGTGTCAAGCACACTAGCTCGCTCCCCAAATACTCCCGCCTCTGCATCCCTCGCAATCTCAAAAATATCTACCGCCTGTAAGGTTTTAATGTTTGATAGCACACGATTAGTATGTGCGGACTGTGTGCGATGTCTGTTACTCCCGCTCTGTTTCAGTCCCTTGATTCAAATTTTCAGTAGCCCCGGCATTTTACTCCTGCCTCTGCATCCCTCGCAATCTCAAAAATATCTGCTCGGCCTTGATCCAAATTTTCAGTAGCCTCGCCTTGTTACTCCCTCCTAGTAAAATTTTCAGTTGCCGCAGTATTTCCTCAAACACCACCTTGCCCCCCGCCCCCTCCACACACACCACACACTCCCCAAAACCCGCACTCACACAGACACACACAACCCTCGAAACCATTGGTAGGTCGCCGCCATCACCGGCGCCTCCATCCTCAGCCTCTGCCTGTGTGCCGGGGAGCTCAAGAAGCCAATGGCCAAAAAGAGCACTACAAAAAATACACTTCCGTGATGATACGTGTTTGTCACAGTAGGTCACGTTTTCTGTCATGCATGTACATCCATGACGATTTTATGACAGAATCAAGATAGTCATATCTGTGCTATCGTAGAAGTGTTCCATGACATTACCAAGATTATCATCACGGAAGTGTCCACTTCCATGACTATAAATCGCGCGTCATAGAAGTGCTTTCACAAGGGTGACCGACACGTGGCATCCACCATAACGGGTCACCGTTAAGCTATCGGGTTCCGGGTTGGATCCGATAACCCGTTAACAGCCCCAACAAATGGCGATTTTCCACGTGTAAAATTCTCATTCGCCGACGAACCACGTGTCGGCTCAGCGTTGGGACAGATGTCAACCATCCATTTGACAAGAATCGCCAATGAAACGTTGACACATGGGACGGCCCAATAGAGGCCCATATAGGTCTAAAATCCGGCCCAGGAACAGGCCCACAAGATTTCGTCAGATCTAATGGGCCGGCCCGTTGACAACCTAACATTTTCTGGACCAAATTATAGCCCACATCAGATACGGGCCGTTAAATGACTGCAATATTATGGGCCCAGTTTACGGCCCATGTCAGATCTAGCCCGTTAACAGCCTGCAATAGTTTGGGCCAAATTACGGTCCACACCTGATCCGGCCTGTTAACTGACTTTTATTTCTTGGGCCAAATTACGACCCATAACAAATACGACCCTTTTAACAGCTACTGTGCCATTGGGCCCATTGGCGGCCTGATTTGCTCTTCGGCCTCTTAATGGCCCGTTTAACCGTTCGGCCCGATACTAGTTTCGGCCTGTCAGCGGCTCTGTCTATATATGGGCCTCTTTCGGCCCAGTTTCACTTTCGGCCATTTAAACGCCCGAGTTGCACCTGGGCCTAATTATGGTCCATAGTTACTTTCGGCCTCTTAACAGCCCGTACTCTTCGTGAATACATTCTAGCCCAAACTTCCTATAGGCCCGTTAAAGGCCCTTGAGAATGTTGGGCCTAATTTTGGCCCATTATACATCCGGCCTGCTTCCCACCCGTCATGTAATTGGGTCAGCCAAGGCCCAAAAACATTTCAATCTGTTAAAAGCCTATTTCATTTTCGGGCCCAATTAAGGCAAGCGGTTTACTTGGCCTTTTAAAGACCCGAAACTAATAGTGGGATTAAGACAAGACCAAACTAACAGCCCAAGATGATTCTAGGCCCATAATCGGCCCGTACGATTGGCGACCGACCAGTTTTAGTACAGAAATTATTATTTTATAAACCTAACCTATTGGCTCATTGCGCACCGATCGAATATTACGACCTTTTCTCAGAGAAACGATAGCAGAAACAGCAAATAAATTACAATATCGTGACAAAGAATAAACCTAGACTATACAACAAAGAAATTCCAGCATATTACATCCCCTCGGCATCAAAGTTCGCCGCCAGTGATAATAAAGGGCAACCAGACAGCAGATTACATAAACTGGGCAGGTCGACACCAGTGGAAGTTAACAAGCGGACAAAATAATAGACAGGACCGACATCACTTCAAAACAGTTCAAGAAAGGTTAGCCCAACCCAGGAGCTGCAGCGCAAGCAGCTTAGCAACCTGATGAGACTGCGCTTCTTTGGCGCTCATATCCACCAACTTAAGCTGCATATCATCAATAAACGTCCTGTACTTACAGTTAATCTTGCATAGAGATTGGAGTTCCAGTCGGATTTGAGCGGAAGCATGTATTTCCGCTTGAATTTTAGACTAAAGAAGTCAAACAGATTCAGGCGGCGACTTCATCGAGCTTGTGTCACTGAGTAAGTTTGACACTACATCAAGATGTGACTTCATGGTTGTATCCCTACCCTCAAGATGTGTTGCCTTCTCCTCTGGAGTATGTGTTAGAGGGAGAAACAATGGGTTCGTCTCACTATCATTGTGGCAGTTCTTCCTAGCAGCAGTGTTGTCACCCTGAAAAAGAAAGAAGTAGCTAGATAACAGGTTTTGCACGTATAAGCATCAACGCTGTCAATTCATCTCATTTCTTTGTCAGAAATAAAGAGACACGGTTTAAAATAGCATTGACATAATATGCATTGTTCATAGCTAAGACGGCAGGAAATGACATTGTGCAGGAGCGGCCAGCTTCACCAGACCATTGTTCATAGTTTGAAGGCTCGAGGAGGACAAACTTACATTAGTAGTGAAGACAGGCTCTATAAAGCCCTTGTCCATATTGATGGGGGGGGGGGCAATTCAAGAAGTTTACCGCACACTCTTCTTCAAGAGCATTGCCTTTATTCTACATTTTGTTAAGAGTAAATATAGATGTGAAAATATAGGAACACATGGCGATTATTTAACTTAAGATGCAGAGTACAAATGTAAATACAACATACAGGCAGAAGGCACTGACAAGAGCAATGTAGAGCTAAACTTCTCCAGTAACATTGGTTTTATTAAATATTTTGGCAAGGGTAAATGTAGATCTGATGTGTAGAAAAATGGAGGACAAGGGAAAATAAGCTGCAAAGTGTTCATGAAGAACTAGCTGACAAATATAAGTACAATGATGAAGGACAGCAGATACTTACAAGAACAATGCAAAACTAAATTTCTTCATAAGCATTGGGTTTATTCTACATTAATTTAAGCATTAATATAGATCTGATAATTTGGAGCGAACAGTGGATAAGCAAGCTATAATGCACAATGATGTCACATAATCCACCAGGTATGAATGTAAGGACAACGATAGGACAATAGGTACTTGATAACCCACAAGTATAGGGGATCAATTTTAGCCTCTTTCGATAAGTAAGAGTGTCGAACCCAACGAGGAGCTAAAGGTAGGACAAATATTCCCTGAAGTTCTATCGACCACCGATACAACTCTACGCACGCTTGACATTCGCTTTATCTAGAACAAGTATGAAACTAGAAGTACTTTGTAGGTGTTTTTGAATAGGTTTGCAAGAAAGTAAAGAGCGAGTAAATAAAAGCTAGGGGCTGTTTAGATAAAGACACAACTAAATTAGTAAAGAGCTTTTTGTTACGAGAAAGTTATTTGTCCCTAGGCAATCGATAACTAGACAGGTAATCATTATTGCAATTTTATTTGAGGGAGAGGCATAAGCTAACATACTTTCTCTACTTGGATCATATGCACTTATGATTGGAACTCTAGCAAGCATCCGCAACTACTAAAGATCATTAAGGTAAAACCCAACCATAGCATTAAAGTATCAAGTCCCCTTTATCCCATACGCAAACAACCTACTTACTCGGGTATGTGCTTCTGTTCACTCGCGCCACCCACCATAAGCAAATCAAGAACATATTGCAAACCCTACAACGGGGATCCCTCATGCTTGCGCGACACGGAGAGCACCATAGGACAGCACCAATAATAAAACATGCAACTCAAACCAATCTTGATCATCAAATAACCCATAGGACAAAACAGATCTACTCAAACATCATAGGATAGCCATACATCATTGGGAAATAATATATAGCGTTGAGCACCATGTTTAAGTAGAGATTATAGCGGGTAAGATAGAGGTTACACCGCTGCATAGAGGGGGGAAGAGTTGGTGATGATGGTGGTGAAGTTGTTGGTGAAGATTGCGGTGATGATGATGGCCACGGCGGCGTTCCGGTGCCACCGGAAGAGAAGGGGAGAGGGGGGCCCTTCGTCTTATTCTTCCTTGACCTCCTCCCTAGATGGGAGAAGGGTTTCCCCTCTGGTCCTTGGCCTCCATGGCGTGGGAGGGGCGAGAGCCCCTCCGAGATTGGATCTGTCTCTCTGTCTCTCTCTGTTTCTGCGTTCTGTTTTGCTGCCCTTTCACCGTTTCGTATATATATGGAGATCCGTAACTCCGATTAGATTGAAACCTTCGCCGTGATTTTTTACCAAAAAATAGCTTTCTTGCGGCCGAAGAAGGGCATCAACCGCCTTATGGGTGGCCCACGAGGGTCAGGGGCGCGCCCCCCTGCCTCGTGGCCACCTCGGGCACCGTCTCGCGTGGATTTTTCTTCGGGAATTTTCCAAATATTCCAAAAATAAGCTCCGTCCGTGTTTATCCCGTTTGGATTCCGTTTGATATGGATATTTTGCGAAACATAAAACATGCAACAAACAGGAACTGGCACTGGGCACTGGATCAATATGTTAGTCCCAAAAATAATATAAAAAGTTGCCAAAAGTATATGAAAGTTGAATAATATTGGCATGGAACAATCAAAAATTATAGATACGACGGAGACGTATCAGCATCCCCAAGCTTAATTCCTGCTCGTCCTCGATTAGGTAAATGATAAAAAAGATAATTTTTGATGTGGAATGCTACCTAGCATAATCTTGATCATATGTCTAATCATGGCATTAATATTAAGACACGAGTGATTCAAGGCAATAGTCTATCATTTGACATAAAAACAATAATACTTCAAGCCTTCTATTAAATCAATAATGTCTTTTCAAAATAACATGGCCAAAGAAAGTTATCCCTACAAAGTCATATAGTCTGGCTATGCTCCATCTTCACTACACAAAATATTCAAATCATGCACAACCCCGATGACAAGCCAAGCAATTGTTTCATACTTTTGATGTTCTCAAACTTTTTCAACTTTCACGCAATACATGAGCGTGAGCCATGGACATAGCACTATAGGTGGAATAGAATATGATGGTGGGGGTTATGTGGAGAAGACAAAAAAGGAGAAAGTCTCACATCAACTAGGCGTATCAACAGGCTATGGAGATGCCCATTAATAGATATCAATGTGAGTGAGTAGGGATTGCCATGCAACGGATGCACTAAGAGCTATAAGTGTATGAAATCTCAGACTGAAAACTAAGTGGGTGTGCATCCAACTTGCTTGCTCATGAAGACCTCGGGCGTTTGAGGAAGCCCATCATCGGAATATACAAGCCAAGTTCTATAATGAAAATTCCCACTAGTATATGAAAGTGATAACTCAAGAGACTCTCTATATGAAGAACATGGTGCTACTCTGAAGCACAAGTGTGGTAAAAGGATAGTAGCATTGCCCCTTCTCTCTTTTTCTCTCATTTTTTACCTTCTTTTTTTTTTAATATTTTTTGGTGGGCTTCTTTGGCCTCTTTTTTTTATTTGGGCTTACTTGGCCTCTTTTATTTTTTTTGTAAAGTCTGGAGTCTCATCCCGACTTGTGGGGGAATCATAGTCTCCATTATCCTTTCCTCACTGGGGCAATGCTCTAATAATGATGATCATCACACTTTTATTTACTTACAACTCAATATTACAACTCGATACTAGAACAAAGATATGACTCTATATGAATACCTCCGGCGGTGTACTGGGATGTGCAATGATCTAGCGTAGCAATGACATCAAAAAACGGACAAGCCATGAAAACATCATGCTAGCTATCTTACGATCATGCAAAGCAATATGACAATAAATGCTCAAGTCATGTATATGATGATGATGGAAGTTGCATGGCAATATATCTCGGAATGGTTATGGAAATGCCATGATAGGTAGGTATGGTGGCTGTTTTGAGGAAGATATAATGAGGCTTATGTGTGATAGAGCGTATCGTATCACGGGGTTTGGATGCACCGACGAAGTTTGCACCAACTCTCGAGGTGAGAAAGGGTAATGCACGGTACCGAAGAGGCTAGCAATGATGGAAGGGTGAGAGTGCGTATAATCCATGGACTCAACATTAGTCATAAAGAACTCACATACTTATTGCAAAAATCTATTAGTCATCGAAACAAAGTACTACGCGCATGCTCCTAGGGGGATAGATTGGTAGGAAAAGACCATCGCTCGTCCCCGACCACCACTCATAAGGAAGACAATCAATAAATAAATCATGCTCCGACTTCATCACATAACGGTTCACCATACGTGCATGCTACTGGAATCACAAACCTCAACACAAGTATTTATACTAATCCACAACTACCCACTGGCATGACTCTAATATCACCCTCTTTATATCGCAAACCTATTGCAAGGAATCAAACATATCATATTCAGCGATCTACAAGTTTATGTAGGATTTTATGACTAACCATGTGAATGACCAATTCCTGTCATCTCTCTAAATAGAGATAAGTGAAGCAAGAGAGTTTAATTCTTTCTACAAAAGATATGCCCACGCTCTAACAAATATAAGTGAAGCAAAAGAGCATTCTACAAATGACGGTTGTCTATGTAAAGAGAAACAGGCAATCCAAGCTTCAAATGATATAAGTGAAGCACATGATGCATTCTATAAAGCCATACTCAAAAAATATAAGTGAAGTGCAAAGAGCATTCTATAAATCAACCAAGGACTATCTCATACCAGCATGGTGCATAAAAGAAAAGTGAAAACTAAATGCAAAAGACGCTCCAAGATTTGCACATATCACATGAATGAAACAAATCCAAAAACATACCGATATTTGTTGAAGAAAGAGGGGATGCCCTCCGGGGCATCCCCAAGCTTAGACGCTTGAGTCTCCTTGAATATTTACTTGGGGTGCCTCGGGCATCCCCAAGCTTGAGCTCTTGCCTCTCTTCCTTCTTCTCACATCGAAACCTTCTCGATCATCGAACACTTCATCCACACAAAACTTCAACAGAAAACTCGGTAAGATCCGTTAGTATAATAAAGTAAATCACTACTCTTAAGTACTGTTGCAAACCAATTCATATTTTGTTTTTGCATTGTGTCTACTGTAATATAACTTTTTCATGGCTTAATCCACTGATATAAATTGATAGTTTCATCAAAACAAGCAAACTATGCATCAAAAACAGAATCTGTCTAAAACAGAACAGTCTGTAATAATCTGAACCTTCACCATACTTATGATACTTGAAAAATTCTGCCAAAATTAGGAAAAATAATTTTTTTATTTAAAGAGTGCAAAAAGAATCAGAACCATTTGACGTTCCAGTAAAAAAATGTAAAATCGCGCACTACAGCCAAAGTTTCTGTCCTGCACCGTACAAACCAACAAGCATCGTAAACATCCTAAAGGCAAACCTTGGAACATTATTTTTATAATACAATGGAATTGTACAAGGGGATAATTATTTTTATTGAAAAGTTTCTGTAATCAAGATTCACAAAGTTTCCGTGAGCATGAACAAAGTTCAAGGCTAGCTCCCACTTCAACAATGCTCGTCTTTCTCACTTTCGCTTTTCTTTTTGAAAAAGTTTTGGGTTCCCCTCTTTATTTTTTGTTGTTTTTAAACTATATGAAAGCACTCAACAGAAATAAATGACTCTCTAAAACTTCTGGGTTGTCTCCCTGGCAGCGCTTTCTTTAAAGCCATTAAGCTAGGCATATAGTGCTCAAGTAGTGAATCCACCCGGATCCCAAGGTATATCAAAGCCAATTTGAATCAACAATGATTTGTAATTTAGTAGTGAGCACAAAGCAGCATATATCATGTAATGACGAAGTCTAACTCTCTTCCTATGCATCGGCATGTCATAAAAGAACAATTCATGCACACATAGTAAAGGCCAATGCATAGTATAAACAGTTTCTTGCAATTTTACCATGTTGGAAACATAGAGAGGTGGAGATATAGTTCCTCTCTCATAATAATTGCAAGTAGGAGCAGCAAGCACATGCATATTATATCTATCAAAATCATCATGTGTAGTAGTAAAAGGCAACCCATCAATATAATCCTTTATAAGGGTAAGCTTCTCCAAGATAGTGTAGTTGGGAGAATTCAAAAAGATAATAGGACTATCATGCGTGGGTGCAATAGCAACAATTTCATGTTTAACATAGGGAACTATAGCAAGTTCATGTCCATAAGCATAATTCATATTGGCATCTTGGCCACAAGCATAGCAAGCATCATCAAAAAGGGATATTTCAAAAGAATCAAAGGGATCATAACAATCATCATAGCAATCATCCTTCGGTAAGCACGAAAGGGGATTAAACAATTTATGAGTTGAAGAGTTACTTTCATTAGAAGGTGGGCACGGGTGATCAATCCGCTCTTCCTCCTTTTGTTCTTCGCTCTCCTCCTCATCTTTTTCATCCAATGAGCTCACAGTTTCATCAACTTCTTCTTCCATAGATTCCTGCAAAATATTAGTCTCTTCTTGGACAGCGGAGACTTTCTCAATAAGCGCATTAATATAGGAATTATATTCATAATTATCATAGCAATATTTGAGGATAGCTAAATTTTCAGGTCTATAAGCAGCATCGTCAAAATCTTCAAACTCTTTAAACATAGATTCAATTTCATAAGCACCCATAAAACCAACAAATTCTTCTATTTGTTCCACATCATAGTAATCATATATACCATTAGCATAAGAAGCTAAGGTTTTATTATCATTAAATTTGCATGAAAATGGAAGGTGTGGAGCCTTCATCCTAGAGAAACAACTATAATCATAACTCAAGCATAGTTGCCTAGCATACCACTTCAATATATGAATTTGATCCCATAATAGTTTCCCTTTTTGTGTCAAGCGATAATCCCTAAAGTATTCACGTTGATCCAACGTTACTCCCATTACATAATTGAATGGGGTTTTCTCAGGATTATTAAAGTAGTACATAATATCTTTCACATAACCAACATCGAGGGTTTTAGGAGGTTCCCCATCTCCATGAGTAGCAAGTACACCTAATTTTTTTGGTATTTCGTGTTCCATATCCATAACTAAAGATAGAGAACAACTTAGAACAGCAAATAAAAATTACTTAGTGATAAAGCAAACAAGAGAATATTCACCCCACGCAATTGCTCCCCGGCAACGGCGCCAGAAAAAGGTCTTGATAACCCACAAGTATAGGGGATCAATTGTAGCCTCTTTCGATAAGTAAGAGTGTCGAACCCAACGAGGAGCTAAAGGTAGAACAAATATTCTCTCAAGTTCTATCGACCACCGATACAACTCTACGCACGCTTGACGTTCGCTTTACCTAGAACAAGTATGAAACTAGATGTACTTTGTAGATATTTTTGAATAGGTTTGCAAGAAAGTAAAGAGCGAGTAAATAAAAGCTAGGGGCTGTTTAGATAAAGACACAACTAAATTAGTAAGAGCTTTTTGTTACGAGAAAGTTATTTGTCCCTAGGCAATCGATAACTAGACCGGTAATCATTATTGCAATTTTATTTGAGGGAGAGGCATAAGTTAACATACTTTCTCTACTTGGATCATATGCACTTATGATTGGAACTCTAGCAAGCATCCGCAACTACTAAAGATCATTAAGGTAAAACCCAACCATAGCATTAAAGTATCAAGTCCCCTTTATCCCATGCGCAAACAACCTACTTACTCGGGTATGTGCTTCTGTTTACTCATGCCACCCACCATAAGCAAATCATGAACATATTGCAAACCCTACAGCGGGGATCCCTCACGCTTGCGCGACACGGAGAGCACCATAGGACAGCACCAATAATAAAACATGCAACTCAAACCAATCTTGATCATCAAATAACCCATAGGACAAAACAGATCTACTCAAACATCATAGGATAGCCATACATCATTGGGAAATAATATATAGCGTTGAGCACCATGTTTAAGTAGAGATTACAGCGGGTAAGAGAGAGGTTACACCGCTACATAGAGGGGGGAAGAGTTGGTGATGATGGTGGTGAAGTTGTTGGTGAAGATTGCGGTGATGATGATGGCCACGGCGGCGTTCCGGTGCCACCGGAAGAGAAGGGGAGAGGGGGCCCCTTCGTCGTCTTCTTCCTTGACCTCCTCCCTAGATGGGAGAAGGGTTTCCCCTCTGGTCCTTGGCCTCCATGGCGTGGGAGGGGCGAGAGCCCCTCCGAGATTGGATCTGTCTCTCTGTCTCTCTCTGTTTCTGCGTTCTGTTCTGCTGCCCTTTCACCGTTTCATATATATATGGAGATCCGTAACTCCGATTGGATTGAAACCTTCGCCGTGATTTTTTACCAAAAATTAGCTTTCTTGCGGCCGAAGAAGGGCATCAACCGCCTTACAGGTGGCCCACGAGGGTCAGGGGCACGCCCAGGGGGGCAGGCGCGCCCCTGCCTCGTGGCCACCTCGGGCACCGTCTCGCGTGGATTTTTCTTCCGGAATTTTCCAAATATTCCAAAAATGAGCTCCATCCATTTTTATCCCATTTGGATTCCGTTTGATATGGATATTCTGCGAAACATAAACAATGCAACAAACGTGAACTGGCACTGGGCACTGGATCAATATGTTAGTCCCAAAAATAATATAAAAAGTTGCCAAAAGTATATGAAAGTTGAATAATATTGGCATGGAACAATCAAAAATTATAGATACGATGGAGACGTATCAGTACTCACAAGAGCAAAGCAGCGACCAGCATAGTTGTGATATCCTAGGTTTTGCGGCGCTGGTTCTATCGCCAATATACGTCGGGTGCTATGTGATTTCTCTAGTAGCACCACCTTTTTCAAGGACTTTGCTTGTACTCCTTTAGGTTCTGCAATCACCCTCTTCCTTTTGGATGTCTGAAACACAAGAACAACATTTGAATGGAAAAACATGGTATGATGACAAATGAAATAGGTGTTGATAATGGATGGGCATGGCATCTTCACATATATCACGAGTAAACTAAGCAGATGGCGGTGCAACGAAGCAAAAGAAATGCAAGACACCTGTCGTGGTGGGCGCATGGCAGATGCCAAGGGATGGCTAAAGAGAGGAGGAGGCTGGAAGGCGCTGGTGGACTCCAGAGGCGAGGTTGGCATGAGCGGTCGCGGGACGCTGGACATACCCAGGTTCGGGGCTCTCCGGAGAGATAATACCCCTAGTCCTGCTGAGTGTAGTTGGATGATCGATAGTACAATGTTGCTCCTGGAGCTGTATGGAGGAGGAAGGAAGCTGGCCAAGGCTTGGGCTGCTCCTTCTCTCCGGTGTTGCTGTTTTGTGGCTAGTCCTATGCTTACTTGCTTTTCTCTCGTATGTGTTTTCTGCTTTCCCTCTCGCTCGCCCCCCCGAATGATCGTGGGCTCCCGGGGGTTTTATAGTCCAACCCCCCGGGGGTACAATGGTAATGTTACAAGTCAGTGGGTCCGTATTGTCGGTGTCCGGGGACCCGGGCTGGGTCCCGCTGAGGGCTTGTGGTTTGCCGGGTTCCCCTAGGTGCGGGCCCTGCAAGCCTAGGGGGACTGTGCGCCGTCTTGTCGATCGTCAGGGCGTGGCCGAGTCGAGTCACGTACAGTGCTCTCCATCAGGTTGCCGCTTGCTGTCGTCAGCGGTGAGGGCGGGGGCACTGTAGCCACGCCGGCCCTGGTCAGCGGGTAGGTGAGGGGCACTGTTGCGACGTTCCTGCTGACCAGAGGCATGGGCGGGGCACTGTTGCCTCGTTCATCGTTGATTGAAGTCTCGTCCCCATCATACGGCCTGGATGGGACGGGAGTTGACCCGCGGCTGGATTGCGTAGCATGCCATGGGTGGCGCTGGCTTGTTGAGGAGGCTTTGGCCGTGCCGGGTTCGGCTGTCTTGCGCTAGTCGTTGGGGCCGAGTCGACGTGTCTTGCCGGGTCGGCTAGTCTGGCCGGCTTGTGGGGCTTGGCCGGGTCGAGCAACCCGGCCAAGCGCGTGCCGGTATTGAGGGGCGGTGCCAACCCCGTTGTTTTTGAAGAGGATCCAGGTCCGTTGCCTGCCTGGGGTCCATCCCCCCGACAGTAGTCCCCGAAGCTGTGAAGGTCCGCCGTCTTCGGATGAGTGGGCCTTCGCAGTTTCCCCCTTAAGCAAGGTGGATTCTGCGAGCGCCGGGTCCGGCAACACCCACTGTGTGCCGGTTTTCTCGGAAACCGGATCATGGCATCCCGGCCGTGGCGGGGACCGAGAAGCCGCCGAATCTTGGGGCAATCCCTCAGGCTTTGCACGGGTGCCACGTGGTGCCCGGAAGTCGGAGGGGCCTGACAGGCCACGCGCGTGACGGGACCGGGCGACGGGCTGGGGCCCACCGCCATGCGCCCTCGGCCCAAGCGCGCGGATTTATTGCGGCGTCCGGGGGCCGGTTGCTCTTCCCCGGGCAGTTACTGCGCGTGTACGTGCACACTTATTGCGGGGTAGTGGAACGGGCGCGTGCAGACGATCCCACTTCCCCACTTCCCCACGTTCAAACCGAGGGTTATAAATCGGGGGGCAGGGGGCGGCGGACATTATTCTCGCTCGTGCCCTCCTGTCCCTTTGCTCTCGCTCCGCTCTTTGTAACTGACGCACTGCGGCGCCCGCTGCTCCGAGCAGAACTCCTTCGCCGTCCATCTTCCTTCTTCTTCCTTTGATCATGTCGCTGCCATCGGGCTCCTGGATGGGTTCGAATGCCACCTCCGAGGACATCACCCAACTCCGGGCGACGCGGCGCCTGCCGCGGGAGACGGACGTCAGCGTCCGCCTGCCGCGCGGCGAGCAGAGGCCTCGGCCTGAGGGGCAGGAGCACGTGGTCTTCCTCACGCACTTCGAGCGCGGGTTCGGGCTGCCGGTGAGCACCTTCTTCCGCGCATTCCTAGAGTTCTTCGAGCTCCAGCCGCATCATCTTGGCGCCGGCGCCATCGTCCAGCTCTCCGGCTTCGTCACCCTCTGCGAGGGGTACCTGGGGGTCGAGCCTACGATCGACCTCTGGGCGCGCTTCTTCTCCTTGAAGCAGCAGGGCCCGTCGGCCGGGGAGTTCGCCGATTGCGGCGCCGCCGTCATCTCGAAGCGGTCGGGGGCGGATTTCCCCAAGATCCCGCTGGTGGATTCTTCCAAGAAGTGGCAGAACTCCTTCTTCTACGTCCGCAACCTTGGTGCGGATCGCATCAACCTTCCGGCCTTCACCATCGCACCGCCGCGGGCGAAGATGAACTGGGGCTACTCGCCCAGGCACCCGTCGCAGGAGATCGTCAATCTCTGCGAGCGGGTGACGGTGATGAGGACGCAGGAGGGGCTCACCGGCACCGACCTCCTCGCCGCGTTCATCATGCGCCGGGTCCTTCCGCTTCAGGGACGCTCCTGCCTCATCGGCGAAATGGTCGGCCTTCAAGACCCCAACCGCATGGGGTCGACGCGGCTGTCCGCGGAGCAAATCGCGCGCGGCGTGAATGACATCTCCAAGGCCAACCTTGGGGAGGACTGGCGGTTCGGCAAGGCGCCGTACAGCCAGTCGAACCCGGCGCCACAGGTGAGTGTCTGGTCTTCTTACTTTGCTGCCGCGCACCTTCTCATCCGTCCTGATGCGACGCGGGGGGTACTTCTGAACGCGATTCGGCATCCTTACGCCCGGGCCCCGTCGCAGGTGGCGCCGGTGGCGCCAGAGGAGCCCGCGGCTCATGACAGGGAGGAGGAGGCCGAGTCCGACGCCGACGCTGGGCGTCGCGCGGGTAAGTCTCATGTTTTTCTTCATGTGTCTTGAATTGCTGACCGCGGCACGGAACGGTCAGTGCTGACGCCAGTTGTCGGTGTAGTGGCGTTGGGCGGGGGAGGCGGCGACGCGGGCGGAGCCGGGTCCCCGCATGGGGCGGCGCCGAGCCGCCCGCATGGGAAAGACAGCGTCGCGCCGCGACCCCAGGCCCTGAAGCGCATGGCGGACCCAGCCGGGGCCGGGAGGCCGGCCAAGAGGAAGGGCGGTGGCGGGCATGGGAGGCCAACCCCGGTCCCGGTCTCGGTGGGGTAAGCTTCATCTCTTGGTTGCGGTCAGATTTTTTTCTTGAGCTAGTCTTGTTTCTTTTTTGCTCATTCTGGCTTCTTCTCCAGGTCGCCAATCGCGCTGGCGAGGGGGGCGGTGGAAGCCGCGACCGCCGAAGGGGCCGCGTTCCGCAGGAGCCGGTCCGACCTCGCTGACCAGGCCGAGGTGGAGGGACGGGCCGACTTGGACCTCGGCCTGGATCCGATCGACGCCGGGCCGAGGCGGAGCTGGAGGCGGCGTCGGTTCGTGCTTGGACCGACTAGGCGACAATATTGGGCGCGAGCCGGTGCGGAGCCGGCCTGGCGCGAGATGCCGGAGGGCACGGTGGTGGCGGCGACGGTCTTTGAGCCATCGTCGGTGATGGAGCGCGGCCGTGGAGGCCGGGCTGAGGTGGTGATCCCCGACCGGGAGGTCGTGGAGGTGGCGGATGACACCCCGCCGCGGGCCGACGTGGTCGAGCGAGCGGGGACTGATGGTGGTGGAGGCGACATCGTTTTGGAAGAGACGCGGCGGGCGGCGGTGTCAGAGGCGCCGCCGGTTTTGGAGGAGGCACCGCGGGCGGAGGTGCCGGAGGCCACCCCGGTAGCTGGGCCGGAGACGGCGGCGCAGGGCGTCCCGGCGTCTGGGTCAGAGACGGCGACGCAGGGCGTCCCGGCGTCCGAGTCGTTGTCGGCGCTGGGAGGGGCGTCGGAGGAGGTGCTGGCCGCGTCGCGAGCGGCCAGCGGGGAGTACGCCTTGGTGCCCCGGCAGGGAGGGCGCCGAGCTGCCGTGCCGCAGCCGGCGCGGAGCGGGGGCGCCGTTGTCTTCGGGCCTCAGACCCAGGAGGAGGCGGCGCTGGACGCCGTCAGTCGCCGCCTGCGAGGCCGGACGGAACGGCTCGAGGCCTTCGCTTTTTTCTTTTGCTGAGTCCTTCTTTTTCGCAGCCGAGGTGCTGTCCTGGCGGACTCGTCTGCTCCTGGCCGGTCATCACTACGACCGGCTCGTTGCCGACACCGGCCGTCTTGGCGTTGAGGTGGCGTAGGCGAGGGCGGAGGCGGCCGCGGCTCGGCGGTCTCTCGACGAGGCCAACCGGCTGCATGAGCAGCTGGCGGGTCACAAGAGCCGCATCGAGGCCGAGGTGGAGCTCCTTAAGGTGGAAGCCGCCAAGGTGGCAGAGGCGCAGCAGGTCCTGGTGGAGGCAGACCAGCAGCGCGGCCAGCTGGCCGACGACAAGGGCCGGCTCCAGGCCGAGGTGGATCGCCTGCGGGGGCAGGTCACCACGGCTGAGGGGGCCTGTCAGGACGAGGCCCGTCGCCGCGAGGCGGCCGAGAAGGGGGCCGAAGACAAGGACGCCGAGCTGAAGGCGGCCCTTGCCAAGGCGGCCGATCTGGAAAAGGCGCTCGAGGAGCGCGACCGCGCCATCGAACTAAAGCGGCGTGGTACGTTGCTTGAGGCGCAACACCTGGAAGAGTCCTTCTCCAGTAAGTGCTTTTTCTTGTCGTTTGCCGGGTCAGGATCCGGCCTTTCTTCCTTGTTGTTCTTCTTCTAACTCGCTTCTTCCGTTGCGGCAGGGGCCTTCCCAGAGACACAGCGGCTGGCGGAGGAAGCCGTCCGCTATCAGCGCGACCCGACCGGCGTTGTTGGGTCCGGGACGGATCCGCGGGTGGCCTGGACCTTCCCGGAGATCATCACCACCGCTGAGGCCCGCCTGCAAGTCCTGGGAACGCAGTTGGGGCAACTGTCCCAGGCCGGCACTGCAATGACGGCGGCCCTATGGCCGGACTCCGTCCAACCGAGCAGCTTCTCGCGCCTGGCGCGTTGGTTGGAGATGGGGCCGGACCGGCTTGGCGAGTGGCGCGTCTCCGCCGCTCGTGCCGGTGCTGAGATGGCGCTCCGGTTCGCGCTGTCCTGGCATCCGGACCTGCAGCTGGACGCGTTGATGGGGCAGCAGGCCAGTTCGGAGCAGCTCTTGCAGGAGCAAGCCGGCCGGATCGCCTCCCGGGCCAGCTACACCGCTGAGTTCGCCTTCCACGACGAGTTCCATCCGGAGCGGACGGAAGACGGCAGGGCCGTGGACGGCGATGACTACGGCTTGCTCCTCCACGACCCGGAGGGGAGCTCGAAGGAGATGGGCGTCTACCACGACGCGGGTGCTGAGGATGACACTGGCGCCTCGCTGGACCCGGAGGCCGCCAGGGGAGAGCCGTCGACGTCGCGACGCGGCGCTGGAGAGGCCTGAGACACTTTGTGTAAAATCTGTTAAATAGCAGGTCCACCCACCCACTGGGGGTTTTAGGGTGGAATGAACTCGGGCCGTGGGCCTTTTTCTTAAATACTTGTGTAGATGTCGTGGGTGCTTTTGCTTTTTGCCTTCCGTTTTTTGGACCGATTTCATGCGCTTTTCCTTTCTCAAACCTCTCCCCCCGCGAGTCAGACGGCCGAGGCTCCGGTCCGTGACAAGGAGTTCGGTTCTTTGAGAGGAGCGCGCAGGACTTGGGTCCCTCGAAACGTTGAGCGCGAGCGAAACACCCACTGGGCCGGCTAGCGGCAATCCAGCGAAGCCGGTTGGTGAGCAGCCGGTCATGCGGCTGTTCATTTGATGAATGGTGGGCCGGGTTGATCGACCCGGCAGCCTTTGACTTAGTGTATGAAGCGTAAAGGAGCTTTGGCCCGTTGTGCTTGCCAGCCGACAGCCAAAGCTGGATCTATGGCTTTAGGGCGAAGTGGGGGACCACGGCATCCTAACTTTACCAGGAATCACCAAGTAAGGCGGCAGGGTGGCGACCGAGCCGGCCAGCCCCCGAGCCCCCGGGGCGAGCGAGTCAGACCGGTGGCCGCGTTCAGTGGTATAGTGATGCAAGAAAATAGGGACACAACAAATTGGTTGACAAAAGGCAGCCCCCAAGTCTCGTTCGGGGACCCCATGGTTTCATGCGTTTACAAAAGGCGATGATACATACGCTCGTGCGGCTAACTGTAAAACGGGCGGAGGAGTTCCGCGTTCCACGGCCGGGTCGTTTCTTCACCGGCGGTGTCCTTCTTGCGCTTCCTTGACTTGCGTGCGTCGATGAGGTAGTAGGTGTTGCGGTCGCGCAAGGCTCTGCTCACGATGAATGGGCCCTCCCATGGAGGGGACAGCTTGTGCTGGACTGCCTGCTCTTGGACGAGTCGGAGGACGAGATCGCCCTCGCGGAACACGAGGGGCTTGATCTTCTTGCTGTGGTAGTGCCTCAGGCCTTGCTGGTAGATGGCCGAGCGACTGAGCGCCGGGAGGCGTGCTTCTTCGAGCAGGTCAACGCCATCTTCGCGGGCTTCTCTGGCTTCGGCTTCGGTGTACATCACGACGCGCGGCGAGTCGAACTCGACGTCGGTCGGGATGACGGCTTTGGCTCCGTAGACGAGGAAGAACGGGGTGAACCCGGTCGACCGATTCGGCGTGGTTCGTAGACTCCAGAGAACGGCTGGCAACTCGTCAAGCTAGCTGCCGGGTGAGCGGATCAGTGGCTCGACGAGTCGCGGCTTGACGCCGGACAGGATGAGTCCATTGTCCCGCTCGACCTCCCCGTTGGACTGCGGATGCGCAACGGAGGCCAGGTCGAGGCGGACGCCGGAGACGGAGCAGTATTGCTCGAGCACGCCCTTGGCGAAGTTGGTGCCGTTATCGGTGATGATGCTGTTCGGCATGCCGTAGCGCACCGCTATGTCCTTTATGAACCAGACGACTGTTGGCCCGTCCAGTTTCTTGATTGGTCTTGCCTCGATCCACTTGGTGAATTTGTCCACTGCCACCAGCAAGTGCATCATGCCGCCTCGAGCGGTTTTGAAGGGTCCCACCATGTCGAGTCCCCAGACCGTGAAGGGCCAGGCGATCGGTATGGTGCGGAGTGCTGACGCCGGCTGGCGGCTGCGTTTGCTGAAGCGCTGGCATCCCTCACACTTGAGGACGAGCGACTCGGCATCTTGGAGGGCTGTGGGCCAGTAGAAACCATGGCGGAACGCCTTGGCCACCAGGGATCGTGATGCGGCGTGGTGCCCACACTCGCCCTGATGTATGTCGAGGAGGATGTCGATGCCCCGTTCCTGCTCGACGCAGCGCTGGAACATGCCGGTGGAGCTGCGCTTGACGAGCTCGTTGTTGATGAAGCTGTAGGCGGACGCCCGGCGCTGCATTTGCCGAGCTTTGGTCTCGTCCGTGGGGAGAACCCCGTTCTCCAAAAATTCTGATATTGGGAGGGCCCAAGATGGAGCCGTAACCACGGCGAAGACGGCCGCCAGGGTGGGTTCCGAGTCGGCAGCCCCCGAGCCGGGTTGAGCAGCCCCCGGGTCGGGGATGGCGATGGCCGGGTCCAGGGCGATGGTGGCCGGGTCGAGCTGAGCAGCCCCTTGGCCGGGTTCAGCAGTCCTCGGGCCGGGTTGAGGTGCGGCCGGGTCGTCTGGAACGTGGATGGACTCGGAGTCCGGCGATGGCTTGACGGACGGCTTGCGCGCTCGAGGGAGATGCCGGACGGGATGGCTTGTCATGACGAGGCGATCTTGGCGAGCGTGTCGGCTGCTTCGTTCTCCACGCGCGGGACGTGGAGGAACTCGGAGCCTTCGAAGGATCCGGACAGCTTCTGGACGAGGAAGCGGTAGCTTGCCATGTTGGAGTCGCGGACGTCCCATTCGCCGGAGCACTGCTGCACCACCAGGTCCGAGTCGCCGTAGCACAGGATGCGCCGGATGCCGAGTTCCTTGGCAAGCCGGAGACCGTGCACAAGGGCTTCGTACTCGGCGACCTTGTTGGAGGCGGCGAAGTGGATCTGGAGCGCGTAGTGGAGCCGGTCGCCCTTCGGGGATGACAGTACGATGCCGGCCCCCAAGCCGAGTCACATCTTGGACCCGTCGAAGTGCATGCGCCAATGCGTCGAGTCGGGAGGCGACGGCAAGTACTGGGTCTCGGTCCAGTCGACGAGGAAGTCGGCCAGGGCTTGAGACTTGGTTGCGGTGCGGGGCTCGTAGAGGATGGTGTGGCCGGCTAGCTGGATCGCCCACTCGGCAACCCGGCCAGAGGCATCCCGGCACCCGATGATTTCTCCGATAGGCGCCGTGCTGACCACGGTGACAATGTGCTCTTGGAAATACTGCTTCAGCTTCTTGGCGGTGAAGTACACGCCGTAACACATCTTCTGGTAGTGCGGGTAGTTCTGCTTGGAGATGGAGAGCACCTCGCTCAGGTAGTAGACTAGGCGCTGGACGGCTTGGATCTTGCCCTTCTCTAGTCGCTCGACCACCAGCACCGTGCCGACCGCCCGCGAGGTCGCGGCTATGTAGAGCAACAGCGGCTCCTTGTCGGTCGGCGCGGCCAGGACTGGTGCGGTGGAGAGCATGCGCTTGAGGTCTTGGAAGGCCTCGTCTGCCTTGCCGTTCCATTCGAACGGGCTCATCTTCTTCATCAGCTGGTACAGGGGTTGTGCCCTCTCGCCCAGCCGGCTTAGAAACTGCCTGACCGAGGCCAAGCATCCGGTGAACTTCTGGACATCGCGCAGCAGAGCCGGCTTGCGCATGCGCTCGATGGCCTTGATCTTCTCCGGGTTCGCATCAATGCCGCGTTCCGAGACGAGGAAGCCGAGTATTTTTCCGGCCGGGACGCCGAAGACGCATTTTTCCGGGTTAAGCTTAACCTTGTATTCGCGGAGGTTGGCGAAGGTTTCCTTAAAATCATCAAGGAGCGTGAGGTGCTGCTTGGTCTTCACCATGATGTCGTCCACGTATACGTGGATATTGCGGCCGAGTTGCGGCAGCAGGCATTTCTGCATGCAGCGCTGGAAGGTGGCGCCGGCGTTCTTCAAGCCGAACGACATGGTGATGTAGCAATACGCCCCAAAGGGCGTGATGAAGGACGTCTTCAGGGTGTCGGCCGGGTCCAGCTTGATCTGGTGGTAGCCGGAGTAAGCGTCCAGGAAGGACAGGTGCTCACACCCGGCGGTTGAGTCGATGACTTGGTTGATCCGCGGGAGGGCGAATGGATCCTTGGGACATGCCTTGTTGAGGCTGGTGTAGTCGATACACATGCGCCAGGTCTTGTTCTTCTTTAGGACGAGGACTGGATTGGCCAGCCACTCGGGGTGAAACACTTCCATTATGAAGCCGGCCGCCAAAAGCTTGGCGACCTCTTCACCAATGGTTCTTCTCTTCTCTTTGGGAAATCGTCGTAGGGGTTGACAGACAGGCTTGGCGTCCTTGCGGACGTGAAGTTTGTGCTCGGCGTACTTCCTCGGGATACCGAGCATGTCCTTGGGGGTCCATGCGAAGATATCCTGATTCTCACAGAGGAAGTCGACGAGCTCGCCTTCCTATTTGCTGTCGAGGCGGGCGCCTATGACAACGTACTTGCTGCAGCTGGGGTCTTCTGGGTTGAGCTTCACTTTCTTGGTCTCCTTGGAGGGCTTGAAGGTGGCCTCGTCGGCCGGGTCCGGGGTCGGGATCGACGCGGCGGAGGCCTCGCCTGCTAGGGCGACGATCCGGTCGAGCTGGCGCCGCTCCTCGGCAATGACCAGCGACTCGGCCAACTTGGCGCCGTCTCGGGCGCACTCCAGGGACTTGCGGTAATCACCGGTGATGGTGATGAGGCCCATGGGACCCGGCATCTTCATCTTCAGGTACGCGTAGTGGGGAACCGCCATGAACTTGGCGAGCGCGGGCCGGCCCAGCAACGCGTGATACGCGCTGGACAGGTCCACCACCTCGAACCAGATCGGTTCGCGCCGAAAGTGGCTGCTGTCACCGAACAGGACATCTAGCCGGACCCGGCCAGTGGGGGAGCAGGAGAGGCCGGGCACGATGCCGTGGAAGATCGTTCGGGTCGGCTCCAGGTCCTCGGCCTTGAGGCCGAGCTTGGTCATCGTGTCACGGTAGAGGATGTTGATGCTGCTACCGCCGTCGATGAGGACTCGGGAGAACTTGCATGTGCGCCGTGCGATGATGGTGGGGTTGAGGACGAGGGCGTAACCTCCCGGGCTCGGCATGACTGCCAGGTGATCCTCCCGGGCCCAGGTGATCGGGCGATCCGACCAATGCATGAACTTCGGCTTGGCCGGGACGACGGTGTTCACCTCCTCCGGAAGGAGGCGCTCGCCGCGCTTGTCGTCGCCGAGGCTGGTGAAGACAACGTAGGCCACGTTCTGGTCCGGGTAGGCGTCGTCGCGCATCGCGCCGCCAGCTGGAGGCGGCGGTGGAGGCGGAGGCGGCTGTCCCGCGCCTGGAGCCGGAGCCGGAGCCGGAGGGGGCGGGACGTCGCCCCTCATGATGCGCTTGGTGATGGCGCACTGCCGGAGCGTGTGCATGGAGGGTCTTGCGCCGCTGTGGTGCTTACAGGGGCGTCGAGCATCTGCTCGAAGCTCATGGCGGGTTGCCATGCTGTCTTGCCGGTTTGCCGGCGCTTCGCCGCCGGGTCCGCCGCGGGCTCGGTGGCCGCGACGAGCCGGTTGTCGTGACGCGGCGCCGGCTGGTCGGCCTTGCGCTTGTTGTTCTGGTGATGCTGCTGCCGGCTGCTTTCGCCGGCCGGCTTCAGAGGGGGAACCGGCTTCGCCTTGCTGGCTTCATCCAGCGCCACCTGGATCTTCATGGCGGAGTCGGCGTTGGCGTACTTCTCCGCCATCACCATGAGCGCGGCCATGGTGGCCGGCTTGGAGCGTAAGAGCTTGTGCTTGAGGAGGGTGTCGTCTCGGCACCCGCTGACGAAGTACTGGATCGCCTGGACTTTATGGATGCCCTCGCAGCTGTTCCGGAGCTCGGTCCAGCGTGCGGACGAAGGCTTCCTCGAAGTCCACCCACGTGTTGATGCTGCCAATCGGCAGGCTGTTCAACCACGTGCGGGCCGACCCTTGGAGCATGAGCGGTGCGTAGCGCACGGCAAGACGACGATTGGCACCGGTGATGCCAATGGCCGTGGTGTAGTCGGTGAGCCAGTCTTCTGGCTTCACCGTCCCGTTGTACTTGGGGGTGTCGCGGGGGAGCATGAATCCTTTGGGGAAGGGCTCCTCCCGGATGCGCGGGCCGAAGCACGCCGGCCCGATAGCGCCGCTCTCCTCCACCTCCAGGGAGCGAGCGAGCTGATCGAGGCGGCGGCGAGCGTCGGCGTCGTCGATGGCGCGCGGGCCGAGTCGACTTGCGGCCAGGCCACGGGGGGCCGGGCGGTTGGAGCCGGACGCCGGCCATGTTGGCCTGGTCCGCGCTGGATCTCTAAGACGAGCTCGTCGCCCAATCTGCCGGCGGCTTTAGCGGCCAGGTCGCGCCGAGTCCGGGCTCGGCCGGAGTGCGCCTCGCCGAGTGGCGAGGAAGCGGTGTGCAGAAGTTCGCCAGGCCCGCTAAGGCGGGCGGAGCCGGATCCCGCCGGCTTGGTTAGCTGGTTGAGGCGGTCCTGCTGGGTGTTGGTGGCGTGGAGGAGTTCACGCATTCGCCCGATGCGCTCTTTCAGCTTCTCACCCGCGAGCTGGTCCAAGCCGGCTGCGGCTGCCTGGGCATCGCGCATGTTCTTCGCTGGGGTCTCGTAGACGGTTGGGACGGCGCCGAGGGCCCGGCTGATCGCTCCTCCCCGGGCACGCACATCGGTGACCCGGCTTGGCTTGGCCGCGGAGGGCGTGAATCCGTAGGCGGCATCGCGCTCTAGCTGAGCGGCGTCCAGGCGACGCTGAGTGGCGACGAGCGTCTCGGACAGGTCCAGCATCTGCTGGCGCCTTTCCTCGAGCTGGGTTCGGGCCTCAGCGACGTTGGTGGCGTCGACGTCGGTGCCGATGGGGATGCGGATGCTCTGCATCGCGGCGCGCAACGGATCGGATGGCTCAATTCGATCCGCTGCGGCCCTTGCTTCGGCAGCCTTCCTCGTCTTGCTCGACGAGGAGGAGGCGCCGTCGCCGGTGACGAAGACCTCCACATGGACGTCCATTGCCCTGGCGGAAACGCCGCCGCTGAGGGAGAGGGGAGAGTCGGAGTAGCTGAGCACCTCGCTGGGGTTCTCGTCGGCCGCGAACACATCGGAGATGCGCAGCGTGGCGAAGGAGGCGACAAGCGCGCCGACGACGTCGGCCGCTAGCGCGACGGACTCGTCGGTGTAGGAGAAGGGCCCGGTCTGAAGCATGCTCCCGGCCAGCTCCTCGAGCTGCCCCACGGTGGGCGCCAACTGTCGTGGTGGGCGCACGGCAGATGCCAAGGGATGGCTAAAGAGAGGAGGAGGCTCGAGGGCGCTGGTGGACTCCAGAGGCGAGGTTGCCATGAGCAGGCGCGGGACGCCGGACATACCCAGGTTCGGGGCTCTCCGGAGAGATAATACCCCTAATCCTGCCGAGTGTAGTTGGATGATCGATAGTACAATGTTGCTCCTGGAGCTGCATGGAGGAGGAAGGAAGCTGGCCAAGGCTTGGGCTGCTCCTTCTCTCCGGTGTTGCTGTTTTGTGGCTAGTCCTATGCTTACTTGCTTTTCTCTCATATGTGTTTTCTGCTTTCCCTCTCGCTCGCCCCCCGAATGATCATGGGCTCCCGGGGGGTTTTATAGTCCAACCCCCCGGGGGTACAATGGTAATGTTACAAGTCGGTGGGTCCGTATTGTCGGTGTCCGGGGACCCGGGCTGGGTCCCGCTGAGGGCTTGTGGTTCGCCGGGTTCGCCTAGGTGCGGGCCCCGCAAGCCTAGGTGGACTGTGCGCCGTCTTGTCGATCGTCAGGTTGCCGCTTGCTGTCGTCAGCGGTGAGGGCGGGGGCACTGTAGCCACGCCGGCCCTGGTCAGCGGGTAGGTGAGGGGCACTGTTGTGACGTTCCTGCTGACCAGAGGCATGGGCGGGGCACTGTTGCCTCAGTCATCGTTGATTGAAGTCTCGTCCCCATCATACGGCCTGGATGGGACGGGAGTTGACCCGCGGCTGGATTGCGTAGCACGCCATGGGTGGCGCTGGCTTGTTGAGGAGGCTTTGGCCGTGCCGGGTTTGGCTGTCTTGCGCTAGTCGTTGGGGCCGAGTCGACGTTACTTGCCGGGTCGGCTAGTCTGGCCGGCTTGCGGGGCTTGGCCGGGTCGAGCGATCCGGCCAAGCGCGTGCCGGTATTGAGGGGCGGTGCCAACCCCGTTGTTTTTTGAAGAGGATCCGGGTTCCGTTGCCTGCCCGGGGTCCATCCCCCCGATAACACCTTATGCAAGATATGTGCAACCAATAAAACCTTGCCAAATTAGAACAAGCACCTTATTGAGTGAACAGGATAGGCCATCTGCCTTTGACTCCTTGAGCTCAGAATAGTCATTAGGATCATATTCTGAATACGAATCTATAGGTCGGGAGCATGTGGGTTTCATTGCATCCACAATGTACCTCAATCCCTTGATGCCAAGTTTGTTACCCATTGAACTGTTCCGCAATATTCTTCTGATGTGCGCATTCTTATATTCATTGTGATTATGTACAATATTTGTAAATCATGAAAAGACAAATAGTAGTGAGATTATCTTTGTAATGCAGAGGATATTGTAATATAATAGAGGCTCCCTGTAAACCCTTGTGTGCTATCAGTGGATTATGATGAGAGAGCCCATGTGTGTTGTAATATGGTGAGTAGATTAATATAATCTGGCACAACTACACAAAAAATAGGCTCCCTGTTTGGGGCCCCAGATGTAAGGATAGTTGGCAGATGATAGGTTCATAATATACCGTATAGAAAGTTTATTGCCAAACCATATGATAACAAGAGCGCAGAGCTAGTAGGCAGATCATAGTATAGATAATAGGGGTACACCATAACCACCATAAATAAATCGGGAAAGCGGAACTGGCTGGAAAACACAGGGTTTTGCCACTACTAATATGCAGCCTATCGATCACCTACAGGCCAACTCTATTCATCTGAAGGCGCGCAGCTATTACTATCAGTTTAATCTATCAAAGACCACGCGGCTCCCACCATTTCTGGGGTATTATGGCAGACCAACTCGAAGTGCGAAATCATTTAGTAGAACCGGCCCAATAGAGTTGTCGACTGCAGATGTCCCTGCTCCCCTTCCTGACAAGGAACATACTGTGCTTACTAAAGAAGAACAGAAGAGGAACATGTTAAAGAATAGAAGAGGAAGCATATTATTGAGATTCCTCTTCTTTCTATACAATGCTGGTTGCCCACCCATGATGAATCAGAGTGCCCAAAGAAATGCAATTCCATGATGTCTCTCTATATGTGGCCACATGCATTTGGAAACTCAATTGGGAGCATTAGCTAACCAATCAAATCTGTGTCTGTTAGCTAATGTTAGTATCATATCGCATTCGTATTTGAAGAACCTTAGGACGTATGTTGGTGTGTTATTTAGCTTTAAAGGGTGAACAGCTGCTAGTAGGACACAAAGCACCTACGCAGATTGTAGTGTAGATATAATGGGAAAACCCTAAGCATCAGGAGTAAAATCAGCAAAGTGGAACTTGCTGGAATATATGTGCTAGTATTGCCGGTACGGCTAGAAAGGCTTCGGATACTAGCTCTCTTCAACTGAAGGTGCGGTACTGTTAATATCAGTGTAACTCTCAAAGGCGACACGGCTCACCGCATTTCCTTGCTAATCTTATAGGATTCAAGTGGGTAGGCCACTACAATTCCTATTCCTATGTTTACAAAATCCTACGAATCAAAGAGGCCCGAAGAGTTCAAAGTGTCCATCACAACCGACCGTATAGACCTCTACACTGCAAAGTCCCTGCTCATCTTTACTACAAGGAACATAATTAATGTACTACTATCATACTCCCTCCGTTCCAAAATATAAGTCTTTGTAGAGATTTCCACTATGGATCACATACAGATGTATACATATACATTTTAGAGTGTAGATTCACTCATTTTTCTCCATATGTAGTCCATGGTGGAATATATTAAAAGACTTGTATTTAGGAACAGATAGAGTACTTATTAAAGAAGAACGGAAGAGGAACATGCTAAAGAAGAGCACGCAGATTTTGGATAATAAAATGTTCGTTGCGCAGTGCCCACACAAGATGAACCAGAGCGCATTAAGAATGCAACTCCCTGCTGTCTCTCTATATGTGGTGCGCATGCTTTTCGAAAGTAAAGTAGGAACATTAGCTGACCAATTAGACGATATCTGTTTTAGTAATATCAGCATCATATCAGATTCGTATTTGAGCAACAAGTTTGGAATTATGAGTGGCACGTTGTTTAGCTTGATGGATTCAGGAGCAGTGCTAAGCAGCTACGATGATGGTACTGAATATAAAAGCATGTCTACATGCAAGTCGCGTGACTTTTGTCATTTGGGTCAGTCGACCATTTCAGGCGGTTGGATGAAGATCCTACGTCTCGTAACCTTTCTTCTTCCTCATCTCTGATTCTTCCCATACAAAACACCGCACGGGCCGCCGGCAGAACCACCGACCCCGACCCCCCCGCCCTCCCCTGAACCGCCCCCACCGCCTGTGTTCCTCCGCCACCCCCACCCCCACCCCCGCCCCCACCCACGTCGAGTTTTCTTTGTTCGGCGAGGCCCCACCACCGCCCCACAACCACCGCCCCACCCGAGCCCCTTCCTTCATACCGGCGAACTCCGGCGAGCTCTCAAAAATCGACTGACCCAATTTTGAAATTTAGTCTACTGTCATTTAACTAGTGTGGAATATAAAAGGGGAAACCCATAAGCATTGCGAGTATAGTGTTGAGCGTGCCATGGCGGATCTGAAGGTGCAAACCGGACAAAGGCAACTTAGCAACCAATGTTTGCTTTCAACTAACTAGTAAGTGATGGACAAGAAATCAGAGTAAAGCAGTGGCGATCTATTTTCTTGCTGCGATAAATAAGTTGAGGAGATATGAAAGAATACCGCCTCTGGTGCGGCACCATGTATGCATCTGCTGAGAATTTGACGGTGCTGCGGTAAGGATGGCTGTCGGCGGTGTGGAAGCAGATCTAGGAGGGTAGACGGTGGCGGCGGGGCGCGGTGGACGAGACGGTCGTAGGAGCGGCGTTAGCAAGGTGGATGACGGAGGGGATGAAGCGAGAGGACGGGATGCAAGGATCCCGGTTCGAAGCCATGGATGAGAGAGGTCGATCTCTTGTAATGGACGACGACGTTGGGGTATCAGCTCCGGCATGGTGGAGGAGGACGGCGGTGGATGGGGCGCCGGACGGAGGAGGCTGGGGTGGAGAGGGTGTATTGGCGCACACGGAGTACGAATGGGGAAATGGAGGGAGAGAGGAAGGGGGGAACCATGTCTTCAGGGCGCGCTTGTCTCAAATGCGAGGAAATTTACAAACTTAGCCCCCGTTTTAAATTTCCTACATCACTGCAATATTAGTCGGTTGGGGATAGGACGGTAATCTCGCATACACCAAATATTTGCCGACGAGAGTTTGTTTTGGCGCCCACCGTGTATGAATCGGGGAGGGAGTCGATTTTGGCCGAGGAGACACTATGTTTTGGCGCCCATCGTGTATGAATCCGGGTGAGAGGCGGTTATGTCACGTTTGAGTGAAAATACAAACCTACCCCTATCGAAACCTATAGAAATCGAGCCGATAGGCTTTGCGTGTCAGGGATAGGCAGTAATTTCCATGTCGCAGATTTTGGTTTCGGGCCGTTACTGCAACTTCCCGCTTCGCTCAAATTTTTGTAGAGCAAGAGTGCACATTTACTGTGCCAACTCAATTCGAATCTAGTTTGTATTCTATTTTTGTTCGGGCGGGATCCATTTTCGATTGGAATAAAATTTGATATACATCATTTTTTATATATACTTTCAAAAGCACAACACCCTTTATACATAAATATGGTTTACAAATGGCATGGTTTCAGATTCATATGGCTGTATCCATCTTAATTTGGATTTTCAAATATTTGAAACCACTTTATGTTGAAATCCAATGTATGCATTCCTCGCTAACTGTCTCCAATTAATGTGTGTTTCATGCGGTTTTTTACTTCTCAAACATGTATAATGTGTTTCACACACGCAACATATAGTGTAATCCCGTTTAGAATTAATTGCATATAAAACCATGCATTGTCTCTAATTAAAGAATCTATGGATCACTAATATTGATAAACTATATAACATTACACGTGTCCCCAAATTCAAATGAATATGCATGTTTGATACACCAATTGGCTTATGATATTATCGATGTCGTGATCTCTAGTTTAAATATTTGAATCCCCTTTAATCCAGATATTCGTCTCATATAGCTATCGAGTATCTCTCTAGACGCGTTCATCGTCTCTCGGGTATCTCTCGTGCTACCTGTATGTCGACAATGATCTTTTATCTTCGTAACACACTGACAGTACTCTCTCCCTCGACCTTCATCACTCTATCTCTCTCTTAGTATATCTCGCTCCCTGCTATGTGTCTCTAACTATGATTCTCCATGTGAAATCTCTTTGTCTCACACAAACACAAACTCTGTCTCCCGGGGTCTCATTTCTCTATACTATTCCCTTGTGTACCACTCGCACACCCCCTCTCACAGAGAGATGTCTTTCGCTCCTTAGGTATGAGAAGCTACGACTCTTCCTCTTAAATATCTCTTTCTCACACACAAACACAAAATCTGTCTCCCAGGGTCTCATATCTCTCCACCATTCTCTTGTATGTCGCTCACACACACTCTCTCCCTAGAGATATCTTGCGTTCCCTCATATGTCTCTCTAGCTATCACTCTCGTTGTGAAATATCTTTCTCTCTCGCAGAGACAAAACTCCGTCTCTCGGGATCTCATTTCTCTCGGATGTTTGTTTGTATGTGACTCACGTGCACCCTCTCTCTATCTCTCTCACACCCACACACATAACTCAGCCTTCTGATCCACTCGACTCCTATCTCTAATGCACACTAGCTAGCATCTTTATCTTTCTATTTATCTGTTTCTCCATCAACCTTCTTTCTAGCCCTCACTCTTGCTTCCTATCACACACACTATATATGTTTCTCTCTACGTGCAGTCATGTGCCCTCTTTTTATCTTTCTCTCTCACACACACATAACTTCACCCTCTGAACCACCCGGCGGTCATCTCCAACACTCAAACTAGCTGATGCCCCTCTAGCTAGCATCTCTATCTCTGTATCTATCTATAGTTTCTCCATCAACATTTCTTTCTCGCATGCACTCTTGCTTCCTATCACGCACACTATATATGTCTCTCCATACATGCATCTATAGGCCGATCTCTTTTGCACAATCGTTGTGTCTCGCTCCCTCTGCTCGCCATAGATGCATGCTCCAACCCATGCCACTATCTCTTAAAGACAAAAACACATGCTCAATTATCGGGCCTTCTTCCCTGCACTCTCACATGCATGCATATTGTCATACCGATCCGTCTCTCCCATGTCGTTGATCTTATGACTTATGTCTTCTTTCTTTTATCTCGATCATGCGCGCGTGCGCACACACACATCCCACGTATACATATATACCTCTTGCACATGCACGTTTAAGGTCTCCTATGTCTCCATACGTAGTTAATTACCCTCAGCCCTAATGCCACATCGAATCGTTCTCTTCTTGTGTGCACATAACTTCTGCCTGGATGGGTAAAACACACACTCACACTTAACAATCTCCTTCTAGCTACCCCCCTTTCTCACTCTTCCCCTATATCCCCGAAACCAATAAGACCATCCCTTCGTTTAATTCCCGCCTACATGCACCATCGATATATAGTAGTCTTCCTTGGTGTCTCTTGAACAAACACGTTCTCTCGATGTCAACTCCTCTCACACGCACACGCCTTCTCTTCCCTCTCTACGGGCCTTTTGTCTCTCGCACCCCCTCGTTGGTGGCCTCTGCCATACACATCACCTCTCTATAATGAAGCCGCACACACTTAAATTACATTCACCACCGAGGACCCCGCGTCACACACACACACACCGACCCCCCACACACTAAGACTCCATCTCACACACATGCTCTAGGTGGAGCATTTGTTCCTACCACCCTTCATCCAACCTTACCCGTATGATAAACAATCACCTTAATTTAGTTGTATAACATAGACAAATTCCACTTTACTTTAGTAGTTAGCAAACTTATCATCTCTACTCTTATAAAAAACCGAGTTGGTGATGATGGTGGTGCCTGCCATCTTGTAATATAGACCGTCCGATCTATATCTGACGGATAGAAAGCAAACTATGACAATTTTACAAAAGATACCCGCACCTCTCGCACATTTATAGATAAGGCCTTGCCTCGTTCATCCATATCTTCCACAACCTCATTGCTGAGCAATTAAAAAAGGAAGTCTCTGGAACAATCTAGCATGGTGGCCGCTGCCGCCTGCCGATGCCGTCCATCCCCATGACTTCGCCCAGTCCGACCACCAGTCACCACCACGCTCCACTCCTCCTCACCTTATCTCTCATCTTTCATTTTTTCGATGAAATCCTCAAGATACCATTTTTCTGATAAAATTCTCGAGATATCATTAGTTTTTACACATGGGATTACTCCTGCATGGGTCAATCACAACAGGTGTTTTGTAAAAAAATGCATCTTGATGTTCCGCGCAATGCACGGGCATCTTGCTAGTAATTGTATAACGCAAATCACGAGCAGGAAATGACATTTTTTTACACAACCACGTTAACATGGCCACGTAAATCACTAGCTAAAGTGTAATACCATTATAGTTATATCCTGATGCAAAAGGTTGAGTACATGTCCGAAGAGTAAAGTCGCACACACGCACTCTGTCTCTCAGAATCTCACACACACACCAGTTACGTGACGCCCCCTTAAGCAGACACGTATGTTACAATTTGTGCACCTGCGGGTACACGTGATGGTGCACATTTATTTAAGCCAGACGGCGAACCCAAACAACAGCTGCATTCATTCCCCTCCCGCCACCTCTTCTCTGGTCGCCGTCGCCCGGTAGACATGGCCCGGCCAAAGGTAATGACATACGCCATACTCCCGCCGGAGCGGCGCTTTAATCTGGAAATTTTAGTGGTCATGCATGCATCTTTTTGTGCTAGCACTCCTATATAAGGGTTGACCGGTCGCTTCCCGCGGACGTGCGCGGGCAGTGGAAGAGGAAGGAGAAGGGAAGTGGGCTGTGGAGTAATGTTTTTTACCACAATTTCTTAGGAAACTGAGTGCAATAATTGAGTAGTTTTGCAAATTACTAGTACTACACCTGAAATGGTTCAAAACCAATAAAACCATCACGCCCGCGTGTGACCGCCCTGGCCGACCCAACCCCCCTCCCTTGCCGGTGCGCGCTTCCCACGTGAAACGGTCAGCATCGCCCAGAGCGTTAGTGCCGCATTAATGCCCGGCCAGAGCGGAGGCGACCTCTCACTGGCGTCGGCTTTGAAGCATCGCAACGGCCGAGAGAGCGCCACTTCCCGGTGCACGCGACTGCTCCGTGTCGAGGCTGGCTGTAGTTTGGATGAGTCTCCATCATGGGGAGCCACACTAACTGCGATGATATAGACTCCCGTTGCCCACAGTTATGGATCATTCCATCTATGAAGAACACGTTGGACTGGAACTACGAGACGGACATGTACCCAGGAGTGGACGTACGAACCTGAGTAATGTAGTGCAGTAAGTGAAGTAGAAAGGCACAAATAGTATGAACATGCATGGCATATAGGCATTTGTCTCTTACTACCACTAAATGTTGTACGTGCAATGCACTGTGATGTTATGGAGTACGTGCCTAAGTACTCTACTAATACTATATTAATTGGAGGTACATATTAGGTTTTATAATTGTTTACGTGTATGCCCCGAGACTTCCAACTAGACGTGACTTTCTCTCCATGTCACACTTTGTATTGTTCATACCACTAGTACTACTACGTGTGGTCTCCGACCCAGAAGTGGAAGAAGTGGAGACGCTCTACCACGCTGTTCATGTCCCACTCCTTTCGCTGATGTGTGGGACATCTAGCACGTGCTGTGTTTGGCACTCCTTCGTCGTAAGTAGTCCTGGCCATCTCCGGCTCGGCCCTGTTGGCCCACCCAGGCCCGGCCCTAAAATCCAGGGTCTAGGCCCAATGGGCTTGCCCATGGGCCGGGCTTGGTCCTGAATTTTGAGCCCACCAGCAGGGCCTAGACGGGCTTGGGCATCGGCTTGGCATATTGGCATTTTAAGGAAGAGGCCCGGCCCATGGCCCCAAGCCCTAAGGGCTTTTCAGGGCTTTTTACCAGATGGGATAGGCTTGGGCTTGAAAAGTAGGCCCGATGGTAGGGCCTGGGCCTCAGTTTTCTGCCGTGGCTTTTTTAGGCCCGGCCCATGGCCAGGAATAGTCGTAAGCATCAAAACGCTAGCATTCATCAGAAATAAAATGTAAATATAAATCAGTAGTGATACTATACCACGCTAGTTCCTCGATATCGGAAAGAATACTTCTGTTCGCCGACATGTGGGACGTTGACCATCCTGGTCCACTTGCCATGCATGTAGAACTCCAAGGGAGAGTCACCCTAGTTGTCGCACCGCAGTAATAATGACAAATGAGCTGTCAAATCACAGGCCCAACCTTTCCCACTTTGAAGTTGCTCGGACGAAGGAACCATCATGACTTCGTTGAATTCCGCTTCTTGAAGAAAACTACTGTACCAGCAGTACTGCTAGCTACAGTAGTTACTCTAGCAGAGGCCTCCTTTGGTTCATAGGATAGGAATTTTATAGGAATATGAAAATCATAGGAAGTGAGATGAAATGTATCTCAATTCCTATAGAGAAAGAGATGCCATTTGATGCATAGGATAGGAATTTTTCCATTGAGTCTAGGCTAATGTATTGGTAATTTGCTCTAAAAACTAAAGTAGTAACTAGTACTAGTACATGCTCATAATTAATTAAACAAACATACGGGCAACACAGACACACACACACACTAACTACTAGTGCTACTACTTCTCACATGCTGGCCATACACCATCGTTCTCCTTCCCGGCTTTGTCGGCGACACCCCACCGTGCTTGGATCTTCGCCGACCTCTCCGCAACAGCGCGTGCGTCCTCTTCTTTCTTGCGGCGGCGGGCCTCTCCTTTCTTGAGTGCTTTCTGACCTTTTCGCTCCCTCTGTGCGGCTTTGGCCGCCTCTTGCTCTACCGTCCATTTGGCCTTGGCAGCTTCAAATTCCGCCCACGTAGGTGTGAGGTCACGAGCAGCGATGAACTCGACACGGCGGAATGCCATCGCTTCCCTACCATTTTGTGTGCGGTCAGGAACTCGGCGCAGCGGGATGCCATTGCTTCCTTACCGGTTAGTGTGCAGCGCGGTGGCATGAAGGACGCTTGGTGAGAGCTCTGGAGTGGCCGGACAACCGTATAGTGCATTGGTTTGTCAAGAGCTCAAGGACAGAAGACGAAGGAAATTTGAATTCCCCTTCAATCCTGGTCATTTATTACCGAGTAAAATGCATTGGCAGTCATCGGACTTGTCTTGATAGCTCACTTTGATCATTGTATACGAGATATGGTGATTATACGGTCACTGGCTCAGCGTATAGCTCCATATTTTCTGGTTGACCAGTTAAACAGTCCCCATGTGCCTTATCAGCTCGTGTTCTTTATCTATCTATCTATGCGGGCCTACCTGTCAGTGGAGAAAGAAATAAAAACCAAAATTATGCGTACGTGAGGAATCAAACCACGGACTCGTCGCTGCAACGCACACTCGTCAGCCAAATGAAAATGAAACACTTTGAGTTAAATGCACAAACCAATTTTTTTTACTATATGTGATGCACACATTAGCGCACACCGTCCATAGAGGCAAGTAACATGTACGCGTGCAGACACTCACGCTCACGCTGTCAAACCATGCTAATGCATGACCCTCTCAAGCAAAGTCTTGCTCATGGCGCAACGCAAACGGCGAGCCCGTCACCTGCGCGCCTCGGCGGTGCCTGACATTACTGTTTAGACGTTTGCCGGAGGCCTCCGCAAACACCGAGCATGTATTCACCTGGCTCAACACCAACGGTCATACTCGTGACTCGGCGCCTTGCTCATGTATATCATCCATCACAACGACAATCTATAAAACAGCCTAGCTAGAGAGGGTACAATGGTACCTATGTATGTACTATCGTGAGCGATCGGTTATGTGTCACTGCACACGAGTGTGTGTCTGATCGATTCGTCCATTATTCATAAGTTATGCATGGTTGTGTGGTTTCTAATGGTGGTCGTCGAAGGCTAGCTGGCGATAAGAGTAGTTGCATGGACGCCTGGTTGTCAATACGTGCCGCATACGCTTCAAAGGCTCGTCATCCATGAGTTCACATTTTACCACCACGCCAGCGTCTGACCGCCCTGGCCTACCGAAACCCCTTCCATCGCTAGCACACGCTTCCCGCCTGAAACGGTCACCGTCTCTCCAGAACGTCAATGCCGCATTCACCGGACTTAACTGCAGGTGCAGTTGGTGTGTCACTGACATGCGGGCCAGATGCTAGTTGGGCCCACATGTCAGTGACCCAACTTCACCTGCAGTTAAGTCACTAAAGTAGCGTCCGCATTCATGCTCGACGCGACCTCTCACTGGCTCCGGCATTGCAGCAGTGCGACGGCCGAGAAAGCGCCACCCGCGCGGCATCCCGGTTCAAGCGACTGCTCCGCGTTAACGACACCACGGCCATCCTTCCGTCCGCCGCCCACATTAATGACACGCGGCTGCCGACGAACCTACTCCAGCGCCAGTCGTCCAATCGTCTATCGCGGCTCATTGCCATTCTCCCGCTATATTAACTTGAGCCCCAGCTCCCAGCCATAGCCAAAGACCCATACTCATTCTCCTCCGGTCCCTTCTTTCTGTCGGCACCACTCCAACCATGGCCTCCTGGCGCTCCAAAGCTCTCTTGGACGAACTGTCGCACGAGCAGATGAAGGACATCGGCGGCTCCGCTCCGGGCGCGCTCCAAAGCTCTCTTGGACGTACTGTGGGATGAGCAGACGAAGGAGATCACTGGCTTCCCCCCGACCGGCCTCCGCCGCCACAACCACGAAGCCGGCAGCGAGGAAGAGTAGTACACGGTAGGTCGCCGCTGCTCTGGTCCCAGGAAGGCCACCGCTCTCCTCTTAGTCGACGGCAAGCTTGGTGGGATAAACATCGGCGGCCGATTAGCTGCTTGACGGTGAACTGGTGGCGGAAATCTTTAGAACCTTGTGCTCCGGAGGAGGAGGTTATCGAGGCGGATGAGGAGGAGGCAAAAACAATGGACGGCTTTCTCGGGTTCATGGCCGGACATGGTGGTCGGGCACCGACGATCGTTTAGATTAGGTTTACAGTAGGTTTTAGTACGGTTTGTGCGAAATATGTAATAAATTTCATCCAGTTTATAGGAAAAGTTTACGAAATGTAATGAATTTCGTCCGGTTAATTTGAAATTTGCTTTGTTTGCACGAATTCTGTCCGGTTAGTTCATATAGTTGTCGAAAGGTATGCGGGCAGCATTGGATGGCATCCTCTGGCATCAGTGTCCTCAGACAGATGCCAGTGTAAATTTGTGGGCCAGCGCTGGAGATGCCCTAACTATCATGCTATAATCGCTAACAGTGCTCCATTATTTCGCAGGGAACAGTTATGCCTCGATCAAAATCAGATCCGCCGTGTTTCACACTCCTCCCACGTAAGAGTGTAGACTCTTGCTTACATAGAAATGGAGCAAGTGGATGGCACTATAGCACGTCATATCACCCAAACTAGCCCACCAAACGCGCGGGAAACCACCACCCTCGTCATTTTGTTCTGGATTTCTATCGATCGATCGCACGGAAATGTTACGCTTTGCAAGTTCAAAAGGAAAAGGCGGCATACTTACAACTCATACGCGTCGCGTTCGCGTTGCACCCCCGACAGTCCGGCTCGCACGCCGCTCACCAGAGGGGACACGCGTTGTCTTGCATTTTCACTGACATGTGGGACTGCAATTGAATAAAACGTCGATAGCCGAAATCTAATCGCTCGGCAGGCGTCGGCTGAGAAGAGAGAGACGGGGGAGGGTGAAGAGATCGCCCTCCCGCCGCTCACAGACTCCAAGAAATATATGGTGATAATGTTAGGTAGGCCATGCGAGAGTCCGGACCGCTTCCAAGCCCGCTTCTGACCGCCCTGGCCCACCAGAAACCCCCCACCTCCCGCGCCCGCTCCCCCTAAGACGCCAGCTGCCCGCATTCGTAGCAAGTAGTAGTAGTAAAATACTGGGCTATAAGCCTGCTTATGTAGAGGAGAGAGAAGCATTGACAAAGTCAAGGAGTGGGCTCTGCAAGAGCCCGTCTCTACACGTGCTCCTAGGTATAAAAAACTAATTCTAAAAAAAGAGGCATAAAAACAATTGTGTCTAAAAAAAGAAAGGTAAAAAACATTTGAGAGGAAATATATAGAGAGAAAGTGAGAAAAAGTTGTAACCTTATAGCCAACCTTATAGTCAACACTATGGTAGTATTACATGAGGAAGCAGGGAGTGGTGCACATGCCAAGTTCACTGGGCTGCCGTGTTTCACACTCCTCCGTCGTAACAGTGGAGACAATAGCTTTCATAAAAAATAAACAATGAATACTTGTTGCTCGTCCTCTATATTGGAAAGAATACTTTCATTCGCCGACATGTGGGACGTCGACCATCCTGGTCCACCTGCCCTGCACAAAATTATCCTGGTCCGCCCCGGTCGTAGTGCAGGTCCAACCTTTCCTACTGTAAGTTGGTCGGACGAAGGAGCCATCATGACTTCGTTGAATTCCGCTTCTTCAAGAAAACTTACTGTACCTGCAATACTGCTACCACACGCGAAGACTGGACGACACTGTATCACGTCATATCACTGAAACCCACTAGGCCAAACCAGCCCGCCTAGGATTTGTACTCCCTCCATTTCAAAGTTAGTACTATTACAAAGTTGAGTCATCTATTTTGGAACAGAGGGAGTACGTCTCTGTACTGCTATGATTTTGTGTTGTACGTCTCTGTACTTTTGCTACTATTTTCCTACCCTATGAACCAAATGAGGCCTGAATATATCCGTGTCGACTATTGTATGATCGGTCGCTAAGCCTACAATTTTAGGAGCTTGGGCTATTGGCCGATCGACGACAGATCAGACCTATAACCGTACCACGAGCTCGTCAGCCCCAAAGTTTCTCTTCGGTGAGTGTTTTGCAAGTACTATAGCTCGCACAGTAGCTAGCCTACTAACACCAAGAATCATCAAACAAGGCCTGCTGATATGATAAACAGTTCAAACTTACATCTAAGCATGCCATATATTAGATGAAAAGCTGGTGAGGATACATCTGTTTCCATAACTCAGAGAGGGTTCGCATGATTCACTATCAAACAAAAGTAGCAAGTACCGCCCACACAAGAGAGTGCACTAGCCCTAAGATGGTTTTATAACACACATCGTTCTGGTAATTAAACACAATGCAAACTACCCTGAAGGATTAGCGCGACCAACTATTTCTTGTTATCGATCTCTCAGGCAATGACCACAGCACGGACAATGGCATGTGAATCGATCTCTGGGGCGATGTCCACAGGACGGACCGCGACATTGGAATCGATCTCTGGGCCGATGTCCACAGGATGGACAGCGGCATTGAAATCGATCTCCGGGGTGATGTCCACAGGACGGACCGCGACATCGAAAACGATCTCAGGGGCGTTGTCCACAGGACGGGCCGCGACATCGTAATCATCAAGGACGTCCACCGACCCCGACACAACCCTAACATTTTACCAAGCACATTGCAAATAATCAAAAACCAGAACTATGGTAAGCCATTAATTTTTTACCTTGTGCAGCTCACCGGGGGATCCCATCCCTCTGGGGGCCATTTCCTCGTCCTCGATGGGGGCCACCACCTTGCCAAGGGAATACTACTTCTCATCGGCGACTATCTCCTCAAACTCGGCCTTGAGCCTCTCATAGGTGGCCATTAGAGTTTCTGGGGTAGGCACGATGGGGCCCTTGCTGTTCTTCCAGCTTTCTTTGAGGAGTTCGTCCGCCAACGTCGTCAACTCTTTGGCCAGTGCTTGTTTCTTGGATTCTTCGTCACCATGGGTTGGCCCGCCAACATGGTCAACTCGTTGGTCGGTGCTCGCTTCCTGGAGATCGCTGTCTCCAGTGGGTGGTCCGCCGGCAACTCTTTGCCTATTGCTCCAGGATCCATCAATGAACTGACAAAAAAAAAACAATCGAAAGGAAACCACAATCGCAATGAAAACAGGAAAAGAATAGGCTATGAGAATCGGTCGGTGCTTCGCAAAAAGAAGATTCTTGGAATGAAAATATAGTAGCATCACTTGTTCGCCCACCTTTCGTTCGGTGGTACAGAAGAAAAATGGCATAACTGAGTAGCCTGGAGTGAGGTTTTCTTCAAGAAAGGGGAGAAAGGGCTTCAACGAGCGTTCCAGTGAAATGATGGTTGCTTCATCCAGTCCAACTTCGAGGCCACTTTGAGGCCACTTTACCACTACCGGTAAAGGTGTTGGTTTTGTGATATGACGGGTCATGATGGCCACACCAGGGTGACCAGTGAGTCTCGACTGTAGCACCTCACTGTGATTTGGTGGATGGCACACGAGCCCGGATGCTTTGATGTCCCGCATGTAGATAGAGCGGCTAGTCATATAGGAGTACTCAATATTGTGCACCGCGACCAAGGCTAAGAGGAAAACGAGAGAACTACGTATTTATTTACGGTGTAGATTCACTCATTTAGGGTGTAGTCTAGTCACTTGTTGAAATCTCTAGAAAGGCACATACTCCTTTCCGGTTTACAGGGCTATACTAGCTAGTATTACAATAGTGGGCTCACGTAGCAATTTTGTCTCATGCAAGAGCCTGGCTATATGTGTGCTCTAAGGCTCCGCACCACGCCCCAGCCCTACACAAAGACTGCCACGTGTGCGTTCGCAACTGCCACGTTCGCGTTGCGCTTGGCTCTTCTCCTCTTTGAGAAGACGAACAATGATGTTACTACTACTTCTACAGTATCGAATCCACTGCTGCATGTCCGTCCACCGCGTGCGGGAGGGATAGCTTGTTGTAGTATAAGCAAAAGCCTGTCCTCGTCTGCGAGCCACTGCGCGCATGGGCGAGGGAGAAGGCGTGTATTAGTAAAATCAAGGTTCTCCTCGTTGTATGAGTTGATGCGACACATCATAGCACTGGCCCCACATGCTTGCCTCTAAACTTGGCTAAAAGACCCGCAGTGTACAATATATTTGCTGCAACCTCTAACATTTACCCCACCACAAATTAAAATATATATTCCTAGCTTGACAAGATGAGCGTGCAAACTACAATCACCAGGATGACAGGTAGGGCCAGAAAATTATTTTAATAAAAAATTTCTTCGAGACGGCCTCATAGCATGGAGCCGACCCCAACGATTTTAAGCTTAGAGGCACGGTACACGCTATCCTAGACTACTCTACACATGAAACTGCCACACGAGCGTCCGGGCTGCGCTTGGCTCTTCGCCTCTTCGGGAAGTCGAACAATGATGGAGTACTATTGCAGTGGAGTACTACAGTATGCTTCTGGCCATCTGACACCGAATGAACTGCTGCATGTCCACCGCGTGCGAGAGGGAGAGCGTGTAGCGAAAGCTTCTCCTAGTCCTGCCAGCCACCACGCTCATGGGCGAGGGAGGGACGCAACTTCATTGACTTACTGCTCCTGCCTTTGCGTGTATGACAGGTGGGCCCAACAGGTGGGTGGCCCACCTGTCATATAGCCAAAGGCAGGTGCAGTTAAGGCACCGGAGCTTAGTCCGCGAGGGAGAGGGCGTCGTAGTAATCAAACTTCTCGTTGTTGTATGAGTTGATGCGACACATCAAAGCACTGCACACGATATATTTGAATAATTTGCGTTTACCAATGCATTAATTACAACGCATGCATGCATGCATGCATGCCGTGACTTTCCTTTTGATACTTGCATGTGTTGATTGCACCTTGCCAAATTTTGACTATAAGTTTAACTAACCAAATGTTCAAGCATGTCACAAAAAATTACATCATTGAAAACTATGTTCAAATACGAATCAAACGATACTCCCTCCGTCTAGGTGTATAAGTCACCTTACGAAAATCAAATAATCCCAAAACACTTAGGCACGGTACATTAACTCTCATCTCGTTTCTTGCTTCGTGACATATCAACAAATAAGATATGTGGGCCGTGCATGCTTTCAATGACTTGAGACTACCAAACACGACATGTAGTGGTTAGTTCATTGCATGCAATGCTATTAATTAGCAAAAAAAATTATGTTATCTCATTTTCCCCTCCGCCTTGGTCGCGGTGCACAATCTAAGATGACTTATACACCTAGACGGAGGGAGTATAATTTTTGTTAACATGGACTAACATTTTGTCAGTTAAATCTTTGGTCAAAATTTGGCACCAATTACAAAGGGGCCCAATAAATATTGTACTGTCACATTTTGTTTTGAGGATACAACCACATAGAAAATATAAATAATAATGCATGTTGGGGAAGCCCACGTTTCCGATAATTTTAGCCGTGGGCTTGTTCACAAATTTTACGAGGCGGTGGTTGTTCATTTAATGGAGGGTCTTGTACCAGACTTGAACGATCCAAAGTGCAACCTGGCACACCGTAACACCACTTGGAATAAGCGGGTAGCTATCTCAAAAAACAATCAACAACTCAAAAAAAAGGGTGACCTGGCACGTACACAATTTTAAACGATTGTTTTGATGGAGTGAAAAAGGAAAACTACCCCACTACGTATGTATATGTAGGCCGGAGCCTCCGCGCTTGCTTGCTAGGGTTGGATTATTCACACAGTCTCGTCCTGTCCAGATCTAAACAAGATAGCGGTGGTAACACAGTCTTTCTATCCTCACCGCTAGTTACAGATCTGGACGTATCCCCCTCCGCCGATGAAGGGGAGGAGGGGCAGCGTTTAGGCCGTCGTCGACAGCGAGGGAGGAGACCCACTGCCGGCCGCACCGTTATCTTTGTCCGAGCATCGGCGCGGGAGGTCCTCTGATCCCTTTGTTGTTTCCCTAGTGTGGGCCGATCCGGCCTCCCGCCGCCCACCTATCCACATCCCAACGACGTTCTGGTATATCTTCCTCAGCCCCTCTCGATCGGATGGTCCAACGTCACCTATTTTTTTCTTCTATTGTTAGAGGTAAAGCTACTTCATGGAGTCGAATCTTGTACTTGGTTCAAACAAGAAATAAAGTGGGGGTGGGGGAATTTAGGAGTAGGTGGCTATAGTGAACAAAAATGGGACCAACCCAGATATGTTTCTTGGATGTTTGTTTCTCGGGGCAACAAACTCTGAATCACCACTTTATGCCATGGTTTAGGTACATGGTGCTGGACTGCTGGTGCACCCACTATCCCATGCCCTTATACCAAATATTTAGCTATTCTTAATCTAATGCCCCTGGCAAAATGAAGCCATGCCACTGTTATAAGCCATGACAAGTTTAGCCAAATATTTTTGCCTGTAATTGTTTGAGACTCTGACTATTTCCTCTGTAGCTTTTTGTGCAAATAGGGATATCCATTTCACCTGGTTGCTATTGTGACCTTGTGCTCTGGAGGAGGAGGTTATCGAGGCGGATGAGGAGGAGGCAAAGGCAATGGCCAACTTTCTCGGGCTCATGGCCGGACATGGTTGTCGGGCGCCGGCGATCGTTTAGATTAGGTTTACAGTAGGTTTTAGTATGGTTTGTGCAAAATATGTAATGAATTCCGGCCAGTTTATAGGAAAAGTTTTCAAAATGTGATGAATTTCATCTGGTTAATTTGAAATTTGCTTTGTTTGCACAAATTTCGTTCGGTTAGTTCATATAGTTGTCGAAAGGTATGCGGGCAGCATTGGATGGCATCCTCTGGCATCAGTGCCCTCGGACAGATGCCGGTGTAAATTTGTGGGCCAGCGGTGGAGATGCCCTAACTATCATGCTATAATCGCTAACAGTGCTCCATTATTTTGTAGGGAACAGTTATCCCTCGATCAAAATCAGATCCGCCATGTTTCGCCCTCCTCACACGTAAGACTGTATACTCTTTCTTAAATAGAAATGGAGCAAGTGGACGACACCGTATCATGTCATATCACTCAAACTAGCCCGCCTAACGCGTGGGAAAGCACCACCCTCGCCATTTTGTTCTGGATTTCTATCGATTGATCGCACGAAAATGTTACGCTTTGCAAGTTCAAAAGGAAAAGGCGGCACACTTACGACTCGTACGCATCGCGTTCACGTCGCACCCTCGACAGTCCGGCTCGCACGCCGCTCACCAGAGGGGACACGCGTTGTCTTGCATTTTCACTGACATGTGGGACAGCAATTGAATAAACCGTCGATAGCCGAAATCTAATCGCTCGGCAGGCGTCGGCTGAGAAGAGAGAGACGGGGGAGGGTGAAGAGATCGCCCTCCCGCCGCTCACAAACTCCAAGAAATATATGGTGATAATGTGAGGTAGGCCATGCGAGAGTCCGGACCGCTTCCAAGCCCGCTTCTAACCGCCCTGGCCCACCAGAAACCCCCCACCTCCCGCGCACGCTGCCCCCTAAGATGCCAGCTCCCCGCATTCGTAGCAAGTAGTACTAGTAAAATACTGGGCTAAGCCTGCTTATGTAGAGGAGAGAGAAGCATTGACAAAGTCAAGGAGTGGGCTCTGCAAGAGCCCGTCTCTACACGTGCTCCTAGGTATAAAAAACTAATTCTAAAAAAAGAGGCATAAAAAACAATTGTGTCTAAAAAAAGAAAGGTAAAAAACATTTGAGAGGAAATATATAGAGAGAAAGTGAGAAAAAGTTGTAACCTTATAGCCAACCTTATAGTCAACACTATGGTAGTATTACATGAGGAAGCAGGGAGTGGTGCACATGCCAAGTTCACTGGGCTGCCGTGTTTCACACTCCTCCGTCGTAACAGTGGAGACAATAGCTTTCATAAAAAATAAACAATGAATACTTGTTGCTCGTCCTCTATATTGGAAAGAATACTTTCATTCGCCGACATGTGGGACGTCGACCATCCTGGTCCACCTGCCCTGCACAAAATTATCCTGGTCCGCCCCGGTCGTAGCGCAGGTCCAACCTTTCCTACTGTAAGTTGGTCGGACGAAGGAGCCATCATGACTTCGTTGAATTCCGCTTCTTCAAGAAAACTTACTGTGCCCGCAATACTGCTACCACACGCGAAGACTGGACGACACTGTACCACGTCATATCACTGAAACCCACTAGGCCAAACTAGCCCGCCTAGGATTTGTACTCCCTCCATTTCAAATTTAGTACTATTACAAAGTTGAGTCATCTATTTTGGAACGGAGGGAGTACGTCTCTATACTGCTATGATTTTGTGTTGTACGTCTCTGTAATTTTGCTACTATTTTCCTACCCTATGAACCAAATGAGGCCTGAATGTATCCGTGTCGACTATTGTCTGATCGGTCGCTAAGCCTACAATTTTAGGAGCTTGGGCTATTGGCTGATCGATGATGGATCAGACCTATAAGCGTACCACGAGCTCGTCAGCCCCAAAGTTTCTCTTCGGTGAGTGTTTTGCAAGTACTATAACTCGCACAGTAGCTAGCCTACTAACACCAAGAATCATCAAACAAGCCCTGCTGATATGATAAATAGTTCAAACTTACATCGAAGTGATGTCTACTACGCAACTTTATTCTTGTAGACACGTGTTGGGCCTCCAAGCGCAGAGTTTTGTAGGACAGTAGCAATTTTCCCTCAAGTGGATGACCTAAGGTTTATCAATCCGTGGGAGGCGTAGGATGAAGATGGTCTCTCTCAAACGACCCTACAACCAAATACAAGAAATCTCTTGTGTCCCCAACACACCCGATAGAATGGCAAATTGTATAGGTGCACTTGTTCGGCGAAGAGATGATGATAAAAGTGTAATATTGATGGTAGAAATATATTTTTATAATCTGAATGAAAAAAAACAACAAGGTAGCAAATAGTAAACGGGCACAAAAACGGTATTGCAATGCTTAAAAATGAGGCATAGGGTCCGTACTTTCACTAGTGCAACCTCTCAACAATGCTAACATAGTTGGATCATATGATTATCCCTCAAAGTGCAATAAAGAATCACTCTCGAGTTCCTATTAGCGGAGAACAAAAGATATAAATAGTTTGTAGGGTACGAAGCCACCTCAAAGCTATTCTTTCCGTTCGATCTATCCTAGAGTTCGTACTAGAATAACGCAAGCTATTCTTTCCTATCGATCTAATCAAGAGTTCGTACTAAAGTAGCACCAAAGCAAACTCATATTCATAATACTCAATCCACACAAAGAACTACAAAGGGACCCCAAAGTTTCTATTGGAGAAAAGATAATAAAAACGTGCATCAACCCCTATGCATAGATTACCCCAATATCACCGCAGGAATCTGCGAGTTGAATGCCAAGAGATATATCAAGTGAATCAATATGATACCTCATTGTCACCTCACGTATTCATACTGCAAGACATATATCATGTGTTCTATTCTCTGAATATTCAATCCGACAAGACAAAACTGCAAAGGGTAAAGACTCAATTCATCACAACAAGAGTATAGAGGGGAGAAACATCATATGATCCGACTATATTAACAAAGCCCATGATATAGATCACGAGAGAGAGAGAGATCAAACACATAGCTACTGGTACAAACCCTCAGCCCCGAGGGTGGACTACTCCCTCCTCATCGTGGTGGCCACCGGGATGATAAGATGGCCACTGGAGATGATTCCCCCTCCGGCAGGGTGCCGGAACAGGGTCTAGATTGGTTTTCGCGGATACAGAGACCTTGCGGCGGCGGAACTTTTGATCTAGGGTAACCCCGAGGGGTTTCGGAATATTTGGAAATTTATAGTGCAAAGAGGGGTGCGGGAGGCCACCGAGGTGGGCACAACCCACCTGAGCGCGCCAGGGGGGCCTGGCGCACCCTCGTGGGTTGTGCCCCCTCGGGGTACCCCCAGGAGCAGCTCTGGCCCAATGGATGTCTTCTGGCCCAAAAAAATCTCCAAAAAGTTTCGTGTTGTTTGGACTCCGTTTGATATTGATTTCCTGCGATGTAAAAAACAATCAAAAAACAGCAACTGGCACTGGGCACTGGGTCAATAGGTTAGTCCCAAAAAATGATATAAAGTTGCTATAAAATGGTTGTAAAACATCCAAGAATGATAAAATAACAGCATGAATACTTCATAAATTATAGATACGTTGGAGACGTATTAGCATCCTCAAGCTTAATTCCTGCTCGTCCTCGAGTAGGTAAATGATAAAAGAAATAATTTATGAAGTGTGAATGCTAGCAAAGTGCACAAGTTTAATCAATGACAATTTCAATCACTTTTCCTAGCATCATAACAACAATTCTTTCTTATAAAACTTCTCATGTTATAGTGGCAACCAATTCACATGTTAAGGTTCAAACAATGAACTCTCTTGAAACTCAACAACCTATGTTCTTAGTCACCAAGCAATTGCAATTCAACTTATTCAACAGACTCTAAGTAAGAGTGCTACCTCTTGAGCACTGCGTTGGTTTTCCCTTGAAGAGGAAAGGGTGATGCAGTAAAGCAGCGTAAGTATTTCCCTCAATTTTTGAGAACCAAGGTATCAATACAGTAGGAGGCCACGCACGAGTCCCTCGCACCTACACAAACAAATAAAATCCTCGCAACCAACGCAATAAAGGGGTTGTCAATCCCTTCACGGTCACTTACGAAAGTGAGATCTGATAGATATGATAAGATAATATTTTTGGTATTTTTATGATAAAGAGAAATAAAGATGCAAAGTAAAATAAAAGGCAATAGAAATAGCTAAGTGTTGGAAGATTAAATATGATGGAAAATAGACCCGGGGGCCATAGGTTTCACTAGTGGCTTCTCTCGAGAGCATAAGTATTATGGTGGGTAAACAAATTACTGTTGAGCAATTGAGAGAATTGAGCATAGTTATGAGAATATCTAGGTATGATCATGTATATAGGCATCACGCCCACGACAAGTAGACCGACTCCTGCCTGCATCTGCTACTATTACTCCACACATCGACTGCTATCCAGCATGCATCTAGAGTATTAAGTTCAAAAGAACAGAGTAATGCTTTAAGTAAGATGACATGATGTAGAGGGATAAACTCATGCAATTTGATATAAACCCCATCTTGTTATCCTCGATGGCAACAATACAATACGTGCCTTGCTGCCCCTACTGTCACTGGGAAAGGACACCGCAAGATTGAACCCAAAGCTAAGCACTTCTCCCATTGCAAGAAAGATCAATCTAGTAGGCCAAACCAAACTGATAATTCGAAGAGACTTCCAAAGATAACCAATCATACATAAAAGAATTCAGAGAAGATTCAAATATTGTTCATAGATAAACTTGATCATAAACCCACAATTCATCGGTCTCAACAAACACACCGCAAAAGAAGATTACATCGAATAGATCTCCACGAGAGAGGGGGAGAACATTGTATTGAGATCCAAAAAGAGAGAAGAAGCCATCTAGCTAATAACTATGGACCCGAAGGTCTGAGGTAAACTACTCACACAACATCAGAGAGGCTATGGTGTTGATGTAGAAGCCCTCCATGATCAATGCCCCCTCCGGCGGAGCTCCGGAAAAGGCCCCAAGATGGGATCTCACGGGTACAGAAGGTTGTGGCGGTGGAATTAGGTTTTTGGCTCCATATCTGGTAGTTTGGGGGTACGTAGGTATATATTGGAGGAATAAGTACGTCGGTGGAGCAACGTGGGCCCCACGAGGGTGGAGGGTGCGCCCAGGAGGGCAGGCGCACCCCCTACCTCGTGCCTTCCTGGTAGCTTTCTTGACGTAGGGTCCAAGTCCTCTGGATCACGCTCGTTCCGAAAATCACGTTCCCGAAGGTTTCATTCTGTTTGGACTCCGTTTGATATTCTTTTTCTGCGAAACTCTAAAATAGGCAAAAAACAGCAATTCTGGGCTGGGCCTCCGGTTAATAGGTTAGTCCCAAAAATAATATAAAAGTGTATAATAAAGCCCATTAATGTCCAAAACAGAATATAATATAGCATGGAACAATAAAAAATTATAGATACATTGGAGACGTATCAAAGAGCTCCACATACTCAACCATCATGTAGTCTTCTATGGTTGCTAACACTCACCGCATACACATGAGCAAAACGTTTCAACCGGAAACATAGAAAGATAGGGGCTTATTGTTTCGCCTCCCAACGCATTCACCTCAAGGGTGATGTCAACAATAATAACTCATGCTACCCATATTCAACTGGACATATGTGCCTAGATCTTTCCTCACCACATGATGCTTGCCAAAAGAGAAAAATAAAAAGGAATAGAGAGAAATACTTTCACTTTTTGCATAAAAGTAAATACTGAGAAGTAAAAGATAGGCCCTTCGCAGAGGGAAGCAGAGGTTGCCATGTGCTTATTTGTTTGTATGCTCAATCCCTTAGTGCAAAAGAACGTCACGTTATATTGCCCCTTATGATAGTAACCTTTATTATGCAGTCATTTGCTTTTATTGCTTTGCCATCATAAGTTCGTACAACGCTCAATTTTCTCTTACACTAAATGATCTAACACTTTTAGAAGCAATTTTATTGCCTTATTGCACCGATGACAACTTGAAGGATCTTGCTCAATCCTTAGGTAGGTATGGTGGACTCTTGAAAATAAGATTTGGGTTTAAGGGTTTTTGGATGCATAAGTAGTATCTCTACTTGGTGCGGAATTTTTGGCTAGCAAAGATGAGGGGCAAGCACCACATGTTGAAGGATCTATGACAATATGACTTCTATGTGAATATGAGCAAACATAAATCATTACGTTGTCTTCCTTCTCCAACGTCAACAATTTTGGCATATAATATTTTGATGGGGGCTCACAATCACAAAAGATTTCCATGATAGTGTATTTGCATGTGAAAGTTCTCTTCCTTATACTAATTATTCGTGAATTGCTTGTATGACCAAAATTGTGATTGTCAAGCCTCAAAAGATTTCACTTTCTAAACCCAACGGGAAGCTACCACTAGGCATGATATGATTTCAACTTCATGATATTCAATTTATTCAGCAATTTACTCATAGGGTATAAGTGAAGCACAAGAGTAAAAGACAAACTGCTCCAAAAAGATATAAGTGAAGATCATGTGAGTAGTTAAGTAAATAGGTAGCTATTTGAGGACTCTCTCTTATTTAAAAACTTTCAGATCTAAGTAATTTATTAAAACAACAAGCAAAATGATAACAAAATGACATTCTAAGAATATCACACATCATGTGAAGCAGCAAAAACTTAGGCTCAACCGATACTAACCGATAGTTGCTGATGAAGAAAGGTGGGATGCCTACTGGGGCATCCCCAAGCTTAGATGCTTGAGACTTCTTGAATATTATCTTGGGATGCCTTGGGCATCCCCAAGCTTGAGCTTTTGTGTCTCCTTAATTCTTCTCATATCACGGTTTTCCTAAATTTCAAAAGCTTCATCCACACAAAACTCAACAGGAACTTGTGAGTTAAGTTAGTATAAACCAATGCAAAAACCTTATCATTCTCTACTGTAGCAAATCACTAAAATTATTATTCAACATTGCATACTAAATGCCTCTGCATATTTAATACTCCTATCCTCAAATAGAATCATTAAACAAGCAAACATATGCAAACAATGCAAACATAACAGCAATCTGCCAAAACAGTAGAGTCTGTAAAGAATGCAAGAGTATCAATACTTCCCTAACTCCAAAAATTGTAAAAATCTACCAAACTATGGAGAATTTATCAGAGCCTAATTTCCAAAAAGTTTCAACATTTTATCACACTCTGACTTTTCTATAGAATTTTTGCAACAGAGGTAAACTTTCTGTTTTCAAACAGCAATATGTATACTTGCAAAATAAGCAAGGTGAGGACTATCCTTGCCACTTTTATTGAAATAGAAGATGCAAAACATTATTCTAAATAACAGCAAGAAAATCCTAGCAAAATAAAATGACGCTCCAACTAAAACTCATATCATGTGACGAATGAAAACAAAGCTCCAAGTGAGGTTACCGATAATGTTGGAGACGAAAGAGGGGATGCCTTCCGGGGCATCCCCAAGCTTAGTTGCTTGGATCTTCCTTGGATATTAACTTGGGGTGCCTTGGGAATCCCCAATCTTAGGGTCTTGTCACTCCTTATTCTCCTCATATCGATATCTCACCGAAAACTTGAAAACTTCAATCACACAAAACTTAACGGAACTTCGTGAGATAGGTTAGTATGATAAAGAGCAAACCATTTCACTTTTGGTACTGTCAAAGAAAAGATTCATAATTGTTCTCACACAATGCCTACTGTATAATATCATTTCCACAATTTATATTGAGCAATATAAGCCATAGAAACTAGAAAGCAAGCAAACTATGCATTGAAAACAGAATCTGTCAAAAACAGAACAGTCTGTAATGATCTGTACTCAAACCATACTTATGCTATTCCAAAAATTCTGAAACAATTAGACCACGTGAACAATTTGTATATCAATCTTCTGCAAATAGAATCAACTCAAAATCACTCTTCTGTTAAAAATAAGAATTATTTACGTGAGCGCAAAAGTTTCTGTTTTCAGGAAGATCAAAGCAACTATCACCCAACATGATCCTAGAGGCTTTACTTGGCACTTTATTGAAACAAAAGCAATAAAACATGATTACTATAGTAGAATAATCATGTGAACACACCAAAACAGTAGGTAAAAGTGTTGAGTTGTCTCCCAACAAGCGCTTTTCTTTAATGCCTTTTAAGCGAGGCACGATGATTTCAATGATGCTCACATAAAAGATAAGAATTGAAACACAAAGAGAACATCATGCATCATAAGTTCCTTGATACGTCTCCGTCGTATCTATAATTTTTTATTGTTCCATGCCAATATTATGCAACTTTCAAATACTTTTGGCAACTTTTTATACTATTTTTGGGACTAACATATTGATCCAGTGCCCAGTGCCGGTTCCTGTTTGTTGCATGTTTTTTGTTTCACAGAAAATCCATATCAAACGGAGTCCAAACGGGATAAAAACTGATGGAGATTTTTTTGGAATATATGTGAATTTTGGGAAGTGGAATCATCGTGAGACGATGCCCGAGGGGACCACGAGGCAGGGGGGCGCCCCAGGGGGGCAGGCACGCCCCTGACCCTCGTGGACACCCCGTAAGGCGTTTGTTGCCCTTCTTTCGCCGTAAGAAAGCTAATATCCGGATAAAAGTCATGTTCAAATTTCAATCCAATCGGAGTTATGGATCTCCAGGAATATAAGAAACGGTGAAAGGCCAAATCTGGGAGCGCAGAAACAGAGAGAGACAGATCCAATCTCGGAGGGGCTCTCGCCCCTCCCATGCCATGGAGACCAAGGACCAGAGGGGAAACCCTTCTCCCATCTAGGGAGAAGGTCAAGGAAGAAGAAGAAGAAGAAGGCGGGCCTGAGGGAGTCCTGGACTAAGGGGTCCTCGGGCGTCCGGCCTGTTGGACATGGGCCGGACTAATGGGCTGTGAAGATTCAAGATCGAAGACTCTCTCCCGTGCCCGGATGGAACTCTCCTTGGCGTGGAAGGCAAGCTTGGCGGCCAAATATGAAGATTTCTTTCTCTGTAACCGACTTTGTACAACCCTAGTCCCCTCCGGTGTCTATATAAATCGGAGGGCATAGTCCAGAAACATAGATAGTCATACAGGCTAGACTTCTAGGGTTTTATCCATTACGATCTCGTGGTAGATCAACTCTTGTAATACTCATATTCATCAAGATCAATCAAGCAGGAAGTAGGGTATTACCTCCATAGAGAGGGCCCGAACCTGGGTAAACATTGTGTCCCCTGTCTGCTCTTACCATCGACCTTAGACGCACAGTTTGGGAACCCCTACCCGAGATTCGCCGGTTTTGACACCGACAGGGCCCTCTCCCCCTCTCTTCCGGTGGCGTTGGAACGCCACCAGGGCCATCATCATCACCGCAATCTACACCAACAACTTCACCGCCGTCATCACCAACTCTTCCCCCCTCTATACAGCGGTGTAACCCCTCTTTTACCCACTGTAATCTCTACTTAAACATGGTGCTCAACGCTATATATTATTTCCCAATGATGTATGGCTATCCTATGATGTTTGAGTAGATCCGGTTTGTCCTATGGGTTAATTGATGATCGCGATTGGTTTGAGTTGCATGTTTTATTATTGGTGCTGTCCTATGGTGCTCTCCGTGTCGCGCAAGCGTGAGGGATCCCCGTTGTAGGGTTTGCAATATGTTCACGGTTTGCTTATTGTCTGTGTTGCGTGAGTGACTGAAACACAAACACGGATAAGTGGGTCATGGTGTATGGGAATAAAGAGGACTTGATAATTTAATGCTATGGTTTGGTTTTACCTTAATGATCTTTAGTAGTTGCGGATGCTTGCTAGAGTTCCAATCATAAGTGCATATGATCCAAGAAGAGAAGGTATGTTAGCTTATGCCTCTCCCTCAAATAAAATTGCAATAATGATTACCGGTCTAGTTATCGATTGCCTAGGGACAAATAACTTTCTTGTGTGACAAAAAGCTCTCTACTAAAACTAACTTAGTTGTGTCTTTATCTAAACAGCCCCTAGATTTTATTTACGCACTCTTTATTATGTTGCAAACCTATCCAACAATACCTACAAAGTACTTCTAGTTTCATACTTGTTCTAGGTAAAGCGAACGTTAAGCGTGCATAGAGTTGTATCGGTGGTCGATAGAACTTGAGGGAATATTTGTTCTACCTTTAGCTCCTCGTTGGGTTCGACACTCTTACTTATCGAAAGAGGCTACAATTGATCGCCTATACTTGTGGGTTATCAAGACCTTTTTCTGGCGCCGTTGCCGGGGAGCAATAGCGTGGGGTGAATATTCTCGTGTGTGCTTGTTTGCTTTATTACTAAGTAGTTTTTATTTGCTGTTCTAAGTTGTTCTCTATCTTTAGTTATGGATATGGAACACGAAATACCAAAAAAATTAGGTTTACTTGATACTCATGGAGATGGGGAACCTCCTAAAACTCGATGCTCATTATGTGAAAGATATTATGTACTACTTTAATAATCCTGAGAAAACCCCATTCAATTATGTTATGGGAGACATGTTGGATCAATGTGAATACTTTAGGGATTATCGCTTGACTAAAAAAGGGAAACTATTATGGGATCAAATTTATATGTTGCATTGGTATGCTCGGCAACTATGCTTGAGATATGACTATACTTGTTGCTCTAGGGTGAAGGCTCCACACCTTCCCTTTTCATGTGAATTTAGTGATAATGAAACCTTAGCTTCTTATGCTAATGGTATATATGATTACTATGATGTGGAACAAATAGAAGAGTTCGTTGCTTTTATGGGTGCTTATGAAATTGAATCTTTGTTTAAAGAGTTTGAAGATTGTGATGGTTATGGTTCGGCCCCTTGCGGTGAAGGTAAAAGGCTAATCCAGTTTCAAGTGGTATTACTAGGGTTTCGATTACTAGGGAGCAAATACGCTTGACCTAGTTCTCGATCTCTTATTTCTCGCCCTAAACCGCCGCCGGGTCGTCCCTTTATAAACACAGGTTGACACCCGGTGGCTCACAGAGTCCCGGCCGGCTCATACACAACGTGTCCGGCTCGGTGACTAACTACGCTTGCCTTACAATACAAGTCACACATACATGGCGGTTCATCCACCTGGGCCTTAAGTCACCTCTGGGTCTTGGGCCATCAACAGGCTCATATGATCCGCCATCTTCATTGGTAAGCCACCAGTGGTATAATCCAGCCCCTTCTGGGTGGTTCATACCCAATAGTCATATCCCCAACATTAGGCCCCAGGTTGATTTGAACTTGTTCACATCAATCTTCAATACCTGACTTGTCAAAAATCTTGCATCACCTTGTTTGATAAACCCTGCTGTAACCCGCCGTGACGTCAGCTCATAGAATTTTCTTAAACCGCCATGACGTCATTTCGCATTAATATCGCACGTAGCCCAGAACATCTTACCTGATACTTATGTTAATGAGCCTTCCAAAAACCGAGGCATCCATATAGCCATATGATGATTTTGGCCTCCTCGATTCTTGTGCATGCCTTGTAGCCACCCCCTTATAAATAGGGGCAGGGATCTTTATTATTTTCCCCTTCGTTTCCTCCTATGTCTTCCTCCTTCGCAAGGCTGCTCCAGTGCTCGAACTCCGCCGCCGCGACCTCCGACCGCCGCAACAACGCAGGCTGCTGCATCACCCTGATCGGACCAGAAAACTCCAGCGAGCCACCGCTGCTCTTCATCACCCGTAAGCGCACCTCCCCCCTTTATCTTAGATCTACATTAGGGTTCGGGCTGTTCGTTAGTGTTCTTGCTGTTCGTGCCTTGTTTCCGTCAACTCCGATGGCTTTCAATCTAGATAGGCCCTAAGTCTTGTGCGGAAGTAGTTTCAACATCTTTTTAATTATTAGAACATCATTTCTCCAAAGAAGATCTCAGCAGAATATCCAAACTTTTCCACTGCCGCCACCTTAGGTTAGAATTTTATTGTTTTTCCTGACCTATAGTAGATCCAAAATCTTCGCTTCAAATTGCAAAATCTGTTTGTCCAACACTTAGCTAAATTACCACTGATAAATTTGAAGTTCCACGATTGCTACGGCGGCTTATATTGCGAACCATGATTCATTACATGCTTCATAACTCGCATGACCCGGCAATATTTTCTCCGGTTTACCTGTACTTATTTATGGTCTGATTTCTTTAGAACTCTGTCTGGCTTAACAACAGAAACCATAATCCGGTAGGTACCATTAGTCCCATTTTAAGCCGCCAATATGAATGCCTTCGTACTTCAAATGTTCATCTCCCGGTTTAATGTGATAATGTTTTACTTTTGAATCAACGATCCTATCATGATCGTAAGTCGGCAATATCTTTTTCTTGTAGGCCTTTTCTCTCCAAAATGGTCAAGACCGTCACCGCCTGCAACTGGGCCGTTTCCCGGGTCACCGAGGAAGATCTAAAAGAATATGTTCAGACTGGCGTTTTGGTCAAAAAAGAAACCATCCATTGGAGGGTTTCGTGTAATGAAACTTGTCCTAAACCCAGAAATAGCGAAGTAGTGGTTTTTATGGATCATATGGACCGGAGCTTCAGCCCTCCCGGCTCAAGATTCTTCCAAGACGTGTTGCACTTCTTCAAGCTTCACCCTCAAGATATCGGTCCAAACTCTGTCTCAAACATCTGCAACTTCCAAGTTTTCTGTGAGGTGTACCTTCAACAGGAGCCTACTGTAGAATTATTCAGAGAATTCTACAATTTGAACCTGCAGAATGAATTCACAGATGGACCTAACCTGGAGCTAGGCGGCATATCTATACAGCGTCGGAAAAAGGCCATCTTCCCAGCTGCTAATCCGCCCAGTCACCCCAAAGACTGGAACCAGACTTGGTTTTATTGCCAAGATACCTCACCAGAAAGAGAGAACCCCCTATCGGGTTACCGCGCCGACCGGCTTAGCAGTAGACATCATCTTTCGGACCGTATCAGCACAGTAGAACGGAAGAAATATGTGTCGGTATTCGCAAAGATCCGGGGTCTAATGGCGAACGGCTTGACCAGAATTGATCTAGTTCGCTGCTGGGTCGCCTGGAGAGTCTTGCCGCTAAGCATCCGGCCAGGTTTAATGTGTGAGTATACAGGCGAGCTAACAGATCCTCTGTGCCACTGTAACACCAAATTGACTGAGGAAGACATCAATAACATGACCAAGACTATGTTGAATGAAAGCTTGGAAGATTGCAATCAGTTTGGACTAAGTCCTTTCTATACGCTGAATGAGCCGCCAGCTGTAAGTTTTAGACCCATCTCATACTTGATTCATATTTTCATTTTTGCTGCCTACTCGTGCTTATTCATTGTTTACAGGCCGACTCATCCTTCCGGACCAAGAAATTGCCAGAAAAACCAAAGAAAACCCGGACAAAGAACAAGGCCCCCAAAAAGCCTGCTAAGAAGAAGTCCAACACTGCCGAATTATTCAATTTGGATGACAAAGATGATGATGATGAGTCGGAGGTAGAACTTGATTCCCTTGGCTCGTTTTTTGTACATCTTATTGGCAATGACTATTATGAGGATGAAGCGGAAGCCAGCCGTGCGGATGACACAGAGGTAATTATTCTTTCCTCCGGCTCAGAACCTCTGCCAACACAGAAAACCCGACAAGCAAGCCAGAAAGTAAGCTTTTCTCACCCTTTAGCTCACTTGGATCCCAACTTTCGTTTGAAGAAGCAGCAACATAAAGCTCGCCGTACAACCTGGAATAGTGGCGGTGGAGTTTTATCCTCCGGCTTACCGAACAACCCAGCACCTTGCAAACGTCGACCAGAGGTCTCAAAAATTTCTGACTTAGATTATCCCAAGGCGGGTCTTGTTCGTCAGCCTCTTAATCCGTCTGATTCAAATTATCAAGGAACATCTCATTCTTCCTCCGGCGACTCAACGGGAACGCAAATCCCAACTTTCAAGATTGTACCTGGGTAAGGTTATATTCAATCATTCAAACCTTATGCCTGATCAATACACTGACCTCTTTGTGCTTCTTATTTTCAGGGGCCAGGCCAAACCCAGCAAAAAGGCGAAACTGAACAAGCCGGTCGACGACTCCAACCCGTCTGAGCCGGAAAAACAACAACCAGAATCTTCTCATCCAATTGCAGAAGCCACCATTGATGACCCGCCACCAGAAGACCATGAAGCCTCCATAGACCATATGGATGTTGAGCCGGCCATTTCTAAGCCGCCAAGCCCAGCTAAGCCCGCTGAAGAGAAGATTGATGATGTCGTCATCACCGGGTTTGGTTACACAGCACCGGGTAACCCCACTGTCTTATCCAAGCACAACGCCAAGGAAGAAATTTCCGCTGATGATAAAGGCAAGTGGAAAGTAGACTTGGAGAGCTACACCCAGTTCAGTGCCCAAGACATCCACTTTGGTTATTTGAACCGTCTATACACCAACTGTGATTTTGAAGCCGGCTTAGTCAATTTGATGAAGGAACGCTATGGGTAATCCATTCACCATTCTCTTCATAATTATATGTCTATTAGCCGCCAAGTCTATAGGATATGATAGGATTAAATATGTTGTAGACTTTCCAATTGCCATAAAGAACTGCACAGAATCACTAGTAGCCCCCAAGGGCCGGCTTAAATCATCAAGTTAAGCCGATACTTTAAGAAGTAGTAATAAACTTCGCATCTGTAGCCCCCAAGGATCGATTTAACTAGCGTAGTTAAACCGGGACCTACCAACAGTGATAATTCAACATTTCAATATGTAACCTTGGTAAACCATTGCATATCATTCTACCCAAATCATAGGAAAAAATTGTCTTGGAAAAGAGCAATAGGCATTAGCCCCCAAGTGCCAAGGATAATACTTGTATTGTGCTTGGGACTTCAAAAAGTTCTGAAGATCAATAGACATTAGCCCCCAAGTGTCAAGAATAATACTTGTATTGTGCTTGGGACTTCACAGATAATCATAATCATATTGTCGTCCATGTTTTCTTATGTCACAGGCTAAACTGATTGAGAAGGATTCACAGCTTAATGATCTGAAGGCCAACATTAAAACTCAGCAATCTGAGACATCCAAGGCCAAGTCAGAACTAAAAACTACTTTAGAAAACATTGAGAAGCTTAAATAAAACTTCAACACTAATAAAAATGGCTGGAAGACTGAAAAGGCGGCTCTATTGAAGAGAACAGAAGATGCTGAAGCCGCACTTAAACCGGTGACTGACGAATTATCTGACTTAAAGCAGCAGATCAATAACATGTCATCAGCCATCTTCGGTAAGTAGGAAACATGACTCCTTTGCATCTCGATAACCATATTATAAACATCTGCCAGCTTATTAAATTCAGTAATACAGGTTCTCGGAGTGCCAAGTTGGGCTCAGATATGTGCATCCGGCTTAAAGCTGTCTACACCCTTTAGAACAGTTATATACTCGCACCCAACGTACCATTGATGCTGCTATGCACAAGAAATCTCCACCCACTCTTATCAAAGATACATTGGAGAGGTTATCAGTGCTGCCCCAAAGAATTAATGAATTAAAGCAAGCAGCTGCCAGAGCCGGTGCATTGACTGCCTTAAGCCGGGCAAAGGCGTGGCAAGCCGATCTGGATCCAGAAGGTTTGGCCAATGGTTGCCCTAGTGTCAAAGAGGACGGAACTGCCTTCAGTGCTGATGACTTTGCAGAAATAGCAAGAGCAATGCGTCCATTGGCAAGTAAGTTGGCTGAAGAAACCGATCTATCCACATACCAGGCAGCCTATGACGCTGAGAACAAAAAGGTGAAGGAGCCGGTTCATCAGAAGACGGATCTCATCCCGCCGATTCGTAAGCACACCTTCGCTCCTGACATAGACCCATCCAACCTTATTGATGATGAAGCTGTGTTTAGAGCGTTGACCAGTATCAACTGGGCTATGCCTGACTTCCAGCTAATGGATAATCAAGGAGCTGAAGAAGAAGAAGAGGCGCAGGATGATTCGGAGGCTTCAACCCGCCAGGAGTCATGAGCCGGTTTATTAAGCATAACACTTTGTTGTTTTACGTCTCCAAAACACTTATCCTCTTTTGGCCATCGGATGCCTTGTAATAGGTTAGTTAAACTCTTGATCTGCCGTGCCATAGTGCACATTTGTTTTGCATAACACTGTTGATCCGCCAGTTTGAAAATCTGCCACTTATGGTTATGATATCACCAATTATACAGATCAGATTTATCATTTTTCCTGCAGACAAAACAGATCACAAGTGCCCTGGCGGTTTACCACAAGGTGGGTCACAATACCCCATATAAAAACCACTGGCGACTAAAATAGTCCATAACCAGGGTCGGTTTAATCATAACCTTGTATAATCATAACAAAATATCATACCTGTGATATTTGCTTATACTGCCGGCTTATCACACCTGTGCAGGAAGGGTTACAACCCAAAGATTGAGCGCACAACGCCCTGTTCAATTGATTTATACCACCGTCTTACAACACCGTATGCAGCAAGGGGTAATATCCCAAAACTTAGAGCACAACGCTTCTAAGCACATAAAATTATCATACACTGGCGACTTAAAGTCCAAAGCCAGGCTGGGTTAACAAACGCCGGATAAATTCATATATAAACCATAAGGCAACATAGCCCTCATCGGTTTTCAAATATGTCACAAAATATGAATCTCCAAAAATGTTCAAACCGAATGAAAAGCAAAAAACAAGGCTTTCACAGGCTGCCAAGCCTTCAAGTCAAGTGTTTTTCAAGGGCCGCACAGCCACTGAGTTAAACCTTCATTCAACCCTGTAAGTCGGGCCTCACATGAACAATCTCCATTTTAACTTTGACAAGTTCAGGGTCTGTATAAGATTGACTGTCAAGAGTACGGCGAGTCATTCCAGGATTACCTGGGCGGAGTGGCAGACTTAAAAAGGCAGGATAACCCAGATTTTTAGGTGAATACACCTGGCTTCCAAACCTACTACAAGAGTCATCAAAGCTCTTGTCCATTTAACAAATGAGCCCCAAAGTAATATTTCATTCCAGGCGTACAAGCCGGATCAATAGGGTAGTCGTAGCTATGCTCAATGAGCAGGAAGCCCCCAAGTATTTGGTTATTATGGCGTACAGGCCGGATCAAGAGGGTAGTCATAGCTATGCTTAATGAGCAGGAAGCCCCCAAGTGATCACGTGAAGTGACAATAAAGACTCATTATTCTCATAAATGAAACGACAGAGGCCCTGAATTATCAGGGATGTCGGCTTTATTATATTCATCATAATATATACATTGTCAAAATATGTACATCACAAGAGCCAGTGGCTCAGGTGTAATAAGGCCAAAGATGAGCAATATTCCACGGCCGGTGGGTCTCCTCCTCCGACGTGCATGAGTCCTTGCGGTCTCGAACATCTATAAGGTAGTATGACCCGTTGTTCACGGCCGGCGGGTCTCCTCCTCCGACGTGCATGAGTCCTTGCGGTCTCGAACATCTATAAGGTAGTATGACCCGTTGTTCAAATTTTTTGCTGACCACGAAGGGCCCTTCCCAAGGTGGGGATAGCTTGTTCATATCAGTTTGATCCTGGATAAGCCTGAGCACCAAGTCACCCTCTTGAAAGGTCCTGGTTTTAACCCAGTGGTTGTGATAATGACGCAGATCTTGCTGGTAAATCGCCGAAAGAGCCACCGCAAGGTCACGCTCCTCATCCAATAGGTCAATAGCATCCTGACGTGCTTTTTCATTATCAGCTTCAATATAAGCCACCACACGGGGCGAGTCATGACGGATGACACTAGGGAGAACCGCCTCTACTCCGTAAACCATGAAGAAAGGCGTATAACCCGTAGATCTATTGGGGTGGTATTGATGCTTTATAGCACTGAGGGTAATTCCTCCACCCAACAACCCGGTGTCCTCCACAAAGGGACCATAAGCTAGGGCTTGATGCCTCTTAAGATTTCTTGATTGGCTCTCTCAGCTTAACCATTGGACTGGGGAGAGCCACTGATGATACATCAAGTCGAATATGCTCTCGTTGAAAAAACTCTTTCATAGCACCCTTGGACAGATTAGTGCCATTATCAGCTATAATGCTGTGGGGAAAACCAAAACGGAAAATCACCTTTTTGATGAATTGAACCGCTGTTGCCGCGTCCCACTTACTAACCGGCTCTGCTTCAACCCACTTTGTGAATTTGTCAACCGCCACCAAAAGGTGAGTCTTTTTATCCTTGGAACTTTTGAAAGGCCCAACCATATGAAGCCCCCAGAATGCAAATGGCCAAGCAATTGGAATCATCCTCAATTCTTGAGATGGCACGTGAGCTCGTCTTGAAAATTTCTGACAACCATCACATTTACTGACCAAATCCTCAGCATCAACATGAGCCATTAGCTAATAAAATCCATGACGAAAAGCCTTGGCCACGAGAGACTTAGAGCCGGCATGATGACCACAATCTCCTTCATGAATCTCTCGTAGGATCTCACGACCTTCTTCAGGCGAAACACAACATTGAAACGCCCCCGTAACACTGCGATGACGCAACTCTCCATTGACAATAGACTTAGACCGCCGGGTTATCTGCCTGGCCAAAGTTTCATCTTCAAGTAACTCGCCCCAGGTCATATACGTCAAATATGGGACTGTCCAATCAGGGATAGAATGAAGAGCTGGCACCACCTGTGCCTCCGGGTCAGGAATAGGAAGATCTTCCTCTGTGGGCAGTTTGACTGAAGGATTATGCAGAATATCAAGGAAAATATTGGGTGGCACTGGCTTATGCTGGGATCCCAACCGGCTTAAAGCATCAGCCACCTTGTTTTTCCTTCGATCAACATGCTCCACTTGATTGCCCTTTAAGTGACCAGCAATAGCATCACCCTCTCGGCGATAAGCCACCATGAGTGGATCCTTAGAATCCCAAGTGCCTGAAACTTGCTGAGCTACCAAATCTGAGTCGCCGAAACACCTCACCCGGCTTAAATTCATCTCTTTAGCCATCCAAAGACCATGGAGCAAGGCTTCATACTCAGTTGCATTGTTAGTACAAGGGAACATCAACCTTAAAACATAACAAAATTTATCACCTCGTGGGGAAGTCAAGATAACTCCAGCCCCCGAACCTTCCAACTGCCTGGATCCATCAATGTGAATAGTCCAATATGTGCTATCCAGCCTCTCCTCAGGCATCTGCAGCTCTGTCCAATCATTGATGAAGTCCACAAGCGCTTGAGATTTGATGGTTGTGCGAGGCATATACTTCAAACCATGGGGTCCAAGCTCAATGGCCCACTTGGCTACCCGACCTGTGGCTTCTCTGTTTTGAATAATATCCCCTAGAGGAGCAGAACTAACCACAGTGATGGGATAACCCAGAAAATATTGCTCAAGCTTTCGACTAGCCATGAATACCCCATATACAAGCTTCTGCCAATGCGGATACCTCTTCTTGGACTCAATGAGCACCTCACTGATGTAGTAAACCGGCCACTGAACCGGATATTCCTTGCCTGACTCCTTCCTTTCCACCATAATTGCCACGCTGACAGCTCGGCTGTTGGCAGCCACATATAACAACAAAGGCTCTTTATCAATGGGAGCAGCAAGAACCGACGGCTCAGCTAACTGTTTCTTCAAGGCCTCAAATGCGTGATTAGCAGCATCACTCCAGACAAAGTGATCTGTCTTCTTCATCATCTAGTACAGAGGGATAGCTTTTTCACCCAGCCAGCTTATGAACCAGCTTAAGGCCACAATATGACCCGCCAGATGTTGAACATCATTAATACACACCGGGTTAGCTAGGGAAGTGATAGCCTTAATTTTCTCTGGGTTAGCTTCAATACCCCGTTCCGAAACCAGAAAGCCCAAGAGCTTGCCTGCTGGTACACCAAAGACACACTTGGTCGGGTTAAGCATCATCTTGTAGACCCAGAGATTGTCAAAGGTCTCCTTCAAATCATCTATCAGGGTCTCCTTCTTCCTGGACTTCACCACAATATCATCCAAATAAGCATGAACATTACGCCCAATTTGATCGTGAAGGCAATTTGCACATACCGCTGGTAAGTTGCCTGGGCACTCTTGAGCCCAAAAGGCATAGACACATAACAGAAGGCTCCAAAGGGAGTGCTAAAAGCTGTCTTCTCCTGGTCCTTAACTGCCATTTTGATCTGATGATAACCAGAATAAGCATCCAAAAAGCTCAAACGCTCACAACCCACCGTAGCATCAACGATCTGATCAATACGGGGGAGAGCAAAGGGATCAGCTGGACATGCCTTGTTTAAGTCCATGTAATCCACACACATACGCCAGGTACCGTTTTTCTTAAGTACCAACACCGGGTTAGCCAACCACTCAGGATGAAAAACTTCCGCAATAAACCCAGCTGCCAAGAGCCGGGCCACTTCTTCACCAATGGCCTTGCGCCTCGCTTCATTGAAACGGCGAAGGAATTGCTTGACCGGTTTAAACTTTGGATCAATATTGAGAGTGTTCTCAGCGAGTTCCCTCGGTACACCTGGCATATATGAAGGTTTCCCAGCAAAGATGTCCCGGTTCTCACGGATGAACTCGATGAGCGCGCTTTCCTATTTCTGATCCAGATTAGCACTGATACTGAGCTGCTTGGATGAATCACAGGGAACGAAGTCAACTAGCTTAGTGTCATCTGCCGACTTAAATTTCAACAGGGGGTCATGCTCTGTGGTTGGCTTCTTCAAAGATGTCATATCCGCCGGGTCAACATTATCCTTGTAAAATTTCAATTCTTTTGTTGCACAGACAGACTTAGCATAAGCAGCGTCGCCTTCTTCACACTCCAAGGCTATTTTCCGGCTTCCATGCACTGTGATGGTACCCTTGTGACTCGGCATCTTAAGCTGTAAATAAACATAACAAGGCCTGGCCATGAACTTAGCATAAGCCGGCCGCCCGAACAGAGCATGATAAGGGCTCTTGATTTTAACCACCTCAAAGGTCAACTTCTCCGCTCTAGAATCATGCTCATCACCAAAAGCTACCTCCAAAGCGATCTTGCCTACTGGATACGCCGACTTACCAGGCACCACTCCGTGGAAAACAGTATTGGACGATTTAAGATACTTATCAGTTAATCCCATGTGACGGAAAGTATCATAATAAAGGATATTAATGTTGCTGCCTCCATCCATGAGTAATTTAGTGAATTTGTATCCTCCAACCTGAGGTGCCACCACCAGAGCCAAGTGACCCGGGTTATCAACCCGGGGCGGGTGATCTTCACGGCTCCAGAGAATAGGGTGTTCAGACCATCGTAAGTAACGGGGAATCGCCGGCTCAACCGCGTTCACCGCCCTTTTATGAAGCTTCTGATCCTGCTTGCATAAACTCGTGTTGAAGACGTGGTACTGTCCACTATTCAACTGCTTCCGGTTACTCTGATAACCAGACTGCTGCTGCCGATTCCCCTGACCAGACTGTTGATTATAACCACCCTGATTGCCTTGGCCTTGAAAACTGGAATTTGAACCGCCACCACCATAACCCGGACCATGAGAGCCGGATCCTGATCTGCCGTCTGGCCCATCATTGTTCTAGAAAAAATTGGAATTTCTATACTCCCTCATAATGAAGCAATCCTTCCAGAGGTGAGTGGCCGGCTTTTCCCGCATACCATGCTTCGGGCATGGCTGATTCATCATCGCCTCAAGATTGAATTTTGGCCCTCCAAACCGAGGAGGCAGCTTTCCCTTGTGGCGTTGACCATTATTCTGCGTATTGGTGTTAGCCACAAAATCCAAATTACCATCAGCTTTGTGCTTACCATTGCCACCCTGACTTGCCGGGTTATGCTGCTGCCCTTTCGTGTTGCTACTCTTCTTTCCCTTACCCGGGCTTTCATCGTCAGACTCAGGGTCCTTGGTACTATCAGAGTCGGCATACTTGACCAGAGCCGCCATTAGCTCCCCCATGTCGCTGCAATGGTGTTTGAGCCGCCCCAGTTTCTGCTTAAGGAGCATGAAATGACAATTCTTCTCCAACATCAGGACTGCTGAACTGGCATTGATACAATCCGGTGAGTGTAGGATGGCTGAGACCCGGCACACCGAATGGGTTGTTGACTCGCCCTCACCTTGGACACAGGAGTCCAAATCCACGATTAACATAGGCTGCTTGCATGTGTCTTTAAAATTCTGGATAAACCAGGCTTTTAACTCGGCCCATGATCCAATGGAGTTGGCAGGCAGCCCTTTCAACCAAGTACGAGCTGTCCCGTCCAACATCATGGTGAAATACTTAACGCATGCAGCATAGCCAACATCCAGCATCTCCATTGCTATCTCATAACTTTCAGTCCAAGCTTTAGGGGGTTGATCTGCTGTGTAATTAGGCACTTTACGAGGACCCTTGAAATCCTTGGGCAGACGGTCGTTACGCAAAGACGACACAAAACATGGCACCCCAAGGTTCTAGAGGTCACGCCTGCCTCCACCGAAGCTGACGGATAAACCAGAGAATGTTGATGAGCCGCTTGCTGAGCCGCCAGCTCGGCCTCCCGACACGCTCTGCCCTAATCCACCAAAGTCTGAGCATAGGCCCCACCACGCGCCGGGTCATGTCCACGAGGCTGGTTACGACGTTGTTCAATGCTTGAAACTGCTAATGAGTCAATGTGCCTGCTATAACTCTGGCTTGGACGGGGGGTTGAGTGAATCCGCTCGCAGCTATAAGAATAAGGCGCCTGCTGATCCACTACTGTCTGAAGAAGCTCTCTGGCCCTCCGTGTCTCTATCACCGTTGGAGACTCGCCTTCAACTGGTAGAGCCGCCAATCGCATTGCCGCAGCAATCATATTGTCCAAAGGGTTAGAATAATGACCTGGAGGTGTCAGAACATGTTGAGGTGGAGTGTTGATCAAACGTGGCGGGTCCATCGCCCGTGGCTGAACCGGCGCTCCAGACCCAGGCGCTTCGACCATCCGGTTCACCACCGGTGGGTCACTAGTCCCTGCTCCAGGCGTGTTGAAGAGGTTCCTCGGCTCATAAACCGGGGGTAGATGACTCCGATGCCTCCTCCTCATGACCTCATTTGAAGCGTTCTGATCCAATGTGAGCCGGAAGGAATCAACTTGAATCCGCTGTGCCTGGGCGTCCAAAACAGTCCGCTCTGCAGCCATCCTAGCATTCTCAGCCGCCAGCTCTTCCTTGGCTTGAGCTATCTCATCTCGCAGCTTTGCCACATCCACCTTGTGTTGTTCCTGGTTGTCCGGGGTTACTTCCACCCCCATCAGAGTTAACAGAGCCTCTAATAACTCTATGAGAACTTGAGCCGGCGGGCGCGTAGAGCCGCTAGCACCAGCCGCCGCCGCCGCAGTCATTGAACTGCAGGTCATAGCCGCGGCGGTTGTTGAACCAAGCACCGGCTGTGTACCGGCCATGAAGATCGCAACCTTGTTCGGCGGCTCATAGGGGTCCGGAATACTATCACCATTTGAACAGCCCCCAAGCCAGCCGTCTTGTAGCTGATACAATGAATTAGTCTCGCCTGTGGACGACTCACCATCAGAATAGATGGTCGTCTCACCGCCAGACACAGATCCTTCTTCAACTTCCGCCCCATGGATGAAATCAACAAAGGCACGCTTCACGGCGGATTGAACTCGGGCGGGTCGTGCACGCTGAGCCGTCTCGATGATGTCGGTGCAGATGTCCGGCTCAGGGCCCGGTTCGCCGATCTTGCCGATGAAGACGTGGATTCCGCCGAAGGGGACCCGGTACCCGTACTCAATTGAGCCGGCCTCATGGCCCCAGCCTGCATCGTCGATGTAGAGCTTGCCGCGACGACTCTTGGTCATCTGGCCCATAGCGTATCCCTTGATCCCTTCGAAGTTTCCCTTTAGGAACTCGAAACCATCGTGCGCTGGCCCCATGGTGGGCGCCAACTATCGTGGAATTGTCACGGCAGATGTCCTAGCAGAAGGACTTAGTCGTGGAGCCATCACAACTAGGTTAGCTTAAAGGGGTTAATCGGGACAAAGGGCACAGAGAATTTATACTGGTTCGGCCCCTTGCGGTGAAGGTAAAAGCCTAATCCAGTTTGAGGTGGTATTGCTAGGGTTTCGATTACCAGGGAGCGAATACGCTTGACCTAGTTCTCGATCTCTTATTTCTCGCCCTAAACCGCCGCCGGGTCGTCCCTTTATATACACAGGTTAACACCCGGCGGCTCACGGAGTCCCGGCTAGCTCATACACAACGTGTCCAGCTCGGTGACTAACTACGCTTGCCTTACAATACAAGTCATACATACATGGCGGTTCATCCACCTGGGCCTTAAGTCACCTCTGGGTCTTGGGCCGTCAAAAGGCTCATATGATCCGCCATCTTAATTGGTAAGCCGCCAGTGGTATAACCCGGCCCCTTTTGGGTGCTTCATACCCCATAGTCATATCCCCAACACCCGGCAACGACGCCAGAAAAGAGCTTTGTTGACGGGATGTGAGTACCGCTTACCTAACCTCCCCGGCAACGGCGCCAGAAAAGAGCTTGATGTCTACTACGCAACTGTATTCTTGTAGACACGTGTTGGGCCTCCAAGCGCAGAGTTTTGTAGGACAGTAGCAATTTTCCCTCAAGTGGATAACCTAAGGTTTATCAATCCGTGGGAGGCGTAGGATGAAGATGGTCCCTCTCAAATGACCCTGCAACCAAATACAAGAAATCTCTTATGTCCCCAACACACCCGATACAATGGCAAATTGTATAGGTGCACTAGTTCGGCAAAGAGATGATGATTAAAGTGTAATATTGATGGTAGAAATATATTTTTATAATATGAATGAATAAAAACAGCAAGGTAGCAAATAGTAAACGGGCACAAAATGGTATTGCAATGCTTAAAAATGAGGCCTAGGGTCCGTACTTTCACTAGTGCAACCTCTCAACAATGCTAACATAGTTGGATCATATGATTATCCCTCAAACTGCAATAAAGAATCACTCCTAAGTTCCTATCAGTAGTGCTAAAAAATACAATTATACAAGCGAAATCATTTCCGGTCATAAGTACATCCCACACAGTTAGTCACCGCTAAACGTTTTCGTTTGTATATACATCCCACACAGTCGCTCCAAGGAAAACGTTTTTGTTCGCAAGTAAAACGGACAACAGCATGGGAATCGATGTCTGGGGCGATGTCCATAGGACGGACCGCAACATCAGAATCGATCTCTGGGGCGATGTCCACAGGATGGATAGTGACATCAGAATCGATCTCGGGGGCGATGTTGATACGTCTCCAACGTATCTATAATTTTTTATTGTTCCATGCTATATTATATTCTGTTTTGGATGTTTAATGGGCTTTACTATACACTTTTATATTATTTTTGGGACTAACCTATTAACCGGAGGCCTAGCCCGAATTGCTGTTTTTTTGCCTATTTCAGTGTTTCGAAGGAAAAGGATATCAAACGGAGTCCAAACGGAATGAAACCTTTGGGAACGTGATTTTCGGAACAAACGTGATCTAGAGGACTTGGAGTCTACGTAAAGCAATCAACGAGGAGAGCACGAGGCAGGGGGCGCGCCTACCCCCCCCCCCCCCAGGCGTGCCCTCCACCCTCATGGGGCCCACATTGCTCCACCGACGTACTTCTTCCTCCTATATATACCCATATACCCTGAAAACATCAGATACAAAGAAAAACCCTATTTCCACTGTCGCAACCTTCTGTACCCGTGAGATCCCATCTTGGGGCCTTTTCCGGGGCTTCGCCGGAGGGGGCATTGATCACGGAGGGCTTCTACATCAACACCATAGCTTCTCCGATGATGTGTGAGTAGTTTACCTCAGACCTTAGGGTCCATAGTTATTAGCTAAATGGCTTCTTCTCTCTCTTTGGATCTCAATACAAAGTTCTCCTCGATCTTCTTGGAGATCTATTCAATGTAATCTTCTTTTGCGGTGTGTTTGTCGAGATCCGATAAATTGTGGGTTTACGATCAAGACTATCTATGAACAATATTTGAATCTCCTCTGAATTCTTTTATGTATGATTGGTTATCTTTGCAAGTCTCTTCGAATTATCGGTTTGGTTTGGCCTACTAGATTGATCTTTCTTGCAATGGGAGAAGTGCTTAGCTTTGGGTTCAATCTTGCGGTGTCCTTTCCGAGTGACAGCAGGGGCAGCAAGGCACGTATTGTATTGTTGCCATCGGGTATAAAAAGATGGGGTTTATATCATATTTCATGAGTTTATCCCTCTACATCATGTCATCTTACTTAAAGCATTACTCTGTTCTTATGAACTTAATACTCTAGATGCATGCTGGATAGCGGTCGATGTGTGGAATAATAGTAGTAGATGCGGAATCGTTTCGATCTACTTGTCGCGGACGTGATGCCTATATACATGATCATACCAAGATATTCTCATAACTACGCTCAATTCTATCAATTGCTCGACAGTAATTCGTTTACCCACCGTAATACTTATGCTCTTGAGAGAAGCCACTAGTGAAACCTATGGCCCCCGGGTCTATTTTCCATCATATTAATCTTCCAACACTTAGCTATTTTTATTGCCGTTTATTTTACATTGCATCTTTATCATAAAAATACCAAAAATATTATCTTATCATATCTATCAGATCTCACTCTCGTAAGTGACCGTGAAGGGATTGACAACCCCTTTATCGCGTTGGTTGCGAGGTTCTTATTTGTTTGTGTAGGTGCGTGGGACTTGTGCGTGATCTCCTACTGGGTTGATACCTTGGTTCTCAAAAACTGAGGGAAATACTTACGCTACTTTACCGGATCACCCTTTCCTCTTCAAGGGAAAACCAACGCAGTGCTCAAGAGGTAGCAGATGTCCACAGGACGGACCACGACATCGAAAATGATCTCTGGGACGTTGTCCACAGGACGGGCCGCGACATCGGAATCATCAAGGACGTCCTCCGGCACCTGCACAACCGTAACATATTAGCAAGCACACTGCAAATAATCAAAAACTAGAACTATGGTAAGCCATTATTTTTTACCTTGTGCAGCTCACCGAGGGATCCCATCCCTCTGGGGGCCATCTCCTCGTCCTCGATGGGGGCCATCACCTTGCCAGGGGAATACTTCTTCTCAAAGGCGACTATCTCCTCAAACTCGGCCTTGAGCCTCGCATAGGTGGCCATTAGAGTTTCTGGGGTAGGCACGGTGGGGCCCTTGCTGTTCTTCCATCTTTCTTTGAGGAGTTCACCCGCCAACGTCGTCAACTCTTTGGCCAGTGCTTGTTTCTTGGAGTTCTTCATCACCACGGGTTGGCCCGCAACAAGGTCAACTCGTTGGTCGGTGCTCGCTTCCTAGAGATCGTTGTCTCTAGTGGGTTGTCCGTCGGGAACTCTTTGCCTAGTGCTCCAGGATCCATCAATGAACTGACAAACAAAAAGCAATCAAAAGGAAACCACAATCGCAATGAAAACAGGAAAAGAATAGGCTGTGAGAATCGGTCGGTGCTTTGCAAAAAGAAGATTCTTGGAATAAAAATATAGTAGCATCACTGATTCGCCCACCTTTCCTTTGTCGGTACAGAAGAAAAATGGCAGAAGTGAGTAGCCTGGTGTGAGGTTTTCTTCAAGAAAGGGGAGAAAGGGCTTCAACGAACGTTCCGGTGAAATGATGGTTGCTTCGTCCAGTCCAACTTCAAGGCCACTTCGATGCCACTTTACCACTGATGGTAAAGGTGTGGGTTTTGTGATATGATGGGTCATGACGGCCACACCGGGGTGACCGGTGAGTCTCGACTGTTGCATTTCGCTGTGATTTGGTGGATGGCACGCGGGCCCAGATGCTTTGATGTCCCGCATGTAGATAGTGCGGCTAGTCATATAGGAGTACTCAATATTGTGCACCGCGACCAAGGCGGAGAGGAAAACGAGAGAACTATGTATTTATTTACGGTGTAGATTCATTCATTTAGGGTGTAGTCTAGTCACTTGTTGAAATCTCTAGAAAGGAAAATACTCCTTTCCGGTTTACAGGGCTATACTCGCAAGTACTACAATAGTGGGCTCACATAGCAATATTGTCTCATGCAGGAGCCTAGCTATATGCGTGCTCCAAGGCTCAGCACCATGCCCCACCCCTACACAAAGACTGCCACGCGAGCGTTCGCAACTGCCACGTTCGGGTTGCGCTTGGCTCTTCGCCTCTTCGAGAAGACGAACAATGATGTTACTACTTCTTCTACAATATCGAATCCACTGCTGCATGTCCATCCACCGCGTGCGGGAGGGATAGCTTGTTGTAGTATAAGCAAAAGCATGTCCTCGTCTGCGAGTCACCGCGCGCATGGGCGAGGGAGAAGGCGTGTAGTAGTAAAATCAAGTTTCACCTCATTGTACGAGTTAACGCGACACATCATAGCACTGGCCCCACATGCTTACCTCTAAACTTGGCTAAAAGACCCGCAGTATACAATATATTTGCTGCAACCTCTAACATTTACCCAACCACAAATTAAAATATATATTCCTGTCTTGACCAGATGAGCATGCAAACTACAGTCACCAGGATGACAGGTAGGTCCAGAAGATTATTTTAATCAAAAAAATTGCTTCGAGACGGCCTCATAGCATGGAGCCGACCCCAACGATTTTAAGCTTAGAGGCACGGTACACGCTATCCTAGACTACTCTACACATGAAACTGCCACACAAGCGTTCGGGCTGCGCTTGGCTCTTCGCCTCTTCGGGAAGTCAAACAATGATGGAGTACTATTGTAGTGGAGTACTACAGTATGCTTCTGGCCATCTGACATCGAATGACTGTTGCATGTCCACCGCGTGCGGGAGGGAGAGCGTGTAGCAAAAGCTTCTCCTAGTTCTGCCAGCCACCACGCTCATGGGCGAGGGAGGGACGCAGCTTCATTGACTTACCGCTCCTGCCTTTGCGTGTATGACAGGTGGGCCCAACAGGTGGGTGGCCCACCTGTCATACAGCCAAAGGCAGGTGCAGTTAAGGCACCGGAGCTCGGTCCACGAGGGAGAGGGCGTCGTAGTAATCAAACTTCTCATTGTTGTACGAGTTGACGCGACACATCAAAGCACTGCATTCGATATATTTCAATAATTTGCGTTTATCGATGCATTAATTACAACGCATGCATGCATGCCGTGACTTTCCTTTTGATACTTGCATGTGTTGATTGCACCTTGCCAAATTTTGACTATAAATTTAACTAACCAATGTTCATGCATGTCACAAAAACTTACATCATTGAAAACTATGTTCAAATACGAATCAAACAATACTCCCTCCATCTAGGTGTATAAGTCACCTTACGAAAATCAAATAATCCCAAAACACTTAGGCACGGTACATTAACTCCCATCTCGTTTCTTGTTTTGTGACATATCAACCAATAAGAGATGTGGGTCGTGCATGCTTTCAATGACTTGAGACTACCAAACACGACATGCAGTGGTTAGTTCATTGCATGCAATGCTATTAATTAGCAAAAAAAACATTATGTTATCTCGTTTTCCCCTCCGCCTTTGTTGCGGTGCACAATCTAAGATGACTTATACACCTAGACGGAGGGAGTATAATTTTTGTTAACACGCACTAGTACAGCGAGGTGCTATACAAACGGTTTTTAACCCCTTTCCGCGACGGCATTTGGAACCGTCGCCAAGTGAGTGTGGGCAATAGGGGGTCCTTCCCACACGACCCAGAAACTGCCGGGGATATGCCCTCCTGGCACACACGCTCGACAAAATGAGGTTGTGTGCGACCGGCGAGCACTCAAATACAGAAATACGTACTTTAGTGCTCAAAAAATACAATTATACAGGCGAAATCATTTCCGGTCGTAAGTACATGCCACACAGTCAGTCACCGCTAAACGTTTCCGTTCGTATATACATCCTACACAGTCGCTCCAAGGAAAACGTTTCTGTTTGCAAGTACATCACACACAATTTTCCGGATAATCGTTTGTGATAGCGTTTCCATTGCACACGGTATTAACAATTTTATCGTTTTCGTTATTGAATGCATCACACACGGTGCCTAGAAGAAACTGTGTGTCAAGGGCTCTCCATCACACACAGTTTTTATGTGGTAAACGTTTGTGCCAGGTGGCCTAACGCAAACAGTTTTCAAGAGGATGTCTTGTGTGATTGTTCATTAATCTAAGACGGTTTATTCCTAGAAACTATGTGCGTTATTGAATGCATCGCACACGGTGCTTTCTCAATAACCGTTTGCAAGAAAAACCCAATTAGCAAGCTAATTATTCGATTATTAATAATCCATTTATTAATCTAGTTGACATTTCATATTAAGCACACAATGTATTTCATTTTCGCAGACTAAGGCATAGCCTAGTGGTGGGGAGGGGTTGAAGCCTTCCCACCCACCCAGGTTCAAGGCATGGTGCTTGCAATTTGGGTTTGTTGCACCAATTATACTGTAGGGGGTTCCCTTACAGTCTTTCTATCAAAAAATATTTCATTTTCATAATTGAAATACATCAGAGTACAACATCGTATAGCTTCAGCACTCAGCTATCCCATTACACAACTACACCAACACCAAGTTTCACATGCAACATCTATAACCTTTCGAAATTAGCATCATAGACGGTACATAGACAGATGTATCTCATGTGGAAAACTCCTGAAGCAGAAGGCGAACATTGAACCTTCATTGATGTTGAAGGTCTTTGTAACTTTAGGCCAGTGCCTGTGGATGATTGACCATCCATCCTTCATCCTCTACAGGAACACTTCAATATTGAACCGTGGGTGTTGTATGAATACCTTCCTCGCCTCTTGACCATACAGGTGGTTTGAGAGGTAATCATCAGTGAACTGCTTTGGAAAGGCCTGAAAACAAGGATGTGCATAAATATTTTCTCTATATTGGAAATGGGGCAAAGGAATAAAAAAGGCAAGGTATAATAGTTAGTACCATCCTGTAGTGAACTGATGTCTTCTTCATTGTGCAGACAAAGATCTTGTTGTTTTTTGTCGCTAATTTATTTATCCTAACAATCTTTCTGAGTTTCTTGACGTGGCTGATATTCATGGACAACTCATTTTCCCATATGCAAAAAGGGTCGAACAATGGGTCAGAACCTCTGACAGCAGGACCTATATGTGCAAGACCAAATTGTTAAAAACCTAAATATTAGAATGGTTCCTGCAATTGCACAATAATGTGTTATTAGACAACGAACCATGCATGTGCTAACCTCGATTGTGAACCTCGGTGCTTCCCATTGTTTCCCTGCAACACATATAAGGTAGTTAGTCATCAGGTTAAGTAAGGGTTCGCATGCTATCAGTAAAATATGTTGATGAAAAATAAGCACATTGTAGATTCATCAGATTAATTCAAGCCACATGGAAAACCCATTTATCCAAACCAAGCATGATTAAGAACTAGGAAATATAGCACTTGTATATGTTTCTCATGTATTAAGTGCAGCCAAATTCGATTTATTCCTCACATGCACAACAATACAAAATTCTACCCATGACAATTGGACATCGCAGTGTAGAATTGAACCAAGCAGTTAGCTAAACACCACAACAAATGAACCAAACATTAACTGAGCACCACATTGCACAATATAACATACTCCTAATAGAAGATCAGACAGTTAACCGAACCAAGCATGCTTACCAACTTGGAAATATAACAATTGTTTTATTTCTCATGTATTTACTACGGTCAAATTCAATTTATTCCTCACATGATATACAACAACAGAATGCACCCACAACTATTGAACATCGCATTGCAGAATTGAACCAAACAAAACAGTTAACTAAACACCACAACAAATGAACCAAACGTTAACTGAGCACCACATTGCACAATATAACATACTCCTAAGAGAAGATTAGACAGTTAACCAAACCAAGCATGCTTAATAACATGGAAATATAGCAATTGTATTTGTTTCTCATGTATTTAGTATAGCCAAATTCGATTTATTTCTCACATGGTATACAATAATAGAATGCACCCACAACAACTGAACATTGCATTGCAGAATTGAACCAAACAACCAACCGCGTCGCGTCATCCGCGCGCGAGGCGTCGACGGTGGCCTCGACGGTGAGGTGCTCCTCCAAGATCTGGGGGTCGACACGAATGACAGCCATCGCGACCTCATCCGCGCGTGCGGCCGCGATTTGCTTCTCCGCTGCCAAATGGTCCTTGGGATCCTGGCTATACTGTGTGCACCATGGCTTAGGGTAGCGCTTATTTGGTGGAGGGGTCGGTGATTTGGGTGGAAGGTGTCGCGCCGACGGTCGGGGCATGTGGGTTGTGGAAGGAGAAGGAGGATGGGGGTCGGGTGTGGATTACCTGCCTGGATAGGCGAGACCGAGCAGCGTGGAGAAGGGTCACCGGCGAGGAGGCGGCGCTGCAAGCAAGGAGTGAAGGTTTCAACTTGGAAAGGAAGGCGGAAACAGGGGAAATGTGGCTTTTGGTAAGGGGGAGGGGGTGGGGAGGTAGATATTTCCGCGGAAGCCGAAAATTTGGAATTGCTTCAGCGAAAAACTGGCGCGCAAACTGTCATCGGACACGATCCCTTATTCAGAATTGTTTACGATATGTGAACATCACAAACGATTCAGATAGCTTAACCCGTGTGTGTTGAGTTTGAACGTCAAAAATTTTGGTTAGAGTTTCCCTGGTTACAGTGGTCATCCACGTCATGGGGTGGGGAGGTAGATATTTCCGCGGAAGCCGAAAATTTGGAATTGCTTCAGCGAAAAACTGGCGCGCAAACTGTCATCGGACACGATCCCTTATTCAGAATTGTTTATGATATGTGAACATCACAAACGATTCAGATAGCTTAACCCGTGTGTGTTGAGTTTGAACGTCAAAAACTTTGGTTCGAGTTTCCCTGGTTACAGTGGTCATCTACGTCATGGGGTCACAGCTACAAAGGATGGTGTTTGAATTGCTAGAACTTTTATCTGCAGCGAACATGCAACTATAGGTGTGTCGTCAAAAAAATTGGAATTATTCAGGGTTCCTTTGGACGTTTTTATACATTAACTTGGTTTTGTAGGCATTTCAGGTGCATAATTCTAATTTGAAATACATGCACATGCTCCAGTGCATATAAACCGGTTGAAAAATCAAATATGTGTCCTTGGTTGCATGCTTAGGTCCCATGCAAGAAATGGGAATGAACACCCTGCCACCGTCACTCGGCCGCAAACATTGAGATACCTGGTTTTTAAATTCTAGTAAATCCAAAACTCGTTTGAAATTCATGAAACTTGGCATGCTATCATGGAGCGGCATCAACATGCCGTGGTAAAATTTTTGTTCCATTTGGGGCCAGTTTGGGTATAACCTTCTCACAAACCAGAGCTTCTCACAACAAGCGTGATGGTTTTGGTAGGGAACGTGCCACCTTTGGGGATGAAACGATATCCGTTGCCTCTTATTGCTTTCAATTTTTTTTGAATGTCAACATAGAACAAAAGAAGTGTTGTGTTTAATTTTCGAATTTTTCGGGGTTTGTTTGGACATTTTTATACATTAACTGGGTTTCCCAAGCATTTTATGCGCATAATTCAAATTTGAACTACATGCACATTCTCCGGTGCATATAAACTGGTTTAAAAATCAAATATGTGTCCTTGGCTGCATGCTTAGGTCCCATGCAAGAAATGGGAATGAATTTCAAACACCCTCCCACCGTCACTCGGGTGCAAACATTGAGATACCTGGTTTTTAAATTCTAGTAAATCCAAAACTCGTTTGAAATTCATGAAACTTGGCATGCTATCATGGAGCGGCATCAACATGCCGTGGTAAAAAATTTGTCCCATTTGGGGCAGGTTTGGGTATAAGCTTCTCACAAACCAGAGCTTCTCACAACAAGCGTGATGGTTTCGGTAGGGAACGTGCCACCTTTGCGGACGAAATGATATCCGTTGCCTCTTATTGCTTTCAAAAAATTTCGAGTGTCAACATAGAACAACAGGAGTGTTGTGTTTAATTTTGGAATTTGTCGGGGTTCGTTTGGACATTTTTATATGTTAACTGGGTTTCCTAGGCATTTTATGCGCATTATTCAAATTTGAACTACATGCACATTCTCCAGTGCATATAAACTGGTTGAAAAATCAAATATGTGTCCTTGGTTGCATGCTTAGGTCCCATGCAAGAAATGGGAATGAATTTCAAACACCCTGCCACCGTCACTCGGTCGCAAACATTGAGATACCTGGTTTTTAAATTCTAGTAAATCCAAAACTCATCTGAAATTCATGAAACTTGGCATGCTAGCATGAGGCGGCATCAACATGTCGTGGTAAATTTTTTGTCCCATTTGGGGCAGGTTTGGGTATAAGCTTCTCACAAACCAGAGCTTCTCACAATAAGCGTGATGGTTTCGGTAGGGAAAGGGCCACCTTTGGGGACGAAACGATATCCATTGCCTCTTATTGCTTTCAAAAAATTTCGAGTGTCAACATTGAACAAAAGGAGTGTTGTGTTTAACTTTGGAATTTTTCGGGGTTCGTTTGGACATTTTTATACATTAACTGGGTTTACCAGGCATTTTACACGCATAATTCAAATTTGAACTACATACACATTCTCTAGTGCATATAAACTGGTTGAAAAATCAAATATGTGTCCTTGGTTGCATGCTTAGGTACCATGCAATAAATGGGAATGAATTTCAAACACCCTGCCACCGTCACTCGGCCGCAAACATTGAGATACCTGGTTTTAAATTCTATTAATTGCAAAACTCGTCCGAAATTCATGAAACTTGGCATGCTATCATGGAGCGGCATCAACATGTCGTGGTAAAAAATTTGACCCATTTGGGGCAGGTTTGGGTATAAGCTTATCACAAACCAGAGCTTCTCACAATGCGTGATGGTTTCGGTAGGGAACGTGCCACCTTTGGGGACGAAACGATATCCGTTGCCTCTTATTGCTTTCAAAAAAATTTGAGTGTCAACATAGAACAACAGGAGTGTTGTGTTTAATTTTGGAATTTTTGGGGTTCATTTGGACAGTTTTATACATTAACTGGGTTTCCCAGGCATTTTATGCGCATAATTTAAATTTGAACTACATGCACATTCTCCAGTGCATATAAACATGTTGAAAAATCAAATATGTGTCCTTGGTTGCATGCTTAGGTACCATGCAAGAAATGTGAATGAATTTCAAACACCCTGCCACCGTCACTCGGCCACAAACATTGAGATACATGGTTTTTAAATTCTAGTAAATCGAAAACTCGTCTGAAATTCATGAAACTTGGCATGCTATCGTGGAGCGGCATCAACATGCCATGGTAAAAAAATTGTCCCATTTGGGCCACGTTTGGGTATAAGCTTCTCACAACAAGCGTGATGGTTTCGGTAGGGAACGTGCCACCTTTGGGGACGAAACGATATCCGTTGCCTCTTATTGCTTTCAAAAAATTTCTAGTGTCAATATAGAACAACAGGAGTGTTGTTTTCAATTTTGGAATTTTTCGGGGTTCGTTTGGACATTTTTATACATTAACAGGGTTTCCCAAGCATTTTATGCGCATAATTCAAATTTGAACTACATGCCCAATGTCCAGTGCATATAAACTGGTTGAAAAATCAAATATGTGTCCTTGGTTGCATGCTTAGGTACCATGCAATAAATGGGAATGAATTTCAAACACCCTGCCACCGTCACTCGGCCGCAAACATTGAGATACCTGGTTTTAAATTCTATTAATTGCAAAACTCGTCCGAAATTCATGAAACTTGGCATGCTATCATGGAGCGGCATCAACATGTCGTGGTAAAAAATTTGACCCATTTGGGGCAGGTTTGGGTATAAGCTTATCACAAACCAGAGCTTCTCACAATGCGTGATGGTTTCGGTAGGGAACGTGCCACCTTTGGGGACGAAACGATATCCGTTGCCTCTTATTGCTTTCAAAAAAATTTGAGTGTCAACATAGAACAACAGGAGTGTTGTGTTTAATTTTGGAATTTTTGGGGTTCATTTGGACAGTTTTATACATTAACTGGGTTTCCCAGGCATTTTATGCGCATAATTTAAATTTGAACTACATGCACATTCTCCAGTGCATATAAACATGTTGAAAAATCAAATATGTGTCCTTGGTTGCATGCTTAGGTACCATGCAAGAAATGTGAATGAATTTCAAACACCCTGCCACCGTCACTCGGCCACAAACATTGAGATACATGGTTTTTAAATTCTAGTAAATCGAAAACTCGTCTGAAATTCATGAAACTTGGCATGCTATCGTGGAGCGGCATCAACATGCCATGGTAAAAAAATTGTCCCATTTGGGCCACGTTTGGGTATAAGCTTCTCACAACAAGCGTGATGGTTTCGGTAGGGAACGTGCCACCTTTGGGGACGAAACGATATCCGTTGCCTCTTATTGCTTTCAAAAAATTTCTAGTGTCAATATAGAACAACAGGAGTGTTGTTTTCAATTTTGGAATTTTTCGGGGTTCGTTTGGACATTTTTATACATTAACAGGGTTTCCCAAGCATTTTATGCGCATAATTCAAATTTGAACTACATGCCCAATGTCCAGTGCATATAAACTGGTTGAAAAATCAAATATGTGTCCTTGGTTGTATGCTTAGGTCCCATGCAAGAAATGGGAATGAATTTCAAACACCCTTCCACCGTCACTCGGCCGCAAATATTGAGATACCTGGTTTTTAAATTCTAGTAAATGCAAAACTCGTCTGAAATTCATGAAACTTGGCATGCTATCATGGAGCGGCATCAGCATGCCGTGGTAAAAAATTTATCCCATTTGGGGCAGGTTTGGGTATAAGTTTCTCACAAACCAGAGCTTCTCACAACAAGCGTGATGGTTTCGGTAGGGAACGTGCCACCTTTGGGGACGAAACGATATCCGTTCCCTCTTATTGCTTTCAAAAAATTTCGAGTGTCAACATAGAACAACAGGAGTGTTGTGTTTAATTTTGGAATTTTTCCGGGTTCGTTTGGACATTTTTATACATTAACTGGGTTTCCGAGGCATTTTATGCACATAATTCAAATTTGAAATGCATGCACATTCTCCAGTGCATATAAACTGGTTGATAAATCAAATATGTGTCCTTGGTTGCATGCTTAGGTACCATGCAAGAAATGGGAATGAATTTCAAACACCCTGCCACCGTCACTCGGCCGCAAACATTGAGGTACCTGGTTTTAAATTCTAGTAAATCCAAAACTCGTCTGAACTTCATGAAACATGGCATGCTATCATGGAGCGGCATCAACATGTCGTGGTAAAAAAATTGTCCCATTTGGGGCAGGTTTGGGTATAAGCTTGTCACAAACCAAAACTTCTCACAAACCAAAGCTTCTCACAACAAGCGTGATGGTTTCAGTAGGGAACGTGCTACCTTTGGGGACGAAACGATATCTGTTGCCTTTTATTGCTTTCAAAAAATGTGAGTGTTAACACAGAACAACAGGAGTGTTGTGTTTATTTTTGGAATTTTTCGGGGTTCGTCTGGATAGTTTTATACATTAACTGGGTTTCCCATGCATTTTATGCGCATAATTCAAATTTGAACTACACGCACATTCTCTAGTGCATATAAACTGGTTGGAAAACAAATATGTGTCCTTGGTTGCATGCTTAGGTCCCATGCAAGAAATGGGAATGAATTTCAAACACCCTACCACCGTCATTCGGCCGCAAACATTGAGATACCTGGTTTTTAAACTCTAGTAAATCCAAAACACGTCTGAAATTCATGAAACTTGGCATGCTATCATGGAGCGGCATCAACATGTCGTGGTAAAAAATTTGTCCCATTTGGGGCAGGTTTGGGTATGAGCTTGTCACAACAAGCGTGATGGTTTCGGTAGGGAACGTGCCACCTTTGGGGACGAAACGATATCCGTTGCCTCTTATTGCTTTCAAAAAATTTCTAGTGTCAACATGGGCTGCGGTCGGTAAGGATCGGCTAGACGTGGCGATCGGACTGGCGTAGTGGTTGTTGAAGACATTGCGGAGGCGACAGGTTCGGGTCGCAATCAGACTGGCGACCAGACGTGCGGGCGGCCGGATTGATCGGAGTATGAGAGCATCAAGATGCTGCGTTCGGTGTTGTATAGGGGTGGCGACGCGGCACTATGGATGGATTGTGTTAGCGACGTGGGTGGCCAGGGTACGGCGTGGCTCATGCAGGGAAGATGCGTGAGGTGGCAACTGTTACGGCAGGGTTGGCATGCAGCGAGTACGTGCGGCGGGGCTATACAGATCGCTGGCAATAACCAATAATCAGAGGCGGAAGTTGTCGTCAGAACTAACGGCGGTTGTTTTCCGATGAACACGGAACCCAGAGAAGGAAGGTCGGGATTCAATTGCTGGCGTTCGTACGCAAGATGGCTGCTTGACAGTCGGTCTCGGAAGTGGCGCGACGCACAAGGCAAAGGAAGTTCAAGGCAGAAGGTTCCATCGGATGGGGTGCAGTGCACAAGGAAAATTAAAATCATGCTGAGGAAGGAGTCAAGAGGATTAACATGTAGTGGATCTTCTTACACGAAGGTGATACTAGTACGTGTGTGTATGTTTTGGTCCACGTGATAAGTCTGCTGGTTATGATTAGAAAAAGGAAAATAAGAGACGTGTGCATGCAGAGGTTCGTGGGAGACTTGGCTTGGCAAAGGCCAGGCGAATCGTGACAAAGTTGAAATCGGTTCGTGTGAGAAGAGAAAAAAGGGCCGGCTATATGCAGCAGAAATAAAGGACTGGGGCGACGAGGCTAGCAGGGCACATAAATCAATCTGCGAGTTCAAGAAAAAGGTGGAGCAATCAAGTTTCGGTAGAGAGCAAGTTGAGCTGTGTTACGGTCACAGGTTCCACGGCAATTTCTGAAAGGCGGACGAGGACGGTGCGAGTCAAGGTTCTTGGTAGATCGTGGACTTCGTTGTGGCTTTAGACGAGGAATTTGGGATTGGTGATCTTTTTCATGAGGAAGTCATAGAGGAAAAACAAGGGCGGTAAGACCGGCGGCAATAGGTCGGTTAGATCGTGGCTCGGCATGGCACCGGGGTCCACCAAGTTTGATGTGGAGAAATTCGATGGCACGGGTAACTTCAGTCTGTGGCAGACAAGAATCAAGGATCTTCTGGCGTAGTAGGGAATATTGAAGGGTTTGCAGGAGACGATGCCAGCCAAGGTTGACAATGATGCGTGGGAGGATATGCAAGTGCAGGCAGCCGCTACCATACGGCTTTGTCTTGCGGATCAGGTCATGTACCATGTCATGGACGAAGATTCTCCTACGCAAATTTGGGACAAGTTGGCAAGTCGTTGTGTGTCCAAGTCAGCGACCAACATGCTGTATTTGAAGCAAAAGTTCTATGGGCTGAAGATGCAGGAGGGGGCGGATCTTGTGGAGCATGTGAATGCCTTTAATCAATTGGTCACAGATCTAGCGCGTCTGGATGTGAAGATTGAGGACGAGGATAAGGCACTACTTCTTCTTGTTTCATTGCCACCGTCCTATGAGCATTTGTTCATTACATTGACGCATGGAAAGACAACCGTCAATAATGAGGAAGTCACGGCAGCGTTGCTTGGACATGTGTTGAGGAAGCAAAAGAAATCTGCAGAAAGGGAGAGTACTCAAGGTTTGTGGTTGGCTGTTAAAAGTTATCAGCTCAGGAAGAGACAAGAGGCGGAGAAGAAAAAGAAGAAAAAGGTGCAGTGCTGCAGGTGCAAGGATTGGGGACATATAAAGAGAGAATGCCTAGAACTAAAGGGTGGGGCAAGTGCTAATGCGGATACTCGTGGTGATGACTCAGAGAGCAGTAGTGATGCTCTCATAGTATCAAACAGGCGGTCAACAAAAACGAAAGTGTGGATGTTGGATTCAGCTTGCTCTGTCCATGCGACACCCAACAGGGAGTGATTCTCTTCGTACAAGTCTGGTGAGTCTGGTTTAGCCTATGTGGGCGATGACACAGGTTATCGTGTTGCTGGAATAGGTGACATAAAATTCAAGATGTTTGACGGAGTTGAGTGGATGCTTCGGCGAGTCAGGCATGTGCCAGGGCTAAGGAGGAATCTAATTTCGCTTGGTGTGTCTTCATGATGGTGGTATGAAATTCCGTACTGACCGGGATAAGAAGACCATGAAAATCATGGAAGATGGGGTGACCATGATGGTAGGAAAGAGGATGGCTTCACATCTTTACAAGTTGCAAGGGAGCACCATTGTAGGTGAAGCCATGGAGAGTGGACCTACAGGAGTACCAGTGGAGTCCCACGGTGGCGGCGGGTGTGACCCGTCGGGTAGGTCTCAGTAAGCTATAAAAGAAGACAACTCAAGTCCGGAGTACATGGAGGTTCGAGCATGGACGACTTCTAGGTGGTGGAGAAATATTCGTCAAGGTGGAGTTTGTTACATTTGTGTCGAATATTATGTACGCAAGGGGTTATATTGACTTGGAGTTGTAATTGGTGTGGTTAGGTACAAGTCGTGTAGGAGTCGGACACGTTGTATCCTAGGCCTCTTATATATCGAGGGGCACCACACGTTGTAACCCATGACGACTTGATAGCAGCAGGTACGTGGGGGAGCCGATGGCTTGTGCCGGCGCCCGGGCAGCCGCTGTTGTGGTATCTTGGGGAGGAGCGCCTGTAGTCATGCCCTAGGGATGTAGCCATATCGGTGAACCTCGTAAACAAATATCGTGTCTCGGTGTGTCATCTATGATCTTGCATTAGCGTTTTATTCTAACAAGTGGTATCTGAGCAAGGTTGCGAGAAGGCTATGTGGAAGATCATCAGGAGGTACGAGGATCATGCTCGACGGGTGCCATGCAACGTCCGATTGGTGCAAGGTGGAGCATGGCGGCGATCACGGAGGCGGTCGGTGGTGTCAGACACTTCGGTCAGGAGGCCTAGACCGTTCGATGGGCTGCGGTCGGTAAGGATCGGCTAGACGTGGTGATCGGACCGGCATAGTGGCTGTTGAAGACATTGCGGAGGCGGCGGATTCGGCTCATGGTCAGACTGGCGCCAGACGTGGGGGCGGCCAGATAGATCAGAGTGTGAGAGCATCGAGATGATGCGCTCGGTGTTGTATAGGGGCGGCGGCGCAGCACTGCGGACGAATTGTGTTAGTGATGTGGGTGTCCAGGGTACGACACGGCTCGTGTAGGGAAGATGCGCGAGGTGGCAACTCTTACGAGAGGGATGGCGTGCGGCGAGTACATGCGGCAGGGCTATACAGATCGTTGGCGATAACCAAGAATCAGAGGCGGAAGCTATCGTCGGAACTAGCGGCGGTTGTATTCCGATGAACACGAAACACATAGAAGGAAGGTCGGGATTCAATTGTTGGCATTCGTACGCAAGACGGCCACTCGATAATCGGTCTCGGAAGTGGCGCGATGCACAAGGCAAAGGAAGGTCAAGGCAGCAGGTTCCATCGGACGGGGTGTAGCTGCACAAGGAAAAATAAAATCATGTTGAGGCAGGAGTCGGAGGATTAAGATGCAGCGGATCTTTTTACACGAAGTTGATACTAGTACGTGCGTGTATGTTTTGGTCCAGGGGACAAGTCTGCTGGTTATGATTAGAAAAAGGAAAAAATAAGAGACGTGTGCATGCATAGGTCCGTGGGAGACTTGGCTTTGCAAAGGCCGGGCGAATCGTGACAAATTTGAACTCGGTTCGTGTGAGAAGAGAAAAAAGGGCCGGGTATATGCAGCAGAAATAAAGGACTAGGGCAACGAGGCTAGCAGGGCACATAAATCAATCAGCGAGTTCAGGAAAAAGGTGGAGCAGTCAAGTTTCGGCAGAGAGCAAGTTGATCTGCATTACGGCCACAGGTTCCACGGCAATTTCTGAAGGGCGGACAAGGACGGGGTTGGTAGATCACGGACTGCATTGTGGCTTCAGACGAGGAATTTGGGATCGGTGATCTTTTTCGTGAGGAAGTCGTAGAGGAAAATAAGGGCGGTAAGACCGGCGGCAACAGGTCGGTTAGGTCACGCCTCGGCATGGCGCCGGGGTTCACCAAGTTTGACGTGGAGAAATTCGATGGCACGGTTAACTTTGGTCTATGACAGACAAGAGTCAAGGATCTTCTGGCGTAGCAGGGAATCTTGAAGGGTTTGCAGGAGACGAAGTCGTCCAAGGTTGACAACGATGCGTGGGAGGATATGCAAGTGCAGGCGGCCGCTACCATACGGCTTTGTCTTGCGGATCAGGTCATGTATCATGTCATGGATGAAGATTCTCCTTGGGAAATTTGGGACAAGTTGCCAAGTCGTTATATGTCAAAGTCAGCGACCAACAAGCTGTATTTGAAGAAAAAGTTCTATGGGCTGAAGATGCAGGAGGAGTCGGATCTTGTGGAGCATGTGAATGCCTTTAATCAATTGTTCATGGATCTAGCGCGTCTGGATGTGAAGATTGAGGACGAGGATAAGGGCATGTACAATGGTGCTATCTTAGGAGTGCCATGTAGGATAAATGATGAGGTGGAGGAGAGAGAACTCATAAGAAAAGGCTTGTCTTCTCTTATTTAAGAGAAGACAAGAGATGATCTCATAGAACGATATGTCTCACCACATTTTTAGGAATGACTGATTATTGAAGATAAGACTAAGAGATGACCCATTGTAGATATGTTTTTGTCATCTCTAAATTACATGCAAAACTCAAAATAAGACTATCTTATCAACCATTGTACATGCCTTAAGGCACTACTTCTTGTTTCATTGTCACCGTCCTATGAGCATTTGGTCATTCCATTGACACATGGAAAGACAACTGTCAATAATGAGGAAGTCACTGCAGTGTTGCTTGGACATGAGTTGAGGAAGCAAAAGAATGCTGCAGAAAGGGAGAGTACTCAAGGTTTGGGGTTGGCTGTTAAAAGTTATCAGCTCAGGAAGAGACAAGAGGCAGAGAAGAAAAATAAGAAAAAGGTGCAGTGCTATAGGTGCAAGGATTGGGGACATATAAAGAGAGAATGCCCAGAACTGAAGGGTGGGGCAAGTGCTAATGCGGCTACTCGTGGTGATGACTCAGAGAGCAGTAGTTATGCTCTCGTACTATCAAATAGGCGGTCAACAAAAACTGAAGCGTGGATGTTGGATTTGTTGGGGAACGTAGTAATTTCAAAAAAAATCCTACGCACACGCAAGATCATGGTGATGCATAGCAACGAGAGGGGAGAGTGTCGTCTACGTACCCTCGTAGACCGTAAGCGGAAGCGTTATGACAACACGGTTGATGTAGTCGTACGTCTTCACGATCGACCGATCCTCAGTACCGAACGTACGGCACCTTCGCGTTCAGCACACGTTCAGATCGGTGACGTCCCGCGAACTCACGATCCAGTAGAGCTTCGAGGAAGAGCTTCGTCAGCACGACGGCGTGGTGACGGTGTTGATGAAGCTACCGACGCGGGGAAGGAAGGGAGAGAAGGAGAGAAGGAAAGGGGGGCGCCACCCCCCCCCCTCCTTGTCCAATTCGGACTAGAGGGGGAGGGGGCACGCGGCTGCCCTGGCCGCCCCTCCTCTTCTCCCACTAGGGTCCATTAGGCCCAATATACTCCCCGGGGGGTTCCGGTAACCCTCCGGTACTCCGGTATATGTCTGAAACCTCCTGAAACACTTCCGGTGTCCGAACATAGTCGTCCAATATATCAATCTTTACGTCTCGACCATTTCGAGACTCCTCGTCATGTCCGTGATCATATCCGGGAGTCCGAACTACCTTCAGTACATCAAAACACTAAAACTCATAATACCGATCGTCACAGAACTTTAAGCGTGCAGACCCTACGGGTTCGAGAACTATGTAGACATGACCGAGACACGTCTCCGGTCAATAACCAATAGCGGAACCTGGATGCTCATATTGGTTCCTACATATTCTACGAAGATCTTTATCGGTCAAACCGCATAACAACATACGTTGTTCCCTTTGTCATCGGTACGTTACTTGCCCGAGATTCGATCGTCGGTATCTCAATACCTAGTTGAATCTCGTTACCGGCAAGTCTCTTTACTCGTTCCATAATGCATCATCCCATAACTAACTCATTAGTCACATTGCTTGCAAGGCTAATTATGATGTGCATTACCGAGAGGGCCCAGAGATACCTCTCCGACAATCGGAGTGACAAATCCTAGTCTCGATCTATGCCAACTCAACAAGTACCATCAGAGACACCTGTAGAGCAACTTTATAATCACCCAGTTACGTTGTGACGTTTGGTAGCACACAAAGTGTTCCTCCGCTATTCGGGAGTTGCATAATCTCATAGTCATAGGAACATGTATAAGTCATGAAGAAAGCAATAGCAACATACTAAACGATCAAGTGCTAAGGTAACGGAATGGGTCATGTCAATCACATCATTCTCCTAATGATGTGATCCTGTTAATCAAATGACAACTCATGTCTATGGCTAGGAAACTCAGCCATCTTTGATCAATGAGCTAGTCAAGTAGAGGCATACTAGTGACACTATGTTTGTCTATGTATTCACACATGTATTATGTTTCCGGTTAATACAATTCTAGCATGAATAATAAACATTTATCATCATATGAGGAAATAAATAATAACTTTATTATTGCCTCTAGGGCATATTTCCTTCAGTCTCCCACTTGCACTAGAGTCAATAATTTAAATTACACAGTAATGATTCTAACACCCATGGAGCCTTGGTGCTGATCATGTTTTGCTCGTGGAAGAGGCTTAGTCAATGGGTGTGCGACATTCAGATCCGTATGTATTTTGCAAATCTCTATGTCTCCCACCTGGACTTGATCTCAGATGGAATTGAAGCGTCTCTTGATGTGCTTGGTTCTCTTGTGAAATCTGGATTCCTTTGCCAAGGCAATTATACCAGTATTGTCACAAAAGATTTTCATTGGACCCGATGCACTAGGTATGACACCTAGATCGGATATGAACTCCTTCATCCAGACTCCTTCATTTGCTGCTTCCGAAGCAGCTATGTACTCCGCTTCATGTTGGGAATCGTAGCATAATTTTAAAATTTTCCTACGCTCACCAAGATGCATCTATGGAGTATACTAGCAACGAGGGGAAGGGAGTGCATCTACATACCCTTGTAGATCGCGAGCGGAAGCGTTCTAATGAACGTGGATGACGGAGTCGTACTCGCCGTGATCCAAATCACCGATGACCGAGTGCCGAACGGACGGCACCTCCGCGTTCAACACACGTACGGTGCAACGATGTCTCCTCCTTCTTGATCCAGCAAGGGGGAAGGAGAGGTTGATGGAGATCCAGCAGCACGACGGCGTGGTGGTGGATGTAGCGGGTCTCGGCAGGGCTTCGCCGAGCTTCTGCGAGAGGGAGAGGTGTAGCAGGGGAGGAGGGAGGCGCCCAAGGCTGAGATCTTGCTGCCCTCCCTCCCCCCCCCCTTTATATAGGCCCCCTGGGAGGGGGGCGCCGGCCACAACCCATCTAGGGCAAGGGGCGGCGGCCAAGGGGGGGAACTTGCCCCCCAAGGCAAGTGGGGCGCCCCCCCCACCCTAGGGTTTCCAACCCTAGGCGCAGGGGGGAGGCCCAGGGGGGCGCCCAGCCCACTAGGGGCTGGTTCCCTTCCCACTTCAGCCCACGGGGCCCTCCGGGATAGGTGGCCCCACCCGGTGGACCCCCGGGACCCTTCCGGTGGTCCCGGTACAATACCGGTAACCCCCGAAACTTTCCCGGTGGCCGAAACTTGACTTACTATATATAATTCTTCACCTCCGGACCGTTCCGGAACCTCTCGTGACGTCCAGGATCTCATCCGGGACCCCGAACAACTTTCGGGTTTCCGCATACACATATCTCTACAACCCTAGCGTTACCGAACCTTAAGTGTGTAGACCCTACGGGTTCGGGAGACATGCAGACATGACCGAGACGCCTCTCCGGTCAATAACCAATAGCGGGATCTGGATACCCATGTTGGCTCCCACATGTTCCACGATGATCTCATCGGATGAACCACAGTGTCGAGGATTCAATCAATCCCGTATGCAATTCCCTTTGTCAATCGGTATGTTACTTGCCCGAGATTCGATCGTCGGTATCCCAATACCTTGTTCAATCTCGTTACCGGCAAGTCTCTTTACTCGTACCGCAATGCATGATCCCGTGACTAACGCCTTAGTCACATAGAGCTCATTATGATGATGCATTACCGAGTGGGCCCAGAGATACCTCTCCGTCACACGGAGTGACAAATCCCAGTCTCGATCCGTGCCAACCCAACAGACACTTTCGGAGATACCCGTAGTGCACCTTTATAGTCACCCAGTTACGTTGTGACGTTTGGCACACCCAAAGCACTCCTACGGTATCCGGGAGTTGCACGATCTCATGGTCTAAGGAAAAGATACTTGACATTGGAAAAGCTCTAGCAAACGAAACTACACGATCTTTTATGCTATGCTTAGGATTGGGTCTTGTCCATCACATCATTCTCCTAATGATGTGATCCCGTCATCAACGACATCCAATGTCCATAGTCAGGAAACCATGAGTATCTGTTGATCAACGAGCTAGTCAACTAGAGGCTTACTAGGGACACGTTGTAGTCTATGTATTCACACATGTATTACGATTTCCGGACAATACAATTATAGCATGAACAATAGACAATTACCATGAACAAAGAAATATAATAATAACCATTTATTATTGCCTCTAGGGCATATTTCCAACAGTCTCCCACTTGCACTAGAGTCAATAATCTAGTTACATTGTGATGAATCGAACACCCATTGCGTCCTGGTGTTGATCATGTTTTGCTCTAGGGAGAGGTTTAGTCAACGGATCTGCTACATTCAGGTCCGTATGTACTTTACAAATATCTATGTCTCCATTTTGAACACTTTCACGAATGGAGTTGAAGCGACGCTTGATATGCCTGGTCTTCCTGTGAAACCTGGGCTCCTTCGCAAGGGCAATAGCTCCAGTGTTGTCACAGAAGAGAGTCATCGGGCCCGGCGCATTGGGAATCACCCCTAGGTCGGTAATGAACTCCTTTATCCAGACTGCTTCTTGTGCTGCCTCCGAGGCTGCCATGTACTCCGCTTCACATGTAGATCCCGCCATGACGCTTTGCTTGCAACTGCACCAGCTTACTGCTCCTCCATTCAAAATATACACGTATCCGGTTTGTGACTTCGAGTCATCCAGATCTGTGTCGAAGCTAGCGTCGACGTAACCCTTTACGATGAGCTCTTCGTCACCTCCATAAACGAGAAACATATCCTTAGTCCTTTTCAGGTACTTCAGGATATTCTTGACCGCTGTCCAGTGTTCCATGCCGGGATTACTTTGGTACCTTCCTACCAAACTTACGGCAAGGTTTACATCAGGTCTGGTACACAGCATGGCATACATAATAGACCCTATGGCCGAGGCATAGGGGATGACACTCATCTTTTCTATATCTTCTGCCGTGGTCGGGCATTGAGCCGTGCTCAATTGCACACCTTGCAATATAGGCAAGAACCCCTTGTTGGACTGATCCATATTGAACTTCTTCAATATCTTGTCAAGGTATGTACTCTGTGAAAGACCAATGAGGCATCTCGATCTATCTCTATAGATCTTGATGCCTAATATATAAGCAGCTTCTCCAAGGTCCTTCATTGAAAAACACTTATTCAAATAGGCCTTTATACTTTCCAAGAATTCTATATCATTTCCCATCAATAGTATGTCATCCACATATAATATGAGAAATGCTACAGAGCTCCCACTCACTTTCTTGTAAACACAGGCTTCTCCATAAGTCTGTGTAAACCCAAACGCTTTGATCATCTCATCAAAGCAAATGTTCCAACTCCGAGATGCTTGCACCAGCCCATAGATTGAGCGCTGGAGCTTGCATACTTTGTTAGCATTCTTAGGATCGACAAAACCTTCCGGCTGCATCATATACAACTCTTCCTTAAGGAAGCCATTAAGGAATGCCGTTTTGACGTCCATCTGCCATATCTCATAATCATAGTATGCGGCAATTGCTAACATGATTCGGACGGACTTCAGCTTCGCTACGGGTGAGAAAGTCTCATCGTAGTCAACCCCTTGAACTTGTCGATAACCCTTAGCGACAAGTCGAGCTTTCTAGATGGTCACATTATCATCCGCGTCCGTCTTCTTCTTAAAGATCCATTTGTTTTCTATGGCTCGCCGATCATCGGGCAAGTCAGTCAAAGTCCATACTTCGTTTTCATACATGGATCCTATCTCGGATTTCATGGCTTCTAGCCATTTGTCAGAATCCGGGCCCGCCATCGCTTCTTCATAGTTCGAAGGTTCACCGTTGTCTAACAACATGATTTCCAGGACAGGGTTGCCGTACCACTCTGGTGCGGAACGTGTCCTTGTGGACCTACGAAGTTCAGTAGCAACTTGATCCGAAGCTTCATGATCATCATCATTAACTTCCTCCCCAGTCGGTGTATGCACCACAGGAACATCTTCCCGTGCTGCGCTACTTTCCGGCACGGAAGGGGTGACTATCACCTCATCAAGTTCCACGTTCCTCCCGCTCAATTCTTTTGAGAGAAACTCCTTCTCCGGAAAAGACCCGTTCTTGGCAACGAAGATCTTGCCTTCGGATCTGAGGTAGAAGGTATACCCAATAGTTTCCTTAGGGTATCCTATGAAGACGCATTTTTCCGATTTGGGTTCGAGCTTTTCAGGTTGAAGTTTCTTGACATAAGCATTGCATCCCCAAACTTTTAGAAACGACAGCTTAGGTTTCTTCCCAAACCATAATTCATACGGTGTCGTCTCAACGGATTTCGACGGAGCCCTATTTAAAGTGAATGCGGCAGTCTCTAAAGCATAACCCCAAAATGAGAGCGGTAAATCGGTAAGAGACATCATAGATCGCACCATATCCAATAGAGTGCGATTACGACGTTCGGACACACCATTTCTCTGAGGTGTTCCAGGCGGCCTGAGTTGTGAAACTATTCCACATTTCCTTAAGTGTGCACCAAACTCGTGACTTAAATATTCTCCACCATGATCTGATCGTAAGAATTTTATTCTCCTGTCACGTTGATTCTCAACCTCACTCTGAAATTCCTTGAACTTTTCAAAGGTTTCAGACTTGTGTTTCATTAGGTAGACATACCCATATCTACTTAAGTCATCAGTGAGAGTAAGAACATAACGATATCCTCCGCGAGCCTCAACACTCATTGGACCGCACACATCGGTATGTATGATTTCCAATAAGTTGGTTGCTCGCTCCATTGTTCCGGAGAACGGAGTCTTGGTCATCTTACCCATGAGGCATGGTTCGCACGTGTCAAATGATTCGTAATCAAGAGACTCCAAAAGTCCATCTGCATGGAGCTTCTTCATGCGCTTGACACCAATGTGACCAAGGCGGCAGTGCCACAAGTATGTGGGACTATCGTTATCAACTTTACATCTTTTGGTATTCACACTATGAACATGTGTAACATCACGTTCGAGATTCATCAACAAATAAACCATTGACCAGCGGAGCATGACCATAAAACATATCTCTCAAATAAATAGAACAACCATTATTCTCGGATTTAAATGAGTAGCCATCTCGAATTAAACGAGATCCAGATACAATGTTCATGCTCAAAGCTGGCACTAAATAACAATTATTGAGGTTTAAAACTAATCCCGTAGGTAGATGCAGAGGTAGCGTGACGACGGCGATCACATCGACCTTGGAACCATTCCCGACGCACATCGTCACCTCGTCCTTCGCCAGTCTCCGTTTATTCCGTAGTTCCTGTTTTGAGTTACAAATATGAGCAACCGCACCGGTATCAAATACCCAGGAGCTACTACGAGTACTGGTAAGGTACACATCAATTACATGTATATCACATATACCTTTGGTGTTGCCGGCCTTCTTGTCCGCTAAGTATTTGGGGCAGTTCCGCTTCCAGTGACCACTTCCCTTGCAATAAAAGCACTCAGTTTCAGGCTTGGGTCCATTCTTTGACTTCTTCCCGGCAACTGGCTTACCGGGCGCGGCAACTCCCTTGCCGTCCTTCTTGAAGTTCTTCTTACCCTTGCCCGTCTTGAACTTAGTGGTTTTATTCACCATCAACACTTGATGTTCTTTTCTGATTTCCACCTCCGCTGATTTCAGCATCGAATATACCTCAGGAATGGTCTTTTCCATCCCCTGCATATTGAAGTTCATCACAAAGCTCTTGTAGCTTGGTGGAAGCGACTGAAGGATTCTGTCAATGACCGCGTCATCCGGGAGATTAACTCCCAGCTGAGACAAGCGGTTGTGCAACCCAGACATTCTGAGTATGTGCTCACTAACAGAACTATTCTCCTCCATTTTACAGCTGAAGAACTTGTCGGAGACATCATATCTCTCGACCCGGGCATGAGCTTGGAAAACCAATTTCAGCTCCTCGAACATCTCATATGCTCCATGTTTCTCAAAACGCTTTTGGAGACCCGGTTCTAAGCTGTAAAGCATGCCGCACTGAACGAGGGAGTAATCATCAGCACGCTGCTGCCAAGCGTTCATAACGTCTTGGTTCTCAGGGATTGGTGCTTCACCTAGCGGTGCTTCTAAGACATAATCTTTCTTGGCTACTATGAGGATGATCCTCAGGTTCCGGACCCAGTCCGTATAGTTGCTGCCATCATCTTTCAGCTTGGTTTTCTCTAGGAACGCGTTGAAATTGAGGACAACGTTGGCCATTTGATCTACAAGACATAGTGTAAAGATTTTAGACTAAGTTCATGATAATTGAGTTCATCTAATCAAATTATTTAATGGACTCCCACTCAGATAGACATCCCTCTAGTCATCTAAGTGAAAACATGATCCGAGTTTAACTAGGCCGTGTCCGATCATCACGTGAGACGGACTAGTCAAGATCGGTGAACATCTCCATGTTGATCGTATCTTCTATACGACTCATGCTCGACCTTTCGGTCCTCCGTGTTCCGAGGCCATGTCTGTACATGCTAGGCTCGTCAAGTCAACCTAAGTGTATTGCGTGTGTTCCGAGGCCATGTCTGTACATGCTAGGCTCGTCAACACCCGTTGTATTCCAACGTTAGAATCTATCACACCCGATCATCACGTGGTGCTTCGAAACAACGAACCTTCGCAACGGTGCACAGTTAGGGTGAACACTTTCTTGAAATTATTATAAGGGATCATCTTACTTACTACCGTCGTTCTAAGCAAATAAGATGCAAAAACATGATAAACATCACATGCAATCAAATAGTGACATGATATGGCCAATATCATTATGCTCCTTTGATCTCCATCTTCGGGGCACCATGATCATCTTCGTCATCGGCATGACACCATGATCTCCATCATCATGATCTCCATCATTGTTTCTTCATGAAGTCGTCACGCCAACGATTACTTCTACTTCTATGGCTAACGCGTTTAGCAACAAAGTAAAGTAAATTACATGGCGTTATTCAATGACACGCAGGTCATACAAAATAATAAAGACAACTCCTATGGCTCCTGCCGGTTGTCATACTCATCGACATGCAAGTCGTGATTCCTATTACAAGAATATGATCAATCTCATACATCACATATATCATTCATCACATCTTCTGGCCATATCACATCACATAGCACTTGCTGCAAAAACAAGTTAGACGTCCTCTAATTGTTGTTGCAAGTTTTTTACGTGGTTTGTAGGTTTCTAGCAAGAACGTTTTCTTACCTACGTATGACCACAACGTGATTTGCCAATTTCTATTTACCCTTCATAAGGACCCTTTCATCGAATCCGTTCCGACTAAAGTAGGAGAGACAGACACCCGCTAGCCACCTTATGCAACTAGTGCATGTCAGTCGGTGGAACCTGTCTCACGTAAGCGTACGTGTAAGGTCGGTCCGGGCCGCTTCATCCTACAATGGCGCCGAAACAAGAAACGACTAGTAGCGGCAAGAAGAATTGGCAACATCAACGCCCACAACTACTTTGTGTTCTACTCGTGCATAGTAACTACGCATAGGCCTGGCTCATGATGCCACTGATCGGAATCGTAGCATAATTTTAAAATTTTCCTACGCTCACCAAGATGCATCTATGGAGTATACTAGCAACGAGGGGAAGGGAGTGCATCTACATACCCTTGTAGATCGCGAGCGGAAGCGTTCTAATGAACGTGGATGACGGAGTCGTACTCGCCGTGATCCAAATCACCGATGACCGAGTGCCGAACGGACGGCACCTCCGCGTTCAACACACGTACGGTGCAGCGACGTCTCCTCCTTCTTGATCCAGCAAGGGGGAAGGAGAGGTTGATGGAGATCCAGCAGCACGATGGCGTGGTGGTGGATGTAGCGGGTCTCGGCAGGGCTTCGCCGAGCTTCTGCGAGAGGGAGAGGTGTAGCAGGGGAGGAGGGAGGCGCCCAAGGCTGAGATCTTGCTGCCCTCCCTCCCCCCCTTTATATAGGCCCCCTGGGAGGGGGGCGCCGTCCACAACCCATTTAGGGCAAGGGGCGGTGGCCAAGGGGGGGAACTTGCCCCCCAAGGCAAGTGGGGCGCCCCCCCCCACCCTAGGGTTTCCAACCCTAGGCGCAGGGGGGAGGCCCAGGGGGGGCGCCCAGCCCACTAGGGGCTGGTTCCCTTCCCACTTCAGCCCACGGGGCCCTCCGGGATAGGTGGCCCCACCCGGTGGACCCCCGGGACCCTTCCGGTGGTCCCGGTACAATACCGGTAACCCCCGAAACTTTCCCGGTGGCCGAAACTTGACTTCCTATATATAATTCTTCACCTCCAGACCATTCCAGAACCTCTCGTGACGTCCGGGATCTCATCCGGGACTCCGAACAACTTCTGGGTTTCCGCATACACATATCTCTACAACCCTAGCGTTACCGAACCTTAAGTGTGTAGACCCTACGGGTTCGGGAGACATGCAGACATGACCGAGACGCCTCTCCGGTGAATAACCAACAGCGGGATCTGGATACCCATGTTGGCTCCCACATGTTCCACGATGATCTCATCGGATGAACCACGGTGTCGAGGATTCAATCAATCCCGTATGCAATTCCCTTTGTTAATCGGTATGTTACTTGCCCGAGATTCGATCGTCGGTATCCCAATACCTTGTTCAATCTCGTTACCGGCAAGTCTCTTTACTCGTACTGCAATGCATGATCCCGTGACTAACGCCTTAGTCACATAGAGCTCATTATGATGATGCATTACCGAGTGGGCCCAGAGATACCTCTCCGTCACACGGAGTGACAAATCCCAGTCTCGATCTGTGCCAACCCAACAGACACTTTCGGAGATACCCGTAGTGCACCTTTATAGTCACCCAGTTACGTTGTGACGTTTGGCACACCCAAAGCACTCCTACGGTATCCGGGAGTTGCACGATCTCATGGTCTAAGGAAAAGATACTTGACATTGGAAAAGCTCTAGCAAACGAAACTACACGATCTTTTATGCTATGCTTAGGATTGGGTCTTGTCCATCACATCATTCTCCTAATGATGTGATCCCGTCATCAACGACATCCAATGTCCATAGTCAGGAAACCATGACTATCTGTTGATCAACGAGCTAGTCAACTAGAGGCTTACTAGGGACACGTTGTAGTCTATGTATTCACACATGTATTGCGATTTCCGGACAATACAATTATAGCATGAACAATAGACAATTACCATGAACAAAGAAATATAACAATAACCATTTATTATTGCCTCTAGGGCATATTTCCAACACTTCACACGTAGATCCCGCCACGACGCTTTGTTCAGAACTGCTCCAACTAACAACTCCACTGTTCAATATAAACACGTATCCGGATCAGTGTCAAAGCTTGCATCGACGTAACCATTTACGACGAGCTCTTTGTCACCTCCATAAACGAGAAACATATCCTTAGTCCTTTTCAGGTATTTTAGGATGTTCTTGACCGCTGTCCAGTGATCCACTCCTGGATTACTTTGGTACCTCCCTGCTAAACTAATAGCAAGGCACACATCAGGTCTGGTACATAGCATTGCATACATGATAGAGCCTATGGCTGAAGCATAGGGAACACTTTTCATTTTCTCTCTATCTTCTGCAGTGGTCGGGCATTCAGTCTTACTCAATTTCACACCTTGTAACACAGGAAAGAACCCTTTCTTTGCTTGATCCATTTTGAACTTCTTCAAAACTTTATCAAGGTATGTGCTTTGTGAAAGTCCAATTAAGCGTCTTGATCTATCTCTATAGATCTTGATGCCCAATATATAAGCAGCTTCTCCGAGGTCTTTCATTGAAATACTCTTATTCAAGTATCCTTTTATGCTATCCAGAAATTCTATATCATTTCCAATCAAAAATATGTCATCCACATATAATATTAGAAATGCTACAGAGCTCCCACTCACTTTCTTGTAAATACAGGCTTCTCCAAAAGTCTGTATAAAACCATATGCTTTGATCACACTATCAAAACGTTTATTCCAACTCCGAGGGGCTTGCACCAGTCCATAAATGGATCGCTGGAGCTTGCACACTTTGTTAGCACCCATTGGATCGAAAAAACCTTCTGGTTGCATCATATACAACTCTTCTTCCAGAAATCCATTCAGGAATGCAATTTTGACATCCATTTGCCAAATTTCATATTCATAAAATGCGGCAATTGTAACATGATTCGGACAGACTTAAGCATCGCTACGGGTGAGAGAGTCTCATCATAGTCAACCCCTTGAACTTGTCGAAAACCTTTCACAACAAGTCGAGCTTTGTAGACAGTAACATTACCGTCAGCGTCAGTCTTCTTCTTGAAGATCCATTTATTCTCGATGGCTTGCCGATCATCGCGAAAGTCAACCAAAGTCCACACTTTGTTCTCATACATGGATCCCATCTCAGATTTCATGGCCTCAAGCCATTTTGCGGAATCTGGGCTCACCATCACTTCTTCATAGTTCGTAGGTTCACCATGGTCAAGTGACATGACTTCCAGAACAGGATTACTGTACCACTCTGATGCGGATCTTACTCTGGTTGACCTACGAGGTTCGGTAGTAACTTGATCTGAAGTTTCATGATCATCATCATTATCTTCCTCACTAATTTGTTTAGGTGTCACAGGAACCGGTTTCTGTGATGAACTACTTTCCAATAAGGGAGCAGGTACAGTTACCTCATCAAGTTCTACTTTCCTCCCACTCACTTCTTTCGAGAGAAACTCCTTCTCTAGAAAGGATCCATTCTTAGCAACAAATGTCTTGCCTTCGGATCTGTGATAGAAGGTGTACCCAATAGTTTCCTTTGGGTATCCTATGAAGACACATTTCTCCGATTTGGGTTCGAGCTTATCAGGTTGAAGCTTTTTCACATAAGCATCGCAGCCCCAAACTTTAAGAAACGACAACTTTGGTTTCTTGCCAAACCACAATTCATAAGGTGTCGTCTCAACGGATTTCGATGGTGCCCTATTTAACGTGAATGCAGCCGTCTCTAAAGCATAACCCCAAAACGATAGCGGTAAATCGGTAAGAGACATCATAGATTGCACCATATCTAGTAAAGTACGATTACGACGTTCGGACACACCATTACGCTGTGGTGTTCCGGGTGGCGTGGGTTGCGAAACTATTTCGCATTGTTTCAAATGTAGACCAAACTCATAACTCAAATATTATCCTCCATGATCAGATCGTAGAAACTTTATTTTCTTGTTACGATGATTTTCCACTTCACTATGAAATTCTTTGAACTTTTCAAATGTTTCAGACTTATGTTTCATTAAGTAGATATACCCATATCTGCTCAAATCATATGTGAAGGTGAGAAAATAACGATACCCACCGCGAGCCTCAATATTCATTGGACCAATACATTAGTATGTATGATTTCCAACAAATTTGTTGCTCGCTCCATTGTTCCGGAGAACGGCATTTTAGTCATCTTGCCCATGAGGCATCGTTCGCAAGTACCAAGTGATTCATAATCAAGTGATTCCAGAAGTCCATCAGTATGGAGTTTCTTCATGCGCTTTACACCAATATGACCCAAACGGCAGTGCCACAAATAAGTTGCACCATCATTATCAACTCTGCATCTTTTGGCTTCAACATTATGAATATGTGTATTACTACTATCGAGATTCAAGACAAATAGACCACTCTCAAGGGTGCATGACCATAAAAAATATTACTCATATAAATAGAACAACCATTATTCTCATATTTAAATGAATAACCGTCTCGCGTCAAACAAGATCCAGATATAATGTTCATGCTTAATGCTGGCACCAAATAACAATTATTCAGGTCTAAAATTAATCCCGAAGGTAGATGTAGAGGTAGCGTGCCGACGGCGATCACATCGACTTTGGAACCATTTCCCACGAGCATCGTCACCTCGTCCTTAGCCAATCTTCGCTCAAACCATAGTCCCTATTTCGAGTTGCAAATATTAGCAACAGAACCAGTATCAAATACCCAGGTGCTACTGCTAGCTCTAGTAAGGTACACATCAATAACATGTATATCACATATACCTTTGTTCACCTTGCCATCCTTCTTATCCGCCAAATACTTGGAGCAGTTCCGCTTCCAGTGTCCAGTCTGTTTGCAGTAGAAGCACTCAGTCTCAGGCTTAGGTCCAGACTTGGGTTTCTTCTCCTGAGCAGCAACTTGTTTGCCGTTCTTTTTGAAGTTCCCCTTCTTCTTCCCTTTACCCTTTTTCTTGAAACTGGTGGTCTTGTTGACCATCAACACTTGATGCTCCTTCTTGATTTCTACCTCCGCAGCCTTTAGCATTGCGAAGAGCTCGGGAATTGTCTTATCCATCCCTTGCATATTATAGTTCATCACGAAGCTCTTGTAGCTTGGTGGCAGTGATTGAAGAATTCTGTCAATGACACTATCATCCGGAAGATTAACTCCCAGTTGAATCAAGTGATTGTTATACCCAGACATTTTGAGTATATGTTCACTGACAGAACTATTCTCCTCCATCTTGCAGCTGTAGAACTTATTGGAGACTTCATATCTCTCAATCTGGGCATTTGCTTGAAATATTAACTTCAACTCCTGGAACATCTCATATGCTCCATGATGTTCAAAACGTCGTTGAAGTCCCGGTTCTAAGCCGTAAAGCATGGCACACTGAACTATCGAGTAGTCATCAGCTTTGCTCTGCCATACATTCTTAACGTCGTCAGCTACATCTGCAGCAAGCCTGGCACCCAGCGGTGCTTCTAGGACGTAATTCTTCTGTGTAGCAATGAGGATAATCCTCAAGTTACGGACCCAGTCCGTGTAATTGCTACCATCATCTTTAAACTTTGCTTTCTCAAGGAACGCATTAAAATTCAACGGAACAACAGCACGGGCCATCTATCTACAACAACATAGACAAGCAAAATACTATCAGGTACTAAGTTCATGATAAATTTAAGTTCAATTAATCATATTACTTAAGAACTCCCACTTAGATAGACATCTCTCTAATCATCTAAGTGATCACGTGATCCAAATCAACTAAACCATAACCGATCATCACGTGAAATGGAGTAGTTTTCAATGGTGAACATCAGTATGTTGATCAAATCTACTATATGATTCACGCTCAACCTTTCGGTCTCAGTGTTCCGAGGCCATATCTGCATATGCTAGGCTCGTCAAGTTTAACCCGAGTATTCTGCGTGTGCAAAACTGGCTTGCACCTGTTGTAGATGAACATTGAGCTTATCACTCCTGATCATCACGTGGTGTCTCGGCGCGACGAACTTTGGCAACGGTGCATACTCAGGGAGAACACTTTTACCTTGAAATTTAGTGAGAGATCATCTTATAATGCTACCGTCAATCAAAGCAGAATAAGATGCATAAAGGATAAACATCACATGCAATCAATATAAGTGATATGGTATGGCCATCATCATCTTGTGCCTTTGATCTCCATCTCCGAAGCACCGTCATGATCACCATCGTCACCGGCGCGACACCTTGATCTCCATCGTAGCATCGTTGTCGTCTTGCCAACTATTGCTTCTACGACTATCGCTACCGCTTAGTGATGAAGTAAAGCAATTACAGGGCGATTGCATTGCATACAATAAAGCGACAACCATATGGCTCCTGCCAGTTGCCGATAACTTCGTTACAAAACATGATCATCTCATACAATAAAATATAGCATCATGTCTTGAACATATCACATCACAACATGCCCTGCAAAAACAAGTTAGACGTCCTCTACTTTGTTGTTGCAAGTTTTACGTGGCTGCTACGGGCTGAGCAAGAACCGTTCTTACCTACTCATCAAAACCACAACGATAGTTCATCAAGTTAGTGTTGTTTTATCCTTCAACAAGGACTGGGCGTAGTCACACTCGGTTCAACTAAAGTTGGAGAAACTGACACCCGCTAGCCAACTGTGTGCAAAGCACGTCGGTAGAACCAGTCTCGCGTAAGCATACGCGTAATGTCGGTCCGGGCCGCTTCATCCAACAATACCGCCGAACCAAAGTATGACATGATGGTAAGCAGTATGACTTGTATCGCCAACAACTCACTTGTGTTCTACTCGTGCATATAACATCTACGCATAAACCTGGCTCAGATGCCACTGTTGGGGAACGTAGTAATTTCAAAAAAATTCCTACGCACACGCAAGATCATGGTGATGCATAGCAACGAGAGGGGAGAGTGTCATCTACGTACCCTCGTAGACTGTAAGCGGAAGCATTATGACAACGCGGTTGATGTAGTCGTACGTCTTCACAATCGACCGATCCTTAGTACCGAACGTACGGCACCTCCGCGTTCAGCACACGTTCAGCTCGGTGACGTCCCGCGAACTCACGATCCAGTAGAGCTTCGGGGAAGATCTTCATCAGCACGACGGCGTGGTGACGGTGTTGATGAAGCTACCGACGTAGGGCTTCGCCTAATTAAGCACCGCTACGATATGATCGAGGTGGATTATGGTGGAGGGGGGCACCGCACACGGCTAAAAGATCAATGATCAATTGTTGTGTCTCCAAGGGGTGCCCCCCTCCCCGTATATAAAGGAGTGGAGGAGGGGGAGGGGGCCGGCCTCCTATGGCGCGCCCCATGAGGAGTCCTACTCCCACCGGGAGTAGGACTCCCCCCTTCCAAGTAGGAGTAGGAGAGGGGAAGGAAGGGAGAGAAGGAGAGAAGGAAAGGGGGCTCCACCCCCCCCCCCTCCTTGTCCAATTCCGACTAGAGGGTGAGGGGGCGCACGGCTGCCCTGGCCACCCCTCCTCTTCTCCCACTAGGGCCCATTAGGCCCAATATACTCCCCGGGGGGTTCCGGTAACCCTCCGGTACTCCGGTATATGTCTGAAACCTCCCGAAACACTTCCGGTGTCCGAACATAGTTGTCCAATATATCGTTCTTTACGTCTCGACCATTTCGAGACTCCTCGTCATGTCTGTGATCATATCCGGGACTCTGAACTACCTTCGGTACGTCAAAACACTAAAACTCATAATACCGATCGTCACAGAACTTTAAGCGTGCAGACCCTACGGGTTCGAGAACTATGTAGACATGACCGAGACATGTCTCTGGTCAATAACCAATAGCGGAACCTGGATGCTCATATTGGTTCCTACATATTCTACGAAGATCTTTATCGGTCAAACCGCGTAACAACATACGTTGTTCCCTTTCTCATCGGTACGTTACTTGCCCGAGATTCGATCGTCGGTATCTCAATACCTAGTTCAATCTCGTTACCGGCAAGTTTCTTTACTCGTTCCGTAATTACTCATCCCGTAACTAACTCATTAGTCACATTGCTTGCAAGGCTTATTATGATGTGCATTACCGAGAGGGCCCAGAGATACCTCTCCGACAATCGGAGTGACAAATCCTAGTTTCGATCTATGCCAACTCAACAAGTACCATCGGAGACACCTGTAGAGCACCTTTAATCACCCAGTTACATTGTGATGTTTGGTAGCACACAAAGTGTTCCTCCGGTATACGGGAGTTGCATAATCTCATAGTCATAGGAACATGTATAAGTCATGAAGAAAGCAATAGCAACATACTAAACGATCAAGTGCTAAGCTAAAGGAATGGGTCATGTCAATCACATCATTCTCCTAATGATGTGATCCCGTTAATCAAATGACAACTCATGTCTATGGCTAGGAAACTCAACCATCTTTGATCAACGAGCTAGTCAAGTAGAGGCATACTAGTGACACTATGTTTGTCTATGTATTCACACATGTATTATGTTTTCGGTTAATACAATTCTAGCATGAATAATAAACATTTATCATGATACGAGGAAATAAATAATAACTTTATTATTGCCTCTAGGGCATATTTCCTTCAGGATTCAGCTTGCTCTCTTCATGCGACGCCCAACAGGGAGTGATTCTCTTCATACAGGTCTGGTGGGTTTGGTTTTAGCCTACGTGGGCGATGACACAGTTTATCATGTTGCTGGAGTAGGTAAAATCAAAATCAAGATGTTTGACAGAGTTGAGGGGATGCTTCGGGGAGTCAGGCATGTACCAGGGCTAAGGAGGAATCTAATTTCGCTTGGTGTTCTTCATGATGGTGGTATGGAATTCCGTTCTGACCGGGATAAGAAGACCATGAAAATCATGGAAGATGGGGTGACCGTGATGATAGGAGAGAGGACGGCTTCGCATCTTTACAAGTTGCAAGGGAGCACAATTGCAGGTGTAGCCATCGAGAGTGGAGCTGCAGGAGTAGCAGTGGAGTCCCATGGTGGTGACTGGTGTGACCCGTCGGGTAGCTCTCAGTAAGCTACAGAGAAGACAACTCAAGTCCGGAGTACATGGAGGTTCAAGCATGGACGACTTCTAGGTGGTGGAGAATATTCGCCAAGGTGGAGTTTGTTATATTTGTGTCGAATATTATGTACGCAAGAGGTTATGTGGATTTGGAGTTGTAATTGGTGTGGTTAGGTACAAGTCGTGTAGGAGTCAGACACATTGTATCCTAGGCCTCTTATATATATGGGGCACCACACGTTGTAACCCATGACGACTTGATGGCAACAGGTACACGGGGTAGCTGACGGCTTGTGCCAGCGCTCGGGCGGCCGGTGTTGCGGTATCTTGGGGACGAGCGCCCGTAGTCATACCCTGGGGATGTAGCCATATCGGTGAACCTCGTTAACAAATATCGTGCCTTGGTGTGTCATTTATGATCTTGCATTGGCGTTTCATTCTAACAAGTGGTATCAGAGCAAGGTTGTGAGAAGGCTATGTGGAAGATCATCAGGAGGTACGAGGATCATGCTCGACGGGTGCCATGGAACGTCCGATTGGTGCAAGGTGGAGCATGGCGGCGATCGATATGGCTACATCCCTAGGGCATGACTACAGGCGCTCCTCGGTGTGTTGTCTATGATCTCGGTGTGTCGTCTATGATCTTGCATTGGCGAGGGATTCGGCTTGCAGTCACAATAGAGACGTGGGGGGCGGCCGGATAGATCCGAGTGTGAGAGCATCGAGATGATGCGCTCGGTGTTGTACAGGGGCAGCGATGCAGCACTGCAGACGAATTGTGTTAGCGACATGGGTGGCCAGGGTACGCCACGGCTCATGCAGGGAAGATGCGTGAGGTGGCAACTGTTACGGCAGGGTTGGCGTGTGGCGAGTACGTGCGGCAGGGCTATACAGATCACTGGCGATAACAAAGAATCAAAGGTGGAAGCTGTCATTGGAACTAGCAGCGATTGTTTTCCGATGAACACCGAACCCATAGAAGGAAGGTCGGGATTAAATTGCTGGTGTTCGTACGCAAGACGACCGCTCGACAGTCGGTCTTGGAAGTGGCACGACGCGCAAGGCAAAGGAAGGTCAAGGCAGCAGGTTCCATCGGACGGGGTGCAACCCACAAGGAAAGTTCAGATCATGCTGAGGCAGGAGTCCGGAGGATTAACAAGCAGCGGATCTTTTTACACGAAGGTGATACTAGTACGTGCGTGTCTGTTTTGGTCCAGGGGACAAGTCTGCTGGTTATGATTAGAAAAAGGAAAATAAGAGACATGTGCGTGCATAGATCCGTGGGAGACTTGGCTTGGCAAAGGCCGAGCGAATCGTGACAAAGTTGAACTCGGTTCGTGTGAGAAGAGAAAACAAGGGCCGGCTATATGCAACAGAAACAAAGGACTAGGGCGAAGAGGCTAGCAGGGCACATAAATCAATCTGCGAGTTCAGGAAAAAGGTGGAGCGGTCAAGTTTCGGCAGAGAGCAAGTTGATCTGCGTTACAGACACAGGTTCCACGGCAATTTCTGAAGGGCGGACAAGGACGATGCAAGTCAAGGTTCTTCGTATGTAGATCGCGGACTGTGTTGTGGCTTCAGACGAGGAATTTGGGATAGGTGATCTTTTCTGAGGAAGTCGTAGAGGAAAATAAGGGCGATAAGACCAGCGGCAACAGGTCGGTTAGATCGCGGCTCGGCATGGCACCGGGGTTCAGCAAGTTTGATGTGGAGAAATTCGATGGCATGAGTAACTTCGGTCTATGGCACACAAGAGTCAAGGATCTTCTGGCACAACCGGGAATCTTGAAGGGTTTGCAGGAGACAAGCCGGCCAAGGTTGACAATGATGTGTGGGAGGATATGCAAGTGCAGGCGGCCACTACCATACGTGTTTGTCTTGCGGATCAGGTCATGTATCATGTCATGGACGAAGATTCTCCTAGGGAAATTTAGGACAAGTTGGCAAGTCGTTATATGTCCAAGTCAGCGACCAACAAGCTGTATTTGAAGCAAAATTCTATGGGCTGAAGATGGAGGAGGGGTCGGATCTTGTGGAGCATGTGAATGCCTTTAATCAATTGGTCGCTGATCTAGCGCGTCTGGATGTGAAGATTGAGGACGAGGATAAGGCACTACTTCTTGTGTCATTGCCACCGTCCTATGAGCATTTGCTCAATACATTGGCACATGGAAAGACAACCGTCAATAATGAGGAAATCACTGCTGCGTTGCTTGGACATGAGTTGAAGAAGCAAAAGAATGCTGCAGAAAGGGACACTACTAGGGAAAACCCTAGCAGTAGCGTGGGTATTTTGCCTATCAGTAGCGCGGGAGGACGCGCTACTGATAAGGCGCTATAGCTATTCCCTAGCAGTAGCGTGTGCTACGCGCACTGCTGCTAAGACATATAGCAGCAGCGTTTGTCCACTCCAGCGCTACTGCCAATGTAGCTAGTTGTAGCGTGTTTACTCTCCATCACTACTAGTATTCTTTTTCTCATTTTTTTTTAATTTTTAGTGTATTTATACGCCGTTATACAAATTTTGGTATAATACCAATTCTGAGGTTGTTATATCAATATGTCCATAACAGTGTGTCAAATGACGGTGGATTAGATTCAAGTGGAGGCAACATGTGGTGCATGTCAAAAGTATACTACTAATCCAAACTTGATCTAGTTTGGACTAGTAGTACTTTCGATGTGCACCACATGTTGCCTCCACTTGAATCTAATCCACCAACACAAGCTATTTAATCATCATCATAGTCATTACCACCAACAGTAGCTATTTAATCATCATAGTCATAGTGTAGCACACATCATCATCTTCAAACTCATTCTAGCTAGCTAATCACCACCAACACTAGCTGCGGTAGCTATCTAATCACCACCAACACTAGCTAATAATAATCATCATAGTCATTACCATTAACACTAGCTATTTAATCATCATAACTCATTTCTAGCTAGCTAATCACTCCTGCTGCTCTCTCTCAGGTAAAATAGCATAAAACATGTGTAGCACTCCTGCTTCATCAAGTTGGAGCATGCAGATGAACTTGTCTCCTAATCGTGGGTTGTGCTTCTGATTGCTGCCCCTAGTACTTCTCTGCAATCGTTCACAATTTTGCTCCAGTCTTTTACCATTAAGCATTCCTCGCTATTAGAAATCCTGTATGCACTAAAGTGCATTGTAGGATATCTTGGCCGTAAGCTAACAATTCTCATGCGACCTTTAGTCTCGATCCAATGAGGCACAACACTCATCGGGAGTCCCTATTGAAGAACATCGTATAGTAACATAATTAGCAATGAAGTTTAGCTTAAAAAATAATGTATGCAAAAGATGCATTGAGGACAAATAGTAAAACTCTTACCATCTTTCCTAAATAGATGTTACCGTAGTTCAATACGAACACTATTGGTCGCACGTTTTGAGTACTAAGATTTTTAAGTCCAGAAAAATAATTTGTCTTGACAGTATGAAGATCCTCAAGCCATGAAACATAATGACCTATCTCCTCGCAGTTTAGTTCAGCCCGGGACAGTGGACGGTCATGTCTACCAAGCACCGGACATGTTTGCTTGAATGGAAATAAGCTGTCAATAGAAATTAGTTGTCAACTATTTTTTACTAAACAATATCGAAGACATAAATATGGTTGAGAAACTCACATAATGGTATAACTGGAGGCGTCTGCACATCGACCCAGATGTCGATATTACCTTCAATATCATCTTCGGGACGAATGTCAAAGGTGATAACCATATCAGGCTCAAATGCATAAGCCTTGCATAGTGCTTGCCAAGTTTTGCATTCAAAATAGGTGTAGGTGTCTGCGTTGTATAATTTTGCGTGGAAATTTTAACCATGCTCGGTCTTCAAGTTAACTCTCTTTACCTCGATAGTAGTTTTCATAGGACTGAAACCTATCTTACCCAAGACAAAAACTCTTGCATGGCAGGGGATACGCTAGTAGAATAGTAAAAAAATTATAAGTTGAAGCAAATGAAGCAGATGTCATGCTTAATTACGCAAAAAGACTTGTCGTTGTGACTTACTGTATCCACTTCGAAGTTCTCGTCCAGCTTGATGCTGAAGCGCCTATCATCATCTAGGAAGATTCTGTCTCACAGGTCGCGCTCGTCTTCGCCGTATTTGCAAATACCGAAATCCTTTTCGTCGTTGGACATTTCCTATGTTCATAGTTGAAACATTAATTGAAAATCGATCGAAGGCAACTACCAGGATACTCAACACACAAATCCGGAGGACTCGATATTTCCTACATATTCTGGCACAAGTCATGCCAAAATTCACGGAAAAATCCGGCATGACCTTTGCTAAAATAGGACATATCGAGCGCCTGAAATTTGCCCGAACGGAAATGAATCAACACTCCGGCAAAACATAGGCCACTCGGAGGTGTAACCTACAAACATGACCGGCCACTTGGGCAAGCACATATCCTATTTGAGCAACAGAAGATATACATTTCAAAATATCTTATAGGACTCATATTGACATGAGCATTCAATAAGCAAAACCAAATCATAAAATACATAAGTATTCAAATTAGCATGCATTCAGTAAGCAAAAGTAAATCATCTCATGCGTCCGTACATCGTCGAATATTATCACTAATACATCCCGAATAGTATCATACATATAACCTCACTAATACAACTAAAACCCTAGCGCACGACGGGTATCGGCGCGGGCGGTGGACACCCACAAAGAAGGAACCATCACAGGATCATAGCCCCAGTGAGATCCCTGGAGAACCTGCCAGGTATTGGAGAACCTATGCTCCAACGCAAACAAGTAGCGACGGACGTGCGCGTCCTCCTCACTGACACGGTGACACACCACCTCCGCGGGGTCCTCGAGCCTCTGGACTGTCACTGGCCCACGCGACCGCCACCAAAGAAGGTTCGGGTCAACGACGGGCTGGCTCCTCGCCAACATGCGCCCCCCGGTAGGTAGCGCCTCCCAGTACCACCCCGGCGGAGCCCAGTCCCGGATATGGCCCATCTGGTGACGCAGGTGTCCTCCGCCGACTCGACGGCGAGTGAAAGAACATGCGGTGCCCCCATGTTTGGTTTTGGTAATTGATGACAATCTCTATGGACTAATGGTTGCCTTGAGTTATATTTGAAGGTTTTGTCCATAGGCTTTTCTTGGAGTACATGTGTTGGTTTCAAGGAGAGTTTGTGTTGACCAAGGTGCTATTAAGGAATTATCAAAAGATTGGTCATGTGAGAGTTGAGCTTATTGCAAGCATGTCTTGAAGAAGAAGATTGTGTGATCATTCATGTTTACCTTCAACACATCATCCAAATGAAGAGAGTTGGAAAGATTCAAGGTTGATCAAGACTAAGTCAAGAGTGAATCAAGTTGATCAACTCACAAAGCGTAGAAGATGTACCGAGAGGGATCAAGTGATCCCATGGTATGGTAAGCATTGTCCATTGTGCTTTGTGTACTAACCCATGGTCTATGTGAGAGTTCTATGTGGGGTTAGGTACGTGTTCATGGACTTGCGTCAAGAGGAAGATATCACTCAACCCATGGAGAGGTGTCACGACCGGTTTTTCAATAAAATAATTACTGAGAAACCAATCCCTGTTACGGACCAGCGAGGAAGAATTCCTTCTCACTGATAGACAATACATTGGTCACAGAAGCAAAATACCAGGAGTACTAAATATAATACAAAGTTGAGCAGAGACTGCCCAACAATTTATTACATGCACGCCGATAAAACAATACGGCGGATAGGGTGGCAAACTACTAACTCACGATAACGACGATGGTGGGAATATCATCGCGAAGCGAGTGACATGATTCCAGAATACTACAACTCTTCGAGCGTCGGAATGAGGCCCGAGAAGACTTATTGCGGGTGGCGGAAGCGTAAACGATACAAGTGACCAATATCCGGGATCGCGCAGGACTGACTGGGACTCCTCTAGGCGTCGGACGCGCTATCAAACTCTTCATCCGAGAGATCGCCTTCGTTAACATCTGGCCAAATCAACAAGCCAGGTGAGTACTATGAAAGTACTCGCAAGACAGTTCGGACATAAGGTATAACAAATGCAAACATGAAGCACATGAATAAGTTAACCAGTGCGATCAGACACAGAGATAATAAATACTGGGTGCCAAGCGAGGGTCTGAATGACGCCTCGAGCGGAAACTGCAGAATAGTAATACTGGTGCCAAACGAGTGTCTGAAAGACTCCTCGAGAGGAAAATGCGGAATAATAATACAGGTGCCAAACGAGTGTCTGAAAGACTCCTCGAGAGGAAAATGCGGAATAAAAATACAGGTGCCAAACGAGTGTCCGAAAGACTCCTCGAGCGGAAAATGCAGAATAAAAATACAGGTGCCAAACGAGTGTCTGAAAGACTCCTCGGGAGGAAAATGCGGAATAAAAATACAGGTGCCAAACGAGTGTCCGAAAGACTCCTCGAGCGGAAAATGCAGAATAATAATGCCACAGTCGGGCGTCGGGGCGACACCACATAAAGGGCTTATAACAGAAAGTAAAGACAGTGCATGCCGCAGTCGGACGTCTGAGCGACATCACATAAAGGGCTTATATCGAAAGTGAGAAACGAGTACACGCCACAGTCGGACGTCTGCGCGACGTCGCATAAAGGGCTTATATCACAACTCATTAATACAATAGCTCGGAGACATAAATTATCACAAGCATGAGACATAAAATAAAGTTAGTCTATCAACTGGAATAACGATAAATCTGAGATTTTACCGCTTGAGCTTGTTCACCGGGGGCAAGATTTTCACACGGATAGATTTGGATGTAAAGTCTACATTACTGATCATGGATACGATGATTTGGAAAGAATTGACTCTGCAGAGTTTGTACTTAACCACAGCCAACGGATTTCAGTAGTCACGGGGACTAGTTCCGTCTACGGTGTTCTGGAAGGAACACGTCTAACCAGTACACACCCAATTTAACCATCCGAAGCCAGGGATCACCCTCGGCAACATTCAGGAAAAACCCTGAGTCGGGGAGGCTACAACCTCGCGTAGCATGGGATCAAATTTCTATACGCGCGCTATAAGGGGGTGCCCCCCCTCTCGGTCCCAACCGAAAACACCCATGCCCCCTGACCGAATGACTGGCTTTAATCCTGGGCCAAGGTACCATCATCCCGGCCTCTCTGTTTGGTGTGTACACGGAAAGAGGTTACCAACTTACTAAACCGTATCCTGGCAATGAGACATGTGGTAGCACGGAAAGGGGAAGGGACGATAACACGGCTCCAACCATGTTAACGTCGGAAAAGTCGGATGACACAAGGCTGGCATGCTACAACAGTACCACCTTGTTGCCCTTCATGTCACCACATGATTAGGCCACCTCTCATCAGAGGTCATCGCAACTTTGGAACATGCGAGAAAAGATTGATAACGTGTCTCCAACCATGTTAACGTCGAAGAAAGTCGGATGACGCAAGGCTGGCATGCTACAACAGTACCACCTTGCTGCCCTTCATGTCACTACATGATTAGGCCACCTCTCATCAGAGGTCATCGCCACTTCGGAACAACCGGGTCGTTGCCTTACAAGCAACGAGGTACTTATCGACACTCACATGCCACGCACAAACTTTCACATGAACATGCAAAACATCTGCCATATCAAATGTTCAAACATGCTTGCCTGGTTCGGAGAAGTCGGAGTCTAGCTCGGCGAAGTTCGCGGCTCCGTCCCCTCTCCCGGAACCTACGGCAATCACGAAACGGGGTACTAACGTGAAAACCAACACATGCACAGAAACTTTGCCAAAAAAATTCAAATAAATCCCATAAAAAACTAGACAAAATTTGGAGATTGACAGAAAAAGAATCACTCAAAAATACCTTTTCATTAAAAAGTTATAAAGGTTTCTGTCCAGGGACCTTTCTGTAATGAAACAGAAAAGTTCCAGGGTTTTAACTGAGAAAACAGAAAACGCTTCGGCTGGGAATGCGCAAGCGCAAGGAGAAAACGTATTTTGCCCGAAGGCGCCAACAGAAAACGGTTCGGGGAAATAAAACAGAGGCTGACACGCGGGGCCTGCATGTCAGGTTTGAAAGCCCGCCGGCGCCCGAAGACGGCGGTGGACGCCGGCGTCGAACCACGGCGAGTTAGGAGAAACTGAGGGTACCAAGAGCTTCAGTGTCTTCTTCCGCGTCGGTGGGTGGTGGACTCGTCCAACGGGGAGCACCACGTCGACGGCGACACTATCTCCGGCGGACGGCGGTTCGGGTGAGGTTGGGGAACTCCGGTGGAGGGCTGCAAAGTACGAATTGAGGCGCGGGTCAGAACGGGTGATGCATGGAGAAGCTACTGGCAAGAGAATGGGGGCTGCGGAGCACACACGGGGGCGAATCGGGCTGGATCCCGTGGCGGATCGCGGCGGCCGGAGTCGAGGAAGGAGACCCCCTCGCGGCTCTTCCAGTGGCTGGGCGTGCTCTAGGGGAAGTGTAGGGCTGGTGGGTGCTCGAGTTGAAGCTCGGGGCCCCTACTTATAGGCAGATCGACGGGGTGGCCGTGAACGGAGAACCTCCGGCGAGCGATTACGGCGGAGCAGTGGGTTGGCAGAGGGTTTGAGCGGTCGGGTAGCATCGGTGGATGTTACGGGACTCGTTTTGCAGCTAAACGGAGCTGGCCCTGGCGTAATGGCGTCTGCCCACGGTGAGGTGACCGCACGGGCTCAACGGCGGCAGAGAGCGCGCTCCGCGCCCTGGGGTTCACGACGAGAGCGGCAGCGTATTTGGGGGAGTGGACGGCCACGCGGCGGGCTCCGGTGGTTTGGGCGGCGCTGCGTGGAGTCGGTGGCGCCGTGTCTCCCGCTGGCGTCCGCAAAGCCGCCGCCGGCGTCGGTCACGGGGCGGCGCACCTTCTGCTGCTCGTCGCCGACGCCCGCAAGATGCCAGGCACTCGTGCGGTGCAGGAACAAGTGGGCGAGGACGAGGAGCAAGGCGACGCGAGGGTACTGGCGAGATCGACGCCCGTTTCTGAAGAAAACGACAGCAGCCACTGCAGTGTTGTCTGAACTTAACTGAAACTTGACATGACCATGCACTGCAGGTGTTCGACAGTAGGTTTTGGTAAAGAGATAAATTTTTCTGGAGCTGTAACTTGGTGAGATGATCACTCAAAGCACCCAGGGGCTGCATGAATTTACTTGGAATTTTTGGAGAAAGTTTTGAATGAATTTCACCAAATTTGGCAAATCTGGTCCAAACTTGCAGCTGATGTAGTTTGAAAATTTTGAACTGGAGACCAGTGGATCTTCATGGTTCCAGGTTGAGGGTTCAAAGGATTAGGAGGGGAAAGAAGTTTGGGGCCAAAAATCAAAACAGAAAAAGGGGTTCCTTTGTAAATCTCCAAGAGGTAGAATAGAAGGCAGAAAATATTTGAATGAAATTTGAATGGAAATAAATACATGGGGAGGTTCAACTTGCTGGATTTGATGCAAATCATGATCCAGAGGTGAGGGAAGGGCTAGGAGAGAGGATTTGCACTAATGCCATGGCAAGAAGGAATAGTTGAAAGTGGCAAAGGACTTTCCAAAAGCCATAGTGCATTCTCAAAAAGGATTTCAAAAGTTATTCTCTCAAATGAAAAACATTTTGTCTTGAGCCCAAATGAAGAGCAAGAACTCCCCAGGTCAAAGGCAGATCTTGGGTGAATTCAAATAAAATTTTTGCCATAAAGGAAAATATTTGAGAATGAGAGTTCTCTTGAAGAAAAAATTTTAAATCACTCCCTTCAAGTCAAATAAAATCTTTTTGAAAAATTCAATAGAAACTTGTGTGTCACAACACCTACCCCCTTAGGAAAAATCTCATCCTCGAGATTTCTGCTGATCCTCAAATAGATATGGATACTCTGCTCGGAGGAAATCTTCCCTTTCCCATGTGGCTTCATCCTCGGTGTGGTTGCTCCACTGGACCCTGAAAAACTTTGTCGTTTTCTGACGGGTCCTCCGTTCAGACTCTTCTAAAATCTTTACTGGCCTTTCTCTGTAGGTGAGATCTGGTTGCATATCAATGTCCTCATGAGGTACATGTTTCTCCGGGTTACTCACACATTTCCTCAACTGCGAGACGTGGAATACGTCGTGGACGTCTGACAGCTCCTTGGGGAGGTCTAGTTGGTAGGCTACCGTGCCTCTTCGTGCCTTTACACAAAATGGTCCAATAAATCTTGGGGCTAGTTTCCCCTTTATTTTGAACCGTTGCAGACCCCTCATAGGAGATACTCGGAGGTATACGGAATCACCAGGTTCAAAGCTGACCTCACGATGCTTCTGATCATAGTAGCTCTTTTGTCGGCTCTGTGCTGTCTTGAGTCTGTCCCTGATTTGTTTAACTTTTTCCTCGGCCTCCTTAAGCATATCTGGGCCGAAGATACGGCTGTCACCTGTTTCTGACCAATTCAATGGGGTACGACACCTCCGTCCGTACAATGCTTCAAAGGGTGCCATTTGCAAACTGGTTTGGTAACTGTTGTTGTACGCAAATTCGGCATACGGCAAACTCTCTTCCCAACTGGATCCATAGGTGAGCACACAGGCTCTTAGCATATCCTCTAGGATTTGGTTTACACGTTCTGTTTGTCCATCTGTCTAAGGGTGGTATGCTGTACTGAAAGCTAGTTGCGTGCCCAGAGCTTGTTGTAGGTGATCCCAAAATTTGGAGACGAATTGGGTGCCTCGGTCAGATATTATAGTCTTTGGGACTCCATGCAAGAAAACTATACGAGATAGATAGAGCTTTGCCAGTCTTTGAGTGGAGTAGGTAGTCTTCACGGGAATGAAATGAGCAACCTTGGTTAGTCGGTCTGTGATGACCCATATGGCATCATTTCCGCGTTGTGATCGGGGTAATCCGACAATGAAGTCCATTCCTATTTCATCCCATTTCCACTCCGGTATTTGGTTTGGCTGGAGTAGCCATGCTGGCTTTTGATGCTCGGCCTTGATACGCTGGCATGAATCGCAACAAGCAACAAATGTGGCTATATCTCTTTTCATACCGTGCCACCAAAATCTTTCCTGAATGTCCTTGTACATTTTGGTTCCTCTAGGATGTATCGAGTATGGAGCGGTGTGGCTCTCCGTCAAGATCTGTTGCTTGAGTTCCTCAATGTTAGGTACGCAAAGTCTGTCCCGGTACCATAATGTTCCTTCACTGTCCGTGACGAATTCTGAAGTCTTACTATGGTTCATTTTCTTCTTTATGCCTTCGATACTGGGATGTCCCTGTTGAGCCTTCTTGATTTGTTCCACTAGGGTGGGTTGTATCTCCAGGTTCGATACGGTGCCCTCGGAGACTAACATTATGTTGAGCCTAGCGAACTCTCGCTGAAACTCAGGCCTCAAGTTTTGCTGACCGTCACTGTCTGGGCTGGGGTTTCGACTAAGGGCATCGGCCACTACATTTGCTTTTCCTGGGTGGTAGTGAATACCGACGTCATAGTCCTTGACCAGTTCCAACCAGCGTCGTTGGCGTAAATTCAGCTCTGGCTGTGTGAAAATATATTTGAGGCTCTTATGGTCTGTATATATTTCACAGCGATTTCCCAACAGAAAGTGCCTCCACTCCTTGAGTGCATGTATAACTGCTGCTAGTTCCAAGTCATGTGTTGGGTAATTTTCCTCATGTTTTCGCAGCTGTCTGGAGGCATATGCGACAACTTTGCCATCCTGCATTAGCACACATCCGAGACCTTTTCGGGACGCGTCACAATACACCTCAAAGCTCTTGTGTATGTCCGGCACAGTTAAGACTGGTGCGGTCGTCAGTTTTTTCTTGAGTTCTTGGAAGCTCTGCTCACATGCTTCCGTCCATACGAATCTCTTGTCCTTCTTGAGCAGTTGGGTCATAGGTTTTGCCACAGTGGAGAATCCTTCAATAAATCTCCTGTAATATCCGGCCATTCCTAGGAAACTCCGCACATCTGTGACGTTGGCGGGCGGTTTCCAGTCCAGTATGGCCTTGACCTTTTCTGGGTCTACGGCTACGCCTTCTTGGTTCAGTATATGGCCTAAGAAACCAACTTGTCTTAGCAAAAATTCGCATTTGCTAAACTTGGCGTACAACTGATGCTTCCTCAATTCTCCCAAAACCACTCTGAGGTGCTCAGCATGCTCTTCGGGTGTCCTTGAGTAAACCAGAATATCGTCAATGAATACCACCACAAATTTGTCCATGAATTTCATGAACACTTTGTTCATGAGGTGGACGAAAAATGCGGGGGCGTTTGTTAGACCAAAAGGCATCACTGTGAACTCGTATAACCCATATCTGGAAGTGAATGCTGTCTTGGGGATATCCTCTGTTCGTACCTTCAGTTGATGGTATCCTGATCTCAAATCAATCTTTGAAAATACTTTAGCTTGTGCGAGCTGGTCAAACAAATCATTTATCCGTGGCATCGGGTATTTGTTTTTGATGGTGACCATATTGAGGGCTCGATAGTCTATGCATAGTCTCAGTGTCCCATCCTTCTTCTTGGCGAACAATACGGGCGAACCCCATGGTGAGGAGCTGGCTCGTATAAATCCCTTGTCCAATAATTCTTTTATCTGCTTCTTTAACTCCGCCAATTCTGAGGGTGCCATTCTATATGGCTTCTTATAAATGGGAGCGGTGCCAGGTGCTAGTTCGATGCTGAATTCGATCTCTCGGTCTGGTGGCATGCCTGGTAGTTCTTCCGGGAACACATCAGGGAACTCGCATACCACTGGCACTTTTCTTAATTCTGCGATGTCCATCTTGTTCAGTTTTGGTTTCTGTGATCGTGGCCTTTCTTGAGCGGAAACTCTTATAGTCTTGCCGTGATGGTGAGTGAGAATCACTGTCCGATTGAAACAGTCGATGAATCCTTTGTTGGTAGTTAACCAGTCCATTCCTAAAATGACATCCAGTCCTTTACTTTCCAACACGATGAGATTCGCGTGGAATGGTAGTCCTTCGAACTCAATGACCACTCCTTGGCAGTAACCCTGAGCAATTTGCTTATTTCCGGGGGACTTGATGATCATAGATTTTTCCAAGGGGAGTATCGGAAAACCGTGTTGTGAAACAAAACTCTTCGAAACAAACGAATGGGAAGCTCCAGAATCAAACAAAACCGTGGCAGGTACTGTGTTGACAGGGAACGTACCGAGCACGATGTCTGGGGCATTCTGCGCTTCTTCCCTGGTCACATGGTTCAAGTGACCCTTCCTGTGGTTGTTGCTGGGATTGAAGTTGTTGCGCTTGGGGGCTGGATTGTTTCCACCATTGTTCGGCTTGGGTGCCGAGTCTCTTGGCTTCGGGCACTGTTTAGCATAATGCCCTTGTTGACCACAAGCATAGCAGGTGACCCCTGGACGGTACGTGAACTCCTTGTCCCTGGCATGAAATTGTCCGACGGGTCTTGGCTCAGTAGTCGTGGATGTCCTCGTGTCTGTCCTTGGGACCTCAGTCTTGCCTCGGTTGCTGCGGGCAAGAGTCGTCTTGTCCCTCTTCCGCTTGCGGATATCTTCCAGACTACGGCGCTCATTCTCCAGGGTGATGGCCTTGTCCACCAGCGTCTTAAAATCCGGAAAGGTGTGTACAATCAGTTGGCATCTTAATGCTGGTGCCAGGCCATCCAGGAATTTTTCCATCTTCTTGTTTTCTGTCATGTGCTCGTCGTAGGCATAGCGAGACAGTTGGGTAAACTGGCCGTTGTATTCTGTGACGGACATGCCTCTTTGCTTCAGGTCATCAAACTCTCTCTTCTTGATCTTTAGGATGCTCCTGGGAATGTGTGCCCCACGGAAGCCTTCCTTGAATTCTTCCTAGGTGATGTTGTGTTCCCTGGGGTGCATGTGTAGGAAGTTTTCCCACCATGCTGCGGCTGCTCCAGTAAGGTAGTGTGGTGCATAAAGCACCTTCTCATGATCTGAGCATTGAGCGATAATCAGTTTCCTTTCAATCTCGCGAAGCCAATCATCGGCTTCCAGTGGCCTGTCGGTGTGAGCAAAAGTTGAGGGGCGAGTCTTCTGTAACTCAGATAACTTGGAATGTGGTTGATAGGGTTCACGGTGGTTTCCCATATTGATGACATGGTTCATCATTTCCTGGTGCTGTTGCTGGCTTTGCTCGAAGAGACGGCATACTTGAGATAGTGCCGCTTCGCTGTCCTGTTGGCTGGACTGACCCTGAGTGAAATTGTTGCTGGTCTGTGTTCCGTAAACCTCTTCTGGCTGATTGGGCATAGAGCGAGTCCAAGGGCGAGACATTTTTCCAGTCTGGGGTATCATTTGCAAAACCCATGAGAAAAACCGTGAAGCGCAGGAAAACCCTTGTAAAGGCAATAATCAAAAAGGCTTCAAGGTTTTCAAAGAAACGCAAATAATTTTCACGGAGAAGAAGTGCTTAACACAAATCTTACATGCAAAAGCAAACACAAGATACAGCACTCAGGTTGTGCGTACACAATCCTGACATGTTATTAAAAACTAGCGTACTACTCCGGAAGGCAGCAAACACACCAATACAAACTAGCGTACAGATAAAAACAACACATCATACAAGCAGGCATAACACGCGGCTACTCGGTGCTCTCAATCGGAGATGGTGAAGATCTCCTTCCCCTTGCCGATGGCAAGGCTCAGCGGTCCAGGAGAATCAACCTCCTCCTCTCTAGCCGGCTCCTGGCGTGCGACGTTGCGCTGCGGTGATGGTGCGGGGGCGACTGGTGGTAGAGCGCGTGCGGCAGGCGGTGCGGCTCTGACTGGAGTAGGAGCGATGACTCGGTCGAACTCCTCAGTGGTAGGAAGACGGCGAGCAGTGGCCAAAACGGCCGGTGCATACGAGGCTGAAGACGAGACGAATGTCAGAGGCGGCGCCGTGTGGAGAAGCTCCCTCCTGCTGGCAGGACCGCCCCGGACTAAGTCCATGCGGGCAGCCACAAGATCATCTACGAGGTTGTCGAAAGACTCCTCCAGAGCCTTGAGATACTCCACAACCATCTCGATGGCTTCATCTCGCTCTCCCCGATGGCAGGCAAACGCATAGTGGCTGGTGTAAGGCACATGGCATGGGAGGTAGCGGTAGCGACGAGTCTTCATCGTAGGAAGGATGTCCCGAAGGCGAGCTATCGCCTCACGGGCAGCCATCTGCATGGCATGCCTCTCCGTAGGCATGGCCCTTCCCGTAAAACGGAAATGGCGAGCAGCAGATCGTCCTCCCCTGAATTGCACCACAGCCTGGTGCATAGACACGTCGTCACTGAGCTTGTGCTGATAGAGGGTGAACTCCGGGCGAGCTGCTGGCCCGATCGCGAGCTTGGTGATGGAGACGAGGAGCTTGACAAACCCCTCGGGCACGTTGGTGAACACTCGATTCTCACAGCCGCTGCCAGCCATCTACAAAAGTAGGCAAAAATTCTGAGTAGTCATGTCATAAATTTTATGATGACCAACAGAAAATAGCTACAATTGCAAAATGCTGAAGAAGCACTAAAGACGCTAATAACCGATTAGCGATCGCACCTAGTGGCTTCCTACAGTCAGCCTGGCTCTGATACCAAGCTTGTCACGACCGGTTTTTCAATAAAATAATTACTGAGAAACCAATCCCTGTTACGGACCAGCGAGGAAGAATTCCTTCTCACTGATAGATAATACATTGGTCACAGAAGCAAAATACCAGGAGTACTAAATATAATACAAAGTTGAGCAGAGACTGCCCAACAATTTATTACATGCACGCCGATAAAACAATACGGCGGATAGGGTGGCAAACTACTAACTCACGATAACGACGATGGTGGGAATATCATCGCGAAGCGAGTGACATGATTCCAGAATACTACAACTCTTCGAGCGTCAGAATGAGGCCCGAGAAGACTTATTGCGGGTGGCGGAAGCGTAAACGATACAAGTGACCAATATCCGGGATCGCGCAGGACTGACTGGGACTCCTCTAGGCGTCGGACGCGCTATCAAACTCTTCATCCGAGAGATCGCCTTCGTTAACATCTGGCCAAATCAACAAGCCAGGTGAGTACTATGAAAGTACTCGCAAGACAGTTCGGACATAAGGTATAACAAATGCAAACATGAAGCACATGAATAAGTTAACCAGTGCGATCAGACACAGAGATAATAAATACTGGGTGCCAAGCGAGGGTCTGAATGACGCCTCGAGCGGAAACTGCAGAATAGTAATACTGGTGCCAAACGAGTGTCTGAAAGACTCCTCGAGAGGAAAATGCGGAATAATAATACAGGTGCCAAACGAGTGTCTGAAAGACTCCTCGAGAGGAAAATGCGGAATAAAAATACAGGTGCCAAACGAGTGTCTGAAAGACTCCTCGAGCGGAAAATGCAGAATAAAAATACAGGTGCCAAACGAGTGTCTGAAAGACTCCTCGAGAGGAAAATGCGGAATAAAAATACAGGTGCCAAACGAGTGTCCGAAAGACTCCTCGAGCGGAAAATGCAGAATAATAATGCCACAGTCGGGCGTCGGGGCGACACCACATAAAGGGCTTATAACAGAAAGTAAAGACAGTGCATGCCGCAGTCGGACGTCTGAGCGACATCACATAAAGGGCTTATATCGAAAGTGAGAAACGAGTACACGCCACAGTCGGACGTCTGCGCGACGTCGCATAAAGGGCTTATATCACAACTCATTAATACAATAGCTCGGAGACATAAATTATCACAAGCATGAGACATAAAATAAAGTTAGTCTATCAACTGGAATAACGATAAATCTGAGATTTTACCGCTTGAGCTTGTTCACCGGGGGCAAGATTTTCACACGGATAGATTTGGATGTAAAGTCTACATTACTGATCATGGATACGATGATTTGGAAAGAATTGACTCTGCAGAGTTTGTACTTAACCACAGCCAACGGATTTCAGTAGTCACGGGGACTAGTTCCGTCTACGGTGTTCTGGAAGGAACACGTCTAACCAGTACACACCCAATTTAACCATCCGAAGCCAGGGATCACCCTCGGCAACATTCAGGAAAAACCCTGAGTCGGGGAGGCTACAACCTCGCGTAGCATGGGATCAAATTTCTATACGCGCGCTATAAGGGGGTGCCCCCCCTCTCGGTCCCAACCGAAAACACCCATGCCCCCTGACCGAATGACTGGCTTTAATCCTGGGCCAAGGTACCATCATCCCGGCCTCTCTGTTTGGTGTGTACACGGAAAGAGGTTACCAACTTACTAAACCGTATCCTGGCAATGAGACATGTGGTAGCACGGAAAGGGGAAGGGACGATAACACGGCTCCAACCATGTTAACGTCGGAAAAGTCGGATGACACAAGGCTGGCATGCTACAACAGTACCACCTTGCTGCCCTTCATGTCACCACATGATTAGGCCACCTCTCATCAGAGGTCATCGCAACTTTGGAACATGCGAGAAAAGATTGATAACGTGTCTCCAACCATGTTAACGTCGAAGAAAGTCGGATGACGCAAGGCTGGCATGCTACAACAGTACCACCTTGCTGCCCTTCATGTCACTACATGATTAGGCCACCTCTCATCAGAGGTCATCGCCACTTCGGAACAACCGGGTCGTTGCCTTACAAGCAACGAGGTACTTATCGACACTCACATGCCACGCACAAACTTTCACATGAACATGCAAAACATCTGCCATATCAAATATTCAAACATGCTTGCCTGGTTCGGAGAAGTCGGAGTCTAGCTCGGCGAAGTTCGCGGCTCCGTCCCCTCTCCCGGAACCTACGGCAATCACGAAACGGGGTACTAACGTGAAAACCAACACATGCACAGAAACTTTGCCAAAAAAATTCAAATAAATCCCATAAAAAACTAGACAAAATTTGGAGATTGACAGAAAAAGAATCACTCAAAAATACCTTTTCATTAAAAAGTTATAAAGGTTTCTGTCCAGGGACCTTTCTGTAATGAAACAGAAAAGTTCCAGGGTTTTAACTGAGAAAACAGAAAACGCTTCGGCTGGGAATGCGCAAGCGCAAGGAGAAAACGTATTTTGCCCGAAGGCGCCAACAGAAAACGGTTCGGGGAAATAAAACAGAGGCTGACACGCGGGGCCCGCATGTCAGGTTTGAAAGCTCGCCGGCGCCCGAAGACGGCGGTGGACGCCGGCGTCGAACCACGGCGAGTTAGGAGAAACGGAGGGTACCAAGAGCTTCAGTGTCTTCTTCCGCGTCGGTGGGTGGTGGACTCGTCCAACGGGGAGCACCACGTCGACGGCGACACTATCTCCGGCGGACGGCGGTTCGGGTGAGGTTGGGGAACTCCGGTGGAGGGCTGCAAAGTACGAATTGAGGCGCGGGTCAGAACGGGTGATGCATGGAGAAGCTACTGGCAAGAGAATGGGGGCTGCGGAGCACACACGGGGGCGAATCGGGCTGGATCCCGTGGCGGATCGCGGCGGCCGGAGTCGAGGAAGGAGACCCCCTCGCGGCTCTTCCAGTGGCTGGGCGTGCTCTAGGGGAAGTGTAGGGCTGGTGGGTGCTCGAGTTGAAGCTCGGGGCCCCTACTTATAGGCAGATCGACGGGGTGGCCGTGAACGGAGAACCTCCGGCGAGCGATTACGGCGGAGCAGTGGGTTGGCAGAGGGTTTGAGCGGTCGGGCAGCATCGGTGGATGTTACGGGACTCGTTTTGCAGCTAAACGGAGCTGGCCCTGGCGTAATGGCGTCTGCCCACGGTGAGGTGACCGCACGGGCTCAACGGCGGCAGAGAGCGCGCTCCGCGCCCTGGGGTTCACGACGAGAGCGGCAGCGTATTTGGGGGAGTGGACGGCCACGCGGCGGGCTCCGGTGGTTTGGGCGGCGCTGGGTGGAGTCGGCGGCGCTGTGTCTCCCGCTGGCGTCCGCAAAGCCGCCGCCGGCGTCGGTCACGGGGCGGCGCACCTTCTGCTGCTCGTCGCCGACGCCCGCAAGATGCCAGGCACTCGTGCGGTGCAGGAACAAGTGGGCGAGGACGAGGAGCAAGGCGACGCGAGGGTACTGGCGAGATCGACGCCCGTTTCTGAAGAAAACGACAGCAGCCACTACAGTGTTGTCTGAACTTAACTGAAACTTGACATGACCATGCACTGCAGGTGTTCGACAGTAGGTTTTGGTAAAGAGATAAATTTTTCTGGAGCTGTAACTTGGTGAGATGATCACTCAAAGCACCCAGGGGCTGCATGAATTTACTTGGAATTTTTGGAGAAAGTTTTGAATGAATTTCACCAAATTTGGCAAATCTGGTCCAAACTTGCAGCTGATGTAGTTTGAAAATTTTGAACTGGAGACCAGTGGATCTTCATGGTTCCAGGTTGAGGGTTCAAAGGATTAGGAGGGGAAAGAAGTTTGGGGCCAAAAATCAAAACAGAAAAAGGGGTTCCTTTGTAAATCTCCAAGAGGTAGAATAGAAGGCAGAAAATATTTGAATGAAATTTGAATGGAAATAAATACATGGGGAGGTTCAACTTGCTGGATTTGATGCAAATCATGATCCAGAGGTGAGGGAAGGGCTAGGAGAGAGGATTTGCACTAATGCCATGGCAAGAAGGAATAGTTGAAAGTGGCAAAGGACTTTCCAAAAGCCATAGTGCATTCTCAAAAAGGATTTCAAAAGTTATTCTCTCAAATGAAAAACATTTTGTCTTGAGCCCAAATGAAGAGCAAGAACTCCCCAGGTCAAAGGCAGATCTTGGGTGAATTCAAATAAAAATTTTGCCATAAAGGAAAATATTTGAGAGTGAGAGTTCTCTTGAAGAAAAAATTTTAAATCACTCCCTTCAAGTCAAATAAAATCTTTTTGAAAAATTCAATAGAAACTTGGGTGTCACAAGAGGATGACATCAAGTGGTGATCGTCATCAAGATTGTCGTGTGCAAGTTCAAGTGGAGCATCACGAAGAGATCAAGTGCTTGAAGCTTGCCGTCCATTGTGGTGACAATGGACTTGTGAAGATGTGCCGAAGAGTTGCTCACCCATAGTGGACTATGGAGGAGCAATCATCTAGTCTTCATCGAGCCAACGCAATCAAGAAAGGTGGTCCAACTTGAGGGAGTCAAGATCGTCATCATCTAGCTCAAGTGGACCATGTGCAAGGCAAAGGTTTGCCCTTGATAGGTTTTCTATTTTACCGGTCTTATGGTGGTAGTTGGGAGACCAGGTTATAGGATCGTTTGTCGTACTATCAAGAGGGGCTCTCAAGTTGGTAGCTTGATCGTATCGTTAGTAGAGAGCTCAAACCATTGCATCCTTGCATCATGTTTCTTGGTTCTTGTTTGGTTCTCTTTGTGAGTCTTAGAGCTTATGGTCATCTTGATGACAAGCTTGAGTTCATTGAAAACGGAGTTTGCATGCGTCTTCTATGATGTTTTCGGTGTTGGAGTTTTTACCGGTCTTATCCGAGGAAGGGTTCTCACCATTTTCTTTTGGGCCTTTTCTCATTTGCTTCTTATTGGTATTTCTATCAAGATTGTGCTAGCCCTTGTCGCTAGCTATCCAACAAACTTGGTTTCGTCGAATTCGGAGTCCGTTTGCGGAAGTTGTTTCAGTTTTGGTGTCCTTAAAAGGGGCTGCTGCGGATGTAATTTTTTAGTACCGCTCTTGGGAGCGGTACTACCACGACTACTTTTTTGGCTACTTCCGCTCGGGACCAAAAACTCGTCACAAGTCCAGCGGTGGTAGGCACGGATGTAATTTTTTAGTACCGCTCGCAAGCAGTAGTACCGCTACCCTTAGCAGTAGTACCGCTACCCCTAGCGGTAGTACCGTGAGGTCAAGCGGTACTACCGCTCCGACGGTTCTTCTGGCTTTTTTGCCTCCTCGCTATTGTGTTTCAAAGGGCTACTACCGCCCTAGCGGTAGTACCGCTCCTTGGAGCGGTAGTACCGCTCGGTGCAGGCTATGAGGATAACGGTTGGATTTTTCCCCACCTATAAAAGGGGGTCTTCTTCCTCAATGAACCTTATCCTTTGAGCTCGTGTTCTTCCCCCATTGTTGACCTTCTTCGAGCTTGCTAACTCTCAATCCCTCCAATGATTCTTGCTAGTTCTTGAGGGAAAAGAGAGAGGAGATCTAGATCCATGTTTCCACCAATCACTTTCTCCTCTAAGTGAGGGGAACCCCTTGGATCTAGATCTTGGAGTTCTTCGTGTTCTTCTTTTGTTCTTCCTCTCATTTTCCTCCCTAGCATTAGTTGCTTTGGTGGGATTTGGGAGAGAAGGACTTGGGCACTCCGTGTGCCCTTGCCATTGCATTTGGTGCATCGGTTTGAGTTCTCCACGGTGATACGTGGAAGTTACAAGTTGAGAAGCTTATTACTCTTGGGTGCTTGGTACCCTTGAGCTTGTTCCTCTTGGGTGCTTGGGCGCCCTAGACGGTTGGTGGTGTTCGGAGCTCAATCATTGTGGTGCAAAGCTCCGGGCAAGCATCGGGGTCTCCAATTAGGTTGTGGAGATCGCCCCGAGCAATTTGACGGGTATCGGTGACCGCCCCCAAGGGTTGCCAAAGTGTACGGGTTCGGTGACCGCCCCCAAGGGTTGCCATTTGTATGGGTTCGGTGACCGCCCTCAAGGGTCCCTTAGTGGAATCACGGCATCTTGCATTGTGCGAGGGCGTGAGGAGATTACGGTGGCCCTAGTGGTTTCTTGGGGAGCATTGTGCCTCCACACCGCTCCAAATGGAGATTAGCATCCACAAGGGTGTGAACTTCGGGACACATCGTCGTCTCTGCGTGCCTCGATTATCTCTTACCCGAGCCTTTTACTTATGCACTTTACTTTGTGATAGCCATAGTGTTTCATGTTATATATCTTGCTATCACATAGTTGTTTATCTTGCTTAGCATAAGTTGTTGGTGCACATAGGTGAGCCTAGTTGTTTTAGGTTTTGTGCTTGTCAAATTAACCTTTAGGTTTATTCCGCATTTGTTCAAGCCTAAACCGTAATTATTTTAAAGCGCCTATTCACCCACCCCCCCTCTAGGCGATATCCACGATCTTTCAGTTGGTATCAGAGCCTCGTCTCTCTTTGTTAGGCTTAACCACCTAGAGAGTAAAGATTTCAAATAGGGGACTAGGATTCTCTGACACTCTTAGTTTCGATGGCACAAATTTTGATGTTTGGGTAATTCGCATGCTTAATCTCTTTAGGGTCATGGACCCAAATTTAGAGCGAATTGTAGATATGGATTTTTCTCCTCCAAAAGATCCCCAAAGATTATCTTTAGAGGATGAGAAAAACTCTTATCTCAATGCTCAAGCTTCTAATGTGCTTTTCGATGCTTTGAGCAATGTAGTTATATTTCAACTCATGTCGTTCCGGGATGCTCATGAGTTGTGGACAAAGCTTCAAGATAAATATGGTGTGTCCAAGATTTGTGGGGATGATTGTTCTCCCTCCACCTCCGGCCATGTTGCCTTCTCAACTTCTTCTACTACACCTACATGTGGATTGCCACAAGGTAATGCTAGGGTGAGTAGTGGTGGTCATTGCAATGATGATAGTGTGCTTGTTCTTGGTGATTCTTCATCACTATCTTATTGCAATGGTCCTTCTTTGGACTTTAACACTTCGAGCACCTTACATGTTTCACATGCTCGTGTTGGTAGTCCTTGCATATCATGTAGAAATTGCTTGCTCAAATCTCATGATGATATGCTTGCTATGTCTTGTTGCCATGATAAAAATGTATCTATTTCCTTGAGTTGTTGTGCTAACAATATAGAGGAAACCCAACACTCCATGGAAAAATATGTGGTCTTGAACGGTGCTTCAAGGGATCCTACATCATCATCGATTGCTTTTTGCCTTATGGCTAAGGCTTCAAAGGTATCTCCCACTTTGAATCCCAATATATCTTGTGATGATATTGATGATGACAAGAATGATGATGATGCTGATTATGATGAAGAGAATGATAATGTTGCCTCCTTAAAAATTAAGGGGGAAATAGTTTTTAAAGCTCCTCATAAAAATAAAATTGCTCATTCCAACTTCATGGAAATTATGTCCATTGCCATTGATGGCAAGAAATATATTGAGGAGTTGGAATCTCATCTCGAGGAGCTTGAGGTCACCATTGAGAAAATGGAAGGTCATGAGCGTGATTACGCTAATGAGATTGGGGACCTCTCTCAAGCTCTTGAACTTGAACAAACCACCAAGGAATCTCTTGAGGAGACTTTTGCTCTAGAATTATCTAGAGTGAGGGAATCTTGTGATAGAGCTCTTGAGGTGGCCAATGATTTTGAAACTAAAAATGAGGATCTTGAAGTTGCGCGTGCTAAACTCCTTGATGACTTTGAGCACCTCGAAAATGGCTCAAGGGTCATTAAGAGTGAGCTCATCAAACTCACTGAGTCTCATGCTCAACTTAAAGCTTCATATTCAAAAGAGCTTGCCAAGTTGTCTTCTCCTCTTGTTGTTAATGATGATGCTTGTGCTACTAACTCTATTTCTTGTGAAGCATCCATTTTAAAGGAGAACGTTGAGCTACGGGCTCAACTTGATTTGCTATCTAGCAATTATGGGAAATTGGAAGAAAGCCATGAAAAGCTCTCAAGCTCTCATGATGATGTTCTAGTATCCCATAATGTGCTAAAGCTAGCTCATGAGGCCATGATTGCTAAGGTAACATCTAGTGAGCCTCATGTGGACACTAGCACTACTTTTAGTCAAAATGCTTATTGCCTTGTGCTAGTCCTCGCGATTCATCCATGCATAACGTTGGTACATCTTGTGATGAATTGCTTTGCTTGCCTTGTTGCTCTAACGATGAAGCTTATACTTCCTCTAGTGCTTGTGTTGAGACTAACCATGGAGAGGAAATCAAAGAGCTCAAGGCCCAAGTCACTTCTTTGAAGAAAGATTTGGAAAAGTGTCATGAAGGGAAGGCCACACTCAACAATATCTTGAGTGTACAAAAATCCCCTATTGACAAAGGTGGACTTGGATTCAACTCCAATAAGAAGAAGAAGTCCAAGAGCAACAACAAGAAGGGCCAAAAACAAGTCAAGAGTTCGGCCAAGATTATTTTCTTCAAGTGCAAAATTGAAGGGCATCATGTTAGATCTTGCCCATTGAAGAAGAAGGCCATTAGTGACAAGCAACAAGGGAAGAGGCTACAAGTGCATTCTCATGCTCAACCTCAAGTTGAAGAAAGGCCTCTTCCCAAGAAGACTCAAGCTAATGCTTCTCAAGTTGAGAAATCAAGTGAGAAGAAAGTGAAGAGTAGACATTGCTACCTATGTCGTGAGAAAGTTCACCTCGCTTCTTCATGCACTAGTGGTAACTTATCCAACCCAATTATTATTGATGATGTCTATTCTCTTGGGAAGGATAAGGTTGGCAATGTGTTTGCCAATTTTGTTGGTACTCAAAGTGGTTTGAAGCAAAGAACCATTTGGGTAGCCAAGCCTATTGTGACTAACCTCTTAGAACCCAACTTGGTTGGGGACCAACTAGCTCAAACTTGATCAATAGGTGATGTTGGAGGTCATTGGAGACTTGGCTACATTATGAAGAATTAAGGGGACTTCATCATTCTTATTGTCTCAAGCCAAGTCAATTGGGTTATCAAGTTTCTATCTTATATCCAATGTGCCTCCTTGCGGTAACTTGTACTTAAATTGTTTACATTGAAAGTTACTTGCCCCTTTGCATGTTTTGGTTTTGTTCCTTGCATGTGTTTGTATATGTTGTGTCTCCAAATTGATTATCTTGAGTAATCAAGTATATGTATGTTGGTTTGCACTTCATGTACATGTGTGTCGTTCGTTGAGCCTTTATGCATCTTGTTTGTATCTTAGTTGGCTCTTGTGAGAGATTAATGGATTATCCCATTGTGGGGGAGTGATGTGCTTTGTGCACCTCACAATCCTATAAATGTGTGTACATGAGTAATACCATCTAGTATTGATATTACAAGATTATCTAGTCGCTATGTGGTATGTCTTCTCATGAGAAATTCAAATTCTAAATAGTCCATTAGTTATCTCTTGTTGGATCCTCTTATTGCCTCTTGTTAAGTTTTCTTTAATTGGTATCACATTATGGGGGAGTACTATGCTATGTATATTACTAGCCTAGAAAATGTGTACATTTGAGATATTGTCACCTAGTGTTCATATTGTAGATTATATTGTTCCTAGGTGGCATGTTAGCTCTACACGTTGCAATTTGCTTGTATTTGGTGTGAAGATGATGTTGGATATCCTTGCTATCTACCAACGGGAATTATTTCCAAATACTTTTTGTCTCTTGACAATTGGTACTCACTTATGTGTGGTAGAATTTATTGATCATCTTTACATTGGCCTTTGCTTTTATTTGCCTTATCTCTTGCCTAGGACTGTGTAAACTCCCATTGTTTTCCATACCACTTGTGGATCTTTTTTTCCTTGAGCTTTTCTAGTGTTTGTATAGATATAGTGAAAGTGGTGATCCCAACTTGTTCTTTTTGCATTCAAATGCAAATTCTCTATAATGCACTAGTCTTGGGGGAGCTATCCTATTTTCTATGAAAAACTCATCATGTGATCCTTATCAAGTGTGTGTTTTTGGAAGGCAAGTCGTTTCTTTTTGGTACTTTGTGCCATCATGAAACTTTGTAGAGTGCTTGATTTGTTTGGAACCATTCTCTCTTTTGGGAGTTTGGCATCTTTCTTTTTGCGTGTATCAATGGATATCTCATTCCTCGATGTATCTATTATGGATATCCTCCAAGTGATGATTTATTCATTTGGTATCTTTTCTTCACTTGTTTTTTCTTTGTCTTTTGGTATCGGTTCTTGAAAGTCTTGAGCATGCATATTAACTTCATGCAGTTTATTTGGCATGCTTTCTTTCTTTGACCCAATATATAGGGAAACTCCACCAAGTCTCAAATTGGATGAGATGTGCATGAAATTCATTTACATATCTATATGCACATATTTATGTGGAGTTTGTCCTATGTATTGTTGGTTCTCTAACTCTTTGGTCACAATGAGTTTGGGTACCATTTTGTTTGTGTTGTTGATCTAGGAACAATTGGAGATGCATTGGATGCTCGGCTCACTCACAAGGAAGGTGGTGTCACCATGAGCTTATTGGAGTCAAGCTAGGATGCTCAATGAACCACTATGTACTACCATCAATTGGTTTCTTCTACATCCTTCTAATGATATCTCGGTAACAAGTATCTATTCATGCATTATTTCTTGCATTCAACCTTGTGTAGGTTGCATCTTGGCATGCTATTCATTCCATCTTGTGATACTTGTTTCCTTTCTCAAAGCATCTCAACAATGATCTCATGTTGCTAGTTGTGATGTCTTTGATGGTTGTGTGGTAGGAATTCATTTATATACAATAATACCATATCTAGCCATGTGCTATGCTTCCAAGCAAATATCTTATTGGTATATATATGTATGACTTCCTTTTGGATATCTTGTTCCTTCGTGTTGTAACTATTTCGGGTGTACATCCTTCTTTGTAGATATATATCACCATGATTTCGTCTAACTAGAATCTTATACACTTGAGAGAAATTACATCTCTAGATGATATCCTTTCTTTCATGTCCACCTTGTCTTTCTTGTTATTTCTTTGGTGGCTCCGTGAAAGCTTTTGCCTTGAGTGCGTGTCTTATCTCGTTGCATCTTTTTGCACTCTTGTGCAGTGAAGATTATTTTCCTCATGCTTGTCTTTACGAGGCTTAATTGGTATCCCTCGTCTTGATGAAGCTTTCTTTTATATCTTCACCACGGGTTGTCACAAGCATAGTTTTTCTTATATGCTTATTAGTGAACTTGTGACCCCTTTTGCTAGTTGTGTGTGGGAATGACAGGCCTTGCACCATGTATCTCATTCATTCAAGACTATATTGATGCTTAATGCTCATCCATACATTAGTCTTCTCAAGTGCATTGCCTTAACTCACACACATCGGTTTTGGTTGAGCCGATTCTTAAGTTTCCTTTTTACATGTTGCTCAACCATGTGTTTGTTGCAAGTACTAGGCTTTGTTTCCTATATGCTCACTTGCACTTTTTGTAAGTTTCTGTTGATTTTGCGGGAGCTATGATCCTATTTTGTGCACTTTGTATCCAAATACAAAAATTCTTATGTGTGCACAAATCATGGGGAGCTACTCTAGTTTCCTTAGAACACTTCTTTGCTCTTATCATAATATCTTTTATTCATGTTGCATGTAGGATCATTGGTCTAGTTGGTTCAATTGGTATCTTTTCATAGCTTGCTTCAATTGGTATCCTACAATTGCTTGATTGCTTGTTTCTCTCTTTGTTATGTCTTTGTGGCATATCTTTCTGTTGCAATCTTTGGGCCTCAATATAGTTTGTCCTCCTCCAAGTATTGCCAGTTGGATATGTGTATTGCATTCCACTCTCTTGTTGAGAAATACACAATTTATGGAGGACCACAATTTATATTGGCCCTCTAAGCTTTTCGCCCATTTTGGCAATCGATGCCAATGGGGGAGAAGTTTTAGAGAGTTTTGTGGAGAAGCTTTGGTTTATGTTTCCTTAGCATTTGCATCTCATTCGCATGCATTATTGGTTGTTGCATTGCATGGTGATGCATAATTCCTTGTATAAACTCTCTTGAAAGTGATTGTCATCAATTACCAAAATGGGGGAGATTGAAAGAACATGTGGTGCCCCCATGTTTGGTTTTGGTAATTGATGACAATCTCTATGGACTAATGGTTGCCTTGAGTTATATTTGAAGGTTTTGTCCATAGGCTTTTCTTGGAGTACATGTGTTGGTTTCAAGGAGAGTTTGTGTTGACCAAGGTGCTATTAAGGAATTATCCAAAGATTGGTCATGTGAGAGTTGAGCTTATTGCAAGCATGTCTTGAAGAAGAAGATTGTGTGATCATTCATGTTTACCTTCAAGACATCATCCAAATGAAGAGAGTTGGAAAGATTCAAGGTTGATCAAGACTAAGTCAAGAGTGAATCAAGTTGATCAACTCACAAAGCGTAGAAGATGTACCGAGAGGGATCAAGTGGTGATCGTCATCAAGATTGCCGTGTGCGAGTTCAAGTGGAGCATCACGAAGAGATCAAGTGCTTGAAGCTTGCCGTCCATTGTGGTGACAATGGACTTGTGAAGATGTGCCGAAGAGTGGCTCACCCATAGTGGACTATGGGGGAGCAATCATCTAGTCTTCATCGAGCCAACGCAATCAAGAAAGGTGGTCCAACTTGAGGGAGTCAAGATCGTCATCATCTAGCTCAAGTGGACCATGTGCAAGGCAAAGGTTTGCCCTTGATAGGTTTTCTATTTTACCGGTCTCATGGTGGTAGTTGGGAGACCGGGCTATAGGATCATTTGTCGTACTATCAAGGGGGGCTCTCAAGTTGGTAGCTTGATCGTATCGTTAGTAGAGAGCTCAAACCATTGCATCCTTGCATCATGTTTATTGGTTCTTGTTTGGTTCTCTTTGTGAGTCTTAGAGCTTATGGTCATCTTGATGACAAGCTTGAGTTCATCGAAAACGGAGTTTGCATGCGTCTTCTATGATGTTTTCGGTGTTGGAGGTTTTACCGGTCTTATCCGAGGAAGGGTTCTCACCATTTTCTTTTGGGACTTTTCTCATTTGCTTCTTACTGTTATTTCTATCAAGATTGTGTTAGCCCTTGTCGCTAGCTTTCCAACAAACTTGGTTTCGTCGAATTCGGAGTCCGTTTGCAGAAGTTGTGTCAGTTTTAGTGTCCTTAAAAGGGGCTGCTGTGGATGTAATTTTTTAGTACCGCTCTTGGGAGCGGTACTACCGCGACTACTTCCATGGCTACTTCCGCTCGGGACCAAAAACTCGTCACAAGTCCAGCGGTGGTAGGCACGGATGTAATTTTTTAGTACCGCTCGCAAGCAGTAGTACCGCTACCCTTAGCAGTAGTACCGCTACCCCTAGCGGTAGTACCGTGAGGTCAAGCGGTACTACCGCTCCGACGGTTCTTTTGGCTTTTTTTGCCTCCTCGCTGTTGTGTTTCAAAGGGCTACTACCGCCCTAGCGGTAGTACCGCTCCTTGGAGCGGTAGTACCGCTCGGTGTGGGCTCTGAGCATAACGGTTGGATTTTTCCCCACCTATAAAAGGGGGTCTTCTTCCTCAATGAACCTTATCCTTTGAGCTCGTGTTCTTCCCCCATTGTTGACCTTCTTCGAGCTTGCTAACTCTCAATCCCTCCAATGATTCTTGCTAGTACTTGAGGGAAAAGAGAGAGGAGATCTAGATCCACGTTTCCACCAATCACTTTCTCCTCTAAGTGAGGGGAACCCCTTGGATCTAGATCTTGGAGTTCTTCGTGTTCTTCTTTCGTTCTTCCTCTCATTTTCCTCCCTAGCATTAGTTGCTTTGGTGGGATTTGGGAGAGAAGGACTTGGGCACTCCGTGTGCCCTTGCCATTGCATTTGGTGCATCGGTTTGAGTTCTCCACGGTGATACGTGGAAGTTACAAGTTGAGAAGCTTATTACTCTTGGGTGCTTGGTACCCTTGAGCTTGTTCCTCTTGGGTGCTTGGGCGCCCTAGACGGTTGGTGGTGTTCGGAGCTCAATCATTGTGGTGCAAAGCTCCGAGCAAGCATCGGGGTCTCCAATTAGGTTGTGGAGATCGCCCCGAGCAATTTGACGGGTACCGATGACCGCCCCCAAAGGTTGCCAAAGTGTACGGGTTCGGTGACCGCCCCCAAGGGTTGCCATTTGTACGGGTTCGGTGACCGCCCTCAAGGGTCCCTTAGTGGAATCACGGCATCTTGCATTGTGCGAGGGCGTGAGGAGATTACGGTGGCCCTAGTGGTTTCTTGCGGAGCATTGTGCCTCCACACCGCTCCAAACGGAGATTAGCATCCGCAAGGGTGTGAACTTCGGGACACATCGTCGTCTCCGCCTGCCTCGGTTATCTCTTACCCGAGCCTTTTACTTATGCACTTTACTTTGTGATAGCCATAGTGTTTCATGTTATATATCTTGCTATCACATAGTTGTTTATATTTCTTAGCATAAGTTGTTAGTGCATATAGGTGAGCCTAGTTGTTTTAGGTTTTGTGCTTGTTGTCAAATTAACCGTTAGGTTTATTCCGCATTTGTTCAAGCCTAAACCGTAATTATTTTAAAGCGCCTATTCACCCCCCCTCTAGGCGGCATCCACGATCTTTCAGCGAGGATGCGGGATAGGCATCGTCGACGTCGATGCGGGATAATTGCTTTAACTAAAAAAGTAAACTAGTTCTATTAATTTTCGTACTAAAAATAAAATAGTTGTATTAACTCAACTAGGTCAATTAAGCACTTACTATAAATAAAAATAAACTAGTTTTTACTAAAAATAAACTAGCTCAACTAGTTATATTAATTTTCTTACTAATTCTATTAAACACTTACTAAAAAACAGTAAAAAAACTAGTTAGATGAAGTCTAAAATTTAACCCTAACTAATTTGATGAACTCTAAAATTTAATGAACCCTAACTAATTTGATGAACTCTAAAATTTAACCCTAACTAATTTGATGAACTCTAAAATTTAACCCTAACTAATTTGATGAACTCTAAAACTAATTCTATTTAACAACTACTGCCATAATTAGCATCTAATTTGATGAACCCTAACTAATTAGATGAACTCTGAAATTTAACCCTAAGAACCCTAGCTAGGCAGAGGTAGGGGAGGAGGAGGAGGGCGTTCTCACCTCGGGCGCCGGCGGAGTTAGGGAGAGGGGCACACGGCGTCGAGGTCGGGGACGTGTTGAGGTCGGGGCGGCGGGCGCACGGCGGAGGGCGGCGATGTAGGGGGGCGTCGAGGTCGGGGTCGGGGGCGGCGTTGAGGTCGGGGTCGGGGGTGGCGTCGACGGCGTGCGGAGGGCGACGGGAGAGCGCGCGGCGGCCAAGCGATGACGGCGGCGACAGCAGACGCACGCGTGTTGGATTTGGGGGAAGTGGGCGTTGGGGAAGAAGAAAACCGGCTGGTTAAGTGGAAAGTAGCAGTAGCGCGTTCCACGGAAAGCGCTACTGCTACATTAGCTATAGCGCGTGTCCATAAAACACGCTGCTGCTACGCATTTCTCCTTTATTTTTCTTTTTCATTTATTTTCATTCACATTTTCTTTTTTTCCTTCCCCTTTTTCTATTTCTTTCATTTTCATTTACTTTTCTATATGTTTTTCATTTTATTTTCCTTTCCTTAGCAGTAGCGTTTGCTGCGCGAAGCACGCTGCTACAACAATCTTAGCAGCAGCGCGCTTTCCTTAGGCACGCTACTACTATAGGTACCCTGGCGAGAATAGTAAGGAGAATTGTAGTAGTAGCGCCTCTACAGTTAGGCGCGCTACTGCTATGAGCTTAGCTGCAGCGCGTTTCGGTAACATGCGCTAGTGGTAAATTATAGTAACGCTTCTTTTTGTCCCGCGCTACTGGTAAGTTTCTGTGTATAAGGTTTTCCCTAGTAGTGGGAGAGTACTCAAGGTTTGGGGGTGGCTGTTAAAAGTTATCAGCTCAGGAAGAGACAAGAGGCGGAGAAGAAAAAGAAGAAAAGGTGCAGTGCTACAGGTGCAAGGATTGGGGACATATAAAGAGAGAATGCCCAGAACTGAAGGGTGGGGCAAGTGCTAATGCGGCTACTCGTGGTGATGACTCAGAGAGCAGTAGTGATGCTCTCGTACTATCAAACATGCGGTCAACAAAAACTAAAGCGTGGATGTTGGATTCAGTTTGCTCTCTTCATGTGACGCCTAACAGGGAGTGATTCTCTTCATACAAGTCTGGTAAGTTTGGTTTAGCCTATGTGGGCGATGACTTAGGTTATCATGTTGCTGGAGTAGGTGACATCAAAATCAAGATGTTTGACAGAGTTGAGCGGATGCTTCGGGGAGTCAGGCATGTTCCAGGGCTAAGGAGGAATCTAATTTTGCTTGGTTTTCTTCATGATGGTGGTATGGAATTATGTTCTGACCGGGATAAGAAGACCATGAAAATCATGGAAGATGGGGTGGCCGTGATGATAGGAGAGAGGACGGCTTCGCATCTTTACAAGTTGCAAGGGAGCACTATTGCAGGTGGAGCCATGGAGAGTGGAGTTGCAGGAGTAGCAGTGGAGTCCCATGGTGGCGGCGGGTGTGACCCGTCGGGTAGCTCCCAGTAAGCTACAAAGAAGACAACTCAAGTCCAGAGTACGTGGAGGTTCGAGCATGGACGACTTCTAGGTGGTGAAGAATATTCGCCAAGGTGAAGTTTGTTATATTTGTGTCGAATATTGTACGCAAGGGGTTATGTGGGCTTGGAGTTGTAATTGGGGTGGTTAGATACAAGTCGTGTAGGAGTCGGACACATTGTATCCTAGGCCTCTTATATATCGAGGGGCACTACACGTTGTAACACATGACGACTTGATAGCAGCAGGTACACGGGTGAGGTGACGGCTTGTGCCAGTGCTCGGGCGGCCGTGGTTGCAGTATCTTGGGAGAAGCGCTCATAGTTATACCTTAAGGATGTAGCCATATCGGTGAGCCTCGTTAACAAATATCGTGCCTTGATATATCGTTTATGATCTTGCATTAGCGTTTCATTCTAACAACTGCCCCTTGGCAATCGATGGAAAATCAACACGGATGCAGCGTACAACAAATTGGATGGAAGCGCAGCAGTTCGATGGGTTGTCACAGACCATGAAGGAAGAGTGGTCCTGTTGGGCTGTTGGAGGACTGAAGCTTGCATGGATGCAGAAGAGACGGAAGCGTTGGCGATCAACCTTGGGGTGAGCGGAGCTGCTGGAAAGATTCATGAGTAAATAGCATAAAACTACCACTTTTCGCGCTATGGTTCCAAAAACCTATCAGATTTTTATTTGTCGCTGATAATTACCAGAATTGGAGTCGGTTGTTTCAAAAAACTCAAATGACCGTATGTTTTACAATTGATTGCGATTCTGACATGTCGGGCCCGCACGTAAGAGCTCTGATCGTTTGACCGTTATGTGGCATAAAAGCAATCAGGTCCCTGCCAAAAAATAAAAAAGCAATCGGGTCCATGTACTTAATCAAAGAAAGCAATCGGGTCCCTATGGAGGTCGTCCTCCAGCTCACGCACCCGCGTAGTGACCTTGTCGGACTCCCTCCGGCCGCTCCCAAGCCCGGCGACGCTCGCCCTCCGGCCGCTCCCGCGCCCGACGACGCTCGCCCTCCAACCGCTCTCCGTGCCCGGCGAGCGCTCCCTCCAGCAGCTCCCTGTGCCCGGCCGTGCTCCAGGCGAGCCGCGGCCACAGCCGCAGCCGCGAGCCGCTGAAGCAGCCACAGCCTCTCTTTGCGTTCAGGCCGCCATGGCCAGGAACTCAGGCTGCCGCGCCCAGGAGCTTCAGCCGCCGCGTTCCTCAAGGCGGCTTGGTCCTCCGAGCAACCTTGCAATGCCCGTAGCCGCCGCGGAGCAGTTCGACGGGCTCGGTTCCCATGCCCAACGCCGGCAATCTCCTCGCCGGCTGCGCAGAGGGCAGCAGCAACAACGGAGGCAGGGCTCCACGGGCGCCAACTGTGTGGCCGGCGGCCATGGCTGTGACGGAGTTCTAGAGAGAGGAGAAGAAGAAGGAGAAGGGAGGCAGAGAGGAGGGGGAGAAAATGAGGAGACACTGACGTGTGGGCCCTACATGACAGTTAACGGTCAAACAAACGGCCAAAGGGACTGTTTGTTTAGCTGTGGGCCCGACATGTCATAATCGTAATCAATTGTAAAACACACGGTCATTTGGGTTTTTTGAAACAACTGACGTCGATTCTGGTAGTTATCAGCGACAAACAAAAATCCGTTATTTTTTGAAACCCTAAAGCGAAAAGTGGTAGTTTTATGCTATTCACTCAAGATTCATAGAGAGAGAGTAATCATCAAAATAGACTGTGCAACACTGGCCTTGTTTGGATCCATAAGTTAGAGTTAGTTTGGGTTAGTTTGGACTAAACTAACCTAAAAATATCCAAACAGGAGGGTTAGTTTGGGTTAGATGCATATAACTCATCCGAAAAATCTAACCCACCCAAGAGGTTTTTATTTGGGTTAGTTCTCCTCGGGATCACTAAAAAAACACCTTTTTCTCTCGCTCTCCCCGCAGATCCCTCCCACTTCCTCGAAGCTTCTCGTCCTCTCCCTCCTTCCCTCTCGCACCGCTCGTGAAGGCGCCTCGCCGTATCCGCGCTCCCATCCGCCGCCGGTAAGCAGCCCCGCCCTATCCTCCCGTCCCAACCCCCTCGTCTCCCCGCGGCCCGTCCGCCCGACGGTAAGCAATTGCGGCTCCTTGCGCGGTCCGTCCCTGTCGGCCTCGGCCAGCACGGCTCCTTGCGCAGGGACGGCGGATTCGGCCGGCGGGCTGCGCGAGAGGCCAGCGCGGCTCCTTGCCGGGCGCGTCCCCGTCTGGCTCGGCCAGCGCAGCTCTCGGCCAGGACTCGCTCCGCCAAATTAGGCATAAAATAGAGTCCAAAGTAGCTAAATGATTGAGAAAGAGCATTTATTGTCAATCTAACCTTGCCTTCCAAACACCTTTTTGGTTAGAGTTAGTTTAGGGTTGGTTCAAGGTTAGAATCTAACTCTAATCTTTAACTGAGTTAGAGTATCCAAACAGGGCCACTGGCCGCTCGACTGAAGCTGGACACATGGAACAAGCCCTATATCCATCACGTCATTGGGGATATTAAGGAATCGATGGTGCTGTTCCAGGAAGTGACAATCAAGTCTGTCGACAGAACTTGTAACAGTGTGGCGCATGCTTTGGCAGCTCAGGCAAAAGCAGGGGAAGAGTACTCCTTCCGTTCCAAAATATAACATGTTCTCGGTTTCCATGCTTCAACTTTGACCATAAATTTAACCAACGAGACCAACTCCCGCCGCAGTCGGTCCCGTTGGTTAAATTTACGGTCAAAGTTTAACCTCGAAAAGCGCAGGCGCGCTATATTTTGAAACAGAGGGAGTACTGCGTAATGGGCAAGGTCCCTGATAACCTAGCTCACTTAGTGACTAGGGATTCTCCTAGTTGTAAGAAATTTGTGTAAGCTTCTATGCTTACATCTAAAAAAAGACACGATAGTCATTCGAAGAGGATACGGGGTTGTATACAAGGAAATAAGGGCATCTCCAACGGGCGACCCGTAAATTTCCTCCTGTATTTATCCGCGGACAAGGGGTCAATCAGCGGACATGGATGCGGTAGACTGCCATCTAACTGTAGACACATACATTTCAATAACTTTTTGAACCAATCGGGTGAAATTCATGCAAACACGGCAAATTTCATACAAACCGGATAAATCCATTTATATTTTAGATATATTTGAACTAAAAAGGTAAAACTACAAGCGCGTACGGTCGCAGGAGCTCCACTCCCGCGACACGGATACATTACACTAGTCTACGGCCGGCGGCGGCGGATCCCTTTGTCTTCCCCATGTCCGGTAACCCGCTCATTGGACTGACGGGAGCCTCGAAGGTACATTCTTCCCCCGTATATTCCCTATGTCCGGCTGTGCCACTCGTCGAAGTGGCAAAGAGGGTGCTTCAGCCAGAGGGGAAGGTTGCCTACTCCGCTTCAGTGAAGTCGAGACGAGGGTCGATGATGGTTTGCGCTGAACCAGGCAAGTCACGGTCTGTGCACGTCGACGACGAGCTGCGGTGGCCTTCCTGGGACCCAAGCGGCGGCGGCCTCCCGCGTTCTACTTATCCTTGATGATGGCGGTGGCGGCGGGCGCGAACGCGCAGGCCACCGACTTGTCGATCTCCGCGTCTTTCTCCATCGACCGGGCGTGGTACCGACAACATTGACGGTGGATGGCACGACGTCTGGCCTCGCCCATGGCAACCACGATGTCCGTTCCATTGTGCTCCCCCGCGTGTCTGCCTGGAGCAATTCGTCACTCCTCCGCGAGCTGACCTAGAGCGGCAAGTTGCTGAACCACGCGCCAGCTTGGAGCAACAGTTTGCTCCGTCGGGCTAGGCAAGGGAGGTGGAGCAGCGAGTTCTTGGCTCGTATCTGGCGAGCTAGGCGAGGGAGTAGATGCATAGCATAGTGATGGGCGGTCATTGCACACTTTTTGTTTGTGGGTATTATATTAGATCTTTTACTTGTTTTTCTTGTTTCTTCCCTTCATTTACAGTGTTTTTATCTTGACGGCATAGTGGGACTTTGTTACAAAGGTCTGGCTTTTCACGATCCTTCTATGCTACTCCTAAGTATGCTAGTTGTGTGAGAAAAGTCATGCTTCAGACTCTTTGGGTTTTAGTTAAGAGAGATAAAAAATTGCGAAGAAAAGTGCTTGTACAAGGGATTCATGAGTTTAACGAAGTTTAGTACAGGGCCTAGATGTTTCAATAAGTCTCGTGTTTCATACACCCGAAAAAATTAAGCTAGCAACTAGAAGTAATCATATTTGATGGTTGCGTATGCAGCTAATGGTCCTAACAACCACTATAAAATTGCAAAAACGATTAAAAGCGTCTAACTTGTTTTTGCAGGATAAGCATGTGATGTGATATAGTCTTCGTCATAGCAATGAGATTGTATAAGATACTATACATTGTAATTTATTATTTGCATGACCTCCATGACATGATACGACATGAAGGCAACAACAATATGATTGTCATTTATTTGACTTGTGAGGCAAACTTCATGCAATGCATTATTTTTGTTAGCTACAAAAATAGTTATAATTGCGAGAACATGAAGATCACGATCATGCATCGGTGGACCTCGATGCTACACGTACACGAATAAGGAATCAAAGGTGTTGAAGAAAGAAGATACGATGTCTAGGATTACATGAAGTGATAGGATGAGAAAGCGACGACATCCGTGAGGGAAAGGTAGAAGCTGACTTTGCGACGACGCCGGAAACCAAAGATATGGACTCCGAAATTTTAGAGAATTGACATGGAAGATGGCAGCAAAATGAAACACTACTTGTTTTCTTTGCAATGCTAAGGTTTTTTCTTGACACAACTTGGAGACTATCCTTTTCCTGTATCCTAGATATCTAAGTTGTTAATCTTCATTATTTGTATTTAAAGGATTTCGCTAAATATCTGATGTTTGATTTTTAAGCAGGGCAAATCAAACCCTTGGGATGGCAAGTTATACTGTTGAGAGCACGACAATGTCATGCAGCAAATTCTGAGGATCTGGTTGTTTGCTGAAAGAAATTGCCATGCTCGCGACAACATATTTGACATACCTGACATTAGATTTGCCATGCTAAAAATAATTGATGTCAGTTTTTTTAGCATTCTCGTCATCTTAAAATGCACACACGTCACTTTGTTAAAGGCCCACCTCAACATGCATGCAAAACAATTTTCTATTATTAGTTGATCATAGTATTTCTATATATCTCGACATGAACACATCCCACCTCACCACACATGCCATATCATTAGATTTCCACCATCACACGGGTAGAAAAAAATTCCATTATATTATACTACCTATATTTTTAACACTATATTATACTATACTACCTATATTTGCCGCCCCTTCCCTACCATCCCACTACCCCCCCCCCCCCCCCGCGCAAGCGATCGAGGGTCCCCAGCCCTAGCCGCTGGTCCTCCCTGCCTTCCCCTCCGTCACCGTCGGTGGTCGGTGCTGGGCAAAACTCATGTGTACGATGGCGGCGGAGGACGTACTGCCTCCCCTCTCGGGTTCTTGGGTGGCGCGGGACGCCCCATCTCGAGGGTGTGATCCCGATCTCGATCGTGGCAACGCCGATCTGGACCAAGGCGTCTTGATGGACAATGACGGCTTGGCGGCTAGCCGACGTCCCAGCGATGGCCTTGGTGGCAGGGCTGTCGCAGCCCTTCCCAATCAAGGGCAAAAGGGCCTTGGATCAGGGGCGGCGGCCCCCTGGGATGGCCTCCCTATCCGATGGCACGTCGGGGTGTGTGGGCTGCCGGAGATCAGACTGGGTGGTTGGCGATTCACCGACGGGTTGGTGCCGCGGCTTGTTGCCCCGGCGGCCAACGGCGCCGAGCTGCTCCTTTCTCCAACCCATGTTGCGTGCACTCCGTCTTATCGGACATGGTCGTGCTGCTAGCCGGTTACTGGGTTGGGACGAAGCGAGAGGTGGGGATCCGAATTGGGATAATTCCTAGGTCGACTCCTGCCGGCCACAACTGTGATGACACCCGAGGGTGCCATTTTTCTTCTTGGAGACGTCGTTCAGGCCCGCCCCACCTTTTCCCACCTCACGGTCTCTCGGGTGAAAACCCTAGGGCGGCGACGACGCTCTTGGCGTCGTGTCCTTCTTGAAGGCGTCGCCATGAGAGCTATGTGGCGGTGGGCACCACTTGGGTACGTCGGCAGTTGCAGATGGCGTGCCCCTCTTCCTCCAGGTGGTAGTTGTTCTGGGAAAACCTTAGATCTGGATCTCCCGGATCGGATGATGACGGGACTTTGGTGTTGTTCTCCCTCCTGGGGGCATCGTCTTGGAGCTTCACTGGAGAGGCAAACAGGTGGAGCGGTGTTACATCGACCGCATTGAAGACGGTGGGTCTCGGCGGCGTGGAGCAATGGAGTCTCGGTGTTGGACGCGGTTTAATCGACGCGCTGTGGCTAGTGGCGCTATTTGTTGTCGTGGTGACGTCGACGGCAGATGGGGCTGGCATGATCTTTGCAATGATTTCTCCTGAAGACGGAATGCCGGAAGATGGCGGTGGCGAATCCTAGAGCGTGTGCAGGCGGTGCACGTTATGGGACGCCTAGACTGGAGTGTCTTAAGGCCACTGGATTAGATTGTGTGTGTTATGCGGACAGGGCACATCTGTATACTTATAGGTGTAGCGACTTTGTTCGCCTAGAAGGTGGCTTCGGATTGATCCTTGTATTCATTTTGTCAGGCTCTGGTGTATAATTAATAAAGATGGTTGTGTGCATCACGTGGATGCAGAGACCAGGGATGATCCTATTTTTCAAAATAAAAAAATCCTATATAGAACACATGATTTTTAGCTGCATAATAATCTAATGCAATTTATAGCATGTATTTTCAGATTTAGTAATTTAAATATAAATGTCAAATATAACCATGTCTTATTAAAAAAACTACTAATTTTCATAGCAACGTGCAGAATATCATCCAGTCTCTCGTAATTTCCATACCGAACATTCATCCGTACCCCGATCATCACAAATAGATAATCCTTCCATTCAGAAAATGAGATGTCTTGAATATTTTAATATAGAGTACATACGGACTCAAATGAGTGAACAAACACACTAAAACGTGTGATTCAAAAAAAGTTAAAACATCTTGTACTTATTATGGACGAAGTGAGTAGCTTGGATGCAGAAAAATCCACGGGATATCAATGAAGCGAAGCGGGAGCGAAGAGAGTGAAGTTAACCTCGCTCACTCCGCAATCCCAGTTAGTTCCCGCGCAAAACCAGACCCCTTCTCGCCAGTCCCCAGCCGGCCCCACCGGCCAGAGCAGCCCGGGCCCACCCCAGCACCCCTCTCTTTCCCCTCGCTCTCCTCCTCCTTCCTCCCACCTCGCTCGCCTCGTCTCTTCTCCCCCTTCCCCTTCCTTCCACCCCACCCCCGCCTCCCCACCCCCCACCCCACCCGGACCGGACACTTTTGCGCCCGGCCCCCTCGCCTCCTCCGTAATCCCGCCCCGCCCGCGCATCCGACGGCCCCCGCGGCCGCCACGTCTCCGTCGTCTTCCTCGCCCCACCCACTATTTATCCGCCTCCCGTCCCGTCCCGTCCCCTCCGCCCCCATCCCCACAACCCCGCATCGCCGCGCTAGGGTTAGGGTTTCGCGCCCCCAGCTCCGCGCCGCCCCTGCTTTCCTCCGGTGAGATTCCTCCCCTTTCCGTTTGATTCGCGGGCGCGGCTCCGCTCCCGGTGGGGTGGGGCGGGGTGGATTGGTTGGATTCGGGGGCTAGGGTTTTGGCCGGCGCGCGTCTTTTTGCTGAGGGTTGGTTTGGTTGGCGCAGGTGGTGGTGTGACGCGATGGCGATCGTCAGGACCGGCGGCGCCAGGGTCCAGCGGCTGGAGTCCGGCGGGGAGGACGGCTCCACGGAGGACGAGGAGGAGCGGTCGCCCGCCACGGCCTCGGAGGGGTCCGAGGCGGAGGGGTTCTCGGCCCAGGAGGAGAATGGCGGCGGCCATGAGGAGCAGGAGGCAGAGGAGGAGGAGGACGACTCCGGGATGGGGTCTGACGAGCTGGAGATCACGCAGCTCGGGGAGGCGGGCGCGGAGATGTGCCAGGTCGGGGACCAGAGCGTGGCCCTGCCCCTGGAGCTCTACGACCTCCCCGGCCTCGGCGGCGTGATCTCACTGGACGCCTGGAACGGCCTGCTCTCCGAGGACGACCGGCTCCGCCTCGCCGCCTTCCTGCCCGACCTGGACCAGGAGACATTCGCCCGCACGCTCGTCGAGCTCCTCAGGGGGGACAACTTCCACTTCGGGAGCCCCCTGGCCGCCCTGTTCGACCGCCTCAAGGGCGGTCTCTGCGACCCCAGGATCGTCCTGTACCGCCGCGGCAGCCGCTTTGCGGAGCGGCGCAAGCACTACTACCATCTGCAGAGGTACCACAATTCGATGGTGCTGGGCCTGTGGGACACCAAGGACTGCTGGAAGAGCTGCAACGGGTACAGCCTTGGTGAGAGGCTCAGAGCTATGGATGCAATGAAGGCACAGCGGAAGCAGAAGGAACTGGGTTTGGTTGCCCGGGCTGGCTCAGAGACTGACTCAGAGAGCAAGGAGTCTGCGGAGCAGTTCTTGACACGGTCGAAGCCAGATAAGATGGGTCTCAACAAGGCTGGGAAGTTAGGGAAGGAAAGGTCCAAGGGCGTTCTGCGGTTGGGTGTGTCAAAAGGCGTGGGTGAGGAGTACATTGGAGGGTCTGGTCGTGATGCTGCAGCGGCTCTCTCTAAGCTTTCTCGTCAAGATAATGCTTATGCGTATGATGCCGGAGTCGCGCATAGAGGGAAGCTGCGCAGAAGCATAGATGGCCTTCATTCTGAGGACCTGGGATATGACAGGGATTTGCCCAGGATCCGGTCTCAGAGACCACTGATGAAGCCAGTGAAGAAGGAATTGGACACGGGCTATGATATCAATCCTTATGGAAACAACTACCATGATAGCCAGACTGGTTCTTCTTACTACCATGGCAGGAATGCCATTGGTAGTCAGGGAGTTACCTTAGCAGCATCATTTGACCCTCCGTATTCTGACAATGCAAGGAGTGCAAAATACTCGGAGAGAGATCGGATATACGGTGGAAAAGCTGCCCAGAATAAAGCTCCCAAAGTGGAAGCGAGGGATTGGCCAGCTGGTAGCCATGCTGATCTCTTAAGTGACTGGCAGAGAGGGCAGCCTGAAGGCGATTACAGGAGCAGGAAGCCTCAAGTTGGTCATGGTGTGAAGGTTAAGTCCTACAAAAGTATTGAGCAGCAGATAAATGGTGCACATTCTGGATCTGATGCTAGAGGCAGGATATCACAGGTTAAGATTAATGTTAAATCCAATAGTCAGCATGGTAGGATTGGCCAGAAGGACTCCAGGAGCAAAGCTGCCCATGTTCAGAGTGAGGAGACAGAATCTGATTCATCAGAACGGTTTGAAGATGGGGCAGATATGAATCTTGTTGAAGAACAGCCAAACCTTCAATATTCTGAACTTCATATACCAGCATATGGTGCCAAAAAGTCAAACAAACTTAGCAAATCAGTCAAAACAAATTATCCTGCCCCTACTGCAGATTTCGAACCCTACCAGACTCAGAGCAAGCGGTCACACAGAGGAAAGGTTGCAGAGCCTGATTATTTACGCGACGTGCATGTGGAGGTGGCGGAACAGATTAGTGAAGTGATGAGACCCCCAGCAGCAAGGAGTGAAAGAAAGCGCAAGGGAATTGCAAACCTGGACATGCATGGTTATGACAACTCTGAATTGCATGATAGCAACGAGAAAGCCAATGAATCACTGAGGTCACCAGAGAGTGATAGGCTGGCCAGTAGAGCAGGCTATGCAGTCCAAGATTCTAATGGCGACTTTGATGTTTCTGAAAGAGCGAACATGCCGCTGGCAAGTTGCAGCTCTGGCTCCAAAAGGCAAAAAGGAAGAGTTGAACTTACAAGCCTGGATGAGCATGGCGAGTATGCGCCATCTGGTCCAAAGGTGGTAGAAATCAGTGGCAGCTCGAAGAAGAAAAGTAAAAAGAAGCCAGATACTGTTACAGATGCAATTACTGTAGCAGAACCAGCTCCTGTCGTGCCAGAGGTTATTGTGGTGCCAGTAGAACCTGAGAAACCTAAGAAGAAGTATGTACCAATTACACCAACCATCCATACTGGCTTTTCTTTCTCCATCGTGCATCTTCTAACCGCTGTTAAGAAGGCTATGGTTGCTCCGGCTGAGGATACTCCAGTGGCAGCTACGGTCACTCCTGCTGAGGTTACTCCAGTGGCAGCTATGGTCACTCCTACTGAGGTTACTCCAGTGGCAGCGAAGCAGACTGATGGGGAGGAGAACAGAAAATGGTTCAATAGTGAGGAACCTGGCAAAACGCCTCAAGAGCCAAGTGCAGCAGAGCAAGCACAACCGGGCAATGAAGTTGGAGATACTAGTGCTGCTGAGCAGACCGCACAGAGCAATTCGCCGGCACTAACTGTTCAAGATCTTGTTAACCGGATTAAAACTAATCCTGGAGATCCCAACATACTTGAAACACAGGAGCCCCTGCAGGATTTAGTTCGAGGAGTGCTCAAGGTACTGTCATCTAGAACAGCTCCTCTAGGTGCAAAGGGCTGGAGAGCGCTAGTTGCCTATGACAAGTCGAACAAAAGCTGGTTCTGGGTTGGTCCACTGCCTTCTGCTACCTCATATAGTGATCCTAATGAAGAAACTTCTGCTGAGGCATGGGGTATACCACACAAGATGCTTGTGAAGTTGGTCGATGCATTTGCTAATTGGCTGAAAAGTGGTCAGGAAACCCTTAAGCAAATAGGATCCCTTCCACCACCTCCAGCACCAAATCCTGCAAACTTGGATTTGAAGGAAAGATTTAAGGACCTTAGGGCCCAGAAAAGTCTGAACACAATAAGCCCAAGCTCTGACGAAGCAAGGGCATATTTCCAGCGTGAGGAGTTTTTGAGATACTCAATTCCTGATAGAGCATTTTGCTATACTGCTGCTGATGGGGAGAAATCTATTGTTGCTCCTTTGCGAAGGGGAGGTGGAAAGCCCACATCAAAAGCTAGGGGACATCCCATGCTCTTGCCTGATCGCCCTCCGCATGTCACTATTCTCTGTCTTGTAAGAGATGCTGCTTCTAGGTTGCCTGGAAGAACTGGAACAAGAGCTGATGTTTGCACACTTCTCAAAGATTCACAGTACCTAAATCATGCAGAATCCAATAAAGAGGCTGCTGTTAATCAAGTTGTCAGTGGCGCTCTTGATCGCTTGCATTATGAGCGTGATCCTTGTGTGCTGTATGATAATGACAAAAAATTGTGGACCTATCTGCACAGGGGTAGAGAGGAGGAAGATTTTGAGGATGATGGCACATCATCTACGAAAAAGTGGAAGAGACCAAGGAAAGATTCAGATCCCGCAGACCCTGGTGCAGGAAACGATGATCCTGAGGATGATGGCACCCCTAACGCAAAAAAACAAAAGAAAGCTGATGCAGACCCTACAGCGTCAGGAGAAGACAAGGATGGCGTTCAGGATCCATCTAACAGCGGGCTGGAAGGTGACCTTGAGCTTGATGTTGTTCCATCATCAACAAATGACAAAGAAACCAGCAAGCTTGTTCCTACTGATGCAAGGCCAGATATTGGTAGCTTGAGACCTTCAGTAGATGCAGCAGCAAGGGGGACAGCTGATGCAAGGCCAGATATTGGTAGCTTGAGACCTTCAGTAGATGCAGCAGCAAGGGGGACAGCTGATGCAAGGCCAGATATTGGTAGCTCCAGACCTTCAGTAGATGCAGCAGCAGCAAGGGGGACAGCTGATGGGAATTCATCAAGAGCCCCAGAAAAGAAGCACAATATGGCACTCCCCGTGCAATTCACCAGCAGGGAGTTTAATAAAGGTGCAGACAGAGAGGGGTCAAAAGAATTCATGGATGCAACCCCGTCATGAATAATGCTTAGCAGGACATATATTGGAGCACCAGATTAGGTAATTGCTGCAGAAACTTAAAGTTTTCTGAATTTATTCTACTTTTACCAGGCATTCTTTTCATTGTTATAGTGTTACTTCATCCTTCTCTTTATCCTATAGTAACATATAAACTGGAAACTGCTAGGTGGTCATCTGTTGTATGAAACCTGTTGATCTATATATAAGTTTGAGCTTGCCTTTATACCAAAACTGTGTAACTGCAAGTTGTAATATACTGCTTCAGCCCTAAATATATCTGCGACTCACTTTCTGTGTCTTAGTCGTAATTTTCTTGTCTATTTCTTACTTCTCACAATGATCATCAGCTAGTAGCTTTCCTTAGGAAAAGATGTACAGTAGGATGACCTGTATATCTGTTTGTTCAGGCTGATTAAGACAGTTCTCGGCTTGAATCTGTCTGTTCAAGCTGTGACCTAGGAGTAGTTTGCAGTTATCTGCCTTTGCCAAAGGTCTTATATCTCTAGTTCACCGGGGTAGGAGGGGTTGTTTAGAACAGCTTCAGGAATCCCTTATCATGCAATCTTTATATGCCTCAGGCATAGCGCATTTTACTTCTATCCTAATTATGTTGAGAAAAATAAAATAGCAGGTGAAAACTAGATATTGTGTACAGTAATTGTTAGCGTGGCAAGTGATTTGAACAGATGTTCTTTTTTTGTTTTTGTTAATTTTTAGTTCACCGACTGATTGTAACAATTATCCTAATTATGTCGTGCATTCCCGAATATAATTTTTAGTCCAATTCCCCCTGTTCATTCATCCATAATCCCCATATACTGAGGATCTCTTGTTTTTGCTTTGCAGGGTATGAAGCGGCAGCCGCCTTTATCAGTCAGGCCTTCCCCTCAACAGAATATTTTGTAGCAGAAATAGTTTTTTGGTTCTGCCCTTGTGCTTGTACATTCTTGTCAAGAAGCAGCGGCTTTCATAGTTTTCTTTTTGTCCTCCTAGTGGCTTTGTGCAGTTGTGGTGCAGTTCTCATCTAAAGTTGTTAGATCACCAATATATGTTTATGTAACTACAGTACGTTTCACTCATATTTGGATACCAGCCAGCAAATTCCAGTGCCAGTGACACTTGACCTACCGACAGTTGAGGCTTGTTTGCAACAGAGATTTAGTCATCAGGTTATTATTGTTATTATTATTTTCAACAGAGATTTCTTCATCTTTCAACAGATATTTAGCCATACATTATTACAATAGAGATTTTGTCATCAGACATGGACTTTCTGCTCAGGTGAATAGAAAATCTGAAAAAATAATTTTAAAAACTGTTTTTTTGGAACACATGTCCAAATGTTCTACTCCTGTGCAAAATTTCTTGCAGAAATAACATTCCATGTGCTCATTTCTTAAGCATTTTAGGGTGCCTGTTTTTCTTTTTTTACCCAAAGCATCATGAATGTGATCTCTTCATGAAAAATTATACGTAGGGAGAACACTCAAGAATGTTTGTCTTCACCCAGGTACATTTGCACCTGGGAGCAGAATAGCACTTTCGTCATCAAGACGTCATGTTTTTCTTATTTTTCATGGAAGAAAGTCATCTAGTGCATTGAGCATAATACTCAGCTCAACGAGTCTTTCATCGGTGCTCAAAAATATTATTCTTTCACTGTGTTGCCTATGTAAATACATATATATTACATTAGATCCACTGATGCAGTAGTAAGTACATACTCTTCACTGGTGACCAGCCTAAGAACAGCAAACCCCTCAACCAACAATAGCAATTAATCAAATGGATGGCACTATCAACAGCAAACCAACTGGGTAAATGGTAAAACTAAACAAATGGCTCCTTTGTACATGATCTGGACGAATCTAATTTCTTGCTATAAGGGGGACCCTCGCATCCCTGACCGACGACGGCGACGTGGACTCCTCTTGCGCCTCCGGGAGGTGTTTCGTGTCTCCGTTCGCCTGCTTCCATCCAGCCCTCGACTCGCGGAACGACCTGAGGAGCTCGTCGTAGTCCGGGGTCCGCAGCTCCTCGATCGACTCGGCGCTTGGAAGGTCGATTTCCCGCCTCCTTGGTGTTGAACACGACGGTTCATCCACCTGTCACATTTAAGGAGAAGGATTCAATGCAGGTTTGGTCAGTCGCTGTCAGGGATGATAAAGAGCAAATCTTCCCACCAATCACTTTTCATGACTGCTCACCAGGTATTCTTCCTCTAGGCATTTCCCCGCATTTCCGGTTATCTCCACGACCTTGTGGTAATGCGCACCCTTCAACTCCGTCATTTCCCCATGGCACGGGGTGAGAACGGAGACGATGTTTGCGCACGCCTCATGGTCAACCTTCAACGAGCCTGAAATAACATGAGTTGTCATCAAAATGAGGAAAAATCACACTATGCCCTGTGTTTTAGTAACTCGAAGCATTAAGAACTTACTGTCAATGGAAGAAAGAAGGGCCTTGTTTGCTACATCTATATCTTCGAGAGTAGTCGATACTGCGGCAGACAATTTGGAACGCAGCAATTGGTTGGCTTCTCTCCCCGTCCTGGTAAAAGTGCACACACCATGATTGCTATTCACAATTGCTAGTTTAAGATGAAAGAAACTTTAAAATCTTCCAGATCGGTTCTGTGCTAATACCTGACTATGCTATCTACTGATTCAACATTTCCTTTGCCAAGGCTGAAGAGAGAATCCTCAGCATTCTTCCATTGTTGTGCACCCATGCCCGTCTTAGTTTTGCTGCAGTTTTCGAGAAAACGTTAAGCACTGAAATCTCCATATTTCATAGGAGAAAGCATCACATCAAGTAGCCATACTGACCATTCCACAAGAACTTCTGCCAAGCAAGACCGTCCACTGTCGACTGCAGTGGTATCTTCAATGTAATTATTCTCCGTTTCTTCCATGTAAAAGCCCCACTTTTCCCGTACGGATGAGGTGAAGTCCTGTGCTGTTGAAATTTCTTTCTGCAGCTGACCTGTCCTGTTTACAGCGCTCTCTCGAAGGCCACCTACAGCCGTTTGGACCTGCAATATGTGCTTATGATTAACAATATGTAGCAGTTGTGTAATAGTTCAACTCTTCAATCAATCATCAGCAGCACGTAACTTCTTTTTTTTTGGTATCACATCATATCCTAAAATATGAACTGCAGAAGATATGGATAACACTTACCAGCTTCTTCTTTCTTGCATTGGAAATTGCAAGCATCTCTGCCACCTTTTCTATAAGTTGCTTTTCTTCATTAGCTGCACACTCCTGTCAAAAATGATAAAATCACATTATGTTAAGAAGTTATATTAATTTATTAACTGCATACTGAATGTAATAATTATCATTAGGAATAACCTCAAATTTCTTCTCAAGATCAATAAGTTGTTGATCTTGCACACCTTGTGTTTCTTCCAAAATACTAGTAAGTTTAGATGCATGAACATCCAGTGAATGGAAGAAACCAACAGTAATGTTTGAGATGGACCGTGACGCTTCCACGGCTCTTAGGTGTCCCTGCACGCATTAACAGAAATGTTGGAACAGAATGGCTTAAGCAAATATCAAATGTTCTAGTGCCTCAAAATATTACAGACCTCCCGCTGCTTGTTTGCGAAGTGGGCTAGTCGCTCTTCTTGTTTCGAAAGGCTACACTGAAGCTCATTTAACAAGTTGTCTGCTCCCAAAGCAATTACTCCGAAACACTATAAAATACAGGAAGATCAATCAGAAATATTCATATAGTCACTGCAACCACAAGTTGACCAAAAGAAACAAAGCTTACTTTCTCAAGATCTGATGTGTGTGACTGTACTTGTGAGTTCAATTTCTCAAATGTTGTCTGAGAATTCATGTCAATTTCGCCTGCTAAATTATCCAGCGCTGTAATTCCTGAACCATGCAGGGCTTTCAGGTTTTGTATGCTCTCCTTTAGCCCTTGTGCAGCCTAAAAATGGGTAGCTCAAGCATGTCATACTCCACCTTACATAGCAGTAACACAAGATAAACTTTTAAGTACAATATTGAGGGGAAACTTAATTGCCTCATCTTTTGAAGATACGAAGGATTGCATATCATCTTCCATTTCTTTGAGGTGATCCTCCTGCTGCATCACTGAAGTGGAGACGGTTTTATGCAAGGCATCAAGCTCCTGGGTCAGTTGAGATCTAAATCTCTGCACGAGTGACCTGTTTCCATCTTCTATTTTGTCTTTACGCTCTGCCAGTATTCACGAACAATGACCATTGAAGTGAAACCGGTCCATCACAAAGTAGAGGTGATCGAGTTGAGATGCCAAACCTATTTTGGAGAATAGACCAGAAACATCTGCTGCTGCATTTTCTAATTCTGCGCGGAGATTATAGGCACAATCTACCAGTGATTTTTCTGTAGCAAAAATACCAGCAAGTTTCATTGAATGTCGGTTAACACAGTAAGTATGCACTCAATTGGCTAACTGAAATCAAGTATGGATGAGCACATAAACTTTTGATTCTATGTCAAGAAAATTGACAACAATTGATGATTCATTTGCCAGTAACTATAAGAAGTAAATGAGCAAACCATGCTAAGCAAAGAGACTTGCAGTAATGAATTAGTTCTTGTTTTTGCAGGTAATAATTAGTTAGTTCAACAAACCTGAGTTCTGAAGATTAAATATTACAAATTCCTTTTCTTTGATAGTAGACTTTGCTTCACTGTATTTTTCTTCTAAATCATGCAGAGCATGCCTAGTGTCCTCCAGATCTTTCTGCAGACAAAAGACAGATGGAATGACAATTATATAATGTATTTTCCCAAAGATTGCAAAACCATGAGCTGGACACTTTTAAGATACCTGAGTTTTCTCGAGTTTTTCGCCCAACTCTGCACTCAAAAGCATTTGAGCATCATAAAGTTCTTTTAGTTCCACCAATTGCTGCCCATAGATTGTGTAGAGAATTTAAAATCAAATCATCATTCAAATAAATGGTTTGCTGTGACATGCTTAGAGACAACTAACCTTATCCCTAGCCTCTAGATCAACTCCCAGTTTTTCAATTTTTTCTGTCATGGCCTGAGTGAAAAAGTTAGGTTTGAAAAGTTGAGATGATGAATAAAGATATATTCGGTTTATCTGAACAAATCTAACAAGGGTTTAATTGGAAAATTAAGATAAACCTTTTTCTCAGCTTCCTCTTGGAGGTAGCGCTCTCTTGGAATGTATATACCATTCTTCTCTCTTGCCGCAAACACTTCTGAAAAACAGATAGGAGACTAGGTGAGTAGAAAATGCATGACATTTAACATTTCAGTATAGCAAAAAAGTGCACGCAGATAAACCTTGTTTAAGGCGGTCAATTTCAGAGTAAAGGTCCTTGATGACAGCAGATTTCATCATCTTTTGGTTCACCTGGACTCGATGGTAATAAGAGTAAGTTAGGCGATACAAAACACATCGTCAACGTTTCTACCATCTGAAATAATGAAACATCAATATTTACGGATTATCCAAACAAAAAAAACAAGATAGTAACCTCGGGTTTGTTCCTGATATTTTTTGCACGATGTGCATAATCAAGTGTGCTCAACGTCTCTTCCAAGCAATATACCGAAGGTGATATTGTAGCAATAATGCAAGTCTTTGTTTTGCCTCCCAATGAATCTCGCAATAATCTTGTCAGCTTGCTATCTCTGAAACAAATAGGTAGAGCAATGTCAAGCCCTCTTTAGCAATGCTTCGCTACAACAGGTGGAGTCAGGAGAATGCCCTTAGAGCTACCTATATGGGACATGTCCAGAGTGCTCAACTAGAGCATTAATAACACGGCCAAGTGTGAGCAAACTCTTGTTGATCTCCCCAGCCTCTCTCGCTCTGCCCTGCAGTCCAATTGAATATCAAATGTACTTCATGGCATTTGAAAAATCAGGTACATGGGAAGAAGAAAATACAGAATAGGACATTTGGAGTTCACTCACATCTCTAGCACCCGAGCGTGATATATTTTCTGAACCAGCTAGATCGACGAGATTAAGCTTCCCAATTTTGATCATCTCCTCGCTCTCATGAGTCAATTCCTTGATGTGAATTGTGATTGAGAATATGGAGTGTGACCTGCTGCTTTGCTTGTTCAGCAATGTCTCTGCGGTGCGCCTCTTTGCAGAGCCCTTGTCAAGAATCTTGTAGATTTCGCCAGCAGAGTACACAACCTCCTCTTCAAGCCCTCTAACAAAAACACCACCCTTGCCGTCCTCCATAAGGGCAATGGGCTTTTTATTCTTGTCCTCAGGGACAGGTAACACAGGGAACCTTGGCTCATCAGGAGCCAACAAATCAGTGATCTCTTCATTGTAAAGCTCAAGAAAGGTGACTTTCATGCTGTACTCCGCGCACTGGGCCTCGAGGATGTCGAAAATTTGTCTGACAGACCTCGGGATAACTCCAGCGTCAGTTGGGAGTTCGCCACTCTGGTTGTTAGAGGAACCAGCCAATGGTAAGGAACATGCATACCAAAGGTACATTTTTAATTGACTTCAAGTGCAAAATGTTCAACAATTTACCTTGGCCTTTCTGGTTCCACCTCCTTCCATTGTATAGGTTTTGCCGGTACCGGTTTGCCCATAGGCAAAAATTGTGCAATTATAGCCCTCAAGGACCTCATGTACTATCGGTGAGATGGATTGTTCAAACAAGTCCTTCTGCTTTGATGACGGCCCAAAGACCTGCTCGGAACCAATCATTAGACTAAATATGAGTCAAAACTTGCAGTTGCATACATGAAGTCAACAACAACAATCATCAACAAATGCAAAGTGCAGAACAGGTGACAGGACAGAGGTTGTCACCAGTGAGTGAGGCAATAGCTTATGCTTAAGTGACCGTGGAAGATGATGTAATACCTTGTCGAAGGCGAAAGTCCGGTCAATCTGCTTATTGGCGATGACCTGCGTGGCGGCGACCTCCCGGCGGCGCTCGTTGCACGATATCACCACCGGAGTATTCCCCTTTGTCTCGTCATCACTCAGTGGCCTGAATGCACCAAATTGTAGACAGTGAGTGAGCACAAAAAACAGCATGACACTGAACTTCTGAAGCAGAACTGCTGAGCTCTCCTCACTCACCTGCATCTAAGGATGACCTGCACATTGACTCCCTTCTCCTTATCGCCTTTCGGGGTGGCGTTGCCGCCGGCGCCCGCGCCGCCGTTGGCGTCCCCCGACCTCGTCAAGTCCTTCCCGGACTTCTCCGTCGACCTCGGCGACGGCGATGGAGTGCCACCCCTCTTCTCCATCCCCAATTCCACTCAGCAATCCAATCTCTAGCCCCTATCAAGAGAACCCAATTCTGCAGTCAAGCGCCAAACCGTTTAAATGCAGTAGAATGGTGAACTGTAAAACATAAAAATCCAGCTACTGGCTGATCAGGAACCAGAGTGAAAAAACAAAAGATTACTGAATGTGACAGCGGGTGTCAAACAAATTTGGCCAGATCGGAGGAGCCAAAACTGCCGGCCACTAGGAGCCCAAATGCAGTAATAATGCAGAAAGAGACAACGGGAGCCGAGACAAAGTCGCCGCGGATGCAAATCTCGGATGTAGCGCGATGGGATATTCACCGGAGCAAATCGAGGCAGGATTGGCTGCTGTTTGGCAAATCAGACCAAAGGGAGATCTTTTCTAATGCCACGAAAGGAAACCGAACCGGAGCATGCTTCTTAAATCGCTGATGAAATGGAAGACAGAGAGAAACAATTCGTCACATTTTATCAGCTGCCAAAAACACAGATCTTTGTGGCACAGAAATCACGAACTGATAACCGAACGGAAGGAAAATCCAAGAACTTGGGCAAGCGGCAGAGAGCCCAGGGAACCATCGCAATCAGATCTTCCTCGCGGGGAACAGAACAGAACAGGGGCACCGGAACCAAATCAAGATCAAGAAGCAAAGCCAGAAACACAAATCGATCGAGGAAGACGAACGCTCACGCTGACGCACGGACGGGGCTCGAGCCGAAGCGATCCAATCCGAGCGGCTGGAGACAAGTGTGGTGGTAGTCGTAGAGCAGTAGGTAGGTAGGTGGCCAGGGGGGTGGGCAGTGGCAGCAGAGGCAATGGCAGCGGGCAGGGCCGAGATCCAGGGGGCAGCAAGCAGGGTCAGGAGGAGTCCTGCAGAGCGGTGGCTTGGAGAAGAGCTCGTGGTCTCTATCAATGGCAACCTCCCCCCGCTTCTTCTATCTGTCCCACCCCAGCCTTTGCCTTTCCTTTCCCTCTTTTTTTGCCTTTGGGTTGGAGACAGACCATGCATCAGATGATACCGACGCACTCGAGCTTTCCTGCCATGGCCATCTTGATGACAGTAATAATCCGCGTTAATGTTAAAAATTCTCGGACGGTAACGCCAGTTTTACTGTGCCGTTGCTCCCAGAAGCTTTTTTTTTTTTGCTTTTATTTTAATTTTATTGAGTTACAGTTACTTTTGCCTCCACTGACCACTGTAAAATGTGTATATTTGGATCAAAATATTTATTTTCAGGAATGGGTGGTAATTTAAATATAGCCAGTTTATATCGACCGCTTTGTCATTTGTGGAATGCATTTCTTTTTGGTAGGTGTTGGTGGGATTTGATTGCTACGTTTAGTACCTTTAAGATATATCCAAATGTACAACGCACACTCCCACAGACCTTCTGTGGTTTTTAATTCATCAGTAGAGTAGATAGATTATGGACCAACTCCCAGTGGCCAGTGGGTGCTGCAAGCTTCTTGTTGACCTCAACCTCACTTTTGAGTTTTGACCGACTTGGTGTGTGTTTGACTAGTCAAGGTGAAGCCATTACAACTGGACACTGGTAACGTTTTTGGGAGTATGTACATAAGTGAATTGCTTCAGTTATTTCTTCTGATGTTTTCAAGCGTTTAAAAAAAAACTTATAAACACCTCTTTTTCTAGGTTTTTTTTTGGAAAAACTCCGGATCTATTCATATTCAATCATGGTAATACAACAAACAAATCCGTAAACCATCTAGCAATGACTACAAGCACTGAAGCGAGCCGAAGGCGTGTCGCTGTCATTGCCCCTCCCTCGCCGAAGGGAACTGGATCCTCTAACATACACAAGGGATGTTAGAGAAGCTACAGTACCCTAACTTTCCTTATGTTAATCCATAAAATTAAGGCTAAAATAACTAAAATTAATTTTTAAATTACAAATCTAGTATGCACATTCATAATAATTACATACAAACAAGTTGATGGTGAGATAAAATTAATTTTGGATTTTTTATATCTACAGTAATTACCAAAAGTAAATAACCTGCTAATTGTCCCTAACATTCCTTCTTCATTTTACACTAGACGAGCATTGTAGCACGGTCACTTCACTTCTCTAAGTTAGAGGATCCGACTCCTCGCTGGAGCCGGGCAAAACATGTTGCGGTAGACAGTCGGGAAGTCGTCGTGCTAAGAGCAACTCTAGCAGACCCCGCATCCCGCCCCGGCCCGCAAAATAACCGCCAAAATGCGGGTCGGGGCGGGAAAACATGCCCGATCAGACCCCGCATCCCGCCTCGGCCCGTAAATATTTTTGCGGGGCGCGGCAAATCTTCTCCCTCAACATCTATCTTCACGGGCTGGGATGCCAACCCGAGCTCAACCCCTATCCGCAGCGAGATTTGGCGGGAGGGACATTTCCGCACGCCCTTTCCCGCTCCCCCCCCCCCCTCCGCCAGCATTGCCCCGCCTCCGCACGCTCCGGTGCTTCCTTCCCGGCCATCCCTCGCCGCCATGGACGATCCCATGCCGCCCCCGTCACCGTCGAGGTCGCGCACGCTCCTTCCCCACAGGCGGATCTCGTCGCCGGCCATGTTGGCCCCGCCGCCGTCGCCCAAGCAAACGCCGCGCCTGCCCGCAAGCGGCAGGGCAACGTGGTCGTGCAGGGCGGGAATCCGGCTGCCCCCGCCGCGATGGCCCGCGCTTCGGGCGCCAACGCGGCAGCGCGATCCCGGCCGGCGGCGGAGAAGGTCGGCAAGGTCGCGGGCGTAAAGCGGAGGAAGATTCCGGCTACAAAGAAGTGACCTTCTTCATCGTCTCACTCCATCCCACCGCAAGGAGGTGCTCCGGCGATGCCGTTCGACGGTGCCGCTCCCCCCACAAGCGAGGCGTTCGACGAAATGGCCGGAAGGTATGCGTCTTCGGCCATGGCGATTTCCTTTCATTTTTCGCCATTATCCTCGATAGCTCGTGACTTGTTATTGTTCGCTATAGCGGTGGTTCAAACAATGCAACAACCGAGTTTGTGAACTTGTTGGACACGAACGCGGTTGACATTGATCAAGCCCCGTTCGCCGCATTCGACTACAATGAAACGGAGGCCGGCGTGGATGATCATGGTTGTGAGGATGAATTGGAGGAGATCGAAGCCGAAGCGTATGAGCAATCGCAAACAAAAACTGGGAAAAGCATAAGATCGAAGAACTACACGATCTTGGAAGATCATGCTTTGATCAAAGCATGGAGTGCGGTGTCTCTTGATGCATGCACGGGAACTTCTCAAACCGCCAAGAGATATTGGCAAAGGATCGAAGATCAATACTTCCGCATTATGGAAAAGCATCCCAATAAGACTCCATGCACATTTCGGTCGCTTCAAGGGCGTTGGGAGAATATCAAACCAATGTGCAGCCATTGGGCAGCTTGCTTGGAGCAAGTACACAATGCACCTCCAAGTGGCACCATGGAGTCCGACTACGTGAGTTTGTTTTGCCTTTGTTCAAGTTGTGCATCATCATAATTGCATCATGGAAAATGATTGCATCACTTTGTTCACATTTTGTAGGACAAGATTGCCCAACATAGATACATGGACATGAAAGCTTCGGAAGGCAAATTCTTCAAACTAGAGCATTGTTGGGAGTTGCTCCAAAATTGCGAGAAGTGGAAGTTGATCGACAAAGAGTCCCCACCAAAGAGAGGCTCACTTACAAACATGGATGAAGATGGCCCAAGAAATTTGCACAAGCCCGATGGTGACAAGAAGACCAAGGAGAAGATGAAGAGAGAGCAAGAAGCATCGAGCTTGAAGGAGTAGATTGATGCCATGGTGTAATCAAACGAGTCGATGTTGTTGAAGTCGTTGGAGATCAAGAAAGATTTGGCCGAGAAGAAGGCAAAGGAGAAGCAAGAAAAGTGGCAATTGCTCAAAGAAGAGGGGTTGCGCAAAGCTGCCATTGAGGAGAGAAGAGCACGCGCTGCAGAAAACAAAGCCATGTCCAAGCTGCTCGCCGAAGAGAACAAGGTCATGTCAATGAACCGCAATGACATGGACGATCTCACCAAAACATGGCATGATATGGCAAGGAGAGAAATCTTGAAGAGGGGAATGTTGGCGTCGGCCGGTGCGTGCTACAGTTCCGGAGATGTTTTCTCCGCTCCATATGGTGGCAATGTTGATGATTTCGGTGCGGGAGTTGGAACAAGCGCAGGAGGTGGATTCGGTGGTGGTGATGAACTTCAAGATCGACTTGATGGCGCGGAGTAGAGATCGACCAAGATGATGCCGGACATGGGCGCAAACTTTTGCATGGCCCTCTTTTTGCGTTGGTCGTAATGAACTTGGCTTTTATTTGCGCGTAAAACTGTGTTATGTCATTTGAATTTGAACTTGTTTGTGAAACCCTATGTCAAATGCGAGATTTGCAGTTTTTCTGTTTGCGGGTCGTCGCAGTGGTGCACGAGCAGAACCCGCAGAAGCCGACCCATAAAAAAGCATATTCCGCGAATATACTTTTATGCGGGTCTGTTTGAGGGGTCTACATCTGTGGCTGTCCGCGCCGGCCTACAAAAGCGGTTTTGCGCGAACTGCAAAAGCGTTTTGCGGGCCGGCGGGATGTGGGGTCTGCTAGAGTTGCTCTAAGGCCTCATAAGATCAATGCACCAAAACAGCAACCGCCGCCCCATGAAGAGTAGCATAAATCAGAAGGATCCAACCCGAAGACAAACGACGACTAGATCCGAATAAATCCACCGGAGACACACCTCCACACACCCACCGATAATGCTAGGCGCACCACCGGAACGGGGACTAGGCGGGGAGACCTTTATTCCATCTTCAGGAGCTGTCGTCGTCTCGCCTTCCTGAGCATAACACAAACCCTAACAAAACTTGAAGAAAAAACTAAAAATGGAGCCCTCCCACCGGCAAGGACCGGGATCCACTCCGCCCCCATGGCCCTAAGGCCAGTAGAGACGAGGCCGACCAGCGGCGGCGCCGGCGGGAGGCGGAGGAACCCTAGCTTTTTGGGAGGCACCAACTACAGCTTGCGTATAGGTTCAATAAAAAGCAAGAACCTTTTTCTGGTTGCATGTCATATTTTCACTAGCTAATATATTTAACCATGCATATTATTATTAAATATACTTCTTGTGAATTATTATTAAATATTAATAATATGGGATAAATGCCTTTACATACCCCCACGTGAATCGTTTTTCTATGAGGCGAAGACCTAGGCGGCTCGTCACGGGTTTCCTCAGCCTCTCACCGGCCACCGCTGGTCCGCCTCGTCTCCTATGGTCCTAGGACCATGGAGATGCGGTGGATCTCGACCCTTGCCGGTGAGAGGGCTATGTTATTACGTGTTTTTTAGCCCTGTTATGGTTTGTTCCATGCTCAGGAAGATGATACGGCGGCGGCTTTCGAAAGATGGAATAAGGTTCTTCCCGCCTAGGCCCCGTCCAGGTGGTGCTTCTAGCGTCGTCGGAGGGCGTGAGGAGGTGTGTTTGCGGCGGATCTCGTGGGATCTGATTGGCGTTTGTCGAAGGTGGATCCGGTCTTTGTTCGTCCGTGTCCGTGTGTCTGTAGGTTGGATCTTTCCGAGCTACACTTCTCTTCATCGGCGGCCGTGGTTGTTCTGGTGCGCTGGTCCTATGGGGTCTTAGCACGACAACTTTCCGACTGTCTACTACAACAAGATTTGTCCGGCTCTAATGAGAGAGGGACGGTGATGGCGGCGTGCCTTCGGCTCGCTCCAGTGCTTGTAGTCATCGCTAGGTGGCCTACGGACCTGGTTGTAATTTTTACTTCTGATGTTCTTTGTACTACCATGACACTTGATGAAGATCGAAACTTTTCTCGCAAAAATAAATAAATAATAATATGTGATAAATAAAAACTAGCACTCCAAATAATAGTAAGTATGATATAGTATCTGCTAAATATTAGGAAAGAAACCATTTATATAAAAAAGTTCATGTACCATGAAAATAGTCTATTTGTTAAAGAGATGAATTTTGCTAGGTTTCTCCTGCTTAGCTCTATAGTTGGTGAACAGATTTGAAATACAAATCCGAAAAAAAAGAGTCTCAAATACAAGCAACAACAAAAGAGGGTTACACTCCAACGATTTTTTTTGGGTTTTCTTCATAGGAATGGCCAAGTTTTGATGTTGCCTCGTTAAACTTATCACAAGCTTCCTCTTTTACCCGGGTTTGGGACAGGCTGTGTTGAGACATCATATGCGTAGTTAGGTATGAAATACAAGCACAATGGGGAAAAAATTAAAAAAAGTATAGATGCACTTATATCGATAATTCTATGTGGTAAAATGTTTACAAACAGGAACAAGATGGTTGAGGTATCCATGTCAAGTGAAGAGCGCTATTATTGTATCAACATATAGTAATTAAAGTAGAGGGCCATACTTAATTGAAAATGAACCCCCCCACAAAAAAATATTTTTAGTCTCTGCTAAGTATATAAGGTAGGTTGCTTTCCCTTTAAATCCCTGCAAGTGTTCCCTAAAAAGGAAAAAAAATCTTGCAAGTGTTGATGACATCAAATTATCTAATTAAAAAGCTAACAATTTTTTATTCACAAAATGGGAGCTTTCACAAACAAAACCATCTAACATCCAACAAGTCATGTTCCAACTCACAAGTCATGACCAAAATAAAAAGCGAAGAAGAGCTAAGTTGAAGGACATAGACGTCCTTCCACAACACATGGACTGTGTAATGAGCGACAAAAGAAAAATAGACTTGACCAAACATTAGAAAGGAATAAAATGCTTGATATTGTCTTTAAATGTTTTATTAAATATACATATCTGGCTGTTTGCATCAACTAATGCAGCGATCGATTTTTATACTGAATATCCTCCTTTTCGGGGAAAAAGAAAAGAAAAGAGACAAAAGGAGTAAGTGCCCATCGATACGATAATAGTGAATATCTGATTCTCTTCCATGTCAACCTTCTTTTCATAAAAGAGTAATCTCACCTCGAGGGGCCAAATATCCCCGGATATAAAATCTCTGCGCCAAAAAGAGTATGCAAAATACAAGAGTACACTTGTAGTTTGCCAAATATGTTTCTCACACTTCTCTCTCAGCTTAACCTTCTTGATCAAACTTATTCGTGCATGTTGAATAATATGATTAGTTAGAAAATAAGAGATAGGCTAGGATTTGTTCTGCCTTATCTTATACTTCAAGTTGATCATGTACTCATATATATGCCCATGAGGCTCAAGCAATAAACAATCAATTCCATCAACCTCGGCCTTTATGACCACCGCTGGGGGCCGCGTCACACATACCTAGGGTTCATCTGCCGGTCGTATTGACCAGTTGCCCTAGAGAGTCTTTTTCCTAAAAAAAATGATCCGTGTTTCTCTCTCTCTCGCCGGTTGTTTTGATCGGCGTTTACTTTTCCGTTCTTCAATCTTAGATCGGTTTGCGTCTCCTCCCACTGCCGTCGACACCCGCGTGCCTCTACTACGACACTGGCACGACCACCTGGTCTCCTCCCCGACCCGTCTGCCGGCCCTGTTCGTGTCATTGGGTCGTTGTCCGTGCGTCTGCCTGCCCGTCGCTCTGCGCCGACTGTCGTCGCCCTCATCTGATCAGGATCCTGCATCACCTCACCTTCATCCTGCTCGGCTGCATCTGTCCGCCGGCCCTGGCGCCGCGTCGCACGTGATGCGTGGACCGACTACATTGTGATGCGCAGCTTGCACCCCTCTTGGGCGTGGGCCGCGTGCACGCGCCGTCTGTTCGCGCGTCCTTCATGCGTGGCCTCGGTGGCTCGGCCACCTCATCACTGACCGGCGACCCCGACCTTGCGAGCGGCCAGATTGGTCACCTAGTCGCTTCTCCGCTCCATCCACGCCGCGCGACCGACCTAACTAGTTGCTTGCGCGTGCCTCCACGGGTCGTGTGAAGATCGTCCCCAAGTTCAGCACACCCCCTCCATCGATCGAGCAACGGGCTCACTACTAGGGAAAACCCTAGTAGTAGCACGGATTTTGATGCTATCAGCAGCGCGGGTAGCCGCGCTACTACTACGACACTACAACTAACAGCTAGTAGGAGCGCGGTCTAGACCCGCGCTGCTACTATTGACTATATCAATAGCGCTTTTCTGGAACGCGCTACTATTAAGTAGCTGTAGCGCTTTTCTATCTCCGCGCTACTGCTGTATCTTTCATTATTTTTCATATCCTAATCCGTTCCAATAAACTGCAGTTTCACATATACCAAATAACAATATCATTAACCATAATATCATATAGTCATACAGTAGTTATACAATATCATAAAACATTATAGGTACTCATACATAGTCAACATGCATCCTCACATGAATATAGCATATATGATAAGCAGTACTCTAGGTAGTCTTACAGCCACACATATATAGCAGTTCTACTAGATATATATAGTCATACAACCACACACACATATGTAGTTCAAGATGATATCGACGACGATCATCATCCTCAAGCCTGGGCGGTGGGTGTTCCTGATAGTAATTAGGATGGCCTGTCCAACATAAAGATTCTTGCCAACGAGCTCTTCCACCCAACCGAGTTTAAGTGTGTGCGACCGTCCGTGTCCATGCCGTAAGTACAGGTGGTGACGGAGCCCCTTGCGGTAAGGCGTATTCCAGCTGAGCCTTCTTCATCAGGCTCGATACCACAACTCACAGATAGGCTCTTTGGCAATTTCTGAATAAGAAAAACATATCAATTAATAAGTAGCCTCGCACATACTCTTGCAAATATATTTCTACTAAGTATAGATTTCTACACTATCAAAAGACACGGATATTTTGCATTTCTAAGTATAACAATAAAGCATATATATATCATCAAATTACTACAGTTAGTATAACATACCATATCATGCCGATCAACCATGGTACTTGTCAGGCGGGTCACGAATGGCACCCCGACAAAGTCATCACGTGGCGGAATTATGTCCCATAGGTTGCACACCTCCTCCTCGCTCAACCTCATTCTTTGAGCATAGATGGCTTCATGAAGTGGGTCCTCACCATCTTCATCAAGTGGGTCCTCATCATTTTCATCATCTTCCACCTTGTTGATATAAATGACAGCCAGGTTGGGTCTTTCTGCTCTGAAGGAGAAGCTGATCAACTCACCACCAGTAACACCCATGCGGGCGAGGAAACTGACCCATCCATCTCCTCCAATCTGCGACATATTGCATCCTTTCTCGACCTCCATAGTGTAGGGCCCCCTAGGAGACTCAAATCATAGTGTCTCATGCCAGCTTGTTGAATTTCAACCTCACATTGCATTGGATGACTTGTGTAAAAAAAGCAAAATGACACAATGCATTAATGCCAACACTAAAAACAAAATAGTTGTTACATTTCATATTTATTCTTACCGCCGCATGACGAAAACTCGGCTGGAAGTAGATGCCGAACAACTTGCTAGTTGCAAGGCTGCTGGCGCACCTTGACTTGCACAGTCGACATGGTGATGGTGGTGGTCGCGCCATTTTCCTAAAGAAGTATGAGCAAAGATGAACGATCCACTTCACAGAAAAGAAAAACAATAACATAAAGTTGCTAATTAAGTGAGTGAGTAAGTATAGTAAGTGATACAAATTAAAGGTGTCTCTGAATTATGATCCTGGGTGATGCTTGGAGCAAGAAAATATCTATCTAATTTGCACACCAGCAAAAGCACACCCCCAGCCCTCGCAAGAAAATTTGATAAGTCCAACGTAATTAAACAACTACTGTGAGCATGAAGATACACAACACATTGACTCCAGTAACTTAGCACTTGCAAACCAAATACTTGTATCAAAACCAATATCTACCAGAAAAAAAAACGAACTACACGTCACTAAGCTGCTGCCTATTCCATTAGCATTTGAACTTTCCTACGACATAGTTAACGAATATGACATGTTCATTCTACCAAATGAGTAAATAGTTTCAGTATCACTAGAAACTATCAACTATGTCTAAAAATAATATACTAAAACCCTAGTAGTATTTCAGTTAAGTAGAAACTATCAACTAAACCCTAGAAACTATCCTAAATCAAAGTGTTATATATGACCAGAGGCTTATATCAACTAAAAACTATCAACTATGTCTAAATTTTTACTAATCAGTTAATCATACTAAATCAAAATTGTTATATATCAACTACAAACTATTAAGTAAATCAAAATGTTGCATATCAACAAGAAAATATCAACTAGCCTACTAAACCAAAATGTAGCAGGCAGGAGGGTGTTGTGGATGGAGGAGGGAGGAGGGAGAAGGAGGGGCGACTGGAGGAGGGAGGAGGAAGGAGGACAGAGGAGGAAGGCGGAGTGAGGAGGGGCTGGCCGGCGGTGAAAGGAGGAGTGCATGGAGGACGTACGGAGGAGGAGGGGCGGGGAGGAGGGAGGAAGGGGAGGATTACATAGTTCAGGGAGGAGGGGGAGGTGACGACGCCGTAGAGGGAGGAGAGGTAGGCGAGGGCAGCCGGCGGGGGCGAGGGTGGCCGGCGGCGCGGGGGGATTGGGGGGAGATCGAGTGAGTGTGAGTGCAAGTGTGAGTGGAGAGAACGAGATTGAGGGGCGGCTGGTTGGGGAAGATAGAATGGCTTAGCAGTAGCACGCTATAGGAAAACGCGCTGCTGCTAAACTCCCTAGCAGTAGCGCCTTTCAGCGAAGAAGCGCTGCTGCTACGCCATAGTAGTAGGGCATTCTCTTAAAACGCGCTACTGCTATGTGTAAGCATGTAAAAATATACATAAAAAATACATTGATCATCAATGATCTTTTTGTGTACAATCTGAATTGTCAATATGAGCCCTCACCGTTTTAGAAACCGGAGAAGACTCATATTGCGGCCACAAATTCTACACATAGAGTTCAATGAAGACCAAGTGGCTGTGATAGTTTGAGAAGTAACATATTTAAGGTGGTAAAAACCCTGCTCGCGGAGCGAGGTGAGACTAAATTTAGGTGCAAGTAGTGGAGTAAACTTAGCAGTAGCGGGCATTGTCAAAAGGCGTTGCTGCTATGATCAGTAGCAGTAGCGCTCTTTGGATTAAGGTGCTGCTGCTATAACTAGCTTGGCGGCGGGGTCGTGGCAATTATAGCAGTAGTGTGGCTTCTTACAAGCACGCTACTGCTACCTTTATTTCAGCAGCACGTTTTGTTGGCACGCGCTACTGCTACATAGCAGCAACGCCTTGTTTTAAAGCGCGCTGCTGGTAAGATTCTGTGTATAGGCTTTTCCCTAGTAGTGGCTGCCGTTGCGTCGCCCCGTCGGGCCGTAGTACTGCGACACACGGTCCACGCCGACACCCCGAGGCCGTCCCCGTGGTTTTCCTCGCGGCTGCACCGACTCACGTGTCGTCGTTGCGTCGCCCCTTCCGGTCGTAGTACTGCGACACACGGTCCACGCCGCCGCCCCGAGGCCGTCCCCTCGGTTGCACCGACCCACACTCCGCCGCTGCCCCTTCGGGCCATAGCGCCGCGGCCCGCGATCCCTTCCACCGCCCTGAGGTCTTCCCACTGTCGCCCTGACCAGCCTGTTACCGTGCGTCACCCCTTCAGGCCGTAGTGCCGCGGCACACGGTCCACTCCGCCGTCCCCGTGCGTCGACTTCCTATGTTATGCGTCGCGCCGCCTCCCTTGGCGCAGAAACGCCACCGTCCGCGCCGGTCTTCGTCACGCTGTCGGGTTCCTCTCCTACTTCGAGCACCATTGTCGCGCTCCTAACCTAGCCGCCGCCGCCCGTCCACCCCCTTCATCTTCGTCCAGCACCAGCCTGTCACCAGCGTCGCCGTCATCTTCCCCGACCACTTCGTCTACTCTGACCACCGTTGGTGACATCGGGCCCACGCTGATTGGCGCCACCACCGTCGTCGAGTCTCCTTCTCTGTTGCCCCCTCCGACTCCTTGACCTGGCGTACAGCTCGTGCATGTCCCTCGTCTACGCATGCCGATGCGTGCATTCGTCCACGACGTGTCCCCGTGCCTGGCAAGGCTGGTGCGGTGCTTCGTCAACTTCGTCTTCGTTCGTTTACGCATGCCCGGTGCTGGCAACACCGATGCGTGTCTTTGTCTACGATGTGTCCCCGGGTTTGGCAAACCCGACGCGACGCCTCGTCAACAACATCTTCTTCCTAGCGCACCACTACTTCGACACCACTGCGCCCATGACTAACGCGGCGCCTCCTTGCGCCCGCGCCTCCACGGTGACTTCCTCGACACCGGCCACCCCGACTCGACATGGACCAATGCGTTCTTCGCATGGCTACACCACCCTACGCTCTCGGCTACATCAACATCGGTACAAAGGGCTACTGCCTTACTTGAGCAACCTCGTCGGTTTTCAGTCTAGCCACAACTTCCGCGATCCATCGACCATTACGACTGTGTGTGGGGGAGGGGGGAGGGATGTCCGTCGACTTACCTTCGGATTCTTCTCCAGTCTCACCGTCTACATCGCTACTGTTGTGACTGCGGGGGGGGGGGGGGGGGGGGGGAAGGGGGGGATGTTGTGTATTATGATTAGTTACGAAATATGAGATATACCAGGATTTGTTCTGCCTTGTCTTGTACTCCAAGTTAACCATGTACTCTTATATATGCCCACGTGGCTCAAGCAATAAACAATCGATTCCACCAATCCCTCTCCATCCCTTCTAACAGTGCACAACAATAACAACAAAAATCTTGATAGCAGTCTTGGTGCTGCAATCTCTCGCACAATATATTAGCTGGGCGAGTAGAATTTTTCAGCCAGATCATAATAGTGTCCTTTCTCTGCTTTGGGCTTGAAGAGCCAGTAACACACTGACACATGAAAATCTCATGGCATGATAAGCCATGTGGCGCTTGCATTCTCTGCAATCTTCCTGTCTAACTGCACATTCATGTTCTGATGCTGAACTTAGTTTGGCCCCTCACAACGTGATGCTCTGCCATTCTCAGACACGTATGTTTTTTTAACACTGTCAAGAGGTCCTTCTGGTTTATAGTTTTTAATTACCCTCCCAATTTTCTATTTTTCACTTTATTAACCCCAGATGTTGGTCGGTGGAATGTTAATTAATTGCACCACTTGGGTTTGTAAACCAAGATAAGCTTTTGTCTTGTGCTGCAAAAGCTACTGCGTGTTCGTTTCATCGGGAAGGCTTTTTGTCGGTGCAAGAGAATCTAGTGCACAACTGTAGCCGCTTCGAATGTACTGCCCGTTACTTGTTTTGGCATTGAGAAAGTCTCGGATTATTTTTTGAGAAAGTCTCTGATGCTTGCATGTATATTTGGTGATTACTGTTTTTCTATCGCATGCTAATTAAAAATACATTTTCACTTCTAAATTGTTATACTCAGTTTAGCATTTATTTTCCGATTTGTTTACCTAATAACGGATGAGCATTGTCCATAGTTCACTTGACCTTGCTAGTTTACGTAATTTTTGTTTGCGGGGTCGGTTTACATAATTTGTGATATGGTCCCAACATGGCAGGCCCATATGGGGACGAACGTCACTCGCGCCTAGAGCACGTGCCTTAGGATTGAGTGTACGGTAATGCATACCAAGGAGTACTACCAACAATACGGTCATGGTTAACAAACTTGTGTTGGTTGGAGCCTTGGAGGGGGCCATATCCAGGGCAAGTATATTAGTGTAGAGTTTCTGTATTAAAAAAGTACCGGTGTACAAATTCTTGACAACAACCCACGGCATTTACACTATAACAAAATTAGAGCATCTCCAGCCGCGCCCTTAAGATGCCCCCCAAGGTCCTTTTCCGTCACCGGCGCAGAAAATTCGGCCCAGTCGCGCCCCCAGAAGCCCAATTTTTGCCGGTTAGGGCCGATTTTGGCGCCGGCGGACCCAGTCCGAACACGGCGCGCTGGGGGGCGCCTGGGGTGCCGGGCGAAACTTTTTTAGCGCGAAAAGGAGTGGGTCCACCGAGTCAGCGACTCATCGCCTTCGTCGTCCTCATCGCCTCGGTTCCCACGGAAATCAATGCCAAGGCTACCGCGCTGCCGCGCCGGCCAGCCTTTTGCTGATGCCTCACGGGCGGCGCAGTGAAGGCGCGGCGACGTGCGTCCCGCCCGCTCCCGCCATGTGGCACACGGCGGCAGCTCTCCCACCACCCATCCATGGCTATAAAAGTTGTCTTCCCTTGCCGGTGAACACACAAGCTCTTGCCACCGACGCCCTTCTCTCTACCTCTCGCCACCGACGCCTCTCTCTCCCACTTTCTCCCATGCCGACGGCAATGGCCGAGCGCTTAACAGGTGACGGCGCAACGGCGAACGGCTTCGGCCACCGCCATCTGCACGAGGATGAGGCGTGCCTCCTCTACGAGGCCGACTACCCGGCGCCCCCGGACATGCGGGTGCCGGGCACCTGGAGGCTCAGCGCCGGCGGCATCCTGGTGCCGCCCGCGCCCACTAGAGCGGCCCGGCGAGCCGAAATCGCGCGCATCCAGTCTTCGCTGCCGGAGCCACAGCGGAACCAGCCGAGGTACGCCCTCGACAGCAAGTCGATGTGGACGGAGTACTTCGAGTGGCGCCACGAGGAGCAGATTGCCGCCACCAACGGCGTCGAGCCCCGCGGCCGCCTCAACTCCGAGGGGCGGCGCCTATGGTGGGGCGTCCCAGGCCGCACCCTTGAGGCCATCCTCGAGTACATCGAGGTCGGCAACACGCTGCGTCTGGAGTACCCGGCGCCCCCCTCCTTCTCTTGCCGCCGCGACAGCTCCTGGACGTCGCGTCAAATGGAGACGGCGACATCGTCATCATCAGGCTCTGGCTCTCTGTCCTCCGGCTCGCCGGCGCTTCCCCCGTCAAGCCGGAGCCGCAGGAGACGCCACTGGGGTGCCGCACCCGTGGCGGTGCCCTTGTCATCAATGAGGGCGGTCGCCCCTCTCCTTCCTACCGCCTCGTCCGGCCGAAGATCGAGCCAGGTTTGCTTCCCGTGAAGAAGGAGCACGAGGCCATGGCAGCCGCCGACGAGACCGCCCTCAAGTGGGCGAAGGCGGACTACGTCCGCGAGCAGATGGAGCGCTAGCGCCGGGCCTTCGAGGAGATCGCCTCTCGGCGCCGCGGACGCGAGGAGGGCGGCGTGGTCATCCTCGATAGCGACGACAAGGATGCGCCCGGGCCGTCCAACCCCCCGCGCATCGGCGACGCTGGTCAGGGGTGCAACAGGGACGACGGTGGCACCCAGCACATCGACGATGATGACGGCGACGACGACGGCGGCGGCGGCGACTACACCCGGTTCTACAGGCTCCTCGGCATGTAGATGGCGGGAGGCGGCGGTGGCTGGGCGTAGTTGTTTTTAGTTTGTGTTTTTAATTTGTGCTTTTAAGTTATTGTACAAATATCAATGAAATCGCCTAGTTTGGACGAAATTGTGCGGTGTTTGGCCGATTTTATGTTTCAAAAAACGGCGTCTGGGGGCGACCTGGGTGCGGCGCCTGGGAACCCAGTCGCCCCCACGCTAAAATTATCGCCGGTTCGCCCCCAGGCGGCGCTATCTCAAGCCCCTGGGTGGCCGAACGGCTGGAGATGCTCTTACACATCCAAGTTTCGCTTCAAATGAACTTTGGTGTTTTATTTTTTTGATAAACCGGCAGGAGCACTGTCTTTCCATTTAGACGAAAGAGAGATGTGCACAAGAGGGATGAGTCAAGAACCTCAAAAGCGATAAAAATAAAGGCATGAACTATCCAATGCACTCGCTTGACCCCAAAGCCCCCTCCTCTCTCTCTCTCTCTAGTGGAGTAACGTGGTAGAAAACAAAAAAATCGTCCTACATCAAGGTCCCGGCACTATGAAGGTGCATAGAAGGTTAGATCAGATCATTACCAACTTCAAGTTACAGCGGAAGAAGAGTTGGTTTAGATCAATCTTGAAGTCCTCGAACCGTCCATGACGATCCCTCGAACAAAAGATCGAAAGCACCACCTCTCTACGAATTGCACGCGTACGGGATTCATGATCCAGTAGCGCTTCGCCGTCTAGAGCTTGACGTCGCTGGAGAACTAGAGGAGGGAGAAGAGAACCTCACGGGGCTTCTGTATTATGTGGACTAGAGAAAACTAGAACTAGATCAAGACTAGAACTAGAGGGAGAGAGAACTAGAGAGGGGTGATGACCCACAAGTATAGGGGATCTATCATAGTCCTTTCAATAGGTAAGAGTGTCGAACCCAACGAGGAGCAGAAGGAAATGACAAACAGTTTTTCAGCAAGGTGTTTTTTGCAAGCACTAAAATTATCGGTAATACATAGTTTGTGATAAGATAATTCGTAACAGGTAACAAGTATCAAGTGTAACAAAGGTGCAGCAAGGTGGCCCAATCCTTTTTATAGCAAAGGATAAGCCTGGGCGAACTCTTATATAAAGCAAAGCGCTCCCGATGACACATGGGAATTATTGTCAAGTTAGTTTTCATCATGCTCATATGGTTCGCGTTCGTTACTTTGATAATTTGATATGTGGGTGGACCGGTGCTTGGGTGCTGTCCTTACTTGGGCAAGCCTCCCACTTATGATTAACCCCTCTCGCAACCATCCGCAACTACGAAAGAAGAATTAAGATAAATCTAACCATAGCATGAAACATGTGGATCCAAATCAGCCCCTTACAAAGCAACGCATAAACTAGGGTTTAAGCTTCTGTAACTCTAGCAACCCATCATCTACTTATTACTTCCCAATGCCTTCTCCTAGGCCCAAATCATGGTGAAGTGTCATGTAGTCGACGTTCACATAACACCACTAGAGGAAAGACAACATAGATCTCATCAAAATATCGAATGAATACCAAACTCACATGATTACTTATAACAAGACTTCTCCCATGTCCTCAGGAACAAACGTAACTACTCACAAAGCATGTTCATGTTCAAGATCAGAGGGGTATTGAATATCATTAAGGATCTGAACATATGATCTTCCACCAAATGAACCAACTAGCCTCAACTACAAGGAGTAACCAACACTACTAGCAACTCACAGGTACCAATCTGAGGTTTTGGGACAAAGATGGATTACAAGAGATGAACTAGGATTTTAAGAGGAGATGGTGCTGGTGAAGATGTTGATGAAGATTGTGTAGGAGATATGCCCTAGAGGCAGTAACATCAGTTATTTTGTATCTCCGAGTTTGTAATGAATGTTTAGCTTCCATGCTATAACTCAATGATTCTCGAGTCTGCAATATCCACGAGGCTTGGAGGGAAACCCATGTGCAGGTGTGGTATACTAAACGATAAAATTTATTCCTAGTCTTGCCTCTAAGACTGGCTCAAGTATGGCATGATGATCCTGTTTTCCTGATCATGGGCATGTCCATGCTGGCAATTTTGAGGGCACAATGTGAGAAGAACACTTGTGTTGAATCGACCCGAATTGATGTTATGCTATGAGATTCATTCGTAAAAAGTTAATGGTTAATAACACAGAGATAGTTAATGTTTGCATAATTCCTTAGACCATGAGACTATCGAGTTCCTTCATACTTGCTTTGTGAACTTTGGGGTTTGTTAAACGTCATCCGTAACTGGGTGGCTATTACGGTGGCTTACGGGTTCACGGAAAAGTATGGCAAGTAACGAGATAGCTCAAGATTGGGATTTGCTCCTCCGAAGATGGATAGATATTCTCCGGCCCTCTCGGTGTTACGGTGTCCATAATCGTCTGGCCAGACACCTTGTGATTTGATCACTGGGATGCCAGAACACGGAAACGAGAAAAGAGAACACAACCGGTAACGAGGTAAATTGCATGGTGGACAAATTGTTCGTCCACGGGGATGCAATAAATCTCACCTCGGGTGTTTGTGACATATCGCGAAGCAACAGGAATAGCTCACTGCAACTGGAGGTTCCCACGAATATTTATTCGTGTGGGTATAGGGGTCAATATGGGTGTCCACGGCTCCGATGTTGATCATTGATCGGAAGGGGTTCTGGGTCATGTCTATACTTCACCGAACCTATAGGGTCACACGCTTAAGGGTCATCTATTTGCTGAATACTAGACAGGGAGTTTGAGAGAAAATCACCAAAAAAGTTTCGGACACCGTAAAAGTTTCGGTCAGCGTAAAAGTCCCGCAGAGAGAGGTCATCGGATGAGTTTCGATGAAACCGAAAAGTTGTTCCGGGATATACTATTAAGTCAAATTGGTTTCGGCACATGCCTGATAATTCTTGGAGGGTGCCAGAATCATTCTGGAAACTCTTTGGAATTTTTCGGGATAAAAACAGGAAATGTTCCGGAGCTGCCGGAGCCACTTCAGATGCGTTTTGCAGATGAAAATCACTAATCCGGAATTGTTACGGAGCGCGTTGAAAATTATTTTAGTGGGTACTGGAAATGTTCTAAGCCCACATAAATATTTTCAGTTCGAACGGACGCTGAAAAATGTCGTCGTGAATAGTGAAAATCAGCTTTATGGATATTTTTTGGAAAGCCACCTTTTAGGGCTTTTGTGAAAAGGCTTCTAGAAGGGCTTGTGGGCCAAGTAATCCCCTCATGGGGGCCCCCAAGGGTTTGTACAGCCACACATGGTGGTGCTCCATGGAGCTCCACATGGCCTCCCATTTTGCCCATAACACCCTCATGTGTGACCTAATGCATGGGAGTTTTTGGTAATTTGTGGAGGCACCCTACCCCTTGGTTTTCCTATCAATAGGAGGTGAGGGGGCTGCCCAAAGATCATACCTTGCTCTCATACACATGCCATGACTTGTCTGGCTTCTCTCTCCCTCCCAGCGAAATAGTTTCCTAGAGCCGAAAGGCTGTCTGGGTTCCGGCAGGAACTAGTTCTGGACGGCGAAGCCCTGCCGGATAGCTGACACCGTATGTGTGCAACCCCGTAGAGAGATTGTAGTTTCGATCTTTTGCCCGAGGGTCTATTCGAGTATCCTCCCGAAGGGCTGTCCGAGTTACCGTTTGAGTTTCGAGGGTCCTCCCGAAGGGCTGTCCGCGACATCGTTCGGGGGACTGTCCGACCGCCTCCCGAAGGGCTGTCCGGAGAGGGAGTACATCCTCGCGGTTGGGAGGTTGTAAGTCCTAGCTGCGGGGATCTGCATTGACGATCTCCACCAACTCTTCTTCTGCTGCGCTTCGAGTCGGTACGGATCAGGCCAAACCTTGTATGTAGTCTCCATAGTGGTCCTGGGCGTGCTCGCTATACCGGAAATTTTTATTTTCTGTCGCGTTCCCCTACAGTGGCATCAAGAGCCGTGCTATGCGTAGATGCAGGTTACGATCTAGAATACATGGAGATGTATGGGTATTGCATAATATAATTTTGGAGTAGATGAGATCTACTGCTGAAAATTATTTATGCGGGTGGCGGATGAAATCTGTTACCCGATGTTCTTGTTGCTTCCCTAGAATTTGCGTATTTCTGATCTTGAAATGACATGATGGAATTTCACAAAGTTTTGGTAATCCGCATCCTGATTGATCAACAAAGTGCTATCAGTTCTTTGGGTTCCACCATAGTTGAGAGAAAGATGAAATTGCGCAGACAAAAGGGCAATGCAGATATGATGTGCACGGGGGTCATGCGTATGACGAAGTTTAGTATGGGGTCCGAGATTTTATTATCTCGTGCTTCATACACCCCGCAAAGTTAATCTAGCGACTTGAATAATCATACTTGATGATAAACGTTGGTAGCTGCGGTTTAAGTCAAAACCTTAGAAGCCACGTAAAATAAAATTTTGCATAAACTGATTAGAGGCGTCTAACTTGGTTTTGCAGGATGTTTTGCATGTGATGTGGTATAGCATTGCTCATATTCAATTTTGATTATGTATGAGATGGCTATATGATGTAATTAACATGACCTGCATGTCATGATTCGGCATGATGGCTGGAGCCATATGATTGCACTTTAATGACCTATGTGTCAACCTTATGTGATGCATTTATTTTATCCGCTATGGAGATAGCAATATTATCTGGTGCATCAACAAGGTGGTGGCAATCTTCGCGAAGGTGAACACCGACGCAAATGCCAAAGACGAAGAAATGAAAGACTTCTCCGTTAGAAGAGGCTATACCATATCATGCCATTATGAATTGCCTGAGATGTTTATCCCTCTTAATGCACCCTTCTTGATTGCGCGGTAGTCGCTTTTATTAGGGTGATCTCTCACTTAAAATATCAAAGTAGTCAGTGTTCACCCAAGTGTAGCATCGTCTGAAATTCGTATCTTTTCGGGGTGCGCCATGTACACATGAGCACGAACGAATCGAGAGGAATGAGGCGGGTGAGGTCAGACCTCGCAGCAAGTTCACTTGGTTGTCTTTGACGTTCAGGCAGGAGAGTCCTGAGCTCGGAACACGCCCACCGAAATATGAACAAGAATCACATAGAGATGTGATCGGCAAGTTGGCCTACCGATTGAAATTCGTGTCATCGGTGATGAACCCGTCAATGGCATCGAATAGAAATATGGATCTTGAATCACTCTAAATCAATTATGAGAGATATTGATTTGAGTGGGAGCGCACTTTAGAATAAAACTGCTTATTCACTAGTGCAAATTTCATTATAAACAAAGTCTAAATGAAACTTGTGTTTTCTGTTGTTGATCAAATGGCTCGCAACACCACGTTCAACTTAGGCCCGATGTTAGAGAAAGAGAAGTTAGCTATGACTGGAAACAACTATGCGGAATGGGTCCGTAACCTGAGGATTGTCCTCAGGAGCGCTAAGAAATTGTACGTGCTTGAAACTGCTCTTCCAGCTAAACCGGCGGTAGAGGCCCCGGAAGATGAACAAAATGTCTAGCCACTAAGGATGATGATCACAACTTAGTGCAGTGCCTCATGCTAGCTTGCATGAGTCCAGGGCTTCAAAAACGTTTTGAATTCCATAAACCCCGTGATATGATCCGGGAATTGGATGCTCTGTACAAGGAAACCACAAAGTTTGAACGATTTGATATCATGAAGGCTTTGATGGAATGCAAGATGGCTGAGGGTAGTTCAGTTGGCGAACACGTAGTCAAAATGATTGGCTATTCTGAGAGGCTTAAAGCCCTGGAATTTCCACTTCCACCTGGCCATATGATGGACATGTTGCTTTCTTCACTCCCCCCGTCTTACGACGGTTTTGTCATGAACTACAACATGATAGGGATGGAGAAGACACCGGAAGAGGTGCTCGCCATGCTGAAAACTACAGAAGGAGGACTGTGGAAAAATCACAAGCAAGTGTTGCTTGTGAATAAAACTGCCAGTTTCAAAAAGAAAGGCAAGCCAAAGAAGGGCAAGGGCGCCGGTAAGACCGGCTCCCAAAACAACTCTAAGGGCGGAGCCAAGAATGAAACTGAGTGCTTCTACTGCAAGGGCACAGGACACTGGAAGAGAAACTGCAAGAAGTATCTGGAAGATAAGAAGACCGGGAAAACCGGAAAAGTTATAATTGTTATACAAGTTAATGTCATTGATATTTTGCTTGCTAGAGAAAATTCTAAGTCTTGGGTATTCGATACCGGATCGGTTGCTCACATTTGCAACTCGATACAGGGGCTTCAGAAGGTGCGCAAGCTGGCAAAGAATGAAGTCGTGATGCGCGTCGGGAATGGCGTTGGGATCGCCGTGTTGGGGAACGTAGTAATTTCAAAAAAAATCCTACGCACACGCAAGATCATGGTGATGCATAGCAACGAGAGGGGAGAGTGTGTCCACGTACCCTCGTAGACCGAAAGCGGAAGCGTTAGCACAACGCGGTTGATGTAGTCGTATCTCTTCACGATCCGACCGATCAAGTACCGAACGCACGGCACCTCCGAGTTCTGCACACGTTCAACTCGATGACGTCCCTCGAACTCCGATCCAGCCGAGCTTTGAAGGAGAGTTCCGTCAGCACGACGGCGTGGTGACGATGATGATGTTCTACCGACGCAGGGCTTCGCCTAAGCGCCGCTACGATATGACCGAGGTGGATTATGGTGGAGGGGGCACCGCACACGGCTAAGAGATCCAAGGGATCAATTGTTGTGTCTATGGGGTGCCCCCTGCCCCCGTATATAAAGGAGCAAGGGAGGAGGAGGCCGGCCCTAGGAGGGGCACGCCAAGGGAGTAGGATTCCTACTCCTAGTTGGAGTAGGTTTCCTCCTTTCCTAGTCCAACTAGGAGAAGGGGGGAAAGTGGGGAAGAGGACAAGGAAGGGAGAGGGGGGCCGCGCCCCAAACCCCTTGTCCAATTTGGATTGGGCTTGGGAGGGGCGCGCGCCACCTCCTGGCTGCTGCCTCTCCTTCCCACTAAGGCCCATTAAGGCCCAATATTTCTTTCCCGTATTCCCGTAACTCCCGGTACTCCGAAAAATACCCGAATCACTCGGAACCTTTCCGATGTCCGAATATAGTCGTCCAATATATCGATCTTTACGTCTCGATCATTTCGAGACTCCTCGTTATGTCCCCGATCTCATCCGGGACTCCGAACTACCTTCGGTACATCAAAACACATAAACTCATAATATTACCGTCATCGAACTTTAAGCGTGCGGACCCTACGGGTTCGAGAACTATGTAGACATGACCGAGACACGTCTCCGATCAATAACCAATAGCGGAACCTGGATGCTCATATTGGCTCCCACATATTCTACGAAGATCTTTATCGGTCAGACCGCATAACAACATACGTTGTTCCCTTTGTCATCGGTATGTTACTGGCCCGAGATTCGATCGTCGGTATCTCAAACCTAGTTCAATCTCGTTACCGGCAAGTCTCTTTACTCATTCTGTAAGACATCATCCGCAACTAACTCATTAGTTGCAATGCTTGCAAGGCTTAAGTGATGTGCATTACCGAGTGGGCCCAGAGATACCTCTCCGACAATCGGAGTGACAAATCCTAATCTCGAAATACGCCAACCCAACAAGTACCTTCAGAGACACCTGTAGAGCACCTTTATAATCACCCAGTTACGTTGTGACGTTTGGTAGCACACAAAGTGTTCCTCCGGTAAACGGGAGTTGCATAATCTCATAGTCATAGGAACATGTATAAGTCATGAAGAAAGCAATAGCAACATACTAAACGATCAAGTGCTAAGCTAACGGAATGGGTCAAGTCAATCATATCATTCTCCTAATGATGTGATCCCATTAATCAAATGACAACTCATGTCTATGGCTAGGAAACTCAACCATCTTTGATTAACGTAGTCAAGTAGAGGCATACTAGTGACACTATGTTTGTCTATGTATTCACACATGTATCAAGTTTCCGGTTAATACAATTCTAGCATGAATAATAAACATTTATCATGAAATAAGGAAATAAATAATAACTTTATTATTGCCTCTAGGGCATATTTCCTTCAGTCTCCCACTTGCACTAGTCTCAATAATCTAGTTCACATCGCCATGTGATTTAACATCAATAGTTCACATCACCATGTGATTAACACCCATAGTTCACATCGTCATGTGACCAACACCCAAAGGGTTTACTAGAGTCAATAATCTAGTTCACATCGCTATGTGATTAACACCCAAAGAGTACTAAGGTGTGATCATGTTTTGCTTGTGAGATAATTTTAGTCAACGGGTCTGTCACATTCAGATCCGTAAGTATTTTGCAAATTTCTCTGTCTACAATGCTCTGCACGGAGCTACTCTAGCTAATTGCTCCCACTTTCAATATGTATCTAGACCGAGACTTAGAGTCATCTAGATTAGTGTCAAAACTTGCATCGACGTAACCCTTTACGACGAACCTTTTGTCACTTCCATAATCGAGAAACATATCCTTATTCCACTAAGGATAATTTTGACCGCTGTCCAGTGATCTACTCCTAGATCACTATTGTACTCCCTTGCCAAAATCAGTGTAGGGTATACAATAGATCTGGTACACAGCATGGCATACTTTATAGAACCTATGGCCGAGGCATAGGGAATGACTTTCATTCTCTTTCTATCTTCTGCCGTGGTCGGGCTTTGAGTCTTACTCAATTTCACACCTTGTAACACAGGCAAGAAACTCTTTCTTTGACTGTTCCATTTTGAACTACTTCAAAATCTTGTCAAGGTATGTACTCATTGAAAAAACTTATCAAGCGTCTTGATCTATCTCTATAGATCTTGATGCTCAATATGTAAGCAGCTTCACCGAGGTCCTTCTTTGAAAAACTCCTTTCAAAAACTCCTTTATACTTTGCAGAATAATTCTACATTATTTCCGATCAACAATATGTCATTCACATATACTTATCAGAAATGTTGTAGTGCTCCCACTCACTTTCTTGTAAATATAGGCTTCACCGCAAGTCTGTATAAAACTATATGCTTTGATCAACTTATCAAAGCGTATATTCCAACTCTGAGATGCTTGCACCAGTCCATAGATGGATCGCTGGAGCTTGCATATTTTGTTAGCACCTTTAGGATTGACAAAACCTTTTGGTTGCATCATATACAACTCTTCTTTAAGAAATCCATTAAGGAATGTAGTTTCGACATCCATTTGCCAGATTTCATAAAATGTGGCAATTTGCTAACATGATTCGGACAGACTTAAGCATCGCTACGAGTGAGAAAATCTCAACATAGTCAACACCTTGAACTTTGTCAAAAATCTTTTTCCGACAAGTCTAGCTTTGTAGATAGTAACACTACTATCAGCGTCCGTCTTCCTCTTGAAGATCCATTTATTTTCTATGGCTTGCCGATCACCAGGCAAGTCAACCAAAGTCCACACTTTGTTCTCATACATGGATCCCATCTCAGATTTCATGGTCTCAAGCCATTTTGCGGAATCTAGGCTCATCGTCGCTTCCTCATAGTTCGTAGGTTTGTCATGGTCAAGTAACATGACCTCCAGAACTGGATTACCGTACCACTCTGGTGCGGATTTCATTCTGGTTGACCTACGAGGTTCGGTAGTAACTTGATATGAAGTTACATGATCATCGTCATTAGCTTCCTCACTAATTGGTGTAGGAGTCACAGAACAGATTTCTGTGATGAACTACTTTCCATTAAGGGAGCAGGTACAGTTACCTCATCAAGTTCTACTTTCCTCCCACTCACTTCTTTCGAGAGAAACTCCTTCTCCAGAAAGATTCCGAATTTAGCAACAAAAGTCTTGCCTTCAGATCTGTGATAGAAGGTGTACCCAACAGTCTCCTTTGGGTATCCTATGAAGACATATTTCTCCGAATTGGGTTTGAGCTTATCAGGATGAAACTTTTTCATATAAGCATCACAACCCCAAACTTTAAGAAACGACAACTTTGGTTTCTTGCCAAACCACAGTTCATATTGTGTCGTCTCAACGGACTTAGACGGTGCCCTTTTTTAACATGGATGCAGCTGTCTTTAATGCATAACCCCAAAACAATAATGGTAAATCGGTAAGAGACATCATAGATTGCACCATATCTAATAAAGTACGGTTACGATGTTCGGACACACCATTACACTGTAGTGTTCCAGGTGGCGTGAGCAGTGAAACTATTTCACATTGTTTTAACTGAAGAACAAACTCGTAACTCAAATACTCTTCTCCACGATCAGATCGTAGAAACTTTATTTTCTTGTTACGATGATTTTCCACTTCACTATGAAATTATATGAACTTTTCAAATGTTTCAGACTTCTGTTTCATTAAGTAGATATGCCCATATCTGCTCAAATCATCTGTGAAGGTCAGAAAATAATGATACCCGCTACGAGCCTCAATATTCATCGGACCACATACATCAGTATGTATGATTTCCAACAAATCTGTTGCTTGCTCCATTGTTCCGGAGAACGGCGTTTTAGTCATCTTGCCCAAGAGGCATGGTTCGCAAGCATCAAGTGATTCCAAAATCCCATCAGCATGGAGTTTCTTCATGCGCTTTACACCAATATGACCTAAACGGCAGTGCCACAAATAAGTTGCACTATCATTATTAACTTTGCATCTTTTGGCTTCAATATTATGAATATGTGTATCACTACGATCGAGATCCAACAAACCATTTTCATTGGGTGTATGACCATAGAAGGTTTTATTCATGTAAATAGAACAACAATTATTCTCTAACTTAAATGAATAACCGTATTGCAATAAACATGATCAAATCATATTCATGCTCAACGCAAACACCAAATAACACTTATTTAGGTTCAACACTAATCCCGAAAGTGTAGGGAGCGTGCGATGATGATCATATCAATCTTGGAACCACTTCCAACACATATCGTCACTTCACCCTTAACTAGTCTCTGTTCATTCTGCAACTCCTGTTTCGAGTTACTACTCTTAGTAACTGAACCAGTATCAAATACCGAGGGGTTTCTAGGAACACTAGTAAAATACACATCAATAATCTGTATATCAAATATACCTTTGTTCACTTTGCCATCCGTCTTATCCGCCAAATACTTGGGGCAGTTCTGCTTCCAGTGACCAGTCCCTTTGCAGTAGAAGCACTTAGTCTCAGGCTTAGGACCAGACTTGGGCTTCTTCACTTGAGCAGCAACTTGCTTGCCGTTATTCTTGAAGTTCCCCTTCTTCCCTTTGCCGTTTTCTTGAAACTAGTGGTCTCGTCAACCATCAACACTTGATGTTTTTCTTGATTTCTACCTTCGTCGATTTCAGCATCACGAAGAGCTTGGGAATTGTTTCCGTTATCCCTTGCATATTATAGTTCATCACGAAGTTCTACTAACTTGGTGATGGTGACTAGAGAATTCTGCCAATCACTATCTTATCTGGAAGATTAACTCCCACTTGATTCAAGCGATTGTAGTACCCAGACAATCTGAGCACATGCTTACTGCTTGAGCTATTCTCCTCCATCTTTTAGCTATAGTACTTGTTGGAGACTTCATATCTCTCAACTCGGATATTTGCTTGAAATATTAATTTCAACTCCTGGAACATCTCATATGGTCCATGACGTTCAAAATGTCTTTGAAGTCCCGATTCTAAGCCGTTAAGCTTGGTGCACTAAACTATCAAGTAGTCATCATATTGAGCTAGCCAAATGTTCATAACGTCTGCATTTGCTCCTGCAATAGGTCTGTCACCTAGCGGTGCATCAAGGACATAATTCTTCTGTGCAGCAATGAGGATAAACCTCAGATCACGGACCCAGTCCGCATCATTGCTACTATCATCTTTCAACTTGTTTTCTCTAGGAACATACATAAACATAGGGAAGCAACAACGCGAGCTATTGATCTACAACATAGATATGCTAATACTACCAGAACTAAGTTCATGATAAATTAAAGTTCAATTAATCATATTACTTAAGAACTCCCACTAAGATAGACATCCCTCTAATCCTCTAAGTGATCACGTGATCCAAATCAACTAAACCATGTCCGATCATCACGTGAGATGGAGTAGTTTCAACGGTGAACATCACTATGTTGATCATATCTACTATATGATTCACGCTCGACCTTTTGGTCTCCGTGTTCCGAGGCCATATCTGTTATATGCTAGGCTCGTCAAGCTTAACCTGAGTATTCCGCGTGTGCAACTGTTTTGCACCTGTTGTATTTGAACAAGAGCCTATCACACCCGATCATCACGTGGTGTCTCAGCACGAAGAACTTTCGCAACGGTGCATACTCAGGGAGAACACTTATACATTGATAATTTAGTGAGGGATCATCTCTTATAATGCTACCGTCAAACAAAGCAAGATAAGATGTATAAAAGATAAACATCACATGCAATCATAATATGTGACATGATATGGCCATCATCATCTTGTGCCTTTGATCTCCATCTCCAAAGCATCGTCATGATCTCCATCGTCACCGGCATGACACCATGATCTCCATCATCTTGATCTATATCAATGTGTCGTCACATGGTCGTCTCGCCAACTATTGCTCTTGCAACTATTGCTATCGCATAGCGATAAAGTAAAGCAATTATTTGGCGCTTGCATCTTATGCAATAAAGAGACATCCATAAGGCTTTTGCCAGTTGCCGATAACTTCAACAAAACATGATCATCTCATACAACAAAATATAGCATCATGTCTTGACCATATCACATCACAACATGCCCTGCAAAAACAAGTTAGACGTCCTCTACTTTGTTGTTGCAAGTTTTACGTGGCTGCTACGGGCTGAGCAAGAACCGTTCTTACCTACGCATCAAAACCACAACGATAGTTTGTCAAGTTGGTGCTGTTTTAACCTTCGCAAGGACCGGGCGTAGCCACACTCAGTTCAACTAAAGTTGGAGAAACTGACACCCGCTAGTCACCTGTGTGCATAGCACGGCGGTAAAACCAGTCTCGCGTAAGCGTACGCGTAATGTCGGTCTGGGCCGCTTCATCCAACAATACTGCCGAACCAAAGTGTGACATGCTGGTAAGCAGTATGACTTATATCGCCCACAACTCACTTGTGTTCTACTCGTGCATATAACATCAACGCATAAAACCAGGCTCGGATGCCACTGTTGGGGAACGTAGTAATTTCAAAAAAATTCCTACGCACACGCAAGATCATGGTGATGCATAGCAATGAGAGGGGAGAGTGTGTCCACGTACCCTCGTAGACCGAAAGTGGAAGCGTTAGAACAACGCGGTTGATGTAGTCGTACGTCTTCAAGATCCGACCGATCAAGTACCGAACGCACAACACCTCCGAGTTCTGCACACGTTCAACTCGATGACGTCCCTCGAACTCCGATCCAGCCGAGATTTGAGGGAGAGTTCCGTCAGCACAACAGCGTGGTGACGATGATGATGTTCTACCGACACAGGGCTTTGCCTAAGCACCGCTACGATATGACCGAGGTGGATTATGGTGGAGGGGGCACCGCACATGGCTAAGAGATCCAAGGGATCAATTTGTTGTGTCTATGGGGTGCCCCCTGCCCCCGTATATAAAGGAGCAAGGGAGGAGGAGGCCGGCCCTAGGAGGGGCACGCCAAGGGAGTAGGATTCCTACTCCTAGTTAGAGTAGGTTTCCTCCTTTCCTAGTCCAACTAGGAGAAGGGGGGAAAGGGGGGAAGAGGAGAAGGAAGGGAGAGGGGGCCGCGCCCCAAACCCCTTGTCCAATTCGGGCTGGGCTTGGGAGGGGCGCGCGCCACCTCCTGGCTGCCGCCTCTCCTTCCCACTAAGGCCCATTAAGGCCCAATACTTCTTTCCCGTATTCCCGTAACTCCCCGATACTCCGAAAAATACCCGAATCACTCGGAACCTTTCCGATGTCCGAATATAGTCGTTCAATATATCGATCTTTATGTCTCGATCATTTCAAGACTCCTCGTCATGTCCCCGATCTCATCCGGGACTCCGAACTACCTTCGGTACATCAAAACACATAAACTAATAATATAACCGTCATCGAAATTTAAGCATGCGGACCCTACGGGTTCGAGAACTATGTAGACATGACTGAGACACGTCTCCGGTCAATAACCAATAGAGGAACCTGGATGCTCATATTGGCTCCCACATATTCTACGAAGATCTTTATCGGTCAGACCGCATAACAACATACGTTGTTCCCTTTGTCATCGGTATGTTACTTGCCCGAGATTCGATCGTCGGTATCTCAATACCTAGTTCAATCTCATTACCGGCAAGTCTCTTTACTCGTTCTGTAATACATCATCCGCAACTAACTCATTAGTTGCAATGCTTGCAAGGCTTAAGTGATGTGCATTACCGAGTGGGCCCAGAGATACCTCTCCGACAATCAGAGTGACAAATCCTAATCTCGAAATACGCCAACCCAACAAGTACCTTCGGAGACACCTGTAGAGCACCTTTATAATCACCCAGTTACGTTGTGACGTTTGGTAGCGCACAAAGTGTTCCTCCGGTAAACGGGAGTTGCATAATCTCATAGTCATAGGAATATGTATAAGTCATGAAGAAAGCAATAGCAACATACTAAACGATCAAGTGCTAAGCTAACAGAATGGGTCAAGTCAATCATATCATTCTCCTAATGATGTGATCCCGCTAATCAAATGACAACTCATGTCTATGGCTAGGAAACTCAACCATCTTTGATTAACGAGCTAGTCAAGTAGAGGCATACTAGTGACACTATGTTTGTCTATGTATTCACACATGTATCAAGTTTCCGGTTAATACAATTCTAGCATGAATAATAAACATTTATCATGAAATAAGGAAATTAATAATAACTTTATTGTTGCCTCTAGGGCATATTTCCTTCACGCCGCTCAAGCCGTTGGCATTATGCCTCTACGTCTCCCTTCAGGATTTATCTTAGAACTAAGTAACTGTTATTTTGTTCCACTGTTGTATAGAAACATTATGTCCGGATCATGTTTAGTACACGATGGGTATTCGTACAAGTCTGAGAACAATGGTTGTTCACTTTATTGTAAGGATATGTTTTATGGATTTGCACCCATTGTTGGGGGCCTTTTCATACTAGATCTTGAATGTGGAAATGATGTCTTTAACGTGAATGCTAAACGCCTTAAGAAGGCTGATACCACCACCACTTTCATGTGGCACTGTCGGCTTGGCCACATCAGAAAGAAATGCATGCAAAAACTCCATAAAGATGGAGTTTTGCCATCCTTTGATTTTGAGTCATTTGACACATGTGAAGCTTGCCTGATGGGAAAATGACCAAGGCACCGTTCACGGGTCATCCTGAACAGGCGGGTGAATTATTGGAAATAATACATAGTGATGTATGTGGTCCAATGAACACAGGCGCACGGGGTGGGTATTTCTACTTCGTGACTTTTACTGATGATTTGAGTAGGTATGGCTATATCTACTTAATGAAGCATAAGTCGGAAACCTTTGAAAAGTTCAAAGAATTTCAGAATGAGGTAGAAAATCATCGTAACAAAAAGATTAAGTTTCTACAATCTGATCGCGGAGGCGAATATCTTAGTCATGAGTTTGGCCAACATCTGAGTAACCGTGGAATCGTTTCACAGCTTACGCCTCCCGGAACTCCACAAAGAAATGGATTATCAGAACGACGTAACCGAACCTTGTTGGACATGGTAAGGTCGATGATGTCTCTAACAAATCTTCCGATATCTTTTTGGGGTCACACACTGGAAACTGCTGCTCATACACTTAACAGAGCACCGTCTAAATCAGTTGAGATGACACCATACGAGTTATGGAACGGGAAGAAACCCAACTTTTCGCATATCAGGATTTGGGGTTTGAGGTATACGTAAAACATTTACAACCTACCAAACTAGATCCCAGATCAGACAAATGTTACTTTGTAGCTTATCCCAAGGAAACAATTGGGTATTCCTTCTACCACCCGTCCGATAACAAAGTGTTTGTTGCCAGAAATGGACAATTTCTTGAGAAAGAGTTTCTCGCCAAAGAATTAAGTGGGAGGACAGTACAACTTGGTGAGATTAGTGAATCTTCGGCAACTGTTGATATGGCTAAGGAACCGGAAGAAATTCCGCTAATTATCCCTGCAACTGAGCTGGAAGTTGTCGCATATGATGGGGAGACTTCAGACAATGTTGTAACTGAACCGCGCAGATCAGGTAGGTCTATCCAGCCACCTGAGTGGTTTCATAATGAAATCTTCATTCTTGAAGACGATGAACCTGCGCACTACAAGGAAGCAATGGTGGGGTCCAGCTCAAAGGAATGGCACAAGGCCATGAAATCTGAAATGGAATCCATGTACGAAAACCAGGTTTGGAACTTGGAAGAACTTCCTCAAGGCGTAAAGCCGATTGGTTGTAAATGGATTTTCAAAAGGAAGACAGATGTGGATGGTAACATTACTATCCACAAAACTAGACTTGTCGCGAAAGGGTTCACACAAGTTCCAGGAGTGGACGACGATGAGACTTTCTCGCCCGTAGCTATGCTTAGGTCTGTTCGGATATTACTGGCAATTGCTGCTTATTTCGATTATGGAATATGGCAGATGGATGTCAAAACGGCTTTCCTAAATGGAAACCTCAAAGAGGATGTATACATGATACAGCCAGAAGGTTTTGTCATTCATAAGTATGCTGGAAAGGTATGCAAACTTCAGAAAGCCATTTATGGTCTGAAGCAAGCGTCAAGGAGCTGGAACATTCGTTTTGATGAAGTGGTCAATGAATTTGGCTTCATCGGGAATGACAAAGAATCTTGTGTTTACAAGAAGTTTAGTGGGAGCGCAAAAGCATTTCTAATCTTGTATGTGGATGACATATTATTGATTGGAAATGACGTGAATTTTCTTAGCGAAATAAAAGACTCATTGAAGAAAAGTTTTTCAATGAAAGACTTAGGCGAAGCGGCATATGTATTAGGCATTAGAATCTATAGAGATAGATCAAAACGCCTGATAGCGCTTAGCCAAAGCACGTACATTGACAAGGTGTTGAAAAGGTTCAACATGGAGAACTCCAAGAAGGGCCTTCTTCCCATGTCACCTGGCACAGTGCTTTGCAAGAATCAGTGTCCTCGGACTCTCGATGAGCGAGTGCAAATGAATGATGTTCCATATGCCTCAGCAGTTGGTTTTATTATGTATGCCATGCTATGTACAAGACAAGATGTTTCCTATGCGCTAAGTGTTAGCAGCCGGTACCAAAGTGATCCAGGATTGGAACACTGGGCCGCAGTCAAGGGTATTCTTAAGTACCTCAGAAGGACCAAGGATTTACTCCTTGTGTACGGAGGTGATGAAGAGCTCATTGTAAGTGGTTACACTGATGCAGGCTTCATGACTGACCCAGATGACTTCAAATCTCAATCAGGCTATGTTTTCATATTGAACGGTGGCGCAGTAGATTGGAAAAGTTCCAAACAAAAGACTGTGGCGGATTCTACGACGGAGGCGGAATATGTTGCTGCTTCAGAAGCCTCCAAGGAGGCGGTATGGATCAAGCAATTTCTTGAAGACCTTGGTGTGGTTCCTAGTGCCCAGCACCCGGTGGAGATCTATTGTGATAATAGTGGCGGCGTGGCTCAGGTAAGGGAGCCAAGTTCGCACCATAAGACAAGACATATTGAATGCGAATATAAACTCATTCGACATCATGTCGAAGAGGGTTTAGTGAAAGTACGCAAAGTTCACACGGATCTGAATGTGTCAGACCCGATGACAAAGCCTCTGCCATGAGCAAACCATGAGCAACACCGGATAGCCATTGGTGTTAGGGAAGCCATGTAAATGGATTATGACTCTAGTGCAAGTGGGAGTCTGTAGGAGATATGCCCTAGAGGCAGTAACATCAGTTATTTTGTATCTCTGAGTTTGAAATGAATGTTTAGCTTCCATGCTATAACTACAATGATTCTCGAGTCTGCAATATCCATGAGGCTCGGAGGGAAACTCATGTGCACGTGTGGTATACTAAACAATAAAATGTATTCCTAGTCTTGCCTCTAAGACTGGCTCAAGTATTGCATGATGATCCTGTTTTCCTGATCATGGGCATGTCTATGCTGGCAATTTTGAGGGCACAATGTGAGAAGAACACTTGTGTTGAATCGGCCCGAATTGATGTTATGCTATGAGATTCATTCGTAACAAGTTAATGGTTAATAACACATAGATAGTTAATGTTTGCATAATTCCTTAGACCATGAGAGTATCGAGTTCCTTCGTACTTGCTTCGTGAACTTTGGGGTTTGTTAAACGTCCTCCGTAACTGGGTGGCTATTATGGCGGCTTACGGGTTCATGGAAAAGTATGGCAAGTAACGAGATAGCTCAAGATTGGGATTTGCTCCTCCGACGATGGAGAGATATTCTCGGGCCCTCTCGGTGTTACAGTATCCATAATCGTCTAGCCAGACACCTTGTGATTTGATCACTGGGATGCCGGAACACGGAAACGAGAAAAGAGAACAGAACCGGTAACGAGGTAACTTGCATGGTGGACAAATTGTTCGTCCACGGGGATGCAATAAATCTCACCTTGGGTGTTTGTGACATATCGCGAAGCAACAGGAATAGCTCACTACAACTGGACGTTCACTCGAATATTTATTCATGTGGGTATAGGGGTCAATATGGGTGTCCACGGCTCCGATGTTGATCATTGATCGGAAGGGGTTCTGGGTCATGTCTATACTTCACCGAACCTACATGGTCACACGCTTAAGGGTCATCTATCTACTGAATACTAGACAGGGAGTCTGAGAGAAAATCACCGAAAAAAGTTTCGGACACCGTAAAAGTTTTGGTCAGCAGAAAAGTTCCGCAGAGAGAGGTCATCGGATGAGTTTCGATGATACCGAAAAGTTGTTTCGGGATATACTATTAAGTCAAATTGGTTTCGGCACATGCCTGATAATTCTTGGAGGGTGCCAGAATCATTCTGGAAACTTTTTGGAATATTCTGGGATAAAAACAGGAAATGTTCCGGAGCTGCCGGAGCCACTTCAGATGCGTTTCACAGATGAAAATCACTAAACCTGAATTGTTTCAGAACGCGTTGAAAATTATTTTAGTGGGTACTGGAAATGTTCTAAGCCCACATAAATATTTTCAGTTCGAACGGACGCTGAAAAATGTCGTCGTGAATAGTGAAAATCAGCTTTATGGATATTTTTTGGAAAGCCACCTTTTAGGGCTTTTGTGAAAAGGCTTCTAGAAAAGCTTGGGGGCCAAGGAAGCCCCTCATGGGGGGCCCCAAGGGTTTGGACGGCCACACATGGTGGTGCTCCATAGAGCTCCACATGGCCTCCCATTTTGCCCATAACACCCTCATGTGTGACCTAATGCATGGGAGTTTTTGGTAATTTGTGGAGGCACCTTACCCCTTGGTTTTCCTATAAATAGGAGGTGAGGGGGCTGCCAAAAGATCATCCCTTGCTCTCATACACATGCCATGACTTGTCTGGCTTCTCTCTCCCTCCCAGCGAAATAGTTTCATAGAGCCGAAAGGCTGTCTGGGTTCCGGCAGGAACTAGTTCTGGACGGCGAAGCACTGCCGGATAGCTGACACCATATGTGTGCAACCCCATAGAGAGATTGTAGTTTTGATCTTTTGCCCGAGGGGCTGTTCGAGTATCCTCCCGAAGGGCTGTCTGAGTTACCGTCCGAGTTTCGAGGGTCCTCCTGAAGGGTTGTCCGCGACATCGTCCGGGGGACTGTCCGACCGCCTCCCGAAGGGCTGTCCGGAGAGGGAGTACATCCTCACGGTTGGGAGGTTGTAAATCCTAGCTGCGGGGATCTGCACCGACGATCTCCACCGACTCTTCTTCCGCTGCGCTTCGAGTCGGTACGGATCAGACCAAACCTTGTATGCAGTCTCCATAGTGGTCCTGGGCGTGCTCACTATACCGGAAATTTTTATTTTCTGTCGCGTTCCCCTACAGATTGACCCCCTCTTGATGAGAGGATCATTGGTGATGACGATGGCTTCGATTTTCTCCTCCCGGAGGGAGGTTTTCCTGGCAGAACAGCTCCGCCGGAGCCCTAAATTGCTTCTGCCCAGGTTCCACCTCGAGACGGCGGCGCTTTGTCCCGAAAGCTCTCTTCTGATTTTTTTCTAGGTCAAAACACTTCATATAGTAGAAGATGGGAACCGGAGACCTGCACCCCCCCCGCTTGATGTCCTCCAGGGGCATCATGGTCACCGCTATATAGGTCATTCATGTTACATTCAAAATGCGATGATTCCACCCCTTGCAGATCTTACATGGCTGCTTAACATGCTTTGGAACCTGGGAAAGCTTCCTGCTCCACCTGTTAGAGATGCTTGGGGGAGATCAGCGCCCACCAGCCGAAAGAGGGCCCCCCATCCAATCCTAGACATGGTTTGTTACCGCAATGGAGAATGGGAAGTCCTTGCATAAATGAGATGCAGTTTCTAGAGCATTGAGGCACAATTGGCACATGGGGTCAGGCGGCCACCCTCGGACCGCATGCGTATCAGCAATGAGGATACGCCCATGCATCACAAGACTACAGGGCTTACACCCCACAACATTTTATTAATAAAGAGAAGAGCACAAATACAAAGATCCTCAATATGAGGAAAAGAAAATAAAGAAGGTAAACTAAAGAAAACTATACAAAAGGGAGAGGGGGGCTATACCTAAAAAGAGTACAACACTGAAAATACAAGAGTCCTCCTCAAGGAGGTAGGAAATCTATCCATCTAAGCAGGGCATCCCTATATCTTTTTTTTGATCCAGTGGGAGAGGAGTGTAACATCATGTATGAAACCATTTCTCCATGCCCTAAAAGAAGGCCTGATATGCCTGAATGCCCTGTCATTCCTGACTTTCCAAACATTCCACCAAGCAAGAAAGACCACTTCTGCAAAGAAAGGTTTATTGAAATCCTTTCTAGCATGCATAGCAATTTCAACCATGCCATCAGAATCCTTCCAAACAATCTGCAGATAGTTCCACACACGTACACTGAAATTGCATTGGAAAAAGAGGTGGTTTTTGTCCTCCAGTGTCCCAGTTGGACAAAGCACACACTCAGGCCCATCATTAATCCTCCAGTGTCTACGTTGGATCATATATTTGGTGTTAACTCTGTCCATTATGACCAGCTAGGCAAACATTTTGATCGACAAGGTACAAGAGCTCTTCCAGACCCACTTCAAAATGGGATTTGCCATAACCGGCTGATACACAAAGTCATAAAACTTTTTAGCAGAATAGTTTGCCTTCTTAGCATGCCTCCAAACCCAAGCATCAGGGAAACCGCTGTCCAAATGAAAACATTCCATCAAAGAAGAAAGTTGATGAAACTCTTGGAAAGCTAGTTCAGACAGAGGTAAATAAAACAGCTCTTGAAAATTGTCAGTCTGAAAAACTTCCATGACAGGAAGATTTTTGTGGAGACAAAAGGAATAGAGCCTGGGAAATCTTTCCTGAAGAGGGGTGCAGGTATTTCCAATCTGCCAGTGATCTGACCAAAACAGCATAGTGTCTCCTCTGTGAACAGTGACAGAGGTAACAGCCCTAAACTTATCCATTAGCTTGCAGATATCTCTCCACCAGAAAGAACCACAAAGTGTTGTATCATGGGGAACTCTTTGGAAATAATAAGAGTCCCAAACCAGGTGCACCCATGGCACATCCTCCCTGTTGTAGAATTTGTTGAGATGCTTTAGGAGCAGAGCATCATTTTGTAAACCCAGGTTTAGGATTCCCAAACCTCCCTTGGATTTAGGTATACAAACAAGGGGCCAAGCAGCCAAGGAATGGCCCTTCTCCTGACCATACTTTCTCCATAAACACTGTCTCTGAATTCTTTCCAACTGCTTCAGAATACCCAGAGGGATTGACATGCTGCAAAGGAAGTAGATAGGCAGGGAAGAAATAACTGAGTTAACTAGTTGTAGTCTGCTCCCTTGAGGCAAAAACCAAGAGCTAGCTGTGAGCCTTCTCTCCATGCAATCTACCAGAGGTAAAAGGTCAATAATTTTAGGCCTAGTAGACCCACTGGCAACCCCAAATATGTGAAAGGCATTGAGCCTAACTGACATCCAAAAAGAGCAGCAACACAAGTAGCATCTGCATCATTCACATTAATAGGATACATTGAAGATTTATGAAAGTTGATCTGTAGACCAGTTGCCTTTGAGAATGAGCAGAGCACTGATTTGAGGGTCTCCAACTGAGAGCTTTGAGCATTTATGAAGAGCAATGTGTCATCAGCATACTGAACCACTGGGAAATCAGGGTCATGGGTGAGTGATGAAGCTATGTACCTAGGGTAGGGTCATAGGCCTGACCTAGACACCCTCCCCTAGGACATCACCCTAAAGTCAGAAGCATTCAAAGGATACCATCATCCACTCGACCATAAGCATTCCACTCGGAAGATTCAATGTCACTCGACCATAGCATCAGTCACTCGACAACCAGAAGGTCTAAAGCCGCTCTGAACAGCAACGGTCAGGCATTTACTTCGTAGACTTAATTGTCATTCATGTATCTTTATTGCTGGCGTTACTAGTAACGCCCCCTCTTTATGTACCTTGAACCCTGTGTAACTGAGGGCCGGAGAGGTCTGGCGAACTCTATATAAGCCACCCCCTCCTCAGGGACAAGGGTTCGCACCCCCTGTAACTCCACACACATATAATTCAGTCGACCGCCTCTGGGCACCGAGACGTAGGGCTATTACTTCCACCATGAAGGGCCTAAACTCGTAAACCTTGTGTGTACAACTTCACCATAGCTAGGATCTTGCCTCCTCATACCTACCCCCCATTCTATTGTCAGTCTTAGAACCACGACAGTTGGCGCCCACCGTGGGGCAGGTGTCTTAGCGACTTCTTGGTGAGGTTGCGATTTCTCTTATTCCCATCATCATGGTTTCCGGCGGTGGATTGGCTGAGGGCCGCGAGATCCGTCTCGGCGTGCTCGTCTTCGTCGCCGACGACTCCGCCTGGCTTCAGGAAGCTCCTCTTGATGTCGAGACGCTCCCCGTCCGCGGGGCGACGCACTTTCGCGCGTGCGTTCGCGGTGTCCTTCTCCGGCAGCCGTCGACCCAGTACCGGTCGGCTCCCGCGGTGTCCTCGCTCCCAGCTGTATGCCGACACAAGCGATCCGGTCGGTCGCGGCTTCAGCGGTGGGTGAAACACACGGTGGCTCGTCAATCGGACACCCCACAAGTCACGGAATCAAGCCCGACGAAACTCTCTACGGCCTATTCGATCTGTCGACTGGCTCCGTCGAGACCGCATCCTAGTGCGATAGCAGCGATCCTGCAGCTGAAGTCCTGATGGTCGACGGACCACGTAGTCCGCCTGGCTTCCGCCGCGACGACGGCGGTGATGGTGGCGGCGATCCGTCACGCATTCACGAGGAATACCACCCCGAACCCCTTTCTTCGCAGCAGAGGGAAGAGCTTCGCCGCCGCAACATGGATGCACTCCACACGCCCATCGTTGGGGAAACCCCCGAGGCTCGGGCCTTGGAGGAGGCACGCCTGGCCAATTTGGCTGAGCGCACTCGACTGGAGAACCTTCAGCATGCACTCGACGAGCGTGCTCGGCAGCGGATCCCTGAGTCCAGTCGACGTTAGCTTTTTCCGCCTCAACCTCAGGTATACCGCACTCCGATTCAACAGCTCACAGCTGCGGCCCGTATAGCAGAGTCAATTCAGCCTTCCTAGTCGGAGGCTGGCAGAGGTTTGATGCAGATCCGGGCCTTACTCCGGGCAGCAGGAGAGCAGAACACAGTAGTGTCTCAGTCGCGGAATAGGATTCATAGCAGATCTGTGATGTCAGATACAGTTCAGTCGGCCCACAGCCCAAGATCGCCCCCGCGGCGTGAGGGACGTGAGCATCGACAGGATCAGTACAGGAACCACGAGCAGTATGATCACCGACTCGGCCGTGATGACCGTCGTCGAGTGCCCACACCTCTTCTGAGGAGTGGATCATATGTGCCTCGGCAATATGATGACAGACGCCCTCACAGTGGCGAGCGTAGAATACCAGTCGACCCAAGGGAGCCAGGCTTTGATGCGAGATCTATTCTCGTTCAAGGTTTGGTCGACAGGAACAGAGCACACAGAGAGGGCCTTGACAGAGATCACCCGACTGGCAGCAGAGTTCATCTTTCAAGTCCAGAGTGTTTCAGCAGAGCCATCAGGGCCGCGGTGATTCCTCCTATCTTCAGGTTGGCGACTGGAGTCAGCAAGTTCACTGGTGAGTCCAAGCCTGACACTTGGCATGAGGATTACCGAGTGGCTGTGCAGATTGGTGGCGGTAATGATGAAGTGGTCATGAAGCATCTTCCTATGATGTTGGAAGGTTCAGCCAGAGCATGGTTGACTCAGTTAACACCAGGCAGTATATTCAGTTGGGAGGAACTTGCCCGAGTGTTTGTTAGAACTTTTGAGGGTACTTGCAAGCGGCCAGCAGGATTAACAGAATTGCAACATTGCGTGCAAAAACCGAATGAGATTCTGAGAGATTACATTCAGAGGTGGACCACTTTGCATGACACAGTGGAAAATGTGTCCCAGCATCAAGCAGTTTGTGCCTTTAAGGAAGGCGTTAAGTATCGAGAACTGATCCTGATATTCGGTCGGACGGGAGATATGTCTCTGACTCGGATGATGGAAATAGCCACTCGGTACGCTAACGGAGAAGAAGAAGATCGACTCCGCAGTGGAAAGAGCAAACCAGACGGTCAGGACACTGGTGGAGGCAATTCCAATCGGAAACAGAAGCGTAAAGCTGAGCCTGCAGGGCCCGGTGAAACTGCGGCAGTGATTCAAGGAAAGTTTAAAGGGAAACCTAAGGGGCCCTGGACCCCAAAGAAAGTGAAAGATCAAGCCGGAAATGATGTGTTGGATTTGCCGTGTCACATTCACACCAAGAAGGATGAAGAAGGTAATCTGATTTATCCTAAGCATACCACTCGACAGTGTCGGGTTCTGATCCAGCAATTCCGAGAGAAACAACCTAATGAGAAGGAAAAGGAGTCAGACAAGGATGAGGACAAAGAGGAAGATGATGGTTTTCCCAATGTCAATTCCACCCTAGTGATTTTTGCTGATGTTGAGAGCAAAAGTCAACTGAAAGTGATCAACAGAGAAGTGAATATGGTTGCTCTAGCAATGACAACATACCTGAAGTGGTCACAAACAGCTATCACATTCAACCAGTCTGATCATCCTGCTCGCATAGCCACTCCAGGGAGGCAAGCGTTGGTGGTCGACCCAGTCGTTGGGGGCACTCGATTGACCAAAGTGTTGATGGATGGTGGTAGTGGTTTGAATATCCTTTATGCTGAAACCTTGAAGGGGATGGGCATTCCGATGTCCAAACTCAGTGAGAGCAACATGAGCTTTCACGGCGTCATCCCTGGCAAGAAGGCTGACTCACTCGGCCAGATAACCCTTGACGTGGTTTTCGGTGATTCAAAGAATTACCGTAAGGAAAAGTTGACATTTGAAGTAGTGGATTTCCAGAGTGCTTATCATGCTATTTTGGGGAGGCCTGCATATGCATGCTTTATGGCTCGACCATGTTATGTGTATCTCAAATTGAAAATGTCTGGTCCCAGAGGTTCGAATGCATCAACCAGACTTGAGTGCTTGCCTCCTTATTGGTAAAGGGTGCAGCGGTACGAGCCTATAGAACAGATCCTGTTCAACCCAGCCGGTGCTTGCTGCCCCAATCAGCAAAGAGCCTTTACTGCTTTATATTGCAGCCACTGGACAAGTTGTCAGTACAGTACTCATGGTCGAGCGGGAAGAAGAAGGAAAAGCCTATAAAGTTCAGTGCCCGGTGTATTATATTTCTGAAGTCTTGACTCCGTCCAAGCAGAGATATCAGCATTATCAGAAGCTTGTTTACGGAATTTACATGACCACGAAGAAGGTTGCACACTATTTTTCTGATCATTCCATTACAGTCGTCAGCGACGCACCTTTGTCAGAAATTCTAAACAACAGAGATGCAACTGGTCGAGTGGCAAAGTGGGCGATTGAACTCCTTCCATTGGATATCAAGTTTGAGGCAAAGAAAGCTATAAAGTCCCAAGCAATAGTAGATTTCCTCGCCGAGTGGGTTGAACAGCAACAACCGACTCAGATTCACTCGGAGCATTGGACCATGTTCTTTGACGGATCCAAGATGTTGAATGGTTCTGGTGCTGGGGTGGTATTGGTATCCCCCCGAGGAGACAGGCTCAGCTATGTTCTTCAGATTCATTTTGATTCCTCCAACAATGAGGCTGAATACGAAGCACTTCTGTACGGGTTGCGAATGGTCATTTCTCTCGGCGTCCGTCGCCTAATGGTCTACGGCGACTCAAATTTGGTGGTTAATCAAGTAATGAAGGAGTGGGACGTCAGGAGCCCGACTATGATTGGTTATTGTAATGTAGTGAGAAAGTTAGAGAAGAAGTTTGAGGGGTTAGAGCTCCATCATATACCCCGACTAAAAAATCAAGCAGCTGATGATTTGGCAAAGATAGGTGCCAAGCGTGAGCCTATTCCCAGTAATGTGTTCTTGGAGCATCTTCACACGCCGTCTGTCCAAGAAGATCCCTTCATGGAGGAGCCCCCACAACCTAAGAGCCCTACTGATCCGACTGAAGTTGAAATCCCAGCCGTGGTTGACTTGGTCATGGAAGTTTTGGTCGTCATACCCAATTGGACAGTGTCGTACATTGCATATATTCTCAGGAAAGAGCTCCCAGAGGATGAAGAAGAGGCCCGTCAGATTGTCCGTCGATCTAAAGCTTTCACAGTAATGGGTGGACAGCTTTACAGAGAAAGTGTTACCGGAGTCGCTCAGAAGTGCATAACACCGGAAGAAGGTCGAGTGATCCTCAACGACATCCACTCGGGGACCTGTGGTCATCATGCATCCTCTCGCACCATTGTGGCCAAAGCATACCGAGCGGGGTTTTATTGGCCACGAGCGAATGAAATGGCAAAATACATAGTCGACAAATGTGAAGGTTGTCAGTTCTACTCCAACATGTCTTACAAGCCTTCATCAGCCTTGAAGACCATTCCGCTCGTATGGCCCTTTGCTGTCTGGGGATTAGATATGGTTGGACCTCTGAGGACTGGCAGGAGTGGCTTCACTCATGTGCTCGTAGCAGTTGACAAGTTTACCAAATGGATTGAAGCCAAGCCTATCAAAAACCTTGAAGCAAGTACTGTTGTCAGCTTCATCAGAGAGTTAACATTCAGATATGGTGTCCCGCACAACATCATCACAGATAATGGGTCGAACCTCGATTCTGATGAGTTCGGAGCCTTTTGCGCTTCCCAAGGCACTCGAGTCGACTATGCTTCAGTCGCCCATCCCCAGTCGAATGGACAAGCTGAAAGAGCAAACGGATTGATTCTCAAAGGACTGAAACCCCGATTGGTGCGTACCTCAAGCATGCAGCAGACGCCTGGGTCGATGAACTTCCATCAGTGCTTTGGGGACTGAGGACAACTCCTAATCGGTCGACTGGCCGAACTCCATTCTTCTTAGTCTATGGGGCTGAAGCTGTGCTTCCGAGTGACTTGCTTCACAATGCACCCCGAGTCGAACTTTTCTCAGAAGATGAAGCAGAACAGGCTCGGCAAGATGCAGTTGATCTCCTGGAAGAGGAAAGAGAGATGGCCCTAATCCGGTCGACCATTTATCAGCAAGACCCGCGTCGATTCCACGCCAGAAACATGAGGGGTCGGGCATTTCAAGAGGGAGACTTGGTTCTTCGAGTAGATCAGCAGAAACCACACAAGCTCGCTCCTGCTTGGGAAGGCCCCTTCATTGTCACCAAAGTGCTCCACAATGGAGCACATCACCTCTACAATGTCGAGCACAATAAAGACGAGCCACGCGCTTGGAATGCGGAGCTGCTCCGCCCCTTTTATACTTAAACATTCAGACTGTTGAGATGTAATAAGAAATACCTTCTAGTTTGATTATCAAAGACACAGTTTTACAGTCTCCTAAATGATTGTTGTTCCTTTTTTATATGTTCTAAATCCACCAGCGGGTGCCTTAGATGTGAATCCGCTTCGCCTAAGTTTCAAAAAAAGAAATCCTGCCGAGTGAAGAGCAAGCCTCTCACTCGGAGGCTTAGCTGCGAATCCGTTTCGCCTAAGTTTAAAAAAATCCTACCGAGTGGTGAGCAACCCTCTCACTCGGGGGCTTAGCTACAGTCCAGTACTCGCCTAAGTTTGAAAAATCCTACCGAGTGGTGAGCAACCCTCTCACTCGGGGGCTTAGCTGCAGTCCAGTACTCGCCTAAGTTTGAAAAATCCTACCGAGTGGTGAGCAACCCTCTCACTCGGGGGCTTAGCTGCAGTCCAGTACTCGCCTAAGTTTGAAAAATCCTACCGAGTGGTGAACAACCCTCTCACTCGGAGGCTTAGCTGCAGTCCAGTACTCGCCTAAGTTTAAAAAATTCTACTGAGTGGCAAGCAACCCTCTCACTCGAGGGCTTAGCTACAGTCCAGTACTCGCCTAAGTATAAAACACGTTCCGAGTGAGAACCAATCTTCTCGCTCGGGGACTTGGCCACACGCCCCGTCCTGATCAGCAAGGAAGACAAGGTGCAGGTCAAATGTGACCTTCTCCTTAGAGCTGCGCCATAAGTACAATGTGCGCTCCATCCCGATCCGCAAGGACGACGAGGTGCAAGTCGACCGCGACCTTCTCCTCAGAACTGCGCCATAAGTACAATGTGCGCTCCATCCCGATCCGCAAGGACGACGAGGTGTAGGTCGACTACGACCTTCTCCTCAGAGCTGCGCCATAAGAACAATGTGCACTCCATCCCGATCCGTGAGGGCCACGAGGTGCAGATCGACTGATTACCTTCTCCTCAGAGCTGCATCGCAAGTACAAAGACTATTTCGAGTGAAGAAACAAGTTCCACTCGAAGGCAAACACGAGCATATTCAGAGGAAAACCAAGTGCACATAAATCCTAAGATTCCAGACCATGGATTAAAGTACTCGGGCATCAGGCCCGAAGGAGTTTAACGGTTACAAAATCACTCGGCATTCTGAGGCAAATTTAAGGCGAGGCATAAAGTTTGTTCACTCCGCAGGAGGAGGGCTAGCAGGCTCGACGAACTCGTCCAGATCAATTCCGTCAGCAATCCGAGTGGCAGCAGCAATGAAGGTTTCCATGAAGGATTGGAAGTCATGCCTTTTGGTATTGGCAACCTTGATCGCCGCCAGCTTCTCTTCTCGGGCTTCCTTGCAGTGGACACGAACCAGCGACAGAGCCACGTCAGCACCGCATCGGGCAGAAGACTTCTTCCATTCTTGCACCCGGCCAGGGACCTCATTGAGTCGAGTCATCAGAGACTCGAGGTCATTTTGGAGCGTCGCCCCTGGCCAGAGTGCTGTGTCGATGCACGACACTGCAACTTTCAGCCGAGCAAGGTAGTCGACAACACTAGCAACACGGGATTCCAGTCGGAGCATGTTCATGGCAGCTTCGTCCTTAACAGGAGAGAGGATGGGTTCCAAGTTTGTCTCAGTTCGCCCAGTCTCTTCCTTGAAGTTCTGGCAAAATTCTGCACACGCAACACAACGATGAGACAGTAACTATACATCGAGTCAACAGCAATAATTCAGTCGGACAAAGGAAAGCACCTTCGAGCATGACGAACAACTTCTTGGCAAATCCCCCCAGATAATTCTCCAGGTCATCTCTCTTGCGGGCGATGCCTTCTACTTTGTCGGTCAGGACTCCCTTGTCCTTCTTCAAATGAGTCGCTTCCTTGTTGGCTTCATCAAGAGCAGTCTTCAGCTTGGCGTTCTCTTCCTCCAGTTTACCGACTGAAGAAGCTTCTGGTCGGCGAGTGCGGTTTTCTCTTCTGCTACCTTCTGTGCAGCTGCAAGGTCCAGATCCTTCTTCGCCAGAGCCTGGTTCATTGTTTCTGAAAGAAGTAATGCTCGGTTCAGGAAAAGCAAATAACACTTGGATCAGGAACAAGCCAGTCGGCAAATTTTTCGTACCAGCGGCCTCATCCTTGGCTTTCTGCAAGTTCATCTTGACTAGCTCCAGATCGAGATTGAGCTGAATCTGCTTCCGCTCTAGGTCAGCAAAACGAGCTCCAAGTTCACAGGATTTCTGTAATCAAAGGACGGTCAGTCGACAGATGAAAAGATTGGTTACTTCAGAGAAATAGAGTGATAAATTCAACAAGTTCTAAGACTACTACCGAATCAAACATCCAACAGTAGTCTCGGGGACTACACCCAGTGGGTGCACTTAGCATGCCCCCACTGGTTCGGTTTCCACTCGACATGGTTCGTCCAGGCCGAGTGTAAAAAGAAAGGAAGAGAAAGTTGTTCTCAGACCATAGTCGACTACGGTCTCGGGGACTACACCCATTGGGTGGACGCAGCGTGCCCCCACTAGTTCAGGTTCCACTTGACCTGACCATTCAGACCGAGTGAGAAAATTACGATTATCAGACCACAGTCGATTGCCCGCAGTCAACTATGGTCTCGGGGACTACACCCAGTGGGTGCACTCAGCGTGCCCCCACTGGTTCAAAAACTCAATCGACACAACCTAGTCGACCCAAGAAACAAAATTATTCAGCAGTAAGTTAAAACATCCAGTGGGTGTACAAATGCAAAACGCAGACTGATAGAAAAATCCCTCAGGGAAAGTTTTCAGGTAGCATATCCTAACAGAACAAGCGACAAGCTAAAGGGTCAGTCGGTGATCAACCAACCTAGACGTTGCTCTGGAGAGCTGAGCTGGCGTCGTAAGCAGCTTGGCTGGTCTCCCGGGCCACCTTCATCTGCTCCATCATGATGCCCGCCTGGCGTATAGCCTCCTTGGCAGCACCCACTTGGTCCTCTGGGACGTGATGTGCAGTAAAGAGTGAAGATGGATCGGCTGGAGTCTGCGCAGTCGACGCTGAAGGCTGGGCACTCGACAATGGCACGGCGAAAGTCACAGAAGTCCGATTGGCATCGCCAGTCTCCTAGGTTACTGGTTCCGTCACTGGCGTTGACTGAGGCGCCTTGCCAATTGATGTCTTCCTGCTTCTCCTTCCCATAGGCCTCAGTGGCACATCCTCGTCGTCATCTGGAAGATCAATGACATTGGGAGGAGCTGCAAAAGAACCAATCGCCAGGATTCAGTCGACTAGTAAAATGGCTGAGAGAGTAAAGACAAGATCGCAAAAATCATACCTGGGTTGGAAGTGATCGTGTCTCCCATTTCCTCGTCACCGTCTCTGTAAGCAGAAGTCCCAGAGGTAGCAGCACTACTAGTTTCAAGATTCACTCGGGTAAATCAACAAGAGAGTCGACAACACAGGTCCTTGAGCAAAAAATGAAGGCAAGACACTTACGCAGAAGCGACGGGAACATCGATCTTAATCTTAGGCAGGGTCTTCCGCGACTTCGATGCCGCAACCTTGGGCTGCTTTGAAGCCTTTTCACTCGGCGCTGGGGAAGAAGTCCGAGTGTGCTTGGAAGATTGTCGAGTCGGCGGAGCTACTTTGCCACGGACACTTGCTGGGTCATGCTTATTCTTGGAACGCCTTTCGTTGCGAGGTGGTGACTTGACCTCTTCGCCACGCTCGAGTCCTCTCTTTCCTCCTCCTCTTCTCCTCCATCAGACTGATAATCCATGCTTTCGCCTCCACTTTCTTCTCCTTGCTGGTACTGCTCTTGCTCCCCGTTTGGCATTGAGTATGTATCCGTATAGATCTGCGAAGCAAAAGAGGTGAACAAAGGATGGTCGACTCAGTAAACAATTGCAAGTCAGAATGAAAAACACTCGGAAATAAAGAATGGACCTTGTCTGGTTGGTTGTTGGCGTCGAATGGAAAAACTCTTCGGGAGCCCCTGGGGTTGTCCTTGTTTCCTGTGATGCCTTGCACCCACTGCGCCACCGTCTTCTCATCAACGTCCTCCGGGTGGATCCGAGTGGAATCTTCAATCCCTGAGTACATCCACATCGAGTGATCACGAGCCTGGAGAGGCTGGATACGTCGACTGAGAAATACCTCGAGCAAATCCATTCCAGTCACACCCTCATGAATCCGCTAAACTACTCGCTCCATCAACATGGCCACCTCAACCTTCTCTGCTGGAGTCACTTTCAAGGTGGTGGGTTTCTGGACTCGCGCCAAAGAAAAGGGAGGGAGACCAGTCGAGTGGCCAGGGGTCGACTTGTCTTTGCAATAAAACCATGTCGACTGCCACCCTCTAACCGAGTCAGGGAGAGTCATCGCAGGAAAAGCGCTCTTCCCCCGCATCTGGATGCCCAAGCCCCCACACATCTGGATTACCTGGGTTTTCTCGTCACTCGGGCTAGCTTTTTTCACAGTCTGCGAGCGACATGTGAAGATGTGCTTGAACAGACCCCAGTGCGGTCGGCAGCCCAGGAAATTCTCACACAGTGAGACAAAGGCAGTAAGGTACGTGATAGTATTGGGAGAGAAATGGTGGAGTTGAGCTCCGAAGAAGTTTAGAAAGGCACAGAAAAGGGGATGTGGGGGCAAGGAAAAACCGCAGTCGACGTGGGTGGCGAGCAAGACGCATTCGCCCTCCTGGGGCTGTGGCTCTGTTTCGTCCCCCGGGAGCCTCCAGGAACCATGCTCGATTAGCCCACTCTCGGCCAGATCTCGCAGATCATCCAGCTCGATGGTGGACTGGATCCAGTCGCCCTGAACCCAGCCGCGCGGCAAGCCAGATCGCGATGACGACCCGCTCCTGCCGGTCTTCTTCCCCTTCCCCTTCGCCGCTCCCTTCTTCGCGCGTTCCAGCGCCGCCATCTTGTCCTTCGCCATCGAAGCAAGAGGAGCGCGGGCGAGAGGTGGCGTCGATAACGGAAGCGGAAGTGGTGGAGAAGCAGAGGAGGAAGAAAGGGGAATTGGGGCGCACTGTGCAGAATTCTCCAATCCAATGCCTTTTATGGAACCGTTTCCGAGTGACTGACCACTGGGCCCGGGCGATCCTGTCAAATCCCGCAACTGGCGCTCGCTCGGTACGTGGCGAAAAAGGTGGCGTGGATATCGAGGCATCCCTGCCTAATCCGTCCTGATTACTGCGGCCTCCTCTGTCCCGCACGCTTCCCAAAATTTCGAATCCCGCAAGATCCGGGAGCAGCAGAGCAGTCTGTCAGACCGAAGATTTTTTCCATACCAACACTCGAAGCTTTTCAGTAAAAGTTCACTCGACAGACTAAGAATGGATCAAGGTGACTGGAAAAGAAGTTGAAGTCATCATGTTGTTCATTGATCCCAGCAAGACGCTTCCGAAGCGCAAAAATTGAGTCGGAAGTATTTTCAACTCCTTCTCCACTCGAACCCTGAACCATTCGGGGGCTAATGATGAAGCTATGTACCTAGGGTAGGGTCATAGGCCTGACCTAGACACCCTCCCCTAGGACATTACCCTAAAGTCAGAAGCATTCAAGGGATACCATCATCTACTCGACCAGAAGCATTCCACTCGAAAGATTCAATGTCAGTCGACCATAGCATCAGTCACTCGACAACCAGAAGGTCTAAAGCCGCTCTGAACAGCAACGGTCAGGCATTTACTTCGTAGACTTAATGATCATTCATGTATCTTTATTGCTGGTGTTACTAGTAACGCCCCCTCTTTATGTGCCTTAAACCCTGTGTAACTGAGGGCCGGAGGGGTCTGGCGAACTCTATATAAGCCACACCCCTCCTCAGGGACAAGGTTCGCACCCCCTGTAACTCCACACACATATAATCCAGTCGACCACCTCCGGGCACCGAGATGTAGGGCTATTACTTCCACCGTGAAGGGCCTGGACTCGTAAACCTTGTGTGTACAACTTCACCATAGCTAGGATCTTGCCTCCTCATACCTACCCCCATTCTACTGTCAGTCTTAGAATCACGACAGTGAGCAGTGGCAAACTTAAAAATCCCTGATGCAACCTATCATTTATCAATGTCTGCAAAAGATCTGCAGCAATTACAAACAGTAAAGGAGAAATTGGGTCTCCTTGCTTAACCCCACACTTGCATTTAAAATGATTGCCAGGTACACCATTAAGCAGTACTGAAGAAGTTCCAGAAGATAACAACTGCTTGATCCATGTAATCCATGTATTATCAAACCCTTTTGCGAACAGGATTTTCAGAATAGCCTCGTGCTGAATGGAATCAAAAGCCTTTTCAAAATCCAGCTTTAGAAGGAGAATGGGCTTTTTAAACTGGTTGCATTGATGGATATACTCAAAAGTCCAAGCTAGGCAGTCCTGTATTGTTCTAGATTTGATAAAACCATATTGATGTTTATGCACACATTTGGTGATCTCCTCCTGAAATCTGTTTGCAGCCAGCTTTGTGAGGAATTTAAGACCAACACTAGTGAGAGATATTGGTCTAAAATCGCCCACAGTCTCAGGATTCTGCTTTTTTGGGATCAATGTAATGAAAGCATCATTGAGATTCTCCAAATGTGCAGATCCAGCATGGAACTCATGTACCAGTCTGATGAAATCAGCAGAAATGATGGGCCAACACTTCTTTAGGAAGAGGCCATTGAATCCATTAGGTCTAGGAGCTTTATCAATGGGCATTTCCTTAATTACCTGTTCAATTTCTTTGACCTCAAAGGGTTTTGTTAGCACTTCCAGACCCTGCACTCTAGGGATTAAATACAATATATCCCCCTCCAGAGTTATTGGCAAAACTGTACCCATTCTTGCTTTAAAAGTATTTAAGAAAGCCTTGGCCATTTCCTCATGTTCTGATGTCACAGAGCCATCAGACAACAACAAACTAGCAATAAAGTTCCTTCTATATCTCTCTGTAGCCATGGCCTAGAAAAACTTGGAATTTTCCTCTCCCACTTTGATATATCTGATGGTACATCTCTTTCTCCAATAAAGATACTGCAGGTGTAAAAGGTGTTCATGGTGGAGTTTTGTAATTCTCCTGAAGTTGGCCTCAGGCCTGGATAGAGGTCTCATGTCCTCAAGATTATCCAACCAAAGAATCACCCAGTTGCAATTTTCAGTCAGCTTCTTGAGATGGGACAAACCTTTCTACCACTTCTTTAGAGCAAAATGCAAGGCCTTTAGTTTATCCACAATAATAGCTGAAATATGTGACTTGTGGAGGGCCTCTTCCAAACCTCTTGCACACAATCCATAAAACCTGGTTGATGAATCCAATAGTTCTCAAACCTGAAAATATGAGCCTTTGGTATGGAAGTGCTTATAGAAATCAGACAAGGCACATGATCAGACACTGTTTTTTCAAGAGGAGTCACTTGGGACATAGAATAAATGCTGATCCAACTAGCAGAGGTAAAAACCCAGTCAAGTTGCTCCAGAAGAGGCATGTCTTGCATGTTTGACCAGGTAAATTTCCTGCCCTTTAAAGGAAGTTCCAGAAGACCCAGGTGACCTATGATTTCATTGAAAATGAACATGTCATTCACATTGCCACCCGGGAGATTTCTATTATCAAGTGATCTAATGAAATTGAAATCCCCCAATAAAATCCATTTATGCTCCAGCTCAATCTCTAAATTATAAAGCCAGTTAACAAAATCATCTCTCATTTGACCCTGACAAGGACCATAAATATTCACCAGAAACCATTGTTCATTGTTATGCACTGAGGTGAAGTGTATGATAATAGCATATGGTTTTACTTCCACCAAAGTACCCTGAAACGTGTCCGATCGCCACGCAGTTAAAAGACCACCTGAAGCACCCCTCGAGGGAGATTCAACAAATTGACCAAAACCAGAAGGATAGATGCTTTTTATAATGGCACGAGTGCAAATGGAGAGCTTTGTTTCCTGGAGACAAACCACAGCACATTGACTTTCAGTCACCTTTTCTCTGACAGAACGCTGCCTAGCTTCAGAGTTTAGACCTCTGACATTCCAACAAAGGATTTTCCAACTACACATTGTCACATGATTCATTAGCAACCGAAACAGAATAAACCAAATGTAGCACGGCATACAATGCCATACATCCCAAAATATAACAGAGTTCACGAATGCAGTCTGCAGCAACCATAACCAGACCCAACGCGATAATAAAAGTATCAAATTTAACAGGCTCGCCAAGCCAAAACAAGCTAGATAACATAATCATTTAAGCCGTGGGAGAAGTAGAGTCCTCCTTTGGATTAGCCGTAAGCTTGTCCGTCGATAGAAGGGGGGATCAATCTCCAGCTCTGCTCCCACCGCCTGCAAGACATGAATCGGAGTGTGTGTAGGAGCATCATCTTGCTTGTCTTGGCGAGGAACCTCTGCAGAAGTGGGATGGGCCTTGTTGTCCATGGGCTTGGAGCGAGGACGCTTCTTCGTGGGTTGAAGAGAGAGCTGCTCAAAAACCACATGTTTGAAGCCATCCAGCTTTGCCGCACTTTTGGTGCAACCCCTGAGTGACGTATCCACGATGGGTGCAGGTACCTTCTTCCTTCCTCTCTGCCTTTTCTCCTTGACTATTTTCTCCATAGAAAAAACCACCGATGTAGAGGAGACATCACCAGAGTCAGCAGGCAGGGCTTCTTCAGAAGCAGAGTCAGAAACAACAGGCAGATCATCAAACAGAGCTCTGCTACTGGGTGTCTGACCATCATCGATTTACGAGCAGGAACAGAGCTAGGCAAAGCAGCCACCAACAAGGACATCTTCTTAGACTCATCAAAAGCAATAGACCAGGAACGCTTGGAGTATATGCTTGAGCTCATTGGCTTGAAGAAAATGGACCTTGGCACTTCTTTGACAGAAAAATCGAACATCAGATTCTGGAAAGACCTCTTCCAAATCATTTTCGGGGGAAGAGGTGGCCCTGCCACAATGCGTGCCATACCAATGAAGATCTCATGGTGTTGAATGACGGGTGGTTGATAGGGCACAATTGCCAACGGGTTCTTCATAGGTTACTGCACCAGCTGAAGTTCTTGATCAGGCTGCAGAGGTTGATCTTCATGCTGCTGTAAATTGACATCCTGAACATGCTGCTCTACTGAAACTGATCCTTCCGGCTGGTCAATTACAATCGAGATCTGATCCTGTTCTGGAGTTGCGGGCTGCGGGGGCCGTTCCCCCTTTGCATCATCGCCCCACGGAGCATTGCCCCAACCTTGGGCCACCTCATTGATAGGCGGAGGAGGATCCACAACAGGGGCATCGTTCCATCCCAGCATTGGGTAGGGAGGCAGCACAAAAAGCAGATTATCAGGAATGAGATTTCCAGGTAATGGATGAGGATTCCCATCCAAAGGCATTGGGTCCTCATCGTTTGGCATTTTATCTGCAAAGTTCGCTCCCAAAACATAACATGCAGCAGTCCATGAAACTTGAGCGCCACCCCACTCAGCATAATCTCCAAAAACCACATCACGCGGAACTAAAGGCGTATCGGGAAAACTTGCTTCAACCAATGTTCTGACAAGGTAAAGATCTTCACTGTCCCAAGAGATAAACTTTCGGAGGTGCCTACAGCTTGAGAGATGAACTCTGGGGTGCGGTAATCTAGGGGAATACCAATGAACATTAACCAGCCCTTACGAAAACCATGAGTCCCCTTGAAGTTCCCCCCCTCGTCATGTTTCATTAATCTAACAAATCGGTCATTGCCAAGGGGAAAAGGAGCATGCTGAATCAAGGTGTATCTGACTGACGGATCTCTAACTTGGAACAGACCAACCCCATGAAACCACGGCTGAGCAGAGCGAACCAAAATACCTCAATTCTGTAGGAACTGAACCACCTCCTAGCGCACCGGACCGAGAGGCCCCTCCGGGGCAGGCATCACTTCAGCCACCATGTAATCCTCATGGCGGCGTGGTGGGCGTGCTGCAGGCGTGAAGAAGGTCCGATGAAGACGACGATCGCCGTCATCGATGATGTGATGACCAGCTGGCACGAAGCGCTGAGGATCGAGCTTGTAGTTCACCATGGATGAAGATGAAGCTTGCTTGGGGTTTTCTTTGGGCAAAGGGGAGGGATTGTGGTTGTGATGCAATGGGGGTGGCGGCGATGGGACTGGACGGTCTATCCCAGTAACTCCGGCTCTCTTCCCATGACAAGCAGAGGATTCCGAGAATAACGTATTTTGTTGCAGGGAAATTGGCCTCCAAACCAATCCACTGGAGCACGCGAAATCATTACAGTCTCGCCTAGAGTTGCCCAGACGAGAGCAAGCCGCACAGACCTCTCGCATTCCACAAGCAGATGGCAGGTGGCCCCTCTGAGAGCAAACAGTACATGTAAATGCGGTCCACCATGTCATCGACCATGGCTTCAAACTGACGCGCAGCCCCTTGCGAGGAAGGGATATCCTGGAAACTAGTCATTGGGCTTATACTAGCAGAGTTGGCAGGCCCAATAGCAGCTTGGCGTGGGCTGACAGACTGGTGGGCTTCCATAGGCAATGGGCCAGGATGCAAATTACCAATTTGAATAGGAGCCAATCCCGCCTCCGTGATCCGTGGCGCTGGATCCTCGGCATGCATGGTCGTCCGTTCCACAGAAACCGGATCACACACTGGATCAAGGATTGTTGGCCGGCTCAACTCCGGCAATGGGGTTACCGTACCAAACACAATAGGTGGTTGAGCCACCGTCCAAAGCAAGTCCTGTGGAGGGGACTGTCGAATGACAACACGCTCATGAGCAGGGAGATCATACCCTCCATCCGTGATCGTATCAATGCAATTTTGCGTCGCAGGGTATCTATATCCTTTGCAAGCAGAGTAACGCTCAAAAGTGGCAAAGGAGAGTTTCTTCCTAGCAGAGCAAGTTGACTTTAGAGAGGATCTAACAGGAGGTTTATGCATGGCCAAAAGACCTAAAGATGATCGACGCTTTGTTGGACTAACTAGAATCCATTCTGCATCACACTCTTTCCTCCAGATCTTGAGCTCTCGAATCCAATTTGGCCCCCCATTACCCCATAGATGAAAGTAGCATTTGAACAGATCACAAGCAAAAGAACGAAGATCCATAATAATGAAACCAACTTGCTTGCAAGAAACTTGGAAAGAATAAACCTTATCCTTGATGTGATCCACATGAAGATCAATTGCCGAGCCCCCAATTGCAGCTTCTAAGGCCGCCACCACAGAATCCTCTGATAAACGGAAGGCATGACGGCTAAAAGAAACAACCAAAATAAATGGCCTTCTTCGCCCCAATGGGTGAACCGTGTGACCAGTTGATTTGAAAACCTCATCAGAAAAAACCCTACCCTTGGAGAAATCCAAGCCAAGGGTAGATCCACCAGTAGAACCCATAGAAGATGGGTATTACCTTGATCCAGAGGAGACGCCGGAAAGGATCGCCGGATGAGATCCACAGATTAGTGGATGAGGAGGGAGATCGCCGGGGAGGAGGCCAATGCCGTGGTGGGAGGTGGGAGCGCCATATGGGAGAAGTCTTGTTATAAGTCCTGGTGGCAATCTTGAAGAGATACGAGCCTAGGTTCCGCCAAGGCAGTCTAGTCAACATGCCAGAGAAGCGCCTTTCTTCCATTTCCTAGGGTAATAGGAGTAGAGGTCTGGAAAAGTTCAGCAGTGTATTTTTTGCAGTCGTTTCATGGTATGTTCTACCATGTTTCAATTTTAATTTTATTTTTTAAACATGTTGCCCTATGTGCATTTAGATATGTAGCAACCAAATTTACACTTTGTGCGGCTATATCACTCTGATACGTCGATTGGATGGAATTCTCTGTATAGGAAAAGGTTATTTTCCCCTCATTTTGTTTTAAAATACTTACAAACATGGAATGTGTATAAAAATGTATGCCCCGAGAAAATAATAGGCATGAAGTATCTGCTAAATGATAAGAAAGAAGACATTCATTTACCAGGGAAATGTTCTACTTATTAAATACAGTCAGTATTTTGAGATACAAACATCAAAAGAAAAAAAATTCAAAATAAGTATTACCTACCTTTTGCTTGTATATCAATCATTTTATGTGACAAAATATTTGCAAACCAGAACAATATGGTTGTTGAGTGAAATGAGCCTACATTAGACACCTCTTGATGCCAATGTTTGGTAATTAAATTAGAAGGTCATACTTAAGATTGGAAATGTAACCCCACAATAAAAAAAATCTAGTCTCCGCTAATATAGAAAGTGGGTTTGCTTCTCCTTAAGCACCTCGAAAGTGTTGATGACTCTAGGATTCGTCAGAGAGCCTGTGGATTCGTCTCCCCTCTGCCTACCGCTCTGGAGGCTGGTAGTAGGTAGGGGAATCTCTGTGCCTTTGCTCCGGCTAGTAGTTTAAGTTAGAGTTTTTTTAGTCCTCGCAGGTGCGGCGCTCGGGCGGATGGTTGCATTTCTTCTAAGAGTTTGTCTTCCAAGCTCCTTATCGAATTCATTTTTCTGGAAGTTGTCGAGAGAGCTCCGACGTAGATTTCTGCCATCTCCTTTGGGCGGCAAGGTTAGGGTTTCTCATCATGTGTGCGTGATGACGTGATTTGATGTCAGTTGCTTCATATCTATTCAAGGGTTCAATGGCAACGAGTGTAGTTCCAGGGCATTGGTCCTTAGGGGCATGTGTATGAAGAGTTCCTGATTATCGTCGCCAAGGTCAAGCCGGCCCCGGTAGGGGAGGGGCGACAACGACGCATTGATAGCTCGTATTGATGGCGGTATTGGTCATTCGGTGGTACCGAGACCTCAACGTAATTTTATTATGCTGGAGGCGCTTTGTAATTCTGATGAACGTCTATAACATATTACAAATTTTTTCGTAAAAAATAAAAATAAAATTGTAGACCTAATTTTCACTAACCTGTCACCAATTCTCCTTTAAATTTCGTTGTGGGCACCTTCCTCCTTTAACCCACATGTTGTTCCATAAGATCGGTCCATAGATATAGGAAGACTCTCAAATTAAATAACCAAAAACCTGGTTGTCTTTCTTTTTGACAAAATGGGAGCTTTCATCCTTGATTTCACAAGCGAACCCATCATACATAACAAAAGTCATGTCACAACTCACAAGTCATGGCCAAAATGAAAGGAAATAAGCCCATCTGAAGGGCGTAGACATCCTTCCAAGAAAAGATGGACCTAGCAACGAGTGACAAAAGAAAATATGGACTTGATCAAACACTACCAAAGACAAATGCCCATCAATTTGATTATCCAACGTCTCCGATCTATTGTAGTTGAGAAGGCTCAACCTTTTTTCGCAAATAAAATATTTCAATTTTTCCGTAGTTGAGAAATCTATCATACTCCCTCAATGTATAGAGGCCGCGTCAATTAATTCAAATCGAAGGGAGTACTTTTTATCCTTCAATTTTTTTCGTAGAACTTCATCATTCTCCTAGCCTCTCAAAATACTTATTTGCACTTCTGACCCTGGGGATATGCACCATTTATTTTGGCGCTTTTGAGAGGGTGTCATGCCATTTGTATCAACGTTTTTGGAGTCGCGTCATCCATGTTGACGCCTTAATCAGAATGTAGGGGTAGTTGGAATTGCTGGAAATATGCTGCTTACATTTCTTTCACGGCTTAAACTTTTTGTAAAACTGGCTAGTGCATAAAAACTTGATAACAACCTTAGAGCATCTCCAATAGATCACCAAATTGTGCTTCAACTAAAATTTACATCGTTAAGAAGTGCTCTTTTACATCAACAAAAACCTCCAACTCCAACAGATGAAGTGAAATAGATGTTGCAAAATACATGACAATTGTCTTCTTGTGGGTGCCCTATTTTACATCATCTGTTGAAGCCCTTGGTGATGTAAATATAGCATTTGATGATGCAAATTTTGCTCCAGCCGTGTGGTCCCTTGGTGATGTAAAATTTGCTCGAGAGCGTCAAGTGATGCAAATTTTGATGGCCTATTTTACGTTACGGTCTATCCTCGAGTAAAAATATGTGCATCTACATCATCTATTGGAGCAACGTTCTTGCCCTCTCGTGATGTAAAAAGTGGTCCCTGCGTTTTTACCCTCTTGTGATGTAAAAAAGGGTCCGGGCCTATTTCACATCATCTATCGAAGATGCTAGTGTTGTAATCTCCTATAATATATTACGAATTTTCCAGCCATATCATAATTGTATATTCTGTGTTTTTTGACTTGAGAGCCACTGATACACTGCCACATGAGTCTGATGACATGATAAGCCATGTGAGGTTTGCATTCTCTGCAATCTTCCTGTCTAACTGTATACTCATGTTCCGCTGCTAAACTTTGGCCCATCACCACGTGACGCTCTGTCAATCTCAGACACGTATATGTTTACACTCTGTCAAAAAGTTTCTGAGTTTTATATTTTTAATTACCCTCCTAATTTGCACTTTAACCCAGATATTGGTCGGTGGAATGTTAATTAATTATACAACTAGGGTTCGTAAAGCAAAGATATATTTTTGTCTTGTGCTGCAAAAGCTACTGCGTGTTTGTTTCGTATAGGGAAGGCTTTTTGTCGGTGCAAAAGAATATAGTGCTTGAATCTACTGTATATGTATACAATCGATGTTGCACAGTTCAGGAGTATGTACTTGGTTATTACTCCCTTCATTCTATAATGTAAGATGTTTTTGACACATTATAGAACGGAGAGAGTATTTTTTTCCGTCACGTGTTAATTGAAAGCACATTTCACTTTTAAATTGTACTCAGTTTAGAACTATATTTTTACCTAACGGATGATCACTATCTACACAATTTACTCAACTTGGCCAATTTACACAATTCCATGGGATGGTCCCACTGACAGGCCCATATGGAATGTGACTGAGAGATCTGCACATATGTTTGAAAAAGAAAAGAGATCTGCACATATCAGTGGATGTCACTGGGCACCTAAAAGCACGTGCCTTGTATTGAACGTACGTTGATGTACCAGGCTGCCGGCTACCAACATTAGAGCAACTCTAGCAGATTCTGCATCCCGCCCCGATCCGTAAAATAACTGCCAAAATACGGGTCGACGCGGGACAATATGTCCGATCAGACACCGCATAAGCTCCCGACCAGTAAATTTTTTTACGGGGCGTGGCAAAAGATCTCCCTCGACCTCTAGATTCACGGGGTGGGAGGACGACCCGAGCTCGGCCCCTATCCGCGGCGAGATTTGGCAGGAGGGACATTTCCGCGCGGCCGTTCCCGCTCCCCCACCCTCCGCCACCATTGCCCCGCCACCTCATGCTCCGGTGCATCTTCCCCGGCAGTCCTTCGCCGCCATGGATGACTCCCTGCTGTCCCCCGTCGCCGTCGAGGTCGCGCACGCTCAATCCCCTCGGGCGGATCTCGTCGCCGGCCATGTTGGCCCCGCCGTCGCCCAAGGCACCACTGCGCCTGCCCGCAAGCGGCAGGGCAACGTGGTCGTGCAGGGCGGGAATCCGGCTGCCCCCGCCGCGAAGGCCCGCGCTCCAGGCGCCAACGCCGCTGCGCGATCCCGGCCAGCGACGGAGAAGGTCGGCAAGGTCTCCGGCGTAAAGCGCAAGAAGATTCCGGCAACAAAGAAGCCCCCTCCTTCATCGACTCCCTCCACACCAGAAAGAGGTTCCCCGGCGATGCCGCTCAACGGTGCTGCTCCCACCGCAAGCGAGGTGTTTGACGAAATGGCCGGAAGGTATGCGTCTTCGCTCATGGCAATTTTCTTTGCTTTTCGCCATTTGCGATAGCTCGTGACTTGTTGTTGTTCAATATAGTGGTGGTTCGAACAATGCAACTGCCGAGTTCGTGAACTTGTTGGACACCAATGCCGTTGACATCGATCAAGCCCCGCTCGCCGCATTCGATTACAATGAACAAAGGGAAGCGTGGATGATCATGGTGGTCAGGAAGAAGTGGAGGAGATCGATGAGGGGGCATAAGCAATGGCAAACAAAAAGTGGAAAAAGCCAAAAATCGAAGAACTACACGATCTTGGAAGATCAAATCTTGATCAAGGCATGGTGTGCGGTGTCTCTTGATACATGCACGGGTACTTCTCAAACCGCCAAGAGGTATTGGCAAAGGATCGAAGATCAATACTTCTGCATTATGGCAAAGTATCCCAATAGGACTCCACGCACCTTTCGGTCGCTTCAAGGGCGTTGGGATGTGATCAAGCCTATTTGCAGCCATTGGGCAGCTTGCTTGGAGCAAGTACGCAACGCACCTCCAAGTGGAACCGTGGAATCCGACTATGTGAGTTCATTTTGACTTTGTTCAAGTTGTGCACATCATATTGCATCATATGAAATGATTGCATCATATGAAATAATTGCATCGTTCAAATTGTGTAGGACAAAATTGCCCAACAAAGATACAAGGACATGGAAGCTTCGGAAGGCAAATTGTTCAAACTAGAGCATTGTTGGGACTTGCTCAAAGAGTGCGAGGAGTGGAAGTTGATTGACAAAGAATCCCCACCGAAGAGAGGTTCACTTACAAACATGGATGAAGATGAGGATGATGATGGCCCAAGAAACTTGAACGAGCCCGATGGTGACAAGAAGACTAAGGAGAAGATGAAGAGAGAGCACGAAGCGTCGAGCTTGAGGGAGAAGATTGATGCCATGGTGCAATCAAATGAGTTGATGTTAGTGAAGACGTTGGAGATCAAAAAAGAGTTGGCCGAGAAGAACGCACGGGAGAAGCAAGAGAGATGGCAATTGCTCAAGGAAGAGGGGCTGCGCAAAGCGACCATTGAGGAGAGAAGAGCACGTGCCGCTAAGAACAAAGCCATGTCCAAGTTGCTCGCCGAAGAGAACAAGATCATGACAATGAACCGCAATGACATGGAACCCTCACCAAAGAATGGCATGATATGGCAAGAAGAGAAATCTTGAAGAGGAGAATCCTTGCGTCAGCCAGTGCGTGTTACAGTGCCGGAGATGTTTTTTATCGGGGTTTGGAACCAATGTCGCCGATGGGTTCAGTACACCAGCCGATGATTTTGGTGCGGGAGTTGGAACAAGCGCCGGAGGTGGATTCGGTGGTTCCGATGAACTCCATGGACTCGATGGCTCGGAGTGAAGATTGACCAAGATGATGTCGGACGTGGTCTTCACTTTTGCAAGACCCTCTTTTGCGTTTGTCCTACAAAACTTTAATCTTTTATTTGCGCGTGAACTATGTTTTATTGTTTGAATTTGAACTTATTTGTCGGAACCGATGTCAAATTCAATAATTGGGCGTCTTCGGTTTGAAGGTCGACGCGGCGGTGCCCGAGCAGACCCCGCGTAGCCGACCCGTAAAAAAGCATATTCACCGAATATCCTTTTTTACGGGTTCGTTTTGCGAGGTCTGAGTTTGACCTCGCCCGCGCCGGCTTGCATATACACTTTTCCGCGAACTGCAAAACACTTATGCGGGTTGGCATTTTGCGGGGTCTGCTAGAGATGCTTTTAGTACATTGCGGTCACGGCTAACAAATTGAGGGAGGTGTTTATAGGGGTAGGGGGTGTGCGTGCGTAGGTTAATATGAATAGATGTATGTCATGTATGTGACATATGCGATTGTTACACATTCAAGAAAAAAAACCTGAACGAGAGGTCATATTGTGCGGTAGGCACTTCAGGTGCACTTTTGTACAAATCCTGAAAAGCAGTCCATGACGCTTATTATACCATCACAAAATTCTAGATCTAAGTTTTCCTCGAAAAAAGAAAATCTATATAAACTCAATGCACATGTCGAGAAACGAGAAACACAATCTTAATTTGGTTACTATTCACTGTACATAATTTGTCATTTCTTCTTTTGTTTCTCCTTGTGCATGTTGCGTGGAATTTGGATTCCAAACCTAGTTATGCATGACTTTGAGTCTTTGATAGATGCCAACTTGGACTCGGGTGTTGCATCTCGTACGATATGGTCCTAGCAAACTGGGATTTACTCTGCTTTTGCTCTGCTCTTTGGTACCAGCAGCTCACCAACTTCAACGGTCTCCCATTTTGATCAAGTGCATGCGGCCAATTCCAGCTCGTGTAAATGTGTGATCAACCAATTCCAGCTCGTGGAAACGTGTGATCACCTAAAGGTACTTGAGAATAATCGTCAAACATGACATATGTGCACCAATCCATTCTTTCAAACTGGTCAAATGCCTTGCTTTGATTCTGTGCTCCAACAATATGAGATCTTCATTTAATTTGAATCTCCAACGGTTAATACTTTCGACTTCGTATCTAAAGATCTTTCCATTTCTTTGTATCCAATTCCAACATCCTTGAATGATGATATCCATAGCCTTTTTGGGGGGGGGGAGCAATTGATGGGCAATGAGAATGCCATCAAAAGTAGATATCGTAATCTTTTGCTTGGAATAATACTCTTCCAACAATCTTGTGAAAAGTAGCAATCCTAAAAGAGATGTCTTGTAGTTTCCTCAGCATGTTCATTGCAGAAAACACATTCATACAATCTAGATGAAAATTCTTCCTTCTTAGTAGGTTTCTAGTATTGACTCTGTCATTCATGAGCAACCAAAAGAAGATTTTGTGCCTTAGTCTTTTTGCAGTTTGTGATACATCTTGATTGATGAGTATTATTTTGTTTGTCCATGTCCTTTCCAAGCATCTTGCCTTTGAGGAGACCCGTGCAGTTCAATTAGCCCTTGAAGTTCAGTGTACCGAAGAAAAGCTTATTCAGAGAGGGGGTATGAATGAGTTGAGCAGGATCCTTGGATGTTATCCAACTAGCAGCAGATTGAGAATCATTTCTGACAAAATCTTGAAGTTATGGGTATTTGTTGATCAGAGGTTCATCCAACCACTTGTCATGCCAAAGGAGAATATATTGTCCATTTCCCATTTTACGGTTAGAATGTTCCATGAACTGTAGCACCCGCGCAACATTGCAACAGCCGTAACCCCCAAAATCCATCAAATCAAAACAGAAACACTTCAACCAGAACCAACTAACCAAACACCCCATCAACATCGAACCTCGGGAGTCAAGATGACAGGACCTCTCCTCCTGGCCTATCTCCAAATTGAAACTAAAAGAAGTATCGTAACAAAAGGGAAAACAAAGGATGGTCGATGAACTAATCAAAATGCAATCACATGGCATGAAGTAGTTCATGCACATACTCGTTGAACTCACAACATATTTTGGTGTCCTCGGTGATGTGGAGCGCAACCTTGGGCTAGGTGTATCAAGCGTCTTGACCTCTAGGAATGAGCAGAAAAACTGCGAGCCAAAACTGGATCAGAAAAGCTGAGACCGAAGTTGAAAAAGGTTAGCAAATGTTCAAAACCGAACTTAGCTCATTGGGCCAAGATATTGAATCAAGGCCTAGCAAACTAAGCAAGATAGGCAATAGCCCACCTACCAACTACACCTACACGAATAGCCATACATCAGCCCAAACGTACACAACCCCCAACCCTAATATGTTCCATCCCCCCCCCCCCCACAACGTCGCCGCCTCCATTCACCTACCTCGCATAGTCCCAGTAACCGCAAGCCCCCAGTACGCGGCGGCAACCACGGCTTCTTCATGGTCGAAGGTTGTGCACATATCTCCTGCGCACATCGGTCGGTCGTTCGCATGGCTTCCACGCGCGATGGCCATGGATCCTTCATAGCCGAAGATGGCATTCGTAGCACTCGCATAGCGATCGGTGACCCACGTGCAACGGTTTCTAACAAGAGTTTCTTCCTCCTACCACTTTTGCTCATGCTTGATTCGTGCTTGTATGCTCCAGCATTTCTTGCTCAAGATTTGATTCCTAATTTGTTCCTCCAGAAAAAATCGGTACTCCTCGGTCATGACCGTGGACCGAACCGACTTCTCGGTAAAAACAATTGATTTTGCATTTATAGAGTAACTGATCAGTCATCACATATACGAATGAACCAAATTTCTTTATTACTTGAACAACCGAACCGGTCTGTTCGATAAGACCGAATGCCCTGTCTGACCAAAATCCCATGCAGTGACCAAAGGGACCCACTGAGACGACGACCAAGTCAAAATCATGGGGCAAAATCTTAAATTGAACACCTCAATTGAGTGTGAGAGCTTCAACCCCAAGGGAGCTTAGTGAATTAAAGGTTATATGGCTTGTGTGAACAATAAGTATTGCTCGCTAATTTGAGACATTTCTCTGGGCTGGTCCATTAGCACGCTACATTAAGCGGACACAGAGATTGTTTTAGGAATCTTCTTGAACCTTTCGTTTGGTTTTGGGAAGGTTCTAGAAGGTTTACTCTTCTTCCTTTTGTTTTATTTTTTGTTTTTTAAATTACATAAACAATTTTTAGATTAAAAATATCTTTTAATTCGTGAATATTTCAAAAATTCATGAACACTTTTTTAAAAATTTGTATTTCTTTTTGAAATTTTTATTTCTCTAAGTCCACCTATAGTTTTTAAATTCACGATAATTTCTTATATCTACGATCATTCTTTGAATTCATGGTTTTTTGCTTCATGAACATTTTTCCAAATTCATGGACCTTTTTAAAATTCATGAATGTTATTAAAATTCATGATTATTTTTCAAATCTACAAAAAAAATTGAAATTTGCGATTGTTTGAATTTGGAATTTTTAAAATTAATTAACATTTTTTGAATTAGTGAACTTCTTTTCAAATTTGCGTACACTTTTCAAATCTTGTAAATTTTCAAATATGCGAAGATTCTTAAAATTCACAAACTTTCTTTTCGAATTTGTGAACTTTTCTCAATTAAGAACATTTTTTTCAAATTCTCAAATAATTTTCCAAATTTGTAAAAGTTTTTCAGTCTTTGAACATTTTTTTCTAATTGGCACTTTTTTTTAAATGGATGGTAGTTTTTCTTGTCCGTGAATATTTTTTGAAGTCACACATTTTTTTATAAATTTGTAAATGATTTTTAAGTCTTGAACATTTTTAAATATGTGAACATTTTTCGTTGAAAGTAAAGGATATCCACTAAAAAAAGGTTTTCTGTTCAACAAACATTTCCCATTTCAATTTCTTATTTCTGTATATTATTTTTCTTCCAACATGATAGAGGCATAGCACAAACAAATGGGGTGTAACTAACAAAACAATCCGTGGTTAAGAAAGAAAAAATTGAAGCAGAAGGAAAACCGTGTAGAAGGAAAATCGTGAAGAAGAGAATTTCTTTCGTGTCGTATGTCAATTACGGGCTTCCACTGTAGATGGTTAAGCGACCAACCACAAGCGATATTTCTAAATTCATGAAAAACGTAAATTCACGAAAAATTGTACATTTCAGGATATTTTAGTTTATTTTTTATAATCCTCCAACGTTTTTCAATTTTGAAATATTAAATTGATTTTTTAAATTTAGAAATATTTTTTGAAAACAAGAACATTTTTTAAATTTATGCACCAACTAATGTTTTAAGCAGGTTTTGGGGAAAACCGTCTCAGGCCGAAGATGGGATGAGCAGCCGACACCAACAACCTGAAACAAAAGCCGGTGGTTGGGCTGGGTTTGGGCTCCACCAAGCATGGAGCCCGAAAGCCTGAAAAAAACCCAAAATACCTCAAAACGGGGTTTTCTTAGACAAATATAGTTATAATACCGTATTATCGTTGCACTCCAGACTATTTCATCACTTGTACTAACTAGTGTATATTATTAAATCACATGCCATGATTTATTAAGCTGAATCTATTTTCAAACATATATTTCGTTGCAGTGGCAAATTTATATTGTCGGAAAAAAAAAGAATTGCATAGTGGACTGAAAAAAGATATTAATTAAAATAATTACCCCAGGTAGCTTTTCTACGATCAGATGTCCAAAATCAAGTAGGTGTAATATTCATAAAAAAAATCTCAGAAAAAAGTGAATCAGTCACATGAAGATATTGTTAATGGATTAATGAGAATAGTAAAAATTTCATAGCGTGTCAAGGATGCATCGGGGAAACAGCTGGTGCACCACAACATTGGTGCTACCGGTGAACCCGATTCTTATGATTGGAGTGGACTACTGGAAATCTTGGGCAGAAATTCGGGGAGTGAAGCGGGAGAGCGTATCTGTTGCACTGGGGCAATTGGTGCTAAGGTGCACCATACCCCCGTTGCACATTAAAATGTTCAAATTTTGATATTAGGTTCACATTGATGTTAAATTTTTCATTTTTGTACCTCATGCAGTGTTTCGAATTTTGATATGAAATTTCATGACAACATCGAATGATGTATGTCAATGCACTAATTTTTTTCAGTTTTTTTCCGAACATTTTTAATGTACAACCCGAGTCCGGTAGCATCAATTGCCCCCGTGCACCAGATACACTCTCGTGAAGCGGGTGGGCTAGGGAATGCAATTGATGTGTTTGAAGTACGGTTAGGGTGCAGCTAAAGCAACGGTGTCCCATCGGCTGGCTCATCTGCCGAGCGTGATGTACTGATGTGAGCTGTGCAAATATACTGGAGTGCTATCATTTTTTTTTTTTGCAACGATGGGACAAAGTATGTCGTTGACAAGAATAATACAGTACATAAATAATTAGAAATGAATTATCATGTAGGATTGTATCATCATGTCTATCAGAATAATACATAAATAATTTTATATATCAATATTTATTGCACCATACAGAAAAATGGATTTTTATCCATAGAAAAGTTCTTTACAAATGTACTGTGAAAATATTTAAAAAATCTGATGGTATACAATCCCACAACTGAGAGGACCCACATGGAAATTATATTCCAATAAATATCTTTTGAATCAATCGGGCTCTTATGTTTTTTTTAACTTGAAAACTTGTGAGCTGTGACACTGACACCCGTAATGCCTTCAAGCTACAATCACCATCTCGAAAAGACAGAAAAATATACTTGGAAACATTACCACGCCCGACAGCATGGCTGGGATTCCTAGTTACTTGAGCGAAAATAGCATCTTCCTTGATTCATACTCCCTCCGTCCCAAAATTCTTGTCTTAGATTTGTCTAGATACGGATGTAATACAAAATCTAAGACAAGAATTTTGGGACGGAGAGAGTATTTCTTTGAGCTGGAGGGTCGACTTCATAAAAGAAGAAATGACTTTCTCGCAAATTGCTAGTACCTTATATGACACGGCACATACTCTTCTTGCCTACTTCCTCCGTTCCTAAATATTTGTCTTTCTAGAGATTTCAACAAGTGACTACATACGGAGCAAAATGAGTGAATCTACACTCTAAAATATGTCTATATACATCCGTATGTGGTAGTTCATTTGAAATCTCTAAAAAGACAAATATTTAGGAACGGAGGGAGTATCTTTTTAGCTATACTCGTTCTAACCCTTTCCAGTTCAGGACGAATCAACAAGATAGAAGCCATCTCGGATACGCATGCAGTTCCATAACCGTAAGCATGCAGTTCCATAACCGTAAGCAGGAGCATCATCAGGAGCAGCTACCCTCTTTCGCACCAAAGTTTCGACAGAAATGGGCTTCCTCTTGCATCACTCCACAAAATCGCCCTGCAAAGATTTGATGCAAAATTGTGAACATCCTAGTGCGGATTAGAAGTTCCTAGCAAGAGTAACATGAGCACAGGAGGCAAAGATCTGAGTGGTTCTGTTGTGTGTTTACCTCAGCATGCACGTGGCCACTAGATTTCTAGTGATTGTCCCTTGTATGAAAACTTGTTGCCACACCCAGAGAATCAGATTGGATTGTCCAAATTGGATTTCTGAAGTTCAAAGCTGTTGAGAATGAAAAAAACAGAGTGGGTTTCCAGTTTATTGTAGAGAAATATCCATGAAACAAGTCAACATGTACGATTGCATACACACCTTTGAAATGAGCACTTGCAATCCCCCAAGTTGCATTTCATCCTCTAAGTGACAAATTAACCGTCATGCATTAGCTGATGCCGCTTGAAGTCTTCTTAAGCTGTTTAGTGCCACAGACACCACAATGAACATGTCGATGAATAGTTTGGTTATGGGCCTTGAAGCACTCCACATTAGTAAAAGTCTTGATGCAGCAGTAACATCATAAGATTAGAAACATCAACTTACAAGATTGAGACTGCTAGGCAATTCTTATTACACTAAGAAAACTAAACACGAAATTTTTATAGAAACTCAGTTTCTCACCATGTGATTCCTCGTGTTCATGTAACTTGATAGATGGACTTGTATCCAACGCAAAGTTCAGCTAACATTTATGCATACTGAGGGCCATCCTCGTGAATTTCTTGAACAGAGCATATAAATAGTTTTCCTTGATGGGTAAGTAGATGGCGGTTCAAATAGTTCATACAGCAAAGGGTCTCTGTAACAGTTTTGAAAGGGACACACATCAGAATTATTTAAAGCCACTCGATCTGATTTGCTTCCAACAACACATACTTTTTTTCATAGAGACAGTGCAACATCATACATCAGATCTTGGATTTTACATGTTTATCTGGAATAACGCCCCTCAATGTGCCCAATTTCGTTGACTGTGACCTGCTTCACATCCTGAAAGAACGACCTAAGACTCCAGCTCAATGAAAATTTGTTTGCCAATGGTTTCAAAATGAATCTCCTTTTCTTCAGGGAAAAGGCCATGTGCGGTCTTGGATCAGCTTGTCAACATGGATCTCACAACTTTTAGAAACACGGCACATAAAACAGATGACTGCTACATCCGTGATGCCAAGTCATTGTAGCGGAGCTTGAGTATTGCTAAAGAAATCCATTCCCCTGTGCAAATGATGCTTTTGTGTAGTACAGCCTCCCATTTTGCTGCCCTTGCCTTGGTGCGCATTACAGGCTAGTGATTTTTGGCAACAAAACGAAGGAGACCCAACCACATCTGTCCGCAAACTCATCAGCCGTAGCAAGCAGCTCAGAAGCCAACTTGCTCTGTTGAAAACAGAATGTTCTTTTTCAATAATCTCCTTTATGAGTTTCTTGTCCAAAACTGCTATGTCATCGGCTTGAACCGTACCCATGATTTCTTGGTTGCAAATTATCACCACTACAAAGCTACAGATATCTTCCAGTACCAAGTGCACCAAGTCCACCAAGCTGACCTCGGAGCTCCTGGAGTACCTTCCTTCTCTCGGAGCTTTGGAAGATCTTGCGAGCTAGGACACAAACATCAAAATCCTCTGATGCGTAGACCCACTCTGCAGTTGGAAATGAATAGTTACCCATTTCAAAAGCATCACTGTTCGATAAGAATTGTGGCATCCCCTTCCTCACCAATCATTTTCTGTGACGCCCTCACCATCGTCAGTGGTGATGACGGACCACAAGTTGCCTGTCACTGAAGAAGCCGGATCCAGCTGGCAGACCGAGCAAACATCGGCGTGATTCGCAAGTCGGATGGCTCTGTGAGCTGGTGTTGTGGACCGTGAGCCCACATGGAGTGTGGTTACGTGTGTGATATAAAGGGGCATTGTTGGCCAGCGTGTGGGGTGTAAAAAAATTGACTCTGACGTCTCTCTCTGTTTTCTCTGCATCTCACCAAACCTTCTCCTTCCTCCTCTTGTGCCTCTCTTCCTCACCCAACTCTTGCACCTGTGAGCTATCAATGGATGAGACCCGGGTCATGACATTTCTCCTTTCTTCCTTCATCTCTCTCCGCGCTCCATGGGCGCCATAGCCTCAATGCCTCCCCCTCTCCCCCACCCTATAAGTTTTGTGAAGTGAATCCAAGCGTTCCCAAACAAAATACTTTTTCTTAAGAATTGTCACAACAACAAGAACAACAGACTTGCGTGGAAATCTACCATGCAGCGCATGACAATAAAGATTGCAGCTTGGTTTCCTGGCACCCTTAGTGTGGCAGAGAAGTACGAAGAATAGAGGGCACCAAAACTGGACAAAAATGCACACCACAGTGTACGAGAGCAAGAAGTTTTCCTCGAGCAGATACTTTGATTCCTTCTCCTCTATCACACGAGGCGGTATTGGTGTCCTGCAGACCGAAACGAAAGTTCACACTCGGTGAAATCTTGGTGGTACCTTTACCTACATCACGAGGAAAAATAGTTGAATCTTCAATATGAAGTAAAGCAGAAAAAAAAATCATACTGCAAATACTTTTCTCACATGTATGCAACAAGCTAAAACAGTGGAACTGACAGCATAAAGTACAGGAAACACTGGCACGAGCTCCTGAATCTGCTAACTCAACATAGCATCGGCAACCTCAAAGGCTCAACATCCATTCTTCCAGGCCCCATTTGCCCTGACATATAAAACAGATAGCTCAACATAGCATCAGCAACCTCAAACATCAGTGAGCATTACATTACTAAAAATGCATTCATATGAAGAAAAGTGAACGCATTAGAGATTTTACAAAATCCCAAGATTGCATACCTTTTCCAAATCGCCATCAGAAGTCATTACCCCTAACATTCCATAGAAAATTTCTTTGAATATGCAGTGCAAAAATCCATAAGATAAAACCCAACAAATCAAACAAAGAATTCATATGCAAAATCCTTTAAATCAAAGAGGCTCCTATGCTTTCCAATCGCCATCAGAAGTAATTACCCCTAAAATTGTAACCAGTCGCGTTAGACTAATTGTCTACCTTTCCTCGCCCATCCAAGATTAAAAGATTCATAGACATGTCACTTTCATGTGATCCGGACACACCGCAAAATGAACTCGACTATACAAGTAGGCAGTTTGGATTTCTTATACAGTTGTTCTGGCAGGACAGATTTGGCAAGCAATAACATAACTGTGCTTTCCGAGGAGTTAGTCTCATATGCAGCATATCAACTAGTCAACCAAATCCATCGAAAAATTGATACTTTGCAGGGAGCAACTTAATATCCTCCTGGTGTTTCCCTTTCCTTGAAAAGAGAGACAACATCAATGAGGTAGTTGAAGCTTCAAGTGAGATCCTCTTCCCATCAACTTTAGACAAATAATTTCCAGCCTTGGCTATCTCACCTTTTTCCAACAACATTCTGATGATATCATTTATAAGACAGGAACTGGGAATGATACCACTGTTGTCCATTGATGAAAACATATTGTCAGCATCTTCCACTGCTCCGTCTTTTAGAAGATTTCTTATCATTACTGCATAAGTAGATTCATTGGGCACCAACCCATTGGCTGACATTGCAGAAAACAAATCCTTAGCCTCTTCCTTTCTTTGAACCGTGTACATTGCATTAATCATGGTATTGAGTATTTTAATATTTAACTTCACATTCATTGCTCGTAATTTCTGGAACAGTGTGATCGCTTCGTCTGCACACTTATTTCTACAAAGACCTCCCAGTATTATATTGTATGTGGAAATGTCCACCGTTGTTCCACTCTCGTTCATCTCATGGAACATTTTCTTTGCGGCAACAGTTCTCCCAGCACGAAACAACCCATCCAACATGATGCCATATGTAACAGTGCCAGGTTTAATTCTCTTACGCGGCATTTCTCTAAACAAAGTCAAAGCATCATCAATCCTTCTGTTTTTAAAATAGCCATCAAGAAGTGCACTATAAGTAACAACATCAGACTCAACACCAACTGATTTCATGACATCAAGTATTTTGAATGCTTTATCCGTCTTCCCGACTAAGCAATATCCGTCAATCAGTGAATTAAATGTAATGACATCAGGCCTCTCACCTATGCCTATAACCAAGTCTAAGACATCATGTGCATCCATAACCCTTCCTTCTTTGCACAGACTGTTTATTACTGAATTGAAGAACACAATGTTAGGCCGAGGAATACCACCGTTCATCATTTCAAACATCAGCTCCTTAGCTTTAACCAAATCACCGTCTATGCAACAACCCTGAATCAGTGAGTGATAAACAGTTGTGTCCGGCTGTACTTCCAAGGCAGTCATCTCATTGAATTTCTCAATAGCATCGGTCAGCCTACCCATTCTGGAAAGTGCGGCTATTACAATGGAATAGGTGACTACATCTGGACTCACTCCTTGTCCCCGCATTTCAGTAAATATCAGCATAGCTTCTTCTGTCATTCCACGTTTTGCATATCCATTAATTAATATGTTGAAAACATGGCAGTCAGCTGCAATACCGTTGCTTTCCATTGAATTAAAGAGATCAATCATATCAGCAAAGCATCCTTCACTGGCATACCCATGAAGCAAAATACGGTATGATACGATATCTGGTTTGTGGCCCTTGGCAGTCATGGAATCAAGAAATTCTGCAGCTTCCTTGCTTCTCCCATGCTTGCAAAGGGAGGCCAGGAACGAGTTGCGAGTGACAATATCTGGTATAAGGTCCCGGCTTTTCATTTCTCTAAGCAATTTAGCAGCCTCTTTCGACTGCCCAGATGTGGAATATCCATGGATCATGCAATTATATGTCACATTATTGGGTTGAACACCTTTGTTAACCATCTGCTGAAGCACTAGCTCTGCCTTGTCCATTGCTCTGGCCTTGCACAATGCATCAATGATTGAGCTATATGTCCACACACTGGGCTCAACACCTTGCTGCATCATTTCATGGAACAGATTGCATGCCTTGCCTGTTTCACCTTCCTTAAAAAAGCCACGGATGACCGTGCTATACGCCACCACGTTGGGGGAGCAGCCACCTCCTTCTTTCGCCATCATCTGGAGCAGGTCGAGCGCCCGCTGGCTCATGCTATTGTCGCATAAGCTCTTCAGAACAATGTTGTATGAGATGGCATTAGGCAACAGCCGAGCTCGGACATCCTATGAAGCAGCACGTTCAGAGCCTCATCCGTCCGTTTTGCGTAGCAGAGGCACTTGAGGAGGGTGCTGGCGACGATCTCGTTTGTCTTGAGGCCCGTCCTGAGAAAGCGGCCGAATAAGGCAAGACCTAGGTCCGGGCGAGATGCGCGGCAGCAGCAGTCCATGAGGATGTTGTACGTGTGGACTGTGAGAGGCGCCACCCGCAGGCCGGCTTGTTCTTGGCACACGCGGTTGAAGAGGGCGACGGTGAGGGCGGGACCATTTCTGATGCAGGCGGCAGAGGACGTAGCACGTGCGAGGGCGGCGAGGAAGCCATTCAGGGAGCGCCCGGGGACCGGGGTGGCCTGCCGCAGCAATTCGTCGAACAGGTTGTGTGCGTAGTCTTGGTTCATCGTCCCGGCGCGGACACGCTCTGTGGCCGCGGCAAAGGCTGCGTGGGGAGACCATGAACGTGAGGACCGCGAGGTGGGGGTGGAGGTGGAGGAGGAGCTGCGGCGGAAGAGGCGGAGGTTCGACATCGGAGTGGTGAAGGAGCGGCGGAGGCGGAGGCCGGACAACGTAGAGGTAAGGCAGGACGGGTGGCGGAGACCGGAGTCGGGATAGGTGCAGGATGAGGATGGGGAGGAGCAGCGGAGCCAGATGCATATGCGGCGGGGCATCGGCGGCGGGATGCGGCGGGGCATCGGCGTCGACTGGAGTTTGTACGGAGTGGAGAGAGCTGTGCGCAGTCAGAATCAGATGACGGAGATGAATGTTGAGTCTGAGTGGGTTCCATCTCCCTCTCACACACTTTCCATGCCTTTTTCCTAATCCATCAAAACTTCCGTGTCATGCTTAATTACCATATATTTGTTCTTTTTTTTCTTTCTTTTCTTGAGCCCTACCCCCCCCCCCCCCCTAGTGTAGCTCCATTTTTCACATGCACTCACAAATCAGACCCATAAGTCACTGGCTCAGTATTTTATTTTCATTTTTTATCATTTCCCTTCATTTTCTTTTAGCACGCGGCTCAGTGTTTTATTTTCATTTATTTTTTTATCATTTTCCCTTCATCTTCTTTGAGCACACCGTCAACGGTTCTTCCCCCGTGCCGCCATTCTCCTAGATAGTTGCCGGATATCACGGGGTTGCGGGGGCGGGGGAGGGGTGGACAACGTCGGAATACAATGAAGGCCACTCCGCTTCGAGACATGAAGGTGGGTGGAACAAAGCTCCAAGTCACAACGTGGATGAAATCATGGAGGTGCGCAGGGAGGCCGAAAAGCGCTTGGGGGATGGTAGAGGTGAGGTGATAGCGGCTCGGCAAGAACACGGGAAGGTACAACGATGCGAAGAAGAGCGGGCCCGACCAACAACGATCGCCAGTGTGACAGGGCGAGGAAGGTGTCAGGCGCGGCAAGAAACGTCATTCCACCCGGCCAAATGTTGGATGGGGACTATAACGGAGAGCCCTATCGTTACTACTAGCGCGTGAGAACGCCTATCTGAACTTTTTATTGTTGGTTTGATTAAAGGTACGAAATGAAGAGTGGGGTGAACCGGTCTGTAGTTTTTGTTCGGGAATTGACGGCCTGCATGGCATGCCGTGGTAAAGGAATGGAAAAAGATGCAGACAGTAGAAAAAGAAGTACTAATAGCAGGAATATTTAGCTAATTTATATTGCGTCATTTTGTTTATGTAGCAATCAAGTGCTCAGCGACACTGAAGTTTTTTTTTTTCATAGCCTACCGTGAGTACAAGTTGGTAAATTGAAACTAATTTGTTTTTCTCTTGAGATCAATTACCGATTGCATTTTACGTGCTGTAGAATTGTGTAATTATAGTTTATGATGAGAAGAGAACGATTTTGATGAAAAAGATGCTCTAAGTGTTCACAGTTCTTTAATATAGAGTAGGAGAATAGTTTGTCAAAAAATATAGAGTAGGAAAATAAGGTAAATAGAAGAAGAAAAAAAGATACCTATAGTAGAGGAAACTCATAGTGCAGTGATAACCATTATTACCGACGAAAGAAAAAGGGTTAAGAAATATACAGAGAGCCCAAGGCACTAGCTTCGAGGTACGCAGTATATACGTGCATACACTGAGTTGCCATTGTTCAGAAACAGACCGAGACTTGATTGCGTCTTGCTTCCTGTGTAGAAGTTGATGATGATGTGTCTGGCTATTCAGAAGGCTCAGTTTCAGTTGCGTCTTGCTTCTTCATGATTCTCCGGTGGAAATAGCTGCTTTGTAGTGCAACTGTGTCATGGAAAGAAACGGTTCAAGATTAGTGTGTGTGATCTTTTTTCATCTTATTATAAGTCCTAAAAAGAAATTTATATTGACCTTTTTTTGCTAGTTGGTGAACCTTCAGTGTTGTTCCTTTTTTCTCCTTGTGGAATTTGTTCAGTACAGGAAGTCTATTGACATTCAATGAAGGAAGCAAGATCAGTTTTGCATCCTCTGTTAACACACCGTAAAATGCATTCTATAAAATGGCCCGTGAAGGATTAACTATGAAGAGTGGTGCAAAAGAAAAAAGGATAACAATCATATTTTTCTGGTGCGACAGATAGATGATGGTTGTTAGAACTTAATGTGTGCAAGCCGACATATTCAGTGTCTTGTTAGCCAACACCAGCTAATCTGAACACTTTTCTTTGAAAAATACTGGCCTGATCTTGATAAGGACATATAGTAGTACCATCTCTGAGTTGATTATAATATCCAAGCTATGTTGTTCTGTTTATGATCTTGTAAGCAAACTTGGTAGGGAGTTACATATGCGGGCAATCAAATGGTCAAGCACAACAGATAATAAAATTCTAAGAGAGACAACATAGTAGAAGCAGAGGCAGATATTCCATGAATTTACTTCTAGAAATTCATGTACACAATGGGCTCATAAGCATCGCAAATCGTGTACTAAAAAATCTTTCGAGATCAAGTGGTAGGAATGAAGTGATATGCTCTCAGATATAGCAAATCAATACGGAAAAAAGTAAGCAAAAGAAAAACAATATGACCTGATAATATCTTTTTATGATGTCCGGATTGTTGCAACTATCTATGATATTAGTTGTGTGGACTTGCTATCTCTGCTGCCTACTCTCTGGTGGAGTATTTGGTCCAAATGTAATATAAAATAAAAAGCAAAACATATAGCAGAGTTTGCAGAGCTCCCAGACATAGTTGTGGTTGAATTCTTTGCTAGAACAAAGCTAAAGATGATAGGTAGTAAGTTCCTTTGGATCGGATTTTCAGACCGAATCTACAAAATTTGAACAAACATTGGTAGTGTGAGTTAACAAAGTGCCAAACAAATTTGTGACCTGTATAGAAATATGTCGGTAACAACTAACAACATCACCCATTTCTAAACCAAGGGTGCAGAATATATAGTAACCTCGGATATTATTCTCTGGAAAAAGAACTACACGCACCTTCATATGGCATTAGATCTAAGGAGGTAAGTTGTGCAAGAAGACCAACACTTATTATGAAAGGGAGTAGAACCACAAGCTACTTGCAGGGAATACCATTACTGAGATAGCAAGCCGCCATGGTTCTTCTTCTTTAGCTTCTTTTCACCTGAAAAAGTTATAAGCCCCCACCAAAACGAAGCATGTGAATTAATAAATTGTACCTTTCCAAATCGCCATCAGAAGAAACTACCCCTAAAATTACAGGTGGCTAGTAGAAAAAGATTGTGTACCTTCCCCAATCGCCATCAGAAGTAATTACCCTAAAAATGTAACCAGTCGCGTTAGACTAATTGTTTACTTTTCCTCGCCCATCCGAGATTAAAAGATTCATAGACATGTCACTTTCATGTGATCCGGACACACCGCAAAGTGAACTCAACTATACAAGTAGGCAGTTTGGATATCTTATACAGTTGTTCTGGCAGGAGAGCTTTCGCAAGCAATAACATAACTGTGCTTTCCGAGGAGTTAATCTCATATGCAGCATATCAACTAGTCAACCAAATCCATCAAAAAATTGATACTTTGCAGGGAGCAACTTAATATCCTCCTGATGTTTCCCTTTCCTTGAAAAGAGAGACAACATCAATGAGGCAGTTGAAGCTTCAAGTGAGATACTCTTCCCATCAACTTTAGACAAATAATTTCCAGCCTTGGCTATCTCACCTTTTTCCAACAACATTCTGATGATATCATTTATAAGACGGGAACTGGGAACGATACCACTGTTGTCCATTGATGAAAACATATTGTCAGCATCTTCCACTGCTCTGTCTTTTAGAAGAATTTTTATCATTACTGCATAAGTAGATTCATTGGGCACCAAGCTACTGGGTGATATTGCAGCAAACAAATCCTTAGCTTCTTCTCTTCTCCCAACCTTGTACATTGCATTAATCATGGTATTGAGTATTGCAATATCAAACTTCACATTCATTGTTCCTAATTTCTGGAACAGGGTGATAGCTTCGTCTGCACAATTATTTCTACAAAGACCTCCAAGTATTATACTGTATGTGGAAATACTCACTGTTATTCCACTTTCCGTCATCTCATGGAACATTTTCCTAGCAGCAACAGTGCTCCCAGAACGAAACAACCCATCCAGTATGATGCCATATGTTACAGTGTCAGGTTTAATTCTCTTATGCGGCATTTCTCTAAACAGGGTCAAACCATCATCGATCCTTCCGTTTGTACAGTAGCCATTAACAAGTGTATTATATGTAACCACATTAGGCTCAATGCCAAATGATACCATGGAATCAAGCACTCTGAGTGCTTTATCCATCTTATCAACTAAGCAATATCCGTCAATCAGTGAATTAAATGTAATGACATCAGGCCTCTCACCCATGTCTATAACAAGGTCAAAGATATCATGTGCATCCATAACCCTGCCTTCTTTGCATAAATAGTTTATCACAGAACTGAAGAACGCAATGCTAGGACGAGGAATACCTTTGTTCATCATTTCAGAAACCAGCTCCTTGGCTTTAACCAAATCACCATGTATACAACAACCCTGAATCAGGGAGTGATAAACAGCTGTGTCCGGTTGAACTCCCATGGCAATCATCTGACTTAACTTGCCCATAGCATCGGTCAACCTACCCATTCTGGAAAGTGCGGCTATTACAGTGGAATAGGTGAACGCATCGGGACCTACTCCTTTTTCCCGCATTTCCGTAAATATGAGCATAGCTTCATCCGTCATTCCATGTTTAGCATACGCATCGATTAATATGTTGAAAACACGGCAGTCGGCTGCAATGCCATTCCTTTCCATTGCATTAAAGAGGTCAATCATATCAGCAAAGCATCCTTCAGTAGCATACCCATGAAGCAAAATACGGAATGAGACGATATCCGGTTTGTGGCCCTTGGCGGTCATGGAATCAAAAAATTCTGCAGCTTCTTTGCTTCTTCCATGCTTGCAAAGGGAGGACAGGAAGGAGTTGCAAGTAACAATATCTGGCATAAGACCCCGGCTTTTCATTTCTCTGAACATTTTAGCAGACTCTTTCAACCGCCCAGATGTGGCATATCCATTGATCATGCAATTATATGTCACTGTATCGGGTTGAGCACCATTAGCAACCATCTGCCGAAGGACTAGCTCTGCCCTGTCCATTGCTCTGGCCTTGCACAACGCATCAATGATCGAGCTATATGTCACCACACTGGGCACAATCCCTTGCTGCATCATTTCATGGAATAGACTGCATGCCTTCCCTGCTTCACCCTCCTTAAAAAAGCCATGGATGACCGTGCTATACGCCACCACATCAGGGAAGCAGCCACCTCCTTTTCCCGCCACCAGCTGGAGCAGTTCGAGCCCCCGCTGGCTCATGCCATTGTCGCATAAGCTCTTCAGAATAGTGTTGTATGAGATGGCATCAGGCACACACCCAAGCTCGGACATCCTATGAAGCAAAACGTCCACTGCCTCATCCGTCCGTTTTGCGTAGCAGAGGCACTTGAGGAAGGTGCTGGCGCCGGTCTGGTCTGTCTTGAGGCCCTTCTGAGGAAGCGGCCAAATAAGGCAAGCCCTAGCTCCGGGCGACGCGCACGGCAGCAGCAGTCCATGAGGATGTTGTAGGTGCAAACTGTGAGCGCCGCCACCTGCGGGCCGGCTTCCTCTCTGCACACACGGCTGAAGAGAGCCACTGCAAGGGCGGGGCCATCTCTGATGCAGTTGCCGGAGGCGGGCGCGCGGGCGAGGGCGGCAAGGAAGCCGTTGAGGGAGCGCTCGGGGACCGGTGTGGCCTGCCGAAGCAATTCGTCGAACAGGGTGTGTGCGTCTTCCGGCCTGAGTGTCCCGGCACGGACACGCTCCGTGGCCGCGCCAAAGGCGGCATGGGGTGACCAGGAGCATGAGGTTGGCGACGTGGGGGTGGGGGTGGAGGTGGAAGAGGAGATGTGGCGGAGGAGGCGGAGGCTGGAGATCGGCGTGGCGGAGGAGTGGCGGAGGCGGGACATCGGCGAGGTACGGAGGTCAGGAGAAAAGGAATGGCGGAGGCGGAGACCAAACCTCGTCTAGGAGCAGGAAGAGGAGCGGCGGCGGCGGCGGTGGCGGAGGAGGCGGCGTCCGGAACGGCCGCCGTGTTCGTACGCAGCGAAGAGAGTTTGGAGTTGCACAGCCGAGAGTGTGTGGGTCCCATCTTCCTGTCACCCAAATATGCTCCCTTCCTGCTTCAAAACCAGTATCTCCTTTGTTTTTCAAATTTAGATATTTTTTTCAGTCCCGACTAGTTCAGTTTGCAATGCTTATTGTACGTATGAGTTTTGATAACCAAATTATGAATGGATACCACATTACAGCGTGTGAACATGTAAGTTTGGAGTCATATATGCATAACGTAGATGAGGATTTAATTCTCGTAGTTCATTCCATTCCAAATCAAATTAATGCTACAAAATATCAAAGACTATAATGTATAAGACTACATGAAACTCGTGTGAATATATCTAGCACATCCGTCTTTAGGTATCTTAATCTTGTATTGCAGTTTTGAGTAACTAAGTACGGCATCTACAAAGACATACTCCCTCCGTTCGGAATTACTTGTCTTGAAAATAAATGTATCTAGAACTAAAATACGTTTAGATACATCCATTTCCGTGACAAGTAATTCCGAACGGAGGGAGTAGATTTTATGATCGTGTTGTCATAGCCTTGAAAAAAGTTTATAAATTAATGTGTGAATGACAATTTTTTTAGAAGAATTTTTTTAGAGAAAATAAGTATGGAAAGTCTAGAACAAATGAGTAGTGTCCATGATGTGGGATTTGTACATATTGTTCAGCCAAAATCGAAAAGTGAAAAAGGAATTGTCAATCATTGAGAAGAAAAAAAGTTTGGATAACTAAAGCATGGAAGATTCTAAAATAAAGGAGAAGTGCTTGTGTTCTGAGGTTTGTGCATGTTGTGCAACGTAAATCATAAAGTAAAAATATAATGATAATTCATTGAGAAGTAAAAAAAGTTTGATAACTAAAGTATAGAAAATTCTAGAAGAAAAAGCCAATGTATTTCAATGTTCATGGACAATGAGCATTGTAAAGCATAAAGTAAAAAACAAAGAATGACAATTCATTTAGAAGAAAAAAATGGATAATTAAAACACGGAAGATCCTAGAACAAAGGAGAAGTGTTTGTGTTTTGAGGTTTGTGAATGTTGTGCAACATAAATCATAAAGTAAAAAAAGAACGATAATTCATTGAGAAGTAAAAAATGGATAACTGAAGTATAGAAAAATTCTAGAAGAAAAAAGTCAATGTATTTCAATGTCCATGGACAATGAGCATTGTAAAGCATAAGGTAAAAAACAAAGAATGACAAAGAATGAGAGAACTAGGCTGTAACCTAGTGGCAAGGGACGCGGTGGCAAACCCTACGGCCACGGTTCGACTCCCATCGGGAGCGAATTTGTGGTGCCTCATCCGGGTGGGTTTCTCCTATAAAAATATGTCCTGGGTGCTAGTGCCCATGGATCTCATTTAAAAAAAAGAATGACAATTTATTTAGAACAAAAAATAATTGAATAACTAAAACACGGAAGATCCTAGAACAGAGAAGTGTTTGTGTTTTGAGGTTTGTGCATTATGCTTAAACTCAACCATGGGTCTTCTAGATTATTGTGGAAAAATCTGATGGAGGGAAGATGAATCTGTTGGAATTTAATCTATTTTTGGGCCAGCCCAATAGCATTTTCAGAATTCCTAATAAATCCTAGAGGCCCACTTAGCTCATTCGTGCAAGGCAAGAGGTGGGCCTAAAGTTTAGTCCCACATTGCTAGTTTGGTGTGAGTTGAACCTCCTTATAAAGGAGGTTGTTTCTTCACATGTATGAGCATGAGAACAAGAGAGACATACACACGTGCTCCTCCTCCTCCGCCGCCTTGGCACGACGCGCCGCGGGAATGAGCTGAGCCGTTGTCTAAATTTTTGCCACGCACGATTGATATAAGAAAGGTCACACGGGAGCTTAAACGTTTTCCGTAGTGAAGATTGAATATGAATGCTACACCCTTCGGTTGTTGCATGTTCGTTTCATTTTCCTCTTTTGCTTCACCTCCTTCTCCTGTGCCTATAAAAAAGAAGTCACTCCTTTCTAGAGAGACACACTAGAACAACTCTTTCCTCACGCCTTCGAGTTCCTGAGCACTGAGCTACTGCTACGATCTTCCCCATCCCGGCTTGCGGCGTGCACCGCAGGTCGGGACAGTGGGCCTCCGAAACCCTACCTCTTTGAGTCCTGTACGGGAAAAGGGTGATAAGGTTGGGGAGCGCTCTGCGTGACTACTGACCGATTCATCACGAACACCCCGAAGGCCGACGACCACTTCCCCAACGACGACTTCTTCCCCGACGTAGACAACCTCTTCGATGAGATGGCCGGCGAGGAAGTCGACCCCAACGCCAATGCTTCTGCCACAGCTCAGTACGTGTTCAGGTTCTTTTTGTTTAGATCCTACTACAGTTTCTCCTTCTAGTATCTGGTCTACATATGTTATGTTCTAGTTCACATGTGCACATTTTCTATATTAGATTACATGACTTGTTTCATCTCTACTATAATAGTCATGTTTTATCTACTTTTTTTGTTAATAAAATCATATGGTAAATTGATCATATTTCCGACAATATCCAATAGCTGTTAGTGCTTGCATTTGCCATCTCTGTACCGTCGGTTTTGCTTCATCCAATGACTAACATTTAAATTTATTCACGCGCTATATAGGGAGATGTAGGTTATACTAGTATTTGTTAGAACTTTTTTCTCTCTCTCTAATTCAAATATATTTCCTTAGGTCCACACGTATCATCTTAGATAATGGATCCCTACAAGTCACGGAAAGTTGATCAAACAACTTACTAACGATTTCCTTAGGTCCGCACATACTAACGAGTAGGCCTCTGGCCTTTTTGCACTAACAACCACGCGGGAATAAGTATGGGCACTATGCATCCTACGATTCTCCCGAAAGCTCTTCAGACGCCACAGTTGAGCGGCACGCGCCCGGGTGGTCCGCGTAAGCACCTGCCTTGTATAAGGAGGTAGCCAGGACTGATCCCGGCCGTCCTCGCAACGTGCAGGATTGCAAAAGACGATTGGTCCATGACACCTTCACATTTAGGATGTAGATCGGCGTGTGACCTCTCTGTTGAGCCTAGGTAGGACTACGGCGTGTTGATCGGCCGAGGCCGGTCATGACCTGATGGTGTGTCCGGCCGGAGTTGATCGAGCATGTTGGGTAAGTTTGTGCATCCCTGCAGGGAAGATTGATCTATTCAAATAGCCGGGTCCACGGTAACGGACGCTCAGAGTTGTATCCCGATTGATACAACTAGAACTGGATGCTGAGGCATGAGAAATGGATATGATGGCTCCGGGATTGCTTTCTCGCAGGGAGTCGAGAAAGGATCTCTGGGCGCTAATGTTACAACATGTTTGCTAAATATAAACTGCTATTCTATACTCTTCTGAATGTTGCAAGATGCTTGGAGCTGCTTGAAGATGCTAGTCTTCGATAGGCTAGGCTCTCCCCTTCTCTTCTGGCATTCTGCAGTTCAGTCCACAGATACTACCCCTTTTCATTGATACCGATGCATATGTAGTGTAGATCCTTGCTTGTGAGTATTTTGGATGAGTACTCACGGTTGCTTTGCTTCCCTTTTTCCACCTCTTTCCATTCTTCTTGGATGCCGCAACCAGATGGTGGAGCCCAGGAGCCAGATGCTACCGCCGACGACTACTACTACCCCAACGGAGCCTACTTCTCATGGAGACCGCCAATGACAAAGAGTAGTTAGGTGGCTCCCAGGCAGGAGGCCTTACCTTTTTCGATCGATGTTGCTTTTGTGCTAGCCTTCTTAAGGCAAACTTGTTCAACTTATGCTTGTACTCCGATATTGTTGCTTCCGCTGACTCTTGTGTATTCGAGCTTATGTATTCGAGCCCTTGAGGCCCCTGACTTGTAATATAAAGCTTGTATTATTTTAATTTGTGTCTAGAGTTGTGTTGTGATATCTTCCCGTGAGTCCTTAATCTTGATCGTACACATTTGCGTGTATGATTAGTGTACGATTGAATCGAGGGTGTCACAGTCCACACGTATCATCTTAGATAATGGATCCCTACAAGTCACGGGGAGTTGATCAAACAAACCCCAGAAACAACCGAATTTAAGAAAGGGCCGGAATAGAAAAGATGTAGAGGATTATATTGATATGTATATCTGCATCATACATAATTAGTTTTATATCAATGGAAACATATATTTATAGAGAAAAACATTTAGAATGCAGTATGAAAACCTTACACGAGAAACAATCCATGAGACCAACAAATCAGGCAACCCACACGGAAAGAATCACTATGAAAAACCTTTAAATCAAAGAGGCCTTTATGTTTTCTAGAACTGGTGAGTTGTGACACTTGTAATGATCCACCACCATCTTCTTGACCAGCCCTCCCCTCGTCTACTCGAGGCACCATGGTAGGGCCCTGTGAGGGGAATCTCAAATACGGGTTGATGGATAGGTGGGGGTTAGATTTTGGGGTTGGGCTTGTTCATAGTTTATGTTTCGATGGCTGTGGCAAACCATGCTTCTAATAATGTGCATATAGGTCCCTCGACTAGTTAGTTTTTCCACCATTGGCTAATAGGATGGGGGGCTATGGTCTAGAGGGGTGAATATGCCTAACAATATTTTCTACTCCAAATTTAAGGTTGGGAGTTTTCAGCACTACTGGAATCAGGAACTTTACCGTCAGCCGCTTCTTTGCCGTCAGCTAGCTGATGGCAAAGAGGGTCTTTGCCATCAGCTTGAAGAAACCTGACGACAAAGAAGCAGTTGACGACAAAGAAAGTGTTTGCCGCCAGCTCCGTCTTTGCCGTCAGCTAGCTGACGGCATAGAACCTTTGCCGTCCGCTAGCGAACAACAAAGAGGCAGGGTGGGCCGAGAGGGAGGGGCAGCTAACGGCCACATTCTTTGCCGTCGGCTAGCTGATGGCAAAGAAACTTTGCCGTCCGCTAGCGAACGACAAAGAGCCTATCCCTATATGTATCAAAACGCCCTCGCGCCCTGCCCCTCTCTCCCTCTCCCCTCGTCCCAACCCCGCGCCGCCGCCCCGCCTCGCCTGCCCTCCTTGCCGCCGCCCCGCCCCGGCCACCCCCCTCGCCGCCGCCCCGCCCCCCTCGCCGCACCGCACCGGGCCGCCTTTCCGCCCCACCCCGCCCGCCCCGCCCCGCCCCGCCCGCCCTACTGCCCCGGCCGCCCCAACAGGCCGCGCCGGCCCCGCCCTGGCCGCCCCGCCCCTCCGCGTCGGCCCGCCCCGCCCCGGCTGATGAGGACATGTACCTAGGGTAGGGTCACAGGCCTGACCTAAATACCCTCCCCGAGGACATCACTCTAAAGCGAGAAGAATTTGAGGGGTACCATCGCCCACTCGACCAGAAACATTTCCACTCGGAGGAATCAAGATCACTCGACCGTAACAAGAAACACTCGACGGACAGAAGACCTAAAGTCACTCTACACAGCATCGGCCAAGCATTAACTCCTAGACTTAATAGCCATTTATAGAACTTTATTATGGACGTTACCAGTAACGCCCCCCTCTTGATGTACCTTAAAACCCTTGTAACGTGGGCTGGCCGGGGTCCTGGCGCACTCTATATAAGCCACCCCCCTCCACATGCACAAGGGTTCGCACCCCCTGTAACACACACACACACACACACACACACACACACACACACATATAATCCAGTCGACCGCCTCCGGGCTCCGAGACGTAGGGCTGTTACTTCCTCTGAGAAGGGCCTGAACTCGTAAAACTCGTGCGTACAGCTTCTCCATAGCTAGGATCTTGCCTCTACATCCCTACCCCCATTCTACTGTTAGACTTAGAACCACGACAGTTGGCGCCCACCTTGGGGCCGGTGTCTTAGCGACTTGTTGGAGAAGTTGCAATTTTTCCGACTCCCATCAGCATGGTTTCAGGCGGAGGATTGGCCGAGGGCCGCGAGATCCGTCTCGGCGCGCTCGTGTTCGTCGCCGACGACTCCGCTTGGCTCCAAGAAGCTCCACTCGACGTCGAGGCGCTCCCCGTCCGCGGGGCAACGCACTTTCGCGCGTGCGTCCGCGGCGTCGTCCTGCGGCAGCCATCGACCCAATATCGGTCGGCTCCGGTGGCGTCTTCACTCCCTGCTGCCCGCCGGCACAAGCGTTCCGGTCGGTCGAGGCTCCAGCGGTGGGTGAGGCACGTGGTGGCTCGCCAGTCGGCCACCCCCCAAGTCACGGCAATCTAGCCCGACGAAACTCTCTACGGCCTGTTCGACTGGCTCTGTTGAGACCACATCCGAGTGCGACAGCAGTGACCCCGCGGCGGAAGTCCTGATGGTCAACGGACCGCGCAGTCCTCCTGGCTTCTCCCGCGACGACGGTGGTGATGGCGGAGGCGATCCGTCGCGTGTCCACGAGGAGTACCGCCCCGACCCCCTCTCTTCGCAACAGAGGGAAGAGCTTCGCCGCCGTAACATGGATGCACTTCACACTCCTATCGTTGGAGAAACCCCCGAGGCCTGGGCCTTGGAGGAGGTGCGCCTGGCCAACTTGGCTGAGCGCACTCGACTGGAGAATCTCCAGCACGCACTCGACAAGCGTGCTCGGCAGCGAGTTCCTGAATCCAGTCGACGACAACTTTTTCCGCCTCCAACCCAGGTATATCGAACTCCGATCCAGAATCTCACAGCTGCTGCCCGAATAGTAGAGTCGATTCAGCCTTCCCAGTCGGAGGCTGGTAGGGGTTTGATGCAGATCCGGGCTTTGCTCCGGGCGGCGGGGGAGCAGAACACAGCAGTGTCACAGTCTCGGAATAGGATTCATAGTAGATCTGTAAATGGCAGACACAGTTCAGTCGGCTCACAGCCCAAGATCACCTCCAAGGCGTGAGGGACGTGGAGATCGACAGGATCAGTACAAAAACCGTGAGCAGTATGATCGTCGTCGAGTACCCACGCCTCCCCCAAAGGAGTGAGTCATACGCGCCTCGGCAACACGATGACAGGCGCCCTCACAGTGGTGGGTGAAGGATTCCAGTCGACCCCCGGGAGCCGGGCTTTGACGCGAGATCCATTCTTGTTCAAGGTCTGGTTGACAGGAACAGAGCACACAAAGATGGCCACGATAGAGATTACCCGACCGGCAGTAGGGTGCATGTTTCAGGTCCCGAGTGTTTCAGCAGAGCCATCAGAACAGCAGTGATTCCTCCCAACTTCAGGTTGGCGACCGGAGTTAGAAAGTTCACTGGTGAGTCCAAGCCTGACACTTGGCTTGAGGACTACCGAGTGGCTGTGCAGATTGGTGGTGGCAATGATGAAGTGGCCATGAAGCACCTTCCTCTGATGTTAGAGGGCTCGGCCAGAGCGTGGTTGAATCAGTTAGCACCTGGCAGTATTTATAGCTGGGAAGAGCTTGCACGAGTGTTTGTCAGAACATTTGAAGGTACATGCAAATGGCCAGCAGGTCTAACAGAGCTACAGTCCTGTGTGCAGAAGTTGAATGCAACTTTGAGAGATTGTATCCAGAGATGGATCACGTTGCACCACACGGTGGAGAATGTGTCTGATCACCAAGCAGTTTGTGCTTTCAAGGAAGGCGTCAAGTATCGAGACTTGAATCTGAAGTTCGGTCGGACCGGAGATATGTCTCTGAGTCGAATGATGGAAATTGCCACCAAGTATGCTAATGGTGAAGAGGAGGATCGGTTCCGAAGTGGCAAGCACAAAACAGTCTCCCACGAAACCGGGGGAGGGAACTCCAGTCAGAAGCAGAAGTGTAAAGCCGAGCCAGCTGCTCCCGGAGAAGCCTTAGCCGTGACTCAAAGAAAGTTCAAGGGGAAGCCCAAAGGGCCATGGAACCCCAAGAAAGTAAAAGATCAAGATGGAAATGATGTGTTGGATTTACCATGCCACATTCACACCAAAAAGGATGAGGAGGGTAATCTCATTTATCCGAAACATACCACTCGACATTGTCGGCTCCTAATCCAGCAGTTCTGAGAGAAACAGCCCAAAGAAAAGGAGAAAGAATCGGACAAAGTTGAGGATAAGGAAGAGGACGATGATGGTTACCCTCACGTCAATTCCACTCTGATGATTTTTGCTGATGTTGAGAGCAAGAGTCGACTGAAAGTCATCAACAGAGAAGTGAACATGGTCGCTCCGGCGATGCCCAGTTATTTGAAGTGGTCTCAGACTGCCATTACATTCGACCAGTCTGATCACCCGACACACATAGCCACCCCTGGGAGGCAAGCGTTGGTGGTCGACCCAGTTGTCGAAGGCACTCGGTTGACTAAGTTCTGATGGATGGTGGCAGTGGCCTGAATATACTGTATGTGGAGACCTTGAGAGGAATGGGCATTCCGATGTCCAGACTCAGTGAAAGCAATATGAGTTTCCAGGGGGTTATTACTGGCAAGAAGGCTGAGTCACTCGGCCAGATCGCCCTCGATGTGGTTTTCGGTGATTCCAAGAATTACCGCAAAGAAAAGTTGACGTTTGAAGTCGTCGATTTCCAGAGTGCTTATCATGCTATTCTGGGCAGGCCGGCTTATGCACGTTTCATGGCTCTACCATGTTGCGTTTACCTCAAATTGAAGATGCCTGGTCCTAAAGGAGTGATCACTATCACTGGCAATCGGAAGAAGGCAGAAGAGTGCTTCCAGAAGGGCTCAAAGATCTCCGATGCGCAAATGGCAGTAGTGGAATTGCAGGAGTATCAAAAAAATGCAGATCCGAGTGATTTGTTGCGAGCTAAGAAGCCTGCCATGGATTCAACATTTCAGTCGTCTGGTGAAACGAAGCCGATTCATATTCACCCGACCGATCCCAATGCTGCTCCGACTCACATTTCGACAACACTCGACTCCAAATAGGAAGAAGCGCTCATCCAGTTCCTCCATGAGAACTGGGACATCTTTGCATGGAAACCTTCTGACATGCCGGGTGTTCCCAGGGGGCTGGCTGAGCACCGTTTGCGAGTCGACCCAAAAGTGAAACTAGTCAAAGAACATCTTCGACGGTCCGCCGTACAGAAGAGAAAAGCAATTGGTGAAGAAGTGGCTCGGCTCCTAGCAGCTGAGTTTATCCGAGAGATTTACCACTCCGAGGGGCTAGCCAATGTTGTCATGGTCCCCAAGAAGGACGACTCACTTCGCATGTGCATTGACTTCAAGCATATCAATCGGGCCTGCCCGAAAGATCACTTTCCTCTCCTCCGCATCGATCAAATAGTCGACTCGACTGTAGGGTGTGAGCGTTTGTCCTTTTTGGACACTTACTCCAGGTATCATCAGATCCGACTGTATGGACCCGATGAGATAAAAACAGCTTTCATCACTCCATTTGGGTGCTTCTGTTATGTCACCATGCCATTCGGCCTGAAGAATGCTGGAGCCACATTCATGAGGATGATTCAGAAGTGTTTACTCACTCAAATCAATCGGAATGTGGAAGCATACATGGATGACATTGTGGTCAAGTCACGTAAAGGTTCAGACCTATTGGCTGACCTTGCTGAAACATTTTCCAACCTCGGAAGGTATGATATCAAGCTTAATCCATCAAAGTGCACATTCGGAGTTCCGGGCGGAAAATTACTCGGATTCCTCGTTTCCGAACGGGGGATCGACGCTAACCCAGAGAAAGTTGGTGCCATTCTCCGAATGAAACGCCCTGTGCGTGTGCACGATGTCCAGAAGCTTACAGGTTGTTTGGCCGCCTTAAGTCGATTCATTTCTCGCCTCGGTGAGAAGGCATTGCCTCTTTACCGACTGATGAAGAAGTATGATAAGTTCGAGTGGACTCTTGAAGCTGATGCAGCATTTGCAGAGCTCAAAGCCCTGCTTTCCACCCAGCCGGTGCTTGCTGCCCCAATCAGCAAAGAGCCTTTACTGCTTTACATTGCAGCCACTGGACAAGTCGTCAGTACAGTACTTACGGTCGAGTGGGAAGAAGAAGGAAAAGCCTGTAAAGTTCAGCGCCCAGTATACTATGTTTCTGAAGTTTTGACTCCATCAAAGCAAAGATATCCACATTATCAGAAGCTTGTTTATGGGATTTATATGACCACGAAGAAGGTTGCACATTATTTCTTTGACCACTCCATTACAGTCGTCAGTGACGTTCCATTATCAGAGATTCTAAACAACAGAGATGCAAACGGTCGAGTGGCAAAGTGGGCGATTGAACTCCTTCCCTTGGATATTAAGTTTGAGGCAAAGAAAGCTATCAAGTCCCAAGCAATAGCAGATTTCCTCGCCGAGTGGATCAAACAGCAACTACCGACTCAAGTCCACTCGGAGCACTGGACCATGTTCTTTGATGGTTCCAAGATGCTGAATGGTTCCGGTGCTGGGGTGGTACTGGTATCCCCCCGAGGAGACAAGCTCAGATATGTTCTCCAGATTCACTTTGATTCCTCCAATAACGAAGCAGAATATGAAGCACTCTCATATGGGTTACCTATGGCCATCTCGCTCGGTGTCCGTCGCCTCATGGTCTACGGTGACTCAGATTTGGTAGTCAATGAAGTGATGAAGGAGTGGGATGTCAGAAGCCCAGCTATGACTGGTTACTGCAATGCGGTGAGGAAGTTGGAAAAGAAGTTTGAGGGGTTAGAGCTCCATCATATACCCCGACTGAAAAATCAAGCAGCCGATGATTTGGCAAAGATAGGCTCCAAGAGGGAAGCCATTCCCAGCAACGTGTTTTTGGAACACATTCATACACCTTCAGTTCAAGAAGATCCTTTCACTGAAGAGCCCCCGCAGCCTAAGAGTGCCACAGATCCGACTGAAGTCGAAGTCCCAGCAGTGGTCGACCTGATCACGGAGGTTTTGGTCATCACTCCCGACTGGACAGTGCCATACATTGCGTATATCCTTAGGAAGGAACTCCCAGCGGATGAAGAAGAGGCTCGACAGATCGTCCGTCGATCCAAAGCCTTTACTGTGATAAGAGGACAACAGTTCAGGGAAAGCGTAACCGGAGTCAGCCAGAAATGCATAACACCAGAAGAAGGTCGAGTGATCCTCAACGACATCCACTCGGGGACCTGTAGTCACCATGCGTCCTCTCGGACCATTGTGACCAAAGCATACTGAGCTGGATTTTATTGGCCACGAGCAAATGAAATGGCGAAAGATATAGTCGACAAATGTGAAGGCTGCCAGTTTTACTCCAATATGTCCCACAAGCCTGCGTCAGCCCTGAAGACTATTCCACTCGTCTGGCCCTTTGCTGTTTGGGGATTGGATATGGTTGGACCCCTGAGGACTGGTAGGAGCGGCTTCACTCATGTGCTTGTAGCAGTCAACAAGTTTACCAAATGGATTGAAGCCAAGCCTATCAAGAATCTTGAAGCCAGTACTGCCGTCAGCTTCATCCGAGAATTGACATTCAGATATGGAGTTCCGCATAGCATCATCACTGACAACGGGTCAAACTTCGATTCTGATGAGTTCAGAGCCTTCTGTGCTTCCCAAGGCACACGAGTCGACTATGCTTCAGTCGCCCACCCCCAGTCGAATGGACAAGCAGAAAGAGCAAATGGCTTGATTCTCAAAGGACTGAAATCCCGACTGATGCGTGATCTCAAGCACGCAGCAGGCGCCTGGGTCGATGAACTTCCATCAGTTCATTGGGGATTCAGGACAACTCCCAATCGGTCGACTGGCCGAACTCCATTCTTCTTGGTTTATGGAGCTGAAGCTGTTCTACCGAGTGACTTGCTTCACAATGCACCCCGAGTCGAGCTCTTCTCTGAAGATGAAGCAGAACAGGCTCGGCAAGACGCAGTCGATCTCCTAGAGGAGGAAAGGGAGATGGCCTTAATCCGGTCGACCATTTATCAGCAAGACTTGCGTCGATTCCACGCCAAAAACGTGAGGGGCCGAGCCTTTCAAGAGGGAGACTTGGTTCTTCGAGTGGATCAACAGAAACCACACAAGCTCGCCCCTGCTTGGGAAGGTCCCTTCATTGTCACGAGAGTTCTCCACAATGGAGCATACCATCTTTACAATGTCGAGCATCAGAAAGACGAGCCACGGGCTTGGAACGCGGAGCTGCTCCGCCCCTTTTATACTTAAGTACTCATTCGGATGAGATGTAATAAGAAATACCTTTGTAGTTTTTTTTATCAAAGACAAGAGCTTTACAGTCTTCCTAAATGGTTGTTGTTGCTTTTGTTTGCGTCTGAAATCCTCCAGTGGGTGACTTTGCCGCGAATCCGTTTCGCCTAAAGTTTGAAAAATCCTACCGAGTGATGAGCAAGCCTCTCACTCGGGGGCTTAGCCGCGAATCCGTTTTGCCTAAGTTTGAAAAATCCTACCAAGTGATGAGCAAGCCTCTCACTCGGGGGCTTAGCCGCAAATCCGTTTCGCCTAAGTTTGAAAAATCCTACCGAGTGGTGAGCAACCCTCCCACTCGGGGGCTTAGCTGCAGTCCAGTACTCGCCTAAGTTTCTAAAATCCTACCGAGTGGTGAGCAACCCTCCCACTCGGGGGCTTAGCTGCAGTCCAGTACTCGCCTAAGTTTGTAAAATCCTACCGAGTGGTGAGCAACCCTCCCACTCGGGGGCTTAGCTGCAGTCCAGTACTCGCCTAAGTTTGAAAAATCCCACCGAGTGGTGAGCAACCCTCCCACTCGGGGGCTTAGCTGCAGTCCAGTGCTCGCCTAAGTTTGAAAAATCCTACCGAGTGGTGAGCAACCCTCCCACTCGGGGGCTTAGCTGCAGTCCAGTACTTGCCTAAGTTTGAAAAATCCTACCGAGTGGTGAGCAACCCTCCCACTCGGGGGCTTAGCTGCAGTCCAGTACTCGCCTAAGTTTGAAAAATCCTACCGAGTGGTGAGCAACCCTCCCACTCGGGGGCTTAGCTGCAGTCCAGTACTCGCCTAAGTTTGAAAAATCCTACCGAGTGGTGAGCAACCCTCCCACTCGGGGGCTTAGCTACAGTCCAGTGCTCGCCTAAGTTTGAAAAATCCTACCGAGTGGTGAGCAACCCTCCCACTAGGGGGCTTAGCTGCAGTCCAGTACTCGCCTAAGTTTGAAAAATCCTACCGAGTGGTGAGCAACCCTCCCACTCGGGGGCTTAGCTGCAGTCCAGTACTCGCCTAAGTTTGTAAAATCCTACCGAGTGGTGAGCAACCCTCCCACTCGGGGGCTTAGCTGCAGTCCAGTACTCGCCTAAGTTTGAAAAATCCGACCGAGTGGTGAGCAACCCTCCCACTCGGGGGCTTAGCTGCAGTCCAGTACTCGCCTAAGTTTGAAAAATCCTACCGAGTGGTGAGCAACCCTCCCACTCGGGGGCTTAGCTGCAGTCCAGTACTCGCCTAAGCTTGAAAAATCCTACCGAGTGGTGAGCAACCCTCCCACTCGGGGGCTTAGCTGCAGTCCAGTACTCGCCTAAGTTTGAAAAATCCTACCGAGTGGTGAGCAACCCTCCCACTCAGGGGCTTAGCTGCAGTCCAGTACTCGCCTAAGTTTGAAAAATCCTACCGAGTGGTGAGCAACCCTCCCACTCGGGGGCTTAGCTGCGGTCCAGTGCTCGCCTAAGTTTGAAAAATCCTACCGAGTGGTGAGCAACCCTCCCACTCGGGGGCTTAGCTGCAGTCTAGTACTCGCCTAAGTTCAAAGTCCATCCCTATCCGCAAGGATGACGAGGTGCAGGTCGACTGCAACTTTCTCCTTCGGAGCTGCGGCACAAGTACAACATGCGCTCCACCCCTATCCGCAAGGACGACGAGGTGCAGGTCGACTGCAACTTTCTCCTTCAGAGCTGCGCCACAAGTACAACATGTGCTCCGCCCTTATCCGCAAGGACGACGAGGTGCGGGTCGACTGGAGCATCAACCTCAGAGCTGCATCTCAAGCACAAAGATTATTCCGTGTGAAGAACAAATTCCACTCGAAGACAAATACAAGCATATTCAGAGATAAATCAAGTTCAGATAAATCCTAAAGTTCAAGACCACGGATCAAAGTACTCGGGCATTCAGCCCGAAGTATTTTAACGGTTACAAAATCACTCGGCATTCCGAGGCAAATTTAAGGCAGAGCATAAAAGTTTGTTCACTCCGCAGGAGGAGGGCTGGCAGGCTCGACGAATTCGTCCAGGTCGATCCCGTCATTAATCCGAGTGGCGGCAGCAATGAAAGTCTCCATGAAGGACTGGAAGTCGTGCCTCTTGGTGTTAGCAACTTTAATCGCCGCCAGCTTCTCTTCCCGAGCTTCTCGACAGTGGACGCGAACCAGAGATAGAGCCACATCAGTGCCGCACCGGGCAGAAGACTTCTTCCATTCTTGAATTCGACTGGGAGCTTCATTGAGCCAAGCCATCATAGACTCGAGGTCATTCTGAAGTGTTGCCATGGGCCAGAGAGCTGTGTCAATCTGCGACATCGCGACTTTCAGTCGGGCGAGATAATCGGCAACACCAGTGATGCGGGATTCCAGTCGGAGCACGTTCATGGCAGCTTCATCCTTCACTGGAGAGTTGATGGGGTCCAAGCTTGGTTCAATTCAAGGGTAAGCCAATGATCATATGTCGAGTCGACAAGAACAAATTAGTCGGATCAAAGGAAACACCTTCAAGCATGATGAACAACTTTTTAGCAAGGCTTCCCAGATAATTCTCCAGATCGTTCCTCCTGCGGGCAATACCTTCCATCTTCTCGTTCAGATTTTCCTTGTCCTTCTTCAGGCGAGTCGCTTCCTTATTGGCTTCGTCAAGGGCAGTTTTCAGCCTGGAGTTTTCTTCCTCCAATTTGCCGACTGAAGCCAACTTCTGTTCAGCGAGCGCGGTTTTCTCATCAGCTTTTTTCTGTGCGGCCGCCTGATCTTGATCCTTTTTCGCCAGAGCTTGGTTCAGTTTCTCTGAAAGAAATAATGTTGGATTCAGAAAAAGAAGAATGAAATCCGGTTCAGGGAAAACTCAGTCGACAGGTCTTCCTTACCAGCGGCGTCATCCTTGGCTTTCTGCAGTTCTGTCTTGGCCAGCTCCAGATCGAGGTTGAGCTGAATCTGCTGCTTCTCCAGGTCAGCAAAACGAGCTCCAAGATCACAAGATTTTTGCAACCAAAGAACAGGTCAGTCGACTGGTGAAAAGATTGGTTATTTCGGAGAGGTAAAAGGATAAAGCCAACAAATTCTAAGACTACTGCCGAGTCAAACATCCAACAGTAGTCTCGGGGACTACACCCAGTGGGTGCACTTAGCGTGCCCCCACTAGTTCAGTTTACACTCGACAAGGCCTGTCCAGCACGAGTGCAAAAAAAAAACAGAGTCTTCAGACCATAGTCGACTGCCAGCAGTCAACCACGGTCTCGAGGACTACACCCAGTGGGTGCACTCAGTGTGCCCCCACTGGTTCAAAGTTCCACTCGACATGGCCCGACCAGACCGAGTGAAGAAATTCAAATTCTGATGCTCAGACCATAGTCGACTGCCCGCAGTCAATTATGGTCTCGGGGACTACACCCAGTGGGTGCACTCAGCGTGCTCCCACTGGTCAAAAGATTCAATCGACAACAAAATTATCAACTCAAAGTGCGAATCTGTTCAGTGACAAATCAAAACACCCAGTGGGTGTACAGATGCAAGGCGCAGACAGATGCAAAGATTCTTGGAAAGAAAGTTTTCAGGTACCATATCCTAACAGAACAAGCCAGAGGAGTCAGTCGACGATCTACTAACCTGGACGTTGCTCTGGAGAGTGGAGCTGGCATCATAAGCAGCTTGGCTGGCTTCCCGCACCATCTTCATCTTCTCCATCATAATGCCCGCCTGGCGTATAGCCTCTTTTGCAGCACCCACTTGGTCCTCTGGGACGTGATGTGTAGCAAAAAGTGAAGGTGGATCGGTGGGAGTCTGTGCAACTGACGAGGAAGGCCGAGCACTCGACAGCGGTATGGCGAAGGAGACGGAAGTCCGATTGGCATCGTCAGCGTCCTGAATTACCGGTTCCGCCACCGGTGTCGATTGAAGTGTCTTGCTAGCGGACGTTTTCCTGTTTCTTCTCCCCAAGGGCCTCTGTGGCTCATCCTCGTCGTCGTCGGGGAGGTCAATGATGTTGAGGGATGTAAAAAGATTAGTCGCCAGAGTTTCATCAACCGATTGGATATATCGCAGTTCAATCGACAAATCGAAGATAAAATCATGAGGATTGTACCCGGATTGGAGGTCACCGCATCTTCCATTTCCTCATCCTCGTTCTTATAAGCAGAGGTCCAGAGGTAGCGGCACTGCCAGTTTCAAGATTCATTCGGTCAAACCAAGGGAAAAATAAACAGCACAGAATGTCGAGTAAAAGCAAAAGAAGAACACTCACGCAGAAGCAACGGGAACGTCAATCTTGATTCTCGGCAAGGCCTTTCGAGTCTTCTACACTACAACCTTGGACTGCTTTGGAGCTTTTTCAGTTGGTGCCGGAGAGGACGTCCGAGGACGCTTTGACGACTGCCCGGTCTGAACGGTCGCCTTGTCACGGGCGCTCGCCGGGTCGTGAGTAAGTTTGGATCGCCTTTCCCTGCGGGGAGGAGAGTCGACCTCTTCTTCGTCACTCGGGTCGTCGCTCTCCTCGTCCCCCTCTGTGTCGGAATGCCACTCGCCGCTTTCACCTTCGCTTGCCTCCCCCTCCGGGTTCTGCTCCTGCTCTCCGTTGGGCATCGAATACATTTCAGTAATGGCCTAGAAGAAAACAAGCAAGACAAAGTCAGTCGGTGAAACATAAACAGTTGCATGTTAAATCAAGATGACACTCGGTAATTCAGAATCGGACCTTGTGTGGTTCGTAGGATTGGTCAAGTGGAGGGATTCTCCTGGCTCCTCTGGGGTTATCCTTGTTGCCTGTGATACTCCTCAACCACTTCTTCACCGTATCCTCGTCGACTTCTTCTGGGTGCACCCGAGTGGAATCTTCAATGCCCGAATACATCCACATCGGATGGTGGCAGGCTTGAAGTGGCTGAATACATCGTCTGACGAAGACTTCCAGCAGATCCATTCCAGTTACACCCTCACGGATGAGATAGACCACTCGCTCAACCAGCACTTTCACCTCCGCTTTCTCACCTGAAGTCACTTTCAAGGCGGAGGGCTTCTCTACGTGAGCCATAGAAAAAGGAGGAAGTCCAGTCGACTGACCTGGAGTCGGCTGGTCTTTGCAGTAAAACCAGGTCGACTGCCACCCTCGTACTGACTCAGGAAGAATTATGGCTGGGAAAGAGCTCTTACCCCTCATCTGAATCCCAAGACCCCCACACATCTGGATCACTTGAGTCCTCTCGTCACTCGGGTTGGCCTTTTTGACCGACTGGGAGTGACACGTGAAAATGTGCTTGAAGAGACCCCAGTGTGGTCGACAACCCAAGAAGTTTTCGCACAGAGACACGAAAGCAGCAAGATATATGATGGTGTTGGGGGAAAAGTGATGAAGTTGTGCTCCAAAGAAATTCAAGAAAGCCCAAAAAACGGATGTGGAGGCAGAGAAAATCCACGGTCGACGTGAGTGGCGAGGAGGACGCACTCACCCTCCCGCGGTCGAGGTTCGGTCTCATCCTCCGGGAGCCATGCCGATCCGTGAGGAATCAGCCCCTCCTCCGCCAGATCGTCGAGGTCATCCTGACTGATCGTCGACCAGATCCAGTCGCCCTGGATCCAGCCGCGCGGCAAACCAGACCGCGACGAGGATCCGCCCCGGCTGGACTTTTTCCCCTTCGCCTTCGCCGTCGCCTTCTTCGCGCGCTCCAGAGCCACCATCTTTTCTTTCCCCATCGCCGCGGACGGAGCTTAAGCGGAGCGACGATGCTGGAGGAGGAGCAGGCGCAGTGGGGAAAACTGAGAAGAGAGAAGAAGAATGAGGATGCACTGTTCAAAAACCCCGGTCCGGCGCCTCATATGGGGCTGCTTCTGAGCGACTGACCTGTAGGCCCGGGCAATCTTATCAAATCCCGCAATAGTCGCGCGCGTGATACGTGGCAAAAAAGGCGGCGCGGGAATCGAGGCGGCCTTGCCTTATCTAGCCCGATTACTGCGGCCTCCTCCGCCCCGCGCGCTTCCCGAAATTTGAATCCCGCGAGATCCGCGGGCAGCAGAACAACTTGTCAGACGGAAGATCTCCACCACATTAGCACTCGGACCTCTTCCAGCAAAAGTTCACTCGACAAAACCAGGAATGGATCAAGGCGACTGAAAAAGAAGTTGGTGTCACCACCTCGGTTCGTTGATCCAAAACAAGACACACCCGAAGCGCGAAAAATGAGTCGGAAGTATTTTCAACTCCTTCTCCACTCAAACCCTGATCCATTCGGGGGCTAATGATGAGGACATGTACCTAGGGTAGGGTCACATGCCTGACCTAAATACCCTCCCCAAGGACATCACTCTAAAGCCTGAAGCATTTGAGGGGTACCATCATCCACTCGACCAGAAACATTTCCACTCGGAGGAATCAAGATCACTCGACCGTAACAAGAAACACTCGACGGACAGAAGACCTAAAGTCACTCTACACAGCAACGGTCGAGCATTAACTCCTAGACTTAATAGCCATTTATAACACTTTATTACGGACGTTACCAGTAACGCCCCCCTCTTGATGTACCTTAAAACCCTTGTAACGTGGGCTGGCCGGGGTCCTGGCGCACTCTATATAAGCCACCCCCTCCACATGCACAAGGGTTCGCACCCCCTGTAACACACACACATATAATCCAGTCGACCGCCTCCGGGCTCCGAGACGTAGGGCTGTTACTTCCTCCGAGAAGGGCCTGAACTCGTAAAACTCGTGCGTACAGCTTCTCCATAGCTAGGTTCTTGCCTCTACATCCTTACCCCCCATTCTACTGTCAGACTTAGAACCACGACACCGGCCGCCCCGCCAGACCGCCTCGACGCCGCCCCAGCCGCTCCGCCCCGCCTCGCCGCCCCGGCCGCTCCGCCCCGCCTCGCCGCCCCGGCCGCTCCGCCCCGCCTCGCCGCCCCGGCCGCTCCAAGGTGAGATATTTTCATTTTTTTTTCTGTTTTTTTAGATTTAGTTTAATTAGGTTTAGTATTATTTAGTTTAGTTTTTGTTTAGTTTAGTTAGTTTACTTTAGGTTTAGTTTAGTTTAGTTTAGGTCAAGTTTCTGGTTTAGTTTAGGTTTAGTTTACTTTAGGTACGGTTAAGTTTCTGGTTTATTTTGAACATGTGAAATTTGTTGTTATTTTTTTAGTTCAAGCATTTATTCCCGCTTCGACGTCGACGATGCCTATCCCGCATCCTCGTCGTTGACTCGGCGGAGGAGGCCTACTTGATCAGAGGGGCCATGTCCGAGACTGGGCTCCGTCGGGCTGGTACTGGGAGGTTCTACCTTCCGAGGGGTGCAGGTTGGTGAGGAGTCAGCCCGTTGTTGACCCTCACCTTGTTTGGTGGCGGTCGCGTGAGCCAGTGACAGTGCCGAGGCTTTCGGACACCGCGGAGGTGGTACGTCACCATGTCAGTGAGGAGGACGAGCACGTCCGTCGCTACATGGTTGCGTTGGAGGGCAGGTTGGACAATACCTGGCAGGTTCTTCAGGGATCTCATTGGAGCTATGATCCCGTGATGGCTCCTTCTCTTTGGGTGTCCACCGCCCATGCCGATACCCATCGGGCGCTACAGTTCTAGCTGTATTAGCGATGCTATATGTATGATACTATTCGAGATGTATTAGTGATAATACTCGATGATGTATGGACGCAAGAGATGATGTAGTTTTGCTTATTGAATGCATGCTAATTTAGTTTACCCGGGAACAAGCGGGTTAGGGGGTTCCTTGGTGTCGATGGTACCCTAAATAGCAAGTATTGTCAGTGCGAGATACATGTGGCCGTCGGTGTCGAATACTACATCCACGTCGCACAAGTGACACAGGGGCCCTGCGTCCCGTAGCAACAGTCCTCGGCGTCGACACTACAGGAAACAGCTACTTTGCCGTCTGCCATGGCGGACGGCAAAGGCTCGAAAGGCGGACGGCAAAAGGCTCCGGCAAAGAAGGCTACGGTAAACAGCTGCTTTGCCGTCTGCTTCCTGGCGGCGGACGGCAAAGGCTCTTTGCCGTCTGTGGCGGACGGCAAAGAGGGCGGACGGCAATAATTGCGCTGTCAGTCCGTTAAGTGGCTAACGGCAGACCTTTGCCATCCGCCGCAGACGGCAAAGAGCCTTTGGTCTTTGCCGTCCGCCTTATGATGTCATCTACACGTCACTAGATGGCAGGTTCTTTGCCGTCTGCCACTGATGGCAAAGTGCAGGTTCTTTGCCGTCTGCCACGGACGGCAAAGTCTTTGCCGTCTGCCACTGTAGGCAAACTGACCAAATGGGTCAGCTCCCAGGAAGCACAGTTGGCTGCCACGTGGCTTCTTTGCCGTCCGCGGCAGACAGCAAAGAGCTCTTTGCCGTCGGTGGCAGACGGCAAAGAGCCTGCATATTGTCTGTTTTTTCTGTTTTTTGTTAAATCCCACAATTTGCACAGAAAATATATATGACATATAGATATATTTCACAGGCATTCATCACATAAACAAGTTCATACATCATTTCATACATAAACAAGGTCCATCCATCATTTCATACATAAACAAGTTCCATCCATCATTTCATACATAAAGAAGTTCCATCCATACATAAAGTAGCACTCCATAGCTAAGGTGACTAGAATGAGAAGACAAGAAGAAGAAGAGTAGAACAAGCACTCCATCCAGCACATAATGAAATCTGCAAAATGGCAAAATAAGAAAGTTAGAAATGGATCGTTTTTGAGGTAACTAAGGTGAAATGGATCGTTTTTGAGGTAACTAAGGTGAAATGGATCTTTTTTAGCTCACTTAGGTCAAATGGATCGTTTTTGAGCTAACTTAGTTGAAATGGATCGGTTTTGAGCTAACTTTGTTGAAATGGATCATTTTTGAGCTAATTTAGTTGAAATGGATCATTTTCAGCTAACTTAGGTGAAATGGATCATTTAAGAGCTAATTTAGGTGAAATGGATCGTTTTTTAGCTCACTTAGGTCAAATGGATCGTTTATGAGCTAAATTAGTTGAAATGGATCGTTTATGAGATAACCTAGGTAAGATGGGTCATTTTGGAGTTAACGTAGGTGAAATGGGCCATTTGAAAGCTAACGTAGGTAAAATGGATCATTTAGGAGCTAATCTAGGTAAAATGGGTCATTTTTGAGCTAACTTGGATGAACTGCATCATTTATAAGCTAACCTAGGTAAAATGGGTCATTTTGGAGGAAAATAAGCTAACTCTAGGTCATTATGGTAAGCATATTGGAGGAAATAAAGCTAAGTCTAGGTCTTTATGCATTTGTTAAGCAAAACACTAGAGAAACTTACCGTGATCAGGGAGCTGTAGGAGCGGGGTGGCTAGTGCCGCTACCTGGAGAAGGATCGTGCGATGCGTTTCTGGAGTTAAGCTGCAACAAAGATCATTTCCAATGTCTCGTTAGCATTACGATACTCAAATGTTAAGACTACCAACTAATGTCCATTCAAACTAAACTCACCGTGCTCCCAGGAGCAATCACTGGCATCGGCGGAGCGGGCTGACCGGACTTCTCGCACACAGACTGCACATTTGGTTTTCAGAACAGAGTCATACTAGTTAGTAATGAGACTCAAATGTTAAGACTAGCAAGTAATCTGCAGAAGAAACTTACCACAAGGAGCTCGTACATGGCCCTTGCCTGCATGTCATTCCGTGCCCTCTCCTCCTCCATCATCTTTCTCGTCCTCTCCTCCATCTCCTGCTGCCTCTCCGCCGCCTCCGCCAGAAGTTTCTCCGTTCTATCTCTCTCAGTCTGTATAGCAGCCTACAACACCACTCACATGACCATTTGTAATCATTGATGGAAGCGCACACAATGTAATGGAGAAAGATAACTGAGTACGTATCACTAACCTTGATGGCGAGTTGCACTGGCCGTCTCACGAGGCCTTATCTCAGGAGCGGAGCTCGACTGGCGCGCCTTGATCTCCGGGAGAGTGCTAGGACAACGGATAAGTCCATCTCCAATGGCTATGGAGCCATGGGACCTCCCGCCACCAGATATCATCACCAGCTCTGGATCAATGGGACCCTGGCTCGGGTTAAAGTCCTCCCCTTTCCTCGCCTTCCCCTCATCTCTATATCTCACGAGCTTGTTGTGGGAGGAGATGTTGGTGAAGTTGTTTGCATCATCGAGGTCAGAGTGAGAGAAAGCCTTGACTTTCTTGAAAGAGCCAGTGTGGGCCATGGCATACAGGTCGTACACCTCTGGCACCTTATCCGCCTTATTGTGGCGTGCCTGAAAGAGAGAAACAATGAAAATTAGTAATTAAAGGGCTCAAGCTAGCATGATGAATGAATTGCATGAATCATGAAGCAAACCACATACCCAGTTGCGCCCGAACTGATATAAGTTGGAGCTGCCTTGATGGTGTGGCACACCTTCCATTTGGGCACGTTTGTCCTTGGCCTGGTTGTGGAGGGCTAGCCATTCTTGTGAGCACCACTCATCGACCAACACCTCCCAACAATCCATCCGATCCGCACACCATCTCGGAGGCGCCTAAGTTAGCAAATAGAAACTTGAGCGCTACGGCTAAGAATTACTAAATGAAGGAACTTAAGTAGAAGGCCTTAAGAATTACCTTCATGTACTGCTCCTTACTCAGGAACTTATCGCGGCACGCCGGCTTGGTCTTCTTGATACCACGCAAGGCGTAGTAGTCTCGAACAGCCTGCTCCCGAGCCTCGTGCCGTAAGTTCTGGAGTAGGCGCTTGCAGACGTTCTGGATAACATTTGCGCTGTCCTCCTCGTATCCCTCCTCACACCTGTAGAATGTCTGCAATCAAATGAGACAATATTGATTAGTACAATTAATAACTAGCTAGTTGAAGATTTTGAAATGTGTAAAGGAGAAATTACCCAGAACGTCCTGATCACCATGTCTGCCCTCGTGTCGCACACGACACCGTCGATAATGACATCCGGCGGGGCCGGGGCAGCCACGTAGTGCTCCCAGCTCAACCCAAGCTCTGGAAGCCGACCCTCACCAGGCAACATGACAAACCCCGGGAAGTTTTGCCGGCAAAGAACTCCAAGGACGGAGTTGGGCCGGCGGACACTATGATGGTGGTCCCAACCCCTGCAGCATGACAAGGCCAACGCATTAGTTATTTGAAGAAACGTGAATGCAGAAGGTACAAAAATATTAAATGCACTCACGTACCTCTCCCCATCAGGGAAGATCAACCACCTCTGCTCGCGGGTCGCCGGCACGGACGGGAGCCGTGTAGCACCATGCTGGTACACGGTGCCACCCTCCTCCTCAAGATCAGTCGGCTCCCCGCCATCATCAGCATGGCCACTCGGCTCCTCGGGCTGATCCGGCCAGGTACCCATCCGGACGTGTGCTCCTCCGGGGTCTCGTGGGCCGAACTCTCTTGGGCCGAAGGCCAGTCGACCCGAGGCTCGTGGGCCCAAGACCCGTGGACCGGAGGCTCGTGGACCGGAGTCCGTGTAGCCTCCTCCTCGGACGAGTCCACCCTAGCAGTCACGTGCTCGGGTGAAACAGCTGGGGGTGGCGGCGAGGAAGGCGCCCTAGCAGTCACCCTACCTCCTCTCCCGCGACCACGTGCCCCACCTCCTCTCTTCCTACCTCGTCCCCTGCTGGGCACCGCGGTCGACGAAGAAGGGCCCGACGGTGTGGACATACTGTCCAGCAACGCTCGGCGGAGAGGTACGTCTGGAATCGAAGACCTCAGACCACGCGCCGACGAAGAAGGGGCCTTGGCGCGCTCCCGACCAGCGACCACAGGCATGTATCTTATCATAGGGCATCTTCAGTGCACGGAGGATTTTGTCCGACTGGTATAGGTTTGCAGGCATTACATGGCCTTTGGGTAGAAAGCGTCCAAATACTGTCATCATTGCATCGTAGCATTCTCTGCCCAAGTTGAACTGAGCCTTCAGAGCCATTACTTGTGAGATGGCATCCAACTGACAAAGCTCAGTGTGCTCATGGAGCGGACGTTTTGAAGACTCCAACATTTCATTGAAGGCCTTTGCAGATTCCTCCATCTCCTCGTCCGAATCCCGAGCATCATCAAAGTCTTGCACCATGTTTTCCATCCCGGTACCATGCTCGTCGGTGCGACGACGATCCACCTCAGCTCGGTCACGTTGGGCAGACTCACCATGAAATGTCCACACCGTATAATCGGGCGTAAAACCACTCTTCTGCAGGTGTTTGCCCATTTCAGCCTCTGTCCTCTTTTCCCAATTGCCGCACCGTAAACAGGGGCACCAGGTTTTCCTCTGGCCATTTGCAAATGCGGCTCGCACAAACCCCTTGGTTTTTGTGAACCATTCAGTGCTCCATTTGTTCTGACCAGTGTGACCGGTGTACATCCACGCACGATCACTCATCTTGACTTTCAGAGCTACTAGACACACAACAAATATATATATATAATTCACCATGTATGTATTCATCAGTTGATCTACTTTGTCAATTTTATTACATCCATGCAACCTACACTCTAATAGGTAATGATAGGTCCTAATCCCACCCGAGTATGTTTAGATTGGGTTCATTTTCCCATGCTATGCTTCGGATCCTACGCAAAATTTCGGCAGCACCTCCCCGCTGTTCTCCTGATACACGTCTCTGCAATAAACAGAGAGGATGTGTACCCGGAGAACAACAGGGGAGGCACCGACGAAATTTATGCGTCGGATCCGGAGCAAAGCATATGGGAAAACGAACCCAATCTAAACATACTCGGGCTGTCCATGGATAGCGTTGGACAATTCGAAAGAATCAAGGTTATAAATATGCAAATGCATGCATATTTATAACTATGACGCTTTCGAACGGGAGACACATATTGGTTACGCATACTGATGATTCAAGACACATATGTAGCTAGCTATCAAGTTTCATCGGAATAGATCAAATAATTAATGGGGGAGGAGGACATGTCATTTGTGCTCACCCACGAACGAAGGGGCAGAGCTCGTCAAACGCACGGCGAGGTCGTCGAACACCAAACCTCGCAGCGATGAAACAACTGCACATTTAAAACTACCCGATCAACACAATTATATATGATGTTTTTCATAACAAAATCGAAAGATATATGACCTAACTAATAATTCACAAATATATGACCCCGTCGGCTTCTGGAAGGCCAAAGAACACCTTTTCGGGAGGTGCCGGGGGTCGGGGTGTCGTGTCGGTCTCGGGGTGCCGTGTCGGGGTCGGGGTCGGGGTCTCGGGGTCGGGGTGTCGGGTCGGGGTGCCGGGTCGGGGTCGGTGTGCCGTGTCGGTGTCGGGGTCGGGGTGTCGGGTCAGGCTCGGGGTCGGGGTGTCGGGGTCGGGGTCCGGGTCGGGGTATCGTGGTCGGGGTCTCGGGGTCGGGGTGCCGGGTCGGGGTCGGGGTGCCGTGTCGGTGTCGGGGTCGGGGTGTCGGGTCAGGCTCGGGGTCGGGGTGTCTTGTCGGGGTGCCGGGTCGGGGTCGGGGTGCCGTGTCGGTGTCGGGGTCGGGGTGTCGGGTCAGGCTCGGGGTCGGGGTCTCGGGGTCGGGGTGTCGGGTCGGGGTGTCGGGTCGGGGTGTCGGGTCGGGGTGCCGTCTCGGGGTCGGGGTGTCGGGTCGGGGTGCTGGGTCGGGGACGGGGTGCCGTGTCGGTGTCGGGGTAAGGGTGGGTGTGGTGTCAGGGTGTCGGTGTCGGGGTGTCGTGTCGGTGTCGGGGTCTCGGGGTCGGGGTGTCGGGTCGGGGTGCCGGGTCGGGGTCGGGGTTCCGTGTCGGTGTCAGGGTCGGGTGTCGGGTCAGGCTCGGGGTCGGGGTGTCGGGGTCGGGGTCGGGGTGTCGGGGTCGGGGTCGGGGTGCCATGTCGGTGTCGGGGTCGGGGTGTCGGGTCAGGCTCGGGGTCGGGGTGTCGGGGTCGGGGTCTAGGGTTCGGGGTGTCGTGTCGGGTCGCGGTTTTTTCCTCTTTTTTCCTTTTCTTCTTCTTCCTATTCTTCCTTTTCTTCCTCTTCTTCTTTTTTCTTCTCCTCCTCCTCTTCTTCTTCTTCCTTTCCTTTTTCCTCTTCTTCTTCTCCTCCTCTCCTCTTTTTTCTTCTTCTTCTTCTTCCTCTTCTTCTTTTTCTCCTCCTCCTCCTCCTCTTCTTCTTCCTTTCCTTTTTCCTCTTCTTCTTCTCCTCCTCTCCTCTTTTTCTCTTCTTCTTCTTCCTCTTCTTCTTTTTTCTTCTCCTCCTCCTCTTCTTCTTCTTCCTTTCCTTTTTCCTCTTCTTCTTCTCCTCCTCTCCTCTTTTTCTCTTCTTCTTCTTCTTTCCTCAAACTAAACTAAGCCTACAACTAAACCTAAACCTAAAACTAAACCTAAAACTAAACCTAAAACTAAATCTAAACTAAAACTAAAACTAAAAAGGAAAAAAAAAGAAAAAAAACTGAAAAATGGGGGGCTCACCTGGGGGGTAGAGGAGGCCGGTGGAGGAGGGGGCGGGGCGGTGGAGGAGGCGGCCTGGGGCGGCGGGGGGCCGGGCCTGGGGCGGCGGGGGGCCGGGCCCGGGCGGTGGGGCGCAGGGCGGCGGGGAGCCGGGGCGGCGGGGGGCCAGGGCGGTGAGGGCGACGGGGCCCCGGGGCGGCGGGGGCGACGGGGCGGTGAGGGCGACGGGGCGGTGAGGGCGACGGGGCGGTGAGGGCGATGGGGCCCCGGGGCGGCGGCGAGCCGGGGCGGCGGGGGCGACGGGGCGGCGGCGGCGCGCGGCGGGCGGCGGCGTGGGAGGAGAGAAACGGCGAGGGAGAGGGAAGAAGTGAGTAACGGGCGGGGGGTACGGGCCGTTAGGTAGTAGGCTCTTTGCCGTCCGCCCCCCTTTGCCGTCCGCTTTTTTGCCTCTTTGCCGTCTGCTAGCGGACGGCAAAGAGGTGGCCCGTTAAGTTTTTCAAAAACGGGCGGGGGGTGGGGGCCACCTCACTCTTTGCCGTCCGCCAGCGGACGGCAAAGATTCTTTGCCGTCCGCTGGCCGACGGCAAAGAGCTGGCAGACGGCAAAGAGCTTCTTTGCCGTCTGCCCTTTCTTTGCTGTCTGCTTTTGGGTAGCTGATGGCAAAGAGCTTCTTTGCCGTCAGCTAGCAGACGGCAAAGAGCTGGCAGATGGCAAATTAGCTGATTCCAGTAGTGCGATGGCGGTCAAACACCATTGCGAATTTGTCTGGCAGCCTCAGAGATGACGATTCAAAGCTAAGTGTTGAAACATGAAACACCCAAACTGACTCAAGTCGGTTTGGTTGTTTTAAATTTCAAAACTTGGCTTTAATCCTCATCGCAGAGGCTGCTAGACAAATTTGCCAAGGTGTTCGACCGTCATCGGCCACCAGAACTATTGTTGCGGGATGCCGGGCGCCGGCGTCACTTGTGGGACGTGGATCTACTGTTCAACGCCGAGCGCCTCATGTATCTTGCACCGATGGTAGTTGCTATTTAGGGTTCTATCGACGCTGAAGAACCCCTAACCCGCTCGGCCTGTTGTAAATATTTAGTTAGGTTGACAAAAAAATATATTGCTATGAAAATCATCTTTCGATTTAAATGTGCAGTTTTTTCGTCGTTGCGAGGGTGTAGTGTTCGACGAGCTCCGCCCCTGCGTTCTTGGGTTAGCATAAATGACATCTCCTCCCCCTCCCTTGATTTGCTCTGTTCCGGTCTTCGTGCCGATGAAACTTGCTAGCTATAGGTGTCTTCAATCATCAGTATGCGTGACCACTATGCGTCTCCCGTTCAAAAGGGTTACATCTATAAATATGCTTGCATTTGAAGGAAATATGCCCTAGAGGCAATAATAAAGTTATTATTTATTTCCTTATATCATGATAAATGTTTATTATTCATGCTAGAATTGTATTAACCGGAAACATGATACATGTGTGAATACATAGACAAACAGAGTGTCACTAGTATGCCTCTACTTGACTAGCTCGTTGATCAAAGATGGTTATGTTTCCTAGCCATAGACAAAGAGTTCTCATTTGATTAATGGGATCACATCATTAGGAGAATGATGTGATTGACTTGACCCATTCCGTTGGCTTAGCACTCGATCGTTTAGTATGTTGCTATTGCTTTCTTCATGACTTATACATGTTCCTATGACTATGAGATTAAGCAACTCCCGTTTACCGGAGGAACACTTTGTGTGCTACCAAACGTCACAACGTAACTGGGTGATTATAAAGGTGCTCTACAGGTGTCTCCGAAGGTACTTGTTGGGTTGGCGTATTTTGAGATTAGGATTTGTCACTCCAATTGTCGGAGAGGTATCTCTGGGCCCACTCGGTAATGCACATCACTTAAGCCTTGCAAGCATTGCAACTAATAAGTTAGTTGCGGGATGATGTATTATGGAACGAGTAAAGAGACTTGCCGGTAACGAGATTGAACTAGGTATTGAGATACCGACGATCGAATCTCGGTCAAGTAACATACCGATGACAAAAGGAACAACGTATGTTGTTATGCGGTTTGACCGATAAAGATCTTCGTAGAATATGTGGGAGCCAATATGAGCATCCAGGTTCCGCTATTGGTTATTGACCGGGACGTGTCTCGGTCATGTCTACATAATTCTCGAACCCGTAGGGTCTGCACGCTTAAAGTTCGATGACGGTTATATTATGAGTTTATGTGTTTTGATGTACCGAAGGTTGTTCGGAGTCCCGGATGTGATCACGGACATGACGAGGAGTCTCGAAATGGTCGAGAGATAAAGATCGATTTATTGGACGACTATATTTGGATACCGGAATGGTTCCGGGTGAGATCGGGATAATATCGGAGCTCCGGGAGGTTATCGGAACCCCCCGGGAGGTATATGGGCCTTAATGGGCTTTAGTGGAAAGGAGGGGAAAGGAGCAAGGGAGGGGGCGCCCCCCAAGCCCAATCCGAATTGGGAGGGGGGCCGGCCCCCTTTCCTTCCTCTTCCTTCCCTCTCCCTCTCCAAATAGGAAAAGGAGGAGTCCTACTCCCGGTGGGAGTAGGACTCCCCCCTTGGGCGCGCCTCCTCCCCTTGGCCGGCCCTCTCCTCCCCCCTTTATATACGGAGGAGAGGGGCACCCCATAGACACAACAGTTGATCTCTTGGATCTTTTATCCGTGTGTGGTGCCCGTCTCCACCATAGTCCACCTTGATAATATCGTAGCGGTGCTTAGGTGAAGCCCTGCATCGGTAGAACATCATCATCGTCACCCCGCTGTCGTGCTGACGGAACTCTCCCTCAAAGCTCGGCTGGATCGGAGTTCGAGGGACATCATCGAGTTGAACGTGTGCAGAACTCGGAGGTGCCGTGCGTTCTGTACTTGATCGGTCGGATCGTGAAGACGTACGACTACATCAACCGCGTTGTGCTAACGCTTCCGCTTTCGGTCTACGAGGGTACCTGGACACACTCTCCCCTCTCGTTGCTGTGCATCACCATGATCTTGCGTGTGCGTAGGGAATTTTTTGAAATTACTACGTTCCCCAACAGTGGCATCCGAGCCTGGTTTTATGCGTTGATGTTATATGCACGAGTAGAACAGAAGTGAGTTGTGGGCGATACAAGTCATACTGCTTACCAGCATGTCACACTTTGGTTCGGCGGTATTGTTGGATGAAGTGGCCCGGACCGACATTACGCGTACGCTTACGCGAGACTGGTTCTACCGACGTGCTTTCCACACAGGTGGCTGGCGGGTGTCAGTTTCTCCAACTTTAGTTGAACCGAGTGTGGCTACGCCCAGTCCTTGAGAAGGTTAAAACATCACTAACTTGACGAACTATCATTGTGGTTTTGATGCGTAGGTAAGAACGGTTCTTGCTCAGCCCGTAGCAGCCACGTAAAACTTGCAACAACAAAGTAGAGGACGTCTAACTTGTTTTTGCACGGCATGTTGTGATGTGATATGGTCAAGGCATGATGCTATATTTTATTGTATGAGATGATCATGTTTTGTAACCGAGTTATCGGCAACTGGCAGGAGCCATATGGTTGTCGCTTTATTGTATGCAATGCAATCGCCCTGTAATTGCTTTACTTTATCACTAAGCGGTAGCGATAGTCGTAGAAGCAATAGTTGGCGAGACAACAACGATGCTACGATGGAGATCAAGGTGTCGCGCCGGTGACGATGGTGATCATGACGATGCTTCGGAGATGGAGATCACAAGCACAAGATGATGATGGCCATATCATATCACTTATATTGATTGCATGTGATGTTTATCTTTTATGCATCTTATCTTGCTTTGATTGGTGGTAGCATTATAAGATGATCTCTCACTAAATTTCAAGATAAAAGTGTTCTCCCTGAGTATGCACCGTTGCCAAAGTTCGTCGTGCCCAGACACCACGTGATGATCGGGTGTGATAAGCTCTACGTCCGTCTACAACGGGTGCAAGCCAGTTTTGCACACGCAGAATACTCAGGTTAAACTTGACGAGCCTAGCATATGCAGATATGGCCTCGGAACACTGAGACCGAAAGGTCGAGCGTGAATCATATAGTAGATGTGATCAACATAGTGATGTTCACCATTGAAAACTACTCCATTTCACGTGATGATCGGTTATGGTTTAGTTGATTTGGATCACGTGATCACTTAGATGATTAGAGGGATGTCTATCTAAGTGTGAGTTCTTAAGTAATATGATTAGTTGAACTTAGTACCTGATAGTATTTTGCATGTCTATGTTTGTTGTAGATAGATGGCTCGTGCTGTTGTTCCGTTGAATTTAATGCGTTCCTTGAGAAAGCAAAGTTGAAAGATGATGGTAGCAATTACACGGACTGGGTCCCTAACTTGAGGATTATCCTCATTGCTGCACAGAAGAATTACGTCCTGGAAGCACCGCTAGGTGCCAAACCTGCTGCAGGAGCAACACCAGATGTTATGAACGTCTGGCAGAGCAAAGCTGATGACTACTCGATAGTTCAGTGCTATGCTTTACAGCTTAGAACCGGGACTTCAACGACGTTTTGAACGTCATGGAGCATATGAGATGTTCCAGGAGTTGAAGTTAATATTTCAAGCAAATGTCCGGATTGAGAGATATGAAGTCTCCAATAAGTTCCACAACTGCAAGATGGAGGAGAATAGTTCTGTCAGTGAGCATATACTCAGAATGTCTGGGTATAACAATCACTTGATTCAACTGGGAGTTAATCTTCCGGATGATAGCGTCATTGACAGAATTCTTCAATCACTTCCACCAAGCTACACGAGCTTCGTGATGAACTATAACATGCAAGGGATGGATAAGACGATTCTCGAGCTCTTCGCAATGCTAAAGGCTGCGGAGGTAGAAATCAAGAAGGAGCATCAAGTGTTGATGGTCAATAGACCACCAGTTTCAAGAAAAAGGGCAAAGGGAAGAAGAAGGGGAACTTCAAGAAAAACAGCAAACAAGTTGCTGCTCAAGAGAAGAAACCCAAGTCTGGACCTAAGCCTGAGACTGAGTGCTTCTACTGCAAGCAGACTGGTCACTGGAAGCGGAACTGCCCCAAGTATTTGGCGGATAAGAAGGATGGCAAGGTGAACAAAGGTATACGTGATATACATGTTATTGATGTGTACCTTACCAGAGCTCATAGTAGCACCTGGGTATTTGATACTGGTTCTATTGCTAATATTTGCAACTCGAAACAGGGACTGCGGATTAAGTGGACACTGGCTAAGGACGAGGTGATGATGCGCGTGGGAAACGGTTCCAAAGTCGATGTGATCGCCGTCGGCACGCTACCTCTACATCTACCTTCGGGATTAGTATTAGACCTAAATAATTGTTATTTGGTGCCAGCGTTGAGCATGAACATTATATCTGGATCTTGTTTGATGCGAGACGGTTATTCATTTAAATCAGAGAATAATGGTTGTTCTATTTATATGAGTAATATATTTTATGGTCATGCACCCTTGAAGAGTGGTCTATTTTTGATGAATCTCGATAGTAGTGATACACATATTCATAATGTTGAAGCCAAAAGATGCAGAGTTGATAATGATAGTGCAACTTATTTGTGGCACTGCTGTTTGGGTTATATTGGTGTAAAGCGCATGAAGAAACTCCATACTGATGGACTTTTGGAATCACTTGATTATGAATCACTTGGTACTTGCGAACCATGCCTCATGGGCAAGATGACTAAAACGCCATTCTCCGGAACTATGGAGCGAGCAACTGATTTGTTGGAGATCATACATACTGATGTATGTGGTCCAATGAATGTTGAGGCTCGCGGCGGGTATCGTTATTTTCTCACCTGCACAGATGATTTAAGCAGATATGGGTATATCTACTTAATGAAACATAAGTCTGAAACATTTGAAAAGTTCAAAGAATTTCAGAGTGAACTTGAAAATCATCGTAACAAGAAAATAAAGTTTCTGCGATCTGATCGTGGAGGAGAATATTTGAGTTACGAGTTTGGTCTACATTTGAAACAATGCGGAATAGTTTCGTAACTCACGCCACCCGGAACACCACAGCGTAATGGTGTGTCCGAACGTCATAATCGTACTTTACTAGATATGGTGCAATCTATGATGTCTCTTACTGATTTACCGCTATCATTTTGGGGTTATGCTTTAGAGATGGCCGCATTCACGTTAAATAGGGCACCATCAAAATCCGTTGAGACGACGCCTTATGAACTGTGGTTTGGCAAGAAACCAAAGTTGTCGTTTCTTAAAGTTTGGGGCTGCGATGCTTATGTGAAAAAGCTTCAACCTGATAAGCTCGAACCCAAATCGGAGAAATGTGTCTTCATAGGATACCCAAAGGAAACTATTGGGTACACCTTCTATCACAGATCCGAAGGCAAGACATTCGTTGCTAAGAATGGATCCTTTCTAGAGAAGGAGTTTCTCTCGAAAGAAGTGAGTGGGAGGAAAGTAGAACTTGATGAGGTAACAGTACCTACTCCCTTATTGGAAAGTAGTTCATCACAGAAACCGGTTCCTGTGACGCCTACACCAATTAGTGAGGAAGTTAATGATGATGATCATGAAACTTCAGATCAAGTTGTTACTGAACCTCGTAGGTCAACCAGAGTAAGATCCGCACCAGAGTGGTACGGTAATCCTGTTCTGGAGGTTATGTTACTAGACCATGACGAACCTACGAACTATGAAGAAGCGATGGTGAGCCTAGATTCCGCAAAATGGCTTGAGGCCATGAAATCCGAGATGGGATCCATGTATGAGAACAAAGTATGGACTTTGGTTGACTTGCCCGATGATCGGCAAGCCATCAAGAATAAATGGATCTTCAAGAAGAAGACTGACGCTGACGGTAATGTTACTGTCTATAAAGCTCGACTTGTTGCAAAAGGTTTTCGACAAGTTCAAGGGATTGACTACGATGATACCTTCTCACCCGTAGCGATGCTTAAGTCTGTCCGAATCATGTTAGCAATTGCCGCATTTTATGATTATGAAATTTGGCAAATGCATGTCAAAACTGCATTCCTGAATGGATTTCTGGAAGAAGAGTTGTATATGATGCAACCGGATGGTTTTGTCGATCCAAAGGGAACTAACAAAGTGTGCAAGATCCAGCGATCCATTTATGGACTGGTGCAAGCCTCTCAGAGTTGGTAAACGTTTTGATAGTGTGATCAAAGCATATGGTTTTATACAGACTTTTGGAGAAGCCCGTATTTACAAGAAAGTGAGTGGGAGCTCTGTAGCATTTCTGATATTATATGTGGATGACATATTGTTGATTGGAAATGATATAGAATTTCTGGATAGCATAAAGGATATTTGAATAAGAGTTTTTCAATGAAGGACCTCGGTGAAGCTGCTTATATATTGGGCATCAAGATCTATAGAGATAGATCAAGATGCTTAATTGGACTTTCACAAAGCACATACCTTGACAAAGTTTGGAAGAAGTTCAAAATGGATCAAGCAAAGAAAGGGTTCTTGCCTGTGTTACAAGGTGTGAAGTTGAGTAAGAATCAATGCCCGACCACTAGAGAAGATAGAGAGAAAATGAAAGATGTTCCCTATGCTTCAGCCATAGGCTCTATCATGTATGCAATGTTGTGTATCAGACCTGATGTGTGCCTTGCTATTAGTTTAGCAGGGAGGTACCAAAGTAATCCAGGAGTGGATCACTGGACGGCGGTCAAGAACATCCTGAAATACCTGAAAAGGACTAAGGATATGTTTCTCGTTTATGGAGGTGACAAAGAGCTCGTCGTAAATGGTTACGTCGATGCAAGCTTTCACACTGATCCGGACGATTCTAAATCGCAAACCAGATACATGTTTTTATTGAACGGTGGAGCTGTCAGTTGGTGCAGTTCTAAACAATGCGTCATAGCGGGATCTACATGTGAAGCAGAGTACATAGCTGCTTCGGAAGCAGCAAACGAAGGAGTCTGGATGAAGGAGTTCATATCCGATCTAGGTGTCATACCTAGTGCATCGGGTCCAATGAAAATCTTTTGTGAGAATACTGGTGCAATTGCTTTAGCAAAGGAATCCAGATTTCACAAGAGAACCAAATACATCAAGAGACGCTTCAACTCCATCCGGGATCAAGTCCAGGTGGGAGACATAGAGATTTGCAAGATACATACGGATCTGAATGTTGCAGACCCGTTGACTAAGCCTCTTCCACGAGCAAAACATGATCAGCACCAAGACTCCATGGGTGTTAGAATCATTACTGTGTAATCTAGATTATTGACTCTAGTGCAAGTGGGAGACTGAAGGAAATATGCCCTAGAGGCAATAATAAAGTTATTATTTATTTCCTTATATCATGATAAATGTTTATTATTCATGCTAGAATTGTATTAACCGGAAACATGATACATGTGTGAATACATAGACAAACAGAGTGTCACTAGTATGCCTCTACTTGACTAGCTCGTTGATCAAAGATGGTTATGTTTCCTAGCCATAGACAAAGAGTTGTCATTTGATTAATGGGATCACATCATTAGGAGAATGATGTGATTGACTTGACCCATTCTGTTGGCTTAGCACTTGATCGTTTAGTATTCTGCTATAGCTTTCTTCATGACTTATACATGTTCCTATGACTATGAGATTATGCAACTCCCGTTTACCGGAGGAACACTTTGTGTGCTACCAAACGTCAAAACATAACTGGGTGATCATAAAGGTGCTCTACAGGTGTCTCCAAAGGTACTTGTTGGGTTAGCGTATTTCGAGATTAGGATTTGTCACTCCGATTGTCGGAGAGGTATCTCTGGGCCCTCTCGGTAATGCACATCACTATAAGCCTTGCAAGCAATGTGACTAATGAGTTTGCTGCGGGATGATGTATTACGGAACGAGTAAAGAGACTTGCTGGTAACGAGATTGAACTAGGTATTGAGATACCGACGATCGAATCTCGGGCAAGTAACATACCGATGACAAAGGGAACAACGTATGCTGTTATGCGGTTTGACCGATAAAGATCTTTGTAGAATATGTGGGAGCCAATATGAGCATCCAGGTTCCGCTATTGGTTATTGACCGGAGACGTGTCTCGGTCATGTCTACATAGTTCTCGAACCCGTAGGGTCCGCACGCTTAAAGTTCGATGACGGTTATATTACGAGTTTATGTGTTTTGATGTACCGAAGGTTGTTCGGAGTCCCGGATGTGATCATGGACATGACGAGGAGTCTCGAAATGGTCGAGACGTAAAGATCGATATATTGGACGACTATATTTGGATATCGGAATGGTTCCGGGTGAGATCGGGATAATACCGGAGCTCCGGGAGGTTATCGGAACCCCCCGGGAGGTAGATGGGCCTTAATGGGCTTTAGTGGAAAGGAGGGGAAAGGAGCAAGGGAGGGTGCGCCCCCCCCAAGCCCAATCCGAATTGGGAGGGGGCCGGCCCCCCTTTCCTTCCTCCCTCCTTCCTCTTCCTTCCCTCTCCCTCTCCAAATAGGAAAAGGAGGAGTCCTACTCCCGGTGGGAGTAGGACTCCCCCCTTGGGCGCGCCTCCTCCCCTTGGCCGGCCCTCTCCTCCCCCTTTATATATGGAGGAGAGGGGCACCCCATAGACACAACAATTGATCTCTTGGATCTTTTAGCCGTGTGCAGTGCCCCTCTCCACCATAGTCCACCTCAATAATATCGTAGCGGTGCTTAGGCGAAGCCCTGCGTCGCTAGAACATCATCATCGTCACCACGCCGTCGTGCTAACGGAACTCTCCCTCAAAGCTCGGCTGGATCGGAGTTCGAGGGACGTCATCGAGTTGAACGTGTGCAGAACTCGAAGGTGCCGGTACTTGATCGGTCGGATCGTGAAGACGTACGATTACATCAACCGCATTGTGCTAACGCTTCCGCTTTCAGTCTACAAGGGTACGTGGACACACTCTCCCCTCTCGTTGCTATGCATCACCATGATTTTGCGTGTGCGTAGGAATTTTTTTGAAATTACTACGTTCCCTAATAACATTTGGATATTTATAACCATGATTCTTTCGAATTGTCCAACTTTATCCATGGACAGCCCGAGTATGTGTAGGTTGGGTTCATTTTCCCATATGCTCTGCTCCGGATCCGATGCAGAATTTCGTTAGTGCCTCCCTGTTGTTCTCCGGGTACACATCCTCTCTGGTTATTGCCAAGACGTGCATCAGGAGAACAGCGGGGAGGTGCTGCCGAAATTTTGCGTCGGATCCGGAGCAGAGCATGGGAAAACGAACCCAATCTACACATACTCGCGTGGGATTAGGACCTATCTTTACCTATTAGCGTCTAGGTTACATCGACGTGATGCACACTGAGAAGAATATTGCCGAGGCACTTTTTGGTACATTGTTCGGCATAGATGGGAAGTCAAAGGACAATACTAAGGCTAGAGTCGATCTGGAGGCGCTATGTGATAGGCTATTACAGAACATGAAAGAACCGAAAGGAAAGCAGAACTGGATGAAGCCAAAGGCATGGTTTAATCTTGGAAGGCCAGCTATGAGGGAAACTATCTTGTGGGTGCAACAGCAGTTGATGTTCCCCGATGGGTATGCAGCGAATCTAAAGAGGGGAGCGAGTCTTGATAAATTGAAGATATTTGGTCTCAAGAGTCATGATTGGCACATATGGATTGAATGAGTAATGCCGGTGATGTTGCGTGGCTTCATCCTTGAGGATGAATGGCTAGTACTGGCAGAGCTGAGCTATTTCTTCCGTGTTCTCTGTGCGAAAGAACTATCGCCTGACCTGCTAGAAGAAATGGAAGACTTGGCACCAGAGTTGATCTGCAAGTTACAGAAGATCTTTCCGCCGGGCTTCTTTAATCCAATGCAGGACTTGATTTTGCATCTCCCAACCGAGGCAAGATTGGGGGGGCCTGTGCAAAATCGTTGGTGCTTTGCCACTGAGAGGATGCAGAAGACGCTACGAGCAAAATGTAAAAATAAACGTAGAATTGAAGCATCGATGGCTGAGGCATTCATTACTGAGGAGGTGGCAAACTTCGTGACAGCACACTACGAAGCCAAAAATCGTCATTTGCATAATGCGAAGCCTCGGTACAATGCTGACGAACCTAAAAGGGTGGATCCAACCTCATCCTATTCAAAGGGGCTCTCGCACCAGCCGGTGCTTCTAATTCCTTAATGTTGGATTTCGAAGAATGGCAGATCATTTCGTTGTATATCTTCACCAACCTAATAGAAGTGCGGACGTACATCGAGTAAGTTCTCGGTACATTGTTTCGCAACTTCTAATTCCTTTGGACTACTCTTATTCCCGGATAAATTTGATACAATCGATACGTCGCCATATTCTCATATGGAGCAGTGATCTAAAAGGATTCCATTGAAGAGTATGAGCTTCTGGCGAAGCATGGACGCGGCTATCCCGGTTTCATCTCTTGGTTCAAACAAATGGTAATTTCCATTAGACAATTTCATTTCTTCGTCTAATTAGTGGCTAATGCAATAATCCCTTTCGTATTAAACTTGTAGGCTAATTCAGAGCTTATGGACGCCGAATTGAGACAAGTCGCTAATGGTTTTGACTATCAGGTCCGTTCATTTGACAAATACGACATCAACGGGTATTACTTTCGTACCTATGGCAAAGAGCTATCTATGGCCGACAGAAAGACTACAAATTGTTGTGTCTCTGCTATCGGCGAAGGAGGTACCGAGTATTATGGAAGAGTTGAAGCAATTTATGAACTTCAATTCTATGGTGCAAACCCACCAAACGTCGTAGTATTCAAATGTTATTGGTTCCAACCGAAGGAGACTAGAAGGACTCATGAACATATAGGGCTAGTGGAAATCAATCAAAGCACCCATTTGGATGTTCCCGATGTCTATTTTATGGCTCAACAGGCAACCCAAGTTTTCTATCTACCGTGGGCCTGTCAAAGTGATCCTAATCTCAAAGGTTGGGATGTCATTTATGAAGTGCCGGCACGTGTTAGACCACCTCCCCCCAATGAAGATGATTATGCACCTCACATTAACCCAGACACATATGAAGGAGAATTCTTCCAAGAAACGCGTCTTTCCAAAAAACGTTTCAAGAACCGCTCTACTTCACCCCAGAACATTGAAGTAGACAGCGACAGTGAACCCGACTTCACCCCTCAGCCAGAAGAAGAAGAGCCTGAACTAGAAGAGGTTACTGCTGCGGATGACCTATCAATGCTTGACAGATTACGTAGAGGTGGCCTTCCACATGATGATGATGCATTTATTATTAATGATGATGATGAGCACGTCATTACTGATATTGATGATGATGATGTATTTATTGATCCCAAAGTATCTATTGAACCATATTATGACTAGGTATTCAATTTTTTATGTTGTACTTGATTTATATAGTTACTTGTATGATTGTATGATTTATATAGTTACTTGTATATTTTCTTACTTTCTATGATTGTTTCTTATACATAGTGCCATGGTCTTGATGTTCGTCCTCATCGGCCCTCGCCCGCTTTATGACTCAGATGTGGTAAATTCTCTTTCATAACTATTTGTTGCATTTCTGATTTATGACAATTATGGCCATCAAGTTGACATAGAGATATTTTAATCTAGGAGGTATGTGAACCGGAATTTGAAACCGACCCTCTTGTCGAGAAGTTAAATTTAGTTGGAAAAATAAAATGAGTATTTGAAAGAAAAAATTAAAAGAATTGAAGAAGAGAAGAAGAGATTGGAGTTGTATGTTGCCGATGTAGTCGATGATCACAAGATGAAGATGAATGCAATGCGCTTGAAGATGGATGCAATGCGCCTGAAGCTTAAGAAGATTAGAAAATATGCCATTGATAATGAGGCTTGGTATCATTATGCCGTTGGATCAATCTTTACCTTAGTTGCGATCTTCATCGCATTTGTTGTGATGAGGGTAAGTTTTATTTAGTCTTTTGCTTAACAAATGCATACCTAGCTTACTTTCCTCCTAAATGGCATAACTACCTAAGTTAGACAAAAAAAATCTTCTTCTTCCTTTTCTTCCTCTTCCTTTTCTTCCTCTTCTTCTTTTTCTAGATAGTCTTCTTCTTCCAACTTGCTTCTTTCCCAATTTGCAGATTTGCTTTAGATGAGGAAGCTTGCGTTGATGGAGTCTACTGTTCTCTTTATGCTTCCTTCTTGTTTTGATTTTGTACGATGAACAATGTCAAACTTGCTACCTATATATGTATGTATGGATGAAACCATTGTATGCTTGTTGTTGGATATGTTGGCTATGTATATGTGTTGGATGAAACCATTTGCTATGTATATGTGTTGGATGATCATATCCATATGACAGGGATATGATTTAGTATGTATAGGTGTTGGTATGCTTGTCGAAAGTATTTTCATATATGTGCGTGTATATATATATGTGAAATTCTGTCAAATTGAATGATTTCAAGAAAAAACAAGGGCTATCTAGACTCTTTTCCGTCCGCTGGCGGACGGCAAAGAGATTTGCCATCAGCTAGCTGATGGCAAACATGCCACGTGTCAGTTACCTGTGCAACCTGGGGCAATAGGCTGCCTATTTTGTCGCTTTGCCGTCAGCCAGCGGGCGACAAAGAACGTTTAATGTTTGCTGTCAGCCAGCGGACGGCAAAGCTACCAAATAGGCCAGCCCCCAGGTGCTGCCACGTGGCACGCTTGGCCGTTCGCTGGCCGACGGCAATGATTCAATGCAATTTGCCGTCCGCTGGCTGACGGCAAAGCCACAAAGGTCTTTGCCATCCGCCAGCCGACGACAATGCACGCCGTTAACCCCTTAACGGACCTAAGTTGACATGTGTGCTGTCCACACTCTTTGCCGTCAGCTGGCTGACGGAAAAGCCCTTTGTATCTTTGCCGTCCGCCAACCGACGGCAATGAAGCCTTTGTCGTAGCCTATTCAGCCGGACGTGTTGCCGTCAGCTGGCTGACGGCAAAGGTCTTTGCCGTCCGCCACAGCTGACGGCAAAGTTCCTGATTCCTGTAGTGCAGCCTGCACTAACGAGGTTTTTTTGAGATGCACTAATGAGGTTGCATAGGGAGACACACAAACAACTCTACAACAAAGTAAGCATGTGGAAGCTAAACATCCATGATTGTAAAAGGACTAGAGTTAGAAAGATACAAACATGGGGGACTCGGCAATATTTTACCAAGGTTCGGATAGTTGACGATATCCTACTCCTCGTTAATGGAGATTCGAACCACAAAGACTAAGACCACAAAGGGATCGACATCACCCAAAGAGAGCCCGCACTGTGCATGCTCGCCTATTCTGTCATGGCTTGCACGTAGAAGACTCGCTCAAGGTTGGTCTTTCACGAAGAAGGTGACCAGACCTTGTACATACTCTAAATTCCTTTACACAAAGCTTGAAGGCTCTCGAGTGACCCAAAACTGTCTAGGAGGCGCACACTCTCCAAGAGCAACAAGTAATGTCACTTGGATGAAGTCCCGAAAAGATCTTCAATCAAAACACCCTCAAGTACGATCTCATTCACACAAAGATAGGCTTGAAGCAAAGATAGATGAACAGAAAGGAAGGGGTTCAAGAAAGTGAGGAGCTTTTCTTCAAAGAACCCAGGAAGCTACTCTCTCAACTACGAATATAAAAGCTTGAGTATCCTTCAACATAAAGGGGGTGGGATCTATTATAGAGAAAGCATAAATCGAACTGGCTTATAAAGGTAACAGGCCAAGAAGCATTGAAGAAAAGTCATTGGAACTATCAGCCTCATTCAAAAATTGAATGACTAGAAGGAGACCACATGTTCCTAGAAGACCACTTTGTACAACAAGCCTCCCAAAAGTTTAGGTTCTTGGAAGAACCATGAAAATAAAATGCGGACGCAGCGAACCAAAAGGTGGCACTTTTCAAAAACTTTGAAGAAATTACCAAGTCCCAGTCCGAAGGTTCGGGGTGGATTTTGCTTAGGAATACGAGACCTATATTGAGACTTTGATGTTGAAGCAAACTGGTAAGGGCTCATAAATGTATGCTTTGTCGTGTTGGAGCTAACATAGATGATCTCAAAGAAAACGTAGCTCGACGGTACTGAAGAAAGATTCGCCAGTTTTGATGTCACAAAAAAACTGGGTTCGCTCAGCAGGCTCACTCATACCTTACATGTTGAATACCACATGGGAAAACTCAAAAGTACATGGCTATGAATAAACAAAGGATTTGACTGGAGGGAGCGGAAAACTTGAAAGGTTTTGGTTGATGATCTTTACTTGGAGTTCAACCTAACATCTTTTGCATGTGTCCCTCACTGGTGCGCGTCGGTGCTTGATACGTCTCCGTCGTATCTATAATTTTTGATTGTTCCATGCCAATATTCTACAACTTTCATATACTTTTGGCAACTTTTTATACTATTTTTGGGACTAACATATTGATCAAGTGCCCAGTGCCAGTTCTTGTTTGTTGCATGTTTATGTTTCGCAGAAACCCAATATCAAACGGAGTCCAAACGGGATAAAAACGGACGGAGAATTATTTTGGAATATTTATGATTTTTGGGAAGTAAAATCAACGTGAGACGGTGCCTGAGGGGGCCACGAGGCAGGGGGGCGTGCCCTGGACCCTCGTGGGCACCTCGTAAGGTGGTTGACGCTCTTCTTTTGCCGCAGGAAAGCTAATTTTATGAGAAAATCTGGGCGAAAAATTCAACCCAATCGGAGTTACGGATCTCCGGATATAAAAGAAACGGTGAAAGGGCAGCAGAGGTGAACGCAGAAACAGAGAGAGACAGAGAGACAGATCCAATCTCGGAGGGGCTCTCGCCCCTCCCATGCCATGGAGACCAAGGACCAGAGTGGAAACCCTTCTCCCATCTAGGGAGAAGGTCAAGGAAGAAGAAGAAGGAGGGGGGCTCTCTCCCCCTCGCTTCCGGTGGCGCCGGAACGCCGCCGGGGCCATCATCATCACCGCATTCTTCACCAACAACTTCACCACCTTCATCACCAACTCCCCCCCCTCTATTCAGCGGTGTAACCCCTCTTTTACCCGCTGTACTCTCTACTTAAACATGGTGCTCAACACTATATATTATTTCCCAATGATGTATGGCTACCCTATGATGTTTGAGTAGATCCGTTTTGTCCTATGGGTTAATTGATGATCGTGATTGGTTTGAGTTTCATGTTTTATTATTGGTGCTGTCCTATGGTGCTCTCCATGTCGCGCAAGCGTGAGGGATTCCCGCTGTAGGGTTTTCAATATGTTCATGATTTTCTTATGGTGGGTGGCGTGAGTGACAGAAGCACAGACCCGAGTAAGTAGGTTGTTTGCGTATGGGATAAAGAGGACTTGATACTTTAATGCTATGGTTGGGTTTTACCTTAATGATCTTTAGTAGTTGGGGATGCTTGCTAGAGTTCCAATCATAAGTGCATATGATCCAAGTAGAGAAAGTATGTTAGCTTATGCCTCTCCCTCAAATAAAATTGCAATAATGATTACCGATGTAGTTATCGATTGCCTAGGGACAAATAACTTTCTCGTAACAAAAAGCTCTCTACTAAAACTAACTTAGTTGTGTATTCATCTAAACAGCCCCTACTTTTTATTTATGCTCTCTTTATGTTCTTGCAAGCCTATCCAAAAACACCTACAAAGTACTTCTAGTTTCATACTTGTTCTAGGTAAAGCGAATGTTAAGCGTGCGCAGAGTTGTATCGGTGGTCGATAGAACTTGAGGGAATATTTGTTCTACCTTTAGCTCCTCATTGGGTTCGACACTCTTACTTATCGAAAGAGGCTAAAATTGATCCCCTATACTTGTGGGTTATCAAGACCTTTTTCTGGCGCCGTTGCCGGGGAGCAATAGCGTGGGGTGAATATTCTCGTGTGTGCTTGTTTGCTTTATCACTAAGTAATTTTTATTTACTGTTCTTAGTTGTTCTTTATCTTTAGTTATGGATATGGAACACGAAATACCAAAAACAATAGGTGTACTTGCTACTCATGGAGATGGGGAACCTCCTAAAACCCTCGATGCTCATTATGTGAAAGATATTATGTACTACTTTGATAATCCTGAGAAAACCCCATTCAATTATGTAATGGGAGACACATTGGATCAACGTGAATGCTTTAGGGATTATCGCTTGACTCAAAAAGGGAAACTATTATGGGATCAAATTCATATGTTGAAGTGGTATGCTAGGCAACTATGCTTGAGATATGATTATACTTGTTGCTCTAGGATGAAGTCTCCACACCTTCCCTTTTCATGCAAATTTAACAATAATAAAACCTTAGCTTCTTATGCTAATGGTATATGTGATTACTATGATGTGGAACAAATAGAAGAATTTGTTGCTTTTATGGGTGCTTATGAAATTGAAACTATGTTTAAAGAGTTTGAAAATCTTTATGATGCTGTTTATAGACCTGAAAATTTAGCTATCCTTAAATATTGCTATGCCAATTATGAATTCAATTCCGATATTGATGCATTTATTGAGAAAGTCTCCGCTGTCCAAGAAGAGACTGATATTTTGCAGGAGTCTATGGAAGAAGAAATTGATGAAACTGTAAGCTCATTGGATGAAAAAGATGACGAGGAGAGCGAAGAACAAAAGGAGGAAGAGCGGATTAGCTACCCGTGCCCACCTTCTAATGAGAGTAACTCTTCAACTCATACATTGTTTAATTTGCCTTCGTGCTTACCAAGGATGATTGCTATGATGACTATTATGATCCCGTTGATTCTTTTGCAATATCCCTTTTTGATGATGCTTGCTATGCTTGTGGCCAAGATGCCAATATGAATTATGCTTATGGAGATGAACTTGCTATATTTCCTTATGTTAAAGATGAAATTGTTGCTATTGCACCCACGCATGATAGTCCTATTATCTTTTTGAATTCTCCAAACTACACTATATCGGAGAAATTTGCTCTTATTAAGGATTATATTGATCGGTTGCCTTATACCGTTGCGCATGATGATTTTGATGAATATAATATGCATGTGCTTGCTGCTCCTACTTGCAATTATTATGAGAGAGGAACTATATCTCCATCTCTCTATGTTTTCAACACGATAAAATTGCAAGAAACTGTTTATACTATGCATAGGCCTTTACTTTGTGTGCATGAATTGTTCTTTTATGACATGCCGATGCATAGGAAGAGAGCTAGACTTCGTTGTTGCATGATATATGTTGCCTTGTGCTCACTACTAAATCACAAATCATTGCTAATTAAAATTGGCTTTGATATACCTTGGGATCCGGGTGGATTCACTACTTGAGCACTATATGCCTAGCTTAATGGCTTTAAAGAAAGCGCTGCCAGGGAGACAACCCGGAAGTTTTAGAGAGTCATTTATTTCTGTTGAGTGCTTTCATATAGTTTAAAAACAAAAAAAAATAAAGAGGGGAACCTAAAACTTTTTCAAAAAGAAAAGCAAAAGTGAGAAAGACAAGCATTGTTAAAGTGGGAGCTAGCCTTGAACTTTGTTCATGCTCACGGAAACTTTGTGAATCTTGATTACAGAAACTTTTCAACAAAAATAATTATCCCCTTGTACAATTCCATTGTATTATAAAAATAATGTGCCAAGGTTTGCCTTTAGGATGTTTACAATGCTTGTTGGTTTGTACGGTGCAGGACAGAAACTTTGGCTGTAGTGCGTGATTTTTAATTTTTTACTGGGACGTCAAACGGTTCTGATTCTTTTTGCACTGTATTTCTATACAAATTGTTTCTTTTTCCTAATTTGTGAATAATTTTTCAAGTATCAGAAGTATGGTGAATGTTCAGATTATTACAGACTGTTCTGTTTTAGACAGATTCTGTTTTTGATGCATAGTTTGCTTGTTTTGATGAAACTATCGATTCCTATCAGTGGATTAAGCCATGAAAAAGCTATATTACAGTAGACACAATGCAAAAACAAAATATGAATTGGTTTGCAACAGTACTTAGAGTAGTGATTTGCTTTATTATACTAACGGATCTTACCGAGTTTTCTGTTGAAGTTTTGTGTGGATGAAGTGTTCGATGATCGAGAAGGTCTCGATGTGAGAAGAAGGAAGAGAGGCAAGAGCTCAAGCTTGGGGATGCCCACGGCACCCCAAGTAAATATTCAAGGAGACTCAAGCGTCTAAGCTTGGGGATGCCCCGGAAGGCATGCCCTCTTTCTTCAACAAATATCGGTATGTTTTCGGATTCGTTTCGTTCATATGATATGTGCAAATCTTGGAGCGTCTTTTGCATTTAGTTTTCATTTTTCTTTTATGCACCATGCTGGTATGAGATAGTACTTGGTTGATTTATAGAATGCTCTTTGCACTTCGCTTATATCTTTTGAGTATGGCTTTATAGAATGCTTCATGTGCTTCACTTATATCATTTGAAGTTTGGATTGCCTGTTTCTCTTTACATAGAAAACCGCCATTTTGTAGAATGCTCTTTTGCTTCACTTATATTTGTTAGAGCGTGGGCATATCTTTTTTACAAAAAATTAAACTTTGTTGCTTCACTTATATCTATTTAGAGAGATGACAGGAATTGGTCATTCACATGGTTAGTCATAAAATCCTACATAAAACTTGTAGATCACTGAATATGATATGTTTGATTCCTTGCAATAGTTTTGCGATATAAAGATGGCGATATTAGAGTCATGCTAGTGGGTAGTTGTGGATTGTAGAAATACTTGTGTTGAAGTTTGTGATTCCCGTAGCATGCATGTATGGTGAACCGCTATGTAACGAAGTCGGAGCATGATTTATTTATTGATTGTCTTCCTTATGAGTGGCGGTCGGGGACGAGCGATGGTCTTTTCCTACCAATCTATCCCCCTAGGGGCATGCGTAGTAGTACTTTGCTTCGAGGGCTAATAAACTTTTGCAATAAGTATATGAGTTCTTTATGACTAATGTGAGTCCATGGATTATACGCACTCTCACCCTTCCATTATTGCTAGCCTCTTAGGTACCGTGCATTGCCCTTCCTCACCTCGAGAGTTGGTACAAACTTCGCCGGTGCATCCAAACCCCGTGATACGATACGCTCTATCACACATAAGCCTCCTTATATCTTCCTCAAAACAGCCACCATACCTACCTATCATGGCATTTCCATAGCCATTCCGAGATATATTGCCATGCAACTTCCATCATCATCATATACATGACTTGAGCATTTATTGTCATATTGCTTTGCATGATCGTAAGATAGCTAGCATGATGATTTCATGGCTTGTCCGTTTTTTGATGTCATTGCTACGCTAGATCATTGCACATCCCGGTACACCGCCGGAGGCATTCATATAGAGTCATATCTTTGTGCTAGTATCGAGTTGTAATATTGAGTTGTAAGTAAATAGAAGTGTGATGATCATCATTATTAGAGCATTGCCCCAGTGAGGAAAGGATGATGGAGACTATGATTCCCCCACAAGTCGGGATGAGACTCCGGACGAAAAAAAATAAAAAAAATAAAAAAAGAGAAAGGCCAAAAAAAGAGAAGAAGAAAGAAACAAAAAAATGAGAGAAAAAGAGAGAAGGGGCAATGTTACTATCCTTTTACCACACTTGTGCTTCAAAGTAGCACCATGTTCTTCATATAGAGAGTCTCTTGAGTTATCACTTTCATATACTAGTGGGAATTTACATTATAGAACTTGGCTTGTATATTCCAACGATGGGCTTCCTCAAATGCCCTAGGTCTTCATGAGCAAGCAAGTTGGATGCACACCCACTTAGTTTCAGTTTGAGCTTTCATATACTTATAGCTCTTAGTGCATCCGTTGCATGGCAATCCCTACTCCTCACATTGACATCAATTGATGGGCATCTCCATAGCCCGTTGATTAGCCGCGTCGATGTGAGACTTTCTCCTTTTTTGTCTTCTCCACATAACCCCCATCATCATATTCTATTCCACCTATAGTACTATGTCCATGGCTCACGCTCATGTATTGCGTGAGGGTTGAAAAAGCTGAAGCGCATTAAAAAGTATGAACCAATTGCTCGGCTTGTCATCAGGGTTGTGCATGATGTGAATATTTTGTGTGGTGAAGATGGAGCATAGCCAGACTATATGATTTTGTAGGGTTAACTTTCTTTGTCCTTGTTATTTTGAAAATACATGATTGCTTTATTAGTAGGTTTGAAGTATTATTGTTTTTATGTCAAATGATAGACTATTGCCTTGAATCACTCGTGTCTTAATATTCATGCCATGATTAGATACATGATCAAGATTATGCTAGGTAGCATTCCACATCAAAAATTATCTTTTTTATCATTTACCTACTCGAGGACGAGCAGGAATTAAGCTTGGGGATGCTGATATGTCTCCATCGTATCTATAATTTTTGATTGTTCCATACCAATATTCTATAACTTTCATATACTTTTGGCAACTTTTTATACTATTTTTGGGACTAACATATTGATCCCGTGCCCAGTGCTAGTTCCTGTTTGTTGCATGTTTATGTTTCGCAGAAACCCAATATCAAACGGAGTCCAAACGGGATAAAAACGGACGGAGAATTATTTTGGAATATTTATGATTTTTGGGAAGTAAAATCAACGCGAGACGGTGCCCGAGGGGGCCACGAGGCAGGGGGCGCGCCCTGGACCCTCGTGGGCACCCCGTAAGGCAGTTGACGCTCTTCTTTTGCTGCAAGAAAGCTAATTTTATGAGAAAAATCTGGGCGAAAGATTCAACCCAATCGGAGTTACAGATCTCCGGATATAAAAGAAACGGTGAAAGGGCAGCAGAGGTGAATGCAGAAACAGAGAGAGACAGAGAGACAGATCCAATCTCGGAGGGGCTCTCGCCCCTCCCATGCCATGGAGACCAAGGACCAGAGGGGAAACCCTTCTCCCATCTAGGGAGAGGTCAAGGAAGAAGAAGAAGGAGGGGGGCTCTCTCCCCCTCGCTTCCGGTGGCGCCGGAACGCCGCCGGGGCCGTCATCATCACCACAATCTTCACCAACAACTTCACCACCTTCATCACCAACTCTTCCCCCCTCTATGCAGCGGTGTAACCCCTCTTTTACCCGCTGTACTCTCTACTTAAACATGGTGCTCAACGCTATATATTATTTCCCAATGATGTATGGCTATCCTATGATGTTTGAGTAGATCCGTTTTGTCCTATGGGTTAATTGATGATCGTGATTGGTTTGAGTTGCATGTTTTATTATTGGTGCTGTCCTATGGTGCTCTCCGTGTCACGCAAGTGTGAGGGATTCCTGCTGTAGGGTTTGCAATATGTTCATGATTTGCTTATGGTGGGTGGCGTGAGTGACAGAAGCACAGACCCGAGTAAGTAGGTTGTTTGCGTATGGGATAAAGAGGACTTGATACTTTAATGCTATGGTTGGGTTTCACCTTAATGATCTTTTGTGGTTGCAGATGCTTGCTAGAGTTCCAATCATAAGTGCATATGATCCAAGTAGAGAAAGTATGTTAGCTTATGCCTCTCCCTCAAATAAAATTGCAATAATGATTACCGGTCTAGTTATCGATTGCCTAGGGACAAATAACTTTCTCGTAACAAAAAGCTCTCTACTAAAACTAACTTAGTTGTGTCTTCATCTAAACAGCCCCTACTTTTTATTTATGCTCTCTTTATATTCTTGCAAGCCTATCCAAAAACACCTACAAAGTACATCTAGTTTCATACTTGTTCTAGGTAAAGCGAATGTTAAGCGTGCGTAGAGTTGTATCGGTGGTTGATAGAACTTGAGGGAATATTTGTTCTACCTTTAGCTCCTCGTTGGGTTCGACACTCTTACTTATCGAAAGAGGCTACAATTGATCCCCTATACTTGTGGGTTATCAGTGCTATACAAATGGTTTTTAACCCCTTTCCGCGACGGCATTTGGAACCGTCGCCAAGTGAGTCTGGGCGATAGGGGGGTCCTTCCCACACGACCCAGAAACCGTCGGGGATATGCCGTCCCGGCACACACGCTCGGCAAAATGAGGTCGTGTGCGACCGGCGAGCGCTCAAATACGGAAATACATACAGTAGAGCTAAACAAATACAATTATACAGGCGAAATTGTTTCTGGTCGCAAGTACATCCCACACAGTCAGTCCCTGCTAAATGTTTCTGTTTGTATGTATATCCCACACAGTCGCTCCAAGGAAAATGTTTCCGTTCACAGGTACATCATACACGATTTTTCCTGTTAAATCGTTTGTGATAGCGTTGCCATTGCACACGATATTAATAATTTTATCGTTTGCGTTATTGAATGCATCACACACGGCGTGTAGAAGAAACTGTGTTGCAAAGGCTGTCCATCACACACAGTTTTTATGTGGTAAACGTTTGCGCAAGGTGGCCTAACGCATACAGTTTTCAAGAGAAAGTCATGTGTGCAGTGGAGATTGATCACACACATGGTGGATCCTAGAAATGTTTCTGATCTCCACGTATATCGCAGACGTTTCGCTTTCGCAAACCGTGTGCAGTGTAATCCCTAATTTAAAAATCACATGTTTTGAATTTGAAAGTAGGCAATCACTTATTCCATATCCAACCATGTTTATTACAAATATAGGTTCAACCACGAATGAACTACAGAAGCACCAAGTAAAGAATGATGAACCACAGTTGTACTAAAGACTGTAAAGAGAAAGGCGAAAGACATTCTGGTTGCTGGAGAAGGTGAAGCGGAATGCCCATATTGTGCCCTCCTCCATGCGTAATGCACGCACGACTCTAGGCCAACCCCTTGTGATGGCTGCCCGTCCATCCTTCACTGTCTTCATTAGGACTTCTCGATGCTCATTGTACACTACTAGGAAAAGGCCTACTAATGGCGCACCTAATTTGGCCATTAATGGCGCATTAGTGGTGCGCCATTAGTGCCACGCCATTAGTATATTTTACTAATGGCGCACCACTGGTGCGCCATTAGTATCTGGTATACTAATGGCGCACCCCAGCTGCGCCATTAGTATATACAACAGTGCGCCATTAGTATGCCTCCCAGGGGGCCATCTATACCCAGGTGCTTTGGCATACTAATGGCGCACAACAACAGGATGCGCCATTAGTAACTTCGGCATACTAATTGCGCACTGTTTAGTGATGCGCCATTAGTATCCTTTGGCATACTAATGGCGCACTATGATGTGATGCGCCATTAGTATGAATATTAGGTTTTTTTTTATTTTTTTATTTTCTGTTTTTTTAATTTTTTAATTTTCTGTCTCGGGTGGACAAGGCAAAAAAGGCCTCCATCACAACATGGAAAATACATTGGCATGTGAAGAGGTGAAACAATATATGCATCTCCAAGCAGTATCATTCAACATTTTGGACAAAACACTACAAGCAACATGAGACACTGAAAACAATTGCTACCAATGAATCTACACTTCTATAACAAAATAAATCAGAAACTTAGTCTGTCATCATTAGGCAGCCACCATTAGTTATTCCGTTATGTTAAAGCAGAAATAGAAAAATAGACTGAAAACACTAAAATCAGAAACAAATCCAACTGTACAGGCCAATGCATATAGGAAAAGTGAGGGGTTGAACTTCATTTTTTTTCAGGTTTTCTTGGGTGTATGAGGTCTGCTCTAATTTGTTTTGAAAAGTGAACCTGCTGTACTGGCCAATGCATATAGGAAAAGTGAACCTGCTGTACAGGCCAATTCATATAGGAAAATTAAGTCATGGAGAGTTGTTCATGATGTTCCTTGCCTTTTTTTGTGATACATAAGGTAAGGTTCAACAGCTTCAGAACTTTTTCTGTGATACAAATACTGCTTCAGTTTAAGAACATGTCTTAGTTTTGAATTCTCTTAGTGAAAACCTACTTCAGAGCATCAACACAAGTTGGGATACACAGCCAGACAGACGCACATGAACATAAATGAATTCAGATCTAAAAAACTCATACAAAATTTGTTTTGCAGGAATTCGTTTACTCCCTATGCACACTCTATCAGTATAACAAACTTCCAACTAAACAAAGAAAGAAACTACGGGTGTTGGTAGCAAGAAACAATGCAACCACCTGAAAACTTCTTATGTTTCAGTCAATCATGACAACCAATATGATTTGCTTGGAGATTCAGAGCACAACCATGATACTGAGAATATCAGAGTGGTGGAGACATTGACTGCAATAAAGATGACTAAAAGAGAACTTTTCTGCCTCCTTAGATCTATCAAACGAAAAAGTGTACAAAATGGGCTGTCTTTGAGTGGAATGCATTTTCTCAAGGTAAAACAATCCAAGGTAAACCAGATATAAAGTTGTATTCCTTTATGCTGACCTTGACCATCAAAACTACTCCTCGAAAACAATTATAATGACCTGGTGTTTATAGTGATTCCATCAGGACTCATGCATAAGCTACTCATAGTGTACAAGCTGATTTCTCTTGCTAACCCCATTCTCTTTAAAAGGCAACCGAAACAAACAAGACAAGAAACACAATTATGTTCCTGAGCTTTCTTAGTTTTCCCATGAGCACAAGAAATGAGACGCTACTAAATCAAACAAGAATTAGCAATTGTCATAATGAACATGAAGCAATAGACAAGTCCGGGTGGTGGTGGAGCTCACGGGGGCGGTGGTGTGGACGGGGCGACGAGGTGGGGCGACGAGGTCCGGGTGGTGGTGGTGCGACGAGGTCCGGGAGGCGACGAGGTCCGGGTGGTGGTGGTGCTCCGAGGAGACGAGGAGAGCGGCGCCGAGGAGACGAGGACGACGGGGCGGCGGCGTCGGGAGAGGAGAGGGCGGCGTCGCGGCATCGGGGCGGAGACGAGGACGACGGGGCGGCGTCGAGGCGGCGGGGCAGCGGCGTTGGGAGAGGAGAGGGGAAGGGGATCGAGGGCGAGGGCGAGGGAGAGAGAGGGGATAGGTTTGGGCCGGGGATAGGAGAGGGGAAGGGGATCGAGGGCGAGGGCACAATACTAATGGCGCACCACCCCTCGGTGCGCCATAAGTACATCCATACTAATGGCGCACCTCACCCTGGTGGGCCATTAGTATTTTTTTTTGATTTCTGCTCGAGCCAACAGGTTATCTTCCACTTGACCTGATCCACACCAAGTTCCCTCTACTAGCTCGACTGATCAGCAGCCAGTTCTCACACCAGGAGGTCCTGGGTTCGATTCCCAGGCTCCACAATTTTTTTATGCATTTAAAATGCTGTTTGATATTTATTTGTGTTTAAATATGTTCAAACTTGTTTAAATCATAACAGTAATATTTTTTTATAAGACAGTAATAATTTTTTTAAAAATATCATCAAACAGTAATGCCGGTGGAGCGGGGGAGGGTGCGCGGGGTGCGGGGGGCCGATGGACCGGGGGGTGCTCGGTGGCGAGGGGGACCGGATCTGGCGAGGTGGGATAGCGATCGAGATGGAGGGGGATCGAGATCGAGTGTCCATGAAATTTAAAAATATTCATGATAGTTCAAAAAGTGCCCATGAAATACAATCGAGAAATGAAGGCTACGATTTAAATACAATCGATCTTAGCTAGCTATCTGTTCACAATCTTCTTGCCCTTCTTTTTCGCAAATGAAGTTCTTCTGTGGAACGGACGTCCTTTAGGTAGGGTGGTCCTGCTTCTTCTTGTGGTGTATGCTGCTACTTCATCATCGTCGTCATGTTCGATTCTCGGGTCGCCGTACTTGTCGAAGTCTTGCTCATTGGCTACTCCATCCATTCTGATGATCTTCCTTTTGCCTCTCCTCACGACAACACGACTGGGCTTTGACGGGTCGGTAATGAAGAAGCATTGGTCCACTTGGGAAGCCAGTACCCATGGCTCATTTTTCGCGGTGACGTTTGCGCCTGCGGTCTTGGATTTGGCTTCGGGTATAACCATGGTGGTGAAATACCGGTCTTCTTTTAGGACGCTCTTGGCCCATCTGACACGGAACATCGGGACCTTCTCTCCAGCGTAGCTCAGCTCCCAGATCTCCTCGATCCTTCCGTAGTATCTGTCCTTGTCGTTACCGGTGTAGGATTCCATCGTTACCCCGGAGTTCTGATAACCATCGCTCTTCATGTCCTTGGCCTCGGTGTAGAATGTGTAGCCGTTGATATCGTACGCCTCATAGGTCATCAGGTTGTGCTCGGCGCCCTGTGACAAGGCGAATATGAGTTGTTCTTCCGCGGAAGAATCCTCATGTAAAGGGTACGACAGAAGCTTCTGCTTGAACCAACGTGTGAAACATGAGTTGTGCTCTTTGAGTATATCTCCGTCCGTCCTCTGTTGGCCTCGGTCATTGTATGTCTTCTTAATAAAGGTTTTGTGCTCTACCACCCAAGGATCGACCACGTCTATGTGTTGTAGCGCGACTAGGTTTGCTCTTTCAAAGTCGGCGAGTCGACCCTCGAAGTCGACATGCATTTCGCGGCGACCCTCACGGTGACCCCATCCAGCGAGCCTGCCGAGGTGCCTGTTGACGGGCAGACCAACGGGGTTCTCGATGCCTAGATAATTCGTGCAGTAGGAGATGCACTCTTCGGTCAGAAAGCCCCTGGCTATGCTTCCCTCTGGACGTGACATGTTGCGGACGTATCCTTTGATGACACCATTCATCCTTTCGAACGGCATCATGCTGTGCAGGAACGTCGGCCCGAGTTGGATGATATCGTCCACGATATGGACCAGCAGATGCACCATAACGTCGAAGAATGCGGGCGGGAAGTACATCTCAAGCTCGCATAGTATCACCACGATCTCTTCCTGTAGCCTTCTGAGTTGCCTCACGCCAACAGACTTCCGAGAGATGACGTCAAAAAAGTTGCATAGGCCAAATAGCGTTTCACGGACGTGCGCGTCCATGATCCCACGGATTGCAACTGGAAGTATCTGCGTCATCAGCACGTGACAGTCGTGAGACTTCATCCCGCTGAACTTCAGCTTCGCTAGGTCTAGGTATCTGCTTATCTTCCCCGCGTAACCGTAAGGAAGTTTTACTCCTACGAGGCAGGTGAAAAACTGCTCGATCTCCTCCTGACTTAGAGTGAAGCACGCGGGAGGGTAGTCATTTCCGGTCTTCTTGGCCTTTTTGCCTTTGCGACGACTTTCCGTGTCCTGCTTCGCGTCATCATCATCATCATCATCATCATCATCATATATAGCGTGAAGCTCCTGCCTGATGCCCATTGATTTCAAGTCTGCCCTTGCTTTCGGCCCATCTTTGGTCCTCTCTGGCATGTTGAGCAGGGTACCAAGCAGACTCTCGCACACGTTCTTCGTGATATGCATGACATCAAGGCTGTGAGGCACACTGTGGATCTTCCAGTACGGCAAGTCCCAGAAAACATACCTCGTTTTCCATACCTTCAGCAGCGGCTCTGGCGCCTTTCGCTTCTTTCCCCGCTCTGGCGCCTTTTGCTTCTTTCCCGGCAGTGGGCAGTCTTTCCAATTTTTCAACAGCTCGTCTATTTCCTCGCCGCTCCTCGTACGCGGGCGTCCTCGGGGTTCGGTTTCACCATCGAATAGATCCTTGCGTTTTCTCCACGGGTCATCATCGCGAAGCCACCTTCGATGTCACATGAACACGGTTTTCGAAGACCTGGGATCTCTATCTAGCTGGCGATACGTTGTGTCATCCATGCACCTGACGCATCCAGAAAATCCGTGGACCACCTGCCCCGCGACATATCCGTAACCGAGATAGTCGTGCACCGTCGTGAGCAGCGCGGCTCTCATAGGGAAATATTCTTTCTCTGCGGCGTCCCACGTATTGGCTGGCGTTTTCCACAGCGTGTCAAGCTCCTCTTTCAGCAGCCCCAGATACAGATTGATGTCGTTCCCTGGTTGTTTCGGTCCTTCAATTAGCATACTCATGTGAATGTACTTCCTCTTCATGCACAACCAGGGGGGAAGGTTGTACATCCACACAAACACAGGCCAGGTGCTATGTGTGCTTCTCTGGCTGCCAAACGGATTGACTCCATCGGTTCTCGCGCCCAGCACGATGTTCCTTGGATCGTTCCCAAATTCTAGGTCTTCGAAGTTCAACGCTTGCCACTGGCTCGCATCCTTAGGGTGACTCAGCATCTTGTCTTTTTTATCTATCTCCGGATCATTTGCGTCATCTTCTCGCTTCTTCTCCTCCCTATCCACGTGCCAACGCAGGAGCTTTGCTACCTTAGGGTCCGTGAAATACCGCTGCAGACGAGGAGTGATCGGAAAGTACCACACCACTTTTCGAGGAGCTTTCTTCCTCTTCTTGTATCGAGTGACGCCGCACACCGGACATATGGTAGACTCCGCGTGCTCGTCCCGATAAATGATGCAATTGTTCATGCACACATGGTATTTCACGTGCGGTAAATCCAGAGGACACACGATTTTCTTCGCCTCCTCCAAACTGGTCGGGCACTTGTTCCCCTTGGGAAGACGTTCGTGCCAGAATGACATGTTCTCGTCGAAGCATGCGTCGGTCATTTTATGTTTTACCTTCATCTCCAGAGCCATGAGCGTTACTTTCAGGCGGGTATCCTCGGGCCTGCATCCTTCATACAATGGAGTAACCGCGGCTAACTCAAGTTGATCCATCTTGGCTTTCTCTCGGGCGGCAGCTCTTACGTTATCCGTCTGCTTGAGAAGCAGCTCTTGAATATGAGGGTCCTGCACCCAGCCCATCGATGGTCCAGCGTCGTCTGCTCCGCCGGCATCATCATCTTCATGATCATGCCCGTCGTCTGCTCCAGCATCTTCCTCATCATCATGTCCTGCATCTTCTACATGATGACTGTGTACAGCATCACCGTCGTGATCATCTCCTGGGGATTCTTCGTCTTCTCGCCCGCCCGAGCCGCGGTGGTTGTCTTGCTGCCCTTCCTCATTTCTTGCCCAGCCCCCATGGACGACTTCGTAGTCATCTTCATCACCTTGCCACCGATAGCCATCCATGAAACCACGCAAGAGCAGGTGGTCCCGCACCTGCCCGGATTCCGGGTCCGCAATAAGGCTCTTCAGCTTGCATCTTCGACACGGACATCTTATCTCCGTCTCGTTCTTTTGAAGCATCTCGGCCTTCGCGGACCTCAAAAACCTATTCACGATGCCTTCGGTCATCATGCGGACCATGGTCGCCTGCGGGGTAGAGCAAAACGATATTTTAGAACCAAGAAAAAATTTGGCATGACTTTCCCTAAAAATAGGACAAAAAAGAATGCTTAATGCCAAAATTCTCGCCGAAACGGAAATGATCAACATTCCGGCAAAATATTGGCAACTATCGCATTTCAAATACCGGTACACCTCCAAACACAAACACATATGCAACACCACAAACATATGCAACACCACGAACATACATAGATCTAGCTAGGCCATAAAAAGTGCATGTGCACATTGTTGTAGGGAGAACAACATAAATATAGCTTCCCCCCTTACTTACCTATCAAAACAAGGTAATTTAACCACTTAAATTGAATGAATCTATGGTGGAAATGAGGTGAAAAAGAGGAGGCACCCGAGACAAGGAGGAGGTGGAGAGAATGAAGTGGGGAGAAAGTGAGTGTGGGTAGGAGAGGCTGTCCAAAATATCTTGTTGCTGCCCACTTACTAATGGCGCACCAACTCTAAATGCGCCATTAGTAATCCAGGTTACTAATGGCGCACCTTCTGGTGGTGCGCCATTAGTAGTTTTGCAAAAAAAAACATACTAATGGCGCACTGTTCCACAGTGCGCCATTACTAGTTTAAACTAGTAATGGCGCACGGTGGAAAAGTGCGCCATTAGTAGTTTTGCAAAAAAGGGAATAAAAAATATAATAGAAAAAACAACATTAGTGGCGCACTTTCCGGCAGGTGCGCCATTACTAGTTACAACTAGTAATGGCGCACTGTGTCTGGATGCGCCATTAGTATGTTTGGACAGGCGCACTAGTTAAATTTTTTTTGATACTAATGGCGCACCCTGGGCCAGGTGCGCCATTAGTATTTTCAACTCTAATGGCGTATCAGAAGGTGGTGCGCCATTAGTATATACTAATGGCGCACCGCTTGTCTGGTGCGCCATTAGTGTCAATCCCATCTATAGCCCTTTTTCTAGTAGTGGTAGTCTGGATGAAATACTTTAACCTTCATTGTGTGTCCACCAATCATGTACTTTGCGAGGTAATCTTGAGTGAACTGCTTCGGGAACCACTGGGAACGAAAAAGATTCAGACATTGTTGTCTAACAACTCATTATGGGCAGTAAAAAGAGAAGGCTGCAGAGTTTGTAGTTACCATCCTATAGCTCACTGTTGTGTTGGATAGAGCATAAAAAAATAATTTGCTTGCCACCATTCATATCTTTTTGCTAATAATCCTTATCAGTTTCCTCACTTGATGCTTGTTCATCAATATCTGATTGCCCCATACGCAAAAAGGGTCGATGTGCGGATCCTTGCCAAGGGCATATGTACCTACAAGAAACAAGTCAATATTAGAAGCTAACTAGTGTCCAGGCCTGGATCTATATGCACTACATTATGGAACGACGGGGGGAGTACAAGCCGAGGGATGAAGCTAACCTCGGCGAAAAATGGTGGCCACTCCAGTTGTTGTCCTGCATAAGTAGTGGAAAGGCATGATAAGTACAGCAACCTTAACATCAAACAAATATAGCAAAGGTAAACAACATCATCTCCAAATGATAGCTTGAATGTGTTGGTTTTAGCATGTTGTTAAAGCAGATATAAAATGGAAGACAATGTTACCGACAGCAGGCTTAACAGCCATCAAATATTGCAATTCAAACTGGTATTTTTGAAAATGAATAGAACGTAGGTAATGCTTAAACATCACACTGGATAAATGTGTAAAACTGAAATAAAGGGCATGTGTTAACTACACCAGGAATAACTGGAACCAAATATAGCCGTTCAAACTGGTATTGATGTAGTCGGGCGGCACAGTTCCGACTTGCACATAATGAACAACACATTGTGAATGACTGAAATAAACAAGGCATAAATGACCAGTATAACAACCAAATATAGCCATTGAAAACTGGACAGAGTCTCACTACAACCAACCTAACAAGCAAATACAGATAAACATGGCATATGCTTGAAAACTGGATAAATGCTCACTGCAACCAACCTAACAAGTAGATAAAGATAAACAAGGCATCTGCTTGATAACTGAATGCTAAAAAAAGCAACCTAACAACCAAATACAGATAAACAAGGCATCTGCTTGATAACTGGACAAATGCTAAAAAAAGCAACCTAACAACCAAATACAGATAAACAAGACATCTGCTTGATAACTGGACAAATGCTCACTGCAACCAAATTAAGAACCAAATACAGATAAACAAGGCATCTGCTCGGTAACTGGAAAAATGCTCACTCCAACCAACCTAACAACCAAATACAGATAAACAAGGCATCTACTCACTGTAAACAACCAAATATAGCCATTCGTGAAACTGAAGTGGACAATTCATACTTAAACATCACATAGACCTATTGAACAATACATTTTTGCATAATTGGAATAATTAAACATGACACAGTTAAAGCACTGCACGACAAATGCTACTACAACAAAGGGTACGGGTTGGAAAGCTAGAAAAGGTAAGATTTGCTGATAGAATGTTGCCTCACATTTCATGGACGGGATCCTTCTAGTTCACTACAAAAAAAGACACATCCGTGACATTTTGGGCCGAACGGAATTTTTTTCTATCATACATATGACACTTCTATGACGATAATTGTGACAAAACCCGGTATCATCATAGATGTGGTGGGCTCCTACTTCTATGACAAAAAATCATGACAGAAAATGGGCTTTTCGTCCTGGGTGGGCCGGAGACGCAGCTGCATGACATTCTTTGGGCCGTCCATGACGGAAAAAACCATGGTAGAAGCGAGGGCGAGGAAAATTTCGGGGAGTTCCCGGTTACGGTGGGAGGTCGGGGGCCGAGCGATGCGCGTTTCTCTCGTACACGTACGCGCGTGTGTGCGAGGCGTTGGCTCTAACTGAACCCGAGCGAGGCATTGGGCTCTAACTGAACCCGAGCGATTGCACTGCAGGCTACGCATTACTGAACCCGAGCGATCGATCGATGGCTGTTAACTGAACCCGATCGAGCGATTCCTTCGCTACTGCTTCTAACTGAAGCTGATCGATTGGATGAACAGTGAGCGTTGCGCGCGCGGGGGGGGGGGGGGGGGGTTGGATGAACAGTGAGCAGTGGCGTTGCCTCTGGATGAACAGGACCCCGTGGTGTGGAGGGCTGGATGAACAGTAGACGGCGGAGGGGTGCCCGTGGAGGGGTGGTTGAACAGGACCCAGTGGTGTGGAGGGCTGGATGAACAATAGACGGTGGAGGGGTGCCCGTGGAGGGGTGGTTGAACAGTAGCCGGTGGAGTAGCGCGCGGTGGAGGCTGGATGAACAGGAGCCCGTGGAGGCTGGAGGAGGTCGACGGTAGCCCCTGGAGGCTGGAGGAGGTCGACGGTGGAGATGAACAGTATCCCGTGGAGTCCCATTTTGCGGTACGCCACACCCCTCCCGATGAACAGGACCCCCGTTTCGATCGTAGGAGGTCCGTTTCGTCTGTTGTGCGGTACGCCACACCCCTCCCGATCAACAGGACCCCCGTTTCGACCGTAGGAGGTCCGTTTCGTCCGTTTTGCGGTATGCCACACCCCTCCCGATCAACAGGACCCCCGTTTCGACCGTAGGAGGTCCGTTTCCTCCGTTTTGCTGTACGCCACACCCCTCCCGATCAACAGGACCCCCGTTTCGACCGTAGGAGGTCCGTTTCCTCCGTTTCTGTGACACCCCAAAATTTTGGCCTTGTTTTATTTATTTAAATGTTGCCAGGAAATAAAACTTTTCCAATTGTCAAGTTTTACCTTTTGTGATTTTGGATTTTATGCCTCTAGTGGGAAAAACCTTCAAAGGTATTGCTGGACTTGATTACCCTCTACAATAAAACAATTATTTAACAGTGAATTTAAATTTGCAAGATTTATTTCCTCTGAGCTCTATTTCTTGAAAATGATTTCTTTTGCATTTGGAGCCCCTTTTTGCACTGCAACTACTTGACAAATGCTTTTAAAAATTCCACCAAAATTTGGGGATGTCATGTGATGTTCCACATCACTTTTATGCAAAAATATCTTCTGGCCATTGGAGATTTTGAGCTCTACACCAATTTTTCCAATCTGGTCCAGTAGGCACTTTTGCACTGCAACCCTATTAAATATTTCTTTAAAAATTCTTCCAAGTGTTTGGAGATGTCAATGGATGCATGCAATTCATCCTCAAGCAAAAACCCAGTGAAGTCCTTTGGAAAATTTGAGTGGATCAACCTCTTTTGCATTCCGGTCCAATTTGATGATTTGTACAGCAACCTTAATTTTCTTTGCTCTAGTAACCCTGAGCTTTCTCCTAGTTGTAGCCCTCCCTACCAAACTCTTAAGTCCAGGAGATTGGGCTCATTGGAGATTTTGAAGTGCATGTTCTACACCCCTTTTCTTTCTGCCCAAAACTGGTGTTTTGCAAAACTTGCACTATCAACTTTCTGTCTTTGCCAAACTAACCTTGCCATCATCTCCTGCACCTAGAGAGACACTGATCTGGAGTTTTTGGCCACTCCAAGAGTTGCCTAGGTGCACTTGGCATTCTGTCGAACACCTGGAGTGCACAACCACTTTTGGCAAGCTTTCTGGTTTGCACTGTGGACTTGAACCCCTGACCTTTCCACCTTGTCCACAGAGTGCCTTGCTACCCCTACCTCCATCCTATGCACTGCCAGCTCCACCCTCGAGCTCTAGAGCGCGCTGGCATTGCGTCGAACAGGTGCCGTGCGTGCTCTGGGCGCGCCCAGAGCGCACGTTTTGCACGCGCGCGCACTACGCCGACACGCCGCACTGCCGCACGCGACGCGACCCGACCCTGGCTCCCTCTGCATCGCTGAGCCGCGCACTAGCCGCCCCCCTGCTCCACGATCCCTCTGGCGTCCTGCTGCACCGCTGGCCGCGCCCTTGGCGGCACGCCGGCGTCGGCAGCGGATTCCGCCGCGGACGGCGCCGCCCAAGCCACCAGCGCACGACAGCTGCCCCGGAGCACAGGCCGTGCTTATCCTCCCGCTCGTCGGAACGCGTTCGTCGCCGCCACGATGCCCTGCAACTACAGGAAAGCGGTCGCCGGCGATCTTATCTACTGCCACCGCGGAGCCAGCCCCGTCACGCTATATAAAGGGTCCCCGAACCCCTCCGAGCACTCACGCGACTTCAGACACTCCTCGTAGAGCTTCCCGCGTAGTGAATCGAACTGTAGTGGCCGTCTCCCTCAACTCCGGCCAGCCCAGCCGCCGCCAAGCTCCGGTGCGATTCGTCGCAACCGGCCACCCTCTCGCCCAACCAGCACCACCAGTCGCTCCCTCTGGTCCTTGCGGAGCTGCCCAGCTACTCATCTTCGATCAGAGATCACCGGAGCACAAAAAGCACTTCACCACCGTAGCTTTCCCCCGCCGCGGAGCTCGCCGCCGGCGATTCCTTCCACCTCCGACGACCCTTCAACCACCCAAATGACCGCCTCGGTCTAGCCGTTCCATCCCCGCCCGCAGATGCCCTCGAGGAGCCGCCGTCCGTCGCCGGCGATCGCCGGAGCCCCGCTCCCGTCGGGCAGAAGAGAAGAGAAGGAGGGAAGGAACGGTCAAACCTGACCAGTGGGCCCTCTGGACCCACTGTCAGTGACCCGCGCAGCGCCCTCTCTCTGTTTAAGTGAAGGCGTAAAACCCCCGAGTGCGTTTCCTCTGCTGCGAAAGCGTATTTCTGCTGAAACGTTTTCCTTTTTTCTGGTTTTATTTAAAAACAGATTTGACCAAACTTTGACTGGCTATAACTTTTAAAATAATACTCCAAATGAGTTGATTCTTTTTCCTACCTCTCTCAAATTTCATCTAGTTTATTTTAAGATTTATTTCAAAAATATTTGAGTCAGGTTTTGGTACTGTGTTTGAAATATTTGTATTTGTGTATTTTGCAAAATAGGATTTTTGGAGGAAGAGGAAAGCTTCCAATAAGTGCATCCTTTGCATACTCTTGAAGGCAAGCATTTCTGAACTCTGGCATAATATTTGTTGTGGTGTTTTGATGCGATCACATCACCTTTTGACTTGGAGTATATGTGACAGTTTATGTATCGATGTAGTCTCGTGCATGAGTGCACTTTGGAGTTGTTTGTGGCCAGCAATGGATACCCTAAGGATTTGGATCGCCCTCGTGAGCTTCTCTTGCACATCGGTAGGAAGCGGGAAAGTCGTGCTCTTGGGTAGACACGAGCTTGTCCCTAATCCCTCGTGGTGACGAGTATGCCCGGCATAGCATGGTGAGGCTCGAGGAGTGGTGATTTATTTCACTAGTGGTAATATTGTTGGTGGATACTTGGATCACCTGAGTCGGTTGTAGACCGAGTCTTGTTCAGTAGCTTCCTTTTGTCGGTACCACCACTTGTCCCTGCAGGGGACAGGGTATGGTTCAGTAGGTTGTCAACCCCTTTCCAAAGCACACACCGTACAGAGAGGCCGTGATGAAGGTCCCGTGGCCACGGATTAAAGCCTGTCATTCGGTCCGGGGGCATGGGTGTTTTCGGTTGTAGCCGAAGGGGATAGCTTCCCTAGTTTGCGCGCGGTATAAATTTTGTGATCCCATGCTACGTCGAGGTTGTAGCCTCCCCACTTAGAGTTTTGCTTGGCAGGTGTCGTGGGTGATTCCAGGCACTGGTGAGTTAAGCTGGTGTGTGCAGGTCAGGCGTGTTTTCAATCAAAAGACCGTAGACGGAATTAGTCCCGAGGGACTGAGTAATCCCGGTACTCGTGGAAAATGGTACTCCCTCTGCAGAGGATATATCCTGTCGGATAGTCATGTTCTTGAGTAAGGACCACAGTCTGGGTTAAATCTTGATAACGGTATTCGGATGGAGAACGATTTAACTAGAACTCTGTAACGGTATTCGGATGGAGACACGGTTAACTGGATCATAGTAACGGTATTCGGATGGAGATACGACTCGATTTATTTATCGGTTTTCGGATGGAGAAACGACTGTGCTAAATATTGTTTATAATTATGGCACGTATGGATTGTGATCTTTATTGTTCTGGACTCACCATTTATATCATGTATTTTTTTTGGGTATCCCTGGGATGGTTCTACCTCCTGGATATTCACTGTGATTATTCTCTTATAAGCCCTTTATGTGGTGTCGCCCCGACGCCCGACTGCGGCATTATTATTTCTGCATTTTCCGCTCGAGGAGTCATTCAGACACTCGTTTGGCACCCGTATTATTATTTCTGCATTTTCCGCTCGAGGGGTCATTCAGACACTCGTTTGGCACCAGTATTATTATTTCTGCATTTTCCGCTCGAGGAGTCATTCAGACACTCGTTTGGCACCAGTATTATTATTTCTGCATTTTCCGCTCGAGGAGTCATTCAGACACTCGTTTGGCACCAGTATTATTATTTCTGCATTTTCCGCTCGAGGAGTCATTCAGACACTCGTTTGGCACCCAGTATTTTATTTTGGTATATTTTTATCCATATGTGTGCATCATGGCTTCTCGTATATTTTCGTGACGGATGTATGATCGACTATTAAATCTGGAGTATGTTGGATATATTATACCCGTGTTCTTAATGTTTGCGAGTACATTCAAACGTACTCACTGGCTTGTCCCTGGCTATTGTCTTGGCCAGATTGCCTTGCGTGGAGGTATGCATCGCGGTGACACCCTCGGAGCCTACGTGTTGACGTGTGCAGCCTCGCGAAGATAGGAGTTATCCTGGTCAGCTGTTCTTGTGGGAAATGGAGTCCCATAGACGCAGATGTACCCAATCGCTTCCGCCCTCAACCATTAGAAACCAAATGTTGTACCCTAGGCCACAATGGTCTTGTACTACATATTTATGTACTTGCTTGGAATTCTTGTATCAAGTTGGTGCCTCATTAGCTAACAGTAATCCTGGGGCTGGTGAGCACAAAGGCCGTTTTCTGGGAATTTGTATCCCAAAAATCGGGTCGTGACAGTTTTGCGGTACGCCACACTCCTCCCGATCAACAGGACCCCCGTTTCGACCGTAGGAGGTCCGTTTCCTCCGTTTTGCGGTACGCCACACCCCTCCCCATGAACACGACGCATTCCGTTGCCTCCCCATGAACACGACGACGATGCTGTTTCTCCATTCCGACCCAGCAATGTACACGAGCCCTCGCCATACGTATGCGCGAGTAGGCGTTCGAGACCCTGCCCGTATGTACGTACGTGGCCGTATTTTCTTTCTTGCACCCTGGCCGCTGTACGTACGTATACATGCTACGTGCACGCCTCTACTACGATACGTACGCGCCTCTACTATGATACATGCGCGCCTCTACATCGACCAGTATATATGTACATACACGTTCACGACCAGAATGACAATGCTACGTACGCTTCGACAAGGTGGGTCCCGACTGTCAGGCACTTCCTTGCCTGCGAAGATGTAGCTGGTGGGTCCCAGCAGTCAGGGGGGCGATCCTTTTGGTTTTTTGCCCGGACGCACTTCCTTGCGTGCGAAGATGTAGCTGGTGGGTCCCAGCAGTCAGGGGGGCGAATCGTTTTTTTTTGCCCGGACGCACTTCCTTGCGTGCGAAGGTGTAGCTGGTGGGTCCCAGCAGTCAGGGGGGAAACGTTTTTTCGTGAAATACGGTGGCCCGTCCGGTGGGTCCCTACTGTCAGGTGGACGAATCATTATTTTCCGCGTAATAAGGAGGCACTTCCTTGCTGCCGCCGTGGACCCAGCTGTCAGCCTCTCCACGTACAGTCCATGTCCGATGGAAGTCGTTCCTTGAGCACGTTGGCCACACCGCGCCGAGAGCACCAGGGCGGTGGACGACGGCGAGGCCTAGGAAGGGGACGACGCGGAGCCGGTGAAGACGCGGCAGTGGATGCCCACGCGGAGAGGAGTATGAGGGTTCACTTGTTCGGCTGCGGTGTGAGGCTGCCGTCATCGCAGGGCCTGGCCAGCGGTGGGAATAGTAGGGGGCAGTGAGGCCTCTACGGCAGCACAGCCGGCCACGGAAGGCAGGAGCAGGCGGAGCAAGAAGACCAGAGGTTGAAGAAGCACTACGGCCGTTGGATGGACATCGTACGATCACTGGAGCTAGAATCATTCATATTGACTAAGTTGACAAAGCCCTCCGTCCCCGTCAACTTAGTAGGCCCACAAGTCAGCCTCCCACCAAGGTGGGTCCCAGCTAGCAGGGGGAGTATTCATTTTTTTTGTGCGTAATAAGGAGGGACTTCCGGTGGGTCCGAGTTGACAGCGGGGGGAACGTTTTTTTCACGAAATACGGTGGCCCGTCCGGTGGGTCCCAACAGTCAGGGGGAAACATTTTTTTCGCGAAATAAGGTGGCCCATCCAGTGGGTCCCCGCTGTCAGGTGGAGGAATAATTATTTTGCACGTAATAAGGAGGCACTTCCTTGCGGCCGCCGTGGACCCAGCTGTCAGCCTCTCCACATACAGTACTCTTCCGATGGAAGTCGGTCGTTGACCATGTTGACCACGCCGCGCCGAGAGCACCAGGGCGGTGGACGACGGCGAGGCCTAGGAAGGGGACGACGCAGAGCCGGGGAAGATGCAGCAGTGGAAGCCCGCGCGGAGAGGAGTACGAGGGTTCACTGGTTCGGCTGCGGTGTGAGGCTGCGGTCGCCGCAGAATAACAGGGGGTGTGGGTGAGTGGAGGGATGGCCTGGCCAGCGGTGGGAGTAGTATTGGGGCGGTGAGGCCTCCGCGGCAGCACAGCCGGCCACGGGAGGCAGGAGCAGGCGGCACGACCGGCGCTGCTTTGGGCGGCTAGACCAAGAAGACCAGAGGTTGAAGAAGCACTACGGCCGTTGGATGGACATCGTACGGTCACTGAAGCTAGAATCGTTTATATTGACTAAGTTGACAAAGCCCTTGATATGCTCCAACTTAATAGGCCCACAGGTCAGCCTCCGAAACGGTGCGCCCCAGATGTCAGGGGGAGGAATCATTTTTTGGGTGGCCGAAGCTAAGAATATTCGAGATTGAAGAAGAAGCACGACATCCGTTGGATAGACATCCAACGGCCACTGCTGCTAGAACCGTGTGTTGACTATAATAAGTTGACAAAGCCTTGCATACGCATCAACTTATTTTTTAGGGGACGCGTCACTTAGTAGGCCCACAAGTGTGTGGCAGAGAACTTATAGCCCATTTGCGTTTTGTAAGAATGTATAGCCTATTTTTGAATTCTAATGGAAATTACAACAGCCCATTTACAGTTTGTTAAAAGTACAACCCATTTTCTAGCTAGGACAACGATTAATAATTTCAACCAACCATTGAAGACAGAATTCAATAAAATTTCCCACATTTTGATGGGACCCGAAATATTTTTATCCCGAAATTTCTAGTTAGATTAAATATAAATTTGTATTACGTAAAAATCCAACGAAACATTGCGCGCGCAACAATGAAAATTTAAGATTTTCAAAATCCATAAATAATATTTTATAAACTAATTTCATGTTTGGTGCATTTTTTTATAGTTACTGCCTAGTTTTTATAATTACATCCCATTTATTATTTTTTAAAGCCCATTTTCCTGTTAAGCCTAATGCATCCCTCCTAGGAAAGATTTGCAGCCCAGCGGGGCGGAGAATAACAAGTTGACCTTGCTGGGTATTCCTTAAAAATACGTATAGCTGGGCTAGCCATTTTCATCTTGAAAAAATTAGTATCTGGGCTGGATATGTGGCCTGGGCTAGACGGGCCACAGCCCGCCCAGTTAATACCCTGCTCTCCTCTGAACAACAACGAAATCATCACCAAGAAAAACTCTGCAGTGCTCACGCCTCAAAAACACGAATACTGCTCGAGCTGCTTGGTCCCAGCTGTCGGCCGCACCTTGTGCAATTCTCTCGTTTATATTGACTACATAGGTTGACAATGGTGTGGGACCGTGATGTCAGGAAACCAGGAGAAAGCAAAACAAATATATAGTTGTACATAATAAGGAGGCACTTGCGTACGTACGGCTATGGCCCTAGTGGGTCCCTAGTGTCATCCAGTCAAAATAAAGTCATCTCCTGAATCCTCATGTTCGTTGACGATGTTAACAATGCTCGGCGCCATGGCGAGCGCAACAACTCGAAGGACAACGGAGAGGGCCTCGCGGGCCCTACAGATGGTCTGATACAGCGCCCGCTGCTCATTCAGGAAGCCAGGATCATCGGACACCTATGAGCACCTTAGAGAAACTGAGATGGCATGAAACGGTAAGGCCGCGCTTGGGAGCTCTGGTTTATTTCAAACCTGTATTAACATATAAGTGTAATTTACTCGTCATCGGAAACAACGCGTAAAATACAGGCGTAATGAAACCGAGGGCCCGAGGTCTGTAAGTAAAACCGGCGGGTTACGCGTGTAATTTGAGAGACCAGTGTATATTTTACGAGCACTGCTATATGGATGACATTACCAGACGATACATGCACGACGTGCGTATCATGCCATCCATGGGCAAGGCTGAAACAACAACTAACGGCTGGATTAGCAATCGTCTGAGTGTCGTTCAGCATTTTTATCGTGTGTGAAGTACTTCCGATATTTTACTAGTCGAAATCGACCAACTAAGCGCCTTCGCCCGAGACCATCTGCTTTAATTTACAAGCGTCAGTTTTACAAGCGGTTTTGGTTGGAAAACGACGATCCAATCACGGCCTAATATCATGAGTTGGTCGGAAGATCATATGGTTTCACGTCTAACCTACCCGACTTGTCGTATAGGCTATGAATGAAACATCAGACGATGAACTTCTTAAGCACGGAAACAACAGAAGAGGATGATCTTCTTAACAAGCAAATCACTGGCATTAGATCGACATGCAAAACAATACGAAGCATTATTCTCAGGAGGCACGGTGAACAGCTCGTGATGCCGCATGCCACAACATTCCAAGCTCAACTTTGCAATCAAACACAAGGCCTGGCATTACATAGACAATATTCAGAACAAACTCTTAACACAGGAATATCTCAGCAGAGTAACTATTTACTTCTAAACTGAACACAGGAATAGGAAAAACACTCGACGCTGCTCACAGCAAGGGCGTCCCACTCAAAAATATCAAATGCATGTCTTCTGGCTAACATCAATGAGAAAATTTTGACAAGGTTTTCCAATTCCAATATATTAAACTAACGTCTTCTTGCTAACATCAATGATTAAACTTTGACAAGCTTTTCCCATTCAAAATATGTAATGCCTATGATCGTGGAGTCCTGTCGTAGCTTCTTGTACTTGTTTGGGCACTTTTTGCCCAGGGCACTCCACGTGTTGTTAAATTGCCAATGGTCTCTGCAGACTAGTCATGTCACCGGTGTCTAATAATACTCTGTAAAGCTTCTCGGTCATTCCTTCTGTAATGTAGCGCAAACAGTGACTGCTTCTTTCCGCAAAGTGGAACGACCAACTGGACCCAGTAATGCAGCAGTTTGCCATGGACACATTGGCTCCTTTTGTGCAGTTCAACTAAAATCGAAGTCGGAATAAAACCGAGCTTTAATTTTGATATCCCTGTAAGAAACAATAGGTATAAGGGAAACAATTACTGAGAAATAACGGTTGATGACTTGTACTCCTAGAAGAAAAGCATCTACTGATCTACTTTATCTTAATGGGAAACAAAGCAGGAGAGTAGCATTTCTCCATCAGTGTGATTCATTCATATTGACTGAGACATTATCTTAACAATGCCTTGTTTCAACATGTATAAAGAACGACAAAGCAGAAAAGTACCATTCCTAAAACAATGCAATTGATTCATTTTAACAGAGACATTATCTTAACAATACCTTGGTTAAACATGTAGAAAGAACTACAAAGCAGGATAGTACCATTCCTAACAAGTGTTGCAGTTTTGAACTAAGATTCAGTAGTTAATTAATTCTGAGAGTGGCATTGCTTAATTTTACCAGCGGCATTAGATTAACGAAAAGCATAAATAGTTCCAGGGGAGAGTGGGCGCAGCAACAGTATGTGCTTCCATCTACTTATATAGGGGGTGATGCAGAGTTTGTTGTAACAAAGCAACAAGCATCATGTCTGGGTTGGTCCCATTTTTTTTCACTACTTAATGGGAAAAGACAGCAATACAATAGCTTCAATTCAACATTTATTTAAAACAGTACCAATACAAGTAGCACAACATCTCAAAGCACACTGCACAATCATGTGGATGAAGGCCTGTACTGACCTTTCATGAGACGGACAAGATAAAATACGAATCTGCCAACACGAATAGGAAATCCAATCTCGTTTTGTGCAGTTGCACTGAAATCAAGCAAAGTGTTTCGCGTAGCAAAGCAAAATGTCGCAATAGCAACAAGTTGAATAGATATCCCTGTTTAAACAGAGGCAAAAAAGGAATCAATTACTGGCTAATAATGGAGGATGAAACATGCGGCCACAAAAATGGTAATCCCGCCAATCCCTAACAAGTGTTGCAGTTTTGAAATAAGATTCAGTAGTTAATTCTGAGAGTGGCATCAATTACTGGCTTATAAAGGGGGTGATGCTGAATTTGTTGTAACAAAGCAACAAGCATCATGTCTGGGTTGGTCCCATTTTTGTTCACTACTTAATGGGAAAAGACAGCAATACAATAGCTTCAATTCAACATTAATTTAAAACAGTACCAAAACAAGTAGCACAACATCTCAAAGCACACTGGACATCATGTGGTTGAGACCAAGATTTGAAACAACTCGCCACGAAGACTGGAAACAAATCTCGATCTCCTTTTGTGCAGTTCCACCAAAATTAAGCAAAGTCACCGGTGTGACATTCAAGTTGAACTGCACAAAACACTCTTAAAACATAAGTGTTTCGAGTAGCGCAGCAAAATGTCGCAATAGCAACAAGTTGAATCTATAGCCCTGTTTTAACAGAGGCAAAAAAGGAAACAATTACTTGCCGATAAAGGAGGATGAAACAAACGGTGACAGAAAGAAGCATCTAACTTATCTTGGATGGAAAACAAAGTAGGACATTAGCATTTCTAAAACGGTTGCATTGATTCATATTAACAGAGACATTCTCTTGAAACAACATTCGTTAAAAAATGTAATTTACTTTTAACAGTGCCATTGCTTCAATTTTTTGGCGGCATTCTTAGATTAACAACAGCAAAATAGCTGTATGGGACATGCCAGCACCATGTGCATCCACACGTATAAATTGGTGATGCAGAGTATGTAGCCAACCAAGCAGCATATATGCGCTGGTCCCATATTTCTTCTCTTTGAACCTTCTTCCTATGTGAGGGCAGCAAATCTAGTCCTGCACAAACTACCCGACCCCCCAGTTTCTTTCCCTTTTCAACAAAGAGATCGGTTCCTTACAGATGTGTGTACTGGGTTACCCCTTTTTCCCTTTTCGACCTACAAAGCGGTTGGATAGCCACTCTATACTACTTTCTGGCCCTCCTTTCCTCATTGAACCATGTCCTAGATTCTTGCTCCGGCCCATCGCACCCTTCTTTCCTCTTTGAACCAAGACCTAGATTCGACTACAGATCGAAAAAGATCCACATGCAGCTAGAGCAACGACGGTTTCAAAGAAACTTATACCTTAGGGTCGTCGGGATGTGGCAAGGCGTGCGGCGGGAGGCCGGATCTGCCCACACTACGTACGGTAGCGAGGAAGAAGGGGTCGGTGGCCCTCCCGCACAGGCGCTGGGTGAAAGAGAACAACGCAGCCGACAGTGGATTGCCTCCCTCGCCGAAGGCGATAGAGTGAACGCTGCACCTCCTCCCCTTCCCGATGCGACGGGATACGGACGCCTCCTTCACCAACTGTGAGGGGGGAGAGAGAGACAAGAGGCCAACGCAGTCTTGTTTAGATCTGGTGAAGAGAGGGTGAGAGACTGTGAATATAGCAAACCCTAGCAAATGAACGCTGAGCCTCCAGCGTGTAACATATATGTAGTGCGGCGAGCGTGTGGAGAGTGCAAACCCTAGTGAACAAGCGCTGAGGCTCCCGCTTATATATATACTACTGTAGTATGGATTGAGCTCCGGTGCCTTCACTGCACCTGCTTTTGGCTGTATGACAGGTGAGCCAGCCACATTTTGGGCCCACCTGTCATAAATCCAAAGGCAGGTGCACTAAGTCAATGAAGCTGCGTCCATATAGTACTCTCGTGTATACGACTAATATATAGTGGAGTGGTTTTCTTATTCTCTCCATAACAATCGTTTTAAATTGTGTAAGTACGAAACGAAACTCTTTATTTAATGTACAGTGAAGAAAACTAGTACTACTTCCGATGAACTAACGATCCACGCCCACGCGTCCTGGTCGCACTTCCTGTCCTTCACGTGTGGTACACTACCCTCCCTTAAGTGAACAACCACACATGCGCCAAATTATCGGAAACGTGTGAGAGTGTGTACAAATAAAGAATTTTAATTTGAATTATCGGAAAGGTTTGAGAGTATTACAAAGTTTGACTTCAGTCAAATCTAACATGCAGAGTAAATAAAAATGGAGGGCTACTACGTCCATCCGGGTTTTTAGTCCACACCATTTTTTAAATCAAAGTTAATAGCTGGACAAATAAAATTACAGGGGAGCTGGAGACAAAGTATTGAGAAGGCTTAGAAATCAATACAAAACTTATGCTCTTAGTACCAATGTCGATCCTTCTTCGAGGAAACATTTGGTTCATAGCCAATTGTGTGATAAAATTGCACCAACGTGAAAGACGATTGCGTCTCCAACGCAACCAAGGTGAACTGACGAAGGATATCATCTTTGTGCGTAACAAGCAAAGAGCACTGATGGAAGACAGCTTGTTTTTATTGAAAATCGACCAGCTTCACCAGCCGACGCAACCATGAGGCGCAACCATGAGCATCGATAGGTCATCGTGGTGATGCATCATCCATTTGGCATCAAGTTTGGGTGAGGCACCTATGAAGTTCGACAAATCCTCACTGTGGTGTGTTTCTTCTCAGTAAATAACATCTAGATGTGAATTAGACAAACTGATTTTCTAACGTACCAAGAAAGAAAACTCGATCAAAAACATGCCCCCGCTTCCAGGTCGCGAGAGTCGTCGCGCACACACACATAGACATAGACATGCATATCCGTGTTTACGTAAAATTCCATTTCCATCTCCATCTCCAATCATATTTGTCCAACTGGCACATTATTTACGTTGTTAATTATATACGCAGCAATATTAACGTACAACATCTCTTGTTTGCGCACGTCCGGACCGCTGCCACGGCTGGTCCTGACCAACCCGAATCCTCTTCATCACCCACGTGTGCTTCCTGCCGAAACGGTCAGTGCCGCATTCATGCCCGGCCAGAGCGGACGCGACCTCTCACTGGCGCCGGCATTGAAGCGGCGCGCCGGCCGAGAGAGCGTCGCCCGCGCCACTTCCGGGTGCACGCGGCTGCTCCGCGTTCAAAGGTCGCAATAGCCGGCTACAACATGCATGTAAAAAGTTCTTGGGAGTCCGTGCTACAGCTAGCTGTCCTCCCCCAACTCGTCAATCTCTTCTAGTAGTGCTAGTACTCCATGGCGCGATCCATGGACAAGTAGGCGGGAAAGTTATCGTATACTCGGTTTGCGATGAGTGTCATGCCGAGCGACCGTGTGGGGTCGAGCCGTGGAGGAGGGTGAGACACGAACACGACAGACGTGATTTAAACGTTGGTTTTGCTCGATGGCGCGATCCAACGAAACGAAACATTGGTTTCTCTCCATTTCCATTTTTTCTCTGGAAAAACGGAAATTTTCCACTCCATTTTCATTCCTATTCCAAGGTTGCCCCGTTACAACATTCCATCAAATACAAAGGAAAACTAACACGCATGCTGATGCATCTCAATGATTCACAGATCATAGCCAATATTTATTTCACAACTAAAGAAAAACGTTGTGAGAGCGTGTACGAAAGAAAAACTACTGATGGGGTCACTACAACTTAAACCCTAAACCCTAAACATGATTTAATTTCCTGGCCAGGTAGAACCTGTCGAAGGAAAGACGGCTGGCACCCTCGGATCATACGATGCTTTTGTGCAGTTCCACTAAAATCGACCTGAGCATCCCTGATGGCAAAGATATTGAAGAAGTGTGATTAGAATAATAGTACTGGCACTAGTTCATGAGACATAAACTCATCACAAGTAGAAGCCGGTGGAAGTAGAGAAAGATCGACATGGAGATGGAGCTACGACAGTGGAGCAAGCCGGCTCCAAAAGGAAGATGGACTACCTGGGACGTCGGGCTGTAGCTAGAAGGGCGGTTGGGACGCGGCATCGGCCCATACCGCGGTGACCCCCAATTGGGACGCACCGACTGTGGGTTTTCTCCCTCGCCGATGTCAACCGCGTCTACGCAGAACATTGTTCCCTTCCCCCAGCTGCGGGATCAGGCCCGTCGTTCTATGCTTGTGAAGAGAGCAACCTAAGCAAGCAGGCTTGTAGCTTAGGCTCCTGCTAGTGTATATATAGTGGTTTTCTTTTTCTCTCCATATCAACCATTTTATATTGCCTACGTGTCATTCAAGAGTGAAATGATGGTTGCTTCTTCCGACTAACTTACTGTGTGATTTGACTGCTCCTTAGTGGCCCCTACACGTACTCCCCCTACGTGTATGCAACAGTCACATGTACACATGGACGCAAAAACACGCGCGACGCCCTAATGCATGCATGTCCGAGCACACGACGGAACACACACGGTCATGCTCAAGTGCTGAACCTACACGTGCATGCACACACATACTCAATCAGGGTGAGCTAGTGACCGTATAAACACCGGAATATATATATATATATATATATATATATATATATATATTGAGCGCAATGAGCGTATTATGAAGTCCACTGACCGTATTTTTACAAATATACAGTGACAGACAGTGTATTTATCTCGTTTGAAATTAAGCCATATTAACCAGAGAGGAGGCAGTATGGACTAGCATTACTTTGCCGTGTCCCGTCAACTTGCCGAACGAGGAGAAGGTTGCAGGACGGGAGAAGCTTGCGCGCGGTGGCTCGCAGGACAAGGAGAAACTTTTGACTAATGCAAGCTCTCCCTCGCTCAGACGGTGGACGTGCAACAGTTAATTCGGTGTCATATTGCCAGAAGCAAACACTATACTACTAGTGCTATTATTGTTTGACTTCTCGAATAGGCGAACAGCTAAGCGCAAAGTTTACTAGTACTACTACTATAGTCTATAAAGGTACGTACTATACTAGTACTAGGAACCGGATTGAGGAGCGTCTGCACTCTTATTATAATTTTAAAATGTGATAAAGCAATCTTCAACACATTTGGTTCTCTTCGAGGGTTCTCGCATGTGATAATGGAAGTTGATTGCATGGAACACTCGCCACAATTCTTGCTTAATTCTGGCTCATATCCTATTACAAATAGTAGCGCTCGGTAATATTTCCTCTTTTTTTGTTATTCAGCATGTAAACAGGTCAGCAAACCTTGCGGCGCATCTTCATGCGAACCATGCTTGCTGCACTTTGAATGTGGCCGAGAGCTGGCTTGATGAAACACCTCGCTTCCTACTTCTTTTTTTGCGGGGTACCTCGCTTCCTAGTGACCAGTGTCTTGGCTGATCGTCCTAAGAATGCTTATATATGAATAAAGCTCTCTCATTTACCCGCAAAAAAGATTAAGCCATATTAACCGGAAAGGAGGGAGTATGGACTAGCACTACTTTTTGGTGTGTCCCGTCAACTTGCAGAACAAGGAGAAGCTTGCAGGACAAGGTGAAGCTCACTTACGCCTTTTGACTAATGCAACCTACCCTCGGTGGACATGCATCAGTCCATTCGGTGTCAGATTGTCAGAGGCATACACTGTAGTACCCAACATGCGGAGTACCATCATTGTTCGACTTCACGAAGAGGCGAAGAGCCAAGCGCAGTAGTACTAGTAGTACTACTACTAGAACCGCATGGTGGAGCGTCTGTACTCTTATTTTTATCTCTGATAAAGTACACGTTTATTCCGGAGAAGGGCGGAAAATGGCAGCCCAACATTTAATGAATGATATCGATCAACCAACCATGCTCAAATATATCTTGGCCTCCGTGCAAGCCCGTCTGTGTGTTCTCGCTCCTCGTCTCTCTCAAGGAATGGCGGGTTAGCTCTTTGCCGTCAATTGAGATCGGTTTGCTCACACTCCTGTCCCACATGTCAGTGATATGCCAAGAGGAGGTGCGTTGACCGACTGGCCATACGCGTACTTGGTTTTGCACCTTCATACTACTCCTCCCTCCGTCAAAGTTTACAGGGCGCGCTTCATTATGATGCATTTCTCTCAATGCATTTCCACCACTAGAGAGACTTTAGACGCGTTTGGTTTAATGCTCAATTAATTAGGGCGTGGTAACCGCAATCAAGTCCACAATTTTCTCTCCATGTATTGTACTACTACGGAGTGGAGTAAGTGCATGCATGTGTGTACCCGGGGTGGAAGCACTGCATGCATGTGTGTACGCATTATTCCCTCTAGTAATAGACACCGTGCTATAACTACCAAATGCTATTTTTCAGGCCGATCGCTAGTCGCCTTGGTCCCATAGGTTTTTTTTCTTTTTTCTGAAGCGCGCTGTATAAACAGTGACGGATGGAGTAGTATGAGCAGATTCAAAGAAGAGCGTATTGATGGTTGCTTCTTCAGAGCAACTTACAGTGGGAAAGGTGGGGCTTATGATTTGACTGCTCATTATTCACTATTAATGCGGCGCAACGACCGGGCTGAGTCTCCCATGCGGTTGTGCACTACCCCCTCGGTTCTTAAATATACTCCGGAGTATTTGTCTTTCTAGAGTTTTCAACGAGTGACTACTCAAATATTTGTCTTTTTAGAGATTTCAAATGGACTAGCACATACGGATGTATATAGACATACTTTAGAGTGTAGATTCACTCATTTTGCTCCGTATGTAGTCACTTGTTGAAATCTCTAGAAAGACAAATAGAATGTTTAGGAACGGAGGGAGTACACATACGAAGCAAAATGAGTGAATCTACACTCTAAAATATGCCCATTTGAAATTTGTAAAAAGACAAATATTTAGGAACGAAGGAGTATAATTTTGTGCATGGCACATGGACCCGGATGATGAAGAGGCTTCTGGCAATGCTATCAAGCTTCCATCATTTGTTTACATAATTGACGTACTATACAAATAATTTTCCAGTGACATGAAATTGTACAATGGTGTGAGCTTTCAGCTTTTGTTTCGCGTGTCTTGCCATCGATGCTCTTTCGGAAACAATAAAAAACTAACTTCCTTGCTAATGCATGTCAATTATTAGCAGATCAGAGCTAATAATTACATCACAACTAAAGACAGAGTTGTGATAAGGTGTTAAATTAAAATTGATCCATGCTTTCATTGGCAGCAACGTCCCCCCCAGCTCTGTCTAAATCAACAAGGCATGTTGGGAAAAAAGTAGCTATCTGGAGCATGCAACATTCCGATCATTTTGTGCAGTTCCACTAAAATAGAGCTGAGCGTCCCTGTTCCAAAGATATTAAGTGTGATTACGATAATAGAGGATTGCTGATGAAACAATAAACACACAAATAGAAGCCGGTCACCTTTGCAGTCTCTCTTAAGACTAACTAGTTGGATAAGATTAGGCTCGAAGTTGGATGAGGAGGATAGAGCAAAACCAATCTCCCTTTGTGCAGCCGCACTGAAATGTAGAGACGTTGCCCGTGTGACATTTTAGTACAACTGCACAAAACACTCTTAAGAAAAAAGTGATTTGTGCAGTTCACCAAAAGGTCGCAATAGCAACGAGTAGAAAGGAAACAATTACTGGCCAATAACAGTTGATGACACATGCAACGACAAAAAAGAAGCATATTCCTTGTCCTAAGGGAAGATAACAACACGGTTGTGTTTGTCTAAAACGGTGTGAGGACGAGAATGCAATATGGAAAGTACGCCGGACGAGCTACGTTTTGGGCAAAGAACTATGGAAGATCCACATGCAGCGACGTGGGAAGACGGGTAGTGGAGCAAGGCCGGAGGGGATACCTGGAGGTCGTCGGGATGTAACTAGGTGAGCGGCAGCGGGCGGAATCTGCGAGCAGGTGGCGTAGGCCCTGCCGCGCCGGAGCTTGGTCAGAGAGAACAGTGTGTACCGCAGATTGGGACGTGCTGCCTCGGCGCCGTCAAACGGAGAAACGATGCACTTCCTCCCTTTCCCCCGGCGGACGGGATGCTGCCGGATCCAATGGTGAGAGAGAGAGGCCACCGCACTCCCTTTCCCCCGGCGGACGGGATGCGGTCGGATCAGTGACCAACGGTGAGAGAGAGAGGCCACCGCACTCCCTTTCCCCCGGCGGACGGGATGCGGCCGGATCAGTGACGAACGGTGAGAGAGAGAGAGAGGCCACCGTAGCCTTGTGTGAGATACTCTGAAGAGCGACAAACCAGGCAGGCAGGCTCCATTGTATATAGTGAGCGGACTACCTTTATCTCCATAAAAATCGTTTTATATTCTGTGTACCTGCCATTGAGCGCTATAACTTTATTTAAAAATAACGCGACAACGCGTCAAGTCAAACTTTGTTTCGTGCACGCGTGGTACACGACCTCCCTAGGTAAACAACCGCTACAGGCGTTCAAATTAGCACGTGGGCTGCCATTTCGTAAAGAAATGAGCTCCACTGTGTACCCGCGCGGGTGTGACTGGGCACAAAGCGTGAGTACGTGCACGGTGCACCTATTCTCTTCTTGTATACGTACACCACCTACGTGGGGTTGTGTGAGAGAGATACAAACCTAGAGAGATATAGTGTGTGGGTTCTTGAGAGTTTTTTTGGGGGGGGGGGGGGGGGGTCAATCAAAAAATGTAACATATGCAATGTGTGTGAAATAGAGTCCTGGATATAACATATATATAGAGGGGGCGATCCACGAGAAGAGAGTGGAGGTATCATCGACTTGAGGTGTCCATAGAATCGAAGAGAGGGATGATGTGTGTGTGTGCGCGCGCGATCGATAAAGAGTGCCATCGAATTTGTGTGTGCCCACGTCAAAGATATAGAGTGGCTGGCCTACTGGAACGTGAGATGGGACATGTGCAGTTTGTCTCTGTGGCATGGATACCTACCTGCAGCGCTCGACTATCGCTGTGTGGTGGGGAAGAGGGAGGCCCAATTTACTATAGAGGTACAATGGCTGGTATATGTGTGGAGGAGGAGAGAGGCCTACCTCATGTATTAAGGAGATCGATCTGCCTCATTTATTAAGGGAGATCGATCGGCATCCATGCATATGTGCAGGAGAGGAATAAGGTTGGGAGAGAGACAGAGCTAGAGTGTTGGAGGGGGTGGTAGTGGAGTTGCTTCTAACAAATGGTGGGATAGGCTTGCTAGACAAACGGAGGGCACGCCCGCAATATCAATAAGAGAGGAGATGGCTGCTTGTTGTCTGTGCACGTGCGTGTGAGAGATGGGTCAGGAGGCATGCACGAATGATGAGGGGGGACGATGTGGCTATGGTAAGCAGACGTAACTACATAGGAAGATCAATCGCCCTTTGTTAGAAAAAGGAGAGACATAACTTGTGAGGTACGTCGATCAATTGGGGGGGGGGTAGTTAAAGTTGATCTAGATATATGTTGGGAGATCGATCGGTATACATGCATGTGTGTGTTAGAAGCAAATGGGGCACGAGGAGAAGGATAGAGAGAGAGGGATGCATGTAGGAGGTGGTACGAGAGGCATACTATATCGAGGTGGGAGGAGTGTGCAAGTACGAGAACGATGAAAAGAGTGGTGGGAGTGAGGCATGGACGGTGACAAGAGAAGAGGGGAAGCTTGTGTTTGTGCTAGGCACACCTAGCTAGAGAGGCATATCGATAGATGTGTGCCGTAAAGAAGGAGCTGGGGGGGCCTACACACACCGTGGGTGAACGACCTAAAGTGAAAAGACGAATTTGCGCGATGGAGCTAGAGAATGCTGAGGGAGGGTGAGAGGGATGCGGGCGTGTGCATGCACAAGAGAAAGTTAGCGCTAGCTACAAAGATAAGAGGGTTGTGTGGGTGTAAAAGACGAATAGAGATCATATATACTTCATTATAAAAAGCGAATTCGGATATTTGAAGAATTTATCACAGTGTTTCAAACTGACGCATGTGTGAATATATATAACGGTGATACACATGGTGTGGTTATGAACATGTTATACTACATTTAATATATTTTATCTCTACTCTTATAGAAAAACGGAGTTGTTGATGATGGTGTGCCTGCCATCCTGCATTATAGGCCGTCCGATTTATATCTGGCGGATAGCAAGGAAACTATGATGGTTGAAGTTGGCAACAATCATGATTGTAGATTCTTATTGAAATAGAGAAACGAATTCAAATTTAGTTCGAATTGCAGCGGTAGTATAGACATTTGGAATGCACTAAAATGTTGGTATGAGTAGGTTACATGCATTATACAGCAAGCGAAAAAATTTAATCGGACATAACATGGATTCATACTCCCTCCTTCCATCTATATAGGGCGTAATGAGATTTTTAAGACCGCCTTTGACTATTGACAAGATTAATAGTACATGACATGCACAATGTGAAAATTATATCATTGAAAGAACCTTTCACAGACGAATTTAGCGGTGTGCTTTGTGTAAGTTGCATGTCATATATCATTGCTCTAATATTTGGTCAAAGTTAGCATCAAAAAACGCATTAGGCCCTATATAGATGGAAGGAGGGAGTAGCTTTGAATAGCATTTGTATAGTAAAACGGGGCAAGACTCTCTCTTTATGTGGTGTGAATAGTTTTATTTTTTTCGTTTTCTTTTTGGTTGAGGGAAGTGCGAATTGATTTGGTACGTACAAGTACAATATTACTACACATTAGGCTTGTCCCTAAAATTCAACCCGCGTCTTGTTATATCCCGAAAATTCAGATATCGTGCTCCCAAAACTGGCGCCTTCACAACCCGCGCCTTGCTATCCCGAAATTACAACGCGCGCGAAAACTCCCTCTAGCTGCCAAATCCCGACACGCGAAATCCCCCTTCTAACCCTGAGCCGAAAGGGCCGCTAGTTCAAATCTGTGGGGGGTACTTTTGTAACACACCCTACATTTTGGACAAGCGCATCCCTAAGTCATGCTTCACCCCCTCCCATCGCCCCCTTTTCACCATTCGAAATCCCAGGCTGCCATAACCTCTCTGCTCCAGCCGCGAAACCCCACCCTCCTCCGTCCGCCACGTCACCACTGCCCAGCCGGAGCCTCTTCCCCGACGACATCGTCCACCGCAACAGCTCGACGTCCCTCGTCCACCTCCCCGGATGAGAATCCGTCGTCCATCTCGCCGTCCCGCCGGTTCAGCCCCCCGTCCTCCACCTCCAAGGAGCTGCTCCGACGATCGCCTCGTCTATCGCGGCTGCTCCATCCCCACAGCACCGCCTTAACCTGCTCCACCGGAACCGCAGCATCCTCACCGACTCCTCGGACGAAGCCGAGGCCTACTCGGCGCCACCAAAGAGGTTGTACACTCATCGCATCGCACCTTCTCCTTAACTCGACCTCCCGGCGCCGACGGTGCTCCATCCCACACCCCCATGGAGCGGCTACCTTGAAGCCGGCGCCACGGGCGACATCTCCATGGCGGCTGTCCCCCAGTGCGAGGCCCCTGCGGCGGCGGCGTCCATACCAGCCGGATCTGCTGCTGCTGCTCCGGCTCTCGCTCGCTCGCTCGCGCTGCTGCTGCTGCTCCGGCTCTCGCCCGATCGCTCGCTCGCCCAGCTGCTGCTGCTCTCCCCCTCGCTTATGCTGCTGCTCTGCTCCGATTAAGCCACACTTCAGTCGACTGAATCGACTTTTGGGTCAGTCGATTTTCAGGGGTTGGGGGGGCTCGCCGGAGTTAAGGAAGAACCCCCCGCAGCGGGGACAGGGGCTCGCCGGAGAGGTACCCCACTATCTATCTTAGGGTTCAGGGTGGGGGGGGGGGCGGGGGGCCTAGAGGGCTGGCCGGGGCGGCGGTGGCGAGTTGTTTCGGGGCGGCGAGGCGGCGCTGGGGCCGGCGGTTCGGCCGGTGGTGGCTGGCGGCTCAGGGGGGTGCAGGTTGAAGATGAACCGCAGGCCCTCCCTAAACTACATGTCAAGTGCCTCTCTGCTACCATTGCGTTCAGTTTCGACAGTAGCATTCAGATTCCACAGTAAATTTCAGTTTCGACAGTTAAGTTCAGAGTCAATAGTTTTTACCTCATCTGTTGTAGTCAGGTGGTTTTTGGTGATGTTAATTTTACATCCATTTTACATCATCTATTGGAGATGCTATTAGAATCCCACTTGACATTGACGATGTCTGTCTTGTGCTGCTTCAGCCTTGATGTCTTACGGCTCACCGGAGCTGCTCCAACGACAGAACGATCCATCACAACAGAGCAGTGCCCTGGACGCCGTTTACAGATTCCTCAGATCTTCCTCCACACCTCCGACAGCCACCTCTGCCTCAACTGCTTCAGCGACAAACCCAATGATGCTGAGGTCTTCATGGCTACGGCAAAGAGGTTGTACACTTGTTGCATCACTTATTACTATACATTCACGTCGATCCATTAGGGCTATTTTGGTTCAACGGAAAAACGTCGATCCACTGGTTGTTACCATCACTCTAAATTTCTACATGCTCTCCTTACATAATCTCACCATATTTTTTTCGTATGCATGTCAGATATTGTACACAGTCATGCTGAACATGTAGAGAAAAAGAGAAGAGTTTTGCGCGGCAATACAATGTCATGCAGACATCGCTCATGGTGGGTTCAATGGCAAACCCTCCCCACCCCTCTCCAGATTGTAATCCAGAGGAAGATATCTGTTCTAAGGCGGATTCAGACGCCGCTGACCACTCCTATTTACCCCCCAATGTGTTTGCTCTACCTTGGCATGATGATGTTAGTCATATCATGCATATGTTGCCTTGCAGTGCCTACTTTTGACATCATATATGTCATCTGCTTAGTTTAGACATGTTCTGTAATGCCACCTGTTTAGTTTCTATATCATATATGGGAATTATGCAGTCTCATGTCTTTTAGCCAGCCATAATATATGTGAAATGTGCAATGCCATCCTGTTTAACCAGGCATCATATATTTGAATGATATCTTGCCCATCCTTTTCTTCATTACATTTCCATTTGTCGACAATTTTGTACATTAAACTACTCTTCCTGTGAATCAGCCATTTGGGTGGGAGATGGAAAAATCTGGAGTGAAAACAAGGCCTTCAGAGCAGGCAGTGCTACCTGTCGAAGCAGATCTCTTGTTGGGTCCCGATAGCTCCTCAGAGATGGATTCAGAGATAGATGACCAGTCCTATTCCCCCACTGAGGTGTATGCTCTAACTTGGCACGGTTATACTGCTCATATCATGCATACGGTGTCTTGCATTGCATAGTTTAGACATCATATACACAATATTCAACACCATGTTCTTAGTTCAGACATCATATCGAATGCCCTCTGTTTAGCATATAAATCACATATGTGAATTAAATGATGCGATCCTGATTACTTAGATAACATGTAGGTGAATTATGTCATGCGATCCTGTTTAGTTATTCATCATATCTTTGAATTATGTTATGCTATGCTATCCAGTTTAGATAGACATCATATATGTGAAATTATGTCATGCTATCCGTTTTAGTTAAACAATATACATGTCAACTATTTCATGCCCTCTTTTTTCCACACTATCTATTGCATCTGTCTCTCATACAATGTCTGTACATTCAACTATGTTTCCTATTTATCAGCCATTTGAATTGGAGCGGGTGATGCCAGTATCTAGCGGACTAAAAACACGGTCTTCAAATAAAACAGTGCTACCTCTTGGTGGAGATAGCACCCCGGTTGTACATGCACAAGAACCAGCCCTACCACACATAACCCAAACTCTCGCAGATTGTACCCCTACTGCGATGGACAGAGAACCAGCTTCAGCCAATCTAACCCCAACCCCAGCCGATAGTAACCCAGTTCCTGTTGACACAACACCATCTCCACCACAGAGCTCCCAAACAAGAGCAGTTATTAAGGCAGCTCCAGTGCCCAAAGGGCCAGTACTATCACGGCGAACCCCAACTCCACCAGTTAGTACGCCTATTCCTGTGGAGGAAGCACAACCAGCTAGTCGTAGTTTAGCATCTATCGCATTTGATGTTGTTAAATCGTATGTGCGTATCTTCCCATCTTGGAAATATTATACTGAAGATGAAGGAAAATGCCAGTTGCAGGTGTTTCTCCAGGAGTTTTGTGTAAGTAATGTTATTCATGGCAATTACTTTGCTTCGTCCCATACATCCTACCTCCATGATGGTTACAATACAGCAAATTTTCCCATTTTTCCCTATAGAGAAGGACCAATTTGGAAACTCAGGATGAGGTAACCTGTGCTAATACCTCTGCTATCTTCAAGAATGCTTGGTGGCAGTATCGGAATTACCTGAAGAAAACGTACTTCACCGGCAAAGAAACTCATCAAATTCCCTTACGTTCTCCTGAGACACATTTACTGGACGATGACTGGGAACGCCTTGTTCTGTACTGGTCCCGAACCAAGAATGTGGTAAGGTCTATGAGCTCATTTTCTATTTTTAAGTATTATATTCTTGCGTCTTACTGTACTCTGTTCATGTAGAACAAGTGCCTAAACCTGAAGAACAACTGTTCTAATTTAAGATTCCATTGCTATCATAGTTCAAAAAAGCGCTAGGCGTTAATTGTGCGTTTTGCCACCGCCTTGCGCTTTACTGACCAAAGCGCATGCTTATGCGCAGTTATGCACATATTATGCGTAGTTATGCGCAATGCGTTTTGCCAACGCCTAGAGCCTAGGCGCGCTTAAGCGCTCGCTTAGGCGCGCCTTTTTTAACTATGATTGCTTTGCTCTTGTATCACTGTATTTACTCATACAAACTTATTTTTAAATTGAAGGATCCAATCAAAACTCCAATGGCACAGCAGGTATGTTCACGCATGTTTCTTTAACAGGTTTGCTCTTATCAATAGCTCTGTTGATTTCAATTTCAATTGTGTATACAGTTGACTTTCATATCATGCACATTACTAGCATCACAACAGAGCCAATAGTGTTGTTGTACATGTAGACCCGTGGTACCCATCTGAAATCTTGTTGTGCGTGTAGTTTCCCACGCTTTGTATTCTTTCACTGCTGCTTTGTCTTGAACTGATATGATTTGAACCGTGTCTCTATTTTGATTTGGCAAGACAATGCAGTGACCATAGGGCATAGATATATGTTTGTTTGATGCTTTTATTATGTACTAGTAATTGGCCATAGAAGACTTGGTAGTTTAATCCTGTCCACCTTACTAATGAACTGGTTCACCGAAATGAGTTTCATATACTAGTACATGCTAAACTTGTTATGTGTCTGCTTGTTTCTTCTTTTAGAATGCTGACAGAATATTGGGGAAGAGTGCCTTATTAAGCAATGGTAAAGGAAGTAATGCAGATAAGGTTCAGGATAGTGACACATCCTTGTTGGTCTCCAACAAAGCTGATAAAACAGCTAAGGAAGACTATCTTGAAGACAGTGAGACAACCCCAAAGTCCTGTCTTGGTTTAGTGTTCGAGTTACTGGCCACTACCGCTTGCACAAGCTATTCAAACTCACTGTCTGAATCAGTTCAGTTTCTTGAGTCTCAACTACAAGCTGAAAGACATCGATCAGCTGTGCTGCGACAAGAAGCGGAAGGACTGCGGAAGTCCCTGGAGCATTCAGATGCATACTTTCTGGTGCAACAGCAAGCGTTGGAGGATTTTAGCGCCAAACAGGAGAAAGCTAATCAGCTTGCTAAGCTTATTGCCAGCATGGTGGATACCCAGGATAACGTTTCTTGAGCTCTTCTGAAGTTGTTTCAGTTATGCTCTTGTTTTGCTGCCGCGTTTATTTGCACTGGTGGCCAATTTTGACGGCCAGTGTATGTAATGTGCTGCTTTGTTCCCTATATTTGCACTGGTGGCGAACTTTGATGCCCAGTGGATGTAATATGTGTAATAGTGGTAATAGGCTAGCGTTAATTGCTTGCTTATTTATTTCCTTATTGTCTTGTTTAGTTGTTTGCTTGTAGTCACTACAGTTCTTTTTTTGTTTTTTTCTAGTGGCCACAATAGCCTATTTTTGGTAACTAGACCAAAATAATCATGGCAACACACGGACTGTTGTAACCATGGGCCTCCTGCAGGCCGTATGATCCATGGGCCTTCGTCCGGCAATAGGATCCATCGGCCTTCTATACGGGCCTTAGGGTCCATGGGCCTTCTACGGGCCGTAGGGTTCATGGGCCTTCTACGGGCCGTACGATCCATGGGCCTTCTACGGGCCGTACTATCCATGGGCCTCATACGGGCCGTAGGATCCATGGGCCTTCTACGGGGCGTATCATCATTTCGCCAATCATGGGCCATACTATTCGTGGACCATAACGGGCCGTTAATAGGCCGTATTTGATAACTCTATGAAAACAGCCCAACGGGTTTTTTTACATGAAAACGGCCCAACATATTACGGTCCGCAAACGGGCCGACTGTAACGACGGGCTGAATTTGGCCCACAAGCAGAAAATGACAGTAACGGGCCGTATGTAACCGAATGCTGCAAATGAGCCCAAGAATCAATGGGCCCTGAGAAGGCCGAAAGATAACTTGGGCTGGAAACGGCCCAATGGAATAACGGGCCGTTAATGGGTATAAAGTGATACACTGTTCATTACGGGCCAGTTTCACCACGGGCCGTTAATGGGCCAAGAGTTACAAAGGTCCTCATATGGGCCGAAAGAAGTCATGGGCCACACATGGGCTGGAAGTTAAAACGAGCTGAATCATATTGGATGGCCTAGATGACGCTATTGGGCCTAATTCGGATAGGGCGTAACGGGCCATGGGTTAGCGGGCTGTAAATGGGCTATATGCGAGCAGGCCGTTAACAGGCTTTCCGTGGGCCGGCCCGCCACCTTTTGACCAAGTCAAACGGGCCGGCCTTTTCACAGGAATGGGCCTCTGTTGGGCCGTGCCACGTGTCGCCGTATCATAGGCGCCTTCGGTCCAATGAGCGGATGACATCTGTCCCAACGGTGAGCCGACACGTGTTTCCTCCAGCCAATGATGATTTTACACGTGGAAAATCCCCATTGGTCGGGGCTGTTAACGGGTTATCGGATCCAAAACCCGACCCGATAGCTTAACGGCGTTCCGTTACGGTGGATGCCACGTGTCGGTCACCCTTGACGAAAGCACTTCTGTGACGCGCGATTTATCGTCATGGAAGTGGACACCTCCGTGATGATAATTTTGGCAATGTCATGGAACACTTCTGCGACAACACAGGTATGACTATCTTGACTCTGTCATAAATTTGTCATGGATGTACATGCATGACAGAAAACGCGACCTATTGTGACAAACACGTATCATCATAGAAGTGTATTTTTTTGTAGTGGTTGGAATAGCACAGACCCATGGTGCGCTCTATGATGTCACAGATGGCCTGTTTTACCTTGGAAGAACCTTCGTGGGTGCCCTCCTCATGGTCGTGGTCGATGAGATCTGACTTGGCAATTGAGGATCCCAAGCCGCTGCCATAGAACGTGTCCTTCAGAAATGACAAAATGGGCTCGATGGCGTATAAAGCTCGCAAATCCTTGACCGCTTGGCAGAGGAGATCAGCGGCAGGGCCGTCGAAGAGATCGACGACGGTTGAACCAGAGGGGTTGGGGATGGACCACTTATCCTGTGACATGGCCCGCGTGAAGCCGTTGGTGTGGACGAGCTTGATGTCGTAGCCAGCTTTCCCAAGATACAGTAATACGCTAGCCCATTGACATGAAGCCTTCGGCATGGCAACGTAGTCAACGTCTTCATTGGCTTCTGCGGCGACGTGTTGCTCCGGGATCGACAGGTCGGGGCGAACAGCGGCCACCTCGCCAACATCCGCCGGAGAGGCCATGATAAACCTCTTCTTGGCCGAATGCTCGTCGGGCTCCCCAGGATACGTGGTCGAGCTTAGGCTGCGACATTCTGGAGCAGGGGATGTGGATCTGGCGGGGAGGGACACCGCAGGCCTCATCTAAAAAATCAGGGGAGTGGGCGACGGTATGGGAATCGCTGGGTAACCTAAACTTTATTATCTAAGCAAGGAGGAAAGGGCAGACCGGCAGGGGTTGGCGACGGCGCCGGCGGTGGCCACGAGCTAGGGTTCGAGGGGGGGAGGGGGCGGGTGGGGGACTGTGGAGGGAGGGTGGTGTTTGAGGATACGCCGCGGCTACTAAATTTTTTAGTAATGGTGGGTGGAGATGGTGGTGGACGAGGGAGGGCGATGGTTCAAATGCCTCGGTTACTGCAATTTTACTATCAGGTCGGTGCTGGAGGAGTGTGGGTGACGGTTGAAGTACGACGGTTACTAAAATTTGGGTAAAGGAATTGATGCGGGGCGGGAGTGCCCAAGATCGCGCACGGTCCAATAATAATATGCGTGTATGATAATAAGGAAAAGTGGTGTGGATCCGCCGATTTTTGCAACGCTCAAGGCGGGTAGTTTGTTTTTTATATTTCTAGCTAGCTGGTCTATCGCACACGGTTCGTCCTAATTTCCAAATAAACTTACCCACCTTTAGCTTGCACAGGTGGTGGTTTTACAACGCACTTGCATCACACACGGTTAAGCCAGTACCTCCACCCTTTGCTCGCGCTTGCGCGGTCATGGTGATTTCAGCGCACTTGCATCGCACACGGTTGAGCCAGTACATCCACCTTAATTTGCTCGCGCTTGCACGTTCGTGATGATTTCAGCGCACTTGCAGCACACATAGTTGAGCCAGTACCTCCACCTTAATTTGCTCGCGCTTGCGCAGGCGTGGCGATTCACATCGCACTTGTTTCGCACACGGTTTAAATATTATACCCCGTGTCCGTTGAGCATCATTAGAGTATTTGCAGCAAAAATAACGTTAGAGAGGGTCAAAAGACAGCCACACCAGCATGTGGCCCAAATATACATGAGTGAAAAGGGTGGTCTGTGATGTTCAAAATTCCGATGCACAACTTTGACCGCACGGGCCCACGGTTTGGCGCGTCGTTGAAGATCGATGAGAGGGGCCAGAAGTCAAGAACCACCTGGAAGTGGCCAAATATATGTACGAATATTGGGGATGTTTAAAACTTTAAATACACAATGCATAACTTTGGTGGCACCTGCCTCGCAAACCCGATAGCACCCTAACAACCACCTAGCTAGGATATATATAATGACATAATGTCGTACCTAGCTAGGATGCTTGGCCCACCACCTCCCACTTCGTGTCAGCAGGGCGGATGCACGTAATGATCGATACTTTGGTCATACATGCATGTCGCTATGACCTACCATAAGACGGACCAATGAATCTATCATTTGTTCAAATGACAGTTGTTGTTGTCGATAAACCGCTTGGGCCAATAGATTGAACCATCATAAAAATCGCACGAGAGGGACCACAAAACCAGCACCTCTTGCATGCGGCCCAAAATGATGTATGTTGGGAAGGGTTGATGTGTGTTTTCAATATAGAATAATGAACAATTTAGATGTGGTGCCTACCTCTCGAGACAGACAACAACCATGAAGGCAAGGTAGTTAAGGATGAGATACGCACGGTTTGATGTAGGTCGAACCCAGCAATCCGAGCATGTGGGAGGGAATCCTGACAACGCGCATGAGCTCGAGCTTTGGTTGAGCGACATGTGACGGTGACCGGCCCTAACACGAACTAGGAGGAATCCATTCATCGCCAACACATAATACCCCGCATTATCGGTCAAAGGGATGATATATATACACTTGGGGAGCCCACATATATGCGTGTCGTCACAAAAAACCGCACAAGGGAGACGTGGTCGATCAGAAGACCCCGTATACACTGCATGCGGCCCGAAAATATGTATGGGTACGGTGATGTGTGATGTGTTTAAATCCCAAATGCACAACTTTGATGGGCCACCGATTACATTACAAACCGAACACCGTACCCGACTCCAAGCCTGGTTCAATACGTATGATGTTAGTTTCCCAACTTCGAGGCGGTGGGGGGGGGGTCGTCCCACGCATGCACTCAAACTTTATTTGGTCTAGCATGGGACACATCTATATATATATCTATACATCTATACACATATATAGAGTGCGAATAACTTTGAAAGTTGGCCGTTGGATGAAGTCAATCCGAGGGTACAGAGATGGCAAATCCGAGCACTACTGGCCGTTGGATATCATCTACATTCCACTAGATTCTGCCACATGCATGTACAATCTAGAAGACTCCATGGTTGAACTTAAGCATAATGCACAAACCTCGAACACACAAGCACTTCTCCTTTGTTCTCTAGAATCTTCCATATCTTAATTGCCCAAACCTTTTTTTAAATGAATTTTCACTTTTTGTTTTTACCTTTACAATGCACAATTCCATGAATCTTAGAATAGATTTTTTATAAAACTAATTGATTTTGGATGAGATGAACTATAAGAATTAAACGAACATCTACATCATGCATATATGACTCAAAGCTTACATGCTATAGTGTGGTATTTATTCATAATTTGGTTACCAAATCTCATGCGTGCAATGCACGCGTACCTTACTAGTATCAATAGGAAACCATCATGGTCAAACCCTTCTCGTTCTTGGTCAAAGGGATAGATTGTGTGGGCCCCCCTAATTGTCGGTAAAGGATAGTATATATACCTCGGCGAGCGCACAGATATGTGCCGCGTCTATAAGCCGCACAAGGGAGACATGCTTGAGAAGAACACCCTGCCCCCTATACCCTGCATGCAACCTGAAAAAGGTTTATATAATCGCCATACAGGTCAAATCAATCATTCTTTAATTTTTTAGAGGAAAAAATAACCCATAAAAACATAGTAGGTTTTTATAATCGCCATGACAAGTCTGGTCAATCATTCTTTAATTTTTTAGAGCAAAAATAACCCATAAAAACAAAGTCTACAAATTAGCAAAACAAGGATCCCAAGGTTTACATAATTGCCATGATAGGTCATCATAAAGATATATTAATATATCTCTATAATGATATTTAGCACGCTTAACTTCTACGTTCTATTCGACTAGGCTAACGGATGGGAAGCCGGCCCTTACTGATAAGAATTGCCTCCTTGCCATTAAGGCATTTCACGCTGTCAAAAGGGCTCAGGGTCGTTGTTAGATCTGGGAGCATCCAACGGTGCACACGTACAATCCGTGGGGTTTCAGTTCTGGCCAATCAGAACGCACGACTCAGATCACGCGCGCAGCAAAGGGGGCTATCGGCCACGGTTTGGTTGGCACACGGCTTTTGTGTGTGAACCGTGTGCTATTTGAAAACATTTGTTTGGAGGGGCTATTTGAAAACATTTACATGTGCTGTCAAAAGGGATGAGGATCGCCGTTCGATCAAGAAGAATCCAACGGTGCAGACATACGATCCGTGGCGTTTGGGTTCTGGCCAATCAGAACGGACGACTCAGATCGCGCGCGCAGCAGGGGGGATATCATACGGAAATCAACATTTGGTGGAAACCGGTGAAACCCACGAGAAAAAGATGATTTGAAGTTTAAAAATAAATTGAAAAAAATGCGGGATGTTAAGAGGATGATGTTTTATTGCCACACAAAATTTCAAGTTGAAACACATTACGAGATGTGAGCTATGAAAAAGACAAAATTAGCGCTCAATAGTGCCGAATATTAATGTCACTATTCAGGGCTAAATTTGTCTTTTTCATAGCTCACATCTCGTAATGTTTTTCAACTTGAAATTTTGTGTCGCAATAAAACATCACCTTCTTAACATCCCACATTTTTTTCAGATTTTTATGAAACTTTAAAATATGATTTCTACGAAGCTTTCATTGAATATCGGCTTTCGTGAGTGAACCATGTGCTATTTGAAAACATTTCGTGAGAAGAGTCTCGGTTTTTAAATCCTCGTAAATCCAAAACGAAGACAAAAATCGTGAAACCTGGCATGGTGTCATGACATGGCACTTATATGTCGAGGAATTTTTTCGTCCATTGTGGCGCAAGTTTTATTACAAGCCACTTACAAACTTAAGCTTCTCCAAAGAAGCCTCGTGGTTTCGATAGGGAAACGTGTCCCCCTTGTGGGCGAAATGTAATCACTGCCTCGTTTCGCCTTGTATTTTCTTCTACGGGCAACATGGAACGACAGGATATCCGTGCTGAAATTTAAACTTATTGAGGGTTCGTTTGGCCTTTTTATACACTAATTGAGTTTCCTAGGCATTTAATGCCCATAATTCAAATATGAACTACAAATACATGCTCTAGTTCACCAAAATGGCTAGAAAAACTATACATGTGTCCTAGGGTGCATGTTTAGGTCCCATGCTAGGAATGGAAACAAATTACAACCATACGGGTATCATGGCTCGTCCTCAAACATTTCGAATCTCGGTTTTTAAGTCCCCATAAATCCTAAACTCACCAGAAAGTCATCAAAGGTGGCATGGTGTCACGTCATGGCACATGTATGTCGTGGTAAAAACATTGTCCAATTTGGGCCAAGCTTTATTACAAACCTCTTACAAAAATCGGAGCTTCTCTCAAAGAAGCCTCATGGTTCCGATAGGGAAACGTGTTCCCCTTGTGGGTGAAACGTAATCACTACCTCTTTTCGCCTTGTATTTTCTTCCACGGGCAACATGGAACAACATGATATCCATGCTGAAATTTAAGTTATTCAGGGTTCGTTCAGCCTTTTTATACACTAATTGAATTCCCTAGGCATTTAATGTCTATAATTCAAATCTGAACTACAAATACATGCTCCAGTTCACCAAAATGTCTAGAAAATTATACATGGTGTCCTTGGGTGCATGTTTAGGTCTCATGCCATGAATGGGAACGAATTACAACCGTACCGGTGTCCTGGCTCGTCCTCAAACATTTCGAATCTCTGTTTTGAAGTCCCCATAAATCCTAAACTCACCAGAAAGTCATAAAAGGTGGCATGGTGTCACGTCATGGCACATATATGTTGTGGTAAAATTATTGCCAATTTGGACCAAGCTTTATTACAAACCTCTTACAAACCGGAGCCTGTCGCAAGAACCCTCGTGGTTTCGATAGGGAAACGTGTCCCCTTGTGGGCCAAACGATAATCACTCCCTCTTCTAGCCTCGTATTTTCTTCTACACGCGACACGGGACAACTGGAGATTCGCGCTGAACTTTGAAATAATTCAGGGTTTGCTTGACCTTTTTTATTCATTAATTGAGTTTTCTAGGAATTTCAATGTCCATAATTCAAATATGAACTGCAAATACATGCTCCAGTGCACCAAAATGGCTAGAAAAAACGTACATGTTTCCTTGGGGTGAATGTTTAGGTCCCATGGAACGAATGGGAATGAATTCAACCATCTCGCCGTCCTGGCTTGGCCACAAACACTGTGAATCTCGGTTTTTAAATCTCTGTAAATCCAAAACTCACCAGGAAATCATGAAACTTGGCATGGTGTCACTACATGGTACATATAATTGTCCAATTTGGGCGAAGCTATATTACAAGCCTTTTACAAACCGGAGCCTGTGGCAACCCTCGTGGTTCCGGTAGGGAAACATGCCCCTCTTATGGGCGAAACGATAATCGCTGCCTCTTCTCGCCTTGAACTTTGTTTTCTACAGGCAACATAGAATAACAGGAGTGTCGGGGCTGAAATTTGAAACTGTTCAGGGTTCATTTGGCCATTGTATATATATATATTACTAATTACTAAGTTTTCTATGCATTTAATGTAGTCCATAATTCAACTTTGAACTACAACCACATGCTCCAGTGAAGCAAAATGGGTGGGAAATCGTACATCTATCATTGGGTGCATGTTTAGGTCTCATTTAAGGAATGAGAATGAATTGCAAACTTATTGTCGTCCTGAAACATTGAGAATCTCGGTTTTTAAATCCCAGTAAATCAAAAAGTCACCCAAAAAACATGAAACTTGGCATGGTTTCATGACATGGCACATATATGCCGTGGTAAAAAAATCGTCCAGTTTGAGAAGAGGCGCACACATTAGTAGCCAACGAAGTCCTTTTCGAAACAAAAAGCTGACACGTTAATATCGCAAACGGTTGTATTATATTCACCGTGTCGAAATTTAACCATACTTGGTGGCGTGCGTGTGGCTGTTTTATTAGACGGGACAAGCGCGAGTTGTCCGCCGTGCAGGCTCGACGAGACGCGTGCGAGCAGTCCGCCGCGTAGGCTCGACGGGACGCGTGCATCCTATCCACCTCGCAGGCTCGACGGGACACGTGCGAGCAGCAAGGCCGCCCATGCTCACCAGGAAGCGAGCTCTTTGACCTCCATGCACCAGCCGTCGCCCGCCTCGCTCAGAACATCTCCATTAATGGGTTAATTAAAGCACCTGGATGGATGGTGTTTGCTTGTGATCCCATGGCAGCATTTGCTTTGTTCGTGTTTTCAACTCGTATTCTGCCCTAATTTAAATTGCCACATAGGGCAACGGATAATACGACCACCAATAAAATGGCAACGGATAATACGACGACAAATTTACAATGGTGCAGATAATAATTGTCTTACATATTCCGGATAATTTAGAATGCCACATGCGGCAAAGCCCGGAAGACACGGGGGCAACAAAAGAAGGAAATTGCAGACAATGATCTGGGTCGCTACTGTCTCTACTCGTCGATGGATCGGCGGGCAGCGAAATCCTCCAGCTACTTCTTCAATTCCTCACGACTTTGCTTGAAAGCAGCCATGGATTCCTCCACCTCCTGCCCATGCTCGATCCGGAGCTTCCTCATGCCACCCATCAGTTCCTCGACGTCCGCTTTCAGCGTCATCTCTGAGGCACTGCTCTGCTCATGCAACATCTTCCAGCCGGTGGCCTCCTCCTCCTTCTCGGCGACTAACTTGAGGAGCTTTGCATTGTCACCCATGAGTTGCTCGACAAGGCCGGTCGCCTTGTCAACCGAAGCATCGCTGATCTTGAGCAGCTTCATCAAGCCGTCGACCAGCTCCTGCTGCATAGTGACGCCAGCGAGAATGTCGTCGTCGCCAGCGAAGGACTTCAGGAATGCCGGCTTGTCGCGATGGCCTACGCTGCGAATGCGCTTGTGAGAGCCCTCGCGTGCTCGTGAGAGCTCGTTCGTGGGCTCCGCGGCGGGCCGGGTCATCTCTGCTACGGCTGCGGCTTTGCGGTGGGACCTCTCTAGTGCTTCCGCGGCCTTGGTCTTTGCTGCCCGGTTATAGGTCCATCCTAAACTCCCCCTACTGGTCATGGCAGAATGACTTGACAGAAAAAATCAGTTTTTTGGGTGATGAGGAGAGGAACTGTGAAGTAATTTTCGAGTGGGTGGTTTTTATAGCCCGGTGCTAAGTGTGAACACATATTAGTTTGATAGTTGTGAACAGATTTGCAATTACTTATTGCGTTGTAATCAGCAATGTGACGAGAAACATGGTCAAAATTTGTTGATGGCAGAAGGTTGACCACGTGGTTGCTCGCCGTTGAGGCGGCTGCGGCGCGCTCCGCTCTGGCGTCCCTACGCGCGCTCTGCTCGCCGTTGAGGCAAAGTTACAATGGCAACGGTTATTAATTCTTAATAATTTTCTTACATATTCAGGATAATTTAAAATGCCAAATGCGGGAAGGCCCAGAACACTCACGACCTACATATGCATACAATTATAAAAAATATAAGCTAAAAGGCTGAGCTGGCGGCCTTCCAACGATGGTCTTCTCGGACTCCATGACCAGCATAGCACCCTTGCGACCGTTCACCCCAAGTGTCCTGACCCGCCTCCGCCTATGGAGCTGCTGGCGCTAAGAGGCTCTTGGAGCTGCTGGGCCTTGCTACCTCTTGAGCACTGCGTTGGTTTTCCCTTGAAAAGGAAAGGGTGATGCAGCAAAGTAGCATAAGTATTTCCCTTAGTTTTTGAGAACCAAGGTATCAATCCAGTAGGAGACTACACGCAAGTCGCCTCGTACCTACACAAACAAATAAGAACCTTGCAACCAACGCGATAAAGGGGTTGTCAATCCCTTCACAACCACTTGCAAAAGTGAGATCTGATAGAGATAATAAGATAAATATTTTTGGTATTTTTAGGATAAAGATTGAAAGTAAAAAATTGCAAAGTAAAATAGATTGGAAACTTATATGATGGAGAATAGACCCGGGGGCCATAGGTTTCACTAGTGGCTTCTCTCAAGATAGCATAAGTATTACGGTGGGTTAACAAATTACTCTCGAGCAATTGATAGAAAAGTGCATAGTTATGAGAATATCTAGGCATGATCATGTACATAGGCATCACGTCCGCGACAAGTAGACCGAAACGATTCTGCATCTACTACTATTACTCCACACATCGACCGCTATCCATCATGCATCTAGAGTATTAAGTTCATAAGAACAGAGTAACACATTAGGCAAGATGACATGATGTAGAGGGATAAACTCAAACAATATGATATAAACCCCATCTTTTTATCCTCGATGGCAACAATACAATACGTGCCTTGCTGCCCCTACTGTCACTGGGAAAGGACACCGCAAGATTGAACCCAAAGCTAAGCACTTCTCCCATTGCAAGAAAGATCAATCTAGTAGGCCAAACCAAACTGATAATTCGAAGAGACTTGCAAAGATATTAAATCATACATAAAAGAATTCGGAGGAGATTCAAATATTGTTCATAGATAATCTTGATCATAAACCCACAATTCATCGGATCTCGACAAACACACCGCTAAAAGAGTTACATCGAATAGATCTCTAAGAAGATCGAGGAGAACTTTGTATTGAGATCCAAAGAGAGAGAAGAAGCCATCTAGCTAATAACTATGGACCCGAAGGTCTGTGCTAAACTACTCACACATGATCGGAGAGGCTATGGTGTTGATGTAGAAGCCCTCCGTCATCGATTCCCCCGCCGGCGGAGCGCTGGAAAAGGCCCCAAGATGGGATCTCACGGGTACATAAGGTTGCGGCGGTGGAAATAGGGTTTCGTGGTGCTCCTAGATGTTTTCGGGGTATCTGGATATATATAGGAGGAAGAAGTAGGTCGGTGGAGCTGCGAGGGGCCCACGAGGGTGGGGGCGCGCCCAGGGGGCAGGTGCACCTCCCTACCTCGTGGCCTCCTTGCTTCTTTCTTGACGTCCACTCCAAGTCCCATGGATCACGTTTGTTCCAAAAATAACTCTCCTGAAGGTTTCATTCCGTTTGGACTCCGTTTGATATTCCTTTTCTCCGAAACACTGAAATAGGCAAAAGAACAGCAATTTGCACTGGGCCTTCAGTTAATAGGTTAGTCCCAAAAATAATATAAAAGTGCTTAGTAGAGCCCATTAAACATCCAAAACAAATAATATAATAGCATGGAACAATAAAAAATTATAGATACGTTGGAGACGTATCAGGCCTCTTCCAGAAGAGCTTGACAGCGTGCAATCGCGCGCATGACAACTCCGCGGAACCGCTCCATTTCCATGTCTCTGGCCTGGTAGCAAATTCTGTCGATCACCTGCATCCTCAAGATATCACGTTGGCGATGTTCTACTTCGTCGGGGACGTCAACTCTGCCAAGGATGCGCTCGAGCCTGGCCACCACATCATCGGGATCGAGGTTGACATGGCCGCCGCGGGCAATGATGAAGCCGTAGGCTGCCTTTGTCTTGACCGAGTCGCAGAGGTCCTCTGCCCATTCCTTGCGGGGCATTGCTACCTCTTGAGCATGCGTTGGTTTTCCCTTGAAGAGGAAAGGGTGATGCAGCAAAGTAGCATAAGTATTTCCCTCAATTTTGAGAACCAAGGTATCAATCCAGTAGGAGACAACGCACAAGTCACCTAGTACCTGCACAAACAATCAAGAACCTTGCAACCAACGCGATAAAGGGGTTGCCAATCCCTTCACGGTCACTCGCAAAAGTGAGATCTAATGGAGATAGTAAAGTAAATATTTTTGGCATTTTTGTTTTATAGATTGAAAAGTAAATATTGCAAAATAGTAAACGAGATGCGATGTAAATAAAAGAGATGCAATATAATAGGAAAGAGACCCAGGGGCCATAGGTTTCACTAGAGGCTTCTCTCGAGATAGCATGTATTACGGTGGGTGAACAAATTACTGCCGAGCAATTGCTAGAAAAGCGCATAGTTATGAAGTTATCTAAGGCAATGATCATGAATATAGGCATCACGTCTGTGTCAAGTAGACCGAAACGATTCTGCATCTACTACTATTACTCCACACATCGACCGCTATCCAGCATGCATCTAGAGTATTAAGTTCCTAAGAACGGAGTAACACATTAAGCAAGATGACATGATGTAGAGGGATAAACTCAAGCAATATGATATAAACCCCATCTTTTTATCCTCGATGGCAACAATACAATACGTGCCTTGCTGCCCCTACTGTCACTGGGAAAGGACACCGCAAGATTGAACCCAAAGCTAAGCACTTCTCCCATTGCAAGAAAGATCAATCTAGTAGGCCAAACTAAACAGATAATTCGAAGAGACTTGCTAAGATATCAAATCATGAATATAAGAATTCAGGGAAGAACCAAATAATATTCATAGATAAACTTGTTCATAAATCCACAATTCATCGGATCTCGGCAAACACACCGCAAAAGAGTATTACATCAAATAGATCCCCAAGAACATCGAGGAGAACTTTGTATTGAGAATCTAAGAGAGAGAAGAAGCCATCTAGCTAATAACTATGGACCCGAAGGTCTGTGGTAAACTACTCATGCTTCATCGGAGAGGCAATGGTGTTGATGTAGAAGCCCTCCGTGATCGATTCCCCCTCCGGCAGATCGCCGGAAAAGGCCCCAAGATGGGATCTCATGGGTACAGAAGGTTGCGGCGGTGGAAAAGTGGTTTCGTGGCTCCCCCTGATGTTTCTAAGGTATAAGAGTATATATAGGCGAAAGATGTATGTCGGTGGAGCTACGAGGGGCCCACGAGGGTGGGGGGTGCGCCTACCCCCCTGGGCGCGCCATCTTGCCTCGTGGTCGCCTCGTGCCGTTCCAGACTTCAAATCCAAGTCTTCTGGTTTGCTTTCGGTCCAAGAAAGATCATTGCGAAGGTTTCATTCCGTTTGGTATTCCTTTTCTGCAAAACTCTAAAATAGGCAAAAAAAACATAAACTGGCACTGGGCCTCCGGTTAATAGGTTAGTCCCAAAAATAATATAAAAGAGCATATTGAAGCCCATTAAACATCCAAAACAGATAATATAATAGCATGGAACAATCAAAAATTATAGATACGTTGGAGATGTATCAAGCATCCCCAAGCTTAATTCCTGCTCGTCCTTGAGTAGGTAACTGATAAAAACATAAATTTTGATGTGGAATGCTACCTAACATAATTATCAATGTAATTTTCTTTATTGTGGCATGAATGTTCAGATCCGAAAGATTCAAGACAAAAGTTTAATATTGACATAAAAATAATAATACTTCACGTATACTAACAAAACAATCATGTCTTCTCAAAATAACATGGCCAAAGAAAGTTATCCCTACAAAATCATATAGTCTGGCTATGCTCTATCTTCATCACACAAAGTATTTAATCATGCACAACCCCGATGACAAGCCAAGCAATTGTTTCATACTTTTGATGTTCTCAAACTTTTTCAAGCTTCGCGCAATACATGAGCGTGAGCCATGGACATAGCACTATAGGTGGAATAGAATGGTGGTTGTGGAGAAGACAGAAAGGAGAAGATAATCTCACATCAACTAGGCGTATCAATGGGCTATGAAGATGCCCATCAATAGATATCAATTTGAGTGAGTAGGGATTGCCATGCATGCAACGGATGCACTAGAGCTATATGTGTATGAAAGCTCAACAAAAGAAACTAAGTGGGTGTGCATCCTACTCGCTTGCTCACGAAGACCTAGGGCATTTTGAGGAAGCCCATCGTTGAAATATACAAGCCAAGTTCTATAATGAAAAATTCCCACTAGTATATGAAAGTGATATCATAGGAGACTCTCTATCATGAAGATCATGGTGCTACTTTGAAGCACAAGTGTGGTAAAAAAGATAGTAGCATTGTCCCTTCTCTCTTTTTCTCTCATCATTTTTTTATTTGGGCCTTCTCTTTTTTTATGGCCTCTTTTTTTCTCATTTTTTTTATTTTCCGTTCGGAGTCTCATCCCGACTTGTGGGGGAATCATAGTCTCCATCACCCTTTCCTCATTGGGACAATGCTCTAATAATGAAGATCATCACACTTTTATTTACTTACAACTCAAGAATTACAACTCGATACTTAGAACAAAATATGACTCTATGTGAATGCCTCCGGCGGTATTCCGGGATGTGCAATGAATCAAGAGTGACATGTATGAAAAAATCATGAAAGGTGGCTTTTCCACAAATACGATGTCAACTACATGATCATGCAAAGCAATATGAGAATGATGGAGCGTGTCATAATAAACGGAATGGTGGAAAGTTGCATGGCAATATATCTCGGAATGGCTATGGAAATGGCATAATAGGTAGGTATGGTGGCTGTTTTGAGAATGGTTATGGTGGGTGTATGGCACAGGTGAAAGTTGTGCGGTACTAGAGAGGCTAGGAACGGTGGAAGGGTGAGAGTGCGTATAATCCATGGACTCAACATTAGTCATAAAGAACTCACATACTTATTGCAAAAATCTCTTAGTTATCAAAACAAAGTACTACGCGCATGCTCCTAGGGGGATAGATTGGTAGGAAAAGACCATCGCTTGTCCCCGACCGCCACTCATAAGGAAGATAATCAATAAATAAATCATGCTCCGACTTCATCACATAACGGTTCACCATACGTGCATGCTACGGGAATCACAAACTTTAACACAAGTATCTCTCAAATTCAAAACTACTCTACTAGCATGACTCTAATATCACCATCTTCATATCTCAAAAGAATTATCATGCATCAAACTTCTCATAGTATTCAACGCACTTTATATGAAAGTTTTTATTATACCCATCTTGGATGCTCATCATATTAGGACTAGTTTTATAACCAAAGCAAATTACCATACTATTATAAAAGACTCCCAAAATAATATAAGTGAAGCATGAGAGATCAATAATTTCTATAAAATAAAACCACCACCGTGCTCTAAAAATATATAAGTGAAGCACTAGAGCAAAATTATCTAGCTCAAAAGATATAAGTGAAGCACATAGAGTATTCTAATAAATTCCGATTCATGCTTGTCTCTCCCAAAAGATGTGTACAGCAAGGATGATTGTGGCAAACTAAAAAGCAAAGACTCAAATCATACATGACGCTCCAAGCAAAACACATATCATGTGGTGAATAAAAATATAGCCTCAAGTAAAGTTACCGATAGACAAAGACGAAAGAGGGGATGCCTTCCGGGGCATCCCCAAGCTTAGGCTTTTGGTTGTCCTTGAATTTTACCTTGGGGTGCCTTGGGCATCCTGATACGTCTCCAACGTATCTATAATTTTTGATTGCTCCATGCTATATTATCTACTGTTTTGGACATTATTGGGCTTTATTATTCACTTTTATATTATTTTTGGGACTAACCTATTAACCGGAGGCCCAGCCCAGAATTGCTATTTTTTTTGCCTATTTCAGAGTTTCGCAGAAAAGGAATATCAAACGGAGTCCAAACGGAATGAAACCTTCGGGAACGTGATTTTTAGAAAGATTATGATCCAGGAGACTTAGACCCTACGTCAAGAAACAAAAGAGGAGGCCACGAGGTAGGGGGCGAACCTACCCCCCTAGGGCACGCCCTCCACCCTCGTGGGCCCCCTGTTGCTCCACCAACGTACTCCTTCCTCCTATATATACCTACGTACCCCCAAACGATCAGATACGGAGCCAAAAACCTAATTCCACCGCCGCAACCTTCTGTACCCACGAGATCCCATCTTGGGGCCTGTTCCGGAGCTCCGCCGGAGGGGGCATCCATCACGGAGGGCTTCTACATCATCATCATAGCCTCTCCGATGAAGTGTGAGTAGTTTACCTCAGACCTTCGGGGTCCATAGTTAGTACCTAGATGGCTTCTTCTCTCTTTTTGGATCTCAATACAATGTTCTCCCCCTCTCTCGTGGAGATCTATTCGAACAATATTTGAATCTTCTCTGAATTCTTTTATGTATGATTGGTTATCTTTGCAAGTCTCTTCGAATTATCAGTTTGGTTTGGCCTACTAGATTGATCTTTCTTGCAATGGGAGAAGTGCTTAGCTTTGGGTTCAATCTTGCGGCGTCCTTTCCCAGTGACAGTAGGGGCAACAAGGCACGTATTGTATTGTTGCCATCGAGGATAACAAGATGGTTTTTTATCATATTGCATGAATTTATCCCTCTACATCATGTCATCTTGCTTAAGGCGTTACTCTGTTTTTATGAACTTAATACTCTAGATGCATGCTGGATAACGGTCGATGAGTGAAGTAATAATAGTAGATGCAGGCAGGAGTCGGTCTACTTGTCTCAGACGTGATGCCTATATACATGATCATACCTAGATATTCTCATAACTATGCTCAATTCTATCAATTGCTCAACAGTAATTCGTTCACCCACCGTAAAATACTTATGCTCTTGAGAGAAGCCACTAGTGAAACCTATGGCCCCCGGGTCTATCTTCATCATATTAATCTTCCAACACTTATTTATTTCCTTTGCTTTTTTACTTTGCATTTATTTTACTTTGCATCTTTATCACAAAAATACCAAAAATATTATCCTATCATATCTATCAGATCTCACTCTCGTAAGTGACCGTGAAGGGATTGACAACCACTATACCAAAAATATTATACTTATGCTCTTGCGAGGATTTATTTGTTTTGTGTAGGTGCGAGGGACTCGCGCGTAGCCTCCTACTGGATTGATACCTTGGTTCTCAAAAACCGAGGGAAATACTTATGCTACTTTGCTGCATCACCCTTTCCTCTTCAAGGGAAAACCAATGTAGTGCTCAAGAGGTAGCAAGAAGGATTTCTGGCGCCGTTGCCGGGGAGGTACGCAAAAGTCAACATACCAAGTACCCATCACAAATCCTTATCTCCCGCATTACATTATTTGCCATTAACCTCTCGTTTTCCACTCCCCCACTTCACCCTTGCCATTTTATTCGCCTTCTTCCCGTATGCCTTTTTGGTTGTGTTTCCTCGTGCCTTCTATTTGCTTGCATCTTTGCTTGCTAAAAATATATTGATATGGATCCACTTAAAGTGTTCTACTTGGATCATCTTCAATCCTTATGCGCTCATGTTGAAACCCCAACTAGCCTAGTTGATGGGAAATCTTTAGATGAGCATGCTCATTTTGTGCGTCATCGTTTGTCTGAAAAAGGGAAGCTCGTATGGTATCATATAAATAGTTTGCTATGCTATGCTTGGAATCTTTGTGAAATTTGTGATTTTACTTGTTGCTCTAAGAACCCTAAAAAACACCTTCCCTACCTATGTGAGTTCAATAATAATGAAATCTTATCTTCTTATGCAAAGGGTGTTTATAGTTACTATGATATCGAACAAATTGAAGAATTTGTCGTTTTTAAGGGTGCTCATGAAGTTGCTTCTTTGATTGAAAAGTATGATTTTACTCTCAACAAATCTGAAAATGCAGTCATACTTAAATATTACAATGAAAACCTTGCTCATAATGTCTATGTCCAAGAATTTATTGAAAGAATGACCGTTGCTTTGGAAGAAAATAATGATATGCATGAATCTATAGATAATGAAGATTCCGATGATTTGGTTGAAATATCCCTTGATGAACATGATTCTTGCTATTCTTGTGGCCATGATGCCAATATTTATGAAGACGAATTTGCTATAGTTCCTTTTGTTAAAAATGAGATGGTTGCTATTGCACCCATGCTTGATAGTTCCTTCGATGAAAAGCATGATTGCAATGATTTTACTATAAATTCTCTTGATGTCAATTGTGCTAATAATATGCAAAACCCTAAGCTTGGGGATGCTAGTTTTGCTATGTCCACTATTTGTTGCGATGATCATGATTGGGGTGATTTTTCTTATGATCTTGAAAATTTATTTAATCCCCATGATGAATATGAGATTGATAATATTGTTTGCAATAATATTGAAAGTGGGTTTGGAGAGGGCATGACTTTAGTTAATGATAATCCCACTATTCTGGAAGAGTGTCAACTTCGCATGCATGAGGATCATGTTGAGAATATGTTATGTGATAGCTATTTTGTTGTATTTTCTTATGATCCCACATGTAATTATTATGAGAGAGGAAAATATGATTGTAGAAATTTTCATGTTACTAAATTACCTCTCGTTATGTTGAGATTGCTATTGTTTCTTTCCGCTTCCCTGCATATGCTAGTTTTTGCTTGCTATGATAATTTGTTTGCCTATAAGATGCCTATGCATAGGAAGTATGTTAGACTTAGATGTCTTTCTCACGTGTTTTATGATGATCTCTTTGCGCTTCAATTCTTGTCTTTCATGTGAGCATCATTAAAATTATCTATGCCTAGCTAAGGGCGTTAAACGACAGCGCTTGTTGGGAGGCAACCCAATTTTATTTTTTTTGTTTTGTTTTTTGCTTTTTGCTTCTGTTTAGGAACAAATATTTGATCTAGACTCTGGTTAGATGTGTTTTTATGTTTTAATTATTGTTTGTGCCAAGTTAAACCTATAGGATCTTCTTGGATGATAGTTATTTGATCTTGCTGTAATTTCCAGAAACTTTCTGTTCATGAAAATAATTGTTAAAAATCACCAGAACGTGATAAAATAGTGATTCCAATTGCTGCTGATCAATAAACAAATTGCCTAGGACTTCCTATTTTGGCTGATTTTTTGGAGTTCCAGAAGTTTGCGTTAGTTACAGATTACTACAGACTGTTCTGTTTTTGACAGATTCTGTTTTTCGTGTGTTGTTTGCTTATTTTGATGAATCTATGGCTAGTAAAATAGTTTATAAACCATAGAGAAGTTGGAATAAATTAGGTTTAACACCAATATAAATAAAGAATGAGTTTATTACAGTACCTTGAAGTGGTCTTTTCTTTTCTTTCGCTAACGGAGCTCACGAGATTTTTTGTTGAGTTTTGTGTTGTGAAGTTTTCAAGTTTTGGGTGAAAGATTTTGATGGATTATGGAACAAGGAGTGGCAAGAGCCTAAGCTTGGGGATGCCCATGGCACCCCCAAGATAATGTAAGGACACCAAAGCCAAATCTTGGGGATGCCCCGGAAGGCATCCCCTCTTTCGTCTACTTCCATCGGTAACTTTACTTGGAGCTATATTTTTATTCACCACATGATATGTGTTTTGCTTGGAGCGTCCTGTATGATTTGAGTCTTTGCTTTTTAGTTTACCACAATCATCCTTGATGTACACACCTTTTGAGAGAGCCATACATGATTTGGAATTTGTTAGAATACTCTATGTGCTTCGCTTATATCTTTTGAGTTATATAGTTTTGCTCTAGTACTTCACTTATATCTTTTAGAGCACGGTGGTGGATTTGTTTTATAGAAACTATTGATCTCTCATGCTTCACTTAGATTATTTTGAGAGTCTTAATAGCATGGTAATTTGCTTAAATAATCCTAATATGCTTGGTATTCAAGATTTGTAAAAACTTTCTTATGAGTGTGTTGAAAGCTAAGAAAAGTTTGATGCTTGATAATTGTTTTGAGATATAAAGATGGTGATATTAGAGTCATGCTAGTTGAGTAGTTGTGAATTTGAGAAACACTTGTGTTAAAGTTTGTGATTCCCGTAGCATGCACGTATGGTGAACTGTTATGTGATGAAGTCGGAGCATAATTTATTTATTGATTGTCTTCCTTATGAGTGGCGGTCGGGGACGAGCGATGGTCTTTTCCTACCAATCTATCCCCCTAGGAGCATGCGCGTAATACTTTACTTTGATAACTTGTAGATTTTTGCAATAGGTATATGAGTTCTTTATGACTAATGTTGAGTCCATGGATTATACACACTTTCTTCCTTCCACCATTGCTAGCCTCTCTAATACCGCGCACTTTTCGCCGGTACCTTAGACCCACCATATACCTTCCTCAAAACAGCCACCATACCTACCTATTATGGCATTTCCATAGCCATTCCGAGATATATTGCCATGCAACTTTCCACCGTTCTGTTTATTATGACACGGTCCATCATTGTCATATTGCTTTGCATGATCATGTAGTTGACATCGTATTTGTGGCAAAGCCACCATTCATAATTCTTTCATACATGTCACTCTTGATTCATTGCATATCCTGGTACACCGCCGGAGGCATTCATATAGAGTCATATTTTGTTCTAAGTATCGAGTTGTAATTGTTGAGTTATAAGAAAATAAAAGTGTGATGATCTTCATTTTTAGAGCATTGTCCCAAGTGAGGAAAAGGATGATGGAGACTATGATTCCCCCACAAGTCGGGATGAGACTCCGGACGAAAAAATGAGAGAAAAAGAGAGAAGGGACAATGTTACTATCCTTTTACCACGCTTGTGCTTCAAAGTAGCACCATGATCTTCATGATAGAGAGTCTCTCATTTTGTCACTTTCATATACTAGTGGGAAATTTTCATTATAGAACTTGGCTTGTATATTCCAATGATGGGCTTCCTCAAAATGCCCTAGGTCTTCGTGAGCAAGCGAGTTGGATGCGCACCCACTTAGTTTCTTTTGTTGAGCTTTCATATACTTATAGCTCTAGTGCATCCGTTGCATGGCAATCCCTACTCACTCACATTGATATCTATTGATGGGCATCTCCATAGCCCGTTGATACGCCTAGTTGATGTGAGACTATCTTCTCCCTTTTTTGTCTTCTCCACAACCACCATTCTATTCCACATATAGTGCTATATCCATGGCTCACGCTCATGTATTGCGTGAAGATTGAAAAAGTTTGAGAATGTCAAAAGTATGAAACAATTGATTGGCTTGTCATCGGGGTTGTGCATGATTTAAATACTTTGTGTGGTGAAGATAGAGCATAGCCAGACTATATGATTTTGTAGGGATAACTTTCTTTGGCCATGTTATTTTGAGAAGACATGATTGCTTTCTTAGTATGCTTGAAGTATTATTATTTTTATGTCAATATTAAACGTTTGTCTTGAATCTTTCGGATCTGAATATTCATACCACAATTAAGAATAATTACATTGAAATTATGCCAAGTAGAACTCCGCATCAAAAATTCTGTTTTTATCATTTACCAACTCGAGGACGAGCAGGAATTAAGCTTGGGGATGCCTGATACGTCTCCAACGTATCTATAATTTTTGATTGCTCCATGCTATATTATCTACTGTTTTGGACATTATTGGGCTTTATTATTCACTTTTATATTATTTTTGGGACTAACCTATTAACCGGAGGCCCAGCCCAGAATTGCAGTTTTTTGCCTATTTCAGAGTTTCGCAGAAAAGGAATATCAAACGGAGTCCAAACGGAATGAAACCTTCGGGAACGTGATTTTTAGGAAGATTATGATCCAGGAGACTTGGACCCTACGTCAAGAAACAAAAAAGGAGGCCAAGAGGTAGGGGGGAGCGCTTACCCCCCCGGGCGCGCCCTCCACCCTCGTGGGCCCCCTGTTGCTCCACCGACATACTCCTTCCTACTATATATACCTACGTACCCCCAAACGATCAGATACGGAGACAAAAACCTAATTCCACTGCCGCAACCTTCTGTACTCACGAGATCCCATCTTGGGGCCTGTTCCGGAGCTCCGCCGGAGGGGGCATCCATCACGGAGGGCTTCTACATCATCATCATAGCCTCTCGGATGAAGTGTGAGTAGTTTACCTCAGACCTTCGGGTCCATAGTTAGTAGCTAGCTGGCTTCTTCTCTCTTTTTGGATCTCAATACAATGTTCTCCCCCTCTCTCGTGGAGATCTATTTGATGTAATCTTCTTTAGCGGTGTGTTTGTTGAGACCGATGAATTGTGGGTTTATGATCAAGTTTATCCATGAACAATATTTGAATCTTCTCTGAATTCTTTTATGTATGATTGGTTATCTTTGCAAGTCTCTTCGAATTATCAGTTTGGTTTGGCCAACTAGATTGATCTTTCTTGCAATGGGAGAAGTGCTTAGCTTTGGGTTCAATCTTGCGGTGTCCTTTCCCAATGACAGTAGGGGCAGCAAGGCACGTATTGTATTGTTGCCATCGAGGATAACAAGATGGTTTTTTTTTATCATATTGCATGAATTTATCCCTCTACATCATGTCATCTTGCTTAAGGCGTTACTCTGTTTTTATGAACTTAATACTTTAGATGCATGTTGGATAGCGGTCGATGAGTGGAGTAATAGTAGTAAATGCAGGCAGGAGTCGGTCTACTTGTCTCGGACGTGATGCCTATATACATGATCATACCTAGATATTCTCATAACTATGCTCAATCATGTCAATTGCTCAACAGTAATTCGTTCACCCACTGTAAAATACTTATGCTCTTGAGAGAAGCCACTAGTGAAACCTATGGCCCCCGGGTTTATCTTCATCATATTACTCTTCCAACACTTATTTATTTCCTTTGCTTTTTACTTTGCTTTTATTTTACTTTGCATCTTTATCACAAAAATACCAAAAATATTATCCTATCATATCTATCAGATCTCACTCTCGTAAGTGACCATGAAGGGATTGACAACCCCTTATCGCGTTGGTTGCGAGGATTTATTTGTTTTGTGTAGGTGCGAGGGACTCGCGCGTAGCCTCCTACTAGATTGATACCTTGGTTCTCAAAAACTGAGGGAAATACTTACGCTACTTTGCTGCATCACCCTTTCCTCTTCAAGGGAAAACCAACGCAGTGCTCAAGAGGTAGCACATCCCCAAGCTTAGGCTCTTGCCACTCCTTATTCCAAAATCCATCAAATCTTTACCCAAAAACTTGAAAACTTCACAACACAAAACTTCAACAGAAAATCTCGTGAGCTCCGTTAGTATAAGAAAACAAACCACCAGTTTAAGGTACTGTAATGAACTCATTCTTTATTTATATTGGTGTTAAACCTACTATATTCCAACTTCTCTAAGGTTCATACTGAAGGAAATATGCCCTAGAGGAAATAATAAAGTTATTATTTATTTCCTTATATCATGATAAATGTTTATTATTCATGCTAGAATTGTATTAACCGGAAACATAATACTTGTGTGAATACATAGACAAACAGAGTGACACTAGTATGCCTCTACTTGACTAGCTCGTTAATCAAAGATGGTATGTTTCCTAGCCATGGACATGAGTTGTCATTTCATTAACGGGATCACATCATTAGGAGAATGATGTGATTGACTTGACCCATTCCGTTAGCTTAGCACTTGATCGTTTAGTATTCTGCTATAGCTTTCTTCATGACTTATACATGTTCCTATGACTATGAGATTATGCAACTCCCGTTTACCGGAGGAACACTTTGTGTGCTACCAAACGTCAAAACGTAACTGGGTGATCATAAAGGTGCTCTACAGGTGTCTCCAAAGGTACTTGTTGGGTTGGCGTATTTCGAGATTAGGATTTGTCACTCCGATTGTCGGAGAGGTATCTCTGGGCCCTCTCGGTAATGCACATCACTATAAGCCTTGCAAGCAATGTGACTAATGAGTTAGCTGCGGGATGATGTATTACGGAACGAGTAAAGAGACTTGCCGGTAACGAGATTGAACTAGGTATTGAGATACCGACGATCGAATCTCGGGCAAGTAACATACCGATGACAAAGGGAACAACGTATCTTGTTATGCGGATTGACCGATAAGGATCTTCATAGAATATGTGGGAGCCAATATGAGCATCCAGGTTCCGCTATTGGTTATTGACCGGAGACGTGTCTCGGTCATGTCTACATAGTTCTCGAACCCGTAGGGTCCGCACGCTTAAACTTCGATGACGGTTATATTATGAGTTTATGTGTTTTGATGTACCGAAGGTTGTTCGGAGTCCCGGATGTGATCACGGACATGACGAGGAGTCTCGAAATGGTCGAGACATAAAGATCGATATATTGGACGACTATATTTGGATACCGGAATGGTTCCGGGTGAGATCGGGATAATACCGGAGCTCCGGGAGGTTATCGGAATCCCCCGGGAGGTATATGAGCCTTAATGGGCTTTTGTGGAAAGGAGGGGAAAGGAGCAAGGGAGGGGGCGCCCCCCCAAGCCCAATCCGAATTGGGAAGGGGGCCGGCCCCCCCTTTCCTTCCTCCCTCCTTCCTCTTCCTTCCCTCTCCCTCTCCAAATAGGAAACGGAGGAGTCCTACTCCCGGTGGGAGTAGGACTCCCCCCTTGGGCGCGCCTCCTCCCCTTGGCCGGCCCTCTCCTACCCCCTTTATATACGGAGGAGAGGGGCACCCCATAGAGACAACAATTGATCCCTTGGATCTCTTAGCAGTGTGCGGTGCCCCCCTCCACCATAATCCACCTCGGTTATATCGTAGCGGTGCTTAGGCGAAGCCCTGCGTCGGTAGAACATCATCATCGTCACCACGCCGTCGTGCTGACGGAACTCTCCCTCAAAGCTCGGCTGGATCGGAGTTCGAGGGACGTCATCAAGTTGAACGTGTGCTGAACTCGGAGGTGCCGTGCGTTCGGTACTTGATCGGTCGGATCATGAAGACGTACGACTACATCAACCGCGTTGTGCTAACGCTTCCGCTTTCGGTCTACGAGGGTACGTGGACACACTCTTGCCTCTCGTTGCTATGCATCACCATGATCTTGCGTGTGCGTAGGAATTTTTTTGAAATTACTACGTTCCCCAACACATGCCCCCCATACTACTCATAGATTCATCAAAATAAGCAAACAACACACGAAAAACAGAATCTGTGAAAAACAGAACAGTCTGTAGCAATCTGTATCATTCGAATACTTCTGTAACTCGAAAAATTCTGAAATGAATTGATGGACGTGAGGAATTTGTCTATTAATCATCTTCATAAAGAATCAACCTAAAATCACTCTCTAGTAAAAAATGGCAGCTAATCTCGTGAGCCCAAAAGTTTCTGTTTTTTTTACAGCAAGATCGCAAAGACTTCACCCAAGTCTTCCCAAAGGTTCTACTTGGCACAAACACTAATCAAAACATAAAACCACATCTAAACAGAAGCTATATGAATTATTTATTACTAAACAGGATCAAAAAGCAAATAACAATAATAAAATTGGGTTGCCTCCCAACAAGCGCTATTGTTTAACGCCCCAAGCTAAGCATAATAACAAGAATAGATCTAGGTATTGTCATCTTTGGTATGCAATCCATAAGTGGCTCTCATAATAGATTCATAAGGAAATTTAACTTCCTAGGAAAGTGTTCCATGCCTTTCCTTAACGAAAATTGGAATCTAATATTTCCTTCTTTCATGTCAATAATTGCACCAATTGTTCTAAGGAAAGGTCTACCAAGAATAATAGGACATGTAGGATTGCAATCTATATCAAGAACAATGAAATCTATGGGCACATAATTCCTATTTGCAACAATAAGAACATCATTAATCCTTCCCATAGGTTTCTTAATGGTGGAATCCACAAGATGCAAATTTAAAGAACAATCATCAAATTCAGGGAAACCTAGCACATCACACAAGGTTTTTGGAATCGTGGAAACACTAGCACCCAAATCACACAAAGCATAGCATTCATAATTTTTAATCTTAATTTTAGTGGTAGGTTACCACTCATCATAAAGTTTTCTAGGGATAGAAACTTCTAGTTCAAGCTTTTCTTCATAGGATTGCATTAAAGCATCAACGATATGTTTAGTAAAAGCTTTATTTTGATTATAAGCATGAGGAGAATTTAACACGGATTGCAACAAGGAAATACAATCTATCGAAGAGCAATTATCATAATTAAATTCCTTGAAATCCAAAATAGTGGGATCATTGCTATGTAAAGTTTTGACCTCTTCAATCCCACTTTTATTAATTTTTGCATCAAGATCTAAAAACTCTGAATCACTGGGACGCCTTTTAACTAAAGTTGACTCATCTCCAGTCCCATATTTATCAAGACTCATATTGGAAAACAAAGATTTAATAGGAGTCACATCAATCACTTTTAGATCTTCATCATTATTATCATGAAAACTAGAAGAACACGCTTTCACAAAGCAATCTTTTTTAGCACGCATCCTAGCGGTTCTTTCTTTGCACTCATCAATGGAAATTCTCATGGCTTTGAGAGACTCATTGATGTCAAGCTTAGGTTGAATAGATCTAAGTTTCAAAGAATCAACATCAAGAGAAATTCTATCCACGTTCCTAGCCAACTCATCAATCTTAAGCAATATTTCTTCAACCAAAGCATTGAAATTCTTTTGTGAACTCATAAATTCTTTAACACTAGTCTCAAAATCAGAGGGCATCTTATTAAAATTTCCATCAGAGTTGCTGTAGGAATTACCATAATTATTAGAGGAATTACTAGGAAACGGCCTAGAATTAAAGTTTCCTCTATACGCGTTGTTACCAAAATTGTTCCTACCAACAAAATTCACATCCATTGATTCATTATTATTCTCAATCAAAGTGGACAAAGGCATATCATTAGGATCAGAAGAAACACTTTTATTAGCAAACAATTTCATAAGTTCATCCATCTTTCCACTCAAAACATTAATCTCTTCAATCGCATGAACTTTTTTACTAGTGGATCTTTCGATGTGCCATTGAGAATAATTAACCATAATACTGTCTAGGAGTTTAGTAGCTTCTCCTAAAGTGATTTTCATAAAAGTGCCTCCCGCGGCCGAATCTAAAAGATTTCTAGAAGAAATTCAATCCGGCATAAATTTTTTGTATAATCATCCACAAATTCAAACCATGTGTAGGGCAATTATGTATCATTAATTTCATCCTCTCCCAAGCTTGTGCAACATGCTCATGATCAAGTTGCTTAAAATTCATAATATCGTTCCTAAGAGAGACGATCTTAGCGGGAGGAAAATACTTAGAGATAAAAGCATCTTTGCACTTATTCCACGAATCAATACTATTTTTAGGCAAAGAAGAGAACCAAGTTTTAGCACGATCTCAAAAAGAAAATGGAAATAGCTTCAATTTAGGATTATCCACATCTTCCTTCTTTTGCATATCACACAAATCAACAAAGTTGTTTAGATGGGTAGCAGCATCTTCACTAGGAAGGCCAGAAAATTGATCTTTCATAACAAGATTCAACAAAGCGGTATTAATTTCACAAGATTTAGCATCAGTAGTAGGAGCAATCAGAGTGCTAATAAAATCGTTGTTGTCGGTATTGGAAAAGTCACACAATTTAGTATTATCTTGAGCCATCGTGACAAAGAATCAATCCAACACAAAAGAGGCAAGCGGAAAGAGGCAAACGGAAGAGGGGCGAAGAAAAGGCAAAGGTTTTCGAAAATTATTTTAGAAGTGGGGGAGAGGAAAACGAGAGGCGAATGGCAAATAATGTAATGCGAGGGAGAAGAGTTTATGATGGGTACTTGGTATGTCTTGACTTGGCGTAGGTCTCCCTGGCAATGGCACCAGAAATCCTTCTTGCTACCTCTTGAGCATGCGTTGGTTTTCCCTTGAAGAGGAAAGGGTGATGCAGCAAAGTAGCATAAGTATTTCCCTCAGTTTTGAGAACCAAGGTATCAATCCAGTAGGAGACAATGCACAAGTCACCTAGTACCTGCACAAATAATCAAGAACCATGCAACCAACGCGATAAAGGGGTTGTCAATCCCTTCACGGTCACTCGCAAAAGTGAGATCTAATAGAGATAGTAAAGCAAATATTTTTGGTATTTTTGTTTTATAGATTGAAAAGTAAAGATTGCAAAATAGTAAATGAGATGCGATGTAAATAAAAGAGATGCAATATAATAGGAAAGAGACCCGGGGGCCATAGGTTTCCCTAGAGTCTTCTCTCAAGATAGCATGTATTACGGTGGGTGAAAAATTACTGCCGAGCAATTGATAGAAAAGCGCATAGTTATGAAGTTATCTAAGGCAATGGTCATGAATATAGGCATCACGTCTGCATCTACTACTATTACTCCACACATCGACCGCTATCCAGCATGCATCTAGAGTATTAAGTTCATAAGAACGGAGTAACGCATTGAGCAAGGTTACATGATGTAGAGGGATAAACTCAAGCAATATGATATAAACCCCATCTTTTTATCCTCGATGGCACCAATACAATATGTGCCTTGCTGCCCCTACTATCACTGGGAAAGGACACCACAAGATTGAACCCAAAGCTAAGCACTTATCCCATTGCAAGAAAGATCAATCTAGTAGGCCAAACTAAACCGATAATTCGAAGAGACTTGCAAAGATATCAAATCATGCATATAAGAATTCAGAGAAGAACCAAATAATATTCATAGATAAACTTGTTCATAAATCCATAATTCATCGCGTCTTGGCAAACACACCACAAAAGGGTATTACATCAAATAGATCTCCAAGAACATCGAGGAGAACTTTGTATTGAGAATCAAAGAGAGAGAAGAAGCCATCTAGCTAATAGCTATGGACCCGAAGGTCTGTGGTAAACTACTCACGCTTCATTGGAGAGGCAATGGTGTTGATGTAGAAGCACTCTGTGATCGATTCCCCCTTCGGCAGATCGCCGGAAAAGGCTCCAAGATGGGATCTCATGGGTACAGAAGGGTGCGGCGGTGGAAAAGTGGTTTCGTGGCTCCCCCTGATGTTTCTAGGGTATAAGAGTATATATAGGCGAAAGAAGTACATCGGTGGAGCTATGAGGGGCCCACGAGGGTGGGGGCGCGCCTACCCCCTGGGCGCGCCCTCCTGCCTCGTGGCGTTCCAGACTGCAACTCCAAGTCTTCTTGTTTGCTTTCGGTCCAAGAAAGATCATCGCGAAGGTTTCATTCCGTTTGGACTCCGTTTTGTATTCCTTTTCTGCAAAACTCTAAAATAGGCAAAAAACAGAAACTGGCACTGGGCCTCCGGTTAATAGGTTAGTCCCAAAAATAATATAAAAGAGCATATTAAAGCCCATTAAACATCCAAAATAGATAATATAATAGCATGGAACAATCAAAAATTATAGATACATTGGAGACGTATCAGGCATCAGGCTCTCGATGGGCACTGGTGACGGCGGCTCTTCGGGTGGGTGTCGATCATGCCGCCGAGCAGCTCTGGATCTTTTGCACGATGGATGGCAAACTGCTCATCACACCTCCTCTGCAATATGTCGATTGTGCTCCCAAGGACTGTGACACCGATATCGCTGCCGATGGGCCATGGTGCCTGCACCGGCCGATGAAGCTCTTGCTCCCCGACCTGCTCCGGCTCGTTCTCCTCGCCGAAGATGTAACGCAGGTAGGCGTCGACATCGAAGCTTTGGTCGTTTCCTGGCATGCTTGGAATAACTAATGTTAGATGGGTGAGGACTAGATCTTCGCAGAGTGTCACGGCGGTGCATTGCCGCCTGGGTTATATGCAGCAAGCCGTTAGCTGGTGGCGGGAAACCGGTGAGGGAATAGGCGTGAATTTTACAATTCTTCCATGTGGAGCGCGGCAAGACTAAGTGGAGCACACACACAACCCGAATACTGTATCCGGTGCCACGTGTTATTTATCACACAATTGTTAACATAAGGAAACATATGTGTAACTTACTAATCATCGCACACGAGTACTCGCAGAATCATTGTGTGCGATACTCCTAGCCACCGTAAGCAACTAGTTTGCATTTTTCAAAGTTTTTTGTACACATAGAATCGCACACGAACTAACTGTATTAACCGTCTGTGTTGTAATTTCTCATCGCAAACAATTCATCCGAGTCGGCTGTTTGCCACGTATCACACACATCTTCTTAAGTTGAACCGTTTCTGTTGCGTTCGCTAATCGAAAACAGTTCGTCCGAGTGAACCGTATGCCCTCACACACCTTGATCTGGCTAACCGTTTATGTTGCACTCCCTAATAGCAAACGGTTCATCAGAGCGAACTGCATGTCGTATATCACACACACATTAATATGCATGCCCGTTTCTGTTGTTCTGCCTCATCGCAAACAGTTCGAACGGGTTAACCGTGTGCCCTAAATCGCACACGTAACTAAAATAAGAACCATGTTTGATGGCTCCGACATCGCAAACGTTTTGCACCTTTTTTGACGGTTTTTTTACATCCCGTTTGTGATTAATGCATCGCACACAATTTCGTCAAAGGGTCTCTGATCGTAGTGCCGCGTTAGCAGCATCCTGCAGTAGTGCCTCTTGATGGTATGATTGTCCTACACTAAATTTGAATTTAAATTAAGTAAAAACATAAAAAGTACTCCCTCTATATCAAAATATAACATGCTTTATGGTCTAGATTTAGGAAGAAAATCACTTGCAGCACCAAAAACAGAGCTCACCATTGATGTTTACACTCGAACATGAGGACTAATTTCTTGAAATAATTAAACTTGATAAATGTTAGTCCCCTTTGATGGATTATGGATGGGCTTAGGCCCATATAAGACAATAATCCCTAGTTAATATCTAAGGCCCATGCATGTGTACGACAAGTGCTGGGAAGTGTGGGAAGCTTAGTCCGATACTGCTAGAGTAAGAAGAGTGAGACCTCTTTATAAGGGCTGCTCTACCACTTGCTATTGCTTTCTTCATGACTTATACATGTTCCTATGACTATGAGATTATGCAACTCCCGTTTACCGGAGGAACACTTTGTGTGCTACCAAACGTCAAAACGTAACTGGGTGATCATAAAGGTGCTCTACAGGTGTCTCCAAAGGTACTTGTTGGGTTGGCGTATTTCGAGATTAGGATTTGTCACTCTGATTGTCAGAGAGGTATCTCTAGGCCCACTCGGTAATGCACATCACTTAAGCCTTGCAAGCATTGCAACTAATGAGTTAGTTGCGGGATGATGTATTACAGAACGAGTAAAGAGACTTGCCGGTAATGAGATTGAACTAGGTATTGAGATACCGACGATCGAATCTCGGGCAAGTAACATACCGATGACAAAGGGAACAACGTATGTTGTTATGCGGTTTGACCGATAAAGATCTTCGTAGAATATGTGGGAGCCAATATGAGCATCCAGGTTCCGCTATTGGTTATTGACCAGAGACGTGTCTCGGTCATGTCTACATAGTTCTCGAACCCGTAGGGTCCGCACGCTTAAAGTTCGATGACGGTTATATTAAGAGTTTATGTGTTTTGATGTACCGAAGGTAGTTCGGAGTCCCGGATTTGATCACGGACATGACGAGGAGTCTCTAAATGGTCGAGACATAAAGATTGATATATTGGACGACTATATTTGGATACCGGAATGGTTCCGGGTGAGATCGGGATAATACCGGAGCTCCGGGAGGTTATCGGAATCCCCCGGGAGGTATATGAGCCTTAATGTGCTTTAGTGGAAAGGAGGGGAAAGGAGCAAGGGAGGGGGCGCCCCCCAAGCCCAATCCGAATTGGGAAGGGGGCCGGCCCCCCCTTTCCTTCCTCCCTCCTTCCTCTTCCTTCCCTCTCCCTCTCCAAATAGGAAAAGGAGGAGTCCTACTCCCGGTGGGAGTAGGACTCCCCCCTTGGGCGCGCCTCCTCCCCTTGGCCGACCCTCTCCTCCCCCCTTTATATACGGAGGAGAGGGGCACCCCATAGACACAACAATTGATCCCTTGGATCTCTTACACTACAAAAAAAAGACACATCCGTGACATTTTGGGCCGAACGAATTTTTTTTCTGTCATACATATGACACTTCTGTGACGATAATTATGACAAAACCTGGTATCATCATAGATGTGGTGGGCTCCTACTTCTATGACAAAAAATCATGACAGAAAATGGGCTTTTCGTCCTGGGCGGGCCGGAGACGCAGCTGCATGACATTCTTTGGGCCGTCCATGACGGAAAAAACCGTGGTAGAAGCAAGGGCGATGAAAATTTTGGGGAGTTCCCGGTTACGGTGGGAGGTCGGGGCCGAGCGATGCGCGTTTCTCTCGTACACGTACGCACATGTGTGCGAGGCGTTGGGCTCTAACTGAACCCGAGCGAGGCGTTGGGCTCTAACTGAACCCGAGCGATTGCACTGCAGGCTACGCGTTACTGAACCCGAGTGATCGATCGATGGCCGTTAACTGGACCCGATCGAGCGATTCCTTCGCTACTGCTGCTAACTGAAGCTGATCGATGTTGCCTCTTGGATGAACAGTGAGCGTTGCGGGGGGGGGTGGATGAACAGTGAGCGGTGGCGTTGCCTCTGGATGAACAGGACCCCGTGGTGTGGAGGGCTGGATGAACAGTAGACGGTGGAGGGGTGCCCGTGGAGGGGTGGTTGAACAGGACCCCGTGGTGTGGAGGGCTGGATGAACAGTAGACGGTGGAGGGGTGCCCGTGGAGGGGTGGTTGAACAGTAGCCGGTGGAGTAGCGCGCGGTGGAGGCTGGATGAACAGGAGCCCGTGGAGGCTGGAGGAGGTCGACGGTGGAGATGAACAGTATCCCGTGGAGTCCCGTTTTGCGGTACGCCACACCCCTCCCGATGAACAGGACCCCCGTTTCGACCATAGGAGGTCCGTTTCGTCCGTTTTGCGGTACGCCACACCCCTCCCGATCAACAGGACCCCCGTTTTGACTGTAGGAGGTCCGTTTCGTCCGTTTTGCGGTACGCCACACCCCTCCCGATCAACAGGACCCCCGTTTCGACCGTAGGAGGCCTGTTTCGTCCGTTTTGCGGTACGCCAGACCCCTCCCGATGAACAGGATCCCGTTTCGAACGTGGCCGGTCGAACACAAGGCCGTTTCCTCCATTTTGCGGTATGCCAGGCCTCGTTTCCATCGCCTGTTCCGTCCAAGCCCTCCTGATGAACACGACCACGCATTCCGTTCCGACCCAGCCGGTTGGCTCCCACGCGTTCCATTGCCTCCCGATGAACACGACGCATTCCGTTGCCTCCCCATGAACACGACGCATTCCGTTGCCTCCACATGAACACGACGACGACGCTGTTTCTCCGTTCCGACCCAGCCATGTCAACGAGCCCTCGCCGTATGTATGCGCGAGTAGGCGTTCGAGACCCCGCCCGTATGTACACATACATGGCCGTATTTTCTTTCTTGCACCCTGGCCGCTGTACGTACGTGTACATGCTACATGCACGCCTCTACTACGACACGTGCGCGCCTCTACATCCACCAGTATATATGTACGTACACGTTCGCGACCAGAATGACAAAGCTACGTATGCTTCGACCAGGTGGGTCCCGACTGTCAGGCACTTCCTTGCGTGCGAAGATGTAGCTGGTGGATCCCAGCAGTCAGGGGGGCGAATCATTTTGTTTTTTTTTGCCCGGACGCACTTTCTTGCATGCGAAGGTGTAGCTGGTGGGTCCCAGTAGTCAGGGGAAATGTTTTTTTCACGAAATACGGTGGCCCGTCCGGTGGGTCCCCGCTGTCAGGTGGAGGAATAATTATTTTGCACGTAATAAGGAGGCACTTCCTTGCTGCGGCCGTGGACCCAGCTGTCAGCGTCTCCACGCACAGTACTCTTCCGTTGGAAGTCGGTCGTTGACCACATTGACCACGCCGCGCCGAGAGCACCACGGCGGTGGACGGCGGCGAGGCCTAGGAAGGGGACGACACGGAGGCAGAGAAGACTCGGGAGTTGTTTCCCACACAGAGGGGAGTACGACTGTACGAGGGTTTACTGGTTCGTCTGCCGTCGCCGGAGAATAACAGTAGGTGTGGGTGAGTAGAGGGATGGCTAGGCCAGTGGTGGGAGTACGGTGGGGCGGTGAGGCCTGCGCGGCAGCACAGCCGGCCGCGGGGAGGAGGGAGCAGGCAGTCCCGCCGGCGCTTATTTGAGCGTCTGGAGCAGGAAGAGCAGAGATTGAAGAAGCACGACGGCCGTTGGATGGACATCCAACAGCCAGTGCTTGTGCGTCAACCTTTTTTAGGAAAGCCTCAAATCTGTGGAAAACAACATACAACCCATCTGCCATTATTTCTAATAATTTACAGCCCATTTGCTAATTCTTAAGGTTTTTTTTGGAGCCCATATTCTTTTTGTTAGCATTACAGCCCATATTGTGGCCACGGTTAAAAGATTATACAATTTTTTGCATATTTCGGTGCGGTCCAAACTGTTTTTAATCCCAAAATTTCGACTCACATTCATACTGATTCTAAAAATAAATGTATATCAATATAAAATCCAATAAATTCTCCACGCATAAAAATTAATGTAATTTAAAATCTTGAAATGAAAAAAAGATATTTGAAACTAATTGCCAGTTTGATGTGTTTTAAAAATGTACAGCCCATTTCTCATTACTAATGGGCCATTTTCTTGGCCAGCCGAATGAAAGCTCTCCTCGTCTTGAAAGATTTGCAGCCCAACAGGCCTGACAAAGCGACTTACTTGGCAAATCACAAAAAACTGGGCTGTGGCCGTGGACCCAGCTGTCAGCCTCTCCACGTACAGTACTCTTCCGATGGAAGTCGTTCCTTGACAACGTTGACCACACCGCACCGAGAGCACCATGGCGGTGGACGACGGCGAGGCCTAGGAAGGGGACAACATGGAGCCGGGGAAGACGCGGCAGTGGAAGCCCGCACGGAGAGGAGTACGAGGGTTCACCGGTTCGGCTGCGGTGTGAGGCTGCCGTCGCCGCAGAATAACAGGGGGTGTGGGTGAGTAAAGGGATGCCCTGGCCAGCGGTGGGACTAGTAGGGGGCGCTGAGGCCTGCGCGGCAGCACAGCCGGCCACGGGAGGCGGGAGTAGGCGGTCCCGCCGGCGCTGCTTTGGCGGCTGGAGCAAGAAGATCAGAGATTGAAGAAACATGACGGCCGTTGGATTGACATCCAACGGTTACGTCTGCTAGAATCGTTTGTTGACGTATAGAATAACTAAAAAAATCTTGCATACACGTCAACTGAACAGGCCCACAAGTCAGACCACTCCCTCTTTTTTCTAATAATTTATATATAGCTCCAACTTCTTTTGCAATTTATTGCAGTCGTTTTTTTGGTTGGCCAGGGCCAATTTCGCATATTTCTGTGGGTTCCAAACTATTTTTAATACCGAAATGTCAAGCCAGATTTAAAGTACTTTGAAGATATATTTAAATTAGGTTAATGCCCAGTGAAATAGGAATATGAAAATGTGAAAAAATTCAGAAATTATAAAGTAATTGCCAATTTGTCATCTATTTTTATATTTACAACCCATTTCATATTACTTTCAAGATTTGCAGGCGTCTTGAAAGAGTTGCAGCCCATCAGGGCGTAGAAAAATAAGTAGGCCTGGATTGGGTATTCTTCAGAAAAAATAAACTGGGCTCATTTTCACAAAGAAAAAATAGCTGGGCTGGTCACATGGTGAACATAAAATATAAGCCTAGGCTAGATGGGCCACAGCCCAGTTCAAACCCTGCTCCGTCTCAACAATACCAAACAAAAAAATACTGCTCAAATAGCTACGTCCCAGGTGTCAGCCGATCTTGTGCTGTTCTCTTGTCTATTGACTATATACGCTCACAATGTCGTGGGTCCCAGATGTCAGGAAAACACTAGGAGGAAGCATTTTATTTTTCCATACGCTGACATGGTGGGCCCCTACTGTCATCCTCTCCACGTACTTCTGCCGATTCATGTTGTTTGTTGACCATGTTGACAACGCGAGAGGGCGCCGCCGCGGCGAGCGCACCAAAGCGCGCGGAGGACGTCGGCGTTAATGATTTAGGGGACTCTGGGGCGGCGATGCATGCGCTGAGGCGCAGCCAGCCATGGGAGGCGGAAGCAGGCGGCCCCACCGGCGCTGGTTTGGTTTTGGCGGCTAGAGGAAGACAGGACTGAAGAAACACGACAGACTGTAAAAGCAGCAGGAGTACTTAACAACCTTAACTGAAACCAGCAGGGGCACTTAACAACCAAAGCTGAAAGCAGTATGAGTACTTATACAGGTTCAACCGTACAAAGCACACCTCGAACAGTGCTACTTTGCCTACAGTTAACCAAGGGTGAGGCCGCCAAGCCCCAGGACAAGGCCCAGGCGCCACCCCGTGCATCCACAACCTTCTGAAAGCGGCTTCATCTCGCAACGTGGTCAATAAACAGGATATTCGCTTTAGAGCCATGGAAAAGCATGAACATAATCTTCTGTCCTATTCTCCAAGATGGACGGGCCTTCATTATTTGAGACCACCCATGAATAAGTATCTTTTCACCTCCAAGGGGAATTGAGTAGGTCGACATAAACATCATGTTGTGACCAAGCGCAAGTCTGACCCTACCATGGTCAGGCATCTGTATAGGAACAATAGAACTCGGCAGTTCCTGTTTCAAGAAGATCACAGTTGTAAAACTGTGTATAAGCAATAGTTTATGAACAACATATATAACAGAAAACAGCTCGTACCATAAGTTTCTCGACACAGTTGGACCTGTTCAACGAGTGCAGCAGTGGCACACATATCCCATGTGGCCTTCCACCATTGAAACGCCCCACAAGGACCTCAAGACGATCAATAAAGTGTAGGAACTTCTGGATGTCGATCCAGTCAACTTTAGTGCCATTAGTAACAGCCGAGTTATTATAGAGTAACAAACGAGCAGACTGCTTAACTCTGAAAAAACCTACACGTCCCACCAATTATAAGAAAATATTAGTTAGAAGTAGCATCTTCGTGAGAGATTTGTTGCTACTTCTAAAGTTAAATTGTGATTAGTTAGACAGAATAGGTGGATTAAGAAGTAATCGAGGCAACAAGCAAGAACCAGATACAAAACTACAATGGATGAACAATTGGAACGACGTCGGGGTGGAAGATCGCAGTGAAGATGAGACCAGGTTCTGCTATTTCCATCAACATTCGTGCGCCAACTTTCAGTCCGTAACACTTGAGAAAGTTTATCCAAGTTCAGCCATAAAAAAAGCAGCGATCTTGTTGGTTCATGAACCCAACTCGGAACTTATATCCATGGCTTGTCTTCACTGTGACCATTAAACTAGTGTATTCAGTTATGGCAAGGCCGAGCATCTTGAGTACATGTGTTCTAGCAGAGCAAATAATACACTGCAGGAAAAATAATATGAGAACACAGCATGTTCAAAAAACCCCCACCCTCCCGGATAGAAAAGAGGATTCTAGGAACATACTGTGTGCGTTTCAAAATGCTGTGTTAGGATGAGAAGGAACAAGTGTGGCGTCTCGCCGAGGGCGCAGAAACCTGTAGGGGATTCGCACTTTGGGCACTGCAAATGAAACACACTAGATTCAGTAGGAAGAAAAATGCATCAACGGCGGCGGCTGCCATCCTAGGATTACCTGCGACCAAGGGACTTGGATTTATGGGGGATGGATGAAGAATTCGTACCTGGTTCTCCATGAGAAAACCCTATGCAATCGCCGAGAGGGGGTTTTCTCTGAACAAGCAGACGAGGGAGAAGAGGATTCAGGCCTAGTGAAATATTGCCGCTTCGTCCATCCAGCTTACTGCTAAAGCTGGAAAGGGGGGGTTGTGATTTGACGGCTCATTGGGCATTACAGCGGCGCTACGACCGGGGTGTGTCTACCGTGAAGTTGTGCACTCTAATTTGTGCATATGGCACGTGGACCCCGTTGCCGGTTACCCCACATATCAGCGAAAGGAAGTAGAAAGACAGGAGTAACGAGTTACACATAAATTTATTTTTTGACAGAGAGATACTCCCTCTGTAAAGAAATATACAAATCTTTTATATCACATGCTCACCTTGCCGAGAAATGTACTCCCTCTGCAATGCACGGGCATTATGGGGGTTCAGATTTTTTTATGGGGTTCAACTGAGAATATAATACTCAGATAGGCTCATGGTTCTGGACTTTGGGCCGCAGGCCGACCCTGCATGTGTGGGGGCCCATGTGTTCTACCTCAGCGCTTTTCATATTGCAAGCGATCGGTACGGCGCTGGTTTTAGATGCTGTCGCAAGGCGAATACACAAAATTGAATAAAGCACGACAGCTGTTGGAATGAAATCGAACGACAGTTCCTAACCAGCAATCAGAGTTGCAATTCTATCAATGATATACCATGTGATAAATAATACTGTCGTACTACTTATACAAACAGGACACTTGTTTCACCATGCCAGATTATTACATCAAAATCTCTCGGAGGATAGATCAGTTCGGCAGTTGCGTGCTGCTACTGAAGAATTTCAAAGTTGATTTGGACCAGCTCTCCTTGCCGAGAAAGTTCGATTTTGACATCATCCCCTACCGCAAGATATGATTTAGATTTGAACCTTGACCATCCTTTAGCATCAATCATCATGCGACCATCCTTTGTACTTACGGTATATTGAGCAGGTTCATTCACACCAAGGCTACGCATGGTAAGAGAAACTTGGCCGCGGTCGCCCGGATTGTTGAACGACTCCCTCGTTGCTCTAGGAATTCTCTGTTTGCAAACAAGAAGACATACCCAAACAGTTAGATCAACAAAGTGAATCATGTGAAACAACATGGAAAGAAAAAAGAACGAATCACTTGGGCGGCCAATGCTTACCAAGAAGGTGGACATGTCGGTTTTTGTAAGGACTTTGGTATATGAAGTGCGAACTGCAGCCCAGTCTGTTGCCGGTGCAACTGCACGGGCCGGAGTAGATGGAAGTGCAAGTGTTGGTGGAGGTGCCGAAGCCGCCGCTGCTGCTGGAGATGGTGCTCCTTGTAGAGCTGGTGCCGGTGTCGATGCCCGATCCTTCGGTAGATCAGACTGATCCGCTGACGCGGTCAGTGCCCAATCCTCAGCTGGATCAGACTGAGCTGCTGCCGCTGTCAGTGCTAGAGCAACAGCCGGTGCTCGATCTGTGCGAGACAGCGGCGATCGTGTCTGGTCTGCTATGATCAGCTTTCTAACTTGACTAGGATCCGTGACCGTGATCCAGTTTTTTTCTTCATTTCTTTTGAACACAAGAAGGACTATTTGTGGCGTTTTTGTTAAACCAAACTGCAGTTCATCATAGGGATTCGGCTGGTACTCAGACAATAGACTGATCCAATTTTTTCCAGTAATATAAGTGATGGACAGTGCCTTCGTTACTGACACGACATAAGAAGTGAAACCTGCAAAAATAGCCATCGTAGAGTAAACCAAACGGTTTATTATGTGATGAATGTCACATGGCAAAACCCGCATCGTAAAATTGCAGCAAAAAAAGAAAAGATGACATTAAATCAATAAGATTTAGAAAGTAAATTAATAAGATTTACTTGATGTGACACGAGTGAATCCTTACCAGGAAATCACTATGTTGAAGTACTAAACAGAAGATTGATCGTCCAACTACGCGTGGTATGCAGGGGCCCCGCCTACTCCCACAAGCAGGACAGTCCAAAGGTCGTGACAAATCGTATGGACCGAACATCCATGGGACTGGAAATCCTGGTGGGTGCGATAAACCCTGCAATGCATACAGATATTGGAGTGTAACCATAATTAATAAACTGTCCTCACAAAAAATATGATCTGGATACTTCAAAATATACAGACTGAATTGAGTGGACAGACATTGACATAGACATTAACATAGACCGTTCACACACCAAAAGCGATAGTACTAATAAACAATACAGGGTTCACAAACACAAATCAAGTACTGAACAATAGTACTTACTACAGACAAGCAAAGTTGCACTAACTAAACTCTGCAGGCTATTTCTTGCCACCGACCTACGGGATGAACCCCGCATAACTGACTAGGCCATGGACTTCGTGTGAGATGTCTACATGCACCATCACCATCTTGTCAACCATGGAGAACCTAACAGAGTGGTCTTTCCACTCATAAACATGATGATGAAGACAGGCCGCATCAGATTTGTTGGGAAGCTTTACAAGAACCACACCCTTCGTAATCGAAGGCACAGCCAGGAAATTGTTGTGGTCAAGTATAGCCTCGAGAACACGCCTGACAACAATGCTACAGGAAAACACTAGTTCAGGACACGTGGCGACAAGGACACAGCAGCTGGATAGTTCAGCAGTAGAACTCATCATCAGGTCTTCCAGTTCACACGGCATGACTTTGAGAACTTCATCTCCACCGCGGACCTGGTTCTAATTCAAACAAAAACCATATTTTATTACTACCTCCTTTCAGAAATATAAGATGATTTTCGATATTATACTCCATATATGACTACATATACGCACAGAAATGAGTGAACAAAGACACTAGAACATGTCTTCAAAGGCATGAGAGCAGAGGGATTACATGCAATATCCATAACACAAGTTACTGAGGCAAATATACCCTCTTAAAAGGTAGCATTGATGTTCATAAAGTACTCCCTCCGTCCCAAAATTCTTGTCTTAGATTTGTCTAGATACGGATGTATCAAGTCACATTTTAGTATTAGATACATCCGTATCTAGACAAATCTAAGACAAGAAATTTGGGACAAAGGGAGTAGTTGGAAGTAATCTATAAGAAATTAGTGTCAACCTCTCGCATGTTTTGGTCAAAAGAGGAATTTAGAACCGTCATTTGGCACACTAAAATCACATGCAAGATCACGCAGAAAGTTGTACTACCAGTACTAGTACTGCGTGTTAGATGAAAAAACACGATCAAGATCGAGAAAAAGATCGTCAACAAGAGACATTACCTGGACTTGCTTAATGAGGGATCCCGGAGAGGGGGGCTTGGACAAGGCGATGGCTTTGAGCTTGTCTGCGGTAGTCTCGGCGGGGTGCTTGTGCTTCTTCGTACCATGAGCTTCGACGGTTTTGGCCAGAGCCATAGACATCACGTCGGCCGGTGCTCCGGCGTCCATCCAAGAGAGGAAGCTGAGAGAGAAGAGTGAAAGGAGGAAGGAGATGAGGGAGAAGCGAAGCGAGTGGGGGTTTTCTTCAAGAGAGGAAGCTGAGAGAGAAGAGTGAAATGATGGTTGCTTCGTCCGTCCAACTTACTGCTAGAAAGGAGGGGGTTTTGTGATTTGACGGCTCATTGGGCATTACTGCGGCGGTTCGATCGGGGTACTCTACCGTCACTCTACTACGGAGTAATTTAGTGCATGGCTGGTGGACCCAGGTGCTGGCTGTCTCACACGTCGGCGAAAGTGAGTAATTTAGTGCATGGCTGGAGGAGGATCCGCGCGGTAGACCGTGTCCACTATTTTTCTGAAGAAAAAAATGATTACAGCAAGCATTTCCACTCTTACGACGGAGGAGTGCGAAACACGGCAGCCACTTGAACATACACAGTGCTCCTACTACTAGGCATGTGCAGTGGTTCATACGTCAGTACTACACAATCTTGTTGCTAGTGTAGTAAGATATGAGGATAACAAATGATGTTGTGCGCATGTCAACTACTCCTATATGTAACATAGTACTGCTTTTTCGACTGTCCGGTCGAGAATGAACGGTGAGATCAATGTTAACAGAACTAGGTCCACAGCGCACGGAGAGTACGGTGCTACAGTACTCCATGAAACATGAACCATATGAAGCACGAATAGTGTTAGGCAGGGTGTATGAAGGGTGCATGAGATGGGAGCAAAAGTTCCCTTCTCGACCCACTTTTGGGTGTTTGGCAGAGTGCATGAAGGGTGCATGAGTCCACACTAGTAGGTTGACAAAAATACACGAAGAGGAAACAACTATATTGAGATGAGAATGCAACTAAACACACCGACACGCTTTGTGCTACAGTGACTGATCTGCACCGTCTGAGTTTGATCCAACGGTCAAGTTGCGCCGAGACATGGACATGCCCATGCAGAGGGCGCCTAAACAGCACCGAAGTCCCTCTGCTTCTCGAGGCGCACGACGTTGGTGATGCAGGGTGCAACCGCCCGCAGAGCCCGCTCCTGGTCGACGGGAGCCAGCTCGTCAAAGACGACGTCCAATGGCACGAATGGATTCCGGTGACGGAGCCCTGAAAGGATTCGCCCGGCAACGGCGACAGCAGCCCGCAACCCCTCCTTGTCCAGCTCAGCCCCCACCATCGCGCGGAGACGGCTCAGCTCCTCGGAGATATAGGTGAAGAAGGAGACCAGGTCAGGAAGCCGCAGCTCGTTGAAGTCGACCGGGTGGTCGAACGGGTTTAGCCCGATGGCCGGCATCGTCGCGCTGGCACGACGGTAGGCATCGCGCAGCCGCAACACGTGCGTGGCAACTTGGTTCACCAAGTGGCTGAGGCGATCCTGGACCTCGTCACGATCGGCCCGCTCGCGCTCCAGCCGGCTCCCCTGACGGCCTATCGTATCTCCTGTTTTCTGCAGCAACGCCGCCGACACCTCAAGCATCTTTGTGGTGGACGCCTGCAGCTTTTGAAGCTCCGTGAACTCCCGCACATAACGGAGGAGCATGGTACTCCTCTCCTCCTTGAGCTCACGGAGCTCCACGTCCTTGGCCCTGAGCTCCGCATCCTTGGCATGGAGCTCCTGTGTCAGGCGCCTCACCTCGGACTCCGTGATCTATTGCGCCGCCATGGCACCAGGTAGAAGCAATGGGGAGAGGAAGCAAAGGGGGCGAAATAGCTGAAAGGCAATGCAATCTACGGGAAGGCAGAGGGAGCGGGGAATCTTTTGGTTTTCACCATGGTAAAACACCAGTCGACGACTTCTCACATCAGGGAGCAGTGGGTTTTTACAGGCGGAGTCATCGTGACTAATTGCTACCGCGCCTGCTCCCGTCAATCAAAAAATTAAAAATCCTGCCGCGCCTGCTCCCGTCAATCAAAAAATTAAAAATCCTGCCGCACCCAAACACCAGAGCAACGCCGCGGTGGATATTTAAATTTACCTGCCGGTAAGTAGATAAAAAAAGGGGTGAAAAAAATGTGGCGGCGGCCTAGCTAATCGGTCGAACTAGCCCAACTAGCTAGCCACCGTGCTTCACTGATCACTACAAAAAAATACACTTCCGTGATGATACGTGTTTGTCACAGTAGGTCGCGTTTTCTGTCATGCATGTACATCCATGACAAATTTATGACAGAATCAAGATAGTCATACCTGTGCTGTCGTACAAGTGTTCCATGACATTGCCAAAATTATCATCACGGAAGTGTCCACTTCCATGACGATAAATCGCGCGTCACAGAAGTGCTTTCGTCAAGCGTGACCGACACGTGGCATCCACCGTAACGGAACGCCGTTAAGCTATCGGGTCGGATTTTGGATCCGATAACCCATTAACAACCCTGACCAATGGGAAATTTCCACGTGTAAAATCCTGATTGGCCGAAGGGAACACCTGTCAGCTCGTCAGTGGGCCAGATGTCGCCCGTCCATTGGAGGAGACATGCCTATGATACGTCGACACGTGGCTGGGCCCAACAGAGGCCCATATAGGTTAAAAAGGCCGGCCCAGTCAAAGGCCCGTAGAACTTAATCAGGTACTATTGGGCCAGCCCAACAAAGGCCTGCTTAATAAAGGCCCATTTACGGAACGAAGCCAGATCTGGCCCGTTAATTGTTTGCCCAATATTTGGGCCCATTTACGGCCCGAAGCCAGATCTGGCCCGTTAATTGTTCGCCCAATATTTGGGCCCATTTGCGGCCCAAAGCCAGATCTGACCCATTAATTGTTCGCCGAATATTTGGGCCCAACTATAGCCCAGTGACTTTTGGCCTGCTAGAGGCCTGATGTAGACAAGGGCCCATTTCAGCCCGGTGTGACTTTCGGCCTGGGAATGGCCCGTGCTGCCCATGGGCCATATATGGTCCGACTGGACATCGGGCCCACTAACGGCCCGTGCTAAAGGTGGCAACAGTTAAGCCCAACGTGACTTTAGGCCTGTTAAAGGCCTGTCGCGTAATTCGGCCCGTTGATGCCTGTGCTAAGCTTTCGGCCTCTTAAAGGCCCATGATATCAGTGGGCCAACTAAGGCCCGAGATATGTTTCGGCCTGGTAACGGCCCGTGAGCTAACTGGGCCCAAAACGGCCCGGTCAACATTTCCGCCTGCTTAAGGCCCGTCGACGACTAGTGAAAATTGAGGCCCAACATGCATTTTGGCCTGCTAAAGGCCCGTGGTTTCATCTCGGCCGTAACAGGCCAGTACAATATTCAGCCTGTTAATGGCCCAACGCTACCTGGGCCAAACTAAGCGCTGGGTCGACAAGAGGCCCAACTAAAATATAGGCCGGTGTAAGTTTGGGCCTGGTGCAATGTGTGAAGGCCCCAATCATTCGGGCCCAAGAAAGACGCAGGCCGGCCCAATTGTGGCCCGCTAAAAACCTGGCCCGTTAGAGTCGAATGTTTCGGTCCGGTCGACTACATCTGATTTTTTTTCAGATAGCGAATGATGGCAGTAACTAGTAGGAATTAAGAACAAAGCTACTATATACAATAAATAAATTACGACATAGAACTAAGAATAAACCTACACTATACAATAAAGGATTTAAGGTATATTACATCCACTGGGCATCGAAGTTCGCCACCAGTGATCATAAAGCGCAACGAAGAAGCAGATTACAAAACCTGGGCACCATTGCAGCGTAACAAAATAATACTGAACCGAGACCACTTCCAAGACAGTTCAAGAAAGGTTAGCTTTGCGAGGGAACTACTGCGCAAGCTGCTGAGCAAGGCTATGAGACCGGCCTAGCATGTCGGTCATAGCTTCCAGGTGTAGCTGTTTAGCAATGAGGTTCTCATTGGTGTTCTCCGCAATCTTTCTGAGAGATAGGACTTCAAGTCGAAGTTGAGTTGCAGAATGCCTTTCTGCTAGAACTTGGGACTGAAGAAGTCGAACTGATTCAGACAACGAATTCTGTGAGCTTGTCTGACTGTTAGTCTCAAGTAACTTGAACACTGCATCAATACAAGACTTTGGGGTTGTCTTGCTATCTTCAAGATGTTTTGCCTTCTTTGCTGCAATATATGTTGGGTTTGTCTCACAGCCTTCAGCAGACTTGTGCATGCCATTAGGCATATCACCCTGAAACAAAGCAGAGAGATGACAGGTTTTGCACGTGTATAAACAAAGATGATAACTGTTCTGTCAATTCTATCCAATTTCAAATTAGAAAATAAAGAGTAAGTTCAAAATATCAATAGCATAATTTGGCATTGTTCATAATGCGGGGAGCTTCACCACACTACTGGATTACCATGTCGACATAACAAGCATAGATGAAGGGCAAAGAAAATCATTGTATCTATTTTGGATAATGTGCATGGCATGTTGTTCATATCATCAGCCACATCAGTAAGACAAAATTGGATCTGACAAGGTGCAAACGTGGGCTGCTTCACCACACACTGGATTATAGATCCACAAAAACAAGCATACATATAGGGAGTATTAAGTAATGTGCATGGTATGAATAAGGAATTTGGTTTTACAATTATAACTTAGAACTTATGGTTCTTACGAAGATGCATTTTGGTAGAAACAGCAAACTAAACAGCAGTAAACGATAGGGAGTATGAGCAAATTAAACAGCAGTTGAGGATAAAGGCTTTAGAAGGACAGACTTACATTAACAGTTAACACCGGCTTTATAATGCCCTTCTCCATGTCAAGGGAAGGATAACTCAAGAATTTCAGCACAGAATCTTCTTCATAAGCATTGCATGTACTCTACATTTTGTAGAGAGTAATTATAGATATGATAATACTAGAAGGGATAGAGGATAATGAAGATAAGATGCAGATTGATGCTATATAATCAACTACCAATCCCTGGAAGTACAAGCGTTATAGGACAAAATGTACTGACAAGAGCAATGGGCTACACTTCTGCACTGGCATTCTCTGTGTATTCTACTTGTTGGTAAGATTAAATATAGATCTGATCTTTTCTAGTAAATGGGGGGCGAGGGAGATAAGATGCAGAATGCTACAAAATGAACCAAGCCCTCTTCCCATAATACAAGAGTGTTTTGAACACTGGTGTACAGTACAAAACGTTCTTATATTATGGGACGGAGGGAGTAGCTGTTAATGTAAGTACAGTGATAGACCACGTTCAGTCCTTACAAGAGGACTGCAGAGCTAAACCTCTTCAAAAGCATTGGGTTGATTCTAAATTTATGTAAGAGTCCATACGGATCTTATAATGTCCACCAAATGGACGATTACGAGGCTAACATGTGCAGTGATGCTACATAATCAAACAGCTATGAAAGTAAGTATGGTCATACAGGGCAAGAGGTACTCACAAGAGCAATGCAGTGTGCAGTATAGTTGCGAGATTCTGTGGTCCCTTGAGAACGAATGTTCTTCTGCTAACAGTTTTCATACAAGTGAGACATTAAGGCAAATGCAGAAATGTAGTTCAAATTGTGATGTGATATCATAGACAGTACCTTACGCTACAGCCGAGACCAATGTGTAACAAGATTATTCCAGTCACCGTCGGATAAATGTAGCACCGGAGACTTTACAGAAATTTCGTTCAGAGGCTTGTCATCGAAGTGCGCTTGCCTCAGGTAGGAACGATACTTCATCAACGAGTGCTTGAAAAGCGCAACCAACCCTTGCTCATCATCACAATCCAGTTTGCTCCTCGCCTATTTAAAAGAATGAAATCTTGTGTGTTCTGTCAGCAGAAACATATGCAGTAATGACCATGAATAGCATTAGTACATTACTTACGCGTAAGTTGCGGAGGAAGACTGGAAATTGTTCTGTGTCTGTGGTATAATCTTTCCATGAAGGAAAGATGCGCACAAAGTTCCTGACAACAACATAAGCTTCGTCTTCTAAACTCGGAAGAAATGGAACAGGGGTCCTATTTGCTACAATTGGGGCTCTCTCTAGTTCGAAAAGGGATTTGGCAACTGGATTTGGTGTACTCTTTGCTGGAATGCGGGTTTTGCGTCATACACTTGGTGCTATGTCAACTGGCATAATCATACTGTTTGCTGCAGTTGGGGTCTGCTGAATTGGGGCATCAGAAATGACCAGTGTAGTAGGGCTAGAGTCTGCTAGAGTTGGGGTATTTTGTGGGTCAGGTGATATTGCAACTACACCTAATGGGCTATTTGATTTATCAGGTGCCACTACCTTTTCCAAATACTTTGCTTGTGCTCCTCCACGATCAGCAATCGCCCTCTTCCTTTTGAACGTCTGATACACAAGAACAACATTTGAATGGATAAATATGGTATGATGACAGATGGAATATGTACTGAAAATGGATAGGCAGGGCGTATTCACATACACGATGTGTAAACTAAGCTAATGGCAGTTCAACAAAGTAGAAGCAATGCAAAGCATCAGTTGCAAGATATGTGCGAGCAATGTAACCTTGGAAAGTTAGAGCAAGTACCTTGATGGGTGAATAAGATAGGGCATCTTCCTCTGACTCCTCCACTAGGGAGCTACATTGACTTAGGTCTCCCTCTAGCTCAGAATCACTGTTAGGATCATATTCTGAGCATGAATCTGTAGGTGGAGAGCGTTTGCATTGCATTGCATCCAGACTTGATTTCAGTCCCTTAATGCCAAGTTTGATAGCCATGGCATTGTTCTGCTTTATTCTTTTCATGCGCGCAAGCTCATAATCATTATGATGCTGTTCAGAATCTGAGATTCATGAAAACATAAAAAGTAGTCAGATTATCTATGGAATGCATTGCGGATTCAAATCGGAGAGTGTCTCCCTATAAACCCCTGCATATGCAAAGTTCACCTCCCCAACCGTGCTGACCAGACCACACACAGAAATACAAACCCCTTATGTCTCTATAACAGGAAGGCACACATTTCAAAACTGAAGTAGGAACATTAGAATCATATGAAATTCGTATTTGAACAAATAAACTAAGCAATTATGAGTGGCGTAATGTTTAGCTTCAAGGGTGGAGTGTTGGTAGTGCGACACAAAGCAAGTAGGCAGATTGTATTCCACGTAAAAGATCGAAACCTATGTAAAAGCTGGAAATGACACTTTCTTTCTATACAATGCAGTGTTCGTTACCCACACATGATGGAAGAGATCACATAGAGAAATACTATTCACTCATGTCTACGGTTCCAGTATTTAGAAACAGGGTGGTCCACCCTAAAAGAATATTGACAACAAATATTACAAGGCAAGCATAGATGTAGTGAATCAATCATTTACTTGTGAGCTTACTAGGACAAGTATGCAGAATTGTAACTGCAGTAAGAGACCGTCCAAAATCCAAATGAAGAAGTTTGTCTAGCACTTATCGTTTGCAACTAATCGATGTGAATAATTGGATATTATATCGAATGAGTAAGAAAGACAAGTAAAATTGTCAACAAACCTGGCTTGTAGTAGTAATCTGGGTCAATGTCACTACGACCAACAATCCAAAATGACTAGTTTCTGTTCCGAGGGCCGGAATTTTGAAAATCCTGTGAACTTTAGAGGTACTAAAGATTACCGAAATACATCTGAACCATTAAGTGTAGGTAGCACTGAGCACACAACAAACCCTAATGACAGTCCTGCCTAATGAGTAATGAATCAATTAGAAAATGGGTGATGAGGAGTGGCTGCTGAGTGTTGAGGACGTATCTCAGGATAAATCGGGTTGGCTTGGTGGGTGCTGCACGCCTGAGCCCTGAACGGACTGGGAAGGTAGGCTCGGCGGCGCGCCCAGGCAGCGGTGACGCTGTTGGGCGAGCAGCTCCTGGCCTCCTATTAGTCCGGCGTCTCCTCCTAGAGTCATGCCGTCCGGGGACGGCAAGTCGCCGGCGAGGCAGGCGACTGGGGGCGAGTAGAGATCGGAAGCGCGCAGCAGAACAGAGGGGAATCGGGGCCTGGGACGACCCAAAATCCCAGGGTGGGCCGGCCCACCGTGGGCACCTTGTAGAGATACACACCCGAGCGGCGAACATGCATTTTCGAAACTAATTTAGGAACATTAAGCTGACCAATTAAACAACTCTGCTTTAATAATATCAGATCCGTATTTGAACAACTAAGCTTGTTTAGCTTCATGGGTGGAGCAGTGTTATTATGACACGAAGCACGTATTCTGATCGTATAGTGATCATAAAAGGGGGAAACTCTAAGCATATTTTTTTAGCAAAAGAGGGTTTCCCCTCCAATTTCTATTAAAGAAACCACCACGGAACAAACATGATCAATTAAACCCTATGCATGATCAATTAAACCGTATTATGGCTGTGCCATGGCAGCTTTGAAGCTGCAAACCGGAGAAATGATATTTAGCATTCATTGTCTGCTTCGAACTAAGAACTAAATTCTAAGAGCTGAAAAGAAAGTAGAGTAACCAAGTTAAGATCTATTTTCTGGTTGAGATCAAAAAGTTGAGGAGATATGAAGTACCACCTCTCTTGCGGCACCGTGTAGGCATCGGGGGTGCGATGGCTGTCGGTGGCATTGAAGCAGATCTGCGACGGTAGACGGGTGCATCGGGGGATAAGTCCCATTGCGGTGGAAGAGAAGGTCATGTGAGCGGCCCCGGCAAAGAGGACGACGGCGCCGATGAAGCGAGAGTACGCGATGCAAGGCTATTGGTCCGTTGTCGTGGATGAGAAACGTCCATCTCTAACAGTGGACGACGCGCTCTTGGTAGGCGCTCCAGCATGGTGGAGGACGGTGGCGACGGATGTGGTGGAGGACGGCGGCGATGGATGGGGTGGCGGACGGAGGCTGGTGTGGGGATGGGGTGTTCTAGCGCCGACGGTGTATGAATGGGAAAATGGAGGGAGAGGTACGGGGAACCATGTTTTTGGGACGCGCCTGTCTGAAATATGGGAAAGTTACGAACTTAGCCCCCATTTAAAATTTGGACGTCTCGTCGGTTGGCGATAGGACGGTAATATCGCATCTCACCAATATTTGCCCAGAGCGATTTCGAGCGAGGAGAGGGCGGTTGGCGCCCATGGTTGGCGCCCATGGTGTATGAACGGGGCTGACAGGTAGGGCGGTTGTGTCACGTCTGAGTGAAGTTACAAATCTGCCCCTATTGACGGTGTATGAACGGGGCTGACAGGTAGGGCAGTTGTGTCACGTCTGAGTGAAGTTACAAACCTGCCCCTATTGAAAATATTTGCCTACATCGATTTCGGCCGAGTCGAGTTTGTTTTGCCGCCCACCATGTATGAATGGGGAATGGAGGGAGAAATAGAGGTCTTTCGGACGAGCTTGAATCAAATGAGTTTTGCCGCCCATGTTTGACGCCCACCGTGTCGGAATGGGCTCAGAGGCTGTCGTGTCACGTCTAATTGAAGTTACTAACCTACCCCTATTTAGAGCAGTGGAAATCGGGCCGATGGATTGTCCGTGTAATGGGTAGACAGTAATTTCCATCTCCCAAACACTTGGCTTCGGGCAGCCGACGTGGGAGTGGACATTTTGCTGCTTCTTTCGAATTTTGGGACAGTAAGCATGCACGATTACCCTGGCAACTAAATTCGAATCCATTTTGTATTCCTATATGAATCTTTATAAATCATTCTATGTGTTTTTATATACCTTCAAAAGGACGACAAAGATGCATTCCACTGTCATATATGAATGTGGTTTACAAATGCCGATACTCAAATTCAGAAACTAGAATCCAGTTTAAGGTGAATTCGAATATTTGGAACACTTCATGTCCAACTCAAATGTCACACGCAGCATAATGTGTACTCCCATTTAGATATGTACACAAGCGATGTATCAAGATTCAAATACCGAGTCAATCAACCAAGAATGTACAGAATTAACAGACATATAAACACTTATAGAGTATATGGATCAATAATATGAACTAACATACATAAGCCAGGCCGCTGTACTTTATTTTGGCTACAACAGCATCCTTTTTTAGCCAGCATCTTGGCCCTTTCCGATGCGTGCCACTTATGGTCCATCTATACTACTACTATTGCTGAATGCACATTCAGCCCGATTGGCATATTTGTAGGTCTGGCACAGCAATCCAAATGAAATGTCTCCGAGTCTTATCAATTAATACAGACTTGTGCTCAAATAAAATTACAAACCAAAAAACAAAAAAAAATTATTACATGATCTCTAAAACAAATGGTTTGACTGATTACATGAACAGACAACACAAAGGTTATTCAATTATGGAAACACATTTCACCTATGATTTACCAAGTAGGAATTTAATTTCCTTTTCCCCTTCAGGACCTTAACAATCTGGTCAGTCTCAGCTTGCTTCGTTTTGAAATCCACCAAATATTTAATGGTTGTCTTGAGTACTGCTTGTGATTGTGCTGTTTGCTTCCTCAACATGTCAACTTCATCTCTAAGTGCAGAAGCAGAATCTCTTTCTACCACTAGTTTAGCCTCTAGAGCATCAGCAGTTGGCAATTCATAATGCACGGTTGGGCCGGTGCCACTGCTGTGGGATGATGCAACGTCCATGGGGACCTCGCTCTTTGATCTTGGGCTAACCTGTTTTGCCATTAAATTTCCGATTGGATTCAGAAAAGTTGAAGTTAGCAAAACATCTCAACTGGGAGTTATAACAGCAAACTAGTTAAACAAACAAGGAATTAAAGAGTTTCAATTGGATGCTGAAAAGTAGTTATTAACATCATTGTAACCCGCTGTTGCAGCAGCAAAGCAGTTAAACAAACAAGTAGATATTTAAGTTAAGGCAAACAGGTAATTCTTAACAGTAAGTATCAAACACATAGATAGGCACAGTCTACAATATGATTAACAGGCTGTGCCATTATGTAATCAGTAGCAAACTAAATTAAGCCAAGCAACGTAATTGAACAATTTTGCAATAAGTGGCTAACTAAAATTCCGAGAAGCAGGTAGTTGAACTTATGCTAGTTCTTTGTACAGGCACACTGCAACTTCTTTTTCTCTTACAAGGTTGTACGAAGGAGTCCATGGCATCAATTGCTTGGATACGCAGTCCCAATACTTCTTTCTTCCCACACTGCATGGGTAAGTCGAATGGTTAATCTGGTAAGATGGTGCGTCCTTGATATGTTATATGAGGACGTGTAGTCAGACTAGTTTACTGTATATTTCATGCGATTACTTTTACTGTATATTTCATGCGATTACTTTTACTGTATATTTCATGCGATTACTTTTACTGTATATTTCATGCGATTACTTTTACTGTATATTTCATGTGATTACTTTTACTGTATATTTCAGACTAGTTTACTTTATACGCAGTCCCAACACATCACACTGGCTTTTACTGTATATTTCATGCGATTACTTTTGGCATATCAAGATCTAAGCAATCTACAATAGGATGAAAAGACTGGCATCCTTCACATTATTGGTGAACTCAGTTCATAGAAACAAGCAATTCAACCATTCTGTGGGTAAATCAAAAGCGCCACTGGAATATTTTTCACTATCCAATCATACACGCAAAAAGGGATGACGCCACCATAGGGGCTGGTATGGGCGGCCGCCTCAGGTGGCTGGAAAGTGTGCACCTAGTTTGAGTCGTCCAGGTTGGCCCATGCTAGTTTTGTTCGTCCCAACGCACGAGCAGGCAATGTAAAAAACGAAGAAAAATGTTTCAATTTGGATGGGCCAATAACATAAGTGCAAGGCAGGCCCTATAGCAGGCTCGCGGCCCAAACGAGCGCCTCCCATATCGATCGACAGCAGGAAAAATCCCAATTCATTCACTCTAGCCTCCAGTCTGGTTCGCTCCTAACCTAGCCGCCGCTGGACAGACCGACACAGCACTTCCTCGCGCCCTCGTTGGAGGGCGGTCGCCGGGCTTCAAGCGAACGAAAGGACAAGAAGATGAAGATCCAACCCTGGGTGTAGCCTGCGTGGGAGGCAGCGGTGGCAGCACGGGCATGGCATCGAGCTTGCGCAAACGGACAGTCGCAGCTTACAAGAGTAGCATGCGCAACGAGTAGGTACATCACATCCCTGATTATATCTAATTCAACTCTTCAATTTCTGGCCAATAGTTAAACCTGACGGTGTTGTAAAACTGCTTGTATGTAGGGAATTTATGAGAAAATGAAACCAATTTCTACTTATTTTATAACTCCCCCAATCAATACTGAACTGACTGAATCTGATGTATCTAATCAAGTTTTCGGTGCAAACATACAAGCTCATGTTGTTCTTGAGCCTGAAGTGTCTAATGAACAGACTGCTAATGAAGGATTTGATGCAAACATTTTACATGCTCCTGGTGATGAACATATAGTGTCTAATGAGGGATCTAATGCAAGCATTTTGCAAGCTCATTGAAGGATTTAGTGTCTAATGATGATCTACTATGTTGAGAGAGACAGAGATTTGCAGGCATTGATGACAAGCAAATTATAGTGCATTTTCATAGCTTGAGGAAACGTCGAGGCCATCTACCAGAAAGTCCCCGTATCATGACAACATAGCATAAATACTTTTCTAATCTGTTGTTTGAAACTATTGGCATACTTGTGTAGGATAGATATATTGATATGCAGTTTGCGCACTGGTTATACGTGCAATTACACTTCGATATTTTCAGCCAGAGAACGAATAATTCAAGCAGGTACAGACCATGTTTGTAGTCCTTGTACACCATGTTGCATTTTGTGTTTTTTGGTGCTTGCATCATTTAGTGTTTCTAATCTGAACTACTTTGGATCATTAGCTGGTTTTCAAAGTGCATGTAGCTTCACATTTCTCAAGTTATGTTGATTTCCGGAGTGCAAGTGCCTTCGTATTTTTAAGTTAAATGTTCGCCCCTGGTAACTTGAATTCGTGGATCAGCCACTGCACACAAATCATACACGAATGCCAGTACGAATTAAATGAAATGCAGGGACTTACGCCAGCTCGTTGTACAGGCTCACTGCAGCTCTGCTTGCGCTTGGGATGTTCCATGTACAAGTCCATGTTACCACTTGCTTGGATGTGCATGCCTTGTGCTCCTTGCATCCCCCTCTGCATTTTTGACATGGCGAATGGTTGATCAAATAAGAGGAATCGACCTTGATGTTGTACCGGAGGACAGATACTTACAAGGTTATACGGGTGTGCAGGATGTGTACCAGATCCCGTAGCGCCGTCATGCTGCACTAAAAAATGGATTTGCTTGTTTCAGATCATATCTCCAGAAGAAATAAGAGTTAAAGTCAGAGTTGCATAGGCGTGTAAGCTAAGAGAGCAGTGAAAGGATATCCAAACATCGTCAGAACAGTGCACAAGGGAGTGATGTGTGGATACCTAGTTCGGGCCGGCGTTTGGGCATGCTCGCCTAGCTAGAGTGCGGGTCACTTCAGAGCCGTTGAGGGTGATGCGCTGGCGTTGGCTGGCCACGCACGGATGGAAATCTTGAGTGGCAGCGGAGCGCTACGATGCGGTGGACGAGACCGTTGGTGAAGCCCCAACGGCCTCGGGGGGCGGAGGTGCGACGATGTGCTCGGTGAAGTAGCCCCGGTGAGCTGGGAGACGGCGTCGGTGAAGCGCACCTGATGCGGTGGAACTCGGTGTTTGTGAGGCACGTCGGTTGCGGCGGCCGACATTGTCGGTGGACCACCTGGTGCGGTGGACGAGGGCGTAGATGAGGTAGCTCCGGTGCGGTGGTGAAGCGCGACCGTCGTCTTCGTCGTCGTCCGGCACAGAGGTGGGGAACGGTGGGGAAAGAGACGAGATGAGGGGCGATTCGAGGGTTGGCGGCGAATTAGGGATTTGAGCAATCTAGGCGCGGAAGGGGACGGTGGAGAAGAGAGATTTTGAAGGGCTGGAATTGGGGCCACCAGATATTTCAATCCGAAACGTGGAAGCGCGAACTTATATTGTTGTCGTCCTTTTTTTGGGGGGGAGGGGGTGGGTGGCTGGGTGCTACGCGTCCGTCCGACACACGCGACCACCCCGACAGGACTATGCTTCGGTGCCTTAAGGCACCTGCCTTTGTGTCCATGACATGTGGGCCCAACAGGTGGCTGGCCCACATGTGAGTGACCGAAAGGCAGTTGCCTTTAAGGCACCAAAGCAGCGTCCACCCCGACACGACCCTGGTCTGCCTGGTGCGCCTACATTTGAGAATGCAAACGAATCTTCTTTCATTTGCAAACGAATCTATATGTATTACCATGCCCGTGTTTTCCTTGCAATAATTAGTCATTCGAAACGAGATACTCCATCCGTTCACTTTTGTAAGTCGTTTCAGACAACTTAAAATGAACTGTTTTGCACATTGTCTGAAATGTCTTCAAGGTCTTATAAAAGTGAACAGAGGGAGTACTATAAATTAATTAATGAGGAGTTATTTGAAAAAAATCGAAACGGTACCCACGCTAACGTGGATTAGAGTGTGTGTCACATAATTAGTTATTTGAATTAGAGTGTGTGTCACGTAATTATTTATTTGAATTAGAGTGTGTGTCACGTAGCGATCTCCAATTCTAACGTGGATTTCGCATTTCACTGTATCCACGCTACTTTTTAATACAAATTCATATGTATATGATGAACACCATGGTAGTGAGAAAACTTTTGGATGGATTCGAACATATGACCTACAAAATAGCACAACAAACTGAGTCAATGTCAACTTTTCGAAACTTAGTATGGCACGAATTCGAAATAATTACCCGTATGCCTGGTCCTCGATTCAAATCTTACAATGTACACCGAATTGAAACATCGATATTAAGTCTCGTACTATGTACATTCAAATGTTGTTTTTAGCCCCGCCCCTGCACAAACGCTACATACTTCCTGTATCGGTCAATCTTCCTCTCCTAACTACCTTAGGAAGCTATCGGTTTCCAACACACGTTCATTCTTTCTCTCCATGTTTCGATCTCTAAGTCTCTCAACTACACAACCCATTTTTCCACTCTGTTACCAAATGTATTTACCTCACACACCCACCATTGCACCCCATGCCGAGCTCTCTCTCTCTACCCCCTCTCCCTCTCACCCTCTCGCGCTAAATACATGCATTGCCTATCTAGCCCCCCAACCTCTCGTGCGCACGCACGCACGTTGTATATCTAGGTCACTCCCTCGAGACTGTCTCACTCTTTCTTCCACACGGCGGGCCACACTCGCTCAATCTCGCTCTCTTTATATGAGTCTCGTTTAACCTCGTTTTCTTTCACACACAAATGATATATCTCCCTGTTCGGGCCTCGATCGACACACTCTATACTCTCTCACGCAGATTGTCTATCTAGGTCAGTCCATCCAAGCCGCCGCCACTCTTTCGACCTCATGGTGGGCCACGCTCACTCAATCTCTCTCTCTCTCGTTCGCTCTCCGTATGTCTCGATTGACCTCGCTCTTTCTCGGACAAAAACGATATATCACCATGTTTGAGCCCAATTCGACCTATTCACATTGTATACTCTCTCACGCACATCGTCTATCTAGGTCACTCTCTCCAACCCGTCTCACTCTTTCGATCGCACGGCGACCCTATGTGATCGGTTGACCTTGCTTCCTCCCACGCACAAAATATATCTACACGTCTGTGACTGGATCATCTCTCAAGCTCTATCTTACAGCCCTCACCCTTGCCAAAAAGCTCAATCGAACAATATCTCTCCAAAGCATATATATTTGTTCAATGAATGTCGGACCACACTCACTTTGTCTCTCTATCTATATGTCTCTCGATTGACCTCGCTTTCTCACACCGTATCTTCCACGCGTTGAAGCTACTACCTCTCCATCCCACGCAAAGCCGGAGCTATTTACATTGCGAGGGGCACTCCAACCTTGGATTAATTTGTGTAGGCATTTATTCCGGTCGGTTTAGATTATATTTTCGTAGCATTCGGCCCACAACTACTCCAAACACCGTTTCAACCCACGCAACTCCCCTAGTTGATTTCCCTCTGGCTCGGTCATCGCTCTCTCACACGTCATTTCTCGCCTTCAACGTCGCACCATGGTATTATTGAAAAAACTATGTTGTTCTCTTTAATTATTATAAATAAGCTACAAAACTACACACCGATAGTCCACTTGGAATGGAACAAATTTTGACCCACAAATTAAAGTGCTACAAACTACACACCGAGGGGCCCACATGTCATGAAACAAATTTGGACCCATATACAAATTAAAAAATAAAGGACGAGGATCGAACATGCGACCGGGCCTTCAAGCCGCACGTCAATAGGCAACATACGTAAAATTGCAATGTTTGTTGTACCCCCTTTGTTCACATAATATTTTTATATTACCACAGCCTAATTAATGGATAACATGTAATATTATTTTTAGTACTATTCGCCTTCACTTACTGGTGGGTTCCATGTGTGCTCTCTCTCTCTCCTCCCATTCTGCGTTTAGACGCACGGGAAAACAGGAAGAACTCGCGGGCGATGTTGCCGTTGACCATATCTGGACGCGTTCACAAGTCACGGCACCAGTTTCACATACTAGCAGCACTAGTCAGTGTGTACGTGCAATGCACGTTAATTTGGAAGTATATTAAGTGCATGCGGATATTAACTATTAGGATATTATTTGCGTGTTGTCATGTGATTAGCACTGTTTTTGGCATGAAATTAACTGCACACTAAACGTGTTGAGCGCTCGACATTGAAGCAGTCTAGGTCGTTGGATGACAAGGAATACATGTGGCTTGATGACGTTTTATATTTAATTTGATACGGCTCTAGCAGAACATTCAATCGATCAAACCATACATTTCGTTCAGTCTGACTCCGACTTTAAATTATACGACGATCGATATAAAATAAACGGAAATGATAAACGTTCGGATTTTAAGCATGGCAATCCGAACGTTTTTCATGGCAAATTTAGATTACGCGGCGACGGCGGGGGCGTCACGCGGTGGGAAGCAGCTCCTCTGCCGTGCTCTGTGTGTCATCGGGCCACCGACCGACGGCGACGGCGATGTCTTGCGCCGTTGTTGGCGTACTCTTGGACGTTGGCCTAGCTTCAAGGAAGGCCAAAATGTTCTGGACTTTGGAGCGAGTCAACTGGTGGGAGGAGGCGATTGGCGTTGGTGCAAGGAAGCGGTCGATGGCGGCCAACCATGCCGCTGAGGGGGGCACTGGCACCCGCGCGGGGACAGGCGCTGTCAACGGCGTGGCGGCGACATTCGTGTGCACAGGCACCGGCACGGGCGCGCACGTCAGTGCACGCGCAGGCGCATGCGCTGGCAGGTGCACGAGCACCGGCACGGGCGTGCGCGTCAGTGCACGGGCGTGCGCGTCAGTGCACGCGCAGGCGCATGCGCTGGCAGGTGCACGGGCGCGTGAAAGTCGGTGGGGAAAGTTGGTGGGGACCTCGTGGAACCCCGTGGGATCAAGCTCGGCGACAATGTGCGGCTCCGAGCCCATCAATGCCACGGGGATGGGTGCTGGCGTAGTCGAGGCGACGGGAGCCGGAACGGGAGCGGGGACAGGCGCGGCGTCTTCCCGCAAGGCCAGTTGAAGCTCGTCCCAAAGTGCCTTATGTTCTTGAGATTTCGGCTGGGTGTCTTCCTCAGGAAACTGGAACACTAAGGGCAGACCATCGTGATGCGGCATGGCGTACGTTTAGATCAGGCTAGTTGGAGGTAGACGACAGGAGAATCGGAGAGGAAGAGAGAGGATTGTAGCGATACCGGGTAGTGCGGGGTTGATTTTAAACTGCGGCGCCGGCGACATTAAAAGTGGGAGTAGTTGAGACGACGGTGGGCGGCGGAGCCTGGTCAAAGGGCTCGCCTCCCGGTGAACCTACACAGCGGTCTGCTCGCACGCCTCCCTGACAGCCGGCGCAGCGGTCTGCTCGCACGCCTCCCGTCGACTCACACGCTTGCTCGGACGGCACCTGCCGATTAGAAGCGGGGACTCATGGCGGCACGTAAACCGTAAACGCCCACGGTTTCAATAGTGAAAGCGTTCGCCTTAACGTGACAGGCCTTTGTTCCAAAATACCTTGGCTCTTCATTTGTGCAACTTGTCATAAGCAGCTTGTCTCAAATTGAAGAAAAAACTTACGAAGTAATATTTGTGCCATATCACGTGACCATGCTTAGTTTCAAGAATTTATGCTCACTTTTCGATTTTTTGAAATTTAAGATCCAGGATTCGAAACAATATCATAACCTGCATCATTCAAAAAAAATTCAAGCCGTACATTTGTCCTGTTGTATTTCTTAAGAAAGGATTTGGTCAAACATTTTGCTTAGTTAGACTTCAGACATGTTATATATGAAGAGTAAAAGGATAATCCCTCCGTACTTGCATTGCCTGATATATTAACTCAAGTACTAGGCACGAACAAACGGGCTCAATTCTGTGCTCATCCTGGTGTAGTAGTAGTAGTAGTACTAGGCAATGCAGTTGACGGGTGACCTTGACGAGCGGCGACCGAGGGAATTGAACCGTGCTCGGCACGGTAGGTAACGTTGTCTAGTTACGAAAGCATCCCTCCATTGTTCATCGGTAGTCATTATGGACCGGGGACATGAGGGGAATTTCCTAGGGCTGGAATTCTGGCCGCCAGATATTTCGACTTCAAACGCTAAGGCTCGACTGGTTGGGGTTGCCTAATGTGCGTACCACGCACACCACCGAAGGACACGAGCCCGGTATTTTTTTAGGATCAACACGAGCCAAGGTCTGGCTGGTACGCCGTTGGGTCCTACCATTCGAGAATACGAAAGGAACCTTTTAAATTGCCGAATGAATCTATGTGTATTACAATACCCGTATTTTCCTTGCAAATACTAATCTCAACGTGGTAATTGATTTATGACGAGTTGTTGAATTAGAGTGAGTTTGTGATATAGTGATCTCAACGTGGATTTCACATTTCATGGTATCCCTAGTAAGTTTTCCAATGCAAATTCAAATTTAAAAGATGAACAATATGGAGGTGAGAAAACTTTGTATGTATCAAGCATATGACCACACACACACACAGAGCCACACACGCACGAACACAACAACAATCCAATAAGTATAGTGCATCTATTTTTCCAAACCATGCATGTATGACACGAATTCAAAATACTCCTTCTATTCCTAAATATTAGTCTTTTAGAGAGTTCAACAAGTGACTACATACGGAGCAAAATGAGTGAATCTAGACTCTAAAATATGTCTATATACATCTGTATGTGCCAGTCCATTTGAAGCCTCTAAAAATACTAATATTTAGGAATGAAGGGAGTAAAATGTAAGACATCCATGGTCCTCAGTTCAATATTTAAAATGAACATGAAACGGAAACATGAATATTAAGTCTGGTACTACAGTACATGCAAACCCCTCGACCTTACATAAAATTGTGGATCTCTGTTTAGGGTTGTTTAGATTATATTTGTCCCCACCCTCCCAACCACCGATTGGTTGTGCACCCCCCACCCCTCCTCCCCGGGAGAATATCATGTGCCCCCATACCTTAGATGCTATATGCCGATACGAGTTGCTTGGAGCTTGTAGATCTGAGATATAGCAGCTCACATGATGTGTCTTAATATTTTTGCAGGAAACCTTGATGAGTTTGAGAATTGCACACAATTTGTACAAAAACTACTTAGATGCCCTTTGATCCCATATCCAACGACCTCGAAGCTCGTATCACCGTAGCATCTAAAATGAAGGAGGACATCATATTGTCCTGTATGTAAGAATATCATGTGCTACCACACCTTAGATGCTTTGGTGATACAAGCTCTTCGGAGGCGTTGGATTTGTGACCCAACACCTCCTCGGTGGTTCGAATGGTTTTTTGCAGAAAAGCCCCAAAAGAGTTCGGCCACTGCTTACAAGCACAAAGACTGCTCAGATGCCATTGGATCTCAGATCAAACAACCTCCAAGCTCGTATCACCGTAGCATCCAAGCTGCGATAGCACCTTATGTTTTCTCGCACGGGAGCGTATGAGGTGCTCCCGCACCGTAGATTCTATGGTGATACGAGTTCACTGAGATCTAATGGCCCACAGTAGGAGGTTTGAATGTTTTTGCAATATACGGCTGATAGAGTTTGGGAAATGCGCAGAAAGTACAAGTACTACGCATGTGCCATCTGATCACTGATCATATGACCTAGATGCTCATATCACCGTAGCGGGTAATTAAGCTATGGGGAGCACCTAATATGAGCACCGGGGAGCCGTTCGATCGAAAATGCAGCGGCACACACGAGGCCTGAATGTTTTATTTGCAAAAAAACCTTTGGAGAGTTTGGAAATTGCGCATAATTACAAAGACTACTCCCAAGCCATTGGATCTCACTTCCAATGGTGTAAAAACTCGTATCACCATAGTATCTAAGCTGCAGGGTGGATGTGATATTCTATGCCGCTGTCATTTTTGTTCGTAAACTTGCAAAATACGTGTAACTCGTGATGTTACTTGTCTAATCGCGCAAAGTGTTTGTTCAAAAAAACCATCCTACACTGAAATATCGGAACAACACACGGGGGTCCCACTTGTCATTAATCAAATTTGGACATAAAACAAACAAATCTAAAAGACGAGATTCGAACTGGCAACCTGGACTACAAAGCGTAAGTCGATAGCCTGAAAAAATGAACGGTTGTTGGCTTTGTCCCATAACTTGATTTTATACAGTACTTGCGTTGAGTAGAGTAGAGGGAGTGCCTCGTCAACACGTGCATGACCGTTGTCTCACTTACCGGTGGGTCCCAGGTCTGCGATCTCAATCTCTCTTCTCTCCATCGTCTAACCTTTGCACGGGCACACACGAAGAGCGGCGCTAGCTTGCCGTGGTGTTATTACAACTAAAAAAAGCTTGGAAAATAGAAGAATCACCTAGATTAAGAGATGTTGTGGCTGGTCGAGACAGAGCTAACCACATCTATCCTCCGTGCCACGTTTGCATGATGAAGCTGTGTGGCTAGTGGGGTGTTTTCGACCGACTGGCTGGGTGCCGAGGTCGAACCATAGGTACTACGTCTAATACAGTATATTTTTACACGCACATTTTTCCTCCGTCCCGAGACGTGGCACACCCTACCGCGCGGTTTCGGGGTCCTCCCGGGTGGTTCACGCATATATTCTTCCTGATGTGGGACGCCCTACCGCGCGTTTTCTGGATCCTCCTCGGTCGTAGCACCGAAGCAAGTAAATGAGTCGTCAAATCACGAAAGACCACCTTTCCCGCCGAGTACATCAGTGAAGCACGGTGGCTAGCTAGTTGGGCTAGTTCGACCGATTAGCTAGGCCGCCGCCACATTTGTTTTTTCACCCCTTTGTATCTACTTGCCGGCAGGTAAATTTAAATATCCACCGCGGCGTTGCTCTGGTGTTTGGGTGCGGCAGGATTTTTAATTTTTTGATTGACGGGAGCAGGCGCGGCAGGATTTTTAATTTTTTGGATTGACGGGAGCAGGCGTGGCAGCAATTAGTCACGATGACTCCGCGTGTAAAAACCCACTGCTCCCTGATGTGAGAAGTCGTGGACTGGTGTTTTACCGTGGTGAATACCAAAAGATTCCCCGCTCCCTCCGCCTTCCCGTAGATTGCATTTCCTTACAGCCGTTTCGCCCCCTTTGCTTCCTGTCCCCATTGCTTCTACCTGGTGCCATGGCGGCACAGAAGATCACGGAGTCCGAGGTGAGGCGCCTGACACAGGAGCTCCATGCCAAGGATGCGGAGCTCAGGAACAAGGACGTGGAGCTCCGTGAGCTCAAGGAGGAGAGGAGTGCCATGCTCCTCCATTATGTGCGGGAGTTCACGGAGCTTCAAAAGCGGCAGGCGTCCACCACAAAGATGCTCGAGGCATCGGCGGCGTTGCTGCAGAAAGCGGGAGATACGATAGGCCGTCAGAGGAGCCGACTGGAGCGCGAGCGGGCCGATCGTGACGAGGTCCAGGATCGCCTCAGCCACTTGGTGAACCAAGTTGCCACGCACGTGTTGCGGCTGTGCGATGCCTACCGTCGTGCTAGTGCGATGATGCCGGCCGTCGGGCTAAACCCGTTCGACCACCGGTCGACTTCAACGAGCTGCGGCTTCCTGACCTAGTCTCCTTCTTCACCTATATCTCCGAGGAGCTGAGCCGTCTCCGCGCGATGGTGGGGGCTGAGCTGGACAAGGAGGGGTTGCGGGCTGCCGTCGCCGTTGCCAGGCGAATCCTTTCAGGGCTTCGTCACCGGAATCCATTCGTGCCATTGGACGCCATCTTTGACGAGCTGGCTCCCGTCGACCGGGAGCGGGCTCTACGGGCGGTTGCACCCTGCATCACCAACATCGTGCGCCTCGAGAAGCAGAGGGACTTCGGTGGTGTTTAGGCGCCCTCTGCATGGGCATGTCCATGTCTCGGCGCAACATGACCGTTGGATCAAACTCAGACAGTGCAGACCAGTCACTGTAGCACAAAGCGTGTGGGTGTGTTTGGTTGCATTCTCATCTCAATATAGTTGTTTCCTCTTCGTGTATTTTTGTCAACCTACTAGTGTGGACTCATGCACCCTTCATGCACTCTGCCAAACACCCAAAAGTGGGTCGAGAAGGGAACTTTTGCTCCCATCCCGTGCACCCTTCATACACCCTGCCTAACACTATTCGTGCTTCATATGGTTCATGTTTCATGGAGTACTATAGCACCGTACTCTCCGTGCGCTGTGGACCTAGTTCTGTTAACATTGATCTCACCATTCATTCTCGACCGGACAGTCGAAAAAGCGGTACTATGTTACATATAGGAGTAGCTGACATGCGCACAACATCATTTGTTATCGTCATATCTTACTACACTAGCAACAAGATTGCGTGGTACTGACGTATGAACCGCTGCACATGCCTAGTAGTAGGAGCACTGTGTATGTTCAGTGGCTACCATGTTTCGCACTCCTCCATCGTAAGAGTGGAAACGCTTGCTGTAATCATTTTTTTTCTTCAGAAAAACAGTGGACACGCTCTACCGTGCGGATCCTCCTCCAGCCATGCACTAAATTACTCACTTTCGCCGACGTGTGGGATAGCCATCACCTGGGTCCACCAGCCAGGCACTAAATTACTGCGTAGTAGAGTGACGGTAGACTACCCCGATCGAACCGCCGCAGTAATGCCCAATGAGCCGTCAAATCACAAAACCCCCTCCTTTCTAGCAGTAAGTTGGACGGACGAAGCAACCATCATTTCACTCTTCTCTCTCAGCTTCCTCTCTTCAAGAAAACCCCCACTCGCTTCGCTTCTCCCTCATCTCGTTCCTCCTTTCACTCTTCTCTCTCAGCTTCCTCTCTTGGATGGACGCCGGAGCACCGGCCGACGTGATGTCTATGGCTCTGGCCAAAACCGTCGAGGCTCATGGTACGAAGAAGCGCAAGCACCCCGCCGAGACTACCGCAGACAAGCTCAAAGCCATCGCCTTGTCCAAGCCCCCCTCTCCGGGAACCCTCATTAAGCAAGTCCAGGTAATGTCTCTTGTTGACGATCTTTTTCTCGATCTTGATCGTGTTTTTTCATCTAACACGCAGTACTAGTACTGGTAGTACAACTTTCTGGATGATCTTGCATGTGATTTTAGTGTGCCAAATGACGGTTCTAAATTCCTCTTTTGACCAAAACATGCGAGAGGTTGACACTGATTTCTTATAGATTACTTTTAACTACTCCCTCTGTCCAAATTTCTTGTCTTAGAGTTGTCTAGATACGGATGTATCTAATACTAAAATGTGACTTGATACATCCGTATCTAGACAAATCTAAGACAAGAATTTTGGGACGGAGGGAGTACTTTATGAACATCAATGCTACCTTTTAAGAGGGTATATTTGCCTCAGTAACTTGTGTTATGGATATTGCATGTAATCCCTCTGCTCTCATGCCTTTGAAGACATGTTCTAGTGTCTTTGTTCACTCATTTCTGTGCGTATATGTAGTCATATATGGAGTATAATATCGAAAATCATCTTATATTTCTGAACGGAGGTAGTAATAAAATATGGTTTCTGTTTGAATTAGAACCAGGTCCGCGGTGGAGATGAAGTTCTCAAAGTCATGCCGCGTGAACTCGAAGACCTGATGATGAGTTCTACTGCTGAACTATCCAGCTGCTGTGTCCTTGTCGCCACGTGTCCTGAACTAGTGTTTTCCTGTAGCATTGTTGGCAGGCGTGTTCTCGAGGCTGTACTTGAGCACAACAATTTCCTGGCTATGCCTTCGATTACGAAGGGTGTGGTTCTTGTAAAGCTTCCCAACAAATCTGATGCGGCATGTCTTCATCATCATGTTTATGAGTGGAAAGACCACTCTATTAGGTTCTCCAAGGTTGACAAGATGGTGATGGTGCATGTAGACATCTCACACGAAGTCCATGGCCTAGTCAGTTATGCGGGGTTCATCCCGTAGGTCGGTGGCAAGAAATAGTCTGCAGAGTTTAGTTAGTGCAACTTTGCTTGTCTGTAGTAAGTACTGTTGTTCAGTACTTGATTTGTGTTTGTGAACCCTGTATTGTTTATTAGTACTGCCGCTTTTGGTGTGTGAACGGTCTATGTTAATGTCTATCCACTCAATTCAGTCTGTATATTTTGAAGTATCCAGATCATATTTTTTGTGAGGACGGTTTATCAATTATGGTTACACTCCAATATCTGTATGCATTGCAGGGTTTATCGCAACCACTAGGATTTCCAGTCCCATGGATGTTCAGTCCATACGATTTGTTCCGACCTTTGGACTGTCCTTCTTGTGGGAGTAGGCAGGGCCCCTGCATGCCACGCGTAGTTGGACGATCAATCTTCTGTTTAGTCATAGTGATTTCCTGGTAAGGATTCACTCGTGTCACATCAAGTAAATCTTATTGATTTACTGTCTAAATCTTATTGATTTAATGTCGTGTTTTCTTTCTTTTCCTGCAATTCTACGATGTAGGTTTTGCCATGTGACATTCATCACAGAATAAACCGTTTGGTTTGCTCTACGATGGCTATTTTTGCAGGTTTCACTTCTTATGTCGTGTCAGTAACGAAGGCACTGTCCATCACTTATATTACTGGAAAAAATTGGATCAGTCTGTTGTCTGAGTACAAGCTGAATCCCTACGATGAACTGCAGTTTGGTTTAACAAAAATGCCACAATTAGTCCTTCTCGCGTTTAAAAGAAATGAAGAAAAAACTGGATCACGGTCACAGATCCTAGTCAAGTTAGAAAGCTCATCATAGCAGACCAGACACGATCGTCACTGTCTCGCACAGATCGAGCACCGGCAGTTGCTCTAGCACTGACAGCGCCAGCAGCTCAGTCTGATCCAGCTGAGGATTGGGCACCGACCGCGTTAGCGGATCAGTCTGATCTACCGGAGGATCGGGCATCGACACCGGCACCTGCTCCGACACCGGCACCAGCTCTACAAGGAGCACCATCTCCGGCAGCAGCGGCGGCTTCGGCACCTCCACCAACACTTGCACTTGCATCTGCTCTGGCCCGTGCAGTTGCACCGGAAACAGACTGGGCTACAGTTCGCACTTCATATACCAAAGTCCTTACAAAAACCAATATGTCCACCTTCTTGGTAAGCATTGGCCACCCAAGTGCTTCGTTCTTTTTTCCTTCCATGTTGTTTCACATGATTCACTGTGTTAATCTAACTGTTTGGGTATGTCTTCTTGTTTGCAAACAGAGAATTCCTAGAGCAACGAGGGAGTCGTTCAACAATCCGGGCGACCGCGGCCAAGTTTCTCTTACCATGCGCAGCCTTGGTGTGAATGAACCTGCTCAATATACCGTAAGTACAAAGGATGGTCGCATGACGATTGATGCTAAAGGATGGTCAAGGTTCAAATCTAAATCATATCTTGCAGTAGGGGATGATGTCAAAATCGAACTTTCTCGGCAAGGAGAGCTGGTCCAAATCAACTTTGAAATTCTTCAGTAGCAACACGCAACTGCCGAACTGATCTATCCTCCGAGAGATTTTGATGTAATAATCTGGCATGGTGAAACAAGTGTCATGTGTGTATAAGTAGTACGACAGTATTATTTATCACATGGTATATCGTTGATAGAATTGCAACTTTGATTGCTGGTTAGGAACTGTCGTTTGATTTCATTCCAACAGCTGTCGTGCTTTATTCAATTTTGTGTATTCGCCTTGCGACAGCATCTAAAACCAGCGACGTACCGATCGCTGGCAATATGAAAAGCGTTGAGGTAGAACACATGGGCCCCCAAACATGCAGGGTCGGCCTGCGGCCCAAAGTCCAGAACCATGAGCCTATCTGAGTATTATATTCTCAGCTGAACCCCCATAAAAAAAGCTGAACCACAATAATGCCCGTGCGTTGCAGAGGGAGTATATTTCTCGGCAAGGTGAGCCTGTGATATAAAAGATTTGTATATTTGTTTACAGAGGGAGTATCTCTCTATCAAGAAATATATTTATGTGTAACTAGTTACTCCTGTCTTTCTACTTCCTTTCGCTGATATGTGGGGCAACCGGCAACAGGGTCCACGTGCCATATGCACAAATTAGAGTGCACAACTTCACGGTAGACACACCCCGGTTGTAGCGCCGCAGTAATGCCTAATGAGCCGTCAAATCACAACCCCCCTTTCCAGCTTTAGCAGTAAGCTGGACGGACGAAGCGGCAATATTTCACTAGGCCTGAATCCCCTTCTCCCTCGTCTGCTTGTTCAGAGAAAACCCCCTCTCGGCGATTGCATAGGGTTTTCTCATGGAGAACCAGGTACGAATTCTTCATCCATCCCCGATAAATCCAAGTCCCTTGGTCGCAGGTAATCCTAGGATGGCAGCCGCCATCGTTGATGCATTTTTCTCCCTACTGAATCTAGTGTGTTTCATTTGCAGTGCCCAAAGTGCGAGTACCCTACAGTTTTCTGCGCCCTCGGCGAGACGCCACACTTGTTCCTTCTCATCCTAACACAACATTTTGAAACACGCACAGTATGTTCCTAGAATCCTCTTTTCTATCCGGGAGGGTGGGGGTTTTTTGAACATGTTGTGTTCTCATATTATTTTTCCTGCAGTGTATTATTTGCTCCGCCAGAACACATGTACTCAAGATGCTCGGCCTTGCCATAACTAAATACACTAGTTTAATGGTCACAGTGAAGACAAGCCATGGATATAAGTTCTGAGTTGGGTTCATGAACTAAGAAGATCGCTGCTTTTTTATGGCCGAACTTGGATAAAGTTTCTTAAGTGTTACGGACTGAAAGTTGGCGCACGAATGTTGATGGAAATGGCAGAACCTGGTCTCATCTTCACTGCGATCTTCCACCCCGACGTTGTTCCAATTGTTCATCCATGTTAGTTTTGTATCTGGTTCTTGCTTGTTGCCTCAATTACTTCTTAATCCACCTATTCTGTCTAACTAATCACAATTTAACTTTAGAAGTAGCAACGAATCTCTCATGAAGATGCTACTTCTAACTAATATTTTCTTATAATTGCTGGCACGTGTAGGTTTTTTCAAAGTTAAGCAGTCTGCTCGTTTGTTACTCTGTAATAACTCGGCTGTTACTAATGGCACTGAAGTTGACTGGATCGACATCCACAAGTTCCTACACTTTATTGATCGTCTTGAGGTCCTTGTGGGGCGTTTCAATGGTGGAAGGCCACGTGGGATATGTGTTCCACTGCTGCACTCGTTGAACAGGTCCAACTGTGTCAAGAAACTTATGGTACGAGCTATTTTCTATTATATATGTTGTTCATAAACTATTGCTTATACCAAGTTTTACAGCTGTGATCTTCTTGAAACAGGAACTGCCGAGTTCTATTGTTCCTATACAGATGCCTGACCATGGTCGGGTCAGACTTGCGCTTGGTCACAACATGATGTTTATGTCGACCTACTCAATTCCCCTTGGAGGTGAAAAGATACTTATTCATGGGTGGTCTCAAATAATGAAGGCCCGTCCATCTTGGAGAATAGGACAGAAGATTATGTTCATGCTTTTCCATGGCTCTAAAGCGAATATCCTGTTTATTGACCACGTTGCGAGATGAAGCCGCTTGCGGGGTGGCGCCTGGGCCTTGTCCTGGGGCTTGGCGGCCTCACCCTTGGTTAACTGTAGGCAAAGTAGCACTATTCGAGGCGTGCTTTGTACGGTTGAACCTGTATAAGTACTCATACTGCTTTCAGCTTTGGTTGTTAAGTGCCCCTGCTGGTTTCAGTTAAGGTTGTTAAGTACTCCTGCTGCTTTTACAGTCTGTCGTGTTTCTTCAATCCTGTCTTCCTCCAGCCGCCAAAACCAAACCAGCGCCGGCGGGGCCGCCTGCTTCCGCCTCCCACGGCTGGCTGCGCCTCAGCGCACGCATCGCTGCCCCACCGTCTCCTAAATCGTTAACGCCGACGTCCTCCATGCGCTTTGGTGCGCTCTTCGCGGCGCCGCCCTCTCGCGTTGTCAACATGGTCAACAAACAACAGGAATCGGCAGAAGTACATGGAGAGGGTGACAGTAGGGGCCCACCATGTCAGCGTATGGAAAAATAAAATGCTTCCTCCTAGTGTTTTCCTGACATCTGGGACCCACGACATTGTGAGCATATATAGTGAATAGACAAGAGAACAACACAAGATCGGCTGACACCTGGGATGTAGCTACTCGAGCAGTATTTTTTTTGTTTGGTATTGTTGAGACGGAGCAGGGTTTGAACTGGGCTGTGGCCCATCTAGCCCAGGCTTATATTTTATGTTCACCATGTGACCAGCCCAGCTATTTTTACTTTGTGAAAATGAGCCCAGTTTATTTTTTCTGAAGAATACCCAATCCAGGCCTACTTATTTTTCTACGCCCTGATGGGCTGCAATTCTTTCAAGACGCCTGCAAATCTTGAAAGTAATATGAAATGGGTTGTAAATATAAAAACAGATGACAAATTGGCAATTACTTTATAATTTCTGATTTTTTTCACATTTTTAGATTCCTATTTCACTGGGCATTAACCTAATTTAAATATATCTTCAAAGTACTTTAAATCAGGCTCGACATTTCGGTATTAAAAATAGTTTGGAACCCACAGAAATATGCGAAATTGGCCCTGGCCAACCAAAAAAACGACTGCAATAAATTGCATAAGAAGTTGCCATGAGCTATATATAAATTATTAAAAAAAAGAGGGAGTGGTCTGACTTGTGGGCCTGTTTAGTTGACGCGCATGCAAGATTTTTTTAGTTATTATATACGTCAACAAACGATTCTAGCAGACGTAACCTTTGGCTGTCAATCCAACGGCCGTCGTGTTTCTTCAATCTCTGATCTTCTTGCTCCAGCCACCAAAGCAGCACCGGCGGGACCGCCTACTCCCGCCTCCCGTGGCCGGCTGTGCTGCCGCGCAGGCCTCAGCGCCCCCTACTACTCCCACCGCTGGCCAGGGCATCCCTCTACTCACCCACACCCCCTGTTATTCTGCGGCGACGGCAGCCTCACACCGCAGCCAAACCGGTGAACCCTCGTACTCCTCTCCGCACGGGCTTCCACTGCCGCGTCTTCCCCGGCTCCGCGTCGTCCCCTTCCTAGGCCTCGCCGTCGTCCACCGCCGTGGTGCTCTCGGCGCGGCGTGGTCAATGTGGTCAACGACCGACTTCCATCGGAAGAGTACTGTATGTGGAGAGGCTGATAGCTGGGTCCACGGCAGCCGCAAGGAAGTGCCTCCTTATTACGCGGAAAATAATTATTCCTCCACCTGACAGCGGGGACCCACCGAACGGGCCACCAGTATTTTGCGAAAAAAATCGTTTCCCCTGACTGCTGGGACCCACCGGACGGGCCACCGTATTTCGTGAAAAAAACGTTCCCCCCGCTGTCAGCTCGGACCCACCGGAAGTGCCTCCTTATTACGCACAAAAAAATGAATACTCCCCAGCTAGCTAGGACCCACCTTGGTGGGAGGCTGACTTGTGGGCCTACTAAGTTGATGGGGACGAAGGGCTTTGTCAACTTAGTCAATATGAACGATTCTAGCTCCAGTGACCGTACGATGTCCATCCAACGGCCGTAGTGCTTCTTCAACCTCTGGTCTTCTTGCTCCAGCCGCCCAAAGCAGCGCCGGTCGTGCCGCATGCTCCTGCCTCCCGTGGCCAGCTGTGCTGCAGCAGAGGCCTCACCGCCCCCTACTATTCCCACCGCTGGCTAGGCCCTGCAGCGACGGCAGCCTCACACCGCAACCGAACCAGTGAACCCTCGTACTCCTCTCCGCGCGAGCTTCCACTGCCGCGTCTTCCCCGGCTCCGCGTTGTCCCCTTCCTAGGCCTCGCCGTCATCCACCGCCGTGGTGCTCTCCGTGTGGCATGGTCAACGTGGTCAAGGAACGACTTCCATCGAAAGAGTACTGTACGTGGAGAGGCTGACTGCTGGGTCCACGGCCACAGCCCAGTTTTTTGTGATTTGCCAAGTAAGTCGCTTTGTCAGGCCTGTTGAGCTGCAAATCTTTCAAGATGAGGAGAGCTTTCATTCGGCTGGCCGAGAAAATGGCCCATCAGTACTGAGAAATGGGTTGTACATTTTTAAAACAAATCAAACCGGCAATTAGTTTCAAATATCTTTTTTTCATTTCAAGATTTTAAATTACATTAATTATTATGTGTGGAGAATTTGTTGGATTTTATATTGATATACATTTATTTTTAAAATCAGTTTGAATGTGAGTCGAAATTTCGGGATTAAAAACAGTTCGGACCGCACCGAAATATGCAAAAATTCGTATAATTTTTTAACTGTGGCCACAATATGGGCTGTAATGCTAACAAAAAGAATATGGGCTCCAAAAAACCTTAAGAATTAGCAAATGGGCTGTAAATTATTAGAAATAATGGCAGATGGGTTGTATGCTGTTTTCCACATATTCGAGGCTTTCATATAAAAAATGTTGACGCACAAGCACTGACTGTTGGATGTCCATCCAATGGCCGTCGTGCGTCTTCAATCTCTGCTCTTCCTGCTCTAGCCGCTCAAACAAGCGCCGGCGGGACTGCCTACTCCCTCCTCCCCGCGGCCGGCTGTGCTGCCGCGCAGGCCTCAGCGCGCCACCGTACTCCCATCGCTGGCCTAGCCATCGCTCTACTCACCCACACCTGCTGTTATTCTCCGGCGACGGCAGACGAACCAGTAAACCCTCGTAGAGTCGTACTCCCCTCCGCATGGGAAACAACTGCCGAGTCTTCCCTGCCTCCGTGTAGTCCCCTTCCTAGGCCTTGCCGTCGTCCACCGCCGTGGTGCTCTCGGCACGGCGTGGTCAATGTGGTCAACGACCGACTTCCATCGGAAGAGTACTGTGCGTGGAGACGCTGACAGCTGGGTCCACGGCCGCAGCAAGGAAGTGCCTCCTTATTACATGCAAAATAATTATTCCTCCACCTGACAGCGGGGACCCATCGAACGGGCCACCGTATTTCGCGAAAAAACATTTCCCCCTGACTGCTGGGACCCACCAGCTAAACCTTCGCACGCAAGGAAGTGCGTCCGGGCAAAAAAAACAAAATGATTCGCCCCCCTGACTGCTGGGACCCACAGCTACATCTTCGCACGCAAGGAAGTGCCTGACAGTCGGGACCCACCTGGTCGAAGCGTATGTAGCGTTGTCATTCTGGTCGCGAACGTGTACATACATATATACTGGTGGATGTAGAGGCGCGCACGTGTCGTAGTAGAGGCGCGCACGTAGCATGTACACGTACGTACAGCGGCCAGGGTGCAAGAAAGAAAATACGGCCACATATGTGTACATACGGGCGGGGTCTCGAACGCCTACTCGCGCATACGTACGGCGACGGCTCGTTGACATGGCTGGGTCGGAACGGAGAAACAGCGTCTTCGTCGTATTCATGGGGAGGCAACGGAATGCGTCATGTTCATGGGGAGACAAAGGAATGCGTCGTGTTCAACGGGAGGCAACAGAACGCGTGGGAGCCAACCGGCTGGGTCGGAACGGAATGCGTGGTCGTGTTCATCGGGAGGGCTTTGACGGAACAGGCGACAGAAACGAGGCCTGGCGTACCGCAGAACAGAGGAAACGGCCTTGTGTTCGACCGGCCACATTCGAAACGGGATCCTGTTCATCGGGAGGGGTCTGGCGTACCGCAAAACGGACGAAACGGACCTCCTACGGTTGAAACGGGGGTCCTGTTGATCGGGAGGGGTGTGGCGTACCGCAAAATGGACGAAACGGGCCTCCTATGGTCGAAACGGGGGTCCTGTTGATCGGGAGGGGTGTGGCGTACCGCAAAACGGACGAAACGGACCTCCTACGGTCGAAACGGGGGTCCTGTTCATTGGGAGGGGTGTGGCGTACCGCAAAACGGGACTCCACGAGATACTGTTCATCTCCACCGTCGACCTCCTCCAGCCTCCACGGGCTACCGTCGACCTCCTCCAGCCTCCACGGGCTCCTGTTCATCCAGCCTCCACCACGCACTACTCCATCGGCTACTGTTCAACCACCCCTCCACCGTCTACTGTTCATCTAGCCCTCCACACCACGGGGTCCTGTTCAACCACCCCTCCACGGGCACCCCTCCACCGTCTACTGTTCATCCAGCCCTCCACACCACGGGGTCCTGTTCATCCAGAGGCAACGCCACCGCTCACTGTTCATCCAACCCCCCCCCTCCCCCCGCGCAACGCTCACTGTTCATCCCAGAGGCAGCATCGATCGGCTTCAGTTAGCAGCAGTAACGAAGGAATCACTTGATCGGGTTCAGTTCACAGCCATCGATCGATCGCTCGGGTTCAGTAACGCATAGCCTGCAGTGCAATCGCTCGGGTTCAGTTAGAGCCCAACGCCTCACTCAGGTTCAGTTAGAGCCAATGCCTCGCACACACGCACGTACGTGTACGAGAGAAATGCGCATCTCTCGGCCCCCGACCTCCCGCCGTAACCGGGAACTCCCCGAAATTTTCCTCGCCCTCGCTTCTACCACGGTTTTTTCCGTCATGGACGGCCCAAAGAATGTCATGCAGCTGCATCTCCGGCCTGCCCAGGACGGAAAGCCCATTTTCTGTCATGATTTTTTGTCATAGAAGTAGGAGCCCACGACATCTATGATGATACCGGGTTTTGTCACAATTATCGTCATAGAAGTGTCATATGTATGACAGAAAAAAAATTCGTTCGGCCCAAAATGTCACGGATGTGTCTTTTTTTACTAGTGGATGTACTCGGCGGGAAAGGTGGTCTTTCGTGATTTGACGACTCCTTCATGTGCTTCGGCGCTACGACCGAGGAGGACGCAGAAAACGCGCGGTAGGGCGTCCCACGTCAGGAAGAATATATGCGTGCACCACCCGGGAGGACCCCGAAATCACACGGTAGGGTGTGCCACGTCTCGGCACGGAGGAAAAATGTGCGTGTAAAAATATACTGTATCAGACGTAGTACCTATGGTTCGACCTCGGGACCCAGCCAGTCGGTCGAAAACACCCCACTAGCCACACAGCTTCATCATGCAAACGTGGCACGGAGGATAGATGTGGTTAGCTCCGTCTCGACCAGCCACAACGTCTCTTGTTCTAGGCGATTCTTCTATTTTCCAAGCTTTTTTTAGTTGTAATAACACCACGGCAAGCTAGTGCCGCTCTTCGTGTGTGCCCGTGCAAAGGATCGACGATGTAGAGAAGAGAGAATGAGATCGCAGACCTGGGACCCACCAGTAAGTGAGACAACGGTCATGCACATGTTGACGAGGCACTCCCTCTACTCTACTCAACGCAAGTACTGTATAAAATCAAGTTATGGGACAAAGCGAACAACCGTTCGTTTTTTCAGGCTATCGACTTACGCTTTGTAGTCCAGGTTGCCAGTTCGAATCTTGTCTTTCAGATTTGTTAGTTTTAGGTCTAAATTTGATTAATGACAAGTGGGACCCCCGTGTGTTGTTCCGATATTTCAGTGTAGGATGGCTTTTTGAACAAACACTTTGCGCGGTTAGACAAGTAACGGCACGAGTTACACGTATTTTGCAAGTTTACGAACAAAAATGACAGCGGCATAGAATATCACATCCACCCCGCAGCTTAGATACTATGGTGATACGAGTTTTTACACTGTTGGAAGTGAGATCCAATGGCTTGGGAGTAGTCTTTGTAATTATGCGCAATTTCCAAACTCTCCAAATGTTTTTTTGCAAATAAAACATTCAGGCCTCGTGTGTGCCGCTGCATCTTCGATCCAACGGCTCCCCGGTGCTCATATTAGGTGTTCCCCATAGCTTAATTACCCGCTATGGTGATATGAGCATCTAGGTTGTATGATCAGTGATCAGATGGCACATGCATAGTACTTGTACTTTCTGCGCATTTCCCAAACTCTATCAGCCGTATATTGCAAAAACATTCAAACCTCCTACTGTGGGCCGTTAGATCTCAGTGAACTCGTATCACCATAGAATCTACGGTGCGGGAGCACCTCATACTCTCCCGTGCGAGAAAACATAAGGTGCTATCGCAGCTTGGATGCTACGGTGATACGAGCTTGGAGGTTGTTTGATCTGAGATCCAATGGCATCTGAGCAGTCTTTGTGCTTGTAAGCAGTGGCCGAACTCTTTTGGGGCTTTTCTGCAAAAAACCATTCGAACCACCGAGGAGGTGTTGGGTCACAAATCCAACGCCTCCGAAGAGCTTGTATCACCAAAGCATCTAAGGTGTGGTAGCACATGATATTCTTACATACAGGACAATATGATGTCCTCCTTCATCTTAGATGCTACGGTTATACGAGCTTCGAGGTCGTTGGATATGAGATCAAAGGGCATCTAAGTAATTTTTGTACAAATTGTGTGCAATTCTCAAACTCACCAAGGTTTCCTGCAAAAATATTAAGACACATCATGTGAGCTGCTATATCTCAAATCTACAAGCTCCAAGCAACTCGTATCGGCATATAGCATCTAAGGTATGGGGGCACATGATATTCTCCCGGGGAGGAGGGGTGGGGGGTGCACAACCAATCGGTGGTTGGGAGGGTGGGGACAAATATAATCTAAACAACCCTAAACAGAGCTCCACAATTTTATCTAAGGTCGAGGGGTTGACCCCCCACAATCATAGCTCCGCCTAAACACAACATTTGCATGTACTGTAGTACTAGAATTAATATTCATGTTTCAGTTTCATGTTCATTTTAAATATTGAACTGAGGACCATGGATGTCTTACATTTTACTCCCTTTGTTCCTAAATATTAGTCTTTTTAGAGGCTTCAAATGGACTGGCACATACGGATGTATATAGACATATTTTAGAGTCTAGATTCGCTCATTTTGCTCCGTATGTAGTCACTTGTTGAACTCTCTAAAAGACTAATATTTAGGAATAGAAGGAGTATTTTTGAATTCGTGTCATACATGCATGGTTTGGAAAAATAGATGCACTATACTTATTGGATTGTTTTTGTGTTCGTGCGTGTGTGTCTCTCTATGTGTGTGTGTGTGGTCATATGCTTGATACATACAAAGTTTTCTCACCTCCATATTGTTCATCTTTTAAATTTGAATTTGCATTGGAAAACTTACTAGGGATACCATGAAATGTGAAATCCACGTTGAGATCACTATATCACAAACTCACTCTAATTCAACAACTCGTCATAAACCAATTACCACGTTGAGATTAGTATTTGCAAGGAAAATACGGGTATTGTAATACACATAGATTCGTTCGGCAATTTAAAAGGTTCCTTTCGTATTCTCGAATGGTAGGACCCAACGGCCTACCAGCTAGACCTTGGCTCGTGTTGATCCTAAAAAAACGGGCTCGTGTCCTTCGGTGGCGTGCGTGGTACGCACATTAGGCAACCCCAACTAGTCGAGCCTCAGCGTTTCAAGTCGAAATATCTGGCGGCCAGATTTCCAGCCCTAGGAAATTCCCCTCATGTCCCCGGTCCATAATGACTACCGATGAACAACAGAGGGATGCTTTAGTAACTAGACAACGTTACCTACCGTGCCGAGCACGGTTCAATTCCCTCGGTCGCCGCTCGTCAAGGTCACCCGTCAACTGCATTGCCTAGTACTACTACTACTACTACACCAGGATGAGCACAGAATTGAGCCTGTTTGTTCGTGCCTAGTACTTGAGTTAATATATCAGGCAATGCACTGGTACGGAGGGATTATCCTTTACTCTGCATATATAACTTGTCTGAAGTCTAACTAAGCAAAATGTTTGACCAAATCCTTTCTTAAGAAATACAACAGGACAGATGTACGGCTTGAAAATTTATTGCATGATGCAGGTTATGATATTGTTTCGAATCCTGGATTTTAAATTTCAGAAAATCCAAAAGTGAGCATAAATTCTTGAAACTAAGCATGGTCACGTGATATGGCACAAATATTACTTCGTAAGTTTTTTCTTCAATTTGAGACAAGCTGCTTATGACAAGTTGCACAAATGAAGAGCCAAGGTATTTTGGAACAAAGACCTGTCACGTTAAGGCGAACGCTTTCACTATTGAAACCGTGGGCGTTTACGTGCCGCCACGAGTCCCCGCTTCTCATCAGCAGGTGTTGTCCGAGCAAGCGTGTGAGTTGACGGGAGGCGTGCGAGCAGACCGCTGCGCCGGCTGTCAGGGAGGCGTGCGAGCAGACCGCTGTGCAGGCTCACCGGGAGGCGAGCCCTTTGACCAGGCTCCGCCGCCCACCGTTGTCCCAACTGCTCCAACTTTTAATGTCGCCGGCGCCGCAGTTTAAAATCAACCCCGCACTACCCGGTATCGCTACAATCCTCTCTCTTCCTCTCCGATTCTCCTATCGTCTACCTCCAACTAGCCTGACCTAAACGTATGCCATGCCGCATCACGATGGTCTGCCCTTAGTGTTCCAGTTTCCTGAGGAAGACACCCAGCCGGAGTCTCAAGAACATAAGGCGCTTTGGGACGAGCTTGAACTAGCCTTGCGGGAAGACGCCGCGCCTGTCCCCGCTCCTGTTCCGGCTCCCGTCGCCCCGACTGCGCCAGCGCCCATCTCCGTGGCATTGATGGGCTGGGAGCCGCACATTGTCGCCGAGCTTGATCCCACGGGGTTCCATGAGGTCCCAGCCGACTTTCACGCGCCCGTGCACCTACCAGCGCATGCGCCTGCGCGTGCACTGACGCGCACGCCCGTGCACCTGCCAGCGCATGCGCCGGCGCGTGCACTGACGCGCACGCCCGTGCCGGTGCCCGTGCACCTGCCAGCGCATGCGCCTGCGCATGTACTGACGTGCGCGCCCGTGCCGGTGCCCGTGCACACGAATGTCTCCGCCGCGCGATTGACAGCGCCTATCCCCGCGCGGGTGCCAGTGCCCCCCTCAGCGGCATGGATGGCCGCCGTCGACAGCTTCCTTCCACCAACGCCGGTTGCCTCCTCCCGCCAATTGACTCGCTCCGAAGTCCAGAACATTTTGGCCTTCCTTGAAGCTAGGCCAACGTCCAGGAGTACGCCAACAACGGCGCAAGACGCCGCCGTCACCGTCGGTCAGTGGCCCGGCGACACACAGAGCACGGCAGAGGAGCCGCTTCCCACCGCGAGACGCCCCCGCCGCCGCCGTGTAATCTAAATTTGCCATGAAAAATGTTCGGATTGCCATGCTTAAAATCCGAACGTTTATCATTTCCGTTTATTTTATACCGACCGTCGTATAATTTAAAGTCGGAGTCAGACTGAACGAAATGTATGGTTTGATCGATTGAATGTTCTGCTAGAGCCGTATCAAATTAAATATAAAACGTCATCAAGCCACATGTATTCCTTGTCATCCAACGACCTAGACTGCTTCAATGTCGAGCGCTCAACACGTTTAGCGTGTAGTTAATTTCATGCCAAAAATAGTGCTAATCACATGACAACACGCAAATAATATCCTAGTAGTTAATATCCGCATGCACTTAATATACTTCCACATTAATGTGCATTGCACGTACACACTGACTAGTGCTGCTAGTACGTGAAAATGGTGCCGTGACTTGTGAACGCGTCCAGATATGGTCAACGGCAACATCGCCCGCGAGTTCTTCCTGTTTGCCCGTGCGTCTAAACGCAAAAGGGGAGGAGAGAGAGAGAGCACACATGGAACCCACCAGTAAGTGAAGGCGATTAGTACTAAAAATAATATTACATGTTATCCATTAATTAGGCCGTGGTAATATAAAAACATTATGTGAACAAAGGGGGTACAACAAACATTGCTATTCTACGTATGTTGCTTATTGACGTGCGGCTTGAAGGCCCAGTCGCATGTTCGATCCTCGTCCTTTATTTTTTAATTTGTATATGGGTCCAAATTTGTTTCATGACATGTGGGCCCCTCGGTGTGTAGTTTGTAGCACTTTAATTTGTGGTTCGAAATTTGTTCCATTCCAAGTGGACTATCGGTGTGTAGTTTTGTAGCTTATTTATAATAATTAAAGAGAACACATAGTTTTTTCAATAATACCATGGTGCGACATTGAAGGCGAGAAAGGACGTGCGAGAGAGCGATGACCGAGCCAGAGGGAAATCAACTAGGGGAGTTGCGTGGGTTGCAACGGTGTTTGGAGTAGTTGTGGGCCGAATGCTACGAAAATATAATCTAAACCGACCGGAATAAATGCCTGCACAAATTAATCCAAGGTTGGAGTGCCCCTCGCAATGTAAATAGCTCCGGCTTTGCGAGGGATGGAGAGGTAGTAGCTTCAACGCGTGGAAGATACGGTGTGAGAAAGCGAGGTCAATCGAGAGACATGTAGATAGAGAGACAAAGTGAGTGTGGTCCTACATTCATTGAACAAATATATATGCTCCGGAGATATATTGTCCGATTGAGCTTTTTGGCAAGGGTGAGGGCTGTAAGATAGAGCTTGAGAGATGATCCAGTCATAGACGTGTAGATATATTTTGTGCGTGGGAGGAAGCAAGGTCAACCGATCACACAGGGTCGCCGTGCGATCAAAAGAGTGAGACGGGTTGGAGAGAGTGACCTAGATAGACGATGTGCATGAGAGAGTATACAATGTGAATAGGTCGAATTGGGCTCAACAATGGTGATATATCATTTTTGTCCGAGAAAGAGCGAGGTCAATCGAGACATACATACAGAGAGAGAGAGAGAGATTGAGTGAGCGTTGCCCACCATGTGGTCGAAAGAGTGGCGGCGGCTTGGATGGACTGACCTAGATAGACAATCTGCATGAGAGAGTATAGAGTGTGTCGATCGAGGCTCGAACAGGGAGATATATCATTTGTGTGTGAAGAAAACGAGGTTAAACGAGACTCAGATAAAGAAAGCGAGATGTGTACCCGGAGAACAAAAGGGGAGGCACTGACGAAATTTATGCGTCGGATCCGGAGCAAAGCATATGGGAAAACGAACCCAATATAAACATACTCGGGCTGTCCATGGATAGCGTTGGACAATTTGAAAGAATCAAGGTTATAAATATGCAAATGCATGCATATTTATAACTATGACGCTTTCGAACGGGAGACACATATTGGTTACGCATACTGATGATTCAAGACACATATGTAGCTAGCTATCAAGTTTCATCGGAATAGATCAAATAATTAATGGGGTAGGAGGACATGTCATTTGTGCTCACCCACGAACGAAGGGGCAGAGCACGTCAAACGCACGGCGAGGTCGTCGAACACCAAACCTCGTAGCGATGAAACAACTGCACATTTAAAACTACCCGATCAACACAATTATATATGATGTTTTTCATAACAAAATCGAAAGATATATGACCTAACTAATAATTCACAAATATATGACCCCGTCGGCTTCTGGAAGGCCAAAGAACACCTTTTCGGGAGGTGTCGGGGGTCGAGGTGTCGTGTCGGTCTCGGGGTGCCGTGTCGGGGTCGGGGTCGGGGTCTCGGGGTCGGGGTGTCGGGTCGGGGTGCCGGGTCGGGGTCGGGGTGCCGTGTCGGTGTCGGGGTCGGGGTGTCGGGTCAGGCTCGGGGTCGGGGTGTCGGGGTTGGGGTCGGGGTCGGGGTCTCGTGGTCGGGGTGCCGGGTCGGGGTCGGGGTGCCGTGCCGGTGTCGGGGTCGGGGTGTCGGGTCAGGCTCGGGGTCGGGGTCTCGGGGTTGGGGTGTCGGGTCGGGGTGCCGGGTCGGGGTCGGGGTGCCGTGTCGGGGTCGGGGTGTCGGGTCAGGCTCGGGGTAGGGTTCTCGGGGTCGGGGTGTCGGGTCGGGGTGCCGGGTCGGGGTGTCGGGTCGGGGTGTCGGGTCGGGGTGCCGTCTTGGGGTCGGGGTGTCGGGTCGGGGTGCCGGGTCGGGGTCGGGGTGCCGTGTCGGTGTCGGGGTAAGGGTGGGTGTGGTGTCAGCGTGTCGGTGTCGGGGTGTCGTGTCGGTGTCGGGGTCGGGGTGTCGGGTCGGGGTGCCGGGTCGGGGTCGGGGTGCCGTGTCGGTGTTGGGGTCGGGGTGTCGGGTCAGGCTCGGGGTCGGCGTGTCGGGGTCGGGGTCGGGGTGCCGGGTCGGGGTCGGGGTGTCGTGTCGGTGTCGGGGTCGTGGTGTCGGGTCAGGCTCGGGGTCGGGGTGTCGGGGTCGGGGTGTCGGGGTCGGGGTCTAGGGGTCGGGGTGTCGTGTCGGGGTGCCGGGTCGGGGTCGGGGTGCCGTGTCGGGTCGGGGTTTTTTCCTCTTTTTTCCTTTTCTTCTTCTTCCTATTCTTCCTCTTCTTCTTTTTTCTTCTCCTCCTCCTCTTCTTCTTCTTCCTTTCCTTTTTCCTCTTCTTCTTCTCCTCCTCTCCTCTTTTTTCTTCTTCTTCTTCCTCTTCTTCTTTTTTCTTCTCCTCCTCCTCTTCTTCTTCTTCCTTTCCTTTTTCCTCTTCTTATTCTCCTCCTCTCCTCTTTTTTCTTCTTCTTCTTCCTCTTCTTCTTTTTTCTTCTCCTCCTCCTCTTCTTCTTCTTCCTTTCCTTTTTCCTCTTCTTCTTCTCCTGCTCTCCTCTTTTTTCTTCTTCTTCTTCCTCTTCTTCTTTTTTCTTCTCCTCCTCCTCTTCTTCTTCTTCCTTTCCTTTTTCCTCTTCTTCTTCTCCTCCTCTCCTCTTTTTCTCTTCTTCTTCTTCCTCTTCTTCTTTTTTCTTCTCCTCCTCCTCTTCTTCTTCTTCCTTTCCTTTTTCCTCTTCTTCTTCTCCTCCTCTCCTCTTTTTCTCTTCTTCTTCTTCTTTCCTCAAACTAAACTAAACCTAAAACTAAACCTAAAACTAAAACTAAACCTAAAACTACAACTAAAACTAAATCTAAACTAAAACTAAAACTAAAAAGGAAAAAAACAGAAAAAAAAACAGAAAAAAGGGGGCCTCACCTGGGGGGTGGAGGAGGCCGGTGGAGGAGGCCGGTGGAGGAGGGGGGCGAGGCGGTGGAGGAGGCGGCCTGGGGCGGCGGGGGGCCGGGCCCGGGCGGTGGGGCGCGGGGCGGCGGGGGGCCGGGGCGGCGGGGGGGGCGACGGGGCGGTGGGGGCGACGGGGCCCCGGCGGCGGCGAGCCGGGGCGGCGGGGGCGACGGGGCGGCGGCGGCGCGCGGCGGGCGGCGGCGGGGTGGGAGGAGAGAAACGGCGAGGGAGAGAAGAAGTGAGTAACGGGCGGGGGTACGGGCCGTTAGGTAGTGAGCTCTTTGCCGTCCGCCCCTCTTTGCCGCCCGCTTTTTTGCCTCTTTGTCGTCTGCTAGCGGACGGCAAAGAGGTGGCCCGTTAAGTTTTTCCCAAACGGGCGGGGGGTGGGGCCACCTCACTCTTTGCCGTCCGCCAGCGGACGGCAAAGATTCTTTGCCGTCTGCTGGCAGACGGCAAAGAGCTTCTTTGCCGTCTGCCCTTTCTTTGTCGTCTGCTTTTGGGTAGCTGATGGCAAAGAGCTTCTTTGCCGTCAGCTAGCAGACGGCAAAGAGCTGGCAGATGGCAAATTAGCTGATTCCAGTAGTGAATGGCGGGTGTGTGAGGTAAATACATTTGGTAACAGAGTGGAAAAAGGGGTTGTGTAGTTGAGGGACTTAGAGATCGAAACATGGAGAGAGAGAATGAACGTGTGTTGGAAACCGATAGCTTCCTAAGGTGGTTAGGAGAGGAAGATTGACCGATACAGGAAGTATGTAGCGTTTGTGCGGAGGGGGCGCTAAAAACAACATATGAATGTACATAGTACGAGACTTAATATCGATGTTTCAATTCGGTGTACATTGTAAGATTTGAACCGAGGACCAGGCATACGGGTAATTATTTCGAATTCGTGCCATACTAAGTTTCAAAAAGTTGACATTGACTCGGTTTGTTGTGCTATTTTGTAGGTCATATGTTTGAATCCATCCAAAAGTTTTCTCACTACCATGGTGTTCATCATATACATATGAATTTGTATTAAAAAGTAGCGTGGATGCAGTGAAATGCGAAATCCACGTTAGAATTGGAGATCGCTACGTGACACACACTCTAATTCAAATAACTAACTACGTGACACACACTCTAATTCAATTAACTAATTATGTGACACACACTCTAATCCACGTTAGCGTGGGTACCGTTTCGTTTTTTTTAATAACTCATCATTAATTAATTTATAGTACTCCCTCTGTTCACTTTTATAAGACCTTGAAGACATTTCAGACAATGTGCAAAACAGTTCATTTTAAGTTGTCTGAAACGACTTACAAAAGTGAATGGATGGAGTATCTCGTTTCGAATGACTAATTATTGCAAGGAAAACACGGGCATGGTAATACATACAGATTCGTTTGCAAATGAAAGAAGATTCGTTTGCATTCTCAAATGTAGGCGCACCAGGCAGACCAGGGTCGTGTCGGGGTGGACACTGCTTCGGTGCCTTAAAGGCAACTGTCTTTGGGTCACTGACATGTGGGCCAGCCACCTGTTGGGCCCACATGTCATGGACACAAAGGCAGGTGCCTTAAGGCACCGAAGCATAGTCCTGTCGGGGTTGTCGCGTGTGTCGGACGGATGCGTAGCACACAGCCACCCACCCCCCTCCCCCCAAAAAAAGGACGACGACAATATAAGTTCGCGCTTCCACGTTTCGGATTGAAATATCTGGCGGCCCCAATTCCAGCCCTGCAAAATCTCTCTTCTCCATCGTCCCCTTCCGCGCCCAGATTGCTCAAATCCCTAATTCGCCGCCAACCCTCGAATCGCCCCTCGTCTCGTCTCTTTCCCCACCGTTCCCCACCTCTGTGCCGGACGACAACGACGAAGACGACGGTCGTGCTTCACCACCGCACCGGAGCTACCTCATCTACGCCCTCGTCCACCGCACCGGGTGGTCCACCGACAACGTCTGCCGCCGCAACCGACGTGCCTCACAGACACCGAGTTCCACCGCATCAGGTGCGCTTCACCGATGCCGTCTCCTAGCTCACCGGGGCTACTTCACCGAGTACATCGTCGCACCTCCGTCCACCGAGGCTGTTGGGGCTTCACCAACGGTCTCGTCCACCGCATCGTAGCGCTCCGCTGCCACTCAAGATCTGCATCCGTGCGCGGCCAGCCAACGCCAGCGCATCACCCTCAACGGCTCTGAAGTGACCTTGTAAGTATCTGTCCTCCGGTACAACATCAAGGTCGATTCCTCTTATTTGATCAACCATTCGCCGTGTCAAAAATGCAGAGGGGGATGCAAGGAGCACAAGGCCTGCACATCCAAACAAGTGGTAACATGGACTTGTACATGGAACATCCCAAGCGCAAGCAGAGATGCAGTGAGCATGTACAACGAGCTAGCGTAAGTCCCTGCATTTCATTTAATTCGTACTGGCATTCGTGTATGATTTGTGTGCAGTGGCTGATCCACGAATTCAAGTTACCAGGGGCGAACATTTAACTTCAAAAATACGAAGGCACTTGCACTCCGGAAATCAACATAACTTGAGAAATGTGAAGCTACATGCACTTTGAAAACCAGCTAATGATCCAAAGTAGTTCAGATTATAAACACTAAATGTTGCAAGCACCAAAAAACACAAAATGCAACATGGTGTACAAGGACTACAAACATGGTCTGTACCTGCTTGAATTATTCATTCTCTGGCTGAAAATATCAAAGTGTAATTGCACGTATAACCAGTGCGCAAACGGCATATCAATATATCTATCCTGCACAAGTATGCCAATAGTTTCAAACAACAGATTAGAAAAGTATTTATGCTATGTTGTCATGATACGGGGACTTTTTGGTAGATGGCCTCGACGTTTCCTCAAGCTATGAAAATGCACTATAATTTGCTTGTCATCAATGCCTGCAAATCTCTGTCTCTCTCAACATAGTAGATCATCATTAGACACTAAATCCTTCAATGAGCTTGCAAAATGCTTGCATTAGATCCCTCATTAGACACTATATGTTCATCACCAGGAGCATGTAAAATGTTTGCATCAAATCCTTCATTAGCAGTCTGTTCATTAGACACTTCAGGCTCAAGAACAACATGAGCTTGTATGTTTGCACCGGAAACTTGAGTAGATACATCAGATTCAGTCAGTTCAGTATTGATTGGGGGAGTTATAAAATAAGTAGAAATTGGTTTCATTTTCTCATAGATTCCCTAGATACAAGCAGTTTTACAACACCGTCAGGTTTAACTATTGGCCAGAAATTGAAGAGTTGAATTAGATATAATTAGGGATGTGATGTACCTGCTCGTAGTGTATGCTACTCTTGCAAGCTGCGACTGTCCGTTTGCGCAAGCTCGATGCCATGCACGTGCTGCCGCCGCTGCCTCCCACGCAGGCTACACCCAGGGTTGGATCTTCATCTTCTTGTCCTTCTGTTCGCTTGAAGCCCGGCGACCGCCCTCCAACGAGGGCGCGAGGAAGTGCTGTGTCGGTCTGTCCAGCGGCGGCTAGGTTAGGAGCGAACCAGACTGGAGGCCGGAGCGAATGAATTGGAATTTTTCCTGCTGTCGATCGTTATGGGAGGCGCTCGTTTGGGCCGCGAGCCTGCTATAGGGCCTGCCTTGCACTTATGTTATTGGCCCATCCAAACTAAAACATTTTTCTTCATTTTTTACATTGCCTGCTCGTCCGTTGGGACGAACAAAACTAGCGTGGGCCAACCTAGACGACTCAAACTAGGTGCACACTTTCCAGCCACCTGAGGCGGCCGCCCATACCAGCCCCTATGGTGGCATCGCCCCTTTTTGCGTGTATGATTGGATAGTGAAAAATATTCCAGTGGTGCTTTTGATTTACCCCCAGAATGGTTGAATTGCTTGTTTCTATGAACTGAGTTCGCCAATAATGTGAAGGATGCCAGTCTTTTCATCCTATTGTAGATTGCTTAGATCTCGATATGCCAAAAGTAATCGCATGAAATATATAGTAAAAGCCAGTGTGATGTGTTTGGCTACAACTAGTCTGACTACACGTCCTCATATAACATATCAAGGACGCACCATCTTACCAGATTAACCATTCGACTTATGCAGTGTGGGAAGAAAGAAGTATTGGGACTGCGTATCCAAGCAATTGATGCCATGGACTCCTTCGTACAACCTTGTAAGCGAAAAAGAAGTTGTAGTGTGCCTGTACTAAGAACTAGCATAAGTTCAGTTACCTGCTTCTCGGAATTTTAGTTAGCCACTTATTGCAAAATTGTTCAATTACGTTGCTTGGCTTAATTTAGTTTGCTACTGATTACATAATGGCACAGCCTGTTAATCATGTTGTAGACTGTGCCTATCTATGTGTTTGATACTTACTGTTAAGAATTACCTGTTTGCCTTAACTTAAATATCTACTTGTTTGTTTAACTACTTTGCTGCTGCAACAGCGGGTTACAATGATGTTAATAACTACTTTTCAGCATCCAATTGAAACTCTTTAATTCCTTGTTTGTTTAACTGGTTTGCTGTTATAACTCCCAGTTGAGATGTTTTGCTAACTTCAACTTTTCTGAATCCAATCGGAACTTTAATGGCAAAACAGGTTAGCCCAAGATCAAAGAGCGAGGTCCCCATGGACGTTGCATCATCCCACATCAGTGGCACCGGCCCAATCGTGCATTATGAATTGCCAACTGCTGATGCTCTAGAGGCTAAACTAGTGGTAGAAAGAGATTCTGCTTCTGCACTTAGAGATGAAGTTGACATGTTGAGGAAGCAAACAGCACAATCACAAGCAGTACTCAAGACAACCATTAAATATTTGGTGGATTTCAAAACGAAGAAAGCTGAGACTGACCGGATTGTTAAGGTCCTGAAGGAAAAAAGGAAATTAAATTCCTACTTGGTAAATCATAGGTGAAATGTTCTTTCCATAGTTGAATAACCTTTGTGTTGTCTGTTCATGTAATCAATCAAACCATTTGTTTTAGAGATCATGTAATAATTGTTTTTTTTTGGTTTGTAATTTTATTTGAGCACAAGTCTGTATTAATTGATAAGACTCGGAGACATTTCATTTGGATTGCTGTGCCAGACCTACAAATATCCCAATCGGGCTGAATGTGCATTCAGCAATAGTAGTAGTATAGATGGACCATAAGTGGCACGCATCGGAAAAGGGCCAAGATGCTGGCCAAAAAAAGGATGTTGTTGTAGCCAAAATAAAGTACATCGGCCTGGCTTATGTATGTTAGTTGATATTATTGATCCATATACTCTATAAGTGTTTATATGCCTGTTAGTTCTGTACATTCTTGGTTGATTGACTCGGTATTTGAGTCTTGATACATCGCTTGTGTACATATCTAAATGGGAGTACACATTATGCTGCGTGTGACATTTGAGTTGGACATGAAGTGTTCCAAATATTTGAATTCACTTTAAACTGGATTCTAGTTTCTGAATTTGAGTATCGGCATTTGTAAACCATATTCATATATGACAATGGAATACATCTTTGTCGTCCTTTTGAAGATATATAAAAACACATAGAATGATTTATAAAGATTCATATAGGAATACAAAATGGATTCGAATTTAGTTGCCAGGGTAAACGTGGATGCTTATTGTCCCAAAATTCGAAAGAAGCAGCAAAATGTCCACTCCCATGTCGGCTGCCCGAAGCCAAGTGTTTGGGAGATGGAAATTACTGTCTACCCATTACACAGACAATCCATCGGCCCGATTTCCACTGCTCTAAATAGGGGTAGGTTAGTAACTTCAATTAGACGTGACACGACCGCCTCTGAGCCCATTCCGACACGGTGGGCGTCAAACATGGGCGGCAAAACTCATTTGATTCAAGCTCGTCCGAAAGACCTCTGTTTCTCCCTCCATTCCCCATTCATACACGGTGGGCGGCAAAACAAAATCGACTCGGCCGAAATCGATGTAGGCAAATATTTTCAATAGGGGCAGGTTTGTAACTTCACTCAGACGTGACACAACCGCCCTACCTGTCAGCCCCATTCATACACCGTGGGCGCCAACCATGGGCGCCAAACACCCTCTCCTCGCCCAAAATCGCTCTGGGCAAATATTGGCGAGATGCGAGATTACCGTCCTATCCCCAACCGACGAGACGTCCAAATTTTAAACGGGGGCTAAGTTCGTAACTTTCCCATATTTCAGACAGGCGCGTCCCAAAAACATGGTTCCCCATACCTCTCCCTCCATTTTCCCATTCATACACCGTTCGCGCTAGAACACCCCATCCCCACACCAGCCTCCGTCCGCCACCCCATCCATCGTCGCCGTCCTCCACCACATCCATCGCCACCGTCCTCCACCATGCCGGAGCGCCTACCAAGACCGCGTCGTCCACTGCTACAGATGGACGTTTCTCATCCACGGCAACGGACCAATAGCCTTGCATCGCGTCCTCTCGCTTCATCGGCGCCGTCGTCCTCTTTGCCGGGGCCGCTCACACGACCTTCTCTTCCACCGCAACGGGACTTATCCCCCAATGCACCCGTCTACCGTCGCAGATCTGCTTCAATGCCTCCGACAGCCATCGCACCCCCGATGCCTACACGGCGCCGCAAGAGAGGTGGTACTTCATATCTCCTCAACTTTTTGATCTCAACCAGAAAATAGATCTTAACTTGGTTACTCTACTTTCTTTCAGCTCTTAGAATTTAGTTCTTAGTTCGAAGCAAACAATGGATGCTAAATATAATTTCTCCGGTTTGCAGCTTCAAATCTGCCATGGCACAGCCATAATACGGTTTAATTGATCATGCTTAGGGTTTAATTGATCATGTTGGTTCCGTGGTGGTTTCTTTAATAGAAATCGGAGGGGAAACCCTCTTTTGCTAAAAAAATATGCTTAGAGTTTCCCCCTTTTATGATCACTATACAATCAGAATGCGTGCTTCGTGTCATAATAACACTGCTCCACCCATCAAGCTAAACAAGCTTAGTTGTTCAAATATGAATCTGATATTATTAAAACAGAGTTGTTTAACTGGTCAGCTAAATGTTCCTAAATTAGTTTCAAAAATGCATGTTTGCCGCTCGGGTGTGTATCTCTACAGGGTGCCCACGGTGGGCCGGCCCACCCTGGGATTTTGGGTCGTCCCAGGCCCCGATTCCCCTCTGTTCTGATGCGCGCTTCCGATCTCTACTCGCCCCCAGCCGCCTGCCTCGCCGGCGGCTTGCCGTCCCCGGACGGCATGACTCTAGGAGGAGACGCCGGACTAACAGGAGGCCAGGAGCCGCTCGCCCAACAGCGTCACCCCTGCCCGGGCGCGCCACCGTCCCTACCTTCCCAGTGTGTTCAGGACTCAGGCGTGCAGCACCCACCAAGCCAACCCGATTTATCCTGAGATACGTCCTCAACACGCAACAGCCACTCCTCATCACCCATTTTCTAATTGATTCATTACTCATTAGGCAGGACTGTCATTAGGGTTTGTTGTGTGCTTAGTGCTACCTACACTTAATGGTTCAGATGTATTTCAGTAATCTTTAGTACCTCTAAAGTTCACAGGGTTTTCAAAATTCCGGCCCTCGGAATAGAAACTAGTCGTTTTGGATTGTTGGTCGTAGTGACATTGACCCAAATTACTACTGCAAGCCAGGTTTGTTGACAATTTTACTTGTCTTTCTTACTCATTCAATATAATATCCAATTATTCACGTCGATTAGTTGCAAACAATAAGTGCTAGACAAACTTCTTCATTTGGATTTTGGACGGTCTCTTACTGCAGTTACAATTCTGCATACTTGTCCTAGTAAGCTCACAAGTAAATGATTGATTCACTACATCTATGCTTGCCTTGTCATATTTGTTGTCAATATTCTTTTAGGGTGGACCACCCTGTTTCTAAATACTGGAACCGTAGACATGAGTGAATAGTATTTCTCTATGTGATCTCTTCCATCATGTGTGGGTAACGAACACTGCATTGTATAGAAAGAAAGTGTCATTTCCAGCTTTTACATAGGTTTCGATCTTTTACATGGAATACAATCTGCCTACTTACTTTGTGTCGCACTACCAACACTCCACCCTTGAAGCTAAACATTACGACACTCATAATTGCTTAGTTTATTTGTTCAAATACGAATTTCATATGATTCTAATGTTCCTACTTTAGTTTTGAAATGTGTGCCTGCCTGTTATAGAGACATAAGGGGTTTGTATTTCTGTGTGTGGTCTGGTCAGCACGGTTGGGGAGGTGAACTTAGCATATGCAGGGGTTTATAGGGAGACACTCTCCGAGTTGAATCTGCAATGCATTCCATAGATAATCTGACTACTTTTTATGTTTTCATGAATCTCAGATTCTGAACAGGATCATAATGATTATGAGCTTGCGCGCATGAAAAGAATAAAGCAGAACAATGCCATGGCTGTCAAACTTGGCATTAAGGGACTGAAATCAAGTCTGGATGCAATGCAATGCAAACGCTCTCCACCTACAGATTCATGCTCAGAATATGATCCTAACAGTGATTCTGAGCTAGAGGGAGACCTAAGTCAATGTAGCTCCCTAGTGGAGGAGTCAGAGGAAGATGCCCTATCTTATTCACCCATCAAGGTACTTGCTCTAACTTTCCAAGGTTACATTGCTCGCACATATCTTGCAACTGATGCTTTGCATTGCTTCTACTTTGTTGAACTGCCATTAGCTTAGTTTACACATCGTGTATGTGAATACGCCCTGCCTATCCATTTTCAGTACATATTCCATCTGTCATCATACCATATTTATCCATTCAAATGTTGTTCTTGTGTATCAGGCGTTCAAAAGGAAGAGGGCGATTGCTGATCGTGGAGGAGCACAAGCAAAGTATTTGGAAAGTAGTGGCACCTGATAAATCAAATAGCCCATTAGGTGTAGTTGCAATATCACCTGACCCACAAAATACCCCAACTCTAGCAGACTCTAGCCCTACTACACTGGTCATTTCTGATGCCCCAACTCAGCAGACCCCAACTGCAGCAAACAGTATGATTATGCCAGTTGACATAGCACCAGCTGTACGACGCAAAACCCCCATTCCAGCAAAGAGTACACCAAATCCAGTTGCCAAATCCCTTTTCGAACCAAAGAGAGCCCCAATTGCAGCAAATAGGACCCCTGTTCCATTTCTTCCGAGTTTAGAAGATGAAGCTTATGTTGTTGTCAGGAACTTTGTGCGCATCTTTCCTTCATGGAAAGATTATACCGCAGACACAGAACAATTTCCAGTCTTCCTCCACAACTTACGCGTAAGTAATGTACTAATGTTATTCATGGTCATTACTGTATATGTTTCTGCTGACAGAAGACACAAGATTTCATTCTTTTAAATAGGCGAGGAGCAAACTTGATTGTGATGACGAGCAAGGGTTGGTTGCGCTTTTCAAGCACTCGTTGATGAAGTATCGTTCCTACCTGAGGCAAGCGCACTTCGATGGCAAGCCTCTGAACGAAATTTCTGTAAAGTCTCCGGTGCTACATTTATCCGACGGTGACTGGAATAATCTTGTTACACATTGGTGTTGGCTGCAGCGTAAGGTACTGTCTATGATATCACATCACAATTTGAACTACATTTCTGCATTTTCCTTAATGTCTCACTTGTACGAAAACTGTTAGCAGAAGAACATTCGTTCTCAAGGGACCACAGAATCTCGCAACTATACTGCACACTGCATTGCTCTTGTGAGTACCTCTTGCCCTGTATGACCATACTTACTTTCATAGCTGTTTGATTATGCAGCATCACTGCACATGTTAGCCTCATAATCGTCCATTTGGTGGACATTATAAGATCCGTATGGACTCTTACATAAATTTAGAATCAACCCAATGCTTTTGAAGAGGTTTAGCTCTGCAGTCCTCTTGTAAGGATTGAACGTGGTCTATCACTGTACTTACATTAACAGCTACTCCCTCCGTCCCATAATATAAGAACGTTTTGTACAGTACACCAGTGTTCAAAACACTCTTGTATTATGGGAAGAGGGATTGGTTCATTTTGTAGCATTCTGCATCTTATCTCCCGCGCCCACCATTTACTAAAAAAGATCAGATCTATATTTAATCTTACCAACAAGTATAATACACAGACAATGCCAGTGCAGAAGTGTAGCCCATTGCTCTTGTCAGTACATTTTTTCCTGTAATGCTTGTACTTCCAGGGATTGGTAGTTGATTATGTAGCATCAATCTGCATCTTATCTTCATTATCCTCTATCCCTTCTAGTATTATCATATCTATAATTACTCTCTACAAAATGTAGAGTACAGGCAATGCTTATGAAGAAGATTCTGTGCTGAAATTCTTGAGTTATCCTTCCCTTGACATGGAGAAGGGCATTATAAAGCCGGTGTTAACTGTTAATGTAAGTCAGTCCTTATAAAGCCTTTATCCTCAATTGCTGTTTAATTTGCTCATACTCCCTATTGTTTACTGCTGTTTAGTTTGCTGTTTCTACCAAAATGCATGTTCGTAAGAAACGTAAGTTCTAAGTTTTACTTGTAAATCCAAATTCCTTATTCATACCATGCACATTACTTAATACTCCCTATATGTATGCTTGTTTTTGTGGATCTATAATCCAGTGTGTGGTGAAGCAGCCCACGTTTGCACCTTGTCATCTCCTATTTTATCTTACTGATGTGGCTGATGATATGAACAACATGACATGCACATTATCCAAAATAGATACAATGATTTTCTTTGCCCTTCATCTATGCTTGTTATGTTGACATGGTAATCCAGTAGTGTGGTGAAGCTCCCCGCATTATGAACAATGCCAAATTGTGCTATTGATATTTTGAACTTACTCTTTATTTTCTAATTTGAAATTGGATAGAATTGGCAGGACAGTTATCATCTTTGTTTATACACGTGCAAAACCTGTCATCTCTCTGCTTTGTTTCAGGGTGATATGCCTGATGGCATGCACAAGTCTGCTGAAGGCTGTGAGACAAACCCAACATATATTGCAGCAAACAAGGCAAAACATCTTGAAGATAGCGAGACAACCCCAAAGTCTTGTCTTGATGCACTGTTCAAGTTACTTGAGACTAACAGTCAGACAAGCTCACAGAATTCATTGTCTAAATCAGTTCGACTTCTTCAGTCCCAAGTTCTAGCAGAAAGGCATTCTGCAACTCAACTTCGACTTGAAGTCCTATCTCTAAGAAAGATTGCGGAGAACACCAATGAGAACCTCATCGCTAAACAGCTACACCTGGAAGCTATGACCGACATGCTAGGCCGGTCTCACAGCCTTGCTCAGCAGCTTGCGCAGCAGTTCCCCCGCAAGGCTAACCTTTCTTGAACTGTCTTGGAAGTGGTCTCGGTTCAGTATTATTTTGTTACGCTGCGATGGTGCCCAGTTTTTGTAATCTGCTTCTTTGTTGCGCTTTATGATCACTGGTGGCGAACTTCGATGCCCAGTGGATGTAATATACCTTAAATCCTTTATTGTATAGTGTAGGTTTATTCTTAGTTAATATGCCGTAATTTCTTTATTGTATAGAGTAGGTTTGTTCTTAATTCCTACTAGTTACTGCCATCATTCGCTATCTGAAAAAAAATCAGATGTAGTCGACCAGACCGAAACATTCGACTCTAACGGGCCAGGTTTTTAGCGGGCCACAATTGGGCCGGCCTGCGTCTTTCTTGGGCCCGAATGATTGGGGCCTTCACACATTGCGCCAGGCCCAAACTTACACCGGCCTATATTTTAGTTGGTGGCCCAGGTAGCGTTGGGCCATTAACAGGCTGAATATTGTACTAGCCTGTTACAGCCAAGATGAAACCACGGGCCTTTAGCAGGCCAAAATGCATGTTGGGCCTCAATTTTCACTAGTCGTCGACGGGCCTTCAGCAGGCCGAAATGTAGACTGGGCCGTTTTGGGCCCAGTTAGCTCACGGGCCGTTACCAGGCCGAAACATATCTCGGGCTTAGTTGGCCCACTAATATCATGGGCCTTTAAGAGGCCGAAAGCTTAGCATAGGCATCAACGGGCCGAATTACGCGATAGGCCTTTAACAGGCCCAAAGTGACGTTGGGCTTAACTGTTGCCACCTTTAGCATGGGTCGTTAGTGGGCCCGATGTCCCATCGGACCATATATGGCCCATGGGCAGCACGGGCCATTCCCAGGCCGAAAGTCACACCGGGCTGAAATGGGCCCATGTCTACATCAGGCCTCTAACAGGCCAAAAGTCACTGGGCTGTAGTTGGGCCCAAATATTCGGCGAACAATTAACGGGCCAGATCTGGCTTCGGGCCGCAAATGGGCCCAAATATTGGGCGAACAATTAACGGGCCAGATCTGGCTTTGGGCCGTAAATGGGCCCAAATATTGGGCGAACAATTAATGGGCCAGATCTCGCTTCGGGCCGTAAATGGGCCTTTATTAAGCAAGCCGTTATTGGGCTGGCCCACTAGTACCTGATTAAGTTCTACGGGCCTTTGACTGGGCCGGCCTTTTTAACCTATATGGGCCTCTGTTGGGCCCAGCCACGTGTCGACGTATCATAGGCATGTCTCCTCCAATGGACGGGCGACATCTGGCCCACTGACGAGCTGACAGGTGTTCCCTTCGACCAATCATAATTTTACACGTGGAAATTTCCCATTGGTCAGGGCTGTTAACGGGTTATCGGATCCAAAATCCAACCCGATAGCTTAACGGCATTCTGTTACGGTGGATGCCACGTGTCGGTCACCCTTGACGAAAGCACTTCTGTGACGCGCGATTTAACATCATGGAAGTGGACACTTCCGTGATCATAATTTTGGCAATGTCATGGAACACTTCTACGACAGCACAGGTATGACTATCTTGATTCTGTCATAAATTTGTCATGGATGTACATGCATGACAGAAAACGCGACCTACCGTGACAAACACGTATCATCACGGAAGTGTATTTTTTTGTAGTGTTAGCCGTGTGCGGTTTCCCCCTCCACCATAATCCACCTCGGTCATATCGTAGCGGTGCTTAGGCGAAGCCCTGCGTCGGTAGAACATCATCATCGTCACCACGTCGTCGTGCTGACGGAACTCTCCTCAAAGCTCGGCTGGATCGGAGCTCGAGGGACGTCATCGAGTTGAACGTGTGCTGAACTCGGAGGTGCCGTGTGTTCGGTACTTGATCGGTCGGATCGTGAAGACGTACGACTACATCAACCGCGTTGTGCTAACGCTTCCTCTTTTGGTCTACGAGGGTACGTGGACACACTCTTCCCTCTCATTGCTATGCATCATCATGATCTTGCGTGTGCGTAGGAAATTTTTTGAAATTACTACGTTCCCCAACAGTGGCATCCGAGCCTGGTTTTATGCGTTGATGTTATATGCACGAGTAGAACACAAGTGAGTTGTGGGCGATACAAGTCATACTGCTTACCAGCATGTCACACTTTGGTTCGGCGGTATTGTTGGATGAAGCGGCCCGGACCGACATTACGCGTACGCTTACGCGAGACTAGTTCTACCGACGTGCTTTGCACACAGGTGGCTGGCGGGTGTCAGTTTCTCCAACTTTAGTTGAACCGAGTGTGGCTACGCCAGGTCCTTGAGAAGGTTAAAAAAGCACTAACTTGACGAACTATCATTGTGGTTTTGATGCGTAGGTAAGAACGGTTCTTGCTCAGCCGTAGCAGCCACGTAAAACTTGCAACAACAAAGTAGAGGACATCTAACTTGGTTTTGCAGGGCATGTTGTGATGTGATATGGTCAAGGCATGATGCTATATTTTATTGTATGAGATGATCATGTTTTGTAACCGAGTTATCGGCAACTGGCAGGAGCCATATGGTTGTCGCTTTATTGTATGCAATGCAATCGCCCTGTAATTGCTTTACTTTATCACTAAGCGGTAGCGATAGTCGTAGAAGCAATAGTTGGCGAGACGACAACGATGCTACGATGGAGATCAAGGTGTCGCCGGTGACGATGGTGATCATGACGGTGCTTCGGAGATGGAGATCACAAGCACAAGATGATGATGGCCATATCATATCACTTATATTGATTGCCTGTGATGTTTATCTTTTATGCATCTTATCTTGCTTTGATTGACGGTAGCATTATAAGATGATCTCTCACTAAATTTCAAGAGAAAAGTGTTCTCCCTGAGTATGCACCATTGCCAAAGTTCGTCGTGCCCAGACACCACGTGATGATCGGGTGTGATAAGCTCTACGTCCATCTACAACGGGTGCAAGCCACTTTTTGCACACGCAGAATACTCAGGTTAAACTCGACGAGCCTAGCATATGCAGATATGGCCTCGGAACACTGAGACCGAAAAGTCGAGCGTGAATCATATAGTAGATATGATCAACATAGTGATGTTCACCATTGAAAACTACTCCATTTCATGTGATGATCGGTTATGGTTTAGTTGATTTGGATCACGTGATCACGTACATGATTAGAGGGATGTCTATCTAAGTGGGAGTTCTTAAGTAATATGATTAATTGAACTTAAATTTATCATGAACTTAGTACCTGATAGTATTTTGCATGTCTATGTTTGTTGTAGATAGATGGCTCGTGCTGTTGTTCCGTTGAATTTTAATGCGTTCCTTGAGAAAGTAAAGTTGAAAGATGATGGTAGAAATTACACGGACTGGGTCCGTAACTTGAGGATTATCCTCATTGCTGCACAGAAGAATTATGTCCTGGAAGCACCGCTATGTGCCAAACCTGCTACAGGAGCAACACCAGATGTTATGAACGTCTGGCAGAGCAAAGCTGGTGACTACTCGATAGTTCAGTGTGCCATGCTTTACGGCTTAGAACCGGGACTTCAACGATGTTTTGAACGTCATGGATCATATGAGATGTTCCAGGAGTTGAAGTTAATATTTCAAGCAAATGCCCGGATTGAGAGATATGAAGTCTCCAATAAGTTCTACAGCTGGAAGATGGAGGAGAATAGTTCTGTCAGTGAGCATATACTCAGAATGTCTGGGTATAACAATCACTTGATTCAACTGGGAGTTAATCTTCCGGATGATAGCATCATTGACAGAATTCTTCAATCACTGCCACCAAGCTACAAGAGCTTCGTGATGAACTATAACATGCAAGGGATGGATAAGACGATTCCCGAGCTCTTCGCAATGCTAAAGGCAGCGGAGGTAGAAATCAAGAAGGAGCATCAAGTGTTGATTGTCAATAAGACCACCCGTTTCAAGAAAAAGGGCAAAGGGAAGAAGAAGGGGAACTTCAAGAAGAACAGCAAACAAGTTGCTGCTCAAGAGAAGAAACCCAAGTCTGGACCTAAGCCTGAGACTGAGTGCTTCTACTGCAAGCAGACTGGTCACTGGAAGCGGAACTGCCCCAAGTATTTGGCGGATAAGAAGGATGGCAAGGTGAACAAAGGTATATGTGATATACATGTTATTGATGTGTACCTTACCAGAGCTCGCAGTAGCACCTGGGTATTTGATACTGGTTCTGTTGCTAATATTTGCAACTCAAAACAGGGACTATGGATTAAGTGGACACTGGCTAAGGACGAGGTGACGATGCGCGTGGGAAACGGTTCCAAAGTCGATGTGATCACCGTCGGCACGCTACCTCTACATCTACCTTCGGGATTAGTATTAGACCTAAATAATTGTTATTTGGTGCCAGCGTTGAGCATGAACATTATATCTGGATCTTGTTTGATGCGAGACAGTTATTCATTTAAATCAGAGAATAATGGTTGTTCTATTTATATGAGTAATATCTTTTATGGTCATGCACCCTTGAAGAGTGGTCTATTTTTGATGAATCTTGATAGTAGTGATACACATATTCATAATGTTGAAGCCAAAAGATGCAGAGTTGATAATCATAGTGCAACTTATTTGTGGCACTGCCGTTTGGGTCATATTGGTGTAAAGCGCATGAAGAAACTCCATATTGATGGACTTTTGGAATCACTTGATTATGAATCACTTGGTACTTGCGAACCATGCCTGATAACCCACAAGTATAGGGGATCAATTGTAGCCTCTTTCGATAAGTAAGAGTGTCGAACCCAACGAGGAGCTAAAGGTAGAACAAATATTCCCTCAAGTTCTATCGACCACCGATACAACTCTACGCACGCTTGACGTTCGCTTTACCGGAAACAAGTATGAAACTAGAAGTAATTTATAGGTGTTTTTGTATAGGTTTGCAAGATAATAAAGAGAGCGTAAAAAATAGGGGCTGTTTAGATAAAGACACAACTAAATTAGTTCTAATAGAGAGCTTTTTGTTACGAGAAAGTTATTTGTCCCTAGGCAATCGATAACTAGACCGGTAATTATTATTGCAATTTTATTTGAGGGAGAGGCATAAGCTAACATACTTTCTCTACTTGGATCATATGCACTTATGATTGGAACTCTAGCAAGCATCCACAACTACTAAAGATCATTAAGGTAAAACCCAACCATAGCATTAAAGTATCAAGTCCTCTTTATCCCATACGCAAACAACCTACTTACTCGGGTCTGTGCTTTTGTCACTCACGCCACCCACCATAAGCAAATCATGAACATATTGCAAACCCTACAACGGGAATCCCCCATGCTTGTGCGACACGGAGAGCACCAATAATAAAACATGCAACTCAAACCAATCTTGATCATCAAATAGCCCATAGGACAAAACGGATCTATTCAAACATCATAGGATAGCCATACATCATTGGGAAATAATATATAGCATTGAGCACCATGTTTAAGTGGAGATTACAGCGGGTAAGAGAGAGGTTACACCGCTGCATAGAGGGGGGAAGAGTTGGTGATGATGGCGGTGAAGTTGTTGGTGAAGATTGCGGTGATGATGATGGCCCCCGGCGGCACTCCGGCGCCACCGGAAGCGAGGGGGAGAGGGCCCCCCTCCGTCTTCTTCTTCCTTGACCTCCTCGCTAGATGGGAGAAGGGTTTCCCCTCTGGTCCTTGGTCTCCATGGCATGGGAGGGGCGAGGGCCCCTCTGAGATTGGATCTGTCTCTCTGTCTCTCTCTGTTTCTGCGTTCTCCTCTGCTGCCCTTTCACCGTTTCTTTTATATCCGGAGATCCGTAACTCCGATTGGGTTGAATCTTTCGCCCAGATTTTTCTCATAAAATTAGCTTTCTTGCGGCAAAAGAAGAGCGTCAACTGCCTTACGGGGTGCCCACGAGGGTCTACGGCGCGCCTGACCCCCTGAGGCGCGCCCCCTGCCTCGTGGCCCCCTCGGACACCGTCTCGCGTTGATTTTACTTCCCAAAAATCATAAATATTCCAAAATAATTCTCCGTCCGTTTTTATCCCATTTGGACTCCGTTTTATATTGGGTTTCTGCGAAACATAAACATGCAACAAACAGCAACTGGCACTGGGCACTGGATCAATATGTTAGTCCCAAAAATAGTATAAAAGTTGCCAAAAGTATATGAAAGTTGTAGAATATTGGCATGGAACAATCAAAAATTATAGATACGACGGAGACGTATCAGCATCCCCAAGCTTAATTCCTGCTCGTCCTCAAGTAGGTAAATGATAAAAAAAGATAATTTTTGATGTGGAATGCTACCTAGCATAATCTTGATCATGTATCTAATCATGGCATGAATATTAAGATACGAGTGATTCGAAGCAATAGTCTATCATTTGACATAAAAGAAATAATACTTCAAGCCTACTAATAAAGCAATCATGTCTTTTCAAAATAACATGGCCAAAGAAAGTTATCCCTACAAAATCATATAGTCTGGCTATGCTCCATCTTCACCACACAAAATATTCACATCATGCACAACCCCGATGACAAGACGAGCAATTGGTTCATACTTTTTAACGCGCTTCAGCTTTTTCAACCCTCGCGCAATGCATGAGCGCAAGCCATGGATATAGTACTATAGGTGGAATAGAATATGATGATGGGGGTTATGTGGAGAAGACAAAAAAGGAGAAAGTCTCACATCGACGCGGCTAATCAACGGGCTATGGAGATACCCATCAATTGATGTCATGCAACGGATGCACTAGAGCTATAAGTATATGAAAGCTCAAACTGAAACTAAGTGGGTGTGCATCCAACGTGCTTGCTCATGAAGACCTAGGGCATTTGAGGAAGCCCATCGTTGGAATATACAAGCCAAGTTCTATAATGAAAATTCCCACTAGTATATGAAAGTGATAACTCAAGAGACTCTCTATATGAAGAACATGGTGCTACTTTGAAGCACAAGTGTGGTAAAAGGATAGTAACATTGCCCCTTCTCTCTTTTTCTCTCATTTTTTTGGCCTTCTCTTTTTTGGCCTTTCTCTTTTTTTATTTTATTTTTATTTATTTTTTTCGTCCGGAGTCTCATCCCGACTTGTGGGGGAATCATAGTCTCCATCATCCTTTCCTCACTAGGGCAATGCTCTAATAATGATGATCATCACACTTTTATTTACTTACAACTCAATATTACAAGTCGATATCTAGAACAAAGATATGACTCTATATGAATGCCTCCGGTGGTGTACCCGGATGTGCAATGATCTAGGGTAGCAATGACATCAAAAAACGGACAAGCCATGAAAACATCATGCTAGCTATCTTACGATCATGCAAAGCAATATGACAATAAATGCTCAAGTCATGTATATGATGATGATGGAAGTTGCATGGCAATCTATCTCGGAATGGCTATGGAAATGCCATGATAGGTAGGTATGGTGGCTGTTTTGAGGAAGATATAAGGAGGCTAATGTGTGATAGAGTGTATCGTATCACGGGGTTTGGATGCACCGGCGAAGTTTGCACCAACTGTAACAGCCTGGATTTTGGCCCTTTTCTTTTTCTTTTTGATTTATTGGTTTTTGCTCTGTTTTTCTTTTTGGAGTGGTTTTGTGGCCTTGTCACCTGGGAAATCATCCTCTTTTTCCTTCCCAAGTGGCTCATCATTCTCAAAATCCTGCCAAGATCACGTCACTCCACTGCTTGACCAAACCCTAATTTCTTTTTCTCAGGAATATTCCTTTTTCTATTAAAGGAATAACCCTGTCTGCCCTAGGTTGTGAAGCAACCTTTATTTCCATCACTCCTAAAATTCCCAAATAATTCTCATAAATTTTTTGGGTCATATATTTCTCAAATATGGCAAAATATTTCATTTGTCATGTTTATCATCTTGCTCAAATAATTCATTTCCTATTCTGCCCTAAATGGCACATTGTGAAGCAAGTGCTATTTTCCTTTTCCCAATTGACCTCAAAATCCTTGGACACCTTTTCCTGTCCATATCATTCCCACATGCCAAAATGCAACCTCATTTGCCTAGTAATTATTTAATTATGATTTTCCAAAGTTTCTTCCCAGAAAGAAGCTTTGTGAAGGAGGTGCAAGCTAGGCATATCTAAATGAGTTGCCATTTTGCATGATCCCTCGTATCATCATATCATAGCCCTCCACCAAAGTAGAGCTCATGTCATGCCTCCATGTGAGCTCATCTTCAATTCTTTGATTCTGCCCAAAATTTCAGTTTGTGAAGCAAGTATATTTTATCTTGCTCCATTATGGCTGCCAATTTTTCTATGCCTTCTATTATCCATATAACCTACCTCCACCCATATTGGGCATGGTTCATCAAGCCATTATTCCTCTAGAATTTTTGCAAGTTTCTGGTCAGCAAGGATGTTTGTGAAGCAAGTACCATTTTGGTGAATCCAATTGGTATGAAACTTATACAGCATCTTTATATGATCAAATCATGAAGCCTTGCCAAACTTGAGCTCAAGTGGCCACACCATTTGAGTGCATCATCCAAATCTCATTTCTGGACCATTTTGGTCAGTTGCAAAGCAACTATGATTTATCTTGATCCAAACCCCCCCATAGTTACCAGGATGTAAGTCCTTCTTTACCTCAACCTCTCAGACAACTCCATTGGATCCAAAACCCTTCCTGTTGATCACTAGTGCTCACCCAAGTTTACTGCAGTAAACTTCAGAGGGTTCTTACCAGTTAACCATAGCACTTTTAACCGAGCTATCACCGGAGTTGAAACCTACACTGGATGAACTTACCACTAGACAACATTTTCAAGCCTCTCTCCCCCGCTACATGCCAGTGCACACGGTGACCGCGTTAATGGCATCACTATGCACGCGCTCTGTGTGCAGTGGCCGCGCCCAGTGGCTGTTTGTGCTTCGGCCCCTCCTCCTCTCGTCGTCTTCGCGCGCGTGAGCGTGTCCAACAGCTAGCCTGCATCGTCGCCGTCCCCCTGGACCCCTCTCCCCCTCCAGCAGCTTCCTCACCGACGCTCGCCGCCGAACGCCCACGGGAGCACAGTGCCCCAACATGTTTTAATGGTGCTCGGCCTCTTCCTCTGCTCTCCGGCGTCGCCTACCCCTCCGTGAGCTCTGAATCAATAGCTCGTTGTGTTCCCGTGCCCTCCCATGCTCGCTGGCCGTCGCCAGAGCCTCGGACGGACGTGCCCGGCGGCACCCGAGCCCATCTCCCTCGCCCGGCTATAAATAGCCATCCCCGAGCCCTCCTGAGCACCTCACCAGCCTCCACTCGCTCCACTACACCTCCCCATCCATCCGCCCGAGCCTCTGGAGCTCTCCTGCTCCACCATTGCCGCCATGGCCGTGGGCCTCCTCATCCTAAATTCGCCCGGAGCCGAGCCCCTCTCCCACTTCCTCCTCCACCAGAGCACCTACCAGACCATGGCGTAGCTCCCTCGCCGTTCCCCTCCTCTGCCAGAGCCCCGTAGCCTCAAGTTCGTCGGCGCCTGAAGCTCTTGTCCGCCGTGGCTGAGGCCCTGCTTCCTCCAGCTCTCGCCGACGCGCGTGAAGAGCCCATGCGGATGTGCCTCCCCGCGCTGGTCATTCCGGTGGCCGGGGCGTCGCCTGAGTCGACCCGCGCCGCCCGGACGAGCGTCGACGCCGGCGGCCTCCCTCTGGTCCACGGGCGAGCACGAGGGAGATGAAGATGATGACACCCCGCGCATGGGACCCACACGTCAGCCACTCCCCGTTGACCCAGCCCAGCGATGACGTGGATAAGTGGCCGGCCCCACCCGTAAGCCTCACATCTCTGACCAGCCCCGGGCCCGCGTGTTTTAAGTGAAAACATATTTCTATGAATACGTTTTCGCCTCTGGAAAACGCGTTCCCATTCTTCTTCAGCCCTGAATGCGTTTTCAGTTCAGTGAAAGCGTATTTCGCTGATTGCGCTTTCTGTTTTTCTGTCCAGGCCCAGATTGTGAAGTTTTTCTTTACAAAGAGGTCCCTAGCAGAAAAACTATCATAACTTTTTGCTCGCAACTCCGTTTGAGGTGAATCCAAAGCCCACTTCTTCATTTCATCGAGCCTGTTCTGATGGAATCATTTTCACCATGTTTTCACATTCTGAAAATGCCATTTTGCCCCTGCCCTTATTCAGCCCCCTCCGAGGGAGTACGTTTTCCGGCGATCCTTTCCGCGAGTTTCTCGCACTTTGTCCCGGTGATTTCTTCCACCCCAGGCAAGCCACACCCTCCATTTGAATGATTGCAATGCAGTGAGATGGTTTCTTTATTAAAACTTGTTTAAAATATTGTGTTAGCTATGTATGATTTGTTCATGGCATTTCTCGGAGTATTGTTTGATTTGATATTGCCATGATATTGCTTGGAGTTCTAGGATTAATATTTTGATGATTATGTGGATGACATGTGCCTTTGGATTTTTAGTGGCTATTATGTTTATTTTTCATGATGGTATCTGGTATTATTTTGGAGTATTGCTTTGGATATCATGCTGCCTTTGGATTATTAGTGGTTAGTATGCTTATTTTCATGATGCTAGTTGATGTTCGGTTACTTGGAGTATTATTTTCGGAGATGATGTTTACATGTGGATCCTAGCCGAATAGCTTTATTCTTGTTATTGGAGTAGTAGGATTATTGTTTTCGGATTCATCATGACAGTAGTGTTGTGCTACCCTTGGAGTATTTTGAGATGATGAGATTATGCTTGGATTATTTGTTGGATATTGCTATGACTTGGATTATAGGTTGATAGATGATATTGGAGTATCAGTTACCACAGTTATATTTTTGGGGATAAATTCCGTCATTAAGTTGGTCAGGTGCCACCGAACCGGGCTTTTCCAGTGCAACCACATTTGCCTTTATGGGAAGGCCCTAATGCGGCCTATTGTCATGTCTCTCGCCGGTGCCTCCAACGAGGGAAGGTTATGGGCGTGCGTACCCTGGCCCGGTAAGCAGACATAACCTTGTGTGCCCGTTGTTGTTGTTATGGATCCGGTCCCCGTGAGGGATGTTTTGGCCACGACGGTGGTCGGTGTGTCTTTGGTAGACACGGGGCCACCCAGGACTAAACCCAGAAGGGAGGTTGGTCGGAGTGGCCGGGAGAGTGTCATGGCAGTAGATCGGTTTTGTCGGAACGTCGTTGGTCCACCCGAATGGGAGTACGAGGCCATGGGTTCTGTGGTGTGGGTACAATGTGCTACCTCTGCAGAGTGTATTAATCTATCGATAGTCGTGTCCTCGGTCATGGGCATGGGTTTGTACTAGGTCCCACCGTTTGATCAACACTCACATGACAGAATGACTTATAGGTGATTTATATGTTGATATGTTGAGCAGTACAGTTTGGCAGGATGTTGATGATGATGTTGGAGACCAAGTGTTGGTCGTGGTTGTGATCGCCGGAAAGATCACAGTTTGAGACCAAGTGTTGGTCATGGTAGTGATCGCCGGAAAGATCACCGTGTGGTTTTGATCATGAGTTGATCGAGATGGTATATTGCTTGGCCGGTTAGCCAAGAGAGATATGGTTATGGAGATCTGAGATGGTGATTTATCAGCATTGTATTAGTTTCATCTCATGCTTAGTAGTTGCTTCATCATGGTAGTTGTTAATTAATTAACCTGTTAATGCTATGTTATTGTCTTGGCTTGATGTTTATGGTTGTTGTGGGCTTGCAAGTACATTCAATGTACTGACATGGCATGTCATGCCAGATTGCAGGAGATGCCATGATTGCTTGATTGCTTGTCGAGGTTGCCGTGCGTGCGAGCTAGATCGTGTCCCAGCCAGAGTCCTTGCGGAGTGGAGTTCACCACCTTCGTCGTTGTTCCGCTGCTAGAAGTTTTCCGCTGCTACGAGTTGTTTCGCTGCTAGCATAGAGCAAGTGTAGTATCGCTGGCATAGTGTCGCCGTGCTGATGTGCTTCTTTGTAACATCAGACCCTTGTATTATTATTCTTGTAATAAGAGCTAATTTGTTCTATGTCAAGCAGTGTCGTATTCCAGAGACTTCTCCTTGATCTCTGGGCTGGAATACGGGGCGTTCCGGTTTCTCTAAGCCGGGGTGCCACACCAACTCTCGAGGTGAGAAAGGGCAATGCACGGTACCGAAGAGGCTAGCAATGATGGAAGGGTGAGAGTGCGTATAATCCATGGATTCACATTAGTCATAAAGAACTCATATACTTATTGCAAAAGTGTATTAGCCCTCGAAGCAAAGTACTACTATGCATGCCCCTAGGGGGATAGATTGGTAGGAAAAGACCATCGCTCGTCCCCGACCGCCACTCATAAGGAAGACAATCAATAAATACCTCATGCTCCGACTTCGTTACATAATGGTTCACCATACGTGCATGCTACGGGAATCACAAACCTCAACACAAGTATTTCTACAATCCACAACCACCCACTAGCATGACTCTAATATCGCCATCTTTATATCGCAAAACTATTGCAAGGAATCAAACATATCATATTCAGTGATCTACAAGTTTTATGTAGGATTTTATGACTAACCATGTGAATGACCAATTCTTGTCATCTCTCTAAATAGATATAAGTGAAGCAAGAGAGTTTAATTCTATCTACAAAAGATATGCCCACGCTCTAACAAATATAAGTGAAGCAAAAGAGCATTCTACAAATGGCGATTTTCTATGTAAAGAGAAACAACCAATCCAAACTTCAAATGATATAAGTGAAGCACATGAAGCATTCTATAAGGCCATACTCAAAAGATATAAGTGAAGTGCAAAGAGCATTCTATAAATCAACCAAGGACTATCTCATAACAGCATGGTGCATAAAAGAAAAATGAAAACTAAATGCAAAAGACGCTCCAAGATTTGCACATATCGTATGAACGAAACGAATCTGAAAACATACCGATATTTGTTGAAGAAAGAGGGGATGCCTTCCGGGGCATCCCCAAGCTTAGACGCTTGAGTCTCCTTGAATATTTACTTGGGGTGCCTTGGGCATCCCCAAGCTTGAGCTCTTTCCTCTCTTCCTTCTTCTCACATCGAGACCTTCTCGATCATCGAACACTTCATCCACACAAAACTTCAACAGAAAACTCGGTAAGATCCGTTAGTATAATAAAGCAAATCACTACTCTAAGTACTGTTGCAAACCAATTCATATAAATCGTTAGTTTCATTAAAACAAGCAAACTATGCATCAAAAAGAGAATGTGTCTAAAACAGAACAGTCTGTAATAATCTGAACATTCACCATACTTCTGATACTTGAAAAATTCTGCCAAAATTAGGACGAATAAAAAATTTGTATAGCAAGACAGTGAAGAAAGAATCAGAACCATTTGACGTTCTAGTAAAAAATTAAAAATCGCGCACTACAGCCAAAGTTTCTGTCCTGCACCATACAAACCAACAAGCATTGTAAACATCCTAAAGGCAAACCTTAGCACATTATTTTTATAATACAATGGAATTGTACAACGGGATAATTATTTTTGTTGAAAAGTTTCTGTAATCAAGATTCACAAAGTTTCCGTGAGCATGAACAAAGTTCAAGGCTAGCTCCCACTTTAACAATGCTTGTCTTTCTCACTTTCGCTTTTCTTTTTGAAAAAGTTTTAGGTTCCCCTCTTTATTTTTTTTTGTTTTTAAACTATATGAAAGCACTCAACAGAAATAAATGACTCTCTAAAACTTCCGGTTTGTCTCCCTGGCAGCGCTTTCTTTAAAGCCATTAAGCTAGGCATATAGTGCTTAAGTAGTGAATCCACCCGGATCCCAAGGTATATCAAAGCCAATTTTAATTAACAATGATTTGTGATTTAGTAGTGAGCACAAGGCAACATATATCATGCAACAACTAAGTCTAACTCTCTTCCTATGCATCGGCATGTCATAAAAGAACAATTCATGCACACAAAGTAAAGGCCAATGCATAGTATAAACAGTTTCTTGCAATTTTATCGTGTTGAAAACATAGAGAGGTGGAGATATAGTTCCTCTCTCATAATAATTGCAAGTAGGAGCAGCAAGCACATGCATATTATATTCATCAAAATCATCATGTGCAACGGTATAAGGCAACCCATCAATATAATCCTTAATAAGAGCAAACTTCTCCGATATAGTGTAGTTTGGAGAATTCAAAAAGATAATAGGACTATCATGCGTGGGTGCAATAGCAACAATTTCATCTTTAACATAAGGAACTATAGCAAGTTCATCTCCATAAGCATAATTCATATTGGTATCTTGGCCACAAGCATAGCAAGCATCATCAAAAAGGGATATTTCAAGAGAATCAACGGGATCATAACAATCATCATAGCAATCATCCTTCGGTAAGCACGAAGGGAAATTAAACAATGTATGAGTTGAAGAGTTACTCTCATTAGAAGGTGGGCACGGGTAGCTAATCCGCTCTTCCTCGTTTTGTTCTTCGCTCTCCTCCTCATCTTTTTTTCATCCAATGAGCTCACAGTTAATCAATTTCTTCTTCCATAGACTCCTGCAAAATATTAGTCTCTTCTTGGACAGCGGAGTAGTCCTCAATATATGGTTCAATATCGGAATTGAATTCATAATTCTCATAGCAATATTTAAGGATAGCTGAATTTTCAGGTCTATAAACAACATCATAAAGATTTTCAAACTCTTTAAACATAGATTCAATTTCATAAGCACCCATAAAAGCAACAAATTCTTCTATTTGTTCCACATCATAGTAATCATATATACCATTAGCATAAGAAGCTAAGGTTTTATTATCATTAAATTTGCATGAAAAGGGAAGGTATGGAGACTTCATCCTAGAGCAACAAGTATAATCATATCTCAAGCATAGTTGCCTAGCATACCACTTCAACATATGAATTTGATCCCATAATAGTTTCCCTTTTTGAGTCAAGCGATAATCCCTAAAGTATTCACGTTGATCCAATGTGTCTCCCATTACATAATTGAATGGGGTTTTCTCAGGATTATCAAAGTAGTACATAATATCTTTCACATAATGAGCATCGAGGGTTTTAGGAGGTTCCCCATCTCCATGAGTAGCAAGTACACCTAATTTTTTGGGTATTTCGTGTTCCATATCCATAACTAAAGATAAAGAACAACTAAGAATAGTAAATAAAAATTACTTAGTGATAAAGCAAACAAGCACACATGAGAATATTTACCGCACAGTATTGCTCCCTGGCAACGGCGCCAGAAAAAGGTCTTGATAACCCACAAGTATAGGGATCAATTGTAGCTTCTTTCGATAAGTAAGAGTGTCGAACCCAACGAGGAGCTAAAGGTAGAACAAATATTCCCTCAAGTTCTATCGACCACCGATACAACTCTACGCACGCTTGACGTTCGGTTTACCGGAAACAAGTATGAAACTAGAAGTACTTTGTAGGTGTTTTTGGATAGGTTTGCAAGATAATAAAGAGTGCATAAAAAATAGGGGCTGTTTAGATAAAGACACAACTAAATTAGTTCTAATAGAGAGCTTTTTGTTACGAGAAAGTTATTTGTCCCTAGGCAATCGATCACTAGACCAGTAATCATTATTGCAATTTTATTTGAGGGAGAGGCATAAGCTAACATACTTTCTCTACTTGGATTATATGCACTTATGATTGGAACTCTAGCAAGCATCCGCAACTACTAAAGATCATTAAGGTAAAACCCAACCATAGCATTAAAGTATCAAGTCCTCTTTATCCCATACGCAAACAACCTACTTACTCGGGTCTGTGCTTCTGTCACTCACGCCACCCACCATAAGCAAATCATGAACATATTGCAAACCCTACAGCGGGAATCCCTCACGCCTGCACGACACGGAGAGCACCATAGGACAGCACCAATAATAAAACATGCAACTCAAACCAATCTTGATCATCAAATAGCCCATAGGACAAAACGGATCTACTCAAACATCATAGGATAGCCATACATCATTGGGAAATAATACATATCGTTGAGCACCATGTTTAAGTAGAGATTACAGCGGGTAAGAGAGAGGTTACACCGCTGCATAGAGGGGGGAAGAGTTGGTGATGATGATGGTGAAGTTGTTGGTGAAGATTGCGGTGATGATGATGGCCCCCGGTGGCACTCCGGCGCCATCGGAAACGAGGGGGAGAGGGGCCCCCTCCTTCTTCTTCCTTGACCTCCTCCCTAGATGGGAGAAGGGTTTCCCCTCTGGTCCTTGGTCTCCATGGCATGGGAGGGGAGAGAGCCCCTCCGAGATTGTATCTGTCTCTCTGTCTCTCTCTGTTTCTGCGTTCTCCTCTGCTGCCCTTTCACTGTTTCTTTTATATCCAGAGATCCGTAACTCCGATTGGGTTGAATCTTTCACCCATATTTTTCTCATAAAATTATCTTTCTTGCGGCAAAAGAAGAGCGTAAACCGCCTTACGGGCTGCCCACGAGGGTCCAGGGCGCGCCTGACCCCCTGGGACGTGCCCCCCTGCCTCGTGGCCCCCTCGGGCACCGTCTCGCGTTGATTTTACTTCCCAAAAATCATAAATATTCCAAAATAATTCTCCGTCCGTTTTTATCCCGTTTGGACTCCGTTTGATATTGGGTTTCTGCGAAACATAAACATGCAACAAACAGGAACAGGCACTGGGCACTGGATCAATAGGTTAGTCCCAAAAATAGTATAAAAAGTTGCCAAAAGTATATGAAAGTTGTAGAATATTGGCATGGAACAATCAAAAATTATAGGTATGACGGAGACGTATCAATGCCTCATGGGCAAGATGACTAAAACGCCGTTCTCCGGAACTATGGAGCGAGCAACTGATTTATTGGAGATCATACATACTGATGTATGTGGTCCAATGAATGTTGAGGCTCGCGGCGGGTATCGTTATTTTCTCACCTTCACAAATGATTTAAGCAGATATGGGTATATCTACTTAATTAAACATAAGTCTGAAACATCTGAAAAGTTGAAAGAATTTCAGAGTGAAGTTGAAAATCATCGTAACAAGAAAATAAAGTTTCTACGATCTGATCATGGAGGAGAATATTTGAGTTACGAGTTTGGTCTACATTTGAAACAATGCGGAATAGTTTCGCAACTCACGCCACCCGGAACATCGTAATCGTACTTTACTAGATATGGTGCGATCTATGATATCTCTTACTGATTTACCGCTATCGTTTTGGGGTTATGCTTTAGAGACGGTCACATTCACGTTAAATAGGGCACCATCAAAATCCGTTGAGACTACGCCTTATGAACTATGGTTTGGCAAGAAACCAAAGTTGTCGTTTCTTAAAGTTTGGGGCTGCGATGCTTATGTGAAAAAGCTTCAACCTGATAAGCTCGAACCCAAATCGGAGAAATGTGTCTTCATAGGATACCCAAAGGAAACTATTGGGTACACCTTCTATCACAGATCCGAAGGCAAGACATTCGTTGCTAAGAATGGATACTTTCTAGAGAAGGAGTTTCTCTCGAAAGAAGTGAGTGGGAGGAAAGTAGAACTTGATGAGGTAACATTACCTGCTCCCTTATTGGAAAATAGTTCATCACAGAAACCGGTTCATGTGACGTCTACACCAATTAGTGAGGAAGTTAATGATGATGATCATGAAACTTCAGATCAAGTTGCTACTGAACCTCGTAGGTCAACCAGAGTGGTACAGTAATCCTGTTCTGGAGGTTATGTTACTAGACCATGACGAACCTACGAACTATGAAGAAGCGATGGTGAGCCCAGATTCTGCAAAATGGCTTGAGGCCATGAAATCTGAGATGGGATCCATGTATGAGAACAAAGTGTGGACTTTGGTTGACTTGCTCGATGATCGGCAGGCCATCGAGAATAAATGGATCTTCAAGAAGAAGACTGACGCTCATGGTAATGTTACTATCTATAAAGCTCGACTTGTTGCAAAAGGTTTTCGACAAGTTCAAGGGATTGACTATGATGAGACCTTCTCACCCGTAGCGATGCTTAAGTCTGTCCGAATCATGTTAGCAATTGCCGCATTTTATGATTATGAAATTTGGCAAATGGATGTCAAAACTGCATTCCTGAATGGATTTCTGGAAGAAGAGTTGTATATGATGCAACCGGAAGGTTTTGTCGATCCAAAGGGAACTAACAAAGTGTGCAAGCTCCAGCGATCCATTTATGGACTAGTGCAAGCCTCTCGGAGTTGGAATAAACGTTTTGATAGTGTGATCAAAGCATATGGTTTTATACAGACTTTTGGAGAAGCCTGTATTTACAAGAAAGTGAGTGGGAGCTCTGTAACATTTCTGATATTATATGTGGATGACATATTGTTGATCGGAAATGATATAGAATTTCTAGATAGCATAAAGGGATATTTGAATAAGAGTTTTTCAATGAAGGACCTCGGTGAAGCTGCTTATATATTGGGCATCAAGATCTATAGAGATAGATCAAGGCGCTTAATAGGACTTTCACAAAGTACATATCTTGACAAAGTTTTGAAGAAGTTCAAAATGGATCAAGCAAAGAAAGGGTTCTTGCCTGTGTTACAAGGTGTGAAGTTGAGTAAGACTCAATGCCCGACCACTGCAGAAGATAGAGAGAAAATGAAAGATGTTCCCTATGCTTCAGCCATAGGCTCTATCATGTATGCAATGCTGTGTACCAGACCTGATGTGTGCCTTTCTATTAGTTTAGCAGGGAGGTACCAAAGTAATCCAGGAGTGGATCACTGGACAGCGGTCAAGAACATCCTAAAATACTTGAGAAGGACTAAGGATATGTTCCTCGTTTATGGAGGTGACAAAGAGCCCGTCGTAAATGGTTACGTCGATGCAAGCTTTGACACTGATCCGGACGATTCTAAATCGCAAACCGGATACGTGTTTATATTGAATGGTGGAGCTGTCAGTTGGTGCAGTTCTAAACAAAGCGTCATAGCGGGATCTACATGTGAAGCGGAGTACATAGCTGCTTCGGAAGTAGCAAATGAAGGAGTCTGGATGAAGGAGTTCATATCCGATCTAGGTGTCATACCTAGTGCATCGGGTCCAATGAAAATCTTTTGTGACAATACTGGTGCAATTGCTTTGGCAAAGGAATCCAGATTTCACAAGAGAACCAAGCACATCAAGAGACGCTTCAACTCCATCCGGGATCAAGTCCAGGTGGGAGACATAGAGATGTTGCAGACCCGTTGACTAAGCCTCTTGCACGAGCAAAACATGATCAGCACCAAGGCTCCATGGGTGTTAGAATCATTACTGTGTAATCTAGATTATTGACTCTAGTGCAAGTGGGAGACTGAAGGAAATATGCCCTAGAGGCAATAATAAAGTTATTATTTATTTCCTTATATCATGATAAATGTTTATTATTCATGCTAGAATTGTATTAACCGGAAACATGATACATGTGTGAATACATAGACAAACAGAGTGTCACTAGTATGCCTCTACTTGACTAGCTCGTTAATCAAAGATGGTTATGTTTCCTAGCCATAGACAAAGAGTTATCATTTGATTAACGGGATCACATCATTAGGAGAATGATGTGATTGACTTGACCCATTCCGTTAGCTTAGCACTTGATCGTTTAGTATGTTGCTATTGCTTTCTTCATGACTTATACATGTTCCTATGACTATGAGATTATGCAACTCCCGTTTACCGGAGGAACACTTTGTGTGCTACCAAACGTCACAACGTAACTGGGTGATTATAAAGGTGCTCTACAGGTGTCTCTGAAGGTACTTGTTGGGTTGGCGTATTTCGAGATTAGGATTTGTCACTCTGATTGTCGGAGAGGTATCTCTGGTCCCACTCAGTAATGTATATCACTTAAGCCTTGCAAGCATTGCAACTAATGAGTTAGTTGCGGGATGATGTATTACGGAACGAGTAAAGAGACTTGCCGGTAACAAGATTGAACTAGGTATTGAGATACCGACGATCGAATCTCGGGCAAGTAACATACCGATGACAAAGGGAACAACGTATGTTGTTATGCGGTTTAACCGATAAAGATCTTCGTAGAATATGTGGGAGCCAATATGAGCATCCAGGTTCCGCTATTGGTTATTGACCGGAGACGTGTCTCGGTCATGTCTACATAGTTCTCGAACCCGTAGGGTCCGCACGCTTAAACTTCGATGACGGTTATATTATGAGTTTATGTGTTTTGATGTACCGAAGGTAGTTCGGAGTCCCGGATGTGATCACGGACATGACGAGGAGTCTCGAAATGGTCGAGACATAAAGATCGATATATTGGACGACTATATTTGGATACCGGAATGGTTCCGGGTGAGATCGGGATAATACCGGAGCACTGGGAGGTTATCGGAACCCCCCGGAGGTCTATGGGCCTTAATGGGCTTTAGTGGAAAGGAGGGGAAAGGAGCAAGGGGGGCTCCCCCCAAGCCCAATCCGAATTGGGAAGGGGGGCGGCCCCCCCTTTCCTTCCTCCCTCCTTCCTCTTCCTTCCCTCTCCCTCTCCAAATAGGAAAAGGAGGAGTCCTACTCCCGGTGGGAGTAGGACTCCCCCCTTGGGCGCGCCTCCTCCCCTTGGCCGGCCCTCTCCTCCCCCTTTATATACGGAGGAGAGGGGCACCCCATAGACACAACAATTGATCCCTTGGATCTCTTAGCCGTGTGCGGTGCCCCCCTCCACCATAATCCACCTCGGTCATATCGTAGCGGTGCTTAGGCGAAGCCCTGCGTCGGTAGAACATCATCATCGTCACCACGCCGTCGTGCTGACGGAACTCTCCCTCAAAGCTCGGCTGGATCGGAGTTCGAGGGACGTCATCGAGTTGAACGTGTGCTGAACTCGGAGGTGTCGTGCGTTCGGTACTTGATCGGTCGGATCGTGAAGACGTACGACTACATCAACCGCGTTGTGCTAATGCTTCTGCTTTCGGTCTACGAGGGTACGTGGACACACTCTTCCCTCTCGTTGCTATGCATCACCATGATCTTGCGTGTGCGTAGGAATTTTTTTGAAATTACTATGTTCCCCAACACTCCCGATCCATCCCCGTCTCTGTCCACCTCTGCTTCCACTACTTCCCCTGCATCAACCCCATGGCTGACGCCGCCACCGCCAAGAAGAAGGCCTCGGCCAATGCTGAGGCTGCTGCCGCCGCCGCCTTTGCATGGCCAACCGAAGGGTATGAATCGATCATGCCATATTTGCTCGTTCATGTGCTAGCCGTATATATGTTGTTCATAGATGTTTCAGTTCTATGTACTGTACGTGCTCACATGCTTAGTTATCGGTATGAGATGCATACCGTATTTGCCATGCTTACTGTTTACTCGTGGATTAGATTAGTCAGAGAAGTGCTAATATTTCCAACAATCCAAAAACCTTATTTTAGGCACTTTTTGACTCATGGCTTCGCCGCTACTCTGAAACCGGACAAGTTTACTGGAACACATTTTAAGCGTTGGCAGACGAGGACTACCTCACAGCAATGAACGTGTTCTGGGTTGGTAGTGTGTCTCCCACGGTAACGATTGCTCCTGAACAGGAGAATGCATTTAGAGAGGCAACCACCATCTTTGTGGGAGCCGTTCTTACTGTGATCGGAGACAAGCTAGTTGATGCATATCTCCATATGCACGTTGCCAAGAATTTGTGGGATGCGCTCGAAGCTAAGTTCGGCGCAACCGATGCTGGAAGCGAGTTGTATGCTATGGAGCAGTTTCATGATTACAAAATGGTTGATAAACATTCTGTATTGGACCAGGTCCATGAGATACAATGCATTGCTAAGGAGCTGGAGCTCCTGAAGTGTGAGTTATCGGACAAGTTTGTCGCGGGTTGCATTATTGCAAAACTCCCTCCTGGATGGAGGAACTTTGCTACTTCTCTCAAGCACTTGAGACGTGAATTCTCTGTTGAGGATGTCATCGGTCATCTAAGTGTTGAGCAGAACTTGAGAGCAAAGGACTCACACATGAAAGGGGCAGAGGGTTCTTCTAGAGCCAATGTGGTGCAGAAGAACTTCCACAAGTTCAAGGGAAAGAACTATGTCCAACAAAATACTACCTTTAAGAAGAAGGGTAAGAAGAAAGACAAAAAGAGAGATGGCTGCTTCACTTGTGGTTCAGAGGAACATTGGGCAAACAAGTGCCCAAACAAGTACAAGAAGCCAGGACAGGATGCCAAGCCTGTCAATGTCACTCTAAGCAACAATGATGGGGCATCTGGGTCTGTTTACCATACTTTCAGTTTGTCAGTCCACCAACTGGTGGGTTGACACTGGGACCAATATTCATGTGTGTGTTGATGTGTCTTTGTTTTCTTCTTACTAGGTCGCTCGAGATTGTTCCGTCCTGATGGGGAACGGCTCGCATGCTTCTGTACATGGTGTTGGCACGGTAGATCTGAAGTTTACTTCGGGAAAGATCGTGCAACTGAAGAACGTGCAGCATGTCCCCGCCATCAAGAAGAATCTCGTTAGTGGCTCCCTTCTATGTAAAGAAGGGTTTAAGTTAGTATTTGAGTCCAACAAAGTAGTGGTATCTCGGTATGGGCTATTTATTGGAAAAGGATATGATTTTGGTGGTTTGTTCCGCCTTCTCCTGGAGGATTTATGTAATAAAGTTGTGAACCAAATTCATTCCAATGTGAAAGAATGTGAGGTTTGGATTCACGTCTTTGTCACATAAATTTCGGTTGTATGACGCGGCTGGCTAAGATGAATCTAATCCTGAGTTTCGTTTTAGACAAAGGCTCTAAGTGCCATGCGTGTGTGCAAGCAAAGCAACCTCGTAAGCCTCATAAGCCTGCGAAGGAGAGACACCTGGCACCACTACAGCTCATACATTCAGATCTCTATGATATGAATGGTGTGTTGACTAAAGGTGGAAAGAAATACTTCATGACTTTAATTGATGATTCCACTAGATTTTGTTATGTGTATTTGTTAAATACAAAGGATGAGACTCTACACTACTTTAAAATCTATAAGGCTGAAGTTGAGAACCAACTTGAGAAGAAAATAAAACGAGTCTGGTCTGATCATGGTGGAGAGTAATTTTCTAGTGAGTTTGATTTATTCTGTGCGGAACATGGTATTATTCATGAAAGGATGCTTTCCTATTCACCCCAGTCAAAAGGGGTTGCCGAACGGAAAAATTGTACTCTAACAGATTTGGCTAACGCCATGTTAGATACATCAGGTTTATCCAAGGCATGGTGGGGGAGGCTGTATTGACATCATGTCATGTCCTGAATAAAGTTCCCGCGAAGGATAATGGGACTACTCCCTATGAGCAATGGGAAAATAAAAGAACTACACTCTCTTACTTGCGCACTTGGGGCTGTTTGGCGAAAGCCAATGTGTCGACCCCAAAAAGCGTAAGCTTGGACCAAAGATCGTGGACTGCGTTAATTTGGGCTACGGTAAGAATAGCGTTGGCTATAGATTTCTAGTGGTGAAATCTGAGGTACTTGACCAGAAGGTCGGTACAATTATAGAGTCTAAGGATGCTACATTCTTTGAGGATATTTTCCACATGAGAGATACGCAAAGCACTTCTAGACTGGAATCTGATGAGACTCCTGAACCTGCCATTCCGATGGAATATTATGAACACAAAAGTGATGAAAGTTCATCAGAGGATGATGAGGAAGCTCCTGTTAGGAGTAAGAGACAAAGGGCTGCAAAGTCTTTTGGTGATGATTTCCTCGTGTACCTCGTGGATGACGACACTCCTAGTTCTATTTTAGAAGCTTATGCATCTCCGGATGTTGACTACTGGAAGGATGCTGTCCATAGCGAGATGGATTCCATCATGGCTAACGGGACATGGGAGATCGCTGATCGTCTTTATGGTTGCCAACCATTGGGATGTAAGTGGGTGTTCAAGAGGAAGCTTAGGACCGATGGTACTGTTGAGAAGTACAAGGCTAGGCTTGTGGCCAAGGGTTATACCCAAAAGGAAGAAGAGGATTTCTTCGACACTTACTCACCCGTGCCTAGGCTGACAACCATTCGAGTGTTACTCGCTTTGGCTGCCTCACATGGTCTTATCGTTCATCATATGGACGTTAAGACGGCTTTCCTTAAGCGAGAGCTTGACGAGGAAATTTACATGCAACAGCCAGATGGCTTTGTAGTAAATGGTCAGGAAAGAAAGGTGTGTAAGCTAGTGAAATCTTTGTATGGCATGAAACAAGCGCCTAAGCAATGGCATGAGAAGTTCAATACAACTTTGACATCTGTTGGCTTTGTTGTTAACGAAGCTGACAAATGTGTATACTATCGCTATGGTGGGGGTGAAGGAGTTATACTGTGTCTGTATGTCGATGACATACTGATATTTGGGACCCACCTCAAAGTAATTGAGGAGGTCAAGGCCTTTTTATCTCATAATTTTGAGATGAAAGACCTGGGCGTGGCTGATGTTATCTTGAACATCAAGCTACTGAGAAATACTGAGGGTGAAATTACACTTTTGCAATCCCACTATGTTGAGAAGATTTTGAGCCGTTTTGGATATTCGGACTGCAAACCTTCTGCAACACCATATGATCCTAGCGTGCAGATTCAAAAGTTCGAAGGCACGACTGCGGATCAATTGAGATATTATCAAGTGGTTGGTTCATTCATGTACCTAGCTTGTGCTACTCGCTCTGACATCTCATTTGTTGTGTGCGAACTGAGCCGGTTTGTTTCCAATCCGGGAGATGTGCATTGGCATGCTGTTGAGCGAGTGATGCGCTATTTGCATGGTACTGTGAACTACGGGATTCACTATTCTGGGTACCTGACGGTACTTGAGGGGTATAGTGATTCTAACTGGATATCTGATGCTGATGAGATGTAAGCCACAAGTGGATACGTCTTCACACTTGGTGGTGGTGCTGTTTCCTGGAAGTCTTGCAAGCAGACGATCTTAACCAGATCGACTATGGAAGCTGAACTCACATCATTAGACACATCATGCATCAAAGCAGAATGGCTTCGAGAGCTTTTGATGGATTTGCCGGTGATTGATAAACCAGTCTCGGTGTCGGTGGGAAACGACACCTATGGGATCACAAGAATCCCTACTACGGTTGCTGGGGCGCAGGGTTGCAAGAAGAGCAGAATTAGTAATCAGCACAAGGATCGTTTACCCAGGTTCGGGCCGCGAGGATGCGTAAAACCCTAGTCCTGCTTTGGTGGATGTATTGAGTGTTCTTGAGCCTTCCAACTAGCTACGGTGGCTGGATCGTTCCAAAGAGCTGAATCCTTCTCCAGTACGCCATGGGCCTCCTTTTATAGTCGAAAGGGGCTGCCACAGTGGAACACAGGAGGTGGAAAGGCGTACAGTGCTACGAGCTTATCGCCCGTATTACAGGACAAGACACATTTAATGCGCCGCTGAGGTGTCCCCTAGCTTTATCGGGGACGGGAGCGAGGCCCGTCCCGTCCGTCGCCGCTCCTCCTCGCTTCGACACGCGCCCTGGTCAGCGATGCGTGCGGCGCCATGTAGGCAGGCAGGCAGCTGAGGTGGCGCGGTGGTAGGGTCTTCACAAAGATCTGCATGCCGCCACGCAGGCACTGCATGTTGCCACGCAGGTGCCTGCCCAGCTGGTTGGACTGGCAGCTGCATGCGAGCGGCGGTGGAGACTTGGCTGGTGCGGGCCTGGAGGTGGCCCTGCTGGCGCCCTTGGCGAGGGCCTTGCCGGGTGGCCCGGCAAGGGCCTCGCCATGGCATGCTGTTGTCCCCGGCAAGGATCTTGCCGTGGGTATTGTGGCTCCCCTCGGCAAGGATCTTGCCGAGGATCGTTGTCTTTTAATCCTCATCTGATCTTGAATATTCCTTGGTCTTGACAAAGATCTGCATGCCACCATGGAGGTGCCTCCCGAGCCCTAGTTCCAACGTAGTTGGTTGAGTTGGAACCCGTGGGCTCGAGGGTGGCTCACTCCGCTGGTGTGGGCGAGCCGCCCCAGCAAGGGTCTTGTCGGGGCTGCTGAGGCTGCCCCGGCAAGGGTCTTGCCGGGGGAGCCTGCTTCGTCCTTCTGCTTCTTTGTGTTCTTGGCCTTGGCTGTCTTGTACTTCGGCTTCTCTCCGGCTTCCCTCCCTTGCCTTGCTTCGTGTGGCCGCGGCGGGTGGCTCTGACTGCCCGTGCACAAGTAAAAAGGTCAAAAAGGAGAGCCCCTACTTTTGTACACCGACACCCGGCTGTCCTCATGAACTGTGACAATCAAACTATGATTGCCAAGGCTAAGAGTTCAAAGGACAATATGAAATCCACAAAGCACATAAGAAGAAGATTAATATCTGTCAGAAAATCAAGAAACTCTGGAGTAATAGCGTTGGATTATATCCAGACGGCTAAGAATCTGGCAGACCCTTTTACGGAAGGGCTATCACGGATTGTGATAGAAAATGCATCAAGGGAGATGGGTATGAGACCCACGTAAGTTGCCATGGGGGTAACCCAACCTATGTGATTGGAGATCCCGTGAATTAGGACTTGGGAAAACAATCCAGCGGTCAACTGAGGAGAGTATCCTTAATTATCCCACTCCGTTGGAGATGCAATAATACTCTCAATTCTGTAAGGCAGGCTGACTTTTGTCTTAATGTGTTCCAAAGCTTATGTAAGCAAGATGCTAACCTACAGAGCATTCTTTGGAGGAACACACCTATGTGAGCCCGACTGCTGGTCATAGTTTATGAGATTGGGTGATCTCTAGGAAGCTCAAGAGAAGGTACGGAGTATGACTAATAAGCTCCACTCATGGGGTTTAGCCTTCGGTAGCCACGTATCAGCTGACAATAGGCGAAACTTCTACACACCAAACTGACAATTCAAGGCATAGTCCATTGTTCAGTTGTGAAAAAGTCTAATCCTATTGCTCTAGGTGGAAGTTCAACTTAACAGTCTCCACTGAAAATTCTGGTATATTAAACATTGTTTGGAACAGTTGACAAACTTATGTGCCTCGAGATCTGGTGGGGGATTGATGGATTATGGATGGGTTTAGGCCCATATAAGACAATAATCCCTAGTTAATCTCTAAGGCCCATGCATGTGTACAGCAAGTGGTGGGAAATGTGGGAAGTTTAGTCCCATACTGCTACAGTAAGAAGAGTGAGACCTCTTTATAAGGGCTGCTCTACCACTTGTTATTGGGAGCCTGGGAATAAGAGTTGTGCACGCGCGCTCCTCCTCCTCCGCCGCCCGCCTCGCCTCGCCTCGTCACGACGCGCGCGCCGCTGGTTGCGGGGATGAGCCGAGCCGAAGTGGCCAGTGGAGTGAACCCTAACTCAGTTCATTCACTCCCTCTCGTACAACCCTAGTCGTCATCTACTGTTCCTCTCAGCATGGCATTTTTCAACATCTTGAGGAGCAGAACTTTAATTCTTCTTACTTTTCAAGATACACATGCCATGTTTGTATTGTATAAACATATTCGCTGCCATATTTTTTCAGAAAAAGAAAAGATACAGCCATTATCTCAAAAGAAAATACAATTTTAAGAAAAAATGTTAATACATCTAAAACATGATAGGTGTTCATCATTACTTAAGTGGAAGCCGCATCTTCATTTATTCATATTTCATACAGTTGAACAAGAGAAAAAGGACTTGCTTGCCAATTGCTACCCTATTTGACACACAGTACATACTGTTATTGCCAATCTATTTCCTTTAGCTATACATACATACATACATACATGCACACTCCTACATACATAACATTGACAATAATAATGCGGACACTTCAAAGTACAGAAGAATGCTCGATCATCCGAAAGAACATAGCATATTTCCTCCAGTTCAGGACAAATCAACCTGACAAAAGCCATCTCAGATACTCAGTTCCATCACTGCAAGCAGGCGGAGCATCAGGAGCAGCTACCCTCTTCCGCATAAAAGTATCGACTGAAATGGGCTTCCTCTTGCGGCCACCTGGATGAGGTCGAAGTTGCTCATCAGCCTCCACAAAATCGCCCTGCCAAGATGTGAACAGCGTGCGGATTATAAGTTCCTAGAACAGAGCATCATGTGGAGGTAAACTATGTGATTGGTGGTGGTGGTTGCCTTGTATTTACCTCAAAAAGCACGTGAACACTAGATTTCTCATGATTGTCCCTTACATGCTTGTATGAAAACTTCTGGCCGCACCCAGAGAATCCACATGTGAAAGGTCTACTCTGCTCATGAACTGCCTTAATATGCTTGTGCAAATTGGATTTCTGAAGTTCAAAGTTATTGAGAATGAAAACAGAGCAGTTTTGAAATTTATTGAAGAGAAACAAATCCATAAAAAGGCAACATGTGAGCTTGCAAATCACACCTTTGAAAATGAGCGCTTGCAATCCTTGAAGTTGCATTTAATCCTCTCAGTGACAAACGAACCTTCATGCATTCGCTGATGCCGCTTGAAGTTCTTCTTAAGCTGTTTAGTGTCACAGATATCACACTGAACATACTGATGACACGATTGGTTATGGGCCTTGAGGCATTCCACATTAGTAAAAGTCTTCATGCAGCCTGGTTCGCAGCAGATAACTTCAGTGTAATCCAAGTTGACTGCACCATAAGATTTGAATCATCAACTTTCAAGATTGTGATTGCTAAGCATATCTTATTACAGTAAGGAAAATAACTATGAAAAATTTATAGAAAGTCAGTTTCTCACCATGTGATTCCTCGTGTTTCTGTAGCTTGGAAGCATATTTGAACACCTTCCCACAGTTAGCCTCTGGGCAGATGAACTCTTTCTTGCCTCCACACTGAGGGCCATCCTCGTGAAATTCCTCAACATGTCTCTGGATATTACCCTTGATACTGAACTTACGGTTGCATCCTTCCATAGGGCACATGAATAGTTTTCCTTGATGAGTAAGCAGATGGCGGTTCAAATGGTCCTTCCTGCTATAGCTGAAAGGGCAACCATCTACATGGCAGGCAAAGGGTCTCTGCAACAGTTTTGAGAAGGATAAAAATCAGAATAGTACTCCCATATCCAAAGAAAAGTTCACTTGACATAATATAAGTTTATGCATACATTTATAAACATGCTCAACAGCACTAGCAGAATTATTGTGCACATGCTTAAACAATTTGGACGTACTATCTAACAAAGAACTATTTGGGTGCAAGACCATCAAGTGGTAGTAACACCGTGAATAGTACAACAGCATCAGTTATCCAACATGACTAAACAAAACTACATGTAATTCACCCTGCATGCTAAGACTGCACATTGTAGTATGTTGAGAATGCTTAGTACATAAATAGTAGCTTTGGCATACATACTACATTGTACATACATACACATTAGTAGTTTGAGAATGCTAAGTAGCAAATAAATACACATCACATCCAATAAACAGAGCTTGGAACAAGAAGCAACGGCTAGGGTAAAAGCAGTTCCAAATGAACAAGCAAACCTGAGGAAGCGCGTGAATGAGGCATTCTTGATGGAGCTTCTCAGGAGGGTCTCCCCTTCCTGATACTGGTCCATTCAAGGCCTTCTGGCATTTTGGAGTTCTTGGGATCCAATGCTTCACACATTCATATCTGAACATGTAGTCTGCCAAAATCAGCACAATTCAGAGAAATAAACAATGGTACACCCACACACTAATAAAACAAATGATCCAAATAGTACTCCATCCCAAAATGAGTGACTCAACTTTGTACTAGCTTGTACTAACTTTGTACCAAAGCTAGTACAAAGTTGAGTCACTTATTTTGGGACGGAGGGAGTAGTAAATAATATATCAACATAATTCACTGTCAAATGGGAATTGTTATTATTCATGCAAGGAATATTACTGCAGAACTAAACGGATAAGTGACTTGTGCCAAAGAACATAATTTTTATTATTTCAGGGATAATTTGTTTTAGAACTCAGGGAACACAATAACCATCATTCACATAAAAATATGCTCAATGAAACATATAACATTATCTTATCATGTGCACATCCTACAACTACTTGCTTAACTATTGGATCATAGATGGAAGGCCATTAAGTGGCTATTGTACTTGGATACTGAGTATAATAACTCAAATGACGCAGCACCAACTATGACATACAAGCATATGACTGACAAGAAGGCACGATTTGTTGACAAAGTGGTGGGTGCTAAGACATGAGCATGCAGTAGCTTCAAAATACTAAGGGTGCATCACATGTAACGATCAAGAACTAACAGCAAGTAGTTTGACAAAAAAAGGAATAACCTGAAGAAGGGCGTGAAAGAGGCTTCCTGAAGGAGCTTCCCAGGAGGGTCTCCCCATCCTGGTACTAGTCCATTCAGGGCCCTCTCGCATTTTGGAGTTCTTTGGGATCCAATGCTTCACGCAATTAAATAGCCTGCAAAAAGTCAGCACAGTTCAGCAATTCGGAGTACCATACAACAAGCACGCTTGGAAACAATCAAGCAGCAACTCTTAATCATCTACAGCTTCCATCACTGTTAAGCAATGGGTTTCAAACACCACTTCTAAGCAGAGGTCGGCGCTTATTTTACTCTCGAGCACCGACTGAACAGCCAAACAGAATGCATCACTTGCGCCAACAATACGGAAACCCCCTGAACACAAAACTAAAACTCGGGACTATTCGGATACCTCGGGAGAATGGCTCTGCATATGCTGCTTCAGATGGGCCGGCTTCTTAAACCTCGCGCCGCACTCCTTGCAATCATGGCCGATCTCCTTGCCCGGCGGCGCACTGCCGCCACCACCACCTACGTTGTACTCATCCAGACCATCCACTTCGTCCTACAGCACACAGCGGTAACACTTCAGCTCACCCACAATTCACAGCTCCCGCAGAAATCAGTAGCACGGGTGCTCTATTAATAAGAAAACAGAACAGATAACACACGTCCTGGACCAGGGAGAAGCCAGGAGCGCGACCCCACCTTATGGTGTTCGAGGACGTGGTCTCGGATCAGCCGCTTCTTCGAACGCACGACGTCGCAGAACTCGCACTTGTACCGCCTGATGTCCCTCACAGGGGCGGCCGCCGCCGGCGGCGGCGAGGTCGAGGTCGAGGCCGAGGTCGCTCCGACGACGCCGCCACTGTCGGGATCTCCTTCTCCCATCTGGCCTGACCAGTCGCAGAACTCGCATCAGGAAATTCACGAAGCAAGCACGATTACAGCGAGAAATCGACCAAGATCGACAAAATCGGCGGCTCCAGCGGCGCCAGTCGCCGGCGAATTACCTCGGATCGTGGAGGAACCCGCCGGATTTCGCAGAATCGCGACCGAGGGATCGGGAGGCTCGCGGCGGCGCGGTGGAGGAAGAGGAACCCTCGAGCACAGCACACTACCCGAATGAGGAGGAGGATGGAGAGCCAGCGACACGTGTCGAGGAATTAGTAGCAGAGCCTAATCGGGCCGAGACCGGGCTCACTTTTCGGGTTCGTGCTGGGCTGCGGGCTGTGGGTCTTCCTGGGCTTTTAGTGGGCTGCTGGCCCGCCGGGCAGCAGCAGCTAAAAAAAAACGTGTGCTGCCGTTTCCTCGGCTCGTTCTCCCACCCGCTGTGGCTGAGGCGCGAGACCGTACGCTGGACTGCCGCTGCCCGCCCCCCGGCCTCTCCCCGACCTCGTCGCCGGCGATGGCCGCCATGGTCGCCGCCGCCGCCCCCGCGCGGCTCGTTCCTCCGCGCCTCTCTTCCCCGTGGCTGCACGCGGTTCAGCTTCGTCCGGCGCCGGGGCGGCTCCTCACGGTGGTCGCCGCGTCGCGTCGGAGCCCCGGCGACGGCGGGAAGAGGGGCAGGAAGAAGCGGGGGAGGCGCGCCACGGAGGCCGACCAGGAGGACGGCCTCTCCGTAGGCTCCGGTAAGCCGCCCGCCCCCACCCTGGTAGCTCCAAGCGTCCTCCGCGCTTAATTAGAGTTCGGTGGAAACTGTGAAGCCCCATGAGCTTAATTAGAGTTGCTTGACAACTCATAGAACCTAAGGATATTTTTGTTAGCTTATAGAGAGTTTATTATGATTTCTGAACATGAATCCCAGGTCAATTTTGATTGTACAGTGACCACCCAGAGCTATCCACTGAAGCACTGCTCATATTTGTTGTGAGCTTAATTATGAGCTTCCTCTTGTGGACATATGCTGCAGAGATGGAGACGAAGAGTTCCACCCCGCGTGCAACGGTCAACGATGGAAGCGTGAAGCCTGCGCTGGAAGCCAGCATGACCCCGAAAGACTCTGCCATCAGAAGAGTTGCATTGGTGGTGAGTCTTTACATGTGCATGTGGCGAAATTTTAGTAATACTTCACTGTTTGTGCTGAAAGGGGAGCTCGAAAATTTCTCTTGTTTCAGGTCATCGCTGCAGTATTATTCGGCGTTAGCATCGCCTTGAAGGACGGGGTCGAGAAGGCATCGGAATATTTTGCAGGGTGTGTGCTATACATCTCGACTAATCTTTAACATTGAGGCTGTTTTACCCAACTGTTGGAGGTGTGGTTCCTTTCCGCATTAGAATTTTCAAGACCATATAGGAGCCCATTCGAGAATCGAATGCATCATTGCGTACTAGCTTCACTAGATGCTTGAATGAATGCATGGCTATGTTTCAGACATAACCGTGTAGGAAAATGTTCTACTAACAAATAGGATGAGGGTTAGTAAAAGTAACAAACAGCACGCTGTGTAAGCTCACTCTTTGGGTTGTGCAAGTTAGTTTGCTACTTTGCTTAGTTGCGACTTTGCATATCTTTACATGATTTCTTACAAAAGCACTCCTTAATTTCTTCTATATTCGAGGTATAACAATGTGATCAGGTTCTGTTATGTAACAGCTATTTGTTGGAACAGAGTTTGTCGGTGGACAATCTCTTTGTTTTTATTCTGGTCTTCAAGTATTTTAAAGTGCCACTGGAGTACCAGGTACAGTTAATAGCTAATGTGATAGGCAAAGTCCTAATATACTTTTTGATTTTCTGCTCACTCTTTCTGTGACATTGGAAACAAGAATCGGGTGCTTTCTTATGGTATTGCCGGAGCAGTGATCTTTCGTGCAGTGTTGATCATTCTAGGAGTAGCTACCATTCAGGTTGGTTGTTCTCCCATGTTGCCATTATTATTTTTATCCAATTGTAGTAATGCTTATAAGTTCCTCATGTTCTGTAGAGTTTTGAAGCAGTGAATTTATTTTTTGCTGCGATCCTGCTATTCTCTTCGTACAAGGTAAAACTGTTCTTCCCATGTTAAAAAAAAGGGGTCATGCTTTTCATATTTTATTTTTCTTTCGCATACATAGTTACTTTTGCTGTTATTCATTGGCAACTTCCTTTATGAGAAGTTCTTGCTAGCACTTTTTTTTTCCATACAATCACAGAAAAGGATCGGGTTCCACTATTATAAGATAACGGACCAGAAAGCATAAAAAATCACCCTGGTGCAAAGGTAAAAGAGCAAGCTAAAGCTGCCGCCTCCTAAGGCTAATCAGCTGATCTAGGAAAGCAAAGTTTTAAATGAACGCAAACTTATTACATATTACATATTACATGGGGGATATCTGCACCCCAGCCCAGCTCATATTTCAGCCAAAATAACCAGCATCAAACAAAGATTTTTGACCATCTGCATCCAACCGTGCACCAATCTTCAAAGCCCTCAGTTTTTAGTCCTCAATTGCAGTTCATGCTAGCACTTAAAAAAATATTCGCACTTAAAAAGGATTTACTTGCTTTTTCCCAAGCGAAGTTTCCTTTGGCAAAAGCATAGTCTCATCCCTGTCTTTTAACAATCTTGTTCGACCAATTTAGTTGCATGTACTATCTTACCACAAACTTATTAAGCATAACCCTTCCATCATTGAGCAGCTAATGGTGCAATGGATCCCCCCCCCCCCCCTCTTTTCTTATATTGGGTATTCTTGTTGTAGTATGTTATAACAATCGAACCTAGTTCTTACATGAGTCCGTAAGTTGTCACAGATCCAATTCAATTTTTGGTTGCTTAAATGGAGTGGCACTTCAATAAGTAGTACTCCCTCCGATCCAAAATAAGTGTCCTGGCTTTAGTTCAAATTTGAACTAAAACGGGAATATGATTTTTTTAGTAACTTCAGGTATATTAATATATCCAATACATGTGGATGCTAACGGCCATACTCATATGACAGCTATTTGCTGGAGACGAGGAAGAATCTGATCTGTCTGATAACTTCATTGTGAAAACATGCCAAAAATTCATTCCTGTCACTGGTAAATAACTCCATTAAATGATTTTCAGTTTTTCTTACCTTTTTGTTATTTAGGTTATCAGCCTCCTCCACTTTTCTTCATGGGTGATGAACTCACTCTTCTGTTTCTTTTACCAGATTACTATGACGGTGATCGGTTTTTGATAAATCAAGATGGTATATGGAAAGTAAGTGATGTCCGATTTAAGCATGACCAATTATCACAACAGCTATTGCATAAGCTTGTTACCAGATATGATTACTAACTAGTTACAGAATGTGATATGTCTATGTCCTGTAACATGGAAATTTTATCAGTTCCACTAATGTTTGACTGGTTTATTAATTCTGCATGCACGGAAAGCTAACGCCACCAGCAACATTGTGTGTCTGAGTGAACCATCTCAAAGACATATTTCAACTTCGTAAAGCTATTTGTTCCTGAATATGTCATTTTTGGTTTGATGTCTACAGGCCACCCCATTACTCTTGACTCTGGTAGTGATCGAGCTAAGTGATATTGCTTTTGCTGTAAGTTCGTTCTCAATATTTCCCGCGTGATGTTTTCCTTTCCATTTTAGGACCACGAGCATGGGGATTAACATCTTCAGTTTGTAGGTCGACTCAATACCAGCAATCTTTGGTGTGACAAGAGACCCACTTATAATATTGTCATCAAATATTTTTGCTATTTCTGGTAAACCTTCTTTCTGTCCCTATGAACAAACTGTGCGCTATGTTTTTTTTTCTCTTTTCATAGACAAATGGAGCATTTTTAAGTTATAGTTCTCCATCATTAGTGATGGATTACACTGCCGACTTTTGATTTGTGTATGTTTCAAAACTTGTCTTCCTCGTAAGACTTCATTCTTGCTTTCTATACACGGGTTTGAAGTTATTTCTTCCATTGATTTTTTCTTTGTAAGTTTGTATAATGTGAAGTTAATAGCTCAGTGTGTATTTTTTAAATCTCTGAAATCCGCTTCTGTTAATTCAGCCACACGTTGGGGCTATTGCCTATCAGTAACACTAACCCTAGCTTTGTAGCAGTCTTTGATATTCACCTTTGTCTTCTCTAATTACAAGAAACTGATATGTATCACCAAGTAATTTCATCATTTTTATGCTGTTGAGCAATTAGTAATCACATGTACTCCCTATATTGTTTTTTTTTTCTTCTAAGTCTTTTGTCCCAAACAAGTTGGGGTAGGCTAGATATGAAACTCTTTCACGAGCCAAAAAAAAACGTCTTATATTTTGAGACAGGGGGAGTACCATACAATGAAAAATAAGTGATGCATGAAAAGGCAGCTTGGATACCATAGTTGTTGATGCAGAATGTTCATACATAGCGCAAATTTGTGCATTCCGAATACACTTTGAAGTGTTAACGTAATAACATGACGGAATTACCCTGTAGGCCTGAGGTCACTCTACGTACTCATTTCTGAGAGCATGTCTGAGTTGGAGTATCTGCAGGTAAATGTCCTTTGCTCTTCTAAAGTTTCTTGAAATATTTAGTGATTGTTATTGAATACATAATATCCCTTGCTCTTTTAAAGTATCTTGAAATATTTACTTATTTTTTAAATACATAAAGAATATCCAGTAGTTATGCATTTTTATCATTTATAGTTTTTGCACTTAACTTTTAACAAACCAACCATTCGAATTTTCACCGAGATCTGTCTAGGTAGTGATAACTGGCTGGTGATTGCCTTCTTGCTGCCATTTTCTTTAACCCCCATGCGCATGTATTGGTTCATGGATGGTCAAGAGTGTGAACATATCCATATTTGTAGGGGCGCAAGCGGCAACCCGCTTCGTCCCGTGAAACTCATCAATTAGTTTAAAATTTGCTCGTCACTTGCTTAAAATTAACACTACATTTATACTATGGTATTGTCCGCTAGCCCACCCCGCTTGCATCCCTACGTATTTGTCTATTATCTATTTCTTGTCACTTATTGCTGTTGGCAATGTGCTCTCCAGCCTGCTGTTGGTATCGTTTTGGGCTTCATAGGGGCAAAGATGATCTTTGACTTTTGTGGTGAGCAATCATAGTTGTTATACTCATGGCATTCCACACTATGATCTGTCACCATTAACAGACCATGCTGATTATGCTGATTTGTGGCAGGTTATCATATACCAACTGAAGCTTCCCTTGCTGTTGTTACCACATGTCTTAGCGGTGGAGTAATATTGAGTCTTAGGAAAGCATCAAGTGAGGAACGTGACAAGTAGCCAACATGGCGTGGAGAAGGTAAAATCATTGAGTTTAACATTGATGTATTCTTTCATAGATAGTCATACTACAACACGGATGTTATTTACAACCTAGAGAAAGTTGCCCTTTTCTAACTAAAGAATGTTTATGTGACTACGTTGAAGAACCTAGCTTGATAAAACATGAATGGGCTTCTGCGGTTCAAAGGATTCTCAATGGAATTTTGGAGGATTCTAATCCTTGGGTTTTTCCTACGTGGGTTGTTTGATTCGTAAGATTGTAAGCCATAGAATTTTTTCCTAAGGATTCATTTGCACTAGATTTCATAGGAAATTTTTCATCCACTCCAACCTCTTTGAAAGAATCCTACGCTTTTCCTATGCACAATCAAACATCATTACAATCCTGTAGTATCACAGTGGCATGCCAGTTGTTAGAGTACGTAATGGGCCTGGGCTGGCGGTATAGCCCATTAGTCTTAGGGTTAATTAGAGATAAGGGTCGCTTGCTTGGGAGTCAAGTAAACCTCTCTATATAAAGAGAGGAGATGTATCAATCTAATCAAGCAAGAATTAAGAAGGAAATCCCTTCCCTCTTGCCCGGCCGTGGGCAAAGTACGTAATGGGCCTAATGGGCCTGGGCTGGCGGTATAGCCCATTAGTCTTAGGGTTAATTAGAGATAAGGGCCGCTTGCTTGGGAGTCAAGTAAACCTCTCTATATAAAGAGAGGAGATGTATCAATCTAATCAAGCAAGAATTAAGAAGGAAATCCCTTCCCTCTTGCCCGGCCGTGGGCAAAAAAGCCCCCGGTCGGCCCTCTCGCGCCCTCCTTCTAGCAGCGCCATAACAATTTGGTATCAGCTAGCTTCGGTTCGATCATGTCTTCATCGCCGCCCAACCCGTCTCTCCCGCTGTCCTCCGTCGCGCCCGCCCCCGTCGTCCTCACCCCGGAGGAGGTGTCCGGGGCGCTGCGGGACCTAACCCAGGCGGTCTAGGAGATCTGCCTGTTCTTGTCCGGGTCTTACGGGCCGCACCAGGCTGCGCCACCCATCGCCGCCACCGCGCCGCCGTGGCTGCCGTGGCAGCCGCCGCACCAGGCGGCCCCCGCCACGCTCGTCGGGCCGCTGCAGCTGCCATCCACCGCCTCACCCTGGCTGCAGTGGCAGCCGCCGCTCCTGGCGGCCTCCGCCGCGCTCGCCGGGCCGCTGCAGCTGCCATCCACCGCCCTGCCCTGGCTGCAGTGGCAGCCGCCGCTCCTGGTGGCCTCCGCCGCGCCCGGCGCTCCGCCACAGCAGCCGCTGCCGCTGTCCGGCGCGACACCGCAGCAGCCGCTGCAGCTGCACCGACCCCCGCCGGTCAGCTCTGGCCCCACATCGACCGCGCCGGCGGGAGTCCCGATCCACCAGGTCAAGTTCCCGCCATTGCCATCACCGCTTTCCGAGGGTGTCCCCATCCAGCAGATCAAGTTCCCGCCGTCGCCGTCACCGCTTCCGGCTTGGATCGCTACCCGCCACGTGTCGGCGGCGGTGAGGCTGCAGGCTGCTGCGCGCGGCCTCCTAGCGCGTCGGTGTGTGCGGGAGATGCGTGGTCTGCAGCTGCCACTCCTCCCAGTTGTCCTTCGCTGCGCAAAGGACCTCGATCTCGTCCCCACGGACAGCGACCTCAAAGTCTGCGACATCGGCAGTTGGGGGGGGGGGGGGGCGCACCCCTCCTCGTCGTTCTCCATCGCAAGCCCTCCACTCTTCTCTGTGCGGTGCAGACCAACAGCCGTTCGGCGGGGAGAAGGCAGGGTGTCACCGACAGGAGCGCACCGCGTCCCAACTGCTGCAGTGGCTGGTGTCCATGGGATCCAGGTGGCTGTACACGTGCACGTCCGACGTGCGGATGGTGTCCACTTTTTGTTAAGGGGTCCAAAATAAAGCGTCCTAGTCCATTTCAGGTTAATAAAACAAGCCGAGAGGTAAAAGGCTTGTTTTTAGGTGTTAGGTTTGTGTTGCGTCGAGTCATGGTTATAAGTTGGTTAGGCTGCAGCTCGAGGACAAGCTGCATGTCCAGGTGGGGTGTAGTGTTAGAGTACGTAATGGGCCTAATGGGCCTGGGCTGGCGGTATAGCCCATTAGTCTTAGGGTTAATTAGAGATAAGGGTCGCTTGCTTGGGAGTCAAGTAAACCTCTCTATATAAAGAGAGGAGATGTATCAATCTAATCAAGCAAGAATTAAGAAGGAAATCCCTTCCCTCTTGCCCGGCCGTGGGCAAAAAGGCCCCCGGCCGGCCCTCTCGCGCCCTCCTTCTAGCAGCGCCATAACACCAGTCTATTCCTACATTTTGGAAATCCCGCGAATCAAAGAGGCCCCTATATGCTTAACTGATCCTTGTTCGTAGTTCAAATACCCTTGTTTTCCTTTTAGATCAAATTAACTAGAAAGAATCTGCAAGTGTTAACCGTTAAAAGAACAGGAAGCGCCTCGAATGGATTTGGCTTCATAACGATTGTTAGGGCTTTGGGCATGCTTGGCATAAATTAGGCTGGTACATACTTAACCACTTTGAGTTGTCGATGTACTACCATTCTACATCTGGTATGATTTTGGAGCCAGTGACCTGATCCTTTTGCCAAGAATCCTATAATGTATAATATATGAGCAGCCTTGGATTTGTCTACACTCATCAATATTTTAGTTGAAGCGATTATTATTGAAAATTCTGGAGCTTACTTTAAGCAACCTTCTGGGTGCTGTAGGCAAGAACCACACCATGTAGTATGCACAATATAACATATCCTTCTGATTTGCTTCCAGTCTTTGCTTTTCAAATATGTTCAGATCAGACTCATTCTAGTTGTCGTTCCATCAAAATCTAGTAATTCATTTTTTTGAATGATGGGACGGTCATGTCATGAGTTGTTGGAAACTCGTGTTGGATCATAGTACGATACTTGTGTTGTTAGACATTACATATTCAACAAAGCAATTATGCTTATGCGCAGGGAACATGTTAGTATATCTTGGTTTCTTCCATGTGGAATTCTTGTTGCATGGCATGGCACTGAACACATACATATAAGCCGCTTCCTTTCTCTCAATGCAGTATGGTTCACTCACTATCCACCAGCCATGACTGAGTATAGAAAGAAGCAACAGGCTCCATTTGTTCAAAGTTTGCATAATGCAACAGCGCAAGTAACAGTCTGCATTTGTCCGTGAATTTGATAGCAATCAAGCTGATTGTGACCAAGATTGATGCTCAAGGCATGACATAGATGCCTGAACTGATAAGTTATAAGTTCCAAATGCTACAAGTTTCTTCTGAAGCAGAAGGTTTTGGGGATAGGTGATGCTAAGTCGGCGACCGCCCATTGTGAGGCAGTTTTTGTCATGGATGTTAGCTGTTCAGAAGATTTAGCTTGTCCTAGGCATGATGATATGCATATCATACATGTAACTTAGCAATACTATGCCTGGTGCGGCCGTGTAAGTAGCAATTGATTCTTTGATTCTCCTGCCGAACAAACCTCACTTGTAGAAACATGATGTCAAATGTAATTTGTTTCTGCATTTCCTAAATGTGCAGCCATTACATTCTGTACAATGTAACGTAATTTTGTTGCTTACAAACCGCAACACGTAGATTCAGAATCACACACCATCCAGAATTACAATAACATAATAGCACAACAACACAACATAAAGTCGAGCCATAAAACATTCACAGATAACATGATAATTTCACCAAGGGAAGTAGCAAACGAGAATATTGTGTATTGTTCAATCTGAAGTCTGAAACTGGAATGAGCAAATGACCTTATGTACGACTATGTGAATGACACGCCATATCTACAATTTTTGTTAAACTAAATGGACCTTCTCGAAGACATGATGTATCTAAACTATACTCCCTACGTTCACATTACAATAAGATGCTCTAACTCTTCTTTTTCTGATTTGAATGTATATAGATGCATTTTAGTTTGTTTGTTTACTCATTTCAGTCCGTACGTAGTCCATATTCAAATAGCCAAAACATCTTATATTCGTGATCGGAGGGAGTATATAACTAAACGGTACTAACATTGAAATACGGCAGGTAACTGACTCAGACCTTGTTGTGATCGGAGGGAGCATACACTTCTTGTAATGCTTTTAGTTTAGAACCCTTTTTGCCATTGTTGAGTTGTTAAAGCAGAACATTTAGCTTGTCCTAGACATGGTGGTATCTACATCATTTGTGTAACTTAGCAATACTATTCCTGGTGTATCCATGTATCTGTTCTTTGATTCTCATCAAACCTCACTTAGAAACATGGTGTCAAATGTACTCCCTCCGTTCCTAAATATAAGTCTTTTTAGAGATTCCAATACGGACTACATATGGAGCAAAATGAGTGAATGTACACTCTAAAATATGTCTATATACATTCGTATGTAGTTCGTAGTGAAATCTCTAGAAAAAACTTATATTTAGGAACGGAGGGAGTAATTGTTAGTACATTTCACTGAACACACTGATATCTGAAGACACCTCCAGATTTACAAATAGCAGAACAACAGAATGCAGACATAAAAAATTCACAGATAACATGATACTTTAATTCAGAAAGGGAAGTAGCAAACCAGAACACAACTTATCGTTCAATCTGAAGTCTGAAACTGGAATGAGAAAATGACCTTATGTACGACTACGGAATGGCACGACATATCTACAATTTTTTGGAGAACTAAACCGACCTTTTCAAAGACGCATAATGAATCTAAAATATATCTAAACGGTGCTAGTTTTGAAATCCTGCAGTTAGCCGACTCAGACCTTCGTGCCATCGGCATCAGTAGCATAAACCTGGCCGTATTCGCCCTTGTCATCCTCATCCTCATCCTCATCCAGATAGTCGGCCCTTGCATTAAGGGCCAGCATCTGGCAAACAAGCCAGAACAGAGCAGCGTCAAGGGCCAGGAAAGCGGCGCCTCCAAAGAGGCCGGTCTTTGCGGTGGGGCACAGGGTATCCATGTCATGGTGAATGTTACTGGTGCGATGGCGACCCTCTGTGATCGTTGCCCAGAGCAGCATTGCAAAAGCCAGAGCTGACACCAGCCTGATTTCATAAGAACAGTTAGTAGAATGAACAATGTGAAACTTGATTACCATAGTAAGTAAATTAGTATTAAGTGCAGGAGACAGCAGTGTGCATAATGTAATGATTCAATTAGTCATACAGGGGAAATATAACAGCTTGCAGAATTAAACGCTTGAACATCAAGCCTCAACCATAAATGGCAGAATTGAACACTTGAACATTAAGCCTCAATAAATCCCCTAGAGGATAATCCATTTAACCGAAGAACTAGAATGTTGGCAATGTTCAGCATTTATTTATGAAGTACACACTATCAAAAGAAACAAGGGTCCATCAACGACTGAGCATAGCTAATCTTCATCAAATGGCAGGGCTCAAGAGGTGAACCAACATCGGAACATTAGGTACTATTGCATCTGGTCCAGATGAAATTCTTGGCCACAGAGCCAAAGGGAACTTACTCAGCAATAACAAAGAACACAGACAAGCTGGTGCTCTGAAATAACGCTCCACGAGGAACCGACTTGCCCTTGTACGGGTAAAAGATGGCAACGTGCCCAATGAAAGCAGCTAACACAAGTGCCACAATGGACAGGCTTCCCATTGCAATCGTTGGGTCACTCGGGAACTTGCAGATGACAACATCCTTTCCCTTGATAGGAGTTCCATATGGAGGCTGCATCAATGGAAAAACGAAATTCACACCAAGTTAAATTATTCAGAAGAGATCCATAACAAGTTACAGTCAGCTAAGAGGAAATATGCAGTTTGAGGTTTCCATAATTACTCTGATTATGCATGCTCCCCTATACACAGTTGGGACTGTTCGAGTGAAGTAGACATGGGACCCAAAATTCGTAGGAAGGTAATATTATTGCAAAGGAGGTGGTTCCTGAACTGATGTGTGCTAGTAATAATTTTTTACTGAAAAACATATTCCGGAACATGTACTGAATTCAGCACTCTCCACAAGAAAGCGCATGCATGATTCATCATATAACAGATATAAGCAACACAAACCTTTTTGTTTTCCGCGATGACGCCGAGCAGAAACGCGAGGAGGCCAAACAAGGAGACGGTGAGGGCGATCCCCTTCGCCGATGTCAAACCCATGGCTCCTGCGTAAGAATGCACATATACCATCGGGAGAGAGACAGCATCAATATCAATGCAACATGAAGGAATGTGTCATCACGACGGCATAGCAACAGCAGTAAATGCAACTAGGCTAGTAATAACAACCCCTTATATGGCCTTATATATCCCGGCATTCTCCGCCCGGTGCCACCGTTGCCAAATAAATAAGACTGGCGCCAAATAAATAAACTGGGCATAAATAAACTAGCATAACATGCCTTCTCAGATTCTAAATAAGGATGAGTATAAGTTGGGGAATCTGCCATCCGAAATTATATCGGGGGGCAATGAAAATGGTACTGGCACCAATCTACCGAGACCCGTCGCCGTCGCACCGGCCCATCGATTCCGGCTGTCACTCCCCGCCGCCAGCCCGAGAAGCGAAGCCGATCGGCGAAACCACCTTCCCATCCGGAGGAGGGAGAACCGACGGATGGATGGATGGATCGGTCCGTGTGCCACTCCCGTCCCATCCCCACCGGGCAACCAACGCGAAGAGACTGGAGAGAAGATCGAGATCGGGCCGGATTACCGTGGGCGGAGGAGACGTCGGAAGGAGGTGGCGGGGCTCCGCCGCGCGTGAATCTCTCTCTCTCTCTCTCTCTCTCTCTCTCTCTCTCTCTCTCTCTCTCTCTCTCTCTCTCTCTCTCTCTCTTCTCTTCTCTTCTCTTCTCCCCCCGCGTCCGCCACTCCTGCAATTCACGGCGGTGGGACGATGGAGGAAGAAAGGTCTGTGGTCAACTCCACCCCACAGGCCACGGACGGATATAGCGGTCTGCGGTGTGAGGCTGCGAGTGGGGCCGGCGGGCCCGACGAGGCCGCTTCGGACGGCACATGGTTGGGCTTTTCCGGGGAGCACGGGGAGAACAGAAGGGAGAATCTTTGTCTCTGTTACAGAAAGACCGTAACTGAATCTCGCCTGAAAGGATGAAAATAGTTCTAACTGCCACTTGGATCTCGTTCCATTCGGATCTCTAGGGAATCCGTTTTCTTATAGAGAGAGAGGGAGCGCTGATTTGTTTTGCGAGCTGGAATCGGATGATTGTTCGGGATTGAAGAACACGTACAACCTTGTTGTCGCTGAAATGAGTGTATCTAAACATATTTTAGTGCTAGATATATCTAATTAAGCGACAAGTAATTTTGGGCGAAGGGAATGATAAGTAGAAAATGCGAACTTTTTTTAGGAAACGCTATTCGGCAAACTTCATTGGGATCCTATGATAGTTGCAATGACATTCCCTATAAACTAGGGCGTGTCCCTCCAGAGACAAATGGAAATATGAATCATAAGCATGTCAAGCTAAAATGTGCGCTAATGTATCTTAGCATCCCGTGGGGCAAACGTTGGGATGAAACCTCGACGATTGAGGAAGCCTTCTGGAAACAGTAGAACCATCGTGTAGGACGTCAAATCATGAGTATTTTATATTTCCAGTGAGTCTGACTCAACAATAATCGAGGAGCATAAGCGCCCCTATGCAGCGGTTAGGGTTTGGGCTCCGAGTTATTCTTGAGAGCGGATGCCCCGCGGCCAAAATTTTCATCAGGATGCTGATAATCCCCAAATTCAGGGAGTATTGTAGCTGGAATAACCACCAACATTGGTGTATACAACATAACAAGAAAGAACAGAAACATAAGTCCAAGAAATTAAGTACGCATTTTAATGAAATTTGCCATGTGAGAGTGGAGATAGTGGCCAACAACTAGGATTGGAACTTGCAATGGCCTAATTATCATCAAATAGCTTTGAGAAATTGCCCGCCAGCTATTCATCATGAAGTTGCCTTGCATGGCTTTAAAAATAATCCATTAGCTATTAAATGGAATTGCCAGGGGCCAAGCACATTTGGCATGCACATAATGAAACATGATTTCCAATGAGGGGGAAACCACATAGCAATTTCAGAAAAAAATATATAACTTGTCATGCTCCTCTTTATAAAATACAAGAAAATAAAAACTTGACATTAGTGTTCATCAAGAAGGTACACATTTGCCATTTTTTGGCTATACGCAGTAGGCTAAAACCCCACAACATTTTTTATTATTTAAATAAATAAAGCAGTACAAAAAGTCTAAAAGGCTTGAGCTAAGCCAGAGAAAGAAAGAAAGAAAAAAGAAGGGATACAACTAAAAAAGAAAAAGAAAACAAAACAAAAATACATCAATTGTGCCAACCAAGCATTGAACATCACATCAAATTTCCTCTTAATCCTATGTTTTAAGAGACTGAGCTCATAGAGATAAGTATCCTTCCACCTCTGAAAAGAAGGTCGAATGCTCTGAAACATGAAGTTATTCCTGGTGATCCATAAAGCCCAAGAAGCCAGGATGATGACTTCCATGGAAAATGCCACTTGAAGTTTTTGCTTCACATATGCAATTGCTTGAAGGACAGACATGTTATGAGATCTAGTAGGGCAAACATAATCCCAACACTGGTCAGCAAAGGGGATGTTGTAGTGTCTCCTCTTGCATACAAGAAAGTGTGGCACAATTATATGAATCCAGGTGAAAAAAAATTCCTTCTAAGCAAATTCCTGGTACTTAATCTATCATGCAGGAGCATCCAAAAGAAAACTTTATGTTTGGGCCGATAGGAGCACTTCCAAATCCATTTAAATTGAGGAGGTACTACTTGCAAACCAATCATCACTCTATATGCTTGGGCAACAGAAAACACCTCACTGATACGTCCATTTTGTATCATGTTTTCCTACTGTTATTTATAATGTTTTTATACATAATAATACTTTTTGGAGTAATTCTAATGCCTTTTCTCTCATAATTTGCAAGGTACACACAAAGAGGGAGAATTCCGGCAGCTGGAAATCTAGACCTAGAAAAGCTACGTCAGGCTACCTATTCTGCACAACTCCAAATAAGCTGAAACTTCACGGACAATTTTTATGGAATATATGATGAATATTGGAGCAAATAAGTACTAGAGGAGGCCCACCAGGTGGGCACAACCCACCTGGGCACGCCAGGGAGCCCAGGCGCGCCCTGGTGGGTTGTGCTCACCCAGGCCCCCCTTCGGTGCCCATCTTCTGATATATATAAGTCATTTTGACCTAGAAAAAATTAGGAGAGGACTTTCGGGATGGAGCGCCGCCGTCTCGAGGCGGAACTTGGGCAGGAGCACTTTTGCCCTCCGGCGGAGCGATTCCGCTGGGGCAACTTCCACTACTGGAATCAGGATCTTTGCCCCTCAGCCAGCTCTTTGCCATAAGCTAAAGGAAAGCTGACGGCGAAGAACATGTTTGCCGTCAGCCAGCTCTTTTCCGTCAGCAAGCAGACGGCACTAGCTGACGGCAAAGAGGGAGGGTGGCCCACTAGCGAGAACCACCTAACGGCCACTTTCTTTGCTGTCCGCTAGCAGACGGCAAAGAAAGTGGCCAACCTAACGTCCGTTAGCTAGGCTCTTTGCCGTCTGCTAGCAGACGGCAAAGAACTGTGACCTAACTGAAAAGCGGCCAGCACCCTGCCCCATCCCTCTCTTTGTCTGCTCTCTCTCCCCTGCCTGAGCCGCCGCCGCCCCTAACCCGCGCCGCCACCCCCGTCGCCGGTCGCCCCGCCCCCGTGCCCGAGCCGCCGCCGCCTCGCGCCGCCACCCCCGTCGCCGGCCGCCCCGCCCCCGTGCCCGAGCCGCCGCCGCCTCGCGCCACCCCCGTCGCCGGCCGCCCCGCCCCCGTGCCCGAGCCGCCGCCGCCTCGCGCCACCCCCGTCGCCGGCCGCCCCGCCCCCGTGCCCGAGCCGCCGCCGCCTCGCGCCACCCCCGTCGCCGGCCGCCCCTCCCCCGTGCCCGAGCCGCCGCCGCCCCGCGCCACCCTCGTCGCCGGCTGCCTCGCGCCACCCCCGTCGCCGGCCGCCCCGCACCGCCCCGCCCCGCCCCCGTCCCGAGCCGCCGCCGCCCGACTGCGCCGCCCCGCCCGCCCGGCCGCGCCGCCCCCGTCCCAAGTCGCCGGCCGCCCCACACCGCCCCACCCCCGTCCCGAGCCGCCACCACCCGGCCGCACCGCACCTCCCGGCCCCGCCCCTCGTCGTGGTGAGTTTTTTGTTCTGTTTTTTCTAGATTTAGTTTATGTTTGTTTAGTTTAGTTTAGGTTAGGTTAATTTAGTTTATTTTAGGTCACATTTAGTTTATAGTTTTGTTTAGTTTTTTTCTTCTGTTTTTTAAGAATAAACAAGAATGATGAAAAAAATAAGTAAAAGAAGAAGAGGAAGAAGAAGAAGAAGAAAAAAGAACAATAAGTAGTAGTAGAAGAAGATGATGAAAAAAATAAGTAGAAGTAGAAGATGAAAAAAAGAAGTAGGAAAAGGGGGCGCCCGGGGTCGAGCGGGTTAGGGGGTTCCTCGAGTGTCGATGGAACCCTAAATAGCAAGTATCGTCGGTGCGAGATACATGTGGCCGTCGGTGTCGAACACTACATCCACGTCCCACAAGTAACGCCGGCGTCCGGCGTCCCTCAGCAACAATTCTCGGCGTCGATGGTGGTCGAACACCATTGCGAATTTGTCTTGTAGCCTCTGCGATGACGATTAAAAGCCAAGTGTTGAAACTTGAAACACCCAAACTGACTCAAGTCGGTTTGGTTGTTTGAACTTTCAAAACTTGGCTTTAATCCTCATCGCAAAGACTGCCAGACAAATTCGCCAAGGTGTTCGACCGTCATCGGCCACTAGAACTATTGTTGCGGGACGCCGGGCGCCGGCTTCACTTGTGGGATGTGGATCTAGTGTTCAACGCCGAGCGCCACATGTATCTCACACCGATGATACTTTCTATTTAGGGTTCCATCGACGCCGAGGAACCCCCTAACCCGCTCGTCCTGTTGTAAATATTTAGTTAGGTTGACGAAAAAAACAAAATTGTTATGTTACTCATCTTTCGATTTAAATTTGCACTTTTTTGCGTGCTGCGAGGGTCTAGTGTTCGACGAGCTCCGCCCCTGCGTTCGTGGGTGAGCACAAATGACATCTCCTCCTCCCCCCTTCATTTCCTCTGTTTCGGTCTTCGTGCCAATGAAACTTGCTAGCTATAGGTGTCTTCAATCATCAGTATGCGTGACCACTATGCGCCTCCCATTCGAAAGGGTTACATCTATAAATATGCATGCATTTGCATATTTATAACCGTGATTCTTTCGAATTGTCCAATGTTATCCATGGACAGCCCGAGTATGTGTAGATTGGGTTCGTTTTCCCATATGCTCTGCTCTGGATCCGATGCAGAATTTTGTCAGTGACTCCCTGTTGTTCTTCGGGTACACATCATCTCTGCTTATTGCCGAGACGTGTATCAGGAGAATAGCAGGGCGGTGCTGCCAAAATTTTGCGTCGGATCCGGAGCAGAGCATGGGAAAACAAACCCAATCTACACATCTCAGGTGGGATTAGGACCTATCTTTACCTATTAGCATCTAGGTTGCATGGACGTAATAAAAGTGACAAACTCCATTAACTGATGAATATATACATGCTGATTTATATATATATTTCTTATGTGTCCAATACCTAGGCAAGATGACTGATTGTTCATGGATGTACACCGGCCACACTAGTTAGAAAGACATGACCATTGAATGGTTAACAAAAACCAAGGGGTTTCTGAGAGCCGCATTTGCAAATGGCCAGAGGACAACATGGTGCCCCTGTGCCGGGTGCAACAATTGGCACAAGAGGACAGAGGATGAAATGGGCAAACACCTGCAGAAGAGGGGTTTTACGCCAGATTATATGGTGTGGACATTTCATGGCGAGTCTGCCCAACGTGCCATAGCTGAGGTGCTTCGTCGTCGCACCGACGAGTATGGTACCAGGATGCAAGACATGGTGCAAGACTTTGATGATGCTCGGGACTCGGACGATGAGATGGAGGAATTTGCAAAGGCCTTCAATGAAATGTTGGAGTCTTCAAAACGTCCTCTCCACGAGCACACTGAGCTTTGTCAGCTGGATGCCATCTCAGAAATAATGGCTCTGAAGGCTCAATTCAACTTGGGCAGAGAATGCTACGACGCAATGATGACAATATTTGGATGTTTTCTACCCAAAGGCCATGTACTACCTGCAAACCTGTACCAGTCAAACAAAGTCCTCCGTGCTCTTAAGATGCCCTATGAGAAGATACATGCCTGTGAGAAAGGATGTGCCTTATTTAGGCTTCAGTATGCGGACTTGAACTATTGTCCCATTTGCAAGTCATCCAGCTATGTTGTGGTAGACAACGGTATGGGTGAGAAGACGCAGACCAAAATCCCCGTTAATGTTCTTCGGTATATGCCAATCGTACCAAGACTTCAACGTCTTTTCATGGTCGAAGAGACGGCCAGACAGATGACATGGCACAAAATGGGCAAAAGAACCCAACTAGATGCAGATGGGAAGGTGATGATGGTGCACATATCGGACGGTGAAGCATGGAAGCGCTTCGATGCATTACATGATGACAAAGCGGCAGATCCGAGGCATCCTCGAGTCGGCATCAGCACGGATGGGTTCAGTGTGTTTGGTCTAACGGCAGCCCAATACAGTTGTTGGCCCGTATTTGTCTTTCCACTCAATCTCCCCCCTGGATAGATTATGCAAAGAAAGAACATTTTCCTGACGTTGATAATTCCAGGGCCCAACTATCCGGGGAAGAATATGAATGTGTACATGCATCCGCTGAAGGATGAATTGCAAGAAGCCTGGGATAATGGGTTCAAGACATACGACGCCTTTAGCAAACGAAACTTCATAATGCGTGTCTGGTACATGTACTCGACGCATGACTTGCCGGCGTATGCGCTATTCATTGGCTGGTGTGTGCATGGAAGGTTCCCGTGCCCCACATGCAAGGGAGCTCTTTAGTTTCGTTGGCTTCAGGCCCGTCGCAAGTTTTCTTGCTTCGACATGCATAGACAGTTCCTGGATCCACACCATAAGTTCAGGAAAGATAAGAAGAACTTCATCAGAGGTAGAGTTGTCAAAAACACTGCACCACCTGCATTGACAGGCCAAGAGACGCTGGATCAGTTAAACGCTCTCGAGCCAGATCCAGAGCGTCCAGGGTATTTCAAGGGGTATAATTCGAAACACGCCTGGACTCACAAGACATGCTTGTGGGATCTGCCTTACTTCAAAGACCTCCTTTTCCCACACAACATCGACGTGATGCACACTGAGAAGAATATCGCCGAGGCACTTTTTGGTACATTGTTTGGCATAGATGGGAAGTCAAAGGATAATACTAAGGCTAGAGTCGATCTGGAGGCGCTATGTGATAGGCCGTTACAAAACATGAAAGAACTGAAAGGAAAGCAGAACTGGACGAAGCCAAAGGCATGGTTCAATCTTGGAAGGCCAGCTATGAGGGAAATTATCTTATGGGTGCAACAACAGTTGATGTTCCCCGATGGGTATGCAGCGAATCTAAAGAGGGGAGCGAGTCTTGATAAACTGAAGATATTTGGTCTCAAGAGTCATGATTGGCACATATGGATTGAGCGGGTAATGCCGGTGATATTGCGTGGCTTCATCCCTGAGGATGAATGGCTAGTACTGGCAGAGCTGAGCTACTTCTTCCGTGTTCTTTGTGTGAAAGAACTATCGCCTGGCCTCCTAGAAGAAATGGAAGAGTTGGCACCGGAGTTGATCTGCAAGTTAGAGAAGATCTTTCCGCCGGGCTTCTTTAATCCAATGCAGCACTTGATTTTGCATCTCCCAACCAAGGCAAGATTGCGGGGGGGGGGGGGGGGGGAGGGGGGTGTGCAAAATCGTTGGTTCTACGCAACTGAGAGGATGTAGAAGACGCTATGAGCAAAATGTAAAAATAAACATAGAATTGAAGCATCGATGGCTGAGGCATTCATTACTGAGGAGGCGGCAAACTTCATGACAGCACACTACGAAGCCAAAAATCGTCATTTGCATAATCCGAAGCCTCGGTACAATGTTGACGACCCTAAAAAGGGTGGATCCAACCTCAGCCTATTCAAAGGGGATCTCGCACCAGCCGATGCTTCTAATTAATTCTTAACGATGGATTTCGAAGAATGTCAGATCATTTCGTTGTATATCTTCACCAACCTAACAGAAGTGCGGCCGTACATCGAGTAAGTTCTCGGTACATTGTTTCGCAACTTCTAATTCCTTTGAACTCCTCTTATTCCCAGATAAATTTGATACACTCGATACGTTGCCAAATTCTCGTATGGAGTGATGATCCAAAAGGATTCCGTCGAAGAGTATGAGCTTCTGGCAAAGCATGGAGGCGGCTATCCCGGTTTCATCTATTGATTCAAACAAACGGTAATTTCCATTAGACAATTTCATTTCTTCGTCTAATTTGTGGCTAATGCAACAATCCCTTTTGTATTAAACTTGTAGGCTAATTCAGAGTCTATGGACGCCGAATTGAGACAAGTCGCTAATGGTTTTGACTTTAAGGTCCGTTCATTTGACAAATACGACATCAACGGGTATTGCATTCGTACCTATGGCAAAGAGCTATCTATGGCCGACCGAAAGTCTACAAATTATTGTGTCTCTGCTATCAGCGAAGGAGATACCGAGTATTATGGAAGAGTTGAAGCAATTTATGAACTTCAATTCTATGGTGCAAACCCACCAAATGTCGTAGTCTTCAAATGTTATTTGTTCCAGCCGAAGGAGACTAGAAGGACTCATGAACACTTAGGGCTGATGGAAATCAAACAAAGCACCCATTTGGATGTTCCCGATGTCTATATTATGGCTCAACATGCAACCCAAGTTTTCTATCTACCGTGGGCCTGTGAAAGTGATCCAAATGTCAATGGTTGGGATGTCGTTTATGAAGTGCCACCATGTGTTAGACCACCTCCCCCAATGAAGAGGATTACGAACCTCACATTAACCCAGACACATATGAAGGAGAATTCTTCCAAGAAACACGTCTTTCCAAAAAACGTTTCAAGAACCGCTCTACTTCACCCCAGAACATTGAAGTAGACAGCGACAGTGAACCCGACTTCAACCCTGAGCCGGAACAAGAAGAGCCTGAACTAGAAGAGGTTACTGCTGCGGATGACCTGTTGATACATCTCCAACGTATCTACAATTTATGAAGTATTCATGCCAATATATTATCATTCTTGGACGTTTTACAATCATTTTATAGCAACTTTATATCATTTTTTGGGACTAATATATTGACCCAGTGCCCAGTGCCAGTTGCTGTTTTTTGCTTGTTTTTTACATCGCAGGAAATCAATACCAAACGGAGTCCAAATACAACGAAACTCCACAGTGATTTTTTATGGACCAGAAGACACCCATTGGGCCAGAGCAGCACCCGGGGGTGCCCCGAGGGGGACACAACTCACCAGGGTGCGCCAGGTGGGTTGTGCCCACCTCGGTGGCCTCCCGTATCCCTTCTTTGACTATAAATTCCCAAATATTCCGAAACCCATCGGGTTTGCCCCAGATCAGAAGTTCCGCCGCCGCAAGGTCTCTGTATCCGTGAAAACCAATCTAGACCCCGTTCCGGCACCCTGCCGGAGGTGGGAATCATCTCCGGTGGCCATCTTCATCATCCGGGCGGCCACCACGATGAGTAGGGAGTAGTCCACCCTCGGGGCTGAGGGTTTGTACCAGTAGCTATGTGTTTAATCTCTCTCTCTCTCTCTCTCTCTCTCATGATCTATATCATGGGCTTTGTTAATATAGTCAGATCATATGATGTTTCTCCCCGTTATACTCTTCTTATGATGAATTGAGTCTTTACCCTTTGAAGTTTTGTATTATTGGATTGAATATTCAGAGATGAGAACACATGATGTATGTCTTGCAATATGAATACTTGAGGTGACAAATGGGGTATCTTATTGATTCACTTGATATGTGTTATGGCATTGAACTCGCAGATTCTCGCAGTGATATTGGGGTAATCTATGCATAGGAGTTGATGCATGTTTTTATTATATTTTTCGATAGAAACTTTGGGGTCTCCTTGTAGTTCTTTGTGTGGATTGAGTATTATGAATATGAATTTTCTTTGGTGTTATTCTAGTACGAACTCCTTATTAGATCGATCAGGAAGAATAGCTTGCGTTATTCTAGTACGAACTCTAGGATAGATTGATCGGAAAGAATAGCTTTGAGGTGATCTCATACCCTACAAACAATTTCTATCTTTTGTTCTCTGCTAATAGGAACTCGTAAGTGATTCTTTGCTGCACTTTGAGGGATAATCATATGATACAACTATGTTAGCATTGTTGAGAGATTGCACTAGCGAAAGTACGGACCCTAGGCCTCCTTTTTAAGCATTGCAACACCATTTTTGTGCCCATTTACTATTTGCTACCTTGCTGTTTTTATTTATTCAGATTATAAAAATATATTTCTACCATCAATATTACACTTCTATCACCATCTCTTCGCCGAACTAGTGCACCTATACAATTTGCCAGTGTATTGGGTGTGTTGGGGACACATGAGATTTCTTGTATTTGGTTGCAGGGTTGTTCGATAGAGACCATCTTCATCCTACACCTCCCACGGATTGATAAACCTTTGGTCATCCACTTGAGGGAAAATTGCTACTATCCTACAAAACTCTGCGCTTGGAGGCCCAACACGAGTCTACAATAATAAAGTTGCGTAGTAGACATCAAGCTCTTTTCTGGCGCCGTTGCCGGGGAGGCTAGGTAAGCGGCACTCACATCCCGTCAACGAAGCTCTTTTCTGGCGCCGTTGCCGGGGAGGTGAGTGCTTGAAGGTATATCTTTAGATCTTGCTATTGAATCTTTTAGTTTCTTGTTTTATCACTAGTTTGGTTTATAAAAGAGAACTACAAGAAATGGAATTGAGGTTGCATCATATTATTGATCATCTTTATAATATCTTTCTTGAAAATGACGGATCGGAAAATTGTGCTCAATTGTTAGAAGAAGAAGTCAATATAATGTTTGGCACAAAATATTTGAATGATGAGCATGATTGCAATGTTGTTAGTACGAATTCTTTGAATATCCATGGTGCTAATGATATGCAAAGCCATAAGCTTGGGGATGCTATGTTTAATGAATATGATATTTTTAGTCCCCCAAATTTTGATGAGAAAATTTATTATGATGAAAGCATGCCTCCTATTTATGATGATTATGGTGATGACATGTATGCTATAAAGAATAATCATAACCATTAAAATTGTCATCATGATTTTAATTTTCAATCGCATGATAGTTATTTTGTTGAGTTTGCTCCCACAACTATTTATGAGAATAAATTTGCTTATGTGGAGAGTAAGAAAATTTCTATGCTTTTGTATCATGAGAAGAACGATTTATGTGATGGTTATATTGTTGAATTTCTTCATGATGCTACTGAAATTTATTATGAGGGAGGAACATATGCTTGTAGGTATTGCAATAATATCAAGTTTCGTCTCTATGTGTTGAAAGTTATGAAGTTATGCTTGTTTTGCCTTCCTATGCTAGTTGATTCTTGTTCCCATAAGTTGTTTGCTCACAAAATCCCTATGCATAGGAAGTGGGTTAGACTTAAATGTGCTAGTCATATGCTTCATGATGCTCTCTTTGTGTTTCAATTCTTATCTTTTATGTGAGCATCATTGAAATCATCATGCCTAACTAGAAGGCATTAAAGAAAGGCGCTTGTTGGGAGACAACCCTACACTTTTACTTAATGTTTTTGTGTGTTCACATGATTATGCTACTGTATTTATCATGTTTTATTGCTTTTGTTTCAATAAAGTGCCAAGTAAAGCCTTTGGGATCATGTTGGGTGATAGTTGATTTGATCCTGCTGAAAAACAGAAACTTTTGCGCTCACAAAAATAAGTCCCATTTTTAACAGAAGAGTGATTTTGAGTTGATCCTTTTCGCAGAAGTTTAATATACAAATTTCTCACGTGGTCCAATTTGTTTTATAATTTTTGGAGTAGCAGAAGTATGGTTTGAGTACAGATTACTACAGACTGTTCTGTTTTTGACAGATTCTGTTTTCAATGCATAGTTTGCTTGTTTCCTAGTTTCTATGGCTTATATTGCTAAATATAAATTGTGGAAATGATATGATACAGTAGGCATTGTGTGGAAACAATTATAAATCTTGTCTTTGACAGTACCAAAGTGAAATGGTTTGCTCTTTATCATACTAACCTATCTCACGAAGTTCCGTTAAGTTTTGTGTGATTGAAGTTTTCAAGTTTTGGGTGAGATATCGATATGAGGAGAATAAGGAGTGACAAGACCCTAAGCTTGGGGATGCCCAAGGCACCCCAAGTTAATATCCAAGGAATATCCAAGCAACTAAGCTTGGGGATGCCCCGGAAGGCATCCCCTCTTTTGTCTCCAACATTATCGCTAACCTCACTTGGAGCTATGTTTTCGTTCGTCACATGATATTGGTTTTGCTTGGAGCGTCAATTTATTTTGTTAGGATTTTCTTTCTGTTATTTATAATAATGTTTTGCATCTTTTATTTTAATAAAAGTGGCATTGATAGCCTTTGCCATGCTTATTTTACAAGTCTACATCTTGCTGTTTCAAAACAGAAAGTTTATAGATGTTGCAAAAATTCCCTAGAAAAGTCAGAGTGTGATAAAATATTGAAACTTTTTGCAAATTAAGCTCTGATAAATTTTCTACAGTGTGGTAGAATTTTATAATGTTTGGAGTTGAATAAGTATTGATACTCTTGCATTCTTTACAAACTGTACTGTTTTGGCAGATTGCTGTTATGTTTGCATTGTTTGCATATGCTTGCTTGTTTAATGAATCTATTTGAGGATAGGAGTATTAAATATGCAGAGGCATTTAGTATGCAATGTTGAATAATAATTAAGTATTTTCTACAGTAGAGAATGATAAGGTTTTTGCATTGGTTTATACTAACTTATCTCACGAGTTCTTGTTGAGTTTTGTGTGGATGAAGCTTTTGAGATTTAGGAAAACGGTGATATGAGAAGAATTAAGGAGACACAAAAGCTCAAGCTTGGGGATGCCCAAGGCACCTCAAGATAATATTTCAAGAAGTCTCAAGCATCTAAGCTTGGGGATGCCCCGGTAGGCATCCCACCTTTCTTCTTCAACAATTATCGGTTAGTATCGGTTGAGCCTAAGTTTTTGCTTCTTCACATGATGTGTGCTATCCTTGAAATGTCATTTTGTTTTGTTTTGCTTGCTGTTTTAATATATTACTTAGATCTGAAAGTTTTTAAATAAGAGAGAGTCCTCAATTAGCTACCCATTTACTTAACTACTCGCATGATCTTCACTTATATCTTTTTCGAGTAGTTTGTCATTTACTCTTGTGCTTCACTTATATCCTATGAGTAAATTGATGAATAAATTGAATATCATGAAGTTGAAATCATATCATGCCTAGTGGTAGCTTCACATTGGTTTTGGAAAGTGAAATCTTTTGAGGCCTGACAATCACAATATTGGTCATACAAGCAATTCACGAATAATTAGTATAAGGAAGAGAACTTTCACATGCAAATACACTATCCTAGAAATCTTTTGTGATTGTGAGCCCCCATCAAAATAATATATGCCAAAATTGTTGACGTTGGACAAGGAAGACAACGTAATGGTTTATGTTTGTTCATATTCACATAGAAGTCATATTGTCATAGATCCTTCAACATGTGGTGCTTGCCCCCCATCTTTGCTAGCCAAAAATTCCACACCAAGTAGAGATACTACTTGTGCATCCAAAAATCCCTAAACCCAAATCTTATTTTCAAGAGTCCACCAAACCTACCTAAGGATTGAATAAGATTCTTCAAGTAAGTTGTCATCGGTGCAATAAGGCAATAAAAATTGCTTCTAAAAATGTAAGATCATTTAGTGTAAGAGAAAATTGAGCATTGTACGAACTTGTGATGGTAAAGCAATAAAAGCGACAGACTGCATAATAAAGGTTGCCATCACAAGGGGCAATATAACGTGACGTTCTTTTGCACTAAGGGATTGAGCATACAAACAAATAAGCGCATGGAAACCTCTGCTTCCCTTTGCGAAGGGCCTATCTTTTACTTTTCAGTATTTACTTTTATGCAAAGAGTCAAGTTTTTCTCTCTATTCCTTTTTATTTTTCTCCTTTGGAAAGCATCATGTGGTGAGGAAAGATCTAGGCACATATGTCCAGTTGAATATGGGCAGCATGAGTTATTATTATTGACATCACCCTTGAGGTGAATACGTTGGGAGGCAAAAAAATAGGCCCCTATCTTTCTATGTGTCCGGTTGAAACGTTTTGCTCATGTGTATGTGGTGAGTGTTAGCAATCATAGAAGACTATATGATGGGTGAGTATGTGGAGCTCTTACTTAAACTCTGCTGAAAGTTGAATTGCAATTGCTTGGTGACTAAGAGCATAGGTTATTGAGTTTCAAGAGAGTTCATTGTTTGAACCTTAACATGTGAATTGGTTGCTACTATAACATGAGAAGTTTTATAAGAAAGAATTGTTGTTATGATGCTAGGAAAAGTGATTGAAATTATCATTGATCAAACTTATGCACTTTGCTAGCATTCACACTTCATAAATTATTTCTTTTATCATTTACCTACTCGAGGACGAGTAGGAATTAAGCTTGGGGATGCTAATACGTTTCCAACATATCTATAATTTATGAAGTATTCATGCCAATATATTATCATTCTTGGATGTTTTACAATCATTTTATAGCAACTTTATATCATTTTTTGGGAGTAACCTATTGACCCAGTGCCCAGTGCTAGTTGTTGTTTTTTGCTTGTTTTTTACATCGCAGGAAATCAATACCAAACGGAGTCTAAATGCAATGAAACTCCACAGTGATTTTTATGGACCAGAAGACACCCATTGGGCCAGAGCAGCACTTGGGGGTGCCCCGAGGGGGGCAAAACCCACCAGGGCGTGCCAGGCCCACCTGGCGCACCCAGGTGGGTTGTGCCCACCTCGGTGGCCTCCCGTACCCCTTCTTTGCACTATAAATTCCCAAATATTCTGAAACACATCAGGGTTACCCTAGATTAGAAGTTCCGCCGCCGCAAGGTCTTTGTATCCGTGAAAACCAATCTAGACCCTATTCCGGCACCCTGCCGGAGGGGCGAATCATCTTTGGTGGCCATCTTCATCATCCCGGCGGCCACCATGATGAGGAGGGAGTAGTCCACCCTCGGGGCTGAGCGTTTGTACCAGTAGCTATGTGTTTAATCTCTCTCTCATGATCTATATCATGGGCTTTGTTAATATAGTCGGATCATATGATGTTTCTCCCCGTTATACTCTTGTTATGATGAATTGAGTCTTTACCCTTTGAAGTTTTGTATTGTCGGATTGAATATTCAGAGATGAGAACACATGATGTAGGTCTTGTAATTCTCGTATGGAGCGATGATCCAGTCGATACGTTGCCAAATTCTCGTATGGAGCGATGATCCAAAAGGGTTCCGTCGAAGAGTATGAGCTTCTAACAAAGCATGGAGGCGGCTATCCTGGTTTCATCTATTGTTTCAAACAAATGGTAATTTCCATTAGACCATTTCATTTCTTCGTCTAATTTGTGGCTAATGCAACAATCCCTTTCGTATTAAACTTGTAGGCTAATTCAGAGTCTATGGACGCCGAATTGAGACAAGTCGCTAATGGTTTTGACTTTAAGGTCCATTCATTTGACAAATACGACATCAACGGCTATCGCTTTCGTACCTATGGCAAAGAGCTATCTATGGCCGACAGAAAGTCTACAAATTGTTGTCTCTGCTATCGGCGAAGGAGATACCGAGTATTATGGAAGAATTGAAGCAATTTATGAACTTCAATTCTATGGTGCAAACCCACCAAACGTCATAGTTTTGAAATGTTATTGGTTCCAGCCGAAGGAGACTAGAAGGACTCATGAACACTTAGGGCTAGTGGAAATCAAACAAAGCACTCATTTGGATGTTCCCGATGTCTATATTATGGCTCAACAGGCAACCCAAGTTTTCTATCTACCGTGGGCCTGTCAAAGTGATCCAAATGTCAATGGTTGGGATGTCGTTTATGAAGTGCCACCACATGTTAGACTACCTCCCCCCAATGAAGAGGATTATGAACCTCACATTAACCCAGACACATATGAAGGAGAATTCTTCCAAGAAACACGTCTATCCAAAAAACGTTTCAAGAACCGCTCTACTTCACCCCAGAACAATGAAGTAGACAGCGACAGTGAACCCGACTTCACCCCTGAGCCGGAACAATAAGAGCCTGAACTAGAAGAGGTTACTGCCGCGGATGACCTGTTGATACGTCTCCAACGTATCTATATTTTATGAAGTATTCATGCCAATATATTATCAATCTTGGATGTTTTACAATCATTTTATAGCAACTTTATATCATTTTTTTGGGACTAACCTATTGACCCAGTGCCCAGTGCCAGTTGCTGTTTTTTGCTTGTTTTTTACATCGCAAGAAATCAATACCAAACGGAGTCCAAATGCAATGAAACTCCACGGTGATTTTTGATGGACCAGAAGATACCCATTGGGCCAGAGCAGCACCTGGGGGGGTGCCCCGAGGGGGCCACAACCCACTAGGGCGCGCCAGGCCCACCTGGCGCACCCAGATGGGTTGTGCCCACCTCGGTGGCCTCCCGCGCCCCTTCTTTGCACTATAAATTCCCAAATATTCCGAAACCCATCGGGGTTACCCTAGATCAGAAGTTTTGCCGCCGCAAGGTCTCTGTATCCGTGAAAACCAATCTCGACCCCGTCCCGGCACCCTGCTGGAGGGGGGAATCATCTCTGGTGGCCATCTTCATCATCCCGGCGGCCACCACGATGAGGAGGGAGTAGTCCACCCTCGGGGCTGAGGGTTTGTACCAGTAGCTATGTGTTTAATCTCTCTCTCTCTCTCTCTCTCTCGTGATCTATATTATGGGCTTTGTTAATATAGTCAGATCATATGATGTTTCTCCCCGTTATACTCTTCTTATGATGAATTGAGTCTTTAGCCTTTGAAGTTTTGTAATGTCGGATTGAATATTCAGAGATGAGAACACATGATGTATGTCTTGCAATATGAATACTTGAGGTGACAAATGGGGTATCTTATTGATTCACTTGATATGTGTTATGGCATTCAACTCGCGGATTCCCGCGGTGATATTGGGGTAATCTATGCATAGGAGTTGATGCACGTTTTTATTATCTTTTCCGATAGAAACTTTGGGGTCTCCTTGTAGTTCTTTGTGTGGATTGAGTATTATGAATATGAATTTGCTTTGGAGTTATTCTAGTACAAACTCTTGATTAGATCGATCGGGAAGAATAGCTTGTGTTATTCTAGTACGAACTCTAGGATAGATTGATAAAAAAGAATAGCTTTGAGGTGGTCTCATACCCTACAAACAATTTCTATCTTTTGTTCTCCGCTAATAGGAACTCAGAAGTGATTCTTTGCTACACTTTGAGGGATAATCATATGATCCAACTATGTTAGCATTGTTGAGAGATTGCACTAGCGAAAGTACGGACCCTAGGCCTCCTTTTTAAGCATTGCAACACCGTTTTTGTGCCCGTTTACTATTTGCTACCTTGCTGTTTTTATTTATTCAGATTATACAAATATATTTCTTCCATCAATATTACACTTTTATCACCATCTCTTCGCCAAACTAGTGCACCTATACAATTTTCTATTGTATTGGGTGTGTTGGGGACACAAGAGATTTCTTGTATTTGGTTGCAGGGTTGTTCGAGAGAGACCATCTTCATCCTACACCTCCCACAGATTGATAAACCTTAGGTCATCCACTTGTGGGAAAATTGCTACCATCCTACAAAACTCTGCGCTTGGAGGCCCAACACGAGTCTACAAGAATAAAGTTGCATAGTAGACATCACCTGTCAATGCTTGACCGATTACGTAAAGGTGACCTTCCACATGATGATGCATTTATTAATGATGATGATGAGCACGTCATTACTGATAGTGATGATGATGATGATGCATTTATTGATCCCAGAGCATTTATTGAACCCGACGATCCAGATTATTATTAGGTACTCAATTTTTTATGTTGTACTTGATTTATATAGTTACTTGTATGATTGTATGATTTATATACTTACTTGTATAATTTTCTTACTTTGTATGATTGTTTCTTATACATAGTGCCATGGTCTTGATTTCCGTCCCCGTCGGCCCTCGCCTGCTTTATGATTCAGATGTGGTAAATTCTCTTTTATAACTATTTGTTGCATTTCGCATTTATGACAATTATGGCCATCAAGATGACATAGAGATATTCTAATCTAGGAGGTATGTGAACCGGAATTTGAAACCGACCCTCTTGTCGAGAAGTTAAATTTAGTTGAAAAAGAAAATGAGTATTTGAAAGAAAAAATTAAAAGAATTGAAGAAGAGAAGATGACATTGGAGTTGTATGTTGCCGATGTCGTCGATGATCACAAGATGATGATGAATGCAATGCGCTTGAAGATGGATGCAATGCGCCAGAAGCTTAAGAAGATTAGAAAATATGCTATTGATAATGAGGCGTGGTATCATTATGCCATTGGATCAATTGTTACCTTTGTTGCGATCTTCATCGCATTTGTTGTTATGAGGGTAAGTTTTCTCTAGCGTTTTGCTTAACAAATGCATACTTAGCTTATTTTCCTCCTAATGGCATAATTACCAAAGTTAGATAAAAATGGCATTTTTACCTATGTTAGTTAGAAGAAGAAGAAGATAAAGAAGAGGAGACGGGAAAAAGAAAGAGAAGAAAATTCTTCTTCTTACTCTTCTTCTTCTTCTTCTAGCTAGTCTTCTTCTTCTAGTCTTCTTCTTCTTCTTCTTCTTCTACTGCTTCTAACTTTCTTCTTTCCCAATTTGCAGATTTGCTTTCGATGAGGAAGCTTGCGTTGATGGAGTCTACTCTTTCTCCTTGTGCTTCCTTTTTGTTTTGATTTTGTAGGATGAACAATGTGAAACTTGCTACCTATATATGTATGTATGGATGAAACCATTGTATGCTTGTTGTTGGATATGTTGGCTAGCTATATATGTTGCATATGGACTTTTCATTGGTATGTATATGTGTTGGATGATCATATCCATATGGTAGGGATATGATTTGGTATATGTATATGTGTTGTTATGCTTGTTGAAAGTATCTTCAAATGTGTATATGGATATATATAGATATCTGAAATTCTGTCAAATTGAATGAATTTAACAATAAACAGAAAAACAGGGGATGTACAGGCTCTTTGCCATCAGCTGGCAGATGGCAAAGAGGTTTGCCATCAGCCAGCGGATGGCAAAGCTGCCACGTGGCAGCTACCTGTGCAACATGGGGGCACTGGGCTGGCCTATATGGTTGCTTTGCCATTCGTTGGCAGACGGCAAAGACCTTTGCATCTTTGCCGTCTGCCAGCGGGCGGCACCACGTGTCAGCTACCTGGGCTGGCCTACATGGGCACTTTGTCGTTTGCTGGCAGACAGAAAATATGCAAAGGTCTTTGCCATCCGCCTACCGACGGCAAATCACGCCGTTAACCCCCTAACGGACCTAACCTGCCACGTGTGCCATCCAGGCTCTTTGCCATCTGCCAGCGAACGACAAAGCCCATTTCTTCTTTGCCGTCCGCTAGCCGACGGCAAAGAACCCTTTGCCATAGCTTATTCAGCCGGACCTATTGCCGTCTGCTGGCGGACCTTTGCCGTCCGCCAGGCATGCCTTTGCCGTCAGCCATGGCTGACGGCAAAGTGCTTGATTCCTGTAGTGTTCCCTCTTGGAGGGGGAACTCATCATCATCATCATCACCAACAACTCTCCCATCTTGGGGAGGGCTATCTCCATCAACATCTTCAACAGCACCATCTCATCTCAAACCCTAGTTCATCTCTTGTGTTCAATCTTGTTACCGGAACTATAGATTGGTGCTTGTGGGTGACTAGTAGTGTTGATTACATCTTGTAGTTGATTACTATATGGTTTATTTGGTGGAAGATTATATGTTCAGATCCAATATGCTATTTAATACCCCTCTGATCTGGAGCATGATTATCATTTGTGAGTAGTTACTTTTGTTCTTGAGGTCACGGGAGAAATCATGTTGCAAGTAATCATGTGAAATTGATATGTGTTCGATATTTTGATAGTATGTATGTTGTGATTCCCTTAGTGGTGTCATGTGAACGTCGACTACATGACACTTCACCATATTTGGGCCTAAGGGAATGCATTGTGGAGTAGCAATTAGATGATGGGTTGCAAGAGTGACAGAAGCTTAAACCCCAGTTTATGCGCTATTCCGCAAGGGACCGATTGGATCCAAAAGTTTAATGCTATGGTTAGAATTTATTCTTAATACTTTTCTTGTAGTTGCGGATGCTTGCGGGAGGGTTAATCATAAGTAGGAGGTTTTTTCAAGTAAGAACAACACCTAAGCACCGGTCCACCCTGATACGTCTCCACTGTATCTATAACTTTTTATTGTTCCATGCTGTTTTATTATCAATATTGGATGTTTTATAATCATTTTATATCATTTTTGGTACTAACCTATTGACATAGTGCCAAGTGCCAGTTGTTGTTTTTCTGCATGTTTTTTACATCACAGGAAATCAATATCAGACGAAGTCCAAATGCCACGAAACTCCACGATGATTTTTTATGGACCAAAAGGACGAAGTTGGGCCCTGGTTGCACCTGGGGGGAGTCCCGAGGAGGGTACAACCCACCAGGGCGCGCCAGGAGGCCCAGGCGCGCCCTGATGGGTTGTGCCCACCTCGGGTGCCCCCCGGACCGCCTCTTTGCTCTATAAATACCCCAATATTCCAGAAACCCTAGGGGAGTCGACGAAATATTCATCCAGCCACCGCAGAGTCCAGAACCACCAGATCCAATCTAGACACCATCTCGGATGGGGTTCACCACCTCCATTGGTGCCTCTCTGATGATGCGTGATTAGTTCTTTGTAGACCTTCGGGTACGTAGTTAGTAGCTAGATGGATTCCTCTCTCTCGCTGAATTCTCAATACAATGGTCTCTTGGAGATCCATACGACGTAACTCTTTTTACGGTGTGTTTTTTGGGATATAATGAACTTCGAGTTTATGATCAGTTATATCTTTTTATATCCATGAAAGTTATTTGAGTTTCTTTGATCTCTTATAGCCTCGTATTTCTTCTCCGATATTTGGGTTTTGTTTGGCCAACTTGATTTATTTATCTTGCAATGGGAAGAGGTGCCCGGTAGTGGGTTCGATCCTACGGTGCTTGATCCCAGTGACAGAAAGGGAAACGACACGTATGTATCGTTGCTACTAAGGATAAAAAGATGGGTTCTATATCTACGCAATAGATAAACGGGTCTTGTCTACATCATGCCATCGTTCTTATTGCATTACTCCATTTTTCCATGAACTTAATACACTAGATGCATACTGGATAGCGGTCGATGTGTGGAGTAATAGTAGTAGATGCAGGCAGGAGCCGGTCTACTAATCTTGGACGTGATGCCTATGTAATGATCATTGCCTGGATATCGTCATAATTATTTGAAGTTCTATCAATTGCCCAACAGTAATTTGTTTACCCACCGTTTGCTATTTTTCTCGAGAGAAGCCACTAGTGAAACCTACGGCCCCCGGGTCTTATTTCTCATATATTTGCTTGCAATATACTTTTCCTTTGCATTTTTATCTAGATCTATTAAACCAAAAATACAAAAATACTTTGCTGCACTTTATTTTATTTGCGGTCTATTATTTCAATCTATTAACAATTTCTGGCATCGTTACCAGAAAGGGATTGACAACCCCTTTAACACGTCGGGTTGCGAGGTGTTGTTATTTGTGTGCAGGTGCTGTTTACGTTGTGTTGCTTGGTTTCCAACTGGTTCGATAACCTTGGTTTCATCACTGAGGGAAATACCTAACTTCGCTGTGCTACATCATCCCTTCCTCTTTGGGGAAATACCGACGTAGTCCTAGCAGACAGGAGCTTTCTGGCACTATAGTCAAGGAGCAATCAAAAGGAATTTCTGGCGCCGTTGCCTGGGAGGATCTTCAACATATACCAGGTTCCTAATCACAAATCTCATCTCCTCGCAATTTACATTATTTTCCATTTGCCTCTCATTTTCCTCTCCCCCACTTCACAAAATTTTGCCGTTTTATTCGCCCCTCTTTTCCGTTCGCCATTTTCTTGCCGGATCTGTTTTTGTGTGCGTTCTTGTTTGCGTAATCATGATACCTCAAAGAAAATATTATGATGTTCCTTACCCCAATATTTTGCTTGAAATTGAGAAAAGTACTAAGGAATACATGACTACACAATTTGAGCATAACAAGTACTTTACCGAAGAACTTAAGGAACACTCTTGTCGGGGCTCAGGAAACGACACCTATGGGATCACAGGGAATCCCTACTACGGTTGGCGGGGCGTGAAGCTGTGCAAAGAGCGGGTCTAGAAGATCAACGCCGGGGATTTTTACCCAGGTTCGGGCCGCAAGTGATGCATAAAACCCTAGTCCTGCTTTGTGTCTATTTAGTGTTCTTGAGCTCTTGAACTAGCTGCGGTGCATGCCTAGTCCAAAAAGTCTGAAACCTTCCTCAGTACGCCTCAGGCCTCCTTTTATATGTCAAGGGGTCGCCACAGTGGCACACAGGAGGTGGAAAGCATCTACAATGTACAAGTCTATCCCTGACATCGTGGGACAAACGCATTTAATGAGCCTCCTACATGTCCTCTTGCTTTATCGGGGACGACAATGAAGCTCGTCCCGTCCGTCGCCACCTCACCTTGCTTCGAGCATGTCCAAGCTGACGAGGCATGCAGTGCCATGCAGGCTAGCAGGTTGCTGTGCTGGTGTGGTGACAGAGTCTTCACGAAGATCTGCAGGCCACCACGCAGGTGCTTGCTTAGTTGGCCCGGAAGCTGCATGCTGCCACGCAGGCGCTCGCCTAGTTGGCGGGCTGATCGCCGTGTTGGAACGGCCACGGGGTAGCGGAGCCTTGGTAGGTGTGGGCCAGGCTGTGGCCCTGCAGATGCCCCCGTCAAGGGCCTTGCCGGGGTCTAGGCAAGGGTCTTGCCGGGGTCTTGTGGTTGTCCCCGTCAAGGATCTTGCTGGGGGTCTTCGTCTTTTGGTTCCCATCTAGATTTGCAGGCCTTCGGTCTTCACAAAGATCTGGATGCCACCACGCAGGAGCCCCTGAGCCTTGGTCTTGATGTTTGTCGATGGTGTCAGGACTCTCAGGCTCAAGGGTGGCGGCCTTGCTGGTGTTGGGCAAGTCGCCCCGGCAAGGGTCTTGCCGGGGGAATCCGCTTTGCCCCTTTGCTCTTCATGCCTCTGGCTTGAGTGCTGCCTCGACAGCCTTGTTCATTCCCTTCCTCTGCCCTGCCAAGCCTGGCCGCAGGCATGGCTACGACCGCCCGTGCACAAGTAAAGAGGTACAGAAGGCCCCTACTTTTGTACACCGACAGGAGCCCCCGGTCCTGGGCCACATATAAGCGCAGAGCGTTGTTGGGCCAGGCCCAGAACGGTGCGCGGGGCAGGCGTGGAAAGTGTTAAACGTAGTAATCCCTTCGCTAGTTGCACTTCCCCACGATCCGCATTAAGTGCGTGACGTGGGGGTCGTGCATGGAGTGGCTGCAGCACGCTTGCGTCACCCCGCGGTGAATAATAAAGAGGCGGCCCGCGTCTTCCCCATAAAAGAGAGGAAGCTGCAGGGGCGCGACTCATTTACAAAAGTGGGCTCGGGTCGTGGCCTTTATGGCGCCCGCGTCCCATGATCACGGGGTGGAAAACGGTCGTTCCACTTGTTTTCTTGATCCCGACCCGCCTGCCACGTGTCCCCATGCCCCAAGGAGGGTAGGTGGCGAATATGGAGGGCAGGGGATTTAACACCGAGGTGGGAAACCAGGCTTTGGTGATTGGAGCAACGGGTCGGTCCTGATTCCCTGCGCCTCTGGCGCTCGGACTGGTTGAGCGGGGCGGCTGTGCTTAGGTTGGGGAGCCGAGCCCCGGCTTCGCCCCTCTATAAAAGGGAAAGAGGGACGACATCCTTCTGCATCCATCTCCTTCCTGCTTGGCCTGTTTCTTCCGCTTGCCATGGTGAGAGGGCGTGGCCGCGGCCGTCCTTCTGCGGAGGCGACTAGGTCTTCCTCCCGCCAGAGAGCCGCGGCGGTTAAGGAAGAGCCAGATGCTCAAGGCGGAGGCACCGGACGGGGTCGCGGTTGGTGAGGTGGTTGAGGCAGAGGTGGACGCGGAAGGGGGACACCCGCGACGCCACCGTCTCCGCCACCATCTCCTCCTGCTTCGTCGAGCGGCCACGTCGGAGACACAGCGCTGGAGTTCATCTTGCAGTTGCACGAGCCGCCGCGTAGCCACCTTCGTCTTCCCGAGGCATTCGAGAGGGTGCTGGAGATCGACCAGCCGCCGAGGCTGAGGCTTCACATGAAGGGGTGTTGCAATGGCGACATGTGGGCGAACACAAGGTTCCCTGTCCCTCATGTAATGCTTCTTCATCGGGGTTGGAAAACCTTCGCACGCGCCCACTGCTTGATGAAGGGGCACATTCTCCACTTCAAATTAGTGGAGAGTGACCTTCTCTCCGTCAAGGTCTTCGGGCGCTCGGGAATCAGGTCAGGGTGCTGCGCCAAGAGCTCGACAAACGATGAGAGCTCCTCCTCGAGCGATGGCGACGAGGAGGGGACCAGTGGGGAGGACAACAGGGACGGGTCCGACTAGACGTCGGACGCTAATTCCTGCTCGTCCTCGAGTAGGTAAATGATAAAAACATAATTTTTGATGTGGAATGCTACTTGGCATAATTTCAATGTAATTCTTCTTAATTGTGGTATGAATATTCAGATCCGAAAGATTCAGGATAAAAGTTCAATATTGACATAAAAATAATAATACTTCAAGCATACTAACTAAGCAATTATGTCCTCTCAAAATAACATGGCCAAAGAAAGTTCATCCCTACAAAATCATATAGTTTAGTCATGCTCCATTTTCGTCACACAAGAATGCTCTCATTATGCACAACCCCGATGACAAGCCAAGCAATTGTTTCATACTTTAGTAATCTCAAACTTTTTCAACCTTCACGCAATACATGAGCGTGAGCCATGGATATAGCACTATGGGTGGAATAGAATATGATGATGGGGGTTATGTGGAGAAGACAAAAAATGAGAAAGTCTCACATCAACGAGGCTAATCAATGAGCTATGGAGATGCCCATCGATTGATGTTAATGCAAGGAGTAGGGATTGCCATGCAACGGATGCACTAGAGCTATAAATATATGAAAGCTCAACAAAAGAACCTAAGTGGGTGTGCGTCCAACTTGCTTGCTCACGAAGACCTAGGGCACTTGAGGAGGCCCATTGTTGGAATATACAAGCCAAGTTCTATAATGAAAAATTCCCACTAGTATATGAAAGTGACAAAACAAGAGACTCTCTATCATGAAGAGTATGGTGCTACTTTGAAGCACAAGTGTGGTAAAAGGATAGTAACATTGTCCCTTCTCTCTTTTTCTCTCATTTTTTGGGCCTTCTCTTTTTTATGGCCTTTCTCTCTTTTTTTTATTCCTCACTTGGGACAATGCTCTAGAAAATGATGATCATCACACTTCTATTTATTTACAACTCAATGATTACAACTCGATACTAGAACAGAGTATAACTCTATATGAATGCCTCCGGAGGTGTACCGGGATATGCAATGAACCAAGAGTGACATGTATGAAAGAATTATGAACGGTGGCTTTGCCACAAATACTATGTCAACTACATGATCATGCAAAGCAATATGACAATGATGAACGTGTCATGATAAACGGAACGGTGGAAAGTTGCATGGCAATATATCTCGGAATGGCTATGGAAATGCCATAATAGGTAGGTATGGTGGCTGTTTTGAGGAAGATATAAGGAGGTTTATGTGTGAAAGAGTGTATCATATCACGGGGTTTGGATGCACCGGCGAAGTTTGCACCAACTCTCAATGTGAGAAAGGGCAATGCATGGTACCGAAGAGGCTAGCAATGATGGAAAGGTGAGAGTGCGTATAATCCATGGACTCAACATTAGTCATAAAGAACTCACATACTTATTGCAAAAATCTACAAGTCATCAAAAACCAAGCACTACACGCATGCTCCTAGGGGGATAGATTGGTAGGAAAAGACCATTGCTCGTCCCCGACCGCCACTCATAAGGAGGACAATCAAAGAACACTCCCATGTTTCAAATTTGTTACATAACGTTTACCATACGTGCATGCTATGCGACTTGCTAACTTCAACACAAGTATTTCTCAAATTCACAACTACTCAACTAGCACAACTTTGATATCACTACCTCCATGTCTCAAAACAATCATCAAGCATCAAACTTCTCTTAGTATTCAACACACTCATAAGAAAGTTTTTACTAATCTTGAATACCTAGCATATTAGGATTATTTAAGCAAATTACCATGCTTTTTAAGACTCTCAAAATAATCTAAGTGAAGCATGAGAGATCAATAGTTTCTATAAAACAAATCCACCACCCTGCTCTAAAAGATATAAGTGAAGTACTAGAGCAAAAACTATATAACTCAAAAGATATAAGTGAAGCACATAGAGTATTTTAATAATTTCCGAATCATGTGTGTCTCTATCAAAAGGTGTGTACAGAAAAGATGAATGTGATAAACTAAAAAATAAAGACTCAAATAATACAAGAGGCTCCAAGCAAAACACATATCATGTGGTGAATAAAAATATAGCTCCAAGTAAAGTTACCGATGGAAGTAGACGAAAGAGGGGATGACTTCAAGGGCATCCCCAAGCTTGGCTTTTAGGTGTCCTTAGATTATCTTGGGGGTGCCATGGGAATCCCCAAGCTTAGGCTCTTTCCACTCCTTGTTCCATAATCCATCAAATCTTTCACCCAAAACTTGAAAACTTCACAACACAAAACACAGCAGAAAATCTCGTGAGCTCCGTTAGCGAAAGAAAACAAAAGACCACTTCAAGGTACTGTAATGAACTCATTCTTTATTTATATTGGTGTTAAAACTACTGTATTACAACTTCTCTATGGTTTATAAACTATTTTACTAGTCATAGTTTCATCAAAATAAGCAAACAACTCACGAAAAACAGAATCTGTCAAAAACAGAACAGTCTGTAGTAATCTGTAACTAACGCAAACTTCTGGAACTCCAAAAAATCAGAAAAAATAGGAAGACCTAGAAAATTTGTTTATTGATCATCAGCAATTGGAATCAATATTTTATCACGTTCTGGTGATTTTTAACAATTATTTTCGTGAACAGAAAGTTTCTGGAATTTTCTGCAAGATCAAATAACTATCATCCAAGAAGATCCTATAGGTTAAACTTGGCACAAACACTAATTAAAACATAAAAACACATCTAACCAGAGGCTATATCAAAGATTTATTCCTAAACAGAAGCAAACAGCAAAAAAACTAAAAATAAAATTGGGTTGCCTCCCAACAAGCGCTATCGTTTAACGCCCCTAGCTAGGCATAAAAGCAAGGATAGATCTAGGTATTGCCATCTTTGGTAGGCAATCCATAAGTGGCTCTCATGATAGATTCATATGGTAATTTTATTTTATTCCTAGGGAAGTGTTCCATGCCTTTCTTTAATGGAAATTGGAATCTAATATTCCCTTCCTTCATATCAATAATTGCACCAATCGTTCTAAGGAAAGGTCTACCAAGAATAATAGGACATGAAGGATTGCAATCTATGTCAAGAAAGATAAAATCTACGGGCACATAGTTCCTATTTGCAACAATAAGAACGTCATTAATTCTTCCCATAGGTTTATTAATAGTGGAATCCGCAAGGTGCAAGTTTAAAGAGCAATCATCAAAATCACGGAAACCTAGCAAATCACACAAAGTTTTTGGAATCGTGGAAACACTAGCACCCAAATCACACAAAGCATAGCATTCATGATCTTTAATTTTAATTTTAATAGTAGGTTCCCACTCATCATAAAGTTTTCTAGGGATAGAAACTTCCAACTCAAGTTTTTCTTCATAAGATTGCATCAAAGCATCAACGATATGTTTGGTAAAGGCTTTATTTTGACTATAAGCATGAGGAGAATTTAGCAGGGATTGCAACAAGGAAACACAATCTATCAAAGAGCAATTATCATAATTAAATTCCTTGAAATCCAAAATAGTGGGTTCATTAATATCTAATGTTTTGATCTCTTCAATCCCACTTTTATCAATTTTAGCATCAAGATCTAAAAACTCCGAATTTCTGGAACGCCTTCTAGGTAAAGGTGGATCATATTCAGTCCCATCATTATTAAGATTCATATTGCAAAACAAAGATTTGATAGGGGACGCATCAATAACTTTTAGATCTTCATCTTTATTTTCATAGGAATTAGAAGAACACACTCTTATAAAGCAATCTTTCTTAGCACGCATCCTAGCGGTTCTTTCTTTGCACTCATCAATGGAAATTCTCATGGCTTTGAGAGACTCATTGATATCATGCTTAGGAGGAATAGATCTACGTTTTAAAGAATCAACATCAAGAGAAATTCTATCAACGTTCCTAGCCAATTCATCAACTTTAAGCAATTTTTCTTCAAGCAAAGCATTGAAATTCTTTTGCGAATTCATAAATTCCTTAACATTAGTCTCAAATTCAGAGGGCATCTTATTAAAGTTTCCATAAGAATTTTTGTAGGAATTACCATAATTATTAGAGGAATTACTAGGATAAGGCCAAGGATTAAAGTTTCCTCTATATGCGTTGTTACCAAAATTATTCCTACCAACAAAATTCACATCCAAAGATTCATTATTATTCTCAATCAAGGTAGACAAAGGCATATTATTGGGATCAGAAGAAACACTCTCATTAGCAAATAATTTCATAAGTTCATCCATCCTTCCACTCAAAACATTAATTTCTTCTATCGCATGCACTTTTTTACTAGTAGATCTTTCAGTGTGCCATTGAGAATAATTAACCATAATATTATCTAGGAGTTTAGTAGCTTCTCCTAAAGTGATTTCCATAAAAGTGCCTCCCGCGGCCGAATCTAAAAGATTTCTAGAAGCAAAATTCAATCCGGCATAAATTTTTGTATAATCATCCACAAATTCAAACCATGCGTAGGGAAATTATGTATCATTAATTTCATCCTCTCCCAAGCTTGTGCAACATGTTCATGATCAAGTTGCTTAAAATTCATAATATCGTTTCTAAGAGAGATAATCTTAGTGGGAGGAAAATACTTAGAGATAAAAGCATCTTTGCACTTATTCCAAGAATCAATACTATTTTTAGGCAAAGACGAAAACCAAGCTTTAGCACGATCTCTAAGAGAAAAAGGAAATAGCTTCAATTTAACAATATCATTGTCAACATCTTTCTTCTTTTGCATATCACACAAATCAACGAAGCTATTTAGATGAGTAGTGGCAGCTTCACTAGGAAGGCCGTCGAATTGATCTTTCATGACAAGATTCAACAAAGCAGCATTGATTTCACAAGATTCAGTATCGGTAAGAGGAGCAATCAGAGTGCTAAGGAAATCATTGTTGTTGGTATTGGTAAAGTCACATCATTTGGTATTATCTTGAGCCATCATGACAAGCAAGCAATCCAACACACGAGCAAACAAGAAGCAAGCGAAAGAGAGGGCGAATAAAACGGCAGGGGTGAAGTGGGGGAGAGGAAAACGAGTGGAAAATGGCAAATAATGTAATGCGGGAGATAAGGGTTTGTGATGGGTACTTGGTATGTTGACTTTTACGTAGACATCCCCGGCAACGGCGCTAGAAATGGCTCGTTGTCGGGAGTCCAAATCTTGACTTGACCTTGCGTAAGCCTCCCCGGCAACGGCACCAGAAATCCTTCTTGCTACCTCTTGAGCACTGCATTGGTTTTCCCTTGAAGAGGAAAGGGTGATGCAGCAAAGTAGCGTAAGTATTTTCCTCAGTTTTTGAGAACGAAGGTATCAATCCAGTAGGAGGCCACGCACGAGTCCCTCTCACCTACACAAACAAATAAATCCTCGCAACCAACGCGATAAGGGGTTGTCAATCCCTACACAGTCAGTTACGAGAGTGAGATCTGATAGATATGATAAGATAATATTTTTGGTATTTTTGTGATAAAGATGCAAAATAAAGAAAACAAAATAAAAACGGCGCTAAAAATAGCTAGTTGCCGGGAGATTAATATGATGGAAAATAGACCCGGGGGCCATAGGTTTCACTAGTGGCTTCTCTCAAGAGCATAAGTATTTTACGGTGGGTGAACAAATTACTGTTGAGCAATTGACAGAACTGAGCATAGTTATGAGAATATCTAGGTATGATCATGTATATAGGCATCACGTCCGAGACAAGTAGACCGACTTCTGCCTGCATCTACTACTATTACTCTCCACATCGACTGCTATCCAGCATGCATCTAGAGTATTAAGTTCATAAGAACAGAGTAATGCTTTAAGTAAGATGACATGATGTAGAGGGATAAACTCATGCAATATGATATAAACCCCATCTTGTTATCCTCGATGGAAACAATACAATACGTGCCTTGCTGCCCCTACTGTCACTGGGAAAGGACACCGCAAGATTGAACTGTCAGGACCGGATTTTCGGGATATTGATTTCCCAGAAAATGGCCCTTGTGCTCACCAGCCCTAGGATTACTGTTAGCTGATGAGGCACCAACTTGATACAGAAATTTCAAGCAAAGTACAAAATATGTAGTACAAGACCATTGTGGCCTATGAGTACAACAATTGGTTTCTAGTGGTTGACGGCGGAAGCGGTTGTGGTTCATCTGCGTCTACGGGACTCCATTTCCCACAGGAACAGCTGACCTGGATAACTCCTATCTTCGCGAGGCTGCTATCACCGTTGCTTAGGTTCCAGGGCTGTCGTCGCAACGCTCCTCTCCAAGCAAGAAATCTGGCCAAGACAATAGCCAGGGACAAGCCAGTCAGTACTTTTGAATGTACTCGCAAACATTATGAACACGGGTATAATACAACGAATGATAATCATGCTCTGAAATATTCTATGATCACAATGTCAGTCACGAAATAAACAAAATCCATGATGCACGCATGCAGGTTGTTCGTATAAAACATGAATATGCAATCCTGAGAATAGAAAAAAAATGCACCGATCGGGTGTCTGAAGCGACGCCTCGAAAGGACGACAACAGAAAGCGTGCCTCAGTCGGGCGTCTGAGCGACACCACATAAAGGGCTTATAAATTAAACAAATAACAAGCATGCCACAGTCGGGCGTCTGAGCGACACCACATAAAGGGCTTATAAAGTAAACAATAACAAGCATGCCACAGTCGGGCGTCTGAGCGACACCACATAAAGGGCTTATAAAGTAAACAAATAACAAGCATGCCACAGTCGGGCGTCTGAGCGACACCACATAAAGGGCTTATAAAGTAAACAAATAACAAGCATGCCACAGTCGGGCGTCTGAGCGACACCACATAAAGGGCTTATAAGAAAATAATCACAATGAATATCCAGGAGATAGAACCGTCCCAGGGATACTCAATAATTCAGGTAATAAAAAGGGTTAGTCCAATATAATAATAATCACAATCATCATAAGTCACAAGTCATGATCCATGTTCCGGTTTAGTAGTTTCTCCTCCGAAGACCGACACTAAGACCGACACTTGACCCATCCTAGACTGTAGTCCTTTCCCATGGACACGGCTATTCGAATAGATTTAACCTCTGCAGAGGGTGTACTCTTTACCCACGAGTAACGGATTTCTTTAGTCCATCGGGAGTAATTCCGTCTACGGTCTTTTAATTGAAAACACACTTGACCGCACACACCAGCCTAACTTACCGGTGTCTAGAATCACCCACAACACCTGTTAAGCAAAACTCTAAGTGGGGAGGCTACAACCTCGCGTAGCATGGGATCAAATTTATATCGCGCGCTCTAAGGGGTGCCCCCCTCTCGGTCCCAACCGGAAACACCCATGCCCCCGGACCAGGTGGCCTGCCTACCGGATGCAGCCGGTATCTTCCACCATGGCCTCTCTGTACGGTGTGTGCTAGGAAGGGGTTGATAACTTACTAAACCGTACCCTACCTGTGGCAGGGACAAGTGGTAGTACGAAACAAGTATGGGGTTTACTGGAACAGGACTCGATCTACGGCCGACTCAGGAGGTTCAAGTATCCCCTGCATGATTAGCAAAACAAATATATTTCAATTAACAGATAGAATCACCACTCATCATACCTCATCATGCCATACCGGACACACTCATCTCGACGAGGAACTAGGGACAAGCTCGTGTCTACCCAAGACAGAGACTTTCCCGGCTTCCTTCCGGTAGGCATGAAAGGCATACGAAGATGATTACTATCACAAGCATATCCATTTCTAACAGCAAAGAATCTTCATTATGCACTCATGCGTATGATCGTATCGTCACATAAAATAACGAATGCTCCATGTCAAGGTGGTGTTGTAACCGTATCAAACAACACACACAAAATATTATGCCAGGGTTCAGAATGCTTGCCTTCAAGTTGTGGAGAGGCAGGGTGCATTCCAGAACTTTTGGAAGTTTTCTCCTCTCTCCAAAAATCCTATTTTTGAAAATATTCAAATTAACACATAGTTTCAAAACAGTACAAAAAGTTGTTTGGAAAATTTTCAAATAAATACTAAAATAAACTAGACAGAATTTGAGAAACAACAAAAAAAGAATCAAGTCATTTGGACTTATATTTAAAAAGTTATAGCCAGTCAAAGTTTAGTCAAAATCCTGTTTTTAAAATAAAACAGAAAAGAAAACGTTTCAAACGAAATACGCTTTCGAGAGGAGGACACGTACTTCGGGCTTTATGCCTCCACTTAACCAGCGCGGGCCGACTCGTGGGTCACTGACAGTGGGTCCCTTGGGCCCACTGGTCAGGTTTGACCAGTCGCCCCGCCTCCTTCCTCCTCTGGCCGAACAGAGGCGGGGCTCCGGCGATCAACGCCGGCGAACGGCGGCTCCTCGCGGGGTCCTGAGGGCGGGGATGGATCCGCCAGGCCGGGGCGGTCCTCCCGGTGGTCGAGGAGGTGGCGGGGATGGAGGGAGTCGCCGGCGGCGAGCTCCGCGGCGGACGACAGCTTTGGGAGGTTTGGGGCTTTGGGCTACGGTGGTTCCCCGACGCAGCTGAGGGTTTGGGCGGCTCCACAAGGTCGAGGGGAGGATGATGGTGGTGCTATATGGACGGGGGGGGGGGGGGCTCTGGTTACGACTGAATGGACCGGAGGGCGGCAGCGGCTGTACTGGCCGGAGATGGGGAAGAAGACCTCCCGCCGTCGCTGGCTGGCCATGGGGGCTTTGGTGGAGTGGCTTGAGGTCGCCTGGGTGCCTGGTCGAGCTCGGGGTCCCTTTTATAGGTGGTTGGGGTCGGTTCCGCGGCGGCCGTGGATAAGGACGCCGGCGAACCGCCGTTCTGTAGCTGCAGGGCGACGTGGCGATGGCTGGCGGGGTCTGGCAGGGCGAGGGGATGAGCTCGAGCTGTTCAGGGCGAGCTGGCGCGCGGCTGTGGCTCGGGCGGCGCCGTCCACGGCAGGAGCTGTCGGAGCGGCGGTGGCGGCTTGCGTCGGTGGCGCTGTAGGGCGCCAGGAGGGGGCAAGGGTGGCTCTGCGGCGAGGGAGGAGTCGGGGCGCGTTGGCTCCGAGTGGGGGAAAGGCCAGAACGAGCGCGGGGCGACGGCAGTGGGACGCGGCGACTCGGTGCGCGCGCGTGCAAAACGTGCGCTCTGGGCGCGCCCAGCGCACGCACGCGAGGTGTTCGGCAAAATGCCAAGGCATGCCAGGAGGCTTGGGTGGGGCCGGGGATTACCAGGTCTAGGCTAGGGTTTGCAAGGAGATAAGTGGACAAGCTTGTTAGGTCAGGGGATCAAGTTCACAATGCAAACTAATAATCATGCCAAATCTGTTCATGCACTCAAGGTGTTCGACAGAATGCTAAGTGCATCTAGGCAACTCTTGGGGTGGCCAAAAACTCTAGACCAGTGTCTCTTTAGATGTAGGTGGTGGTGGCAAGGTTAGTTTGGCAAAACTAGAAACTAGTTAGTGCAAGTTTTTGAGAAAACCAATTCTGGGCAGAAACTAAAGGCTATTATTGCATGGACTAAAAATACTCCAATGGGTCCACTCTCCTAGACTTAAGGGTTTGGTAGAGTGGTCTATAAGCAGGAAAAAGAATCATGGGTAAAAGGGCAAGTTAAAATATGGTTGTAGTAGAAAATACCAAACTGGGCCAGAGAGCAAAAGAGGATGTTTTGCTCAAATTTTCCATAGAACACCAGTGGGTTTTTGCATAAAGTTGAGTTATATGCATCTACTGACATCTCCAAACACTTGGAAGAATTTTTAAAGAAATATTTAAATAGGTTGTAGTGCAAAAGTGCAAACTGGACCAGATTTGAAAACTTGGGGAAAAGCTCAAAATCTCCAAATTACTAAAGGGTATTTTTGCACAAAAGTGATCTAGGAACATCACATGTCGTCCCCAAATTTTGGTGGGATTTTTAAATGGATTTATCAAAGGGTTGCAGTGCAAATGGGACCCTAAGACTTATGAAAACCCATTTTAGAGAAATACAGCTCAGGGAAAAATAATTATAAATAATCCCACTAATAAAAGAATTGTTTTATTTGAGAGGGTAAACAAGCCCAATAATAATTGGAAAGTTTTCACTTGGGGTGAAAACTCCACAACTTAGAAGAAAAGAGAGATTCTGAGATCAAAAGTAAATCCAGAAAAATAAAAATTTAATTTCCTGGCAAAATTTTAATAAACAAAACATGGTTAAATTTTTGGGGTGTTACATGAACCCAAAGCTAAGCACTTCTCCCATTGCAAGAAAGATCAATCTAGTAGGCCAAACCAAACTGATAATTCGAAGAGACTTGCAAAGATAACCAATCATACATAAAAGAATTCAGAAGATTCAAATATTGTTCATAGATAAACTTGATCATAAACCCACAATTCATCGGTCTCAACAAACACACCGCAAAAGAAGATTACATCGAATAGATCTCCACAAGAGAGGGGGAGAACATTGTATTGAGATCCAAAAAGAGAGAGGAAGCCATCTAGCTAATAACTATGGACCCGAAGGTCTGAGGTAAACTACTCACACATCATCGGAGAGGCTATGGTGTTGATGTAGAAGCCCTCCGTGATCGATGCCCCCTCCGGCGAAGCTCCAGAACAGGCCCCAAGATGGGATCTCACGGGCACAGAAGGTTGCGGCGGTGGAATTAGGTTTTTGGCTTCGTATCTGGTAGTTTGGGGGTACGTAGGTATATATAGGAGGAAGGAGTACGTCGGTGGAGCAACATGGGGCCCACGAGGGTGGAGGCGCACCCAGGGGGGTAGGCGCGCCCCCTACCTCGCGGCTTCCTGGTAGCTTTCTTGACGTAGGGTCCAAGTCCTCTGGATCATGTTCGTTCCGAAAATCACGTTCCCGAAGGTTTCATTCCGTTTGGACTCCGTTTGATATTATTTTTTTGCGAAACTCTGAAATAGGCAAAAAACAGCAATTCTGGGCTGGGCCTCCGGTTAATAGGTTAGTCCCAAAAGTAATATAAAAGTGTATAATAAAGCCCAATAATGTCCAAAACAGAAGATAATATAGCATGGAGCAATCAAAAATTATAGATACGTTGGAGACGTATCAGACGCCCCGTCCCTAGGCGCTGCCGGCAGCAGCACCATGTACACCTGACCTTCTCCCCGGCAGAATGACTTGCCAGGGGGTAGTTCTTGGCGGCAGCTCCTCGAGCCAGCTCCTTGAACTTCGGGGTCGTTGCTTCTGGCGGCTGGCGCTGGAAGGCCAAAAAAGATGAAGAAGGCGGGTGGCGGGCCGTCAAGTCAGAGTACGATGGCACCGACTGAGGGAGTCCTGGACTAAGAGGTCCTCGGGCGTCCGACCTGTTAGACATGGGCCGGACTGATGGGCTGTGAAGATACGAAGATCGAAGACTCTCTCCCGTGTCCGGATGGGACTCTCCTTGGTGTGGAAGGCAATCTTGGCGTCCAAATATGAAGATTCCTTTCTCTGTAACCGACTTTGTACAACCCTAGTCCCCTCCGGTGTCTATATACATAAACCGGAGGGCTTAGTCCGTAGAGGATGGATAATCATAGTCATACAGGCTATACTTCTAGGGTTTTAGCCATTATGATCTCGTGGTAGATCAACTCTTGTAACACTCATATTCATCAAGATCAATCAAGCAGGAAGTAGGGTATTACCTCCATAGAGAGGGCCCGAACCTGGGTAAACACTGTGTCCCCTGTCTCCTGTTACCATCAACCTTAGACGCACAGTTCGGGACCCCCTACCCGAGATCCGCCAGTTTTGACACCGACATTGGTGCTTTCATTGAGAGTTCCATTGTGCCGTCGTCAAAAGGTTTGATGGCTCCTTCGATCATCTACAACGATGCTATCCAAGGGGAAGTCTTCCTCCCCATACAGATCTTCGTATTCGGCAGCTTCGCACTGCGGGCCAACTCACTTGGCCATCTGGAGCAGATGGAAAGCTATGCCCCGGGCCAATAGGTCAGATTTGGAAGCTTGAACTACGTCGCGGATATCCGCGGAGACTTGATCTTCGACGGATTCGAGACCATGGCAGCCGCTCCCTGCCACCATGATGAACATGACGTAAATCTGTCATCACACCATACCCAGGAGATAGCACCTGTAACTGCTCTGGCCTTAGATCCGGAGCAGATCGAACCATCCGAGGACGGGAAGCTCAACCCCGCCGAAGCCACAGACTCAGCGGCGTTGGAGCCGCACACAAACCTAACTTCAAGTGTCATCTGTGTCACCGGAACCATGGACTCGTCTCTGGCTACAGGTTCCGAACCTTGCGCGTCCGCGTACGTCGAGCTTGATCGGTCATCGATCGTCGAATTCAGCTCCGCGGACATCTTCCGCCACTCGCCTTTGGGCGACGTGCTAAACTCATTAAAAACTCTATCCTTAGCGGGGGACTCTCAGCCGAATTATATCCGGTTCGAACTGGAGGTTGATGACAGAGAATTTTGTTTCCCACCCACCACCCACTTCATAGCCACTGTCGAAGACCTAACCGACATGCTCGATTACGGCTCCAAAGACATTGACAGTATGGACGATGATGCCGGAGAAGAGGAGGCCCAAAACCCACCGTTCACCGGACGATGGACGGCCACCTCCTCATATGACGTATACATGGTGGATGCACCAAAAGAGAATAGCGGCGATGACAAGGAAAATCCAGTTGAGGATGACCCTCCTAAGATACAACCTAAGCGCCGGCGTCAGCAGCGCCGCTCTAAATCACGCGGCAGCAAAGAAAGCAACACCGGCACAGGAGACGATAACACTCCGGACGGTGCCGAAGACAGAGAAGACCCTGACGAACAAGCTGCCGAACAGGACGATCGGGAAGATGGGCAAGTTAGCCCTGATGAGCAGCCATACACGAAGACTCGGAGGACAGTAACTATCTCCTGCTCTCCGAGGAGGAGGTGAGCCTCAGCAACGAGGATTGTATCGTGCCTGAGGAACCTCTCGAGCAGAAGTGCTTTAAGCGCCGGCTAATAGCCACTGCAAGGAGCCTGAAAAAGAAGCAGCATCAGCTTCAAGCTGATCAAGATCTGCTAAACGATAGATGGACTGATGTCTTGGCAGCCGAGGAATACATCCTCAAGCACCCAACCAAAAGTTACCCGAAGCGTAAATTACTACCTCAGTTCGATGATGAGGCACTGGAGCCATACCGCCATCGCGCAATGCGGTTGACCGACCACCACGTGGTCGGGACAAAGCGGCAACTCAAGCCGAACACCAGCCCGCCCCACCTCACCGTAAAGGCAGAGATAAAACAGCTCGGGGACATACCTACGACCTGCAGCAGGGCTTGGACAGTAGAGCAGGTCAGAATAGATCGATCTATGGATCACGGGGACGCGCCCCGACACGCGACAATGGCTATCTAGCCGGACGCAACAATCATACTCACGCCCCGGCCGAGAACCATAGACGGACTCCATCCAAGCTACGTCGCGACGTGGCCCGATACAGAGGTGCCGCACACCCCCTTTGCTTCACTGATGAAGTAATGGACCATGAATTCCCGGAAGGGTTTAAACCCGTGAACATCGAATCATATGACGGGACAACGGACCCCGTGGTATGGATTGAGGATTTTCTTCTCCATATCCATATGGCCCGTGGTGATGATCTTCATGCCATCAAATACCTCCCGCAAAACTCAAGGGGCCAGCTCGGTATTGGTTGAATAGTCTGCCCGAAAATTCAGCTGGGAGGACCTGGAAGACGCCTTCCTCGACAACTTCCAAGGTACATACGTCCGACCTCCGGATGCCGATGACTTAAGCCACATAGTTCAACAGCCCGGAGAGTCAGCCAGGAAATTCTGGACTAGGTTCTTAACTAAAAAGAACCAGATCGTCGACTGCCCGGATGCCGAAGCCCTAGCGGCCTTTAAGCATAGCATGCGCAACGAATGGCTCGCCCGTCACCTCGGCCAAGAAAAGCCGAAGTCTATGGCGGCCCTCACGGCACTCATCACCCGTTTTTGCGCGGGCGAGGATAGTTGGCTGGCATGTAGCAATAACAATGCAAGCGACGCCGGCACCTCTGAAGCCAGAAATAGCAACGGCAAGCCCCGATGCAACAGACACAAGCGTGAAAACAACAATGACAACACCGATGATACGGCGGTCAATGCCGGATTCAGTGGCTCTAAGTCCGGTCAGCGGAAGAAGCCATTCAAAAAGAACAATTCGGGCTCATCTAGCTTGGACCGCATACTCGATCGTCCATGCCAGATCCATGGCACCCTAGAAAAACCAGTCAACCATACCAACAGAGATTGTTGGGTTTTTAAACAGGCCGGCAAGTTAAATGCCGAGAACAAGGAGAAGGGGTCGCAAAGAAAGGACGATGACGAGGAGCCTCGGCCACCGAACACAGGGGGACAGAAGAAATTTCCCCCTCAGGTCAAAACGGTGAACATGATATACGCTACCCACATCCCCAAGAGGGAACGCAAGCGCGCACTCAGGGACGTCTATCCGATGGAGCCAGTCGCCCCAAAATTCAACCCATGGTCTTCTTGTCCAATCACCTTTGATCACAGAGACCATCCGACCAGTATCCGTCATGGCAGGTCAGCCGCACTGGTCCTCGATCCAATCATCGATGGATTCCACCTCATGCGAGTCCTTATGGACGGTGGTAGCAGCTTGAACCTGCTCTATCAGGACACAGCGTGCAAAATGGGCATTAATCCCTCAAGAATTAAGCCCACCAAAACTACCTTTAAAGGAGTCATACCTGGTGTAGAGGCCCGTTGTATGGGCTCAATCACACTAGAGGTTGTCTTCGGATCCCCGGACAACTTCCGAAGCGAAGAGTTGATCTTTGATATCGCCCCCTTTCGCAGCGGCTATCATGTACTGCTTGGACGAACCGCATTTGCGTGCTTCAACGCGGTGCCACACTATGCTTATCTTAAGCTCAAGATGCTCGGACCACGCGGCGTCATAACAGTCAATGGAAACACGGAACGCTCCCTCCGTACCGAGGAGCACACTGCTGCGTTAGCAGTAGAAGTACAGAGCGGCCTTCTCAAGCAGAACCTTAATTCGTCGGCCGAGCTCCCGGACACAGTCAAACGAGTCCGGACTACTCTACAGCAAGACATCGCAGCTCGTCAAGAGCTCGATTAGCAATTTGGCCTCCATCCCAGTCCCAACCAAGTGGCGGCATTCGTACCACGCGTACATAACTACGCACTCAAAATACCATGGGCATAGACGGAGGCATAACTAGCTTGTGATCCACACTACGGCTCGACCGCCCCTGGACACACATACTTTCAGTTTTTCCTTTTTATCCTTTCAAGTTTCTTTTCCGCAGGCTTCTTCCGATGACCTGATCATTAGTCCTCTCGACAGGACGGATACACCAAGATGGCAAGAAGCACTGGCGTAAAAGGGAATTTCTAGGTGGTCTCTTTAACAATCACTCTACCTGCTTTCAGGACCCGCACGCAACTCTCCCTTGGTAGTGGCATGTTAAATAGCCCGGTTGCTTATTGCAACACTTGTACGAATACGCTTTGACGTATTAATCAAACTATAATGGAAACAGTTTGCGGCCCAAACTTCTGCGGCACTAGCTTACTACTCCTTTTTTTCCTTCTTTGGTAATCTTTTCAAGTTGCACCCGTACACTTTGGTACAATTTAATCTACCAGGGGCTTCATTGCGACCCATAATACGGCAACAAAGTCTGAACACTTTTTACAGTATAGTTCGGCACCCCGAATTTAGCATTATATGCATTGGCTCCGAATCATGTCTTTGGTCAATAGTTGGGTTGCCCGGCTCCTGTGCTTACTACCTTACGTTCCGCTACATCGGCTAGGGTAGTAAAGGAGAACTACTGCAATTGTGTCCTGGTTTATCCGGATGAGCACCTCAGTAGAGAAAGCCAAAAACTGACTGTCATGATGCCGCAAGAGCCGGCCAACTCTTCGGAGGTTTCAAATCTTTAGCGATTTTTTCCGCATTATGCGATGAATCGGTTCTTAATCGATCAGGTGTTTACAGTACCCTAGTTCGGATACTAGGGGCTGCGCCTAAATTTTCATTGTCGAACTCCTATGGCTAAGTGAGAGTGGTAAAGCCACATAGTCCGATTGCCTGGTTCGTTGCGCTAAACACCTCCTTCAAGGACCAAACAATTGGATCAAGAGTGTTTAGATTCCATCCTGAACACCCCTGTACTACCTACGTGGGGGCAGAAGCCGACGACTGGCCAACTCTCAGATTTCATAAAAACGGCCGCACAGGAGGTAAAATTTTAAAACATTATACTACATAATCGACCTTGTTTCACAATACAGGGCAAGATAGTACACATGTACTCATTCAAATATTACATCTTTGGCGCATTGCGCCGCCACAATGCGGGATCCCTCCAGGACATTGTCAAAATATAGTTCGGGCGTGCGGTGCTCCTTGCCCTCGGGTGGACCATCGGTCGCGAGCTTGACGGCGTTCATCTTCGCCCACTGCACCTTGATGCGGGCGAAGGCCATCCGCGCACCCTCGATGCAGACCGATCGCTTGATAACGTCAAGCCGGGGGTAGGCATTGACCAACTGCTTCACGAGCCCGAAGTAGATGCTGGGTATAGCTTCGGCAGGCCACAACCAGATTATTAAATCCTTAATGGCTAGTTTGGCCACCCTATGTAGCTCAACTAGCTGTTTTAGCTGGTCGCTAAAGGGCACCGGATGTTCTGGCGCAAGGTATTGCGACCAGAACAACTTCTCCATTGAGCTCCCCTCTTCGGCTCGGAAGAATTCCGCGGCGTCTGAAACACTGCGCGGCAAATCCGCAAACACCCCTGGAGAACTCCAAATCCGGGTCAGTAAGAGATACCTCTTGTTCACATATTTTCTTTGCATAATAAAAGCCTTACCCGCGGCGATCTTCTTGGCCTGTTGGATCCCCCGGAGGGTGCTTTGGGCTTCGGCCCGGGCCTCTTGTGTGCTTTGGCGAGCCTTGGCGAGTTCGGTCTCTTCAGCCGAAACATCGCGTTCCAAGGACTTGCACTTCTTCACGGCATCCTGGAACTCCTGCTGGACCTCATCAAGCCTGGCCTCTTGCTTCTCACGGGCGGCTTGTGCCTTGGCAGCTTTCTCCTTGGCCTCGGCCAGCGCCTTCTTAAGGACCTCGACCTCGGTCGCCGCTCCTACAAATATCATGGCACTATGGTCAGCACACATCATTTATTCTTTCCGAATATACAACAAGTCACCACATACCTTGCTTGTCCTCCAGCTGCCTTTTCACAAGGCCGAGCTCTTCTTCGGCCCGCTCCAGACTCTGCTTTAGACCGGAGACCTCAGGAGCATGAGAGGTTGCGGCCAGCAACGATGCCTGCATATTGCCATTACACATATTTAGTTAGTTTCCTGCGAAAATTACTTGATCCTCTGTCCGCCTTTTCTTTCCGAACACCGGACAGTGTCTCAAGGGCTACTGTCTATACTATGACTTTTTCTTTTGTGTCGCTTACCTCAAAGCCTGCCAGCAGGCTGGTGCAGGCTTCGGTCAGTCCGCTCTTGACGACTGAACCCTCTCAACCACCGTACCCATAAGGATACGGTGTTCCTCCACAATGGAAGTGCCTCGTAGCGCTTCCAGCAGATTATCCGGTGCCTCTGGTTAGACAGAGGTCACCGGCGGAATAGGCACACCTCCTCCCTTCGGAGGAGGCTGCTCGCTTGACTCCGGAGCCGTGTAGGTCTCCGGGATGGTATCCGGCTGGGGGCCGAATTGGATATGGCCCCCATCGCCAGTCTCCATGGGGGCCTTCTCCCCCATGTGTCCGGCGGCCGAGGAGTTATCCTCTGGCGCCACTTTCGTGAACTCCTAAACCTTTCCCTGGCCGGGGAAGGTCCTTCGGGATAGCACCTCGGTGTCGCCCTTGGCCTATGGAGAGTGAGCCGTCGGTGGTGACTCGCTGGCCATTGCCTTCGAATCCAGCGAACCCTCTGATGAGGTTCGCAGGGAGCTGTCGTGGGCCGGACTGCAATTGCGTAATTCAACATGTTAAAACTGTGAAGTAGAGAGGCCGGATATATGGACGCATCATGGTTCTTCAGTACTCACGATGCGGCCAGGGGCTTCTCTCGGGGGCGCGGCTATGGGCTGCTCTCAACGTCCCATGCGGAATTATCCGCGAAGGAGGTCTTCCCCCTCTTGGATGCCTCCGCCTCCAGATTTGTGGAGGCCGCCCTCTTCTTCCTTCCCCCCTCAGGGGGGCTGCTTTCTTCCTCCTCCTTGTCGTCGTCTTCGGCGGCGGAGGAGTGAGTATCTTGTCTTTGGAAGACATGCCCGAAGCACCCTTGTAGTGGAGGCCACTTTGGGCCCCCTTGGCCTTCTTCTCTGGCGCCTTGTAAGGCGCCGGGACCAGCATCTTCGTCAGGAGAGGAATTGCTGGCTCCTCGGGCAGCGGAGCCGGACATCGAATCCACCCCGCCTTCTTTGTCCAGCCCTGAAAAAATAAATGGTGAGGTTCAGATACCCTCCATGACTAAGCAAGTAAAATATGCGCCCCGAAACGTGAAAGACTTACCGCACTGGCGGGATGGGCCAGATCGTGCCCGCGGTCCTCGATGATGTCCGGTGGTGTCTCGTTGCCCTTGAAGAGCAACTTCCAGATATCTTCGTGCGTGGTTCCGTAGAACCGTAGCAAGGTCTGGTGTTCAGCCGGATCGAACTTCCATATGTGGCAAGTCCGACTCTGGCAGGGAAGGATCCGGCGAACTAGCATCACCTGGTTCACATTGACGAGCTTGATGTTCTTGTCCACCATGCTTTGGATGCGCGTTTGTAGCGCCGTCAGCTCGTCCCTATGAAGACCAATTCAGGCCCTTCTCTCTAGCCAGGAGGTGAGCCGCATTGGAACTCCGGACTTGAATTCGGGAGCCGCGGCCCAGGTGGCGTTGCGGGGCTCTATGATATAGAACCATAGTTTCTGCCACTTTTTGACGGTCTCCACAAAAGTACCCTTGGGCCATGTGACATTGGGCAGCTTGCTCACCATGGCGCCTCCGCACTCCGCGTGTTGGCCATCCACCACCTTCGGCTTCATGTTGAAGATCTTAAGCCACAGTCCGAAGTGGGGTGGAATGCGGAGGAAGGCCTCACACACGACAATGAATGCCGAGCTGTTGAGGAAGGAGTTTGGGGCTAGATCATGGAAATCTAGCCCGTAATAGAACATTAGTCCGCGGACGAAAGGGTGGAGAGGAAACCCTAACCCGCGGACGAAGTGGGGGATGAACACCACCCTCTCATTGGGCTTCGGGTTGGGGATGATCTGCCCCTTGGCTGGGAGCCGGTGGGCGATTTCCTCCGCCAGGTACCCGGCCTCCCGAAGCTTGGTGATGTCCTTCTCCTTGACGGAGGAGGCCATCCACTTGCCTTGCGCTCCGGATCCAGACATGGTCAAGTGCTTTCTTGTGGCGGAAAGGATGAGGACTTGGGCGCTGGAGCTCGAGAATGGGAGGACAGGGATAGAGAGAAGCCGTGGGTGAAAGAAGGGAATCCTTATCTCCTTATAAAGGCAGTGAATATCAAGCACCTCCCCACTCGCCTTAAAACTCGCCTGTTCCCAAGGGCTGTGCAAATGACACGGTTGGATTACCCACGCCCATATTGATGAGAAATCCCGCAATAAGGGGACACGATCTCTGCTTTGACAAGATGTGACAATGAGACCGCATCTCGAAGCGGTAGGCCGAAAAACGGTTCAAAATAATGACCGGGTGATGACGTGGAGTCACATTACTAAAAGTTGTCAGCAGATGGGACTCATGAAATATTATACTCTCTGCAGTTGTGTGTGGGATTTGTTTTGCAGAGCCGGACACGTTCGTTGCGTCCGAAGACTGTGTTGGAGTATTCGGAGAAGGAACCCACCTTGCAATGCCGAAGACAATCTGCGCGCCGGACACCTCGTCATTGAAGCCTGGTTCAGGGGCTACTGAGGGAGTCTTGGACTAAGGGGTCCTCGGGCGTTCGACCTGTTAGACATGGGCCGGACTGATGGGATGTGAAGATACGAAGACCGAAGACTCTCTCCCGTGTCCGGATGGGACTCTCCTTGGCGTGGAAGGCAAGCTTGGCGTCCAAATATGAAGATTCCTTTCTTTATAACCGACTTTGTACAACCCTAGTCCCCTCCGGTGTCTATATAAACCGGAGGGCTTAGTCCATAGAGGATGGATAATCATAGTCATACAGGCTAGACTTCTAGGGTTTTAGCCATTACGATCTCGTGGTAGATCAACTCTTGTAACACTCATATTCATCAAGATAAATCAAGCAGGAAGTAGGGTATTACCTCCATAGAGAGGGCCCGAACCTGGGTAAACATTGTGTCCCCTGTCTCCTGTTACCATCAACCTTAGACGCACAGTTCGGGACCCCCTACCCGAGATCCACCGGTTTTTTACACCGACACCGACGCCTTCGTCTCATATTGCCGGCCCGCTGCCTCATCTTTCGGCTTCTTCCCCAGCACCGTCATCACCAGCCCTCTTCTGGGCGGCCGCTGGGATGTTCTCTTGGTGTCTTCTGCTGCTCGTACCTCGCCTAGGCACCCCTTTTGCCTCCTTCTATCTTGATCCGCTGCCTGAGGAGAGGGACAAGAAAGGGGTTACGGGCATCTTATCTTTTTTAGATCTTAAGCCTGCGGGCACTTGTCGAATTTAGACTTTGTAACCCCTTGCTCGTGCTTACGTTCCGTATGAATTGTACTTGGTTAATCAACGTATCAATGAAAAAGGGTGTTTGCCGGGTTCTTTTGTGCATGAGCGAGGCCCACACCAAGGAGCGAGTCCTTGTCATTTTAAGTAAACAACGTCGCCCGGCAACAAATCTTGCCGTCCTCCCGCTTTATACCACGCTTATACCCATGCCCTTGGCGGGAGTAGGGGTAAAGTAGGATCGAGCCCTTCGTTCCTTTCCCTTCCACCGCAACTACAACCAAATTCCGGCCTGAAAGGGATTTCGGGCTTAGGAAGGAGGGAGCACGGTGGCATAGGAATGAACGAAGTTTCGTACGTTCAAGTTTCATACGGAAGTGCACAACGGGGGAGAAAGAACTTATCTGAATCTGCAGCCCGCGACAACCTTGGCTTGCCGGGGTCAGGGGTGTCGGTCCGTCTTCTTTCCTCCAAACGGTTCTGCAGAAGCGCGTGTGCAGCCTGCGAACCAAAAAAGTAATGGAAGAGACAGAAAGACACGCACTCGACTTCTATGCTAGGGGTTAGTTGCCACCAAGCACTATCAACCCTAGCAGAGAGGGAGACTCAACCTAGCATGCATGCTAATTCTAGGGCGCCAGCACTTCATTTATTTATCTGTTGCTCAGGGTCTGTGCCTGGCTTTGTACAAAGGGTTACATGCCTTGCCAGCAAGGCTTGTACAAAAAGTGGTCTGCCGGGGGGCCCGGCAACCGCGCCTTACGGGTAAAACTTGTGAAGATGTTCGATGTTCCAGGAGTTGCTCACAAGAATACCATCTTCGGTCTCCAGGCGGACTACGCCAGGCCTGGTGACTCGTATTACCTGATAAGGGCCTTCCCACTTTGGCGTCAACTTGTTAGAATTCTTGGCAGATTGAACTCGCCGAAGAACAAGGTCGCCTTCCTCAAGGCTTCGGGCATGAACCTTGCGGCTATGGTAGCGGCGCAAGGCTTGTTGGTAGCGAGCGGCTCGCACAGCAGCCTGAAGACGATCTTCCTCAAGGAGCGTCGCATCATCTTGGTGCAACTGCTCTTGCTCGAGCTCATCATAAGCGAGCACTCAAGGTGAGCCGTATATGAGTTTCGTGGGGAGAACTGCTTCTGCCCCGTATACCAGGGCAAAGGGTGTCTGGACAGTGGCTCGATTTGGTGTCGTTCTGATTGACCAAAGAACCGTTGGCAACTCATCAATCCAGCGCCTTCCGCACTTGTGTAGCCTGTCAAAAGTCCTGGTCTTGAGGCCCCGCAACACCTCTGCGTTTGCCCTCTCAGCTTCACCGTTACTTCTTGGATGAGCAACAGAAGCAAAACAAACCTTGCCGCCGAGGTCTTGGATATACTGCATAAAGGTGCGACTTGTGAACTGCGTGCCATTGTCGGTGATGACTCTATTCGGCACACCAAAACGGCAGACTAGTCCCTTGAAGAACTTGACGGCCGATTGTTCTGTCACCTTTCTGACCACTTTGTGAACTTGTCGATCGCAACGTACAAGTACACAAAGCCCCTGACAGCACGGGGAAAGGGGCCCAGTATGTCGAGCCCCCAGACTGAAAAGGGCCAGGAAAGAGGAATTGTTTGAAGGGCTTGGGCTGGTTGATGAAGCTTCTTTGAATGGAACTGGCATGCTTCACACTTGGTTACTAGTGCAGTTGCATCCTGGAGAGCGGTGGGCCAGAAGAAACCTTGCCGGAACGGCTTGCCGGCGAGGGCACTTGATCCTATGTGAGAGCCACATATGCCTCCATGTATCTCTGCCAACAGCTTCAGTCTGTCCTCTTGAGGAATGCACTTTAATTTCACACCGTTTGGTCTTCTTTTGTATAGGGTATCATCCACAAACTAGTACATGTTGGATCGACGAGCTACTTTCTCTGCTTCTTCCTGTTCCCCAGGGAGTTCCCCTGTTTGGAGGAAGTAGACGGTGCACTGCGCCCATGCCGGAGCAAGGGGCTCGACGGCAAGGACTAAAGGCTCATCTTCGGCCGTAGGGGCAGCTGCCTCTACGGCCATGGCCTGGGGCCCTGCCTGTAACACCCCGGATGTAACTTGCCATATTTGTAACTCCGACTCTTGCCATTTTCAGCTTTAAGTTATGAGATTCCCTCGTGGTTGGGTTTTGTCTTCGTTTTGCATTTTGTTCATGTCATGCATTTCATTCCATGTCATCATGTGCATCGCATTTGCATACGTGTTCGTCTCATGCATCCGAGCTTTTTCCCCGTTGTCCGTTTCGCAGTCCGACACTCCCACATGCACCGGCGCACCCCTCTTATCTCTTTTCGTGAGCGGGTGTCAAACGTTCTCGGAATGGACCGAGATTTGCCAAGTGGCCTTGGTACACCACCGGTAGACCGCCTGTCAAATTTCGTGCCATTTGGAGTCCGTTTGATACTCCAACGGTTAATCGGGGAACCGTGAAGGCCTCGTGTGTCTTGCAGCCCAACACCCCTCCAAAACGGCCCAATAACCCTTCCAAACCACTCCCATGTCCCCCGTCGTCCAATCACGATCGCGTGGTCGAAAACTACACCCCATTTGGACACTCCTAACTCCCTCTACCTATAAAAAGAGCTTCTCCTCCGAAATTTCGGGCAAAACCCTAGTCTTCCCCTTCCTCCGCGCGCCGGACACGTCCGCCGCCGTCCCCTCGTCCAATCACTGCGGGCCACATCACCGGGTCACGCCTCACTTCGCCGCCCGCCGCCGCCGGCCCGCTCGGCCCGTGCGGGGCCCCCGCGGCCCAACCGCGCCCAAGTCCCAGCGCCGCCGCCTGGATCCCGCGACGGCTGCCGCCTTCACCGCGCGCCGCCGTCAACCTCCGCCGCCCCGGCGACCTTCGCTCCCCGCCGCCGAGAGTGCCTCGCCGCGCGCCACCTCGCCGCCCAGCGCCGCCCCCTCGTCGTCCGCGCCCGGATCCGGCGAGATCCGCCCCGGAGCTACCTCGCCGGCGCCCCCCTTCTCCCTCTCCGGCCACCGCAGCATCAACTCCCGCGAGCTCCCCGGTCATCCTCGAAGAACGTGCAAACCCTAGATCCAGTTTTCGAGAGGTTGATTTCGTCAGTCATTTTTCTACTATATTTTTAGCCCCTGTTCATCATGCCATAACTCTGTGCCCGTAGGTCCGTTTCATGCATATGATATATCGAAATGTTCATCATGATGTTCTATTCATTTTGTTCCATTGTGCCATGCTTTTTTGAGTCCATCTTGATGCCCAAATTGTTGATGCAAGAGTGCTATAAAATGTTAGGTGCTGATTCTTATCAGTTTATGAGCATTTGTCATTTTTGCTACATTTATTGGGTGTAGCATATGGGCATGAGCTCTACATGTGTTTTGGGCTATGCCATGCCATCTTTACAGGGATGTATGCCATGTATTTTTGTGATCAATGTGGTGAGTAGCACAAGCATGCAAAGTAGCTCTCGTGATATTGCTGATTTCAGGGACTCAGAAATTTTTATGCCATGTATCCATGTTGCTACAGTGAGATCCATGCTTCTTTTGAGTATGTTCAGTAAGGATGTTTTGGACATATAGATGTGCTCTATCCATCCATGCCCCTGTTTGAAATGATGGAGTCCCTTAGCATGTCTCAATCTTGCTCTACGTTTGCTATAAAATGTTCCTGGCAGATTGTTTACATGTTAATCAATTTTGCCAAGGTTGTTGTAGTTGATCCTTGCATGCTATGAGCTTGTTCTTGCCATGGTTAGTTTCATGAACATATATTCTTGATTATTCTATGCTTATCTTGTCTTGAAATGCCTTGTGATGAGTCAATCGAGCTCGCAAAGATACCTTCATAATTCTGTTAATGCCATGCTCTGTTTTCTGCTAAGTCTGAATCTGGTAATAAAACTTGCTATGTTTATATGGGTGCCATTATACCTTATGTGCCTTTTTGGCTGATGATCAGTAAGGGACTTATGTTCTATGAACTTAGTAGATTCATGCCATGCCTTATTTGCTAGGACATGTTCCTGTAGCATGTTGTTTGCTTGCTGTAAACATGGCTTCCTAATGTTATTTCTGGCATGTTAGTATTTTCACCAAGTCTGTGGAGCTGATATCTTTTGCACTTTTGCCATGCTTGTTTGAACCTGCTCTGGTGTGATTTAGCCGTAGCTCAGTGTTCATGTTTTGTCACGCATCTTGAGTACATCACTGCCATATGACTTGTTGATATGTTGGAGTGCAGTAGCTTAGTTTCTTGTGGCATGCTAAGTGACATCATGCTGTTAATCGCAGAATTGTGCCATCCTTATTTTGCTTGCAATTTGCAAACCGTGCATCCGATTTCGGTGATCTTTATATCGATTTCAACCGAAATCATCTCATCTTTCCAGCGGCATACTTGGTTTGCCAAGTTGATGCCTTGTTCATCTTTTCCCTTCCGGAGCACGCATATGCATTGCATATCACATCTGGCATATCATGCCATGTATTGCATCATGTTGCTTGTGCATTGCACCGTGATTTGATTGTTGGTCCTTTGCTTGTGTTCTTGCTTTGGGTAGAGCCGGAAGACGAGTACGTGAATGAGGAACCTGTTGAGAACGCTTACGAGGATCAAGCTTTCGGCAACTCTGAGAACTTTGCAGGCAAGATGACCATACCCTCGAAATCACTTCTATCTTTGCTTGCTAGTTGTTCGCTCTATTGCTATGCCGCGCTACCTACCACTTGCTATATCATGCCTCCCATATGGCCATGTCAAGCCTCTAACCCACCTTTCCTAGCAAACCGTTGTTTGGCTATGTTACCGCTTTTGCTCAGCCCCTCTTATAGCGTTGCTAGTTGCACGTGGAGATGAAGTTGGTTCCATGTTGGAACATGGATATTTTGGGATATCACAATATCTCTTATTTAATTAATGCATCTATATACTTGGTAAAGGGTGGAAGGATCGGCCTTATGCCTGGTGTTTTGTTCCACTCTTGCCGCCCTAGTTTCCGCCATACCGGTGTTATGTTCCTTGATTTTGCGTTCCTTACGCGGTTGGGTGATAATGGGAACCCCTTGACAGTTTGCCTTGAATAAAACTCCTCCAGCAAGGCCCAACCTTGGTTTTACCATTTGCCACCCAAGCCTTTTTCCCTTGGGTTTCGCGGACTCAAGGGTCATCTTTATTTTAACCCCCCCGGGCCAGCGCTCTTCTGAGTGTTGGTCCGAACCGAGCAGCCTGCGGGGCCACCTCGGGGAAAATCGAGGCCTGGTTTTACTCGTAGGTTGACTTATCCGGTGTGCCCTGAGAACGAGATATGTGCAGCTCCTATCGGGATTTGTCGGCACATTCGGGCGACTTTGCTGGTCTTGTTTAACCATTGTCGAAATGTCTTGTAACCGGGATTCCGAGTCCGATCGGGTCTTCCCGGGAGAAGGAATATTCTTCGTTGACCGTGAGAGCTTGTGATGGGCTAAGTTGGGACACCCCTGCAGGGTATTATCTTTCAAAAGCCGTGCCCGCGGTTATGTGGCAGATGGGAATTTGTTAATATCCGGTTGTAGAGAACTGCACACTTGAGTTAATTAAAATACATCAACCGCGTGTGTAGCCGTGATGGACTCTTTTCGGCGGAGCCCGGGAAGTGAACACAGTTCGGGTTATGTATGAACGTAAGTAGTTTCAGGATCACTTCTTGATCACTTCTAGCTTCGCAACCGTTGCGTTGCTCCTCTTCTCGCTCTTACATGCGTTTGTTAGCCACCATATTTGCTTAGTGCTTGCTGCAGCTCCACCTCATTACCCCATCCTTCCTATAAGCTTAAATAGTCTTGACCTCGCGGGTGTGAGATTGCTGAGTCCTCGTGACTCACAGATTCTACCAAAACAGTTGCAGGTGCCGACGATACCAGTGCAGGTGATGCAACCGAGCTCAAGTGGGAGTTCGACGAGGAACTTGGTCGTTACTATGTTTCGTTTCCTGATGATCAGTAGTGGAGCCCAGTTGGGACGATCAGGAATCTAGCATTTGGGGTTGTCTTCTTTCATTTTGGTTCCGTAGTCGGACCTTGATTGTACTCTGAATGATGTATGTTTAATTTATGTATTGTGTGAAGTGGCGACTGTAAGCCAACTCTTTATCCCATTCTTCTTCATTACATGGGATTGCGTGAAGATGACCCTTCTTGCGACAAAACCACCATGCGGTTATGCCTCCAAGTCGTGCCTCGACACGTGGGAGATATAGCCGCATCGTGGGCGTTACACTGCCGGAGGTTGCCACTCCTCGACAAGCTTGGGATACTCGGCAACTTCTTTGCCGGCGGCTCCTGGGAGCTCAACGCGAAAGTACTTGCCGGGGCCTTCCTTCCTTCGCTTGTTCTGTCCTGCTGATGGCTCAACGGATGGCTGAGTTAATTGGAGAACAAAGGTACCTGGTTCCACAGGCAACTTGAGGGCAGCGTGTTTCGATAGGTCGTCGGCAATGCCGTTCTCTGCTCAGGGAACATGCTCTGCTTGCAGTCCGTCAAAACGCTCTTGCAACTTCCTCACTTCATCCATACAGGCCCAACGGGCTTTGGTAATCCTTGTTAACTTGCTTAACGATGAGCTGCGAATCACCTCTGATGATGAGCTTCCTGATTCCGAGGTCTGCCGCGATCCTGAGACCGGCAAGCAATCCCTCATACTCCGCCGTGTTGTTCGTTGACTTTTCCCGGGGAAAGTGCATCTGGACTACGTACTTGAGGCACTCTCTGGTGGGCGCGACGAGTAGCACGCCGGCACCAGCACCTTGCAATGAGAAAGCTCCATCAAAGTACATAATCCAGTCCCGGCACGTCTCCTTGCCGGGAAGGGTGGTCTCTTGAATCTCTTTGTCGGGCGTTGGGTCCATTCTGCTATGAACTCTGCCAAGGCTCGGCTCTTGATCGTTGAAGTTCTTTCAAACTTGAGGCCAAAGCTCGATAGCTCCAACACCCACTCCACAATCCTCCCAGTCGCATCTGGGTTGTGCAAGATTCGTTGGAAAGGGAGGCGGGTGACGGCGGTGATCTCATGTGCTTGGAAATAGTGGCGCAGCTTTCTCGAGGCCATGAGGAGGCCGAAAGGTAGCTTCTGCATACCAAAATATCTTGATCTAGCCCCCTGCAAGAGAGAACTGACAAAATAAACCGGGTACTGCACCACCTTCTTCTTTTCTTTGACTTCACCTACTTGCGCAGACTCTGTCTTGCCGGGATCGGGCCTTGCCGGGGGCCCTGCCTTGCCGGCGTCAGGCCGTGCCGGGGAATGCCCCGGCCCATCATCCGATGGCTCGGCTGCTGCTGCTGTTTCTTCCTCAAGTTCCCTCTGCGCCACTAGCGCAGCACTGACCACTTGATTCGTTGCCTCTAGATATAGCAGCAACGGCTCTTGTTGCTTAGGCGCGACTAGTGTTGGCGTGGACGAGAGGTACCTCTTCAGATCCTACAGCACTGCCTCTGCCTCCGGAGTCGATTTCAATGGACCCGCCTTTTTCAGAACTCTGAAAAAGGGGAGGGCGCGCTCAGCAGATTTGGAGATGAACCTACTTAGAGCAGCAACGTAGCCGGCGAGCCTACGGACGTCCTTGACCCGTCTTGGCGCCTCAATCTGCTCAATCGCTTTGATCTTGTTAGGATTTGCTTCGATTCCACATTGAGACACAAAGAAACCAAGAAGCTTCCCGGACGGGACGCCGAACATGCACTTCTCTGGATTGAGCTTGAGGTTGATCTTGCGTAGGTTTGCAAATGTTTCCTCTAGATCCTGCACGAGCGTAGCCTTGTCCTTGGTTTTCACCATTATATCATCCATATAAGCTTCCATATTTCTATGCAGCTGCGGCTCAAAACCAATTTGGACTGCTTGGGCAAATGTCGAACCAGCGCTTTTCAACCCGAAAGGCATCCGTACAAAATAGTATGTACCACATGGGGTGATGAACGCGGTCTTTTCTTCGTCTTCCTTCATCATGAAGATCTGGTGGTATCCTGAGTAGGTGTCGAGGAATGACAGCAGGTCACACCCGGCAGTGGAGTCCACTATCTGGTCAATGCATGGCAAGGGGAAAGGATCCTTTGGACATGCCTTATTGATATTTCTATAATCAATACACAGCCTCCACTTCCCATTTGACTTACGCACTACCACTGGATTGGCCAACCACGTGGGGTGGAGCACTCCTCTGACTAAGCCTGCCGCCTCCAACTTCCTGACCTATTCAATGATGAAATCTTGTCGCTCCAAAGCTTGCTTTCTGACCTTCTGCTTGACGGGCCACGCATGGGGACTCTCTGTAATCAATACACAACCTCCACTTCCCATTTGCCTTACGCACTACCACTAGATTGGCCAACCACGTGGGGTGGAGCACTCCTCTGACCAAGCCTGCCGCCTCCAACTTCCTGATCTCTTCAATGATGAACTCTTGTCGCTCCAAAGCTTGCTTTCTGACCTTCTGCTTGACGGGCCGCGCATGGGGACAGACAGCAAGGTGGTGCTCAATCACCTCCCTGGGAACGCCGGGGATGTCGGATGCTTGCCATGCAAACACATCGACATTCGCCCGTAGGAAGGCGACAAGCGCGCTTTCCTATTTGCTGTCGAGGGTGGAGCTTATAGTAAAAGCCCCGCCCGTGCTGTCCTCCTTGACAGGCACCTTCTTGGTCTGAGGTGGTGCTGCCTTGGATTTCTTGCTCTTGCCGGTGGAGCTCTCTGGCACGCCCTCGACGGTAGCGCAGCACTCCGAAGAGGCGCACTTGCCGGAGTGGGTGCAGGAGGTCATGCCGGAAGAGGCCTCACCGGAAGGGGCCTTGCCAGTTCTCTTCCCTCCCGGGGCTTCAACGGCAGGAGCAAGTGCCTTGGCGGCAGCCGCTGCAACTGCCTCCCGGTAGAGTTGGTCAGCGCAGATGAGCGCGTCCTTCTTGTCGGAGGGGACGGTGATGATATTTATCAGCCCGGGCATCTTCAACGTATTGCAAGCGTAATGTGATGCCGCCACAAACTTGGCCAGCGCTGGACGGCCGAGGATCCCATTATAGGGCAAGGGGATCTTGTCAACATAAAAAACGATCTTCTCCGTCTGATAGTTCAACTTGCCCCCAAATGTGACGGGCAACATGACTTTTCCCTTCGGCTGACTCCTCCCCGTGTTGACCCCTTGAAACGTGCCCGTCTCCTCGAGATCTCCATCGGGGATTTGCAGCCTTTCGATCACAGCGGGCGAGATCAAGTTCAGACCGGCCCCACCATCAACTAGCACTTTTGTCACCTTGAGGTTGCGTATTGTTGGTGAAACCAACAACGGCAAACACCCGACCGCAGTTGTGCGATCGGGGTGGTCCTCGGTGTAAAAAATGATAGGTGTGCTGGACCACTTCAATGGCTTCTGGGCATCGAACAATGGCTCTGCCGTAGTGACCTCACGCACCCACTGCTTCAGTTGGCGGTGAGAGGTATGCAGCGAGGCACCACCGTCGACGCACATGGCCTTCGTAGCTTTCTGGAACTCGTGCTCGCCGGGCTCGTCGTCCTCATCATGATCATCATCTTCCTCATTCTTATCACGGCCCCGAGCGGGCCTCTCTTGTTGATTATGTTTACCGTGGCGGCCTCCTTGGCCGCCACGCTTCTTGCCGGACCCCTCAGCACCATCCTGACCCTTCTGCTTGTCCCGCCTTTCATATTCAGCTTTCTGCTTTTCTGCAAGCAGCTCAACCTATCGGCAGTTCTGGAGGTCATGGCCCTTGGTGCGATGGGCCTTGCAATACTGCTTGTCGGAGCCTCCTGGCTTGTCGGCAACCGCCAAGGCCCGGCAGGCGGCGCACCCGGCAACTTCCTTGCCGAGGTCGTCAGCCTTGGCCTTCTTGGGGGCGTCGGGGTCACTGGATCACTCAACGGCAAGCACGGTATTGCCTTTACACTTCCTATTGCAGCGTCGGCCCTTCTTTGCCGGGGCGATGGCGTCTTCGTCCGTGGAGTCGGTTTCCGCGCCGGCGTCCTCACCGGGGTACTTCCTTGCTTCTTCAACCCGAGCACATCTATCAGCCAGAACATAAAGCTCGGCTACATCCTTAACCTTGTTCATCACCAACTCTTCACGCATCTTGCGGTTGTGCACATTCTGATGGAATGCACTGATGACAGCGGCAGGGTGAACATCTGGGTTGTTGTACTGCACGCGGCTGAACCTCTATATGTACTTGCGCAGGGTTTCGCAGTCCTTCTGGGGGATGATATGCAAATCACTTGCCTGGCCATGTGCTTGGTGGCCTCCAGTAAAGGCACCAACAAACTCGTGGCACAGATCCGACCAAGAGGAAATGTAATCCACTGGCAGGTGCATCAACCATGACATGACGTTGGGTTTAAGTGCCAACGGGAAGTAATTGGCGAGCACCTTGTCGTCGCGAGCTCCGGCAGCTTGCATCGCGATGGTGTAGATGCTGAGGAACTCCGACGGGTGAGTTTTTCCATTATACTTCTCGCCGACGTCAGGCTTGAATGTGTGGCCGGTGGGCCACTAGAACTGCCGCAGCTCACGGGTAAAGGCCGGACAACCCACCTTGTAAGGAAGGTCACCGGAGCCCCCGGCGCTGGGTGGTCCATAGCGGGCCCCGCACGCCTGTCTGACTAATGGCGTGCTTCCCGCCGCCGCTCGATGGTGGTCCGAGCGTCCTCCTGAGATCGCTCTCGAAGAACTTGACGTTGGTCGCAGCGGGCTCGCGGGTCGGATGACGTTGTGGAAGCGTTGTCATAGGCGTCGGCCCGACGAGCCGGCAGCTACTGTTGCTGGCGTGGGGGAGGAGAGTGCATCGTGGTCGCAGCAGCCGCGATCCTCCCGCCACTGGCATGCACCGGCTCGACGGAGCACCGGCATGAGGGTCCCACTGGCCGGGGTTCATCTTTATTGGCAAAGCTGATGAGGCTCCGAATTGTGGATCTCCACTTGTCGAGCTTCTCCGCGGCAGGAGGAAAGTCGAGGAGCAGTTGCACACGCGCCAACGCTTCTACTGGCGTGGGTGGCGGCGAGAGCTGCGTGGACCGTGACGCGCTCCGACTTCTAACCACGTTAGAAGGGGCCCTATCACGGTCGCGCGGTCGCGCGCCGCTTCCGCCAGTGTCCAGGTGTGCACGCCGTCCCGATGCGTCCTGAGAGTGACACAAAGGGCTCTTCCCGCGGCGGCGCCCGGGGGCACCGACGTCGTGGCGTTGCTCATCGCGCGCGGCCTGGGTAGGCCGCCGCACGGGTGCCGGCTGGGGCGTCATAGAGGTTGCCGCGCCGCCCATGGGCAGCACGGCCCCGCCCCCGGACCCAGTGGCGTGTGGCTCGTCGTCTTGGACCCGAACGACGCCGCTCGCCTGGCTCCGATTGCCAGAGTGTCGTGGATGCTCGCGGGCCGCGCCTCCGGCACCATTCGTGGCCACCCCGTCGCCTGCCCGCGCTGGTGCAGACGGCCGGCTCCGGACGACCCGATTGCTGTGATCCCCTTCTTTTTGGGGGCCATGGCGATGATGAACTCGATGCGCTAACTTCTAAGCCAGATTTTCACAGCCTCAGCACCCCCTACCCGGCGCGCTAAAGATGTCAGGGCTCAGGAAACAACACCTATGGGATCACAGGGAATACCTACTACGGTTGGCGGGGCGTGAAGCTGTGCAAAGAGCGGGTCTAGACGATCAACGCGGGGATTTTTACAAAGGTTCGGCCGCAAACGATGCGTAAAACCCTAGTCCTGCTTTGTGTGTATTTAGTGTTCTTGAGCTCTTGAACTAGCTGCGGTGCATGCCTAGTCCAAAAAGTCCGAATCCTTCCTTAGTACGCCTCGGGCCTCCTTTTATATGTCAAGGGGTCGCCACAGTGGCACACAGGAGGTGGAAAGCATCTACAGTGTACAAGTCTATCCCTGGCATCGTGAGACAAACGCATTTAATGAGCCTCCTACGTGTCCTCTTGCTTTATCGGGGACGACAGTGAAGCTCATCCCATCCTTGCTTCTACGCGCGTCCAAGCTGACGAGGCATGCAGCGCCATGCAGGCTGGCAGGTTGTTGTGCTGGTGCCGTGACAAAGTCTTCATGAAGATCTGCATGCCACCACGCAGGTGCTTGCTTAGTTGGCCGGGAAGCTGCATGCTGCCACGCAGCCGCTCACCTAGTTGGCGGGCTGATCGCCGTGTTGGAATGGCCACAGGGTAGCGGAGCCTTGGTAGGTATGGGCTAGGTTGTGGCCTTGCAGATGCCCCTGGCAAGGGCCTTGCCGGGGTCCCGGTAAGGGTCTTGCTGGTGTCTTATGGTTGTCCCCGGCAAGGATCTTGCCGGGGGTCTTCGTCTTCTGGTTCCCATCTGGATTTGCAGGCCTTTGGTCTTCACAAAGATCTGCATGCCACCATGCAGGCGCCCCTGAGCCTTGGTCTTGATGTTTGTCGATGGTGTCAGGACTCTCAGGCTCGAGGGTGGCGGCCTTGCTGGCGTTTGGCAAGTCGCCCCGGCAAGGCTCTTGCCGGGGCTGTGCGGGCCGCCCTGGCAAGGGTCTTACCGGGGGAATCCGCTTTGCCCCTTTGCTCTTCATGCCTCTGGCTTGAGTGTTGCCTCGGCAGCCTTGTTCCTTCCCTTCCTCTGCCCTGCCAAGCCCGGCCGCATGCGTGGCTACGACTGCCCGTGCACAAGTAAAGGGGTACAGAAGGCCCCTACTTTTGTACACCGACAACTCTGTTGTGTTAGATGCTATCACAAAATAACTTGATGATATTAGTAGAGAAGTTTGCAATCTCCAATCTAAGTATGCTTTTGCTAAAAGTTTGCTAGGAAAAATATCCGATGCACAAGCTACCTTAGTAAATCAAATGGCTGCTCAACCAATCTCGTTAGAAGATAAAAGTGATGAAGATCTTAAAATGTTGGTGTTTCTTCTATTGATTCCTTGTTTAGTAAAGATAAGATTGATGAAAAAGGGACTGGAGAAGAGTCAACTTTAGGTAGAAGGCGTCCCAATATTTCGGAGGGTGAAAATCTTGTTGAGAAAATTGATAAAAGTGGGTTTGGAGAGGTCAAAACTTTAGTTAGTGATGCACCCACTCTTTTGGATTACAAAGACTTTAATTATGATAGTTGCTCTTTGATTGATTGTAATTCTTTGTTGCAATCCTTGCTAAATTCACCCCATGCTTATGAACAAAACAAAGCTTTTACTTGTAAGTGCATCTAGTGCCACCCCTAGTTGGTTTTGGAGTATTGATGACAAACTTGGTTGAGGGACTAATGTGTTTGTGAGAATTGCGGGATAACAAAGGTAGTAGTCCCACATTGATTCGGTTTACCTACCAGAGATGACCCCTAAAAATGTGTGGAGACATTGAAGACAATGGTGGTCTGTGAAGATATTCACAACGAAGATTATGACTTGAGAAGACATTCACGTGAAGACTATGGAGTGTGAAGACATAGTTGTTTCATAGTTTCCTTTTCTTCTTTGTTGAGTCATAGGAACCACCGTACTGTTAAGTGGGGTCCAAGTGAACAAAGTAAGAGTGACTGATGTGATGCTCAACCAAATCCTATGTCTTCGAGCGAAGACAATGAGAGCAAATCTTATCCAGAGTTGGATGAGTCAGCTTTACTTGTAGCCCAAGTCAAGTTGTCACGTGTGTTTGAAATCTGACCGTTGGACACGTGTCAGTTCCTTAGTGACCCAGGGTCATATTGCACAAATCAGGTCGGGTTGCCTCCTGGCTATAAATAGCCCACCCCCTACACCATAAATTGGTGGCTGCTCAGAGATAGTGCACGGCTTTTGTCATTTGAGAGCAACCCACCTCCGAAGCATTTGAGAGAGAGATCCTTGCGAGGACAAAGCCCAAAACACCCAGAGCCAAAGAGTGTTAGGCATCACTGAAGTCTTTCTATCCGCGTGACCTGAAGACTTATTACACTTGAGGACTGTGAATCCTCCAGCCGGTTAGGCGTCGCGTTCTGAACATCCAAGAGTCATTGTGGATTGCCGGTGAACGAAGTCTGTGAAGGTTTGGAAGTCTACCTTGAAGACTTACCAGAGTGATTGGGCGAGGACTAAGTTTCCTTAGCTCAAGGGGAATAAGGTGAAGATGCGGTCTTCTGAGTTAAATCTTAGCCTCCCTAACCAGACGTATAGTTGTCACAGCAACTGGAACTAGTCCAACAAATCCTTGTCCTCACCAAGCAACTGGTTCTATCTCTTATCTCTCTTTACTTCAGTATGTCTTCGTGAAGTCATTGCCTGCTTGCTTGATCTGATTGACTTCACTGTGTGACGACTATTGTTGTTTGGCTTCATACGATCTTCCATCCTGATCCATTCTACCTAGCTACTGATAGTCTTCGTCCTTTATCTTCATTACTGATTTGACTATGGCTTGTCTAGGGTAGTCTACCTTCCGCTGCATGTCAATAGGTTCATTTCTTGTGACGCCCGGGTAATTAGGCTACAGTAATCCCACGTTAATGTTGCCACGTCACCTCGATTTCTGTTGCTAATCTCGCGTTAGTTCGAAATTGGTTCGAATTCGAATTCAAAATCAAGCAAACAATAAAATATTTTCAAATATTAAAACTAAAATGTTGGGGTGTTGCCGAATAATTCATGAGTAATAGTGGTGGAGAAACCAACATTTCTTATAATATTTAAATTCACTAAAATAACCAAAGCATAGGGTAAAACAATTAATTTAATGCCTTTTATAAAGTTATAATAATATAACTAAATTAGTAGTGTGCCAAAATAATTATGGCAGTGGCCTAATTAGTATTACTAATTTAGGTGCTAACTTGGTATTTTATAAAACTAAAATAATAGAAACTATAAATGAAAACAGTAAAGAAATAAAAGAAAAATATAAAAGGAAAAGCAAATCAAGAAAGAACAAACAAAAAAAGGGCAAAGCCCCCCTCCTTGGGCCGAGTGGCCCAACTGGCCACCCTGGCCACCAGGAGGCCCACCCCGCTCTCCCCATATCCCCACCCCCCCGAAACCCTAGCCCAACCACCCACACGCCCCCCGATTCACTCGCTCCCTCTGCCCCTCCCCCGATCCAGATCGAGGGGCAGAGACTCCGGCGACCACGCCGCCCCGCGCCCGGACGCCGGCGCCCACCCAGATGCTGCACCTCGCCGCACGTCTCGCCTTCCTCCCCGAAGCCCACCTCGTCGGGACGCCCCCCCGCCTCTGGATCGTTCCGCCAACGCCACCCGGAACGCCACCGCCACGGCCACCTCCTCGACACCTCGCCGGCCTGCCTCCTCTTCGTCACCGTCGTCCCCGATGTCCTCCTCGAGCCCCGTCATCGGCCGCCGCCCCCGACGCCTCGCTCCTCCGTCCCCGCCTCTCCCTCGTCGGCCTACGGCAAGCCACGCCGACCGGATCGACCATCGCCGCCGACCGGGACGACCACGCCGGACGCCATCACCGCTCCTCCCCTGCGTCGCCGTCGAGCCTCGCCCCCGTCGTCCTCTTCTCCGCTCCGTCGTCGATCGTCCCCGTCCTCCTCCCCACGGGTCGCCCCCGAGCCTCGACGCCCTTGTGCCCCTGCAAACGCCGGTGAGGCCCCCGGCCTCCCTTCCCCTCTGTTACCCGCGCCGTCCCGCTGACGTTCACGCGCCGCCCGGTGCACGTGCTCCCGGTGAGCACGCGCGCACCCGCGTGCTAGCCTCGCCTGTTGTCCGCACCGTCGTCTACCCTGACGCGCTCCGCGCTCGGCCGCGCCGCGCCTCACGCCCGTGGACGCCTCCGGCGCTCCAGCGCCCGCCGTGCCCCTCCCATTTGCCCCGCCGTGGCGTCGCCGCTGCCAGGCCGGCGCCGCGCCGGCGTTTTCCGCTCACCGTGACCCCGACTGGCCACGTCCAGTTCGGGTGAACGCACCCGCAACGCCCGCTTCCCCTGTGCCCGTTAAGGCCCTGGGCCACTGGACAAACGGGGCCCACGCCCTGAGAACAAAAAAAAGGAATTAAAAAATAATATAAATAATAATAATATATTAAAAATAATTAATTAATTAAAGAATTAATTAACCTAATTAATTTTTGATTAATTAAACTAATCTAATAACTAAACTAATTAAACTATTAGTTAATTAATTAATCAGTCAATGACAGGTGGGTCCCGCACGTCAGTTTGACACAGTCAACGCCCTGTTGACTGCTGACGTCATGCTGACGTCATGATGACGTCAGCAGGCACTGTTCTAGATAATGTTGAATTAAATAAATTCTAAAATGATTTAAAACTTTAGAAAAATCATATAAAATAAACCGTAGCTCAGATGAAAATACTTTCTACATGAAAGTTGCTCAGAACGACGAGACGAATCCGGATACGCAGCCCGTTCGTCCGCCACACATCCGCAGCATAGCAAACCTGTAACATTTCACCTCCGGTGCATCTGTCCGAAAACGCGAAACACCGGGGATACTTTCCCAGATGTTTCCCCTTTCGCCGGTATCACCTATCCCTATGTTAGGTCACCCCTAGCACAACATATCGCCGCGTCTTGCTTTGTGTTACATTTGATTGCTCTGTTATTTATTGTGTTCCCCCTCCGTTACTTCTTTCCGGTAGACTCCGAGACCGCTGCCGATGTTCGTGTGTTCGACTACATCGAAGACGACCCCCCCTACTTGCCAGAACAACTAGGCAAGCCCCCCCTTGATCACCAGATATCGCCTATTCTTCTCTATACTGCTTGCATTAGAGTAGTGTAGCATGTTACTGCTTTCGGTTAATCCTATTCTGTTGCATACCCTGTCATTGTTGCTACAGTTGTTACCCTTACCTGCTATCCTACTGCTTAGTATAGGATGCTAGTGTTCCATAAGTGGCCCTACACTCTTGTTCGTCTGCCATGCTATACTACTGGGCCGTGATCACTGCGGGAGGTGATCACGGGTATATACTTTATACTTTATACATGACACATGTGGTGACGAAAGTCGGGTCGGCTCGTTGAGTACCCGCAAGTGATTCTGATGAGGGGGCTGAAAGGACAGGTGGCTCCATCCCGGTAGAGGTGGGCCTGGGTTCCTGACGGTCCCCGACTGTTACTTTATGGCGGCGCGACAGGGCAGGTTGAGACCACCTAGGAGAGAGGTGGGCCTGGCCCTGGTCGGCGTTCGCGGATACTTAACACGCTTAACAAGATCTTGGTATTTGATCTGAGTATGGCCATTTGGTCTATACGCACTAACCAACTACGCGGGAACAGTTATGGGCACTCGACGTCGTGGTATCAGCCGAAGCCTTCTTGACGTCAGCGACTAAGTGGCGCGCGTCGGATTGGACTGGAACGCCTACTAGGCTAGGTCTGCTTTCGGCCGCGTTCGCAACGTGCAGGTGTGCAATGGGCGATGGGGCCCAGACCCCTGCGCCATAGGATTTAGACCGGCGTGCTGACCTTATGACAACTAGACCGGTTATGTGGTGCACCCCTGCAGGGAAGTTTATCTATTCGAATAGCCGTGTCCCTCGGTAAAAGGACGACCCGGAGTTGTACCTTGACCTTATGACAACTAGAACTGGATACTTAATAAAACACACCCTTCCAAGTGCCAGATACAACCCGGTGATCGCTCTCTAACAGGGCGACGAGGAGGGGATCGCCGGGTAGGATTATGCTATGCGATGCTACTTGGTGAACTTACCATCTACTCTCTTCTACATGCTGCAACATGGAGGTAGCCAGAAGCGTAGTCTTCGACAGGACTAGCTATCCCCCCCTTATTCTGGCATTCTGCAGTTCAGTCCACCGATATGGTCCTTTACACATATACCCATGCATATGTAGTGTAGCTCCTTGCTTGCGAGTACTTTGGATGAGTACTCACGGTTGCTTTTCTCCCTCTTTTCCCCTTTCTATACCTGGTTGTCGCAACCAGATGCTGGAGTCCAGGAGCTAGAGACCCCGAGGATGGTTCTACATGGAGTTCGGCTTCGAGGAGTAGTTAGGAGGTCCCAGGCAGGAGGCCTTGCCTTTTCGATCGTTGCTACTTTTGTGCTAGCCTTCTTAAGGCAAACTTGTTTAACTTATGTCTGTACTCAGATGTTGTTGCTTCCGCTGACTCGTCTATGATCGAGCAATTGTATTCGAGCCCTCGAGGCCCCTGGCTTGTATTATGATGCTTGTATGACTTATTTATGTTGTAGAGTTGTGTTGTGATATCTTCCCGTGAGTCCCTGATCTTGATCGTACACATTTGCGTGCATGATTAGTGTACGGTCAAATCGGGGGCGTCAGAAGTTGGTATCAGAGCCGACTGCCTGTAGGAATCCCCCTTTCCAAGTCCTTGGCCGAAGTCGAGTCTAGTCATTGAAAAACTTTTACTAATATGGCTGTGTGGCTTACGGGCCCACGTCGCCATTGGGTGGTATTAGGATCTTTTACTCCTCGATCCTTACTCTAGGACTCTGATCTCTCTTCTATTCGGGTTAAATGATTTTACTAAATCTAACATTAGGATCTCGTTATCACTTTCACCCGGAGAGCCCCTTATTACTGATGATCGTCCGCTGCACGTGAAGACCCGGAAGATACTCTCCACTGATAACCCGAGAACTTGTGTTCATCGCTTTTGCAATTCCCTTTCATCGATGAACTCCTATGGATAACCACGTATACTCGCCATTCATACAATGTTTCCCAGTTGATCTTGTTATTACAAGATACCTCGAAATTCTCTTTGTTGCTCCGAGAATCCTTTGAGCTTACTGCCTTGCTGTTCTTTGCCACATGAATACCACTATGAATAAATTACTCGCACCTACCGAGTATCGACTCATCCCCAGTTGATTCATGTATTTCACAATAGTCTTCAAAATACTATTCGATCTTCCGAAAATCCTCAGGAGCCTATTGCTCTTGAAATTCTTACTTGCTTGCATTATGGTTAATCCCATAAGTCTATAATCTTATTGGCATCTTTTCTCATTATCATTTTGAGTCCGTTGATTCAATTTGTTGCGAATGCTCGCAATCCTCAATCATATCCTAGAATTCATCCTTCCGGCTCAGACGTCATTTTAAACGTGAGCTGGATCTCGACCTATCAAATTGCCATCGATTGTACCCCTAAGCCTACTCAACTTATCCATCCTTGATCAGAGCGTTGCTTCTGACCCCCTGATTTGGAAATCATAATTCTTTTGCATTTGAACTTTGAGTTAGTCAGTTGTTTCTATAATCAGATCTCCTTGCATTCTTCTTCCTCTGGTTGAGTACCGATGCTCACATCAGATCCCTTGTGGACCATCGGTTCCTTTGTTGGATTTTATCCGACAGTGTCCTTCCTATTGAATAACCTTGTGAGGCTTTCCATGGGTATATAATGCCTTTGGTAAATTGTATCCTCTGTTTTCTCAACCATGCTCTGTTTTCAAGCTGGTGGTATTTACAATTGAAGCTGGTGGTATATGTTTCCACGATACCCTGACAGGTTGAACTATGCCTTCCTTAATATGTGTGAACTCAGAAGTTTTCACGAGTCATACTCATCTGGTATTTCACCAGGTAAAACTTTCAACACTAATGCCTTTATCAAAGCGAGGAGTGAATGGAAGGTTATACATTGAAGAAGTGGGAGTCGACCTTGAACCTTGCGTTCATGCCCGTGGACACGATGTATAACTTATCATGGAAGCTGCTTGTAAAAATAATTACCCCCCTTGTTATAAGTTCATCTTGTATCCATGGTTCGATCATTTATGATCGTGGTTTCTGACCATGTTCTCCTTTAAATACCATTTCTCGTGCAAGTTTAAGCACTTGTCTTCTGCAGAGTAATACCCCAGTCCAACCTCTACTTTGATTTGTCGTCGAGTATTACCCCCCTGGTATCTCAAGATTATCACGGAACTGCATAACTTCTTATGAGTTCTTCATCAAGTGCTACATTCTCACTGATTCCAATTTGCCACGGGCTCTGATTTATTAAGCACGCAAAGACACCGATAACTGAACCGAGTCCGCACTACGGTTCAACAACTCTTAGTAATCTTCTTTAAGTACGAGTTTGTACCCGATCACGCCATTCCTAGCCTGTTTGGCTATATCATTATCTTGATGATTTTAACTGTGCTACCTGGACCTTCCCAGCGCACAAATTTCGACAGTGAGCTAATCTTGCGTCGATCTTCCTCGTCATATCACTTCTCCTTGAATAGAAAACTTGATTTCGAGTTTGTGCCCTACCCGTGGTTCCAATAACCTTTCGCTTTCATCATTCCTTTGACTTGATGTCATCGTCGATCAATTACATCTTCTTGAAAACCTCTCGACAAATTTGTCATGATCATTGTCAACAATTTGACTTCTTCCAAGTTGTGTGTCGAAATTCAGGATGAGAAATACCATCCTTGCCCCTCGATGAATTGTGTTATCATCGACAACATTCTTGCCTCCCCTCAACACAAACTTGTTCATATTTTGTGTTGTATCTTGATTTCCCTGCTATCCAACCTATGTTATGTTCTACCGTGGAGTATTCCCATCTTTGATGTCAAGAATGTCGTGAGCATTACTCCACCTCTTAAGAATTCTTGGTACAGTGATACTTCTCACCATCACCATTCTTTCTTGGTCCCCGTGTTGTTTCTAAACGAAATCCCGACAAATGGCCTGTGACGTGTAAATTCTAAACTTCTAGCAACCCTATTGCTTTGAAGTTATTGGGCTATAGTTTCATTCTACGTCTATGGCTTAATGAATCATCATTCGAACATTGATCGTGCTACCTAGCCCATATTTCGGGTGCACATTTCAACCAATGTTTAACTGTGTATGTTTTCCTCGAGCATACATCATTAAGTCATTCGATCTAGCTAATGTTATCTCCTTGTTCACATAGTTGTGGAAATCCATCTTTTGGAAATCTCAATGGAATGTCGCTGAGTCCATCAGCCACCTCCTAACCCTCTCTTTGGTTTAATGATGAACTCTGGTTTCGGGACTTGCTTTCATAGTTCATTTCCCGAGAATCTTACAATGTCATCCCATCAATTTGTGTTGCACTTTTCTTCTCAGACATCCTGAGTCTGAGGTATCCTGACACCAATCAGATCTGAATCTCGGTCAGATATGATGGTTGGAACATATTTCCAAGAGTTGTAACATTGGTCTATTTATGACCCGGTAAAGTGATGTCATGCCTAACACACCTGGCCGCAGGACCTATTGTTATAAGTTTTCCTTTTTAGCAAGGTTAGCTATTCTTCCATGAGGAAATTGTAAGACTTATTCTATAAGTTGTTCCTGATGGATCCTTTTTCTTTCCAAATTCTGATCTTCACCTGTTGACCATGTCAATGCTATCTCAAAGCATGTCTATGGTACTCCGATTTTCAACAAGAACATTTGAAGCCCAATACTAAATGTTTCTTGCTCAATTATCCAAACACCGCTGTATGGGTTATGTCATGAAATTCCTCTCCCCTTACCTAAATGGTTTTCTACTTTCTATCCTGTCATGGATATGATACGTTGCTTGTCCTTGGGAAGGATATACCCTTGAAATATGTGTTTAAACACATTTTACTTTCCATTCTTCTGTTTAATTTGATAATCATATTTTCCTTTCCATTGTTTGGTTTAACCTTTCTGGTGATCTATATGATCTAAGCAGTAATATTCTCCTGCTTATGTAAACACCTCGGTGTACAACTCTGTCAGTAAGACCCTGTTACTATTGTTGGTGACATTTCGGTAACCACCGATGGACGAGAACTTTGCCTAATGGTCCGCCTCGTTTGAACGAGCAGGAAAATGGTTCTCTTCATCCTTCGCCCTTGGTACCAACGTGTTGCCGACATAACTGACAGGGTGTTCTCTGACATGCCTTGCTATCATGACCGTGCAAGATGTCACTGCTCCTATAAAAAAAACCACATGGTGGGCCCATAACCCACAGTTCCACAGGATCGGAACCTGACTCTTCTATAAAACCCTGTTTCTAATGGTTATTCCTCACACTTGGCTCCGTATTTATTTCGCGGGCCACCTTCCTAGTGATCTATTCGGGTATCAGACGCAATACTTATTCTCGTTGCTCTGAACCCCTTTCACCTTCTGATAGGCATCAAACGCTTGCCTATCGGTTTGAAACTGCTCATGGTACCTTCTTACTTTGCTCTCGACATCTTCTTAGGTTTCAATTCGAGAGATACTTATGCTTCTTCCCCTGGGTTAACCGCTTGATGCTCGATCTTGTTAGAATCCGTCCTTATAGGGAATAAGCTATTCCAATGAAAAGTTTTCCCTTCTCACCCTTTCGTAAGTACAGTGAAGATCCTGAAGGAAGGACGACAAACTTCATCATGATGACCTGAAGCAGAGGACTGAAGACATCAACGTGATGGATCGACCTCTTCGAGAAGAGCAACTATGACCGAGAAGAATCGTTAGAATTTCGTAACCAGATCCCTTCCCCCTTATAACCGCTCCTAAATCTCGGGACGAGATTTCTTGTAGTGGAGGAGAATTGTGACGCCCGGGTAATTAGGCTACAGTAATCCCACGTTAATGTTGCCACGTCACCTCAATTTCTATTGCTAATCTCGCGTTAGTTCGAAACCGGTTCGAATTCGAATTCAAAATCAAGCACACAATAAAATATTTTCAAATATTAAAACTAAAATGTTGGGGTGTTGCCGAATAATTCATGAGTAATAGTGGTGGAGAAACCAACATTTCTTATAATATTTAAATTCACTAAAATAACCAAAGCATAGGGCAAAACAATTAATTTAATGCCTTTGATAAAGTTATAATAATATAACTAAATTAGTAGTGTGCCAAAATAATTATGGCAGTGGCCTAATTAGTAATACTAATTTAGGTGCTAACTTGGTATTTTATAAAACTAAAATAATAGAAACTATAAATGAAAACAGTAAATAAATAAAAGAAAAATATAAAAGGAAAAGCAAATCAAGAAAGAACAAACAAAAAAAGGGCAAAGCCCCCCCCTCTCCTTGGGCCGAGTGGCCCAACTGGCCACCCAGGCCACCAGGAGGCCCACCCCGCTCTCCCCATATCCCACCCCCCCGAAACCCTAGCCCAACCACCCACACGCCCCCCGATTCACTCGCTCCCTCTGGCCCTCCCCCGATCCAGATCGAGGGGCAGAGACTCCGGCGACCACGCCGCCCCGCGCCCGGACGCCGGCGCCCACCCCGATGCTGCACCTCGCCGCACGTCTCACCTTCCTCCCCGAAGCACACCTCGTCAGGATGCCCCCCGCCTCTGGACCGTTCCGCCAACGCCACCCGGAACACCACCGCCACGGCCACCTCCTCGACACCTCGCCGGCCTGCCTCCTCTTCGTCACCGTCGTCCCCGATGTCCTCCTCGAGCCCCGTCATCGGCCGCCGCCCCCGAGGCCTCGCTCCTCCGTCCCCGCCTCTCCCTCGTCGGCCTACGGCAAGCCACGCCGACCGGATCGACCGTCGCCGCCGACCGGGACGACCACGCCGGACGCCATCGCCGCTCCTCCCTTGCGTCGCCGTCGATCCGCGCCACCGTGACCTCCCCGGAGCTCCCCGAGCCTCGCCCCCGTCGTCCTCTTCTCCACTCCGTCGTCGATCGTCCCCGTCCTCCTCCCCACGGGTCGCCCCCGAGCCTCAACGCCCTTGTGCCCCTGCAAACGCCGGTGAGGCCCCCGGCCTCCCTTCCCCTCTGTTACTCGCGCCGTCCCGCTGACGTTCACGCGCCGCCCGGTGCTCGTCCTCGCGGTGAGCACGCGCGCACCCGCGTGCTAGCCTCGCTTGTTGTCCGCACTGTCGTCTGCCCCGGCGCGCTTCGCGCTCGGCCGCGCCGCGCCTCACGCCCGCGGCCGCCTCCGGCGCTCCAGCGCCCGCCGTGCCCCTCCCTTTTGCCCCGCCGTGGCGTCGCCGCTGCCAGGCCGGCGCCGCGCCGGCGTTTTCCCCCTCGCTGTGACCCCCACTGGCCACGTCCAGTTCGGGTGCCCGCACCCGCAACGCCCGCTTCCCCTGTGCCCGTTAAGGCCCTGGGCCACTGGACAAACGGGGCTCATGCCCTGAGAACAAAAAAAGGAATTAAAAAAATACAAATAATAATAATAATATATTAAAAATAATTAATTAATTAAAGAATTAATTAACCTAATTAATTTTTGATTAATTAAACTAATCTAATAACTAAACTAATTAAACTATTAGTTAATTAATTAATCAGTCAATGACAGGTGGGTCCCGCACGTGAGTTTGACACAGTCAACGCCCTGTTGACTGCTGAGGTCATGCTGACGTCAGCAGGCACTATTCTGGATAATGTTGAATTAAATAAATTAAATAAATTCTAAAATGATTTAAAACTTTAGAAAATCATATAAAATAAACCGTAGCTCAGATGAAAATACTTTCTACATGAAAGTTGCTCAGAACGACGAGACGAATCCGGATACGCAGCCCGTTCATCCGCCACACATCCGTAGCATAGCAAACCTGTAACATTTCACCTCCGGTTCATCTGTCCGAAAACGCGAAACACCGGGGATACTTTCCCGGATGTTTCCCCTTTCGCCGGTATCACCTATCCCTACGTTAGGTCACCCCTAGCACAACGTATCGCCGCGTCTTGCTTTGTGTTAAATTTGATTGCTCTGTTATTTATTGTGTTTCCCCTCCGTTACTTCTTTCTGGTAGACTCCGAGACCGCTGCCGATGTTCGTGTGTTCGACTACATCGAAGACGACCCCTCCTACTTGCCAGAACAACCAGGCAAGCCCCCCCCCTTGATCACCAGATATCGCCTATTCTTCTCTATACTGCTTGCATTAGAGTAGTGTAGCATGTTACTGCTTTCGGTTAATCCTATTCTGTTGCATACCCTGTCATTGTTGCTACAGTTGTTACCCTTACCTGCTATCCTACTGCTTAGTATAGGATGCTAGTGTTCCATAAATGGCCCTACACTCTTGTTCGTCTGCCATGCTATACTACTGGGCCGTGATCACTGCGGGAGGTGATCACGGGTATATACTTTATACTTTATACATGACACATGTGGTGACTAAAGTCGGGTCGGCTCGTTGAGTACCCGCAAGTGATTCTGATGAGGGGGCTGAAAGGACAGGTGGCTCCATCCCGGTAGAGGTGGGCCTGGGTTCCTGACGGTCCCCGACTGTTACTTTATGGCGGCGCGACAGGGCAGGTTGAGACCACCTAGGAGAGAGGTGGGCCTGGCCCTGGTCGGTGTTCGCGGATACTTAACACACTTAACAAGATCTTGGTATTTGATCTGAGTCTGGCCATTTGGTCTATACGCACTAACCAACTGCGTGGGAACATTTATGGGCACTCGACGTCGTGGTATCAGCCGAAGCCTTCTTGACGTTAGTGACTGAGTGGCGCGCGCCGGATTGGACTGGAACGCCTACTAGGCTAGGTCTGCTTTCGGCCGCGTTCGCAACGTGCAGGTGTGCAATGGGCGATGGGCCCAGACCCCTGCGCCATAGGATTTAGACCTGCGTGCTGACCTCTCTGTTATGCCTAGGTGGGGCTGCGACGTGTTGATCTTCCGAGGCCGGGCATGACCCAGGAAAGTGTGTCCGGCCAAATGGGATCGAGCGTGTTGGGTTATGTGGTGCACCCCTGCAGGGAAGTTTATCATTCGAATAGCCGTGTCCCTCGGTAAAAGGACGACCCGGAGTTGTACCTTGACCTTATGACAACTAGAACTGGATACTTAATAAAACACACCCTTCCAAGTGCCAGATACAACCCGGTGATCGCTCTCTAACAGGGCGACGAGGAGGGGATCGCCGGGTAGGATTATGCTATGCGATGCTACTTGGTGAACTTACCATCTACTCTCTTCTACATGCTGCAAGATGGAGGTAGCCAGAAGCGTAGTCTTCGACAGGACTAGCTATCCCCCCTTATTCTGGCATTCTGCATTTCAGTCCACCGATATGGTCCTTTACACATATACCCATGCATATGTAGTGTAGCTCCTTGCTTGCGAGTACTTTGGATGAGTACTCACGGTTGCTTTTCTCCCTCTTTTCCCCTTTCTATACCTGGTTGTCGCAACCAGATGCTGGAGTCCAGGAGCTAGAGATCCCGAGGATGGTTCTACATGGAGTTCGGCTTCAAGGAGTAGTTAGGAGGTCCCAGGCAGGAGGCCTTGCTTTTTCAATCGTTGCTACTTTTGTGCTAGCCTTCTTAAGGCAAACTTGTTTAACTTATGTCTGTACTCAGATATTATTGCTTCCGCTGACTCGTCTATGATCGAGCAATTGTATTCGAGCCCTCGAGGCCCCTGGCTTGTATTATGATGCTTGTATGACTTATTTATGTTGTAGAGTTGTGTTGTGATATCTTCCCGTGAGTCCCTGATCTTGATCGTACACATTTGCGTGCATGATTAGTGTACGGTCAAATCGGGGGCGTCACATTTCTAGTGTTTGTCTTCAAAGCCCCCGTGTTTTGAAGACTTTCATAAAAATCGCCTATTCACCCCCCTCTAGTCGATAACTCGCATTTTCAATTGGTATCAGAGCAAGGTGCTCCCTTGTTCTGTGTGATTCGGTTTAACCACCTAGAGTTTTAGCTATGTCGACTGCAGGGATAATCAAAGTCTCTGCTGCGTGCCCTGTCTTCGATGGCACTAATTACCCCTACTAGAAGAATAAGATGCGCATGCATCTTGAAGCCATTGATGTCGACCTCTGGTATGTCGTCAAGAACGGCGTTCCCAAGGCCGGTGAAGGTGTCACCCCTGCTGATGTCAAGAGGTTCATTCAACTGGATTCTACTGCCAAGAACATCATCTGTGGTCATCTGACCAAAGGACAGTATGGTCGTGTGAGTGCTCTGGAAACTGCGAAGCTAGTCTGGGACTAGCTCTCCAAGGTCAACGAAGGCGTCTCAACCCATAGAGACTCAAGGATCAGTGTTCTTCGCAACCTCTTCATCCGCTTCAAGAGAAATGACAATGAGAATGTGGAGCTCACATTTGACCGCCTCACTGATATCACAAATGAGCTTCATGCACTCTGCGCCACTGAGATCACCAAGCATGAAATCGTCAAGACACTCTTGAGATTGCTTGACAGCTCATTTGACACCCTGGCCCTGATGATTCAAGAACGCCCAGACTTCAAGACTCTCGATCCGTCTGACATACTTGAGAGGCTCAACACACATGAGTTCCAGTTATCTGAGAAAAGAGATATCTATGGTCCCAACTATGGACAAACTCGCGCTTTGAAGGCAAAGGTTGTTTCCTCATCTGAAGAAGAATCTGACTGCTGTTCTGGGGATCCTGAAGACATTGGAAAGGAGATTGCTATGCTTGTGAAGAAGTTCCAGAAATTCACTAAGAAGAAAGGCTTCAGAAATTCTTCAAGATCGAGCTCGAGAAATGATGAAGCTTCTACTCATGACCACAAGAAAAGAACATGCCACAAGTGCAAGAAACCTGGTCACTACATCACTGAGTGTCCATAGTGGGACAATGATAACAAGAAGAAGAAGAAGAAGAGAAAGGAATACGATTCTGATGACAAGAAGAGGAAATCCTCAAAGTCTTCTTCCAAGTCTTCGTCGAAGTCTTCATCACACAAGAAGAGCTCATCAAGCAAGGCTCATGCATTTGTTGGCAAGGAGATGGATTCAGAGGAGGAGTCTGCTTCTGAGGAGGCGGAGGTGGAGTCTGAGGAGGAGTGCGATTCAGGCGTGGCAAGCCTGGCTCTAGCTTCAGCGTATGTCGCCAAGTCCATCTTCAACACTGAAGACAATGGCCTCATCACCAACACTGATGCTAATGATGAGGATGACTCTGCTCCCACCTACTTCTTCATGGCATGTGGTGCCAAGGTAAACTTACGCGATGCTTACTTTCAAACATCAAGTGAAGATGACTCTGATTGTGAATCCAAACCTAGCTACGAAACACTTGCTAAAATTGCAACTGAACAACAGAAAGCTATGGAACATATTCAAAAATTGCTAGACAAAAGCGATGACCTATTGCACGCAGAAATGAGCCGATCTTAGTCCTTAATTTAAGACATCGAAAATCTTCATGTTAAGTATGAGGAACTTGAAAGTCGTCATGAAACGCTCTCAACAACTCAGGAAAAGATTTCCTACGATTATCTTCAAAGGAAGCAAGAACTTGAGAAATTGAGAGCGGCTCGTGAAGATCTTCAAAAAGAGAACGAGTTACTTCGCGCTCAACAGATCAGTCCCGCTCAGGAAGGATTTGAACCACCATGTCTAAAATGTCTTGAGCGTGATAATGCTGCCTCTATTGCTGAATGTTCTACTGCTGCTACTATTGCAATATCTTCTACTGCTGATGTGGTAACTAACCCCTCTGCCAAGGATACCACTACTATTGCTGATGAGAATGCCAGGTTGAAGGCATTGCTTGAGACAGGAATGTACAAAAGTCTCAAAGGGCACCAGACACTATGTGATGTCCTCAAAAAGCAGATTCTGAACCGAAACCCTAGGAAAGAGGGTGTTGGGTTCGAGAGGAAAATGAATGTTGATGGTTCTTACTGGAAGCCTGAGCAGTACCCCAAAACGACATGGGTTGCTGCAAAGGGACCTTCAGTGGATCCGTCACCTTATCTGGCTTCACTTGTGCTAACCCAATTATCATTGATGAATCCTTTGGTGCAAACTATAAACTGTTTAAGAATCAGAATGGTGAAGTGTTTGCGTGGTATATTGGTACTAACTGCAGGAATGGACCACCTATGAAGAAGATCTGGGTTCCCAAAAGTTGTCTTGAGAATCTTCCTGTGAATGTCATCATGACACCACCAGGGAAGAAGACAAACCCCGGACCAAAGGCTTCATATGGTCCTAAGGCTTCATACAGACAGAGGACTCACCAGAGTCACCCTAACTCCAATGTTTTGCAGGGAAATCATACTCAGACTTATGAATATGAGCAAGTTTCGTCAAACCGCTATGTTCATAAGACCAAGAACTATTCTGCTTATTCATATGAGTATTATTCACCTCCTGCAAGGCTATTTGCTAGGGCTCCAAAGCCGAAGTTCTCAGATGCTGCACTTAGACTCATTGCTTCTAAGCCACCCCTGAAGATGTGGGTGGTTAAGAAAAATTAACTTTCTTTTGCAGGGAAAGGTCTCCAGCCGGAAATCAAAGGCGTCTGATGCTTATGCTGGGGACCTAAGACATCTTGTGGGGCGCAAGATAAAATGCCCAAATGGTCTTACTATGTATTTCGTTCCTGATTTCCTTGATGATCACCCTGTTTATCCTAACTAAGATCTCAACTTTCATAATCCACTCGTTCGTCAAATGTTTATGCTTCACAATACCCTTGGTGAAGCCTATCCCCCTAACTGCACTGTAGGGTATGACACCAAAGGCTTCAGAATGGATTATGGACAGTGGATGCACTAACCACATGACTGGTGATCGAAGTCTTCTCATGGACTCAACCTTACGTCCATCTGACAAGAGTCACATCACATTTGCTGACATTGGTAAAAGCAAGGTATTGTGTCTAGGTAGAGTTGCAATCTCAAAGGATCAACACATGGATAAAGTGATGCTTGTTGAATCCCTTGGCTTCAACTTAATGTCTGTCTCAATGCTTTGTGACTTAAACATGATTGTGATATTTGGAAAATATCGTTGCCTTGTGCTAATGGAATCTGACAAGTCTCTAGTCTTTGAAGGGTATCGGAAAGATGATCTGTATATGGTAGATTTCTCAGCAGGACCACAGTTGGCCATATGTCTTCTAGCAAAAGCTTCAGAGTGCTGGCTCTGGCATCGGAGGCTAGGGCATGCTGGCATGAGGAACTTGTACACACTCGTGAAGAAGAAGCACATCATAGGCATCGAGGGCGTCAAGTTCAAGAAGGATCATCTGTGTGGTGCCTGCGAAGCTGGAAAGATGACTAGGGCCAAGTATCCCTCGAAGACAATCATGACGACATCGCGTCCCTTCGAGCTGCTTCATATGGACTTATTTGGCCCTACTCACTACTCTATTCTTACTACCACTGCTTGCCTCTATGGCTTTGTAATTGTTCATGATTACTCAAGATATACATGGGTGCATATAATTCTCTACAAGAATGAAGTGCAGGATGTCTTCAGACGATTCGCCAATCGTGCCATGACGAATTATGGCATCAAGATCAAGCACATCAGAAGTGACAACGTGTCACATCCCTAGTTCTGGTATGACCTAGGCTAGCCTTCTTGTGAGCATCATGTTTAAATTCAATTTAAAATTGAAATGGGGATTGTGAAACCCTCAGAAATCATTTCTGGAAATGACCCAGATAAAAATTGCTCCAAAAAGGTCCAAGAAAATGTTCATGTTACTCTCTGAAAATATTGGACAGAGATAAGAATCAAACCAATATTTTCAGGAGCTCATAAGTATTATTTTGGCCATTTGGAATTAATGCATAATTATTTGCTTTGGATATATATTTGCTATATATATATAATATGTCCAAAAATTCTGTTAATTGGTGAGGAGTTTCGGAGCAATCCAACTAGTTCCTACAAAAATTGACAGAAGTAAATAAAATGATTTAGTGTTTAAAACTAAATCAAAACAAATTACAGAGAACAAAAATAGAAAGAAAGGAAGAAAACCCACCTGCACTTACCTCCCTATGCAGCCCGTCACTGTGCAACCTGGCCTGGCCCAACGGCCCAGCAGGCCGGCCCAGCCAGCTGGCCGTGCCAGTCGTCCCCTTCCTCGCGCCAGGAGGACGATGGGCACGCGCTCGCCGCCCGCGCGCATGCGCGCCACCTCCTGCTTCTCCCTCCCGTCGCCAGGAACACCCGCGCGACGTCACGCGCCGCCCCGCACCTCTCTCGCTCTCCCCCGTGCCCATTCCCTCTCCCCCTTCGCTCTCTCTCTCGCGGCCACGCGCCCGTCGCCGCCGTCCACAGCCACCGTGGCCTCGGCCACTGCCGCACCTCCCCGACACGCTCCACAGCTCCGCCACGACCCCCTCTCCCTCCTCACCGAGCCAAGCAACCCGGGCGAGCTCCGCTTCGTCCTCGGCGGCGTCGTCTTCGTCTCCGGCCGCCCGAGATCGATGGCGACCCTCCGGCCGCACCAGCCCTTCGCAGAGCTCTCCGAGGACGCCCCCGAATCCGCCGTGAGCCCCTGCATCGGTTCCCCCTTCTCTTCTGCTTTCCCGTGCTCTGTAGCCCCCCACAGCTGCTCGAGCCCGAGCTCCGGCCGCCGCCGTGAGCTCCGCTCCGGCGAGCTCTGGCCACCCCTCCTCCTCCTTCCTGCCCCACCAGATGCGCAAGAGCCCGGGCTACGCCCCGGTGCCCTTAGCCGCCACCCCCGTGGCCTGTAACGCGGACGCCGCCGCGTCCTGAGGTCGCCGACGACGACCTCGCCGGTCTGACAGTGGGCCCCGTCGATCAGGTGATTAGCTCAGTGCTAATCACCACCTAACCTAAGCCCCTGACACTGACCAGTGGGCCCCAGCGCCACTAACCCTGTATTTAGGATAAGTTAAACCCCCTGTTTAACATGTGACACTGACGTGTGGACCCCACACGTCAGGTGTGACCCCAGTCAGCGCTGTTGACTTGGTGACGCAAGCATGACGCAGTGTTGACGCAGTTATTTATTTTCTGGATTTAAATTAAATCAAGAAATTCCAGAAAATGATATAAACTTCAAAAATTCATAGAAATTGAACCGTAGCTTAGATTTAAATAATTTATATATGAAAAATGATCAGAAAAATTCAATATATCCATCTGTGGCATTTTCATGCATGACAAACCAACCTATACATGCTGTATATATGAAAACACACTTATGGCATTTAAAGGGACTTATATTAGAGTTGCATTTGAACCCTTGGTTCAAATGGATCTCTTCCACGTTGAATGCTAAATGCATTGGCTCAAAACACATCACACATTCATGCCATATTGATGCATCATATTGTTGCATATGATTGTGTTTTGATTGTCGACACCGTTCCCTCTCGATAGGTCCTGCTCCGGAGAGTGTTCCAGAGTACCTGTCTGAGGAGCAGTGCCACCCTGTTGATCTACCAGGCAAGCAAACCCCCTTTGTTCATTCCGATACAATCCTACTCTCTCGCTCCTGCTCTCTTTTACTGCATTAGGACAACAACGATTCAACTGCTACTTTATGCTGCGGTAGTTGAACGCATTCCTCTGCATGACCTGTCATTGCCACAGTAAATAGTTGAAACCCACTAGCATGTGTAGGAGTTGTTTGAGCCATGTTGTGTTCCTACCATGCCTTGCCTGCTATTGCTTAGAGTTGTGTCAGGTCTGATTCATAGGGAATGAATTGGAGTGTTACGATATGTTCTGGTGCTGAGAGTTAAGTGAGTGAACACGATTTGGTAAAGGTAGGGATGAGAGGCCATGTAGGAGTACATGGTGGGTTGTCTCATTGGAACCGTCCTTAAGCACTGAGTTCTGTGTATGTTGTCCAATGACTAGCTACTACCACACATTGGGTTCTGGTAACTCGACCCCTCTCGACTTATTAACCAACTTGATCTCTGTCCAGGAGTTGCAACTAGTTTCTGGTGTTTGTAGGTAGTGCTATTTTTCTACCGAGTGGCACCCGGCAGGGTGGGCTTGGGACAGACTAGGCACACGTGGCCCGGTGTACCGAGTGGCACCCGGATGGTGGGCTCGGGAACCCTGCACACATCGTTTGGGGCCGTGAGCGACACCCCGGCCGGATCTCCTTGCGGATGGAACCCGAATAGGCGATAAACCTGGACTAGAGTCTTGTGTGGTTAGTCAGGTCGTGGCCGACACCCTCGCCAGGCTTCCGCTTGAAGGTTGCCAAGGTACATGACGTGTACATGGTGGTAAGTGGCGAGAGCGTGTGTGAAGCAGTACACCCCTGCAGGGTTATCATGATCTATTCGAATAGCCGTGTCCTCGGTTATGGACTTCTTGGATGCTTACGTGGTACATAGACAACTTGAAGTGGATACTCTAAAATGCTCAAAATAAGTGTGAGTGCTATGGATGGCTTCTCGTAGTGAGACGGGAATGAATCCATAGTGGTGTATTGAGGTGGTGATTAGTGGACTCGTGTGCGCCTTCTTACCTCAAAGAAGTTTCTCGTAGTCGTAGAACAGGATAGCCACTGAGTCAAAGCTGGCTTGCTGCAACTAAACCCCACACTACCTTCTTGATACAAATGCATGTATGATAGGATCTGATGTAAGCCTTGGTGAGTACCTTTGTACTCATGTTGCTTTATTTATGTTTTCTGCAGCGGAGACTTCAGTCTTACTAGTAGTTCCGCTTGGACTTCGACGAGTAGCTTGTACCTCAGCTACGATCTTGTACCCTGGGGAGGGGCTTGTAGATAGTTAGGCTTCTCAGCCTTTTCTTTTGTAGTTGTCTGTACTCATACATGTAATGCTTCTGTTGCTTGTATGCTCTGAATGATTGGTCATGTGACCCCTGTTTGTACTTAATGCTATGTGGCTCTTCTGGGCCTTTTATCTATATGAGTTTGTGTTATGTTGTGATGCCATGTTGTACAGCACATACTTGCATGTTATGCATACGTGTAACGTGTAATGCTATGTGTGGGATCCGACAACCTAGTTGTCTATCCTTGGTAGCCTCTCTTATGGGGAAATGTAGTCTAGTGCTTCCACCGAGCCATGGTAGTCCGCTACAGCCCGGTTTACCGGAGTCCTGCTAGCCCAGCACTACTGCTCCGGAACACTTAGACTGGCCGGCATGTGATTCACTTCGTTCCTGTGTCTGTCCCTTCGGGGAAATGTCACGTGGTGACATCCGGAGTCCTGCCTAGCCTGCTACAGCCCGGGTTCCCGGAGTCCTGTTAGCCCAGTTGCTACAGCCCGGATTCACACACTGCTGACCGACATGCTCGATGTTGTTTCATGTATGCCTGTCCCCATAAGTTAGTGCCACTTTGGGTTCACGACTAGTCATGTCGGCCCGGGTTCTCTGTCATATGGATGCTAGCGACACTATCATATACGTGAGCCAAAAGGCGCAAACGGTCCCGGGCCATGGTAAGGCGACACCCGTGGGAATACCGTGCGTGAGGCCGCAAAGTGATATGAGGTGTTACATGCTAGATCGGTGTGACTTAGAATCGGGATCCCGACAGCTTTGGTATCAGAGCCTGACTGCCTGTAGGATTTCCAAGCCAACCTGGTCGAAGTTGAGTCTAGAAATTCTTTAGTTATGTAAGGGAATTGATTGTGGAAGGGAACGTAATGCTCTTTTTACTTCTTTTACCTCATGCTCTTCTGATCTGAGTCATCCTATCTTTCCTACGGGGTTAAGGAACTAGGCTTCCTCTTCTGTATATCAGGATCACATGTTACTACTCCGTAGTCTCTTAGGATTGGTTGATCAGAGTCATATCCCAGTTTGAGTACCTCCAGTGTAGCCTGTTTAGTAATATCTCAGAACCTTGAGTGACGATGTTGAGTATGGTGCTACCCCGCCTTTTGCAGAATGTCTCATTTTGAGCATTTTACTACCGTTATGCTGCCGGATTGTCCTAGGAGCTTGAGAGATACTAAATTTCCTTATGCTACATGTTGCATCCTATAGTTGTTGTTGACCTCGTCCTTGGTTCCGCTTCTCAGGATGTCATCAGTTAACCGAAGTTTTGTTGCTCGTTGCCTGAACCACGGAGGTGGTAGGGATGAGGAGGATCCTTCCGACCAGCCTTCGTTGGCAGAGTTTATGTTAGAGGTGGAGAGGAACAAGCATGAGTCTAACCGCTTGTTAGCACGTATAGAGGAGAACACCGCACCCCAGTGCAAAGAGTCAGCGGCCATCTATGATTTCATTGGTCTGAAACCACCTACCTTCCATCATTCCATTGATCCACTCAATGCAGATGACTGGCTCCGTAGTATCACACACAAGCTGCATTCCGCGAACGTAGCTGAAGGTGACAAGGTCACCTATGCTGCATATCACCTGGAAGGTCTTGCTAGTCTTTGGTGGCAGAACTATGAGGCTATGCTTCCAGCTAGCCAGATACCGGCCTGGAGAGATTTCACTGAGGCTTTTCGCGAGCATCACATTCCTCAGGCTCTCATTGACCGCAAGAGAGAAGAGTTCTGTAGTTTCACCCAGGGTAAGATGGTTGTTGATGCTTACAGTAGAGAGTTTGAGAACCTCGCCCGCTATGCTACAGAAGAAGTGTCCACGGACGCTAAGAAGCAGGCTAGGTTCCGGAAGGGTCTCAACCCCAAGTTGCGTCGTGATCTCCACTTGCACCATTGCAATACATTCTAGGCTCTTGTGAACAAGGCCATTAATGCGGAGACAGCTCAGCTCACCTACGAGGAGTCTCGTAAGCACACCCGTGATTTGGTTTCTTCCTCTGGTTCTAGTTCTCATAAGCGCCGGATTTGGGTTCCGAACTCCGCTCTTCCACCTGGATATGCACCGAGGCCATCTTATGTGGCGCCTCACCCAGTTCAGCAGTATGCTCCACCTAGGCCTATTGGTAGACCGCTTGTCAATGCGGGTCCACATCCAACTTCAGGGACTTGCTTCACATGCGGGAAGCCAGGACACTATGCACGTGACTGCTCTCAAACCAACTATGCCCCACCCCTGCCTGAGAAGTCTATTGGCAGTGGTAAGCCATCACGCAAGATGATCAGTGTCAAGTCAGCTCCCACTGAGCGTTTACGTGTGCATCACGCCTCAGCTAAAGACGCTCATGATGATCCGGATGTCGTTCTTGGTACACTCCTTGTCAATTGCCATCCAGCTTCGGTTCTATTCGATACTGGAGCATCTCACTCCTTCATCTCTGAAGGGTATGCTCGTTTGCACGACATGTCATTTTGTGATATGGCAACTCCACTTGAAATCCAAACTCCAGGGTCTAGATGGCAAACTACCAGAATAAGCCATGGTAATGAAATCCTTGTTGACAGACTTGTATTCCTTGCCTCACTTATAGCCCTCAAGTCTACAGATATTAACATCATCTTGGGTATGGACTGGATGACAGCTCATCATGCCAAGATTGATTGTTACACCAGGTCTGTTCAACTCACACACCCATCTGGCAAGTTAGTGACTGTCTCCACCAGAGTTGCAAAGCGTCAACTCTATTCTCTTAATGCCAGTTCTCTTCCAGAGCTTGAAGATATCCCGGTAGTCCGTGACTTTCCGGATGTCTTTCCAGAGGAACTGCCAGGTATTCCACCTGACAGAGATGTAGAGTTTGTCATAGATCTTATCCCAGGAACCGCCCCAATCTCTAGGAGACCTTACAAGATGGCACCTTTAGAACTAGCTGAGCTTAAGAAACAACTTGATGAGTCCTTGCAAAAGGGTTTCATCCGTCCTAGTTCTTCTCCCTGGGCTTGCCTCGTCCTCTTTGTCAAGAAGAAGGATGGTACGGACCAGATGGTTGTAGATTATCGTCCCGTTAATTTGGTCATGATAAAGAACAAGTATCCGCTCCCCAGGATCAATGACCTGTATGATCAACTCGCTGGATCCTCAATCTTTTCCAAGATGGATTTAAGGTTAGGCTACCATCAAATCAAGATTAGAAACGGGGACATTCCTAAGACGGCTTTTGTCACTCGTTATGGCCAGTACGAGTACACCGTCATGTCTTTCAGTCTAACCAATGCTCCAGCCACATTCTCCCACTTGATGAACTCGATCTTCATGGAGTACTTAGATAAGTTCGTCGTGGTTTACCTCGATGATATCCTTATTTACTCAAAGAACGAGGAAGAGCATGCCGAACATCTTAGACTTGTGTTAGAAAAACTCAGAGAGCACCGCCTTTATGCCAAGTTCTCCAAGTGCGAATTTTGGTTGCCAGAAGTGACCTACCTAGGCCACGTGATCTCTGGTAAGGGCATTGCTGTCAATCCTGAGACAGTTCAGGCCGTTCTTGATTGGACTCCACCTGAAACAGTTAAACAAGTTATGAGTTTCCTTGGTCTAGCCAGTTATTGTCGCCGCTTCGTTGAAAACTTCTCCAAAGTAGCCAAACCCCTCACGGAACTTCTCAAGAAGGATAAAAAGTTTGAGTGGTCCCCACAGTGTGAATACAGTTTTCAGGAACTGAAAAGGCGCCTGACTTCGGCCCCCATACTTGTGCCACCGGATTTCACTAAAGACTTTGTTATCTACTGCGACGCCTCACGACAGGGACTAGGCTGCATTCTTATGCAGGATTGTCATGTGATTGCCTATGCATCTCGACAGTTGCATCCACATGAGGAGAATTATCCTACACATGATCTAGAGCTTGCAGCCGTAGTCTATGCACTTAAGACATGGCGACATTACCTTCTTGGTAAACGTTGCGAGATTTACACCGATCACAAGAGTCTCAAGTATATTTTCACCCAACCAGATTTGAACCTTAGGCAAAGACGTTGGTTGGAGTTGATCTCAGATTACGACTTAGGGATTACCTTCACCCCAGGCAAGGGCAATGTCATGGCTGATGCGCTAAGTCGTAAGTCCTATTGCAACAATCTTATGTTGCAGCAGGGCCAACCACTTCTCCATGAGGAATTCTGTAAGCTTAACCTTCACATTGCTCCTCAAGGATTCCTTTCCACCTTGGTGGCGAAGCCTACTCTTGTGGATCATATCATAGAAGCCCAGAAGCATGATACGGGGATTACCCAGATCAAGAGAAACATTGCCAAGGGTATTGCTGGTAGTTTCTCTATAGATGATCGAGGTGTTGTTCTCTTCGAGAACCGTCTGGTGGTTCCCAAGAAGCAACATCTTCGGCAATTGATCCTTAAGGAGGCGCACGAATCCCCTCTCATGATTCATCCCGGTAGTACTAAGATGTATCAGGACCTACGCCAGAGGTTCTGGTGGACTAGGATGAAGAGAGAAATTGCTGAGTTCATAGCTAACTGTGACATTTGTCGTCGCGTTAAGGCAGAGCATCAAAGGCCTGCTGGCACCCTTCAGCCTTTAGCTATTCCTGAGTGGAAATGGGACAAAGTTGTTATGGACTTCATCACCGGCTTTCCCAGGACCAAGAAAGGGAATAATGCTATCTTCGTAGTCATTGATCGCCTGTCCAAAGTGGCTCACTTCCTACCTGTTCGAGAGAGTATTACTGCTAGTCAGCTCGGTGACTTATATATTTCTCGAATAGTGTCACTTCATGGTGTTCCACTAGAGATCAATTCAGACCGTGGTAGTCTCTTCACTTCTCATTTCTGGGAGAGTTTCCAAACTGCCATGGCACCCATCTTTCCTTCAGTACCGCTTTCCACCCTCAATCAAGTGGTCAGGTGGAAAGGGTCAACCAAATTCTTGAAGACATGCTTAGAGCTTGCGTTATCTCATTCGGTATGGATTGGGAGAAATGCCTACCTTTCGCCGAGTTTGCTTATAACAATAGCTATCAATCCAGTCTTAAGAAAGCTCCTTTCGAGATTCTGTATGGACGAAGATGTCGAACACCTTTGAACTGGTCAGAAACCGGTGAAAGACAATTCTTTGGACCGGACATGATCCAGGAAGCAGAAGAGCAAGTTCGCATCATTCGTGAGAATTTGAAAACAGCCCAGTCTCGTCAAAAGAGCCAGTATGACCGTCGTCATAAGGAAGTGGCTTATGAAGTTGGCGACAAGGCTTACCTTCGGGTTACTCCTCTAAAGGGTACCCATCGATTCGGTATCAAGGGCAAGTTGGCTCCTCGTTATATTGGTCCGTTCCTCATTCTCGCTAAACGAGGAGAGGTTGCCTACCAGTTGGAACTACCCCCACATCTTTCTCGAGTCCATGATGTCTTCCACGTCTCTCAACTCAGGCGTTGCTTCTCGGATCCCATCCGCGGAGTGGACCACGAAACGCTTGATCTCCAAGATAACCTCACATATCGAGAGTACCCTATTCGCATTCTTGATCAAGCAGAGCGTGTTACCCGACGTCAGAACATCAAGTTTCTCAAGGTTCAGTGGTCTCACCATTCTGAGAGGGAAGCTACTTGGGAGCAAGAAGATCGTCTTCGACTGGAGTACCCCACCTTCTTTCCATCGACCCCTGAATCTCGGGACGAGATTCTTTCAAGTGGGGGCGAGTTGTCACATCCCTAGTTCTGGTATGACCTAGGCTAGCCTTCTTGTGAGCATCATGTTTAAATTCAATTTAAAATTGAAATGGGGATTGTGAAACCCTCAGAAATCATTTCTGGAAATGACCCAGATAAAAATTGCTCCAAAAAGGTCCAAGAAAATGTTCATGTTACTCTCTGAAAATATTGGACAGAGATAAGAATCAAACCAATATTTTCAGGAGCTCATAAGTATTATTTTGGCCATTTGGAATTAATGCATAATTATTTGCTTTGGATATATATTTGCTATATATATAATATATGTCCAAAAATTATGTTAATTGGTGAGGAGTTTTGGAGCAATCCAACTAGTTCCTACAAAAATTGACAGAAGTAAATAAAATGATTTAGTGTTTAAAACTAAATCAAAACAAATTACAGAGAACAAAAATAGAAAGAAAGGAAGAAAACCCACCTGCACTTACCTCCCTGTGCAGCCCGTCACTATGCAGCCTGGCCTGGCCCAGCGGCCCAGCAGGCCGGCCCAGCCAGCTGGCCATGCCAGTCGTCCCCTTCCTCGCGCCAGGAGGACGATGGGCACGCGCTCGCCGCGCGCGCGCATGCGCGCCACCTCCTGCTTCTCCCCCCCGTCGCCTGGAACACCCGCGCGACGCCACGCATCGCCCCGCGCCTCTCTCGCTCTCCCCCGTGCCCATTCCCTCTTCCCCTTCGCTCTCTCTCTCGCGGCCACGCGCCCGTCGCCGCCGTCCACAGCCACCGTGGCCTCGGCCACTGCCGCACCTCCCCGACACGCTCCACAGCTCCGCCACGACCCCCTCTCCCTCCTCACCGAGCCAAGCAACCCGGGCGAGCTCCGCTTCGTCCTCGACTGCATCGTCTTCGTCTCCGGCCGCCCGAGATCGACGGCGACCCTCCGGCCGCACCAGCCCTTCGCCGAGCTCTCCGATGACGCCCCCGAATCCGCCGTGAGCCCCTGCATCGGTTCCCCCTTCTCTTCTGCTTTCCCGTGCTCTGTAGCCCCCCGCAGCCGCTCGAGCCCGAGCTCCGTCCGCCGCCGCGAGCTCCGCTCCGGCGAGCTCCGGCCACCCCTCCTCCTCCTTCCTACCCCACCAGATGCGCAAGAGCCCGGGCTACGCCCCGGTGCCCTTAGCCGCCACTCCCGTGGCCTGTAACGCGGACGCCGCCGCGTCCTGAGGTCGCCGCCGACGACCTCGCCGGTCTGACAGTGGGCCCCATCGGTCAGGTGATTAGCTCAGTGCTAATCACCACCTAACCTAAGCCCCTGACACTGACCAGTGGGCCCCAGCGCCACTAACCCTATATTTAGGATAAGTTAAACCCCCTGTTTAACCTGTGACACTGACGTGTGGACCCCACACGTCAGGTTTGACCCCAGTCAGCGCTGTTGACTTGGTGACGCAAGCATGACACAGTGCTGACGCCGTTATTCATTTTCTGGATTTAAATTAAATCAAGAAATTCCAGAAAATGATATAAACTTCAAAAATTCATAGAAATTCAACCGTAGCTCAGATTTAAATAATTTATATATGAAAAATGATCAGAAAAATTCAATCTATCCATCTGTGCCATTTTCATGCATGACAAACCAACCTATACATGCTGTATATATGAAAACACACTTATGGCATTTAAAGGGACTTATATTAGAGTTGCATTTGAACCCTTGGTTCAAATGGATCTCTTCCAAGTTGAATGCTAAATGCATTGGCTCAAAATACATCACATATTCATGCCATATTCATGCATCATATTGTTGCATATGATTGTGTTTTGATTGTCGACACCGTTCCTTCTCGATAGGTCCTGCTCCGGAGAGTGTTCCAGAGTACCTGTCTGAGGAGCAGTGCCACCTTGTTTACCTACCAGGCAAGCAAACCCCCTTTGTTCATTCCGATACAATCCTACTCTCTCGCTCCTGCTCTCTTTTACTGCATTAGGACAACAACGATTCAACTGCTACTTTATGCTGCGGTAGTTGAACCCATTCCTCTGCATGACCTATCATTGCCACAGTAAATAGTTGAAACCCACTAGCATGTGTAGGAGTTGTTTGAGCCATGTTGTGTTCTTACCATGCCTTGGCTGCTATTACTTAGAGTTGTGTCAGGTCTGATTCATAGGGAATGAATTGGAGTGTTACGGTATGTTCTGGTGCTGAGAGTTAAGTGAGTGAACACGATTTGGTAAAGGTAGCGATGAGAGGCCATGTAGGAGTACATGGTGGGTTGTCTCATTGGAACCGTCCTTAAGCACTGACTTCAGTGTATGTTGTCCAATGACTAGCTACTACCACACATTGGGTTCCGGTAACTTGACCCCTCTCGACTTATTAACCAACTTGATCTCTGTCCAGGAGTTGCAACTAGTTTCTGGTGTTTGTAGGTAGTGCTATTTTTCTACCGAGTGGCACCCGGCAGGGTGGGCTTGGGACAGACTAGGCACACGTGGCCCGGTGTACCGAGTGGCACCCGGATGGTGGGCTCGGGAACCCTGCACACATCGTTTGGGGCCGTGAGCGACACCCCGGCCGAATCTCCTTGCGGATGGAACCCGAATAGGCTATAAACCTGGACTAGAGTCTTGTGTGGTTAGTCAGGTCGTGGCCGACACCCTCGCCAGGCTTCCGCTTGAAGGTTGCCGAGGTACATGACGTGTACATGGCGGTAAGTGGCGAGAGCGTGTGTGAAGCAGTACACCCCTGCAGGGTTATCATGATCTATTCAAATAGCCGTGTCCTCGGTTATGGACTTCTTGGATGCTTACGTGGTACATAGACAACTTGAAGTGGATACTCTAAAATGCTCAAGATAAGTGTGAGTGCTATGGATGGCTTCTCGTAGTGAGACGGGAATGAATCCATAGTGGTGTATTGAGGTGGTGATTAGTGGACTCGTGTGCGCCTTCTTACCTCAAAGAAGTTTCTCGTAGTCGTAGAACAGGATAGCCACTGAGTCAAAGCTGGCTTGCTGCAACTAAACCCCACACTACCTTCTTGATACAAATGCATGTATGATAGGATCTGATGTAAGTCTTGCTGAGTACCTTTGTACTCATGTTGCTTTATTTATGTTTTCTGCAGCGGAGACTTCAGTCTTACTAGTAGTTCCGCTTGGACTTTGACGAGTAGCTTGTACCTCAGCTACGATCTTGTACCCTTGGGAGGGGCTTGTAGATAGTCAGGCTTCTCAGCCTTTTCTTTTGTAGTTGTCTGTACTCAGACATGTAATGCTTCCGTTGCTTGTATGCTCTGAATGATGGGTCATGTGACCCCTGTTTGTACTTAATGCTATGTGGCTCTTCTGGGCCTTTTATCTATATGAGTTTGCGTTATGTTGTGATGCCATGTTGTACAGCACATACTTGCATGTTATGCGTACGTGTAACGTGTAATGCTATGTGTGGGATCCGACAACCTAGTTGTCTATCCTTGGTAGCCTCTCTTATGGGGAAATGTAGTCTAGTGCTTCCACTGAGCCATGGTAGTCCGCTACAGCCCGGTTTACCGGAGTCCTGCTAGCCCAGCACTACTGCTCCGGAACACTTAGACTGGCTGGCATGTGATTCACTTCGTTCCTGTGTCTGTCCCTTCGGGGAAATGTCACATGGTGACATCCGGAGTCCTGCCTAGCCTGCTATAGCCCGGGTTCCCGGAGTCCTGTTAGCCTAGTTGCTACAGCCCGGATTCACACGCTGCTGACCGACATGCTTGATGTTGTTTCATGTATGCCTGTCCCCGTAAGTTAGTGCCACTTTGGGTTCACGACTAGTCATGTCGGCCCGGGTTCTCTGTCATATGGATGCTAGCGACACTATCATATACGTGAGCCAAAAGGTGCAAACGGTCCCGGGCCATGGTAAGGCGACACCCGTGGGAATACCGTGCGTGAGGCCACAAAGTGATATGAGGTGTTACATGCTAGATCGGTGTGACTTAGAATCGGGGTCCCGACACAACGGCACAAAATTCAAGAACACATGCCTCGACACATATCTTGATACATTGGGCGCCATTCATGAGTTCTCTGCTCCATACACACCTCAGCAGAATGGCATCATGGAGCGCAAGAACCGAACCCTCATTGAGATGGCTCGGACGATGCTTGATGAGTACAAGACTCCAAGGAAGTTCTGGCCTGAAGCCATTGATACTGCATGCCATGTCATCAACTGTGTTTATCTTCACAAGCTTCTGAAGAAGACATCCTATGAGCTTCTAACTGGTAAGAAGCCAAATGTCAGTTACTTCAAAGTATTTGGTGCTAGGTGCTGGATCAAGGATCCACATCACACTTCAAAATTTGCACCGAAAGCACATGAAGGTTTTATTCTTGGTTATAGAAAGGATTCACACTCCTATAGAGTCTTCAATCTCTTTCACTATAAAGTGGTTGAAACTGTGGATGTGCGGTTCGATGAGACTAACGGCTCGCAAAGAGAGCACCTGCCAAATGTGCTAGATGAAGTCCCTCCTAGTGAATCGACCAAGCTTATGGGTACTGGAGAAATCATACCTTCAGAGGCACAGGCTGAAGAGGAACTTATCATTTCTGCACCTAATCAACCTGAAGACACTGCTCAGCCCGAAGCCAATGCTGAAGACGAAGACAATGATCAGCAAGGGCATAATCTTCGTCCAGTTCATCCTCGTGTTGCAAATGAAGTACAGATTGAGAGGATAATTGATAGCATCAATGCACCTGGCCCACTCACTCATTCAAGAGCAACGCAACTAGCAAATTTCTGTGGGCACTTTGCATTTGTCTCTATATCTGAACCCAAGAAAGTTGCTGAAGCCTTCATGGAACCTGAATAGATTCAAGCTATGCAAGAAGAGCTTCAACAGTTTGAGCTGAACAATGTGTGGGAATTGGTCAATGATGTCTACTACGCAACCTTCTTCTTGTAGACGTTGTTGGGCCTCCAAGTGCAGAGGTTTGTAGGACAGTAGCAAATTTCCCTCAAGTGGATGACCTAAGGTTTATCAATCCGTGGGAGGCGTAGGATGAAGATGGTTTCTCTCAAGCAACACTGCAACCAAATAATAAAGAGTCTCTTGTGTCCCCAACACACCCAATACAATGGTAAATTGTATAGGTGCACTAGTTCGGCGAAGAGATGGTGATACAAGTGCAAAATGGATGGTAGATATAGGTTTTTGTAATCTGAAAATATAAAAACAGCACGGTAGCAAGTGATAAAAGTGAGCGTAAACGGTATTGCAATGCTAGGAAACAAGGCCTAGGGTTCATACTTTCACTAGTGCAAGTTCTCTCAACAATAATAACATAACTGGATCATATAACTATCCCTCAACATGCAACAAAGAGTCACTCCGAAGTCACTAATAGCGAAGAACAAACGCAGAGATTGTTGTAGGGTATGAAACCACCTCAAAGTTATCCTTTCTGATCGATCTATTAAAGAGTCCGTAGTAAAATAACACGAAGCTATTCTTTCCGTTCGATCTATCATAGAGTTCATACTAGAATAACACCTTAAGACACAAATCAACCAAAACCCCAATGTCACCTAGATACTCCAATGTCACCTCTAGTATCCGCGGGTATGATTATACGATATGCATCACACAATCTCAGATTCATCTATTCAACCAACACAAAGAACTTCAAAGAGTGCCCCAAAGTTTCTACCGGAGAGTCAAGATGAAAACGTGTGCCAACCCCTATGCATAGATTCCCAAGGGCACGGAACCCGCAAGTTGATCACCAAAACATACATCAAGTAGATCACATGAATATTCCATTGTCACCACAAATAAGCACATGCAAGACATACATCAAGTGTTCTCAAATCCTTAAAGACTCAATCCAATAAGATAACTTCAAAGGGAAAACTAAATCCATTACAAGAGAGTAGACGGGGAGAAACATCATAAGATCCAACTATAATAGCAAAGCTCGTGATACATCAAGATCGTGCCGAGTCAAGAACAAGAGAGAGAGAGGTCAAACACATAGCTACTAGTACATACCCTTAGCTCCGAGGGTGAACTACTCCCTCCTCGTCATGGAGAGCACCAGGATGATCAAGATGGCCACCGATGAGGGATGCCCCCTCCGGCAGGGTGCCGGAACAGGGTCCCGATTGGTTTTTGGTGGCTACAGAGGCTTGCTGCGGCGGAACTCCCGATCTATTCTGTTCTCCGATGTTTTTAGGGTATGTGGATATATATAGGCGGAAGAAGTCGGTAAGGGGAGCCACGAGGGGCCCATGATGGTGGGGGCGCGCCTAGGGGGCAGGCGTGCCTCCCTGCCTCGTGGCCACCTTGAAGCTTCCCTGACTTCAACTCCAAGTCTCATGGATCACGTTCGTTCCAAAAATCACGCTCCCGAAGGTTTCATTCCGTTTGGACTCCGTTTGATATTCCTTTTCTGCGAAACACTGAAACAAGGGAAAAAACAAAAACTGGCACTGGGCTCTAGGTTAATAGGTTAGTCCCAAAAATAATATAAAAGTGTTTAGTAAAGCCCATAAACATCCAAAACAGATAATATAATAGCATGAATACTTCGTAAATTATAGATACGTTGGAGACGTATCAGCATCCCCAAGCTTAATTCCTGCTCATCCTCGAGTAGGTAAATGATAAAAGAAATAATTTATGAAGTGTGAATGCTAGCAGGTGCACAAGTTTGATCAATGATAATTTCAACCACCTTTTATAGCATCATTATATATCATAACAGTAGCTCATCTCATAAAGTTTCTCATGATCAAGTAACAAGCTATTCGCATGTTAAAGTATACATCATAAACTTTCTTGAAAACTAACAAACCGTGTTATCAGTCATCAAACAATTACAATTCATCTTATTTTCAGGAAGAGTCTATGTCAGAGCTTGGATTTAGCAAACTCCACATACTCAACTATCATTTAGTCTTTCACAATTGCTAACACTCACGCGATATTTATGGGTTCAAAGTTTTAATTAGACACAGAGAAAGATAGGGGCTTATAGATTCGCCTCCCAACCTTTTACCTCAAGGGTAATGTCAACAATAATAGCTCATGATGCCTTACATCCAATTGGATATATATATATATATATATATATATATATATATATCAAAATCTTTCCAACACAATGTGCTTGCCAAAGGATAAAATGTAAAAAGGAAAGGTGAAGATCACCATGACTCTTGCATAAGGTAAAAGACAAGAATAAAAGATAGGCCCTTCGCAGAGGGAAGCAGAGGTTGCCATGCGCTTTTGTAGTTGGATGCACAAAATCTTAATGCGAGGGAACGTCACTTTATATTGCCACTTGTGATAGGGACCTTTATTATGCAGTCCATCGCTTTTATTGCTTCCATATCACAAGATCGTATAAAGCTTATTTTCTCCACACTAAAAGATCATATGTATTTAGAGATCAATTTTTATTGAATGCACCGATGACAACTTACTTGAAGGATCTTACTCAATCCATAGGTAGGTATGGTGGACTCTCATGGCAATACTGGTTTAAGGGATGTTTGGAAGCACAAGTAGTATCTCTACTTGGTGCGAAGAATTTGGCTAGCATGAGGGGGAAAGGCAAGCTCAATGTGTTGGGCGATCCATGACAATATACTTTATTTCGGATATAAGAAAACATAACCCATTATGTTGTCTTCCTTGTCCAACATCAACCTTTTAACATGTCATATTTTAATGAGTGCTCACAATTACAAAAGATGTCCAAGATAGTATATTTATATGTGAAATCTCTCTTCCCTCAATATTCTTTCATGAATTGTTCAAGTGACCAATACAATGTTTGCTAACCTTCAATAAATTTACCACCTCTACTTCTTATATGTGAAGGTATTACTCCCCATGGGATAAGCATATGAAACATATATAATCTCAGATTTATAATATTCAATTCATTCAACCATTTACTCATAGGATATAAGTTAAGCACAAATGAAGAGATTATTGTAGGGTACGAAACCACCTCAAAGTTATCCTTTCTGATCGATCTATTCACGAGTCCGTAGTAAAATAACACGAAGCTATTCTTTCCGTTCAATCTATCATAGAGTTCATACTAGAATAACACCTTAAGACACAAATCAACCAAAACCCTAATGTCACCTAGATACTCCAATGTCACCTCAAGTATCCGTGGGTATGATTATATGATATGCATCACACAATCTCAGATTCATCAATTCAACCAACACAAAGAACTTCAAAGAGTTCCCCAAAGTTTCTACCGGAGAGTCAAGACGAAAACGTGTGCCAACCCCTATGCATAGATTCCCAAGGTCGCGGAACCCGCAAGTTGATCACCAAAACATACATCAAATAGATCACATGAATATCCCATTGTCACCACAGATAAGCACATGCAAGACATACATCAAGTGTTCTCAAATCCTTAAATACTCAATCCAATAAGATAACTTCAAAGAGAAGACTCAATCCATTACAAGAGAGTAGAGGGGGAGAAATATCATAAGATCCAACTATAATAGCAAAGCTCGCGATACATCAAGATCGTGCCGAGTCAAGAACACGAGAGAGAGAGAGATCAAACACATAGCTACTGGTACATACCCTCAGCCCCGAGGGTGAACTACTCCCTCCTCGTCATGGAGAGCGCCGGGATGATGAAGATTGCCACCGGTGAGGGATCCCCCCTCTGGCAGGGTGCCGGAACAGGGTCCTGATTGGTTTTTGGTAGCTACAGAGGCTTGCGGTGGAGAAACTCCTGATCTATTCCGTTCTCCAATGTTTTTAGGGTATATGGATATATATAGGCGAAAGAACTCGGTAAGGGGAGCCACGAGGGGCCCACGAGGGTGGGGGGCGCGCCCAGGTGGGCAGGCGCGCCTCCCTGCCTCGTGGCCACCTCGAAGCTTCCCTGACTTCACCTCCAAGTCTCCTGGATCACGTTCGTTCCAAAAATCACGCTCCCGAAGGTTTCATTCCGTTTGGATTCCGTTTGATATTCCTTTTCTGCGAAACACTGAAACATGGGGAAAAAACTGGCACTGGGCTCTGGGTTAATAGGTTAGTCCCAAAAATAATATAAAAGTGTTTAGTAAAGCCCATAAACATCCAAAACAGATAATATAATAGCAGGAATACTTCATAAATTATAGATATGTTGGAGACGTATCTGTCAAGCGTCCTGATCCTCGCAAGCACAATATAATAGGCACCAAATGGAGCTATCGCAACAAACAAGATGAGCATGGTCAAGTTGTCAGAAACAAGGCTCGTCTCGTTGCTCAAGGATACACTCAAGTTGAAGGGATTGACTTTGATGAAACTTTTGCTCCCGTGGCTAGGTTTGAAGCCATTCGCATACTACTAGCCTATGCCAACCATCACAACATTCTTCTGTACCAAATGGATGTGAAGAGTGCCTTTCTCAATGGCAAGATTGAAGAAGAAGAGTTGCCACCTGGCTTCGAAGATCCAAAACATCCTGATATGTTATACAAGCTCAACAAGGCACTGTATGGCCTCAAACAAGCTCCTCGCGCTTGGTATGACACTCTCAAAGACTTCCTAAAGAGCAAAGGCTTCAAACCTGGTTCTCTAGATCCTACACTCTTCATGAAGACATAGGATGGAGAACTGTTTGTGTGCCAAATCTATGTGGATGACATTATCTTCGGCTACACTGACAAGAGATACAGTGATGAATTTGGACACATGATGCAAGAGCAATATCAGATGTCCATGATGGGCAAACTGAAATTCTTCCTTCGTCTTCAAATTCGTCAGCAGAGCAATGACATCTTCATATCACAAGAGAAATACCTCAAAGATTGCCTGAAGAAGTTTGGAATGCAAGACTACAAAGGATACACGACGCCAATGCCAACCAAAAGTCATCTGAGTCCCGACGACAATGGTAAAGAGTTCGATCAAAAGTATACCACTCCATGATTGGTTCTTTACTCTATTTATGTGCATCTAGGCCAGATATAATGCTTAGTGTTTGCATGTGTGCCCGATTCCAAGCGGCACCAAAGGAATCGCATCACTTAGGAGTGAAGCGAATTCTTCGATATTTGGCTTACACCCCAACACTAGGATTATGGTATCCAAAGGGCTTAGAGTTTGATCTAGTTGGATTCTCAGATTCTGATTATGCTGGTGACAAGGTTGATCGCAAGTCCACTTTAGGCACATGTCACTTTATTGGACGATCACTTGTCTGTTGGTCTTCAAAGAAGCAGAACTGTGTATCTCTCTCCACTGCTGAATCTGAATACATTGCTGCTGGATCTTGCTCTGCTCAGCTTCAATGGATGAAGCAAACTCTCAAGGACTATGGCATCCACCTGAAGCAAGTGCCACTTTAGTGTGACAATGAAAGCGCCACCAAGATTGCCAGCAACCCAGTTGAGCACTCGAAGACAAAGCACATCGAAATCCGTCATCACTTTCTCAGAGATCATGTCATGAAGGAAGATATTGATATCATTCACGTCAACACTGAAGAGCAATTGGCTGATATCTTCACAAAGCCCTTGGATGAGAAAAGGTTTTGCAAGTTGCGGTGTGAGATAAATATCTTAGAATCCTCAAATGTCCTATGATTGGACACACATCCTAATGCTTATGCATGTTGATGACTTAGATGTGCAACACAGGAAGTAACGTATATCTTCAATCAATGAAGACATGCACTCTAAGTGTGAATACATAACGCAGAATTTGACTTCGGAGCGCCACGATAATTGTGCGTCGTGTCTGGGTCTAATACTTCCTATACGGTGGCTAACGCTACCACCAAATTCTTGTTTGAAGTGTTTCAATTGGTGTCAAAATTGCAAAGTCTGAGCATTTGATTTGTCTTCGACGTTGATTTAACTTCATGTTTATCTCCACAATGTTGATTTGGATTTATGCTGATATATACATATATTCATGTTCTGTCCTCTACAACATTCACTTATAGCTATGTCTTCATGTTTGAATCTTTCTTGATCTAAGTGAATGTGATCGGACCCTAACCCCTTCTATGCTTCTACCTCAAACTCTATCTTTCCAAATCATATGCATTCTATTGAAACATGTCAATTGTCTTCTCTGAATCCTTGTCAACAGAAGACAAAGAGACAAAAGTTGAATCTGTTTTAATGCTATATCCTTTTTGCCTGAAAACCAGAGAAGTCGGAACGACCACCTGACAATCCAGGCGTGCGTGGGAACATGGAACAAATTCCAATGAGTTGCATGCATGCCACATGTCCTTCAGATGTGAACCGCCAGGGGCACCTGCGCAATTACGCTGTGTTGTCCCTCTCCTTATAAATACACAACTCACCGCAGTCATTATCTCTTCTCCCCCTCGCCACCTCGCAAAAACCCTAGCGCCTCCGCTAGCTCGCATCGACGCCGGAGATGAAGCGCTTAGCTGCCGCGACTTCTTCGACGCCGTCCTCACGCCGGCCGCGGACCTCGTCCTCTCCGCCACCGCCGTAGGTGTCTTCCGCCGCCAAGTTAGGGCGCGGAAGATTGAACTGCTCGACCTCTTTATTCACCTCATCTAGCAGTTCGTCAAGTGGTAATTATAACTTAATTTTTACTGCCTTTTTGATCCATCAGATCCATCCACTTCACCCAAAAGTGGTTTCTCAACTTCCAAATCTGGATCTGTCTTCTTCTGCGTCTCATATCTTACTAAGAATATTCACTTATGCTTCACAACTAGTTAGATTCCTCACTTGTACTTATTCATGGATTCGTACAAATCTGGAACCAACTCTCATCAAATAAGTGAATGTCTTCGCGCTATGAGGTCAATGTCTTCAAACTGATTTATCTTCAAAATCTTCTGAGAATGCATATGACCTCTTCCCCTTCCCTCGCACCTCTAATGCTGTCACAGGTACATGTCCATGGGAGAATCCCTTGGTTCTCATAGTCTGCATTCATTTGCAGAGTTCTTACAGTGTCATATTCACTCACCAGAAGCCAGTTCCTGTCTAACCAGCAAGAGGAAGCCATTCACTGTATTGAAGCCTTTCAGTCTGAATATTATGGCGTCTGAAAAATCTGCAAGGAAAGGCGGCAGGCAGTGCCGTGGAGATACATCTAAGGATTTACCTCCTGATCTGTATGAACTGTACAATACTGATCCTAAAGAGAGCTATGGCCAGCGCAAGACTCGAATCCAATGGATTTGAAGATATTAGGAAGAGGAGTGGTTCAAATACAGATTTGTGACTCGTGAATATGCAGAGAAGAATGCAATCAAGCGCCCATGGGGAGATATTCTATACAAAAATCTTCAGCCCAAGACCAAGCCTGAAGCCATTGCTCAGGGCTTGTACCCATGCATGGTCCGAGGACCGTAGCTCGAAAATGCCGACCCATCATCTATGTTATGGTGTCGCGATGACAATCTATTCAAGCGTAACTATAAGTTTGCAAAAGATTCTGCTGTGAAGAACAAGAAAAATCTTGGATGCAACTTCAACCCAGGTCCTTCTACTCCTAGGGCTGATGGCACACGTGATGCCAATCCCAATGTCATCGGCCCCTTTGACAACTTTGATGGCCTCCTCTCTCATATCGCAGCTCAGAGGGCCACAGTGGATCAATCTGCTGATGATGCTGACTCTGAAGAAGCACCAGCACCACTGAAGCCTCAGAAGAAGAAGATAAAGGCTTTAAAGCCCTCTGTCGCACCAAGAGCTTCCGTTGTGAAGCCATGGGCCACTGCACCTCCTGAAGCCAGTGTGCAATCTGCAGACTTATCTTGTGTCTCCAAGAAGACCGAGAGGTCCAACAAGAAGAAGCCCATGAAGAGTTCTAGGCATGAACTCACCCCAGCTGCTGTTCTGTGGAATGAGGCTGCCACCATTGATCTGTCTAGTGATGAAGACCTTGGTGATGAAGCTCTTGAGATGCTTATCAAGAGCAAGCAAGAGGCGGAGATCTTCAACGATATGCCCCTCTTTGATGTGGACATTCTGAACAACTTCATCGACGAGTGGTTTGATGACCAGACTATCAGTATTGATGATCTTCAGCTTCCTGTGGACATCAGCGTCACATTCCATGGAGCCATTGCAAATGAGCTGGCCTTGGCTCAGAATATAGTCGAGCTCAAGAACAAAATTGATTATGAGAAGGCTCACTTCAAGAAGAACACACTACAAAAAAAAGACACATCCATGACATTTTGGGCCGAACGAATTTTTGCTTGTCATCCTTATGACACTTCTATGATTATAATTGTGACAAAACCCGGTATCATCATAGATGTGGTGGGGTCCTACTTCTATGACAAAAAAACATGACAGAAAATGGGCTTTTCGTCCTGGGCGAGCCGGAGACGCAGCTGCATGACTTTCTTTGGGCCGTCCATGACGGAAAAAACCATGGTAGAAGCAAGGGCGAGGAAAATATCGGTGTGTTCCCGGTTACGGTGGGTGGTCGGGGCCGAGCGATGCGCGTTTCTCTCGTACACACACGTGCGTGGGTGCAAGGCGTTAGGCTCTAACTGAACCCGAGCGATTGCACTGCAGGCTACGCGTTACTGAACCCGAGCGATCGATTGATGGCTGTTAACTGAACCCGATCGAGCGATTCCTACGCTACTGCTGCTAACTGAAGCCGATCGATGCTGCCTCAGGATGAACAGTGAGCGTTGCCGGGGGGTTTGGATGAACAGTTCCCGGTGGGGGTGGATGAATAGGACCCTGTGGTGTTGCCTCTGGATGAACAATGAGCGTTATTGGGGGTGGGTTTGGATAAACAGTTCCCGGTGGGGGTGGATGAACAAGACCCCGTGGTGTTGCCTCTGGATGAACATGACCCCGATCGATCGAGCCGGTTGGGGCTGGATGAACAGGACCCCGTGGAGGGCTGGATGAACAGGACCATGCCCTGGAGGGCAGGATGAACAATAGACAATGGAGGGCTGGATGAACAGTAGCCCGTGGAGGGGTGGTTGAACAGGAGCCCGTGGAGAGGGCTGGTTGAACAGTGGCCGGTGGAGTAGCGCGCGGTGGAGGCTGGATGAACAGGAGCCCGTGGATGAACAGTCGCAGGTGGAGGCTGGAGGAGGTCGACGGTGGATGAACAGTAGCCCGTGGAGCCTGGAGGGGGTCGACGGTGGAGATGAACAGTATCCCGTGGAGTCCCGTTTTGCGGTACGCCACACCCCTCCAGATGAACAGGACCCCCGTTTCGACCGTAGAGCTCAAACACTTTGGGCTGGCTCCACGCATCCCAAAGTCAAAGTGCTCCTCAAAATTGTCCAAAAGCCGGAGCTCACACTCTAAATCAGAAAAAGACGACTTTACCCCCACTAAAGTTAATTATATGCATGAATTGCCACTGCCTGGTACGTATCTGTTTCTTCTCCCACAAATGCACAACCACCACTTTGCTAGGGTTCATCATTCCCCATCTCCTCCTCCACCCACCCCAACCTCGGCCACCGGTGGCTCGGCCTATCACCGGCCGGAATCAGATAAGCCGCCGTCGCCGCCAGAATCCCTCTTTCTTGGAGCACAAGGGCGCCGCCACCACGTTCACTGCCTCCTCCACCGGCAAATCCACATCATCGGACCGCCTCCACCCGCCCGAACCTAGGCCACCGGCCACACGGATCCCCGCCCGTCACAAAGGTAGCACTACAAAAAAAGACACATCCGTGACATTTTGGGCCAAACGAAAAAAATGTCTGTCATACTTATGACACTTCTATGATGATAATTGTGACAAAACCCGGTATCATCATAGATGTGGTGGGGTCCTACTTCTATGACAAAAAATCATGAAAGAAAATGGGCTTTTCGTCCTGGGCGGGCCGGAGACGCAGCTGCATGACATTCTTTGGGCCATCCATGACGGAAAAAACCGTGGTAAAAGCGAGGGCGAGGAAAATATCGGGGTGTTCCCGGTTACGGTGGGTGGTCGGGGCCGAGTGATGTGTGTTTCTCTCGTACACGCACGCGCGTGGGTGCGAGGCGTTGGGCTCTAACTGAACCCGAGCAAGGCGTTGGGCTCGAACTGAACCCGAGCGATTGCACTGCAGGCTACGCGTTACTGAACTCGAGCGATCGATCGATGGCTGTTAACTGAACCAGATTGAGCGATTCTTCGCTACTGCTGCTAACTGAAGCCGATCGATGCTGCCTCTGGATGAACAGTGAGCGTTGCTAGGGGGTTTGGATGAAAACAGTTCCCGGTGGGGGTGGATGAACAGGACCCCGTGGTGTTGCCTCTGGATGAACAGGACCCCGATTGATCGAGCCGGTTGGGCCTGGATGAACAGGACCCCGTGGAGGGCTGGATGAACAGGACCACCCCGTGGAGGGCTGGATGAACAGTAGATGGTGGAGGGCTGGATGAACATTAGCCCGTGTAGAGAGCTGGTTGAACAGTAGCCGGTGGAGTAGCGCGCGGTGAAGGCTGGATGAACAGGAGCCCGTGGATGAACAGTCGCAGGTGGAGGCTGGAGGAGGTCGACGGTGGATGAACAGTAGCCCGTGGAGGCTGGAGGGGGTCGACGGTGGAGATGAACAGTATCCCGTGGAGTCCCGTTTTGCGGTACGCCACACCCCTCCAGATGAACAGGACCACCGTTTCGACCGTAGCGCTCCAGCACTTTGGGCTGGCTCCACGCATCCCAAAGTCAAAGTGCTCCTCAAAATTGTCCAAAAGCTGGAGCTCACACTCTAAATCAGAAAAAGACGACTTTACCCCCACTAAAGTTAATTATATGCACGAATTGCCACTGCCCGGTACGTATCTGTTTCTTCTCCCACGAATGCACAACCACCACTTTGCTAGGGTTCATCATTCCCCATCTCCTCCTCCACCCACCCCAACCTCGGCCACCGGTGGCTCGGCCTATCACCGGCCGGAATCGGATAAGCCGCTGTCGCCGCCAGAATCCCTCTTTCTTTGAGCACAAGGGTGCCGCCACCATGTCCACTGCCTCCTCCACCGGCCAATCCACATCATCGGACCGCCTCCACCCGCCCGAACGTAGGCCACCGGCCACACGGATCCCCGCCCGTCGCAAAGGTAGCACGACAAAAAAAGACACATCCGTGACATTTTGGACCGAACGAAAAAAATGTCTGTCATACTTATGACACTTCTATGATGATAATTGTGACAAAACCCGGTATCATCATAGATGTGGTGGGGTCCTACTTCTATGGCAAAAAATCATGACAGAAAATGGGCTTTTCGTCCAGGGCGAGCCAGAGACGCAGCTGCATGACATTCTTTGGGCTGTCCATGACGGAAAAAAACCGTGGTAGAAGCGAGGGCGAGGAAAATATCGGGGTGTTCCCGGTTACGGTGGGTGGTCGGGGCCGAGCGATGTGTGTTTCTCTCGTACACGCACGGGCGTGGGTGTGAGGCGTTGGGCTCTGACTGAACCCGAGTGAGGCGTTGGGCTCTAACTGAACCCGAGCGATTACACTGCAGGCTACGCGTTACTGAACTCGAGCGATCGATCGATGGCTGTTAACTGAACCAGATCGAGCGATTCCTTCGCTACTGCTGCTAACTGAAGCCGATCGATGCTGCCTCTGGATGAACAGTGAGCGTTGCTAGGGGGTTTGGATGAACAGTTCCCGGTGGGGGTGGATGAACAGGACCCCGTGGTGTTGCCTCTGGATGAACAGGACCCCGATTGATCGAGCCGGTTGGGCCTGGATGAACAGGACCCCGTGGAGGGCTGGATGAACAGGACCACCCCGTGGAGGGCTGGATGAACAGTAGATGGTGGAGGGCTGGATGAACATTAGCCCGTGTAGGGAGCTGGTTGAACAGTAGCCGGTGGAGTAGCGCGCGGTGAAGGCTGGATGAACAGGAGCCCGTGGATGAACAGTCGCAGGTGGAGGCTGGAGGAGGTCGACAGTGGATGAACAGTAGCCCGTGGAGGCTGGAGGGGGTCGACGGTGGAGATGAACAGTATCCCGTGGAGTCCCGTTTTGCGGTACGCCACACCCCTCCAGATGAACAGGACCCCCGTTTCGACCGTAGCGCTCCAACACTTTGGGCTGGCTCCACGCATCCCAAAGTCAAAGTGCTCCTCAAAATTGTCCAAAAGCTGGAGCTCACACTCTAAATCAGAAAAAAGACGACTTTACCCCCACTAAAGTTAATTATATGCACGAATTGCCACTGCCCGGTACGTATCTGTTTCTTCTCCCACGAATGCACAACCACCACTTTGCTAGGGTTCATCATTCCCCATCTCCTCCTCCACCCACCCCAACCTCGGCCACCGGTGGCTCGGCCTATCACCGGCCGGAATCGGATAAGCCGCTGTCGCCGCCAGAATCCCTCTTTCTTGGAGCACAAGGGTGCCGCCACCATGTCCACTGCCTCCTCCACCGGCCAATCCACATCATCGGACCGCCTCCACCCGCCCGAACGTAGGCCACCGGCCACACGGATCCCCGCCCGTCGCAAAGGTAGCACTACAAAAAAAGACACATCCGTGACATTTTGGACCGAACGAAAAAAATGTCTGTCATACTTATGACACTTCTATGATGATAATTGTGACAAAACCCGGTATCATCATAGATGTGGTGGGGTCCTACTTCTATGACAAAAAATCATGACAGAAAATGGGCTTTTCGTCCAGGGCGAGCCAGAGACGCAGCTGCATGACATTCTTTGGGCTGTCCATGACGGAAAAAAACCGTGGTAGAAGCGAGGGCGAGGAAAATATCGGGGTGTTCCCGGTTACGGTGGGTGGTCGGGGCCGAGCGATGTGTGTTTCTCTCGTACACGCACGCGCGTGGGTGTGAGGCGTTGGGCTCTGACTGAACCCGAGCGAGGCGTTGGGCTCTAACTGAACCCGAGCGATTACACTGCAGGCTACGCGTTACTGAACTCGAGCGATCGGTCGATGGCTGTTAACTGAACCAGATCGAGCGATTCCTTCGCTACTGCTGCTAACTGAAGCCGATCGATGCTGCCTCTGGATGAACAGTGAGCGTTGCTGGGGGGTTTGGATGAACAGTTCCCGGTGGGGGTGGATGAACAGGACCCCGTGGTGTTGCCTCTGGATGAACAGGACCCCGATTGATCGAGCCGGTTGGGGCTGGATGAACAGGACCCCGTGGAGGGCTGGATGAACAGTAGATGGTGGAGGGCTGGATGAACAGCAGCCCGTGTAGAGAGCTGGTTGAACAGTAGCCAGTGGAGTAGCGCGCGGTGGAGGTTGGATGAACAGGAGCCCGTGGATGAACAGTCGCAGGTGGAGGCTGGAGGAGTTCGATGGTGGATGAACAGTAGCCCGTGGAGGCTGGAGGGGGTTGACAGTGGAGATGAACAGTATCCAGTGGAGTCCCATTTTGCGGTACGCCACACCCCTCTCGATGAACAGGACCCCCGTTTCGACCATAGCGCTCCAACACAAGTCCGTTTCCTCTGTTTTGCGGTACGCCACACCACTCCCGATCAACAGAACCCCCGTTTCGACCGTAGGAGGTCCGTTTCCTCCGTTTTGCGGTACGCCGGACCCCTCCCGATGAACAGGATCCCGTTTCGACCGTGGCTGGTCGAACACAAGGCCGTTTCCTCCGTTTTGCGGTACACCAGGCCTCGTTTCCATCAGCTGTTCCGTCCAAGCTGGTTGGCTCCCATGCGTTCCGTTGCCTCCCAATGAACACGACGCATTCCGTTGCCTCCCCATGAACACGACGACGACGCACTTTCTCCGTTCCGACCCAACCATGTACACGAGCCCTAGCCGTAAGGATGCGCGAGTAGGCGTTCGAGTCCCTGCCCGTATGTACGTACGTGGCCGTATTTTCTTTCTTGCACACTGGCCGCTATACGTACGTGTACATGCTACGTGCGCGCCTCTACTACGACACGTGCGCGCCTCTACATCGACCAGTATGTATGTACACGTTTGCGACCAGAATGACAACGCTACGTACGCTTCGACCAGGTGGGTCCCGACTGTCACGCACTTCCTTGCCTGCGAAGATGTAGCTGGTGGGTCCCAGCAGTCAGGGGGGCTAATTGTTTTTTTTGCCCGAACGCACTACCTTGCGTGCGAAGATGTAGCTGGTGGGTCCCAGCAGTCAGGGGGAAACGTTTTTTCGCGAAATACGGTGGCCCATCCGGTGGGTCCCCGCTGTCAGGTGGAGGAATAATTATTTAGCGCGTAATAAGGAGGCAGTTCCTTGCTGCGACCGTGGACCCAGCTGTCAGCCTCTCCACGTACAGTCCACGTCCGATGCAAGCCGTTCCTTGACCACATTGACCATGCCGCGCCGAGAGCACCAGGGCGGTGGACGACGGTGAGGCCTAGGAAGGGGACGACGCGGTGCCGGGGAAGACACGGCAGTGGAAGCCCGCGCGGAGAGGAGTACGAGGGTTCACTGGTTTGGCTGCAGTGTGAGGCTGCAGTCACCGCAGAATAACAGGGGGTGTGGATGAGTGGAGGGATGGCCTAGCTCGCGGTGGGAGTAGTAGGGGGCGGTGAGGCCTTCGCGGCAGCACAGCCGGCCACGGGAGGCAGGAGCACGAGGCACGACCGGCGCTGGTTTGGGCGGCTGGAGCAAGAAGACCAGAGGTTGAAGAAGCACTACGGCCGTTGGATGGACATCGTATGGTCACTATAGCTAGAATCGTGCATATTGACTAAGTTGACAAAGCCCTCCGTCCCCATCAACTTAGTAGGCCCACAAGTCAGCCTGCCACTATACTGGGTCCCAGCTAACAGGGGGAGTATTCATTTTTTGTGCGTAATAAGGAGGCACTTCCTTGCGTGCGAAGATATAGCTGGTGGGTCCGAGCTGTCAGTGGCGATAACGTTATTTTCGCGAAATTCAGAGGCCCTTTCGGTGGGTCCCAGATGTCAGGTGGAGGAATCATTATTTTGCGCGTAATAAGGAGGCATTTCCTTGCGTGCGGCCGTGGACCCAGCTGTCAGCCTCTCCATGTACAGTCCACTTCAGATGCATGTCGGTCATTGACCACGTTGACCAGGCCGCGCCGAGAGCACCAGGGCGGTGGACGACGGCAAGGCCTAGGAAGGGAACGACGCGGAGGCAGGGAAGACTCGACAGTTGTTTCCCATGCGGAGGGGTGAACGACTGTACGTGGGTTTACTGGTTTGTCTGCCGTCGCCGGAGATTAACAGTAGGTGCGGGTGAGTGGAGGGATGGCTAGGCCAGCGATGGGAGTACGATGGAGCGGGGAGGCCTGCGCGGCAGCACAGCCGGCCGCGGGGAGGAGAGAGCAGGCAGTCCCGCCGGTGCTTGTTTGAGCGGCTGGAGCAGGAAGAGCAGAGATTGAAGAAGCACGACGGCCGTTGGATGGACATCCAATAGTCACTGCTTGTGCGTCAACCTTTTTTTTAGGAAAGCCTCAAATCTGTGGAAAACATCATACAACCCATCTGCCATTATTTCTAATAATTTATAGCCCATTTGCTAATTCTTAAGGTTTTTTTGGAGCCCATATTCTTTTTGTTAGCATTACAGCCCATATTGTGGCCACGGTTAAAAAATTATACGAAATTTTGCATATTTTGGTGCGGTCCGAAATATTTTCAATCCCAAAATTTTGAGTCACATTCAAACTGATTTTAAAAATAAATGTATATCAATATAAAATCCAAAAAAAATTCCACGCATAAAAATCAATGCAATTAAAAATCTCGAAATGCAAAATAAATAAATTTGAAACTAATTGCCGGTTTGATGTGTTTTAAAAATGTACAACCCATTTCTCATTACTGATAGGCCATTTTCTCAGCCAGCCGAATGAAGCTCTCTTCGTCTTGAAAGATTTGCAACCCAACAGGCCTGACAAAGCGACTTACTTGGCAAATCACAAAAAAACTGGGTTGTGGCCGTGGACCCAGCTGCGGCCATGGACCCAGCTGTCAGCCTCTCCACGTACAGTACTCTTCCGATGGAAGTCGGTCGTTGACCACATTGACCACGCCGCGCCGAGAGCACCAAGGCAGTGGACGACGGCGAGGCCTAGGAAGGGGACGACGTGGAGCCGGGGAAGACGCGGCAGTGGATGCCCATGCGGAGAGGAGTACGAGGGTTCACTGGTTCGGCTGCGGTGTGAGGCTGCCGTCGCCGCCGAATAACAGGGGGTGTGGATGAGTGGAGGGATGGCCTGGCCAGCGCTGGGAGTAGTATGGGGGCGGTGAGGCCTCTGTGGCAGCACAGCCGGCCACGGGAGGCAGGAGCAGGCGGCACGACCGGCGCTGCTTTGGGCGGCTGGAGCAAGAAGACTAGAGGTTGAAGAAGCACTATGGCCGTTGGATGGACATCGTACGGTCACTAGAGCTAGAATCGTTCATATTGACTAACTTGACAAAGCCCTCTGTCCCCGTCAACTTAGTAGGCTCACAAGTCAGCCACCCACTATGGTGGGTCCCAGCTAGCAGGGGGTATTCATTTTTTTGGGCGTCATAAGGAGGCACTTACTTGCGTGCGAAGATATACCTGGTGGGTACGACCTGTCAGTGGGGGGAACGTTTTTTTCACGAAATACAGAAGCCCTTCCTGTGGGTGCTAGCTGTCAGGTGGAGGAATCATTATTTTGGGCGTAATAAGGAGGCATTTCCTTGCGTGCGGCCGTGGACCCAGCTGTCAACCTCTCCAAGTACAGTCCACTTCCGATGGATGTCGTTCAATTACCACGTTGACCAAGCCACGCCGAGAGCACCATGGCGGTGGACGACGACGAGGCCTTGGAAGGGAACGACACGGAGCCAGGGAAGACTCGGCAGTTGTTTCCCATGCGGAGGAGTACGAGGGTTTACCGGTTCGTCTGCCGTCCCCGGAGAATAACAGCAGGTGTGGGTGAGTAGAGGGATGGCTAGGACATCGATGGGATTACGGTGGGGCGGTGAGGCCTGCGCGACAGCATAGCCAGCCGTGGGAGGAGGGAGCAGGCAGTCCCGCCGGCGCTTGTTTGAGCGGCTGGAGCAGGAAAAGCAGAGATTGAAGTAGCACGACAGCCATTGGATGGACATCCAACAGTCACTGCTCTCGTGTGCATTATTTCTAATAATGTACAACCCATTTGCTAATTCTTAAGAATTTTTTGGAGCCCATCTTCGTTTTGTTAGCATTACACCCCATATTGTGGCCACGATTAAAAAGTATACAATTTTTTTGCATATTTCAGTCCGGTCAACTGTTTTTAATCCTGAAATATTGATTCACATTCAAACTATTTTGAAAAATAATTTATATAAATATAAAATCCAAATAATTGTCCACGCATAAAAATCAATGGAATTTAAAATCTTGTAATGAAATAAAATTGAAACTAATTCCCGGTTTGATGTGTTTTAAAAATGTACAACCCATTTCTGGGCAAACCGAATGAAACTCTCCTCGTCTTGAAAGATTTGTAGCCCAGCAGGGCTGATAAAGCAAGTAGGCTTTAGGGTATTTCTTAAAAAAAAGAACTAGACTAGCCATTTTCAGCAAGAAAAAAACACAACTGGGCTCATGATGTGGTAAACATAAATAAAACCCTGGCTAGACGGGCCACAGCCCCCGCACAGCCCCATTGTTACCCTGATCCATCGCTAAAACTAGTATAAATAACAACTACTTGTTCCTCAAAAAAAAACTGCGCGACCTGCTGGGTCCCTGGTGTCAGCCGCTCGTAGTGTAGTTCTCTCGTTTACTGACTAGGTTGACAATGGCGTGAGCCCCAGATGTCCAACCATTAGGAGGAACCATATTTTTGGACTTGTAATATAGAGGCACTTGCTTGCGTACTGCCATGACGCTGGTGGGTCCCTACTGTCATCCTCTCCACGTACAGTCATCTCCTTGTTCCTCTTGGTTGTTGACAACGTTGACAACGCAAGAGGGCGGCGCACCGCGCATGGCGAGCGAACAAAGGTCGCAAGGCAGAGGACGAAGGCACGGCCTCGGACAGAACGAACAGGAGTCGTGGAAGATGCGTCGGTCCAGTCGCAGGCGGAGGGGAGTATGAGGGTTGACTGGTTCGGGTGTGGGTGCGTGTTGGGGCTGACGTCGCCGGAGAATAACAGGACGTGTGAGGGAATAGAGGGAGGGACTGGCCAACGTTGGAGGGTACGTACGGTAGGGCGGCGGAGGCACAACCAGCCATGGGAGGCGGGAGCAGGCGAAGCCGACGGGGTGGTTTGGTTTGGATGGCTGGAGGAAGAAGAATACAAGAGATAGAAGATACACGACAGATGTTGGATGTCAATCCAACGGCTGGTAGGCAGAATCGTTTGTTGACTGGCTAGTAAGTCGACACCACCTTGGATAGACTATTTCCTCGCGGGTCCCAAATGTCAGAATCCAAATCTGGCACGGTCATGCAGCCCTTCCTATGAAAATTTACAGCCCATTTGATGTGCTAGTTGGAAATAAGTTTGTGGGTGCTGGTGGGGGCTAATCACTTGGCTTTTGTAATGCACAGTGAGCTCAAGCAGCCGGCGAGAGTGATGTTATTTCCCTTTGTTGGGATTTGTTATTTGTTACAATATTTCACTCTAAATTAAATGACTGGCAAGCAATTTGCCTTGCTTCAAAGAAAAATATGGCAGTCGCAGCCGAGTTGAAAAGGGCAAGAACATCTAACTCCAGCTTACAAACTGTACAAAAGCACGAGGGTTAATTGTTCATCAGGTTTACAAAAAAAATCAGGTTGAAAAGGGCAACAACATCTAACTCCAGCACTGTTTTTGGCAGTCACAGTCAAATGGATCGGTCAGGTCCATAGAATGAACATCCTGGGTCGTAAAATTTACTGGATTATGACCACAATATGTTGTAAATAGAAGCCCGGCACGTTCAGAAGCTCTTTTGCCCACCTGAAAGTCCTTTTTTTCTCTTCCACATACCCATCCATCAAAACCATGCTGCTGATAAACTTAAGACTGATGGACAATAGTAACCTCGCATTCAGCAGGAAGAATGTGAGAAATCTAATGTTTGCATGGTTGGCTACATATCGTTCTAGCGTTATTGTCTTCAATCGAATCTCATGAGAAGTGAGAAAATCCCGATGCTTACGAATCCACCGATTGGTTATAACTTTCTTACCCTGTCATGTTGCCTAAATAGACATGAAGACTGAAAACAGTTAAGGTCTAAAAAAAGAGTGTCGAAAGAGCAATAGCTGAACGGTTAATTCTAGTGCACTATATGCGGGCTTCCAATGTGCGTGAAATTATCACCTTTATATACAACTTCTCCAGACATGGAAAGCATTGCAGCAAGCCAATAATCTTGTTCAGATCAAAACTATTCATTTGGATATATAAGATCTTGACAGAATCCAGCACCATTGATAGGCCATCCATGGAGAAATTCTTCATTGAGCATAGAGCATAATATTAGTACAAAATGTGTACTCCACGATGACATATAACTTATGCGCAGAAATTTAAAATGCAGCTTATGGTTACAAGTGTAGATGATAATGTAAAGTACCTGAAGAACTGTGGAGCTAAACTCCGTATTGAAATGAGCACAGAGATCATGTATTACACCCAAGGTCTCCAGTTTAGGCGCAGAGAGGACGGTTATTTGCAACGGTGAATAACTAGAATCAAGGATCAACCTTTGAAGTGAAGGGGCATGTTGGATGATGAGCTGCCTTCCGTCAAAACAAATTCCAATTCTTACAAGGTTAGGCGACTTTATTTGGAGACAACCGATTCTAACAGTGAAAACAAGCACCAAGCACTCCAGGGCAGGGCAACTGGAGTGGATGATGTTGTGCAATGAGGCCTCCGATATACGAACCCGCACAAGTGAAAGTTTCTTGAGAAATGGGAGTCGAAGGTCTAGTACCAGATTGTCTGGTAGGTCGCACAACGCAAAGGTGGCAGTGTGGAGAGAGGAGCAAAACCGCGAGATGGACATCGGTGCTGAGGGCAGAGGTAGATGGCGTTCGGTATCTGGTAGGTGATTTCCAGGGGAATAGTAGAACTCAAGCAGCTGTAGTTCTTTGAATTCAGGGGATTTTAGCCAGGCGTCCACTATGCAGGGCATGGTATGCCGTCTCAAGTAGCATGACGGGATGCAGAGGCTTTGAACAGAGCCCTGGTGGGAGGAGATGATGGCTCTGGGGATTTCAAAATCCTTGAAGAGAGATAGCTGATGACAGTCGAGATTAAGGGGCACGGCGCGCCATAGAGGGCGCCACCGAATTGAGAGGACTTGGGTGCGGCAGCAATCCTTGGTGGGGAGAAGCGAGATAATCTCCCCAAGGACGGCGTCAGGGAGATCGCTGATGCGGTCTACATGAGATTCTACGGGTTCCTGGGATCCGGTGGGGGCGGGGTCGCCGCTTCTCCCCGCGCTGCCGGGTGCGGGATCTACAACAGGCGTCGCCGCTGGCGGGAGCCTCATCTTCTTGGTGCTGGGGTCAGGCGACTCCATTTTCCTCGAGAGCGTCGCGTCGCGCTCATGGATTTGAGCAGAGTAACGAATGATGAGCCTAGTTGTAGTGCGAGTGAAGAAGAAGGGGAGCTGGGGTTTTTCTGTAGTAGTGAGGAAGAAGGGGAGCTGGGGTTTTCTGTAGGAGTGAGGTGAGGAATTTGGGGGTACGAGTGGAGCGAGCTGACGTGAGGTGGGTGGGAGTGAGGAGGAAGAAGAACACCCAGGTTTTTTGGGGGGCGGTGTGCTGGGTGTGGGTAGCGCCTCTCATTCAGTAAATATATGGACTTTTGAATTGATTTTACTATTTAGTACTCCCTCCGTTTCAGTTTATAAGTCCTGCGCGTATACCTAGGTTGTTAATTTTATCATCCTAATGTAAATTATTTAACACAAAAATTACATCGTTTGAAAATAGAACATCTGAAGTTTATATTGGTATATTTTTTGTAATATATGACTTGTATTAGGTTTGTCAAATTGATGACCTAGGGGTACGCGCACGCCCTGTAAACTGAGAGAGATGGAGTAGGGTGGATGGGCTATTTTGTCTTGGGCCCAGAGAAACAATTACTACTAGTACAGTGGAGACACTCTACAGCTACTCAGAAAAACAATTACTACTAGTACAGTGGATACAATACCGCTTCTGGCTCCTCCTAGGTCATCGAAACGTCTCCCTCTACTGAATGTCGTTATACTTCTGTTCACTGACAAGCGGGCCATGCAGCGTGCGGGCCCAAATGCCATCCACCAAATTAGAAGGCAGTATGCAGGCGGAGAGTCACCCCGGTCATAGCGCGGCAATAACGAGCCGTCGTATCACAAAACCCCACCTCCCCGCAGTCTAAGTTTGACGGACGAAGCAACCATCATTTCACTCTTCGCTGAATCCCCTTCTCCCTCACCGTCTTCAAGAAAGGCAACACTCGCATCTACCACTGTTCTTCTCTCCCAGCGAAGGGAAGGTAAGCAGATCCGTGATGTTGGTATATTTTCGTTCAGAGAAAAAAAAAGAACTTTTGCAAAGCAGTAACCGATCCTCACTCTCTTTTTCGTTTCATTGTCATTGCGATTGTGTTTTCCTTTCAGTGATCTCCTAGTATTCGTCAGTTTCGTGATGGACCAAGGAGAACCAGGGAAAGATCTGCCGATATTGGAGCAGACGCAGGAGGCTGATCCCCACAAGACAGAGAGCTCCAAGAAGATGGAGGCAGCCACCGAGCCGACCCCAGATATGCTCACGGCCACTACTGAGATGGTCAACGCCCCGTTTGAGGTTACAACCCCCGTAGCACTGCAGGAGCAGTTTTCCCCCTTCGAGGATGTGTCCCCCCCCCACTGAGCCGCCCAAGGTGATTTTCTTCTTTGTCGATCTCGATTGTGGTTTTTCATCTAAGTATGTGGTGATGAATAATGCAAAATTTTATTAGCTTCGATGCCATGCTATACATAGGGGTTTAAATAACTTGTGTTTCTTATACTGGAAAGTAATTCAAAATTTGTTTCTGTTTCAATTAGAGCCCTGATGCAGACAAGGATTGTGTGGTTGTACATGGCACTCGCTATGAGGCAGATGACCTGGATATACGCACTGGGCAAACAGTTTTTAGGCTGTTGGATCCTGGAAGCCATTTGCGCTTATACCAATGAAGAGTTGTATTCCAGCCTCACTATTGTCAGGCGTGTTGTCCAAGGTGTACTGAAGCACAAGAAGTTCAAAGCTACTCCTTTGTTTGTGAGGCATACTGTTCTTGTCAAGCTTACGCAGGAAGATGACATGGCATGCCTCCACAAACAAGTTTATGAGTGGCAAGGCCACAAGGTTGTCTTCATGAAGGTTCAAAGGATTGAGCTGCTGCCGGACGGCCTCGATGATGTTCATGGCAAGGTCCGTCTTGTGTCCAGCCCAAATTAGATCGAGGCATGAAATACTTGCCCCAGCTAGTGTTTAATAGTAGTTTGGATTATGTCTAATTATCCTAACCTTGCCTGTTATCGAGCCCTCTGGGGCTAGTACTCTGTTTGAATCCGTCTATGGGAACTGCTGCTACTTTTGTGTGCCCACGAATCATCGTAATTGTTGCCGAAACAGATGCATCCTCACTAGTTTTATCATATGAGCAGTGTGTGTTTTGATGAAATAGAGTACTTGTTTGAGAACTGTGCGCCGACGTATACATAAGTACTTGTAAACACTGTTGGTGCTACCCCACTAGTAAGCAATTGTGCAAAACACGGCACATTGGCTCAGCTCGCTTCAACACTAGGCTATCGACCAGCTAACAATCAACAATCTGCTGTCTAACATATAAGCAACTATGTATCTTTTTACAGTGGTTCATGCAGTTAACTGAGGCCACAATGTAAATTCCAAACGTTCACACGCTAGTCCAGCGTTCATGTGGAACACTCACATTAAACTCGGCTTCATAAAAAACTTGAAAAGCATAAGTTAAGCAATGTTATACATCTCAATCATTCATAGAACATAACAAACATATACTAGTTCACAGCAAAAGACAAAGTTGTGAGAAGGTTTACAAATCAGGAAAAAACAAGCAAGGCTTCTCTGAGCAAAAGGCCTCCCGGCAGGCTTAAATTTCCTGGAGTTCACTCTGGTTTTTTCTTGCTGCCACCATCCAGGGTTAGGTTCTCTCATTCCAGAATAACCAATTATAATTGTGTTCTCAGCTGGAATGCTGAACTGAACCATGTAGTGTACTGACCAGCTGAAATTCTTGTGCATTCCACTAAATTTAAGCACCGCTATTTGTAGAAATAAGCAGACCACAATGCCTCTTGTCCGCGCACCTGTCCAAAAAACCGCCGTGCAGCCGTGCCAGCTAGTCCCCGGTCCATGGATAAACTGGTAGAAAGTGCATTCCGGACTAGGGTGCAGTTGTTTTTGCTCGTCCCTACACTGCAATCAGGAAGCAAAACGTACGAATCAACTTCTTTTATATTGCGTTGGTCATTCTACCTAGTAACTACCAATGTACGCATACCTTGAAGACGGGTGGTTAGACGACGGCAACGAGGGATAGCCATCTCATTTTGCGCAGTTCTACTAAAACTGAGGTCTGTGCTTCTGATTGCGCGGATAGAAACGATACGGAGACAGACATCCCAAAACGATATGGAGACAAACATCCCTGTTTGCGCAAATACGAAATACGGTTATTTAAACAGTGTCAGATATTTGCAGTGGCGTATGATTAACAGCAGCATCTATTTTGTTATAATTGACACTAGATTTACAGTATGAAAGTGTCCTTAAGTAAGTAGCATCACATCACATCAACACAGCCACTAGATTAACATGCAGAACAATAGCATTAGTATTACTGTCATGAGAGTAGCACATGGTCAGTAAATGTGCAATCAAATTTGTGCAGTTCCACTGGGATGAAGCAATGTTAGCGGTGTGAGATTTAAGTGTAACTGCAAAAACACAATTCATGGGAAATAAAGCAAGACGGAAGCACTTCATAAAATGGTGGTGGCATTGCTCAATTTATCGACGGCACTAGACCATTACTTATAGTGACATTAGGTGGCATTGCTAATGCTTCATGTGATTTTACATTAACGGTAGCGATATGGGCGTAGGGACAACAGAGGCATAAAGTGGTGAGGCAGATGTGGTTTCCGAGAGCGGAAAACACTCAGGCAGCATGTCCGCATTTGTCCCATTTTTATCTCCTCGGCGAATTTTTCCTATGTGAGCACAGGAAATCTAGACCTGCTCGTTCTCATTTGCGTTGTCCCCCAACACCCGTCACTTTCTTTCTTTTTTCAACCAAGAGATAGGTCCACTTCCCCCCACCCTTCGCCATCCACCATGCTTTCTTCGTCTTTTCAACCAAGAGACCGGTTGGATAGCCAGTATCTACTACTTTCCCCCGTTTCCTCTTAGAACCAAGTCCTAGATTCATGCTACAGCTTTCCCACTTTCTTCCCTGTTTGAACCAACTCTTAGAGTCGACTGTATGAACTAGCTTTACCTCTAATAATAGTAAAAGTCTAGGTGGCTTTGGAACAGCGGACGGAAGTAGAAAAAGATCCACACGAAGCCAAGTGGGGAGCTAGGGCAGTAGAGCAAGGCAGGTTTCGAAGGAATATATACCTGAGGGTCGTCGGCATGTGGCAAAGACGGCCTCGGGAGGCCGCATCTTGGCCACAATACCGCAGGGAGGAAGAAGGGGTCGAAGGCCCTCCGGAGCCCGCGCTCTCTTGGAGAGAACGGCACTGCCGCCGATCGGGATGCACGGGCAGCCGTTGGTCTCCTCCCTCGCCGCCGACGACAGCGTGAACGATGCACCTACACCCCTGCCCCGGTCGAGGTTGTCCGGCCGGATTTGTGACCAGCCGTGAGCCGAGAGAGAGTGTGGCCACCTATGTCTTGCTTAGATCTGGAGAGCATGAGAGAGTGAATGAGAGGAACCCTAGTAAAGCAAGCGCTAAGGTTCCTGCTTATATATATATAGTGGAGTGATTTTGTTGTACCAGCTTCAAAAAAATGCGCTCCTACGTGTACCCGCGAGTGGGTGTGAGAGAACTACTGCGTGCATGCACCGCTTCTCTTCGTGAGAGTACAATATACTATGCCAAAGAACGTTCGCCACAAGAGTAATAGTATAAGTGTGTGACGTGCGAGCTAAAATAAAATGTGCGCGACGTCTTTTGTTTTTTAGAAGTTCTAAGGGTAGGGTGTGAAGAGCACATATTTGTGTGACATCTACCTGCAGATAGACAGTGGGTGCGAGAGGACTCGGGAGGGTGCGTGTGCATGAGAGAGAGGGGGGCACGTATCAATGCAATGCATGTGTCCATAAATCATTATCCGACAAACGTTCGCCACAAGCCTTTTCCTGACGAACGCCGTAAGAACCGTTAGATCGGCATCCGACAGTGTCAGTTTTGCCATGTCATTTAACAGAACAGCCACTCCTCCTACACACAAATCTTCCATGTGAGTGTTAGCAACTGCCATATGCTCCCTCCGTTCCAAAATGCAGTGCATATATCTTTATTGAAAATTCGAACCTCGCAAACTTTTACCGAGTTTTCCCGTACCAAATTGCACATGTAGAATACCCTGTATATATCATTTCATTCATCTTCGAGAGGTAACTATAAAGATGGGGGAGGAGTCTACAAAGAAAGACCATCGTATCACCTGCAGCAATTTCAACCATCCTTTGGTGTGGAGGAATATCATAGGAACTCTATATGATATGATTTTTATAGGATTTTTTCCTTTAGAGCCAATTGGTTCATAGGAATAGATTCATATACTCCACATTTCAAAGGAAATAAACATGATATCATTTCTATAGCTTTAGAGCCACTTGGTTCATATGAATGGATTCCTATACTCCCAAAATTTCAAAGGAAAATAAACATTAGCGTATATTCAATAGAAAAGTTCCTATGATATGAACAAAATTACATCTCTTTTCTAATCCCTCCTCATAGGAATTGAGATACATGTCATCTCTAGATTCAATAGAAAAGTTCCTATGATGTCAACCAAATGACATCTCTTTTCCAATCCCTACTCATAGGAATTGAGATACTCCATGTCATCTCTTTCCCTACAACTTCCATGTATACATCTTCTATTCCTAAATAGCTAGTACAACCCACTAGTAGCTTTTTTCCAAGACATCCAACTATGGCACAAGAAATATATAGTGTGCGAATAACTTGAAAGATGGTCGCTGGATGAAGCTAATCCGACAGTGCAGAGATGTAAAATCCGAGCACTACTGGCCGTTGGATATCATCAACATTCCACCAGATCTGCCACATGTAGAATTTAGAAGACTCCATGGTTGAACTTAAGCATAATGCATAAACCTCAAAACACAAGCACTTCTCCTTTGTTCTAGAATCTTCCGTATCATAATTGATTTTTTTCTAAATGAATTGCCATTATTTGTTTTTTACTTTATGCTTTACAATGCACAACCCCATGAATCTTAACATTTTTATAAAGCTAATTGATTTTGAATGAGATGAACTATAAGAACTAAACGAACATCTACATCATGCATATATGACTCAAAGCTTTACATGCTATAGTGTGTATTTATTCATAATTTGGTTTTGAAATCTCATGCGTTCAATGCATGTGTACCTTACTAGTTTTGAGTAGAGTAGCAAATTTCACGCGGCCCCGGGTATATCAAAATGCAGGGCCCATGCATCATTGCCTTTCGGTCGAACCTACGTCCACAATTTTTTGTACGTACTGTATATCCAGTGGTCCCCAAATCCCTTAAAACCAAGCGGCCCACACATATTTAAGGCGTTGACTCGAACTCAATCCCTCTCCCGTTTACTATGACGTGGCCCCGCATGCCCTAGTAGTACTCCTACAAACCCTACCGCTGCACGTATCATCGGTTTTCTTCAAGAGGACGAGGGAGAAGCCGATTTGTAGTGGAGGCGCTTTCAAAAAAATGATCTGTAGTGGAGACCCCTACCCTAGGGTGCCCTAGGTAGCTGCCGCATGCATCATTGGTTTTCTCTTTTCTTTATGCTCTTGCACCCTAGAGTGAAATGATGGTTGCTTTGTCCGTCCAGCTTAATGCGGGAAAGGTGGGGCTTTGTGATTTGACCCCTCATCGCTCATTTTCTACTACTACGGCGCTACGACCGGGGTGCCTCCAATTCCAACCGGTGCTCCGAACTGTAATTTGGTGCATCGGACGTGGAATAAGACGGTGGATGAGCCACATGTCGGCAAAAGGGGTCCTGTTAAGTGTGTCGCCATTTCATGTGCGGACTGACCCTGCTTGAGTTGCTACGCCAACACGACAGGTGCAGCCTACCACATGGTTTTGCTCCTTGGTGAATCCCGACTATATTGATCTAAAAAGATACGTACTGAACTACCCTCTCCGTCTTTTTTTAGACGTCTTGGTTTATAGGGTGTGCACGTAGTTCTAGGTCATCCATTTCACTAACTAAATCTGAGTTACTATGTCACAAAAAGTATATCATTGGATTATTAAGCGGATGTAGTTTCTAAACATATACTGTTCATCACATATATAGCCAGTTAAATTCTCAACCTAGAACAACGTGCATGCCATGTAAACCGATACGGAGGAAGTATAGTAGTAAAAATGAGGTGATTTTACCGAGCGATCGGCGGGGGAGCATGGCCTATCATGCTGTCCCACGTGTCATGATGTACCAAGGCGATGCGCGTGTCCCTCTTGAGGCAGAAGCAATACTACGTGGTTTGAGATGATGGCGAACCGAAGTGTGAAATAATGGTTGCTTCGTCCATCTGGGAAGGTGCGGCATTGTGATTTGACATCTCATTGCTCATTACTACTACTGGGGCGGTACGACTGGGGTGCGTCCCCCCTAGTGTTCTGCATTGTTATTTGGTGCTTGACATATCGACCCGGTTGCTATATGTCCCACATGTCGGCAACAGGAAGTATGGAATTCATGAAAGCAAGCGTCGACGGAGGAGAACAAGACACGGCTTGGGTTTTTGCTGCTTTGCGCGATCCGTCGATACAAACCCGGACTAAAAAAAGCCGAGCGCGGGTCTTTTCCCGCGTGGCAGGCAGGGGAGTTTGGCATAGTCTGTTCGAGGAAAGGAGGCAGGAAGGGAAACAAGCAAATAAAGGTTGAGCGACTTAGTTTTGGGAAAATCTGATTTTACGGAGTACGTACCCACTAGGGTTTATAGGGTTCATCTAAAAAACATGTGTTTTTCCGTTTTATAAGTCTCAATTCTACTACTAGCAGTAGTACCATCACATGTTGGATTTCGAGGTGCGTTAGATCACCCGATGCAAGCAGTGTCAAGAGAAAACTCACCAATGCATGTAGAAGTTCATGGCAATTTAGTGGTCATTCATGCATTCGTTCTAATTAATGCCTTGCTAAACATAACTTCTTGAGAAAAACGAGCGTACTAATTACTTGTGCAAACTAAGAGTATGAAATTAATTCGACCACTCACCGTCTACCTTGGTTGGAGAGATTTTGAAATTAAGCCATAAACTTGAAAGGAGGGAGTAATAACTTTTATCTCGATTACTATTTGTGGCCTTGTATAGATGCAAAATGTATTTTTTTATAGTGGCCTTGTATAAGTAAATGGAGGGAGTACTAAAGGACATATATATTCCAAACAATATGATAATCTCTCTAACCAAGGTAGTAGGGACGAGGAGTAAACGGAGGGAGTAGTAAAATTTTCTCCTCGTCCTGCGAACCATCGTGCGCGTGGGCGAGGGAGCGGGCGTAAGGCGTAGTAAGCAAGATTCACCTCATCCTGCGAGCCACCGCGCCCGTGGGCGGGGGAGACGGCGTACTAAGCAAGCTTCTCCTCGTTCTGCGAGTTGACGGGACACATCAAAAGTGCTGCAGTGTATAGAGCCTTGCCTCTAAGGTGGGCCCCACATGGTTTGCCTCTTTTTTAACATAACGCGTCAAGTCGCAATTTGTTTGTTCACCCATGGTAGACGATCCTCCCTCCATCTAGTGGACAACTAGTACACGTGTCAAGTTACCACGTGGGCTGCCTTTTCGTACAGAAATGAGCTCCACCGTGTAACCGCGCGGGTGTGGTTGGGAAAGAGACAGGGGTAGGTGCGCCATGCGTGCACCTCTTCTCTTCGTGCACGTCCCCCACCTACGTGGGTGTGTGTGAGAGGGACTATAGAGATACAAACCTAGACATAATGCGCCGTCCATCCCCATGCCTCCGCCTAGTCCGACCACCAGTCACCACCACGCCCCACTCCTCCTCACCTTATCTCTCATCTTTCTCCCTCCATTTTTATATACAAGGCCACTATCAAAATTACAATTTGCAGACATACAAGGCCACTAACACTAATCGATGCAATATTAATGGTGTTTGCCTCGTAGTACTACTAGCAAAGGAGGACATTAATTATCCCTTGCATGCATGCGGCAGTGTGAGCATTGGCTTGATGTGCATGAAAGAGAAGAATACACATTAATATACAAGGCAAACAAGGAAACAAGGTGGCTTGCAACATTGAGTTAGAAGACATTAATTTTTGCCTTACCTGTAATATGGGTTTGTGGCCTTGTATACAAAAATGGAGTCCGATAAAATTCTCGAGATACCATTTATCCAATAAAATTCTTGAGTAATCATTAGTTTTTACAAAATGGGATTACTCCTGCATGGGTGAATCACAACAGGTGTTTTGTAAAAAAATGCATCTTGATGTTCCGTGCAATGCACGGGCATCTTGCTAGTCCATGAAAATAACACATGGCAAAATTCCACGGCAAACGAGGGATTTGAATCTGTTGGGAGGGGTTGTTTGGATCTTGCCCAGGGTAGCCAAAATATTGGCGACCCTTTTGTCCATCGGTGCCTTTGCCACCGATGAACGAGGAATGGCTTGGGTTCTCATGCATCCTCCAGCACACACGTTGGAGACGAGCTCGCACGAGCTGTGTTCTTTTTGTCCCACCACGCCGCCCGAGCCGCCCACAGACCGACTGGCGACCCGCAAATTACGCCATCCAACCGTAGCCGCACACATTATGACAGCAAGTCAACCAACTAGACGAAATTCACGCAAACGCGGTGATATTTCATATAAACAACGACGGAAATCATATAAGATACCGGATTTTCATACAAAAATGACAAATTTCATTACATTCAAATGAACTACGCGGTGCTAGTTCTAGACAACACAGGTATATAATACCTGGCCTAAATGGTCGCCTGCCGATCGATTTGTGTTCCTCATGTCCGGCAGCATGATCACCGGACTGCCGGGAGCCCCAGAGGTATATGCGGGGTCGATGAAGGTCCTCGCAACAAAAGGATCCGGCAAGACACCTGTTGTGTACGCCGGCGTCGCCTCCGTAGTGGCCTTCATGGGACCCAAGAGGAGGCGGCCTCCCGTCTTCTACTTCTCCTCGATGATGGCGGCGGACGCGGAGGCGCTGGCCACCGACTCGTCGCTCTCCACACACCCGGTTCTGTCGCTGCTTGCATGGCGCGGCCGCCGGCATGGGAGTCTCGGCCACAGAAACGGGAGACGCGGTACGAGGCGGCGGCGTGGACGGCAGCAATGACGCCCGTGCGCCGCTCCTTGTCGAGCTGGCCTAGAGCGGCGAGTTGCTGAACCGCGCGCTGACTTGGGGCGACAACTGGCTCCGTTGGGCGAGGGGAGGGAGGTGGATCAGCGAGCTGCATAGCTCGTATCCGGCGGGCTCGACGGGCCACCCAGCCGGCTTGGATGCGGAATAACTACTCTTCGTAAGCTATTGTAAGAGTGGAAAAAATGGTGAAGGAGGAGATAGGGGAGCGGCGGAGGTGTGCGATTCTTGGCCGGCGTTTGGCCTTGTTTAAATAGGAGATTAAATAGATGGCGGACGGGAGGAGCTCGGCCGGCGTTGCATTTAATGCCGGCCCGGTCATGAACGGACGTGTGTCCAGAGTGGGTTTCTCGGCTTCCACACGGGCGGGTTTCATGGAGGCGTTTGAATGCGGCAAGGAAGCGTGTTCAGTCGGGCGTGCAGCGAGTGGCGCCCTCGACTCTGACGTAGGACAGCATGCCGTTCTTCCGCTGACGTGTGGGCTCTTTGGGTACATGGCCTGCATGTCAGTGACCCAACGCAGGCAACGCACAGTAGAGGAACCTTTGGTGGGCCAGGGTGGTCAGAAGCGGGCATTTCATAAACCGATGATTGTTCATTGAGTGTGACGTCATCCTTTTCATGTAGATAAGCCTACTATGTTGATAGCCCGTTCGATACGTTGTGATTCATAAAGACCGCTACAAACATCAATGTTCTGCTTATCACAGATAAAATTGATTAATACCCGTAACAATCCATGTCCTTAACAAAGGGTGCATGCACGTATAGGTTCAGCGTGTGTCTTGCGTCGTGTGCTGTGTGCATGCAGGCGTCCGAGTGTTGCGTGCGTGCAAGGGTACGTTTCAGTGTTGCATGCATGTGTGCGTACGTGCGTGTGTTCGTGAGTGCATGTGTACGCGTCAGTGTTGCATGCCTGCATGCGTGCGTGTGTTTGTTATGTGTGCGTGTCAGTCTTGCACGCCTGCATGCGTGCGTGTCTTGCGTGCGTGCATGTGTATGTGCGGGGTGAGGCTACACGTCAGTCGATTGACTTTTTCATCTCTGGTCATTAGATTTTCCGGCCGTTGGATACGAAATCAAGGGCCTGCAGTTTATCATCAAACTCCACCCCCCTGAGCCGCCAGCCACCACCGGCCGAACCGCCGGCCCCCGCCGCCCACGGCTGGCCCGCGCTGCCACGCCGCCCCGACCGCCCCGAAACCACTCCTCACCGCCGGTCCGCCGCCGCACCGGCCATCCCTTTAGGCCCCCCCGCTCCGAGCTTTTTCTCTGGCGATCCCCACCCCACCGCCCAATCAACGCGCCCCCACCCCGGCGACTGCCAGCCAGAGGTCTCACGACTTCGAGTACCCATCGACCACTAATTTATTACCATTTCTGTCCTTCATATACACGCTGACGGGTGGGCCATATGGTAATGTGCGCTGCTGAATGTGGACCGTTTGACTGGTCAATTGATCGTGTCATCAACAAATTACAGAGTTGTATGGTGAGCCAGTGACCGTACGATCACCCTAAAATGTATTTTATTAACACAGTACAGACTCAAACTACCATTTCTTTCTTTCATATACGGGCTGACAGGTGGGCCCGCCGGTTACGCGCCTCGATGGTGCAACACTAGTTGCGCCACGGGGAACGTTTGACTGGTCAATTGATTGTGTCATCAACAAAATACGGAGTTGTACGATTTATCCAGTGACCGTATAATCATGACATGTATTTTTTTAACACGGTACAGATGCAAGGGCTCATATATACGTGCAAGCACTCACCGCTATAAGGGCACACACACAGACCCTACCCCTATGAGCACCTTCGAGAGAGTGGTCCAACATATGATATTGAGATTTTACGAAGTCACCATAGGTGCCTCGTAGTCGAGTGGAACGTCTCCTCCCGCTGAACGCACATCGCCGGAAAATACTGAAATTAACCCAGGATAAATGCGAGCACCGGGACTTTAACCTTGGTGGGCTCGAGAAACCACTGTCCTCCTAACCATCCAACCACATGTTGGTTAGCACGACAAAATGTATGTGGTGACCGTGATGAGCTTATTCTGAAGTCCAGTGACCATATCGTGCTTTCGCTTCAAATACAATGACCGTAAGTGTCGTCAACAAAATACGGAGCACGCATCAAATGCAAAGTCCGTCAGTGTCATCAAGAAAATACGGAGACGTATCGTGAGCTAGATACCGTATGATCACCACGAGAATGTATACGGTGACCGTAATGAGCATAGTCGGAACTCCAGTGACCGTATAGTGCTTTAGCTTGAATACAGTGACCGTCATGCGTGAATGTGTCGTGGGCATGCATACTTTTAGAGGGCCAAGAGATAGTTTGGGTGCGTACGTGAAAGTGGTGTAGAAAGAGGGGATGTCTGGTGGAGAGAAGGAGATATATGCCCTTCGTTTCTCTTTCCCGTGACTAATATTTTAGGAGAATATATAAACATTCACAAAGCAGAACAAATATTTTTGGATGCACCATGCAATTAACTTTCATGTATAACATTGTACTATTGTATATGCTTATTTTCTTAGTGGCCGATTGCATGTGTGGTGTGGTGGGCACATCATTTCTAGTTGTGGTGGGTCAACATGAGGACTCATGGGTCGGTTCCATCCTGCGCCACATAGGTTGGATTGAGACGCGTTATACGAAGACCCATGTGGAGGACTCGGCATACAACACGAAGCTAGCTACCACAGTCATGGAGGACTCTATCCCCACTGGTGATAAGCCGACTATATATGATTTGTAACCCTAGGCCCCTAGTATGTTATAGAATCTTGGGGCCTAGTTCGTCGATAGTATACACACATGCACAATGCCGGGTATTCACGTGTACTTTGTACACACCCCTATCACTAATATACAGTACCAGGAGTAGGCTTTTTCCTAAACTGCAAGGGTCCGAACTAGGGTAAAACTTTGCCTCGTATTACCATCCAGCCTAACAGTCAGGGATATCCTACCGAATGATATGATGGAATCATATCTGCCAACTACTAAGAGAGAGGTGTGTCTGGGGGGGCAATGTGTGCTAGAGAGGCCTAAAGATAATGTGCGTGCGGGAGACACGTAGGCACATATATGTGCGTATAGAGGGCTAGTAGAGACCGTGCGTGTGTATATATGCATGTGAGAGAAATAGTGTTTTCCAACTGAGATTAGTGAAAAGAGTGGTACATAGTAGTCAGAAAGAGAGAGAGATACAGAGAGAGCATGTGCGTGAGACTCCCCGACACCCAGAGAGAGATTGTGAGCATGTGTGAAAGAGAAATGCCGATGCATATAAAGTGTGTGCCCTTATGCGGTAGATAGAGAGATATATAGCGCGTTTGTGAGAACGGGCCGAGGCATAGTGCATCTACGTGTAAGAGGCGGTTCTACGCATTAAATTAAAATATAAATGGCATTATTATTTTTGGATGAGATCATGAATTTTGCAAATTGCGTATGGACGAAAATTGGTCTATCAGACACCCATACTCTATTGAATTCTAGCATGTGCATGTGTTTATTTCATATTATCGATCCATAGAGTGAGAGCGGTTTGAAATACAGGTAATGGGTGCTTTTGCAATTCATATATAAACATTAATCAGTGCACTCCATGTTGTTAGTGTGAAGCACTTTATACATTTGTCACTTGCATGGATACATTCCAAATTGCTAGCTACGAAATAGAATACATGTCGAATTCAACATAAAGGGGGTTTCGAAGATTCGAATTCATAGGAAGTGCATTCATCTATTTGAACCCGAGCTAATGGCATTTGTAAATCAGATGTAAAAGGGGGCATCAATATTTGTTGTGCATTTGAACATGCTATATATATTCATACGCATGTCTAACTTTTTTTTGCAACCAAGGAGATTATATCTGAAACCATGCATGAACTGAGGTAAGTTGCATATTTTTAAATATATACTCGTGTACAATGTATATTCAAATGTACCACCTCCATTCCAAAATAATCGTAGCTTTAGGATTTTCAAGAGTAAAGATTTGTGAAGTTTGACAAATCCTGAATGTTCAATTCAAGAGAACCGAAAACGTGAATGATTCTGCTCCCAAATATTGAACGAAGCGCCAAATAGGCCTCCGGTCACCCAAAACCACGCGAGACTAATGTTTGGTGGTACGAAATTACTGTCTTGACTCTGGCCCGTGTAGCCTATCGGCTCGATGTCCAAAGGTCTAAACCGGGGTAGGTTTGTAACTTCACCAAGACGCAAGTCTCAACCGCCTCCGAGAAGCATTCATACGCCGTGGGCGCCTAAACACCCATGCGCTCGGCCGAAATCTATCCCGCCCACATTTGGGACACCTGAGATTACTGTCCTACCCTCAACCCGCAATATGTCCGAAATTTTAGATGGGGGCAAAGTTTGTAACTTCCCCCAAATTGCAAATAAGCGCGTCCCGAACCGAAACATTGTTCCCCCTTAGTTCCCCGCCTCCCTCCGTTTCCCCATTCATACTCCGTGGGCGCCAAAACGCCCTCTCCACTAGCCGCGAAACCCCAGCCTCCTCCGTCCTCCACCCCATAGCGCCCAATCCACCGCCACCCAACTCCATCACGCCGGAGCCGGTACCCCGACATCGTCATCCAACGCAACCGCAACCGCAACACCCTCAAGGACTTAGCAGCTGAAGCCGAGGTAGAGCTGCCTCCACGATGCCGACGCCGACGTGCGCCGTACCAGAACCACTCCAACCACGCCATCCTATGCCTCACTGCTGCCGCTCCACTGTCGCAACCGTCCACCGCACCAGAGATGTTCCCGCTACGCCGTCGTTCGCCGCCTCGGATCTGCTTCCCCGCCGCCGACAGACAGCCACCGCACCACACTCAACTACTTGGCCATGGGTTCGCCCAAGGCTCCATCGTCCTCCACAACTTCTCGTTTCCAGCGAACCACAAGAAGATCGTTGGAAAAACAGAAGGAGGACACAACACTGCCAGCAGAAAGAGGTACTCCTCTTCCCTTATTCGTGCAAACCTTATGTCTCTGCTCACACCGTATTCATCCCACGAAAGAAACTAGTTGAGCGCTTCTTACTGCATCTTCTTCGTGATACTAAATGCACAAGGTTTCTTCCCTTTACTATTTCAGCTTTGCTAGAGGTCGGTAGCCCGCCTGGATTTCAATTCAGGGTCATTCGAACTGCAATTAAAAGAAGCAGCACCCGCTTAGGCATGCGGAGCACCTAGTCCGCCTGTTCACCGGGGAAGCGGCGCATCGGTGTCTATCATAGGGGTGTGGGGCGCAGGAGCTGCTTGCGCCAGATCTGGAGGTCGGCGGGGCTTGAATGGATTGCCGGGGGCGGTGCCAAGCACTGCGGTGCGGGGAGGGCGCAGGCAGGGGACTGGGCCGGTGGTAGCTGCCGTTTCGAGGAAGATAGTCAACACTGACTGGCTTGAGGTAGATGAAGGCGATCTGCCCGTTCTTTGTACATCGGACGGTGCAGAAAAAATGGACTGACCTATTTGTTTTCAGTCGAATCTTATTTTCATAGAATCATGTAGTAATTTAGTGTGACATGCATGTTGTAGAGCTATCATATGTCTCCCGTCATTTATTTCTCACCGACCTGCTATCTGCTACCTTTACACTGTACTAATTGTGCACACACTTCACCCATACTCACACTATTGTTTTTTTATGCATGGCTATTTCAGACTCTGACGCAGTGTTGATGAATGCTGAAAAGAAAAGACAGAAGTCGCTCCAGTGTAATTCGAAGATAAGCACTAAGCGTTTTAGCGCTCTAAAGGATGCAGTGTCAGTAGTTGGAGACAGTAAACGTAGCTGTGCAGTTGATGATCTCAATTGCCACAGACAACCATCCCAGGTGCTTGCTTTAACTTCGCGCTGTCAAATGTGGTTGCATGTTGCGTATGGTGTCTAGCTTCTATTCCTTCCAAATTGGTTAAATTGCATCTGCTTACTTTACACATTATACCTTTGATAATGACATGCCTTCCTGTTTTTGATACATACTACATATGTCTATTAACCATGTTCGTCATCAAACTAATGCTCTTTTGTATCCCTCGTCAATCACTTATGATGAGACAGTCACCCGGGTGGGTACTGTGAGACGCCATACTCGTTTAAAGAGTGCAATGTCATCCTCCCCACATGATTCTCAAGAAACAACAAGGCTAAATGAAGATAGTCAACGTAGCTCTCTAGTTGATGACCGCAATTCCCCCATGCCACCATCACAGGTGCTTGCTCTAACTTCACAGTGTGATATGTGGTTGCATGTTGCATACGGTGTCTAGCTTGTAATGCTTCTAATTAGGGTAAATTGCATCTGCTTAGTTTACACATTATACTTGTGAATATGACATGCCTTCATATTTTTGGTACACACTACATCAATGTGCTAACCTTGTTCTTACATGAAACTACCTCTCTTCTGTATCCTGCATCAATCACTTATGATGAGTCACCTTTATTCGTTGCATATTGCATATTATTTCTAGCCTGTGGCCATGTATTGCTTCTAATTTGGTCAAATACATTTGTTAGGGCACCCTTTTAATTTGGCAGAGTGATATTGGTTTCATCTTTCATATGGTTTCTAGCTTGCATTGATTATAACAAGTTCAAGCACCTTGTGCTTAGTTTACACTTTATACATCACACATGTCAATATGTCACGCCGTCCTGTTTTCCATACATATTCCATCCTCCTATCATGCGGCTGCCTTACATGAAAGTAGTGTTCGTCAGTATCATGCATCAATGAGTTCTGACGACAAAATTTTATTCCTTTTTCTTGTGGGTTTGACTTGACAAGGCAAAATCAAGAAAGAGGAAGGAAAAGAGTAAGGAAGGCGATGATGGTGGTCCACTGCAGCAACGAAAACGGAGCATCTGTACCGATTCACCTTGTAATGATAGTGCATTACAAGGTCCAAGTCTCCGCTCCCCTACTCCACCATCCAAGGTGGTTGCTCTAATGTGACTCCCCCGATTCAATCGTACACTAATCATACACGCAAACGTGTACGATCAAGATCAGGGACTCACGGGAAGATATCACAACACAACTCTAAAACATAAATAAGTCATACAAGCATCATAATACAAGCCAGGGGCCTCGAGGGCTCTAATAGAAGTGCTCGATCATAGACGAGTCAGCGGAAGCAACAATATCTGAGTACAGACATAAGTTAACCAAGTTTGCCTTAAGAAGGCTAGCACAAACTGGGATACAGATCGAAAGAGGCGCAGGGCTCCTGCCTGGGATCCTCCTAACTACTCCCGGTCGTCGTCAGCGGGCTGCACGTAGTAGTAGGCTCCTCCAGTGTAGTAGGAGTCGTCGTCGACGGTGGCGTCTGGCTCCTGGGCTCCAGCATCTGGTTGCGACAACCAGGTAGAAAGGAAAGGGGGAAAAGAGGTAGGACAGCAACTGTGAGTACTCATCCAAAGTACTCGCAAGCAAGGAGCTACACTACATATGCATGGGTATATGTGTAAAGGGCCATATCGGTGGAATGAACTGCAGAATGCCAGAATAAGACGGGGATAGCTAATCCCGTCAGACTACGCTTCTGGCCACCTCCATCTTGCAGCATGTAGAAGAGAGTAGATGGTAAGTTCACCAAGTAGCATCGCATAGCATAATCCTACCCGGCGATCTGCTCCTCGTCGCCCTTTTAGAGAGCAATCACCGGGTTGTATCTGGCACTTGGAAGGGTGTGTTTTATTAAGTATCCGGATCTAGTTGTCATAAGGTCAAGGTACAACTCCAAGTCGTCCTGTTATCGAAGATCACGGGTATTCGAATAGATAAACTTCCCTGCAGGGGTGCACCACATAACCCAACACGCTCGATCCCATTTGGCCGGACACACTTTCCTGGGTCATGCCCGGCCTCGTAAGATCAATACGTCGCAGCCCCACCTAGGCTCAACAGAGAGGTCAGCACGCCGGTCTAAATCCTATGCGCGCAGGGGTCTAGGCCCATCGCCCATTGCACACCTGCACATTGCGTACGCGGCCGAAAGCGGAACTAGCCCCCTTAATACAAGAGCAGGCTTACGTTCCAATCAGGCGCGCGCCGCTTAGTCGCTGACGTCACAAAGGCTTCGGCTGATACCACGACGTTGAGTGCCCATAACTTTCCCACGTAGTTGGTTAGTGCGTATAGACCAAATGGCCAGACTCAGATCAAATACCAAGAACTCGTTAAGCGTGTTATTTTTAAGTATCTGCGGATGCCGACCAGGGCCAGGCCCACCTCGCTCCTAGGTGGTCTCAACCTGCCCTATCGCTCCGCCACAAAGTAACAGTCGGGGGCCGTCAGGAACCCAGGGCCACCTCTACCGGGATGGAGCCACCTGTCCTTTCAGCCCCCTCATCAGAATCACTTGCGGGTACTCAACGAGCTGACCCGACTTTAGTCACCACATGTGTCATGTATATAAAGTATATAGTATATACCCGTGATCACCTCCCTTGTGATCACGGCCCGATAGTATAGCATGGCAGACGGACAAGAATGTAGGGCCACTGATGAAACACTAGCATCCTATACTAAGCATGTAGGATTGCAGGTAAGGGTAACAACAGTAGTAGCAAGGACAGGCTATGCATCAGGATAGGATTAACGAAAAGCAGTAACATGCTACACTACTCTAATGCAAGCAGTATAGAGAAGAATAGGCGATATCTGGTGATCAAGGGGGGGGGGCTTGCCTGGAAGCTCAGCCGAGAAGGAGGGGTCATCAACACCATAGTCGTACTGGGTAGCAGCGGCATCGGTCTCGGTGTCTAACGAGAGAAGAGGGGGGAGAAACAATAAATATAATGCAAACATATGCATATCGATGCATGACAAGACAAGTAACAGTGCCAGGTCTGCCCTACGCGGTAGGAGGTGATACCGGCGAAGGGGGAAAACATCCGGGAAAGTATCCCCGGTGTTTCACGTTTTCGGATAGATGAACCGGAGGAGGAAAGTTGTGTGTTTGCTATGCTAGGGATGTGTGGCAGACGAACGGGCTACGTATCCGGAATCATCTCGTCGTTCTGAGCAACTTTCATGTACAAAGTTCTTCCATCCTAACTACTTATTTTATATTAATTTAAAAGATTTAAAATGATTTTCTAATTACTGGATTTAATTTAATTCGAAATTAAATTTGTATTTAGATGCCATGGGTACACAGGAAGTGTACCCAGGGTGTGTCTAAGGGGCTGACAGGTGGGCCCCTGGTGAAATGTCCACTCTGTGTTTGACTGGACCGTTGACTGGTCAAACGGGCCCATGGGACCCGCATGTCATTGATACATGTTTTACTAAGCAACATTTGATTAACTAATCTGGTTGATTAGGTTATTAAGCAGGTTATTTAAGTTAACTAATTAACTTACTAACTAACTAATTAATTAATTAACAATTATTATTTAATTAATCCTTTTTTTCGTTTTATTTTTGGGCATGGGCCCCATCTGTCATAGGCACAGGGGGCCTATCGGGCGTCGGGTTACGGGCGCGGGCCTGCGGGCGCCAGCCTGCCAAGGCGCTCGCCCAGGCCATTCATGGCGCAGCTGGGCACCGGCGGCCACCGCAGCAAGCTGCAGCAGCCGTAGGTGCGGGGCGACGATGGTGCTGGGCAGCAGCGGTGAAGGTGGTGGCGAGGTCGGACGGGCGCGGCCCCGGCGGAGCGGCGCGGCAGGATGCGGCGGCACGGACGCGGCCACGGAGTACAGACGCAGCAACAGCACAGGCTGCGCGGGCGGCAACGGAGCGGGGCAAGCCAGCAAGGCGGGCGGCAAGCCGCAAGAGGTCGGGGCACCGTGGTCGACGGCGGCTCCGGCCCAGCAGGCCAAAAAAAGGGTTGATAGAAGTACAGAACTCAAACAACATCGTTAGCCCCACATGTCTGTGGCCCCGGGGGCCTAGTGGGTTTGCGGGCGCAGGGTGCGGGCGTGCGGGTGTGGTGCCCGTGCCCGAGTCCGACCACCAGGGGGGCGCCGGCGACAGCAGGGCACGGCGAGGGCGGCCGCCAGAGGCGACAGCGGTGAGGCCACGGCGGGGCGGCCCAGGGCGCGGCAGTGAGGCCTCAGCGGGGGAGGTGCTGGGCGCGGCCAGCGCGCGGGCTACACGCGGCCAGGAGCGGGACGGAGCGGGAGCTACAGTGGGCGCGGCAGGAGCGCGACAGGCGAGGTGAGCGCGGGCCGCGGGCGCGCGGGAGCGCGTACAAGCACGCGCTGCGCGCGGTGGGGGGGAAATGGCGCCGGCGACAGAAAAGGGGGGGTAGGGAGGAAGCTCACGGCGGGGAGTAGGGATCGGGGCAACGGGGGGATGAGGAGGAAGTCGGGGACGACGGCGCGACGGAGAGGAAGCAGGCCGGCGATGGCGTCCGTCGAGGTAGCCCCGGTGACGAGGTGACGGCGACGACAGCGGGGCGGCGTCGGGCGGGTCAGGGGTCGAGCCCTCGATCTCGATCCGGATCGAGGGGGGGAGTGGGCGACGGCGAGCATGGGGCGTGGCATCGGGGTGGCGACGGCGAGGCGCGCTCGGGATCGGGCCCCAATGCCCCGATCCGTTCTGGATCGGGGGAGGAAGGCACGAGGAGGAGTGGGACGAGGGAGAGGGAGTGGGGGCGAGTGGGGAATGGGGATCGGGCTAGGGTTCGGTCGGTCGGGGGGATAAGGGGGGATGGGGTGGGCCTCCTGGTGGCCTGGATGCCCAGTTGGGCCGAATGGCCCAGGGGGAGGGGGGCTTTGTCTTTCTTTCTTTTTTTGTTTCTTTTTTGTTTTCTTTTCTTTATCTATTTTCTTTTCTATTTTATTCTTTTAATTTCTGTTTTATAAAATACAAATACAACTCCTAAATTAATGTTATAATTTATTTTACTGCCCCAAAAAGTTTGACACCTGATTAAAATAGTTTGCATTATTATTATTTTTAAAAGGCATTTAATTAATTGTCATAGCTGCTGTTTTAATTACTTTAGAGCCTTTAAACATTTTATAAAAGTGTGGTTTCTCCACAATAATTACCTATGCATTATTTGGCAACACCCCAACATTTTAGTTTTAATATTTGAAAATATTTACCGTTTGACTTTATTTTAAGTTTGAATTTCGAATCGATTTTGAACTAACACGAGATTAACAACAGTAACCGTGGTGACGTGGCATCATTAACGTGGGATTACTGTAGCCTAATTATCCGGGCGTCACAATTCTCCTCCACTACAAGAAATCTCGTCCCGAGATTTAAGAGGGGAAGTGACGGAAAGGGATTTGGTCAAGAAATTCTAACGAGCGTTCTCGATCTTGGTTGCTCTTCTCGAAGCGGTTGATCCATTACGTTGATGTCTTCATTTTCCTGCTTCAGGTCATCATGATGAAGCTGGCATCCTTCCTTCGGGAACTCCATCGTACTTACGAAGGACAAGGGGTAACTTCGGAATAATAGGCCTCTGAACGGTTGACTATCTGGTTGGTAACATCGGGGAAGGTGGCGGAAAATAACTCTCGAATGGAAATTTAAGACAATATCGAGAGCAAAGTAAGGAGGTATCGTGGGGAAGTTTCGAGCGGGCAGGCAATCGTTTGATGCCTGAAGGGTTCTGAGCAACGGGAATAAGTATTGTGTCTGATACCAAAATTGAGCACTTGGAAGGTGACCCGTGAATTACTTACGAAGTCAAGCAAAATGAATAGCTTTGGCAACAGGGGTGTACAGGAGAGTCAGGTTCGATCCTGTGGAACTGTGGGTTATGGGCCCACCATGTGGGTTAAAAGTAGAAAGGCCGTTGGCATCTTACACGGCCATGATAGCAAGACATGTCAGAGGGTAGCCTATCAGTTATGTTGGCAACAACGTTGGTACCAAGGGCGAGGGACAAAGAGAACCATTTTCCTGCTCGTTGAACGAGGCGGACCAATAGGCAAGGTTCTCATCCATCGGTGGTTACCGGAATGTCACCAACAATAGTAACAGGGTCTTACTGACAAAGTCGTACACCGAGGTGCTTGCATAAGCAGGAGAATATTACTGCTTAGATCATATAGATCACCAGAAAGGTTAAACCAAACAATGGAAAGGAAAATATGATTAACAGATTAAACAGAAGAATGGAAAGGAAAATGTGTTTAAACACATATTTCAATGGTATATCCTTCCCAAGGACAAGCAGAGCATGATATCCATGACATGATATAATGTAGAAAACTCTTTAGGTATGGGAGAGAAATTTCATGACATTACCCATACAACGGTGTTTGGATAATTGAGCAGGAAACAATTAGCTTTGGGCTTCAAATGTTCCTGTTGAAAATCAGAGTACCATAGACATGCTTCGAGATAGCATTGACATGGTGAATAGGTAAGATCAGGCCATGGATACACAAAGGATCCATCAGGAACAACTTATAGAGTAAGTCTTACAATTTCCTCATGGAAGAATAGTTAACCTTGCTAAAAAGGAAATTATAACAAAAGGTCCTCTGGCTAGGGGTGCTAAGCAAAGACACCACCTTACCGGGTTATGTAGAGACCAATGTTATAACTCTTGGAAATATGTTCTAACCATCATATCTGACTGAGATTCAGATCGGATTGGTGTCACGATACCTCAGACTTAGGATGCCTGAGAAGAAAAAGGTGCGACACAAATTGACGATAAGACATCGTAAGATTTCTCGGGAAATGAACCATGGAAGCTAGTTCTGAAACAAAAGTTCATCATTAATTCAAGGGGAGGGTTAGGAGGTGGCTGATGGACTCAGCGACAATTCATCGAGATTTCCAGAAGATGGATTTCCACAATTATGTGAACAAGGAGATAGCTTTTGTCAGTTCAAATGATATAATGAGGTATGCTCGAGGAAACATACACGATTAAACATTGGTTGACGGTGCACGCGAGATATGGGCTTAGGTAGCAAGATCAACGTTAGAGTGACGAATCAATAACCAACAGTCTAAGAATGAACTGTCGATCGTTAACTTCAAAGCAATAGGGTTGATAGAAGTACAGAACTCAAACAACATCGTTAGCATATTGGTATCCTGGTTAAAAGAAACACCGGGACCAAGGAAGAATGTTGATGGTGAGAAGTATCATCATACCGAGAATTTCTAAGAGGTGGAGCAATCCCCACAACATTCTCGACAGAAAAGACGGTAATACTTCAAGGCAGAACACAACACTAGCTGGAGAGCAAGTTGTATTCATAATGTGGACAAGTTCGCGATGAAAAGGAAGTCAAGGGTGTTGACGATGATAATAAAAATCATCGAGGGCAAGGAGGGTATTTCTCATCATGAACACAGTTGACATCTCGGAAGAAGTCAAAGTGTTGAAGGTGATCCGACACATTTGCCGGGAGGTTTCAAGAGGATGCAATCAAACAACAACGGCAACCAGCAAGGGAATGACGAAGTGGCAAGTTATAGGATCAACATATAAGATGCAAGCTCGGGACCAAAGTTTCCTTTCAAGTCAAGCAACATGATGTTGAAAGCTTGACATAAGTCGTGCTCACACACTAAAGAATTCGTGCACCAGAGAAGGACGAGGTAGCACAGTCCAAGGTAGCAAGACCAGGATGCAGCCGATAGTCTAGGAATGACCGGATTGAGTTCAGAGTTTCCTAGTAAAAATACTAGGGGTATTTGATTTGTAGTGCGGAATAATTTCACTATTTGGTGTCCTCGGTTGATAGCAACCCAGAACCCGTTGAGTGCTTGCGACAAGGAAAAACATTACTTCAACAAAGTTAGTAAGATGTGGTGCAATGGCAAGACATTTCCGAGATACCAGGGGGGTAATACTCGAAGGTAGGACATGATAGAGGTAGAACCGGGTCATTGACCTATGACAGTAAATACTTCAACATTGCCAAAAATAGACGAGGCACTGGAAATGGATTTCCCTCAGATATATCAGATCAGGACAGCATGGGCGAAACCGTAACTGTAAGGAATCAATTTCAAGAATACCGAAAGAATCATACAGCTGGATAATCATTTTGCAAGAAGCTTCCGAGACGGTCTAAATCATTTTCATGGGCATGACCACAAAGTTCAAGGTCGACTCCCACTTCTTCAATGCATAACCATTCATTCACTTCTCGCGTTTGATGAAGTTGCAGTGTTGAAAATTTTTATCTGGCAAAATACCAGAAGAGTATGACTCATGAAAAACTTTCGAGTTCACACATATTATGAAAGGCATAGGTTCAACCCATCGGGGCATTTTAGGAGCATATACCACAAACTTCGGAGTAAATATTACAAGCTCGAAAGAAGAGCATTGTGCAAAAGCAGATGATACAATTTACCAAAGGCATTATATACCCATGGAAAGGCTCACAAGGTTATTCAATAGGAAGGACACTGTCGGATAAAATCCAACAAAGGAACCGATGGTCCACAAGGGATCTGATGTGAGCATAGGTACTCAACCAGAGGAGGAAGAATGCAAGGAGATCTGATTATAGAGACAACTGACTAACTCAAAGTTCAAATGTAAAAGAATTATGATTTCCAAATCAGGGGGTCAGAAGCAACGCTCTGCTCAAGGATGGATAAGTTGAGTAGGCTTACGGGTACAAACGATGACGATTTGATTGGTCGAGATCTAGCTCATGTTAAAAATGATGTCTGAGCCGGAAGGATGAATTCTAGGATTTGATTGAGGATTGCGAGCATTCGCAACATATTGAATGAATGGACTCAAAAAGGTAATGACAAAGGGTGCCAATAAGATTTCGAGACTTATGGGATTAATCATAATGCTAGTAAGCAAGAATTTCGAGAGCAATAGGCTCCTGAGGATTTTCGGAAGATCGAATGGTATTCTGAACACTTTTGTGATATACTTGAATTCAACTAGGGATGAGCGGATACTTGGTAAGTGCGAGAATTATCCGTAGGGGTATTCAGGTGACAAAGAACAGCAAGGCAGTAAGTTCAAGGATTCTCGGAACAACAGAGATAATTTCGGGGTATCTTGTAATAACAAGATCAACTGGGAAACATTGTATGAATGGCAAGTATACGCGGTTATCCATAGGAGTTTATCGATGAAAGGGAATTGCAAAAGCGATGAACACAAGTTCTCGGGTTATCAGCGGTGAGTATCTTCAGGGTCTTCACGTGCAGCAGACGATCATCAGTAATAAGGGGCTCTCCGGGTGAAAGTGATAACGAGATGCTAATGTTAAATTTAGCAAAATTCACCTAACCCAAATAGAAGAGAGATCAGAGTCCCAGAGTATAGGCAAGGAGTAAAAGATCCTAATACCACCCAATGGCGACGTGGGCCCGTAAGACACACAGCCATTTTAGTAAAAGTTTTACAATGTCTAGACTCGACTTCAGCCAAGGGTGTGGAAATGGGGATTCCTACAGGCAATTGGCTCTGATACCAACTTGGCACGCCCCCGATTTGACCGTACACTAATCATGCACGCAAATGTGTACGATCAAGATCAGGGACTCACGGGAAGATATCACAACACAACTCTACAACATAAGTAAGTCATACAAGCATCATAATACAAGCCAGGGGCCTCGAGGGCTCGAATACAAGTGCTCGATCTTAGACGAGTCAGCGGAAGCAACAATATCTGAGTACAGACATAGGTTAAACAAGCTTGCCTTAAGAAGGCTAGCACAAAAGTAGCAACGATCGAAAAGGCAAGGCCTCCTGCCTGGGACCTCCAAACTACTCCTCGAAGCCGAACTCCATGTAGAATCATCCTCGGGATCTCTAGCTCCTGGACTCCAGCATCTGGTAGCGACAACCTGGTAGAAGGAAAGGGGGAAAAGAGGGAGAGAAGCAACCGTGAGTACTCATCCAAAGTACTCGCAAGCAAGGAGCTACACTACATATGCATGGGTATATGTGTAAAGGACCATATCGGTGCACTGAACTGCAGAATGCCAGAATAAGAGGGGGATTGCTAATCCTGTCGAAGACTACGCTTCTGGCCACCTCCATCTTGCAGCATGTAGAAGAGAGTAGATTGAAGTCCTCCAAGTAGCATCGTATAGCATAATCCTACCCGGCGATCCCCTCCTCGTCGCCCTGTTAGAGAGCGATCACCGGGTTGTATCTGGCACTTGGAAGCGTGTATTTATTAAGTATCCAGTTCTAGTTGTCATAAGGTCAAGGTACAACTCCGGGTCGTCCTTTTACCGAGGGACACGGGTATTCGAATAGATAAACTTCCCTGCAGGGGTGCACCACATAACCCAACACGCTCGATCCCATTTGGCTGGACACACTTTTCTGGGTCATTCCCGGCCTCGGAAGATCAACACGTCGCAGCCCCACCTAGGCTCAACAGAGAGGTCAACACGCCGGTCTAAATCCTATGCGCGCAGGGGTCTGGGCCCATCGCCCATTGCACACCTGCACGTTGCGAGGGCGGCCGGAAGCAGACCTAGCCTAGCAGGCGTTCCAGTCCAATCCGGCGCGCGCCGCTCCGTCGCTGACGTCAAGAAGAGCTTCGGCTGATACCACGACACCGGGATACCCATAACTACTCCCGCGTAGATGGTTAGTGCGTATAGACCAAATGGCCAGACTCAGATCAAATACCCAGAACTTGTTAAGCGTGTTATTTATCCGCGAACACCGACCCGTGCCAGGCCCACCTCTCTCCTAGGTGGTCTCAACCTGCCCTGTCGCTCCGCCACAAAGTAACATTCGGGGGCCGTCAGGAACCCAGGCCCACCTCTACCGGGATGGAGCCACCTGTCCTTTCAGCCCCCTCATCAGAATCACTTGCGGGTACTCAACGAGCCGACCCGACTTTAGTCACCACATGTGTCATGTATATAAAGTATATAGTATATACCCGTGATCACCTCCCTTGTGATCACGGCCCGATAGTATAGCATGGCAGACGGACAAGAATGTAGGGCCACTGATGGAACACTAGCATCCTATACTAAGCATGTAGGATAGCAGGTAAGGGTAACAACTGTAGCAACAATGACAGGCTATGCATCAGGATAGGATTAACGGAAAGCAGTAACATGCTACACTACTCTAGTGCAAGCAGTATAGAGAAGAATAGGCGATATCTGGTGATCAAGGGGGGGGGCTTGCCTGGTTGCTCAGACAAGAGGGAGGGGTCGTCGGTGACGTAGTCGACCACAGGGGCAGCATCGGTCTCGGGGTCTACCGGAGAGAAGAGGGGAAAGAAACAGTAAATACAATGCAAACATAAGCATGACGATGCGTGGCATGACAATGAGCGGTGCTCGGTGTGCCCTAACGCGGCAGTAGGTGGTACCGGCGAAGGGGGGGAACATCCGGGAAAGTATTCCCGATGTTTCGCGTTTTCGGACAGATGAACCAGAGGTGAAATGTTACAGGTTCACTATGCTAGGGACGCGTGGCGGACGAACGGGCTGCGTAGCTGGATTCGTCTCGTCGTTCTGAGCAACTTTCATGTACAAAGTATTTTCATCCGAGCTACGGTTTATTTTATATGAATTTTAAAAGATTTAAATTAATTTCTGGAATTTATATAATTATTTAATATATACATTATCCGAAACAGTGTTGTGATGACATCAGCATGACATCATGCTAACGTCAGCAGTCATCTGACACGTGGGTCCCACATGTCATAGACTGATCAGGGTAATTAGGGTTAACTAATTAATTAACTATTAATTAAATTAACTAATTAATTAGATTAATCTAAACAGGGTTAATTAAGTTAATTAATTATCTAATTAATTAATTATTTTTATTTTTATTTTATTTATTTATTTATTTATTTTTATTAATTTATTTATTATTTTTATTATTATTATTTTTTAATTCTTTTTTTATTAAACGTTCTGGGGTCGGGCCCCACATGTCTGTGGCCCCGGGGGCCTAGTGGGTTTGCGGGCGCAGGGGTGCGGGCGTGCGGATGTGGTGCCCGTGCCCGAGTCCGACCACCAGGGGGGCGCCGGCGACAGCAGGGCACGGCGAGGCCGGCCGCCGGAGGCGAAAGCGGTGAGGCCACGGCGGGGCGGCGCCAGGGCGCGGCAGTGAGGCCTCAGCGGGGGAGGCGCTGGGTGCGGCCAGCGCGCGGGCTACACGCGGCCAGGAGCGGGACGGAGCGGGAGCTACAGTGGGCGCAAAAGGCGAGGTGAGCGCGGGCCGCGGGCGCGCGGGAGCGCGTACAAGCACGCGCTGGGCGCGGCGGGGGGGAAACGGCGCCGGCGACAGAAAAGGGGGGGATAGGGAGGAAGCTCACGGCGGGGAGTAGGGATCGGGGCAACGGGGGGATGAGGAGGAAGTCGGGGACGATGGCGCGACGGAGAGGAAGCAGGCCGGCGATGGCGTCCGTCGAGGTAGCCCCGGTGACGAGGTGACGGCGACGACAGCGGGGCGGCGTCGGGCGGGCCAGGGGTCGAGCCCTCGATCTCGATCCAGATCGAGGAGGGGAGTGGGCGACGGCGAGCATGGGGCGTGGCATCGGGGTGGCGACGGCGAGGCGCGCTCGGGATCGGGCCCCAATGCCCCGATCCGTTCTGGATCAGGGGAGGAAGGCACGAGGAGGAGTAGGACGAGGGAGAGGGAGTGGGGGCGAGTGGGGAATCGGGATCGGGCTAAGGTTCGGTCGGTCGGGGGGATAAGGCGGAATGGGGTGGGCCTCCTGGTGGCCTGGATGCCCAGTTGGGCCGAATGGCCCAGGGGGAGGGGGGCTTTGTCTTTCTTTCCTTTTTTGTTTCTTTTAAGTTTTCTTTTCTTTATCTATTTTCTTTTCTATTTTATTCTTTTAATTTCTGTTTTATAAAATATAAATACAACTCCTAAATTAATGTTATAATTTATTCTACTGCCCCAAAAAGTTTGACACCTAATTAAAATAGTTTGCATTATTATTATTTTAAAAGGCATTTAATTAATTGTCATAGCTGCTATTTTAATTACTTTAGATCCTTTAAACATTTTATAAAAGTGTGGTTTCTCCACAATAATTACCTATGCATTATTTGGCAACACCCCAACATTTTAGTTTTAATATTTGAAAATCTTTACCGTTTGACTTTATTTTAAGTTTGAATTTCGAATCGATTTTGAACTGACACAAGTTTAACAATAGTAACCGTGGTGACGTGGCATCATTAACGTGGGATTACTGTAGCCTAATTATCCGGGCGTCACAGCCGTAGTGCGCGGCAACCAACGTCGGGGGGGGGGACCAGGGCGAGGGTCGTGCGTGAGGGGGCTCGGCCACGTGCGAACGTGCGTGGCCGTGGAGAGGGCACACCCGAGCGCGACAGCGGCGAGCATAGGGAGAGGCGGACGCGCGGGTTGCTGGCGGCAGAAGGGGAGAAGGGTAAGGCGGAGGCCGACGGCCTCACCAGCGTTGCAGGCGCACAGGGTCGGCGAGGCGCGATGGCAGCCGGCGTGGAGGAGGATGAGGACGCGGGCGACGAGGTCGGAGATGCAAGGCGGTAGGCGACCCGGGCGACGACGGAGGTAGGTGACGGCGGGGCCTTCGGGCGGTGATGGTGGCGCACGGCAACGACAAGCGGGTGCGGCCCCGTGACGAGGGGATGATGGAGAGGAGATGAGGACGGGGCGGAGGAGCTCCGAGTAGCGGCGATAGGGCGCCGGGTTCGAACCCCTCCCGATCCAGATGGGATCGAGAGGTGGGGGCTAACAAGAGGGAGTGGGGGGAGTGGGTGTGATGTGGGGTTAGGGTTTCGGGGTGAGTGGATAAGGGGGAGTGGGGGGAGTGGCCGGCTGGGCCTAGTGGGTTGGCCCAGTGGGGCGGATGGCCTGCTGGGCCGGAGCCGGGGGGGTTCCTTCCTTTTTTTGTATTTATTTGTTTTCTGTTTTAAATCACTTTAAAATATTTAGGCAATTTCTAAAAATGAGTTTTCCCCACAATAATTACCAGTGCAATATTTGGCACCCACTGAACATTTTTGTTTCAATGTTTGAAAACTTTTGTTGCTTGTCATATTTTGAATTGATTTTTGAATCGGTTTTTTTAACTAACGAAAGATTAGCAACAGTAAGGGAGGTGACGTGGCATCATTAGCAGAGTTTTACTGTTGCTTAATTATCCGGGCGTCACAATTCTCCTCTACTACAAGAAATCTCGTCCCGAGATTTAGGAGCGTGTATTAAGGGGGAAGGGATCTGGTTACGAAATTCTAACGATTCTTCTCGGTCATAGTTGCTCTTCTCGAAGAGGTCGATCCATTACATTGATGTCTTCAGTCCTCTGCTTCAGGTCATCTTGATGAAGCTTGTCGTCCTTCCTTCAGGATCTTCACCGTATTTACGAAAGGGTGAGAAGGGAAAAGCCTATAAGGACGGATTCTAACAAGATCGAGCATCAGACGGTTAACTCAGGGGAAGAAGCATAAGTATCTCTTGAATTAAAACTTAAGAAGACGTCGAGGGCAAAGTAAGAAGGTACCATGAAAAGTTTCAAACCGATAGGCAAGCGTTCGATGCCTATTAGAAGGTGAAATGGGTTCAGAGCAACGAGAATAAGTATTGCGTCTGATACCCAAATAGATCACTTGGCTGGTGGCCCGTGAGTTACATAAGAAGTCAAGCGCGAGGAATAACTTTGGAAACCGGGGGTGTACAGGAGAGTCAGGTTTCGATACTGTGGAACTGCGGGTTATGGGCCCACCATGTGGTTAAAAGTAGGAAGGTCGATGACATCTTGCACGATCATGTAAGCAATGCATGTCAGAGGATAGTCTGTCGGTTATGTCGGCAACAACATCGGTACCAAGGGCGAGGGACGAAGAGAACCATTTTCCTACTCGTTGAACGAGGCGGACCAATAGGCAAGGTTCTCGTCCATCGGTGGCTACCAGAATGTCATCAATAATAGTAACAGGATCTTACTGACAAAGTTGTACACCGAGGTGTTTACATAAGCAGCAGAATATTACTGCTTAGATCATATAGCTCACCAGAAAGGTTAAACAAAACAATGGAAAGGAAAAGGTGATCGTCGGATTAAACAGAACAATGGAAAGAAAAATGTATTTAAACACATGCTTCAGCGATATATCCTTCCCAAGGACAAGCATAGCATGATATCCATGACAGGATAGAAAGTAGAAAACCCTTTAGATAAGAGGAGAGAAATTTCATGACATTACCCATACAACGGTGTTTGGGTAATTTCAACAAGAAACATTTAGCATGGTGCTTCAAATGTTCTTATTGAAAATCGGAGTACCATAGACATGCTTCGAGATAGCACTGACATGTTCTTCAAGCAAAGGTCAAACTTTGGATACACAAAGGATCCATCAGGAACAACTCATAGAATAAGTCTTACAATAGGTCCTCCAACCAGGTGTGCTAGGCATGACATCACCTTATTGGGTTATAGAAAGACCAATGCTATGACTCTTGGAAAATGTTCCAACCATCATATCTGACCGAGTTTCAGATCTGGTTGGTGTCAGGATACCTCAGACTCAGGATGCCCGAGAAGAAAAGTTGTAACACAAATTAACGTAAGGACATTTTAAGATTCTCGGGAAACGAACCATGGGAGCAAGTTCCGAAACAAGAGTTCATCAGTAAACCAACGAGAGGATGAGGAGGTGGCTGATGGAATCAGCGACAATTCATCGAGGTTTCCAAAAAGATGGATTGCCACAATTATGTGAACAAGGAGATAATATTGGACACATCGAAGTAGATAACAAAGTATGTTCGAGGAAAACATACACAATTAAACATTGGTTGAAAGGTGCGCCCGAAATATGGGTTGGGTTGCACGACCAATGTCAGAATGGTGATTCAATAATCAATAGTCTAAGAATGAAATGTCGACCATTAACTTCAAAGCAATAAGGTTGCTAGAAGTTTTTAAAATTACTAGTCCATTTGTCGGTATTACTGTTAGGAACAACAGAGGACCAAGAAAAGAATGGTGATGGTGATAAGTATCACTTATATCAAGAATTCTCAAGAAGTGGTGAAATTCCCACGACATCCTTGACATAAAAGATGGTAATATTCCAAGGTAGAACATAACACAAGCTGGGTAGAAAGGAACTCCAGGTAATACACAAAACATGAGCAAGTTTGTGTTGGAGGGAGGGCATTAACGTTGCCGATGATAATACAAACCATCGAGGGGCAAGGATGGTATTTCCCATCAAGAATTCAATAGATATTTTGGAAGAGCTCCGAATATTGATGATCACGACACCTTTGTCGAAAGATTCCATGAGGCTGCCATTGAATAATGACAACATCAAGCAAAAGGAATGGTGAAGCAAAAGACCACTAGAACCACGGATATGACACAACCTCAGAATCAAGTATTGTTGTTCAAGACAATAATATATGACAAGGAAGATCTACGTAAGCTTAGCTCAGCATCAAAAATTGTGTTCCGGGAAGAAGGACCAGGTAGCATAGTTAAAATCAGCACGATAATGATATATCTGATCAGGCTAGGGATGACGTGATCGAGTACAAACTCGTAAGCAAAGGAGATTACAAAGAGTTGTTTAACCGTGATGCGGACTCGAATCAGTTATCGATGTCCTTGAGTGTTTAATAACTCGGAGCCCGTGAAAAATTGGAATCGATGAAAATGTAATACTTGATGGAGAACTCATAAGAAGTTATGCAGTTCCGTGATAATCTCGAGATACCAGGGGGTAATATTCGACGGCAAACCAAAGTAGAGGTTGGACTGGGGTAGTGCCCTGCAGAAGACAAGTGCTTAAACTTGCACGAGAAATGGTATTTAAAGGAGAAAATGGTCGGAAACCACGATCATAAATGATCGAACCACGGATACAAGATGAAATTATAACAAGGGGGTAATTATTTTTACGAGCAGCTTCCATGATAAGTTATACATCGTGTCCATGGGCATGAACGCAAGGTTCAAGGTCGACTCCCACTTCTTCAATGTATAATCTTCCATTCACTTCTCGCTTTGATAAAGGCATTAGTGTTGAAAGTTTTACCTGGTGAAATACCAGATGAGTATGACTCGTGAAAACTTCCGAGTTCACACATATTAAGGAAGGCATAGGTTCAACCCGTCAGGGTATCGTGGAAACATATACCACAAGCTTCAATAGTAAATACCACCAGCTCGAAAACAGAGCATGGTTGAGAAAACAGAGGATACAATTTACCCAAGGCTTTATATATCCGTGGAAAGACTCACAAGGTTATTTGAATATGAAGGACACTGTCGGATAATAATCCAACAAGAGGTCCGATGGCCTACAACGGAGCTGATGTGAGTATCGGTACTCTATCAAAGGAAGAAGGACTTCAAGTGCATTGTATTATAGAAACAACTGACTAACTCAAAGCTTAAATGCAAAGGAATTATGAATTCCAAGACAAGGGATCAGAAGCAAACGCTCTAATTAAGGATGGATAAGTTGAGTAGACTTAGGGGTACAACCGACGGCAATTCGGTTGGTCAAGAACCAGTTCATGTTTAATATGACGTCTGATCTGGAAGGATGAATTCTAGGTTTTCGACTGAGGATTGCGAGCATTCACCACATATCAAATCAAAGGCTGAAAATGACGATGACAAGGGATACTAATGAATATTGCTAGACATATGGAACGCAACCATAATGCAAGCAGACAAGTATTTGCACAGCCACAGCTTGCAGAGAATTACCGGAAGACCGGATAGTATATCAATGTACCTTGTGGATCATATGATCAACTAGTAATGAACAGTTCCTCGATAAGGGTGAAGAAATATTCGTAGGGGTATTCATGCGGCAAGGAACTGCGGGGTAGTAAGCATAAAGGATGCTTGGAACATCGAAGAGTATTTGAGGGCACCTTGTAATAACAAGGGCAACTGGGGATGAAGGTATGAACGACAAAAGTATGTAGTTATCCGTAAAGATTTATCGGTGGTAGGGATCGCAACGGCGAAGGGCACAAGGGTCTCGGGAAAACATCAGAGAGTGTCTTCAGAATCTTCTGGTGCAACAGGCGATCATCTGGCCTGAAGGGGCTCTCCGGGAGGAAGTATTTTCGAGAACCTAAAGTTAGATTTTAGCAAAATCATTTAACCCGAATAGAAGAGAGTTCAGAGTCCCAGAGTAAAGGTCGAGGAACAAAAGATCCTACTACCACCTAATGGCGACGTGGGCCCGTAAACCGCACAGCCATGTTAGTAAAAATTTCTCAATGACTAGACTCGACTTCGGCCAAGGAGTTGGAAAGGGGGATTCCTACAGGCAGTCGGCTCTGATACCAACTTGTGACTCCCCCGATTCAATCGTACACTAATCATACACGCAAACATGTACGATCAAGATCAGGGACTCACAGGAAGATATCACAACACAACTCTAAAACATAAATAAGTCATACAAGCATCATAATACAAGCCTGGGGCCTCGAGGCCTCGAATACAAGTGCTCGATCATAGACGAGTCAGCGGAAGCAACAATATCTGAGTACAGACATAAGTTAAACAAGTTTGCCTTAAGAAGGCTAGCACAAACTGGGATACAGATCGAAAGAGGCGCAGGCCTCCTGCCTGGGATCCTCCTAACTACTCCCGGTCGTCGTCAGCGGGCTACACGTAGTAGTAGGCTCCTCCGGTGTAGTAGGAGTCGTCGTGGACGGTGGCGTCTGGCTCCTGGGCTCCAGCATCTGGTTGCGACAACCAGGTAGAAAGAAAGGGGAAAAGAGGGAGGACAGCAATCGTGAGTAGTCATCCAAAGTACTCGCAAGCAAGGAGCTACACTACATATGCATGGGTATATGTATAAAGGGCCATATCGGTGGACTGAACTGCAGAATGCCAGAATAAGAGGGGGATAGCTAATCCTGTCAAAGACTACGCTTCTGGCCACCTCCATATTGCAGCATGTAGCAGAGAGTAGATGGTAAGTTCACCAAGTAGCATCGCATAGCATAATCCTACCCGGCGATCCCCTCCTCGTCGCCCTGTTAGAGAGCAATCACCGGGTTGTATTTGGCACTTGGAAGGGTGTGTTTTATTAAGTATCCGGATCTAGTTTTCATAAGGTCAAGGTACAACTCCAAGTCGTCCTGTTACCTAAGATCACGGCTATTCGAATAGATAAACTTCCCTGCAGGGGTGCCCCACATAACCCAACACGCTTGATCCCATTTGGCCGGACACACTTTCCTGGGTCATGCCCGGCCTCGTAAGATCAACACGTCGCAGCCCCACCTAGGCTCAACAGAGAGGTCAGCACGCCGGTCTAAATCCTATGCGCGCAGGGGTCTGGGCCCATCGCCCATTGCACACCTGCACGTTGCGTACGCGGCCGGAAGCAGAACTAGCCCCCTTAATACAAGAGCAGGCTTACATTCCAATCCGGCGCGTGCCGCTCAGTCGCTGACGTCACGAAGGCTTCGGCTGATACCACGACGTCGAGTGCCCATAACTTTCCCACGTAGTTGGTTAGTGCGTATAGACCAAATGGCCAGACTCAGATCAAATACCAAGAACTCGTTAAGCGTGTTATTTTTAAGTATCTGCGGACGCCGACTAGGGCCAGGCCCACCTCTCTCCTAGGTGGTCTCAACCTGCCCTGTCGCTCCGCCACAAAGTAACAGTCGGGGGCCGTCAGGAACCCAGGGCCACCTCTACCGGGATGGAGCCACCTGTCCTTTCAGCCCCCTCATCAGAATCACTTGCGGGTACTCAATGAGCTGACCCGACTTTAGTCACCACATGTGTCATGTATATAAAGTATATAGTATATACCCGTGATCACCTCCCTAGTGATGACGGCCCGATAGTATAGCATGGCAGACGGACAAGAATGTAGGGCCACTAATGAAACACTAGCATCCTATACTAAGCATGTAGGATTGCAGGTAAAGGTAACAACAATAGTAGTAAGGACAGGCTATGCATCAGGATAGGATTAAAGAAAAGCAGTAACATGCTACACTACTCTAATGCAAGCAGTATAGAGAAGAATAGGCGATATCTGGTGATCAAGGGGAGGGGGGCTTGCCTGGAAGCTCAGCCAAGAAGGAGGGGTCGTCAACACCATAGTCGTACTGGGTAGCAGCGGCGCCGGTCTTGGTGTCTAACGAGAGAAGAGGAGGAAGAAACAATAAATATAATGCAAACGTATGCATATCGATGCATGACAAGACAAGTAACGGTGCCAGGTGTGCCCTACGCGGTAGGAGGTGATACCGGCGAAGGGGGAATATTTGGCACCCACTGAACATTTTTGTTTCAATGTTTGAAAACTTTTGTTGCTTATCATATTTTGAATTGATTTTTGAATCGGTTTTTTAACTAACGAAAGATTACCAACAGTAAGGGAGGTGACGTGGCATCAGTAGCAGAGTTTTACTGTTGCTTAATTATCCGGGCATCACATCTAACTTGGCAGTGTGATATCTGGTTGCATGTTGCATATGGTGTCTAGCTTGTATTGCTCCTAATTAGTGTAAACTACATCTGCTTAGCTTACACATGATACGTGTGAATATGACACGCTTTCCTGTTTTTGGTACATACTATAGCTGTCTATCACACCATGTTCTTACATGAAACTACTCTTCTTGTGTATCCTGCATCAGTCACTTATGATGGAACACCTTTAAATTGGCAGTGTGATATTGGTTTGCGTCTTGAATATGATTTCTAGCATGTATTGCTTCTAGTTTGATGAACGCCACCTATGACGAGACAGTTTTAACATGGCAGAGTGATATTGATTGCACCTTTCATATGGTGTCTAGTTTGCAGTGCTTCTAATTTGTTGAAGTGCCTTCTGCTTAGTTACCACATCATAGGTGTGAATATGTCAAGCCATCCATTTTTTCGTACATATTCCATCCTCGTATCATGACTTTGCCTTTCATCAGAGTAGTGTTCATCAGTATCATGCATGAATGAGTTCTGAAGAGCGAATCATATTCCTTTTTCTTGTCGGTTTGACCTCACAATGCAAAATCAATAAAGTTGAAGGAAATTGGCAAGGCATTGGATGATGGTGGTCCTTCCGAGCAACTGAAACGGAGGTTCTCTACAGATTCTACTCCGCCATCCTCCCAACAAGATTCGCAAGACAGTCAACGTAGCTGTGTAGATGATGAGCACATCTCCCCTACTCCACCATCACAGGTGCTTGCTCTAACTTGGCACTATTATATGTGGTTGCATGTTGCATATGATGTCTAGCTTGTATTGCTTCTAACTTTGTTGAATTGCATCTTCTTACTTTACACATAATGCCTATGAATATGACACGTGTTCCAGTTTCTAGAACATACGTGTACATGATGAGCACATCTCCCCTACTCCACCATCACAGGTGCTTGCTCTAACTGGGCACTATTATATGTGGTTGCATGTTGCGGATGATGTCTAGCTTGTATTGCTCCTAACTTTGTTGAATTGCATCTGTTTACTTTACACATAATGCCTGTGAATATGACACGTGCTCCTGTTTCTAGAACATATGTGTACATGATGAGCACATCTCCCCTACTCCACCATCACAGGTGCTTGCTCTAACTTGGAATTGTTATATGTGGGTGCGTTTTCCGTATGATGTCTAGTTGGTATTGCTTCTGATTATGTTGAATTGCATCTACGTAGCTTACAACTTATACCTGCTACGATCACTTACCCATAAGACACATTTAACTTGGAACTGTGATGTAGGTTGCATCTTGCATTGTGTTCTAGCTTGTACTGTTTCTAATTTCTTGAAATGGCACTTACGACGAGACACTTTTTACCTAATAGAGTGATATTGGTTGCATGTTCATATGGTGCCTAGCTTTCATTTCTTCTAATTTTGTTGACATGCCTTCCGCTTACTGTTTTTTCATACATATTCCATCCTCCTATCGTATGTGTGAATACGAAACGCTGTCTTTTTTTGTATATATTCCATCCTCCTATCCTGCGCTTGCCTTACATCAAAGTAGTGTTCGTCTGTATCATGCATCAACCAGTTATGCAGAGCTAATTTTATTCATATTCTTGTGGTTTTGACTTCATAAGGCAATATCATAAAATAGGAAGGAAAAGAGTAAGTTAGGGGATGTTGGTGGTCCTCCGCACCGACGCAAACAGAGACTCTCTAGATTTGCCACTGCTACTGCTAATGAAGTTGAAGTCCCAAGTCTACATGATGAGTTCATCTTCCGTACTCCACCATCGCAGGTGCTTGCTCTAAGTTGACAGTGTGATAATTGGTTTCATGTTGCATATGTTGTCTAGCCTGTATTTCTTCTATTTTGATTAAATTGCACCTGCTGAGTTCATACGTTATACATGTGCATATGACATGGCGTTCTGTGTCTAGAATACACTGCATCTATCTATCATACCATGTTCTTACATCAAAGTACTGTTGTTGTGTATCCCGCATCAGTCACTCATGATTGGACACTTTTAACATGGCAGTTTGATAGTGATTGCATCTTGCATTGATTTCTACATCATACTGCTTCTAAATTTTCGAATTGCCACTTATGACAAGACACTTTTAACTTGGCAGAGTAATATTGGTTGCATCTTTCATATGGTGTCTAGCTTGCATTATTTCTATTTTCTTGAAAATCCTTCTGCTTAGTTTACACATCGCAGCTGTGAATATGTCATGCCGTCTTGTTTTTCTTACATATTCCATCCTCATATGGTTGTCTTACATCAAAGTATTGCTTGTCTGTATCATGCATCAATTTGTTCTAAAGAGCGATTTTATTCTTTTGTGTTGTGGGTACGGCTTGACATGGCAAAGTCAAAAAAGAGCAAGGAAAATAATATAGTAGGGAGTGGTGTTACTTGTCGGGTGAAACGGAAAAGGATCTGCCGTCCAGATTCTGCTGGTACATATAGTGCAGTAGAAGGTCCAATTCCACCGGCTAAATCTACAAACACAATATCACCTGCTCCACCAACTGCAGCATCCGCTTCAACTGTACCAACATCTCAACGAGTTACTCGTTCGTTTGCTCCAGAACTGGCCAGTTCCCAAGCTGCCTTCACACCTAACACTACTTCCGAAGCACTGCTGACACAACAGGACTTGGCAAGATAAGATGAACCTCATGAGCATCAACACCAAGATGGTACCTGACCGAGTCAAGTTGCAGTTGCATGCTCCTTTATATGTACTCTCACAGTTTGATGTACACTAATACTTTCCATATTCGTTGTTGAACTAGCACCACAACGCAAGCGGAAACACACATCAGGGATAATGCTTGACAGATTAACAAAATCTAAAGGAGGAAGAATGGAGATCCATTTTGAGGCAGGTTTAAAAAGGCCACGTGATGCTATAAAGTCAGCCAAGTTAGTATTAGAGGCAGCCGTTGCCGTTATGTGTCATGCATGTATCCTCCCAACATGGATCAAGTAAAGGAATGAGAAAGACAATACCCAGTTTAACACCTTCCTTGACCATTTATCCGTAAGTAATGTTATTCATCGCAATTAGTAATATTGTCTTGCTCTGTCCCATACTTTCTAGCTTCCTCCTAATAAGCCTCACATTTTTTTCAACAGATGAGGTTCAAGTTGGATCTGAAAGATGATGAACTAAACAAGCATGCACTCATGTTTTTCAGTCTGCTCTGCGACAGTATCGGTACCACCTTAGAAAATCTCACTTTGAAGGCAAGGCGTTATCGCCCAAACATCTCCAGTGGAATATATTACAGATGAAGACTGGACAGCCCTCGTTAAACACTAGTCTGATCCAAAGTATCAGGTAGGCTATATGTATTTGATCAGACCACGTATTGAACTTGTATTTATGTATGTGCCTTACAAGTGTATCTTCTTCTAGGCTAACTGTTTGAAGAACAAGACCAACCGTTCTAAAGTGAAATTCCAATAGACAACAGGATCTCGTAGCTATATTGCACACTGCGAGGCTCTTGTAAATAGCTGCTACTTCCTTCTTTTTTCTGTGCTATATTATCGTATCTATATTGACTTGTTCCAAATACGGAGGAAAGCCTGTGCGGACCAAAAAGAACCTGAACCGAATGCAGTGCAAATCTTCAAGGATTGCCACACCAGCAAGATGAAGGGTATGAGCACACTAGTTCAAGCCGCTGTTGTAAGTCCTTACTCCTCATGCCTTTGAACTGATTGGTACTGTGATGTGTTCATTTAACTACTTGGTTTGCAGCCAATGTCAGTTACTCTGTTCACTTTTATACACAGTTGTCTTAACGTATCATTTCACCTTACATGGTTTAAAAGAGATGAAGGATATTCTTTTGGTCTTGATCTGTATTCTAGTTGTTATGTTCACGTGCGCACACAAAGATAAAATAGCCTGTTTGTTTTATATCTGTCTGCCCATGATATGAAAGATGTCATACTATGTTCATCCTACTTTAAACAATGTCTCTTTATCCTTAGATGTCAATGAATGTGAGGAAATAGATAATACAGTAGGCATGCTACATGGACATATGTTCCAAAAGTGATTTTATTATGTAGTTGGCACTACAATACATACTAATGTATTACACTAGTTCACAAAAATAAATTATTTATAAATGTGTAACCTACTTTGTTTGTTTTTTTCTCATTAGTAACTTGTCTGGTACACTAATCTACAAGTTCAAACTTTCAGGAAGCTATGGAAGAAATGATTGAACAGCCACAACCACCTGAAGGTGACGAGGCTACCACAGGCACAATGTCACCTCTTGATGCAGTGCGTCAGTATCTCTCCACTAACAGTACAAAAAGCACCTTCCTGCGTAATTCTGGGTTGGTTGTCAAGGTAACCTCGTCCAAATCGCCTACTAAACAAAATCTTCCTGCTAGACAGAGTGATATATCTGTGCTCCAGACACAAGTCCAATCCCTAATGGATGTCATTTTGGAAACAAGAATAGTGGTTGACAAATGTCGTAAAGATATGAATGGTTTTGAAACCAGACTATCAGACATTCGCTTCGTTGTTCAAGAGAGATGATGGAAAAAGGTGAAGATCGTGCTGCTCCATCAGATTCTACAGCCTGAAACATTAGCACTCAGGTCAAATGATCTGTGCTTCTATACATCTGATGGTGCTTTTATCTGCAAGGACTGTAAACTTTATGCCAACAGGCCTTTTGTTGTGATACAACATTTATGATGCCGCCAAAGGCTGCAATAATTACGACGCTATTTTTGTATAGTGTAGGTTTATCTTAGTAATGTATTCGGCTGAAAGCTTCGTAGGAGCCCAACATGCCAACATTCGTCGGGCCCATTCCAATTGGGCTAAAAATGATTATGGGCCGAAATTTGCATGTAGCCCACTAAAAATATCTGGGCCTAAATCGCCTTAAGATTCCATATTTTTCTGGTAGGCCTGTGCCCATAGTGGGCCTTTAACAGGCCTAAACATATTTTGGGCCCTCAGTAACAATAGGCCGTTTACAGGTGTAAATATCTCGAGCCCATAAAAAAGATGGGCCTTTAAAAGACCGAAAGTGACATTGGGCCCATTTACGATGCAGATCTTTTACAGGACAAAATTCGGACGGGCCGTAAATGCGCCGACCTAATACACGGGCCTTTAACAGGCCGAAACTTCGGTCGGGCTAGATTATCGTCATTTTTATATGGGCCATTAATGGGCCCGATGTGACATTGGGCCACATATGGCCCATGGATTTCGTCCGACGTTAACAGGCCGAAAATCACAACAGGCCGAAAGTGGCCCAAATCTATAGTGGGCCTCTAACAGGCCGAATGTCATACATGGCTGAATATGACCCAAATCCTTCACGGTCGTATATGGGCTGAAAGTTTCAATGGCCTGTAAATGGGCCCAAATGAAGCAGGACCTTTAACAGGCCGGAAATACACCGGGCCGTAATTCGGCCCATATACTTAGCAGACTGTTAACGGGCCAGAAGTGACCATGGGCCGCGATGATGACAAGTTTAGGACAGGCCGTTGACGGGCCGATTTGACACTAGCCGTACGGGCCTTAACTGAGAATGTTGGGCCTTTAGTTGGGCCGGCCCATTATGGCCCGCAAAATCTCGTGGGCCTTTAGCTAGGCCGGCCCATTATGATACGCAAAATCTCGTGGGCCTTTTGCTGGGCTGGCCCATTATGGACCGCAAAATCTTGTGGGCCTTTAGTTGGGCTGGCCCATTTAAACTTTATGGGCCACTTTTGGGCCGGTCCACGTGTCAACATATCATAGGCGCATCTCGCCCATTGGATGAGTGACACCTGTGCCAACACGGAGCGGACACGTGTTTCCATCAGCCAATCAGAATTTTACACGTGGAAAATCCCCATTGGTCCGGGCTGTTAACGGGTTATCGGATCCAAAACCGGACCCGATAGCTTAACGGTGTTCCGTTACGGTGGATGCCACGTGTCGGTCACCCTTGACGAAAGCACTTCTGTGACGCGCGATTTATCGTCATGGAACTGGACACTTCCGTGATGATAATTTTGGTAATGTCATGGAACACTTCTACGACAGCACAGGTATGACTATCTTCATTCTATCATAAATTTGTCATGGATGTACATGCATGACAGAAAACGTGACCTACTGTGACAAACACGTATCATCACATAAGTGTATTTTTTTGTAGTGACATGGCCAAGCTCAGCGTGGCTGATGTTCAAATCTTCAAGAAGATGTTGCATGAGCTCAAGGAACAGTTTCACAAGAAGCGTGAAGAAGCAAAAGGATCACAAGAGCGCATGAAGTATTTTGCTCAGAAATGTGTTCAAGCCCACAACGAAGCTGAGAAGCGCAAAGCTCTTGGGCATCCTTGCATCGACCCGAGAAAGGCTGCCAAACAGAAGAAAAAGTCTGCTATTGCCCAAGCTGAAGCATCACGGCGGGAAGAACCAAGCATTGTCTTCCCAGCCAGCATGACAGGCTCGAAGCCTAAGGTCACCTCAGCAGCTTCTGAGCTGAAGAAGACAAGGGAAGCTGAAGCCGAAGCCCAGAAGCGCAAGCACAAGAATGCTACTAATCGTGCTCCATCAACCAAGAAGCTGAAGACAACGTCTTCAAAGAAAGAGCGTGCTGCGGCTTCTCATCCCCTTGTTGTTGAGCCCATTTCTATTGCCCGTCCAGCCTCCACCTACCAAGAACGTCGCCTTGTGATTCACGAGCCTGCTTACACAGAGGCTCCTGAAGATGAAGAAGTTCCAGCTGTCGACCCCATCACAGCTGAAGACATTGGTCGTGATGACAATGTAGAAGATGATGAAGTCCTTCCTCAAATCGAGCACCAACTGGTATCATCGCCTGTTCTTTCGAACAGCGAACTCATCAGCATTGGTCGTCCTTTGACGTCAATTGCTCAGGAAGATTCGTGGGCTGATCGCCCTCAACAAGACACCCCCATTGAAGATGAGACACCAAGAACTCCACCACTTAAAGTCACCACTCCGGTGCTTGACGACGACAATTACATGGTGCAGACCACTCCATCACCACAGGCGTCGCCCGCTTTCCGCAGGCTTCGCAAAGGCCCTAGGCCACAGGTCGCTATGTCGAGCTTTCCAGAAGGGGAAGTGCCACAAAGCTCAGTAGCACGTCAAGTGTTTCCTGAAGCCACCCCAACTATGAATGTCTCTATGTCTGAAGCCAAAGCGGCTGAAGACATTCCGGCTGCATAAGCCGATGAAAATCAAGAACCAAGACAAGAAGAAGAAAGAGTTGCCACACCCCCTGTCACTGAAGATTTCATTCTCGAGGAGAATGTGTCTATGTCCGACCCTCTTGTTATTGAAATGGAGGTTGAAAACACTGAGGCTGCCACAAACAATACTGCTGACGCCAATGACGTTGTCATGGCTGAAGACGATGTGGCACCTGAAGCCAATGTTGTGCCTGAAGCTAATGTGCAACCTGAAGCCACAGCCCATGCTGAAGCCAATGTTCCACCCCCAAGGCCTCACACTATTGAACAGGCCTATGATCACGGCCAGCTTGTCATTGTACGATGGCCCGTTTTGGTTCCTCCTACAGCTCCCAGACCGCAATATGATTACCATGTGGAGCAAAGGCCTCAGGTCCAGAAGCCAAAGCCCAGACTGCCAAGGTTTTCAGGTGCTGCAACATCGCCATGATAGTTCAGTGTGAATAGCTTCAGAGCACACAACACATTCTTTGACAGTGCCAAGAACCCATACTTGAAGCCAAGGATCTCTTCTGATCGCTTCTGGAGCTATCAGCAGCGCAGCTATTACTCATGTGTCTTATACAATCAAGAGTGAATCTTTCCTCACATGCGTCTGGATTGTGAAGCCATTGCTGGTCTGCCCTGCTTGGAAGAAGCTCTGGACTATTTTAGAGATGCTGGCCTTCTACAATTCTTCACTGACAAAGAGCACTGGAACGAAGAGCTTCTGCTGCAGTTCTACGCCACTCTTCACATTCGTGGCTACAACAGGGATCCGAAGACTTGGATCCTTGAGTGGATGACAGGTGATGTGCATCATGAAGCCAAAGCTCAGGATATCATCGAGCTTACTTCCTTGCCCACTCCAGGTGAACTCTATGAACCTGGTTGTCAACTACACAGGGATGCGCTGTAGAGTATATTTCAGAAGCCTGAGCCAAATATGAGTCAGATGCTCACCATGATGAAGCCATTTCCACAAGATGCAGAATATCCCAAGGAATTCTTCGTCAAGGACCTTGAGTACCTACCCCGTACAATTTATCACATTCTGAGGCATACTCTATGGCCAGTCAAGGGATATTCTCCTGAAGCCAAACTTGAAGGCACCATGAAGACTTTGGTGTTCTATATTCTCAATGGCATCAGCTTGTATACCCAGGATTTCTTCATCAGGCAACTTGCTGCATCTGGAATTGATCTTTTTGGCTTGAAGTTTTATGCTCCATGGGTGATGCGCCTGATCAAACTCCATTCATCTGTTGACTATCATCCCTCAGCGTGCAACCATCTCATATTTATGCCTGAGGTTGATCTATCACTTGAAGCCATCTACCCTGAGCCTGACAAAGAACCTCTATATCTTCACAATGTTGGTCGTCAAAGCTTCACGCAACCACTTGAAGGGGTTCATGTTCCAAATGCTGCTACTCCTACTTACCCTCTGGCTGGCAATGTGCGTGAGCCACATCATGCCAACACTGAAGCCACTGCCAGTATAATCGCTCAAAGGCCTCAGAAGCGATCTCGCATTCTCAATGACCGAGAGGTTCTCGTTGCCTTACATCAGAAGCAGGACAAGCACCATGAATGGCTCAAGCGTCAGATGCAGAGTATCTTGGTCGATGTAAATCACATCCGAAACATGGCCACCAAGAACTCCTTCGTAGCCCATGAAGCCTGTCGACGGTCTTGGAAGAGTCTCACATTGCTATGCCATGAAGAAGATCTTCGCAAAGATGGCTTCAATGAGGGTTTCAAATTTGACTTCAGACCTCCTCGCAATGCAAGCTGGCGCCGCACTCCATCAATAGAAGATTCTGAGTATTCATCTTCAGCTGCAACTATTGTTGCCAGAGTCGTCGACGAAGAAGACGACACCACTTCACCAACAATGGCTTCACTGCATCTCGACACTGCACCAGGCCCTTCTGCACCACCGAACTCCAACGTCGACCCCGCACCTTCGTCTACTCCTGATGGGAATGAGTAGATGCTCTATGTCTTCAAACCTTTTTTGTCCTTACTAACAAAAGGGGGAGAAGCATATGAGTTGATAGTCTTCAAGAGGGTCCATATGGGTGGTTGCTATATTTTTTTGCCAAGTGGTTACACTCTCATTTTTGATACATTTGGTTCTTTGGGTTGTAACACTTAAATTTGATGGTCGTCTGCTACTTTGTCTACTATTCTGTGATGCGATGATAAATTCCGCATGAAGTCATTCCACAGACGTCCATTTTTCATTATGCATGTCATTATCTTCGTCATATCTTTATATGCATGATGAATTGTCTTGATGAGTTGAAGAGGATCTCCACAAAGTAAAACCTGCCATGTGCATTTGCATTCAAAAGCAAACTACTTATATGCACATCTTCAGGGGGAGCCTTTTGCTACTTATGAGGACAACACCTTAATCCTTAAACATTCACATACTTTTATCCCCGTTGAAACTTCAACCAGTTTGTCATCAATCACCAAAAAGGGGGAGATTGTAAGTGCATCTAGTGCCACCCCTAGTTGGTTTTGGAGTATTGACGACAAACTTGGTTGAGGGACTAATGTGTTTGTGAGAATTGCAGGATAACACAGGTAGTAGTCCCACATTGATTCGGTTTACCTACCAGAGATGACCCCTAAAAATGTGTGGAGACATTGAAGACAATGGTGGTCTGTGGAGATATTCACAACGAAGATTATGACTTGAGAAGACATTCACGTGAAGACTATGGAGTGCAAAGACATAGTTGTTTTGTAGTTTCCTTTTCTTCTTTGCTAAGTCATAGGAACCACCGTACTGTTAAGTGGGGTCCAAGTGAACAAAGTCAGCGTGACTGATGTGATGCTCAACCAAATTCTATGTCTTTGAGCGAAGACAATGAGAGCAAATCTTATCCGGAGTTGGATGAGTCAGCTTTACTTGTAGCTCAAGTCAAGCTGCCACGTGTGTTTGAAATCTGACCGTTGGACACGTGTCAGTTCCTTAGTGACCCAGGGTCATTTTGGACAAATCAGGTCGGGTTGCCTCCTGGCTATAAATAGCCCACCCCCTACACCATAAATGGTGGCTGCTCAGAGTTAGTGCACGGCTTTTGTTGTTTGAGGAAGGGTATGGAACAGTTTCCTAGAACAAAAATTAGGCCACGTTATGAATCAATCATGAGGGCATCTTATGGATCTCGAACCGAAGATGACCAAACTTAGATCCTTGCCTTACGCCTAGCTAAGGGCGTAAAACTATAGCGCTTCTTGGGAGGCAACCCAATGAATAAAATTTATTTTTTTCTTTTTGCTTTTTGTTTTTGTGTATTTGCACAATTATGCTACTGGTATGATTGTGTTTTTTCTATTTTAATTAGTGTTTGTGCCAAGTAATGCCTTTAGAATCTTCTTGGGTGATAGTTGTTTGATCTTGCTGAAAAAGACAGAAACTTTGCGCTCACGAAAATAATTTTCATAAATCACAGAAAATAGATTTTGCCCTGACAGTTTCTGAAGAAGATTAATATACAAATTATCCTGGTCGTCCTAATTTGGTAGAATTTTTGGGGTTCCAGAAGTATTCGTAAAAGTCAGATTACTACAAACTGTTCTGTTTTGACAGATTCTGTGTTCTTTGTGTTGTGTGCTTATTTTGATGGCTCTATGGTTTTCTTTAATGAGTTTTCGCCATAGAAAAGTTGGAATACAGTAGATATAATAAAAAAACAAAATATGAATTGGTTTGATACAGAACTTATAGTAGTGGTTTGCTTTCTTTTACTAACGGATCTCACAAAGGTTTTGTTGAGTTTTGTGTGATTGAAGTTTTCAAGTTTTGGGTTATCTTACGATGGATGAAAGAAGGATAGAAGAGCCTAAGCTTGGGGATGCCCCAGCATCCCAAACTATTGTCCAAGAATGAGAAACCAACTAAGCTTGGGGATGCCCCCGAGTGGCATCCCCTCTTTCTTCTAACGACCATCGGTATTTTACTCGAGGCTATATTTTTATTCGTCACATGATATGTGTTTTTCTTGGAGCGTCTTGTATGATATGAGTCTTTGCTTGTTTTATTTTGTGTTTTAAGTCATCAATCCTTGCTTTACACACCTATTTGAGAGAGACAAAATTATTTCATGACTTGTTAGAATTGCTCTCTGTGCTTCACTTAAATCTTTTATGAGCTAGGACTTGCTCTAGTGCTTCACTTATATCTTTTTCAACACAATGTGGTTAGTATTTTTGAAGAAATTCTCTCTTGCTTCACTTAAATTATTTTGAGAGAAAGAAAATTTGTTATGCTCATGATCTTCACTTATATTTGTTTGAGCTTATGAAAAGCAACACATGAAAATTAGTCCCAAAGTGATAGATATCCAAGAAGGATAAAGGATAAAGTAAAAAATGTCATGAAGATCATTGGACAAAATAAACATGATCCTTAGTAATAGTTTTGAGATATGATTATGTGCTATGTGAGTTATGGTGATGAGTAATTGTGCTCTAGTAAGAATATTGGTGTTAAGGTTTGTGATTCCCTATGCATGCACGAAAGTCAATAATCACGCAATGAAAATTATATCCTACTTGTGGTGCATTATTCGGTGTTAATTATGCTTAATGCTTGCTTATGAGATTATTCGTTTCTTGGTTGGTCGCTTCTCAATCTTTTCGCTAGCCTTCATTTGCACTAAGTATGACCTCTACGTGTGCATCCAAAACCCTTTAAACCAGTTTTGCCACACGAATCCACTATATCTACCTATATGCGGTATTCTTTTGCTGTTCTAAGCAAATTTGCATGTGCCATCTCTAATTTTCAAAATAAACTTCTCTTTTGCATGTTTGTTTCGCTCGCGGAACGGTAACGGGTGGCTAATATTTTCCATCCTAGATGTGTTATTCTCACAATGAGTGTTTATTCACTTGTCATTGCACGAGAGTAAGGCAAAGGTTTTAGGGATGTCCAGTCCCGAAATGCAAAAATGAATTTACTTTATGTTGTCAAATAATAAATTCCTTGGAAAGTGTTGGTATGGAAGGCACCCATGGATACAGTTAGCCATGGAAAGTGAAAGTGTGGTGGAAAAAGGAATAAACTTTATTTTCTGTTTGGTAACCACCTATGGCATACCTAGCATGGAAACTGTTCGTAGCTCTACGTCATTTTCGTTGGTGGGATGGATACACCTCCCAAAATGTTTTTATCTCTAATTTTTTTCGCTTTGAGCTCTGGCACCTCTACAAATCCCTACTTCCCTTTGTGAAGGGTCTTTCGTTTACTTTATACTTTTTTTTGAATTTGAGTCTCCATCTTCTCTTATAAAAGCACCAACTAGGAGGTAATATGAGCGTACTTGAGTATTGGGTGTAGCTAATATTCGAGTGTGTTTCATGAATGGATCAATGTTTCAACATGATGGGCCAGGGGTAACTTGTTTTAGCGCTGATATTTTGAAAGACATGGTTGCTTGTTGATATGCTTGAGTATCTAAATTATTATGTCAAAACTAGACTATTGCTTTGAATCACATAAAAGTCCAAATGTCAATGCTATCAAGAAAAGAGTATGATATAACATGATAAACAGAACTCCACATCAAAAATTCTGCTTTTATCACTTACCTACTCGACGACGAGCAGGAGTTAAGCTTGGGGATGCTGTGTGACGCCCCCGATTTGACCGTACACTAATCATGCACGCAAATGTGTACGATCAAGATCAGGGACTCACGGGAAGATATCACAACACAACTCTACAACATAAATAAGTCATACAAGCATCATAATACAAGCCAGGGGCCTCGAGGGCTCGAATACAAGTGCTCGATCACAGACGAGTGAGCGGAAGCAACAATATCTGAGTACAGACATAAGTTAAACAAGTTTGCCTTAAGAAGGCTAGCACAAACTGGGATACAGATCGAACGAGGCGCAGGCCTCCTGCCTGGGATCCTCCTAACTACTCCTGGTCATCGTCAGCGGCCTGCACGTAGTAGTAGGCACCTCCAGTGTCGTAGGAGTCGTTGTCGACGGTGGCGTCTGGCACCTAGACTCCAGCATCTGGTTGCGACAACCAGGTAGAAAGGAAAGGGGGAAAAGAGGGAGAGAAGCAACCGTGAGTACTCATCCAAAGTACTCGCAAGCAGGGTGCTACACTACATATGCATGGGTATATGTGTAAAGGGGCATATCAGTGGACTGAACTGCAGAATGCCAGAATAAAAGGGGGATAGCTAGTCCTATCGAAGACTACGCTTCTGGCCATCTCCATCTTGCAGCATGTAGAAGAGAGTAGATTGAAGTCCTCCAAGTAGCATCGCATATCAATAGTCCTGCCCGGCGATCCCCTCCTCGTCGCCCTGTTAGAGAGCGATCACCGGGTTGTATCTCGCACTTGGAAGGGTGTATTTTATTCAGTATCCGGTTCTAGTTGTCATAAGGTCAAGGTACAACTCCGGGTCGTCCTTTTTCCGAGGGACACGGCTATTCGAATAGATAAACTTCCCTGCAGGGGTGCACCACATAACCCAACACGCTCGATCCCATTTGGCCGGACACACTTTTCTGGGTCATGCCCGGCCTCGGAAGATCAACACGTCGTAGCCCCACCTAAGCACAACAGAGAGGTCAGCATGCCGGTCTAACCTATGCGCGCAGGGGTCTGGGCCCATCGCCCTATGCACACCTGCACGTTGCGTAAGCGGCCGGAAGCAGACCTAGCCTAGTGCGTTCCAGTCCAATCCGGCGCGCGCCACTCAGTCGCTGACGTCACGAAGGCTTCGGCTGATACCACGACGCCGGGATACCCATAACTACTCCCGCGTAGATGGTTAGTGCGTATAGACCAAATGGCCAGACTCAGATCAAATACCAAGATCTCGTTAAGCGTGTTAAGTAACCGTGAACGTCGACCAGGGCCAGGCCCACCTCTCACCTAGGCGGTCTCAACCTGCCCTGTCGCTCCACCACAAAGATCCACTTGCGGGTACTCCTACGAGCCGACCCGACTTTAGTCACCACATGGGTCATGTATATAGTATATAAGTATATACCCGTGATCACGGCCCAGGTGATCACGGCCCGATAGTATAGCACAACAGACGGACAAGAATGTAGGGCCACTGATGGGAAACTAGCATCCTATACTAAGCATGTAGGATTGCAGGTAAAGGTAACAACAGTAGTAGCAAGGATAGGCTATGCATCAGGATAGGATATCGGAAAGCAGTAGCATGCTACACTACTCTAATGCAAGCAGTATAGAGAAGAATAGGCGATATCGGTGATCAAGGGGGGCTTGCCTGGAAGCTCAGCCGAGAAGGAGGGGTCGTCAACACCGTAGTCGAACTGGGCAGCAGCAGTGTCGGTCTCGTAGTCTACCAGAGAGAAGAGGGGGGAAGAAATAGTAAATACAATGCAAACATAAGCATGACGATGCGTGACATGACAATGAGCAGTGCGAGGTGTGTCCTAACGCGACAGTAGGTGGTACCGGCGAAGGGGGGGAACATCCGGGAAAGTATTCCCGATGTTTTGCGTTTTCGGACAGACGGACCGGAGGGGGAAAGTTGCGAGTTCGGTAGGTTAGGGATGTGTGGTGGACGAACGGGCTGAGTATCCGGATTCGTCTCGTCATTCTGAGCAACTTTCATGTACAAAGTATTTCCATCCGAGTTACGGATTAAAAGATATGATTTTCTAAAGTTTTAAATCATTTTAGAATTTATTTAATTTATTTAATTCAACATTATCCGAAACAGTGTTGCGATGACATCAGCATGACATCATGCTGACGTCAGCAGTCATCTGACACGTGGGTCCCACCTGTCATAGACTGATTAGGGTAATTAGGGTTAACTAATTAATTAACTAATAATTAAACTAATTAATTAAATTAGTTTAATCTAAGCAGGGTTAATTAACTAATTAATTAATTAGTTTTATTTTTATTTTTATTTTCTTCATTTATTCATTTATTAATTTTTATTATCATTTATTATTATTATTATTATTATTATTATTATTTTTATATTATTATTATATATATATTTTTTTAATTCGTTCTGGGGCTGGGCCCCTCTGTTCAGTGGCACAGAGGCCATACAGGGTGCATGCGACGGGTTACGGGCGCGGGGTGTGGGCGTGGGCGCCAGAGCACCCGAACGAGGCAACAGGGGGCGCCGGCGGTGGCCGTAGCCCGGCGCGGCGGGGCGAGGCCGTGGCCTCGGCGAGGCTCGTGGGCCGGTGCGGGAGGAGCGGTGCGGGGCGGCGGTGAGCGCTGTCGCGGCGAGCAGGGCGAACACAGGGCGTATGACGGAGCGCACGGCGAACGCGAGGGGCGGAGCCCCGGGGCGGCCACGGCGGAGCAGGGAGGCGCGGTGGTCGGCGTGCGATAGAGGAGAGACGGAAGGGGGTTCCTCACCCTACGTTGCAGGGGATCGGGCGGCGAGGGTCGATGGCGCTCGTTGGGGAGGAGGATGGGGATGAGCGGCGGAGACGGGGAGCGGTCCGGCGACGATGTGGCGTCCGCGAGGTGGTGGCGTGACGAGGCAGCGACGTCGGGGGCGACGGTGACGAAGAGGAGGCAGCCCGTCGAAGGCGGAGGCGCGTCGAGCTCTAGGCGGCGAGGGACGGCGACGGGGCGACGCGGCAGGCGCGGCGAGGGGCGCCGCTGAGGGAGAGGGGACGGGAGCGCGAGGATGAGGGCGGGGGCCGGCGAGGTCCAGGCGGCGGCGCGGGCTCCGGGCAGCGTCCGCGAGGCGACGTGGCGATGGGGTCGGGGCACCGTTTACGGGGGCGAGCGCCCCCGATCCAGATCCCCGCGGGGAAGGGGAGAGAGATCGGGGGGATCGTGGGGTGGGGCTCTAGGGTTTGGTTGCAGGGAGTGGCCTAATAGGCCAGGGGCAAAGTGGTCGGCTGGGCCGGCCGACTGGCTAGCTGGGCCGGTTGGCCCAGCGTGGGCGGCCGAGGGGGGGGGGTTGTTTCTTTTCTTTTTTCTTTTTTATTTATCTTGCTTTTACTGTTTTACTTTTAGTTTTCTTTTATTTTAGTTTTATAAAAATTATCACTAGCACTTAAATTAATACTTTTAAATATACTATTGCCACATTAATTCTCAACCCAAATTAAAATAGTTTAATATTTTATAAAATTCAAAAGGCATTTATTTTAATATTTAACCCTCTATTTTAATTATTTTGAACACTTAAACATTTTATTAAAGTTAGGTTTCTCCACCATTATTATCTATGCAATATTTAGTTCACTCCGAACATTTTAGTTTTAATATTTGAAAACTTTTATTGTTTGCTTGATTTTGAACTTTGAATTTTGGACCGGTTTTGATCTAACGATAGATTAGCAACAGTAACGAAGGTAAAGTGGCACCATTAGCGTGGGATTACTGTAGCTTAATTATCCGGGCGTCACAATTCTCCTCCACTACAGGAAATCTCGTCCCGAGATTTAAGGGGGGAAGTAAGGGGGAAGGGATTTGGTCGCGAAATTCTAACGAGTCTTCTCGGTCTTGGTTGCTATTCTCAGAGAGGTCGATCCATTATGTTGATGTCTTCATTTCTCTGCTTCAGGTCATCATGATGAAGTTGGCATCCTTTCTTTGGGAACTCCATCGTACTTACAAAAGAATAACGGGTGGGTATATTCCAGGAGAACGGACCTCTGCCAGGTTTACTATCTGGTCAATATCATCGGGGAAGGTGGCGGAAAGTAACTCTCGAACTAAATGTTAAGAAAAGCCGAGAGCAAGTAAGAAAGTACCATGAGAAGTTTCAACGGGTAGGCAATCGTTCGAAGCCTGAAACAAAGTGTGAAAGGGGTTCAAAGCAATCGGAATAAGTATTATGACTGATGCCAGTATAGATCAGTAGGACGGTGGTCCGTGAATTACATACGAGGCCACGCGCGATGAATAAATTTGGGAACAGGGGGTGCACAGGAGAGTCTGGTTTCGATCCTGTGGAACTGTGGGTTATGGGCCCACCATGTGGGTTAAAAGTAGGAAGGGCGGTCACATCTTGCACGATCATGATAGCAGGGCATGTCAGAGGGTAGCCTGGCAGTTATATGCCAGCAACATCGTCGGTACCAAGGGCGAGGAACGAAGAGAACCATTTTCCTGTTCGTTGAAACGAGGCGGACCATTAGGCAAAGTTCTCGTCCATCGGTGGTTACCGAAATGTCACCAACAATAGTAACAGGGCCTTACTGACAGAGTTGTACACCGAGGTGTTTACATAAGCAGGAGAATATTACTACTTAGATCATATAGATCACCAGAAAGGTTAAACCAAACAATGGAAAGGAAAATATGATTATCAGATTAAACAGAAGAATGGAAAGGAAAATGTGTTTAAACACGTATTTCAAGGGTATATCCTTCCCAAGGACAAGCAGCGTTTCATATCCATGACAGGATAGAAAGTAGAAAACCATTTAGGTAAGGGGAGAGGAATTTCATGACATAACCCATACAGCGATGTTTGGATAATTGAGCAAGAAACATTTAGTATTGGGCTTCAAATGTTCTTGTTGAAAATCGGAGTACCATAGACATGCTTTGAGATAGCATTGACATGTTCTTCAAGCAAAGGTCAAACTTTGGATACACAAAGGATCCATCAGGAACAACTCATAGAATAAGTCTTGCAATAGGTCCTCCAACCAGGTGTGCTAGGCATGACATCACCTTATTGGGTTATAGAAATACCAATGCTATGACTCTTGGAAAATGTTCCAACCATCATATCTGACCGAGTTTCAGATCTGGTTGGTGTCAGGATACCTCAGACTCAGGATGCCCGAGAAGAAAAAGGTGTGACACCAATTGACGAGAAGACATCATAAGATTCTCGGGAAATGAACCATGGAAGCTAGTTCTGAAACAAGAGTTCATCATTAATTCAAGGAGAGGATGAGGAGGTGGCTGATGGACTCAGCGACATTCCATTGAGATTTCCAAAAGATGGATTTCCACAACTATGTGAACAAGGGGATAACATTAGCTAGATCGAATGACTTAATGATGTATGCTCGAGGAAAACATACTCAGTTAAACATTGGTTGAACTGTGCACCCGAAATATGGGCTAGGTAGCACGATCAATGTTCGAATGATGATTCATTAAACCATAGACGTAGAATGAAACTATAGGCCAATAACTTCAAAGCATTAGGGTTGCTAGAAGTTTAGAATTTACACATCACAGACCATTTGTCGGTATTTTGTTTAGAAACAACACGGGGACCCAGAAAGAATGGTGATGGTGAGAAGTATCACTGTACCAAGAATTCTTAAGAGGTGGAGTAATGCTCACGACATTCTTGACATCAAAGATGGTAATACTCCACGGTAGAACATAACATAAGTTGGATAGCAGGGAAATCAAGATACAACATAAAATATGAACAAGTTTGTGTTGGGGGGAGGCAAGAATGTTGTCGATGATAACACAATTCATCGAGGGGCAAGGATGGTATTTCTCATCCTGAATTTCAACACACAACTTGGAAGAAGTCAAATTGTTGACAATGATCACGACAAGTTTGTCGAGAGGTTTTCAAGAAGATGTAATTGATCGACGATGACATCAAGTCAAAGGAATGATGAAAGCGAAAGGTTATTGGAACCACGGTTAGGACACAAACTCGAAATCAAGTTTGCAGTTCAAGGAGAAGTGATATGACGAGGAAGATCGACGCAAGATTAGCTCACTATCAAAATTTGTGTGCTGGGAAGGTCCGGGTAGCACAGTTAAAAAGTTTGCACGATAATGATATAGCCGATAAGGCTAGGAATAACTTGAAGGATTATTAAAATCGTAAGCAACAAGAATTTCTTAGAGTTATTGAATCGGAGTGCGGAATCGATTCGCTTATCGGTGTTCTCGAGTGACTAATAACTCAGAGCCCGTGGAAAATTGGAATCAGTGAGAATGTAGCACTTGATGAAAAACTCATAAGAAGTTATGCAGTTCCATGATAATCTCGAGATACCAGGGGGTAATACTCGACGACAGATCAAGGTAAAGGTTGGACTAGGGTATTGCCCTGCAGAAGACAAGTGCTCAAACTTGCACAAGAAACGGAATCAAGGAGAAACATGGTCGGAACCACGTCCACGGATACCAGATGAACTTATTACAAGGGGGTAATTATTATAAGAGAAGCTTCCATGATAGGATCTACATCGTGTCCATGGGCATGAACACAAAGGTTCAAGGTCGACTCCCACTTCTTCAATGCATAACCTTCCATTCGCCTCTCGTATTTGATAATGACATTAGTTGTCGAAAGTTTTACCTGGTGAAATACTAGATGAGTATGGCCCGTGAAATCTTTCGGGCTCACATAGATTAGGTAAGGCATTGGTTCAACCCATCGAGGCATCTTAGGAACATATACCACAAATAAATTTTTTTTGGAGTAATTAACACAAGCTCGAAAGTAGAGCATGGTTCACAAAGCAGAGGATACAATTTACCAAAGGCATCATGTATCCGAGGAAAAGCTCACAAGCTTATTTAATATGAAGGACATTGTCGGATAAGATCGGACAAAAGGGTCTGGTGGTCCACAAGGGATCTGATGTGAGCATTAGTACTCAACCAAAGGAAGAAAGAATGCCAGGAGATCACATTATAGAAACAACTGACTAACTCAAAGGTCAATGCAAAGGAATTATAATTTCAAATTCAAGGGATCAGAAGCAAACGCTCTGATTAGGGATGGATAAGTTGAGTAGACTTAGGGGTACAATCGATGGCAAATTTGATTGGTCGAGATCCAGCTCACGTTTAAAATGACGTCTGAGCCGGAAGGATGAATACTAGGATCTGATTGAGGATTGCGAGCATTCGCAACAAATTGAATCAACGGACTCAAAATGATAATGACAAGAGATGCCAATAAGATTACGAGACTTATGGGATTAACCATAATGCAAGCAAACAAGAATTTCAAGAGCAATAGGTTGCTGAGGATTTCCGAAAGATCGAATGGTATTTCGAAGACTTTGTGTAATACATGAATCATTTGGGTATGAGCGGATACTTGATAAGTGCGAGAAATTATTCGTAGGGGTATTCAGGTGGCAAAGAACTGCAAGGCAGTAGGCACAAAGTATTCTCGGGGTATTTTGTATTAACAAGATTGACTGGGAATAAAAGTAAGAATGACAGGTGTAAGTATTTATCCATAGGGATATTTTGGTGGTAGGGAATTGCAAAGGCAACGGGCACAAGGTCTTGAGAGAATATCGGAGAGTATCTTCGAAATCTTCTGATGCAGTCGGCGATCATCTGGACTAAAGGGGCTCTCCGGGAGATAGTATTTTCGAGAACCTAAAGTTAGTTTTGTTTTTAGCAAAATCAATTTACCCGAATAGAAGAGAGCTCAGAGTCCCACAGTATAGACGAGGAATAAAAGATCCTAATACAACCCAATGGCGACGTGGGCCCGTAAGCCTCACAACCATGTTAGTAAAAGTTTTTCAATGACTAGCCTTGACTTCGGCCAAGGAGTGTGGAAAGGGGGATTCCTACAGGCAGTCGGCTCTGATACCAACTTGTGACGCTCTTGATTTGACCGTACACTAATCATGCACGCAAATGTGTACGATCAAGATCAGGGACTGACGGGAAGATATCACAACACAACTCTACAACATAAATAAGTCATACAAGCATCATAATACAAGCCAGGGGCCTCGAGGGCTCGAATATAAGTGCTCGATCACAGACGAGTCAGCGGAAGCAACAATATCTGAGTACAGACATAAGTTAAACAAGTTTGCCTTAAGAAGGCTAGCACAAACTGGGATACAGATCGAACGAGGCGCAGGCCTCCTGCCTGGGATCCTCCTAACTACTCCTGGTCGTCGTCAGCGTCCTACACGTAGTAGTAGGCACCTCCAGTGTCGTAGGAGTCGTCGTCGACGGTGGCGTCTGGCTCCTGGACTCCAGCATCTGGTTGCGACAACCAGGTAGAAAGGAAAGGGGGAAAAGAGGGAGAGAAGCAACCGTGAGTACTCATCCAAAGTACTCGCAAGCAAGGAGCTACACTACATATACATGGGTATATGTGTAAAGGGGCATATCAGTGGACTGAACTGCAGAATGCCAGAATAAAAGGGGGATAGCTAGTCCTGTCGAAGACTACGCTTCTGGCCATCTCCATCTTGCAGCATGTAGAAGAGAGTAGATTGAAGTCCTCCAAGTAGCATCGCATAGCAATAGTTCTGCCCGGCGGTCCCCTCCTCGTCGCCCTGTTAGAGAGCGATCACCGGGTTGTATCTGGCACTTGGAAGGGTGTATTTTATTTAGTATCCGGTTCTAGTTGTCATAAGGTCAAGGTACAACTCTGGGTCGTCCTTTTTCCGAGGGACACGGCTATTCGAATAGATAAACTTCCCTGCAGGGGTGCACCACATAACCCAACACGCTCGATCCCATTTGGCCGGACACACTTTTCTGGGTCATGCCCGGCCTCGGAAGATCAACACGTCGCAGCCCCACGTAAGCACAACAGAGAGGTCAGCACGCCGGTCTAACCCTATGCGTGCAGGGGTCTGGGCCCATCGCCCTATGCACACCTGCACGTTGCGTACGCGGCCGGAAGCAGACCTAGCCTAGTGGCGTTCCAGTCCAATCCGGCGCGCACCACTCAGTCGCTGATGTCACGAAGGCTTCGGCTGATACCACGACGCCGGGATACCCATAACTACTCCCGCGTAGATGGTTAGTGCGTATAGACCAAATGGCCAGACTCAGATCAAATACCAAGATCTTGTTAAGCGTGTTAAGTAACCGCGGACGTCAACCAGGGCCAGGCCCACCTCTCACCTAGGCGGTCTCAACCTGCCCTATCGCTCCACCACAAAGATCCACTTGCGGGTACTCCTACGAGCCGACCCGACTTTAGTCACCACATGGGTCATGTATATAGTATATAAGTATATACCCGTGATCACGGCCCAGGTGATCACGGCCCGATAGTATAGCACAGCAGACGGACAAGAATGTAGGGCCACTGATGGGAAACTAGCATCCTATACTAAGCATGTAGGATTGCAGGTAAAGGTAACAACAGTAGTAGCAAGGATAGGCTATGCATCAGGATAGGATATCGGAAAGCAGTAGCATGCTACACTACTCTAATGCAAGCAGTATAGAGAAGAATAGGCGATATCCGGTGATCAAGGGGGGCTTGCCTGGAAGCTCAGCCGAGAAGGAGGGGTCGTCAACACCGTAGTCGAACTGGGCAGCAGCAGTGTCGGTCTCGTAGTCTACCAGAGAGAAGAGGGGGGAAGAAACAGTAAATACAATGCAAACATAAGCATGACGATGTGTGACATGACAATGAGCAGTGCGAGGTGTGTCCTAACGCGATAGTAGGTGGTACCGGCGAAGCGGGGGAACATCCGGGAAAGTATTCCCGATGTTTTGCGTTTTCGGACAGACGGATCGAAGGGGGAAAGTTGCGAGTTCGATAGGTTAGGGATGTGTTGTGGACGAACGGGCTGCGTATCCGGATTCGTCTCGTCATTCTGAGCAACTTTCATGCACAAAGCATTTCCATCCGAGTTACGGATTAAAAGATATGATTTTCTAAAGTTTTAAATCATTTTAGAATTTATTTAATTCATTTAATTCAACATTATCCGAAACAGTGTTGCGATGACATCAGCATGACATCATGCTGACGTCAGCAGTCATCTGACACGTGGGTCCCACCTGTCATAGACTGATTAGGGTAATTAGGGTTAACTAATTAATTAACTAATAATTAAACTAATTAATTAAATTAGATTAATCTAAACCGGATTAATTAACTAATTAATTAATTAGTTTTATTTTTATTGTTATCTTCTTTATTTACTCATTTATTAATTTTTATTAATTCATTTATTATTTTTATTATCATTTATTATTATTATTATTTTTATATTATTATTTATATATATATATATTTTAATTCATTCTGGGCTGCGCCCCTCTTTTCAGTGGCACAGAGGCCATACAGGGTGCGGGCGACGGGTTACGGGCGCGGGGTGTGGGTGTGGGCGCCCGTGCACCCGAACGGGGCAACAGGGGGCGCCGGCGGTGGCCGTAGCCTGGCGCGGCGGGGCGAGGCCGGGGCCTCGGCGAGGCTCGTGGGCCGGTGCGGGAGGAGCGGTGCAGGGCGGCGGTGAGCGCTGCCGCGGCGAGCAGGGCGAACACGGGGCGTATGACGGAGCGCACGGCGAACGCGAGGGGCGGAGCCCCGGGGCGGCCACGGCGGAGCAGGGAGGCGCGGTGGTCGGCGTGCGATAGAGGAGAGACGGAGGGGGGTTCCTCACCCTACGTTGCAGGGGATCGGGCGGCGAGGGTCGATGGCGCTCGTTGGGGAGGAGGATGGGGATGAGCGGCGGAGACGGGGAGCGGTCCGGCGACGATGTGGCGTCCGCGAGGTGGTGGCGTGACGAGGCAGCGACGTCGGGGGCGATGGTGACGAAGAGGAGGCAGTCCGTCGAAGGCGGAGGCGCGTCGAGCTCTAGGCGGCGAGGGACGGTGACGGGGCGACGCGGCAGGCGCGGCGAGGGGCGCCGCTGAGGGAGAGGGGACGGGAGCGCGAGGATGAGGGCGGGGGCCGGCGAGGTCCAGGCGGCGGTGCGGGCTCCGGGCAGCGTCCGCGAGGCGACGAGGCGATGGGGTCGGGGCACCGTTTTCGGGGGCGAGCGCCCCCGATCCAGATCCACGCGGGGAAGGGGAGAGAGATCGGGGGGATCGTGGGGTGGGGCTCTAGGGTTTGGTTGCGGGGAGTGGCCTAATAGGCCAGGGGCAAAGTGGCCGGCTGGGCCGGCCGACTGGCTAGCTGGGCCGGTTGGCCCAGCGTGGGGGGGGGGGGGGGTTGTTTCTTTTCTTTTTTTTCTTTTCTTTTTTCTTTTTTATCTATCTTGCTTTTACTGTTTTACTGTTAGTTTTCTTTTATTTTAGTTTTATAAAAATTATCACTAGCACTTAAATTAATACTTTTAAATATAGTATTGCCACATTAATTCTCAACCCAAATTAAAATAGTTTAATATTTTATAAAATTCAAAAGGCATTTATTTTAATATTTAACCCTCTATTTTAATTATTTTGAACACTTAAACATTTTATTAAAGTTAGGTTTCTCCACCATTATTATCTATGCAATATTTGGTTCACTCCGAACATTTTAGTTTTAATATTTGAAAACTTTTATTGTTTGCTTGATTTTGAACTTTGAATTTTGGACCGGTTTTGATCTAACGATAGATTAGCAACAGTAACGAAGGTAACGTGGCACCATTAGCGTGGGATTACTGTAGCTTAATTATCCGGCCGTCACATGCTGATACGTCTCCAACGTATCTATAACTTTTTATTGTTCCATGCTGTTTTATTATCAATCTTAGATGCTTTATAATCATTTTATAGTCATTTTTTGGTACTAACATATTGACATAGTGCCAAGTGCCAGTTGATCTTTTCTGCATGTTTTTTACATCGCAGGAAATCAATATCAGACGAAGTCCAAATGCCACGAAACTCCGGGATGATTTTTTATGGACCAAAAGGAAGAAGTTGGGCCCTGGTTGAACCTAGGGGGAGTCCCGAGGAGGGGACGACCCACCAGGGCGCGCCAGGAGACCCAGGCGCACCCTGGTGGGTTGTGCCCACCTCGGGTGCCCCCCGGACCGCCTCTTTGTTCTATAAATACCCCAATATTCCAGAAACCCTAGGGGAGTCGACAAAATATTCATCCAGCAGCCAAAGAGTCCAGAACCACCAGATCCAATCTAGACACCATTTCGGATGGGGTTCACCACCTCCATCGGTGCCTCTCCGATGATGCGTGAGTAGTTCTTTATAGACCTTTGGGTCCGTAGTTAGTAGCTAGATGGCTTCCTCTCTCTCGCTGAATTCTCAATACAATGGTCTCTTGGAGATCCATATGATGTAACTCTTTTTGTGGTGTGTTTGTTGGGATCTGATGAACTTCGAGTTTATGATCAGTTATATGTTCTTAGATCCATGAAAGTTATTTGAGTTTCTTTGATCTCTTATATGCATGATCTCTTATAGCCTCGTATTTCTTCTCCGATATTTGTTTTTTTGGCCAACTTGATCTATTTATCTTGCAATGGGAAGAGGTGCCCGGTAGTGGGTTCGATCTTACGGTGCTTGATGCTAGTGACAGAAAGGGAAACGACACATATGTATTGTTGCTACTAAGGATAAAAAGATGGGCTCTATATCTATGCAATAGATAAACGGATCTTGTCTACATCATGTCATCATTCTTATTGCATTACTCCATTTTTCCATGAACTTAATACACTAGATGCATGCTGGATAGCGGTCGATGTGTGGAGTAATAGTAGTAGATGAAGGCAGGAGTCGATCTACTAATCTTGGACGTGATGCCTATGTAATGATCATTGCCTCGATATCGTCATAATTATTTGAAGTTCTATCAATTACCCAACAGTAATTTGTTTACCCACCGTTTGCTATTTTTCTCGAGAGAAGCCACTAGTGAAACCTACACCCCCCGAGTCTTCTTTCTCATATATTTGTTTGCGATCTACTTTTCCTTTGCATTTTTATTCAGATGTATTAAACCAAAAATACAAAAATACTTTGGTGCACTTTATTCTATTTGCGATCTATTATTTCAATCCATTACAAATTTCTGGCATCGTTACCCGAAAGGGATTGACAACCCCTTTAACATGTCGGGTTGCGAGGTGTTGTTATTTGTGTGCAGGTGTTGTTTACGTTGTGTTTATTGGTTCTCCTACTGGTTCGTTAACCTTGGTTTCATCACTGCGGGAAATACCTAACTTCGCTGTGCTACATCATCCCTTCCTCTTTGGGGAAATACCGACGTAGTCCTAGTAGACGAGAGCTTTCTGGCGCTATAGTCAGGGAGCAATCACACCGACATATCAAATTATCAAAGTAGCGAACACGAATCGAACCAACATGATGAAAGTGACTAGATGAACTTCCCGTGTACCCTCAAGAACACTTTGCTTATTATAAGAGACCGTTTTGGCCGGTCCTTTGCCTCAAAAGGATTGGGCTACCTTGTTGCACTTTTGCTACTACACTTTGCTTATTATAAGAGACCGTTTTGGCCTGTCCTTTGCCTCAAAAGGATTGGGCTACCTTGCTGCACTTTTGCTACTATTACCGTTACTTGCTCGTTACAAATTATCTTGCTATCAGACTACTCTGCTACCTACAATTTCAGCACTTGCAGACATTACCTTGCTGAAAACCACTTGTCATTTCCTTCTGCTCCTCGTTGGGTTCGACACTCTTACTTATCAAAAAGAGCTACAATTGATCCCCTATACTTGTGGTCATCAAGGCTATTTTCTGGCGCCGTTACCGGGGAGTGAAGCGCTTTTGGTAAGGAAACATTCATATAGTGTGCTGAAATTTATTGTCACTTGTCACTATGGAAAACAATCCTTTAAAGGGTTTGGTCGGGGTATTTTCACCTCGACCGGAACCACAATTAGCTACCCCTCAACCTACTGCACCTACTGAAAATATTGAATATGAAATTCCTTTGGGTATCATAGAATAACTGCTAGCTAATCCTTATGCAGGAGATGGAACCGAACATCCTGATATGCACTTGATATATGTGGAACAAATTTGTGGATTGTTTAAGCTTGCAGGTTTACCCGGAGATGATGTTAATAAGAAGGTTTTCCCTTTATCTTTGAAGGGAAAAGCATTGGCATGGTATAGGCTATGCGATGATATTGGATCTTGTAATTGGAATCGGTTGAAATTGGAGTTCCACCAAAAAATGTATCCTATGCTTCTAGTTCATCGTGATCGTAATTACATATATAATTTTTGGCCTCGTGAAGGAGAAAGTATCGCTCTAGCTTGGGGGAGGCTTAATCCAATGTTATATTCATGCCCCAATAATGAGCTCTCAAGAGAAATTATTATCTAGAATTTTTATGCTCGGCTTTCTCATAATGATTGATGCATGCTTGATACTTCATGTGCTGGTTCTTTTATGAAGAAGACTATTCAATTCCGGTGGGATGTTTTGGAAAGAATTAAATGCAACTCTGAAGATTGGGAACTCGACGAAGGAAAAGAGTCAGGTATTAAGCTTAAGTATGATTGTGTTAAGTCTTTTATGAATACCAATGCTTTTCAAAAGTTTAGCACTAAATATGGACTTGACTCTGAGATAGTAGCCTCCTTTTTTGAATCATTTGCTACTCATGTTTATCTCCCTAAGGAGAAGTGGTTTAAATATCATCCACGCATTAAAGAAGAAATTAAGGAATAGATACTAGCTAAAGAAGAAACTATACTTTATAATGTTGATTCATTTGTGCCTACTGCTTATATTGAGAAACCACCTCCCTGTTAGGATAAAGGAACATGCTAAGGTTTCAACTGTGGTTAACAAAAGTTATATTAGAACACCCAAACCTGATGAGCAAATCAAAGTAAAACCTAGTGTTTCTATGGTTAAAGATCTCCTAGAATAAAATATACATGGGCATGTTATTTACTTCTGCAATGAAGCTACTAGAATTGCCAAGCCTAATAAAGAGGAAAATATAGACCAGTTGTTGGCATTCCTGTTGTCTCGGTTAAAGTAGAAGATCACTATTATCATGGTTTATGTGACATAGGTGCTAGCGTGAGAGCTATTCCCTTTACTTTATATCAGGAAATTATGAATGACATAGCACCCGCTGAAATAGAGGAAATAGATCCCACTATTAAACTTGCTAATAGAGACACCATCACACCACTTGGGATTGTTAGAGATGTTGAAGTCTTGTGTGGGAAAATAAAATATCCTACTGATTTTCTTGTTCTTGGTTCCCCACAAGATGACTTTTGTCCCATTATTTTTGGTAGACCTTTCTTGAACACTGTTAATGCTAAACTATATTGTGAGAAACAAACTGTCGGTGTTAGTTGTGGTGATGAGTCCCATGAATTTAATTTTTCAAGTTTAGTAGAAAGCATCATGAAAAAGAATTGCCTAGTAAGGATGAAATAATTGGTCTTGCTTCTATTGTTGTGCCTCCTACTAATCCTTTAGAACAATATTTGCTAGACCATGAAAATGATCTTTGAACAACGTCTTCTACTTAAACACAATTTGCCTATTGAAACTCTAGGAGGTCCTCCTCCACCTAAGGGTGATCCTCTGTTTGAATTAAAACAATTGATAGACACTTTGAAATATGCTTATCTTGATGAAAAGAAGATATATCGTGTTATTATTAGTGCTAACCTTTCAGAACATGAAGAAGAAAGATTATTGAAAGTTCTACCGAGCTGCTATTGGATATACTCTTGATGATTTAAATGGCATTAGTCCCACTCTATGTCAGCACAAGATTAATATGGAACCTAATGCTAAACCCGTTGTTGATCACCAACGTCGTTTAAATCTGAAAATGAAAGAAGTGGTAAGAATGGAAATATTAAAACTTCTGGAAGCAGGTATAATCTATCCCATAGCTGATAGTAGATGGGTAAGTCCTGTTCATTGTGTCCCTAAGAAAGGAGGTATTACTGTTGTTCCTAATGATAAGAATGAACTTATTCCACAGAGAATTGTTACAGGCTATAGAATGGTAATTGATTTCAGAAAATTAAATAAAGCAACTAGAAAAGATCATTACCCTCTGCCTTTTATTGATCAAATGCTAGAAAGATTATCTAACCACACACATTTTTGCTTTCTTGATGGATATTCTGGTTTTTCATAAATACCTGTTTCTCAACCTGATCAAGAAAAGACCACTTTTACTTATCCCTTTGGAACTTATGCTTATAGCTGTTTGCCTTTTGGTTCATGCAATGCACCTACTACCTTTCAAAGATGTATGACTGCTATATTCTCTGACTTTTGTGAAAAGATTGTTGAGGTTTTCATGGATGAATTCTCTGTTTATGGGAAGTCTTTTGATGATTGTTTAAGCAATCTTGATCGAGGTTAGCAGAGATGCGAACAAACAAATCTTGTCTTGAATTGGGAGAAATGCTACTTTATGGTTAATGCAGGCATTGTCTTGGGTCATAAAATTTCTAAAAAGAGGTATTGAATTGGACAAAGCCAAGTTTGCATTGATGCAATTGAGAAAATGCCATGTCCTAAAGATATCAAAGGTATTCGTAGTTTCCTAGGTCATGCTGGTTTCTATAGGAGATTTATGAAAGAGTTTTCTAAAATTTCTAGGCCTCTTACAAACCTTTTGCAAAAGGATGTCCCTTTTGTTTTTGATGATGATTGTTTAGAAGCCTTAGAAACACTCAAGAAAGCCCTAATTTCTGCACCTATTGTTCAACCACCTGATTGGAATTTGCCTTTTGAAATTATGTGTGATGCTAGTGATTATGCTGTTGGTGTTGTTCTAGGACAAAGAGTTGATAAGAAACTGAATGTTATTCATTATGCTAGTAAAACTCTAGACAGTGCTCAACGAAATTATGCTACTACTGAAAAAGAATTCCTAGCAGTGGTGTTTGCTTGTGATAAATTTAGATCCTACATTGTTGATTCAAAAGTAATTGTGCACACCGATCATGCTGCTATAAAATATCTTATGGAAAAGAAAGATGCTAAACCTAGACTTATTCGATGTGTTCTCTTGCTACAAGAATTTGATTTACATATCACTGATAGAAAAGGAGCTGAGAACCTTCTAGCTGATAACTTGTCTAGGCTTGAAAATGTGCTTGATGACCCACTGCCTATTGATGATAATTTTCCTGATGAGCAGTTAGCTACAATAAATGTTGCTCATAATACTCCTTGGTATGCTGATTATGCTAATTATATTGTTGCTAAATATTTATCACCTAGCTTTACATACCAACAAAAGAAAAAAAATTCTATGATTTAAGACACTACTTTTGGGATGACCCACATCTTTATAAAGGAGTAGATGGTATTATTAGACTTTGTGTACCTGAGCATGAACAGGGACAAATCCTACGGAAATGTCACTCCGAAGCTTATGGAGAGCATCATGCTGGAGATAGAACTGCTCACAAGGTATTGGAATCCGGATTTTATTGGCCTACTCTCTTCAAGGATGCCCTTAAGTTCGTCTTATCTTGTGATGAATGCCAAAGAATAGGTAATATCGGTAAGCGTCAAGAATTGCCTATGAATTATTCACTTGCTGTTGAACCATTTGATGTTTGGGGATTTGATTACATGGGACCTTTTCCTTCCTCTAATGGGTATACAAATATTTTGGTTGCTGTTGAGTATGTTACTAAGTGGGTAGAAGCTATTCCAACCAGTAGTGCTGATCACAACACCTCTATTAAAATGCTTAAGGAAGTTATTTTCCCAAGGTTTGGAGTCCCTAGATATTTAATGACTGATGGTAGTTCACACTTTATTCTTGGTGCTTTCCGTAAAATGCTTGCCAAGTATGATGTTAACCATAGAATTGCATCACCTTATCATGCTCAGTCTAGTGGCCAAGTTGAGCTTAGTAATAGAGAAATAAAATTAATCTTACAAAAGACTGTCAATAGGTCCTGGAAGAATTGGTCTAAGAAATTAGCTGATGCACTTTGGGCTTATAGAACAACATATAAAAATCCTATGGGTATGTCTCCTTATAAAATGCTTTATGGAAAAGCTTGTCATTTGCCTCTTGAAATAGAACATAAAGCATATTGGGCAATCAAAGAACTCAACTATGATTTCAAACTTGCTGGTGAAAAGAGGTTATTTGATATCAGCTCTTTAGATGAATGGAGAACCCAAGCTTATGAAAATGCCAAGTTATTTAAAGAAAAAGTTAAAAGATGGCATGATAAAAGAATTCAAAAGCGTGAGTTTAAAGTTGGAGAATATGTTCTTTTGTAAAACTCTCGTTTTATATTCTTTGCAGGAAAACTCCTCTCAAAATGGGAAGGACCCTATGTTATCGAGGAGGTTTATCGGTCTATAGCTATCAAAATAAATAATGCCGAAGGTACTAACCCGAAGGTTGTTACTGGGCAACGAATAAAACATTATATCTCAGGTACACCCATTAATGTTGAAAGTAATATTATCCAAAATTTGACACCGGAAGAACACATAAAAGAGTCCTTCCGGAACACTCCAGAATCGTGAAAATAAGGAGGTACGTGATACGGTAAGTAAACGGACTCCAAAAAATCCGCAAAAATATTTTTTGTCAGTTTTGGAATATTAAGAAAATTAGGAAAATAAGAAACTCCAAGGAAGCGTACCCTGGTGGGCACAAGACACCAGGGCGCGCCCAGGTGGGTTGTGCCCACCTCGGGTACCTTCCGGACTCCGTTTTTCTTCCGTTTGCTTGTTTCCCATGATAAAAAAAAATCTTTATATACCCCCCAAACCTATTGACCGCCGTATCACGGAGAAATCCTCTGTTCTCTTTTCTTGCGGTTTCTGGTTAGATCTGTTAAGCTAGGTATTATGTCTTCTTCCTCCCCCAACAACATAGAAGAGGATGCTTGGTTGATGAGATCGAGCTAAAGAGAGAAGAGCCCGTAGACGCTGTCAAGGGAGACAAGAGCAAGGACGTTACTGTAGATCAACCGTCGGTGGTCGAGCAAGCACTACCAGCCGAGGAGGAAGAAGAAGATATCCTTAAACCTTACTATGCTTATGTTACGCCTACTGAGATTGAAGCCTTTTGCACCATTGAAACGGTTCGTGTGCAAAATAAGTATCTCACTCGTGAAAATATTCTACATCAAGAGCATATCATCCACCTCCGGAGCGTCATACGTTGATTGGAGAATCTCTTAATCCTTAAGGATAGGATCGCTTCATCACCACCAGCATATTCTTCATCACCAAAAGGAAATTGAGTATTGAGTATGGGCATTCCCCTTGGCTTCCGCCAAGCTTGGGGGAGGTGCCCTGGTATCGTATCACCCCCACTATCTTTTGCCTTTACTTATTTTGGTTCAATGTTTTCCTTAGATGAATAAAAGTTAGTTTGATCTTTTCTTTTCGAGAGTTTGCTTAGTGATCTATCCTTGTAATCGTGTGCGAGATACATAATAAAGTTTAATTTGAGTTTTTGCTTTCTTTACTTTCTTGTTGCAATAAAAAGAAAGGGAATAAATGAAAGGAAGGGAAATAAATCAAGAAGATCATATGCTAATCTTATGGTAGGTGATGATTGATACGTCTCCAACATATCTACTTTTCCTAATGCTTTTCCTCTTGTTTTGGACTCTAATTTGCATGATTTGAACGAAACTAACCCCGGACTGACACTGTTTTTAGCAGAACTACCATGGTGTTGTTTTTGTGCAGAAACAAAAGTTCTCGGAATGGAACAAAACTTTGCGAGGATTTTTTATATCAATAAAGAGAATTTCTGGAGCCGAGAGTCACCTGAGGGGGGCAGTGAAGGAAATATGCCCTAGAGACAATAATAAAGTTGTTATTTATATTTCCTTATATCATGATAAATGTTTATTATTCATGCTAGAATTGTATTAACCGGAAACTTAGTACATGTGTGAATACATAGACAAACAGAGTGTCCCTAGTATGCCTCTACTTGACTTGCTCATTAATCAAAGATGGTTAAGTTTCCTGACCATAGACATGTGTTGTCATTTGATGAATGGGATCACATCATTAGAGAATTATGTGATGGACAAGACCCATCCGTTAGCCTAGCATAATTATCGTTAAGTTTTATTGCTATTGCTTTCTTCATGACTTATACATATTCCTCGGACTATGAGATTATGCAACTCCCGAATACCGGAGGAACACCTTGTGTGCTATCAAATGTCACAACGTAACTGGGTGATTATAAAGATGCTATAAAGGTGTCTCCGAAGGTGTCTGTTGGTTTGGCATAGTTCGAGATTAGGATTTGTCACTCCTAGTATCGGAGAGGTATCTCTGGGCCCTCTCGGTAATGCACATCACTATAAGCCTTGCAAGCAATGTGACTAATGAGTTAGTTACGGGATGATACATTACGAAACGAGTAAAGAGACTTGCCGATAACGAGATTGAACTAGGTATGATGATACCGACAATCGAATCTCGAGCAAGTAACATACCAATGACAAAGGGAATCACGTATGCTGTTATGCGGTTTGACCGATAAAGATCTTCGTAGAATATGTAGGAACCAATATGAGCATCCAGGTTCCGCTATTGGTTATTGACCAGAGATGTGTGTCGGTCATGTCTACATAGTTCTCGAACCCGTAGGGTCCGCACGCTTAACGTTCGATGACGATTTGTATTATGAGTTGTGTGTTTTGGTGACCGAAGTTTGTTCGGAGTCCCGGATGAGATCACGGACATGACGAGAAGTCTCGAAATGGTCGAGAGGTAAAGATTCATATATTGGAAGGTTATATTCGGACATCAGAATGGTTCCGAGTGATTCGGGTATTTTACTGGAGTATCGAGGGGTTACCAGACCCCCCCCCCCCGGGGGGGAAATATTGGGCCTTATTGGGCCTTAGTGGAGAGAGAGGAGGGCCGCAAGGGGTGGCCGCGCGCCCCCCATGGCAGGCCGAATTGGACTAAGGGGAGGGGTGGCGCCCCCCTTTCCCTCTCCCTCTCCTTCCTTTTCCCTCCGGTGGAGAAAGGAAAGGGGGGGCGAATCCTACTAGGACTAGGAGTCCTAGTAGGACTCGCCCCCATGGCGTGCCCCTCCTGGCCGCCGGCCTCTTCCTCCCCTCCTTTATATACGGGGGTAGGGGCACCCCAAAGGCACATCAATTGTTCTTAGCCGTGTGCGGTGCCCCCCTCCACAGTTTACGCCCCCGGTCATAGTGTCGTGGCGCTTAGGCCAAGCCCAGCGCAGATCACATCACCATCACCGTCACCATGCCGTCGTGCTGACGGAACTCTCCCTTGACCCTCTGCTGGATCAAGAGTTTGAGGGACGTCATCGAGCTGAACGTGTGCTAAACACGGAGGTGCCGTACGTTCGGTACTAGGATCGGTTGGATCGTGAAGATGTTCAACTACATCAACCGCGTTAACCTAACGCTTCCGCTTTCGGTCTACGAGGGTACGTGGACACACTCTCCCCGTCTTGTTGCTATGCATCTCCTAGATAGATCTTGCGTGATCGTAGATAATTTTTTGAAATTGCATGCTACGTTCCCCAAGAGGCACCTGGGTGGGCACAACCCACCAGGGCGTGCCTACCCCCCCAGGCGCGCCCAGGTGGGGTTGTCCCCACCTGGTGGCCCTGCAGACCCTAAAACCGACGCTATAAAATCCTATTTTTCCAGAAAAAATCAGGGAGAAAGAATTATCACGGTCCACGAGATGGAGCCGCCGTCACCTCCTGTTCTTCATCGGGACGCCACATCTGGAGTCCGTTTGGGGCTCCGGAGAGGGGGATCTTCATTCTTCGTCATCACCAACCCTTCTCCATCACCAATTCCATGATGCTACCCACCGGGAGTGAGTAATTCCTTCGTAGGCTCGCTGGTCGGTGAGGAGTTGGATGAGATTCATCATGTAATCTAGTTTGTTAGGGCTTGATCCCTAGTATCCATTATGTTCTGTGATTAATGTTGCTATGAATTTGCCATGCTTAATGCTTGTCACTTTGGGCCCAAGTGCCATGATTTCAGATCTGAACCATTTATGTTATCACCATTATATCCATGTTCTAGATCCGATCTTTCATGTTATAGTCACCTACTACATGTTATGATCCGGCAACCCGGAGTGACAATAGTCGGGACCACTCCCGGTGATGAACGTAGTTTGAGGAGTTCATGTATTCACCGTGTGTTAATGCTTTGTTCCGGTTCTCTATTAAAATGAGGCCTTAATATCACTTAGTTTCCAATTGGACCCCGCTGCCACGGGATGGTAGGACAAAAGATGTCATGCAAGTTCTTTCCATAAGCAGATATGACTATTTAGGGAATACATGCCTACATTATATTTATGAACTGGAGCTAGTGCCTATCGCCCTAGGTTATGACTGTCACATGATGAATATCATCCAACAAATTACCGATCCAATGCCTATGAATTTATCATATATTGTTCTTGTTAAGTCACTACTGCTATCGTTACTATTGCACTTGCTACAAAAATACTGCTATCACTGTTACCGTTACTATCACTGCTACTACTATTATCAAAACTATCATATTACTTTGCTACTGATCACGTTGCTGCAAATAATTAATCTCCAGGTGTGGTTAAATTGACAACTCAGCTGCTAATACTTTCAAATATTCTTTGGCTCCCCTTGTGTTGAATCTATAAATTTGGGTTGGATACTCTACCCTCGAAAACTGTTGCGATCCCCTATACTTGTGGGTTATCAAGACCTTTTTCTGGCGCCGTTGCCGGGGAACATAGCTATATTTGTTGAGTCACTTGGGATTACTATCAATTTATCACTATGAAGAATCTGAAGGATGCTAAGACTAAGATTTATCCCTCTAAGACGAGGGGAGGTAAGGAACTACCATCCAGTTTTTCTTTAGATTCACCTTCTGTTATAAGTAAACTTGCAACACCACCACATGCTATTAATCCTGATATGTCGCAAGATATTGATGATGCTACTTCTGCTATGAATTATACTTATGATGATGTTAGTACCTTGCTTGATGATAATGATGTGCCACTTGGTGATTTTCTTGATGAACAAATTGCTAGAGTAAGACAACATGGTGTTGTTGAATCTGATGACGAGCTTGAAACTGAAAATCTTGAAACACCTACTAGAACTAGCCCTCCTAGATATGAATTGCCTAAGGTACCAGAAGGCTATGTTATGAATGAGAGACAACTAGAGACATTCTTGCTTGCAAAGATAGAGATGATCTAGAGAAATTATTATGCAAGTATAAAGAAAAATCTCTGAATGCTAGAATGCAATATGATCCTAAGTTTGCTACTTCACCTATCTTTATTGATGATAAGGATTATGAATTCTCTGTCAACCCAGAGTTGATTACTTTGGTTGAATCTGATCCTTTCCATGGTTATGAAACTGAAACTGTTGTGGCACATCTTACTAAGTTGAATGACATAGCCACTCTTTCTACTCATGATGAGAAAACTCGCTACTACTATATTCTCAAATTATTTCTGTTCTCATTAAAGGGTGATGCTAAAGCTTGGTACAATACTCTTGCTCCTGGTTGTGTGCGTAGTCCCTAGGATATGATTTATTACTTCTCTGAGAAATATTTCCCTACTCATAAGAAACAAGCTGCATTACAGGAAATATTTAACTTTGTGCAAATTAAAGAAGAGAGTCTCCCACAAGCTTGGGGGAGGCTTTGCCAATTACTTAGTGCTTCCACTACTAGAAAAAAGGCTAGTAGTAACACTGGAAAACTGCCTACTAGTAGTGCGGGTACCCGCACTACTACTATCGCCCTACAGCTAAATGGTTAGTAGTAGCGCGGGCGCACCCGCGCTACTACTAAAAATTTAGTAGTAGCGCTGGTGCACCCGCGCTACTGCTAACCAAACTAGTAATAGAGCTCACTTATTTCCCATGTTACTACTAACCTAACTACTAGTAGCGCTCACTTATTTCCCACACTACTACTAACAATTTAGGAATTAAAAAAATAAAAGTTAGATGTAGTATTCATGCATGGCAATACGTCCAGTGCAAACCAAACCAACGTCATAGAACATTCTCTAGATTCCATTTAACATCAGACAGACACAACCATCATCGAAAGGTGGGTACCTTCCCTGGTGTTCCATCACCAACCTAAACAGACCACTTCCCTAGATGTATCTACCAAGGCTCGGAGCTTAAACGCCGGTGGACCTGAATCCTCCCTCCCCCCGGACGGTGGCGTCAAGGTCCTCCACCTCGGCGCCTCTGCCGTCGAAATCACCTGGACAATCATCTACACGACGTGGCCACCGGCTTCATGGAGAAGTCCGCCTTCGAGTGGTTGAAGAGCACAGCGCCCACCGGCCGTGCTAGTCAGCGTCGATCACCCCTGCGCCCACGTCGAGAAAGTGAAAACTTGTTAGTACACAAATTGTATCAGTTCAACTACATTGTATATTCCAATTCACAAGACCCATTAAGTTAAGATTCCTGCTCATCTAGCAATTTAAGGGGCTGCCGAAAATATATGCTTAATTCCTCACTGGCTATTCAAACTAAATGGTCCAAGAACTTTGGGACAATCAACAGCCTTTCCACTTGATCTCCGCTAGCTACTTTGGATTCAACAAGAAAAGGAACATTTATTTGAATTGAAAAGAACAAGCGGGCAAGCATGCTATCAATCTTTTTGCTAGAATTTCACAAAATGCACCTGTCAAGTGTACTCTAACAATCGACGTTTTTCTGAATATTTACTGTGAGGCAAAGCCCCACAGCCCTTTATTGAAATCAAACAACTGTACAAAAAGAATAGAAGGAGTATATACAGGAACTAAGAAACTAGCCTACAAAGCTAATGTACAAGACTAGAACTACCTACCTGGACTAATTAGACTAAAGCATTTATCCAGGCTTTTAGCTTGATGTTGGTATCATCCTTGAGCCTACGAGTTAGGAGTGAAAGATCATGTACAAAGTTAGACCGCCAAGCAGCAAAAGTAGGTCTCTCCCCTCTAAAAGTTCTGCCATTCCTGAGGATCCAAATATTCCATGCAGCCGTCAACATTACTTCAAAGAAGAAAGGATGCCTGAAGCTTGAGCTAGAATGTTGGGTACATTGCTGAATATCCGGCCCTCTTCACCAGTCAATAGAAAGGTAGTTCCAAACCCTCCAACTGAAATTACAGCTGAAGAACAAATGCAGCCTATCCTCATATGAAAATTCATGACAGATAACACAAAGATTATCATCCAGGGGGGATCTCCAGTGCCTGCGGATCAGAAGGTTCTTGGTGTTAAGCCTGTCAAAGAAAAGTAACCATCCAAACACTTTGATCTTCATGGTGCATCTGCTTTTCCACAACCATTTACATGCTTGAATTGTGGGAAAATGTGAGTGCATCAAGGTGTAGAAACTCTTGGCTGATAAACTACCAGATCTGCCCGGCCAAACCCAAACATCTGGTATGTTGGTGTCCCTGTTCAAGGCCATGATCCAATCTTCTAGCAGTTGTAACTCCTGAGCAGCCTCATGAGACAATGGCAAGAAGAACATGGTAAATATATCCTGCGATATGAGGAATTCATGCACTGAAACCGTGTCATTGTTAACAAAGGAAAATAACCTTGGCAATCTCCAACATAAAGGCCTAGAAGAGCCACCAATAAACCAAGCATCAGTCCAAAACAGAGCAGAGTCACCCATGTTGATGTGCACTGAGGCAATAGTTGTGTATGCATCATGGAGCTTGAGGATATCTCTCCACCAAAAGGAGCCCACTAGGGTTGTATCGTGTGGAACACCATCAGCATAATAACTGTTCCAGATGAGGGACACCCAGGGTATGTCGGCCTTAATATAAAATTTATGCAAATGCTTGAGCAAAAGACCCTTGTTTTGAATGTTTAAGTTGATGACCCCAAGACCACCTTTGTCTTTTGGCCGACAGACTAAATCCCAAGCGGCAAAAGATTGCTTGGGAGCATCAGTACTCCCCCTCCAGAGGCACTGTCTGAAGATTCTGTCCAACTGCTTGATAATAACAGGTGGGATTTGCAAACTACAAAGAAAGTAGATTGGCATAGAAGTCAGGACTGAAGTTAGGAGCTGCAAATGAGATCCTTGGTTGAGCATACATGAGCTAGCAGTCAGACGCCTCTCCAAAGAGTCCACTAAAGGCATGAGATCGACAATCCTGGGCCTAGTGGTTCCAAGGGGCAACCCTAAAAAAGTAAATCTAACAATCGACGTGTCCCATCTCCTCATGATTAAGGACTCTAGCTGGGCCGACAACATGGAGCAAGATGTAGTCGTTTCCGAGCATGAACCCTTGGCTGTCATCAATGAACCTGCAACATCCATCAAGCCCATTGTAAAATATGTTATTTTCAGATAAGAAAAGAATTGAACTCTGAACATATGATGTTATCTAAATCCTTACTTTATGGAGTAAAGATTCCAGGAGATGTCAGCGGCAGCAAAAAAGGCAATATATTTCCTAGTTGTATATATATTGCAACCCTCTACATATACTAAAAGCAAACAGAGGGGTGGGGTGAAAATTACATGTCAGTGCACTACAAACAATATAACATGGACTCATGCTTGTAGAAGATACATAAGTTGTGATTATTGACCACTGATTTCTTCTGCCGTGTACGATATAATTCATGGCATCATCTTTGTAGATAATGTTCAGTTTTGAACATATAAAAATGTGTAGAGATCACATGTATGATTATGAATTGTCATTTACCTCAATGGCAACAGAGAAATCATCTTTGTTACAGATCGGTAGAAGGTAAACAAAAATGGAGCCATTCATGAGAGTGACCAAGCCTAAAAATATCAAACAAATTACCACATGAGAATTAGAAGAGGGAGAAGTGGAAGTGCGGCTATATGTAAATCCCAAGCTTAGTGAACCCAACATATTCATGATACTGCATGTTTTACTGACAGACTTTTGTTAAACTTAGAAAGCATAACAATGTTCATATTTTGAGCTTAATTACTCCAACATCAGTTTTATTTAATACACGCATCACCTTAAATCAGTGAGGCCACCGGATACCTGGGGCTCCAAGCGTCCAATGCATGAACACCCATGCAGAGCAAAGTGGTTGTACAAAACAAATCGCTTGACAACAATAATCACATATATAGATCAATCTCTGATTCTTAGGCTATGGTACAGAACTACGCATCAAGAAAAGCTTCGCATATGCGCTTTGGCCAGATAAATAGATGCTAAAATTTACACCTTGTAGGGAGAGGCAATGCAGCGTTTTTACCTCGAATCAAAGGCTGGACAGTGAGATATAAAAGAGTAATTATTCCACAACCGAGGGTCCTCCATTGAACATCATTATCCAATTTTGTAAAACGTGTGCAGAAGGCCAATTACATGATCGGTCTGCGATGTTCATAATCTGCGTCTCAATCTCATTTTCCCCCAAATAAAATTAACACACGAAGGCCATGGCATATCCGCCTTTCCTTGATGCATTATGAGTCAATCGGATGACTGGATTCACCGCTAGATTGATGAAAAGAATCATGGATATATGCTGGGAAACAGATAAATTATAAGAACCAATAAAACAACTGCATGCTAATATAGGCCAGTACAGTTTGCATCTGACCAGTGCAAATCCTTCTGATCACCACGTTTTACTATGCCTCTGCAGACACATCTAAGCTCTTACTCAATCTTCTTTGTACGATCCATAGATTGGCAATGGACATACATTATGGGATTCTATCGTCGGCATCATAGGAAAACGATCTACGATCGAAGAAGAACCCGAGGCAATCGATGGACATATCTCCCTTGCAACCCTGCATGACGTGGCTATCCCATCGCTTTGCCTCCTCCGAGAGCCCTAGGCAGCGCAGCAGACTCGTTGTGAACGATTCAGACCTCTATCTGGTTGTTCAGCCCTTAGTTCATGCCCGTGCCATATCCTTCCTCCAGTTAGGCATGCTTCTATAGTCCAGCCCAACACGGCGGAGAAGAAGGAACTATTGATGGTACCCAGCACAAGGCATGATGGGAGCTAGATTAGAAGTTACCAGATCTGGCCCGAGAGGAACCGGAGCATCGGAGCGGATGAGCAGGCGAGCAGCAAGCTCGACCCGGCGTCCCTCCGTGGCGCGGTGAAACAGCTCGGGCAGGGGGGCAGTGGCCGGAGGGGGGAGGGCACTCGCCCTTGCTCGCACTATAGAGGGGGGAGAGATGCCCTGGACGGCGCGGTCACGCGGATGACGAGCAGGTCAGCAGCAGACGTGCCGGGCAGGGAAGGGGTAGGGGTAGGGCGGCGGCCTAGCCGACCGGCTGCAGGGGTCGGAGGGGGTCAGACGTAGGGAGGGGGAGGCCGGCCGGCTGTAGTGGATTGGGAGAAGAGAGGAGGTGGAAGGAGGCCGACGGTGGAGGGGATCTGGATCGGGGATTGGGTGGAATTTTTTTTGAGATAAACGGGGGCGGTTGGACGGTGGAGTGGGACGGTTGGTGAGGTGGGAGTATACTAGTAGCGCGGCTGCCTCACCTGCGCTACAGCTATCCACATAGTAGTAGCACAAGTTTTAGAACCCGCGCTACTACTATGGTCTGTTCGTTGGGCATGGTTGGAGTTATTTACTAGTAGCATGTTTTTTTGGGCCACGCACTACCAGTAAACATTATTAGTAGCGCGGGTCAATATAGCACGCTACTAGTAAGTAGCAGTAGCGTGGGGCAATATAGAGCGCTACTAGTAAGCGTCTGTCTATAATCTTTTCCCTAGTAGTGTTTGCCTGATCATCCTCTTAAGAAAAATTAAGTACTTGATATCTTCTATAATGGACTAACCGATGCTTCTAGGGATTTCCTAGATAGTTGTGCTGGTTGTGTTTCCAGGGAATGAACTGTTCGGCAAGCTGAAGAATTATTGAATAATATATTGAAAAATTATGATGATTGGACTCTTCCTGAACCACCGCCTAAACCCACCCTTAAGAAGACGGGTATATTATATCTCAGTCCTGAAGATATGCAAGAGGCAAAGAAATCCATGAAGGAAAAAGGTATTAAAGCTGAGGATGTCAAAAATTTACCTCCTATTGAAGAAATACATGGGCTTAATACACCACCACTGCCTAAGGTGGTAGAGGTAAATTATATAATAAAGTTTAATGATAATGACAATCCTCACAATATGCACCCTAGCCAATGCCTTTATGAGTTTGAAAACTACATTAGGAAACAAGATCACTTCAATGCAAATGTTATGCAACAATTGAAACACAATTCTGATATGATTGCTCACTTGAGTGACTTGTTATTTAGAATCTCAAATGATGTTAGAGGTGTTGGAAAACATGCTTCTATGGTTCAAACCCAATTAGAACAAGTTTCTAAATCTCAAAGAGAGTTGCTAGATGAAATGATCAATAACATACATGACTTTGCTGTTAGAGTAGCAACTAGAGGAGGTAAAATGACTCAGGGACCACTTTATCCTGAGGTACACCCAAAAAGAATTGAACAAGACTCTCAAAGACCTAACATTGATGCACGTAGTCCTTCTAAAAAGAAAAAGAAAAAGAGAGGACTTTGCATGCCTCTAGCGAACCTGAAGTAGAAAAACCTCTTGATAATGATAATAAAATTTCTATCTCTGATGCTGAAACTCAGTCTGGTAATGAACACTCACCTTCTGATAATAAAAAAGATAATGATGATGTCATGAAGAAACTCAAACAAATAGTAAAGAACCAGATAATGATGTTGAGATAGAACCACCAGTTGATCTTGATAACCCAAAACCTAAGAATACAAGATATGATAAAAGAGACTTTATTGCTAGAAAACATGGTAAAGAAAGAGAACCGTGGGTTCAAAAACCTATGCCCTTTCCACCTAAGTCAAGTAAAAAGAAAGATGATGAAGAATTTGATCGCTTTGCTGAAATGCCGAGGCCAGTCATTTTGCGTACTCGCTTGAATGATATCTTAAAAATGCGTCCTTATGCAAAGTACATGAAAGACATCATCACCAATAAGAGAAAAATACCGGAAGCTGAAATCTCCACCATGCTTGCTAATTATACTTTTAAAGATGGAGTACCTAAAAAACATGGAGATCTGGGAATACCAACTGTACCTTGCTCTATCAAAAAGAATTATGTGAAAATTACTTTATGTGATTTAGGAGCTGGTGTTAGTGTTATGCCTTTCTCTTTATATAAAAGACTTGATTTGAATAAACTCACACCTACTGAAATATCTTTGCAAATGGCTGACAAATCAACTGCCATACCTATCGATATCTATGAGGATATGCCTGTTGTTGTTGCTAATGTAACTATTTTGACTGACTTTGTTATACCTGAGATGCCCGAGGACGACAACATGTCGATTATCCTTGGTACACCTTTCTTGAATACTGTAGGGACTGTCATTGATTGCAATAAAAGCAAGGTCACCTTTCATATCAACGATAATGAGCATACGGTGCACTTTTCAAAGAAACAACTCCAAGTGAATGGTATTAATGTTATTGAAAAATCTCCGACAATCACTATTGGAAGCTTTCAAATACCTCTACCTACTGCCAACAAGAAATATGAAATGCTTATTGTTGGGGACATTCATATCCCCGTTGTGGTAACTTAGTGATTTACGAAAGTTCTTCGGTTTCATGCTAATCAAAAGTGGTTGTTAATAAGACCTGATCAACCTTATTAATGGGTCATTTTTGAGAGGTATGAAGTTGATGAATTTAGTAAGCACTACATTCTGTCCATACCTTTTGTTTTCTGTTTTTATCAGTTAAATAAAATAAAATGCCATGTTTTGTCTGTTTTCTGAATTTCCCGTGCAATAAAAAAATTACCCAAAAATAAAAGTTCTTAGAATGCTCTGAAAAGTTAATACGTTATTTCTGAATATTTAAGAATTTCTGGTGCAAATAATATCAGAGGCAGGTGCACCAGGTGGGCACAACCCACCTAGGCGCGCAGGACCCTCAGGTGCGCCCTGGTGGGTTGTGGTCCCCACGTGGGCCCCCTCACTTATCCCTTCACACCACATCATCACCTACCTCCAGAAAAATTTCACCATTGCTCTCTCTCGTGTTCTTGCTCTCAAACCCGCAGATTTCGATCTCTTTGCTCGAAGCTCCGTTTCCAAAACTGTTTTAGGGGATTGCTGTTTGGTATGCGACTCCACCGTTTGTCCAATTAATTAGTTTTTGTTTTAGTGGTTTATATTTTGAATAATTAGCTACTCTTGGTGTCGCTGTAGATGATCTTGTATGTTGAATTCTTAGAGTTCTAAGTAGTTTGAATGCTTGCTATGGCCTCTATGTATCCCTATGAGTAGTTGCTATCAATCTTATAAAGTTTTGTTGAAAAATTCTTGTCACCCAAAAATTTTCAGAAAATTTTACCGAACTTGATGAACCTATTTGGAAGGAGTTCTTCGAGGAGGAGATCCTCGAGGGCATCTTCTAGTGACAACTCCGCTCGCAGGTCTTATGTTGAACCAAGTGAAAGTTCCATTCGAGATGCCGCCAACAAAACATGCCCATGGCCATGCGATGATTACATGGTGCGTGTCGGCATTACGGAGGAATTTGAGAAATATGTTCACAATGCCAGTCTTGGCCCTACATTTCAGATAAGTGCGATCAACACCACACTCTCACCAAATCATTTGTCAAAGGATTTAAATTTCATCCCCGTGAGTCTAGGGTGTTGATACGTCTCCAACGTATCTATAATTTTTGATTGTTCCATGTTGTTTTATTATCAATCTTGGATGTTTTATAATCATTTTATAGTAATTTTATATCATTTTTTTGGTACTAACCTATTGACATAGTGCCAAGTGCTAGTTGTTGTTTTTTCCATGTTTTTTACATCGCGGGAAATCAATATCAGACGGAGTCCAAATGCAATGAAACTTCACGATGATTTTTTATGGACCAAAAGGAAGAAGTTGGGCCCTGGTTGCACCTGGAGGAGTCCCGAGGAGGGAACAACCCACCAGGGCATGCCAAGAGGCCCAGGCGCGCCCTGGTGGGCTGTACCCACCACAGGTGCCCCCCGGACCGCCTCTTTGCTCTATACATACACCAAAAATCCAGAAACCCTAGGGGAGTCGACGAAATATTCATCTAGCCACCGCAGAGTCTAGAACCACGAGATCCACGCCATCTCGAATGGGGTTCACCACCTCCATTGGTGCCTCTCCGATGATGCGTGAGTAGTTCTTTGTAGACCTTTGGGCCCGTAGTTAGTAGCTAGATGGCCTTCTCTCTCTCGCTGAATTCTCAATAAAATGGTCTCTTGGAGATCCATATGATGTAACTCTTTTGCGGTGTGTTTGTTGGGATCTGATGAACTTCGAGTTTATGATCAGTTATATCTTTTTATATCCATGAAGGTTATTTGAGTTTCATTGATATCTTATATGCATGATCTCTTATAGCCTCGTATTTCTTCTCCGATATTTGGGTTTTGTTTGGCCAACTTGATCTATTTATCTTGCAATGGGAAGAGGTGGCCGGTAGTGGGTTCGATATTACGGTGCTTGATCCCAGTGACAGAAAGGGAAACGACACATATGTATCATTGCTACTAAGGATAAAAAGATGGGATCTATATCTACGCAATAGATAAACGGATCTTGTCTACATCATGTCATCGTTCTTATTGCATTACTCCATTTTTCCATGAACTTAATACACTAGATGCATGCTGGATAGCAGTCGATGTGTGGAGTAATAGTAGTAGATGCAGGCAGGAGTCGGTCTACTAATCTTGTACATGATGCCTATGTAATGATCATTGCCTGGATATCGCCATAATTATTTGAAGTTCTATCAATTGCCCAACAGTAATTTGTTTACCCACCGTTTGCTATCTTTCTCGAGAGAAGCCACTAGTGAAACCTACGACTCCCGGGTCTTCTTTCTCATATATTTGCATGCGATCTATTTTTCCTTTGCATTTTTATTCAGATCTATTAAACCAAAAATAAAAAAAATACTTTTCTGCACTTTATTTTATTTGCGATCTATTATTTCAATCTATTAAAAATTTCTGGCATCGTTACCCGAAAGGGATTGACAACCGCTTTAACACATCGGGTTGCGAGGTGTGTTATTTGTGTGCAGGTGTTGTTTACATTGTGTTGCTTGGTTCTCCTACTGGTTCGATAACCTTGGTTTCTTCACTGAGGGAAATACCTACCATCACTGTGGTTCATCATCCCTTCCTCTTTGGGGAAATACCGATGTAGTCCTAGCAGACAGGAGCTTTTCTGGCTCTATAGTCAGAGAGCAATCATAAGGAATTTCTGGCGCCGTTGCTGGGGAGGATCTTCAACATAACCAGGTTCCTAATCACAAATCTCATCTCCTCGTAATTTACATTATTTTCCATTTTGCCTCTCGTTTTCCTCTCCCCCACTTCACAAAAATTTGCTGTTTTGTTCGCCTCTCTTTTTCCGTTCGCCGTTTTCTTGTCGGATCTGTTTTTGAGTGCAATCTTGTTGTGTGGTCATCATGACTCAAGAGAACACCAAGTTATGTGATTTCTAAAATACCAACAACAACGACTTTATTGGCACCCCGCTTGCTCCTCCCGCCACTAGTGCGGAGACTTGTGATAGCAATCTGCTTTGCTGAATCTTGTTATGAAAGACCAATTTTTCGGTACTCCTACTGAGGATGCCGCGTCCCATCTTAATCCCTTTGTGGAATTATGCGATATGCAAAAGAAAAAATATGTGGACAATGATGTGGTCAAGATGAAATTATTTCCATTTTCTTTGCGTGATTCTGCAAAAATTTGGTTCTCTTCTTTGCCTCGCAATAGTATCGATTCTTGGACTAAGTGCAAAGATGCTTTTATCACTAAGTATTTTCCTCCCGCAAAAATTATTTCCCTTAGAACCCAGATCATGAATTTCAAGCAACTTGAACATGAGCATGTTGCACAATCTTGGGAAAGGATGAAAATGATGCTAAGGAATTACCCAACTCATGGGTTAAATCTTTGGATGATCATACAAAAATTTTATGCGGGGTTGAATTTTGTTTCTCGTAATCTTTTAGATTCCGCCACGGGTGGTACTTTTATGGAAATTACTTTGGGTGAAGCCACCAAATTTCTTGATAATACCATGGCAAATTATTCACAATGGCATACCGATAGAGCTCCTACTAGTAAAAAAGCTAACTCGGTTGAAGAAATTTCTTCTTTGAGTGATAAAGTTGATGCTCTTATGAAATTGGTTGCTAGTAAAAGTGCTCCTATTGATTTTAATGATATGCCTTTGTCTACTTTGATTGAGCAAAATAGTGATGCTATTGATGTGAATTTTATTTCTCGCAATAATTTCAACAACAATGCTTATAGAGGAAATTTTAATCCTTGGCCTTTTCCTAGTAATTCCTCTAATAATTATGGTAATTCCTATGGAAATCAATCTTACAATAATAATAGGAATGCCTCTGATCTTGAGAATAATATTAAAGAATTTATCAACACTCAAAAAGTTTTCAACACTACCATAGAAGAAAAGTTGAATAAGATTGATGATTTGTCTAGAAGTGTTGATAGAATTGCTCTTGATGTGGAAAATCTCAAGTTGAAATTTTTTGTACCTAAAGTTGATGAATGAATTAAAGCTCTTTATGTTTCTATGGATGAAAGTAAGAAAAGAACTGCTATGCTTAGAGCTAAAATAGAATTTTTAGAGAAAGCTTTTTGTAGTGATTATTCTTGCAAAAATTATGAAGATCTTAAAATGATTGGTGTTTCTCCTATTGATTCTTTGTTTAGTAAAGTTAAGATTGATGAAAAAGGGACTGGAGAAGAGTCAACTTTAGGTAGAAGGCGTCCCAATATTTCGGAGGGTGAAAATCTTGTTGAGAAAATTGATAAAAGTGGGTTTGGAGAGGTCAAAACTTTAGTTAGTGATGCACCCACTATTTTGGATTACAAAGACTTTAATTATGATACTTGCTGTTTGATTGATTGTATTTCTTTGTTGCAATCCATGCTAAATTCACCCCATGCTTATGAACAAAACAAAGCTTCTACTAAACATATTGTTGAAGCTATGATGAAAGCTTTGGAAGAAAAGTTGGAATTAGAAGTTTCAATTCCTAGAAAATTGCATGATGAATGGGAACCTACTATCAAAGTCAAGATTAAAAATTATGAGTGTTTTTCTTTGTGTGACTTGGGTGCTAGTGTTTCTACAATTCCAAAATCTTTATGTGGTGTGCTTGGTCTTACCAATCTTGAAGAATGTTCTTTGAATTAGCACTTGGCGAATTCTACTATTAAAAAGCATATGGGAAGAATTAATGATGTTCTTATTCTTGCAAATAGGAACTATATGTTCCCATAGATTTTATCATTCTTGATATTGATTGCAATCCGTCTTGTCCAATTATTCTTGGTAGACCATTTTTACGCACTATTGGTGTCGTGATTGACATGAAAGAAGGCAATATCAAGTTCCAATTTCCTTTGAGGAAGGGTATGGAACACTTTCCTAGAACAAAAATCAGGCCACCTTATGAATCAATCATGAGGGCATCTTATGGATCTTGAACCAAAGATGACAAAACTTAGATCCTTGCCTTACGCCTAGCTAAGGGCGTAAAACTATAGCGCTTGTTGGGAGGCAACCCAATAAATAAAATTTATTTTTGCCTTTTGCTTTCTGTTTTTGTGTGTTTTCAAAATTATGCTACTGGTATGATTGTGTTTTAATTAGTGTTTGTGCCAAGTAAAGCCTTTAGGATTAGGGATGGCAACGGGGCCCCATACCCGCCAAACCCATGGGGATTTCATCTATTAGGGGGTGGGGATGGGTGAAAAACATCCCCATGGGAATATTTACCAAACTACTTTATTCCCCATAGGGTACAACCGGGATGGGGATGATATCCTATTCCCCAGACCCAATACCCATTGGGTACCCGGTTAGTAACTGTGATACTGCGGTCAACCTTAAAATATTCACAAACAAACTTGCAAAAAAAAAAACTCTGGAAAAAACCTTGAACCTATCTCACATCCCCACCTCAGCTGCCACCATGACCAACAAGTCAATACGACCTAGATAGGCATTAGCAGGACAAGGACAACACCATGTATGTATGTTGATTATAGGGTGTCATATTATGTATATGAGTATTTGTTTACGGGGATGGGGACCCTAATGGGGCCCCGTTCCCTAGTGGGGCATGGGTATGGGAAAATTTCATCCCCAGTCATGTAAACGGGGATGAGGATGGGATGATAGGGAATAGATGGGGATGGGGATGTTGTAGGTATCCCCATAGGGGATTGTCCCCATTGCCATCCCTATTTAGGATCCTCTCGGGTGATAGTAGTTTGATCTTGCTGAAAAAGACACAAACTTTGCACTCACGGAAATAACTTTCATAAATCACAGAAAAGAGCTTTTGCCCTAATTGTTTTTGCAGAAGATTAATATGGAAATTACCCTGGTCTTCCTAATTTGGTAGAATTTTTGGAGTTCCAGAAGTATTCTAAAAAGTCAGATTGCTAAAGACTGTTCTGTTTTGAAAGTTTCTGTTTCTTTATGTTGTGTGCTTATTTTGATGGCTCTATGGTTTTTTTATGAGTTTTTGCCATAGAAAATTTGGAATACAGTATATGTAATACAAAAACAAAATATGAATTGGTTTGATACAGAACTTATAGTAGTGGTTTTCTTTCTTTTACTAACGGATCTCACAAAGGTTTTGTTGAGTTTTGTGTGATTGAAGTTTTCAAGTTTTGGGTTATCTTACGATGGATGAAAGAAGGATAGAAGAGCCTGAGCTTGGGGATGCCCTGGCATCCCAAGCTATTATCCAAGAATGAGCAACCAACTAAGCTTGGGGATGCCCCCGAGTGGCATCCCCTCTTTCTTCTAACGACCATCGGTATTTTACTCGAGGCTATATTTTATTCGTCACATGATATGTGTTTTGCTTGGAGCGTCTTGTATGATTTGTGTCTTTGATTGTTTTATTTTGTGTTTTAAGTCATCAATCCGTGCTGGACACACCTATTTGAGAGAGCCAAAATTATATCATTACTTGTTAGAATTGCCCTCTTTGCTTCACTAAAATCTTTTATGAGCTAGGACTTACTCTAGTGCTTCACTTATATCTTTTTGAGCACGGTGTGCTTAGTATTTTTGAAGAAATGCTCTCTTGCTTCACTTAGATTTATTTGAGAGTTAGTAAAATTTTGAAGAAATTCTCTCTTGCTTCACTTAAATTATTTTGAGAGAAAGAAAATTTGTTATGCTCATGATCTTCACTTATATTTGTTTGAGCTTATGAAAAGCAACACATGAAAATTAGTCCCAAAGTGATAGATGTCCAAGAAGGATAAAGTAAAAAATGTCATGAAGATCATTGGACAAAATAAACTTGATTCTTAGTAATAGTTTTGAGATATGATGATGTGATATGTGAGTTATGTTGATGAGTAATTGTGCTCTAGTAATAATATTGGTGTTAAGGTTTGTGATTCCCTATGCATGCACGAAAGTCAATAATCATGCTTTGTGGTGCATTATTCGGTGTTAATTATGCTTAATGCTTGCTTATGAGATTATTCATTTCTTGGTTGGTCGCTTCTCAATCTTCTTGCTAGCCTTCATTTTGCACCAAGTATGACCTCTACTTGTGCATCCAAAATCCTTTAAACCAGTTTTGCCACATGAGTCCACTATATCTACCTATATGCGGTATTCTTTTTCCGTTCTAAGCAAATTTTCATGTGCCATCTCTAATTTTCAAAATAAACTTCTCTTTTGTGTGTTTGTTTCGCTCGCGGAACGGTAACGGGTGGCTAATATTTTCCATGCTGGATGTGTTATTCTCACGATGAGTGTTTATTCACTTGTCATTGCACGAGAGTAAGGCAAAGGTTTAGGGATGTCCAGTCCCGAAATGCAAAAATGAATTTACTTTATGTTGTCAAATAATAAATTCCTTGGAAAGTGTTGGTATGGAAGGCACCCGTGGATACGGTTAGCCATGGAAAGTGAAAGTATGGTGGACAAAAGAATAAACTTCATTTTCTGTTTGGGAACTGCCTATGGCATATCTAGCATGGAAAATGTTCGTAGCTCTACGTCGTTTTCGTTGGTGGGATGGATACACCTCCCAAAATGTTTTTATCTCTAATTTTTTTTGCTTTGAGCTCTGGCACCTCTACAGATCCCTACTTCCCTCTGCGAAGTGCCTTTCTTTTACTTTATGCAAATTTTATTTTTGAATTTGAGTCTCCATCTTCTCTTACAAAAGCACCAACTAGTAGGCAATATGATCATACTTAAGTATTGGGTGTAGCTAATATTAGAGTGTGTTTCATGAATGTATCAATGTTTGAGCATTATGGGCTAGGGATAACTTGTTTTAGCGTTGATATTTTGAAAGACTTGATTGCTTGTTGATATGCTTGAGTATCTAAATTATTATGTCAAAACTAGACTATTGCTTTGAATCACATAAAAGTCCAAATGTCCATGCTATAAAGAAAATAATATGATATGACTTGATAAACATCACTCCACATCAAAAATTCTGTTTTTATCACTTACCTACTCGAGGACGAGCAGGAGTTAAGCTTGGGGATGCTGATACGTCTCCAACGTATCTATAATTTTTGATTGTTCCATGTTGTTTTATTATCAATCTTGGATGTTTTATAATCATTTTATATCATTTTTGGTACTAACCTATTGACATAGTTCCAAGTGCCAGTTGTTTTTTACATCGCAGGAAATGAATATCAGACAGAGTCCAAATGCAATGAAACTTCACGATGATTTTTTCTGGACCAAAAGGAAGAAGTTGGGCCCTGGTTGCACCTGGGGGGAGTCCCGAGGAGGGGACAACCCACAAGGGCGCGCCAGGAGGCCCAGGCGCGCCCTGGTGGGCTGTGCCCACCTCGGGTGCCCCCTGGACCGCCTCTTTGCTTTATAAATACCCCCAAAAATCCAGAAACCCTAGGGGAGTCGACAAAATAATCATCCAGCTGCCACAGAGTCGAGAACCACCAGATCCAATCTAGACACCTTCTCGGATGGGGTTCACCACCTCCATTGGTGCCTCTTCGATGATGCACGAGTAGTTCTTTGTAGACCTTCGGGTCCGTAGTTAGTAGCTAGATGGCTTTCTCTCTCTCGCTGAATTCTCAATAGAGTGGTCTCTTGGAGATCCATATGATGTAACTCTTTTGTGGTATGCTTGTTGGGATCTGATGAACTTCAAGTTTAAGATAAGTTATATCTTTTTATATCCATGAAAGTTATTTGAGTTTATTTGATCTCTTATAGCCTCGTATTTCTTATCCGATAATTGGGTTTTGTTTGGCCAACTTGCTCTTTTCATCTTGCAATGGGAAGAGGTGCCAGATACGTCTCCAACGTATCTATAATTTATGAAGTATTCATGCCAATATATTATCATTCTTGGATGTTTTACAATCATTTTATAGCAACTTTATATCATTTTTGGGACTAACCTATTGACCCAGTGCCTAGTGCCAGTTGCTGTTTTTTGCTTGTTTTTTACATCGCGGGAAATCAATACCAAACGGAGTCCAAATGCAACGAAACTCCACGGTGATTTTTTATGGACCAGAAGACACCCATTGGGCCAGAGCAGCACCTGGGGGCCCGAGGGGGCACAACCCACCAGGGCGCGCCAGGCCCACCTGGCGCACCCAGGTGGGTTGTGCCCACCTCGGTGGCCTCCCATACCCCCTCTTTGCACTATAAATTCCCAAATATTCCAAAACCCGAGGGGGTTACCCTAGATCAGAAGTTCCGACGCCGCAAGGCTCTGTAGCCACCGAAAACCAATCTAGCTCCATTCTGGCATCCAGCCGGAGGGGGGAATCATCTCCAATGGCCATCTTCATCATCCCGGCGGCCACCATGATGAGGAGGGAGTAGTCCACCCTCGGGGTTGAGGGTTTTTACCAGTAGCTATGTGTTTAATCTCTCTCTCTTGATATATATCATGGGCTTTGTTAATATAGTCGGATCATATGATGTTTCTCCCCTCTATACTCTTGTTATGATGAATTGAATCTTTACCCTTCAAAGTTTTTTCTTGTCGGATTGAATATTCAGAGATGAGAACACATGATATAACTTTCTTTCAATATGAATACTTGAGGTGACAATGGGGTATCATATTGATTCACTTGATGTGTCTTGGCATTCAACTCAAGGATTCCCGCGGTGATATTGGGGTAATCTATGCATACGGGTTGATGCACGTTTTTCTCCGATGGAAATTTTGGGGTCTCCTTGTAGTTCTTTATGTGGATTGAGTATTATGAATATGAACTTGCTTTGGTGTTATCTTAGTACGAACTCTTGATTAGATCGATCGGAAAGAATAGCTTGCGTTACTCTAGTACGAACTCTAGGATAGATTGATCAGAAAGAATAGCTTTGAGGTGGCTTCGTAGCCTACAAAAAATTCCTATCTTTTGTTCTCCGCTAATAGGAACTCGGGACTGATTCTTTGCTGCACTTTGAGGGATAATCATATGATCAAACTATGTTAGCATTGTTGAGAGATTGCACTAGCGGAAGTATGGACCCTAGGCCTTGTTTTGAAGCATTGCAATACCGTTTTTGTGCCCGTTTACTAATTGCTACCTTACTGTTTTTATTTATTCAGGTTATAAAAATATATTTCTACCACATTATACTTTTATCACCATCTCTTCGCCGAACTAGTGCACCTATACAATTTGCCATTGTACTGGGTGTGTTGGGGACACAAGAGATTTCTTGTATTTGGTTGCAGGGTCGTTTGAGAGAGACCATCTTCATCCTACACCTCTAACATATTGATAAACCTTAGGTCATCCACTTGAGGGAAAATTGCTACAGTCCTACAAAACTCTGCGCTTGGAGGCCCAACACGTGTCTACAAGAATAAAGTTGCATAGTAGACATCAGTGCCCGGTAGTGGGTTCGATCTTACGGTGCTTGATCCCAGTGACAGAAAGGGAAATGACACGGATGTATCGTTGCTACTAAGGATAAAAAGATGGGATCTATATCTACGCAATAGATAAACGGATCTTGTCTACATCATGTCATCGTTCTTATTGCATTACTCCGTTTTTCCGTGAACTTAATACACTAGATGCATGCTGGATAGCGGTCGATGTGTGGAGTAATAGTAGTAGATGCAGGCAGGAGTCGGTCTACTAATCTTGGATGTGATGCCTATGTAATGATCATTGCCTGGATATCGTCATAATTATTTGAAGTTCTATCAATTGCCCAACAGTAATTTGTTTACCCACCGTTTGCTATCTTTCTCGAGAGCACTAGTGAAACCTACGGCCCCCAAGTCTTCTTTCTCATATATTTGCTTGTGATCTATTTTTCCTTTGCATTTTTATTCAGATCTATTAAACCAAAAATACTTTAATGCACTTTATTTTATTTGTGATCTATTATTTCAATCTATTACAAATTTCTGGCATCGTTACCCGAAAGGGAATGACAACCCCTTTAACACGTCGGGTTGCGAGGTGTTGTTATTTGTGTGCAGGTGATGTTTACATTGTGTTGCTTGGTTCTCCTACTGGTTCGATAACCTTGGTTTCTTCACTGAGGGAAATACCTACCGTCGCTGTGCTGCATCATCCCTTCCTCTTTGGAGAAATACCGAGGTAGTCCTAGCAGACAGGAGCTTTTCTGGCGCTATAGTCAAAGAGCAATCAGGTGTCATTTAAACTATACGAAATTTCATTTACCATATCACTAGAGAGATTTGCTCACCACTGCAAACTCCCATTCTGGGGTTCGCTTGACGAACCGCCAAGGGCTGAGTACCAATCATTCTTGACCAGTCTTTGCTATGGTGAGGCGAGGGGAGTGACGCAAGGTAGAATAAAGAGCATTCATTTTCCCGCAATTCCATACTTTGCTTTATTCAATGGGAAATGTATTGTAGGCAAACAAGATTGTAGTACACTTTGTGCTCCAGACTTGAGCCTTTTACGCACCGCTCTCACTGGTGATAGGAGTTATAATCTTGGAGCAACTGTTGCACACAGATTGCAGCACAACGCTAATAGTGGCTATTTCTATGGTGGAATTTATGCCACGCGTTTAGCGAGAGAGCTGGGTGTTTCACCTTTACCCTTTGACCCTATCTTACCCACGCGGTATTTGGACTTTGATGTTATGAAAAATCATAAGATCCTTAAAGGAGATGTTCATAATTTCACCTATAAATTGTTGTTTAACGAAGCATCTGTGGTGTACACATATTTGCCTGCGCCGGCTCTCTTTGATTATCACAGCAAGGGAAGGTATTTTGTTCTTGAGAGCGAGGCCCGAGCCCACAATGCGGCGGTTGAGGCAGCACGGCAAGCCGAAGCATCCGCACCGAGCCTCCGTGAGCTACCACTCCGACTACTATCCAGGCTACTGACTGCTTACCAAGTTAGGCCAAAAGCCTAAGCTTGGGGGAGTACGTGTTTCCCACTGATATTACATTCATGTTCACACATATTATTCCAGTTGTCGGGTTCACACATTTTCATTGTATCATCCATGCTTAATTTTATTTTCTCACTTTCTTCTTGTGTGTTTGAAAAACCTTAGAAAAACCAAAAAAAATAGTTGTAGTTAGTTTACTTTCTATGCATGCTTAGATGTAGCACTAAAAAGAAAACCCAAAAAGATTTCCTTGTTCTCTTTTTGCTTGTTGGGAGCTTTCCCGTGTAAATAGTTTTTCTCGTCTTTGCTTTTCCCTTTTATTTGCTTGTGTTTCATTGTGTTTCAGCCCATCGTCTTTGCTCGTCTTTGCTTTCCCTTTTTCAACCAAAAACTCCAAAAATATTTCATTGTGTTTCTCTAAATTTCTTTTATTTTTATTCGAGTCGTACCGAGGAGAAGACCATGATGAAAATGTTGAGTGGCTCTCATATGCATAATTGTTGGTCTAACAAAGAGCCCATATTACCTTGTCTTCTCCTGTTAAATAAAATGTTTGCAGATTCCAGTTTAGTCCACGGCACTCTTGCACTATTATTATTTCCACATCGTTTGGTCGTGCAAGTGAAAGGCAATAATGAAGATATTTGATGAACCGACCGTGGCAGAGAGAAACGGGTATGAACTCGACTTGTTCTGTTTTTGTAAATATGTTTAACCTAGTATCCATGATTCAACCCATTATGATTAAACATGTTTGCAATGACAATTAGAGATTATAGTTTCTCATGCCATGCATAAGTAGCTAGGAGTGGATAATGGTTTATCTTGGATGTCAACATTTCATTAAAATGGTTGTGATGTAGTATGATGATATGGTATCCTCCTCTGAATGTTCGAGTGGCTTGACTTGGCACATGTTCATGCATGTAGTTGAATCAAAACCAACATGGCCTCTATGATATTTATGTTCATGGTGTTCATATCCTACTCATGCTAGTGTCCAATGTTACTTATGCATAATGCATGTTCATGACCGTTGTTGCTCTCTAGTTGGCCGCTTCTCAACCTAATTGCTAGCCTTCGCCTGTACTAAGTGGGAATTTTGCTTGTACATCAAAAACCTTGAACCCAAGTTATTCCAGATGAGTCCACCATACCTACCTATATGTGGTATTACCCTGCCGTCCTAAGTAAATTTGCATGTGCCACCTCTAAAAACTTCAAATAATTATCCTTTTTGTGTGCATGGATCGTTCATGGAACGATTGGAGGTGGTCGGTATCTTCCATGCTAAGCGGGTTATTCTCAGGTTGAGTTTTATTCACTCACCATCGCACGAGAAAAGGGCGGCAATAGGGATTCCCAGTCCCGAACTAAAAAATGCAAATAATAAAACAAAACTCCCCCGGGACTATTGTTGGTATGGACGGCACCCGTTGTTTCAGACAAGCCGTGGAATGTGATTGTTGGTGGATGGGGAGTAAACCTTTACTTTTATCGCTTGGGAACCGCCACTAGCGTTCTTAGCATGGAAGATATTGATAATTGATGGTCATGAAGTAAACAAGAAGGGTGCATGTCTCAAAATATCATTTACCTCTGTTTTAAAATTTTGAGCTCTGGCACCTCTGCAAATCACTGCTTCCCTCTGCGAAGGGACTTCTATTTACTTTTATGTTGTGTCATCACCTTCTAATATAAGCGCCAGAACCTGAGAGCACTGTTGTCATGCTAATGCATTGTGTGTAGCTAATGTTGGGTGCATCATGACTGCTACCATGAATTCTAGTGTTGAGTCACTGCTTGAACTTTGGAAATGCTCTGCATTTATGTTTTGCGGTCTCAGAAAGGGCTAGCGAGATACCACTATTGTCATATTATATCATGGTTGTTTTGACAATGTGTTGCTGTTTGAGATGTCTTATTATTGCTCGCTAACAGATTATGTTATTGATATGAGTTAATATAATCTTTAAGAGTTATTGTCGGCATGGTTAGTTATAATAGTGGCTGAAAACCTGGGTGCTGTTTAAGCTTATTTATGCAAACAAGAGCAAAAGATTTAGTAAAACCTTTTCTTTTTCACTTTCAGTTTATCAACTGAATTGCTTGAGGACAAGCAAAGGTTTAAGCTTGGGGGAGTTGATACATCTCCAAGGTATCTACTTTTCCTAACGCTTTTCCTCTTGTTTTGGACTCTAATTTGCATGATTTGGATCAAACTAACCCCGGACTGACGCTGTTTTCAGCAGAACTACCATGGTGTTGTCTTTGTGCAGAAATAAAAGTTCTCGGAATGGAACAAAACTTTGCTAGGATTTTTTATATCAATAACGAGAATTTCTGGAGCAAAGAGTCACCTGAGGGGAGCACCTGGGTGGGCACAACCCACCAGGGCGCGCCTGCCCCCCCCCCCCAGGCGCGCCTAGGGGCCGCCTCCTCCCCAGCTTATCCCATAAGCCGCCTCTCTTATTAATTGAGGCTTTTAAACTAGTTATGAGATAACTAATTCAAAAGTCTAAACAAATTTTATGAGCGGCTTATTTTTTAAGCTGGGGAGAGGTAGCTTATTTTTTAAGCCGCCCAAAAGAACTGGCCCCAGGTGGGTTGTCCCCACCTGGTGGCCCCGCAGAACCTGAAACCGACGCTATAAAATCATATTTTTCTAGAAAAAAATTAGGGAGAAAGAATTATCGCGATCCATGAGACGGAGCCGCCGTCAGCTCCGGTTCTTCATTGGGAGGCCAGACCTGAAGTCCGTTTGGGGCTCTGTAGAGGGGAATCTTCGTTCTTTGTCATCACCAACCCTTCTCCATCGCCAATTCGATGATGCTCCCCACCGGGAGTGAGTAATTCCTTCGTAGGCTCGCTGATCGGTGAGGAGTTGGATGAGATTCATCATGTAATCTAGTTAGTTTTGTTAGGGTTTGATCCCTAGTATCCAGTATGTTCTGAGATTGATGTTGCTATGACTTTGCCATGCTTAATGCTTGTCACTTTGGGACCGGGTGCCATGATATCAGATCTGAACCGTTTATGTTATCACCATTATATCCATGTTCTAGATACGATCTTGCAAGTTATAGTCACCTACTACGTGTTATGATCCGGCAACCCCGGAGTGACAATTGTCGGGCCCACTCCCGGTGATGACCATAGTTTCAGGAGTTCATGTATTCACCGTGTGTTAATGTTTTGTTCCGGTTCTCTATTAAAAGGAGGCCTTAATATCCCTTAGTTTCCAATTGGACCCCGCTACCACGGGAGGGTAGGACAAAAGATGTCATGCAAGTTCTTTCCATAAGCACGTATGACTATTTACGGAATAGATGCCTACATTATATTTATGAACAGGAGCTAGTGCCGTATCGCCCTAGGTTATGACTGTCACATGATGAATATAATGCAACAAATTACCGATCCAATGCCTATGAATTTATCCTATATTGTTCTTGCTAAGTCACTACTGCTATCATTACTATTGCACTTGCTACAAAAATACTGCCATCACTGTTACTGTTACTATTGCTGCTACTACTATTATCAAAACTATCATATTACTTTGCTATTGATCATATTGATGCAGATAATTAATCTTTAGGTGTGGTTGAATTGACAACTTAGCTGCTCATACTTGCAAATATTCTTTGTCTCCCCTTGTTTCGAATCTATAAATTTGGGTTGAATACTCTACCCTCGAAAACTATTGCGATACCCTATATTTGTGGGTTATCAATGACACCACATAAGACTAGCCACAATGGGTAGTAACATAGTCTGGTAACATACCCATGTTACTACTCTATGTTACTACCTCTATAGTGGGGAGTAACATATGTGTGGTAACATGCAACACTTTATTTATTAGGATATTAGACACATCTTGCCTTGATATGTGTGATGTTACTCATACTACTAGTAACTGTTGGGGAACGTAGTAATTTCAAAAAAATTCCTAAGCACACGCAAGATCATGGTGATGCATAGCAACGAGAGGGGAGAGTGTTGTCCACGTACCCTCGTAGACCGAAAGCGGAAGCGTTAGCACAACGCTGTTGATGTAGTCGTACGTCTTCATGATCCGACCGATCAAGTACCGAACGTACGGCACCTCCGAGTTCAGCACACATTCAGCCCGATGACGTCCCTCGAACTCCGATCCAGCCGAGTGTTGAGGGAGAGTTTCGTCAGCACGACGGCGTGGTGACGATGATGATGTTCTACCGACGCAGGGCTTCGCCTAAGCACCGCTACAGTATTATTGAGGTGGACTATGGTGGAGGGGGCACCGCACACGGCTAAAAGATCAAACGATCAATTGTTGTGTTTCCAAGGGGTGCCCCCTCCCCGTATATAAAGGAGTGGAGGAGGGGGAGGGCCGGCCCTCTCTATGGCGCGCCCTAGGAGGAGTCCTACTCCCACCGGGAGTAGGATTCCCCCCCTTCCAAGTAGTAGGAGTAGGAGCCAAGGAAAGGGGAGAGAGAAGAGAAGGAAGGAGGGGGCGCAGGCCCTCCCCCTAGTCCAATTCGGACTAGGCCTTGGGGGGGCGCCCAGCCTCTCCTCTCTCTTTCCCCTAAAGCCCAATAAGGCCCATATACACCCCAGCGAATTCCCGTAACTCTCCGGTACTCCGAAAAATACCCGAATCACTCGGAACCTTTCCGATGTCCGAATATAGTCGTCCAATATATCGATCTTTACGTCTCGACCATTTCGAGACTCCTCGTCATGTCCCCGATCTCATCCGGGACTCCGAACTACCTTCGGTACATCAAAACATATAAACTCATAATATAACCGTCATCGAACTTTAAGCGTGCGGACCCTACGGGTTCGAGAACAATGTAGACATGACCGAGGCACGTCTCCGGTCAATAACTAATAGCGGAACCTGGATGCTCATATTGGCTTCCACACATTCTACGAAGATCTTTATCGGTCAAACCGCATAACAACATACGTTGTTCCCTTTGTCATCGGTATGTTACATGCCCGAGATTCGATCGTCGGTATCTCAATACCTAGTTCAATCTCGTTACCGGCAAGTATCTTTACTCGTTCCGTAATACATCATCCCGCAACTAACTCATTAGTTACAATGATTGCAAGGCTTATAGTGATGTGCATTACCGAGTGGGCCCAGAGATACCTCTCCGATAATCGGAGTGACAAATCCCAATCTCGAAATACGCCAACCCAACAAGTACCTTCGGAGACACCTGTAGAGCACCTTTATAATCACCCAGTTACGTTGTGACGTTTGGTAGCACACAAAGTGTTCCTCCGGTAAACGGGAGTTGCATAATCTCATCGTCATAGGAACATGTATAAGTCATGAAGAAAGCAATAGCAACATACTAAACGATCAAGTGCTAAGCTAACGGAATGGGTCAAGTCAATCACATCATTCTCCTAATGATGTGATCCCGTTAATCAAATGACAACTCATGTCCATGGCTAGGAAACTCAACCATCTTCGATTAACGAGCTAGTCAAGTAGAGGCATACTAGTGACACTCTGTTTGTCTATGTATTCACACATGTATTACGTTTCCGGTTAATACAATTCTAGCATGAATAATAAACATTTATCAAGAAATAAGGAAATAAATAATAACTTTATTATTGCCTCTAGGGCATATTTCCTTCAGTCTCCCACTTGCACTAGATTCAATAATCTAGATCACATCGCCATGTGATTTAACATCAATAGTTCACATCACCAAGTGATTAAAACCCATAGTTCACATCGTCATGTGACCAACACCCAAAGGGTTTACTAGAGTCAATAATCTAGTTCACATTGCTATGTGATTAACACCCAAAGATTACTAAGGTGTGATCATGTTTTGCTTGTGAGAGAAATTTAGTCAACGGGTCTGCCACATTCAGAACCGTATGTATTTTGCAAATTTCTATGTCTACAATGCTCTGCACGGAGCTACTCTAGCTAATTTCTCCCACTTTCAATATGTATCTAGATCGAGACTTAGAGTCATCCAGATCCGTGTCAAAGCTTGCATCGATGTAACTCTTTACAACAAACCTTTTGTCACCTCCATAATCGAGAAACATATCCTTATTCCACTAAGGATAATTTTGACCGTTGTCCAGTGATCTACTCCTAGATCACTATTGTACTCCCTTGCCAAAATCAATGTAGGGTATACAATAGATCTGGTACACAGCATGGCATACTTTATAGAACCTATGGCTGAGGCATAGGGAATGACTTTCATTCTTTTGCTATCTTCTGCTGTGGTTGGGTTTTGAGTCTTACTCAATTTCACACCTTGTAACACAGGCAAGAACTCTTTCTTTGACTGTTCCATTTTGAACTACTTCAAAATCTTGTCAAGGTATGTACTCAATGAAAAAACTTATCAAGCGTGTTGATCTATCTCTATAGAACTTGATGCTCAATATGTAAATAGCTTCATCGAGGTTTTTATTTGAAAAACTCCTTTCAAACACTCCTTTATGCTTTGCAGAATAATTCTACATTATTTCCGATCAACAATATGTCATTCACATATACTTATCAAAAATGCAGTAGTGCCCCCACTCACTTTCTTGTAAACACAGGCTTCACCGCAAGTCTGTATAAAACTATATGCTTTGATCAACTTATCAAAGCGTATATTCCAACTCTGAGATGCTTGCACCAGTCCACAGATGGATCGCTGGAGCTTGCACATTTTGTTAGCACCTTTAGGATTGACAAAACGTTCTGGTTGCATCATATACAACTCTTCTTTAATAAATCCATTAAGGATTGCAGTTTTGTTATCCATTTGCCAGATTTCATCAAATGCGGCAATTGCTAACATGATTCGGACAGACTTTAAGCATTGATACGAGTGAGAAAATCTCATCGTAGTCAACACCTTGAACTTTGTCAAAAAACCTTTTTCGACAAGTCTAGCTTTGTAGATAGTAACACTACTATCAGCGTCCGTCTTCGTCTTGAAGATCCATTTATTTTCTATGGCTTGTCGATCATCGGGCAAGTCAACCAAAGTCCATACTTTGTTCTCATACATGGATCCTATCTCAGATTTCATGGCCTCAAACCATTTCGCGGAATCTGGGCTCATCATCGCTTCCTCATAGTCCGTAGGTTCGTCATGGTCAAGTAACATGACCTCCAGAACAGGATTATCGTACCACTCTGGTGTGGATCTCACTCTGGTTTACCTATGAGGTTTGGTAGTAACTTGATCTGAAGTTACATGATCATCATCATTAGCTTCCTCACTAATTGGTGTAGTAGTCACAGGAACAGATTTCTGCGATGAACTACTTCCCAATAAGGGAGTAGGTACAGTTACCTCATCAAGTTCTACTTTCCTCCCACTCACTTCTTTCGAGAGAAACTCCTTCTCTAGAAAGGATCCATTCTTAGCAAAGAATGTCTTGCCTTCGGATCTGTGATAGAAGGTGTACCCAACTGTCTCCTTTGGGTATCCTATGAAGACACATTTCTCCGATTTGGGTTTGAGCTTATCAGGATGAAACTTTTTCACATAAGCATCGCAACCCCAAACTTTAAGAAACGACAACTTTGGTTTCTTGCCAAACCACAGTTCATATGGTGTCGTCTCAACGGATTTAGATGGTGCCCTTTTAACGTGAATGCAGCTGTCTCTAATGCATAACCCCAAAACGATAGTGGTAAATCGGTAAGAGACATCATAGATTGCACTATATCCAATAAAGTACGGTTATGACGTTCAGACACACCATTATGTTGTGGTGTTCCAGGTGGCATGAATTTGTGAAACTATTCCACATTGTTTTAATTGAAGACCAAACTTGTCGTGGAATTGTCACGGCAGATGTCCTCGAGCAAGGACTTAATCGTGGAGCCATCGCCGCTAGGAAGCTTAAAGGGGTTAAGCGGGACAAAGGACACGAAGATTATACTGGTTCAGCCCCTTACGTTGAAGGTAAAAGCCTACTTCCAGTTGAGGTGTTATTACTTAGGGTTTCGATGACCAGGAGCTAAACCGCTCTGCCTGGCTATCGTTCTGATCTTACTTGTCCTGAACCGCCGCCGGGTCGCCCCTTCATATAGAGAGGTTAACGCCCAGCGGCTCTTAGAGTCCCGGCCGGCTTATAAACAGCGTCCGGCTCAGACTCTTAACTATTCTTGCCTTACACTACAAGTCACGCCTAACGGCGGTTTACCACTACGGGCCTTAAGCCACCTCTGGGCTTTAAGCCCATTACTGGCCCGCCATCTTCGAGCTTGACTCTAGGCTTCATGCGATGATCGTCTCAATGTAACCCGGCCCCTCCTGGGCGGGTGACATCAGCAGCTATATCCCCAACATTAGGCCCCAGATTGATTTGAACCGGTTCATGTCAATCTTCAATACCTTAAGAGAAAATCTTTCGGCTTCTGTTTGTGCGAAGGTCATAACCCGCCATGACGTCATCTTCTGGATTCTTGGTAACCCGCCGTGACGTCATCCGCCATTAATGCACGTTCCGTTCAACGTATCTCAACGGATCCTTATCTTAATAACTATCCTGAAAATCGAGGCGCCTCTGCAGCTGGATAATCATGTCTTCAGCCTCCTCGTTTCTCGCGCCCACTCATCAGCCGTCCCTTATAAATAGGCCCGGCCCTCAGGTCTTCGTCACTCTCCCTTTCCATCGTCTTCCTCGTCTCGACACCCCAGAGCCCGAGCTCCGCCGCCGCCGCGCATCCCGTCTGCACCAACCAAGGCCGCTGCATCGACCTGTCTTGACCAGAGAACCGCGACGCATCTCCGCTGCTCGTCAGCACCAGTAAGTCCTCGCCATCCCGTATACTAGATCCACATTAGGGTTCGCAAGTTCTTCGGTGTTCTTCATGGTTCCTCGCGATTCCTTCGCAGTTCTTCCACAACGGCTCCCTTTGCTCCAAGAGTAAGGCACAACTCCGGCGGTAGTCGTTTCACGCCCATTTTCCATATTAGCAGACCCTTTTGCTTGCAAAAAGACCTCATTTAGAGCTTATGAACTTCTCTGTATCAGTTTTTAGGTCTAGAAATTTTTCTTTTCTGGACGATCGTTTGATCCAAAATAATCCATGTAATCTGTGAAACTTGTTTGTGCAACACTTAGGCAAAAACTGCATCTGTTAACCATGGCGGGTCATATCGCCGGCTTAAAAGAAGCCATGCTTTGTGAAATTTCTGGATCATTCATAATAGAGTTAAATAACTTAATTGCTCATGATATCCACGGCGGCTTAAATAACCTGACACAATTAACCATATATCATTAGGCCCTTTCATAAGCCGCCATCTTGAATACTGAACTGAAATTTTCCTCCAGCTTAAATTTGAACCGGAAACTTTATTTTGTCATAGGCTTCCATCTTTCACAATGCCACCTAAGGCTCCCAAAGCACCCATCACCTGCAACTGGGTTAGATCCAACGTCACCGACAGCATCTTAGCTGACTTCATGAAATCGGGTTATCTGCCAAAGAAAGAGGTCATGTCCTATCGTGCTCCTGACCCGTCAGAAGAGAGGCCTCAACCCAAGGATGGGGAAGTTGTCATTTTTACTGATCACATGAACCGGGGCTTTGCTCCTCCCGGCTCAAAATTCTTCAGAGATGTCCTACACTTCTTTGACCCGCGACCTCAAGACATCGGACCCAATTCCGTGTCAAACATCTGCAACTTCCAAGTGTTCTGTTAGGTGTACCTCAGAGAAGAACCCAGCTTGCTGCTCTTTAGGGAGTTATTCTACCTGAACCGCCAGAATGAATGTGCCAACGGGCCTAGCTTGGAACTTGGCGGAATTTCAATCCAACGACGGAGAGATTGTCTCTTTCCTTATGCTGAGCTGCCAAGCCACCCAAAAGGTTGGAACCAGACATGGTTCTACTGCCACGACACTTCTCCGGCTGACGAGAACCCTCTGCCCGGCTTTCGCGCCCTGCGCCTGGAATCAAATCACCCCTTGCCGGACAAATTATCTCAAGCTGAATGTCAACCACTTACACCCACCATCAACAAAATCAAAGCTCTTCTGGGGAACGGCTTGAATGGTATTGATCTGGTCCGGGTCTGGGTTGCCTGGCGGGTGATTCCTTTAAGCCGCCGCCCCGGCTTGATGTGTGATTACACAGGCCAGAAAGATGATCCTCTACGACACAGCCCAGACGACTTACCCGAGGACGTCATTGATGATACAACCAAGTCGCTTTTGAACGAGAGCCTGGCAGATTGCGGGAGAGTGGGCTTAAGCCCTTTCTGCAAGACTAACCCGGCTCCAACGGTAAACCATTAACCTGAATGCTTCTCCTTCCATTTTAACGATTTTGTCTTAACTTACTAACCTTTGTTGTATTTTACAGGCTAATGATAAATTCTGGAAGGTCAAGTATGACCACGAAGCTGCCAAGAAAGCCAGGAAAGTTAAAAAAGACGCCAGGAAAGCCGCTCCCCATAAGAAGGGGAGTAAACCTAGCGACTCGGACCTGCTTCGTCTGGAAAACACCTCCGAGTCAGAGGTAGCTCTTGACTCTTTAGACTCCTTTTTTAACCATCTTATTGACACGGATTATCAGCAGGAGGACACTGGAACAAGTCATGAAGTGAATGAAGAGGTAACTATAATTTCATCCGACTCCGAGCCTTTGCCGAGACGGAAAGTTCGAAGAGTAACCCGGAAAGTAAGATTTTCACATCCTTTAGCTTATCAAGATCCTCAATTTCTTTTGAAGCGATAGATTTATGAGAGCCGGAGGCAGACCCGGACTAGCAAAGACGCAGACCTCTCCTCCGGCTTACCCGAAGCGACAAGGAAACGCTGGACTGAGGTTATCTCCGACTTATATCCTTTTCATCCTTTGGCGGGCGTCACTCGTCAACCACTCAATTCTTCTAATTCAAACTACCAGGGAACTTCATCTTCCTCCGGCGACTCAATGCAGTCTAGCTTGCCGGCCTTCAAGACCGCACCCGGGTAATGATGATCAGCTTACTTTGTGCTTATCTTACTCATGTTTTTGCACTAACTCTTTGACTTTCAGTGTACAAGTAAAGCCCAGCAAGAGGGCGAAGAAAAATAAGCCAGCCGAAGAGCCGGTCCTGACTGAACCTGAGGCTTCTGCTCATGAGCCACCAACTGCACCAGTTCCATAGTTATCCTTACCATGCCAACTGAACCGGCTTACCTGGTCACACTCAAGGGCCGGCTTAAACAGTCATAGTTGACCCGGTTCTTTACTTACTTTAATCAAGTAGTTGAGCAACTTTACACATTAGCCCCCAAGTGCCAAGTACCTTTGCCTGCAAAGTGCTTGGGACTTATTTTCATGAACCGGCACTGTAAATAGAGCTTTTCAGCATACATTAGCCCCCAAGTGCCAAGTGTCTTTGCTTGCAAAGTGCTTGGGACTTAATGTTGCATTATAATCACCCTAACTGTAACCCGGAATTTGTACAGGCCGCCTGTAAGAAATTTGAATCAGAAATCTCTGATCTAAGGAACCGCCTGAACACCCAGGAAAGTGAGACCCAAAAGGCCAATTCCAAATTTGAATTCAGTGTATCTGCACAAGAGAAACTGAAGAAAAAGTTTGAAGCAGAAAGAAAAGCCTGGGCGGATGAGAAGACTGCCTTGCTCAGCCGGGCCGAACAAGCGGAGGCCGCTCTTACTGAAAGAACCGCCAAACTTTTCGGCTTAAAATGCCATGTATCTCAGATGGTCTCCGCAATCTTCGGTAAGTTACTCTGTAAGTTTCTAACTAGTTTACTTCATTCATTTCCCATAAGTATCACCATTGCCATCAGCTCACCTGACTTTGTCATGCAGGCCCCAAGAGCTCCAATCTTAATCAAAATGTGCTGACAAAACTGAAGGCGGTTTATACTTTGGTAGAACAACTGTACACCGGGTCACAGCGTGCCTTAGCCGTTGTGGGTCTGTCAAATGAGGTTCCCACTCACCTGGCAGATGTACTCAGGCGGCTTGCCGTACTTCCTCAACGCTTCCAAGAGTTGAGACGGGCTTCTGCAAGAGCCGGAGCTATAGCCGCTCTGAGCCGGGCCAAGGCGTTTCTACCAGAGCTAGACCCGGCCGACATCTCTCTTGGATACCCCAGCTTGAAGGAAGACGGCACCCCCTTTGACCAGAAAGACTTCGCCGCCTGTGTGAAGAGCGTGCGCCCGGTGGCCACCTTGATTGGTAATGATACAAGCCTTACCAAGTATCAACCGGGCTATGACGCGGAGAATCAGAGGATCCCAACACCACGCTATGAAGCAGTCAGCCTGATTCCTCCGACTCGTAAGCATACCTTCGCCCCTGAAGTTGACCCGACCGGGTTAATTGATGATGAGGCTCAATTTGAAGCCTTGAGTGGCATTGACTGGAAATCATCAACCTTCCAAGTCATGGACACAGCCGGAGGAGAGGAGAGGGATGACCCGGAAACCTCAGGCCAACAACGCCCTTGATCTCGCAGGCGGCTCATATGATGTCTTAAAAGACGATGCCTCACCTTTCGGACTCGGGGAGTCATGTAATAGAGTAGGATGAACACTTAATTTTGTCGTGCCATCGTGCACGTGTGTAGTGCTTAACTCCATTTAAACTGCTCTTTTATATTCTTCCGGGTTATGTTTGATCCTCTGCTTTCTTTAAGTCTAAATAGCTGTCTTTAATTGTCCTGCATAGAAAACAAATCACAAGTCTCTAGGCGGCTTACCGCACGGAGAGTCATATAACCCGGAATATGAATCAAAGTCATAATAAACTGGCTCTCAATTATATCTTTGAGATACCATAATAGCATACCTGCGAGCCTTCAAATACACTTCCGGTTTATGTAACCCGAATAATGAGGTTGAGAACTCCGGCTCACCAGTACTTATAATACTTATTATGTACCATCAACATTATTAATCAAGGTTAAGCCGGTGGAATTAGAACCACCCTTGAATACTTTTGATAAGATCAAAAGAACTTGTTTGCAACAAAAAGATGTCAAAAATCTGGAGGCTTCTGATTCGAATACGACCAGAGAACCGTCCCAAAGGGGTTAAGCTAAGATTGGAATACGATCATATAGCCCCCAGTGGCTTTGGTGTTGCCGATCAAGAGGGTACCGACAGCTATGTTCTCTTTGGTTCGAATACGACCCATGTTTGAACAGGAAGCCCCCAAATGACCTTGAGAGTTGTTTAGCGACGCTGATTCGAATACGATCCACGTCGGTTCCCAAAGGGGGTTGAGCTATGATTCAAATATGATCAAGAAAAACTCCCCAATGAGCTCGGCAAGATGCCAATCAAGTGGGTATCGACAGCTATGTTCTCTTTGGTTCGGATACGACCTGTGTTTGAACAGGAAGCCCCCAAGTGATCATATTTTTAACGGCTAGATTCGAATACGATCATAAGCCGGATCAACCTCCAAGTGACCATGTAATGCTGCAATGAAAATAACAATGACATATTTACCTTTGGAGGAAAAAGGGACAGAGGCCCTGCCTTATTATTTATCACAATATATACATGGCTATAGAAATATATACATTATGAGAGCCAGTGGCTCAACTGTAATAAGGCCGAAGCTGAGCTATGTTCCACGGCCGGTGGGTCTCCTCCTCCGACTTACGTGAATCTTTGTGCTCCCGAACATCGATAAGGTAGTATGACCCATTGTGCAAGTTCTTGCTGACCACAAAGGGCCCTTCCCAAGGCGGGGATAACTTGTGTGCGTCTGTTTGATCCTAGATGAGCCGGAGCACCAGATCACCTTCCTGAAAGACCCTAGACTTAACCCGGCGGCTATGATAGCGGCGCGGGTCTTGTTGGTAAATCGCCGAGCGAGCTGCTGCTACGTCACGTTGTTCGTCCAACAAGTCAAGAGCATCTTGACGCGCCTGCTCATTATCCGCCTCGACATAAGCCGCCACTCGAGGCGAGTCATGACGGATGTCGCTAGGGAGGACCGCCTCCGCTCCATAAACCATGAAGAAAGGCATGTAACCCGTAGACCTGTTAGGAGTAGTGTTGATGCTCCATAACACGGAGGGTAACTCCTCCACCCAACAACCCGGCGTCCGTTGCAAAGGGACCAAAAGCCGGGGCTTGATGCCCTTCAAGATTTCCTGATTGGCTCTCTCAGCTTGACCATTGGATTGAGGGTGAGCCACTGATGAAACATCAAGCCGAATATGCTCTCGTTGAAAAAACTCCTCCATTGCGCCTTTAGACAGATTGGTACCATTGTCAGTTATAATGCTGTGTGGAAAACCAAAGCGAAATATCACCTTTTTCATGAACTGAACCGCCGTGGCTGCGTCACACTTACTAACGGGCTCTGCCTCAACCCACTTTGTGAACTTGTCAACCGCCACCAAGAGGTGGGTCTTCTTATCTTTGGACCTTTTGAAAGGCCCAACCATATCAAGCCCCCAGACTGCAAACGGCCAAGTGATTGGAATCATCCTCAACTCTTGAGCCGGCACGTGAGCACGTCTTGAGAACTTCTGACAACCGTCACATTTACTGACTAAGTCCTCTGTGTCAGCATGAGCCGTCAGCCAATAAAAACCATGACGAAAAGCCTTGGCCACAAGGGATTTTGAGCCGGCATGATGGCCACAATCCCCCTGGTGAACCTCACGTAAAATTGCTTCACCTTCCTCAGAGGAAACACAGCGCTGAAAAGTTCCAGTGACACTGCGATGATGCAACTCGCCATTGACAATTATCATTGACTTAGACCGCCGGGTTATTTGTCTGGCCAAAGTTTCATCCTCAGGCAATTCTCCCCGGGTCATGTAAGCTAAGTATGGCACTGTCCAATCTGGGATAACATGCAGAGCCGCCACCAACTTTGCTTCTGGGTCAGGAACAGCCAAGTCTTCCTCTGTAGGCAACTTGACAGAAGGGTTATGTAGAATATCCAAGAAAGTACTAGGCGGCACCGGCTTTCGCTGAGAGCCCAGCCGGCTTAACGCATCAGCCGCCTCGTTCTTTCTGCGATCGATGTGCTCTACTTGGTAACCCTGAAAGTGTCCAGCAATGGCATCAACTTCGCGGCGGTAAGCCGCCATGAGGGGATCCTTGGAATCCCACTTGCCTGATACTTGTTGGGCCACTAAATCTGAGTCGCCAAAGCACCTTACCCGGCTTAAGCTCATCTCCTTAGCCATCCGAAGACCATGGAGCAAGGCCCCGTACTCAGCTGCATTGTTAGTACAGGGAAACATCAACCGTAGTATATAACAAAATTTGTCACCTCGAGGGGAAGCTAACACAACTCCAGCCCCCGAGCCCTCCAATTGCTTGGACCCGTAAAAGTGAATAGTCCAGTATGTATTATCCGGTTTCTCTTCAGGCACCTGCAGCTCTGTCCAATCGTTGATGAAATCCACCAATGCTTGAGATTTGATAGCAGTGCGTGGCACATATTTTAGACCATGAGGCCCAAGTTCTATAGCCCACTTAGCAACTCTTCCTGTGGCTTCTCTATTTTGGATGATATCTCCTAGAGGAGCAGAACTGACCACAGTGATAGGGTGGCCCTGGAAATAATGCTTAAGCTTCCGGCTTGCCATGAACACCCCATAAACAAGCTTCTGCCAATGTGGATACCGTTGCTTGGACTCAATGAGTACTTCGCTGACGTAGTAAACCGGCCGCTGAACCGGATGCTCTTTACCCGCCTCCTTACGCTCCACCACCACAGCTACACTGACGGCTCGTGTGTAGCGGCGACATACAGCAATAAAGGCTCCTTGTCGATAGGAGCAGCAAGGACTGGCGGCTCAGCTAGTTGCTTTTTCAAATCCTCAAAAGCAACATTAGAAGCATCATTGCAGACAAAGTCCTCTATTTTCTTCATCATCTGATACAGTGGCATGGCCTTTTCACCCAACCGGCTTATAAACCGACTCAAAGCAGCGATGTGACCCGCCAGACGCTGGACGTCATTTATGCACGCCGGCTTAGCCAGAGAGGTGATTGCCTTGATCTTCTCCGGGTTAGCCTCAATGCCTCTGTGAGAAACCAGAAAACCCAAGAGCTTGCCTGCGGGAACACCAAAGACACACTTGGCCGGGTTAAGCATCATCTTGTAGACCCAGAGATTATCAAAGGTCTCTCTCAGATCGTCTATCAAGGTCTCCTTCTTTCTGGATTTGACCACGATATCATCCACATAGGCATGAATGTTGCGCCCAATCTGATTATGAAGACAATTCTGCACGCAATGCTGGTAAGTCGCCTGTGCACTCTTGAGCCCAAAAGGGCATAGACACATAACAGAAGGCTCCAAAAGGAGTAATGAACGCCATCTTCTCTTGGTCCTTAACAGCCATTTTGATCTGATGGTAACCAGAATACGCATCCAAAAAACTCAAACGCTCACAACCCGCCGTAGCATCAATAATTTGATCAATACGAGGGAGAGCAAAAGGATCAGCCGGACAAGCCTTGTTTAAATCCGTATAATCCACGCACATACGCCAGGTGCCTTTCTTCTTGAGCATGAGCACCGGGTTAGCTAACCATTCTGGATGAAAGACTTCAACGATAAACCCGGCCGCCAAGAGCCGGGCTACTTCCTCACCAATGGCTTTCCGCCTCTCCTCATTAAACCGCCGGAAGAATTGCCTGACTGGCTTAAATTTCGGATCAATATTGAGAGTGTGTTCAGCGAGTTCTCTTGGTACACCCGGCATGTCAGAAGGTTTCCATGCAAAGATGTCCCTGTTCTCACGGATGAACTCGATGAGCGCGCCATCCTATTTCGGATCCAGATTGGCACTGATGCTGAACTGCTTAGATGAGTCTCCTGGAACAAAGTCAACAAGTTTAGTCTCATCAGCTGACTTAAATTTCATTACCGGCTCATGCTCCGTGGTTGGCTTTTTCAAAGACGTCATATCTGCCGGGTCAACATTATCCTTGTAAAACTTCAATTCCTGTGTCGCACAAACAGATTCAGCGTAAGCAACATCACCTTCCTCACACTCCAAGGCTATCTTTCAGCTGCCATGAACCATAATGGTCCCATTGTGACCCGGCATCTTGAGCTGCAAATACACGTAACACGGCCGTGCCATGAACTTGGCGTAAGCCGGCCGCCCAAATAAAGCATGGTACGGGCTTCTTATTTTAACCACCTCAAAGGTTAGTTTTTCCGCCCTATAGTTGTACTCATCTCCGAAGGCTACTTCCAGCTCGATCTTACCGACTGGATATGCCGACTTACCAGGCACCACCCCATGAAAAACAGTGTTGGACTGGCTAAGGTTTTTATCAGTTAATCCCATACGACGGAAGGTCTCATAATAGAGGATGTTGATGCTGCTGCCTCCGTCCATGAGCACTTTAGTGAATTTATACCCCCCAACCTGAGGAGCCACCACCAAGGCCAGGTGACCAGGATTATCAACCCCGGGAGGATGATCTTCCCTACTCCATACAATAGGCTGCTCAGACCATCTTAAATAGCAGGGAACTGCCGGCTCAACAGCGTTTACAGCCCTCTTATGAAGCTTCTGGTCTCGCTTGCATAGACTGGTAGTGAACACATGATACTGTCCACCATTGAGCTGCTTTGGATTGGTCTGGTATCCCCCCTGCTGCTGCTACTGATTACCCTGGTGAGATTGCTGATTAAAACCCCCTTGAAAATTCTGAGAATTGGAATTTGAGCCGCCGCCCGGGCCATGAAAGCCGCCGCCGCCTGAGCCGCCGCCCGGCCCATTGTTGCCATTAAAAGCGTTGGAATTTTTGAAGGCCTTTATGATTGCGCAGTCTTTCCATAGATGAGTGGCTGGCTTCTCTCTAGAGTCGTGCCTTGGACAAGGCTCATTCAACAACTGCTCAAGCGTCGGGCCTGACCCGCCGGCTCGGGGAGGTGGTCTCCCCTTGCGTCGGTGGTTGTTACCCTGCGCATTGGCGTTGGCCACAAACTCCATACTGCCATCAGCCTTACGTTTGTTACCTCCCTAGTTCGCCGGGTTATGCTGAGGGCCCTTGACATTGCCGTTCTTCTTTCCCTTCCCTCTCCTTTCATCATCCGACGAGGGATCCTTGGTACTATCAGAGTCGGCGTACTTGACCAGAGCCACCATCAGCGTACCCGTATCATTGCAATCGCGCTTGAGCCGCCCGAGCTTCATCTTCAGGGGCGCAAAACGACAATTTTGCTCCAACATTAAAACTGCAGAGCCGGCACCCCTCTTATCAGACGAATGTATTATCTCTTTGACCCGGCGAACCCAATGGGTTGTAGACTCGCCCCCCTGCTGCTTGCAGTTAGTCAAATCCACAATTGACATAGATTGCCTACATGTATCTTTGAAGTTTTGGATGAACCGGGCTTTTAGCTCTGCCCATGACCCGATAGAATTAGGCGGCAGTCCTTTCAACCAAGTGCGGGCGGTCCCATCCAACATCATGGTGAAGTATTTGGCCATTGCCGCTTCGCTGACCTCTAGCAACTCCATAGCCATCTCGTAGCTCTCGATCCATGCTCTGGGTTGTAAATCAGCCGTATAATTAGGTACCTTCCTAGGTCCTTTGAAATCCTTGGGCAGACGTTCATTACGGAGAGCCGGCACCAGACAAGGGACACCTCCGGTCCTCGTAGGTACACCCGCCTCAATAGAAGCCGTCGGATAAACCGGGAGGGGCTGGTAAGCCGTCAACTGAGGCGCCTGCTCCGCCTCTTGCCATGCTCTGTCTTGGTCTGCCGCGTTAAAGGCTCCATTATGAGTCGGGCCGTGGCCTGCTGGCAAGTCACGGCGCCAGACGTTGCTTGAGCCGGTCGTTGAAACCATGTGTCTGCTATAACTTGGGCTCCGGCCTGGATGAGGGGTTGAATGAATCCTGTCCCGGCTATATGAATATGCCTCCTGTTGCGCCAGAGCCGTCTGAAGAAGTTCTCTGACCCGGCAGGTTTCGACCGCTGTTGGAGAATCGCCCTCGATTGGAAGAGCCGCCAGTCGCGCCGCCGCGGCGACCATGTTTTCCAACGGGTTGGCATAATGACCCGGTGGTATTGGCACGTACTGAGGCGGGGTAGTATTCACATGGGGAGGCCCCATCACTTGCGGCTGAATCGGCGTTCCAGCCCCGGGTGCCGTGATCTCTGGCGGGTTACTGGGCCCTACACCAGGCGTGTTGAAAAGGTTTCGAGGATCGTAAACCGGAGGGAGTCGAGATTGAGCCTTCTGATGCCTCCTTCTCATGATCTCATTGGACACGTTCTGATCCATCGTGAGCCGGAAAGACTGCGCCTGAATCAGCTGAGTCTGGGCGTCGTGAGCCGCCCGCTCTGCAGCCATCCTGATCCCTTCCGCTGCCAGATCTTCCTTGGCTCTGGCTATATCCATCTTTAACTGTGCCACCTCCGCATCATGTTGAGCTTGATCCGCTGGGACGACCGTAGTGGTTAACAGGGCCGTCATCTTATCTGTGAGATCCATTAGCACCTGAGCCGGCGAGTGCGCAAGGCCCCCTGACCCAGCGGTGGGGTTCTGAACAGGTTGTGCACTGGCCATGAAGATTCCAACCCGGCTGGGCGGCTCAAAGGGGTCCGGAATACTGTCGCCATCGGAATAACCCCTGAGCCTACCATCTTGAAGTTGATATAACGAGTTGGTCTCGTCTGTGGACGACTCGCCGTCGGAACGAGCGGCCGTCTCATCGCCAGATCCAGATCCTTCAGAGAGTCCTCCATGGACGCATCCCACAAAAGCACGCTTCAAGGCAGGCAGAGTCCGGGCGGGTCTTGCACGCTGAGCCGTCTCGATGAGGTCGGCGCAGAGGTCTGGCTCAGGGCCCGGCTCGCCAATCTTGCCAATGAAAACGTGGATTCCGTCGAAGGGGACCTGGTACCCGTACTCGATTGAGCCGGCGTCGGGGCCCCAGCTTGCATCGTCGATGTAGAGCTTGCCGCGACGACTCTTGGTCATCCGGCCCACAGCGTATCCCTTGAGCCCTTCGAAGCTGCCCTTCAAGAACTCAAATCCACTGTGCGCTGGCCCCACGGTGGGCGCCAACTGTCGTGGAATTGTCACGGCAAATGTCCTCGAGCAAGGACTTAATCGTGGAGCCATCGCCGCTAGGAAGCTTAAAGGGGTTAAGCGGGACAAAGGACACGAAGATTATACTGGTTCAGCCCCTTACGTTGAAGGTAAAAGCCTACTTCCAGTTGAGGTGGTATTACTTAGGGTTTCGATGACCAGGAGCTAAACCGCTCTGCCTGGCTATCGTTTTGATCTTACTTGTCCTGAACCGCCGCCGGGTCGCCCCTTTATATAGAGAGGTTAACGCCCAGCGGCTCTCAGAGTCCCGGCCGGCTTATAAACAGCGTCCGGCTCGGACTCTTAACTATTCTTGCCTTACACTACAAGTCACGCCTTACGGCGGTTTACCACTATGGGCCTTAAGCCGCCTCTGGGCCTTAAGCCCATTACTGACCCGCCATCTTCGAGCTTGACTCTGGGCTTCATGCGATGATCGTCTCAATGTAACCCGGCCCCTCCTGGGCGGGTGACATCAGCAGCTATATCCCCAACAAAACTCGTAACTCAAATATTTGTCTCCGCGATTAGATCGTAGAAACTTTATTTTCTTGTCACGATGATTTTCCACTTCACTCTGAAATTCTTTGAACTTTTCAAATGTTTCATACTTATGTTTCATCAAGTAGATATACCCATATCTGCTCAAATCATCTGTGAAGGTCAGAAAATAACGATACCCGCCGTGAGCCTCAACACTCATCGGATCGCATACATCAGTATGTATTATTTCCAATAAGCCAGTTGCTTGCTCCATTGTTCCGGAGAACGGAGTTTTAGTCATCTTGCCCATAAGGCATGGTTCGCAAGCATCAAGTGATTCATAATCAAGTGATTCAAAAATCCCATCGGCATGGAGTTTCTTCATGCGCTTTACACCAATATGACCTAAACGGCAGTGCCACAAATAAGTTGCACTATCATTATTAACTTTGCATCTTTTGGCTTCAATATTATGAATATGTGTATCACTACGATCGAGATCCAACAAACCATTTTCCTTGGTGTGTATGACCATAGAAGGTTTTTATTCATGTAAACAGAACAACAATTGTTCTCTAACTTAAATGAATAACCATATTGCAATAAACATGATCAAATCATATTCATGCTCAACGCAAACACCAAATAACACTTATTTAGGTTCAATACTAATCCCGAACATATAGGGAGTCTGCGATGATGATCATATCAATCTTGGAACCACTTCCAACACACATCGTCACTTCACCCTTAACTAGTCTCTGTTTATTCTGCAACTCCCGTTTCGAGTTACTAATCTTAGCAACTGAACTAGTATCAAATACTGAGGGGTTGCTATAAACACTAGTACAGTACACATCAATAACATGTATATCAAATATACCTTTGTTCACTTTGCCATCCTTCTTATCCGCCAAATACTTGGGGCAGTTCCGCTTCCAGTGACCAGTTCCTTTGCAGTAGAAGCACTCAGTCTCAGGCTTAGGTCCAGACATGGGCTTCTTCACTTGAGCAGCAACTCGCTTGCCGTTCTTCTTGAAGTTCCCCTTCTTCCCTTTGCCCTTTTCTTGAAACTAGTGGTCTTGTCAACCATCAACACTTGATGTTTTTCTTGATTTCTACCTTCGTCGATTTCAGCATCACGAAGAGCTTGGGAATCATTTCCGTTATCCCTTGCATATTATAGTTCATCATGAAGTTCTAGTAACTTAGTGATAGTGACTAGACAACTTTGTCAATCACTATCTTATCTGGAAGATTAACTCCCACTTGATTCAAGTGATTGTAGTACTCATACATTCTGAGCACATGCTCACTAGCTGAGCAATTCTCCTCCATCTTGTAGGCAAAGTACTGTCAGAGGTCTCATACCTCTCGACACGGGCATGAGTATGAAATACCAATTTCAACTCTTAGAACATCTTATATGCTCTGTGGCGTTCAAACATTTTTGAAGTCCCGGTTCTAAGCCGTAAAGCATGGTGCACTAAACTATCAAGTAGTCATCATACCGAGATTTTGTCAAACGTTCATAACGTCTGCATCTGCTCCTGCAATAGGTCTGTCACCTTAGCGGTGCATCAAGGACATAATACTTCTGTGCAGCAATGAGGTTAATCCTCAGATCACGGACCAAGTCTGCATCAATGCTACTAACATCTTTCAACTTAGTTTTCTCTAGGAACATATCAAAATAAAATAGGGCTGCAAAACGCGAGCTATTGATCTACAACATAGATATGCTAATACTACCAGGACTAAGTTCATGGTAAATTTAAGTTCAATTAATCATATTACTTAAGAACTCCCACTTAGATAGACATCCCTCTAATCCTCTAAGTGATCACGTGATCCATATCAACTAAACCATAACCGATCATCACGTGAAATGGAGTAGCTTTCAATGGTGAAATCATTATGTTGATCATATCTACTATATGATTCACGCTCGATCTTTCGGTCTCAGTGTTCCGAGGCCATATCTGCATATGCTAGGCTCGTCAAGTTTAACCTGAGTATTCTGCGTGTGCAAAACTGGCTTGCACCCGCTGTAGATGGACGTAGAGCTTATCACACCCGATCATCACGTGGTGTCTGGCCACGACGAACTTTGGCAACGGTGCATACTCAAGGAGAACACTTTTATCTTGAAATTTAGTGAGAGATCATCTTATAATGCTACCATCAATCAAAGCAAGATAAGATGCATAAAAGATAAACATCACATGCAATCAATATAAGTGATATGATATAGCCATCATCATCTTGTGCTTGTGATCTCCATCTCCGAAGCACCGTCATGATCACCATCGTCACCGGCGCGACACCTTGATCTCCATCGTAGCATCGTTGTCGTCTCGCCAATCTTATGCTTCTATGACTATCGCTACCGCTTAGTGATAAAGTAAAGCATTACAGGGCGATTGCATTGCATATAATAAAGCGACGACCATATGGCTCCTGCCAGTTGCCAATAACTCGGTTAGAAAACATGATCATCTCATACAATAAAATTTAGCATCATGCTTTGACCATATCACATCACAACATGCCCTGCAAAAACAAGTTAGACGTCCTCTACTTTGTTGTTGCAAGTTTTACGTGGCTGCTACGGGCTGAGCAAGAACCGTTCTTACCTACGCATCAAAACCACAACGATAGTTTGTCAAGTTGGTGTTGTTTTAACCTTCACAAGGACCGGGCGTAGCCACACTCGGTTCAACTAAAGTTGGAGAAACTGACACCCGCCAGCCACCTGTGTGCAAAGCACGTCGGTAGAACCAGTCTCGCGTAAGCGTACGCGTAATGTCGGTCCGGGCCGCTTCATCCAACAATACCGCCGAACCAAAGTATGACATGCTGGTAAGCAGTGTGACTTATATCGCCCACAACTCACTTGTGTTCTACTCGTGCATATGACATCTACGCATAAAACCTGGCTCGGATGCCACTGTTGGGGAACGTAGTAATTTCAAAAAAATTCCTACGCACACGCAAGATCATGGTGATGCATAGCAACGAGAGGGGAGAGTGTTGTCCACGTACCCTCGTAGACCAAAAGCGGAAGCATTAGCACAACGCGGTTGATGTACTCGTACGTCTTCACGATCCGACCGATCAAATACCGAACGTACGGCGCCTCCGAGTTCAACACACGTTCAGCCCGATGACGTCCCTCGAACTCCGATCCAGCCGAATGTTGAGGGAGAGTTTCGTCAGCACGACGGCGTGGTGACGATGATGATGTTCTACCGACGCAGGGCTTCGCCTAAGCACCGCTACAGTATTATCGAGGTGGACTATGGTGGAGGGGGGCACCGCACACGGCTAAAAGATCAAACGATCAATTGTTGTGTTTCCAAGGGGTGCCCCCTCCCCGTATATAAAGGAGTGGAGGAGGGGGAGGGCCGGCCCTCTCTATGGCGCGCCCTAGGAGGAGTCCTACTCCCACCGGGAGTAGGATTCCCCCCTTCCAAGTAGTAGGAGTAGGAGTCAAGGAAAGGGGAGAGAGAAGAGAAGGAAGGAGGGGGCGCAGCCCGTCCCCCTAGTCCAATTCGGACTAGGCCTTGAGGGGCGCCCAGCCTCTCCTCTCTCTTTCCCCTAAATCCCAATAAGGCCCATATACTCCCCGGCGAATTCCGTAACTCTCCGGTACTCCGAAAAATACCCGAATCACTCGGAACCTTTCCGATGTCCGAATATAGTCGTCCAATATATCGATCTTTACGTCTCGACCATTTCGAGACTCCTCGTCATGTCCCCGATCTCATCCGGGACTCCGAACTACCTTCGGTACATCAAAACACATAAACTCATAATATAACCGTCATCGAACTTTAAGCGTGCGGACCCTACGGGTTCGAGAACAATGTAGACATGACCGAGGCACGTCTCCGGTCAATAACCAATAGCGGAACCTGGATGCTCTTGTTGGCTCCCACACATTCTACGAAGATCTTTATTAGTCAAACCGCAATACAACATACGTTGTTCCCTTTGTCATCGGTATGTTACTTGCCCGAGATTCGATCGTCGGTATCTCAATACCTAGTTCAATCTCGTTACCGGCAAGTCTCTTTACTCGTTCCGTAATACATCATCCCGCAACTAACTCATTAGTTACAATGCTTGCAAGGCTTATAGTGATGTGCATTACCGAGTGGGCCCAGAGATACCTCTCCGACAATCGGAGTGACAAACCCTAATCTCGAAATACACCAACCCAATAAGTACCTTCGGAGACACCTGTAGAGCACCTTTATAATCACCCAGTTACGTTGTGACGTTTGGTAGCACACAAAGTGTTCCTCCGGTAAACGGGAGTTGCATAATCTCATCGTCATAGGAACATGTATAAGTCATGAAGAAAGCAATAGCAACATACTAAACGATCAAGTGCTAAGCTAACGGAATGGGTCAAGTCAATCACATCATTCTCCTAATGATGTGATCCCGTTAATCAAATGACAACTCATGTCCATGGCTAGGAAACTCAACCATCTTCGATTAACGAGCTAGTCAAGTAGAGGCATACTAGTGACACTCTGTTTGTCTATGTATTCACACATGTATTACTTTTCCGGTTAATACAATTCTAGCATGAATAATGAACATTTATCATGAAATAAGGAAATAAATAATAACTTTATTATTGCCTCTAGGGCATATTTCCTTCAGTAACTAGCTATGTTACCACTTTTCTCTCTTTCTTCATTTATTGCCTACACGTCATCTAATTTATCTAGATATGTGTGATGTTACTACCTATGTTACTCCCATTGTGGGTAGTCTAAGGAAAAGTATAAGTAGAAAATTTTATTAGAGGTTGACAAACATAGCATTAGTCAATGATGCAACTCATGAAAGAATTAATAAGGGAAGAGAAGATTCACATATAAATATACTATCCTAGAAATATTTTGTGATTGTGAGCCCCCATCAAAATATTATATGCCAAAATTGTTGACGTTGGACAAGGAAGACAACTTAATGATTCATGTTTGTTCATATTCACATAGCAGTTATATTGTCATAGATCCTTCAACATGTGGTGCTTGGCCCCTATCTTTGCTAGCCAAAAATTCCGCACCAAGTTGAGATACTACTTGTGCCTCACTAATACGTCAATTTTGCATCATGTTTTCCTACTGTTATTTATGATGTTTTTATACATAATAATGCTTTTGGAGTAATTCTAATGCCTTTTCTCTCATAATTTGCAAGGTACACACAAAGAGGGAGAATTCCGGCAGCTGGAAATCTGGACCTGGAAAAGCTACGTCAGGCTACCTATTCTGCACAACTCCAAACAAGCTGAAACTTCACGGATAATTTTTATGGAATATGTGATGAATATTGGAGCAAATAAGTACTAGAGGAGGCCCACCAGGTGGGCACAACCCACCTGGGCACGCCAGGGAGCCCAGGCGCGCCCTGGTGGGTTGTGCTCACCCAGGCCCACCTCCGGTGCCCATCTTCTAGTATATAAGTCATTTTGACCTAGAAAAAAATAAGGAGAGGACTTTCGGGATGGAGCGCCGCCGTCTCGAGGCAGAACTTGGGCAGGAGCACTTTTGCCCTCCAGCGGAGCAATTCCGCCGGGGGAACTTCCCTCCCGGAGGGGGAAATCATCGTCGTCATCATCACCAACAACTCTCCCATCTTGGGGAGGGCTATCTCCATCAACATCTTAAATAGCACCATCTCATCTCAAACCTAGTTCATCTCTTGTGTTCAATCTTGTTACCGGAACTATAGATTGGTGCTTGTGGGTGACTAGTAGTGTTGATTACATCTTGTAGTTGATTACTATATGGTTTATTTGGTGGAAGATTATATGTTCAGATCCAATATGCTATTTAATACCCCTCTGATCTTGAGCATGATTATCATTTGTGAGTAGTTACTTTTGTTCTTGAGGTCACGGGAGAAATCATGTTGCAAGTAATCATGTGAAATTGATATGTGTTTGATATTTTGATAGTCTGTATGTTGTGATTCCCTTAGTAGTGTCATGTGAACATCGACTACATGACACTTCACCATATTTGGGCCTAAGGGAATGCATTGTGGAGTAGAAATTAGATGATGGGTTGCGAGAGTGACAGAAGCTTAAACCCCAGTTTATGCACTATTTCGTAAGGGACCGATTGGATCCAAAAGTTTAATGCTATGGTTAGAATTTATTCTTAATACTTTTTTCTTAGTTGCGGATACTTGCGGGAGGGTTAATCATAAGTAGGAGGTTTATTCAAGTAAGAATAGCACCTAAGCACCGGTCCACCCACATATCAAATTATCAAAGTAGCGAACACGAATCGAACCAACATGATGAAAGTGACTAGATGAAATTCCCGTGTACCCTCAAGAACGCTTTGCTTATTATAAGAGACCGTTTTGGCATGTCCTTTGCCTCAAAAGGATTGGGCTACCTTCCTGCACTTTTGCTAATATTACCGTTACTTGCTCGTTACAAATTATCTTGCTATCAAACTACTCTGCTACCTACAATTTCAGCACTTGCAGACATTACCTTGTTGAAAACCACTTGTCATTTCCTTCTGCTCCTCGTTGGGTTCGACACTCTTACTTATTGAAAGAGCTACAATTGATCCCCTATACTAGTGGGTCATCACTCACTGCCCTAGATATAGCTCTAGGTATCTATGTTATCCCTAGGCTCAAAATTTCCGAGTGAGTCACACAAGTCTTCCATTTTGAGTAAATTCACCAAAAACTTGAGTAAAAAGTGGTAAGTGAAAAAGATCTTCCAGAGACTCATGCTGAAGCACCTTATGGAAAGTGAGACATATTGATCTTGTCAAAAGAATAGATGAGCGAAAATAACTTGAAGACACCTAGTATGCCAAAGGTTAGACCAAAAGAACACACTCTTTCCATCCCCCACAACAAGGGATTTACAGGTATCAACCAGGCCCAAATTTGCCTTCCACCAAAAATATCCTACCACGTGAGTTCCAAGGAGCCTTCCTTTACTGTAATAGGATTCCCAAATTAAGTTGTCCCACGAGATATCAGCTCTGTTATAGAATTTATGTAGATTCTTCACGAGCAAAGCTTTATTCTGTACAAACGTGTCCAACACACTTACCCCCTGATCCTTTGGTCTACAAACTGTTTTGCAAGCCACCACGATAGGTCTATGGTATTCTAAGTCAGGCCCTCTCCAAAGACAATGCCTTGGATATTTGATAACCTGATGTTTAATTGTCAAAGGAACATCAAAGTAGCCCATGAAAAATATTCCCAATGATGCAAAAACTGATTTTACCAGGAGCAATCTTCCAGCCATAGTCATGAAAGAAGCAATGCCCACTGGTTTCTCGGCCACTCTATTTACTAGGGGGAGGCACTTCTCAACAGTATGCTTGGTCAGTCCAAGGGGAAGCCCCGGGTAAGTAAGAGGAAAGTGCCCTGTTCTGCAGTTTAGGATATTGGTGAACAATTCCACTCTTTCTTCAGCAATATTAATAGGAATGCGATTTGACTTATTATAGTTAACTTTGAGCCCAGTTGCAGAAGCAAAAGTATTCAGAAGAGCTTTAAGGCAAAAAAGTTGTCTAGCATTAGCCTTCATTAGAATCAAGGTGTCATCAACATATTGCACAATAGGGAAATCAGGACATGACTGTGCAAGCAAAGGTGGAGCAATAAGACCCTAGGTCATGGCCTTATTAAGGATGGACTGAAGCATGTCAACAGCTAACACAAATAGCAGAGGAGAAAGAGGTTCTTCCTGTCTCACACCTCTTCTGCAGTAAAACTTTTTCCCAGACACCCCATTAAGCATCACAAAGGAAGAAGCGGAACTTAGCAATGCCTTTACCCAGCCAATCCATTTCCGACCAAAACCTTTTGCCCTTAGGATTTCGAAAATGGCCTTGCGCTCAATTGTGTCAAAGGCCTTCTCAAAATCTGACTTAAGAACCACCACTTCCTCGCCAGAGATTTTACATTGATGAAGTTACACAAAAGCCCACCAAAGACAACCACGAATGGCCCTTTCTTTGAGGAAACCAAGGGAAGTAGATAATGAAGATGAAATTGCCATTACATAGTTGAAAGCACAAGTGCTCCCGGGGTGATTTTGGTAATTAATGTCAACATATCTCTTGTTGGACAAATACTTTCATCTAGTATATTTTAGAAAGTTCAACAAAGGCGTGGCATGGACAAGAGGATGTGGAACCCCTTCCAGATGCTAAGGACAAACACTGCCAAAAGCTCAAGACTCTTTATTTCTATTTTAGTGATCCAAGATCGCATTGAGTCCACAGGAAAAGCCAATACTATTAAAAGGGGATAAGGTGTTGCTTAATGATCTACTTGCTCAAAATGCTTAGTGATATGCTCCAAAGCCCTCAACCACTTTCTCAAATCCAAATATGTCCTAAACCTAAAGTCAAACTCGGCCCCACCGATTTGATCCATCCGGCGCCATCGAGTTCACTTGACATAGCCACTGCCAAAAATCCTAATCAATTTGGTCTCACCGAGATGGCCTTGCAAACTCTTTGTTGCCTGTTGCAATATTTCGGTCTCGCCGAAATGTGCAATCGGTCCCACCAAGTTTTCTGACCACCTCTCTGTTTGCTCATTGCTGGAATCGGTCCCACCGAGTTCATGTAGTCGGTTACACCGAGATGAGGTTCTGCCTTAACCCTAGCACATCGGTCCCACCGAGTTGATCATGTCGGTCCCACCGAAAATCCTAATATTCACATTTTGAATTGAATCGGTCTCACCGAGTTCACCTATTCGGTCAGACCGAGTTGGGTCAAATGTGTGTAATGGTTAGATTTGGTGTGGAGGCTATATATACCCCTCCACCCCCTTCTCTATTCAAGAGAGAGCCATCAGAACATGCCTACACTTCCACTACTCATTTTGTATGAGAGAACCACCTACTCATGTGTTGAGACCAAGACATTCCAATCCAACCACAAGAATCATGATCTCTAGCCTTCCCCAAGTTGCTTTCCACTCAAATCATCTTTCCACCATAGCCAAACCTGAGAGAGAGAGTTGAGTGTTGGGGAGACTATCATTTGAAGCACAAGAGGAAGGAGTTCATCATCAACACACCATCTATTACCTTTTGGAGAGTGGTGTCTCCTAGATTGGTTAGGTGTCACTTGGGAGCCTCTGTCAAAATTGTGGTGTTGAACCAAGGAGTTTTAAGGGCAAGGAGATCGCCTACTTCGTGAAGATCTACCCAAGTAAGGCAAGTCCTTCATGGGCGATGGCCATGGTGGGATGGACAAGGTTGATTCTTTGTGGACCCTTCGTGGGTGGAGCCCTCCGTGGACTCGCGCAACCATTACCCTTCGTGGGTTGAAGTCTCCACCAACGTGGATGTACGATAGCACCACCTACCGGAACCACGCCAAAAATCTCCATGTCTCCAATTGCGTTTGCACACTCCAATCCCATCCCTTTACTTTCTTACAACTTGCATGATTTACTTTCCACTGCTCATATACTCTTGCCATGCTTGCTTGAAATGCATTGTGAATGCTTAAACATGTGCTAAAACTCCACCTCGACTTGAAGAACTTAAAAACTGCTACTTTTACTTGTTGAGGGTCTAATCCCCCCTCTAGACACCTCTTCTTGATCCTTTCAAAAGTATAGGCAATTGCCAAGAGGACAAAAAACATTGTAGATGCAGATAATATAAAAAAATAAAGCACCACCAAAATGAAGTCAATCATATGTTGTCACCATCACTTTTCCGTGAGCAGTTGCATGCATTGGGCTAGAAATCTTTATAAGAAGCACACTAACTGCTGGAAATAAACATACAAGCACTGATGGTTCAACACTGTTATCACATGACTTTTTAGCAAAACCAAGGCATCATCAACCAATATTACTTAAGGCATGTTCAGAATGATAGTAGAACATATCAAACAACACCAAAATGGCATGAGTAAGAAGCATTTTTTACTTTGGTGGTAAATATGCACATTACATTTGTATAATGCCACCTATGACTGTAGTAAACATATCTAATTAAGATACTAACCGACAAAAACTAGAGAATCTATGATATTCCTTTGTTCAAATAGAGTATCACACATGAGTTCTGCTCATTCAAGTGTTGCACCCTTGGAGATTTTAGTAGACAAGGAATAAAAACTACACTTGGCATACTTCAGATTAGTAATGGGTTTATAAAGGGTTTAAACTATGTATGAGAAAAAGCAACACTTGACAAACGGTTTAACCTCCTATTTACACAATTGCAACCCTTATGAAGACTAAATCAGTGTCCAAAAAGGCATATAGATATGCATGTTCATCAAGCATGCCATACATTTTACCAAGCAAGGATGCATAATCGGCGCTTACTTTAATTCGCCTATCTCAGACATGAATTCGCCTAAACCGGAAACATAATAAGTGTTTTTCTCAGACACAGTGCACCGAAGAAACAAAAATATGCAGGCTGAACCGATAAAAGTGAGGTACTAAAGGTGTATTTGTTTCGGCTTTATTCGTGGCTTCTACTGCCTAGAAGCTGGAGCTCAAACAAAGGGGCAATTTTTGGGCTAGCTCCACGCATCCAAAAGTCAAAGTGCTCCTAAAAAATTGTCCAAAAGCCGGAGCTCAAACTCTAAATCAGAAAAAGATGACTTTACCCCCCACTAAAGTTAATTATATGCATGAATTGCCACTGCCCAGTACGTATCTGTTTCTTCTCCCACGAATGCACAACCACCACTTTGCTAGGGTTCATCATTTCCCATCTCCTCCTCCACCCGCCCCAACCTCGGCCACCGATGGCTCGGCCTATCACCGGCCGGAATCGGATAAGCCGCCGTCGCCGCCAGAATCCCTCTTTCTTGGAGCACAAGGGCGCCACCACCACGTCCACTGCCTCCTCCACCGGCCAATCCCCGTCATCGGACCGCCTCCACCCGCCCGAACCTAGGCCACCGGCCACACGGATCCCCGCCTGTCGCAAAGGTAGCACTACAAAAAAAGACACATCCGTGACATTTTGGGCCGATCGAAAAAAATGTCTGTCATAATTATGACATTTCTATGATGATAATTGTGACAAAACCCGGTATCATCATAGATGTGGTGGGGTCCTACTTCTATGACAAAAAATCATGACAGAAAATGGGCTTTTCGTCCTGGGAGGGCCGGAGACGCAGGTGCATGACATTCTTTGGGCCGTCCATGACGGAAAAAAACCGTGGTAGAAGCGAGGACGAGGAAAATATTGGGGTGTTCCCGGTTACGGTGGGCGGTCGGGGCCGAGCGATGTGTGTTTCTCTCGTACACGCACACGCGTGGGTGCAAGGCATTGTGCTCTAACTGAACCCGAGCGAGGCGTTGGGCTCTAACTGAACCCGAGCGATTGCACTGCAGGCTACGTGTTACTGAACTCGAGCGATCGATCGATGGTTGTTAACTGAACCAGATGGAGCGATTCCTTCGCTACTGCTGCTAACTGAAGCCGATCGATGCTGCCTCTGGATGAACAGTGAGCGTTCCTGGGGGTTTGGATGAACAGTTCCCGGTGGGGGTGGATGAACAGGACCCCGTGGTGTTGCCTCTGGATGAACAGGACCCCGATCGATCGAGCCGGTTGGGGCTGGATGAAGAGGACCCCATGGAGGGCTGGATGAACAGGACCACCCCATGGAGGGCTGGATGAACAGTAGATGGTGGAGGGCTAGATGAACAGTAGCCCGTGGAGAGAGCTGGTTGAACAGTAGCCGGTGGAGTAGCGCGCGGTGGAGGCTGGATGAACAGGAGCCCGTGGATGAACAGTCGCAGGTGGAGGCTGGAGGAGGTCGACGGTTGATGAACAGTAGCCCGTGGAGGCCGGAGGGGGTTGACGGTGGAGATGAACAGTATCCAGTGGAGTCCCGTTTTGCGGTACGCCACACCCCTCCCGATGAACAGGACCCCCGTTTCGACCATAGCGCTCCAACACAAGTCTGTTTCCTCCGTTTTGCGGTACGCCACACCCCTCCCGATCAACAGAACCCCCGTTTCGACCGTAGGAGGTCCGTTTCCCCCGTTTTGCGGTACGCCAGACCCCTCCCGATGAACAGGATCCCATTTCGAACGTGGCCGGTCTAACACAAGGCCGTTTCCTCCGTTCTGCGGTACGCCAGGCCTCGTTTCCATCGGCTGTTCCGTCCAAGCCCTCCCGATGAACACGACGGCGCATTCCGTTCCGACCCAGCCGGTTGGCTCCCCATGAACACGATGACGACGCAGTTTCTCCGTTCCGACCCAGCCACACGAGCCCTGGCCGTACGTATGCGCGAGTAGGCGTTCGAGACCCTGCCCGTATGTACGTACGTGGCCGTATTTTCTTTCTTGCACACTGGCCGCTATATGTACGTGTACATGCCAGGTGCGCCTCTACTACGACACGTGCGCGCCACTACATCGACCAGTATGTACGTACACGTTCGCGACCAGAATGGCAACGCTACGTACGCTTCGACCAGGTGGGTCCCGACTGTCAGGCACTTCCTTGCCTGCGAAGATGTAGCTGGTGGGTCCCAGCAGTCAGGGGGGCTAATCGTTTTTTTTTTGCCCGGACGCACTTCCTTGCGTGCGAAGATGTAGCTGGTGGGTCCCAGCAGTCAGGGGGAAACGTTTTTTTCACGAAATACGGTGGCCCATCTGGTGGGTCCCCGCTGTCAGGTGGAGGAATAATTATTTTGCGCGTAATAAGGAGGCACTTCCTTGCTGCGGCCGTGGACCCAGCTGTCAGCCTCTCCACGCACAGTCCACGTCCGATGGGAGCCGTTCCTTGACCACGTTGACCACGCCGCGCCGAGAGCACCAGGGCGATGGACGACGGCGAGGCCTAGGAAGGGGACGACGCGGAGCCGGGAAGATGTGGCAGTGGATGCCCACGCGTAGAGGAGTATGAGGGTTCACTGGTTCGCTGCGGTGTGAGGCTGTCGTCGCCGCAGAATAACAGGGGGTGTGGGTGAGTAGAGGGATGGCCTGGCCAGCGGTGGGAGTAGTAGAGGGCGGTGAGGCCTCCGCAACATCACAGCCGGCCACGGGAGGCAGGAGCACGAGGCACGACCGGCGCTGGTTTGGGCGATTGGAGCAAGACCAGAGGTTGAAGAAGCACTACGGCCGTTGGATGGACATCGTATGGTCACTGGAGCTAGAATCGTGCATATTGACTAATTTGACAAAGCCCTCCGTCCCCGTCAACTTAGTAGGCCCACAAGTCAGCCTCCCACTATACTGGGTCCCAGCTAACAGGGTAAGTATTCATTTTTTTTGTGCGTAATAAGGAGGCACTTCCTTGCGTGCGAAGATATAGCTGGTGGGTCCGAGCTGTCAGCGGCAGTAACATTTTTTCACGAAATACAGAGGCCCTTTCGGTGGGTCCCAGATGTCAGGTGGAGGAATCATTATTTTGCGCGTAATAAGGAGGCATTTCCTTGCGTGCGGCTGTGGACCCATCTGTCAGCCTCTCCACGTACAATCCACTTCAGATGCATGTCGGTCGTTGACCACGTTGACCAGGCCGTGCCGAGAGCACCAGGGTGGTGGACGACGGCGAGGCCTAGGAAGGGAACGACACAGAGCCAGGGAAGACTAGGCAGTTGTTTCCCACACGGAGGGGAGTACGACTGTATGAGGGTTTACTGGTTCGTCTGCCGTCGCCAGAGAATAACAGCAGGTGTGGGTGAGTAGAGGGATGGCTAGGCCAGCGATGGGAGTACGGTGGGGCACTGAGGCCTGCGCGGCAGCACAGCCGGCCACGGGGAGGAGGGAGCAGGTAGTCCCGCCGGTGCTTGTTTGAGTGACAGGAGCAGGAACAACAGAGATTGAAGAAGCACGACGGCCGTTGGATGGACATCCAACAGTCACTACTTGTGCGTCAACCTTTTTTAGGAAAGCCTCAAATATGTGGAAAACAGCATACAACCCATCTGCCATTGTTTCTAATAATTTACAGCCCATTTGCTAATTCTTAAGGTTTTTTTGGAGCCCGTATTCTTTTTGTTAGCATTACAGCCCATATTGTGGCCACGGTTAAAAAATTATACGAAATTTTGCATTCGGTGCGGTCCGAACTGTTTTTAATCCCGAAATTTCGAGTCACATTCAAACTGATTTTAAAAATAAATGTATATCAATATAAAATCCAACAAATTGTCCACGCATAAAAATCAATGCAATTTAAAATCTCAAAATGAAAAAAAGAAATTTGAAACTAATTGCCAGTTTGATGTGTTTTAAAAATGTACAGCCCATTTCTCATTACTGATAGGCCATTTTCTCGGCCAGCCGAATGAAGCTCTCCTCGACTTGAAAGATCTGCAGCCCAACAGGCCTGACAAAGCGACTTACTTGGCAAATCACAAAAAAACTAGGCTAGCCATTTTCAGAAATTAAAAAAACTACTGGGCTGGTCTGTGGTAAACATAATAGAGAAGGCTCTCTAGACAGGCCAGAGTGCCCCGCACAGCCCAGTTGACACCCTGCTTCCGTCTCAAAAACAAATTAGATAAATGCCAGTCCAATTATGGCAATTCATAAAAATGCCACTGCAATTTCCAAACTTTGAAAAATGCCACTGCAATTTTTGCAAACTTTGCAAAACGCCACTACAATTTGCAAACTTTGAAAAGCACCACTCCAGACTTCGAAAAATGCCACTGGAAATGGCATGAAATGGCATTTTTCAAAGTTTGGAAATTGCAATGGCATTTCTCGGAAACACCAGATTTGGAGTGGCATTTATCAAATTAACCCAAAACAAAAATAACTGGGCGAGCTGCTGGGTCTCTGGTGTCAGCCGCTCGTTGTGCAATTCTCTCGTTTATTGACTACATTGACAATGGCATGGGACCCAGATGTCAGAAATCCATTAGGAGGAGCCATTTTTTTTATTGGCTTGAAATAAGGAGGCACTTGCTTGCGTACTACCATGACCTTGGCGGGTCCCTGCTGTCATCCTCTCCACGTACAATCATCTCCTGAGTGTGTACGCGTCAACTTGGTAGGCCCACAAGTCAGCCTCTAAACCCGTGGAGGACAAATACAACCCATTTAAAAAAATAACAGCCCATTCCATACGTTCAAACGGAAAGTTCAACATTCAGAGCAAAGTAACAGGTCTGATCCACATATGGAGTACTGAACTTCAACATTGACAACCATCATAGCCAAGTTAACTATCTACTCCCACTAATACTCTAGTAGAGTACAAGTACTAACTTACTCTTAGCTAACTAGACGATGATGGCCGCCATCTGCGGTACACGCTAAACGCCGGCACCGGCGTCCTCCGCCTCGCCTCGGACTTGCCAGAGGTGCGATAGGGCGCGGTGCTCGCGCGCGTTGGCCCTTTCCATGCCGGCGTGGTCCACCGAAGCTTTGGCTTCTAAGCGGGAAACCCACTTGACGAGCTGGCAGTAAAAATCGGCGTCGCGAACGTGTGCGTGCCCGACAGCCTCCAGGGCTATTTGCCGGGCGCCGGCCTCCACGTAGTCAGCCCAGTTGCGGGTGCTCTGCTCGCGACTCAGAGCGTCGGTGCGCTGCTGCTCCATGTCCCGCTGGCAGCGCAAATCGGCGATACGCTGCTCCTCCGCCAAGCGGTCGCGCTCCAACAACTCCTGCTCCTCCGCCAGGGGGTCGCGCTCCAACAAGTCCTCGATCTCCGCATTGCCATCTAAAGACCGATAGAATGCCTCCTCCCTCCGTCTGCCTTCTGGTGAAAAACCGAACACTAGTTCCGGCGGTGACCGCCTACGGTGTCGCCTATCGCGGACGGGCGGGGGCATGGCGGACGTGGCGAGAGCGAGGATAAGTGGCGAGCGACGTCGGGCCAGTGGGGGCTTATGAGGATAGGGCGAGTTGGGTGATGGTGCCACCAGAGAAGCCCGGGAAACAGTAATTATAGGCGGAAGGTAGGCGAACTAGCGTGTCGCGGGGAACGTGACGGTCATTGCGGTCATCGGAATTCAATGCATAAGAAGGCATGGCTTAGCTCGCCAGCTTGCCGTGGAAAACTAGAAAAACTGAAATTATGACTGTGTCGTACCGTCCCGTCAGTGGTGCGTCCCGTCCATGCTGGGTCGCACGCCGGCATGACAGTCAAACGAGTGCACTCGAATCATCCAGATGAGGTACTCCCTCCTTGTCAAAATGATTCCACCACTCATCATCTACCTTGGTTGGTTAGATTTTTTAATTAAGCCCTGCAAACCGGAAAGGAGGTAGTACGTGCGTGATCCGCTATTTATTCGTGTAGGATCGAGTAGGTCGTTTTTTGAATTGATCCCTACAAACCGGAAAGGAGGTAGTACGTGTGTGATCTGCTATTTATCCGTGTAGGATCGAGTAGGTCGGATAGTGTACGTGTAGGATCGAGTAGGTCAGATGGTGTACATGTACGATCGCATTAGCTGATGAACGTTCGCTGGGAGATAAGGCATTTGTGAACGTTTTTGCTGGCAGTTTCTTCAGATTCGCATGGCATTTTCTTCAGAGCAGCTTGTCAGTTTCTTCAGAGGTAGGCATTTTTATTCAAAAAACTACCACTTCGGATCTTGCGTCGGAACTAAAACCGTCAGGAGCGCATTAGTAGGCTAGCTAGTGATCTATCAGTAACTTCTAAACACTGAGCGAACAGAAATAAGGAACTGTTAGTAACTTGTAAACACTGAGAACACAGAAATAAGGATCATGCTGTGCACAGCAATAAGAGTCGATCCGTTCAAAATGTTCACAAGAGACTCACAGGACTGGCATTGTAATATGTTCACATTAGTAGCCCAAATTCAAAACCAACTAGTACAATTCCCATACATAAGATCAACATGTTAATGCATCTCAATGATTCACAGATCATATATAAATATGTAGCTCCAAAAGCAAAGATCTAGAAAAACATCTGTTCTTCCTACTAACATGGATGCTTCTCTTGGCCAACATTCAGTACAGACTGAAAGACAAATTTGTTTGTGAAGTCTACAATTCCTCTTGCAAACGTAAGTGGTTTCCCCAACAGCTGGAACCATGAGAATGAACCACACATGATGGAGGAACATCCACTGCAATATGATTTGGTCTTCTATCGATCACACGGCGAGACTATTTTCGGAATACAAACTTTAACTTAGGCAAAATGATGCCCATTGTATAATAACACCAAAGCAATGAAGCACCTAGTGTTGGCAAATAAATAGTACAGTACTACTTTTCTGCAGTCCATGAAGTGACTATCCAATCTTTCTGTGTCTATTTTCAAATGGCACTGCATGCAGTGACTATACTATTCTCTTGTGCAGTTCAACCAAAATTGCGGTCACTTTGTGTGTTTGCCAAATAGCAACGGGCAGACATCTCTGTCTGCACAAATATCAAGCAGCTAGTAAACATATACCCCACCTTCTATTTTCGGTTTAAACATGTCTCTTCCGCTTAGCATCAGTCATGTTTTGCACTGGACAATTTGATACAGTCATGTTTTGCCCTGGACAATTTCATACTGAATTGATTTGCTGGTTCAGAGCAGAAATATAGCGCTTATTCTTCATCAGACCAAGGATATCCATGTTCGTAGTGATGGAAGAGGTGAAATCAATACAACCGAAATTGAGCATCCAATCATTGAATCCCGTCCTGCACCTCCAATGTAGGTCCACCCTGCCAATAAATTCACATGCAAACCACAAGTATTACTATCTAATGACAGTACAAAAAGAGTAGCAAGATAGTAGCAAACCATGTACCTTCGTAATGAACAGCTCATAGTGCCACCAATTGGATATAGAGGTTTGGAAGAAAACATGCTCCTAATGTTGAACCAGTTGGACTTTTTGTGCAGTTCCACTAAAATCGAGCATCCCTATTTGCATAGATATTGAAAGTGTGATTACTATAAAAGTGGCACTAGTTGAAGCATAGACTCACAAATATAAGCATTCCAATTTCTTAATGGGAAAAGGTAGCAAGACTGTTTCTAACCACCTGTTTGAAGGAATAAATAAGGCAACAGCGGCTGATGTCAGAAAGGCATATATAGTTCTTTCTGAAAGAATGATCGATTCCTGACCTTTCCTCTTCTTTTAAGCATACTTTGTGCAGTTCAACTAAAATAAAATGCCATCACCGCCTTGACAATTCAGTGACACTGTACAAAAGGAAATGACTTAACATTACATCATGATGTCAGGTATGTAGTCGCCAGGCATTAGAGACAAACTTACAGACCTCCTCCGATAACATAATGAACATTAATCTTAACAAAGGTGTGACTAGCTTTACCAGGATAATTTGAGTGAACTCTACACCCTCTGTTCCTTAATATAAGACGTTTTCATGGTTCAATTTAAAGTACCCAAACGTCTAGTATTTAGAAAAACAGGTAGTAGTTTTCTTGAGCACATATCTGGGAAAGCTTGCCACACTTTATTTATGTCCATACGCTAATGCAACACCATTCGAAATTTCGAATACTACAAATATACACTAATCCAGTGGCTAGTGCAACAGTAGAGTAGTTATTTTATTACAGGGTACAGTACAATGGTTCTACTGAACAGATTTCAATAAACTCTAGCACTGGAAGATTTCTATAAGAATTAACAATACAAAATGTAAAGGTAACACGTTTCAGCATTGGTATACTAGCTGTGCATGAGCATTAAACCAAATACGAAAGTCTGAAGGTAACTAGCATTATTAACTAATGACAGTATAAAAAATTGCAAACCATGTACCTCCAAGGTAAATATCATTTCAAACTCGGGGGGACCTTAAAAATTGCTATCCTAATCTTGATAATCGATCGAACATAAAAACTTGATCGAACGAATCAAGAGAACAGCCGGAGGAGGAGGTGCCTACTCTTGACCTTTCCTCTTGTCTTCATAATTTTTGTGCAGTTTAACCAAAATAAAATGACATCAGCGCCTTGGCATTTTGGTGACACTGTACAAAAAAATTAACTAATCTCATGAAAGTGAGGTATGTAATCTATAAGCATTAACAGTGCAAAAATCTGAAGGTAGTAACAAGTTTCATCGTTGGTATACTGGCTGTGCAACAGCATTAGAGTGCCTTCACTGAAAAATCTTTAATACATCCACAATCAACAGCTAACCCTGAAATAATCCAGTGACATTAAATGGCATTGCTTAAATTTATCGGTGGCATTAGACTGAGTGCGGCATTAGTTAAATGTGGCATCACTTTAGCAGTAGCATTGCTTGACTTGACTGCTGGCATTATACTAACAGCAAATAATAAGAGCATGGGAGGCCCATACGGATAGTGGGCGCACCAGTACGATGTACCTCCACGAACGCATAGAGTGGTTAGGGAGGTATGGTTGCCCAAAGCAACAAATATCCAGGCAGCATATGTGGATTACGTCCCTTTTTTGTTCTGTTTAGCCACCTTTTTCCTATGTGAGGACAACAAACCGATCGACCTGGTCATTCTCTATTGCGTTGTCATGCCTTTCTACCCTTCCTCAACAAAGAGACACGAGACTCGTTCCTTAGCTACTGATTTTCCCCTTTTCAACCTAGATGCAGGTTCAATGCCTACTCTCTTGGACAGTACAGTCTCCCTTCCTTTCCTTATTCAACCCAGACATGGATTAGTCTGCATGAAGTAGGGTTTCCATTAATAGTGCAAATTAAGGTTTTCGTCTGCGTGACCAGCAGAGCAGAGTATAGCAAATTGGGAAGATGGTGGAGTGGAAAAAGATCCACATGCAGCGACGTGGCAGATGGGGCAATAGAACAAGGGTATGGTTCAAAAGAGGTAGCATACCTGAGGGTCGGCGGGAAGTGGCTTCGCTCGTGGTCGTCGTCCTCCGCACGCACTACGGCAGCGAGCTTGGGGACGGAGGCCATCCCGCGCGGGCACTAGGTCTGAGAGGACGGCCTTGTCGTCAGTGCGTGACCTCACTCGCCGACGACGAGTGCGTCAACGTTGCACGTCCTTTTCTTCCCCGGCGGATCTGTGACCACCGGTGAGGAGGGAGAGAGAGGCCGTCTTTTTTAGATCTGGAGAGAGGGTGATAGTGAGAGAAGCAAGTGGGCAGCCCTTAGCAAGAAAGCTCTGAAGCTCCAGCCTATATATCTTTTTTATACTACTAGTACTAGAGGTGGAGTAGTGGTAGAGTAGTTTATATTTTCTCTGCAAACAGTACCAGTTAGTCGTGCTTCAAAACTGAACGGCACGCCATTAAAAAAATAAAGGTCGATAACTAATGCGGCACCTCGGGCCAACACGGCCAGATCGCATTTTGCACAAGAAATTACACACCATGTTTCGTTGACATGTGGTCCTGTTCCAACATGTCAGTGAGACGACGGCGAGTCCTTTTGTACAATATTTCCGAAAGGACGTGTAGGCCGGGGCGCCTCTTCGTGTACCGTGGCAAACTCGCAACCTTCCACCGACTCTTCGCCTTTCCCTCTCGATTTGGAACTGCTGTCGCACGCTCTTCCTCCCTCCTCCATTTGCCTTCACCCTTCCTTCTGCCATTGTTCGATCATCTTCTCCATGGAGGGAACAAGCCGGAAACGACCCCGTTATTCTTGCCCCGATCTGAAAGATGACATGGTGGGGGAACTCATTGATCAGTGCGACGTCATCACCTCGGCTAGCATGGCAGGTTCGTTCAAGACCATTCTCGACTCAACTAATAACATCATTACAAGGAACTCAAGGGTCTAAGAGCGGTTTGATCTCCCTTATCTTCTTCTCTATAAGCCTGTTCGCATGGGTGCGGACGACGGAGGCCTCGCCTTTGTGCAAATTATGCCGCTTGATAACGATACATGTGATGTCAAGATGCCATCGCTTCAGGGTAAGGTCTGGGCTGGCGCAAATGGAGATTGGGTTGTTTATATTGGGTACAATTGCGAGTGGGAACTTGTGAATATGTACACTCGTCAGCAGATTCCACTTCCAAAAATCTCCGAGTGCCCTGAGGTTGAGCACACAGATGATCTACGTATGTTCAAATACGATCATGGTGACTGTCGTCTACAGAAGATAGCAATTTCTTGAGTTCCCAACCGCTCTTGGAATTACGAGAACTATCAAGTTGTTGCTATCTTTGACAAGCTTGTTAACGTCGTTACTGATTCCACGGTTCGTCCATGGATATTGCTCAAAAATCAGTTTCTGTACACGGATGAGTACTGTGATCCAATTGAATACGAGGATCTTGTGTTTGCTGCCACCACTTGTGGCACTGTTTTTGCATGGGATCCTCGTAGTTTCGGTACGTTTGTCTTCCACCGTAATTATAATTGTTTCAGCCACATGCATGCGGGTTAGCAAGTTTCCCTTTACTAATTAACCTTCTTCTTGTGTTTCCAAGGTCTTGTGAACGTTCCACCACCTATACTTGAAGATTTTTATAACCAAGGGGGAGATGACGATGGTGATGATCACGAGCATGAGGACGAGCAGAACTTATATACTCAGTGGCGCCTGGCAACTAATTCCGATGGATCACCTCTTCTTGTCTGTATACAGTGCACTGTGATTGTTACTACTGAGGTAGCAGGTGTTGTCTCGCATGGTCGCCCTCTCTGGACCTATTCCAACACCCGTTGCACGGTATTCGGGATGGATACTAGTGTGCTAGTGCCAACACCTTCTCCCTGGTATAGTATTGGTAGTCTTGGAGCAAACTCGCTCTTCCTTGGACCAAACTATCCAATGATGGTTAAAGGCGATCCAGCTGTTGTTGACACAGCGTTACTACCATTTATGAGAAGCAACTGTATCTATACCTCGGACATTGCGGTGGTTCCCTACCCTGCTCCTGATATATGTCGCTTCAGCCTGGATGATCAGTCATGCGTTGCTCTCGATATTGACAATAGCTGGCCCTTCACAGAGCACCTATGGTTCAAAGCAAGTGTTTCCAACGCCAAGGATTGGTTGAGTTGAAGTTCATTTCATTGCTTGTTATTTGTTGTGTGATGAAAACTTCAGTATTTACTAGAATGTTTTGTTGGAAATAATGTATAATCCAACATGTATCATCGTTGTCGTTGTGTGTTGATGACTTGTTGTATGTAATGAATGGTACATTTGCAAATGCGTGTCATAGACTCAATTTATGAATGGTTTTCGAGTCACTTCTTGGAGTGTGAGTACCGTAGTAGTATAGCCAACATCCGGTTAGTATATGAAGTTGCCACATCACATAGAGCCAACCTAAAATTGGAGTACCAGATCTGAGATGCCACGTGTACCAGATGAATGACACCAAGTTCGACCACCGTGATGCTAGGTGCGAGCCGGGGAACACTGTTGGAGAGACCCCCTCATAATTTTCCTACATTGGTCGTTTGATTCATAGGATAGAATGCTATAGGATTTTTTTTCCTTTGTAATCATGTTTTAATTGGCAATATAGCATCCACTCCAACTTTTGTTTCACTTCCTTTGATCCTACGAAGAGAGTACTTGCTCTAAATGATGTGCCGCTGCAAGAGCCGCCTATATTAATTAACCATGCTCTAAAAAGGTGGACCAGCTTTGGCTGTAGTAGTACTATACTACTCCCTCCGTCTAGGTGTGTAAGTCATATCAGGAAGAGCGGCGCGACCTAGGTGGCTGGAGATTGGACAAGGAGGCGCACCTCGACCAGGAAACCTCCAATCACAACGCTTTTTTAAACGGAAGGAAAACCAGCATTAATTCGCTAGTTATTAGCTGCCGTTTGAGCTGGCCATGCACGCCGGCGTATGTAGTTGCATGCAAAACCGTTTTAATCTCTTGCCTAATCAACACCCAGCCACGATGCATGCAGTGGTCCTTACCTTGCGGGCGCCTCCTCTTCCTGGTTTTCTACGAGGCTAGGAGAGAAACGAGGAAGGAATTTAATGTATTGCGCCTAAGGCTTTTGGGAATACCTGATTTTCGTAAGGTGACTTATACACCTAGACAGAGGGAGTAGGTTAGTCACTACTGGAATCAACTAATTTGCCATCAGCCAGCTCTTTGTCGTCTGCTAGCTGACGGCAAAGAAGCTCTTTGCCATCAGCTACCCAGAAGCTGACGGCAAAGAAGTGGCAGACGGCAAAGAAGCTCTTTTCCATCTGCGGGCTCTTTGCCGTCCGCCAGCGGACGTCAAAGAGAGAGGTGGCCACCACCCCCCGCCCGTTTGGGAAAAACTTAACGCCCCACCTCTTTGCCGTCTGCCAGCAGACGGCAAAGAGGCAAAAGGGCGGACGGCAAATAGTGGCGGACGGCAAAGAGGAGACTACCTAACGGCCCGTACCCCCCCCCCCCCCGCCCGTTACTCTCTGTTCTCTCCCTCTCTCTCCTCGCCGACGCGCACTACATCCCACCACACATCCCACCCCACATCCCACCCCACCGCCGCCGCCCCCAGCACTCGCCGCCGCCCGGCGCCCCGGCCCCACCGCCCCGGGCCCCCGCCGCCCCGTCGCCCCCCCCCCCCCCCCCCCCGCCCCGGGGCCCCGTCGCCCCGGCGCGCCGGCCCCCCGCGCCCTACCGCCCCAGGCCGCCCCGCACCTCTCCTCCACCGGCCACCTCCTCCACTGCCCCGCCCCCCTCCTCCACCGGCGACCTCCTCCACCGGCCCTGCCTCAGGTGAGCTCTACCCCTTTTTTTCCTTTTTTCTATTTTTTTAGTTTTAGGTTTAGTTTTAGTTTAGTTTTAGGTCCGCAAACAACACACTAAAAAAAGTTCGTACATAAAGTAGTTCGTACATAAATAGTAAAAAAACTACTCGGCGTTGCTATCGAGGTCAATCACAGCCGGGCCGTTGCCGCCGTCATCGTCGCTGTTGGACCGGTTCACGGCGTCGTCCCAGTCCACCGGGACGTCGTCCGAATCCTCTTCCTCCTCCGCCGCCGGCGCCTGCTGCCACTCCTGCTGCCACTCCGGCGTCCCCTGCTGCCACTCCGGCGGCGCCATCGCCGCCTGCAGCGCCGCCTGTTGCGCCGCCATCGCCGCTTGCAGCGCCGCCTCCTCCTGGGCCTCCAGCGCCGCCTCCTCCTGGGCCTCCAGCGCCGCCTGCTGCGCCGCCATCGCCGCCTGCTGCGCCGCCATCGCTGCCTGCAGCGCCGCCTCCTCCTGGGCCTCCAGCGCCGCCGCCGCCGCGGCCTCCTCCGCTGACTGCGCCAGGATCGCGAGGAGCCCGGGCGTGTCCTCCGGGTCGCCGTCCTGCTGGAGCGCCGCTTGCTCCGGCGGGATCACAACGTCGGCCGGGGCTGCTGGGGCGGGGGTGGGAGCGGGTGCCCTGCGCGGCTGGGAGGGCCCGGCTCCACGAGAGAGATCACCGACAGGGAGCCCTCGGGCGGCGCGCTTGAAGGCGCCGATGACGTCGTTGAACCGCTTGCCCTTCCAAAAATGGCGGCGGCCCTTCCGGTTGTAGCGTCCCCCGGGGTGCGCGCGAAGCTCTGCCGGCGTCACCGGTACGCCCTGCGTGGGGAATCCTCCGCGGAGATCCTCCACGGTCGCGGCAGCTTCGCCGCCGGTGGCACGTAGAGGCCGAACCGAGCGAGGTCCTCCGTCTGCCCCAACGTGAGGCTCGACGGCCAGTGGCCGCCCGGTGCCGCGCCGTCGGAGTCCGAGTCGCTGGACGCCATCCCGCGAAGAGAATGCGCGTGTGAAGAGGGAGAGGAGGGATGGACGGGCGGTGTGACCAAACTCGCCGCGGCGCAGGGCGGGTTTTATAGCGCCGGGAATTAATGCGGCAGGGAGACGGGGCGGCGCGCGGAAGACGAGATGGTGGCGCGGCAGGGAGACGGGGTGGCGTGCGGAAGACGAGATGGCGGCGTGCGGCAGGCGCGGGATGGGACGGGGCGGCGCGCGGAAGACGAGATGGCCGCGTTGACCGCGAGGCATCGGGGCACGCGGGGCAGGCGAGGCGGCAGCCGGAAGCGCGGCAGGCGTGCAGCACGGCAGCGGGAAGCGGGGGGCAGGAGGCGTCGGGGCACGCGGGGCAGGCGAGGCGGCAGCGGGCAGCGGGGGCAGCGGGGGGCAGGCAGCAGCGCCTCAGCGGGGGCGGCCGACGCGACGCGGCGGCCGAGGCGGAAGCGGGGGTGGCCGATGCGGCGGGCGAGGCGGAAGCGGACGGCAAAGGCACTAGAAAGTTTGCCGTCCGTGGCGGACGGCAAAGGCCTGCCGTTAGCCACTTAACGGACTGAGAGCACAATTATTGCCGTCTGCTCTCTTTGCCGTCCGCGGCAGACGGCAAAGGGCCTTTGCCGTCAGCCGCCAGGAAGCAGACGGCAAAGCAGCTGTTTACCGTAGCCTACTTTGCCGGAGCCTGTTGCCGTTCGCCATTCATGCCTTTGCCGTCCGCCATGGCAGACGGCAAAATAGCTGATTCCTGTAGTGAGTAGGTGACCTTGCGCTTGGCTCTTATCCTCTGCCGGAAGTCGAACAACAATGATGGTACTGTACTACTTCTGGCAATCTGACACCAAATGAACTGCTGCACGTCCACCGCTTGTAAGCAAAAGTTTCTCCTCGTGCTGCGAGCCACCGTGCACGCGTTGGCGAGGGAGAAGGCGTAGTAAGCAAGCTTCTCGTCGTTCTGTGAGTTGACGGGACATATCAAAGTTATGTACTATTTATTACTAGTACTCTCTTCAAAAAGGGCCGGCCATGTCCATGGCTACCATCCCGTGCTCTGTCATTGAGTACGTGCACTATTCACGTGCCATCGAGGAGAAAAAAATATTGCGTAGTACTAGGTGCCATCGAAGTGCACGACTCACTTACACACTACATATCTCCATTTTCTTGCATGACACGCCACCTTGATGCTAGATGTCCCGTGTGTCATGGAGGCATATAGTATGATTTTGTAAAATGGAGGCATATAGATGTCCCGCATGTCGGCAACAGGATGAACAAAGCTCATGTCTTAAATGAAAGAGTGGAAGAACATAGATTCCCGAAGACCGAGAAGGAGCTACAAACCTCGGGGTGGAGCGTCTGCACTCATAATATTTTATATTATTCAACGATATAACCAAATCTCTCCACGTTCCTATACCATTCCATAGTATGAGAATAACTTTGAACGTAAGCCATTGATTCACTCTATCCAATGGTCATAGTTGGAAAATCCAAACAAAACCAAGCATTGGATCAACTCTTTTTTCAAGAGAAACTCTTTTAGCACTTAGATTGTTGCCGCCTGCCCACCTAGCCCACCTATATATCCGCTCACGTGTGATGACCACAGGAGCTATCCACTCAGATTGTATGTTAAAAAAAATAAAGGTCGATAACTAATGCGGCACCTCGGGCCAACGCGGCCAGATCGCATTTTGCACGAGGAATTACACACCATGTTTCGTTGACATGTGGTCCCGTTCCAACATGTCAGTGAGACGACGGCGAGTCTTTTGGTACAATATTTCCGAAAGGACGTGTAGGCCGGGGCGCCTCTTCGTGTACCGTGGCAAACTGGCAACCGTCCACCGACTCTTCGCCTTTCCCTCTCGATTTGGAACTGATGTCGCACGCTCTTCCTCCATCCTCCATTTCCCTTCACCCTTCCTTCTGCCATTGTTCGGTCGTCTTCTCCATGGAGGGAACAAGCCGAAAACGACCCCTTTATTCTTGCCCCGATCTGAAAGATGACGTGGTGGGGGAAGTCATTGATCGGTGCGACGTCATCACCTCGGCTAGCATGGCATGTTCTTTCAAGACCATTCTCGACTCAACTAATAACATCATTACAAGGAACCCAAGGGTCCAGGAGCGGTTTGATCTCCCCTATCTTCTTCGCCATGACCCTGCTGACTGGCGTGGGGACGAGGGAAGCCTCGCCTTGTGCAAGTTGATGCCGCTTGATAATGATACGTATGATGTTAAGATGACATCGCTTGAGGGCAAGGCTTGGGCAGGCGCAAATGGAGATTGGGTTGTTTATATTGGGTACAATTGCGAGTGGGAACTTGTGAATGTGTACACTCGTCAGCGGATTCCACTTCCAAAAATCTCCGAGTGCCCTGAGGTTGAGCACACAGATGATCTACGTACGTTCAAATATGATCATGGTGACTGTCGTCTACGGAAGATAGCAATTTCTCAAGTTCCCAACCGCTCTTGGAATTACAAGAACTATCAAGTTGTTGCTATCTTCGACAAGCTTGTTGCCGTCCTTCGTGGTTCGACTGGATGGATATTGCTCAAAAATCAGTTTCTATACATGGATGGGTACTGTGATGCAATTGAATACGAGGGTCTTGTGTTTGCTGCCACCACTCGTGGCACTGTTTTTGCATGGGATCCTCATAGTTTCGGTATGTTTGACTTCCATCGTAATTATAATTGTTTCATCCACATGCATGCGAGTTAGCACGTTTCCCTTCTCTACTAATTAACCTTCTTCTTGTGTTTCCAAGGTCCTGTGAACATTCCACCACCTATACTTGAAAAAATTTATAACCAAGGGGGAGATGACGATGGTGATGATCACGAGCATGAGGACGAGCAGGGCCCATATGCTCACTAGCGGCTGGCAACTAATTCCAATGGATCACCACTTCTTGTCTGTCTACAGCCCACTGCTGATGTTACTACTGAGGGAGCAGGTGTTGTCTCCCATGGTCGCTCTCTCCGGACCTATTACAACACCCATTGCATGGTATTCGGGATGGATACTAGTGTGCTAGAGCCAACACCTTCTCCCTGGTATAGTATTGATAGTCTTGGAGCAAACTCGCTCTTCCTTGGACAAAACTATCCAATGATGGTGAAAGGCGATCCAACTGCTGTTGACACAACGTTACTACCATTTATGAGAAGCAACTGTATCTATACGTCGGACATTGCGGTGGTTCCCTACCCTGATCATGATATAGTAGGCCGCTTCAGCCTGGATGATCAGTCCTGTGTTGGTCTTGAGATTGACAGTAGCTAGCTCTTCCCAGAGAATCGCTTGTGGTTCAAAGCAAGCATTTCAAACGCCGAGGATTGGTTGATTTGAAGTTCATTTCATTGCTTGTTATTTGTTGTGTGATGAAAACTTTAGTATTTATAATGTATCCTCGTTGTCGTTGTGGGTTGATGACCTGTTGTATGTAATAAAATGATATGCCTGTGATAAACTTACTAAATTTATGAATGGCTTTCGAGTCACTTCTCTGAGTGGGTGCTGCGACGGTGCAACAGGTTATCGGATGAGGCCAATAAACAATAGTACACTATTTGTACTAGCTTCACATGTTGCACTATCTCTACGTCTACGTATGTAATACAACAAGTTTTAAACTTGAGACCAGCCACCCATCCTCACAAAGAACACTTTTTAACCTAGCACAGACTCCAGGAAATTTGGCCACAGTGTGAGGTGGGCCATATGTTAATGTGTTCGCTGTACGTAACCAGCACCTCGAATCCTCGATACTACTACTATAAGTAGTAGGAGTAGTAGGGTGGCATGGGCCAGAACAAGCATTCACGTCCAGGAGTACGGCACACACCACCAGCACGAATTCCATCTGACACCATATTTCTTGGAGTCCGTGCTACAGCAATCTCTTCAACCTCGTCGTTTCTCTAACTCAGCCATCGCGCGGCGGGCGAGGTGGGGGTTTGCCGATAGTCGGTTTCCTCAATTGCAGTCCCACTTATAAGGCCAACTCCAATGCATGACCCCAAACGGACCTCCATTTTGCCCGGATTCTGTCCGTTTGGGTAGGGCAATGGGGTCGTGTCTGGGCCATTTCTCAGATGCGATGGCCGTGCGCCGAACGCGCGGACGCATCCCGGCCGCATACAGTTTCTTTGCAAACACATATCTTTTTTTCATCATTGATTTTTGGTACATGGAAATACATCACCAAAATTTTGACTAGAAAAGCAAGACCAGAGAAAACAAGAACCACAAAATTACATTTTAGAAGATATCCAACTTCCATAACTGCTCCTGTAAGTTGGATTAGTGCCTTCTCAATGCATTCATTGTTGATCTGCGGAGGCTCGATCTTGCGTGCTTCTTTCTTCTTCGAGTGTAAAGAAGTAGACGTGTCTAGCCTCTATTCTATCAACAAGTGCACTAGTCTCATCTCTAGCCTCTATGCTAGCTAAAAGTGCTAGAACATCTACTAAATTGCGCTCTATCAATATATCGTTGTACTCTTCTTCCCAATACCAAAACTTGCATCCATTCTACACAATAAATTTTAAGTTAGCACAACTAGTCTAATCCGAGAGCACAACCGAAGATTTGGTCGAGTTCTTCCTCCTTTTGCCAACACGTGGGACATCCAGCATCCAGGTCGTGTCATGCAGGAAAATAGAGTGGTAGTTGAAGCCACGTGATGTGCATCTTGGGTTAAACTGTAAATAGAATCTTACTACTCTTGAGTAACTCCAAAAGCGGCCACCGAAGATCTTTATTGGATTTGTTTTTCATCACCAGCACGTCGAGGTGAAAGATGTGCAGGTTCAGTGGGTCCTCTTGCGTTTTCACTGACATGTGGGACCGCATATGAGCAAACAAACGATGGGCTCTGCACGTCTGCTGGCTCGCTGAGAAGAGAGATAGAGGAGGGCTGAGCACGGACTCCAAGAAATTTGTTCTACGTAACCAGCACCTCAATATAGTGGGGTGGCATGGGCCATAACTAGCATTCATGTCTAGCAGTATGATGTCTACTATACAACCTTCTTCTTGTAGACGTTGTTGGGCCTCCAAGTGCAGAGGTTTGTAGGGCAGTAGCAAATTTCCCTCAAGTGGATGACCTAAGGTTTATCAATCCATGGGAGGCGTAGGTTGAAGATGGTCTCTCTCAAACAACCCTGCAACCAAATAACAAAGAGTCTCTTGTGTCCCCAACACACCCAATACAATGGTAAATTGTATATGTGCACTAGTTCGGCGAAGAGATCACTACAGGAATCAGCTACTTTGCCGTCTTCCACGGCAGACGGCAAAGGCAAGGATGGCGGACGGCAAAGGCCTTTGCCGTCTGCCGCGGACGGCAAAAGGCTCCGGCAAAGTAGGCTACGGTAAAGAGCTTCTTTGCCGTCTGCTTTCTGAAGCGGACGGCAAAGGGGCCTTTGCCATCAGCGGCGGACGGCAAAGAAAGCCGACGGCAATAAATTCGCTGTTAGTCCGTTAGGCGGCTAACGGCAGCCTTTGTCGTCCGCCGCTGACGGCAAAGAGCATCTGGCCTTTGCCGTCCGCCGCTGTGACCTCTTTGCCGTCTGCAGCCTTTGTCGTCCGCCGCTGAAGGCAAAGAGCATCCGGCCTTTGCCGTCCGCCGCTGTGACCTCTTTGCCGTCTGCTAGCAGATGGCAAACTTCTTTGCCGTCTGCTAGCAGACGGCAAAGTGGCTATATAGCCCCTGTTTTTTTTCTGTTTATTGTTATATCAATCCATTTTCACAGAAATTCAAACACACATATATATAAATATTCAGAATCACATAGTTTCAAACATCATACATCAAACATCATACATCAAACATAGTTTCACCATCTTCATCAAACATCAAACATCATACATCCAATTCATATATACATAGTTTCACAAACATCCAATAGTTTCACAAACATCCAATACATCAAACATCTAACATCTAAACAGTAGCATTCTGCCCTTCCATGAAGTGAATCAAACCTGCAAAAATGGGAGTAAGAAATTAGAAGAAGAAGAAAAGAAGAAGAAGAACCTCTTCTTCTTCTTCTTCTTCCTATTCCTTCTTTTCCTCCTCTTCCTTGTTTTTCTTCATCTTTCCTTCACTAACCCTGTACATGCACTAATTAGTTGCGTTTGGAAGTAAAGCAGAATTTAGGCAGCGTAAATGAGCTAAAACCAGTGTGCAAAACAGAGAGCTCAAACCCATGCCCAGTCCCAATGATTAAAGAAAAATTAAATATGTCAAAAGGATCGCAATCCTGAAAATAATCGAGATGGGAAGCTGTACATATTGTAGGATGTATGAAACATACTGTAAATATAGCCTCTTGCCTTCTCAAAATAATACAACCTCTTGAATAACACAAGTGCAGACTACCAACACTAACGGAACCTTCTTGAGTTTACCTACCAGGAAGCATGTGGCTCAAGAAACAAGTTGGCATTGCCTATTAGGTTCAGGAAATTCATCCACACTCAGCTGATGTCTCTCTCTCGATTGCATTGCAGATGATGTGTAGGTTTAGACCATGGACCCCTTTTCTCCCTCTCTCTACTGATGGAATTGCATAGAATTCTAAACTGAATTTTCAGAACTTGGATGTTGATTGGATCTACTTGAAAGGCAGATTGCAGGTAGTACCAAGCATGCAGCGGATCCATAGGATTGAAACAGAGGCAACCCCAAAAAAATTACCTGTAGCCGCCGCAGCCTGAGGTGGTGCACGACGAAGAGTTGTCGTTCTGATGGCCGGCGTCGGCGCCCTTGTGGGTGGGTTCATCCTCCTGGTTGTCGTCGCCGTCGAGGTACTCGTCCTCTCGTCGTCGTCCTACTGCTGCTCCAAATCGAAGCACACATGCATCATACATACATACATACATACAGGACCAAATATGATTTGAAATAGATAGAACCAAAGTGCAACTAGCCTAGTATATACATGACCTCATCAGGAACCAGAGTTATATAACAAGTAGTCCTACACAAGAGCCTACAGTCCGGTGGCATCAAGCACTAAACCAAACCTCATCACACACCCACCCACCTAGTTTGGTTTCACAACCAGCAGCATAGAAACGAACTAGGCTACAATAGAGCAATGTGATTGTTTGTAAATACAGCAGGGTTTTCACGCCCAAACTGCGAGTGTCGTGTTCTCCTCAGGGACTAGGCGACCGCGACGGTGCAAGACTAAAGCTAGAACACACAATTTTGAGTGATAAAAACAGAATATTAAACTAGACTAACTAAGATCATCAACAAAGAAAATGACGAAGAAGCAAAGGGAGATGAAGATTGTCTTTACTCTGTCTTTTTGGTATTTTTATTAGGCTTGAGAAATTAGAAACTACACAGCTAGCATCTTCAACCAAGGGAATTAACAAGACTGAAACACATATATGTATATATAACTAGCAAGTATAAGTCATAGGGAAGGAACAAGATTATGGACATAATGCAACTGTTTAACATCACATACACACGTCACTGGTACATAGCTATCACATAGACTGAAAATTAAATGTTCTTGCATCTCACTTGTACACAAAGTAACACAAAATTCACAAGAAACAATAAGAATTTTTAAAAGCAACTAGCTGACAATTAGTCACACACACAAAACGCATATGATTTGGATTACACAAGACACATTACTGCTGGGCTCGCGACAGACTAGCCAATTCACGTTGACAAAAATCAGTGCAACAATAATAGACACAAGGATTCAGAGTTTCAGACACTAGAAACTGAATATTGTATAGTTTTACACAAGTGCATTGAAATTATACCAGACCATAAAACACACAAGGGCACCAATAATGTGTGCAGAACAGTACACCAGATTCACATAACAGTTTTCAGAAATTTGCAAAAAGTAAAGAGAGAAGAGAAGCGGCAGCAGTTTAGATTCAGAGAAGAAAGGCAGAATTGGACGTAGAGAGAAGTAGAAGCGGCGTGGGGACTTGGCAAAGGAGATGCAGTAGCAGGGCGTTGAGAGGAGGAGCAGCAGGTTCAGGAAGAGGAGAGGTTGAGAGGAGGAGGAGCAGCAGAAAACTGAGCAGCAGCTGGGGAAGGAAGAAGAAGAACAGCAGCAAGGAGGAGGAAGAAGAAGAACAGCAGCGAGGCAAAGAAGAAGCAGCAGGAGGGGCGTGGGAGAAGGAGCAGCAGGGAGGAGAGAGTCGCGGGGGCAGCCAGACACCTCATCTGGTCGGGCACGCGAGCGTGGAGTGGGTTGGGCGCCAGCGTTCGAGCGGGAGGGATGGATCTGGCTGGAGGAATCGACGTAGCAGGGTGGGGTGAGCTCGGTAGCATGCTGCGCACCGACCATGGCCGCAGGAGCTCGCCGGAATAAGGTCGGTGGCAGTGGCGGCGGCGGCGGTGGCTAACCCTAGGGCGCGGGTGAGCAGAGAGGAGATGCGGGTGCGGGTGCGGGTGCGGGGGCGGGGGCGGAGCGGGGCGGCCGGCGACGGGGGTGGCGCGGGGCGGCCGCCACTCGGGCACGGAGGCGGCGCGGGTGAGGAGCGGCGGCGGCTCGGGCACGAGAGAGAGAGAGCGGACAGAGAGAGGGGTGGGGCGCGGGCGCTGGCCGCTTTTTAGTTAGGTCACGGCTCTTTGCCGTCTGCTAGCAGACGGCAAAGAGCCTAGGTAACGGACGTTAGGTTGGCCACTTTCTTTGCCGTCCGCTAGCAGACGGCAAAGAGGGGGGCCGTTAGGTTTTTTTCTAAGCAGCTCGTTAGTGGGGCCCGCCTCTCTCTTTGCCGTCCGCCGGCTGACGGCAAAGATTCTTTGCCGTCCGCCGGCTGACGGCAAAGATTCTTTGCCGTCCGCCAGCAGACGGCAAAGAATTGGCTGATGGCAAAGACATTCTTTGCCATCAGCCAGTTCTTTGCCGTCCGTTTTTTTAAGCTGACGGCAAAGATCTTCTTTGCCGTCTGCCAGCAGACGGCAAAGAATAGGCAGACATCAAATAAGCAAATTCCAGTAGTGGATGGTGATACAAGTGCAATATGGATAGTAGATATAGGTTTTTGTAATCTGAAAATATAAAAACAGCAAGGTAACTAATGATAAAAGTGAGCGTAAACGTTATTGCAATGCTTGGAAACAAGGCCTAGGGTTCATACTTTCACTAGTGCAAGTTCTCTCAACAATAATAACATAATTGGATCACATAACTATCCCTCAACATGCAACAAAGAGTCCCTCCAAAGTCACTAATAGCGGAGAACAAACGAAGAGATTATGGTAGGGTACAAAACCACCTCAAGTTATTCTTTCCGATCAATTCATTGGGCTATTCCTATAAGTGTCACAAACAGCCCTAGAGTTCGTAGTAAAATAACACCTTAAGACACACATCAACCAAAACCCTAATGTCACCTAGATACTCCAATGTCACCTCAAGTATCCGTGGGTATGATTATACGATATGCATCACATAATCTCAGATTCATCTATTCAACCAACACATAGAACCTCAAAGAGTGCCCCAAAGTTTCTACCGGAGAGTCAAGACAAAAACGTGTGCCAACCCCTATGCATAGGTTCATGGGCGGAACCCGCAAGTTGATCACCAAAACATACATCAAGTGGATCACATGATATCCCATTGTCACCACAGATAAGCACGGCAAGACATACATCAAGTGTTCTCAAATCCTTAAAGACTCAATCCGATAAGATAACTTCAAAGGGAAAACTCAATCCATTACAAGAGAGTAGAGGGGGAGAAACATCATAAGATCCAACTATAATAGCAAAGCTCGCGATACATCAAGATCGTACCACCTCAAGAACACGAGAGAGAGAGAGAGATCAAACACATAGCTACTGGTACATACCCTCAGCCCCGAGGGTGAACTACTCCCTCCTTGTCGTGGAGAGCGCCAGGATGACGAAGATGGCCACCGGTGAGGGATCCCCCCTCCGGCAGGGTGCCGATTGGTTTTTGGTGGCTACAAAGGCTTGCGGTGGCGCAACTCCCAATCTCTTCTGTTCTTCGAAGGTTTTAGGGTATATGGGAATATATAGGCGAAAGAAGTCGGTAAGGGGAGCCGCGAGGGTGGAGGGCGCGCCCAGGGGGGTGGGCGCGCCCCCATGCCTCATGCTCTCCTCGTTGATCCCCTGACGTGCACTCCAAGTCTCCCGTATTGCTTTCTTTCCAAAAATAACTTTTCCGAAGGTTTCATTCCATTTGGACTCCGTTTGATATTCCTTTTCTGCGAAACACTGAAACAAGGAAAAAAACAGAAACTGGCATTGGGCTCTGGGTCAATAGGTTAGTCCCAAAAGTAATATAAAAGTGCATAGTAAAGCCCATAAAACATCCAAGATGGATAATATAATAGCATGAATACTTCATAAATTATAGATACGTTGGAGACGTATCAGCATCCCCAAGCTTAATTCTTGCTCGTCCTCGAGTAGGTAAATGATAAAAGAAATAATTTATGAAGTGTGAATGATAGCAGGTGCATAAGTTTGATCAATGATAATTTCAATCACCTTTTCTAGCATCATTATATTTCATAACAGTAGCTCAACTCATAGAACTTTGCATGATTAAGTAACAAACTATTCACATGTTAAAGTATAGATCATAAACTTTCTTGAAAACTAACAAACCGTGTTATCAGTCATCAAACAATTACAATTCATCTTATTTTCAGGAAGAGTCTATGTCAGAGCTTTGATTTAGCAAACTCCACATACTCAACTATCATTTAGTCTTCCATGATTGCTACCACTCAAAGCATATTTTTAGAACAAATAGTATTCATTGAACACAGAGAAAGATAGGGGCTTAATGTTTTGCCTCCCAACCTTTTACCTCAAGGGTAATGTCAACAATAATAATTCATGCTCAAATATATTTGAATGGCCATATATGCTTAGATCTTTCCATCACATGATGCTTGGCAACTAAAGAGTAGGTAGGAATGAGAAGGAATACTACTGACTCTTGCATAAAAGTAAAAGATAGGCCCTTCGCAGAGGGAAGTAGGGATTTGCAGAGGTGCCAGAGCTCGAAGCAAAAACAGAGATGAAAATAATTTTGAGAGGTATGCTTTCATTGTCAACATAACGACCAAGAGTTCCCAATATATTCCATACTACATACATTATAGGCGGTTCCCAAACAGAAAGGTAAAGATTTTACTCCCCCTCCACCAACATTCACACTCCACGGCTTGTCCGAAACAACGGGTGCCGTCCAACTATCAACATTCCTGGGGGAGTTTTGTTTAAATTATTTGCGATTTTGTTTTTGATCTTTTGATCATAGGACTGGGCATCCCAGTTACCAGCCATTTTCTCATGAATGATGAGCGGAGTCTACTCATCGTGAGAATAACCCACCCAGCATGGAAGATACTGACAGCCCCTAGTCGCTACATGAGCGATTCGGGCATACAAAACAGATTATTATTTGAAGGTTTAGAGTTTGGCACATGCAAATTTACTTGGAACGGCAGGTAAATAACACATATAGGTAGATATGGTGGACACTCATGGAAGAAACTTGGTTCAAGGAATTTGGATGCACAAGGAGTATTCCCGCTTAGTACAGATATTTTGGCTAGCAAAGGATTCTAAATAGCAAGCACCACATGTTAGAGGATCCATAACAATATAACTTCTATACAAATATACCCAAGCATAACTCATTATGTTGTCTTCCTTGTCCAACTTCCACTAATTTGCTCAGGTTTGAAAATAATTAATGGGGCTCACAATCATAGAAGATGTCCAAGATAGTATATTTATATGTGAAATCTCTCTTCCTTCCATATTCTTTCATGAATTGTTCAAGTGACCAATACAATGTTTGCTAACCTTCAATAAATTTACCACCTCTACTTCTTATATCTGAAGTCATTACTCCCCATGGGAAAGGCATATGAAGCATATATAATTTCAAATTTATGACATTCAAATCATTCAACCATTTACTCATAGGATATAAGTGAAGCACACAAGTAAATGACAAACTACTCCAAAAAGATATAAGTGAAGACCAATGAGTAGTTAAATAATTATGTAGCTATGTGAAGACTCTCTCTCTCATTTAAGAATTTCAGATCTTGGTATTTTATTCAAACAGCAAGCAAAGCTAAAGAAAATAAAATGACGCTCCAAGCAAAACACATATCATGTGGTGAATAAAAATATAGCTCCAAGTAAAGTTACCGATGAACGAAGACGAAAGAGGGGATGCCTTCCGGGGCATCCCCAAGCTTAGGCTCTTGGTTATCCTTGAATATTACCTTGGGGTGCCTTGGGCATCCCCAAGCTTAGGCTCTTGACACTCCTTATTCCATAGTCCATCGAATCTTTACCCAAAACTTGAAAACTTCACAACACAAAACTTAACAGAAAATCTCGTGAGCTCCGTTAGCGAAAGAAAACAAAACACCACTTCATGGTACTGTAATGAACTCATTCTTTATTTATATTGGTGTTAAACCTACTGTATTCCAACTTCTCTATGGTTTATAAACTATTTTACTAGCCATAGAGTCATCAAAATAAGCAAACAACACACGAAAAACAGAATCTGTCAAAAACAGAACATTCTGTAGTAATCTGTAACTAACGAAAACTTATGGAACTCCAAAAATTCTAACATAAATTTTCGGACCTGAGGAATTTGTCTAGTAATCATCTGCAAAAAGAATCAACTAAACATCGCTCTCCAGTAAAAAGTTTTAGCTAATCTCGTGAGCGCTAAAGTTTCTGTTTTTTACAGCATGATCATAAAGACTTCACCCAAGTCTTCCTAAAGGTTCTACTTGGCACAAACACTGATTAAAACATAAAACCACATCTAAACAGAATCTAGTTGGATTATTTATTACTAAACAGAACCAAAAAGCAAGAAACTAAAATAAAAGTGGGTTGCCTCCCAACAAGCGCTAACGTTTAACGCCCCTAGCTAGGCATGACGATTTCAATGATGCTCACATAAAAGATAAGAATTGAAACATAAAGAGAGCATCATGAAGAACATGACTAGCACTTTTAAGTCTAACCCACTTCCTATGCATAGGGATTTTATGAGCAAACAACTTATGGGAACAAGAATCAACTTGCATGGGAAGGCAAAACAAGCATAACTTCAAAATTTTAAGCACATAGAGAGGAAACTTGATATTATTGCAAAATGTAGAAGCATATGATCCTCTCTCATAATAATTTTCAGTAGCATCATGAATGAATTCAACCATATAACCAGCACATAAAGCATTCTTTTCATGATCTACTTGCATAGAAATTTTACTACTCTCCACATAAGCAAATTTCTTCTCATGAATAATAGTGGGAGCAAACTCAACAAAATAACTATCATGTGAGGCATAATCCAATTGAAAACTAAAATCATGATGGCAAGTTTCATGGTTATAATTATTCTTTATAGCATACATGTCATCACAATAATCATCATAAATAGGAGGCATGCTTTCATCATAATAAATTTGCTCATCAAAACTTGGGGGACTAAACATATCATCTTCATCAAACATAGCATCCCCAAGCTTGTGGTTTCGCATATCATTAGCATCATGGGTATTCAAAGAATTCATACTAACAACATTGCAATCATGCTCATCATTCACATATTTTATGCCAAGCATTCTATGTAATTCTTCTTCTAGTACTTGAGCACAATTTTCCTTCCCATCATTTTCACGAAAGACATTAAAAAGTTGAAGCATATGAGGCACCCTCAATTCCTTTTTTTGTAGTTTTCTTTTATAAACTAAACTAGTGATAAAACAAGAAACTAAAAGATTCGATTGCAAGATCTAAAGATATACCTTCAAGCACTCACCTCCCCGGCAACGGCGCCAGAAAAGAGCTTGATGTCTACTACACAACCTTCTTCTTGTAGACGTTGTTGGGCCTCCAAGTGCAGAGGTTTGTAGGACAGTAGCAAATTTCCCTCAAGTGGATGACCTAAGGTTTATCAATCTATGGGAGGCATAGGTTGGAGATGGTCTCTCTCAAACAACCCTGCAACCAAATAACAAAGAGTCTCTTGTGTCCCCAACACCCCCAATACAATGGTAAATTGTATAGGTGCACTAGTTAGGCGAAGAGATGGTGATACAAGTGCAATATGGATAGTAGATATAGGTTTTTGTAATATGAAAATATAAAAACAGCAAGGTAACTAATGATAAAAGTGAGCGTAAACGGTATTGCAATGCTTGGAAACAAGGCCTAGGGTTCATACTTTCACTAGTGCAAGTTCTCTCAACAATAATGACATAATTGGATCACATAACTATCCCTCAACATGCAACAAAGAGTCCCTCCAAAGTCACTAATAGCGGAGAACAAACGAAGAGATTATGGTAGGGTACGAAACCACCTCAAAGTTATTCTTTCCGATCAATCCATTGGGCTATTCCTATAAGTGTCGCAAACATCCCTAGAAATCGTAGTAAAATAACACCTTAAGACACACATCAACCAAAACCCTAATGTCACCTAGATACTCCAATGTCACCTCAAGTATCCGTGGGTATGATTATACGATATGCATCACATAATCTCAGATTCATCTATTCAACCAACACATAGAACCTCAAAGAGTGCCCCAAAGTTTCTACCGGAGAGTCAAGACGAAAACATGTGTCAACCCCTATGCATAGGTTCATGGGCGGAACCCGCAAGTTGATCACCAAAACATACATCAAGTGGATCACGTGATATCCCATTGTCACCATAGATAAGCACGGCAAGACATACATCAAGTGTTCTCAAATCCTTAAAGACTCAATCCGATAAGATAACTTCAAAGGGAAAACTCAATCCATTACAAGAGAGTAGAGGGGGAGAAACATCATAAGATCCAACTATAATAGCAAAGCTCGCGATACATCAAGATCATACCACCTCAAGAACGCGAGAGAGAGAGAGAGAGAGAGAGAGATCAAACACATAGCTACTGGTACATACCCTCAGCCCCGAGGGTGAACTACTCCCTCCTCGTCATGCAGAGCGTCGGGATGATGAAGATGGCCACCGGTGAGGGATCCCCCCTCCGGCAGGGTGCCGGAACAGGGTCCCGATTGGTTTTTGGTGGCTATAGAGGCTTGCGGCGGCGGAACTCCCAATCTCTTCTATTCTTCGAAGGTTTTAGTGTATATGGGAATATATAGGCGAAAGAAGTCGGTAAGGGGAGCCACGAGGGGCCCACGAGGGTGGAGGGCTCGCCCAGGGGGTGGGCGCGCCCCCCTGCCTCGTGCTCTCCTCGTTGATCCCCTGACGTGCACTCCAAGTCTCCCGTATTGCTTTCTTTCCAAAAATAACTTTTCCGAAGGTTTCATTCCGTTTGGAGTCCCTTTGATATTCCTTTTCTACGAAACACTGAAACAAGGGAAAAAACAGAAACTGGCACTGAGCTCTGGGTCAATAGGTTAGTCCCAAAAGTAATATAAAAGTGCATAGTAAAGCCCATAAAACATCCAAGATAGATAATATAATAGCATGAATACTTCATAAATTATAGATAGGTTGGAGACGTATCACAGTACGGCACACGCCGCCCACACGAGTCCCATCCGACACCAATTTTCTTGGAGTCCTTGCTACAGCCATCTCTTCTCCCTCCTGTTTTCTCAGCCATCACGCGGTGGGCGGGGTGGGGGTTTGCCGATAGTCGGTTTGCTCAACTGCGGTCCCACTTGTAAGTGAAAATGCAACACAGCACGCATTCCCCCTTGAGCGGCATGCCGGACCAACCGTGTGGGGGTGCGACGCGAACACGGCAGGCTTTTCCTTTTGAACTTGTAACTTGTAAAATTTGGTTCTGCTCCATGGCGCGGCCGATAGATAGAAATAACGATTTTCCCTTGAGTAATGAGAAGTTTGGTTCTGGCGCGGTTCATGCATGGAGTACGTAGGAAAATTATGAAGTTGATGCGAAAGGTAAGATAATTACTAGTAGTACCATATACTACTACATGGATTTGACGAAAAGATAAAGATACATACGGATCCATCAACGACATCCTCACGCCCTAGTGCACCGGGTCACCAACCGACGTGTGAGGAGCAGCGGCGTTGGCGGCAAGCTCAACGTGCTTCTGAACAAAGCCGTCCAAGGTTGCCCTACGGTCCAATAAGGCCAGTGTCCTATCGTCCTCCTCTTGCATGTAGTAGTCCTTGTGAACGATTTGCGCGTAGACGTGGGTGATTATGTCGATGGTGTCTTGCTGCGACAGGCGCTGCGCGGCGAGCGCGACCTCGAGGTGGACATTCTCCGGCGCGACGGCGGGCAGCCACAGGGCCACCAGTGCGTCAAAGAGGTTGTCACCATAGAGGCCATTGAGGGTGGCAGGCATCGCTGAGCCTGGGCGCGTGGGCTGGAGGCGTACGTCAAGGTCGTCCGTGAGCTTCTTGACGATGGTGAACTTGTCGAGGAAGCCCACGAGGACCTCGTTGAACAAGGAGACGAAGCTGTCGTCCAAGCGGCCCCTCGCCCTGGCAGCCTCAAGCACTACCTAGAGACGTTCCTCGGTGCCGGGCCGCAGGCTGGCGTCGTGGACCATCTGGCACAGCCGCCTGATGCTCGCGCTCATCGCCTCCATGGGTCTAGCTTGTAGTCAACTGATCTTGCGATTGGAGTGATCACTCTTGCCCTTGGGTGCGTAGGTGCGTAGGATTTCGTAGATTGGACTAGCGGGAGCCTTTATATGAGAAGTGCAGACTGCGTTGAATTCACGTGCATGTTGGCCATCTACTCCTTGCCCCTCTACTGCACCTGCCTTTGGCTGTATGACAGATTGGCCAGCCACCTGTTGGGCCCACGTGTCATACACCCAAAGGCAGGTGCAGTAAGTCAATGAAGCTGCGTCCCCCTCCGTACTCGTGCATGCTTTCAATGACTTGAGACTACCAAACATCACATGCAATGGTTAGTTCATTGCATGTAATCCTATTAAGTAGCAAAAAGGCATTAAGTTATCTCGCCGATAGGAATAAAACAATACACCATGTATTTATTACAGAGGGAGTAGTACAATTTTTGTGACATGCATTACTAGATATTGCTAGTCAAATACTAAATCCAGATGGACGTGGTAGTACTACTAAATCCAGACGGTGGTGCTAGTACTAGTAGTAGTAGTAGTAGTAGTAGTAGTAGTAGTAGTAGTAGTAGTACCAATGTAGTAGCACTGTACTACCCGTTGGTCAAATTATTACGTGCTGCTCCTCACAGTGAAGTGACAAGACCCTACGCCGAAGATGACACCTGAATATAGGCGCCGTGTTCGGCATACCATAGTCAGCCTCACCGTCTGCAGTCCCTATCATCATGGCTGTAGACCTAGCCTGCTTACAACTAGCCGTGTTCGACATAATTTCCCGTGCGTAGATGCCCGTGCATTGCACGGAACACCAAGATTGGGGGGTGGACGGCGCCGACAGCGGCCATCGCGCCAGATTTTTCCATGGCCTTCTAGATGTGGTGGGGAGGAGATAAGGCTGATTGTGAGAGACAAGGAGTTGTTTGTAAATAGCGAACAAGTGCAGGCATCTTTTTGCAAAACTGGAGAAGTTTGGTTTGTATGCGTCAGATCTAGATCCGACGGGTATTGGTGAAAGATGGCAGGCACAACATCATCACCAACTCAGGACCTGTTTGATTCACAGGATTTTGAAAACGCAGTAATAGGACACGGCAATATTACAAGTTTCAAACTGATATTACAAATGTTAGGAGTAATGTTGCACCTATGAAGAGGGAATTACTAGGAAGTTTACGTAAGAACTTTCGTTACTTTAGGTGGATGCAGCATTATCGTACAAACTAAAATCCACCGCCCTGACAAGTCACTAATGGGCAAATAAGTTTTCGAGTCTCTGGCCACTTGATGTTTCAAAAAAAATTCAGCTTCTGCGGAGACTTTGTCATTTAGGCTTAGATGCTTGCGGTGATCAGCACGCCATTCATTGTTGCGCCAGAGAACGCCAAACCTCATTACCTTGAGCACACTTGCCTCCAGAACAAAGAACCTGGCCAATTTAATCTCAGATGTGTTGCCTCGGTAGTCGATCAAATCAATTTCTGTAAGATGGAGATCAAGGCATTCGATGAGATTGTTATAGTGCAGCACATTTTTCACTTTCGGGTCTTTTTTAATCTACAAAAGAAGAGAACATATTAGAGTAGCTTGCTGTATAAGATTGCCGTGTCATCAAGAGGTACCAATATCATTCGCTCATACGATAGGGTTGGCTGGCTAGTGATATTTTTTCACTCTCTCTCTCTCTTTCTCTTTCCTCTCATTTACCTAGGAGTACGTGAAGAGCTTGGGCATTTGTTGTCTTCCACTATGTGGCCGATGCCATATTTCGCAAAAGTATGCCACATAATACGCATCGATGTCAAATCAAAAGATTTTGGCACCGCTCTCGCGATGTGAGAGAGTTGGCACCGCTATGCACACAGACCCACATGTATAAACAAATCAATCAAACCAACTACACCAGCCTCTCACTCTCCCAATCAAGTGTTTTTTTATTGCCTCGGTCCTCTCTCTCTCTCTCCCACGCAAGTGTTTTTTCATTGCGTGAGTTAATTTGGCACCGGAGCAAAGTAGGTGATCCAGATTGGGGCACCAGGTGAGCAATGGAGGGGCATCGATGCCAAATTCATCACAAGTGAATTTGGCACGTGTTTTGGCCTACATAGTGGAGGGCCGTTATAGCCCACTTTTGTACTACCTCTTATTTAGTATAAAATTTTGACCATATATTTATGTAAGAAAATGCCAATGCATGTCACTAAAAATTACACCATTTGAAATTATGTTCAAATACGAATCCAACGATATAGTTCTTAGTGACATGCATAAACATTTTGTCAGTTAAATCTATGGTCAAATTTTGATACTACAAAATAGGAAGAGTAAACCAGGACGGAGGTAGTACTTGCTCTTAGGGTAACCATAGAGTTACTGGAGTAGTCTAAGTTACTTTCCACTATGACTAGCCTAGGCTACTATAGTACTCCCTCCTTTCCGGTTTATAGGGCTTATCTCAAAATCTTAGTTTTTCCATTTTATAAGGCTCAATTTGGTTGTTCCCCATCACAAGTTCAGATTCTAAGGTGCACTAAATAATTGCATGCAAGTACTCCCTCCATTCCACAATGTAGTGCCTATAGATTTTTGTGAAAGTCAAACTTTGCTAACTTTGACCAAATGTATAGAGAAAACTGTCTACATCTACAATACCAACCATGTACATTCTGAAAATATAACTCATGATGTATCCAATGATGTCTATTGGGTATTCTAAATGTACCTAATTTTCTCTATAAATATGGTCAAAGTTTGTAATGTTTGAATTTTGCAAAAATCTATAGGCACTACATTATGGAACGGAGGGAGTATTAAAGAGAAAATTGACCAATGCGTGTACTTTTGCAATTAATACATTGGTAAACATAAATTTTTGAGGAAAACAAGAGCATTAATTGGGTGCTTTTGCAAATTACAAAAAGTATTCCACCACTCACCATCTTCCTTGGTTGGTGAGATTTTTGAATTGAGCCCTATAAACCGGAAAGGAGGGAGTAGTACAACAAAAAAACGATGCAGATGATCACGTGAGAAAAAATAATAAAAACATTTCTTTCGGTGCAGTGCGTAGATGCAGTTTTGAACACTACACTTGTCATCGTAATTTGGGAAAATTACGAAAAATTTGAGCTACGTTGTGATTACCGTTTACTAATAGGAAAGAAGTTTCACCTCGATGAGTAGCTTCTCCGTGCACGGAAAGCATGTAAGGAACCCAACAACTTGATCTAGATTGGGGCCGATAGATCTTATTGCCAAGATCTTCACTATGCGCATAGACTGGGTCAAGCTTGTGCGAATCATTTTCTGGAAGACGGTCGTACATACATCAAGAAGAAATTTAAAAATGTGAATTTCAAGAAGACGGAGAAGAAGATGAGTGTTGTACCTGAACGATTACGGATCCAATAAAGAGTTCGGAGAATTTGGCAGACGAGTGCACCAATGCTGTCAATTTCGGCGCGTCAATGACCCTGATTTTTGTTGGACCTTCTAGATCTGATACAAGCAATCTCTCAAGGAAAGGCGCATTCTCAATGACCATAACGTGGAACAGCTGGAGTGATCTCTTCCCAATTGATGTCTTGTTGCGGGGCCAGCAAGACACATAAATCCATCGGAGATTCGTCGAGGCGATGTGGAGGCTAATGAACCCGTGGATCTGCTCAAGACGAAGGTACTCGAGCGCAGTACAGCTGCGGAGCAGGTGCTCCATAGCCTTCTTCGAGATGACAACGCCGAAGAGGTCAAGCCGCTTGAGTTGAGGGAGAAGAAGGGCGGGCGCGGCATTAATCTAGGGAAGATAGCAGGAGCTGAAGCTGGTGCGGCGCAGCGTTGGCGCGAGGCGGAGCGCGGACAGCGACAGAGAGCGACATCGTCCAGCTTCAAAGCTGAGCTCCTCGAGCTGATCTAGGGTGGGGGATAAGAACCACTCGTCGAACTTGGTTTGGACCTTGCAATTGGTACTGAACATGCAGATGTCAAGGCGTCCGGCTGGCCCAGGGTGCGATGAAAGGATCTTGAAGACTGCGGCCATGCGTTTGCAATCCCCATCGCAGAGGCAGCTGTCGACGGTGAGGTTGAGGGGGACGCGGCGCCAGAGGGGGCGCCACCGCCGGGAGAGCAGGGTGGTCCGCACGGCAGATTTGGTGGGGAGGAGGCCGATGATGACGAGCAGCATGTCGTCGGGGAGGCTACTGATGAAGTCCAGGCTCACCGGATGCGGTTTTGGCTCGAGCCGCCTCCGCTTGTTGGCTGCCTCGCCGTCCATCTCAACCGGCGGCGATGCCGGTGTACACGTGTGCTGGTGTGTGTTGTGTGCTGGGTGTGCGCGAGTGTGTCCTTCTGTGCATGTCGCCGCGCAGTGGTGAATTGTGTGCAAGTGCGTCCTCCACGCGGAAGAAGTGTGTCCTCAATGCGCCCTCAATTTACTAGCGTGCGGCGTGCTACCCCGAGTGGTTTCAACTTTGTTTACTTCACCGCGTGTCAGATGGGCCTCTAGTTTACTTATTTTCACCCACTGACACATGGGCCAGCACACGAAGATACAGAACACGAGCTGACGAGGCAGCATGTGGACTGGTTGACCGGTCAACTAAACAATATACGGAGCTATACGCTGACACAGTGAGCGTATAATCCGTCGGTATTGAGTGTTCGTGTGAGAGGGGAGGCTCGTGAGAGATAGCAGAGAGAGAGAAAGAGCTACTCCCTCCGTTCGATAATGTAGTTCCAACATTTTTTTTAAAAGTCAAACTTTTGAAACTTTGACCAAGTTTATAAAGAAATTACTTATATCTACAATACCAAAGATAAATGATACTCCCTCCATTCCATAATGTAGTGCCTATAGATTTTTACAAAAGTCAAACATTACAAACTTTGATCATGTTTATAGAGAAAAGTAGGTACATCTACAATACCAAATACACATCATTCGATACATCGTGAGTTATATTTTCAGAATGTACATGTTTGGTATTGTAGATGTAGACAGTTTTCTCTAAACACTTGGTCAAAGTTGGCAAAGTTTGACTTTTACAAAAATCTATAGAATGATCTTTCTAGATGTAAATGTTTTTCTCCACATATACCTGGTCAAACTTTTCTGAGGTTTGACTTTTCAAAACATCCATATGCTTATGGACGTGAGAGTCCCTAACTAGAGAGAGAGAGAGAGTGAAATAGAAAGAGTGAGTGAAAAAAGTGTGTGTGCGTGTGTGAAAGAGACATGGACAAAACTCGATAAAAGTCGAGAAAAACGTGTGTGTCTTATGCAAACATATCACACATGCATCTTCGACAATGGAAGCAAGGTGAGGAGATAGTGTGTGGTTGTTTGCAACCGAGAGAGCAAGACCCCTAGCACGTGGCCAAGAGGGGTCTGACAAACAAGGGAGAGAGGTCGAGAGAGACGCACGGAGAAAATGCAAACATGGGGAGGAGAGAGTGTATGTTTGTCATAGAGAGATCCCCTGGAGATCGTGATGGGACTACATGGGTGGGAGATCGAGTGACAAGGTGTGTGTGCGATAGAAGATACCCCGAGAGATGTCGAGATAGACGTATGGATGGAAGGAGACAATACGTGTGTTCCTGATGGCTAGTGAGAGATAATCATACTTAGGGGGGGAGTGCTTGCGCCTATGATGGAGTGAGGGATTATGGTACTTATTAGGCGGGTGCGTGTCACATAGAGAGAGAACAAGGGCAGAGAGTGTTGGATGGGTCTATATGTATAGCGCGAGCGAGACATGTGTATGTGTGAACCAGGGAGATATAAAGTTTGAGAGAGATTGAGGAGCCCCGATAAGGCTGAGTGGTGCGTCAGATAGCTGAGAGGGCGAAAGAGATATTCCATCCGCTCGATAATGCAATGCATGTAATTTTTTTAGAAGTCAGACTTTGGAAACTTTGATCAGGTTTACACAAATGTTATTTATATCTTTAATACCAAAGATACATCATACGAAACTACATCTCATGGTGAATCTAATGGTATATGTTTGTCATTCTAGATGTAATTGTTTTTCTCCACGTACATGGTCAAACTTTGTGATGTTTGACTTTTCAATAAATAAATATGCTATGGACCGAGGAGAGTTCCTAAGTCGAGAGGGATCAAGTGCGTGTGAAGGAGAATGAGTAAGTGTGCAAAAAGAGTATGTGTGTGAAAGAGAAAGTGACAACAAACGATAAATTAGAGAGAGTGTGTGTTTTTTCATTTCTTAGGCAAACATATCACGCATGCATCTCCGAGATATAAAAGCGAGGCGAGGAGATACACGAAGATAGCTAGTGTGTGATTGTTTGCAACGGAGAGAGACACCCCTATAGCACATGTCCAATAGAGGTCTGGCCAACAAGGAACAAAGGTCGAGAGGGACACATGGAGAACATGGACGCATGGGGAGGGCGAGAGGGTGTGTTTGTGATAGAGAGACCCCCTCGAGATCGTGACGGGACTATATGGGTGGGAGATCGAGGGAGGTGTGTGCGCGATAGAAAGATGCCCCGAGAGAAATCAAGATAGACCATGCACATGTTTGTGATGGAGACTAAGATTAGCTAGTCATATACATATAGGGGGACTGCGTGTGCCTACAATTGAGTGAGAGACCATCATACTTGGCTAGCTAGGCATGAGATTGTGTGAGTGTGCGTGTGAGATGGAGAGAGAACAAGGGAGAGAGATAGAGTTTTAGATGGGCCTATCGAGTGCGAGTGAGATATGCATGTGTATGTGTGACCTAGGTAGATGGAGAGTTTGAGAGAGAGGGGGGGAAGAGCTCCGAGACGACAGAGTGGTGCGTGAGAGAGTTACGGGCAACGAGCCAAGGAATTTGTGTGCGTACGATGAGTGCACCCAAGATATCTAGCTTGGACTAGAGAACCATACATAGTGTGCGAGAGAGACCTATAGATGGAGTATATATGCATGCGAACTAGAAAGACCCCCCCCCCACGCACACACACAAAGAGAGAGAGATGGAGAGAAAGCGAGAGGGACCAACAATGTTTGTGTGTTGGATGCGTGCGACATAATTGAAGATTGTCGGCGAGAGAGAGAGAGAGAGAGAGAGAGAGAGAGAGAGAGAGCAGGAGTCCGGGAGAGGGGGAGGTCGCGTTTTATGCATCAAAGACTGATATAAACCATGTTTCGATATAAACTTGCATTCAAATATTTAAATTGGAGAACATGTTGTCTGCAATCCACACATGAACGGATATATGCATATATCAAACAAGTTCATTAATTTGACTTTCAACATGTTCATGGAGTACTATAATACTGTACAACATGCTATTCGATTGAGGTGTTCAATTTTGGATTTAGTTCACTATTTTGACCTGGTGAACGAGCTATTTCATTGAATCGAGATATTTCATTTTGGGTTTGATTCCCTTTTTGAGTGGCTAAACTATTTGTCATATAGTAAATCGCTAGCAACGAGCATGTAAAAACACATTACTCCCGAGCATCATCTCTCCATCTAAAAAAGAAGTGGCAAGCTAATATTTCAAAATTTGATTCGAATCGACTTGGTAAGGTAGACGTGGATGCTCGTTCTCCCAAATTTTGAACGAACCGTTAAACATCCTCTGCTCGGTGGAATTCGCCCGAGCAAATAAATGGGATACGCGAAATTACCGTCCTATGTGGGAGACGCATTAATTGGCCTGTTGTACATCGAGGGTAGGTTCGTAACTTCATCCAAGCGCGCCTTCTCCTCGGCCGAAATGACATGTGCCGAATAATTCATAAACCATGGTCGGCAAAACACGCTCTCCTCGCCCGAAATAGCTCGCGCCCACTATTTCAAAACACGCTCTCCTCGCCCGAAATCGCTCGCGCCCACTATATTTCAAAACACGCCCTCCTCGCCCGAAATCGCTCTCGCCCACTATTTGGGGAGAAGCAAAGTTACTCTACTATCCCCGACCCTCAGTACACAGACCCAATCCGAGAAGCCTAAAGGCTGGGGTAGAACTGTAACTCCCCCTCACATTTCAGACAAATGCGTCCGTAAAACATGGTTCCACTCCCCTCCCAATCCCCCCCATTCATACCTCGTGGGCACCAAATCACCTTCTCCCCGGAAGCTCCCTTCTCCCGAGCCGCGAAACCTCAGCCCCTCCTCCATGGCGCCCCCCACCACACCAATTTCACAGCCGCCCTCCTCCCTAATGCCGGAGACGCTGTCCATTTGTCGTCGTGCACTGGGTCGTGTGCCTCTTACTCCGTGCTGCTGGAGCTTCCTCGACGACGGTCGCGTGAACCGTACCGGAGCCGATTCACCCCCACCGTTGTTCACGGTGCCGGAGCGGCTCCAACTTCGGATCCGTCTAGAGTCCCGGCGCTGCTTCCCCGTAGCCGTCGACCGTCGCGACAATGTTGTTTCCCTGCCGCCGGTGGCCACCGCAACCGCGCCGGCCTCACCGACTCGGCAGCTAGACCTGCCTACTTCACCATGCCGCCAGATAGGCCGAACCCTCATCTCAAATCACTTTATTTAGGCATCAATTGTCTGAATTTTTATTCTGGGCCAATCGATTCCCAATGGGAAGCAGCACCCCTCGAGGCGGCGGAGCTCCTAGGCTGCCGGTTGGCTGGTGTCTAACGTAAGGGTGCGGGGCCGCAAGTTCGCCGTGGAAGCAGCGCTTAGATGGCTATCTTAGAGTTGCGTGGGTTGAAGGTATTGCCGCAGCCGGATCTGGATGACGGGGACTCTGTGTGGATTGGCCCGGGGGCGGCGCAACCACGGCAATGTGGTGGGGCGGGGAGCGGGGTTTTGGCCGGGGCCACGGACGGCGGAGGCAAGCTGCTCTGACATTGGTCGCTGGCTTGGGGAAGATTCCTAACAGTGTCAGCCGGGAGGCACAAGACGGCCATCAAGCCATCCGGCGTAGATCAGACAGTACCAAAATAAAATAAAATCGTGTGACCCCAATTTAGTCTTTAGTCAACAGACGTGTGACCACTCTCGTACCTTGTTGTTGATCTCTTAGTGCATTTCTTCAGATCAATGAGATGTGCCATTCTTAACATTATGCGTTATCTGCATCTTCAGCCACACCGTCTTCCGACTCACCGCAGCTGCTCCAACAAGGGAAGCATACACCAGAAGGGAGCTATAGTCCCCACTCAACAGTTCCCTGCATCGAATGAGCGTGCCCGACATGGACAGCCACAACAACTGCAGGGCCATCGACAAGTCAGCACATGATGCTCACTCCTATGTATGGCGGCCAGATAGGTTGTACCCTCGTCTTACTTGTGTGCAACATTTATGGCTTTGTTATTCATCTAAGCATGGAAAATAGATTATCACATTTCACTGTATATTCATGATGATCTCTTACGGGTCTTGTTCAGGAGTTAACGTTGTTCCATAGTTCAACTAAGATACTTGTTCTTTAGGTAACGTTGTTCCATAGTTATCATCCATCAGCCAATGCTATCCCACAGGCTGGTGATTATAGTATTATACCACTTCTAGTATTACCTATGTTGTTCTTTAATACTTTTGTGTGCCATCTAGTTAATCTCGAGTACAAACGATACATATTCTGTAGCTTTCATCTGTGTTCTCCCTTTAGTTTTTGAGACCTGTTGCTGCTAGTTAACCCCAGTCCTACTATTTATGTCGTCTCCTACAGGCACTCATTACATAAATCTAACTACTAGTTGTCTTCCATGCATGTCAGATATAATTTCACACACTGATATATCCACAAGAACCTCACGGAGCAATGTAAAGGCCAATAAACTTGATGTCAATGATACCCAATATGATGGAACATGTAAAGGCAGTTCTTCAGAAGACTTGCAGAAAGATGTTGAATCCTCTTCACCCCACAAGGTCCTTGCTCTAACTTGGCCCGTGATATGGGTACAACATGCATATAATGTCCTGGAGTGTATCTACTCTGTTGCAATGCCATGTGCTTAGCATGCTGATCATGCATGTAAATATGTCATGCCTTCCTGTTTTTCAGTACCTATTCCATTCATGATAACATGTTTTCGAATTCAAGTACTGTCATTCTACTCTATCGCAATGCCATCTGCTTAATTTGGACATCATGCTTCTGAATATCTTATGCATTGTTATTCATCAGTATGTACTTCATCTGTCTACCATACCATGTTTTTTTACATTGAAGTGTTGTTCTAGTCCTCTGTTGCAATGCCATCTTAGTTTCCCAATCATACACGTGTATGTTGCCTGAGTTTTTTCTGCACGTATTCCGCTAGCATATAGTTTTACATTCAACTAGTGTTTTTTTACTATGTTGTCCTGTCGTATCCCTAGCTCTTACACCATACTCCCTCCGTCCGGATTACATGTTGCCAAAATGGATAAAAAAAGGATGTATCTAGAACTGAAATACGCCTAGACCCATCCATTTTTTCCGAATGGAGGGAATACATGTCAATATGTCATGCCTTTCTATTCTTCAGTACTTATTCCATCTCTCTGATGTAGCATGTTTTATAATTGAAGCACCATTCTTCTATACAAGGCATGCAAGGGGAAGACGACTATGTTAGAATCTGAAGGTTACAAACCAGGTCTTTGCAAAAGATCCAAACGCGAGGAGATAATAAACCAACTCCAGTTTTTATAGATACTGCTCCAGCACAGAGAAACCCAACTCCTACTGATAATAAGCAGATTCCAGTGGCCAAAGAACTAGTCCGCTCCAGTCCAACAAAAATATATCAACTCCATTCTAAGAAGCATGTGCGTATCCTTGCATCATGAAATTTTATAGCATGATGGTCATATTTTCTACATGTTTCTTACCCATCTCTCTTTTAGAAAATAAGATTAACAAATAGAAGAATTTCTGCACTGGTATCGTCTGTGAGGGAAGATTCTTGCAGGAATTCTCTGCACTCCAATGCAGATGTAAGTACCTGTTGTATATCACTATATTTTTACATCAGCATGTATTTTGTTAATCGGCGTGAATCCAACCTTTATCCGATGTAAATTTAGTTGTAGCAAAATGTATGATTAAAGGCCACAATGTTGATTTTTGTAAGGAAAACTGCCTGATAGTTTTGCATCCTGAGCTGCATGAGTGTACTATCTCATATCAGTGGGTTTGATTACTTTGGTTTTGAAGTGGGTTTTCAGTGTTTTTTTACCGTGTTGTCCTGTCGTATCCCTAGCTCTTACATCATACTCCCTCTGTCCGGATTACATGTCGTAGAAATGGATAAAACTGGATGTATCTAGAACTGAAATACGCCTAGACCCATCCATTTATTTCCGGATGGAGGGAATACATGTCAATATGTCATGCCTTTCTATTCTTCAGTACCTATTCCATCTCTGCTGTAGCATGTTTTATAATTGAAGCACCATTCTTCTATGTAAGGCATGCAAGGGGAAGACGGCTATGTTAGAATCTGAAGGGTTACAAACCAGGTCTTTGCAAAAGATCCAAACGCCAGGAGATAATAAACCAACTCCATTTTTCATAGATACTGCTCCAGCACAGAGAAACCCAACTCCCACTAATAATAAGCAGATTCCAGTGGCCAAAGAACTAGTTCGCTCCAGTCCAGCAAAAGAATGTCAACTCCATTCTAAGAAGCGTGTGCCTATCCTCGCATCATGAAATTTTATAGCATTCTAATCATATTTTCTACATGTTTCTTACCCATCTCTTTTTTAGAAAATAAGGTTAAATGATAGAAGACTTCCTTCATTGGGATTGTATTCGAGGAAAATATCTTGCGGGAATTCTCTGTGCTCCAATGCTGATGTAAGTACCTGTTGTATATCACTATATTTTTACATCAGCATGTATTTTGTTAATCGGCGTGAATCCAACCTTTATCTGATCTAAAATTAGTTGTAGCAAAATGTTAAAGGCGCCAATGTTGATTTTTGTAAAGAAAACTGCCTGGTAGTTTTGCATACTGAGCTGCATGAGTGTACTATCTCATATCATGCACATTACTGAATTGTAGTGCTGCTCTGGTTTCCCATTCATTCATTGTGTCAATGTTGCTTTCGTATTACCTTACCTGGCTGATGACAGTTGTGCCATATTGTGTTAATTTGCTGTTGGCTAGTTGCCCAAACGTTCGTTGTGCCAATGTTGCTTTCCTATTATCTAACTTGGCCAATGATAGCAATGCTAGTGTCTTAATTTGGTGCAGGCTGCTGAAGATAAGAAGACAAACTCTGAAAACAGCAAGGCAACCCCATTGTTTCTTTCCAATAAATCTAGGCCAGGTAATATGCCAATAACTCGTGATTAATCTGTTTGGTTCCCCTCCTAATTTATGTTATGATGCAGTGGTCGAGACACTCTCCACTATCAATAATACAAGCCTGCCAAAATCGCCATCTGAATCTGTTCAGTATCCTCTGCCTCGAATGCAACGAAAAAAAGTATGCTTGTGAACCAATTAATGGCTGAAGGAATGATGGAAATGGTGGAGGAATCAGAGGTGCAGAGTCGTGCGACACAACAACTAATCAATGTTTTCAGAGACAGTGTCGCAAAGCATCAAGAACTTGCCCACATGCTTATGGGCGTCATCCGTGCTGAGGTTGCAGATTGTGACGTTGTAGATCGTTAGGTTCTGTTCATTTATTTGCACTAGCATCAATCTTTGATTGCCCAGTGGATGTAATTTCCTATAATATATGCTAGGTGTGCAACGTTTTTCCCTGTATGCCGTACGTTTGCTTGATCGGTTTTGGTCTTGTGCATAATTGCTCGTCGTAATGGGCTCAAATTATCTAATTTGGCCTAAAGACATGTATGAACTTTAGTGGGCCCATTAAGTTAATGGGCCGTTACCAGGCCTAAAGTTCATGGTTGGCCCTCTTAACTCCCGGGTCGTTAACAGGCTGACATCGAAGCGGGCAACAGGTGGGCCCAATTGATTTCACGGGCCGTTAACAGGCTGTTACTAAGTTCGGGCTACATATGGCCCAACTATACTGTGGGCCTTTAGCAGGCCGAAAGAGACAGCGGGCTTGTACAGGACCATGAAGAGCATGGGCCGCTAAGAGGCCGAAAGTCAAGTCGTATTGTAAATGGCCCAACTGTGTTGTGGGCCTTTAGCAGGCCGAAAGAGAAACCGGGCTGGTATTGGACCATGAAGGGCATGGGCCGTTAAAAGGCCAAAACTCAGGTCCGGCTACAAATGGCCCAACTCATTTATGGTCCGTCAACAGGCTGAAAGGCACACAGGGCCGGGAATTGGCCCAACACTTAAATGGGTCGCTAAAAGGCCAAAACTCAGGTACGACTACAAATGGCCCAACAGATATATGGGTCGTCACCAGGCTGAAAGACACACCGGGCCGGAAATTGGCCCAACACTTAAATGGGTCGCTAAAAGGCCGAAACTCAGGTCCGACTACAAATAGCCCAACTGATTTATGGGCCGTCAACAGGCTGAAAGACACACCGGGCCGGAAATTATCCCAACTTTTAAATGGGTCGCTAAAAGGCCGAAAGATGTACATCGTGAAAATTGGACCATCCACTGGATGGGTCATTAACAGGCCGAAATCTCATCGGGCCGATATTGAGCCCAAATATATAGCGGGCTGTTAACGGGCTCGAACTGACGATGGGCTGCAATGGTGTCAAATCTTTAACGGGCCATTGACGGGCCGAATTGGCACATCTCGTATGGGCCGTGGGCTTAAATGGACTTGACACAAGTAGGCCTTATATGGGCCGGCCTGCTATTTTTTACTGGGCCGGCCTTTTTCACCGGAATGGACCACTGTTGGGCCGTGCCACGTGTCGACCTATCATAGGCGCCTCCTGTCCAATGAGTGGATGACATATGTCCCAACGGTGAGGCAACACGTGTTTCCTCCGGCCAATGATGATTTTACACGTGGAAAATCCCCATTGGTCCGGGCTGTTAACGGGTTATCGGATCCAAAACCGGACCTGATAGCTTAACGGCGTTCCGTTACGGTGGATGCCACGTGTCGGTCACCCTTGACGAAAGCACTTCTGTGACGCGCGATTTATCGTCATGGAAGTGGACACTTTCGTGATGATAATTTTGGTAATGTCATGGAACACTTCTACGACAGCACATGTATGACTATCTTGATTCTGTCATAAATTTGTCATGGATGTACATGCATGACAGAAAACTTGACCTACTGTGACAAACACGTATCATCACGGAAGTGTATTTTTTTGTAGTGTAGCCTCCCGCGCCTCTCTCCATCTGTGCTCTATCTGCTCCCCCCTCTACCAGTCTTTGCCCGGCTGCCTGCTCTATGTTCGTGCTCTGTATGCCTATGTGTGTGTGCTCTGTGTGTGAGGCATGCATGTGAGATGATTGTGTGGGTGATCTATTTGAGGCGATGTGCTCAGCCGGGCATGTGTGGTGTTTGTAAAATGCTGAATTTCTAGTACATATGAATTGTGGTTATAAACATATGTACTGTGCATTGCTATTGCATATGAATTGACTCCATGGCTTCTTGGATATGTGCCATGAACTTCGAATTTGTTGTGAATTTAAACATAGAACTACTGTGTATGTTATGTTCAATGTCATTTTGATGCTATGCTTTGTACCGTTGCTCTGCTATATTTAATTTTTTATGCAAAATTGATGACTGTCTATGTAGATGTCCGTGCCTTTCACGGATGCAATTGGTGATAGGGCAACCAAGTACTTAACATGGTTGATTGCTTTCAAATGCAGAAATCTGATTTAGTAATGTCATATTTTATTATGTCTCTAACAAGTACCAAGTTTCATCTTATGTGCAGATTCATATGGCAAGTAGAGCTTTCTGCAAAGGACCTTCAACGAATGTAAATGCGCTTCTCAACATAAGTGGAGGAGCAAATGTTGATGGACTATTAGTCCCAGTATCACCAAATCCCAAGCATAAGGACGCAAGTGCAATTACTTGCAGTCCATCGAAGTTGCAGAAAAATAATGTGTCAAGGGACTTCAATGGTGATATTTTTGCCATTATGGAAGAGGTTGCCAAGTCTGGGCCTCCGAGACTAGTGATGAGTATTAACATGGCTACAAAGTTGTTTGTCGAACCATCAAACCGCAGCTTCTTTTATGCAATGAAGACAAATGCAGGGAGACTTCATTGGCTCAAGAGAAATTTCAAGGAAAGGAAGAAGTAGTTTCTCCTCATGTGTACTGTCATGTATTAGCATCCTTATTTTAGACCTTGTTTGAGTATAGTAGTAATGCAATGATGACCTTGTTTGAATTGTGTGTAATGCAATGACAAACTTGTGACATGGATGCTGATTCTGTGATGGCAGCAAGAGAGTAGGATTGTATTTCACTATAACCATGTATTTTGCAATGGAAGGACGGTCTCATGAAATATATCTATACCTGTTATTAAAGGGAGGTGATATTCTTAGTTTCATCCCGCTTTAACTAATTTCACGTACGCTATTTGGTTTCGTTATTTGCCATCCGTTTTGGCCCAACGGAGAAAGCCCATCTGACGGCGCACTATGGCCCAGGTCCGGAGAAGATAAAATTGTCAATGGGAGGGTTCGATCTCATAACCTGTCAACCGGCCACGCACAGTTTGTCCAACTGACCCAGCTAGAGATATGAGTGGATTTTTTTCTCCCGTTGCAACGCACAGGCCTTTTTGCTAGTAACTTTTTTTGCATGGTAATACGTGTTTCATTCATATCATAAAGAACAAAGTATAAGTCACGTAAAAACCGACATTACAAAATTAAAAAGATAGCAGAACATCTCTGAGCTTGAGACCAACGGCCGTCATCTGCCTCCGGCACTACTACAGCAGCCGCCAAAGAAAAGAATGACGAATCACCTCCTCATCCGAGCTCGACGCGGCTCCATCACTGATATGCAGCTTTGTGGACCTCAAAGGTGGCTCACCAAAAGTGAAGCCCTTGCCGATGAATGAATCAGACCGGGGCCACACCCCGGACACGCCATCAAACTCCAGATCTGGCACCCCACCACGACTAAGACGCCGAAGGAGGAAACCATACCTGCCATCCACGAACCACGAGCCCAGCACATGTTCCGTCTTCCAGATGTCGTCGATGCAGACCACAATCTGCATCCGCTCCTGGACTACCTCCCAAGCTCCGCGTCGACGCTGGAGCAAACGTCGTCGCAACGGCGGAGCCCGAGGACACAGGTCCACCACGAGGATGCCGTCGCCGCTACGCCATCCTCGCTTGAACATACTGGTTTCCAAATCCATCCCCAACCATAGGACCGATGGCCTCGTCAGGGAAGGATTCGAAGAATCTTTATTCAGCGTCGTCATCGTCGCCGCCGAAGCAAAGACGATGAACAACCTAAAAACCTAGACTACGAGGGAATAAAAACGACCCACACGCGTGGATCCGGTGACCCCCCCTCATCACCGACGACCGAGGTCACCGGCGGAGGGGAGCCGCCGGAGGACGGCGCCGGAAGATCGGCCTCTCCTGGCGGCGGCTAGGGTTACAGCCGCCAGGGACCAGGAAAACGTTTGGTTTCCTTCTCCTTTTTGCTAGTAACTAATAACATATGTTATGATGAGTTCAGAAGTATTGTCATGTGCCTAGAATGTAAATTTATTGATATACACTGTATATGCCATCAAAATTTCAGTTCAAATATGTGAAAACTGGACATCTGCGACAAAAACAACTCTTAATCGGGTTGTTTAGTGTTAAAACAATATAATAATAATAAATGAGACCAACCCAAGAGCTAACCCTCGTTGGCTTTTATTTATAGGAGAAACTCCATGAGCACCGCGTGTAAGAGCCGAGACTCCAACGGGTCGACGCCCCATCCTCGTTAAAATAGTATAATCAGCACTTAAACCTATTCTACAGAAGCACAGAGGGCGTTCTTGTTATTTTAGCATGTTTCAGCAACAACCACAACGGTTACATCACAACCACCAAACGCCTGCACCTTAGCTCCAACCTTCCGGCTACAGCTGCTCCTTCTAGCTGTAGCCCTTGCAGCTGCAGCCGAAGAAGCTGGAGCCCAAACAAACACACCCTAAATATGGCTACTGTTGGCAAGCATGCAGAATTTGACCAGTACAGCTTTTCCCTTGGGGAATGGATCGATCGAGTACATGATCACCGATCACGTTCTACAGTTTGGTAAGCATGCATGCAGACGGTAGGATAGGATTGAGGCGGAGATGGAGGGCTGGGCAAAAACCCCGGCCGCGAGAACGACGAGCCACGCCTCCTTTGCCCGCTTGTTCCTCTCGTCCAACCATTTCCCAGTACAATCCTCTCCACCTCTCATTCTTCCATCATTTCCCTCTCTCTCTTGTATAATCAATCAAGGAGTGGTCTGCTAGGTGACCGAGGCAGCTAGCAGTCCGGCGAAGGCGATGGCCGCGTTGTTCACGGCGAAGCTAGGGCGTCAGGCGTCCGGGTACCTGCAGGACAAGTACAAGCAGGCGAGGCTGGCCCTCGGCGACGTAACTCCGGCAGAGCTGTAAGTTTATTCATTCGCATTGCATTTGCATCTAGTATAACTCAACTCATGGTGAATGCATGGATTCGGCCGTAGGGCTGTGCAGGAGGCGACCAACGACGACGCGTGCGTCCCGGACGCCAAGACGCTGGCGTCCATCGCGGAGGCGGCCTTCGACATCGACGACTACTGGCGGATCGCCAACGTGCTCCACCGCCGCCTCGGCTGCGTCCACGACTGGAAGGAGTGGCGGCCGGTCTACAAGGCGCTCGTCGTCCTCGAGTTCCTCCTCACCCACGGCCCCGAGGAGCTCCCCGGGGACTTCCTCCCGGACATGCAGGCCCTGCGCGACCTCCGCGGCTTCACCTACACCGACGACAAGGGCTTCGACTGGGGCGCCTCCATGCAGCGCCGCGCCGACAGCGTCGTCGGCCTCCTTACCGACGCCGACCGCCTCAAGGACGCGCGCCAGAGGGTCCGCTCCCTGTCCTTCTCCCACGACGGCGGCAGCCCGACCTCCTCCGTCGCCTCCTCGGGCTCCTCCCGGGCCTCCCGCGGCACCTGGTCCTTCGCCTCCTCCTCGCCGCACTACTCCGATAGCCCCACCTTCGTCTGCCTCTGCGGCCCCAACGTCGACTACCGCCATGACAAGAAGTTCGACGCCTACACCGCCGACGACAAGCGCGATCTTGTCGGCGAGCAGGAGGTCGACGACTACCCGACTCCGCACAGCCAAGGAAGCTGGCTCGAGGAATCGACCCCATTGTCCGGCTCCCCGGTCAGCTGCGGCAGCGCCAGAAGCGCCGGCGGTGGCAGGAGGGCGTCCGGCTTCAATAGCTTGTCTCAGCCTGAGAGAAGGAACAGCAGCAAGAAGCTCCAGCGCCAGCTTTCCTTGCACTATTAATTTTAGTTGCCTAATTCGTTCATCATTCATCCATCATTTTGCTGCTGAAGTGTATTAATTCTTGGTTCTGCTTACTAGATTCCACCTTATGCGCTAGCTGTTGGCGCAAGTACGTCAATCACCTCAAAATTTAGTAGATTTGAAATATCGTTTTCATTAGCCATTAGTCTCTATGTTGAAAGAGTTTCTGTTGAAGAAATAGCTAGCTAGGCCTACAACTTTTCCCATGTCTTTTTGTCTGATGTCTGGATGTTATTGGAAACCTTATGTTGAAAGAGTTTCTGTTGAAGAAATAGCTAGCCTACAACTTTTCCCATGTCTTTTTATTTGATGTCTTGATGTTTTTTTTTTTGAAGTATTTGATGTCTTGATGTTGGAAACCTTATTTTGAGATTTGAAGGATGGCATTTGCTGACATGGTTTTTCTAACAACAGACACATCTTTAATTGAAGTAAATATAATCTAGTAGGGATGAAATGTAGCTTCGATCATTTAATTCACAAGAGAACTACTCCGTATTTCATAACATTTCAGGTAGGGAATGGCTAGAAGCCAGTTAGCTGACTTTTTCATTTGTGGTCAGTCGATTTCTCAGCCATTGGATGCAAAATCAAAGGCCCATAGTGCTTCTTCAACCTCCACCCCCTTGAGCCGCCAGCCACCACCGGCCGAACCGCTGGCCACCGCCACCCCGCCCTTCTCGGAACCACTCCCCACCACCGGTCCTCCGTCGCCCCGGCCATCCCTCTAGGCCTCCCGCGCCGAGATTTTTCTCCGGTGAATCCCCACGCCACCGCCCCCCACCCCCGCCCCCACCCTGAACCCTAAGATAGATACTGGGGTAGCCTCTCCGGAGAGCCCCCCTCCCCGCTGCGGCTGGCTCTTCCTTCCCTCCGGCGAGCACCCCCCCCCCCCCCCCCCCCGCGCGCGTCGATCAAGAAGTCCGACGCCTACACCGCCGACGACAAGCGTGATCTCGTCGACGACCAGGAGGTCGACGACTACCCGACTCCGCACGGCCAAGGAAGCAGCTCCCCTGTCAGCTGCGGCAGCGCCAGAAGCACCGGCAGTGGCAGGAGGGCGTCCGGATTCAATAGCTTGTCTCAGCCTGAGAGAAGGAACAACAGCAAGAAGCTCCAGCGCCAGCTTTCCTTGCACTATTAATTTTAGTTGCCTAATTCGTTCATCATTCATCCATCATTTTGCTGCTGAAGTGTATTAATTCTTTGTTTTGCTTAATTACTAGATTCCACCCATTGCGCTAGCTGTTGGCGCAAGTACCTCAATCACCTCAAAATTTAGTAGATTTGTAATATCGTTTTCATTAGCCATTAGTCTCTATGTTGAAAGAGTTTCTGTTGAAGAAATAGCTAGGCCTACAACTTTTCCCATGTCTTTTTGTTTGATGTCTTGATGTTATTGGAAACCTTATGTTGAAAGAGTTTCTATTGAAGAAATAGCTAGCGTACAACTTTTCCCATGTCTTTTTGTTTGATGTCTTGATGTTTTTTTTTTTGAAGTATTTGATGTCTTGATGTTGGAAACCTTATTTTGAGATTTGAAGGATGGCATTTGCTGACATGGTTTTTCTAACAACAAACACATCTTTAATGCAAATAAATATAATCTAGTAGGGATGAAATGTAGTGTCGGTCATTTAATTCACTAGAGAACTACTCCCCCCGTAAAGTAATATAAGAGCGTTTGGATCACTACTTTAGTGATCTAAATGCTCTTATATTTGTTTACGGCGGGAGTATTTCATAACATTTCAGGTATGACAGGACCTCCACAAAACTAACAGTGGACAACAACAGAACAACCTAGTGCTCCCGCAAAAAAGAAGAGCACAACCAATTACAAACCTCCGCATTTTACATGATTTGAACAAGAAGCACAAAAAAGGGATATCAAGTTGGTGGATGATAAGAGCATCTCCAGCATCAATCCCGTTCTAGGGCATAACCATTTATTGGGCTTTTGGATCCGCTCCAACAACTGCCCTTGTTGCAAAATTTTGCAAAACGTTTTTGGGCCTCCCAAAAAAGGGCAATGCCGGCTTCGTGTTTGCGGTAGTCTCTAAAAACAACTAAGAAAAAAAATAAACTCACCCTCTAGTCGACATCCTGGGCATATTTGATCCCTAGATCACGGTGGAGCTGGAGGTCTGAGAAGGAGGAGCTCTGCGGCATGGAAGAAGGGTAGAAATGGATATGTGTAGTTGTCACTTCGCTCTGCATCTTTCTTTTGGTCTATTGGGGTAAGGAGAAAAGGAATGGATGATATGAGCACGTCTGAGATGAGTGGATCAGATCGTGCCACGCGTAACATGCACCTGGGCGAACGCTTCTTGTCTGAGAGTGCCACGCCATCCATGCTCGGAGATTCGAGTGATCGATCGAGTGGTTGTCGTCGCATCGCGCCAACAACACTCCCAGCAAACGTCAGCTCATTAGCATTTTTGAAAAGGATTGCTCTCCTAACACAAATAAGGGTTCGGATCATAGGTGTGTCGAGCCAAAGTGTGCGCTACTATATTAGTATCACACGGGCATTGTTGGAATGAAACCAAAATGGTTCTAAAAGCCTTATGAAAAGAGTCAGTTACAATTTTGAAATGAAACCAAACCGACTCTAAAAGTCTTGTGAAACAGTCGGCTAGAATCATCGCAATCGACTCTAGATCCTCACTATACCATCGCATGCTTGAACAAGCTCCAAACGAGTCTTGACTCAACAGTCACCGGGGAGCATCCCCAGATTATCAATCATTTCGAGGCCTTTCCGCATTGCCGTTGTAAGACTAGCCACAATGGGTAGTAACATAGACTAGTAACATGCATATGTTACTAGTCTATGTTACTACCTCTATAGTAGGGAGTAACATATGTGTAGTAACATGCAACACTCCATTTATTAGGTTATAGACTCATCATGCCTTGATATGTGTGATGTTACTCATACTACTAGTAAGACTAGCCACAATGCATATTAACATACACTAGTAACATACATATATCCCTAGACTATATTACTACCTTCATAGTGGGTAGTAACATAAGTGTGGTGTCATGCAAAGCTTCATTTATTAGGTTATAGACTTATATTGTATTGGGACATGTAATGTTACGGTAACTAGCTAAATTACTCAAACTACCTCTCTCCTCATTAACTCATTGCCACATAAGCAAATTTGCTGAGTAGGACTCGATGTTACTGCTGAAGTTACTTTCACTGTGGCTAGTCTAAGTGTGGTGTCATGCAAAGCTTCATTTATTAGGTTATAGACACATATTGTATTGGGACATGTGATGTTACGGTAACTAGCTAAGTTACTCAAACTACCTCTCTCCTCATTAACTCATTGCCACATAAGCAAATTTGCTGAGTAGGACTCGATGTTACTGCTGAAGTTAATTCTACTGTGGCTAGTCTAACTAGCTATGTTACACTTTGCTCCCTTTCTTCATTTATTGCTTGCCACATCATCTATTTTATCTAGATATGTGTGATGTTACTACCTATGTTACTCCCATTGTGAGTAGTCTGATAGAAAAGGAGAACTGAATCCGTAGTGTCTTTCCGGAAGCCGCGATTCGGTGCCCGAGCGCAGATGCTCCCGAAATCGCGATCTCCCGTTCGTGGCTTGGGATCCGAAATAATAGCTCTGACGCATCTGACAAGGGGCGAAGGCAAAAGGGCCATCCGCAATATACGGTCGGAAACAGCGGCGCGTTTGTGGGACCGCGGCGTAGGCGTGCGACGGAGTTCGGACGTGGCCGTCCTGATCCGTGGACCAGGACGTTGACGAAATAACCGAGCCTAGGATCAGGTAAGAAGCTCAGTTCGTTAGCGAAAAGCTGAGCCGTTTTTCTCTCCTGACGAACGAGGAAGGCGGCGGCGGCTGTCCCTTCTCGGCCACAAGGAAAAAAGGGAGGTTGCTGGGATGGAGTTCCTTCTCGACGCCGTCGACAGGTTAGTACACGCAGATCTACAATAAATCCCTACTTGAAGGAGGAGGCTAACAAACGGCCGTGGACGTCGGCCATTGCCGCCCCTTTTCAGGTTCACACTGCTGGAGGAGGTCGCGGACAACGTTGAGCAACCAGATCAGGTTCCTATGGTGTTGATGCAGCCAAGCGAGGCCGCCTGCGGTGGGACTGTGAACTCAAAGGGTGCTTCTGGATGCGGCCAGCAGGTCGGTGGTGACGAGCTAATCGGGAGGCATGGTGGAGCTCGCTGCCGTGCGGACGCATCTCCGACTAGGTCAGCGCAGTCCACTGACAGAGTGAACCCGGAAGCTCCTTTTTCGATAAAGGATGTTTTTTTATTGACTCATAATGTAGCATCGAGGGATACAATCATAATGAGTACAACACGCGGCCTCTGCATAGCTAGAATGCACACAGCCAACACTAACACACACAAATAATCACGTCCGCGTGGAGCAAAGTCATACAAGACCGAAGCTATGGCAGATGGAGTGATAAAAAGAAAAATTCCTGAAGCGATTCGACAATATACGGTTGTGACCATCGGCACCCATCATCTATTGGCAACACAAGAAATACGAGAAAGGTTCTTCAAAAGCGACACCTCCAGGAAGGGAACGACACACAAGCGCCGCCGTCGCCGGGTTCAACCACCAAAGGTCAACCATGGGTTTTCACCCTGAAGATCAAGTCCGAGCAAACTCCAAACAATGCCTTCATCAGGGTAACGACGCAAAGAATGCTGCCATTGTCAGGTACAACCAACTAGGGCTGAACCTAGGGTTTTCACCCTGGAACTCGAGACCGGGTACTCGAGAAGTACTACCCAATCAAAGTCATTCTTTGTTGTCTCCTCCACTTTCCGCAATCCCTGCAACAGCATACGTGCAAGAGCCTCATGACGAAGCCTTTAACGGGGAAAGGACATCAGCACCACCAAAATCCTGAGATTCTCCGGCGGCGCCGCATCATCCTCACAAGTGGCAGCTGATGGTTGATCTGCATCAGACGACGCCACCATGTGACGCCACTAACTCCACCGTCCTCGCCTGTGGCAGCATGACCGCGAACGATCCTGGATGGACAAAAAGGTCTGTATTCACTTTAGGTTCACACAAAATGTGCTTTAGCTCTTGTCATTGGTGATATCTTTCCTGATAATTGGGTGCAAGCTGCTACGCTTGCAAAAGCAAATTCACTGGCTTGTCCACATTCAGAAAGAAGAAATAGTGCTGACATTTTTATTTCTATGGCATTTGGGACAGTGTACTGAATGTTTTACTTGTTCTGAAAATTCAGATTATGGCTAAGGAGTGCGCCACATGACAGGACACCATGTCCGTCGTGGATGAGCGCACTCGAGGAATCGATTCACAAGTTCGGTGAGTCCCGAGTTCAGATTGTGTATGAGCTTATGGGTTTTAAAAAAATGGACTGACTTACATTCTGCAATTCCTGGGAGATTAGATTCAGAATAAGGTACGGTAAGAGCTGGCTAAACTTCGAGAGGACAAGGTGTCAAGGTCAATGCAAGAAATCGTCAGCGGCTGCTCGGTAAACACTGATTCATGTAATTCTCGTTTTGGAAGATAAGCAGCAGCCATGGGTGTCGGTGCTTCAAGTGTGTTTAAATGATGACATTTGTGCTTTTTGTCAAATTATACAGGGGAAACCAGAAGCGGAGAACAGTAGGTCATGCCGGTGGAAGTGTCCTGCATTGATAAGGCTGTTCGATAACAGCTGGTATATAACAGAGCAAGCACATGGCCCATGATAAAATATAACAAAGGCTATCTGGAAACAATCTTTTTCAAGCTTGCTGGAATTCTCGTTGATGTCGCACAAAAGGAACTCTTCTGCTGCGCGCAAGCTGTGAACCCTTGTCTTGTTCATTTCAAGTGTAACCTTTATGAACTGAATTGCTTCAGGGTTTATGTTGGCATCCCTGCCTTTGATTTTGCGATGACCGCAAGGGATCCCAAAAATCTTGCACTCATCCTCAACCCAGAACTTGAGGACCTTGCTGTCTGTCAGCACTATCTCTCTTGGATTGACACTTACCCTGCTCATTATCCAAGAGAATGTAATAACACCGAAGCTGATAATGCATTTATTACATGTAAAATAGGAGTGGAAGAGGTGATGTCCAGCTACCTGAAGAATTGTACTGTTCAATTAGAATTAGAGGAACATACTAAGAGATACAATGAGTTCCTGTTCAATCCATTTTTGTTGCCTTGCCTATCATGCCTTCATTGAACCGAAAAAATGGACTACAACAAAAAAGATAAGTTTCTATTTAGGCATTTCTGCAAAACAACAGACACACAATCATCACAAATACCATGAAAACTACTTGATCTTGGACTTCTGAAGATGCGTCTGGCATGCGCAGCTCAACTTTGCCATCGGCCAAGTGGCACCCCCGACGACAAAGCTCATGCATAGCCTGGTCTTGAAGCTGCTCCCAAGACACATTGGCTTCCTGAGCTCCCCTCAGCGCCTAGGTCCAGTTGTTCATCTTTTTTCATAAATAGCCTGATCATGTCCATGGTGGGGAAGTGATGGAGAAAACGACAGTCATCGCCGAAGTGGTAGTCGCTGGTGCGGCGCATTGACAAAGAAATAAATCCAGAGAAAATTATCCAACTGTTGCAAAGTTAGTGCAGGTAGCAAAGTTTTGTTGTAGATACAAAAGGTTGTTGTTCACAACATGCCATCCTTGCAGAAAAAGATTTGCATTCCGAATGGAACAACTTGATATGTATGACTGCAGAAAATTAACCTGAAAAACCTGGTGCATATCTTCTTCGATTTGTTAAATGCCAACAAAGTAACTGGTTACATGCTCCCATCTACTTTCAAATGCAGAAAATGTTTTGAGACATCAGTGCATGATTCTGGTTGTTCCCATCGACTGTTGGTGTGGAAGCTTATGCACCTTTCAAATATCAATGTCTCTGTATCACTGGTGAGGAAAAATAATAATGAAATATTTGAGTTAACGAACTGAAATGAAAAATAATACTAGTAATCTATATTCTATAATACATTTGCTACTTCAGTCTATGTGCAACCCCATAATGGTCGGCCAGGGCAGAATTTGTATCGAACTGATCAACAAAGACTTATATAAGGGACAGTTCTTATATAACAAATTGTGTAATAGCATAGTGATGCATATAACAATAAGGTTCATTACACAGAATTAATTTCAATGACAGCCAGTAACAAGCATACTTAACATAGTTACCACCATTACATATGAAGCTACCAATTAAGTTCTAACAGTACTAATATTATGTGAAACAGGCTTGAGGTACCAGGGAGCCACCCTGACATGGTTGACGCCTTGCGGCCGTTCCCGGCTCAGTAAACAGCTCTGAACACATTAATTACCGAGCCAAAGTACATGGCGACTATAATACAAGCACGGTAAGCATGAGATTGGCAGCTGCAAGCAGCAGAGCGACAACTACAAGCATTTGGGAACGGGATGCAACGGTGGCTTGAGGACTTGATTGACCAGCACGGTCTGCATCGGTGGCAAAGACTGGATATGCGCCTGGATGGGAGGGGGACTATCTGCACACGGGGTTGGTTGGCATGATGGACCATCTACAGGGCTTGGTGATGTCGACTTGCTCCTAAGCACGGGCAAGCCGAAGCGTATTCGTGTGGATCTGCGAACTCAGCTCTGAAACAAGAACAAGAACAAGAAATTTCAGATCTGCTTACATCGTATTTTCTACACTTGTAGAACCGATGACCCGCCTTGTCTCCCGTCCTTGCGACGTTCGTCGCGTCGCGATCTCGTCGCCGCAAAAAGGATACGGGTTGAGAGGGAGCAGGAAGTCAGCTGGGACGGTCAGAGAGAAGGAAGACGCCACAGACATGGCGGCAAACGAACAAGGTGGGAGGGAGCGGCGGCGATGGGGATTTCTATGGGGCTGTGTTGATTGTGAGGGGGGGCACGGGTGGGGATGCAATTATCGAGGGCTGGGGCAGGTGGCCGTCACGGATACCGGGTCACAGGCACGGCTCAGGGAGGACCAGGAAAATGCCCGAGCCGGCGAGAACCACCTGGTCCGCACATATAGTGCCGGCTGCCGTAGCAATCAATGCGGACAGGGCTGGGGTCATTTTTAGATCGATACTTACATATACGACAAAAAATACCAGTACGAGCATAGATCCACATGCGGGCGAACGGGAATGATTTCAGCTCGAGCTCAGAAACGAATATTCGGTGTCTTCCCCCTTATATAATTCATTAATCGATCGTTAAGTTTGCAATGACGTACAATTTCAGAGACAGGAAGCAAACAGGGACGCATATAGGGTGACGAAAAAGCCAAAAAGTTCCGTCGCCGGGACTTGAACCCGGGTCTCTCGGGTGAGAGCCGAGTATCCTAACCACCTAGACTACGACGGATCTGTGGTGTTCCCTCTACAACAAAAGTTTGAAGTTGGTTATTCACCCACTAACCAGTGCCGGCCCATGCATCCCCAGTGCGAGAGGCCCAGGCCCAGTCCGCCACAGCAGCAGCCTCGCCCTCGCCTTCCTCTCCCTCCACTCGCGTGCGGAACCGCTCTCCTCCCTTATCGCCAAAACCCCCGGCCGGAGCAGCGGCGAGCAAGGCTCACCGGCGGCACCCCTCCCCACTCCCTCGACCGCGGGCGCGCGCGCAGATGCGGCCGTCGCCCATGGCGGCAAGGGCGGCGAGCGGGTGCTCCTCGGCGGCGCTGGCCTTCTTCCGCCTCCGCCCGCTTGGCCGCGCCACCCGCCTGGCCCCCGCGGGCCGCTCCGCGTTCGGCGCCACTGCCGCCTGCCGGGGCCGCCTCGTCGACTCCGTCCTCCAGGAGCTCCGGTCCCGCAGGCGGGTCCGGGTCTCCGCAAGGTAATGCCCCCTTTCGCATTGTAAGAGCTCAGCTGTCTCCTCTCTCAGCGGGTCCGGGTGCATCACATGAGGAGATTTAGTCGTGGAATTGTAGTAGGACAGTGTAGTGGTCTCCAAAGCCATTTCATGTGGGAAATGCACTGTCACGCTGTCTGTTGGAAATGGTACAAGGACTTTAGCTAAATTCACATCGGCAATATGGAGGTCCCCTTCTTCATCAAATTGTGGAATGAGAAAATTGTAGAATGTATACCGTCACATTGGCAAGAGCATTACATGACAACACAGTCACTATTGCGCGTCAACCCACCCCCACAGGACGCACACTACAGGATCACACTTGCTAGATTACCTCCACGGCTCCACCTACAATCTTCCACTAGCGGCACTGATCCTTAATCTTGCCCACGATTAAGCTGGAAGGGCCTTGTTCTTGAACCCACACACCTGTTCCTTTAGCGCCAGACAGAATGGAGGGTGCACAGGTTCACCAAAATGCAGCCCTTCCTGAGTGTAGTTGAGACAGCGTTGTGTGGCACCAATCCACTGCTCGAGAATCGTCACGTCAGGGCCAAGGGCGAGGTGTTGGAACCCGAGCCATTGCAGGGACAGGAACCAAATTTCTCTGGCATAGATGCACGGCCAGTCTTGAGAGCGCAATGGGCACACTCACTGGTGACGGAGCCCCCTCCTAGCTAGACGGACGATCAGACATCCAGCTGCGGTTCATCAGGAAAGCCACACAAAAAACATAATCTTCCACAGCTCATGGCATGTCGCCTACCAGAGGTCAGTGGACTGCAGCACCGCCTGAACAGCAAGGCGGCCACGCAGGACTCTGACCCAACAGTTCCCATCTCGCGCCGCAGCGACCGAGCGGGAAATCGCTGTTGGCTTGATGAAGCCAAGGAATTTGCACGCACCTTTTAATTTTAGGTTCTCACAGGTTTATGTTGGGTTTCATCTCTAGCCTACCCCAACTTGCTTGGGACAAAAGGCTTTGTTGTTGTGATGATAATTGCAAAGGTCAATGCAATGAAGCTTTACTACTGGGCTTCAGATAGTCTTTCCCAGTCCTTTAAGAGAGACAGAGGTTGTGGGTGTACTGTATTGGGTCGGCTCCCTCCTGTGTATTGGAGTCGATCAAACATGATTGTGATTACTTACGTCCATGATTAATATATGCTGGTTTAAAAAAAGACAGCAATGAAGCTTACAGTTGGGATTCTGTCTTGTTGTTCTTCAGGATCGGATTGCAGGGCACAAAGGAACTGTCGGATAGTAAGATAGAGAAGAGAACAATACAAAAAGGATTGCTGCTTGAATTTCACAAAGATTCTGAGAGATCCTTGCTCGCTGTTGTCGAAAGGCCTGATGGGAAGAAAAACTGGGTAGTCACTGACCAGGTATTTAAAGAGGGATAACTAGCCTGTCCAATAGAATACTCGGTGCCTGGTGAATTCATTTCCAAGGATATATTTGTACACTTTTCACAGATGAAAAGACATTACGGATCGATAATTCAACCTAGAGCCTGGTGAACAGTACCTCGATTTGAAATAGAAAAAAAGTTCAAAAAATTCCTTTTTTTTGTGGTGCAAGATGCTTCTATGCGTGAACTTCGTGCAAAATTTTGTGAAGTTTGGACATTCGAGAAGCTCGTGGCAAAAAAGACAAAATCAGGCGTGAATGGTGCGATTTTCAAAAGTTTCTCAGACATCCGAAATTTGTCTTTTTTGCCACGAGCTCCTCGAATGTCCAAACTTCGCACGGAGTTCATGCACAGGAGCATCTTGCACCACAAAAAAAATTGGAATTTTTTGAACTTTTTTTCTATTTGAAATCACGATACTGTTCATGCCCGGGCTCATCTGAGCCCGGGCACCAAATCGCCGCTCCCAAGATTCTCTTGTGATTTAGCTGCTGATTTTTTGTGCAGAATGGTATCTTATCTTCTATAAAGCCCCAGCAGGTGACATATGTTGTACCTGGTACCATGGATTTTGATTGTTCAAGAATAGCTGAATTTCTCGAGAAAGCGCAAGATCTCTTGGTGAGAAACGCTGCATTATTTGTAAGTGTACTACATATAATGTGCATCGTGACTGATAATATGGTTTGCTACAGGACCCTACTATCTTGGAATGTGCCTGGATGGAGCTTTCTGAGAAAGACAAATCAGTAACTGTTGAGGAGTTTGCCGATGTAAGAGGTTCATTAGATTTGTTACTGTGTCTTTCTCTGTTCAAATCATCAAACGTGACACTTGTGATTTTCTCAGATAGTTTATGGCAGCAAGGAGTCTCTGGAAAGCTACTGTGCACACTTTTTGTTGTCACGGGATATTGTGTATTTTGTGAAGGTGGAGAGCAGAGGTTCTTCCATATACCAGCCTCGCCCATCTGCTCAGGTATATTTTCTAAATATATGTGATATATATATCGTGTGTTACACACCCTGAATTAGTTTGGCAAACTCATTAATGTTGCAACAATTCCTTTTGAGAAGAATGTAAGGTCGTGATATTTCCTTTAGGACGCTAGCCTGAACTGACTAATCCTTCAACTGTAATCACAATTCAGTTCCATTTTGCCTCTTGTAAGCCTAGCAGTTGTCTTTGTGCCGGTGTGCCCATGATTTTAGTCTATTGAAGAAGTTTTGCATGGCGGGAGGCCATACAAATCATCAGGTTTACCTTTTTCCTCTGATATGCCAAATGGGTGTTTTTTTTAACACCGATGAAACTGTGTCATTTTGTATTAGAAGAACACCAAGAAGGCGCAGAGTACAAAGCAAAACATCCAAAAGCCAAACCAGGAAACAAAAGAAAGGAAACCTAGGCTAGCCAAACCTATAAACTATCCAACACAGGGAACAAAGCCAAAACAAAACAGAAAGAGAGCAAGCAAAACCCTAACTGCTATAGGGTTTTAATGGATGTTATAGAAATTTGACTGCTAATCTGACATGATTAGTCAGCCAGATGTTTGATTTGAGTGTATTTATCAAGTGTGTGATTCCCTAAATTGCTCTAGTTGCTTCATTTTCTGCAAAATTGTTTCTGTTTTGTGGTGTTCATTGGTAGACTTATGTTTATCATCTGGTAGTAGGTGGATGAACTTTTACGACGGAAGCTTGCTAAAGAGGCCGCCGATAAGGAACTGGAAGAATTTGTCCACCTACTCAAGTCTGCTAAAGCATTGCCTCTAGGCTCTAAGCCTCCAAAAAATTCATGGTTGATGGAAGAGAAAGTGAAACAAAAAATCGAGTCTCTTCAGGCATATGCAGTTGATGTGTGTAATGATGAACAAAGAAGAATGGCAGGAAATGTAACATATCCTATTCCACTAACAATCTTTTGTCTAATGTTTCTGTGTTAAAAGATATTCTTTAGCCTTATATCATGCTTTATTGAGGAAAATGTTTGACTTCCCCATCTTGCTGATCCTAGCCTATATGACTGTGAATGTAATGACAGATTCTCAAGGCTATGGGTTTCGCACGGACGTCATCAGCTGCCCTAAAGCTCCTTATAAATGTGGGTTACTTCCCCGTGCATGTCAATCTTGATCTTTTCAGGTATGATGTTCAAACCACGTATACCGAGAAAGTTTTATCTGTTGCTGAGGAGCTTCTGGTGGATTGTCCTGATTCAGATAAGGTATATGTAGTTACTGTCGAATTCCGAATGACTAATATCTATATAGTTTAAAATACCTTGGGTTCTCTTTCAGCATGTCAGGAAGGATCTTTCAAATTTGAGAGTGTATGCCATTGATGTGGATGAGGCTGATGAAGTATGTTTCTATTATTGCTGCTCACACATCTTTCGTAAGAAACTGAATTATATAAATACGCTGCTCACGGACAAATCTGTTAAACACTATTTTTTTGGTAACTCAGCTTGATGATGCATTAAGTGCAACTAGACTACCTGATGGTAGGATAAAGGTCTGGATACATGTAGCTGACCCAACATGCTTTCTTCAACCCCGGAGCATCCTTGACAGGTTATTTTTGCTTCTCCTGCTCAGCGGGTCTAGCTTTTCTGTCAATAGCATCTTATATTATTATTTGTAAAAACGACATTTTGCCTGCAGGGAAGCAATGCACAGAGGAACCTCCATATTTTTACCAACTGCCACCTTTCCAATGTTCCCAGAGAGGCTTGCTATGAATGCTATGAGTTTGCAACAGGGTACAGATTGTAGATCTGTAAGCGTATCTGTGATTTTGCATCCAGATGGAAGGTAACTTTCTACTACTTCTCCTTTAATGTTTTCTTAGCAAGCTGTCTTTTTTCTTTCTTTGGGAGATACTATATGTTTCTTTTATAATAGTGTAATGAATGCATCCATTTGTGTGTGATAGTATTGCAGAATATTCGATAGAGAACTCAGTAATCAAACCTACCTACATGTTAACATATGAGGGTGCAACTGAATTGCTGTACATGAATCTGGAAGAAGAGAAAGACCTGAGGATTCTTCAAGAAGCTGCTTCAATTCGTGCACAATGGCGTCGCAGCCAGGTAAGAACTATGCAGGCCTTTGCGGTTGCTGGTCTATACATCATCCTTTCATTAGTAACCGAGATTACATTTTTTAGATAATAAGATAGACTACAAATTTAATGTTGAACCGTTGGCTGGACATCTTGCATTAGTCCTGATACCACTTAGAACAAGTCTGTATCTCTGGAGATTTTCTGAAAATTTAAGCGTGTACATAACCAACTGAATATTTTAGATGCATTTGTTACTTTTACTTGATACCATTGACACTCTAAAGTTTGCAGGGTTCAATCGACACTGCTATGATAGAACCTCGTATCAAGGTGGCAAATCCGGATGATCCTGAACCAAACATTAATTTATATGTTGAAGATCAAACCAACCCAGCAATGCAGCTTGTATCTGAGATGATGATACTTTGTGGGGAGGCGGTGGCTGCGTTTGGTTCTGACAACAACATTCCTTTGCCATACAGAGGGCATCCCCAGTCTAATACAGCTGTGTCAGCATTTGCCTATCTACCTGAAGGGCCTGCCAGGAGCGTTGCCAATATCAGTGTGCTTCGTGCTGCAGAAATGGATTTTCGAAAACCTGTAGCACACGGTGTCCTCGGAATTCCTGGCTATGTACAGTTCACCTCCCCTATTCGAAGATATGTTGACCTGCTTGCTCATTATCAGGTATTTTTATCCACCTATTAATCATATGAACAGGGACATGATACAGTTTGGAGGAACTTTGGTAGTTAAATAACTGTCCTTTCAAATTGCTGATTTTTTCTTGTGTTATGAATGGAGTGTAGTTTTATCCACACCATTAGAGCAAATACAATAGTGGGCTTATAGCCAGCTTACATGGCACTTTTGCCTGTGTGGAGGAGAGAGATGTGAAAAAGTAAGGGAAGTGGGCTCTCATGCAAGAGCCTAGCTATATACGCATTTGTAGGTAAATACAATAAATGTGAAGAAAGAGATAGAGAGAAGATAGAAAAAAGTACTCTCTCTGTAAACTAATATAAGAACGTTTAGATCACTACTTTAGTGATCTAAACGCTCTTATATTAGTTTACGGAGGGAGTATTAATGTAATAGCCAACCTTATAGCCCACATTATTGTACGAGTGCCTATAGATGACTTGGCAGTTCCTTATAGCCATCAGCTGGCTATATTATTAACCATGCTCTTATAGCTTTATCTGAATGATATAAATATGGTCTACTTAATTTTATACATTGAAAAATTGCAGGTAAAGGCTTTTCTTAGAGGTGAATCTCCACCATATTCAGCTGGTGATCTGGAAGGGATGACATTTATTGCGAGCATGCATGTTAAAGTAGCTAGGAAGCTCCATAGCAACAGCTTACGTTACTGGTTGCTGGAGTACTTAAGGAGGCAGCCAAAGGGGAGGAAGTATAGAGCACTATTACTTAAGTTCATCAAGGATCGCATGGCAACATTGCTTTTGGTGGATGTAAGTCAATATGCTTCATCCAATAATTTATCTATTTATTGGTGCAGTATCTCCATAGTAGTACTCCCTCCGATCCATATTACTTCGTAGCTTTAGTACATCTTTGTAATAAAGCTGCGACAAGTAATATGGATCGGGGGAAGTACTTTTTTTTTACTTTTGCTGGGATCATGAGCGAGAACTTTAGTTGTCCTGCCCCTTGTTTAAAAACTGGATCAGTCTGCCAGTTCGACTGAGGAAACCCGGTACGGGTACCAGTCTGGTCTTGTTAAGTTTGAAGATCGTGTGTGCAAGTTCACCGGTCAGAACTAGCTGCCCTGGGCATCAACCAATTTTCCTTCATTGATTCACCGTAGATTCCGAGAACCACCAGGTTCCTGGCTAAGTTCAGGCAGATCAGTAATTTTGGCCCGGTTCCATCTTTCTTCCCTTTATTCTTTCTGGTTCTAACTTTTGACTACAGTCAACCAAATCATTCATGCTGTGGAATGGGTAGACCCGTAAATGGGATGGTATATGCTAATCAGTTTGTTTAGCTGCTCATTTAAAACCACAACTGAACTTGCTATTCTTTAGAAAAAGAATAACACTTGGTATGCAGCCAAACGACTCTTCCAAACTGACAAAATCATGTAAACAAGGGAAAGCCAACCTCCTGCTATTGTCAACTGGGGCTTGCCAATTTGAATTTTTTCAAGATTGCATATTGAGTTACTGATTTTATAACTTATAGATTACCGCTCTCCCTGTCTTGATGTTTTGAGCTCCTTATTCTAATCCCTTTTTTCTGGTGACACCGACAGGTCGGGATTCAGGTCACAACCGTGGTTGCAGCCGGGAAAGTGGGAGATGAAGCGAGTGTCGTTGTGGAAATGGTTCATCCCCGCGACGACATCTTATCAGTTACGGAGATTGCACAAGACACGGAGGAGTAAATGCTTGCAATGGGTAATGGACGCTCATTGCCTCGCTCCCTGGACATGGATATTCATTTTTGGTGCGCATGATGGAGGTGATTCATTACTTTGGCACTTAGGTGAGGATCTCCCCTTCAGGACCATGCTCTCGAGTTCGGTATCATGCTTGGGATTATGGAATAGAACACGCGTATGGTCGCCCTGGTTAAAGTTCAAGCAGGATACAATCGTCTAACCGTCTCGCTAATCCATTTTTGAGGCTGAGGCAGTTCTGATGAAAGCACAGGTCTGGTTTGGTTGAATTTCCTTGGGGTCCTTGGGCGTTTAGGTTCGGGTGCTGAGTTCTGGGAGTAATAGTTTTTTTGTATAGCTAGCTACACTCATATAATCCGGGGTTTGACGATCTGCGGACACGCCATCTTATATATTCAATCCATCACAATGTATATTCGTTCTCAGATGTATATAACGGAGTTACTTCGGGCACGTGTTTCTTCGATTTAGTCCCTATGTGTTTCATTTGAAGTCACTCTGACCCTCTTGAGAAGGCATTACCGAAGGTTAACTTGAGATTATGGAATCGCAGAGGACTGGTTGTGCCTGTGCAAACATTATGAAGTTGGTCTATTGACCCAGGCTTTTCAGAAGGAGGAAATGACAAGGACTTAAGAATGATCAGGATCAGTTTAATATGGATAAATCCAAATTAAACTGGGGGCTAATGTCGGGGATATACCCCGCGGTATGACCCGGCCGGAGATATGACCCGGCTGGGACTTGGTGTTTCATTGGTAAACCGCCCGAAAAGTGGCAACTCACTGATGACCTGGCCGGGCCAGGTGACTCACTGGTGACCCGGCAGGTATTTTAGATGGATGACAAGGCCAAAGGCCCAGAGGCCGGCTCATGTTATGGTGGGCCGGTTTAAGAGAAAAGGCGTGAGGAATATTTCTCTTACAAGGAATCAAGACCCGGACTTGTATCCAGTTTGTATTAGAAGATAGACTAGTCTTAATCTTATTGGGACTTCACATGTAACCCGCCCCTCCAACTTATATAAGGAGGGGCAGGGCACCCAAGAAGGGGGGGGGGGGGGGGGGGGGAGGGGGGCGAGATAATCTCAAGGTCTAGATACAACTAGAGGAGAGCCGGCTTATACACCAACTCCCTCAATGAGCATATTGAATAAGACCTAGCCACAAACAGCATGTAGGGCTATTACCGGATGATGTTTCCCGGAGCCCTAAGTTGTCTAAATCTTATCTCGTGTGTTATCCCCTTCGATGATCTACACGCGTTTCTCGTCCCGCTCAACCCCTCTCAAGCTACTACCTAGTTACGTTGGCCTCACGACAAGTCCTCACACTAGGACATATGCTGTGACAAATCCATGACAGAAGGCATTATCGAAGGTTAACTTGAGATTATGGAATCACAGAGGACTGGTTGTGCCTGTGCAAACATTATGAAGATGGAATTCCTGTTTTGGCACAAAATTTTAGTTCTGTTATGGTCTTCTGGATATGCCATAAAAAGATTATTTGCCCCGGGATTTATCTACAACTCTCGTCTTTGTATTGTGTCGGCTAGATCTGCCAAAGTCTCATCTCACCCATACACTTGACCAAAATTGAGACCGTTGAAGTTGGTGAGCTACGGCCAGGGTTCAAAATTTCAATGAAATTTCTGAAATTTCATATATTTCGGTGGGGTCCGAAATGCTTGTAACCCTGAAATTTTGAGCCAGATTCGATCTAAAATTATTGAATTTTATGGTGACAGTTCTACGGGTTAAGGTATAGAATTTAATCTTTCTTCTCAGTGTGTGTATTGACTTTGAGCTTCAAATCGCATGACATGGTACACAACACCTTCTTAATGGTGTTTAATTATCGGGAAACGCTTTAATTCATCCGGATGATTTCTCGAAGAAATCAGCCTGGTCATCTGCTCGCCACGCGTCCATGGCCCACCCACGTTGATGCATCTCACGCTTGGTCAACTAACCAGTCCCAGCCTCACATGCCGCATCTCTTTTTTTTTCTGGAAACCGCGACCGCGCCCTTTCTTCCTTATCCTCCCATGCGCTACCCTGATGAATCTTGCCAGAATTTCTTTCTCCGCCACATCCGGCGAGAGGCACTGGAGGCTCGCGACGGCCCTCTCCAATTGCAGCCACCACACTACCGGCGTTCGCACTTCGCAGCAGGCCTCATCTCTGCTTCGCAGCACCATACAAGCAACACCACTCACCCTCATAGGAGCGGAGCTCCGGTTTCCAACCCTGTCGGTCTTTGCAGCAGCGCCACCGCCGGCCGGCCCATGTACAACATTCCGGTGCGAGCCTCTAATGGTGCAGCATTCCGACTCCTAGAAGCCACCCGTGGATGCAATGGAGCGTCACCGGGATTGTCGAACCTTCGCCGCCAGCGCTGCAATGGAGCGCGCCGGGGTCGCAATGGAGCTTTGCGGAGGGTCGCTGGTGTTGCGTTGAAGCACCGCCGAGGCCGTCGGGGCTGCAATGGCACGTCACCGGGGTCGTTGAAGCATCGCCGTGAATGCAATGGAGCGCCGCCGGAGCTGCAATGGAGCGTTGCCGGAGTCGCCGGGCTGCAATGAAGCTTCGCGGAGGGTCGCCGGTGCTGCGGTGAAGCGCCGCCGAGGTTGCCGGGCTGCAATGGAGCGCCACCGCAATGGAGCTTCGCGGAGCGTCGCCAATGCTGTATTGAAGCACCGCTGAGGTCGCCGGGGCTGCAATGGCGCGTCACCGCGGACGTTGAAGCTTCGCCGTGGATGTAATGGAGCGCTGCCGGAGTCGCCGGGCTGCAATGAAGCTTTGCGGAGCGTCGCCGGTGCTTCGTTGATGCGCTGCCAGGGTTGCCGTGGCTGCATGAAGCGCCGCTGAGGACGGAGCTGTAATAGAGCTTCACTGGGCGTCAATGGTGCTTCGTTGAAGTGCCACCGGGGCTGGAATGTTGCTTCGCTGGGCTGTCATTAGCGCTGCGTTGGAAGCTTTTTATCGGTGTTGCCATGGAGCAGCACCCGGTGCTGCCATGCGACGGTCGCCGGTGGCTCTTGGAGCTGCGATGCATCGCTCGCCGGCGGCACCGGTGCTGCGAGGTCGCCGACACAAGTGCCACGGTGGGTGCATCAATTCTCCGCGTCGTCGCTGGTTTCTCTACAGAGGAGACGCGGTGTGGATGGAAGACCAGAGGAGAATACACAACTGGATGTGTTGTTGCCATCGACGGCCACCAGGGCCAGATCGGACGGCTAATTTGGCGGATGATTTCCTAGAGAAATCATCCGCCTGATTCCTAGCAGCCGCCTTAATTATCTGTGCATAGAGCCCACCCAGCTGGAAACGACTATACTGGAGATAACGTTTTATGGTGAAAGTTCTTCAGTGCTCAGCTAGTCTTGGGGACTCAGAGTTTGGCTGCTCTTGAGAGAGTTTGTTCCCTCGACGGAGCCGCTGTAGTAGATAGTTGGAAAATCGTCGTGCTAAGGCCCCATTGGACCACCAGCTCCAGTACATCAATAGCCACCGGTGAAGAGAAGCATAGATCAAAAGGATTCAATCTGCAGACACACATATGTAGACGAACGAAGACCGGATCCACCAAAGACAAAAGCCAACCGGATCCCACGAGTTCCGTCGGAGACAAACCTCCTGTTAGGTACCAGGTCGATCTATAGCTAGCTCACGCCACAAGTCCCGAATTCGAATTACAAATCAAGCCTCGCTGTTCTTGAGGAGGAAGAAAGGGAAGGTAGGTGGGGAAAGGGAAGAAGCCGCCGTCCGTCCTGATCCAGCCTGGATGCTGATCCCATCGTTGCTCGGGGTTTAAGTAGCGAGCCGTCAGGCGAGCGGGCTCAGCGGGCCCATTCTGGCCCGACGAATCTTCTGTTGGGCTGCGCGATCCTCTTGGGCCGGCTGTTGACGTGTCTCGGGGTGAAGCCTTCGACTGCCTTGGCGGTACGTGCGCTGACATCCCCTCCTCCTTGAGAGTTGGCTTGCCCCCAAGCCAGTAGAGCCGGAAAGCGCTCGCGCATGGACTTGGCGTCTTCCCAGGTGGCGTCAAGGATGGATGGCTCAGACCAGCGCACGAGTACTTGCTCGCGCCGGCCCTGGGGGGTGTTGCGCCAGCATGTGTCGATGATCTCCACCGGCGACAGTGGTTCCTCCGGTGGAAGGGATAGCTTGTCTTCCACCGTCGTGTTGTTGGAGAGCACGCGTCGTAGCTGAGAGACGTGGAAGACAGGGTGGACCTTGGCGCCGGCGGGAAGCTCGAGTTCGTAGGCGACAGGGTTGACGATGCGGATGATCTTGTAAGGTCCGAAGTAGCGGAAGGAGAGCTTGTGGTTGGTGCGACGTGCCACCGTCGTTTGCACGTAGGGTTGGAGCTTGACGAAGACGGCGTCCCCGACGACGAAGGAGCGATCAGTGCGCTTCTTGTCGGCCTGTGCCTTCATGATGTTGCACGCTCGGTGGAGGTGCTCGGCCAGTACTTACTGCATGTGCTTGCGCTCCTCGAGCCAGTCCTTGAGAGAGGGAATGGAGCAAGTAGATGCCGCCTCGATGCCCCAATGACGTGGTTCGTGCCCATACAGAGCAACAAAAGGTGAGGTGCCCAAGGAAGAATGAAAGGAAGAATTGTATCAGAATTCTGCGAGGGCGAGGTACTGGTGCCATTTGCTTGGGCAGGCATGCGTGAAACACCGTAAGTAGATCTCCAGGCACCGGTTGACTCGCTCTGACTGGCCGTCAGTTTGCGGGTGGTATGGCGTGCTCATATTGAGTTCAGTCCCGATGACCTTGAACAGCTCTTGCCAGAATTTGCTCATGAACACTGGATCCCTGTCCGATACGATCGCTTCGGGGAGTCCATGAAGTTTGTATATGTTTTTCAGGTAGGCATGCGCAACTTTGGCCGCCGTGAATGGATGGCTCAGGGAGAGGAAATGCCCGTAGCGGGTGAACTTGTCGACGACGACGAGGATACAGTTGTACCTGCCCGAAGAGGGAAGGCCGTCGACGAAGTCCATGGTGACCACTTTCCAGGCGCGGTCAGGCACCGGGAGCGGCTCGAGTAGTCCTGGGTAGCGAATGCGCTCTAGTTTTGCTTGTTGGCAGATGGAGCAGGACTGGACATACTGGCGAGTCTGTTCCTTCATCTTGGGCCAAACGAAGAGGCGGCGCAGGCGGCGATATGTGACTGGCACGCCGAAGTGGCCGCCCATGGTGCTGTCGTGAAACGCACGGAGCATCCGTTGCTGTAGGGCGGGGGAGCCGCCCAACCAGAGCCGATCGCGGAAGTAGAGCAGTCCATCGCGTGTGGAGAACCGCCCTTTGGGGTCCGGTCGTTTAGACAAGTCTTCCAGAATCTTCTGAACCTGGGGGTTGGCGCTGTAGCTGGCCGCGATGTCGTTCAGCCAAGCGGGTGTGCAGACTGACACGGCTGACACAATCTCCTCAGGAGTGCGGCGCGAGAGCGCGTCGGCGGCAGTGTTTGAAGACCCGGGGCGATAGCAGATTTTGTAGCGCATCCCGAGCAGTTTGGTGAACGCTTTCTGCTGCCACGGGGTGGACAAGTGTTGATCATCAAGATGCACGAGGCTCCTCTGATCAGTGCGGATGATGAATTCGTCGTTGTGCAGGTAGGGACGCCACTGCTCCACGGCCGTGAGGATGGCCATGCATTCTTTTTCATAAGTGGAGAGGCCGTGGTTCTTGGGGCCGAGAGGTTTGCTCATGTAGGCGATCGGGTGCCCATCTTTCTGAAGAACAGCTCCAACACCATAAGCGCATGCATCAGTGTCAATCACGAACTTCTTACTGAAATCAAGAAGTTGCAGCACAGGTGCTGATGTGAGCTTCAGTTTCAGAACGTCGAACGCCTTCTGTGTGTCACTTGTCCAGACAAACTGGTGGTTTTTCTTGAGCAAGGTGAACAGAGGTCTTGCGATGATCCCAAAATGTTGGATGAATTTCCTGTAATATCCAGCCAGGCCGAGGAAGCTGGGCACATCTTTGGTGCACTAAGGTACAAGCCACTGCTGAATTGTTTGAATCTTGCTGGGATCGGTAGAAACGCCACACTCGTCAATCACATGGCCCAGGTAAGTGATCTGACGTTGCGCGAAGGAGCACTTGGACTGCTTAACTTGCCAATGGTCGTCTCTGAGCAGCTGGAGCACGCGCGCGATGTGTTGGATGTGCTCGGCCAAGGTTTTGCTGAAGATGAGGATATCATCGAAGAAGGAGATGACACATTTGCGCATGACTGGGCGCAGAGTAGTGTGCATGCCTCCGTTGAATGTGTCCGGGCCTCCTGCTACTCCGAAGGGCATGACACAGTATTCCCAGTGCCCGGAGTGTGTCTGGAATGCTGTTTTATACTCTTCACCTTCTACCATTCTTATTTGATGGAATCCCGCACGCAGGTTGAGCTTCGAGAACCATTTTGCAACGGCCAGTTCGTCGAGCAATTCATCGACGATTGGGACTAGAAACTTGCCGACCACGGTCATGGAGTTGAGACGACGGTAGTCGACGCACAAGCGCCAAGTACCGTCCCTTTTCTTGACTAGCAGTGCTGGGGACGAGAAGGGGCTAGAGCTTTTCTGAATTATCCCTGCATCGAGCATTTCCTGAACCTGACGTTCGATCTCTGTCTTCAGTTCGGGTTTGTATCTGTATGGTCTGGAGTTGACAGGTTGCGCGCCGGCCATCAGGGGAATGCGGTGATCGCAGTCGCGGCGAGGCGGCAAGACCCGTGGGTCCTCGAAGACGTCGGCGAACTGTTCCAGTAGTCGCAAAATCTCCACGGGAATTGACGAGTCTGTTGCTGTCAAGAGCGCTGAGGTGTACGATGTGGGCCACTAATCCTTGCTTGCAAGCCTTGAGGAGTTCTGGTGCAGAGATGACCGAGCATTGGGTTTGATCTAAAGATGTTGCAAACAATGTCAGTTGGCCGGCTGGAGTTGTAACAGTTAAGAACTGCTCGATCCAATCTATATTCATGGGGCTTGAGGGAGTCCTGGACTAAGGGGTCCTCGGGCGTCCGACCTATTATTCATGGGGCCGGACTGATGGGTTGTGAAGATATGAAGGCCGAAGACTATACCCGTGTCCGGATTGGACTCTCCTTGGCGTGGAAGGCAAGCTTGGCAACCGACTATGTAGATTCCTTCTTATGTAACCGACCCCATGTAACCCTAGATCTCTCCAGTGTCTATATAAACCGGAGAGCGTAGTCCGTATAGGCGGATACTCATTACCATATTCACATAGGCTAGACTTCTAGGGTTTAGCCATTATGATTTCGTGGTAGATCAACTCTTGTAACACTCATATTCATCAAGATCAATCAAGCAGGAAGTAGGGTATTGCCTCCATAGAGAGGGCCCGAACCTGGGTAAACATCGTGTCCCCCGTCTCCTGTTACCATCGATCCTAGACGCACAGTTCGAGACCCCCTACCCGAGATCCGCCGGTTTTGACACCGACATTGGTGCTTTCATTGAGAGTTCCACTATGCCGTCGACAAAAGGTTCGATGGCCCCATCAATCGTCGATAGTGACGCTGTCCAAGGAAGAACCTTCCTCCCCGGACAGATTTTTGTGTTCGGCGGCTCCGTACTGCGGGCCAACTCGCTTAGCCGTGTGGAGCAGATCGATAGCTACGCCTCTGACCACCAAGTCAGATTTGGAAGCTTGAACTACGCCGCGGATACCCGTGGAGACTCGATCTTCAATGGGTTTGAAACCGCAGCGATCGCTCCCCCTCGTCCCGATGAACATGACTTACATCTGTTATCGGATTACATCCAGGAGATGGATCCTGTTGCTGCAACGACCTCAGAACCGAAGTAGATCGCGCCCTCCGAGGCCACAAAGTCTGCGGCGTTGGAGCCGCATACAGACTCGACATCCTGCAATGTTTGCATCAATGGAACTCCGGACTTGTCTCCGGCTATACGTTCCGGACCAGATACGCCTGCAGACATCGAGCTGGATCGGTTATCGATTTTCGAATTTAGCGCCGCAGACATCTTCCAGCATTCACCTTTGGGTGACGTGCTAAACTCTTTAAAGAACTTGTCTTTGGAGGAGGACTCACAGCCGAACTGTGTTCGGTTCGAGCTAGAGGCGGATGACGAGGAATTTTGCTTCCCACTTGCCACCCACTTCATAGCCACTGTCGATGGCTTAACCGACATGCTTGACTATGGCTCCGAAGATATCGACGGTATGGACGACGATGTCGACAAGGAGCAAGGCCAAGACCCGCCATTCACTGGACGTTGGACGGCCACCTCTTCATACGACGTGTACATGGTTGATACACCTAAAGGATCCGGCGACGACAAAGAAGAGCCAGACGCGAATAAACCCTCGGAGACGCAGTCCAAGCGCCGGCGCCCCAAATGCCGTTCTAAGTCTCGTCGCTCAAAAGATGGCAACACTGGCACCGGAGAAAATAGTACTTCGGGCGACGCCGAAAACAACGAAGACCCTGTCGGAGCTGCATCCGAACAAGAGGAACATGACAACAGTCAAGATAAGCCTGATGAACAGGCCATAGAAGATGACTCGGAGGACGATAGTTACCGTCCACCCTCCGAGGAGGAGACAAGCCTCGGCAACGAAGACTTCATCGTGCCTGAGGATCCTCTGGAGCAGGAGCGCTTTAAGCTTCAGCTCATAGCCACTGCAAGGAGCCTGAAAAAGAAACAGCAGCAGCTTCAAGCTGAACAAGATATGCTCGTCGACAGATGGACTGATGTCCTGACAGCCGAAGAATATGGCCTCAAGCGGCCAGCCAAGAGCTACCCGAAACGCAGACTGCTACCTCAATTCGATGAGGAGGCACCGGAGCACATATCTCCCTTGCGTAATGCGGAACGACCACCACGTGGTCGAGACAGGGCAGCCGACCGGCCACCCCGCGGTCGGGATAAAGCGGCAACTCAGGCCGAACAACAGCCCGCCCCACCGCCCCGTAAAAATAGAGAAGGAAGAGTTCGGAGTCACGTGTACGACCTTCGGCAGACCCTGGACAGTAGAGCAGGGCATACAAGATCGATCTACGGATCACGAGGACGTGCCTTGAGGCACGACGACGGCTACCTATTCGGACGTGACAAACCTAACCACGCCCGGGCCGAATGCCGCAGACGAACTCCATCAGAGCTACGCCGCGATGCGGCCCGAGACAGAGGTGCCGCACACCCTCTCTGCTTCACAGATGAGGTACTGGATCATGAATTCCCCGAGGGGTTCAAGCCCGTCAATATCGAATCATACGACGGCACAACCGATCCTGCAGTATGGATCGAGGATTTTATTCTCCATATCCATATGGCTCGAGGAGATGACCTCCACGCCATTAAATACCTCCCACTAAAGCTCAAAGGGCCAGCTCGGCACTGGCTTAACAGCCTGCCTGAAAATTCTATCGGCAGCTGGGAGGACTTGGAAGAAGCCTTCCTGGACAACTTCCAAGGAACTTATGTCCGGCCACCAGACACCGATGACTTAAGCCACATAGTTCAACAACTCGGAGAATCAGCCAGAAAATTCTGGACCAGGTTCCTAACCAAAAAGAACCAGATCGTCGACTGTCCGGATGCCGAAGCCCTAGCGGCCTTTAAGCATAGCATCCAGGACGAATGGCTCGCCCGCCACCTCGGCCAGGAAAAGCCGAGGTCCATGGCAGCCCTCACGGCACTTATGACCCGCTTCTGCGCGGGAGAGGATAGTTGGCTGGCTCGCAGTACAAACACAGCCAACAGAACAGGCCCCTCCGAGGCCAAAAACAGCACCGGCAAGCTCCGGCGCAACAGACACAAACGCCGAAGCAATGGCGATAACACCGATGACACAACAGTTCACGCCAGATTCAGTGGCTCCAAGTCCGGCCAGCGAAAGAGGCCCTATAAAAGGAGCAGCGAAGGACCATCCAGCTTGGACCGCATACTCGATCGTCCTTGCTAGATACATGGCACCCTAGACAAACCGGCCAACCATACTAACAGAGATTGCCGGGTCTTTAAACAAGCCAGCAAGGCAAACAGCAGAAACAAGGAACGGGAATCACAGAGCGAGGACAATGACGAGGAGCCCTGGCAGCCGAACACTGTGGGGCAAAAGAAATTTCCCCCTCAAGTCAAAACGGTGAACATGATATACGCTACACACATCCCCAAAAGGGAGCGCAAGCGCGCACTTAGGGACGTCTATGCGCTAGAGCTAGTCGCCCCGAAATTCAATCCGTTGTCGTCATTCCCGATCACCTTTGATCGCCGAGATCATCCAACCAGCATCCGCCATGGCGGTTCAGCCGCACTGGTCCTCGACCCAATCATCGACGGATTTCACCTGACACGAGTCCTAATGGATGGTGGTAGCAGCCTCAACCTGCTCTAGCAGGACACAGTGCGGAAGATGGGCATTAACCCCTCATGAATCAAACAAACAAAGACTACCTTTAAAGGAGCAATACCAGGCGTAGAGGCCCGTTGTACGGGCTCAATAACGCTGGAAGTAGTATTCAGTTCCCCGGATAACGTCCGTAGTGAAGAACTAATCTTCGATATTGTCCCATTTCGCAGTGGCTATCACACCCTGCTCGGACGAACCACATTTGCTAGATTCAACGCGGTGCCACATTACGCTTATCTCAAGCTCAAGATGCCCGGTCCACGTGGCGTCATTACAGTAAATGGAAACACGGAACGCTACCTCCGTACAGAGGAGCACACCGCCGCCCTAGCAGCAGATGTATAGAGCGACCTTCTCAAGCAGCATTATAATCCGGCTGCCGAGCCCCTGGACATCATCAAGAGGGTCCGGATCACACTGCCGCAGGATAGCTCGGTTCGTCATGAGCCGAATTAGCAATTTGGCCTCCGTCCCAGCCCCGATGAGGCAATGGCATTAGTACCGCGCGTACATAAACTGCGCACTCAAAACCCCATGGGTATTGACGGAGGCATAACTCGTTCGCGGTCCACAGCACGGCTTGACCGACCCTGGGATTCGCACGCTTTTACTTTTTCTTTTACGGGTTTTCTTCTTCTTTCGAGGTCTACACGGACAACCCGCTTGCAGAACACACCAAGGAGGCAAGGAGCTCTGGCTTACAAGGGAACCCCCAGGTGGTCTCTACTAAATGATTGCCATACTTGCTTTTCATACCCGCACATAGCTCGCCCTTGGTTGCGGCATGTTAAATAGCCTTATTTGCTTATCGCATTACTTGTACAACGTACGCGTCCACGTACTAGTTGCACCACAATGGTGAGTACACGGTAGCGTCAGTTTATTATTTCATTTTCCCGTTTACTCACCTCGGTATTAATTACTCATTGCACACGTACACCATGGTACGTATTACTATGGTAGGGGCTTCATTGCACCCAACACTACGGCAATAAAAAGTCCGAACACTTTTATAGTATAGTTCGGCACCCCGAACTTATATCATTATATGCATCGGCTCCGAATCATGTCTTTGGTCAATAGTTGGGTTGCCCGGCTCCTGTGCTTACTACCTTACATTCCGCTATATCGGCTAGGGTAGTAAAGGGAGAACTACTGCGATTGTGTCCCTATTCTTCCAGACGAGCACCTCAGTAGAGAAAGCCCAAAACTGACTGTCATGATGCGGCAAGAGCCGGTCAGCTGTTCGAGAGGTTCCAAATCGTTAGAGATTTTTTCCGCTTCTTGCGAAGAATCGGTTCTTTTGATTGGGCGTGTGTAGCGCCCCTAGTTCGGTCTTCCGAATACCAGGGGCTTCGCCAACTTTGCTAATTGTCAAACTCCTATGGCTAAGTGAGGGCGATAAAGGCCGCATAGTCTGATTGCCTTGTTCATTGCGCTAAACACCTCCTTTAAGGGCCAGAATGTGGAGTAAAGAGTGTTTAGATTTATCCCGAACACCCCCGTACTATATACAAGGGGGCAGAAGCCGACGACTGGTCAACCCTCAGATTTAATAAACGACAGCACAGGAGGTAAAATTTAAATCATAAGCATTATACTGCATAACATCATTGTTCCATATTACATGGCAAGGTAATACACATGTTCTCATGGGAATATGATATCCTTCGAACATTGCTCCGCCGCAAGGCGGGACCCCTCCAGGACACCATCAAAATAATGCTCGGGTCGACGATGCTCCTTGCCCTCCGGCGGTCCCTCGGTCATCAGCTTCTTGGCATCCAGCTTCGCCCAATGCGTCTTGACGCGGGCAAAGGCCATACGCGCACCTTCAATACAGACCGTCCGCTACATGGCTTCGAGCCGCGGACAGGCACTCACAAGCCGCTGCACAAGTCCGAAGTAGCTGCTAGGTATAGGATCGGCAGGCCACAACCGGATTATCAAGTCCTTCATGGCTAGCTCTGCCAACCTGTGCAGCTCGACCAACTGCTTTAGCTGGTCACTGAAGGGCACCGGATGTTCGGATCCTAGATATTGGGACCAGAACAGCTTCTCTGTAGACATCCCTTCTTCGGCCCTATAATGCTCGGCCGCATCCGATACACTGTGCGGCAGATCTGTAAACGCCCATGGAAATACCCAAATTCAGGATAAGTACAAGGAACGTTTCTTCTACATACTTGCTCTGCATGGTGAAGGACTTACCCGCCGCAATCTTCTTGGCCACCTGAATTTCCTGGAGGGCGCTCTGGGCTTCGGCTCATGCATCCTATGCGCTCTGGCGAGCCTTCACCAATTCAGACTCTTGCGCCTTACAATCGCGCTCCAAGGACTCAAATTTCTCTATCGCGCCCTGGAGCTGTTGTTGCGCCTCGCCAACCCGAGCCTCGTGCTTCTCGCGCGAAGCGCGTTCCTTGGCCGTTTTGTCCTCGGTCTCGGCTAGCGCCTTCTTAAGGGCTGCCACCTCGGTCGTGGCCCCTAATAAAGTTTATGACCCTTTAGTCCGGTCGGACCACTCATTTTTTCAAAATATACCCACAGGTTAATGCATACCTTGGCTATGCTCCAGCTGCTTCTTCACGAGGCCGAGCTCCTCCTCGGCCCGCTGCAGTTTCTGCTTCAGTCCGGAGACCTCCGCAGCATGAGCAGTGGCAGCCTGCAGCGATACCTGCTTATTCACGTAGACAACTCATCTTAGACTCCTGCGATTTTTTGATCCTCTGTTCGGCTTTTCTTCCCGAGCACCAAACATAGCATCAGGGGCTACTGTCTATATTGTGATATTTCCTACAATCACATTACTTACCTCAAAGCCTGTTAGAAGGCTAGTGCAGGCTTCGGTCAGTCCCCTTTTGGCGAACTGAACCTTCTCTATTACCGTGTCCATAAGGACACGATGTTCATCCACGATAGAGGCGCCTCGTAGCGCCTCCAGCAGATTATCCGGCGCCTCTGGTTGGACAGAGGTCACCGGTGGAACAGGCACATTCCCTACTTGTGGGGAATGCCGTTCGCTGGACCCCGGAGCCCTGTAGATCTCCGGAATGGTATCCGGCTGAGGTACGAAGGGAACTCGGGCCCCGTCACCAGTCCCCGTGGGGACTTTTTCCCCTGTATGTCCGGCGGCCGAGGAGTCATCCTGGGGCGTCACCCCGACGATCTCCGGAATCTCCCCCCGTCCTGGGAAAGTCTTTCTGGACACCACCTCGTCATCACCCTTGGGTGAGACGGAATGAGCAGGTGGCGGAGACATGCTGGCCATCTCCTTCGAGTCCAGCGAATCCTCTGTCGAGGATCGCGGGGAGCCATTGCGTGCCGGACTGCAGTGACAACATTTACAATATGTCAATATTACAAACTAGGACAGCTAGACGTTTGCGAATTTTGGTACTTACGAAGCGGCTCGAGGCTTGGTCCGACGAGGTCGCTCCGGACTGCTGTCAACATCCCATGCGGAGTTATCCGCGAGGGAGCCTTTAACCCTCTTAGGCACTTTCGCTTCCGGGCTCGTGGGGGCCGCTCTTTTCTTCTTCCCCACCTCTGGTGGGGAGTCGTCTTCTTCCTCCTCCTCTTCGTCGTCGTTGGTGGATGAAGAAGCAGTTTCATCTTCGGACGTCACGCCCGGGGGCGCCTTTTCGGTGAGGGCCCTTCTTGGCCCCTTTGGCCGCATTCCTGACCGTCTTCTCTGGCACCTCATAAGGTGCGGGAAAAAGCATCCTCGTCAGTAATGGGAATTCTTGGTCTTCGGGCAGCAGAGCCGGACAGTTAATCCCCTCTGCTACCTCGATCCAGGCCTGAAAACATGGATGGGAAAGCTTAGGCTTTACCTCAAAATATGCCAGTAAAAGGTATGCCTTGAAAACATGAAATAACTTACCGAATTGGCTTGGCGCTTTAAGCTAAGCCCGTGATCCTCGGTCATAGGCGGCGGCGTCTCGCCGACCTTGAAAAGCACTCTCCAGATGTCTTTGTGCGTCGTGCCGAAGAGCTCTTGCAGCGTCTGTGCTTGGCCGGATCATACTCCCACAGATAGCAAGTCCGGTGTTGGCATGGAAGGACCCGACGAATGAGCATGACCTGGACCACGTTGACAAGCTTGATTTTCCTGTCTATCATATTCTGGACGCATGTCTGGAGCCCAGTCAGCTTGTCCGAAGGACCCCAGGTTAGGCCCCTCTCTTGCCAGGAGGTGAGTCGCATCGGGATTTCGGATCAGAATTCGGGGGCCGCCGCCCAGTTGGCGTCGCGCGGCTCGGTGATGTAGAACCACACCGATTGCCACCCCTTCACCGTCTCTGCGAATGATCCTTTGGGCCAGGTGACGTTGGGCATCTTGCCCACCATAGCGCCTCTGCACTCTGCTTGTTGACCGCTCACTACTTTCGGCCTCACATTGAAGGTCTTCAGCCACAGGCCGAAGTGAGGTGGGATGCGGAGAAAAGCCTCACAAATGATGATAAATGCTGAAATGTTGAGGATGAAGTTGGGGGCTAGGTCATGAAAATCCAACCCGTAGTAAAACATCAACCCACGGACGAATGGGTGAAGAGGGAACCCCAGCCCTCGGACGAAATGTGTAAGGAACACAACCCTCTCGTGGGGCTCGGGAGTAGGGACGATCTGTCCCTTGGCCGGGAGTCGATGAGCGATCTCCTTGGCCAGATATCCGGCCTCCCGGAGCTCCTTGATATCCTTCTTCTTGACGGAAGAGGCCATCCACTTACCTCCAGCTCCGGATCCGGACATCTTTGGAGTGCTTTCTCGAACGAGGGAAAAGCTAAAACTTGGGCGCTGGAGCTCAGGGACGGAAGGGCTGAGGAGGAACCGAGGTGTGGGTAAAAGGGAATCCTTATCCCCTTATAAAGGTCATGAATATCAAGCGCCTCCCCACTCGCCTTAAACTCGCCTATTCCCAAGGGCCATGCAAACGGCACGGTTTGGTCGCCCACGCCCGCATTGATGAGAATCCCGCAATAAGGGGACACGATCTCTGCTTCGACAAGACGTGCCGATAGCAACCGCATCTCGAAACGTGGGATGGCAGATGAAAAAGGTTCGAAATTATGACTGGACAGACGTAATGTCATGTTGTAAAAAAGCTGTCAACAGATTAGATTCGTGCAAATATTATATTCTCTCTGCGGTTGCGTGTGGTATGCGTTATAGGTCCGGATACAATCATCGCATCCGAAGACTATCATGGAGTTCGGAAAAAGGGGAACCCGCCTTGCAATGCCGAAGATGATCTGCGCGCCGGACTCTCGTCATTGAAGCCAGGTTCAGGGGCTACAGAGGGAGTCCTAGACTAAGGGGTCCTCGGGCGTCCGACCTGTTATTCATTGGGCCGGACTGATGGGCTGTGAAGGTATGAAGGCCGAAGACTATACCCGTGTTCGGATTGGACTCTCCTTGGCGTGGAAGGCAAGCTTGGCAACCGACTATGTAGATTCCTTCTTATGTAACCGACCCCATGTAACCCTAGATCTCTCCGGTGTCTATATAAACCGGAGAGCGTAGTCCGGATAGGCGGATACTCATTACCATATTCACATAGGCTAGACTTCTAGGGTTTAGCCATTATGATCTCGTGGTAGATCAACTCTTGTAACACTCATATTCATCAAGATCAATCAAGCAGGAAGTAGGGTATTACCTCCATAGAGAGGGCCCGAACCTGGGTAAACATCGTGTCCCCCGTCTCCTGTTACCATCGATCCTAGACGCACAGTTCGGGACCCCCTACCGGAGATCCGCCGGTTTTGACACCGACAGGGCTATGCTGTCGCAGCCAGTCCATCCCAAGGATTGCATCATAGGAGCCCAGTTTGAGGATCTTGAAGTCTGTCCTGAAATCATGCCCTTGGGTTGTCCACTGACACTCTGGAATGTAAGTGGTGCAGGGGATTGTGGTACCGTTGGCCACACGCACACGACATGGCCGCGGTAGCGGCTTTGCTCCGGAGAGTTTGGACGCCAAGGAGCTGTCCACGAATGACGTAGAGCTGGCGGAGTCGACCAGCAATAGAATCTCGTGGCCTTGCAACCAAGCGTGCAACTGCAACACCCCTGGGTCTGACGAGCCATCTTCGGCCTGACGGGACAGTGTGCAGAGATTTTCTTCGTCAGATATCGGTGATGCTGGTGGCGACTCTTGTTGCACATCGTCTTGGGGAAACATGGCGAGCAGCTCTTCCACGATGTGCATTTGCACTGTGGGCGGGCATGTGTGGTCCTTGCCCCACCGTTCGCCGCACTTGAAGCAGAGCCCCTTCGCGCGACGGAAGGCGCGAAGGGCGGCGACCTTGCTGGCTTCAGGCGTTGCGCGTGCGGCGTCGGTACCGCGACGATCTTCAGAGACCGATGTTGGTGTAGCAGGTCGACTGAAGAATGGCGGTGGCGTTGGGCGGCCCGCGTGGTTGTGGCCTCGGGGAGTGTTGACGAGGCGCCCGAACGAGTGCTCGCCGTCGGCCACTTCCTCCTGAAGCAGGGCCAGCAAGCATGCTGTGTCCAGGTCCGGTGGACGTTGCACGAGCACCACCGCGCGGATATCCGGCCGTAGTCCCTCCACAAAACGAGTCAGGAAAAAATACGGGTGAGTGGACTTTGAGTAAGATATAAGATGATTCATCAAAGTTTCGAAACGCTCGATGAAGTCTGCTATTGTGGTAGTTTGTTTGACAGCATAGAACTATCGGATGAGCATTTGGTGTTTGTCACGCCCGAATCGGGTGCAGAGAAGGGAAGTGAAGGATTCCCAGTCCAGGCCGGCCAATTTCTTCTGGACAGACTGCAGCCAGATGCCCACAGGGCCAGAGAAACTCAAGATGGCCATGGGTACGCGATAGGCGTCGTGGACTATGAACATCTGAAAGTACTATTCGCAAAGCGTTTTCCATAGCTGCGGGTTATCGCCGGTGAACACCGAAAAGTTCATGGATGGTGGTTGGCCCAAATTGGCCAGGATGGATGATGATAGGGGAGGAACATGTGCCGGAACGATCGGGAGGGAAGGCGTACCCGTGACCGGAGGTGCCGCCAGTGACTCGTGGGTCACTGACGATCCCCCTCCGGTGAGATCGACGTCGCCGCGGCCATCGGTCCCGTGGAGATCCCCTCGCACATGGAGCAGAGGAGGGAGGTGTTGTGGAATCGCCGCTCCACTCGGCGGTGGTGGTGTAGGTGCGGTCGCGCGCAGCGCCGCGACCATGGATTCCAACTTCGCGAAGCGAGCCTCGAGATCTGGCTTCCAGTGAAGGAGATCTTCGATCTGCGAGGACTGCGCCTGCAGCTGCTTGAGGACGTGGGCGGAGTCGGCCTTGGCGTCCTGATGGAGCTTGTCGAGGTACTCCTTGAGCACTGGATCCATGGCGGCGACGAAGGCTTGCCGCGCTTGGATTCGCCGGTGGGTTTCCAGGGTTGACGCGGCGGAGGGGGTGGTGTTGGTCTCTGATACCAGGATGTTAGGTACCAGGTCGATCTATAGCTAGCTCACGCTACAAGTCCCGAATTCGAATTACAAATCAAGCCTCGCTGTTCTTGAGGAGGAAGAAAGGGAAGGTAGGTGGGGAAAGGGAAGAAGCCGCCGTCCGTCCTGATCCAGCCTGGATGCTGATCCCATCGTCGCTCGGGGTTTAAGTAGCGAGCCGTCAGGCAAGCGGGCTCAGCAGGCCCATTCTGGCCCGACGAATCTTCTGTTGGGCTGCGCGATCCTCTTGGGCCGGCTGTTGACGCGTCTCGGGGTGAAGCCTTCGACTGCCTTGACGGTACGTGCGCTGACACCTCCACACGCCTTATGACGACACTTGAAACATCACCAGGATAGGGGCTAGACGAGGAGAACCTTATTTCTTCTTCAAGAAGCCGCTGCCGCCTCGCCTTCTTAAGCATGGCACAAACCCTAACAAAACTCAGAAAAGCACTTCGTCATGGCCTCCACGGGCGCCGGCGGCTTCGTGGTTTCTATGCAGCAATTCGCCTCCATAGGTAGCTCCGCTTCCACCTCGGCGTCGCCCGTCGACGTCCTGTTAATACCGGACGCCACGATGACCTTCCCCAACGCGTTCACCGTGGTGCCTTTTCCTGTCGCTTTCGGTGACGGCACGCCGCTGGCAGTCACGGGCAACAAGAGCTATGCCACACATGACATGCCAGCGTTCCTGGCGGCAGGAGGGCTGCCTCCACGTGCTGTGCGGCTCTACGAGACCATGCCCAACCCGCGGCCCTGAGCATCGGAGCGCCGGTGGTGCCCGTGACGTGTGTCAACTGCGTGGGCGTGCCGACCGCGAAGAAGCCCGTCTACCCTGGCAGCGGCCTCGACGTGGCCCCGGACGTGGTTTATGGCGACGGCGACGGGGTCGTGAACTTGGCGAGCATACTTGCGCTTGACGTGGTGATCGGTGGAGACCCGAGACAGGAGTACTACGATTCCGTCAAGATTGCCAATACGTCTCACCTCGGCGTCATCTGGATGATCTCGTCAGGGATCGTTTGGTTAGCGAGATTCTTTATGCCGCTACTCGCACCGGAGATATGCATGAAATGTCAGCTTTCCCAAGGGTTTCTTGTGACTACTACCAAGCTTAATAAACTGATATTTAGACCTAACTTTTGTTGGAGTTAAACACGATCACGTCCGTGTCCTTGCCGTGAACGTATATGTGTGTGTCCGTGTAGGATTCCTAAACAAGCACCGTGTAGGACTAGTACTAGTTGGCTTAGCTAGTATATATAGTCACATATCCCCTTGTAACAAAATCGTGAGTTGAAGCAATAAAGTAATCACCAGGGACAAAACGTTCCTGTGGCAATACATCGGTTATACTTGTGCGTGCTTCCGGCCGGCTGGCCGTTGTGTATGTACGTGTGCTGTTTTGTGTTGCTTGCAGCAACTACGTCGCTTGATCGATCAAGAGCAAGATTAGCTAAAGGAGGCTAGCTTTGCACTGCGGTTGATCGGTGCATCTCGGCGTAAAGCACTTCGTTAAGTTCGTCAGCGAGCTCCGTTCGTCATCGTCGTTCGTCGTCGGTCGTATCACCGTCGCCGGAAAGTACTCGGCGTCGGATCTGGGCCAACAATTGGTATCAGAGTAAGGTTGATCTTCTAGTAACGGAGGATCATGAGCAGCTGGCGGAGTACTCCGGTGCGGCTAAAGTATTTGCTGCTCCGGCGAGTTCGTCGTACCCACAATTTGATCGCGAGAACTTCGGGGTCTGGAAGGCCCTCATGGAGTGTGGTCTCCGCACCAACGAGCTATGGGACGCGGTCGACCCAGGAGGCGACGCATTCAAGAAGGAGGGAGCCGAGCACAGGAAGGATCGGCAAGCGGCGTCGGCGATTTACTCGGTGATGCCGATGGATGTCCTCCAACACCTGATCGCCAAAGAAACGGCGAAGGAGGCATGGGATACTTTGAAGCTCATGTACGAGGGACACACCCGCGTCAAGCAAGCCAATCTCCAAACTCTCCTAAGGAACTACGAGACTTTGGTCATGGGCGACGATGAGTCCGTGGATGCGTTCGCTTCACGGGTAGCTACTCTCGTCAATCGGATTCGCGCGCTTGGAGAAAACCAAACGGAGACCTCGGTTGTCCGACAGTTCTTGCGTGCGGCCCCTCCCCGGTACCTGCAAATTGTCACGGCGATCGAGCAGTGCCTCGATCTCGCGACTCTCTCCATCGACGATCTTGTCGAACGGTACAAGGCTCATGATGAGCGTATGCGGTATAGTCTTGGGGACGGGAGGAACAACGAGCTTGTGATGCTCACAAAGGCACAGTGGATCGCTCTAGAAAAGCAAGGTAGATCCACTAGCAACAGCAAGAAGAAGGGGAAGCAGCGTTCGGTGAGAAAGAACTTCGCCGACTCGGACGACGACTCAGAGGATGAGGCTGCACCACCACTGAGGAGAAAGTTTGACATCAGGAAAGTGAGGTGTTATAACTGTGGCCTCCTCTGCCACTTCAAGGCTGACCGCGAGGAAGCACCGAAGCAGAAGGCGTTCATGGCCCAGCAAGGAGATGAAAGTAACATGATGTTGATGTGCGAACTCATGGATAAGAAGGATCCAGTTCTTCAAGCGTCGGCTAAAGAAACAGTCGTGCTCCGTGAAGAAAAAGTTTGCTCTCAAGATTATGGTTCGGAAACTCGCGTCGACGCTACGAACATGGGTGGTGATTCCGAAGATTATGTCGAAGTTACGGGCTTAAGTGCTAACTTTGCTGGATCGGATGCAGCGATCGCTGCATGTGCACGACCATGAAGAGGTAGTCTTTGTGTGGTGTGTCCAAGAGAGGTTAGCTGCGACCGAAAGAGCAGTTCAAAAGATTGCCAGGCGAGGCGAGACGCATGACGAACTACACTCGGACCAGGAGAGCATTGCGCGCACATGGCGGCAGACACGGCAAGGAGCGGCGTCGTGTACACCGTGTCAGATAGCGTGGTGAGCGCAGGCATCGTGTCACACACCGCGTCACTCTCAGCAAGCACGCATGGCAGCCCAGTTGCTGGCGATGGTAGTAGCACAACAGCAACCCAAGGCAGGAACACCACGTACAAGACATGCACAACAGCTCTACCAGGAGGAAAGTCACTACTATGTGAAAGTCTAATATGTGGGCTAGAAAGTGGGCACGGTCCAGAAAGAAAAGATGGACCAAAAGTGGAGTCTTCAGATGGGAGAGAAGCGAACCAGGGAGCTAGTCTATCTAGCAGTATTGTGGACACAGACCTATGTGACGGGTCAGAAGAGGAGCTGGACCAGGACAGAAGCCAAAACGCGGGTGGTGATGGGCAAGGCCCATTGCCTGGTGGCCTGCATGGGGTTTCGCCTGGTGGCCTGTGTGTGGGCGAGAGCTCATTTACAGCTGCGGTGTTGCCGAACAGTCCAGCAGGGACGTCGACAGCGCATGTGGAGGAAAGAACATCACCTACACCCAAACATCTACAGCCGGTGTTACACCCATATCTGAGGAATACTCTTTGAACGATTGACCCGGTAATGATGAACGGGAGTGGGCGACGGTGTCTAGCAAGCGCCGAGGAACCGGCGGAATTTGTGGACGCAAATATGAAGGAGTGTTGGCGTCATGCTATGATAGAAGAGTTAAGGTCGATCCACGACAATAATGCATGGGAGCTTGTGAATCTTCCCAACAATGAAAAAAATCATGGATCTGAAGTGGGAATTTATGATCAAGAAAGATGCCGATGGGTCCGTGAAGCACAAAGCGAGGCTAGTAGCCAAAGAGTACGTGCAAGAGGAAGGTGTGGATTTCGAAGAAGTGTTTGTTCCCATTGCAAGGATGGAATCGGTGAGATTACTGCTAGCTCTTGCGACTCAAGAATCATGGAATATACATCACATGGATGTACAATCCGCGTTTCTGAACGGAGAGTTAGAAGGAGACGTTTATGTGAGCCGACCACCGGGATTCATCAAAAAGGGAGAAGAACACAAGGTACTGAAGCTACACAAAGTCTTGTACGGGCTACGCCAAGGCTCTCGGGCATGGAGCATCAAACTTGATCGAACGATGATTTCTCTTGGATTTGAGAAAGCCCCACTAGAGCATGCGATGAAAAAGAGAGGTGAAGGAAGGGATCGTCTACTAGTTGGCATCTACGTCGACGACCTATTGATTACTGGAGCAGATGAAGAGGTGATTGCAGAATTCAAGCTACAAATGAAAGAGCTTTTCAAGATGGATGATCTAGGTCTTTTGAGCTATTACTCAGGGATAAAGGTACATCAAAAGATAGAGGAGATCACACTATGCCAGGAGGCATACACAAGGAAGATACTTGAAAACTGTGGCATGAAAGATTGCAATCTAATTGAAGCTTCAATGAAACCTCGTCTTGAACTGAGCAAGAAGAGTAAAGCACCCGTAGTTGATGCAATAGAGTATATTGCAGCTGCCACTGCGATGTGTCAAGGTGTGTGGCTAGGGAGGCTGCACGGTGATCTCATGGATCGAGATCCGGAACAAGTGGTGCTAAATTTTTGACATGTTCTAATATGATGTACCAAAAACAAAATTCATCGTGGGATGTACGATGAAAATTTCCTTGGTGTGTACAAATAAATTTTGCAGAAAAAAGTAAACTTGCCTTGGTGCAAAAAATAAATTTCTCATGATAGAAGACAAAAACAAAATACCAAGGATTCTTCAGTAAATTTGTCATAATCCTTGAAGTAAATTTGACATGATACCAAAAAATAAGTTGTCGTGGTAGTAAAAATTTGACATGATACAAAAATGAAAATTGCCATGGTTCATGAAGTAAATTGGCCATGGTCCAAAAAGTAAATTGCCATGTTCCATGAGTAAATTTGTCATGTTCCATAAATTAAATTTTCAAATACATGTTCAAACATTTTTTTTGAATGATACGATATTTTTTTCCATTGTATAAACAATTTTTTAAAATGTCACAAACGTATCCTCTGTTCCTAAATTGGTACAATCCACTACCTAAGGATCTTCCCAGTGCTACACGATGTACATGTGCTAAGCATTCCACATAAACGAAAAAATGACATGGCGAAGCAATTAAGGAGGAGAGAGAGAGAGAGCACTTTGGTGACACAGGAAGAAACAGTACCAAAAACGTGAAGCTAGGCTAAACATTTAAATGAAGGAATCTTATCGATTCATGGAGGGGTTTAGTTGCTAAAATAATTAAACGAAGAAGCTTAGCTACAAAAAGTTAAGCACTTATGCATTATAAGAACTTTAGTGCTGAACTTTTTAATGTATTTAGCACCTCATCTAAGCACATGTGCATAAGAAGAGATCTAAGTTTTCTAAACATGCAACTATGCCACATCATTACCTATGCATGTCAATCATAAATCACAAGTTATTTTTTTCATGCTGCCCACTATCTAACTTTTCTAAGTGTGCAACCATGACACATCGACACCTATGCTTATCAATCATAAGTTGTGATTTTTATGCATTAATTTAGCCATGCAGCCATACTACATTAGCAAGCCATGCATGCCACTCATAAGTTATATTGTTTGAATTATTTTTGTTCGGAGGGAGTAAGTTTTCTAAGCATGCAGCCATGCCACATCAGCGCATATGCATGTCAATCAAAAACCACAAGTTACATTATTTCATGCAGCCCACTATCTAACTTTTCTAAGCATGCAACCATGACACATAAACACCTATGCATGTCAATCATAGGTTGTCATTTTTTGCATTAATTTACATACAACCACACAACACTAGGAAGCCGAGTGCATATCTGGTGCTCCGGCCCAGAATATGCCACGCTGCTCCGAGGCAGTTTCGTGCGTGGGATCAGACTGTAGGGACAGGATTGAATAGGCTCACCTCCATCTAGCGAATATATAAATAACACCCTTGGTTACTTAGCAATTCACAGAGAAGTTCATGTGTCTTCGATCCCTTCCCTTCGTTGTGTACGTCCTCATCGATTCATCTTTTTCTCACCTCTCCGTAAAAAAAAATTGTTTCCCCAACTATCACACTTTCTTTTTGTTTCTAGGACAATCCTTTTCAACTAGGCAACCATTCGAGAAAATCAGGTAAAACTTATGCAAAGGAAAGCATGTCTTTAAATGTGCATTTTTTGCTCTGAAAACAGATTATGTATCGGTGGTCCTCTCATCAGTGTGATTTTTATTTTATGCTATTTTTTTCCCTTTAGCATATAGCTATCGTTGTGGAGCCACTGATTAGTGTAGAACTAATGTACATCAAGAAATTTTCTTGATCTATGTATGGGTAGTCTAGTACCGGTGTCCGAGTTCTTGCCATTCGAAGTTGTTACGCCACCTCTACATATTATAGCTAATTCCTGGCAGAATTAAGCTTCACTTTTTTGACATGTTCCGGCAGTGCTGCTGGCTGATATCGAAATAAATGTTTGCATATTTGATTTTCACCAAGCATGCCATGATATTAGATTTGTGGCGACATTAATTTACTGTAGCGACATTAATTTTGTGAGCACATCACCACAAAATTTGCAGGCAGGCATTCAGTTCATTTGTAACCTAAGTTTTGACACGAGAGACAAGCATCTTAAGAGGTCCGTTCACTTGCAAGAATGTCAGCCTCACACACATGTTCTCTTCATGCCAAGTACAGATAAATTTCGACATAGAGCTGACTAACTCATGGACCAGTCACCACAATTTCGGAATACCAGCCAGCCAAGAAAATTGACACGATTAGAACATGTCAGCAACAGACTAACTCGTTTGGTTGTGTCTTGCATGTCATGTTGTGGTAAAGCAACAAAGTTTTTTATTTACATGGTCTTATAGGTCAAGAAACAGCAAAATCAATAGGGGAATTAGATGTGCGACATGCATGGAGGTTATTTGGCATCACAAAAGTGTTGTAAACATTCTTCATAATCAATGTTGTATGGTTTTTTCAGAAGTTTTTTTAGGTTATAATTGTTGATTTTGTCAGGTTTGTGCCCGTCACTAGATGGTGCACAACAAGAGTAAGACTCATCAAGTGGTCTGTAGTAAAGTTGTATTGTTTAGCTTTGTAAATTTGTGAACCAACTCTTGTATATATATTGTACGGTCACCAGGTGGTACTCTTGTGAATTTGTGAAGTACTACAAGACAAAAGATGTCAGCATGTGGTGCACCTTTACTTGTTGAAGTGATTTTGTTTCCAGTGATCTTTTGATGCTACGAATGGATTCTCTGAGCTTGCCTTGTGATCAGATAGTGGTCTTGACTAGTGTGTTACCATTGCCTTGCTATAGTCCTGCTTTCAGGATGGTAGGAATGCAAACAGGTGGCAGTACAATTTCTTCTACTTCTACTTACTGAGCAACTCATCCTGAAAAAGTATTAGCATATCTGCACTTGATCTCTTTATTGCATTCAGTGAAGAAATCTGTTGCAGAAAATAAATTATGTACGTGTGCTTGCAATGTCTTCCTAATAATCTGGTGTAAGTTTGCTTAATCTGTCCTTTTTTATCGACACTAGATGTTGGCTGGAGCAACTGACCCACCACGATGCTTAGTTCAGTACAAAAAAGGATGCTTAGTTCAGTACAGATCTGTTGTGATTTTGCAAGGCCTTCCGGGGGCAAGACGCAAATGTACCAAGGGGGTGTATGTAAAAAGATAACTGAGTTTTGATCCCATCCCTTGCATGCAGATCCAACGGACCATGGGGTCGTGGAGCAGCGTATCATGAGATCGACCGTAGCACTAATATTTTCCCCTAGGAAGCCATGCATGCTACTCATAAGTTATATTGTTTGAATTAATTTTTGTACATCTATATATGGTATATGTGTCAAATACTTGAAGCATACCTATGTAGTTAATGGTTTACATGTTTGCTAGATAATGACATTTTGTTATCTACAATGTAAATCAAGAACGCAGTTACATTTGCATTAGTTTTAGTTGTTTTTTTTAGCAAATATTAATACAATTATTTTGATAGGATTCTCGCAGCAAAGCGTGTGCATCATCTAGTTTTTACGTGTGACCATTTATCTAAATGTAACATACATCTTATTAATGGTGCGAAACTTTTTTTAATTACATGAACATTTTTCTACATTGTATATTTTTTCAAAAACGTGTCACACATTTATTGAAACATGTGAACATTTTTTGAATGATACAAACATTTTTATAGAAGTCGACGAATATCTGTTTACACTGCATGAACAGTTTAACAAAATTAACAAAATTGTTTTTTCATAATATATTTATTTAGTATTTTCTAAAACATAAACAATGGAAGTCTCAAGAAGCCACCGCATCAACCTTATACATGGCCGAGGGAGCAACAAAGAAGGCATCAAAAAAATTTAGAATCGGCTGATGCTATTCCCCTCCGTGTTTCTCTCTGCTCCCAATCTCTTCGTTTTCTTCTCCTCTAACCCATATCTTTCTTTGAAACCTTGTATCTTGTATCAAGTAGCTATCAATGAAAAAAGTCCATTTTACTATCACTAGTAGAAAACAGGGCTTTGGTTCGGGCCTGCCCAGCCCATTAGTCCCGGTTCTACACGAACCGGGACCCATGGGGGGCATTAGTCCCGGTTCATAAGCCCAGGGGGCCGGCCGGGGCCTCGTGGGCATTGGTCCCGGTTCGTCTGGATCCATTTGTACCGGTTCTAGGTATGAACCGGGACCAATGGGCTGCGCTCCTGGCCCACAGCCATTGGTACCGGTTCGTGCCTAGAACCGGGTCAGAAGGGGGGCTTTAGTACCGGTTCGTGCCACGAACCGGAACAAATAAGTTGCCTATATATACCCGTCGCCGCGGCAGAGCACTCCACAGTGCTCTGTTTTTTCTGGCCAGCAAGGGGAGGGCATTTGGGTGCTCTAGGTCACCTCCTATGCACATGAGGTGTTCGATGAAATGCCCGAGCAACACTAGTTAAGCTTTCTCCTCTCGAAGCTCGACCTCGGAGCTCCATTTTTCCCGAGATTTGTCTAGATTTAGCGGTCCGTCACGCCCCGTCCCCGTTTTCACCGCCGTCGATCGCCCGCGCTGATCTCGTCGCCGGCACCATCGTGGTGAGCCTCTTGTTCTTATCTTCTTTCTATTTTCTTACTTTAGATAGATACTTGTCTGGTTTCTTACTTTTGACACACATAATTATATATAATGCACGCAGATGAACCGCCAATAGATGTACGGTGACAGACACACCTCCGAGTACATTAAGGGCATGCATGAATTTCTCGAAGTGGCTGAGGCAAACAAGCAGAATGGTTTTATGTGTTGTCCATGCCCTAAATGTGGGAATACGAAGTCTTACTCTGACCGGAAAATCCTGCACACCCACCTGCTTTACAAGGATTTCATGCCACACTATAATGTTTGGACAAGGCACGGAGAAATAGGGGTTATGATGGAAGACGGCGAAGAAGAAGAGGATGATGACAACTATGTGCCCCCTGAATACGGTGATGCTGCAACGGGGGGAGCTGCTCAAGATCAAGAGGAACCAGACGATGTGCCCGATGATGCTGCAACGGGGGAAGCTGCTGAAGATCAAGAGGAACCAGACGTTGTGCCCGATGATGATGATCTCCGCCAGGTCATTGTCGATGCAAGGACGCAATGCGAAAGTCAAAAGGAGAAGCTGAAGTTCGATCGCATGTTAGAGGATCACAAAAAAGGGTTGTACCCCAATTGCGAAGATGGCAACACAAAGCTCGGTACCGTACTGGAATTGCTGCAGTGGAAGGCAGAGAATGCTGTGCCTGACAAAGGATTTGAGAAGCTACTGAAAATATTGAAGAAGAAGCTTCCAAAGGATAACGAATTGCCCGACAGTACGTACGCAGCAAAGGAGGCCGTATGCCCTCTAGGATTGGAGGTGCAGAAGATACATGCATGCCCTAATGACTGCATCCTCTACCATGGTGCATACGAGGATTTGAACGCATGCCCGGTATGCGGTGCATTGTGGTATAAGATCAGACGAGATGACCCTGGTGATGTTGACGGCGAGCCCCGCAGGAAGAGGATTCCTGCGAAGGTGATGTAGTATGCTCCTATAATACCATGGTTGAAACGACTGTTCAGAAACAAAGAGCATGCCAAGTTGATGCGATGGCACAGTGAGGACCGTAAGAAAGACGGGAAGTTGAGAGCACCCGCTGACGGGTCGCAGTGGAGAAAAATCGAGAGAGAGTACTGGGCTGAGTTTGCACGTGACCCAAGGAACATATGGTTTGGTTTAAGCGCGGATGGCATTAATCCTTTTGGAGAGCAGAGCAGCAATCACAACACCTGGCTCGTGACTCTATGTATGTATAACCTTCCTCCTTGGATGTGCATGAAGCGGAAGTTCATTATGATGCCAGTTCTCATCCAAGGCCCTAAGCAACCCGACAACGACATTGATGTGTACCTAAGGCCATTAGTTGAAGAACTTTTACAGCTGTGGAATGGAAACGGTGTACGTACATGGGATGAGCACAAACAGGAGGAATTTAACCTGACCGCGTTGCTGTTTGTAACCATCAACGATTGGCCCACTCTCAGTAACCTTTCAGGACAGACAAACAAGGGATACCATGCATGCACACACTGTTTAGCTGACACTGAAAGTATATACCTGGACAAATGCAGGAAGAATGTGTACCTGGGCCATCGTCGATTTCTTCCGACCAACCATCAATGTCGAAAGAAAGGCAAGCATTTCAAAGACGAGGCAGATCGCCGGAAGAAGCCCGCCATGCGTACCGGTGATCACGTACTTGCTATGGTCAATGATTTACACGTAATCTTTGGAAAGGGTCCCGGTGGACTAGCTGTTCCGAATGACGCTGAGGGACGCGCACCCATGTGGAAGAAGAAATCTATATTTTGGGACCTACCCTACTGGAAAGACCTAGAGGTCCACTCTTCGATCGACGTGATGCACGTGATGAAGAACCTTTGCGTGAACCTGCTAGGCTTATTGGGCATGTATGGGAAGACAAAAGATACAGTTGAGGCACGGGAGGACCTGCAACGTTTGCACGAAAAAGACGGCATGCCTCCAAAGCAGTATGAAGGTCCTGCCAGCTACGCTCTTACCAAAGAAGAGAAGGAAATCTTCTTTGAATGCCTACTTAGTATGAAGGTCCCGACTGGCTTCTCGTTGAATATAAAGGGAATAATAAATATGCCAGAGAAAAAGTTCCAGAACCTAAAGTCTCATGACTGCCACATGATTATGACGCAATTGCTTCCGATTGTATTGAGGGGGCTTCTACCGGAAAACGTCCGATTAGCCATTGTGAAGTTATGTGCATTCCTCAATGCAATCTCTCAAAAGGTGATCGATCCAGAAATCATACCAAGGCTAAGGAGTGATGTGGTGCAATGTCTTGTCAGTTTCGAGCTGGTGTTCCCACCATCCTTCTTCAATATCATGACGCACGTCCTAGTTCATCTAGTTGACGAGATTGTCATTCTGGGCCCCGTATTTCTACACAATATGTACCCCTTTGAGAGGTTCATGGGAGTCCTAAAGAAATATGTCCGTAACCGCGCTAGGCCAGAAGGAAGCATCTCCATGGCCCATCAAACAGAGGATGTCATTGGGTTTTGTGTTGACTTCATTCCTGGCCTTAAGAAGATAGGTCTCCTAAATCGCGGTATGAGGGGAGACTGACTGGAAAAGGCACGCTTGGAGGGGACTCAAGAATATGCAGGGACATATATTCTTGGTCTCAAGCACACTACACAGTTCTACAGAACTCTACCTTGGTGACCCCGTATGTCGATGAACACAAGAAGAGTCTACACTCCAAACACCCGGAGCAGTGCGACGACGGGATTACATGTTAACACATCAGGACTTTCAGTAGTTGGTTGGAAACACATCTCAGAGGTGACAACACTATTTGTGATGAGCTGTACTCGTTGTCCAGGGGACCATCTTCGACTGTATTGACTTACAAAGGATACGAGATAAATGGGAATACATTTTACACGATCGCCCAAGATCAAAAGAGCACCAACCAAAACAGCGGTGTCCGCTTTGATGCAGCAACCGAGAGGGGAAGGGACATATATTATGGTTACATAGTGGACATATGGGAACTTGACTACGAACATGATTTTAAGGTCCCTTTGTTTAAGTGCAAATGGGTCAATCTGTCAGGAGGCGGGGTACAGGTAGACCCACAGTACGGAATGACAACAGTGGATCTGAACAATCTTGGGTACACTGACGAACCGTTCATCCTAGCCAATGATGTGGCACAGGTTATCTATGTGAAGGACATGTCTACCAAACCGAGAAAAATAAAAGATAAGGAAGCGAATACATCATACGATGAGCCAAAGCGCCACATAGTTCTTTCAGGAAAAAGGGACATCGTGGGAGTGGAGGGCAAGTCAGACATGTCCGAAGATTATGAAAAGTTTCATGAAATTCCTCCCTTCAAAGTCAAGGCTGACCCAAGCATCCTGATAAATGATGAAGATTATCCATGGTTATGGCGCAATAAGGAAAGGACACAAGCGAAGAAAAACTGAAGACTTTCTCTCCACAACTATTATGATGATACCATGCCAACTTTCAACCTTTTCATAGTTCATTTGAAATCCCTTTGTAACAGACGAGTTTCCATATGAAATCCTGATACTTCGAAAGAGATTGTCTGTTTTGTACACTAAGTGCATCCAGTTTTTGCCGTAACCCTCTCAACTTTCTTGCACATGCTATGTGGATGAAATGATGATACCATGCCAAGTTTCAACCTTTTCAGAGTTCATTTGAAATACTTTTCAATTTTAGGGTCGTATAGCTCAAAATAATCAGTAAATGCATGAAAAATAACAAATGAAGTCAGAAAGGGTTGAAAATTGATGATGTGGCTTTGAATGGTGCATTTTGAACACACAAAAAGTCAGGAGTTCAAATAAGTTTAAAAAAATGAAATCCCTTTGTAGCAGACGAGTTTCCGTATGAAATCCTGATACTTCGAAAGAGATTGTCCGTTTTGTACACGAAGTGCATACAATTTTTGCTGTAACCCTCTCAACTTTCTTGCACATGCTATGTGGATGAAATGATGATACCATGCCAAGTTTCAACCTTTTCAGAGTTCATTTGAAATGCTTTTCAATTTTAGGGTCTTATAGCTCAAAATAATCAGTAAATGCATGAAAAATAACAAATGGAGCCAGAAAGGGTTGAAAATTGATGATGTGGCTTTGAATGGTGCATTTTGAACACACAAAAAGTCAGGAGTTCAAATAAGTTTTAAAAAATGAAATCCCTTTGTAACAGACGAGTTTTCGTATGAAATCCTGATACTTCGAAAGAGATTGTCCGTTTTGTACACGAAGTGCATCCAGTTTTTGCCGTAACCCTCTCAACTTTCTTGCACATGCTATGTGGATGAAATGATGATACCATGCCAAGTTTCAACATTTTCAGAGTTCATTTGAAATGCTTTTCAATTTTAGGGTCTTATAGCTCAAAATAATCAGTAAATGCATGAAAAATAACAAATGAAGTTAGAAAGGGTTGAAAATTGATGATGTGGCTTTGAATGGTGCATTTTGAACACACAAAAAGTCAGGAGTTCAAATAAGTTTTAAAAAATGAAATCCCTTTGTAACAGACGAGTTTCCGTATGAAATCCAGATACTTCGAAAGAGATTGTCCGTTTTGTACACGAAATGCATCCAGTTTTTGCCGTAACCCTCTCAACTTTCTTGCACATGCTATGTGGATGAAATGATGATACCATGCCAAGTTTCAACCATTTCAGATTTTATTTGAAATGCTTTTCAATTTTAGGGTCTTATAGCTCAAAATAATCAGTAAATGCATGAAAAATGGTGCGTGAAAAATAACAAATAAAATAAATAAGTAATTAGAAACAAAATAATATAAACTTTAATAAAATATATAAGTAGAAACAAAATAAAATAAACTTTAATAACATAAATAAAATTGATGAAACTAAAATTATCAAAGTATTTTTTGTTCAAAACATTATAGCAAAAAGAATTATCATAAAGTAAAAAAATAAGTAATTAGAAATAAAATAAAATAAATAAGTTTTTTGTTGTAAGTAGAAACAAAACAAAATAAATAAAGCAAAAAAGAAAACAAAAAACAGGCAAAAAATAAAAAATATGCCACCTACTGGGCCACCACGGCCTGAATACGACTAGAAACCCATTGATGGTGTCGGAGTAAATGGCCACGGGTAGCCTAACCGACTACCCCTGGTTCTTCAGAAAAATTCTCAGGCCTTTGGGCCTCCCAACGCTCCAAGCATTGGACCCCCTTCCCTGGCCGGCTACCTCTGAAGCTGACTCACGGAAGGCGGCCCAGCCTCAAGCGACCTCCCTCCCCAAGACAACCGCGGGGTGGCCGACTCCAAGAAGCCGGCCTCAAAGAGCGCCGACTCCAAGAAGCCGGCCAAGACCACAACCACCAAAACTACTCCCACATAACGGTGACAAGACGGGGTGTGGCCACAGTGCGGCCCACTACCCCCGAAGCCCGAGGCGGGCATGGCTACAGGAGGCCGTACGGGACGGCCGTCTCCCGTGCGGCTCAACACTGTAGCCATGCTAGCCTCAACGTCATCCACGACAGACCCCCGTACGGCCCACGGGCGGCGGGCCCCTTCAGCCAGAGAGAGGCGTGAAGGCGGCCCGGCCTCTCCTAGTCGGCCAAGGGCGTAGCCGGCCCCCGGAAGCCGGCTACTCCCTTCCTCGAAGCAGGAGCCCCATTAAGGAGACAAGACGAGGTAAGGTTAAAGTGAGAGCCCCTGAGACGGCCCACTGTAGCCACGCTTACCTCGACAAAGCACTCGTCATCAGAGGCGAGGCTACAGTAAGCAGCCGCCGACAAGACCCTAGGCGGTGGGGCCGGCCTGTCGACCAAGAAGCCGGCAGCCGGCGGGACCCACCAGTCGGCGGGGCCCAACAGCCGGCGAAGAAGCCGGCGAACGTAGACACTCACGGCTGGGACCAGAGCCCAGCTGGATTACCATTGTACCCCCGGGGGGTAGGCCTATATAAACCCCCCGGAGCACCCATGCAAAGGGTTGGCTTCTAAGCTTAGCACACACACCATAGATAGAGAGAAGTAAGAGCTAGCCTTGTTCTTCTTCTCCCTTGAACCCAAACAGCTCTAGGAGCGATTGTAGCTACCTTTCCTGGTCTAGTGATCATGCGGAGACCCCGCAGAGCAGGACTAGGGGTGTTATCTCCTCGGAGAGCCCCGAACCTGGGTAAGATTCGCCGGCGTGCATGTCTTCGCCTCATCCCGTTTCCAGGCACCGGCGATGTTTTATTGGCACCCACAATGATAAGCCACCCGTTGGCATATGTCGCACCAACCACCCGACATTTGGCGCCCACCGTGGGGCCAGGTGCACCGTCGTCCGGAGACCTATTCTGGACGGGAACCCTCTTCCTCCCCCGCGAGCGCAGCCAGCCTGCGGCGCCCGATGGCGTTTGCCTCGACGCGCTGCAAGGCGTCGACGACGCCTGCGCTGCGAGATGCCTCGCCGATTTGCTCGACGAGACTCGCATCTCCGACGAGCCTGCGTCCGACGCAGGCACGGGCTACCCCGAGAGCCGTCTCGTCAGCCTCCTCGACCAGCTTCACGTCTCCAGCGAGCCTGCTGCAGATGTGGAGTCGGTCGGCTCCACCGACCCGATGCTTGTCGACTCCGACACCGCATCGCTTGACGCCTACCCCTCCGACGTGGTGGTCTTCGACGACCCCCTCCCTCGAGCTGACAGCGGCAGCAGCGCTGTCACCGAAGTGCTGGTCATTAGCCACGTCGCCAACTCGGGCGAGAACGCCCACGACGCCCTGCAAGCGGCGATGCGCGACCTCTCCGTCCCCATCCCGGCCGATGCCGACGCCAAGACCCTGGAGGCACGCCGCCTCGCCCTCATCGCGGAGGGACAGAAGATAGCCTCCATGAGACGCCTCACCGAGGCCCACCAGCGCGAAGTCGACCGCGCCGCCTTCGGTACGCCGCCGCCTAGCGGCCCGAGCCGAGCCGGCTTCGTCCAGAAGCGCGGCGCGGCCGTCGCCAGCATGCTGGGGGCAGATCGCCCCGTCTACGCCAGCCCGCTCGAGAATTTGCGAGCCGCCCAGGCGGCCGCAGAAGAGCTCAATGGGCTGGGAGCCGATGAGCTCCCCTACATGACAAGACGGATCCAGCAGCTGATCGACGCGGCTGCAGAACGGCACGAAGCCGGCGCCCGTGCCGATAGTCATCCCCCGCGCCGGGAGCACGCCGCGACGTCCCGCTCGCCGACTGCGAGCGGCGCGCGCCAGAAGAAAGACAAGGAGCCGGCTGCCGGCCGCAGCCGGACTCGTATCACCATCGAGCACGACGCGGAGGGCCGCCCTCGAGCAGTAGAGCACCAAGAAAATCTGCCTCCTCCCCCGCCTCGAAGAGAAAGACGCCTTACTCCGCCGCCTATCACACACCCGACTCTTGGCGACCGACTCGGCCGCCGAGAAGGAGTCGGCGAGAACGACGCCCGCCACAGGATCGACCGCCTTGCTCGATCCTTGGCATTAGAAGAAGAAGACGATGTCGGCCCGCCATGCTTTGGCCCCCGCATCCGCGACGAGCCCTTCCCCAAAGGGTTCTCGCTCCCCAGAGACACGCCCAAGTATAACGGCTCAGTGAAGCCGGAAGATTGGCTCATCGACTACTCCACGGCCGTCAGCATAGCCAACGGCAATCGGCGCGTCGCCGTGAAGTACGTCCCCCTCATGCTGCAAGGCACGGCGCGCACATGGCTCAACAGCCTCAAGCCTTACAGCATCAACAGCTGGTTGGACTTCACGGAAGTCTTTGTCCGCAACTTCACCAGCACCTACAAGCGGCCTCCCAAGCCTCGCCAGCTCTCCCTTTGCGTCCAAGGGCCCAACGAGTTGACCTGCGACTACCTCACGCGATGGGCCGAGCTCCGCAACTCCTGCGAGGGAGTGCATGAGGTCCAGACCATCGAGTACTTCACCGCCGGGTGCCGAGAGGGCACCCTCCTCAAGCACCGACTCCTCTGCGACGAGCCGGCTACCCTCGATGAGTTGCTGGTCATCGCCGACAAGTACGCCACCGCCGACTCCTCAATGAAGACCGAGCTTCGAGTAGACGCCTCAGGGAAGGTGATTGCTCCGGCTCCCAAGACGCCGGCTGGCGACCCTAACCGGCGCCCCTACCAGAACGACCACAAGCGCAAGGCCCCCATGCCGACTTCCTCCAGTCGGCAGGTGGCCACCGTTGAAGATGAGCAGCCCGAAGAACGACCCGCTCCCAAGAAGAAGGGCGGCCGGCCGCCTTGGCAGCCGGCCTTCTCCTACGAACAGGCTCTTGATGCCCCCTGCAAATTCCACAGCGGCGCGAAGCCGTCCAACCACACAACCCGGAAATGCCATTGGCTCACCCGCATCACCAAGGGCGAGGGGATGTTGCCGCCTGCGCCTCCCGGCCCGCCGCCTCCAGCACCCTAGCAGCCGGCGGCTCGGCCAGCAGTCGGCGCCATCCAAGACGAATTCCCCGAAGAGCACGCCGCCTACGTCGTCTTCACCAGTCAAGCCGACGACAAGCGCAGCCGATGCCGACAGCATCAAGAAGTGAATGCAGTCGCCTCCAGCACCCCGAGTTCATGCACTGGTCGGAGAAGCCGATCAGTTGGAGCCAGGCCGACCACCCAGAGGCGATGCCATCTCCTGGCTCCTATGCGATGGTCTTGGACGTCACCCTCGCGACGGAGAGGCGAGCTGCCAGATTTTCCCGCGTCCTGATAGACGGCGGAAGCAGTATCAACATACTGTACCGCGATACCATGGAGAAGCTGAACATCAAAGCAAAGCAGCTCATGCCGAGCCGCACCGTCTTCCATGGTATCGTCCCCGGCCTGTCTTGCTCCCCAATCGGCAAGATCAAAATGGATGTTCTCTTCGGAGACAAAGATCATTTCCGCCGAGAAGCAATATGGTTCGAGGTAGTGGATTTGGAAAGCCCCTATCATGCACTGCTTGGCCGACCTGCTCTGGCCAAGTTCATGGCTGTGCCACACTACGCCTACCTGAAGATGAAGATGCCGAGCCCGAAGGGGATCATCACGGTAGCCGCCGACTACAATAAGTCCATCGAGTGCGCCATGGCCAGTAGCCGGCTGGCCGAGTCCCTCGTGGTGGCAGAAGAGAAGAAGATGTTGGAACTGGTTGTGGCCATGGCCGGCAAGCAGCCGGCCCTGTCCCCCAACCCCAAGGATTGTGATGCGCAGGGCTCCTTCCAGCCTGCCAAAGAGACCAAGAAGATACCTCTGGACCCGGAGAACCCGGAGAGGTTCGCTGTCATTGGGGCGAACTTGGACAGTAAATAGGAAGGCGAGCTTGTGGACTTCCTCCGTGAGAATCGAGACATCTTTGCATGGTCCCCAAAGGACATGCCGGGTGTCCCGAAGGATTTCGCCGAGCACAAATTACATGTCCGAGCCGACGCGAAGCCGGTGAAGCAACCCCTCCGCCGACTGTCCGAAGAAAAGCGAAGAATCGTAGGAGAAGAGATAGCCCGGCTCCTTGCCGCTGGCTTTATCATGGAAGTGTTCTTTCCAGAATGGCTTGCCAACCCAGTTCTGGTTCTGAAGAAGAATAACAAGTGGCGAATGTGTATAGACTACACCAGTTTGAACAAGGCCTGCCCAAAGGATCCGTTTTCTCTGCCACGGATTGACCAAGTAATAGACTTCACAGCCGGATGCGAGCTGTTAAGTTTTTTGGATGCGTACTCAGGGTACCATCAGATCAAGTTGGACCCAGCTGACCGCCTGAAGACTGCCTTCATCACATCCTTTGGAGCTTTCTGCTACCTGACTATGACATTCGGCTTGAGGAATGCCGGTGCCACTTTTCAGCGTTGCATGCAGAAATGCCTCTTGAAACAACTCGGCAGAAATGCCCACGTCTATGTAGACGACATTGTGGTGAAGACAGAGAAGCGCGGTACCTTGCTGGAAAACCTGAAAGAAACATTCGCCTACTTGCGCCGATTCCAAATCAAGCTCAACCCCGAGAAGTGCGTGTTCGGAGTGCCAGTGGGCCAGCTGCTAGGCTTCCTGGTCTCCGAACGCGGCATCGAATGCAACCCTGTCAAGATCAAGGCCATCGAGAGGATGGAGATTCCCACCAAGCCGCGAGATGTGCAGAAGTTCACTGGCTGTTTAGCCTCCCTGAATCGTTTTATCAGCCGACTAGGAGAGAAGGCTCTCCCCCTGTACCGGCTCATGAAGAAGTCCACTCAGTTCGAGTGGAATGATCAAGCCGACCAAGCCTTCCATGAGTTGAATAAAATGCTGACCACTCCGCCTGTCCTGGCTGCGCCGACTGAGAAGGAGCCCATGCTCCTTTACATCGCCGTGACTAGCCGAGTCGTCGGCACTGTTGTTGTGGTCCAGCGCCCGGAGGAAGGCTGAGCCCAGCTAGTCCAGAGGCCGGTGTACTATCTCAGCGAAGTGCTATCCAGCTCTAAGCAAAACTACCCGCACTACTAGAAGATGTGCTATGGGGTGTACTTCGCTGCCAAGAAACTGAAGCCCTACTTCCAAGAGCACCCCATCACGGTCGTGTGCACTGCCCCGCTCGCCGAGATCATAGGCAGCCGGGATGCATCCGGCCGGGTGGCTAAATGGGCCATTGCATTGGCGCCCTACACAATCTTCTATCAACCCCGCACCGCCATCAAGTCGCAAGCATTGGCCGACTTCCTCGTCGACTGGGCCGAGACCCAGTACCTACCGCCGGCTCCCGACTCTACCCATTGGCGGATGCACTTTGACGGGTCCAAGATGCGCACCGGCTTGGGAGCCGGCATCGTCCTCACCTCTCCCAAAGGCGACAAGCTCAAGTACACGCTGCAGATCCACTTCGCCGCCTCCAACAACGTGGCCGAGTACGAGGCGCTCGTACATGGGCACCGTCTAGCCAAAGAACTTGGCATACGCCGGATCTTGTGCTACGGCGACTCAGACTTGGTAGTCCAGCAATCATCTGGCGACTGGGATGCCAGAGACGTGAACATGGCGAGCTATCGATTCCTCGTCCAGTAGATAAGCGGATACTTTGAAGGGTGCGAGTTCCTTCACGTGCCAAGGGCTGACAACGACCAACAGATGCCCTAGCACGGATCGGCTCCACCCGACAAGCCATACTGACTGGCGTCTCCCTCCAGCGCCTCCTCAAGCCATCCATCAAGCCGTCTCCAGAGTCGGATTCCATCTTCGTACCGCCTGCGCCAGATACAGCCGGATCCGACTGGAGAAACCCCGCAGGCGGCACGGGGACTTCAGAACCCGGCCCGGGGACTGCAGCAGTCGGCCCGGGGACTGCTACGACACAAGAAGTGGTGGCCGACTCCAATTCAACGCCACCCAACCCACCCACCCGAGTCATGGTGGCCACATTAACAGAAGAAGAAGTCACAGCTCCGTCATGGGCCCAGACCATCCTCAAGTTCCTAGTCAGCAGAGAGCTGCCGGCTGATGAGATCTCAGCCAGACTAGTGCAACGACAAGCCGCAGCATACACAATAATCAACAGAGAGCTGGTGAAGCGCAGCGTCACTAGAGTCTTCCAGCGTTGTGTCGAGCCAGAAAAAGGAGTGGCAATCCTCAAAGACATCCACCAAGGCGAATGCGGCCACCACGCAGCCTCAAGATCACTCGTGGCCAAGGCTTTCCGCCATGGTTTCTTCTGGCCGACTGCCTTGGAGGATGCTAAAGAAATAGTCAAGAGCTGCAGAGGATGCCAAGTTTTTAGTTCCAAGCAACACTTGCCGGCTTCTTCCCTCAAGACCATTCCCCTCACCTGGCCTTTCGCCGTCTGGGGACTGGACATGGTGGGCCCTTTCAAGACAGCCCGCGGCGGCTTGACACATCTACTGGTCGCTGTGGACAAGTTCACAAGGTGGATCGAAGCAAAGCTAATCAAGAAGCTGAACGGGCCGACTGCCGTGACATTCATCACCGACATCACCACTCGGCACAGCGTGCCGCACAGCATCATCACCGACAACAGCACGAACTTCGCCAAGGGAGCACTGGCACATTTCTGCATGACGCGGGGCATCCGACTGGACCTAGCGTCCGTTGCCCACCCGCAGTCAAACGGCCAGGTCGAGCGAGCAAATGGACTCATCCTCTCCGGCATCAAGCCTCGACTAGTTGTACCACTGGAGCGATCGGCCGGCTGCTGGCTCGAGGAGCTGCCGGCTGTCCTATGGAGTCTGCGCACTACACCCAACAAGTCAACCGGCTTCACTCCATTTTTCCTCATGTACGGTGCCGAGGCTGTCATCCCAACAGACATCGAGTTCGACTCGCCTCGGATCACCATGTACAGGGAGGAGGAGGCCAAGGAAGCAAGAGAAGACGGCGTCGACCTCCTGGAAGAAGGCCGGCTGTTGGCACTCAGCCGGTCCGCCATCTACCAGCAAGGGCTGCGCCGCTACTACAACCGCAAGGTCAAGCCAAGATCTTTCCAAGAGGGCGACCTTGTGCTCCGGCTGATCCAGCGAACAGCCGGCCAGCACAAGCTCTCGGCCCCTTGGGAAGGCCCCTTCGTCGTCAGCAAGGCACTCGGCAACGACTCCTACTACTTGATCGACGCGCAAAAACCAAGAGCACGCAAGAGAGACGACTCCGGCAAGGAGTCGGAGCGACCATGCAACGCAAACCTCCTGAGACGATTTTACAGTTGAAAGCAGTATGTATCATGCTACCCTTCTTGTATTAAGTACAAACCAACAGCCCCCCCGAACAGTACTCGGGGACTGCCTTTGTTTATCTATGAATGACAAATCCATGAATGTATTATTACATTTGAATTCTTGTCTGGCACCGGGTTCGACCAGTCGGCCCGGGGACTGGCCGCCTTGAGCTATATTAAAAGTTCTACCTGAAGTCAGAAAAGTAGTGTGCCGGCTCCCGAGTCCTCTCTTGTTGAAAGTCGCAGCTCGAAGAACCGACTGTCCGACTAACAAGAGGCAAGGCAGAAAGGATGCCCACATGAAAAATGGCTAAGGAACAACGAACCTATATAGCAAAAAGACGGCCTCCAAACATGCCTGCCAGCTGTCAAAACAGCCGGCTGGCCGGCTTCCTAAACACTTAGCTTTAGTCCAGCAAAGCTAAAGTACTTCCCCCCCCAATTGGCCAAGCACTCCTCCAGCTACAGATTGCAGAGCAACTGTTGGACTGGGGAGGCGGCAACCAAGGGAGGGCGGCAAAGGAAACAGCAGAAGGACAAAAAGCAAAAGTACAAGGAAAGGCCAAATGCATAAGTTATATATACATAATAAGCCCCCAACAGGCTGGCAACATACATAAGTTCGAATACACCCAGTGGGTGGAATTGTGCAGACTTAACCAAACATTGTTCCAAAAGTAACAAGACAGGAAAATAAAAGACGGCAGTCTTAGGCGCGGTGCGGAGGCCGAGCTGGTCGGTGAAGGCGGCCTCGCCGGCTGAAGGAGTGGCCGCCTAGCGAGTCTCGGCTTGATCACCACCCACGGCAGGCGACGCACTCGCGCGCGACGTAGTGCTGGAGGTGCGGTCAGGCTGAGGCTGGCCGGCTGCTCCACCAGCCGGCTCGGCGTCTTCACCCTCCTCCTCCTCTTCTTCACCCTCGTCGCTGGAGTCGATCTCCTCCGCCGAGTCTTCGCCGTCCGCCGGGTTCAGACTGAACCACTCCTCCGGCTGGGCGACACCGTTGTCGTCCACCTCGGGGGCGAAGACGCTGGTGTCGGTGTAGTCGGCGATCGCCGAAGCCCGCCGGATGATGGCCGGCCGCACCGGCTCCAGCTCCGTGTCGGCTTGCTGCCGCCAGGTAGCCAGCTGGTCCAGGCTCAGGCCGGGATACCAGGCCTTGACGAACTCCAGCGCCCGCCTGGCACCGGAGCGAGCCGCCGAGGCCTTCCAAGCTTCGAAGCGGCCGACTGCCACCTCCAGCTAGTCGGCAGTCCGACTGGGGGTGCGAGGAACCACTTGGCCGGGCCAGAGGGCGGCCAAGACTTGCGCCCCGGCACGCTGAAGCCGGCGGAGCAGCCGGTGAGCCGGCTGGATGCGGGCCTGGATCGCCAGGAGCTGTTCCTCCAGCGAGCGGCCGGCGGTTGGCGAGATCTCAAAGCCAGCCTGCCTTCGCACTTGGCGATGGGCCTCGATGGTCTGGTTGGCGGCAGTAGAATAGCCAGGGAAATACTCTGCGCAAGAAAGAAGAAGAAAGGAAGAAAAGAACACCAAAATCAGAAAACAAGCCAAAGTGGCAGATGACAAGAAAGGACAAAGAGGTAGGCGGCTTACCGTCAACCAGATCTTCGATCTGGCCATAGCCAGAGATCAGAGTCTGCCTGGCCTCAGCCCAGCCAGCCGCCTCCGTCTCGTACTCGGCCTGGAGAGTGGCTTCGCGGTCCTGCACAGCCTTCAGAGCCGCCTTGTGGCCTTCCTCCTGGTCGGCCAACTTCTTGGCCAGGCGGTCGCGTTCCTGCACCAAGGCGGCGAGCTCGGCGTCCTTGGCACGAAGGGCAGTCTGGGACTCCCCCAGCTGTGCCCTCAGACTGGCGTTGGCCGCTGCAGAGGCGGCAGAAGAAGAAAGAACAGTAATAAGAAGTCGTCAAGGAAGATCCGACCCGACTGCTCAGCAGTTGGCCCGAATCTCGGGGACTACACCCAGTGGGTGCGCTGACGCGCCCCCACATGAGACAAAGAACTAAGCACGTACCTCGGCTCTCAGTAAGGTCGGCGGTCTTCTGGGTCAGCTCCCGAGTCTGGGAGTTGAAGGCGGCCGCACGAAGATTGTGGTAGTCCTGCAAGATAGACAGAAGATCGGAGTAAGAACAAGAATAGCAAAGACAAATCCTTCAAGAAGTTCCAAGCCGCCTGCTCAGCAGCCGACTCGGAACTCGGGGACTACACCCAGTGGGTGCGCTGACGCGCCCCCATGGAAGAAATCAAGATCAAGAGAAGCCAGATGGGAAGACTAACCCGGATGGCCGCCCGTGTCGCGAGAAACTCATCGGTGAACTGCCTCAGCGCCGCGGCTTGGCCCTGGAGCCGGGTCCGGACATCCTGCGCAGCCACGTTCATCACGGCCGTCCCTCCGCCTGGCGTCCACCCTGAGGTTGCGCTGGCCGCCTCCGCATCCTGGGCCGACGAGCTAGAGCCCATGGCCGGCTGTGGCTCCGACGCGGCCTTCCCCGCGCGCCGGCTCGACGGCATCCGGACCGCCATCTCAGTCCTCGCGGCCGCCTCGCCCCCCGCCGACTGTGTAGGCGGCTGATCAGGCCGGCCGCCTTGAGCCGCCCCAGTTGGCGGGGTCGGCACCGGCACCCTCTCCAAGATGATGACGTCGTCGTCTCTCCCCAGCCCTGGCTGGTCGCCGCTGGCTCCTTCTGGCGAGGGCTCCACGGACCTCGGCGCCGCAACGCGCAGAGGGGTGACCATCAGGACCTCCCCCACTGCTTCTGCAGCTGCAGCCTCCGCTTGGGCCCTGGCAGCAGCGTCGGCAAGCACCTTCGCCGCCTCCTCCTCCAGCGCCGCCTGGGCGGCAGCCGCCTTCCGTGCCTCCGCCTCTCGCGCCTCCCGTTCCACCCGCGCCTCCCGCGCGTTCCGTTCTGTCGCCTCCTGAAGGTCGGCCCGGGGGTCCACACGGCGAGTGGTGCTCCCAGACCCCCTCGGCGACTCGACGACGGAGGCGGCAGCCGCCCGCTCAAGCAACAGTGGAGCTCTAATCATTGGAGAAAAAGACAAGGGCTCAATAACCACCAGAGAAAAGAAAGAAAAAAGAGTATACAAAGAAAATTGCGAACTTACGCCAACACGGTCTGCGGTTGCTTCACCGTCTTGCGGAAGCGAGCCGCCTTCGCGGCCGCCTCCTCCCGCCTGGTTGCTGCCGCCCCGCCCCTGGGTTTCTTCGACCGACTGCCGAACAAACCCTGGGCGGCGCGACGCTTCTGCCCTCCGCCTCGAGCAGGCGGTGCAGCGGAGGAACCCGCGCCGCGTCCAGAAGCCGGCTGGCGGCGCGGGGCGACTTCGGCCTCATCGTCGTTTGGCCAGTCATCGAAGGTGACTCCGAGCCCGGAGCCGCCTGCTTCGCCGCCGGCTTGGCCGCCACCCGGCTCGATGTTGTCGTCCATGCTGGCCGCCCCCAAGTCGGGGTCCTCCAGATCGTGTTCCGTCCGGTCGGGGACGAATTGACGCTCCGTGTCTGACCCGCCGGCCGGCCGAAGGAGAGGGCTCTGTCGAAAAACAAGCCAACTAAGTTAGAGTCGGCCAAGAGGAATTCGGCAACAAAGATAAGAGAAAAAGGAGAAACAAGGAGAACATACCGTAGGCGGTGGATTGGCTCGGCTGTATGGCTCCTTGCCGAACTGCCACTCTACGGAGAGTTTGCAGTTCGCAAGGTAGTTCACCATAAAGGCGACCTCCTCGTGCGGCATGTCCTTGGTGCACATCCGGCTCGGATCGAGCTGGCCGCTCATCTGACAGATCAGATGAGGACGGCTCTGGAGCGGAAGAACTGGCGCGTGACGAAGGCGGCCAGAAGGTCGGCCCCCGTCAAGCCCTCCGACTGGGTCATCACTCGCACTCGGGCGACGGCTGCGGACCCGGCCGGCGTCAGAGTCACGGCCCGGAAGGACCACTGGGGCCGCCTGCCCGCCGGTGGGCCGGCTACGTAAGCCGGCAGGTTGATGTAGTCGCCCCGTGGAGCGATGTTCCGCACGTAGAAGTACGACTTCTGCCACTTCTTCACCGATTGGATCAGCGGGATGACGGGGAAGGGGTTGTCGGCGACCGACCTTCACGACGCGATGAAGGCGCCAGTCTGAGTCGGCACGCCCTGCATGCACGTGCCCAGCTTGGACTGGAAGAACTCCCCCCAGAGCTCGAGGGTGGGGAGGACGCCGAGGTAGCCCTCGCACAGGGTGACGAAGGCCGACAGCAGCACCACCGCGTTTGGGGTGAGGTGGTGCGGCTGGAGCTGATAGAATTCGAGCCAGGAGCGAAAGAAGGCGCTCGCTGGAAGGCCGATGCCGCGCAAGAAGTGCGAGCGGAAGACCACCCGCTCGCCCTCTTGCGGCTCCGGCATGATTTCCTTCGCCGGCGCGAGGCGGACCTCCACCTTTTCCGCGCTGGGCAGCCGCCGCGTGTTGCGGAGGAACTCGACGTGATCATCATGGACGTTGGAGCCGTCCCAATCCCCGCCATACTGCTCCGTGGCGGGAGGCATGGCGAAAACGAGCACGGCGGCGGAGGTATGCGTGGTGGAAGAGCACGGCGGCGAAGCGCTGACGCAAGAAACGACGAGCGAAGAAGATGGTGGAAGTAGGAGGAGCGTGCGAGGGCCTGCCGCCCTCCACCTCCCCCTACTTATAGCCTCGCGAGGCAAGGCCGGGGAGGACGAACGTGGGGGGAGTCGTGGGATTAACTGCACCCACTCCCCCCACGCCTCGCGATTATTGCGCGTAAAGGCGAGCCGAAACTGCCGCGATAGGGCGTGCGGGCGGTTTCGGGATGCAGACAATCTGCGCCAGGGCCAGGGCGCGGACGTGGCGGGCCCCCTCCCTGCGGCGACGTCCCATCGCGCGCGTGGGCTGGCAGGCTTTCCGGCCAAGAGGGGCCACGTGGTTCGCAAACGGCCAGTGGCCGGCCCGCGGCCCGATGCACGCACTTGCGGGCTCCTGCCCTCCGACTTCGGAAGTTTTCGACCCAGGCGGCACGCCTAACCAAAGCCGGCTCCCAGCTGCCGGCTTGCTAAGATGGGAAGCTGATCGAGCTTCTCAAACTCCTACTCAACCTCGAAGCCCAATCAGCTTCTGGGACTACTGTCGGAGTAAATGGCCACGGGTAGCCTAACCGACTACCCCTGGTTCTTCAGAAAAATTCTCAGGCCTTTGGGCCTCCCAACGCTCCAAGCATTGGACCCCCTTCCCTGGCCGGCTACCTCTGAAGCTGACTCACGGAAGGCGGCCCAGCCTCAAGCGACCTCCCTCCCCAAGACAACCGCGGGGTGGCCGACTCCAAGAAGCCGGCCTCAAAGAGCGCCGACTCCAAGAAGCCGGCCGAGACCACAACCACCAAAGCTACTCCCACATAATGGTGACAAGACGGGGTGTGGCCACAGTGCGGCCCACTACCCCCGAAGCCCGAGGCGGGCATGGCTACAGGAGGCCGTACGGGATGGCCGTCTCCCGTGCGGCTCGGCACTGTAGCCATGCTAGCCTCAACGTCATCCACGACAGACCCCCGTACGGCCCACGGCGGCGGGCCCCTTCAGCCAGAGAGAGGCGTGAAGGCGGCCCGGCCTCTCCCAGTCGGCCAAGGGCGTAGCCGGCCCCCGGAAGCCGGCTACTCCCTTCCTCGAAGCAGGAGCCCCATTAAGGAGACAAGACGAGGTAAGGTTACAGTGAGAGCCCCCCGAGGCGGCCCACTGTAGCCACGCTTACCTCGACAAAGCCCTCGTCATCAGAGGCGAGGCTACAGTAAGCAGCCGCCGACAAGACCCTAGGCGGTGGGGCCGGCCTGTCGACCAAGAAGCCGGCAGCTGGCGGGACCCACCAGTCGGCGGAGAAGCCGGCGAACGTAGACACTGACGGCTGGGACCAGAGCCCAGCCGGATTACCATTGTACCCCGGGGGGGTAGGCCTATATAAACCCCCCGGAGCACCCATGCAAAGGGTTGGCTTCTAAGCTTAGCACTAGCCTTGTTCTTCTTCTCCCTTGAACCCAAACAGCTCTAGGAGCGATTGTAGCTACCTTTCCTGGTCTAGTGATCATGCGGAGACCCCGCAGAGCAGGACTAGGGGTGTTATCTCCTCGGAGAGCCCCGAACCTGGGTAAGATTCGCCGGCGTGCATGTCTTCGCCTCATCCCGTTTCTAGGCACCGGCGATGTTTTATTGGCACCCACAATGATAAGCCACCCGTTGGCATATGTCGCACCAACCACCCGACAGATGGCCCAGGATTCAGGCCCGCAGAAGGCCCAGTAGGCCCATCAGGCATAGCAGTGACAATTAGTTCCATAAGCCTGCAATGGAGAGGAGCTCGAGAGGGGTGCGGCAGTGGGGCTTATAAACCACTGCGCACCCCTCTCAACTAGCGAGGTGGAACTAAACTTTCGACGCGGGCGCAGCAGCACAAGGCCTTTGGTCCCGGTTGGTGGCACCAACCGGGACTAAATGGGTGCATTGGTACCGGTGCGTGGCACTAACCGGTACCAATGCCACCCTTTAGTCCCGGTTGGTGCCACCAACTGGGACCAAAGGCCGCCGCTTCCCGCCCTTTGGGCTGCTGAAAAGAGGCCTTTGGTATCGGTTGGTGGCACCAACCGGGACTAAACGCCGCATTCGTCCCGGTTGCTGTCACGAACCGGGACCAATGCTTCGTCTATATAACTACCACTTGTGAAATTTTTCATTCAGTTCGTCTTCCCCGCCCCGACGCCGCCGCCAGGCTGCCCCTCTGCGCCTCGCCGTCGCCCTGCCTCCGACGCCGTCCCGCGCCGCCCAGACGCCGTCGCCGCCCCGCGCCCCCTGCCTCCTCGTCGCCCGTCGCCGCGCCCCTCACCGTTGCCGTCGCCGCCCCCTACCTCCTCGTCGCCCGTCGCTGCGCCCCTCACCGTCGCCCCCGTGCCCTGCCTCCTTGTCGATCGCCGCCCCCTTGCGCAGTGACCTCATATGAATTTTCTTAATTTAGATGTGTAGTTTAGATGTGTAGTTAGTTGAGTTGTTGTAATTTGTACATAAATGAATATGCAAAAGTTAGAATTTTTTCTGTTCATAGATTCTTTTGGTGATATTATTGTTGAATAATGAAATGGTTGTGTGTTCATATATATGCAAAGAATATGTCAATTTTTTCATAGAATTTTTATGATTTTTTTCTGTTGTAATTTTGTTCATAGAATTTTTATGATTTTTTTCTGTTGTAATTTTGTTCATAGAATAAGAAGAGAAAGTGTTTAATAGAATTAGTTAGAAAAATAATAGAACTAGTTAAACTAGTTTATTTTTAGTAAGTACTACTTTATTCTATTTATAGTAAGTGCTTAGTAGTTGAACTAGTTGATTTAATAAAACTAGTTTATTTTACTATAGAAGTAGTTTATTTTTAGCAAGAAAATTAATAGAACTAGTTTATTTTTTTAGTTAAAGAAATTATTCCCGCATCGACGTCGACGATGCCAATCCCGCATCCTCGTCGTCGACTCGGCGGAGGAGGCCGGCTTGATCAGAGGGGCCATGTCCGGGACTTGGCTCCGCCGGGCTGGTTTTGGGAGGTGCTACCTTCCGGGGGGCGTTGGTTGGTGAGGAGCCAGCCCGTCGTTGTCCCGATCCTTGTTTGGTGGCGGTCGCGTGGGCCAGTGACGGTGCCGAGGCTTCCGGACACCGCGGAGGTGGTACGTCACCGTGTCAGCGAGGAGGACGAGCACGTCCGTCGCTACATGATTGCGTTGGAGGGCAGGTTTGACAATACCTGGCAGGTTCTTCAGGGATCTCACCGGAGCTATGATCCTGTGATGGTTCCTTCTCTTTGGGTGTCCACCGCCCGCGCCGATACCCGTCGGGCGCTACGGTTCTAGCTGTACTAGCGATGCTATATGTATGATAGTATTCGAGGTGTATTAGTGATAATATTCGACGATGTATGGACGCATGGAGATGATGTAGTTTTGCTTATAATTGAATGCATCCTAATTTGAATACTACTTTATTTTGCGATTTGATTTTGCTTATTGAATGCTCAAATTGGAAAACTACTCCTACTTTGAATGCTAAAATTGGAGAGCACTATGCAAGGCGTATGCATATGATTAGTTGATAGCTTATAGGGTTTTTGTTTTCGCAGAAATCTAGGAGCCCCCCTCCATCATCCCCGCCGTCGTCCCCGTCACCGACCCCCTCCGACCTCGAGGTGAGACTAGCCACGAACCTGTTTTAGAAAGATAATTAAACGATATTTCGGGTTGACTTTAAGTCTGTTGAGTCTCCACCATGTATGAGAGGACGAAGAATCCCGACTGTTGTCTTGGGGGTAGCTTCTCCTTCGTTCTCGTGTGCTAGACAATTTGGTGTAATGCACTCGGGAACAAAAGGAGGAGCTACCATCACCGTTGGTCGCAAATGTCAGAGAGGAATCAGTGAGGGAGAGTTCCACCATATATATACGAGAGGACGAAGAATCCCGACTGTTGTCGTGGGGGTCGCTTCTCCTTCATTCCCGTGTGCTAGACATTTTGGTGTAATGCACTCGGGGATGAAAGGAGGAGCGACCATCACAAACGGTCGAATGTATACACCACGTGAGCTGAGAGTTTTCAAGAAAAGACTCGACAGACCGATAGTCAACCCGTGATGAATAATAATGATCTAACTTAGGTTTTTTAGTACATATATTTAATTGTAGACGTTTAATATTTGAATTATGAACATAGGAAATGTCGTACTCGGACGACGAAAGTCTCCCGGGGGAGTGCGACTGGTGCCACGACGACCGAGGCCAGTGCGACAGGCCTCACCTGGACGAAGATCGGCGCTTCAACATTAAGCTGGAGGAGACCTTCGATGTCGAAATGGTACGCAACGACGACAAGTGTTATTTTTTTGTAATTAAGCACGACTTCAAATATTTCAACGTGTACTTTTCATCTTTTACAATTCGACTAGCTTATCCCATGCCATGCAAGACGCTATGTCTTGGAGAGGATGGGTTTTGAAGACCATGAAAGTTTCGAAACAAAGAAAATTCACCTAAGGACCCATCATGGTGTGGATTTTGAAGTAAAGCTGTACAATTCTGAGAGCGTAACCCATTTTGGTTGCAAAAATAGAAAGCACTTTGCAAGATGTATGGTTTTGATGAGGGTATGCTTGTCACCATGGATCTTGGTGATCCTGAAATCGAGCAAGACAATATGGACATTTGGGTCCTTGTTGATACGCCTCCAATTCTACTGCTATGTGAGTTTCTCAAACATAGTTATTAGCGAATTTATATTGTTTATTTCAAAATAGTTGACAACTTATTTCCATTGACAGCTTATTTTGATTGTTCAAACAATGTGCGGAACATGGTAGAAAAAACCCACTACACTGATGGCTCCGAATTAACTTATCAGGAGAAAAATCATCTGGTCGGACTTTGTACTGATATTGAGAATTACAATATCTACAATCAAACTCCTCAACATTATGGTTAATACGTGCCACTAGTGCACGTGTTGAACTACGGCAACTGCCATGGAGATACCCTGGTATGATTTTTTACTATCACGACATCTGTGCATCTTTTGCATACTTCTAAAACTAGTACATCATTGCTAGCTATGAAGTTATTACTATGTTTTTTAACAGAGAATCCCAGAGGATTGTGTGCCTCATTTGATGTATCAGAATGGCAGCCTTCGTGTTTTGAACATATATCCAGGTCATCCTAAGAATCTCAACTGTCCATACCGGATTTCTCAAAGAAGTGGTGACATGCTAATCAAAAAATGGAAAAAAATGTATGGACAGTCATAAGGAGGTTCTTGGAAGCAAAAGGAAGCGAAGCGCAAGAATTGGAGACAGGATGATCTCCATTCTCCATAATGGAGAGTCAGGGTCTATATTGTTTTATGCTATTTTACCCTAAAGAGGGTATTTAGGTCCTACGATGATCATGTGCTAAGAACAACTAAAGTAGGGTTGGTTCGATGACTATGAGGATGATGATCGTATGACTTGTTATTAATAACGAGTAGAAGTTGTATGATGATGATTAGTAGGACTTGTTATTATATATGATGATGCATGATGCGAGCATGAAGAGTTATTATATATCAGCGGGTGAAATGAACATGGATTGGATTGAAGTGAAGGCAACATGCATGTGGTGCATGTCGAAAGTAGTACAATCCAAACTTGATCAAAGTTAGGATTAGTATTACTTTCGACATGCACCACATGTTGCCTTCACTTCAATCTAAGCCATGTTTAGGCATAGCAGTAGCGTTGGTAAACCAAGCACGGAGATATAAGAGAGGACACTTCTCTCTATTAGCTAGCTAATAACAACCTAAATTAACCCCCAAAACCCCTAAACCATCCCCTTTCAAAAAAAACCTCAGCTTCAGCCAGCTGCTGACGCGTGGATGCCTTTTGGTCTCGGTTGGTGTCACCAACCGGGACCAAAGGCCCCCCTGCCTGGGCTAGCCGCTGAGGCCACGTGGAGGCCCATCTGTCCCGGTTCGTGTAAGAACCAGGACTAAAGGCCAAGGGCATTAGTAACGACCTTTTAGTCCCGGTTCCAAAACCGGGACAGAAGGCCCTTACAAACCGGGACAAATGGCCCTTTTTCTACTAGTGTATCCTGAAGAAACTTGGTAGTTCACATAACCCCCTGATGTTTTTTCTGCTCCTTTACCCCCCTCCTATACCGGTCAAAAAATGCCCTTGGCTGGTTTGTCATGACCAGATGCTGATGTGGACAAGGTTAAAGCAGTATTTGACCAATGACAGAGGGCCCACCTGTTAAAAGTCAGCCCAGTCAGCAACTGGCTAGTTGAACCGACTAGGGGGACGGCCGGAGTTTCAGGCATGGTCGAGGCTAACGGCGGCGCTGTCAGAAGCTAGGTGGCAGTGCACTAAAGGCACAGGGAAGAGGGGGTGGGGGCTAGATGTGTCCTAGGCAGACCCCATATCATAATTAAGCATGACGCAGGAGTTGAGCATGAAAATTCTATGACATTCCTGACGCCGATGCGCCGCCGCATCCGCATCTGCGTGTGCCCCTCCCCCTCCTGCACCTAGCCAGAGTCTGGTCTCCGCCATTCCTCCGGCTTTACCTCTGCGGCTCCCCTCCTCCGCCTCCATCAGTAGTTCAGTACCGCACCACCACCACGCCGATGTCCCGCATCCAGCTCCACCTCCACCGCCGCCTCTGCTCCTCCACCTCGCGCTCCTGGTCTCCCCACGCCGCCTTGTCCGCGGCCACAGAGCGCGTCCGAGCCGGGAAGCTCAGCCCGGAAGACGTACACCACCTGTTCGACAAATTGCTGCGGCAGGCCACCCCGGTCCCCGGGCGCTCCCTGGACGGCTTCCTTGCCGCCCTCGCCCGTGCGCCCGCCTCAGGAGCCTGCAGAGATGGGCCCGCCCTCGCCCTCGCTCTCTTCAACCGTGTCTGCCAGGATGAAGCCGGCGCGCGGGTGGCACCGCCCACAATCTTCACGTACGGCATCCTCATGAACTGCTGCTGCCGCGTGCATCGCCCGGACCTAGGGCTCACCTTCTTCGCTCGCCTCCTTAGGACGGGCCTGAAGACTGACTGGATCGTCGCCAACACCTTCCTCAAGTGCCTTTGCTACGCGAAACAGTTGGATGAGGCTGTGAACGTGCTGCTTCGTAGGATGCCCGTGCTGCTTGGCTGTGTGCCTGATGCCTTCTCATACAACATTGTTCTCAAGAGCTTATGCGACAATAGTATGAGCCAACATGCGCTTGACGTGCTGCAGACAATGGCAAAAGATAAAGGTGGTTGCGTTCCTGATGTGGTGGCATATAGCACGGTCATCTATGGCTTCTTTAAGGGAGGAAAAATAGGCAAGGCATGCGATCTATTCCATGAAATGATGCAGCAAGGGATTATGCCTGATGTGGTGACATATAGCTCGATTATTGATGCGTTGTGCAAAGCCAGAGCAATGGACAAGGCAGAGCTAGTCCTTCGGCAGATGGTTGCTAATGGTGCTCAACCTGATAAAGTGACATATACTTGCATGATCCATGGATATTCCACATCAGGGCGGGGGAAAGACGCTGCTAAATTGTTCAGAGAAATGACAAGCCGGGGTCTCATGCCAGATATTGTTACTTGCAGCTCGTTAATGACTTCCCTTTGCAAGCATGGAAGAAGCAAAGAAGCTACAGAAATTTTTTATTCCATGACTGCCAAAGGCCACAGAGCTAATGTCGTCTCGTACTGTATTTTGCTTCATGGGTATGCCAGTGAAGGATGCTTTGCTTATATGATTGATCTCTTTAATTCAATGGAAAACAACGGTATTGCAGCTGACTGCCATGTTTTCAACATATTAATTCATGGGTATGCTAAACATGGAATGATGGATGAAGCTATGCTCATATTTACAGAAATGTTGGAAAAAGGAGTGGTTCCCGATGTGGTCAACTATTCCACTGTAATAGCCGCATTTTCCAGAATTGGTAGGTTGACCGATTGTTGCGGAGCATCCCTCACTCATCCCCATGGACGTACCATCACCACCACAAGCACAAACATAACCAATGACAAGAGCACACACGTGCCGTCGAAACCGAGGTTAACTCTTTCCTCTTCGAGCTTCATTCGGATTCACATGAGAGTTGGGTTCTACCTCAAATGGAAATAATATGCATTCTTAGGTACAAAGGAGATGACCGTGAGGAAGCTAGGAGGGAGTCACAAGCAACCGAGGAGGGGAAGAAAGAGCTCCAAGAAACGAAGCACCAGAGGCTCTCTGGACACCCCGGGTGCCCGCACCATCCACCCCCAGGTGCCAGCACTGGCCGGCCAAGTGGGGCGCGGTGCCCTTGACCACCCCGGGTGCCCGGGCCTTCACCCCCGGGTGCTGGGACCCCCCACCTGGGTGCACCCCGGGTGCCCGGCCCCTTAGCCCCAGGTGCCCGGCCTCCTCTTCCCAGGCATCCATGGGTGCCCGGACATTTACACTGGGTGCCCGGACATGTCCGAATATGCCAGCGCGCATTTTGGGTTCAAAGACCCTTGTACCCCCATTTTCCTCCTATTTCGTCCCCAGCACTACAAAAAAAAGACACATCCGTGACATTTTGGGCCGAACGATTTTTTTCCAGTCATGCTTATGACACTTCTATGACGATAATTGTGACAAAACCCGGTATCATCATAGATATGGTGGGCTCCTACTTCTATGACAAAAAATCATGACAGAAAATGGGCTTTTCATGCTGGGCAGGCCGGAGATGCAGCTGCATGACATTCTTTGGGTCATCCATGACGGAGAAAACCGTGGTAGAAGCGAGGGCGAGGAAAATATCGGGGAGTTCCCGATTACGGTGGGTGGTCGGGGGCCGAGCGATGCGCGTTTCTCTCGTACACGTACGCGCGTGTGTGCGAGGCGTTGCGCTCTAACTGAAATCGAGCAAGGCGTTGGGCTCTAACTGAACCCGAGTGATTGCACTAGTTACGTTACTGAACCCCGATCAATCCCTTGCTGTTAACTGAACCCGAGTGATTCCTTCGCTACTGCTGCTAACTGAAGCCGATCGAACACTACTGCCTCCTTCCCTTGATGAACAGTGAGCGTTGTTGGGGGGGGGTTGGATGAACAGTTCCCGGTGGGGGGTTGGATGAACAGGACCCCGTGGTAGTAGAGGCCGTTGCCGCTGGATGAACAAGACCCCGATCGATCGAGTCGGTGGATGAACAGGACCCCGCGGAGGGCTGGATGAACAGGACCCCGTGGAGGGCTGGTTGAACAGTAGCCGGTGGAGGGCTGCATGAACAGTAGCCCGTGGAGGGGTGGTTGAACAGGACCCCGTGGAGAGGGCTGCTTGAACAGTAGCCGATGGAGGAGCGGTGGAGGCTGGATGAACAGGAGCCCGTGGATGAACAGTCGCGGGTGGAGGCTGGAGGAGGTCGACGGTGGATGAACAGTAGCCCGTGGAGGCAGTCGACGGTGGAGATGAACAGTATCCCGTGGAGTCCCGTTTTGCGGTACGCCACACCCCTCCCGATGAACAGGACCCCCGTTTCGACCGTAGCGCTCCAACACAAGTCTGTTTCCTCCGTTTTGCGGTACGCCACAACCCTCCCGATCAACAGGACCCCATTTCGACCATAGGAGGTCCAAGAGAAGTCTGTTTCCTCCATTTTGCGGTACGCCAGACCCCTCCCGATGAACAGGATCCCGTTTCGATCGTGGCCGGTCGAACACAAGGCCGTTTCCTCCGTTCTGCGGTACGCCAGGCCTCGTTTCCATCAGCTGTTCCGTCTAAGCCGGTTGGCTCCCGATGAACAGCTCGCGTTCCGTTGCCTCCTGATGAACACGACGCATTCCGTTGCTTCCCCATGAACACGACGACGACACAGTTTCTCCGTTCCGACCCAGCCATGTACACGAGACCTGGCAGTACGTATGCGCGAGTAGGCGTTCGAGACCCTGCCCGTATGTTCGTACGTGGTCGTATTTACTTTCTTGCACCCTGGCCGTTGTACGTACGTGTATATGCTACGTGCGCGCCTCTACTACGACACGTACGCGCCTCTACTATGACACGTGCCCTTCCTTACACGGCCACGGTTCATCGCTGCAGCCTGCAGACAGACCGATCGTATGTACGTACATGTTCGCGACCAGAATGACAACACTACGTATGCTTCGACCAGGTGGGTCCCGACTGTCAAGCACTTCCTTGTGTGCGAAGATGTAGCCGGTGGGTCCCAGCAGTCAGCGGGGAAACTTTTTTCGTGAAATACGGTGGCCCGTCTGGTGGGTCCCTGCTGTCAGGTGAAGGAATCATTATTTTCCGCGTAATAAGGAGGCACTTCCTTGCTGCGGCCATGGATCCAGCTGTCAGCCTATCAACGTACATTACTCTTCCGATGAAGTCGTTCGTTGACCACATTGACCATGCCACACCGAGAACACCAAGGCGGTGGACGACGGCGAGGCCTAGGAAGGGAACGGCGCAGAGCCAGGGAAGACGCGGCAGTGGATGCCCACGCGGAGAGGAGTACGAGGGTTCACTGGTTCGACTGCGGTGTGAGGCTGCCATCGCCGCAGGGCCTTGCCAGCGGTGGGAGTAGTAGGGGGTGGTGAGGCCTCCACGGCAGCATAGCCAGCCACGAGAGGCAAGAGCACGCGGTGGTTTGGACGGCTGTAGCAAGAAAATCAGAGGTTGAAGAAGCAGGACGACCGTTGGATGTTAACAATCCAACGGTCACTGGTGATAGAATTGTTTGTTGACTAAGTTGACAAAGCCCTCCGTCTGCGTCAACTTAGTAGGCCCACAAGTCAGCCTCCCACTATGGTGGGTCCCAGCTAGCAGGGGAGTATTCATTTTTTTGTGCGTAATAAGGAGGCACTTCCTTGCGTGCGAAGATATAGCTGTTGGGTCTGAGCTGTCAGCAAGAGTATTCATTCTTTTTGGCATAATAAGGAGGTACTTGCTTGCGTCCGGCCATGGACCATGTGGGTCCCAACTATCAGCCTCTCCATGTACATCCCTCTTCCGATGTTGTCGTTTGTTGACAATGTTGACCACCCCGTGCCGAGAACACCAGCACGATGGACGACGGCGAGACCCAGGAAGGGAATGACCCGGAGGCGGCGAAGCCACAACAGTGGAGGGATGTGGGTGAGTAGAGGGATGGCCTGGCCAACGGTGGGACTAGTAGGGGGCGGTGAGGCCTGCGCGGCAGCACAACCGGCCACCGGAGGCGTGTCGGGGTTTTGGTGCGACATATGCCAACGGGTGACTTATCATGGTGTGGGATAGTAAGACTTCGCCGGTGCCAAGAAGCGGGATAAGGCGTAGACACGTACGCCGGTGAACTTTACCCAGGTTCGGGGCTCTCCTAGTAGATAACACCCATAGTCCTGCTCTGCGGGGTCTCCTCATGCTCACTATATCAACAAGTAGTTACAAGATGCTCCTTGAGCTGTTTGCTAGAGGAGGAAGAAGGGCAAGGCTAGCTCTCTCCTCTCTCTATATGTGTGGTGGTGTAGTCTAAGAGTCTGAACCCTTTGCATGGGTGCCCTGGGGGTTTATATAGGCCTACCCCCCAGGGGTACAATGGTCAACTGGCCGGGTGTAGGCCCAAGCCGTCAGTGTCTCTCGTAGCCGGCTTCTTCGCTGGCTGCTGGGGCCCGCCGACTGGGGGGCCCCGCCGGCTGTCTTGTACTTGGCCGACAGGCCACGCCCGCCGCTTGCGGGTCTTGCCGGCTGATCATCACTGTAGCCGTGCTTCTAATGATGCTTGCTTTGTCGGGGAAGGCGTGGCTATAGTTCTGCCGCCTGGCGGGCGTTCACCGTAGCCATTCCCCATCTCTTCTGGTTAATGGCGCACAAACTCATAGGAAGGGGGAGGGCCGCCTGCTGGGTGCTGACCTCCCCCCAGGCCGACTGGTCAGGCTGGCCCCTTCTAGCTTCTCGCTGGCAGGTAGGGCCCGCCGCATGCGGAACGTGCTGACAGCCTGTCGTGGGAGCATGGTCCTTCTGTCTTGGATGATGTCACACGTGGAGAGGCTACAGTGCTGCGCTGGGCAGGAGATCTCCAGCTGGTACGGCGCTCTGTAGCCACGACCCACCGTGGATTCAGGGGTGGCAGGCTTCACTGTAGCCACGCCCCGTCTCGTCGTCTTTATGGGGGTGCAGACTTTGAGGGCACCTGGGGCCGCCTGCTAGGAGCCGGCCTCTCTGGAGGCCGCCGACTAGAAGGCGGCCCACTTCATGGCCGTCTTCTGGGGTCTGCCGCCTTCCAGCAGCCGGCCGCTTGGACCAGCCGGCTTTAAGAAGGCGGTGACCAAGCTTTGAGGTTTGAGAGGCGCAGCCGGCCCTGATGTCTTGAAATGCCATGGGGGGAAGATGAGGCTACCCATGGCCAATAGCACCGACAGTAGTCCCCGAAGCTGGTGGGTCGCCACGGCTGACAAGGCGGGGTGCCCCTGTAGCTTCCTACTCTGAGTAGTCTTGTTTGCTCATCTTGTCCGTCTTCTGGTAGGCCGACTGCTAGGAGTCGGATGAGGCGGATGGCCGCTTGGTGGATTTTGAACCGTCGAGGCGGGAGCCACATGGCGTGCTAGCCAAGCATCTAGGCTTGCCGCCCGCTGCTCGCACGCCACGTGGCGTCAGCCAGCCAGGCCGGCCTGCCAGCCCACAAGCGTGACGGGACACGCTATAGGCGGGCCCCGCCACTACCAAGCCTCGGCACACACGCGGATCCGCTGCGGCCAAGGCTGAGCGGTTGGGATCCCATGCGCCATTACTATGCACTTTTACCGCGCGGTAAATGCGGGGTCGTGGGACATGGGCGCAGTTAATCCCACGACCCCACGCCCCGCCCCCTCGGCTTCGCAGCCAGGGGCTATAAATCGGGGGAGGAGGGGAGCGGTCAAGGCACGCGACGCCCTCCTCTCCCTTGCCCCCTCTTGCTTCTTCCTCTTCCTCGTCGCCCCCGTACTCGCGCTCCATCGAAGTGCTGCCGCGGCTCGCTGTTGCCATCGAGCTTCTCCTCTCTAAGCCCTTTCTCTGCTCCGCTGCGGGCTCGCACGCTCGTCACCGCTCCTTTGCCTTCACCGAGCTCGAATCGCCATGGCGCGCTCCAGCGACTGGGACGGCTCCAATGTCCAGGAGGACCATCTCACGCGCCTCCGCGACACACGGCGGCTACCCGGAGGGGGTAACGTCGAGGCGCGCGTGCCGCCCGCCGCCGAGATCTCGCCGGCACCAGCGGAAGGCGAGCACGTCATCTTCCGCTCGCACTTCCTCCGCGGCTTTGGCCTGCCGGCGAGCGGCTTCCTCCGCTCGTTCCTCACTTTCTACCGACTCCAGCCGCACCACCTCACACCAAACACGGTGGTGCTGCTGTCGGCCTTCGTCACCCTCTGCGAGGGCTATCTTGGCATCCTACCCACCATCAAGCTTTGGGGGGCCTTCTTCTACACCAAGCTCGGCACCGCCGTCAAGGAGGAGGCAGCCCAGTGCGGAGCTTTCGTTGCTGTGCGGCGCCCGGGTGCCAGAAACGCCTTCCCAGCCATCAAGCTGATACAGTCGGTCAAGCTGTGGCAGAAGTCGTACTTCTACGTGAAGAACGTCAACCCGGTGATTGACTTCATCAACTTACCGGCTTACGTGGCCGATCCGCCTGCCGAGTCCAGCACCAATTGGGGCTTCAAGCCGAAGCCGCTGTCGCCCGACGCCTCCGCCGCCATCGCCAGCCTCAAGGTGATGACGAAGTCGGAGGGCCTCAAGACGTCTGACTTGCTAGTTGCCTTTATGGTGCGCTGAGTCCTCCCGCTTCAAGGCTGGCCTCACATCATAAGCCAGATGCGTGGGCATCGCGACCCGTGCCAGATGTGCACCAAGGAGATGCCAACTGCAGAGGTGGCTCATCTGGTGAACGAGACTGTCGGCCTCAAGATCGAGGAGGAGGAGTGGCGGTTCGGCAAGCGGCCGTACTCCCGCGCAAATCCTCCGCCTATGGTAAGCTCTTGATTCCTTTCTTCTTGCCGGGTTCTCTCTTGCCGGGTTCTTTCTTGACGGGTTCTCCCTTGCCGGGTTCTCTCTTGCCGGGTTTTCTCTTGTCGGGTTTTCTCTTGCCGACTGACCAGCTTGACCATGATGCAGGTCCTCCCCTCCCAGCTGGAAGCCAACGTCGACTTCATGCCGGACCGGGAAGTGAGCGACGTGGCAGACCCTGACTTGGGGGCGGCCACCCTAGAGGACGACGCCACAGGCGGCGGTGGTGGAGCAGGTGGCTCCGTAGGAGGAGGCGGCATAGAGGCCTGGTCGGACAATGACGAGGAAGAGGAGGAGGAGCCGTGCCGACCGCCGCCTGCCGGTAGGGCGGGTCCGAGTTGTTCAACCGCGCCGACTGCACCAGGCGGTGGGTGGAAACGCCGAGGCGTGCTGCTTTTCGGCAGCCACCCCAAGAAGCCCAAGCACTCAGCCGCCGCAGCCAAGAACACAGCCGCTGTGACCAAGCGGCGTGAAGCCGCCGTGAAGGCGGCCAAGTTTCAGAAGGCTCTCAAGCAGCCTCCGATGGTGTCGGCGTAAGCTCTTAGCTTTCTTTGTGTCTTCTTTTATTCTAGTCGACTTCTTCTGAGTCTCTTCTTTATTTTTCTCTTGAGCAGGGCTCCGCTCTCTCTTGAGCGGTCGGCCTCTGCCTCCGTCATCGGGAGGGCGGAGGGCTACACCAACAACCGCCGTATAGACCCGGCCGCCGACCTCCGGGAGGCGCAGGAAAGGAACGCACGGGAGGTACGGGAGGAGAAAGAAGCCGTCGCCAAGAAGACGGAGGCCGACAAGGCGGCCGCAGCCAAGGCGGCGCAAATGGACTCAGACGCCGCAGCCAAGGCCCAAGCCGACGCCGCGGCGAAGAAGCAGGCCGGGGATGCTGCGTGTCTCGGAACCCCGCTGCTCGTCACCCCCCTGCGCTCTGCGCCACCAGCGCCAGAGTTCTCGGCGCCGGCTGGAGGAGCCGGCGATGAGCAGCCGGTCAAGGAGAGGGAAGGCGGCGATGCCGTCTTGCCAGACATGGAGGTGCTTCCGCAACCACCGACTGTAGATGCGCAGGGCAGCCAGCCGGCTGCCCCATTGATGCCGCCAGCCGGAGGTGAGTTGGTGATGGGGTCGGCTCCCATGGCCCGCACTCTAGTGTGCCACCGTGTGGAGAAAGCGGCATCGGCACCGAGGCCGATGGAGGTTTGGAGCGCCAGCTCGTCGGCCCCCGAAGCCGAAGCCACCAGCGCTGCGCCGACAGAGTGGGTATACGGGGGCGGGACGAGCGCCTTGATCGAGGCGGCGCAAGATGTCCAGGCCGATTTCATGATCGAAGCCGCCACCCTCTCGCAATGCATGAAGGCGTTTGTGAAGATGCGGGCCACCGTTTGGGTACGTAGCTCGCCTCTTGTTTTTTATTCTTGAAATCTTCGGTGGGGGCGCGTCAGCGCACCCTCTGGGTGTAGTCCCTGAGTTCCGGGCCGGCTGCTGAGCAGGCGGCCTGGAACTTCATAGTGGGTTCTAAGATTTTGACTCACTTCTCCTTCTGTTGCTTTGTTGCAGGATCACCACAACGTCTGCGCGGCCACCTTCAATGCCCATGTCCGGGAGCTGGACCGACGGACCGCCGACCTGACAGAAAGCTGGAGTAAGCACTCCATCTTTTCTCTCCGCGGGGGCGCATCAGCGCACCCGCGGGCTGTAGTCCCCAAGATGCGGGCCGACTGCTGAGCAGTCGGGCCGGATCTTCCGGTAATTGCTTTTCTTCTTTCTTGATTATTGATATCTTTTCTTTCTTGTCTTTGCAGAAGCCAACGCTGCCTTGCAGCAGCAACTGGGCGAAGTCAACACCGCACTGCGTGCCAAGGAGGACGAGTGCAACAAGGCGGCCCATTAGTGCGACCGCCTGAAAGAGGAGCCGAAGGACCAGGCGGAACTTCACAAGGCGGCTGAGGGAGTCCTGGATTAGGGGGTCCTCGGACAGCCGGACTATATCCTTCGGCCGGACTGTTGGACTATGAAGATACAAGATTGAAGACTTTGTCCCATCTCCGGATGGGACTCTCCTTGGCGTGGAAGGCAAGCTTGGCAATACAGATATGTAGATCTCCTCCCTTGTAACCGAATCTGTGTAACCCTAGCCCCCTCTGGTCTATATAAACCGGAGGGTTTAGTCCGTAGGACAACAACAATCATACCATAGGCTAGCTTCTAGGGTTTAGCCTCTACGATCTCGTGGTAGATCAACTCTTGTAATACTCATATCATCGAAATCAATCAAGCAGGAAGTAGGGTATTACCTCCATCGAGAGGGCCCGAACCTGGGTAAACATCGTGTCCCCCGCCTCCTGTTACCATCCGCCTTAGACGCACAGTTCGGGACCCCCTACCCGAGATCCGCCGGTTTTGGCACCGACATTGGTGCTTTCATTGAGAGTTCCACTGTGCCGTCACCACAAGGTTTGATGGCCCCTTCGATCATCGGCAACGATGCGATCCAGGGTGAGGTTTTCGTCCCCAGACAGATCTTCGTGTTTGGCGGCTTCACACTGTGGGCCAACTCGCTTGGCCATCTGGAGCAGATCGAGAGCTACGCCCCTGGCCATCAGGTCAGGTTTGGAAACTTGAACTATACCGCCGACATCCGCGGAGACTTGATCTTCGACGGATTCGAGCCCATGTCAGGTGCGCCGCATAGCCACGACAAGCATGACTTAGCTCTGCCGTCGGACAGTGTTCGGGAGATCACACCTACAACTACTCCGGCCCTCAATCCGGAGCAGATCGTGCCGTCCGAGGACGGGTGGATAGACCCCGCCACGGAGGCTGCGCACGCAGTGGCGATAGAGCCGAATGCTGCCTTCACTTCCTATGAGACCCGTGTTGCCGGACACTTGGATTCGTCCCTGGCCACGGGCTCCGAACCGCCTGCGTCCGTGCCTATCGAATCTGATTGGGCACCGATCATGGAGTTTTCCTCCGCGGATATCTTTCAGCACTCACCACTGGGCGACGTGCTAAACTCATTGAGGTCTCTCTCCTTTGTCAGGAGACCCTTGGCCGAACTATGTCCGGCTAGAATGGGATGCGGACGACGAAGAAATTCGCTGCCCACCCACCACCCACTTAGTAGCCACTGTCGACGATTTAACCGACATGCTCGATTTTGGCTCCAAAGACATCGACGGTATGGACGACGATGCAGGAGACGAACAGGAACCACCGCCCACAGGGCGCTGGCCTGCCACCTCATCATATGATATATACATGGTGGACACCCCAAAGAAGGCGATGGCGATAAGACAACGGAGGATAATCCCTCCAAGAAGCAATCCAAGCACCGACGTCAGCGGCGCCGCTCTAAGTCCCGCCATAGCAAAAGCAACGATACCGGCACAAGAGACAATAACGCTCCGGATAGTGCCGAAGACGACGACAATCCCCTCCAGCCAGACCTCGAGCGGGAGGATGAACAAGCTAGCCCTCCGGAACAGGCAGCAGACGGAGAATCAGAGGATGTCAATTACATGCCTCTCTCCGAAGACGAGGTGAGCCTCGGCGACTCAGAATTTATCGTACCTGAGGATCCTGTCGAGCAGGAGCGCATCAAGCGCCGGCTTATAGCCACAGCAAACAACCTGAAGAAAAAGCAACAACAGCTTCGAGCTGATCAAGATCTGCTAGCGGATAGATGGATTGAAGTCCTGGCGGCCGAGGAATACAAACTCGAGCGCCCAACCAAGAGTTACCCAAAGCGCAGGTTGCTACCCCAACTCGAGGAGGAAGCATTAAAATCTACATTACCAGCGTATGATGCGGCTGATCGGCCACCTCGTGGCCAAGACAGAGGTGCATATCAGCCCGAAGTCCAGCCCGCACCCCGCCGCCATTCAAACAAAAATACCAAGGCCCGGGGCAACACACAGGACCTGCGAATCACATTGGAAAACAAAACAGGACATACAAGATCGATCTACGGATCACGGGGTCGCGCCCAAACGCGTGACGATGATCGTCACGCCGGATACACTAAAAGCAAATCCGGCCGGGCCGAATACAACAGACAAGACTTGTATGAACTGCGTCGCGACATAGCCCGACACAGAGGTGCCGCACACCCCCTATGCTTCACTGATGAAGTAATGGATCACGAATTCCCAGAAGGGTTTAAACCCGTAAACATTGAATCATATGATGGTACTACAGACCCCGTGGTATGGATAGAAGACTTCTTCCTCCACATTCACATGACCCGCGGGGATGATCTACACGCCATCAAGTATCTCCCGCTAAAACTCAAAGGGCCGGCTCGGCATTGGCTGAATAGCTTGTCGGCAAACTCCATCGGAAGTTGCGAGAGCCTGGCAGATGCATTCCTGGACAATTTCCAGGGCACTTATGTGCGACCGCCGGATGCCGACGATTTAAGTCATATAACTCAGCAGCCAGGGGAATCGGCCAGGAAATTCTGGACCCGGTTCCTAACTAAGAAGAACCAAATTGTCGACTGTCCGGATGCAGAGGCCTTAGCGGCATTTAAGCATAACATCCGTGATGAGTGGCTCGCCCGGCACCTCGGCCATGAGAAGCCAAAATCCATGGCAGCCCTCACGACACTTATGACCCGCTTTTGGCTCCTAGTAACAACACAGCAAGCGAACCTGGCACATCAGAGGCCAGGGATAGCAACGGCAAACCACGACGCAACAAACACAAGCGCCGCAAATATGGTGAAAACACCGAAGATACGACAGTTAATGCCGGGTTTAGTGGCTCAAAGTCCGGTCAGCGGAAAGGGCCACTCAAAAACAACAATTCGGGTCCATCCAGTCTGGACCGCATACTCGATCGCCAATGCCAAATTCATGGCACCCCTGGGACACCAGCCACCCATACCAACAGAGAATGCTGGGTCTTCAAACAAGCCGGCAGGGCAGGCACAAAAAACAGAGAAGGGGGGGTCTCAAAGCGATGATGGCAACGAAGAGCCCAGATTACCGAACACAGGAGGGCAAAAGAAATTTCCCCCACAAATCCAAACGGTGAACGTGGTAAACACCACCCAAATTCCCTACCCGGACCGGATATGCACCCTTAGGGATACCGACTTAACGAAACTAGTCGTCCCACAATATAAACTAGGGCCGGTCACCTTCAACCGCATGGATCGTCCGGTTAACGCCAATCAGGGTAACCCAGCCGCACTAGTCCTCGACCCAATAATCGACGGGTTCCACCTCATACGAGTCCTTATGGACGGAGGCAGCAGTTTAAACCTGCTTTACCAAGACACAGTGCGTAAGATGGGCATCGGTCATTCGGTGATCAAACCCACTAAAGCCACTTTCAGAGGCATTATACCAGGTGTGGAAGCCAGCTGTACAGGCTCCATCGCCCTTGAGGTAGTCTTCGGATCACCCGACAATTGCCGTACCGAAGAGTTAATCTTCGAAATCGTCCCCTTCCGCAGTGATTATCATGCACTGCTCGGACGAACCGCGTTCGCTCGATTCAATGCGGTGCCACATTATGCCTACCGTAAGCTCAAAATGCCCGGTCCACGCGGCGTCATCACGGTTAATGACAAGGACGAACTTTACTTCGGCATCAACGAGTACACCGCTGCCTTAACAGCAGAAGCAACGAGCAGCACCTTGCAGCCGAACCTCGAGTCAACGGCCAGGCTCCCGGACACGGTCAAAGGACTCCGACTTACTTCGCGGAAGGATAGCCCGGCTCGTCCAGAGCTCAATTAAACACTCCGGCGAAGGCCAGGACAGGCCTTACTCAGCAGCTCAACCACTCTCCGGCACGCAAACATTTCTTACATTTCCTTCGCAGGTTCACCTTTGCGCCGACCAGGACGGGCGATATGGAGGCAGCTTGAACGCGCAAGGGAATCCTTAGAAATTCCCCGCGATGACCATCCGACTATACTCTGGATCCGCACACAGCTTCTTCCCCCCTGGTCTCAGCAGGTTCCACAGTCATATTTCCTTTTTATCACATTAACTGTACTTATACGCATCGACGTACTATTCAAATACAACATATGGATTCATATGACGCTTTTCTGCTGTTATTTCTTATTAAAATCCTCTTGTCAAGCGGCATCCGTACACCACGATATGCCTTCAAATATGCCAGGGGCTTCGTTTTACCCATAATACGGCAATAAAGTCCGAACACCTTCACGGAAGTTCGGCACCCCGAACCTATAGCATTATATGCATCGGCTCCGAGTCATGTCTTGGGTCAATAGTTGGGTTTGCCCGGCTCCCACATTTTGGTACCTTACATTCCGCTATATCGGCTAAGGTAGCACTGGGAGAACTACTGCGATTGTGTCCTGGTTCTTCCGGACGAGCACCTCAGTAGAGAAAGCCGAAAACTGACTGTCATGATACGGCGAGAGCTGGTCAGCTGTTCGAGAGGTTGTAAAATCTTTAAGGATTTCTCCCGCATAATGCCATAACCAATGCAGCTTGCGATGGATCGGGTTTTTCTTCTGATCAGGTGCTTATAGAGCCCCTCGTGCGGTCTTCCGAACACCAGGGGCTGCGCCTACCTTCCTAAAGCTCCTACGGCTAAGTGAGAGCGATAAATCCCTATAGTCTGATTGCCTGGTTCGTTGTGCTGAACACCTCCTTCGAAGGACCCAAAACTGGGATAAAGAGTGATCAGGTCTATCCCGAACACCCCCATACTTCTGATGTGGGGGCAGAAGCCGACGACTGGCCAACTCTCAGGATTAATATATAAAACGGCAGCGCAGGAGGATAAACTTTAATATAACAAGCTATAAATAATATAGATGACCTTGTTCAGACATTACAAAGGACAACATGATTTGCACTCATGGAAATATCATGTCCTTGTTGCATAGCTTCGCTGCAAGGTAGGATCCTTTCAGGACACTCTCATAATATAATTCGGGCTTGCGGTGCTCCTTCCCCTCTCGCGGTCCTTCGGTCATCAGCTTTTCAGCATCCATCTTCCCCCAGTGCACCTTCGCGCGGGCGAAGGCCATTCGCGCACCCTCTATACAGACATACCGCTTGATGACATCAAGTCGAGGGCAGGCACTCACAAGCCGCTTCACGAGCCCGAAGTAGCTGCTTGGAATCGGCTCGGCGGGCCATAGCCAGATAATCATATCCTTCATGGCCAATTCCGCCGCCTTATGCAGTTCGATCAGCTGTTTCAGGTGATCGACAAAGGGCACCCGATAATTCGGTGCCAAATACTGCGTCCAGAAGAGATTATCCGCAGTGTTCCTTTCTTCGGCTCGGTAGAATTGGGCGGCATCCGATATGCTGCGAGGCAGCTCGGCAAATACCCCTGAGAAATCCGAATTCAAAATTAGAAACATAATTTTCTCCTCAAATACTTGCTTTACATGGAAAAAGCCTTACCCGCCGCGATCTTCCTCGCCTCTTGGATCCCCTGCAGGGCGCTTTGGGTTTCCCCCCGGGCTTCGCTCGTGGCCTGATGCGCCTTGGTCAGTTCGAATTCTTTCTCCGTTAAACTCTGCTCCAAGGTCTCGCATTTCTTCACGGCCTCTTGCATCTCCTACTCAGCTTTAATAACCCTGGCCTCGTACTTCTCACGAAGAGCCTGCTCTGTGGTTGCCTTTTTCGCGGCCTCGGCCACAGCCTTCTTAAGAGCCTCGACTTCGGTCATCATCCCTAGCGCAAATCATGAAACATATTTCATCATACTGAAAATTCATTCGCAATAAATGCGAATAAGACTTGCGCATACCTTGTTTATCTCCCAACTACATTTTCAACTGGCCAAGTTCTTCTTTGGCCCGCTCCAGACTTTGATTCAGTCCGGAGATCTCCACAGTATGAGAGGCAGCAGCCACTACAGACGCCTGCTTATAACAGAAGAGAAATAGATGTCATTCAATGAGTCTTCCTGCGAACATAAATTTGATCCTCTGTCCGGTTCTTTCTTTCACCGAACAGTGTATCAGGGGCTACTATCCATACCATGACACTCTTCGAAACCTCATAAAACATACCTGAAAACCTTTTATAAGGCTGACAGGCTCCATTCAGTCCACTCTCAGCAAACTGAATCTTCTCAATCACCGCATCCATAAGGGCACGATTTTCATCGACGATGGAGGCGCTCTTCAGCGCCACCAACAAAGCATCCGACACCTCTGGTTGGACAGAGGTTGCCGGTGGAAAAGGCATGTCCCCTCCAGCTGAGAGAGGTTGCCTGCCTGATTCTGGAGCCGTATTGGTCACTGGAACTATATCCGGCTGGGAGCCGAATTCCAGATGGCCCCCGCCGTCAGCTCCCATTGGAATTTTCTCCCCCTTGTGTCCGGCCCCTGATATTTGACCTCCAGGCGCCGCCTTCACGGTCTTTTCCTCTCCTCCTTGGCCGGGTTCCCTCTGAGACGAAGCCTCGATGGTATTCACCTGTTCGAAGGAAGGGGCCTTCGGGGGCGTCCCGCTCTCCATAGCATCCGAGCTCAGCAAATCCTCTGATGAGGATTGTTTGGTACGGGACCTTGCCGGACTACCAAAAAAATGGCTCAGGTTAAAATATTATGCCATGATGAGTCTGGACGCATAAACGTACTCAGATTCAATATACTAACGAATTCACCAGGGGCTGGGCCTTGGGATCCCATGCCGGGCCGCTGTCGGCGGCGGCAGTGGACTCCTCCGGAAGAGGAGCTTTTCCCCTTTTGGGCGACTCGGCCTCCAAGTGTATGGAGGCCGTCCTCTTCTTTCTTCCTCCCGCAGGGGATTCATCTTCCTCCTCCTCCTCGTCCTCTTCGGAGGCGGAACGAGCATCAGAGCCTTCGGATATTGTGTCCGAAGTGCTGCGGCGACGAAGGCCGCCCAGGGTCTTTTTGGCCTCCTTCTCGGCCGTCTTCTTCGGCACCTAGTAAGGCACCGGGACCAGCATCTTCGTCAGAAGTGGGACGGCCGGTTCTTCGGGCAGCGGGGCCGGATAATGGATCCTCTCCGCCTTCTTCGTCCAGCCCTAGGAGAGTTGTGGCAAACACATTAGGCACTTCCCTTGGGTTATGCGGATAAAAAGTACGATGACTTACCGAACTTGCAGGGCGGGACAGTTGGTACCCGCGGTCTTCGGCGGAGTCCGGCCATGATTTGTTGGACTTGAAAAGCATCTTCCAGATGTCCTTATGCGAGGAGCCAAAAAGCTCTCACAAGGTTTGGTGCTTGGCCGGATCGAATTCCCATAGATTGCAAGTCCGGTGTTGACAAGGCAGGATCCGGCGAACTAACATCACTTGGACTACATTGACAAGTTCAATGTTCTTGTCTCCCATATCTTTAACGCGCGTCTGGAGCACTGACAGTTCAGCGGACGAGGACCAGTTCAGGCCCTTCTTGACCCAGGATGTAAGCTGCAGGGGGGCACCAGATCGAAACTTGGGAGTAGCGGCCCATTCCGTGTCGCACGGCTCAGTGATATAAAACCACTGTTGTTGCCACTCCTTGACAGAATCGTTAAAGGTGCCTGTTGGCCATATGACGTTGGGCATCTTGCTCACCATAGCGCCCCCGCACTTGGCGTGCTCGCCGCCCACTACCTTGGGCTTCACATTAAAAATCTTCAGCCATAAGCCGAAGTGTGGCGAGATGCGGAGAAAAGCCTCGCACACGACAATGAATGTCGAGATGTTGAGGAAGGAATTAGGGGACAGATCATGAAGATCGATCCCATAGTAATACATGATGTCGCGAACGAACGGGTGGAGGGGGAACCCTAGCCCGCGGACAAAGTGAGGGAGGAATACAACCCTCTCGTGGGGTTCTGGAGTAGGGACGATCTGTCCCGCCGTCGGGAGACGGTGGCTGCTTTTCTTGGCCAGATACCCGGCCTCCCGAAGCTTTTTGATATCCTTCTCCCGGACGGTGGAGGCCATCCATTTGCCTCCTGCTCCGAATCCGAACATTTTCAGAAGGCCTTTGTGGGCAGAGAAGATGAACACTTGGGTGCTGGAGCTCGGGCGGAGGGGAATGGATCGGGAAGAAGAAAGCGTGGGTGCGAATGGGAGTCCATATCCCCTTATAAAGGCAGCAGGTATTCTGCGCCTCCCCACTTGCCTGGTAAAACCACTTATTCTCCAAGCGCCATAATTGATGGCGCGGTTGGGTTACCCACACCCGTATTGATGAGAATCCCGTGAAAAGAGGGACACGATCTCTGCTTCGACAAGACGTGCCAACAAAACCGCCTCGCAACACGTGCAGTGGCAGGCTCGAAAAAACGGTTCGTCATGACCAGATCACGGCAGAATGTCACGTTTAGAAAAGCTGTTAGCAGATTAGATTTGTGGAAATATTATTCTCTCTACAGTGGTATGTGGAATTTGTTTTGCAGAGCCGGACACTATCCTTGTGTTCAAAATCTTCTATGGAATATTCGGAGGAGGAACCCGCCTTGCAATGCCGAAGACAATCTGCGCGCCGGACTCATCGTCATTGAAGCCTGGTTCAGGGGCTACTGAGGGAGTCCTGGATTAGGGGGTCCTCGGACAGCCGGACTATATCCTTCGGCCGGACTGTTGGACTATGAAGATACAAGATTGAAGACTTCGTCCCATGTCCGGATGGGACTCTCCTTGGCATGGAAGGCAAGCTTGGCAATACGGATATTTAGATCTCCTCCCTTGTAACCGAATCTGTGTAACCCTAGCCCCCTCCGGTGTCTATATAAACCGGAGGGTTTAGTCCGTAGGACAACAACAATCATACCATAGGCTAGCTTCTAGGGTTTAGCCTCTACGATCTCCTGGTAGATCAAGTCTTGTAATACTCATACCATCAAGATCAATCATGCAAGAAGTAGGGTATTACCTCCATCGAGAGGGCCCAAACCTGGGTAAACATCGTGTCCCCCGCCTCATGTTACCATCCGCCTTAGACGCACAGTTCGGGACCCCCTACCCGAGATCCGCCGGTTTTGACACCGACAGCGGCCCTGAAGCAGGCGGAAGATAACGAAGCCAAGCTCCTGGCTGAATTTTAGACCGAGCACTCGGGTTGGGCTGAAACGGAGGTGGCGCTGACTGCCGGTTATGGCAAGATCGAAGACATAGTCGATGGTGGGCCTTCTTCTCTTTCTCTCAGCTGCCGGCTATTAAGTGAGCCAGCCTCTAGCTTCTGATTCCTGACTTGTTGTTCTGCATGCGCAGACTTCTTTCCTCGCCATTCCATCGCTGCCAACCAAGCCATTGAGGCTCGCCGTGAGGAACAAAGGGCAGAAGGCGCGGCGATTGCTGCCAATGACTCTCGGACCCTTGGCGAGCAGCTCCTTGGCAGTCAGGCTCGTCTCCAGCCGGCCCACCGGATGCTTCGTCGGCTGCACCGTGCTGGGGCTCAGACGATCCTCGCCCTCTGGCCAGACAGGCAAGCTCCACGCACCCCAGGTCGGACCGCCGACTAGTTGGAAGTGGCCGCCGGCCGTCTTGAGGCGTGGAATGGCTCCGCAGCCCGGGCAGGAGCGCAGCGGGCCTTGGAGTTCGCCAAGGCATGGTATCCTGGGCTAGATCTAGCCCAGCTGGGCACGTTTCGGCAGGAAGCCGGCGCCAAGTTGGTGGCGGTGGATCGTGATCTTAGCATCCGCGCGTCGGCGACCGCCGAGTATACCAATACCGGTATCTTCGTCCCTGAGCTGAACGAGAACGGCGTCGAGGCACCGCCAGAATGGTTCGGACTGAACCCGGATGATGGCGAAGACTCGGCAGAGGAGATCGCCTCCGATGACAAAGGGGAAGACGAGGAGGACTGTGACACCCAAGTTTTTATTTGGATTTTCAAAAGATTTTATTTGACTTGAGGGGAGTGTTTTATATTTTTCTCCAAGAGAACTCTCCCTTTCAAATACTTTCTTTTCTTTATGGCAAAAGTTTTATTTGGATTCACCCAAGATCTGTCTTTGGTCTTGGAGGTTCTTGCTTTTCATTTGGACTCAAGACAAAATACTTTTCACTTGGGAAATGCCTTTTGAATATCTCTTTGAAATTTGCACTATGGCTTTTGGAATAACCCTTTTGCCACTTTCAACAATTCCTTCTTGCCATGGCCTTAGTGCAAATCCTCTCTCCTAACCCTTCCCTCACCTTTGGATCATGATTTGCATCAAATCCAGCAAGTTGGACCTCCCCATGTGATATTTTCCATTTAAATCTTATTCAAATAAATTTCTGCCTTCTCTTCTAGCACTTGGAGATTTACAAAGGAACTCCATTTTCTATCTTGATTTTTGCCCCCAAACCTTTTTACCCTCCTAGCCCTTTGGACCCTCAACCAAGATCCATGAAGATCCACTGGTCTTCAGTTCAAAATTTTCAAACTACACTTGCTGCAAGTTTGGACCAGATTTGTCAAATTTGGTGAAATTCATTCAAAACCTTCTCCAAAAATTCCAAGTAAAATCAGGCAGCCTCTGGGTGCATTGAGTGGTCATCTCACCAAGTTACAGCTCCAGAAAAATTTATCTCATTGCAAAATCTTTCTGTCGAACACCTGCAGTGCATGGTCATTGTCAAGTTCAGAAAATTCAGAGTTCAGTTCAGTGCCCACTGTCGTTTTCTTCAGAGAGGGTTGTCGATCTCGACAGTGCCCCGATGTCGCCTTGCTCCTCGTCCCCTCCCTCTTGTTCCTGCACCGCACGAACGCCTGGCACCTTGCGGACGTCGGCGACGAGCAGCAGAAGGTGCGCCGCCCCGTGATCGACGCCAGCGGCGGCTTTGCGGCCGCCAGCAGGAGGCACGGCGCCGACGACGCCACCCAGCGCCGCCCAAACCACCGGAGCTCGCCGCGTGGCCTTCCACTCCCCCGAGCGCGCTGCCACTCTCGTCGTGAACCGCAGGGCGCGGAGCGCGCTCTCTCCCGCCGTCGAGCCCGTGCGGTCACCTCACCGTGGACCGATGCCATTACGCCAAGACCAACTCCGTTTAGCTGTGGAATGACTCCAGTAACCTCCACTGATGCTGCCTGGCCACTCAAACCTCCTGCCAATCCACTGCTCCGCCGTAATCTCTCGCCGGAGATTCTCCGTTCACGGCCACCCCGTCGATCCGCCTATAAATAGAGGCCCCGAGCTTCAACTCGAGCACCCACCATCCCTTCACTCCCCCTAGAGCACACCTAGCCACTGGAAGAGCCCCGAGGAGGTCTCCTTCCTCGACTCCGGCCGCCGCGACCCGCCACGGGATCCAGCCCGATTCGCCCCCGTGTGTGCTCCTCCGCCTCCCTTCTCTTGCCAGTAGCTTCACCATGCATCCCTCTTCCTGACCCACGCTTCAATTCGAAGTTTGCAGCCCTCCGCCGGAGTTCCCCATCGTCACCCGAGCCGCCGTCCGCCGGAGAAAGTGTCGCCGTCGACGTGGTGCTCCCCGTTGGTCGAGTCCACCACCCACCGACGCGGAAGAAGACGCTGAAGCTCTTGGTACCCTCCGATCCTCCTAACTCGCCGTGGTTCGACGCCGGCGTCCACCGCAGTCTTCCGGCGCCGGCGAGCTTTTCAAACCTGACATGTGGACCCCGCCTGTCAGCCTCTATTCTATTCCCCTTCGAACCGTTTTCTGTTGGCGCCTTCGGGCAAATACGTTTTCCCTCTGGAGCTTGCGCATTTCCAATCGAACCGTTTTCTGTTTTCTCAGTTTAAACCCTGGATCTTTTCTGTTTCATTACAGATAAGTCCCTGGACAGAAACCTTTATAACTTTTTAATAAAACGGGATTTTTGAGTGATTCTTTTTCTGACAATCTTCAAATTTTGTCTAGTTTTTTATGGGATTTATTTGAAAAATATTTGGAGAAGTTTCTGTGTACCCATTGGTTTTCACGTTAGTACCCGTTTTCGTGATTGCCGTAGGTTCCGGAAGAGGTGAAGGAGCCGCGAACTTCGCCGAGCTAGACTCCGACTTCTCCGAACCAGGCAAGCATGTTTTGAACATTTGATATGACAGGTGTTTTGCATGTTTGCGTGAAAGTTTGTGCGTGGCATATGAGTGTCGGTAAATACCTCGTTGCTTGTAAGGCAACTACCCGCATGTTCCAAAGTTGCGATGATCTCTGATGAGAGATGGCCTAATCATGTGGTGACATGAAGGGCAGCAAGGTGGTACTATTGTAGCATACCAGCCTTGCGTCATCCGACTTCCTCCGACGTTAACGTGGTCGGAGCCACGTTATCGTTCTTTTCCTCGCATGTTCCATAGTTGCGATGATCTCTGATGAGAGATGGCCTAATCATGTGGTAACATGAAGGGCAGCAAGGTGGTACTATTGTAGCATACCAGCCTTGCGTCATCCGACTATTTCTGACATTAACGTGGACGGAGTCACGTTATCGTTCTTCCCCCCTTCCGTGCTACCACATGTTTCATTTGCCAGGATGCGGTTTAGTAAGTTGGTAACCTCTTTCCGTGTACACACCAAACAGAGAGGCCGGGATGATGGTACCTTGGCCCAGGATTAAAGCCAGTCATCCGGTCAGGGGGCATGGGTGTTTCCGGTTGGGACCGAGAGGGGGGGCACCCCCTTAGAGCGCGCGTATAGAAATTTGATCCCATGCTACGCGAGGTTGTAGCCTCCCCGTCTCAAGGTTTTTCTTGAACGTTGCCGAGGGTGATCCCTGGCTTCGGAAGGTTGAATTGGGTGTGTACTGGTTAGACGTGTTTCTTCCAAAACACCGTAGACGGAACTAGTCCCCGTGACTACTGAAATCCGTTGGCTGTGGTTAAAGTACAAACTCTGCAGAGTCAATTCCTTCCAAGTCATCTTATCCATGATCAAGTAGTGTAATCAGTACATCCATATCTATCCGCGTGAGAATTTGTCCCCGGTGAACAAGCTCTAGTGATAAATCCAGATTTATTGTTATTCCTGTGGATGGACTAACTTTATATTTTATCTCATGCTTGTGATAATTTATGTTCCCGAACTATTGTATTATTGAGCTGTAATATAAGCCCTTTATGTGATGTCGCTCAGACGTCCGACTGTGGCATGCACTGCCTTTGTTTTCTGTTATAAGCCCTTTATGTGGTGTCGCCCCGACGCCCGACTGTGGCATTATTATTCTGTATTTTCCGCTCGAGGAGTCTTTCAGACACTCGTTTGGCACCAGCATTATTATTCTGTATTTTCCGCTCGAGGAGTCTTTCAGACACTCGTTTGGCACCAGTATTACTATTATGTATTTTCCGCTCGAGGAGTCTTTCAGACACTCATTTGGCACTAGTATTACTATTCTGTATTTTCCGCTCGAGGAGTCTTTCAGACACTCGTTTGGTACTAGTATTACTATTCTGCAGTTTCCGCTCGAGGCATCAGTCAGACCCTCGCTTGGCACCCAGTATTTATTACCTCTATGTCTGATCGCACTGGTTAACTTGTTCATGTGCTTCATGTTTACATTTGTTATATCTTATGTCCGAACTGTCTTGCGAGTACTTTCATAGTACTCACCTGGCTTGTTGATTTGGCCAGATGTTGACGAAGGCGATCTCTTGGATGAAGAGTTTGATAGCGAGTCCGACGCCTAGAGGAGTCCCAGTTAGTCCTGCGCGATCCCGGATATTGGTCACTTGTATTGTATACGCTTCCGCAACCCGCAATAAGTCTCCTCGAGCCTCACTCCGACGCTCGAAGAGCTGTAGTCTTCTGGAATCATATCACTCGCTTCGCGGTGATATTTCCACCACCGTTATTATCGTGAGTTAGTAGTTTGCCACCCTATCCGCCGTCTTGTTTTATCGGCGTGCATGTAATAAATTGTTGGGCAGTCTCCGCTCAACTTGTATTATATTCAGTACTCCTGGTATTTTTCTTCTGTGACCAAGATATTGTCTACCAGTGAGAAGGAATTCTTCTTCGCTGGTCCGTAAAAGGGATTGGTCTCTCAATAATTATTTTATTGAAAAACCGGTCGTGACAAGCTTGGTATCAGAGCCAGGCTGACTGTAGGAAGCCACTAGGTGCGATCGCTAATCGGTTATTAGCGTCTTTTGTGCTTTTTCAGCATTTTGTAATCGTAGCTATTTTCTGTTGGTCATCATAAATTTATGACATGACTACTCAGAATTTTTGCCTACTTTTGTAGATGGCTGGCAGCAGCTGTGAGAATCGAGTGTTCACCAACGTGCCCGAGGGGTTTGTCAAGCTCCTCGTCTCCATCACCAAGCTCGCGATCGGGCCAGTAGCTCGCCCGGAGTTCATGCTCTACCAGCACAAGCTCAGTGACGACGTGTCTATGCACCAAGCTGTGGTGCAATTCAAGGGAGGATGATCTGCTGCTCGCCACTTCCATTTTGTGGGAAGGGCCATGCCTACGGAGAGGCATGCCATGCAGATGGCTGCCCGTGAGGCGATAGCGCGCCTTCGGGACATCCTTCCTACGATGAAGACTCGTCGCTACCGCTACCTCCCATGCCATGTGCCATACACCAGCCACTATGCGTTCGCTTGCCATCGGGGAGAACGAGATGAAGCCATCGAGATGGTTGTGGAGTATCTCAAGGCTCTGGAGGAGTCTTTCGACAACCTCGTGGACGATCTTGTGGCTGCCCGCATGGACTTAGTCCGGGGCGGTCCTGCCAGCAGGAAGGAGCTTCTCCACACGGCGCCGCCTCTGACATTCGTCTCGTCTTCAGCCTCTTATGCACCGGCCGTTTTGGCCACTGCTCGCCGTCTGCCTACCACTGAGGAGTTCGACCGAGTCATCGCCCCTACTCAAGTCAGAGCCGCACCCCCTGCCGCACCCGCTCTGCCACCAATCGCTCCCGCACCATCACCACAGCGCAGCGTTACGCGCCAGGAGCCAGCTAGAGAGGAGGTGGAGGTTGATTCTCCTGGACCGCCGAGTCTTGCCATCGGCAAGGGGAAGGAGATCTTCACCATCTCCGACTGAGAGCACCGAGTAGCCGCGTGTTATGCCTGCTTGTATGTTGTGTTGCTTTATCTGTACGCTAGTTTGTATTGGTGTGTTTGCTGCCCTCCGGAGTAGTACGCTAGTTTTAATAACATGTCAGGATTGTGTACGCGCATCCTGAGTGCTATATCATGTGGTTGCCTTTCGCATGTAAGATTTATGTTAAGCAGTCCTTCTCCGTGCAAAATCGTTTATGTTTTCTTGAAAAACCTTGAAGCCTTTTTAATTGTTGCCTTTGCAAGATTTTTCTTGTGCTGCACAGTTTTTCTCATGGGTTTTGCAAATAATACCCCAGACTGGAAAAATGTCTCGCCCGTGGACTTGCTCCATGCCCAATCAGCCAGAAGAGGTTTACGGGACACAGACCAGCAACAATTTCACTCAGGGTCAGTCCAGTCAACAAGACAGCGAAGCAGCCCTGTCTCAAGTATGCCGTCTCTTTGAGCAAAGCCAGCAACAACACCAAGAGATGATGAATCATGTCATCAATATGGGAAACCACCGTGAACCCCATCAACCACATTCCAAGTTATCTGAATTACAGAAGAATCGCCCCTCAACTTTTGCTCACACCGATGGACCGCTGGAAACCGATGATTGGCTTCGTGAGATTGAAAGGAAACTGATTATTGCTCAGTGCTCAGATCATGAGAAGGTGCTTTATGCACCACACTACCTTACTGGAGCAGCCACAACATGGTGGGAAAACTTCCTACACATGCATCCTAGGGAACACAACATCACCTGGGAAGAGTTCAAGGAAGGCTTCCGTGGGGCACACATCCCCAGGAGCATCCTAAAGATCAAGAAGAGAGAGTTTGATGACCTGAAGCAGAGAGGCATGTCAGTGACAGAATACAATGGTCAGTTTACCCAGCTGTCTCGTTATGCCTACGACGAGCACATGACAGAAAGCAAGAAGATGGAAAAATTCATGGACGGCCTGGCACCAGCGCTGAGATGCCAACTGATTGTGCACACCTTTCCGGATTTTAAAACTCTGGTGGATAAGGCCATCACCTTGGAGAATGAGCGCCGTAGTCTGGAAGATATCCGCAAGCGAAAGAGGGACAAGACGACTCTTGGTCGCAACAACCGAGGCAAGACTGAGGTCCCAAGGACAGACGCAAGGAGATCCACGACTACTGAGCCAAGGCCCGTCGGACAATTTCATGCCAGGGATAAGGAGTACACATACCGTCCAGGGGTCACCTGCGATGCTTGTGGTCAACAAGGGCATTATGCTAAACAGTGCCCGAAGCCAAGAGACTCGGCACCCAAGCCGAACAATTGTGGAAACAATCCAGCCCCCAAGCGCAACAATTTCAACCCCAACAACAACCACAGGAAAGGTCACCTGAACCATGTGACCAGGGAAGAAGCGTAGAATGCCCCAGACATCGTGCTCGGTACGTTCCCTGTCAACACAGTACCTGCCACGGTTTTGTTTGATTCTGGAGCTTCCCATTCGTTCGTTTCGAAGAGTTTTGTTTCGCAACATGGTTTTCCGATACTTCCCTTGGAAAAATCTATGATCATCAAGTCCCCCGGAAATAAGCAAATCGCTCAGGGTTACTGCCAAGGAGTGGTCATTGAGTTTGAAGGACTACAATTCCACGTGAATCTCATCGTGTTGGAAAGTAAAGGACTGGATGTCATTTTAGGAATGGACTGGTTGACCACCAACAAAGGATTCATCGACTGTTTCAATCGGACCGTGATTCTCACTCACCATCACGGCAAGACAATAAGAGTTTCCGCTCAAGAAAGGCCACGATCATAGAGGCCAAAACTGAACAAAATGGACATTGCAGAACTGAGAAAAGTTCCAGTGGTATGCGAGTTTCCTGATGTGTTCCCTGAAGAACTACCAGGCATGCCACCAGACCGAGAGATAGAATTCAGCATTGAACTAGCACCTGGCACAACTCCCATCTATAAGAAGCCGTATAGAATGGCACCCTCAGAATTGGTGGAGTTGAAGAAGCAGATAAAGGAATTATTGGACAAAGGATTTATTCGAGCCAGCTCCTCACCTTGGGGTTCTCCTGTGTTGTTCGCCAAGAAAAAGGATGGGACACTGAGACTGTGTATAGACTATCGAGCCCTCAATATGGTCACCATCAAAAACAAATATCCGATGCCACGGATAAATGATTTGTTTGACCAGCTCGCACAAGCCAAGGTATTATCAAAAATTGATTTGAGATCGGGATACCATCAACTGAAGGCACGGACAGAAGATATCCCCAAGACAGCATTCACTTCCAGATATGGGTTATACGAGTTCACAGTGATGCTTTTTGGACTAACGAACGCCCTCGCATATTTCGTCCACCTCATGAACAAAGTGTTCATGAAATTCATGGACAAATTTGTGGTGGTATTCATTGACGATATTCTGGTTTACTCAAGGACACCAGAAGAGCATGCTGAGCACCTCAGAATTGTTTTGGGAGAATTGAGGAAACATCAGTTGTACGCCAAATTCAGCAAGTGCGAATTTTGGCTAAGACAAGTTGGTTTCTTAGGCCATATACTGAACCAAGAAGGCGTGGCGGTAGACCCAGAAAAAGTCAAGGCCATACTGGACTGGAAGCCACCCGCCAACGTTGCTGATGTGCGGAGTTTCCTAGGAATGGCCGGATATTACAGAAGATTTATTGAAGGATTCTCCACTGTGGCAAAACCAATAACACAGTTACTCAAGAAGGACAAGAAATTTGTATAAACGGAAGCATGTGAGCAGAGCTTCCAAGAACTCAAGAAGAAGCTGACAACTGCACCGGTCTTATCTGTGCCAGACATACACAAGAGCTTTGAAGTGTATTGTGACGCGTCCCGAAAAGGTCTCGGATGTGTACTAATGCAGGATGGCAAAGTAGTCGCATATGCCTCACGGCAGCTGCGAAAACATGAGGAAAATTACCCAACACATGACTTGGAGCTAGCAGCAGTCATACATGCACTCAAGGAGTGGAGGCACTTTCTGTTGGGAAATCGCTGTGAAATATATACTGACCATAAGAGCCTCAAATATATTTTCACACAGCCGAAGCTGAATTTACGTCAATGACGCTGGTTGGAACTGGTCAAGGACTATGACGTTGGTATTCACTACCACCCAGGGAAAGCAAATGTAGTGGCCGATGCCCTTAGTCGAAACCCCAGCCCGGACAATGACGGTCAGCAAAATTTGAGGCCTGAGTTTCAGCGAGAGTTCGCTAGGCTCAACATGATGTTAGTCTCCGAGGGCACCGTATCGAACCTGGAGATACAACCCACCCTGGTGGAACAAATTAAGAAGGCTCAACAGGGACATCCCAGCATCGAAGGTATAAAGAAGAAAATAAATCTTAGTAAGACTTCAGAGTTTGTCACAGACAGTGAAGGAACATTATGGTACCGAGACAGACTTTGCGTACCTAACATTGAGGAACTCAAGCAACAGATCTTAACAGAAAGCCACACCGCTCCATACTCGATCCATCCTGGAGGAACCAAAATGTACAAGGACATTCAAGAAAGATTTTGGTGGCACGGTATGAAAAGAGATATAGCCACATTTATTGCTTGTTGCGATTCATGTCAGCGCATCAAGGCCGAGTACCAAAAGCCAGCAGGGCTACTCCAGCCAAACAGGATACCGGAATGGAAATGGGATGAAATAGGAATGGACTTCATTGTCGGATTACCCCGATCACAACGCGGAAATGACGCCATATGGGTCATCACAGACCGACTAACCAAGGTTGCTCATTTCATTCCCGTGAAGACTACCTACTCCACACAAAGGCTGGCAAAACTTTATCTCTCCCGTATAGTTTGCTTGCATGGAGTCCCAAAGACTATAATATCAGACCGAGGCACCCAATTCGTCTCCAAATTTTGGGATCACCTACAACAAGCTCTGGGCACGCAACTAGCTTTCAGTACAGCGTACCACCCTCAGACTGATGGACAAACGGAACGTGTAAACCAAATCCTAGAGGATATGCTAAGAGCTTGTGTGCTCACCTATGGATCCAGCTGGGAAGAGAGTTTGCCGTATGCCGAATTTGCTTACAACAACAGTTACCAAGCCAGCTTGCAAATGGCACCCTTTGAAGCATTGTACGGACGGAGGTGTCGTACCCCACTGAACTGGTCAGAAACAGGTGACAGTCGTATCTTCGACCCAGACATGCTTAAAGAGGCCGAGGAGAAAGTTAAACAAATCAGGGACAGACTCAAGACGGCACAGAGCCGACAAAAGAGCTACTATGATCAGAAGCATCGTGAGGTCAGCTTTGAACCCGGTGATTCCGTATACCTCCGAGTATCTCCTATGAGAGGTCTGCAACGGTTCAAAATTAAGGGGAAGCTAGCCCCAAGATTTATTGGACCATTTTGTATAAAGGCACGGAGAGGCACGGTGGCCTACCAACTAGACCTACCCAAGGAGCTGTCAGACATCCATGACGTATTCCACGTCTCACAGTTGAGGAAATGCGTGAGTAACCCGGAGAAGCATGTACCTCATGAGAACATTGATATGCAACCAGATCTCACCTACAGAGAAAGGCCAGTAAAGATTTTAGAAGAGTCTGAACGGAGGACCCGTCAGAAAACGACAAAAAAATTCAGGGTTCGGTGGAGCAACCACACTGAGGATGAAGCTACATGGGAAAGGGAAGATTTCCTTCGGGCAGAGTATCCATATCTATTTGAGGATCAGTTGAAATCTCGAGGACGAGATTTTTCCTAAGGGGGTAGGTGTTGTGACACCCAAGTTTTTATTTGGATTTTCAAAAGATTTTATTTGACTTGAGGGGAGTGTTTTAGATTTTTCTCCAAGAGAACTCTCCCTTTCAAATACTTTCTTTTCTTTATGGCAAAAGTTTTATTTGGATTCACCCAAGATCTGTCTTTGGTCTTGGAGGTTCTTGCTTTTCATTTGGACTCAAGATAAAATACTTTTCACTTGGGAAATGCCTTTTGAATATCTCTTTGAAATTTGCACTATGGCTTTTGGAATAACCCTTTTGCCACTTTCAACAATTCCTTCTTGCCATGGCCTTAGTGCAAATCCTCTCTCCTAACCCTTCCCTCACCTTTGGATCATGATTTGCATCAAATCCAGAAAGTTGGACCTCCCCATGTGATCTTTTCCATTTAAATCTTATTCAAATAAATTTCTGCCTTCTCTTCTAGCACTTGGAGATTTACAAAGGAACTCCATTTTCTGTCTTGATTTTTGCCCCAAACCTGTTTCCCCTCCTAGTCCTTTGGACCCTCAACCAAGATCCATGAAGATCCACTGGTCTTCAGTTCAAAATTTTCAAACTACACTTGCTGCAAGTTTGGACCAGATTTGTCAAATTTGGTGAAATTCATTCAAAACCTTCTCCAAAAATTCCAAGTAAAATCAGGCAGCCTCTGGGTGCATTGAGTGGTCATCTCACCAAGTTACAGCTCCAGAAAAATTTATCTCATTGCAAAATCTTTCTGTCGAACACCTGCAGTGCATGGTCATTGTCAAGTTCAGAAAATTCAGAGTTCAGTTCAGTGCCCACTATCGTTTTCTTCAGAGAGGGTTGTCGATCTCGACAGTGCCCCGATGTCGCCTTGCTCCTCGTCCCTCCCTCTTGTTCCTGCACCGCACGAACGCCTGGCACCTTGCGGACGTCGGCGACGAGCAGCAGAAGGTGCGCCGCCCCGTGACCGACGCCAGCGGCGGCTATGCGGCCGCCAGCGGGAGGCACGGCGCCGACGACGCCACCCAGCGCCGCCCAAACCACCGGAGCTCGCCGCGTGGCCTTCCACTCCCCCGAGCGCGCTGCCACTCTCGTCGTGAACCGCAGGGCGCGGAGCGCGCTCTCTGCCACCGTCGAGCCCGTGCGGTCACCTCACCGTGGACCGACGCCATTACGCCAAGACCAACTCCGTTTAGCTGTGGAATGACTCCAGTAACCTCCACTGATGCTGCCTGGCCACTCAAACCTCCTGCCAATCCACTGCTCTGCCGTAATCTCTCGCCGGAGATTCTCCGTTCACGGCCACCCCATCGATCCGCCTATAAATAGAGGCCCCGAGTTTCAACTCGAGCACCCACCATCCCTGCACTCCCCCTAGAGCACACCTAGCCACTGGAAGAGCCCCGAGGAGGTCTCCTTCCTCGACTCCGGCCGCCGCGACCCGCCACGGGATCCAGCCCGATTCGCCCCCGTGTGTGCTCCTCCGCCTCCCTTCTCTTGCCAGTAGCTTCACCATGCATCCCTCTTGCTGACCCACGCTTCAATTCGAAGTTTGCAGCCCTCCACGGGAGTTCCCCATCCTCACCCGAGCCGCCATCCGCCGGAGAAAGTGTTGCCGTCGACGTGGTGCTCCCGGTTGGTCGAGTCCACCACCCACCGACGCGGAAGAAGACGCTGAAGCTCTTGGTACCCTCCGATCCTCCTAACTCGCCGTGGTTCGACGCCGGCGTCCACCGCAGTCTTCGGGCGCCGGCGAGCTTTTCAAACCTGACATGTGGACCCCGCCTGTCAGCCTCTATTCTATTCCCCTTCGAACCGTTTTCTGTTGGCGCCTTCGGGCAAATACATTTTCCCTCTGGAGCTTGCGCATTTCCAATCGAACCGTTTTCTGTTTTCTCAGTTTAAACCCTGGAACTTTTCTGTTTCATTACAGATAAGTCCCTGGACAGAAACCTTTATAACTTTTTAATAAAAAGGGATTTTTGAGTGATTCTTTTTCTGACAATCTTCAAATTTTGTCTAGTTTTTTATGGGATTTATTTGAAAAATATTTGGAGAAGTTTCTGTGTACCCATTGGTTTTCACGTTAGTACCCGTTTTCGTGATTGCCGTAGGTTCCGGAAGAGGTGAAGGAGCCGCGAACTTCGCCGAGCTAGACTCCGACTTCTCCGAACCAGGCAAGCATGTTTTGAACATTTGATATGACAGGTGTTTTGCATGTTTGCGTGAAAGTTTGTGCGTGGCATATGAGTGTCGGTAAATACCTCGTTGCTTGTAAGGCAACTACCCGCATGTTCCAAAGTTGCGATGATCTCTGATGAGAGATGGGCTAATGATGTGGTGACATGAAGGGCAGCAAGGTGGTACTGTTGTAGCATACCAGCCTTGCGTCATCCGACTTCCTCCGACGTTAACGTGGTCGGAGCCACGTTATCGTTCTTTTCCCCGCATGTTCCATAGTTGCGATGATCTCTGATGAGAGATGGCCTAATCATGTGGTGACATGAAGGGCAGCAAGGTGGTACTGTTGTAGCATACCAGCCTTGCGTCATCTGACTATTTCTGACGTTAACGTGGACGGAGTCACATTATCGTTCTTCCCCCCTACCGTGCTACCACATGTTTCATTTGCCAGGATGCGGTTTAGTAAGTTGGTAACCTCTTTCCGTGTACACACCAAACAGAGAGGCCGGGATGATGGTACCTTGGCCCAGGATTAAAGCCAGTCATCCAGTCAGGGGGCATGGGTGTTTTCGGTTGGGACCGAGAGGGGGGCACCCCCTTAGAGCGCGCGTATAGAAATTTGATCCCATGCTACGCGAGGTTGTAGCCTCCCCGTCTCAAGGTTTTTCTTGGACGTTGCCGAGGGTGATCCCTGGCTTCGGAAGGTTGAATTGGGTGTGTACTGGTTAGACGTGTTTCTTCCAAAACACCGTAGACAGAACTAGTTCCCGTGACTACTGAAATCCGTTGGCTGTGGTTAAAGTACAAACTCTGCAGAGTCAATTCCTTCCAAGTCATCTTATCCATGATCAAGTAGTGTAATCAGTACATCCATATCTATCCGCGTGAGAATTTGTCCCCGGTGAACAAGCTCTAGTGATAAATCCAGATTTATTGTTATTCCTGTGGATGGACTAACTTTATATTTTATCTCATGCTTGTGATAATTTATGTTCTCGAACTATTGTATTATTGAGCTGTAATATAAGCCCTTTATGTGATGTCGCTCAGACGTCCGACTGTGGCATGCACTGCCTTTGTTTTCTGTTATAAGCCCTTTATGTGGTGTCGCCCCGACGCCCGACTGTGGCATTATTATTCTGTATTTTCCGCTCGAGGAGTCTTTCAGACACTCGTTTGGCACCAGCATTATTATTCTGTATTTTCCGCTCGAGGAGTCTTTCAGACCCTCGTTTGGCACCAGTATTACTATTATGTATTTTCCGCTCGAGGAGTCTTTTAGACACTCGTTTGGCACCAGTATTACTATTCTGTATTTTCTGCTCGAGGAGTCTTTCAGACACTCGTTTGGTACTAGTTTTACTATTCTGCAGTTTCCGCTCGAGGCGTCATTCAGACCCTTGCTTGGCACCCAGTATTTATTACCTCTTATGTCTGATCGCACTGGTTAACTTGTTCATGTGCTTCATGTTTACATTTGTTATATCTTATGTCCGAACGTTCTTGCGAGTACTTTCATAGTACTCACCTGGCTTGTTGATTTGGCCAGATGTTGACGAAGGCGATCTATTGGATGAAGAGTTTGATAGCGCGTCCGACGCCTAGAGGAGTCCCAGTCAGTCCTGCGCGATCCCGGATATTGGTCACTTGTATTGTATACGCTTCCTCCACCCGCAATAAGTCTCCTCGAGCCTCACTCCGACGCTCGAAGAGCTGTAGTCTTCTGGAATCATATCACTCGCTTCGCGGTGATATTTCCACCACCGTTATTATCGTGAGTTAGTAGTTTGCCACCCTATCCGCTGTCTTGTTTTATCGGCGTGCATGTAATAAATTGTTGGGCAGTCTCCGCTCAACTTTGTATTATATTCAGTACTCCTGGTATTTTTCTTCTGTGACCAAGATATTGTCTACCAGTGAGAAGGAATTCTTATTCGCTGGTCCGTAAAAGGGATTGGTCTCTCAAAAATTATTTTATTGAAAAACCGGCCGTGACAAGGACGAGGATGATGAAGACGGTGCGCCGGAGGTCGGAGCGGACAGCCAGCCTCAACTCGACCGTGCCTCCAGCACCGAGCCGCGCGCAAGCACGCCGACTGTTGCTGAAGGCAACCAAGTTGAGACTCGCCAACCGGCCACTCCACCAGCTGGCGCCCCTGACTCCACCAACCTGCCGGACTCGCCTGCTGCTCCTTTGGTCTAGGCCGCCGACTTATCGTAGCTTTTCCTGCTTAACAGTCGTCTCAACAAAGTTTTGTTAAATTTGCACAATTCCACCCGCAGGGTGTATTCGAACTATGTTGAATGTTGGCCGAGGGCCTCTTGGTATGTAAATTATTTTCCGCACAATCTGTGCTTTTGCCGAGTCCCGACTTTTCATGCTATTCGTTCCTTGGCTTTTTCCTTTGCCGCCCTCCCTTGGTTGCCTTCTTGCCAGCCGGACAGCCGCTCTGTAGCCTGCGGCCTGGTCAAGTACTTCACCATCTTGGGAGGACAAGTACTTCGGCCGACTGGAGCGTTGCAAGCTAAGTAGGAAGCCGGCCGGCCGGCTGCTCAGCAGCCGGTTGGTGAGGCGAGGGGCCGGCTTGTCCTATGTCAGTGTTTTTGGTCCTTAGCCATTTTTCATGTGAGCACCGTTTCTTGCCCTTAACTCTTGCCAAGTGAACAGCCGCTCTGCGAGCTCCGGCTTGTGGTAAGAGAGGGCTTTGGTGCTGACACACTACTTGTCCGACTGCAGGAAAACACCGACATAGTACAAGGCGGCGAGCCCCCGGGCCGACTGGTCGAACCCGGTTTCAGGCGGAGGAATGAAATAACACATTCATAGGCATAATACTTATCATATAGATAAAGGGGGTAGCCCTCGATTGCTCCTCGAGGGACCCGGCGTCTTCGTACTTAATACAAAAGGTAGTGTGGTACATACTGCATCAACTGTAAAATCTTCGAAGGAGATTTGCATTCCATGGGCGCTTTGTTTCCTTGCCGGAGTCGTCCCTCTTGCGTGCTCTGGGTTTCTGAGCATCGATCAGGTAGTAGGAGTCGTTGCCCAAGGCTTTGCTGATGATGAAAGGGACTTCCCAAGGGGCCGACAGCTTGTGCTGGCCGGCTGTTCGCTGGATCAGCCGGAGCACAACGTCTCCCTCTTGGAAGGATCTTGGCTTGACCTTCCGATTGTGGTAGCGGCATAGACTCTGCTAGTAGATGGCGGACCGGCTGAGTGCTAACAGCCGGCCCTCTTCCAGCAGATCGATGCTGTCTTCTCGTGCTCCTTTGCTTCCGCCTCGGTGTAAATTGTGACGCAAGGTGAGTCGAACTCGATATCAGTTGGGATGACAGCCTCGGCACCGTACACGAGGAAGAAAGGTGTGAAGCCGGTTGACTTGTTTGGAAGTGCGCAGACTCCAGAGGACGGCCGGCAGCTCATCGAGCCAGCAGCCGTCCGAACGCTCCAGAGGCTCGACCAGTCAGGGCTTGATCCCAGACAAAATGAGGCCGTTTGCTCGCTCAGCCTGGCCGTTTGACTGTGGGTGGGCAACGGACGCTAAGTCCAGTCGGATGCCCTGTGTCGCATAGAAATGGGCCAAGGGACCTTTGGCAAAATTTGTACCATTATCGGTGATGATGCTGTGAGGAATGTTGTACTGAGTGGTGATGTTTGCGATGAAAGTTACAGCAGTCGGACCGTTCAACTTCTTGATTGGCTTTGCTTCTATCCACTTGGTGAATTTTTCCACGGCGACAAGCAGGTGAGTCATGCCACCGCGTGCTGTTTTGAATTGTCCCACCATGTCCAGTCCCCAGACGGCACAGGGCCAGGCATGGGGAATGGTCTTGAGTGCAGAGGCCGGCAAATGTTGCTTGGAACTAAACTTCTGGCATCCCTTACATTTCTTGACCAAGTCTTTGGCATCTTCTAGAGCAGTAGGCCAGAAAAACCCACGGCGAAAAGCTTTGGCCACAAGCGATCTTGAGGCCGCGTGGTGGCCACACTCACCTTGATGGATATCCTTGAGGATTGCTTGGCCCTTCTTCGGCTCTACGCAGCGCTGCTATACACCAGTAACATTGCGCCTCATGAGTTCTCTGTTGACGATGGTGTATGCTGCTGCCCGACGTTGCACCTGTCGGGCCGAGATCTCATCGGCTGGCAGCTCTTTATTCACCAGAAAGTTGAGGATGGGCTGAGCCCATGATGGTGCTGTGATTTCTTCCACTGTCAACACTGCTACTTGTATTAGGGTGGCTGGGTTGGGAGGTGGCGGGTTGGAGTCAGCCGCCGCCTGCTGTGCCGTTGAAGTCCCCGAGCCGACTGTTGAAGTCCCCGAGCTGACTGCTGAAGTCCCCAAGCCGACTGCTGAAGTCCTTGGGCCAGGTTCGATTGCTGCAGTCCCCGGGCCGGGTGCGACTGTTGCAGTCCCCGAGCCGCCTGCCGAAGTCCCCGAGCCGACTGTTGTGGCCTTTGAGCCGGATTCGACTATTTCAGGAGCAGCCGGCATGAAGATAGAATCTGATTCTGGCGAAGTCTTGATGGACAGCTTGAGGAGGCACTGAAGGGACACGCCGGCTGGTATGGCCTGTCGGGTGGAGCCAATCCGTGCCAAAGCATCTGCTTGCTCGTTGTCATTTCTTGGCACGTGAAGGAACTCGCACCCGTCAAAGTATCCATTGATTTGCTGGACGAGGAAGTGGTAGCTTGCCATGTTTGCATCCTTGGCATCCCAGTCACCAGACGACTGTTGGACCACCAAGTCGGAGTCACCATAGTACAGAATCCGGCGAATGCCGAGCTCTTTGGCAAGCCGGAGTCCGTGTACTAGTGCCTCATACTCGGCCACATTGTTGGAGGCAGCAAAGTGGATTTTCAATGTGTATCTAAGCATGTCGCCTTTGGGAGAGGTGAGGACGATGCCGGCTCCCAAACCGGCGCGCATCTTTGAACCATCAAAGTGCATCTGCCAATGGGTGGAGTCCGGCGCTGGCGGCAGGTACTGGGTCTCGGCCTAGTCGACGAGGAAATCGGCCAGCGCTTGGGACTTGATGGTGGTGCGAGGCTGGTAGAAGATGATGTTGGGAGCCAACTCGATGGCCCATTTGGCCACTCGGCCTGAAGCATCTCGGCTGCCTATGATCTCAGCAAGCGGAGCGGTGCAAACAACCGTGATGGGGTGCTCTTGAAAGTATGGCTTTAACTTCTTGGCGGTAAAGTGCACGCCGTAGCACATCTTCTAGTAATGAGGGAAGTTTTGCTTGGAAGCCGATACCACTTCACTCAAGTAATATACCGGTCTCTGGACCAGCAGAACCCTGCCGTCTTCCTTGCGCTCAACTACTGTGATTGTGTTGACCACCCGGCTGGTGGCGGCGATGTAGAGGAGCATGGGCTCCTTAGCAGCCAGCGCGGCTAGGATAGGCGGCGTGGTCAACATCTTCTTGAGCTGGAGAAAAGCCTCGTTCGCCTTGTCATTCCACTCGAAGTGAGTGGTTTTCTTCAAGAGTTGGTACAGGGGAAGGGCCTTTTCGCCTAGCCGACTGATGAAGCGGCTGATGGATGCCAAGCAGCCGGTGAACTTCTAGATGTCTCTCAGTCGGGTAGGCTTCTCCATCCTCTCAATGGCCTTGATCTTCACAGGGTTGCACTCAATGCCGTGCTCTGAGACCAGGAAGCCAAGGAGCTGGCCGGCTGGTACTCTGAACACGCACTCCTCTGGGTTGAGCTTGATCTGAAACCGGCGCAGATTTTCAAAAGTCTCCTTGAGATCTTCTAGGAGGGTGCCACGCTTCTCCGTCTTCACTACAACATCGTCCACATAGACGTGGGCGTTTTTGCTGAGCTGCTTGAGGAGGCACTTCTGCATGCAACGCTGAAATGTGGCGCCGGCATTCCTCAAGTCGAACATCATCGTCAGGTAGCAGAAAGCTCCGAATGCTGTGATGAAAGAGGTCTTTAGCCTATCAGCCGGGTTCAACTTGATCTGGTGGTACCCTGAATATGCATCCAAAAAACTCAACAGCTCACATCCGGCTGTGGAGTCTATCACTTGGTCAATCTCCGACAAGGCAAACGGATCTTTGGGGCAAGCTTTGTTGAGGCTGGTATAATCAATACACATGCGCCACTTGTTGTTCTTCAGTACAAGGACTGGGTTGGCCAGCCAATCGGGATAGAATACTTCCATAATGAAGCTGGCTGCTAGGAGACGGGCTATCTCTTCACCAACAATTCTTCTCTTCTCCTCCGACAGGCGGTGGAGGGGTTGCTTGACCGGCTTGGCATCAGGTCGGACGTGTAGCTTGTGCTCGGCGAGATCCGTCGGGACACCCGGCATGTCCTTAGGAGACCATGCAAAGATGTCTCGATTCTCACGGAGGAAATCGACGAGCTCGCTTTCCTATTTGCTGTCAAGGTTTGCACCTATGACAACGTACCTCTCCGGGTGCTCCGGGTCCAATGGTATCTTCTTTGTCTCCTTGGCCGGCTTGAAGGAACCTTCAGCTTCCGACTCCTTGGGGTCAGGGGACATGTCCGTCTGCTTGCTGTCCATGGCCACAACTCGGTCAAGGAGTCGCTTCTCAGCAGCGATCACAAGGGACTCGGCCAGCCGGCTGCTGGCAGCTGCACATGCGGATGACTTCTTGTAATATCCGGAGACCGTGATAATCCCCTTGGTGCTTGGCATGTTCATCTTGAGGTAAGCATAGTGCGGCACCGCCATGAATTTGGCCAAGGCAGGCCGCCCAAGTAGTGCATGATAAGGGCTCTCAAGGTCAACTACTTCAAACCAGACGGGCTCTCGGCGGAAATGATCTTTGTCTCCAAAGAGGACATCTATCTTGATCTTGCCGATTGGTGAGTGCGAAAGGCCAGGTACTATGCCATGGAAGATAGTCCGACTGGGCTGGAGCTGCTTCTGCTTGATGCTCAACTTCTCCATGGTGTCGCGATACAGAATGTTGATGCTGCTGCCACCATCTATCAGGACTCAGGAGAAGCGAGCTGCTTACCTCTCTGTAGCAAAGGTGGCATCCAACACTAGAGCATAGGAACCCAGGGAAGGCGTTACTTTCGGGTGGTCAGCTCGGCTCCAACTGATCGGCTTCTTTGACCAGTGCATGAACTCTGGGGCTTCAGAGGCTACAACGTTCACCTCTCGGGACTGCTGGCGTCGGCTGTGCTTGTCGTTAGCTACACTGGTGAATACGACATAGGCTCCTTGTTCTTATGGATAATCATCTTGAATAGCAGCGACTGGCCGGGCCGCCTGCTGCGGGGGAGGAGGCGGCTGGCCAGCAGGCGGGGGAGGCAGCAATCCTTCGCCCTTGGAGATTCGGGTGAGCCAGTGACACTTCCGAGTGATGTGGTTGGACGGCTTCGCGCCGCTGTGGAACTTGTAGGGTGCATCAAGGGTTTTCTCATAGGAGAAGGCGGGCAACCAATTTGACTTGCCGCCCCTTTGGCGCTTGGGAGCAGGCTGCCCCTCCGGCTGCTGATCTTCAACTGTCGCCACCTGCCGGCTGGGGAAGCCGGTTGTGGCACCTTGCGCTTGTTGTCGTTCTACTGCTGCCGCCGACTGGTGTCACCAGCCGGAGTCCGAGGAGCTTGAGGAGCCACTTTGCCAGATGCATCAACTTGAATCTCCACTTTCATGGAGGAGTCGGCCGTGGCGTACTTGTCTGCTATGATCAGCAACTCGTCGAGGGTTGCCGACTCATCACAGAGAAGTCGGTGCTTGAGCAGGGTGCCTTCTCGACACCCGGCGGGGAAGTACTCGATAGCCTGCACCTCGTGCACGCCCTCGCAAGAGTTGCGCAGCTTGGCCCAACGCGTGAGGTAGTCGCGAGTCAATTCGTTGGGGCCTTGGACGCACAAGGAGAGCTGGCAGGGCTTGGGCGGCCGCTTGTACGTGCTGGTGAATTTGCGGACGAAGGCTTCAGAGAAATCTACCTAGCTGTTGATGCTGCGGGGCTTCAGGCTGTTCAGCCATGTCCGGGCGGTGCCCTGGAGCATGAGCAGAACGTACTTCACGGCAACCCGCTTGTTGCCATGCGCTATGCTGACGGCCGTGGAGTAGTCGACCAGCCAGTCTTCCGGCTTCACAGAGCCGGTGTACTTGGGCGTATCTCTTGGGAGCGTGAACCCTTTGGGGAAAGGCTCATCGCGGATGCGGGGGCCAAAACAAGGCGGGCCCAGCGCGTCTTCTTCTTCTAGCACCAGGGATCGGTTGAGACAATTGATCCGGTGGCGAGCATCATTTTCTCCGATTCCTTCTCGGGGGCCAAGCCGACCACCGAGACTCGGATGATCAATAGGCGGTGGGGACACGCGCCTCTCTCTGCGCTGGGGAGGCTGGTAGTCACCCAGTCGCTCCATCGCTCGTGAGCGGCCGTCTTGGTCGCGCTCGATGGAGATATGCATCCGGCTGCGGCTTGCGGCCGGATCTCGATCTCTTCGTCCTCGGTTGCTACCAGTTGGCGTTCGGGACGTCGCGCCGTGCTCTCAGCGAGGGGGCTGATTCTCAGCTAGCAGGCCAGGCTCCACCACTCGGTGGCCGGCTTCCTGTTGCGCGACAGTCGCGTCAAGGAGCTGTTGCACGCGCCCCATCATGCAGCAACGCTCGTCGCCCTCCAAGTGCTCCAGCTCTTCCGTTGCCGCCTGGGCAGCTCGTATGTTCTCTTGGGGCGTGGCGTAAGTCGGACGGTCGGCCCCCAGCATGCTGGCTATGGCGGCTCCGCGTTGCCGGACGACGCCCACGCGGCTGGGCTCGCCAGTAGCCGGCGTGCCACCGATAGCGTGGTCGACTTCATGCTGGTAGGCCTGAGAGAGGCGTCTCATGGTGGCCAGCTTTTTGGCGCTATCATAGAGCGCCTTGCGATGCGCCTCCAGTGCCTCGCCATCGGCGTCTTCGAGGATGGGTGCGGCCAGGTCCCGCAATGCCGCCTGCAGCGGATACTGGCCGTCTCCACCAGAGTGTTCGCCATGGCTAACGACAAGCACCTCTATGACTGTGCTGCCACCGCTCTCCGCGCGAGGAAGCGGATCGTCGATGACCACCACGTTGGTGGGGAACGCATCGAGTGATGCCATGTCGGAGTCGATAAGCATCGGGTCGGTGGAGCCGACCGACTCCAAGTCGACGGCCAGCTCGTTGGCGGTGTGGAGCTAGTCGAGGAGGTTGAAAAGGCAGCTCTCGAGGCCATCCGTGCCTGCGTCGGATGCAGGCTCGTCGGACAGGCGGATCTCGTCAACAAGGTCGGCCAGGAGCTCGCTACGCAGGCGACCTCCGCGCGTCAGCGCAAACACCGTCTGGCGTGCCGGGCTGGCTGCGCTCGCGGGGAAGGAAGAGGGTTCCCGTCCAAAACAGATCTCCGGACGACGGTGCATCTAGCCCCACAGTGGGCGCCAAATGTCGGGGTTTTGGTGCGACATATGCCAACGGGTGGCTTATCATGGTGGGGGATAGTAAGACGTCGCCGGTGCTAGGAAGCGGGATAAGGCGTAAACATGTATGCCGACGAACTTTACCCAGGTTCGGGGCTCTCCTAGGAGATAACACCCCTAGTCCTGCTCTTCGGGATCTTCGCATGCTCACTATATCAACAATAGTTACAAGATGCTCCTTAAGCTGTTTGCTAGAGGAGGAAGAAGAGCAAGGCTAGCTCTCTCCTCTCTCTATATGTGTGGTGCTGTAGTCTAAGGGTCTGAACCCTTTGCATGGGTGTCCTAGTTGGTTTATATAGGCCTACCCCCAGGGGTACAATGGTCAACTGGCCGGGTGTAGGCCCAAGCCGTCAGTGTCTCTCGTGGCCGGCTTCTCCGCTGGCTGCTGGGGCCCGCTGACTGGGGGGGCCCCGCCGGCTGTCTTGTACTTGGCCGACAGGCCGCGCCCGCCACTTGCGGGTCTTGCCAGCTGCTCATCACTGTAGCCGTGCTTCTAATGATGCTTGCTTTGTCGGGGAAGACATGGCTACAGTTCCGCCGCCTGGCGGGCGTTCACTGTAGCCATTCCCCATCTCTTCTGGTTAATGGCGCACAAACTCCTAGGAAGGGGGAGGGCCGCCTGCTGGGTGCCGACCTCCCCCAGGCCGACTGGTCAGGATGGCCACCTTCTAGCTTCTCACTGGCAGGTAGGGCCCGCCGCATGCGGAACGTACTGACAGCCTGTCGTGGGAGCATGGTCCTTCTATCTTGGATGATGTCACGGGTGGAGAGGCTACAGTGCTGCGCTGGGAAGGAGATCTCCGGCTGGTACGGCGCTCTGTAGCCACGACCCGGCTTGGATTCGGGGGTGGCAGGCTTCACTGTAGTCACGCCCCGTCTCGTCGTCTTTATGGGGGTGCACACTTTGAGGGCACCTGGGGCCGCCTGCTAGGAGCCGGCCTCTATGGAGGCCACCGGCTAGAAGGCGACCCACTTCATGGCCGTCTTCTGGGGTCTGCCGCCTTCCAGCAGCCGGCCGCTTGGACCAGCCGGCTTTAAGAAGGCGGCGACCAAGCTTTGAGGTTTGACAGGCGCAGCCGGCCTCGATGTCTTGAAATGCCATGGGGCGCAGATGAGGCTACCCATGGCCAATAACTCCGACAAGGCGGGAGCAGGCGGTCTCACCGGCGCTGGATTTGGCGGCCGGAGCAAGAAGATCAGAGATTGAAGAAACACGACGGCCGTTGGATTGACATCCAACGGTTACTTCTGCTAGAATCGTTTGTTGTCGTATATAATAAGTAAAAAAAATCTTGCATACGCATCAACTTAATAGGCCCACAAGTCAGACTATTCCCTATTTTTTTAATAATTTATATATAGCTCATTGCAACTTCTTATGCAATTTATTGCAGTCCGTTTTTTTGTTGGCCAGGGCCAGGGTTAAAAATTTAAATGAAATTTCGCATATTTCTGTGGGTTGCAAACTATTTTTAATACCGAAATGTCGAGCCAGATTTAATGTACTTTGAAGATATATTTAAATTAGGTTAAAGCCCAGTGAAATTGGAATCTGAAAATGTGAATTTTTTTAGAAATTATAAAGTAATTGCCAATTTGTCATTTGTTTTTATATTTATAGCCCATTTCATATTACTTTCAAGATTTGCAGGCGTCTTGAAAGAGTTGCAGCCCATCAGGGCATAGAAAAATAAGTAGGCCTGGATTGGGTATTCTTCAGAAAAAATAAACTAGGCTCATTTTCACACAAAAAATAGCTGGGCTGGTCATGTGGTGAACATAAAATATAAGCCTGGGCTAGACGGGCCACAGTCCAGTTGAAACCCTGCTCCGTCTCAACAATAACAAAAAAAATACTGCTCGAGCAGCTACTTCCCAGGTGTCAGCTGATCTTGTGATGTTCTCTTGTCTATTGACTATATACGCTGACAATGTCGTGGGTCCCAGATGTTAGGAAACCACTAGAAGGAAGCATTTTCTTTTTCCATACGCTGACAATGGAGTATATATATATAACAAAAAATGAGGAACTTCCTTGCGTCCGGCCATGGACATGGTGGGCCCCTACCGTCGTCCTCTCCACGTATAGTCCTCTGCCGATTCCTCTTGTTTGTTGACCATGTTGACAGCGCGAGAGGGCGCCGCCGCAGCGAGCGCAGCAAAGCGCGCGGAGGACGACGGCGAGGCCTCGGAGGTCGGCGTTAACGGTTTAGGAGAGGTGGGGCGGCGATGCGTGCGCTGAGGTGCAACCAGCCATGGGAGGCGGAAGCAGGCGGCCCCGCCGGTGCTGGTTTGGTTTTGGCAACTGGAGGAAGACACGACTGAAGAAACACGACATACTGTAAAAGCAGCAGGAGTACTTAACAACCTTAACTGAAACAGCAAGGGCACTTAACAACCATAGCTGAAAGCTGTATGAGTACTTATACAGGTTCAACCGTACAAAGCACGCCTCAAATAGTGCTACTTTGCCTACAGTTAACCAAAGGGTGAGGCCGCCAAGCCCCAGGACAAGGCGGAGGCACCACCCCGCGCATCCACAACCTTCTGAAAGCGGCTTCATCCTGCAATGTGGTCAATAAACAGAATATTCGCTTTAGAACCATGGAAAAGCAGGAACATAATCTTCTGTCCTATTCTCCAAGATGGACGAGCCTTCATTATTTGAGACCACCCATGAATAAGTATCTTTTCACCTCCAAGGGGAATGGAGTAGGTCGACATAAAAATCATGTTGTGACCAAGCGCAAGTCTGACCCGACCATGGTCAGGCATCTGTATAGGAACAATAGAACTGGGCAGTTCCTGTTTCAAGAAGATCACAGGTGTAAAAATGTGCATAAGCAAGAGTTTATGAACAACATATATAACAGAAAATAGCTCGTACCATAAGTTTCTCAACACAGTTGGACCTGTTCAACGAGTGCAGCAGTGGCACACATATCCCACGTGGCCTTCCACCATTGAAACGCCCCACAAGGACCTCAAGACGATCAATAAAGTGTGGGAACTTGTGGATGTCGTCCAAGTCAACTTCAGTGCCATGAGTAACAGCCGAGTTCTTATAGAATAACAAACGAGTAGCCTGCTTAACTCTGAAAAAACCTACACGTGCCAGCAATTATAAGAAAATATTAGTTAGAAGTAGCATCTTCGTGAGAGATTCGTTGCTACTTCTAAAGTTAAATTGTGATTAGTTAGACAGAATAGGTGGATTAAGAAGTAATCGAGGCAAGAAGCAAAAACCAGATACAAAACTAACATGGATGAACAATTGGAATGACGTCGGGGTGGAAGATTGCAGTGAAGATGAGACCAGGTTCTGCTATTTCCATAAACATTTGTGCGCCAACTTTCAGTCTATAACACTTGAGAAAGTTTATCCAAGTTTGGCCATAAAAAAGCAGAGATCTTCTTGGTTCATGAACCCAACTCAAAACTTATATCCATGGCTTGTCTTCACTTTGAACATTAAACTGGTGTATTCAGTTATGGCAAGGCCGAGCATCTTGAGTACATGTGTTCTGGCAGAGCAAGGAATGCACTGCAAGAAAAATAATATGAGAACACAATGTATTCCCTATATCCAAATCTAGAAATAATTTCCTCCTTCACGTCAGTGTTGACCATGGTACTAGTACCTTTTATCCAAATATAGCAATCCAAATTTCCAAATTAGTCGACAGCATGTTCAAAAAACCCCACCCTCCCGGATAGAAAAGAGGATTCTAGGAACATACTATGCGCGTTTTAAAATCCTGTGTTAGGATGAGAAGGAACAAGTGTGGCGTCTCGCCGAGGGCACAGAAAGCTGTAGGGTCCTCGCACTTTGGGCACTACAAATGAAACACACTAGATTTAGTAGGAAGAAAAATGCATCAACGGCGGGGGCTGCCATCCTAGGAGTACCTGCGACCAAGGGACTTGGATTTATCGGGGATGGATGAAGAATTCGTACCAGGTTCTCCATGAGAAAACCCTATGCAATCGCCGAGCGGGGGTTTTCTCTGAACAAGCAGACGATGGAGAAGGGGATTCAGGCCCAGTGAAATATTGCCGCTTCGTCCGTCCAGCTTACAGCTAAAGTTGGAAAGGTGGGTTTTTTTTTTGTGATTTGACGTCTCATTGGGCATTACTGCGGTGCTACGACCGGGGTGTGTCTACCGTGCAGTTGTGCACTGTAATTTGGTGCATATGGCACATGGACCCCGTTGCCGGATGCCCCACATATCAGCGAAAGGAAGTAGAAAGACAGGAGTAACTACACATAAATATATTTTTGACAGAGAGATACTCCCTCTGTAAAGAAATATAAATATCTTTTATATCACAACTTTATACATAAGAAAATCAAGGGGAATATATATAACATATATAATGATAAAAAACAGAGTTTTTTTAACACGGTATAGACTAGTTGGTGATGATGGCGTGCCTGCCATCCTGCAATATAGGCCGTCCGATTTATATCTGACGGATAGGAAGGAAACTATGGCAATTTTGCAAAAAGGTACCCACACAATTCTCCACATTTTCCAATAAGGCCTTCCCTCATTCATCCTTTTCTCTCACAACATAAAATACTCATACAAATGCATCTTGATGTTACGTGCAACGCACGGGCATTATGGGGGTTCAGCTGAGAAATACTTAGACAGGCTCACGGTTCTGGACTTTGGGCCACAGGCCGGTGGGCCTGCATGTTTGGGGGCCCATGTGTTCTACCTCAGTGCTTTTCATATTGCAAGCGATCAGTACGGCGTTGGTTTTAGATGCTGTCGCAAGGCGAATACACAAAATTGAATAAAGCACGACAACTGTTGGAATGAAATCAAACGATAGTTCCTAACCAACAATCAGAGTTGCAATTCTATCAACAATACTGTCGTACTACTTATCCACACCGGACATTTGTTTCACCATGCCAGAGTATTACATCAAAATCTCCCGGAGAATAGATCAGTTCGGCAGTTGCGTGCTGCTACTAAAGAATTTCAAAGTTGATTTGGACCAGCTCTCCTTGCCGAGAAAGTTCGATTTTGACATCATCCCCTACCACAAGATATGATTTAGATTTGAACCTTGACCATCCTTTAGCATCAATCATCATGCGACCATCCTTTCTACTAACTGTATATTGAGCAGGTTCATTCACACCAAGGCTGCGCATGGTAAGAGAAACTTGGCCACGGTCGCCCGGATTGTTGAATGACTCCCTCGTTGCTCTAGGAGTTCTGTGTTTGCAAACAAGAAGACATACACAAACAGTTAGATCAACACAGTGAATCATGTGAAACAACATTGAAAGAAAAAAGAACGAAGCACCTGGGTGGCCAATGCTTACCAAGAAGGTGGACATGTCGGTTTTTGTAAGGACTTTGGTATATGAAGTGCGAACTGCAGCCCAGGCTCTTGCCGGTGCAATAGCTGGTTCCGTTGCCGCTGCACCGGCCGGAGCAGATGCAAGTGCAAGTGTTGGTGCAGGTGCCGAAGCCGTTGCTGGTGCCCGTGCTGGTGCGACTGGTAGTGCAGCTGCTGCTGCCGGAGATGGTGCTCCTTGTAGAGCTGGTGCCGGTGTCGGAGCAAGCGCCGGTGTCGATGCCCGATCCTCCGGTAGATCAGCCTGATCCGCTGACGCGGTCGGTGCCCAATCCTTAGCTGGATCAGACTGGGCTGCTACCGCTATCAGTGCTAGAGTGATTGCCGGTGCTCGATCCGTTGCTGAAGGTGGTACCGATGTGCGAGACAGCGGCGATCGTGTCTACTCTGCTATGATCAGCTTTCTAACTTGACTAGGCTCGTGACCGTGATCCAGTCTTTTTCTTCATTTCTTTTAAATGCGAGAAGGACTAATTGTGGCATGTTTGTTAAACCAAACTGCAGTTCATCATAGGGATTCAGCTTGTACTCAGACAACAGACTGATCCAATTTTTTCCAGTAATATAAGTGATGGACAGTGTCTTCATTACTGACATGACATAAGAAGTGAAACCTGCAAAAATATCCATCGTAGAGCAAACCAAATGGTTTATTCTTTGATGAATGTCACATGGCAAAACCTGCATCATAAAATTGCAGCAAAAGAAAGAAAACATGACATTAAATCAATAAGATTTAGACAGTAAATCAATAAGATTTACTTGATGTGACATGAGTGAATCCTTACCAGGAAATCACTATGTTGAAGTACTAAACAGAAGATTGGTCGTCCAACTACGTGTGGCATGCAGGTCCCCCGCCTACTCCCACAAGCAGGACAGTCTAAAGGTCGTGACAAATCGTATGGACCGAACATCCATCGGACTGGAAATCCTGGTGGGTGCGATAAACCCTGCAATGCATAGAGATATTGGAGTGTAGCCATAATTGATAAACCGTCCTCACAAAAAAGATGATCTGGATACTTCAAAATATACAGACTAAATTGAGTGGACAGACATTAACATAGACTGTTCTCAGGACTCACCACACACCAAAAGCGGCAGTACTAAACAATACAGGGTTCACAAACACAAATCAAGTACTGAACAATAGTACTTACTACAGACAAGCAAAGTTGCCTAATTAAACTCTGCAGACTATTTCTTGCCACCGACCTACGGGATGAACCCCGCATAACTGACTAGGCCATGGACTTCGTGACAGATGTCTACCGGCACCATCACCATCTCGTCAACCTTGGAGAACCTAACAGAATGGTCTTTCCACTCATAAACATGACGATGAAGACAGGCCGCATCAGATTTGTCGGGAAGCTTTACAAGAACCACACCCTTCGTAATCGAAGGCACAACCAGCAAATTGTTGTGGTCAAGTACAGCCTCGAGAACACGCCTGACAACAATGCTACGGGAAAACACTAGTTCAGGACACGTGGCGACAAGGACACAGCAGCTGGATAGTTTAGCAGCAGAACACATCCTCAGGTCTTCCAGTTCACACGGCATGACATTGAAAACTTCATCTCCACCGCGGACCTGGTTCTAATTCAAACAGAAACCGAATATTTTATTACTACCTCCGTTCAGAAATATAAGATGATTTTCGATATTTTACTCCATATATGGCTACATATACGCACAGAGATGAGCGAACAAAGACACTAGAACATGTCCTCAAAGGCACGAGAGCAGAGGGATTACTTGCAATATCCATAACACAAGTTACTGAGGCAAATATACCCTCTTCAAAGGTAGCATTGATGTTCATAAAGTAGTTGAAAGTAATCTATAAGAAATCAGTGTCAACCACTCACATGTTTTGGTCAAAAGAGGAATTTTGAACCATCATTTGGCACACAAAAATCACATGCAAGATCACCCAGAAATTTGTACTACTAGTACTAGTACTGCGTGTTAGATGAAAAAACACGATCAAGATCGAGAAATAGATCGTCAAGAAGAGATATTACCTGGACTTGCTTAATTAGCGATCCCGTAGAGGGGGGCTTGGACAGGGCGATGGATTTGAGCTTGTCTGCACACTAGTGCAGAACAGGCCTTTATCACCGGTTCGTAAGGGCCTTTAGTGCCGATTCTGCAACTGGCACTATGGAGTGGAGACTAAAGGCCCCCCCTTTAGTACCGGTTCGGCACGAACCGGCGCTAAAGTGCCACCACGTGGCACGAGCCAGGCCCGGGTGCTGGTAGACCATTAGTATCGGTTGGTAGCACCAACCGGTACTAAATGTTTGGGGGGGGTTGGTTTTAATTTTTATTTTTCCATTAATTTTGTGTTTTCCATTTAATTCTTTTTTGTTTGCTGGTATTTTACGATGCTACATATTGTACACGTTATGCATATATATAAATAGATTTTCTCGTAGAACTGATCATATATATATAATCGAATGTCTCACAACCACCATTAATTATTCACACATACACATGTATATATATACAATTTCTCCTACATGTTGCCTTGGTGCCTTCGGAGCACGATGACAAGTGGTTCATGGGGGCGGTAGTGGGTAATAGTATTCTCCTTTGGGATCTATGACCTGGTCGAGCAAAAATCCCGCTATTTCCTCTTGAAGTGCTTGTATGCGCTCCTCTGATAGGAGCTTGTCCCGCACCTCTTTGAACTGTTAAGAAGGAGATCAATATGCATGTGTATTAGTTGTGTGACTAGATATCGACAATCATGTAAGATTTATGAATAGTATTCTGGCAAACGTACCCAGTCCTGTCTATCAGATCTGCTCCTTTCGGACGCCATCATGCGAATGTTCTCGCAAACATAGTATGCACACTACAGTCCCCGGCGCCTGCTTCATGGCCTTTACGACAATAGAATTTAATCAGATAATAATTAATCAAGCATGTTAATTAATTAATGGTATTGAAACAAGAATTAAAGAGATGGTAGCTAGCTATCTAGTACTACTTAATTACTTACCTTGGGTCGATACCAACATAGCTTTTGTCGCCATTTTCCTGGAGTCACCTTGATGTACTTTGCCCAAGCCCTACCCGCCGGCAAAGAAAATTAATAAAGGAGTTATTAAAAATAGTTCATATCAGGAAATGACGAACTAAATAGGCCGAGATATAGTTAATAATGATTGAAATAACCTGTCGACTATCCCCTTCACGATGTTGTAGTCACTATTTTTTTAAGTAGTGAGTCCAGTACTTCAACTTTTCCTTCGTCAACTTTAATGTCTAACAAGATCCAGTGGAAGCTGCATGCGCATACGTTTGCATGTATAAATTAAGCGGGCATGTGCATAACACTAATCAACTATAACCCTAAACCCTATACACTTATTAACATGTAGCTAGTAAGCAAAAACAGAATTTGTAGTACAAGACAGTGTGACTCACTCGAAGTTGTAAGGAAGTAGTATATCTTCATTGCTATTGAGGCGCTTCAAGAACTCTACCATGTTTTTCTCTACATCTTGTCTACACCATTCCAATTTCCATGTGTATTCATTAACGGTATTTGGGTCAATGAACCCAATGCCATAGCGTCCAGCTTTTTTCATTTCATACATCTTCATCCTGCATAATACCACAGAAAAGAATATATAGTGAGGATATATAATTACAGGTAATTAATGATCAATCAATGAGCACTAGAGCTAGCTTGAGACTTAAATTACAGAAAGAAATCACTTACAGACAATAGCAACTGACGATAGATTTGTCGAGTGCATCTTGATTGAATAACTGAAATAGTTCTGAATACTCAACGGCCAGAGCTTTCTTATGGAAGTAATGATCTTCCTCGACTTGCACCATGAGGGACTCTCGATTGGAAATCTTGGTAATTTTCATGTACCAATCATGCAATTCATACATTCTCGTTGGGAGGTTCTTGACCTCCTCGGGCTCGACCAAAGGTTCGTCGCGGACATATTTCCGTTTTATTTCCTCCTCTCTAAGCGGAGGCATGGGCTCGATATCGAGGAGTTGTCCAACAGGGATCTTGAGCATTTCAGCCTGCATTATATGCTCCTCGGTTATTACCACATCACCCAGCTCGGGAACGTAAATGGTTTGCCCACAATAATATTGGGCGCGCGTACTCTCATGTGTTGTTGGGACAACAAGCGGGGGGGGGGGGTCGATTGCGCCGCCTGTTCTCCCAGCTGGGGAACGGTTTTCCCGCATTTTTTGACAGCTGCTTGTTGGCTCGAGCTCGAGCTTGCTTCTTTCTGTAGTCGTGCTCGATGTGCCTTCCTGATTTGGCGCTCATAGTCTGAGTCAATAGGCTTGGGAGCTGGTGGTCTAGCCATACGAATGAAGTGGTCAATCTTTTCCTCAGGCACTTTCTCCCTCGGCGGCGTTGCCGGTTTCGATCGAAAATGAGCATCCACTTCGGCCCACACTATTGCATCGTTTTGCTCCTCGGTCATGTCATAAGGCCTCTGAGGAAGAGGAGCGAGGCTGCTTGGACCATATTTATATCGCTTGTCTCCGCCTGTACTTTCTGTACTACCTCGACTCGTACCGCTACGCACCATAGCTGCGGCGTGTCTCTTCTGCGATTGCTTAGGCGGCGGAGACGGCTGACGTGGCTTAGTTGGAGCAGGAGGAGTGGCCTGACTCTGTGCCAGACTTGAAGCAGGAGGTGTGGCCTGACACGGTGTCGAACTTGAAGCAGGAGGTGTGGCCTGACGCTGTGCCGGACTTGAAGCAGGAGATGTGGCCTGACACGGTGTCAGACTTGAAACAGGAGGAGTGGCCTGACGCTGTGCCGGACTTGAAGCAGGAGTCTGCTCATGCGTTCGTGGACTTGGAGGAGCGGGAGTCTGCTGACACGGTGGCGGACTTCGAGGAGGAGTCGGCAGACGCGGTGTCGGTGGACTTCGAAAGATGATGCAATCCTTTTTCCATAGGATGTTACGATGTATGGCCTCTCCCAGTGTTTGCTCGTCGTCACCTCCAGGAATGTCAAGCTCTAGCTCCGAATATGGGCCCACCACCTCATCAACCAAGACACGAGCATAGCCCGCTGGAATCGGGGCGCAATGGAAGGTTGCTTCGGGGGTAATTGTAAAAGCAACGGCGTTCGCCACCTTCATGGATATGTTCTTCATTTTGAACTGTAGCTCACAGTTAGTGTTCTCTATGAGGTCATCCACAGGGTATGTATCCAGCAGTGCGTCGCCCGGGGTGGAACCAATGCTGCTTCTCGGCATGGATGGGACGGTGCTATCCAATGCTGGATGATCATCCGCTTGCTGCTGCCGCTGCTGAGACCCCCTTTCCTGGCTAAGTGAGTCGATCTGCTGCTGCTGCTGCTGGAATTTGAGTGCCAAGTCCGCATGCCTTGCTTCTAGGCCTTGAAGGCATTCCGCATCCTGCTTCCTCTGCTCCTCCTCCAGCTTCCTCTTCTTCTCCTCATTTAACTGGATGCTCGGGTCAATATTCACTGTGAATGGAGCAATTTCATCAAACTTTTCATAATCTTCTGACATGTCTGTCTTGTCATCCACTCCCACGATGTTTCTCTTCCCAGAAAGAACTATGTGGCACTTTGGCTCATTGTATGATGCATTCGCTTCCTTATCTTTTCTTTTTCTCGGCTTGGTAGACATATCCTTCACATAGAAAACCTGTGCCACATCATTAGCTAGGACGAATGGTTCGTCTGCATACGAAAGATTGTTGAGATCCACTGTTGTCATTCCATAATGCGGGTCTTCCGTTACCCCATATCGTGTCATATTGACCCATTTGCACCGAAACAAAGGGACCTTCAAATCACATCCATAGTCAAGTTCCCATATCTCCTCTATGTAACCATAATATGTTTCCTTTCCCGTCTTGGTGGTTGCATCAAAGCGGACACCACTGTTTTGGTTGGTGCTCTTCTTATCTTGGGCGATCGTGTAAAATGTATTACCATTTATCTCGTACCCTTTGAAAGTCATTATATTCAAAGATGGTAACTGGGACAGTGAGTACAGGTCATCTTCAATAGAGGCGTCATGCATGGTACGTGTCTGCAACCAGCCGGCGAAACTCCTGGTTTGTTCATGTGTAATCCAGTCATCAGACCGCTCCGGGTGTTTGGAGCGTAGAAAATTCTTGTGTTCGTCCATATACGGAGCCACCAAGGCAGAATTCTGTATAACCGTGTAGTGTGCTTCAGTGAGAGAATGTCCGTCCATACATATTTTTTGATTCCCTCCTAGCGTGCCTTTTCCATCCAGTCTTCCCTTATGCCGCGATTCAGGAACACCAATCGGCTTAAGGTCAGGAATAAAGTCAATACAAAACTCAATGACCTCCTTATTTTCATGGCCCTTGGAGATGCTTCCTTCTGGCCTAGCACGGTTATGAACATATTTCTTTAAGCCTCCCATGAACCTCTCAAAGGGGAACATATTGTGTAGAAATACAGGACCCAAAACGCTAATCTCTTCGCATAGGTAAACTAGGACGTGCGTCATGATGTTGAAGAAGGATGGTGGGAACACCAACTCGAAATTGACAAGACATTGCACCAAATCATTCTCTAACCTTGGTATGATTTCTGGATCGATTACCTTCTGAGAGATTGCATTGAGGAATGCAGATAGCTTCACAATGGCTAATCGAACGTTATCCGGTAGAAGCCCCCTCAATGCAACCGGAAGAAGTTGCGTCATAATCACGTGGCAGTCAGGAGACATTAGGTTCTGGAACTTTTTCTCTGCCATGTTTATTATTCCCTTTATATTTGACGAGAAGCCAGACGGTACCTTAATACTGAGCAGGCATTCAAAGAAGATTTCCTTCTCTTCTTTGGTAAGAGCGTAGCTGGCATGACCCTGATGTATGCCGTCTTTTCCATGCATACGTTCCTGGTCCTCCCATGCCTCAGGTGTATCTTTTGTCTTCCCATACACGCCCAATAAGCCAAGCAGGGTCGCGCAAAGATTCTTCGTCACGTGCATCACGTCGATTGCAGAGCGGACCTCTAGATCTTTCCAATAGGGCAGGTCCCAAAATATAGATTTCTTCTTCCACATGGGTGCGCGTCCGTCAGCGTCATTCGGAACAGGTTGTCCGCCAGGACCCTTTCCAAAGACTACCTTCAAATCCTTGACCATATCATGTACATCAGCACCAGTACGGTGGCGAGGCTTCGTCCGGTGATCCGCCTCACCTTTGAAATGCTTGCCTTTCTTTCTTACGGGATGCCTGCTCCGAAGAAATCGACGATGTCCCAGGTACACATTCTTCCTACAATTGTCCAAATATATACTGTCGGTATCATCCAAACAGTGCGTGCATCCACGGTATCCCTTGTTTGTCTGTCCTGAAAGGTTACTGAGAGCAGGCCAATCATTGATGGTCACGAACAGCAAGGCCTTTAGGTCAAATTCTTCCCCCATGTGCTCATCCCACGCACGTACACCTGTTCCATTCCACAGCTGTAAGAGTTCTTCAACTAATGGTCTTAGGTACACATCAATGTCGTTGCCGGGTTGCTTAGGGCCTTGGATGAGCACTGGCATCATAATGAACTTCCGCTTCATGCACAACCAAGGAGGAAGGTTATACAAACATAGAGTCACAGGCCAGGTGCTATGGTTGCTGCTCTGCTCCCGAAAAGGATTAATGCCATCTGCGCTTAGACCAAACCATACGTTCCTTGCGTCATCTGCAAACTCCTTCCCGTACTTTCTCTCAATTTTTCTCCACTGCGACCCGTCAGCGGGTACTCTCAAATTTCCGTCTTTCTTACGGTCTTCTCTGTGCCATCGCATCGCCTTGGCATGCTCTTTGTTTTGGAACAAACGTTTCAACCGTGGTATTATAGGAGCATACCACATCACCTTGGCAGGAATCTTCTTCCTGGGGCGCTCGCCCTCGACATCACCAGGGTCATCGCGCCTGATCTTATAGCGCAATGCACCGCATACCGGGCAAGCATTCAAATCCTCGTACTCACCGCGGTAGAGGATGCAGTCATTAGGGCATGCATGTATCTTCTGCACCTCTAACCCTAGAGGGCAGACAGCCTTCTTTGCTTCGTACATACTCTCGGGCAATTCGTTGTCCTTTAGAAGCATATTCTTTATCATTACCACCAACTTTCCAAATCCCTTCTCAGATACACCATTCTCTGCCTTCCATTGCAGCAATTCCAATGTGGTGCCCAACTTTTTCTTGTCAGCTTCGCAATTCAGGTACAACAATTCCTTGTGATCCTCTAACATGCGCTGCAACTTCTTCTTCTCCAAATCACTTGCGCAGTTTCTCTTTGCATCGGCAATGGCCCGACCTAGATCATCAGCGGGCTCATCTGATGCCTCTTCTTCAGCTTCTTCCCGCATTGCCGGCTCAGCTTCTTCCCCCATTGTTGTATCATTGTATTCAGGGAACCCATGGCCAGGATAGTTGTCATCATCCTCTTCTTCTTCATTGTCTTCCATCATAACCCCTCTTTCTCCGTGCTTGGTCCAAACATTATAGTGGGGCATGAAACCGGACTTAAACAGGTGGACGTGAATGGTTCTTGACGTAGAGTAATTGTGATCATTCTTACAGACTAAACATGGACAAGGCATAAAACCATCCGCCCGCTTGTTTGCCCCAGCCGCAAGCAGAAAAGTTTGCACGCCATCAATGAACTCGGGAGAGCATCGGTCATCGTACATCCATTGTTGGCTCATCTTCATTACACAACACCGAATAGACCAAATTAATACAAGTTCATACATAAAGTTCATACAAGACTTAAATGCAACAAACAAATAACTCTCTAACTAAAGAATTTAAATGCAACAACAAATGCGATCAAGATCGCAACTAAGGTAACAATTGATCCAACAGCATAATGATACCAAGCCTCACTATCAATGGCATATTTTCTAATATTTCTAATCTTCAAGCGCATTTTCTCCATCTTGATCTTGTGATCATCGACGACATCGGCACATGCAACTCCAATTCCATCTTCTCCCCCTCAATTCTTTTCAATTTTTTTTTCAAATACTCATTTTCTCTTTCAACTAAATTTAACCTCTTGACAATAGGGTCGGTTGGAATTTCCGGTTCACAAACCTCCTAGACAAAAAAATCTATGTCAACTTGATGGGCATAATTTGTCATAAACACGAAATGCAACAACTAGTTTTAAAAGAGAATATACCACATCCGAATCATAACAAGGACGAGGGCCGACGGGGACGGATATCAAAACCATGGCACTATGTATAACAAACAATGTACGGGTAAGATAATTATACGAGTAACTATATATCCAAATCACAAAAACATCAATTTGGTAATGTAAAACATTCATGAACAAGAGGCTCACCACAAGGTAGTGCCGGCGACGGAACGGTGCGGGCGATCGACTGTGGTTACGACGGAGATTTAGAAGGCACTATGTAAACCACACCTACATATGCAAACTAAGTGTTAGTTTTGACCACAAATTGCACATAAATCAAATACTAGCACATATATTTTCTACCAAATTACTAAACTCATAAATTAATCACTATACAAAGCATTGCAAGAGCTAATCTAGCAATGAGAGATGAAAGGACAAAGTTGCTAACCTTTGTGATCATTTGAATGCAGGGGGCCTTCAAATCTTGACAAATTTTGGGCAAAATGTGTGATGAGCTCGAGAGGAAGAGGGGAAGAACATAGAGGAGAGGGGAAAGGGGAAGAACAGAGCGAGCTCGGGTGGACGAAGGGCTTATGTAGGACGACCTTTAGCACCGGTTTGTGCCATGAACCGGTACTAAAGGTGCTGGAGGGGCCCCGGACTGACAACATCCTGCCACCACTCACTTTAGTACCGGTCCGTGGCATGAACCGGTGCTAAAGGTCGGCCATGAACCGGTACTAATGAAAGCGGCTGGCTAGCCGTTGGAACCGGCACTAATGCACACATTAGTGCCGGCTCAAAAGCAAACCGGCACTAATGTGCTTGACATTTGACCCTTTTTCTACTAGTGGCGGTAGTCTCGGCGGGGTGCTTGCGCTTCTTCGTACCATGAGCCTCGACGGTTTTGGCCAGAGCCATAGACATCACTTCGGCCGGTGCTCCAGCGTCCATCAAGAAACTGTCAAATAGAAATAAAAGAAAAGAAACCATAATCACAAACCCAAAAGAAGAACAGAGAGGGAGTTATAGGATCAATCTCGGGGTTGCAAGACCGGGCCTTGGCCAGAATCAACACCATTGATGCGCTCACCTTTCCTTCTTTGGGGGAGAAGAACAATGGCAGAAGCAGGTCAGGGTTTTCTTGAAGAAATGAGGAACAAGATGAGGGAGTAGCAAGTTGGATAGAGAGGAAGCTGAGAGAGAAGAGTGAAATGATGGTTGCTTCGTCCGTCCAACTTACTGCTGGAAAGGAGGGGTTTTTGTGATTTGACAGCTCATTCGGCATTACTGCAGTATACTGTGCAGTTGGGCACTCTACTACGGAGTAATTTAGTGCATGGCTGGTGGACCCCGATGCTGGTTGTCCCACACATCGGCGAAAGTGAGTAGCAAGGTTCCCGGCGACCGTCGAGGAGGATCTGCACGGTAGAGCGAGTCCACTGTTTTTTGAAGAAGAAAATTGATTACAACAAGCGTTTCCACTCTTATGACGGAGGAGTGCGAAACACGGTAGCCACTTGAACATACATAGTGCTTGTGACACCCAAAATTTTATTTGGCCTTCTCAAAAAATTTATTTAACTTGAGGGAGGTGTTTTAAAAAATTTCTTCAAAGAAACCCCCCTTTCAAAATATTTTTTTATGGCAAGAGTTTTATTTGGATTCACCCAAGACTTGTTTTTAGTCTTGGAGGTTCTTTCTTTTATTTGGACTCAGACCAAAATGCTTTTCACTTGGGAAAAATGCCTTTTGAAAATCCCTTTGAAAATGCCCTATGGCTTTTGGAATGATTCCTTGCCCCTTTCAACAAATCTCTCTTGCCATGGCCTTAGTGCAAATCCACTCTCCTAAACCTTCCCTCACCTTTGGATCATGATTTACTTCAAATCCAGCAAGTTGGACCTCTCCATATAATTTTTTTTCCATTTAAATCTTATCAAAACAATTTCTGTCTTCTATTCTAGCCCTTAGAGATTTACAAAGGAGCTACCATTTCTGTTTTCATTTTTGCCCCAAACCAATTTCCCTTCCTAGTCCTTTGAACCCTCAACCAAGATCCATGAAGATCCACTGGTCTTCAGTTCAAATTTTTCAAACTATACTTGCTGCAAGTTTGGACCAGATTTGTCAAATTTGGTGAAATTCATTCAAATCCTTTTCCATAAATTCTGAGAAAAATCAGGCAGCCTCTGGGTGCATTGAGAGGTCACCTCACCAAGTCCCAGCTCCAGGAAAAAAAAATTGCTTGCCAAATCATTCTGTCGAACACCTGCAGAGCATTGTCAAAATCATGTTCAGTAAAGTTCAGAGAACAGTTTCAGAGCTACTGTCGTTTTCTTCAGAGCCCGACGTCGATCTCGCCAGTACCCCGGTGTCGCCTTGCTCCCCGTCCCCTCCCCCTTGTTCCTGCGCCGCACGATCCACTGGAGCCTTGCGGACGTCGGCGACGAGCAGGAGGAGGTGCGCCGCCCCGTGACCGACGCCAGCGGCGGCTTTGCGGCCGCCAGAGAGAGGCGCGGCGCAGACGGCGCCACCCAGCGCCGCCCAAGCCACCGGAGATCGCCGTGTGGCCTTCCACTCCCTAGAACGCGCTGCCACTCTCGTCGTGAACCGCTGGGCGCGGAGCGCGCTCTCTGCCGCCGTCGTGCCCGTGCGGCCACCCCACCGTGGACCAGCACCATTACGCCAAGCCCGACCCAGTTTAGCAGTGGAACGGCACCAGTAAACCTCCCTGATGCTGCCTGGCCACTCAAACCCCCTGCTCAACCACTGCCTCGCCGGAGATTTCCTTTTCACGGCCATCCCCTCGAATCGCCTATAAATAGAGGCCCTGAGCTCGAACTCGAACCCACACCACCTCTGCACTCCATCTAGACCGCGCCAAGCCACTAGAAGAGCCCCGGGGGAGCCTTCTTCCCCAGCTCCGGCCGCCGCGACCCGCCACGGGATCCAGCTCGATTCGCTCCCGTGCGTGCACCTCTGCCTCCCATCTCTTGCCAGTAGCTTCCCTATGCATTCCCTCTCCTGACCCGCGCTTCAATTCGAAGTTTGCAGCACCCACCGGAGTTCTCCACCATCACCCGAGCCGCCGTCCGCCGGAGAAAGTGTCGCCGTCGATGTGGTGCTCTCCGTTGGTCGAGTCCACCACCCACCGACGCGGAAGAACATGCTGAAGCTCTTGGTACACTCCGATCTCCCTGTCTCGCCGTGGTTCGACGCCGGCGACCACCGCAGTCTTCGGGCGCCGGCGAGCCTTTTTAAACCTGACATGTGGACCCCCCTGTCAGCCTCTATTCTCTTCTCCCTCGAAACGTTTTCTGTTGGCGCCTTCAGGCAAATACGTTTCCCCTCTGAGCTTGCGCGTTTCTTTCCGAAGCGTTTTCTGTTTTCTCAGTTAAGCCCCTGAAACTTCTCTGTTTCATAACAGATGAGTCCCTGGACAGAAACCTTTATAACTTTTTAATAAAAAGTGATTCTTGAGTGATTCTTTTTTTGTCAGTCTTGTATTTTCGTCTAGTTTTTTTATAGTATTTATTTGGAAAAAATTTGGAAAAGTTTTTATGCACGCGTTGGTTTTCACGTTAGTGCCCGTTTTCGTTATGCCGTAGGTTCCGGAAGAGGTGACGGAGCCGCGAACTTCGCCGAGCTAAACTCCGACTTCTCCGAACCAGGCAAGCATGTTTGAACCTTTGATATGATAGGTGTTTTGCATGTTTGCGTAAGAGGTTCTGCGTGGCATACGAGTATCGGTAAGCACCTCGTTGCTTGCGAGGCAACTACCCGCATGTTCCAAAGTTGCGATGATCTCTGGTGAGAGATGGCCTAATCATGTGGTGACATGAAGGGCAGCAAGGTGGTACTGTTGTAGCATACCAGCCTTGCGTCATCCGACAAATTCCGACGTTAACGTGGACGGAGTCACGTTATCATTCTTTCTCCTTCCGTGCTACCACATGTTTTCTGCCAGAATGCGGTTTAGTAAGTTGGTAACCTCTTTCCGTGTACACACCAAACAGAGGGGCCGGAATGATGGTTCCATGGCCCTGGATTAAAGCCAGTCATCCGGTCAGGGGGCATGGGTGCTTAAGGTTGGGACCGAGAGGGGGGCACCCCTTAGAGCGCGCGTATAGAAATTTGATCCCATGCTACGCGAGGTTGTAGCCTCCCCGTCTCAAGGTTTTTCTTGAACGTTGCCGAGGGTGATTCCTGGCTGCGGATTTTTGAATGGGTGTGTACTGGTTAGACGTGTTTCTTCCAAAACACCGTAAACGGAACTAGTCCCCGTGACTACTGAAATCCGTTGGCTGTGGTCAAAGTACAAACTCTGCAGAGTCAAATCCTTCCGAGTCATCGTATCCGTAGTCAAGTATCGTGATCAGCGTATCCATGTCTATGTCGTAACCCCGTGGTATATTCTTCGTTCCGGTAAGCATGCTTGAGTAGTAGAATTGGCCGAACGTTATTCCTGTGGATGGACTAACCCTGTTGTTTACCTCATGTCGGCTTGTTCTCTTGATATGGTTTGTAATTCATGAACTACTAAGCTTTCAATATAAGCCCTTTATGTGATGTCGCTCAGACGTCCGACTGTGGCATGTGTTGTCTCTTACTTTCAATATAAGCCCTTTATGTGATGTCGCTCAGACGTCCGACTGTGGCACGCACTGCCTTTATTTTATGTTATAAGCCCTTTATGTGGTGTCGCCCCGACGCCCGACTGCGGCATTATTATCCTTGCAGTTTCCTCTCGAGGAGTCATTCAGACCCTCGTTTGGCACCGGTATTACTATTCTTGCAGTTTCCTCTCGAGGAGTCATTAAGACCCTCGTTTGGCACCGGTATTACTATTCTTGCAGTTTCCTCTCGAGGAGTCATTCAGACCCTCGTTTGGCACCCAGTATTTTATTTTGGGATTTCGGGAGGACTACCGCCCGACTTCTCTGTTATTTTTCCCATGCATTATTGTCTCTATGTCTGAACACACTTGTTATTTCCGTTCTTATGCTTCATGTTTACATTTGTTATATCTTATGTCCGAACTGTCTTGCGAGTACTTTCATAGTACTCACCTGGCTTGTTGATTTGGCCAGATGTTGACGAAGGTGATCTATTGGATGAAGAATTTGATAGTGCGTCCGACGCCTAGAGGAGTCCCAGTCAGCCCTGTGCGATCCCGGATATTGGTCACTTGTATTATATACGCTTCCGCCAACTGCAATAAGTCCCCTCGAGCCTCACTCTGACGCTCGAAGAGCTGTAGTTTTCAGGAGTCATATCACCCACTTCGCGGTGATATTTCCACCATCGTTGTTATCGTGAGTTAGTAGTTATGCCACCCTATCCGCCGTTATGTTTTATCGGTGTTCATGTAATAAATTGTTGAGCAGTCTCCGGTCAACCTTGTATTATATTCAGTACTCCTCGTATTTTTCATCTGTGACCAAGATATTGTCTACCAGTGAGAAGGAATTCTTCCTTACTGGTCCGTAAAAGGGATTGGTCTCTCAATAATTATTTTATTGAAAAACCGGTCGTGACAAGCTTGGTATCAGAGCTAGGCTGACTGTAGGAAGCCACTAGGTGCGATTGCTAATCGGTTATTAGCGTCTTTTGTGCTTTTTCAGCATTCTGCAATTGTAGCTATTTTCCGTTGGTCATCATAAATTTATGACATGACTACTCAGAATTTTTGCCTACATTTTGTAGATGGCTGGCAGCAGCTGTGAGACTCGAGTGTTCACGAACGTGCCCGAGGGGTTTGTCAAACTCCTCGTCTCCATCACCAAGTTCGCGATCGGGCCAGCGACTCGCCCGGAGTTCACACTTTACCAGCACAAGCTCAGTGACGACGTGTCTATGCACCAAGCCGTGGTGCAATTCAAGGGAGGACGTCCTGCAGCTCGCCACTTCCGTTTTGTGGGAAGGGCCATGCCTACGGAGAGGCATGCCATGTAGATGGCTGCCCGTGAGGCAATAGCTCGCCTTCGGGATATCCTTCCTATAATGAAGACTCGTCGCTACCGCTACCTCCCATGCCATGTGCCATATACCAGTCACTATGCATTCGCCTGCCATCGGGGAGAACGAGATGAAGCCATCGAGATGGTTGTGGAGTATCTCAAGGCTCTGGAGGAGTCTTTCGACAACCTCGTGGACGATCTTGTGGCTGCCCGCATGGACTTAGTCCGGGGCGGTCCTGCCAGCAGGAAGGAGCTTCTCCTCACAGCACCGCCTCTGACATTCGTCTTGTCTTCAGCCTCTTTTGCACCGGCCGTTTTAGCCACTGCTCGCCGTCTGCCTACCACTGAGGAGTTCGACCGAGTCATCGCTCCTACTCCAGTCAGAGCTGCACCGCCTGTCGCCCCCGCGCCATCACCGCAGCGCAGCGTTACGCGCCAGGAACCTGCTAGAGAGGAGGTGGAGGTTGAATCTCCTGGACCGCTGAGTCTTGCCCTCGGCAAGGGGAAGGACATCGTCACCATCTCCGACTGAGTGCGCCGAGTAGTCGCGCGTTATGTCTGCTTGTATGGTGTGTTTTATCTATACGCTAGTTTGTATTTGTATGTTCGCTGCTTTCCGGAGGAGTATGCTAGTCTAAATAACATGTCAGGATTGTGCACGCACATCCTGAGTGCTGTATCGTGTGTTTGCTTTTCGCGTGTAAGATATATGCTAAGCAGTTCTTCTCCGTGCAAAATCGTTTATGTTTTCTTAAAAACCTTGAGGTCTTTTAAATTGTTGCCTTTGCAAGATTTTTCCTTGTGCTACACAGTTCTTCTCATGGGTTTTGCAAAATAGTACCCCAGACTGGAAAAATGTCTCGCCCGTGGACTCGCTCCATGCCCAATCAGCCAGAAGAAGTTCATGGGACGCAGACTAGCAACAACTTCACTCAGGGTCAGTCCAGTCAACAAGACAGCGAAGCAGCCTTGTCTCAAGTATGCCGTCTCTTCAAACAAAGCCAGCAACAGCACCAAGAGATGATGAATCACGTCATCAATATGGGAAACTACCGTGAACCCTATCAACCACATTCCAAGTTATCTGAGTTACAGAAGACTCGCCCTTCAACTTTTGCTCACACAGATAAGCCGCTGGAAGCTGATGATTGGCTTCGTGACATCGAAAGGAAACTGATTATTTCTCAGTGTTCAGATCATGAGAAGGTGCTTTATGCACCACACTACCTTACTGGAGTAGCTGCAGCATGGTGGGAAAACTTCCTACACATGCATCCCAGTGAACACAACATCACCTGGGAAGAGTTCAAGGAAGGCTTTCGTGGGGCACACATCCCCAGGAGCATCATAAAAATTAAGAAGAGAGAATTTGACGACCTCAAGCAAAGAGGCATGTCAGTGACAGAATACAACGGTCAGTTTACCCAGCTATCTCGTTATGCCTACGACGAGCACATGACCGAAAACAAGAAGATGGAAAAATTCCTAGACGGCCTGGCACCGGCACTAAAATGCCAACTGGTTGTACACACTTTCCCGGATTTTAAAACTCTGGTTGACAAGGCCATTACCTTGGAGAATGAGCGCCGTAGTCTGGAAGATCTCCGTAAGCGAAAGAGGGACAAGACGATTCTTGCTCGCAACAACCGAAGCAAGACTGAGGTTCCAAGGACAGGAGCAAGGAAATCCACGACTACTGATCTAAGGCCCGTCAGGCAGTTTCATGCCAGGGACAAGGAGTTCACGTACCATCCAGGGGTCACATGCTATGCTTGTGGAGCAGAAGGGCACTATGCTAAACAGTGCCCAAAACCGAGGAACTCGGCCCCCAAGCCGAGCAATGGTGGAAACAATCCAGCCCCCAAGCGCAACAATTTCAATCCCAACAACAACCACAAGAAGGGTCACCTGAACCATGTGACCAAGGAAGAAGCGCAGAATGCCCCAGACATCGTGCTCGGTACGTTCCCTGTCAACACAGTACCTGCCACGATTTTGTTTGATTCTGGAGCTTCCCATTCGTTCGTTTCGAAGAGTTTTGTTTTGCAACATGGTTTTCCGAGACTTCCCTTGGAAAAATCTATGATCATCAAGTCCCCCGGGAATAAGAAAATCGCTCAGAGTTATTGCCAAGGAGTAATCATTGAGTTCGAAGGACTACAGTTCCAAGCAAATCTCATCGTGTTGGAAAATAAAGGACTGGATGTCATTTTAGGGATGGACTGGTTAACCACCAACAAAGGATTCATTGACTGTTTCAATCGGACTGTGATTCTCACTCACCATCATGGCAAGACAATAAAGGTTACAGCTCAAGAAAGGCCGCGGTCACAGCAACCAAAACTAAACAAAGTGGACATTTCAGAACTGAGAAAAGTTCCAGTGGTATGCGAGTTTCCTGATGTGTTCCCTGAAGAACTGCCAGGCATGCCACCAGACCGAGAGATAGAATTCAGCATCGAACTAGCACCTGGCACCGCTCCCATCTATAAGAAACCTTATAGAATGGCACCCTCCGAATTGGTGGAGTTGAAGAAGCAAATAAAGGAATTATTGGACAAAGGATTTATTCGAGCCAGCTCCTCACCATGGGGTTCGCCAGTGTTGTTCGCCAAGAAAAAGGATGGGACACTGAGACTGTGTATAGACTATCGAGCCCTCAATATGGTCACCATCAAAAACAAATATCCGATGCCACGGATAAATGATTTGTTTGACCAGCTCGCACAAGCCAAGGTGTTCTCAAAAATTGATTTGAGATCGGGATATCATCAACTGAAAGTACGGACAGAAGATATCCCTAAAACAGCATTCACCTCCAAATACGGATTATATGAATTCACAGTGATGCCTTTTGGTCTAACAAACGCCCCCGCATATTTCGTCCACCTCATGAACAAAGTGTTCATGAAATTCATGGACAAATTTGTTGTGGTGTTCATTGACGATATTCTGGTTTACTCAAGGACACCGGAAGAGCATGCTGAGCATCTCAGAATTGTTTTGGGAGAATTGAGGAAACATCAGTTGTATGCCAAATTTAGCAAGTGTGAATTTTGGCTAAGACAAGTTGGTTTCCTAGGCCATATATTGAACCAAGAAGGCGTGGCCGTAGACCCAGAAAAAGTCAAAGCCATACTTGACTGGAAACCACCCGCCAACGTTACAGATGTGCGGAGTTTCCTGGGAATGGCCGGATATTACAGAAGATTTATTGAAGGATTCTCCACTGTGGCAAAACCAATAACACAGTTGCTCAAGAAGGAAAAGAAATTTGTATGGACGGAAGCATGCGAGAGAAGCTTCCAAGAACTTAAGAAGAAGCTGACAACCGCACCGGTCTTAACTGTGCCAGACATACACAAGAGTTTTGAAGTGTTTTGTGACGCGTCCCGAAAAGGCCTCGGATGTGTACTAATGCAGGATGGCAAAGTTGTCGCGTATGCCTCCAGGCAGCTGCGAAAACATGAGGAAAATTACCCAACACATGACTTGGAGCTAGCAGCAGTCATACATGCACTCAAGGAGTGGAGGCACTTTCTGTTTGGAAATCGCTGTGAAATATATACGGACCATAAGAGCCTCAAATATATTTTCACACAGCCAGAGCTAAATTTACGCCAACGACGCTGGTTGGAATTGGTCAAGGACTATGATGTCGGCATTCACTACCATCCAGGGAAAGCAAATGTAGTGGCTGATGCCCTTAGTCAAAACCCCACCCCGGACAACGACGGTCTGCAAAACTTGAGGCCTGAGTTTCAGCAAGAGTTCGCTAGGCTCAACATGGTGATAGTCTCTGAGGGCACCGTATCAAATCTGGAGATACAACCCACCCTAGTGGAACAAATTAAGAAGGCTCAACAGGGACATCCCAGCATCGAAGGTATAAAGAAGAAAATGAACCTTGGTAAGGCTTCAGAGTTCGTCACAGACAGTGAAGGAATATTGTGGTACGGAGACTGACTTTGCGTACCTAACATTGAGGAACTCAAGCAACAAATCCTAACCGAAAGCCACACCGCTCCATACTCGATCCGTCCTGGAGGAACTAAAATTTACAAAGACATTCAGGAAAGATTTTGGTGGCACGGTATGAAAAGGGATATAGCCGCATTTATTGCTTGTTGCGATTCATGTCAGCGCATCAAGGCCGAGCATCAAAAGCCAGTAGGTCTACTCCAGCCAAACAGGATACCGGAGTGGAAAT